>NC_064243.1:33375000-38840000 GCF_003254725.2 Canis lupus dingo
AGCAAATAAAACTCAGTACAACCAGAATGAGAAGCTACAGTAGTGAATGTGCCCTTCAAACAAGATTTCAAGAGTCTCTTTTTTTTTTTTTTAGTGCTCTTTATTCTTTGCCTTCTTCCTCTCTGTGATCTCCCATTCCTATTCCTTTCTTACAATATTGAGACATACACAGAACATCATTTCAAGAATGGAGAATTTAGTCATGTACCATGTTTGCACATAGCTTTAATGTGATTGTCTATGATTCCGTAGGCAAACATAAGAACACTGAATTGCACACAAAGTCTGTAGTCATATCATCTGTGGCTACAGATGGAAAACAGCCTGCACAAACAGGAGGTATTGCTAACCAGTGGATTTCCAGTTTCAATATGTTTGAGCAAATCTTTGGGTAACAAACACAAAGACATTAGCAACTGGGCAATGTTGAAGAAGTGTCAGGAAAAAGCACTGTCAAGCCCAATCTTAAATATTTTTCATAAAATCCAAGAATTATTTGAAGAATCTTAGTATATCTCAGCCACCTGTCTATGTACTTAGCTTCTTTCCTTAATTACCACTGTAGCAGTATATATGTGACCAATCATCCTTCCTTTTTTTTTTTTTTTTTGAGATGGGCATTACCTGTGCGATGACCAGTAATTCAAAGAAACAATATATAATCTAAACCAGCCGAATGTTCTTAACCACTAGAAAATTTAGAATCAGTAAAAATTACAGTTTATGTCTTTTTTAAAAAGATTTTATTTATTTATTCATGAGAGATACAGAGAGAGAGGCAGAGACACAGGCAGAGGGAGAAGCAGGCTCCATGCTGGGAGCCCGATGTGGGACTCGATCCTGTGACCGCAGGATCACACCCTGAGCTGAAGGCAGGCACTAAACCACTGAGCCACCAGGCATCCCCCATGTTTATGTCTGTTCTTATATCTTATTTGCCTTTCTTTTCTTTAAAAAAAAAAAAATAGCTCTTGCACAATCAAGGCCATGATCCGCAATACAGGAAAGGAAAAATTCACCTTTCTTCACCATTTCTCACCTAAGTGACCACAGTGACCCCTGATGCTCTTTGATAATGAATCTACTCAACTGTGGCCTGCTACCTACCTTAGCTGCTTCACACACACAGCCTTTCCATTTCTGAGGTGTTCCTGTCCTCCCCAGAGCCGGTGACACGCTCAAAAGGACACCCAGTTTCAACTCTCATCTTCAGGACCACTTCCTCCCTCAGCCACGCAGTCAACAGGCAGGGGACGGTATGAAGTTTGCCCCCTCAGATTAAAATGCTCTGGCTGCTGGCAAAATTAGAAAACCAGCTTCAAGGATAAAATCGTTTTATTTTATTTAATGCTACCAGTAGGGGAATTAAAAAAAAATAATATCAACACCCAACAAGCAGGCATGCTCCATTAGATTTCAGAAGTCACCCCCTTCCTTACAGGACACAGATAGCACTTGACCTCTGAAAAAGATTTCTGACGATGACCCGAATATCAAAATTAGGCAACAGCCAGAAAGCATTTCCTTTCTTTTAACGTTTTTTTTTTTTTTTGTCAGTTACCCTCCCTGAGTCTTTTCATTTATCCTGGCAGAGGTTTGTCTCTTTGCCTTTAAAAGTTAAATCCACCTTCATCGCACAATGTAGAAAGAAGTGAAATTAAACTGCAGTGTGTTCCAGAGGAGAAAATCTACTTTATTCATCTCCCAGCCCTACTTTAACTTACACTGACCTAATTACAGCCCACACCAGGAGAGGAGAAAGAGTTGAAGGAGCGCTTCTGCCACCTAGTGGCCAGTGCCCCGCACTGTGCACCGAGACCCCCGCGTTTTCACTGTATTTTTGAAATGTCTGGCACATAAGTGTAGATGACCTTCCCTAGTCTTTGCATGAATACTGAGGATATGCATCGCACTCTGCTCTGCTCCTTTGGAGATTCACAATGTAATGGTCTTCTAAAGAACTCTATTTAAAGAAGGTTGAATTAATGGCTCTTAAGAGGAACTATAGCTTGGAAACTATATTATTAAAACATAGGCCATTTCATGAAAGTTAAATTGAAAATTATAATGCAAATATTAATAGCCATTAAAGCAATCTTTTAAATATTATGTATTGAATGTAATATTCAATAGTGGGGATGTTAGCGCCCTCCCCACTAAATCAATTATCCTTCCTCATAGCAGCTGCATGATTTAGCCAGCCGAATGATTTCTTCAGTGCAGCAACTGGCTTGTTATTTGTTTGCTTTTGAAAGTGGTAGTGGACATTTAAGAATGCTTGGTTCTCTTTTTCTGGCTTCATTAACGAGTTATTGATCAGTGACTTGAAAGAAAAACTTGGGAGAAAAATGTAGTTGGCCTTAAATCTCCAACGCTAATTAAAACCAGGAACAGAAACATGAAAGATACTTACAATGGCCAAATCTCAGGCTAGCCGATCTCTTCCACCAAAGCGTTAAGGCAGCAGCCATGAGCTCAGCCTGGCATTCCTGTCTGTATCACAGAACAGGGAAATGCCCCTATGCAAGTCCCTGTGGAGAAAAAAAATGAAGGAACAGTCTGTGTACAAAGTAGGTAATCAGTTCTGGAATCGTTAGGGTATGTAATGGTCAGGGTCACACTTATATTCCTTCCCACAGAGCATTCAAAGTGGTGTGATTAGTTTTAGTGTTTGAATATATTAGGATGTTTTTCAAGATCGTGGCTCCAGACTGCTTATCATATTAAACCTAAGAAGAAAATCAGTAAAGAATTTTCATTATTCATCATAAGCACTGTTACCTATGTACTGCTTTTGAGATCTTGTTAAGAGCCATGGTGTTACAAGAGAGTATCTACATGATTTAGGGCTTAACCAGCCCTGTTTTATTTTATGAAAACTCAGAGTGTGCTAAAACTGATATGGTCATTAATTCATCAAATGTTTATTGGAGAGTAAACTATCAGCCAGTCCCTGCAAGAAACACAACATGTACACGTATTACAAGCAAAAACTAACATGGCCAAGGCTTTCCTGGGATTAATTCCATTTTTTCCTCTGCTACATACCCTGCAGAATAAAATAAGAAATGTGCAATGTTTTGCACAATATCTAAAAATCAGCCCAATCTTTCCAATTCTTCTGCCCTTTCTTAAGTCAACGTTCTTTATATTTAGCCTAGATTATTTCGATGGCTTCCTGACAGGTCTTCCTAGGTTCAGTTTCTGCTTGTATCCACCCCCATTCATGTATTGAAATCTTAACCCCTCATGTGATGGTTTTGGTGGGGGGACTTTGGGGATGTTGTTAGGCCATGAGCATAAAGCCCTCCTGAATGGAATTAGTGCCCTATAAAGGAGACCCCAAAAAACTCTCTCCCCTCTTTCTGCCATGCAAGGACTCAGCAACCTATACAATCTCTAACTGAGATAAGATCTCTCACCAACACCTGACCATGCCAAGATCCTGATTTTGGACTTCTAGCATCTAACACTATACATAACAAATTTCTGCAATTTATAAGCCACCCAGTCTATGATACTTTGTAGTAGCAACCTGAACAGACTAAGACAGAGAGCTTCTTCACAGTCTGAATTAATTAAGTGAATGAGAGTTGTAGATATCTGAGGAAGAGCACTCTGGACATAGGGAACTATTGGAGCTGGACCTTGGAATGGAGGTTGGAATGCCAGTGAAGCCGGAAAAGATTGAAAAAGAGTGTACTAGAAGTTGAAGCAAGAGAAATAACATGCTTCAGATCATGTAAGGTCTTACTGGCTTTTATAAAAACACTGACTTATACTCTTAAGGAATTACAGTGCCTTTAGAAAATTCCGAGCATGGAAATCACATTATCTTGATAAAGCAAGATCATGGAGACTATTGTGTTGACAACTGACTTGTGAACAAAAACTGGAAACTACTAAGGAAATTCAGATATGGTATAATAATGGCTTGCACTGATGTGACATGAAAAGTAGTTGGATTCTAAATATACCTAAATGATCCATCAGTATTTCCTAAAGAGACATACTTGGAATGTAGGAAGAAGACAAAAGTAAAGGACAAACATGACCTCAATTGTTGTGATATTTAAAATTGGAAGAAAGAAATTAACCATTAATAGTAAAAGGGAAAAAATTAGGGAGAAGCAAGTTTTTGGGAAAAGACTAATACATATTAAGTTTGAAATATCTGTTTAAAATGCAAATAAAGATGAGTTAGCAGTTGTATATCTGTCTCTATTATTTAGGGCAAGAGGTCTAGAGATATATTTGGACTTTTCTGAGCACAAATAGTATTTTAACCCATGGACTATATGAGGTCACCAAGAGAGAACACAAAGAGATAAATAGCAAAGAACAGAATATTACAGACATCCTTAATTCTAGAGTATTCTATCATCAATAAATTAAGAAAAGTGAAAATGTACAAGGAGGTTTTGTGCTGGAAGTCCAGTGAAAAGTTCCTTATAAGAAGAAGGAGAGAGCAAGCAATATGTCAATGCAGCTTTTAAATCAAGTAAGGTTAACACTGAGAATTGACCATTGGATTTACCGTGGAGAGCATTACCTTGACAAGATCTGTGCTGGTAGAGGGTGAGAAAAATAGCATGATTGGAGAGGATCTAAGAGAGTACAGGAGGAAGAGAGGAAGTGAAGAAAGTAAATACATAGTACAAACAAATGTATCACTATAGAGTATTCAATATTATTTGTGTTCATATTATTGAAAGCATTCAACAAATCAGTCATGATTACTATGAACCTCAAGACAGAGCATAATTAATTACTATGCCTCTTCAGAATTAAGCAGATCATAAATTAACAGAATCTGAAGAGATACAAAAATATCCACCTGAGAAAACAGTTGCGTTGTTGCTATTATTAGTAGTATTCAATATTCTTTATGTTCTTTGTAGTCTTTATACTCTTCCAACTGCAAAATTTGATGTCATTTAGTTATAGATATTCACAGATGACCTTCTGTACAAGAATCACCACTGAATGGACATATATAAAAAACTGTCTTGTAATTTGCAAGGTAATTACTATGAACATAGAAGAATACATAATGCACATATTCATTCAAAAAAAAAAAAAGACCGAGTCCCAAAAAAAGTTAATACAAATAACTTAATTTTCTTTCATTTAATAAACTGATAGACCTACGAACAAAATTTACTGTGTTAAAAGGTAACATAAAACAAAAAACAAATTTAGACCATGTTTTATCACTTATCTGGGATTACTATCCTTAAAAAGTCTCGTCTTCAGAATCTAAACTTAGCAGAGTAGAACACAATTTTTAAGGACAACATTGTGCAGGAAATTTTAATATGCAAGTTTAGAAGCTATCACAAAATATAAACATGAATAATAAAAACACAAATCATGTATTAAATTTGCAAGATCTAAAGTAATGAGGCCAAAAGATGAAAGACAGAAACAGTCAATTAAATCACAGAAAGCCAACTTAATAAAAAGCAGGCCCATGATATCTGGATCTGTCCCCCAAAGCACTGTGTCATGGAAGAGCCCTCTAGGTAGTTCAAACAAGTTGCCTAGAAATTGATTATTTCATGTTCAGATTACTGTGAAATATCATTTATATTTTAGCCAGATACTTTATAGACTTTTACTTTAAGTTAATTCTGTTTTAGAGCATGAATTTGAGTCTAGCAAAGGGAAAGGAAGATTTCACGTGAGTACCTTAAACCCTAAAAGCAAGAAAGCTTTCTACTGAAGGAGGCAGAGCATTTAAGGACATGACTTTCCCAGACTTTGGCCTATAAATATATTAGATCCGCTTTTAAATCCTCCTTTCACTTAGTCTTAAAGTCTGTGAAGCTGGGATTTACTATTTCACCTATCTGAAAAAAAACATGTGTCCACCTTAAGTTTTTTTATGAGTTATAAATAGACTCAATTGAAATCAATTTTAAACATTAGCACATAGTCTTGGCAGGATGGACTTACACACACAACACACATTGAAAAAAGAAATAAAATAGAACATTTGTTTAGTATTAAAAATTCATTAGTGTATTTGAGGGAATAAAATATATTCATAAGCTGTTTTAAATATTTAATGCTAAAGGTTTTACTATCAAATAAATTCATTAAAGAGTAATCTTAAATTGATGATTTTTTTCTTTAATAAATATGCCAGGTTTAATTATCCTAATCTAAATAGTATAGAAGGTAGCAAACATTAAATCCACAGCAATGTTATTTTTATGTTGTACTACCTTCACTGATATCAATTTAATTAAAGTGTGCATTGGCAAGGATCAACATGACTTAATTGTTTAAAACAAAGCTTTTCTTAGTCATTGCCAAACCTAAAAATTAAGCACTCAAATGACCCTTTCTTTAATGTTCCCTATAAAACTAGTCCATGGAAATAAATTTGGAAAAGCCATAATTAGTGCATTTTTATTGTTTGTATCCAATAAATAAAAATTTTAAATTGTCATTTCAGAAGAATATTAGTTTTAGATTAACAAAGAATAAAGTCCAAAATAATTGTCTAAAGAAGTCCTATTTTCCCCCAATTCTAGTTAGGTTTATCAATATATTTTCTTGAATTACTACATTTACATTCATCTGTCTTCTGTTAGATTTGCTTTTAAATAAAAATAAAAGGGCAGTCCAGGTGGCTCAGCGGTTTAGTGCTGCCTTTGGCCCAGGTTGTGATCCTGGAGACCTTGGATTGAGTCCCATGTCAGGCTGCATGGAGCCTGATTCTCTCTCTCTCTCTCTCTCTTCCCTCTCTGTGTATTCTCATGAATAAATAAATAAAATATTTTAAAAATAAATAAATTAATTAATTAATTAATTAATAAGGGATGCCTGGGTGGCTCAGCAGTTGAGCATCTGCCTTCCACCCAGAGCATGATCCTGGAGTCTGGGGATGGAGTCCCACATCCCCTGGATGGAGCCTACTTCTCTCTCTACCTATGTCTTTGCCTCTCTCTATGTCTCTCATGAATAAATAAATAAAATCTTTAAAAAAAATAAAAAATAAATATAAATAAAAATACGAAATACTTGTACTCTTTCCAGATAAGGCCATAAATATATTTTTTTTCCATTTTTGTATTCCTTGCTTATTCTTCAGTCCCTGGAACATACTGAACAATAAATATTGATAGAATATATGTATGTATGAATAGCCAAATAGCTTGAAAAATGAATGGATGAATTAAAAAACACTTCCTTTCTCATTTTAAAGATGAAAATATTCAGCCTTAGAAATGTTAAGCAACTTGCTTAAAAATTTTCAACGGAAACACTGAAGATACTACTGCCAGGCTGAGGACTTGTCACTATAACTTTCTTCTCTTAGTATTAGTAGGAAAACCATCAAAGTAAGAGTAGGGGTAGCACTCTGGGGAGTGACAATGCCATAGAAGACAAGGCAATTTTAAGTAGTTTCCTAATTCCTGCTTAGACATTGACTAAACCAAATGAGGAGCAGGCAGATCATGAATGAAATGATAAGGAGCTGAATACATTTGATTGGTGAAGATACCAGGAGAAAGAAAAGTGTGTTTAAGTCACCTCCTAAAAGAAATCTATAAAACCCGAACTATAAATAGACAAATGAGATAAGAGTGCTGAGAAATAAATATATACTCCAACTATTTGTCTGGGGGATCTGAAGAATAATGTCTTCATTTTGATTAAGGAGGAAAGAAAGATGGAACATTAAGGAAAACATGTTGATTCCGAGTTTGATCCACAAATTCTATGTTGTGAAGAGAGTGAAGATAACAAATACGTCTTATAGGAGTTCATTAAAAAGCACATTTTTTTAAAGTTAAAATGAACTGTGATCTTTATACACACAGAAGAAATCCTCGAAGTACTCAAGTGAAAGAATTAATAATATGCCCATTTGCTTCCTGTTTCTCAAGAACATCAAGATTGTTTTCATCTTTGGGCCTTCATATTGCTAGATCGTCTGCCTAGAATGCTCTTGCACACATCTCCTTAGCTGATTTTATCATCCAGCTCTCAACTGAAATATCATCTTCTCAACATGACCTTTGCTAAACTTAATACTACTGTGTACAAAGCACCATTTTATTCATTTTACATATATTAACTTCCTTTAACTGCGATAAAAATCCTATGAATTAGGGGCACTTGGGAGGCTCAGTTGGTTTAG
This sequence comes from Canis lupus dingo, assembly GCF_003254725.2. Taxonomy (NCBI): domain Eukaryota; kingdom Metazoa; phylum Chordata; class Mammalia; order Carnivora; family Canidae; genus Canis; species Canis lupus. The sequence goes on from NC_064243.1 coordinate 33,383,156, forward strand.
CAGCTGACTCTTGATTTCAGCTCAGGTCATGATCTTAGGGTCCTGAGATTGAGCCCCATGTGGGGCTATGCTCTCAGTGGGGTGTCTGCTTCAGGATTCTCTCTCTCCCTCTATCCCTACCCATTATGTGTGTGCTCTCTCCCCCTCAAATAGATAAACCTTTTAAAAAAAAATCCTATGAACCAGGTATGATCACAATTACATTTTACCTAGAGAAAATACAGACAAAGAAAGTGAAAAAATTTTAGTAAGAGCTAAAAAGTGGTCAACTTTTTAAGGGGAGAAAAAAATGAGATTTGAACCAAGGCATTTATGTCTTAGTACATGCACTCAACAACCAATCAATGCTGCCTAAGTAGTTGGTAATCCTTATTGACCATCTCTTAGCACGTACAACACTCTAAAATTATTGTATTTATGTATTTATTAGTACATTTCCTGTTCTTTCCAGAAAATCTGTGTTCTTAAAGACAAAGTGCCAAAGGCCTATACCTTCAATGTAAGTATGGAATGAAATAAAACTGTATCAGCAGGGCAGAAAAGTTGCAAATTATCTTATACTGCATTAATTTATGCATTCACATCCTCTATATCACGTGATTTTGCAGCCCATCCCATTAAAGAGGTGGAATATTTCCCTGTCTCTTAGCCCTGCAATGTGCTTTGGTCACTGGGGTATTACTGGTAGAAATTTGATCGAAAGCTGAAAAACATGTATGCAACATCTCTGCTTTCACCATAAGAAATACATAGTTTGGCTAGTTTGCTGGCTCATCTCAACCAACTCCTCAGCTTATTTGCAAACTCATGAGCTACATAATGAACTTAGTTTTTGTGGTTTATAGATTTATAGATGTGGTATATATGTATACCAATTCAGAAATTGGTATCCAAAAAGGGGTACAGTCATTACAAAAATCTAAATTATCTGGCATTGCCTCTACAACAAGTAGCAGGCCTTGAGGAGACATTTAAAAGAAATTGGGAAAATGTGAGAGGAATTGTTTTAGCAGGACAGAAAATTAGGAGGCATGTTTTGTAGTAATGAAATATTTGGTAAAACTGTCATGTGAGGTTATTTAAAAGATTCAAAATGCACCTAATGAATTTGTAGAATTGTACAAGAAAAATTCCAGGGAAAATAAAACGTTGACAGCTTGGGTTTTGCTTTTTTAGCTGCAAAAAATAATAACTAAAAGTAAGAAATGATCTCAAAAATAATTTGGTAAGCAGAATTTTGAGGGCATACACCATCCAGAACTTGCTGGATTGGAAAATACATCTTTTTTTTTTTCATCTCTAATACCCTTAACAAACAAAGTACTCTCAAAATAAGATAGAGACTGGATGTAAACAGCCTCTCTTCAGTATTATGTTCATGAAAGCCAATAAAACAGCAAAACATAATATATAAAACCCTATCAGGCACTAAAGTATTTTCTAAAAATTTTATTGAGATATAATTGATATGCAAAAAAATATGACACATATTCAATGTATACTCTTTGCTGAATTTGGACATATATATACACCTGCAAAACCATCACCACAATCAAGATAATCAATATATCCATCACTTCCAAACTTTTCTAGTGCATTTTTTGTTTTGTTTTGGCAAAAACACTTAACATGAGTTCTAGCCTCTTAACAAAATTTTAAGTGTACAATATCATATTGTTAATCACGCTATATAGATCTCTAGAACCTATTCATCTTTTTTTCTAAAGATTTTATTTATTTATTCATGAGAGAGGCAGAGACACAGGCAGAGGGAGAAGCAGGCTCCATGCAGGAAGCTTGATGCGGGACTTGATCCTGAGACCCCAGGATCATGCCTTGAGCCAAAGGCAGATGCTTAACTGCTGAGCCACCCAGGGGTCCCTAGAACTTATTCATCTTGCATAGCTATAACTTTACACTCACTGAACAACTCACCTTTTCCCCTTCTTCCTCATCCTCTGGTCACCACCAATCTATTATCTGTTTCTATATGTTTGACTCTTTTAGATATCTCATATGGAGGAATCATACAGTATTTGTCTTTCTGTGACTTACTTCTTTCACTTAGCATAATGTCTTTCAGGTCCATTACCCTTGGGCCAGAATCAAATTAGTATGAATGGCTTATAAATAAACACTTTTGAGATAAGTGGTTAACTGGAAATTAACACTGTATACAGTCATGTTTCAAAAGAAATGGAATATGAAAGAAAAAGTCAAATACAAAATATTCTCTATTAAATGGAAAAAGAGCAGGTAAAAGAAATACATGAGTTGCTAAAATATTTATAGAATATGTGTCAAAAATATTACATTACTTAATATGTGAGGAGTTCCTTAAAAATCAATAAAATAGAAGTAAATATCTTAATTTTAAAGTGCACAACATAAGCCAATGAAACATAATTTGTGAAACATAAATTGCAATGAAAAATATAAAAGCATAGTCTACCTCATAAGTATTAGTAGAATTCAAATAAAAATATTTATATACTTTAAGCTTTTTGTCCTGAATGAATGTTTAAAAAATAAAATTGGGGCCATCTATCAATGTCAAAAATTAGTACCTAGTACCCTACTATCAGCCATGTATATAGTCAACAGTATCATTTGAGCACACTATGCATTATCACAAAATTGAATAGTGCTCAAATACTTTAACATCTTAAGTATATGTATTAATGGAAAGTATCAACAATATATGAAAGTGTATTAAAAAATCAATTGCTATTATTTATAACATAATTTGGAAACAATATGAATAACATTAGAAGGGATAGAGAAAATAAGTACAATCTTTAAATATCAATTTCAGGATAACATGTAGCAGTCAAGGCAAGCATTTCTGAAATATTTTTTTGAGGTACGTTTTTGAAATATTTTCAGTGTTTTTTGATATATTGCCTCAAGAAAAATTCAAATAAGAGAAATGGTATAAATGCAATTTTGCAACTACATATGGAATAAGAAGTAGATATAAAAATTGAAATAAAGATAGAGATGGAGACAGAGAGAAAGATTATAGAGTTAGAGATAGGAATGCAAATCCTGACATAGTAAAAATAATAAGAGAACCTAGGGAATCTAATGGGTAGTAAGCTTAAGTGGAATGTTTCTCGTCAACTTTACTGAGTCATAATTTTTATAATATAAAAATGCACTCATTATAAGTGTAGTTTTATGAATTCTGACAGAGACATACACCCATATAGCCACCTCTACCTTCAAGATAATGGAAATATTGCCATTACCCCCCCAAAAAATCTCCTCCTGATAATTATTTTACTGAATAATTTCAAATTTTTATTTTTTAGTCAATTTCATTGATGTGTAACTTAATGCAGTAATATAGAACTATTCATAGCATAAGATAACTTGACTGTAGTCATAATTACTATGCTTATCCACTATAATTAAATACATTATTTTTCCATTTGTCATAAATAAGTATTTTATGGGAGGAAACTGTGAAATCCTGTAAAAGACTGTGCCTCATCAAACTTGCACAAACTACTTGTAGCACCATTACCTTTTATTTATTTGTTTTTCCTAAAATTAATTCACATAGTTGTTGCAAAATGTTGATTTTCTCACTCCATTTTTTATAGGACTTTTGATAAATTCTATTCTAAGGAAGAGATTGTTCTTCTACCTGTATTTATATATCTATCTATCTACCTACTATCTGCATTGTATGGAAATACACACATACAAAAGAAAGAGAGCTTATCTTGTTACTTTCCACTCTTTCCATTCGGTTTTAATTTGGACATTTGGTTCATAGAAACATTTATATCACTTAACTTACAGAATTTATAGGCCAGGCAAGAAAAACAATTCTAGGATGGCCATAAAATTCAAAGTGTAACAACATGAAATCCTTTTTCTCGATTACCTTCGAAATGTGTACACAATGCTTCCAAAATAACTTTTCCATAAAACTATTTTTTACATTTTCTTTTCATCTTATAAAAGAGAACTTAGGGATCCCTGGGTAGCTCAGCAGTTAAGCGTCTGCCTTTGGCTTGGGGCGTGACCCTGGAGTCCAGGGATCAGGTCCCACACATCGGATTCCTTGCATGGGGCCTGCTTCTCTCTTTGCTTACGTCTCTGCCTTTCTTGGTCTGTGTCTCTCATGAATAAATAAATAAAATCTTAAAAAAAAAAAAAAAAAGAAAGAAAGGAAAAGAGCTTAATGCCTTCAAATTAAAAAAAAATCATTTGACTCTGAAAGTTCTATAACTCTTTAAAATTCCAATAAAACTATGAAATCCACAGTTACAGTTGGTTAAATCAGCTAAGTTTTATCTCTTTAATAATAAATGATGACAGGTTAACAAAGAAATAGTGCATGCCACACTGAAAAACTGAGATAAATTAATAAATTAATTCATGTAAGAATTTAATCCCACTGTGTAAGAGATAAGGTATTAAGTTTCCTCATTTATAAAATGGAAATGATAATAATACTGCCTATTTTACAGAATTATTATGAAGACTGAATGAGGAAATTAAAGAAGAAAAAACAATAAAGTACATACAATAGCTCCTGACATGTAGAGTCATTTAAAAACTATCCTTATTAGTAGATAGTATTGCTGTTAAGTTAATATTAAACATTCCTTAGAAAGTACAGAAAAGTAAAAGATTGGTGACAGGTTAAATGGATATAAGGTATAATGAAAATATCTCAAAACTTAAGATCTAACATTTTGTATTTGAATACACTATATGTGTTACTTAACAGTGATGTTGTTTGTCATGTAAATTTACAAGAAATTAACTATGTCCCTTTAGCCATAAAATGAAGAGAATGTTATTACAATATGTTTTTGCCTTACTTGAGGACACTTATGAAATCACTTAATTAATGTAATTTATATTATAAAATATTCCAAAACAGACAAATGTAAGACATATTCATATATTATTATGTAGACTTAGCAAATATGAATATCTTAACAGATCTGTTTAAGGTAAGTTTTTTCCTTTAGTTTTTTAAATTCTTTTTTTTTAGTTTTTTTCCTTTAAATGTAATGTTATAGACACTCAAAAACCACCATGTTGTATCCTACACAGAAGTAAGCATTACTTCTACATTAAAGTTAAACATTAAAGTTGGCATATATCATTCCTGTCCAATTATTACATAAATGATGTATGTCATTCTGCATAGTTTTAAAGTTGTATAAATGACATAATTTCATACATCATTTACCAATTTGTTATCCAGACTTACTGACAAATCTATTGGTCTAAATAAGTGTCTAAATACTAGTTTAAAGTAGTTTATTTTAGGGCAGCCCCAGTGCGCACAGCGTAATCTCCAGGAATTGTAAGTGTAATAATAATAATAAAGTATTATTATTAATATACATTTCCAAGCAAGTATTATCCGGGTTTTTGTATATAAGATCATTTTGGGGGGATTTTTCACATGTCCATTTTGATTTCATAAATCATCAATTTTGGAGAATAATCATTGAAAAAGATTTCCAAGGATATGCTGGAAAAGAACATGCCCTTTAAATATACGCCAGCATTCTAGCTATTTTCTTGTTATTCAAATATTTTTACACCCAAGCCGATGTTTGCAACCTATTCTATCAACCTCTGCATTATTGTGTTATAATCTCCCAAAGGTTTTCTGATTTTTTGTTTATTATTCCCTGTATTTGTTAAACTTCTTTTTGAAATATTTTTAGTCTCCCTTATTAGGTACACAAAGATCAAGGATTATATTTCTCATACATTATTTATTTCAGCATCAAGTAATGATCCTAATATACAATTAACATGGGCTTGTCTGCTATTACCATTACTGTGATAGCTTATGTGATCATTGTTGCTGTTATAGTTGTTATTACTATTGTCTCTGAATATCTATCTTCTGCTTTCAGCTTGTCTGTGACATTTTAAGGTTTCTCTCAAATCTAAACAAAATAGTTTTAACATGCAAGTTTACAGTTTGTAAATGCACTGGTTGCTAATGTTTGAATTAATGTCCACTCTCTTGTTTTTTGTTTTCTGTATTCTATTTAACTTACTAACCTCTAGTTTTTCCTCTTTTCAGGTTTTCCATTGGATTTTTAAAGGTTTTATTTCTTCTCTACATATATTTTCTTTTTTTATATAAATTTATTTTTTATTGGTGTTCAATTTGCCAGCATATAAAATAACACCCATTGCTCATCCCGTCAAGTGCCCCCCTCAGTGCCTGTCACCCAGGAACCCCCACCCCCTGCCCACCTCCCCTTCCCCCACCCCTAGTTCATTATTTTCTTAACTCTAATTCTTCCCCAATAGATTGGAAATACAAATCATTTTCCTTTCTTTTAAGCAAAATTCAGCCAAGAATTAAGTGTGCCTACTCAGGAATATTAATATGGCTTTTTGTTGTTATCTGAAAATCAGATCAGGTTTCTTAAAAAGTTAAGTTTTGCCTGTTTACGACTATTACTCTTGTTTCCTCCAAAAAATTACCAGAAGCTTAAGTTTTTAATTTGGATTATATCCATTTTACATATTGTTGCATTATAATATTTTAATTCTAACGTTTTGAAATCCTACATTTATTACTTAGATTTATCAAGATATCTGTTACAAGTACATCATCCATTCTTTTATTTTTTTTTTCCCCTCTGTGGCCAGTTTTCTTTTTAATAAATATATCCAAAGCAATCCTTCAATAGAGAACCCTAAGTGATAATTTTTCTATGCATTAAGCTATTTTTACCTTCATTTTGACCAATAATTAGCAATATATTCTAGGTTGATAATTATTTTTCCCTCAGCATTTGACATATATTATTTCTTTTTAAAAACATTTTATTTATTAATTCATGAGAGACACAGAGAGAGAGGGGCAGAGACACAGGCAGAGGGAAAAGCAGGCTTCCTTCAGGGATCCTGATGCGAGACTCAATCCCAGAATCCTGGGATCAGGACCTGAGCCAAAGGCAGATGCTCAACCACTGAGCCACCCAGGTGCCCCAACATATATTATTTCTGTCTCCTATCCTATATATTTTTTTGATGAGAAGTCTGCTCCTAAGTCTGTCATTCCTATGTAGATTTCTGGCTGATTATGAAATTTCTATCTTTTTGGTATTCACTTTGATACTTGCAGGAAAGAAATCTATTTCCTAATCTTAATAAACATTTACTAGGCTTCTTAAAACTAAATATTTCTGTTTACTTTTCAATTCTCAAAAATTTACATCTCTTATCTCTATGAATATTACCTCTTCCCCTTTCTCTGTAATTTTATCTTCTGCATTCCAATTAGAGGTAATTTGGTCATTAGCAGTTCTTTCACATTTTCCTCTCTTTATCCAGTTTACATAGATCCATATTAAACTTTAAATATTAACTCTTTAACATTACACTGAAACTGTTGTGTTTTTTTTTTTTTCTTTTTAATGATCTACTTATATGAGAGAGACAGATTAGGCACAAGCAGGGGTGACAAAGGTGGAGGAAGAGAGGATCTCAAGTGGAACTCCAACTGAACACAGAGCCCAAAGCCAGGCTGGATCCCACAATCCTAAAATCATGACCTGAACCTAAATCAAGAATCAGACATTCAACCAACCGAGCCACCCAGGTGCCTGGAAGCTCTTTTTATTTTAACATTAGTTTATAGTCATAAATTCCTGCACATCTCAGGTGAAATAAATTTGGACGCTGAGATCACACATCTTTACATGACTTTAAATTAGAGGTTAATTATCTTATTGAACCTCTGCCCTCCATGCCTACTCTCCAAGCCTCTCCTCTCTGTAACTGTCCATTCATTACTTAATATCAATGATATACAGGTATAGACATGAAAATACAGATACAGGAAGCCAGGTTTAGTGCTGCCTTCAGCCCAGGGCCTGATCCTGGGCCAGGATCAAGTCCCGCATCTGGCTCCCTGCAATAGAGCCTGCTTCTCCCTCTGCCTGTGTCTCTGCCTCTCTCTCTCTCTCTCTCTCTCTCTCTATCTATCTCTGTCTCTCATGAATAAATAAATTAAAAATATTTTTTTAAAAAAAGAAAATACAGATATACAGATATAAATACAGATGCTGACATATTTTTTAGAGGATTTATGTCATTCTTATCAAATGCTTTTGTCCTTTTTGTTTCTATAATTTCTATTAATCTCACTATAATATCTTTGTTTCTGCTATAACTTCCACAGTAATTCTATCCCTTTATTCATACACATTTATTTTATAATTTCTTATAAGTTATTTCATTATATCAATTTTGGGAGTATTAATTCTATTTAGGATTTCTATTAACTCCTCTTTGGTGTGACTTTTTAACTCTTCTGTTTTTAAAGTTTTTTGTTTTATTTTGTTGCTTTGTTTTGTGGCTGGTTGTGGGGGGAGGGGCAGAGGGGGAGAGAGAGTCTTAATTAAGCAGGCATCAAGCCCAGTGCAGAGCCTCAAGCAGGGCTTGATCTACAGCCCTGAGGTCATGGCCTGAGTAGAAATCAAAGGTCAGACACTTAACTGACTGAGCCACCCAGATACGCCAACTGATTGCAAAGCTTTAAATATGAGCTCTTCTCCTGCCAAGGTATAGTTTGGGTTTGTTTTCCTCTCTGAGTCCTATGTGAAATGATTTGTGGACATACTTCTAAGGAGTGGTTTAAGTTTCCTTCTACTGGGGTCCAGAGCTCATACTGAAACTTTAAAAAAAAAAAAAAAAGTTTTTATTTTATTTAAAAAGTTTTTAAAAAACTTTAGTTTTTCACTTTAACATTAATTTATACTCATGGATTACTGAACATCTTGGATGAAATCATTTTGGGCATTTGGATCCCACATCTTCATGTGGCTTTAAGTTTGAGTTTAATTATCCCTGTCCCCCTGGCCAGGCCCCAACCCTCTCTTCTCAGAGGCTGTGGAAGACTATCCAATTCTTATCTCCTTCAGTGTACAAAGTTGAGTTTCCTTAGTCATTTTCTTATAATGAGGGACATTCCTCATTGCATGTAGGGGTTTCTGTTTCAGCTTTGAAGAGATAAGACTGTATGTATATTTCCTTATTTAAAGCATAGTCTCTTGCTGGTAGAGTAATTCCCATTTTATTCTAGTATCCAGATCATTTCCTAGTCATATCATGAGTTTACCATTCTCAATGAGTTCACCTTTCAATCCAGCATCTAGAGTTTCCTTTTTCTCTCTTGAGTTCAACTTTATATGGTGATTCTATTTTACCCAGCATTTCTATAAGGAAATTTTAATCAGGTCAGACATCAATGTTGCTGGAAGCCATTTCCATTTATTTTTTACTTTGTCACTTACTATTGTGACAAACAGCTACATAAGCAAGGTCAGAAGCAGTGGAATTGCCACAGTGAGAGATCTCATATCTTTGCAAACTGTAATATGAAAATGTATGCTCAAATTTGATTCAAGAAATAGACTTGAGAACCACCAAGACTTTCCAGCTTTGCAATATCATAAAAGTAACAGTTTACTTGACTTTGTTGAATCTGTACTGAAGAAACAAATTAAGACAAAGTAGCACAAAATGTATCTTGCCTTCAAGTTTTTATAAAATTCCACAATGAAATGATTACAGGAAGGAGCCTTAGAAATTTTCTACTCTAGGGGATCCCTGCGTGGGTCAGCAGTTCAGCACCTGCCTTTGGCCCAGAGCGTGATCCTGGAGTCCTGGGATTGAGTCCCACATCGGGCTCCCTGCGTGGAGCCTGCTTCTCCATCTGACTGTGTCTCTGCCCCCCTCTCTCTCTATGTCTATCATGAATAAGTAAATAAAGTCCTTTAAAAAAAAAGAAATTTTCTACTCCAATGTCCTAATTTAACAAGTAAAAAACTACGAGCAAGCCATAGTGTCAAGTTTTGGACAAAGAACTGATCTACCTCTTTTATACTGGTGTCCCTTCTAGTTTGATTGTTCCTTAAATCTATTTTAAAAACTTCAAAATCCTGGGGTGCCTGGGTAGCTCAGTCAGTTAGGTGGCCAACTCTTGATTTCAGCTCAGGGCATGATCTCAGGGTGCGGGGATCAAGCCTCATGTGGTGCTCCATGCCCAGCAGGGATAAAAATAAAAAAATGAAAAGTACAAGTATTGTACATAGAGCCAAAAATTTCACCACATTGATTTACTATACCTAGATAAGAAACTATGTTTGTATATGTCAACTACAAATTCCTTTACTTTCTTCAGGTCTCAGATTAGATGTTACTTTCTTCAAAATTCACCTATGACCCCCCAAGACTCTACTACACATTCCTACATGCATTCCCACAAGTCCCTGTACTCATTCATTGCCCAAAGTTTTAATTGCCAGTTATACTTTATGTCCTTCAGCAGATACTATATCTTTCCTAACTTTATACATTACAGCTGGCAGAGAGCCTAAAACATAGAGTATTCTGAATATATAATTGTCAAGTGACTATTGTGTGGACTACTTAGTAAAAACAGTCTATAATTGAATATTTATTAATGTAAATACAATGTTATAATAGGACCACATGAAGCTGCTAGATGAACAGGGAAAAGAAGCAAGCACATAGTAACTTCTAATAAAAAGAAAAAATAGGCAGGTAAGTCTATTTAAATCTCAGACAAAACTTTGGTTGATTTCCTTATCATTGAAAGAGGGTCTTACTAGGTAAGAGAAGATAGGATGAAAAATATATATATATATCCACAGAAATAGAATCTATATCACGAGAAAGTGCCTCAGTGGTTGCCTGGACTGGGGAGGCTGGAACCTCCTAGAATTGACACAGGGGTAGCAGAAATGTTATCTTGATTGTGTGGTTCTGACATTGGCATATGAATTTGTCAAAACTCATCAAAATACATACTTAAAAGTGGTGCATTATACCTCAATTAAGTTGATTTTTTTAAATGCCTCATAATTTAAATAGGTTCTCAATAACATTACTGGCAGAGAAAGTGTTCAGCAGTTTTGTTATTGGAGGAAAATGATATGAGATGATATTATCTAAAATTTCTAAATTGTAGTAATAATGCTGAAATCAGTTTAAAGGGCCTTTTTATGGTAGCTTGTATATAAAAGGAAATTAATGAGTCCCACACTAATTTTATTCAGTGATTAAATCACCAAACTACTGATCTTTCCCTTGTTTATTCATAGACCATCAGGTAATTAGGACTGTCTCTACTATATCATCTGCCAGCTGTGAGGAGAATGAGAACAATAGTTATTCAGTTCAGCAGGATCATTATCATTCATATAGGAAAACAGGACCTTTGCAACTGTTAAAAACAGAGCTAGACATATTCCTTCTCCTTTTTCTCTATAGTTCTTTAATAAAAAGCCATGAACCAACTGGAGACAGCTACCTAGGTACATATGTAATTAAAACTCAGGCAGGCATGAGTTCTAATATCTAGATATCTTACAGACATTCCTTTCTTAATAAACACCAGTATTTACCTAGAAAATTTACATCAAGGTTCTAATAAATACCATGTCAAACAAATTGAGTAAAGCAAAGAGAGTTGTCTTGATCCACTCAGGCTTCTATAACAAAATACCTCAGATTGGGTGGCTCTATAAACAGACACATATTTCTCAGTCTGGAGGCTAGAAGTCTGAAATTAGGGTAGAGACCTTGTGAAAACCCAAGATCAGGTTTCAGACTGCAGTCTTCTAACTGTGTCCTCATCAAAGCAGAAGGGATGAATCTCTCTAGACCCATCCCTCTAGATGGGATAAGGCACTAATCCCATCCATGAAGTTCCACCCCCACAATTTAAGTTCCTAAAGGCCCTAATTTCTTAATACCATTACTTCTGGGGCTCAGATTTTCAAATTCTGAATTTGGGAGAATACATTCAGACAATAGCAAGAATCAATCACAGCTTTAGGTCTCTTAAACTAGAGATACTCTTACCTCCATTGCTTCAACATCAATTCTATTGAACACACATACATACCCACACCACACATTCAGAAATATTAATAAAAAATAAAGCATAAGAATATTAATAACTATGACACTAAAAAGCATGGGAGAGTGTGGTAGAAGGTGAAGTGGATTCACTAAAACCTTCATTCCTTTTATTTAAGATCTAATTTACATAAAATAAAACCTTAGGGCTCCAGCCAATGAATTTTAACACTTGAACAAACATATGTATTTTACACCCAAAAGATAATAAAGTACATTCCTATCATCACAAAAAAATCTATTGTGCCAATTTCTAGTAAATGATTCACTCAGAAGTGAAACTACTTTCTGATTATTATCACCACAGATTTAGCTTTTTTTATTCTTAGAATTTTTATAGATCCAATCACATAGCAAGTGTGTGTGTGTATGTCTCCTCTCACTCCCAAAAAGTGTGCTTGAGATTTGTTATATGTTGCAGTGGCTCTACATTTTGCATCCCTACCAGCAAAGAATGAGAGTTCCTATTATTCCATAATCTCACCAGTATTTGATATTGTCAATGTTATGGATTTTAGTCATTCTAATAGTTACATGTGTATTGGCATCTCTTCATTGTTTTAATTTGCAATTCCTTGAGGAACTATGGTGTTGAACATGTTATCATATGCGTGCTTGCCATGTACATATCTTTTTTGGGGAGATAGTGGTGCAGATCATTAGTCCATTTATTGTATTGTATGCCTTCTTATTTTTGACTTTTAAGAATTTTTTACATACTTTGGATATCAATCTTTGACTGAAGGGGTTTTCCTTTATATTTAAAGGGTATTTTCCATGAATATCAATCTAAACTCTCTTTTCCCCAGCATTTAAAAGTGTCTTTGATGAGAAGACAGCCATAATTTCCCCCTCTATGTAATACATGTTTTAGCTTCTCTGTCAACATTTAATCCTTTACATCTTTCCTTTCAGCATTTTGACTATGACATTCCTAGAGTTTTGTTTGCTTAATTTTTGTTTTTAAATGACCTTCACTGTGCTCCTTAGATTTTTTTAGTTTGATGTTCTTAGCCATTTTTGGAAACTCTCCTACATTTTTCCTTCAATTATTTAATTTGTTCTATTCTTTTAATCTTCATTGTCTAGGGCTCCAATGACACTTAGGTTATTTGACATAATGCCACACTGAACATTTTATTTCTTTTTTTTTCTTGGCGCTTTATTGTATGATTTTTAGTGATCTTTGTTCAAGTTCACTCATTGTTGTTTTCATTGAATCTATTCTCCTTTAAGTTTATTGAATAATTTCTCTTTTTAATTTCTGATATGTTGTTTTCTTCTATAATTCTAGTCAACCTTTTTACATAGTTTCCATCTATATCCATCTATAGATATTCCCTATCTCCTCATGTATGCTGTCAACTTAGATCCTTTTGTATCATATTATAGTTACTGCAATGTTCCTTCTCTGAGTATTCCATCATCTGGGTCATTTCTGTGTTTGCTTATAATGATTGTTTTATCCCTTGATCATGGACTGCTTATTGTAGCTTTTTAATTTTTCTCTTAATAATTTTATTGCAAACACAGAATTTTATGTAAAAAAAAACTTCTTAAACCTATAATTTAGTATTTACAATAAAAAATAGAACTCTCCTTATCATCAAGTCACTGGACCAAAATTTAAGTTTAAACTTTAGACTTCTTCACTGGTTTCCAACATTTTGACTATGAGCTGAGGAGATGGTCTTTAAATTTATTTTTAAATCTCTGAGGAGTACTCTTTGCTTTTCGGTCCCAGTCTCAGATTTTATTCTTCAGGAGATCTCCCTTTACTCTGCTATGCTGTTCAAGGATTTAGAAGACAATTACAGTTTACTCAATAGAGGCCTGAAGCATCTCTGAGGGGTTTCCAAGGCTTGCTTCTGCCTTCTGTGTATGCTACATTGTACTCAGTGAAGGTATAGAGAGTGTCACTGAGCTATTTCTCTAAGCTTTCTCACCCACTTCCAGCTGTCACAGGACCTCTGCTAAGCTCTCAGTAAAGGTCCAGAGTACATTTAAGGGATTTATCTCAGTTATTCCTTCTTCTTCTCTTCACTGGGGAGCTGAAACACTTTCACAGACAGTGACATTTCTTTCCTAGCATACTATACTCAGCTTCAGCAGGTAACTGCCTTTAATTGGTAAATGTTTCATGTGCCTCAGAGCAAGATCTCTTTTGGATCTCTTCCCCCACTCCCCTTCTTAAGAAGGTTATAAATATGAACTCAGTGAAGACCTGTGAGAAAAAAAAATTGTTCGGTACATGCAGAATTTTTTCGTTGGCTGGAACTTTTTGAGATTCTATTGTGCCAAGTTAATATCAACTAAAGATTAGTTTTAACCATATCAGCCGATTTCTCCACACAACCACTCATTGTGGATTCTTCTCCTTCTGGCTGCTGTGCCAAGGATGAACATTACTCTCTTGTGAAGAATTCCTCAATTTCTGGAATCTAATTCTGTTCAATCTCTTCTTGTCCTCAGCTCTCTGATGAGAGTTAAAAAGCAATGATTGCACAGCTTATCTCAAGTACTGTCACTGCTACAGAGCAATGATCATTTGTAACTCCTACAATCTCAAACAGAAGTCAACCCAGATGTGTCTTCTTCAACTGGGTTTTTGCTCGTTTTAGCAGTTTTGCATTACAGTTACAGGTGAGTAGATAATGGTATGTTACATAACTAGGCTTCTTTGCGTCAGGTGTGTATCATGATAATAGATAATCAGTATTCTATCACTTTGTGAGAAGATAAAATATAGTTTTCCATATTCTAAAAATACCTTCCGCTTTCCAGATGTGTGTTGACTACATGCTCTGATGATTCTTCCTGAATGAAGGGATAGTTCAGAATCTATTGCTGTTGTCCAAATAAGGAAAACACCAGCCCCCTCCTAACCAAAAGATAAACAAAAATTCGTAAGCAAAAAAAAATTAGTGTAAAAAACACATTTGCTCCATTAAAGCATTGTTCTTTTTTTAAAAAGATTTTATTTATTTATTTATATATCCATGATAGACATAGAGAGAGGCAGAGACACAAGCAGAGTGAGAAGCAGGCTCCACGCAGGGAACCCGACATGGGACTCGATCCCGGGACTCCAGGATGGTGCCCCGGGCCAAAGGCAGGCGCCAAACCACTGAGCCACCCAGGGATCCCCAGCACTGTTCTTTTTAAAATAAATTTTTATGTTGGCTCCTCCTTCTGAGGTGGACATCTGCAATATTTGCATTCAGAAGTATAAAGAGAAACATTCTAATAGAGTGGTTGGGTGAAGCCTTCCTGGGGAGATGATTTTTCACAGAGGCTTTTTCTCTTTTTTGTTTATTAATGCATTATTTGTTTAAGTCAACTTCATCCTTATTAAACTCAACACCCAAGAAGCAAACAATCCAATCATGAAATGGGCAAAAGACATGAGCAGAAATTTCACCAAAGAAGACATAGACATGGCCAACAAGCACATGAGAAAATGCTCTGCATCACCTGCTATCAGGAAAATACAAATTAAAACCACAGTGAGATACTACCTTACACCAGTGAGAATGGTAAAAATTAACAAGACAGGAAATAACAAATGTTGGAGAGGATGTGGACAAAGGGGAACTCTCTTGCACTGTTGGTGGGAATGTGAACTGATACAGCCACTCTGGAAAACTGTGTGGAGGCTCCTCAAAGAGTTAAAACTAGAGCTACCCTATGACCTAGCAATTCCACTACTGGGGATTTACCCCAAGGATACAGATGCAGCGAAAACCTGAGACACCTGAACCCCTGCTATAAACCCTTCACATGTTTATAACAGCAATGCCACAATAGACAAACTGTGGAAGGAGCCTCGATGTCCATCGAAAGATGAATGGATAAAGAAGATGTGGTCTATATATACAATGGAATATTACTTAGCCATTAGAAACGATGAATACCCACCATTTGCTTTGACATGGATGGAACTGGAGGGTATTATGTTGAATGAAGTAAGTCAATCAGAGAAGGACAATCATTATATGGTTTCCCTCATATAGGGAATATAAGAAATAGTGAAAGGGATTATAGGGGAAAGGAGAGAAAATGAGTGGGAAAAATTAGAGAGGGTGACAAAACATGAGAGACTCCTAATTCTGAGAAATGAACAAGGGGTTGTGGAAGGGGAGGTTGGCAGGGGGATGGGGTGACTGGGCGACAGGCACTTTGGGGGTACTTGACTGGATGAACACTGAGTGTTATAATATGTTGACAAATCGAACTTCAATCTATCATCTATCTATCTATCTATCTATCTATCTATCTATCATCTATCTATCTAAATTTCTTCAATTTCAAATGTAAAGTTTGAGAAATTTTGTAACTATACATAATCATGAAATCACCACAAGGACCAAAATATAAAACATTTCCATCACCCTGAAAAATTTTCCGGTGTCCCTTCACATTCAGTCCTCTCCCTATTAGCACAGCCACAGAAAACAACCTGTCCATTTTCTTTCACAAAGTTGTGACTTTTCTAGAATTTCATATGAGTGGAACCATAATATTCTCTGTTTGACTTCTTTAACTTAGCATAATAATATATTATAATAATATAACATATTATATTAATAATATATAATATATTATTAATAATAATATAATATATACTATATATATACTATATATAGTATACTATATATATGCTATATATATTAACTTAGCATAATAATATATTATAATAATATAATATATTATATTAATAATATATAATATATTATTAATAAAAATATAATATATGCTATATATATTATATTATTACATTATATACATATTATATATAATAATATTATACCTGAATAGTATTTCACGGTATGGTTTAATATGTTTATTTTTTATATTGATAGATGGATGGACATTTGGTCTGCCTCCAGATTTTGATAATTTTGAATAA
Source organism: Canis lupus dingo (assembly GCF_003254725.2). Classification (NCBI taxonomy): domain Eukaryota; kingdom Metazoa; phylum Chordata; class Mammalia; order Carnivora; family Canidae; genus Canis; species Canis lupus. Next base: position 33,400,020 of record NC_064243.1, read on the forward strand.
TTATTTTATGAATATTTACGTAAATATATTTCCATGGATATTTATTTTCTTTTCTGTTTGATAAATTTCTGTTCTAGAGAAGTTGTTTTGTCATATAGTAAATGTATACTTAATTTTATAAAATAATGCTACACTTTTCTAAGAAAAATAATTTAGTCCAATTGCTGCAATGTATTTAATACAATTTCTGCAAAACCTTTGCAACATTAAATACTGTTGTCTTTTTTCACTTTAATTATTTTAGTGGGTATGTAGTGGTGTCCATTTTTATATCAATATGCGTCTTTTTGATGTATGAAATAATTGGTACATTATTTAGAAATGTGTTATTGAGTTTCCAAATACTAAAGATTTTCTAGATTTTTATTTTATTTACTTCTAATATTATTACTTTTTATCAGAAACTATAATCTGAATCCTTGTAAATTTATCAGACTGATTGTGTTACTCAGAATATTACATATATTGGGGCAGCGTATTTTGTGGCTCAGCGGTTTAGTGCCGCCTTCAGCCCAGGGCTGATCCTGGAGACCCGGGATTGAGTCCCACATCAAGCTCCCTGCATGGGGCCTGTTTCTCCCTCTGCCTGCGTCTCTGCCTCTCTCTCTCTCTCTCTCTCTCTCTCTCTCTCTCTCTAAGTCTCTCATGAATAAATAAATAAAATCTTTTTAAAAATTACATATTTTGATAAATGTTCTGCATGTACTTGAAAGGAAAGTGAATCCTGTTGCTCCTAGCCAGTCTTCTATAAATAATCAGTACTAGATGAGTGTTCAACTCTTCTATACATTTTCTGCTTTCCTCTTCCTGTTCTATTAATTATTGAGATCCATCCGTTATAACTGAATTTGTCTATTTCTCCTTTCATTTCCATCAGGTTTGCTTCATATATTATGAAATTCTTTTACCAGGCACTCAAAACTTTAAAGTTCTAATGTCTTCAAGAAAAATAAACTTATTATGAAATGACACTCTTGAACCCCAATGAGTCTTTGTTCTAAAGTCTACTTTATCTGATATTTACATAGCCAATCCAACTTGTGTTTTTGTTTACTGTAAGCATGATGTGTCTTTTGCAACATTAAATTTTTACCCATTTGTGTATTTATATATTTTTGTGTATTTATATTTTTAGTGAGTATCTTCTGGACAATGGATAGTTGAATTATTATTTTTAAATCCAACTTCAATATCCCCCTCCTAGTTGGGGTTTTTAGGCCACTTATACTTAGCATAATCATATGATGGTGGGGTTTTTGTTTCATGTTTTTATTTAAATTCTAGTTAGTTAACATATAGTAATCTTGGTTTCAGAAGTAAAATTTAGTGATTCATCACTTACATATAACACCCTCATCACCACAAGTGTCCTCCTTAATACCCATCATGCATTTAGCCCATCCTCTGGTCACCTTCCCTCCAGCAATCCTTTGTTCTCCATAGTTAAAAGTCTCAAAAAAAAAAAAAAAAAGTCTCTTATGGTTTGCCTCCTTCTCTTTTTTTTTCTCTTCTTCCTTCCCCTATGTTCATTTGTTTTGATTGTTTAATTCTGACATCTTTATGTTGCCTGATAAACATGTTTTTGGCTTGCCTCATATCATAATCAAAAAGTCTAAAATAAATGAACAAAATTATCTAAGCAAATCTTAAGATATTGTTGATATTCAATCCGTTCTAATAACTATGAATATTTGCTTTACTTATTTTGATATCAACATTGTTTATGTTGAAAATTATCTTGTTTGTACATATATACTGGTTTTGTCCATTGCTTTTGTACACTTTGACAAAATTGGCCATATCTGTATTCCTCCTAACATTCAACTCCAGTCATTACCACAAACAGTGAAAGTACCACAAAAAGTGAAAGAGTACTTTAACTTTAATGTCAGGGACCAGGATTTGTTGTAGATCATTTGACAGGTGTGAAGGCTGTCTCCAAACTTGGTGATTCCTATAGTAAAAGAGTTATAAATTAAATAAATCTTTGTCTACATATCTAGGCATATAACTTTTCTAGGAATAAAGAGTTAAATATTAACTTGTTTAAAATCCATTTAATATTGGTAATTTCTTAATATAAATGTCAGTAAAATTATACTGTTTAGGTTGTTCAAATAAAAAATCCAGAAATAATTTTTGATTATCCTTTCTTCTCTCATTGACAAAATAAACACATCTGAAATCTGCCCCCTATTCTATATATAACAATTCCACCCTGCTCTAAACTCCCATCATCTCTTACATGGACTCCTGAAATAGCCTCCTAGTGTCTCACTTTGTTCTCCTAGTCTCCATTAAATTTGGATAAGACTTTTAAAGTCCTTACTACAAAGTTTAGAATATAATTCAAAATCCATACATTAGCCTGTAAGTATGATATTCAGTGATTCTACATTATCATATAGACCCTTGCCTACCGTCCATTTCTTCATTTCACAATCCTACTTCTCAGTGATTCCAACTCACTGTTCTTTCTATTCCTAGACAATAGTTAGCTTATTTCCATTGTAAAGCAATTTCACTAGCAACTCTTTGTTGTCATCTTGTTCTTATATTACAACCTTTGCAAGAGCTTTCCAGCTACTCAATCTAATGTAGCTTCTATCTGATGTCCAACTATTTATTCACTTAAAATTAATCCTTTTTTATTTTCTTCAAATAATTTAATTTATAAGTCTTATTTTATTAGATTATTGCCTCTGATAGAATGAAACTATATGAGAATATGAATATCTCCTGTTGTCTTCACCCTTTTCCAAGCAGGTCATAAGTAAAGCTTCACTTTGTATTGCAAAATGTAGAGCATATTTACTGTCTATCTAGCCATCTATCTATCTTCTAACTATATAATTTAAATAATGAAAATAAGTAAAGTTAATATGCAGTTAAAATTTTTTCACATGTATCACCTATTATAAAATTCTGTGAAGTAGGAGGGCAATACTATTACTAGTTATTTTGCAGATGAGAAAGCTGAGGCTGTTGAAAAGACATATGTTTATATTAAGTTCACGTGGATAAAGTATAGCTTACTCTTAAGCCCAAGGTTTCTGATGCTAAATCTTGAATTCATTTTATTATCATGTATACCACAGAAGCTAGCTTTTATATTTAGTTTTTCAATACATTTTAAAATATCAATTTGATAAGGGGTAGGATATCATAGTAAATATCATACTAAATTAAATTTGTGTGTACCTATAAAAGTCTAAGCTTTATTTAGCTTAACCACACACACATACTGGAGAAAACAACATCAGAAGCAAAACCCTGACTACTGCTCATAAATTCAATAAATTCACTAAATTCATTTGTCCTAAATGAATTATATTTTATCAGTATATTATATACATAATATTCTGATTAATGAAATTTTGTTTTTAAGATTTGGCTAGAAAATATTCAAAAGAGAGAAATGGAAGGAAAAAAAAGAAAAGAAAAGCAGGTTAGGAGTTGATCTCCACTGTGTCACTCCAGTGCTCAAAGTGCCATTTTTGAAGCTGAAAAGCCACAACATGGCTTCTTAAACTGAGACTTGACTCTTTGGAAGTCAACAAATCCCAGGAGCATCTTGTTCTATATTTTGAAAACAAAACAAAAAACACAGCAGTACACAAGAAGGTGAAAAGAGGGTATATCACATTGTAATTTGTTGGCAATTTCATATTGCTGAAAATTACACAGGACAATAATTGAAAAGTGAGCATTATCCCTATATTTGATTTCTTTGTAAAATGCTAGTGTGTAGGCAGTGGTTGGTTAATTTTACAATTGCCTTCAGTACACAGGAAAGGGAAATTTGGATGCTGAGCAAGACAATCAGAGGGCTGTTGTCCCAGTTTAAAGTCAGATGAATGTTGGCTCAAAGTGTAAAAATAGAAAATGCCTTAGGACAGTAATGAAAGCATCCAAACATTATCTCTCAAGGTGACCAGGAACTCTGTTTCTAAATACAGGATCCTATGAGAGTATGATGCTAAATGAACTATGTGGATGAGGAATTTATCTCTCATGCTCATGACTCATTCAGTTCCTTTTTCAATTTCAGAGGAACAACAGGCATCAGTTAACCTTTACTGGTGATACAAGGTTATCATTAATAAATAGCCACAGTGCAATAAATAATTATAATTCAGAATAACAGGGCTTGGAGCAAAGTATTATGTACTCAATGGTGAAAGTCTATTCATTCACATTTATAAAAATATTGGAAGTTCTATTTTAATCTTCACTCATCTTCCCAGGATCTATAAAAAACCCCAATTCTTCTTTTTCACTGCTTTGTTCTTGTTTATTTTTACCCTAAGTAATTTTTATGCTATTAATGCATCAGCTTACCCTAGCATTATAATTTTTAAGACAATTCATGAACATACACATATAAAAATCAGGATTCTCAAACATGGAAAGAGTTGTAAAGAGTGCTGCCTTCACCTTTTAGCAAGAAAAACCTTGAGAAACTGCAAATTATATTTTCAAACCCACCAAAGAACTTAAGTTTCAGGGCAACCATGTAATCATGAGCTTAAAGAAAGACAGACGTCTGAAGGAAGAACCAGGATCTGAACAGTTGTTTAAATGAGACAGACATCACTGGACTTTATATAATAGCCAATAAGAAGATATAGATGAATCTTCTGAATTAAGCACTGTATGTAAAGCCCCTGGAAGGCCACAGACAGAAGGGAGGTCTTCTGGGTCTTTTCCTCATCTGCCCCAACTACTACTCACAGGGAACATGAGTGAGGATCTTTAGAGAGCTTTTCTTATGTTAGTTGAGAGAAAAAAAAAAAAAAAAAAAAACAGCAATCAGTAACAGTACCCCCAAACAGACATATCTTCCCCAATTTTGCCTGTGGACCACATGATTTTTTGCTTCATCTGCAGAAGCAAAAAAAGAAAAAATAAAAAAAGCCACTTTTGGACATTAGCAGAAATCAATTGCAGTAAGATAAGCAAAGTGCCCAAAGAAATCACGAATGAGGGAAAGGGACAGGAATATTTACTCTGCCCATCATTGCAGCTGGAGGAGGTCATGTGTGAATGTGTGCTGAGATCTGAAGATCTGGGACTCAGACTTATTAGAACAAAGGAGTACACTCTGCGCCAACCCCCCCATAGGCTGATAAGTAATGGGTAAAAAATAATAACAGGATACAGCCAAGAGAGTTTAAGGAGATAGATTGTCTGGAGACCAGCACAAACAGAAGACCAAAACCCAGAAGGAGAGCAGACATTGAGAAAATGACCTCTGGAAAATGAGGTCCCATCCTAAATATAAGTTACCAGTAGAGGGACTTGAATCCTGTGGTACACTGAAGCTATTCATACACAGCTCAAATCAGCCTTGCCACTAAAGGCCTGGCAGAAAGAATGAAACATCATCTCAAGGCGTAAGCTTACATATTCTTTATAGCTTTCAATTAAAAGTTATAAGGCATAAAATTGATATGAAAAAGCACATGCTAAAGAGATAAAGCATTCGTCAAAACTAGACTCAGATATATAAGATATATAGTAAAAAAAATCAAAAGCAATTTAAAATAATTATGTCTGTGAATATGTATTAGCTGTAAATGTACATTGAAAACTCTAGGACAACCACTTATTTTTTAAAAATGATTACTATTATACCATGAAAGGAGAGAAATTGCAACCATATAAAATACTCAAAACCACAAAAGGCAGAAAAAGAGTGTAGTACAAATTTTAAAAAATAAATAAGAACAATAAATAGAAAGCACTGATATAGTTTTATCTCACTATATCATTAAGCACATTGGACATTAATGGCCCAAATACACCAATTAAAAGAGTGTATCAAAAAACAACACCTGACTATATGTTGTCTACAAAAACCCACTTCAAATATAAAGATACCATATAGGTTAAAGGTAAATGAATAGAGAAAAACATACCATGCTTACACTAATCAAAAGAGAGCAGGATATCTATATTAATTTCAGATAGAAGCAAGGAAAGTCATCAGGGATAAAGAAGAGCATTAAATAACAATAAAGGAGTCAATTTTCCAAGAAGATAAAACAATCCCAAAGAAGTATATGCCTAACAACACAATATCAAAATAACAGAAGCAAAAAAAAAAAACAAAACAAAAACAAAAAAAACAAAACAAAATAACAGAAGCAGAAACTGATAGAAACCCCCAGGGAAAAAGTAGATGAATTCACTATCAGAGTTGGAGAATTCAATATTCTTCTCTCAAAAATGGACAGATTTAGCAGGCAGAAAATTAGTAAGGATATAGTTGAACTTACCATCACCATGAAATAAATGGATATAATTGACATCTACAGACTACTTCTTCCAACAGTGGAGTACACATTTTATTCAAGCTCACATGGAACATCTAATAAGACACAGACTGCATTCTGAGCCACAAAAAAAAAAAACAAAACAAAACAAAAAAAAACACCTTAACCAATTTAACGTTGAGAAATAGTATGGGTTTTCCAATTGAGTGGCTCTGGTGGCCACTGTAAGGTTTGGCATAAGTGATCATGAAGCTCTTCAAGTATGATCAGTCTTCCTCACAAACTTATTTCTCAAGTATGGTAAAAGGTATGTTTAATGGATCCTCTCATGTGGGTGAGTAGGTATTAAATGATAAACTCACTCTTGTATTTCAATCTCCCTAAGTCTCTGAATCTCCACTGTTATATTAAACTGAGGGAAGGTGGGCATTTCTGGTTCACTCACTGTGGGCCATGTATTGGTCGGTGATTCAATGAACCAAATAAACAGTCAGAACTCTTTCTAACTACTCAAGCAGCAACTTTATTTTTTTTAAATAAAATAATTTTTTATTGGTGTTCAATTTACCAACATACAGAATAACACCCAGTGCTCATCCCGTCAAGTGTCCCCCTCAGTGCCCGTCACCCATTCACCCCCATCCCCTGCCCTCCTCCCCTTCCATCACCCCTAGTTCATTTCCCAGAGTTAGGAGTCTTTATGTTCTGTCTCCCTTTCTGATATTTCCCACACATTTCTTCTCCCTTTCCTTATATTCCCTTTCACTATTATTTATATTCCCCAAATGAATGAGAACATACAGTGTTTGTCCTTCTCTGATTGACTTACTTCACTCAGCATAATACCCTCCAGTTCCATCCACGTTGAAGCAAATGGTGGGTATTTGTTGTTTCTAATGGCTGAGTAATATTCCATTGTATACATAGACCACATCTTCTTTATCCACTCATCTTTCGATGGACACTGAGGCTCCTTCCACAGTTTGGCTATTGTGGCCATTGCTGCTATAAACATCGGGGTGCAGGTGTCCCGGCGTTTCATTGCATCTGAATCTTTGGGGTAAATCCCCAACAGTGCAATTGCTGGGTAGTAGGGCAGATCTATTTTTAACTCTTTGAGGAACCTCCACACAGTTTTCCAGAGTGGCTGCACCAGTTCACATTCCCACCAACAGTGTAAGAGGGTTCCCTTATCTCCGCATCCTCTCCAACATTTGTGGTTTCCTGCCTTGTTAATTTTCCCCATTCTCACTGGTGTGAGGTGGTACCTCATCGTGGTTTTGATTTGTATTTCCCTGATGGCAAGTGATGCAGAGCATTTTCTCATGTGCATGCTGGCCATGTCTATGTCTTCCTCTGTGAGATTTCTCTTCATGTCTTTTGCCCATTTCATGATTGGATTGATTGATTCTTTGCTGTTGAGTTTAATAAGTTCTTTATAGATCTTGGAAACTAGCCCTTTATCTGATATGTCATTTGCAAATATCTTCTCCCATTCTGTAGGTTGTCTTTGAGTTTTGTTGACTGTATCCTTTGCTGTGCAAAAGCTTCTTATCTTGATGAAGTCCCAATAGTTCATTTTTGCTTTTGTTTCTTTTGCCTTCGTGGATGTATCTTGCAAGAAGTTACTGTGGCCAAGTTCAAAAAGGGTGTTGCTTGTGTTCTACTCTAGGATTTTGATGGAATCTTGTCTCACATTTAGAACTTTCATCCATTTTGAGTTTATCTTTGTGTATGGTGAAAGAGAATGGTCTAGTTTCATTCTTCTGCATGTGGATGTCCAATTTTCCCTGCACCACTTATTGAAGAGACTGTCTTTCTTTCAATGGATAGTTTTTCCTCCTTTATCAAATATTAGTTGACCATAAAGTTCAGGGTTCACTTCTGGGTTCTCTATTCTGTTCCATTGATCTATGTGTCTGTTTTTGTGCCAGTACCACACTGTCTTGATGACCACAGCTTTGTAGTACAACCTGAAATCTGGCATTGTGATGCCCCCAGATATGGTTTTCTTTTTTAAAATTCCCCTGGCTATTCAGGGTCTTTTCTGATTCCACACAAATCTTAAAATAATTTGTTTCAACTCTCTGAAGAAAGTCCATGGTATTTTGATAGGGATTGCATTAAACGTGTAAATTGCCCTGGGTAACATTGACATTTTCACAATATTAATTCTCAAGCAGCAACTTTAAATGAAGAATGTCCTGGGCAGCCCAGGGGGCTCAGTGGTTTAGCGCCACCTTCAGCCCAGGTTGTGATCCTGGAGACCCGGAATCGAGTCCCACGGTGGGCTCCCTGCATGAAGCCTGCTTCTCCCTCTGCCTGTATCTCTGCCTCTCTCTCTCTCTCTCACTCTGTGTCTCTCCTTAATAAATAAATATTTTTAAAAAATTTAAATGAAGAATGTCCATTTATTGGGCCCATATCAATAAATCTGCCCTGATCAACTTTATGTTTTTTTCTCCCATAATCCCAAACTCGTAGGATCCATTCTCACACATGTACCCTGATTTCTGTTTGTATAAATTGGAAAATTCAAGTACTTCTTTTGGACCATGGTACACCTACTCATGGATCACTCTTTGTACCTCACTTTTAAGGATCTATTGGGACTTAAGTGTAGCTATAGGTTTAGAAGCAAGGGTGGGTGATGGGTTTGTGTCCTGGCTTGAGTCAGCATTGTCTTACATGGCAACTGCCTCAGAGAAGGCCATTAATATCTACTCAGAAAATTCAGGGTTAGCCTCATCCAATGAGATGGAAAGTCTAGTTCCATACAAAAGTATAATGCCTGCTGTAAGACTACAATGGGATTAAACTAAAAACCAAAGACAAAAGATATCAGGAAAATCTAAAAATATATGGAGATTAGATAAAATGGTTTTAAATAATGTGTGAGTCAAAGAAGAAATCTCAAGAGCAATTTAAAATTTTTTTAATGAAATGAAAATGAAGGAATTTGTCAAAATTTCTGGGATCAGTGAAAACACTACTAGAGGAAAATCTGCAACATTAAAGGCATATATTAGAAAGATCTAAGATCAATAAGTTTCACCTTAGGAAACTACAGTAAGAAGAGTGAAATAAATCCAAAATAAGCAGAAGAAATAATAACAATTAGAACAGAAATTACTTTAATTAAAAACAGGAAATTGATGGAGAAAATCAATGAAACCAAAAGCTGGTTCTTTGAAAAGATCAATAAGTGATAAGCCTTTGGCCAAACAAAGATAAAGGGCACAAATTATGAAAGGGGAACATCACTACAAATCCTATGGACATCAAAAGGATTAAAAAAAGGAATACTATGAACAACTCTATTACCACAGATTTGTTAACATAGATGAAATGGACCAATTCCCTGAAAGGAACAATCTGCCAAAACACACAAGAAGGAACAGATAATTTGAATAGGCTTGTATCTATTATATAAAGAGTAATTAAATCAGTAATTAATAGCCTTCATGAATAAAAACCACCAGGCTTATATGCATTCACTGGTGAATTCTACTAAATATTTAAGGAAGAAATGATATCAATTCTATGCAATATCTCTCTGAAAATCAAAAGATGGAATACTCCCTAATTCTGGGGCCAACATTACCCAAATACCAAACTCAGACAAAGACATTACAAGAAAACTGCAGCCAATATATCTCATGAACACAGGTTCAAAAATTCTCAATAAAATATTAGCAAATTGAATTAAAATATATATATATATATATATAAATGATTATATGTGAAGACTAAGTGGGTTTTATCTCAACTATGCAAAGCTGTTTGAAAAATCAATTAATGTGAAAATCAATTAATATAATATATCATATCAACAGGCTAAAATAGAAAAAATTAAAAAAAAATTACATGATCATGTCAATAGATGCAGAAAAGACATTTAGCAAATCCAAAATCCATTCATGATAAAAATTCTCAGCAAAGTAGGAACACGGGGGAACTTTCTCAACTTGACAAAGAATATAAGGCGAACAATCAGAGGTATCACTGGTTTGGTTCCAGACCACCACAATAAAGCAAATATCACAATAAAGTGAGCCACATAATCTTTTTCATTTCCCAGGGCTTATATATAAAATTATGTTTATACCATACTATAGCCCATTAACAGTACAATAGCATTATGTAAAAATTGTATATATCTAAATTAAAAATACTTTATTGCTAAAACATGCTAGCCATCATTTGAGATCTTAATGACACAAAACATTTTTGCTGGTGAAGAATCTTGCTTCATTGCTGATAGCTGCTGACTGATTAGGTTGGTGGTAGCTAAAGGCTGGATGGCTATGCCAATTTCTCAAAATAAGACAATAAAGTTTACCACATTGATTGACAATTCCAAAATGATTTCTCTGTAGCATACTATGCTGTTTGATAGCAATGTACCCACATTAGAACTTCTTTCAAAATTGGAGTCAGTCTTCTCAAACCCTGCCACTGCTTTATCAACTGAGTTTATGTAGTATTCTTAATCTTTTGCTGCCATTTCAACAATCCTCATAGCATCTTCACCAGGAATAGATTCCATCTCAAGAAACCACTTTCTTTACTCATCTATAAGAAGCAACTCCTCATCTGTTCAAGTTTTATCATGAAATTGCAGCAATTCAGTCATAGATTCACTTATTCTATTTCTCTTGATATACCAACCACATTTGCAATTACTTTCTCCACTGAAGTCTCGAACCTCTCAAAGTCATCCATGAGAGTTGGAATCAATTTCCTCCAAGTTTCTGTTGATACTTTTACCCTTTCCCATGAACCACAAATATTCTTATTGGCATCTAAAACGGCGAATCTTTTCCGGAAGGTTTTCAATTGACTTTGCCTGGATACACCAGAGAAATCATTATGTAAGGCAACTATGGCCTTACAAAAATCGATTTCTTTTATAATAAAACTTGGAAGTCAAAATTACTTCTTGATCCATGGACTGCATAATGGATATTGTATTAGCTGGCATGAAAAACAACACTAGTCTCATTGTATATCTCCATCAGAGCTCTTTGGTGACCAGGTACATTGTCAAAGAGCAGTAATATTTGGAAAGGAAGCTTTTGTTTTCTGAGTAGGTCTCAACAAAGGGCTAAAATATTTAGTAAACCGTGTTGTAAGTAGATGTGCAGCTATCCAGCCTTCCTTGCTGTTCCATTCATAAATGGGAAAAGTAGATTTAGCATAATTCTTAAAGGCCCAAGGATTTTGGTAATAGTAAATGATCACTGGATTCAACTTAAAAGTCTCCAGCTACACTAGCCCCTAGCAAGAGAGCAAGAGAGTGAGCTTGACCTTTGAAGCTTTGAAGCCAGACATTAACTATTATCTAGCTATGAAAATCCTAAACAGCATCTTCTTTCAACGGAAGGCTATTTCATCTACATTGCACATCTGTTAGTGTCGTTCACTATGCCTTCATTAATTATCTTAGCTAGGTCTTTTAGAGAACTTGCTGCAACTTGAACATTAGCAATTTCTGCTTTGCCTTGCATTATACATTATGAAAATGACTTCTTAGACTTCATTCACCAACCTACGTTAACTTCAAAAGATTTTCTGCAGCTTCTTTATCTCTCAGCCTTCACTGAATTGAGGTCAGGGCCTCTCTCTGGATTAGGCTTTGGCTTAAGGTAATATTGTGGCCAGTTTGAGCTTCTATTTAGACCACTAAAACTTTCCCTGCACCAACAATAAGGCTGTTGCACTTTGTTATTATTTGTGTGTTCACCAGAGTAGCACTTTTAATTTCCTCAAGAATATTTCCTTTGCATTCACAATTTGTCTGTTTGGTACAAGAAGTCCAGCTTTTGGCCTATCTCATCTTTTGACGTGCTTTCCTCACTAAGCTTTATCACTTCTAACTTCTGATTGACAGTGAGAGATGTGATTTTCTTTCTTTCATTTGAACACAAAGAGGCTATTGTAAAGTTATTGCCTGGCCTAATTTCAATATTATTGTGTTTTCAGGAATGTGGAGAACCTAATAGAGGGAGAGAGACAAGGGAACAATTGGTTGGTGGAATAGTCAAAATACACATAACATGGGTGGATGAACTTTGCCATCTCATTCGAGTGTGATTGGTGGTGCCCAAAACTATTACAATAGTAACACCAAAGATCACTGATCACAGATCATCATAACAAACACAATGATAAGGAAAACTTTGAAATACTGTGAGAGTTACACAAAGACGTGAAGTGAACAAATGCAATCAGAATAATGGCACCAATGGACTTGCTTGACAGAACTGCCATCAAACCTTTGGTTTTTTTAAAAAAACACAATTATCTGTGAAGTGTAATAAAGTAGAATATAATATAAGGAATTATGCCTCTATATATACAGAGAGAGATCTATCTTTTCTTTTTTGTAATTGTCTTGCTATCTTTGTCAAAAATCTGTTGACCCAGGGTGCCTGGGTGGCTCAGCCAGTTGAGCATCTGATTCTTGATTTCCACTCCAGTCATGATCTCAGGGTCATGAGATCGAGCCCCACATGAGGCTCTGTGCTCAGTGGGGAGTCTGCTTGACATTCTCTTTCTCTCCTTCTCTTGCTGCCCCTCCACAGCATGCTCTCTCTCAAATAAATTTAAAAATCAACTGAGACAAATGTGCCTCAAGCATTGTAACAATAAAGTAAATTCTGAATTCAGCCAACTTATGTCTTACAACTCTGGTCTTTTATTATTATTAATCATTATTTTAATATTGTTTTTATTGAAACAAAAACTGCTGATTTGGATTGTATTGCATCTATAGACAAATCTGGATAAAATTACCATCTTAACATGTTGAGACATCAAACACAGAAATATGGTAAAAATATCCAGGAAACCCTCTTTAATTGCTCACAGTACTGGTTTACTTACTACTGAAAGATTATTAAACATATTTCATTAAACATTCAAAAATTCTTCAATTTTTGAGGCTTCTGGGTCGCCTGGGTGGCTCAGCTGTTGAGTGCCTGCCTTTGGCCCCAGGCATGATCCTGGAGTCCCAAGATCAAGTCCCACATCGGGCTTCCTGCATGGAGTCTGCTTCTCCCTCTGCCTAGGTCTCTGCTTCTCTCTGTGTCTCCCAGAAATAAATAAATAAATCTTTTTAAAAAGTTTGAGGCTTCTTATAATACTATTGTTCATTTTCAAAAATTACATCTATTGCTGCTATATATGCATATATTTTTTTAAATCAGTTCTGTTTTATGGTCTTGCAAAAGTCAGTTATTCTAGTAGTTTTTATGAGATGCCTTAGAATTTCTAAACATACAAATTGCTTTTGGCCAATAAAAGTTAAAAGCTTTATTTTCAAGCTGTATAGATTTCTTTTACTTTATTTCTTTGCAAAATATTGAATACCAATAATGAATGCAAATAATGAGAGTGAAAATCTTTGCCTCTTCCTGATAATACAGGGGAAGAATTCAGTTAGTCCTTTCTTGTACATTCCATTTTTCTTTCTTGTGTTCATGTTTTCACTTAAATATTTCTACAAAACTATAATAGTCTTTTAACATTCTTGCTACTTCCATCATCTTTGACATTTTTGGGTCAATTTCTATTGACTTAAAAAAATTGCCTGGCTTTAAGTCACATTTTCTTGCTTCTTAGTATGTTTTAAGATTTTGAATTGGATGCTGAACTTCATAAAAATTGCATTGCTGGTCATATATAGACATATATAGATAGATGATAGATAGATACATATATATGTATATGTACGTATCTATTTGTCTTTCTACAAAAAAAATAGCCATTGTTTCGGCAGGCAGTTATTGGTAGATTATGTTTTATTATTTCTTGGTTTTTAAAAGCATTTCTAGGGAGGATGCTACATTACATAGATATTTTAGCTCTATTGGTAAGGTATAACCCACTTGGAGTCCCTTTTAAATTCCATATGATTAAGAGAGATTCTTTCCTCTGCCTGACTGGAGCTATAAATGGTCCTCAGCATTGTGTGTTTTCAGAATAATGAACTTCTAATTCCTGGGTAGCGCCAGACCCAAAGTAGAAAAATCACAGGCCTTCCTTATCAGTTTTTCTTCTCTCAAGGATCACAGTCCTGTACGGCTTGTTTTTAAATATCTGAAAATGAGGTTTCTTTCATGTATATTTTCTAAATTTTTAGCTGTTTATGGTGGAGGTTATGCCTAGTATTTATTAATTTATATGCTGGAAGCAAATTTCAACAATTTAGTTTTTCTCAATTTTTTAAAAATATATTTTAGAGTAATTTAGATTTACAGAAAAGTTTCATGAATATTACAAATAATTTGCACATATCCTACCCACACTTAGTTTCTGCTAATGTTAATATTACAGCACATTTATCATAACTAAGGAACTAATATTACTAAATTCCTATAAAAGTCCATACTTTATTCAGATTTCACTAGTTTTCTTAATATCCTTTTTCTATTGTAGGACCGTGTTACATTTACTTGTCATGTCTCTTTACATCCCTTTAGACTGACAGTTTCTCAGCCTTTTTCTGCTTTTGATGACCTCAACAATTTTTCATCTCTAGCTGCCCATAAACTTTCTTAAAAACTTTTGTATATTAATGAAATAAAGAGTGTAATGATACCATTTTATCTGCCAAATTAATGAATTTTGAAATTATAAAATTCAATGTTGATGATTCCATTATAATACCACCTATTTTTGCCCAACTTTTTGGGGTAGCTTATATCTGTCCTTTATATGCTCCATGCATAGCTTAATTTCTTTATTGCATTATTTACATTTTTATATCTTATTTCATAAATATTTCTGAGGAAAAAAATAAAGCTTATTATTCAAATCTCAAAAAGAATAGCAGTCATCATGGCAAAGTGGTAAAATATGCTATAGTCACTTAGGCACAAGAGTGAAGATTATCAAGCTTGAAAGGAATTTGATCAGATAAAGGTCTCACTGCAACCTCAATTCACAAGGTCCAGTTCAAAGAGCCCAGCAGTAAACTCCATGCCTGATAGCCATGGTACTTTAATAACAAAAATGTTGGTAGTTAAATTTTATGTATCTATATGGCTAGGCTTTGGTACCCAGTTGTTTTTTCAAACACTAGTCTATGTGTTGCCATGAAGGCTCTTTCTTAGGCATGATTAACGTTTACAATCAGTAAACTTTGTGTAAAGCAGCATCCTCTGTAGAGTATGAGTAAGACTCAGCCAATCAGTGGAAGGCCTTAAGAGCAAAGTGTGAGAAGTTCCCTGAGGAGGAAGGAATTCTGTTCTCAGACTGCCTCTGGACTCAAAATTACAAATCAGTTCTTGCTGAAATTTTCAAACTGTTGGCCTGCCCTGCAGATTTGGGACTTGTAAGGTCTTACCATCATGTGGGCTAATTACTCAAAATCAATCTCTCTCTCTCTCTCTTTCTCTCCTTCTCTTTCTGTCCCCCCCCCACCTCTTTTCCTCTCTCTCTCTTTATAAATGTGTAAAAAAAAAAAAAAATCTCCCATTGATTCTATTCTCTGGTGAACCCTAATACACTATTTAATGAAATTAGTGTTAGGGCAACAAATGATTAAGGTTTAGGGAGAAGATGTGCTAAGATAGAGAAGAAATGCCTCAAAGATGAAGCATTTCCTTCAGATAGAAAAGTACAAACCCATGCATACATTTTCTGCTTTCCTGTGACTTCTTTTTTTTTTTCCCTGTGACTTCTGAACTTATTTCACTCAAGCTATGCATAAATAATAGCTTATATAACCACATATCCTTATTTCTTTAGTTCTACTCATTATGAAATCCTGCTAGAATTCTAGCAACAGTAGACCCTGATTTGGATAGTGTTCAGGGCCCTGTTGCCTGGGGCCAACCTGAAACAGGAATAAGTAATTAAATACTCTCAACGAAAAAAAGAGAAAAAGATGAAAGGGGCACCTGGATGGCTCAGTCCTTAAAGCAACCAACTTTTGGTTTTGGCCCAGGTCATGATCTCAGACCTGTAGGCCTCAAGCTTAGCACAGAGTCTACTTGAGATTCTCTCCCTCTACCTTTGCCCCTCCCACTACTTGTGTCTTTTCTCTCTTTCTCTTTAAAATAAATAAATCTTAAAACAAAACAAACAAAAAAAAAGAGCAGTCTGGGTGGCTCAGTGGTTTAGCGCCGCCTTCAGCCCAGGTCCTGATCATGGAGACCAGGGATTGAGTCCCACATCGGGCTCCCTGCATGGAGCTTGCTTCTCCCTCTGCCTGTGTCTCTGTCTCTGTCTCTGTCTTTCTCTGTGTCCCTCATGAATGAATAAATAAAATCAAATAAATAAATAAATAAATAAATAATACAGAAAGGTCTATAAATATCAAGAAAAATGCAATCTAAGGTTAAAAGATAAATCAGTGACAAGGACAAAGATGATCACTATTACTGAGGAAGACTACAATCTGCATTAAAGGTAAATTGGTCTTAATTTTTCTCTTAAAATGCTTTGAAATTACATTCTTGCACTATTATTTTAAGCTCTTTACATGTATTAATTTACTCCCAATTAAACTTTAAAGTTGTGTGCTATTATAAAATCTATCTTTGTATTGAAAAAGGAAAACAGAAGGAGATTAAGTAAATTCTTCAAAGTCCCAGAATTGGTAAGTATAAGGGCAGGGTTTGACCCAGACAGCTTATAATCACAGGCCATACTTTTAAATATGATGTAGTACTACTTATATACTATGTTCCTTTATCATACCCTGCAATGTGTGAAGAAAAAGTACAAAAGGTACAAAAACAGTTTCAGAAAAATGTTAGTTATTTGATATTGTTATAAACTTCATTTCTAGAAGAAACAAGAACCCAAAACAGCCAAATATACTAGCTGAAGTATATAAAAAAATGAAACTGTATTTCTTTAGCTAATCTAACCAACTATAGTTAAAGTACAAACAGCTAAATTTGGGAATAAGAACAAGCACAGGGTGTACAGAGGAAAAAATTATTGGATACATTATATAATCTTATACCAATAATTAAAATGTTGATGCAACAGCTGATTTTAAAGAGAGTATATAACAATATAACTTCATAAAATTGAGTTAATAAAAATAGGACAATAATTATGGAAAAAAATTGTTTAGATTTTCAAGAAATACTACTTCTAAAATGTGTCAGGTGCACACTGTGTCACAGCCTGTTTCAACTTTGAGGTTATTAATAATCATTTTGTCACTTAAACTTTTGCAGATGATAGAGAAAGAATAATCCTCATTTCATAAAACTAACAGGATAATTTTGATATACACTATAAACTAGTGTACATTCACAGAAAAAAACTGCAGACAAATCTTTCGTTGTAATATAAACCATAAACCCTAATATAAAATACTAGGAAAACTAATATTGAGGTGCATTTATAGAATACACCATGGTTAATCCATAGCTATCCCAGAAATATTAGATGTTGCCATGAAATAAATCTATTCATCTTTTCAGACTGAGAGAACAAAAACAAAAAAATATGTAGAGTGGAAAACTTACAAAATTATATGGTAGGTATAAAAGGTAATCAAATTCAAATTCATACCTAATCTTTATAAGTAAAAACCCTCTTATTAAGAAAAGTGCAAAAATTTTATTTTAAATGGATTTATTTATATTGACCTTCAACATCTCCCATTTAGAAAAAGTAAAAAGCAGAATCACCATAATATCCCTGCTATTTTGTAACACTCTCCTAAGCATTTTAGCCCAGTTGTCTAGTAAGAGAAACTAAATAAAAACTCTAAGTACTTGAAAGTAGGAGGCAAATTCATAACTAATAATAGTGGCAGACCTCCTATTTATGGCCCCTATAGGGACCTATTTCTTTTTGTTTGCACAAAGAACCAGTCTTTGGAAAAGACAGGTTCCGTCACAGTTAAAAGAAATGAACTTTGATTCACTTAAGCCTGTCTCAGGGATGCCATTCCCCTGTCTAACGATGGACTTAGCCTGGGCATGGCCTGGATGGTAGTCACAGTATCCTGTGTATCTTGGAGGGCTGCTAGTCCCTGGAGTTCACAGATGGGCAGCTCATTTTAGCTAAGATGCAGACTGCTTTCTTTAGCAGATTCACAGGAACAGAATCCTTGACAGTGTTGAGAACTGAACATTACCAATCATTGGAATCTCACAGATTCACCTCTACAAAGGTCTCAAAGCAAATCTTGAAGGATACATGTCTTCCTCCACATAAAGTGGTTGTCATTCTTTAGATTTGATTCTCTCTCTGTTTCATTGCTCTTTCCAATCCAAAGAGTTTCTGTTCTCAGTGCCACTAAGTAATCTACGGGGCCACTTAGCTGGCTAGTTGTAATGTCTTTCCTCTTCTACTCCTGCCTTCCTTAGAAGGGAAAGGAATTGTCATACAATTTCTCACACACTCCTTATTTTTCCCAAGCACAAGCTTAAAACCATCAGAAAATATTTATAGCAATTAACACTCATTTCTAAAACTCTGATTGGCTAATTAATTTATGCTTAGCCTCCTCCATTACATATTTTTTGTAAACCACTTAATTATATTATAAGCACTTCTTTCTACATTCCTACATAAAACAGATAACACAGAAAAAGTATAGTTACTGACCTATCCTCCTGAGGAAACTGTTCTCAACTACTCTAGTTAGATTTTTTTGTGGTGGTGGTGGAGTTTGGGGGAAAATCTGGTATTTGCATCCATATTCTGAATAATATAAAATTACTTCTTGATTTTTAAAATTTAAATATTGATTATTAACATCCTACAGTGGAAAATTAGAATTTAACGTTCTGAAAACTCAATTCTCTCCAAACATTCTCTCATTTCCAACCTGAACACATATATACATGTTCCTTTCTCTCACTATGATCCATTATATGCTCCTATTTTGGCACTGCTTCTGTTTCCTCCATACCCTTGTTCTCTCTAGATTTGGTCTTCATATCTCATCTTAGATTATCTCTTCAATTTTTGATGATCCTTCCCTGTCTGTTCATAGATACTAAATTGTCCTTTGGAGCCTAGAGAAGCTTTATTTGTTTGTGATCTCCATAAAAGATGCTTCCATGAGGAGGTGGCTATTTCACTCACAGATTTCCAAATGGGAGAATTTGTAAAAATTTTATCTTTAGCTAATTTTCCTACAAAGTCCTTAATACCTTCCAATTTCTTGCCTAGGAGGCAAAGTATGGACCTAACCAAGAAAGAGAGGCAATGTACTCACCATTCAGCATCCAGAATTTCACTTATTCCACCTACTTTCCACAGGAAGTCCTACTGCATGATGGGGGGTGAGATGCATATGGCACAAGCTGGATTTTATATAAAGGATGATCAGAGATGGCCTATTATTAATCATTTCATTATTTTCAACAGAAATAATATTTCACATAGGAAGCAAAGGTGATAAAGGACACATAATTACAACAAATGAGAAATATTTTTTAATATTTAACTCACATTATCAGTCTTTAAGAAGAGTAGTTAAATAGGCTCCTTATTAAATACCAAAGTTCATAATTAAAATTCCTAAAACAAACTTCTATTAAAACAGCTCCCCCCCCTCCGCAAAAAAAGATAAATAAATAAAACAGCTCCCAAAATGAATAACCCACAGCTTAAATCAGTTTAAATATTAGGGAATACCTATAATTGTTAATTTCACCAAACTACCAAATTCAGGCAAATACATAGCCTTGCTAAATGGAGACAGTTTCTTATATTAACTAAATGTTAACTCAAAACTTCCATTTTTTTTTGTAGAGATTAAACTTAAATCCTATAGTTACTAAACAATGATTCATTATGGTGAAATGCATTGTATGTTTTAAAGATTTTTAAATTATCTGAGCAACAGTAACTAAATAAAAATTTGATTTTTTTTTCAATTCTTGCTTTTTTTTGATAGAAATAGCAAGTTCATTATTTTCCAGTAAATGGAATAATTGGCTAATTAGAAGCACTTGTTATGTGATGAATATTCAATTACTAGAATAGAAAAGAGAGAAGATGTATCATACCTTAGTAAATTAATTCTTTTTGTAGAGTGAATTTGCATCCACCTGGCAGAAAACATAAACAGTCTCTTAGTAAAAGCTTTGGAAAGTTTGCCAAAACTGAGAAATTAAAGGGTGTTTAACTATTTCACTCTTTGTTAGAATATGATTGTCCCTCACAGATGTTTTTTGTTATGCCTTTGAAATTAATCACATCTGTCTAAAATGCCCTTAGCATTATAAAACAGACTAGCTTTACAATGCTAAGAATATTAATTAAATATATTTCCTGCCATATTTGAAGATTCCTATATTTCATGTAAAAGAAAATCATAAGAAAGAGTAAAAACTATATAATTGAATACATGAAGAGTAGATGATATTTAACAGGAAATCATAATTATTTTTAAAATATTATGAAGGCTATTACTACCCCAGGGCATTTTCAATCAGTTGTCAATTTTCCTTTCAACTGTGACTTGTGCTTTCCCTTTTATTGGTGTTTTTTTTTTTTTTCTACATATTAAATGACTCCTTGAAATTTTGGGGTCTGAAGACTGGGATGTATGTCTCCTGATGATTTATCAAGACATCTGTGGACAGTATGTTGATTCAGGGAGTTCCAAATCTTCTTACAGTTGTTAGTAAGAGAAAAGATTAGTGGCCCAAGATAGAATTAAAACCTTATTTAGGTTTTGGAGACATTACCATCTCTTACAGTATTCAGTAGAAAGTAAAACAATTATGTCACTACATCTGCCAATGTTAAAGCCCAATGTCAAAGGAGGGCCTTGCTTGGCTGTGTTGAAAACAGGATGGGAACTTCTAGCTAGTTAAGTGCATTAACGTAAAGGAGGTTGAATGATGCACTGTAAGAAGCACAAGTTGGGAGTCAGAAAATGTGATTTTTGACAGAGATCAACTGCTTAATCTTAAATCTTAGGCAAACTATAGTATTTAGGTGCATAAAACTCACTTGCAAAATGCGGACATTCCATTGAGAGATTCTAAGGACATCTGTATATCTAATGTACTAGAATTACGTCTTTCCTGAATAGACAAATAGAAATGTCAATTTACGGGCAGCCCTGGTGGCTCAGCGGTTTAGTGCTGCCTTCAGCCCAGGGTGTGATCCTGGAGACCCAGGATCGAGTCCCACGTCAGGCTCCCTGCATGGAGCCTGCTTCTCCCTCTGCCTGTGTCTCTGCCTCTCTCTCTACCTGTGTCTTTCATGAATAAATAAATAAAATATTAAAAAAAAAGAAATGTCAATTTACATTCGTCACAGATCTTAAAAAGAAGGTACCATTAAGATTGTTATTCTGAATATCCTGGGTTGTCTGAGCCATACTGATATGACAGTATTGCATCTACTGAATTGTAGTGGCAACAGCTTATAAAACTGTTTCACAATGAGCTCTCTCTTTGCAGTGAAATTTGAAAACAGGAATATTTAAATGTATCTAATCCTTATACTGAATTTCATCAGAAATTTGGTTTCATGATACAAGTAAAAATCAGAAGTATTTAATTAGTGCCTATTTTCATTAACTAATGATCCAATTCAGGATTGATTAAGGTAGAGTGGCACTACTAGATAAATTGAATACAACATTATTTAGAAGTGATTGCTCATTCTTGTTTTACTAAAATATAATTGATTATGGATGGCTTTCCAGTATGTTTAAAATTACGTGTATGTTTTTATTGGCTATCATTTGTTTTCCTAATTACTGGTGCTTTGATAGTTATTGGAGAGGAATCATGAGAATGCATGTAAGGAAAGACATAAATACAATGGACTTTAAATTTATGAGATGCCCCCACTTTATCTCCCCACATGTAAACCCAAAGGAAAGGCCATGTGAAAATAAACAAGAAGGGAGGACAAAGGCTCTCATCAGACTTTAAATATATCCTCATGTTTATTGGACTTTTTATCCTCCAGAACTGTGAGATATAAAAGTCTCTTTTTAAGGCACCAAGTCTATGGTATTTTGCTACAGGCTAAAATAGGGGACCTACAGATAAGGTTTCTCTACCTCTATTAGTAGATGCCACATGACCAGGGCCCGGGGGCTCAGAACAGTATTTGGAATTGATGATGAGAAATATGGCAGCTGGAATGCTGTATCAAAAACAGAGAGTCTGTTTCATAAAAAGGTAATGAAAAAAATGGTGAAGTGGAAATGCTCCTAGGACAAGCTCTGTTTTCTGAACCATTTTTTCCGAAGGCCAATGTCCCTTGCATCTTTCTATCACTGAATTTCCTACATTGCTATGAATTGCCCAATTCGGCATCTGTCTTCCCAACTAGACCACATACTTGTAATCATGGACACTTTCTATTCATTTTTTTTAATCTTTAGCAAAATTCACAGCACATAACAAGTACTCCAGAAAATTTGAATGATTAATGCATAGTTGAATTAAGGAAAAATAAAGGCCTTGGATCACTTACCTATATATCTTGTGAGAATTTACAGGTTAAAATAGTATTTTAATTTCATTATTTTTTATAAATAATCATGTATTTTAGAATAATTACTGGTTTTGGAAATTAAAGTTTCATAGTTCAGACTGACCACAGAGAAACATATCTTGAAAATCCAGGTTCTCTTTTTATTTGAATAGAATGCACCAAATTTTCAATTGCATATGGAGCACAAGTGGAATTTACAAGAGAATTATTTAAGTCAGATAAACAATGCACCTGTATGTCAATCACTTTATCATATTTTATAAAATAGTCTATTAATTTTGTCTTACTTATTTGAGGGTCTAGAATCTTCCTTGTCATAGAAGTAGAATAAGAAAAAAAAAGAAGTAGAATAAGGATGTAAATAGTATTACTTGTAAAAAACTATGAGCTCTTCAGACTAAAACTAAGTCAAAATTCTATTATTCTCACTTAAGCACATATAATATTTGAAATATATCATTTTTCAAGTTGAGGAACAGAGACCATTTTTGACCCTATAATTGTTTTATCCTGTTAATTCCTAATGCAACAATATCCCAAATAATCAACAACTGTCATTCAATTATCAAAAATCTTTCTCACATTTTTAATTCTCACATTGTACAACACAGAATATAGTCAGACCATTCCCCTCCCAGCTTCATTAGCATTGTAATTTCTTGCCAAATGAAAGAATCAACCTGATGTACTTGAATTCAACTTCAAGTTGAAGTGTACACTAATCTAGTTAAAGCCTCTTTACAAATTTGACAAAAATTAATGAAGCTTCCAAATGTTTTGTCAAATATACATAAAGTGATATAAGAGTTCTAGACACATCCATTTCCTCACAACACCACTGAGTATATCATTACTAGCCTGAAAGAAGATCTTATGAAGTTATATAGAAATTCTCTAAATTGTTAAAAATTTATAACCTGTTTTATAAAATTACTTTATGATTACTAGCTAGTTAATATTCACTTTTTTTTCAATTACCAAGGAAAATGACCCTTTTTGTTGAGTCAAACAAACACACACACGGTCAGTGAAGTATTTGTTTAAATAATATTCAGGGGGAAAAAAATAATATTCAGGGGAAATCCCTGGGTGATTCAGCAGTTTGTCACCCGTCTTTGGCCCAGGGTGTGATCCTGGAGACCCAGGATCGAGTTCCGTGTCGGGCTCCCTTCATGGAGCCTGCTTTTCCCTCTGCCTGTGTCTCTGCCTCTCTCTCTCCCTCTGTGTCTCTCATGAGTAAATAAATAAAATCTTTTAAAAATAAATAATATTCATGGATGACAAATACTTATTAGACTGGGAAAATAATTTTCTAAAAAGCTTATTATACAAATAAAAGGAGTATAAGGAACTGAAAGCACAAATCACAGTAATTATACATCATGGTAAGTGTGACATTAATCTTGACAAAAATATTAAATGAACAAAGATGCTCTTACACTATGAACCTGGCAGGCAATTATGAATTTGAGCTTAAAAATGTGTAGGAAATGTGAAAATAGAATAGCATATATCCATTCCTCATTGAGTCTTTCACAATGCTCTGCATCAGAAATGATGTAGATTAAATCAGGACTTGCTTACAGGCAGTCCTCTGCAATGAGATGATGCTGATTCATGAAAGATATGTTAAAAATGCAAACCCATTACTGAAGGGAAGAAGATGTATTCTCTCTGCCTTGCATAGTTTTACATTTTCTATCGTGGAAACTTAGATTTCTTTTTGAAAAAATACTCAAAATATTATTTTAACTGCATTAACACCTGAATATTCCTTTTTAAAAAATATTTTATTTATTTAGTTGAGAGAGGGAGAAAGAACACAAGTGGAGAGGTAGAGGGAAAGGGAGAAGCAGACCCCCACTAAGCAGGGAACCTGATGCGGGACTCTAGGTTCATGACCTGAGCTGAAGGTAGCTGCTTAATCAGTTGGGCCACCCAGGTGACCCAACACCTGAATATTCCTCAAAATATTTTATCACCTCCCTGAAGAATATAAGCCAGTGAAACAAAATTTGATTTCAGGGTAAATAATATTTGTAAAAATTAGAATGACAAACATTACAGTTTTTAACAACCACACTATCTATTTCAAGGCACTGGGACATCAAATGGGGAACCATAAAATCCACTGGTATTAAGAAATAACAAACCTCCCAAAGTTTGAATTTCTTGTAGTGGATTGCACACCATATGCATACACTCAATCATTTAGACTTATTTCACTATATTCCACACTAGCTCCCCCAGGCTTGGTCAGTCAGGTCCCCTGATTCCTCCTACTTACTATATCTTACTTTATCATTTGAGTATGGGCTCATATGGCTTCTCTCTCATTTTCTTTCATTTTTTTTTTCTGCATGATAACATCACTCATTGTTTATGACCCAACCTAAGATCATCGTCTTCTTGGAATCTTCCCTATTTTATGACTCTTTTCTATGAAACCTATATTCTCATGATAGTAGAAGAGGTGTTCAGGTTTAAAAGGGACTATATTTGTTTCCTAGTGCTGCCATAAAAAGTACAACAAACTAGGTGGTTTAAAGCAAGAGAGACATTCTTTGGAAGTTCTGGAGGCAATAACTTCAAAATTAAAGTGTCAACAGAGTTTTTCTCCCTCCAACAGCTCTAGAGAAGAATCCATCCTTGACTCTTCTGACTTTGTGGTAACTTCTGGCAATCTTTGATATTCCTTGGTCTGCAGATGCATCAATCCAATTTATTCTTCCATTTCCCCATGACTATATATCTATGTGTTTCTGAATCCCTCTCTCTTCATCATAGCACTAGTCACTGGATTAAGGCCCTCGGTAATCAGCTATGACTTTATTTTTTATTAAAATCACAATTTAGGGAGTTACCAGTTTTACCAGTGGATAGCTCAGAATTAGAGTCAACAAACAAAAATCTTTTCTTTCTAACACAAGTCCATTGGCTTGTTTCCCTTGTTCTATTCTTAAGAATTTTTTTTTAATTTATGATAGTCACACACACACACAGAGAGAGAGAGAGAGAGAGAGAGGCAGAGACGACATAGGCAGAGGGAGAAGCAGGCTCCATGCACCTGGGAGCCCGATGTGGGATTCCATCCCGGGTCTCCAGGATCGCGCCCTGGGCCAAAGGCAGGCGCTAAACCGCTGCGCCACCCAGGGATCCCCCCTTGTTCTATTCTTGAACTCATATAAACAGCATTGACTTGTCAATATTATAGACCATTAAGTTAATAAAGCAGTTTATTCTCCCCTAAGACTTTCTCCAGGATACATATTCCTATTTTACTGGTTACCTTTTCTTAATATGTCATGAACAGAGTTAAAACCATGACATGTGTCTCTCAGGAAAACTGAGCTCAAATTGTTTAATTTTAGAGAATGTCTCTTAATTGCTGACTTTCATATAGAAATAGAGTTTCATATCATAATGGCTTTGATATCAGACAGATGTGGCTATGAATCCCAAATCTGCCACTAGGCAATTGTATTACCATTAAAATTAAATAATCTCTCTAAGCTTCAATGTTCTACTTGGCAAAATCAGAATATAACATTTGCCATAAAGAGTTAAATTAATAATTAGATAATAGATAATTAGCACAGTATTTGGTAGACTTAATAACTGGTAGCTTGTAATAACATAATTTTTATTGGTCTGGCTAAACAGAAATCTCCTTTAACACAACAGAACCTGTATTATATTGAGCATGGCCTAGAGCCCTTAGTGCTAATTCATGCCCTGACAGCAACATCACAACTAATATGGATTTGTGCGCTGTTTTCGCAGACCTAGCTATTCTTATCTTGCTGACTATCAGAGTGTAGGAACAGAACAGTTCTAATCATAGCCAGAGTTTCTGTGGAGAGGTGTACTTAAACATTTATTCTTTCACAATGGTGAATGGAGGTAATGTAACTCACTCTCCCACTGATTACCAAATTAACCTCTCATAGAAAATCTCTAAAAACCAACAAAAAATTTCTGATTTCTCTAAAGAAATAGCATCTCTTACTTGATCTTTAGTCTGTTTACAGTGTCTTGGTTTTCCATTCTGCATATATCTGCCATCAATTTTTGACAAATGAGAGAGACTTCCAATTGCCACTTGATAACCATTTTCCCATTCTTTTTCTTAAAAACAACTTTACTTGAAGAAGTGACAGAGCCATCTGAAATATTACATTTTGCAGCTAGAATATTCCATTTGATTAAATTCTGGTCAATGAGATATAAGTAAAAGTGTTTTTAGGACTTCCAAGAAGGGTGTTGAAAAGACCAGATTTATCTGGGAAACAGCTTGAGAATGCAGCCTTAATGTTTTACAGATGAACCTTTCCTTAGAATATAAAGTGGCCTTAATGATGGATTTAATAGGTTTCATAGATTAGTAGTATGAATCTGTGTCCCTAATATCAACAAGGACTCCAGTCTAGCCTTGGACTTCCTTTCCATGGGAGAAAACTGTACTTCTATCCTTTGAAACCACTGCTATTTTGTATTTTCTGCTATATGTAGATCAACCTATTTCAGTTCCTGTCCTAAATCTAACTGGAGATGAACTTGAAATAGGCATCTGGGTCACTGGAAAAGAGGAATTCACTCCTGGGTGTTTGGATCAATTGTCCCTTCGCTATGAGTTGAATTCTGTCCACCCAACAAAGTCATGTATTTAAATACTTCAGAATGTTACCTTATTTGAGAACATGGTCTGTACAGAGGTAATCAAATTAAAATGAGGTCATTAGGGTAGAGGCCAATCCAATGACTAGTGTCCTTATAAAAAATGATAAATTTGTAGATAGATAGCTATAGAATGAATAGGAAAAGACACAGGGAAAAGATAGTCATCTACAAGCCATGGAGAAAGGCCTGGAACAAATCGTTTCCTCACAACTCTGAGAAGGTCTAACCCTGCTGACACCTTGATGCCAGACTTAGGAACCTCCAGAACTATGTGACAATACATCTCTGTTGTTTACATCACCCAGCTTGTGGTACTTTGTGAGAAGGTCACCCTAGCAAATTAATACACCCTGGTATTCTAGAAAGACTTGTGGTTTGCACTTCATCTTATAATTGCCTGCTTCTTCTCTTTGGCATGTCAGTTTACTTATTTCTTTTATTATACCATTTTACTTTACCACATTATGACCTTTGCCCAAACTCTTTTTTCCTAGGTTTAGCCCTCTTCTCTGGGCCAAGAATGATGTGCATTATGAAAGCCCACTGGACCACTAGACCCAATAAACTATGACCTTGGTGAATAATTGTTTTTATTTAATGTTATCATATGCTCTCATAAATTTTATACTATTATACGGTGGTATAACTTACAGCATATTGTTACACCTAGTTACAGATTACTGTTTTTAAGTTTCTGATCTCAAAATGTTGACCACCATATACAGAATGCTATAAAAAGATCCCCAGGAACAAATAAATAAGAACAATAATTTCTATAATCTTTCACACACTTTCAGTAAGTTTATAGACACCCTGAAGACCATTAATGAATTCATTTGCTCAAATAGCAACATATATTGTTTGATATTTAAAATTAGAGTATTTGCTTTATGAATCTCTTACCCAATCACTTCATTCAGGGCTCACATTCAGGTAGTGAGCACAGATATGGCTGATTCTGACTGATTGGCATCAATTATGTGTTACTGGTAGTAAAATACTTTTAGTACCACCTCTTTGTTTTCATGCAGATCACTGTAGATCCATTTACTATCTACCAATTATCAGCATTAATTAAAGTAGTCCCTATGTATTACTTTACTAGGGCTGCCATGACAAAGTTCAGAGACTTAAACAATAGAAACAATTATTAAATAGAAAATCTTTCTCACAATTCTAGAGCCTAAAGTCTGAGATCAAAGTATTAGTATTAGATCAAAGTATTAGCAGGGTTTATTCCTTCTGAGGCCTCCCTCTCCCTGCTTTATAGAAGGCTTTTTTTCCCCTATCTTCATATGGTCTTCCTTCTGTGTGTGTGTCTTTGTCCTTATTTCCTCTTCTTATAAGGATATCTGTCATATTGGATTAGAGCCTCCCCTAATGAGTTCATTTTAACCTAATAACCCCTTAAAAGACCATGTCTACAAATACAGTTCCATTCTAAGTACTGGGGCTTAGGAACTCAACATATGAGCTATTGGGTAACACGATTCAGCCCATAGCACCCTGCTTTCCTACTGAATATTCCTACTGAATCATTTGTGTCACTTTTCTAATAGGATTAATGGATTACCACTACACTGGCCATAGTGTTATTGATAACAGACTATGTGTTTTATTGTAAACAATTACTATCCAAAATATATTAAATAACTATTTCAGTAAATGAAAGAAGGAAAACAAATGGTAAGTCCTATGGCCACTCTGGTTTTCTGCCTGTAGACACTTCCCAGACTGCAGCTCAAGAAGCAATAACTGAAGCAGATTATAGCTGTATCACTGAGGTAAGGAGATGGAGATCAGGTTTCAGTAGGGCTGCAATGGCTTTAAGTTTGGGGTAGAGTGCAAGATAAGACAGACTTACAGAGATGAAGAGTTCTATAAATTTGCATAGTATTTTTTGAATCTGTGTTGAATACTAAACTGCACGTGAATAGAGTGATACTCTATGAATAAGGAGCAAAGAATAACTACTAGATAGAAGTGCAAAGGCACTAACCATAAACTGAACAGGGCTAGTTGTTAGATATGCAAATTCTAATGAGGCATAGTAGAAACTAGTTAACTACTCAGAGTGTTCAGCAGAGATCCAGAAATGCCACACTTTAACATTAAACTTCTTAGAGTTAATCTGGATGTGCCTGAACTATTTTTATAATAAATTAAACTGCTTTCATTAAAATTAAACTGCTTTTACTATTAATCTAGGTGTGTTCTAACAAAGTTTAAAGTAACTGCCCGCTAGAACAAATCTGTATATACTTCAAAGGAAGACAATAAAACTCAGTCTTTCATCAGTATAACTCTCACAATGCCCAGCATTAAATTAAAAACCACATTTTTACACAGAGGCAAGAAAATGTGACTCATGATCAGGAGAAAATTGAATAAAAGAAATAGAACCAGAAATGACAGAGATAATGGTAGTCAAGAATTTTTGTAAAAGCTGTTTATCTTCAAGTATTTTTTAAAAGAATAAACTCAATGAGAAATTAAACTATAAAAAAGAATTCAATAATTCGAGAGTTGAAAAAAATACAATGTCTGAAATATGTATACCAAACTAAGAGTTGTCAAACTTTTTTTGTAAAGGATCAAATTGCAAATATTTTAAAGTTTATGGCCCATATTGTCTTTGTCACAACTCAACTCTGCCATTATAGCACTAAGACAACATCCATAGATGTTGTAGTGTAGCTCTGTTCCCAAAAAAGTCTGTTAAACAAAACAACAAAACAAAACAAAACAAAATGACAGGTGGCTAACTGGATTTGGCCTGAGGGTCTTTTTGCCAACTCCTGCTCTGAACTGTCCAAGCATAACTCCCAGGATACTTTTTGGCTAAGGAATTGGAAATGTGAAGCAAAGGAGGCATTCTGTGCCTGTGAAAGAATTTTCCTTTGTGTGACAGTATAGTTCATATAGTTAAATGCCTGGTCCAGGCACAACACTTGAATGGTCTCAGACTTGTATTATTCTGTTAAAACATTTGACCCAAAGCTCTTCTCACAAGTATTCAGAAGTTCATATCATACCAGTGATTCTGCTGCTGCTGCTAAGATCAGAAAGAAAGTAGATAAATTAAAAAATAAAACCTCAAAAATTAATATCATGAATAGTTTAAATGAACTAAAATTCCAGGAAAGAAGAAGCCATCCAAGATGCATTTTGTATAAATAAACAAAGGCAAATAAATGGGAACAGCAGTTATTTCTCAGACCTTACTAGAGGAAGGGAATCAGGGACCATTACATTGTTTGGCAGAGACTCAAAGGCAGACAGGAGAGTAGGAAAGCTTTATGGTGAAAAAAGAAGGCGGGGAGGAGGTTTGGATTATATTTTCATCAGAGGTTGTTAGCTTGGGGAAGCTAGAGGCAAGCTAACTAGAAGTGGGTCATCCTATGCAACTGTTCTGGGAAGCATATCTGGCTTTGTCCAGTAGGTTCTGATTTGGGAATGAGGGCAAAACTTAAGGAAGCCAATAATCCTTGTCCAGGTTCTGACTGTTCTGGGCTGACTGCTGCAAAAATTTGATTTGATTTTCTGGACTGTTTGCTGCACAATTTGCAGGTCAGGTGTCTGCTCTCACATATGATCTTGCCATTGTCCATTTGTATATTCATCACTCAAGTCAAACTATCTCCAAACATTTCATTTGCAGATTCTGAGCACTAGCTGAAGATTGGGGTAAATTTAGACTAAGAGTCCGTAGGAAAGAGAAACCAACAATTTTTAGCAGCTCTGCATAATGAAATAACACATTTTAACCTTAAGGGTTTCAACTACATGACTTCATTCCCCATGATATAACTGCTAACTTGCTATTCTGCAAACAGCGAGTGCAAGGGGCTGAAGAGTTGACTTGCAAATTTCTAAAGAAAGAATAAAATCTCCTGCAGTACTGCTAGCTTGTTTTAGGAAACAAATACCTGTTGGAGAAAGAGAAAGCCTTAATCATACTATTCTCTGGTTATGAAATTGTGTGGGGCAGGTAGCAGATCTGGGCAAGTGTCTCTTACTCCTTCAAATTTTCGGACTTCAAGAGACAGAAAACTCTAAGGGTTTTACTCCTTTACTTTAGAAAACTTAGGAGGCCACATCTGTAAAGGTGAAATTAAAGAAGACTAAGTATTCTCAAAGCTGCAAGCAAGCCCTGACCAAGATAAATCTCTGAATGAACTGAGAAGGTAAATAATTCCCTTAGTTGTCTTACACTGGCAGAAGAAAGAAGTTGAAGAAGAAGAAGAAGAAGAAGAAGAAGAAGAAGAAGAAGAAAGAGAAAATACATCTATATGAAACCCTATTTTTTTTACAAAATGCCTGAAATATATCGCAAATATTCACAAACTTGCAAACTGATAAATATACAAAGATTGAGTATAACTAATAATCAAGAGAATGAAGAGACAATGGAAACAAACCCAGAAATGATCTAGATATTTAATTATTTAATATAAGTCATATGTAAACTACATATATTAAGAGTTACGAATCAGGTATCTTAAAACATATTTTAAGACATTTATAATTTTTAAAGAAACTTGATACATTAAAAATTTATGTAAGAATATATAAATAACCAAGTATACCTAAAGCTGGAAAATAAATATTGATTAATCAGAGTAAGGCAAAGTGCACACTCAAACAAGTAAATATACGCAGAAAAATAGGCTATTGGAACAAAATGGGCTACAGATGGACTCATACAAATGTAGAAATTTAAAATAGGATAAATTTGGCAGCGTCAATCAATGGTAAAATGAAATATCATCCATAGATATTGAGTAGAGTAACTCACCATATGGGGAAAGTAAAAAAGTCATCCTTCAATCCCACAGAAAGAAGAGTCTCAATGAGATGAAAGAAAACATGCTAAGATAAAATTTCAAAGGTTACAGAGGTCAATTAAGGAGCCTATATTGTGACAAAGGAGTAAGAGTGATTGCTGAGAAATATCACAGAAAATTTCAAAAAGGTAAATTATCAAAACAAAAATGATTATGATGATACATCTAAATAGGTTTCTCTTCAATGCAGGATACCAAAATTAACATAGGTGGAAGATTGGGAAAACATTCTTGTTTGGTCAAAATCAGAAAAGAAATATTTACAATATAAAAGGAACTTATGCAAATCATCAATAAAATTCTGCAACCCAGATAGAAAAATGGGAAAGGATATGAATCTGCAAAGAAAATAAAAGAAATGAACAAAAAGGAAATGAGAGATAAAATTGACAGGGTCAAAAAACTCAGAAGTTATTCTTTGAAAGAAACTGATAATATTGACAAAACTCTGGAAAATTAAGAAAATGAAAAAGAAGGCCCAATAACATTAGATATTTGAAAGATAATAATTACTAATGGTATAGATATTAAAAATTACCAAAAAATACTGTGAACAATGCTGCCAAATTGCTTAACACTGAGATTAAATAAATTCTCTGAAATACAAAATTTCTACAAGTAGAATCTAGGAAAAAAAGTCCTAAATAATCCCACAAGCATATACAAAAACAAATAAATAAATGTTTGGAAATGTTCTGATACCAATCAACAACAATCTCAAATCGTTCTACTTGTTAAATTTTATTAAATTCTAATGGAATAAATAATTTGATTCTTAACTTTTTCCAGGCAATGAAAAAAGGAAACAGTCGTCAGCAAATTTAGTTAAGTCAATATAACATTAATATTAAACTCTGCCAAGTCAGTACAAAAAAAAAAAAAGAAATAACTATACTATCTTTCCCACACACAAGGATACAAAATCCTAAACAAATATTAACCAAACTCAGGAATATATTTTAAAAAAATACAACTTGTCATCATCAAGGAAAATTTATCCCATGAATGCTGGATTGGCTAAAAATTAAAAGAAGTTTATATAATTTACCTTATTGGAGGCGAAAAAAAAAATCATACACTCTTTAAACAGAGGCATAAAATCAGTATTCCAAAAAATACAACATACGCTCATGGTAAAAATTTCTTAGCTAACTATGAGTAAATGGATATTTCCTTAAAACATTAAAAGATTTTAACCAATGATTACATCACATTCTACAAAGATAAAATGTTATAATGATTTTAGTCAGCATCTAGAACAAAACAAAGTAGCTTACAATCACCATGAAGTTATTTACAGATAATGTAAATACCTAGAAAAGTCAAAAGCAACTATAACAAAATTCAGTAAGTTTACTAAGACTGTAGATATAATACTGTTTTAAACATCAATTATATTTTTACAAACCAATAACATAAAATATAATTTCATGATATGTACCATGAATTTAAACTACAAAATAATCACAAATAAATCCAACAAAAGTTGTTACTGTTCTAATTTCAAAAGATAATTTATGGAAATCAACAAGCTGATTCTAAATTATAGGGGGGGGGAGTTCAACCTTAAGAATGGCATATAGCCTTATTTATAACCAGAACATAATAGAAGCCCCCAAAACAGACAGACACACATTTGAAAATGTAAGAAAAACTAATTTAATTTGCTTCCTTACCATACATTTAGAAATGAGAGATGCAATTTTAATGTAAAAATGTGAACTGTATATGCTAAATCTATAGAATCTTTACTGGTCAATAGAATAGTGAGAATTTCTGAACCAATATAGGAAAACTGCTAACATAAAGGAAAATATGAATAAGTACATTGATACATTAAAGAACATTAAAATGTTTTATTCATCACATTTCACTAGAGACAGGGTTTGAAAAGGTAGGTTCCAATTTGACATTTGTATAAATTTGGATTTTACAGTCATTTGGAAATAACATTTTAAATTTCCAAAGATTATTTTAAAAGAATGTGTGTTTTTGAAGCAAACTCAAGTCTCTTCCCCAAACTGGATTTATTAACACTATTCTTTTTCCATAGAAAGACTTTTTGTCATCATTAAGAGTGAATTTTAAACAGATTCTTAGATCCATCAGCTTGTTCAACTTTAACACCTGTCTCATCACTAGTAGCTTTTCAGAACCACTATCTTCACCAGGAAGCTCCATTAAATTTCCCAATTCAAACATGCAATCTTTTCCTATATCTTCTCTAGTGCTTTATGCGCTCAATTTACTGACTCCTTCTTTCAAGTCATTAGTCTTCAACTTTTGCGTTATGAATTTCATCACTTTCTTCTGGATTTTGCAGACCTGTGGTAATGAACTTAGGTCTTCTGAATCTGATTGCTGCTTTTTTTAGTAAAACGAACATAGACTAGATGAACCAAATAACCATCAGAAGTCTAACTCAACATGAGTTTCCATCACAGCCTGCCCTTTTTTGATCCCAGAGCACAAAAGTATAACATACCATGGGAGTTTCTCAGGCAGTTTTTGCCCAGAACATCCTTAGTAATTAGCTTGAATTTTCTAAGCATAACACCATCATTCTGCTAATCAGCAAGGCTCACTTCAAAAACAGTACCCTAGAGGTCATCAGATGCAAGTTTGGTTCCTTGAGTCCTTCAGATTAACAGTTTTTTATTTTTATTTTTTAATACATTATTTTTTATTGGTGTTCAATTTGTCAACATACAGAATAACACCCAGTGCTCATCCCATCAAGTGCCCACTTCAGTGGCTGCCACCCAGTCACCCCCACCCTCCACCCACCTCCCCTTCCACCACCCCTAGTTCATTTCCCAAAGTTAGGAGTCTTTCATGTTCTGTCTCCCTTTCTGATATTTCCCATTTATTTTTTCTCCTTTCCCCTTTATTCCCTTTCACAATTTTTTATATTCCCCAAATGAATGAGACCATATAATGTTTGTCCTTCTCCGATTGACTTATTTCACTCAGCATAATACCCTCTAGTTCCATCCACGTCAAAGCAAATGGTGGGTATTCATCATTTCTAAAGGCTGAGTAATATTCCATTGTATACACAGACCACATCTTCTTTATCCATTCATCTTTCGATTGACACCAAGGCTCCTTCCACAGTTTGGCTATTGTGGCCATTGCTGCTATAAACATCGGGGTGCAGGTGTCCCGGCGTTTCACTGTATCTGTAACTTTGGGGTAAATCCCCAGCAGTGCAATTGCTGGGTCGTAGGGCAGATCTATTTTTAACTCTTTGAGGAACCTCCACACAGTTTTCCAGAGTGGCTGCCCCAGTTCACATTCCCACCAGCAGGGTAAGAAGGTTTCCTTTTCTCCACATCCTCTCCAACATTTGTGGTTTCCTGCCTTGTTAATTCATATATTTTTTATAATATATTATATATGTAATATTACACGTAATATGTTATTTATATATATATATATATATATATATATATATATATATATTTTATTGAAGTTCAATTTGCCAACATATAGTATAACACCCAGTGCTCATCCCGTCAAGTGCCCTCCTCGGTGCCTGTCACCCAGTCACTGATCACCCCACCTGCCTCCCCTTCCACTACCCTTCATTTGTTCCCCAGAATTAGGAGTCTCTCATGTTTTGTCGCTCTATTTTTTCCACTCATTTTCCCTCCTTTCCCCTATAATCTCTTTCACTATTTCTTATATTCCCCGTATGAGTGAAACCATCTAATGATTGTTCTTCTCCAACTGACTTACTTCACTCAGCATAATACCTTCCAGTTCCAGCCACGTCAAAGCAAATTGTGGGTATTTGTCCTTTCTAATGGCAGATTAACAGTTTTTCAATGCTACTTATATTGAACATAGCTGGTACTTTCACCTCATATCAATGTTACTTTAAAAAAATGGATCAACTGGAATGCCAACTCAGTGGTAGAATGTCTGCCTTCAGCTCAGGACATGATCCTGGGGTCCCGGATCCAGTCCCACACTGGGCTCCTTGTGGGAAGCCTTCTTCTCCCTCTGCCTGTGTCTCTGTCTCTCTCCGTGTCTTGAATGAATGATTGAATTAATTAATTAATCAATCAATCTTTTAGAAAATGGATCAACTACTGTCTATTTGGCTCCATTTTGCTGCCTTTTGTAAAATGCTTGTTCTTGCCAATACCACGGTGCAGCTCTGAGACCCAAAACCTTACACCATTTTTCTTTGCAACTTTTATAAGCAATGCAAAGTTCTCCAATACTAGTCCATAATCTCAGAAACAGGAAGCTACTTAAGTTTTCTAGAGCCCTTATGTACATGGGATTAAAGAACTATCATTCCACATCATTTCCCTGTAAATGCCAAAAAGAAAAATAATAATGAAAAGTAATTTACAGTATGTGTCTTGAGGAAATGATAAAGATAATGGTTACAGGGTGCTATGGTGTAACTTTGCACCTGTTTCCTCCCCCAACATTCATGTTGAAATCTTAATACTCAAAGTGATGGTATTAAGGGTTGAGACCTTTAGGAGTTACTTAGGCCATGAAGGTTTGGTCCTCATAATAGGATTAGTGTTCTTATTAAAAAAAAAAAAAAAAAAAAAGACCTTGCAAAGATAGCTCACTCCTGACCAGAAGAGGGTCTGATCTCAGACTTCCAGCCTAAAACACTGTGAGAAGTAATTTATGCAGTATTTTGTTACAACAGACTGAATGAGGACACATAGCTTATTTAGCATTTATGTTATTTGAAACATACCAAGATGATTTATTGATATAGTTTTGTGAATAAATATTTAATTCCACCGTCCTTATATCAAATAAAAACCAACTGGATTCTTTAAACTTAAATCATAATTGTTATATTTTTTCTATTTTCATTAACTTAATAAGTACTTTAGACTCATTTTTTGATTTGCCGTCCTCCATTATTAACATAAGGAATTTTTATGTAAATACTCTTTAAGTATAAGAATATTTTTATTTTATTATATTTTATTTTTTATTGGAGTTCAATTTGCCAACATATAGCATAACACCCAGTGCCCATCCATTCAAGTGCCCCCCTCAGTGCCCATCACCCAGTCACCGCCCCCTCCCCCGGAATTTTTCTTGTGTTTCTCTTGCCTTCATGAATGTATCTTGCAAGAAGTTACTGTGGCCAAGTTAAAAAAGGGTGTTGCCTGTGTTGTCTAGGGTTTTGATGAATTCTTGTCTCACATTTAGATCTTTCATCCACTTTGAGTTTATCTTTGTGTAAGGTGTAAGATAATGGTCCAGTTTCATTCTTCTGCATGTGGATGTCCAATTTTCCCAGCAACATTTATTAAGGAGACTGTCCTTTTTCCAGTGGATTGTCTTTCCTCCTTTGTCGAATATTAGTTGACCATAAATTTGAGGGTCCACTTCTGGATTCCTTATTCTGTTCCATTGATCTATGTGACTGTTTTTGTGCCAGTACCACACTGTCTTGATGATCACAGCTTTGTAGTACAACCTGAAATCTGGCATTGTGATGCTCCCAGCTATGGTTTTCTTTTTTAATATTCCCCTGGCTATTCGGCACCTTTTCTGATTCCACACAAATCTTAAGACAATTTGTTCCAACTCTCTGAAGAAAGTCCATGGAATTTTGATAGGGATTGCATTAAATGTGTAAATTGCCCTGGGTAGCATTGACATTTTCACAATATTAATTCCTCCAGTCCATGATCATGGAATATTTTTCCATCTCTTTGTGTCTTCCTCAATTTCTTTCAGAAGTTTTCATAGTTTTTAGGGTATAGATCCTTTACCGCTTTGGTTAGGTTATTTCCAAGGTATCTTATGCTTTGGGGTGCAATTGTAAATGGGATTGACTCCTTAATTTCTCTTTCTTCAGTTTCATTATTAGTGTATAGAAATGCCACTGACTTCTGGGCATTGATTTTGTATCCGCCACATTGCCAAATTGCTGTATGAGTTCTAGCAATCTTGGGGTGGAGTCTTTTGGGTTTTCTATGTACAGTATCATGTCATCTGTGAAGAGGGAGAGTTTGACTTCTTCTTTGCCAATTTGAATGCCTTTTATTTCTTTTTGTTGCCTGATTGCTAAGGCTAGGACTTCTAGTACTATGTGGAATAGAAGTGGTGAGAGTGGAAATCCATGTCATTTTCCTGATCTTAGGGGAAAGGCTCCCAGTGTTTCCCCATTGATAATGATATTTGCTGTGGGATTTTCGTACATGGCTTTTAAGATGCTGAGGAATGTTCCCTCTATCCCTACACTCGGAAGAGTTTTGATCAGGAATGGATGCTGTATTTTGTCAAATGCTTTCTCTGCATCTATGGAGAGGATCATCTGGTTCTTGTTTTTGCTCTTGCTGATATGATAAATCATATTGATTGCTTTACGAGTGTTGAACCAGCCTTGCATCCCGGGAAAAAATCCCACTTGGTCATGGTGAGTAATCTTCTTAATGTATTGTTGGATCCTTTTGGCTAGTATCTAGTTGAGAATTTTTGCATCAGTGTTCATCAGGGATATTGGACTATAATTCCCCTTTTTGGTGGGGTCTCTGTCTGGTTTTGGAAGTAAGGTGATGCTGGCCTCATAGAGTGAGTTTGGAAGTACTCCATCTCTTTCTATCTTTCTGAACAGCTCTAGTAGAATAGGTATGGTTTCTTCTTTAAAGGTTTGATAGAATTCCCCTGGGAAGTCATCTGGTCCTGAATTTTTGTGTCTTGGGAGGTTTTTGATGACTGCTTCGATTTCCTGTTTGGTTATCAGCCTGTTTAGGTTTTCTGATTCTTTCTGTTCCCGTTTTGGTAGTTTGTGGTTTTCCAGAAATGCGTCCATTACTTCTAGATTGCCTAATTTATTGGTGCATAGCTGCTTATAATATGTTATAAAATCGTTTGTATTTCCTTGGTATTGGTTGTGATCTCTCATTTTTCATTCATGATGTTATTAATTAGAATCTTTTTTGTTTTAAATAAGGCTGGTAATGGTTTATCTATCTTATTAATTCTTTCAAAGAACCAACTCTTGTTTTTGTTGATCTGTTCCACAGTTCTTCTGGTCTCTATTTCACTGAGTTCTGCTTGAATATTTATTAACTCTCTTCTGTTTGGTATAGGTTTTATTTGTTGTTATTTCTCTAGTTCCTTTAGGTGCAAGATTAGCTTGTGTATTTGAGTTTTTTCCAATTATTGAAGGATGCTTGTATTGCGATGTGATTCCCTCTCAGGACTGCTCTTGCTGATTCCCAAAGATCTTTTTTTTTTTTTAATTTAAGACTTTATTTATTTATCATGAGAGACAGAGAGAGAGAGAGAAAGAGAAAGAGGGAGGGGGGAGAGAGAGAGAGGCAGAGGGAGAAGCATTCCCCACATAGGGAGTCCGACATGGGACTCAAGCCTGACATGGGAATCAATCCCAGGTGTCCAGGATCATGCCCTGGGCTGAAGATGGGGCTAAACTGGTGAGCCGCCCAGGCTGCCCAAGTATCCCAAAGATTTTGAACAGTTGTATCTTCATTCTCATTAGTTCCCATGAATCTTTTAAATTCTTTTCTAATTTCCTGGTTGACTCCTTCATCTTTTAGCAGGATGGTCTTTAACTTCCACGTGTTTGAATTTCTTCCAAATTTCGTCATGTGATTGAGTTCTAGTTTCAAAGCATTATGGTCTGAAAATATGCAGGGGACAATACCAGTCTTTTTTTTTAATTTATTTTTTATTGGTGTTCAATTTACCAACATACAGAATAACCCCCAGTGACCGTCACCCATTCACTCCCACCCCCCGCCCTCCTCCCCTTCTACCACCTCTAGTTCGTTTCCCAGAGTTAGCAGTCTTTACGTTCTGTCTCCCTTTCTGATATTTCCCACACATTTCTTCTCCCTTCCCTTATATTCCCTTTCACTATTATTTATATTCCCCAAATGAATGAGAACATATAATGTTTGTCCTTCTCCGACTGACTTACTTCACTCAGCATAATACCCTCCAGTTCCATCCACGTTGAAGCAAATGGTGGGTATTTGTCATTTCTAATAGCTGAGTAATATTCCATTGTATACATAAACCACATCTTTTTTATCCACTCATCTTTCGATGGACACCGAGGCTCCTTCCACAGTTTGGCTATTGTGGACATTGCTGCTATAAACATCGGGGTACAGGTGTGCCTGCGTTTCATTGCATCTGTATCTTTGGGGTAAATCCCCAACAGTGCAACTGCTGGGTCGTAGGGCAGGTCTATTTTTAACTCTTTGAGGAAACTCCACACAGTTTTTCAGAGTGGCTGCACCAGTTCACATTCCCACCAACAGTGTAAGAGGGTTCCCTTTTCTCCGCATCCTCTCCAACATCTGTGGTTTCCTGCCTTGTTAATTTTCCCCATTCTCACTGGTGTGAGGTGGTACCTCATCGTGGTTTTGATTTGTATTTCCCTGATGGCAAGTGATGCAGAGCATTTTCTCATATGCATGTTGGCCATGTCTATGTCTTCCTCTGTGAGATTTCTCTTCATGTCTTTTGCCCATTTCATGATTGGATTGTTTGTTTCTTTGGTGTTGAGTTTAATAAGTTCTTTATAGATCTTGGAAACTAGCCCTTTATCTGATAGGTCATTTGCAAATATCTTCTCCCATTCTGTAGGTTGTCTTTTAGTTTTGTTGACTGTATCCTTTGCTGTGCAAAAGCTTCTTATCTTGATGAAGTCCCAATAGTTCATTTTTGCTTTTGTTTCTTTTGCCTTTGTGGATGTATCTTGCAAGAAGTTACTGTGGCCAAGTTCAAAAAAGGTGTTGCCTGTATTCTTCTCTAGGATTTTGATGGAATCTTGTCTCACATTTAGATCTTTCATCCATTTTGAGTTTATCTTTATACACATTTAATGCAATCCCTATCAAAATACCATGGACTTTCTTCAGAGAGTTAGAACAAATTATTTTAAGATTTGTGTGGAATCAGAAAAAACCCCGAATAGCCAGGGGAATTTTAAAAAAGAAAACCATATCTGGGGGAATCACAATGCCAGATTTCTGGTTGTACTACAAAGCTGTGGTCATCAAGACAGTGTGGTACTGGAACAAAAACAGACACATAGATCAATGGAACAGAATAGAGAACCCAGAAGTGGACCCTGAACTTTATGGGCAACTAATATTCGATAAAGGAGGAAAGACTATCCATTGGAAGAAAGACAGTCTCTTCAATAAATGGTGCTGGGAAAATTGGACATCCACATGCAGAAGAATGAAACTAGACCACTCTCTTTCACCATAGACAATACCAGTCTTTTGGTATCGGTTGAGACCTGATTTGTGACCCAGTATGTGATGTATTCTGGAGAAAGTTCCACGTACACTTGAGAAGAATGTGAATTCAGTTGTGTTTGGAAGTAAAGTTACGTACATATCAGTGACAATCATCTGGTCCAGTGTTTCATTTAAAGCTCTTGTTTCTTTGGAGATGTTGTGCTTAGAGTGTCTGTCATTTGTAGAAAGCACTGTGTTGAAGTCTCCCAATATTAGTGTATTATTATCTAAGTATATCTTAACTTTGGTTATTAATTGATTGATATACTTGGCAGCTCTCATATTAGGGGCATAAATATTCATGATTGTTAGGTCCTCTTGTTGGATGGATCCTTTAAGTATGATATATTGTCTCTCTGCATCTCTTACTACAGTCTTTGGGATAAACTTTAATTTATCTGATATGAGGATGGCTACCCCTGCTTTCTTTTGAGGACCATTTGAATGGTAATGGTTCTCCAACCTTTCGTTTTCAGGCTGTAGGTGTCCTTAGGTCTAAAATGAGTCCCTTGCAGACAGAAAATAGATGAGTCTTGCTTTCTTATCTGGCCCTGAACTTTTGTGTCTTGGGAGGTTTCTGATGACTGCTTCAATTTCCTCCCTGGTTATTGGCCTATTCATGTTTCCTATTTCTTCCTGTTCCAGTTTTGCTAGTTTGTGGTTTTCCAGAAATGCGCCCATTTCTTCTAGATTGCCTAATTTATTGGCATATAGCTGCTCATAATAAGTTTTTAAAATCATTTGTATTTCCTTGGTGTTGGTTATCTCTCCTTTCTCATTCATGATTTTATTAATTTGAGTCTTTTCTCTCTTCTTTTTAATAAGGCTGGCTAATGGTTTATCTATCTTATTAATTCTTTCAAAGAACCAACTACTGGTTTTGTTTATTTTTTTTAAATTTTATTTATTTATTTATTTATGATAGTCACAGAGAGAGAGAGGCAGAGGCAGAGGGAGAAGCAGGCTCCATGCACTGGGAGCCCGATGTGGGACTCAATCCCGGGTCTCCAGGATCACGCCCTGGGCCAAAGGCAGGCGCTAAACCGCTGCGCCACCCAGGGATGCCCTACTGGTTTTGTTTATCTGTTCCACAGTACTTCTGGTCTCTATTTCATTGAGTTCTGCTCGAAACTTTATTAACTCTCTTCTTTTCCTGGGTGTAGGATCTATTTGCTGTTTTTTCTCCAGCTTCTTTAGGTGTAAGGTTAGCTTTTGTATTTGAGTTCTTTCCAGTTTTTGGATGGATGCTTGTATTGTGATGTATTTCCCCCTCAGGACTGCTTTTGCTGTATCTCAAAGATTTGAACAGTTGTATCTTCATTCTCATTAGTTTCCAAAAATCATTTTAATTCTTTTTTAATTTCCTGGTTGTCCCTTTCATCTTTTAGCAAGATGGTCTTTAACCTCCAAGTGTTTGATATCCTTCCAAACTTCTTCTTGTGATTTAGTTCTAATTTTAAAGCATTATGGTCTGAAAATATGCAGGGGACAATCCCAATCTTTTGGTATCGGTTAAGACCTGATTTGTGACCCCAGTATGTGGTCTATTCTGGAGAAAGTTCCATATGCACTTGAGACAAATGTGTATTAAGTTGCGTTTGGATGTAAAGTTCTGTAAATATCTATGAAATCCATCTGGTCCAGTGTATCATTTAAAGCTCTTGTTTCTTTGGAGATGTTGTGCTTAGAAGATCTGCCGATTGTAGGAAGTGCTACATTCAACTCACCGAGTATAAGTGTATTATTATCTAAGTATGTCTTAACTTTGGTTATTAATTGATTGATATACTTGGCAGCTCCCACATTCGGGGCATAAATATTGATGATTGTTAGGTCCTCTTGTGGGATAGATCCTTAAAGTATGATATAGTGTCCCTCTTCATCTCTTACTACAGTATTTGGGATAAACTTTATCTGATATAAGGATGGCTACCCCTGCTTTCTTTTGAGGACCATTTGAATGGTAAATGGTTCTCCAACCTTTTATTTTCAGGCTGTAGGTGTCCTTATGTCTAAAACGAGTCTCTTGTTGACAGCAAATAGATGGGTCTTGCTTTTTTATCCAGTCTGAAACCCTGCGTCTTTTGATGGGGTCATTAAGCCCATTCATGTTCAGAGTTACTATTGAGAGAGATGAATTTAGTGTCATCATGATACCTATTCAGTCTCTGTTTTTGTGGATTGTTCCCTTGGACTTCCTCTTTATATTACAGAATCCCCCTTAGTATTTCTTGCAGAGCTGGCTTGGTGGTCACATATTCTTTCAGTTGCTGCCTGTCTTGGAAGCTCTTTATCTCTCCTTCTATTCTGAATGAGAGCCTTGCTGGATAAAGTATTCTTGGCTGCATGTTCTTCTCATTATGGACCCTGAATATATCCTGCCAGCCCTTTCTGGCCTGCCGGGTCTCTGTGGAGAGGTCTGCTGTTAATCTAATATTTCTCCCCATAAAAGTTAGAGATTTCTTGTCTCTTGCTGCTTTAAGGATCTTCTCTTTATCTTTGGAATTTAAGTTTCACTATTAAATGTCAAGGTGTTGAGCAGTTTTTATTGATTTTAGGGGGGGATCTCTCTATTTCCTAGATCTGAATGCCTGTTTCCCTTCCCAGGTTAGGAAAGTTCTCGGCTATGATTCGTTCAAATATACTTTCTGGACCTCTGT
This sequence comes from Canis lupus dingo, assembly GCF_003254725.2. Taxonomy (NCBI): domain Eukaryota; kingdom Metazoa; phylum Chordata; class Mammalia; order Carnivora; family Canidae; genus Canis; species Canis lupus. The sequence goes on from NC_064243.1 coordinate 33,444,218, forward strand.
CCCTTTCAGCGCCCTCTGGAACCCTAATTAAACATAGATTTTTCCCTCTGAGGCTGTCATTTATTTCCCTTAACCGATCCTCATGATCTTTTGTTTTTCTTTTTTCCTCAGTTTCCCTCCTTACCATGAACTTGTCTTTTATGTCACTCACTCATTCTTCTACCTCATTAACCCTCATCACTAGGACCTCTAGTTTGGATTACATCTCATTTAATTGATTTTTAATTTCTGCCTGATTAGATCTAAATTCTGCAGGTGTGCAGTCTCTTAAATCCTTTATGCTTTTTTCTAGAGCCACAAGTAGCTTTATAATTGTGCTTCTGAATTGGCTTTCTGACATTGAATTGTAATCCAAATTTTGTAACTCTGTGGGAGAGAGGACTGTTTCTGATTCTTTCTTTTGAGGTTTTTCCTTCTAGTCATTTTGCTCAGTGCAGTGGCCAAAAACAAGTTGTACTTGATAGAAGCGCGAACTCTTCTCACTGTAGCATTCCAGCTGTTCTCACTTTAAATCTCAGGCCGAATTCGTAGGTTTTCAGGATGATTTGAAAGTTATCTAGGTAATTTGGTTGGGACAGGTAACTTGGGGTCCCCACTCATCCACCATCTTGCCCACTCCCCAGTATAAGAATATTTTAAATGGTGAACTGTTATCACTTATTTTGACATTACTATTACCAATCATTTTAACACAATAACTAGGACTAGTAAATTGGTCACGACCTTGAAAATCATCCTATACAAATCAATGTAACCTATCAGCTTCTTGGTTGTCATAGAAACTGATCATAGCAAGCATGTTTAATGCAGGACACATTTATGCATAAATTAATAACCCACTAAAGTTTAAAAATGAGCCTAATCAAAACCATTTTCACCACGACTTTCATCATTGCTCTATATTTTACCTGATGCATCATTCCTTTTTAAACTTGAATCAAAAATACATATAATATGGACTAAATAGATAAAGGATGTACCCTTAGAGCTAACACTAAGTAGTTCTCTTATAAGGGAAGATTTTTGTCATTTCAGATGAAAAAATATGTCGATGTGACTTGCTCTATCAGTTGAAGTGCTCTTGCCTCCAGTGTATGTATCTCTTTCCATCATTGCCTAACTGTAATAATTTGGGGAATAAAAAGTCTTGCAAAATCTAACATTGGGATGCAGTGAACTGCATCATCTTACGGATTTAAAATGTAATTTCTGAGGAATAAAAAGGACATAATTGAAGACTGAAACAACTAAGTAGAGTTTTCTGTGCAAATATTCAAGATCCAGTGAAGGAAATATTTTGTCGTTCAAAGGTTTTATTCATAAACCATTAGGTTAAAATTTTATGTGTCATTATTTTATATAAAATGCATTTCTATCAATTCCTTCTTTTCATTTATTTGAATAAGTAGAACAAAAACATAAAAATATAATGCAAAGAGAGCACCCCATCTCAATACAGTATTTTACTAAGTCTAATATAAAATCTAAGCTACGTTTACATTAAAGAAAATTATTCAGGAAAGAAGTTAAAAGAAATATGAGTATACTAAGAGTATCCATGGAAAACATACGGCTATATACATATATATATGTGTATGTGTGTATATATATATATATATGTATATATATATGAGTATACATAATATGTATACATATAATTTTATATACACATAAAAAGAGAGAGAGATGAGTAATGTAACCATGCACTCATCATCTGGCTTCAATGAATAAAAATTCGTGACCAATTTTGTTTTATCTTTATCCCCACTAATTAATCCTATCTCACATTATTTAAAGAGCTAACTGAAATATTATTTCATTCTTTTGTATATGTTTCATATATGCCTCCTAAAATCAGCAGACTTTCAAAAACATGATCATAATATTGCCAACTGCCATAAAGTTATTTCCTAATTATCATCAAATATCCAGTGAGTTTTCAGATTTCTCCAGTGATCTCTTAAAAGTTTTGCAGTAGATTTGTTCAATCAGGATACAAATAAGTTCTATGCTATGGCATTAACCAGTGTGTGTCTTAAGTTTCTTTTTATGTATTTATCTTTTCTTTTTTGTTTTAATTTTGTTCCCTCCCCCTGGGAATTTATTAAAAAGAGAGGAGTCATTTGCCTTACATAGTTTCACACAGTCTAAATCTCCTTGCGTACCTCTTTGTGGTGTCTTTTAACATGTTTTTCTATCTTCTTATTCCTTATGAGTCAAGAGTTAGATCTATAGATAGTTTTGAATTTTAGAAGGAATTCTACATAATAAATGCATAATGCTTGCATCAGAAAGCCATAATTGCTGATTGTTGATTTGCTCCATCAGAAGTTATTGATGACAATTACCTACATACATTAATGACTTCTGGTTTTTAAGATTTTATTTATTTATTCATGAGAAACACAGAGAGAGGCAGAGACATAGGCAGAGGAAGAAGCAGGCTCCCGATGTGAGACTCCATTCCGGGACTCTAGGATTATGCCCTGAGCTGAGCGAAGGCAGACGCTCAACCGCTGAGCCACCCAGTCATCCCAACTTCTGGGTTTTAAAATGGTGATGTACTAATTCTAAGATCCTTATTAATGTATTAGTTTAGGTATTTTTATAAAAGAAATTTTCCCTCATAAAATCTTTGATTACCACACAATATAATTTATACAGGAAGATGGAATTAACACTTGATTCTTTTAATAGCTGTCAGAGTAAATTATTTTTCTAGCATCTTCTAAGAAATTCAATAAGATTATATACTGGTACATATAAACCAATATTTTAAAAACAGCCATTCTCTTTTAAGTTCAATTCATATATTAATAATAGCTTATCAAAAAATAATAGCTTATCTGTGGAGTCATTTGAGAACTTAAAATAATATTTATTTATAAATGCAGTCTAAGAGTTCTTTTGGTACCTCACTTAAAAGAAAGACAATGTGGGGATCCCTGGGTGGCGCAGCGGTTTGGCGCCTGCCTTTGGCCCAGGGCGTGATCCTGGACACCCGGGATCGAATCCCACATCGGGCTCCTGGTGCATGGAGCCTGCTTCTCCCTCTGCCTATGTCTCTGCCTCTCTCTCTCTCTCTCCGTGACTATCATAAATAAATAAAAAATTAAAAAAAAAAAAGAAAGACAATGTGTTTTTTCCTCTACAACATACTATTATGTACAGTTGAGTTTTTAGAGTTTATGAATGATTTGTATATGACTTTAACTTTAGTGTATCAACTATGTTTTTTTAATATATATTATAGTAAATATATAAATTTCTATGTTGCAGAATATGAGACCTGAAAGGAGCAGATGATGTGGTGTGAGAAGTCTGCTTGAATGAATATTACAAAGAAAAATATATATGGTATCTGATATATATATATATATATATGGATCAGAATAAATATTTTTATGTTATAGACACATAAAGAAGCACATTTTATCTTTATTATTTAATATCATTAAGTTCATATCTTAAGGAACTGGGGAGGGTTTTTTTTTAAGATTTTATTTAGTTATTTATGAGGACACACAGAGAGGAGAGAGAGAATGGCAGAGATACAGGCAGAGGGAGAAGCAGGCTACCTGCAGGGAGCCCGATGTGGGACTCTATCCTCGGACTCCAGAATCATGCCTTGGAAGGAAGGCAGCGCTAACCCGCTGAGCCACCCGGGCTGCCCAGAACTGGGGAGTTTTATTTTACATTTTCCCCTTGTATAATACTTAATTTAAAAACTTCAAAATTCAAAATTTTAAAGACTCCCATGACTATTCTGACATTTATGTCTTTTTTTTTTTAAGATTTTATTTTTTATTCATGAGAGACAAACAGAGAGAGGCAAAGACACAAGCAGAGGAAGAAACAGGCTCCCTGCCTGTTCCTTCGTCTGAGGGCATGATCCTGGAGTCCCGGGATCGAGTCCCACATCCGGCTTCCTGCAGGGAGCCTGCTTCTCCCTCTGCCTGTGTCTCTACCTCTCTCTCTCTTTCTCTCTCTCTCTCTCTCTCTGTGTCTCATGAATAAATAAATCTTTAAAAAATAATAATAAAAATTAAAACAAATTGGTTCCTACCTCCTTGGAATTTATTAACTTTATTAAAATATCATAACTATTTTATACATAAGCAAATATAAAATTTCACATTATTAAGTGCTGAATAGGCATAGTCATAATGGAACTGGGTATGGTAAGAACAAGCTTTTAACACCAAGCTTGCTACCCGTCAGTAGTACTAGGTGGCAACCGTACTTACAATTAAAAGCTTTGTCTTATTACATATATTTTAACCTTCCTCTGCTATTGCATTTTTTTTCCAGCAGATGGTAGCCAATAAAAGCAGGAAAAAGAGATTAACAAAGTTAAAAGAAACAAGATTACTTTGAAACAAAACTCAGTGAATTTGACTATAGCTAGATATGTAACTACACATGTAAAAATTGTACATGACAAATAAACTAAAATTAACATTTTTAAACTTCTTTTTCAAAACAAATATTACTCCAATATTGTGTCTATACAAATTCTTTAGGGTTAACTTGGATTTCTAGGCCTCTGAGACTGTTAAATAATATACACAGTAAAATGCTAAATTTGATCACTGGAGTCAATGTTCATTTTTTCATAGGACATTCACAAACATGCAAATACAGGCTTTAAATTTTTTTCCTGAAAGAAATATTTATTTTTATATTAACTCCAGTGTAGGTAACATACAGTGTTATATTAGTTTCAAGTATACAATATAGTGATTCAACAATTCTATACATTACTCGGAGATCATCACGGCAAGTGTACTCTTAATCTCCTTTACCTATTTCACTCATCCTCCCGCTCACCTCTCCTCTGGTACCATTGCTCTTTATAGAGTACAGACATTTTAAATATTCCTCAGTTCTTTGTTTATGTAAAATAAACATTGTGAAGTTCTAAAATACAGTTTTTAGAAAATGCATTTTCTGACAGTTCTTTTTAAAAAACCACTTATCCCTCTTATCTGGCAAAAATCAGCTATGAGATATTATTTCTTCTATGTGGAGTCTTCCCCTCTAGCCTTATTAGTCTTGGTTTGTACATGAAGTATTCATTATTTGCAAAAACCAATTATCATCCCTGTCTGGATACATTAAGGTTTTTTCTACAAGTCTTTCCTCTCTATCACATTTTAAGCAACAGTTGACATGAATTATTCATAGTTTCCATATTGCAGGCAAGTTTTTTTATTATTATTAAATTTGATCATAATAATAGTTATTACCCCAGTCATGGCAGTTTTATGAGTCTTCTTCAATGCCATTACCTGGAAAGATTTCAATCAAGAAATATAAAAGATGCAAATCAATTTCCATAATAAAATTAAACTGTACCATCTCCTCCTTCATTCCAGCAATAGAGCTGATTGACAGCCTCTTCCTGATAGCTGGAGCAGATAACATTCAGATACAGAAATGGAGACGGGCAGATTATTTGCTCTTGAGAATTTTAGTGGCTTTTTCTCCATTGTTGCTATTTGTGTTTGCTAAATCTCAAGGGAACATAATATTTAACTCAGAGTCTATACACAAATTTACTTTCAAGCAATGTTTTCCCCCTCTAATACTAGTTGATTCTTTCAGGTAGGGTTCTTCAATAAACAATTTTGAGTTCTATCATACCATTTTCTTCTTAATGACAGTGTAACCTCATTCTGTATAATTTATTAGGAAGAAAGGCTGATTTTTGGCTCTGGGTATCAATTTTTAATTAAGAAATCATATTTTTATGGTAGGAATTTTCTCCTAAGAAATATATATCAGATTCTGTTCTCATACGATGAGAAGATGTATTAAGTCAGACTATAAGATCACAAAGTTAGACTGAGAAATTTTTACAGTAAGAAAACATGATGTCTGAGAGCAGAAAAATTGTGGTGAATATGTGTATTCAATACCCAGGTCTGGAGGAGAGAATCTGTAGCCCCATGATCACCCACACTTCTTCCTCAAACCACTGAGTAACTTGAAATGAGAATAGAATTCACAACTATCTAACCCCATTTTTCCCAAAATATATCACAGAATTTGAGTGAAAGATGAGACTGCAGCAATGATCTTTTATAAGAATTACTCTTCCAGGTGCCGGATGGCTCAGTGGGTTGGGCATCTGACTCTTGATTTCTGTTCAGGTCATGATCTCAGGGTGGTGAGACTGCGCCCTACCACGATAGGCTCTGCACTCAGTGGGGAGTCTACTTGAGATCCTCCCTCCTCTCCCTTTGTAAGCCCCTCTCTCAAATAAATAAATAAATAAATAAATAAATAAATCTGTAAAAAAAATGACTCTTCAACATTCTTAAGGTAACAGAACCAGAGATCTTACCACTCCTTTTTGTTCTTTCAACAAATATACACCATTAATAACTAATATTAGCTTCAACCAATAAACATTGGGTTAACATCTAAAATGTCTTCAGTAAATATCTTTACTTTTTTCATGACTTCTACTTTCAAAAGTACTTCTGTATTGTGATATTTTATTAAAATATAATCTCAATAATAGAAACAAATTACTTTTAGTGAAGCAAGATAGAAAATTTAAAATTCAGTTGGCAGCAGTAGTAATTATCAGAAAATCTAATCATAATAGCCCTACTTATCTTTCATACATTAACTTAAACTTTACTTCTTCAGCCTTTAATGAGTCTCTCATCTAATAAAGGAGGCTCTTCTCTCTGCCTGTCTGTATTTTAGTACTTATCACCATAAACAGTTGCTCCTTAATTGTTTCTGTCTATACCATACTATAACTACTTTCTAGCCAGAAATACTGGATATATGTCCCATGTCTAGAACAATGACCAGTCAATGCTTACTGAATTGAATAACGGAATGATGGGTACTCTAGTTGCAGAGCTACTAGTATAAGCAACGTTCATAATTGATATATGTATTTCAGAAAGATCTCTTCTAATAAGGAATTATTCCTCTCCTCCTGTATAACAGACCATAATGTTCATTTTGGTAACCTATGGTCTATTCACATGGATGTTGTTCATTCTCTATTTTAATAAATATCAATAGGAGCCTTATTCATAAAGCCATAAAATTTTAATTTAATTATTATATCTTATGTTTATAGGATAAAAATAGTATATTTTCAAAAAGAGGGCTAACACAATATATACATAACATTTCCATATAAATAATTTGAATGTAATTTTTTTAAATATTTAAAACTAGCTAAAAATAATCTTAATAGCAAATTTTAATTAAATTTTCTGCAAAGTTGTGGAATGTGAATCACAAAATTAGACATCATATTCCTAGTATATAAAGAAAATAAAGAAACAAAATAAATTATGATATTTGTATTACTCATGAAATAGAGTCATAATACAGGTGATTGAGGTAAGAGATGATTGTCTGAGCTGTAAGTAGATTTTTCCCGTGAGTACTATCCTTATTGGAATCCTAATAATAGTGATAAATATAATAATAAATGTTACTACAAAGCTACAGTAATTAACAAGTATGGTACTGGCATACGATTAGACATATTGATCAATGAAAAATATTTGAAAGTCCAGAAAAAAAAAACCTTTTATTCTTGGCCAATTAAATTTGAACAAAGGTGCTGGGAAAATTGAATGGGGAAAAAACTATTTTCAATGAGAGATGTTCAGACAACATGATATCCATATGCAAAAGACCTCACATCCTGTAAGTTATGTCATATACAAAAATTACCTTAATAACAATCACAAACCTAAATGTAAGAGGCAAAACTATAAAAGTGTTATAAGAAAATAGTGGTAAAGTTCAATGACTTTGGATTAGGCAGTAAATTCTTGAGAGAAAATATTTCCCAATTATATCTACAATAAAGGACATGCTTTAAGCATAAAGCACTCTTAAAACTCAACAATGACCAGACAAATAAACTAATTAAAAAGGGGCAATGGATTTGAATAGGCATTTCTCAAAAGTTACACAACAGGCCAATAAACACAGGAAAAGATGATCGGCATCACTAGAAATTAGAGAAATGTAAGTCAAAACCACAATGAATACCATTTCACACTCACTAGGATGATTACAATATTTAAAAAAAAAAGATAAGCAATAACAAGTGTTAGTAAAGACCTCAGGAAATTGGAATCCTCATATACTCCCGGTGAGAATGTAAAATGGTATAGCTATTTTGGAAAACAGCTTGGCAGCTCCTCAAAAGTTAAACACAGCATAAGACCAGCAATGCCATTGTTATATATCCAAGAGATTAGAAAACAGCCCCCATAAAAATATGAAAATAAAAAAATATGAAAATATGCACAGTAGCTTTCTTCATAATATCAGAAATGTGAAAACTACTCAAATATCCATCAATCAATGAATGGATAAAGAAAATATATGGAATACTATTTAGCAATAATAAGCAATGAAGTGCTTATACATGGCAAACATGAATGAATCTGATATCATCATGTTAACTAAAAGCAGCCAGTTTATTTTTTTTATTTTTTATTTTTTAAGATTTTATTTATTTATTTATGAGAGACACAAAGCAGCCAGTTTAAAAAAAAAAGCATATATTGTATGATTCTATTTATAGGGATAGTCCAGGAAAAAAAAAAAAAAAGGAGCAAATGGTACAAAAGAAAACATCAAGCAATGTGATAGATTTTAATCCAACCATAATATTAATCACTTTAAATGTGAATGATGTAAAGATATCACTTAAAATACTCTTAAAATACTAGGATTGTCAGACTAAATAATATGTTATCTAAAAACCTCAATTGAAATATAAAAATATAAGTTGGTTAATAGTATTTTGAATTATAAGATATTTGAATTTTAAACTAAAATTTTGGAAACATACACTAAATTATGTTTGTACAAAATGGTACAATTGTAATGTCTTAACGGGGTCAAAAATAAAATACGTACCCTGAGTCACTTTTGCTCCATTTTTTAAACTTTTTATATTTTAGTTCAAAACCACAGGTGATAATATTAACCAGCATGATGGGAAGCCTAATTTGAGATTCCACATTTTAGGAACAATTTGTGTCTATTGTTATGTCAGGTTTGTTTGTTTTAATTCGCTTTCCTCTTTTGTCAGAAATCTGAGTGATCCAACTGCTTCATTTTCTGTAAAGTTCATTCCAAAGCCTCCTCTGCATTGTAGCATCAAGGACAGAGTACTCAAAACATGAGAATTTTTGGATTAATATTCTGAATGTAAGCCATTATGACCAAATTATTCTAAGACATATCACTGAGTAACTTTTATAGAAAAAATAAACATTAACAGCTAACAGACAATAGACAAAATTTACTTACCTTGCCGATGCTTGCTTTAATTTGTTTTAAACTTTAAGAAAGATATTCAGAAAAAATAAATAAAAGTTTTTAATGGAAATTGAATCATCTTCTTCTTATTGTTAGAATTAATTTTTGTTTTGTTTTTAAAGATCTGGTACTGAAGAAATCTGACAGCATAGTAAAATAAGTTCCCAAATCTTCCCTTTCCCTGACATTTCCATGAGATGGTGTCTCTAGAGGAGAAATAAAATGAACTATAAATAAACAGTAGTTTTTTTCTAGACCAATCCAGTTTTGAAAATCTCTGATATTTGCTGTACCCCTTGTGTTTGTCTTGAAAATTCATTGTAGTTTACTCTATGTATTTTACTTCCCCAGATATAAAAAAGAACCTCTGATGATCTGTTCAATACCTGCTTCTCCATTGAGTGATCAACTGGCTTTGGAGGACTATCTTGTGTCTGGTTGTTTTATTTAAAATGTTTTTCCTCTCCATATAGGAAAAAATAAGTTAAAACAAGTCAACCTTTTTCAAATATATGTTTATTCAAGACTTTCTGCAGCTGACTTTATTTTTAATATGCATAAGATTAACAGCTGACAATATAACTAACAAATTTCAGTTCTGTTTTTGCAAAGACCTACGCAACTGAAACATTTGTTTTACAAGAAAATAACTAAGAGTTAGAATGAGTCGCTAAATCTCTGTGAACCCCATTAACATTAAATGTTATCATTTACTCATTGAAGTCAAAGTACTGACAGAGAAGAATCTGCTGACAAAACAAAAAGCAAATATGTAAAGATTTACTTAGGAAGCTTCTGAAAATGTACATTTCCAGTAGAATGTCTAAACTACCTAACAGTTTAGCCATAATCACAACCAAATAAAATCCTTGATATGTGTTACTTCTGACCTACATCTATGAACAAAGAAACTAAATGTTCTCCAGGTTTGTCAGAATAGCTTGGCTGAACACTTGTTGATCCGCTTGTTTTTTTTGTTGTTTTTTGTTTTTTGTTTCTTCTATTTTGTTTGCTTAACTAACAAAGCAGTAAAAGTGAAATACATTTACACAAGGTAGATATTTTTTCTTTAAAAAAAACAAGGAATAACTATGTGCTAATTAATATTAAGCAACAGTGTTACTGAATCTTATGCTTTTTTTTGAAGGCAAGTATTATAAAGGTGTGATGTGTGTGTGTGTGTGTGTGTGTGTGTGTGTGTGAATGTGTACATATTGACAACATCAATCACTTCTGGGAAGCAGTCAAAGCTTGAAGAACTGGAAAATCTGCCTGTATGATCACTAGGAGTATTCATATTATAGGATTTTAGAATCCACTATTGATTTTCTCCAGTCAGTCATGAACATTGTCTGTTGTTATATGAAAATATTGATAAAATCAACCTTGTTTATTATTTCATATACTTAAGGGTTATAGATAGGCAAGTAATAGGAAATATGAAATTTAAATTTTAGTCAAATCAAATTTTAATTAAAAATGTTAAAATTTTTCTGATAAATGCTGAAATGGCTTACCTAAAATTTACTGATTTGGAAAGGAAGGTGGAAAGTCACTGGAACTGACAAATGATTCGGGGCTGACCATGTATATTAAAAAATAAAATATAAACATAATTCTGCATTAGAATGGAATACCTGTATAAAGAAGGCTAATAATGACCCTCTAGACTTTCTTTTCTTTAAAGACAAAAGTGCTCCACTAGTAAGTAATTTCTGACCTTTACTAATAGGTAATGCCCTGATATGAATAACATTTAGTTAATTATCAATACTTAGTTTATAATATTATTGCACTCCAGTGAATATCCCCAACAAAGATAAGGAAAGCATTCTAATATTTTTTAAAGATTTTATTTATTTATTTATTCATGAGAGACACAGATTGAGAGAGAGAGAGAGAGAGAGAGGCAGAGACACAAGCAGAGGGAGAAGCAGGCTCCATGCAGGGAGCCCTACGTGGGACTCGATTCCGGGTCTCCAGAATCATGCCCTGGGCTGAAGGCGGCGCTAAACCGCTAAGCCACCGGGCTGCCCGGAAAGCATTCTAATATTGTACCAACACAATATTTTTATAAAATTTAAATACCCATTTCAGTTAGGACATATATTTATTATGTGTTATGGGTCTTAGGGCCTTGATCACTTGTTCTTAAATATGATTTCAAAATAAGCCACAATAATGCAAAATAAGAATATATAAATGTCCTCCATACTTTTGCACCATTTGAGGCTACATGTCTAACATGCTGATTTGTTCAGTTTCATTATACTATAATTAAAAAGAGTGGCATTTACTAATTGTTCGGAGTCAGAACTTATATACTGTATATTTGGGAGATAACATTTTTAGAAATGCAATATATGATCAAAATGGATGGATCAAAATGGATGGATATGGGTGCTCTGTATATGTGGATATAGTATCAGTGGTAAAATGAGGTATGGCAGGAAGAACTATGATATTCTTTGTGGACTGGAATAATAGCTTTTCATGTCCTCTCCTGATTGTAAAACAGAACTAATTTAGTGTCTATCAGTTATCTCTACATACATAGGATATCAATAATGCTAATAGAACAGGCTAATATGGAATAATAATATGATAATGTGCTATGTTTAACTCTGGTCAAATAAAACATAAAGACCTAGACTGTAAGAAATTAGAACAAGGTGGAGGATTTCACACTAAAATAATACATGAAAAAAGATGTCAATCTAATAATTGTTGTCTTCAATTTGAATCACATAGAGGGAATAATCAAGTCTTATATCCTGAGACAAGATGCAAACTCTACAATTCTCAAAGATTTTGTCTTTCCTTTAGAGTTTCATAACATTACTTTAATACTAGGAAGAGTATTAGAAACAGTATAGCTAACAAAAAGAAAAAGACAAAGAATTAAGACCATGATGTTTTGTACTTAAAAAATGATATGTGCAAATAAAATGTTTTGCTATCAGTGCAAATAATTTGCATATCATTTTATATTTTTGAAATATTTAAAGTATTTAACGTATTTTAATATTAAAATATGGTTTGGCATTACAATGTACCCAATTTTTAGAAAAATGTATTAAATGAATTTGTGATCAATGTTTCAATACTCTATTCATTTATAAAAAGTAAAGCTTTTTACTTTTTTAGCATGAAAAGCATGAAAGCATGAAATTTTAAAACCAAAATAAAGGCAAGAATACAATAATAAAGTCATTCAAACAGTTATAAAAAGAGAACTGAATGAAAACTAGGTGATTAGTAACACATTTTAGAATAAAATTTAATAGAATGTCATCTAATAAATGGAATGTTAAGTAAATTACCAATAAAATATATTAAATATTCATTTTCATATGAATAAAAGTTCCTTGGGATACTCTAAAATATTAAAACCAGTATGTAACATTGAAGAGATTAAAAGTAAACCATTATACACACAGACATACATCAGGACTGAGAAAACATCTTATTCAAGGATGCATAAATATTTTTAAAAATAATTGGAACATTATCTTGGTGATGCTAGGAACAATGTTGTTTCAGAAAAATTACTACATATATATTTAGGAAGTATATGCTCTAAATCCACAATTGAAGAAAGCATGAAATTTATAAAACCAAAGATAAATGACAAGAGTACAATAATAAAGCCATTCAAACATATATAAAAAGAGAACTGGATGAGAAGCAGCAGGTAAAAATAAGAATATTTAATGATTCAAGCAATGAAAATAAAGAAAGAAAATCAATGAGATACTTCAAGTCATATTAGTTTCAAAAGTATAATCAATAGTTTTTAAAATGCCATTATTATATAAAAAGTCTATTCAGAAAGGCCTTCAGATTACAAAGATCAAAAATAAGACAAAATGAAAAGAAATTATTCAAATGTAAGAGAAGTAATATAAATTCAAATTATGGATTATTGGTATTTCTGAAGAATAAAATTAATTCATAGAGCTAATAATAACATTTAATAGAAATAATCATCTTCTGCATTAAATTCCTAAATTTGCACATCTATGAATGTCAATTCAGGGAAGATTAATGGTTACTCACAAATCTGTTGGTTGTATATTTATTTATAATAACAAATGCCAGGGAAAATGTACATATCTCTGAGAGATGCAGTAATTAAAAAATGTATGCTTTTTCTATTTATGACTAAACAACAAAATATGGTATGCAAAAGCCAAAATCCTTTTAAAAAGATCATAAAAATAAATGACATAAACAAAAAATTAACTCTGATTTTAAAAATCCGGTTTGATGAAATATTAAATTGCAGGTGATCTAGAGTTTTAACATTTTCCAGCAAAAAGAAAAAGACCCCAAAAGTCTGACTACCTTCAAGTATCTATCAAGCTAAAAAAAAAAAAAAAAAAAGTATGAAAGCTATGTATGAAATGAACAGAACACCTATACTATGTAGTAAACTAGGGCATATCAGCCAATTAAACAAATATTTCAAAAAACAACCTTTGACTACGAAGACTAGGTAAAATAGCAGAGGTGTTGAGTTCCTCCAATGATCCAGGTAAAAATGAATTTTGTCTCAGAAGGTCAAGACAAAAGAAGGCTGAGAGGTTGTTGAAATAGGCACTGAACAGATTAGGGAAATGTACAATAGAAAATATTGACTAGGTGCTAACTGGATGGAGTCAGTAACTTCATAATTTGGGGTATAGGGGTGATAAAGGGTAAGACCACAGCAGAATAGTTGTAATCCATTATGAGCCACTGTTCATTTCTTCTAGGCTCTTGATGCTTAAGGTAAAGCATATATATTTGTCTTCTAATAAGATTATAGTGGGCACCTTATATAAATTTAATGAAATCCTCAGGTATAACTGTAATTTGAGTTCCAGTAGTGATTAAGACCATTAAAATTTGACAGTTGGTGCATTTCAATAGATGTTAAAGTTAATTCAGACCCTATTAGTGATCCAAAAGCCAATCAACACTTTTTTTAATCTTTTTGTTATACAAATTATTTTACCAAATTTTAGCTTTCCATTGAGTAAAACTGTGAAGGCTTTTACAACTTATTTATTTTCTCCTCTTTTATCCAGTTTTCTTTCTCATTTTTACTCATTTTTTCTTCTTTTTGCTCATTTTTTCTTCTTATTGTTCATTGGATATATTTGGGTGAGGAGAGATTGTATCCTACTAATGTTAGTAATTTACTGTTCCAAACAGCCTCAAATAAGTATTTTTAGGGTCAGGAACCTCCTCCCATGTTAATGGTTGCTTTATGGTGTTTGAAGACCCCAAATTAACTGAGGTTTGAGTTGATGCATTGGCTGTGCTAGAGTGGTGCCTTGGTTTTCTGTTTGTTTCTTATAACCCTGAGGATTAGTTTCCTCATTTCAACAGAGACAAAGACAGGAGAGTGGTCCACTAGAAAAGCCCTGAACCCATACCTCTGATGTTGGCAAACTGCTGATGGAGTTTTGAAGTCTCCATCTAAACTCATGATGTATCTATTTCTCCTTTAAGTTACACCAGGTTTTGATCCACGTATTTTGTTAGGTATGTAGACAATTACAATTGTTATATCTTTTTAAAAAATCAATTCCATCAACATTAAGTAATGTCCCCCTTTTTCCCTGTTTCCAGTCCTTGTTCTGAACTCTACTTGGTATGATATGAGTACCACACTAGATTTCTCTTGGTGATGGTTTGTATATATTTTTTTCCATCCCATAGTTTTTGACTTCTCTATGTCTTTATATTTTGAGAGTGCTTTCTATTAATAACATATACATAAGTATGAATTCCATATTAAATTTGGCATTCTTTGTCTTTTAACTGATGCCTTAGACCATTTACATTTAATTGCATATGGCTAATTTATTTTTTTTAAGATTGTGTTTAATTATTCATGAGAGACACGGAGAGAGAGAGACGCAGAGACACAGGCAGAGGGAGAAGCAAGCTCCATGCAGGGAGCCTGAGGTGGGACTCCATCCCTGAACTCCAGGATCATGCCCTGGGCTGAAGGCAGACACTAAACTGTTGAGCCACTCAGGGATCCCCCGTATATGGCTAATTTAAAATATACTATATTGCTAATTGTTCTGTTTTAATTTTTTCATAGTTTTCTTTTTTTTTCTTCCTACATTTGTACTCATTATGTATTTTTCATGATTTCATCTTATCTCTATAATTGGCCAGTATATTACTCATAAATATTTAAAAAATTTTAGTGGCTATCCTAAAATTTATAATTTACAGTTTTACTTAGTCTACCAATAATAGTACAATAGTATTCCATTTTGCATGTAGCACAAAAAAATAAAAGCAAATAACTAGAATTTTCAAAGTATCATTAAAAAGAGGAATATAGCCAAAAGACACTCTATATGATTTCAAGACATTTAAACAAAGCTTCAGTAATCAAAGGAGTATACAATTGACAAGAAGATATACACAGAAACAATGTTGATGTCTCCAAACAGAATTGTGGATCTGTCTATATGTCTATTAATCAATATTAAATTAAAAACTGAAATAATCATGAAGCTATTAAACAAACTGAAATTAAAAACATATTTATAGGGGTGCCTGGCTGGTTCAAGAGTCGTTTGAGCCTTGACTCTTTTGGCTCAGGTCATGATCTCAGGGTTGAAAGACTAGCCCCAAGTCAGGCTCTGTGCTGGGCTTAATATTTTCTCTCTCTACTTTTCCCCTCCACCCCCTCTCTCTAATTAATTCATTTATTTATTTATAAAAATTCCAGCCCTGTAGGCTTCATAGGCAATTGTTGACAAGTACTCAAAGAAGAAAAAATGACAGTAAATATCTTCAAAATGTGGAAATGCAGAAACGTTTCATAGACATGTCTGAATGCAGGATAAGTAAAATCTCATCCCAGTATAAGAAGTATAAGAATCCTACCAAAAAAAAAAAGAAAGAAAAAAAAGAAAGAAAAATAATCCAGCATCATGTAATCAGCAACATGATATAATCATTCAGTATAGATCCCAGAGCAATCTAACCTCAGTAGAAAGTGAAAAGTAGATAAACTAAACCCTTATGCAGCCTAAAACATGCCTGAGATTTATCATATTGACGGACATATGCTTGTCAAAACAAAATTGAACACTTGTCAAAGGACATAAAAATCCAGACATTTTATTTCAATATCTACCACCTCCAACATGAAATACAAATCACTAGTCATACAAACAAGTGAGAAATTTAACCCCCCAAAAAAGTCAAAAGAAAAAGTCACTGAATAATAGAAATAATGGAACTACCTGACAAAAATGTTAAAATAAATGCAAACACTTATTTGAAAGGAAACATAAACATAATGCAGAGAAAAGTAGAAAAAAATACCAAGTGGAACTTCCATTTCAAAATATAAAATCTTAAGTTATCAAATCATATCTATAAAACAGGAATAAAGCCTTAAAACTGTGTTCTAACATATGGAAAATTATTGTCCCAAAAAACGAAGAGAGAAAGTCCCAAAGAAGATAAACATCCACACAGGAATGAATTAGCCTCCTTCCCCTTCCCCCAGAAGCACATCATAATTAAACTGCTAAAAACATGTGATAAGAAAAATCTTAAAGATAGCTCTAGAATAAAAAAATATCACATACACAGTTCGGAATTATTGCGAACTTTCCATCAGAAACTGTGCAAATCAAAACTACAATGAAATGGCATCTTTAGAGAAAATATCATTCAAAGATGATGATAAAGTAAAAACTGATTTTCAGACAAAAAAAGCTATGCTAATTCATTGATGATGTCTGTGCAACAAAAGCACTATTAAAAGTTCTTCAGCAGAAGAAGTAACAGATGGAAACTTGTATCTACACTAAAGAATAAAGTTCAGAAATGATAAGTGAGTAGATACATAAAATTTGTTTTCCCATTTATAATTTCTATAGAAGATAACTAATTTTCAAGCAAAAATAAGAGCATCATATTTTGATGTTTATAAACATGTAGAAGAAAAATGTAAGACAGCAATGGCATGAAGGAGAGTAGAATTGAAATAATACAATACTATTACAGGGATCCCATGTTATAGATGAAGTTCTATATAACATTTTGAAGATAAAATTTGATAGCTTGAATAATGCACACTTGAAATTAACCAATAATAAACAAAAAGTATATGTAGCAAGATAATCAAAGAAAAAATGGAACCCAAACACATGTTCAATTGATATAAAATGTAGCACCAAAAAGAAGAAAACATAAAGAATATATCAAACATTTAGAACATATAAAACAGTATGACGTATTTAAGTTCAACCAATCTAAAAGAGACTGTTGTAATAGATTGTCAGACTGGTCTAAAACATCCAATTTTATACTGGTTATAAGAAATGCGCCTTAAATATACCTGTTTTCCACACAGATAAAGCTGCACGAAGGTATGCTTGTGAAGACCAAGAGGAACTCTGGTGAGGACATGTATTTTTGGGTTTTCACAGTTATAATCAATCAATCAATCAATCAGTAAATAAATAAAGAAAGAAACAGTTATACTCTTGTATAACATAATACTCTGCAATAAAACATTTCTTCTGACTAAAACAATCAGATTGACTTTACTCAAAATGTTTCTTTTTATAGTACCCAGTTTGGTTCGGTTTCTATACATGTTAATGGAAAGATCTAATGCTCCAAACTCCATTTTTCATAATTTCTCAAAAGGATCGTCCTTATGTGATTTGATCTCTCTTGTCTTTCAATTGTCCCTTCCCTCCTCAGTCAAACATGCCAATACATTAACATGTTTTTTTTTCTGAAAAAAAAATTTTAATATTTTCTCCCTCTTCATTCCCACATTTCTCACCAGCTTCACTATTAAAACCCTCAAAAATATGATTAACATATGCATTTTTCACTTCCATCTTGCTTTTCCATTTTAGGAAAAATAATAACAACTTCCCCTTTCTTCCTACATCTCCACACATTTTCACTTTTAAATTTCTTTCAGATACAGCTTTATATTTATTTTGTGAGATTAATATTTTCATTTTGTGACCATAATCAATTCCCCTATGCTCTATCAATAGGTCCAACCTAAAGGTTGAAAAATAAATAAATCATATTTACATTATTACTAAAAAATATTATTCAGTAGAGCTAACTCATTTCCTTTGCTAATTTTCCAACGATGCAACATCTAGTCTATTAAATAAAATGTTCTAACTTCTTAGAGTCTGCCCTTGTTCAAAATCTCCATTATTTCCTTTGTATTTGCACCTTGATTTTTTTTCAAGACTTTGTGCCAAGTTGCAAAGATTCCCCACTACCTTCTCCATTAATCCTGAAAAAAAAATATTATATACTTCCTTTCTTATATCACCAATAATTTCTAGTCCTTGCTTATTCTCTTTGTGGACTGAAATCCATAATGATCTTAAAAACATCATTTTTGAAAATTCATTGATTTTGTATCCAAATTGTACCTCTTGTTTTCTAGGTCAATTACATAATATCATTTTGAAATTTTTCCCACTATACTTTTGTTGATTTCAACTTTGTTCTGTTGCCATGCTTGCTAAAGAAACTTCCTAAGAAAACTGAATATCCAAAACTTTGAGTCTCTAGAAATCTGAGAAAAACTGATTGGAAGACTGATTGATTACATAATTTTACCTAAAGAAATCATCCTCAGCATACCTAAGATATATTGCAGCATCTGTTAATATTGCTGATAAATAATCAGATTCCAGTTGAATTCTTGTGTCTTTCTTTGGATACCCCCTTTTTTCCTGCAAACATTTGTTTTTTGTCTTGACTCTTTCTCTGAAAATCCTATCCTTCCTTTAGCTAAATCTAAAATACATAATTTATTCTGTTTTAATCTCTCAGAAGCATCTGCCAGAATTTAGATGCCATTCTTCTTCAGAAATTCTGATCTATTGGCTTTTAAAGGGACACATTCCATTCAGATAATAGGACTATCAAGCCCACAAAATCTTGAGCATCTGTGCTGCTGCTTTTTTATGGAGCCTCATGAAACAATCTTAAAAATGGCACTTAGTATTGAAATAATATTGCCTATTGCCAAGTCTTAAGAAAAGTGCCAGAACTCATTCACAAGAACATATTTGGAAACCTTTCCCAAAGGCCACCAACATCAAATCACATGTACCCAGATTGTACTCTTCAATTTTTACCACTTTGGCCTAGCCAGTTACCTTGGTTGTTCAACATAAATGGATTGCTTAATTCTTGAGGGAGTATCCTCAAGTCTTAGTGTTTATTTTGTATCTTTTACTTTTTATTATTTTTATTTTAATTCCAGTATAATAAACTTAAGGTGTTTTATTAGTTTCAGGTATAAAATACAATGATTTAACAATTCTATACATTACTCCATGCTCATCATGACAAGTGTACTTTTAATCCCCATCACCTATTTCACCCATCTCCCCAGCCACCTTCCCTCTCATAACTATTAGCTTGTTCTCTATATTTAAGAGTCTGTTTCCTGGTTTTTCTCTTTTTTTCCTGTTGTCTATTTGTTTCTTAATGTCACAAATGAGTAAAATATACCTGGATTCCTTTGTCTTTTTTTCATATTTACTAGTAATTTTTAATTTGTGGTTACCATTCAATTTGTATATAACTTCTATATGTAGCATTCTATACTAAGTTGATGGACACTTAACTTTGAGCCCATTCTTTACTGCTCTACTTTTAGGTATATGGCATCATACTCTACATCTTCGTGTGAGTCCCTTGACTCATTTTACAGATATTCTTACCACTTTGCACTTCTTACTTTCCTCATTCTTTCTTATGGTCTTTCCTTTCCACTCCTTTTAACATTTCTTAAAGGGCTGGTTTAGTGATCATGAATTCCTTTAACTTTTGTTTGAGCAACTCTTCATCTCTCCTTCTATTCTGAATGATAGCCTTACTGGATAGAGTGTTCCTGGCTACAGGGTTGTTGTTTGTTTTTGTTTTGTTTTTTTGTTTTGTTTTGTTTTGTTTTTTTGTTTTGTTTTGTTTTGTTTTGTTTTGTTTTTCCATTTAGCACTTTGAATATATCATGCCACTCTCTTCTGGCTTGCAAAGTTTCTGCTGGAAACTGCTGATAGCCTTATGAAGTTTTCCTTGTATGTAACTGCTGTTTTTTCTCTTGCTGTTTTTAAAATGTTTTTATCACTATTTTTTGCTGTCTTAATTACTATGTGCCTTGATGTGGGCCGCCTTGAATGGATTTTATTGAAGGCTATCTGTTCCTCCTGGATCTAAATTTCTTTTCCCTCCCCAGATTCAGGAAGTTTTTAGCTATTATGTCTTCAAATAAATTTTCTGCTTCCTTTTCTTTCTCTTCCCTCCCTTTTGGAATCTCTATAATGCTTGATGGTGTTGCTGATTTCTCTAGGTCCATTCTCATTTTGCATACCTTTTTTCTCTCACCTGCTCAGCTTGATTACTTTCCATTACTCTGTCCCCCAGGTCATTGATTTGTTCTGTTTTATCTACTCTACTATTTATTCCATCCAACATATTTTTAATTTCACTTATTGTGTTCTTCATCTCTGATTAGTTCTTTTTTATCTCTGAATTAAGGGTCTCACTGATGCCCACCACTCTTTTCTCAAGTCCAATGAGTATCTTGATGATCAGTACTTTAAATTCTCTATCAGACATGTTACTTACCTCCAGTTTTCTTAAGTCTCTTGCTATGGATTTTGTCCTTCTTTATCATTTGGGACATATTCCTCTGTCTCCTCATTTTGTCTAAATTTACGTGTCTGTTTCTATGTATTAGGAAAGATAGCTATGTCTCCTGCATTGAAGGTAATGGCTAGGGACACCTGGGTGGATTAGTGGTTAATCATATGTCTTTGGCTCAGGGTGTGATCCTGGAGTCCCAGGATAGAGTTTCATATTGGGCTCCCTACATGAAGCCTGCTTCTCCCTTTGCCTATGTCTCTGTCTCTGTCTCTCTATCTCATGGATAAATAAATTAAATCTTAAAATAAAAAGTAATGGCCTTATAAAAAAAAAAAAAAGGTCCTATAGTGCCCTGCTGTACAATGTCCCCTGTTCACCAGAACCTGACACTTCAGGGGTATCTCCTTTGTGCAATATATGCACACTGCTGTGTGGCTGACCACTTTTTCCTTCAGACCAATGACTCATTTTGCCTGTTGTGGGCAGTGTTTGGTCTCCATGGTGTTAGTGAGCCAGATTGGGGACACAATGGGCTTGAGTTAAGTCACATCAGGTAGTTGTTCGACATAGATGTAGTAGCACCAAACTGCAGGGTGCTTTCCCCGAGTTGTCCTCTAAGAAACTTTCATTGGTGGGTGAGGCCTACAGTCCAACCAGCTGTCTGCCTCTAGGCCACTTCTAGGGCCTCTGTCTGGTGTGTGTGGTTATCTTTCCCACTTTCTGAGTCAAGAGTCATTTTGGAATGGTACTAGCCACTGTGGAGGCTGCTTGTACACTGACAGGCCTGTAGGTCTACCCTGTATGGGCTCTGGTCAAGTACATATTGGAGAGGGCAGTTCCACCAAAGCATGGTGTAGGGGAATTGTACACTGGGGCAGTGGTGCTAGCAAGCTTTGTGCCTCCATGGAGTGGTCCTGTAGGACCAGGACTGAGATGGCTGTCTGAACAAATAGATTGATAAAAGCATAGCATGGGTGATGGGGAAGAGGCAGCAGTACTAGCAAGTTAGGCAGCAAGCCGCACAGTTGGCTTGCTTGTCTTGGAGGAACAGGAGGGAAGTGGTACCTGCCAGTTCCTTAGTTCCTAGAGGAGTTACCCAGAGATTTCTGTCCCTTCAGGACATGCTCTGAGATTAGTAAATAACTTCCTTCTGTATGCTCCAGGCACCTTTTGAATTGCTACTTCTGGCTGTATATCCACTTGCTGTTTGTTGTGCTATGTTTTTAAGGATGGGAACTCATCCTCTCGGCTCTCTCAGAGATTGATTTTTTTAAGATTCCAGGTTTTAAGTCCCACTGGTTTTAAGAACTTACAAAATTTGGCTCTTCTGGTTTTCAAAGTCAAATGTTATGAGGATTCATTGTAAGAGTCTGTTTCTCCCTCATCTCTATGCCTGCAGTGTCCCTTCCTCTCTCCTATGGACAGTCTTGTGAGTCCATTTAGTTCCTGATCAACAGTTTTTACCCTTCTTACTTTACCCTCTTTGATGTGGAGGGTTAGGTAGCTGTGGAGATTATTCTGCTAGTCTTTAATTCGTTTTCTGGGTTATTTACCCTGAAAAGAATCGTTTCCAGGAGACCAGGTGAGCCTAGGGTCCTCCGGCTCCACCATCTTCCCAGTCTTGAGTTACCTTCTGAGAGTTATCTAAGTGCAGGGCATGGTGGAGTTTCCAGAGAGGTACAAAGTGCAACCCTTGTCCTCCTAGAGCTCTGTCTAGCCAAATAGGCAGCAGATATGTCTGTTTCATTTATGTAAATACTTTGATTTTTAGAGCAATTTTAGGTTCAAAGTACTTACTTCCTAAACTATTCCCCAGTCTGATCTAGATTTCTAAATAGCTTAGCTACCACTACCTTTATTACAACATTTCTAACCTCTGCCTTTATTTCTAGTTTCTTAATTGATATTTTGTCTCCTTTTTCTTCAGGGCTATCATAATTAACCCAAATTTGATCTTGTTACTTCCTTGAATATTTTCCTATGATTTCTAATTATATTTAAATACCATGTTAAATCCCTACATTTGGCTTACAAAGCCCTTAATGGTATGTATTCAGACTTCTTATCTAGCCCAATCTCATATTAACCCCTCCCTTACAAATTGTGCTGCTACAAGCAAAATAGGCATCTTTTGATTTGCTGAGAGCACACAGTATTCTGATTCCAAGCCTTCACAAATGCAATGTCACATTCTCAGAATCTATCTCTGATGAATTATACTGTTTTCTTTTTTTTTAATCTTTTTTTAAATTTTTATTTATTTATGATAGTCACACAGAGACAGAGAGAGAGAGAGAGGCAGAGACACAGGCAGAGGGAGAAGCAGGCTCCATGCACCGGGAGCCCGATGTGGGATTCGATCCCAGGTCTCTAGGATCGCGCCCCGGGCCAAAGGCAGGCGCTAAACCGCTGCGCGACCCAGGGATCCCCTATACTAAGTTTTCTACTACAAATTTCTTAACTGTTTCTCTCATTTTCCATCCTTGCCTGATTTGAAATTACTGATATAATGTCTTTATTCCCCCTTTAGAATCTAAAGTCCGTAGGCACATGAAATGTATGTAGTTTTTTTTTCACTGATTGATCAACATATCTAAATAAATATAGAATAGATGAATAAATAAACATTATTATAGTGGGTGCTACCAAAAATGTCAAACTGTCCTTCCTGACATTTTTCTGTATTAAAATAACTCTATTTTTTTTTCAGAACCATTTTAGTAAGCTGGTGAGCAGACTTCCTGCAAACTCTACCTTTCTGTCTGTCCAAAAGATTTTAGTGTTGTTCAGAAGAAGAAATAAAAATATAAGTGGCCCAATTAAGACTACTTTTAATATAGTTAAAGAGGAAAATTATTTTCAAACTAAGCCAAGAAGAAATTACTATATTATTAATCTGAATTTAATAAAAGCCCAAACATGAACCAGGAGTTAGAGTGCAGGATATCAAGTAGAATATCATAACCAGATATGGAAAGAAGGAATTGGGACACCAAAATTGTGATTGCATAAAACTGTGCAAGTGCACAAAACTGTTATTTTTGCTTATACTGATAACCATATACAATGACTTCATTGACTTTTTTCAATTGTTCTAAAGGTCAAGATAGTGAGATAGCACTAAAACTCCAAGCCATGATAGAAAGACATACCCTAGCCTTCCAATACAACATACTTCCTTCTTATTTTTGCAATTAATTTGAACAACAACAATAAAAAAATTTCAACAAATTTTCTAGTCTGGAATTCTAATACCTTAATTTAATTTTGCTTTGTTACTTAATATTATTAAATTAGGTCTTTAATTTCCAAATAGACTCTAAGTTCCTTTAAAACAAAGATTTTCACCCACACA
Source organism: Canis lupus dingo (assembly GCF_003254725.2). Classification (NCBI taxonomy): domain Eukaryota; kingdom Metazoa; phylum Chordata; class Mammalia; order Carnivora; family Canidae; genus Canis; species Canis lupus. The sequence goes on from NC_064243.1 coordinate 33,468,567, forward strand.
ATAAAATCATTATTGTACAAGTGCCAGGAGATTCACAACATGTTGAAATGTTTGCAGTTTAACCATTATGCATAATTTAATAACTGAAGGGTGCTCAGTAAAAGAAACAAAAATCAGTTATTCCAAACAAATAATTTATTAATTAATACAAGGTATGAGATATTTATAAATAATTAACCAGGTAGTAGATAAATATGAAAGGATTAGAGAAGTCTTATGGAAATTGACACCCATAATATATACTTATGAAATGATCAGAAGGTCTTCAGGGCTACCACTGGACCAGCGAGTTGAAGTCACACCATTTACATGGTAAGATCTGCTGTTAGAGTATTGTTGCTGCCAACTCTGTTGCCCTACAACCTGACTCTTGCTCATCAAGAAAGGGAATGGACACTTGCATGCTGAGCTGTCATTGTATGTAAATACTGGCAAATAAATTCTCACTGCTAACTTCACTAGCAACAAAAGCTGCCTCTGACTTACTTCTGCCCTCAAATCTCATATGAAAATATTTCCTTGATGGAGCAGTTTGGCACAAAACAATCCTATTTGGAATGGAATGTGAAAAATTCTGTTTTTAACTTTCTAACATCTTGAGTTGGAATAGAATAAAACTGAAATTGAGCAAGCCAGTCCATAATCCAGTCTCTCTTTGTGTTCTACCTGCCAAATACTGATCATGTTTTGTTAGTCAACAGGATACCAGTTTCCTTAGTTAAAAAAACAAAACAAAACAAAACAACCAAAAAACCAAGAAACTAGTCAGCAGAACTAGAATACAAGCAAAAGGCTAGGAGAAAATATTTGCAAACCACTTATCTGAAAAAGAACTGTTACTCCCAAATGCACAAAGAGCTCTTAACATTCAACAATAATAAAATAAACTAGACTTAAAAATGGTAAAAGATCTGGAAACTTCACCAAAGACAATATACAGATGTCAGATAAACAAATTAAGCATGTACAAATTATATATGCTCAAAATCATATGTCATTAGAAAACTGTAAAATAAAACAAAGAAATACCATTACTCAAAAGAGTGGCCGAAATCCAGAACATTGACAACACCAAATGCTGGTGAGGATATAGAGCAAAAGGAACTTTTATTCACTGCTAGTGGGAGTACAAAATGGCACAGCCACTTTAGAATACAATTTGGTACTTCCTTATAAAACTAAACACTCTTACTATATGATTATATTCCTTGACATATGCCAAACAGAATTGAAAACATGTCCACACAAAACATGTACACAGATATTTATAGCAGCTTTATTCATAATTGCAATTGCTAAAACATGGAAGCAACAAGGTATCATTCAGTATGTGGATGGATGAATAAACTGTGACATATGTAGACAATGGAATATTATTTAGTAAAAAGAAATGATCAAGCCATGAAAAGACAGGGAGGAAACATATACATTGCTATGTCAAAGAACATATTGATAAGAAACAACAAAGAACAATTTGATAAGGCTATTTTATGATTCCAACTATATGATCTTCTGGAAAAGGCAAGTTGGAGACAGTAAAAAGATCAGTTTGCCAGGAATTGTAAAGGAGGCATTCATTGGGGGAACACAGGATGTTTTGGGGAATGAATATATTCTGTACAATACTGTAATGACAGAAACATGTCAATATATTTTTGGTCAGGCCTATGGAATGCACAACACCAACAATGAAACCTAGGGTAAACTATGGACTTTGGGTGATATTGACAACTTAGCTTCAGCAACTGTACAAATGTCAACTTAGGTTCAGCAACTGTAGAAATGTAATATTCTGGTCCGGGATGTTATTGATGAGGGAGGCTATGTGTGTTGGGGACAGGAAATATATGGGAACTCTGTATTTTCCACTCCGTTTTGCCATGAATCTCAAAACTACAAGCATATATAATCTAAAAACTAAACTATGTTAATAAAAAAATGGGAGGGCATTGAATAGAATACCAAACATGAGTTTGATGATTAAATAAGGAGAGGAATTCACCTTCAGTATGGCAATTAAAGATGGTAGAATTTAGCAAATATTCATTAAATGTAATCACATTGAACAAGGAAGATATTTAATCGACATGTAAACATAGATTGGGAAGAGTATTAAAGTCAAACATCATTTACCCTATATTTTTCTTAAGGATTTTATTGATGTTCTATTCAAAATCACATCAGTATCTTCTTATCAGAGTATCCATTTTACCATGCATTGTTTGGCTAAATTAATGATTATGGAAGTAGGAATCAGTGTTATTTTCTAAGATATATAACAATGAGTTAATACAATTGGAGATTACTCAATATTACTTTCTAGAAAGTGGAATAATGCATAATTAATATAGATATATGCCATTATGTTTTCATGACTTGTAATTTCATGCTTCATATTAATATGTATATCATTGTGTTAAAAATTACTAAAAAAAAAAAGCCAGCTTTGGTAGGACACAGTGATACATGATTTTTTTTTTCTTTTTGGCACACAGTTGAAGTTTTATCTGTGCTGTTTATTTGCCTGCTCTTAAAAAGAGCAGGTTTTAAGTGGGACTTTCTTTGCACTTAAAGCAGCCTAGTTACTTGAAAATATTTTTTATGTGAGCCAGTTGTCATTGTGAAAAGTCAAAGAAAATTTAGAAGTGGTTTTTATATGGATTGAAATGATTAAGGTAAAGAAAGAGTAAAAGAAATGGTTGTAAAGGATTTAAACTGTAATGCTCATAGATAGACTAAAGAATCTGTATTCTAAAGACTAGATATCTATTGTTTTAAGAACCAGTAGCAGATATTCACAATCAAACACCATTTGTGATGAATAATATTAATTCCCTAAATCCTCCATTTAGGGGCACTTTCCATTCGAGATCACCTCTTATATAAATGTTTGCTTCTATTTTGCTTAAATATCAATGTTTCATCATTATCTGAATTAGTTGCACCAGATTGATTCCTTTTATCCTATTTTATATACCTTGAGGGCTACCTATTCATTCAAAGACCTTGAGACTAGAAATCATCTTCAATATTGTCTTCCCTGCTTCCAACTCTGTTTTCAGCATACAGTTTCCTTGTTACAAAAATATATCATGAATGGAAAACAATAAAAGGGAATTGATAAGGCATCTAAATACATCACAAAGTTGATGTTTTCTCATGGATTTTAAGGACTGCCTCTTGCCGTTATTGTTAGCTGTTGTTCTAACAGACCATGTCATGGGGAGAAGCCTAACATACCCAACAGGTATGCTATATTTTTGCGCAATATTTGATGAGAAATTAGACAACCAGGATTCAATAATTTTAAAAAGTAGTTCAGTTGAATTCAGAGAAATCTGCAAATTGCTAGTGAATATTAAGCATGGAATACCATAGAAGCATACTTTAGAAAATATTAGAACATTATAGTTCCAAGAGTTATAAAGTGCTGCTCTAGAATTCTCAATAAGACAGGCTTCAGCATCATTCAAGTGGTGAATTTCTAGCTATAAATAAAGTGTCCTTTCCTATAAGTTCCTAACTCCTGTGTGCACAGTGCCACCAACAGGAAAGACATGAACTACTAAATGATAATGTATTTAAAATTCAAAAGGAAACCACAGACTCTCAATAATCTTGAAAAGCAAAATAATTATCCTCTGCTGTCCCATGTCTTGGAGCCATTCTGATTCTGACTCCTAACATTAGAGTTTAAATAATTTTATTCTGTTTTTTCTCTAATCTGGAGCGCATTCAGGGTATCTTATGCTGATATTCAAATGTTTTCAACATGACCCACAGTAAGATTTTTTTAATACATGTACCTACACATGAACAAAAATATAACTCCAGAACATAATATTTAAGCTTACTATATGCAATGTTTTGATATTGCATATTTTTCTGCCTTCTCATGGAGTAAATTCCTTCATTATTGAATTCTCATTCATACAGTAAGCTCCATGAGAGCCTTCTTACCCATAAAGGTACCCACATAAATGTCTGGTGCCTTTAGTCAGTGCCAAGGCCATACTTAATTACAATGTACTGAATAAATGTGAAACTCTTCCCAACAGCTCAAGATGAGTAAAAATCCTGCCCATAGAAATAATATCTTTGAATTTTGAAATACTTTGAAAAACTAATTTAAAATCTGAAACAGTGACAGAAGTAAAGGTATTGTAAGCATTTTTAAGCAAGACTCTTTGGGAACACAACCCAGCTGGAGAACTAGAAAGAGAAATGGGGGAAAAAAAAAACTCTGAAAGACATTAAATATACTAGCAAACAACATACGTACCAATTTGATCTTTTTTTCCTTCTGTGTGATGATTCTCTTAATTCTTATGTTTGCTAAGACATGGATTTCCCCAGGCCATTCTATGAATATAGGTATCTCTGATGCTTCTGAGGTCTGTTAACCTAAAAAAAAAAAAATTTGATAACAGTTCAAAAATGGTTTTCCTTTTGTGCCTGAATCAAGTCTAGCCAAGACATATCTTAATTTAAACATATTTTAGCTAATTATTTTATGATATTAACATTTTAATAGCATCTTTAATTTATAGATGTTTAATACTAACCTCTAATGGTTGTATGTATAAATTTACAAAGATGGGTATATGCTTATTTCAACAACAGATACATGATATATATTGCAATGCTATCTATACACACATATATATTTCTGTATTTAATAAGTACAAATACTTCAAAAATTGTAGCAGTATTTTTTTCCTTTTATATTGAACTACATTTTCAAACAAATTATAAAATTTTAAAATGCAACCTAATTGGCCCAGGAAATAATTAAATGCAAGGCCTTTAAAAAGCTGTCCCAAAGGACTAGTTTCAGATACATACCACAAGGGGGCTCAGTAGGGGAGGAAAAGAGAAGAAAATAGAGCATAACATTGTAAAAAGAAATATGAAAATGTCATGTCATAGTTTAAAGATCTTTTCCTCTTTCTAGAAAATAAGAATCAAAAAGTGAAAGTTTCTGAGAGGAATTGCTAAGAGCTGTGGTTTATGATGCAACACATCTATGCTGTGCTATGGGAAAATTCAATTAACATTACTCAGGAATTCAACAGGGTAAATTTTAATGACAATACAAATGTCTAGTATACTTATAAATGATTTTATAGATTCAGATACATCTTTATAAACTCAAAATTAAAGATCTTTCTGAAATGGGATGAGTATAATCAGTGTGGATAATGAAGTTCCCTTTACTTCCTCTTCCTCTTTTTTTCTCTTCTGTCCTTTTCCTGATTCTTCTACCCATTTCTCTCCTCTTTCTCCTCATTCTTCTCTCCCCTTCCACTTGCTTATTTTCACCTCTCTTTTTAGATAATAATCATGTTTTTCATGGTACAATGTAAGATTCAGAGGTCCTGAAATCAGGCATATCTGTTGAATTTTAGTGTTTTGCAGGACTTTGGACACATTACTTAATATTTATAAGCACTGGATTCCTTATCAGTAAGTTTTGCAAACACATCCTACAAGGTTGTGAGAGCTGTAAATAATATATGTCAAACATCCACCACAGTGATTGGAAATTACTGATTCCTAAATAAATAGATATTTTTATTGTGATGGGAGGTTTTAATGATTTTATGAATATGAGCTTACATAAGTGAAATTATTTAGTCTTATTTTTGTTATCCTAATTTCCTTAACATTCAGAAGCACAGCTCATTTCAGTCTTTCAGTGTAAGTATTACAAGTATATACTGCTGATACGTAGCCACAGTCAAATATGTAGGAGCTTCAGTACACAGAATTCATACACATTTGAGGATTTCAGAGATGGAAAAAAAAAAGATTTCTTGATAGAAAGCAAGGAAAGTAATTAAGGAAGATTCAACTGAGTTTATTTAAAAAGGCACTAAGTATTGACTAAAAATCAAAATATATAAGACTAGGAAACAATGTGTAAACTACTGCAATGATTATATGTAAATCTCTCAAAAACCAAAAAACTATTACTACACAAAGTACAAAGCATAATGTAAAGTATAAGCTTTAGTTAATAATAACCACTGATATTAGTCCATCAATTGTAACAAATGTACCTTAAAAGAGATATATTAATACATTGTGAGGCAGGGATGAGAAAGGAGTATATGGAAAATCTCTGTATTTTTGGTTGAATATTTCTATAAACCTAAAAATGCCCTAAAAACAAAACTTATTATTTTTAAAAACCAATACATATACCTGCTCCAACAAAGTATGTCTAGCAAACTTATTCGTTGAAGACTGGCCATTTGTTTCTTTATACAAAGCATTAAGGTAAAATTTAGACTCTGAAATTTAAATTACTATTTTATTTGGTATTTAATATCTATCTATGTTTTTCTACTATGGTTATATAAGTGTGCCTAAATGAGAATTGAGAAAATTTAAGATTTTGCTGCAGACAGCCTAGTGTTCAAATTATTAATTATAATAAAATAGTAATCCTAGTATTGACCTATTTATTCAGCACTTCCTCTGTCCCAGACACTATGCTAAGTACTGTACCAGCATTGTAAAAAAGCTTTTCATAATTTCTAAGGAAGAAATCATGATCAAGAAAGTCTTCTCCTCTGAGAAATATTTATGTACTAGTATAACTTGAAGAATTATGAAAAAAGGATGTGGTGAATTATTTTAACTTCATTTAAAAATCAATGATTTAATAATAGTACTCATCCTGGGCTCTGTGTGTGTCTTAAGTGTTCATAAAATTATGGTTAAGATACAGCTGTGTGAAATATCCACTCCATTAGAAATATTTATATGAACTATATGTATTTTATTACATAGTAGTAAATCAGAGTTTCAACCAAAAAATTCACAAGAGACCATATGCACTGTCATTATTTCTGAAACTATAATAAACATATAGAGTGAAAACTATTCAATATGTTCCTATTTCATTTTATATCTCTTTGTTACAGAGCATACTTATTATTGTGGGAATATTAAATTGCAAACACCAAGGGACTTGGTGAAACTGTATCTCAGAATATCAGTCTAGAAAACACTATGCTTTTTAAAAATCAGCAATATCTATGTGAAAAATATTTTATTTGAAAAGACACAAAATGCCACTTTAAGTTTAGATCTTTAAAACATTCAGAAAATTACTGTTACATATATCAAGATCAATGGCATAATGCAAACCTATCATTAGGCATATAAAGAAAATAAGAATTAGAGAAGTCAAGTGCTATGCCCAACTTCATCTGGCCATAAATGGTTCATTATAACATGATCAAATGGCCCTGCCCCTATGGGGCAAAATGAACTGTAAAGGATAACTGGTGAAGGATTTTTTTTAAACATAGCAATAACAAACCCAACAAACAAACAAAAATGTCTTGCCTATTGTTATTTCCTTTTTTCAATTCAAATTTCCATCTTAGAAATGTAGTAATACTTCAATAAATAATAGTACTATAGTTGATAGATGCTAGATTCATAATAAATTGCTGCTGTCAGTATTAAGCTCTGTTCTTGGGCCTTTCATCATTATTGCCTACTCCACGTCACTTTATAAGGTATTTAAAATTTATACATAGAGATTCTAAAAGGCCAATTCACCAAAACAAGTACTTTTTTAGTGGAAAGTTATTTTGCATCAAATAGCTCTTAAAATAATTTGAAATAGCATATTAGAAAGCTTGATGATATGAAGTAATGTTGTTTTTACTCAGTAAGAAATAATTTATAATTAATTTTTCCATCTTGAGAAGGTCAATGGAGATGAAAATATTGTGTCATCTTTAGTACTTGTAAAAGTCTATTGTGAAACATAGTCCAATGATCCATACAACATTGGTTCACCAATTTAATCATAATCAGAGAATCTGGGAGAAAAAGGCTTGCTGAAGCATGCCTACTTACTGTATAGTAGAGGAAATCAAGGGTCATATGATCACTTCATATAATTCATGAAACAAAGCAGAAGAGTAAAAAAGAAGGAAGGGGAATGAGAGTAAAAGAAAAAGAGACCCTGTAGACTATGTTGTCTCCATTTCCTATTGTTTAATATAGTTATGTATTCCCTACTTTGTGCGGCTCAGGGAATGTTGGTCTCTGCTCAGTTCAGCAATCAGATAAATTACCCTCTCTACAAGAGAGACACCAAAGGGGCATGAAGGGAACTGCAAACTCTTCTTCGAAGACCATGAACAGTCTATGACATGTAGAGGATAAAGTCTCCCATTAAACAAACTTCTAGTTTGATTTGAATACATTTTCAGCAATGGGGCATCTGGTGGCTCAGTCAGTTAAGCAACCAACTCTTGATTTTGGCTCAGGTAATGATCTCAGGGTCCTGGGAGCAAGCCCTGCATTGGGCTACATGCTCATGCAGGCAGTCTTCCTGAGATTTTCCCCCTCTCCCTTTGCTCCTCCTTTGCCCACTCACACTCTCCCTCGCTTTCTAAAAAAATATATTTTTTTCATCAGTAAAACAAGCAAAAAAATAAATTTTAGTTAAGTCATTCCAGATGAAAAAAAGTTTCTAAATAGGAACCTTCTCTGAGGTCTTCTTTTCTGATTCATTAGTCTCAAGAAAACTTTGCATTAATAGATTAATCAAGAATATTGTCACAAATATGAATTTGTGGATACAGTCTAAAAATATCTGATTGACTTCTGATCAACTGACACCACAAAACACATAGCAATATTATTGGGTTGCTATTGGGTGCACCATATCTCAAAATAGGGTCTGCAACATTATTTGCAATGCCTCTTTGTCTATAATCAGATCTTCAGATCTTCACACAATTTTAAACCACGTAAGGTACTTTATTTTATGAAATCACAGAATTGGCCTCATTGGGTTTCCTGACATTTTTTCTGAAGTTTTCGAAGCTGTGGCAGGTGAAAATGCTATTCCAATGGACTTTATAGCTTTACATATAGCAAACTGGAAAAAAAAAATCCTGTAGACTGGGGATAATGCAGGGCTTTGAGTTAAAAAGCAAACCAAAGAAGCAACCTGGAGTAAAAAAAAGAAAAAAAAAAAACTGCATAAGATAGATTTTTTTCTGATTTCAATAACATTTTAGAAATAGACCCTAAGCCAAAAAATAAAGGCAGATATAAAAAGCTGAACAAATTAACAAAGTTTATCTTGATGAAGTAAAAAATACTATATGATTGATTTCATTAGAAAATATTCATGGCCTAAGGGGAGAGAAGAGAGTTTATATTGATAAATCTCTCTACTAGCTTATGAATAATATATATGCATTTCTCTATGCTTAGTTATTTCTGGATTGAAAAGGTAAGCATTGTCTAATTCTCCAGTGTTCCATGGAACCGAGATATTGAACAACATAAAAATAACTGTTGCATGTTAGATTATGAAACTTTGCTTTATTCAAACTTATTTGAATTCATAACTATTTTAGAAGGAAACAGAACTACATTGAGAAATGAAACTGTATATATTCATATTTTGAAAAGGCTTAATATATTTCCAGTTCATATACCCTATGTATTTAAGATTTTCCCTCCAATAATTATTTTTAATGTAGTTCACATTTTCAATTTGAGATTGATACCTTCCTGCTATCTCTATGATTAATTATAAGGAATTTCAATTTCATTACCTTCACTTAATTATTAAGAATTAAAATATATAATTTACTATAAGGGTAGTGACATATTGTATTCCTAACCTAAAATTAAAATACCTTTTAGTATTAGTACATATAGCCACAAAATGGAAATGTTGATGAGTAACTCTAATTATAAGGTACGAAATTGAGTGACCTTCTTGTGTTCCCAGATTTATACAGTTTGAATTTTTAACAAGTAAAGCTATATAGACTATTAAGAGGAGACAAAGTATGATTCAGGAAGTAAAAAGCCAGCTGGAAGTTGATGATAGTATATTACACACATTTACTTAAATGCCCTTGAGTGCAGCTAGATTGAAACAGGGAAACATTTTAATCCCAGTGTTTAATAGTGGGCCTGCCACATTTTTTTTTCAAAAAAAAAATACTGTTCAATGCAAGTTGTTGAATTTTTATTTTTATTTTGCCAGAAAGATAGCAGAATTTGTATATAAGAATAATAATTTGTCTTATTGATACTAATAGATATGCTGTGCATAAGAATTAAGATTACTTGTTAAACTTTCATAAGTTATTTAAGTTCAAGGACTTAAAATTTTCTGAATATTATATGCAAGTAAGTGAAAATAGTTATAGCCAATAGTTATAGCCAAACCTAGAATCTAGAGAAAACTAAAAATTCTCTTTTGGGGAGAATGAAATTTTCTCAAAAATTAAAAAATTGTTATGAGCTTACCAAGATTATCCACTTCTATAATTCTGTTATTATTTTAAATAAATTACAAGACATATATATTTTTTTAAGATTTTATTTATTTATTTATGAGAGACACAGAGACAGAGAGGCAGATACATAGGCAAAGGGAGTAGCAGGCAGCCTGTACAGAGCCCAATGTGGGATTTGATCTAATGACCCTGGGGTCACAATCTGAGCCAAAGGCATACACTCAACCACTGAGCCACCCAGATGCCCCACAAGATATATTTTAATAATATCACTTGCTATATATTCTATAAGATTTTATCACATATATCAGATTCCAATGTGGTCAATAATTATTTTACAGGTGTGCCATATACATGTACACATAATCTCTGGGATTAGATTTCTTCAAAAGAAAATCTGGAAAAAAATTAAATTCTGAAAGGTAGGGATAGCAGTGGTTTCCTCAGTTGGACTACCAAAATACAGAGCAATATAACTTTGTTTCTTGAGAAATAATCAGTTATATTAATCAAAAAGTGTAACTCATATCATTGTCATCTGGTCATACCAGTGTTTGAGGAAACTGTTTTATAGATTTTTACATGGAACAGGTTTGTAAATGAGAGACTTTAACTAAAGAGCCAACATACCAAAAATCTAAAGCATCAGTTTCTCAAATAAATAGGAGAGAAACTGATACAATATTTTGTACTTTAAAAAAAAATTAAAAAGATCTCTACTGAAGTGTAACTTCTACACCACCAAATGCATTCATTGTAAGGAAACTACTTGATTTTTAGTACATTAATAGAGTTGTACAACAATCACCAACATCAAATTTTAGAACATTTACATCACTCAAAAAAAATGTCTTCATGCCCGGTAAATCTGTCTTTCCACCCCTAGTCCCAGGCAACTTCTAACCTGCTGTTTGTCTCTATAGCTTTGCCTTTTCACAATTCAATCATACATTATGAATCTTTTTTATCTGGCTTCTATAACTTAGCAAAATACTTTTAGGTTTCATCTATTTTGTAGCATGCTTCAGTACTTTGTTTCTGCTCATTATTAAGTAAGCATTCTACTATGTGGATAAATCATATTTTATTGACGAATATTTGGTTTACAGGTTTCTGCTGTTAAGAATAATGCTTTTTAAAAAAGAATAATGCTTCTATGAACATACAAATCCAAATCCTCGTATAGACACATCTTTCATTTTTCTTGATTAGATGCCCAGGAGTGGATTGCTAGGTCATATAAGTATACATTTACATTTTTAAGAAACTGCCAGAGTGTTTTACAAAGTAACTATCATTTTACATGACTGGTAACAAATTGTGAGGGTTCTAATTTCATCCCATCATCACCAACACTTCTTACTTTCTTTTTTATTACAGCCACCATAATAGGTGTGAAGTAGAACATTTTTATTGTATTTTGATCCCTCTGATAACTACTGATGTTTAACATCTTTTCATGTACTTCTTGGGGCTATTTGTATATCTTCTTAAAGAAATGTCTCTCTTTTTAAAAATCTAAATTGAATTTAGTTAACATATGATGTATTATTAGTTTCAGGTAGTGATTCATCAGTTACATATAACACTCAGTGTTCATTACATCAAGTACCCTCCTTAACGCCCTTCACCCAGTTACCCAATCCCCCACTCACTTCCCCTCCAGCAACGCTGTTTGTTGATTTTGATGACTGTTTCCTTTGCTGTGGAAAAGCTTTATATCTTGATGAAGTCCCAATAGTTCATTTTTGCTTTTTTCCTCTTGACTCTGAGGATGTGTCTAGCATGAAATTGCTCCAGCTGAGGTCAAAAATTTTGCTGTCTGTGTTCTCCTCTAGGATTTTGATGGATTCCCACCTCATTTTTAGTTCTTTCATCCATTTCAAATTTATTTTTATGTATGGTGTAAGAAAATGGTCTAGTCCCATTCTTTTGCATGTGGCTGTCCAGTTTTCCTAACACCATTGGTTGAAAAGACTGTTTTTTTTTTTTTCCATTGAATATTCTCTCCTGCTCTGTTGAAGATTAGTTGAGAGTCCACAGAGGTGAGGGTCCAGTTTTGGGTTCTATATTGTGTTCCATAGATTTGTGTGTATTTTGTGCCAATACTAATACTATCCTGTTTTGATGATTACAGCTTTATAGTACATCTTGAAGTCTGGAATTAAGATGCCACCAACTTTGATTTTCTTTTTTAACGTTACTTTGGCTATTCACAGTCTTTTCCAAATATCTCTTTAAATATATACTTATTTTAATTTGAATTTATTTGAATAAGTAAATATACTTATTTAATTTGAATATTTGGTTAATATTGAGTTAAATGAGTTCTTTATATACTCTAAATAAATATAAGCCCTTTATTATTTTTAAAAATTTTTATTTACTTATTTGACAGAGAGAGAGAGGGAGAGAGCACAAGCAGGGGTGTGCCAGGCAGATGGAGAGGGAGAAGCAAGCTCCCCACAGAGCAGGGGCAGGCTCCTCTTGGAGCAGGGAGCTGGATGCTAGACTAGATCCCAGAACCCTGGGATCATGACCTGAGCCAAAGGCAGACATTTAACCCAACAGAGCCACTCAGGTGCCCCAATACAAGCCCTTTATTAGAGATATGATTTGCAAATACTTTCCCCTAGTGTATGGTTTGTGTTTTCACATTCTTACTGATAATCTATTTTTGGCCATACAATTATAAGTGAATTTTTTTAATCTAGCAAGGCAGAAGTACCATGGAAGTCACCTTTGCAGCATTAAAATTAATTTATTGTTTCAACTGAAGTACTTGAAGAACTAAAATATTTTAAAAGTGCCATTATAAACACATTACATTTCTTAAATCATGCAATTTTAATGATTTTCATAGGCTCTGCATGTGTCTTAAAATAATAAAATATTAAAACATGAGAATAAATTGGGGTACTCATCTATGAATGCTTTATCACCTTAGTTAAAATATCTATTAACATTTATTGAGCTTTATTACAAACATAAAAATTCTAAGTAATTTAAAACTGAAATACATGAACTAAAAATAGGAAGTGATTAAATCTTTTGCATATAAAAATATATTAACAAAAGCCCTATATCTAAGGAAACTTTTATAACTTTACTTCTCAGATATTCAATTTTGAGTTTGAAAACTCTTAAGTTCTCACACTTGCTAATCACTAAGAATGCTTTGTGTTTACAACTAAAAGTAACGATCTCACATGAGATGAATGTCAAATTAATACATTCTGGTGCCAGATGTCTCATCCTGCTATTCCTCGTTATCACTTCTATCCAAGAAGAAATCTACCTGTAGTTATTGTTTTACTTTACAGGGTTACTACTAATTTCTCAGCACTGGTCAGTGCATGAAACTTAACCTTGCCTCCTACTCTTCACCAAAATAGAACTTCCTATATCTCATGCTAGGTAGAAATGAGGCTATTGGATCATACTTCAAATAGATGTATCTAGCATAACTGGTTAGATAGCTAATGTTTGATATTTCTCTGGTATTAGTGTAACATTTAAAATAACATAAGTTGTCTTAATCTATATACTTTAGGATATGCAGTGTGATTTACATTTGATAAGCAAATAAATAAATAAATGTCCCAGTAGCTAACTAGACAAAATTCATGGATTATTTCATGTCAGATGGAAGGGAAGGGAAGAAGGAAAGAAGGCTGTCTTTTTATTTTATTTTATTTTATTTTATTTTATATTTTATTTTATTTTATTTTGAAAGAGAGAGGGGGAAAGGACAGAAAAAGAGAGAGAGAAGTAGGTTCCATGCCCTCCAAAAAGCCCAATGCAGAGCTCAATCCCACAACACTCATATCATGACCTGAGCCAAAATCAAGAATTGGTTGCTAAACCAACTGAGCTATCAAGGTGCTCCAGGAGGAAGGTTAAATTTAATAAGTTGACTTTTCTGCATCATATATTAAATCACATTATATAAACAGTCCCCTGTCTAATTCATGTATAAATATATTTTTTTCTCAGAATAATGTTTTCATGTCAATGAAGGGTCTTAAAGAATTTGATAGACAGAATATCCTCTTGTCACACACACGATCATGTTACATTATGTGGCAAAAGAGAGATTAATCAGATGGGTCTAATCTAGTAACATGAGCCCTTAAAAGAAGGGAAAGAAAGATAAAAGAAAAAGAAAAGAAAGAAAAAAAGAAAAGAAAAAAAAGAAAAGAAGAAAAGAAAAGAAAAGAAAAGAAAGAAGAAAGAAAGAAAGAAAGAAAGAAAGAAAGAAAGAAAGAAAGAAAGAAGAGAAGAAAGAAAGAAAGAAAGAAGAAAGAAAGAAAGAAAAAAGAAAGAAGAAAGAAAGAAGAAAGAAGAAAGAAAGAAAGAAAGAAAGAAAGAGAAAGAAAGAAAGAAAGAAAGAAAAAAAATAGAACAAGACAAAAAAAAATTAAAAACCCACTGTTTTCTAGCTAGTGGTCAAAAAAAGTGAAAATTACAAGAAAGACTCAATTGTTTCATTAATGGCTTGAAGAGGAAAGAGACCATGTGGAAAACATGAAATAAAAATGAACTTGGACAAGAATCACAGGCCCCAGATTTACCCTGGTGAGCAAAGAATCCACTCATGCCTTGCCAGGCTTCAGACCTACCAAAACTAGAGGGCAACAGATTTATGTTGATTAAAGTTGCTGTATTTGTGGTAAATTTTATGCAGCCATGGGAAATGAGTACAAAGGAGTTGACTCTTCTTCAAGGTAAAATCAGAAATGCATCAAGTATGTAACTGCAACTTTAGCAGTGTTGTAAGGAGAAGTATCTTTATGTTTAGAGGTTTTAACAAACATGGCCTGAAAAGTGCTCCTCAATATTTTTAATAAAAATTGTCAAGAATGAGACATGAGGGGATCCCAGGGTGGCTCAGTGGTTTAGTGCCTGGCTTCGGCCCAGGGCGTGATCCTGGAGTCCCGGGATTGAGTTCTGCATCAGGCTCCCTGCATGCAGCCTGCTTCTCCTTCTCCTTCTCCTTGTCTCTCTCTCTGTCTCTCTCTCTCTCTCTCTCTCTCATGAATAAATAAATTAAAAATCTTAAAAAAAAAAAGAATGAGACATGAGATATTTGGTACTTGAGCTTCATGAAGGCTTTATACAATTTGTCATAGTCTACAATTGCATTATTCAAAATCATCAAATCAATATAACATTTATTTTGCTGGGAATTACCTGAGATAGTATCTAAAATTAAATTAATGAATAACAAACACACCATACTCATTTGTCAGAGAGCCACATATCAACCAATGTCCAAATCAATGCATTTTAACTTGTACATAATCATGATGCAAATTTAATATATAACACTTCTCATCCACTAGATTGGCCATAATTCAAATTTGAAAATACATTGTTACATTGTTGGCGATACAGAGAAATAATCATATTCATATTCTCTTGAGGCAATGAGACTTTGGAAAGAATTTGAGATTACTTAATAATACTGAGCATGGGCATATTCTAAGACATATACATTCTACTTCTGGGCTTAAATTATACTACCACCAAGTTAGTTTTATTCCAAAAATAAATGGTTGTTCAACATTTGAAGATCAATCAGTGTGATTCACCACGTTATCAGAATAAAAAGAGAAAAATAATCTTAAGAAATTCAGAAAAAGTATCTGACAGTATTTATTTATTTATTAAATATTTATTTATTTTATACAGAAAGCGAGTGTGCATATGAGCAGGGGGAGTAGTAGAGGGAGAGAAAGACAGAGAAGTAGACTCCCTGCTGAACACAGAACCCCATGCAAGGCTCATCTCAGTATCCTGAGATCATGACCTGAACCAAAAATCTGGAGTCAGACACTTAACTGACTGAGCCTTCTAGGTGCCCCTGACAGTATTTAACAGCTATATAAAAACTTAGCAAACTAGGAATTAAATGAAATTTCCATATTTATTTTTAAACTAATTGAGATTCAACAAATTCCTAGGCCAAACACTGTATTTAGCTGTTGCTATTGAAAGCTTTCATTCTAAGATCAGAAATAAGCCAAGGATGTCAGTGGTATCTCTATGAAACACTGATACATTATAGAAAATTAAATTCTGTAAATGGTATGGTTTCACATCAAAAATAACAAGCACCTAGAAATACACCTGAAATGTGTGCAACAGTACTTAAAGATATGAGAAATCTTGTTCGTAAAAGGAAAATAAATATTGTATAGATGACAGTTTTCCACAAACTGATTCAAATTTTCTGTGAAAACTGAGAAGCTATGTCTAAAATTCATACTGAACTGCATTTTGTCAAATGACTTAAGGCAAACTTGAAGAAATGAAGGTAGTTACCACATCAGTTATCATTACATATTTAAAGTTACTGTAATTAAGTGTGGTGTTGATGTAAACAGGGGTTAGTACGTCAGTGAATAATTATAGAGAGTATGAAAACAGATCCATGCAGAGACAGACAGTTGTGTAACCTATGAGGGTATTGCTGAGCAGCAGGGAAAAAATTATCTTTTAAATTGGTGTCAGGTCAATTGACTATTAGTATAAAAAAGTAATCTTGGAACTTTTCTCCTATTAAAAAGTTAACTAAATACCTAAATCTGATTTCCAAGGTAGATCATATATCTAAGTATAATGTAGAAAAAAATAACAATGTTTTTAGAATATAATACAAGAGAAATATTTACGATCCTTCAGTATATATATACATAGTTGTTTAAAAAAACATGAACTAGCTAAGCAATATTGCATTAAGACTGAAGTCTATCAAAAGACAATATGATAGTTAATGTCACTAGTAATATAATGTGGACATTCTGTACCTCCTAAATATGATGTGTTAACAAAGGGTACTTCCACTGTGTTTTTTTTTCTATTTAGCATTATTTTTTTTATTTTAAATTCAATTAACACATAGCGTATTATTAGCTTCAAATGTACAGTTCAGTGATTCATTAGTCTTTTATAATACCCAGTGCTCATCACATCACATGCCCTCCTCAGTGTCCATCACCCAGTTACCTGATTCCCCCTACTCCTTCTCCTCCAGCAATCTCACTTTTTTTTCCTATGATTAAGAGTCTCTCATGCTTTGTCTCCCTCTCTGATTTCATCTTGTTTTATTTTACCCTCCCTTTCCCTATGATCCTCTGTTTTTCTTAAGTTCCACATATGAATGAGATCATACGAAATTTTCTTACTGATTGATTTATTTCACTTATCATAATACCCTCTAGTTCCATCCACATCCTTGAAAATAGTAAGATTTATTTTTTGTTGGCTGAGTAATATTCCACTGTGCATATATACCACATCTTCTTTATCCATTCATCTGTCGATGGACATCTGAGCTCTTTCCATAATTTGGCTATTGTGGACATTGCTGCTATAAATGCTATGGTGCAGGTGCCTCTTTGTATCACTACATTGGTACTTTCAGGATAAATATTTAGTAGTGCAATTGCTGGGTCATCGGGTATTGCTATTTTCAACATTTTTTCTGTTTTCTAGAGTAGCTGCGCCAGTTTCCATTCCCACCAACAGTATAAGAGGGTTCCCCTTCCTCTGCATCCTTTCCAACATCTGTTTTTTCCTGACTTATTAATTGTAGCCATTCTCACTGGTGTGAGGTGGTAGCTCATTGTGGTTTTGATTTGTATTTCCCTGATGTTTTGTGATCTTGAGTATTTTTTCATGTGTTTGATGGTTATTAGTATGTCTTTGGAGAAATGTTGGTTCATGTCTTCTGCCCACTTCTTGATTGAATTATTTGTTGAGTTTGATAAGTTATTTATAGATTTTAGATACTAGCCCTTCATTTAATATGTCATTCACAAATATCTTCTCCCATTCTTTCAGTTGCCTTTTGGTTTTTCTTTTTCTTTTGCTGTGCAAAAGCTTTTTATCTTGATGAAGTCCCAATAGTTCATTATTGCTTTTGCTTCCCTTGCCGTTGGAGACATGTCTAAGAAGAAATTGCAGTGGCCAAGGTCACAGAGGTTGCTGCTTGTGTTCTTCTCTAGGATATTGATGGATTCCTGCTCACATTTAAGTCTTTAATCTGTTTTGAGTCTATTCATTTGTATGGTGTAAAAAAATGGTCCAGTTACCTTCTTCTACACATGGCTGTCCAGTTTTCCTAACACCATTTGTTGAAGAGACTGTCTTTTTTTCCATTGGATATTCTTTCCTGCTTTGTTGAAGATTAGTTGACCATACAGTTGAAGGCCCATTTCTGGGTTCTCTATTCTGTTCCATTGATCTATGTGCCCATATTTGTGAAGGTAGTCTACTGTCTTCATATTATAGCTTTGTAATATAGCTTGATCTGTGGTCTTTTTTTTTAATCATAATAATAATAATGAAAAAATCAGACAAACTCAGTTTGACCAACATTCTAGAAAATACTTGACCAGTATTCAAAACTGCCAAGATATGAAAAACAAGAAAAGACTGTAAAAGTATCACAGAACTGAGGAACTAAAACAACAAATAAATATAATATGGGACCCTGGATTGGATTCTAGAAAAGACATAGGATATTCATGAAAAAGAACCTGGAGAAATCCACATAATGTCTGAAGCTTAATCAATGATAACATGCCAATATTGGTTTCTTATTTTGACAAATGTACTACAGTATGTCGGATAATAACTAGGAGGACTGAAACTTGATAAGTAATATATAAGACCTCAGTGCTATCTTTACAACTTTCCTGTAAACTACATTCCTCTGCAAATAAAAGAAATATTACAAAATAGAAGAAAATTCTATTAGAGTTAAAATGAAGCCAGAGGGGAATATAATTTTGATAGACATAATAAAGGATCTATACACTGAATATACAATATTTTTTTCTCAAATCAAAAAGAAATTGGCAGGAAAAAAAGAGAAGAAACCTAGTAGAAATCAGGTAAAAGTATGAATGTGCACTCCCAAAAAGGGCACTCAGATCTAAATAAATATATGGAATTATATAAGATTAATGGGGAAATACATCTGGTAACTGCAAGTTAAAATCATCAGTGAATGTTTGCATATATTCCAGTATGGCTAAATAGAAATGTGTTAGAAATGGCAAAGCATTTGACACTCTCCTACATGGTCATAGGAATTTAAATTGGTAAAACTATTTTAGAAATTTAGTATCTATAATGTAATTGTAGATGGGAATGTAAATTGGCATAGTCACTACAGAAAACAATACAAAAGTTCCTCAAAAACTTAGAAATAGAAATACCGTGTGATCTGGCAATTCTACTGCTGGTTGTTTACCCAAAGAAAATGGAAAACTAAAATTCAAAAACATATATGCACCTATGATCACTGGAGCATTTTTTATAGCTGAAATAGCCAAGATATGGAAGCAACCTAGGTGCCTAATGATAAATGAAAGAATAAATATAGTGTGGTTTATACATACACAAGGATATTAGTCATAAAAAAGAATGAGATCTTGCCATTTGCAACAACATAGACAAACCTAAAGGGTATTATGCTAAGTGAAATAAGAGAAAAACAAATATCATATGATTTCACTTATACATAGAATCTAAAAACAAACAAACAACAAGAACATATAAACTAATAAAACAGAAACAGACCCCCCAAAATACGGAGAACAAACTGGTGGCTGACAGAGAGGAGGAGTCTGAGGGGTTGGGCAGAACAGGAAGAGATCATTAAGAGGTACAAACTTGCAATTATAACATAAGAAATCACAGGGATGTAAAGTATAGCAATAGTCAATAATATTGCAACAAATTTGTATGGTGACAAATGGTAAGAATTTTATAATGTATATAAATGCCAAACTGCTACGTTATATTCAATATCTACAAAAGCTGAATAAATGCGGGGGGCTTGGGTAGCTCAATTGGCTAAGCCTCTGACTCTTGATTTTGGCTTAGGTCAAGGTCTCAGTGTCCTGGATTCTAGAATAGAAACTCAGTGGGAAAAAAAAAAAAGAAAGAAACTCTGGGGAATCTGTTTGTCTTACTCTCCCTCTGCCCTTCCCCCAGCTTTATCTGAAATAAATAAATAAATAAATCTTTTTTTAGAAGCTGAATAAATGCATAATCCACAACTCAGGAATTCCCCTCATATACTTAAAACTAACAGAAATTAGTACATTTTACATCAAAACATATGTACTAGAAGCAGTATTTGTAGAAAGCAAAACCTGGAATAAGCCAGTATTTCATAGGACACTTGAAAAAATACACTGTGTTATATCCACACAATGTATTATAATGATGTATTGAAAATGAATGAGCTATTACTGCATGCAACAATTTAGATGGATCTCACATATATATAATTAAATAAATGAAAATAGACACAAAAGAATGTCTATTTCACTTATATAATGCTCATAATTAGGTCAGAGTGATTTATGATGTTAGAATACAGGATGGTGTTTCCCTTTGAGGAAAAGAATACAGTAATGTCAACATTTTGTATGCCGCTTTTATGGGTAGTTCACTAAGCGAAAATTTACCAAGGTATACATTTTCAATTTGTAACATTTTCTTTATATATTCTATATCTAATAAAATATTTAAGAAAAATTGCATTTCTTCTATTAAGTGAGTTTTTCTGTCCTTTCCTAAGAAACAAATCAATTACTTATTACTGGACATATTTAAAGTCCACGTAGAAATACTGCCTACAAAGTATTCAATACTTTCCACAGCTGAGTGTATTCAAAGAGAACATTCAGCAACTGTTCACTTTCAGGTTAAACAGCTTATCTTCCATTTTTTGAGAATGATATTTTCACCAACTATCATTAATTTAGGCACATAGCTCTCAGTGAAAATTTCTTCATGGACTCCATAACTCAACAAAATTTTCCAAAAAATTCTAACATAATCCCTGCCATTCTTAACATTGTCCAATGTGGACTGGGTTCTTCAGATTTCGTAGAAATCAGAATATCTAAAGAAACTGAATGCATGAGAAATTTGACCTTCCAAGAAAGCTGTCATCAAGCATCATGTAGCTGTTTCATGAATATTTACAAATAATATTATAGATTCTACTAGGAAAACTAATTATAACATACCAACCATATGTTTTAAATTTAAGAAATTCTGATTTTAAATTAAAATGATATAAATATATAACAAATTGTCCAGGTATGCTAGAATTGGTCTGAGGTGAACTGTGGTTTGAAATCTGCTGTAAGGGGATCCCTGGGTGGCTCACTGGTTTAGCACCTGCCTTTGGCCCAGGGTATGATCCTGGAGTCCTAGGATCAAGTCCCATATCAGGTTCCCTGCATGGAGCCTGCTTCTCCCTCTGTCTCTGCCTCTGCCTCTCTCTCTCTCTCATGAATAAATAAATTTAAAAAAATGAAATCTGCTGTAACATAAAATGCCAGACTGTGGTTTGAAATCTGCTACAATATAAAAAAACAGATTTTGAAGTCAGACAAAGTAGGGATAGAAATCAGACTCCTTTATTTATGAGCTGTGAGACTTTGAAGATTTCCCTAATCTCTCATGATCCTCACTTTTCTTATCCATAAAATTAGTATAATAATGACTATCTATTAGTTTCTCTAACCAGTGAATACATTATAAATGAACTAATAATAAGCACAAAAAGAAATCATAGGGTTTGGCATACCCCAAACACTCAAGGAACATTAGTTTATTTCCTTCCAAACTCTCATCATAATTTACTACTAGACCTTTTGGAAAATAACCCACAACCATGGGTTCAATTATTACCATAATGTAGCTAACACCCCTTGGATTTTAACCCTCAACCTTCTAGCACTCTTGTTTTAAGAAACCTACCAATTCTGACAATTTTATCACATTTCCTCCCTCTTCAAATTTTTCCTGCTTTCAACTTACTAATAATGATAGAGAAAAAAATTAATAATTAGAGAAATGATTAATGATAGAGAAAAAACTAGAAGCCCTAAGTTATTTTTAACATAGTTTTGTTTCATTTACTTTTCACTTTGTTTTATGAAATCTTCCACCTTTTCTTCCCAAAGCTTCTAAATCTACTCATTTCCTTCACCATAACTATCTTGTCTAGATTCCAACCATATTTTTTAAATTTCCATAGCAATATCTCTTCACTTTACCCCTTAATTTTCATAACAAAATACCATATCAACATCAGCCACTTATATGAAATCAGCAAATTATGTTTCTGACAATTATGACTTGGATTTGTGAAGGCATCATAAACTCTCATAAAGCTCAGAAGCAGTGCTTAAAAATATTGTATTCATCATAACTACAGTCTTAAACATATAGACCCAAATAAATATATAGTTTTTCTTATGATTATATCAGAAGCTGCAGAAATAGTTTGAAAGATTGGCATAATTGAACTTCTCTGAAGTTTGATCACCATAAATAGTAACTGAAGTCAATCAATATTTATTTTAAGATATCTATTAAGCTTCCATATGTGCCTGATAACATCTCTTACATGCAGTTCCAATATGTGGGCCATAACACTTTTTTCTGGTCTAAGATTGTCAAGGAATGGTGATAGGTTGGAGACAGTTATACTTTTATATTCATTTAAATTATAAAGTATCACAGAGCTCCACAAAACATTATCTGTAATCCTCCTCAAAACAAGAATTGATAATGCTGAACAAGTGCTGTTGGCAGAAGTCCCTGACAGGGTAGCTTTGATTAATGCTGCAACTTTCGTAAGGTGTTGCTGAAGAAGATACAGTTCAATAAATTAGAAGCACAAAGAAGTAGGGCAAATGCCTGCCAGCAATGGAATGTTTACATGATTTACTTGCCACAGAAAAGCTTACTAGAGGGATTACAGAAAAGGCTAACCACAAAATAAAATTCTCTGATATTCTGTCCCCTTAGATTTCAGGAAAAAAATTCAGATGAACTGAAATTAACCAAATATTGGCCAATTCTTTTGAAGACAGAACATGGCTATTACAAAGGCAAATCAGAGGAAATAGACTACAACAGCTATTGTTCTGAATATTCTTTCAGTGGTCTGGACCCTTATTCAGAAAAAAAAATAAATAGACTGAAGATAGAAAGGTTTTAGAAAGCAGGTACAAAGAGAGAGAGGGAAGGAAGAAAGTTATAGACACTTACGTACAAAGGTAGACAGACATGACTATAATCTCCATCCAGTTTCTTAAGATAGAAGCTTTGATCATTATTTTTTCCCAAATAAACATTTAATGTTATAAATATCTAATACCAGTTTTTACTTCATCCCACAAATCTTGATATGCTTTGTGCTCACTTTCATTTATTTAAGAATGTTTTCTAATGCCTTTTGTAATTGTTTTTGACTGAAGGTTAATTTTGAAGTCTGCTGAATAATTTAGAAATATCTAGATGTTTTCCAGATATGTTTCTGTCAAGTATTTATTACTCATGTTTGGTTCAGAATTTCTAAGGGGCGCCTGGGTGACTCAGTTGGTTGAACGTCTGCCTTCAGTTCAGGGCAGGATCTCGGGCTCCTGGGATGGAACCCAGCATTGTCCAGCTCCCTACCCAGCGGGGAGCCCGCTTCTCTCTCTCTCTCTCTCCCTCCACCACTATTCAAAGTTTATATTAAGCCAAAGACCCAATCCAAGAGACACTTCTACTAATCTAGAAGGATATAGAGGATCCTTCTAGAGGATCAGGCGGCCTACCTGCTGCCACCTGCCAACAAGGAGATGCACCAACTTACCTTGCAAAAAAGAAATACGGTGTCTGCTTTACCTCTGCCTTCCAAGTCTTACATAAAATGTCTCTTGCAGGTCATGCTAATTTAGAACTGTGCAAAAAACAGAACTGTGGAAATGAGTTCTAGCTTAGCTGAATTGACAAAATACACAGGTACATTTACTTTTTGCTAGAAGCTTTAGAGTCTTATCGTTTTACATACAAGTCATTGATATACATATACTCAAATTAATTTCTAGGTATAGTGTGAGTCATGAGGCACGGCGTTAGGCTGAAATTCATTTTATTTGGTCATCTGGTCATTCACTTCCAGGACCACTGATAGAAGGGCTCTTCATTTCGTTATTGGATTATATTGGTGTTTTGTCAAGGACCACTTGATTATATACATGTGTCTTTATTTCTAAATCCTTTATTCTCTTTGATTAATCAATGTGTCTATCTTTAGGCCAATAACACTGTCATAATTTTTTAAAGCACTATGATAAGTCTTGTAGTCGTTCAAAGATCTCCAACTTGTTTTTCCTTCTGTAAGCCAGTTCTGGCTGTTCTACGTCCTTTTTTTTATCCATATACACTTTAAGAATAAGTGTGTTGCTTTCTATTTTAAGACCCCTTGCTGGAATTTTAATTTAGATTGCTGTGGATCTGAAGATCGGTTTAGGAGGAATTTCCATCTTAACAATCTTTAATCACTAAACTCAGAAATATAATGTACCATTTAACTCAGGTAGTCTTTTTAAATTTCTCTCAAAATGAGCTCCGAGTGTAGAATCCCCACACATAGTCTATGTGTATCATCATTATGTGATTATCTTTGTTTCCTAACTTCAATAACCGGGTTTTCTGTGTCTGCTATAACTTTTGTCCTATAAAGAAGTGACATTTTTCTCTTTTTATGTCTTCAGCAAATTGTTGTTGTGTTCTAGATATTGTGTATAAAAGAAATAAAGTGGCTGACTTCCACCATAAAACCCTTTTTCGTATGTAAGGAAGACCCTGCACATAAATAAAATGTTTTACACTGGGACAGAACTATGTTCCAGTTTAGGGAAAAAGCACCAGTATCAGTAAAAACTTGTCCTCCACTAGCTTGTCTTTATTCCTTAAGAATGGCTTTCCTTTGATTCTGACTGAGACTTTGGAGCATTTACATCCTCAGCATTGAAAATTGTAGGATAGAATTTTGAGATTGGCTTCTCAGATTCACTCTGTCACAGGTTTAAATTTCCCTGTTAAAAAAAAATAATAATAAAGTATAAATAAATAAATAAATAACCCTGTTTTTTACATGTCTTCTCCTTCTATATAGACTTCATTCCTTAATAGTGGAGATTCCCCCTGCCTTACCAGTTCTGTATCACCCATTTTCCCCATTTTCCTTTGAAACCCTGAATTTGCTAATAACCTTTGGGGAAAACTGTCCTCAAATTTGGGATTCCAGTTTCTATTCAGTTATACCAGTCAATTATGGCTTCCCGTATGTTTCATTTTACTTAGAGGTAGAAGCCTATCTATTTATACTTCTTATACTTTCTTATAACTTCTTATGGATTTTAGATTAAACATGCCATATTACCATTTATTTTTTACAATTGTTTAATAATTTTATATTACTTTTCCTTAGTTACATTGCTTTCCCTAATTTAGTTCAGAGGTACTTAACTAGGGGTGATTTTACCCCTGAGGCAACATAGGACAATGTCCTATGACATTGGAGACATTTTTTTGTTGTCTCACCTTGTGAGGAAAGTTGCTACTGTGTCTATTGGGTAGAGGCCAGGAATGATGTTAAAGATCCTACAGTACACAGGAGAGTTAACAAAGAATTATCTGGCCCAGAATATGAAAAGTCAAGATTGAAGAACTTTGCTATTCCGTTTTCCCTTTAAATATTCCTATTTTTACTACTTTCTATATATAACCAAAATAATAATCTGCATCATTCACTTATTAAATTCTTATATATATAGAAATATATACATTTTCCACATTTTAAACAATAAAAGGACTTTTAAATACTTTAGGTCCACTTACATCTTGTCACATTTGTGCAATTATTAAGGTTAGTGCCTTACTTTAATCCTCCATGTTAATTCCACTAGGTATTAATATTTTGGGTTTACATTTTAAATATTTGTCTTTTTACTCAGGGATTTACCATTTATATTGTACTGCATCACTATCTGCACTCCTAGGATTCCATCTGAATTCTTCTTTCCCTGAAAAACTCCTTTTTAATATTTCCTTTATTGCATGTGTATTGCTGAAGACTTCTTAAAGGTTTTTCCTTGATAAATTTTTAGCTTATCTTAATTATTGAAGAACATATTTGTATGGTAAATATTGTATGTGCCATTTATTCCTTTCATTAGTTTAAAATATTCCATATTTGTCTAGCTGCCAGGTAGCAGCTGAATTATATCAGTATTAGAGCTGCTCACTTCATGATCATCTTCTTTTTCTCCTTTGTCTTTGGCTTTATGCAGTTTTACTATGTTGTTCTTAGACATGGTTTCTCTTTATTTAACCTTGTTAGCTTTCTTAGAGTATCTTTAATCTGTAGTTTTATGTTTTTCATTAATTTTGGAAAATTCGCAGTTATTATCTCATCCAGTATAGATTTCTCTCACTCTCTCTTCTCTTTCTGATACTAGTTAAAAACGTTGAAATTCTTTTCTACATTCTGTATATCTCTTTCCTTCTTTTCATATATATATATATATATATATATATATATATATATATATATGCTTCCAGTGAGATATTATCCTATGATCTCACTTCTAGTTCTCTAATTCATTCATCATCTGTGAAATCCGCTATAAAATCCATGCATTCATTTATAATTTTAGCTACCATATCTCTATGTTTTTAGTGATAAAATTGTCATTCAATTGTTTTCAATTTACAGCTTGTCATTTAATTTCTTGAATCAGTCACGTGATTGTATTTTGTTTTATTTAAAAAAAATATTTCATTTATTTATGAGACACACAGAGAGACACAGAGAGAGGCAGAGACATAGGCAGAGGGAGAAGCAGACTCCATGCAGGCAGCCCAACCTAGGTATCTATACTGGCACTCCAGGATCACACCCTGGGCTGAAGGCAGGTGCTAAACCGCTGAGCCACCCAGGTGTCCCTGTCCCAGTGATTTTAATATCCATGTCTAGCAACCTCTACATCTGTGTTCTTCATGAGTCAGTTACTAATATTTTTTTCTTATTTTTCAAAAATATTTTATCTTTTTGCATGCCCTAGTTTTATTGATTACAGATCCTTCCACAGGAAAATTCTGTAAAAAAATGTTTAAGTTCTTATTGATATTACTTCCATCTAGAGAGACTTTTCCCCCCTGATGTTAGCAGATAATATGTTAGGGAAGGATGACCTTAAACTAATAGGGTTGATTTGAAACTTGTCTTTAGTCTTTGTAAGGGATGATATCATCTGAATCAACATTGCTCCTGGCATTTAGCTCTTTGAATTTTCCCACTGAAACTTTGAGGTATGCATTCAGAAGTCTCTTACTTGGCAGACCACAGACTCCATTTATTTTTGAGTCCCATTAAGACATTAAGCTGCTCAGCCTCACAAACTGGGTTTTAAATTAAGCAAATGTCTTAATAGGTAAATCAAAAGCAAATGTTATGATCATATTTTTGGATTTCCTTGTTCCCCCACTCTGGGATCATGGACCTAACATCATCACTGTTTGGTAACTGAAAAGATATTTTTTAAAAAGTCTTAATCCTACATTGCTGTAACTAAATATTTAATTCACATTATTTTCAAATCTAGATTTATGTCATTGCTAGTTTCTTAGTATTTATTTTTTTATTCAGTTCTCTTCATTTCTTCTACTATCCTAAAACCAGCTTTCTCTCTCACTCTCATTCCTGCTGTTGCTCCTGTTTTCTCTCATCACAGACTGTGTCTAACTCATTTTGCACTTATTTCAAAAATACAATACTTTCTTGTTTATTTTTTTTCTGAAAACATAAAATAGATGACTTCAAATGTACTTATCTTTACCAAAGAAAATTCTTTTTTTTTCAGAATATGCATCTATCAGATTGTTATCTGAATTCTAGAGTAAAAATGCTTTTTTAGGTCCTAAATTATCTTTTGTTCTGTTTTCTTCTCAGTCTATCATACTTCTAGAATGAGTGTTATTATGAAGTATGTTTTACTCAAAGCAGTATGTAAAATCTCTGAATTATCACAGGATCTCCTTTTCATATTACTTCATCCATACACATTGACAAAGTCTAGATAAAATGCATCAGTGCTTTTGAATAGGTGACACTATCTCCTCTTTTACAGCACTAACTAAAACTTCCCCCAGTTTTAATATGATTGATCATTTTAATCATGACCTGGCATAGAAGAGAAAAACTTGTGTTCAATTAAAAAATTTTGTACAGAAGAATGCATTAGAATTCTAAGGAAAAAAACTAAAATAATTCCAGAAAATCCTATCTGATATTCAGCCCGATTCTTTCATGAAGATCTTCTGCTGATTTTGAAAAATTTTCTTTTTGTGTGTCTCAAGTCTATTCAGGACACTGTACTAGATCTAGTGTCCTGAAAAAAAAAAATCTAGACCCTTTTGTAGGAAAACCAGCTGACAGCAACAACTTACCTTTTCCCCTAGAAGCCTCTATTTCTTATTTCCTTTCTCACAAACATTTCAAATTATTTTCAGATTTGGTTGGTGGAAAGTTTTAAAACAAAATGTTCTTGTATTGGTTGATTTTACATGTCAATTTAGCTAGGAGAGAGGTCACAGTTGGTTGGTCAAACACCAGTCTAGATGGTGCTGTAAAGTTTTTTCTTTAGATTTGACTAACATTTAAATTAGGAGACTTCAAATCAAGCAAATTACCCTCTCCCTTAATGTGACTGCACCTCATTCAATCAATTGAAGATCTTAAGAGCAAAGACTCCTGTTTCCCGAGAAAGAAATAATTAAACCATACCTGAGGTTCTAATCTGCTTTCCTGTGGAATTTGAAATCAACACTGCAAGTTCAACTCCTCAGAATTTCCATTCTGCTAGCCTGCTCTACAAATTTGATAGCCTTCACAATCTCATGAGTCGAATCTATTTAAAATAAATCCCTTTCTTCATCTCCATCTCCAGTTGGATCTGTTTCAATGAAGAAGACTGACTAAAACAGTCCTGGTGTGAATAAAGAAGTGAACTAGTTTTGTTCCTTCTTCAGAAAAGGGAAATATTGATATATTTGAGACTTTAACACATACTAGAGTTCAGAACATATGTAATGACAAGGAAACCGGCATCTTAAACAAAGAAAGAAACTGCTCTCCTGGTTCCAATTCTGGGAAACAATCAGGTTACACTCTAGAGAAAAGTAATAGATCCTGACAGGTAGATCTTCTGGCTGCTAAGATAGCAAGGGCATTCTAGAAATTGGCCAATGGATTCTTTGGACAGGAATATTGGTTCTAAATACTCAAATATGTCAAGATTAATAAAGACAGCCAGATTTTATTGACAATTCAGCTAGGAAGACTGTCAAAAAAAGAAATCTTAGACTCGCTGAAGGATTTTCCATATTCCCTGGTAAGAAAGTTGGGCTAAGCCGGAATGGGATAATCTCAAAATCATTGAGTCAAAGTGATTTTCTGTTATTTAGAGAATCTGAGCACTTTAGACCAACATATCCTACAACAAAGTATCTATCTCAGTAAGGTGTTTAACACACAATTGTTACTATTCATGGTTAAAACTTTAATGCTGAAATGCATTTTGAATGGAAAGTTTTCACATATGGCAGCAGAGTGAAATATGCATTTCTATGCCTAATCTAAGACTATTAGACATACTAAATAATGTACAACAGGAAATATATAGATAATTCCTTGAAGGCACTGAAATACAACATATGCATTTTTAGGTGGTATTTCATAATGTGTCTAGCAAAAAATAATTATTTGAAAAGCAGCAAAATCTTCCTCTGACACAACTCGGTACTCCTTGGGTTTTAAAATACTATTAATCAGTAGCATTACTTAAAAGAAAAACAATCTGCCTTCTCAATGCAGGAGGTATTGCAATTAAAACCTCTCAGATAGAAAAAGCTGTATGCACAGTAGTACACTCAAGTTGAATATTAAATATATATATATTTCATATATATATATAAATATATATATATATTTTTATATATATATATATAAAAGACTCCCTAGGGCAGATGAGCTTCTTAATCATAGTGTTTGACTTTCCACATCTGATTTGTTGCTCCTTCTATGGCAGGAGGATGGACTTGGTAGCACATTTTTCTCTAATGTCTTGATAAGCACTACTATCAACCTGACAGCCTGGACTGATTAAATATCCCTATTCACATGCAGACAAAACCACTGCCTTCAAGGACCTCTGAGCTAAAATTAAATGTAAATTAACAAGGGCCCAAACCCTTCTTCAGCTTCTTTCCTCTCAGGCAATTAATACATACTACTTTGTGGGGAAAAGAGTGTTCTTACAAACCAGACTTATTGTTTTTATTTTATTGGTCCAGTAGAGGTCAGATGAAATCCATCCAGATGGAGAACAATGAAAGAAATAGTTAAAGCAAACCAAAATTGAATTTAAAGGAAAGAATATAGATAGATATGTAAGTTGAAACAATGAAGTTCAGAGTTTGGGGAAATAAGAAAAAAGCAAGTATGGTTTTTAGCACTAGTTTGACAAATATTAAATAATTGAGGAAGAGAGAATGAAATACTGAAAATCCAGCTTAGAGTCCTAGGCAAAAAAATGCCAGGCAGCCAATGTGGGGGCTAAAATAAAGGCAACCAATAGACACAATAAAAATATGTAACTTGGACTTGTGATCATCAGTGGAAATAATGGAGATTTGTAGGTTCTGTAAGCAACTTGAAGTTCTGTGAGCTAGGATTTTCCTTGCCATCAACTTTGGGTCAGAGTGATCTGAGGCTCTCAGAATGCTCAAAATCAGAGAGGAGAGGATTGCTGGTACAGATGGATCAAATCAGGGCAAAAGGTTATCCAGAAAAATATGAGGATGGTGGAATAAGACCATTGCCATTATTTTTTCATACAACCTTTCTTATGTGATTAAATTACTGATATACTCTTGAGAGTTCATGTGTCTAGATGAGGCTATGATGCCATATTAATATTGAAATTTTTACTATATTTTAGTAATACATTTGCTTTCCCAAGCATTAAAAAGTATTCTTCTAACTTTTTCCATTCTTCTCAAACCCCCACATTTATCTCCCCACCTTTCCTACACCCACTTTACAGAGCAAAAGAAATTACCCTACCTACATCATCCTAACCACAAATCTACAAACTTTTCTTTTCTTCCTATAAAAGGTGGTTTGTTCCAACATTTTCTGAAGTCCATCCATGCCCATAATTGCACAATATTCATGATACTGTTTTCTTTTTCTGTTCACTTCTGTGTCTCCAATTTCACTGTTTATTCTATCTCTGCCATCACTATTTAAATATGCTCAAAATGCTGACACTTTGAAAAATGTCATTTGATCTATTTCCCCCATACTCCATCAAATAAGTTTTTCATCAATTGTCCCCCACGATGGACAGATGCCATTACCTCATTCTCCCTTTACTTATTTTAATCCTGTTAATGAGGGATAGGTTGAGGATTTTTTTTAAGATTTTATTTATTTATTCATGAAAGACAGAAAAAGACAGAGAATGAGAGAGAGAGAGAGAGGCAGAGACACTGGCAGAGGGAGAAGCAGTTTCCATGCAGGGAGCCTGATGTGGGACTCGATCCTGGGTCTCCATGCTCACCCCTGAGCTGCAGGCGGCGCTAAACCACTGTGCCACTGGGGTTGCCCAGGTTGAGGGTTCTATGGTATCACATAGTTTTTGGCCAGAAAATGAAAGAATCTCTGAATTTTCTTCCATCAAACACATCAATGCTCAGAAAAATTCATAGAAGCAATTAAAAAATAATAAAATCGCAAAATGCTATGAAACGAAATAAGCAAAATACTTACATAAAAAGCAAAAGACAAATGATTGTATTTCATCATTAGCTGAGTCAGTGACCAAAGGTGCGAACCAAGTAAAAAATGGATGGAAGCATGCAATTTAGACAAACCTAAATGTTGCTTTCTACCTCTCTCCTAACTCAAAATCCAGTGATTTCAATAAATACTTCCAAAATAAATATCCAGAGAGATTTGTCGTCTGAATTCCAGACTGGTATACTAAGCTGTTTCTCTTGGAACCTCTAGCCAATATGTTGAAAACTGAAATTTTGACTCCCTCACTACAGAAAACTGAAGACGTGTTCCTCTTCTTCACAGTTTCAATCAATGGCATGGCTTCGGACATATGGCAGGCCTAATTAACTCTTCATTCTCCATCATTCCCCACATCAAACCAAACATTAAATCTTGTTAGCCTACTTCATTAATATGTCTATGTTTCTTGCATTTAAGTTTATTCTCTCTCTACCCTCTACCTCAAGCCGCCATCATCTATAACCAGATCCAAATTAGTCCTCCAGCTCTTACCAATGCCTTCCTTTCAACTGTTCTTCTGGCAGCTATTGGAATAAGATTTTTAATAAGAATTTAATTATGATCACTCTCTGATACTATTATTTTACGCGTAGACAAGATCCTTAAATATGTTCTACATATCACTGTGTGATCTGGACATTCCTTGTCTCTCCATCCAGTTATCATCATTATCATCATGGAAAGACTAGATCAATGTTCTCTCATTCTGTGAATATGTGAATCTTCTTTCTCTACAGAGAGATTACATTTTGCCTAGAACAGGTTTCCTCAAACTTTTTTTTTGGTATAGAAAGCCAAAGTGTAATTATTTTAGGCTTTCATTAAAATGACTCAACTTAACCCAATATAGTGAATAGCAGCCATACATAATGCCTAATGAATGGGTTTGGGCTCCAGTAAAATTTTATTTACAAAGACTGGGCAGCAGATGGGATTTGGCCCACAGACCTTAGTTTGTCAACTACTGGGGTAAAATATCTTCACTATTTTTGTCATTCGGGAGATTCACTCACATCCATCCATTAGGTGTCATTATAAATGTTATTTCCATCAAGAAATGTTTAACCTTCCCACATCCTGTTAAGCCTTTCAATCCTGGATTTCATTGCCCCCTCCAAGTTTGCTTTCTCTGTACCTAACATAATCCTATTTAGTTAATAGTTTTGTAATTATGTATAATATATCTTTCTTCCTGACAATGCAATCTCCATGAGGGCAGATGCTATCTGTAATTCAGTTAACTGGGAATTTTCAGCCATACTTGGCATGTATTATATAACCCTAACCCTCAGAGGTATGTGTTAAATGCATGCATCTTCTCTTAAACTCTGTATCCATATCAATGAAACCTTCTCTAATCCTAATGTGGTGGTTTATATTGTTTTTTTTAAATGTTCGCTGAAAAAAAAAAAAAGAAAAAGAAAAAAAGAAAAAAAATAAATGTTCACTGAAAAATCACTGGTTCTGAGTCTCCATTTGGCCAATGAAATGAAGTGGAAATTTTATGTATTAGTCAACAGCATGGGGTTTAAGAAACAGTATTTGGTTGAACATGTCCTCCATTTCCTGCTCTTTAGCTATGAGATGGTAAACAATGAACACATGAACTGCAAATAGGGTTGCTAGATATAGCAAATAAAAATAAAGCACATCCATTAAATTTTAATTTCAGATAAACAGTAAACACAATAAACACAGTTTTAGGATGAGTATATCCCAAATATTGCATGAGACCTGTTTATGCTAAAATATTATTTTTTATCTAATATCAAAATTGGGCACTTACTACCTACAGTGGACATGTAGGCTGAGTAAAAAACTAAACTTTGCTTTTGTAAGCCACTGAAATTTGACATTTGTTTGTTTCCACAATATAATCTAACCATTCCTGACTAATATAACCACAATTCATCCATCATAAAAGAAATCTCGGGATCAGACACTACTGCTTCATTTTTAGGCTTCAGAGATATTTCATCCCCAAGAGAAGACTGGAATTTTAAACTGCTTTATCCAGGGGGACATCCTTCTTTTTAACCCATGTACTACAGCCATAACAAAAGGCATAGCTATTCCCATGTTTTGTTTTGGAAAACCCTACAAATCAAATCTGGTACCAAGGAGTGATATAAACTTTTAGCATTACCCTCCAAAAATGTTTTAAACTAAGTACCATAAAATACAGATAATTCTGTTGATATTTTAAAATTGTGGAAATGCCAGAAATCATATAGAGATCTGACTCAGTATAAAGTTACATTAAATTATGCGGAAAAATTCTGATTTTTTTATATTGATGAAATGACAGCTTTGAACAAGAAAAGTTAAAATAGAGGGCTTTGTAGAGGACTTTGTATTCACACTTTTCTCTCCCTCAAATTTGCTGGACCCTGTGAGGCTTGCAGTTTTAGTATGGGAAGCCAACCCTCTTGTTTTTACCTGCTTCAGCAGCACTCCCTGGATGAAGTGCAAAAGGGAAGAAAAGAAACCTAGCTCAGCAAAGGGAACTCATAAAAATACACACAATGCTCTAAAACTGAAATTCTGAAATGATGTTCCCCACAATTGATCCACTTTAGCGGAATAAGCAGTTCAGACTGCAGGCATTATGTTGCAGAGCTTTATTGGAACCAGATGACCAAAAAGGAGCTCACCTCAATTTTGCTGACAGGTATACAGGATGATGAGAGCAACACTATTGCATTTATGTCTTTGAATGAGTCAGTAAACAAATATTGCCAAAATAAATTAGGAAGGATTTTATTACAAGGGAATAGGGAAAAAGCTACATTGTAAACCCTAGTAATACCTTAATGAAAACATGTGATTGTGTGCTCTGTGGGGTTTTGTCCCTTGATCAGTTTTACCAGGAAACTGATTTTGTAGTCTTGCTACTTCTCATTTTTACTTTTATTGATTTATCTAATGGTAATGCAAAAGAATATATAAAAACCTATCAAAGCTAAAAAAAATCCCACTGGTTATAAGATAGATATTAAAAAGTCAATATTATGGCACAGGCACAAAAAAAAAAAAAAAAAAAAAAAAAAACCACACACACATAAGACAATAGACCAGGCTGGAAAACCCAGAAATAAACCCACAATTATATGGTCAATTAATCTTCAACAAAGAAAAGAATATTCTATGAGAAAAAGACAATCTCTTCAAAAAATGATATTGGGAAACCTGGAGACATACATACAAAAGAATGAAAATGGACATATGGTGAAATATTCACCACACACAAAAATAAACTCAAAATGGATTAAAAACATAAATGTGAGATTTGAAGCCATAAAAATCCTAGAACAGAGCACAGGCAGCAATTTCTCTGACATTGGCCAAAGTAGCATCTTTCCATATATGTCTCCTGAGGCAAGGGAAATAAAAGCAAAAGTAAACTTTTGAGACTTCAAATGAAAAGCTTCTGCACAGCGAAGGAAACAATCAATAAAACTAAAAGGTGACCTAAGGAGGGAGAGAGATTTGTGAATGATATATCCAATAAAAGGTTAATATCTAAAACATATAAAGAACCTACACCACTCAACACTCAAAAAACAAATAATCCAATTAAAAATAGGCATGAGACATGAACAGACATTTCTCTAAAGACATCCAGATGGCCAACAGATACATGAAGAGATGCTTAACATCACTTATCATCATAGAAATGTAATTTAAAACTACAATGAGATGTCACCTCACACCTGTCAGAATGGCTAAAATCAAAAACATATGAAACAAGTGTTGGTGAGGATGTGGAGAAAAAGGAGCCCTCCTGCACTGTTGATGGAAATGCAAACTGGTGTAGCCACTGTGGAAAAGAGTATGGAGTTTCCTGAAAAGATCAAAAATAGAACTACCCTTTATAATCCAGGGATCACACTATAGGTATTTAACCAGAAAAATACTAATTCAAAGGGATATATGCATCCCTATGTTTATTGCAGATTAGTATTTCACAGGACTAGGAGGAAGGAGAAATGTGGAGTGACTGCTGAAGGGTGTAGGGTTTTGGGGAATGGAGGTTGAAATGTTTTGAAATTACATTGTTGTAATTGATGCACAATTATGTGTATCTACTAAAAACCACTGACTTATACGTTCAAAAAAGGTGAACTTTATGTATGTAAATTATATCTTGATAGAACTCTCACTACAAATATTTATATCTTGAAGTATTTCTATAATAATACCTGGAGAAAAAATTATAAATGTTTTAAAAAATAGGAGATCAGTGGAATTTATCATGGATTTCAAAGGAGCACAACATACTTCCTATGGAGAAAAGAAATGACAGAAATTAAGACAGTTATCTCCCTCAATTTTCATCATTTTCCAAACAGATTTCAGTATTATATTAAAAAGAAATAAAATTTTCACATGGATAGATCTTAAGAGAAATAATCAGATTGAGTATCATTTTTCTTAAATTGTTGGACATTGATTTCATCATCTATTATGAAATATGGATTCTTATACCAGTTTGCTTTCAAAACCTTTTATTGTCTACACAATATATAACTCATTCTCAGTTTATAAATCCTGTAGGAGAAAATGGGGAATTGCTTTTAGAGAGTGATTTGAAACTGATCCTTAGAACACTCCTCACTTTATCTAGTTTGACATAAACTATTTTCTGAAAGTCCCCCAAAGCAGCCTTTTCTCAGGTACATTTTTTGTGGTTCTAAACTCAGGCTAGTGATCTGATTCTCGGATGCTGTTTTGGATAATGTAGTTAGAGTGAGTTCAGTTCCTTTACCAAATGTTTTTGGGTATAATTTAAAGAATCTGATTGACATTTTAATAACTACTGTACTCACATCAATAAATATTATTTACTACATTTTCTAAGGGAGATATTAAAGTTAAAAATGCAGTTGGCTCAGTTATTAAATGAGAGAGAATGGAAAGCAGAATATTTATCCTAACAGATTCAGTGTCCTTTAATAAAAATGAAATTTAGTCTAATAAATTATACTCTTTATAGAAAATCATGTACACCCAAGCATAACTTAACCTTCATACAGACATAGACACATACAACCCATCTTTTATATTATTTATCATAAGCATTCCTCCTTCATTTCATTGAATTTCATAGATAACATAAATAATTCCTCTCAGAAAATGCATCATAAATATAATTCACCTTTATACACAATCTTATTATTTGGAGTAACTTATAAAAGGGAAATACAATAGTTATTGCTATTAATTTTAGGTTGAATGTCCTAGTTGCTCACAGCCAGTACATAGTGAAGTTGTAAAACTCCTTCAATCTGGGATAGTCAGAATTTTTTTTCTATTTTTGTATGGAAAGAAGAAGAGATGTAGGTGCTATTCATGCAAGTGGTGGCATAGATAGTGTGGACATCTGTTGAGGTTTGTTTGCAAAAAAACCTTTATTCAACCCTTTCTTTATGCATGGTTGGCCAAGAAAGAATATCCTGCTGTAGGCATTTTAATCAGAAAGGAACTTAGATGCTTACAAGTTGCACCCTTACAAGTTTAATACTTACTGAATTTTCTAAAGAAGTGGGTCCTAGGCTGGGCCTCCTAGAATGACTCACAGAATGCTACAGAATATATCACTAGAGTAGTTATTCTAGGCCACCACTGTATACTACAAGAAAGAATATCACAACTCATCTAGCTCTGGGGAAGATAGAGAGTAGGTATAGAAAAAATGTTTCAGAGGGAAAGGGGAAGAAAAAGTCCTTTCACGTTTTCATGATATTGTCTGTCAGTGGGAACACCTCAAAATTACAGGAAGATGGTATCTTTCTCTTCCCCCTTTAAATTTTGCTTCAGTGAATTTAATGTAAAGATCTAATTCATACTCAATACCCTCACTGCAAGAGTCTCTTGGAGATATAATTTTAGCTTTTCAATTTCTACAAATAGAAGACTGGAATAAAGTTTGAGGGAACCAGTCCAGAATATCTATTTTACTCTCCTTTGGGAAAGAGAATCTCTCCTTCCCAAGCAATCTATTTCATTGTTTCAGTGTGTTTACATCTCTCTCCTCTACCATCACCCCCATGACTTTATAGCCAGGCAATCAAAGGATCCAATCACTCTTTCATGCTTGCACAGTTCGAGAGAGCCAGAGTTCTCTCAAGGACTTTTCTCACCAAGTGATGGAGGGGAGGCCACATATCTGTTTTAATTGCTATATATTGGCATGTGATTAATGGGCTGCTAGGGGTCACTGTTGGACACACTTACTCAAAGAAACACAGAAATGGAGACCAGATTATCTCATCTGAGTCTCTAATTCTGCTGTTCCTAATTCTAGGGGTATTAGACACATAAACCAACACATTTTCCTTTTTTCTTGAGCTATCTTGAGTTGGGCTTCTGTCTCTTTCAAGGGAAAGAAGCCTGATTAATACATTTTCCTTTCCTATATCATCTTCAGATGTATGTGCCTAACAGATTCCTGGCATGTTTGTTCATTCGTTCAACAAGTGAGTGGGTGTGTGGATGGATGCATGAATGGATGGATGGATGGACAGTTGTAGTGTTATGTATAAGTCCTTAATAAGGGCACAGTTTTCAGAAATATATGATTGTACTCGTTTCCCGCATTCCTGCCAGCAGTGCTGTTAACATTTCAAACTCATTCACTAAATCAGCGGTATAAAATGATACATTAGGGCAGCCCAGGTGGCTCAGTGGTTTAGCACCGCCTTCAGCCCAGGGTGTGATCCTAGAGACCCAGGATAGAGTCCGCCAGGCTCCCTGCCTGGAGCCTGCTTCTCCCTCTGCCTGTGTCTCTGCCTCTCTCTCTCTCTCTCTTTCTCTCTCATAAATGAATAAAATCTTTTTCAAAAATGATACATTATAGTCATTAATTTTGAATTTCCCTGATTAACAGGAGGAATGCGTATTAACAGGAATTATGACTATTAACAGGATTAACAGGAAGTGTGAGTATCTTATGTATTCATTGGCCAATTGGTTCTGCTCATCTATGTATTACCTTTCATATTTAACAATTTTTGTGGGTTGTCTTTACATTGTTGATAATTAAGTCAACTTTGTCAGTTAAGAAAACAACACTTTGTCTCTCTTGTATGGAGAATATTTTCACCACCTAATTTATTTTTAAGAATTTTTATGCCATAAAAATAAAATGTTTAAGCCATAAAAATATAATTTTTAAAAAATTTAGGTATAATGACTCTGTTAATTGTGTGTACTGCACCTTGACTTGACCAAAACAAACTACCTCAATAGTAGGGTAAACATAGGTATCCTAAATTGTCTTGTTTTTTAATGCTTTGTATTTTATGATCAATATTTGTGGTCCACATTGAATATACTTAAGCGTTTTTAGATAGGGATGTACTTTATACTTCTACATTACCATCCTTTTCCCAATGAATTGAAATATAGTATTTGCCAAATGTTAAACTATTTAATTTACTTGTATCTATTTTGAAGGCTATAGTCAGCACCAATGATATGTGTCTAGTTCTTTGCAAATATGCAATTATTATCATAATATGTTTCAGTACCTGAAAAGAAAAGCACTCCATCACAATTTTCCTTTACTATGAATTATTTGGTAAGTCTCAGACTTTTACTCTTACGTTTGAAAATCAACATTTGAAATCTAAAAGTGCTGGAATTTTAATTAGAATTGCAGAAAATGGATATACTATTCTTTGGAAAACTGACCTTTTTATCTTATTCAGGATTCCTCTACAGGAATAGTACATACCTTTCCATACTTCAGCAATTGCTTTAAAGTTTTCAGTGAAATTATGTTGTTTTCTTCCTTTAAGTCCTAAACATTGTTGCTAAATCTATTCTTAATAGTGACAAATTTATTTATTATCTAGATAAAATAGTGCCCTCACTTTAATATGATTTTCTCATATTGATCTCTTCTTTCTATGTGTTCTTCACACATTTATTTTAATGTTATGAATCTATTTTAATACTTTTCAATACTTTTTTTTTTCCTTTCTGGAATTTTTATTTGATTCTCAATGTTCCTCTTTCTTTTTTTTTTTTAAGTGTTTTGATTGCCTGTGGCTTCTTCATCTGCATCCAAGAGCATTTTAAACCAGTTACTATAACTCGTGTTCTTTTATTTGCTGCAACTATTTACTGTCACAAATAATGATTTGTTTACTCACCTGTTGTTGTTTTTTTTTTAATTTTTGTCTTCATTAACTCATCTTCACTAGAACATATTTTTCCCTGATAATTCTATGTGTACTGAGTTGTAAAAGTGTTCTAAATGTATGTTGTGTTTGCCACTTTGGTAAGCCTCACGTGTTTCAACAGTCTGAGGTAAGATAATTTTCTGAGTTGTACCAAAATAGGTATTTTAAGTATGGACTAAAACTGCCTTTGTGGTAAAATTTTGGATTTTCATTTCTTTCAAGTTACTCTTTGTTATGGACTGAATTACATTCCCCCAGGGTTCATATGTTGAAGGCCTAATCCTCACTGAGACTGTATTTGAAGATAAGGCCTTTAAAAAGGTAATTAACATTAACTCAGGTCATAAAGGTCAGGTCCTAATCCAATATGACTGATGTTCTTATAGGAAGAGGAAGAAACACCAGATTTCACTCTGCACACACGCAGAGAAGAGACAATTTAAGGATGCAGAAAGAAAGCAAGCATCCTTAAGCCAAGGAGAAATGCCACATGAGAAATCAACCCTGTCAACACTTTGATCTTGAACTTCCACCCTCCAGAACTGTGAGAAAATAAATTACTGTTTCTTAAGCCACTCAGTCCATGGTATTGTGTTACTATGGCCCTAGCAAACTAAGACACTCTATTTTTTACCTTCAGTACCAGGTAGATGGCAAACGTTTTTGCTATCTCTAGGGAGAATACTTTTTTCCTACTTAATTTAAAAGAATGGCCTATTTTTTCCACTCTTGACTTATCCTTGAATCAATCTGGCTCAGGTCTAGGCCTTTTCTTGTACATAATGTTTTTAAAGCAGTCAATGAATACCACTTTACTAAAGCCAACAGATACTTTGTTATCCTTATATTCCTTAACATCATGACAGCAGCTAATTTTGTTGACAATATTCTAAACATTTCCTCACAGTCTTTTAATTCAAATACACAGAATAAATTAAGTCTTAGGAAAGACACACTCTAACATTGATGCAAGATACCACACCTATTTTTTACTTTTTAAATTTATAACTTCGATTTTTCCTGTCTATAAATAGCCAAGGTAATGAATTTAATATTTTTAATTTAATATATAAACATCACTTAAAATATGTAAAAATACATAATGTTGTGTGTGCACATGCTTCAATGTATATAAGTAATTACACTGTGGCAGTATTCTATACATCCTATTTTGTATTCTTTTATCACTTAGCACAATGTTTAAAATCAATCCATTTTTATGTGTGTATCTTTAATTTATTCTAAAAAAATATAGTAATATATGGTATGCTTCTATCACATTTATCCATTTCCCACATGTATCCAATGAACATTCAGATTGATTCTACCTCCCTGATACATACAAAATACTGTGATAAGAATTCTCAGAATTTACATTTTGCCATCATTCTCAGTATTTTGCAGACTCCTGTTGCTATAGCTATATCTAAAATTCTATTATCATGAAGGATTTATTCTCTTAGTTAATTTTCTATTCTTACTTTGAAATATCTCACCAAATTTTCTCCAACAGCATTAACTGGTATTAACTGGTATTTAACAGTTCTATTGTGCTAAGAAATGACAAATCTCTTGCTGAAAAGATATCTCTCCAGAGCTTCATATAGATATGTCCACTCTCCAAAACTGAAATTATGATTTACCTCCTAAAATGTGATTCTTCTATTTTCTATTTTTCCTATGTTATTAAATGGCAGCAGGATCAGTTACTCAAGCCAAAATCTATGAAGTCTTCCTTTATATGCCACTCTCTTCCTCATTGTCAATATCAATCAACAGGTGAATCCAATAGATTCCACTCCCAAATATCTCTACAGTTGTCTTCATTTGCACTACAGCAACCCTAATTTAAAAACACTATAGTCTCTTGCTAGATTACTCTACTGTTAGGTACCACTCCCTACTCTCTTCCTCATTGTCAATATCAATCAACAGGTGAATCCAATAGATTCCACTCCCAAATATCTCTACAGTTGTCTTCATTTGCACTACAGCAACCCTAATTTAAAAACACTATAGTCTCTTGCTAGATTACTCTACTGTTAGGTACCACTCCCTATTGCCTACTTATCTTCCCTTGCTTCCTATTAATCCATTCTTTGTACTGCATTCAGATATTCAAAATGTAAATATAATCATGTTTATTAACTGTTTAAGTCTTTGCTTCCCATTATCTTTTTTTTAAGATTTTTTTTTTAATTTACTTGAGAAAGAAAGAGAATGCATATGTGGGCACCTATGAAGACAGGAGCCAGGGAGGAGGGGCAGAGGGAGAGGAGAAGTAGACTCCCACTGAACTGGATTCTGGTGGAAGGCAGAGGCTTAATCAACTAAGCCACCCAGGTGCCCCTCCCACTATCTTAAAATAAAGCCCAAACATCTTAACATGAACTCTGAAGTCCCTTACAGTAGAACTCCCAGCTACCTTCAGAGTCTCCTTTCTACCTGTAGTTTCCAGTTGCATTAATTACCCAATTCATTGTCTATGGCCATACCACCCTGAACGGGCCCGATCTCGTCTAACTACACAATTCAGGTGTAGTCTCACCTATGAAACATAACAGATTTAGTTACATACCTCAGGTAAAGTCACTTTTCCCAATTTATCTAGAAAGTTCTACTCAGGAGTGGACCTCAAAGATTGTTTAAAACAATGCCTTTTTAGCTAATCTAGTCAAAATTATGTCCTCTATTACCATAAAAGTAAACATCAGCATATCCTTCTACCTTGTGTCTAT
Source organism: Canis lupus dingo (assembly GCF_003254725.2). NCBI lineage: Eukaryota > Metazoa > Chordata > Mammalia > Carnivora > Canidae > Canis > Canis lupus. The sequence continues at coordinate 33,511,534 of NC_064243.1, forward strand.
TTTTTAAAAATAAACAATACAATTTAATTCTCTTGATTTTAAAGACTGAAAAATAGAAATGCAATATAAAAAGAAAAAAATTATGTCAAAAAATAAAAAATTAAAAAAATTTTTTAAAATTATGTCTCCATGGTAAACTCTGCATTTTCTTGTATAGATTTTGTCAATATTTTCAACTAGACACTTATTTTTGAGATTATTCATTTAACATCTATTTCATCTCCTCTCCCAACCTGAGGAAAGCCATGATTTTTTGCTGATCTGATACATTTCCCAGCATGTAATTGTCAATCAACTATTAACTGAGCATCTATTAGATTCCAGACACTATTTTTGGCACCTCAGGTACAACCATATCCTAAACAGACAAAATTTCTGCTCTCAAGGGAGAAACAAATAATAAGATAAAAAAGGAGCATAAGCATAGGTTTTTCGAACATGGACTCAGAAACTATACTGCAAGATTGAAATCATAGTTCAGTCACTTCCTAGCTCTGTAATTTTTGCAAGTTAGTAATGCTATGCTTGTTTATTTATAAAAGAGATAATAATCTATCTTTCATAAGGTTGTTATGAAAATTAAATGCAATAATATTTATAAGTAACTGGGAATAGTGCCTAGCATATAGTAAGCACCATGCAAGTGCTTGCTAAATAAAATTTACATTATGTTGAAAATTAGTGTATATTATTTTTAAAAAAATCAGAACCAGTGTAAAGGGAGCTGGGAATACAGGATGGCACAGATGGTCAGATAGACCTGGTGAAAAGGTGATGTTTGAGAAATAAGTTGAAGGAGGTTCAAAAGACATATTTTTAAATGAATTAAGGAATTATGTATAGCATTTAAGAGTATTCCAAGTTTTGGGTAGGATAATGAAAACACTGAACTGGTAACAAAAATAAATATATACATGGGACTTGGTAGTTGGTAAATGAAAATGACTGGTAATCGTAATTGAGAAAGAAGAGGATTCTACATGAATACAAATTATAATGCACCTGCCGGCCAATGGAACATGGAGCATGAGAGGAAAAATAATCCACTCCCTGATGAGGGAGCTATATATAATTCAGTATTTTAACAAAGAAAGTAACTAGTTTTAGGTAAGGGAAGATGGGTGAGAAAAAGATGACTTGGTCAGGAAAGCTACTAAAACAAAATTCCCTTTCTTAAAAATTACTATTTCATTTTTAGAAAATAAAAGCATTTGTCTACATTCATGTTCCTGTCATAAAATTTCTTTAAAAAGAAAGATTTTATTTATTTATTCATGAGAGACACAGAGAGAGATAGGCAGAGACACAGGTAGAGGGAGAAGCAGGCTCCACGCAGGAAGCCCGATGTGGGATTCAATCCAAGGACTCTGGGATCACACCCTGAGCGGAACGCAGACACTCCACCACTAAGCCACCCAGGCGTCCCCCGTCATAAAACTTGTATTTAAATTTACATTTAAATATATAAAATATGCATTTTAAATGTAAGAAAATAAGATAAATTTACACTGAAATATAGTGAATTTTAATTTAGTCAATTACATTAATTATTAATACTATTTCACATTTTTCCTACATGACTTAACACATTAAACATAACTGGTTCTGAAAAGAAATGATGAAGATGATGGCAAAATGGAAAATCTGAAGGAAAAATGTATTATGTTTTGAAGAATCTAAAGAGTAGGAAGAGAAATGAGTTTGAGATTTCGGCCAATTTGGGGTTTTTTGTTTTTGTTTTTGACAAATGTTGCACTAATGAATCCTCAAAAAGATATCTGTATAAATCATTCTACACTATATTATCTTTGATGTGGAAAAATACACAATTTCTGTTCTGTTTCTAGTGGTTGTTTGAATAAAGTGAAAGGTGTTAAAACTAGTAATATCTTTCATCCCATTAGGCAGAAACCTTGCTTTTCCTACTATCTATTCAGCATTGGGCCATAAATGATATTCATGCAATATATGAAGAACAGACTCTTCTCTATTCAAATCCTTTGCTCATCATACCAGTCTCTCAGACACAATGTTTTTCAATAAACATTTAGTTAAATATATCTGGCTTTATAAGTTTACTATTACAAATTATTAGACACCCTCAGACAATAGAATCAGTCTTTCTCTAACATTTTATTTACTAAATGTAAAAGATTTATAGGTAGAAAGCAAAAGGCAAGATAATTTCTTTTTATAAATCACGTCAAATGACAGAAATTTCAAATCTCACTGGCCATAGAAAAAAAATAAAGAATCTCCATTATACCTCCTGCACTTTTTGGAAATCATATTTTGAATGCATCTCACAGTCTGGGCTGAATGTAGAAGTTATTTTTTAAATGCTATTTTTAACTCCTTAGAAATTATTTCACAGGAAGAATATTAAAGTATTGTCAAGAATAAGTGAAATAAATATTTCATTTCCTCGGAATGGATTTCAAAAATACAGAAAAATGTGGTCTAATTCTATAAAGATAAGCATGCAGATACATTGAGAAAGCAAATAATAAGAAATTTCTGAGGCTTATGAAGATTGAATACTAAGGACAAAAGAGATATTTCTCTTTTTCCCTTTCTCTAATAATTTTCCCTACTGCTTCAAAAGGTATCTTGGAGTTCACAGATACAAAGCTTTATAAAATACATCTTATGCATGTAATTAAGTTTTAAATATAGTAAACATTATTTTTACTTTTCACTTACTTAGAGTAAGATACATGAACTTAACCTTCCATTATTATTACTTTTCATTTACTTAGAGTAAGATACATGAACTTAACCTTCCATGTCAGATAGATTTCAGAAAGAGCTCTTTTTTTACCCTGAAATATTTTGATATGATGATTACCAGTGGAGAAAAAAATTCATTATGGAAATTAGGCAGGAAGTGAATAATTTTCCCAATTTAATCTGAGACTTGGATATCTGATGACTAAATTGTCAAGATGTTAAAGAAGTTTGTCCAGACTTCATAGTTTTAAAAAATTAGGAACTAGAAACCAGAAATTACACTCCTCTGATAAGACATATATACACAGAAGTCATTATCAACTAATTCGTTCACCAGATACGATTATTAGTGCTATATTTCTCTGAAGACTCCTACACTAATGAAGTGAACTGGCCACATGGAGTCTTGTGACCATGGACAGGACTCTGCTCTGTTAGCTTTAGGCCTGAATTAGAGACAAACCAAACAACATACACTGATACCCTAGGCTTGGTATTTTCCATCTTATCACTATAAATACTGGGAGGTACTAGAGGAATTATAATACTAACACCCTAATGGAACAACCTAATGAAATCAGAGAAAATAAGTAATTGACCGCTTGGGAGAAGAGCCTGTCTCTGAGATACAAAATCTAAAAAACAAACAAAAAAAAATAAAAAATAAAAAAATAAAAAAAAATAAAATCTTTGCTTCCTTTCTGAACCTCATAGCAGAACCAATGAGGTCCCTTAGTGGGTACACCTCCAACTAGATCCCCAATTCCAAATAGGTAAGAGATAAAAGAAAAATGAAAGAGATAGAGTTCCAGAGAAAGAAATATTTCACACTCCTGATTTTATTTATAATGTACAATCTATCATAAAAGCTCACTGATGCTATGGAAATTCTAGTCCCTGTGTAGTTTATTCTACCATCTTGCATTTAATAATTCTGATGCTTAACTTTATAAATCTGGCTTACTAATACTTGGAATGCAAAGATTCTATCTCTGTAAAGAATAAGATAGAGCAAAGTGGGATCATAGGCATGAAAACATAGGTAGCAGTGTGTCGAGTCTAAAAGAAAAGGAAAATCCAGGCAACCATCCTTCATGAAATCTGATTTTCAGAAAGTTATACAATTCCAGCAAAAATGTAATTAAAATGAGAGCACGAAATGAAGGCAGAGAAAACAAGATATAAAAGGGAAATAGGAAAACTAGACTCTAATTTTTTTTAGATATCTCTAAGCAAACCATAAAGTGCCTAATGTATATTTAACAAATATATGTTAAATGAATGGCTTCAAATATTTTTTAACAATTATCATTAATTTCAAATATACTCATTAGAAATACTTAAGTGCAAGACAAATGAATACCCATTTTAACTAGCATGAGCAAGAACAGAATTTGTTGGAAGAATATGGGAAGCCCAAGGAAGAAAGAAAATTCTGATGAAATAGGACCGCAAAATGACAGGGATGAGAATGTAACAACCATGTAAGGAAAGTAGTCTTCACAGTACCACTTCTAAAATTAATAAATGTCATCTTCACATTGTTTGGCTCAAGATTCAAATTTATGGGGCAAGCACATCCCCTGGGCTTAGTTTTGCCAGTAACTGGAATTCTGCATAAGATTATGACCAATAGAGGAAGGATAGTTTCCCAGATGAAAACATAAGTGCTATTAACAGAAGCCAGGGAACCTATGGAAGGGCACTCACTATATACTCTTTCCCAGCATTCTACTCAATTTTTAAGCAGATTACTTATTTAATTACTACAATATTTAATTCCTACAACTAGCCTTTGAGATAGAATTTGTTTCTCATTTTACATGAAGAATTCTGACCAAAAAAAAAAAAAAAAAAAAGTCAGATTATAAAGATCTCCCAACTTTAGTATACTTGACCTTTCCACAATATAACAAAATATACATCTATTTCACACAAGGTTTGTTGAGGTTTTGTTTACATATGTTAATTTTATTTTTTTTATTTTTTAACCACTTTATTGAGGTATGAATGACATGTGACAGTATTAATGTATACAAATCAATGAGTTTGGGGATAAGTATATGTCCATGAAACCACCACCATTATAAAGGCTGTAGACATATCCATCAACTCCCAAAGTTTCCTCCTATACCACCACTAGCACCACTACTATTATTATTACTTCTTTTTTTATTACTTATTCTTCTTACTAGGATTACTATTGTTATGTATGTTAAGAAAATATAAAATTTACCTACCTTGCAATTTTTAAGTGAATAATACAGTACCATTAGGCATAGGCACTGTGTTGTACAGTAGGTTTCCAGAATTTACTTATCTTGTACATCTTCTACCTTTTGACATTACCTACTCATTCCTCCTTCCCTTGGTTCTAATAACCATCACTGTACTCTCCACTTCCATGAGTTTAACTATTATAAATTTATTACATAGTGAGAACATACAGTATTTATCTTTTTGTGTCTGGTTTATTTCACTTATATTAATGTCCTCCATGTCCATCAGTACTGTTACAAATGGCAAGATTTCCTTTGTTATTAAAGCTGAATAATATTCCATTGCTTGTATATACATTTTCTTTATCAATTCATCCATCAATGAACATTTAGGAGGCTTCCATGGCTATTTATCAGCACAGCAATAACCACAGAAAAGCTAATATCTCTTCAAGAGCCTTTGGATAAATACCCAGAAGTGAGGTTTCTGGATGATATTGCTCTATTTTTAATTTTTTGAGGAAATTCAATACTCTTTTCATAATGACAAGACCATACCAATTTACATTCCCATCAGCAGTATATCATAGTTCCCATTTTCCATATCCTTGCCAACACTTGTTATCCTTTAGTAGTGGTAGTAGTAATAGTAATAGTAGTAGTACAGTATTATAACATTTGTATAACCATGTGAGGTGATATCTCATTGCAGTTTTGATTTGAATTTCCCTGATGATCTTTTTTTTTTTTTTTTAATTTTTATTTATTTATGATAGTCACAGAGAGAGAGAGAGAGAGGCAGAGACATAGGCAGAGGGAGAAGCAGGCTCCATGCACCGAGAGCCCAATGTGGGATTCGATCCCCGGTCTCCAGGATCGCGCCCTGGGCCAAAGGCAGGCACTAAACCACTGCGCCACCCAGGGATCCCGAATTTCCCTGATGATTAATGATGATGAGTATACTGTCATATACCTGTTGGCCATTAGTAGGTCTTCAGAGAAATGTGTATTCTGGTCCTTGCCCATTTTTTAATTAGGTTATTCAGATTTGGGGGTTGTTGATATGAGATTTTTGTTTGTATGTTTTTTGCTATTCAGTTCTTTGAGTTACTTATACATTTTGGATATAATCCCTTATCAGATATGTGGTTTGCAAATATTTTCTCCCATTTAATAGGTTGCCTTTCAGTTTGTTGATCACTTATTTTGCTGTATAGAAATTCTTGTTAGTTTGAAGCAATCCCACTTTCTTATTTTTGCTTTTATTGCTTATGCTTTTGGTACAAAAAAATCTTTGCCAACACCAATATCAAGAAGTTTTCTAAGTCTTATCCTAGGAGTTTTATTTTTTCAGGTCCTATGTCTACATCTTTATTCTATTTCAAGCTGATTTTTGTGTGTGATATAAAGTATGAGTCCAATTTCTTTTGGCAAGTGGATATCTACTTTTCCCAAAACAACTTACTGAAGATACTATGACTGTCCTCTCCCCATTCTGTATTCTTGGTACCTTTCTTAGTCATATACACATGGGTTTATTTCTGGACTCTCTATTATGTCCTATCAGTCTATATGTCTAGCTTGCCAATAGCATATTTTGATTAACTACAGCTTTGTAATATAATTTGAAGTCAGGAGGTATGAGGCCTTCAGATTTATTATTTATTGTACAAGACTGTTTTGGCTTTTTTGAGGCTTTTGTAGTTCTATGTGAATTTTAAGATTTTTTTAAACTTTTGTGAAAAATTACACTGAAGTTTTTAGTAGTGATGCTATTGAATCTGTAGATTACTTGGGGTAGTGTGGTCATTTTAATGGTGTGGATTCTTCTGGATCCTAAACTGGAAAAATGGTTTATTGTTCCATTTATTTGAATACTCTTCCATTTGTTTCATCAATGTCTTATCATGATCAGTATAGAAACCTTTCAGGGACACCTGGGTGGTTCAGCAGTTGAGCATCTGCCTCCAGCTCAGGGTGTGATCCTGGGATCCTGGAATCGAGTCCCACATCGAGCTCCTTCCAGGAAGCCTGCTTCTCCCTCTGCCTGTGTCTCTGCCTCTCTCTCTTTCTCTGTGTCTCTCATAAATAAATAAATACATAAATACTTAAAATAAATATTTATAAATATTATAAATAAATAAATAAATATCTGGTTAAATTTATTCCTATTTATTTATTTTAAAAATTTATTTTATTTTTTGCTACTACTGCAAATGGGATTGTTCTCTATTTCTTTTTTCAAATAGTTCATTGTTAGTATTTGGAAGTACAACTGATTTGTTTATGTTGGCTTTGTTTCCTACAACTTTAGTAAATTTGTTAATTAGGTCCAGACAGTTTTTGGTAGAGTCTTTAGGGTTTTCTACAAATAAGAACACTTTGTAGTACAACCTGAAATCTGGCATTGTGATGCCCCCAGATATGGTTTTCTTTTTTAAAATTCCCCTGACTATTCGGGGTCTTTTCTGATTCCACACAAATTTTAAAATAATTTGTTCTAATTCTCTGAAGAAAGTCCATGGTATTTTGATAGGGATTGCATTAAACGTGTATATTGCCCTGGGTAACATTGACATTTTCACAATATTAATTCTTCCAATCCATGAGCATGGAATATTTTTCCATCTCTTTGTGTTTTCCTCAATTTCTTTCAGAAGTGTTCTATAGTTTTTAGGGTATAGATCCTTTAACTCTTTGGTTAGGTTTTTTCCTAGGTATCTTACGCTTTTGGATGCAATTGTAAATGGGATTGACTCCTTAATTTCTCTTTCTTCAGTCTCATTGTTAGTGTATAGAAATGCCACTGACTTCTGGGCATTGATTTTGCGTCCTGCCACGCTACCAAATTGCTGTATGAGTTCTAGCAATCTTGGGGTGGAGACTTTTGAGTTTTCTATGTAGAGTATCATGTCACCGGCGAAGAGGGAGAGTTTGACTTCTTCTTTGCTAATTTGAATGCCTTTGATGTCTTTTTGTTGTCTGATTGCTGAGGCTAGGACTTCCAGTACTAAAGATACAGATGCAATGAAACGCCGGGACACCTGCACCCCAATGTTTATAGCAGCAATGTCCACAATAGCCAAACTGTGGAAGGAGCCTCGGTGTCCATCGAAAGATGAATGGATAAAGAATATGTGGTTTATGTATACAATGGAATATTACTCAGCCATTAGAAACGACAAATACCCACCATTTGCTTCAACGTGGATGGAACTGGAGAGTATTATGCTGAGTGAAGTAAGTCAATCAGAGAAAGACAAACATTATATGTTCTCATTCATTTGGGGAATATAAATAATAGTGAACGGGAATATAAGGGAAGGGAGAAGAAATGTGTGGGAAATATCAGAAAGAGAGACAGAACACTCCTAACTCTGGGAAACGAACTAGGGGTGGTAGAAGGGGAGGAGGGCAGGGGGTGGGAGTGAATGGGTGACGGGCACTGGGGGTTATTCTGTATGTTGGTAAATTGAACACCAATAAAAAATAAATTAAAAAAAGAACACTTCATCCATAAACAGAGATGATTTTCTCCTTCCTTTATGATTTAAATGCCTTTTATTCTTTTCCTTAACTAATTGCTCTATAAGTTATAACAGAGTATTATGTTGAATAAAAGTGATAAAAGTAGACATCCCTGTCTTATTCCTAATACTCAAGAAAAAAGTTTTAGATTTTGTCATTCAGTATAAGGTTAACAAGTGACATAGTCCATATGACCTTTATTATACTGAGGTTTATTCCTTCTATGCCTAATTGGTTGACAGTTTCACTGTGAATGTAAGTTGAATTTTTCAACTGCTTTTACTGCATCTAGAGAATGATCATGTGGGTTTTATATTTTATTTTCTTAATGCTTTATTTCACATTTATTGATTTGCATATATTGAACCATCCTCACATCCCAGGGATGTGCATTTATTCTCACAATTTTGCTTCCCCAATGTGCTAGAACCTCTCAGTTGGACTTCTAGGCTCTCATAAAGATCTTCTTATCTGTGGGACATCTACCTGACACCACTCCTTAAAAATATATATATTTATTTATTTGAGAGAGAGGAGTGAGAGAGAGAGAGCAGGAGTAGAGGCAGAGGGATAGAAGGACAAGCAGACTCCTCACTGAGCAGGGAGCTTGATGAGGGGCTCAGTCCCAGGATCCTGAGATCATGACCTGAGTGGAAGGAAGGAACTTAACCAACTGGGCCACCTAGATACCCCCCTGACACCTCTCCTGATCTAAGTTTGAAATCAACCCTTGTGAAACAGAAAAATAATACTTGTCAAGGATATTAATTTATTAAAGAATTTTATTAAAAATTTTTGAGTTTTCAAATATTAGAATAGAAATATTAGCAAAAAACAAAATGCGACTTCAATATTTTCAATCGTTTCCTTTCTGAAAAGACATGGAATCTACATAAATTATGACCTTTTCATGCATTGTTGAACCTACAGAAAAAGTAGAATTCCCTGAAGCAAACAGCTACCTGAAAATAAATGGCAAATGAGCATGGAAGCCATAACTGTTCTGGAAATGAATGTCAATAATAGGACCCTAAGGTTCTGTTAGTCAATAACCAAGCATAGAGGAATAAGAGAATGAGCCTTAGGGCCATGAAAAGTAGAAAGCTATATATGTGATTATCATAAAGGCAAAAACTATAAAGACCGCATCCTCATTGAAAGAGTGAGCTGGAAAATGTTCAGGAAAGAAACCCACTAGGGAATTCTATTTTTTTGATAACCTCAAAGTAATAAAAGACAATGACAATAGTAACAATTTCAACAGAGAATTTGTAACCAAGAACTACTCTCATGAGAAGCTGAGCTGAATTTACATGAGAAATTACCATGGGAAACCATGACAAATTTATACAAAATTAATAGAATTAAAATAGATAAAACAATTCCAAGCCCATAGGACAGAGGGCTTACAAAAATACTACATGAAAACATGAGAAATGGGAAAGTTTTTTTAAAAAATTATTCAAAAATTGGGATATATAAAATAAGATGGGAGGGAAAAGTCCTAACATACCAGTAATAATAAAAGAAGAGGAACACATTTATCAGTTAAAAGCTCAAGACTATTGCCAGATCTATAATTTGATTTTATTCTACCTACAAGCTATTAAGTTATTGTATTACTTTTGCGGGTGCCAGTAGAACACCTGAGACTTCTGAGTCAGAAACAGAGGACATTATTACACACTACACAACAAGGAGCATGAGTATCATTGTTTGTATTAATTTTCCCTTGACCCCAAGTCCTACAGTAACACAATATGACCCACATAAATGCTCTGCATTTGTTCTTTGTACCAGATAGAGATATTACTTCATTGCTTGAGGTTACTCATTTAAACCCTAAAAATAAAACCCAGATAAGGAATAATCAGGACGCTGAATTCTTGTCACCACAAGATTATGCAGAAATGCTCAGGGCCCATGGTAGGTTGACTCTCCCAACAACCCACCCCTTGTTCCTGTATGGTCTTGACTGAACTCAAATTTCCACATGACTATGTCACTCAGTTGGCCACTCTGATTAATCTTACCGGTAGAGGCTGGGGCCAAATTGATCCCATTTTTATCAAGTATTTGATTAAGGCTGCCATTAACCAGAGTTCAGGTGTCAAAAAGAGGCTATTGTGAATTATTTACCTAAACTATACCTCCCACATTCACAGATTCAGCCAACTGTGAATAAGTCTTAGAAGAGACAAGTTGGACTTATTTCAGACAGCTAAGATATAGTATAAGGCCAGTCTTATATCCATTTCAATTCAGACTGAAAATGGACTTTCTGATCTTTATTATTATTTCAATTATTATGGAGAATCATAGCTGGGCTAAAAGCAACCCCATCCCAAATGGAAAGATATTCCATGGCCCAATCTCCAACTACAAAAATATAACCTGAAGGAGCAAAGGCCATTGCAGTCAGGATCTATTGTTAAACCTAACTTGGATCATGATTACATTTATTGGGTTAGGCCACTTGGGCCATGTCACCAAACGATTACAGTGCCCCTTGCCATCATACATTAGCCCAAAGCTACTCATGTATCAGGAAAAAAATACATATATATTTGTATGCACTGAACTGAAATAAAATTGTGTTTTCCTATTTATTAGCAGGAGACTCCACATTCAGAAGATACCACAGCTAGCATCTAATACATCAGAATATTCCAGGACTGGTCGTGTCTTAATGACTTGTTTCTGTTTTCATAGCTCATGCATGGAGGCAAAACATCCAGGAACAGATCAGTTACTCATCACACCTGCTGCTAAATGATTTGTTTTATCCGTTGTACTTTGGAACAAGGAGCATTGATTTCCACCCTCTAAACCTCAGAATCTGAGGTGTTTCTTCCTTGAGCACTGGGATTGTTATTCTTCTTTGATGGCTATGAAACAAGTTTCTCATATTAGTAGCTTGTAGTTCTACCTTTTCTCAACTCATTCTACTTATTGCTAGACCTTCCATCTAGGTCAAGTACGAAAGAAACAAGGGCATTTTTAATAAAATTTACAGACTCATTATATACCTTACATTGGCCAATATGATCATTATGTGGTACATGGCTAGAAGTGTACCAAACAAGTTATCATTATCTTTCTGATCTAGGATCATGTCAACTTAACAAGAGAATCCAGGTGACAAAATCGGAATTAAGTTTATATGCATTAGACTTTCTTTTAGCTGGGCTGCAACCAAGAGGGTATACAAACCAGTAAAGCCTGGATTTGCTGCCAGGAGAGAGAAAGATGCATCATACTTAAGAATGGTCAGAGTTCAGGGAAAAATCTTCAGATTAAGTCTACATAAGTCTGCACTATTACTTTTATCATAAACCAGGAGGTGACCACGAAGAAGTGAACCCTGTCTGGGATGGCTGCCTTCAGTGATCAAACTGCTTCATTAAGGCTTATGTACTCTAAAGAGGTAGGGAAATAAAGTCAGAAATCTTCTTTTGATTTGATTTGATTTTTAAGGAGTTAATTCTAGGGCTCAAGAGTGCCAGAAGCCAGCAACTGATAGGGGATATTGATGTACATGAAATACACGGATTATCAGCCTTCTGGGGGGGGGGGGTCTTTCCAATAAAAGGGATAGAAATACCAGACTACAAATGGTTAAGATGAACATTTGATGAGCCATAACAGTGTGACCAGAGAAAAGCTCATGAGATACAAATAATCTAAAAATGTGTCAACAGTGGTGAGGCACCATCTATAGTATGAAACCAGTCAAAGATCCAGTATAGTCAATTTCCCAGAAGCGGGCAGAGTCAATGTCTCATGCAGTATGGCCTCCCTTACTGAGACAAAGGGGCCAACTTTTGGCAGGAGTTACAAATCTACTGTGCAATGTAACTTCTTAATGAGAAGTATATAGTCCTCTACCATATGGCCAGTCTGTTGGTGGATGTCAGGTACAATGATATACCCAAATGGCAATGGTGATGCAAGGCTGATCAGCAGCTTTATTCAAGTAAGTCTTACCAGGCTCTTATCATGGGAATCAACATAAGTGACTCAGGCTGTTGTGGGATGGCAGGTAGAACTTGTTTCTATAGTTCTCAAGTCTCAGCAGGAGTATCTTTAATCTAGTAGTCTGCAATCTTTGAAGTGGCAGACCAGATGGCTGAACCATTGTCATAGTCCAAGAATCAGCGAAACTATAAGCCTGGCCCTAGGGAGTATTGTCTGAGGCAATGCAGTTCTCTTGCTGCCTAGTTCTCACTAGTTAGTCTTCTATAGTTGTCACTGGAGCTGGCTCCTATCACCCACTGGGCACCATTTACTTTCCCTTTAACCAAACCATCAATGAAACATGCCCCTGTTTTCATGGGAATCTCTATGAATCAATGCTATCATGAACCAATAGTTTTGCTTCAGGCAGTGAAGAGAGGATAAGAATTTCCCACAAGGAAAGCTGCCGCTTATTTATGTAAATCCAAACTGCTGATATGCCATGCTGGCTGTGTTCCTGAAAATATCAATTCCATTTCCTGAGCAAAGCCTGTTGGACCCTTTCTACCTTATTCATCATTCAGTATAAACTGACCCACTCTAAAAATGGACATGTCACAAGTCCTCCATGGATTAAGTATTGAGAAAAGCACTTAGTAGCAGATCATTAGCTGCATTAAAAGAAAAGGAGGTACAATTGGTGGTTTTGTTAGAAGGTACTACTATTTTCTTTCTTCTTAACCCAATCCAGCACTTTCCTGGCTTGATTATACTGTGACCTAAACTTTGTAATTGGTCTAATGGCTATGAGGAGATCATGAAGAAGTCTTGTGTTGTCTTGCCAGTAGTCTTCAGGAAGAATGGAGGGGAGAGAGGACTACTGTTCTTTTATCAGGGAGAACTGAGCTAGCTACAGTTATAAAGAAGAGGATCTGTTTAGCATACAATGGTATCTACCACAGATATTAATAGAAAGCTTGCTTCTTGCTATAATCTCTTCATGAGTTTCACATTATTCCCTATATGCTACTCAATTTTATTAACTTTGGTTTATCATTCCAAGTTTTGTGGGTTTTTTTTTTGTTTGTTGTTTGTTTGTTTTTTTAATTTATTTTTAACCTCTGTAAATACTTTACTTTTTCACAATGCATGAGACTTCATTCTTATTTAAGCATATCCCGTTCAGGTGACATTTTTTTTTTATTTTTAGGTGTTATAGATAATGTATGGCAAGTATTCTTGCACATATGTTGTTTGCATTTATGGAGGTTTATCTTCAGGGTAGATTCCAAAGTTGGAGTGCTGAGAACAAGGAAATGCATAAGTAACTTTGTTAAGTCTGCTAATTTCCTCCATAGCAATGGGAACATTCTACACTCCTCGGAGCATTGTGTGACACTCTTACTTCTCCAAAACTTCATCCATATAGCTTGTTGTCAAACCTCTATGTTTTAGAATTTTAGTTTTAATTTATATTTTATTAAGTTAGGTAAATTTTCATGTTTCGGAATTATATAGAAATTCACAAGTATTTATGTTATCCATTTTTAGAGTTATAATTCCAATTTATCTAGCATTTACGCAGCTATATATTGAAGATTACACTTTCAATGTCATGACTTTGAAGTGGCTATCAAGAATTCTTAACATGATTTATAACAAAGTCTATCATTTCCCCAGTGATTTGAGATGTCTTTATGATATACTATATTTTTAGACCTATCATTGTCTATTTGGGGATTTTTACCCTATTTATTTGTCTATTAATTCACATGCTAACACTGTACTCTTTTAATTATAGATGGTTTATTAATTATAATAGTTGATTTGATTAACTCCTCTTTCAACATTGCTTTTTAAAAAGATTCCATTTATTAGTGATATTTGATTTTCCACATGAAATTTAGAATCATTTATCTGTCTCCATAATCCCCCAAAGCGGCTATTTTTATTGGGACTGCATCAAATTTTAATGACTTGAGGCAAATTAATATTTCTTTGATATTCAATCATCTTATCCTAGCACATGGAATTTCGTTTTGTTTAAGATCCATTTCTGTGTCCTTCGTGAGTATTTTATAGTTTTCCTCATTTAGGTTTTGTAACTTTCTTGTTAAGTATATTCATAGAACTATTACCTAGAGATACTACTTTTTTCTTTTAACAGGTTCTTCTATAAATTATACGTTCTAATTGGGTACTGTTTTTATACAGTAGGACTGTGTTAAGGTTCTCTGGAGAAACAGAACAAATAATATGCATGTATACAGAGAGACATTTTAAGGAACTGATTATGGAGGCTGATAAATCCAAAATATGCTAGATAGACTGGAAGCCTGAAGACCCAGGGAAGATCTAATTTGCAGCTTGAATCAGAAGACAGTCTGTGTAGAATTCCCTCTTCTTCAAGGAAGATAAGACTTTTTCTATTTTTCTATTAAGGTATTCAACTGATTGGATGAGGCTCACATATATAATAGAGTGTAATCTGCTTTACTCAAAACATACTGATTTAAATGCTAACCTCATCAAAAAATACCTTCACCAAAATATATGAAATAATGTTTGCCCAAATATCTGGGAACTGTGGCCTAGGTAAGTTGACATATAAAATTAATCATCAAAGGACCACTGCTTTTAAAATATTTGGTATTTTTTTAATATTTGTTTTTTTATTGTATCTTTCCTTCTCTGTCTTTCTCCACACACTCTCCTTTTCTTTGATTTTCTGTCATTTTCCAGGTAAACTATGACATTATCTGCAAAGAGAGTTTTGCCTTTTTTCTAACTTTCATGCCTCTAATAATTTTATCTGATATTTTTAATAGCTTCAACGCAATATTAAAAATTGAAGCAATAATGAGCCTCATTTCACTTTTCTCTGAATTTAACAGAAACTGGTCCAGCATTTCCCATTATTTAAGATATGGAGTATTCATATTTGAAAAACATTGAATTACTCTTCTATTGAGTGTTTTTATTAGAAAAATGTATTTAATTTTGTATAGAACTTTTCATTGTAGTATGATTTTTCTCTTTATATCTATTTAAAATATAAATTATATTTATGGATTTTCTAATTTTGTTCTATCCCTAGATTACTGAATTAAATCTTATTTAGTCATTATTTATTAATTTTAACGTGTTTTTCCAGTACTATTTTATTTCAAATATCTGCATCAGTATTTGTATAAATAAGAATGGCCTACAGTTATCCTTCATGTGAAATTATTTTGGATTAAAGTATTAATATTTTATCTCTGCATCTGTTACAATCTATTTGAAATCAGAAACAATTCTACATATTTCAAACAGAAGAAACTTAATGCATGATTAGTTATAGGATTTGAATGTACTGGAGAAACAAAAGAGAAGTAACATTATACTAAAAGTCATTCACTCAGCAAACCAATAAATAATCTTACTGCAAAACCAGGATCGCTATGTCACAATCCTAACAGCTTTTATTAGAGTCAAGTTGCCAGATATAGAATCCATAAGCATGCATATCTAGGCCACTCCTGCTTTTGCTGGAGCACACTGCCTAAGGAGGAAATGAGGAGACATTCCCAGGCTCCTGTTACTCTCTGCAGCTATATCTGCCACTCACTACCTTGAATGCAACTGTTGCTGCTACTGTCCTTGCATCCAGAAACATTAAAAAAGGAAGATAAAATCATTTCTCTATTCCCACAAAATTCCATCAAATTTTCCACTAGTGCATCCCATTTCAGTACCTAACTAGAGATCATTTTGCATGAGTGTCTGGAAATTGTCATTTGTGGGCCCCAAGACCCTGTATTATGGAATAGATCACAGAAGGGCAGAAATAAAGCTGAGAACACACAGAGAAATTAATGGGGAATCTGAGTGCATAAAAGGAATTTCCACCTCCTCTGTTCACTAGGGAGTTTAAATAACACTGGTATTCCCTGATGTTTAAAGTATCATATAGGCCAACTAATCACTTAGGGGTACTCTTTGATAATATACTGTTTCTTGTATAAAAACTCAGCTGTTTAAAACATTTTCCTATGGTCAGTTTTGAGAAAAAAATATTTTTCCAGAAAACTATCCATTTCAAATTTGTTGGTACAGAATTGGGAAAGTGGTCTCATGATTATTACAGTGTTTCCTGTTTTGAGAATTATTTTTTTCTTGCTACATCTTATTTTGGGTATTTATTCTTTCACTGTTTTTTCTTTCTCTAGATTTGTTAGTTATTGACTGTCTATTTCGTTCATTTTTTAAAGAGGACATTGGATTTATTTACTTAACTGGTGTTTTTGGTTTCTAATTCATTTTTTAAAGTATTTCCTTCATTTTACTTTCTTTTGGCTTCTTATTGATCTTTTCCTGTCTTTTTTCCTTAATTTTTTTTTTAAGATTTGATTTATTTATTCATGAGAGACACAGAGAGAGAGAGGCAGAGAGACAGGCAGAGGGAGAAGCAGGCTCCATGCAGGGAACCTGCTGTGAAACTCCATTCCAGGTCTCCAGGATCACACCCTGGGCTGAAGGCAGCGTTAAACCGCTGAGCCACCTGGGCTGCCCTCCCTAACTTTTTCAATTGCATATTCAGTGTCTTTCTTTTAGCTCTTTCACAAAGATGCTAATATAAAGAATTTCTGTAAATGTTTTATTATACATATGTTTTATAGAAATTCTATAATTTGGGCTTGTATTTTTTCCTTTGACTCAAGATTATTTTCTTAAGAATTATTTTAAAAGGTGATTCTTATTCCTTACCAGGTAGAATTTTTGGCATGTGTTCCTAGATGAGTGTATTTTTTATATTATATATTAGTAAATATTACTTGTATCATTTCTAATTAGTGGAATAATGATTTTCAGAGCAAACAGAAGAGTATACTTAACATCCTATTACCCTAGATTTGGTAAGATACATAAAAAGAAGTTGCTGCCAGTCTGCAAACACACTGCTTTATTTGTTAGGTTCCTAGGGCTACCATTACAAAGTACCACAGACTAGGCAGTTTAAACTACAGAAATTTGTTTTCTCACAGTTTTGGGGATAAAAGTCAGAGATCAAGGTCTGAGCTGGGTTGATTTTTTCTGAGGCCTTTCTCTGATTTGTAGATGGCCATGTTATCCCGTGTCTTCACATGGTCTTCCCACATGTCTGTCAAACTTTCTTCTTCTTTTAAGGACACCATTTATATTAGATTGGGGTCAGACTATTACTTTATTGTAACTTAATTAACTCTTTAAATAATCCATCTCCGAATATAGTCACTTTCTGAAATACTGGGCATTAGGATTTCAATAAGGGTGTGTGTGGGGGGAGACAGAGACAAGTTTAGACCATAACAACATGCATTCTTTGCATCAAGGTGCTGCACCACATTCACCCATCCAGGTAGCTTCTTACAGGAGAAATTATTTAGGAAAAACAAATATACAAACATGAATAATACAAATCGTTTCCTTATTATTAGATATAAGTGAACAATAAAGTCATTAGAAAAAGATGAGAAAAAATACCTTGTAAAAGAGACAAGAATAGAATAGAAAACCTGACTGTAGTAAATAAAAGAATAATTCAGCAAACCAGTGAATATTAAAGTTAGCTGACAAAATTAGCTGACTTAATTAGCTGATATAATGATTTATATTTATATTGCAACAAAGAAATACAAACAGTATGCTGTTGGTTAATTAATTTGGATGAAAAATTCATAGAAATTACCAATACATTGTTTTAAAAAGACACAAGGAAAATGTGAGGAAAAAAATATGTAAAACAGAGAGCTCTAATAACCACAAAAAGATAATTTTTTCATGGAGGAAAGGCAATCACCAGAAATGTTAAGAACTATGACTCTTCAGGTTGAAAATCCCCTTTAGTACAGAGCAGAATACATACAATAAAAAGAGGTAGCTACATCACTATGAATCTTAAACAGCAAACAAAAAGGAAATAAAAAGAGGAGAATCAGGTTATCATCAGATTTTTATCAGCAATCATGGATGTTAGAAGCAGATAAAGGAAATTCTTCATATTTTCAATAATTTTCAGTTCTCTGAAATATACCACCACCCAAAGCTTAAATAAAAAGAAAGTGACAATCTGCTTAGGCCTATGCCAAAGAAATTTAATAAATAATTAATAACCTTTTAACATACTAAGCTGAAATGGATTCACTGGCTAATTCTACCAAACATTTAAAGAATAAATCATACTAAATCTCCTTGAATTCTTATAGAAGATAAAAGCAGGAATACTTCCTAACTCATTCTACAAAGCCAATATTACGCTAATACCAAACCCACAGACATTGCAAGTACAAACCAATAATCCCAATGAACACAGATGCAAAGTCCTAACAAAATATTAGCAAATAGAATAAAAAGAAGTATATACCATGACCAGGTGGTATTTATTCCCACTATTCAAGACTGGCTTAACATTCAATAGTCTTATTAATGAAATCCATAGTTTCAGCAGGCTAAAGAGGAAAATTCACACGATCATATCAGTAAATGCAGAAAAAAAGTATTTGATGAAATCCAGCACTCATTCATGATAATAACTCTCAATATATTTGAAATGGAGGACGATCTTCACAACTTAATAAAGAATAGCTAAAAAAAAAAAAAGAAAAGAAAAAAGTTAACATCAAGCCTAATGGTGAGAAACTTGAAGCTTTTTTTACAAGATCAGATATGAAGCTAGGATGTCCCTCTCATCACTTGTTGTTAACATTATACTGGAAATTCTAACTAATGCAATAAGATCAGAAAAGGAAATAAAAGGCATACATTTGGGGAAGCAAGAAATAAAACTTTATTTGCAAATGACATAACTGTCTATATGGAAATTCTGAAAGAATCAACAAAAGAATTCCTAGAACCTTGATTACAGCAAGGTTACAGGTTACAAAGTTAATATAGAAAACTCAATCAAGGGACCCGTGGGTTGCTCAGCAGTTGAGCATCTGCCTTTAGTTCAGGGCATCATCCTGGAGCTCCTGGATCAAGTCCCACATCAGGCTTCCTGCATGGAGCCTGCTTCTCCCTCTGCCTGTCTCTCTGCCTCTCTGTGTGTGTGTCCCTCATGAATAAATAAACAAAATCTTTAGCAAAAAAGAAAAGAAAAGTCAATCAATCTTTATACACCAGCAATGAACAAGTGGAATTTGAAATTAAAAACAAACGTTATTTACATAAACACCTCCAAAAATAAAATATTTAAGTATAAATCTAACAAAATATGTACAAGAACTATATGAAGAAAACTACAAAACTGTTAATAAAGAAATCAAAGAACAAAATAAATGGAGAGATATTCCATGTTCATGGATAGTAAATTCAATATTGTTGAGATGTCAGTTGTTCCCTACTTAATCTATAGATTCGAGCAATTCCGATTAGAATCCTAGGTAGTTATTTTATGGATGCTGACAAATGTATTCTAAACTTATTAGAGAAGCAAAAGACCCAGAACAACCAAATTAAAAGAAGGTAAAGTCAGAATATTGACACTACTTGACTTCAAGACTTATTATAAAAGCTACAGTAATCAAGACACTGTGGCACTGGTGAAAAAAAAAGATAAATATATCTGTGAACATTAATAAGAGGAAATATCAGTTAGAATGGAATCTCATGCCCAGTACTAATTGTCAACTGCAGACCTAACCAGGAAAAGAGGAACCTTGCAAGTCAGTACTACTTTTATCCCTGCAGGAGAGAGAAGGAAGAGTTCTTCCTTCTCCAGTAACATACCAGACAATGAGATCTAGCCAAGACTCAGCCAATGAGAAGCCACTATACTTCAAATTCCCAGTTTACACCATCAGACTTTTAGTTTATAAAAATCCTTCCAATTCTTCCTCTCCTTTATGAAAGAGTTTTCTCCTCCTTTGTTTTCTGGACTTGCCTATGGTTTTGCCACAATTTGCTTGTTCCAGATAGCAATTCTCTGTTATTTCCAAATAAGCCCTTTTGCTGGTAAAAATAATTGGCAATTTTATTTTTAATATTAACATATCAATATAATAGAAGAGACCCTAGATATTGACCCAAATAAATAGTCAATCCTTGACAAAGGAGCAAAGGCAATACAATGGAGCAAGAATAAAGACAGTTTTTCCCATAAATTATGCAGTAACAACTGGATATCCACATGCAAAACAAAAACAAGCAAACAAAAAAACCTAGACACAGACCTTACATCCTTCACAAAATCAATCCTAAATGAATCACAGATATAAAATTCAAAAGAAACAAACATCTAGAAGATAACAGGAGAAAACAGGAGTATGGTGATATCTTTTTAGATATAACACCAATGGCACAATTCATGAAGAAAATAATTCATAACCTAGACTTCCTTAAAACTAAAAATATCTGCTATGCAAAAGACACAAGAGAATGGAGAATACAAGCCACAGACCTTGGGGAAATATTTACAAAAGACTATTCTGATAAACTGTTGTCCAAAATATACAAAGAACTTTCAAAAAGTAAATATTAGAAAACAAAGTAACCTAATAAATGAACAAGGGCCTCAGACATCTCATCAAAGATATACAGATGGCATACAAAAATACAAAATGATGCTTTACATCACATGCCTTTAGGTTCTTATTGATAAAAGTAGTATATTTAACCTATGTGTATTCGGTAAATATATCAAAGACAGTAACACCAGTAGCTTCCTCTACCATTAAAAATGGTGCCCCAAGCTTTATTCCTGAGAAAAATTTCATTTTGAAGTTTTATCTGGTTGCCTCATGCCAATTTTAAGGATTAGAACATTTTGCCTCTAGACTGTTATTTGATCTCCCTTAAATTCAAATTAGTGGTCACTGCACTTAAAAGAACAGAGACTTAGACGTACCTGTGTGGCTCAGTCAGTTAAGCATCTGACTTCAGCTCAGGTCATGATCTCAGGGTTTAGGATGGAGCCCCATATTAGGCTCCCCACTCAGCAGTGAGTTGGCTTGTTTCTCTGCCTCTCCCCCTGCTCCTGCATATGTGCCCTCAATCTCTCTCTCTCAAATAAATCAATAAAATCTTTTTTTCAAAGAAAAACAGATTTATATCAAACTCCCAGAAGAGGTTTTACCAATTGTTTATTAATAAGTACTTCTTAATAAACGCTTTTATTTTCAATATAATATGATAGCAATGCTGTGAGATAATTACCAAAGAGAAATTGGCTTAAGTTGGTTTTGAACACACCCTTTAGAGAAAAGTAGTGAAGATATTATTGAAATAAAATGAGAATACTAATAAAGAGAAAAATTCAAATTTCCCAGAAATTTCATCATGAAAATGGGCAATTGGTATTAAATGCAACGGGTTTACATTAAAACAGGCAAATACTGGGAACTTCACAATGAATGTCTTAAATAAGAATTATATAGGTTTTATTTAGTAGATAAAAATGAAAATATATAAATGGTAATGTTTCTGATTTCTATAAAAATGAGAGCAATTCATTTCTACAAGAAAAACAAGCCAAACACTGTTTATAAAAGTAATGTTTCAAAAAATAAAATAAATAAAAGTAGTGTTTCAATCAGAAAGCAAACTCAGCTATGTCATGCATATGGTGTTATATTAAAAGGGAAAAATAATTAAATCTTGAACTAAACATTCTACTTTGAGTGCTATAGAGATCAAGATGTTGATCTAGAAAGGAATATCTCAACATAACATTTGATTGCTCAGTAGATCTGACATAAGTTGGGAAGGAGATAAGGAAAGCAGAGATTTAAAAAGCTGACATTCCTAAAAAGTAGGGAATCAAGGGACAATATCCAGGGGTACTTGGTGGCTGGCTAAGTGTTTGACTCTTGGTTTTGGTTCAGGTTGTGATCTCAGGGTCATGAGATCAAGCCCCACGTTAGGCTCTGTGCTCAGTGCAGAGGCGGCTTGAGATTCTCTCTCCCTCTCTCTCTGCTTCTCCTGCTTGTACTCTCTCATAATAAATAAATAAATAAATAAATAAATAAATAAATAAATTTAATAGTAACTATTACAATAAATAATAATACATCATAAATAGATCTTTAAAAAAAAGAAGGCAATATCCAAAGTTGATAAGATAGGAGCAGGGGAAAATATGTCCTCCCTATGTATAAATATAATATTTAATACTATAATTATTAACCAGGGTATACGGAGAATGAGGCAGAATAGAAAATTGGGAATAATCTCAATATATATTGGAAATGAATACATAATAAGAATCACATCATATTTCAATGGTAAAAATAATTATTCAATTCATAGTATTCCCTGAGGCGGAAAGACATCTAGAAATAATTGAATACATACTATATTCTTTAATCAAAATATAAATTCCAAGAGGATTAAAGAAATTTATATAAGTATTATTAAAATGCTAGAATAAAGATGAGAACTTTTTAAATATAAGCTCAGAATGAAGAACATGATATGGAACCCTGAAATATAAACTATTAATAAATTTCACCATAATAAAATATTATACATTTCAAAAAAATCCATAAACAAAAGATAAACACAAAATGATGGTACCAGCTTATAATTAATACCACAAAGGAAAATTCCCTAAATATATAAAAAGCTAAGAAAAATTGACATTAAAAAGACCAACAGCCCAATAGAAATATGAATAAGACATAATCACTTTATTTAAAAAGAGACAAAGAAATTTCAAATGGTCCTGAAAAATACTGAAAATATATTAATATGCAAAATGAGAGAAAGGAAAGATATCACTGTACCTATCAAAATTAAAAATTATTCTCAGATGGCAGTGAAAGATTAAATGAGCATAACCCCAATAGAGAGCACATTGTCAATAATCTGGCAAATTTAAAATAACATATATCTATGATCTGGCAATTTCATTTCTATACCACTTCTACCTTAGAGATATATTTGAAATGACACATATCATTGTTTATTAGCACAAAATATTCAAAACTACTTAAATGACAATAAAAATAAATGGTTAAACTAGTTATACAAATTGGTATTATCCTTCAGAACTCTATTTAAATCAAACTGACCAAGCACACTTAGAGTTAATCCAGATACCCCTACATCATATGCCTTGCATGCAGAAAGCTACTGCAATAATTAATCCTCCCCAGTACCCCTATATCTTTGGAGAAGCAGCAGGGAGATATTTGAAGCATATATGGATTTTCCCTAAATTTTCAGATGAATATTTAGTAACATCACAGTTAGAATGAAGCCAATTTAATTTTGAATGTAAGAACCAATAGCAAAGAAAATCAACAATTTACAATGTTGTTGGTTTTTTTAAAGATTTATTTTATTTTTTTTTAATTTTTATTTATTTATGATAGTCACACACAGAGAGAGAGAGAGAGAGAGGCAGAGACATAGGCAGAAGGAGAAGCAGGCTCCATGCACCGGGAGCCCGACGTGGGATTCGATCCCGGGTCTCCAGGATCACGCCCTGGGCCAAAGGCAGGCGCCAAACTGCTGCGCCACCCAGGGATCCCCTTAAAGAATTATTTTAGACAGAGAGAGATTGTGCAGGAGCCAGGGAGGGAGGTGGGGGGCAGCAGACTCTTTGCTGGATCCCAGGATCCTGAGATCACAACCTGAGCTGAAACCAAGAGTCTGATGCTCAATTGACTGAGCCAACCAGGGGTCCCTTCTTCTTCTTCTTCTTCTTCTTCTTCTTCTTCTTCTTCTTCTTCTTCTTCTTCTTCTTCTTCTTCTTCTTCTTCTTTCTTCTTCTTCTTCTTCTTCTTCTTTTCTTTTCTTCTTTTTTCTTCTTCTTCTTCTTCTTCTTCTTCTTCTTCTTCTTCTTCTTCTTCTTTTTTTTTTCTTTTTAAAGATTTACTTTAGAGAGAGAGCTGGCATGAGCAGGGGGGAAGGGCAGGAAGGGCAGAAGGTGAGAAAGGGGAACAATTAAGAACAGTTTTGAGGTGATTAATTTGGTCATGAGAAGAAGGAGATAAATCTAATTAAACCTCTACCTCATACCGTAAGCCAAATAATTCCTAGATGAATTTAAAGGTAACATGTAAAAGAGAGAGAGAAAATGAATGTAGGCATAGATATAAATCATTCAGTTAAACAAAACATACCCAAATATCTTCAATACATTTAACCAAAAAGAATTAAAAGCTTCTGTATTTTGAAAAAATGCAGGTTATGCTTTTATAGCATGAGATGAGGAAAAGCAACTTGGAAGACTGGAGTGAGGAGGTCATTTTTCTTAAGGTAGATTTTTTCAGACCTAGTGGTTGTTTTTGCACAATGTCCAGATCATTTCCCTTCTCTTAATTAGCAAAGTGTGAAATGCGGGGAAAAAAGGCACAAGAAAACTAAAGGACAGCCTCTTTGAAGAAAAGGGTGAAAGAGGGATCCCTGGGTGGTGCAGCGGTTTGGCGCCTGCCTTTGGCCCAGGGCACAATCCTGGAGACCCAGGATCAAATCCCACATTGGGCTCCCGGTGCATGGAGCCTGCTTCTCCTTCTGCCTGTGTCTCTGCCTCTCTCTCTCTCTCTCTCTCTCTCTCTGTGACTATCATAAATAAAAAAAAAAAAAGAAAGAAAAGGGTGAAAGGGTCTAGAATGGGCAGGTCAGGTGGCCAATCACAAGCTTTGCTAACTCTTAATTTTGTCATTGACAGGTTCTAATTCTAATAAATCATTAGAGGTCAAATGTTTTATCTACATCAGAGCTGCTATAATCCCATCAATCTGCAACTGGCATCATTCAAAGATGAGAAAAAATTTGAAAATAGCTATGGTCTGGTGTATTTTTAATTCAAGTGAAGCCTTCTACACTCATGGTGATGTGAGAACGTGATACTTTTTATACATGTATCATGATTCACTTTGAAAAAGCAGCAGAGTCAAGGCTGTCAAAGACTAAAGACACCCTAGTACACACTGCCAGCCACAGATGGATTGATGATGCAGGGAAATGGAATAAATGATCTGCCTCATTATTTTTGTTCTGTGATTCTTTTCATACTCTATCAAGCCTATTTTCACAAAAAGAAATTAAATGTATAAAGATTTTATAGTTCATTTCAACCTGTTTCAGCAGTTATGGTAACAGTTACAATCTCTTTAGCATTTTTCTTCTACACTTAAATTTCAACAGTCCGGAATCCATTTAGTATTAAACATTTGTTTTTATACTGGCATTTTCCAAAGTACTATCTGTGGAATTCAGATAAACATTCGTAGAAGTTTTTTGTTGTTGTTTGTTTGTTTGTTTGTTTTCGGTAAAACATAAGCTGGACAGATGTTAACAGAACATGTAAAATGGAAAATTACTTTCCAGCCATGCAAGATTTCATTCAGCCTCAGTTTTATAAAGTGAATCACTGAAGTAATATATAAGATCCCTTATAATAGAAGAATCTGACAGGATTGTTAGATTTCTAATGCTACAGTATTTTTCTAGAGGTTAATTTGTAAATAGACTAAAATTAAATGCAAATAAAATACCAGTAACTGGATGTTTTGCATTCTGATTTGTATATAGTCAAGGAAACTGTAAGGAATCACACGGTTTTTATTTTCCACAAATGGCTTTTAAGAAAACTTGTAATTTAGGGATACCTCAGTGCCTTAGTTGGTTAAGTGTCTGATTCTTAGTTTTAGATCAAGTCATGATCTCAGAGTCCTGAGATTGAGCCCCATGTCTAGCTCCATACTCAACAGAGTCTGCTTGTCCCTTTCCCTCTGCTCTTTCCCCCATTATCTCTCTCGCTCCAACTCTCTCTCTCAAAAAAAATTTTTTTTAATTCTGTAAGTTATAAACTTCTTTGTGTATATTCAACTGGTGGCTTTTTATTTCTGTTGTATGGCAGGCATTGTTCATGGTGTTCGAGATGCATCATTAATGAAGCACTTCCTCCTTGCAGTGTAATGAAAATACAAGAATGTCAGTTTTGGTGAAAACACCAAAAGCAAAACAATTACAATGCAACATAACAAACATTAAAACACAAACACATACAAGATTCCAAGAAATAATGAGGAAGAAGCCCTTCAATCCTTCAAGGTACTGCCTCTGGGATGCTGCATTGGCTAACATAAGAAGGTAGGGCTATGGGTCCCACTAACCCTCGCTGCACTCAACACATCTTTGATTTTCTTTTGCAACCTGGAAATCTGCAGAATGTTTTATTTTTTTTATAAATTTATTTTTTATTGGTGTTCAATTTGCCAACATATAGAATAACACCCAGTGCTCATCTCGTCAAGTGCCCACCTCAGTGCCCGTCACCCAGTCACCCCCACCCCTCGCCCACCTCCCCTTCCACCGTCCCTAGTTCGTTTCCCAGAGTTAGGAGTCTTTCATGTTCTGTCTCCCTTTCTGATATTTCCCATTTATTTTTTCTCCTTTCCCCTTTATTCCTTTTCACTATTTTTTATATTCCCCAAATGAATGAGACCATATAATGTTTGTCCTTCTCCGACTGACTTATTTCATTCAGCATAATACCCTCCAGTTCCATCCACGTTGAAGCAAATGGTGGGTATTTGTCATTTCTAATGGCTGAGGAATATTCCATTGTATACATAAACCACATCTTCTTTATCCATTCATCTTCCGATGGACACCGAGGCTCCTTTCACAGTTTAGCTATTGCGGACATTGCTGCTATAAACATTGGGGTGCAGGTGTCCCAGTGTTTCATTGCATCTGTATCTTTGGGGTAAATCCCCAGCAGTGCAATTGCTGGGTCATAGGGCAGATCTATTTTTAACTCTTTGAGGAACCTCCACAGTTTTCCAGAGTGGCTGTACCAGTTCACATTCCCACCAACAGTGCAGGAGAGTTCCCCTTTCTCCACATCCTCTCCAATATTTGTGGTTTCCTGCTTTGTTAATTTTCCCCATTCTCACTGGTGTGAGGTGGTACTCATTGTGGTTTTGATTTGTATTTCCTTGATGGCAAGTGATGTGGAGCATTTTCTCATGTGCTTGTTGGCCATGTCTATGTCTTCCTCTGTGAGATTTCTCTTCATGTCTTTTGCCCATTTCATGATTGGATTGTTTGTTTCTTTGGTGTTGAGTTTAAGAAGTTCTTTATAGATCTTGGAAACTAGCCCTTTATCTGATATGTCATTTGCAAATATCTTCTCCCATTCTGTAGGTTGTCTTTGAGTTTTGTTGACGGTATCTTTTGCTTTGCAAAAGCTTCTTATTTTGATGAAGTCCCAATGGTTCATTTTTGCTTTTGTTTCTCTTGCCTTCATGGATGAATCTTGCAAGAAGTTACTGTGGCCAAGTTCAAAAAGGGTGTTGCCTGTGTTCTCCTCTGGATTTTGATGGAATCTTGTCTCACATTAAGATGTTGCATCCATTTTGAGTTTATCTTTGTGTATGGTGCAAGAGAGTGGTCTAGTTTCATTCTGCATATGGATGTCCAATTTTCCCAGCACCATTTATTGAAGAGACTAATATTCTACAAAGGTGGAAAGACAATCCACTGGAAAAAATACAGTCTCTGCAGAATGTTTTATTTGGAAAAGAGATTACACCTTTTCCTTTCCATAAAGTTTTACAAAACATTCACCTAAGTCTTCCAGGGGGAATTTCAAAAAAGATTTCATAGTAGAAATATTTAGCAGTGTGAAACATATAAATATTTTAAACATCTGTACCTACCACAGTTACTGCTAAATTTTAAGTGTGGAGCAGAAGTGTGGAGCAGAGTTGAAATAATGTTTCACTGGGGAATCAAATTTTGTGTTGATCTTATTATCATCTCTTAAATACTCATGGGGTATATGAAAAGGTAAGACATGGAGAAAATAGTGCATAGTTTGGTAAATTCAATAGCAGAGTTGGAAAGGAGTCTATAGGTGAGTTTAGAGTTAGTCACTAGATTTGCACTGCATATTTAGGAAAGAGTGGTATCTTTGTAATTTCTGGCAAGTAGCGGGAGCAAGCAGAAATGTCAAGCTGCCTATCAACAGACAGAAGTGCTAGTACCTATAGAATGAAAAGATGTTTTGAAGGAGAGAGATGTCTAATAATCAGTACAAAGATATGTGTATAAATCAAGAAAAAGGAGCTGGGTTCCAAATATTTGTCAATGTGGGGCTGAAAGAAACAGATCCTGGAAATAAAAGGAAGTGAAATCAAGATCCCCCAGGAGGAGAATATAAATCCCTTAAAATGTGCAAAAATCTTGCAGTAGAATATGAATTATAGGCTTGTTAGACAGGAGGACTGGCAGTTTGTAAAATGGTATTGGTATATCAAAAGATATGACTGGAACAGAATGGGAGGAGGAATCAGTTCAGGTAGAAGAAATGACATACACACAGCAAATACTAGAGTCCAGAGATTGTACAGCGAGGAATTATAGATCAGAAGACTGAAAAACAAGCTGACACTCATTGTTGCTCGCTCTTAGTATACTCATATACTACTTACTATTCCTCTTCTATTCTTTGCATACTAGGTAAGTAAGAAGATTTAACTAGGACATCAAATGTCATTTAGTTAACAGGAACCTGGATATATGCATTCATAAGTTTCTGGAATTTGTCCTTTGGGAAGTGCATAAGTAACACTTGTCAAGTGCAGTGAATATTATTTTGCCAAACGTTCAGCAGCACTGCTTTGCAGCACTGGTTTTAGAAGAGAACTGCTTTTCAGCAGTCAGCTGAAGCATTTCTTTTTGTGGTTCTTTAATCCAATCCGTGCTATTTTTAAGTGCAGATCCTGGAATCTGCCCAGTGAAGATATTCTAGCATCCATTTCTCAATTATGCGATTGTTGCCTGACAATACAAGTTCTTTAAATTCCTGATGATAATTAAGCCACAGATGTATAATTAAATGTATTCAAGCCTAAGCAAATTAAGTCAAAATTTTAGTGTTGTTCTCATCTGAGAAACATAACCAAGCTTATATAGAAATTTCCATTCTTGCTTGGTAAACAGTTACATTTTATCATGCAGTTGAGTTTTCAAGTGGACAAAAAAGTAATAATTTATTATCTGTCACAGAGTGCATCCTGTTAATATCCTTATTTTAAAACACTTTCAGTGTCTATAGTTAAAGAAAGTTGGGAAAAAGAATATAGATAAATATTATGAATAGAAAGTCTTCTCATGGGGATCTCTGCATGGCTCAGCAGTTTGGTGCCTGCCTTCGGTCCAGGGCATGATCCTGGAGTCCCAGGATCGAGTCCTACATCAAGCTCCCTGCATGGAGCCTGCTTCTCCCTCTGCCTGTGTCTCTGCCTCTCTCTCTCTCTCTCTCTCTCTCTCTCTCTCTCTGTGTCTCTCGTGAATAAACAAATAAAATCTTAAAAAAAAAAGAAAGTCTTCTCAGAATATGACAGTGAGCTATCACATAAAGAAGACAAGCTTAGACGAAAAAAAAAAAGAATTAATTATTTTTACAAACCTACCAATGGACAACTCAATTAAATACTTAGAGCTTTTTACACCATTTCCTGCAGCCACATGTCAATAAGATTTAATCCTCATCAAGGTTATAATCTAATGAGGGAAACGGAGAAGTTGAGAATACATATCAAAATGCTAATCATATTGACAAAGGTATGCTCAAGATAACACCAAGAGCTTAAAAGAGAAGCCACCAATCTCTTGAGTTCAGGAAAGATTTCACATGAATAGAGAGGAGCCTGGTAGACGAATGAGGAAAGGAGGAGTTAAGACACTATTTTGGAAAATATTAGTAAGACCAATTTGACTATTTGATAGTACAGATACGGTATACTTCTTTTATTTTTCCAGGGATAATAAATCCCTGGTTTTGTTTGTTTAGTTGCTGTTTTCATTATATATATATATATATATATATATATATATATATATATATATATCTCAAGTTTCAAAGTTGTATTTAAAATTTTTATTATTCTCTTTTACTTTTGTCAGGGGGATGTTATATCCCTGCTTACCAATTACTGTGACAAGGCATGGTGTCAATTTGCTGCATCATCCCCTCCTTGAAGATAAGTTCCACATTTAAGGTACAATTTGACCACATAATTATATTCAGTAATTTCCTGTTTCAATATCATTCATTTTATGCTTTGTGTTTCCTGCTCTTTCTTTTCCATAAATGCCCCAAGGCAAAATGATTAATACATAAAAACTCTGTGTTTTGTGATGGTTAACAAAACCAGAAAAATATGATACTTGATAATACCAGGGCTTGAGAATTAATGTTTGTGTGGAGATACTCTAAAGTTGTATTGACTGAATCAGAATTCAATCACATTTATATTTATATGCTAGATATAATGTTTATGGTTCTTTGAAGCTCATAGTGACTATGACTACTCCAAGTGACTACTCCAAAACCGGAAACAGAATGATATGATCATCTCCACCAGGTCTGCCTGCAGGAACAATAAATCTAGGGATATTGTTTATTTATTTATTTATTTTTAAAATCAATATATGTTTGAATGTAATTGAACTGTGAGGAAGAAACATTTATTATGACCTGTAAGTATAGGTTTCTATTAGCTAAAGAACATATACTATGGTAGTTTTCTGAGAAGACATTTATGTATCAAATCCACAAATGAAATACTTCTCTTGTCCAAAACATAGATTATTAATGAACTTTCTAAAGCCACACAGTCATGAATAAGAGTAAGGGTACTTTTACTCTAATAGTATTTTTTTTATATATATAGTTTTGAGTAATTTTGTAGGTAAGGCAATTCTATTTATCGTTACCTATATTTCTACTCTCTAAAGATTCATTATTCTTAAGTTTTCCTACTGATTCATTAGCTCATCCTTAAAAATTTTATATTCTATATTTTCCAAATTTGTATAGGGTCAACCTGAACAAGAAACTATTTAGACAGTGTTTCATTATTGTTTATACAAATATAGTCTGTGAAATTTATTGTTGGTTTCAGCTAAAGAAGAAAAGGTTATTTCACTTATGTCTGTTAGAAAACAGAACTTTGACCACAATAAATATGCTTGCTGTATTCAGTCCTAGCAAGTTAATTTTTCTTGTTCTAATTTTTTTTTTTCTCTTGTTCTAATTATCATGATGCATTCAAGAGCTGACTTTCATTAAGTCATCAGCTACCAGAATAAAATAGTCTTGGAAATCCTGACCCAGTTGCACATAATGAAAAGAAAAGGATTTCTTTATAGTGACAATATCAGCTCAAACTTAAAAACCAGCCAATGTGTCTACTCCCTGAAATATTAGACAAAAATACCCAGTAGCAAGCACTCTTTATTGAGACTATTACTCTTTTGAAATTTCTTCCAGGATACTTATTCAGGGGCCTATAGACAAGCATAAGGGAAAAACAGAAAATATTTGTCAATAATGAAACTGAAAGATTCTGATTAATTTATTATGATATACTGAAATTTCAGAAAGAAGATTGGAATCTTCTAGTGAGATAACGATCAACTTTTAAAGATTAAGTCAATGAAAATCTTGAGAGTGAAGAAGTATTAACAGTGAGATATTGACATATCTCCAGAGACTTCTAATTCATTGCATATCATGTCTGTTGTGCTTGTCAGGAATGGATAAGAGATTACAAAATAAATTTATAAATCAATTTTATGACAGCTATTCACAGTCATTCTACAGGAATATGACTGTGTCTTTATTCATCCTGGAAAGGACACAACTGCTAAAATATTTTTAACATACCACTGATATCTACTTAACCTAGGGACCCTGTTTGAGTTTCTCCTTTTTTAAAAAATATTTTACTTATTTATTCATGAAAGATGCAAAGAGAGAGAGAGAGAGGCAAAACACAGGCAGAGGGAGAAACAGGCTCCTCGTAGGGAGCCTGATGCAGGACTTGATTCCAGGATCCAGGATCATGCCCTGAACTGAAGGCAAACACTCAACCACTGAGCCACCCATGCATCCTGAGTTTCTTCTTTTGATTTGTCAATACTTTCCAGAGTGAAGGCTTTATCACTGGTTCAGTTTTTTGTATACTTTAAGCTAATTAAAAATAAACTGTGAAGTGTACACATATTCTTTGCCATCTCTTTTTTTTTTATCAAGTAGGAGAAAAAAATGTTGGTGACAGTCAATTAGCTACGAGGGAAATCTCAAAGGTAGTATGAGTGAAGAAATCTAAGTTTTATTTTCCTGAATTTGAGTTCTTTTTTAAAAAAATATTTTATTTATTTATGCATGAAAAACATATATAGAGAGAGGCAGAGACACAGGCAGAGCGAGAAGCAGGCTCCATGCAGGGAGCCCGATGTGGGACTTGATCCCGGTCTCCAGGATCCCACCCTGGGCTGAAGGCAGTGCCAAACCGCTGAGCCACTGAGGGCTGCCCTGAATTTGAGTTCTTAAATTTGA
This sequence comes from Canis lupus dingo, assembly GCF_003254725.2. Taxonomy (NCBI): domain Eukaryota; kingdom Metazoa; phylum Chordata; class Mammalia; order Carnivora; family Canidae; genus Canis; species Canis lupus. The sequence goes on from NC_064243.1 coordinate 33,544,294, forward strand.
ATTTAAGTCAAAAAGATTTATAATATATAAGACAAGGTCATAGTCTTACATATCTAAAGAGAATAAACTGTTTCAGTTTTGGTTTAGAGTAATAATATTCAAAGTGAAGAAGACAAGAAATAATAACTATGCATTAGGAACTTTAGTTTTTACAAAAACTTTTCTTAGTGACTAAAATAATTCTAAAAAGGAAGGACATAACAGGCTTTCAAGTGAGAGCATTTTGCTGACATAAGAAACCTCATCTATCTGATCAAGGAATGTATATTTTTGCATTTCGATATAATGAACATGATATACAATCAAAAATATGTCATTTTAGCAGAAAGAAAAAATCTTATTTTATTCTTTGCATACAATACATTTAACATTTTACATTAAAGGAGTCACAAGCCATTTTCCATATTTTGGATTAATCTCTAAAACTTGATTCAACTACCTAAATTTGTCAATGTTTAATACACTTTGATTTTTTTTTCAAACTCGTTATTTGCAAACAAATTTCCTACAAGTTTTTACAACAATCTGTGTACCCTTGCATATTTGTAAATGATTATATCTACTATAGTTAACCAGCATAACCAATTTTTGTTCCCATAAACAGAAAAACTAAAACTGTGGAGGTAAACAGAGCATTGTCATTCCTGAGCACCTCAGCACATCATCCTGTTCATCCTCCAGGAAGGCAATCCTTCCATAGCTATACATGTTTTTTAAAATATTTGTTTAAAATACTTTAATTTTTAGAAAAGTTTTAGAGTTAGAGAGAAATTAAGACAGTACAGAGGATACTCAAAAACTCCATACCCCATAACCCTTTTTATTAGCATCTTATATTGGTATGGTACATGTGTTATAATTAATGAAACAATACTGATATATTATTATTAACTAAAGTCTATACTTTATTCATATTTCCTTAGTTTTCATCTAATGTCCTCTTACAAGTTCCACAATTGCATCCAGGAGACCACTGTAGGACCAAGAGCAGGCCACCCCACAAAATGCCACTTTGGCATATTATTTTAAATAAAAGTTACTTAAGAGACAGCCTGTACAAGATGGACTTTCATTTATTTCCCTGAAAGAAGTAAATAAATCTCCCATGTGAAAGGTACCCCCTTGTATCAGGAGGTAAAGAAACATCTTTGTCGCGAGAAATAGGAAGTTAGAGCCGAGAATGCCATATAAGGAACTCTTATTAATTTTTACTAATTACTCCAACCCAAAATCTGTTTAAAAGTCATTACTAATTGAAACTATTAACTTTTGTCTTATCAACTTTTGTCTTATCAATTCCTCACAGATTTATTGTCTCTTTGTCTAAAAAATATAAAAACTGCCTGCCTCCCTGCCTTGGTCATTTATTTTTTTTAAAGATTTTATTTATTTATTCGTGAGACACACACACACACAGAGAGAGAGAGAGAGAGAGAGGCAGAAGGGACACAGGCAGAGGGAGAAGCAGGCTTCATTCTCCATGGATCCTGGGTCTCCAGGATCAGGCCCTGGCCTGAAGGCGGCCCTAAACCGCTGAGCCACCCCAGCTGCCCGGTCATTTCTTTATGTCTCAATTTCTTATTGGGCCTCTGTGCATACATAAAAAAATTTAGTGGTTTCTTCCCTGTTAATCTGTCTCATGTAAATTTAATTCTTAGTCCAACTGAAGAACCTTATAGTAAGTAAAAGTTCTTCCTCCCCTTCACCACATTACATTTACTTACCCTATCTCCTTAGGCTCCTCTTGGTTAACAGTTTCTTAGATCTTCCTTGATCTTTGACAACCTTCATGTTTTGAGAAGTATTAATAGGTATTTTTAGGCTGCCTCACTATCGAAATGTGTCTGTCTGATGCTTTTTTAAGACTGAGGTTATGGGTTATTGAGAAATAAGCCTCAGAGATGACACATATTTTTATCACATTTTACCAAGGGTACATCCATCCTATCAAGATGACTTAGCTCTGTTGATTTTTACCTAATAACCTGGCTAATGTGGTGTTTGTTAGTTTCCACTCCTCAAGTTATTCTTTTACCTTTTTTTTCCATACTGTATTGTTTGGAAGAAAGTTAACTGTATGTAGTCTACATTAAAGAAGAAAGTTATTCTCTCCCTCCTTGTTAATAGTGTCCATACAAACAATTCTTATGTATGGGAGATTTCTTTTCCCCCATTTCTATATCCATTTATCTATCATTTTTATATAAGTAAGTTTTATATGGATATATGGATATATACTTACTACATTGGACTATATATGGATATATATTTTCTACTTTGGAGTATAATCTAATACTACTTGGTTTATTCTGTCCCTCAAATTGTTCTGGCTTTGGCCATTGGAAGCTCCCATTAGGTTAGAAGCATGTGAGCTTCCAGAAAGGAGGGGTGGCGGCCAGCCACCTGGAGGAAGGTCCACTTAGGCCTCCAATACCCGTGGAGTGTCACTCCTAATGCCAGTCAGGCTTCAAAACTCTATCAGCCTTGGGGGCAGCCCTCATAGTTTTCTCCACCTCTTTCGCTCTCAGCCCAGACTCAGCACAGTCAGGGAGAACCAGCGACGCCCGGAGCCCGGGCTCTAAAGGTCCAGTAGGCGCAGGCCGCACTAGAGGTTGTGGCCACACCCTGGCCTCAAAGCAACCCCCCACACTCCAGCCAGCTATCTGCAGGCCTGCTTCCTGCTAGGTAATAAATCAGTCTAAGCTCAGACATAATATGAGAAACTCAAGTGTTAAAGGGCAAAAATAAAATCTAAGGGGGTATCAGTAAAATGTGGCTTAGGTTAAATTCCTGATCCAAGGTCTAGCCATAACACCTTTATTAGGAGCTCTGAGAAATTTAAGGCAGAGCCTCTTAGACAAGACACTTAGTTGAAAAGAATTCTGAGAATCTTCGTTGGAACTCCTAAACTCTCTTAGCCAGGTAAAAGGGCTTGTGAGAGTTTAAAGTGTGTGTCTTGACTTTTAGAGTGGACAAAAGGTCTCTAAAAGCCTTGAGGTACTGCCCCACAGCACTCTCACTTCCAAGATAGAGAAGAATCTGTCTCAAAGGGATTTATGGCAGTAGCTTTGTCTTAGGAGTGTGAATCCAAAAAAGATCCCACGGAAACTCATAACCATGTTAAGAGTTTTGTGTAAGTAGTAACACTGTCAACTTAGACTAAAAGGGTCAGAGGCAGTTCAAAATTAAAAGACGTTTTTGGGCTCTCAATCTCCTTGCAAAAACAGGCCATTTCTTATAAAAAAGATTTAGTGGAAAATAATCTGCTCAAGGACCTATACCTGAGAACTCCATTTGTAGTGATGCCTCCACATCTAGACTTAATTAAGATGATCAACTCCTGGGCCTCAAGTTTGACCTTGATGCTGGAATACATGAAGTACATAAGGCACCTTGAGAGATGAGTGTCTGTCCCATGTGTGAGAAATATAATTTTTGGCTAGTTGTAGCTGATTAACCATGATTACAGTTAATTTGCAACATTCCTCTACCCCCACTGAGGGGAGTGTACTTCACCTCACCGTGTATCTGAGCTGGGCCTGTGAATAATTGCTTTGACCAACAGATGTGGTGGGAGAGACATGTGACTTCCAAGTCTGGGTCATAGGAAGTCTTCAACATCCAGTAGACCTCTTGGGATGTTCCCTCCCCAAACTCAATTGCCAAACTATCAAGAAGAACCCAAGCCACATGAATAGGCCAGGTATAATTGCTTCTGCCAATGACCCCAGACTGAACTTCCAGATGATAGGCTGGCATCAGTTGCCAGCCATATGAGTGAATAACCCAATTGAGTCTTCAGTTATTCAAAGACCCAGCCACTATCTTACTGCAATTACCTGAGACGTCTCAAATGAGAACCACCAACCAAGTCTATTGGACACACAGATCCAACAGAGATAATAAATTGATGTTTTTAGCCACAAAACCATGGAGTACTTTGCCAAGCAACAATAGATAAGCAAAACAACAGGCAAAGTTATAGTAATCTGTTCAGAAAATATTTTATATTCACACAGTGGAAGAATCTTAGAATCAGGAGCCAGCTGTAGAAATCTGAAGGAGTTTATATTTGAATTTTTCCTTATTTTATTACATGTTGTTCTCTTCAGTAATTGTTCAGTGAGATTGTAGGTCAAGCTAACAGTTCAAATTTAAGGTTTATTAACATCTTGTTTTCAGTGCATAAAACATTTTCTCACATATTTACTTGGCTTATTTATGTATTCCTATAGAGATTTTCTATTTTATTTTGAGATAATAGGGAGGAAATGTTATGTACTCTGAGCCCTTCAGATGCCTCAAGAAGTGATTAAAGGTCTCTGTAAACCAGAAGCAATCAATGCTGTATCATTTATATTCTCATTCTAAAACACATTCCAGTTGATCCATATGATTGTTATTTTAACCAGGCAAAGTTCTTACGTAGGAAGTTAGAGCTTTGCGTTTTCTAAGCCGTAATTTAAAAGACAAAAAGAAAAATAAATACATCTATTTCTCTCTGAATTAGGCATGCTTGAAGGATAGACAATATGTAAAAAGTTTTGGCCAATTAATAAATACAAGTTTTCCAAAAAAGAAAAGAGGAAAAGAGAAAAAATAAGGAAGACACAGAAAGAGCTATAAATATAAACAAATCATTGTAAGAAAAAGACAAATTGCATTTCTTTTTTGAGAGGAATAACACTTTTACTTCTTTTTCCCATTTAAGCACACTCAGATACACACAGATCCTGCTAAGCTCAGTGCTTCAATTTTAGCCATGGGTCAAATAAGTATAGGACGCAAATTGTTGTATCTTAGTAAAATTGACTGGTTGCATAAGGTCCAGATCAGAAGGTCGGAGTGACAGAGACAATTTCAAAGGCATATCCTGAGGTTTTCTGGTCTAGTGTTGGCTCTTTATTCTCCTGGACATATTTTTTTTTCTAGTTCTGACTTATTTTACCTCCTGGGGGCACATAAGAAACAAATAAAGAAAAGAAAAGAAAAAAGAAAAGAAAAGAAAAGAAAAGGAAGGAAAGGAAAGAAAGGAAAGAAAAGGAAAGGAAAGGAAAAAAAAGAAAAAAGAAAGAAAAGAAAAGAAAAGAAAAAAGAAAAGAAAAGAAAAAAGAAAAGAAAGAAAGAAAAGAAAGAAAGAAGAAGGAAAGGAAAGGAAAGGAAAGGAAAGGAAAGGAAAGGAAAGGAAAGGAAAGGAAAGGAAAGGAAAGGAAAAGAAAGAAAAGAAAAGAAGAAAAGAAAAGAAAGAAAAGAAAAGAAAAGGAAAGAAAAGAAAAGAAACGAAACACAGGATTTTATCAGCAGTTGCCAGACAACTAGACAAAGACATAGGCTGTGACAGAAGCTTTGCTTTCAACTTGACTAAACCACAATCTTGTGACATGATTTAACAGAAGCAGATGACTCAAAAGCCAGGATAACTCAGAATTCTCAAGGCAAATAGAAAAATGAAAACATTTTTAAAACCCTTCAAATATGAAAAGGTAAAAATTCTTGGGCAATATGCAAAATCCTCAAAACCAAACTTGGAAGTAAAACTGGTGAACAAATGAAAACCAAACCAGATTTGGAATCAGAAATAGTCTTGGGAAAGAACTAAAGATAATCCAGAAAGAGTCAGTGAGAGGCAAAGTACCTGATTCGGAAACTGAAACTCAAATCCGGAGCAGAGTGGAAGCTCACCAGTATGAAATCCACACTGCAAGCAAAAGAATATGGTCCTCGGTGCAGGAGGCTTAAGGGTATTGCCTTCATCAACAGTGCAATATCATCAGGGCTGGTGATTGGATCCACTGGAGCATCTCCAGTGGAAATGCTATTTGCGATATAAAGACTAAAAAAAATAAGGAAAAAATTTCACTTTCAAATGGTTTTTGTGTAAGAAGCATAGGCTCTAGAAGATTTTTTTGTCATCAAGTTGAAAAATACAAGTACTTTAAACAAATGAGTTTACTATGGTGACAGTCTGTTCATATTGGATAGTCATTTTATAAAATTTTATCTAACAATGATTGTCAGAGTTAAAGAAAAATCAGAGATAAAGTTGTTTCCCTCAGTGAACATACAGGAAATGACCCATGATTATATCTATTTGATTATCCTGATTTAGATATCCCAGGGTGAAATGAATGTACCTTTTTTATTACTCTCTGGTTATGGTATATAATGAAAATAGATCAAATAATATCAGGGCAAGATGTCAGTTTGTTTTCTCAACATGCTTGGCCATTATTTGTCAATCATTTCACTCTGTCAGACTTGCTATACTTCCAATATTAACATAAAATATGCCCAGATCAGCAATCTCAAAGAGATCTTTGTGTCTCTGTGTTGAGTTCAGTATACCAGTTAAAACCTTTCTTCCGTATTGTTGAGTTCTTGTTGAGAACACTGATGCTCATGTTTCCTCTTTCTTCCAGTGAGTCTCAGTCAGGCTGTCCTTCATATTCCAACATGAGGCATTGACTGTCTATCTGGATTTGATCATTTCTTTCACAGTAAGCCCCTTTGGTTCTTATGCAAAAATGTCTATCCTCTTCCCATGGGGTACACCAACGGGAAGTTTTTACTAAACATCTGATTAGGTCCTAATATAACAGTCCTGCAATGCTTGGGTAAAGTGAAAACCCATTTGCCTGATGAGGTCCGTGAGAGTTGTTCCATTCTCCATTGAGATTTGTTCTTATGTGGCTTTCTTCTCTTCAACTTGGAGAATTGAATAAATGGTGACAAATAAAGTTGCAAAGTTAGGCAGAGGCAAAATCCTAAAAATAGTGCTGCGCTAACACCAATAACAATAAAAATAGGCAATCAAGTATAATAAATCTATATTGATGGCCACTAATAGCCAGCTACTTCCTATGGGCCAAAATTTAACATGCATAATCACATTTTTTTCCTTAGCATAATGCCATGAATTAGAAACTATATTTTACGGTTTTAAGTTGTCACACATTACTAATGTAAAAGCTTCCAACATCTAATTCACCAAGTGGCTGATTTGCTGAAGATCTAATTAACTAATGATCAATTTGTGCAGTCTCAATTTTCCAAATTTGTCAAATTAAAACATTTGTCAGTTTACTAAAAATGATTTCAACAGAATTAACAGGAGACATTATAATATTAGCAAGAATATGAAATATCATTAAAATTAATGTATTTTTGAATACTGAAATTTTACTTAAATAGTATTTTTTATAATAAAGTTTTCACAATTCTCAAAAATAATTATTTCTTGTGGAAATTCTTGGTCAATAGTGAATTTTAATTCTCTATATTATTTAGTCTTGCCAAACTTTTATCTTCCATCTTTGTCCTTTTCAGGGTATTAATCAATTTTTTAATTATTTTCTTAATTGTCTCTTTATAATTCAGTTACAACAAAATTTAAGTATTAAACATTAGATTATAATATTCATATTATCATTCTTTCTTTTTCCTACACTCAACAGTTTCTTTTTTACCTGCAACTGCTTCTTCTCATTGGCATATCCAAACTTCTCTGTATTAGAGGCATGGAATTTTAAAATATCTGAGTTTATCCTAGATATTTTAAAATTTTGATTTAATTATAATGTATGTTTTATATCTAATAAATGAAAATTAGGAATGATACTAAATACCTTAAATTTGAAAAATATAGTGACAATCATTTAAAATTAATGAGGAGAAAACAATCCTAGTATATCTGTAAAGCTGTCCATTCAATGAATTGTATTTTTGCAAGTTGATTTTTCTTAGTCTGATTTTAACAAATTGGCTTTTCAGATAATTGTATTTTTAAGAATTGACTTTTAGCAAACTCTATGAATCATTTTGCTTACCCACTGATAGAGATGAAAACAGAGTTATAAATATGAGTTTTAGTAACTTGGCCAAGGTAACTTGGGTAGTAAGAAGCAAATCGTTTTTCAAATTCATAGGATCTATACCATATTTTAATATTTACCATACCAGGGGCACCTGAGTACTCAGTGGTTGAGCGTCTATCTTTGGCTCAGGCCATGATCCCGTGGTCCTGGGATCCAGTCTCACATTGGACTCCCTGCTGGGAGCCTGCTTCTCCCTTTGCCTGTGTATCTGCCTCTCTCTGTGTCTCTCATGAATAAATAAATAAAATCGTTAAAAAAAATTTGCCATACTAATTTATGTCATAATTTAATCATTACTCTATGCCACCTTTCAGATTATTAAAATTCTGATTTTTTAATAAATTAATTCATTTTAGTTTTCACTGTTTACAGTTCAGGAGTTTAAATGGAATTATGAAGGTAAAGATTGTGTTGCTTCCTAAATGAGTAATTATTCTAACACCTGAGGATCTTCACTAAGTAGGCAGACAGCCAGGATGCATAAGGCCTAGTTGGGGATATTGCTTGAAGAGCTAGCCCTACTTGATGAGGATAACTTACCTGACTACTAGTGTTAGCTTTTATAATAAAAGTGACAAAGAAACACTGTTAACATGTATATGTAGCATAAATACATTTGTGTTTTAGAAATAAAAGTCTAGCAACATTATAGAGAAGAAGCAATGAAGCTAGAGACAGAAAGGTCAGATAGGAGACATTGATGTACCTTATAATTAATGACAAGGGTCAACATGAAGGTATTAGTAGCAGTAATAGATAAGCACAACAAAGAGTAGAAATAAAATAAATAGGATTTGGTAATTTATTGGGGCATGATCACAGGAAGAAGGAAAAAGTTATGGTCTGAATACCTAGGTCAATAATCCTACTACCCATCATGATGGTAAATTGAGATGAAACGACTCTTGGTAAAGGAGATGATGAAATTAGTTAAATTTGAATGTTAAGTTTGAATGATTGTGACTCATTCAATGTAAATATGTACTACATAATCGCAGTGGGTATCGGTGTGTGTGTGTGAGAGGGAGAGAAAAAGAGAAAGTGCTCAGAGAGGCTGAAGTAGTCTCCATAAATAAGTACTTTTGAGGGACATGTGGTTGGCTTAGCAGTTAAGCATCTGTCTTCAATTCAGGGCGTGATCCTGGAGCCCCGGGATCCAGTCCCACATCAGGCTCCCTGCGTGGAGCCCGCTTCTCTGTCTGCCTATGTCTCTGCCTCTCTCTGTGTGTCTCTCATGAATAAATAATTAAAATATTTTAAAAAATAAATTAAATTAAACTAAACTAAATCAAATGACAGTGGTAACTTAAATGCCAGCAATAAGGAGTTTTCAGAACTTAACTGACAAAATAAGGAAATACCTGTTATATACTGAGCAACTTTATCAAATGCTGGAGAAAAGTCAAGTAAGTGAGACATGGGCAAATATTCAATATGTATCTAAATAAATTATTGGTAACATTAGTGAAAGTAGTTAATGTGGTAGGGTAGAACTAGACAGGGGCTACCAGGGAAATCTTAAAATTCTTCTTTTATTTCATAAGAAGAAACAGGTCTCTAATGTATCTCGTTGTAAGAAATTATGATTAAAAAATTATGTGCAGATAGGAGGATAGAGAATAGACCAGCTAAATGATGGATAATTCAAAGCTACTATATATTGTTTTTCTGCCCAACCTTGAAGTTTCAATGTCACATATTCCTAGAAATTCAACAGTGAACCAAGAAAAATGACACCTAAAAATCAGGAAATTATTACCAGTGTAATAATTTTCTTATCTGTTATGTATGTACATATTTCATGTCTGTACATATGCAATAAAGAATTGTTACACTTTAGTAAATCTGAAAGAGATTAAAATAGATTTACGTATTGTCAACTGAGTCTTCATAATAAACACTTATATAACTCTTGCCATTAAAAAACCTGATTGTTAATGATAAATAACCACTTATGGAAGATATCAATTCATACATATATTATTAATCCAAAGGAATATAATTTTTAAAAGGACTGGGAAATATACATACAACAGAGAAATACTGTTGTCATCACATAATATTTTAAACTTTTGTAGCAGAACAAGAATGTGTTTTAAATACACTGATGAAAAAACTCAAATTTCATAATAAAAGTTTCTTGAAATGAAAGTTTAAGGTTAAGAGATAAGCTTAGTTTCTCTTTCCTACTTAGATATTAAAATAGCTTATTTTAAAAATATTTTATTTAGGGATCCCTGGGTGGCGCAGCGGTTTGGCGCCTGCCTTTTGCCCAGAGCGCGATCCTGGAGACCTGGGATCAAATCCCACGTCGGGCTCCCGGTGCATGGAACCTGCTTCTCCCTCTGCCTATGTCTCTGCCTCTCTCTCTCTCTCTCTCTCTCTCTTTCTCTGTGACTATCATAAATAAATTTAAAAAATATATTTTATTTATTTATTCATGAGAGACAGAAAGAGAGGCAGAGGCATAGGCATGGGGAGAAGCAGGAGACACGAAAGAGAGGCAGAGACATAGGTAGAGGGAGAAGCAGGCGTCCTGCAGGGAGCCTGATGCTGGACTCCATCCTAGGACCGGGATCAGGACCTGAGACAAAGGCAGACACTCAGCCACTGAGCCACCCAAAAGCCACTAGATAACTTATTTTATAGTAGATATTGCTCTGTGTTTAGAAAAGAGGAAAAAAAGATGCTGTGTGTCTTATCTCCTTTTTCTAAATTCACTACTAAGTTTACGAGAAGGTAAAAAGACATACAAATATATAAATACAGTTCAATGTGATCAGTACTTTAATCCTATGCAGCCATAAATTGGATATTTACTTCAGCACATTGAAATATCAAAATGAGCCTATGGTAGGCAAATGTTATATTTGCTTTACAGATGGGGAAACTGAAGCTCAGAGAGGTTAATCTTATCCTGCTAAAAAGCCATTGTGGTCTATATTTTATGCAATATTATCTGACACCAAAACTAGTGCCCCCAACTGCTAACTTATATTATGAATTGGGAAGAAGAAAAATTTTAATGGCAGGTTGGTCTATATTTTACATTCCCTAAGATGGTCCAGGTAAATAAATGACTTGAACTCACCTCCATCCCCTAAAAATTGCCTTGTAAACATGCTAATGCCATAGGAAACAGAGAGTTTCTATATGTAAAAGGGTTTGAGCAGGACATATCAAGTTTTCCCAGATTACTTATTGTAAATTAGTCTAGAATATGAATATATGGAGCTAATAGCCTGAAAAAAGAGGTTATTAGCCAATAATAAAAATGGTTAATTGGTCATGTAACCAATCTTCTCTGTAGTAATTAGTAAACCATTGGAACAGCTGAGGAATATTTCCATATGCATTACACAAATTCTCACTTGTCCATTATTCAAAAACCAAAATATACCTAATGCAGAACAGAGAGGGTATTTCTAGAGGGCTGTGTATGCATATTTTACACTTCTCATGGGAAGGACTGTTTCATTATGGCTAAAATTTGCCTGTGTCCTTTGAACCATTAGCAATTTTGTTATAGGCAAGATCTATGATTTCTGTGGTCTAATTTAATCAAGTAGTCTTGGGAGCACAAAGAAGAGAGCATTAATTCTGCCTGAAGCAGAGTTCCAAAAAAGTTCACAGAGGATATGACTACTAGGATAGTTTGTGAAGCATAAGTACATTTGCCAGCTAAGGGAGTGGGTATGGAACACAAATGGCTGAGGGAAAGCATGACAAGCAATCCTTTATTATTTGCAATGAAATAATAAATGCAACCTCTAATAGCAATATGGTTAATAGTCTTTTTCTTTCAAAATAAAAAAAGATATTTATAATTGACAAGGGTATGCTGTTTTCTCAGGTTCAGATAATCATCCGTGAAAACATTTTGTACAAATGATCAAAGGCTAAATGTAAAACAAAATCAAATTAATGGTGAACTCAAGAGCAATTATTCACCGTCACTGCAATTACTGTGTTTAATGTAACTAATATTAATTACTGGCTTTATCCTAATTACTTAACATTTATCACTTTATTTAATCATTAAAATAACTTTGTATATCTGTGCCACTTTTCTATTCCATTCTACAGGTGAAATAAAGTTATTTAATAGAATCAAACATCCATCAAAGATAAAAACACCAAACTAACAACAGAAAATAACATTTTGAAACAGATAAAATCTATAAGATAAAATCTATAACTAAAATCTTAATAATGAAACATAAAAACACATCTCTTTAAAATTAAGAATTGGAAAAGGACTCTGCTTCCACTAATCTTATTCAACTTTTGCAAAATTCTCTGGTCAGCACAATAAGTAAGCATATTTAGAAATTGTAAATAAATAAAACAAAATTTCAAATAGAAGAAATAAATCTCTCAGTTTTTGTAGATATGATTGACCACATAAAAAGCTGTAAATTATCTAAAGAATGATTATTAAAAACAAGAACTTAGAAATGTTGCTAGATATAAGATCAATTTGCTACATAGTTGCTAAATTTAAGATCAAATGCATTTCTATATATCAACAGTTAGTTATAATTTTAGAAAGAGACCAGTCAACACAGAACCACAAACTATCAAGTGCTCAGGAATAAATGCTAAAATATATATAGTTAAGACTTTATTTAACTCTCTAACTACTATATATTATGTAGTAAGACTTTGTTCATGTGGAGATGAGAAATTTTACTGAAAAACATTTAAAGGAACGAAAATAAATGAAACACTACGTCGTTTCTACAGATAGTCTCAAAGTCAAAAGTTTCTACAATAGACTATTAAAAAATAATTTCCTGATAGATGAAGGCAGGGTTTCTTAATAGCAGCACTATTGACATTTTGGGTTGAATTACTCTTTGTTGTGGGGGCTGTCTTGTGCATTTTAGACTGGTTAGCAATATCCCTGGCCTCTGTTCAATAGATGCTAGGAGGATTCCCCACCCCATTATTATAATCAAAACTGTTTCTACACATTTGCAAATATTTCCTGGAGGACAAAATGACCCCCATTTGAGAACCACTGGGTTATGCACATAAAGAGGAATCACAATTTTTTTAATATTATATTTATTTATTCACGAGAGACAGAAAGAGAGAGAGAGAGAGAGGCAGAGACAGAAGCAGGCCCCATGCAGGGAACGAGACATGGGACTCAATCCCGGGTCTCCGGGATCATGCCCTGGGCTGAAGGCAGCGCTAAACCGCTGAGCCACCCAGGCTGCCCAGGAATCACAATTTTTAATTTTTTTTTAATTTTTATTTATTTATGATAGTCACACAGAGAGAGAGAGAGAGAGAGAGAGAGAGAGAGGCAGAGACACAGGCAGAAGGAGAAGCAGGCTCCATGCACCGGGAGCCAGACGTGGGATTCGATCCCGGGTCTCCAGGATCGCGCCCTGGGCCAAAGGCAGGCGCTAAACCGCTGCGCCACCCAGGGATCCCGGAATCACAATTTCTAAAGAAAACATGTAAATATATAAGATCACTCTTAAATAATGATACAAAAAAAAAAAAAAAGACTCTTGAAACAAAAGCATATAACAAAGAAAAATATTGATAAGTTAAAGATAATTAAATTTGTTACATGTACCATAAAGAAATTGAACAAACCAAAAACTAGGTGGAGATAATATTTGCAACATATCTGAGATTAAGCATTATTATTTCAAATGCATAAAAGACTCCAAAGAGGGCAGTCCCGGTGGCTCAGCGGTTTAGCACTGCCTTCAACCCAGGGTGTGATCCTAGAGACCCGGGATCGAGTGCCACGTCAGGCTCCCTGCATGGAGCCTGCTTCTCCCTCTGCATGTGTGTGTCATAAATAAATAAAATCTTAAAAGAAAAAAACAAAGACTCCTAAGTTTAAAAAAAAAAAGAAGAAAATTAATAAGCAAATGGGAAAATACAAAAGAAAATTATAATTAGACCAATATTTTATTATCTTACATCCTACATACATAAGTTGTAAAACTACAAAGAAAGGATACACACAAAATTATGGCCTGCAAACTGCCATCAGGAAAGAGAACAAAAGAGAACATCTTCCACTTCTTAAGCTAGAATTTAAAACGTATATGCTTACTTTATAACTTTTAGACCACACATGTAAATTACGGTTAATCATTTATAATATGGCTGTTCCATAATAAAAGAAAATACTTAAAACCCCTAATCCCTAGAGAGGTTAGATATATTTTTCAAGGCAAGTGTGGAGCATGTAATATTATCCCATCTGTCACACTCCACAAATTGTGTTTTCACCCTCGAGGCAAAGATAAATATTTAATTTATTATTGTTCTCCTTCTGTGTTACCTTGATGCATATTTTAAGTAAAAAAAATGCTCAGAACATCATTAAATTACTGGTAATTCTCCAGTGCCAGGCCAATTAGATATAAATTCTTTAGTTATGTATTTAAGTCAGATATTTTATTTGACAATTGCAATCTGTTAGCAGTGACAACCAGGGTCGCTATAGCTGAGCAGCTATACTAACAACAAGGTAGACTTCAAAATGAAAAATTCTTCTAAGGAAAACAAGATATATGTAACAATGATAACAGGAACAATTCACCAAGAAGACAAAAATCCAAGTGTCTGTAGTCTTAATAACAAAGCTTCAACTCGCTTGAAGCAAATCTTGGGAGAATAATAAGAAGAAATAAGGAGAAAAAGACAAATTCACAATCATGTCAACACTACTTTCTGAAAGAATAATGGAAGTGTATAAATAAGTAGACAAAAAATCAATAAGGATATAGAATTGAACAATATTATGAATTAACTTGACCTAATTGATATTTATAGAACATTCCAGCCAACAGCTTAAAAGTCTACATTTTTTTTCCAAGTACACAAGGATGTTTGCCAAGAAAGACTCCATGCAGGGCAATGAAACAAGTTTTATCATACGGAATATGTTTAATTTCACAGCAATTAAATGAAACAGTAAGTAAAAGGTATCAGGGAAATCTCCAAATATTTAGAAAACAAGTGTTATAAACTTCTAAATTACTTTTCAATCAAAAAGAAAACTATAGGAGACATTATAACATCTGTTAATTAAATAAAATTAAAATTCGTAGAAATGCAGCTCAAGAAGAGTGTATGAGAAAATATATGGTATTAAATATATATCAGAAAATAAGAAATATCTAAAATTAATGAGCTAAGTTCGTGTTTGAAGAAATTACAAATAAAGAGCAACTAAAACCTAACGTAGATAGAGAAAGGAAAAAAGATGTAACATAAGTAAATGAAGTAGAAAATAGAACTGTAAACTTAAAAATGGTTTGTGTGTATACATACTTATTCCTCATTGAATTTGATTTACTAAAAAAGCAGTGAAGGGGTATGAAATTTGTTGGAAATATTTCCAGTAATCACAGTGATAGAGTGTTTTGCCCCAAGGAAGAAAGGTTAATATACGATATACAGAAGTATTTTAGTACTTTTAACAGTCCTTTATCAGAAGAAATGGACAAAAGTATGATAATAGTGCCTCTCTTAGATTTCCATTTTGTATGTGCTGTATCAACTGACTTTGATCCATATCCAATTTAACGATGAACATTTAAGAAGTTTCCAGATAAAAATGCCACGCCAATTCATAGATAAATATTTATATGTGATTACAAAGAAACACATAGGTTTAATTCTTTTGGTACAATCTCAAGCTAAATCTCAATATTAATTAGCAAAAAATAAAAAATTTCAGAGTCCTTCCTACCATGTACCAAACAACTTTCATATATTTCTGTTCAAGACTTGTAATATCCTACTTAATGTTGAATCTACTTTTTAGGATGAAGACGTGAAATATAATCAAAGTTAAGCAATTTACCTCATATAGTAGTCTCTGATCATATGTTCTTAAACACAGCAATTCATCTACTGTATCACATTGCCTTTTTCTTAACCTACATATTTGATTTATTCTGTCTTAAGAAACAGGGATACAGATGGTAATTAAACTATAATAACAATCTTTATACACAACTAGTCCAATAGATTTTTAAAAACATCGTTATGAAAGAGAGAGTTAGGGAAAACTTACTTATATATGTTTATGCTAAAAGGAGCTTTTAGATTCAAGTTGATGATTTTTTATTCTAATCTTAACTGGAAGAAATTTCAAATCTGTTAACTGCACTGATTTAGAGGAAATCATTATATTTTAGATATCTAATTTTAAATTGGTAAGTATAATGTGTGTAGTTTTTAATCCAGATAATCTTGAAAGAGCTGAGGGCCAGATATGGGAATTCTTTTACCAACGCACCGGCTACAGAAAATAAAGTTGGGAATATGAATATCATTGTTCTTTGAGACATGATTTTGTTCATTTAATTTAAAAATATTTTGACTCTCCAATGTACTATGTACTTAGGATACAAAGATGATTAAAACAGACTCACAGTTCACAGCATATTAAGGGAGGAAAATGTGGAAAACATCAAATCGGAATGTATAGGAGTTAAACTAAAATATGAACAGTACATAATGTTGATGCCAAAAAGGAAGTGATTAATTGTATATTTGAACATTAGGGGAAAAGGGTCTGAAAAGTTGACTCAATCTGGTTAAAGAGATGGACATTAAAAAAAATGCACATTTGTTCTATGTAAACTACTTTCTAAAGTCAAAAGTTATTTTAAAATTTTGATATTAGTGTACAAATGTTTTTCACATTAGTAAATACATCAATGACATTAAATTTAAAGATAACTCTTCTTCTTTAAATATTGTTTTCTTGTTACTATTGTCCTGAATCTGAGTTTGACCACAACAAAATTTGTTTGTGGACCTCTATGCATTTATAAGCAGTGTTCTAGAGTTTGGGATTTTTATTCCACTTACCTCAGACCTTTTGTGGGTGAGAGTTCCCCCACTAATTATTTAAATATTAAACACTTGTCTTTAGAGTCTCTAATCTGAATAATTCTAAAATTTTTGATGGATTGAAAACCTAGCAAAAGACATTAGATATTGGAAATCTAATGTCATTATTTTACCCCCCTTTAGTTTAACTTGGACCTTTTATAAGGAAAGGTCTAGACATCCACAGAGCAGAAAGTACATACCACTTTTTCTCTTCTAATGTACAAGGCATATTCCATGCACTGATTCAGATCAAATTTACAGCATAATTCTTTTAAAAGATTTTTTTTACTTATCATGAGGGACACACACACACAGAGAGAGAGAGAGAGAGAGTCAGAGACACAGGCAGAGGGAAAAGCAGGCTCCCCCCAAGGAGCCCAATGCAGGACCGATCCTAGACCCTGGGATCACGCCCTGAGCCGAAGGCAGATGCTTAACCACTGAGCCACCCAGGTGTCCCTGGCATAAATTTTAATATAGCTTTGGTGTATATATTTACCCTTAAGAGCTTCATGACAGTCTTCTATTCAATATCTCATATTAAAATACTAATCACGATCTCCAGTGACAAGTCCAAAATGTACCTTAGGATATGGATAATGGAGACTTTAAAAATCCAAAATACTAATGTTAGGGAATCAGTTAATGTCTGTCTGTCTGATCCTTTGATACCCTTTGTTCTCTCTGTCCTTTCTGGGTTGGCTTTCAATGGAAGTATCTCTGATGTATTTGTGTGAGCAGGGACTTATTTTTAAAAACATACTTTATTTAAAAGAACACTCTTAACATCTATTTCTAATTTTGGAAAAAGGAAGACTGTTTGCCAGTCACAAAATACGTATACACTGAGCCAGCTGCTCTGTTTCAAAAATAGAAAATATGCTATGAAATCTTTGTAACTTCTGGAAAAATGTGATTCCGATTTTTAAATAACTCTGAAGCTAAATGATCCGGAAGGTGACACCTCTGTCAGAACAATTCTGAAAGAATAACCAAAGATGAAGACATCATCATTTCCCATAGAAAAGAAATAAGTAATTGTATATGTGAGCCATTTTTCTCACAGAAGTAATAATGTTCTATTGTAGTCTAAAGAAGAAAATGTTGGGACACCTGGGTGGCTCAGTGGTTAAGCTCCTGCCTTTGGCCCAGGGCATTATCCCGGAATCCCGGGATCGAATCCCACATTGGGCTCCTCTACCTATGTCTGTGCCTCTCAATCTCTCTCTCTCTCTGTCTCTCATGAATAAATAAAATAAAAAATATTTAAAAAAATAAAATATAAAGAAGAAAATATGTGGAAAATGTGTCACTGGCCATTTTACTATGAAACACAATTACGTGGGCAAATTATAGAAAACACATAAATACCATCATAATTCTGATTTACTTTACGGTATTCCAATTTTCAATAACCTTGAGATATTACAAACTGATATAAGAATTAAAAGATGTTGATTGTAGGCTTAATTTTAAGCAAGATTTATTCCAGTGAGAGATATCTAAACTATGTTTTTCTTACAGAGACTCTTCTTTACGCCACATTTACTGGAGAAAGCCTTGTTCTGTTCTGTTTAACTGAACAGAGGTCAGAGAATCAGCTCATGTATTTCACAGATGTACTACCCAGTACATTTTCCTCACTGTTACTAGTTGCTTAGAACTTGAAAATTATTTCTTCAACTATTTTTTCATCATATCTGGAATAGAAAAAGGTGATTTAAATTAATGTTCTAAAACATGAATTCCTGTTTTAACCATCAATGTGACTTTATGCTTTAAAATATTACTTGTAGCTTCCGCTGGGGATTTCGATGAAACAAATACATGTGAGTTTTCAGTTCTCTGTAAGAAACAAACTAAATATTAATCTTTATCAGATCACCATAAAAAATTATTTTATTTGGGCAATATTCATCTTCTAGCTGTTGATATTCTTGGCTTTCTTAGCTTTGGATCTTCAAATGACTATTTATGTTTTGGAATTTCATTAGAAAACTCATTGTTGGGATGCCTGGGTGGCTCAGTGGTTGAGCATCTGCCTTCAGGTCAGGGTGTGATCCCAGGGTCTAGGATTGGTCCTGCATCAGGCTCCTTGGGGTAGCCTGCTTTTCCCTCTGCCTATGTCTCTGCCTCTCTCTGTGTGTGTCTCATGAATAATAAATAAAAGCTTTTAAAAAAATAAAAAAGAAAGGAATAATTGTTAGGAGGCTTTGCGTTGTTTTCTTCTGTTTTGTTTTGTATTTTTTCTCTCTCCTTCTAATGCTCTAATTTCTTGTACTTACTGAGTTTGATCTTTGCTTTCCTATCTATGTTTATTTTATATTATATTTTTGGTTATCTCCAGGTGACAGTCCATCCCTCATGCTCCCATTGCCCCACTCAAAACCAGATCTTGCAATATTGCTTTGGAGGAAGGGCCCTGTTGTTACACCAGTGGACAGCAGTTTCAGTTAGAGAGTTGGCAGGCAATTTGGCTCACTCAGCCCTGGTGATAAAGCTATGCCTATTTATTTTCACCTCACCAGGCCTATTGGTTGACATAAATCCCAAGCAGTATTTAATAGGAATTTGTTTGTTTGTTTTATTTTGTAAATGAACTTAGGAATGAAATAGAGGATGAATCACTTATTTTAGGAGAAGCCAGCTGCCAACTAGTAAAGACATTCAAACAGCCAGGCTGAGAGTTCCAGGTGGTGAGGAAATTAGGCCTCTTATCAACAGCCAGGATAAACTTGTCCAATCATAAGAGATCTACCTTAGATGTGAAGATTCTGTCCAGCCAAAGCCTTCAGATGACTGCAATCCTTGAATACAACTTCATGAAAGATGCTGAGGCAGAACCACCAGCCAAGCCACTTCAGATTTCCTGACCCATAGAAACTGCATGAGATAATGCTTGTTTTAAGCTACTAGGTTTGGGGGTCATTTGTTACACAGCAGTAGATAACTGCTATATCCATCTATGTTGATTATCTTGTAATGTCTCAAGCTCCATTTCTATCTTTGTCTATGTCTATGGGTAAATCTATAACTCTTTAGAAAGTGGCACTAAAAAAATATTAATTGGATGTAATAAAATGTAATGATCAGTAGAAATTAAATTCCTATTTAAATCATATTTAATACCTTATTCTTTGATAAAGATTACTTAGAAATTGTTCTGAAAATTGGTATAAACTAAAAATTAACAGTCGTACAATGCTCATTTCTTAGATAATATCATCAGGTTATAGCTGCCAATTTGCATAAGGTATTAATGAGATATAAATTACAAAAGTAACACCTAAATCCTGAGCTGGGACATAGTGCTATCATTAGATTTCTGAATTATATTTCCTTTATAAATAAATTTACTAAAGAAATTATATTTATTTTCTAATTAAATATCATTTAAAGCTCTGCTACTATAAAGACTCTCAGAGACACCATTCAAGGACTTACTTCATAGTCTAAGAGGCTTTTTACCGTCCCAGAACATTGAGTGGTGGTTTTAAAAATATTCTTGTCAGGAAGTGATTGAAACTTAAGATATTCAGAATGAAAAATAATCTGGAGTTAATGGGAATATTTCAACAAAATCAAATCCTCATCTTGGTTTAATGCAGTCCTCATGCCCTATAACTGAAGCTACATGATAGCTCATGTGCAGATTCAGCACACATATGCACACACACACACACACACACACACACACAGAAAATTTACTGGATTTTAATCCTACAGTCAAGACATAGTCTCAAAGACAACTTTTAACTTGTGTCCATTTCAATTGTATTAATCAGTGCTCTTGAATTTTGATGACAGAGACCCAACTCAAAGTAGCTTACATAAAAATTTAACTGCATTATTTCGTATCTAATTAGGTGGATGTAATTTCAGAGATACATTAAAGGATTCCAAAAATCATCCACCAGGGCTCTATCTCTCTTTGTATCTCTAGGTCCCACTTTCTGGTCTTGGCTTAATTCCCAAATAGGCTGTCTCCATTTGGGAACAAGAAAAACAATGAAAACCTCAGCCGTGCACAATGTTGTTTGTATCATGTGCCTACACTAAACCAATCCAGTGAAAAAATAGTATTCTGGTATCCTTGAATGCCTATTCCTTGCAAAGTGTGGGAGAAAATGAAGAAGTGTTACACATTCCAAAAGCACACCAAGCAAAATCACTGTAGAAAAAGAGACATATTGTCTGTCTAGGGAAAGGGGACTAGTCAGACAAAATCTCAGATCTTGTGCATTTGTTAACTGAATTACTGTCTAGTCCTCACACCCAAAGTTGATATTCTAATTATCAACCTAAGATAAGAGTATTTTCAAAATTTGTTTAGTTGTCAATCTATACTAATATGATCTTGGTTGTTTATTTTTTTATTCAATACCAGCTAAAAAGATGCTATATTCTAGGAACTGTTCTAGGTTTTGAGGATCTGTCAGTGAAAAAAAAAATGTTATTAATCTTTTTGTTGAGATTACAATTTATTGCATCCTATTATTTTTTTGTGCTGTTTCCTAAAGATTCACTTTATGAATCTGACATTCTAGTGTTAAAAGTGCAAACCTCCAAATACCACCATGGACCTACTGAATTAGAAACAAGAAATATACATAATGAATGGTACATATATGCTTTGGGCATATATTTCTTTTGCCATTATTTTTCTCATGCTCTGTAACTCTGATACTTACTATAAGGCTTTCCTATAATCTTCTGCTGGAATGCCATTTAATCTTGGATTGCATATCTGGTATTTAGAACATCTATTGAAATATTCTACTACTCTTGTGTTACATTTTGATACTTATAAAATTAGAACATGTCTTTCCCAATACTCTGTCTTACCACGTTTTATCTTCCTTTCACTTTCCAGTACAAGAGCATAGATTTTCAAAATCTTGACCTACAATATGTTTGTCATGTAAAAACACTAAAATGCTTACTACCTTCATTCTTGTGTGTATCGTATTATGGACAGAGAAGTGATTATAAGCAACTAATAAATTAATACTAAAATGAATATAAAATATTAGCCACTTTGGTGGTCTTTTTAGTTAAGGTTATTAAAATAGTAAACCAGTAGAATATAAAATTGTTGTGTATTGGATACATTTCTTATGTTGAGATGAAGAGACAGTAGAGAGAAAACCATATAAAATAGAAAATAAATGAAAATTTTATGCTCTTTTTTTTCTTGTGCATTACATAGGAAAATATTCAGGCATATTCCACCAGACATAATTATAGGGAAAAAATACAAACATGGAAGCAAAAATGAGTACCAATTAACCTCGATTTTTTAGCGATCTGAAGATATCAGACATGTTTTGTTTGCTTCTTCATCTATCTTTCTTAAATACACTTTGAACATGTCTGCCATATTCCCTCATATTTCAAATCTAAAGTAATAATTGTCGTTAAACTGGATAATAGGACAGCCCCGGTGGCCCAGCGATTTAGCGCCGCCTTCAGCCCCGGGTGTGATCCTGGACACCCGGGATCGAGTCCTGCGTCAGGCTCCCTGCACGGAGCCTGTTTCTCTCTCTGCCTGTCTCTCTCTCTCTGTCATGAATAAATAAAGAATAAAATATTTTAAAAAAAATAAAAAAATAAATTGGATAATAACCAACTCCATTTTAGAACTTCACTCAAATTCTTGGTCAAGATTTCATATCCAATCAGTAGGTATAATAAAAGGATATGGCTTATTTTATTCTTAATGTATACAGTAGATAAGGTCTTAAGTGGTGGTCATTGAATAGTTTTGCAGAAAAATCTCACCCTATGCATTCCCCATTGAACACCACTAGGTAATACATGAGACACTGAAATCTGGTAGCTTGTTTTCTACATTTTCACAAATCCCTGGTCTGCTTCAACTAGTTCCATCTCTTTATGTCAAGTTGTTATTGTGACTACATGATTTCATCAAATATGATGTCAGTTGATTAAATATAAATAGGAAAAGGATAGTTATCGGGGAAGAAACTAAATTGAATGTTTTAGATTTGATAATGCCCTATCCTATCACCATTAGAAAATAGTTAAAAATACATTCAACTTAGGAATGAATGTAAAAACACGGGTGTGGTTTTTAAAATTAGAGAACAAGTCTATAAGCAATTATTTCTGATTCCCTTTAAGTTCTTCATTCTAAATAAAAATAATGGTGGAAATAACATACAGAATATTATTGGTATGCCATTCTGACTAGTGTGTAGTTTTGATTTGTATTGCCCTGCTGATAAGTGATGTTGAGCTTCTCATGTGTCTGTTAGCCATCTGTATGTCTTCTTTTGAAAAAATGTCTATTCATTTCTTCTGTCCATGTTTTAACTGTATTATCAGTTTTTTAGGTGTTGAGTTTTAGAAGTTCTTTACATATTTTGGATACTAATTCTTTATCAGATATGCCATTTGCAAATATCTACTCCATTCCACAGGAAACAACAGTTGTTGGCAAAGATATAGAGATAGGGTAACCCTCTTACACTGTTGGTGGGAATGCAAACTGTATGGCGGTTCTTCAAAAAATTAAAAATAGAACTATCTAGCAATCTAACAATTGCACTACCTGGTATTTACCCAAAGGATAAAAAAAAAAAACCACTAATTTGAAGGGATACATGCACCCTGATGTTTATAGCAATATTGCCAACAATGGCCAAACTATGGAAAGAGCCCAATGTCCATCAACTTGTGAATGGATACAGAAGTGGTATATATATATTTTTTCCAGCCATATAAAAGAACGAAATCTTGCCATTTATAATGACATGGATGGAACTAGAGAGTAAGTATTATGCCAGGTGAAATAAGTCAGCAAAAGACAAATGCCATATGACTTCACTCATATGTGGAATTTAAGAAACAAAACAAATGAACATGGAGGGGAAAGAGAGGCAAACCAAGAAAGCCACTCTTAACTATAGAGAACAAACTGAGGGTTGCTGGAGGGGAGACGGGCAAGGGCTTGGGTTAAAAAGGTAATGGTATCAAGCAGGGCATTTGCTGTGATGTGCACTGGCTGTTGTTGTAAGTGATGAATCACTAAATTCTATACCTGAAACTATTATTACACTGAATGTTGACTAACTGGAAAAAATTTTGAAAAAATAGCAAAAAGATATTATGGATATGGATTTTTAAAAAGATTTTATTTATTATTCATGAGAGACAGACAGACAGACAGAGAGAGAGAGAGAGAGGAACAGACACAGGCAGAGGGAGAAGCAGGCTCCATGCAGGGAGCCTGAGGCAGGACTCAATCCCGGGTCTCCAGGATCACACCCAGGGCTAAAGGCAGTGCTAAACTGCTGAGCCACCTGGGCTGCCCTATAGATATGGATATTGAAGAACTGTCCAGGAAATCCAAATAAACTCATGTTAAAAACAGGCTTCGCTTTATATAATGGTCAAAGAATGCACATGGATATGCCTCAGGATACCATCTGGATCTGAATCGAAAGTTCAGTCACTGTGGCTTTGCAATGTAGGACACAATGACTAGTCTCTGATATGTCCCCTTCCCTCTAAAGACATATTTCCTGTTTTGTTTTGTTTTCCTACAGAGTTAGACAATTTCTAAGAATAAGTTAATAAAAATGATAGGGCAGGAGGTGATAATTAACTGGATAAAAGCTATGTAGTTAATATTAATAGACATAATCCTATTTTGAATTACTCACTAAAAATCCCTTGAATATAATAATTCACTAATTAATCAAATTAATTCTTTTAGTGCCTCATGGATTAAACTGAGAACTTTAAAGAGGTTATTTCCTAGATGGTACCATGGGAGGCATTCTATTCTTTGTTGTTTGACTTTAATATCAAATCATTCAGTCACCCTTAGTCACTGTAAATTGAAATGCATCTATTATGACTCTTGAGTTAACATGAAAAGTCATGATTTAAGAAATTATAATATTTTTCCAAGAGAAGTAAACACTTACTGTTTTGAAAAGGCTTGAATTCAAGATAAAATGCAATGGTTTATTGGCCTTTTCCTTACAGATTTTTTGGTATTCCTGTTCCTTTTTTTAATTCCAATATTGAAAAGGAGGGTATTTGGTTTATACACAGGTTTTATTAGTAAATGTTTTACCAAGCTTGGAAGATTAAAAATGCCTAATATTATCATGATTTTGCCTTCAAAATACTACTTGCTGGAGGTGGATGCATGACAAGTCTTCTAAAAGCAAGCAGGTGTGGGCCTAGCTCCAGAACTCCTCAGTAGGAAGCTGACATTTCAACATTAAAGTTCAATGCATTGGAGCATTGTTCTAGTCATAACAAACTGTCTAAATTACAAAATCCTGGCAACACATTCTAGCCATTAAGCTGTATATCCCCCTATTTTCAGTCTGGAAAGCTTTTATTAATTCATAAAAGGATTTTCTCAGCCGAGAGAAATTGGAAGCTGGCAGAGCAAACAACAAAAACAGGTCCACTCATTTCCCAGCTGAAAGATTTGACCAGACTCATTAGCATTTGAATTACTTCTGAAAAATTCCACCCATCACTGATTACCATATATATTTTTAATGTATTACTGCAGACTCATATTTCTGTCTTTTCGTCCAGTTGTGCTCCATAGAATAATTTTCATTTATAATATTCTATGCATAGTTTATTACACATTACTCCAATATCATATTTTTTTCTCTTTTGGAAAGGTTACAAATAGAGTCATAGTAAAAGTATTACCCAGAACAAATGATATTCTTCAAAC
Organism: Canis lupus dingo; assembly: GCF_003254725.2. Classification (NCBI taxonomy): domain Eukaryota; kingdom Metazoa; phylum Chordata; class Mammalia; order Carnivora; family Canidae; genus Canis; species Canis lupus. The sequence goes on from NC_064243.1 coordinate 33,569,788, forward strand.
CTGAAACTATTCAGAGTTTGCTCAGTAACCTTTTTCTCAGCCGCACTCTCATCAAGATCATGATAAGGAAAGGGTAAGAAATTGTACTATAGGCAGTAAAAACTTACTGACAAGTACATAACAGATAACAATTAGGTAAAGAGGGCAGCCCCGGTGGCGCAGCGGTTTAGCGCCGCTGTCAGCCCTGGGTGTGATCCTGGAGACCTCAGATCGAGTCCTGCCTCAGGCTTCCAGCATGGAGCCTGCTTCTCCCTCTGCCTGTATCTCTGCCTCTGTGTGTGTGTGTGTGTGTGTGTGTGTGTGTGTGTGTGTGTGTGTGAGATGAATAAATAAATAAAATCTTAAAAAAATATATAAGGTAAAGAAAAGTAATTGTTTATGACCATTGGAGTTTTCCATGAAATGAAACAATATTATATTATATAATCCCCTATATAATTGTACAGAATAACAAAAGGTGCTCTTTTTAGGGATATTATTCACACAATTACTTGCATAAAGTGCAATAATCCTCAGCATATGTCTCAGAAATGTTTATTTATTTATGCACGTATATAATCACCCAAGTAGATAAAGTGACAGAACATTTCCCTAAGATACACTAAATGCCCCTTTTATACCTATCCCACCTTCCAGAATACCTCATTTTTTCTGACTTCTGACTACCCTCACTATCCTTTTTCATCGTCTATGTACTTTGACTCTCCTTGAGTATTTTCATTCGGTAATCTTCATTCGGTAGTCTTCAAAATGAGTTGTAGGAGTTTTATATATAATATATATTTGGAATATATGTCATATATATTTAAGATTTATTTATTTATTTGCTCATTTATTTATTATAAGAGCAAGAACAAGGAGGAGGGGCAAAGGGAGATAGAGAATCTCAAGTTGACTCCCTGCTGAGCACAGAGCCTGATGTAGGGTTTGATCTTTTTACCCTGAGATCCTGACCTGATCCAAGATCAAAAGTTGGATGCTTAACTCACTGAGCTATCCAGGCACCCCCATATGTTCTTGATACGAGACTTTGGCACATATATGTAGTCTTTTCATTTTATCTCAATATATGTAGCTTGCCTTTTCATTTTTTTAATGATATCCATGAAGACAATTTTATTTTTTTGAAGGCAGTTTTAATTTTGATGAAGTTAAATGTGTTTTCTTCTACAGATATTTTTATTTATTTTGTCTAATAAATCTTTGCTTATAGCAATTATGTATTTTTCTAAATTTTTATCTTTTTTTTCTACACTAAGTATATGATTGATTATAAATTTATTTTTTTATTTGATGTGAGGGAAAAGGTGAAGTTCATTTTTTAACGGCTATCCAATTGTTTCAATACCATTTCATAAAAAGATTGACCTTTCTACATTGAATTACCTTGATACCATTTTTGAAAGTCAATTGACCACATATGTGTTAGTGAACTTGTAAATGCCTCATTCTGGAGAATTTCACTGAGTTACATGTGCTTGTTTATGCCAAAACCACATCATCTTGAACACAATAGGTTTGCAGTAAAACTTGAAATAGGATAGTAAAATCCCCCAAATTTTGTTCCTCTTTTTCAAAATTGCTCTGGTTATTCATTTTTCTTTGCATTTCCAAATGTATATGATTAAGTAAACATGTCAATTTCTAAGAAAAGGGATGCTGGAAATTTTATTGGGATTTTTATGAATCCATAAATCAATTTGATAATTGATAGCAATACTGAGTCATCCGATTAATGATTATGATAAATCTCTCCATTTAGGTCTTTTTAATGTCTGTAACTTGGTTTATACTATGAAGTGAACAAGTCTTGTACATAATTTGTTAAGTGTATTATCTTGAGAAGCCATGACTGGGAGAAAATATCTTAAAATCACATATTCGATGAAGGATTAGTTCCCGAATATATAAAATATTCTAAAAAATAAGGAAGTTTTAAAAGGAAATTACTATGCATCCTGTGTGTAGTCATATTTATATGAATTAATCCATATTTTAAAACTCAGAGAACTACATATCAAAAAGCAGTGTATTATAAATTATTAATAGAATTGTGTTAAGTCTGCAATTTTTTTAATGAAAACAGCCAAAGACAGTGCTATTATTGCTCCTTTAATAATCATGACATTATTTGTTTAAATCTACATAATTTCCATTTTGGGTGTTCTTTATTCTTTCTGTAAATTTTCTGCTTTTACCTAGGATCATTTAGAATCAACTCAAAGATCTTCTTGACTATTTATAGTAGTGTGGCTCTGTTGGTAACAAATTCTCTCAACTTCTGTTTTCTAAAACATCTGTATTGCATCTTGATTATTCAAGAATATTTTTGCTGGTTACAGAATTCTAGGGAGCAATTTTTTTTCGTTTATGACATTTAAGATATCATTTTATTGTCTCCTGGTTTCCATGATTCTGCCATCAGGTTTAGTGTTGCTTTCAAAATTAATTTGTCTTTTCCTCCCTCAACTAGTTTTTATATTTTCTCTTTCTTTTATTTTTGGCAAACTGATTCTAATATGCTTATAATAATCCTCTTCCCAAATTAATTCCAAGATGTTTCTTGGAAATTAATAAAATTCTTTAATATATGGTTTATATCCTTTATCAGTTTTGGAAAATTGTTCACAATTATTTCTAAAAACACAATCTCTTACTGTAATCTTTCTTTTTGGAACTCTTAAATATATTTTTTTCATTATTTTTCTCTGAACTCAAGTTCTAATATTTTTTCTTTCTTCTGCAAGTTAATGATCTTTTCTTCTGCTGTATTCCTCTGATGCTGAATACATCTAATGAATCCTAAATTTCAGGTACTGATCTTTTTCCATTTTAGTTTGCATATTTTATTCTTTTTAAATAAATAGAATGTATCTGTTGAAATTATCAATTTTTATCTGACACATGCAACCTTTTTCCTATTTTCTTTAACATGTTTATAGTAGTAATACAAAGACCTTTTCTGCTAATTTTAACATAGAAATCATGTAAATGAATGGTTCTATTTGCTCTTTTTCCTTGGACCATTTTTTACATTGCTTATTAGTATGTCTCCCAATTTTTAATAAATGGCAGATATTATTTCTAAAAGAGGCTAAATTTGAGGTGCATTTGTTCTGAGATAGCATACTCTCTTTTTCTTTTCTTTTTCAAGTAGACAGTGATAAATTCACCACCTTCATCCAGTCAAGAAGTAAGTATGGCCAGGGATGGGTTGAAGCTTATATCAGTCTCATTTTCACTCTGGTTTCAAAGATCTTAAGGATATGACCAATCATATGTTTATTGAACATCCCTATCTCTGCCAGGACTTTGACTTTTAAGCACTGTTCAACTGCATGGAATTTCATTCCATGTTTCCTTCTGTATTTCTGGCTGCCTCAGCACTCAGCTGAAGTCCAGTGGGAGAAAATTGGCAGCTCTGATTTAGGCTTTCCAGATTCCAAATGGCCACAACAGCCAATGCAGCAATCAAAAGCATTACTGGCTTATCTTTACACCAGCAGAGTCCATCTGATTATGACAAACCTGATCCATAGTTCATGCCCAGATCTGCAAATGCCCTCTGAGAAAAACAGGACAGGTATAGATGAGGCTTCCACTTAACTGGAAAGGAATATTTTCTAATGTCTTCTAAAATGATGATTTTTGTAATAACTACTTTTTCATGGTTGAAATAGTGCAGATGATGGTCTACCACAGCTTATACATACTAATTAGAAGCAGAAAGATGTGTGATCGATGTCTAAGTGGGTTCTGCTAAATATTTTAGGTATATGCCACATAAAAAAAAGATGAAATATCACAGCACCTACCTTTAAAATGAAACTTATTAAAAATAAAATAAAACTTATTAACAGACTAAGATCAATGAATATAGTTCAAAATGATGCAAAACTTTCTAAATACAACTACTTATTCTTTAAAAGACAAAATATCAATTCAGAAGTAATTTAATCAGTCTACTATGAAATACACACTTACAAACTATTGGAATTCCTGGATGCCAAGTGGTAGTTATAAAAATGAGAAGTAGATAATATTACATTTTCTTCGGATCACTAATTTAAATAACTGCCATTTATTTTGCATGATCCCTTAATTTCCTGCCCTCCCCCAAACATTTATTAAATACAAACTATGATCTACATAAAGAAAAATAAGAAGAATAAACAGGGCTATTGAGATCCCAAAGTTAAGAATAATTCCCTCCATAGAGTAGATTCGGTAAAAAACAAACAAACAAACATACACTGTTTAGTTCAGGTTGCTCAGTTTACAGAGTGGAAACTATCAACTCTCAGTAGTTCTTGAATTCTTTTCTGGTAAACTCACAAATAATTAGCTCTGCCAGGACTCTGCTTCCTTCTCATCCTCTTTTTATCATTTCGCTATCCTTTAATACTGACTTTTGAACTCTACTGTTTAAAACAAAAGGAAGGAACAAAATGAATATCCCCTCCTCGCTTAGCTCAGAGGCATTACTTAAGCATTCCCTTGTCCTTACATCAAATCAAAGCAAGTCTAATACATAGCAGTTATACAATAAGTATTTCTTAAATAAATAAATAAATCACATTTAGAGAACACAGGAATAAAGAAATGACTGAATGAGTAAAATACCATGTTAAGATTGGAAGCTCTGAGAAAATTATTTTTCATTTAAGATTACAAATCACATAATATTCACAAAATATTCTCATTCCTTTTTTAAAATGTAAATAAAATGGAACATTTTTCACGCATAGTACTTAACATCCCTCATGTATCCTTGCTGTCTTTTGCTAAGTACCAATTGTCCTTTTATAGTTTATCTTTCGTAGTTATCTAAGTTTTATTTCATAGCTTATAACAACATTTGTAATGCTATTTATAGTAGATGGATTCAATTTGCTATCTCAGTGGTTTTATACTTGAATAAGCACCTGTACTTTTCTACTTGTCTTATGAAAATATTCTCATCAAAATATGTACTTTGCCTGTAAGCATACCCATTTATTTAATAATTTATGTATTTTATTCCATATCAAATATATTAGCTAATAGAAAAAAGATTAAATAAAAAAGAAAAATGATTAATTAACTTCAGCAAAATTAAACTTCTGCTAATCAAAAGGCAAAGTTAAAAAGATAATTTGGCAGGCCATAAACTGAGGAAAACTATTTGTAATTCACACATCAGATAAAGGACTTCTACCCACTACCCAGAGTAGATACGAATTCTATAGGCAAATAATGAAAAGACAAACAAATTGATAAAAATGGAAAAATTCTCGAACATATGATTCACAAAGGAGTATAAGTAGCTAATAAGCAGATTAAAAATGTGCTCAAAGTTACTAGTTGTCAGGGAATATAAGTTACAATAATAAAAGGTTACCACTACATATTTTTGGAATGGCTAAAATTTTAAAAACTATTAACACTAGGGGCACCTGGGTGTTCAGTCAGTTAAGTGTCCAACTCTTGATTTCAGCTCAGGTCATGATCTCAGGATTGCAGGATGGAGCCATGCATCAGGCTCTGCACTCAGTGCAGTGTCTACCTATTCCTCTCCCTTGCTCTTCCTCTCTCTCAATCTCTTAAATAAAATCTTTAAAAAAAAAAAAAAGCTAGCAACACCAGAGGTTGGCATGGATATAGAGCATGTGGCACTTTTCTATTACTATTGGGAGAGTAAAATGGTAAAACAACCTGAGAAAATTGAGAGTTTCTTATGAGGATATTCATCTACCCTATGATCTAGTGATTCCACTTTCATATATTTATGCAAGATAGATGAAAACATTTGCCCATAAAACTATTTAAACAAGTATAGCCATAATAGCTTAATTCATTACATCCAAAATCCAGAATGCTCAAGAACAAGAAATAACTAATGTACACATTATATGGAATACAACTCAGCAATAGTGTAAATGGATCTTAAATTATTATAAGTGAAAGAAACCAGAGACAAAGGGGTATATAACATGATTCCACTTATATGAAGTTCTAGAATATGTGAAACTAAACTATGGTGATGAGTCCAAACAATAGTTGTCTCAGGAAATGGTGGTGGAGATTGCTTGGGAAGGGGTACAAAGACACTTTATATGGTGATGGAAATGTTCCATATCATGGTAGTAGTGTGCAATACCAAATTGTATGCATTTATCAAAGTTTATCAAACTTTAAAAAAAGATAAACATATTTCACTGTATAATTTCACCATATTTAAGACATATCTCAATTTGTAATCATTAATAGCATAAAACAAAAGAAAAACTATTTTTAATATGCTTTTCAAGATTTGTCTATCAGAGTTTCATTCAATACCATTTCATAATATTAAGTAGAACTATTCTAAGGAATATCAAGATTAACCTAACAGCATGAATTATCTCCATTTTATACAACAGAAAATTCAAACTCAGAATGAATATGTAATTTACTCAAAGCCACACAACTCTTAAAGCAGTAGACCCAGAATTAATTTTAAGGTAAAATGGTCATCACAGTCTGGACTCCTTCCCCTATGCTATGATATTTTTGCATGTCAAATCATATAATGTTGTTTTTTCTAAAATAATAAGCTTATTTTAATGAAAAACAGAATTGATATTATAACTTTTAAGTGTCAAAATATTGGGAACAGCTTTTAGGATATACTAATAATATAGGATTGGTATGATCATGAATTGATTCAATAATAGAATATAAAACTGACCTCAGAACTTGTTGATTTGGAAAAGACAGGTAAACCAATGGATACATACTTATTAGTTTGGAAATATATATATAAGATACAAAGAGAGATACATTGGCCATATTATAAATTATACTTTTTTATAAGGATGTGAAAAACCTGGAGAAGTACAATCATAGTCCCAGGAATCATTGTATATTATTATATAAACTATATTGTTTTATTCTGTTTTCAAAACAAATTGTCAATCCTAAAGAAGTATAATTTACACACATAAAAATTAAAACTTTCCAGCTGTACATTCAGTTCTGTGAATTTGGAAAATCTTATAAAATTGTATAATCACAATCTAAATATAAAATATCTCTGTCATAACCTGAAATTTCTCTGACCATTCAATCTGTCTGTCTACCACCCCCTCAGTCTATGGCAACCACTGATTGAATTTTAGGCAGTTGTGTAATTTCCCAGAATTCATATAAATGTGATAATACAGTATACAGTGTTTTGATGTCCACCTTTTTCCACTCAGCATCATTTTGAGATTCATTCATGTTGTTGTATGTATCACTGGTTCATTTCTTTTTATTGATGAGTAGTATGGTTTATATAAATATTCCACAATTTGGTTATCAATTCACCAGTTCATACATATTTGTGTTGTTTCCATTTTGAGAGATTATTAGTAGAGCGACCCTAAATATAGCCACACAGGTTTTGTATGAACATGTCTTCATTCATCTTGTTAAGTACCTAGAAGTGGGATTCTTGAGTGGTATAGTAAGTGTGTATTTAACTTATAAGAACCTATCAAACTGTTCTGCAATGTGATGTACCTTTTCACATTCCCACCAGCTATGTATGAGAGGCCAGTTTAATTATTTTTGTGTATAGTGTAAGGTATGATTTGAAGGTTATTTTTTTCTTGCATGTGCTTATCAATTATTTTAATACCATATGTTGAAAAGAGTGTTTTTTTCTCTATTTAGTTTCCCTGATAAATATGTCAAAATTGACCTTATGCCACTGGTTAATATTTCCGGTTTCTCTCTCATATTCCATTTTTCAATACAGACATCCTTTTATACCACATTACCTTGGTTACAGTAGATTTATATTAACTTTGAAATCAAATAATTTAAAACATATATGTCAACTCATTTTATCATATAATATCTTAAATTTCTGAATACATCTGCATTCTTCTCCAGAACTCTTTCTTCCCATCTACTCTATATTTAGTCTAAAAAATAAAATACTGTGTTTCCAAATATTAGAAAATCATGTTTTTGAGTCCCCATTTAGGATTTTTATAAACTGACTTATTTCCAGGATCATTGCATCATCAACATTAACAAATAAGGCCTATAGCTTTCTCTGATTGAAAATATCTAAATATTAGATATCTAAATATCTAATATTTAATTTGCTAGTATACATAGAGAGTTATATAATATATTCATACCAGATGATTTTCAAAGGTGATTTGAAGCAGATTATGAGGAGGAAACTATGCATCCAGTAAGGCTAACAAAATACATATGATTAAGTTTTTCCCAAGCCTCTTTGCTTTTTAAGTAGAAATAGTTAATGGTAGTGGCCATCACTTGGCAAAAAGAAAAAAAGGAAGGAAAAGAAGGAAGGAGGGAAGGAAGGAAGGAAGGAAGGAAGGAAGGAAGGAAGGAAGGAAGGAAGGAAAGAAGGAAGGAAGGAAAGAAGGAAGGAAGGAAAGAAGGAAGGAGAAAGAAAGAAAAAGAAGAAAAAGAAGAAAGAAAGAAAGAAAGAAAGAAAGAAAGAAAGAAAGAAAGAAAGAAAGAAAGAGAGAACGAGAAAGAAGAAAGAAAGAAGAAAGAAGAAGAAGAAGAAGAAGAAGAAGAAGAAGAAGAAGAAGAAGAAAGAAAGAAAGAAAGAAAGAAAGAAGAAAGAAAGAAAGAAGAAAGAAAGAAAGAAAGAAAGAAAGAAAGAAAGAAAGAAAGAAAGAAAGAAAGAAAGGAAACATTCTTAATGGTATACTCATATACCATTAAATCACATTCAAAATCAGTCCGTCATTTCTGAGAGCTCCCATTCAGTAGGTCCCATCTAGTTAACAACCAAAACGTCAACCAAAGTTTTTCTATAATGCCTGTCATATTTTCTGTCTCTTTTCTGATCCTTAATCTCTGTCAATGTCAATTGCTCTTAAAACCACACAATATAGTCTTACCATTATACCTTTGGCATATGTTCAATATAAGAGTCAAAAACCCAATTAGAGTTTTATAGGAAAAATAAGGTCTATATGACTATAGGCCTTAGTCTATATGACTAAGTCTATATGACTAAGACCTAAACTATATGACTCTTTGTTGTAAAGTTAAATGTACAACATTACATTTTTCAATAAAAGTTCCTTATGGAGGGTTCTCTAACATGCTTCAATGATTTATAAGTCTGCCAGTCTAATTGAATCCAAATGACAAAATACAGAAAATCAAGAAATGGGAATAAATATCTACCTCTGAGACTATACCTGAGTTATTTCTTATCACTTTATGTCAGTTTTCAATATACCCAATATTCAAATTTCTTAAATATATATCTTGATGATATAAGGCTTCTATTTCTATCTATATGAAATAATTCCAGTCAAAAGAAGTGCAACTTAAATATTATTACATTGTAAATAAACTGGGAATGCCATAGTATATTGGGTCTTTAACATATTGTAGGAATCAAATTCAAAGGACTGGGTATTAGCAAGTCAATCACTACAAATTTTACACAAATAACTCATTAGCAGGAATCTGGCTGTTCTTTCTGCCACACTAGTGAAACTTTTTTTTAAGGTCATCTGTGATCCCTTGAATACCAAATTTAATGATCTATTCTTGTCTTCAAATTAAATATCTCTCTGAAGCATTATATTTATCTGACCAGCTGATATTTCTTAAATATTTATTCTTCCTTGGTTTAGGAAACACAATCAGCAAGTAATTTTCTCATAAGTTTCCCCTCATGATTTCCTTAACCCAGATTTTTAATGATCTGTCATCTGGACAGTTGGCAAGCATCCTATTTCATTTCTAAATTACCTGTATGTTGCCCTTCTAGCTTCTCCCACTGGCAACAAGTATATCTTCTGAAAAACAACAAATCTCTCATTATATCAATTAACTCAGAAATTGTCAGATTCTGAATAAATATGACAGATTGAACAAACAGGTTTAATACAGCTCTTTTCCAAAATATATAAGAATATAATAAATTGATAATAAACTGGTCAGCTAGATTCACTGGTGAATTATACCAAACATTTAAGGATGAAATTACATCAACTTTCTACAATCTCTTCTGGAAAACAGAGGCAGAGGGAATATTTTAGACTCATTCTATGAGGCCGGCATTATCTAAGCACCAAAATCAGACAAAGACATTACAAGAAAACAACAAACCAATATCTCTCATAAACATAGATGCAATAATCCTCAACAAAATATTAGCAAAACAAATTCAACAGAGTATAAAAAGATTTATGCACCATGACCAAGGAGATATATCCCAGATATGTAAGATTTGTTCAATATTGAAAAATCAATTAATATAATCCATTACATCAACAGGCAAAAAAAGCAAAATCACATGATTATATCAATAAATGCAGTTTAAAAAGTATGACAAAATCAAATACCTACATATGATAAAAAAAACTTCAGCAACCTAAAAACAAAGGGGAAACTCCTAAACTGGATAAAAGACATCAACAAAAAGCCTACAGGAAGCATCATCTTAATGATGAGAAACTAGAAATTTTCCCAATAAAATCAGGAAAAGGTAAGGAAGTACCCTCTGACCACTCCTTTTCAACATCATACTGGAGTCCTAGCTAATTCTATAAGACAAGAAAATAAAATAAACTGTAGAAAGACTAGAAAAGTAGAAAACTGGAAATAAAACTGTGTATGCTCTCAGATAACTTTGTTATCTATGTAGAAAATCCAATTATTGATCAAAAACTCCTGGAACTAAAATGCGATTATAGCAAGCTTGCAGGGAACAAGGCTAATATACAAACATCAACAGATATTCTAAATGTCAACAATGAACAAGTGGAATTTGAAATTAAAAACACAATTGCATTTACATTAGTAGCCCCAGATGAAATACTTATAAGTCTAACAAAATATGCACAAAATCCATATGAGGAAAACTACAAAACTCTGATGAAAGAAATTTAAAAATTAACTCAATAGGAAGATATCTCACGATTATGGATAAGAAAACTCATTGTCAAGATGTCAGTTTTTCCTAACTTGATCTATAGATCCCTGTGTGTGTGAAATATATATATGTATATATATATACACACACACGTATATGTTTATATATATATATTCTTTACATATATAAATCTTCTTTATATAAATCTTTATATATATAAATCTATTATATATAATAGTGTGTGTATATACATTTATATGTATGTATACGTATGCATATGTATATATACTCTACATATATAAATCTTTATATAAATCGTTATATATATAAATCTATTATATATAATAGTATGCATATATACACATATGTATATGTATTCTTTATATATAAATCTTCTTTATATAAATATATGTATCATATATATAAATCTATTAGATGGATAGATAGATAGATAGATAGATAGATAGATAGATAGATAGATAGATAGATGATAGATAGATCTTCTTTATCCATTCATCAGTCAATGGACACTTGAGCTGTTTCAATAATTTGGAATTGTAAACAATGCTGCCATAAACATAGGGGTGCATGTATGCATGTATCCCTTTGACTTAGTATTTTTGTATCCTTGGGTAAATATCCAATAGTAAGATTGCTGGATCATAGGGTGATTCTACTTTTAACTTTTTGAGGAAGCTTCAAACTCTTCCACAACAGCTGCACCAGTCTTCATTCCAATCAAGAGTGCATAAAAATTCCTTTTTTCTCCTTTCCAACACTTGTTGTTTCCTGTGTTTTTTTTTTATTTTAGCCATTCTGAGAACTGTGAGGATATACTTTATTATAGATGTGCATTTTCCTGATGATGAGTGATGTGAGCATCTTTTCATGTGTCTGTTGGCCATCTAGATGTCTTCTTTTTCCTGTGTCTGTTTATGTCTTCTATTTTTTTAAATGGATTATTTGTGCTTGGGGTGTTGAATTGTATAAACTCTTTATATATTTTGGATAATAAACCCTTATCAGATATGCCATTTGCAAATAATTTCTCCCATTCTGTATGTTGACTTTTCTTAGTCTTGGTGATCATTTCTTTCACTGTGCAGAAGCTTTTTTATTTTTCCTATTAACTACAGTGTCTAAAAGTCAAATGCTATTTATTCATTTCTGAATGAATACATTCCTAGCAGTGGGATTGCTAATTATAGAAAATCTTGCTAACTTCAATCAACATAAAAAAGGTAGTTACTGATAATTTTGCCTCAACTTCACTCTATGTAGCTGCATTTGTTTTTCTTCTTGTTCTTCTTGGCATTTGAAATAAACCCATGACCTTATAAAACTAAAAAAGTAATTCAAGAATTCAATTCATAGAACATGCGTATAAAAATCTATTTCAATGTCAAAAACCATATTTAAATTTGAATTTTTATTAAAATTACATAAAATTAAAACTACTTTAAAAATAAAATTACTTTGGAACGCCTGGGTGGCTCAGCGGTTGAGCACCTTCCTTTGGTCCAGGGTGTGATTCTAGGGTCCTGAGGTGGATCAAGTCACGCCTTGGGCTCCCCACAGGGAGTCTGCTTCTCCCTCTGCCTGTCTCTGCCTGTCTTTCTCTGTTTCTCTCATGGATAAATAAATAAAATATATTTTTTAAAAGAATAATTCAATAAAATATTTTTAAAAATTATATTACTTTTTCATAAATTGTAAGCATTATGTAATTCCTCATATATGTTTGATAGCAAAGATGTTGACTAAATATTATTGGTGTACAAAAAATTCTAAGGCAATTATCTTCAAAACAAATTGTGATTAAATTTTACAGTCTCATTTGGTTACTATGGCAATGAGTTAATCTGAAATTTAATTTTGTGTATTAACACTATTGCTTCATTCTTACATTTGCTAATGAAACTATAATTACAGTATCAAGAAGAATATAGAAATCTGATACTATGTGATGATTTGTAAATGTGTGATATTGAAATATTAAGTCAAAAGCCAAAAACCTCATATACCTTTATATATATGTATGCATGTGTGTGTGTGTGTATATATATATACACACACACACATATATATAATGATATTTACCAACAACCTAAAGATATTTATTTTTATAAATACTTAAAAATGTCAGTCTCAATCTCTTACCCTGCTCTACTAGATTCATTACAGGATATATTCCTAAGTACAAGAATTCTGAAATTAATAATATTCAGTTAGAGTTTTCTATTAAAAAGTTCAATTAACAATAAACACTACCCTACTAACAGACCTAGTTGGGTCTGCCCTATAGGATAACAGCATCTAGAGCAGGTGCTTCCAACTCCAACTACTTAACACAACTGTTATTAAGACTGTTACACTCCACTCTCTCCCACTTTTTTATTTAGGTATAATTTTTATATATTAAAATTTACCCATATAAGTTCTGAGTTTGGTGAACTTTGAGATCTGTATACGGTCATTTAACCACTGCCACAATCAAGATATAGAATATCTCCATCACTCTAAAAGGTTTCTTTATGTCATTTGCATCGCCTTAAACTAGTTAATATTTTGTTACCATTTTACCCATCCTTTTATCTTTATGATATTTCATATCCAATTAATTTACAGATAATTTCTGGAACATCACTACTATTTTCTTCAATGACTCAGTTCTTTCTCAAATTTTCTGGATTTTGGCTTCCACCAGAATTGTTCTGAATAGCACAATTCACATATGACCCATCACATTCAAGCATGCTGAACTCATGAAGGATTTTTCCAAATAATCCATCTACAACATGAGTTTATTTTTAAATGAAGAATCATTTCCTTTATTTAATTTTAAATTTTGGGTTCTGTAGAAATTACTAAACTCACAGTCATTTCAAAATTGCAGACAGCCATTGCCCTGACTTCGAATCTTTACTTTAAAGTACCATGAAACTCAACAGGAATAAAGAAAAACTCAAAAAAAAAAAAAAAAACTTTATCTTAGAGTGCAGTGACTTAAAATATGTAAACAATTATTGCTCATAGAAACAATTTAAAATATTTATGTAGGGAAAGCCACTAATTTTCACATTGATATGTTAATCCTACAGAGTTAATTTGTAATGTGAAGTTTCAAAAATAAAACAAGATCTAAAATATGTTTTATAGGGATGTCTGGGTGATTCAGTTGTTAGGCATCTGCCTTTGGCTCAGGGTGTGATCCTGTGGTCCTGGGATCAAGTTCCGCATCAGGCTCTCTGTGAAGAGCCTGCTTCTCCCTCTGTCTATGCCTCTGCCTCTCTCTGTGTCTCTCACAAATAATGGATATATTATTTTAAATAATATATTTAAAAATATTTTTTTAAAAAATGATAGATTAAAAATCATAAAACCAATAAATAAGTTTAGTGCAATATTTTGTTCCACATAAAGAATTAAAATATTCCAATGAATAGGAAATAGATATCTAGAAATGACTTCAGTTTCCAGTTCCATATTTTATAATCTGAAGAGCTAAACAGGAGGGGATATAAGATATTGAAAGGCATAGAAATATGTTTCCTTAAAAAAAATTAAGGAAGTTATGTTTGTCCCTAAGTGGAGGCAAGACTAAAAGAACTATCTAAAGACTAAAAGAACTAGCTATCTTGGAATGATTTCATTGGTTTTCATGAAAATGAATGAGAATATAGGATGTATGCTTCTTCAGAAGGGTGAACTTGATCAAAGAAAACAGAAGCAGCATTTATGAAGAAGAAAAATTTGTCAAGAAAATAGGCAAGAAATCTGTATAAAGCTGTGTTTCTTAGCTGGAGTGGTTTGGTGCCCCATGGGACATTTGGCAATGTCTGGAGTCACACTGTCACAAGGCTGGATTGGGGAGAGGATAGGGTCACTGGCATCTAGTGTGTAAATGCTTTAAATGATATTATTCCTTTTTTTGTTTGTTTTAATTTTACAGACAGAAAGAGAGCAAGAGCAGGGAGGAAAAGGGAAGGAGAGATAGAATCTTAAGCAGACTCCATGCTCAGAATGGAGCCTGATGCAGAACTCGGTCTCACAACCCCAAGATAGTGACCTGAAGAGTTAGTCACTTAACCAACTCAGTCATGTAGGCACCCCAATGCTACTATTCATTCTACAATGCAAGGCCAGCACCCCACAGCAATGAATTGTCCAATCCAAAATGTCAGCAGCATTAAGATCGAAAAACCCTGGTGTAAACTGTGAAAATGTCCTGGAGAAAGTTCAGCTTCCCAACAGATCCTGAGATTACCTTTACTATCGTTACTTAAGAAGAACTCAACAGGTTCTTTTAGTATTATTATTGCATGGTTCTCTGAATCCTTGTACTTAAGAAATTTGCATTCTGCTTTGTAAAGTAAAATGTATATGTATGAAAAGATGGGTAATGGCACAAAAATAAAAGGGAATAAATGTATAAATTAATTAATTGAAGTCTAATACTTCAAAGAAAAGAGCATCTACACATGAGGATTAGCATACAGATTTTGGATAGTCTAAATTTGGACCCCAACTATAATGTTTTCCAATTATGAGACTCAAGGCTAAATAGCTTCTGAAAGCTTCCACATTTTCATATGTAGATTGAACACCTAATTTTTCTGGCAGGTAGGAAAAATAAGTAAAATAATTGAAAGCCGCTTATAAAAATAGCTGGCACATAAAGTCAGCTATTGTTTTTTTTTTTTTTCTCATTAAACTTTTGTTTTAATGGGTCTCAAAATTCTGTGACAGATTTTTGGTCAAGTTGTTCCCATTAAAAAGTGCTGATTTTAAAAACTAATAACTTAAAACTGCCACATATGCACACACACACAAAAAAAAATGGTTCACAAAACATTCTCCTTTCCTTCTGAAGGTTTTACAATGCATTGTTATCATTAACCAGTCTTTTACTATTTAAACTTAAATGGCCAATTGACACAAACAGTTCTGAGCCCGTTCTTCCACCGCTGATTTAAGACTGGGGTGGCAGGTATTGGGGATAATATTCATTTAGCCTTCTGAGCTTTCTGGGCAGACTTGGTGACTTTGCCAGCTCCAGCTGCCTTCTTGTCCACTGCTTTGATGACACCCTCAGCAACCATCTGTCTCATGTCATGAACAGCAAAACGGCCCAGAGGAGAATAGTCAGAGAAGCTCTCAACACACATAGGTTTGCCAGGAACCATATCAACAATGGCAGCATCCCCAGATTTCAAGAACTTGGGACCATCTTCCAGCTTCTTTCCAGAACGACGATCTATCTTTTCCTTCAGCTCAACAAACTTGCAAGCAATGTGAGCTGTGTGACAATCCAGCACAGATGCATGTCCAGCACTGATTTGGCCTGGATGGTTCAGGATAATCACCTGAGCCGTGAAGCCAGCTGCTTCCATTGGTGGGTCATTTTTGCTGTCACCAGCCACATTGCCACGATGAACATCTTTGACAGATACGTTCTTGACATTGAAGCCCACATTGTCCCCAGGAAGAGCCTCACTCAAAGCTTCATGGTGCATTTCAACAGACTTTACTTCAGTTGTAACATTGACTGGAGCAAAGGTGACCACCATGCCAGGCTTAAGAACACCTGTTTCCACTCGACCCACTGGGACAGTACCAATACCACCAATTTTGTAGACGTCTTGGAGAGGCAGAAGCAAGGGCTTATCAGTTGGACAAGTTGGTGGCAGAATGCAATCCAGGGCTTCAAGCAGTGTGGTTCCGCTGGCATTCCCATCTTTACAGGTGACTTTCCATCCCTTGAACCAAGGCATGTTAGCACTTGGCTCCAGCATGTTGTCACCATTCCAACCAGAAATTGGCACAAATGCTACTGTGTTGGGGTTGTAGCCAATTTTCTTAATATAGGTGCTGACTTCCTTAATGATTTCCTCGTATCTCTTCTGGCTGTAGGGTGATTCAGTGGAATCCATTTTGTTAACGCCAACAATTAGTTGTTTTACACCCAGTGTGTAAGCCAGAAGGGCATGTTCACGAGTCTGCCCATTCTTGGAGATACCTGCTTCAAATTCACCAACACCAGCAGCAACATTCAGGACAGCACAGTCAGCCTGCGATGTGCCTGTAACCATGTTTTTGATAAAGTCTCTGTGTCCTGGGGCATCAATGATGGTCACATAATACTTGCTGGTCTCGAATTTCCACAGGGAGATATCAATGGTGATACCACGTTCACGTTCAGCTTTCAGTTTATCCAAGACCCAGGCATACTTGAAGGAGCCTTTTCTCACCTCAGCAGCCTCTTTCTCAAATTCTTTGATAGTTCTTTAGTCAATCCCACCATATTTGTAGATCAGATGGCCAGTAGTGGTGGACTTGCCCGAATCTACATGTCCAATGACGACGATGTTGATGTGAGTCTTCCTTTCCCATTTTGGTTTAGGTTTAGCGGTGGTTTTCACCACACCTGTGTTCTGGAGGCAAACCCGTTGCGAAAAAGCGTCAGCTATTGTTTTGATGATAACACCAAACATTGGATATTTGGAAAGATTCATTTAGGTTTTTGGTATTTTGTGTGAGGCCACACGGAATGAAATGTACAACCCTTCCTGTCCCCATCTCTTATTGCTTACCTGACAGTTTCTACTTCTCTTCCCCCAGAATTTCTTATGTGGTCATTTCTTTTTTTTTTTTTAACTTATTTTTTATTGGTGTTCAATTTACTAACATACAGAATAACCCCCAGTGCCCGTCACCCATTCACTCCCACCCCCCGCCCTCCTCCCCTTCTACCACCCCTAGTTCGTTTCCCAGAGTTAGCAGTCTTTACGTTCTGTCTCCCTTTCTGATATTTCCCACACATTTCTTCTCCCTTCCCTTATATTCCCTTTCACTATTATTTATATTCCCCAAATGAATGAGAACATATAATGTTTGTCCTTCTCCGACTGGCTTACTTCACTCAGCATAATACCCTCCAGTTCCATCCACGTTGAAGCAAATGGTGGGTATTTGTCATTTCTAATAGCTGAGTAATATTCCATTGTATACATAAACCACATCTTCTTTATCCATTCATCTTTCGTTGGACACCGAGGCTCCTTCCACAGTTTGGCTATCGTGGCCATTGCTGCTATAAACATCGGGGTGCAGGTGTCCCGGCGTTTCATTGCATTTGTATCTTTGGGGTATATTAGGTCATTTCTAATCTGACCCAAGATGCTACATAATGTGACTTAAGTAAGGAGGGGATATCACAAATACGATCTTCCTATGCTGTAAAATATTTTTTTCTGCATTTTACATGTCAATTTATTTTGATTGCTAAAAATAAACTGTTTTGATGTTTCTAAAGTATTGTTAAAATTGATTTAGGTGTCAATTACATATCATAAGAATTAAAGAAGAATTGAGCTAGTATAAAAGACATTTTATTTTCCAAGTGCATGACACTTTTATTCCAGAAACAAGAACAAAAAAATCTGCAGATTTACTAATATCATAGTAAATTGCTTGATGTCCCCAGTGTGGGTTTGAGTATATTTTAGACAGGGGATATTTTATATGTTAAACTAAAATCTAAAATAAAGTTGTCTATGACTCACTCAAACATCACATAAATATCATAATTCATCTTTATCTGGAAAACAAAAAGATCTCAACATATATCTTAAATTGAGACAGTATAATAACATACAAAAATGAAATACCAAGTGCATTCATCTATATACAACCAATTTTAAAAAATAGTCCAGTCTCAATAACAAATATTGTTTCCCCAGAAAATAAATAAAACTGGAGAACATAAGCAATTTCTTCCAAGGTAATTCACCACAATATTTTTAGCAGTAGAATCAGAAATGCAACCTTAGTTTGCAACAAGATTCTCAAACCTGTTGACTCTACAAATCTTATGGATTGCTTTTAGGGTCAGGAACCATAGCCCCTGGTAGAGGTGATAACATAGGTAAATCAACACCTGCCACAGTTAATACTTCATATTTTGGAATTTTTACTTTGAAAAAATCCACAATGCTAGATCATAGTATCTGTTTTCTTCTGTATTGTTTTCATCATCCATTATCTACATGAGTGAAAACTGAAAAATCTTTAAAATCCTATTAATACTTTAACAATTTTAGAAATTTTCAAAAATATTTTAGTGGAGAAAAAAATGTATAATAGATGACAAAATTATGGGAGTGAACATAAATAAATATGCAAAAAAGTAAGGCTTTGTGAGTCAAATAACTTTGAATGGTAACTTAAGAGAGCATAGAAGGTGAGCATTAAGTTATACATGTGTATAGATATGCATCTTTTATGTATTAATTTTGAGGGAAACTGCCAATATTTCCTCTTTTAGCTCTACAGAATCATTGAATCACAAATGTCTTTCTGCTTTAAATGGTCTCAGGATATTTTGAGAGAACAGTTTAAATTGATTTTAGTGCTCTGTCAACATAGCTATAGTTGAGAAATAGAGTAGAAAATGCATATAAATTAGGTTATTCTGCAAATTGGTAACATCTTCAATATTATCTTTCTCTTCTTAATGGATTTAGATTAGAAACACTAATGACTATGTTAGCATATTTTGTGCTCAGTAGGAGACACGATAGAAGGGTTCTTTGGGTACATTTGGAGAGAGATAAACAGTTGAATATCATTAGCGCCAAAATCAAAATAATATTTCACTGAAAATATAGAGTTTTAAAGAAATGTTCAGTGCATCTCAGAGAATTTTAAATAAATTTATGGATAGTTGCTGAAATGAACTTATTGAAGAGCATAATTTTCCTTCTACTAACTTAAAGTTTAAAAAGATGTCTTTTCCTCTGTGAATCATTCTCAAATGAGTTCTGTCTTGTATTAGAAAAATATTATCCTAGACATATTTATTCACAAGGTCTATGGCATAAGGTCTTTAATATTATTTTAGTAAAGATGATTTGCTTATATTTATCTTTTTGCTCCCTTTTACATGATCTTTTTTATATTTGAAAACTGGAATATGAGCTAGTGGAGTCAAGGCATGTTTAATTATTCAAACAGAATTATTCTAAACTGGAAGTTATGGCATTCACACAACATAAATGCTGCAAACACAGCTAAGGGGACTAGAGCCGGGAATGGGAAAACCAGAAACTGAAGCTTCTCTCTTCCTCAGGGACCACATGATCTGCATTTCCATTTCTCTTGCCAGGCCTCTTTGCATTTTTCTTTTTCCTTTTTCTTTATTTTATTCCTCTGCAAGATAGTTTCCTCCATCTGAATGCCACATATCTTAGACATCCAGTCATGTAACCAGCATGTTTTTACAAATTTAGTTCAGTGCTAATCAATCACCCAGTATTCTGGTATACCATAGGTGCCACATGCCTGAGAGGGAAATCATTTTCCCACATCAGCTCTGTGTTCCTGATGGTTGTATGCCTAAACCTGATCTACTCAATTGATGCAACCACAAATACTCTGTGTCGGGAAACAAAATCTTTCATTCATTGAAGAAGTATTTGTACTTACTGGTTGATAAACACTGTGCCTAATGCAGAAAAGAAAAGCAGTCTTTGATCTCATGAACTATATGGATTAGTGAAACAGAGACTATTTTTCAAATAATCACAATAACTAAAGCATAATTGTGTAACTGCAAGAAAGTCTGAGTTTCCTGTGAAAAAGTATGCATTTCAATGAATGCACAACAAAAGAAGTTCACCTAGAATAAGAGGTTATGAAAATTTTTCTGAGGAAGCGAAGTTAGTGATGTGATTGGAAGAATTAATATCTGTTCACCAAGTTAAGGAAGAAAAAGAAAGTGACAATAGCATTCCTGGGAGGGAAAAAAACATGTGCAAAGGTCTTGATGCAGAAGACAGGATAGTGCACCCAACATATTGTGAGAAGGCTCAGTAGCTGCTGAAGAGAAATCAAGAATATGACTGGACAAAGTTATGCCCCACCCTAGAATTGGAAGACAGTGCTAGAAAAGAAGAAAGGGACAAAGCATGTAAACTTACTAACATGTCTGCAGTACCCAAATTGCTAGGATTAAAGATGCCCATATTATGGGTTGAATTTTGTCACCCATAAAAGGTATGATCTGAACTGCCAATATTTCAGAATACTTATTTGGAAATAGGTCTTTACAGGGGTAATCAAATTAAAGTGAAGTCATTGGAGTTGGCCCTACTAAAATATGACTGGTGTTCTTATAAAAGGAGGAATCTGGGCACAAAGCCAGACATATACAGGGATGGTGATATAAAGACATGCAGGGAGAAGATGGTCATGTTACTGGAGTGCTATATCTACAAGCCAAGAAATGTCAAAAATCATCAACAAACCACCAGAAGCTAGGAAAGGACAAAGAAGGATCTTTTCCCTACAGTTTTCCAGGGTAACATGGCCCTAAAAGCTTGATTTTGGACTTCTGGCCTCTAGAACTGTGAGACAATAAATTTCTGTTGTTTGGAGCCACCCAGTTTGTGGCACTTTGTTATGGCTGCCCTAGGAAACTAACTCAGCCATAATCCTAGAAAGGATTTATCTGAAGCTTCTGAGGATTCATCTTATAACTTTGCTATTGTTGTTATGGCTTAAAACATTAAAGGTAATATTAAACTGTAGATTTTATATCTTCTACAAGTCACTGGTTTTACATAAGCATTCATAGTTTCAGTTAGATTTCAGGTTATGGAAAGTCTAGTTTTCTTATAATTACCATCATTTTAAATAAATGCACTAATTTGAAATCAATTTGAAAGAGATGTAAAAGAGGTTTAGGCCAAATAGAACTCACTAGACTACAAGTTATAGATGATCTGATAGGCTTATAGGATGGTCCCCAAAATATTTGTACCCCCCCCACAAGGTACATTCCTGTATAAACTTCTCTCAGTGATAGAAGTTGTGAATATGATGGAATTTCATTCTTGTGTTTAGGTTACAATATATGGCAAATATAAAGGGATTTTACAGATGTAATTAAGGTTCCTGATCAGTTGATTTGGATTTATCAAAATAGAGCTTGCTTTGGGTGGGCTTCGGGTCCAGGTGTTCCCTGGAGGAAGAGATTTGAAGTAAAAGTTCCTTGTTGGCCTTGAAGAAGCAAACAACCATACTGTGAACCACTTGCTCATGGAGGGAGCCTTATAGCAAGGACCTACAATTGACCTCTAGAAGCTGAGAGCAATACCCAGATGACAACAAGCAAAGAAACAGATAAGCTCAGAACTTTGCTATTATTGTTATTGTACTTAAAACATCTGAGGTCATTTTGTATTCATAGAAATCCAACACTTTCTACATATATTGTCCTTTTATTTTTTGAACATCCTGAATAATTTTTTTCGTTCTTCTGAAACTGCTTTATTGTATTAATTTCACCTGGAGTAAGCCTATCACAAAATGCTTCATTTTATTGGCAGTCCTTGTTAGCATTTATATTCAGCACTTGTTTTAAATGTGATTTGCAGATTCGTTATGATTTATTCCTTCTCTTTCTTTCCTTTCATCTCTCATTTCTATATCCCTATCTATTCTCTACCCATAACCACACTTTTTGCTGTTTTCTTTAGCCAGCTATTCAAATATCAGTTTAGACTCTAGACTTTTGTTGCATTTACAAGGTCCTACAAAAACAAAAGCAACAAGTATAAATTGCCAAATCAAACTCCAAGACAGTAGGAACATTTCTTTCCTCTCTGTTCACTGTTCCATGTATACCTCCCTCCCTAAGTCTGCAATTTTATTAATTTTGAGTCCCCAGGCAGTGTTTAGCTCTATCTCAACATGTGATTTGTAGCAGTGGGATTAGCTCCAATGCTTTACCTCCTGTGGAGCAAATTTTCATCCTTTAATTCATAGGAATAAATCTTCGAGTTGCTTCTGTCTACTTCCAGACTAACAGTCCACCAAGCCTGAAGATGCAGTCTTTCTCAGTACTTTACATTTCTCTTCCTTCATGGCTAGCTCACCTCTATATGTTTCAAGCAGAGAAAATAGATCAAAGAGTACCTACTTCACTCTCTTTAGGCTGGACATCTAGAAAAAAAATTCTAAGCTACTATTTTTTAGTTTATTTTTATGTTGCTGTTAGTAAAGGAAACACAATGGGTATATAGGGAGGAGTGAGAAAAAGAGTTGAGAGAGAAATCAAATTTGCAGTATTAAGGGAATTATGTCTCAATGGAATAAAAGAGAAAGAGCAAACTCATTTTGATATTTCTTAGCTACTCCAGGGATGAAATGAGACACAAATTACTCACTTATTAGGTGCTGTCAGCATGCATACTTTATACTTCCAGTTGAGGAAGGCAAAAGGTGTCACATGGTTTCACTATTTTAACTTGTTACCTTAGAAATTTAAATTTTAGGAGATACATATTTAGATGGATGAATGGATGGATGG
The DNA here is from genome assembly GCF_003254725.2 of Canis lupus dingo. Lineage (NCBI taxonomy): Eukaryota > Metazoa > Chordata > Mammalia > Carnivora > Canidae > Canis > Canis lupus. The sequence continues at coordinate 33,593,049 of NC_064243.1, forward strand.
ATGGATGGATGGATGGATGGATGGATGGACTGAACAATTCAGAAATAGAATTAGATTATAAATAGTAATTTTGCTTTTCCCAAAGTTCCTTTTACTTCCTCAACACATCCAGAGGTAATGACCATAAATCAAAATTCTAGACTATGAGCCCATCACAGTTTTTAGAAGTTGTCATCTGTTGCTTACAGTCTACTTCATGCCCTATATCATCTAATCGCAACCAATATTTGAGCTTCCCATTTACCAGTGCCCCCAGAAGATTGTAGTGGGAGCAGTATGGTGATGCCAATTGACAGCAAAGACCAATTGCACTTTTCCCTAATGTATCCACTTTATTCTTTTTTTTATCTTTTTGATAGTTATTTCCTGCACTTGTGTTAGATCAATGGCTTATACAAAAGCATGGGAATTTTAGTTTCTTTTTTTGCCCTAGAAAAATGTACAGAATATGAAAGATGTTCAACACCCTATGTGATAGTAACAATAAGAAAAGAGAGCAACCTGATTAAAATATGGGTGAAAGACTTTGACACCTCCCCAAAGAAAATATACAGGTGGTAGATAAGCCTATGAAAACATGCTCTATATTACATGTCATCAAGGAAGTGCACATTAAATTAGCAATGAGATACCATTACACACATATTAGAATGGCTCAAATCCAGAGCACTGACAAGTACTGATGACGATGTGCAGAAGCAAGAAATCTCCTGTATTGCTGGTGGGAATGCAAGAGTATAGCCATCTTAGAATACAGTTTAGCAGTTACTCGCAAAATTTAAAAATAATAAAAACATAATCTATAGGGGATCTCTGGGTGGTTCAGTGGTTTAGCGCCTGCCTTCAGCCCAGGGCGTGATCCTGGAGACCCGGGGATCCAGTCCCACATCGGGCTCCCCGCATGGAGCCTTCTTCTTCTGCCTGTGTCTCTGCCTCTCTCTCTCTGTGTGTCTCTCATAAATAAATAAATAAAATCTTTTAATAATAATAATAGTAATAATCTATAGTCTACCATAGGAATCAGCAATCACGTTCCTTGATATTCACCCAAAGGAGCTGAAAAATTACATCCACACAAAAAGCTGCACACTGACGTTTATTTTTTAAAGATTTTATTTATTTATTTATTCATAGAAATACAGAGAGAGAGAGGCAGAGACACAGGCAGAGGGGGAAGCAGGCGCCCCCCACACTGACATTTATAGTGACTTTATTCATAATTGCCCTAACCAGAAAGTAACCAAAATCTTCTTAAGTAGGTGACTGGATAAAGAACTGTGGTATATCTAGACTGCAGAATATTATTTAGCACTAAATATATATGATCTACCAAACCATGAAAAGAAATAGAGGAAACTTAAATATATGATACTAAGTGAAAGGAGCCAATCTGGAAAGGCTACATATGTATGATTCCAAATATATGGCATTCTAGAAAAGGCGAAAGTATGGAAACATTAAAAAGATCAATGGTTGCCAGGGTTTGGGGAGGTGGAAGATGAATAGGCAGAGCAAGGAGGATTCTGGGTCAGTGAAACTATTTCATATCACACTGTCATGGTAGATACGTATTATTATTCATTTATCAAAACCCATAGGATATACAGTACCAGGAGTGAACCTTAATGTTAACTATGAAATTTGGGTGATGATGATGTGTCAGTGTAGGTTCATCAAATATAACAATGTATCACCCTGCCAGGTGATGTTGATAATGGGGAAGTCATGCATGTGTGAGGGCAGAAATATATGGGAATTCTGTAATTTCCACTCTATTTTGCTATGGATCTAAAATTGTCTATTTTAAAAATACATAGAGCTTGTCATTTTTATCTTTTGCCTGATTTATAATAATACTGCTGACTGGATAGAGGCTTTCAGCCAAGTATTTACAATTTCTATAAAATCTTTTTCTGCTGAGGTGTATTTGTCCCCAAAGAGAGAGTAAATATCTGATGTTGGAAAAGAGAAGGGCTTATTTGGAAAGATTCATGTAGGTTTTTGGGAAAAGAGAAAAATATGTCAAGCTTCACATCTTGAAAGAAGTAGATGAATTGGATTAAACTGGGGAAAATTGTGGAATGCAAGAGCTTGTCAATGTTGCACATCTTGGAAAATTGTAGCATTTTCCAGGGTTTGCCTTGCATCAATTCTAAAGCCTATAATGGAGTGATAGAAATTTTGAAGAACTGACTGATCACGATCCATCATATAGAGATTAATAAGGTTAGCAGAAAAGCTCAAGAGAAAGTCCAAATTCTGCTTGACAATTCCTAAGGTAAAAAATGTCATTGTATTTTAGTTCTCACAAAGGATTATATGCAACTGATGGAGCCTGGGCCATCAGTATTTTCCCTGCAAGTATTTATGAAGCAAGAATACTTGAAATGTTGATAGTCTGGCAAGGCTCATGGGGGTCAAGAACAGCCAGATGAACCAGAACTGTCATATCCATTCATTTCAAATAAGATTTTATTTGGAATAAAGATTGAGTATGCCCATGGGATTGATGGCCTGAGGAAGAAGTCAGAAGGCTTGAGTGGACAGCCAGATGGTAACTAGGTGTACAAAATGTGAGGAATACAACTACAATTATTATTATTACTGCAGTAATCCCTAAAGTTCTTAGTCTTATCTAATATAATATATCTTATCTAATATAATATAATATAATAATATACTACGAGGTAGCAAAAGTACCTTTTAATTTACTTCTCAACTTTATCTATTACTTTTCCTTCCCACCCTCATTTTCCTTTTTTCAAGACTTGCTAAAGTATGTGCTATTTATCAGCATTGATCAAAAGTAATAAAGGCCATATCTTCAGACAAAGAAGGAGGGAAATGACATCAGCATCAGCATCATGGCAGTCCAAGTCAGTTCTTAGGGTGTCAGGCCTGTGGGAAAGAGCCTAGGATCCAGAACACTACTGTTTGCCCACCTATTTAAATAATTGTTAATAGATTTTACTTCACAGAAAATAAACTTAACTACCATAGGAAAAACTATAGGTTTTTAGGAAATATGTTGCTTTCTAGACAGAAGCACAGGTTAATTTAGATGTGAGTGAAATTGTCCTTTATATCCACAGCCAGCATTTGTCAAACTACTAATCCCAAAAGAAGGCACATGGTCTTAGATACTTATTACCATTTGCCTTTTGCTTTCAATGAGCATTTTTAGGGGTGACAAATAAATATAAGATATCCAAGCCAGTCAAAATTCTGAGGCAACATAGAATGGAATATCTCATAATACCTAGTTTTAGAAGAAAAGGGCTGATATCCTGTGAAAAAAATTAACATATGAAATGCTCAATAGACAATTTGGGGAATGGCTCCTGTAATAAAAAGTGTAGGTATGAACATTTCTATCACTGAAAAGAGTTCTGTTGGATAGTCTTAGAGAGTGTTGGTGCAATTATTTCTACATGTAAATGGGAAAATTTATTTATGGAATATAACCCACTTTGAAGGAATGAGCTCAATAATAAAGGGTGTCTCAGGAATTGGACGAAGTTTGATCTGATTCCTGTGACCTGCTCTTTATAGATCAGGTAAGATATCTGCTACTGTAAATGAAGAGCAAAACTGCAAATTCTTATAGGGACTAGACAGATTAAATCGTGTGAAGAGATTTATGGTGAAGCCTTTGGTCAGTTGGACTGTTTCTTTTCAGCCAAAACCATTTATAAGTGAGTTTAATGGTAATTTCACTATCCTAACTCAACAAAGTATGCTGGCTGTCCTAAACTGAAGTCTCTGGTTTGCAACAACTACTTTATAGGTTTATATATTAATTCAGTTCCATGTGATATTTTAAGGGAAATTGGCAAAGAGTAGTTTACTATCAAGTAGTAGAAAAGTTGTAAGTCAGATCATGTTAATCTGTAGGTGAGATATATCTAAAATGAACTTGGTATACTCCTGAACAGAATTGTATTTTTTTAATAATAAATTTATTTTTTATTGGTGTTCAATTTGCCAACATACAGAATAACACCCAGTGCTCATCCCGTCAAGTGCCCCCCTCACTGCCCATCACCCATTCACCCCCACCCCCACCCTCTTCACCCTCCACCACCCCCAGTTCGTTTCCCAGAGTTAGGAGTCTTTATGTTATGTCTCCCTTTCTGATATTTCCCACCCATCTCTTCTCCCTTCCCTTCTATTCCCTATTTTTTAAACAAAAAAAAAAAAGAAAAAGAAAAAGAAAAAGAAATCATATAGATGAAATTTTTTTAATGAAGTGCAAAGCTTTTCTTGGAAAATAGATATGATGGGTTCAGGCTGTGGTGGGCAAATGTAAAGGACAATCAAAGAATTCAACTTCTATTGCTCTGAAGTCTGCACAAGTTTCAGAATATAAACTCTCATCTTTTGATTTCTTTGTTCTAAATAAACAGGTATAACATAACTCTCTCTCATTCTTCATTTCCTTATGAGTAGATTTAAAAATCCAGTTACAAATTATTTTTCCTCTGGCAATGTGCTTAATTGATTTAATAATCCATGCATTCATTGATATCAGATTACATTATGTAGTGGTGATAAAAAATAACCAAAAATAAATGGGTTTTGACCGTAAGAAAAACTTTTGAACTGCTGAAAGACTTCTCTCTCTTTGTCTCTCCCTCTCTCCACCAGCCCCCAGTTAGTATCTGCATAGCTATTGTGTGTTTCTTAACACAGTGTCTGGGTCTCAAGAGTGTTTCAGAACAACAGGTCCCAATGTATGTATGCTTAATCAAGTAGCTGTTTGCAGTGTGAGACAGAACTATATAAGGGAATAAATAACAGAAACGCAGGTCACTTCAAAAACCAAAGACACCTTTAAAAAAAGAAAAATATATCAGGGGTTCTTAGTTTCAATAACATAAATATATGATAGGGGCACCTGAGTGGCTCAGTGGTTGAGCATCTGCCTTTGGCTCAGGTCATGATCCTGAGAACCTGGGATTGAGCTCCACATCGGACTCCCTACGGGGAGCCCGCTCTCCCTCTGCCTATGTCTCTGCCTCTCTTTCTGTGTGTCTCTCATGAAATAAAATAATAAATAAATAAATAAATAAATAAATAAATAAATAAGTTAATCTTTTCAATAATTAAGCAAAACATCAAATGAAATTCCATATCTCAGTTAACCTCAACATTATACTTCATGTAGACATGGCCATCTCTATACATTAAATCTTTCTTTTATCCTTCCCACATTTCTAATATAAGCTTTAGGAAATTTTTTAGATAATTTACATTTTAAATATGTTTTATCTATTTTCATATTTTTACTTGCTAAGATCAATAAATATTAGTGATGCAGCAAAGTAGCTTATGTTGGAAAAGGTAAAAGTATAGCTGTGTCTCTATCTACTTCTCAAAGAAAATATATCCAACGTATTTGTATCTTAGTTTTCCAGACATTTCTACTTTAACAGGTTGCATTTTAGTTTCTTATAAAGCTGCAAAAAATAAAACTTTTCATGATACTAAAACACATGCAATATTATGCATACAACTTAGAAGTTCCTATGAGCAGAGATATGATCTATCTGAATGTCAAAATTGCTGTTTGCAAATCACACATCATTCTAAATTAATGCCATAGCTAGCTGCAAGATAAAAAATTTTAAAACACAAGTTTGAGATACATTTTAAACAAGGCATGATAATGGTGTTGGAAGCAATGCAATTTCACATTTGAGTCAAATAACATTTCTACAGCACACAGATGTAAGGACAAATTTCAACATAAGCTCACAAAGGACCCTCATAAAAGAATTCCAAATGTTTTTAAAATGTACCTGACTTTTTAGTTATGATTGCCAATAGTTTGTGTTTTTTGCTAGAAAATATAAATCTATTTTGGTCCAAATAAATCATTGGAAATCTATTTAAAAAAAATCAATGTTTTATATTATTAAAGAAACATATTTACTAAAGATATTACATGTTGTGGAAAACTATAATAGATAATAAGCAAATTATCTATAAAATAAATCTGTCACTGACTGAATTAGTAGTTACTTGCAGTGTCAAATTACCTTGTTTTATTTTCTCCTCTTCTGTTAATGTAAACTCAGAATAAAAAAAGACAGAAAAGGGCAAAAATTTAAATACTCCATTGATGAGTATACAGCATGAGTATATCCATAGAAAAATCATCCATACCAAAAAAAATATAGAATAATTTCTAGAAAAAAGTTCTCCTCACTCCCCCTCTCATTCATTAATGAACCTTGATAAAGTTAATCATCCTTCTAGATTTTGGTTTCTCTATTGTGGAAAACCATATAAATAGAGTTTATATTCAATTGTGACTTCTTTCCCTCCCAATTATGTTTGTGTTATCCATTCATATTGTTGTATGTACTAGAAGTTCATTCATTTTCATTTCTATGTAGTATTCCATTTTATAAAAATACCATATTTTATTAATCCATTATGTTGTTGATTAGCATTTGGGTTGTTTCTAATTTGAGGTTCTTATGAATAACAGTGCTAACAAGATTATCATTAATGCCATTTGCTGCAAATAACTTCACAAAAAAATCAGAAAGAAAAAAAAAAAAACACTAGTCAATTTAAAAACATGGGAAAAATCTTGAATAGTTACAAATAAGATTTCCAAATGCCCTAACCATGTGAAGAGGTATTTAAAATAAATAGCCATTAGGAAAATATCAATTAAACCACAACTAGATACCAAAACATTCTACAGAACGATAGAAGATAGAAAGTGATGATGAATATTGACAAGGATGATGAGCAACAAGAAGGATCACATATTGTTGGTGATTGTATAATGTAGTATAGCAGCTAACTTTGGGGGAAATTACTAATAGTATCTAATAAATCTCAACAAATGCACAATCTAAATCCCAGCAAGTTCACTCCAATGTAAATTCCCCAAAGAACTATGTTCAACAGGGGGATCTCTGGGTGGCTTAGCGGTTTAGCACCTGCCTTTGGCCCAGGGCATGATCCTGGAGTCCCGGGATTAAGTCCCACATCCGGCTCCCTGCATGGAGCCTGCTCATCTCTGCCTCTCTCTCTCTTTCTCTCTCTCTCTCCTCTATGTCTATCATGAATAAATAAATTAAAAATCTTTTTTAAAAAAAGAAGTATGTTCAACAAAAAACGTATAGAAATGTATTTATTTTACAACGATCTCATAATTTTATAAGATATTTCAGCTGGTTATAATACTTTAGATTGATATTTTTTTCAGTACATCATATATGACTTTATCTTCTGTCTCCATATTTTGAAAAGTCAAAAATTATTCACATTTTTAAATAATCCATATCTTTGCCTCCTAAGTTGTTATTTTAGTTTTTAATATTATCTCAACCCATGAAGACTTTTCTTCCCAGGCAATATCTCTTCAAATACTGCTTGACTCTTTTTCCCTTCTCCTCTGTTACTCTAAACTACATACATAGTAGAGACTTTCATGATGTCCCAGATATCTTATACTTACTTTATTCAACAATTCATGATTTCCTCTTCTCCTCATTTGGTTACACAAATATTCCTCACATTGTTTAGTAAACTTTCCATTTTTTTCCCTGAGCTTCAGTTTGGATATTTTAACAATCCTATATTCAGTTTACTAACCCTGTATTCTGTTGAGTCTAATCTATTTTTGTAAACAACTTGAGGAACTATATACATGTGTGTGTATACATACACATACATTAAATAAAATCATCCATTGTATGATTTATAAAAAATTTACAGAATTCTGTAATCATCAAAACAATCCACTTTTGGAACACACCCATCCCTTCAAAAGTTCCTTCATATTCCTTTTCAGAAAAGAAATACCTCTCTCAGTCAAGGCAACAACTGGTCTGCTCTCTGTATCTGTAAAGTTGCCATTTCTGGACATTTCATACAAATGTAATCATATAATATGTAGTCTTCTGTTATTATCTTCTTTCACTTAGCATAAAATTTTTTAGGTTCATCACCATTGTGCTATGTAACAGTGATTCATTCCTTGTTATTTCTTAAAATTATTATTTTGTATGGAGATAAACACATTATTTATCCTTTCACCAATTAATAAATATTTGAATTGTTTAAATTTCATTTAATTTTTTCAGGGAGACAGTGTGAGTGAGCGGAGGAGGAGCAGAGGAATAGGAAGACAAGAAAATCTTAAACAGGATCCACACCCAACATAGAGCCTGATGAGGGGCTCAATGTCAGGTCTTGGAGATCATGACCTGAACCATAATCAAGAGTTGGATGTTTAACTGACTGAGCCACCCAGTTATCCCTCCATTTCTTTTTTAATATTTCTTAGAAAAATACTGAGGAACACAATTTCTGGGGTTTATGTTAAATTCATTTTTAGCTTTTTAAGAAACTACCAAACTTTTTTAATGAAATGCCTGTACCATTTTACATTTACACCAGAAATGCATGAGAGTTCCAGGGTTTTGTTTTGTCTTTTTTGTTTTTTAATATTTTATTTGTTTATTCATGACAGATACAGAGAGAGAGAGAGAGCAACGCAGAGACACAGGCAGAGGGAGAAGCAGGCTCCATGCAGGGAGCCCAATGTGGGACTCGATCCCAGGTCCCCAGGATCACATCCTGGACTGAAGGCAGCACCAAACTGCTGAGCCATCAGGGCTGCCCTGAGAGTTCCAATTTTTATACATTTTTGTCAATCCTTGTTATTGTCTATCGCCTTGATATAAACCATCCTAATATATTGCACATAGTAGGGAATCATTAAATACTGGATAAATAATAAATAAATAAATATATGCATTAATAGATTCTTGAGGCAAGTGTAAGTTTGATAAGAAACTTTTATATTAAGATTTGTGTGGAATCAGAAAAGACCCTGAATAACCAGGGGAATTTTAAAAAAGAAAACCATAGCTGGGGGCATCACAATGCCAGATTTCAGGTTGTACTACACAGCTGTGGTCATCAAGACTGTGTGGTACTGGCACAAAAACAGACACATAGATCAATGGAACAGAATAGAGAATCCAGAAGTGGACCCTCAACTTTATGGTGAACTAATATTCAACAAAGGAGAAAAGACTATCCACTGGAAAAAAAGACAGTGGAGGAGGAGAACACAAGCAACACCCTTTTTGAACTTGGCCACAGTAACTTCTTGCAAGATACATCCACGAAGGCAAAAGAAACAAAAGCAAAAATGAACTACTGGGACTTCATCAAGATTAGAAGCTTTTCCACAGCAAAGGATACTGTCAACAAAACTAAAAGACAACCTACACAATGGGAGAAGATATTTGCAAATGACCTATCAGATAAAGGGCTAGTTTCCAAGATCTATAAAGAACTTATTAAACTCAACACCAAAGAAACAAACAATCCAATCATGAAATGGGCAAAAGACATGAAGAGAAATCTCACAGAGGAAGACATAGACATGGCCAACATGCACATGAGAAAATGCTCCGCATCACTGGCCATCAGGGGAATACAAATCAAAACCACAATGAGATACCACCTCACACCAGTGAGAATGGGGAAAATTAACAAGGCAGGAAACCACAAATGTTGGAGAGGATACGGAGAAAGGGGAACCCTCCACTGTTGGTGGGAATGTGAACTGGTACAGCCACTCTGGAAAACTGTGTGGAGGTTCCTCAAAGAGTTAAAAATAGATCTGCCCTACGACCCAGCAATTGTACTGCTGGGGATTTACCCCAAAGATACAGATGCGATGAGACGCCGGGACACCTGCACCCCGAAGTTTATAGCAGCAATGTCCACAATAGCCAAACTGTGGAAGGAGCCTCGGTGTCCATCGAAAGATGAATGGATAAAGAAGATGTGGTTTATGAAGGACAAACATTATATGGTCTCATTCATTTGGGGAATATAAAAAATAGTGAAAGGAAATAAAGGGGAAAGGAGAAAAAATTAAGTGGGAAATATCAGAAAGGGAGACAGAACATGAAAGACTCCTAATTCTCGGAAACCAACAAGGGGTGGTGACTGGGTGACGGGCACTGAGGTGGGCACTTGAAGGGATGAGCACTGGGTGTTATTCTATATGTTGGCAAATTGAACACCAATAAAACATAATTTTTTTAAAAAAGAAAGAAACTTTTTTAAAAAATATTGCTTTTCTGTATGATTCTGCTTGTAAAAACCCTGAATATAATATGACAAGCTAGAAGAGCATAACAAGCACAACATAATATGATCAGGCAAGATTGTCCCAATAGTTCAAGGGTAATTAAACAATTAAATAATGTTCTTTAGCTAATCTGAGTGGTACCTGAATAATAACACACTCTCGGTTAAAAATTTGTGATAAACAAGACAGAACTTCAATTTAAAAATAGTTGTCGGGGATCCCTGGGTGGCTCAGCGGTTTAGCACCTGCCTTCGGCCCAGGACGTGATCCTGGAGACTCGGGATCGAGTCCCACATCGGGCTCCTTGCATGGAGCCTGCTTTTCCCTCTGCCTGTGTCTCTGCCTCTCTCTCTCTCTCTCTCTATCTCTCATAAATAAATAAATAAATAAATAAATAAATAAATAAATAAATAAATAAAATCTTTTAAAAAATTAAAAAATAAAAATAGTTGTCACATTCTTATAGGCAGTGTCAAAAAAAGGAGATACAAGTTTTATCAAAGAAAAAATACTGTCATATTATGCATGTTCCTTAATCTTAAGTAAATATCTATTATTTTCTTAAACTCTTACATTCTAAACTTTCATTTAAACTTCAATTTTTTTAAAGATTTTATTTATTTACTCAGGAAAGACACACACAGAGAGAGAGAGAGAGGCAGAGACACAGGCAGAGGGAGAAGCAGGATCCATGCAGGGAGCCTGAGGTGGGACTCCATCCCTGGTCTCCAGGATCACACCCTGGACTGAAGGCAGCGCTAAACAGCTGAGCCACCTGGGATGCCCTAAACTTCAATTTTAAAGTAGACTTCCTGTACAACAATTATTTAATTCTGCTTGTATCACATTTGATAAATTTTAAACAGCTATAATTTATGCAACAAAAGTTACTAGGCCACACTCAATCACTTGGACCACACAGTCTTGCTATGACAATATTTTTCACAAGTACATTTTGAAATGAATATGTGAATATACTATAATCAACATTTTAGCAAAGCCTGGGATGTTCATATACAATCATGTCAGGGATCTGCAAGACTAGCCTCAGACTTGATGATTCACTAGAAGGACTTATGGGACACAAACTATTATACCCATGGTTATGGTTTATTTGCAGTAAAAGGATACAGATTAAAATCAGCAAAGTGAAAAGATATGTGAAGATGTGAAAAGATGCCCAAGAGAAGCCAGGCATACTCCTCTAGGTGTCCTCTCCCAGTGGAATCAAAACAGGGCCACACTAATTCTCTCAGCACAGTTGTATGATTACATATGCAAAGTCTTCTAACCAGGAGCCTTGATGTCTAGGTGTTTTACTGGGGTTCAGTCATGTAGGCATGCAGCACCCACATGTCTGATCTCAGCTACTCAGTGTCCAGGCATCCTACCTCAGAGAAAGAAAAGCAGGCATTCACCATAAATCATAATGCTAGAATAAACTTTTCTAGTCCAACTGATACAATATAGCCAACGGCTGCAGGCATATAAAAACCCTCTTATCATGCAGAATATTACAAGGGGACAGATGTTATCATCAAGAAACTAGCTAAGGAACAGTTCAGAAAACAGATCTCTCCTTAGAATGCGTAGCATGTGAGTAATTAAATTCTGCTCAGTTAACCCATTCTTGTCAAATAAACTACACAAATGTTTTTTTTTTTTCTGACTACAAATTATCACTAATTTTTATGGTACTACAAAATGAAATGTTTCTTCCCTTTAAATTATTCAACTTTCATGGGAATCACCAAATTTTGTGTTAAATATCACTACTTACTACATGCTACTTAGTAAAATATCAAAACAAGGATTTTAGCAATATTCAATGTTAAGTTCATGCTATTTTTATTAGAGATTCTACTGGGTTTAAATAAGCACAAATGTTAATCATGGAACAAACAACCTTTCCTTCTTTCTGAGCTTCTTCAAAATCCTATGACATGAAAAAAGCATGAAAAATAACAAAAGTTATGAAAATTCCTTAACTACTTACTAGAAACTAAAAATAACCATCATAAACATCCTTTCACAGATATATTCCAAATATACAGTTTAGGAAAAAAAGATGTCCCTTTGTTTTCCATCTTCACTAAAACTTCATGGCATTTATTATTTATTTATTTATTTATTATTTTTTAATAATAAATTTATTTTTTATTGGTGTTCAATTTGCCAACATACAGAATAACACCCAGTGCTCATCCCATCAAGTGTCTCCCTTAGTGCCCGTCACCTCTTCACCCCCACCCCTCCCCTTCCACCACCCCTAGTTCATTTCCCAGAGTTAGGAGTCTTTATGTTCTGTCTCCCTTTCTGATATTTCCCACACATTTCTTCTCCCTTCCCGTATATTCCCTTTCATATTATTTATATTCCCCAAATGAATGAGAACATACAATGTTTGTCCTTCTCCGATTGACTTACTTCACTCAGCATAATACCCTCCAGTTCCATCCACGTTGAAGCAATTGGTGGGTATTTGTCGTTTCTAATGGCTGAGTAATATTCCATTGTATACATAAACCACATCTTTTTTTTTTTTTTTTTCTGGTGACCCCGAGATTCTGTTTTTTTTTTTTTAATTATTATTTTTTTTTATTGGTGTTCAATTTACTAACATACAGAATAACACCCAGTGCCCGTCACCCATTCACTCCCACCCCCCGCCCTCCTCCCCTTCTACCACCCCTAGTTCGTTTCCCAGAGTTAGCAGTCTTTACGTTCTGTCTCCCTTTCTGATATTTCCCACACATTTCTTCTCCCTTCCCTTATTTTCCCTTTCACTATTATTTATATTCCCCAAATGAATGAGAACATATAATGTTTGTCCTTCTCCGACTGACTTACTTCACTCAGCATAATACCCTCCAGTTCCATCCACGTTGAAGCAAATGGTGGGTATTTGTCATTTCTAATAGCTGAGTAATATTCCATTGTATACATAAACCACATCTTCTTTATCCATTCATCTTTCGTTGGACACCGAGGCTCCTTCCACAGTTTGGCTATCGTGGCCATTGCTGCTAGAAACATCAGGGTGCAGGTGTCCCAGCGTTTCATTGCATTTGTATCTTTGGGGTAAATCCCCAACAGTGCAATTGCTGGGTTGTAGGGCAGGTATATTTTTAACTGTTTGAGGAACCTCCACACAGTTTTCCAGAGTGGCTGCACCAGTTCACATTCCCACCAACAATGTAAGAGGGTTCCCTTTTCTCCGCATCCTCTCCAACATTTGTGGTTTCCTGCCTTGTTAATTTTCCCCATTCTCACTGGTGTGAGGTGGTATCTCATTGTAGTTTTGATTTGTATTTCCCTGATGGCAAGTGATGCAGAGCATTTTCTCATATGCATGTTGGCCATGTCTATGTCTTCCTCTGTGAGATTTCTGTTTATGTCTTTTGCCCATTTCATGATTGGATTGTTTGTTTCTTTGGTGTTGAGTTTAATAAGTTCTTTATAGATCTTGGAAACTAGCCCTTTATCTGATATGTCATTTGCAAATATCTTCTCCCATTCTGTAGGTTGTCTTTGAGTTTTGTTGACTGTATCCTTTGCTGTGCAAAAGCTTCTTATCTTGATGAAGTCCCAATAGTTCATTTTTGCTTTTGTTTCTTTTGCCTTCGTGGATGTATCTTGCAAGAAGTTACTATGGCCGAGTTCAAAAAGGGTGTTGCCTGTGTTCTTCTCTAGGATTTTGATGGAATCTTGTCTCACATTTAGATCTTTCATCCATTTTGAGTTTATCTTTGTGTATGGTGAAAGAGAGTGGTCTAGTTTCATTCTTCTGCATGTGGATGTCCAATTTTCCCAGCACCATTTATTGAAGAGACTGTCTTTCTTCCAATGGATAGTCTTTCCTCCTTTATCGAATATTAGTTGCCCATAAAGTTCAGGGTCCACTTCTGGATTCTCTATTCTGTTCCACTGATCTATGTGTCTGTTTTTGTGCCAGTACCACACTGTCTTGATGACCACAGCTTTGTAGTACAACCTGAAATCTGGCATTGTGATGCCCCCAGATATGGTTTTCTTTTTTAAAATTCCCCTGGCTATTCGGGGTCTTTTCTGATTCCACACAAATCTTAAAATAATTTGTTCTAACTCTCTGAAGAAAGTCCATGGTATTTTGATAGGGATTGCATTAAACGTGTATATTGCCCTGGGTAACATTGACATTTTCACAATATTAATTCTGCCAATCCATGAGCATGGAATATTTTTCCATCTCTTTGTGTCTTCCTCAATTTCTTTCAGAAGTGTTCTATAGTTTTTAAGGTATAGATCCTTTACATCTTTGGTGAGGTTTATTCCTAGGTATCTTATGCTTTTGGGTGCAATTGTAAATGGGATTGACTCCTTAATTTCTCTTTCTTCAGTCTCATTGTTAGTGTATAGAAATGCCACTGACTTCTGGGCATTGATTTTGTATCCTGCCACGCTACCGAATTGCTGTATGAGTTCTAGCAATCTTGGGGTGGAGACTTTTGGGTTTTCTATGTAGAGTATCATGTCATCGGCGAAGAGGGAGAGTTTGACTTCTTCTTTGCCAATTTGAATGCCTTTAATGTCTTTTTGTTGTCTGATTGCTGAGGCTAGGACTTCCAGTACTATGTTGAATAGCACTGGTGAGAGTGGACATCCCTGTCTTGTTCCTGATCTTAGGGGAAAGGCTCCCAGTGCTTCCCCATTGAGAATGATATTTGCTGTGGGCTTTTCATAGATGGCTTTTAAGATGTCGAGGAATGTTCCCTCTATCCCTACACTCTGAAGAGTTTTGATCAGGAATGGATGCTGTATTTTGTCAAATGCTTTCTCTGCATCCAATGAGAGGATCATATGGTTCTTGGTTTTTCTCTTGCTGATATGATGAATCACATTGATTGTTTTACGGGTGTTGAACCAGCCTTGTGTCCCAGGGATAAATCCTACTTGGTCATGGTGAATAATTTTCTTAATGTACTGTTGGATCCTATTGGCCAGTATCTTGTTGAGAATTTTTGCATCCATGTTCATCAGGGATATTGGTCTGTAATTCTCCTTTTTGGCGGGGTCTTTGTCTGGCTTTGGAATTAAGGTGATGCTGGCTTCATAGAACGAATTTGGAAGTACTCCATCTCTTTCTATCTTTCCAAACAGCTTTAGGAGAATAGGTATGATTTCTTCTTTAAACGTTTGATAAAATTCTCCTGGGAAGCCATCTGGCCCTGGACTCTTGTGTCTTGGGAGGTTTTTGATGACTGCTTCAATTTCCTCCCTGGTTATTGGCCTGTTCAGGTTTTCTATTTCTTCCTGTTCCAGTTTTGGTAGTTTGTGGCTTTCCAGGAATGCGTCCATTTCTTCTAGATTGCCTAATTTATTGGCGTATAGCTGTTCATAATATGTTTTTAAAATCGTTTGTATTTCCTTGGTGTTGGTAGTGATCTCTCCTTTCTCATTCATGATTTTATTAATTTGAGTCTTCTCTCTCTTCTTTTTAATAAGGCTGGCTAATGGTTTATCTATCTTATTAATTCTTTCAAAGAACCAACTCCTGGTTCTGTTGATCTGTTCCACAGTTCTTCTGGTCTCGATTTCATTGAGTTCTGCTCGAATCTTTATTAGCTCCCTTCTTCTCTTGGGTGTAGGATCTATTTGCTGTTTTTTCTCTAGCTCCTTTATGTGTAAGGTTAGCTTTTGTATTTGAGTTCTTTCCAGTTTTTGAATGGATGCTTGTATTGCGATGTATTTCCCCCTTAGGACTGCTTTTGCTGCATCCCAAAGATTTTGAACGGTTGTATCTTCATTCTCATTAGTTTCCATGAATCTTTTTAATTCTTCCTTAATTTCCTGGTTGACCCTTTTATCTTTTAGCAGGATGGTCCTTAACCTCCATGTGTTTGAGGTCCTTCCAAACTTCTTGTTGTGATTTAGTTCTAATTTCAAGGCATTATGGTCCGAGAATATGCAGGGGACAATCCCAATCTTTTGGTATTGGTTCAGACCCGATTTGTGACCCAATATGTGGTCTATTCTGGAGAAAGTTCCATGTGCGCTTGAGAAGAATGTGTATTCAGTTGAGTTTGGATGTAAAGTTCTGTAGATATCTGTGAAATCCATCTGGTCCAGTGTATCATTTAAAGCTCTCGTTTCTTTGGAGATGTTGTGCTTAGAAGACCTATCGAGTATAGAAAGAGCTAGATTGAAGTCACCAAGTATAAGTGTATTATTATCTAAGTATTTCTTCACTTTGGTTAATAATTGATTTATATATTTGGCAGCTCCCACATTCGGAGCATATATATTGAGGATTGTTAAGTCCTCTTGTTGAATAGATCCTTTAAGTATGATATAGTGTCCCTCTTCATCTCTCACTACAGTCTTTGGGGTAAATTTTAGTTTATCTGATATAAGGATGGCTACCCCTGCTTTCTTTTGAGGACCATTCGAATGGTAAATGGTTCTCCAACCTTTTATTTTCAGGCTGTAGGTGTCCTTCTGTCTAAAATGAGTCTCTTGTAGACAGCAAATAGATGGGTCCTGCTTTTTTATCCAGTCTGAAACCCTGCGCCTTTTGATGGGGTCATTAAGCCCGTTCACATTCAGAGTTACTATTGAGAGATATGAGTTTAGTGTCATCATGATATCTATTCAGTCTTTGTTTTTGTGGACTGTTCCACTGAACTTCTTCTTAAAGGGGAATTTTAAGAGGCCCCCTTAAAATTTCTTGCAGAGCTGGTTTGGAGGTCACATATTCTTTTAGTTGCTGCCTGTCTTGGAAGCTCTTTATCTCTCCTTCCATTTTGAATGAGAGCCTTGCTGGATAAAGTATTCTTGGTTGCATGTTCTTCTCATTTAGGACCCTGAATATATCCTGCCAGCCCTTTCTGGCCTGCCAGGTCTCTGTGGAGAGGTCTGCTGTTACCCTAATACTCCTCCCCATAAAAGTCAGGGATTTCTTGTCTCTTGCTGCTTTAAGGATCTTCTCTTTATCTTTGGAATTTGCAAGCTTCACAATTAAATGTCGAGGTGTTGAACGGTTTTTATTGATTTTAGGGGGGGATCTCTCTATTTCCTGGATCTGAATGCCTGTTTCCCTTCCCAGATTAGGAAAGTTTTCAGCTAGAATTTGTTCAAATACATATTCTGGCCCTCTGTCCCTTTCGGCGCCCTCGGGAACCCCAATTAAACGTAGGTTTTTCTTCCTCAGGCTGTCGTTTATTTCCCTTAATCTATCTTCATGGTCTTTTAATTGTTTGTCTCTTTTTTCCTCAGTTTCCCTCTTTGCTATCAACTTGTCTTCTAGGTCACTCACTCGTTCTTCCACCTCGTTAACCCTCGTCGTTAGGACTTCTAGTTTGGATTGCATCTCATTCAATTGATTTTTAATTTCTGCCTGATTAGCTCTAAATTCTGCAGTCATGAAGTCTCTTGAGTCCTTTATACTTTTTTCTAGAGCCACCAGTAGCTGTATAATAGTGCTTCTGAATTGGCTTTCTGACATTGAATTGTAATCCAGATTTTGTAACTCTGTGGGAGAGAGGACTGTTTCTGATTCTTTCTTTTGAGGTGAGGTTTTCCTTCTAGTCATTTTGCTCAGTGCAGAGTGGCCAAAAGCAAGTTGTATTGGGAAAAAGAGAAAAAGAGAGGAGAGAAAGAAGGAAAGAAAAGAGAAAGAGAAAAAAAAAGGGAAGAAAAAGAAAAAAAAAACGAAAAAAAAAAAAAGAAGAAAAAGAGAAAGAAAAAGAAAGGAGAAAAAAAGGGGGTGGGGGAAGGAAACAAATCAAAAAGCAAAACAAAACAAAAACAAAAACAAAAACAAACAAAAAAAAGAACCACCGGGGAGTATCTTCTGATTCTGTGTTCTTTAAGTCCCTTGGCTTCTCCTGGAAGTTGTCAGTCTAGCTGGTGTTCGGGGGAGGGGCCTGTTGTGCTGATTTTCAGGTGTTAGCAGTTGGGGGAGCTGCTGTGCCCCTGCCTGGTGCAGGGCTCAGTGGGGGTTGTTTGCCCCGTGAGGCCGCAGGAGGAACAGCCCCAGTGGCGGGGCAGCTCTGGAAACCTGGATTCAGCTCCGGCAGGAACTCCGTCTGCAGGGCCTGGAGGCTCCGGGGCGGGGCCGCTGATCTGCTCAGCTGGGGCAGGAGCGTCCTTGCTGTCCTGGGCCCTCCCGGCCTCTGCCTGTCCCGGGGGAGGCGGGATCCTGGGCTGTGTCCCGGCGCCCTGTGCTCCGGAGCCTGCGCTGTTGGATTCGCGCTCCCGGGGCCGCGCAGCCACCTCCGCGGAGCCGCCGCCCGAGCCCCGCCGAGCTGCTCCTGGAACCGCGCAGCCCCCTCCGCACGGAGCCTCTTCCTCTGCCCGAGCCCCTCCGAGCTGCTCCCGGGGCCGCGCAGCCCCCTCCGCGGAGCCACCGCCCGAGCCCCTCCAGCTGCTCCGGGTCCCGCCGGGTCCCGCCGTGCGCTGCAACCCTTAGGGAGCTCGGCGCACTCTCCATAAACCACATCTTCTTTATCCATTCATCTTTCGATGGACACCGAGGCTCCTTCCACAGTTTGGCTATTGTGGACATTGCTGCTCGAAACATCGGGGTGCAGGTGTCCCGGCGATTCAATTTATTCCCCTACTGAAGGACAGTTTCATTGCTTTCAAGTTTGAATAATTATGACTAATGCTTCTATAAGCTTCCACATGCAGTTTTTTGTGTGGATATGAGTTTTCAATTCTGTTGGGTGTATAAATACCTGGGAACACAATTGCTGGATCATATATTAAGAATATGTTTATTTTTTAAGATTTTATTTATTTATTTGAAAAAGAGAGCAAGAGAACACAAGCAAGGGGAGCAGGAGAGGAAGAGGGAAAAACAGGCTCCCCACTGAGCAAGGAGCCCAATACAGGGCTCAATCCCAAGACCCTGGGATGGTGACCTGAGTCAAAGGAAGATGCTTAACCAACCGAGCCACCCAGGTGCCCCATGTTTACTTTTATAAGAAACTTCCCAACTGCCTTTGAATGTGCCTGCAACATTTTTGATTCCCACTAGCAATGAATGAGTGTTCTTGTTACTCCTCATCCCTCATTGCATTTGATATATCAATGTTCCAGATTTTGATAACTTTAATACATGTGTAGTGATATCTTATTGTTGTTTTAATTAACCTTTTTTAAGGTTTTATTTATTTATTTGAGACAGAGAGAGCATAATAGGGAGGAGGGCCAGAAGGAGAGGGAGAAGCAGATACTCTGCTGAGCAAGAAGTGTGATGTGGGGCTTGATCTCAAGACCCTGAGATCATGACCTGAGCCGAAGCCAGATGCTTTAGCGTCTGAGCCACTCAGGTGCCCCTTAATTTGTATTCCTAACAATATATGATGTTGAGCATGTTTGCATATGCTTATTTGCCATCTGTATATCTTCTCTGGTGAAGTGGTTATTAATTCTTTTGCCATTTGTTTAAAAATTTTTTTAATTTGCATATAGTTGACAATGTTATATTATTTTCAGATGTACAACAAAATGACTCAATTTTGAGCTATTTTAATCGTTATTCAATTTCTTATTGGTTTTAGCATTTTTGTATATTTTAAATAATAGTTTTTAAAAGATTTTATTTCTAATTTGAGAGAGAGAAAGAGAGCATGAACAGGGTGGGGGAGGTGGAGAGGCAGAATGAGAGGGAGAAGTAGACCTCCCAACTGAGCAGGGAGCCTGATATGGGGCTGAATTCCAGGACCCTGGAATCATGACCAGAGCCAAAGGTAGTCACTTAACCAAATGAGCCACCCAGGCACCCTGAATAACAGTGTTTTATCAGACATGTCTTTTGTAATCTGAATCTGTAGAATCTCTTTTCATTGCTGTGAATGTTCTAAGCTATAGGTACTTTTTAATACCATAAAATTGGATGAAAAATAAGTCTTTTAAATATTGGAAAGGAATAAATAATCATTATAATCCACAATGTATACAAGAGTCTACATAAAAACACAAGATACTAGTTGAACAACTATTTGGTCTTATGAGATATTTCAACTTATAAAACCACTAATTTTCTTATTAATCAGTACTAAAAGAAAAATGCAAAAAGAAAAAGAAAAACAGTAAGACTGTAGGAGGAGATACAGAGAAAGATGATTACAAAGGCAATAAAACAATCTTTTTTTAAAATGTCCAAGCTCACAATGAGTAATAATTCATAATAAAGAATATATTAGAAAGGAGAGTAATGAAATTATATGCCAAATTAATGCTAAACTATTTAATGTAATAAGTTTGTTTATTTTTCACATTTTAAAAAATTTCAAATATTTCAAATAAGTCATTTGAAAGAAACTAACTTTTTATCTGGAAGGAAGTATGTACAAAGAGGAATAAAGACACATTTTTTAAAAACTAGTGGATCCTAATTTACCAAGCTATGAAGGCTAATGAAAGGTATAAGTCATCAAAAGGAGTGAGCCTGCAAAATGCTAAACCAAATAAGGAAAAGCAGTCTTATTTATCAGATGTCAAAATATCCTACTAACAATGCTAAATAAACCATATGATTTATTGCTAGAATATGAATACAGAAAAAAATGTAATAGAATAAGGTAACCATATTAAAACTAAGAGGTATATATGTATATACCCATGTGTGCACACACACACAAACACACACACAGAGTTAGTACATAATAAGTGTTGTGTTTCAAATAACAAAAAAGTGATGTGCCACTCAAAAACTGTCCTTGGGAAAATAGTCATATATATGAAGAATTCAGTTAAATCTCTAATTAGTATCACACAAAAATATATTTCAGTTAGTTAAGGATGAAAATATAAAACAAAAAATTGTAAAGGTACAAAAAGGCATCAAAGGAAGAAGATATAGTATAAAAACATAATAAAAAAGTAATAATATGAAGTTAGACACAATGCTCTAAAAATATATGAACTCAAAAATTAAAATGAAAAGATGCATTCAATCACATAAAAATCTATGTGTCAAAGACACAATAAAAACTTAAAAGATAAACAGAGCAGCCCGGGTGGCTCAGTGGTTTAGTGCCACCTTCGGCCCAGGGCGTGATCCTAGAGACCCGGAATCGAGTCCCACGTCAGGCTCCCTGCATGGAGCCTGCTTCTCCCTCTGCCTGTGTCTCTGCCTCTCTGTCTCTCTCTCTCTCTCTCTCTCTGTGTCTTTCTCACAAATAAATAAATAAAATCTTTAAAAAATAAAGTCAGTAAAAAATAAAAAATAAAAAAAATAAAAAAAAATAAAGTCAGTAACAAAATTTAATAGAAGACAATTTTGGCAGGGGAACTAAGTAGATAATTAGAAGAAGAAAAATGCAAATAGCCAAAATAACATATAGGAACACATTTGGCTTCACTACTAACAAGAAAATGCAAGTTAAAGCCATAATAAGATAACATCTTACTTCTATTACATTGGTGATAATTATACAAAATACTGCCATATCTTCTGTTAGCAAGTATGTGGTAAAATTATTGTGGGGTTTTTTAGGTAAGCTCCACACCTAGCAGGGTGCCCAATTCAGGGCCTGAACTCCTGACCCCAAGATCAAGACCCAGTCTGAAATCAGGAGTCAGATGTTAAACTGATTGAGCCAGGTGTCCCAAAATCATTGTTTTTATACATTAATCTTGAGGGAATAAATTAATACAGTTATTTGGAGGGGAAATTAGTTGTTCTCAACAATTAAAAAGATACATAAACAATTAGATTTCAGGAGGATGAATAGCCCTCATGCTTCCTTTTCTTTCTTGCTAAAAAAATTATTGATATCAAAAGAGGGAGATGTTTTTAAAAGAAATAAATTCATGAAGACACTAAAAATGATAGAAGATACATCAGCAAATCAAATATTATGAGCTTCACATGGAAAAAACAATTGCTGGAACAAAATTCATTGTTAACTCCAAGATCAGGGGCAAGAATCATGCATGTAAAGAAAAAAGGCTGAAGCAGGGAAGGAGCCCCCACAGAGTACCAGAGTAACTGGCAGCCAAAGTAATCTGACTGGTGAGCTGGTTATAGAATCAGCGTGGAATTTATCCCTCTTTGATCCCCAACACAAACATTTACTATTCCCAGTATTGCACTTCCACTATTGGCATTCCTCCTCCAGTTAAAAATCAGAAAATAACCTCTAAAGAAAGGAAGCCAACTGCTAGGAGTGAGGGAGTGGAAGCTAGATCTCTCAGAGCCAAGCTGATGTCCTGTTCAAGCTTGACATTTGGGGCTGAAAGCCCATCATCTCTGATTTCTTGCATTTTGCTCAAATGAAGTATAATCTGTCTGGTAAGCATGCACACAGAGAAAAAACTCTTCGTTCAAAAATGAATCTGATAAATGTATAGGAAATAATTTCCTAATGTCTTAGTTAATTAAGCAAGTCTATAATTTAAAATTATGATCAGACATCACCAGGCAATTGAGGGAAATCAACAGTAAAAGTATAAATGGTAAATGTAAACAATAGAAAAATTGTCCTAAGAATAAACCTAAATAAGTTACTGGAAAGATGGAAACAACAAGAATAATAGAAATCTAATTAGAATTCTCAGAAAGATTTTACAATATTGTAATATTTTATTTAGATACATCAAGGGGAAATTAAAAAAAATATACAAAGGAGGCAACAGAGGAGAAGAAAGGCTCAAATTATTTCTGTAATTCTCCTGTCGTTCCTGTAGAGCACTCTGTCAAGGTTGTTTTCCACCACACTAATGTCAGGCTTGGCCTTCTTTTGTGAATTACTTTGGACAACAGAATGTGAGCAGAACTCACGTATACCACATTTAAGAAGAAATTTTAATAGATATTGCATGAACTCACCATTGTTACTGCCATGAAAACAGCAGGTCCCAGAGAACTGGCTCTATCTTCATTGTGTCTCCCAAAGGGAAGAAAAAAGGTAGAGCAGAACTATAGCCACCATGTAACAGCAGTCAAAAACAGACCACAGTCGTAAGCCACGAAGATTCTAGAGTTACTTGTTACTACAGTATCATATAAGGAAAGTTTGCCAACATAAATATTTAAATTTAGATTGAGAGAAAAAGCCAAGCAAACAACCCAGAAAATAGGATGGAAAAAAAAAAAGAAAAATAAAAGAAAAGGAGAGATGAAGAGATAAAAAGTCCAAGAGTCATGGAAGATCAATTTAGAAAGTCAGTGTCACTTAACTGGGCAACCAGAGTGAGGTAGCAAAGAAAGTAAAGGGATGGAAAAGTGATCACATAAATGACATTTCTAAGGCTGGAAAAAGGCACAAGTTTTCAGATAATAAAAATCAAAAGCAACAAGTGAGATTTTTTTAAGTATTCGTCTTCATAAAATTTCAAGGAAAAAATGAGGAGCATAAAATCCTACAAAGAAAATCAATAATTACAAAGTAAAAAACTAAGATTGAAAACAACCTTAAGTATTAGATGGCTAGAAGATACTGAACTTCAAGTTTTGGAGGAAAACTATTTTTAACTCAGAATTCCATGCCAAAACAAAGAAATCTGGAGAAATAACACAGAAAAAAAAAGAATAAGACATAGAAATACTATAGAGAGTGGACCTAAATCTGAGTATGTAATAAAAGAATTCAGAGTGTGAGAATTAGGAAGCAGGTCTAGAAATGATCCATTGAATGCCAAAGCATTTAACAAATAGGGTGGCTAAATATCAAAAACTATTAATGATATGAGGAAAATATGTTTTCTTTCACTTGCCCTTCTTTCAAGAAGAAAAGGAAAGACAATTAGAAGTACTAAGAAGGGATGGCTGGGTGGCTAAGTGGTTGAGCATCTGCCTTCTGCTCAGGGCTTAATCCTGGAGTCCCAAGATCAAGTCCCACATCGGGCTCCCTGCATAGCGCTTGCTTCTCCTTCTGCCTATGTTTCTGCCTCTCTCTGTGTGTCTGTCATGAATAAATAAATAAAATCTTTAAAGGAATAAAAAGTACTAGAGAAAACCATTGTGCAAGTAAATCATGACCTCAATATAAATACTGAAATTGTATAGTTTGAAAAAAGTATTGGAAAAAAGAAAGAATCTATTCATTTTGATACTGAAAACGTAGCTCTGGTACGGGATTTAGTTACCTGCTTATATTTTATTCTCCATGAATCCATTCAAAGTACCTCAAAGTAATAACACTTACTGAAACTTAAATTATAATTGTTCCTTGTCTTTATAATTTTACTTTTAAGGTAATGAAATAATTCAGATGAATTAAAATTAAAAAATAATTATACAAAATCTATATCCACTATTTAATTTAAGAAACATTTCTGGTAGAATTTAGGCCTCCTATGTACAAGTCTTCCCAAGCTTCTTCCTCTTTGCTACATTCTCAGGAAGAATGAATGCCATTATTTAGTGTTTAGAATTTTTGCATGCTTCTATAATAATTATAATTATTACAAATATATAATTCTTTAAACAATATTCCAAAGGTTAAGCAGATTTTAAACTTAATATAAATTATTCCATACTATAATATCAATGTAGAAAGTATTTTGCATTCCATATTGTTTTGAGAGTTATATATATTGATATTTTTTAAAGACTTTATTTATATATTCATGAGAGACAAGGAGAGAGAGAGGCAGAGACACAGGCTGAGGGAGAAGCAGGCTCCACAGAGGGAGCCCAATATGAATAATGCCCTGAGCCCAAGGCAGATGCTTAACTGCTGAGCCGCCTAGGCATCTCCATTTTTCAGGTTATTTGCTTTTCAATGAATCAGGCTTTAATTTACCTCCTACTGACAACTCCCAAGTGGGTTTTTCAGAATTTTTAAAGTGGACTACTAGAGCCTGACGTGGGACTCGATCCCGGGTCTCAGGATCATGCCCTGGGCTGAAGGCAGCACTAAACCTCTGAGCCACCCAGGCTGCCTTATATTGATATTTATAAATTAGATTCATCCCTTTTAATAGGTACACAGTGTGTGTGATATTAAAAGACCAAAAAGTATCTGTTTTCCTATTAAGAATTATTATATTTCCAAATTTTAGTGACAGTAGAATGAACATTCATGATTATGATTCTTTGTGCACATGTGTAAATATAGGCAAATGCACCTGCCTCATTTTATAGCAACTATTTTGTCACATAACATCTACTCTTTCTTAAAAATATTCATAGATAAGATATAAGTTTGTACACATATCTGGAAAAATAACTACATAAAACAAATTAAAGTAAGTTAAAGTGAATACACATTTTAATATGCAAAATCAGGCACAACTATACTTGAAGATATAGTGAATTAGGGGGATGCGTGCTCATAAATATATAATCATCCTGAAAGCAAATTATATTGGATATAGACTGAAGTTGTAAATATACATTGAGACGGGACTGTATACACGGATTGTGAGTATGTTGTAAATATATTTCAATATACAATAGTTGTGTTGGTGACTTAAACACTATGACCTGTTTTACTATTATTAGTTTCAAATGATAAACAGCAGCGTGGTAAATTTCCAAACAACAAAATAATTCAGGGTATAATATATCATACAAAAATAATGCTTTATTTTTAAATGTAAAATGGATTTATAGTCTAAACTCAGATTACTTAAAATAGAGGTTTCATCTAGGTAAGTAAGCTTCCAGAAGGACATTTGAAAGAAAATACAATTGTGAACAAAGTAATTCTTTGTTGTATAAGATGGTCCTATGTATTGCTAGATGTTTAACTTTCCTAGCCCTGCCCGTAAATTACAAGTCCCATCCTCCAATCATCGTGGCAACTATCAATATTCCATATGTTTTCAAAGCACCCTATAGGTTGGAAACTACTCAGATGAATTCTTAGGAGGACTTTTAAAGATACACAGGAATTGCTAGTCTAGTAAAAGAAGTGTTACATCATGGGCAATGCACACCTTTGAATTTACCAGTAAATAATATTTCTCCAGAGAAATTGTCCTAATTTACACATCAACTACCACTACATGTGAGTTTCCATTTCTCCACATCTTCACCCATACATACTGTGGATAGAATTCATTTTTGCCAATTTGATGTGTGTGAAACCATAAATATTTTTAAATGGATACTTCCACAGATATTTATCATATTGAACATTTAGCTTATATACATTAACCATGGAAGTTTCTCCCTTTTTGAATATGAAAAATTGGTTTATAATAGTAAAAATCTCTTAACGACACAGATATTTACCAATAAAGATGCAATTAAATTATAACAATCATAAAATACTATGCAACTGTTGAAAAGAATAAGAGCTGTAGGTAGTGGCATGAACAACCTGACTAGACATGGTGATACTGAAAAATAAAGGCACAGTACGTTATGAAGAATTTGAGCTCTTTTTGGTATGTGTGCATATACATATGTAAATGTTAGAAAAATTCTTAGAGAGATATATTCCAAATATAAGAAGTGCTATCCGTAGGCAAGAGAACTCTAATTAGGGCAAAAGGGCCTTTCCATCTTTTCTCTATATTGTTTTATTTGAGATTTGCAAGGCTTTTGGATATTGCTACTATTATATTTGTAAATCTTATGCCCAAATTCCAGATGCTGTTTACATACTAAATATATACCTTTATTTTAAAAATTATTTATTTATTTATTTATTTATTTATTTATTTATTTATTTATTTATTTATTTTAGAGAAAGAGAGAGAATACAAGTTGGAGGAGGAAAGGGGAAGAGCAGACTCTACCCTGAGAACAGAGCCCAGTGTGGGGCTAGGTGCCATGACCCGAAGATTATGACCTGAGCAGAAATCAAGAGTTGGATGCCTAACCGAGTTGTCCAGGTGCCCCAATATATGTACCTTCAATGATAGAAATGTATTCCCTTTTAAAAGCAAGAACAAAAATCAGCACAGTTTCACATTTTATTTTCATAATTATTACTATTATGTTGTTGGCAACTGTATTAATTGAAGCACTTCTTATGTGATCATCTTGCCTAAGGCCATATGTCTAGTGAGATGACAAAACATATATAAATTAATTGGACTGTAGAATCTTATTCCAGTTTCTTTCACATCATGCCCACAGGGCATATTCTACTTCTCTGTGACCAAGAGCTTATGAAACTAGTATCAGGTGGTATGTGTACACATAATAAAATTACTTTTCTAAGAAATTTTCAGAGAGATATGTGTAATATTTAATAATGCTCTATAATAAATATTTAATAATACTATAATTTTAAATATATTTCTCTTAGCTTGGTAATATAAGTATTAAACTGTCCCTTGCTTGATTTTGAGAAAAACTGAAGGAATGTTTTTTTTCCTCCAGTTCTCCCCCTGATGGATGTATCATTTCAAATGGCCTACCAGAAGCTCAAGGACAGCAGAGTTAATTATAATTATAATAATATATAGGAGGCACCTACTCTCTTTAAGGTGCTATTTCTAAGCACACTTTATGTGTTCACTTCAATTGAGCCTCCCTAGAAACATCGGGAAGTAGGTATCATTAGTTTCACCTTACCGATGAGGAAATGGAGTCCAAGGGCTGGTCAATTGTAGAGCAGGAATTCAAGTCAGGTGACATGATCTAGAGTCTTTTCTCTTAACCACTGAACTACAATGCCCATAACTAAGACAAGTGACTGCAATCCTATGCTATGTTTATATATTATCAGGAATGTTATTTACTCTTTATGAAGCTGTCTTTGTTTTTCTTTCCCTGATGGATTCTCCAGAGGCTGATTATCTCTGCCTCCAAGACTTTCTTGAACAACAGTCAGCTAGGGATTTATCCACACAGCAGGAAGATTGTTATTTCCTGAGATTTTCCAAACAGCTTAAGTAGAAGAGGCCGTATGTAATTTGTATTTCTGAAGAGGAGTTTGTGAAAGTTTCATATGAGAAAACTTATGAAAATAAAATATTACAACTCTCTTACCACTCAAAAGGAAACTTAATCTATTTCCCTCCCCACTCCCTGGAGACAAAACATGATCTCAAAAGCTGACCTTTTTTCTGACAATAAAACTTGGCTAAACACTCCAGCCAGGTCTGTGTCAACATTTCCCTTACAACATTTTAAGGAAAAATTCCACTTAAATCCTTGCCAGTATCCCCTGAAATTATGATGTAGGATCCAGCTGATGGAGATATACCTACACTTCAGCCAACATTCATATTGCATGAATATTATTATTTTAGAATTTACAGTGTACTTTGTCCACTCATAATTTGAGAAAGATTTCTGTGGAAAGAGAAATTGTGTACATATGGTAATCTTAGATTTGTTTAACCCTCAATAATATTGGCTAGTTATATTTATACTTTATCAGAAAATAATTTTATTTCATAGCAGTGGGAAAGCTGAGAACAAAAATGTTTTTCTTTATGACAAAGCCCATCATTATAAAGCAAAAAACTGTACTATAGGAAATTAAGAGAAAACAGATGTGACCGCACACCCACATTTATTTCTTCTTTGTCTAGAAGATTATCATTTTCTGCTCAAGCTCACCTGTCAAATAAAAAATATTTTCATTAGAACAGAGCGAGTCTTGTAGTCATTCCTCTCCTAATAGGATCTTCTACCTTAATTTATTTTATAATGTTCTTAATGAACTCATCTATCTTAGACAAATAAGTTGATTTAAACTCAACATACACAACAGATGATCACTGATTTGATCCATGGGGAATTACTTTGCATTCCATCACAGTTATCTCACTAATTCATAGAGATTTAGATACTTGCCAATGCCACGTACAATCAATTTCTGTTTAGTGTGGCTGGGGATGCAATATGCCTATACAACAGTCCAACTACCTTTAAATTTAATTCAAAGAGTATGAGAATAAAGGGAATATTCCATGGGGTTGTTTAGCGATACTGCTTTTGGGATAAATATGAGAGGTACATGAAATTCAACAGTTCTTAAAACAATTTCAATTCAGCTGACCCAGAGAAACTACCACAGTGCCCAATATCCTAAAGAAGTTGTTTTAACCACTTTTTGTTTCTAGAATATATCTTAGGGCAATATATCATGTATTTAGTTGGAGAACAAATAAATAATCTCAAACTATATCTGTGCAATCAGCATGCCCTGATTTCCAGGCATGACCAAAGAGCTATAGTAGAAATATTAAATGGTGTTTCTTACCTTTCTAATGGCACAAAAACATTCATACTTCAAGTTTTTAATCATCATCTATACTAGTCAAAATAAGTAAAAAATGGAGCAATACTTTAAATGTGAGGAGTCATGTTTATGGCAATATTCTTCATCTAAATAAAAATAAGGTAGAGAAGATGGTTCACACATCACCTTATCACACCAAAAAAAAAAAAACTAGCTATTTTCTCAACGAATCTGTTTTAGAATTTTACAACTGATATTGTCGCTATTACAGTGATAATGTTGAAGATAACTATAACAAAGACAACAATGCAGGGAGATGATTTCCAGATTATTATTTGAAAAACCTCTTTCCTGGATTCCAGTGTAAAGTTCCAAATGCCTATTTTGTAGGCATGTCCATCTAAGTTCTGCTCTCACATCTTATTTAATATCTCTACTTCCTTTGTCCCTAAAGCAGCTTCTTTTCCAGACTTTTCCATATTCATTGAGAATACCATCATCTTCTATTCACTTGTAGCTTAACTTCTTCCCCTCATCCTCTAGATACAATTAGCCAACATATTTTTTTGAGCTGTAGTTCCTAATATGCATTGAGTGTATTCCTTTCTCCCATTCCTCTTTCTGGCTCTCTTGTCTTTAATTCTTAAAAAGAAAAAAAGTTCCTATGTATCTTATTGTTTTGTTTTTGGAGCAATTGTAAATGAGATTCATTCTTTAATTCCTCTTCCTGCTACTTCATTATTTGTGTATAGAAATGCAACAGATTCCCGTTAATTTTGTATTCTGCAACTTTACTGAATCCATGTATAGGTTCTAGCAATTTTTTAGTGGATTCTTTGGGTTTTCTAAATAGAGTATCATGTTATCTGCAAACAGTGAAAATTTGACTTCTTTGCTGATTTGGATGCCTTTTATTTCTTTTTGTTGTCTGATTGCTGTGGCTAGGACTTCCAGTACTATGTTAAATAACCATGGTGAAAGTGACTTCCCAGTTATTTTCCTGACTAGGGAAAAAGCTGTCAGTTTTCCCCATGAAGAATGAGAGCTTTTCGTTTGTGCCCTTTGTCACAACCCTGAATAGCCAAAGCAACCTTGAAAAATAAAAGAAAAGCTGGATACATCATGATTCCAGATTTCAAGTTATATTAAAAAGTCGTAGTGATCAAAACAGCATGGTACTGGCACAAAAATAGACACATAGGCCAATAGAACAGGATAGAAAACCCAGAAATGAACTATGTGATTAATTTATCTTTGACAAAGCAGGGAAGAAGATGCAATGGGAAAAAGACAGTCTCTCTAACTAATGGTGCTGGGGAAACTGGACAGCAACCTGCAAAAGAATAAAACTGGACCAATTTTTTATAGCATACACAAAAATAAATTTCAAATGGAATAAAAACCTAAATGTGAGACCTAAACCACAAAAATCCTAGCAGGAAACACAGGCAGTAGCCTTTCTGATATCAACTACAGGAACTTCTTTCTGCATATGTCTCCTGAGGCAAGGGAAACAAAAGCAAAAATAAACTATGGGGATTTCATCAAAATAAAAAGCGTCTGTGCTGTGAAGTAAACAAATGAAACTAAAAGGTAGCCTACATGGGATCCCTGGGTGGCGCAGCAAGTTAGCGCCTGCCTTTGGCCCAGGGTGTGATCCTGGAGACCCGGAATCGAATCCCACATCGGGCTCTCATTGCATGGAGCCTGTTTCTCCCTCTGCCTGTGTCTCTGCCTCTCTCTCTCTCTCTCTCTCTCTCTCTGTGACTATCATTAATAAATAAAAATTTTTTTAAAAATGTTTAAAAATTTTAAATAAAATAAAAGGTAACCTACATAATGGGAGAAGATATATACATATGACATATTTTATAAGTATTAGTATCCAAAATATATAATTTTTAAACTCAACACCCCAAAAATGAATAATCCAATTAAAAATGGACAGAAAACATGAACGGACATTTTTCCAAAGACAACATCCAGACGACAAACACATGAAAAGATGCTCAGATGTCTCTCATCATCAGGGAAATATATGTTAATACTACAATAGATATCACCTCACACCTGTCAGAATGGCTAAAACCAACAACACAAGGAATAACAGGTGTAGGCTAGGATGTGGAAAAAAGGAAACATTTCTGCACTGTTGGTAGGAATGCAAACTGGTGCAACCACTCTGGAAAACAGTATGGAGCTTCCTTAAAAAGTTAAAAGTAGAACTACTCTATGATCCAGCAATCATACGACTATGTACCCAAAGAATTAAAAAATACTAATTCAAAGGGATATATGCACCCATAGGTTTAGAGCAGCATTATCTACAATAGCCAAATAATTGAAGCACCCCAAAGATCTATCAATTCATGAGTGGATAAAGAAGTGGTATCTATATTCTATGAAATATTACTCGTCCATAAAAAAGAATGATATCTTGCCATTTGCAACAACATGGATAGAGCTAGAGTGTTTTATGCTAAGTGAAATATCGGTCAGAGAAAGAAAAATACCATATGATTTCACTCATATGTGGCACTTAAGAAACAAAACAACTAAGCAAAATGAAAAAAAGAGAGAGGCAAATCAAGAAACAGATTATTAACTATAGAGAACAAGTTGATGGTTACCAGAGGGGAAGGTGGGTGGGGGAATGGGTCAAATCAATAATGGGCATTAAGGAGTGCACTTGTGATAAGCACTGGGTGATGTATGGAAGTGTTGAATCACTATATAGTCCACCCGGAACTAGTATTACACTCTATGCTAACTAACTAGAATTTAAATAAAAACTTAAAAAAATAAAAGCAAATAAAATATAAATCAGAAAAAAATAAAAAGAAAAGAAAAAAAATCCTTAAATTCAAATTGTAGTTTTGTAACATAACTCTGAATGTAGAATGGTGGAACTAAAGTTAGAGAGCAACAATGCCTTTCAATGGTTCGAGCAAAGAATAAGATACTAGCCTGGGAAATATAAAAGGAACAGAATACACTCGAAAAGTAGAATAAGCAGGTTTGAATGACTTGATTTAAAGGCTGTGAGGAGAAGAATAATTTATTAACGACATCTTGGGCATGCGCTATTACTTTATAAGCAGCCCAAGGCAATGTTTTGCTGTGTCTACAGCATCAGATTTGCTTTAAAGAGCTATTGAAATTGCTGGGAAAGTCTGAGATCTAAAATCACAATGGAAATGGCCAAGGCTTCTGAACATGATGGCTTGTGTATCCTCTAAGTTATTCAAAATTCTTTACAAACAAGTATGTGATTTTTCTGTATTTGAAACAATAGAAAGTTATTTCACTTTGACATTCTTGTAGGTCATCTTCTGAACTTTATCCTAATGGCCTTTGAGTTTGTTTATAAGATAAAGACCTTTATTTTTAAAAGTCATTTTGAAATAAAATACTGAAAATCTGACATAAAAGTGACTTGCCAACATTGATTACAGAACTAAATCTATATTCAGATTTTGGAAAACAATTTATAACTTGGCAATGCCTAAATAAGTACTTTGAATAAATCTTCAAGCCTGTGTTTTCTTCTTTTAATCCTTGTATAAGGTACATTTATTTCCCCCTTTTTCTAAATTTTCTGTTTTCTCCCTTATACTACTTAATACTCTCCCACCCAAAGCCAAGGTGATTAAGAGCACAAGTAAGAATAAAAAATGGATATTACACTCTCTGGTCTCCAGTGCAAGAACAAAGGATGAAATTGTGAGGCTATTAATATGTGGGCCAGGAAACCCACTATTTTCTGAATATTATCCCACAGACTACAATCACACCTTTCTATATGATCTGCAAACATACTATTTCGCAGAAGTTGCAATTGCTATCAAATGAGAGTCAAGATGATTTTAGGCTGTGGTGCCATATAACTCAAAGCATAGACTTACTGCACTTTGCAACTTTGATCTACAACACTTTACGCCTGAATAGTATCAGGCTTAACTAGGCCATAATGATCACTCTGTCTTTTAAGAGTCAAGCATTCACCAAATAGTGGGGGAACAGAACCAGAGATATAGAACAAAGGATGACAAGTTGGAACATGGTGCCAATATTACCATCACAGCCTAATTCTAAGTAGGTGAGCAGGATGGAAGAGTGAGATCTCAACCTCTTTCCAGGGAGAAACAATCCCTGACCTTTATTATTCCATTCTGTAGAAGGAGGGGGGAAAACAAGCAATGCTCATGCATCCTGCCATTTGAACACTTAATGCTCCATTCATTATAAATGTAGACCAAAGGGTACCCTATAATAAAATCAACAGAACAGTGCCCTCCCTGAGAAAACAGGATGCTTGTGGAAGGATGAGTTAAGACAATTTTAATGCAGATCTTCCTACCCTACATCCCTACTGTCTCTGTTTCTTCTCACCAAAACCAACTCCTATACCTCATTTCACCATTCATATTCCCATACCTCATACTACCATTCTTACTAGACTCATTCAAGTGAGTTGTGGGAATAAAAAGGAAATCTGCAGGAAAATGTGTTTATGGACCTGAATAAGTCAATTTGTTAATGTTGAACCATATAGCGGGCTAATGGTAAGCCCTGAGAGACAAAAGAGATCACTTTTTATTTTGTCCCCTCCTCAATATTTACATGTTTGAATCTGGGTTCTGCTTTAGTGAGAAACAGCACAAAACACGTGGCCTTGTATTTATTTAATTATTTTTCTTTCTTCCAAGGAATTTGCTTCATTATCTCTCTCTTATCATTTACATCTCCATGTGGATCAACTTTTCTTGCTTACTATTCTTAAAGATTTTATTTATTTATTCATGATAGACATAGACAGAGAGGCAGAGGGGGAAGTAGGCTTCCTGCAGTGAACCTGATGAGGGACTTGATCCCAGTACCCCAAGATCACAACCTCCTGAACCAAAGGCAGAGGCTTAAACACTAAGCCACTCAGGTGTTCCACCTTTTCTTGCCCCTTAAGAGAAGTATAGATGCCCTCTCTGATATACAAGATGAAAGAAATTTAAGATATTTGAAACACCTATAAAAAACTGAATATTTCAGAACTACAGCTTAGTAGGTAGTGGGGAACTTTAATTATTAAAAAGAAAATAATATTGTCTATCAAAACACCTCTGCCTGTCCTTTTTTTCTGTTTATTGAGAATTGTGGATTATTATACTGACCAGGAAGGGTAAACTTGAAAGAAGTTAGAGAAGATACTTTAATACTGGGGTCTGTAGGGTATTTGTAAAGGTCTCCTTCTTCTACACCTATTTAACTAAGACAAGTCTTGAATCAATGTTTACTTTTCTTTCAGTTCCCATGATGCTAATAAAAGTTCCTGATATCCAATGATGCAGTAATAGTGATAAAACACTCTTTACAGAAACTACTGGGGAAAAGATAAGATTTGTCTTCCAAACACTTTTAACAGCAACATCACCACTAACAAAGCAAAGCAAAACCTAATATTTATTTTGTGAAAGGAATATCTGCTAACATCACTAAGGTTTCAGTAGAGTAGAATAAAGATTACATGTTTAACAATATTTGACTTTATATGCCTAGAATAAACTCAGTTTTATGGGAATCATTTTGTTACTATGGCATATTTGGGCATAATATGGACATATTTGTTAGCAAAAGAGAATACTAGTATATAAAACTGAATGAAGATATATTACACATTTTTTCTTCTCCCTAATCTATTGCTAGTACATACCGTTCTATCTCCATTTGTTCTATTTTCCATCTGTAAAAACTAGAACTCTTGGGAAATATGTCTACATAGTTTATAAAATTCTTATAACAATAAATGTTTTATGGAAGAACAGAAATACTAGTTATACCATAGAATAAAATGTATCAAAATAAAACTACTCTTTTTTACCTCACCGGTACAATTATGTGATGCAAAGTCCCAAGTCTAAGGAAGTTGAAAACAGACTGTAATTGGTTTTATTGATTTGTGACCAACATTCTCACCTCAAGAGCTTCATAATCTCAATTTCATCCTGAAAAACACAAGATAGAGATGTCTATTTGGTTAAGTTAATATATCCCTGCCTTATAAAATCTAGCAATTTTATTTCTACTTTATTTCAAATCTCACCAAAGAAGCAGAAGTTAACTACCTTTGCTGATCCCACATAATTTCAGCACTTCTTTTTCTTTGAGATATTTTTATAAAATCTCTGGAGGCAGAATATGTTGTATATTTATAAGAGTAACTCAACAGAATAAAAAAAGTATTCATTCTGAGGCCATACTTCCTTAATCCATTTTTCTATCTAAAAAATATGAAAGAAATTATTCTTCTATCCACAAAATTATAAAATCTAGTAATATAGACTTACCTGTTTTGACAAAACTATTTGACAAAAAACATAGGTTTTGTTGCAAAGTTGTAAACATAACAAACATCGTTGCTCATCCTACTGTAAGTACTATTACCTACTCAGTGTTCTAGCTTCGAATTGCCTGGGTTGTTTCTGTGTTTATTTTATAATCTTTAAATTATATTTTGTTAAATACCCCTGGTCAGAAACCGATAGTTCTAATTAATAGCTCCTTATTGGAATTTAGGCCACATACAAGGGCATACTCTTTGACAGAAAAAGAAACATTTTCCACCTATAAATCTAGAAAACAAAGCATGCTTCTTGGTGAAAAAAATTGTCCATTAAGAGAAAATAGACCTTCTGTTTTCCCATATATCCACCAGACAAAACTTTTCTCTTCATTGGGACAGCTGGAGACTTTGAGTACACCCCTTTAATGGGTATGATAGATTACCTTTTCAATACCTGTTCCTACATTGGTCTACATTGCCACAATGCAGATGCTGGAAAGCCAAACAAATGACGTGCACTTGTGCGAGACTTATATTGAGTGATTTGAGTAGAAAAAGAAGATATTGTATACCTGGCATTCATTTTGTTGATAGAGAACCAGAATAAATATTCATAGCAGACATTTGATCCTGAGATCAAAGTTAAGCCAGTACAACAAAGAAAGCAGCAGTTGGACAGCAGCTATTTGATTTCCCAACTTTTTGAATGTGGTAGAGGTGGCAGCTCCCTATGCTAACAAACTTTGTGCTGTTTTCTGGGAATTAGTACTTGAGATTCAATTTAGAGCCTCTTTTCCAGCTATTTGAAAACATTTGTACCAGGAATCACTTACATTAAGTGTTATTGTGCTAAATATTAAATAAATATTTTCTGTTTATCTGAACTGAAGTTTGAGTTGGAATAATTTTTTAAGGATTTTATTTATTTATTCATGAGAAACACAGAAAGAGAGAGGCAGAGACACAGGCAGAGGGAGAAGCAGGCTCCATGCAGGGAGCCCGAGGTGGGACTGGATCCCCAACCCCGGGATCTTGCCCTGAGCCAAAGGCAGATGTTCAACCACTGAGCCACCCAGGTGTCCCAGGTTGAAATAAATTTAGGATAAATGAGAATAGGCAAGAAAAGGGAGTTGGTAGAACTTGATGCTTCTGTGAGGTGAATATTTAAGCATCTATTCTGGAGAGTAATCTGACAGTCTCCTAAACCCAGAACTCAAGTTCCCTATAATGATATGTGGTTCTCTCTTCCCTTTGAAAGAATCGAGATTTAAAAATATTTAGGATATGGATAGAGATAGAGAATAACATAGATATATAGGATACACACACACACATATATGAGATATATATATGTGTGTGTATATATATGTGTGTATATATATATATATATATATATATATATATATATATACATACATATGTACCTTTGGCTTTATTTTATTCTTGTAAGGAGAAAAATCAAGTGACCTCTATTTGAATTTTGGAAAATATTCACACCCATTTATGATGCAAATTGTCAGAAAACTAGGAATAGAAGGAGAAATTTTTATAAAAGCCATTTGAGAAAAATCCACAAACTTTATATGTACAAAGTTACCTTATATGTAAGTTTTCATTTTACATAATGAAAAAAGAATGAATGTTTTCTATTTAAATTCAGGAAGAAAGCAAAGATGTTCCATTTCCCCATGTTCTATCAAGAATGTCATGAAAATCTGAACTGCAATAAAGCAGTTAAAAGAAATAAAGGGTGGGGCACCTGAGAAGCTCAGTTAGTTAGGCATCTGACTCTTGATTTTGGCTCAGGTAATGATCTCAGTGTCGTGAGATTGAGCCCTGCATTTGGCTCAATGCTAAGTGTAGAGCCTGGTTAAAATTCTCTCTCTCCTTCTCCCTCTGCCCCTCACTAATCACTCTGCCTCTCTAAAAACAAAAAGAAGGAAGGAAGGCAGGAAGGCAGGAAGGCAGGAAGGCAGGAAGGCAAGAAGGCAGGAAGGCAGGAAGGCAGGAAGGAAGGAAGGAAGGAAGGAAGAAAATATCAAGAACAGAAGTAAACTATTTGCAGATGACATGAAAATTACATAATTAGAAAATTTTAGATTATTAAAATTTTAATACACAATATCGATAAACATTATTTTTAATATTATTCTACTCTAATTTTTCACATTTTATTTGCAGTCCTTTGGAACTAGAAAACAGATACATTTGACTGTGAATTTTTTAAAAATTCTGTGTTCTGGTAAATTCATTTTTAGATATAGTCTATTTATCAAAAATATAGAAAACTCTAGCTTACAACTAAAAAGCATTGCTGAGAGAAGTTTAAAACCTAAATAACTATGCCATGTTGATGGATTGGTGAACTTAATATTATTAAGATGTCAAACCAATCTCTGTGCTTTGATGCAATTTCAATCATAATTTCAACTCATTTTTCTTTTGACAGGTCTATCCCCAAAGTTACATAGAAATGCTAAAAATCTAAAATAACTGAAACAATCTTTATAAAAGAGCAATGCAATTGGAGCTGACTTTTCATAGACCTACAGTAATCTAAACAGTGTGCTTCAAAATATGAAGAGACAAATAAATCAATGGAAGAGAATAGAGTCCACAAACAGACTCATACATAGAAAGTCAGTAGGTTTTCAACAAAAGTCTGAAGGTATTTTATTAAGGAAAAGAATGTTATTTCAACAAATTATGCTGCAATACCTGGATACATCTATGAAAATAAATGAACCTTGAACCCTTCCACTCAACATATAGAAACTGTAGGTGAAAATTTATAAAATTTATAAGAAAGATTTATAATATATAAGAAATATTATAAGAAAATGTAAGTGAAAATCTTCAAGAGTACTGGAATAGCAGGCAAAAATTTCTTAGAGAGGACATACAAAAATACAAAATATTAACTAACCATACAAAAAAGATGATAAATTGGATTTCATCAAAATTTAAAACATTTGTTCACCATTAAGAAATAATTAATAATATATATAGAAATACAAACGAATTGATTCCAGTGTATCTAAAAAAACTGCAACAATAATAAAAAGGAGCAATCAACACCACCAAAGGCACATTTCATGAAAGAAATAATTGACTTCACTAAAATTAAAAACTTCTTCTCTGTGAAAGATAATGGCAAGTGAATTAGAAGATAAGCCATAGATTAGGACAACATATTTACAAAAACAAACATCTGACAAAGGTCTGTCACTCAAAATATGCAAAGAACTCTTAAAATCCAACAATAAGGAAACAACCCAATTAAAAATGGATCAAAGACCATAAGGAATACCTTATCAAAGATGATATACAGATGGCAAATAAGCATACTGAAATGCTCCACATCATATGTCATCAATGTAACGCAAATTAAAATAAGAATACAACACTGCAATACTGATTTTTATGAGTTCACTCAGGTTAGAATGATCTGTAGCAGGACACATCAATCGTGAATAAAGAGAAATGGTGCCAAAAGATTAATTTGAGGAAGTATATATGCAGAGACAAAGAATAAACCAGAAGAGAAAAATAAATAACTACCACAGAAAAAAAGAATCTTGGTCTAAGATAGTATACCTGGAGTTCTGGCTGTCGGTGACTTAAAAAAAGTAGTAGCTCCTACTGCACTAATCCTACTGCAGATTGCACTTGAAAAACCACATGTTGAAGATGTAACTTCTATCAACCTAGGTCCCTGAAAGAGAATTCAGAAAAGACCCTCCCACTGAAATTTTCATGCTTGCAGTGCTATTTGGGGTTTCTTTTTTTAGTATTTACCCAGTAAAGAAAGAGGAAGTCATAGGATGCCAATAAAGGGTTGAGGAGGAGAAAAGAAAATATATATAAAGCAATCAAGAAAAGACCAGAAAAAGATTTATCAACAAAGCAATTTGATTGGGATTAGAGCAGGAAGATGCATGGGTCCTATAACAGTGGCCTCCTACAACAGAAAGGTATTCAATATAATGAAAGGTAGGAGTAGGAATTGAAAAATGTTAATATATGATACATATATATGTGTATATATACACATACATATATATATTTGGTATATATATATATATACGATACACGTGTGTGTATATATATGGTATATGTGTATATATACATATATATATGGTACATTTATTTTTAAATACAGAGAAAAAACAACTGTCTTAAAAATACCCCACAAAACCCTAGTTCACTTCAAAGGAAGCTATAAATGTGAATGTTTTGTCAGGGAAGTAAGTCTTCTCTAAGAGGATGATACTTTACCTATGACCTACCTGAACAATCATGAGATTTCAGGAATGAGTATTCCAGGGATGGGTTACAGCAAATATTTTAAACACTAATATAGTAACAAGCTTACCATAAAATGTATATGCCTGTGGGGATGGAAGACAGTAAATATGGGCTAAAGTGGCATGAGATGATGTCAAAAGGTAGGAATAGTTAGATTATGAAGAGCTTGCAAAGCCCAGTAGGGAATTTGGATTTTACTTGTTGTGTAATAAACAACCATCTGAAGGGTTAAGCAGGGAGTGACGTGATGAATTTTCAGCATCCATTGACTAAATGAGATACTCGCTTAATCTCATTATAATTCCTGTTATCACTCAAACTCGAAATATTAGTCATATGTGATGTTATTCTACCTCACATCTACTGAGTCACCATGCCTTCCAAGCTAACTCTAAAAAATTCCAAACTCTCCCACTTTTTTCAAACCGTATTGTTTTATGGGATGAGATTCCTATTATTTCTTTCCTAGGTTATTTTGCAAACCTTTGGTTTATGCTCAGAATTTGCCCTGTCAAATTTATTCTATTAATGCAACAAAGTCTCTTCAGAATCTCCCCCATTTTCCAGGCACCTGGGTGGCTCAGTGGTTGAGCATCTGCCTTTGCTGAGATGGAGATCCCGAGGTCATCAGATCAAATCCCACATCTGGCTCCCTACAGGCTGCCTGCTTCTCCCTCTGCCTATGTTTCTGCCCTCTGTGTGTGTCTCTCATAAGTAAATAAATAAGATCTTTTTAAAAATCTCCCCCATTTTCAAAAAATATTGGATGCCTATAGTATACAAAAAGTTCAGGAACTGTAAATCTGAGCCCTCTGTGGATCATATCCTGCTATCAAGCCTTAACTCATTAATGGAAATGCCTCAATGCTGCTCAAATATTGGCCTGGGATTGTAGTCAATATTTGATGGTCAATATCTGTGATGTATTTTCCTATGGTAAAGAATGGGAGCCAAAAGGTGAACTATACATGCAGAACAGATTTCAGCTCAATATGAAAAATATATTTTAGGGAAGTATAACTACCTAATACTGGAAGAGGTTGTCTATTGACATAGGGGACTTTAGGTACAATTGAGTGATGCTGTGTGTGGAATAATGTAAAAATCATCCTGCTTTATGAGAAACATTGAATTAGATTTGTTGGATATATTTTCTAATGACATGTCACTGAAACTTTTGATAAAACCTTAAAAATTCAAAATTCCTCTTTTAGACTTAAAAAATAGCAAACTACGTTGTTCACAATGCTCCCGATATGGTATTTTCATTTTCAACTATGTGGGGATTATTTAATTCAAACAAAAAAAGAAAAGAAAGCAGCAGAATTCACAAAAATGCTGTGATGTGTGATAACATATTATCTACAGCCTTTGAGCTCTTTGAAGATAAACTGTTGAATAATGTCACTACATTATTATTATAGTTAGATATAAATACAGGTTTAGCATCTTGTCAAGATGATATAACTTTCAAAAGAGTGCAAACTGAGAAATTCACATGTGCAATTTTAAAGGAAGCATGAAAGATTCAAAGGATTAAATCAAGCAAAAGATACTGTATTTTAACAATATATAACTTTTTCATGGAAATAAATTATAGAAATATACATAATTAGATCAATTAATTTAAAAAACTAGGTTCAGTTGCCTTTTATTTTATGTGTGTTTGGAGTGCTTCTGATTACCTTAATTAAAATGAATTATATAATTGACTAATTTACATTTACATCAATATTGGTATTTAAAACGGACATTTTATAACATTCATTTTTAAAGTAAAAATTATTCATAATTAATAAGACCATAGTTAGTTAATCAAACATCATGTTTAAAACTTA
This sequence comes from Canis lupus dingo, assembly GCF_003254725.2. Taxonomy (NCBI): domain Eukaryota; kingdom Metazoa; phylum Chordata; class Mammalia; order Carnivora; family Canidae; genus Canis; species Canis lupus. Next base: position 33,634,755 of record NC_064243.1, read on the forward strand.
AAAAAAAAACAATGAAATGTTAGCATTTTTGCATTGTTGCCTTTAAAACAAAGCAATATTTTCCCAGGGTATAGTTCTCTAATGTAAGTCATTTGAGTTAATCCTCAAAAATAAACAATTGCTTAATTACCTCAAGGCACAAAACCCACAGTACAATTTTAAAACATCAAATAGGAGAAGTAATTAGTCTCCTGGGTATAATTAATCCATCTACCAAGAATTGAACCAAATTGTAGTTTAGTCTTTTTACAATTCAGAAACCAATTTTAATTATACTGAAATATTATACTTCTAGCTGTAGAGGTAGCTCTAAAAGTTAAATCTCCATATTTACTGTGGACTTGGGAAGACACAGGATAAATGGAAAGGAAGGCTATAGTCAGAATTAGACATTCAATGCAAAACTGCAGAATTGTTTATGCTTTAACAATCTAGATTTGGTTTAGGTATCCTAGAATGCTTGCTAGCCAATCCAAAAAGCAGACATAATTTATTTCTACTTCACTTTCATTTAAAAATATCAGGCACAGAGTTATTGAATACCAACATAGGACAACACATAAATTAAGAATTTTCACAATAAGTTTTAGAGAAAAGAGAATGTTAATAGCAGTAGAAATGGACCATTTCACCAAATACTGTTCCTCAAGTGATTGTTTCACCAAATGATCAATTCAACAACAGATTTATTCCCTTAACTTAGTAAAGCAGTGTTTCTTTTAAAAATTTATAAAATTTACACCAATTCCTTTTTAAAAGCTTCTATAAGTTTTTGAATTTTTTCAATTTGTCCTCATAGTAGTTTAAGAAATGATCTATTCATCAAAAGCCAAGGGCTATAGGTTAGTTTAAACTTCCTGTCAATATATTTGATATTCATAAAAACTTTTTTTTCACCTTTAGGCTGAATTTAAGCATACTTTGTAGAAGTTTCAATTTTTGCTAATCTATTTTGAATGATTCGCAATATAGTTTCCTGTTTTAGAGCAGGAATCATGATTAGGATATTTTCTCCAAATTTTCAAATATTAGTCTTTATATATATACCATTTAGAAGTGAAAATGTAATGCACTTAGTTTATTTCTTATTATGAATTATGTTTTGAGTTTTTTAAAAGATTTTATTTATTTATTTGAGAGAGAGAGATAGCACAAGCAGGGGGAGAGGAAAAGTAGACTCTCTACTGAGCAGAGCTGGATCCCAGGATGCTGGGATCATGACCTGAGCTGAAGGCAGATGCTTAAGGACTGAGCCCCCCAGGTGCCTCTATGTTTCTAATTTTTAAAGGCTTTCCAAACAATGCTTTCCTTCACCATTTTGCATATGTAGCTAATTTACATAAAATTTGCAGTTCAACTTATGTTGCCAATTTCGTCACTATACAGTACTCCTTTCTAGGAAAATCACAAGGAATAAAATAGTAAAATTGTCAGGATATGTTTAGAAAGACAAACATTTACTGAGGCTCATAAACAAATGAAAGTTGTATTCCTTTTCTGACCTGGAAGGTAAAATACAAAAATGTCATTGCTTATCCAAGTGTTAATCAGGTCACTTAACATAAAAAGTAACATCAGATCAAATCAAACTAGCATTATGGACTAGGGAATTTACTGGCTCATGTAACCAGAAGTCCAGAAGAAAAGTGAAATTCAAAGTTGGCTTAACCTAGTAACTATATTCAAAATCTCACTTTATTTTTTCATCTCACTGTATGTTCTGCTTTGCATGTGGTTAGTTTTATTCTGAAGTTTTTATGTTGTTTTGTTGTGTTTTCCTGATTTCAATTTAGTTGCCTAAAACTCCATGGGATATGGAATTCCCTGTCCACATTGGGAGTGGTGGAGGGGAGAGGTATATATTTCACAACCTTCCAATAAAAATACTGAAATACATTCTAAGGAGTCAAGCTTTAGTTATGTACTCAACTAATCACTATGGTGGGAAAAATGCCAGGTGCTGATTAACTTAAGCCAGTAAACATCAATCTTTGGAATCTGAACCAAACCTCATGGCTATAATCCAAAGATAATAAAGTAGTGATACTGGAAATGGAAACAAAATATTCCACACTTTCTGAATCACCTATAACTAAATGTACATTCATTGAAAAATGCAGTGGGATGCGGGGAACTTGACAAACTTACACTAACGCCCATGTAGAAAAATATTCCTAAATTAAAATGCTTATAAGGTCCAGGTAGATAACCTAAATAGCAATGTCAAGTCAAATGAAAGGGCATTTACAATATGCAAAGGTAGAATAAACCTATAATTGATTTTCCTACCCACAATACTTATCAGAGTTAAAGAGGCATCATTAATTATTATTCCAGGTGAGAGTTATAACCCAAACTATCCCAGACAAACCATGTTCCACCTCACCTCGGGTTGATATTTGTTTTTCAAGCTGGTAAGTCTGAGGTTCTTAATATATATATATAATTTGGAGAAACTGAATGAATAATGTTACATGCAAGTATCAATTCCATAAGAGTACTAACGTAGATGCATAAACTTGGGAGTCATCTATACTTTTATGCACTTAATGTAATGAGGTGAAATGTATGTACTTAGGAATGCAGATATAGAGGAGAGGATACCAAACATCTGATTACTGGGACACCTAACATTGGAGGTTAGAAAAATAAAGCAGCAGCAGCAGAAGAGAATGATATGAATTTGCCTGCAAAGGAAGGAATACCAGGAAACTGTACCATTTCTTGGAAAGAAGAAAGGAAAGAATGGAGGTCTAGCCGTTATGTATGTCAAGAGAAAGATATAAAATTATGGAGATTAAAATGAAGAAGCAGAGCTGTCATGTCCTCCAAGTATGCTATTTTCTATATAGAAAACTCAAAGGAACCTAAAATCTTTATAATTTATGACAGAATTTAACAATTTTGGTAAAGATATATCATTATACAAAAATCAATATTTTTCTACTTTCAACAAAGTTAGAAAGCATATTTTTAAAAGGATTCTATTTTCCATAGCAACTCTCCTTTCCTTTCAATCTCAATTCAACAGAATCTCTCACCTCAATCTCTTTATATGGATGGATGTTTATGTTATGTTTATATATGTGTGGTATGTGTGTAGGTAGCAGAGGCATATCTTTAAGAAAAGCTTATCGTGATCATTATGGAACAAATTATAAAACTGTTTTGAAATATATTAAGTACATAAAAATGTATATCTATATATCATGTTGATGCAAAAGAAATCTTAATATTTTAAAGATACCCTAAAATTTGCAACACCAGCTGGTGAAAGTATTAAATAAACACAGTGTTGGAATAGATATAGATCACAGAGATGTGCGTTTGGAATTTTAATATATGATGGAAGTAGTATTTCATATTAGGAAAGGATGAAGTCTTTAATAAATTATACTATGGTAATTATCAGTGGTGGAATAGGAAATAGGTTCCTATATCAAACAATACCAAATATCAGTTCCATGTATATTAAGCACAAATGTGTAAAAAGAAACATTTTAGAGCTCTTACTATATTTTCTCATAGTAATTTAAAATATATTAAATGAAATCCAAAAAGGTACATAAGATATTGCTGAACTTATATGCATTCATATCCAGACTACTATTCTTCAAAACATGTTCTAAGAAATATAAGACAGATTACAAACTAGGAAAAGATATACCACGGGCATATAAACAATAAAGTCTTAGTACACCAAGTATATAGAGAAAAAGACAAAAAGCTCCATGGAGTAAAAAAAAAAAAAAGTGGTCATTCATAAGGACAGTCTAGTGAACAATAAATACATGAAAAAATATCAAACCTAACTAATAACACCTGAATGACAGTCCATTTCACTTCCATTATTATGGTAGAAATTAAAGAGACTATCAATATCAGGTGTTAAGATGATATGGTGCAAAGAGAGCCACCATCTAGTGCTGGTAGGGATATTAATGGTATAAAACCATCTGGCGGATAATTGGGCCCCATTGTATAGATAAAGTATATTTACTCTCCACTCAATAATTTTACTCTTAGGTATAAACTTTAGAGAGACTAATGACAGATACAGAAGGAAACACACAGAATAATATTATTAGAAGCTTTGGTTATGAAGAAAATGGAAGTAGCCAAAATGTCCATTAACACAAATATATATCATATGATCTTCATGCAGCAGAATCCTATGTAGCAGATAAATTAAAGCTATATTTATCAACATACATAAATCTCACAAATGTAGAAAAGCAAGTCACAGGATAACCACACATAAATTGCAATGTCAGGTTATATAACATACATTTTAAAGCATGAGATAGACACAAATTTGGGGCTTTTATTTTTGCAGTTGGGAAGAACTATAGGAGACATTACAGCTCTGAGGTCAATGTTCTATAGCTTATGCATGGGATAGGTACAGAGAGCTTTTACTATTATTCATACCTTGGACTATATTGACATTTTGTAGTAAATTTTAAAAGAGATTTCAATCTAGATTAAAAAGTAAAATCTGATTCTAATTTCTGGTTCTATATGTGAGGAGCTTGTAAGTCACCACCTCTATCCTATCATCAAGTAAAATACTGAACAGAGTGAAAGATCAACTGCTCTTCTTGGATCCATAAGAATGGGAAGAACTCAGGGCAAACCAAGGCCCCCAACATGGAAGAAACAGACAGGAGAATACAAAGGGTTATGGCTTACCATACAAAGTCTCACAAACAGAAACCACTGCAGGAACAAGAGCCAGGGTAGGAAAACCTGAGCTGTAATTGATAAATTGCTAGAGGCTCAAAGTGGACAACTCTGAGTGTTAAAAACTTCTCCATGGGGACCAGTCACAGGGAGACCCTCAAAATATTATGAAATTTACCTGCAGGATCTCAACCAGATTCCCACAGTAAAAAATCAGAGAAAAATCCACTCCTGCTGGCAGGGAGGAGGAAAAAGGAACCATTTTGAAATATACCAGAGTACTTCTCAACAAGGTCTGCCCTCAGGAGAAACTAGTTAACAAGAGCCTAAGCTGCTAGAGTATGGGAAATATTCAACTCCAGCCTGCCCTAGCTATCCTATTGCAAGTAAAGGTGTGGAAAAAAAACAGGTTTGAAATTTATAGTTCAGAGGCATGGGGTCACTAAAAGATTGAGACCCAATCATAAGACTATAGAATGCTTCCTCTGACCCAACACCTCAGTACCATATTAACAAAAACCCATTTAAAGCAGTTCTTTTTTCTTTTTTTTTTTACAAAACATCATATCCAGCTATCAAGAAAACAATATGTCATATCAAAGGGCAACCCACACACACAGAATTTAAAGAACTGGACATAGCAAGGATGTTGGAATGATCAGACTGGGAATTTAAAATAACTATGATTAATATGCTAAGGGCTGGATAAAGTAGACAGCATACAAGAACAGACAGGAAGTGTAAACAGGAAGTTGGAAATTCTAATTTAGAACCAAAAAGAAATGTGAGAGATCAAAAACACTAAAAGAAATGAAGAATGCCTCTGATGGGCTTATTGTAAACTGGACACAAGTGGAGAAAGAATTGGAGTTGGAGGGTGTATAAATAGAATCCTAAAAAATGAAAAGCAAAGATAATGAAGACTCAACAAATAGAACAGAATATCCAAGGACTGTGGGGCAACTGAAAAAGTATGGGACATACATAATGAGAATACTAGAAAAAGGAAAGAAAAAAATGGAAGAGAAGAAATATTTGAAACAATAATGATGGAGAATTTACCCCCCAAATTGCCAGACACCAAACCACCAATCCTAGAAGCTGGAGGGAGAAAACATCTTATCTCAGGGCAACAACATAAGAGTTACATCCAACTTCTCATAAACCATGCAAGCAAGAAAAGTAGAGTGAAATATTTAAAGTGTTGAGAGAAAAATCAACAAGCCTACAATTCTGCAGTTTGGAAAACTATCTTTCAGAAGTAAAGGAGAAATAAAGTCTTTCTTATATTAACAAAAATTTAAGGATTTTTTTTTTGCCAGTAAACCTTACACAAAATGAAAAGGCAACCTACTAAATGAGAAATAATATTTCTAAGTCATATCTGATAAGGAACTAATATCCAAAAACTATAAAGAACTCATACAACTTAGTGGCAAAAATCAAACAACTGGATTTTTTAAAATGGGCAGAAGATCTGAATAAACATTTTTCTAAAGACATAGAGATGGCAAACAGATAGATGAAAAGATGTTTAATATCACTAGTCATCAGGGAAATGCAAATCAACATCACAATGAGATGTCACTTCACATCCTTAAAATGGCTATTATCTAAAAGACAAGAAATAAGTGTCAGCAAGGATGAGAAGAAAAGAGAACCCCTGTGTACTGTGAGTGGAAATGGAAAACCGTATAGAGTCACTGTGGAAAACAGTGTGGATCCAGCTATTCCACTTCTGAAGCACACTAAAATACTAACTCAAAGCTACCATGTTTATTTCAGCATTATTTATAATGGCCAAGATATAGAAACAACCTAAGTGTCCACTGATGGGTAAATGGTGTATATATAATTTCTTTATCCATTATATATATGCAATGGAATATTATTCAGCCATAAAAAATGCAATCTTGCCTCTGTCATTTGCATCAACATGGATGGACCTTGAGAGCTTTATGCTAACTGAAATAAGTTAGCGAAAGACAGACACTGAATGATATCACTTATGTAGAATCTAAAAAAAAAAAAAAAAAGCAATCCATAAAATAGATACAGAGAACAGACTCATGGTCACCAGAGGTGGAGTGGAGAGTCGGCAACAAGGGTAGATGAAATCAAAAGGCATAAACTTGTGAATATAAAATAAATAAGTCATAGGAATATATGCAGGGAAACTATAGTTAATATTATATTGCACATTGGAAATTTGCAAAACAGTAAATCTTAAAGTTCTCATCACAAGGAAAAAATTCTGTAGCTATAGCTATATTGGTGATGGCTGCTAACTGGATTGGTGCTGATTATTTTGCAGTATATGCAGATATTGAATCATTATGTTGTGCACCTGAAATTAATATCATGTTATATGTCAATTATACCTCAATTGAATTTTTTTAAAAAAATTTTAAAGGCTTTTCTCATGCAAAAACAAAGACCATAAGCCATAAATGTTTATACTATGAAATTCTGGTCAGCAATAAAAGAAAGAAACTAGTGATATGCTTAAGTATTTGGATGGATCTCAAGGGCATTACGTTGCATATATACCTTAATTATTCCATTTATATAACATTTTCAAAATGGCTAAATTAAAATCATGGAGCCAGAGATTAGGGATTTTGTCTGTTTGATGGAATAGCTCTGTGTCTTGATTTTGGTAGTGGTTATATGAATCTACATATATGATAAGGCTTTTATCACAGTACATGCCAAAAACAAAACAAAACAAAAACAAGTGCAGGTATAAAAAAAGAAATTTGAATAAGGTCTGCAATTTAGTTAATAGTATTGTATCAGTGTCAATTTCCTGGCTTTGCTAATTGCTGTGGTCATGTTAGATGTTATTAATGGGGAGAACTATGTAGAGGGTACTCAGGTAAGCTCTGCACTGTTGTTGCAAATTACTATGAGTCTTAAAATATTTCAAAATAAAAAGTTATACATTTTCATACTATTTTGATTATTGGTTTCATCATGCAAAAGAACCCTAACCAAGTACTCCAGAAACCATTTTTTCTTTTTTAAGAGGACTAAGCATCTTCTCACAAAACATATTGAAACACTACATCAATAGATAGTACTTAGTAAAGTCATGCAGTACTCTTTAGCAGCATAAGATTTTTCTCAATTGCCATTAAAAGAAAATTATTGTCGGTGTGACTTTGCCTCCCAAAGGAACTGAAACTCTCACACACATACATACACACACACACACACACACACACACACACACGCAGCAGGAAGAGACTTAAGCCTGCTGAGATCTCAAGCACACTGATGCAGTGAAGAGAGAACACAGCAGTATCTAGGAAACAGGCAAGATGTAGAAGGAGCTTCACTCAAAAACATCACTGGCTTAAATTTGTTTCCCCATTATAGTATAATTGTCCTGTTATCAATTTTAGAGATTTCTAATAATAGTAAATCTATTATTTATTATTATTAAAGATGGTAAATCTACCAACTTGCATCTGTGTCTGTGAAAGCCCTAAGTCTGTGAAAGCCCTAATCAAATATATAAACTCTCTGTATATATTGATTTTGCATTCATTGAAACTCTGAGCCCCCCCCTCCCTTGTTCATTACCTATTTTGTTGTCTTCAGGAAAATCATGAAGGAAAGAAAAAAAACCTTAATTGGTATTTCACCTTAAGTGAATAGATTGAATGAGACACCAATTAGTATTTAGATAATAGAAAGTCTAATTAGCAACCAAGCATCCAACAGAAAATCTTTGTTTTTCTTTGCATAACTAAAGCAAGAGTGCATATAGCAGATCAGCATCTCAGGAGCATCTGTTCTAATCTCTCTCCTGCCACTAATTTATTGCTAACAGCACAAACAAGTAACTTAATCAGGAGATTAAGGAATTTGGCAAATATACTTGAGGCTGGTTCTGCTTTGGATGAGTTGGATGTGTTTGAGAACACTTTAGAAAACAAGCTTACCTCCACAAGTCTAATATATGTTTATTTTGTGAAGAAGAGGAAGAGAAAAAGAAAACACAGAAAAACATTCCACAAAACCTGAAAGTGTGTGTGTGTGTGTGTGTGTGTGTGTGTGTGTGTGTTCCACAAGGGTAGAATCAGCCTGTAAGGCAGAAATAACGAACACTACTATTTATTAAACTTTGAGCATTATAGAAGTAACAGTTAAAACATATAGGATAAGGATTTCTAGTTAAATATGCGGAACATAGGATTCTGATCCTATTCACGAAGCCCCCAATTCTGCCTGAGTTTGGTTGATTTTCCTACCATGATGCCCAGTAGATCAATGCTGCTCTGGTGAGCTTCCATATGGCAGTAGAAAAAAAAAATGGATCTTCAGATCCCATAAACAGAGGATACTAAATGTGGGAGTAGTATAAGGTTTTCTCAGTATCCACAAGGTAAAATACTCCTCTGAAGATTGGGGGCAGCTTCCCAATACTTCCCATGAGCTCATTTTCAGTCCATCTAAAATGGAGAGAGACAGAAAGGAGAGATGCTCTATGAAAATTTAAAGAAATCAAAAGTAAGAAGCATTGAGAGCATTAAAATTTCACCAGCAATGTATTTGCTATGGATTAGTGAGTAGCCACATGTTTTATATTTCAGAATTAAGTGTTTTCATAATATAATAGTTTCTACAGATACTGCTTACATTTAAGAAGCAGTAAGATTATAAACTCTCAATCCCACCTCAAGTGGTTTAATCATGTTGAGCATCAACTGTCAGTTAAACATGAATAATAATAGCTCCTCATAGAATTAGATGTGTGATTGGTCTGTTTGATAAGTAATAACCCGTCATTAGCAATCGTGGTTTTTTTTTTTTTTTAGGATTTTATTTATTTATTCGTGAGAGACACAGAGAGAGAGAGGCAGAGACACAGGCGGAAGGAGAAGCAGGCTCCACGCCCGGAGCCCAACGTGGGACTCGATCTAGGGTCTCCAGGCTTTCCAGGATCACGCCCTGGGCCGAAGGCGGCACTAAACCACTAAGCCACCAGGGCTGCCCGGCAATCTTGATTCTTGAGGATGGCTAAAACTCTCCAGTTTGCGGATGAGTGGAGATTGCATTGTTCTTACGGAGTTCAATACATCAAAAAAAGTACGAACTATTCCAATCTGACTTCAATTGGGAATGTTCACAAGTACTCAGTGAGTCCCTCATCTACATTCCAGGATTTTCTGATGGCTTTGCAGTGCTGCCCTCTCCTGCAACCATGATAACTGATATCCCCTAAACAGAAATAAAGAGGTAGGAAGGAAATTTTGGAGAGTTTTTCTTTGGAGAGCATATGCCATGCCTTGCAGATTTCTGACTGACTGATTTCCTGTGGCCCTGTGTTCTTGGTAAATACCAGGAGGGAGCATTATGTATTCTTCATTTTTCGTCTAAGCAGCCCTTTGATCATAATCACAAATTCCAAAGAAAAATGTTTTCTGACTTTTCGTCTCTCAGTTGAATAAATAAGGATCATCACTGAAAAAAAAAAAAGAGCTTTGAAGCAGCAAAAGCAAATGCTAAAAGAAGATAAAAGAATCAAAGGTGCTAAGACTTAATTTCCCTCAGTTTCTGTTTGAATATGAGTCAGTGCATAGTGATTTTAGATTCCTAATATGTGAAATATAATATGATTGGCTTTGTGCCAGAGTCTAATGATTCAATAAATGGCATTTATTTTAGTATGTGTGTGTGGCTCAATGGAGAGATAAAGAGATACATGGATACATAGATAGATACATAAATAGACATCCACATCCATACATACATATAAAGCATCAATAAAGTTAACATTAAATTCTCACTGTAACTTCAGGATACACTCTGAAGGACTCTGAAATTGCCAAGTGATATTCTTAGTGCGGGAGGGGGTGGGGGAGGCTTGCTTCTCCCTCTGCCTGTCTTTCTGCTTGTGTGCGTGTCTCTTTCTCTCCCTCTCTCTGTCAAATAACTAAATAAAATCTTTTTTAAAAAGAAAAATGTCTTTCTAAAATTATGTCACATAGAAAAAGTCTTCTGTCATATGAAAAACTAATATTTTTTCTACATATGGGATTAAGTTTCAAGAGTTAATCACTCATTCTTAATTTTTTTTGAGTACTTTTAAGATATTTGAGGATCATATCCTAAATGACTGCCTCTTGTTCACATAAGGTCTTCCCTTCTCAGTTCTTGTGGCTAAATAATATCAAAGCTGTTATCACACATCAAAAAAGGAACCCTGTAATTTCTGTAAACCCCTAAATTTCTGTTAGATTTTAAGATACATCTTATAGGCAAAAGAAGGCTATTAATATTTTACAAATTAAATTGTATCTTTATGAAATATATATGCTTTTATCTACAGAACTAGGATAGTATTCTAGATTAAACATTGAAAAATATATCCTGAATTAAATTCTTAAAAGCATGTAAGTCTATTAAACTTATATTTCTAAATTAAGAATAATGATAATCTCTTACATCCAAAAAATATTAACATTTGACAATTTCTCTTTTTTTTTAAGATTTTATATATTTATTCATGAGAGACACAGAGACACAGGCAGAGGGAGAAGCAGGCTCCACGCAGGGAGCCCAATGTGGACTCGATCCGGGTCTCCAAGATCACACTCTGTGCTGAAGGCGGCGCTAAACCGCTGAGCCACCCGGGCTTCCCCATTTGACAATTTCTTAAGTGGGATGACTCTTAGCCCAGGTTTACTTACTCTGGTGAGTATGTTATGTTTTGCTAGCTTAACTCTTACCATGTTGCCATATATAAGAAATCCCTAGAGACATGTAAATAAAACTGTATAATTTTTTCTTCTAAAATTATTTCATCCTTTTTGTTTCACTATCACCCAATCCTTTCTTTTGTAAAAAAAAAAACAAAACTAATTCAACAATCATCAAGAGATATAAATGTTTATTTAAGCAAACTAAAATAAATCAGGAAGCTATCTTAATTTGATAAAGATTACCTACACAAAACCTGCAGGAAACAACATTCTTATTATTCTTATTCACAATGGCACTAGAGAATGATAGGGCATGCCAAAGTAGTTAGAGAGACGTGTAGTAATGCATCTAAAAAAGAGTAAAATAAAGAATGGATTGGTGGATACGTAAAAGGATGGATGCATTGAAGGCAAGTATGGTAAACTTAGTAAATCTAGAATGGTTAGATCTAGGTGGTGGGTATACAGCTGTCTGCTATAAAATTCTTTCAACTTCACTATATATTGGACAAAGATAGCACCTGAGGTCTTAAGGCCAGGGAAATATTTTTTTTTTAATTTGAATTGAGTGGGAAAAATATAAAATGCCATTATTTGCAGATGACATGATTAAGTATATATCTAAAATAATTTACCCATAAACTAATAGAATTAACAAGATTTCTGAATACCAAGATATATACAAAATTCACTTGTACTTCTATATGCCACCAACATTTAGAAACTTAAAATTTTAAAGTGTACTGTTTACAATAGGATTAAAAAAAAAATAGTAAGTACCCAGAGATCAATATCTTAAATAGTAAATAAAACAAAAAAAAACCTTAAATAAATGAATAGTTGTTAGATTTATGAGCTGGAATGTTCAATATTATAACTCCTTCAGAACTGATCTAGAGATTCAATGCAATCTCAGCCTGAATTTTAGTAAGTTTTGGGGTATCTTTGGTAGAGGGAGATTTGACAAATTGATGCTAAAATTTATATGGAAATGCAAAAAGCCAAGAGTGACCCAGGAAATCTGGAAAAGGAACAAAGTTCATTAATTTATTTTAAAAATAAAATAAAGGGACGCCTGGGTGGCTCAGCAGTTAATCATCTGCCTTTGGCTCTGGCAGTGATCCTGGGATCTGGAATCAAGTCCTGCATCGGGCTCCTTGCGTGGAGCCGGCTTCTCCTTCTGCCTCTATCTCTGCCTCTCTCTGTGTATCTCATGAATAAATAAATAAAATCTTAAAAATAAATAAATAAAATCATATTCTTCTCCCTCCACCCTCTGGCCTTATACTCTCAGATCCTACTAACTTTTTCCTCCAAAAATAAAAGCAATTATTGATTTTTTTACTATTGGTAACATCAAACTCTAAAGGCATTTTGTCTCAGAGTATGCATAGTAGTTTCAGTGTGGATTTGGGATTCAGACAGATGGGAATATGAATCTTAAGTTTTCTCATTAGCTAGCTAAATGAATAGGAGAAAATTATTTGTCCCTTAACTTCATTTTCTTCACCTGTAAGATAGAGATATTAATGCTACTAACATATCTTCTCTAGAATAGAGGGTACTAGTTCAATAAGCCACAGTGTATTTTTAGGTAAAGGCCAGCAGTGATATCACTGAACACTAAGATAAAAGTTTTTATAAAGTTAAGAATCCATGGCTGCCTTGAGTATGCACCAAACAGATCTCAAACTACAGAATGTAATGAACCAAGGTCCCAGATAGAGTGCTCTGAAATCCATGGCTGCATTTAGAACAAAGCCAAGGTTCCCTGGGCTGCTCCTAACCAGTGACAGAACCCCACAAGAATGATAAGGTGTACCCACTCCTGGGAGACATGGGACTCTTCTAAAGGATACCTTTGGCTTGAAGGCTCTATGACGGATTAACCAAACATTCCTTAGACTATGGACATCAGGAGGCTTTCACTCAACCTTTCCTGTCTCCACTTTATTCGGGGTCAGACTCTTATTATGTCTGCTATTTCTTCCAGATTTTCCTGGTAAGCTTTCTTTTTTTCCTTCAAAGAAGCATTTCTCCCAATACAGTCCTTTTGCATTAATCCTATTTTGGTGTCTACATCTCAGAAGGCAGGCTAGCACAAGTAGTACCAGAAGCAACCCAATCAAGCAGGTGGTAATTTGAGAGTGGCCAAAACACCTTTTAATAACAGAAGAAGCTATCCTGGGTAAAGGTGGATTCCTTGCTAATGATTTTGTTAGTGGTGACCTAGGAAAATGTCCCAGTTCAGGGAAATACTGCAGAAGGTAGAACAATACAGGCACTTAAAAATTTGGGGAAAGCACAAATGACTAAAAAGATAACAAAGTTGGCTAGCTAATGCTAAGTTGTATTTTTGCTTTCATTCTACCCTTAGTTGATTTCTATACATTTTATGAAAGACTTTGGAGAACTACACAAAAATCTATGCTGATTTCACATTCCTGACACCAGAATTTCTTCAGCTTGTTTTTGGATTAGTTAAAAAATGATTCTAAAATTCAATCAATTGATAAAACTATTATACGATTTGCCTAATTATAAAATGAGTTGCCACCAGTGGACCATAATTTGAAATTACAATAATTCTTCCCAAAGGCTCCTCAAAGCAAGCACAATAAAAATACAGATTACCTTCAAAAAAAATGAGAGAATGACGGTTATTAACAGCAATAAGGAAGCCAGAAGAGACGGTAATTCTAGCTTCAAGATGCTAAAACCAATAACAATCAAAAAATAATTCTGAATACAAAAAATATAGTCTTCAAAAATTAAGGTAAACAACATAATCACCTAACAAGAGCTAATGAACCTACACAGAAGACTCAAATTAAGATCCACAGAATGCCATTTTTTTTCAGTATCCATGTTATATTCATAAGATAGGTTATATAAATCTAGGCCATAAAAAGAAAATCTAATAAGTTCAAAGGAAGTGAGATCATACAGAGAGTATTAACTAATTTAAGGGTATCAAACTAGAAACCAGTAACAGATAAACAGGAAGATCTCTAAACCTGTGGAGATTAAACAATAAGCCATATGTCAAAGAAAAAGGCTCAAAAGAAATTGTTGCAAAAGCAGTGGATCTGGAATACTTGTGTGGCTCAGTCAGTTGAGTGCCTACTCTTGATTTCAGCTCAAGTAATGAGCTCAGGGTCCTGGCATCAAGTTCCACACTGAGCTCCACACTCAGCATGGAATCTGCTTAAGACTCTCTCTCTTTCTCCCTCCCTCAGCCCCTCCTCCTGCTCATGCTCTCTCTCTCTCTCTCTCCCTCTCTCTCTCAAATAAATAAATCTTTAAAACAAAAACCATGGGCCTGAGTGAAAGTAAAAACATATTTAAAAATATAGGATGCAACTAAAGCAGCACCAAGAGGGAAATTAACACACTTAATGCTCACATTAGAAACAGAAAAGTTGGGGCACCAACTCAGGGGTTAAGCATCTGCCTTCAGCTCAGCTTATGATCCTGAGGTCCTAGGATCGAGTCCTGCATAAGGTTTCTTGTGGGGAGCCTGCCTCTTCTTCTGCCTATGTCTCTGCCTCTCTTTGTGTGTCTCTCGTGAATGAGTAAATAAAATCTTAAAACAAAAAAAAGAAACAAAGAAAAGTCTCAAATAAATAGTCTAGGTTCCTACCTTTTTTTTTTTTTAGTTCTAACATCTTGTTAAAAGACGTTCAAGAAACCATACAAATCAAGGATAGTAAAAACACAGACCTCCTTCCAGAAATAAAGTCTGTCAGAAGCATCAATACTTGAACAAACATCAGCTGGGAGGGGAGTACCAGGAGGAGCACTTAGGGACATCAGGCCCAGGTCGGCATGGTGACCCACCCCCACCCTCAGTGCTTTTTCCTATGCAAGAGTGACCTTGCCTGCTAGCACCACACTGGAAGGTATCTCCTGATCCAGGGCTCCCATTTCTACCTACTAGGAGCTGTGGGAAGAGCTAGGTTGTAGATGTGGGTGTCAGAGTTGAACAGTCTGGAAGAAACCAGAAAAATAAGAGTAAAATAAATCCAAAACATAAATAAAAAGGACATCAAAGCAGAAATCAATAAAGGTGAAAATTGAAAAGCATTACAAAAAAAGTCAATAAAACAACATTTTTTAAAACCTTTAAAATATAATAATTTAATCAAAACAGTAATTCTTTGTAAATGTTGTAACATATATAAATCATATATTAAAAATAAGCTAAATAAGAGGAGAAGCAAAATGAAAGTGCACTCTGGTAGGTTCCTACACTTCATGTGAAATAATTTAATACCATTTGAAGGTAGGCTTTGATAAGTTAAATTTGGGTATTTTTAACTCCAGGGCAACTACCAAAAAATTAAAACAAAGTAATATAAGCAAAGAATGGAGATAAGATGAAAATAAAAAATTCCATAATTCACAAGTGGCAAGAAAAGAAGAAAAGAAGAAAATGTGTTGATCTAACAAATAGAAAATTAGCATAACAATAAGATTATTATAAATATTAAAACTTAAAAGGCAAATATTATCAGAGGATAAAAAGAAAAATGAAAATGCAATGAAAATCCATATAAATAGTATTACACAGTTAAAAGTGAAAATACAGAAATAAAATAAATTATGATTTCTAATACGGCAGACACTAGCCAAATATGGCTGTTGAGTAGTAAAAACCTGCTTTGGACAAATTAAAATATGCTAGTACTGTAAAGCACAGGAGTTGCTTATGACTAAGCAAGAAAAACTAATGTAAAATATATTGTGAAAAACAGAAATTGGTAATAAAAAAGATACTTGTTGAGGTATCTGGGTGTCTCAGTCAGTTGAGTGTCTGACTCTTGATTTCCGCTCAGGTAATGATCTCAAGGTTGTGAGATTGAGCCCCATGTCCTGCTCCGTGCTCCGAGTGGAGTCTACTTGAGACTCTCTCTCCTTATCTCCCTTTGCCCCTACCTGAACTCACCCCACCTTTTTTAAATAAATAAATAAATAAATAAATAAATAAATAAATAAATTCTTCAAAAAAACCCAAACTCCTCAAATATTAGAAAAATGAGGCAACACATTTCTAATTAACCTATGAGTAAAAGAAGAATTAAAAGGCAATTCCAACCTCATACTAGTCAGAATGGCTAAATTTTAAAACATGAGAAACAACAAGTGTTGGTTAGGATGTGGAGAAAAAGGAACCCTTATACGCTGTTGGTGGGAATGCAAGCTGGTATAGCCATTTTGGAAAACGGTATGGAGTTTCCTCAAAAAGTTAAAAACAGAACTACGTTACAATCCAGTAATCAGACAACTAGTTATCCACCTAAAAAATTTAAAAAAAAAAAGAAAGAAAGAAAAGAAACGCTAATTCATGGTGATACATGCACCCCTATGTTTAAAGCAGTATTATTTATGATAGCCAAATTATGGAAGCCGCCCAGTGTCCATCCTGATGAATGAATAAAGACACACACACAGGGATCCCTGGGTGGCGCAGCGGTTTAGCGCCTGCCTTTGGCCCAGGGCGCGATCCTGGAGACCCCAGATCGAATTCAATGTTGGGCTCCCGGTGCATGGAGCCTGCTTCTCCCTCTGCCTGTGCCTCTGCCTCTCTCTCTCTCTGTGACTATCATAAATAAATAAAAATAAAAAAAAAAACTTTAAAAAGACACACACACACACAATGGAATATTCAGCTATAAAAATGAAATGAAAAATAAATAAATAAAAGTGAAATCTTTCCATTTGCAACAATATGAATGGACCTAGAATGTATAACCTAAGTAAAATAAGAGAAATAAAAATACCATGTTATTTTGTTCATATATGGATTTTAAGAAACAAAACAGATGAACATAAAGGAAGGGAAGAAAAAGAAAATAGGTAAAAACATAGAGAGAGTCAAACCATAAGAGATTCTTTTTTTTAAGATTTTATTTATTTATTCATGACAGACACAGAGAGAGACAGAGACCTCTGTCTGCAAAGGGAGAAGCAGGCTCCATGCAGAGAGCCCGAGCTGAAGGCAGATGCTCAACTGCTGAGCCACCCAGGCACCCCCCATAAGAAATTCTTAACTCTATAAAGGGAACAGGGCTATTGGAGGGACCTGAGTTGGGAGGATGGGTAATTAGGTGATGGGCATTAAGGAGGCACTTGATGGAATGAACACTGGTTGTTATATGCAACTGATGAATCACTAAATTCTATCTCTGACACTAGTAATACAGTATATGTTAACTAAATTGAATTTCAATAAAATTTTTAATTAAAAATAAAACAACCAAAGAAAGAAAAGAAGAAAGAAGAAAAGAAAGAAAGAAAGAAAGAAAGAGCAGAAAACCAGAGAGTATCAATGAAACCAAAAGTCAAGTCTTTGAAAGGATTAGTACCTTCAATTATATCTAGCCAGATCAATAGTTTTCAACCAGAAGGGACTTTTTTCCCCAGGTAACATTTGTCAAGGTCTATATATATTTTTGGTGGTCAGGTAGACACGCTTCTGACATCTAGTGGATAGAGACCAAGGATGCTGATGAATACTCTACAATGCACAGAACAGTCCTCACAAGGATTATCCTGCCCAAATTGTCAATAGTCCAGACTGCTCAGGAAAAAAATAAAAAGGATGCAAGTTATCAATATCAGGAATGAAAAAGAATCATCACTGCAGTTCCCATAGACATTTAAATAATAAAAATAACATAAACAATCTTAATAAATTTAACAACTTAGATGAAATGGATACATTATTTGAAAGTCGGAAATTGCCAAAGCTCACTCAAGAAGAAACAACCAAAATAACCTTACATCTATTTAAAAATTACATTCGTTAAAATATCCTCCCCAAGATTCAAGACAAGAATCACTTCCCCTGATAACTTCTAACAAACCTTTAAGGAAAAATCAATGACAATAATGCATAAACTCCTCCAAACCAAAGAGAAAGATAAAATAATTCTGAAAGGACTTTCAGGTTCCAGTTCCATGGGAAGGGGCTTGGAAGTCCTCACTTGGTCTTAAAAGGAAAAAGCTGAAAAGACGGAAAAATCAGCAATGTGTTTTGGATTCATAAGAGAGAGGAAGACACAAAGACAACTGCTTTCTCCCAGATTGGAGAAACAGGCAAATGCAAGAAGACTCACCAAAGGAAACTCACAAGCAGAAATCTCCTTGGTAACTAATGTAAGAAAACCTGACCTGTAACTGATGAGTTGCTGGAGGCTGAGTGTGGACAGCTCCCAGTGTTAAAAACTCCAGGGGAGCCCCACGGTTTGTAATATTTACCTCCAGTTTGACCAGATTCCCACAGTAAATATTGGAGAAAAATCCCCTTGGGCTTCCAGCAGGAAGAAGGGGATTCTGAAATTGGCCAGAGCATTGTGTTCTTCACAAGGCCTGGCCTCAGGAGAAACTAGTTAACCAGAGCCTACTGATGGGGAAGTGTCAGAGCCTAACTGACCTGGGGGAAGGGCAGACTTAACTCATGTCCCCTCCAGCCTTCTACTGTGAGAAGGGAAGTACTCCACTCCAGCCCACTCTAGTCATTCTGTCTCATCCAAAGGTGGAGGCAAAAACTGAGACACACTTATGAAGGTGACAGTCCAGAGGCATATACTGGCGAAAAGACTGAGATCTCATTACAGGACTAGAGAACACTTCCCCTCCCCCTACTCACCACCAGAGCCTAAAAAGCCTATTTAGAACAGGGCCTTTTACATGCAAGAACATGCCTGGCTATCAAAAAAATTACAAGACATACTCATAGCCAAAAATACAACTTGGGCAGCTCGGGTGGCTCAGCGGTTTAGCGCCACCTTCAGCCCAGGGCGTGGTCCTGGAGACCCAGGATCAAGTCCCACGACGGGCTGCCTGCATGGAACCTGCTTCTGCCTCTCTGTGTGTGTGTGTGTTTCTCTCATGAATAAATAAATAAAATCTTAAAAAAAAAAAAACTTGAAAAGATAGGGCAAGCATCAGAATCAGACACAGCAGGGAACTGGAATTATCAGTCCAGAACTTAATATAGCTATGATGGGCATATCCAGGACTCTAATGGACAAGGTAGATAGCATCCAAGAACAGGCAGGCAATGTAGGCGGAGAGATGGAAAATCAACAAAAATGCTAGCGATCACACTGTAACAGAGATGAAAAATGCCTTTGATGAGCTTATTAGTACACTTGGATATGGCTGAGGAAAGAAGTTCTGAGCCTGAGGATTCCTCAATTGAAACTACCCAAACTGAAAAAGCAAAAGGAGCAAAGACAAAAAAACAAACAGTATATCCAAGAATTGTGGATCAGCTACAAAAAGTGTAACATAGGAGTAATGAGACTATCAGACAGAGAAAAGAGAATGAACAGTCAAAATATTTGAAGCAATGAGGACTGCAAATTTCCCCAATTTAATGACAGACACAAAACCACACATTCAGGAAACTCAGAGAATGCCGAGTAAGACAAACCCCCCACCTACCCTCAGCAAAAAAGAATCTCAAATAAACAAACAAGACCTAAGCATATTGTTTTCAAACTACAGAAAATCAAAGACAAATAAGAAAATTCTGAAAGAAGACAGAGGGAAAAAATACCTTACCTATAGGATAACATAGATGAGAATTATACACACACACACACACACACACACGTATATAACCTTGTAAAGTTTTTAAAGACAGAGAGAGACAAAGCAAGTACAATGATTATTCCAGGCACAGATGTATTGATTTATTCAAACAAAAGTTTAAAAATTAACTCTAGAAAAATGAGCAAGGGCTTCATAGACTTTATTTAAACATACTGTTCAAAATACATCACATAAAATAAAGTAAATCACTTTATTTTAAATAAACCAAATTAAAGCTCTGTGCTATAGCCTGTAACCAGGAAAGATTAGACTAAGTAATCAGTACTTAATACTGGGTAGGGCTGATAGGAAATGTTCTCAATGGTACCTAAGTATTGATATTTTTAAAATTTTGTGCTAATTATAGTCTTTTAAGGTTATTATTATATTAATTTGAATTTTAAAACTTGTTAATACAATAAAAGATAACATTTTGTACAATCCATTATGAACACATTTTATTACTTAGATTGATTATGTCACTAGAAAGCTTTGGAACATTAAGAATGTAGACTTCCAGATGCTAACCACGGTAACTTTCCTTTCATCTAAGAAAGGGTGAACATTATTCAAAAGAAAATACTAGAGACTAAATTCTGAGGCAAATCTATGGACAGAAATCAATAAAATATCATAGCTCTTTTAAAGGGTTAAGTAAACAAACAGTAGTATCACTGTTTGTTTACTTAACTTGTTAACCTTTTACATCACTACAAATTATTTGAGTTTTCTTGATAGGACAGAAGAAATTTTTGATATTAAGAACTTATTCATTTGAATACCATTCTCAACTTTCAGTGGTTTACTTCCACCCATTTACTGCAAATAACACAATATCAGGGTGCATGGGGTGCTTAGTGGATTAAGTGTCTGCCTTTGGCTCAGGCCTCGATCCCAGGTCCCCTCGATCCCAGGGTCCTCTCCCTCTGCTATTTCCCCTGCTTGTGCTCTCTCTCTCTCTCTCACTCCCTTTCTCTCAAATGAATAAATAAAATCTTTTTAAAAACCCACAATATCGGGATCCCTGGGTGGCGCAGCGGTTTAGTGCCTGCCTTTGGCCCAGGGCGCGATCCTGGAGACCCCAGATCGAATCCCACGTCGGGCTCCTGGTACATGGAGCCTGCTTCTCCCTCTGCCTGTGTCTCTGCCTCTCTCTCTGTGTGTGACTATCATAAATAAAAATAAATAAATAAATAAAAATAAAAACCCACAATATCAATTAAAGAGAAAACAATGTTAAAAAGCCGTATCCTTAGTTTGCATTTATAATAATATATAATGATAAATTTATAATAATATAAATGTAACATCTATAATTAAATACTATAATTATTATAATATAATAATATAATATAAAATAGTCTTATTTTTAACAGGCAAGTGGATATTTAATTGTCTATATTCTGAGCAACAAATCTTAATACTTTCTATATACTATGTTTTTTTGATAGTGTAGGGATGTTGTCCTAAATAACTATTTATCTTGAACACCATTGTTTAAAAATTATACAGTCAATTATGTGAAATTGAGTACTTTATAAAAATGATCTTCCAAATATTGCAAAATAGTTCCTTCCAATGCAGAATGGAGCATTTGTTGAAGTAAATAATGTTCCATTCACGTAAATGATTCAAGGAGAATAAACAATGTATTTTTTAGTCACTGCTCTCCTTAGAGACTTTGATTTTGAATTATCACAGTCCTCTTAAGTATTTTGTTTACATCATCTACAAAAGAATAATTTAGGAGGCACAAGGAAAACACTCAATAAGGCCAAAAAGAAATAAAATGTAATCCTCTATTCTTTCATATGTAGATTATAGACATGTATACATAACACACACATACATATCTTAGTGGAAATGCATGAGGACAAAACACTGTAGATACTCTCATTCACCAATTTGACACATTTGTCACACAAATTCCCACGTAGAAGCAGTCTTTGATTTTCAGGGATGACAATATAAATGCTTAGCCAGTTATTAACACCTTATCAATTCATGACACGTACAACAGAACTAACATGTATTTATGAATTTATTTTATTCTGCTTTTGACAAGCAATGCATAAAGCTTCCACTTTTTCCTCAGATGTTTTCTTAGTCTGTTTGGGTTGTTATAATAGATTACCATAAACTGGGGGTTTAAAAACAACAGAAATTTATTTCTCATAATTCTGGAAGCTGAAAAGTCCAAGATCAAAGTGTCTACAGATCAGCTGCCTGGTGAGAGTAAGCTTCTTCATTCATAGATGGTTGTCTTTCCACTGTGTCCTCACATGGTGGAAGAGCAAAGGAGTTCTCTGGTGCCTCTTTTGTAAGAGAACTAATCCCATTCATGAGGTATCTACCTTCATGACATTATCACTGTCCAAGGCCTCACCTCTAAGTCTCATCACATTGTGTATTAGGATCCAACATATGAACTGCAGAAGGGGGAGTGGACTCCAAGTTTTCAGGCCATAGCAGATGTATTTTCCTACAAAGTTCCCATGCATACATGGCCCAGAGACTTGCTGCATTTAAATGACTGAAAACCTTTCAACTTAACAAAATTGTAAGAAGAAAAAGATTTTGTCATTTGGTACATACAGTGGGCAAGATAAGGTACCTGTAAATGAGGCTACAGGAAAAGATACATCTCTGCCATGGCTTTTAGGAACTTTTACATTAGTGAGAAAACAGAGAAATGAACAATTCAACCATTACAACAATGTGAATGTTACAAGAGATGTAAGGATGGGAAGAACACTTAAGAAACCCCCAGAATTATTACCATCTTCAGCCTTAGCAGAGGTGAAGCATAAGATAGCTCAGAGCTGGTCCTTGTGCAAAGTCAAAAAGGATGAGGAGATTTCTACAAGGAAATCAACTGTCCCTTTCAGGAACAATGGTTTACTCAAAGTCTGAGACAAAAGTCAAAATGGCATAGTACAAGTGGAAGTTTTGTCGGTGTGACTAGTTCATGTCAGAGAGTGGTGAAAAATTTGGCTGGCCAGATAGAACCTGATCTGTTCATAGAGTCTTGATTGGATGCAGCAGTTGGACTTAAGAGATTGCAAAAGAATGATCATACTTGCATACTAGATAGCATTTGCAGTACCTGTGGATAACACATTAAAAAAAGACGTGTGAATGGAAGCTATAGAGGGTACTAAAATGGAAAGTGAATGGCTGGCCATGTGGCTCAAGCCACAGGTATGAGAAAGAGGAAATTAGGAAATGAAGAAAATAAATAATTAATGTTTTTCAGAGTGAGAGAACAAATCTATGATTCTAAATTGATTCCAATTTCTTGATGTCAAGTAAATTGTTTCTAGAAAATGATTCTGTTATGAAACCTTACAGAATGAATATTGTCTTCTTACCAGAGGATTACTTAAAAGCCCAATACTTTCCTAGATATAGATCCAGTATACTTGCTTTTAAATTAACTTCATTTCTGCTTTTAGAATCCAGATTTCATTCAGTCATTTAAATCATTTGAAAATAACTGATACAGGGGCACCTGGGTGGCTCAGTCAGTGAAGCATCCAACTCTCGATTCCGGCTCAGGTCATGATCTCAGGGTTGTGAGAGAGAGCCCTGAGTTCGACTCCATGGTCAGAGGGGAGTCTGCTTGAGATTCTCTACCTCCCTCTTCCTCTGCTCCACCCCTGCCCACTCACACACACTCTCTCTCTCTCTCTCAAATAAATAAATAAAGGTATATTAAAAAAAATAAAATAACTGATACAAAAATGTGGTATTTTATAAAAATTACAATCCATTTCTCTAAAGGGTCAGCAAAGATTTTCTGTGAATCACAAGTAATTAAATATTTACGCTTTGCTGTCCAAAAGGAAAAATCAAGGGTATTATGTGGAATTTATACACAAAGAAAGAACATTTCTATAATTAATTTTAAAAATTCAAAATTATATACACAAAAATTTACATTTAAATTACTTTAACTTTTCCCAGAGCATCCACTCAATTTTTTCCCAACCATTTCAATACATAAAAACAATTATTAGCTTCTAGCTGTACAGTGGGCTGGATTTGGCCCTGAAGCCACAGTTTGCTCATTCCTGCCTTAAAAGCAAACTCAAGCACTGTCTTTGAGACAACCTACCATTCAAGAGAACTTAAGATTCTGGTACTGAAATGTAACAATGGGGAAGTGAAAAGCATGTTCAAAGACAAGTTACCATATACACTTTCAAGAGAAGTATGCAAGGTACAGTCATTTGAAAAAAATAAAACCATCAATGTGAGTGAGAAGGCAATTCAAGAAAGGAAAACAATCCTTATTTAAAAGTAAAAGAATGACTTGATATTTAATTCCATTATTTGGAAGAATATATAGTAAAAGAAAGCCAGCAAACTAGAATAAATTTCTCAAGGTATAATGAGATGTCACTGAGACTTGTAAAAAACAATGCACATGAAAACTATGAAAGAAGCCGTTCTGAATTTCATAACTCTCATGATTTGTTGCATTAATTATGAATTTTGGACTGAAATTGTAAAGAGGAAAAATTCAAATAATATACATTATGGCAAGGCACTGTATCATAGAATATTCAATTTAATATTATTGGTTACCATGTTAGTTTCCTTGAGCTGCTTAAATACTATTTTAGTACTTTATAATAGAGTGCCATAAAGTTATTGTATGTTTAAAATAACTGTTTCATTTCTACAGTAGATTAGGCCTTAAACTTTTGGCTAATTATTCTTTAATGTTAAAATTCATATTTTATTTGTACTATTTCCACTTACAAAATAGAAATCTTAAGAAAAAATTGATAATATGAAGACTGCTCAAAGTTGAATTTATCTATTCCATTCTCCTCTTAGAATTAAGAAGTTTATTTTTCACATTTAGTGATCTCAAAAAGTATAATTGAATTTAAGTGAAGCAAACACTAATTCAAATTGTACATTTGCAATCAATTCACTTCAAAGTTTTTCTGTTTCGCTTCAAAATAAATATGCTCTATATGTGATGTTTATTAGCTTTCTAAATTAATCCTTATCATGCAGAGAAACATCTAGTGAAGCAAGGCCATGAAATCACAGATGAGGTATGTTTGACTCAACAGCGTAGGCAGGGAAAAGATATCCAACAATACGCTCTATGTGGGGCCTTTCAAGGTAGTTACCCAGTGCCAACTTCTCCCTTAAACCCAGCTGATGCTTAATGGGAGCACATGTATCATTTCTGAGCATAGAAAAATCCAGGCTCCTGTATCATATCATGAAAGAAGCATTTCCCTCTAGTTTTTCCAATCAAATGTCACACAAAATTAAAACCATTAAAGTACAAAATTTTTAAAAATAAAAATTATTTGTTATACGTGGAATTTAAGAAACAAAACAGATGAACATAGGGTAAGGGAAGGAAAATGAAAATAAGATAAAAACAGAGAGGGAGGCAAACCATAAGAGACTCTTAACTGTAGGGAACAAAGTGAGGTTGCTGAAGGGGAGAGTGTTGGGGGATGGGGTAACTGGATGATGGGCATTAAGGAGGGTACTTGATATAATGAGCACTAGATATTATATGCAACTGATAAATCACTAACTTCTACCCCTGAAACTAATAATACACTGTATGTTAAATAAATGAATAATGTTTAAAGAAATGTTATGAAACATCAGAATAAGTATGTCAATAAAAATATTCATGTACCATGATTAATGAATAGCTATCATGAACTTAATGCTTACTACATGCTAGCTATGTGCAAGATACCTTACATACAAAATCTCCTTTAATACTCCTAATAATATCAAGTAGGCATACTACCTCAACTTTAAAGATAATGAATCTGAGGAGAGTTTAAATGATTTATCAAGGTCCTACAGCTGATATATTATAGATTCTGAATTTGAATCCAGGTCCTATTCCAGAACTCCACTATACTGCAATATATCTGGCATGCAAAATCCATCAAATCACTAAATCATGGATTATCATTCATCTGTCTTTGCAGAAAATTACAACCTACCACAATTAACTAAAAACAAACAAACAACAAAGAGTTTAGGAACTAAGGAGAAAAAAATATGTCTTTGGTTAGAAAGATAATGACAAAAAAAGAAAAAAGGCATAGCCTTTGCTCAGAAGTTAACTCATGTAGGACTGAAGGCCTTGCCTTTCTTCTCTCATTGAATTTTTACATCTAGAATTTTTGTTAGCATCATAATGTCATGGATTAATTACATCTAAAGAAATACGAAGAAAACGAATAATAAATATGAAAGCAGAAAATAAGAAAATATTAAATAATACTCCAAAAGGGACTTTTGATCTATTAAGGAATTACTGACTTTTGGTACCAGCCAAGCTGTAGTAAACTGATTATCCTATCTTTCCTTCTCATTACAGTCAAAATCTCTAGACAGAATTTAAAAGGCACCTACCTGAGAAATCTGAAAAGAAAATACAAGACAGATTGAAGACTACAGTCAAAGGATGCCCACGTGGCTCATTGGTTAAGCACTGGAATGGAGTCCTGTGTAGGGCTCCCTGCAGGGAGCCTGCTTTTCCCTCTGCCTATGTCTCTGGCTCTTTCTTTCTGTGTCTCTCATGAATGAATAAATAAAAATTAAAAAAAAAAAAAAGACTATAGTCAAAACCCCAACAAGGGTTGGGGATATATAGGGATTCAACTTAGTAGGCTTATTTTTCTCTAATGGACTGACTTTGACCTTGTATAGGGATTCAACTTAGTAGGCTTATTTTTCTCTAATGGACTGACTGTATAGGGATAGGGATTCAACTTAGTAGGCTTATTTTTCTCTAATGGACTGACTTTGACCTTGTCAAGGACAGGTATTGCTTTCTAATTTGTTTTGCTTTTTCATGTTCTTTTGGCTACCTTTGCATTTCCATAGGAGTCTTAGAATCAGCCTGTCAATTTTTGCAAGAATACTTGGTGAGATTTTAATTGGGGTTATGTTAAATGTATAGATCATTTTGGGCCAAATTTGCATCTTTGCTCATAAGTAATAGTGACCTGTATTTTTAATATCTTTATTTGCTATCAAAGTAATTTTGGACTCATAAGGTGAGTTGGAAAGCATTCCTTTCTCTTTCATTCCTGGAAGAGTTATTTTATTTAGTCCTTAAATGTCAAATAGAATGCACCAGCAAAGTCATCTCAGGCTGGAATTTTTAACTGCAATTTGAATTCTTTAATATATATAGTACTATTTAAGTTACCTATTCCTTCTTGAGTGAACCATGGAAAATTGTGTCTTTCAAAGAGCTGTCTATTGCATTCAAGTTGTCAAAATCATTGCCATAAAGTCGTTCATTCCTTTACAATCATTATAATACCTACAGAATCTGTAGTCATGTTAACTCATTCCAGATAATTGTAAATTGTTTTCTTCCTTTTTTATAATCTGTTTATCTAGAGGTTTATCAATTTCGCTGATCTCAAGGAATCACCTTTGATTTCTTTCACTCTCTCTTTAAAAAAAAAAGAAGAAAAAGATTGTATTTATTTATTTATTTATTTATTTATTTATTTATTTGAGAGTGAGAGCACCAAGCGGGGGCAAGGGGGTGCAGAGAGAGAAGGCAAGCAACCTTCCACTGAGTGTAGAGCCCAAGCAGGGCTCCATCCTGGGACTCTGGGATCAGGATCTGAGCCTAAGTCAGATGCTTAACTGACTGAGCCACCCAAGTGCCCCTCTTTGACTTTCTCATTGACTTTTCTGTTTCGACTTTATTTATTGCTACTCTTCTTTTTAATCCTTATCCTTCCCTTTCTTCACTTTCAGTTTAATTTGTTTTATTTTTCTTAATTTCTTAAGTTAGAAGCTGAGGTCTTTGGTTTCACATATTTCTTATTTTCTAGTATAGATGTTTAGCACTATAAATTTCCCCAGAAGAGCTACTTTAGTGACATTTCACAAATTTAGACAGTGTTGGGCTTTCATTTTTATTCATGCAGAATCACTTCTGATTTCTCGTCTTATTTCTTTTTTTGATTCACAGGCTATTTTGTTACTTTCTTAGTTTGCATATAATTTAAAGATTTTCAAGTGATACTTCTTTTTGATTTCCAATTTCATTTTCCTATGATCAGAGAACATAATTCACATATTTGAATCCTTTAAAACCTTATTGAGACTTGTTTTACAGCCCCAAACATAGTCTATGTTGATAAATATTCTAGGTGTTCTCAAGAAAAATGTATATTTCATTATCATTGGATAGTGTTTTATAAATGTCACATAGGACAAGTCAGTTGATATTATTTCTCAAGTCTTTTATATTCGTACTGATTATCTTGCAGTTTGTTCAATCAATTACTCAAAAAGAAATATTGAAATTCCCAAGTATAATGTAAGATTCTTCACTTTGTCCTAGCTGTTCTCAGTCTTTCCTGCATGTATTTTGAAACTCTGTTTTTAGGTACATATATGTTTAGGATTGTTATGTCGTATTGATGAATTGGCCTCTTGTC
Organism: Canis lupus dingo; assembly: GCF_003254725.2. Taxonomy (NCBI): domain Eukaryota; kingdom Metazoa; phylum Chordata; class Mammalia; order Carnivora; family Canidae; genus Canis; species Canis lupus. The sequence goes on from NC_064243.1 coordinate 33,663,226, forward strand.
ATTATGGAACCATCTCTAACACTGGCAATGTTTTTGACTCTGTAACCTACTTTGTCAGAGATTAATATTTCCATCCCAGCTTTCTTTGGATTAATTTAGGGATAATATCTTCTCATCCTTTTAGTTTTGATGTACCTGTCCATATATTTAACATGCTCTTTCTGTAGACAGCTTACAATTAGTTCTTTTTCTTTTACTTAGGCTATTTCTATCTTGCGAAATTTTCATTTTAGTTATTGTACTTCTCAGCTCTAGGATGACTTTTTGGGTTTTTTTAGATGTTCTCTTTATTGGTATTTTCATTTTGTTCATAAGTTATTTTCTTGACTTTCTCACATCTTCCTTCAGTTCTTTGATCATCTTCTAAAAAGCGGTTTTAAATCCTTTGTTTAGTAGGTTTACCATCTTGTCTCTTTCAGGAACGATTTTTGTTTGTTAATTTTTTCCTTTTAATGAGCCATACTTCCCTGGGGCTTTTTGTATGTCTTGTGGTGTTTTGTTTTTTGTTTTTGTTTTTGAAAACTGGACATTTGAATCTAAAAATGTGGTAACTCTGGAAATAAAGTTTGCCCTCTTCCCTAGAATTTGCTTTTTTTGTTGTTGTTTTTCTATTTTTTTTCTTTTTGTTTTGTTGATTGTTGTAGGCTGAGAATAGCCTGAAGTATAGACCTAAAGTTTTTCAGATCTTTTCTGAGCCTGTACCTTTCTACTGGGCAGGCACAGTAACTATTTCCCCTGCATATGCAGTTGCTTTTGAATATTCTAGTCTTTAATGTCTGTCTTTCAAAAGCGGAGGGGGGGGGGAGCTTTTTTTAAGTCCCCTAGAAGGATTTTTAATCACTTCAGAGGGGCTCACAACAACTAACAGTGGCTGCCCACCTCTATGTCTTCCCTTATGAAAAGCAGCAATGGGCAGTCAGAACACCCCGGCCCCTGCAAACAGGGTGCACGCTCCTTCCGGAACATGTGCGCAGCTCCACTCCCCAGGGCTGGGGTGTGGGGTAGGTGTCTGCTGCTGAGCTAAGAGCCCATAGTGACTGAAATTAACCACAATTTGTTATCCAAGCCTTCCTGTCGAAATGGCAAGCCTTCGGTCAATTCCAGAGCTCTAAAATAGTTATGTTAGACAGACTCTGCCAGTGCAATTGTTACGTGGGTGAAAAGATAGATTCCCGGTGCTTTCCACTGTGCTGATTCCAGGAGTCCTCCTCCTCAAACAAATATTTTTATAAACACTATGTTCTAGGCACTAGGGATTCCTGTCCTAGAGGAGCAATCTAGTGAAGAAAGAGGAAAAAAGAACAAAATAGCCAATCTGTTATAGAGTATGTTACAATGAGATAAATGAGAGGAAAATATGGAAAGAGGAGGAGGATTGGGAATGTGTCTGGGAGGGTCCTCAATGTAGACTTCATGAACAAGGTGATTTTTTTTTTAAGATTTTATTTATTTATGGGATCCCTGGGTGGCGCAGCGGTTTGGCGCCTGCCTTTGGCCCAGGGCGCGATCCTGGAGACCCGGGATCGAATCCCACATCGGGCTCCCGGTGCATGGAGCCTGCTTCTCCCTCTGCCTGTGTCTCTGCCTCATTCTCTCTGTCTCTGTGACTATCACAAAATAAAAATTAAAAAAAAAAAAACATAAAAAAAAGATTTTATTTATTTATATGAGGGGGGGTACAAGCAGAAGCGGCAGAGCGAGGGGGAAAGTCTCAATCAGACTCTGCACTAAGCACGACCAATGCAGGGCTCCATCCCAGGACCCTAAGATCAAAACCTGAATCAAAACCAAGAGTCCACCACTCAACTGAGTGCACCAAACATCTTTTTTTGTTGTTGTTTAAGATTTTTAAGGTTTGATTTGTTTATTTGACAGAGAGAGTGCGCAAGCAGGAGGAGTAGCAGAGGGAGAGGGAGAAGCGGTTCCCCAGTGAGGAGGGAGCCTGATGTAGGACTGGATTCCAGGACCCCAGGATCATGATGTAAGCCAATGGTAGATGCTTAACCAAGTGAGCCACCCAGGCGCCCCTGAGGTGATTTTTGAACGGAACTGAAGAAGGTAATCAGTGCAGAAGTAAGGTAGGAATCAGAGCACATACAGCCACAGCAGCATATTTATTCCATATGTACTCAGAGAATACTTTTACGTAGGGAAAAAAGGAAAGAGAGAAAGGTTTCTAAAGATTATTACTCTATTACGTGGATGGAGCTGGAGGGTATTATGCTGAGTAAAGGAAGTCAGTCAGAGAAGGACAAACATTATATGGTTTCATTCATTTGGGAAATATAAAAAAGAGTGAAAGGGATTAAAGGAGAAAGGAGAGAAAATGAGTGGGAAATATCAGAGAGGGTGACAAAACATGAGAGACTCCTAACTCTGGGAAACGAACAAGGGGTAGTGGTGGGTGGGGGGTGGGTTGGGGTGACTGGGTGATGGGCACTAAGGGGGACACTTGATGGGATGAGCACTGGGTGATATGCTATATGTTGGCAAATTGAACTCCAATAAAATTTTTTTTAAAAAATTACTCTATTGCCAGCAAACTATCATAATGTCTCTTTCTTCAAGGACTCTTATTTCTGAACCAATAGTTTGCATAGAATGTTCTGAAATTACTCTTTAATTAAATGTTTTGAGGTTTTGTAACCTGGAGTTTTGTTCCAAACTTCTACCATTTCTTAAATTTTGCCACACTTAAAACAGAAAAATACAACAATATTGCTCATTATTTTGTTTTTCAAAACAATGTATTTATCCAAAAAAGAAAACAAATTTTAAAAGTTTATATTTTTACTACGATATTATTTATTTATTTATTTATTTATTTATTTATTTATTTATTTATTTATGAGAGAGAGAGAGACAGAGGGACAGAGAGAGCACAATCAGGGTGGAGGGATAAAGGGAAAGGGAGAAGCAGACTCTGCCCTGAGCAGGGAACCAGATGGGGGGCTCAATATCAGGATCCTAGGATCATGACCTGAGCCAAAGGCAGACGCTTAACCAACAGAGCCGCCCAGGTGCTCACCCTAATACACAGTCTTCTAATGTAAACATTTATTCCACAACTTTTTTATTACTGCTGTTTCCTTCAACATCATATATGTACTAAAAAGCTAGAAAAACTGGGATTGTTTTAGTAATATGTGAATAAGGTCATAGCAATAATAAGACCTATATTTATTTATGAAAAATGGTTTATTTTTTTCTCTTTTATTCTGACGGAAAGGGAGCAAGAATCATTACTGGCAGAAAAGGAGAATCTTTAGTTAATAATCAGAGACACCACGTCTAACAAAAGGTGTAGCTATTTCAGTGCTTTGGAGATACAGAAAATGCATGTAAGGGCACTCACTTTTGATAAATATGACTACAATATGCATTTCTTCCAAATGTAAATAGGGAACATGAAGACTACTGAAAATATTAATGATGTATTTGTTGTGCCCAAGATCGCGAATCCGAGAAACCGCCAAGGAGCCGACACCGATGCAATCACACGAGGGTTTATTTACAAGCTCGAGCCTGGGTCCAAGCACACCCGACACAGCGGAGCAGGGACTTGGACCCCGAGACTAAGAGGCTTAGCAGCTTTATAGGGGCCAGTGGCCAATGGGATACGCAGAAAGTTGCACAGTCAGTCATGCTGGTCCCCCGAGCCGGATTTCAGGTTAGGGTGTGTCCTGGTCTTTGATTAGGGCGGGGCAGTGCCCTAAGTCATAAGCAGGTCAGCACGAGGCGGGTGCAGCCCAAAATAAAGTCAGTCCTGCTCTGCTTGTCCAGGGGTGGGGGATTTTGTTCAATTTCCTGGGTCCCACAGTATTAAGGCACTGTAAAATAGAAATACCTAACTACACAATTTAAATATCTTCACTGTAAAGATATTTCAAAGTAGTGAAAATTGGATATACAAATAAAGTTTGATTAGAATTAACAAATGGGATCCAAAGGGCACATTTTTTTTGTTGCTTGTATAAGCAATTCAGACTAATATAAAATATTCAAGGGGTAATTAAGTTTTTAAGCCTAGAAAACTCAATTATTTTCAAATTAGAGTGTTGTACATTTTCCAATGTTAATCTTGGTCAAGATTTTTCAGGCTACTTTGTATGTTTTGTATTATGTTTGTTAAATTATGTATTTTTTAGCACCAGAATTCTATTAGTATTTAAAGAGCTTAATTTCTATAATACTAATTGGTAATGCCACACTTACTAATTTTACTTATGGTAAAATTTTAGAGCATAAATTTAAAGGTTCATATGAAAGCATATTAATGTAAAAGAAATATGGATATAGTAACTTTGTATATTTGACTGAACCATATTTTTATTAACAAGTAATATGTTGTCATAATGACATTAAATCCTGGAGCAAGAAAGGAAGCATTAAATGGCAAACTAATGAATTAGCCAAGGATAAATCTGGCTCTCCAACTTGTTGTTTACAAATAGATTATTATTAACCACTTGATGATAAGTAATCAACTATATTTCAGTTTCTTGATCAAAATAATATTCTTAGTAAATATATTTTTCCTTTTCTACACACCATTTAATATGACAAATAAATTATAAATGATAAATAAGAGTATCTTTAAAATGTGAATAGAGGAATAATTTTGAAATTAAAATATGGATTTGTATTACTTTTCTCAGAACGACTGACGTCACTGGATTGAGAATCCTTCAAAGGATAAGAAAACATGGTTATTAGCAGGTTATATCACTACAGCACAGTAGGGATAAGATACTTTAGCTAGAATGCAAAACCTCCAATATGAGTTTTTAAATGAAGGCTGAAGGGTAAGGGAAGCTCTTAGTGGGAATTCTAGACCATGGCATTATGGAAGGTGGAAAACGAGACAGTCTCCTAGAGGTGGCTAAAGTGAAAAGCCAAGTTTAAATGAAGGTAAAAGTATACCAAAAGGCACCTGGGTGGCTCAGTGGTTGAGTGTCGGTGTTTGGCTCAGGTCGTGATCCTGGGGTCCTGGAATTGAGTCCCACTTTAGGCTCCCTGCAGGGAGCCTGCTTCTCCCTCTGCCCATGTCTCTGCCTCTCTTTCTGTGTGACTTTCATGAATAAATAAATAAAATATTTTAAAAATAGTGTACTGAAAGCATTTTCATCAATAGATTAATGATGTGGGGTATCTGTTTATAGAAACATGATATGGGGTATCTGTTTATAGGAGCATGATATTCCATAGGGAAAAAGAAAGTGAATTGGGCAACTGTTTTACTTTTTGAGTGTTAATATTTTTTTGCATTTAATGAGTAAATAAGTATACCAATAAATTTTAACTCATTTAATTCTTAAACATCACTCTGAAGACAGTACTATTAACTATTACATCATCCTAATTTCATTTTTTTTTTAATTTATGATAGGCACACAGTGAGAGAGAGAGAGAGGCAGAGACACAGGCAGGGAGAAGCAGGCTCCATGCACCGGGAGCCCGACGTGGGATTCGATCCTGGGTCTCCAGGATCGCGCCCTGGGCCAAAGGCAGGCGCCAAACCGCTGCGCCACCCAGGGATCCTGCATCATCCTAATTTCAAAGATAAGAATATTGGGTCTTGGTGATGTTATTGACTAACCTATCCAAGTTTGCACAACTAGTATATTCAAGAGCCAAAGCTCATACCTAAGCAATATGAATTCAAAGTGTATCCCATAGAGTCTGTTCTATGCTGCTCCTCAATAAAGTGTAGGATAACTAATACAACTTGTAGTTTTTCTGAACACTGTTTCTACAAACATAACCTAAGATATTATGAATGCTATTGGCAACACCATCACACTAACTCAAATGGAGCATACAGTAAAGCAAACATTCCTAAATCTTTTTCCCCTTATTACTACTAAGTTACCTTTTTCTGAATTTGTATTTTTTTAAAGCTGTAAATATAGGATTTTCCACTTGTCCGTCTTGCAGTTCATTCTATTAAATCAGGACATCATTTCAAACCATCCTAAAATTATTCTAGAATTAAATGCATAGATATCTTTCCCAGGAAAATTTTAAAATAAATATTAACTAAACCTAGCAGAATGTGAGATGCAGATTATACAAATTTAAGAATTTAACATTGTTTAAAAGTTGTTACAAAAGATATTCACTCCATACCAGTAATATCAAAAGGAATTATTAACGGAATGAGGCTCTTTCCTAGGTAATCCAAGTTACACATGTATCTTCTGGGTTACATATTGATTGGAGAGAAGAAGACTCATTTTAGAGGATAAATGCACAAGAAAAGGGCTTCAGGTTGTATGTGGGCGTGGATGTGAGGATTACAGATGGAAGATAAGTGATGACCAGGGCAATGGTATTTCTTTAAAGCCAAAAATGGAAAAGGATCTTTCTATGCCAGTTGTTTGAGGTAACATTAAAATTTTTAAAGTATATGACTAGAGTCATGTGCAATATAAATATAAAAGTTTATTATTATCTTCAGATAATCTCTATCTCCATTATCTTCAATAATCTCTAATTATTAAAAGGATTCAACTGAATATGTGGATAAAGGAGTTCCATAATGTCATAACTTTGTTAGGTAATTAGGATGACCCTACTTTTGCAGAAAATGAATCATTTCTTCCAGTGTTAAACTATGTAATGTTTTTTATGAACAGTGGTAAATTAAACAGGATTCAATTTTTCATGTTATAAAACTTATTAGAATCTGTGTACCCTTACTAATCCATTTGTGGCTTTTTGGCCCTTTTGGAATCACCAAATAAATAAATGAATATTCAAAATAAATAAATAATCCTAATTTTATGTACAGTTTTCTTAATTCTTTTGTCAAATATTTGGTCTTCAACGCCTGCTATAACCTACATATCCATATTTAGAGAACTTTGGCAATTGAAAACAACTGAATGCCTAATGGGTATTATCTGCAATTGTCCACAAGTCAGTTACTGAATATATTTCTGAAGCCTTCCCTAGCTAATTAGAGCATTCCATCAAACCCCAAAAAGGCACTAAGCCTGCTTTTCAAAGCAGAATTAAGGTATTAAGGTATGCACTGTTGCTACTGTTGCTATATAATTCTAGCAAAGAGTCTTGAAATATACTTGCCCAACCAGAAAACATGTGAAAATTATTTTGACTCTCTTTCCCCAGCAATGTGCAAGTTTGAAAGAGAAATGTAGTTATCTTTCATGTCATATTGATTGCTTTTGGCTTTCATGGACTCAAACAGGGTAGATCAATGTGGGATTTTACACTTTGCTAGAAAAAGCTTCAGCAAAACATGTTATTATTAGCTTCATTTGCAATTACAATTTTAAAGCCACACTTTGCTGGAGCAGGAAGAGAGGCCAAGGCAAATAGAAATCATAAATGAGACACAGCCTGGACATGGATTCAGCATCAGCAATTTATTCAGTTCATTGGATTCTGGTTGCCTCTTCCCAGTTTTGTGAATAATTGCATTTCTCTCATACACCCTTTATGAATAAACTAAGTTATTGTTTTTAAAGGAATTTTAAATTTGAGGAATTACTTTTATTTAACAACTGATATATAAGTCCTAGAATATTCATCACTACCAAAAAAGTTATTTGGATTGTTCTCATTTAATCCTCTCTATAAATATATACTAACTATTATTATCCTCCAGTTATAATATTGAGAAGTGCCTGCTATTAACAGATCAAAGTGCTATTCTTCCATGGATTGTAGAATTTAGACCCCTACTAGCCACCTCACTCAAAATTCACCTATATGAATTTTTCTCAGCCCAATTTTATAAATTCTACTTCCCTCTGCTTTGCCACCAGTACTTCATTGAGATTCTGGTTTACTCCTGATAGATTAAACATGAGGCTAACAAGAATACATTTGTAAAGAAGGACCATCAGTCTGTTTTCAATTCTATGTTTTTCTGGGGGTTCCTAAAAAAATAGATACCTCTGGTATATTAGTAAGCCACACCTAAATTGTTTCCTATGTCACTAACTAAAAGATACAGCCATGCTGGTAATTGAACACAGATTTTAAAAGCAAACCCAAAAACCTTTGTCTCATTGAACCAACCAAACTCTGGTTTATATGAACGATAAACTAGGCAATATAATTTTGTTCTCATATTCAAAACTGAACTGAATAAATTGGGCATATAAGAAAAAAAAAAAAACTTAGCATGTGGCCATTGTGTTTCCAACAATAGAAAAAGGTGACAGTGGGAGCCTAGGGGGAGGTATGGCACTTGCTCATGTATTTGCCTACCCAAGACCCCCTTCCTATCGTGGTTATTAATATAAGCACAGGGAAAATGTAAAGGAAGAAGACAGCATTCAACTCACAAAATCTTATGATATTTGATTGTATTATGGATTCCTTTAATACTTTTAATGTCCTAAAGTATCTGGACATTGCTTATATGAAGATTCATTCCATACCAATGTTCTAGTTCCCTGCTTATTCCTTATCCTTGATGGAGCCATGTTAAGTTTCTCTAAGTTCCTCTAAAGTGCCAACGGATTTCCCACCTCAAAGCCTTTGCATGGAATATTGTTTCTCTAACTCTTCACCTAGTAAAATTACACTTTTGATCCCACTTAACCATGATCTCTATAAAGAGGCCTTCTCTGGGGATGCCTGGGTCGTTCAGTGGTTGAGCATCTGCCTTTGGCTCAGGGCGCGATTCCAGGGTCCTGGAATCAAGTCCCTGCAGGAAGCCTGCTTCTCCCTCTGCCTGTGTCTCTGTCTCTCTGTGTGTCTCTCATGAATAAATAAATAAAATCTTTCTAAAAAAATAGAGGCCTTTTCTGACCCCTAAACTAAATTTCTTATCATAACTACTTTGATTTTTCTCTTAATGTTTATCAGGGATTTTTTTTACTATGCATATGCTTATGTGACAATGTGTTTATTATGATTTCTTTGATGTTTTTCTCACTAAAGTGGACTTTCTTAACAGTAAGGAAACCCATTAGCTTGTCTGAGAACAAGAACAGAAGTAGGTCAGACTTCATGGTCGTTTGACCCAGTGAAAAATCAGATTGTAGAATTATGGCCAGCACTTCATATCCCCTTGCTTATATTTAGCAGGAGAGAGAGAGCTGGTTTGCAAAGAAAATCTTCCCCAAAAGACCCCAGAAAACCTAATCTAATGAACAACATTGGATCACAAACTTACTCTTGAGCTGATAATTAGTAAGAGAAGGGGGATTTCTTTAAGTCCAATCTGAGCCATCCTTGGAATTGAGTTTGGGATCATATTTCCCCAAGGTAGCATAAACCACGTGGGAGAGAAATACATACATAAAGTAAGTTAGCATTCTGTTATAAAAAAGAAAGAGAATAGTGGGTAAACCACTAACAATATCCGCCCCATTAATGTATGTACAGAACTTGTTTATCTTGTTTAAACTATATAGTATTCTCATCAGGTTTGATTTTAATGTTTTAAAATGCCATAATCTCATTATTTACTATTCACATTAAATCAACAATGTCATTCTGACTATCTTACATGATGAGAATTTAGATCTACTGTTATATGTAGCCAGAAGCATATTTTCCTATCAAAAACTGCCTATTTAACTTGTTTCCAAAATCTGTGTCCCTCACATGAAGGTTGAACATAAATAATGCATGATGTTATCTATCAGGACAGCTGTTTCAATCCAACACTCTGAAAAATTCAGTTTACCAAGCAGTTAGGAGGTAAAGTCTAGAAGAGTGAATTAGAAAACATATGTCAAATCATGTACAATTAAAACATCATTAATTCTGCATAGGATCCATGCAACCACATGGTTGTCTAACATAATGGTTAGCTATGGAACTGTAAGAACATAAGAATTTAGGGTGGAGAGGGTCAATAGAAAAGAAGGGCATATCTGTGCCTTCCTTTGTATATCCCAAAGTCACAAAAGCATAAGAAATCAAAACTGCATCTGAGGATCCATTCATTAGAGTCAATGGAGGAGTGCATAGAATCTGCAAGAGGCTGGATTAAAATGAAACATTAGAGACTTAATTCTGCCTTTAGGTCAGCCTAGCTCCAGCAGCCTGAGCTCTCTTTGCCAAGGAGATTCTAGTGAGGGGAGAATCTAACCTAGGGTGACAATTTAAACTAAAATAAAATATCTTTTGAGTTCCTCTCTAAAACAAAGACTACTTGGGGCACCTGGGTGGTTGACTGCCTTTGGCTCTGGTCATGATCCCAGGGCCCTGGGATCAAGTTCCACATCAGGGTCTCTGCAGGAAGCCTGCTTTTCCCTCTGCCTATATCTCTGCCTCTCTCTCTCTCTGTTTCTCTCATGAATAAATAAATAAAATCTTAAAAAAACAAAGACTACTAAAACCAACAATGTAGAAAGCATTTGTGTTGGAAAGAATTAATAGAGATGAATCAGATTTCATAAGATACATGCATATGACATCAGCAATTTCAAACAAGTACAACTAATCACACACACATGTAAATGCACATTTGAATTGTAGCTGCTAGAAACCATATCCAGGGTCTCTGGATAAAAAAGAGAAATTACAAATGCAACAGCAATAATTCAAAATTGATTGTAATGTATTAGTTGCTACTTCTCTGACATGCATTATGACTGCCACTCATAACTGACACCATAATTTCAGGGCTCCATTTCTTCCAACCAAATCCCTTACCTGAATTCTTATCTGATTCTGCCAAAACAACTCTATTGAGGACTAGCAGATGGCTTGCAAATTCTTAATTCTGTACATAATAATTGAACAGAATAATTGTACAGAATAATTGAATTCTTGCATTTCTTAATTGTACAGAATAATTGAATTCTTGCATTTCTCAAATTCCTTCATTAAGACTAAATAGGACCTACCCTATCATAATCACTTTCCCTTGGATTAAACCCCTGCTTTCCTGAAATAGAGAAGTTTTCCATTTTTATTTTCGCTAGCATTACTTCTTCTCTGGTGAAACTTTCTATGAATGAGAGAACTGAAACTCAGAGCTCATGTAACTTGTATGACATAACTTAGACTTCAAAGTCTACTGTCTTTTTGTTAATCACTGATTTGAAACCAAGTTAGCAAACAAGAAGAGACCCCACACATGAACAGACCCTTATGTTAATGATCAGGGGGAAACTATTACTTTCAACACAATAAATATGATTGAGCACCAGCAGTGCTCAACTAAACAAGAGAGGCAGATCCCTCAATTATAAGGCTATCTTCTATTAGAAGATAAAGACATTGAACAAATAAATATACAAATATATAATACGGTTAGTGCTAAGTGCCATAAAGAGAAAGAACAAGATACTGTAAGTCAATAACAGAGAAGACCCATTTGAGAGTGCCATAAACTATTCTGTGTTCTTTGAAATACAATATAAAATTCTTTCCCAGAAAATTTTAATATCCTAAATATATTTAAGAAAAGCTCAGTTTATAACAGCAATGTCCACAATAGCCAAACTGTGGAAGGAGCCTCGGTGTCCATCAAAAGATGAATGGATAAAGAGATGTGGTCTATGTATACAATGGAATATTACTCAGCCATTAGAAACGACAAATACCCACCATTTGCTTCAACGTGGATGGAACTGGAGGGTATTATGCTGAGTGAAGTAAGTCAATCGGAGAAGGACAAACATTATATGGTCTCATTCATTTGGGGAATATAAATAATAGTGAAAGGGAATATAAGGGAAAGGAGAAGAAATGTGTGGGAAATATCAGAAAGGGAGACAGAACATAAAGACTCCTAACTCTGGGAAACGAACTAGTGGTGGTGGAAGGGGAGGAGTGCGGGGGGTGGGAGTGAATGGGTGATGGGCACTGAGGGGGGCACTTGACGGGATGAGCACTGGGTGCTATTCTGTATGTTGGTAAATTGAACACCAATAAAAAATAAATTTATTAAAAAAACAAAAAACAAACATCCTCCACCCTTGAAAAAAAAAAAAGAAAAAGAAAAGCTCAAGAACTAAATGAGTCCCATAGACATATTTAACCACTACTCTAGTCTCCTAATTCTGTTCCTCTCATTTTGAACCTGTGGCAAACAAAATATGGCCATATAAAAATAAGCAAGCAAAAACTTACAGGCCACCACTCTGAATGAACCACCTACATTGGCTTGTTTGTACTCTCTAAGCTGCACACTGCAAGCTGAGTTGGAAACAATGTACTTGTGCTGTGTTTATTCCTATGAGAGATTTCAAAGGGATAGTTGCATCTTCATTTCTACTTTGCTTTCTTACACAGGTTTTATGTTGCACTTTTTTCTTCCAGAGAGATTTTATAGAGCCTTTTGTTGTAAAATAGAATAATAACGGTATGCTATGTCATTTTTAATGCAAACTTTATTTTGCTTAACTTCTCTCTGAGAAGATTTCCTGTGCGCAGAGTAAGAAGTAGTTGTGGAATGCTGTGTCTTTGTCTAAATACCATCTTGTTTAATTACTTTTTTTGTGATTGCTTTTTCTTCAAAATGTCGGTAAACTTTGTCTTGTATCCAGCAAATTGTAAGACTAATTACTTGTCTCCATCCTTGTAACACATTGCAATAAATATTACTATACAGCTTGTCATGGACTAAATGTTTGTATTCCCCAAAATTCATGTGTAGAATCCCTAAATCCCAGTGTGCCCGTGTTTGGAATAAAATCTCTAAGGAAGTGATCTAACTTAAATAATGTCATAAGGGTGGGGCTTGACCCAATAGGATTAGGGCTTCTATGCCAAGAGACACCAGAGAGCTCCTTCTTTCCCTGCACACATAGAAGGAAGGCGTAAGAACACCGAGAAGGTGGCTGTCTACCACGCAGAAAGAGAATGATCTCACCAGAAACCAAATCTGATGGCTCCTTGATCTGGGACTTCTACCCAGGATGGTATGACAAAATACATTTCTGTTCTTTAAGCTATGTAATCTGTGGTATTTTTGTTATGGCAGCCCAAGCACACTAATACCCAACTCTTGGAAAAGTCACTAAAACCACGATATTATGAATCCAATGGGCATACTTCAGTTCTCATCATACATAAACTCTTCCATTCGCAATTGACTAAATAAATACTTTTGAATACCCACCACTGTATGAGACAACACTGAAGTAAACATAAGTGGGAGGTCTCTGTACTCATGGAGCTTATATTCTAGAAAGTGGAAGTCTGGCAAAAAACATCAAACCAATGAACAAAAATAATATCAGACAGTGATAAGTTCTATGATGACAATAATTGTCAATGACTCTGTTCCCTTGAAACACTTTATTTTTAAAATCTGGCTTTTATTTCACACCTCTGACCATTTTTTTTTCTCTCAGGTTCATATTCTGGCTAGTGTTCTCCTAGCCGTAATTTAGATATTGAAAGTCTTCTAGTCCTGATCTTGAGCATTATCATCTTCAAATATGACATCATATTTGCTTTTGTATTGCAAATTATAGTAAATGTTATACTTTCAGCTAAGATCCTTCATGGGGGTGTATAGATCCACATCTTCCCTTGAATATTTTAAATATATCTCAACCTGATTTTTTCTCAAGAAGCCTAAAGATATCCTAGAAAAAATGTTTCAGTCACCATAATCAATTAATCATTTATGTAAATCCTAAATACATTCCCAAACACCGCTTCTTCTCAAATCTTGGTTGTTTTCTTGACTACACTACTGGAAATCCTCCTAAATAGTCTTCTTTCTCCCTACTCATTACTCCATCCTGTTGTGGCTCAGGGTTCTTTTGGTAGATTAAAATATGATATGGTGTGATCCTGTAAGAGACACATGCAGTTGCTTTTAAAATAATGAAAACTTTTAAAATATTCTAAAAGATGTGAAAAATCTTCTAAAATGTTAATTTCCAACCTCCTCCCTCTCTAAACTCCATGCAGGTCTTTCATTTTCTCAGATGCACCATTCTCCTTGCCACCTCCAAGCTTTTGAACAGGATTTTCCTTCTGCTAGAGAAAGGATTTTTCCAACTGTATTGTATAATTAGGTACCCACTCATCCTTAACATTTCAACTCATTTATTTCTCCATGAAAGCATTCCCTACTCCACCTCCTGACATTATAGACAAAACCCTTTATACTCATTAAACTATATGCATTGTAAGAGGAGAAACAGACAATAATCAAATAAGTAGAGTATCAGCAATCCAGAAGTTTCACTCTGGAACATATAACCAACAGAAATGTACATATCATATATGTGTGTGTGTGTGTGTGTATATATATATATATATATATGTATATATGTATACACACAAAATTATCAAAGACATATATAATAGTGTTTATAGCAATATGGTTAGCCCAACACTAGAAAAATCCCTAATGCTCATCTGCAATAGAGTGGGAAAATTATAGTGAATTCATATAAGGAAATATCATTCAGCAGTGAGGATGAAAAGACTCCAACTACATACATACATCCATAGTAATGAATCTCACAAATATAATATTTAATGACAGAAATAAGAAAACATAAACTTTCTGTCTTATTCCATATACGAAGAATTTAAAAGTGCACAAAAAATTCATGCTATTAGAAGTCAAGTTGTTACCACTGTTTAGGGTGATGGTGACAGAAGAGGATAATGAAGAGTTTCTTGGGTTGTAGTGATATTCTGTTACTTATTTTTGGTGTAGGTTTTATGGGTTTGTTCACTTTAGGACATGCATTAGGCTTTTATGATCTATGACTCTGCTATCTGTATGCCATACTTCAAAAAATTATTTAAAAATTTATGTTAAGTAAAAAAAAATGTTAAGTACTAATTATATGAGAAAAAATGAAGCAAAAAATGACAATAGGCTGCCATAGGAGGATCGTAGTTTGGTAGCATTGGTGGCTATTTTAAATAAGGTAATTAGAAACAATCTCATTGAGGTGACTTTTAAGCAGTAATATAAAAAGTGAGGGAGGGAGTTATTTAAACATCTGGGAAAGAGTGTTCCAGAAAAAGGAAACAACAGTGCAAAGTTCTCTGAGATGGTTGTCAACCTAACATTTTCAGTGAACAACAAGGGAGCCAGAATAGTTGAATGGAAAGATCAAGAATGGGAAAGGAAATAATTAGGACAAGGACTTAATAGGGAAGTAAAGCTTGAGATGTCAAGGTCTTTTCATTTGAGGAGCTTTGAATTTGTGAGAGTTAGGCTTCCCAGTAATCACACTTTTATAAAGCTAGAACCTATGTAAGCAGTAGTGTGGCATTCAAACTCAGTCATAGAATGTCTTGCTTCTCTCTGTGTCTCTTGGAAAAGTTAACTCTGATAAGAAGTCTACCTTGAGACTTCTATATTCTAAGGAAACCCAAGCTATCAGATGGGAAAGCTGCATGTTGAGAGAGATTCTTTCCAGCCCCTTAGTGCTCCAGCCATTCACATTTAATGCACATGTGAGTAAAGAAGTCATCTTGAATGTCTAGTTCCATCAAGCCTTTTATGAGTCTAACTCCAGCTGCGTTAGACTGAAACTACATGAAAGACTTCAAGAACTATGCATCTGAACCTAATCAGTCCCAAACATAGTAGATAATCAACTGTTGTTTAAGCCACTAAGTTTTGAGATGGTCTGTTACTTTCAACAAGTATTCAAAGTAAGAGTTTTTTCTAAGTGAGAAAGAAAGCCATTGGAAGAATCTGAGGAGAAAAATGGCATGTTTTCAAAGGATCACTAATTTATGCTATGCTGTGAAAAGACTAAAGACTACAGGAGCTGTTGGAGAGCAAGAGTGGAAGAAGGAAGACTGCGTAGAAAGCTATTGTGCTCTTTTCATTTCTTATGACCATTAATCACAGTTTTAAGTAACTAATTTGTTTCGTGACTTTGTAATATATTTATTCTTGCCAGGTTATAGCTTTCTGAAAGTAGGGAACATGCAGATCTTATTCATTCACAAATTCTCAGGGTCTGGTAGATGCCCAGTAATTATTGAAGGAAAGTGTAACTGTATAAATGAATGAATGAATGAATAAATGAACACATGCTTTAGGTGCTCGACTAAATAAAGTGTTTCTGGATGTTACATATGTTTTTGATTCTACATTGTCTTCTTCTAATATCCATTTCTTTTTTTTTTTCAATTTAATGTCTGGTTTTAAAAATAAATGAACAAATAATGGATAAAAATTAGAACATCAGTAAGCATTGACTGAATAATTTAAATATAGAATAATTTTCACATTTTAAAGTCCAACTGCATACATGATAGGAAATGAGACAAAACTCTGAACTGAAATACATATTTCTTTCTCATGAACAAATTTAAAGTCTACAGAATATTAATACATTTTCTATAATACTTTGTAGAGTAAAACTGATCATGAATGAAATATCCTGCAAAATTAAAGGGATAATATCTTTGGAAAATTGCAGCAGAATAAAAATTGGCTTATTCCCATATGGCAGGTAAAGAGATCACTACAGAGAGAACATAGAAAATAATATTCAAAAGAGTAGAAAAATTAAATATCCATAAATCCAATTCCATCAGTTTCAAGAACTATCCACTTAATCATGATTTATCTTTGTCTTATTTTGAATTATTTGTAAATGATTTAACTTACTGCATATAGTTTTATATTTCAGCATCTCCACATCATTACTATAGGCCATTGTTTTAGCTGAGCTTCAAGAAGTGATACCAGCACTGTACTAAGACGAGCTTCAGGTGCCAATGACAGAATATTAAATCACGAAGTGTGGAAGAGTTAGCTTTATAGCAAGAACTTTCTCATATCCACTTTCATATTCTGTCTTCCCTATTTCTGTATCCCCCAAATCTGTTCCAAGACATGTTCTCCTGTTTGCTGCCAGAAAATATTGGGAAGGTCCTACACCCTTTTTTAGTTAATAATCTCTTTCTTTTCAAAGAAGTTACTGTATTTCCCTAGTTGGGCTAGGTAACATTCTTCATAGCACCACATTGGTCCAGTATATTGATGACATTATACTGTTCAGATGTGTAAGCAGAACCTGCCAAGTACTATGTACAGGAAGGTTAGCCACATGTGACCCACAGTGTGGGAAATAAACCCTAAAAATATTCAGGTACCTGCCACATTGGTGAGGTATTTAGCAATCCTGTTATGTGGGGTGTGACAGGACAATCTCTCTGTTCCAATTATCTATTGCTGCATAATAAATCAATCTAACACTTGGTGACTTAAAAAAACAACATCCTTGAGTCCAAGGTTGAATCTGCAATTCAGCAGGAAATGGCCAGAACTCACTGCTGCTCCACGCAGCAGCAGCTGGAGCTGGAGGCTCACTCCCATAGCTAGCAAGTTGAGGCTGGCTGGTACCTATGAACTCATCTGGAATTGTCAATGGCATACCTCACTTCCTTTTCACATAGACCCCTCCTCAGGACTTCTTGGTATTTCTAACAACACAATAACTAGGTTTCAAGAGTGAATGCCTCAAGAGTCCTGGGCAGAAGCTGCAAATATCACTTGGTCTCAAAAGCCCCAGAGAGTTGGTTTTGCTGCCTTATATTAATACAGTAAGTAATTAAGCCCAACCCAAATTCAGGGGAAAGGGAATTGGATTCAACCTCTCAATGAAAGGAAGTGAAAGGAAGAGCAAAAAAATCACAGATTTTTTTTTTTTTTTTTTTTTTTTTTTTTTTTTTTAGCTATCATGTCATCCCTAGAAAATGGGAAATTATTGCACTTTGAAAATTCTACAACTGGGCAGCCCCGGTGGCGCAGCGGTTTGGCGCCGCCTGCAGCCTGGGTTGTGATCCTGGAGACTCGGGATCGAGTCCCACATCCGGCTCCCTGCGTGGAGCCTGCTTCTCCCTCTGTCTGTGTCTTTGCCCTTATCTCTCTGTGTCTATGAATAAAAAAATAAAATAAAATGAAAATTCTACAACTAAAAAAGCGATAGAGCAGTTAGAAGACCTCTTCAGATTTTGGAAAGAGTACATTCTACACTTTGAAGGACTGCTCCATCTCATTTCTTGAGTATCCCATAGAAGTATAAGAGGGAAAACCAGAGCAAAAAAGAAGTTCTTTCCAACAGGTTCAGAGTATTGTACAAGTACGGGGTCCATCTGACCTTGTCATTTGGTCTATATGACCCAGCAGATCTCCTGGTTCTATAGTGATCATTAGTAGAAAAGAATCCATGCAGAGTTTTTGGCAAGCCTCTTAGGAAAATGAGAGCAGACACCTCCAAGATGTAGGGGCAAGGCTGTCTGCAGCACAGGTCTAATCAGGATTAGCAAACCAGCTCCTGGCCTGATATTTGGCCCAAGGACTGGTGCTCTGACTATGGGACATTAACTATGCAACTAGCACCACCTTTCATGAGGTGGTGGGGGAAAACCACCAGCTGGGTGGAAACCCAGGCCTGGCTCATGAATGGATCACAAGAGTTGCTGTGAATAAAATACAAACTGTTATTAAACTGCCATTTCTTTCAGGGAGACAATCCTGAAAGGATTGTGAGGAGAAATCTCCCAAGTTTGCAGAGCTTTTAGCAGGACACGTGAATAGGTGACTCAGTAAGAGTTCAGCCAGCCTCTTTCCTCATGTACTCCAGTACTTATACACTGGACCCAAGGATGAAAGAGCCGTGGTGGCATAATACATGAGCTCCCAACATGGACTCTCTCTATTGGTAAGATGTACTAGGTATTACTGCTAATGAATGTCAAACCATTTGAAGGCAGAAACCAATGTGGAGCCCTAGTCTCTGTACCACCTATCAAGGTGACCAAGGAGCCACAGGGTAGCAAGTTGAAAATATCAGACCAGTTCTACCTGGAGGAAGTAGTGATTTGTCCTTACCTGACTTAATAGGTATTATGGGCATAGAACTGCCTTTTTTTTTTTTTTAAGACTCTATTCATTTATTCATGAGAGACACAGAGAGAGGCAGAGACACAAGCAAAGGGAGAAGCTGGCTCCTTGCAGGGAGCCCGATGTGGAACTCGATCCTGGGATTCCAGGATCACGACTTGGGCTGAAGACAGGCACTCAACCACTGAGCCACCTGGACGTCCCTAGAACTGCCTTTCTTTCCCATAGCATCTTGGACAGCATCTCTGTTAAGGGATTTACAGAGTATCAGATATGTCATCATAAAATAGCCAAAACTTCTCCTTGGATAAAAGGTTCTACTTTAAAGAAGAGGAGGAGTAACAATAGTAAGTAATCAGGTGTATGTTGTTTCTACTATTTCATACATTATGTGGCCTTCTAAGGTCAGAGATAAGTAAGGCACCAGCTTGAGGATGACCCTCAAGATTTAGATTAGATTTAGGGTATTGTCTTTCAAGGTGAATATATTATTTGAACCAGGAGCTATTAGGCAGGACTGTATTCATAAGAGCTAGGAAACATGATTCCAGGACAAAAGTGGTAGGATTAGGATTGGTCCTTCTTATCATCATTCTGTTACCTACATGAAGAATTAGTGATTTCCATGCCTGCAAACTTGAGACACATCTGGACCACAGATTCTAGTTCTTGGAGTGGAAATGGAAGAGAAATGTATTCTTCTATCAGCATCTGTGGTGAGAGTTCTCACTCCTGAGAGATAGAGGCTCAATAAATATTTGCTAGATGAGAAAGTAAGGGTGGGTGTATAGGAGTGGGCGGGGGTTCCTGTGCTCTTCCTTTGTCTTCTATGCCCTTGTATTCTTCTCTCTGAGCTTTAAGTCTCCTCTCCTTGGCTCTCTGAACCTGTAACTGGAAGCTGCAGGCAGTAAGAAGTCTTTTGGAATTTATTTTATTTTACTGCTTGTAGATAAGTTTTGGTATTCTCTTTCTCTTAGAAAGAGAAGTTGAGGGCTATGTGTATGTAGTCTTATTTGCTGTCTTATTTGCTGTCTTTGCTGATTTCAAGTTTATTTATTGCTTTGTTTTGTTTATTCCAGGGAGTGTGATGGAGTATTGGAATCAGATCATCACATTATCCTTCAAAGCTAGAGGCTCTTTTCAAGTATGTATCTATAAATTTCCTCAAACTATCTGTGGGGAATATATTACACAAGAAGACAAGCAACTTTACCATTAAATTATTCATTTGTTCAAAATATTTAAGATTGTATGCTGCTCTTATAATTGTAATTCAAAACATATTTAATAGATGTTTAACAATAACAATTTACTTTAAAAATAATTTTTTGTTTCTCTAGTCATAAAGTTTTATCTTTTTCTAGGTCTATAAAATTATTCATCTTAACAACCACAATGGAATTTTATTTGATTGATCTTTTACTAATATTTCTGTCACTATCATATTAGGTGATATAAAATGTAACCTAACATAATCTATTTTTTTATTTCACTACTTGAGAGAATCACATCTTGTCAAAGTTTTTAACCAATAATCAATACAAAGTAGTATGTCAGGAGCCTCATCTGGTTTTCCTATTGCCTATTAAGAAGTAAAACAAATTGAAAGAAAGTCTGAGTTTATTTTCACTTAATGTTATTGTGCAAACATTTGTTTTTGCATAATACAAACAAGGAATTCATGAAAACAATGACTCCACAAGCAATTCATTTTATATTCCATTGTTATGCCTCTTGTATTGTTCTTTAGAGTTGATGAGTTATATTCAAATCCCGGTTTTGATATATAATAGCTATATGTTCTTGATGAGTTATTTATCTTCTCTGACATTCAATTCTCTTGTTTGTAAAAATGACAATATTAATCCTAGAGGCTGTTTTAAGGAGCAAATTTAGATGAGGAAGTGAAAGTATTTAACATGTTGCCCAGTGGTAGGTCTTAATAAATATTTGGTTGTTTCTTCCTACTTAACTGCATTTCTATCATCTTCTTTCTTGTTTTTCCAACTTTCCTCCTTACCTGTGTTATTTAAATTTTACCTTGATTTTGGAGATATATATCATATACCACTCATACACATATATATCAGTCCAAATTTAACATCATTTTGATATTTTGTCCTTTCCCTGGAGGGTAATGACACATACACTTTTTAAAAATAGTATACTACATACTATGTGGAATATAGCTTTTATGTATTTCCTCCTGGAGTACCAAATCTTGAAAAACAAAATAACATATCACTACATTTTTGTTTAGTTTTAGTTCATCTCTGTATTATTTTTCTAGGACTTCTGTAACAAGTACCATGGACTAGGTAGCTTAATCAATGAAAATTTATTATTTTCCAGTTTTTAAGGCTAGACACCCAAGATCAAGGTGTCAGCAGGGTTGGTTCCTTCTGAGGGCCATGAAGGGTATGCCCCAGGTCTCTCTCCTTGGTTTACAGATGGCCATCTTCTCCTTATATTTTCACATGGTCTTCCCTCAGTATATACCTGTGACCAAATTTTCTCTTCTTACAAGGATACCAGTTACATTGACCTAATGCCTACCTTAATGACCTCATTTTCATTTAATCTCCTCTGTGAAAAACCTGTCTCCAAATACAGCCACATTCTAGGAAAATTGTGGTTAGAACTTCAATATTATTGTTTTTCAGGATATACAATTCAGCCCATAATGAATTCTGAGAGGCCCCAGGAGCCCTCTTCTATCTCATCAGTCAACTCTCCCCATTCCTAAAATACAATTCCAACTATCCTGAATGTCTAAAAACTAACAGAGAACAATTAATCTATCAGATGCTAACTTTGTCAACATCCCCATCTACAAATTCATCTAAATCTGAAGCCACTCTCCCTTATTTCTCTCATTCTCAAAAGCATTATCTCCCTTTAGCTCATTCTTCCTCCTGTGTTCATGATCTGATCTTTTGCCCACTCATGTCAAAACTTGCTCCCTTGATAGTCCTTTTCTTGTGTTTGCAACTTCTTCCCTCTTCTTGGGAGTTTCTTGATCACTTTTCTTTACATATAGCACCCAGACTCCTCCACCTTATAAATCTGTCACACTCTTCTGTTCAAAGCAAACCACCCAAAAAGAACAGCCCACACTCAATGATTACACATCAGTCTGCGCTTATGACTATATTCCCTCTTCCCAGCCACCGTCACTTTTCAGTGCACTGCGGAACTTCTACAATTTCTTCACTGACGCCTCTCTAACAAGTTTACCAATAGTACTTAATCACTAAGTTTGATGACTTGTTGAGCGATGTCATCTAGCTTTATCAGCCTTTGATATCTTATTAATATTGATAACTCTTTTTCTTTACATTGCCTTTTGGTAACTCCTTTTCCACTTAAAAAAAAATTTAATCTTTCTATATTCAAAGATTTCAATCTTGGCCCTTCTCTTTCTCTATTGTATAAAACAGACCTGCAAACAGTGATCTTTTTTCTTTCTTTTTTTTTTATTTGACTGTAATCTATTTCTTCATTCTATACCTTTTTTTCTGGTTTCTAGAATCATATATCAAACCACCTACTTTGAAAATTATGTATCTCAAAGGAACCAAAGTTGTTAAAGGACCAAAGTGTTTGCCTATAAATCTGCTTATCCTCTGATCCTTTCTATGGTAAACCCAACTCAATCTACCTACTTTAACAAGCCAGATAAGAGATATGCTGACTTTTTCTTTGTCAAAACTTTAAATTTTACTGAGTAACTAATGTTCATCATATTCACGCCATCATGTTAGTTCAAAACCTCATTAGACCAAAGTAGGGCTGAGGCAATGCTTACCTAACTGCTTTCCAAACTTTGGTTTCTACTTCATCATCCATGTGATAGACAAATATTTTCTAAAATAAAAACTTGTTCATGTCACACTGTTATTTAAAGTATTTTATTGGCTCCTAAGGCATATAGGATGAAGTATAAAATGCAAGTCTCATAGAGAAGACCTTGATAATACTGTTCGTACTTGTATCTCTGGTTATGTCTCTATATTTTCTATACTTCTATGATCTCTGTAGTTCTGTAGGAGACATTAGTTTAATATTAATGAACCTCCATTAATACTAATCCCTATGCTGGAGTTTCTTCTCTGACACTTCTTCCTTGAATACTTCAAAATTCCTAAATGTTATATCTTTCATGAAGAATTTCTACCATACGTGTATCTTACCTTCATCCCCAGGGAAGACTAACTATACTGTTCCTTTGCATCATCATTTATCTTTTCAAGGTAGTACCTCTAACTTTGGCATACATATTGGCAATCTACTAAACTACAATCCTTGAGGCTAGGGATCATACTTTACTTATTAATTATAACTTTGTTAAAAAAAAAATTATAACTTTGTTTTATGATGCCTGTCACATAATGGATACTCAATGAATAACTGTTGAATGTATTGAATTAAAAGATCTTTGTAGTCATTAATGCCAAATATCTATATAATGAAGGAGTCCATCCTACAATATTTCACAAAGATATTGATTCATCCAGTGTTTGAAAACTTATATATCTCATTTGTTTCCATTTTATTTCATTATGTGACTTAAAAAACTATTTATCAAAGATCAATCTATTGGCATGCATTTGAGTTATAAAGTGCATAGGAAATTAGTTTATCAATCCTAATTAAATAGCAGCTCCTATTCAAAAAATTTTAAAGATTGTAGTTTAATATAGGTTAACCAACATGGTAATGCAATTATCAGTAGTATTAAATACACTATAGTTTTAAGTTTAAGGTATTATCCTACATGATCCTCTACATAAGGATTTCACAACTAGGGTATCATGTTCAAGTCTAAGTATCTTAGAAAAGAAATACTGATGAAATACAAGAAGAAGATTTTTAGAGTTGATAGGTAAGTAGAAACCATACATGGTAGAAATAGAACATCTACATACTTAACTTATATTTTCCTTCCCCTTAACTTATATTCACCTTCCCCAAAGATGTCACTTCACTCATTTCTTTAATCCTTATAAGAAAAAACAAACATGGATGTGTTAAGCCTAGAGAAACTTGATATTAAAACATGGGGCACCTGGGTGGCTCAGTTGGTTAAGCGTCTGCCTTCAACTCAGGTTATGATCCCAGGGGCCTGAGATTGACCTCCACATCAGGCTCCTTGCTCAGTGGAGAGTCTCCTCTCCCTCTTCCCCTGCTTGTGTGCTCTCTCTCACTCAAATAAATAAATAAGACTTCTTAAAAATTAAAAAATAAAACAGAATGGCATAAACCCAATAGGCAATTAGGAATGCTTTAGAATTTTTATAATTTTTCATTTATTCTCCATTCAACATTGTGGATTTGTTAGTCACATATGAAATAAAATAGCTTGAATTCCCAGACAACTACATGTAGACTTTGCTTTTGTTGCTTTGTCATGGTTCTCCAATACAATATTGAATGCCTTAAAGAATGTACACATGTTATACGGATGATGTAAGGGATTTCAAATGTATTTTTATTTTAACTATGCTCATTTCCACCATTCTTGCTAATTTTTCGATCTAAGCTACCATGTAAGATACAATCTTAGAAATTCTTGAGAATCTTGTTAGTTAGGGACACCTGGGTGGCTCAGCGGTTTAGAGCCTGCCTTTGGCTCAGGGCATGATCCTGGAGTCCTGAGATCGAGTCCCACTTTGGGTTCCCTGAATGAAGACTACTTCTC
This sequence comes from Canis lupus dingo, assembly GCF_003254725.2. NCBI lineage: Eukaryota > Metazoa > Chordata > Mammalia > Carnivora > Canidae > Canis > Canis lupus. The sequence continues at coordinate 33,687,714 of NC_064243.1, forward strand.
CCTTCTGCCTGTGTCTCTGCCTCTCTCTGTGTGTCTCTCATGAATAAATAAATAAATAATCTTTAAAATATAAAGAATCTTGTTAGTTAAAACCTAGAAGAGATGAGTTAAAAGGAAAATAATAAATGTATTCAAATACTTAAAAGATATAAAATCATGCTCTGGAGAGCGAGGAATAAGAATTTGAACAAATGTGAATGTCACAAGGAGATACATTTCTACTTTGCAGGAAGAAAATTATTTAACAAGACAAGACTTAATCTTGCTTTAATGGTGGAACTAAGCCACCATATTCTCTTCTTCCAGTTACTTTTCCATCTCCTTACCACTTTAGTCCTTGGGAGTTCTCTTGTATGGTCCAAGCCCAAGGATATTGTGTTATTCAGCATGATTTTCTTATACCCTCCCACCACTTATAAATAGTCTCCTATTTAAATCTTCTCAGACTATCCCAATTTGTGTATGCCATATGTTTCCTGCTGTGACATTGATTGATATAGGAACCCTTTGAAAATTTTATGAATGCTATGACCTTCACTTCCAGAAAAAAAGAAAAAAAACAACAACATATAATTGCAATTCTCTATTTCTCTGTTCATGAACCCAACCAAAATTACAGATTAATAAATATAAAAAAGAACTTAGGTAGCATTTTGCAGTATTAAACAGAGAGATGATTTGTCCAATTTCAGCAAACAAGGAAATTAATAGAAACTCATAGATAATATCAACTAATCTAAAACCCATACAAAATACAGCTTTCTTCTGAGTATCTGATGGATGAATCATTGTCCACATGAAAAGCAAAATATAAAATTTAATTCTCTCAAATCTTTTGACTTTGGCTGACATTTCTGACTTTTTCAGCCACTAAATAACTTCTGTTATAGTTGGAAAGCTCTTTTGCCATGAGTTTTCAAAAGCCATTTATGATCTTTTGACAAGTGTAAATTTGATTCCATAGATTGTACTATAATAAAATGTCAACCTTGCTTTTTTGGGCTGTATTTTTAGAATACATATTCATCACTTGTTATTATCTCTTCATATCCATGCAGCAGATAAAATACTAACAGCAGCAAAATGCGTGAGCAGGGCCTTCCGATTAATCTGGAGCTTGAAGAATGCAGGAGAACATTTCCAGACAGCATCAGAATGGAAGGCATCCTTGCCTTGCCACTCACAGTGATTGCTAAAGGAATGCACTATTGTTAACAGGGCTCCCATGAGAGGAAAAGCAGCTTTAGTGTCATTATAAGAGTCTCTTCTCAAGTACTGAGAATAAATGCTAAGACAGGGAAGCCAATGGCTAATGAAATACTCACCCTTAGCCAGGGCAGGCCTACAGTAAAATTTCAGAGTAAGTGAACTTGATCTTTTACCTCTTGCCATATCCCCTATGGAGATCTAATATATTCCTTGTTGACATTTTTTAAATTCTCCCTTTGAACAAACATTTGTTTTGCCTGCACTGTCCTTCCGAAGCTTATTTCTTTAGCATTTAAACTTATCTTTGGGTATCAGTTGGTAAAAGATTAATGAGTATATTTACATTTCGATAAAGATTTTTAAGATAACTGTCCTTGACATGCCATAAGAATATTTATTGATAAAATGTTAGAATTTCAAAGAAATGACATAGAATGTTATCTACCTACTACAGGCCTTGCATTTTTGGTTTTGCAGCCATGCATTTATTCATGTAGAACTATCTTCATTGCTTTAGTTCTCTGGGAAGTTAGAAACTGTTCTTGAATCTTGCTCCAACCCCCACCCCCTTCATCACACAGCTCAAGTTAACTCTAAAACAGTCTATAAGATATATTTGAAAACTTATAATGATGATTTAAAAGAAAAACCCTAGTAACAATATTAAACCTTTTAAAAGTTAAAGCTATATTTTAGAAAAGCAAAGAAAACTAGCTGGCAAACCCCCTCCATCCTACAGAAAGATGTTAGGTGAACAGGCTTAACTGTGAATTCTATCCTATAATCCTGCAAAATCTATATCGATTGTGCTAGCAAATTTCTTCTTCTTCCTGGAAAAAATCCAAAGAAATCGAAGTTCTAAAGGAAGGAATTTTGAGAAAGATTTTATTAATCATGACTTTGAATAAAGTCATTTAATTTATTCAACAATCAAGGATATTTTTAGCCAAACACTGATCTAGGTGTTATAGACAAAAGAATATCTAGCATGTGTGCAACCTGGAGAAATGTACTTGTACTCAGCAATAGCTTAGAATGAACTATAAATTACTCTAGAATGATGTAATTTATTTCAAGTAACTCAAGATTGCACAAAGTGCTATCAGATTTCAAAGGAGGAGATGAGGGAACATTCAGAAGAAAGAGATCGATACAAAACTACATTTTTCTCTTCATTAAACACCCTCTAATTATATACACTTCAAAACAAGACACATATTCTGTGTTCTAACAAAATCAGTCATTTTAATTCTCGTTGCAGTTTTCACAGGTCTGTTATTTTTTTCTTATATTACCAGTAGATTTAACTAGTAAAAATGATTGACTGCCGTCTGCCACCCAGTCACCAGCACACTCATTTATTTCATATGACTCATAAGAATCCCTGAAATAGCAGTCTATCAACTCAGCAAATTGCTAAATACACAAGTCATAGGGCACTTTGATTATTCATTTTCATGATGTCCACAGTGTTCCATGTTTGTTTCCCAATTAGTTTTAACTCACTTTCTTTGCAAAGTGGTTTAAGACATTGAGAGGGAGGCTTGTGGAGGCCAGTCAGCCCGTTCACTTGGTTATGGGAGGGAGGAGCAGATCTTCTGCATATTCGGTCATATTCAAAACACCTGTCAAAGCTGACAGGAAACAGAAAGACTAAAGGGACTGAACACAAGAAGGGCTGTTACTGACTCAGTCCTTCTTCCTGTGTCTAGCCTATGGACAAACTTCACCATCTCTATATATCCATTCTGGCATTTGTACATGGGAGTGAAGGTACCATCTTTTTGTGCTATTTATTAGCTCATTTTGAGAATAATGTGATAATGGGAAAATGCTGTACCAAAAAGTAGACATGTAATGAAGACATAAAGGAGGATATGTAAAAATGTTATTGCTTTCCAAAATAAATATATTTTTGTTTCATTTAGAAGTTCAGATAGGCAATATTCAGTATAAGTATGAAAATAACATTTAAGAAAACATGGCATGACGAGAAATCTGTTTCTAAGGCAGTGCTGGAAAATTAGCTTGACAATTTCCAAGTCTAAGAATTTTTATGGCCATAAGAAAATAAATGCTTTTACTCAAACAAGATAAACTCCAAAATAGCATCAATAATCCAAGGCCCTATTTCGGCAAATGGAAACTGGGCTAAATCCCTAGAGAGATCATTCTGTTCCAAAGGACTCAGTTTAATATCTGTCCAAGAAAACAGTCTAAGGAAAAGGGTAAGGGGAAATTTTCTTCTTGCTCTTCATAAATGGATAAAAATTATTTCACTTGGGGCACCTGGGTGACCCAGTGGTTGAATGTCTGTCTCTGGCTCAGATCATGATCTGGGGGTCCTGGGATTAAGTTCCCCATTGGGTTCCCAGCAGGGAGCCTGCTTCTCCCTCTGCCTATGTCTCTGCCTTTCTCTGTGTGTGTCTCTCATGAATAAATATATAAAATCTTTTTAAAAATTGTTTTCATTTACTTTCATACCTTATAAATTGGGGAATTGAATTGCCCACCTTCCAGGCTCCTCTTCCTTCACCAGGAGCCCCCTTCCTGAGCCCCTGATATTGGTAGTAAATATTATTTATCCCAGAATCTTGCTATTTTGTATAATTTTAGGTTTCTAAGAGGAGATGGAACAATGTTTGATGAATCAAGTTAATCACAATTCAATCACCAGATCTTGAAAAGTTGTGGTTCCATAATTCCTTTCCTCACTGCAGATTTCAGTGACACAGGAGCTGATCTAAAATAAAACACAGCTGAAAATATGACAAATATCACAGACAAATGTCAGCAAGGTGGAATTATCATTATAGAGGATCATATGGCAAGATAACTGATAAAAAATAAGTGAATTGGGCTTGTGTAATTGGTGTAAGTCCCAATAAAATATGCTTTTCTCCTACTAATATTTTACATCCGGACAGCTTTGGTTTTAGTCCTGGTGCTGTGACTTCTAGGTGTGCATAATCTTGGACAGCTTTCTTAGCATCAATTATGTCTGTCTTATAGAATTGTTTGAAGATTAAATGAAAGACTATAAGCAAAATACTTAGCATAATATCTGGAACTCCAGGATGAGGCAAATTGGGGGCTAGGTCTGAAAAGTTTTGATTGGAATTCATTAGCTAGAAATGAAGGACTCTGCAGGTGAAATGGATTGGATGAGAAAAGACATATGGTGTTTGTTTCATCTTGGAACATTTAGAATAGTGGTTTTCGAACCTATCAAATATCAGAATCAACCAAGTATCTTCTTGTGAAAAAGTTTATTTCGTTCCTACTCTCAAACATAGGATTCAGTCTTCAGCAGCTTGGATATTCTGATCATTGGCTACATTTGGGAACCAGCAGTATAGAGTCCGTGTAAAGATACAGTGAGAGACATACCTAAAAATCTGGGAGGCATGGTGAGAAAAATATAAGGGACTGAATGCCCAGTTAAAGAGCATGGACCTCACTTACTGAAAGCCTAGCACACCATGACATATTTTTTAAACAAGGAAATGTCATCTATGCTCAAAGCTCTGCTTTACTAAGATAAATTTAGCAATAATGAGAAATAGATTAGGAAAAGAGGCTTTGGAAAGACTAATTATGATTTTACTGGTAGACTGCTCAGGAGTCCATTAGACTAGTCCAAGAGAAAATGAAGAATGGCTTGGGGCTAGGGAGTTGGTACTGAGCAACAGGGCTAAACAATGTAGTTAGTTAAAATAGGCAAAACACATAGTATTGGGAAGAAGGTAAAGAGAATGAACTATAATTTAATATAAATACAACACTTATAGTTGAAATATTAAGAAATTACTATGAATCAAAGTAACTCTTGAAATTTGAATCACAATCTGATATAAAGTAAGCTATCAGCTCCTAAGCGGAAAGAGTGCTGGTGAATGAGTTGCTGCTTGGCTATAAGCTCCAACTATATACCACTTCTCCTTCTTGAGATTGTCTATAAAACTCCCAGTCATGCCTTTTTATTCTTTGAGAATGTAGGGATTTGGTTTATAGATATGTATGACTTATCAGACATGTCTCCTGAAAAGTCCTTCACTCTTTTAGACGCTAATGGGCTGCACTTTTACTACACTTCAGCAACCCACAAGCTCCCTTTTAAAATCAAAAAGCCAATTTATGGTCACAATTTTCTATCCCTTTTCAAACTCATTATTAACATCAGTCTCCCCATAACTGCTTTTTCTCCCAATCTGGCATCCACTTTCTTCACAACTTTTTCTTGTTATACTGTTGCATACTTTATGGCTGTAACTTCTCTTTCCTGCACTCTCAATGCCCTTGTCCACGTATCTTGGTGCTTTGGCCAGAATATCCTGGGTCATGAGTCAGATTGCCTTCTCTTCTTTTATTTATTTATTTTTTTTTTTTTTTGCCTTCTCTTCTTTTATACACAAACTATAGAACTTAACTGCAGAAACTAAGAGTTTGACCAAATTGGTATCAGCACAAATTTATGACCACCACTTTTTCTGGGCCATTAATATTCCTAAGCACATTATATTTTAATATTCCTTGATGGGCGCCCTTCGCCATCTTCAGAAATAACAAATCACCCTGTCCCAACAAATAAAATTACCTACAAATTCACAGTGAAAACTGATGCTTAACGGAGTGCCATTAGCTTTAAATCCCACACCTATAAGAATACTGAGTATATTTATGTCTATGTATTTACTTCTCTTGTCAGTAGTCTGAAAGGAAAATTTGTTTTTGTATTCAAAGATAATGCATCAAGCAGTTCTCTGAATCCTATCCTATCTCCTCAGGGAAGTTGACATTTCAATTTTTCACCCGTTCCCCCTGTGATTTCCATAGCAAAGTGTCTTCCAGCTCACTCCATGTAGACTGTAAACACATCCTTTCTATCTTTAAAAAATCATTCTCTATAAACCTAGGGTATTTTGATTAATTGAAGAATTCATAATAAAGCCTAAATAAGGACATACATAAAAAATTTAAGTATGAATATACTTTCTAATAAATTTAGAGGGTGTGTGGTATTGTTGAAGATAAGGGAATCTTGGCCATTGCTGACACCAGGTTACACCACAGAAAGTCTGTCTTACTAGATTTGTAATTACTGAATGTGAGAGAAATTTATCACATATTAAGCCACTTTTGTTTTCTGGCATTCACCCCTGAATTGAATCCTGTTTAATATACAGATCTGAATGTGTCTGCTTTTACTATCTATGTTTTTACCACGTTTTCTTTTTCTTTTTCCTCTTGTACTTAATGCAGTAAGGCTTTCATCAATATCACTCCACAAAATGGTTCTGGCTAATGACCTAGCGACAAGTTACATGTTTTGTTTTTACTGATGTTTCTATGACATTTAACATTTGTTTGGCTTTCTGTTTGAGTAGCCTTCATTAATTCATTCAAGAGATATTTATTTATGTTCTAAGCATGATTTTGTGCTAAGTTTGAATGTATATAATGACTAAAACTTCATTTTGCTTCTAGGGTTGGGGGATGGGTAAAATGGACCAAAGTGGTCAAAAGGGAGAAATTTCCACTTATAAGATAAATAAGTCCTGGAGGTATAAGCACAACATGGTAACTACAGTTAACAATACTGGATTGCATATTTAAAAATCACTGAGAGAAGAGCTCTTACAAGTTCTCATCTCTGGAAAAAAAAATATGTAACTATGTGTGGTAATGGATATAACTAAACTTATTGTGGTAATCATTTCTCAATAGATACATATATCAAATCATTATGTTGTGCCTCTAAAACAAATTCAATATTATATGTCAATTATATCTCAATTACACATAAATATCAGCAAAGAGAGCCCCTCTATATCCCTTTGAGAGGACCAATGATAATTAAAATCACTAATATCATTGTGCCTCTCATGGTTACAGTATTCATATCAAACCACAGCGCTTTTCACTAGAATGAAAAGTTTGTGAATTCTTCAGCTAGTGGATTGTATGATGGAAAAAGATTTTTTAAGACTGATATATTTATTTTAGAGAGAGAGCCCATATGTGAAAGTGGAAGAGGGGCAGAGGGAGAAAGAGAGAGAAAATCTGAAGCAGATTCTTCACTGAACATGGAGCCTGATCCCATGATCTCCAAGATCATGACTGGAGCCAAAACTAAGAGTCAGATGCTTGACTAACTGAACTGCCAGGTACCCTACTCATGGAAAAATATTTTGAAGGTATAAGAAGACTTAGGTTCTGGTTCTGTCACTAGCTCTGTGATCCTAAATGAGCTATGTACTCTGAGGAAAAAAAATATCTTGTAAGGGCATGAGATTCCGGTGAGCATAAAATGATGTCATAAACTAATACCTGTTGCAGAGTAATACACATGTAGTGCTGAAACCAATAATTCCAATTCACTAAGTTACTAAATCAGAAGACAACTTCTCATTCTGTTACATACTTTGTCTCTGGTACCTAATGAGTGAATATTCGTAACTATTCCAGACAAACTTTCCCAGGCTTGGGCAGTTTCTACAATAATTAATAAATAAATAAATAAATATTAAGTGGTGGATATGTTCAGGTTCTCCTGTGTTCTCAAGTGTAGCATGGATTCCTGTGGACCCCGGACCAAAACTCATTGTCCCAAATGGTAGCAATGAGGATAAAAAAATTTTAAAAAGAATAAATTCTTTTGCTTATGAAGCTTACATGTTAGTGAAAATAGATATATTAGCCAACCAAACACTAGTGATAGGAAGAAAATGGTGATGAACTTATAAGGATGAACTGGTATAAAAATTGTGTTTTTGCTGTTAGGACATGCAAAACTAGACCAAATATGTAGAATTACTCTTTTTTTTATTAGTTGTACAACTGGCCATGTAAGACTATAATTCCTGAGGGAAATGAGGTGAGCTTTGTGGCTACATCAGCTTACCACCTGGAATCAGTTTCCAATCTCCAGTACAGGGAGCAGGAACTCAAACAGAGGTGGACAGTCTTCATAGATTGAAGAGAAAGAGATCGGAGTTAGAAATTTGGAGGGAGGTTGAGGTGCTAGAATTTGTGTAATAGAGTAATGGAGAGGAAGGTGCTGCACAGAGGGGATAGTTCTGCAAAAGTGATCCTCTCAAACCTACAGTTGACTAATCTGTATATGCATAGGGTGCTTATTTCCTTTGCCACAGTGCCCTCTTTCCCAAACATACACCTATATTTTATGCTTCAATTCATAGGAAATAGCATACTTTAATTCTGAGAAGTATTTTTTTCTCCTGTGAGATAGACCTTATAGAAAGCCATGTTTTTTTCTCATTGTCCTCCCAAGTAGTATTTCTGAAATGATTACCTGACATGTTTCCTCAAATGATCCCTTATCCTTTTGACAATTAAAATCAAACTTCCTTAGCAAAATAAAGTCTTTAATGAGTGTCCCCATACTTTCACTTTCATATCCTACCACTTCTCCCTCATACTCTAAAATCTAGCATGGGTGGCTCAGCAGTTTAGCACCTGCCTTTGGCCCAGGGCGTGATCCTGGAGTCCCGGGATCCAGTCCCACGTCAGGCTCCCTGCATGGAGCCTGCTTCTCCCTCTGCCTGTGTCTCTGCCTCTCTCTGTGTGTCTCGTCTCTCATAAATAAGTAAATAAAATCTTTTTTAAAAATCTAGCTTATAATAAGTTCCTCCTTGTATTTCATTGAATGGATGAAAATAGCTAATGTTCATCAACAAGTGAATGAATAAATTGAGATATATTCATATAAATGAGCAATTACTCAAAACAAAAAGACGCAAACTACTGATATGCACAAGGACATGGATGAGCTAAGAAACATGAGTGAAAGAAGCGAGAAACAAGAGTAACAACTATATAATGACCCTCGAGGAGGCTTGGGGATATGCACAAATTACCTAAACTAATAGAGGTCAGAGTAGAAGTTACTTCTACTCAGTGGGAGAGATTTGTTGGAAAGGAGCAACGACTTTTTCTAGGAAGATCAAAATATTCTAGATCTTGATCGGGCATGGGGTTACATGAATGTAATCATTTATCAAGATTCATCGAATTGTACATTTAGATTGTGCACTTGTGCACTTCACTGCACATAAATTAAATCTCAATTTAGGAAGAAAATTAAGAGATCTCAGATTAGAAAAAAATGTAATGGCCTAAGAAGGGTAGTAAGAATAGCTGACTCTTACCCAGCACTTGTTCTGTGCTAAAACCATTACTATCTCTTACTGAACTGAATCTTCCTTTGCTGATGCATTTAGCCTGGTGGTATCTCACATAAAGTGCTCAGGTGATAGAAGCTATTATTATAAATGTATAAAATATGTGGAAATATCTCGAGGATAAGGGTGTTATAATACAAACTTCAGGGCAGTCAGTCACAAAATAAAACTTTTCATACCTTTTTATATCCAAAGGGGATAATATAAGTGCTATGATACTATAATATCCTTTATAGAATTTGTTTTCATAGCATGCTGGGTCCCCCCGCCCCCAGTTTTTATCTTTGGTACTTCAATTTCTGATAGCTACTAAAAACTTGAGATGGACTTTTAGTTGCAACAGTAAAATGGAAAACTGACTAAAACTGAAGAGGTCAGGACAGTTGAACCAATTTGACTAGCTTTTATAAAAAGCTTAAAGAAATAACCTTCTAAGTCTGGGAATGCCTTTTTCTCTAGAAATGAAAAAGGCATCATAAAAGGACATTTACTGCGCTCATAAAATTCAAATGGATATATTATTACCAAGTTTCACAATATTAAAAGACAGATGATGGAGGGAGAAATAAAATACATGAAAGCAAATTGAAATTGATCATCAAAAATGCCAGAAATAAGAACCCTAAAAAATTCACTGGTAAACCAATTAGAATTATATTACAGTTCAAATGATTACCATAAAACCCAATATAATTTAATATGAGATTTCATTTTTCTATTTTCCCAAGCAAATGACAGAACTTAGCCACGTATATTTAAAATTCTTGTCGTTTATCAAGTGCCTGGTAACTTAAAATAAATCAAACTCTGAAATGGTTATATGATACAGTTATTCAATAAGATTCTGGTTAATTTGACTAAATTTATGTGCCCTTTATTCATTTTTTATCTAGCAACAAAAAATGAACAAAACGCTATCTTTTGTATTTCAAAGGCTAATCATCATTTGTTCTATCATTACATCTTCTTTGTAATCGAGTTCTTTAAAATGAGAACAAAAGCCAAATGAAGTTTTCATTGCTTCTTTGACCAATATTAACTATGAAGTAGTCTAAGAAACTGCAACTACCTATAAAATCATGCCTTCACATAGGCTACCAACCAACAAAATAATTTCTTCTCTTCTTCATCAGCAGTCCTTTGTCATTTAAGTGCTGCTAAAGGAGCAATCACTTCTTTCAAGTACATGGTTAGAGAGTTATTCTACACCTTGCCACACACTGTCAGGGATTTTTTTTTTTAAGTAATGCAATAACAGTGCTATTTCTTTTATTAATTCTCTTCATGAAATTTAAGCTTATTCAAGATAACAAGAAATTAGATATGAACTTTTTAAACTTAAATAGACTTTATTTTTATTTTTAGAGCAATTTTAGGTTTATAAGAGCCCTGGGCAGAAAGTACAGAGTTTCCATACAGTACCTTTTCTTCCCCCAACCCATTTTCCCCTTTTATTGATGTGAGACATTTGTTACAATTGATGGACAAATATTTATACACTAGTATTGACGAAGTCCATAGTTTACATTAGGCTTCAGTCTGCGAATGCATAATGTCATGTATTCATCATTATAGTATTATACAGAATAGTTTCACTGCCCTACGAATCTTCACTAATTCACCTATTCATCCTTCTCCCTAACCCCTGGCAACCATGGATCTTTACTCTCTCTACAGTTTTGCTTCCTCTGTAAAGTCTTATAGTTAGAATCATATAGTAAGTATGTAGCCTTTTCAGACTGGCTTCTTTTGCTTAGCAATATGCACTGAAAGTTCCTCTGTGTTTTGACAGCTCATTTTTTTAATCACTGAAAAATATTCTATTATATGGATTATCACAGTTTATCCATTCACCTGCTAAAGGATATTTTGGTTGCTTCTAAGTTTTGGTAATTATGAATAAAGCACTATAAACATTTGTTTGCAAGTTTCTGTGAACTAAATTTTCAACTAAATACTAAGGAACACAATTGTAGGATTGTACGGTAAGCTTATGTTTAGTTTTGTTAGAAACTTTCAAGTTATTTTTCTTTTCTTTCTTAATTCATCAGTATGTATGTATGTATTTTTGTTGTTGAACATATTTTTTATTATTTAAATTCAATTAATTAACATTTAATGTATTATTAGTTTCAGAGGTAGAGGTCAGTGATTCATCAGTCTCACATAAAACCCAGTGCTCACTATTATCATGTGCCCTCCTTAATGCTCATCACCACCCAGTTACCCCATCCAGCCCCTCCTCCAGCAACCCTCAGTTTGTTTGCTATTATTAAGATGCTTTCATGGTTGTCTCCCTCTCTGTGTCAAGTTTTATTTTTTTTTCTTCTCTTCCCCTATGATCCTCTGTTTTGTTTCTTAAATTCCACATATGAGTGAGATCATGTGGTAATTGTCTTTCTCTGATTGATTTATTTCCCTTTCACAGTGCTGTACCATTGTGTGTTCCCACCAAAAATGAATGAGAATTCTTTCAACTCCACATCCCCATAAGCATTTGGTGTCATCAGCGCTTTGGATTTTTGCCATTTAATGGATATAGTGGTATCTTGTGTGTGTAATCTTTTGTTTGTGTTGGGAGGGGGGAGTTGCAATTGCCTAGTGACATATGATGTTAAGCATCCTTTCATGTGCTTATTTGCATCAGGGTTCACTGGTTAACTACCAAATATGTAGAGTAGAAGGATACCAATTCTCTGTAATCTGTTTCAGAAAATAGAAGCAGAGGGAATATTCCCTAATTATTTCTTTGAGTCCAGCATTATCCTCATACAAAATGAACAAAAACACCATACCAAAGGAATGCTGAAGACCAATATCTCTCATGAACATAAATTTAAAAATTCTCAAGAAAGCATTAACAAGTTGAATTCAACCACTTCAGGTATCCAAGACCAAGTCAACATTCAAAAATCAATTAATGCAATCCATCATATCAACAGGCTAAACAAGAGAAATCATATAACCATATCAATAGATGCAGAGAAAGCATTTTATGATGTTCCACACCTATTCATGATGTAAACTCTCAGCAAACTAGGCCATGTTCTAATGCACCAATGGGTCCATAGAAGGCATTCTTTATTTCCGTTAATAATTTTGATTTCCAGCACTTTCTTTTGATTCTTTCTTTGAGTTATATTTCTTTCCTTACTTTGCCCATCTGTATTTGCATATTCTTCAGTTTTCACATTAAAGCTCTTAGCATATTAATCAAAGTTACTTTAAATTCGCAGTCTGAAAATTCCAAAATCTTTATCACACCTGAGTCTGGTCCTGATGCTTGTTTTACCTTTTCAGACTATGTTGCTTGCCTTTTAGCATGTTTTGTGATTTTTTTTTTGTGGAAAGCCAGACATGATGTGTCAGGTAATGAAAACTGAGACAAGGCCTTTAATGTAAGGCTTTATGTTTACAGCTAAGAGTTACGTTGTGTTTACTGTTTGCTGTAGCTGTGCAATTAGAGGCTAACTTCTAATTACTTTATTTTGGTTGCCTCTTTGGCCTTGGGTTTCTGTTCAGACTCCTCCTTAAATAGGTTCTGAGTCTTGTGTTTCTTTCAGCTATAACACCTTGTTGCTATCTATGTAGGAACCATATTCATGTGGTGGGACTTAGTGAGGAAAAGGAGGCATTCTATAATCCTATGTTAACTCAGGCTTTCAGGAGAAAATGTAATCTTCACAAGTGCTTCTCAGCTTTGTTTCCCTCTACCTAGTGAGGCAAAAAAAAAAAAGCTAGAGAGGCTAGAATTGGTATTTTCCTTACCTCAGATTGGTTAGGGTCTGGTAAAACCCAAATTAGGTCTCTCATGAAATAGTGTCCCTTGATGGAAGGCCTTGTTATGGAGATCAGAGTGTTCTGGGCTTATTTCAACAGGTTACTTTTCTTCTTCTGCCAGAAGCAGGAGGAGATTTTTCTATGATCTTTACCCTAAGAACTGGTTGGGGCCCCTGTAGTTTGTAAAACTTAGAAAGTGTGGGTCCCTATCTAACTCCCCAGAAAAAGTTCAACCCCCAGGAGTTTAAATCTCCCAAACTATTCCACACTTGACTGTTAGCAATTAGTCCATTGCTTTTGAAACATTTCTGCCAGGCCTCCACGGTGGCTTCTACTGTCTGTAAGCAGTGATTCTCTGATTCTGTCTTTCCATTTGGGGGGAGAGGGGGTGGGCTCGTTACTTTAGTTCTCTGATGGATTTAGAAGAGTTATGCATTTTTGTTTATTAAACTTTTATTTTTTTTTTATTTATTTATTTTTTTATTGGTGTTCAATTTACTAACATACAGAATAACACCCAGTGCCCGTCACCCATTCACTCCCACCCCCCGCCCTCCTCCCCTTCTACCACCCCTAGTTCGTTTCCCAGAGTTAGCAGTCTTTACGTTCTGTCTCCCTTTCTGATATTTCCCACACATTTCTTCTCCCTTCCCTTATTTTCCCTTTCACTATTATTTATATTTTGTTTCAAAGATGGAAGTGATGACTGTCATGCTCTTTAAATGTTGGACCTGAAACCAGAAGTCAAGAAGAGTTTTTATATAACCTACTACTTTTAGTTTTATGCACATAAGTCAAATGCAAAAAAAAAAAAAAAATCCTTGTCATTCCCAAGACATGAGTAAGTACAAAATGATAATCTTAGAATCAACAATTTTTCTGATGAATGCTTACATTTTGGTATCTAAAGTTTTCTTCTAACTTTAAATAAGAGGGATAAGAATATGTGTAGTATTTATAAATTATCCTGATAAATTATTTCATACAGATATATCTTTGATCTACAGTATTATTTTAATGCTATGATGATTTCAAAATATTCTAAATGAAGTATTAAAGATGATTAGGATTGTGGCATCTGGGTGGCTCAGTTGGTTAATTATACAACTCTTGATTTTTGGCTCAGGCCATGATCTCAGGGTTGTGAGATCAAGCCCCATATTGGGATCCACACTCAGCAGGGACTCTGCTGGAGATTCTCTCTCCCTCTCCTTCTGTCCCTATCCTGATTGTTCTCTCTCTCTCTCTGTCAAATAAATAAATACATCTTTTTAAAAATGATGATTAGGGTCATAATTATGCAATTATTAGTAATACAGTAGTTGTATTTAATGTTATGAAGTAAGCAAGAATTTAAATAGAAAATATAAATGTATGGAACAGATAAATAAAAATACAACTTAATAAAGATTTTTGTTACTATTACTTAAGAAAAAAATTACTTTACTCATGCCAAAAAAAAAGATATAAAATCTTACTGATGTGATTTAACAGGTTTTAAATCCCAGCATTCATAACAAGTAAGATAGTAAATAGAACTCTCAGTATTTAATTTGCAATTAATTGCATTTGCAAGTAGTTCAGCATTGACCCAGTTTTCAAGAGAAAAATCTTTTCCTAATTACATTTCCCCAGTGTTTCAGCCTGAAACCAGTCTGGTTCCAAACAAACAAAACAATAGCAACAACAAAAGAAATTGTTGACAGAAGGATACTATCTGACATCCCCCACACACACAAAAAAGTTTTACTTTTTGTTCATCCCTGACCCTGCCACTCACTTCCTAGAGGAGTCCTTGAAGCCAAGTTTAGTCTTCTGTGGTGTAGTTTCTGTATCAAAGAAAGATCTAGGCTGTTAGAGAAAATAAGGCTTCCCAAAGTCCCAGGCAGATGAGAGAGAGTGGGCTCAGTGGAGAAGGGGCAGGGGCTTAGACTGGGGCAGGCACCAGAGATTGATTAGAAAATGAGAGATTCTAGAAGGCACTTGCACCAAGGAAGTGAATCAAGGGCTTAGAGGAGGCACATTTTGGAAAGGAAAACAAAACAAGCAAGCAATAAAAAAACATTGTTGAGATTATATTTCTGATTTTTATTGTGTTTTTAAAGTTGTAAAAAATCGGAATTAATTTTAATGTTTTAATTTCTGGATTATTTCTTTAAACAATAAACATTTTCTCATTTCTCCTACCATATTTTTCTTCTTGATCTCTTTTTCCCCACTTGACATCACCTCATTTCTCCACTCCTCTTCATGGCAAAACATCTAAAAAGAAATTGTCTAGATTAGCTTCATCTGTTTTCTCTCTTCCCATTCTTTCTTAAACCCATACTCCTCAGGTTTTCACCCCAATATGCCACTAAACCTGCTTATGTCAGTGATGACATGATTTCTACATTGCTAAGTTTTATGGTCATTTTCTAGCTATCATCTTGTAGGTGGTATTTACACAAAAAGAAAGAAAGACAGAAAGAAATATATAAGACGAAGGAAGAAAGAGAAGAAAGAAAAAGGCAGGGAGGAAGGAGAAAGAAAAGAGGAAAAGAGAGGGGGAGAGAAGGAGGGTGGGAGGGAAGGAAAAGAAAACTAACGTTAATCAAAATTTATCATTCAAGCTTAGTAAATAAAATAGTGTATTACTGATGTAGACTAAAAGCCTAAGAAATACTGAAACAAAAGGCTGTACATAGCTTGCCATTTATAGATATAGGATTGAAAATCAGTGAAGAATGAACTATTAGTAAACTAAAATGATACAATGGATTGTCCCACAAGAAAAATAAAATAAAATTAATTTCCTGCTTCATATTAGACACAAAAGAAGATTCCAGATAGCTTAAAACTTCAAATATAAAACAAAAACTAAATTTATAAACCATAGTATGGGACTATAGAGAAATTACTTTTTGTTTCTGCACAATTAGAGCTTCTGGACTAAAATACAATGTATGGAAGTTATATTATGATTGAATATACTGTGAAAACTCCAGAGACTTATCCCCCTTAATGCATGTGTTCATATTTCAAGGAAGGGATGACACCCAGCACCATGGAGACATCCTATGGGTTCTAAACTGGGAGACACTAGTCTTACCTTCTCCCTGGAGATGTTTATTTACATTCCAAAGGACAAAATCAAGGATCCACCTCTTTGGGTTCAAAGGAAAATTTGTTTACACTGGGGAGATGGAGTTTCTCTTTGTCTCTCAGAAGAGAGGAGACAGACAACTGCCCTTGTCCTGTATAATCTCCTAGATGCCTGCTCATGGAGTCAACACCAGCTTGGGAAGACCCACTTCAGGCTCTCACTGAGTCACTCAGAAAAGGGAAATGGACTGTGGCAGAATCAGCAGAGTTATTACAATATGCGAGCAATAATTAATGTGACCCTGACCCGGGAACCTTGACAATACAAATACTACAGATTTTTAAAATCTGATGACAAAGAGGAAATGACTGATAATCTTGAAAACATTAAAATGGATTTTTTTTTTTTTTTGTAGGATGAAAAACATTTTAAATAGGTTGGAAAAAGAGATACTCAGTTCTTGGTAAAATACTATGGGTGAAAAACAAATATTAGGGCAGCCCGGGTGGCTCAGCGGTTAAGTGCTGCCTTCAGCCCAGGGCCTGACCCTGGAGACCCGGGATCGAGTCCCATATAGGGCTTCCTGCATGGAGCCTGCTTCTCCCTCTGCCTGTGTCTCTACCTCTCTCTCTCTCTCTCTCTCATGGATAAATAAATAAAATCTTAAAAAAAAGAAAGAAAGAAAGAAAAACATTAACAAGTTTAGTTGTGTAATAGAAACTTTTACACTGTAGAAGATATTAACCATAAAGCTAAGAATAAAGCTGAACAGTGACACTCATCTATGGCTGCATATTAGTATCATCTTGCGAGTTTTTAAAAATTTCCAATACCAAAGGCTACCATTGACCAATTAATTCAGCATATTTAAGGGTAAACTGACCTCTGAGATATATAAAAAGAGTACATAAAAAATTCCTATGAAAAACTAAGCTCAGTATAACAACATAATAATGAGAAAAATATATAAACTAGCAGTTCACAGAAAAAGATGCAAAAATATTTTCAATCTTGCTAAAAATCAAAGAAATGCAAATTAAACAAAGTATAATTTTTGTCTATTATGTAAAGAATATTGACAAAATGGATAATACCCAGTATTTATACAGGTGTCTGGGTGGCTTGGTGGGTTAGGCTTCTGATGGGTCCTGACCTGAGGTAATGGGGTAGAAACCCCAAGTGGAGCCCTGCACTCAGCCAGGAGTCTTCTTTTTCTTCTCTTCCTCTCTTCTCCCTCTTTCTCTCTCCCTCTGCTCCTCCCCCGCTTGTGCTCTCTCTGTCTCTCTCTCAAATAAATAAATCTTAAAAATAAAGCCAGCATTCAAAAATCTACAGTAAATGGAAACTCGTGTAGTTTTGACGGAAGCATAGATAGTTTGGTGGAAAAACTAGTGATATTTATGGAAACCTTAAATTGTCAAAGTCTTTAAACCTCTGATTCAATCTTTTGTTATACAGAAAAAGCATGTAAACAATATACAGTGTAAGTTCTCCTGACCTCCATTTAGCTAACATATCAAATTAGCTGGCGCTCTTTCTCATTTATGAACCACTTAAAGAGATACCCATGCTTGCCACATGCTGGCAAGCCAGCTACTTTCTAATATACTTAGATACACTTGCTCACACCAATGATTTTGAAGTTTACCAAGTTGCCAAACAAACCAGTTGTGCTTGTTCCTAAAACTGCTGAATCTGTAAATTGAATTATGTGATTTTTATTAAATATTATACACACCAGGAATAATATACAACAGAAAAAGGGACACACTTGTTTCCATTAAAAACAATTTGTTGAAAGTTTTGGGAAGATCTGTAAAAAAACAAGATATTAAAATATACTTGTCAAATTGCATGCAAAAGAAAAAAAATCTAAAATTGTCCTGTAATTAAATACACTTTAGATGTGTTTCAGTTCTCACAGAACTTTTTACAAAAACTGGATGCAAAAAAATAGTGGCTTATGCAAAAGAAGATGGCATGGTAATATAATTAGTGTTGGCCCAATATATAGAGTAGCAAAAACTTGTATATTCATATGCTTTCATATTTGAAAATTAATAGTCTTATAAATCATTGCTTATAAGTCTTTATTTAATTATGTTTGAATTTTTCCAACCTTAAATCTTTTATGCACTGAATTGGAGCACTTCAATTATATGCATAAATATTTATTATACCACTGTAACATGAAGAAGCTGGAATCAAAAATTAATGAAATACACCATACTATTATAAAGAATCAGAGCTATATAAAGGATCAGGAAAAGATATAGAAAATAAGATGCTAATTAAAAATCCAAACAATGACTTATAGAATATTAGATAGAATATGTCCCCCAATTTTTTGTCTTGAGAAAATGTAGTCCCAATATAGTTAGAGTAATACCTAGGTAACTAAACAAACAAAAGACTGAAAAAATTCATCCAACTATAAATAGTGGTTTCTCTTGTTTTTACTTTTATTTTTGCTTGATGCAGTCTATTATCTGAAAAATGATTTGTGAAAAAGAATCATTAGTATTTGTTTTCAAATAATCAGTACCAGTGTATAATCATATTATCCTTTTTCTTTTTTTTTTTTTTTTGGTTTTTCTAAAAATGCTTTATAGTACATACTGTTAGTGTCAAACTAGTAGTTTGACACCAATAAAATGTGTTTCAAGTAAATGACATTTCCTTTCTCTATCACCTTTTTGCATTTGGAGACTAATGGATGAGCATATAAAGTTCCATGGCATAGCCTTTGATTTTAAGCAACATGTCAGTCACTTAAATTGCTGATTAATTTTGGCTTGGCACCACTTATCATTTTAAATTGAGTGCCTGATGAAATAATCAGTCTTCTGTGCCTACTCCGAGAAATTAGCACTCATGTTTATTTGTCAAAATGTCAAAGTGAGTCTTTAATCCCTAAGTACTGTCCTGGGTAGCATACGCCAACATCTCTCGACCTTAAGAAAGAATACTTTAAAAGCAAGTAGAAGCACAAGCACTTCTAGCAAGATCAGCTTTGTAAATCCACCTCATCTAGCTTTTTTTTTTAAGATTTTATTTATTTATTCATGACAGAGAGAGAAATAGAGGCAGAGACACAGGCAGAGGTAGAAGCAGGCTCCATGCAGGGAGACGAATATGGGACTCAATCCTGGATCCCAGGATCACGCCCTGAGCCAAAGGCAGATGCTCAACTGCTGAGCCACGCAGTCATCCCAAGCTCTCATTAGAAATTAAGTAGAGCTAGAGTCACAAACTGATGTGATGAGCTCCTCAAAGTTTTCATCACTCTACTAAAACTAAACAAGATTTTTTTCTTATTTTCTTATTTTTAAAAAAGGCAACAGGCATTCTTTTACTTAATTGAAATATTAAATGTTAAACAAAGTGCTATTCTAGGTGTTGGGGAAAGGAGCCAGAAATTATCCTCGTCACTGGGAGTAGGGAGTGAAAAGTGCTGACCTTAGAGTAAGCATTTTGAAATCAAACCAATGGGTCAGTATGTAGTAATAGTTATTGAGATCATTATTGGTGAAAACTTCATCTCTACAAAGAAAGTCAATGACAAAAGTATACAGAACTGGCAGGCACAAATTACAATCATTGTCAAACATCCATATGATATGACTTAGTGATGTCGTTAACCCACAAATAGGATCTAAGATTTCAAATACTTCTTCAATAGCAGATGAAAATTAGGCTGATGCAACATATCCTTCTCTCTAAGAACAATTCTATCATCAAAACTTGTATGTTTATTCAGTTGTCTGTGGTAAGCTAGTAAACATTTTACTGTTCCCTAAATTGTATGACCTTGCATCTTAAATATTCTTCTCATACAATGTATGTAGATAAAATGAAAATGAAGCCAAATAGCAATTTTTGTTAATAACTATTTAGAAATAGATGAACATATTTCCATAAGGGCAAAAGAGTTAAACAAACTTGAAAAGAAATCACTACTCCCATGATTGAGAAGTATAAAATCAATCCCAGAAGTGAGAGTTGTGTTGCAGTTCCTTACTTTTTTTTTTTAATTTATTTATTTATGAGAGACACACAGAGAGAGGCAGAGACCTAGACAGAAGGAAAAGCAGGCTCGTTGCAGGGAGCCCAGTGCGGGACTGGATCTCAGGACCCCAGGATCACGCCCTGAGCTGAAGGCAAATGCTCAATCACTGAGCCACCTAGGCATCCCTGCAGCTCCTTACTTTTACACATCTTGTAAATGAGATAAACAAGAACAAGTTGAATGAGAGAGAATATAGAGAGTTAGAACATGTCAGGAAAAAAAGAAATAATACATAAGCCAATTGATTCCATAAATAAATATTTGTTAAGGACTTGATTATGTTATGTTCCAGACACCTGGATGCTCAACAACATCTACTTTCATGGAAGTTACTAATGAAAGCATTAAAAATTATAAATATACCTCTATGTGCTGCTTTAGCTGTAGCCCACAGCTTAAGTTGTGTTTTCATTATCTTTCAGCTCAAATGCTTATTTTAGTTTCCCATGTAACTTAATCTTTTACTCATGAATTATTCAGAAGCTTGCTGCTTAATTTTCAAATTTGGGTTTTCTCCAAATATCTTACTGAAATTTGATTGACCAACTATCAATTAAATATAATTGATAATTTTCTAATTTTATTTTATGGTGGTCAGGAAAGATACTCTGAATGATTTCAACCCTTTTAAATTTACTAGATTTGTTCTATGGCCCCTCATATCGTCTATTTATCTTAGTAGACCATGTACTTTTGAACTGCAGTTAATGGGTGACAGTATTTGATGGTTTATTGATTAAAGAGTACAAGAATGAATACGAGTGAAAAAATAATACCATATTTCTTTCTCTGGATGGCATTGCCTCTCTTGGAAATGAGAAACAGAAGTTAGGTAAGAGGTGTGGGATATGGATACTAGTGAATTTGTGTGGTGCATATAGAAGCATACTGCAGGAGAAAAGATGGTGGGGCTGGGGCACCTGGGTGGCTCAGTCTGTTAAGCCTCTGCCTTCAACTCAGGTCATGATCTCAGGGTCCTGGGATTGAGCCTGCTTGTCCCTCTCCCTGTGCCCCTCGACCCCCACTCATGCTCTCTCGAGTGCTCTCTCTCTCTCAAAACCTAAATGAAAACAGACATCTTACATGTCTTGGACATGCTGAATTTTAGCCAATGAGAAACCCAAGTACAATGTCCAGTGAAAGTTTGCTATACAGACGTGTCACTCAGCTGAGAGGTTTAAGACAGAAATATTATGAAAAGAAAAGTGAAGCAGGTCCAGGCAAAGCTATATATCTCGGGGGGGGGGAAACAGAAAAAAAAATAAAGCAAAGGACAAGGTCATGTTTCCTGGGCTCAAATTTTGAATTTTTATTTTAATAAATTTAATATTGTTTAATAATTTATACATGATTGATATTGAGTCATGCTGGCAATTTATCTGATCTTTGTTAGGATTGTTACATGGTAGTAAACAACTCAGGGAAAAGTTGATAGGTCACGTAAACTCTAGCAAATTCATTATTGGTAAAATGTCTGATTTCTGTCTTTCACACAGAGGTTACAGAAGCCTTTTCTCTTTACTTGCTTGAATCATGGCCATGAATAATTTTTCCAGGAAAATATGAAGCGTTAGTCATAGCTTCCTTAAGCAAATATGCTTAAAGTCCTTGAAATCACAAGTCAATTATTCTAGGTTTGCAAGTAGTGACATCTAATTAGAATGTTAAATTAAGTTCACTAGGGATACTGCACTTGTTTATACATTCAAACTAATTTCAGTAAAGTAAATTTAGCCAACAGAGATTATTTACTTTGTCACCACCCATTATAATAAAATTATGAAGGCGATTTAGAGGTTAGACGATGAGTAGCTAACTCTTCCAACTTCTCATTGAAAGATTCATTGAAGAAGAGGGGCAAGAAGAAGAAGGAGGTAGAGGAGAAAAAGTATATCAGGAGATCAAAAGTTCTGACTTCCTGGGAAACCAGCAATATTAGTCAATGTTTTGTTAGGCCTCAATTGAATTGCCACTAATCAAAAAATAATTGAGTTCCTAAAAACACACCAAGAAAACCTCACACATAGTCCTACCACAGAGTAGAGAGCATTCAGAAGCCAAAATGTCCCTGTAGGCAGCCTTCATCCACTTTACACCCTTCCCAAGATTGTTTCTCATGTTTTTGGTGAGAGATCTACACTAGGTTGGATGTATTAATTAGGAATTACTCTGTGCTTTTTTTTTTAAATGAATCAGGGTCCTCTTGAATCTTTTACAAAAAGAAAACCACTCAAATGTGAATATGTTCTATTTTTTTTAAAAGATTTTATTTATTTATTCATGAGAGACGCAGAGAGAGATTGGGGCAGAGACACAGGGAGAAGGAGAAGCAGGTTCCTCGCAGGAAGCCTGATACGGTACTCGATCCTGGGACTCCAGGATCATGCCCTGAGCCAAAGGCAGGTGCCAAATCGCTCAGCCACCCAGGGGTCCCCAATATGTTCTATTTTAAAAGAGATTCAGAGGACATCTGGGTGGCTCAGTGGTTGAGCATCTGTCTTTGGCTCAGGTCATGATCCCAGGGTCCATGAAGGGAGCCTGCTTCTCCCTCTGCCTATGTCTCTGCACCTCTCTCTGTGTCTCTCATAAATAAATAAATAAATAAATAAATAAATAAATAAATAAATAATAAATAAAATCTTTAAAAAAAAATAACGAGATTCAGATATAGATACTAAATCTTTTTCTGTTCAACAGAGAGTCCTATTTTTATAAGTGTTTCTGTATTTCTTTTTATGCCAATACCAATGCAAAATACTCAGTCAATGTCATCTAAATGATACTATAATTACAAGGGAGGCTAACCTTCAGTAAATGTATGAAGCTTATTTTAGATTACCAAGCTCCTTAATTTTACTTAACTCTTGTAAATTTACCTCACAAATTGCAACACTGTCCTCTAATACCACTGCAATTCACTTATTCTGGCCTTACAGAAGAGTCAACTGTCAAGCCTGAAATGACTTCATACAGAGTAATAAATGTATGTCATTCCTTGTCATATACAATCTTAGAAACTCATCCTAAGGAATGATATCAGATAGATATAAAGGATGTTGCCACAATGGGACATGGGGAATGTTAGGAGGCAGAGTGAAATATTGAATGGGTAAATTTTAACAGAGGGTACACTGAAAAGAAATCCAAAAAGTAAATCACTGCCTAGAAGTGAAAGCTTCGGAGACCCCCAGATCTCCAAGACAGAGCACGAGGAAATCTGAAAAAGCAGTAAAAAAATGAAGCAATGTGTTATTGAAAATGTAGCTTAGGAAAGTAAATGGTTCTAGTCTTAATATACCCAAATTGTGATATAGTGGTAAATATGTAGATCATTTGTTCTCAAATGTTTCAAGATGTTTTCATCTAACTTGGCAAAGCAATCCATTCTTGTCTGAGTCTTTTCCTGCCTCCCTAACTCTCCTGCCTTTGACTGCACCCACTGCATTTGGTGGTGTTGATTTCTGACCACTGGTTTGATGGCAGAAAGAGTTTTACACATTTTCTCTCTTCTTCCTCTTTTACCATAATGTTATTCATGAGGAAGAGTGATTAGATCTCAGGCAAGTGCAGAAGCCACACTTCAAAGGCAAGGTAAAAGTAATCTTTTCCTGTATTTTTCTTTTTGCACTAGTCTCTGTATGTGCTCAAAAACCCCAAATCGAATTTTATTGTTAATAAAATACTGGTCAATAAATTTTCCTCTCCCACCTGAGGCTTCCATGCTTCATATTATAAAAACGCGTTATTTTTAATAAGAGAAACAAAAGCTTTGAGTTAAAAATATTATTGCTTTTTATTACCAAAGGAGATGTGATTGAGAAAGGAACCAAATAGCACAATGCCATATAAGTAGTCCCTATTTTTTATTCTCTTGTAATTTACAAAACAACTGGAAAATGGAAAATAGACTTTATTAGTTAATTTAATGAAATATCTATGTCTTAAAAAGGGGTAAGTACTAATTCTAAGATAAGCTAATCTACAGTTTAAAATATATTTACAAGGATTACTTTTATTTAAATATATTATCATCTCCAATATCTTTTGTTTGCAAAATTTCAAATTATATTTGCTCTCTAGTCTTGGGAATTTCTGGTATCATAGAAAGAGTAACAAGACATTTTATCTTAGCAAGCTAGTGTCTCTAACTTTTCTGTGCAGAGATGAGGAGAAGATAGTTAAAGCATGAAAGTGATCACCGTTTAAAAATAAAAAAGAAAATGTCCTACAGCATTTTCACTTCCTTTCCAACTAATCTTTTAACTTGAACTCCTAAGTTCCAGTTGGGGAACATTTTTCTTCTCTCCTAAAAGTCAGTCATATAAGCCATTCCACCCCCATGTCTTACTCCTTTATTAAGCTAAATTATGAGCCACACGTATATTTTTTTAAGTAGATTCCATGTGGGACTTGAACTCATGACCCTAAGATTGCAAGCCGCAGCCTCTACTGACTGAGCCAGCCAGGCAACCCCACACATAATTTTTTTTTTTTTAAGATTTTATTCACTTAACCATGGAGGCACAGAGAGAGAGAGAGGCAGAGACACAGTCAGAGGGAGAAGCAGGCTCCATGCAGGGAGCCCAATGTGGGACTCGATCCTGGGTCGCCAGGATCACGGCCAGGACCGAAGGTGGCGCTAAACTGCTGAGCCACCAGGGCTGCCCCCTCAACACATAATTTAAAGTAAAATTCTAGGAATCAAAAGAGAAGAGGTTTGTTTATATATTTAAACAACAATATATATATTATATTGTTTATATTGTATTATATCATATATTATATATAATATATATATTTTATATATAAAAATAAGAACCAGTAAGAACTTAATGGCTCCTAGTTGGAAGGTATTCCATGTTACTTTGTAGATAGATAATTACAAAAATTATCACTTAGCTTCTGCCCAGAGTTGCCTGATACCTTAATACACAGTGAAGTGAAAATTTTTGTAATTGTCCCTATTTTAAAAGGTGATAATTTAAGTAGTTACCCAGAGGGATCATGTGGTCCCCTCATTTGGCAAGATGTGGTATCAGTGCACACCTAAGGATGAATACAGAGGTTGTCATGGCAACGCTGAAATTTGGTGGACTGCTGAAAAAAGCAAATCTATTTCTGTGAATCTCAGAAATGTGTGACTAACAGTTTCTGTTTGCAGGCCTCACGGATCACCTGGCTAGAGTATCACAAGCAAGGTACAGCCAACTTCTTGGCTGTACCATTGGTTCTCCTGGCTTACAATTGTGAGAAACTATGTTCCTCTTGACTTGTTTCGCTCCCTTTATCACCATTTCTTTGAAGTATTTGGAAAATATGTACTATCCAGGGGCACCTAGGTGGCTCAGTAGTTGAGCAGCTGCTTTCGGCTCAGGTCATAACCCAGAGTCCTGGGATCAAGTCCTGTATCAGGCTCCTCACAGGGATCCTGCTTCTCCCTCTGCCTATGTCTCTGCCTCTTTGCGTGTGTCTCTCATGAATAAATAAATAAAGTATTTTTAATGTGCTATCCAATGAATATCAAGATGAATTTTTGACTTAGTTTATAGTGGTGGGTAATTTGAAAAATGTAGGTAAACTTAATGTTAGATACAAACATAAGGACCCCTGTAATGTAGTAGGAGCACAGGGTTACCTCAATGGAAAAATAGCTTGGTTTTTTTTTGTTTTTGTTTTTGTTTTTTGTTTGTTTGTTTTATTTTCTGAGGAATGGAGAAATACAGGTGAGATAAATTATTTTACAGACTCAAAACAACATAGAGCTGTAACCAAAAAAATATGATTTGATTTCACATCTGAGTAAATGCATACTTATAAATAAATGCAAAAGGCTTTACAAAGATTTAATTTCCTCTCCTACAAAATGGAAGGAGTAAAATGTTTTGTAGAAATCCAATTAGTGAGTCAAGATCATCCTAGCACCTTTGGTAATATTTAGCTATTTCTAGATTGAATTTTAGAATACTTTTCCAGAGCTTTTGAGATATATATCATACCGTACTTTCTCATCAAAATATCTCCAAATTTCCCAGCCCTGAGTATTTACCATGGCTTGATCTGTCCTCAGGAAACAAATTCAAACAGGGTAGTCGGACATTACCTACAACAACTCAAAGTACACCCCAGTAAACTGTTTCACTGCATTGCAGCTGATTTGGGAGGAAAAAGAAAGGAGATGCAGGCAGAGGAGGATAGAAACTCCCAGGTAACACTGTGGAAGTGCAGGAAGTGCCATGTTCACAAAAGAGCCTGGGAAGGAGCAAAGGGCTCTTGAAATATAAGGTCTGGGAACATCTGAGAGTGGTTTCAGGAAATGAGTTTAGGAAGATAGGTTTGAGCCGTGTGATGAAAAGCATTGAATGTGTTCAGAAAAGGTGTGATGGTGTCATACTCAGAACTCTACTGTCAGTGTGGAATTGGATTGAAGTAGAGAAAATCAGAGACGGGAAGACCAAGCCAAAGAAAGAGAATAAGCACAAAACCAATAAGGACCAAGAAATGGAGCCCTGACTCCTACAATGCCAACCGACACTAATATTCCCCACAGGCTTACTCGGGCCTTTTCAAACCAACTGCTTTTCAAAACATCCTCTCATTTCAACTGCCTGTAGACTCTCCTCTGGCAGGGTTAGCATCCCTATTCATAGACAAGAACACAGAGGCATTAAAAATTGAAAGAACCTTCCCAAAGACCTGATCCCCCAAGGTCACAACAGAAAAAGAGATTTGGAATCAAACCTGTCTGATTCCAAAGCTACGGCTATTGAATAATTGTAAAAACGACAATAATGAGTTAATGGGTTTTTTTTTTTTAGCAGTAAATCATTCCTCTCCATCTCTGCTTTCTATAAACAGTACCCCTTTCACTAAACACTTTCATTAAAGTAGAAAAGGTAATGAATCCTTTGAAATGGTTTTAATTAATTTCTCAGGATAATAAGGAAACTATGGTGCAGTCTAATGGAGACTCATTAACAAATATCAGGATATTATACTATTTTAGAGGCCAGGAAAGATTTATAGGGTATAATTTTTTTCCCTAATTTTATCTTTTCAGCCCCAATACCTAGCACAGTGGACCAGGCAAACACACAATAAATTGTTCAGTAGGGAGGTTTGATTGTCAGCTAAATCAATCTCTCTCTCTTTTTTTTTTTTTTTTTTCACAATTAAGGAACCTGAGATTTGCTTGATCCTGTGACATGACAAGGCATGGCATGAAACCCACATCTGACTTCACGGAGTCCAGAGTAATTTTCATGAAGTAATTTTCATCTGTTTTAACAGAATAATTGGGACACCTGGGTGGCTCAGTGAATGAGCTTCTGCTTTTGGCTCAGGGCATGATCCTGGGGTCCTGGGATCAAGTTCCGCATTAGGCTCCCTGCAGGAAGCCTGCTTCTCCCTCTGCCTATGTCTCTGCCTCTCTCTGTGTCTCTCATGAATAAATAAATAAATAAATAAATAAATAAATAAATAAATAAATAAATAAAATATTTTTTAAAAAGCAGTAGTTATAGGGAAAAACACAGAGAACCAACATTATAAATGTGTACTTGCATGTATAAGAACTCAACTGGAAAAGTATAGTCAATAGATGAAATATATAATAAGTCCACAAAAACCACTTAGCTGCCACCAATAAACTTCTTGGTTTTAAAATATCTGCAAGCTGGCATCGTGCAGAACAATTTTATAAGTTTATTTATACTTGCTATAATGTGGCATTTCTGAAAACTTTTACTGAAACATTTTGACTCTTCTTGGTCCTTTGTGCACATGTACTATCTTAAAATTCACACACATGTGAAAATGGAAAATAAAATAACTTGCAAATATCTTACTCTGTGTTTTCATTAACTATCATATACTTAGATACCTTCTGGTTCCATTGGGCCAGCCACACTGGAAACTACCAATAATAGAAAACCTTTATTGCTTACTTAAAAATGAAATGTTTCCCCTCATAGAGACTTCACCATATTCGCCACAGTCTGCAGCAAGACAGCTCCTGGCATAATTGTTACATATTTGCTATAGGTAGCAGATACGTTGGTAACTTTAAGTAAACTAATCAGATGAGCTCCACTTTGCTCCCATGAAGCTCCCGCGGAAGTAAGTGCAGATCTAAGCCTCATGCAAGGACCCAGAAGCGCAGTCTATTAGTCAGTAGACTTCTGACATTATCCATTTCAGAGCGACAAATTATCAAGTAATCATGAAATTTCTTCATCTCTCCAGCAGAGGGCGGAAACTCACCAGCTGGTTGCTTTCTCTGGTAGTTCACCTTTGTTGCTTTGGGGGCAACCAGCCATGGTAGCAATGCTATCAAAGGATGGACCCCAAACTGGCTGCTGACTGCAAACTGTCTGTTAACAGATGGATACTAGACAAGGAACCCGAGCCAGAATATAAATCAACTATGTAACTAAGTGCACTATTTAGTTCAGCTGACTAAATCATGTGTGTTGGGAAAGGGCAAGACTTTCTCCAACGGTGCATTGGAGAACGGTGCATTGATTTTCATATTGGAGCAAGCCAGAGCCAAGAGCAAACCATCTTTGATCAGGGCTTTAGAGAATTCCTTGCATAGCCCCTTTCTTTCCAATGGAGCTCTGCAAGCTAGAGGCCACGCTGAGGTTTTTAGGAAGCAAAATTTAGGCCCCAGGAGAATTTTTAAATGATCCATTTTCTTGACTTAAATTATACATAATATAGTTAGCCTAACCTTAGTAAGCCCTGCGTATTATGATCTCAGGAATGAAAAATATATACCTTAGTTTTCCTTTGATTGAAGATGACATTTGACTACTTTAAATCAATTACATTGTTTTCTATTGGCCTTTTAGGATTTATTATTTCACCAATATTCATACTAAGAAGAATGGAAAATTAAAGATGATCCACAGCTCCTAGAAGGTGCCATGTAGGTGTGTGAATTCTGAGGTGTTGGAGGGGTTCATTATTACTGATGGCATATTCATGATTTCCAAGCTTAAAATCAACCTTTAAATTGTATAATTAAAGGAAAGGTAATTTTGTTTTCAGGTTTCTATGGATTTCATTCTTCTTGGAAATCAGATTTTTCTTTCTTAATATGATAAAAAAATTTTTTTAATTATTAAAATGTTCTATAATATTCTAGACTGTCACCCTAAATGCTAAACAGTTGCAATATAACAGAGAGGCAAGCTTTTAATGATCCTTGCAAAATAAATTAGATATATTTGGCCACTTCCTGAGTCTCAAATTTTTTTTTTATATCAGTTTCTTCCCTTCAAAAAGCAATTTAAAAAGTGGAGTCAATGTAATATAAATATTTTTGTTTCTACATCAATTTCAAGATAAAAGAGGTAGTTTAATGGAGTGTGAGAAATAGCATCAGTTTTATAAAGAACTCCATTATCAGTGTGGAAGCTTTTAAGGACATTCCCTTTTAAAAAGAAAACAACATAAGAAAAAAATTCAGACCCAATTTTTTTTGTCTGTTGTTTTAAGACTCTTGCACTGTCATGTTTTGCACACCATTCTAGATTAATCAACAATCTCATAGATCTATAAAACTGGGCCAGAAAACCAGCACCATTTCAGGACTAAGCAAGAGCATTATGAAGCACTAACATAACACACTTTGCAGTGGTATAGATAAAAACAGATTCTCTTAATAAGATATGGGATTACAAATTCATAAAAGTGTTCCTTACAAATTTTTTTATCCTTCCTATCAGATGTTCAACGACTTGAAAGCCTGGGTGCTATTAATCAGAGAGTTCTATATTATTACATGCCATCTCCTAAAAAGACAATCTTATCTGAAATAATAGTAGTTCATATGGTTGGTTGCAGATTTTTCAGAAACTGAATTACACCAATTCCAGCAAACTATTAGGATCAACTAAAATAATCAAATACACATTTGAGCACATTTCATACAATGACTGTGGAGAAATCATTAGCTAAGGCATCTGTTAATGGTTAAAATTAGCAATTTTATCTGTCTGCAGATAATAAAGTTTGTGAAAAATTCCTCCAATTAACAGCTGTTGCAAATTATTTTGTCTTTTGCATGTTGAGCTGTTTTGAAATCTTAAAAAAAAAAATTTAAGATGAGCTTTTCATTGGGAAAAGATAACAGGTTTGATAACTCACACATAGTAAATCTGTGTGTGGTGGCCCTAGTTATAAAAAAGAGGACTGACTTGCATTCTAAGAGGCAAGTTTTTGCTGTTTTATTTTATTTTGATGAGGTCTTGCTTACCAATTTTCTCTTTTTTTTTTTAAATCAAGTCGAAGAACATTGCCTACCCCTAGATTCTAGATATTTTGATCAATGTGTTTTCAAAAATATAATATATATATATATATAGTTTTACATCTTACATTTGTCTAGAATCCATTTTGAGTTTTGTTTTGTTTTTTGTATAAGATGTGAGGTTTAAGTTGAATTTCCTTTATTACCCCTAAGGATATCCAGTTGCTCCAGAGCTATTTTTTTCAGTGAGCTGTCCTTTCCCCATTGAATTGCTTTGCACCTTTGCATCCGCTAAGGTGTGTGGGTTTATTTTATTTTATTTTTGTGTTCTCCATTCTGTCCCATTAGTCTATTTATTTATCTCTTCATCAATATCACACTGTCATGCAACAAGTACCTGAATTATCTTTTTCTTTGGACTATCCTATTCTCTCTAAAACTGATTATTCCTTATTTTTCCCCATGACATTTCTAAAATCTTCTTTCCTTTGTATAAACACTTTGTCAATAAATGACCTACTTTACCTACCTCCTGAGCTTAAGCTTCTTTCATTGATGCTCAGTGCAAATATTGCGCTGAAAGTTTGATTTGACTTTTTTGATAATATGATCTCATTGCCTTTAGGAGTTTTATTATGAATATCACTTATTCATTGATGATCTACTATGATCCTATGATTAGGCAACAAAGCATGTCATACAAATAAAATTTATTTTTACACCCCTCAGAAGTTAAATCAATCTTAGCATATTATTTGGCATTGAGAAGCCAAATAACATTGAGGCAAGATATGATCAGGAAAAACAAAACAAAATGTGTGTTGCCAGTTGTGCTCTGGACAAGGATACCCAACCACAGGGCTGCTAAAGGCTGAAATTCAGCTCATTATCCACCTGCTAAGCCATATGCTCTAGTAGCATATTCCAAAAGAAGCATTGTTTTCTAATTTTCAGAAAGGTCTCATAAGGGCAAATAGTTACCTTGTGTAGCATAGAAGAAGTGGTGGTGGTCTCCAAGCTTCCCTCCAGCTCTTTTATTCTAAGGAAATTTCAAGGAGGCAGACATTACTGGAGGAACAAGGCTTCATGTACCATGTAGAACTTGAAATGGGCCTCAAATAATTGGCACAATTTGATGGAAAAAATCAAGCAGAAAGTTGATAGTGAAAAAAACAAACAACTAATACACAAAGGTGAGAATTATGTAGTGTATTTAAGGAATAGAATTATTTCTAGCAACCTGTAAAACCATACCCAGCTATTTTCTCAATAAATAAATTCCTTTTTTTAATTTATTTTTTATTGGTGTTCAATTTACTAACATACAGAATAACCCCCAGTGCCCGTCACCCATTCACTCCCACCCCCCACCCTCCTCCCCTTCTACCACCCCTAGTTCGTTTCCCAGAGTTAGCAGTCTTTACGTTCTGTCTCCCTTTCTGATATTTCCCACACATTTCTTCCCCCTTTCCTTATATTCCCTTTCACTATTATTTATATTCCCCAAATGAATGAGAACATATAATGTTTGTCCTTCTCCGACTGACTTACTTCACTCAGCATAATACCCTCCAGTACTATCCACGTTGAAGCAAATGGTGGGTATTTGTCATTTCTAATGGCTGAGTAATATTCCATTGTATACATAAACCACAGCTTCTTTATCCATTCATCTTTCGTTGGACACCGAGGCTCCTTCCACAGTTTGGCTATCGTGGCCATTGCTGCTATAAACATCGGGGAGCAGGTGTCCCGGCATTTCACTGCATCTGTATCTTTGGGGTAAATCCCCAACAGTGCAATTGCTGGGTCATAGGGCAGGTCTATTTTTAACTCTTTGAGGAACCTCCACACAGTTTTCCAGAGTGGCTGCACCAGTTCACATTCCCACCAACAGTGCAAGAGGGTTCCCTTTTCTCCGCATCCTCTCCAACATTTGTTGTTTCCTGCCTTGTTAATTTGCCCCATTCTCACTGGTGTGAGGTGGTATCTCATTGTGGTTTTGATTTGTATTTCCCTGATGGCAAGTGATGCAGATAAATTCTGAGTTTAACACTATTATAATATATGGATCTGTGAAATTTTGTGACTTTAAAAAAATGTCTTAATATTTAAACGGGTTAGGCATGACTTCTAAGAACTACAAACGTGACTTCCACATACCCATTAATGGCTACTTTTACCTTTAAGTGTAGATAAGGCTAATATAATCAGACTAATATATTTTTTCTGACCTGAAATGTTAAAAGATCTGATCCCTTTTCCTGTATTATAGAGGTATTCTATTCTGTTTTAAATAATGTGGACTTTTTATCACCTTGTTTAAAATTATTATTGCTGCTTCCACTGCTTACTTTTAATTTCCATAATCACCTTTATAATCCTGTAAAACAGTCGCAATATTGATCCCGTTTTTTTGTTAAAGAGCACTCTGCAAGATTAAGGACATACTTGTTTGAAGAAGAAAAATACAAGTAAACTTTCTACATTCAGATGTGCATTATGGTTTATTGAGAATGCTAATATATTCACTATAAAAAGTTAATGCTGTATTATTTTTCTTCTTTTTAAAATGTTTTTGTTCTGTGTAAATGAGCCAAATTAAAAAAAAAAAGTATCTTTTAAGAACTGTCACTATTGCTGAGATAGTCAATACTCTAATCACATAACTAGAAAGAATGTTGGAATCTTGCTAACCAAACCCTTCTAGACCATCTGAAACAAAATCACCTAGTCTCTTGTATCTGCTCCTGTTCCATTGGTTTCATACTCTGTTGCTTCCATTAGTATATTGTTATATAGCTTGTCATTTCCACTAGACTGGGTTACCATTGGTTCAAACACAAGGCCTTGTATCCAACCACCAAAAATCTAGTGCCAGGTTTAATAGGAATACCAAAAAATACTTGCTAAAGATTGATGAAACAGAAGCAAATAGTGGCTTGTGACATTTCACTGTCCCACACATTGATAGTGAATCGAGATTGAACCCTGTTCCAATTTCTAGACCAGTTCCTGTTTAGTTCTAACTTACTGGTTTTTCTGTACCATTTCTTAAAATTTTTCAATTATGAAATACTTATTGTGAAGTATATAAATAAGGTATAGTAGATATAAGAAAAATAATATACAAATGCAAATATTTGAGGAAAAATATTATTAATTTATTGATGTTTATTCTGTGTGTTTGTGTATATGTGTGTTTGAGGTCATTAGCTCAAACTTGCATATTGTTTTCTGTCATAAATAATTACTGGTGCCATTAATATTGAAATAGGAAATGATGGGTAGGAATGATATTGAGATGTGTATTAGATTTGAGATTTCTAAATTACGTCTAAAGGGAGGTATCAGTAGATTATACATTTTCTCAAGTAACCGCAAATTTGGGTATAGGAAACAAATAGAAAAAAAAGGAAACAGAACTAGTTGAGAGTCAGCATTTTATCAGGTAGGTAGTACAGAAAGGCAATACAAAGACTTTTAAGATTTGCATACCTCACTACTGTACTAAGGAAGGGAATGATGAAAGCGGGTAGGGTTGTAAAGATAGGAGAATAAATGTATGACCCTGACATCAGTATGGGGAAAATAAAGATAGAAGGGAAATACAATTGGGGCACCTGGGTGTCTCAGTCAGTTAAATGTCTGACTTTGGCTTGGTCATGAGCTTAAGGTTCTGGGATGGAGTCCCACATTGGGCTCAGTGGAAAGTCTGCTTCTCCCTCTGTCCTTCCCCCTGCTTGTGTTCTCTCTCTATCTCTCACTCTCAAATCAATAAAATATTTAAAAAGAAAAGAAATATAATAGAAATCTGTAAAAAGAAGAAAAATTTAAATGAGCAGACAAAAGGCAACAGCTAGAAATTAGAAATAAAACAATGAGAACAACATCCACAAGCCAAGGAAGGCAGTAATGATGGTAAGATACAAATTTCAGTCAACAGTTCAATTAAGAAATATCTATTTAATTTACCATATGCCCATATGTCAGGTGTAGTGTTACAGTGTTATAGAGCTAAGTGTAAGGAAAGGAGAAATACAAACAAAAAATGAGGAAATCAAAGCTCCTGATTTCAAGAAGCCCACAAATCAGCAAAAGCATAAGACAAGTACATCAATTACCATATTTCAAATCTAATAATGAGAGCCCTGATTAAGGCACACAATTATAAGAGCCCCAAGTGAGGAACAAAGTGAGATATCATAAGGCACAAATGACATATCAGTTGGGAAATCAGGACATATTTCATAGAGGAAGAGTAAAATAAACTTTGAGGGATAAATTGGTTTCCTGTATATATATAGATAGATTTGGAGACAGGAAAGCGAACAGAAAAGCCATAGAAATGACTGAGAATAAAAAGTTGGAGCATGCCCAGATGGCAGTAAGCAATGTAAGTGGGAGAACTAAAGGTAGCAGACAATTAAAATAAAGATCTTTTGAAATTTTAAATCAATGTAGGTATTATTTCCTTTGTAGGGTTTTAGCAGTTCAATGCATTGGTTGTGTAAAAAAGAAGATAGATAGATAGATAGATAGATAGATAGATAGATAGATAGATAGATAGATATAGATATAGATATATAGATATATGTAGATATATAGATATATAGATATCTTCCTATCTGCTAAGCCTCCATGGATGCTGAAATGTTTTCATCACTGATATTATGGAGAAATTGTTACTCACACAAATAAATCAACCATTATGGCATTTCCTCCTCAAACATAGCTAATCATTGAAAAAAATATATGAGCATATTGCCTACCATGTTTGGCAACAATCCACAAGACTAATACCATTTTATGCTTCAGGATTTTTTCAAATATAAATACATTTTTCAGGGTAGGAACCATTTGAGAAACCACAGTGTTCCTTAGCTCATCATTGGAAATGGTAATTAGCACTTCAGTAAATTACCTGTAGAATTTTATTTCCACGAACAAGAAAATAATGTTATCTCACTCAGTGCAGCAGGCTGATGTGAATTATGACTTTCAGAAAAATGAAGCCTTATGATTATCCACCAAAGGTGCAAAATCATGATGATGATGTTGCTGTTCCAGCAACTTGTTATTCTGAAGTACAGAGTAGTGCTCATAGAATATTCTGAAGAAGTCCCTAGAATAGCTTGAACACAAGTATGTTCTGCTCCATTTCCTTCCCTCTGAGATTAGAGTGCTGAACATTTTACTCTTTCCCTTTGTTAGATTGGTGCCTTTAAATATCCCAAGAAATCTTCTTCAAATGTACCTACAAAATTGCTGTTGTACCATGAATAAATTTTGCTAATTAAATTTTAAGAAGAAAGATCATTAAAAGCCTGATGAAACAATATGGGCTAATATGTATATAATCATTATGTATATAATTACCATCTGCACAGTATTTACAAATCACTTAAATCTCAAAGTCGCTTTTAAAATTAAAAACGTCTACCTGTTCCTTCATTTGTAATGATTATTTAACTTTTTATTATCAAGCAGTTTACAGAAAAAAGATGTATGTATATATTTTCTCTTTTTCTGCTAAAAAATTACTAAAAATTACTAAAAAGATAATATATCTTATCAGACTGCTTTGAATTTCCCCCCTAAAAGTTCCTGTGAGTAATTGTTTTTGCAGAAAAACAAATCATGAAATAATAGAATTAAAGTACGGAAGTGAGATTTTAGAAATAATCTATTTTTTAAAACTACAGTGTGTTTAAATCCATTTTACAAGGATGACGGCAAGTTCTTTATGTCTCGGTAACTACATTCACAGAGGACTTATTATTGTTAATACACAGTACTCCTTTTTTACATACTTAGGCCGATCTTTGTTTATATCCTTCATAGGCTTTACTTACTGTTCCACCATTGTAAGACAAAATAAGAAAGAATCTGCTTGTACATTATATTCTTTTACATGTTTTTAGTTGAAGACGTTAGAGTAAAATTTACATTACCTTAACCCCTCTCAGAAATCAACTAAAAGCAACATATAAATTAAAAAAAAAATTTAAAAGTGGAACTCAATCTTCAATAAAACTAGGAAATAGCTAGTAACTTATATCTTAAAGTATGATGATATGTAACAAAGATATCAGAGGAAAATTACAGATGAATATCCTTTATGAACATAGACACAAAAAATACTCAACAAAATACTAGCAAACCATATTCAATAATACATTAAGAGGACGATCATTCACATGATCAAGCCTGATTTATTCCAGAAATGCAAGGATAGTTTAATATCTATAAATGAATCAGTGTGGTACACTACTTTAACAAAATGAAGGGAAAAATAATATGATTATCTCAACAGATGCAAACAAAATTCAACATCTATTTATAATAAAAACCCAGCAAAGTGGGTATAGAGAAAACCTCAATATATAAATATATATATTTACCCCAATATAAAAGCCATATAAGGCCACCACTAACATCATATTCAAGAATAAAAAGCTGAAAGCTTTCTCTCTGTGATCAGAAATAAGACAAGCATGCCCACTCTTTTTATCACTTTTATTCTATATGAATATATATGTATTTATATTCAATATTCAATATATTCAATTCAATTACATATATATACATATATAATTTTGAGATATTATTTTTTCATATAAAATATAGAATATTATTGTTCCATTTATATAAGAATATTATTCAGCCATAATATTCATATATACACATATATAATGGAGTATTATTCAGCCATAAAAAATAATTGAATTAAATCTTTCCTTTTGCTAAACATATATGGACTCAGGGCATTATCTTAAGTGATAATAAAACTGAGAAAATCTAAATTGTGTATGGACGTTAGTAAACGATGTCAGTTCATTAATTGGGACACAAGAGCCTTCCTTGTGTTAAACTGGAGAAACTGGGTGTGAGATATATGAATAGTCTGGGGGGGAAAAAGTCTGAAAAAATTCAAATAGTAAGATTAAATTTATATTGATAAAAGACCAGAGTAAAGACAGGAGTTTGCCTCATCTCCAAGAAACCACTAAGTGGTAAGAACAAGAATCAGAAGCAATTACAATCATGAAAAAGAATCAATCTGTTAAACAAATACTTATAACATGTCTAACAGAG
This sequence comes from Canis lupus dingo, assembly GCF_003254725.2. Lineage (NCBI taxonomy): Eukaryota > Metazoa > Chordata > Mammalia > Carnivora > Canidae > Canis > Canis lupus. The sequence continues at coordinate 33,725,411 of NC_064243.1, forward strand.
ATTGTGTCAAGTTCCCTGAGTACAAAAGTAAGTAAAAGAAACAATTTTTGTCCACATAAAACATACAATGTACTGAGAGATTAAAATCTACCAATATGATCTACTACTATATCTTTGAATAATGAGAGCATTTTATATTTTGCAAAATTATACAATAACAGGAAGAAATAACAGAATTACAATAGGCAGAAATTATTTAAAGTCAATTTTAGCTTGAGTGTGACAAAACAATCTAAGTAAATGCAACAATGTTGATTTGTAGATGATTACATTAAGAGATTAGAATTTTCCCCGATTATTATCACTTTCTTTTTATGTGCAATGAGTATTATGCAAAGTCTAACATTGGGATGTATTGTGTGACATCTACACTTAAAAATGTATTATTGTAACGTAAATTCCTTTCAATGAAAAATATTTGGCATTCATAAATATTACTGAAAGCTTCAAAATAGTTTTGTTTAAAATAAAACTTTTAAGACTATACTAATTGGGTATTATTTTGTTCTCAGCTGAATGCATAGGCAAAGACATACTCATCATTTAAAAATAATTATTATGAGCAAAAATGCAAAACATTTCAATGTATTACAGTATACTTTAAACCCAGGGTTTTACTTCTAAATAGTTTTTACCAATTAAAAGAGACAAAATAGACAGAGTTTATTACCTAATAAAATACTTGACTCGAATACCATGTAGTGATAAATGTTATTTTATCTAAAAGCAGATGAAATGTGTTAGGAATTCAAATAGCAAAATTAGGGGCACCTGGGTGACTTAGACAGTTAAGCAAATGAATTTGGCTCAGATCATGATCTCAGGGTCCTGGGATGAACACCATATCAGGCTCTCTGCTCATCAGGGAGTCTGATTGTCCCTCTGCCCCACCCTCTTCTCTAAACTCAGTTTAGCATTAAGGTTTGAGAGGTATAAATAAGTGGAGCTATATGTAATACTAACTTGGAAAAAAAGGGGGATATCTTCATGAAGTTGAAAGAGGAAAAGTCTTCATTGAGTAATACCACACTCTATTCAGACACAACACTCCTGTTATTCTGGACAGCCTGACAGTTAGCTCTGGCTCCACTCTATCCCCATGAATTATTTACTAATGGCTAATCTAGAAAAACTCATCATTAACAAGTAAAAATTTAAAATAATCATAATAAGATATTTCCAAATATATTACAACCAAAAGGTTACAAGGGAACACAGAAAAAACAAGTAGCATATTAAGATTGTTTACCAAAAAAAAGCCACAAAACAGATAAAAATACTAATCAAATATACTGCTACTGATTAATAGAGTTAAATAAAGAAATCTACATAGATCAATGTACAAAGTATTAACACAAGAGTTTTAAAATGAAGTGTCAAGACCTAAAACATGGTCAGGTTTTTTACAATTCTGTGCTGATTGAAAAGAAAGCATGCCATTTATGTTGGGGTGTAAACTTCAATACACAAATGTATCTGCCATCTTGATGATATTGTACATGTCACAGATCTCTATTTTTTGTCCTCTTGACTTGAATTAAGAAAGGTGTGTTAAATATCTTAATATTACTTTGTATCTATGCATTTCATTTTGCATTTCTTATAGTTTCTGCCTTCTGATAAATAATTGCTGTGATATTTGGTATATTCATAGGTTTTATAGTAATTTGTAAACTTTAGGATCATTCACTACTTTCCTAGTTGTATTTTTCCCTTTGGTACTCCTCTAACCCTATGCATCCACCATTCCAAGTATCTTGCAGTGCCATGCTCCTCATCTGGAACACTCTGCCCCAATTAGTTCACCTGGTGCTTCAACTCATCCATAGAGACTTTGCTCAAGGCCACTCCCTTCCTTTTTCTCTCACTGGAGAGAGCATGTAAATATCTCTGTGATAGTGTATAATAATATAGTAATAATTATTTACCATTTCTGCCCTCTATATTATTTATCTCTGTGTCCTCAAGACCCAGCATATAGCAAAATCTCAACAGATATTAATGATTCTAGGTGATGTGATAAGGTTAAAGCTATATATCAAGCATAAACAAAGGGCATAGGTAAGGGGGTTTAGTTCCTATGGAGAGCATAGGGCAAGATGTCACTTGAGAAAAGCAAAGTGAATCAGGCAGATAGGCTGGAATTTGGCTCTGAAAAATAAAAATATATGCTTAGTGCTTAACAACTAATGCTTGGTATTAAGTAATACCTGACACAATGTTTGGGTAAACTATTAGCTCCCAGGAGTGTGGCATATAGATGCAAAGAAACCCATTGCAGATACTGAAATTTGGAAGGTATTAGCAGATTTCCAAGATGACTATAAGACCCTGCTCCCTGGTATACATACTTCTTTAAGTTATTCAATCAAACGTTAATCTAGGTGATTCTGTGGCAGGATTTTGTGGTGTAATTAGCTCCTAAGTTAGTTGACTTTATGAAAGGTAACTAGATGGGTATGACCTAAAAGTCCATACTTTTGACCTATAGAACTCTGAGCTAATAAATACATATTGTTTACAGGTGGTGAGTTTATAGTACTATACTGAAACAATAGAAGATAAATACAACAGGTAACTAATTTTATATCCCGCTCCATTTCTAATGAATTTAGGATTATGTTGAGAGTTATAGACTGTACTTAGCTTCTAGCTTACAAGTCTTTGACATCTATATCTGGACATGGTTTTGGAAGGCAGGAATAAACTTAGCAAGACTTCCATAGACTGAGTCCTACCACTGAGACTCTTTCCCATCAGTGGAATCCAGCCTCTTACAGTAAAAAGAGATACCTGCTACCTTCAATAAGAGTTTTGAAGCTTCACAGATTTATTTCAAAACCCATTCTATATTTTCGTTGCTAAATGATTTTGGGCAAGATATTTAACTGAGGCCCATATTTCTTCATCTATAAAATGGGGATTGGAATAACTATTTCATAAGGTTATTATGAGGATAAATGAAATAATGCCTTTAAGCTTTAAGTGCATCTCCTAGAATATAGTAAACACCCATTAGCATTAGCTAACCTTAATTCACTATCCCAGACAAATATCTTTCCTTCTCTAGTGTTCCTTCCTGGCTTAACAAAAAACACAAATACGGGGATGCCTGGGTGGCTCAGTGGTTGAGTGTCTGTCTTTAGCTCAGGGTGTGATCCTGGAGTCCCGGGATCGAGTCCTGCATTGGGCTCCCTGTGAGGAGATTGCTTCTCCCTCTGCCTATGTCTCTGCCTTTCTCTGTGCCTCTCATGAATAAATAAATAAAATCTTTTTTAAAATAAAAAATAAATAAAACCCACAAATATGTGTATGATGGCCAGAATACATACCCATGTGTTCAGGATATAATAAACAAAATTTTGTAAATAATGTCTGTCTGTAAAGGTTAGCACATAAATGCAAATTAACACTTATCTGGTCTCAACAGCAGGTGGACTTAGGTAAGCAGAACACAGTTAAATGACTGGGATTGTGTCCATTTTATCAGTATATTTTGTAATATGCTGTCTGTGTTTTAATTGCAACACCTGCTACTGATTCTGAAAAGAAAAATTCTGTTTATTTATTCTTTTAATTAGGTTAGGCCAATAAAAATTTCCACGTTGCTGCTCATTATGTATTCTATAGTTATTTATTATTTCTAGAAAAATATTTACAGTTTAAAAAAGTTCAGTAGTAAAATGTAACTCAAAAATTCTATCAAGCAAAAAAAAATTTTTTAATAACGAAATAAAATAATTCTATCCAGCATCCTATTAGATTCAAGGTTAGTTAGTTCATGTGAAGATATTAATATAGTCATTGCCCTACCCTAAAACCCCAGAGATATTGGGGAAAGGAGACAAGTTAGAAAGGTTTTGCAAAAATTACTAAAAGAAGCAATTAGGGATGAACTAAGGAAGTGTGAGCTGAAAGGAGAAGGGAGATGGTGATGAGAAGATGTTGCTGAGATAAATCAAGCACTTGGAAACCAACTGGGTGGTTGAGGAAGAATGAGAACTGAAAATGTCTCTCTTCTTTTCTTTATCCTTGATCACTGAATTAACAAGCCCCATCAAACCCATTCCCACCACTCTGAAATCAGAGGTAAAAGAATGCGATCCTTTTAAATTAGACCTGAGTTTGAGTCTCAGTTCTAACATTTGTGATCAAAATGGCTATGGGAAAATCCGTTAAATTTCTTGAGATTTGATTTTGGTGATGGTAAAATAGAGATGATAATTGCATTTGATTATCACTCAACTTGTTCGAAATTCAAACGAAGATATGCAAAAGATTTGGATTTTTTAGGAAGATGGTAATGTCATTGACTGCAGTAGTTATAATAGGAAGGAACACAGATTCCTGGCAAGCTTTGAGAAATGGGTGTTCAGATCATGGCATGTTATATTTAAGAAAACAGCAGGATATGCAGGTGTGAATACCAAAAAGGCCATTTGGTGATAGCCTTGGGACTCAAGAAATCAGTCATGGATAAACGAAGAAACAAAAATACAAAACGAAACAGAAAAAAAGGATGTAAGAATCAACTGTGGAGCACTGATGGCTGAAATTATGAGATAATATGAGATGATAAAGGAAGTTTAAAAATTTGTCAGAGATTTTAAAAAGGAGAATAATATGACTAGTTCTTCATTCACCCTTCATTCATTTAATAATTTAAAACATTGAGCATCTATTATATACTAAATACAGAGTTAAGTCTGCCTACACAAACATAATTAGGATACATTCTTTGCCTTCAAGAAGCTCATGTTTTAAAGGTAGAATTGCACTTGAACACAAATAATTTTAATTCAGTGACAGGTAATAGGGCATCGAGGCTCTGCTCCTAAAAATTTTGGGGGGACAAGGGAGTTCATCAAGGATAGTTCACATTGAGGAACTGAAGAAAAATCAAGCAAATAAACAAGTAAAAGGCATTCATGGAAGGTGGATTAATTCCTGTGCATAAATATTCACATGTCCATGCAGAGATAAAAAGGCTCATGAGGTGTCCATGAAAAGCAAACTGTATAACATGGCTGGAGTCCAGGGGTGAGGATGTAGAGAGGGTCATGAATGACAGATTCTTAAGGGATTCAGTTGCTTTTATTCTGTAGATAATGAACAGCCATTGAAGAGCAGAAAATACCTAGAGAATGGTAAATGCAATTAAATTAAATTCTATATTTTAAACCAAACAATTAAGTTCACTGGAAATCACCATGCCCACAAACATCCTATGTCATGAAAAAGAGAAAAATAATAGCTTATTTTGACAACTGATATAATAATATTTTGTGTTTAAAAATATTCTACAAGTCTGCGGCAGATTGCACAAGTGGCTACCATCAAAAATAGGGGAAGGGGATAAAGAAGTACAAACTTCCACTTATAAAATAAACAAGTCATAGGAGTGAAAAGTACAATATAGGGAATATAATCTATCGTATTTGTATGGTAGTAGGTGGTAACTACACCTATTATGGTGAATATTTTGCAGTATATATATATAAATGTCGAATTACATGTTGTACACCTGAAATTAATACACCATTCTACTTCAGTTTAAAAAACTCCATGCAGGGACGCCTGGGTGGCTCAGCAGTTGAACATCTGCTTTCAGCTCAGGGCGTGATCCTGGAGTCCCAGGATCAAGTCGCACATCAGGCTCCCTACAAGGAGCCTGCTTCTCCCTCTGCCTATGTCTCTGCCTATCTCTCTCTCTCTTTGTATATCTCTCATGAATAAATAAAATCTTAAAAAAAAAAAAAAAAACTCCGTGCTGAGGAACTTTCAATTTCAAAAGATAAATACACTTGTTATCTTTACAGTGCAGCTGTTAAGATCCTTACCAAGCCAAAAGCAGCACCATTTTGTGTTATTACATTTGTGTCATACACTCAATGATAAAAACAAACAATGAATAAACAGAGCCAAGAGTTCATAGACTTAAAAGAGAGAGTAAAATCTATTCTCTACCCCTTGGATATGGAATGATCTTGTTACTTTTTCATAGCCCATTCAGATGTGAAATAATTTCATGTGAACACCAAACCTGTCCCATTTGCACATTTCCACAGTCTCTTAGACTCCTGCTGCTACCATGTGAGCAAGTCAAAGCTGGCCTACTAAAGGGTAAGAGACATGTGGGGCAGACATGAGCTAAAGCCATCTTAGACCAACTAGCCTTCAGCTACCCTGGTCACTGACCACAGTGACCACCACAGTCGTATGAATGAGCTCAGCTAAGAGCAACTGCCCAGCTACACGTAGCCCAAATTGCTGATCCATTGAATCTGGAGCAGAAAGGATGTTATTTTAAGGCACTAGATTTGGAGTAATTTGTTACACAGCAAAGAAAACAGAGACACAGTCTATAAATTACATGTCAGCTTTTGCCACACTTTCATAAACAGATTTCCTCATTTGTTGGTCTTTCTATAACAAACTTAAACCACACATTTGGAGAAGGACAAACATTATATGTTCTCATTCATTTGGGGAATATAAATAATAGTGAAAGGGAATATAAGGAAAGGGGGAAGAAATGTGTGGGAAATATCAGAAAGGGAGACAGAACGTAAAGACTGCTAACTCTGGGAAACGAACTAGGGGTGGTAGAAGGGGAGGAGGGCGGGGGGTGGGAGTGAATGGGTGACGGGCACTGGGTGTTATTCTGTATGTTAGTAAATTGAACACCAATAAAAAAAAAAATAAATAAAAAAAAAAAATAAACCACACATTTGGTAATCAATCATTCATATTTAGTGAGTTATTCTCATACACAATGTAGTAAAAGTAAGTTAGATTCTAGTGGTTTAAAACGGTATCATTCAAACATGGACTGGGGCTGTTTCACTTAGTCCAAGGAAAATGTTTCGCTACAGCCAGTGAATAATATAAACAGGATTCAAAAGGGAGAATTTATCCTACTTACTAAAATAAATTGTTTTCAAGTACTTAGAACTTTCATTAACATACAAATAACAGAAAACTAATGTACTAAGTCAAATCATCCTTATATTCACACCAGTTCATTAGCTTAGAATGTTACAATTTGTACAATAAAGCATTAGAATTGCAGTTGTAAAAATATTATCTTTCTTTGTTGGTTCAAATGGATTTTCCTGTTATCTGGTATTAAATTAGTGAAATGTTCTGATGTTTGCTTATCAATAATTCTCCCCCTGGGATCCCTGGGTGGCGCAGCGGTTTGGCGCCTGCCTTTGGCCCGGGGCGCGATCCTGGAGACCCGGGATCGAATCCCACATCGGGCTCCCGGTGCATGGAGCCTGCTTCTCCCTCTGCCTGTGTCTCTGCCTCTCTCTCTCTCTGTAACTATCATAAATAAATAAAAATTTAAAAAAATATATTAAAAAAAATAATTCTCCCCCTGACAGGCAGTGATGTACATATTTCACACTTAGGATGACCTATCTCTGGATCTTCAAAAATCTAAGTCTCTCCTCTGATTTTAGTCCCTTGCATTTTTTTAAATTAAATACTCTAATTATTATCTCTCAACATCAAGCCTATGATCTGAGTTCACCATTCTGTAACTATATTCTTCCATCTAACCCGAAAAGGAAGGTACTGGGGTAATATTTTTTTTTATTTTAAAGATTTTATTTATTTATTCATGAGAGATACAGAGAGAGAAAGAGAGAGAGAGAGAGGCAGAGACACGGGCAGAGGGAGAAGCAGGCCCCACGCAAGGAGTCTGAGACGGGACTTGATCCTAAGACTCCAGAATCATGCCCTGGGCCAAAGGCAGGTGCTAAACTGCTAAGCCACCCAGGGATCCCTGTGGTAGTAATTAAGGACTGTGAAATCTAAACAAAGAGGTAAAGAAATATAGGAGAAAGATTTTTTGAATAATTGACCTTCTAACATGAAAACCTTATATTATAGTATGGTATTTACTGTTTTTAAATCTTTCATACTCTCTTATAGTACACATTCCATCAGCAATGTCTAAAAATAATATTTTGCTGTACTTTCTATTATACAAGAAATCATCATTGTTACAAACGTCAATTTCTTAAGTAGAATCTGGTACTTTATTATTTCTTTAAATTTGTTCCCCCCCCCTTTTTTATTGGCATTCAATTTGCCAACATAGCATATCACCCAGTGCTCATCCCGTCAAGTGACCCCCTTCAGTGCCCCATCCAGTCACCCCAGCCCCCCCACCTCCCTTTCCACTACCCCTTGTTCGTTTCCCAGAGTTAGGAGTCTCTCATGTTCTTTAAATTTGTATTTATTTTGTTATCAGTGAGTTTCATATTATTTCATATTTCCATAAGTTTATTTGAATTTTTTCTTATCCATTTCCTAGTTATATCCTTTGACAATATATTAAACAATTAGGTATTCTTTTGCTTCCAATTCTCCAACCTCTTCTCTCTCTTTTTCTATCTTCTTATTTCTCACTTATATTTGCCTATACACATTGGGTTTATAATAATAAATTAAAAGTAGAGTAAATAAATAAAAGTGCAGAGTTGGTAGTAGTCAGAGAAAATCTACACCAGAAACAGGTAGACTTGAAAATTATCTTCTTTTATGCTTTCCCTTCAGAAGACACCCATAGTTTTGTCAAGCCCCAAGAACAGATTTCTCAATCCTCTTAAAGAAGATTTTTCAAGAATCCTCATTCAGGTAGACTTCAGAAAATGAGAAATGACTATAATGCCATCCAGACAGATGATTTACCTGACCTGTTGGAATGTTGCTACTTCCTAAATTCTTATATATAAAGAACGGAATGCTTCAGAATCCCATATATATATATATATATATATATATATATATATATAATATATATATAATATTTAATATTTAATATATAGAGAGAGAATATAGAAGAGAATAGAATATATAGAAGAGAATATATATAAATCTTTGCCAGGAATCAAGATTCTAAAGCAAATGGCAGGAGAGGAAGCCAACCAGACAGAAAGCACAGAGGAAGCAGTTATTCAATTTTCCAATTAAAATTCACAGAAAGAGACACAACAAAGCAATGGTTCTCAAAGTATAGGTATCTGAACCACCAGCAGCAGCACCAGAAAACTTATTAGAGATGCAAATCCTTTGGCCCTACCTCAGAGCCAGTCAATCAGAAGCTCTGGAGTAGGACCTGAAATCTGTGTCAATGAGTCCTTCAAGAGATTCTGAAACACACTGACGTGTAAAGATCGTCTTGATAGCCATGTGCTTACTTGCGTAAATAAACAAATAACATCGTATTTCCAGGTTGTTCCAGTTTGTCTTGTCTCTCTTGGTATGCAGTTCTTTCATGCTCACCACCATTATATGACAGTTAATTTAAAGTTTCCCAGGGTGGGAGTAATCTAAAATTACCTTTTAAGACTGAAGCACACTCTTGCTTGGAAACCCAATTAACTTTTAAGATTCTCATTGGACTTCCTGAACCTGCTCAGACATTGGAACTTTAAAAGAAAAGGAGGATTTTTTTTTTTTTTAACTTTCAGATCATTATCTGGGATCTCTCCCAGAAAGATTCTCAGAGATTCCTTCCTTTCCTCTATCCTTCCTTCCTTCCTTCATTTGCTCATTCATGCTTGTATTGCATGCCAGGGCACTTGCCTTCTGCTGGAAATACATACAAAAGTCAATCAACATATATGGACCATACCCTCACAGTAACTAAAGTCTAGAAAGGATAATTTATATGCATTATAAAGTCACACATTCTAAATTGTAACTATCATGATGGAGAAGTTTAAGAGGCTGTATGAAAAGGGGATGTAATCTCTGAACTCAGGGAAACTTTCCCAAGTGAGTAACAAGCATAAGATAATATCAAGACTGTCCTCTAAATTTTAGTCCATCTCTTCAAAGAATAAAAAGACACACTTTTGGGAGAACTGAGGAGTTGTAAGAAGAAAAAAAATATTTTCCTTCACTCCCTTCAGATAAGTAAACATAGGAAGGGAAAAAATGTCTCCTTACCAAGGCACTTATTATTTCTATCTATCCTGATTATTTTCAGGAATAGTATTATGGAAAAGGTGCCAATAGCCCACCCCTTTTGAATGAAAAGATTAATATGTATTATATCAACCTCCATTTTATTATAAAGATGAAAGTGTAAACTGGATTTTCAACTGAATGGATGTGGGGGCATTTCTTATCTGTAGGTATGACATGCAGATGTGATATACTGATATGATCTGCAGCATATGATATAAGAAATAGATCTGGGGCAGCCCAGGTAGCTCAGCGGTTTAGCGCCACCTTCAGCCCAGGATGTGATCCTGGAGACCTGGGATCGAGTCCCCAGTCGGGCTCCCTGCATGGAGCCTGCTTCTCCCTCCGTCTATGTTTCTCTCTCTCTCTTTCTCTCTCTCTCTCTCTCTCTCTCTCTCTCTCTCTCTCTCTCTCTGTTTCTCATGAATAAATTAATAAAATCTTTTTTTTAAAAAAAGGAATGGATCTGCCTATCAGAGCTAAATTCAAATAATTGAAAATATTCCAGTATCCAAGTAGTCAAAACACACTTTGTCATTAAATTTAAGGAACTGAAAAAAATAAAATAAAAATAAAGAGGGAAAGAGCACCTGTGTGGCTCAGTGATTGAGCATCTGCTCAGTGGTTGGTTGTGATCCTGGGGTCCTGGGATTGAGTTCTGCATCGGACTCCCCGCAGGGAGCCTGCTTCTCACTCTGCCTATGTCTCTGTTTCTGTCTGTGTGTCTCTCACGAATAAATAAATAAAGTCTTTAAAAAAAGAAAGAAGGAAAAAAGAGAAAGAAACAAACAAACAAACTGGAGTTAACAGCCACTGCAGTGAGTAAAAGTGGTCAGCACTGATGAACTCTAACAAAACAGGTCAAAGGAGCAGGAGCCCCAAATTATTTCATAACAAGTCAATAAGACAAAAATCATATTTTGATACTCAGTTCTTGCAGTCAACTGAGGTGGAGGAACAAGACATGCTTAGTGTGGTTAGAAATATCAAAATATCTATCAAGGAAGATCAATTTGATGATAAGAAAATACTTTCTATTTGGGGGGCAAGTGTAACGTGTAGAGTTGTTGGATCACTAGATTGCACACCTGAAACTTTTATAACACTGTACATTAACTATACTGGAATTAAAATATAAAACCATTAAACACACACACACACAAAGAAAAAGAAAATGTCTTCTACTGATCAAGAAAGATAACATTATGGTTTCTCCAAAGGGAAGATTCTTCTTTTCTGTAACTAGAGAGAAAAAGCATACCATCGCTCTCCCTCTAAACTGTTGATGTAAAGTTGGGCTAACCTTGTGAATAAGCAAAATAGAGTGTGACCTCTACAGTGAGATATGTTTTTCTATTTGTTCTATGGCTATCTTTTTAATTCATTTTCTTATCTTTAATGTGTACACTTAATTTTTATATAGCTAGTGCATTTCACATGGTTCCAAAACAAACAAAAAAATATAGAGAGACGTGGGGATGAAGAAAAGCCTCTTTCACACCATATTCCTCTGCTTGCCCAGCTTTTCCCACCTCGTTCTCACCAGGTACCAACATCAATTTATTGTGTATCTTTCCAAAGCTCCTTCAAGCATATACAATTAAAATCTCATATATGTTTTTTCTACCATTTATTTACTATTTTTACACCAGGTCAGCATACTACACACACTGTTCTCTTCCTTGTACTTTTCACATTACAGTGTGTAATCTTACCATGATGTTACAGATAACGTCTTATTTTTTACGGTTGCACATCACTGCATTATATTCTTATAATGAGTGAGGCTGAGAATCTTCTCATATGTTTAAAGAACCATTCTGCATTATTCTTATGAACTGCTTATGTTATATGTCCTTTACTCTGTCAAGTTATTGGAAAGTTTGATGTTCAAAAATTTTAACAATCAGTTTGGCACAATCAACATCCAATAGCAAAGGATGCCAGTCTAATTCAAAAGGACGCCAGGTGTAACCTGGCATGCCTGTTGGCATCATGTTCCAGTGGAAAATTAGCCCCGAATGTTGGCCTTTTCTTAGACGCTTTCAACATACAAAGTGTATTGAAAATAACTTTTTCCAAATGTGTCATTTATCTTCTAAATTTGCTTATGTTATTTTTTGGAGGGCAGTACACACATTTTTAATTTTAAATCTTTATGTTTTCAAACCTTTCTTTTATGCCATCCAGATTTTCAATTACAAAGAGTTTTCCACTCCAAAAATTTGAACAAATATTTTTATTATTCTTGAATACATATATTTCAAATTTTCACACTTAAACTTTAAAAGATTGGGATGTTATCCAAGTACACATTGTGAGATACAATGAGATACAAATATATCTAACCTTATTTCCCCAGATAATTACTTAGGTGTCTGACTCTACTTATTGATAATCCCATCCTTTTCCCCAATGACTTACCCATATATTAATCTTACCCATATATTAAATACCCATATGAATTTGAGCTTATTTTTATACTTTCTATTTTATTTCATTAATCTGTATAAATCCTCATGTACTAGCACCACAGTGATTTAATTAGTAAATCTTTATATTTTAAAACTTATAAGTCTTCTCCACCCTCATTGCTCTTACTTTTTCAAAGTTTTCCTATTTATTTTTATTTCTCCATATTAGATTTAGGATGGGTTTGTATAGTTACTGTCTTCAAAAAAGATGTTAGTGCCACTCTCATATACTACTGGTGGGAACAAAACTACAGAAGGGAAGTTGGTAATATCTAGCAAATTGCATGTTCATTTGGCCTTTGATTAAGCAATCCTGATTCTAGCAATATATCCCTAGAGATTCATTACCTAAAATGTAAAAAGGTATATGTACAAGAAATTTCAGTGAAGCACTATTGTAATAGCAACAACAACAACAACACAACAAAACTGGAAAACCCTAAATTATTATCAACAGGTAGCTAGTTGAATAAAATACGTATAAAGTGATATCTGTTTTTTAAAATTTCCTTTGTTTCTTTGACTTCTTACCCCTTGTCATTTCTTGATGGGTGCATTTTCTCTTTCTTTCTTCAGTAGATTAGACAATAATTTATCTATTTTTTTTCTCAAAGAACCAGATATGGTATTTATTAATCCTATACTTGCTTTCTAACACGTTTGCTGTTCATTTTACAACCTCTAGTTCAGATGCTTGCTTTCAATTTTCTCTTTTCTTTATATAAATATTTCAGCCTGTAAATTTTCTTCTAAGCATTCCTACAGTGAATCTTGTCAACTATTATGTATGATGGTCTTATTTTTACTATTTTACAGAAATTCTGCAATGCCTGTATGCATTCTACATTGACTCTAGAGATGTTTGAATATATTGCTTTGTTAGTTTAATTTCCAAATAGAAAACTCTTTTGTTTTCTGATTTTGTTATAATTTTCTTGTTTTTATTATGTTTCAATCAGAGAAATTTTCTATTCTTTTCCACTTCTTAGAATGTTTGAGGTTGCTTTGATCTCTTACATAATCAATTTCATGAGTATAACAAGAACACTTGAAAAGAATGGGCATTTTATCTTCAGGGTTCAAAGTTTGATATATACGATCAAAGACACTTTCTGAATTATGTTATTTGGGTTACCTATACTCTCAAATTTTGTGCAGTTTGATCTATCATAGACTGAAAGAGGTAAATTAAATTCATCTACTACTAGTAAGTAGCACGTTTTTCCTTTTAATCTCCTGTATTTTCAACTTTATCAGCGTTTGTATTTTAGGTGCAACTACTAGTAATGTTTATTTCCATTATAAAGTCCTCATAGTACCATCACAAAGGAGGCTTCTGTTTCTTCTTGAATAATTGTTGGCCTAAACTGCATTTTGTTTAAGCTCTTAGGTCAAGATCCTCACATTATTTTTTGTTTGCACTGCATGAGAATACATTTGCTCCTTTTTACACTATATTTTCTGAATTATTTATTCACTGACTTCAGCTTCAATCTAGAGTTAGGTTTTCTTTATGCTCCAATATGAAAATCCAAATCTTTTAATTAGATGTACCATTTATTGATATGCATATGTCAATAAATGTTGCCTTGCTAGAAATATCTATCTACTACACCACTCTGATGAGTGCTCTTAGAAATCTTCCCTTTATGTTTGAGAGATTATCTCTCATCTCTTTCCTGGGCACTTTTACCCTGCTCTTTTCATGGTTCTCCCCCAGAGATAATGCCACATTCAGTAATCAGCTGTATGAAAAGACATTACAAGTCTATGTAAAATGTGCATCAAAGGAATGGACTTTTGTATGACTCATGAAGTCATACTCAATGCCACCTGGGCCATTTAGTTCTCCAATCCCGGGCCCAAGGCTGCAGTGTAAGAGTTCTACTTTCCTTGGAAATAAATTGAACATCTTGCCTTCCAAATATAGCCAAAATAAAATTCTGAAACTTCTGCCAAACCACAGTCATCCAAAATGAGCCCTGCATTATCCATCAAAAAGAATTCAGCAATCGACAGACCACTATCCCTTCATTTAGTTCATTCCCCTTGCCCACAGTATCTTCATGGCAGGGAGTTTACTCTTCCTTATTGTCCACCTTCAATTTGAAACTTTTTCTTGCCCTTTAGTCAAGTTTTCATCTTTTCCAGGACAAAATTAATTTTGGATATACCACTGAATCTTGCATTTATAAAATTCCTCCCTGGATACATGATATTGTGAAAAATATGTGAACAATATTTTTTCCACGTTTAAATTGAAATTATCTCAGGAAAACAGAGTTTCCTTAAAATCTTATAGACACATAGTTGTCAGCACTAGTGAAAGAAGTAGACCTCTTTAAAAATGTGTCTGTAGTTACCAGCACACCTAGGCGTAAATTGCCTTTTCAGTTAACTGGTTTTAGTGCAGTGAGGAAATGAAAAACTCAAGAGTTGGAAAAAGAGTAATCTTGAAAAAAACTTGAATGGAGACATTTAGTGATGGGCAAAAAGCTTATAATCATTGGAAGCAGACAGTAGGCAGCAAGAGAAACAGAGGAGCAGATAAAGAGTGGGAAAAATGGAAAACAATGTGTTTTGTTTAATTCACATTCTTACTAGGGCAATCTCCTTCTCCAAAGCTGAAACTATAAGCTATAGCACACCTGATAAATCTGTGCACTTAGGGTTTTTTTCCATAACATCTTATTATAAAAATTTTCAAATATGCAGCAAAATTGAAAGAATTTTAATATATAAAAACTGGTCTATCCACTTAGTAGATTCTACTATTAACATTTTATTTATTTTTTAACCATGTGTTTATTCATCTATTCATCCATCAACCTCTCTAATTTTTTGATGAATTTTGAAGTCAATTGCAGAACGAGAGTTCAACTTCTTTATATTTTCTTTTCTATAAAGGTAAAAATTACAGTGTAAATGCTATTATCTGGTGACTAAACTGTGACAGCTCTGTGTTTATCTCCAGAGATGCCTGGAAGTCTGGTGCCAAGATAAGAACAAGTGATATAACTAAAAATTTCTAATGCGCTATTTAATTTCAAACATTAAACTTTACACCCAGGACCAACTTGTTTATTAATCGCTTACCCCTGGTATAACTACTAAACAACCTGACTTGCCCATATGACTAGTGGGGCATAAAACACTGCTGGTCATTTTTCCTGTTGGTATCTTGAAACTAAGATTCTTACTCACTTATCAGTGGCTCATAATCCACAGACGAAGTGCATTCTATGAGAGGCAAACAGACCAGATCCCTAGTGAACTGCGCCTGAGAGGTTCTCCAGCCCCATAATCACCTACACTTTGCTATGTCATTCTCCTTGTCTTGATTAAAGCTTTATGTGGGTATGCTCTATTAAGTATTGTAAATCTTTTATTTATCTAATCCTGTGAAATCATTGCATTTATATACAACAAAATACATAAACTTTAAGCAATATTTACTAAGTTTTGACAAACTCCTATCAAGACAGAATATTATTCTTAATCCCAGAATTTCCCTCATACCACTTCCTAGTCAAGCTGCAGCCCACCTCCAGAGAAGCCTGCTGTTATTTGTTGGCTCCCCATCCCCATACAGATTAAATTAGCCTATTGCAGAGCTTCATATTCATGGAGCCATGCAGTATGTGTTTTTGTGTTTGTCTTCCTTCCTTAGCATGTTTTTAAGATTCATTCTTCCTGTTGTTTGTATCAGTGCATTATTTTTTTATTACTGTATTAGTATTCCGTCGTGTGAACACATCATAGATTGTTCATCCATTCTCTTATTGATGTATATCAAAGTTTCTTTTTTTCCAGTTTGAAGCAATTTGGAATAGAGCAGTATGAGTATAATTGTAAAAATCTTTCTGTTTTCCTCACTTTTGAATAAATATCAAAGGGAGAAACTTCTGAGTCATAGGATAAGTATATGTTTCATTTTATGAGAAACTGCCAACATTTTCCCAAAGTGGCTGCTGTATTTTGCATTCCTATCAGTAACATATGAGTGTTTTAGTTACTGCACATCCTGGCCAACATTTGAGTTATCAATCTTCTTGAGTTTAACTACTCAAGTGGATGTATGATGGTATCTTATAGTTTTAATTTCTATTTCCTCATGACTACTGTCATTGAGCAATTTTACATATGTTTAATGGACATCTGCATATGTTATTTTGTGAGGTGTCTACCAAGAAAGTTGCCCATTTTTTAATTGGATTGTTTGTCTTTGCATTATTCAGTTGTGGGAGTTCATTATATTCTGGGTGCCAGAAGTTTTTTTGCAGTTGTATGTTTTGCAAATATGATCACTTAGGCTGTGTTTGCCTATTCATTTCTCTTATTAATGATGTGTTTTGAGGAACAGAAGTATTCAATTTTGAAGAAGTCTAGCTTATCAATCATACTGTGAAAAAGTAATAAATCATTGAAAAGTAAAAAATCATTTTAAAGTTTTGGGAGTGGTTTGGTATTCAGTAATAATAATAATACTAGCCTACATCCACAGGCTAAAAGTAAAAAAAGGATGGTATAATGTGAAGAGCTCTGAACTGTGACTCATGCGCACCTAAAAAGTACTGGACAGATAGAAAACTAAACATGTTTACTGTGAATAAATATGAATTATTACTTTCTGATATATTCTCCTATCTGTGCATGAATAGTAAAGAATTCAAATCCTTCTTGCATTATGCAAGAACTGACACAGGAACTCTTAAAACCTCACGAAAATGGAACTTGACTTTATAATCTTGATTAGTAGCTTTTTTAAGTGCTAGCTTTTAATAATTTCCTTGACATAGCCAACAACACCTCTTCGATGTGAAAAATCAGTTGACTAAAATTATGTGAACCACACACAAAAAAATTGAGACTACAGTTATATAATTATGGTTGTCCTGTTATAATGTAAAACAATAAAGTAAAAAGATTGCAAGAGTGTCTTTTCTCATTCACACCAGGAGATAATACTTAATGATATGATAGACTCTTACCGAGGGTAATAACTAATGTCAATGAGGATGGTGATTTTTTTTCATGAGAACACAATTACAAACTGTGTTTGACTCATATTTTTATACAAAGAGATTAACATAATAAAAAAAACATTTTGTAGAGAACTTATTTCGTTTGTCAAGGCCCTATGCCTTTTAGAAAAGAAATTTAAAGATCTTAAGAGCAGAATGGCAATCTGAATTTCGGGAGAGAAGGAAAAAGTTCAATAATTTGCTGCCTTACATTTTTTTAAAGATTTTATTTATTTGTTCATGAGAGACACATGAGAGAGGCAGAGACACAGGCAGAGGGAGAAGCAGGCTCCATGCAGGGAGCCTGATGTGGGACTTGATCCCAGGTCTCCAGGATCAGGCCCTGGGCTGAGGGCGGCACTAAACCACTGAGGCACACAGGCTGCCCTGCCTTACATTTAAAGTCATGAAAATATACAGTCTAATTATGAAATCATTAGATTATGATGAGGATAAATTTCTAAATAGTATTATTTTATTGGGTCCTTTAAGATTTGATTTTTATCCTGAGATAGTAGGCTAGAATCCATGTCCATTCATTCATTCCACAAATATTTAGTAGACCAACTTCATGCCAGGCATTTTGAAATCTCCAAAAATACAATTAGCAAACTAAAAATTCCCTATTCTCATAGAGGCTCATCTTATAATGACAAGAAAGAGTTAATAAGTAAATGGCATGCCTAGAGATGCTAGGGATCAAGAACAAAATAAATGATGAAGAAATAGTTAAGGGATGTGAGAAAGTAAGTCATTTAGCTTGCTTGAGGAAAAGCAGTCTAAGAAAGGGTGGAGAAAGGCAAAAGCTTTGGGATTATGCATGCATCTTCCATGAATCCAGTGAGGTTGAAGCAAAATGATGTTACAGAGATGCAGCTAGGGCTAAGTCAGATGATATCTTTCAGGCTACTGTAGATTTGTTTTTTCCCTGACTGAGAAGGGTAGCCATTGGATGATTTTGAGCAGAAGACTCATATGATATGACTGTTTTATAATTAATTCACTCTGCTTCATGGAAAAGAACATAGAGGATAGGAATAGAATGTTACCAGTTAGGGGACTATGCAATCCAGTTGAGAGATGATTTTGCCTTGACCAGGAAGGGCAACAGTGGAAATGACCAATAGATGATTGGATAAGAAAGTCAAGATTTCAAGGGAGACTGGATTGGATATATAAATTTGACAGACCACAATGATATTGAAAGCCTCAAAAGTGGATGAAATCACTTCCTAAGTAAGTGAGGTTAGAGAATAAAGAGTTGAGGAAGACAGAGAATTAGTTAAGAAACTAAGGAGTAGGGGATCTCTAGGTGGCTTAGTGGTTTAGTGCCTGACTTCAGCCCAGGGTGATCCTGGAGTCCCGGGATCAAGTGCCGCATCAGGCTCCCTGCATGGAGTCTGCTTCTCTCTCTGCCTGTGTCTCTGCCTCTCTCTCTCTCTTTCTCTGTGTCTCTCATGAATAAATAAATTAAATCTGAAAGAAAGAAAGAAAGAAAGAAAGAAAGAAAGAAAGAAAGAAAGAAAGAAAGAAAGAAAAGAAAGAAACTAAGGAGTAAAGCCAGAGAGACTGTAGGTAAACCAGACAAATGTGGTGTCCCACCAAGCAGATGAAAAGTATATCAGGAAGGAGGGAGAGAGAAATCAGCTGTGTCAAATGCTATTGATAGGTTAAGTAAGATGAGGACTAAGAAATTATTGACCCTTGAATAATTCAGGGGTTAGGGATGTCGACCCCCTTGCTATAAAAAATCTACATATAACTTCTGACTCTCCAAAAATTTACTAATAGCCTAGTGGTGACTGGAAGTATGTAGTTATGTAATGTATTTTATATTCTTACAATAAAGTAAGCTTAAGTGTTACTTAAGAGAATAATAGGAAGAGGGGCTCTTGGACTGCTTAGTGGGTAGGGCATGTAACGCTTGATCTCTTATGAGTTCGAGCCCCAATTTGGGTATACAGATTACTCAAAAATAAAAATCTTTAGGGGTAGCTGGGTGGCTTGGTCAGTTAAATGTCTGACTCTTTAAACAAATAAAAATAATTTAAATGAAATAAAAATCTTTATTTAGAAAATAAAGAAAATAATAGAAAGAAAATAATAGAAAGAGAAAATACATTTATAGTACCATACTGTATTAAAAAAAAGTCTGTGCATAAATGGACCTATGCAGTTTTAACCTGTGTTGTTCAAAAGTCAACTGCATAAACAATCCGATCTTGGACTTTGGGGTAAAAGGGAGCTAAGAAATGGAGATGCCAAATGCAGAAAAAGAAATCCCAAGAGAGGGATTTTTTTAGACAAGAAATTGTAGTGCATTTGAAAGCTGATACAATGAAGAGAAAGAAAACCTGATGACCTAAGAAATCCCGAATGCTAAAAGACATCATAAAACGTTTCTCTAAACATGCCCACATTTGCCTCTATGCATCCTATTTTCTTTTTCTTTTTTTTTTTTAAGACTTTATTTATTTATTCATGAGAGACACAGAGAGAAAGGCAGAGACATAGACATAGGGAGAGGCGGGCTCCCTGCAGGGAGCCCGATGTGGGACTCGATCCCAGAACTCCAGGATCACGCCCTGAGCCAAAGGTAGACACTCAACTGCTGAGCCACCCAGGCGTCCCTGCATCCTATTTTCAAAGCTAATCCCCACTCTGCTCTTCCTTTTTTTTTTTTTTTAAGATTTTATTTATTTATTTATCAAGGGAGAGAGGGAGAGAGAGAGAGAGAGAGAGAGAGAGAAGCAGGCTCCAAGCCCGGAGCCCAACGTCGGACTCGATCCGGGTCTCCAGGATCACACCCTGGGCTGAAGGCAACGCTAAACCGCTGAGCCACCAGGGCTGCCCTCTGCTCTTCCTTCTGCTGCCACCTTTGTGGAACTACGTCTGAGGCCTTATTAGTTACTTCCAGCTCTTGCCCACTGGCTGTGTATGACGGCCCCGCTCTCTTGCCTCAGTAAAGCATGCCCTCTTCCATCACTAGACAGTGCTAGAATATTTTCTCTTTACTTTCTAAGTGTGTCCCACCCCTATTTTGTCAGCCCAAGTAGTCTTAAGCAAAATGTTTAGTAAGAAATATTTAATTTAATTGTAAGTACATACCTTTGCATTATTTGTAAGAAAACACTGGGTTATGTTCCCACTAACTTTAGAGCCAAAAAAGAAAATTTATTTCTTTGTTAGAAAATTCTGAAATATTTTGGGTCATCTTTAGGAATACACAATATATTTCCTACTTTCCTAGGTAACAATTTTTATTTAGATACAATTTTTCCAACAGGAAGTGATCATCCCCAGGAGAGGCAGCCTTCACTTCTTTGCACACCGTCTCTTCCACCCCTTGCTCCCTAGGACAGTGATCCTCCCCTTGCCTCTTTTTTAAAAAAGAAAAATCTAAAACAAATGAACAAAATTTCTCTGAGTGCAAAAGGAATATATCTATGCTATGAAAAAGACATACTTGAGAAATATAGAGGAAAAATAAAGAAAAATTACTCAGATTTTTACTAAACATTTTGGATTCATTTCTCTATTACTATTGCAAGCTGTTTAGCAAACAAGAAATCACACATAAAATTTGCACTTACTGTGATGCAGCCACTATTTTCTAGTGATGATTAGATACTAACATAGTTTATATTGTTTCGCAATATAGAGACACCCTAGTAGAGTTTGGAACATTCAGAATGTGCAGATTTTTTACCATTATAAAATAGGCATTTTTAATTCTTACTCTTTAAATATTCCTCTAAGTATGTACTCCCAAATAGAATTTCTGGGTCAAAGCATGTGAACATAGGTCTGGGTCATAGTAACAGTTTCCCAAAATGTTGTTTTCCAACTTAGATCTCCACTAGCACCAAGGAGGAGTGCAATTGTTAATATGTTACATCTTTCATAATTTGCTGGAAGTGGTATATCATAGCTATCAATCACCTACTCATTATTAGTAAGAGTAATCTCTTCCCAGTGTTGATTAACCATGTGCCTTTCCATTTTAGTGAAAAGTGTGTTCCTGGTCCAATTCTCTGTGGCTAACTTTCAGGGCATTTTCCCCCTGTGAAGTGATTTAATGTCTTCGTAAATTAAGAATACTAACCAACTGTCATATTTTATTTAAAATACATTTCCATATGTTTTCATTTAACTCAGGCTTGCTTTGTTTTATTTTATTGACATAAAGGAGTAGGAATACAGTAGGAAGCATTGGTCATTTGTAAGTGTTTGAATTTATTCAGATTCATAAAACTTGTCTCCATTTACAAATGAGATTGATATTCACCTATATTTTCTGTTGTTTTTTTAGTTTCAATTTCTATGTTTAGCTCCTCTTTCATCCTTTTTAAATTTATCTGAATGAAATAAAGTGAAGTAAAATCAAAACGGATATTTTAAACTAGTTCCTTAATACTCCCAGCAATACATTTTGAAAGATCCATCTAGTTCACCTGATTCATCAGGTCTCATTTATCATGAATTATACTATAGGATCTAGTTCCATGATATCTATTCTATTCTATTGATTGGCCACTCTATTTTTCACCCACTAATTACTATAGTTTAATCATTTAAATTACACATTTAATTATCCTAGTCTTAGAAAAAGTTTTATCTTACAGAACTAGTCCCTACATATTATTCTTCCTTTCCCAAAGTTTTGCATGTTTTACATCTTCTTGTTCTTTAAGATAGTACTGAAGTCCTCGTTTTTGTTGCTATTTTGTACAGTGATTAAAAGCATTGACTCTAAATCCAGTCTGCATAGGTTCAAACTCCCAACCCTATCAACCTTGGGCAGATTATATGAGCTCTATCTGCCTCAGTTTTACATTTGTAACCTGAGTATAACAATTGAACCTACCTCGTAGAGCTACCATAATGATAGAGTGAATGATTAAATATACATAAAGCATTTAGAATAGTAGCTGGCAACATAACATACAATATTACATAGGAATGTTTCCTATTATTGTTTAGTGGCATCTACTTTGTGAAGCTTTATGTGCATCCATCATTGAATCCCTGCTTGGGCCCACTTCTCAGGACTCTGTCCTTCTAACTTAATGATCTTTTATGAAGGCAACCAAGTTAAAATAATTTCATATTTGGTCATAGGAATAGTCTCACAGGAGGAAAAAAGAAAATCCAAGAATTATTTTCCTATTTCTACTGAAATTAGTTCATAAGTATTGTCTCACCTGAGGCTGCTGATTCTCTTGACTTTTCTAACCCACAGGATGGGAAGAGAAAACACAAAGGTTCACAAAAGTGTGCGTGTGTATGTTTAAAATCATTCCCAATTCATTTTTGTTGAAACATTGCATTACCATCAGTCTTTTGTTATGATTGTATGCAATCCATAAAATAGAATTTTAAGAATAACTCCTTGCAGGGGATGCCTGGGTGGCTCAGCAGTTGACCATCAGCCTTTGGCTCAGGGAGTGATCCTGGGGTCCCAGGATCAAGTCCCACGTCGGGCTCCCTGCATGGAGCCTGCTTCTCCCTCTGCCTGTGTCTCTGCCTTTCTCTCTCTCTCTCTCTCTCTCTCTCTCTCTCAATCTCTCTCTGTTTCTCTCTTTCTCTCTGTGTGTCTCTCATGAATAAATAAAATCTTAAAAAAAAAAAAAAAAAAGAATAGGGATCCGTGGGTGGCGCAGTGGTTTGGCGCCTGCCTTTGGCCCAGGGTGCGATTCTGGAGACCCGGGATCGAATCCCACATCGGGCTCCCGGTGCATGGAGCCTGCTTCTCCCTCTGCCTGTGTCTCTTCCTCTCTCTCTCTCTCTCTCTGTGACTATCACAAATAAATAAAAATTTTAAAAAGATTAAAAAAAAAAAGAATAACTCTGAGGGGGGCACTTGACGCGATGAGCACTGGGTGTTGTTCTGTATGTTGGCAAATTGAACACCAATAAAAAATAAATTTATTATTTAAAAAAAGAAAGAAAAGATAGTTGAAAAGTACACCTTAAAATAAAATTTAAAAAAAAAGAATAACCCTTTGTAGCCTATAGTTTGTACCAAGTACACACTGATACATATAGGATATTTTTACCTTAATTGGCTGTTATGAGGCAGGCCCAATAGTTTGGGTTCTGGATTGCTAAGGAAGAGACAGAGACAGAGAGAAGGTTTACCAGAAGAGCAGGTTAAAAATGAAGATTACAGAGACTCCCACTTAATAGTTTTTCACAGTGAATAAGTCCTTACCTTCCAGGTGACAGAATGCAGACGGTTTCGAGGAGCAGATTTTGAGAAATATCACCCGAAGGAGGGACATAAAGGGAAGCACTTGCAATATAGCATTATCTATAGTTGTGATGGCTTCCTTAACAAATAAAAACAGACAAACTTCTCTGATTAAGGGAATGTTATCAGTTTACAGTGTGAAACACAACGAGGCAGGGATGGAAAGAAAGGACAAACAAGCATGCTGCTGGCCTAGCCATAAAAAGCAACAGCTACAATGTCAATCAGAGTCTGGATATCACTTTTCTTTCTCCAAGACATGGAAACCCTGCTACAGAGATCTTTCTTCCTCAGTGCCACCTCTTCTAACCTCCATTTCCTCATTAACAACAAAACAAAAACAAACTACACAAAGGTGGCCTGTTAGAAAAAGTACAATCTCTACCATTCAAGATGGTATCTCAACACATTCCCTGTTTGAATGTCAGTCTTTTCATAATGACCCCAAAAGTCTGAGAATAGCTCATGTGTTTTCACCATCCGTGGCTAACACCTTAGTCAAGGATGGCCAGGTTAAGAGGAAGAAGGGGATGTCGTTAGACCTTTCTATACTTAAATCCTACATTCAATAATTTCTACACAAATTGATATTTTAACTCTAGAAATATCATCACCAATATGTTATGTAATATGAATTAATACATCCTCTTTACTAGGTGTCCAGCATACATGTCTTCTCTTGTATATATTACCTCCCCTCTTTGCTCACTTCTCCTACCAACAGCACTTAATTGTAATGAATTCCACATGTCCGTGAGATCCATGATATTTCAAGAACTATTCTAAGGATTAATGTTTCAGAAAGTTCAGAAAAAGTACAAAATTTTAAAAAGAATTATGAGAGAAATGGTTGTCCAGAGAAGTATTAATCATGTTTAACTTGAAACAAGTTAATACTCCCATGGCCTAACATGCTTCAAGTGTATGATAAACTTTTATAGACAGAAAATTTTGCTATTTTCCCCCCAAAATTGGTTATCATTCATTGAGTTTTTCTTGATGGTTTAATATTTGCTTAGTGTTTTACAGACCATTCATTGAGTTCTATTAGAAATATTCATCTTTAAAAGATACTTAAGGATGATAGTTTTAAGTACAGTCAGTTATCTGGGCAATGATAAAATAATCTTAGGTAATGACATCCATCATCCTCAATTCACTGAAGACAGGTGGCTTTAGTGAATAAATAGTTCATTCATTTCACTGACCAATTTGCTTCACTTAGGGACCAACCCTTAGTAGTAGCATGAGGCCTGTGGAGCAATACTTCAGAGAAATACAGAATAGGCAAAAAGAATGCCAAGAATTTTTTTTCACATGCCAAAAAAATGGCCAATGAACCAATATCTAAGAACAAAAAAATGAGATTTATTGAACATTAAAAGTCTGAAGTGTGAAAATCATTAGCTTCTAATAAGAATGAAACAGAAACAGACTCTTTTTTTTCTTAGGCCATTTTTAAGACACTTTTATGATACTAACTATATCTGAGAATAATTTTCATTATATCAAGGAAAAAATTATATCAAAAAAATTATATCAAGGAAAATGAAAAAATTTCATTATATCAAGGAATCAACAACTGACAAATTTTAAGATTACTGGATTAATTTTTAGGAAGCATATAGGACATTTTAATAGCCTGTAAAGTGTATTATAAGAAAAGGAATCTTCCCTCTGAAACTTGCCATAGCCTAGTCAATCACATATACAATGATCATCTACATTCAGTGACTATGACTTTCCCCACTCCCATATTTATCTCAAAGACTGGATTAATGCCTATGGTTAATCTCCTGGAAGGCTAAAGGAACTTAAACGCTGAAACAGAAAGCGGTTAGTCCAGAAGAACCACTTCCTGACAAGACAAGATCAGCTTTTAGCTGGCTAAAAAAGCAGTGAAACTAACCCCAGGCCTGGGTCAGAAGTCCCAGGTTCAAATTCAGAGTCTTCTGTGTTTTATATGTGCCATCTTGAACAAATCACACCACCCCCAAGCTTCTGTTTCCTGTTCTGAAGCAGTCACGGCCACATCTAAATGTGAAATTGTCTTATCCAGCACTTTACATACAGCAACTACTTGGAATTGTGGGTGAACCTAAATCTAAATGTTGAGGAGATTCCAGAACTCCTCATTTAATTTTAACTTTCACTCAAATCTAAGAGTTTTTGTTCACATTAACAGAAGGAAAACTTTCTATGTGTTATTGATACATATCCATATACTTAAAAAAAGAAAATGTGTTGTCTGGGGTTTGCTTTAAACGTTCTCAAAATGGATGGGAGAATAAGTAAAAATATAAGATTGGCAAAATATTCCTAATTGATAAAGCTGGAGGATGGGCAGTTGAGACTTATTATACTATTTTCTCTAATTTGTGTATGCTTAAAATTTCCCATAATAAAATGATTTTGTTTAAAGTAAAAACAAAACAAAACACACACACACACAAGGAATACTTCTCCAATGCATACACAATTTCGGTAATTGTCCTGTTTGTTATATACAGGGGATGTGCAGAGCCCTGCCATATATTTCATGTGCAGTCTGTTTACTGACAGTAGAAGCATTTAATAAATGTCACTGACTTGACTACAAATAATAATGAACACTATGTGCCAGGCACTATTCTAAGTGTATTACCTGTATTAATTTATTTAACCCACACAATAAGCTAACAAAAAAATAGCAATTTATTTGTGTGTGCATAAAAGCACAGGAAACAAAGAGAAAAGAATCCTTTGTGTCTTAGAAATGCTTCTAAATAACAAGGAGCCTGATTTTCTGCAGCTGTTCTTCTCTGCATCCCCTAAGCTCATTTGTTTTGAAAATGCAGGGAATCAGTCCAAATCCAGGATGCAGGATTCCATAGAAATGGTCCAGGTGGCTGGCTGTTTAAGAGAGAGGTACATAACAGCTACAACTATAAGCTTTTGGAGCTAAGAAAGAAGAAAGGTCAACCTAATTCTATCACAATACCATTAATCAAAACAACTTTTCCATAAATCACCGAGGATTATAAAGGATAAAGGGAAATTTTCTTCCCTTTACTTTTTAGTCTTTCTTGATTTTGTGTATACTCCAAAAATCAAGAATTGTTTTTTTTTTAAACTTTGATGGCTGGTATAGTCTTTTCTCAGATTCTATCAGATGGTTGGGAGTATTAAAACGATCTCATTTTAAGGTGTCAAAGAAAGAGAATAAAAATAGGCTCATGTTGAGAGCATCCAGTGGCCTTTGGTGACACTTTCACCTTTGAAATAGCTGTGCTTCTTATTGTTCTTCTTTTCTACTAAACTTGCAGGTGTTATATAAATGTTTTCCAGGATTCAAAAATCTTGCCTTAAAAAATGAAATAAAAAATTATTGAGCCATCTACCAATAGCATGCAACATTTATTATTCAAAATAGATATAAACACTCAAAGACATTACCAGAATATAAAACAACAAATTTTGACAGGCTCGTTTATATTAAATTTTCCAATATGATAAAGAGACAATGCTGCTTTCTCTGTTATACTTCTTGTTTCTTCATAGTAAATTCTTCTTCTTTTTTTAATTTTAAGAATACACTATTGTTAACTATAGTTACCATGCTGTAAATTATTTCTCTGGAACTTATTTACCTTACAACTGAAAGTTTTTACCTTTTGACCAACCCCATCCATTTCTCCACATGACACACCAAATTCTTCAGCATGTGATTACTCTATTTTCAAAAGTATAAAGCTCATTTTCTAGTTAATGTTTTCTTTTTCAGTATAATGCCTTAGTACAAATCCAGAATCTATGTTACTATGTTACCAACACCTACATTTCCACGTGAATTGGATTCTCTTTCATTATATAATTACTTTTTGAATGGGAAATTGTGTTTCTATATCTCTGAGTTTATTATTGATAAAGATATTAAGCCATCATAAAGTTTTAAAGAAATTTTTACTGAAATATTTTTTAAGACTTTATTTATTTATTCATGAGAATACACAGAGAGGGGAGAGAGAGAGAGAGAGAGAGAGAGAGAGAGAGGTAGAGACACAGGCAGAGGGAGAAGCAGGCTCCGTGCAGGGAGCCCGACGTGGGACTCGATCCCAGGTCTCCAGGATCACGCCCTGGGCTGTAGGCGGCGCTAAACCGCTGAGCCACGGGGCTGCCCTTACTGAAATATTATTTCAATATTAAGAATAAAGTGAGCTTCAATGTTTAAATTACTCTGTATCAATATGATGTATAAGGCTATAATTACAATTTATTTGAAAAATGCAAATTAAGATTTGAGGATTGTGCTAAGTAAAATGGTCATATTCCATGTTACTCTATTTGGAAATGCAATTGCCTTTAAAATCCTGGGTACAAAAATGGTTAAGCAGGAGCGCCTGGGTGGCTCAGTTGGTTAAGCAACTGACTCTTGATTTCAGCTCAGGTCATGATCATGGGATCCAGCCCACCGTGCTTAGCAGGGCGTCTGCTTGAGATTCTCTCTCTCTCTCCCTTTGCCCCTCCCCCAACTCTCATTCCCCTTTCCCTCCCACTCACTCTCTTGTTCTCTTGCTCTCACTCTCTCTCTCTAAAAACTAAAAAATTAATTTAAAAAAATAAATAAATACTTAAACATTCCTCTGGTAAAGAAATGGAGAACATTGAATATTGAAGAACAATGTCCAGGCAACAGAAGACAGAGAAAAAGGGAAATAAATCTAACCATTGGCATATGCAAAGGGCCAGTTACCAAAGAGAACTTAGTTAAAGAGAACTCTGAATAAAGGAACTGAATGCATTTTTATATTGCAGAAGCAAAGGATTCAAGTTGGAGAGCAAGAAGAAGGAAGCTTAGTAAACCAGAGAGGATTTTTAGAGATCCTATACACGTTATAGGAGTTTGAAGTTCACCCTAAGTCAGTGGTTCTCAAACTTAGTTGTGCATTGGAATCACCTTGAGGGTTTGTTAAACAGACCCCCACCCGGACCCCACCCCCAGGGTTTCTGATACAGTAGGTCTAAGGGAGGAGCCCTTGAATTTGAATTTTTTGCAAATTTCTGGGAATTGCTGATTCTGTTGATCCTCAAATCACACTTTGAGAGCTTCCTTTTTAATAGAAACCTCTGAAGGATTTCAATGGAGGAAGAGACTTGCTCTTTAGAAAACCCACCCTTACCATACAGTAGAAAAATGGATGAAGAAGAAGCAGTGTGGAGGCTGTCAGGCCCCTATACATACCAAGAGTTAAGAGTTTTTCACAGGTGAAGGTCAACAATTGTTCTTGAGGTTCTAACTTGAACATACAGGTGAATGGTTGAAACATTTTCTGTAATAACACTGTCTAAGGAAGCACTTCTAAGGAGAGGACAGTGTTGAATAATTAAAGGTTGAAGGATAGTGATGTTCTGGTAATTGTTTGTCACTTGCTGTCCAGAGTGGGGGGATGAGGGAGGAAAGGCCTTATTTTTAGGGCTTGCAAATTTGCATAAGGTAAATTTTCCCACAATGGCTGATTTCAAATTACCAATGTGTTGTCACAGAATAGGGAAGAGGTGTATAGCAATACCTATTATGTCGCATTTCTACCATATAAATACAAAGCCAAATTCCAGAACCAAGAGTGCTGCTTTAGAGCTGTGGGCACAATCTAGGAGTATAATAAGTTGCAATTGCAGCTATATGTTATCATCAGACAAGCAAATTACAGGCAAGGATCTATTTGAGACACCAGATCACAGTCTAGGTGAGACCATGTGTGACCAAGGAATTAGAGAAACGGGTTTCAATAGATATGGGAAGTGAGGTGTGGAAGGGCTAGTCCTGAAAGAAGAGGCAGAGTCTCAGCGGGTACAGTGTTAGTCAATGATCAGTTAACATGCCCTTAGCGGTGACCTACCTGTGAGTTGAGACTAGGATTCTTGATCTCCTTAGAACAGAAGCTAGAATAAAGCATTAACTTAGTGTTGAGGAATAGAGATAGGAGCTCACCTAAACAAAGACTATGGTGTAAGGCAAGAATCCAACTAATAGAAGAGGGACATTTGATGAGGGTAGATTTCAAGGAAAGTGAAAAACCCAGTTATCCAGACTGGTGTCCCAAGTCAGAGGCATACCACCAGTATGTGGTGAAAATGCTGAACTATACAAAGCTGGGATAAATCCACACCTTTTAGAGGCTGAGAATCAAGGAAGGAGTAATAGCTATTCAGCTTACTTATACTAGCCCCTTTTAATTATCCCACAGGTCACCTCTTTCCTCCTTTCATGTCCATGGTTATGCGATTATTTACTTCCAGCATAGAGAAGAAAAGTGCTTTCTTAAAATGCAGTTTTTATGTATGTTTTTGTATATATTGCTTATGCTTAATAGTTAGCAGATTCCAAGTAAAATTAGAATATAATAAAACATAGGCTTCATCAAGTCCTAAACACAAGGCGAGACACTGAATGTCCTAATGTTAAATATGCCATTGGCATAGTCAAAAATGATCATTGTACCTTGTAGGTCTCATAATAAATAAATTCAACAAGAGCAATTGCAAATTATCTGAATTAATAACATCTTGAGGAGGAAGCAGAAACAGGAGAATTTTGTTCTCAAAGTTTAGCACTGTTTTGGACTATTTCTGCATTGAATTCCTTCCTACTCAACTAAAAAGCATGAAAAGTCTGGTCTGAAATCTTGTACTGAAACTAATCATTTCAGGTTCCTACTTGTATATTTTATTGCACTTACAACAACATAAATTAAGTCGTTTTAAAGCAATACACAATTTTGAAGTCAACTTGCATATATTTCTGTTAAAAAAAGAAAGAAGGAAAGAAAAGAAACTATCCAAAGGAACGTTTAAGGGCCCAGCATTTTCACAATGCTGCCATAACGGAAAAAATTAAATATTTTGTTTTCCTTAGATTTTTTTCCCTTAGTACTCTGTTTTTACCTGGTTTTTAGACTGCTTCTTTAAAAAAAAAAAAAAAGTTAAGTCATTCCATTTGTTTTCTATAGTAACAAAAACTAATTTCTGGCTTTCTTCATGAACTATGATCATGTTAAAACCAAAGAGGACTCATGGGTCTTACAAAATTCATAAAATTCTGAATAAATAGGACTGCCATCTTCTGGCATTCATCTGAAATGACAGATAATTGTATCAGTTCTGCCTCCTAACCTTAAGATTTCCCCTCTCGTATTTCCTTCTATTATTTCTAGCACAGCATAATGACGTGGCACAGTTCAAACAGTTCTTGGGTGACCTCATTAAGTTGCAAATAAGCCTTTTGTCCCAAAGGGAACATGAAAAAGTGAGGATGTCTTAATGCAAATATTTGTTCCAGAAATTTGGAAGATAAATGCACTGGGAACCAAAAGAATAAAAATTTTCCCATTTCTTTCAAGAAGTTATTTAATTGTTCTAGATTAAAAACCATTCACAGCAAAAGCCATGAGGTTCAGAAGGAAATTCTACTAGTGATTACTCTGAACCAAGCTTTCCTCTCCAGGGAGGAATGGAGGGAAGACTAATGGAAGAGGGCATATAGGACCAGGGGACTTCCTCCCACCCTCTTCAGCTGACAACAGTGAGTTATGAGGTGTTACTGAGTGAAACAGAGTTACCGTAAGATCTGTCCAAATAACTTATGGCACTGAATCACAACACTATCTTCAGGAGATAATTCATGTCACCAGTGAATGTTCAGTAATATGGATTTTCTCCAAAACACCATATTTAACAGGAAGCACCATTAATGGCATAGTGAATTATTTAATAGAATTGAACTATACTCCAACATGGAACAAGAGCTGATTAAAATGTATGCATAGTTGATAAAACCATTTAAACTAAATACTGGTTGTGGGTAGCAAATAATAATAGGACCAAAATGTTAAAAGATGCCAGCCAAATCAAAGATTAAAGAGGGTAAAGAGTAATCTAATTAGAAACAGTCTATATTTCAATACCTCCTTTTTATTATTACAGACATAATAGTAAATTAAGCTTTAAATGTGTAAGACAGATATTATTCTATCAGAATGTTTATTGTTGCAATATCTGTTCTTTACAGTATTAGACACAACAAATAATTATTTTAATAAATGATTCACTTATTCTAATATTGATAAGATATTACCATTCCTAAAAGAGAATATTCCTCCATGATTAAGTCAAATGCAGTTGGGAGTTTCAGACTCACAAAATAAAGATGCTTCCATGAAACCGTTAACTTATGAATTAAAGACTATGTGTAGGCAGTCCCAAATATGAGCTAGAAGCTGCTCATCAATAATAGAGTAATTGAGATAACTATGGAACATTATACTATGCAATAGTAGTAAAATATTATTGATTCCATTTGAACAAAATTACTACCACTTGCCTCAAGTAAAACTGGCTCAAAAATACCAAAATGAGACTTTAAAGCATTTACCCCCAGATAATGCCTCTATGAGAAAAGTCAAAATATTATAATTAGCCATTGGTTTTGGCTCCATGATCAATGTGACATTCTGTCCCAGTATGAATCCCCACCTCTGATCCATTGTTAATTGCATCTGGTCAGTTTACCCTTCATGACTGGACATTTCCCTGTAATTGTTGATGCTACTCAATTTCTCTGCACTGCATAAACATCAAGTTTCTTTCTCTGAAATTTCAGTCTCAGAGTACTCTTGCTTTGCTCTCTTTCCGGATCAAGTAATTTTCCATTTCACAATTTCCCTCAATAAAAGTACTAATTGTACTAGTGAGAAGTCTTATATACAGGCAATTACGAAAGTAAAGAGTAAGTGCCTGGCACAACTCTATTTATCCGATTGAATATTCTATGGCCTTGATTTATCTTTAAGTTATTTTTTGCACTCACCATCTTTTTTGTAGTCTCCCTTCCACTAACCTAGTTCAGGTCTTCACAAATGTTTATCTGCACTCTTCCCAGCAATAATCTCCAGCTTCACCTAACAATTCCTCCCCTCTACAAACCATCCTCCATGTTACTTTCAATCACCCGAAAGCACAACTCTGATTAAGTTATCCCTTTGCTCAAAGTCAATAATGCTTTTCATTTGCAACACAGAATCTGGGCATGGCACGCTTTACAAATGTGCACAGTCTGATGGCAGCTTACCTGCCTAACTCTCACTTCTACAATTCTTTCTGGGGAGTTTATGCCACAGTCAAAATAGACCACTTACAATTTATGAGACTTGCCTACATCCATTATTCCTTCCACATGGCATTACCTCATCCCAGATCTTACTTACTCATTGTAACTGTCTTTAAGACTCTACTTAAATGCTCTCAAAATAGTATAATTACTGTATGCTAATTATAATAGTATAATAGTATATAATATATTATTCATTATATATTATAGTGTAAATATAATATGATCTCTAATGTATAGACCATAATATATGCATAATATACTATATTATTATATATGGTATATATTATGTTATAATAGTATAATAGTGTTTATTGTTCCCCCTGGAAAAAGATAAATCCTTTTTGTCAGCTACAAGATCAATTCTTATTCACTCTTTTGTTCATAAAGTTAATAAACACTTGTGGAAGACCTACTAAACACCAATCTCCAAGACAGGCACTAAGGATGGGGTTATGCACATACCAAAAAGATACCTACCCTCATGGAACTCACAGTCTGGTAGGCAAACAGACTGTATATAAGGTAATAAATAAATAAGAAGCCTAGAAATTGGTACAAAGTCTATAAAGGAAATAAATATGGTGGTATAAATGTGAGAGGTGATTTTACCTAGGGTAATAGAAAAGACGGCCCTGAAAGAAAGACAATTAAGCTGAGTCATAAAGAGTAAGAAAAACACTGGCTTATGAAGTGCTCAAGATGGTCATTTCTGCTTCAAAAAACACAAGAGCAGAGTCCTAGATATCAATGGCACTTCTAAAAGTCCAGGTGGAGAGTTTAAAAGGGTATGAGGTCAACTTGGAGAGTTGTTCCATCATGTTAAGCTGTAAAGTTCATGGATAGAGTGTGGGCTTTGTTTTAAGAGCAATGGGAAAATAGTGAAGTTTATTTATAATAGTATCTTTTCATACATTCAGTATTTATTAAGTACCCACTTTATGTCAGGAATAATGCTAGCAAGTTATAATAACTTAGATTGAATAAATGAATATTCCCTCTAAGAGACATTCAGACAAATCCTGCAGTCTATGTACAATTCAGTGAGAGTTGGTTGCTGAAAGAACACAGAAGAAGCGACCAATAAAGACCATTCTGAAATGGTTCATCCTACTTCCAAGTGGCAAAAAATACTTACCTTGCCTGAAAATTCAACCTGCTTTAATGGCCATGAAATAGACATAAACAAAGGTGATTTCTTTTTCGTGGCTAAGGCCAATTTTTGGCTGGTATACTCCTAGAGAAAAATCTGGGGAAAAACATGAATGATTAAAATTAGAGAAAACCACAGGAAGCCTGATGATATTGTGTTATCATATTAATAGCTAAAGTGGAAGCACCATGGCTTCCTCATTCATCAAAGAATTGGGACAGGCTTTATGTCACAGTGGAGCCAGTTAATATATGCAGAACATTAGGGGTGACATGGTATCTCATACAAGATCAAGTGCATCACCACAATAGTAATGACATGGTGATTACTTGTCTCTAGGCTCCTCGTTATTGCTGGGTTTTGCATTATTCCCCAAAATGAAAAGATAAACAGAGAAAGAAATCCAAGCAGGGCTGGATGAAACTTACTGGTTGCTACTTGGTTATTCCTTTTAAACTTGAATAAAGTTGTTGTTGTTGTTGTTGTTATTGTTTTTTGTTTTGTATTTATTGATGATAAAAAAAAAACTGATGCCAATGCCCTCCAGCTAAAGATCACCAGGAATAAAGCTATAGTTGAATGGGTTGAGTTTTTGTTTGTTGCTGTGAGGATAAATGCCTATCATAAGGACCCATAGGGTACCTCAGTAAGGAAGTATTAGGGAGGACTTATTACAGATTTACATCTATGTTAGATGATTTGGGAAGAAGATCTAAGAAAGCAGGACTGGGATCTAGATTAGATGTTCTCAGGAGGCAAGGGTAATTCTATGATTTGATGTCGTAATAAACAACTCATTCTAACACTGTAATTGGTAAAGAAGCAATAGTTACTCAGTTAGCCAGGATAGCTTGGGGGCAATGCACATATTTTATCTCTGTGGCTTGGACAATGAACATATTATATCTGTGTTCAGATATGACTACATGGTGATATTATTTTTTGATCCATCATGGTCACAGCATAGCCTAATGGATGTTTATGTTCTTCAAAATTGTTAATATTGGACAAAAGAACATTAAGGGTCTTGCTTGAATCCAGGCCAGCTCCTGCATATCAAATGCTGTTTTTTGTCTTTCCACAGGTTGTTCCATATAGTTGCAGTGGATCGCCCTGGCTTTTTTTGTTTGTTATTTGTTTTGGTACACAGTGTAAGTTTTCCCTCACACCTCCACAGGGTAATAGCCACTGCTCCCTAAGAAGGAAGCATATGCACCAAACCCTAGACCTAATGCTTCCTACTGCTGCACAGGACACCCAAGAAGGGCTTATTAGAATCCTTCTCAGAAACGCAAAATGCAGATTGTGAATGAGGAAGTTTTTCTAATTCCTCTGATGTTTTTAACCTGGTGCCCCCTGCGATCATGTGATGTGCCCTGAAGCTTGAAGAAGAGAGAGTAACATATTTCTTAAAAAGAGGAAAATAAACAGAGATAAGAGGATGATGATATATTCAAAAATAATCTAGGACTTGGACACAGTTTTGCTAATGGCCCTAATCCACTTTTATCTCCCAGCCATACCAGCCAATAAATTCTTTTTTTTTCCTTAATCTAATTTTAAGTAGATTTTGGTCATTTGGAATCAAAAGAATCTGGAATAATATAGATATCATGCACATAAGTGAACGTTCTCCACTCAAGAACTGAAAGTCACTCTACTAAAATCAGTCTATAATCCATCAGTAATTCCTTGCATGCATATTCTCATCTATATCTTGAATGTCTATATCCCCAATACACATTGTCACATCAGTGACAACATTGGTCACTGTCATGTGTAACACTGCTCATCTCCCAGCTTCTCTCTGATCTATCTTCTGTGCAGCAGCCAAAATCATCTTTAATAAATAGAAATAATAAATATACATTGGCTTGGTTAAAACTTCCAATTTCCCCTCAAATAGATTCCAAAAGTCTGGGGTCAAGACCACTGCCTACCTCCCAAGCCTCATCTCGGTTTACCCTCTCCCTCACCCACTTAGCTGCAGCCACACTGGTCTCCTTTAGCCCATCAAATAAAGCTGGTTTTTTTCCTTTTTTTAAAAAAATACTTTATTTATTTTATTTTAGAGAAAGAGAGTGTATGAGCAGGGGGAGGGGCAGAGGGAGAAGGAGAAAAAGTCTCAAGCAGACTCTCCACTGAGCCAGAGCCCCACATGGGGCTTGATCTCACAACCCTGGAGATCATGGCCTGAGCCAAAACCAAGAGGCAGAGACTCAACAAACTGAGCCACCCAGGCACCTCAATCCTGGTTTTCTTTCTGCCGAGATGACTTACAAGCGCTATTTCCTCTATCTGGAATCCTTCCCTAATCACCATTGCCCTTCAGACC
Organism: Canis lupus dingo; assembly: GCF_003254725.2. Classification (NCBI taxonomy): domain Eukaryota; kingdom Metazoa; phylum Chordata; class Mammalia; order Carnivora; family Canidae; genus Canis; species Canis lupus. The sequence goes on from NC_064243.1 coordinate 33,761,779, forward strand.
CACCACTGGGTATCAGTCAGATCTCCTTCAGGTAGAATGATCCAATAAAATAATATTAATAATAAAATAATTTTTAAAACAAGCATTTGGGAAGCCTTCTTTTCATCCTTCCTCTCCAATCAAACATCAGAGGTTTTTTTTTTCCTATTCTCACCCAGACATCATTATTCTCAGCCCTCTATTTCTAAGCACAAGCATCACATTATAATTATATATTGATATTTTTTGTTTTCTTGGCTATTGTTTTTCTCCCACACTTTCTTGTAAGGCCCTGAAGACCGACACTTTAGCTATTTGACTATTCAGTAAAAATTATTTGGTCTTTCCTAGTTTTCTACTTTTCATTAATTTGGGGGAAATTTTAATATCCTTCCCCAAGATTTCCCTTCTGCTTGAGTTAACCATGGTCAGTTGCTGACAGTTAAGATGTCTCTGATCATGTCTGTTTTATTTACATATTACCTGGACCAAATAGAGCACACATTATATACTTTTTGCTACACAAATATTTGCTGAAATGAAATTTTTATGCTATTTCATGTAGAAAACACAAATCTAAGGATGTTGCTATAACCTCCCACCAAAAAAGAAAAAAAAAGAAAAGAAAGAAAAGAAAAGAAAAAAAGAAAAGAAAAGAAAAGAAAAGAAAAGAAAAGAAAAGAAAAGAAAAGAAAAGAAAAAAGCGATCAAATCAATATAGTTTAAGGTTTTCTCTCCACAAGTTCAGGCAAAGAGAATTACCATAAGACCCGATCTCAGGCAGCGAGAGATCTCAAAATCCTGGAGACCAGTGATTTTCCATCTGGTTGGGGCCCAATCATCTCAGAACTGTGAGATTAAAATCAATGCCATCAAATACAAATAGTCACAATAGACCACTGTTCAGAATAACTCGTTTACAGGAGTTTTATAGACTTAAATTGTATAGTTTGTACACGCCTTTCTTACTATTTGGGTCTGTTGAGTAGTTATCACAATAAAGTGCAAAAATCTCTTGGAAGCTTAACCTTAAGTTTACCAAAATAAAAGTTGGTTCATCTCTAAGTTGAATCATTACAAAAAAAAAAAAAAAAAAAAAAAAAGGTGGGGGAAGGGGAGGAAAATTTGGTAATATATAGCTGTATGGTTGTTTCTCATGGAGATGTTCAAGATAAAATACCACAATTGTCTTACTAGTAGTTTAGATGTCATTTTACACCCAGATAAAGCTTTGACACAGATTATGATTCTAATGAAGCTAATAGAATGAATCTATAGAAAGCTACCATACTCAAGCTTTCTCATCATATCTACAGTTTAAATGCCATTTTACTATGCAAAATTTAGAGATAGGAAGTAGGATCAGAATCTACATTAGACCAGCAAAGGACAGTCCCTGTCTATCTTGAGATTTTAGACTTCACATTTATCCCAAGGTTGATAATTTTCCCCCTTACTAGTGTTTTACCAGTGTATGATTCTGGGCAACTTTATTTTTGTTTTTATTACTAAGCATAAGAAGATAAAAAAGAAAAAACACCATCCATGTTTATTTTCACCTGTATTTTCTAGAAGTTAATGAAATAGTCTCTCTTGATCAACAGAATATCTGGCACCCAGCTGAAGAAAAAAAAAGAATTTCAATTCTAGCCTTTCTCAGTGCTGTTACTCAATTATACTCAGTCTTTTTAGGAACCAGGCATCTCAATGAATAAAAGAACCAAATGTGGGTGGATAGAAGATTGGTTATTCATACAAACTATGGAATTTACAGCTTTCAGAAGTTCAGAATTTTTAATTCAAGGACTAGATCAAAAAAGCAAACATTCACAATAGCAAATGCCCTTACCTGACCCAAAGTCTCTGGTATTTGTATTCTAATCAGTTGACTGTATCCAACCATGTGTATTTAAATTAGAAAATATTTCACAGTCATTTCATAAATTTTATACATTATTTTAAAAAACTAATTTACCTGTACTATGTATAGTGTTAATAATATAATCTAAGATAATATCACGCAATGACTCTTAAAAAAATTTCTCATTCAGTGGAACCATCAAACAAAATAGAATGCAGTCAGTTTTTAGTTATAAGTTCCTAAAAAGGGAAGAAAGTTTTCATGAAGATATAATGGGAGTCAGTGGATTACTATCCAGATAGAGTATGGTCCCTACATCACAAAGTGGCTGCTTTCATCTGCAAGAAGGATTCTTGGGGTACACAAAGAGTTATTTCCTGATAACTGACTGTGAGCTTTCTTTTCACTTTAAACCATTTAACATTGAGGTAAATTCTAAAGACATGAGCATCCCACATGGCTTTCAGGAAAAATATTCCAGTTTTCTTTTATGCCTTTGGCATTTTTCACTGAAATATATAATCCAAATGATATTTTGCAAGAAATTCTGAGCTTTGTGATGCCAAAGACAAAACTATAAAGTTCTATCAGCACTTGATATGGGGAAATCTATGTTTTTTTTGTAGCCCAGCACCATTCAAACCTTCATTTACTCAGCCTACTGTTAGTTGGTGAATACTAACTACATTAAACTACGTTCCAAGAATTGATTTAAGTCTTGGGGATACATCAAGTGTATCCATAAGTGGCCGCTTTTATAGGACTTTTACTTGAGATGAAGGAGAAAGAGTATACAAACAAGTAAAGAAAAGAAGCAAGGTAAGTACTATAGGAAAATAAATAAGGACAAAGAAATGTGATAGAAAATTTGATAGTGGCTACTATAAATTTTTGACCACAGATTGCCTCTCTGACAAGAGTCAGCCACATGAATATCTCAGAAAGAGTTCTAGACAGAAGGCACAAGTACAAAGGCATTTACATGGGAAGTTGTCTGTGTGCTGTAGGAGCACAAATGAGGGCCAGTGAGGCTATAGTTCAGTGAGCTAAGTAAGAAATGAATTTAAAAAGGTAGTCAGGAGACAGATTATGGAGCCCAAGCAAGGAATTTTTAACTTATTCTAAATGTATTAGAAAGCCAAGGTGTGACATGATCTAAATGTGTCATGATTTCTGTTTGCAGTGTGGAGAATGATTTAAGTGGGGACTAGTGAAACAGGGCAGCGAGTTAAGATCTTACTGCATTCATCTAGGCAAAAAAGAATGGTTGTTTACAGTATGAGAGTTGAACAAGGAGAGTGAAAGACTCAAGATACACTTTAGAAGTAAAATCAGCAGGAGTTCTGATGGATTGGACATGGAGAAGTGGGAAAAAAAATTAAGAATGACAGTCCTGGGTTTATTTTCCTTCTATAAGGGGGGAAGTCATGATATTTACCAGGATACAACAGAAAAAAAAAAAAGGATCAAGTTTGAAAAGAGAAGGATCAAGTTTGGGAGTAATGAGTAAGCTTCAAATACACCAACTTCGGGATGACTTTGAAATGTTCAGGACAGATGTCTACCTAGACAGTGAAATTTGCAGACCTGGACTATAGCCACTGCCCTCTTCAGGCCTGCCCAGCACTCAAGTCCCTTGCTCTTGGAAAAACCAGCTTCACAATGACTCCATAACCCCTCCCATTTTCTCCTCTTTTATTTCTCAGCCTTAGTGGCAATCTTCCTTTCCTTAGTCCCAAAAAGTTAAGCTGTTCAGCCTAGGATACTGATAATTGAACAGAGCTTTGTGAAATTTTTTAGCTTGGCAATTTTAAATGACTCTGCATTTGATCCGAAACATTCCCACTCTATCAAAAAAGAGTTTATTCTTACTTCTGTTTTATTAGTGACTGATGATGAGTCCTCTTCCATCAGACTACCCTTAATGCACAAACTTCAGATAGCAACTTCCAAATCAAACACATACCTACCCCATCTCTAGTTTATTTGGCTGATTCTGCCTAAGTCTTAGGATCCTCTTCTTTTTTTCCCCAATACATTTTCTTTTTTTTTAATAATACATTTATTTTTTATTGGTGTTCAATTTGCCAACATACAGAATAACACCCAGTGCTCATCCCGTCAAGTGCCCCCCTCAGTGCCCGTCATCCATTCACCCCCACCCCCTGCCCTCCTCCCCTTCCACCACCCCTAGTTCGTTTCCCAGAGTTAGGAGTCTTCATGTTCTGTCTCCCTTTCTGATATTTTTAGGATCCTCTTCAAAGTCTTCACTGTAAGTTAATAAACAATGTCCTCTTGATTTGTTTCACAAGTGTGGGCATTTTATGAATTATTTATTGACCACAATTATAAAGGGCAGTTTTTTAAATTTTCTGGAACTTTCATAAAAATGCATTAAAGATGGCATATAGTCTATGTTTATATGAAAGAATGCTCTTTGAAATACATAAAAGCTATCAAATAAAACATTTTGACTATGTTCCCAGATAAAGAAAAATACCTAGCAGAGTAAGCACTATTAGTTATATTTTTGATTTTCGTCTTACTCTATGAATATTTTTAGCTAAAATAAAAATGATAACAAAAAATACTAGTTTCTGCTTTTTCAAAAGAAGTTATATATAAAATGGCAATTTATGGGGTACCAGTCTATTAAGTGCCCGACTCTTGGTTTCAGCTCAGGTCATGATCTCAGGGTCATGGAGTGGAGCTTGTGGAATCAGGCTTGAAACCAAAATAGTATTCCAGGAAAATTGTAGAACCTGACCGTAGAACATTGTGATTTTTGTCCTCGCGTTTGTAACTTCCACCCTAATTTTATGAAGTCTTATTTTATTAATTAAAAAGAAGGCAATATGGCATTCTAAAATTGAGACCAACATAAAATGAACCAAAAAGCATTAACAGTGTTCAAACAATTATCTTTATTCCCTATTTCTTGATTTTATTCACTAATAAATTCTCCTAAAGAAAATGTATCCACCTGCCCTGTGCAGTGAGATGTGGCAAATCATTCTATTTAAACGTGATAACTTTCCTTGATATGCTTCTTGGCAAACTACCTGGAAAGGGCAAATAGTTTCTGATTTTTAAATACTCTAGACAGCTTATTATAGCTTAGGCTGAAATACAAAACTAATGCAGATCAAGCACACCTGAAATCCAGCATGCACTGTTATGTGGTCCTTGCTGAGTCCAAGAGATTTATTTGATTAAACACTTAAGGAGAAATAACACTGCTCTTGGTAATTTGTTATTTGGGTAAATTTATGTTTTTAAAATACATCTGAAGTGCACACTAAGTTTAATTTCCTATTGAATTCTATTAAGTATCTGCAAAATACTACATAGTTGTTTAACCGAACTTTCCTTGCTGTTCCATGGAGAACCTTTACCCATTGAAAACCATGAACTTAGGTGAATGAGTTTGTCTGATAGAGACAATAGGGTTATCTTAAAATGATTTGTGAGGCTTTTTCCTCCTACTTCTGCATTCTCATTGGATCGTATTTACATGCTCTCTTTTATAAATAAATGTGCTGATGAAAAGTGGGTCATATTGCTGAGGGCTTACACTTTTTGGTGTGAAGGAGGCAGTAAAATACGACATGCTCAAAATGAAAAGATACATTTCTGTTATTCAGCAGAAAGTTAGAAGTTCTAGGCACAGTCATGTTTCCAATTAAATTTTTGCAGCATATGAAAACAACAGTCAGAACATTCTAGTATTTGATTTTCAGATGTGATTATGTACAATTGCCAAAATACCTCAAGTGATTATAGGTTTTTCCTTTCAAATAGTTCTAAATACCATTGAGTATTTTGTAAAATACTTTTTAGGTCCATAAATGGGTTCCATTTATATTATTCTACTCTGAGGAATAAAGGGTAACTATTATCTGTTTACTGCCCAAAAGAAAAATTAGTTACCAGAAATAAAATCTTGGTTAAATTTTGCTCTACAGTACTTCAAACACAAATTACCCGCACAGATTAAGACTTGGCTCTGCATATAAGAAAATTTCTTGTTTGAAATTTTGGTAAGACACAACATATGGAAAAAATAGAGCTCTTGGGATAGCTTGGTAAAATAATTTAGAAAACAAAATGGTGTAAAATGCTGTAACCACAGTGTGTAAATATGTTTCCTCCAATAATCATTAAAGATCCACTTATAACCAAGCTTTCTTTAGCACTCTTGTTATTCTTTTATAACTTTACCCAAAAAAAATGGTTTTCTGCACTAAGGTTGACCATATTTACTTACACCTTGCCCCTTACTTTGAAAAAGTCTAAGGAAAACGTGCACAAATATTAATCTACTCAAAGTCAAAATACACATACTTATTCTATTTTAAGAGAGGCTTAATGGTTGAAACATTTCATTTCTCAGAAATTTAGTGGAAACATTTCCTGTGTGTGCATTGAAGCCAGTATGAAATATTAGTCGATGGAAAAATTATACTTGTTCAAAATCCATTAAGTATTTTTACGGGTTTTACAGTGCTATACAATCATATAAGCATTTAGAACATGTTATAACAAGCAGATAGTCAAATAAGATATGTGTTTTGGTATCAAAAATAAGTTCCATTAATTATTACTATTTCTCCTCTTTTTATGTAGCATGAACAAAATAGAGAAAGAAACTGGGGGCAGAAATTACAGAAACATATTTTTACATATGAAATTATTTTATAAAAATAATCATATGAGGGCGCCCGGATGGCTCAATTGGTTAAGCATCCCACTCTTGATTTCTGCTTGGGTCATGATCTCAAGGTAGTGAGATGGAGTCCCATGTCAGTCTCTGCGCTAGGTGTAGAACCTGCTTTTTAGAAAGAGAGAGAAAGAGATAGGGAGAGAGAAAGAGCGATAGAGAGAAAGAACCTCTCTCTCCCTCTCCCTTTGGCCCTCTTTCCCAGGTTCTTTCTCTCTATCGCTCTTTCTCTCTCTATATCTCTTTCTCTCTCTTTCTAAAAAAAAGAAAAAGAAAAAAGGGATGCCTGGGTGGCTCAGTGGATAAGCATCTACCTTCAGCTCAGGTTGTGATCCGGGGTCCTGGGATAGAGTCCTGCCATCTGGCTCCCCACTGGGAGCCTACTTCTTCCTCTGTCTATATGTCTGCCCCTCTGGCTGTGTCTTTCATGAATAAATAAAATCTTAAAAACAAAAGAAAAAAAAAGTATTTATATGGGTGACCCTGAATTTAAGCCATTATTCTTACCCTAGAATGATGAAGTAAAACTCAAAGATCCATGTGTTTTTGTCCTTCATCATCAAGTAATTTCTACATTCCAGAAAATGTTTCATGCCTATTTCTATCTTCCAATAAATTAACCAAATTCCAGATTCTTGGCAGAATTGACCATCGATAGCATATATGAATTTAAAGTCTGATAGAGGAGAGTTCACCAATCTCTTCCATTTTGTCTGCTTGCTTATTAACCTCCAGTTTCCTCACCCATAGAACAGGAATCAGAATAATGCCTGCCTTACAAGGCATTCCTGTAAAATACAGGATCTGGCACATAGTAAAGTTTTCATAAATTGTGTTACTTTACTATATGAGGAAAGATAACTTTTAAATACAATCATAGAAGCTACTCTTATTGAATACTTACTATTATGCCAGGAATTGTGTGAGTACTCTACATACATCACCCAATTTAACCCTTACAATACTGTTAACCCACTTTACAGACAAGATGATTAGAAGAGAGCATTCTCTGGTCACAGAGATTGACTGCAAAGATCCTGTCATGTTGTTTTTCTTTTGAAATACACCTGGTTTAAAGAAGAGATTAACATAAAAGGACATTTATCTACATGAAAAATCATAATTGGTTGGAATTTGCCTCCATTATGATAGATTTTACCACACTACATATAATTTTTTCCTGATATTTACCTTCAATTAAGATATGACTAGATGAAATTATATAAATCAGGAAATTTATTACCTTTTCAAAAGTCTGTTTCATTCTGCTTATTTTAACAGATTCGAAATTTCGCATTTTTGTTCCACTTCTGACTAATATGCATAATTAGATTTCCTTCTTTAGTTTGATTTCATATATAAATTTAGGGCTTAGTGGGATGCCTGAGTGGCTCAGTGATTGAGCATCTGTCTTGGGGTCACGTCATAATCCAGGGATCCTGGGATCAAGTCTTGCATCAGTCTCCCCGCAGGGAGACTGCTTCTCCTACTGCCTATGTCTCTGCCTCTCTCTCTGTGTCTCTCATGAATGGATAAATAAAATCTTTAAAAAATAAATTTTAAAAAATTAAAGTTTGCTTCTTTTATTTTCAGTCTCTGGTAATAAAAAGTCTTCAAATGCTGAGAAATAAACATAAATAACTCAAAAATTAAGTATCTGAAGCATGTATAAATAAACCAAAAATATAAAATCTAACCAATGCCAAACCTTGAGTTCTTCTTTAATATGAATTAAATCTCATTTGTGTGAGAGAGTATGTATGTGTGTATTAGACATGAAGTTTTGTTTGACTTGAAAAGTATATGATAAAAGTAAATATTAAATATTTGCCTTCACCATGCTGTACATAGAATATATGCTAATATATTAATTCTCAGGTATCTAGTCCAAAGAATATATTTGAGAAAAGGACTTCTTGAAAATGAGAAATCATTATGGTTAGTGAGTGAATTAGAATTATAACCCAGCAGCAGAGTGTAACAGCCTGATTCAAAACAAAGTTTGCCCAGGTAATCTTCAAGTAAGCCCACGTGGTAAGCTTAATTTATGAACAGGGTTCTAAGAATTGACAGAGTCTCCGAACTTCAGAGATCAACATTAAGAGAAAGTCTGACTTTCAGTATTAATAGCAACCAGAAAGAAAATGTTTAAATGTAGCAAATAAAATAAAAACTTAATAAATAAGATAAAATAAAATGCAGACAAATTTGGATAATATTGATAATAGTATATAATCAGACATGTGGCTATTGTTAAAATTCTTTGTTTAAAAGAGGAAAAGTGGGCAGCCCCCTTGGCCCAGCGGTTTGGCGCCGCCTTTGGCCCAAGGTATGATCCTGGAGACCTGGGTTCGAATCCCACATTGGGCTCCCTGTGTGGAGACTGCTTCTCCTTCTCCTGTATCTCTCCCTCCCTCTCTCTCTGTGTCTCTCATGAATAAAATACTTAAACAAAATAAGTATAAATAAAAATTTTATCTAAAATATCTCATGAAAAAATGTTTTTCATTCCCAAAAAGTAAATCAATAACAGATTATATAAAAACATTATTTCATAAATTTTAAATTCTCAGGACTCTGTAACTAAGATGTTTGTATATCCCTTTAGCTTTGTATATACACATATAGTTTCATACAAGTATATATATAGCATATATACTTTGTAATATATGTGAGAGAATATGTGAGAAATTAAAAGAATCTTGCAAGGTATATTTGCATATATGATTTGCATATACCTTGCAATACTCTTATATAACCTTCTACCATCATCTTAATACTAGCAAGGAGAAAGTTTCCACATGGACCAAGGATTACCATTGGTTCTTTAGATTTTAATAGATGAGCTTTAAAAGATTTAAAGACACTCAGAGTCCATGTAAAATTTGTGTATAGTATTTTGCACCTTTCCGATGAGTAGATCAACAACTTTTGCATTTAGGACAACTAATCAAGATAGAAGAGAGTTACAACTGAGTTGTGATGGAATAGTGGGTACATGTACATGTACCATGGTGAAGCATCTGGTTTTAGGTCTCACATTTTCCACAAGGCTATGTAAATTCTCTTTAACTTTCTTAATATTTCTGTTTCAATTTTCTAGTCTATAAAATAAAGATAATAATAGGACACATTTCAGAAATGAATTTACCATGAAGTGAATAAAGCTTAAGTTTGTGCCCTGGCAATGTGTTTATATGGTTGGGTATAATTGAGTAAAATTTGCAAAATTGTGTATTTTTCTAATAGAGATATTCCTCAAATTGTGTAACTTCATGCCCTACCAAAAATGGATCTTTCTATTTTTCACCTTAGGGTTTATACTGAGTATTAAATTTGATAAATAAAAAAGATAAAGTTTTATGATTATGCCTAGAATAGGGAAAACACTTGATTAATGTTCATTATCATTATTATCAACTATCATAGACAATTTGCTTGTGTTTATTTTTCTCATTGCTACATATGATTGAATATTTCATATCTTAAATAGTATGGCTTAGGGGTGTTTAAGAAAGAGCTTACTATATTAATAGAGTTTTCCACTTGGCAAAGTTAGAAAGAGAAATAGTGTGAAATATATTAATTCAAATGTTAGACTTACTGATACATATCTAAGAAGGGGTAGTGTTTAGAATTTAATCAAGACCATGTTTACATTTTGGTAAAATATTTAAAATATTTATTCAGAAAAAACTGTGGTACTATGCAGAGAAAACTTGCCTAAATGAGATTTCATACACTTATCAGGTGGCTGTTGCAAGAGAGAATGAGTAAATGATTGAACTCACCAGAATTACACTAATCATCATATCTATACAGATTCATCTAAATGTTCAGAGACTCAGCAATGTATATGAAAATGGCTATGCCATTTTCTAAGCCACAGTTTCGAGGCATATGATACCTATTTTACATTCATAATGAAAATCGATCATATTCATATGGTATCTATTTTACTATTCATAATCGAATGTCATCATTCCTTTTAATCACACACCTAAAAGTTACAGACATAAGCTGTCTCTATAAATTATGATTAATCATGCAAAGATTCACAATAAATATTATTGACTTGTGATTAAGCTCTACCTTTTGAATTCTCTATTTTACTTAAACAAAAGAGATAAATACATGCACTGCTTATGAATAAAATTCACCAGGAAAATATGACTTGTATTTCAAATAATGAGAGTTTGAATATTACCCTCACTGAATCATCAAGTCAATATAGGAATTCATTTCATGCTTCAAGATAAAACAAATTTAAGATAAATACATTAGAGTTGTCTCTAACAACAGCTTAAATCCTGAAACAATATTAATTTATACACTTATAAAATGGCATCTTGGATGACTTTTAATGTGAGACATATATTTTTCAATGTAATTTAAAATCCTGTTCAGAGAAGAATGCTAGCTGTTTGTCTTGCCTTTTCTGAGTCAATCATGAAATCACCTGATGAATTAGCTAAGCAATAGTAAGAATGAGGAAATTGCTTCTTTCTGCTCTGCTCAATAGATAGTAAGGTGAGTAAATTCTTTCCATGTAGTAAGTTGTGAGTAGAAGGGCTAAATCACAATGCCATTTCCTGCTTCATGCTGTGCCCATTTAATAAAACTGAATTGGTCATCATGTTCTTAGCACTGCTTTTCAGAGATGTCATAGGCACTGCAGAAGAGCTGTGAAGGTAGCTGGTTGATCTCTCTCCATAGGACTTCCTCCCACAGCAGAGCTGGCTATTGAAATGCCTCCTGAAGCTTTCACTGAGTAGATAAAGAGCAAATGGATTGACACAAGAATTGCAAAAGCTCAGAACCCTGGCAACCAAGGTGACAATCATGTGGCCTAGAGATGGGTCAATCTCATTATAATTGAAAGACCTATACATGTAGAGAATGTGATTTGGAAACCAACAGAAGACAAAGCAGCCCACAAAGACCAGCACAATTTTCGCCAGGCGTTTCCGTGTTTCCATCTGCAAGTACAAGGAAATAGTCCCATCAGTTAAAATGAAACTGGAACCATCCTCATGTGAGACAACATGGTGCAAAAAGATTAAAACTTACCATGGCATACAAATGCAGCCAAAAATACAAAAATTATTTTCTTCAACAAAGTGATGATTTCAAGAGTTTGACAAATCCTATTTTGGTCACTATACTCTTTCATCTAAAAATATTTGACAGCCTATACAAGACTAGATGATAAACTATTAATAAATGGCTATATCTTCATGTTAAAACTGTGACCTAAAAAATTCTCTTATTTTTAACTACTTTCTTGTTGCTTACAGTCTTACTGTGTTCACTTTAAATATAAATCTTTTCTGTTTGTATCAAATCCACTGACTTAATGAACCACATAATAAATTCAAGATTAGATTCTTTTTTAAATCAGGGAAATTGAAATAGAGCATGACTTTTTAAATCCTTATTACACACACAAACAAAAACACAAAACCTGAGATTTGAAGTTCTGGCTCACATAAATCAAAATCACTGATTAACTATCAAATCTGTAAGTATTTACTATGTTAGATTACCTTTAAAAATAAAAATACATTTTTTTCTTTTCATAAACTTTATATATGGTATTTGCTGTTTTATAAGAAAGCCTTCAGAAATGTGATAGAGAAAATTCAAAATTTAGTCTAAAAATTATTTTTCTAACATCTAAAGTTCAAGGTTTAGCTCATATTTGTCTTATTTGCTTAAATGTTTAAATAAGGCAACATGAGTGTGAAAATTTAATTTATCAAAAGATACTGATAGTAAGCAGAATGATATTTTCAGAGCTAAAACTATTGATAATTAACCAGAACATGCCAAAGAAAACTGGAAAGGTTTCCAATTAAGACGGATCTGATGTTGGGTGGTAGTCGTGAACAGTGTTGGGGGAAGCAAATAAAAGTGCAGCAAAGAGGAGGAAAGCAAAATGTGGTACTCCAGATGTATTCTAGTGGCATGAGTTAAGTAAGATGGCAATATTTAGGAACTCAATTGTGAAATTTATATTATGAAGCATTGTCTACCCTAGCAGGTGGAGCATGGGTGCAAGAATTTCATGGCAGTCTATACTTGGAGACTCAAATGCACAGACTGGCTGTTGGCGTTGAGATTACTTCTTAGCAGATATCAAGCCCAATTACCAAGTCAGAGTCTGTAAGTCCCAATAGAAAAATTCACAAAAACAAGCAGAACTAATGCCATTTAAAAAAACAAAAGTGGAGGTGGGAGGGTAAAAGAAACTCAGTTTTAGAAACCAAAGCAAAAAGTCAAATACCCAAACTGAGATACAGATTGGATTACAGGGCAAAGGAAAAAGTACAGTGAGGCTATGACTTGGATTTTTTTTTTTGTTTCAATGATGCTACATATTTAGACAATTCTGGCATCCTACACAAACTGCACCCCCAGTTCCCAGACCATGTCCTACAGTCTTTCCTGATGGTCTTTGTCTCAGACTTTGTCATCCTTATTGGGCTAATGGGAGAAGAGACAATAATTAAATAAACTTATTCTTAAAATGTGATGATTTTCTGGCTTATTATGTTGTTTTTGCACTAACATTGGCAGGTAAGGAAATGCTTTCAAAGATATTAAATTTTAACAGCCCAGGCCCAGATGGCAGGTAAGGGGAACCTCAGTAGACCTCTACAGAGATGCTCTCCCCTCCTCCTCCCAACACAATGTCCCTTCCAGTTCGGGCTAAATGCAAATCCCAGTGCCCTGTGGCTCTTTTCTAATCTTTCATGGTACTGAGAATCCAAGAAATGGAACAGAAAGTAGCAGTGACTGCATCTGACCCCCACACCCCGAACACACACACACACACACACCTGCCAAGCCTACCTGTTTTTTAGTATGTTCATTGTATTCTCCGGGAAGATTATGTGCACTTTTAATTAAGGTCTTTGCAATATGATAATAATAAACGCTAATAATAGCCAGTGGTATGAGGAAATAAACCAAGAAGATGAGCACTGAGTGAATCTTTGGGTGTAATTCATCCGTCTGAGGGTAGGGTATACACGCCGTGAAGTTGCCATTTTCCAAACTATCAATGCGCTTCACTTCGGAAAACACGGCTTCGGGAACGGCCAGCAGCACCGAGAGCACCCAGATGCCCACCGCCTTCGCGCAGGTGCACAGCACCGCCCCGGACGTCTGCATGTCCATGGGGTTGACGATGGCTCTGTACCTGGCAAACAACACGCCCCACATTACTCTCGTAGACAAATGGAAAGGGAAAGAGAAAGAGCCAGGGAGGGAGGGAGGGAGGAAGATCCTACTTGCTGATACTCTATTATTCCCTAGCTGGTTTGCAGTGTATGGAATACTTGGTACCTCCGATGTCTGTCTGTCTGTCTGTCTGTCTGTCTCCAAGTCACTCCACTGCTTGTTGGCACAGAAGATGGGAAGAGACAGGGAAAGATTTTAAGCTGTCATTCTTCAAATTGCATTGATTTGCTTACCTCTTTCACAAGCTCTTTCTTTCCGAAATCCATACATTCCACAAAGTAGCATCAGTTACTGAATTTCTTGTTGAAATCATTATATTTTCAAAAAACATAAAAAGATCACTGCTGAAATTGCAGGGAATAGACAATAACTCTAAAATATAAAATGTTTACAAAATAATTTTACTAAGTTCTATCTTAATACTTGCCTTTAGCTTTTGAGCTTGAGTCTCCTACTTTTTTCCCTAAGGACGTTAGTAAAACTTACAGACTATCTAGACGGTGATTTCTGCCATGTTTCTTTCGATCATAAGAGCTGAAAGAACTGAAGATGAAATAACATTCTGTCTTCGCAGATCAAATTTATTTCATGTTGAGACCTCATGAAATCCTCTCTTCCTATATAATGCCATCATACTGGTGAAAGGAAACACACTCCAGAACTTAAGGGCTTAACCAATCCAAACAGCTAAATCACTCACACACTTTTAGGCAATAATAATGCAAAAAAAAATTTGTTAGTGAACATTAAATTATTTATATTTTTCTGAAAGTATTTCTGTTATAGTATATCTAGGTTGTTAACAAGATAGAATAAAAAGTGATTTTAGTCAAACAAATCTGAACCTTTGTCTCATCTCTAATACCTTTTGGAAAATCACTTAAGATCTTCATCTGAAAAAAAAAAAAGATCTTCATCTGTAGGGTGAGGATTTATAACATTTCTCTCAAAATTTTTTGATTATACAAAAATAAAACGCCTAATTAGCAGATGTGCCTGCCAATTAGCAGATACTAACTGTTATGATTCTGTACCTTTTCCTTATTTACGTTTGATTTAGTCTTGTGTTCTAAAAAACTCAGACTATTTCAAGCACCATAACAACTGGGTAAGGTGTTCTGAGGTTCTGTAAAGATGTTTCCCATCGCCTATAGGAGAGGAACAGCTCCCAGCCTGAGGGAGCCTCTCCTTCTCCTTCCTGACTTGCATAAAGTGTCATTCCCAGGCCCTCAAGAAGAGAAGTTCCGTATTTTTATCTAGAGAGTCTTCCCATGTATAACAAGAAACATAAATTTTAAAGTGGAGTAGCAACAAAGGGCCTCGACACCAAATTAAATAAAGTAGCATGCATAATGCATTTATTTTACCCAGACTTTGCACATCGCAGAACACAGTAGACATGTGCTCCATCCTCATTCTGCTTAATTGCATGTTCTTAAGAAGCTAAAAGAAGAAATACAATAAGTAACTAGAATGAGCTATTTTTTTTGTTTCTTTAAACTTTTTATTAGATTAATACATTCAAAGAGGTGTTATTTTTGTTTTGTTTTGTTTTCTTCTTTTTCATCAGAGTGCACTAAGAGCCCATAAAGAAAAATAGAAACCCTCAATTTCATTTCAGGTCCTTCTCCTGGCTGGGACGAACCAATGTCATGTCATTATCTCCGTATATCTAAGAAATGTATCTTTGCCACTATTTCTTGAAATAAATATTATAGACATTTGCTTTTGACATCCTGTTATGGAGGTTGAAAATTTTCTCTTATACTACCTCTATTCCTCCCATTACTAACTTCCTGGTTTAGTATGCTATATTAAATGTTTATAAAATAGTCACTATATTGTTATTATAACTAAACAAGTATCTCACACTACAGAATTAAACAAAATATATTTTCTTTCTTACACATGTCTCTAATATACCTACATTTGCTACTTGATTATTTTCTTGTTTGTATAATTTTTCATGTTCCTGTATTTCCTTTTTTTTTCAATGTTCTTTTGCCACCTTGCTGAATAATTGGGGTCCCAGTGTTTGAATCTCAATTCCTCTTTCTTAGTCTTTTACTTTATTAAGATCATCTCCACCTTTTTTGGTTTTACACCTGAGATACTTTATAAGCTTTAGCTTCCACTCTTTCTTCTGATTTTTTAAACCTCTGCTATCATATTTTTGATTTCTAGAAGTTCTTTCTAGTTTTCAAGTCACTCTTTTGCATAATATCCTATTCTTATGTTATAAATATATAACGTCTTATTGTATATCTAGAACTAATTCAGGAAATTTTACTTCTCTTTCTGGTATAGTTTCAGTAATAGTTAACAATAGTAGCACAGCTTCTCTCAAGTTTCAAGGGAAAAAAAATCTTTTTTCTCACAATAAAATCCAAGCGAATAACTACTTAGAAGAAGGCTATTCCCTTCACAGAGTCCAGTAACTGAAGTTTAGTACCAATATACATTATTTTCACTGTGGATCCATTTTTTCTTTTTACATGTTCAGGTGTCCCTCTCTTCCTTTTTTTTTTTTTTTTTTTTTTTTTTAAACATTAGTTGTGATGCTGTTCTTGGAATTCATGGAAATACAATTAAAGCAGATTTTAAACAAACAAACCAAAAAACAACTAATACCTTCAAAGAGGTTTATTTATTTGGTTTCTTTATGTTGGAATTTCTCCCCAAAAGTTAGATATCTACCACCTGCCAGTTCATATTTAAGATTAAAGTTTACAAAGCTGATGGTAGGGGATCCCTGGGTGGCTCAGCGGTTTGGCGCCTGCCTTCGGCCCAGGGCATGATCCTAGAGTCCTGGGATCGAGTTCCGCATCTGGCTCCCTGCATGGAGCCTGCTTCTCCCTCTGCCTGTGTTTCTGCCTCTCTCTCTCTCTCTCAGTCTGTGTCTCTCATGAATAAATAAATAAATTTAAAAAAAAAAAGCTGATGGTAAATTCTTTTGTAAAGGGAGGAGATGGGAAAAGAGTAGAGAAGTTTTAGGGGGTGATGAATACTAAAAATTAATCAATTAAGTAGCCTTTCTTTATTAGATTGTCAGAAATCTCAAAGAATATTCTGGTCTTTCCTTTGTGGATTTAAAAGGGGAGGAAACTTCACTCCCCATGCCTTTATTCTACCCCATATCTAACCACTTAAACATAAATTATGTTAAGGAAACTGCGAAGAGAAATGAAAGCTGTAACTTTTTCATTCTGACAAGATTGCCACAGTAAAGCTAGCAACCAATCTAGAATTCTTAATTTAGGAGAAAAAAACTATTAGGAGTGTAAGACATGGGTAGAGAAGCCTTTTCAACTGGAATGATTCTTGGTCATACCCTGCAAGAAATGGAAATAGATTTTGGATCTTCCCCTAAAGGATACAAACTTGACAGAAAGGGGAGTATCAACAATTCAATAAAGCCAGAAATTGCAGTTTAAAACAAGAGATGATGCAGCCCGGGTGGCTCAGCGGCTTAGGGCCACCTTCAGCTCAGGGCGTGATCCTGGAGACCCGGGATCAAGTCCCATGTTGGGCTCCCGGCATGGAGCCTGCTTCTCCCTCTGCCTGTGTCTCTGCCTCTCTCTCTGTGTCTCTCATAAATAAATAAAATCTTTTTAAAAAAATGAAAAAGAAAAAAGAAAACAAGAGATCACTGAAGTGTCATTATTAGTACTTACATATCACTTATAATTGCCAAATAATAAACTTTACATTAATGTTTCCTATACATCTTTGAAAGGATAAAAAGTCAAACAATATAGTGCAAATTAATATGGACATGCTTAATCATCCTTCCTTCAAATATTTATAAAAATGTAAGAATGATAGTCTCTCAATGTACAAACCATCTCATTAAATTTCGTAGCATAATACATATGTGTGAAAGTTATCTTTTTTTTTCTTTCAGATTGTCTCAGAAAGGTATTCCTCATTGAAAACTAGAAAATAAAAAAAAATTTAAAAAAAATGAAAACTAGAAAATAATCAAAAGGAACTAAAAACATAATCATCATTCATGTACTAAATATCAATAAATAGATATGCTTCTTCATTAATTTCTGTTTTGAACCTTGCACTTACCATCTCTGTGTATAGTCTAAATTTAACATAAAGAGCTAATGAAATATAATCATATTACAAAATATATCATGAAAATTGGATCATTTTTAGCTCATATAAAGTCATCTCAGTATCTCAAAATCTCCATCTACACATTTCTGTAAACCTACTAGTTACATTATCCAGTTTCTTCTATCATCTATCTATCTCTTTCTCTCTCTCTTTCTTTTGGCTTATCATACTTTCATTTATCAGAGGCCAACAAAGAGTTTAAATGTGATCAATCTGACAAAGGAGAGAAAGGTATCATGGAAGCAAGAGAGAAAGAGAAAATTTCAAAAAGACGTATAGACCTCTGTGTCAAATACTCCCTGAAGACAAAAATGAAAACGAAAACCTCCTTTTGCTTACTATTCTATCTAAAGTACATAACATAATGCTTGACCCATAACCATTTCTCAATGAATGTTTGTTGAACTGATAAGGAAATGTGATCTGAGCAGCCAGGAGATTACTTAGTAAAAGCAGTTTTGGTAGACTAGGATGGTCGTTGAATATTAGGTTAAGGTTAGAATGAATGTCAGAGATGGATACTCAGTCTAGTCTAGTGATGCCCAAGCTGGATCCAATTTGGAATCATATAGAGCTGAAAACAGATAGAGGAGTAGGTTTTTCCTCAGATTCACTGGCACAGAGTCTCTAGGATGTAAAATGTGAGGTTCTGCATTTTACTAAGATTTTCAAATGATTCTGAATACAAACCAGGTTTAGAAACCACCTTTTAAGAAGATTGATTGTGGCGATAAGCATCTTTCTACAAGACCCCTGTGAGCTTGTCTGGTGCAAAGGACACACATTCAGCAGTGGAGAGTATCTGGAATCCAGCAAAAGTTCAGCATTAAAAATTACATGCCTGACCTATACAATATGTCACATGATTTTTCTTTAAGATCTGTTTATTTATTTTAGAGAAAGAGTGTGTGTGAGCCAGGGAAAGGGCGGGGGGGTGGGGGGGGAGAGAGAGAGAGAATCCTCAAGCTGACTCCCCACTGAGCATGGAGCCTTTCACGGGGCTCTGTCCCAGGATCATGAGCTAAGCTGAATACAAGAGTCAGTCACTTAACTGTCTAAGACACCCAGGTGCTGAACATCATATTTTAAAAGTATTTATAGCTTATAGCGATAAAACTTATTGTGACTAAAATCACTAAATTTATTATTTAAAAGTATCTGTTCATGATTATAGAACAGAATGTCTATAACGATAATCTTTTAAAAATAATGTAAGAGTGGGATGTCACTTTGGAAAGGATGAGAAATACCAAATTTGATTACAGAGGGCTCAGCAATTCCATTTGTTCTTTACTTCCCTCCACTAAATCACTTTGTTCTTAACCCATTAAAGTATATGACTTAAATGACACATGAAGGTGTCACAAGGAGAATGACAATGACAAATCAGGGTGGTGAAGGCAACAGGTTAGAACTAGCCAGTCTAAGATTAAAGGAATTAGAGAAGGCCTATAGAAGGTAGAGAGCTCATTTTCATTAATTTACAATAGGCTTATTTTGTTTTCCACTTCAATGCCTATTATTTAAAAAGTAACTACATATGTGAATAAAAATTGGCTTGAATGAAAGGGTCATTTGTTATCCTGATACATAGTTGACACAGTATAAGTAGTTACACAGCAACATACTGTTTAGAAATGTTTTCACATTGTCATTTGAGAAAATAATCCTGTGCAGTAAAATTGATTAAAGTACCCATTTTGCAGAAAAGTTCATTGAAATTAAGGAATTAAATGATGTTGAAATGATCACAGAGCCAGCAGGCAGATGACTCAGGATTCCCACAAGACTATCTTGTGACTTCAGAGTCTATATATTTTCAATTTATGGAACATTGCAGAGAATGCAGCTGAAAGTGTATTATCTATTCTACTCATTTATAGAAATTTGACTTCCTTGTCCTTTTAAAGCCAGTGGTATTTTTAAGTGAAAAGACGGGATTCTCGGGTAGCTCAGTGGTTTAGTGCCTGCCTTCACGCCCAGGGCATGATCCTGGGGACCGGGGATTGAGTCCCACGTCGGGCTCCCTACATGGAGCCTGATTCTCCCTCTGCTGTGTCTCTGCTCTCTCCGTGTACCTCTCATGAATAAATAAATGAATTTTTTTTAAAAAAAAGACTTAACTTATGTCTGTAATCACATTTTCTCAATTATAACAATCATTTTTATGGGAGTAACTAAGCCTCAATAGTACTAGCAAGTAATATTTCATATTTTTAAAGTCATCTCTAAAAACTACATTTTCATCAAATCAATGTAAATACCTATAGTCACCTCCAGGTCATGCTCTCATAATCTAAAACTACTTCTTATGAGATGTTTAATGCTTGGCTGTCTCTTAAAATGTGATTCTCTTCCAAAAATTAATTTAAATTAAATAACAATTATTAAAATTTTCATTCTCAAAATATTCCACCCAAATTTCCACAAATAATAAAAGTAAAGGGGATTTAAATTGAAAGTTTAAAAAATATTCTTAATGAAAATCTGCAGAAGAAAAAAATCAAAACCTAGTGGCAAACAGATGAATCAAGGGAAGGGCTAGGGATAAATAAATGGTTAACATTTATTCTTGTTCCCCTTGAAGATCTATGACTAACTGGAAATAGAAAATACTGCCAGAACCTCAGTAAACCAGTGACATTTGCAAAGGTAGGCTATGAACCTAATAACAATGAATATTTTGTATCAATAATTAAAACAGTAAGTTAAGAGACAGCTCACTAAGTTTGAACCTAACAATATCAAGCTGGTTCATCACTTTGGATCCTGAATTAAAATTGAAAATAATTTCGATCATACAGAAACAAATGAGAATTCAGGAACAAAACAACAAACAATAAAAAAAGGAAATGTAATGAAGATATGTATCTTATTGTGTAGAAAAAAAACAAAAAAAAAAAAAGAAAAAAAACATATGAACTTTCTGAATACCAGTTGTCAGTATATTTGGGATGTGGTTGGATTTTTCCATAGAGCTGAAAAAATTTACTGATTACATAAATATTATCTAAAACCTACATACTAATTCAAAAGTAGAAATAATAATGGAAAGTAAATGCACAAACATAGTATATAACTATTTTGTACTGAATATTGGATCAACTCCTTCCAGAAGAGAATCATCTACACCTCATGTCAACATCAGTTTTTCCAGAAATACAATAAATAAACAAGTAAGGATTAACTAAAAGATTTTAAGTTAGAACTTATTGAATGGACTATTATACAACCACAATAAAGGACGAGATCATGTCATTTGTGACAACGCAGATGGACGTAAAGGGTATCACACTAAGTGAAATAAGTCAGATCGAGAAAAACAAATACCATGTGATTTTTTTCATGTATGAATCCTGAAAAACAAAACAAACGAACAATAATAATAAAAAGAATCAGATGTACAAATACAGAGAATGAGTTGGTGGTTACCAAAGGGAAGGGAGGTGAGGGGATAGCAAAATGGATGAAGGAGGGTGGGAGATTCGGGCTTCCAGTTATGCAATAAATATCATGAGAATAAGAGAAACAGCATAGAGAATTTAATCAATGTTATTATAATAGTGTTGCACAGTGACAGATGGTAGCTACACTTGTGGCGAGCATAGCATAATACATAGAGAAGTTGACTTACTATGTCATACACCTGAAACTAACATAACATTGTATGTCAACTATACTCAAATTTTATTTTTTTAAAAAGAACTTGCTGAGAACGAGAAAATAAAAACACAATAAAAAATTTTCAAGACCTTGGAGACTGGTCAACCCTTCTGAGGAATCAGCAACTAGAAGAACCAAAGAAATTGTTATTTTTGTTCTTGAGACACACAACAGGAACTGTACTGCTGGGACAACTAACAAGGAAAGTGTTGAATGTCAACTGTCTGACCTCCTGGCTCAGGCAGACCAGATGGACCCCTAGTTAATTGTAGCATCACAGGCAAAAGACTGACAGGTACATCTTAAAGAGTCTTTGTTTCCACTGAGAAGTGGGCCAAATAGAATCAGCATATATTATTAACTGAAAGCCTTGTCTGAGACATTGCAACATTGAGTAGAGCAATAGATAGAGCCTCAGAGACAGAACTCACCATCCAGCTGCCTTAACGATTCTAGTGTCCCTTCTCCTCTTTTGGTCTTTGCTCAATAGCCAGGTAGGAAAATAATAGGATCCTATTTAATATTTAATATTTAATATCAGAAAAAACATAATCCAATACATTAAATTAAGATTAATTTCACTCTTATTATCTTATAGATTTTTAATATTGAATTTATAAATGCATTTTAATTAACAGTTACATTAAAAATAATAAAAATAATGCCTCAGCTCTGCAGTAGAAGACATTATTCTTTTGCAAATGAAGAAAATATTGCCTTCTGAGCATGTGTTTTGCACTATTTTATCATCTTCTCCAACTAGAACATTTGAACCAATAGATACAGGACTCACACTGACATGCCTAGTATATCCCCTCCTTATTTATAGTGTGTCCTAAAGGTTTCAAATCAAGGTGGATGAATAATCTTCAAAAACCATAAGATAATATATAAATGATGGCAATAGTGTGAATATTGTAAAAATTATACAGCACCCCCAATGTGCAAGAATCCTTCTAAAGAGAAGGAAAATGGACATAAGCTGGAAGCATTTGAGACTAGTGAGCAAAAGATATCAGACTTATTGGAGTCAACTTTTGTTTAACAAAAAAACATATGAATTCAAATTAAAAACAAATTAAGTGCAGGTTATAATTTATCTTGTTTTATGACTACATAAAAATAACACTGAGCCCTTCTTATGGAAAAATTGTTCACAAGCATGTGACTCACATTTGGTGATAGTATAAGCCACCTTATTGTCTTCAACTTTTATTTTTCCTCTACCTGAGTTTCCTTCATTTCTTTTTTTTTTTTTTTTTTGTATGTTGTTAGGATCTTTATTTATAAGCTCTTTTAAATTCTTTTGGGGCAAGTTGAAAATAAAGAAGTCCTCACTCTGGTAAAATGGGTTATCTGTAGGGGGAGTGGGGAGTATTCTCTTAGTGAGGTATAGCCAGCTTGAACTCTCCAGAAGAGTTTAGAAACACTCTCTTAAGTGTAATGTCAGCACAGAGAAGCAAAGATTTCTAAACATACTATCCAGGGGTCCAGACCAAAGAAAGCATCTCCAGTTGGGGTCAGTTGGTTAATCAGTACCTGAGCTTTGATCAGGAGTTTTGGTGAAAACTCAGCAAACAGATTATGGCATTTCCTCCCATCACTGGACTGAGACTGACCAAAAAATGTTTCTGACAGCTAAGGAGTGTTAGATCCAGGTCCTACATTTGATCTGTTTCAGTATTTTAGCAAATAATTGTACTGAAGAGAATATGTTTTCATTGGTATAATATCCAGATAAGGCTAATGATTCAAGGTTCATACCTAACAAAATTAGCTCAGTTATGGAATTAAATCTGATTATCCTAATTGGCAAACAAAAGCTTGAAATCATTACTATATTAGCACTTTATTCAGATTTGGTGCAAAGTTATTTTTGCATCCAATCCAGCATTGTCTATTTAATATCAGAAAAAAAATAATCCAATACATTAAATTAATATTAATTTCACTCTTATTATCTTATAGATTTTTAATATTGAATTTATAAATGCATTTTAATTAACAGTTACATTAAAAAGAATAAAAATTAACACCTAGTTTTACATTTTTAAACACATAAAATTATAAATTTTACAGTTCAGCACCAGGAATCTGAGAAATTTATTCCTGTAAAGGAAAAAAGAAGAACCCATGCTTAAAAGTTATTTGCATTTTAATTAGGGGCTTTTAGAGGGTGAAAGGTCTTCATGCATCAAAGAAATGATATTCTAAGCCTGAAAATGAAACTACTGTAATAAATAGTGAAGGAGAGATCTATCATGCCAACCACAAAGTATGTTTATGGGACTCCACCTATTCAGTATCATAGCACACATGTGAGAGTGTGTGTGTGTGTGTGTGTGTGTGCGTAAAACTGTTAGAAACATAATACCTCAGAGAATACACAAGTGCCTGTAATTAGCTATTTAATGTGAGCAAGCAAACAAGTACATTTTCAAAATCAAAAAAAAAAAAAAGCCAAGATAAAAATAGACAACAAATTGAGGTCAACACTCTCACCATCTCATGCCCTGTATCTCCTCCTCCTACTCTGGTTATGATACGCCTCTGAGGCACATCTACAGTAAACACAAATGACCTTTTCCAAGAATGTATCAGTTGAAACTTCTCGAAAAAGTTTGGAAAGCCAAGGATTAATAACTTCAAGTGCCAAAAGTGTCATCCACACTACCCTTTGGTCATATTTGAACCTAACAGATACAGTACTGAACACATTGAACAAGGTGATTTAGGTCTCAAGGCAGATTCATGAAAATCATATCTCTTATTTCAGTCTCTGCTTTCCAGTGATTCTGTCATCAATGTTCTAAAACACTGAAGTCCACATCACATTGGGATATGTTTTCTGAAATAGAATTATCTTCTGTTTCTTTTCTACATTACTGTGATCTCTACTTCTAATTCTCTATTTTCTTAAGCAAAGAAATTTAAGCTATCTCATGAAAATAGGATATTTGGTTTAACAAATGAATTTGTTGCTTAAAAACTCTACTAACAGGGTTTTGGGGTTTTTTTGTGTGTGTATGTGTTTGTTGTTTTAGTTTTCCTATTGCTACAACTACTACTTAATTTTGATTTCGAGATGTTTCTTTTATCTTGCAATCACATTTTATGGTTTTCTTTCCTTTTGTTGAATCTAATGAATCAACTTTTGCAACCATTTTTCCTTTTTTACTCTTGGGTTCTTTATTTCAAACTGAACTTTTTAGTCTACCATTAAGTAGGAAAAATCATTAATACTTTCTTACACTTAGAAAAACAATAATGCTGCTTAATGGTGAAGAGTATGGTCTTTGAACTGAGCTCAAATGCTGACTCCATCATTGTGAGGTCATGAAAATGTTGCTTTATTTCAAGACTTAGTTTTCTTAACTTTAAAATAGTAACAATATTAATGCCTACTTACTAGTGTTGTGAGGGTAATAAATTTACACAGAAAAGGCACAATGCTAAGGGTGATTAGTCTTCTACTTGTTCTCAAATTCACAGGATGTCAAAACATTGGTTAGACAGAATGTGAGGCGATCAAGTACTTATCAACACTTGATTACTGTGTTCTGGAAGAAAAATAGAAGTGTAGATAATATACAGCAAAACATTTCCAAACCATTTCAACTGAATATTGGAATGTATTGGGTCATTTCACCACCAGTGATTTCAATTCTTCAATTTATATTTCTAAAACACACACTAATAGGCAGGAGTAGAATCTGGACCAAGTAGAAGAGGCCACCCACCTTTTTTTATCCTTATTGTTACGTTGTCTGTGGTGCATTTACAAAGTACATGACATACCTAACAAACTGAAAAAGTCAGTAAATACATAAGGTATAGCATGTTCTGTCAGCTTGGTCAGAGCAAACTTACCTGTGGGTCTCCCTGATAACAGAGTGAGAAAAATGGCATGAAATAAACTCAAGCCCCAGATCTTACTACTGATAAAAGCACAATGATAGTAATTTTAACTATTGTAGTGATAATTATTCATTAAGTTTCATTCTAATCATTAAGTAGAATTTCTTAACTTTCTAATTAAAATAGAGCCTATAAAGGAGGTCACCTAAACTAGAAAGTCACATTTTAATCTAGGATTCAAAGAAAACTTCATAAAAGGTAATAGAAATGGTGTCATAGTAGCAAGACGAGGTGCATAATTTACCCAAAGGCACCCATTTTTATAGGAAAGTGGTTTTAGAGAGACTATGACACAAACCAAAAAAGTCAATATTAGGTTTAAAAAGGCAGAAGCTCTCAACTCGCTGGTGATTGTTGTCTTTCCTTCAATGAAGAATAACACTTCAATGCCAGAGTAATGGAAGGGTATTATTGCAAATACCAGGAAATTTAGATGGACTCATTTTCCATTAATAACAACATATAAATTGAAAAAGAGGAGAGTGAACACCTCCTTAATCACCCAAGTTCAATTGTTTATCTAAATAGCTTAAGTCCATACCCCATCCTCAAGGGAATTAGACCAGGTCTCTATGCACAGTTGCCTAATTGGACATTTTGTCCCCACTCCCACCCAGACATTCCTCCTGCTTAAATGCCTGAAAGCATGATTATAGAGAGACTGAGACCTCTGGACCAGGAGTCAGCAGACCTGGATTCTCTTCTCTGCTCTGCCAGAGGGACTTACATCCCCAGTGCCTCAACATCTTCTCCTGGAAAATGACATAGTTGAACTTAGCTGATCTGCTAAGGTAGAATAATGGACACTTCCCCACCTTTGAAATATGTGAAAAGCAGAGTTGATATCAAAAATGTATTTTTATAGCATCTTAAGACACTAAAATTTGGTACCTACCTGTTGAGGAGGGGTGTCACTTAACTTGAAGTATTAAAACAAGAATGCGCAGTCATCTATCTGAAGAGCACTTACTATTGTAGTTGTTTGACTTCAAATAAAACAGAATTTAGTTAATATGTGTAAATGGTATTTCCCTATATTTGAAAAAAAAACTTCAAAATTAAACATTTCCCTAATATTAATTCAGACATTCTTACCTATCATGTTATTAAAATACTGAATAAGGAACTGCACTTCTAAACTTTTGGCACACAAGAAAAACCTCTACATGATAGTTGCACTGTTGTCCGATTATTCTGTAGCTTTTCTATGAAGTAAATAATAAAGATTCCCAAAGTGTGTGCAGGGGAGAAGGAAGACTAGGATATGCCATTTTAAAACTCCTTTTTTTTTTTTTTTTTTTTTTTAAGATTGTACTTATTTGTTCATGAGAGACACAGAGACACAGGCAGAAGGAGAAGCAGGCTCCTCGCAGGGGGCCTCATGCGGGACTCAATCCCCAGACCTGGGATCGCCCTGAGCTGAAGGCAGATAGATGCTCAACTGCTGAGCCACCCTTAAAACTACTATCAAACTAACGCAATGTTAATTATTTTAAAAGTAATGATTTTCTTCTTCTTCTTTTTTTTTTTTTTTCAGGCTTCACAGCTCGGTCCGTTTTAACTCCTTTCATTCCAAATCCCAGATACACTCTCTCTCCTTCACTCCTTGCCCATCCCCAGACTTTCTTTTTTTTTTTTTTTTTTTTTTTTAAAGATTTTTTTATTTATTTATTCATGATAGTCACAGAGAGAGAGAGAGAGGCAGAGACACAGGCAGAGGGAGAAGCGGGCTCCATGCACCGGGAGCCCGACGTGGGATTCGATCCCAAGTCTCCAGGATCGCGCCCTGGGCCAAAGGCAGGCGCCAAACCGCTGCGCCACCCAGGGATCCCCATCCCCAGACTTTCCAAACTCCCTCTTCCCCCCAGGAGCGCTCCTTACCCTCTTCCACCTCTTTCCCAGGCCACGTCGCCACTACCTGCGCCCTTACCTGTCGGCGCTGAGGGCAGTGAGAGTGAACACGGAAACCCCCACGGAGGTGAGCTGGATGACGGGGATCAGTTTGCAGCCCACCTTCCCGAACATCCACTCGTCAAAGAAGTAGCGCGACGCGTCCACCGGGACGCAGGTGAGCAGCAGCAGCAAGTCCCCGGCGGCCAGGTTAGAGATGAAGATGTTGGGGACGCTCCTCATGGCGCTGGTGGTGATGAAGATCTTCACCAGCATGATGTTGCCCAGCAAGCCCACGGCGATGATGAGCAGGTAGAGGGACGGGATCACGCAGCGGATGGCGAACTTGGCGCCGGTCCCGTCCGAGGCGGGCAGAAAGTCCGGGCCGGACCCCCCCGGAACCCAGCCGCTCTGATTCTCGCCCGCGGCCCCCGAGAGGTTGCAAAGCGCCTTGGGGGGCATGGTCTCCTTCCCAGGAGAGCCCGCTGGGGTTTCATGCGCCCAGGTGCCCTGAAGCGTAACACACACTTGGGCTTAATCAATGTCCCTCTCACAGGGACAGTTTCCCCGCCTGGGGGGGGCTCGTGGTCACACTGCCCCGCATCCCAAAGACGCCCGGGACTTGGTGAGAAGTCTGTCCACGCTCTGGTGCTTCATCTCTGGAAGGGGCACTTTGGCGCCTGCTGGCTCCAAATTAAAAAAAAAAAAAAAAAAAAAAAAGGCAAAGCAGTTGCGTCTTTGTGCTAATCCTCAGTGGTTTATTTCCTTTACAGCTAGCGGAAAACAGTCCTTTAGTGAACAAAGATTTATCCCTCCGGAATTAATAAAAGTACCTGCTGGACAGTTCCCGGGGAGGCGAGGAAGTGATCCCGTAGCTGCCCAACGAAGCGCAACTGAAACCCTGGGGAACCAGCGGAGGGGCGGCTGGCACTTTCTGCAGTTCCTGCTGTCGCGTGTGGAATTGGAGGGGATCTGATTCGTCTCACTCTGCGCCCCTACATAGTTACAGTCTTACCCGCCTCCGAGCGGGAGGAGCCCCAGACAGTTTGCGAACCTCAGAATTTAGGGGCTGGGCTAGGAAGGCCCTGGAACTCTGAATTTAGGAAAGAGAATGAGAGACAAAGGATGGAGTAAATGAATGGAATTCCCTCTTCATTCTTCCTTGACCCATTTTTTTCACCCCAAATATGGAAACTCTTTCCAACAGCTGGCAAATTAGTTTTAAACTTCTTTTTATTGGAATACAGTACGCATAAGGTATGCAATTCTTGAATGTACAGCTTAATCTAACCACCATTCAGAACCTACAATCTAACCACTGTCCCTTGAAATGACTGTCCCTTGAAATGACACTATTTATTCTGCCTTTTGTCATCTAAGATTAGTTTGCTGGTTTTGAGCATCCTATAAATGGAAACTTAAAGTATTTAATCTTGTGTCCGGTTTCTTTCATTCAGCATTATATATGTGAGACCCCTTTGTGATTTTTGTGTGTGGTATTTTTCATTGTCATATAGTATTCCAGTATAAACATACCACTGTATCTTTCCCTTCTAATGTTGATATTTTGAGTCTTGATAGTTTTAGCTAATCTGGCCAATGTCTCCATAAGTATTCTTTGCCTGTCTTCTGGTGTGCATTTGGATAAATTATATATCCAAATATATCATATATCCAGTATATTTTTTAGGTAAGAATGATTGAATATGTTCAATGTTAGCAGAAATAGACAATTTTCCAAAATAAATTCCAACTTTTTTTCTTTTGGAAACTTGCTGGACAATATCTACTAAGACTGAACATACGAGTGCCTATGACTGAGCAATGCTAACGTTAAATATAGTCTCAATACATAAATAATGCACTATTTTTTAGTTTCAGGTGTACAATTGCTGATTCAGCAATTCTATACATTACTCACTGCTCATCATGGTAAGTGTACTCTTTAATCCCCATCACCTGATACACTATTTTAAATAGGGTAGTCCCAAAACCAAAATGACTTTCCAAATTAACACCATCTGAGTTTAATGTAAACTTCTCAGAAGGGCACAATTCTGAAGTTAGTCAAATAACATCTTCATTAGGAAAAATATTAGGCTTGTTCTTGGTTCCTAAGGATAAAATTGCATGATAAAAATAAAATTAGTCAAGAACTACCTATAATGATCAGCATAAGCTGATGAAAAGTGCCAACCTATTTCTAGAATGTAAGCAATGTTTCAAGTATTTCTGACCAATAACAGCATTTAATTACCATAGGCTCATTAGACAAGATAAACATTTGCTCTATAGTCAATTTTATGTTTATTAACTTGATTATAAGTCTGTCCTTAACATATTCTTCTTGATTTCATTATTTAATTTGTTATTAGGTCACAGTTGGCTAAATAAAATAAGTTTGAATATATGTATATAAATCACTTTTATATATCAGATATATAGGCAATTAATAGCACATATAAGTTGAGAATGTCTCTAGGAATTTTATCTTCAAAGTTTTTTGAATTTTATCTTTTAACATCCAATCTTATTATGCAAAGTAAATTAACTATGAAAGCAATCTTTTACATTATGAAATCTCCCATTTTCAAATTGCAACTATCCCATTCTAACCTATTTTATATGAAAACATATTTTAGTCTAAATGGTTGTACAAAGAGACACCTGCATGGCTTAGTTTGCCTTTGGTTTAGGTCATAATCTCAGGGTCCTGGTAAGGAGCCCATGTTGGACTCCCTGCCCAGCTGGGAGTCTGCTTCTCCCTCTCTCTGCTCATGCTCTTTCTCTCTCTTTGTATCTCTCAAATAAATAAAGTCTTTAAAAAATAAAAATAAATAAATAAATTGCTGTATGAAAATCTGTATTCTCCTCTGTGTCTGATAATGCTAAGCATTTAGATGAGAAAAATGTTTAGTCTGAACACTGAATTACTAAATGTCCAATTGCCTGGCATTATAGAAATAAGACATCTAGATTATAGAATTTTTGCATTTTAAGTGGATCCATATGTATTTACTCAAAGTCTTAGGTTCATGAGATTGGAGAGCATAATGAATACTTTAATAATAATAGCCTTACTGATTTTTATTAAAATATTATAAAGTTATTATAATTATGTATGTATTACTTAGATATACACCAAATTACGTATAAGTGTATAGCTATTGTCTCATTTGCATAAGATCAACCCATCAGAATAAACATCTGCTGAAGGGATAAATTTTTTTATTATACTCAATGCTCTATGCATTGCATTAGGTTCCTTAGAGTTATATGTTATTTAATATTTATATGTGTTCTATGAGGTACACTTTTGAGTCTTAATTTTACATATGAGATGATCAAAACTCATAGAGGTAAGATAACTTGCTTAATTTCCTAAAAACTTTAGTAAAACTGTATTTTGAAATTTATTCGACTTCAGTCTACTGTATCTCATTGTTCTAGGAGAATAAAATTGCATAAAAAATGTGATTTCTATATATTTGAAAGATACATTTTTAATATTGAAGTATTCAATGTTTATAAAATACATATTATACATTTTATTGCCCTAAGCTGAGCAAAATCTATTCAGAAGTATATTAAACATTCCTTGTTGTTTAAAATTCATGCAAATAAGATGCATTCACAACCAAAAAAAAAAAAGAAAAAAAATTGTCAATGGAAACTAAACCAATAATGATACAGATGATACAATAAATAGATAAGGATATTAAAATTGTAACTTAAAATGTAATGAAACCTTATACTATGTGTTCAAGAAGGAAGAAGAAAATATTAGCATTAACATAGAGAAATGGTGAATACAAAAAGACATTGAATTTCTACAGAGGAAAAAGCAATGTTATGGGAAACAAATACTATAGGGTTAACTGCAGAAGAGATCAGTGAGCTTGAAATATAGTAACAGAAAATTTTTAAAATATTTATTTATTTATTCATTCATTCATTCATTCATTCATTCATGAGAGAGGTAGAGACATAGGCAGAGAGAAAAGCAGCCTTCTTGCAGGGAGCCTGATGTGGGACTCAATCCCCAGATCCAGGATCATGCCCTGAGCCAAAGGCAGATGCTTAACTGCTAAGCCACCCAGGCATCCCTAGTAATAGAAATTATCCAAAATAGAATACTCAGAGAAAAGGCTGAAGAAAACAACAACAAAAAAAAGAACAGGGTATCAATGCACTGTAGAAAACAGTCAATGGCCTAATCTTTCTGTAATTAGGTCCTTAAAGGACAGAAGAGAAAGAAAAAATTAAAGTAATGGCCTAGCATTTTTTTCAAGTTTGATGAAAGCAAATCCCAGGTAGAAGAAACATGAAGAAAATTCTACCAAGAAGGAAAACTGGAAGCTTTCCCAGTAAGATCGGAAACAAGAAAGGATGTTTTTTTTCACTGCTTTTATTACACATTTTACTGGAAGTCCTAGCAATGCAATAGGACAAGAAAAGGACATGAAAGGTATACTGATTAAGAAGAAGGAAATAAAACTGTCATTGTTCCAAAACATGGCATGATTATTTATGTAAACAATCCATAAAATTCAACAGAAAATCTCCTGCAACTAAAAAGTTATTATAGCAAGGTTGCAGGACACGAGGTTAATTTACAAAAGTTAACTGTTTTTTTTTATATACCAGCAATGAATAAGTAGAATTTGAAATTAAAAACAATACCATTTACACTAACACTCCTATAATAAAATACTTGTACAAATCTGAAAAAATATATACAAGATCTATATGAGGAAAACCATAAAACTCTGTTAAAAGAAATCACATAAATAAAGGAATAAAATAAATGGAGAGATAACCCATAGTCGTGGATAGAAAGACTTAATATTTTTAAGATATCACATTTTCCCAATTTGACCTACAATGCAATATTAATCAAAATCTTAAGTCTATTTGTGAATATTGACAAAGTTAATCTAATGTTTATATGGTAAAGCAAAAGACCAGACTACCCAACACAATATTGAAAAAGAATGAAGTCAGGGACACCTAGGTGGCTCAGCAGTTAAGCATCTGCCTTCAGCCCAGGGCGTGATCCTGGAGACCCAGGATCAAGTCCCATGTCGGGCTCCCTGCATGGAGCCTGCTTCTCTCTCTGCCTCTCTCTGTGTGTGTCTCTCATTAATAAATAGACAAAATCTTTTAAAAAAAAAATGAAGTCAGAGAACTTACACTATCTGACTTCAAGATTTACTATAGAACTACAGTGATCAGGACAGTATGGTATTGGCAAAAGAATAAACAAATAAATCAATGGGACAGAACAAAGAGTGCAGAAATAGACTCACATAAATATATTCAACTAATCTCTGAAAAGGAAGCAAAGAATACTATGGAGCAAAGATTGTCTTTTAGCAAATGGTGCTAGAAAAAGCATCCACATGCAAAATAATAATAATAATAATAATAATAATAGAGACACAGACCTTACACTCTACACAAAATTAGACATCAATATAAGTGTAAAACATAACACAATAAATCTCTTATAAGAAACATAGGAGAAAACCTAGATGACCTTGGATGGTAATGGTTTTTTAGATCCATTATTGAAAGCCCAACGCATAAAGGATTGATAAACTTGACTAAATTAAGAGATTGAAATTATATACTTCTGCTCTGCAAAAATACAGTCAAGAAAATGAGAAGACAAGCCACAAACTGGGAAAAAAATATTTCTAAAATATATAGCTGATAAATGACTGTTACTCAAAAATGTAAACATTTAATACTCAACAACAACAACAACAACAAAACCATTTAAAAAATAGGCCAAAAATCTGGGCAGCTTACCAAAGAACATGCACAGCTGGCAAATAAGAATATGAAAAGATGTTCAACATCGTTTGTCATTAGGGAATTACAAATTAAAACAATAGTGAGCTTTTCCACCTACTACCCCATCCCCCAGCATCCCCTTCTGATTGTATCCCACTTACTTCCAGCTCTGGGTTCCTGCTAGGTTAGAGTACCATTGACTCTTTCCAGCCATTGTCATGATCATCTACTGGGACCTCATCAGCCATGATGAGCTGGGTTGTGCCTGGAGATGGAGGGGAATATAGCCAGTAAGACACTGATGAGCCACTCATTGCTGAAAATGCCTTTACTGAAGGCCCTAGGGGAAAGGTATCCAACACACAGTCATCCCTGGTGTTGATATTGTCACGAACTATCACTTGTAAGAGACCAAATTCACAAAAGAAGCCTACAAGTAGTACATCAAAGATTGTATGAAATCAATCAAAGGGAAACTTAAAGAACAGTATCAAAAAGAGTAAAATTTTTTATGACAGAGGCTACAGAAAAAAATCAAGCACATGCTTGCTAATTTCAAAAACTACCAATTCTTTCTTGGTAAAAACATGAATCCAGATGACATGGTTTTTATCCTGGACTACCATGAAGATGGTGTGAGCTCATATGTGATTTATTTGAAGGCTGGTTTAGTGTGAAAGAGTATTAATGCATTTGGATGTTTTTAATGTCCCACTTTGGATGTTATCACCTATTGCCATGACTGGCTGCTGCTTTTCATCCACACAGCACCAGAACTTAACAAAGGGACTGTTGTCATCTTGAACTCTTCGTTTATTTTGACCTTGATTTATTGGAGCAGAGTCATTGTTTTTAAGAAAAAAAAATGTCATGTAGTTGTCAAAAAATAAAAAGCACTTAAATTCAAAACAGCAATGAGATACCAATTCACATCTATTAGAATGGCCAAAATCCAAAATTCTGATAACATCAAATGCTAATGAGGAACAACAGTTTTAGAATGTATTAGAACAGCCTTACAACATGCTAATAAGGAACATCAGTAATTCTCATTTATTGCTGCTAGAAGTGCAAAATGATATAGCCACTTTGGAATATAGTTTGGACTTTCTTACAAAACTAGATATATTATTTTCTTAAAATATTTTATTGGGATGCCTGGGTGGCTCAGCAGTTAAGCACCTGTGCTTTTCTAAAAAAAAAAAAAAAAAAGAAAAGAAAAGAAAAAATATTTATTTATTCATGAGAGACACAAAGATCCCAGAATCATGCCCTGAGCCAAAGGCAGATGCTCAACCACTGAGCCACCCAGGCATCCCACTATGTTCTTATCATGAAATATATCAGTTATGCTTCTTAGTATTTATTCAAATGAATTGAAGTCTTAATGTCCACACAAAATCCTGTATATGGAAGTTTATAGCAACTTAATTCATAATTGCCAAAACTTGGAAGTAACCAAGATGTCTTTCAGTAAGTAGACATATAAACTTTGGTAAATACAGACAGTGGAATATTATTCAGCATTAAAAAACAAGCTACTAAGCCAGGAAAAGATGTAGAGGAAACTTAAATGCATGTTACAAAGTGAAAGAAACCAGTCTGAAAAGGCTACATATTAAAGGATGCCAATGATATGATATTCTGGAAAACACAGAACTACGGAGACACTAAAAGGATTAGTAGTTGCCAGAGGTCACCTTAGGGAGGTTGCAGAGGAAAAGAGGCAGCGCACAGAGTCTTTTTAGGACAGTGAAACTACTCTGTGTGATATTATAATGGCAGATGCATGCCATTATCCATTTGTCAAAAGCCATAGAAAATACAGGGCCAGGGGAGAACTCTAATGTAAATTATGGACTCTGGGTGATAATGATCTGCCAATATAAGTTTGTTAATTATAACAAAAGTACCAGCCCATGCAGGATGTTGATAGTGAGACTGTTAAATATGAGAGGAGAGGATGTAAAGAAAAATATCTGTAGCTTTCAGTCAAATGTTTTTGTGAACCTAATGCCACTTTAAAAATTGCTCCAAAAGGGGCTCCTGGGTGGCTCAGTTGGTTGTGCATCCGGCCGTGGATTTCAGCGTAGGTTGTGATCTCACAGGCCATGATCTCGAGGATCAGGAGATAGAGCCCACTTGGGGCTCCACACTCAGCAGGGAGCCTGCTTGAGACTCCGTCTCTCTTCCTCTTCCTCTATCCCTCCTCCCCTACACTCTCACTCTCTCTCTCCAAAATAAAGAAAATAAATATTTTAAAAAATTATTCTAAACCATAAAGTCTTTTTTTTAAAAGACAAATAGGATAAAATCATAGTTAGTTATAAGGTGCTATATTTTACCTAGATATTTATGTCTATTAGAACTCTTTGATAGAATTATCTGTTCTATATTTTAATATCAAAAGGAGTCTTACTTGGGATTGTTTTTTAAATAAAATCTACCTATGGCTTAAAAAAAGAATTGTTCCAAGGTATATCGTAATCAAATCAGCATTCAATAAGAGATTTTGCACAAGGAAAAGGTAAGCTATGAAAACAGAGAGTTCTAAAGTTCTCTGCAAGGGAACTAACTGAATCAGGAAGAGAGTATAAGGAAATTCAGGCTGAAAGGCACTCTTGAAAACAATGAAATAAATGAAAGTAACCCTGACAGTAGTTCAAATTGACTTTGAAAAACCAAAGAATGTCAGTACATTTAATTAGAAAAGACAGTATATGCATATTTCTTCCTTTTTCTTCTTTTAGCTTATTTTAAAAAGCAATTGTATAAACCAATACATATAAAATTTACTGTTGGCCTTATAATATATACAAATATAATAATATTTGACAATTAATGCACAAAGTAGGCAGGTGGGAACAGAACTACATAGGAGTAAGAAAGAGACACTAGACAAATCTTTAAGGACAAATAAAGAGAATCCAGAAGAACAAATGGAAAGAACCAAGAATAGTAAATAGGAAAGTTTTTTTAACAAACAATAAATATATACTTCCTCTTTCTTTCTTTTTCTCCCAGCATCTTTTAAAAGGATTAATTATATATAAAGTAAAAATTATAACAATGTATTGTTGGGCTTGTATCACACATAAACTGGTATTAATTTAGTATAAATCTGAAGTAGATTCTGATAAGATATGTATGATAAGCCCTAGAACAACCACTAAGAAAATAACACAAAACATATAGTAAAAATAAATCTAAAGAATTAAAATGTTAAACTAGGAAATATTTATTTTATACAAAAGAAGGCAATAAAAAAGGAACAGAAGAACAAAAAAGATTTGAGACATGCAAAAAACAGAGAAAATTATCACACAAAATCCAACTTTATCAATAATAACATAAAAGGTGAGTGGATTAAACAATTCAAGCAAAAAACAGAGATCAGCAGATTGTATTAAAAAACAAGATCAAGGCCATCTGGCTAGCTTAGTTGTTAAGCATCTGTTTTGGGCTCAGGTCATGATCTCGGGGTCCTAGGATGGAGCCCCACTTTGGGCTCCCTGTCCAGTGGGGAGTCTGCTTCTCCCTCACCCTTGGCCCCTCTCCCTTCACCCCCCTCTCTTGCTTGTGCTCTCTCTCTCTCTCAAATAAATAAATAAAATCTTTAAAAAAGAAAAAAAGATCTAACTCTGTAAGAGATACACACTTTAGATTCAAAGGTAAATGTAGGTTGAAAGGAAAAGAATGGAAAAACAAATACAAACAGCAGCCATGAGAGAGCTGTAGTGCTATGATAGTATCAGACAAAATAGCCTTTAAAACAAAGAGGTTACTAGAGATAAAAGACATTTTTTAATGATAAAAGGGTCAATTCATCAAGAATATTTAACAATTCTAAACACATCTGTACATAATAACCAAATCTCAAGTTACATGAAGCCAATATTGACAGAATTTAAGGGAAAAACTGACAATTCAAGAGTAATAATATTACTCTTGATATTAATATTTCAGTTTCAATAATGACTAGAACAACTAGACAAAGGGGCAACAAGTAACGAGACTTAACACTATAAACCAACTAGACCTAACAGACATCATTAGAACAATCTACTCAGCAACTGAAAAAGACATATTCTTCTCAAGTACATGTGAAACATTCTCCATGGAACACTTGGGTGGCTCAATGGTTGAGTGTCTGCCTTTGGCTCAGGTCATGATCCCAGGGTCCTGGGATCCAGCCCTGCATCGGGCTTCCCGCAGAGAGCCTCCTTCTCCCTCTGCCTATGTCTCTTACTCTCTGTGTCTCTCATGAATAAATAAATAAAATATTTTTAAAAAGAAAAAGAAACACCCTCCAGGATAGATCATAAGCTAGGCCATAAAACAATCTTCGATGAATGTAAAATTATTAAAATCATTAAAAACATTAAAAGCATTAAAATGTTTTTTTGACCACAATGGAATAAAGTTATAAATCAATAATGAGAAATTTAGGATATTCACAAATATAGGGAAATTAAACAACATATTCCTTAGTATCTAATGTGTCAAATAAGAAACCACAATGGAAATTAGAAAATATTTTAGGATGAAAATATTGATATAACAAACCAAAATTACAAGAATGCAATCAAATCAGTTTTTAGAAAGAAATTTATAGCTCTAAACACCTATATTAAAAAGGAAGAAAAATCTTAATTTAATATCCTAATCTTTCATCTTAAAGCAAGAAAAGAACAACTGAATCAAGCAGATGGAAAGAAATCATAAAAATTAAAGCAGACATCAATGCAATAGAAAATAGAAAAATGAGAACAAAAATAAAAAACAGTAAAACTTCATTCTTTGAAGAGATCAAAAAAAACTTGATAACACTTTAGCTAGACTGACCAAGAAGAGAGAAGACTCAAATTGCTAAAATCAAGTACGAAAGAAGGGCTTCATTTTTGTACCTTTCAGACACCATCAAGGAAGTGTCAAGATGATACACAGAACAGAATTTATAAATCATATATCTAATAAAGTACATTTATCTAGAAGTAAAGACAACTCAATATAGAAATGTACAAAAGATCTAAATAAATCCAAGGAAAATATATAAATCCAAAGAGATCTCCAAAGAAGATATAAATGGCTAATCAGCACATGAAAAGAAGCTCAATATTAATAGCCACTGGGGAAATGCAAATCAAAGAAGATAAGATAAGATACCTCTTTGTATCTACTACATAGCTATAATCAAAAAGTCAGACAAAAACAAATGTTGGCAAGGCTGTGGAGAAATCCAAATGCTTATACGTTGCTAGTAGAAATGAAAAATGAGACAGCCTTAGTGGAAAACAATCAGGCTGTTCCTCAAAAGGGTACAAAAAGAAGTACCATATTACCAAGCAATCTACTCCTAAGTGTTCAACAAAATCATATATTACACAAAACCTTTATGATCACAGTATTATTCATAATAGCCAAAATGTGGAAACAAATGTCCCTCAACTGATAAATGGGTAAATAAAATATAATATATCCATATAATGGAGTATTGTTTGGTATTAAAAAGGAATCAAGCACTGATAAATGTCACAGGATGGATGAGCCTTGATAATATTACCCTAAGTGCAGAAGCCAATCACAAAAGACCATATACTATATAAGTCCACTTACATGAAATGAAGTGTACAAAATTTATGTGAAATGTCCAGAATGGGCAAATCTATAAGAACAGAAAATACTTTAGTGGTTGCCTAGGACTGAGGAGTAGAGGAAGGGGGCTGGAAGAAGATGTGGGGAAATGTTAGCAGGTATCAGTTTGTTTTGAGGGCGACAAGATATTTTCAAATTGTGGTGATGGTTACACAACTGTGAATGTATTAATACTTTAATTGTACACTGTAAATGAATGAATTATATGGTGCGAATATATATCAATAAAGGTACTAACAGGAAGAAGACTAAAGAAGAGGAAAAAGTAGAAGAGTTGACTCTATCTTATCATGTTTAATGCTTAACCATGAATAGAAAATCTATGGACCCTGTAAATTATGGAAGTTTCTAAAGTGAGTACGTAGTTCACATCAATCTTCATGACAACTTTGCTCCTATGGATGGATCAAAATAAGTCACATTCAATTAGGAAACTTGTGGGGACAGGAAATATATTAATTTTTTCTCAGATAATCCTGCTAAGAAGTTGATTGGCTATTCCAGCAGCCTCCTCCCATTGGAAAACCATTTAAAATGATCAAAGATCTGTACCTATGCACAAAA
Source organism: Canis lupus dingo (assembly GCF_003254725.2). Lineage (NCBI taxonomy): Eukaryota > Metazoa > Chordata > Mammalia > Carnivora > Canidae > Canis > Canis lupus. Next base: position 33,801,201 of record NC_064243.1, read on the forward strand.
TGTTTGAATTCACTGATGCATGGCCTTCGGTTTACATCACTGGGTACAACAAAAACTGGTACCTGGGAAGAGGTCATCTCTGTGGAGAAAAGTCAGTGAATACAAGAGTCATAATCTCTGATTTGTTGATAAAAATCAAAGTTAAATACTTTTCTTAAGGAGAAGAAAACAATGCTCTGGCTATATAATAATGTGATTTCTATGAGTTTCCAATCATTAACGTTACTTATAAAAAAATTAACTCAATTGTCCCTTATGTAGTAGTCTCTTAAACCTTAGTTATGTAAAGGGAAGTTTTTTGAAGTAGTTTTATGCATTGCTAGTTTCAAGTAGGATTCACAAAAATGTGAAATTGATCACTTTATTCAAATTAAAACATAAAATTGGGATGATATTGGTTTTTATTGGAAGAAAATTGAACTTTGAAAAACTGAGGATACCAGAAATGTCAATGCCCATATAAGTCCACTAGAAATGTGACTTCAGAGAACACGCATTAAGTACATTCTTAGTAAACTCCGCTGAATTCCCCATTTAAAATGCAACTCTTTCTTTCTTGGTGAGATACCTCTCAAATAACTTGCTCAGAAGCCACCAAGGCACTTCTTAATACATGAGCAGATGTTATTTGTGTAGCTTAATTGTTAAATTGACAAAATAAGCAAATACTTCCATTCTTTCTAATTAAGTAACATTCCCTTATCCCAAAAAATTCATTTTCATTTTCATTTAATGCCACAGTCTACTAACATTCATTCTGAATGTTTAGTAGAACCACAAAACAAAAGAAAATTTTCACTTTGGAACACTTGGCCTAAATGTTGATCTGGTAAATAATCTGCTAGGTATCCCTCAAAGATAAATAGGATTATAATTTCCATGGGAGTTAGTAGTTCCTAAGAATCTCTTTTGATTTCCATATTTTGTCCTTAAAGGAATAACCACTATGTGATTCACTCCCCTCCCTCTTCCAGCATATGAATGGAAGTTCATACAGGTAAATGGCCAGGCTTAGTTTTCAAGTGAAAGAAGGTACTCTGGTTTTTTTTAAATATTATGAAGTAAGCAAAAAAGAATAAACATTAACTTCAGACTCAATATAAAGTAGGAACTGAATAAATCTCTAAAATCATTCCATGTGGCATTAGCACTCGGAGAAACAATGCGAGCAGATTGTCCTTACCCCCAACAAACTTATTAATACACTACTAAATCTCTGGCTGTAGGAGTTGGCGATTCAATATTTTGTGTCTCATTAGCGCCACCTGCTGAGTACTGCTCACATTTCGTAAAATGTAGTCACAAATCAACTGCTTGTACGCGAAAAGAACAAAATCAAAATAACAAAAGAATGACAATAGAATTATTATATCTCCAGCATTTTCTTTTCATCTGTGCTACTTGAGAATAGGTGCAATAACCAGAGCAGTCTCAGATCAGAAAAAAGAATTGGCTTTACATTTTATTTATATAAATATGATACTTAATTTTATTAATACAGGCTTTACCTTGGCAAAAGCAAATGTTATTAAGCCATAGCTGCCTTACCCATGTCATGAATTTATAATACAAATTATATAAAATAATTCGTGCAAAAAATCTTTGCAAACCACAGAACATTAAAAATGTGAAACACTCTATACAATTTAATCCATAATGGAATGGTATTTTCAGTTTTATTTTAATTTTTTTCAAAAATTTTTAAAATGCCATAGCTGAATTTATGATCCAAGCTAGGCTACTACTTTAGGTTCCATTTATTTAAGCATTTGAAAAGTTAAATATTTCAATTCCCGGGAAAGAGATTTCCTACATTTGATGGTTTGGAACCCCTTTCTTATATCTTGTCATTTATTAAAAAAAAAAAAAAAAAAAAAAGTAAAGGGATTAGTCTTATAGCTCAGTCGTATTTATTTTTCAGTTCTGAAAATGCATTGAATCTCACACAGTAAACATGCATAAGAAGATTTTATTAACCAAAATGGAGTTGGTAATTCAAACTTGTGATTTTGCTGAGTTGTGAAGTGCATGAAGTTATCTGATACCTAAGACTGTAGTTATCAACTACATTGACTTTTGATGGCTGTTGAGTTTTATGAAACAGAATGATTTCATTTAAGAAAAGTTCCTCTCACAAACTTTAGTTCTTTCACCATCTACCTATGGATCATGTCTGAAGTAATAAAATAATAATAGTAAACAAAACAATATAAAGTCGCAATTAATAAAATAGAAATGAAATAATTCCATATATCTGATTAAATGTATTCATTACACTCATTTTTTTCAACTGTATACATAGTACAGGTAAGACACCAGGATTGAAGAATCAACAAATACTTATTTTGCTTATTTTCTTATCCACAGTATCCATTTATATTACAAGCAGCTTACTGAATTTGGAAGCATCTAATATCTGCAAACATTCAGGTATTTGTCATTTTTACCTGAATGTTTCCTTTTCACATGGAGGCTTCCATATTTTATAAATATAAACATAGCTGAAATACTGAAGTCACTTACACTCTCCAAATGCAAATATATGAATGTTTAACAGATAGATACCTTCCTTTGGCACAATTCCCTCCTCCATTCACATCTTCCTGGCTATCCCTCCAGATCCCCCAGAGGTTTCTCAGCATAAAGAGCCCAATTATGAAGTAGGAAAAGTTCCACTCAAAACCGATACACGCAGTTACAAAGTGCTCTGGAGAGGTTAAAAGACTGATATGAATTTGGTCCATGGAATATAACCTGCAGCAATATTGCCAGAGAAGACAAGAATTTGAATGAGCCTCCATTGGAAAAATAAATTACTTTGTCGCCTTGAAGGCAATCTCCATGGGTCAAGGCTAAGGCCTTTTTCTTCAGTGTTGTATGGAGAATCATCTCTATTGCTGTTTTTTTTCCAGATAACTAGGTGGTTTTGACATTTTTGTGGTCAGTAATCTGATATTTTTTCACAAATTGTCTTTTTGAAAATGGAAAGTGTTCTCATTAGTTGAGTGGGAATGTTTGATCATACTAACAAATGTCTTTCTCAAAATGTATCATAACTTTAAACAAGGTCAGTGTATTAATAAGACTACTACCTTCCTCATATTTATTTTGTGTCTCTGGTCTTATATTTCCATATGTATCCAGATAATGTCAACAGCAGGAGAAAATAACATCTTAGTTCAAGAAATATAATCTTGTTAATATTTATTTAAGAGATACTGATCTGATAATGATCATCAGTAAACATTTCAGTCAAAAAACCAAAAATGCATTTGTGTCTACAAATGTATTTAATTTCCATACCTGAAACTTTAATTCAAGGAGAAAAACAGACCATCCCTGAAACTAAGGATGATGGTAGCATAAAACATAATAATTATAAAGGTCATGACAATTTACTGATTAAGGTTTATATGCCAAATATCCAGCTAGACAATCTACATTCATTATCTTATATATTATTATTAGCAATAATATGAATTTCATACTATTATCACCACTTTCCAGGCAAGAAAACTAAATCTAGAGAGGTAAAATAATATATCCAAGGTCAAACAGCTAGATAATGACAAAAAAACTGAACTGAAATCTGGCAAGTAGCTACGTCTGCAAGGATTAAAAGGTAGTTTTTCCTAATTCACTTAGAGTCATAGTCTGCTCACCATTTTTTGTGCCTATGGCACCCTCTGTCCAAATGGAATGGGTTGGGATGCCTGGGTGGCTCAGCGGTTTGGCACCTTCCTTTGGCCCAGAGCATGATCCTGGAGTCCGGGGATCGAGTCCCACTTGGGGCTCCCTGCATGGAGTCTGTTTCTCCCTCTGCCTGTGTCTCTGCCTCTTTCTCTCTCCCTCTCTCTCTGTCTCTAGTGAATAAATAAATAAAATCTTTAAAAAAATGGAATGGGTTTTCTAATTTGTCCAAAGATGTCAAGTGGCCTAGTTTTAGCCCTGTACATTGCCAAATGTTTTGAAAATTCAGAGAGAAGAATTGTTGATAGTTCAGTTGATCAGGGATGGATTCATAGATATAAGAAATTTAAATTTAGCCCCCAAATGGGTAGGATTTTAGTGAGGAAAGTAAACAGTATGGTGGGAAAATAAAAGCATTTTTGGAAAATGCAATAGGTCTACACACGGAAAAGGAATAAGACACATTTGAGGTATAGGAGATGGTCTAGAATGGCTAAAGTAGATTTTTCTAGAATGGGAGAACAGATTGAAAAAGGCCAACTTGAGAATACTCAAAATACTAAATTAAGATGTGTAATCTATGATCATTAAAATTTGGAGAGTAAAGATGACTTTGGGAGGAAGCAACCAAACCGTATATTGAGCAATTATCCTGGCAGTGGGTGTAGAAGCGTTTGAGCCAGTAATATGGCAATTAGAAGACAGTCTCAAACTATTAATACCAGACCTGAACTACACTAGTAGAAGTAAAGGAACAGGAGAGAAGAGATAATCAATCACTAGAAATGCATCATTGTTCTTTGTTCCTATGAACACTTTATTTTTTAAGTTCTTAGTTCTAATATTTTTCATGTAGGCATTAAGTTAAAACACTGAGCTCTTTCGGAATTTGACATGGGGTAATGGTTGTGAAAAATTATCCAAAGACCTTGAATTGTGATTTCACAGAAATGTTAATCAGAGAAATAACTTTAATACCCATTGCTCTCTGTAATCTCTTAATCTTACAAAAAACACACTTACCCAAACACATATCTATATCTACACAAAAATATAACTTCAGCCTACATTTACTATAAGAAGCTGTACATAGAATATTTGGCTCCAAGGGGGCGTGAAAAGTTATTAAAATCTTGTTTAGGGCAGCCCGGGTGGCTCAGCAGTTAGGCGCTGCCTTCAGCCTAGGGCGTGATCCTGGAGACCCCCATGTCAGGCTCCCTGCATGGAGCCTGCTTCTCCCTCTGCCTGTGTCTCTGCCTCTCTCTCTCTCTCTCTTTGTGTGTCTCTCATGAATAAATAAAAAAATAAAATCTTTAAAAAATAAACTCTTGTTTGGATACAGAGAACAAGGATTTCTTTATTTAGAAGATTTTATAAAGGACTCAAGGATAAATTACTGGAACCTTATATCCACTAACAGTCTTGAAACCCTAATAGGTTGTTGATGCTCTTGAGTTCTGACAAATCAGCAATCAATGGAAGGTCTCTATAGCACATCTGTGATATAATTCAATTCCAAATTGCTCTGTCTACGAACTCCAGGGAATTTACCCCAGCAGGATCCTGATTTTTCACAAGATCTTTTTGTGTTATTTGATAACTGATGAGCAATTTTTCACTGGGTATTACGGAGACATTCTTTTATTTTCTTATCCACTTAAGTTTCTATTCATCATTCAGTATTACATATTTTTAACAGACCTGTTGGCACAAAATCATCTTTCAGCTTATTGTTACTGGAAATTTTAACTGCTGCTACCCAAATAACTCCATAATTATCTTTGTTCTTTTTTTAATCTTTGTTCTTAACATAATTGCTTTTAATAAATTAATTTCTAAGATTATCATGATTAATATTACTAGAAACCTGTCACCTCACCCAAAATAGGTTAAATAATACCATAATAGTTTTACAGATAAAAAGTGCTATTAGAAAGTTGCAGCACAAAACTCATCTTAAACTATTTGTGTCTCAATAACAAACAATAAAAAATAGGATTGGTTTCCATTCACTGGAGTGTCCAAAAGTGCTTATGATGACAAGTTCACTAGATATTCATAGGATCTTTTGACACAGGTTGAAAAGTTTATACCCCTTACATATAAAGCTGGAAAAAATGCCTCCATCTGAAACTACCAGAAAATATGTAAATGGTTTTAGTTCATATGACACATAAAACTCAAATAATTATAGTCAGTAGCATATTAATAAAGTCATCTCACATATGTTTTCATATTTTACTAGCTCCAGTACATTTCCATCCCAAGATCTATATTAACATTTTATTTTATTTTTTTTAAAGATTTTATTTATTTATTCATGATAGTCACACAGAGAGAGACAGAGAGGCAGAGACACAGGCAGAGGGAGAAGCAGGCTCCATGCACCGGGAGCCCGATGTGGGATTCGATCTCAGGTCTCCAGGATCACGCCCCGGGCCAAAGGCAGGCGCCAAACCGCTGCGCCACCCAGGGATCCCTATATTAACATTTTAAAGATAAATTACCACATTCCAATACTTGATAAGTAGGAATTCATAGAAAAGTGGCCATTAATTTTTTTATAAAAAGGAGCAAAGGTGGTTTATATATGAGGTGTTCAAAACAGAGAAAGGTTTTAATCAGCTTTCAAAAGCTAAATTTGTCTCAAGCTCATTATTATTCAAAGCAATGAATTTTCCCTGGTAACATGTCACAGAGGGAATAAGGAATGGAAAGTCTAATGAAAGCCCAGCAATTTAGCACAGGGTTTAAATTCAGTAATCTGGAATTTGTGCACATAAGACTAAATATATGCACTAAAGTTTGATTCTATAAGCATTTCAGAAATTAAAGGAATCTATGTATTTCAAAAATACAAAATATGATTCAACATATATTAAAATTAAGCAGCAGTTAGAGTACACTACCTTATCAAACATAGAAGAATTATTTATTTTTCCCAAACTAAAGCTTATGACAGAAGTATTTACAATCTCTCAATATGTCCAACACTGAAAAATTATAACAAATTGATGACTTATGGATCTTATATTGATGAAAATTAGAGTGAAATCAGGGATAAACACCAACACAAAGTACTACTAAGCCTGAGCTTTCTGAGTTTGATTCTACAGCAAACAATTTTACAAAAACCATTTGCTGTCAGATATGTACCTCCCTACAGACACCTGGTTCACAAAAAAAAAATTTTTTAAAACTTGGAATGCACAAATTTAAAAATTCAGTATTTTTCAGAAAGATGAAAATAACCCTTCAACCAATAAATCTAAAACATCTAGTTACAGCGCTATAATGCTCACTAACTCTTTTAGCATTTAAATAATTTGAAATAGGGCAGCCAGGTGCTCAGTGGTTTAGCGCTACTTTCAGCCCAGGACATGATCCTGGAGACCCGGGATCGAGTCCCATATCGGGCTCCCTGCATTGAGCCTGCCTCTGCCTGTGTCTCTGCCTCTCTCTTTCTCTGTGTCTCTCATGAATAAATAAATGAAATCTTAAAAAAAAAATTTGAAATAACATGAAAACTTGAACACGTTGAAAGGTTATGCTAAAACACTCATATTTGTAGACCTCACCAAGTTATTACTAAGAATATTAATCATCTGTACATAATCAATCTTGATGCCAAAGTTTTTCATCTGATAATGGCAATTTGTGGTAAGTTCAGATAAGAGCCCTCCAAAATCGTGTTTGTAAGATGCAGGTTGTTTCATAATGAAGAATCTATTCATTGATAAATTACCATAATATATCTTCAGGTTTATCCAGGAATCGCTCTTGGGAGAAATTCCTATATCTAAAGATCTTTGGGGTTATAATGACTATTTAAAAAGTGTCAGGGGGCCTAGAAGCTTTTGGGAAGTTGATGTGAATTTGATGACCAAGAAATAGTCCATCTTCTGGCACATCTGAAGGACAAACACCAAGGCTGCCTAAAGGTAATTTTTTTTTTTTTTTAAACATCAGACCAGTTGGTCTAACTACTGTCTTCCTTTCTACATTTTCTCAGTATACTTCCTTCCTCTTTAAGATCAGGTGCATCAGGTGTACTCAGGAGTGCACATTCAGTTTAAAAGGATAAAACATTTCCACATTCATGTGGGTGGCAGATTATTATAGTGAAGAACCCCAGGGAAGAAAGGCATAGGAAACCATCAGAGCAGTCATACAATAATCCTTGCCCTCAGTGCTCTCAATTCAGAAGCCTATGTCAGGTCTCAGAGAGCACCAGAGCAATGAGTTTTCTGCATTGAGAACACAACATCCACTCATTTGTGTGTGTTTCACACTTGTGTTCCCCAAGTGTCTTAGACTGGGTTCCATAGAGACAAATTCTGAGATGACAACGTGTATGCAGGAGGTTTATTGAAGAGTGCTTTTAGGAACTGACCCCATAAGGAAATGAGGAAAGTAGGATTGAGCAGATGAAGAAGCTCCTGCAAAGTGGTTGCTCCTGAAGGCTCCATCATTCCAGTAGCTGGAATGCCCTTCAGAGCTGTTCTGAAATGGAATGGGAACAGGCCTTTTAGTTCTGCATTGGCCAGTTTCTGGCCATGTGTCACTCTCTGGGAAGAAACACATGCTCAAGTGAGAAATTTCCCTGCAGCAGAGGACTCTGCTCAGTGAAGGATGTAGTTGTGCACTGCCAGCAGCCAATATTCCTAGCAGTGGGGTGATGGTATATACAAAAGGCATCATAGCCTCTATGACACCAGAAAGGGAGATGTGATTCAGTCAGGCTAACCACATCTAAATAAGAAGACCTCATCAAGCTTTCTGAATCAAGCCAATTCATGAATGGCTCTGGCTGGTGCCCTAAGAACTGGTCCAGGCAGTTGCAGCCAAGTAAACCAGTCTGCTTTCATCCAAATGATAAAGAGCAAAGAATCTCCAGGGACTGTAGCATGGTGGGTACTTGAAGGCTTACAGACTCATCTTCAGTGTAACAAATGAACAACTTCTCAAAAATACCATATCAACAACACCACAATAATACTTTATGTTAATTTAGTACTTACAGTGCTAGATATTATGTTAAGTACGTAATCTATCTCATTTGATCCTAACAGCACCCCTGTGAGGTGAGTATTATTATTATTTTTTGTTATAGATGGGAAATTGAAACAGGAATAAAAGCAGAAATGTATCCAAAATGACACAAGTGATCATAGAACTTAAAGCATTTCACACTCTTTCATTCTAAGCGACTGTACTAAACTATCAACACAGCCTGACTTATTGCTGACCTTATACTACTTGGTACTTGGATCAAATTCTGTTGACTTTTTAGCTTTAAGTGTAAAGTAAGATCTACGCATTACAAATACTGCAAAATTGAATTATATTTATTCAGCGATCCCATGATCTTTACTCTTCAGAATATTGTTGAGAACAGTGAAACTAGTTTTAAAGACTTTTATGTTACAGTAGAAAGAGTTTGATACAAATTGGATGGGTTTTTTCCTGTTTTCTGCTGTAAACAACTAGAAAACAATCATTGTAAAATATGAGGCAGCCATTGAAAAACAAGCAGCACAGAACTGAAGGCACTGCAAAGAGAGAAATAAACCAGGCAAGCCCAGGCTGCATAAACTTATTCCCTAGAGGCAGCTCAGGTCCCTAGCTCAGAAAGTGGAAACCCTAACACCATTCAGTGGCCTCATTGAATTGAGGAATCAGAAATCAGTGCTTGAAGAGACAAAGAGGCTTAGAATTTGGATGTCAGAGTAAATAAAGAGAAACCTAGAGAAGAACAGGAGGGTCCGTTTGAGGCTCTGACTGAGTACTGATCTCCTCAAGCATAGAAGAAGCTTCCCAAAGTCAGAGAAAAAACCACTCACAAGTAGTTACAAGGCAAACTGAGTTAAGAATATTTTGTGTCTCCACAGCCAGAGTAGAAAGACTTTGTAATGCAATGTGTATCCTGTAGAATACAGAAGATACATACATACCACTTTAGTTGTGAGCCTAGATTTGCCCCATTACAAGTTAATCTAAACCCATCTTAACATGCTGAAATCAAGCCTGAAAGGTATCCAACTGATTCAAGTAAGCTACTTGTATGCCAGGACAAATTCTGACCCCATTGAAAGGGAATCAATAAAATAGAGCAAACAACAAAATGTCAGTAACCCAGTTTAAAATTACAAGGCATACAGAAAACAGAAACATAAAACCCATAATGAAAAAATTGATCATTAGAATAGACAAACAAGGACACTAAACAGCTATTAAAATATATCCCATCTACTTTTAAAATGGCAGAGAAAAATACTAACATGATGATTTAAAAAATGGAAGATTAAAAAAAAAGACCCACATTCAAATTCTAGAGCCGGATTAGCTCTAGAAAGATTAACAAACTTTTTTCTTAAATAGCCAGATGGTAAATATTTTAGGTTTATGGGCCATATATCTCTGTTGCAACTACGCTGACCTTGTAGAGCAAAAGCAACCACAGACAATACATAAATGAATGATCATTGCTAAGTTGCAATAAAACCTTGTTTTATAAAAAGAGTGGCTGATCCATGGGCTATGGTTCACTGACCCTTGTCCTATAGATAAATATACAATATCACAGATGAAAAATGTCCTGTGTAGGATTAACTTCAAATGACACACTGTAGAAGAAAGTATCAGTGATATTAACATAATAACTACTCACAATGAGAAGAGAGAAGGATCAGGGACCATATCAAGCACTCTAGCATGTATGTATTTGGAGTCCCAGAATAAGAGGGAAAAGGACAGAAAAATATTTGAAGAAATAATGGCTGATCCCCCCCCCAAATTTGTTGAAAACAAATCCACAGATCCAGAGAGCTCAACAAATCCCAGCAGTTGAGGAAAATGAGGCTTAGTGTTATTAGCTAAATTTCCTGAGGCATTTTCATTACAAGCTGTGATTTAAATCTATGTTCACTGATTTAAGAAGCCAAGTGTTTACTTATTTGGTGTACTTCCTCTCAAGTTTGATACAATGAGTCTAGTCTCCATAATAAGAGCAAAAATAGTATTTATTGAGAAATCACCTATGTGTTAGGCAGTGTGCTAGATATTACCTCACATATTCTCTCATTTAATTACAGCATCTATTGGGTAAGAATTATATTCCTCACTTTACCACTAGAAAAACTAAAACTTGTAGAGTTAACAGAGAATCCTTAAATAATAACCAGTAATGGTTTAAAAAAAGAGAGAGAGAGAGAGACACACACACACACAAATTCAGGTTTTCTGGATTTATAGACTGTAATCTCCTATAGGGCTTGACTATATGGATGAGGCATCTGGAAAAGAAATAAGACCTATGTGTTTTACAACTAGAAACCATGCAATATAGGCATATTGGAAATATCTGAAATGTACAAATCCATTGATAAAAAAGAAAAATGAGGACTTAATTTAACTATTAGATCAAGCAATTGCTGGCAGCACACAAATTACTCACAACAAATCTCATAGCAAGTATGAGATTGATAAAGCTCCAAGTATGGTTATAAAACTTAGAATCATAAAACCAGAGAATTGTGAAATTATTTACAGTTGTGGAATCCAGTCTATTCCTTTTGGAGAAATGGAAATGCAACTCAGCAAGTTAAATCATTTGCCTAAAATAACATGATTGGTTATTGACCCTTTCTGCTAAGGGATCCACAGTTCCTTTCCAGAGAATATAAATTATTCATACAAAAAGACAAACCCAATTTTGACAGGTCAGAGATTTCAGTGAGATGCGAATTGGTTAAGGATTGTGATTTATGAATTGAGGCAGCTGTCCAGATTGCCTTATCTTAGCTGTCCTTCTGTGAAATCTACTACTGGGAGTACCTAAATTGATCTCTATTTCATCCCATTCAACAATCATTGGATATCACATGAGGAGGAGGGTAAATTACTGTAATGAAATGCAAAATTCTAAGAATCAAAGAATGCCAGAGAGGAAACTTTATAAAGAGATTGCCAGATGTAAAATAAGCCAAGATAGTTTGTGACCATACTCTGAAAGATTAAATATAAATCATGCTTTAAGTAAATTGTCAGCACTATAAATGTCAATTACATACATTTATACATATATATGTAACATATATACATATATATATACGTAACTGTAGATGTATATACAAACACACATGTTCTACCTTAAGCCCAATGAAGGCAGGAGCTATATTATTCTCACATATTCCCAACAATGTACATAGCAGTTGATATAGTAGGTATTTAATTGGTGAAACGAAAAAAATGAAAGTGAATGAGCACAAACACATAGAAAATCATAGCTCTAAAACAATACATGTGATTAGATTTGAAGCATTAATTTAGAGCAGATTGTAAATAATAATAAGGAAGAGTATTTGTGGATGTTAACTATCCTGACTAGTGCTTTTCTACACTGTTATTTCATCAATCCTGTCCTGAGTTCTGTGCAAAATTAGAGGTTTATGCCCTTTCTGGGCTAGACTACACAGGTCTTAAACGTTTTCAATCTCAGAAATTTTAGGACTCCAAGAATATCTGTTAAAAACTATACATTAGTTCTGTAGTTTAGAACAGTATCAGAAAATAGTAATCAATAAATGTCAGCAATTTGTATATGCATTTGTATATGTGTGTGTGTGTGAAAGCAGAAGTTACTGTAGAAGTTACAGTAGTAGTAGTAGTAGCAGCAGCAGCAGCAGCAGAAAAAGATCTAAGCCTGTCTTCACTCCTCTGCTAAAGTTAAAAGCTTCGAGCAAGTTTGAGCAAGCAAGCTGGTACTATTGTGTCAAATTTTAAGCCATTTACTCAGGAAATTGATGGAGGCAACCTGGTCACTTCAAAAATCTTTAGAGCTGGGAGAGCAAAGATATGTTTTAGGGATTAAATTTACTCAAAAGTTCCCTGGGGTTCAATCCCATTGGTCTTGCTGAGAAGAAGTCCATGTCTTGGCATCTTAGTAGATCCTGAAAAAGAGACACTCTATCCCAAAAGGATTAAACAGAAATAGAGGATAAACATTGAAAATAAACACGCATATTTCAAAGTTACTGAAAGAGTTAATCTTAAAAGTACTTATCACAAGAAAAAAAATTTGTAACTATGCATGGTAACAAACATTAGTTAGTTAGACTTATTATGGGGATCATTTTGCAATATCAATATCATTTGATGCAAACATCAAATCAGTATATTGTATACCTGAAACCAATATAATATGTCAATTATACATCAACAAAAATTTTTTTAAAAATCTGTGGGATTTTCATGTTGTTAATTCTTCCCAAAAATGTTCTTAGTGGCCAATACAGATGTTCTTTATGTTGAATAAAGTAGTGACTCTTCCTTGCTTAAAAAGGATTATTAATTTAACATTCTGTTGTCTGTATAACAAAGAAAAATTAATAGAAAACAACAGGTGATTAGGGATTTCATTAAGCGCAAGAGGAACATGCTTCCAAATACTTTAATAATCTTCGTACAACAACCCTGTGAGATAAATACTATAATCATCCTCAGTTGGAGAAACTGAGATTCAGAGATGGTAAATAATTTTCTTGAGATCTCAGATCTAACCAAGTGGTAAAACCAGAGTTCAAAGATAGGTTTTCTAATTCCAGAGCCCATGATCATAGATACCAATGTGGTCCTTCCTCCTCACATGGCTACCAAATGAGAGAAATTAAGCTGACTTCATTTCTATGGAGTCCTTCATATTTCTCAAGTACTCCCTTGGCATGTATTTTATTGGGTTAGTTCTCTGCTTGTCTTTTCCTCTTCACATTGAGATCCAGGAGTGTGGGGAAATAGCTAGCCTCCACAGCACCAGTAACTCCTGAGCTCTTTTCAGGAGAAAATAAGAAAATCTTGACTTATTTCCTCTTAATTCCTCATGTTTCAGGGTCCTAGCAATTGGCTTAATAATATTCTCATGTGCCTACAGCTTACCAGCTAACAACAAGCAATTCATTCACTATCTTTCACCACCTGGTTTTGCCACCTATTAATTGTAATATTGGGTAACTTACTTAAACTCTCTAAGCTTCATCTGTAAAATAGACCTATACAAGAACATATCCTAAAACAGAGTTGTAAGAATTCAGGGAGATAATTTGTTTAAAATTCTTAATAGCAAATAGAAACCATTTCACAGGCTAATATATTATTATTGGGTTTTTATTTTGGAGATTTTTTTCCCATTTGCTCTAGCTCTTCTCACATCCTTTTCACATCAGGAAAGAAGGGCAGAGTGGACAGTATAAAAGCATGGCCCCAAACTTTAGTTTTCATTAATTGACTCTAGGCTTCTCTAGGAAGAATACACATATTCTTGATTCCCAAATTGCATTTTAAAACAAAGACTCTTGAATATTAGATTTCTTCATTTGATGCCCTTAGTCATGGGGGTGATTGTAAAACCATTACACGTTCTTCACCTCTTTATATCCCTGCCATTGGAATGCAGCTGCAGATCTTCCTACTCAGAGCTGGAACCCATCCAAGATTGCCACAAGTCTTGCTTTGGCCAGTGGGACATTAGCAATTCTGAAGCAAGCAGAGGCTTGAAAAACTCTTGCACTATTGGCCTTTTCAACTATTTTCTGTTTTGGAAACTCTGCAATCCCCACCATAAGCAGAAGTCTGGGCCAGTTTCCAGAATGACAACAGATATGTGCTTTAGTCACTCTGGCCCAAGTCTGTCCACCTCCAGATATGTGAGTTAAGTCATCCTAGATAATCCATCTGATCTGTTGGATTAACAGATCAATCAATCCAATCTGATCTGTTGACTGACCACATATGCATGCAAAAACCCAGCAGAGACCATTACTCAACCCAGATAGGGAGAAATAACCACCTAAACCATGTGCTAAATAAATGCTTGCTTTGGCCATTAAATTTGAGGGTGGCTTGCTATGAAAAAATTCTTAACTGATACAGATATTGGTACCAAGGGTCAGGTGCTTCTCTAATAAAAACCTAAAAATGTGGCATCATCTTTGGAATCAAGCAGTAGGCAGAAGGTGGAAAAGTAACAAGAAACTAGTACCAAAGGCAGGAAAAGCAATGTGAAACTATTGGTGGAAGCTGGAAAAGCATTGAGAAAACAATTGTAGCAGGCTGGAAATATGGTAACTCTTATGACATAATACCAAGACAATTGGCATAAAAGTCATCTGAAATAACTTGGAAGATAAAACATGTACTAATGAAAATTTGGACTTGGCTAAGAAGCAATCCAGAAGGAATTCTAAAAGTAACAGTTTGGTACTCCTAGTCACATTTGATAAGGTATAAGAGGAGACCAATGACCTACTAAGGGGCCTAGAAATGAGTTTTCAGGGAAAATATAGAGAGATCAGGATTTGCTACATGAGAATTCTTTTGTTTTGTTTTGTTTTGTTTTGTTTTCATTTCTAGTGTTCCTGGCAGGTAAAAATTCCTAGTGCAAGGCATGTTAAAAAGCAAATCAACAGTATGACTATAACATCCTTTGATAAAACTCAGTATATTTAATATATGACTAATTGACCATCTCAATTAGACAAAAATTTTCTAAAAATCATTAAAAGCATTGTCTCAAATAAGCCTAATCCGAAAATAGCAGTAAATGTATATGCAGAAAGAGGTATTTCTTTAAAATAATTGTAGGTATAACTTTTATTCAAACTAAGTGCATTAAAACCAAAACATTGAAAACTAAAAATGCAATTAAGAGAGTTGTACCAGCAAACAAAACAAAACAAAACTACTAGTTTGAATCAAATGGATATTAGTCAGACTGTAAAAAAGACTTATGGTCCTCCAAATTTCTAGTAGGGAGCAGCCTGAGGAAGCTATCCTGCTTCAAATGCAATCATGTTTTAATGAAAAAGGTCAGATTTTTTTCAGCTAAGAACATAAAGGATGGAGTCACAGACTATTGACAACAATGCAGCAGGAAACCATTTCAATTAAGAAGTACAGTATAGGAGACTGGGGAGCATCTTTCAAGAAGTAGTACTACGTCTTAATCAGGGGATATTCTCTGCCTTCAGAATAGGGAGAACTGGCAATATGTTCCATGCAGAATTTCAGAATTACTATGGACCAGTGACAACAGTATGCCTCCTACTCTTCCATTTTGGAAGTGGAGGTATCTGTTAGAGTCATCCTACCCCTGTATCTCTATCGTGCATTAACATTGTACGGAAGATAATGTTTCCTTTTGTTTCATTAGATTCTGGATCACAAGGAGCCATATATCAGCCATACCCAGATTTGTACATGATGCAAATCACAGAACATTGCATTTCAACCCTTATTAGATGAGACTTTCACCATTTTGGAATGAGTGTGATGACATGTGGGAGAAATATGAATATATGTGATCAAAGGGCATATTGTGGTAGCATATAAAATTAGTCACAAATTTTTCCTATTTCTGCACCCATGTGACTGCAGAACCATCAAGCAGTTGTAGCTCTTTCTCATATCCGTGTTGGCCGTGTAACTTGCTTTGCCTAATGTAACATTAGCAGACATGAATCAAGCAGAGGACTAAATAATGCTTGCAGGTTGGGGATTGCCGTCTTTTGCTGCTTCTGTTATCCTCAACTGTTAGCATGAAAAGAAGTTCGGGTTGTCATCCCAATTAATAGCCCCATCAATTGCCAAACACATGAGGCCAGAGTAACTATAGTCACTATCTTATCTGATGAGTTTACCTTATATTTGGAAGGCAAAACTGAGAATTCATCATTTACTTCTTAGCATTTTCCCCCTTGGAAGCCAGTTGTCCACAGAGATTAGCAGTTCTACTCTGCTCTTCCCATGTATAAATCTTAAAGAGGCAGGGAGGTAAAGACAGGCATGATACAGTATTAACCAGGCCTGCACTTGTGTCTACCTAAGAATCACACTTTCCCAAAGAGAAAAACCCATCCCTCATCCAACATAATCTTTATGGTAATAAGAGTATAATAAGGGTGATATTTTAGCAGCCGTATGCTTTACTCCTTTGTCTTATGACTCAATTGGATCATGACCTATAAAGGGAAGAAAAGTATTACTCATTTGGTCCTTCATAGCTCCCAACAATAAAAATAATACTGTGTTTCTCCCATTTACACATGCAATTAAGGTTCAAGCCAATTTTGTTCCTCTCTGAAAAAACAAAGAAGACTTTGATGATTTTTACATGTCTGACCTTAGCATATAATGGGCTAAATAAACACATTCATAATTGTACATGGTAGGAGTCAAAGCAGAATTCCTCCCATGCAAAAGATAGTTTTGGTTTTTGGATGCCCTTTCATAGGAATCCATACATAGCAAACCTGGAATTCTGTTTCTTTTTTTTTTAAGATTTTTTTTTTTAAAAAACGATTTATTAATGAGAGATACAGAGAGAGAGAGAGAGAGAGAGAGAGGCAGAGATGCAGGCAGAGGGAGAAGCAGGCTCCATGCAGGGAGCCCAACATGGGACTCTATCCCGGGTCTCCAGGATCAGGCCCTGGGCTGAAGGCGGTGCTAAACCGTTGAGCCACACGGCACTGCCTTGGAATTCTGTTTCTGAGAAGAGGAGAATATATGCCAATTTCTTTCATCCAACAGCTCTGAGTTATCATTACATTGTCCATGTTTATTTTCCGTATTCAGTACAACACTCTGATTCAACATGGCCACTGCCCCTTACCCATTGGTTGCAACTGCATGTGTTATACAATCACATCTCTACTTGCTAAGGAGAGCAGTGAAGTTGTCTAGAGTTACAACTTTCACAGATCACAAACAAAACAAAAATGAGAAAGGCAGGTGAAGAAAAAACAGATGTGATCTGCCATTAGCTATGGAAGTATGGGTAGGTGGAAGATACTCTACAGATGTATTAGTTGGAAGGCATCTCCTTGTCTGTTTTGTCCCCTGCTGATCCCAACACCCATATCAATATCTATCTAGCACTTGATGTATTTATTGAAGGACAAAAGAAAGAAAAGGCAGGATTATTCACATGTTTTTTGCCAGATCCTGAGCTCATCTTGGTTGGCAGTACACTATGTTTTTACTCAGAATGGAGATCTAACTACAGATTTTTCCATGTCCATAGTAAGCATTCAGCAAAAAGACAAATATAGCAAGATATCAGTAATATTTGATGTTGTAATAGCTATCATAATCTGTGTTACAGTTTTTTTTTAAGATCTTAATTATTCATGAGAGACACAGAGAGAGGGAAAGGCAGAGACATAGGGAGAGAGAGAAGCAGGCTCCATGCAGGGACCCCGATGTGGGACTCAATCCTGGGACTCCAGGTTCACGGCCTGGGCGGAAGGCGGCGCTAAACCGCTGACCCACCCAGGCGTCCTTGTGTTGCAGTTTCTTAAATGTCCCAGAAATTAGAGCTATTTTGCAAAAGTAAACAAGAAATAATCAGAACTATTTCCTATGTACTTCTCTTTTCAGACATACCTAAATGAATGCGGGGAAAAGATCACTGTACATTTTGGCGAAAATTCTAAGCTTAAGAATCCACTGATTTACATATAGGCAATTCTCAGGTAATTGAGAGGCATTGAGTACTCAGAGCCCTTGTTGGATTGGCTTCTTGCTTTGCTGGCACTCCTGTCTGTCTGGCTGGCTCTGCTGACAGTGTAAGTCAAGGGATTATTAGATTGACCACATGCCCTCTGCTTTTCTTTGTTTTTGTTTTGTTTTGTTTTGTTTTGGGAGAGAGATAGGAAAGTTGACTGGGGCCCCAGAGATCTATGAAAAAAAAAAGGCAGAAAAGGAGGATGGGAGAGAAATTTGCAGTGATAAGTGTTTTCTGCTGTAAGAGTCATGAGAGAATATGAGTTTGAGTCTGACAGAGGCGAAGTGGCAATGTGGGTCAAAAATTAACCCACAGGGATGCCAGGATAACTACTCCTGAGACATGTCTCTAAATTACATCAGAAACTTCTATGAAGGATGTGTAAGTATTATACAAACAAGCAAACAACCAACAATTGTTTGAGTCTTGTCTTGTATTTTAACCTGATTTGCATAAATGTTGATGAATAAGAACCTCTACATATATGGAGAATAATATAAATATCAACCATATACTTCAAAATATTCTGAATTTAAAACTTATAAGTAAAATAATTCAGGAAGTACTTTTAGCTGTTAGTGTTTTAAAGTAGCTCACTCTCAATTCGATACGTAAGAAGTGGAAAATAAGCTGTAATGACAATTAAATAAACATAATTTGGTTGTTAAGACAGTGTGCATACCAATGAGTTTAATATTAGATCTGTTATCTAATTTTCTAAAAGAGCTCTTAGATATTCTAAGATTCTCTTGATTTTATTGCAAAAGGATTACAGGGGTAGGGAAAGTCATTGAATGCAGAGCTTTTTAAATATTTCCAAAATTATACATGTGATTAGCAACATGTCCCTATTTGCTGCATTTCATATTTTTGGAATGGAAAGGAGTGAGCAATCTATGATGAAGAATTTGCATTGGACTTGATGAGGTCTAAAGTTATATCTTGCCTCAAAAATTCATGAATCTTAAATATTTTTAAATACAATAATGAAAACATCCTTTAAAATGTACATATTTAATGTTTGTTTTCAAAACATCTTTTTCTCCTAAAACCATTAACAGGTGAAGCCTCCAACCGTGATCGGTCAATTCCACACCCTTTTCTTTGGATCAGTAAGAATGTTCTTCCTTGGGGTATTAGGCTTTGCAGTCTATGGGAATGAGGCTTTGCACTTCAGTTGTGATCCAGACAAAAGAGAAATAAATCTCTTTTGTTACAATCAGTTCAGGCCAATCACTCCACAAGTAAGTTTTTCTGTGTGCACATAAACCTTCCTCTACACCAGATAAAAAATTGACTTTTTAAATGTAAATAATGTCATAAGACAATGAAGAATGCTTTAACAGGTATTATTTCTAGAAATATACTTTTTCTCTAACTGACTGTATATTTCAGGTAAATTAATTTGAGTTGGTCAAGAGTTTCTTCCATCTCCAGAATTCTGTTATTTATTGATGTTAGAATTGTACTCTAGGCCTATAGTTAGTAAATGGAACTTGGGTAGCTACTAAATAAAATATTTCATTATTATTAGTAATTGGTAGCTGATGACAGAAAAATAGGATTATCTTTTCACGATAACTGAGATGTTGACAATTTTAAATTATCTTAGTAATTGAATATGTTCAAGATGACTATCTTCATTATATTAGTTTTAGAATTGAGACTTATGAAACTTAGAATTGTTAAGTTTGCCTCTGTTGAGAGTCATTCTCTTTGATGTGTTTTTGGTAACATGTTGATTGATTTGACTAAGATATTTCTGACATACTTTAGGTGTTCTGGGCGTTACAACTAGTGATTGTCCTGGTTCCTGGAGCTATTTTCCATCTTTATGCTGCATGTAAAAGCATCAATCAAGAATGCATTCTTCAAAAGCCTATCTACACTGTAATTTATATCCTCTCTGTTTTATTAAGAATTAGTCTAGAGGTGATAGCATTTTGGCTTCAGATTCACCTCTTTGGTTTCCAAGTTAAAGCCCTCTACCTGTGTGATGCTGGATCTCTTGGGAAAAAATTTACTATTATAAAATGCATGGTGCCAGAACACTTTGAGAAGACCATTTTTCTCATTGCAATGTATACATTTACTGTGATTACAGTGGTATTATGTGTTGCTGAAGTTTTTGAGATCATATTTAGAAGATTATGCTTTCTAATCAGGCAATGACCAAAAGGTTAATTACCTACTGTCAGGCCACAATTCTTCATCAATCATTTTTATTAGTTTCATCTTATTCAGTGAATATCTCAATTTCAAGCATAAATATCTGTTCCTAAAGCTTACCTCAGTGTGTCTGAGCTTCATGTCTAATATAAAATATTATACTAAGTTCTAAGGCAGGTATTCTTGAACAAACATTTCATTCTATTTTAAATTTGTCAGATGTTAGAATATACATGCAGAACTAATGTTAACTCTTTTTTAAATAGTACTCTTACAGAGTTTTCTCACATGAAACATCTTAAATAATTACAGTGTTTTGTGGCCAGAGAAACTTTGATTATCTCTTTTACACAGAGTGGAAAATTGAGTCTCAGGGAGATTAATATTTATGCTCAAAGTCATCCAACCACATTAGAACTAGATAGAAAGGCCTAACCCTTTTGGCTAAACTTTGAGGGTCTAATTCTATTTGCATTCATGTAAAATGTAACTTATTTAAGCACCAAAGTTGTAAATTAATCATTAAAAGTCATTCTATAGTTTGATCACTAACTTAAAGAAATGGAATAATTACATTTTTAATATTACACTGTTTTCTTGAAATTTTTAACATTAAATGATATGGTAATATAGCCAGCAAATAAATTAAAAATGCTATGGCAAATATTGTGAATGGTTTCCTTGTTTCTTGTTGAAAAAAAAAAATCCTCTCACAGATACCCTAATAACTATAGCTTTTACGTTCAAGATTTTTGAACTGGAAAATTATATTTATATTGAATTAGACTTCCTAAAGAGCTATAAAATTATCTCAGAGAAATTTGTACCAGTTCAGCGTATTCTTTATATCTGCCTGCCTTACCAATAATCACCTCTATTTGATATCATTTAAAATTTTTATGTATGACTACCTTGTATTGATGCCTTATTAGCAAAGAAAGTATAGTTAGTCAAATCTTGAGGATTTCAATTTTTTTCTTAGGCATTATTTAGCCTATGTTTAATACCATGTATTTCTAGATTTAGGATTTTAAGGCATTGAGATTTTTCTCCACAAAGAAAGCACAGGAGAAGAGCCAAGTTATTTTCACTTAGCAAAGAGCTGCTAAGAATTTGCTGTTATTTAACATGTACTGCATTAAGACTTCATATACAAAGATAACCCAGATTTAGTGCCTTTATGAGATATTTAGTGAGTGGTCTGGTGGCACCCTAAAGAGCAGGGACTGTGGAAATAGCCTACCCTGAAAGCAAGAAGTATTGATTCACCTTCTTTGTTTAGAATCTCTGGCCCTATGTGCTAAGAAACAGCATCAATATTTATTCCACTTTGTTATTATTTTTAAATTCTCTGTAGATGACACACCTTTTATTGCCTACACTCAGGGTGGATTGCTTTCACCAATCGTCCCACAAACACATTTATCTTCGATCTATTTTCCTGTACCTTTGGAAGGCTGGTAATTTTTTTTACTCGATGCCTGATATTATATGTTTTACTTTGTTGGATACAAGATATTTTTGTCTCCCCATGAATATTCTTCTTTTAAATTTTTTAATTTATTTATTTATGAGAGACACAGAAAGAGAGGCAGAGACATAGGCAGAGGGAGAAGTAGGCTCCATGCAGAGAGCCTGATGTGGGACTAGATCCCAGGACTCAGGATCACACCCTGAGCCAAAGGCAGATGCTCAACCTCTGAGCCACCCAGGCGTCCCTTCCCATGAAGATTCTTAAACTTTATTCTGGAGCACAGTTACGTTACTTGCAAATGGTTGATCCTCTGTGCTTCCTTTTAAGTTTTCTAGATAGAACCAGTGTAGCTCTCTCTGAAGGGCTAATTTTGCCACCCTACTAAGGCAAATCTTTGCTGAGTACTCTATAAGATAACCTTTTGGTATTTTGGAAATGTTATCTTTCCACCACACTCAAAATTCTATCCTCAAGCGGGTTGACTCCTGTTAGTTCATTTAGACTGTTATTGACAAGATATCATAGATTGGATGGCTTATAAACACAGAAATTTATTTCTCACAGTTCTAGAGGCTGGAAGTCTGAGACCAGGAGGCTAGCACAGTCAAGTTCTGGTGAGATCCGTCTTCCAGAGTTACAATCTTGTCCTGGGTCCTCACATGGTTGAAAGAAGGTGAGGGAACTCTCTGGGGTTCCTTTTATCAGGCACTAATCCCATTCATGAGGGCTTTACCCTCATGACCTAATCACCTCCCAAAGGTCCAACCTTCTAATATCATCTCATTAGATGTTAGGATTCTAAAATATGAATTTGAGGAGGGGCACAAACATTCTGTTTATTGAATTCTGATTGCTACATAAATTGCTGTGGCTACAGGAAACAGGTCTTTGAGGTAGCAAAAGAAAGAAGGGAGAGGGTAGCACAGGACATCCTCCCTCTTAGGATTTTTCTCAGGAAAGACTTCCTCAAACCCCCCCCCCCCAACCCCGCAACGGAAAAAAACAAAACAAAACAACAGGCTCCCCCTTCATGTTACTGCCCACTCATAGGCGAACACCTATTTATTCTTATTCTGATTCATCCTCTAGTAAATTGTTAAAGTATGATTCTTTGTAAAGAGATTTTCTATCTTGCCTGTTGTGAAAAGCAACAGGTCTCAATCTTGTGAGTATCTTGGTTACTGTTTCTTTCAATGTTTTCAGTCGTTCTTTTCCTTGAAACATATTTAAAGACGTTTCACTGAGCAGGACTCAGTTGGAGACCCTTTACAGATCTCTGGAGCGGTCTCGCTTTGCAATTCTCTCCTCTAGGGTAGTCTGTCCTGCAAAATCTAACCTCCTTGGCAGCTGCCCTCCCCCCGCCCCCATCTCCTCACTAGACAGGTGATGGCATTTCTAAGCCACCATAGAAACCCTACTTGCCTCTGCTTCTTTTCAGCAAATAGTATAAATTGTTATGTTTCAAGATACAGATCCAGTGAGAGAGTTGGTTTGGATAAGCTTTTTAATTACTTAATGATCTACTATTTTATGATTTTGTTTGGTTGGTAACTATATCAGGATTGTTAGCACACAGTTATACACTCCTGAATAACAAATGATAAACATACATATGGCATTTATACAGTGTAAATATAAAGTATTCATAAAAAAGATTTTTCTACCAAAATGCAAATGTAGTAAAATTAATAAGACTGTCAGTATTTTATAAACAGCTCATAGATCAAACAAGGTAATTTAAACTGAAATTTTTCTGTATTTAAAAATGAATAACAGGGCAGCCTGGGTGGCTCAGCGGTTTAGCACCGCCTTCAGCCCAGAACATGAACCCGGAGACCTGGGATCGAATGCCACATCAGGCTGCCTGCATGGAACCTGCTTCTCCCTCTGCCTGTCGCTCATGAATAAATAAATAAAATATTTTTAAAAAATAAATAAATAAAAATGAATAACAACAGTCAGAGTACTACATATTGAAACCCATGAGATAGGACCAAGTCTGTAGTACACAGAAAATTGACAGCTGAAAATATATTTATTATTAAAAAGAAATATTAAATATAATTTAAAAAGTAAAAATAAGAACTAGAAAGTAAACCTAAAAAATACAAAAATAGTTTAATAAGGTAAAAGGCAGAAAGTACAGTAATAAATTAGAAAATATAAGAAAACAATTATAAAATATATACAAAATGGTAATGGAAAATAATAATAAAATAGATAAACATGGTGAATCAAATTAAGTACGGAGGTATACTATTAAAAGATTCTCATATGTAAAGCTGTATATTATCTCTTGAAGTAGACTGTGATAATTTAAAGATGTATACTGTAACATATAAGATAACCGGTAAAACAAAACAACAAAATTTGGGCTAAAAGCCAACAAAGGAAATTAAATAAAATCATAAAATTAATTAACATTCAATTCATCCAAAAGATGGCAGAAAAGAGGAAAAGGAAACCAAAAAATGATAGGGAAAATTGAAAGCAATGACAAGGCAGTAGGCCTAAATCTAAAAATATCAATAGTAACAATAAATATAAAAAGTATTAGCACCCTAAACAAAAGCAAAGATTGTCCAGATGCATTTTTTAAAAAAACTAGACCAAACAACAAGAACACCACTTTAAATATTTTTGAATATTTAAAGATTTAGTATTTAAACCATTCAAATATTTTTACAAATAGATAATAAGATAAAATGGAAAAAGATATATCATGCAAAAGCATAAGAGAGCTGAAGTTGCTATAATATGAGAAAACTCAAGTAGATTTCAGGACAAGGGAGAATGGCAGGTATAAAAAAGACATTTAATAGTGATTAAAGTATAATTTCATCAGGAAGCAGAACACTTCTAAATGTTTGTCACCAGTTACAGAGTAGCAAAATGCATGAAACAAAATCTGACAAGATTCGGAAGAGAAATACATTCAGTTACAATTAGAGATTTCAACACCCCTTTCTCACTAATCAGTTCACAAATTAGAAAGAACATCAGAGAGGATATGGGAGATTTACACGTTACTGATAACTGACTTGCACTGATTGATATTTTCAGAACCTTTCACCTCACCCCAGCAGATCATATATTTATATATTTTCATGTACATGTGGAACATTCACCAAGAGAGACTCTTTGCTGGGTCATAGGAAAGTCTGAAGGAATGAAATCATACAGAATATGTTAGTTGATCACAATGGAATTAAATGAGAAGTCAATAAAAATAAGATATCAGGAATATATCCAAATATTTGAGAAACTACCAATACAATTCTATTGGCCCATAGATCAAGGAAGAAATTAGGTGGAAATTGAAAACCACTATAAACAAATGCTAATGCAAACACAGTTTCTCAAAATTTGTGGAAAGCACATATGTGGAAAGCATAAATATTCTGTTAGAAAAAAATAAGTTATAAAGTGATTTAAACCTCTCACCTTAAGAAATTATGAAAAGAATAGCTTAAATACAAATTAAACAGAAGCAAAATAGAAATAAAAGCACAAAAACCCTGAAATAGAAAACTGAATGACAATAGGGAAAAAAATCAATGAAACAAGAAGTGGTTCTTTGAAAAGATTTGTAAAATTGATAACATTTCTCGCTTAGACAGATTGGGATGATAGAAGAAAAAATGAAAATGACCACCATCATAAATGAAAAAAAGAGACATCACAATCAAATACTTAAATGATCATAAGGAAACATCAGGAACAATATTGTGTCAATAAGTTTGATACTTACATAAAATGGACACATTCCTTGAAAGGCACATATTACTAAAAACTTAACAATTAAACAGAAATATGAATATCTTTATACTTATTAAAGAAATCACCTTTAAAATAAAAGCCCTTCCCACAAAGAAAATGACAGACCCAGACAGTTTCACTGGTGAATTCTATCCATGCCTTCCCCTAACTTGCCAAGATCAAGCCCCAACCTTGAGGATGACGTGTTATCCTTCAGTAATTGTTCAGAGCTGGAGAGAGGAGAATTTACGTCTTTCTTCATAGTAATTTCTTTATTATAAAACATTAACAAGAAGGAACAACCTCATGTTACTAATATCTATTTTCTTTTACACTATAATTTTAATGTGCCGTTTTGCTAACGGTCTCTATTAGTTCTCTTCCTCACATCAATACTCCTCTTTTGATAGGAGTACAGGGCTCAAAAAGAAGAGAGCGTGTGTTGGCAGATGGACTAAAATCCAATTTTAACTATTTCACTTTACTTATTTTGCCCCTTTCTTCCTAGAATATCTGCAAATGAGAAAGAGACCTGAGAAACCTCCAGTCCCAAAAGGAAAGATCAGAAGAATAACAGGAAGATATAGCTCTCTCTAGGACTAGGAACACATGATTTTCAGACATAGGATCATTCAACTGGAAAAATACAAAATACAAGGCTATATTGGTCTAGAGAGACATTAAAGTCAAGCATTAGTGGTTAGATTCATAGGCTCTGAAACCAAAGCACACGGATTCTAATACCAAACACTCGTATTTACTGACTGTGATCTGACTGACGTTACATAACTTCTAAGTGCCTCATTTTTCTTATGCGTAAAATAATGAAAATGATAATACCTTCTTCATAGGATTGTGGTAAAGATTAAATCAGTTGATGTAAAGTTCCTAGAAACATACATGTAATAGATACTCAGCAAAAGCTAGCTAGTTATTGTTACTTTGTTGTGGCAGAGGTGAGGTAAAAGGATTCATAGCCTGTGATCAATTGCAGTTTCTGGTCAAGGCAATCAGGACAGGAAATCTAACTTAAAGAGAGTGAAGAAGGCTTGAAACATCAGCTACATATTGATGCTGTATTAGGGCACTGGTCCTCAACCCTGGATATACCATCATATTTCCTGAAGATTTTTTAAAAGAACTAATATTTAGACTCCAACCCAGAACAATTGTATCTGGGTGCCCGTGGCAGCCTGTATATGAGACTAAAAACAACAACTTCTTAGGTGAACTTCAAGGACAACCACAGTTGACAGTCAAGAACAGGAAAAGAATAAATGATCAGTCATAAGGACAGAGAGATGACATTTATGGTTATCCCACTCTACTTTCGTTCCTCTACCAATCCAACTATTCTGACTGGAAGTTTGGATAGTGAAAATAAGAGGAAAGAGAAATCATACTGTCTTTGACCCTTCAGGCTGCTATAACAAAATACCACAGACTGGGTAGTTTATAAGCAATAGAAATTGATTTCTTACAGTTTGGAGGGCTGGAAGTTCAAAATCCGGGTTCCAGTTCAAAATCAGGTTCTAGTGAGACCCCTCTCCTAAGGTGGAGACTTCTAAGAAAGTTGCTTTCTTCTTGTATCCTCACCTGGTGAAAGGGCCCTCTGAGTCTCTGGGGTCTCTATCACAAAGGCATTAATCCCATGTATAAAGGCCCTGCCAGGATCACTGCTCAAGGACCCCACCTCCTAATACCATCACATCGGGCCTTAGGTTTCAACATACGAATTTTAATGAGACACGAATATTCAGTCTGTAGCTCATACATTCTCAAGTGGTAGTGAATGTGTTCCTGAGATTGGGGAGAATAGAGGACTCTGTTTCTTGTCAGGTGGAAAAAAAAAAAAAAAGGCAGACCCAGAGTAAAGTAAAGGATGTGCAGCTGAGGTAATAATAAAAATAGAGCAGTTTCTGCAGGGGTGGGGGGAGTGGGGAGGACGATCTGATAATTAGGGAATAGCAGGCAGGGCAAATTTCAGAGCTTGAGATATTTTTCCCTTGGAGACGGTGTGATGTCAATGAAAACTAGTTTTAGGATGAACCTTCAAAATTGGTCAGTGAGAAAAAAAAAAAGCAATAAAGATGGTTATTAGAGGCGACTAATAAGTGTAAATAAAGTCCTGGAAAATGGCATAATGGGATGTAAGAGGAAAAGAATTGAAGTCACTGACGGTAGAAGGAAAAGTTGATGCTTACAGTGGTATGAGTCAAATCCTGGGCAAATTATTGATCATTCTCCTGAAATAAATGATCTTCAGGTTACTCATTCACTAGTGTATACCTATCCAGTTCGAACAAAAATTCATTTTGCTTTAAGCCTAATGTGCTTAGTATTGAAAAAAATTCTGGTTATTTTATCCAATATGTCAAGATAGAAGAATTCAATATAAAAATTTCAACAGACCATCTTTCATCTTCCACAATTGCTGAATTTAAAGCTTCCAAAATCAGTAAGGCTTCTAAGGATGCTATTAAGATAATCTGAGAAATTGGAAGTGATAATTTCGGAAAGATGTCAAAGGCAATTCACACCTTTACTCTTCCTCCCAATCAACAAACTATTCTTTTTTTGTTTTGTTTTCCCCCTTTCTACCTTCCATTTCGCTGAAAGAGAGGAAGGAAGGAGGAAAGAAGGAAGGAAGGAAAAGAGGGGGAAAGGAAGGAAGGAAGAAGAAACGAAAAAAAGGCCAGAAGGGCGCTACCAAGTAAAACAGAAACGCTTTTCCCTCCCACCCGCAGCCAGCAGAGAGCGCTGATGCCACAAGCGCCACCACCGCAGAGCCGCTTAGCCTTGTCTGGGTTCTAACCGCCAAGAGCCAGGTACGCTGAGCTTGTCCCTGCTGGCAGCCCGTCGTTGACTTGCCGTCGCTTAGCAACGGGAAAGTGGGCGGGATTTGCCCTCGCGTTCTTGCGCGCGACCTACCAGACGGAAGCGGAAGTGTCGGTGGCGCGCGAGTAGGAAGTGGTGATTCCTGGAATAGAGATGGCCGCGCTTGCTCCGCTGCCCCCACTCCCCCCCCAGTTTAAGAGCATACAGCATCATCTGAGGACGGCTCAGGAGCATGACAAGCGGGACCCTGTGGTGGCTTATTACTGTGAGTCTTTCCGAGTCGCCGTGCCCCTCCTTACCCTCCAGGGCCCACACACCACCCCCTGTTCTTAAGCCAGGCCCCGCCCCTTCAGCTTTAGACCTGAGCTCTGACCTCTCTCGCCTGCCCTGGGAACACTGTGGGGCCCGCCCTTTTCAGGAATCGCCCCACCTCAGCTGCTCTCCGCCCCCTCGCAAACCCCAGAGTAGCAAAACGTAGAAAGAACAGTTGGTGTTCGCCGCCTCCTGGTCTTGCGCTTAACTTCCGAAACTGGCAAATGGGCTCATGAGCTAACACGATCTTAATTAAGGTTTTCCGTGTGTACTCGAGAGAGGCTCCTGTCTCGAAAATAACCTGGGTAATTAAGTCATTGTGTTGGGGCTGAAACGAAGGTGAGTGTCCCCAAGACAGTAAAGATGTGGACCAAAGGAAGGTAGACTAAATTGAAAACGTAGTAGTAAGTGCGGATTAATTGTAACAACATGCACGCCCATCAAAAAACTCATAAATAGTAGTTGCTACGAAACTTAGCACTTGAATTTGACCATTTCCCCACCAATGAAAATTTTTTGTCTTCTCTGAATGATACTTGGAGGGGAGACATTTGGTAGAAATACTGTCACTTTGGTTGATTATGAGACATACAGTCCACAGATGATGGAGAACAGATTAGGTTGTTCAGACTTTTTCCTTTGCAGTAAGTCCAGCAATTTTATGTAAACTTTAAACTTGACTGCAAATAAACAAGTGACCAAGCATCCGTAATGTTCTGTAAAGGGTTGTTAGCATCGAAAAGTTCAATATAATGTGTCCTCCGTTGCGAATATTGTAAGGTTCACTAAAATCTGGTCTACTGTCTTCCCTACCATACTCCAGGACCCCATTTTCATTTCTCAAGTGTACAAGGCCCTTTCAAACCTCCCTGTTCTTCAGTTTCTTGGAATGTCTACTATTTTTTTCCCACTTGTCAAACGCCTCATGATTCAAGATCGAAGTCAGATGTAACCCCTTCTTATAGGCAGTAAGTTGATTATCTTTAGGCTGAACCTCATTTTGTTCAATCATACATACAGTATTATTTCCATATTTGTTTTTCCAGTTCCTCAAGTAGGGACTATTAATCATGTATTCACCTTGTCTTTATTGAGCTGCTTCCTGTATCAAGTATTACCAGGCACCGTGGCGGCGGTTCCTGCATCCATGGACCTTATACACAAGTGGGGAGGAGGGGGGAGATTAACAGTAAAATGAGTATATTATATGGAATATTAGAAAGTTTTGAAGAAAAAGCAGGGGGAAAGAATAGGGAGTGCTAGGAATGAGGTGTCAGGGAGTAAGGAGGGGATTACACTTTCAAGGTACTCAGGGAATGCTTCACTGAGTTCACTGCTGAGCAAGGACTTGAAAGGCATGAAAGGCAGGCTTTGCATCATTGGAAAAGAGTATTCTCTGTAGAGGGAATAACATGCAAAAGTCACAAGGCTGGGGCTTGAAGGAGGATCAAGGAGCCCTTTGTAACTACAGTGGATAGAGCAGTAGGTCAAAGAGGTAATTTCTTACAATGAAGTAGGAACCCTTGTTCTTGTCTGAAACTAATTCCTATTCATGAGCTCAGTATTATATACCTTTGTGATTAGCGAGGGACTTTTATTTTCTGTGTCATAATCCTCTCCTTTTTGCTGTTTCTTTCTAAACTTGCCCCAGTTTCCCTTATTTAAAAAATAGACTAAAATAAAAAGATCTCACTGTGACATTCTCCTAAAGTTATAATCCTGTCTGCCTAACTTCAAGGTTAGCTTGAAATAGTTGTCGGTGTTGTCTTTACCTCCTTATCTCATAGAGCCTTTTCAGCTCATTGCAGCACGCTTTTCATGCCCTTTATTTCACTGAAACTGCTCTCAGCAGGGCCGTGGACAAACGTTTTCATTGCTAAATCCAAGTGGTACTTACAAAATATTTTTGCTATGAAACGTGTGCATATTAAAGAACAGTACAATATGTATATACAGTTTAAGGAATAATAAAATGAACATCAAGATACCCACCGTATTTGAAGTTATTAGACTTTATAATTTTTGCCAATCTGATGAGCATGAAATTCAAGCTAAATTTGCAATTCACTGAGTCTTAATGAGGTTGAGCATCTTTTCATATGTTAATTACTATTTGTGATTTCTCCTTTGAAATACCTATTTATTGTTTTTGTCCATTTTTAAAATTTCAGTGTTTGTTTTTTC
This sequence comes from Canis lupus dingo, assembly GCF_003254725.2. Lineage (NCBI taxonomy): Eukaryota > Metazoa > Chordata > Mammalia > Carnivora > Canidae > Canis > Canis lupus. Next base: position 33,832,184 of record NC_064243.1, read on the forward strand.
TTAACAGTGTAGATACTGCTCATTTGTTACATGCTTTGCAAATGCTTTCTCCAAGTTCATAGTTTGACTTTTCACTCTATTTATGAAGTCCTTTGATGTTCAAAAGTTCTTAATTTAGAATATAGCCAATTTATCACTTTCATGACTTATGTTCTGATTTTCTAGGACTTGATTTGTTTTCTTGTTTGGATTTATAGGTGGTGTCTTTGATAAATTCTGGAAAATTCTCTACTATTATCTCTAGAGGAATTTTCTTCTGAAGTTTTCATTAGACGGGCTGCACTTTTCTCCTTTTTTGTCTCTTAATGTTTTCATGATTTGCATCCCTTTGTCTCTGTGCTGCATTCTGTTGTATAATTTCTTTAGGTCTGTGTTTACTTCATATATCCATTTATTGAATTTCTAGCTTCATATTTTATTTCTGGATGTTCTCTTTTTTTGTTGTTGTTTTTAAATCAGCCTAGCCATTTCTGATAGCCTTTTGTTACTATCTTTTAAACACTCTTATTTCTTTAAACACTTTAAAAATATTTAATATTTGCTATCTCATAATTCCTGTAGCTGCTATATATGTGGGTCTGATTCTGTTATGTAGCAGAAGACTGCTCATTGTGTGACTTCTTGTGTTTTGTGCTCTACACATACCAGCCAGTGTTCTTCAAACTTTGGTATGCAAGAAATTCTACAGGAATCATCTCCCCAATTCTTAACCTCTGTATTTCTTCTCTGACAAAGCTCCTTTGATCAGGGTAGCAAAGTAGTATACTGCTTCTTTTTTTCCCACATCCTGTTCACAATTGCCCTTCTACTTTAAAGAAGAAAGACATACTCTCATGTATCATGAATATTTTTATGGTATGTTGCCCTGGGAAAGAAGGTGAAAAACCTTCCAGGGTGTCCAGAAAAAAGGGACAATTTAAATTACTGGTGAAGTGAAGTCTCTTAATTACGGTGTTAAGGAGAGCTTCCTGTCCTTCCCTGTCTTGTGTGGAAGAACATCAGAGCAAAGAATAAGCTTTTATTTGAAAATGCTGGGCATGAGAAGGGATGTCAAAAGCAACATTCTAATTTGGGGAATGAGGATGGAACATTTTATAAGGGGGAAGAGGAAGAATCGTCCTTAGATATTAGTAGCCATTATTTGATCTTTTGGGACTTTATCCAGAGGGGTGGACAGGGGAACAGTTTGGTACAGGTCATGTAGGAGTGTGAAAAGCTTTAGTTGTGGAGGCGAGGACATGGAAGGACTACAATGAAAAAGTCTCTTTCAGAGGTCTCACACTTAGAAATATATCTGTTAAGGGTAAAGCTTCATGTTAAAACCTGGCCAGTATTGCAGCGTTCTGAATTCACAAAATGTAAAAAAGTTTTCATGAAATGACTTAATTTCATGAAATTTATTTTCACTTATTCACTATTCTATAACTTTATTCACTATTATAAGGAATGTAATTCCTGTTATAAGAGCAAAACCAAAGGAGAAATGCTGAAGTGAGTAGTGCCTTGTTTCAATCCAAGTGACATAAAGATCTGTGGTTGAGTGAAATTTTGGAATTAGAAATCAGATGAGATGAGACAAATGGGGACATGGGTTAACATATTTGTTTGAATTGGAAAAGTAAGTCATAATTTTCTGAGAAAGTAAGCCTCCACTGGCTGACTGGCTTAGCATTAACAGCAGGTTTTGCCATTTATGTTATATGGTAGATGTTCTCAAACTAAATGAGCGTAATCCTCAGTTCTGAGGTGGTTTTTTTGTTTTTTGTTTTTTTTTCCCCCAGAAATACATGTTTTACAACAAGTGATAAAGGAAAAACATCTTAATTGGTTTTGAGTTTTGTTTTATTTTTTTGTTTTGTTTTCTTTGCCAGAGGATGTTGAAATGAACAATATTTCAGTTTTCCCAATCCTATCATAGTGTCTTAAAATAATCCTGTGTCAGTGTCATAAAAGAAAATGATGAATCTTTCTAAGATTTCTTTTTGTATGCTTCACAGAATTAAAAAAAAATTAATGATTTTAATGATGGGGTGACAAATTCTTTTTTAGCTTTAAAACAAATTTTGAGGCTGACCTATATGAAATGTCAGCTAAGGGATTATTAAAAATAATATTTGATAATAAGTGATTATCTGCTTTTAAGCCAATAACCCAGAAAGAATTAAAAGAATTCAGTGATGAAACTTCCATTCTCATCTGCTGCTTTATGTGAATCAAGTTTCTCCTGTGTTAAATTTCTAAAAATTAAAGTGGGAATAAAACCAATGATTAAAAAAAAAACAATGATTCTGTATGATAGTAAATCATATTGATTCCTAGATACACAGTTTAGCTCATTATAAGGTGCATTTCCAATAAATTTTACCTTTTCTTTTTATTTTTTATTTCTTCTTATTTTTTTAAGATTTTTTTTATTTATTCATGAGCAACAGAGAGAGAGAGAGAGAGAGAGAGAGAGAGGCAGACCCACAGGCAGAGGGAGAAGCAGGCTCCATGCAGGAACCCCGACGTGGGACTTGATCCCTCATTCTCCAGGATCAAGCCCTGGGCTGAAGGTGGTGCTAAACCGCTCAGCCACCCGGGCTGCCCTACCTTTTTTTTTTTAATGAGTATTGTAATATGTAATGTTGCCATTGTTTTGATCAATTACTCATTACAGTAATCACATAATTTTAACACTTAGAGGAAATCCATAGGAAAAATTTTCGTACTTAGCATCTTATCTCACAGGAAATTTTCATAAATTTAGACTTCAATTTCAATGCCTTTTTTGTTGCAGAGAAATATGATAATCAAGTTAGAACTTTTCGAGCATACAAATACATTCTTTTATAATATAATTCTATAGGATAAGTAAATGGAAAAGGTTAAAAAAAGTAATAAAATGAATTATTTCTGACTCTTAAAGAGCTTTATGTGATCTAAAATAGATTATGATAATCAAATTGTTATGATACGGTTGAAAGTGATACAATTTTTAGATGTCTATTTCATATACAGAAATTGCATCTTTTATACCATTTTAACCATTTTTAACCATCTGATGAAAAGTGGTAGATACCAACTTAAAAATGGATGAAGGGAAACATTTCTATAATCTTAGTGCAAACAGTTTTCTAAATTCCTAGAGCAAAGAATTTTTGATGAGAAAAATCAAGATTATTATGCTGAAGTACTTGCTGACTGGTGTAAAGCTCCATTATTCTTTTTTACTTCTGGGGCTTTATATATGCTGTTCTTTGCCTGGAATCTCTGACTTCCTCTGAACCTGGCTAACTTACTGATTCAGTACAAATTACAGTTTTTGCAAGCTGCTTTCCATTACCTGCTAAGGGTTGTCTAGAAGCTGTTCCTATGTGCCCCTCATCTGAGTTACATTGTGTTAGAAACACCTGTTTACCTTTTGATCTTCTGGATTCTCCCAGAGGACAGGAATTACTGTCTTATTTTCTCTCACCACTGGATACATAACTGACATTCATAAATATTTAATAAATGCCATCTCTATAAATGTTATTAATATTTCCCTAGAGTGTAAGCTCTGTGAGAGCAAGAAGTATGTCTTACGTTGATCTTTGAATCTCTAACTCTTAAGATAGTGCCTAAGATGTGATGGATGTGTGCAAATTTTGTCTGGTGATTGAATAAATGAACTTTATAGTAGCTATGGTAATTTATGTCTTTTAACAGGTTCTAATTACAGTAATGGAATGTAATGGAAAGAATTCCAATGCTCTGGATTTTATAACTTACTATGTTTTAGATTGTCATAGGTATGTTCTCACAGGACATACCTACTGTGTGTGCCTCCTCCATTTCAGTATTATTTCTAAAAATGTTTTCTCTCTAGTCTTAGGGTGAATACTCTAGTGTTTTATCATTTTTTAAATTATTACCTTAATATTTCTGTATTATTTTCTGTTTGGTCTTTTGTTTTCTTTTTAAATCAGGAATGTATTTGGAATGCTATAGATAAATTACCTTTTTTTTTTTTTTTTTTTTTACTATTTGTACAAGTGCTAATATGCTTATGCTTGCTTCTTTGAACTTATTAATGTAGTGCGTAATAAAATAGTAAATGTCCTCTTATTTGAAACACTCCTCCATTTCCTGGTAAGAATCCTGTTTGTTTGTTTGTTTTTTATTAAACTTTTTATTTTGAGGTAATTCTAAATCCACATGCATTTGTCAGAAATAATGATCCTCTGCCTTTTAACCCATGTCTTAGAGTTGTAATAACTTGCAAAACTATACTATTATGTCAGTATATTGACACTGACAAAAATCCACCAATCTTACTCAGGCTTCCTCAGTCTTATGTGTATTCCTGTGTGTGTGTGTGTGTGTGTGTGTGTGTGTGTATGTGTGTGTTAATTTCTAAACAGTTGGTCAGGTATAGGTTCCTATATCACCAGTCAAAATAGACAACAGTTGCCTAAGAAACCCTCCTTACTTTCTTGTAGCCACACCTCTATCTCCTCAACCCTACCGCACTCCTGTCCCCTGGTAGCCACTAACCTAGTCTCCATTTCTAAAATTATATCACTTAAAAAAATCCCATGTTAATGAAATCATACATTTCATACCCTTTTGGAATTGACTTTTTTTCCACTCAGCAAGTAATAATTGCCTGGAAAGTCATCTAAGTTGTCACATGTATCAATAGTTTGTTTCTTTTTTAATGCTCAGTAGTATCCCTTGGTATGTATGTATCAGAGTAACAGTTCAGCCATTGAAGGACATTTGGCTTGTGCTTTGGTCTGAATATTTGCCTTCTCCCTCCCCATTCATGTTGAAATCCTAATCCCCAAAAGTGATGAGTAGTAAAGTAGTAGGTGAGCCTTTGGGAGATGATTAAGCCATAAGGGTGGAGCCCTCCTGAATGGGATTAGTACTGTTAGGAGAGTCTACACAGAGCTCCCTACCTTCATAGTGTTTATTTTATAAGAAATTGGCAAACTATTTTTAAAAGGATTGGCTGTACCATTAAACATTTCAGTCAGCAACATGAGTGATGAGTGACCCAGTTTCTCCACATTATCATTTAGTATTTGGTGTTTCACTCTTTTTTATTTTAAAAAGTTCTAATACTTATGGCTTTAATTTTTATTTACCTGATGGCTACTGAAATTAATATTTTTTCTTGTGCTTATTAACTGTGTATCACCTTCAGCAAAATGTCTGGTTTTGCCCCTCCCCCCTTTTGCCTTTATTTGGTTTTGAGAGTTCTTAATATATTGTAGTTACTAGTCCTTGTTGAGATACATGCTTTCAAGTATTTTCTCCCAGTCTGTAGTTTCTCTTTTGTCTTCATCACAGGGTCTCACAAAGTTTTAATTTTGATTGTGCCCAGTTTATTGTTTTTTCTTTTCTTTTTTAAAAAGATTTTATTTATTTATTCATGAGAGACACAGAGAGGTAGAGGCATAGGTAGAGGGAGAAGCAGGCTTCCTGTGGGGAGCCCAGGACCCCAGGATCACAATCTAAGTCAAAGGCAGACGCTCAACCACTGAGCCACCCAGGTGCTCCCCAGCTTTTCTTTTCTTAATACATGCTGTTGGTGTCAGGTCTTTGTATTTTATTGTGTATTTTTCTTAACATCCTAGTCTGTTCTGTTTTTCTCTCCCAAGAAGAGTTCCTAAGTAATACTGATTCAGCCTTTTAATTTTTTTAAGTATTATCATTGTCAGATTTTTAGTAACGAAACGATGTCATGCTAGTTTACTAAATATCGTTAAGATGGTCCTTGTATCTGATGTGGATTAAAACACAGTAGGTTTATCTCTTTCTTTAGCTTAAGGAAAAGTAATTGAGAGGTTTCTGGGTGGCTCAGTCAGTGGGTGTCTGCCTTTAGCTTGGGTCCTGTGTCTGGGATAGAGCCCGTCATTGGGCTCTCTGCTCAGAGGAGAGCCTGCTTCTCCTTCTCCCTGTGCCTGCTGCCTCCTCCCACTCCGATTGTGCTTTCTGTCAAATAGATAAAATCTTTAAAAAATGATAAAAAAGTGGGATCCCTGGGTGGTTCAGCGGTTTAGTGCCTGCCTTTGGCCCAGGGCGTGATCCTGGGGTCCCGAGATCGAGTCCTGCGCCAGGCTCCCTGCATGGAGTCTGCTTCTCCCTCCACCTGTGTCTCTGCCTCTCTCTCTCTGTCTGAAATAAATAAATAAATAAATAAATAAATAAATAAATAAATAAAGCAGAACTTTGTGCTGTTGGGGGGGGGATTATTTTATTTACTTATCAATTTATTCAATTTGAAATATTTTTGGTTTTAACCAGTATTGATATATTAAAGTTTTCTGGGATATTTCCCATTTCTGTAAGATTTACAAATGTATTAGGTAGAAATTACAAATTTTTAAAGAGATTTATTGGTTTATTAGAGAGTGTGAGGGGAGGGTGTGGCAGGGTGTGGGAGAGAGAGGGAAGCAGACTCCCCACAACCCTGAGATCAGGACCTGAGCCCAAATCAATAGTTGGATACCTGAGCCACCCAGATGCCCCAAATTACAAAGTTAACCTTTTCTTGCTTCCCTCATATCTCTCACAATCAGTCAGTCAGTAAGTTTTTAAAAATTTACTTATCTCCTCAAGTTTCTTTGGTATATCATATCCTCATCCTCTACCCAAACTACTGACAGAGCTTCCTGGTTTCTACTTCAAACAGGTAAGCTCTTTAGCCACTAGAAAGATCTGCTTTAAGTGCTTAGTTTAAAAAGGAAAAGAAGTAAAAGAATGATAACATTGAGTATCAACATTTAGAAGTTCTGCATGACACCAACAGTATAATTAATTTAAAAAACATTGCAAGGGAAAAAATTTTCCAGCAGATGAGACAGAGGGCTGGTATAAAACACTCATACAAAACTATTTCATAAAAACTAAGATCCCCATAGATAAATGGATAAAGAACATGTATGTATGACTACTAAAGGAAGGAATGCTAATTATTAACATTGAGCTTAATTAGTAATATAAATTAAAATCACTTGTTTTGGCTGTAAAATTGTAACTCAGTGCGGATGATTATATGGTGAAATTCCCATTGACAAGGCCTTGTGAGTTCGTACAAAGTTTTGGAAAGCATTTTGGCAGAATGAATGGAGCTGTAAAATATTTGTAATTCAGTAATTTTGGTTTTAGAAAGCTTGTGCTTAGGAAATAATCACAAATATATTGAGAGCTTTATGTGGAGTCCTCTGGATGATTATACATTTGTGAAAAATGCAAAACAACCAAAATACATGTCATTGTGGAAATGGTTCGTTATGGCACTTTGGCACTTTTACTGGGTGGAAGGTAATATAATCAGTTAAGAATTACAGAGCATCTCGTAACATGGGAAGAAGTTTATGTGAAAAAGCAGGATATAAAATTATATATATATGTGTGTGTGTATATATACACAAACACACAATATGAATTGAGGTTTTATTGTGTGTATATCTGGAGAAAGAGATTGTAACATTTAGGTTCAAGGTGAGTTTTTCTTCTGTATTTTTTGTTTATTTTCTGTTCTATAAGTGAACATGTTCCATACCATAGGTTTATTTTTTTTCCATACCATAAGTTTAAAAACAAAGCATTTATTAAAGACAAATTCATTTTTGAAAGCCACCTATATAGTAGCTCCATATATGAGTGCTCTTAGTGATTTGAACTTGAATCATCTTTAGCAGGTTTTTTGTTTTGTTTTGTTTTGTTTTATCCCTAAAGATTGATTCATTTACTTGAGGGAGAGACAGAAAGCAGAGGGAGAGGGAGACAAGCAGAGTCCCTACTGAGCCGGGAGCCCAGTGTGGGGCTCTCAATCCCTTGACCCTGAGATCATGACCTGAGCGAAGTCAAGAATCAGCCGCTTAACTGACTGAGCCACCCAAGATACCCCTTTAGCAGTTCTAATCAAGGTGGATTTTAATCTGTTTCTGGAACCTTTCTCATTTTCTGTTGTCTTCAGAGCCTTCCAACATTGTATTCTCCTCTGGCTTCACAACTCTTTCGTTCTCCCAACACACTGGATTTTATCCTTAGGCACTAACTTGAATGTCACTTTTTCAGGGAGACCTCCTAAACTTCCTAAGGTGCTTTTTTTCTGTGTTCTCTCTGTGTCTTGTGTGTCTTACATTAATTGCTTTTCATTTATCTAATTGTGCTTTCAGGGTTTAAACTTCAGGCTTGCACCCTTGTAGGTGCTTTTTAATTTATTTACTGTGCCTCCCAGTGCTAGGCCACTAAAGATATTTACATAAAAAAGAAAACGTGCTCAAAAAATGTTTGTTAAATTGACCAGGATTTTAAGGCATCAGTGTTCTGTTCCCTAAAGGGAACTAGGGACACAGGGTTGTCATTGAATAAAGAAGACAATTAACATTCTTGTAGCTCTTCCCATTTGCTTTCTTTCAGGATATCTGATTTGAACCCCACAATAATTCCAGTTCTTCTATTAGTAAGTGATAGAACCAGGAACTGAATGGCATGCTAGATGAGAAATAGTTATATGTAAAATTGTTGATAGCAGGTAGTAATTAGAAAACTAGTTATGTTAAAAAAAAAAAAAAAGAAAACTAGTTATGGAGTGAATGAGAGAGAGTAAAGGGTCTAGTCATACTGGTGAAAAATGAAAGGAGGGCAGAAAGGCAATGCAGTAATCTGGGAGATTTCTAATAAGTGGAGAGTAGAAATGGAGGACAGGCTTGATGTTATTAACATAACTCTGAGCAACATGTGTTTCTGTTTTTGCTCCCCCTTTAATGAAGCCAGAAAATTTTTGAGTCTCTACTAAATTGAACACCATATGGTAAATATTTTGATTCTTTCAGATTTGGTGTTATGGATAAAGTTAAACCCATAAATATTCCTTCCCTTGAAATTTAGTTAAGTAGTTAAGCATAGTTTCAAGTGTGATTTTTTAAAGTTTCCTCTAGGGGGTGACGGTGTATAATTAACAGACTTTCAGTGAAAGTGTGTAAGTGTTCTTTCAGAGTAATTTGTTTATATGATTACAGGAAAATTAAATACACTCGTTCAGGAAGTTGTAAATACGTATGGATGTTTCAACTCTGAGATGTTACAGGTGTAAAAATTTAGTGTACTAAATAATATTGGATTTTTTAAACTTATGTGTTAAGTATGATGGATTTTAGGATTAATAATCAGTTGCCTATTTTTTCTGTTGTTAATCATGCAGGGATTGGATCTTTTAGTGCTAGTGAGACATACTACCCAAACCAATAAAAATGAGACATTTCTTTCTCCTTTTTTACTGGTGTGATTAATTGAAGCCCATAGTCCTGTTGTTTAAATACTTATTTTTTATTATAGGCTGACTCAGTATACTTTACTGTAGCAATGACAGGTTAATAATGAAAACACACAAAGTTGAATACCTGGTTTATCCATTAACATTCCATTTATTTACCATATGTTTGTTTTTGTAGACGTGCTGCTAACATGAATTTTATTTTGTAAAAAGTGGTCATTTTAATAGTTACTCCTTTTTTTGAGTGAAGTAAATCAGTTTTTAGACTCTCAGCCTGTCCCTGAAGTTAAAGGGAGGGGTCAGTGGTGTCAAGTAATTCGTCCTTAACTGTCATTGTCTTTGTTTGGCACCCAGGCAAGTTTAAAGCATCTTTGTAAGTTTCATTTTTATGACAGTTATGTTTGATGTTCAGAGTGAAAACTAACTCTTGAGCAGTGCATTATAATATAAAAGAGGTTTCATTGCTTAAGTTCCTGTTTTCATTCAATTTGTCATTTATTTTTCTGTGGGTTCTCAAGGTTTTTTGGTTAGATTTTTTTTTTTTTAAACCTTAGTTACTGCTTCTCTTTGGAAGCACTTTGGATTCTATTGTGTCTCCACTAGGGGTTTATTATATTCCCTTTTGTTTTATTTTTTTTAGTGATTGCTCTAGTGTTTACTAACCTTATCATAGCCTACTATCATATAATATACTGCCTCACATTCAAGGTAAGAACTTTACTTTTTTTTTTTTTTCCTTCTCCAGTCCTTTGGCTAAAGTTGTTGCATGTATTACTTATAAATATGTCATTAACCCTACACTATATTTTAATTTCTTTAGTTGTCATTTTTTAAAAGAATTTTATAAAATGAGGAAATAAAATTTTGAAATATTGTCCCACATAATTACCATTCTCAACACTTGCTACTCCTCTCCTTAGATCCAACTTTTAAATCTGGTATCATTTTCTTTCCTGTTGAAAAGTTTTATCATTTCTTATGCAGGCTTGCTGCAGGTGAATTCTTTTTGTTTCTATTGTGTGAAACAAGCTTTTATTTCATATTTATTTTTGAAAGATAGTTTTGCTGGGTAAGGAATTTTAACTTTTCAGTTTTCATCAGAACTTACTTTCTTTCTTTCTTTCTTTCTTTCTTTCTTTCTTTCTTTCTTTCTTTCTTTCTTTCTTTCTTTTCTTCCCTTCCTTCCTTCCTTCCTTCCTTCCTTCTTTCCTTCTTTCCTTCTTTCCTTCTTTCCTTCTTTCTTTTTTTTTGTGCCACACCTCCCCACCTATCCTCTTTGCAGAATCCAGTTACACATATGTTAGAACACTTGGTATTTTTTCCTAATTCACTGAGACTCTGGGTTTCTGTTTCTTTTTCTTTTCAATCCTTTTTACCTCTCTTCAAGTAGTTTCTATTGCTGTGTTCTGAGTTCATTTAATCTTCTGTGATGTCTCAACTACTATTAATTCTGTCCAGCAGATTTTTCATTTCAGATATTTTTCATCCAGACATTCCATTTGTGTTCATTTGTGCATGTTTTCTCTCCTCATTTTATTCATAGTTTCCATTAAATACTTCATCATGATTTCCCAGTAATTTAATATCACTCTCTGCTCTTTCTGTTGTTTTGTCATTGCTCAATCTTAATTGGGCTGTTCATATTTCCTGCTTATTGCCACCTGTAGTAACTTTGGATTAGTTGCAGGACGTTTAAGTTCTTGCATGTCTGGTTATTATGGCCTTTGAACAGATTTGATCTGGCCAACAATTAAGTTAGATGCAGTTAAGTATGATATGTTTGTGTCTTTGTTTTTAGTTTGGGGCAAGTCTAAAGTAGTTCTAAGGACCGAATGATCCTACTACCAAAGGATATCCCATTTGAGGTCTCTACTAAATATCTTGGGTAAGCATTTAGGATTCTCCATCCTTTTTGGAACTTGAATGCATCCCAGCTTTGGAAATGTGCTTTAGGGATGATCCAGCTCACAGTTTCTGTAGATCTTGTTTTTTTTTTTCTTGACTTTGTGGGTTTCATCTACATATGCACATCCTACTATTCAGTTTAGCCTCAAGTTTATCCCAGTACAGATTTCTAGGATTCTTTTCTGCATGGCTTCGCATCTTCGGAACTCTGCCCCTCCACTTAGAGCTATTTCAGTCATCTGAGCTTTAGTCTGTTTTCTCAACTCTACTAGACTGTATTCTGCTTAGGGCTCCCTCTCCCCACTCCTTAGTTTAGAATGTGCTTCCTGGAAGAATGCTGGACTGATCATTGGTGGAGTCATCTCATTTGTTTTTTCTCCAGGTGTCATGGTCTTTCCATCTGTTTCCATTTGTGAAAAAATGGTTCATATATTTTGTCTAGTTTTTTGTTGTTTATGGTGGAATGTCAAGTCTAGTTACTCCATCATGGCCAGGATTAGAATCTGGTCTCATTTTAGTAATCAAGTAGTCACTTAGTTTTTGCTCTTTGCCAGCACAATCTTTTCGTAAGAATTCAGGAGTAGCTCACTTTTTCTTAAAGCTACTATATTATGACAGGAGCTCCAAAAATATTTGTTTAGTGAAGGAATATGCAAAGTAAATACCTTTTATTAGTAGGTACTCGTTCATACTTTCCTTTTTATCTTTGGCTCAGAAATGCCTTCATAAAAGCTAATACTAACCATGTAGCAAGTATTGACAATATACTTATGAATAGAGTAGTATATTTTATTTATTGGCATAAAATCTTTTAAACAGTATATATCATAATGACTCCTAATTGAGTGCCATGTTAATTTAACCTATCAAAGCGTCAGTCTTCATAATTGCTTTATGTATCTTTTTTTTGTGTTTTTATCATGCATTTTGTAGTTTTATAGTTCTCATGTATAAGCAAGGATGTGTTAGAATGTTAGTGTTTAGATTTTATGGAACTTTGAATTACACATACCTTCAGGATTACTAACTGTTTATCTCCTAAATGCCTCACATTAAATTACAGTTAGGTTGGAAAGTATTTAATCCTTTTGCAAATGTGCCTCATTACTCATCTTCAAATAATATTTATTCATAAAAATAAACATATTTCCTTGAAATAAATCAAATATATTTTCTTATAGATGATTTTAGCTACATATTCTGTTTTAGTAGGTAATTTTCCATGTTAGACGTTAATTTTTCATCATCCTGCTGCTGCTACAATGAATTAGTTGTCTTAAGCTCTATGTGAAAGTAATTCCTTTTTTCATCCTTTATGGCAAAAAGATCTTCTGGTGCACTTGCTAATTTTCACAAGTAGATTTAAGGTCTTTTTTGCTTTTATTAATGTTTAAAAATGTACCACAAGATAATTTTCTGTATTTAAGAAGTAAACTGTTATTTAAGAAGTAAACTGTATGAAATATTCAAAAATGTAAAAGCCAGACCTGTTTTATCCAAATATTTCCAATTCTGAGGTGATTCTTCCCAGTTCTTCAATTAAAGGTGTTATTATGTAATAATACCCTGGTAATTGCAAAGACTTAAGTACGTGTGCTAACCAAGAAAGAAAATGCAGGTGAAGCCAATAAACTATATTATCATTACATTGTATTTCAAGTAACAACCAACCATCTGAGTTAAGGTTAACTTTTAAAGGATAGAAGCTGATATTTTAATTTTTGTTGTGAAGTAGGATAATGTCTGTGGTAATATGAATTGGGAATAATTTGATTTTTGTTTCAAAGGAGATACAGATATTCTCCATTTTTATTGTAAACAACAGTAGAAATAGTTACAAATAATAAAAACTGAGAGTTGTACTTTTTACAAATGAATAAATCACTTTCTCATGGTGACAAGAAAACTGCTCAATTTAACTTCTGCATGTTTGCTTAATGGTTAAGTCCTGGATGGCTGCCACTAAAGCCAACGTGAACATAGGAATCAACCTCATTTTTTCTGTCTATGCCGAATAGCCAATTATTCCTAAAATTGGTTCACCAACCACATTCTACAACCTACACTTCATGGATTGTAGGATTCATATAGTATTCACTACTCTGTTAGGAAGATAGGAGAAAGACATCGTAGGAAAATAAAACTGTTCTGTATTTCCTCACATTATCATGACATCATGTTGGCCAATAGTATGTATAAGTAGTGAATAATTAATTAACATCCTTTAAATTTTCTGTGCATATTTTAGGGTGAGGTGTTATCTTAAAGAGATTGGCATGTGTTTGAAATAGTCATTTGGGAGGTTAGAAAGGCAAGCGTGAAGCTCATTTCAGGTTGATAATTATATTTATAATGGCAGTAATCTGCCATGATCTCTATATAGACATAGAGAAAGGCATATGGGTTTGTAAATGAGTGTCCTTTTGCCAAAGAAATACAGTAAAATGATTAAGGAGTAGAAGGAGATAGAACAGTAAAATTCTAGAAGAATATCTTATAAATTCAAAGCTGGTTGCAGAGAGAAGTTAAAGGAGAAAAGACTAATTGTAATGAAATAGATGCCAGTGAACTGAACACCTGTTGTAATAAGCATAATTTCAAGTTGGAAGAAAAAGAAATTGTGTTTAGAGTTGGTGCCTTACTCCCTCATTTAAAACAAACTCTGATGTTGGCAGTACCCAGCATGTGCCAGTTCCATGAAGTTATCAGGACCCAAGCACTTTCCAATTTCACATCTGGAAACCAGTGCATGATTACCATTTCCAAGGTTGCCTTCTGATCTAAGATGTCTTACTAGTGTTTCAGTCATACCATTTCTGTTTTAGGCAGCAGGAAGGAGAAGAGGGAAAGCGACAGTAAGATCTTTCCTCTGCTGTCATTTCCCCTTTAAGGTGACTTCCAGTATTCTCTCCCAAGAACTTCTGATAACACGGTACCAATCTTAGTTACACAGCCACATCTGGCTTTGAGGAATATTGGGAAAATGTACTATTTTGGCTAGGTACATTACAACCCCCTTAATAATTAGGACTCTCATTAGCAAAAAAGATAGGAAGAAAGAATGTGGGTAGGCAGTTAGTAGTCTCTGCCACAAGTGTTTATTATCCATGTGAACAGCCAGATTTTCAAGATGATGGAAAGACAAGGAAGGACCTTGAGGTTCTTGGTCAGTTACAAGCATTAGCAAGATCAAGAAGAAGAGAGGGACTTGAACTGTAGACCAGTGTGTTTAGAAGACACTGAGAGAATACTAGAAGTAGCAGTAGGATGAAAACAAACAAATCATACTTGCCAGTCCTGACATAGGAAGAATATAAGAGAATTTCTTAAAGTGACATCTAAGATTTAGTTAAGACAAAGAGGGAGAAGGAATCTGAGGAGACACAGGGGATTTTGCTGATTATAAAGCCATAGTTCCAGGAATTATGGTAAAAGAATTGGGGTTCTATGGAAGAGGTATGGGCTAGGGTAGGGTGAGAAAATATAGTTTATAATTGAGAGGAGCAAGGATGTAGCTAGCAGTGATTTCTAAACCTTTTGATCACCTATCTATGAGTTTTAAAAAATTAATCTCAAATATTATGCAAATTACATACTGAATACTATATTTTAAAAATACATGTATTATTAAAGTTGTAGAAACATAGAATTTTTTTAAGATGTTATTTATTTATTCATAAGAGACACAGAGAGAGAGGCAAAGACATAGGCAGAGGGAGAAGCAGGCTCCCTGCGGGGAGCCAAATGCAGGTCTCAGTCCCAGGACCCTGGGATCACACCTTGAGCCGAGGACAGACATTCAACCACTGAGCCATCCAGGTGCCCCGAAACATAGAAATTTTTAAAGAATTATTAAAAAATCATCAGTAGAAATGCTAAAGATTTTCTTTTCCACACTCTAGGCAGTTATCTTGCCAATCCCTGGGATTGGTCCTAGGTCCCAAAGGCCACAGTTTCAGTATAGCATAGGGTAGGGACTCTGTTAGGGGACATATGAGCAGCCTGGCATGGAATTGGTCCCTATTCCCAAGCAGAAGCCTTCCTCTTAAAAATAAGAACAAGAACACTTAAAACTCTTGGTAAAATTTTGGTAATACAGTAAGACATAGCAAGATTAAATTTGGAGGAAGAAAAAGCAGTTATGAGTTAGAGATACTGTCATGTGTAGAAATGGCATTTGATCTGTGATCTCAAAAAATCAAATAGCCAGTAAATATAAAAAGTAAAAATATGCAGGGGCACCTTGATGGCTCAGGCAGTTAAGTGTCAGACTCTTGATTTCAGCTCAACCTCCGGGTTGTGAGACCCATGAGCCCTGTACTAAGTTCCGAGCTCAGCACAGTCTGCTTGTCTTCCCTCCCTCTGCTCCTCCATCCATTTGTGTGTGTGTGCTCTTTCTCTCCCTAAAATAAATAAATAAAATCTTTTTAAAAATGATTTTTAAAAAAGTAAAAATAGAGAACCACAAAATCATTAGCGAAAGGAAGGATCATTTATTAAGTGTATTTGAGATAGATGGCAGTCACTTGGGGAGAAGAGGAAATGCAAGTTAGAGCGTTAAGTTTGAAAGGAAAAACTAGAAAAATCATGAGAGTGAATATCAAGTCCCTTAAGAGATAAAAGAACTTTCCCAAGCTTGGAATTGACAGGAAAAAAAAAAAAAAAAAAAAAGGTAAATAATTGGTTTGAGTACATAAATATTTTAAGCCTCTGTGTTTTATTTTAAAACAGCATTCAGAAATTGAAAGGTGGCATGATATTTGCAGCCAATATGTTTGTTTTCCAAAGAGCTCATGTGATGTACTGTAGAAGAAGAAATGCAACAAAAACACTGGAAGAAGAAACCTGAACAGCTCTCAAAGAGGAAGTGTTTGGGAGTTCTGGTCAGTTTTAAGAAGAGAAGGAGCTAAGATAGGCAGAGTTCTAGAATAGCTCAAAAGAGATGTGACTGGTTTAAAAGGAGGTTGTTTAACCATGCTTTAAGAGGTGTGGAGGGAGGGGAGAGATGATGAAAACCTTAAAGACGAATGGGTAGAGGGAAAACCTAGCCATGTTGCTAAAAAAAATATGACTAGTTAAAAGAAGAAAGAAAAAGAAAATTTGATCGCATTTGTTATCAAAGCAATAGACCTTGAAAATAAGTGGGGTTTTTTGTTTTTCAAATTAGAATTTGGTTTGGGGTCAAAGTGATACCCAGTGCTAGCTGGTATGCAGTGAAAACAAAAGCCCTGTGCTTTTTATACTGTGTGGCTATGTGAATCTGTACAGTACTTTTGGAACTCCATTTTTTTCTCTTGTTAATAACTAGATGGACCAAACCCTGAAATCTGATATATGAAAATAAATACATTAATAAATAAAACATCAAACTCTATAACATGAGATAGCCTTAAAAGCCTAATCTTAAAACAGTTTCTTCAGAGAAAGCTTTTAAAATTAAAAACACAGAATAAATAATTGCATATTATGTGTATCTTAATACCTATTTAAAGAAGATAACATCAAGTAGACATAATTGAATTGGAAATCCTGAGAGTAACTAACAGATACCAAGCCATTTACAAAGGTCTAGTGATTAAAACAGCAATAGGCCAGTAGACTAATGAAGCAGGATAGACAGTATACAGAATTGGGCCCTTTTATCCCATGGAAGCTTAATATATGATAATGAATGATGAAAGTGGCATTTAAATCAGTGGCGTAGAATGAGCTATTCTTTCATCCATGTATTTTTCTATTCAGAAAATGTTTATTGAAGGCCAAGCACTATCCTATATGCCAAGGGTACATCAGCAAACCAAATACAATAAAATCACCATCATGACAGAGTTTAAACTTGAATTGAGTGGAGGCAGTGGATAAATAAGTAGAAGATAATTATGTGCTGAGGAAGAGAAGTAAAGCAAGGAAGGGGGATAGTGTTCACAAGATGCCATTTGAGGGGAAAAACGTATCCCTTGTGTACGCCTTGTAAAGAACTGCCGCAAGGCAATTTGTTAAAAAGCAAACAACCCAATAGAAAATTTGGCAGATCTTTTTCTTTTATTTTGATAACTACTCCTGATTCGTAAAAGAGGATATAGAGATATCCAGTAAAATATGCAGTACTTTTTTAGTAGTGAAAATGAAAATCACTTAAAATCTTGAAACTGATAGGAAGTTTAATAATACTGGTTATTTTTTACTTTTTGTGGGCTTGAGGAACTGGTGCTTACATCTGTTAGAGATAGAACTGCATATTCATAATCTGTTTTGGAGGACAGTTTAAGAGTAGCTCTCAAAAATGAAAAAGATACACATACTATGACCTGAGTGTTCTGTTTCTTGGTATTTGCCTCAGGGAACTCTTGAATGTATATACAAGAAGATCTAGTACTACAACATGATTTGTAGTAATGAACATCTGAGAACTACCTAAGTGTGCTTTCTTTAGAGTGGTGTGTCTACAGCACTGTCACAGATTTCCAGAACATATTTGGAGAATGTAAAAGAAAATTTTCAGGTAGTATATATACACACCAATGGTAACAAGAGCCACCAAACCTTTTACAACTCCTGTCACTGGGAAAACTATTAGGGTCATGGTGTCACAGAAGTTTTTTAGCATTAGCCTTATCTCTAATGTTTTATTAAGTTTTTAAAAACGGTGTGTATTCTTTTGTATATATAAAAATGGCTATATTAAAAAAATGACTATATATAAAAATGTTAGCCACAGCTCAACTTATGTTTACCAGTCTTGTAGCTCCTCTCTAACTCCTATTATATATTTTATCAATATCACTTATCAAGCATTTGTTGAGTGCTCTTGTACATGTGTTGGTTTTTCTGATTGCCTTAACTTGCAATTAAATTACAGGTCTTTTTGACAGCTTAGGACCTAATCTCTTTTGTTTGTTTGTCTGTTTGTTTCTTTCTTTCTTTCTTTCTTTCTTCCTTTTTTTTTTTTAACATAATGCCAAAAGAGAGGGCCTTACTTGGTGAAAGAAAGAAAGAAAGAAAGAAAGAAAGAAAGAAAGAAAGAAAGAAAGAAAGAAAGAAAGAAAGAAAGAAAGAAAGAAAAGAAAGAAAGAAAGAAAGAAAGAAAGAAAGAAAGAAAGAAAGAAAGAATTGGTATTACCATGAATCTGTTACATTCTTTGATTAATATTTGTGTGTTCTTTATTTTGTAAATAAAATCCATAGTAAATCAGAGTTTTATTTCTAAATTCACTTAAATTTTAAATTATTTATTAGACAGAACATGTATTTTAAACATTTAGTAATGGAAATTGTTGAAGTCATCTCACTTTTCTTTGTAGGTCGTTTATATGCAATGCAAACTGGAATGAAGATTGATAGTAAAACTCCTGAATGTCGTAAATTTTTATCAAAGCTGATGGATCAGTTAGAAGCTGTAAGTTAAACACTGATCATTTATTTTCTGATTAATGTTTTAAGTCGCATTTTATTACATTTTTGTATATATATTTTGCCATTTTAGTTCTTCCCCTTAGCAACAATCAGTGTCATTACAGCAGAGGAAAAATTAGACACAACTTTTTAAATTTATATCTTACTGCGAAAGGAGTTGTAAGCATAAGTTAAAGCTTAATAGCTGTAGCTCTTTATTTATTTAGTTATGTGACCTGAAGATATGAAGAGAATTAGAAACCTAAATATTTGACTAGTTGTGTTATTTTGTGTAGAAAGACAAAATTTTAGATATATTAAAAATCAAAACGTATAATAGTTCAGAGCTTTTATAAATGTTGAAAGTTATTCAGATCAAAACCTAATTACATTAAACAGCCATAGGCAGTTGGGTACTAACTGAATATGGGTGTCTGGCCTTTGGACCCAGAGTCTCTGTCATTGCTACCATTAACTACCTATGGTAGATCTGGTGGGACCACTGATGGGAATCCAGCTGCCCTTGAAGCCTGTCTGTTGTTTCTATTTCTAACTTGGTTTCTGTAGGTACCGGAAAAATTTGAGTACTCTTTTCTTTCTTTCTTTTTTTTTTCTTAAAGATTTTATTTATTTGTTCATGAGAAACAGAGAGAGAGAGAGGCAGAGACACAGGCAGAGGGAGAAGCAGGCTCCATGCAGAGAGCCCGATGCGGGACTTGATCCCGGATCTTCAGGATCACCCTCTGAGCCGAAGGCAGATGCTTAACTGCTGAGCCACCATGGAGTCCTTTAGCACCCTTTTTTGCAAGGTGGGGTAGGGGATGAGAGGAGGAATGTGTCTCACACATATCCATATATTTATAAAATCGTATTGCTAGCAGAGATTTTATATAGAATTATCTCTATTAATTTCACTATATAGCAATGATAACTACATTAGCTATGGATAAGACAGAACTCAAAATAGTTATTTATAATAAGCAAAGTATAAAATCACATTTGTAAAGGGACTCAGCAGGAGTTTATTATTATTTAAATTAAATAACAGTAGAATACGTCTATTCCATGGTGAGTCTATCACACCTTATAATGTTTAGATTACTCTGTTGGAAAACTGAGTATATTATGTTTTTGCTGCCAGATATTTCATGTTGAAGATGAGATGAAGTGACATACTCCTACTTTTTTCTAGAATTAAATCCACTCCTAGAATTGAATCTAGAATCAAAGCACTTCATAGTGTGGATATAGTAAACTAGTGTTATATGTCAATTTTTTTTTCTGTTTAAGATAAATGTAGCTAACACATCCTTAAATTCCAACATTAAATCTCTTCTGGAACTTACATTATTCTGTTGTAATTATGAGAATATTTATTTTGCTGATTTTGTGAAAAATCCTGAAACCTTTCTTAAATTTCTTACTTTATAACATTTTTGAGAAAAGCCATTTCTAAATGGTAGTGTGGTACTCAGATCTAATATTCCAGAGTCCTTTCATTCCAATGCAACAGTCTGTAAGCTATAGGAACTTAATTTGCTGTGTTTAAAATATTTTAAATTATCATATGTGTGGGAAAAGGATATACTAAAAATTTACAGTTGTGAATTATGTTAACTTGAGGTGTATTTTTGTCTAAATTTTAAAAACTCTGTAATCCTAGTGAGTTTGTGATCTCATTCTGTAGAATTAATTTTTTTTTATATATTATCCTCTGGGAGATACTATTTTAGGATATAATGATTTTATATTTTAAATTATGATTAGGAATTCCTAATCATAAGTTTTCCTAATTCCATTTTTAGGATATCTGCTGATATATTGGCTGTTATTTTAGAATATTTGTCTAATGCTTTATATAGATAGTTGGATGTGTTATCATTTTATTCTTGGTTATTTTGAGTTTTAAAGCTAACTTATCCTTTCAGGTTATCATGAGTGTGTTTCTTCAAAGTTTGTATACATTGGGTTTTATTCAAAAAAACCTTGGGTTGAAGCAGAGCAATTTTTGCAAGATTTCATTGATATATCTTTTCCTGAAATGATAAAATAACGTAAAATAATTATGTAAAATAATTTTAAATAATCATTTAAAATGATTTTTGGATTATTTGTACTTAAGCATACATTTCTGAGAGTCCAAAATCTTAAGCTTTGTATCTGATTTAATTTTAGCTTAAGAAACAGTTGGGTGATAATGAAGCTATTACTCAAGAAATAGTTGGTTCTGCTCATTTGGAGAATTATGCATTGAAAATGTTTTTGTATGCAGATAATGAAGATCGTGCTGGACGATTTCACAAGTAAGTAAAGTAAAAGAAAAATTAAAATTGTAAGTTTAGTTACTGTGTAACTGGAATTATCCAGTTTTCCATTGAACACTTTTAGACTTGATAAATGATTTAGATTTTTTGGTAATTCCTTGTAGAATGTCAGAATGATTTTAGGTTACAAAAGCAATACTGTCTTTTTAGAGAAAATGGCTGACAGAAGACTAGCCAGGGGAGATTTATTTTTTCAGTAATTATACCCTAAGTAGTCATTCTTTAACATTTGGTGAAATCTGAGAGTTGATTTTAGCCAGCAACAACCTAGTGCGATACTGATATTTTAAATTATCACAACCTGCTAATTCAAATGATTTGTGATCATTATAATAATGCTGAAATGCAAAGATATCACATGGCTTGATATAGATTGAGATAACACTGTAGTTGCTTTGTTATGTGTACACTGGTGGGGGTTAGGGCAGACAGTAGGGGCAGATGGAGAGATAGAATCTTAAGAAGACTCCATGTGCAGCACAGGACTCCATCTCACGACCCTGAGATCATGACCGGAGCAAAAGTCAAGAGACACTTAACCGAATGAGCCCCCCATGCACCCCTATAATTGCATTTTTTAATAAAAAGTATACTATAAAACCTTGTTATAGTATATTTATTTGTAATATGAATGTTGTTGCTTTCTCCTAATACAAATTAAAGAAGTAGCTTTATTGTGTTCTTGAAATCTGATTTTATGGAGCACCTGGGTGGCTCAGTTGGTTGAGCATCTACCTTTGCTCAGGTTGTGATTCTGTGGTCCAAGGATTGAGTCCCTCATCAACTTCCCCATGGGTCGCCTGCTTTTCCCTCTGCCTCTCTTTCTGTGTCTCACATGAATAAATAAATAAAAATTTTTTTTAAATCTGATTTTATTTAAAACATTAATTTCACTTTTGTAAACACTGGAATTTTTTTTTCCTCATAGTTCCATGATTAATTCTGCAACTTAATGTTTTTTATTTAACTAAATCAGCTTTCTCTTTTTTAGAAACATGATCAAATCCTTCTATACTGCAAGTCTTTTAATAGATGTCATAACAGTGTTTGGAGAACTCACTGATGAAGTAAGTATACAGTTTTTATTGTTTTGTTAGCTGAGGCTCAGTATTGTTGCTCTTTATGAGTTTTGTAATTGCATTGCTTACTTAGAACAGCATGCCTATCAGAAACCTAGTGTAAGTAAAAAGTGTATTGGCCACATTTGTAAAAGTAAGATGAAGTAATTCTTAATAAGAAATTGTATTTTTTGTCGTATGTTCTTTAAATCTAGAATGAATTTTAGTTTAGCAAATATACAGCTACTGTGTTGGGCAGCCCAAGTTTAGGGTTTGATTTTATTAAGGGCTTAAATATTCCTAATCCTGTATGCTGTTAAATTTCTGCACTGTTATTTGGTAAATATACTGGAGGCAGAGCCATTTTAGGACTTTTTTTCTGTTTAATTTCTAATCAGAAATATGATGATTTGTTTCATTGTAAAATACACATAGAACTTGATATTTTCTGAGGTACTTTCTATTTTATCATTTTGTTTTTCATAACCTCCAAGATAGAGTATATATTCATTTTATACATGAGCAAATTGAGGCTAAGTGACAAACTGTGAGTTTATGTGAGTTCTGTGTTGTTTTCACTGTAGCACACCTTACTATTGGCATGGAAAATGTGATTTTTGGGAGGGGAGATAGTAATCTAGAAACAGAAAAGTAAAAGAGCCACAAATGAGACTGATATAGGTGTGTTATAATAGTGATTTGAAATTTATGAAGAGTATTGCTTTCTGTGACATGTTTTTCTAAATGGTGAGCAGCTCATAGTAAAGCTCCAAACAAAACAAAGTATAATCTATCTATGAGAGGTGTGCATTTTCATAAAACAGTATAGCAAAACTGCAAAAAAGGCTTTATATTTAAAGCAAAGTTAAGCTCTGGGCTTGATGATTATGAACTAGGTTTTTGCATTACTGCAAAGGAGATGTGCAGGACATTTGAAGATTGTGCTCAATTAAGAACATTTTTATTATGTGAGACTGTCCCTTTTGTTTCAAAACATCAAGCTTCCCCGGCCTTGCCCACACGGCATTTCCCAGTCATTCCGCTAACCGGAAACCACCCCAGATATTTCAAAAACAGCCTCTAGGGTATGGGGCAATGCCCATCAAAAGTCAGTGTTTGTGAGTTGCCTTGAGACAGCGTAGTTAGTATAAGAGAAAACAGACCTAGATCATGAAACCTAAAGTGCTTCCAGTGGGTATGCCGCTTTTGTATTCTGAAGGCTCTATGGATCCACTCTGTTTGGCTCCCTCTCTACTCCCATTTTCTGTTATTGCTGACCTGGAGTTATTTTTCCAGTGTGCAGCACTATACTCGCTACTCGGGGATACAGAAGTGGTTTAAACATGATGGTAGAGAAGTGCAGTTTAACGTTTTAGATAGTTCAGTATAGTTTTAGAAAGTACCAGGTAGGGTAAAGGAGAATAATGAGATTTCAGATTAAAAAATAAGTCAGATTTATTATTTTTATATTTATTTTTATATTTATATTTTATAAATATATTTATATTTATTTTTATATTTATTATTTATTATATTTATTAAGTCTGATCTGACAGATCAGACAGATGATAGAAGACCTGGAATCTTCAGTTAGTGGGTTTTTTGAATAAAGAACTATACTGTGGTGTGCTTTGTATGATAGGAATCTGTAGAATGTAGGGTTAGGAAGAACTACAAGTCATTTGACAAAAGAACTAGTTAATGATTATTGAACTTTGTACAATGTCAATTTTTTATTTGGGGAAGAATATGTTCAGACAGATTATAAAATTTGTGGTATAGGTATGGCATCCAAAAATAAGCACAGGACTCTAGGAAATAATAAATGCGCAAAACATGACAGTTCAAGTTGGATTAGACACCGTCTGGTGAGAGGATAGTTTTGAAAGAAGATGATCAAGTAAACATCCTCATAAAAACTCATATTGAAAATGCAAGAGGAAGACATGAATACAGAAATAAGGAAGTGGGGAAACTCATGATATCAGAAGAACATTGTATGGCAGAGTGGCAGATCCATTTGCCCAGTGCTTCCAAGAGGACTCTCCTTGCCCCTCCCACTCGCCCATATTTAGAGAAGCTGCTCCCCTGTCTCAGAAGGAAGACCAGTCCTTTGAACTTACAGATGCCAACCGGGAGGACCCCAGTTAATAGGTGTAGTAGATGTAGGAAAAAACAAATTATCCCAGAAGTCTTGGGTGAGTAATGCAGGGTTTGCTTTTTTTTTTTTTTTTTTAACCTAAAAGATACATGAATACTTGCACATGTAGCATGAGGTTCATCTGCATTTTAGGAAAAAAAATAGGTTTATATTTAGGTATCCTTAACAAAGATCAGCTTCCTTAATTATTTGAACATAGCAACAAGGGCAGGGACTCTGAATAGGGCAAATTGAGAGCTTCAGAAGGAGTGGGAGAGATTGTTTAGAGACTGAGGATGTTAAAGGATATATATATA
The DNA here is from genome assembly GCF_003254725.2 of Canis lupus dingo. NCBI lineage: Eukaryota > Metazoa > Chordata > Mammalia > Carnivora > Canidae > Canis > Canis lupus. The sequence goes on from NC_064243.1 coordinate 33,856,576, forward strand.
TATAGCAACAGAGTAAAGGGACATTTTCCCAGAATGTTGGCACTGTTTTCTTTTCCTGTCTCACCACCCAACCTGCTACCCGAGCTCTTCTGCCTTTCACTGGTACTAGACTTAAGTAGGAAATAGCATCTGTGTTGGTGGTTAAATGATTCAGCTAGCAGGAGGGGTCTGAAATGGTACAGAGAAAAGAAGTTAGGCATTTTAAGGCCAGCCTGGAAAGGAAGTCCTAGTTACTTGATGGGGCTGAGGTTATTCCATGGACCTTCATCATATAAGTTGTGCAGATTTAAATCAATAAATGTGTGTCTGCACAATTAGTGTGTAATTATATGTAGGTGCTTTTCTCTAACTTAATATGTTAGTTATAACATGCAAAGTTTGTACATCCAGCAAAGTTGTGCATATCAAAATTTAAAAACTGCATGATATGCAGGGCTGATGTTTCTTATTCATAATCATTCAGTGATCTTACCCTTCTGTGACTTGAAACTGATTTCTGCCCATGAACTGAGGTTGACTAAGTAACACAAAGCCAGCCAACAAGAAAAGTAAAATATGGGTGAGACTGTTCATCTGCTACTGACATAATCCCTAGGCCAACCAGCTTATCAGCTTAGTTATGAATTCTTTTAAGTTTAATGTTGTTGTTTTGTTCCATCATTTCTGTATCTAGGAATGGCATCTTCATTGTCATTACTGAGATTTAGATTTTTCAGAATGATTGTTTGAACATCAGATAATTGTAAATAAAGAAGCTCCACTGAGTGGAATAAGGAGGAATCCACCCTAGCCGTGGCTTTACCAGCTTGTCACCGTTTCAGAGTAGCAGAATGGTGATCGACCTCAACGCTCTCCTCTAAGTCTTTCTTGTTATCTTAAGAAAATCTAGGACTTGTACTTACTGTGATTGAAGTCTGATATGCCTAAAATAAGGCACAGACTCTTACAACATTTCTTATTTCAAAATAACTGTTAAAAAGATGAGCTGTTTCAGGGGCACCTAGGTGGCTCAGTCGGTTGAGCGTCTGCCTTCCGCCCAGGTCATGATCCCTGGAATGGAGCCTTGAGTCAGACTCCCTGCTCAGTGCAGAGCCTGATTCTCCAACTGCCACTCCCCACTGCTCATGCCCATGCTTGCTCGCTCTCTCTCAAATAAATGAAATCTTAAAAAAAAAAAAAAAAAAAGTTGAGCTGTTTTCACAAATATGGATATAAATTAGTTACTCCAAGCATTTACTGGGGCACCTGAGTGGCTCAGTGGTTGAGTGGCTGCCTTTGCTTCAGGTTGTGATCCCAAGATCCTGGGATTGAGTCCTGCATCAGGCTCCTCACAGGGAGCCTGCTTCTCCCTTTGCCTATGTCTCTCTGTGTCTGTGTCTTTCAGGAATAAATAAATAAAATCTAAAAAAAAAAAAGAAATTAGCAGTTTTAACTCATTCCCTCCTTTCCACTTCCACCATAGTTACATCCTGTACTGTTAAAACACTAGCAGAGACACAGATAGGAAACAAAGGTGGGAAAAGAATGAATTAAGGATTTCAGGTAGGCAGATTTTTTTTTTTAATATATATTCCTGTAGGTATAGTTCAGGACTCTATAACTTATATGTTCATTTGTAAGTTAAATGCAGTGCTGCATTTAACTACATAATATGCCAGAACTTTTTAACAAATCTAAAATTTTCCTCAAAAGCAGTTGTTTTCCTTGCTTCTCAGTGCTGTTTTGAGAAACACTACAATCTGTGACAACAGAAAATGGGGAGGGGAGATGGCATTATAAATGTCTCATAATTTTTATTTTTGTGTTTTTATCTTTTTATCATCTTTATAAAAACAAGAGAATGGTGGCTTTTATATTAATGTTTTCTAAAGTTTTTAAAATACTACATTTTTTCACTATCAGCTCTGAAAATGTATTTCAGAAGAAAAGAGATCAAGGTTGTCAGAGACAAGCCCCATTCAACTCCAAACCAAGAAGTCATTTTATTTCTTTGGATGTGGCTTTTCCTCTGTAGAATGGGAAGCCTAGATGAGCAGGTCTCTGAGGTCCTTTGCAGCTCCACCAGTCTCGATGAGTATATGTTCCACATGTGGGAGAGGTAATGGGAAAAGGAGAACAAAAAAACAAAGATGAAAAAGCAAACAGAAAAAGAAGAGGAGAGAATCAAAAATAGTTGTTGGTTAGAAGCAAAAGGAGGGGTGAAGAACTCTAGAGGAGGTTATATAAACGAAAGTAAAAAGTAGACCTACTGAAAATGTGATAGCAGAGAGCAAATTCTTAGTAGGAGGAAGAGAGAAGAAAGCTAGTATTGCAACACAGAGAGTAGGCAAGCTGAAAACCTGGGGCCTTCTGTATGACATTTGTATGTGAAGATTTTGAGTCTTCTAACTAAATTCTTTTAATTTAACATGCCAGTCTTTTTTTAAAAAGCCTGCTGGTTCACAAGCTACATTACTGCAGTTTACCTAATTAATTTTCCTACTTGGGGCCCCTTTTCTCTACAACATATTTTCCTCTGTTACTGTTTATTGGCAGAAATAACGGGCTTTTCAGTTCCTGGCATTGCATGTCCAGGCTCCTACTTCTGGTCCTTCATACCAATCCTGTGTACGTTTGTCAGACCAGTCTCCTTACTGCCTGCTCACTTTCTACCATGGATAACTGTGTGTTTAGCCTGCTTGCCTAAGCCTTACCTTCTCTTGGGGCCAGCTGAAGTACTCTTGCCCTTAGATGAATTCCTCCATCTCTCAACTGTTCCAACCTTAGAGTCTTAATTGTATGAATATTACACTATGATGTATTGCCTTAAGTTTTATAGATTATATGTTGGAATAAATTATACTGCAAGTCCTCGCAAGAGAGGACTTTGTTTATATGTTGGAATAAATTATACTGCAAGTCCTCGCAAGAGGGGACTTTGCTTCTTTCTACTCTTATATCTTCTTCGGCATTAGGTATAAATTTTCACCCTGAGTAAAATCTCAGAGTAAAAAACAGTGGCTGATCAGTGATATTTCAGATGTTGCTACAGTTCAGCTTTTCATTTTTTCTGTCTGTAGATGGAGATAATGTTCAGACTTTTTTACAGAGAACTTCTTTCCTAAGTCTTCTAAAATGTAATTAGATCTCATTCAGTCACAGCATTTTTCTTGGTTATTTCCTGATATTTTTTCTTTTACATTCACATCACTATTTATAGTTGCACAAAAATAAAGTCTATATTTTCTTTAGTCAACAACTTTTTAAAAAAATATTTTTATCTGCCATTGTCTATTTTGTTTTGTTTTCTTAAGATTTTATTTATTTATTCATGAGAGAGAGAGAGAAAGAGGCAGAGGGAGAAGCAGGCTCCATGCAGGGAGCCCGACATGGGACTCAATACCTGGTCTCCAGGATCAGGCCCTGGGCTAAAGGTGGCGCTAAACCGCTGAGCCACCCTGGCTGCCCCATTGTTCTGTTTTTTTAATTCTACTATCTTTGTTTTAGTTATACCTATTTAACTCTTTTAACTGTGCCTTGTATAGTTCCATCTCAGTTTTTAAACTTGTTGTTGTATAAACTTCTAGCTTTCTGTAGCTATATAGAAATCAATGTCCCAGATCAGGGATAGAATCACCAGAGTATATATTAAAATTTTTAATTTTGTATTTTAAAGGAGGGGGTGTTCAAAACATAAATATTTTGTTTTCCTACTGTGGCATCTTGTACACTCTGTTCATGGCTAATATTAATGATAGACTTTTATTATATTTTAGATTTGTTTGACTTCTAGCATGTTGAGGAGCAGACATCATTTTGCCTTTTTGCCTTTGTAGTCTTTTGTTTAGGTTTAATTCCACTAATTTAAGAAGAACATAAAATTCACAGATAAAAGATGATAATACTGTTAATCTGTTGAGTTTCTGCTAATTTGGGGGGAATCAAGTGAATATGGTATGTTTTCCTGCCCTCACAGAGCTTGTGTTCTCGTGTGGGAAGAGAAGCAAAATAACTAATTAGAAGGACATATGGTATAGTAATGATAGAATACAGGAAAGATGTTTCACTCCTGCAATTTGCCTGGCACTATGTTTGGACAATTTAGATATACCTTATTTCATCTTTTACAACTCTGAAACACAGTAAGAAAACCAAGAGTCGAAAAACGAAACAAAAACAGAAAAACACCAAGAGTCAGGAAAATAAAGTACCTTGTCCCCAGATGCTGTGCCCCAGAACTGTATTCTCAAATTCTTGTGTGATGAACATCCAGCTTTTTTTTTTCTTTGTCATTTCCATTCTGTGGCAGACTGATAGTTTTGTAGAATAAAAATAATTATTGAATTATTAGAAAAATGAAACTTAAAAAAGATCTGTAAAATAAAAGAGTAATTTTGGTACAAGTTTCCTAAATAACTCTCAGTTTCTGTACTGTCTTGTCACAGACTCGTAAACGGTTTACACACTGGGATTGGGACCACATTTTTTTTTAAGATTTTATTTATTTAGTCATGTGCGACAGAGAGAGAGGCAGAGACACAGGCAGAGGGAGAAGCAGGCTCCATGCAGGGAGCCTGATGTGGGACTCGATCCCAGGTCTCCAAGATCACGCCCTAGGCCAAAGGTAGGCACTAAACCGCTGAGCCACCCAGGGATCCCCGGGACCACATTTTGATTGGCGCTGATCTAGAGGGCTCTCTGGAAGCCTCCAGGGAGTCTTGTTTATATCCCAATCTTATTCTCCCTGTTAGAAAACAGGAGCTTTGCAACATCTCTGCAGTGACTATTTATATGAATAGCAGGTTGGGAAGGAAGTAGTCTGTTACAAGTATCCATTTGCACTGGAAGGTTCTGAATTAAGCAGTATCTTATTGCTAACCTAGGGAAACCATGGCAGAGCAGGATAAATTCATCTGATTACAAAAGCATGTGTTCAGGACATACACCATACCTCAGGTTTTCATGCTTTTACTATATATACACTGAAGATCTCTTTCTTAGCAGTTACAATAACAGAAAAATATGAAGGTAGTATCTCTCATACTAAAGTAATAATTCCACGTACTTTGAATTCCTTTCTGTGTAATAATTGCCAAGAACAGTGTCTTGCCCTAACAATTAATTGTGAATGAGTGAGGTATGTTTGCATGCAGTGTTAGGATAATGTGACTAAGAATACTACAGGCATTGACCTCAAAATTCCATATGCCACTTCATAACTGTGACTTTAGTAAGTTATTTGACTTATGTAAGCCTATTCACATGTCTGTAAAGAGAATTATAATTACCTATTTCTTCAGGTCCTCCTAGATTTCAAATGAGAAATGTATGTAAAACCTTTAGTAAATAGTAAATGCTTAAAAAACACTAGTTGTTGTTTTTACTAGTAGGTGGATAATGTTCTGATGATGTACTGTATTTACAAAAGGCATCAGCAAATACATGAAAACTTTAATGGAAACTATCCTAAACTACTCAGTTATGTATTTACTTAAGATGAATCTATTCAAAAATAGACATTATTTATATAATTACTATTAGATTTAGAGGTCCTACATATGCAGTTGGAGTCCCAAGAAAGAGAATAGAAAGAAAATATAGAAGAAAAGATTTGAGGAAATAATGACTGTAGATTTTCTAAATTGGATCCAGCAAGTTCAGAGAACCCCAAGTAAAATAAATACAAAGAAACCACACCTGAGAACATGATAAACCAGTGAAGTTCAATGATGGAAGAGAATGTGGACATAAAAAGAGCCTCTTGGCAAGCAATACATTATATACAAGGTAACAGTGCATGGAAGGGTGATTGACTTCTCATTTTTTAAAAAAGATGATGACAAAAAGATAATGGAATTGATGTATTTAAAGTACTGAAAGAAAAAAAAAACTCCTTGTCAATTCAGAATTCTATATAGATCAAAGCTATCCTTCAAAAAATGAAGGTAAAATAAAAGACGTTTTCAGGCAAATGAATTCATTGCTAGCAAATCTGTTCTAAAGAACAGCAGAAACAAAGTTTTTTAGAATGAAGGAAATGATACCATATGGCAACTTGGATTTATAGGAAGGAGTGAAGTACACCGGACATAGTATGTAGGTAGATATACTTTTTTAAAAACTATATATTTGCTTTTTTCCTTCATTTCTTTAAAAGATATATGCCTACTTCAGTAAAAATTATTGTAACTAAATATATGTGTTTGTAGACCCAAAAGAAGGCAGAAAAGGGAAGAGAAGGTAACAAAAACAGATGTGATTAATATGAAACAACAAATTTTAGGCCTAATACAATTATATCAATAGGTATTATAAATTTAAATAGACTAATGGTCTAAAAATAGAGATTTTCAGGCTAGATTAAAATAGCAAGCTATAACTTTATCCTGTTTACAAGAGATACCTTTTATGTACAGAAACACAGATATTTTGAAGAGAGAAAAAATACTCAATGCAAATACTAAGTAAACAAAATTTCAAGTGAATGTACTAATATTAGACAAAGTAAAACTTTAAGAAAATGTTTTAGTGGAGGTAAAATGAGACATTAGCAATAAAGAATTCAATTCATCAACAACATATTATAGTTATAGATGTGCACATAATAACAGTTTTGAGTTATATGAAACAAAAATTGATAGAAATAAAAATACAGAAAAAATTCATAATCATAGTCTGAGATGTTAACACTCCTCCAGTCATAGTTAGAATAAATAGTTTAAAAACAGTAAAGTTAATAAAGACTAGCCAAACATTGGCAAGAATGTGGAAAAACAAGAGCTTTCATACATTGCTTGGTGAAAATGATAAATGTTATAACCACTTTGGGAAAAGATTTGGCAGATTTTTATGAAGTTAAATATACACCTACCTTTTTACCCAGCAATTCCTCCTTGGTGTTTATCCAAGAGAAATGAATACCTATGTCCAGAAAAAAGAGTTGTTCAAGAGAGCTCATAGGACCTTTATTCATAATAGCCCAAAGCTAGAAACATACCAGATGTCTACCGACAGAGGACTTGATAAATGAATTGTGCTGTACTGAGATCTAAAAAGGTAGTACTGATACATTCTACAACATGGTTGAATCTTTTTTTTAAAATTTAAATTATGTTTGCCAACATATAGTATAACACCCAGTGCTCATCTCATCAAGTGCCCTCCTTAGTGCCCTTCACCCCGTTACCCCATCCCCCCCACCCACCTCCCCTAACATGGATGAATCTTAAAGGACTTGTTTAGAAAAGGCTGAATTTAGGACTGGATCAGGGAAGGTACTAGATGAAGCTGGGCTTTCAGCTTGTGTCAGAAAGTAAAATGTTCATATGATCATGAGGACATGTCAAAAGGATCCAGAAAGCTAGTTGGAAAGGATTTTCACTTGTCCATGCCAGGGACAATTTGAACATCAAAATAAGAAAGATATTAATAGATGCAAACTCATTGAATAAAATAAAAATCAGTGGGTCTGTACTGAAACATACAGTGAAATATTTGAATGAATGAGTGAACATAATGGGAAAATAGAGAAGGCCCTTTATAATAGAATTCTGATAGTTATAGAAATAATGATGAAGGTAGAAATCAGTATTGGAGTTTATAACTAATGCGTGGGAAAGTGGTTGAAGAGTAGGTATTTACTTTAGTCTCTAATATCTTCCCTCAAATTGCTTATTAATTTTAAAGGGGAAATACTAAGTCTGATGGAGAAACCTGTCTGACACCACTTTAACCAAGTCATCAGACATAACAACCATTATTGGGACCAACCAATACCATATATGCCTTCTAATAAGATGAAATGAGAAAGATAAACATTGCTTCAGTGTTAATCCTGCTAAAAAGGCATAACCTGAACCTTATCGTGAGGAAACATCAGGCGCATCCTAAAAAATAGATGTTTTACAACTAGGCTGGTTTTTTCTTTTTTTAATGTCAAGGTCAAGAAACTAACAAAGGCTGTTCCAGATTAAAGACTAAAAGGACATGACACTAAATAATGCAAGCTTCTTAAATTCTATAAAGCCAGGCAAGAATCAGTTGCTGGGGACATTATTGGTACAATTGACAGAATTTGTTGGGACTGCGGATCAGAGATTATTCTTGAATAAGTGTTAAGTTTCCTGATTTTAATAACCATTGTGTATGGTATTGTCCTTGATCTTAGAAATTGCATAAAGAAAAGGTAGGGGGTACCTAACATCCAACTTACTCCTAAATGGTACAGAAAAGGAATGCATATCTATAGACAAGCAGTTTGCATATTAATAAATATATGCATATATATGTGTATATTAATGGGTTGATAAAAATGTAAACAGCTGGGGAATATAAGTGAAAGCAATATGGGAGAAACTTGTAGTATTTGTAAAACTTTGTTCTAAGCTTGATAAAACTATATAAAATAAGTTATTTCACAGAACTATGTATGTGTGTGTGTGTATACATATACATATACATGTATATATATAAAACATTTTATATATTTTTAAAATGTTGAGTAAATCTCCATTAGGAAATACATGGAATTTGTTACTATACTTTAGTATTTGAGTCATGGTGGTAGTAAATTTGTTGAATATGTATTTTTTCAAGTATTTCTCACTATATTCTCTTTAGTGTTCTGGGGGCTTAATAGAGCCCTTGTTGTTTATATACAATATTTGGGAGAATTGAGAGCCTAGATATATAAAAGTATTATCTGTGATGTTATCACCAAGTTAGAGATAATTCCTTTCATCTGTATCATTAAGTGCTTTGAAATGTTATGAAAACTATGGATTCTCTCCCATGCATTTTATGTATTACATTTTTGCATAAAATTCAGGTTTCACAGATACCCTCAAGCCTAGCCACTGATCCTTCTTTGCAAGTCTAAGTCAAACTGTGTACTCAAATGTAATATTCACATTTATTCATTAGCAGAAATGTTTTACTCCAGCTTAGTGTTTTTCATAGTATGCTTCCAAGACAACCACCTCCAGAATCATTTGGGGTATTTGATTTTATAAAACATGGATTCCAGAATCTGCTATCCTTTCCTTCATCATCAAGTATTTGTTAAGCTCTACTATATATCAAGCATGGTTCTAAGCCTAAGTCATGCAGCAGTGAATAAAATCCCTGCCCTCGTGGGAATCATATTTCTCTGGTAGAGACAGACAGTGGACAAATTAATAAATAAAATATGTAGTATGTCAGATGACAAGTACCATGATAAAACTGAAGGTAGGGATAGGAAGGTTCATTTCCGTAAAGTGGTTGGGGATGGCTTCGCTGAGAAGTAACATTTTAGCAATGCCTTGAAGAAGGTAAGGGAATGAAATGTAAAGATACTCAGAAAGAGGCAAGAGAAAATGCAAACCTTTTGAGATAGTAAAGAGGGTCTGTTCAAGTTTAAGAAGTATCAATGAAGATAATGTAGCTGAATCTGGAGTGAGAGAAGAGATTGATAGCAGGTAAGGGTAAGGAAGAAGAGTTCAACCAGAATTGATGGGATTTAAATGCTGTTTTTAAAATGTTTCATAAATAAGTATTTCTTCCATTCTAATGATCAAGGATGGAAGTAGAGAGACCCATTAGTTCATTTTTAAATAATCAAAGTGAGAAGTAATTCTGGCTCAGAAAAAGAATTTGCAGTAGAAGAGGTGGTGAGAAGTGGTTGGACTCTGAATATATTTTGAATGGAGAGCCCACAGACTTTAAAAGATTCATTGGTAGATTGTAAGAGAAATAGAGGACTCAAAATGACTCCAGTGGTTTGGGCTTGAACAACTAAACAATGAAGCTGCCATTTACTGACATATGGAGGAACAAATTTAATGGGAGAACATCAGAAGTTGGTGTTGAACTTTGATTGCTTTGAATTATGAGATGTACAAATGAAATATTGAGGTGAGTTGGAAGTTCACAAGAGAGAACTGAGCAGAAGATACGAATTGGGAGTTGACAGCAGAAGGTGATATTTAAAGCCATTAGACTGGATGATATCACCCAGGTGAAGTGTCAGAAGAGAAGACTGGAAGTCCAAGAACTGAAGCCTGTGGCATTCCCCACCCTGTCGATAGGAAGAATCAGGAGCACCCACACAAGGCAAAATCACAAGACCTTGCTACTGGGAAAGGAAGTAAAAGGACCTTGCAAGGAGGAGCAAGTGCTCAACTTTTCATGCTGATAAAGTCAAGTCAAATGACCTCTAAGCTTTGGATTTTGCAAGAAAGAAATAATCTGCAACCTGACAGAAGCAATTATGTTTATTGGGGATAAAAACTTGACTAGGTAGGTTCAAGACAAAATCCAAGGGCAGCCCAAGTGGCTCAACGGTTTAGCGCCGCCTTGAGCCTGGGGCCGATCATGGAGTCCCGGGATCAAGTCCCATGTCAGGCTCCCTGCATGGAGCCTGCTTCTCCCTCTGCCTGTGTCTCTGTCTCTCTCTCTCTCTCTCTCTCTCTCTCTCATGAATAAATAAATAAAATATTTTTAAAAAAGACAAAATCTAAGAGGAAGTACTGGAGCATTCTGTTTCAAAGTGGCTTTTTGGCATGACAATAGAAAATGGTTTGATTTTCTATAGTTTGATTTTTCTATAGATTTTTTTGTAGTTTAGATTTCCTATAGTTTGTGCTAAGAATTTTTTTTTATTATTTTTTCCTCCTGTGATTTTTATATGCACCAGATTTGAGAACCCCTGGTGTAGCCTGTGGTTGGTGTTTGCTAACCAATCCTTCTTCGGTGTAACAAGTACAAACAATTTAAGACGAATGAAAATTCTTAGCACCGCTGACTCTAGTGGCCAAAATGTGCAGTTGTCAGTGATTCTCATAAATCCAGTTACAAAACAGGAACTTAGAGGCCAGAGACAAAAGTAAAAGTTCCTTTTGTAATTCCTGTTTCCCAGAAAGGATGTCTAATCAGCCAAAAGGAGTTAAAAGATCTTAAAAATATTGACATCTTGAAAATTTCCTCTTAAAATATTGTTGGATATCAAGCATCCTTTATTTTAAAGATTCAAGGCCAAAATTAAAAAGCGAATTAATTTTGAGTTACAACTGCCAAAATTTTCTGTGAAGTTTTATAGGCTCCAGTTTGCAGGGGTGTCTTGAAAATAGCGCGGAATAAAAAATAAACTGTTGTATTGATTTATCTGCTCAGAGGAAATTTTGTAAAATGTATTTACTAAAATGAAGCCATCTCAGGTTAGAGTCATGTTTTTAAGCTTCACATACTAATGAAGGAACCCAATCTGGTTTAAACATCTTTACACTATTTTTTATTATGAAATTAGGAATGAAGGAACCTCTTAAAGTGACCACAATACAACTTAACCCAACTTAGTCTTTAGACAGTGTTAAATTATTTCAGGCCAAGAATAATCTGTTATTCATTTTCTTTCAAAAGGGTCCTCTTTATGTATACCACATTATAACCCATACTAATATGTATTAAATATTTAAACCAGTTTTAAACCAGTTTTCCCTTAATTCATATATTCCCATCTAAGTTGCAAAGTGTAGTATGCTAATTGTAGCTTATTGAGGCAGCCCTGAATTGAGTGGATAGCTTCACTGCAAAATAGTGTGACTTTGGATAAGTCATTTACTTTTGTACTGCCATTTCCTCATATTTCTAATAATGGGATTGTAGAATCATAAAGAGAGAAAGGTGAAGAAAATATAGACTTCAGGTAGTACAGATGCCACATTTAGTGATGGAAATTATTACCTAGCTTTCACTTTGGACTCCAAAGCTCAGACCTACCTTGTTCATCCCCAGCACTTAACATCTGTAACTGACTTGAATAAATGATTAATTGACTTGATGGTAGTCAAGGAGGTTGATAAGGGAGTGAACATTTGAACCGAGCTTAAGACTTTTGTCAGAAGAGGAAGACTAGCATGAGAAAAGACTGCAGATGAGGACAGAATCTCATCTGCGTAGTAGGAAGTAGAGTAGATTAAAGCAGAATCCACAATGTGGGAGGCCTTGAATGCCAGGCTAAACTGTATTTAACATTGACCCAGTCTTTTAATGTCTCAGAGCCTTGGAGTAAAATGTGACTTGCCTCATTGTCAAGGTTATTGTCAGGACCAAATACGAGAAAAATGTCTAAGTGCTTCATAACTTATAGGGTGATATAAAGATGTTGGTCCACAAGTATTAAAACAAGTTCAATACTTTCTACCTACTATATTTTTATAGCAATATTCTTTTGTATTTTAGATGTATATCCATAACAAGATGATCAGCTCTCTAAGGGCAGAAGTCAGTGTATTAACTGACTTCTCCCCTATTGACTGTCTGAAGGTCCTGATAGCCATTATTTCAGAAGCCTAAAAAATGTTGAGGTTTTATGTCTTAGGTTTTTCCCCAAAACAGGGAAACTTTAAATCACTGGAAATTTGAAGTAAATTGCCTTCATTAGTAAATGGCTTTCCTAGTATTTAATGATACTGAAACATAATTCATATTTAAAATTGCATATGAATCATCATTGATTGAACCTCTCCCCTCCTCCCAAGTTTACAGTATCTGTTAGAACAGGATGCATAAATTTATTTGGAGATGAGATAGATGATTAGTAGCCAAACATAGGAAAGAAAGCAGAAGAACAGAGTGTCACAAAAACCAGAAATATATGGGATGCCTGGGTGGCTCAGCGGTTGAGCGTCTGCCTTTGGCTCAGGGAGTGATCCCAGAATCCCAGGATCAAGTTCCGCATTGGGCTCCCTGCATGGAGCCTGCTTCTCTCTCTGCCTGTGTCTCTGCCTCTCTGTCTCTGTTTCTCAGGAATAAATAAATATTTTTAAAAAATAAGAATAGAGAATATTTCACAAAGTTTGAAATGGTTCAGTGTTTTGTATGCTGCTGAGACGTTTGGGTAAGATGATGCCTCCAAGTGTCTGTTGGATTTACCAGCGTGGAAAGAGCTGTTGGTGACAGTGAGTGCATTCCTTCCTAAGTGAACTGTGGGCTGGCACATTTGGGCTCACTGCCACTAAAAGGCATGGCATATTCATATTCTCTGACCTTTTATGTGATGAAAATAACCAAACAGAAAAGAAAGAAACTTTTTTCTCTCTAGAGTGAATTAACTGGTGAAGAAGTGAAAACATTAAATGTGGATGCTTTTTTTGAAAAGCATTTTGTGTAGTAGAATAAATTAAAATCATACCTGGAAGAAAATGGAAATCAATGTAGAAAAGTTGTTTTTAGTGGAATACAGAAGAGCTTGTTTGATATGAAAAGGGAAATTAAATATGATACAAAGTAGGTAATTTGGGGGTTACTTCTTTTAGGTTCCTATATACTTATTTGTAGTAGTATATAGATAATTTTTTGTAAAATACTCCACTAAGTATCTGCTGTATACTGTATTTGTCAGTTGGTCTTTGCAAAGGTACATTACAGTTGTTTTCAACATAGTGAAAAGTGTGTTATTTCAAACTCTAATGTGCATGCAGATCACCTGGGGATCTTGTTACAGTGCAGATTCTCTGATATATGAGGTCTGGGATGTGTTTAAAGATTATGCATTTCTACAAGCTGCCAGTAGATACCAGTACCACTGGTCTGTGAGTGTCATAAAGGTCAATTGAAATATACACTAAAAATTACTAACCTATCCAAAATTCTAACTTATTTTACTTTTATATTTAAAGAAAATCGTTGTCTTAATTTTATAGTGTACAGCATAAAGTTTAAGGCAGGAAAGAAGAGGCAACTCTAGCAGATTCTTTACTGATATTTTCATTTCCTAAAACAACCCCATGAGGTATTATTTTCCCCTTTTTGGAATTGGGGTAACTGACATTCAGAGCTGATAAATAGCATGCTATGGGCTTGCCTAGTTAGCTGTCTAGTGTTTGTTTGTTTGTTTGTTTGTTTTAACCACTACATTACCTTAGTTTTCCTTTTGTTTTCACAAACGTGTTTTCATAGATGTGTACAGATCAGTTTTTTTCTTCTTTGGTGGAAATAGCTCAATCTACTCTTACTATCTTTTATATTTAATTTTAGAATTCCATTTAGTCTAGTTCTCCCCTATGCATAAAAATTACAAGTTTTGCTGGAAGGACACTCCCGTATTTCCATTGCAGACCTTTTTTGAGATAGAAAATTGTAAGAGAGAACTAGGCATATGTTTTGAGGACAGTTAGTAGAACCCAGTGGTAGTGGGGAGGTTGCCAGATTTCTTTCAGAGATATAACATGCAGAAATGGGTTTTATCCCAGAAAAATCATGTAGGTTATCATAAGTGTATATTTTATTTGATTTCTATACTGCAATGTAATATTGATATGAAAATATTCTTTCTAGAATGTGAAACACAGAAAATATGCAAGGTGGAAGGCAACATATATCCATAATTGCTTAAAGAATGGAGAGACTCCTCAAGCAGGGCCTGTTGGAATTGAAGAAGATAATGGTATGTATTTATTTAAGTAAAATGATTTAGTAGAAACATAATTGTTTAGAATATCATCTGAAGTTTTTGGAAGAAACTATATATTTTCATTTGTCCCATCAGGTACAAAATCCATGAAAATTAAGTGTAAAATAAATTCAGGGACAGTAAGAGATTAAGGCCAAATTGCTCTTAGTCAACAAGATGGCATGGCCATCTTCTACCTGTAATCAGATTTCATTCTTATATGGAACAGGTAATCCATTTATAATTTATAAAATATTTCCAAAATAATAGAATACTATTATTTTTACATATCTATTTGAGGTGGATTTCTTTTTTTGTCAGAGGGGTAGGTAGTCCATTCACATAGTTCAAAATTTATAGAGAATATAAAAAAATAAGAAATGAATTTCTCATTTCCACCACATCCCTGATTTACCCAGATTCTACCAAAACCCAAATAAGTAAATACTATTTCTATAGCATTTCCTGTCCCTTTACAGATTTTTTTTTTGAATTTACAAATAAATAGGAATACACATCCTCCCTTTTTTTATACAATTGGTAATATACATACTTCTGCACCTCAGTTTTGTTTTGACTTAATAAATGCATGAAAGTTTCACCATTAATTAGTTTATAAAATTGTATCATGAAAAAAAGTGTCTCATCATTTCACTTCACTTTTTAGTTAATATGTAATTGAAAAGAAAATGAAAAATATTTTTCACTTGTTTTATTGATTAGACAAATAGGAAACTGACTGTTAGGAGAATAACCACTGTATTCTAAGTTAAAATTCTAGGTGATCCTTGCATTTTGTTATACAACTTTTAGACATCTGTGAAAATGATCACTAAATGCATGAGTTTTTGTTCAGATGGTCAGATAGTAAGTATTTTAGGTTTCTAGACCAAAAGGTCTTTGTTGCAACTTCTCAGCTGCTTTTGTAGTGCAAAAGTAGCCATGGGCAATATGTAATCAAATGAGATGTCTCTGTTCCAATAAAACTTTACTTACAAAAACAGGCAGCCAACCTATTGGCTGGACTCCAGTCTAATCCATCTCTTTAGATCTGTTATTATAGTGAATTCTATTAAAAGATTGCCTAAAATTGAACCACCTTTAAGTTGTGTAATCCTCACTTGGCTCTGTTTTGGTTTTTTTATCGTTATATTGCTGGATTCAGTTCACTACTACTATATCATTTAGTATTTTGACATTCATAAGTAAGACTGGTCTACAGTTTTATTTTTTGATGTCAGTGTTCTCCTTCATAAGTATAATCTGAAGATTTCTAGTGGGTTGTTTTTATGCTTTGGGACATTTTGATTTGCCTTATAATTTTCTTTTCTTTTAAATGCTTTCTAGATTTTTTTTTCGTGAAAGCCCACCAGCCCTGGTACTGGAGATGACTTGTTGGCACTACTCTTCTATGGGAATTAATCTTATTAGATTTTTTTTTTTTTTCTCAATGCCCAGTGAATGAATGTGCTGGTGAAATAAATATTTTAGTTGTTTTAGGCCATTTTGGTGATTTCTGCATATATCTGCTGTCCTATTTTCCAAATGCCAACTATATTGCATAGTGGTATATTTATATGTACGCGTTGTTCAAGTGTCCACAACAAAATGTAACAGTTGAGTGTTGCCATAGATCAGTTAAGAATGAATGGGTAGCAAAGAAGCACATGAAAAGATGCTGAAATTGTTAGTCATTAGGGAAAAATAAATTAAGATTATAGCAAGATGCATCATACCACTAGAATCTAGGGCTAAAATTGAATAAGCTAATACTCCCAAGTACTGATGAGAATGCCAGGTAGCTAGAACTTTCATACATTACTCATGGGAAAAGAAAAGGAAAACAGTTTGGCAGTTTTACATAAAATTAAAAATACACTTGACATAATATCTAGCAGCCCCACTTCTAGGTATTTTTTTACCCCCCAGAGAAATGCAAGCATATGTCCTCACAAAGGCCTGTACATAGCTGTTATAGCAGCTTTACTTGTAATTGGCAAAAACTAGAAATAATTCACATGCCCTCAGCTGTTGATATTTGCAGCAATATGGTAGGGACCGATTTCAAAAGCATTATGCTAACTGAAAAAGCCAGGCCCAGAAGGCTACATATACTATATTATTGTATTTATATAACTTTCTAGAGAAGGCATAGCTCTAGGGACAGAAACCTCGGGGGTAAGGAAGGGATTTCCTATAAAGGAACATGGGAAAGGTTTGGGAATGGCCAGAAGTAGTGGTTATACATTATATAAGCTTTATGTCAAAACTGTATACCCAAGGAGTATGAAATTTACTGTATGTAAATTATACCTCAGTAAACCTGCCTTTAAAAGACCAAAGGGGATGGGAGGAGAGAACAAGTGGGGAAGAGAAGAGAACCTTTTTGTTCTATTAATTTATTAATCAGAAGACTATTTGGAATGTTACAGTGCCATTTGGTGAAAAAGGTACAATGCAGTTTTATATATGAATACTCTGTGTAAATTATTTTGCAGTTTAGCCTCTAAAGTTGCAAGCTTTTATACAGCATTTTAGGCTAACCTTTTGCTATCTATTGCTGAAACATACTTCATGATATGTCCTTATCTAATGTTTTAAGCCTTTTTCACATGGAATTCTTCTTACAGTCATTTTCTGTAATAAATACCTTGCATTCATAAAGCACCTTAAAGTAACAAATCATTTTCACATATCTCAGATCCTTGAAATCCCTTGGGAATAGATTATGTCATTACAGTTGAACAAAGGAGGAAGTTGAGGTTCCATGTGGCTTAGTGATTGCCTAAGGATATAGAACCACAAATGAGAACTAGAACTTGAGTCCTGGCTCTCCTACTCTTGAGTCCTGTGTGTGTTTGGGGTGTTTGTTTGTTTGTTTAATACCCAATGCATGTGTTTTCTACATACTTCCTTTCCTACTTTAATACTGACCATAATCAGGAATATTTTATGTCTGTCCTGTTAACAAGTGTCCACAAAAAAATATCCAAGGTCGTCAGGCTACCAAGCAAGTGTCACCACAATGTGCCATCAACCTACTCACCATTTTTATTTTGTTTCTGTTTCATACTGTGTTATGTGGGTAAGGCTGCCACAACAAAACACCATAGACTGGGGTAGCATTTATTTTCTCAGGGATCTAGAGGGCGGAAAGTCCAAGATCTGTTCAGTGCTGGTCAGTGCCCACTTCTGGCTTTCAGACATCAGCTTTCTCTTTGTTCTCATATAATGGAGAGAGAGACAGATCTTTCTTCCTCCTTATAAGGCTACATTTTTTATTAGAATAGGACTCCACTCTTATGACTAATTTAACCTTAGTTACCTTCTGAAGATCCTATCTCCAGATACAGTCACATTGGTGATTAGGTCTTGACCATATGAATTTTAGAGGGACACAGTTCATTTCATAGTACCTATATATATATTCCCTTTATTATAGTCATAGGTGTTAAGAGCCAGAAAGTGCCTTTGTCTCTTTCTTTAATTATAAAACCATCTCCCCTTCCTAAATTGTTCATTTTTTCTACCTATCTGAATGCTGCCTATCTGTGATGTTTTCTCTTTCATCTGAATTTCTGCAGAGCTATTTTATGTATGTATATAAAATCTTATAATAAAACATATAGCACTTAAATAATTCATGTTAATATTTATAATTTATGGAGCACTTGGTATTATGCATTGTACTTGGTATTATGCTTTATACTAAATATTTTACATATATATTAGCTAATTTAATTCTCATAACTTCTGAAGATAGCTGGGCATCCCTATTCAAGCGCTGATAACTAGTTCATGAAACTCAAGATTTGAACCCATATATTTCTAGTTCTAAAGTCTGTGTTCTTGTTCTGCATTTAAACAGATTCATTTTTTTCCTTTAACAAGTTCATCATTTGATTATAAGACTTAATACATATTTTCTACCCCATTGAATATTATAAGAAAATTTCTCGGCTAGTTGACATAACTATTATAATTTCACATTCTCTTGAGAACAGAGAATCAATGTTATGAGGAACAGTTCTGTGCTGTACACATGATGGTAGAGCCCTAAATTTGGAATGAACTCCCACTTCCCAGGACATGCCTTTCTTCTTGGATTTTTAAAATGTAATTGTCTTTCATTCATTTTTAAAGAAACTTTTTTTTAATATCATTTGTCAGCGTTAGCTGGGTACCGGGAATGAATAAAAGACACAATCCTTTACTTACAAGAACTTATATTCTCCTGGGGAGCAATAGGTTTAATAAGCAGTTATAATACATGGTAGTAAGAGATTTTTCCTGAGCTGAGCCTCAAAAGAGAAGTTGAGTTCAGTCAGGTAAACAAAAAGAAAGGATGCTACAATTTCAAAACAAAACACATCTTCAAAAGCATCAGGGAGGCAGATTTAGGACTGGTTAAGACTGGAAGGTCAGTGTGTGGGGAGAGTGAATCTTTGAGAATGAATTGGAGAAAGATAATTCTGTAGATTGTGAGATGAATTCAGGGGCTACTAGTGACCTCAATTTTTTTTAAAAAGATTTTATTCATTTATTCATGACAAAGAGAGATTGAGAGAGAGAGAGAGGGAGGCAGACACACATGCAGAGGGTGAAGCAGGCTCCATGAGAAGAGCCTGATGTGGAATTCAATCCCCAGACTCCTGGCAGGCAGACACTCAACTGCTGAGCTACTCAGGCGTCCTTATGACCCAAATTATATTTTTATTTTTTAAATTTTTATTTATTTATGATAGTCACAGAGAGAGAGAGAGAGGCAGAGACATAGGCAGAGGGAGAAGCAGGCTCCATGCACCGGAAGCCCGATGTGGGAGTCGATCCTGGGTCTCCAGGATCACGCCCTGGGCCAAAGGCAGGCGCCAGACCGCTGCACCACCCAGGGATCCCCCCAAATTATAAATAACAAAAGCCTGGGTGAGACACTGGCCATGGGATAAAGAAAAGGAAGTGTAATCAGTAGAACACAGAACACTTTAATAAGGGAGGAAATGTAAGATGGTCCCTAAGTTTCCAGCCTTTCAAAGAAATGACTAAGATGAGCAAGTTTGGTGGGAAAAATTAAGAGAAGATACTGAGATGCTCCTGTGATTACTACTTGTAGAACTCCCAACTGGCAAGGTCTCCTTCCAAAGATGACAGGAGAAAATTCTGGGCTAAAAGTAGAACTTGGGAATTGTCAGCCTAAAAGCAAGAGATGAAGCCAAAGTAAAATGTTTCTTCAACCAGGGAAGATGGATAGCTTAAGAACTACAGCCAGGATCGCCTGGGTGGCTCAGTGATTAAGCGCCTGCCTTCAGCTCAAGGCGTGATCCTGGAGTCCCGGGATTGTGTCCCATATTGGGCTCCCAGCATGGAGCCTGCTTCTCTCTCTGCCTGTGCCTGTGTCTCTGCCTCTCTCTGTGTCTCTCATAAATAAATAAACAAATAAACAAATAAATAAATAAATAAAATCTTAGAAAAAAACAAAAAACAAAACTACAGCCAAAGATAAAACCTTTTTTCACATTTAGGAATTACATTACATTGGAAACTGAAGCTGAACCACTTCTATTATCTGATTATATTTAAGATGACTTTTACATCTTTGTAATAAATATAATAATGTTAGATCTGTCATTACCTTTAAACATCTGACTTGGAAGATACTTCTTATATATGGTTATGTGTATATTTTTAAATATGCGATGAAAATACCTTTTTTGTTTTAAACATATTTTACATTTCAGTAGCATTTCAGATGTGTCATTTTAGGGACATTGAAGTACCTAATTAATCAGTGGGGTTTTTTTTAGACATTCAGTATCAGTGACTTCTTTAATATCAACATTTTTAACTTTTGCCCTTGAAAGTACTACATTTTTATTATTATCATGATTTGTTGTAAAATGGTTATTTCAGGCTCTTTATAATACTAACTTAATAGATGATTAGATATATATATATAAAGATATATATAATTTTTGTTTTGTTTTCCAAATATTTGCTTAAGGGGAGCTTATAATTTGTGTTCCTTATTCAGTTTTTATAGAGCTTCTAGGTAGTAAAAAATTGGAGTTACAGAATACCAATAATCCTTTTAAAAATAAAAGAGAATGTTTTCACTGTATGCTTTTTCAAAATAACTTAAAATATTACCTGGTAACTTAATCAAGTGGTTATGGTCTAAGAGGATGTCCTTAAATCTGAATATATAAGAGAAAAGTAGTCTTTAAAACCTTAATTTTTTTTCTCAAAATACCATTATATTCTTTTGTGTTCTTAAATTAACTGAAGGTATAAAAAGTATTATGTTTAACAAAACTCTAATTTTCTTTTACTCTGGAATTGAATTTCCATTAAAAAATAATAGTTATCACACCTTAGTTAATTTACAGTAAGAAAAAAGAGAAATACACTTATTCCTGAAAATACTGCTCTGTGAAATTAAGTCATATTGTCAAAAAGTACATAAGGAAGCCATTATGAGTAGTACAAAAGAAGTGTTCTAAGAAAAAAATAAGGCTCAAATGAAGGGAATTCTAACATTCAAACTCTGGGTTCACATGTCAGTCTCAATTCTGTATCTGAAAATGGCATTATTTTTAAGTAGTTGTTATTAACCTATATTCAATAAAAACTAAACAAGTAATTTCTTATCTCATATTTTACTGATTAAAATTTCGCTCTTTCGGGAAACTGTAAGATACAGTTAACTTCAACATTTTTTATTCTCATTAAATATTTGCTGCTAATTAAGACCTGCAGTTGGAGAACATAGGATATGTAAAATAAGTCCATACATTATTCATCTAAAATGTAATCTTAAAGTGCCCTAATCTAGTGTTAATGTCATAACTTTTAACAGTATTTCCTCAGAATTGGTTTATGGTTCTATGAAAGGATATAATTTTGCATAGATACATTTTTTGAAGTATTTGAAAATGAATTGGAAATATGCTCTTTTATTTCTAAGTACTTCATTCAAATATAAATTGATTCAATAATCTCCTTTGTTGCTTTTTGTCCCTTGTCCAAGGTATAGTCCAGGATCAACCCCTACATCTAACTTTCATGTCTCCTTAGTTCCTTTAACCTGGAATGGTTCTTCAACCTTTCTAGGTGTTTCTTGGCCCAATGTTTTTTGAAGAGTATAGGCTAGTTAGTTATAGACTGTGCCTCAACTTGGGTTTGTCTAATGTTGCCTTATAATTACAGTTATACATGTTTAACAGAAGTACCCCAGAATGAGATTGTGTCCTCTATCTCACAATGGGAGTATATAATACGGATGAAATATTGGCTTATTACTGTTTAAAACAATATTCCTTTGTTATTAATAAGCTGTTTGTGTTATTAATAAGTTATTGTGGAATAGGTCCCTTTGAGACCATGTAAATATCCTATTTTGAATGAAACATTACTCCACTGTCTTTAGCATCTACTGATACCAGTTTAAACTTACTGTTTGCTGGGATGCCTGGGTGGCTCAGTGGTAGAGTGCCTGCCCCTGGCCCAGGGCATGATCCTGGAATCCCAGCATCAAGTCCCACATTGGACTCCCTGCATGGAGCCTGCTTCTCTCTCCGCCTATGTCTCTGTATAACCGCTGTCAATTTATGAGGTCAGTGTAACTCTTATGGCAAAACCTCATAAACCTGAACAGAGACACAAAGATCCTTAGTATCCAAATAAAATCTAGCCATATATAAGGATATTTAATACATCATGACCAAATAAGGTTTACCAAGGAGTGCAGAGTTGATTTAACATATGAAAATCAATGTGACTCATATTGATAGAATAAAGGAGAAAAACTATATGATAACTTCAATATATGTATAAAAATCACTTGATAAGATTTAATATTCATTTATGACAAAAGAATCCAGCTCCCTAGGAAAAAAAAACCCAAACAAACAATTCCTTAGTATGAGACAGGGCCAAAAACAAAACAAAACAATGGATGTAAATATCAGTGCTGGTGCAACACAAGAAAAAAAAAGATATAAAGATTGGAAAGGGAGCAGAACTGTCTCTCTTTGCAGATAACATGATTATACTCCCAAGGAATCTATAAAGCAACCACCAGAAGAGGTAAATTTAACAAGGTTGTGCAATACAACATCATTATACAAAAATCAACTGTATTTCATATATTAGAAGTAAACAAGGGAATGAAAATAAGCCAAATACTTGAAAATAAATTTAATGAAAGAGGCACAATTATCTCTACTCTGAAAAATACAAAATACTGGTGATGAAGATTAATGGAAGCTTAATAAATGGAATAATATATTCATGTAATGAAAGACTCCATTTTGTTAAGGTATAAATTCTCCCTAAATTGATCTATAAATTCAATGCAGTATCAGTCCTAATTCCAGCTGGCTATTTTTTTAAATACCTACAGTGGTTATTTCTGTTTTCTCTACATGTTTGCATAAGGTTGATATTATCTCTTAAATATTTGATAGAACTTGCCACTCAATTTATCTATGTCAGGCATTTTCTTTGTAGGGAGTTTTTTTGCTATGAATTAAATTTCTTCAATAGACATAGAACTACTCAGGTTCTTTCTTTCTTTTGGGGTAATTTTTGGTAGTTTATATCTGTTTCATAATGATACTAATCCCACAGACATTGAAAAGATAGTGATATTTCCCTTAGGTTTTTTCAATTTATTGGCTCAATATTTCCTTATTATCCTCATTATCCCTTTAATATCTGTAGAATGTGTATTGATAGCACCTCTTACTAATATTTGTAATATCCATTTCTCTCTTTTTCTAATCTGTCTGGTTATTTTTCAGGTTTTTTGTTGTTTTAACAAGATTTTTCTTCTTTATTTTCTATTTCCATTATGTTTGGTCTTATCCTTATTAGTTCTTTCTTTGTACTTGAAGTTTAATTTTCTCTTAGTTTTTTTTTAAACTTGTTAACGGGAAATAGACTTTTTATTTTAGGTTTTTATTAATGTAAGCACTTAAAGCCATCAGTTTCCTCCCCTGTAGGCACTGATTTGATGGCATTCACAAGTATTTATATCATTCAATTCAAAATATTTATTTCCTTTGTGATTTCTTTATTGAGGGATTATTTAGAAATGTATTGTTTAATTTAAAAATACTTGGGACTTCTCTAGCTATCTTACTACTATTGGTTTCTAATTCAATTCTCTTTTGGTCAGAGAACACATTTTGCAAGATTTCAGTATTTCAGAGTTTACTAAGATTTGTTTCATGGTTCAGAGTATGATCTGTCTCGGTGATTGTTCCATGTACATTTGAAAAGAATGTATTCTGCATTTATTACTTGTGGTGTTGCATGAATGTGAATCATAGAAGCATATTAAAATCTCCAACTGTGGGGATTTTACTGGGTCTATCAGTTTTTGTTTCATTAGAAACTTTGTTATTTATGTTTATTTATGTACATTAGGCACATACACCTTTATAATTGTTTAATTTTTTAATAACTTGACCTTTTTTTATCATTTTGAAACATCTCTCCTTATATCTCTGCTAATATTCCTTGAAACGAAGTCTGTTGTGTCCGTTATTGGATTTAGCCCTTCAGCTTTCATCTGCTTGGTATTTACACAGTATATCTCTGTTTATCCTTATAGTATAAACATGCCTGAGTCTTAAAGCATATAGGTGTTTTTTGGTTTTGGTTTTATTTGTTTGTTTTTTAAGTCTGTCAACATCAGTCTTCAAAATAGTCTTCGGTCCACTTAATGTAATCATTGTTTTAGCTAAATTTAAGCCTATTATTCTTATTGTTTCTTTTCCATTAGTCCCATCTGTTTTTGTCCCCCCCCCACCCTTTTTTTAAGATTTTATTTATTTATTAGAGACAGAGAGAGAGAGAGAGAGACAGGCAGAGGGAGAAGCAGGCTCCATGCAGGGAGCCTGACGTGGGACTCCATCCCGGGTCTCCAAGATCACTCCCTGGGCCGAAGGTGGCGCTAAACCGCTAAGCCACCGGGGCTGCCTTGTTTTTGTCCCCTCTTATAGTTTTTTTTCTCTAGTGGGTTTTTCCTCATTCATACATTATGGCTACATTTTTCTCTATGGCTTTGAATATATTTATAGCACCAACCTTAATGTTATTTTTTTTTTTTTTTTTTTTTTGCTAATTTTGATATCTGGGTCTCGGGGGTCTCCTATAGACTCTCTTGTTCGCCTAAATCTGGTCAATTTTCTCCCCTCTCCTATTTCTAATAATTTTTAGCGTTAATAACGTTATGTAGCTCTTCTGCATTTTGTTATTCTCTTCGCAAGTTCTTGATTCTTGTTCTAGCAGGCAGTTAATAACCATACCTGAACTCAAACTCTGCCTTTCTTTCAGCTTTAAGGTTGTTGCTTTCACTATTACCCTTTAGAATCTTCCCAGAGTGTGCATGCATAGTTCAGGATCATAGTGTTTAGTTGCAGTTTAGACACAGGTTTCAAGGCTCACTTCTCTGCAACTGTTTCTTTTGCACAGACTGTTGAGTGCACTGCAAGTGAAAAGCCTCATGAAAGCAAACCTTACTTGGTGAGATTTCTTCTCAAAAGGGCCATCTTCACTCTAGTTTCTACCAGCTTTTAGTCACCTTCTAGTGCTTTTAAACAGTGGAGGGAGGGGCTCCTTCCCCAGATGTGTAAGTGTTATAATTCCTTAATATAAGGCAAAATTACTTTAGTGTATGTAAAATATAAATACATCTACAAGGTTACTTACTAAAATGTGTATTTCAGAGTAGGTAGGTTTTTTTTTTTTTATGTTTAAAATTATCTTTGTTGAAAAAAAAAATAAACCCTGTCATTTCCACTTATAAATATGACTTTTTCTCATAAGGAAGGATTTGAGGGATCCCTGAGTGGCTCAGCAGTTTAGCATCTGCTTTTGGCCCAGGGCGTGATCCTGGAGTCCCGGGATCGAGTTCCTCATCAGGCCTCCCTGCGAGGAGCCTACTTCTCCCTCCTGTGTTTCTGCCTCTCTCTCTCTCTCTCTCTGTGTCTCTCATGAATAAATAAATAAAATCTTTTTTTAAAAAAAGGAAGGATTTGATGTTTAAGGGTTGTGGTGTGTAAATTGCTTGTTGCTATACTCTGGGCAGAGGGGGATCTGGAATTGGATCAGCTAATGAATTAATGGTTATTACTGTTTTAAATCCCTACTTGCCAATACTGAGATATTAAAATGATGATGCAGGGAATGAATGAATGAATAAATGAATGAATAAATAAAATTAGCTTCATTGAATGTGTCATATGGCTATGATCAGACAAAAATATTATCTAAAAATTTGATAATTTCAGAAATCTGTTGCATTTGCCTACATTTTAAATTATGCAGATTCCCAAAGGTGGCTAATTGTCATTTTATTTTTTTTATTTTTTTTAATTGTCATTTTAAATAAACTATCAACATTTAATTTTCCCAGAGTAGCTTTCAAATTTAGCTAATATACTGTATTTTAAGTCTGTATTTCAAAATTTATCAAAACAAACTCATTACTCCTTTCTGTGCAGGTAACTCAATGTGAAATTTCATTCCTTTGTTTTTATTGATTAAGCTAATACTTTGAACAACTAACACACAGGTAATCATTTAATAGCTGGTGTGAACAATAAATGCTGATTAAAAGGCAGCTGTCAGAAAAATTAAGTTCTTAGGGATAGCATAGATGTGACATGTTTTACCAAAAATACTGTTTTTCATAAGTTTAAAAGTTTAAAGAAAATTTGTTTTTAAGAAAAATGTACTATATGCAAAGACTTTATAGAATTGTAGTAACTTAAAAGAAGACAATCATATTGTCAGGTGCAATTAAGTGATTTAAGAAAAGAAAACAAAACTATTATTTTAAGAGCTAGGGCCTGCTTATCAAAGCTGCTTTAAATAGAATTGCATTGTAGGGTCTGTTCCTCATATCTGTATAGCAAAATAAGAATGTTTGGCATTTTTATTTCAAGTAACTTTGTTTAACTTTACATATATATTATATAATAGATGTTGAAGAAAATGAAGATGCTGGAGCAACATCCCTGCCTACTCAGCCACCTCAGCCATCATCTTCAACTTATGACCCAAGCAGCATGCCATCGAGCAGCTTCACTGGAATACAGATTCCTCCCGGTGCACATGCTCCAGCAAATACGCCAGCAGAAGTGCCTCATAGCACAGGTAAGAAATTAAGTTTAACAAGTTTTGATCCCCTTTCATAAATATGAACTGGACTTTTTATTGTGTTTATGCCTCATAGTGATGGTCATAAAGCATAAAGTGATGGTCATAAGGCATGAACATAAGATCTTTAAATTCTATTTGAACCCACACAAAAAAAATGTTAAATCTTTTTTTGTTGAAATTTTAAGGTTAATTGTTAGTTGTTTTGAGAAAGGACAAAATCTGTTACATATGTTACTATTAACTTTTTATTACTAAGAATAGCTTCTGTGCTTTTCATGTGTGATGCTATTCTCTCTCCCTCCTCCCCTTTTCTTTGCTCTTCATTGTTGTTCAAGACTAGCACTGAGGTGTGCGGGTCTATTATAGGATGTGTTGGTCAGTGTCCCACTGTGTTAGCAAGATTTAACTTTTCTTGCCTTATTTCCTTAGGACCCGACCTCTGCCTTGAACATAGATATTATTGATGAAGGGAGCGGGCATTGAGGCATAAAATCTCAGTAGCAGTGGAATCATAGACAACTGAAATAACTGCGGGTTATTTCTTTTCATATTATAAACAGTTGCCTAAAGAAGGGGAAATGATAGCTACTGTATTTGAATAAATCAGAACTGTTATGTCTGTGTTTACATGGAAAAGATCTAATAACACCAATCTTCCAGTAATGAGTCAGTGTCAGTAAATGAAAGATAATTTTTAAAATTGCAGGCAGATACTCTTCCATTTACTTGTATTGTTGACAAAGTGTCACTCTTACCTTCAAATGGAAGGGCATTTAAAGCCATAACTTACATCTTGAAGTTTTTCCAAAAATTGTTCTTACAATATTTCCCTTATCTCAGCATAAATGTAATCTGTGGTAGTAAACTGTACAAACATTTCAAAATAATAAATTCATAGGATGAAAGTCATCCTTGGAACCCTAATTTCTACTGTTTCTATTAAGTAACACACCATTACTTCACTGACTTTTTTTTCAGCCTCAGTTTACCCAAACCATTTTAGGTTATTTTGCACGAATTGCATTAACATTTAAAAGTTTTCTATTTGACCGTTATAGCACCAATTATTATTAGTTTCTTTCCTCCTATTTTAAAACTTTTAACTTTATATTATCTACCAATACTGCTATTATTTTTGTCTTGAAGAATATTGATGAATGTGATCTTTTTAACACTGATCTCTGTTGTCATTATTCTGTATATTTTACTCTGACTTTGCTTTATAGTCTGTATGATTATTTTAATAGACCAATTTGAATTTGTTTTGTAAGTAAAATTTCACAGAACACTGTTGGAGATATTTTCTTTTAGAAATACTCCGTATTTCCAGTGTAGAATAATAGAAGCAATACCAGGTACTTAGATGTATTTGCCTTAGATAAATACTGTAACTATTCTAAGTGAATTTAAACACCAACCAGCAGCCTCTGATGTGCCATTTTTATAAAGGATGAAGTGAGAATAAAATGCATTTTGAAGTCCTATGGTATTGGTTATTAGTTCCTACTACTTACTAAACCACAAACTCAGATGTTATTCACCTTCTCTCAGCCTAGGTTTTGCCTCTTTCTAAAATGAAATCAATCATACTTCTCATAGTGATTTTAATTATCAAAGGAGAAAAAGTTTGAAAATTCACTATTACTATGCCTAATCACAAAATCAGTGTTCAGCAAATTAGCTTCCTTTTCCTTTTTTTTATACTCTTCCTTCCTATCTCTGTGCCAAAGACAGGGTATTTAAGAGCAAGCTAATGAATACTTAAAATCATTTTGTGAATCAAGGGAAGTGTCACCTTTGAGGGTAGAATATTGACCTTAAAAAAAGTTGCCTAAAAAAAAAAAAAAAAAAAAAAAAAAAAAAAAAGTTGCCTAAAGGGTACCATGTTAGACAACATATCTTAGGGCAGAGTTCTGGTACAGGCATATATACATATATTTTATATAGTCATACAGTGTGTATATAGAAGAGAGAAAGCTTACTTCTACTAGGAAGGCTATATTAGGTTGAACCATATGAAATTGCTATTTCTGTATAACATAAATGATAAAATCTGAGTAGTTTCATATGTTCAAACTAACAGTATCTTCTGCTTAGAATATCCTTGACAGACATAAACACAGATATTAAGGAGGTAGTCTTCTATTAGAAAGTTTTCTGGCATGAGCAGTTCATCTTGATCCACCTAACTCTGGCATGAGCCTTATTTTTTTTTTCCCCTTTCGTTCTTCCAAATGAGCACATTGGAACTTTGTTGAGATCCTATCATGTTACTTTTATATACACTCTTTTAGACTTAGCATTTACATAATTATCATAGATGTTTTATAAATTAATTCTTACAGCAACTATATTAACTATATTAGATATTGCTGTCACTACTTTACACACTAAAAAAAATTAAGCAATTTTCCCATGCAAATGTATAAACAGATCTATTAGTGACAGAACTAGAATTTGAACTCAAGTCTTTCTTATTTCATGTTTTTGGCATCTCCTTTCTATGTCTCTTCCTCCAAGGAAATAAAACCCCATTAAAACAAAATTTACTTTTCTCACAGTATTTTGCCCCTTAAAATTGGTTTGAGATATTGGAATCTCCTCCTAGCTGGCAGATTTTTTTTCTATTATATTTAAAATGGTAAAAAAAAAAAAAAAAAATCAGTTCATAGTTAGCGAATAGCAAATGAAATAACATTTTTAGTTTATAAATATAGCAGATGTTTCCCCCTCTTACTCACTTTAAGATTGATTTACTTTCCCTCATATAAAGATCCAGGATGCACTTTTATCAAAGGGAAATCCTCAAGATAGCTGAAAAGAATAGTATGTACTAATATACGGTTTTTAGTTCTTCCACAAAAAAGCACAGGGGGTGCAAGGAGGGCAGCTAGAACAATTGTTTAACAAGGCAGAGTGTTTGCCTCTTGTGCTGCAACCACTGTGGACTATCAGATGGATGTGATAGAGTGGACAGCTTTTTCGTTCTCTTGAAACATATGCTTATACAGCCTATAAATACTGATGAAGAAGATCTCAGTAATTTAAATAGGTTAAATATTAGAGTTATGTTATAATTAATGCTTGCCTTTTGATTATAAACGCAGCTCATCTCACAAACTTAGCTCTTTTATTGTTCTTTTACGTATGAGAAGTCCTGCATTTGAGTTATCCTGTATACTTTCCAAGTTGTTAACATTTTGTCCTAACCATTTCTATCAATGCTATTTTCCATGATTATTCTGAGATTTTACTCAACCCAGTCCTATTTTCTTAACTTTGCTTCTAGTGTTCCTTTTAGATAACATGTCTTTCTCTCTTTTTCTCTGCCTCACCAAAGGCTACTCCCTTAAGGGTTCTGTTTATTTATAATTTTGGGTAATCTTCTCTGGTTTTCTGACTAACACCCATTTCCCCCTTTTCGGAATCCCCAGACCAGGTAGACAATAGAACAATTCAGTACTTAATTAGAAATCTTGTAATGTCTAATTCTTGAATGTGTATTAATCCCATTTAATAGGCTATATGTACCCATCTACTTACTTGAAAACCACAAGTTACTTGTTGATACTTCTTTTTTGATAAATAATAGAAAGGAAGAAATTTACAACACAGTTCTACTTTCCCCCATGAATGTTTTTATGGTCACATCACTCCCAAGACATTGTAGTCTTGAGGATTGCAGTCTATTGGTAAATTGACAAATGAGACCTTTCCAAATCCAGAAAGAAAGGAAAATAGATTTGAGCATCTCAAAAAATAAGTAACATAAATTAGAAGCTATTTTTACTAATTTAACAAGTATTTATAAGCTTGTGTTGGGCATGTACACTAGGCCCCCATGGGAACATGTCATGATGGCTGTCCAAAGGACAGGCCTTGGCTCATGTGCGTCAAGACAAATGGTAGCAGCATCTTCTTACTGCTGCCTGAGGCATGTTGAACAGCCTGTGTTGTCAGTCCAAGTCTTAGTTGAATGACTATGACCAGAAGTTCTTAATATAATACAGACTACCTTATTTTTTTAATATTGCTCAAATAAAATTTTACTACATGACTAAATTTTCTCCCTGTAAATTAAATTGTTTTGTTTTATTAATTAATATTGCCTACTTAATCATATGAGGATGTACAAATTGTATGAAGATGTACATCTTGCATTTAAAAGTTAATACAAAATGCTGATCAGTAAAAGTATTCCTTCTCCATAGAGAAAGGAATTTGGAGAATTTCAATTTAGGCAAAAATACAAATTACTTAGTAGGAATGGCATTGATACCTAGATTGATCCATGAGCAGGTTATACATAGACTTACCTTTTCTCTTAATATTATGTGAAAACTACATAATCACCTACCTGTGCTTTAGGTACAGCTGCTTCAAAGCACTAGACTTGACTAGATAGTCTCTGAAAATCCCTCTCAAATTTGCATTCCTTTTTTTTTTAATCAAATTATGTGTCTTTAAAAGTTAGCAATTTTTGTGGGGACAGTTATGTTGGATGTTGATACTTCAATATATTTGGTTAACACTTATCAAAATCAAGCAGAATATACTCAGTGAAGTGGTCAATTTAAAATTGGTATGTCACCTGACTTTTAGTTACACTTCTTTAAATTTTTCCTATAAATAAATTCATACATATGTGTGTTTATGTACAAAATATGTAAGATTATTCACTGTAGTATTATCTATAGTAGCAAAAGATTGGAAACAACCTAAATGCCCATCAGTAGGGACTGCTCTATAAATTGTGATTAATACACGGAATGGAACACTATGTAGCAATGTAAAATAACAGTGTAGGTTTATATATATATATATGTATATATATATATATATATATAAATGAATCTAGAACTATTGCTAAAACATATTAAGTGAGGGATACCTCGGTGGCTCAGTTGGTTAAGCGTCTGCCTTTGGCTCCTGCATTGGGCTCTCTGCTTGGCAGGGTGTCTGGCTTCTCCCTCTCTGCCCCTCTCCACTCCTTCTTTCCCCACCCCCACCC
Organism: Canis lupus dingo; assembly: GCF_003254725.2. Lineage (NCBI taxonomy): Eukaryota > Metazoa > Chordata > Mammalia > Carnivora > Canidae > Canis > Canis lupus. Next base: position 33,888,165 of record NC_064243.1, read on the forward strand.
CCCCCACCCCCGGCTCATGCTCTCTATCACATAAATTAAATCTTAAAAAAAAATTAAGTGAAAAATGCACGAAATAGTATAGGATGCAGGCGTACTACCATCTCCATTAGACATGTGTGTGTAAACACTCAAAATATATTTTCCTTCATATTTTCCATACCAGCCTCTGACATCAAATAACTATGTCAAATTACAATTCTTTAAAATTTCAAAAAAGTAATTAAGAAATGAAATTCTTTCATGATTATTTTTAAATGTATTCCTAGAAATATCAGAAAGGGAGACAGAACATGAAGACTCCTAACTCTGGGAAACGAACTAGGGGTGGTGGAACGGGAGGAGGGCAGGGGGTGGGGGTGAATGGGTGACAGGCACTGAGGGGGGAACTTGATGGGATGAGCACTGGGTGTTATTCTGTATGATGGCAAATTGACACCAATAAAAAATAAATTTATTATTAAAAAAAATAAATATTTGCTTTTTAGAAAAAATAAATAAATAAATGTATTCCTAGTATATAATTAAGAATTCTAACTTTTATACCCATTTGTGGTTTTCTGATGCAGGTGTAGCAAGTAATACTATCCAACCTACTCCACAAACTATTCCAGCGATTGATCCCACACTTTTCAGTACAGTTTCTCAGGGTAAGTCAGCTGGCTTTTTTTTTTTTTTTTTTTTTTTTTTTTTTTGAGATATAGTGTATTTCCTGTCCTCGGGTGTTGTTTTGTAATTTTACCTTAAGAAAGTGTTATATATTAGAATGTTTACACATTTCTTTGAATGTCTGTGTTCACTAGATCCTCCAGTGAACCAAGATTGTCTCATATTATCAAAAATATCTAAATTTGAAGACATTCCCTTTTTGGTTTTTTACAGTTCCTTTTTTTGTATACTGCTGGATATAGTGGCACAAACATAAAGCTAAAACTATCATGAAAGCTGATATTAGATTTAATTTAGTTCAAAATTATCATGTGTTATGATTATAATCTTCCTTATTTACACTAAATTATTAGATTTCCAAAAAAAACGGAACTGACCATAATTGAAAACAAAAATAAAAAGGAACCTATAATAAACTGACAAATTACCCCACAGTACAGTGGAAAATATTTATATGCTGGTAGACAGATAACCTGCCCAATGAATACTATATTCCTCTTAAACTTGGTTTCCAGACTTCCTTCTATAGTCCTACCCAATTTTAAAAGCTCCTCTTAAAATCTGATGTGAAAATATCTGAAATAAATCATTGAAATAAAGTAGAGAATCTGGAAATCAAGCTACATGTTACAGGAATTAATGATGAAAGCAGCATTGGATTAGTGTGCAAGAATATATATTCAAAAGTGATGTTAGAACAGTTGGTTATCGGGGGCTCCTGGGTGGCTCAGTTAGTTAAGTGTTTGACTTTGTTTAGGGTCATGATCTTGGAGTCCTAGGATAGAGCCCCATGTCAAGCTTCCATTCAGCAGGAGTCTGCTTTTCCCTCTTCCTTTGCCCTTCCCCTCACTTTCTCTCTCTCTCTGTCTCTTTCTCAAGTAAATAAGGTCTTGAAAAGAACAATTGGCTATGAGGAAAAAATATATATTAGATATTATCTCTCAATACTCACCATAACAGGTTTGAATAATGAAAAATAATAAATTCATACCACAAAAGACTCCCTCTTCCCCGCTACATTTTTAGAATGCTACTAATACACCAGGAGGAAATTGAAATTTAAAAATAAAGAGTAATGTCCACAGCTTATATAAAGAACTCTTCTGAATGACTAACTGAAACTGAATTCAGTAGAAAAAACAGGCAGAGAATATGATACGTTAATGCAGATATGCAATGAACACATGAAAGCTTTCCCAACCATATTAATAATCAGGGAAATTGAGAATTAGAATTAGTTCGGTTTATATCAGTAGATAAAAAAATACTTTAAAGGACTGGTAATCTACAGTATCATTGAAGACCTAGAGAATGACTCTTGCATGCTCCTGATAGGAAATGTACATCAATCAGCAAAGTTTTTTTCAGCAGCATTATGTCACTATCAGAATTGCAGATGTAATTTTTTTGAACTTGTTATATTCCACTTTTAGGAATACTTAAAGAAATACTCAGACATGAGCACAAAATTTGCAAGGATATTTTATTTCAACATCATAGTAATAGTAGAAAATAATCTTTTAAGTACTTATTAATGGGAAATTATGGTCCATTCGTCATTGGAATACTGAGCAGATATTAAAAACAAAATACGGTAACTGTGGCGTGTAAAGGTCTCCTAAACATACTGAGTTTAAAAAACATACAAAGTTTAAAAAGCAGGTTGCAGAACACTGTGTATAGTATGACCCTGCTTAGGAAAATAAAAATTGAAATAAAACTGTATCTTCCTGCATGTACCTGTGTGCTTAAGTACATAGAAAAATTCTACGGAATACACAGACTAAAACTAGTAGTATCATAGCCATCACTGTCTTTACTACCACCTCTAATAGTCCCTTGCCTGCTATATTTTTCTCTTTAGTGCTTAGTACTTATCACCTCTTATACACATGGGTATATGTGTATTAGTATTAATATATTAAACATTCCTGTAGTGAATCTGTGGCTGGCTGTAGAGAGAATGGAATTGGAAAGATGGTAAGTATTTGAAGTAGAACATTTCCTTTTTGAACTTGTATATCTGTATTAGAACATTTCCTTTTTGAACTTGTATATCTGTATTAGAATATCTGAATTAGGTAGTAGAATAACCACTTACCTCATGAATTTTTTTGAGAATTAAATGGAGTGTCTGAAAAGTATGTAGCACAGTGCCTAACCTAATCAAATTCTACCTCTAATTCTAATTACCATTTCTAAGGAACATATCTTAGCAATGCCTGGATATAAGGATTCAGTACTGGACTTTACCCCCAATATTTACTACATATCAGATTGTCCAAGGCCTCTGGCATGAATTTTTTAAATTACCTGGGTAAATAGGGAAGAGCGTCTAAAGACCTATTTTGGAAATGTTTACAATTAAGTATTCTATTGTCTATCATGACATTAGATAAATCAACCTTAGAAATGTTATCTTTGGTCCGGTGCTGAGCCAGGCTCTTTCTGCTGTAATAGGGAACTTGCCTAATAGCTTCGGCTGTCTTCTGCTTTCTTGTACTGCCCTGTGAAGAAGAGCAGCCTTGTGATGAGGATGGTCTCTGAAGCCATTGGCAACATATTTAGCATAGAATTCAGAAAAGAGTTATTCTATTAGATAGCCTCTTTAATCCTTTAAACACCTTTTAGTTCCACTATGTGCTCTCTCTCTGGTCTGATTATGACCTCTAATAAGTTTTAGTAATAGAAAAAACAGCTTTTATTTGTGTGCATTAAGTAGTATTTACTATTTTGTATATAACATCAGATATGAAATTGAATAATTGTTCTCTTATGTATTTTCCACTTATCTGGTTTAATTAAAACAAATGCTAAGCTGAAAGAATCATAATTATATGCAGATTTTCTTTTTATTTAATTTAAAATTTTAATTACATTTTATTATTTATGACTCTTAGGTGATATTTGTTAAGGAAAGCCTGAAATGTTACAAAATATCAAAAGTACTATTTGACATGGGTTTTTAAATTCTTCTTATTTTTTTTTTTTTTTTTTTTTTTTTTTTTTTTTTTTTTTTTTTTTTTTTTAATATTTTTTAAATTTTTATTTATTTATGATAGTCACAGAGAGAGAGAGAGGCAGAGACACAGGCAGAGGGAGAAGCAGGCTCCATGCACCGGGAGCCTGATGTGGGATTCGATCCCGGGTCTCCAGGATCACGCCCTGGGCCAAAGGCAGGCGCCAAACCGCTGTGCCACCCAGGGATCCCCAAATTCTTCTTATTTTTAATTAATAAACCTAGCATCTCTATTTAAATCTATAAGTTACATTTTGTATCTGAATCTGTAAGTCGGTTATTATTTAGTAATATTTTATATGATAGTTATATAATTTCATACATGTTTATAAGCTATATATATTACATATCTGTAATATTTTTCTGTTAAAATATTTTCATTCACATTTTCTGAATATTTAAATTGTTATTTCATGAAAAAATTCAATATTTTTGTTTAAAACAGTTTTATCATTGGTGGATAAGTTTAGTTTACAAAAACTAAAATAGTAACAGAGTTCTTCCACTACATACATCTCATTAATAAATAAGTGATAAATCAGCAAAACAGTGCTAAGGCTAATGCTGTAAAAATAAGATTAGTTGTGAGCATTGGGGCTTTCTTCTGGCAAGCCCGGTAAATTCTGGATGGTTACCCTACATATTTAAAGATTGCCCTGAGAGAAGAAGACAGGCTATTAAAGCACAAAATGAGTAGTGGGGTAAACTCAATTTTCAAAGGTGTCTCCCTCCCCTAGATAGAATGTAGAGCTCTAGATGACTAGAGCCTTTTAATATATGTGGAAAAACCACTCAAGAATCTAGTAGGTATTTTCAAGAAAAAAAATACAACCTAAAATGTCCTGACTAAATTGTCAACAGAACAACTGCAGGATAATTGTATTTGAAGTTTAATGGGTAACAAATGCCAGGTCTACTGGCAAATACTAAAATACTAAAAGTTTGTAGGAAAAAAAATTTATATATATAGTTGCATTTTACTAGTTTATTGATTTGTATTTCTTGCTTTTTAAGCAAGGCTGAAATTCAAGAAAATTGAAACAAGTTCTGTTTAAATTAGAATGTATAATCACAACAGTAAAGACTATAACCATTGTGATCTTTAATATTCAACAAATATTTGAAGACTTATACATAACACACTGGGCCAATTAAGGTGTACATCTATGTGTATTATCTTAAAATCTGGAATTTCATTAATGTTTAATTCTGTGTGAACTTTATTGTAAAATGTAGGAAATAATGTACAGACAGCATTTTTACATTCATTCTTTAAAGTTAATCAGTACTTATGGGTGCCTGGCATTGGCCTAGAAACTAGAATACATTGTTTGAGAACTCTCAAAAATTTTAGAAAATAATAATTTGGATCACAACTTAGTATCTGGATATCTGGAATCACTGCCTACTTTGAAGTCCTTACCTAGGTAATGTCAGTTTCCATTACATGCCATATATATAACACAAACACCTACATTCATATATATAGCAAAATTAAAAGCAACTAAACAAAAGGTAGTCTACTTATATAAGTACATGCTTATAAACAGAATTGAAATATGTTATCTGTTCATTTATAAACAGAATTTGAATGTATTATTTGTTATATTCTGTGCCCCAGCCTTCTCATCAGTTCTTAATATCCCCATAAAGAATTCTAAATAAAATGGTATTTCAAAAGTCAAGACAAAGGTCAGCTTTTCATTTCATCTTTAGAAATATGTATTCAAGTATATTCAAATTTTAGATTAAATAAAATGTTTTTGGTGTTTTTTATTTTACCCAGATTATTTAGTTGACCTCTACCCATATTAATCATATGTGAACTGGAAAACTTGCTGAGAATAAATTTTGAACATAATTTATGAAGGTTGTTCACAGGTTTAATTTTGTAATTTAATGATAATCTTATTTGAAGTGTAGAGATCTTTATATGGATGGCACAAAAGGGCAAAATATTTGCATGCTTAAATAAAAGTTAAATGACTTATGTAATTTTTAAAAAATAATGTTATTTATTTTTTCATTGAGAATTGTATTTATATTCTAGCTCAAATGAAGTTTGAATGGTTTAGTCTATGTGTATTGTTCCATGAGAGGCTCAGCAATTCTAGTGTAAACACAAAAGCTTCTGTCCTTTTTTACACAGAATATAATTTTTTCGCAATTTACCAAAATACAAAGGCTTCTAATTTATTACATCTGGAAGAAAAATCTTTTCATAAGTGTTATTAGTATTGGCATATGTATGGCTTATATGAGTAAGAAAAAAGTAAAAAAGCATGAAAAAACTTATTTAAATACACCTAGGGTTGAAAAAAAAACCTTTATGTTTTTATGTAACATTAAATATTTTCTGTAATCTTCAATGTAAGTATTTACCTAACCTCTTCTTTCAGATATCTTAATTACTCTATTTTTCTTCTAGGGGATATCCGTCTAACACCAGAGGACTTTGCTAGAGCCCAGAAATACTGCAAATATGCTGGCAGTGCTTTGCAATATGAAGATGTCAGCACTGCTGTGCAGAATCTACAGAAGGCCCTCAAGTTACTAACTACAGGCAGAGAATGAAGCCTTTGTACAGCAGATCCATGCATTTTTGGCTTAAAGAACTAACAGTCCATTACTCGATCTTCAGCCTATCAGGAGCACAGTTTTAAGGAAGACTTCAGTTGCATTGACTATAACAATGAAATCTGTGTCTGTGTATCAGATTCCTGTTGAAGCATTCAGCAGCAGCAGCCTCAACCAGTTTTCATTGTCCATTTAGTGGATCCAGTAATCTCTGGGTATATAGGGCTGATGTGAGCAAAATCCTAAAAATGCCCATTGATTCCTGATTCAGAAAATGAACACACGCTTCTATAAAATGTTACTGGAGTTCATGTTGTATCTCAATATACATAATAAATTAAGGATTTTTTAAAATCATAATTAGGACACAGACTATATTACTTTGCTATAAAAATTCTAAATTCAACTTTAATAAAAATTGCCAGAATATATTAGATTAATGATCATGTTTTTGTTTTCCTCTGGGTTTATAAAACAAATATGAACATCCTAAACTGTTAGATGAATCTAAAAGGGATTATGTTCAGAATTAAATTTATGTTCATGTTTACTGTAACTACATTAAAAGTTAAAATTTTTATGGAAGAAGATACAAGGTAAAGAGGTAGAATCACTTTTTTAGACTTAAGAATAATGTTGGTTTCCCAGCTGCTTTCTCTTTCCATTGAAGCTTAAAGTTAATTGGTATTTATTCATAGGCAGTTTGACTGCATGTACTAGGGAATGAAAAAAAGACATTTGTAGTAATGCCTGCAAACTTGGTGCTTGAAGTGAAGGTTCTCCTCTGCTGCTATGGAGTGGATTCCATATGGTGTATAGATAGGAGCGATGCAGAAGATTATAAAAATTTAGACTCTCAGTTGTTAAGTTTGTACGTTTTGTGGGAAATTACAGACTTACTGTGTGTCACCTGCATTTGTGCTGTGTAAAAAATAAATACAAGGATTCTTTTAACTTGTTCAGCTTATTACAGAAGCAAATGTGTTTTAATTTGCATGCTAGAGTTTGTCATTTTTTTTAAGTCATTATGTTTAGTTACAGGAATATGGATATTTCTATAGTAAAAAACAGTTTTTAAAAGGAAAGAGGAAAATTGGCCAAATTTCCCTGAAATTTATCTGTTTCCATTTTGTTCATCCCACTTGAAATTGGAGTCATTTAACATCTTAGTCCACAAACTATGTAGAGTCAATGGGCAGATCACCTGTTGTGTAAATAAAGTTTTATTGAAACAAAACCATACCCTTCATTTATGTTTAGCCTGTGGTTGCTTTCCCTGACTGCAGAATTAGATGGCCTGCAAGTCTAAAATAATTACTATTTGACCTTTTGAGAAAAAGTTTGCTGACCCCTGTTCTAATAGTCTATTTGAACAAAAATGAATCATTAACTCATAATCATTTGTCTTTCGATTTTTTCTTTGCCTAAGTATAATGCTGTTGCATAGGGCTTGATAGAATGAATATTCAGACAGAATAAACTACTCTAAAGTATTGCAAATAAAAACAAGCCCCACAAACCATGCCTCCTGAAAAATATTTTCATGTCTTTCACAACTAAATTCCTATAGCATTTATAGAGTTCAGCATTTGCATCTAGAACTCCAGTGCTCTGCTGCATTTCTCTAGACTTTTATTGTAGTAGTAAAGAGTCTAGGATGATCTTTAATGTTACAAGAGGTAAATATAGCAAATTTTAATTCAGATCTTAACATGTCTGGACACTAGAAAGAAAATTGTCACCTCCCATTTTACACCCTACTTTGTTGCTCCCAATTGGGAGAGCACATTGAAGGAAAAAGATAATGTGGAAACTCTGGAGTTCACTGATAAGTGGGCTGTGGTGTAACAACAGCATTTATCTATAAAATGGAAGCAACTTCACTGGCTCCCTCAGAATTTGTTAGGAGATACTTTACATGATGCGCTCAGCAGCCAGTAGCAGACCACAAATGTTTATTGTTGTTAATAAAGATGATAATGTTAATTATTAATAATTTATTTCTCAAATATCAGGAAATTTCAGTTGTCTCTGTGGCCTAGTGCTTTAAAATGCATTCTTGCCTAAGAGGATTTAACTGTAAAGATTTTTAGCTTTGTATTTCTTCATATAAAATTCGGCAAGATAGAGTTAGACATTTTTTTATGTAACAATAGGATAAGTGATTTTCATTTAGTCACTCAACATATTTATTGAGCAGTTACTATTTACCTGGTATTGTCCTGAGAAAACAGCAGAAAATAGGAAAATAAATCCTGCCTCGTTGAGTTTATACTCTTATGGAAAGGAAACAGTTAAACTAAATGAAAAGTGTATCATATATTCAACTGTTAGAAATGCAGATCTCAGGTTCTTGCCCCAGTCTTACCCAATCAGAAAAAGCTCTTAAGGAATGGGCCCAGCATTCTGAGTTAAGAGACACTTTAGGTAGTCTGGGGGTCCCTGAAGTTGAAGTAATTTAGCCCTACCCAAATCATGAAGAATGAGAATCTGGGAGGAGAGATTCTCGTGAAGCAATGGTTCACAGTGTGGTTCCTGGACACCCAGCATTAGCATCACTTGGGAACTTGCCCGGAAGTTCTGGGAATTATACTTTAGGAGTTTCTGTATTAGTGATAAATTCTGCGTAGGTGTGGTAGACCTGTATATTTTAACTAGTATAGTCAGGATGGGCCTCACTGACAGGTGGCTGCTTGAAGAAGGAAGAGGGAGGAAGAGAGTCCCTAGCAGAGGGAGGTAGACAGGGAAGATCAGAGAAGTGAGGAAGGCTGTGAAAGGAGCCACAGGCTTAGGACCACATACAGGCTTTTTGTAAGAGACCTGACTTTTACTCCGAACAAGATGGGGATCTGTTGAGAGGTTTTGAACAGAAGAGTGGCCTGATTGTGACTTAACTTTTAAAAGGATCATCATACTTGCTACTGTGCGGAGGAGACTAAACCAGCAGGTGAGGTAAGAGTGGAAGCTGGGAGACCAGTTAACAGTATTGCAATAATGAAGCTGAGATACGAAGGCTTAGACCAGGAGTAGCAGGGGAGGTACTAGGATGTCATTGGTTTCTGGCTACTTTTTAAGTAGAGGCACAGTATTTCTGATAAACTGGATACAAGGTATGTGCATAGGAGGAGTAAAGATTGATTCACAAGTTTCTAACCTGAATGCCTGGAAAGAAAGTAGTTGTTAACTGCCACCGGGATATATCGTTGCCGAGTTCTGCTAACGTTTAGGCTGAACTATAATGTTTCCAGGTTCTTGAGACTATCCCAAGTAAAACTATCTGATAACATTGTTTTGCCAGTCCAGACAGAGGAGGAAGAAAAATAAGATAAAGTCCTGTCTACAATGATTGTCACAGACGTCTCACCAAATTGCTGCTGAGCTGGTGCTGGAAGCCAAGGATAGTCCCCATGGTTAGCATGGCCCAGGAAGTATGCAGGCTTCAAGATTACACTAAGAAAAAGACCCCAGCTGCAGGTCTTGTAAGTTAGCAGCCTAGTGTTCATATAAATTGATCTCTCTCCCTATATCTATCTATTTATCTATCTATATGACTTATACTTCTAGAAATTTGAGGTTACTGTGTATGCATTAAAATTAGGTTATATGCTATTCTTTCTAAAGAAACTTACACCCTAATACTGTTGTTAAAAATATATTCAGCTCTGCAAGAACAATAACTGACTGGGAGTTGAAGAGTTTTGGTTATCTGCAGAGCTTCCCCTACTCATCCCCATTTTTTTTTTTTAATTTTACTCATTTTAAGTATCAGAGCAATTGGATCAGATCATCTACTTTGGACCGTAAGTAAACCTCCACCAGTAGAAAGTTGTGTTAGAAGAGTTCACACAATTTTACGACATCCCTCATATGGAGGCATGCTTACCTGGCTGGTTATAATCTCTGATGTCTGTATAGGATTCTAAGACCAAAAGCTCATTCACTGAAAGGTATTGAACAGTAGGACTATTTCCAAGTAAGGAAGTAAGTAAAGTAAGTACTTTAATAATAGAAAAAAATAATAGCTAACAGGTGCTTATTAAGTACCAGGCACCATTCGAAGTATTTAACGTGTATTCATTTAATCCTGCCAGTGATCCTAAGAGGTGGGTCCTATGTTGTCCCTGTTTTACAGGTGAGGAAATAGCCACCAGATAATAAATGTGCATGAGGCTGTACAGCTAATACTGAAAGTTTACAATCTCAGGCTACCTATATAAGACAATATGTATCATCCACTTAGATGAATGATCAGTTAAATTATTGTGAGTATAGTGAGATGTTCTAAGTGAACTCCATGTTATCAACATCATGGGTCATAATTAAGGTCACGATCCGTATTATTAGTGGGAGGTGTATCAGCTAGATTTTTCTGTTATCTAGGCAGTGTGTCCCAATTAACTGTGGTGCTAGGCAGTGAATAAAGGAGGTGAACACACACTCTGGAGCTGATGGCCCAGCAGTGAATGGACTGTGTCAGAAGAGAAGCAGGATTTGAATGGTGCAGTAGATTAATATATCATTTTAGGATGTCCCACATCTTTAGGGAGACCTGAGTTTCCCATTCTTTATATTTTAAGTAACATTACAGTTTTCATTTCAAATATGCAATGTTTATCTTAAGTATTTTTATTTTAAAAATACCTTAGGCTATACCTTCAGGAAATCAGATTGAGATATGAACATCAATATAAAATTAACAATAATCTTTATAATTAGTTATTTCCTCAAACTTCCATCTGACTACCTGAAGCAAGAACTCCTGTCCTTTCAGAAATCTCTTGAGGTCTGGGGGGAAAGAGATGATTGTATAACAATCACTTACAATATAACTTCCTGGAGAGCTAGTTTTTTTAGTTCAGAAATATTAGGAGATCTTGTAAAAGTATTAACATCATTCATATGTTCAAAAATATTAATATGTATTGAGCATCCATGGTCAAAACTTTACAGAATAATGCTATATTATTGGAGGTTATATACAAGACATAGTAATTCTTCCTGGGAAAAATCAGGGAAGGCTTTGAAGAAGAGTTAGAACTGGAGGTTTGCCAGGCAGAGAAATAGAGAAATGAGCAAAAATAAAGCAAGCAGAGCACGAGGGAAAAAAATGTAGGAAACTAGGGAAATTTGAATAATTTAGTGTTGCTATGGCAGAAAGCCTATCAAGAACAGGAGTTGTAACTGTGAGATTACATGGTGGAGAGGTGCTTAGGACTGAATCATGTCCCACCAAACTTCATGGAAAACCCCCTACCCGCACTATGGCTGTGGAGATAGGGCCTTTCGGGAGGTAAGTAAGATGAAGGGAATGTGGGGCCCAAGTCCCATAGCACTGGTCTCATGAGAAGAGGATGAGACACAAAAATACCCCACTCTCTTTCTTCGCTCTCCTTACACTCTCTCCCTCCCTCCTCTCTCTCCAAGCACACAAAGAGGTCAAGTGAGGATGCAGCAAGAAGGCAGCCATCTACAAGCCAGAAAAGAGAGGCCTCACCAGAAACCAGCCCTGATGGCACCTTGATCTCAGTCTTCTAGCCTGTGGAACCATGAGAAAATAAATTTCCATCACTTACGCCATCTGTGGTATCTCATAATGGCAGCCCAAGCTGACTAAGACAGGAGGCAAGAGGATAAAGGCACTGTTAGTCCTGCCAAAGAATTGAGATTAACGTTTTGAAAGTATGATTTCAATTATCAATTTCCTTTAAAATCTCTGGCTCCATTTGCATGTTTAAAAATTAACTTTATCCATGTATCTCTATGAAGGTTTTGATGCCCTCAAACACGCCCTTGACCAAATTGATTGCTTGCTTCGTTGGTAACCCAGAGAATTGTTTTTTGTCTTTTAGACTCCTCAGTTATGAGATTTGTGTTGTGATATGAGGGCCATTCAGAGTCCCTTACGAAAAGGAAGGACATTTAGTTCTGTCTGTGGTGCCATGCTTCTATGCTTTCTTTCTAAAACTAATTATACCCCTCTAACTGTAACTTGGCAAAATTACAATTTACCTCTTCACTTTACATATCATGTAAGTTAAGCTTTATTTATACAAATCTCCCTTCATGAAGATGCTAAGCTCCTTAATAGTGAGAGCTATTTAAATCTGCAAATCCAAAAAAATAAAAAATAAAATAAATAAAATAAAATAAATCTGCAAATCCCTAGTACTTTGTGTGATGCCTGATGCAGACTAAGTATCTCTAACCAGCAAAATTAATAAATGACTGGGTGAGGACTGAAGAAATACTGAAATCATCAAATAAAGATTAATTATGTTCAGAAAACTCTGTTTTCTAATATTGTAGTGTGAGATAAAACCATAATGATAATTGCATCGAAAAATTCTGAAATCATTTGCTAATCATTCTTGTCTGAAAAAAAAGTTATTCCACAACATTCAGAATACTGGGATGTTGAGTAGAGTCTAACCACACTACCTAGAGGGTCTTGATTCCTAATTCAAGTACATGGTTCTTTATCTGCTGAAATCATGAAGGGTAACAGAGGATCAAGTGTGCTCAGAACATTCTCTTTTTTTAAGATTATTTATTTATTCATATTCATATTCATATTCATGAGAGACACACAGAGAGAGAGGCAGAGATACAGGCAGAGGGAGAAGCAGGCTCCATGCAGGGAGCCCGATGCGGAACTTGATCCCAGGACTCCAGGTCACGAAGGCAGGCTCTAAACCGCTGAGCCACCCAGGCGTCCCTGCTCAGAACATTCTTATAGTATCCACAAATCATATCCTAGTGACAACATACATGTTTTCTGCAGGTAGCTTATGTGTTCCTGGTCTATCCATACTCTTAGATTAATATGTTCAACCCACAGCAATGATTTAAGAAAAAAAACCTGTATATGTTAAAAACAGGAACAAAATATCCAGACTACATTGAAATTGAAAATAATTATTGTCTAAGGAAATTGTAACTGAAAGATAATTTTTATAGGTGAATTGACAAAATAGATGGAAGTTTAAAATTACAGAAGCTCCCACTGAGACCTGAGCACTTTTGGGGAAAGTCAGAACTGATTTGATTTTTTTCTCCATGCATATACTCTTTTCTTCTGTCCATTGCTCCAGTGACAAGCAACTGAAGAAAAGGTGTGAAGATTATTAAGCCATGGGCATAGGGTGACATAATGTAGAGTGTACTTTTCTGAGTCAGGAAACTGGGTTTCTGGTCCTCTTGTTGTCATAGTCTATCAACTAAGAACATGTGCCCTTCCTGACCCTCCTCTGAGCATTGGTTTTCCCACAGATAGCATAAGCAGGCAGGGCTGGATAGCTAACATCTTTTGAAGGTCTAAGATTCTTCAAGTCTCTGAATAATCCTTGGATTTCTACAAACACCATTTGAGGTCTGTGGTCCTTGAATCACTTCTTGTTTGAACTAGATGCATGCTTGCATTATGGTTTCAAAACTCAAAGCCTAACATCCATCCTATTTAATAAATAAACATTGCCTAAATATCTTATGTTAATATTTCAATAATTAAGTAAATACATCCCTTTGAATAAAGCTGAAACCAATGACCAGGACAGCAAAATAATTACTGTTCCTTTAGGTAGGAAATTTATTTCTGCTCATGTGAAGATCGCCAGTGAGCAAAAATCTGACAAAGATTTCAGAGCAAAGAATATTCCCAGGGATAAAGAGAGTCATTTTGATATGATAAAGTGGTCAATTAATCAACAGAGCATCACAACTCTTAGGGTTTAGGTGCCTAGCAAGAGAACTTCGAAATACATGAAGCAAAAACTAACAATCACAAGGAGAAATAATACATCCACAATTATAATCAGAGATTTTAATACCCATTGCAATAACTGATAGAACAGTAAGAAAATATGACTGGTATACTGAACCCTTAAAATTTGTCTTTATGACCAGAATAAAACCAATCCATTTTTTTTTCTTTTTGCAGTGGGTTCCTTTTTCTTTTCTTCTTTTGGGATGATATGAGAATGATCTTCCAACCCTGTTTTCCTCATGATTGAAGACTTTATTTCTACATGTGTGAAGACTCCAAACATGTCTGTCTTTTTGAGTGATGAATTAAAATAGGTGCATTTATAAATGAGTATGTAAATCTATTGAGTAAATACATTGATTTTTTTGACGGTGACTCATTTATTTATTTTTTATGTTTTTTTAATTTAAATTCAATTTGCCAACATATAGTATAATACCCAGTGCTCATCCCATCAAGTGCCCTCCTCATTGCCCATCACCCTACCTCCCCTTCTGCAACCCTTTGTTTCCCAGAGTTAGGAGTCTCTCATGGTTTGTCTCTGTCTCTAATTTTCCCCCTCAGTTCCCCTCCTTTCTCTTATAAACCATTTTAGTATTTCTTATATTCCACATATGAGTGAAACCATATGATGATTGTCCTTCTCCGATTGACTCATTTCACTCAGCATAGTACCCTCCAGTTCCATCCACGTTGAAGCAAATGGTAGGTATTCGTCCTTTCTGTTGGCTGAGTAATATTCTACTGTATATTTAGACCACATCTTCTTTATCCATTCATCTGTGGAAGGACATCGAGGCTCCTTCCAGTTTGGCCATTGTGGACATTACTGCTATGAAAATTGAGGTGCAGGTGTCCCGGCATTTCACTACATCAGTATATAGTGAAATACCCAGTAGTGCAATTGCTGGGTCGCAGGGTAACTCTATTTTTAACTCTTTGAGGAACCTCCACACAGTTTTCGAGAGTGGCTGTACCAGTTCACATTCCCACCAACAGTGCAAGAGGCTTTCCCTTCCACAGCCTCTCCAACATTTGTTGTTTCCTGTCTTGTTAATTTTCCCCATTCTCACTGGTGGGAGGTGATACCTCATTTTGGTTTTGATTTCTATTTCCCTGATGGCAAGTCATGCAGAGCATTTTTTCATGTGCTTATTGGCCATGTGTATGTCTTCTTTGGAGAAATTTCTGTTCATGTCTTCTGCCCATTTCATGATTGGATTTTTTGTTTGAGTGTTGACTTTGATAAGTTCTTTATAGATCTTGGATACTAGCCCTTTATCTGATATGTCATTTGCAAATATCTTCTCCCATTCTGTAGGTTGTCTTTGAGTTTTGTTGACTGTTTCTTTTGCTGTGTGGAAGCTTTCTATCTTGATTAAGTCCCAATAGTTCATTTTTGCTTTTGTTTCCCTTGCCTTAATTCATGTATCTTGCAAGAAGTTGCTATGGCCAAGTTCAAAAAGGGTGTTGCCTGTGTTCTCCTCTAGGATTTTGTTGGATTCTTTTCTCACATTTAGATCTTTCATCCATTTTGAGTTTATTTTTGTGTATGGTGTAAAAGAATGGTCTAGTTTCATTCTTCTGCACATGGCTGTCCAATTTTCCCAACACCATTTATTGAAGAGACTGTCCTTTTTCCAGGATATTCTTTCCTGTTTTGTCAAATATTAGTTGGCCATAGAGTTGAGTGTCCATTTCTGGGTTCTCTATTCTGTTCCATTGATCTATGTACCTGTTTTTGTGCGAGTACCATACTGTCTTGATGATCACAGCTTTGTAATACAGCTTCGAAATTCAGCATTGTGATCCCCCCAGCATTGGTTTTCTTTTTCAACATTCCTCTGGCTATTCGGGGTCTTTTCTGATTCCATTACAAATCTTAAGATTATTTTTTCCAACTCTGTGAAGAAAGTCCATGGTATTTTGATAGGGATTGCATTGAACATGTAATTGAACATGTAATTGCCCTGGGTAGCATACAATATTTATTCTTCCAATCCATGAGCATGGAATGTTTTTCCATCTCTTTACATCTTCTTCAATGTCTTTCATATGTGTTCTGTAATTTTTAGAGTAGAGATCCTTTACATCTTCGGTTAGGTTTATTTCTAGATATCATATGGCTTGGGGTACAATTGTAAATGGGATTGATTCCTTAATTTCTCTTTCTTCAGTTTCATTGTTAGTGTATAGAAATCATATGGTTCTTGTTTTTTCTCTTGTTGATGTAATCTATCACATTGTTTTATGAGTGTTGAACAACCTTGTATCCTGGGGATAGATCCCACTTGGCCATGGAGAATAATCCTCCTGATGTACTGTTGGATCCTATTGGCTACTATCTTGGTGAGAATTTTTGCATCCATGTTCGTTAGGGATATTGATCTATAATTCTCATTTTTGGTGGGGTCTTTGGTTTTGGAATCAAGGTAATGCTGGCCTCATAAAACAAGTTTGGAAGTATCCCCACCCTTTCTATCCTTTGAAACAGCTTTAGTAAAATAGTTATTATTTCTTCTTTAAACATTTGGTAGAATTCCCCTGGAAAGGCGTCTGGCCCTGGACTTTTGTGTCTTGTCTGCTTCAGTTTCTTCACTGGTTATTGGCCTGTTCAGTTTTCTATTTCTTCCTGTTCCAGTTTTAGTAATTTGTGGTTTTCCAGAAATACATCCATTTCTTCTAGATTTCCTAATTTGTTGACATATAGTTGCTCATAAAACATTTTTAAAGTTGTTTGTATTTCCTGGGTATTGGTTGTGATCTTTCCTCTTTTGTTGGTGATTTTATTAATTTGAGTCTTTTCTCTTTTCTTTTTAATAAGGCTGTCTAGGGTTTTATCTATCTCATTTTTTCAAATAACCAGCTCTTTGTTTTGTTGATCTGTTCTACAGTTCTTCTGGTATCTATTTCATTGAGTTCTGCAGTAATCTTTTTATCTCTCTTCTTCTGCTTGGTTTATGCTTTATTTGCTGTTCTTTCTCCAATTCCTTTAGGTGTGAGGTTAGCTTGTGTATTTGAATTTTCTCCAATTTCTTAAGGGAGGCTTTATTGCAATGTATTTCCCTCTTAGGACTGCTTTTGCTGTATTCCAAAGATTTTGAATGGTTATTTTTTCATTTTCATTAGTTTCCATGAATTTTTAAAATTCTTCTCTAATTTTGTGGTTGACCCATTCATGTTTCAGTAGGATGTTCTTTAACCTCTATGTGTTTGCATTTCTTCCACATTTCTTCTTGTGATTGAGTTCTAGTTTCAAAGCATTGTAGTCTAAAAACATACAGGGGACAATTTCAATCCTTTGGTATCAGTTGAGATCTGATTTGTGACCCAGTATGTAGTCTATTCTGGAGAAAGTTCCATGTGCACTTGAGAAGAAAGTGTATTCAGTTGCATTTGGATGGATGTTCTGCATATATCTGTGAAATCTATTGGGTTCAGTGTATCATTCAAGGCCCTTGTTTCTTTGGTGATGTTCTGCTTAGAAGATCTGTCATTTGCTGAGAGTGCTGTGTTGAAGTCTCCCAGTATTAGTGTATTATTATCTAAGTATCTCCTTACTTTGTTATTAATTTATTCATATACTTGGCAGCTCCCACATTAGGGGCATAAATATTCATGACTGTTAGGCCTTCTTGTTGGATAGACCCTTTAAGTATGATATACTGTATCTCTTCATCTCTTACTACAGACTTTGGTATAAACTCTAATTTATCTGATATGAGGATTGCTACCCCAGCTTTCTTTTGAGGACCATTTGAATGGTAAATTGTTCTCCATCCCTTTGTTTTAAGGCTGGAGGTGTCCTTAGGTCTAAAGTGAGTCTCTTGTACACAGCAAATAGATGGGTCTTGCCTTTTTATCCAGTCCAATACCCTGCGTCTTTTGCTGGGATCACTTAGCCCATGCACGTTCTGAGTAACTGTTGAAGAATATGAATTTAGTGTCATCGTATTACCTATTCAGTCCCTGTTTTTGTGGATTGTTTCTTTGGGCTCCCTCTTTCTTTTACAGGGTCCCCCTTAACATTTCTTGCAGAGCCAGTTTAGTGGTCACATATTCTTTCAGTTTCTGCCTCTCCTGGAAGCTCTTTATCTCTCCTTTTATTCTGAATAAAAGCCTTCCTGGATAATGTATTCTTGGGTACATATTCTTCTCATTTACTACCCTGTATATATCATGCCAGTCCTTTCTGGCCTGCCAGGTCTCTGTGGAGAGGTCTTCTGTTAATCTGATATTTCTCCCCATATATGTTAAGAATCTCTTGTCTCGAGCTGCTTTAAGAATTTTCTTTGAAATTTGCAAGTTTCACTATTAAATGTCGAGGTGTTGAACGGTTTTTATTGATTGGGGCGGGGGGGGGGGTCTTCTCTATCTCTTGGATCTGAATGCCTGTTTCCTTCCCCAGATTTGGGAAGTTCTCAGCTATGATTTGTTCAAATATACTTTGTGGTCCTCTCTCTCTCTCAGCCTCTTCTGGAATGCCAATTAAATGTATATTCTTACTTCTCAAGCTATCATTTATTTCCCTAAGCCTTTCCTCGTGGCACTTACTTGTTTTTTTTCTTTTTTTTCCTCAGCTTCCTTTCCATCAACTTGTCTTCTATGTCACTCACTCTCTCTTCCACCTCATTAACCCTAGCAGTTAGAGCATCCAGTTTGGATTACATCTCAGTTAACCTATTTTTAATTTCGGCCTGATTAGATCTAAATTCTGCCTAACAGTGTCCTTTATGTTTTTTTCCAGAGCCACCAGTAATTTATAGTTGTGCTTCTGAATTGAATTTCTGATATATCGAAATCCATATTCTGTAATTCTGTGGCAGAGAGTATTGCTTCCGGTTCTTTCTTTTGTGGTGAATTCTTCCTTCTAGTCATTTTGTCCAGTGCAGAGTGGCTCTATGAGCAAGCTGAGTCAAAAATATCAAGCACGACCTAAGTAGAATACACCCTTGTTAGAAGCGAAAACTTTTCTTTCTGTAGCATTCTATCTGTTCTCTCTTTACATTTCAGGTCAAATTCATAGGTGTTCAGGATGTTTTGAAAGTTATCTTGGTAAGTTTGTGGGCCCAGATGAGTTGAGGACCCCTCCTCTTCTGCCATTTTGCCAATCTCCTGCTATTGATTCCTTTTTTAATATTGTCTTGAGATACTGCTTATAAACATCCCCTGATATTCTATGTATTTTTTAAATGAATTAGTCTGAGAGCTTTGCAGTCAGCTTGGGAAAAAATTTATTCCAAGTCACCGTAGCAAAAACTGTCAGATTAATTTATTATTTATTGCTATCATTTTTGAGAAATATCCTAGTACTGCAGCATTGCAGGTAGAATAATGCAAAGCATCCTGTTATATATGTGTTTGTGTATAAAATATTATATACATTACATATATATCATTCATACATATATTTATGTATCAGATAGTAGTAATCCTTTTGAAAAATACTCTAGAATTATGTGGAACAAAAAGCAAAGAAGATTATAAGGTAATTTATTTTCTATTATTGTAACCTGAGGGCGCAAAGTTTCATCAGAAGCCTCTGCTGTTCAGGAGCTTTTTTTTTTTTTTTAATTTTTAATTTATTTATGACAGTCACACAGAGAGAGAGAGAGAGAGAGAGGCAGAGACACAGGCAGAGGGAGAAGCAGGCTCCATGCACCGGGAGCCCGACGTGGGATTCGATCCCGGGTCTCCAGGATCGCGCCCTGGGCCAAAGGCAGGCGCCAAACCGCTGCGCCACCCAGGGATCCCTGTTCAGGAGCTTAAAATCTATGTAGGACACAGATGTGCACAGATAAACATAACTAGAGGCATGTTTTTTTTTTAATTTTTTTTTAAATTTATTTATGATAGTCACAGAGAGAGAGAGAGAGAGAGAGGCAGAGACACAGGCAGAGGGAGAAGCAGGCTCCATGCACCGGGAGCCCGACGTGGGACTCAATCCCGGGTCTCCAGGATCACGCCCTAGGCCAAAGGCAGGCGCCAAACCGCTGAGCCACCCAGGGATCCCTAGAGGCATGGTTTTAAGTGCCATAATGAAAACATTCATGAATTGCTATTGAAATGTTAACATTTTCCCCCCAAACTGGGGAAGCTAGAATAGGACATTACCCTGGGATGGTGACATTTGAATTGCAGCTTATTGCAATAAAATGAAGTGGGTAACTAAGGCAAAGGGAAGCATAAAAGGAAAGATATAGTAGTGGGAAAGTGCATGATAAGTTGTTTTCAATTATAGTAAAATAGTCATAAGGAGAAACTGGCTAAACAATATCATCACACTGAGTGAGTATAGGTCACATTGTCCCAATGAGATTGATAGCGATCTCTTAAAGATGGAATAGATTCGAGTCTAAATCCTTTCCTTCTATATAAATCCTAAGCAAATTCTATTTTTTAAATATTTTATTTATTTATTCATGAGACACACACACAGAGAGAGAGAGAGAGAGAGGCGGAGGGAGAAGCAGGTTCCATGCAGGGAGCCCGACATGGGGCTCGATCCCAGGTCTCCAGGATCAGGCCTTGGGCTGCAGGCAACGCTAAACTGCTAAGCCACCCAGGCTGCCCAAGCAAATTCTAAATCCATCTAAATAAGCTATTGTTATTCTTTCTGAAGTTGAATGTGCATTTACTTGTAGGTCCCAACTCTGTATAAGCCTCAGTCCTCTTAATGATCATCATCCATCCTGCTCTATGCTTTACATCTCAGAGACCTAGGATGGAAGTGAAATAGAGCTCATCGTAAGGAGGACAGTGCTGTGGAGCAGATGGGACAGAACAGGGCTGTGGGGAGAGAAAGGTGGGGAGGGAAATCGAAAGCAGGTTAAGGGGTAGGTATTTTAAGATCTTCAGAAGAAATGTAAGGCATTAACTCAGACTCAATAATTTACAGGAAATGTCACTGAATTCCAGCTTGGAGAATTGCTGGTGGTTATTACTGTCATAACTGTCTATCCAGTAAGTGCTTATGGTAAGTTATCAGGATGCTTAAGTTTTTGTAAGAAAGTTTTGGAAAAATTCACAGCATGCTCTCATAAAAAGGTTTCTGAGGACCTTACCAACTAATCCCCCTTTCATCTGGGTATGAAAAAATCTTTGTAGGATCGGAGATAGCATGTCACTTCAAATGAGTCTTTTGACCAGAAGGAATAAATCTTATTAGGAGTGTGTTTGATAAAGTCACAACTTATCTTCTCAGGAAAGCCTCAGTCTTTAGACATTTAAATTCTTAAACTGCTTGGGGAAACGGAATAATCTGGAAACTTGAATTCAGTCCTAATGAAGTGTTAAAAAGTGACAGTAACTCTTGATTCACAAACTCTGAAAGATGGGAGGCCCTTAGAAATGATCTAATCCAATCCCTCCATTTTACAAACGTTGGACTTGAGGCCCAGGAGAAATGCAGCTACATGCTCAGGATCACAAAGCTGGTTAATCAGTGGAAAGGAAAAGAAAAAGAAAACAAACAAAAACAAACCTCCAATTCTCAGACTACGGATCTTTTTCTATCATGTATCTTGTTCTGAAGGCTAGTTGAAAAAGACTCTGCAAATTCTTGATATTTGCACATTTTCACCACAATATACATGTAAGTTCAGTGGGGAATATTAATTGGAGAGTTGGTCAATCTCATCGTAAATATTCACTCACTATTACCGTGAAAAGTCCTTATTGCTACACCAAAGAATGAAGATGTGTATCACTTTTACTTATGGAGGTTCAGGGTGATAGAAAACATGCACTTGAAAATATGGCCAGCATCCCAAGGCCATGCATAACAAAACGCCAAGTTAATGAGAGAGGAAAGAACAAGGTGCTAGCAACCTTGTGCGGAAACAATGGAAATGTGCTATGGAGAACCAGAATTGAGAGAGCAGCCAAGAGAAGCTAGAAAAGTCCAAGAAGGCTTTGTTGAGAAAGCAGAGCTTGAAGGTGATAGGATTTTTCTGGCATTATTGAAACTCTCACTTACCTGCTATCTTCACTCAGGCTCACTACTCAGGATCATTATGTGGCCGCAGGAGGGTCTTCCTGCCACTGTCAGGCCAACATCAGGGTTATCGTTTCTTTTCTTTTTTTTTTTTTAATTTATTTTTTATTGGTGTTCAATTTACTAACATACAGAATAACCCCCAGTGCCCGTCACCCATTCACTCCCACCTCCCGCCCTCCTCCCCTTCTACCACCCCTAGTTCGTTTCCCAGAGTTAGCAGTCTTTACGTTCTGTCTCCCTTTCGTTTCTTAACATCTCCTTACAACAGAGCTTTTCAACCCCAAAAAGAATCTATGGTTTAGGGTGAGAGAAAAAGAATATATGTCTTTACTATTTTAATGTCTAGCTGACATGTCACATTTCCTACAATTATGAATATAAACAACAAACCACAGTAGTACTAGTGCTTCTTGTGACTCTGTTACCAATAAAAATGACAGATGTTTTCCTACTTCATTACAGCTTTTGCAGTTGTTACTGATATACTGAAAAGTCATTTGTGGTTACCATTATTTTGAATTTATGGACATAATGTGATTTGCTCTAAATATTATTGTCTTACTAAATACAACCATATATTATTGTATTGCAAATTTGTATTTTAATACTATTTCATCCATAACCCTAATTAGGTAAAATAATGGCCTTCAAGAATGCTCACACCCTAACCCCCAGAATTTGTGAATATGTTACTATATGTGGCAAAAGAGACTTTCCAGATTAAGGTTCAGGATTTTGAGATGGGGAGATTTTCCTGGATTATCAGGTAAACTCAATCTAACCAGAAGCATTCTTAAATGCAGAGAACCCTCCCCAAGGTGGTCAGAGAGGAGAATGTACAAAGCACTATATTAGCTTATGCAGAGTTTGAAGATGGAAAAAAGAAGCCAGCAGCCAAGGCATATGGATGGCTTTGCAAACTGGATAAGACAAGGAACACAGATTCTCCCTTAGATTCTCCAAAAAGAAGTGCAGCCCTGTCAACACCTTAATATTTACCCACTGAGACCTCTATCAGACTTCTGACCTTCAGAACTTTAAGATAATATATTTGTGCTGTTTAAGCCAACTAAGTTTGTGGATATTTGTTTTGGCAGCAATAGGAAAAAAGTACACTATTTTACACATTTAAAAATAACATTCTGAGAAACTTCTCCAAAGACATACACGCACAAAATAGGTTGAAAACTCCTCCCTATCACTGTCTGTTGCTACTTGAAAAGGAAAACCTTAGGTACTCTAACAATGACACCAGTCAGTATGTGGTGGGGCCCCAAGGTAAATCATATTTTTTGGACTATTGTCCAAATGTTCCAGTAAAAACTTTTGTAGCAAAATCACTACTATATTTCTTAATCAAGTTTTACTTTTCCTCTCACCTTCTTTCTTAGGGGTTCTTATTTTTTCTGGCTTCCGCCATTTCCAAATCTGGATTACATTCATATATGCTACTCTTTCATGCAGGAATGAAAGCCAAGGGAGGAGTGATATTAATCCACTTAATAGGCATTATTACTTTATGAGCTTCCAAGTGAACCCAGCAGCTACTAAAATATCATGCTAGGGAATTGTTGTAGGAAAATGAAAATCAATAAAGAAGTACTATGCCAAAGGAGATGTGTTTTCCATTCCCAGTGATGATAGAGTCTCTGATAATCCTTTACTGAAATTCTTGGGATCAATTCCTAATGTGCTATAACATGTTAATTAATGCAAAAATGATTTACATTTCCATTATCCTACTTGTTCAATGTAAATGGCACCTTTTGAAGTATCTGGTTAATTAAAATTGGTAATGATGTTTGGGTTCCGTAAAGTTCTGGGGAAGTACCTGATATAATTCTACCAACGCATTTTTATCAATGTTTTTAGTCTATCAGAAAAAATCTTTCTTTGTAATTCCAAAAGAGGTGTTTGTTCCCTCATAGAAAACCACATGAGGTAACTAACATGAGTTTGCTTTTGTTGACAGCAGCATGATCTGTCTGCTGTTGGGCATAACTTGCAACATACTTGTCAGCATGTCCACCTGCTCTTATTACAAACAGTCTTGCTAAATGTGTGCATTTGGATCCTAAGAAAATAAAAAAGAGCTAAAACTGACAATGCAAACATTACAAAATTCTAAATTATTGATCAATTTGCTTTTGAAAATACACATAAAACAATCTAATCCTCCTTTCCCAGAACTGGCTCCTTCGAGTAATTAAAGACAGACATGCTAGTTTTGCTGAGGTCAAGTACATACAGTATATAATAAAGTATGATATCTGGACCTTGGACAAAATGTAATGCCAAAACTAGAATGTTGCCAACTTTCCACTGTGCAAGGTCTAATTTAGTTGATACATCTGCTTTCCATACTTCATGAGTCCTAATACATTCTCAGGAATTCAAAGCTAATATTTCTCAGGACTAAAGGTGCATAGTCATTCTGGCCTCAGGGACATAAAGTTGTGTTAAATACTCTATACTTTTACATGGAAGATTTTGAGACTGCCTTGCAGAGAGTTTTCTAAAAAGTAAAAAAGTAAAGTGATGCTAAAATCCCACTTAAAATCCATAAATATTTAACTTGTGCTTCATAACAAGTTTTTTCATTAAAGCATTTACATACTTTCACACCTCAAAAACATCTCATATCTCTAATAGCAATCCTCAACTAGGACTAGCATTTTATTGGTATTTTCATATAGCTACACACTTCCTAAATGCTTGTGTATCATATGGTAAATAGTGACAAAAGGCAGAAACTACATATTGGTTTGCAAACAGTTTGCACTTAACAGCTCTGATTTTTTTAATTAATTTTTATCTCATAGAAACAGCATACTACTAAAACCAGACAAGGATGCCATAAGAAAATAAAATTACAGGCCATTATCTTCAAACACAGATGCAAAACTCCTTAACAAAATGTTAGCAAATCTAATTCACTAGTCCACTAAAAGGATCATAGACCACAATCAAGTAGGATAGGGATGCAAGGATGGTTCATGGTCCACAAATCGATGTGATATACCACATAAACAAAATGAAGGCTAAAAGTTATATGGTCATCTCAATAGATGCAAAATATGCATTTTACAAAATTTGACATCCATTTATAGTAAAACTCTCAGGAAAACGGATATAGAAGGACTGTACTTCAACATAATAAAGACCATTTATGACAAGTCCACACCTAATATACTCAACAGTGAAAAGCTGAAAGTTATTCCTCTAGGATCAGGAACAAGACAAAGATGCTCCTCTCACTACATTCATTCAACCTACTATTGGGAGTCCTCGCCAGGGCAATTAGGCAAGAAAAATAAGCAAAAGTCATCCAAATTGGAAAGGAAGAAGTAAAACTGTCACTATTTGCAGATGATATGGTATTATATAAAGAAAACCCTAAAGATTCCATCAAAAAACTATTAGAATGAATTAACAAATTCAGTGAAGTTGTAGGATACAAAATCTGTATGCAAAAATCTGTCCCATTTCTGTACAACTATGAACTATCAGAAAAAGAAAGAAAACAATCCCATTTACAATTGCATCAAAAACAATAAAATACCTAGGAATAAATTTTACCACAGAATTAAAAGACCAATACATTGAAAACTACAAGACATTAATGAAAGAAATCAAAGAAGACACAAATGAAAAGATATCCCATGCTCATTGATTGGAAGAATTAATATTGTTAAAATATCCATACTACCCAAAATTACAGGTTCAATGAAATCCCTAGCAAAATTTCAATGGCATTTTCCACAGAACACATAATCCTAAAATTTATGTGGAACCAGAAAAGACCCTGAATAGGTAAAGCAATCTTGAGAAAGAAGAAGAAAGCTGGAGGCATCACACTCCTGGTTTCAAACGATATTACAAAGATCTAGCAATTAAAACGGTATGGTATTGGCATAAAAACAAGCACAAAGATCAGCAGAATAGAATAGAGAGCTCAGAAATAAGCCTACATATATTCGATTAATTAATTTTTAAAAGTAATCTCTACACCTGACATGGGCCTCAAGCTTACAACCCAGAGATCAAGAGTCACATGCTCTACCAGCTGAGCCAGGTAGGCACCCCTATGGTCAATATATCTACAACAAAGGTGCCAAGAATATATAATGGAGAAAGGACAGGGACACCTGTGTGGTTCAGCAGTTGAGCATCTGCCTTCGGTTCAGGGCGTGATCCCAGGCTCTGGGATCGAGTCCACATCGGGCTCCTTGCAGGGAGCCTACTTCTCCCTCTGCCTATGTCTCTGCCTCTGTGTGTGTGTGTCTCTCAGGAATAAACAAATAAAATCTTAAAAAAGCAAACAAACAATGGGGAAGGGACAATCTCTTCAATAAATAGTATTGAGAAAATAAAACAGCCATGCAGAAGAATGAAACAGGACCACTCTCATACACCATACACAAAAATTAACTCAAAATGGATTAAAGATTTGAATGTAAGACCTGAAACCATAAAATTCCTAAAAGAAAACATACACAGTAAGCCATTTGACATAGGTCTTGCCAATAATTTTTTAATCTGATACCAAAAGCAAAAGCAGCAAAAGCAGAAATAAACAAGTGGGACTACATCACACTAAAAAGCTTCTGCCCCGTAAATTATCAACAAAATGAAAAGACAACCTACTGAGAGAGAGAAAATATTTACAAATCATATATCTGGTAGGGGGCTAATATCCAAAAATAAATAAAGAGCTCCTACAACTCAATAGCCAAAAAAAAAAAGAAAGAAAGAAAGAAAGAAAGAAAGAAAGAAAGAAAGAAAGAAGAAAGAAAGAAAGAAAGAAAGAAAGAAAGAAAGAAAGAAAGAAAGAAAGAAAAAGAAAAAGACCAACAACTTAATTTAAAAATGAGCAGAAGATCTAAATATACATATTTCCAAAGAAGACATACAGATGGCCAATGCATACATGAAAAGCTTCTCAGCATCACTAATCATCAGGGAAATGCAAATCTAAATCACAATAAGCTATCCTTACATGCCTGTTAGAATACCTAAAATCAAAGTGACAAGAAATAAGAAGTGTCAGCCAGGATGTGAAGAAAAAGGAAACCCTCCTGCACTGTTGGTGGGGATGTAAATTGATGCAGCCACTTTGGAAAACAATATGGAGGCTCCTTGAAAAATTAAGAATAGAACTACCATATGATCCAGGAATTCTACTTCTATGTATTTAGCCAAAAAAAAATGAAAACACTAATTAAAAAAAAAAAAAAGATATATGCATCCCCATGTTCACTGCAGCATTATTTACAATAGCCAAGATGTGGAAACAATCAATGAATAAATGGATAAAGAAACTGTAGTATCTATATGCACACTGGAATATTATTAGGCCATAAAAGTAATAAAATCTTGCCATTTGTGACAACATGGATGGACTTCAAAGGCATTATGCTAAGTGAAAGACAAATACTATATGATCCCTCTTATATGTGGAATATATATACATGCATATTGCCTCACGCCTCAAAGAACTGTGCATTTTATGTTTTTAAATATATCATCTATCTGCTCCCAGAAAGGTGATATCAAGTTACAAT
Organism: Canis lupus dingo; assembly: GCF_003254725.2. NCBI lineage: Eukaryota > Metazoa > Chordata > Mammalia > Carnivora > Canidae > Canis > Canis lupus. The sequence continues at coordinate 33,915,752 of NC_064243.1, forward strand.
CCCACCAGGGCATGTGATAAAGCCAATTTCCCAGATGGGCAGCACTTGGTATTATTCATACTTTTTTTACCTTTGCAACATGACAAGTGAAGTATATTTCATTTTTAATTGACATTTCTTATATTATTAGTGAAGCTGACTATTTTCAGTTCTTTGGGAGCCATATTTGTCTTTTGTGTCCCATGAATTGTTACCGTTCATTGTCAATTGTCCTACAGAGATTTAGTTTTGTTATATTAATTTGCACATGCTCTTTGTACAGAGATATCAAGTCTTTGTCTTTCATATATATTACAGACATGTTTCCAGTGTGTATGTCAGCCTTATCTACGCTTTTATATGTACATCATAAGAAAAAATGGAATTTTCTTTGTTTTGACTTTTTAAATTCTAGTTAGTTAACAGAAAAAAAAAAGTTTTGAATGAGCCAAATTTATTTTTACTTTCTCTTCATTGTTTCCAGGCTTTATGACATGCTTAGAAGGCCTACTTTTTTTAAAGATTTTATTTACGTCTTCATGAGAGACACAGAGAGAGAGGCAGAGACATAGGCAGAGGGAGAAGCAGGCTCCTCATGGGGAGCCTGATGTGGGACTCAATCCAGGACCCCGGGATCATGACCTGAGCCAAAGGCAGACACTCAACCACTGAGCCACCCAGGTGCCCCAGAAAGCCTTCTGTAATGAAATTTATAAAAATATTCACCACAACAGATTTTTTTTATTCTGATGTTTCATTATTTAAACTTAGTTGAATCCCAACACCAGAATAAAATAAGAGACCTAAGTGCTTACTCTTCATTTGCTTTACCAATGAACATCTGGGAAAGGAGAGACTAAAGCTAATAACTAGTTTATTAAATTCGACCTGGGGAACAATGTCAGGGCTCAGTTTACTGTTTTTTTACATAAGGTCCAACATCCCAGTTTCACTGATCACTTTCTTTGAATTGATGACATATTAGTTACGAAATAAAATACAGCTTTTGTATTATTTGCGTGCTACTTTTCTTTAATAAAGATGATGGTAAACATGAACCTAGAGTCCATACTATATTAGGTATATAAAACACAAGTATATTTGGATCTATTTTGAACAGTCAATCCATGCACACCCATTTATTTCTATTGATATTCGCAGTTAATAATTTCCCCTGTGGATTCCTTTAACTATGAGACGCAATTAAAACCAAACTCAAGAAATAAGCAAACGTGAGTGTCTGGGTGGTTTAGCTGGTTTAAGTGTCTACCTTCGGCTCAGGTCATAATCTCAGGATCCCGAGATAGAGCCCCCTGTTGGGCTCCCTGCTCAGCAGGGAGTCTGCTTCTCCCTCTCCTCTGTCACTCCCCTTGCTCATGCTCTCTCTCTTTTTCTCTATCTCTATCATAAATAAATAAACAAATAAATAAATAAATAAAATCTTTAAAAAAAGAAATAAGCAAATGTTTCAATAAATACAATTTGAAAGAAAACTTCTTTTCATAAAAGCATCCATAATTATAATTGTGCTAATTTACTTTATTCTAATTATGCTAATGTACTTTAATAACTAAAAGAATTCAAAGAATTATAGGTATCCTTGCTTCTCTGCAAACAGTAAGTCCATGTATCACCTTGTCACAAAATGCTGTGATGTAGAGCACTGACCTAGGAGTCTGAAGACCTATCCTTCATACTCCGGGCTGTGCCACCATTTAGCCTGTGACAGAAGCTCCCTGTGTCTGTTTCCTCAGGGTGCATGAGATTCAGTGAGATCTCTGACTTTTCTAAAACATTATGGCTTATTTGTGAAATAAGTATCTCTTCCTCTTTTCAGTGTTCAGCACAAGACATCCTGGATCAAAAGCCTGCAGGAAACCAGTCTATTTCTATAATATGAATTGCCTATTAAGGGCTGTTCTGTGACAGGCCCTCAGCGAAGAGCATGCTGCGGAATCTTACCGTAACTCTGCAAGCTGTGTGCTGGTTCCTTTTTACATCAGAGGACACTGCAACCAAAGAGATTGAGTCAGTGACCAAGGCTGTGCAGCTAATAAAGACATGAGGTGGTATTTATATCCTGTCCCTGTGACTTCAAAGTCTAAACGCTACTATTATGCACTCTGCACTCTTGTCACATGCTGTCATTGATACTTCCTGGTCATCAGTCTCAGGAACAATTTTTGTCTTCTGAGATATAAGATTGGATTTCTCTGAAAAGCTATGGCAGCTTAGCCATTTTGTCCTTTTAGATAGTGAGAAGCTTTGGGTGAATTTTTTTAATAACAGGCTTTTTCTCATTTTAAAGATAGACGTTTTTCATTTCAGAAAATTAAGTGTAGAAAAATACATAAGTAATAAGAATCATCCATAATCCCACCATGCTCAGAAATTTCCCCCAATATATTGGGAGAAGGGTCAGTGACCACCCTTCTCAGACACTGAGGAGAAAAGGCAGCTCGATATGCTCAGTAGTCAGGCTCCCCACGGCCAACCAGACTGCAGTCCTCAAAGGGACAGTAGGAGACGCACCCTGGGGACAGCTCACAGCTTCCCAAAGAATGGGGTGGAGACTTTGAAAAAGAAAAGCCCTGCTCCCCAGAAAATACTGGCAACTCTCCCCTCACCTCACCCATGCACATCTTTTTGCATCTCTGTGTGTAAGAAGGGATCCCAATGTCTGGTGTATTTTTAAGCTATATCCATGTAGAAACAGCATGACAAAACCTCCTGCCCCGCCTGCTTTTCTTAATGAAATTCCTTTTATCTGTGCTGATCTGTCTTCCTCTTTCTCCGGCCTCCTAACACTGTGGATAGAGAAGAATCATGAAAACCATAATCCCCACTGTGCACCACTATCTCAGCTCTTCCCCGTGAGGCCACCTGTCACCCTCATCCAACCACTGCATTGAATTTGGAGGATGTCACCGTCAGTTACATCTGATGGTTACTTCCTGCAATGTTTGGGGGAATTGGGGTCCTCTGACAGGACCCACAAGAAGAAAAACCAACACAAGGAGAAAGGGAGCACTTTGGTGGCCTCAAGAAGCAGTACTTGCTGAGCAGAGGGAGAGAGGTCTACTTGTCTCGTTAGTTCAGACTTTTTTTTTTTTTTAAGATTTTATGTATTTATTCATGAGAGATACAGAGAGGAAGAGAGAGAGGCAGAGACACAGGCAGAGGGAGAAGCAGGCTCCACACAGGGAGCCCGATGCGGGACTCGATCCCAGATCTCCAGGATCACACCCTGGGCTGAAGGCGGTGCTAAACCACTGAGCCACCGGGGCTGCCCTAGTTCAGACTTTTGTTCACCATTTATTGTCAGATGCTTTATCACTCCATGAAGGCAAAGACTCTGTTTCCTGCACTGCTTTATCTCCAGGCCCTAGACAGGTGTCTAATACATTGTAAGCACGCAGTAAATACTTGGTAAATTATTTAGATTGAAAGAAAATCAGGTACCCTCAATAGGATCCTCCTGTCCCAACCATTAAAAGTGGAGCGCCTCACAGCACCGCTCTGGGCTCTAATACCTCTCTCCCCACCCTGTCTCATCTGTGAGCCAACCTTCAATTGGCCACATACTTGCCGATGATTTCTAACTGTGTTACTCAGACTCAGTTCTTTCTTCTGTATTCCAAACTTCACTTGACATTTCTATTGGGGTGATTCTAAAGGTACACAAACATGCCCTAAACTAAACAAACTCTTACACCCTCCACCACCTGACCCCTCACCAATGTCTCAAGGAATGCCACACTTTCTACTCAATCAATTGTATAATCTAGAAGTGACATTTGACTCCTACTTTGCATTATTCCCCACGTCCAGTTCCCAAACCTTGTGTTTATCCAATTGGTGAATAGCATGTTCTTTGATCTCTACTACCATAATGCTAATCCAAGCTACGGTTCTCTTACTTGGACTTTTCACCTGGATTCATCTGGAGAAGCCAATGATTCTCCCTGCATGCTCTCCGTCCTTCCCTCATTAGTCTACTTTTTGCCAAAATCAATATCACTTTTTAAAACCTTAAATCTGATTCTTCTGTATCACTGTTTACCCTCAGTATGAGCCCATTGCCCTCTGGATGAAGACCAAAATCCTTCACAGTGCCTCTCAGGTGCTCTGCCATCTGATCCATACCTGCCTCTGGTGGGCCTCATATCACTCTCCGCCTCACTCTTTGTGTTAAGACACCCTAGGCTTCCTATAGGTCCTCCAAAGTCATGCCCCAGGACTTTCACATATAGTGAAGCTTTATCTAGAAATATTCTCTCCCTCAACCTCATTCCATACTTAACCTTGTTCAGTCTCACTTGTGTTTGATATCAAATAGATTGTAAATAAAAACAATTATATGAGGGATGCCTGGGTGGCTCAGCTGTTTAGAGCCTGCCTTCTGCCCAGGGCATGATCCTAGAGTCCTGGGATCGGGTCCCATGTCAGGCTCCCTGCACGGAGCCTGCTTCTCCCTCTGCCTGTGTCTCTGTCTCTCTCTCTCGTGTGTGTGTGTGTGTGTGTGTGTGTGTGGGTGTGTCTCATGAATAAATAAATAAAATCTTAAAAAAAAGAAAGAATTGTATGCTAAGTATTAATGGTTACCTCTTCATGGGGAAAAATAAATAAATAATAAAAATACAGGCCCTGAAGTTTGGTCACCAGAATAAATTCAGGTTCAGCATTTGGCCATGTTGCCATGGACAAGTTACTTAAAATGACAAAACTTCTATTTCCTTTCTTATGAAATGGTGGAGATACTAGTACATACCACATAAGCTTTGCTTAAATAAAAATAGAATATTTTTGAAGCATTTATGTGATGTCTTGTGTAATTATATACAGAAGTGTTTCAGTCCATGCTTATGATGAATCATGCAGGTGGGCCTATCAACTTTTCCTACCTCTGGACATTAAAGTTGATTATGAATCAACACATGGTGCAGAGTCCTAATCAATGGTGGTGAAAAAAGTCCTACATCTTCTGAATCTGATTCTCAGTGAGAAGAAAAAGCACAGCAATGAGCCATAGTGGAAAAGCTATACCAAAAATCCACTTCCTCCCCACTCAAGGTAAAAAATTGATATATTCAAAACTCTAGTAGCTTAAGAAAAAAATATTAAAATATGAAGAATGTCTAACTAAACTGAGAGGCATACTTCCTAAAAGACAGGGAATTACTTTTTTGAAATAGAGGAAATCAATGCTTCTCAAATGTTCCTCTCCAGAAGACAGAATGAATAGACACCTGCCAGATGCTCTGGAGAAGAGCAGAATAACATGATATATCTCTGAAATCAGCTGTAACTTATGATTTGTAGAAATGTTAAATTCTACATCTTATTTTTTATATTTATTATTTTAAAATCTCAGTGAAAAGGTGCACTGTATATATTTGAGAGCTTCCCGGCACACTGCTACTTATCAGGTGAGAAACACAAATTGAACCGGTATCATCTAAGGTATATAACCTATTGAGGGAATTCTCTTTAAGGAATAAGTTAATTTAGTAAGGGAAAAAACTATCACACTGAACATCATCTAAAAAGTTAGCTATAATAGTTTTTCCCTTAAGCCCTATTGGAAGCTAGTTGTGTAATAGAAAAAATGAGAGTTTTGCAGTCAATGTATTACAAACCTGGGTCTGCCTTCTAAGACCTGAAAGAAAGTTGTTTAACTTCTCTGAGCCTCAATTTCTTTAGCTGCAGAGGGAAATAACAATGAAGAGTTGTTTAAACAACCAAAAATAATGTATACAAAATACCTGGCTTGATTACTACATGGAGTGGATGGATGTTCAACATAATAGATGCTCAGTGTAATGCTTTATGAGGTTTTATTCATTCATTCATATTCATTCATATATTTATTTATTCATTTTGGTAGAGGAGTATGTCACTGAGACAAGGTGAAAGTAATGGTCTGAATACCATTCTTGCTAAACATTTTATTGGTCTTTCGCAGAGGCTTCTCCAGGTACAAACATAAGATCACAGTGTGCACTGGCTGCTCAGTAGCCCAGAGCAGTTTGAACAATTTGTCTATGTACAAAGCAATGAGGTTATAATTCCATTAGGGTGAGTTTGCATATATGTTCACCTAAAAATAGTTACTGAACTCTCACTATGCAAAAAGCATCATACTAGCCATAAAATGCAAAGGACTCAGATAAAATGGAAGTATAAATGATAAAAGGAGCAAAATTGCTATTCCTAATTTCTAAAGAGCTCACTTCTAAAGGAGGATAAAATGAACATGCGATAGGCCCAGTGTTTTTCAAAAAACACAATTGACTCTAGGCTCAAGAAAATATATCACAAAGCTTATGAATAAAATTTTTCACATAAATGGAATACTTGCTAGAGGGAGGAAGCACTCAAATTAAACTCAGCATGGTCAGCTCCAAAACCGTTATGTAGTTGGGGCCTAGAGGCCATCTAGTTGGAAGAACCAGACAGATTTGCTTTGAAGCTTGGTTGACCTGTACTCTGATTTTATTTAGGGTGCCTATGGTGGCGGTGAAGAAGATTATGGAGAATGTTTAACCACAACCATTACCCATGTCTCTGACTCAGGGATCCCTTAGCAGCATCTCAGAAATTTGGGTTGTAGAACTGGTTTTATCCTTACGTTTGGAACCTAGAGATAATGTCTGGCTTTTTAATATATATTAAGTACTTTATAGGACTGTACCAAGTGTCAGGCAAAGTCACAATATGTTCCCAATGAGCTCAGGGTCTAGTTGAAGGGACAGAGACCCCCAAATTAGTAAGTACAGCTGTGTGATAAGCATTCATCTGGACTTCATTCTTTCCAAGGAAATATAAATGAGGTGGAAATCAGGCTTCCATCCATAATAAGCAGGGTAATCTTTCCGTAATTGGGGTTGTTGGACATTAATCCAACAAGATCCAGGAAATCTTTCTCCGCAGCCCAATTTCTAAAAAATAATATGTTTATTTTCAAAGCTCATGTTTCCTATAGATATTATCTCCTCTGGTAAGTTTTAAAAATGGCTCAAAATACAAAAGATTTACACATAACTCTCCTGAGAAAGCCAAAGATTGAAAGAAAAAAATCACTTAATCTTGCATTGGGAGAGAAAGAAATGTACTTTGGCTGCCAGTTGCTAATGTAATTAATTAGTGCCTGGTGAAAGTAAAGCCTTGTTTTATAAAAAGTTAAATATATTGAGTTACTGTCATGAGCCAGAGATGGTGTTGGGTGATTTATATATATTATCTCTGTCAGAATTCCCCAGAATAATGGTCGTCTTTCTCTTTTCCTCCTCCTCCTCCTTCTTCTTTTTTCTTCTTCTTCTCTTTCTTTTTCTCAGAATAGTCTTCTTAGACAAATTTATATCCTAAAGCCCTGAATTACTCTTCCCAACAATATTTTGATTTCTAGGAACATCCTTCTGTTCATCTACCAAATACCGCTTCAAGGGCAGAGTTTGAAAAGCAAGGCCCTAAAATGCTTAATTTCCTTTTGATTTTTGGTCTGTGTGGGATCACAAATATTTGGTTGAGAATTGACCATTTCTACAGTACACCTTAAGCGAGCCAAATTCCAGTGTGGCTCTACCTGAAATATTTGCCAAAGTCTTGAGGCTCTCAGGATAGTATTGACTCTATAAAGAAATGACTTTCACCTAAGTCTAACTATGCTCTTCTCCTCTACCTAAAAGTAGTAAGGAGAAATATGTTTGCTATCATATTAAATAAAATATTTCTTTATGTCTTAAGTTTATTCATAAACAAATCATGTACACTTCAGATCACATAATGCAAACAGACATGTAGGGTACAGCTAACCCAGGCTGCTCACTTCATAAATGAGGAAGCCAACTCAAAGATGAGGAGTCTCCCTTGACATGTTGCTTGAAGAAAAATGCAGGTCAGGATAAAATGCACTTCTCCTCACTCATTTCCCTGCCTCTCCCATTGAACCTCTGCATCTCTTGCTGCTGGCATATTCGTGTGCAAAGTTCCCAAGGAGTGCTCTCCCAGTGTATCATTTTCATTTTGGTACGTTATTTTTCTACTCATCCATTATTTCTCCTAAGTACCTTTGAACTTAAAAGAAGGTTAAGAAAATCGTTTTTCATAAGACAATACCCAATTGTAATATAAAAGCATACTGACAGTTTGCTATGTCAGGAATCTCCGTCTTCCATCAGATACTGTGGAATGCAATTCTGTAATAACAGTAACAAAAAATTCATTGGAAAACCAAGATAGCACATGACCAGAGTTTAATGAAGAGGCAGGCATATCAACTGTTGGAATGGCTAAGAGGTGATGATGACATAAACTCAAAAGAATATGTTCCAATTTCTGTTAATTAGCAGGACACAAAATTTCTTGTTTTTTTTGGAGCATTTAAAATCTTCTCTCCTTTTGAAACTGTTTTCCATTGTCTTCTAGTCCATTGTTCTACATTAGTTCTTCTCTCCCTCCAGCTCTCTCTCTCTCACCTTCTAGATACCTGCTTAATAACATCTTTCTATGACCCTGATAGCCTTTCCTCTCTCTTTCTCACCATTATTTTTCTATGGAGCCACAATTTTGCATTTTCAACCCTCCCAGAGAGTTTCCACAATTCGTTTCTAAGACATCTCAAACTCTTGTGTCAAAATGAATTCATTGTATGTACAAATTTATCCTTCAATGGAGTGGAGCATATTTCTTCATTCCTTTAAGTGTGAACTGTGCATAATGACTTCTTTCCAAAGAGTATTGTAGGAAAAGGATAATTTCACAATGGAGAAGCTGGGCAAACACTACCTCAGCCAGAAAAATCATGATCAACCACCATGTACAGACCCCTAATATGATGTGATAAAAATGGTACTTTTTCTCTGTGGTCTTTCTTCCAAAAGTCGTAACCCTAGTCAAGTCATAAAAAAACATCAGGCAAATAATAACTGAGGGACATTCTACAATATACTTGACCAGTACTCCTCAAAATGGACAAGATCATCAAAAACCAGGAAGGTCTGAGAGGAGCCTGAGGAGACATTACAACTAGATGCTATGTAGTAAGCTGGAAGGGATCCTGGAACAGAAAGAAGACATTAGATAAAAACTAAAAAAAAAAAAAAAAAAATCTGAATAAAGTGTGGACTTTAGTTAACAATAATACATAAATACGTGATTATTAATGGTGACAAATGTACCACACTAAGAGGCTAAGAATAGGGAAACTGAGTGTGAGTAGATGAAAACTCTCTGTGAAATCTTTATAATTTTTCTGTGAATCTAAAACTCTTCTAAAATAAAAGTGTTAAAATAACAAATTCATAATTTTCCCTCCCAAGTATTTTTTTTCTTATGTTCCCTATTTTTGTCTGTGTAACTGTGGTAGGACAACCAGAATGTTGCCCCAGCTATCCACAGTTATAAGGCACACAGATTTTAGTGAATGTTTTATTAGTTTTGAAATTTAATATCTGAGTTTAGCACCTACATGTTGAGAAAAAAAAATAGCTAAGATAGAAAGCTGCCAAATAGCCTCCGTTTGTTAATGACACAAATCTGGGCACCACACCATAAAGTACAAAGTTGATTTGAGATCATCTATAATGGAGACATCAAAGTGGACCCACTTTTATTTAGATTCAGGAAACTTTAAACTAATTTTTCTATAAATTATCTACACTGCCTAACATGAAGATAACCTGACAAGACCTCCTGCCTTTTCTGCTTGCCAATTTAAAGTCATTAACATCTTTCCAGTTAAAATCCTAGAATAAATTTTGAATAAATACTCATCCCTCAACTGTTTCTCCACCTTCCCCTATCTGCTTCTCCAGAGATGATTTAATGTCACACAGTCTATGTTGCATGAAGAGGGAGGAAGTACAACTTGTGCCAGCATCCCCTTGCCCTAGTGGCCTCTTCTATGCTCTAGGTTGATCCCATTGGTCACTAATATGGTATGTGGGTTGCCATCCACACCAGATGGCATAGGTAGGCCCGTCCTGTTCTTTCAGATTCCATTCCTCTCCCATGTTACTTCTCAACAATAGCCTTTGGTGCTGCTGTTCTCTCATCCTTTAGCCTCTGCTTCCTGACCCCTGGTTTTTTCTGGTTCTATTACCACTTCCCCATTCCTTTCCAAGATATATAGAAAGTTCTGGATACTTTGCAATCTACATACAGGCCTTGGGAGCCAGGAATGACATAGAAGGCCCATCCACCTAAACCCTTTTATCAGTGATAATTACTGTTTTTGTTCACTGCTGTATTCTTGAGATGGCATGCTGCTCTGGGATCATGATGAATGGAGGCCTTTTCAAAGGGGCCATGCCATAGGAAAGAAGGAACAAGTCCTCTTCTTTGGGATTTTCCCAAACCTGCTGGGGTTTTTCCACCACAGTACCTAGCAACAAATCCTCTCCTCCTTTGCCTTGGTGAGGTAGCAATGGAGCATGGACTAGATCCCCCAATTGGTTCATCTCTTGCTCTTCATGCCTCATTGTGTTCTTGTGCTCTCTTTCTTTCTTCTACCTTCTTTTTTGCCCATCACACTCCTGTTCCTCTCCTTAGACATGTAAAGGATTTTTATTTCCTTTTCCTCCCTAACAGGAACTGCCTTCGTGCCACAGCCCCATCGCTCTTTGTTCTATAATTTATATTAAAACTTTATGCTACAGTCCCTCTTTTTACGACTCTTAATATTCAAAGCCTAGCTTTGGAAATTCTAAGAAAACTCTTTCTCTCCAATAAAGAAAAGCTCTTACAAATCAAAAGGCCTCTTTTCAAGCCATTATCTCGCTACGACTTCAAAAATCTCTCTTTGAAATTCAAAGCAGAACAATGATTACTGTTGAACAATTTCTTTGTTTGGACCTACCCTCTGCTACCTTTTGGCAGTAAGATCAGGTTTAGGTCTTAAGCTTCTTTGCAGAAGGACTGCCAGGGACAAATCTCAGTTACTCAGAGAAAAAAAATGTGACAGGTTATATTTAAGCTATTATCTCAAAGTAAATGTTTTTGCTCTGCTTGGCTTCAATCCCAACCAGGCTCCATGGAGCCCTCATTCACTCTAGCCACCAACACTGGTAATCAAGACATTTCTTGATCTTTCTTGTGCCTTCATAGTCAATCAAATGTTAAGTGCTGTTAGTTCTGTTGTAATATTTTTACCAGTTTCCCCTTTTCCCGATTGCCATTAATCCACCCTTTACTTTTCACCTCGATTATTTTTGTCAACGTCTAACCTCACTGCTTAAAGTTTCTCCTTCAGTTTTTTTCAGTTATTCTTTCCTCAGGTTGCAAATCTGAACCTTGGACTGATGTATACCTGAGATCCAATTCTATTTTGACATTGGTCAATTTGAGTAAGCTTTTAAACGCCTGTCTCCTCAACCTTGGAAGGATGCGATGAGGTAATATATGCAGAGCGCTTAGCATGGTGATTGGCTGATGCAAAGTAGGCACAGAAGGTTGCAATTATAATATAATATTAATATTTGTTATCATTCTCAAAGGTATGAAGTGTTTTCAGAGCTTCATGGATGAGAAAGACACTGAAGGCAGAGTAGGCTTCGAGGCAATGAAGTTGTGGGCAAAGATGGTGAACAAAAGTGTAATGGCAGGAAGGTGCAGAGCAGTGAGTAGGCAGCAAGATGGAAGCAGAAGATGCCAGGAAGGTAGGGAGAAAAAGATTGGAGGGGCAAGTTACAGAAAAGTTGGGGATGACCATAATTTCTAAGGTTAAGAACTTGTATTTTATTTCATAGGGCATTAAAGAAATTGTTGCTTTATCCTAGCAGTAAAGTCATGTGTGTGTCGTGTGAGCACATGGGTTCATCTACAAATGAAAATCAGAATGTTCCAAGGATAGCAAAAAACAAAAACTCATCTGCCTGTTGAAACAAACATGTTCACATTCTCTGAACAGTTACTTTAGAGTTTTTCAAAGGGATGAATTCTTTTTTTTTTTAAAGGGATGAATTCTTACAAATGAAGTTTAAGTATCATAATCTTTCATTCCTATTATGTTAGCCAAATATATCATCGAGTTTATATACGGTGTGTGTTAAATATTTTAATGTTTTTTAGCCTTAGTTTTAATTTTGCAGTAAGGTTTTGCCTTCTGCCTTTGGAAAGGGAAAAGAGAGAGGGATGTGGAGGGGGAAATGAGAAATGGGAGACAGGGAGAGAGAAACGCGTCAGGACCAGGGACCAAGAGAGAAGGAAATTAACAATGTAAGATTTGGGAAACCCAGGGATACCATCTTAAGGGTGAGAGGCTCATGGAAAGCAAACTTGCTCTTGCGAAATGGCAATAAATGAGCTCATATATTTAGAATAAATATTCATTAACTGTTCTGCCTCCCCCGGCAATGAATTATGCAAATAAAGGAGTAAGACAAACCATTTGCCAGGTAAAAAACTGAATCTCTTTTCTTTTCAGAAGCAAAAGGCTCCACGTGAACCCAGGGCGGCTGACAGTCAAATTGGGAAGAATTCAGGATTCAGTTCATCAGGTGACTAAGAGCCACGCTGTCGGCAGGAGGAACCCTTGCCTTGTGTCCTGTATCAGCTCCTGTCACGAACACATAACTGGTCTTCTGTAAGCTTATTGAACTGAATAAACTGAAAACCTGAGGACTGGAGAATATGAATGCTGGCCATTGGTCTAAGCTGACCCTTCCCAACCTTCACAGAAGCTCTGTATTATGCTCTGCTGGCTACATGATACCTGACCTATAGAACTTGACATTCTCACCGAGGAATGTTTTATGGGCTTGTTTATTCTCGTATTGGCCCTTCAGTGTAAAGAGCATCTACTTAGCATGATTTCAAATACACTCAACGATCCAATTGTTTCCTTCAACCTAGGTTCTTGGGAGCTGCACAGAATGGGCCAATTTACTGCATTTCCCCAGAAGGACAGGGTTTTATATACTATCCTGATTCACTCCATTTTCCTTCCTATCAGCTCCTTCCTAAAAGACCATCCTCTGCAGGCACTTCAGAATTGCTCAAGATAACTGAGGAAAAGGGCAGACGTTAAGAATGCTAGGATTGGTGGATTAATAAAAAAATAATAACATTCTGGTTCCTTTACCCCATGTCCTTCATGCTCTTAATTAACTTCTTCAGTGTACAAGAAAAATAGGACCTAACTCCCGACGGATCAGTGTTCCTTGAACCTTTATGGTGCACTTCAATTACAGTTATTAATAGTGAGATCATGGAAGAATGAGTAAGACATTCCTACTCATTAAAGAGCTCCCAAATGATACATCCAAAACGTTAAGTTCTTTAAGTGGCTGTAACTTTCCATTAATAATGAAGAAAGATTCCTTATTTTAAAATTTCTAAAAAAAAATAAAATAAAATAAAAATAAAATTTCTAGAAATTTGGGCCTTGAAAACCATGTACCACTAAAAAAGTTCAGTTTATTGGTTGTGAAACATCCTTTTTTCTTTTTCCTATTATGGGGGAGGAGCGATGGAGTCCTATCTTATTTCTAGCCCTCTCCAGGAAGTCAGAGGCAGATCAGCGAAGATTATGTTAAAGATTCAAAAAGCCTAAAGGTGTAAAAAAAAAAAAAATGCAGATACTATTATTATCAACACTTTGTCTTTGCTCTCATTCTGCTAACTTCCATTTAACCCATGAACTTTCTATTCCCAGTCAGTGGTTTTATTCTGTTCGAAACTTTTAATTTTTAATTAATATTTTAACTTTTAAATATCAGTTAAATAACGAAACACTTTCAATCCTTGAATTTACATGGAAATGAAACTAAAACAGCTTTTTTATAAAAGGAAAGGGGAGGGAAGCCTGTTCCTTGAGTTATCAGACACATTTTGGGGACATGTGTCCCAGAACAGCCCTGGTTGCCTGGAATTTTCATAAGCCAAGTCTTCCTTTGAAAAGCAGTTGCCTGTTTCTTTATTATTATTCAGTTTGAAAAGCTGCAAGAGTCTTCTTAAAAGTATGAAAGTGTGTGTGTGTTTAAGACAAAGAAAATCCACAATTAAAAAAAAAAAAAAGAATCGAATCTGCCCAGGCCTGAGAAGAGCCCCAATTCCATTTCCTTTCTCCTACACAGCTGAGGTGCTTCAAAGTTTGCAATGGGAATAAAATTGAAATGAACCGAGAATGATGTTGATCGTAAGGGAAAACTTTTCAGTTTTACTTTTATTCAATTTCCTGATGGATAAGGCTGTACCACAACCCGACTGGGGGAGGAGGTGAGGTTGGCCCCTGGGTAGGCTGGAATCCTCCTGCAGGGGCACAGAGTAAGAACCAGACACCGAGCCAGATCCGCGTTTCTGCTATACACTCCGTCCCAGGAGGTTCACAAATCTAAAACACGTGAAGAAAGTAATTGAGTAGCTATAAATTCCATCATAAAAGTTTCCTACTGGGAATAGGCAATAAGTCCATTAAAAATAAACCACAACAGGGATTCTTGATGGTGGAAAACATTACAAATAACTCACACGCTGGCAAGAAATGACAACCAATAAGTGCATTCTAAAAATAGTGGACCAGAGGAGGGAAGCTACCTACAATAAATGATTTCCAAAGGAAATGCCAATTACTAGAAAAAGGCCAACAGAAATGGTGAGGAGGGCCCAGGCTCCAGCCTGCAGGTCTCTCTCTCTCCACTGGCTGCAGTTAAAAGGAAGAATTTTTTTTTTTTTTAATTTCCCCATGATGAGTAGTTCCCATGCTTTAATATAGGTTGAAGATTTACATGTTTTTTTCCCCATAATGTAAAAGGTGGCCTTGTTCTTAAAGAATAGGAATTGCAAACAACTTTTACCACGTGGCTGTCGAGCACTTGAAATGGGGCGAGAAAAATTGAGCAACTAAACTTTTAATTTAATTAGTTCAAACTAATTTAAATTTAAATAGCTGCATGTGTGTGATGGTTCCCATCTTGTAGGTCAGTGCAGTTCTCATATGAATGGCTGAGGTTGAAAAGTAGAGAGAATAAGGGTCTGGAGACCCAGGGAAAGGAAGAAGAAGGCATTACAGATCAGTAGCGAAACAGGGATAGTTAATAAATGGCTTTGGGGAAAAAAAACAAAAAAAAAAAAAAAAAAAGAACCCAAAAACTGTGGGAGACAAAGAGAAAATTAAATCTGTAGCACGTATCAAATATATTTTTTTTAATCCTGGAAAAATAATCAAATGCTTTCTGCATTCAATATAATTTATACTGGCATTAAATTCAAAGCATCTATATAGATCAACATGGATAAACTAAAACATAAAAAGTCAAGAAACATAAGATTGTGAGCATATGTTTGGCACACCACCTCTTGTTCAACACTTTAAAATAGAAAAAAAAAAAACAATAGTGCATATTGTTTACCGAGACATACAGATATGCTAAACACATAAAAACACGCAGACAACACTCCTAACTTTCAGATAATGGCTGCCTCAGGCAAGAGAGCTGAGGCGAGGGAAGGGAGTGGAGGAAATTTTAGTTTACAGACCTGAAACAAATATGGCAAACTATGAATGTTTAATACCAGCACTGGGTACACCTGGGTTATACTATCTTCTGTGCTCTTCTCTGTGTTTAAAATGAAAAATGAAATTTTCAAAATTGCAAATTTACTTATTGTTAGTGACAAAGTTTTGCCATCAGTCTGGGCTGCCTTGTGGGAAGAGTTGGTGGGCAAAATTCTTGCAGTCCAAATCAGATGATAAAATGCCAGATACCTTTAGATATTTTCACAGGTAATTGAAATTCACAATGATTTTATAATGGAAGGTATTCTATATTTATTATTTTTAGGCAATATACTCTTCTACTCTATACCACACCTCCAGGTATGGTTCCACTAATCTAGCAAAACTTTCCCATACTTAAAGCTTTATGTACAAGAATTCGTGATCATCACCATAGAAAACATCAAAGACAAAAATTTGATCTTTTGAAATACAGGACCATGAATAAAAATAGATGAAATGACTATTATTGCCATATATCAACAAAATGGTTCCTATTTCTACTTCACTTTCATCTTCAAATATACTGACAAAATCTTTATAGTTTTAGCAAAAATACAAGGTAGCAATTTTGATTCTTTCCAGTAAATCCTCTCATTACTGTTAGAACCTAAACAACAACTAATAAATGGTGAAACTAATACCTGAATCCAGGTTTATCCTATTTCTAATCCTTACTCTGAAACACTAAGCTACACTCTCTTGCTTTCCTCATCCCCAACACAGAGAAGTATTAAAATGAGAAAATCATCAAAAAGACAAGGTCAATAATTGTCTTTGTTCTCTTTGGCCAATCTATGGTGACTGTTCTTGCCCATTGTCTCGATAAAAGTACACAGGCATGGACTCGCGTCAATCTTATTCAGTGTTGTTAAACAGGGAGGATGAGCACATTCAACAATATGTTTGTTACTAAAATTTCATGTGTAAGCTATTTCATGTGTGAGGTTCCCAGGTAAACTTCCCTTCTTACTAATACTAATATTACCTAACACAAATAAAATCCTAACGTAAGTGTAATGAAAATTTAAAAAAAGAATTATTATAACATGCTAGGTAGAAAACACTTCCTCAGATGACTGTAAATGATACAGCTAGGGGCGCCTGGGTGGCTTACGGTCAGGTAAGCGTCCAACTCATGATTTTGGCTCAGGTCAGGGTCCCAGGGCGGTGAGATGGAGCCTGGTTTTGGATTCTGTGCTCCTTGGGGAGTCTGCTTCTCTTCCTCTCCACGCCCCCTTCTGCCCCTTGCTGCTCAAGCAGTTATATGCAAACATGTTACACAATAGGCTTAGGTCAAGGTTAGCTCTGGGTTAGAAAGATACTGGAAAGTAAGGAAGAAACATCTTCTGCATTAACAGAGCAGAGGAGAATGAAGCATCTTGAACAGCAGGCAGTCAGAGAAGTAAAACTTAGGACTACTCCCACACCAGACTGAGAAGTAGGGAGTTTACTTTAGTATCCACTGTAGCACTGAAACTCCACCAAGGAAGGAACCGTGATTTTTCTTTTCCTCCTCAGCAATATATTCAAAGGATCTAGCATAGAGTAGACATTCAAATATCTGTCGGTTAATCATTGAATAGATGTATATCCCCCACCTTATAAACCCACATCCCTGCTAGTAAGTCACTTAGAATACTCTTCTCTGGAGCTTGTGGCTCTAACTCTTTGTTTCTAACTCACTCCTTATAATCAGGGCTAGAAACCTCCTGAAGCCTTGGTCTCCTTATCCATAGCTGAAGATCTCTTTCCTGAACCAATTGAAATATGACTTCCTTTAGTTTTTCCAGAAATATGTTTTCTTATCCTATCTCTCAAAGCTGGACTTTGTCTATCTCCCAAGGAAACAGCCACTCACTCTATCTGATGGACTGGCTCTTACTCATGTGCTCATGGGCGTGTGTTAGCTTCAGACCTCTGAGAAGCAGATGCCAAAATGGGACTAGGGGTGCAAGAGCTATTGCCCTTATAAAGGCATAAGGCATGCTTATAAAGGTTAAAGGGAGGGAATAGAAAAGGACATGAGCACCTTCCAATCTGACCCTAGTGAAGGAAAGGTGAGGGCAGGAGGGCTGGAGTAGGGGGAGGAATCTCAGACTCTAGCACAGTTCTGAGATTTCACCCAGGCCAATGAGGGCTTTTGGGACCAAGTTACGCATTACAGGAGCCCCAGCCAGGTACGGAAGGCTGGCTCCCGCTGGCTGGGAGGGGGACAGGGGATGGAGAGGCAGGGTGGGATGTGAGCAACGGCTGGAGCCATTGCGCAAAGACGCTCTTTGCATTCGAGTTCCTCCTTTTTCTAACTGTGCCAGGAAAAGAACAGAGACACGCCCCTTCTGTGTTTCTCTCCTTGCCCTGGTAACAAGTGGGTATTTGCTAGTGCTCTCTGGAGACAAGGCTCTGCTCTCATTTACATTCACACTTTCCAGGCTTTTGTGTGTGTGTTTGGGCACACATAGAAAATGATACTATATTGGCAGGGCATTATGGAAAATAGAAGAGCCTGTGCCAGGCAAAGGCTCAGAGGACTGAGGGAATCGGCATCCCAAACTCTTTTCATCCATTTGAAGCACACTGCAGGGAATCTACAGTGCTTTAACCCTCTGTATAAAATAACCCTCTGTATAAAATAACTAGTTATTTTACAGAGGGATTTTCTCCGTGCGGTGGTTCTCCGCTCTGACTGTACATGTAAATTACCTGGAGAATTTTGCTTTTAAAAAATGAATTCCCTGATACCACTCCAGACCAGTCACAAGCTCTATGGTGGGCCCCTGATACTGGGATACTGATTTTGTGTATAGTCAAAGTTGAGAACCACTGTTCTGGTGACTTCTATAATGCCAGGGCAGTAGAAAAGACACCATGGGTAGGCAGGTCCTATGGCATACATCCATTTCTCTAAATAGACATGGCCCAGAGAAGAATGATAATGGTGAAGAATATTTGGATAGTCATTGCCTTCATGATCCTTTTTCCTTATTCCTCTGGGTTTTCTAGGAGCTGGGAAGTCTGTGCGGGACTGAGTTTCATCACTTGCCATCCGAGCCTGATGTTTACTGAAAAATTGATACTGAGTTCATATGGAAAGGCAAAAGAGGGGTGCCTGGATGGCTCAGTTTGTTAAACATTTGCCTTCAGCTCAGGTCACGCTCTCAGGGTCCTGAGATAGAGCCCTGCATCAGGCTCTCTGGTGGGGAGTCTGCTTTTCCCTCTCCCTCTGTGTACTCTCTCATTCTCTCTCACTCTTGCTCTCTCTCAAGTAAATAAATGAAATATTTAAAAAAATATTTTAAAAGGCAAAAGACCCAGAAAAGTCAATATGATACTGAAAAAGTTTTGTCGTTTTTTAAAAAATTTTTATACCATGGAAATTGGCAAACATACAAATCGTGACTTTTCCCCGGAGTGAGTTTAATAATATATCGTTGTTTTTAAGTATTTTTTAATATTTAGAATTCTCCTTCCAATGCTATATATGTCATTGTTCTTGTACAACTTATTTGTTGCAGATACCTGGTTATGTTTGCTGATTATAACACACCATGGTGTGCTCTGCCCTGCATTTCCTACACATGAGCAAGTGGCATGACCAAGTTCAAGTTGACAGTTTTGAAGACCACTTCACTAGTTTTATGTTCTTCTATTAGGAGACACACAACTAGTGCTTCTCCTTTTTTTCGTGATGTTTACAGCCACTGATGCTCAAGAACCTGACCCGTTAGTTCATTATGGAGTGTAGTGCCATTCTTATTTTTATTACTTGACTGGAACACATCTATAAAGAGAAACTTTACCCTTACTACGATTTGGTTGCACAGTGGCATCTATTTTACAGGAAAGGCAGGACACTCGTCTTTTTTTTTCCCCCTTTATTTACCATCCTCATAATAATCAATCAGTTCCACAGCATCCTCTAACGGCAACCATTGTGCGGTGTTTGTTTTCCAGTATTACTAGAACTAATGCATATAAACATATGCAATGTGTCTTATCCACTGTAGTCATTATCCTAATAGATGTCCCGTCTTTGATTGCTGGGAACATTTTATGTTAGATCCTGAATCCTTCTGACACAATTCTAGTCTTTGATAGTTTCATTCATCTGAGATAATAGCATGTTCTAAGCTCATCTCATACACTTCTTGTCAGACCTAGGAATCATACATATCTTTAAAATAGGTTTTTTTTTTTAATTAGTGAAAAATAACATTTGGGGGCCACAATCCAGGCTCTAAGAGTACTTTGCTACTACTCATCATTTCTAGGTCTTTTCAGTGAACAGAGCTACAAAAAAATATAAATTAATTCCAATACCAATTCAGAACTGTATGGTTTTTACATTTCCTCAAAAATCTTACATTTTTGTTTCTTTTCTCCAATACCAAGAATTCTGGTTTTCCAGGACAATGAGATGCTAAAATTTGAATATCACATAAATTATTCATTTGATACATGTGATTCACAGAACACCCTCAGAATAAGAAAAAAATTAGTACTAACTAGGAACACCTGGGTGGCTCAGCGGTTGAGCATCTGCCTTCGGCTCAGGGCATGATCCCGGGATCTGGGATCGAGTCCCATATCGGGCTCCTTGCAGGGAGCCTACTTCTGCCTGTGCCTCTGGCGTGCTCTCTCTCTGTCTCTCGTGAATAAATAAAGAAATAAGTTTTTTTTTTTAAAAAATAACTACTAACGATACAATTATTTTTTTTAATTTTTTTTTTAAATTTATTTATGATAGTCACACACACAGAGAGAGAGAGAATGAGGCAGAGACACAGGCAGAGGGAGAAGCAGGCTCCATGCACCGGGAGCCCGACGTGGGATTCGATCCCGGGTCTCCAGGATCGCGCCCTGGGCCAAAGGCAGGCGCCAAACCGCTGCGCCACCCAGGGATCCCTAACGATACAATTATTGAAAGAACTTAGTTAGCATTTTACAGTGTTTCTGTCCCTTGGTAATGGACTAAAACTGCATAAATTCCTGTGTTTTAAAGTTATTTGAAATTGCTCCACTTGGTATGTGGCGTCAATAAATACAAAATAGATTAACTTATTTTTTTTTTAAGATTTCACTTCTTTATTTTAGAGAGAGAGGGTACACGCAAGCAGGGGGAGGGACAGAGTGAGAGGGGAAGAGAGACTCTCAAGTAGACAATGTGCTGAGCAAGGAGCCTGGACAGGGCTCGATCTCACAACCCTGAGATCATTACCTGAGCCAAAATCAAGAGTCAGATGTTTAATCAATTGAGCCACCCAGGTGCCCCAATTCACTTGTTTTTTAAAGTTATTTCTTTATATTTATAAATTCTTTTTTAAATTAAAATTTTGTTTTTAAATTATGTAAAATACTGATATGTTTCAACATGCAAATCTATAAAAATGGGAAGTTGTATATAACTTCAAAATTAAAATTTCAGAAATAGTTCATGTGAAACTTAAACTTGCCTTTGTGATTATAACTTTCTATAACTTCAGTTTAAAACGGCAGCATGGGGGGCACCTGGATGGCTCAGTGGTTGAGCATCTGCCTGTGGCTCAGGTCGTAGTCCCAGGATCCTGGGATCGAGTCCTGCATCGGGCTCCTCACAGGGAGCCTGCTTCTCCCTCTGCCTATGTCTCTGCCTCTATGTCTCTCATGAATAAAATAAAATCTTAAAAAAACAACATAGGACAGAAGTGATGGTATTGTCACTTCATATTTAAAAAAAAATGAAATAGCAGCATGGAGTTCCTAATCTTCAATGAAGAAACACCTTATTCACAAAATAAAGTGACAAAAATAAATCCAGCCTCTTGTTTTACCCATCCAAAAATTTTTTAAAGTTTAAATTTTACTAAAGAAACTAATGTCCCTTTTTCTTCTTTTATTGATAAATGTAATGTGACCAGGTGTTGTGATTATTGAGCACACAGGCTTGAAGCCATCACCTGATGCTGCTGTTGCCAGGGGATCCGGCCAAGCTTCCTCAGATCCACTAACCCAGGTCCATAGCCTTTTTCCCGAGGCACCGGGAGAACAAGCTCCTCTCACAGCTTCCCCAATGAAGGAGCATGAGGAACAGTGGCATTCTCTGAAACTCGTTGCAAAAAGAGTTGTCCCCCTGCATGGTGATCTTGTTTTACCGGTCACATCACTGAGGAACGGTGAGTCCTGAATGCTTGTCACCTGCAGGGGTAGTGAGATGCTCCACTGGACCCTGTGCCACTATGTACCATTTGAGGAAATCCAGACAGATCTACTTGTGGTCAGAAATGACCAACCCTGGGGCTCCAGGTACCCTGAGGGCAGGGGGGATCATTATCTCTTGGTACACAAGTGACTCTTACTAGTTGAGAAGAGTTGCTATCATGTACTATGAATCAAACACATCTGAGAGAAATGTGCTGTTTAAATCCGTTCCTTACTACTCTATCATGGCTGCTATAAAGGGAACATAGGCTCAAACAGTTATTTTTAGATGGAATGTTTGAAAACCTTTTAAAACTTGAGAAGCTGGGGCGCCTGGGTGGCTCACCTCTTGATTTTGGCTCAGGTCATGATTTTGGTCATAAGATTGAGTCCCACATCAGGCTCTGTGCTGGATGTGGAGTCTCCTTAAGATTCTCTCTGTCTCCTTTTCCCTCTGCCCTCCATCCCTGCCCTGGCTTCTCTCTCTCTTTCAGAAAAGAAGAAGAAGAAGAAGAAGAAGGAGAAGGAGAAGGAGAAGGAGAAGGAGAAGGAGAAGGAGAAGGAGAAGGAGAAGAAGAAGAAGAAGGAGAAACCCTACTGTAGATTTTATCTTACTTGGATTAAAAAAGAGAGTTTTTAGATAGAAAAACTATGTGCATGTGGGTTATATTTCCTGGATTACTTCTTACATTGTCAACCAACTGTACTTAAGTAGTTATGGCCATCCCAACTGGGTGCCTCAGATTGTGAAACACATCGTGGCTTTGCCTTAACATTCCATTCACTGCAACTAAATCAGGGAAGTATAACAATCACTTCTGTATACATTGAAATCCACTGGCTTGTAGGCACCCAAATTCTGTCAATTGGTTGAGGACAGCACAGCAAATTTCTCACTTTTCCAAATGAATCTTAGAAATAATGTAAAGGAGTGTGTGTGTGTGTGTGTTGGGGAGGGGGTAGTGAGACTGAGGTAAAGGCTGGAGAGGGACAAGATTTGGTCACAAGGATAGAGGAATAAAGAGAAATATGTGGTCAGAGACAGAGATTGTTATCATAGGCACAGAAGTGCACTTTTAGATATTATTGGCTAATTCCACAAACTTTGTAAGTGCCTACTGTACTGGCAGCTGAGATACCACAGTGGATCAAACCAGACACACCTCTTGCCACTCACATTTTACATTCTAGCAGATTCGGTGCAGCTGCCAAACCTAAGTGAATCACCATCTTATCATATATTTAGGAAAAACCCCTATTAATGGTGTGTCTTGAAGGAAAGACATGCATTCGATTTGAATTCTAATCTTGAGAAATGTACCAAAAGACAAAGTAGTACACAAGTGTCTTAGTTTCAGAAACATGGTGATGTCTAAAAATGCATAAAATATCACAAATGGTTTTATTAAAAGTTCTAAGAGCAACATTGTAAATTTCATTATCATCATACTTTCTCCTTCCTATATTTTGAAAGGAATTCTGTGAAGTCTGTGTTTTCAGGGAATTGACTTTCAGATTGCTCATGGATCCCAGTGTGTAAAAATCCCTTCATAAATGATAAAATTATATATGAAGGGGACAGAAAGAATTCTATTCCCCACTTGTCATATTTCAGGGAGCTTCCCTACCCTCCTCCTGGGGCCCTGATCTACCCCAGGGTAGGTTAAACAGAACAGGCCATCTTATCATTCTTCAGTAAATGAAACAATAGAACCAGAGGTCTTGTTGTACTGTGACTTACCAGGAGAAGCTGGCGGGGGGGCGGGGGGGGGGGCATCTGTCTGAGGCTGTTTTATGCAGAGTACTTCACGAAGGACCAGTTTCTGTCGCTCCTTCCAGATACACACAGGACCTGAAAATATTCCCTCTTCCAGCTCCATCAAAGGGGAAAACCAGATGGAACTGCTCAATTCTTAGCTCAAACCCAGAAAAAGAAGCGTACCCCTGGGAAGGAGAAAGAAAAGGGAGTGTGGCCAGAGAAAGACAAGGGACATTCTGCTGCCCATATAAAATTATCAATTTGCATCATGCCTTGATCTCCAAAAGGAGATTTTCTACAAGTAAGAATATGCTCAAGAAGTTTCATAAATACTTTATTGTTATAGTTACTGTTGTTGTTACTATAGAGACAGACTCTAAACATGCCTCTCTGTCTACCTCCCATGTGATCAATGCCTGCCCCCAAGATTCAGACAAGAGGGGTCACAATGAATGTCATAGAGCAGCAGACCATGCCTGCTACACCGTGTCCATGGGAATGAGGAGCAAACAGCAAAATTCTCCACATCCAAGGCCCCAACCTTCACCTTTCTCTTCTTTGGATTCTCAGTATGTCCCTTTATGTTGGTCCTGCTTTCAGAATGCAATGAAACTCCAGGCTGTGGGCTGTGGTCAAATACAAACTACTCAATGGAAGAGTACAGAATCATTGGAAATATCTGAGGTGCCCAAAGTTCTGCTTTTCTCATTTAATCTTAGCAATAATGCTACCTATTATTATTTTTTTATTTTTTTTAAAATTTATTTATGATAGTCACAGAGAGAGAAAGAGAGAGAGGCAGAGACATAGGCAGAGGGAGAAGCAGGCTCCATGCACCGGGAGCCCGATGTGGGATTCGATCCAGTGTCTCCAGGATTGCACCCTGGGCCAAAGACAGGCGCCAAACGGCTGCGCCACAGGGATCCCCGCTACTTATTATTATTATTATTATTATTATTATTATTATTATTACCGTTATTGTACAGATGAGCAAACAGGCTCAGAAAAGCTAAGTGAATTATAACGTCGCATTGGCCAATACATGGTAAGATGGAATCTATCCCTAAATGGATCCAATACCAGAGACTCTGTATTTTGCGCTATGTAGCATTGTCATGTTAATTTAAGGGGCTCTGTGCAAATGCTCTATGTACCTACCTTTGCACCAAGTGCTGTGAGGGCCACGAATGAGTCACTATGTGTGTGCTTGGTAAATAGCTTTGACTCGTTAGCCAGACTTGTTTCACTTAGAGGAGGTACCAGG
Organism: Canis lupus dingo; assembly: GCF_003254725.2. Lineage (NCBI taxonomy): Eukaryota > Metazoa > Chordata > Mammalia > Carnivora > Canidae > Canis > Canis lupus. The sequence continues at coordinate 33,940,427 of NC_064243.1, forward strand.
CCTTCTGAGGAGGGCATTCTAGGTGTTCATCTCTTCTGATGCTACGAAAACTGTTGCCCGAGGAAAATATTCTTTGGATGCCTTCTTTTCCAGAGCCTGCTTTTACTTCTTTGTGTATGGTATTAAAGTATATTGGTCAAAAGATGCAATTTGGAGTCAGACCAGATCTGGATTCAAAATCTAGCTCTGTCACTTTCTAGCTATGTGCTTTTAGTTCAATTTTCTCATCTGCACAATGGGGATAATAATAATATCTACTCAGGGAGTAACCAAGAATTAATGAAATAATGTACCTAAAATCACAGCACAGTGTTACATAGTAATCCAGGTAGCTGAATGAGTCTTCTTAGAACAGTACATGACCTGATGAAGACATTACAATTTAACTTTCATCACCAAGGGCACTAATTCTGACTCTTTAAAAACCTGTTTCTCACTCATTTTTCTGTTTAAAAGGTCATAATTTCCCTATAGATGATTCTATCTCTTCTGGAAAAAAATAATTTCCTCATAAATAACAGCCCTGTAAGGATTTGGTGCCATTTTAATCTTAGCCATGCAGAAAAGGCATGTTTGTAGACACCAATGATAACTCTCCATCTCAATTTTCCATGGTGAAGTTTGTTATTCCTTTTCTTCTGCAGCTAGGCACCAAAACATAAAAGCTCTTAGCTATATGAGTGGGTCAAATATGTGTCAGACATCTCTAAAAGAGTCTATTTCTCAAAAAAAAAAAAAAAAATCCATGGCTCCCTTCTTAATGCCAAGGTATGAGAAGAACTCAATTGTTAATCAGGAAAGTGTTTGGGGTAACATTTTAAACCAGCCACATCCTTCTCTTCTAAATATTTTAGTGAGTTTGAGTGGATTTGTATGCAATTTCACTTAATTCAGAGATTTTCAATTATAAAAAGGGAAGTTAATTCACAAAGATGCCTTTCTTGGGTGGGAACAGAGACCCAGATATCATCAGTATTTCCATGTGATACACACAAATCTGGGGAACTGCGAAGGTGGCTGCCAGATGGTAAGAAAGTCAGCCTGATGTGGGAGGAAATAGATCAAAGAGCTGCCTGCAACTCTTTTACTCCAAAAAGCCAGAGGAATCCCTTTTAAGTATCTTCTGATTCTTGTATGCTGTATTCTAATAACCGTGTCCTTCCTCAACTCCTTAGGTGGCAGGCTGAAGTCCATAATGCACATGCTAAAGAATTTGATTGGTTGTCCTTGTGTTCCCAGCAGGCTGCTAGGAGCTCAGGAGGCCACAAAGAGAAGAGGAAAACATGCATCCTGCCTTAGGAGTTTATATTTTGGTTGAATAGAGTTGAAACGACTTTTCCCTAAGACAAGCTTGCAAGGCTTGTCCCTCAAGAGCAAAGAACTCATAGCACTTGACATAAAGTTAAATGTGTATAGACTCCAAGTTGATGAAGTGTGGCCACAAAACGGAAGGGAGGAGGTTACTTGGATCTGAAGTCAATAGATCTGGACTTTAAGCCCAAGTTTGTCTAACTTTCTAGGTCATCTAAGTCAATCATTGTATTCTGGCCTTCAATTTCTTTGCTAATAAGGCCCTGATAAAATAATCTTTAAGTCTCTTTCAGTAATATATTTCTGCAATTCCAAGTGGAGATTTTATAATTCCAGGCGACCACACTATATGCAGGAATCTCTGAGCGCTGTGCACATGTCTCCTGGAATGGAAAAATGGGGGATGTGTGAGTCATTGATCCTGTGGACAGGAGCTTACTTTCTGTTGGGCAAACTGGATGTGCATCCAATATGGATCTATGGCCATAGAACAAAGGGGACTATGTGCTCTAACAGAGGTCCCAGAAAAGTAGGTTAAGAGTGTCTAGATATATTCAGTGACTTCATATCTTTTACTTCCTAAGGCACTGGAAAAAAACAAAAGACATCTCATACCAGACTGATAACCTCTCTCTCATCTGAATCTCTGTTCTTATTTCAATCTATATGTACATCTCTCTCATGTATATCGATGTGTATACATGCACATACACACAATATACATACACATTACTTTGTACATCATGGGCAAGATGTATTTAAATTATGTTTTTTTAATATTAACTGATGCTCTAGATGCACAAGGAGAACTGCTACATTCATTAGGGTTCTTCAGTTGCAAGCAATGTAAACAGACTCTGGATAATTTAAGCCAAAAGGGGAATTTGTTGTACATTGTTAAGTGAGATCACAGAATTAAAGAAGTCCAAGACCTAAGATAAGAAAGTTCAGGAATCAGCTAGATCCAAGGGGTTCTTGGGGGCAACAAAAGCTGTATTGCCTTTATCCGCAAGCCACCCAAACTAGAAGGTGCAAGTTCCAACCATTTTTTCTCACTTTAGGCTCAAGAATCAAAATCCGCAGAAGACAAAACCTGATTATTGCAGCTGCGGCTTTCTGCTTACCTCTTGGCGAAAGTCAGGGAGAGCACAGAGTTTCCAGATAGCTCTAAGATCACAAACAATGAAGGCAGATAGAAATCAAGGATATGTAAATATCCAAAGGAAAGAGTGAGTGAATGGGTGCTGGGTGGACACCAACAAACATCTACTGTAGTAAGCTCTTCGAAGAAAGCCTGAATTTTTCTTTAAAGACCAATCATCTTTAAAGTCTTCCTTTGTCAACACAAAATAAACAAAACTTCTAGAATCTCTGAAAGTAAGAAAGAGAGTTTTATTCTGGTCCAAATTAGGATACCTCCCCAGGAAACACTATCTTCAAAGGGAAGATAGTGCTCTGGAGAATGAACAGTTTCTACAGGATTATATATCTTTCTACATCTTGTGAAAGCTCAACCACATAGATTATCATATAGGCAGGAATCACAAGTTTTAATGACAAGGAATGCAGGGAGTGGGGACATTGATCGAGATCTCAAGGACAAGATAGTTTCGCTTTTGGCTACTCATTAACAAAGCAGGTGCACAATGTATGCTCAGTGGCCATAAATTAGGCTTTTGGTTTAAATAAAGCTTACATACCATCATGTTGACTTAGAAAGAATCTAAAATGGCCACCCCAATAAATATAAAATAAAATAAAATAAAATAAAATAAAATAATAAAATAAAATAGCCACCCTAATAGCTCAGGCTGTTAGAGAGTCTTTTCTCTAATCACCTTCAAGGCTGAGTTTTGGTTAATTTTTCATTTGCTTTTAAAATTAATGCTACTTTTAATATATCTGTGATTTTTTTGGTGGTAAAATGGATGTCTCAGGAATATATACCATGTTTATTCCTTGGCTGTAAGTAACCCCCAACACATCCTTGAAGCTCTTGAGAGCAATCATGGTTATCCAGGAAAAGGAAATGTTGAAAGGAGCTGGTGCTAGTGTCAGAGAATCTACATTTGAATCTTCATTATCTACTTCGTGTATAACTTTAGATGAATCATTTGACTTCTTTGAGTTTCAAATTTCTAAAATATAAAGTGCAAATAAACCCTGACTACTGCCTAGTGAACATAATACAGAACAGTAAGGAACAGATACTACATGTTAGTGACATTGTAATTCTTACTGCACAGATCAATAGGTCAAGAAAAGAAGTAAAATGTACATTTGACTTTCTAAGAAACTGGAAAAGGTCAAAAGACCTCTCAGGCAAGAATGATAATACCTTTTCCCTGATTTAAAATGCTCCAGGAAATTCAGGTCTCATTATTTCCTTTTCTTAGAATGTGCCACTCTAGCCAGATATCCTTCACGTTTTCTACTTATCTGGACAACAATACTTTTTTGATGACAGTGTCTTTGCCTATAAATATATGCCTCCTTCCAACCTTTCCACGTTTATCTCATTCCTGCATCCAGAGATGATTTACATCTTTCACTTCTTTTCAGTTTTCCACAGAAGCTGGCCAACTGCTCTATTCATGGGACCTCAGTCAATAATGATTGAATTTCACAGAAAGGAAAAAGGGGAAAAAATTATATTTGAGGAGTCAGAGAACTCAATATTGTTCTGGGCTTTTTCTTTTCTAAAGTGAATCAAACCTGAATGTGTCCAACCATTTTAGTTCAGAAAGTTCATGGAAAAGAGATCAGAGTGGTCACGGAGATGTCCATTACTTGTCATTTATGTTCTGCTTCAGAAACCTGAGGACTTTCACAAGCTCCCCATATAACTTCCCAGTATGCTATGGGCAGCTCCGATGAGAGGATGTATCTTTAGTAACTCTGGGATAGTTTATACTTTCAATTTAAAAAAAAAATAAGTGCTTCTGAGGCAGTGGAAGTACGAGCTCTGACTCCTTACTTCAACTTAGTATTGAACATAACCAATCACAGAGAAACAAAATTGCAATGGGGGTCACAGGTTTCACACCTTTGTATCCAGATAGAACTATACTCAGATGATGATCTATACTCAGATCATCATTCTTGTTTTTGAAAAGAAAATACATTATTCCACTTTTATCAGCAATTTATTTCACTGATTTACAAATTTAGCTCGATGGCATTTCATGCTTTCTTCTATCACCTTTTGTTATTTACATTTTAAGCCAAACCACTAAAAACTCCATTCCGAAACAATATTAAATTTATTTTACATTTGCTGTAGAGGCTCCCTGCCCAACAGGGATCTTTACCTATTTTTAATCTCTAACATACATATCGTGTTTTCAACAAGGAACTTTTCACTTTGCTCTGGTTTCCGTTGTGACGGCTGAATTGTACTGACCACCCACCAGTTCCTTGTTTTTCGTGCATAATAAATTTTAAAACCACATGTTTCAGCCACCCTTCTGGTAGAAACTCTTACCTCAAGGGAGGGAAATTAGTTATTCTTTGGATTTATTAATTGACCATTAGGCATACGCATGTAAGTGAACACAGAAATGCTGCTATGAAGTCCAGGTGGCCAAAGAATAAAGCTTCCTGTAAACAAAATAAAAGGAAACAAAAAGAAACACCACATTTAGGGAAGTTTCACAAGGCATATCTTTATCAGCCTCAAGTGCAGGGACAGTATACAAATTCCTAGTGGAATTCTGGGCACTTGTTAAAATACTCCCCTCGCTCAACCAATGGGATATTTTAAGGAGGAATTTAATAATGGCTCAGCAATGATAACTGTGGAGCACAGCTGCCAAGTCAACAATCAGGTTCATCAACAGTTCAAATATCAAGTGTCCATAATGTACATCTCTACATACCTGGAAAGTACATAAATATTTTTCTTGGATCCTGTGTTGCTCTAGACAAAATCCAAGTGAAAATCTTTCCTGTCATTTTTTTCACATTCTCTTATAAACTATTTGGGTTCTGTGTTGACATTGGCATGTTGTGTAATAATAAGGTGCTGTTCTCTCTCGATCTTCTTAAAGATGACCCGCCAAAATGTCACATTCCAATTGCCATTTTAATATTTTTCTCATTCATACTAGTTGAATGTTAGCTGTCGATCGTGGGCCACTTAAAATCAATAGAGAGAGCTGATTTCCTAGATGCTACCAAAGGCCTTCTTCTAAAAATTATCTTTGCTAATATTGTAAATACCTTAAATTTTACCTCTAGATATTTATTAATTTTATTCCTTACATGTTAAACTACAAGTACCCAGGGAAGAAGGCAGCTGTAGCACTCCTAGTTTTGATACTCTTTCAATTTTCTAGTTGGCAGCAGATTTTGGTGAAGGTAGAGAGGGAACAAAAATATCACAAGGTAGCCGAGATCAGAGGTGTGGGAGAGATACTGTAAGAGAAAGAAGAGGCGCCTACGTGGCTCAGTAGGCCAAGTGTCTGCCTTCCACTCAGGTCATAACCTCAGGATCCTGGGATCCAGCCCACATCTGGCTCTCTGCCCAGTGGGGAATCTTCTCCTTCTCCCTTGTGTGCTTTCTCTCACTCTTGCTCTCTCTCTCTCTCTTGCTCTCTCTCTCGAATGAATGAATGAATGAATGAAATCTTTTTTTTTTTTAATTAACAATTTAAAAAGAGAGAAAGAAGAAAAAAAGGGGAAGCTTTAGGGGGAGATCAGTATGAAGGCCTCACATTTTTAAGGACTAATTTAATGTCATTTTCTCGTTGAAGTTTCCTGGTGTGTCTGAGTCAGAAGCAAAACGATATTTCTTTATCCAGGAGGATTCGGCACTGATGTCATGATTTGCACATACTCCCTCGCACTGTAGTAGTTTTTACAAATGTTTAGTTTCCTGATTTGAATACACATGTATTTTATAAATCTCTCATCCCCCTCTCCCCCGTTCTTCTAATTTATAGGAGGTTTGACTAACCTGGAGCAAGTCGCTTTGCACAGTATTTAATTCTGGAGTCAAGAGATGAGGAATCAGAGACTGTCTTCTTTCCTGAGAACGAAGGATGCTTCCCTGAACTATGACATCAGAGCACCCTGTCGATACCGCGTCTGACTCTGGCTATAGAAAAAGCATGTTCTAAGGCAGATAGTATCCTGGCTTAAGCAAACACTATGTGACTAGATTATGCTATTAGAATAATAACAGTAATATTCATGTCCACATAAGTCTTTATCACTGCAATATAGCAATTCTGTGATGATGTGTGGGGTTTGTTCATTTTTTCTCTCTCTTTTCACGTTTTCTGCTTCAATGGAGCTATGAGTCATCTGAAGCTCAGCCAAGTTAAATGACTTGTTTAAAGAGCAGAAAGTTATAGTGTCTGCAAAGTGTGCTAGATCCAGGAGGGGAGATGGGATCATTTTACTATCATAAATGCTCTACTGATCCTTTTTTTTTTTTTTTTGCCTATTTTTTTTTTCTCTATCTTATGTTGAAATTGCCATCTTTCTGGTCATCTAGATGCAAGTTCAGAACCTGTTTGCCACCTCCTCTGTCCCCAGAACACAAGATCCCTCTCTTCTGCTTAATGCCAGTTTTCCTTGCCCTGAGCTATTCCAACACATACACACACACACACACACACACACACACACACAAATGTTTTAAGTCTGCAACCCATTTTCTATACTTGTCAGACTATTCTCCTTAAACTCTATTCAACTATCCATTGATGGGTGTGGGATAAAATGCACTTTCTGCTCAGCAAGACCTTCCAAAAATACCTCTTTATTTCTTCATCTTAATAGTTGATTCCCTTACTTGGCATCTCGTCATCCGGGAAAAAAGAATCTTGGTCTTTGCCAAAGTTATCTGTGCTGTTCTAATTCTGTGCTTCTTCTCACTCCTCTCAACCTGATATCTATCTCTAAAATTTGTTGAGCTTGTTCCATTTCCTGGGTTCTGCTTTAAGTAATGTTTATACGCTACTACCTATCAGTTTTGTCTCACAACATTCCCACGACATGAGTTTTCGTTTTCCCATTTTACCGCTGGTACACACACAATTAGTGACTTTCTAGAATTATAAAGCAAGTAAGAGCAGAATGTGAATCTGCATCTACTTGAGTTTAAAGTGATGCTCTTCTTCTTTCTTCTTCTCATATGGAAATTTTCCCAACCTAGGATGTTCCATCTCACATGCATATATTTTGTTCCCCTCCTTATACTCTTTGTGTCCTGTTGTATTTAAATCATTGATGTTGTTTAGTTGTTTCTTTTAAGGAACTTGTCTATTTCATCTGAGTATTAATTTATTGGCAGACGGTTTTTCATAAGATGATCCTTTTAATATCTATTGAGCCCTCTCCTTCATCTCTTTCATTCCTGATATTGAAACATTGTGTTTCTCTTTTTATTGATGAGATGAGCTAGAGTTTTACCAATTTATCAAAATTTTTAAAAAACCACTTTCTTGTTTCATATATTTTCTCTATTGTCTTGCTCCTATTTATTGATTTCCACTCTTTTTTTTGTTTCATCCATTCTACCTAGAAAAGAGTTTTTTTATATTAGCTTTTTAAGTTGAAAGCTTATATCATTGATTCTAGATCTTCCTTCTTTTCTAATGTAAACATTGATTGCTATAAATTTCCCTATAAGGGACACCTGGGTAGCTCAGTCTGTTAAGCTTAGGCTCCTCCTGATCTCAGGGTTCTGGGAGCCAGCTACATTGGACTCCACACTCAGCCGGGAGTCGGCTTCTCCCTCTCTCTCTCCCATCCATTCCCCCACCCCCACCCCTCTCCTCTGGGCGCTCTCACTTGCTCTCTCCCTGAAATAAATAAACAGATAAATAGATGATGGATAGATAGATAGATAGATAGATTCAGTCTTTTTAAAAAAAATTCCCTTTAAGCACTGCTTTATTTTCATTCTACAAACTTTGCTATAGTATGTGTCCATTCTCATTCATCTCAAAATATTCTCTAGTTCTCCTTTTGATTTTTTTTTTGCTAATGGGTTAATTTAATTTCTAAATATTTAATTTCAAAATATATGGGGAGATTTCCACATATATGTATGTTTGAATTCAAGTTTCATTTTATTGTTGGAGAATATACTTTGTATGATATCAATACTGCAAATTTATTGACAATTTTTGTATGGCCTATGGTCTATATTGGCATATATTCCATGTATACTTAAAAAGATTGTATATCATGTTGGTTTATGTGATGTCTTCTGTATGTGTCAATTAGGTGGTTGATAATGTGTTCAAGTCTTCTATATTTTTCCCAGTTTTTCTGTCTATTTTTTCTATCAAATACTGAGAGGAGTATGGAAATCTTCTATTATGGCTTGAAGTTTATCTATTTATCTTTTTATTTCTTCCAGTTTGGGGGTATCTGTTATTAGATGCATATAAATTTACAATCATTGAATCAACTCTTTCAACTTCATGAAATGTTTCACTTTTTCTGCAGTAACATTCTTTGAATAGAACTTTTTTCCTTTATTAATTTTGCACTCGTTTTCTTATACTTGCTATTTGCTTGTACATTGTTTTCTATCCTTTTTATATCAACCTATTTGTGTCTTTGTATTTAAAGTGTACCTCTTTTAGGTCATGCAGAGTAGAATCTTGCTCTTTAAATTCACTTTCACATTCTCATTTTAGGTTGTGTATTTGGTCAATTCACACTTAATAAAATTATGTATACTGTGGATTTTAGGTCTGCCATTTTGTTGCTGTTTTTATTTGTTTCATTTCTGTTTTGTTCCTCTAGCCCTTCCCCCTTCTCTCCTGCTTTCCTTTGTGTTACACAAATATTTTGCAGTATGTTATTGCAAATCCTGAATTGACTTTTTAATATACGTCTTGACAATCTGTTAGTGGTAGCTCTAGGGATTATAACATGCCACTTTAACTTATCAAAATTTATTTAACCCATAATGAATGACATCTAGTTGCATATAGGAAACCTCCAACAATACAGTTCTTTTTACCCCTCCCTTCTTTGCATTGTTTTCATCTACATATATTATAATCCCAACAATATAGTAGTATAAGTAGTAGAGTAGTATAAAAAAATCCTTTAAATATGCATATATTTTTTAAAGAAGCCAATAGCAAAGAAAAAATATATGTATTTATATTAACTCACATATTACACATGTATTCTTTCTGGTGCCTTTATTTCTTCTGGTGTATCTGAATTATGATTTGGTGCGATTTTCTTTTGGTCTGAAAAACTTCCTGTTTTAAATAATGTAATGCTGCTAGCATTAAGTTCTCTCAGTGATTTTAAAATTTAAAAATGTCTTGATCTTTGCTTTAGTTTTGAAGGATGATTTCTCTGATGATAGATATCTTGAGCATTTTTTTTCAATACTTTGAATATGTCATCCTAACATCTAGTTTTCATTCTTTCTTTTTTTATTTTAAAGATTTTATTTGTTTTTTTGACCAAGAGAGAAAGAACACAAGCAGGGGGAGCGACAGACAGAAGGCGAGGGAGAAGCAGGCTCCCAGCAGAGCATGGAGCCCAATTCAGGGCTTAATCCCAGGACTCTGGGATCATCACCCCAGCAGAAGGCAGACACTTAATGGACTGAGCCACCCAGGCTCTCTGCCTCTATTTTTTCTGATGAAAGGGGGTGAACATTAATCATATTGTTATCTGATTATATAATATGTCAGTTTTCTCTTGTTGCTTTCAAATTTACTATATTTTTGGCTTTTATTACTTTGAATTTAATGTGGCTGGGTATGACTTTCTCTATTGTTTAAACAACTTTTTAAAATACTTTATTTACTTATTTTTTAGAGAGAGTTAGGGGGCAGAGGGAGGGGCAGAGGGAGAGAGAATCTCTAAGCAGACTCCCCACTGAGCATGGAGCCCAATATGGGACTCCATCTCAGGACCCTGAGATCATGATCTGAACTGAAATCAAGAGTCATTAGTATGATGTTTTCCTTAATTACTTGAACAAATTTTCTTGAATTATTTGAATTTATTTACAGTAGTGTTTTGGAGTTTATAACTATTAAATTCAACCCTTGGACCCACTTTAAATATTTGTCTATTGATAGCTTTTTTCCTGATTTTTCTGTATTATAACTAATAAATTTTCATTAAAAATTAGACACAGTAGCAACTATGGAATCTGTTTTACTCTTTGGAGGACTGTTGGTTTCTTGTCGAGTAGTCTGTAACTTGCCTGGACTCAAAATATGAAATCTGTGGATTGATATCTCTGCTCCTAGCTTTTTGGACTTTTAGTTGCCTTTTTTTTTTTTTTTTGGTTTTAGGTTTGTTTTAGCTGGCATCCTGGAAATTACCATTGCTCAGGAAAAAGAAAATTCATATGACAAAACGTGTGTGTGTGTCTGTGCACATGCACGTGACTTGTCCTCATTTTGTCTTGTGTTTGCTTGATGAAAATTGACAGCTGTAGGACTGTACCTTGCTAAGTCTTTCCACTACACTGCCATACCAGTAGACTGTTTCTTTCTAAATTGCTATGTTTTTTCCATTTCTTCATTCAGTCTTGCTTCCCCTTCCAAAACATGATGCCAAGGGGGATCAAGGGTACTTCAGAGTCCATCCAGTCTACCTCACTCTAATTGTTCCAAACAACAGATTATTGGTTTTGACCATGGAGTGTTTCTACTTACATTAAAGCACTCTAAGCTCTGACAAGTCTGCTTAAGTTCTTCTTTTTTGTGTTCTTTTCTCTAACAGCAGGATTTATCACACTTGGGGGTACTTCTTTATTTATTATGGTTCAACATTGTAACAGTGTTTGTTACTGTCATCAAAAATGAATTTGTTGATTTTTTTATGACATCCTAAACTAGAAATCTGAAAACAATTTAAATCATATGGAAAATATTCAAATAATAACAAACACTTACCCATCACTTTGCAATATTTAAGGCATTGCCCATCTATTATTTAATGTGATCCAAACAATATGTGGAATAGGTGTTGCTATGATTCCAATTTTACCAAAATTAAGCAAAATGTTCAAAGTCTTTTAGGTAGTTATGATGTATATTCACAGAATAGAAGAAACAGTACTTTAATATCTCTATGGTCCATAACATACTACATTCAAATTAGCTTCTCTGAAACTGTGACAAGGCTCCATATTTATTTTTGCTCCAAAATTAATGTTTCATTCATTTTATACTATGTTTCTGTAGCTATAAGTATTGTAGAACTAATAATTACATCAAAAATGTTAGTCTTAAAAATCTAAATCTCAAAGTCAAATAATGAAAAAATATTCTTACATTTAAATTTAGATCAAGTTTGTACCAGATATATATGATTACAAAACTCATATTTCACACTTTTATTTACATAATATATATATAGTTCATAAATCAAAGCCAAAATATTAATTTTATCATATCATCATTTTGCGTATGAACATTAAAGAAAATATATAATGTAAATAATAATAAGCTTCATAATATATGCAAAGTAAAATGTGACAAAGCAGGAAAGATATGGTATAAACTTATTTATAAATTATCTATAATGCCAGGCAGAAATTCAGGCTTACGTTTGATTTGAAGGAAAAAAGTTTACATTTTTAGGAGGAAATTTAGATACATAAAAGAATAAATAAAAAATTATGAAAACATTGTAGTCAATTCTTTATTTTAATGACTGGAAATTGTTTTGAAGGCAAAATAATACTACAAAAATAAAATGTAATACTTTTGTTAACAATAACAATTACTGTAATTTATTGACTCCCTATTCTGTCCCAGACTACATAATTAATAAGTATTTTGTGTTTATTACTCTTTTCAGTTAGCTCTAAAAAGGAAACTTTATTACATTGTTAAAATCTGATTAATAAATTTGAGAAGTGGCTTTAGATATGAGCACACATATAAAAAATAATCTTGCAGTCTGGGATTATCATTCCACTTTCTATGAAATATTGAATAATACCTCTCATTGAGTCCTTTACATATTAGAAACTCGGGAAATATTGATTTGCTAATAATTAAACATAAGAAATTTCTAATTGTTTCATGACTTGCTCAGAGAGTCAAACACAAGGAATTATAACAAATAATTTTTATATTTTCTCATCTAATTTATAATGATTTAGGATAATCATTATAGGATAATTTCTTCTTTAAGAGACAGTAGCCATTTTAAATATGGTTGAAGAATAAATCTAGCCACTTACGAATATGACTCTATTTTGTGTTTATTGTGTTAGCGCGATGAAAAAGACTAAAGACCAAACAGTGTCTAGCAGGAATAGATTAATAGTTCTCTTGAGCTTCGTTGGACTCAGTTCCTATGCCAATGATTTTATGCTTTGATTATAAGAGTAGAAGCTTATGGAGTCTAGCTCAGTTGAGAAAGCAAGATCTGTGATTTAGGTTCATTTGGGGAAATCATAAAAATGACCAGGCATTCACAGACATGAATCTTATTAATTTTGGCAAAGATTTCCTTCCACTTAAATCAATGGCCAGATATAAAAATAGAAATATGTGAGCTAATGATGCAACTCCATAGACCATAAGTGGTATTGAGCATGTAAACAGTAGCCATGTTAAATTTAATGAATGTATATGGAGATGCTGGCAAAGTAAAACAAAACAAAACAAAAAAAAACAATTTGTGGTATGAATGATGGTTTCTTTGATACCAGCTGAAAAATTTTAAATAAGTGAGGAGAAACTGATTATAAAAGTATTAATATGGTAGAGAAATTATTTAAAAATATCATTAGGGTACTCTTGAACATACTATTTAAAAATATTTTTAACAAAATACATTTTAAAAAATGTTTTATTGGTTGAATAAGTTTGGATTCTAGACGTAGTTTCCCATGCCCAAATGCACTAGCATTTTCCACGTCAAAATATTTTTTTTCCTGAAACTACCTAACCATTAGCAGCTGTCTATGTGAGAATAGAGGGAGGATTGTTTTCACTTCACTCAAAGATTAATGATATTTCACAGCTTCAAAAGAAGTTTTTAATTCTGGCTTCCATGGAAGGCACCTCCTTCTTGTCTCCTTTAATTTTATTGCCACTTTTTAAACATAATTATTAGTTCTGTGGCATATTAAAATAGTCTACAAAGGAAAAGTTTTTATTGGAAAAAAGATTTTGCTTGCTGTTAACTCTGTAGAAGTACACTTCCTTCTTTCTCTTATTTACTACGTAGTATTGTAGTCATTGCAAGCATTTTTTGTTTTTATTTTTGCTCAAATATTTAATGCTGGATAATGAAGGAAGGGAAAAGGGGCAAGAATGGGGAGTTTAATTTTTTCTATTTTCCTCCAGGTTGAATATATTTTTGGTTCTCCAAAAACAATGTAGCAAAATTTCAATGATAATTAAATTCTGAACTAGTGAGATTATTTTTTTAATATTTTATTTTTAAGTAATCTCTACCCACAAAATTGTGGTCAAACTCACAAACCTGAGCTCCAGAGTCACACGCTCCACCAACTGAGCCAGCTGGGCGTTATTATCCATATGCACAATCTCGGACCTATTATCAGAGCTAGAATTGGGTAGCAGAAGGGTCATAAACTTGCAATCAACATGGACTCTACCAGCCCCGTCCTGTTTGTCCTGTTTCTGATTACCATGTTAACTCCATTTAAAAAGTCTTGGGTTTACTGACCACTTTGTAATGTTACATGTGATTCCTACAGGACACCCTCCAAACTCCAAGAATTAAAATTTTAAAAATATGTGTAACAATCAACCAAAACCACAACAAGTTATTTTGTGGGTATTAAAAAACTCATTCTAAAAAAAAAAAAAAAAAAAAAAAAAACTCATTCTAAAATTTATATAGAAAGGCAAGAGACTCAAATTAGCCAACACAATGTTAAGGAAGATAAAGTCAGAAAACTGACATGAGCTGATGTCAAAACTACTATAGAGCCATGGTATTCAAGGGTGTGGTAGTAGTGAACAAATAGATCAGGGGCACAGAATAGAGAGCCCAGAGGAGACCCACATAAACATAGTAACTCATCTTTTTTTTTTTTAAAGATTTTATTTATTTATTCATGCCAGACATAGAGAGAGAGAAGGGCAGAGACACAGGCAAAGGGAGAAGCAGGCTCCATGCAGAAAGCCTGATGTGGGACTCGATCCTGGGTCTCCAGGATCACACACTGGGCGGAGGGCAGTGCTAAACCGCTGGGCTACCGGGCTGCCCAGTAACTCATCTTTGACAAAGGAGCAGAAGCATACAATAGGGACAAGATACTTTTTTCAATTAATGGTGGTGTAAATTTTTTGCCACATGCAAAAAACCAATTCCATGAAACACATCATACAGTCTTCATACAAATTAACTCAAAATAGATCACAGACCTAAATATAAAACCAAAACATTAGTCTCCTAGAAGATAATATAAGAGAAACTACATGGCTTTGGGTATAAGGATGACTTTTTAGATACAACACCAAAGGCACAATCCATGAAAGACTTTATTAAAATTAAAAACTTCCTTTTGCCAAAAACAAGGTCAAGAGTATAAGAAGATAAGCCACAGACTAGGAGAAAAATATTTGCAAAAAACACATCTGATAAAGGACTATTAACCAAAATATATAAAGAACAATTAAAACCCAGTAATAAAAGAAACAACTCAATTAAAAAATGGGCCTTAACAGAAACTTCAGCAAATGATAGGTTAATATTATATAAAAGGCTCCAATCGTGTCATCAGGGAAATGCAAATTAGAATAAAACATCACTACACACCTAATACAATGGTCAAAATCCATAACATTGACAACACCAAATGCTAGCAAGGATGTGGAACAAGAGGAATTCAGATTCATTGCTGGTAGAAATGCAAAATGGTACAGCCACTTTGGAATACACCAGTTTTTTACAAAACTAAGTATGTCCTTACCATATGATCCAGCAATGATGCTTTTTGGTATTTAGGCAAAAGTGTTGTAAACTCATATCTGCACAAAAACATGTAAGTGGATATTTACAGCAGATACTTTCATAACCGCCAAGACTTAAAGCAACCAAGATGTCCTTCAGTATGGCTAAAATAAAAAACACAAGAAACAACAAGTGTTGGCGAGGATGTGAAGAAAAAGAAACCCTCTTGCACTGTTGGTGGGGATGCATACTGGTAGAGCCACTGTGAAAAACAGTATGGAGTTTCCTCAAAAAGTTAAAAATATAACCACCCTATGATCCAGTAATTGTACTACCAGCTATTTACCCCCAAAATACAAAAACAGTAATTCAAAGGCACATGCACCCCTATGTTTATAGTAACATTTATAATAGCCAAATTATGGAAGCAGCCCAAGTGTCCTTGATAGATGAACAAAGATATATATATATTTTTTCTTTATATGTATGGAATATTATATATAAAATATTATAATATATGGAATGTTATTCAGCATCAAAAATAAAGAAATCTTGCCATTTGTAATGGCATGGATAAAACTAGAGGTTATAATGCTAAGTGAAATAAGTCAGTCAGAGAAAGATAAATACCATATGAGTTTACTCATGTGTGGAATTTGAGAAGCAACAGAAATAAAGGAGCAAAGGTTAAAAAAAAAGAGAGAGACAAACTAAGAAACAGACTATAGAGAACAACCTGATTGGGAGGGGGAGGGTTAGCTCAGTCAGTAGACCACACAACTCTTGATCTCAAGATCATGGGTTCAAATCCCACATTGAGGATTTACTTAAAAAAAAAAAAAAGAACAGAAAAGCACATAACAAAGTGATGCTTATCAGAGGGGAGGTGGGTAGGGTGTTGGGTGAATTATGTGATGGGTATTAAGGAGTGCACTTGTTGTGACGAGCACTAGATGATGTATGGAACTGTTGAGTCACTATAATGTACTCCTGAAACTAATATAACACTGTATCTTAATTATACCAGAATTAATTTTTTTAAAAAAAGGTGTTCTTCAGTATATGAATGAATAGACAAACTGTACTATATCCAGACAATGGAATATTATTCAGCACTAGAAAGAAATGAGCTACCAAGACATGGAAGGAATTTAAATGCATATTGCTAAGTGAACAGAACCAATCATACCATATAATTCCAGCTATATGCCATTCTGGAAAAAGCAAAACTATGGAGACAGTAAAAAGATCAGTGGTTCCAGGGGTTAGGGGGAGGGAGGGATGAATAGATGGAGCGCAGAGGATTTTTAGGGCAATGAAAATATTCTGTGTGATACTATAGAAGAATGTATACATGTCATTATATATTGGTCCAAACTCACGGAATGCATAACAGAACCCTAACATAAAGCATGAACTTGGAGATGATAATGATGTGTCAATGTAGGTTCATCAGTTGCAACAAATGTACCACTCTGGCGGGTTATGGTGACAATGGGAAAGGCTGTGCACCTGTGGGGGCAGAAGGATATATGGGAAATCTCTATATCATTCTCTTGATTTTGTTATGGACCTTAAACTGCTATTTAAAAAGTCTATTAAAAATAAGGTTAATTGATGAATTACGCCTTTGGGAGTGAAAAAACCCACAACCTTAAAAAGGAATGAAATTCTGATATGTGTTGCGACATAGATTAAACATGAAGACTTTATGCTAAGTGAAAGAAGCCAGACACAAAGGTGCATAGGTGCACCTAGAATAAATCAAATTCATAGAGATAGAAAGCGTAATAGAGGTTGCCAGAGACTGGGGGAGGTGAGAAAGAGGAGCTATTGTTTAATAGGATGGAGTTTTAGTTTGGAAAGATGAAAAAGTTCTGAAGATAGAAAGTAGTAATGGCTGACAGAAATTAGAATGTGTTTAATGCCACTGAACTGTACACTTGAAAATGTTTAAAATGGTAAATTTATGTTATGTGTATTTTACTACAGTAAAAAGAAAGTTGATATGAAGTGATATAACTCAATATATTAATTTAACCCTAGTTTGAAAAGGCATTTCAGAATGTTTCAATAAAACAAATAAGAAATTATTTAAAAAACCATATGTAATACAAATGGCAGGTCAATAAAATTACGAGAACAAGAGTCTTGTAGCTTTCTTGTCAATCAAAAACAGAACTGGTTTATAAAGAACTCAGAAAAAAGTAGTTTCTGGTAATGGTATTGCTCACAAAGCTACTGTGTTGGAGGGTTTCAGGTTTGCTGAATACCCACCCAGTTTACTTGGCTTGTACATTTGCAGTAAACACAGAAACACCAAAAAATCTTGGGTGGGTGTGTCATACCTCCGTAGTTCAAGATCTTTGTCTTTCTTCTATGTTGGTCAGCAAAATCTATTTTGCGACTCTAAGAAAGTTGCCTACAACTATAACCAAGATGAGAACATACAGACATTAAACAGAGTCAGCGAACCCAACTTGGTTTGACTTAACTAATTTTTGCTATTTATTCTGTTAGTGAATCTTGCCTTCTTCACTGAGGGGATTTTTTTTTTCTCAAGGAAAGATCTGATTCTGTTTCCAATTAAAATTAATAATAATAGCTCCTGTCATCTCTAAGCTCTAACTCTGTCAAACACTTTACTAATAGTATTTCTAAGCATAATAATAATAAATGAAACTGGGCATCATTTATTCCCACTTATAGATATGGAATCAGGTTTAAGATCCTCTGCCAAGGCCACCTGATGGAGTGGGAAAGCCTGGGTTTGTATCTCTGCATCTGTGGTTCCCACCTGTGTGTTTTTCCACTGTGCTCTGCTTTCTGCTGGAGCCCCAAACTCATTGCTCCTTCTGCTGGATCCAGGTTTTAGAACTTCTTGATTTCTTACTCTTTGAGGCCTCTACTTCAAAGCTAAGTTCAATGAGTAGCTCCTCTTTGTGTACCATTTGAAACAGGCTTTGACAGTTCATTCCATTTTTTAACAACTCTCATGTACTATCTAAGAGGCATGTCTTATTTTCAGTTATATTTCTTAGCCTGGGATTGTGCTTCCTTTGTTCTCAATTATTCTGACTCTGCCAGACAATTCTAACAATAAAATTCATTTCTTTAAGACAAGCACAGAAAATAAGATGAAGGGTGTTATGAAAGAAGAGAAAAAAAGTCCAAATTCTGACAATATTCCATGTCAATTAGCACACTAAATATCAAATCAATAATCAATGACCTAGTTGGAACTTAGGTATGCCTAAACTTTTAGAAAATATATATTCAAACATTTCCAATATGTGAATAGATATCTTGGACTGCAAAATAAATCTGTAATGAAAAAAACCTATTCTTTCAAGCAGTGGAGATTTTAAAGCAGTCATCATTTTGCTAAGGAATATATGAATTTAAAAATCTAAGATCAATTTTTCCTTTCTAAAAACCCCACGAAGCTGACTCTATGCAGATTAATAGCTCTACTTAATTTTTTCTCTAAATATTGATATGAGAATTTTGTCAACTTATACATGTTTGATGGGTCATGTATTTTGTGTGTCTGTGTTTGTGTTTATATGTATATGCATGGCATTTATTAGTGTTTTTAGAAATATAAGCAAAAAAAAGAAATATAAGCAATATGCTGATTTTGATTTTTGTTTTAAATTTTCTGGACTAAAACTTGGCATAAGAGATGGTTATTTTAGAGCCACTTAGCATTGCAGTAAGATTTAGTAGGATGTAGTAGTTAGGTCCTAAAAACTAGTATTAGAAATGATAGCTACTATCGTTCTTGACACTTCATATATTTATTTATAAACAGGGACAAGATTATAGCACATAAGTATGTTAAATAAAAATGTGTTAAATAGAAAAAGGTCGGATTAACTCCATCAATGTTAAGAAATTGCACTTAATTCAAAGCTGCAGCAGAGTAAAAGTACTATTTCAGAGTATAAATTCAATGAGCTCAGAATGATTAAGATTTTACATATTTTGAAGCTTATACTGTAACTTGGTTTTTAAGCACAATTTTTGAAAAACCAGAACAAATGTACTAAACTTCAACCTTTTAAATAATTAATTCTGAATAAGTGTGCTCAAGTTCGTAAGTCATTCTTCAATTCTTAAATAATCATTTTCACCATTTAACCCACCACTTAACATCTATTTTTCATGATGAAGAAACATTTCTTTTTAAAGATTGTATTTATTTATTCATGCGAGACATAGAGAGAGAGAGAGGCAGAGACATAGGCAGGGGGAGAAGCAGGCTCTATGCAGGGAGCCCGATGTGGGACTCAATCCCAGGACCCCAGGATCACGCCCTGAGCCAAAGGTAGATGCTCAACCACTGAGCCACCCAGGTGCCCCAATGATGAAACATTTTATCTTCAAACTCCATCTTCAGTGGGACTTGGAGATACCTGTCATCTGAAGATCAAAATTACTTTCCTTTGATTTAAAACAAAAAAAAAGTGGATCACAGAAAACTTGTATAGAATCAACTCAGGAAAGCAAATACATAATAAAAACTATTACTTCCTGTTTGCTGGTCTCTTTTTGGCCAGTTTTGAATATCATTACAGTTCAAGAGTTATACTGTGGCTCCATAGTATTGAAAGGAAAGATATGATTTTCCACATAAAATATGTCCCTTTAAAGTATTAATATATTTGCCATTTGATTAACACTTTATCAATTCTTTAGATAACAGTTACTGTATCAGTCAGGATCAGCTAGATTATATCCTAATAACAAATAATCCCAAGTCTTAGTGGCTTTTAGGAGCAAAACCATATTTCTCACTCACACTTGACCCTATAGTTTTGTTGGAGTAGCTGCTTCAATCATCCACACTCTGAAACTGATGAAATCAGCTGATGCAATCTCCACCGTTTTTTAATATTGCCAGTGACTGCATCAGGAAGAGACGGTGATGAATTTGTACTCTACTTTTTAAAAACTTCCGTCTCAAAGTGACACATACCATTTATGCTCATATCCTATTTCCCAAAGCAAGTCACATTCCTATGCCTAACATCCTAGGTAAAGGAAAGAGCCCTCCTACCACGTGCTGAGAAAGAGAACCACCACCCTGGTAAACAGCCCTCATGACTCCCAAAGCTATAGCATGTAAAAATAGCAAAGGATCATGTATAATTGTGTAAATTAACAAGAATCCAATCAATCATACTTTGTTGGCATGATGCCAAGCATCAAAGACCTTAGAAGTCCATTTCGTAAGTTTGGATTAGATAAGAATCATATCTCCTTGCCTTCATAAGCCTCTTGAACCTGTTGCTTGCTTTCCACTTCCATTTTTCTCACAATATTTATTTTCTCACTCAGAGCTACTACAGTCCTCCTCTTGCATAAATCTTTCTACTATAGTCCATCCTGATTAATTCTCTACAAACATTGCTTTCATCTGTGGCTCCCTTGCCAACAAGCTAAACAAAAACAGAAGACAATTAAAAATAAGTCAAACTCCTTAGTCTGACCCTCCAAGCCTCCAACAATCTGCCATCAATTAGCCTTTCACTCCTTATCAGCCTCTAGAATCTATGACTGTAGCCAGGCCATTTCCTCTCTTGCCCTCAAGTATTTATCATCATTTCCTACATCGTGATTAAAACAGCCCCACTGCTTCATATTCTCACCTTTTCCGCTGTCACTGAGAATCAAACCTATTCTTCACGACTTCATGAAACCTCTCACTCTTCTGTGAAAATTTATTCTACAAATAATTGCCAAAGAAGCTTGACAGAGATCTCAAGAAAAATCTTAGAAGGCAATGCTTGCTTAGTTAAGTAACTAACTTTTATCAAACACCTAGCATATTCCATGCAGGGTGATAGTCACATGTATTAATAGACATCTCAGACTTACCATGTCCAAAACTGAACTGTTGATTTCCCTCCCAGACCTGCTTCTCTCTCAGTCACTATCAACTTCATTCACTCAGCTATCTAGGTGAAAATGCCAGAGGACTCCCCATTTCTGCTTCATATCCAATCATCAACAAATCACCTTCAAAATATCCCAAGTCCATGGGCAACCCAGGTGGCTCAGCGGTTTAGCGCTGCCTTTAGCCCAGGGCCTGATCCTGGAGACCCAGGATCAAGTCCCATGTCGGACTCCCTGCATGGAGCCTGCTTCTCCCTCTACCTGTGTCTCTGCTGCGTTCTCTCTCTCTCATTAATAAATAAATATTAAAAAAAAAATCCGAAGTCCAATAACTTCTCACCACTTCTATTTCTATCACCCTGGTTCAAACCATTATTATCTTTCTTTGATGATGCAGCCTGCTAAATAGTCTCTCTGCTTCCATTTTTTAACTCCATAGATTCTATGGACCACACTTCTGTCTATTCAAGATTATTCCAATATTTACTAATCCCATAAAAAATTTCAGTATCTGTTCTCTTGCCCATAAGACAATCAATCAATCAATAAGACTTTTGTTATCTCTCAGATCTCATTCCCTCTTTTTCCTTCAAGTCCTGCCTCTCTGTTATCCTTGCTCTGATATGCAGGCTAAGCCTATAGGACTACAGGGCATTATCCTTCTTGTTAGAACACTAAACAAGACTAAACACTAAAGCCTCTCCCTTCATATAACTGCCTGTTTCTATTCTCCACTTAATTCAAATTTCTTCAATGATACATCTTATCAGAGAGGCTTTCCCTGACCACTCTGTAGAAAATAGTACCTGTCATCACAATCTTTTAAAATATCTCCTTGTTTTTATTTCAAGGAACTTCTCATCATCTGCATACTATAAATCTATTTTTTATTACATTATCGTTGACCTCCCCTCCCACTCCAAGTAGAATTTAAGCTCGATGAAAGCAGAGACTTTATTTTTATCCATTGCTATAATTACAGTGTGTAGAACAATGCTTGACATGAAGTAGGCAATCAATAATTTTATTGATGAATAAATCAGTGAAAGGGAAATTAATAATTACTTCAATGAATGTACCTCTCATTGTTGCATTAGTTTACATTTGATTTTCTTATATAATTCAGGATTATTTCCCAGTGTTTGAAACTCTGAAGTTTATATATTCTGCTGGATTCTCAGACACCCTGCTAGCGAAAGCCAGTTTTGGAGTGGTTTTAAAAGCAGGGAAATACAATAGCAGAAACAACTGTATACTCATACTTCTGGAACCCACATCTTTTTTCCTTGCATTTCTTCTGGCCAGATCGTACACTAAACCCTGAACATAAATGTTCCAGGCAAGTATACCTAGACCTGGATCAAGGGTATGGGCGTTGAGTTGGAAAAAAAACTGAACTTAAGTTCTGGTTGCCTAGACTCTTTTAGGCCAAATCTTTGTATCTATAGTGTTGGTGTGAAAAATAAAGGAGATACTGCAGGTAATCATCTCAATAGAGTATCACATGCATAGGCAGCCCTAATGGTGGTAATTGCTGTCAATATTAGTATTTTTTTAAAGGTTTTATTTATTTATTCGTGAGAGACACACAGAGGCAGAGACATAGGAAAAGGGAGGAGAAGCAGGCTCCATGCACAGAGAGCCTGATGTGGAACTCCATCCCAGGACCCCGGGATCATGCTCTGAGCCAAAGGCAGATGCTAACACTGAACCATCCAGGCGTCCCAATATTAATAATTTTATTATCAATGGAAAACTACAGAACTAGCTGTCAGCACATGAAATTCACAGCAGCCTACGTTAATCACCAAAGACTCTGAGAATCAGACTCACAAAGCATGTCATGTTACCTTTAAAACAATACATAATTTGTTTTGATTTTTGTCATAGGAAAAAAGGATTTGTGGGAAGCAGGATTACTGAAATTAATGTTTCTCCTAGACGTAGTTAAGGATGGGTTATACAAAAGATAGCTTTGAGGACTGGAACAGAATGAGGTATTACTAAGGGCCAGTAAGAGCTGACCAAAAATAAGTCCGATCCTCAAACTCATGTTCATGGATGAAAACTAGAATGTCTAGATTGTAAGTAGATCAGGAGACTATAAAAGCTATATGAATTTCCTGATGTATACAGTATCTTGTGATCATCTGGGGGCCCCAGCTGGGGAAAATATATTGTATAAGAGTAAGGTAAGACAAATAATAACTGGTTGGAAATGTGTGTCTTCCAACATCGATTATTAGTAAATCAGCATTAGGTAGCAGGCTCCTCATGGAATCCCACAGGGCGTTGCTGGGGTCAGTATGGTCATTTATGACTCAAATATAGGAAATAGAATCATTAAATTTTCATGTAACAAAAACTTGGTAAAGATTGTTAACAAGATTAATAAAGGAACCACTGATTTCTGCAAACTGATCTGCTGGATTGAATGCAACAAAATAAAATGTACTAGGCTCCCTGACACGGATTCAGATTATTGCTTTGGGACAGGATGGGTTGTCTGACCTGGTAATAGCTCATGTGAAAAGATGAGGAGAGGTCATAGGAAAAGGACAACACTGGAAGTCACTCAGATTGGCGAGGGGTCAGCTTTTCCTTACGTGCTGTGATCTTGGGTAAATTGCTTAACCACTTTGAACTTTAATTTCCTATCTTTAAAGAGGAATAATAACCATTTGCAAAACACTTGAATTTGTGGAGGCATGCTATTTTTGTGAGATTAACTTTTTGTTTTCCTTTTTCCCTTTACTTATGTCCCCTTCTCCTTCTCCCTGTTCAAGCTTCTAGCTGATGGATGCTCACAGCTTCTGGAAATAATGGGGCAGAGAAAAAAGAGAAAGCATGTAGGATGTCTGGATTTGTTTTTCATGCCCTAAGTATCACACCAAGAGAACTGAGAGGAGTGGAGGTACAGTTGAAATGTTGAGACATAGCAGAGAGAGAGAAGCTATCTCCCTTCTCTGGTTAAAAACGGAAGTACGATAGATCATGGGTGTATTAGAGCAGAGAGCTGAGTGGTTTCCTGAATGCTGCCTCTCCTCTACCTATGATTCCAAGAGAGGGACCAAGGGCCTAGAATGGGAAGAGCCGCTTGGAGAGACAAAGCGGATAGACAGTGATGGCCATCGGGAAGTCAAGAGAGAGTCACAACCCTGGTGGGACCTCACTGACAAGACTGAAAACCTGTGTGGACTGATGATCAGGGAGGGACCGAGAGGTTGATGTCTGCTGACATCAGACAAATCAAGGACCATGTTTTTCTACCCTCCTTGAAGAAAGCAACTAGCCTGGTGAGAAGGGGAGGAATCGAAATGATTAAGGCAGAATGGGAGATGAAAACAGAAATTGGATTGAATTATTTATGAATTAAGATACGTATCTTGAACGGCTTTGTGGCGTAAAATTTATATATTCTCTGCCATGTAGTAGATGATCAAGATGATAATAGGTATTCCTATTCTTACTATAAATATCTTCTGTGGCTGCTTAAAAGGTCACTATTAGCTTTTATTTACTCAAGAGTAATATCCAGTTCAGGAAAGGTAAAGATCTCAGTGTAATCAGGAGTGAGATGTGGAATCCACTTTGAGTACATCGTCAAGAGGGCTGATGTTGACTCCCGTTTTGATAGGAAAGGGTGAATCATATGTGTAGTGAGGAGCCAGGCACTGAATGATGAAAATGACCATGGCTGGGGACACTGAATAAGGAAAAGCTGAGTAGAGAGAGATGCTAGCTGCCTTCAGAGATTTGAAAGGCTTTTTGTGGAAGATAGAATGTCCTTGTTGTGAATGGAAGTTGATGGCATGAATGTTTGATTCAACCAACAGAAAGAGGAAGTTTCTCATAGTTGAGTGTTCATCAATGCTAAAGATTCAAACAGATGTTCAATATTCATTTTGTCTGGAATGTTGTCAGAGGATTCCTGTGTGCAAAGGAATGTGGTCCTGGCACTTTCAGTTTTAGGATGATGTATGAGACAGGCAGAGGCAACCGATATTACCAAATTCCAGGAAATATTCTGGGTGCTTGCTCTGTCTCTTCAGCTCATTGAATCTGCCTACTGACTCCATGAGTTAGGTATTATAAGCATTATTACAAATCACGTTTATAGTTTAGATAGAAAACTGCCAGAGTTCATAGTGCTGGTAAATTACAGGAACACATTTTGAATTCGAGTTGTTGCATTAAAAGGTCATGTCCTTTCCTGTTCATACTCCCTTTCCCTAACATGCTCTTTCAAAGAAAAAGAACAAATCCTCAGTTCGAGGACAGAAGTACACATATTTTACTAAGTACTGATCAATGAAAGGCCCTGTCTCAGGAAATATTTTACCTATGATTTATTTAATCATATAGAAATAACAATATATCCATTTATGAACATTTCAGCATATAACAGCACATGTAAATATACTATTCCTATCATCTAGACATATATACATTTGTTTCAGTTACTATGATGAACTGAAACATCATAGTAATGTTTGATTTGGCTGGTCCGCAGCATCCAGATATTTGGCCAAACATTATCATGGATGTTTCTGTGATGATGATTTTTAGTCGAGGGTAACATTTAGATCAGTGGACATAGAGTAAAGCACATTCTGCTCCATAATGTAGGTGGGCCTCACCCAATTAGTGGAAGGCCTTAATAGGCCTCTTTTTTTTTTTTTTCTGTTTACAAACTAGAGAGATAAACCTTTATTTCACCACTTTGTCCTAATTCACTTTCTAATAAGACATGTACTGGGGACAGATTTTAAAATACTGGGAAAGCTAGATGTTGGGTGTCTTCCAGGCCGGAGCAAAGATGTGGTCACCCCAGGGGGCCTATGAGTTCCTGGGATGCTCCAGGCAGCACCGACCACATGCACCAGTATCATCCAATCCTCAGTTTTACTTAGAGCTGCCTCATTTGGGGGGGCTGTTAGTCCTCGTTTCATGCCTAATTTTCACTAGAGGCTCCCTGTTGTTCCAAATGAGTTCATGACCATAAATAAGAACAAAGACTCACCTCCCGCAAACAAGAGGAAATTCTGCCAACAGACTACCTTAGGCCTAGCCTGTAACTCTCCCCTCCCTGGGTCTCTAGCCTGCTGGCCTACTCTGCAGATTTTGGACTTGTACCTTCATAATCACATGGGCTAATTTCTGAATCACTCTTTATATGTACATATACATCCTGTTCGTCCTGTTTCTCTAAAGAACTCCAGTGCAGTTATTCATATTTCATTGTTTGCCCTACGTTTCCTAGCTTTAAAATTCTGAGTGAACAGCTACATGTATGAGCTTGGAAGCAGCGTGCTCCTCGGTCAGATCTTCAGGTGAGACTGTAGCCTCAGCCAGTCTTGTGAGACACTGGGCTAAACTGTACTCACATTCCTAAACTGAGAAATAATAAATATTGTTGCTCTAAAGAAAATTCTATGAGTGGAACTTAAATTTTCCTAGGATGTTCTGGTGTCCTAGAGACGGATTTGATATTGGAAGGCCTGGATCCTAGCCCCTGGCCACTTCTAGCTAGTTACTGCCGACCTCACATCTCTGGGTTTCATTTCCCGTTCTGTTAAGAGAGCATGGGACAGAGGATCTTCAGTTTCCCTTAGGTGCTAAATTCAATGTCTCCATTAATTAAACTGTTTATTCATCAAAATAAACACTGATAAGAGTCACAAGAAGAACACACCCTGGATTTTCAAGCCTCTGAATCTGGTGGCAGTGTGCCAGCTTCCTTTCTGCCAGTAGCTGTCTATCCTCAAGTCCTGCTCTACTTCTTTTCCACCCCAACAGTTTTCTATCAGTAGCCAATCGATGTTATATAAGTTCTTTGGCACTTCTGTGGCCTGTGCATGTATGCATATGCATGCTCACAGTTTAAGCTGGGCTGCTCTGGCTCTGGGTGGGGAGCACAGCTCTATCACCAGAACATTTGCCTCCAGCATTTCACGGATTAACTCCGTCAGTTCACGAGGGGGAAGGGAGCTACTTTCCAAGTGTGAGTACTTTTTTTTTTTTTTTTTCTCTTCTCATCACCAAGGAGGTGTGTCCAGTTTTTTTCGCCAGTTAGCTACTTTGTAGGAGCCCTGGAGTCCAGGCAGTGGACTTTCCCCAATGAGTAATGGAATTTGTATTTGCAAATCAATTCTGCTGAATGAAATGTTATATGAACATTTTCTCAGCCCCCTGGTAATATCCCCCCCATTTTTTTTTTTTTTTAATGGTGCCGATTTTAAAAGAAAGCGCAACTTATCTAGTCCTAGCTCTCAGTCCCAGTGAAGTAATAGGGCTCTGGTAGGACGGTCTCAATCAAAACTGTCAACCAAGTTTGTCACTAGTCCTACCAAGTTTTGCTTTCACTGAATCCCTCTGCACCCACGGGCAGCACCCGCCCCCACCCCCGAGTCTGCTTCCTCTCATATCGCAGGACCCACCTCCCCTTCCAATACTTCTTTCTGGATGGGACGTGAACAGCTCAAACTAGAGGCAATGGCAAAGGTTTTTAAGGATCAGCACTCCGTGGCGGCATTTAGAGGCATTTAGTGAAGACGACGGAACTCCAAGGCAAAAGGGTGAATATCGATTTATGGAACTATGGGTGTCGGCGGATGAGGGGGAGCAGGTGGCAGGTGCATCTGCGGGGGGCGCGGCGCGTCCCGGCCCGGCCCTGGCGCTCCGCGTGGGGAAGGTGCGGCCGCAGAGCACCAGCTCCCCCCAGGCGCGGCGACCGAGGGCCGAGGACGCCGGGGAGCAGACGGACCCCCCCCTTCGCTCCAATTTTTAGGAAGCGGAACAAAAGAAGGAAGAAAGAGAGCAGAGAGGAGAGAGGGGCAGAGAAGACAGAAAGGGAGGAGAGCAGGGAAGGGAAGGGACGGGACAGGACCCGAGAAGCCCAGCGCGGCGAGGCGGCGGCGGGCCGGGGGAGGAGGAGGGGGGAGGAGGGAGGAGGTGCCCCCCGCGCCCCCCGCGCCCCCGCGCCCCCGCGCCCCCGGCTCCCTTCCCGCCGACCTCGGGGCTGCCCCCGCCGCGCCCGCCGGCTGCCCGTCGTGGGGCGCGCCTCCCCCGCCCCGCGGTCACACTTCTTTCGGCCCCGGGCCGGGCGATCCTGGGTGGGGCGGCCGCGCTCGGGGGGCGGGGGCGGGGGCGGGGGGCGGCGGAGCGCCGGGCCGGGCCGGACCGGGCCAGACGCCGCGCGCCGCCGGGGCAGCCACCTGAGCCCCCGGCCCGGGCCCAGGGCGCGGCGGGAGCCCGCGGGCTGGGGGCGGGGGCGGGGAAGGGGGCGGGGGAGGGGGAGGGGGCGGGGGGCGAGGCCACGGAGCGCGACCACGTGCGCCGCCCGCGAGTCGCGGGGTCAGAGCCCTCCACCCCCGCCCGGCCCAGAGCGCTCGAGCGCCCCGGCGCCCCGCGGTCGCCCTCGCCCTCGCCCTCGCCCTCGCGCTCGCCCTCGCCCTGTCGCCCTAACTTTTCTCCGACTTGCCTGCGAGGAGGAACCTGCCGCCCCGCCCGGCCCCGGCCGCGGGGATCGGCGCTCGAACCCGGCCGCGGGGCCTTCCACCTTGCGCCGCCCCAGCCGGGGACCCGCGGGGGACCCGCCGGGGAGGCGCGTGAAGGAGGGGCGGGCGGGCCGGCGGCGCCCGGGCGCCGGGTCCGGGGGGACGCGAGCAGCGGAGCCGGGAGGCCGCGGACCCGACTGCGCGGCCCCGGCGACCTCAGCGCAGTGATGCCAGCATGTAAGTCTCACCTTGCGGCTGAGAACTCCTTCACACCTTTACCTGCATCCACCCCCCGCGCCCCCACCTCCCTCCACTAAATGATTTTGTAAGGACTGCATCGACAGAATAAACCGGTTTGTCTTCAGTTTGACCCCGAGGCGCGGAGGAGCGAGCAGGTCCTGCCAGGCGGAGCTGTGGCATGTGTGTGCGGCTGGCTTTTTTTTTTTTTTTCTTCCAGGGAGAGGTAAACCTCACATTTGGGCGGTGGAAAGCATTAAAAAAAAAAAAAAAAAAAAAGGGCAGGGCTTCAAGAATGGGGAAAACGTGTTTTCGAGTCAAATCAAACAAGGGCTAACAGGCACGGCTCCTCCATCCAGGGGCCTCGCCCTGCCAAGAAAGAGCGATCCTGGATCAGCACCGGGGGGCTTGGAAGGTACTGGTATCCCGAGAAAATGTTGACTTTACACATTGTCACCCCCGACTGTAGAAGTTATTCTTGCATCTTTGAGTTATTTGAATGGTTTAAGAAGAAAAAAAAGAAAGAAAGAAAGAAAGAAAGAAAGAAAGAAAGAAAGAAAGAAAGAAAGAAGCGCGCAGAGAAGTTTCTTGGTTGTATTTTGTAGATTAATGAGTAATGAAGGACTATGTCATTTTACGGGATGGGGCCTGGGAAGCGACTTGCCTTGAATTAGAGGTGGGGGACGTAGGGGTAGGAATGGTCAGAGAAGTCCCAAAGGTTCTGATTTAATGGAGTGACCATGGAAGCGGTGAGATTCCTCAGGGCTACCCTGAGAAAGGGCCACTGAGCACATCCAGAATGCAAAGAGAAGGATTGTTCTAAAAAGGGCCTGTTTTTGCGGCCAATGCAGAAGTTAATTTTCTTGTAATATGTAACGTTCGCTCTGGTGTTTTCTTTACTCTTGCGCAGATACCCTGACAGACATTTTGCTCCCTTCCACAAGAATACAAGTGTTTCTAGAAATTCTTATTGCCCCTCCCTCCCCCAGCTACTGGATCCTTAAGTATTTTCATTAAAATCTCCTCTTTCAGCTTCATACCTGGGAAGACTTGCGCCTCAGGCCCTGTCTTTCCCTTCCTCCCAGTGTCTCCTCTTCTCCCCACCCAGCACACAGTTTTAAAACAGGAAGAGTAGTGCCCACTGCAAGCCTAGCACTCTGCCCTTCTGTTCCTGGTAGTGAGCAGTATAATTAGAAAAGAACTACTTATTTTTGCTAGAATTGCATGTGAAGTAATCCCACACCTGTGAGTTTTAAGGTTTCATTTATGCCCGTTGGAATCAGCAAGGTATAACCTGAACTAATTTACCTTGGGATACAGCCAACAGCCCCACATAAGACTTGTTCTCATATGCAGGCGGCACATTTTGAATGAATGTGAATTTGTTTTAAACATCAGTTTTTCCTGAAAGTATAGTAAGGTTTTTAACAGCAGATATTCGCCTAGCTTCCTTTCAGCTTTCCTAGGTAATTTAGATCTTATGGGAAATGAAAACAAGTGTGCATACCAATTTTTAAAATAAAATATGTGGACCTGAACAGCAGGTAATGTACAGATTTCCTCATTATGTAATTAATTTATGTAGCTCATTTGAATTGCATATGATTAAAACTTCTGTCATATAAAGATACGAATATTTAATCACATAAAATATAAAGTTTAGTATCCTGATTTGAGTTTATTGAGCTTTTTGGACTGAAAGTTTTTCCATTTCTTGCCAGATTATAGCTGTTTCTTTTACCATTTTGCTGTTTATGATTCACATGGAATGGCTTAAGATGATCTGATTCTTTTAAGATATTAGTGTGTTAGAATAAATGGAAATAATACTAATCTTTCCAAAGTAAATATTCATAGTATCTTACTGAAAAATGTTACAATGTGGAACACAAACTCTGTTATCTTTTAAATTTAAATCTTAATGGGTTCAGGCATACAAACTAAGATATTTTCTGCCTGTTCTTTGCGGTGAAAGTATTACTATGTTGTGACACTCAAGTTATGAAATTACAGATTTTATAAATATACTTGGAGTTATAGTGACTACATATTTAATAGATTTAGCAAGGCTCCTGTTAGCTGGTCTCAAGCTTCATGGAGCTCCCGTTCGTTCCATTTATGGCTTATATAAATTACATGACATTGTGCTTTTCCAATATGAATGGTGAAAGAGGCTATTGTCTCTTGGCTTATGGGAAATATTAGAAGCTTGTAGTTTTACTGCCTAACTGGACACGTCACTCTGATTTCTGGAAATAATGATTTGAAAGAGAATCAGTTTATACATTAAAAATAAACTGACAACCACTTCCTTAAACTTGACCGTTTTCTAACTGCCCATCTCTTATGGAGTTTACATTTCTGATGGGATGATTAAAACTTTCTAGAGACAATTTAGACTTTAGACTAAATAGAAGAAGACTTTGTTCAATGTGTGTGGCATGCTGAGGCAAAAAAAAAAAAAAAAACAAAAACGTATCCTTCCATTTCCTTTCTGTTTGGATGCCATTATTACACTATCTACATTGGATGGCATTGCGATGCATACTGGGTGGCTGGCGTGAAGACATCAAAAGGACTTTGCAGTGGTAACTAAAAACGCCAATAAAACTTAAGCATGGTTACCTGAGTATCCTCTTACTTTCCCTTAAAGCATTACTCAGGATGGAATTATTTAGAATGCCTTGAGGAAAACTTCAGAATTACTGTGTTTAAAACATTGGTAGCAAATATGACAAGGGCTTAGCATTGGTAAAAAGAAATCACAAATTAGTAAGAAAAATATTTCTATTATAATAGAAACTACAAAAATGATGAACATGCCAACCCAAATAAAGGAAATCCAAATGAGATGGTACTTCTGTAAAACTGGTGATGAGGAAACAATAATAGTGATGGGAGTATCATGATATAAACATTGATACACCTCAGTGTAAATTGGATGGGTGTGTGGAAATTTATTTATAAATAACTTTAAACCTACAGAAAAGTTTCAAGAATGATACAAAGAACACCTGTTTATACTTTACACAGAATCACTTAATGTAAAGGTTTACCCCATTTGTTTTATTTTCCATCCTTCTTCCCTCCACCCACTACTCTCAGTAGATGCACACAGTATTTTTCCTGACTCACATTAAGTAAATTATATACATCATGGCTTCAGGCTTTACTTTTTTAGTTGAAAATTTTATTGAGATGTTTGTTGATTTATGTGCAGTCGGAAGAAATGGTAGAGATCCCATGCCCTTTACTCAGTTTCTCTCGGGGATAACATTTTGCAAACTGTGGTACAATACCACAACCAGAATACTGAGACAGTATTCTTTTTCAGACATTCCCAGTTTTACATGTACTCAGGTGTGTTTCTCAGGGTTGCCTTTTAATTTCACCTGTGGTACCAGTCATGGAACAGTGGCTATTTCTGCTCAAATAAGGGTCAAGATGTGTACAGATTTGAAGAATAAACCTTTTTACCTTTTCGAAGTGGGGGTGAACACAACTTAATAAAATAACTTGAATTGAGTAATAGAATAGCACTTTCTCTTATTCATTGCTTGAGCTCAGGAACATGATCTTTAACCAGAAGAAGAAATACAATTGTGAGCACAGACTTGAATAAACCAAATTACATTCTTTTCACTCTAGAAGAATTATGGTACTCTCGCTGCCACTCCTCATGCCCCTTGGTGACAATTTTAACATAAATATATGTTTGGGGGGGGGGGAATCCCTGGGTGGCTCAGCAGTTTAGCACCTGCCTTTGGCCTGTGGCATGATCCTGGAGTCCCAGGATCAAGTCCCACATCAGGCTTCCTGCATGGAGCCTGCTTCTCCCTCTGCCTGTGACTCTGCCTCTCTCTCTCCCTCTCTCTCTCTCTCTCTGTCTCTCATGAATGAATAAATAAAATCTTTGAAAAAAACAAAAATGAATACGTTTGGGATATGAGGAATGAAGTAATTCTGACCACTGTGGTTAATAATAGAATTAGTGCCATGTCAATTACTCAACTGATTTCAAAGTTTCTTCACTAAGTTCTCTTTAAATTTGACTTTTAAGGGATCCAGCAGGAGTAAAGAGGTGCAAGATAGTAGGTAGGTTGTCTAGATTACAGACTATTTCAGTGATATGTTTGGTTTATTTATTTTTATTTTATTTTTTTTAATATTTTATTTATTTATGAGAGACACAGAGAGAGGCAGAGACATAGGCAGAGGGAGAAGCAGGCTCCATGAAGGAAGCCCAATGTGAGACTCCATTCCAGGATTCTACGATCACGCCCTGAGCCAAAGGAGTCCCGATAATATCTGGTTTAAATCACATTTACAAGGGGAGCATTGACGTTAAAACAATTCCTGTGGAAGGGTTAAGTTCTAAAGCTCCTGAAATAGGACTTAAGCATGTTGTATTTTATCACCTATGCAGTTTGAAAAGGGGAGCAGGTTTGCAGTAGAGGTAGCTTGGTTCTCAAAAAGAACAAGTGACTAGGAAGCCAGGTGACCCAGTTGGCAAGTGGTTTAATGTATTGTTTTTGCCTGTGAAGTGATAGGTTTTGTTGCATAATTTTTAGATTCTTTTCAGGTGGTAGAAGTCCATGGATGGCTCTCTTTTACTTTAAAAAAAAAAAGTTCTTTCTCTCTTTAGAACTTTGAGGCTACAATTCAAGTAATACAGGATTATGTTTTTTGTAGTTCCCATTTAGAACCTTAGTAACCCTGTTCAGGATTTTCCGTTCTTGTGAGAAAGTTGTTTGAATCTCAAGGATGTGTCTTTGCTAAGTGATCCCCTGAGAAGACACACAGTGCTTTCCTTCCTCTGTTCTATTCTTACTTTATTTGTTTCTGTTCTTCAGTAAACAGTAAACTGGATGAAAGTTGACTTGCCATGTGGTTTAAGTTTGGTTCTAAGTACTTGTCCTATCCTGGGTTCCTTTTCAATACAAAGTGATGGAGTCTTGAGAACCAGAACACATGAAGCCCCAGATCATCGTTTGCAGCTCTTGTCTGAAAGAATTACAGGCAGATTTTGTAAAACAGCTTCAGGATTGATTATGGAATCCCTAAATGTCAGAACCTGTTGTAGCAAAACGAAGTTGCATGATGAAATAAATAGTATTGAATGTTGCCAAAGCTAACAAACATGATTCCTTGAGGATTGTTTAGAGAGTACATAAGTCTAAGAGGAGACCATTATTCCCATACTGATAAAGGAAAATTGTCATATGCCGCAAAGGTTAGGAAACTGGGAGTTCTCTCAGGCTGATGACACTCCTGACTGTGTGTGGTATAGCAGGCAGCCAAGTTTGATTGGTCTGCCCCTCGGTTTCCTGGGCCTCAGTTTAGGAGCATACTCATTCATCCATGGCATGAATGGGAAACACCTCATTCATCCAACATCAGTGGGAAATGGATCCATCCTTCCAAATGAGTGAACTTTCCATGTAACAGCAGTCTATCATCTACCCTTTTAAAGCTTTTACTAAGTGCCATGTAGTATTATCTCTATCTTTTTGATGGATGGTATCCTATTTACAGAAGAGGAAATAGTCCAGAGTTTAAAGTACTTGCCTGTGAAGTCACACAATAAATAGAGGCACCAGGTTGTAATTTTGCTATTCCAGAGCTCACATCCATCATTATTATATATTATTATGATGTACAGTGGCATGTTGCTTCTCATAAGTAGTAACATTGCTTTAAATTTCAATTATTTTGGATAAATGTGTTTTAAGACCTACCTTCCATTCAGAAAAATACTCTTCAGGTCTTAAGCTTTGCCAGTTTAGAATTTCCATTAGGAGCTGTGTGATGCTAGAACTTCTAGTTGAGCGAATATAAAAACATGGCATGCATGTCAGACAGTACTCAAAATTTCTGCATTCATGGCAGACATGAATCATCCTTTCCCGTTTCTGTTCCAAGGTGATACAGAAGTAGTCCCAAACTCAACTGATGGGTGTTGGTTTATGACATCCTATTGTCTGTTCTTGTTTAAACCTTTTCTTTTGATTTTATTGTGGACAGAATAACCACAATTATACTGGAATGGTAGTAGCAATAATAACGGCTAATATTTTTTTTAAGGATTTTATTTATTCATTTGAGAGAGAGAAAAAAATAGAGCAGGGCAAAAGGGAGACGGAGAAGGAGAAGCAGACTCCCCGCTGCATAGGGAGCCTGATGCTGGGCTCCATCCCAGGACCCTAGGATCGTGACCTGAGCTGAGTTGAAGGCAGATGCTCAACCATCTGAGCTACCCAGGTGCCCCAATAACATCTAATATTTGTTGAGCAATTGCTGAGTGTCAGGCACTTTCTTAAAAGATGTGATCTGATTTAATCATCCAGCAACTCTATGGATTAGGTTCAATTGCCATTTCTATTTTGCAGGTGAAAAATAGGAGGTGCAGGGTAGTCAAGGAAATTACCCAAGGGTGGCATAGCTCACAAATAGCAGTGACTCTCTTGTCGACTCTAGAGCTTGGTCTCTGCTGCTTAGGTGGTCTCTGACAGTAAAGGATAGATTGGAAATGAAGGCTTGAGGCAAGTGCAGGAATCATTTGATGACTATTTTTGCTTGTCTGAGTATTCCCTTTCCTACTTTTCTAGTTTTGTGTTTAGTGTTACATATTTTACTCCAGGTAAGCAACCTTCAGGTAAAAAAGGTATTACTCTGATCCTACAGTATCTTATTAGTTGTTTCTCTTTTTAGAAATAAAAAGACTCTCAGTTATCACCTGGAACTATGGTAACTCCCATAGTTGGAGATTTTTAGGATCTGGAGATTTCTTACCATCTTCCTGCCTGATGGCTCTCATGCTTACGGGTCCCTGTATGGACCTTCTGATGATTGACCTTTATACTTGCTGCCCCATTCACAGGCTTACCTGTTTTGATGAGGTTAAGCCAATGCGAGGTATCATTACCACTGTTTGAAGCCAAGATAATGTGGATGTTCCTATCTAAAATATCATTAGGTACAATTTTAAGTTTAAAGATCAGACCATTGTATGGATAATTATTTGAGAATTTTCAAAGCAGCAACCCTCCACGTAATGCCATATACTAGTTTCTATAATGCTTGGTGTTTACTAGGCATTTAAAAACATTGAAAGCTATTGTTATTTATAAGGAAATTATTCTTTTTTGCATATTAGTGCTTCGTTGCTTTTTCTTAGGGGAAAGCGCATGATTGGAAAATTTATCTTAACTGTTTCCATTGGTAAAGCAGCAGATGTTATAAAATGAAAACATTTCCTTTAAGTCTAAATTTTTGGAAGATTCTAGAAGAGATTGATATAAAATCCTCTTGCCATCTAGATGGGCATATGACTCGTGATGCTGAAGGTTGAAGCTGAAATTGCTTTATTTTTTAATAAATGAACTTGAATTATCTGAATTTTTCCCCGTCTTCATTGGGAAATCACCTATTATACCTAGACTCTGATAAGGAAGGTGCCAGCAAGTGCAAATGACATGCGTGAATTTCTTTTTTTCTTTTGCCTAATTAGCTAAAAGAGGTGATTTGGTTTATCATCTCTAAAGTTCCTCCTTTATTTGGAAGCAAGGTTGAAAACGATTTCTGTTTTCCAATCTCTGCTGAAAACCTACACTTTGACTATTATTGTCCTAACACTTTAGTGAATACTGAGTGTCCTGATGGTTGCTTTCTTCTGTTGCAGGATGTTTCACTCAGATCAAATGTGGAACTGTCATTGGAAATGGAAGCCACATTCTCTTTTGTTCTTATTTGCTTTATGTATTGTGTATGTTCCACTTTCAGGTAAGTAAGACTTTTTCTCTTTCAAATCCTGAATTTAATAGTGATAGCATTGCCTTCAGTACAACTGTGCTACTTACTTAAGTCAACTTTATTTCTTGTCTTTTTTCTGCTTCTGTCCTTACAGACTTTTACTGTCCATGGCCTCTCTGACTTTCATGTGAATACTATTATTTTGATCATTGTTCTGTTTTCTGACGAGTCTATTTCTTTAATCTTTGCTGCATTTCTATTAGCTTTATTTATTTATCCAACCATATGGAATGATGAGATAGCTACATGTCTGACATTAAAAATGTGCTAGCTATTCTACTATTGAATAAATATACAGTATTCAGTTCTTTCACTTTTCAAGTTTTCATGTAGTTACTTATGGAAAGTATAGACTTTGCTGTTTGTATTTATCCTGATTTTCTTACCATGTTGCAGCATACGACAAGAATTTGAAATTAAGTATTTAGACCATGAAGTTTATTTAGTTGGCTTAAAATGATATGAAAAATTTCATTTTAGTTGTATTTTTAGAGTAAAAATATCAAATATTTGTAATTAGAATTTTTTTCTGAACTTTGAAACAAGATCCTTTTAGCTATTGTTGCAAGCTAAATTTTCTATAAACAGTTAATTATGTGAATGAGCCTATCAGAACCTGAAGAATGTCAGTGATATTTAAAAGTGAAGTGTTTCTCCATGATTATCTGATTTTGTTCCTGAGCAAATTGCATTTCATGGAAGTCCATTTTGTTTTCCTGCTTTTTTAAATTGCTGTTTCTTTCCGTTTACTATATTTGTTTTTAGAATAAATTGTTACCCAGGTAGTCTTATGTATTTATTACTTGGGGTTTAATCAAGATTTTATACATTCCATATATATGATATACCTGTATGTTAAAAATCCTGAATTTAATGAATCATGAAAATAGATTATCTGCTAAAACTATTTATTCATGGATTGAGAAATTCAACTTGTATTTAATATATAAGTATGATTTTCCAAGCCATCAAGTATTTTAAAAGTTTCAGCTACTAACTTCGAAAATTCCTGGCACTTGTTTAATGGCTTCAAAACAAAACTGATCTTTGAAGTCTTTTGTGTATTTGTTTCAGTTTCATGATAAAGCCACTCTTTACTTTCATTGCCAAAAGAGGAAAGAAACAAGTAAAGAGAACTGAAAATAAATATACATCGGATTAACTAGGTTCCAGTATTAGACTTTTTCTCAACTTTCAAAAATGACTCTCCAAGAACCAATTACATGATGTATAATAAATTATGATATTAAAATTAGTCGAGGTCTATTTACTTTCATTTTTGTTAGGTCATGGCCTTTGTCGATTTTGGAGGCTTCTTCAGAGTTTAAATTGAGACTTTTTATTTTTGATGTCAACATTTTAATTGAAATACCCACATCATTATTTTAATCACTTGAATCAATGAAATGAAACACATGTTCTCAGACTAATTAAAAGAAGTCAGCACTGGCTAGGACTAGGGTGGGGCCAGGGAAGCCCCTGGGTTGCAGAATTTAAGGAGGGCACTCATTCTCAAGGTCATGGAAATCAAAGTCCTTACGTCTGTTTTTAAGTTACTGTCTCATACAAGAAATCTTTTTAAAGAATTTCTTTCATTACCAAATACTTTATGTGCATCATGTAAGGCTTTGTGACTGATGGTAATCTGTGTTTACTAATGAGCCCAGAATGCTATGTATCTATATACCTGTAAGCAATGACTCACTCAGAATGCCACTACTTCAGCCATGAGTGTCTAAACTCACAAAAAATACTTCGGGGATTATTATTGGTATTTTAATATAAAATTTTTGCCTTACAACTCAGTATGAGATTCCCTAAAATAATGCATATCAAAACTTTATATATATCTGCTTTTCAAAGTTTTATCTTTAAGTCATAGTGTAATTTTGAATAACTATTCTTGAGAACATTTGATGCTTAACTATGATGTGGTATCTCAATGTTTGCACTCTCTGACATTTTCATGAGTGACCCCTCGATGACCCCTATGTGACCTTAAGGAATCCAGTGGCTTTTAATGGCATCCTGATGCCAATGTCTCCTAAATCTGTATTGTCAGCCCTGTCCTCTTCCTTGACCCTGGAGTCACCTCTGGGATTGCTTATCCATATCTATAGTTGGATATATAATGGCCTCAAACTTCACAGGTGCAAATAAGACTCTTGATTCCTACCTCCTATCCCAAAATCCACTTCGTTTTCAATCTGTACAGTCTACCCTACTATATCCTGCTGTTCTCTCCCACCTTACAATTTTCTAGATATGTTGGTCCATCTCTTTCTTTTTTTTTTTTTAAATTTTTATTTATTTATGATAGTCACAGAGAGAGAGAGAGAGAGAGAGAGAGGCAGAGACACAGGCAGAGGGAGGAGCAGGCTCCATGCACCGGGAGCCCGATGTGGGATTCGATCCCGGGTCTCCAGGATCGCGCCCTGGGCCAAAGACAGGCGCTAAACTGCTGCGCCACCCAGGGATCCCCATCTCTTTCTTGACCATGCCTCCCTCACCCCCTTTTCTTCCTAACTGCTCACACCTGGTTCTTTTTTGACACTCTGATCTTAATTATTACCACTTCAGATAAGCCTTCCTGTCCCCCAAAGGCACCCCTTTGCCACTCTCTTACCATGTTACCCTTTAGTGATAATCTATAGATTTTGGTTGCTCCCTTGGTTGTTAAGACTTTGGTAATTTGGCTGAGATAGCTCAGGTAGAGGTTTGGCAAAACCGCTTTTTATTGTTAAGACTGACACTTAGCTGAGATGATTAAAAATTAGAATCCTGTAATTTAATTTGGATAACATCTTTGTTTAATTAAAGTAATAGAATTGCAAGGTTTGGTCTTCTAGTAGATAAGTTAACAATTATAGTTTCATGGGGAATTTATAAAGCAAGTAGTACAGAGATTTGTGCCCTTCAGGATTTAAAAAAGGAATGTACAAAATGTCATTGTCTCTTGACAAGTGATGAATATAACTTTCAATAGGAACTACAACAAAATAATAGCTGAATATTTAAACTAATCCCGTAGAGGTGCAAATTAATACAATAAAACATGATTTTTTTAATCCACTAGCTTGAGAATATTTAGAAACATTGCTAATATCTGTATCCAGTCTTATCAGAGTTATTGGGGATAGGGCACATAATAACACTGTTGGCTCTGTCCCTTGGGAGAATAAGTAGACAACATTTTTTAAAAATTAAGAATTTGTATTTTCTTTGATACGTGACTCCCACATGTAGGTTATCTATTTTACATAAATAAAAAACATAATATATAGAGAAATATGTACTGGTATGTTAACTATAACTATAGTTGCTTATAACTATAAGCAAACATGTGGCAAAGACTTTAATTGTTCTTCAATAAGGGCATGGCTATATAAATTATTTTAATACTATGAAATATCATGCAGTCATTCAAAACAATGTGGTCAAACTGTCTATATTGGCTTTAAAAGAGGTCGGTGATAATGTTAAGTCAAAAAACAAATCGCTGAACAATATCAGATTTGTACTAGGTTGTATTACAAAACTTGAATGTGTTTTACATGTATATGCTTGTTTAAGATTATATAAAAATCATAGTAAAACTTGGAATGATACACATCAGGTTTTAAAATGGGTCATCCTCAAGAGCATAGGTTGGAATGAGAAAGGGAAAGGCAATGGAAGTTTATACAGTTCTGAATTATTTGCTTGTTACAGTGAAGGTATATTACTTTAGTAATTTGGAAAAAAAAAAGAAAACCTGATAATTTTTTTAAAAGCCACATTTAAAAAATGGCCAGGGAGACCGTTGAAGTACATGAATGTTATAATTTTCTGTTAGACATGTAACTGTTACTCTGACTCTTCTTTACTTAATAGGAATCTCTTAAAGGTGTTTCAAAATATAACCTCTTTTTATGTAGCATGACACTCCATGACTCTGAAGATGAATGATGGTATCTCAAGCAGAATGAAGGTTACTGCTTCAAGTAGAATGGGAAACAAACAGCCAAGAGCCAATGAATTCCTAAGCAACCAAGAGTCTATATCCACACAGATAGGTTTAGTCATGAGCACTGAAGGAGGAGCCTCCCATCTCTCCTGAAAAACTGGTGATACCAACAGACTATTTCAAAGCTCAGTGTTGTTCTGATATCTATGATGCATCAATAGCTAAAAGGGGAAGTGTTCTTAAAAGTACAGTCTGGCCTGAATTGTGTACTTTCTAGCCCAGAGCACACCATAGTTCTAGAAGGCAAGTAGGTAATTGGGCAGAAGCAATCCTGTACTTTCTGTTTGTTTGTTTTTCTCATAATCAAAGAATGAGCAATTATTCTAGAGCATCAATTACATTGCAATCTATATTTATGTGTTAGGCATATCACCTTATGCATATTTTTCATATATTTGATCAAAAAGGCTTTCAAATGCATAGAAAAATCATCTTTTTACAAGTCTTCCAGGCTTTTTTGGCCGTTTTATATTCATGTGTCTCAAAGTTCAAAAACAAGGTTCCTGTTGTGCCAAATATTCTCTTCTCTAATTCCAGTGTGGTTAACTAGTATAACATGGTGTTATATTAGTTTCATGTGTACAATATAGTGATTCAGCACTTCCATATGTCATCCAGTGCTCACCAGGACAAACAAGAGTTCTCCTTAGTCCCCATCACCCATTTTACCCATCCCTCACCCACTTCCTTTCTGGTAACCATTGTTCTCAATGGTTAAGAGTCTTCCTTGGCTTCTCTCTCTCTCTCTTTTTCCCCCCTTGCTCATTTGTTTTGTTTCTTAAATTCCACATAGGAATGAAATCATATGGTATTTGTCTTTGACTCACTTGTTTCACTTATATTTCACTAACTTATTTCATTATACTCTGTAGCTCCATCCATGTGGTTACCGATGGCAAGATCTCATGCCTTTTTATGGCTCAATTATATTCCATTGCCTGGATCTACATACTAAATCTTGTGATATACATACCTTATATCATACCATACCATGTATATACATACTACATTTTCGTTATCCATTCATCTATCAGTGGGCACTTGGGCTGCTTCTAAAATTTAACTATTGTAAATAATACTGCTATAAATCATCATCAGGGCAATGCAAATCAAAACTGCAATAAGAGGGATCCCTGGGTGGCGCAGCGGTTTAGCGCCTGCCTTTGGCCCAGGGCGCGATCCTGGAGACCTGGGATCGAATCCCACATCGGGCTCTCGGTGCATGGAGCCTGCTTCTCCCTCTGCCTATGTCTCTGCCTCTCTCTCTCTCTCTCTGTGACTATCATAAATAAATAAAAATAAAAAAAATGTTTAAAAAAAAAAACTGCAATATCACCTCACATCTGTCAGAATAGCTAACATCAAAGACCCAAAAAACAATACGTCTTGGTGAGGATGTGGAGAAAAAGGAATTGTCACACACTGTTGGTGGGAATGCATACTGATGCAGCCGTCTAGAAAAGAGTACGGAGGTTCCTCAAAAAGTGGAACTGTCCTACAACCCAGCAAATGGTTCTTATCAAGTGAAAAAATAGCCAGAATAATGGCTATTTAAGAAAATTATATAGTAGTAAAGTTTGTTTTTCAGTTAGGATCAAAATGCTTCAAATTACTGTCTGCAGCCATCAGCTAAAAGGCTCTTTTCTTATTCTACACCTGAGATTAGAGGAGCCAATTTGACTGAATAAACAAACCCCAGAAATTTGTACACAAAAATTTCCTTGAAGCATCTTCTCAGATAATTTCCTTTGTGTACCTTTGAGATGATCTGAATTCAATGTAGGTAACTATGAAATCTTATATTGGGGTCAGAAAGTCAATCACATAAATGTGGAAAGACAATGACTTGTCACCACTGTGACAATTTCAAGTGATGAAGCAGTGTGATAGGGCCACTAATGAAACTGACCCCATTTAGAAGGCATTAGGGAGAGGGGTTGTCAGTAGAATATCCTACACTTTCCTGGTCAGGTCACGCTGTCCAGGCATCCTTTAGAGATGATTCTTTAGATGATCTTCTTTAGATGATCCTTTAGAGAGATTGTAAACAGGAGCAGGAGCAGATCTGCTTGGTGATGAGTCTCAAGTGGTCTGGGGGATGTTTTAGGACATCTGTCTCTGCTGTGCTCTGGGAAGCCTCTTTGGGGGTGGGCTGCCACTGTAGACTCAAACCCCTTGCCAGACACAATATGGTTGCTTTCGTGTAACACTTCTTTTTTTTCTTTTTAAGTAAAAATCCTGCTGAATTAAAAAAAAAAAAAGGAGAAATGGCACATTTACTTTAGAATCATGAAGTCAGTTGGAGTAAGAGAGTGGCCTTCAGGTATTTGAAGAGTGGTCATTTGTAAGTGATAACAGACTTATTCTAAATTTTCTCAGAGAAGAGATAAGAAGATTGACTTGGTACTCTACCAAATGACTCTCCTAGTAATTAATTGACAAGAAATAAAACCAGCTGTCCTTCAAATTCCTCATCATTGAAAATCAGGACATGAACAAAGAATCTTAAAGTTGAAAAAGAATTTGTACTAAAGACCGTGAAGTTCTCTTCAGTCTACAACTTGAGAGAGAGAGTGGTACACTCTAGTTTTTTGAGGTACACATAGTTTTGTCTTGCTTCAAAAATTTCTTCTGGATGCATTTCCTTTCAGTTTAGCAGGTAATTTTTATATTGAACTGGAGATCGGGCAGGCCACTGTGTTTGACAGGAGAGTACTGGGGGAGCTCTAGACTTTGGCAGATATAGAATTTTCCTCCACTTTCAAATAAATCATTCTTTAAGGAGTTTTCATTTTATTTTCAGCAAGTAGAATATGTGCTTTTTGATACCATTCTTACTATGACTGCAATGTCATAGGATTCCATAA
Source organism: Canis lupus dingo (assembly GCF_003254725.2). NCBI lineage: Eukaryota > Metazoa > Chordata > Mammalia > Carnivora > Canidae > Canis > Canis lupus. The sequence goes on from NC_064243.1 coordinate 33,983,950, forward strand.
GTGAAGAATGTGGAAAAGAACAAAATGGAAATGAACCAGAGAGAGAGAAACTTATTTCAGATTTAATAAGTAAATATATTTTGCAGGGTGTGGCAGCAGGGGAGGAGGATGTGGCAGCAGGGGAGGGAAGTATGGAAGTTAGATGAGAAAATACATTCATCCCACAATGAGCGTGAAGTCACAATATTACAAACATCCTTTCCCTTCCACTATATTAGGAGAGTAAAACACCTGAAAAGAAAACAAGGTCTTTTTGCCAGCACACGGGTGGAGGCTTTCACTAGTTCAGATAAACTTTTCTAACTATTTTAAAAGAACTAAAAAACTCTCAGCGAAAATAACATAGTCTTAGTTTACAGTCATTCCTAAATCACCTGCATCTTAAACTTGTGGTTTAGAAAGGATACACTGTTTTTACAAAGTTACAAAATTTCTTCAGTACATCAACTCTTAGGAGTCAAAAAAGATGTCTTTCTCTAGTGTAATCTGCTTCACGCTTGGTGCCACTAGTTTAAAGAAAAGCAAAAATGTGTTCACACTAGAGCCCAGGTGATAGATTGTGCCAAGTCAATTACAAATCAGATTTTTTCCCCTTCTCTTTAATTATAAAATTACTCTAATCACTATTATTAGTTAGGGCAAAGCTACAGGAATGGGCTACTGCTCGTGCTTTTTCCAAATCTCCAGACAAAAGGATCTTTTTTAAGATTTCCTTACCTGGTTGGAACTTTAAAGAGTATCATCAGAGTGAAATTACAGAGCTGAAAACAAAGAAAATAGTCAGAATGGGAATATTAATCACTGCTTTTAAACACGTCCACAGTTCTTTTCTTCCGTTATTTTTTTTTTTTGCCATAAATATGTGTAATTAATACTGGCCCCTATTGAGTATAAGAGTTTTGCTAGATTACTGGCTTTATTGAACAGAATTTTAAGGCACAGGATGAGAGTTTTCTGGTCCTAGTGATTTCGGTAGGCTTCAATAATGGTGGTATGGGGGGGGAAGCAAGACTTTTAAAGATCTTCTGTCTCGGTGTTAGGTATTTTAGAGAGAAGGAGCACTCAGTATGTGCACTGGGCATTGTGGAATGTGGCCTCCACCACTTCCTGAATGCTCCTCACCAGATTGTGTGTACCTGTTGTCTCCTTGCTGGCTCATCACAGGTCAATATTAGCTCATAACTTGGACTGCTAATCTCATCTCTCTTTAGAAATGGTAACCTGATTTTAGCAATCTCCTGACCCTATATAGCATGTCTGTGATGGCACTGATGAAATCCTAATGTTTCAGTAAAAAATAAAGTTTGTGGTTTTTCTCTTGGAGCCTTTGATAATTTGACATAGGACTTCTTTGCTTCCAGTTTGGTAGCCTTGATGGTTTTGTTGGTGTTTGATTAGGACTGTCATGACTTAACCATCTGGCTTGCTTATATGTCTCTCACACATGTATGAGAGAGGTCTGCCCCTTTTAGTAACTACTTCAGAAGAACATCCTTCCTGAATTTTCAACCATTTCTTGTGATCTTGTCATGATCATGTAGCCTCAGAGGAGGTTTTCAGCGAATGTGTAGTGAATGAATCAAACTGCTTTCCAGGCTGCCCTTCTGGGCCTTTGATTCCCTTAGCGTGGTGAGTCTAGCTAATTTAAGAGGTAGGTCGTCTTCATCAGAGCCTTGCCCCTCCCTCTAGTATTATTAAAGTATGTTAAACACTAATGAGGACATTATGGTATTTAAATACCATATAAAGAACGTAGAGTTAATATTGCTTCTTTTAGATGCATTTAAAAGCTGAGAGCTGTGTTATAATAATATAATATTTGAGTGTTGTGTTGTATATATATCAGATATGTGTTAGAACAGGCAAAATCGTGGTCCTTACTGTCAAGGAGTTTTTGACATTGCTGATGAGGACCCTAACATGAGACAAGTAGGAAGCACTGTAATCTGTGGTTCTAATAGGATTGCAAAGGTGGTACCCAGGGATAGCAGAGGAGAACTCAGAAACATTTTCATGGAGGAAGTAATGTTGAAACTGTGTCTTCTGGGACGCCTGGGTGGCTCAGTGGTTGAGTGTCTGCCTTTAGCTGAGATCATGATCCAGGGGTCCTGGGATCAAGTCCTGCATTGGGCTTCCTGCAGAGAGCTTGCTTCTCCTCTGCCTATGCTTCTGCCTCTCTGTCTCTCATGAATAAATACATGAAATCTTTAAAACAAAACAAAACAAAAAAACTGTGTCTTCTACCAGAGGTGAGGAACAAAATATTCACAAAATGGTATTGCTTCCTCACTAAACATTTGAAGAGATTTTCCTGCAAGCAGATTGTATGGCTGGCTGTAAAATCTGAGGCAGTCATGGGAGTGGTTTTTACCCATCGAGTGTCCCCTCTGATTGGAACAGAAAGCAGGAGAACAGAAAATGGATTTGGCGATAGAGAAGTGAAGTATTGGGGAAGAGGGGCCAAAGGCAAACCCACAGATGCATTGAAAATGATTATGAAAGGATAAATACTTCTTGTTGCTAGAATGAAGGGTCTCTGCAGAAGAGGGTAAGGAATGAAGTTAAGTGAGTGGGAAGTCAGGCTGTGAAACATGTCACTTGGGACTGGGCACACAAAGCTGAGTAAGGACTTCCAGCCCAGGAGGGGAGAGAGACTTGTCACCATCAGCTACAATCAGGAAGACCTGTGTAATGACAAATGTATGCTGATGGGAATGGAGGTTAAGGACTTCCTGAAGTTTGTAGTTTGGTAACTCAGGGGCAGAACTGTTTTTTGTTTATTGAATCCGTAGTTTATGCTTCTTCTCTGTTGTACCATTTTGCTCCAGAAATGGCAGCCTCACTTTGCTCACCAGTGGTGAAGAGCATCCATACACATAACAGAAAGCGGGAGATATTAATAGAATGCCAAGTACCCTTGATGCCTTCTCTTTCTTGCTCAAACCCATATTTAATTGTGAAATGTCACCTTCATCTTCATAACTGTTACCTCCAAGGTGCTTATCTCTGTCAGGTGTGTTAATTGAGCTCCTAAGTCATCTCCCTGTGTCGTGTTTCTGTTAAATTATAGTTGGAATCATACCACTGCCCTAATTAAATTGCCTTGAAGATTCTCCCTACCTACAGGATAGAATCCAGTCTAATTTATAATTTCTTGGCTCCCTAGTTTTGTTGTACCCCTATCAAGTGCCTGCCAAATAGTAGGGCCTCAATTAAATATTGAAAGAGTGCAGAAAGTAAAGAATTTATATATTTTTGTGAAGCATAATTAGGATTTAGCCATGGATGTTATGAATATCTGTTCTACATATATTATAACTATCCATACATAATATATATGATAAATATTCAGTTATTTAAGAGAAGTTTATGTGTAGCATAGGTGCTATGTGAAGTTTTAAAAACTAATGGTGAACCCTCCAATCTTTGCAGGAGACCAACTCTTTGAGAGAGGAAATTTCATAAAACTTTAAAAGAATTATTTGTGCTAAAAGAAGAAAGTAGTCACTCTACATGTGTACAATAACTAGAATAGTTTATTTACACTTGCTTCAAGGACTGTGTTTCTTGTGGAAATACATTTTTTAAGGACCAAACTAATCTTATCACTATTAAAATATATACTTCTATTCTTTTTAAAAATATCTACTTTTGTTCAAAATGGAAAAAAGGTGATTATTATCTTAAAATTCTTTCAGCTATTCTTTTTCCCCTTTGTCAGTCTTTTCCACAGCTATCTTCATCATCACTTACTATCTTAAACTTTTATCTTGCTTTATGCCTTCCCAAGTTAGCTCACAAACATATTCACATCTTTTCTTTTCAAAACAAACAAAAATTTCCCACCTCCCTTCAACCCTTTTGTTTTCTTAGGCAACTGTTTTCATTTGTTATTCCCTTCGTTTTTGAATGTCTTGAAAGAGTAATATACATTGGGATCTATGGCTTCCTCACCCTTAAAAAATGGATAATTCTGTTTTGGAGATGCATTGACAAGTATCGGTTTGTGTGTGTGTTTGTGTCTAAACAAGTATGTATGGTTTTCTAAAGCCCTAAAGATCTCCTGAGTTGTCTGATGTTTTCCAAAGGTTTTTTAGTTTTAAGAATTTTGTAAAATAGATGGAAAATATTTTTTTATAATCATGTTTGCTATTAAGGGAATAAGAAAACCCTTCAAAGAAAGTGTGTTATAGGATGAAATTGTGTCACAAAATGAGATAACTAATGATTTAGGAATTAGGTGGTTTGCATTTAACTTTTATAAGGTACCTTTCACATGCATTTTTTCATATTCTTCAGATTGTTCCTTTACATGCCTCTGACTTCCTGTCAGTTTATATTCTTTTTTTCTCATTAAATCATTTAATTTAATCTCAATTAAATCATTTTCTCATATAAATCAAAATTATATGCAGATTTGCCTACTTGGTTCTGTTTTCCATTACTCTTTCTTTCTTTTCCAATATTCCCATCATATCTTAAAATTTTCTGGCATTAGGATCTTAAGCCGTTATTAGGGTATTTATATCAGAGTGATCGATTCCAGTGAAACTAAAAAAAAAAAAAAAAAAGTGTCTTTAATAATTGTCCAGTATGGGTATCTGGCTTTACTTTACAGTGACCTTTATTTTTGTTGTAATTATATTTGAGATCATTTTGAACTAGGGAGTTTTGGTGAATTTACATTTAAAGCTCTCATTTGTGAGAAGCAGAGATATATAAGATAAAAATGTAGTGCTAAAAATCACACCTTCCTGTTTTGTTCAGGAAAAACATACAGTTCATTAGGCTTTTTTTAAAAAAATAGGTTGGAAGTCTTTTAGCTCTCAGGGCAGAATATATAAACTACTCTGATTTTGTTATTCATATAGACACAAAAAATTAGATTTGCAATCTAATCAAATTCAACAGGTGTAATTTTGCTTTCTTTGTTATTAGGAGGATCTTGTCATTTTTTCAAAAGTAAGACCATACTACCTTCTGAGCATATTATTAATGTTAGTAATCCTAGTCAGAAAGAAAATCAGAAAACATGTGTGCTATTTCAGGTTAAAAATGCTAGTGAGGGATTCCCTGGGTGGCGCAGCGGTTTGGCGCCTGCCTTTGGCCCAGGGCGCGATCCTGGAGACCCGGGATCGAATCCCACGTCGGGCTCCCGGTGCATGGAGCCTGCTTCTCCCTCTGCCTGTGTCTCTGCCTCTCTCTCTCTCTCTCTGTGACTATCGTAGATAAATAAAAATTAAAAAAAAAATGCTAGTGAATCCTGTATTGTTTAAAAGTGTGCCCTTGAGAAACATATTTTATTTTATTTTTTTAAAGATTTTATTTATTTATTCATAGAAACACAGCTAGAGAGAGAGAGGCAGAGACACAGGCAGAGGGAGAAGCAGGCACCATGCAGGGAGCCCAATGTGGGACTCGATCCCAGGTCTCCAGGATCACGCCCTGGGCTGCAGGCGGTGCTAAACCGCTGCACCACCGGGGCTGCCCGAGAAACATATTTGAAAAAGTCAAACCTGTATTGGGTTTTATTTAAACTTGAAATCCACATAATAGGACATCAAGTTATTTTTAAAATGCATCTAAACTAATGATGATAATGACAAACATTGGTGTGATATCAGTGGCACTGCTAACTTGATCAATCAGTAACATGAGTTAAATGCTAACTCTGAAATTAAATTTTGCAGACATGTTCATTTGTAGTCAGAGACACGTTTTTTTAAAGATTTATTTATTTATTCATGAGAGTCACAGAGAAAGAGAGAGACAGAGACACAGGCAGAGGGAGAAGCAGGCTCCCTGCAAGAGCCCGATGCAGGACTTGATCCCAGAACTCCAGGATCACACTCTGAGCCAAAGGCGGATGCTCAACTGCTGAGCCACCACCCAGGCATCCCAGAGATACCCTTTCAATGCGTGCTGTGGATTTGTTATAATTACTAAATATTAAACAATACCTAAATATCCAACAATAGGGGATTTGATAAATTCTGGTATATTTACATGATGATATGGTATACATATTTCTAACTTAATTTTTTAAATGTTTAGTGAAATGGGGGGATCAAGATTCAAGTGAAATTGAAAAGGGCGGGACATCAAACTATGACTAGTATGATTTTTTTTAAACAATGGTCTGAGTTAAAAAATAAATAGAAAGTGATAGTAAACTGTGTTCTTGAGATTCAGGTGCTTCCTTTGTCATCATATCTTTATGTTTCTATCAATAACATGGATAGATTTCATAATAGTATAAAATCAATGTATACTCACTGTTTTTATAGTTTTATGTATGAATGTTATATAGTTTTGTGCGTGGATATGATTATAAAACCTCTTGGCCTTATATTGGTATATTACAGTGTATACATACAATGCTCATTTGTTATACATATATAAAGTTCCCTAATCTAATTCTACTGATTAATGTTCTTGCATAAGAAGACTGGTTTGAACAGTAGTGCTCTCATCCTGAAAGCTGGAGATACTGCTTCATCTCCAGCTAGAATTAAAAAGACTGAAGAATTCTAGTGGTGGTGAAGATGTGGAACAGTTGGAACTTTCATAGATTGTTGGAGCAAGTGTAAAATTGTACAGCTGCTTTGGAAAGCTGTTCAGTAGTTTCTTTAAAAAGTTACAAACACACATCTACACCGTGATTTAATAATTTTACTGTTGGGTTTTAATTTCCAAAAGAAATTAAAACATTTGTTCACAAAACTCCCATAACTATTTCATGATATCATTATTCATAATAGTTCCAAACTGGGGAAATTTCAAATGTCCATCAACATGCAAACGGATAAGCAGATTTTGGTATATTCAGAAAATAGAACAGTACTCTGCAAAAAAGAAATGAACTACTGATCCTTGCAACATGAATGGGGATCTGTAAAACATGTTTAGCAAGGAAGGGACATAAAGTATATTCTTTGTGATTTTATTTATATGGAGTTCTAGGATAGGCAAAACTAATCATAATAATAAATATCAGAACAGTTGTTGCCTCCAGGGAGCAACTGACTGGAAAGTGACATAGGAAGATACACTGGGTTGATGAATTTGTTCCAAAGTTTGGTTGGGATATAATTATATAGATGAATACATCTATCAAAACTCATTGAACAGGACACTTGAAATCTGTGCTTTTAATTGCAAGTCACTTATACCTCTGAAAAAAAAAACTCTGCCAATTGGAAAAAATACTAGTTAATAGTTCTAGGGCACAACAAATAGAATTCCAGTGCCCTCATAACTCTCAGGATTTTACTAGGTGTGTCAAGAATTAAATAATAGTTTTCTAAAGTACAACTTCTTTGTTCTAGTTGATGCAAGTTTTGTTTTATTTTTGCCAGTAGGAAAGTAATATTCAGTATTAGTACATATGGATTATTATGGTGGTTCAGATATTTTCAGTACTTAAGAATCTTTGGTATGTGTGGGAGAAGAAATTTCTGCAAAGAATAAAAACTTCACCTAGCTCAAGTGAAAGCTTACATTTCACCCTTCTTCAGCCCCTACATACATTCTAAAATTCAAATTATTATTCCTTTGTTTGGCAGCAGTTTTCCTTGAGAGCTTCTTTCCTCCATCTATTAAAATGAATACACTTTTTCCTGTTTGTTGTATTTTCATGTGTACATTGGATTTTGCTTCTTAACTAAAACCTTATGGTAGACTTACTGTATTTTTGGTTTACTACCTTTAATAAAAATTAAAGACAAGAAAGGTGGACCAGAAAAACTAACTCTCATTGGTGATTGTTGTAAGCCTCATTTTCTTCTGTTTATTTTGTTCTATCTTAACTGAGCTGTTTCTCATTTACTGTAAAGTGATTTGTACTCATTTCAAAAATTCATGGATCTTGTGAGAAACCTCGCAAATCTTTTTGTAAATTTGATTGCTCAGCAAATATAAAGCATGAATCAGAAGGTAAATTTCAATCCAATACTTGAAAATTCTGACCTGGAATGGGGTCAGCACCTGGTGAGTGGTTTCTGAAGGGTTATTTGTTCTGCCCTGGTTACTGACTTGAGAGGTTTATGTGGGTAAATAGTGGGTTGAAAGCATCACTCAAGACAGTCTCATTTCTGGAGAAGCACCTGCTATGACTGTATCCCTGTATAAAGGCTGCTATTTGCCCATGAAGGGTCTAATGAGAATGGCCATTGATTGAAAGAAAATAATGGGACCCATAATCATCAACTGTTAATATTAAAATCCCTGATGATGTAGAGATCATACACGAACATTCATGAAAGCAAGATTATATCCTTATTGGATGGATAATTTGAGGAAGTGCTATGTATAATTCAGTTCATCTAAAGGGGGAATAGAGGTATAATTTCAAACTTTATATTACAAAAAGGTAGAAAGCTCAACTTTTACATCTTAAATTCTGATCTCATTTCTGAGTTTCATACAAGTTTAAAATTAAGCTGATTTGGCAGATATTTTGCTATGGAGGGAGGGCCTGTGCTAATAGTTATAGTATCATTGCTGGGGCCATTGAATGGGACATTTTATTTTTTTTTAAATCTTTATACATTGGGGCACCTGGATGGCCCAGTCAGTTAAGCACCGTATGCTTGATTTTGGATCAGGTCATGATCTCAGGGTTATGACAGCCTGCTTAAGATCTCTCTCTCTGTCTTCCTCATCCCACCCCCGGACTCACGTGCTCGCTCACACTCTCTCTCTGTCAAAAAAAAAAAAAATCTTTATACATTATTAAGGTACCGGGGTGCCTTGAAACCAAGCTTATGACATGGTAGAGGATATTTTATAGATATTCTCACTTACGAAACCACTGCTCTCTGTTGGTGCTCCAGTTACCTGTGCAGTGGCTTGGAAATTACTCTCTGACAGATATGTGGGGCTCACCTAGTGTGTTTATTCTCTCTCAAGGATCAGAAAGCTTTGTTCTGTCAGTTTTCCAGTCTGAAAGCAATTGCTTCATGTATTTCATCCACTTATATTTTTGCTTATGCTGGGAAAGGAAGTCCAATACTTGTTACATCATCATACCTAGAGCCATGATGGTTATAGTACCATTTTATTTGTACTTCATATAAATGACATTTATTTGCCATTCATTTCTTTTTTTTAAGATTTTATTTTATTTTATTTTTATTATTTATTCATGAGAGACAGAGAGGCAGAGACACAGGCAGAGGGAGAAACAGGCTCCATGCAGGAAGCCCAATGCGGGACTTGATCCGGTGACCCCAGGATCACATCCTGGACTGAAGGCGGCGCCAAATCGCTGAGCCACCCGGGCTGCCCTTGCCATTCATTTCATATAGCACTAAGGCCTTTGAGGATAGATCTGAATTGGAGCTTAGTGTTGTCTTTCTTTCATAAATCTTGCCCACAATGTGTCAGTGATTTTTAATTCTGATTCCTTTATAGCAGAGAGAGATTGCTTATCAAGTGTTCTGAACACAGAATCTTTCAGTTTTCCCACCAGTCATTAAAGATCATCTGATCCATATCTAATTCAATGGCTATTTATTTACCTTTATAAAAAACGTTCTTAACCATTCAACTACGTTGTCATGGACTCCTATGTCCTTTGACTTTCATCTTTTTATTGGTTTATGTAAGATATAATACATTTTGTAACAGTGATATGAAGTACAACCAGCAAAAAGTTGTCTGAAGACAAACATGATCAATAAGCACAACTCACCTAGTGGGAAGCATCTGAATTCCAGCCTCCCAGGACTAATAGCTTTGACTGTTCAAGCTTGTATCTTTCTTCAGTCTAAGCTGCTTTTTCCTTAGTGTCTTACTAATATCCTTATTTTTCTTCCATCTAGAGTCAGACTTTCAGATGTATCTTTGCCTTGTTTTTAGCAACACCTCTTAGAATTCTAATCCATTGCTAAATCTGGGAGTCTCTTATCTCTTTGGAGGTTTTTTTTTATTTGCTTTTGAATGCTCTTTATTTTATTGCTTCTTGCCTCTACTTTTGTAATAATGGGAAAAATTGACACTATTGTTTCCTGTCTTCCTCTGCCATCTAATAATAAACCACTTTCATATAAACATTTAGTAAAGTGTAATTTGCTCAGGAACCTTGAAGAGCTTTCAGGTGTGGGGAATTAAATGCTGCCTTTAGGGATTGATCAGTATCCTTCACCATGGAGCCTCAACCAGTATTTTCTAAGCTATTTCTGAGTTTCCTCATTCATAATTTAAGGGAAAAAAAGCATATTGAAAAACCTATTTTTCTCTGGTATTCCATATACTTCCTTGCCTCCAAGTCTTTCTTCCCACTTTGTTCTCAACCTAAAACTCAATTTCCCCTTTGCTACCTCATGAAGTACTTTAGCATCTCAAAACCTATGATAAATGCACTTTTGATGTCAGAAACCTTTAAAACGAGGCTGAGAAGTTTCTTTTCCTTAATTTTCATGTCTGTGTATACCCATGTAACCTCATATCAGATCCCGTAGTAAAGGCAGAACTAGAGCAGGAAAATATTTTTTAAGTATTCCGTCTCTCGTGTGGAATTCTGTAACAGTTTGTACTTTATGTTTTGTTGCCATGTTGTGTTTTATGATTATTAAGGTACATATTTTTTTTTCTTATTGATCAGTAGTGCCTAAAAGATAGGGGCCATCTCTTCTTTCCTTTTTCATTCTGCACAAAACCAAGAAAGTGTGTTGCTGCAATATGAATGAATTGAAGCACATTATTTGAGATTAGGATAACCCATCCATTCTACAGGATTGATGTGAAAGCCGTAGAAGTTATGTTGTGAAAAAAGTAGGCCAAGGCACAACTGTACATTCCAGTTGTCATCCTGGAACAGGTTTGCTTGAAGTAATCAGGGTGCTGCAGACCCTGGTGGCTCATTCTGTATTGTGTTCATTTTGACTTTGTTTATGTATAGACAAAATGACATAATACCTCCCAAGAAGTTGGTAACATAAAAACTGTGGTCTTAACAAAACAATGTGTCTAATAGCCAATATCATGAAACTCACCTTGTCTTTTTTTGACTGACCCATCCCTGTGATAGGCTTGTGCTGATCCTTCTGCTGTCACCCATGTTCCTCCCCCTTCCCATAGGAGAGGAAGAAAGGTACCAGAACTTCTACCCAGCTCTCCTTTCATATTCTTTACATTTCCCATGCAGCTCACAGCTTAGCAGAATCTCAGGCTGAAGTTCCATGGTATTAAGTGGGTTTGGGATTCTGGGCTGCTAGTAATTTTATTTAAGCTATGTTATGAGTTGGCCTGGGATTTTAATGAAATTTTATGTTATTTCCATGGGAAAAAAAAATTTTAAATCCAAACAACTAGGAACTTATTTTTTGCAATATAAGAATCAGTACATTTTGGACTTGGTATTTTTGACTTTTTAAGACCAAGTATTGCAAAATTTATTGTGTCTGTGCCCTATTTTTAAAAAGTCAAATTAAGGGATCCCTGGGTGGCGCAGCAGTTTGGCGCCTGCCTTTGGCCCAGGGCGCGATCCTGGAGACCCGGGATCGAGTCCCACATCAGGCTCCCGGTGCATGGAGCCTGCTTCTCCCTCTGCCTGTGTCTCTGCCTTTCTCTCTCTCTCTCTCTCTCTCTCTCTCTGTGACTATCATAAATTAATTAATTAATTAATTTAAAAAAAGTCAAATTAAAATATCCTTATTGTGAATTATTTAGAAACATGATATAATCAGTGCTTTATCAATTTGTCTAATATGCTTCTCATTTAAATAAGTATATGTAGATTTTAAAAAGGATTTCTCTTTTATAAGTAGTGGATTTATCATACTAAAATTGTATATGTTTGAATTTTAAGAATTATCTATGATGGATGCATATTATACATTCTGATTGATTACTGGGAAATCTGCCAAACAGAATAATTTAATAGAAGCAAAAGCTCTATACATAAAGATGCTCATTTAATACTATCTATGGTAGAAAAAAACCACCTAAGGTTCCATTAATACAAAATAATTTTATCAACTATTTCTAAGTAACTACAATTATAATGTAGAAATATATAGTTTAGAATAAAAAATATTAAAATATTAGTCCTAAGTATTAGGTATACCATGTTTGCAAAATACACATGTATATAGGTGACTGGCAGGTAATAAGCATATATTAAAATAGGGGAAAGAGTGTTAAGAATATAACTTTTCAAATACATTTCTTTTTCAAAATACATCTTTAAAATAATTCTATTTTATTTTATTGTTTTAAAGATTTTATTTATTTTTGTTTTATTTTTTAAATATTTTATTTATTTATTCATTAGAGACACACAGAGAGAGAGGCAGAGACATAGGCAGAGGGAGAAGCAGGCTCCATACAGGGAGCCTGATGTGGGACCCGATCCCAGGACTCTAGGATCATGCCCTGGGCCAAAGGCAGGTGCTAAACCTGCTGAGCCACCGAAGGATCCCTCTACTTAATTAAATGAGTTGCTTCTAGAACAGTAATGCAGGCTGATTTAAAGCAGTATGCACTAAGACAAATTCAAAACTATGATTTTGTTTCTCCACACTCCCTCCTTACAAGAAAAGTTATTGTTTATATGTGATCCCCAGTTGTGGTTCCTTTTCCCTACATTGCTATACCATTTGTGAATTTTTAAACATACAAAATAAATGGGGATTAAAAATTAATTTTAAAAAGAAAATTGGCATATCTTATCAGGCCTAATTATTTATAATATACAATGTTATCATAATTTTTCAGAATCTCAGCTTTTTTTTTTTTTTTTTTTTTTTATCTTGAATGTGGTTCAAGATGGAATGTCACACTACTGCTGACTCCTTATCCGGAACAGAGTTGTTTTGTTCTTATGTACCTCTTGACTGTTCACTCTTCTTTTAAATTAATGATGCAAGGACAAACTCATTTTATGAGACTGAGATCATCTGTTATCAAAACTTAGTTATTAGGTGGGGACAGAGACTTCATGGCTGAAGTGATCGCAGAAGCATCTGTGGAAAGAGCCATACAGTCAAGTTGTATAAGAATAAAGAGTGTGTGTGTGTGTGTGTGTGTGTATGTGTGTTGGGGGGGGGCTCAGTGGTTAGTTGACAGTGAACCCTCTCTGTAGGCTTACAGGATTTATATTTGCATACATTTGCTTTTAATTTAAAAATCTGTTCACTTTAAGAATCTTTTTTAAGATTAATTGACATAGATCATACTTTCAGAATCTAATAGCATCCAGAAAAATCTTCATACATTATTTAATGATCCAGTACCAAATCATGAGTATTGTGAAGGTATAATTTCTTATCTTGGTCTGATTATGAAGGACTACTGTAGGGGCGAAAAATGTTCCTTTCTTCTCTTCTAGTTCTTTAGCTGGTCTAATAGTTAAATTGACAGAAAGTGGATTCACAGGAGAAAAACAAATTGAATTTTGTGCATACGAGCCCTAGAGATATGACAGACACTCAGGCACAAGTCAGCTAGTTGAGGCTTATATACCATTCTGACCTAAAGAATGGGATATGAGCCTGGGGCTTCAGAGAGGAGGACTGTGATTCGCAGCTTGATAAGAAGAGCAGAAGAGTAGCTGTTTGCCCTGATGCATTGAAAGTTATCTCTGGTAAGAGCTCTCTTTCTGGGGTAGGTCCCTACTGAAATTATTTTAGGTAGTTAGGGAGAGGCATAAGTTTTTCTTGGGTCTGATAGGTCTTGATTGCCTTCTGTTCAAAATAATCCACACACTAAAGTGGCACATTTTGGGGTGGCATATTTTGCTTCCCCTTACTAGTGTCCCATTTTGTTTTAATACTTTGGGTATTTATATTTTATTAATTGTTTCCAGATGTAATGCAGTCGTCAGTGGGATATTTTTCTAAAAATGTTTTAATTTTTAGAGCCTCATAAAATAAGGGCTGAGGCACATGAACCATGATTTGAACTAAAATAATGACAGGGAGAGAAAGAGGCATTATAGGCTTTTAAATTTTTATTTATCTTAGTAAGTCTTTGAAAACCAGGAGGAACTAGATGTACCATAACAGTAACTTTCTGTGTAAACTGGAAACTCCCCTAATTCAAACTTAACAACTGAAGTCCACCTTTTATATTAAAAAATGTTGCTTCTGAAGACAGTATGAAGATCACTGATAGTAAACAGATTTTCTTACTATTGACTTCAAATAGACTTCTGAGGCTGAACAGTGTGGCTCATTTTGGTTTAAAAATAGCCATTAGATAATTTTAGGAAATTAATATTACCTTTTCTTGATAATTGTGTAATACCAGAACTGTTTTACCTGTACCTGGGAGTAATTGTGAAGGACTCCTTACCAATCACCTTTTTGTTTCTGATTCCTTCTCCTCAAGAGAATTGTGTAATCAACTCCATTTATTTTGTTTCATGGAAGTTATTTTTATAAAGGGTGAATCCTCCATTTTTGCCCACTAACTTCTTTCTATGGTTTCCTCTCACTAGGAAATTATGGTGTTAAAATATGCTCTAATTATGACACAATTATCAATAATTCATAAATAAGTATAAAATTTAATTTTCTCTAAAGAAAAATCTTACATTTTGAGACTAAACCAAATAAATGTAATCAGAATCACAGTAGTGTTTGGTTTATTTCATGTATTGTTTCTTGGTATATAAAATATTTTTTATAGTTTTTTCATCAGATTTTTACAATATTCCAAGAGAAGAAAAGGAAAGGAATTATTACTGTGTTACACAGAAGGGGAGACTGACTTTAAAAATAAGCACAGCTGGGGCTTCTCGGTGGCCCAGTCAGTTAAGTGTCTGACAGTTAAGTGTCTGATTTTGGTTCAGGTCATGATCTCTGTGCTGTGAGATCAAGTCCCCGGTCAGACTTGGACTCTATGCTCAGTGTGGAGTTGACTTGAGATTTTCTCTCTCCCTTTCCCTCTGTTTCTCCCTCCACTACTCACTCACTTATTCTCTAGCAAATAAATAAATCTTAAAGGAAAAGAAAAAAAGAAAAAGAAAAAGAAGCACAGCTATGTAGAAAAAGAACCAGAATGTAGTTCTTCTGGTTCCTACTCTTTGTTCTTTCCATTTGTTAAAGGTAAATCCACAAACTGCCCACAGATACCAAGCAAGCCAAGGCTGCAAAGGTTCTCATACACACTCACATGCTTATTCTTCTCTGATTAAATGTATTTTGTCTCTAACCATGAGTCAGGGTATGTATTTTATGCCTGATTTTTATTCAGTAATAGTACTTAACAAAATTACTTCTACTATGTCTCAGTTTTTAGTATCCGTGCTGTGATGGTTTGCTGTTCTTGAAGTGTGGTCTGGTCCTGGGACTAGCAGTTATCTGTATCATGTGGGAACTTGGTAGAAATGCAGATTCTTGGGCCCCAACCCACCCCTACAGATTCAGGAACTCTTGGGGTGAGATCCAGCAGTCTGTTTTTTAACAAGCCCTCTGGGAGATTCTCATGGAAGCTAAAGTTTGAGAACCACTGTTTTAAATTGTTGTTCACCACAGTTGAAATTCAAGTTATAGTTTATTTATTTTTTCTGAGACTCATAAGGAATGTATGCAAAAAAAAACCTTTTTTTTTTTTTTTTTTATGTCTGCATCATCCAACTACCTAAGATGGTAGAGTGCAATGGTTCAGTACATGGGCCCTGAGGACAAACTATGAGATGGAGTACTGGTTCTATTGTTCATGAATTATGTGGCTTTGGGAGAACTTACTCTGTGAAATGTGGTCATGATAGTTTCTACTCTGTAGGGTTGTTGTGACAGTTCATAGATCCATACGATGGATTATCAGACCCTGACCCTAGGAAAGCACCAGAGAGATGCTAGGTATAATTTTTATCATTATTCCACACAGTGGTTTGCACAGTTAATAATCATTCCCCAAGTAAATATCGTTTTGGAAAATGATATTTTGTTTCAACCAAGGATCTTAAAAATGAACTTTTGAGGAAATGACCCATTTAGAAGACTTTCCAGGGGCAGCACATAATGTGCATGACTCATTAGCAGTTTTTTTTCTTTCTAAATGTTTGCAGTTTCATCTTCATAAACAATTTATTAACGACTAAAAGCAGGCATGAAGAGAATATTATCCCCCTTTCAAATCATTTGAGGATATTCCTCATTTTCTTCCTCTCCTATTTTTACTTTTGAAAGGGAAGCAAAGAATTAGGTAAGCATCAGCTGCTGGCATCAGCTTCTGCTGCAACCTTTAGTGTCTACTTTTGGTAAGCGGTCAGATTTTCATGACCCTTACTAAAAGAAAATCCTAACAGAGTGAATTTAGTCCACAACTTCTGGCCTTTCCTCCTGCCTTTAATGAATAATCATCACCATTGTGAGCCACTCAAAGAGTAAATAAAGCAAAAGGACTTATCCGTAATGGAAAGGTGGTCTTACCCTGAAGATTTCTTTTTCATCTAAACATTGCTTAAAAACTCTAGTAGCCAAGGCATTCCCAGGTCACTCCTTAACTTCTCTTATTCCTCTGTAATTGGTGGTAGTCACGGATCTGCCACCCGTGATAAGAGGGCAGAAAAGGAAAGGTAGGGAAGGGCAGCCTTGCAAAGGTTAGCTGTGTGAGAGCCGCTGTGGAACTTCCCTCTTCAGGGCAACCCATGGCCAGCAGCTGCTTGCTCCTTTATTTTAGTCTTTCATAGTTTCTGGCAAGCGGAAAAAAAAACAAAACATGTTCTGCTGGAAGAAATTTTTTTTTTTACTTGCCACTGTAACTTTTTTTAAAAGCAGAAAAACAGGGTAGTAGAGAACTTCAGAACTAGGTGGTGAGAGCATTTTTTTTTCTTGATGGTATTCTCAGCCAAAAGGGACTTAGGCAAGCCGGAAAGATGTGGGAGTAAATATGGTAATGTCATTCATTCATTCATCATGAAAACCATATTAACGAAAGGGCTTCCCCTGCTCCTCCGTGTCAGATGCTAGGTCACTGGATCCCTTTTTCGTCTCAGTTTTTTCTACTGTGTTTGGAGTCAAGAAACAGCTAAGGGAGTAGTGTTTTTGATACCTTGCCTTTCCCTTCAGGAAAAGAAATAACATATGCTTGAGAAGAAGACAGTTTGATTTACCATAACCTTGTAGTGCTGAATGCGTTCAGTAGGCTGAAAGTGCAACTGGTTTATATGCTTTTTTTCCCCTACTCGTCATTAATTTGGGATTTGGAAAGGGAGGAATTTACAGTGTATTCTTTCCATTTTCATTACTAGAGTATAAAAACATGCTCTTTCTATCTTGAAAAATCAATTTTCAGTCTATTATACAGCAGAGGGACTGTAGCCTGGGATTTTTAAAGTATAGAATTCTTGGGCATATAAAACATTGCAGACTTATCATCTTCAAGACGGTGTTTTTTTTTTTGTTTGTTTTGTTTTTTTTTTTTTATAAGCTTCGTTTATGTAACTGGGCTGGATCAACAGTTTTGTCTGTGGGAGCTATGAAGCCACATTTGTTTTTGCTTGGAAGTCACTGACGGGGCACAGGAAGGCCAGGTCCCCTTCGGAGTTGGGGCTAGGAATGCCTGTGAGTGACATGGATAGTCTATAGGATATAGCAGAAAAACAGTAATAACAAAAAAGATAATCATTCAACTAGTGTTCTTAAGTTGTTCTGGATTTTTTAGTGTTTCTGCCTAAGTTCTAACCTTTGCCATCCCCTGCTCCCCTAGTTCTGAGAAGACATAGTGTCTCTGTCTCTTCTTTTTCTTCTGCCCCTGCCCCTCCCTCCTTGAATCTTATGGCTCCTTTAAAGTGTGTAGTTCAAAGAAAAGCCACAGTGAAAAAGGGCTGTGTCCTTTTAGGTCCAGTGAAACATGTCCTGCAGCCCATGGGCTTTGTGTGGGGCTCTCTGTGATCTCATCTTGCAGGGTCAGAAATGAAAAGAGATTCTTGTGTTCTCTATTTGCCGATATAATCCTCATGCTGTATGATGAAAATGCATGGGAATCCAACAATGACATGATCCTCTGAAAAGGATGCTAAAAGAAAACTTTTTAGAACTGTCATTCGCTTGACCTTGCTTTATTTTCATTGATGAAAATAGTTCTGAAAAACACTAGTATTTACAGACTATGGATCTAGAGTGGTATATTTAAAATTTTTTAAAGCAACAATATTGATCCCTATAGGCAGGATTAATGGAACAGAAGAGTTGATGAAATCTATTGCCCTCTGCTGTTTTTTTAAACTGTTTTTTTTTTAAGTGTACTTATGACTAAATAGGAAAATATGTGTCACTGCTTCCCCCAACCCCTCTCCATTAACTAATCAACTTAATTCACGGCTTGTGGAATTTGGCATGTTTTCATGTTAACATTTTTTTGTCTAGAATGTTAGACCATCTTTTAATGAGATGTGAAGAACTGTTGTTATCTCAAACAAGTTAACTGCCATCTTACCATTCAGAACTGTATTGATATCTCGTGTTATGAAGAGCTTCGTGGCGGGACAATTAAGTGCAAATCTTTAGACTTTTAGAATAAAATATTGTCAAATCTAAAATTTATATCATTGGTATTCCAGAAAAAGAAACTGTATGTAAATTCAGGTATGCCACACAGTTCTTAAACTAGATGTAGCAGAATTTAATATCGAAATATGAGTAGATTACCACTTGTTGATTACTTTAGAATGACTGTATCTCTACAGTATAAAATTGGTTCCCATCTTCCCTGACAAAAGATTTAGATACAGAACTGTTGAAGAAAGGCTGTACTTGTTAGCATAGTGATGGGTAGGTAGTGTGTCTTGGAATATTAGTGATAGTCTCTCTTAATTCAACTTACAAAAAATTTGAACATATGTATTAGAAGACATTCCATAGAGATGGGAAGTTTTTATTTTTAATAAAAGTAAATTATGTAAATATTAGCCTGATGACCTTTCTTGTTCTCCACTAAACTAGAATGTTTTTGACCAGGATGTTTTTTGCCTCATTTGTGAAGGAAGTCTGGGTTAAGCACAGTTGACATTCTGCTGGCTTGGATAATGAGCCACCTCATTGCAAGGCAGTTTTTCTAGGAAATGATTTCCTTTCTTTATAAATCTTGCTGTGAGGCTTGGATGTTGTGTGGACGTAAAACATTATTATCTACCAAGCCAAGATGTGATAGCTTTCACAAGAGAAATAAAGATAGGTTATGTTTATTTTATATGCATCTGTTTGGTTTATCTTTGGCTTTTATCCCAATTTTTTCCCCTCTGTAAATTATTCTGTGTAAATTAGTAAGAGTACCCTTGAGCCCCCTTTCCTCCCACTCCAGAGATGCAAGTACAGAACCATAATATGGGCTGAAGGACTGTGGCAGGAGGAACAGACCAATAGGAATTCTAAACCTTCCAGAGAAGGGCTTCTGTCCAGAAGCCTGGAAAG
Source organism: Canis lupus dingo (assembly GCF_003254725.2). Taxonomy (NCBI): domain Eukaryota; kingdom Metazoa; phylum Chordata; class Mammalia; order Carnivora; family Canidae; genus Canis; species Canis lupus. Next base: position 34,003,314 of record NC_064243.1, read on the forward strand.
TTAAGCATATGGCAATGCCAGTGTGCTATCTAGTTATCATCCTAGCTCAGCTACCCTAGGAAATTGGCTGAACATAAAAATAGCCTGGCACTTACCGTACTGACTCAGAGGTGTTTGAACTGCTCCAAAAGTTACAGAGTAGAGATGGTCATAGACTTCCATCACGCAAATGGTGACAACATTAGAAAAGTATGATCCTGTGGATTGTCTCAAATTTCAGAGCAAAGAGAATATATGGTGTGGGACTTGATTGAAACATTAATTTATTTTTCTTGCTTGGGTTTGTTAATTAATCAGTGTCTCGGTGATCAAATCTGCTCAGGGAACAATGTTGGACAGAATTGGGGGGGGGGCAGGTGGTTAGAAAAAGAGCACTATATGTTGACTCATTTGTTTTAATTCATCACCAAGTATACTTAATGTTGTTTTTTCAGGGTTATATTCTTTCTTGACTATTTTAATGTTCTTTAAGTGTTTACATATATCATTAAAATCATAAAATATGGTAGATCTTGGATCTATCAGGGATCAGGGAATTCTTCTTCTTCCTTTGAATGTATAGTGCACTCAAGAGTAGGTGTTGGGGTCAGGCCCACTAGAGCCCTTAACTCACCTTCATGGGCTCTGAGAACTTGGAAACTGGACTTAGTGTTCTGATTTTTTGATGAAGAGGTTAAGAATACCAATGTTATACTAGGATAAGGTTGAAACAATATAACACATAGGTCATTACTATTTAGGGATGACAAAATTGAGTTGTAGAGAAGTTCAGGGATTTGTCCATATTAGGACCTAGTGGCTGGGTAGGGCTTAAATTTAGTCTTTCTGTCTCTAATCCCATATCCTATCCAACTATAATTCCTCCTAATTCAAATGCATTTTTGCAAATAAAATATTTTCTGAAGGATTGTGTATATGTAAACTAGTGATGCTTCTGAGGGAGAGCTAATACAAATTGCATCCTATTAATGTTATCACATTGTTGACTTGGGGAGGAAAGTGGTTTTCCAGTAGGTCCCAATGAATGGGTGTAGCAGTCTATTCTGTGGTAGCTTCAGGATGTTTCCAATGTGAGCCCCAAGGTATGGCAACTTGACCTGAAGTTCTAGAAATATGACCATTAGAAGAAATATATGAAGGATGGAAAAATGAGGAAGCTAGAAAGAATAACATTTCATGTAAAAAGTGGGAAATCAAAACAGTGAGTGGCCAAAGGAAGAAAGCAATAAAAAGAAAGGCAAGGCAAAAGAACTCCTCATTCCCAGGTCTACTAGACAAATATGATACCAGTTAACAGCTAGCAGATCCAGTCTGTACCAGCGGTGCCCCCTAAAACAATAAGGTGGATTTGCAAACATTAACAGATTGTAGAAATAACAGAAGCCCAAGTGTTTGTAGCACCAGAGCTGGGAGTGATGAGGAAAACTTACCAGGAAGTATGTCTTGGCCCAGAGTAAGGAAGAACTTTCTAACAATAAGAGCTGCCAACAATGGAATGTCCCATTCCCCAAAGTAATGAGTTTCCTCTCACTGGAGAGTCAGACGGCAGCCAGAACATTGTCTGGCAGGGGTACCATCAGGGGTTGTAGCATTGGGTCACAGTTTGAATCAGATGAACCTGAAGATCCCTGGCCAAGATTCTGTGATTCTATGACTGTTTTGGTTACACCTTATTTCTCTTTCATACTCAGAAGTTTTACTGTTTTTCATAAATATCGTTTATTGTGTGCGGGGAAAGATTTGGGCTTATGAAATAAGATTTGCTGTGACAATTCTTTTAAAAGAAGTAACCAAATAAATTCAAAATAATGTATGTTTCAGGAAAATAAGCAGAATATGAGATGAGATTCTTTTCAGAGTTGGATAAAGCCCGTGGGAGTGATTATAACGCTCAGTAGGATAAATGTGATTTACAACGGACACAAACAGATCTAGGAAAGAGTTTATCATTGCATTTAGTATTTGGTATTATTCTGGCAGAGAAAAGAGCTTACATAGCGTAGGTGGAAGCCATGTATAAGGAGCTACAAGCAGATAATTTCACTTAGTAAATCTGCTGGGAGGACAGTGTTGGGACAAAAGCAATCAGAAGTAGTGTCGGGTATTTTGAGTTCAGATGTTTGGCCTTTGTACACCTGATTTCTTTTGGAGGGCTTTTGTTTTTTAAATAGAGGCAGACACGCTATGAGTTTTGTTTCATAAATATTAATTTGGTAGTGGTAGAAAAAAGGTTTGGGAAAGAAGGATTAGAAGGGAGGGATAAAAAGTCTAAGTGAAATAAGTTGAAAGCCAGAACAGAGGTAGGAATTCAGCTCCTAAGAAGACAGAGTTGCCTTTCACTGAAATGGGAAACCCATTGGGAGGAAAGGTTTTGGAGTGAAGGCAGGTTGTCTTTTCCATCTGACAGCCACAAGTATGGAACAAAGGTCAGGAATTGAGAAAGACATCAGGAATTGGAATGGAGGTCAGGAGTCGAGACTCAGGTTTGGGAGTTATTTACATAGAGGATGAAACTGACATAAATCATATTTGATGAAATCCCAACGGAGAAACTGTCAGGGGAGAAAAGACCTCCACGCTGAACTTTGGGAGAACATCAAAATGTCGGGAATGAGAAGGAAAAATCAGAGAAGGCAGTAATAAAAGAATAATGAGTAAGGACAATAACTGAGACGTAATATCTCTCAGGAGCCAGGAAAGAAAAGAATTTCAAGAAAATGTAGTCAGGGACCCTCTGAGAGAGTTTAAAGGTGGGAAGTAAAAAAACAAATCAAAACAAAACAAAACTGTTTTTTTTTTCCCCCTGAGTTGGAGGTTTCTGTGGAGGATTCAGACAACCCTTCAAGAGCTTGGACACTGGGATGACCGTATAATTTTTTAAATGTGAAGGAACAAAAAACAGCCCCAAATTATAAGTTAAAGTTTTTGTTACTTTCAGTGACTTTTCATGATGTCCTTCTGTCCCCTTCTGGGTGACAGTAGTACCTATCAGTGGCCAGCTGTGCGTTATTCTTCCCCACAGCGCTGACTGGACTTCTCTCAGGGATAAAGGCTTTACGTCAGACTGACTTCTTGTAGTTTTGGATAAGCTCTGTTGGAAGATGGCAGTGCCCCCGTTTTCCCTTCTTGGGGGAAAGTAGACAGTTGGGGCATGCTAACAGGGAACTCCCAGTTATCCCTGAAATAACGTGCAGGTGATAACATTTGGTCAAAACAGTAGTTTGGAAAGGTCAAATCTTTACTCACATTGTATTTGGCTATGCGTATGGTTAAGACTGTAATTGAGGAGTATTTACAGGTTTTCTTTTTTATGTTTTTCTATTTTATATGATAAAAATAAATGCTTTGATTGAAACTTCAGTCCTTGACTAAGTTAGTTTACCTATTATATCATAGCAACTACAGTTTATACTACTAGCAATCACATACACTCATGCTGCTAATATAAGAGCCACCACTTGTTGAACCATGTTCTAAGGTACTTTGGTAGATATTGTGTATAATCACATATATACACACACAGACACAAATATGCACCTGTATTATCTTCTTCTTTAAGATTTTATTTACTTATTTATTTATGAGAGACACAGAGAGAGAGGGGCAGAGACACAGGCAGAGGGAGAAGCAGGCTCCCAGTGGGGAGCCCAGTGCAGGACTCACCCCAGGATTGACCAGACCTGAGGCAGACACTCAACCACTGAGCCACCCACAACCACTGAGCCACCCAGGCACCCCTGTATTATCTTCTTTTATGATAACCTCTTTAGAGAGGTGGTATTATTGTCATTATACACATGAGCGAACTGAGTTTGTAGCTGTTTTCAAACCCAGTATTCTCAGTCATCCCTGTGTCATGTTGCACTTCCTGGGTTATGGACATATCAAAGTGGGGACCACCCAAGGACTTGACTGTCAAGGTGTGAATATGAGTGTGCTAATGTGCAGAGAGCTTCAGTACCACCTGGGCAACTGGTGTCTAGGTCCATATGGACCAGAGCAGTGTTCCTCCCACAATTGTGTGCTTTGAGATGGGCATTTTTTTCTCTTTTTGAATAAATTTTAGAAACCATTCTACCCAATTTTCATCTTCAAACTTCATTGCCATTAACATTCTTTAGGATCATATGCTATCATTCTCTTATGATATTATATATCTTCAAAGAGTTTCATGTGATCCCATATCCTTTGTGAATTTGGGAGTGCATCTTACCAAGAAAAGCCCACAGTTCTTAGGGAGAACAAAATATACACCTACTGGTAAAATACTCATGTGGTATCAGAGCTTAAGAAAAAATTTTCACTTTGTATTTTTGGAAGTCTTAATTAAAACCAAATAAATTATGGGTCAGTCTTAAATTTTTTTTCCCTATGCACTGTTTTCACGAATGCTGCAATATAACTCAGGCAACAACAGCAACAACAAAAAACAACAGAAAAATGGCAACAGTATATGTAGAGTAGAAACCTATCTTTTCTTCTGATGATTCCTCCCTGTGAAGTGAGCTGAGCTCCAGGTTGATTTTATTCTTGGAGAGATTTAAATGATATGTAATTTGTGGAAGGTATAACTGCATGCTCAGCCTGACTCCATTCTCTTATGTGGAGATGGTTTCCTGTCTGAAGTAGGAGGTTTTCTATAGCATTCTAGTACATTTCTACAGGGACATCTATTGATGTATGTGAAATGAATATCAATCAGTGAGTACTTAATATCTGATTACTTATATGAATGTCTGACACTGGACTTAAATATACTTTTTATGTTAAAAATGAACAAATATTCTGACAATTTTTTATGCCCTGTATTTTTCATACTATAATGAAATTAAGGAGATAAATCTGTGGCTTTAATTATACTAAAGTTGTTTCTTTTTTTAAGATTTATTTATTTATTCATGAGAGACACAGAGAGAGAGGCAGAGACATAGACAGAGGGAGAATCAGGCTCCCCGCGGGGAGCCTGATGCAGGACTTGATCCTGGATCCTGGGATCATGCCCTGAGCTGAAGGCAGATGCTCAACCACTGAGCCACCCAGGTGTCCCTTAAAGTTGTTTCTTTACCAATGTTGAGAATATCTAATTTTCTTTGGTTGTTTAATAATTTAGTTCTTAAGGCTTTAAATAAGAGTATTATATTACCTAAATTTAAAAACTTAAAAAAAATACTTGTGTTTAAATAATGGCCAATAACTTCCCTTGATATCACATTCATCTTAACCACAAAACTTTAAAATATCCAAATTAATTTTCTTTGATATCATTTTAAAATAAAAAGTTTTCAGCAAAAATTTTACTAAGATAATTGCTGTTTCATAGTTATAGAATGTTAACATCATTAGATTTATATATTATAATCCTATAAATAATCTAAAAGAAATTAAGCATAATTCTTAACTTTATCTGGTGTGTAATGAAACCATTTTATCTGGTGTGTAATGAAACCAATGTTTTTCCAATTCAAATAATACATATCATTCACTTATCCATCCATTCATCTATCCAGCCCCACACACTTAAAAGGTAGAAGCAACCCAAATATTAATGAACTTTTCTCTTGATGGCTGACTAACTGTTCCAGAAATTTGTCAGTGTCATAGATACAAACACAGTCTCCTTCCCATTGGGCATGATTGACATTGTATTAACTCTAAATTTGTAAGAACTTTACTCTTAAATCTTCATATCCAGGATAATTTGGTGTTCTTCATATTTTTGAGCCAGAGACCCTTTTTGGAATATGATACTAGATATGCACAGGCTTTTATAATCCCTTACTGGAGGCTAGTACACCACTTAGAGCTCATGCAAAGACCAGCCAGGTAGGGATTCCCTTCTATATTATAAATTGCCCAGTGATATTGGAGGCATAACAACAATGTAAATGCCTCCAAAGAAGCTGGGGACCAGCAGGCAATCAAAATTGGCATAAAGCATTGAAACTGAGGATTTGATTTAGAAACTATCCAGCATGGATATATCAGGGCTGATCTCAGAGCTTTCTAGAAACTATGCTAAAATTAGAACCCCTCCTTTCCCTCTGTAGTGCCAAGAATGAATACTGATACAAACTGGCCATTTCTTTTTCTCCTGCTGTGCTAGAGGACACAGATTTGCCATTCTATGTTGCTGTTGACAAAACAATTCTCATGTTAAATAACATAATCCTTTTGTGATTTCAAGGATTAGGTTTGTGCAGTGCCCTCTTGCATTGGTCAGTTATGAGCAGGGTTTCCTTAAGACTATCCATGCTCCTGGGATGTTTGGACTTTAAGGGTTTTTAAGTGCCTTACTAGAAATACAGAATAAAAACCACTATGAAATTACCTACTTAATCTTTTCGATACAGCTGTTTATACTTAATGCCAGATAATTGTTACTCGACTGCCTTACATCGCCGAAACTTTGGAAACCAGGTGCTTTTATTTTCTTTTTTCTTTTATTCTAGTGTATTACTCTTCAACATAATAGGGTAAGTATTTCCTTCTGTGTTGCATTGTTATTTAACATGTGTTCTGCAGGTTTGGTTGACATTGAACATGCTGGCTCCTGATCTACAGACCAAAAGCTTTCAAATACTGAATGCAGAGTTAGGCAATACTAAGCCACTTTTACTTGATAAAGTTAACTCCTTATTTTAGTCTTATAAATGATAAATATAGCATATTACTGGTAACTCTTATGCACAGTGGGATCTGGCCCTTGCCTGTATGAAACTACACATCTGTGGAAAGAGAAGCACTAGAAGTGGGAGTTAGACTAATATGTGGTGTTTTACTGACGTACCAACAATAGCTGCAAGTTATTTTGCAAAGAAGACAATGTGAACTGCAGATGTATTCCCAAAAATGAATGGCCATCTGTGGCAATTTATTCATCACCACATATTTATTGCTTATCTACTAGGTACATGTCTCTCTGTGAATAACCCTGTAATTTATTCAATTCCCAGTGTGTGCATTTAGCTTAGTCTAGAAGGTTTTATGATAGTAAGATCACTTGCAAGAAGTCAGAAGTGCTCATATAGATAGAGGTGTATCAAGTTACAGAGCATAGAATCCGAAGTGCTTCCCCTGTGTGTCATGTAAAACAAAAACTTGAACATAGTAAATTTCTAAAGAATATACCCTTATTCTTTAGTTAAGAACAAAATAAAGAGATAAAGAGATTTCCATTCTTTCTGGACTTTTAGGCCCTTTGAGTCATAGACTTTCCCAGAGAGAGAAACATCCTTGTCTCCCCACCTATTCCAAGTAGAATCAGAGAAATCTTTATTTCTTAATTGTGAAGTTGCTGATTTACAAGGGAGTAACTTTTAAAAGCTTGGAGCATTTATTTGAAGTTTATATAATGCATGTTTCTGTTACCATAAGGTCTCTGAGGATAGTTTCATGTTAAATTAAGGAATTTAAATGAGTTAGCCTGCTGTTCCACTACATCATTTTCTCTGGTCATCCTAAACTTCAAAGCATTGTAGGATGACTTGGCTTTAACATATTTTTAAAAAGATTTTATGTATTTATTTGTTTATTTATTTATTTTAGATAGAAAGAGCATGAGCAGGGGGAGGGGCAGAGGGAAAGGGACAAGCACACTCCACACTGAGCACGAGTCCTACTGTGGGCTTGATCCCACAGCCTTGAATAATGACTTAAGCTGGAACCAAAAGTCCGACAGTTTAACCAACCTGAGACATTTTTAATATTTATAGAAAACAAGAATTTCATAAAATGCAGGAGTAGGAATTGGTTTAGGTTGTCATCATGGAAAGATGTCTTCAAAATTAAAAAGACTAGGGGTGCCTAGGTGTCACAGATAAGCAGCTGACTCTTGATTTGGGCTCAGGTCGTGATCTCAGGTCCTGGGATCAAGCCTGGCCATGCTCAGCATAGAGTCAATTTAAGATTCTCTGTCCCCCTCTCCCTCTGCCTCTCCTCTCTGTTCTCACATGCGCTCTTTTTCTCAAATAAATAAGTAAATCTATAAAAAAAAAATACAAATTAAGAAAGTAAAAATAAAAGAGAATGTAATAAGAGAGTGTGCTTCTTACTGGTGGATTGTAAGAATGAAGAGGTCTTCAAAATGGAAAATGAGAGCCTAGAATTGACTTCTGTCTGTGAGGGTAATTAATAATGGTGCTCCTAGGGTGACAGGGAAGTCCTGGAGTGAATTCCTTGAGCTTGATTCCTGGTTCTGGCACTTGGAAGCTCTGTGACTTGGAGTACTTAATTTTCTTTAAGCTTTGGTTTTATTAACTTTTCAATAGAGTTATTAATAGTGTCTGCCTCGCTGAGCTGCTTAGCACATTATAAGAACTTAATATGTACTTATTAATGGAAGATCGAGATCTTGGCTTATTGCTCTTGGAATAAGAATGAATGGAGTGTTCATTGGAGAGCAAGATTCTAACTGTAGTTATAATGCTGAGTAATGTGTGAGTAACCCTATGAGTAACTATGTGGCTGGGGACAGGTTACGCTGTCTCCTCCCATTTTTCTTCCTCCTTCTCCTTCTAAGTTAGAAAATGAAATCGTGGATTGTCTGCCCTCTAATTCTATTCCAGTTAGAGTTCTATAATTCTGTGAGTATTTTATCAATGAATACCAACTTTTTAAACGTGATCACTCGAGTTTGAAATGCCCCCCAAATCAGTTTTGTTTTGTGAATGTCAAAAGTGGAAGCTGGACACACCCCATGCCTAGAAGGCATGCCATTTAGGGTCAATCTAGAAAACATTTTTTCTGGTGTTTGGTGTCTCAGTTGGTTATTAGAGCCTGCCTTACAAGGACCTGTGTGCAAAGAGGGAATAAAATGGAGTGAAAGGCAAGCAGAGCAGTGGGAGTTTTAGAAAGATGAGCAAGTGGTAAAGAGTCAAAGTATAACTGCATGGAAAAAACATTCCCTAGAGGCCAGAGAAAATTGTTGAAAGGAAAAACATTAAGAAACTAAGTTTATCTCAGGGATTTATTCCAAAAATCAAATTCCAGAGGAGATTCATTTTTACAGTGCCTTCCCCATCCACATTTATGCGGTAGTTCAGTAATTATTACTATTCAAAATGAGAAATCACAATATCCTGAAGAACCAAGGAAAAAAGTGCATGATTTTTATTGTTCCATAGCACATAGTATTTCTTTTAAAAAGAATCGGAGAAATGATCCTTATCATTAATTTGAAAATATTTATTATGAAACCCCTAATTTCCTGAGCATTCTTATTGAAGCATTACCATCTAAATAAAGCCTATAGAAGGGTTTATAATTAACTGGCCGTTTTAGTTGTTCTTTTACCAAGATCAGAATAATAAGCCACAAAGCTGATGGGAGTGTTCTTTCCATTGGGTTTTCTTTTTCATTTTACTAAACTTGTAAGCAATTTAAAAAAATTACCAAAATTCCTTAAAGCCAATCATCTAGTAGAAAAAATGAAAACAGTTTCATTTATACTTATCTGGCTTGAATTATGTCCCCATACTAAATATATTAAATTTTGAAGAGGAAATAATGGAAAAGACCCAATTTTACTTATTTTAAAATATAGTTAGACAAGTAAAACTTTTGCTAAGAATACAGATGAGATTCTGACTTCTGACTTATTAATGTACTATTGCTTTTACATGGACCTCAGCGTGGCTCCCAGACACATATGAATTCATTCTTTGCTTTAAACTCGGTAAAGATATGGATATTTGTCTATAAATATATTCTCTGCATTTTTTATAAAGTGAAATGTGTTTTTATCAAGTATATAAAAACGTCGCCTGCTAGTCTTATACTTTTATTTAGTAATTCCAGTGATACCTAAATAAGTGCCTGGGTGGTCTTTCCTATTCATGAAGTACTTAATTAAAATTTACTTGGTTATTTGGAATAAAGAAAGCACTTGAATGTAAGAAAATAACATAGTATCTTTAAAAAATTCAGTAGCCAGAGATAGTCATTCTTAAGTAAATAAATAATACATTTTACTTTTAATAATAACAGAAAAACAAATTATATTTCTTATTTTCAATAAAAAAGAAGGACCTCAACATTTTTGACTAAAGATCGTTACTTACTGTTTATTTTAAATTACAATTTTTCCCTCACAATGATCTTATTTAATGAAATTATTCTATGAAAGATAAAAATATGTTTTTAGAGATGCCTGTTTTAATATATATAAACTCAGATTTTCCCTGAGATTGTAAAATTATAGATTTTACATTATGGATTTTAAAATTTGAACAATATAAAAGTAGTTTCAATATTAATTTTCAAAAACAATGAGCAAGAGTCACCAATTTGGAAAATATGTTTGGTTGTTAGTGTAATATTTAATCATCCATAACTTTTAAATTAACCAAATCCAAAGCCATGAAAATTTCCATTTCACCTATTTCTTTTAAAAAGTCAAGACTTTTTGTGTGAATTATCTGGAAAAAAAAAAAAAAAACTCAAAAAGGGGAAGCTCTCAATTTATATTCTCCTGAATTGAAACATTAAGATTTCTGATACCTCATCATATTATATTTACTTCATTAACACTTGAAATTTACAGCACTGATTTCCTGTATCTAAGGTTTATCTATATGCTAAATGAAATGTATGAAAGGTAATCTGTGTTGAACAGTAACTACAGTTCCTACTGAATTGTTTTTTTCAGTTGGAAGATTGAAAGGGTGTTCAGAGAGAAATCAGAAATATCTAGCTTGCATGCTAATACATAGTTTATTATTCTGGATTTATTACTCTGTGAAATGAGAAAGGAAAAAAACCTTCTGTAGATGGTGTCACTGATTGTTTTGTTTCCAGCGTATTAGTGATAAGAAAAATATTGCATGAGGTCAAAATTGCAAAGAAAAACCAAACCAAAAAGCCCCAAAACATACTTGAGAAAAACCCATTTAACAATGTGATGATCAATAAAATATGTTTTTCTTTATACCAGAACTGTGTACTAAAAGGATATTTGAAATGCTTTATTAATACTATCTGAACATCTTACATGAATTTTAGCATATCACACAGAGCTATTAGGTTATGACTTGAAAGGCATAATATGATTTATCCTTTACTTAAAATTAACTTGGCATTTAATTACAAGCATGTTTTAAAGAAAACAGTGTGGAAGAATATTTAAAGGGAAGAAAATTTCTAAGGCTAGTCTAGTAGTTTATAATTAGCTAGTTAAATGTTTTCTTTAGACATTTGATATTATGTGATATACTAAGAGGCACTACCTCCTTTAAAAACTTTTGTTAAAGTAGTTGGTGCCTTAAACTATAAATAAATTGTTTCTGGGCAGCCCGGGTAGCTCAGTGGTTTAGCGCCGCCTTCAGCCCAGGGCGTGATCCTGGAGACCTGGGATCGAGTCCCACATCGGGCTCCCTGCATGGAGCCTGCTTCTCCCTCTGCCTGTGTTTCTGCCTCTCTCTCTCTCTCTCATGAATAAATAAATAAAATCTTAAAAATAAATAAATAAATAAATAAATAGTTTCCATTTCTATTTCTCATTCTCTTTTCGGTTCTATTTTAGGCAGTAATTGGTAGGTAAGATTTAATGGAAAGGATACATAGAAGAGATATACACACACCTTGTTTAACATATCTAACATTGTGATATTCAATTATAATTACCTAGTTGTCTTTGCGATAAAATATATTGATGACTACAAGGATATTTGCAAATTCCTTGAGATGATGGGGATATGAGGAAATGAGTTGATTCTGCTCCCCTTCAAATAATTCCTGGTACAAAGGGTGGAACATAGAAAGGTGAGAGGGGGATAAGAAAAGTGTCAAATCCACCCAAATAAAGGTCAGAATTAAGGGTCATTCAGTAATTGGATGGTAAAATATTGCCCATTAAGAAAGTCAAAGGGGACTCAAAGAATAGTCATTTTGCATTTTAAAAAGCTTTGCAGGACTGAGAAATTTTCTGCAGAGTGCCAAAGGAGAAAAGAAATATGTGCTGTAGATCTGGTGATGTGTTAAGGGTTTTTGGTATAAAAATGCAATTGTCTTTGGTCTTTCTTTAGTTTTTAGTTAGGAGCCAGAAGAAGGGAAAATGTATATAATTTGAAAAGATACCTTAGTATCCTTGGCAGTCATAGCAAAGGCTGTTCTGCTCATACTTGTTGGCGGATCATCATAAACATTGAATACATAATGAAAATATGGGAAAAAAGTTAGTTTGGTTTGTAAATGTACAATTAAACACTATATTCAACCTTTTTTTTTTTTTTTTTTGTTAGAAATCCTTTTCACAGTATGATCAACTGTGTTTGAATTCAAAAAGTCTTTCTGGTTTATATGCCAGTTAAATGCACGAATATTTAGTGGGTGTTTCTGACATGCTGAAGGAAAAGAAACAACATCCTATATATCTACTCCTCCCCCTACAGCATGCTCTGAATATACCCTGTAGGACGGTTTATTTTGTTTCATGTAAATTTGTGATCAAATAATTTCCTCAACTAAAAATTCGTTTTTCCCCCAATGGCAACATGGCTAATAGTCTGAGGGTAAAGGAAAACAAACTGAGAAACGAAGTTGTATTGTTTCAAAATTGGAGTGACTATTTCAATAATCAAACTTAAAACTATTAGCCAGACTTTAGTTTGCAGCGAAATTAGCTTATTATCTTAATCCATTTAATTAATTAGTTGCTGTTTTGACTTAAGTTTATGTTCAGAAGACAAAAGAATGTAAAGTTGTTTTCTTATGTTGGTAATTTCTCTGTAGGCTATGTGGTGGGAAATCCCCTGGTGTCAGCAGGGCTAGGTCAGAATAGTGAGCTGTTTGTGGTAGAAAGGTTGCTGAAACTTTCGCAAGAGAGCTCTCCAAAGGCTACTCCTCACCATAGTGCATTGGTCTAACCCTGAGTCTTGAAGCCTCAGAAGTTTGATTTTAAACTCACTGTGAAAGTAGATCTATCTCCTAAAAGTAGATTCATCCACATTAATCTTGTTTGTTGACTCATTCATTCATGCATTCTCAGAGCTAAGACCAGGGCTAGGAATTATACTAGGTTTTGGAGATACAGTGGTAAATGAGGCAGTCCCTGTGCCCAGGAACCTCACAGTATAAGAGGGGAGAAAAATGTTAAACAAGTAACTGGAAGTTTGCTTACAAGTAAAAGCAAGTGCAGAAGTTATAGAACTGACACAAGGTCTGCCTTCCGGGCCAGCGTTTACTCTGGTTAAGGCCCAAGTCCTAATTGTTATGGGTTGTTAAATATTTTTGATATTGCCTCTTTTTATATTGCTCTTATGGGGATATTGCTACTTGAGAAACCAACTTGTAATGAGCTAACTTGATGATATACAATGAGTAATATCAGAGGAACCAGAACAATTGATGGCCCATCTATGTAGGAAACCATACAGTCGTCTGAGCAAGAAGTAGAAGATTAGATTTTTAACCTTAGCAATCAATTGAGCCTGTGCATCCATCTCCAAGAGGCTTGATCTTCTCAGTGGCACAAGGTCTCTGGCCATTGTCTAGGATTTTCTTATTGGCCTGGTACAGTATTTAGAGAGGTACTACAATTGAGTTAGCTTTATATTTCCCTTATTCTGTACTCACTGTGTTTCTCTTCATTTGCTTACTCAATAAAACTTTTTCTAAGATGATTATGTCAGTATCAATACAAAGGAGTTGAAATTGAACACTTTAAAGAATAATCTGATTTCTAAATTCTTGGGGAACTCTTCATCATAGCACCCAAGTGCTAAGAATTTTTTTTGAATAAAGTTGCTGAATGTTCTCCTGGATTCCTGTGTTAGTTTTTTTATATTCTGAACCAAACTACCATGTTTTTTCTGGCCAACAGATTTAAAATCTAAACATAAAGGTTTATTTTTCATAAATATGTTTTGAATTTGACCTTCACAGGGAACATTTTAAGTGTCGTGATCAATGAGGTTTCAGGTACCTCTTTACAGAGAACTACTGTGATTATGTTTTTGTGGTTGGATTTTTCTAAACCCATTAGCTACATGGTAGTGGAGTGGTGGAATTAAGGTTTTGAGAATCATCACACCACCCGCTTACCAGAAATTCAATGAAAAACAAACATGAGTGATAGGTTTATGTTCTAGTACAGTATATTTTTAAAATGGTGTTTGTTAATCCCTCTGGAGAATACATCAAAGGGAATATAAAAATCCAACTTTGAACAAGTGAACCTTCTTATAATTGGACTCTGCATCAAATGTTAAAAGATCAAATGGATGAGACAAATTTAGATATAGGCATGAGATAGGTCATTTTTCCAGTGGGAACAATATATATCTTTGGATTGATAAAAATAAGATATTAATAAAATGTCATTTTCTAATTCCCTACATTATTTAAAAGTATCCTTCCAGTGTTCATTCCTGACATCACTTGAAAGCATCTGCTACTTCACTGTGCACAAAAATGCACTTGAGTAACTAAATAACGTCCTCTCTCTGAGCTTCACAAAATTCATAAGTCAAAGAAACATTTACCCGTGGGATTTTCTTCTGAGACATTTAGAATGACTAGTTTCCTAAATTTACTTTTAATCTTAATGGTAATATAGGAAGTGTCACTTACTGGTAATATACTTATATTAGTATTCCATAGTAAATTATTTAATGAATTTCTACTTGGCTAGGTTAGGTTAATCTGGAAAGTTGTGCATTCAAAATCTGTTAAGGAAAACATCATGGCCTTTAAATTCATCGTCTTGGGTCTGTAAATTGATTAGGATTTGATGAAAATAAAAGTTGATTTTTTTCAATACAGGTAATGTTCTTGGCCCAAGAGAAACACTATGGCCTGAAGGCAGAACTAAAACGAGGGAACCTAAGCTTTACGTCAGAGTTATAATTGATCACATTTTCAACCATAAAGCCAAGATATTAAATAAGCGGCCCAGCATACCTAGGTGGTAACTGGAACCAGACCTACACCTTTAATTTCTCACTTCAGCATTTATCACATCACTGCAGTTTGAATGGAGATTTCTTTCTTGAGCATGCTCAATGCCTTCTGTTTCAGTCAGGCACAAGACAATGAAATAGTCAGATGTTACAGGTTGAGTTCTTGTGGCTCAAACTCAGAGACGGAGATTAACATGTAGGAAGTTTATCAGAGAGTATTCTTTAGCCAACACCTGTGAGGAAGGGAAGGAAGAGCAGGGCTGAGGGAGAAGCTGGGCTGTTAATGGCCACAGGAGCCACAGCAGACACCATAGGGAACTCTGGAGTTGAGGTGCCCATCAGAGTTGGGGCAAAGGGGCTGGGTCTTGTGTCTCTGCTTTGGTCTGTACATACTCAGATAGCCCATGCAATATCAGCCACTGCATGAGGTCCTTTATGTAGGATTTCACTAATCCATTCAGGAACCACAAAAAAAAAGGAGGTCATGTCTTTCCTGTTCTAAGAAGACAAAGAGGTTTAGAGGTTAAATAACTTGCCCAAGATCATATACAAGTGTCAAGTCTCCCTGACTCCAAAGCTCATGTTTTTTCATGTTGCTGCTTCTTAGGGTAAGAAATATGGTGGAGTGGGTTATCTAAACTCTAAGGTTCCTTGCAATCCTTTGATTCTGGGTAAAGCTTGGAATAAATTAATTGTTATTAATACTGTGACTACCCATACTGCCACAACTAGAAATTAGATTTAGGCTGTAATGTTGACTAAACCAAGTTAGATATGATCCTTGGCTTTCAGAAGCCTATGGGCTAGATTATAGAAGCAAAGTAATATGTTAAAGTGATACACATAAATGTCTGTTTTCTCATTAATAAAACAATGATAATATGCTTTGCAAGACTGTCACAAGAATTTAATTTACATATGGAAAGATAATTGTACATGACTTCAGATACCTTAGGCACTCTAAATTTATTTACTAAGTTTAAATTTAGTAGAGGCGTACAGGTATTAGAGAATATTTACATTTACCATAGTTGGGAAGCAGAAATGATTATCATTTTGATTTTAATTCATGGTGTTCTCCTGGGCAAGTCTGTTGATATCTCTGGCCTTAAGCCTCTGCATCTGAAAAGTGAAGGGCATGTGGTGAGTGAACTAGAAGCAGTAATATCTTACCAAATATTATGATAGACATCTAAGTGGTTCAGGATGAAGCAATGCATAAAGTCAACAATTGGCATTAAGGAGCCCTTCTAGGTCAGCATGTTTGTGGCATCTCTGTTTGGCTTGTTTTCTCTAAAGGAAATTATTCTCTTCTTTAGTACTTATAATGTGTGCCTTATACAAAATAAGTATAGATTGACTAGAGTGAAGCAAACATGTTGAAATCAAATGAAATAAAATATAATCTCAGCCTAGAATGGAATTCAGTTTCACTTTTATATTTATTTATTTATTTATTTATTTATTTATTTATTTATTTATTTTTAAGATTTTATTCATTTATTCATGAGAGACACACACACAGAGAGAGAGAGGGGTACAGACACAGGCAGAGGGAGAAGCAGGGTCCATGCAGGGAGCCTGACATGGGACTCGATCCCGGGTCTCCAGGATCAGGCCCTGGGCTGAAGTCGGTGCTAAACTGCTGAGCCACCCAGGCTGCCCTCAGTTTCACTTTTATCATGAGCAGGAAGGAATACATGAATTGATGCTCTTCTACCATGTAAAACTCAGGATTATAGAAAAAAATGATCTTGTAATGTATATTTCAAATATATGTAAATATATGTATGTTAATGTTGTATATATTTTGAAGTATGCATGTGTAGAGTATGTATGTCTGTCCTTTATTCTCAATTTCTGGGTATTTGAGTGGTGAATCCTTGCCATGTATCGTTGGATACTGATGGAGATTTAGAAGTGAATCAGGTAGACATGCTGCCTGACCTCATGGAAATTGTTTACGTATACCACATGGATGTATTCAGAAGGCATACACATTATGCATACACACATAGAACTTTTCCTTTTTTTATTCTTTACTGTTTTGGGTTTTTTTTTTAGCTTGACTCATCTTATGAATTGTGGTATTTAATTCAGAAAAAAAATATTTGACAAGGAAAGCAAGCAAATAAAATTAGATGAAGGGTGCCAAGGAAAATAGTCTTAAATTTCAGAGAGTGTGCCACAAGATTTTCAGATCTCCCTCAAATCCAACAACAAAAAAACAAACCAAAACAACACAAAACAAATAAAACAAAAAAATACCCAAAAAACAAGACTTTATGTGGGATGAAGGAAGTCTATAACTTTGTGTGCTGGGCATTATACAATGTCACAGTATGAACTCAAGTTAAGTGGGTCATTGTAGACATATCCACTTCTTTTTTTTCACTCTACTTCCCTTTTTATTGGATATAACCCAAAGAATCAAAGAGGAAGCAGACAGCAAAAAGCTCCTGCCCAATCTATGTCCAGAATATATTTTATTTTACTTCTTGTATTTCTTACTACCAGTTACCAGTTGACAGGAAAATGTGATACTTTAATCTGCCATAATACATTTCCAATTATATCCAACAAGATGGCACTCATCTTGCAATGATTTAATCACATCTTATATCAAACACTCTTAGTGTAACATGTTCCCTCCCAGCCTTGCCCGAAAATCCTGGATCACATCGACTGAGTGTTGACATTATCTTTTCTTTTTCTATTTTTTTTAACCCACTAAAGACAGTGAAAGGATAAGCACATTAGTATTACTTGGATGATACACCAAGTGGTGTGCAATTTGATGTACTTTTTTCATTAAAATTTCATAAATATTAACATTTGCCTTTATTAATGGTTTTTAATAGAAACGTTACCCCAACTTATGAGATTTTCCTAACCAAAGCCCTTGTATTTCTGAAATGAGTGCACCCCCAGGGGTAGATGTACATCTTTTTACATGGCTTCTACATCACTCGAAGCCATGTAAAAAAATCAAACTGTGAATTGAAAGGCTGTACCTAAAAATGACGTCATGAAGCAAATTGATTGAATTACACAGGATATAGTGCTGCCTTTGTCTTCTGCTTCAGCAGCCCAAATCTAATTGTTGAATAATGTGCTTTAAAAGACAGTAGTGTCTTTCACTGCAACAGTGTGCAGAAAGTTCCAGCCAGTCAGTGTGCTATTTCTAGTCAAGTGTATGGAGGGTTTACATACTGAGAGCTGCTGTAAAGATGTTGGCATAGGAGCAACTTCAAAGCCAGTTCAACTAGAAACTTAGATCAGTGTCCAAAACAACTTCTGTGAACTCTAGGTGTTTAATTTTCAGCGTTCCTCAGAGCAAATGTTTAAATCTAGTAAACAAATGACAAGACAGGGCTATGCTTTAATGTTCTGCTTTTCTCATATTTTTCTGTGGAAAGGGCTTTGCTGTGTCTGAGTTGTTAATGACCAAATATCCTCCATTTGTCAGCTGTACGTAGTCTTACATACAGTCACTTAGAACATTCTTATGTCTCAGCCAAGAGCTTTGGCCCACACCTTAAGATCAGTGTGATATGTATATTTCTTACTGACTCTGTTTGCTGGGAGACAGAGAGAGTGACCAAAGAACTGCATCTGCATCATCTGCTTTTGAATCGTGACTTAGTTTTGTAGAAAATAAATTTATCAAGCATCATAATATTTATAAAAATGATGTATTAGATGAAAAGATATTTTTAATAATTAAAAAAACTATTCCTTTCAGGCAAAATCACATATATGTAAACTGTTAACATCACCTTACAAGCGCAAAAGTTAACTTTTATTAAAATTTCAATTAACTTCGTTTTTTGGCCCATTTTGCATTGTGAGGCTAATAGTCCTTCCACATAGGACAGCACCACACTGCCTGGGTGGTTCTTCATAAAAATGCCTAATGTCTTGCTCATCATAAAAACTGAAAGTCAGCTGATTATATTGGAGGGAGAAGAAAATCATTTTGATTTTCTTGAGTAGAGATTCAGTTCAAATTATTTAGTAAATAACTTTCGGAAAGATATAGTATTATCCAAATATCTCCTATTTACTTTAACACATTATTATAGAATCACCAAATCTAAAGTTTCTCGTCTTTTGAGGGTATTGAGATTTGATGCCAGGAGGACACATAGTCTTCCTGTCATATATCCTTCCCTAGGAAAATGATGTATGTGTTATAACTTGTATTGAACCAGAATAGTGCTATACCTATTATTATTCCAAAGTCACTTCCTTAGAGAACACCCCTCAAAACCTCCCTACTTGGTGTTCTATGTGGGATTGTGAAAGGCATTGTATGTTAAAATAATGTTTCCCTTTTTCTCAATGTTGCAAAGCTAAATAGTGGTCAAGGGCATGGAAGCAATTTGACAGAAATTTCAAGTGACTGTTAAGCCCCTCTATAATGAACCAGCTGTATGCAGCTTGAGCACTCCTACACTCTCCGCTGACAGGTTTGCCCGAGTTCAGACCTCTTGGACACCAACTCCTGTTCTTTGGTCTGTGCCTCCAACTGGAAACATGCAGCACTGTTTGCTCTGTTAGACCACCTAGCACGCCCACTTTTGGTGGTTTGGCCTTCTCTCTGGCTTGTCTGCAGGTGTGACCTTATTCACCTACCTATTACAAGTCACTCTTCCATTTTTCTGGAGTTTAAAAATAAAAGTAGCCAAAAGACAGTGAGCAAGTAGATTTTTGCATGATCATGGAAAGTCATAATTATGAAGTTTAGTGACCTTTATGAACTTTTTCTCAAGTGTGTTTTTGCTGCAGGTTTTGTGATTAATGTGGAGAGCCCCAGGGGCAGAGATGAAGCATTTTAAATGTGAAGTTGATGGAGTTGCCTGGATGTACAGAATCTGCCAGGGGCTCTACAGAGTTAGTGCCTACATTACCTCATTCACAACCCAATGCATTCTGAAATTTAGATAAACATTTTAGCAATAGTGTGGCAAACCAAAATTCAACCTTACTCCTTAAAAGCTGTATTAACTTTATACAAGTAATAAACTATTTTTTTCTTTTGTAAAGTAAGCTGGTAGGCATCAAGAACACACTAAAGCAGCTATATTAGGTAGAAAGTAGGTGATTTTTTTCCCTGATGTAACCACACTCTAAATCTTTACAATCTGTCACAGCTTGCTCTATAATTCTAAGCCAGCAATATTCAAAATAGCATAATAACTACTGTTAGCAAGATGTGGAAATTTTCTTGAGCAGTCTGAATATGTCCCAGAAATCAGGATGTTTGCTGACTGTTAGCTCTACTTCCATTCAACCTGTATTGGCTGACTTATGGCTCAAAATGTTCAGATGAACACAAACAGGCTGAGGCTCATTAATACTCAAAAAGACCCTGTTTTCTCGATATCCTATGAACTATACATCAGCACATTATTTTCCTTAGGGAAGCATTAGGTATTTTCATGAGTTTCCTGGAAGCTTCCTCCTACTAAAGGGAGCTATCAAAGCACCACTGTGTGTGAGGATCTGAGTCTATCACCCATCCTAGAGTTTTAGAACTAGAAAAGACATTTCTTTCAGATGTGACAACTGAGGCCTCAATGGCTACTAGCTCAGAGTCCCATGGTTGGTTAATGGAAGAGCAAAGACCAGAACCTACTGTGATCCACTTGTAGTATGATCAAATACTCATAAAAACAGATTATTTCAAGAGGAAGCCAATGTAGTTTTCTCTCATCTGGCACAAAGTAATCACTCACCAAATGCTAATTGTTATTAGGTGCTATAATTATTAGCTGTTTCTATATATATGGGTTTAAATGGCTAATATTGATATGAAAAAAATACTCTACGGGGCACTTGAGTAGCTCAGTTGGTTAAGCATCTGAGTCTCATCTCTGACATCATGACTCAGGTCATGATCTCAGGGTTGTGAAATTGAGCTTCAAGCCTGGCTCTGCCCTCTCCCTCTCCCTGTACCCCTCCTACTTGTGCTTTCTCTTTAAAAAATAAAATTACCTTGGAAGGTATAATTTTACATCTGGAAAGGATTTTGAGAGATCTTCTAGTTCAGCATCAGGAATATATTGCCTTTGCCACAGTGTTTCTTTTTTGAAAATAATAACAAAATATTTTTTATCAGATTTTGTGATTTAGCTAGAAAGAAGTTGGAAATAGAACTTTTTAAAGTTGAATTTTAGAGTGTGCTGAACAAACTTAAGGTTTGTTCTATTTCTCTTTCTCCTTCCCTCTTTCATACAACCCTCAAATACATTATTCTTGAGATCTGTGTGCAAAGTTGACATTATATAAATATTTGGAAAAGTAATTAATTCCTTAACTTAAGGCAGTTAGACAGCATATTTAAATGACTTTTTTGAGTATAAAATGGAAACTTTTACTGAAAAAATATTTTTATTTTAAAAATCTATATTATGGATTTTTTATATCAGCCTTTTCTTATTCCCAAAATGTTTCTATAAAAAGTATTCTATAAAGGGCCAAAATTATGTTAGTTGCATCTATAATTTACTTTGCTCCAAGCCTTCACTATTTAAACTACTGCCATTTATGTGTACAAACCTAGGTGGGTGTTGTTGTTGTTGTTGTTGATTTTAACGCCCTCAAAGGCTCATTTGGAAAATTTGAGTTATGGGGCACACTTACTCTGCCACTGTCATCTTCTTCCCAATATATTCTCCCAACTTATTTGGGAGGGCAAGTTTGTTAAACCAAAATTTGTTCTAGCTATTAATTTCGGGTTCTTCATCTGTACCACATAACATGTAATAAATTAGAAGCAATAACCTTTTACTCTGACCTCCAATTCTGACCACCCTCTGTTAACCATATGTAAAGATATCTTTTTTTTAGATGTTATTTATTTATTCATGAGAGACACAGAGAGGCAGAGACTTAGGTAGAGTTAGAAGCAGGCTTCCCGTGGGGAAGCTGATGCAAGACTCTAACCCAGGACCCCAGGAGCACACCCTGAGCCAAAGGCAGATACTCAGCCACTGAGCCACCCAGGCATCCCAACCATATGTAAAGATATCTAAGAGAAAACTGGAAATGAATGGAAGTAGGAGCCCAGAAAATTGAATGAATGAATGAATGCATGCATGCATGCATGCATGAACTAACATGAACTGAAACATTCTCTCCTATGAAGTAACAACCACAATCACAACACTAAAAGTTAATATTATTTGAGCATCTTACTACTAATCAAATGCAGTCCTAGTATTTTACATGGATATCTCATTAGCTGCTTTCGTATGTTCAAGAAGTTAGTAATGTGTCACTTTGCCAATAATGATATCATTGCCTTCATGGGTATTAGAACTATAATTAGCTTTAATTAGGCTAAGACATTCTCCATTTATGTTGGTAATATTTAGCAATATTTTTCTGGTTAATGCCAACATAAACCAGTTTTACCCTATAACAACTGCCTAGATAATCCATATGGAGAAGTTTTCTGTGACATTCTCAAGTGAGAGAAATGAACATTAGGTGGGTGTTTTTTAGAGTTCCCTCAGTTTTCCATCAGGGGTAATAAAACATGTAAGATCACAGTAGGATAGATCTACGATGAACACTAGATTGGTCACTTTGCTGCTCTTAGATCTTACCCATCAACAGTTAGGCTCTGCTTCGGGGAGTCTTTGCAGAATTAATCTTCCTACTGCTTGACTACTATTCTCTCTCCGCAAATGAGCTGCCAGGGTGGTTTGCTCTCTCTTTCTTGTCTTCTGTCAAGTCCTTTGAGTGTGGCTGCAGGGACTCTTACAAGGGGCTTTGTTAACTGGTAGTTTTGTGTTTATGTTTAGAAGGGTAAGGAATTACCAAAAAACAAACAAACAAACAAAAAAAACAAAAACCTATGTGCTAAACACAAATCTCATTATTTTACTTTCCCCTAATTAAAACCTCTTTATTTTCCCTACTGCTCTTACTATAATTTTCCATTTTCTTTAGGCTGGCTTGCAAAATCCTGCAGAATCTAATTTCTGCCTACCTTGCCATCTTTATCTCTTGTTTTGCCCCTCCTTGGATCCTATGTTTCCACAAAACTAAACTCTTAGGTTACCTGAACAGTCGTGTTCTCTTTCACCGGCTAGCCTTTACACTTGCTGACCTACTAGCCAGAACACTTTTCTATTTCTCCTCTTTACTTGGCCCACTCCTATGCTGGATATTTAGGTCTTAGTTTCTTTCTCATCTGTTAGAAATGGCACTGTTTCCACGAAGTCTAAACCCAGGTGATTGTACTCATCCACTTGTTCTAGCAGAGCAATTTTCACATTGTGCTATTGCTATGCCCTTATTTATCTATACTTGAAAAAATCTAGATGTTCCATAAAGTCAGGAATTGTATCCTGTCCATGATACAGTAGATATTCACAGGGCCAGGTAATGAGATGCTTAAGAAGTATTTATCAAGTGAATGGATATGGGGGGATGGTAAGTGATGAGTAGACAGTATGAACAGGAAAATATGGGTGCTGTACTTGTCATTCAAAGAAGTTTGTCCTTTTTGGAGCCCAGAGAAGATTTTGAAAGCATATTTTTATCTCATCGATCTTTCTTGTAGTGATGTGGAGCATGAGTTGGAGATGATAAGATATTGGCAAATAGACTAGCTACTGAGCTTTTTGTCCAAGAGAGAAAAGATGTGAACCTTAAACTAAGGAGCCATGAGAATGAGATAAGGGGATATATTAGTTAGCCATGAATAAGATAATGACACAGCCCTTGACAAAATATTTGGAAAGGTATGGGAGAAGGTAGCCCTAGGGCAGTATTCAGAGCTGCAGTTTGGATCTTTCTCATACTATGAACAATTATAAAATGAATAAAAACACATAATTTGAGGAATGGTGTGTGAATTAAGGGATCTATGGGATATCCAAGTGAGACATTGAATAGACATTCGCCAGTGTGGGTGTGGTGCTCAGTAGGACAGCATTTGGACATAATAAAGGCCTGTGTGTGGATGAGATCATCCGAGAGACAAAGTATAGAGACAGAAAAGCTGAAGAGAGAGGAGAGCCTGGTAAAGTATAGCCTTGAGGCACACTTGGCTGTCAGGAACAGAAATATACTGAAGCTGGGGGAACCTTGGGTGGCTCAGCAGTTTAGTGCCTGCCTTTGGCCTAGGGCGTGATCCTGGAGACCTGGGATCGAATCCCACATCGGGCTCCCTGCATGGAGCCTGCTTCTCCCTCTGCCTGTGTCTCTGCTTCTCTTTCTCTCTGTGTCTCTCATGAATAAATAAGTAAAATCTTTGGAAAAAAAAAAAGAAATATACTGAAACTGGATCAAGAGAAGTGAGATGGTAGGTATAAGAATTCTCGTCAAGGAATTCAAGGAGAAGCCACAAAGAACAGCTCCTCTCATTGAATTCTGGACTTTGAATGTTTAAAATGAAAGCCTCTGTGTTTCTCAAAGGTCTGATTTTTTCTTATCTCTCTATTCTCTACATTTGCTCTCTTCTTCTCATCAGTGTCTTTCATTTGCAAATGGGCAAGACAGCTGCTGTTCTTGAATTCATATAACTCAGGCATTTTATTTTTCATCATTCTCTGAACAAATTATCTGTGTCCCTAACTTCACATTCTCAGAGTGAGAATCTGAGGAGCCAAGCCCATGATGTGGTTCCCTTCAGGAGAGGGGGTCCTTCCCTGGGGTGATGGTACTGATATGACTGCATGAGATGTGGGAGGGGCAAATCCCTTGGGGAGAAAGTGTGTGTGGGGGGGATTATGACTAGGTTCTGTAGTATGTTGTTATTAAAAGGAGCACTTCTCAGATTTTAATGTACTTACTAATCACCAGAGATTTTTGTTAAAATATAGTTTTGTTTAGTAGGTCTGGCTGATTCTGTATATGTCTAACAGGTGATGCTGAAGCTATGGGTCTGAGGATTGTACTTGAAATAGCAAACATTGTGAGGCAGAGCAGCGGCAAGCTCAGAGAGGGCTGAGAGAAGGGCAGGAGAATAATAAGGGGAAGGTAGAAACCGTGAGGGAGAGACTCAAGAATCAGGGAAGCATTGAATGTTGAAGAAGGTGAGTGAAATAAATCAGAAGCCTCCTCAGTATAAATTTGCAGTGTTGTGGATTCTTTTCAGCAGTGTTCAGAAGCCTACATATTAGAGAGCAAAAGGTCCATGGCTATATTAATACAGAGTTAGGGGTTTGCAGTGCAGGAATATAGAAGGGGATAAAAGATTTGAACGTATTAACCAGAAGACAGGTTAAGTGATGGACTCTACAGCTTTAGTTTGTTTAAAATTATGCATTGCCTTTAGGTTGTATGTTTTTATTCTTTATTTTTTTAACAGCTGGGGAAGGATTCAGCCACTGGTTAAGAGAGAACAGTTTCCCATGAAAATATGTGTGGGGGTGTGTGCATATGCGTGCACATGTGCTTGTGTGTTTAATCCCCTTGCAAGGGAAGGGTAGCTACATAATAAAGTGAGTCTGGAAAGATTTCCAGCAGTTCATGTGTTTGGATTCAGAAAATATTACCTTTCACAGTTACATATAGGATGTTTTTATGCTCCAGTGGTTATGGAAAGGCAGGACTTGAAGTTTAAACATTAACAATATTGTAGAAGAGAGAAATGTATCTGAAGATGTGCTGGATGTGAATCTCTTTGGAGATTCAAAAAAAATTGTTAAGCTTAACTGTGCTTCATCAAGGAACCTTCAAATTCTTGTTAATTTTCTAGCTATGTCAAACTTAATTAACTGATTCAAGTAAAGCGGCACCCTTTTAAACTAATGTGCCAATCATGGCGATGGCTTCATATTTATGGTACCTCCAAACAATGTTTTGAGGCCAAAACATCACAGTGGGAAAATCAATTTTCTGGTTAACCCTGGGGAAACTAGTGTTTTAGGAGGAGTTTGGGAGCAAATTGATATCCTTACTTGGCTGCTGGAAATTCCAGCAGGAGATTGGAATGACCAGTGTAACCCTGCTTTAGGAGGGATCCTCCCCTACATGGAAATGCTATCTCTGAGTGCAGAGCTTGAAGAGGAGTGGTGAGGGAGGGTGGGAATGCTTGCCAAGTCTGTCACATTAACAGAAACGCAGATGTCACAGCCAGACTGCCTTCAGATTCCTTGCCATGCTGAAAAAATATGCACAGAGGCTGAAATCACTTACATTTACTTTGATGACTATATATTATATATAGTTCTCTATATTATTAGTCAACTAATAAATACCAGCATCTAAAGTATTATTTCTATTGGACATTTCATGATGTTACATCTGGTGGCGTGGTACTTGATCTGGAAAAATCCTGTGTCTCTGTTCCTGGCTTCGTGATGATTGAGGCCGTAGAACTGATCCTGGAATTCTCACTTGCTGACTTTTCCGCTTAATCTTTAGAAAACACCAAGGCTACTGAATAGTTTAAACCTTTTTAAGCAACTAATGAACTTTATTCATTAGAATTTAATATAGTCACACAGATCACTCAAACAACAACTTTGTTTTTGTTTTTTTTGTTTTTTTTTTTCAAACAACAACTTTGAATAGAGGCAACTTGAGCCAGCAACTTGAGGCAAAATTTTCTGAGATGATTTTCACCAGTGAAGTTGTCCAACAGATTAATTAGCAGCAGTTTGAGATGCATGCAGATAAAAAGCAAGATTTCATTTAAATGGATTCATTCTATTCATCCTTTAACACAGGAGAGGAAAAACAGTGATTCTATTGATAGATCTGTGTTGAAAGCAGCTAAAATTGATTTATTTTGATTTATCTTTTGGAACCTGATACCTTTGCCTTAGATTTTAAAGAACATACTATCTAATTTAGAGGGAAGGACTTGAAGCAAGGGCGGGGTAAGAATCCAAATCTTGAGATAAAACAACAAAAGCCACAAAAGGCAATGATTATTAAATCTGAGTCTAAATGTTGCTTATAAATTGAAATAGGCTTGGCATGACTGGAAGGTTTTCCATCTTAGATTTGAGTTTCTTGGAAGAATAAAGTTTTGTAAAATGAGCATAAGTAAATTATTGCTAAACATTCACAGGCATAGGCAAAAGCCGAGGGTGGAATTTGGTTTGTTGCTTAGATTTCCGGAAAACTTTGCTTTTATAAATTTGTAGGTGTGAATGTGTTACTATATCCATCTTTGAAAACAATTTGAGCCAGATGTTTTGAGTATCTTTTAGGAAATGTGTCAACTCTGGTTTTACCAAGACCAGAATCAGTGGCTACTTCAGTAGCCATCTTTTTAAGTATCTGTGCCTTTATGGGAGAATTAATAAAGTTCTTAAAGAAAAGCTCATTGTTTAGGAATTAACAATGACAATTGATTGCTCTAACCGGACAAATTCAAATCACCATATTTTATACTCTCTAGCATTCTTTACTAAAATATTTCAAAATCAGTTTCTTAAAATATATTACTATTAGGTTGATTTCACTATGTTTAAGAAATTGCCCAGTAGAAAACATTGTCTTTTGAGGCAGTACTTGTGCTCTCCACTTTACTGTTTTTTGTTTAATTGTGGAAACTTTTTTTTTCCCCTGGAAAAACACTAGACTTGAGAACAGTTGGTTTGAGTCTTGGTCTTCTTATCAATTAGATGTGTAACTTTGGACCAATTATATAATATGTATTAGCCTTGTTAGTTTCATCTGAAGATAGAACTACTAATTCCCATGGTTGTTACGATGTCAAATGAGATAATATATGTGAAAGCCCTTTACTGTGAAGTTATCTATAAAATACAATGAACATGATGATACTGTGCCTTGTTTAATTGATTTTTCACCCAACTAAGATAATTGCTGTTTAGTAGCACTATCTCTAACTGCTGTCTAGTGACTGTAGATGAGAATCATAAAAGAGTGCTTTAATCTGTTTTTATTTTACTTTGTCTAAGATTTAATTTATCTATTTGGTAAAATGAAGTAGGGGGAGCAATGGAGGCAGAGGAAGAGGGAGAAGCAGACTCCCTGCCAAGCAAGGGCCTTAACTCAACTCTGGGCTTGATCCCTGAACCCTGGGATCATGACCTGAGCTGAAGGCAGACACTGAACCAACGGAGCCACCCAGGCACCCCAGGAATACTTTAACTGGTTTTTAAATGAATATTATCGGTGTCTTCCCTTTGGCTGTTTCATCCCAATGAGTACCTAAGGGAAAAATAGGATTCTATTAAAATGGGATGCTATATTTTTTCTCTCTTAAATTATTGATGCACAGATTTTGTGTTATACTAATGAGTAATAAAAATCCAACACTCAAATGGTGTGGCTCCCAGGACTTTCCAATATTAACCTATCTAACCCTCTCAATAATCTTGGGAGGTGGATGCTTCTATTGCCACCAGTGTGAAGGTAGTGAAACTGAGGCACAGAGACATTAACTTGTTCAATATTAGAGTCTATGTGCTCAGGTTGAACTTGCCTGTACTTTTTATTCAGCTCTTAGAGAAGAATTTGGAAAAAAAAAATATATATATCAGGATGAAGGAAGTCATGTATATTGTGTTTTGAATGTGGCAGATGGAAAAATAATGGTGCTTCATGCACATTGTGATGACACAGAGATGGTATCCTGTTTTTCTTTTTTAACAATCAGTACCTTTTACTGGATACATTATTGTTAATTTACTAAGATTACTTGTAAGTGTCAGGCCCGGTGTTCTCAGTCTTAGACTATGAGTGAATAATTGGAAGAAAGAGCCCCAAAATGCCACCCAAAGGGACATGCTCATGCACTATCTTTTTCTGACTTAGACTTTGTTTGGTTTAGTTTCATATACTGTACTTGAGATAGGATTTAAGCTATTCATTTATTCATAAATTTAAAAAATTTTATTGGAAGTTTTCCATGTACCAGGGATGCTGTGAGGTCCTGAGGAGTAAGATGGTGAATAGAACAGTACAAGTACATTTTTTACTTTTTGTATTCCGAGAACAGTGGGAACAGACAGACAATAAGCAAATAATGTCACAAGTGGAAGTAACATAACTGCTCTGATGAAAACAACAAAGAAGAGGAATGTGGTACTCCAGGGATGGATGAGAGAAGGCGTTTGGCTAACACGTGGTGATCATAATTTGTTTTCCCCTCTCTGTCTTCAGCCCTATACAACACATTGCGGGCACAGGGAGGAAGAACAGAGGGAGGGCAAGTTACAAAGAATTGATGGGGAGCAGAGTTGTCAGGGATATAGTGCATAATCCAAGGTAGCCACAGGGGAAAGAAAAAAGAAAAACCTAACCTGAGCAGTGTAACATATCCAGTAAGTTCCTTGCATATATTACTATATCATAGAAAAATAAGTAGTATTTATGGTAACTACCATGTTCAAGAAAAGTTAGTGCATATTTATTCTACTCAACCTGGTAAAAGAGGGAGGAACACAATACTTTCAGAGTGATTTCCATTAACAGAGTTAAAGTATTTTATTGTTTTAGGCCATATGTGTCAGTTTTTTGGCAGTTTATTTATCCAGAATGTTGAATAAATGAAGTTACTGCCTCCATTTATACAAATACTTAAAAGAGACATGAATATTAATTGCAAAAGTGCCACTAGATAGAAAGATAGTAGACCTTGGTTTCTCATTCCAGTTGGTAACCAGGCCCTGGATAGCTATAATTGAGAAATAATTGATTGCTTTACTTTTCTTCCTACCTCTTATTGCCATCTGCCATTATATTATTTGTTTATCTCTGAGTCCAAAACCAAGTGTAAGAATCATTCAGAATAGACTTTGTCTTTCTTGCTGATTAATATGTATTAGAATTATTTTTAGTGTTTAGAATAGTGCCTGGTTTATGAAAGGTACTCAATGAATAGTCACCGGAATGAATGAATGAATGAATGAGCTAATCACACAAGTATGTACGTAACAACTGTTATGAACAAATGAAATAGGTGAAAGTATTTTTAAACTATAAATATCCATACATGCAAGGTGATGCTATTTATTTGAATGTTAGGGGGAAAAAAGTCTGCCATAGGACAACTTATTTGCTTATTTATTTATTTTGTACTGGTAGCTTTCTCTTTAAACATTTAATTCCTAAGTATTTATCTTCCTTTATATCCATGATTGTAATACTGACCTCTACTTTTATGCTTCTCTAACTCCCTTACCCCCAGTTCAGTTACTCGCTAAAGTAGAGATTCTTAACCCCGAGCCAGTGAACCTTTGGGAAATCCATTGTTACCTCCTGTGGCCTCATGTACTCCCTAAAATAGAAAACTGAGTGTAGTGACTTCTATGTGTTTTACTGTAACTTTTATCTGATTCTTAGAATCTGTGACCCTCAAGTTTAAGAATCATTGCTCTAAAACTTTTCTTTTTCTTTTACTCTTTGTTCCTCTGTTACTTTTTCCTTTTCTCCTTGAGATGGGTTTCATTCTCCTTTTTTTTTTTAATGATGATATTTTGGTATTTTAAAATGCTTATTGTTTGTCCCCAGTGTGTGGTATTCTTGGTTTATCATATGCCTCTGATCCCCACCCTTTTCTCTGTCTCTCTTTTGTCTGGCCAACAGTGTGGGGATGTGCCAACTGCAGAGTTGTCCTATCCAACCCTTCTGGGACATTTACTTCTCCGTGCTACCCTAATGACTACCCTAACAGCCAGGCTTGCTTGTGGACCCTGCGAGCCCCCACCGGCTATATCATTCAGATAACGTTTAATGATTTCGACATTGAAGAAGCTCCCAATTGCATTTATGACTCATTATCCCTTGATAATGGAGAGAGCCAGACTAAATTTTGTGGAGCAACTGCCAAAGGCCTATCATTTAACTCAAGTGCGAATGAGATGCATGTGTCCTTTTCAAGTGACTTTAGCATCCAGAAGAAAGGTTTCAATGCCAGCTACATCAGAGGTATGTAAACCAAAGGCGGCGCCAACCTTCTGCTTTCATTTAACATGTTCTACAATAAACACAAGGACCAGAAGACAGAGTTATGCTCTTTTATGTGAATGTGAATGATTAGGATTAGAATTTAAGGGCAAGAATCTGTTAATATTCTCTGAACATTCTCATTAGCAATATATAGTTACCAGATCCAAAATCTGGTTACAGTAGAACTGAATTTTTTATATTGTTTATATGTAGAATATTTAAAGGCTGCTTTGAACAGATTGTAGATATTCCACAGCTAATAATTAAAAGCTGTAATTTTAACAGCTCTTCACTGAACATTTCAAACATTCCTATTCAGAAATCATTTTATTTTAGACTTTTAAGATGTTGCCCTTTTAAGGAACTATGCTAGGGGACAAATATAAAATATTAGCATATAAATTAAAATAAAAAGATCTATTTATAACTTAAGCTAATAAACAACATAGCCTGAGGAAAGCCCCTTAGAAATGACTAATGAAAGGCAAAAAATATTTCTATCAAGCATAGTTCCCAGATTCTGGCATATTGTAATATTTGAATAATCTCGATCTCTCTAAAACCTCTCTTTGCTTAAGGAAAATTCAAGCTTTAAGACTAGCTTCTTAAGTGGATGTCATTTCTGAAAGTAAGAATAAAGAAAGGCACCATTAGGAAAATGTCTGACCCTCATTACTATAAATTGTGTTTTTGGTGGCAGAGTCATTTACTATTAGTGACTGACATTAAGTATATGTGTGGTTAATTGATATTGTGTTTTAATTTTTAATAGTGTTTTAAAAATTGTAAAATATTATAGGAAATTTGAAAATAAAAAAGAAGCAAATTAGAATTGCCCATATATCATAACCTAGCCATAACCTCTAATAAAATGTTGATGGACATATTTCCTTTCTACCCTTTTAATAACACATGTTGAATACTGGCTTCCTATTACATAAATATTCCTTTGGGTAAATAGACCTGTAAGGTCCTTTATATTTAAAAAGTAGACTAAAATCCATGATTCTGTTAAACTCCATCATGGATTTTTTTTTAAAGGTATTATTTGTTTATTCATGAGAGGCAGAGGGAGAAGCAGAAGCAGAAGGAGAAGCCGTCTCCATGCTGAGAGCCTGATGCGGGACTCGATCCCGGGGTCTCCAGGATCATGCCTGGGCCGAAGGCAGGCGCTAAACCACTGAGCCACCCAGGGATCCCTCATCATGGATTTTTAACTAGAATATTTATATTAAAATGATGTTTTTATACCATAGACCTATTCTTGATATATATTGAAATATATTCAAACTAGCATTCCTATGAAGCCAGCATTAAACAGAATTTTTGAGGAGAGCTGCTTCTCTCTCAATCAGTAACTGTTTTGCAGTGTCTATTATATTAACATAGGGTTAAATTCATTGTATTATTTACTAATTTCACATATGTCACAGAAAGACTGGGCTAATTCATTTTATTTTGACTATATTATGCAGATGATAATAATAATCTGTATTAGTAATCAGTAATGTTAGTAATCGGTAATGTTAGTAATCCTAGCTGTACATTGACTATAGCAGGCACTGTTCTAGAGCTTTCCAAGGTGTTAATTTAATTCCTATTGACCACCTGTGTAATCGGTGTCATTGTCCTTCATTTTATGGAGAGTGGTAAAGTAATGTCCCCAAGGTCACACTGCATTTTGTGGAAGAGCTAGGATAGGAAGTTGCATTGTCTGCTCCTTTTACCTCTGCTCCTTGCTATCCCTCACAAAGGAGCCCAGATGCTCCGCGGTAAAGGAAATATAGTTTAAAATTTCATTTTTATTTTTATTTTTTATCAGAGTGCCTCTCTTTCATAGGATTATTTTCACCTTTGTTCCTCAAATAGCCTGGTGGTGGGGAAAATGAATAGGATATGGGGTAGCATAGGAGTGTTTAGGAAGAGTAAAAGGCAATTAATTATTAATGAAAAAAGAACTATTAGCTATTATGTTTAGAAATATATTTTGAAAAATAGCATATTTCTGGAAAAAGTGTACAGACAGAGCTTTCTTGAAATAATAGTTTCCTTAATTTGGGTTTTGGGTTGTTGTTGTTGTTTCAGTTCAGGGATTTAAAAAAGATACTTATCAACTTGGTTGGGTATACCTCAGAAGTTTTGGTGTGGGATCCCACCATGATTAGACTTAATATGGGTGGGATCCATATTGTTATTATTATTGGTACAAGGTAATGGAGAGTCATAAAAGGAGGGGCAAAAGTCAGTGCAGAGCGGTGGGGTGGGAATGGGCATATCAGATGTTTTGCATCTCATTAGTTCATGTTTGAAATTAATATATTTTTATCTGTTACTATGTTTTGTCCTAGTTGCTGTGTCCTTAAGGAACCAGAAGGTCATTTTACCACAGACAGTAGATAGTTACCAGATATCTGTTGCCAAAAGTGTCTCTATTCCAGAGCTCAGCGCTTTCACTCTCTGTTTTGAAGCAACCAAAATTGGCAAGGAAGACCATGAATGGATAGCTTTCTCCTACTCCAATGCCTCCTTCACACAGTTACTTAGTTTTGGAAAGACCAGGAATGGCTACTTTATTTCTATTTCTGGTTCAAAATGCTTCCTGAACAGTGTGTTACCTGTGAAGGATAAAGAAGACATTTTCACAGAAAGCTTTGAGCAGCTCTGCATTATTTGGAATAATTCTCTGGGTTCTGTTGGTGTAAATTTCAAAAGAAACTATGAAGCAGTTCCATGCGAGTCTACCATCAGTAAAGTTATTCCTAGAAATGGGAAATTGCTGTTAGGCTCCAGTCACAATGAAATTGCCTCCCTAAAAGGGGACATTTATAACTTTCGACTTTGGAATTTTACCATGAATTCCAAAATCCTCTCCAACCTCAGCTGTAATGTGAAAGGGAATGTGGTTGACTGGCAGAATGACTTCTGGAATATCCCCACGCTAGCTCTGAAAGCAGAAAGCAACCTAAGCTGTGGTAAGTCTGCCCATATTACCTGCCCCCCTTTTTAAAGAGCATTATTCTATGAATGTTGGTCAACAAGAAATCAAACACACATACATGTATATATAGTTGTTAGTGAGCTTTTTATTTTTAAAATGTTATATGTTCAGCCATACAGAGTATATACATTTGATTACAAGCCTTGTTTATTCAATTAAAGCTTTTGGTTCTACCATTTTAAAGTTTTCCTGATGTCATAAAATGTCACCCAGTTTATCACTGACATAACAGAAGTTGTAACTGTCATGCCTCAAATAGAAATGTTACTACCAGGACTGAAACAAAAGAAATTAGTAAGTTACTGTTTTTAATCACAAAGATGATACAATAAAAAGTTGATCTTTAGGGATCCCTGGGTGGCGCAGCGGTTTAGCGCCTGCCTTTGGCCCAGGGCGCGATCCTGGAGACCCAGGATCGAATCCCACGTCGGGCTCCCAGTGCATGGAGCCTGCTTCTCCCTCTGCCTGTGTCTCTGCCTCTCTCTCTCACTGTGTGCCTATCATAAAAATAAAAAAAAATTAAAAAAAAGTTGATCTTTATGAAATTTCCATTATGTTATTTAAATAAACACCACCTTAAAGAATGGTATTTACTCAGCCAAGATAAAATATCAGAGCTTTTTCCATTTTATGGAAAAATCTTTGATAATCAGGAATTATCCATTTTTTTCTTTGAACTTCTTTCTCTGAAAATGATCAGTTGTCATAGGAGAGGGGGAAGCAGGCTCCCCACTGAGCAGGGAGCCTGATGTCGGGCTTAATCCCAGGACTCTGAGATCATGACCTGAACCGAAGGCAGACGCTTAACTGACTAATCCACCCAGGAGCCCCTTTGAGAGACTTTAAATTGATATTACTGGAAGTAGCTAAATGCCAAATACTTAGGAAAATAATTTTATATAACTACATTATATTAAAATAGACTTCTATCAAGCATTCTCTATGTATATAAGTTAATTGTGGAAGTCTTTATTATAGGACTGATGAAAATCCTAAAGGAGAAGTTTCATTATCACTTTTGAATGTCATATGACTAAATCTAAAGTGCTGATA
Organism: Canis lupus dingo; assembly: GCF_003254725.2. Classification (NCBI taxonomy): domain Eukaryota; kingdom Metazoa; phylum Chordata; class Mammalia; order Carnivora; family Canidae; genus Canis; species Canis lupus. The sequence continues at coordinate 34,038,153 of NC_064243.1, forward strand.
ATATATCAGCACTTTAATAATAATATAAATATAAATAATATATATATTATTATATATAACATATACATTATATATAATATATATTATATAATATAAATATAATAAATATAAATATAATATAAATATAAATAATATAAGTTATTATTTTTTCAGTCACGGAGATAACTTTCATTAAAAGAGGAAAGAAGAGGTCTGATGCTAAAAAGTAATTCTTATGTGACTGTGGAGGATATTTTATCAGAAATTCATTCCCAATCCTTTGAGCAGAGTAGGATCCCTTTGAAGACATGAGACCACCTCTCCTGTTTCCCTGGCCTGTGTGTGCCCTGCTGCTCTGGGGAACTCTTGTCACATAACTGTCATTGTAATTCACCCATCCCTCCTTGTGGTTCATGGTGCTCCTGTAAATGGTGGGAGGCTATTAAGTGATGCCATTTGAGAGGTATTTCCTTGTGGGTTGTTGGACAGAGGGTAAACCACAGCCATGTTCCAGAAGAAGACTGGAGGACTTTGTAAGAGCCAGTGGTGTTCCCGGCATCCTCTCTGTTTGACTAGCTACAGAGGGTGGTCGGGGACCCCTGAGAAGTCTTTCACTCAGTGAGAAAATTGAGAAGATATCAGGTGTGCGTGTTTGGTGTGGGATGGTGAGCAGCGAGGGGGCAGAGATATTTTTCCTATGTCCAGGGTGATTATCTTTATCCCAGCAGCCTGTTTTCACCATATCCTTGGCTATTATTAAAAAGTCATAATATAAAAAAAAAAAAAAAAAAAAAAAAAAGTCATAATATAGATCACTTAATAGTTGCCTTTCTGTGGGGCAATATTTGAGGACTATGGCAACCAAAAAAAAATTGACTAGATGTATTAATAATTGCTAACACTTAAATTATATACTTAACTTGAATATTTAATATGTATTTTCTAGGTACTGTTTTAAGACTTTACACATATTAACTCTTTTCTACAAACATAAATCTTGTGATGAGGGTTTTATTACAAACCCCGTTTTGCAGATGAGAAATCCAAGGCACAAAGAAATTAAGTAACTTCCCCTGCATTACTTAATTAGTGGCCAAGCCAGGAAGTGAACCCAGGAAGTTTAATTTTAGAGCTGTGTCTCTTACAAGTATAAATTAGACTGTCTTTTAGAATATGCAGGACTAAAAGATGATATGTACTAGAGTAGCTAATTCTTGCCTAGATGAGGAGTATGAAGACCCAGGAGTGATCTGTGGGAAAACACTAGCTTTCTAGAGCATAAACATTATATTTGTTTTAAACAAAATTAGTAAGATTTCTTTCCTGCATTGCTTCTTGGATACATTAATATAAAATGTGAGGGATATACATGGATTCCTGAACTTCTCTAAGAAATCCTCTAGACCCAGGTGGTTGGCAAACTAGGAAGTCCTACTGCAGGCCACCTATTTTTGTGAATAAAGTTCTATTGCAACACAGCCATATTTCGGAGGTTTTGTATTGTCTATAGCTGCCTCTGTGCTACAGGGACAGGGTTGGTGATTGTGGGAGACTCTAAGTTGACCCACCATCCTAAAATTTTTACCATCTGGCCCTTTAAGAGAAAATGTGCCAATTCCCTGAGATGAGTCCAAAAAATCATGAGGTCCAACGTTCTGAAGCACACACTTTGGACAACACTGGAAAAGACCTACTAGAGCTCCTGGGCCAGAGGGAGTGAACCAGCCACTTGTGAGCTCATTCAGCCCTCAGACATTGATGATGGTGGCAGCATTTCTCTGTTCTCATTTATTTATATTTGTTCCACACAATGCTTTTAAATGATTTATTTCAAACATTAAAAAAATAGATTTCAAGTAAAAATAAATGTTTGGATTTTCTGGCAAACAATAAACTAAGCCTGAGCCAGTGCTGTCAGGCCAGCACAGCTAGAGCTAGGTGGTGTCTGCTTCTTGGGATGAGGGTGCTCCTCAGCCCTTACCATTCTTTGTATTCTTTCTCCACCAGCCCCATCTCATCTTTAGATTGCCTTCTGGCCCCATGAGGCTTTTTTTTTTTTTTTAATTTTATTTATTTGACAGAGCACAAGCAGGGGGAGCAGGAGAGGGAGAAGAAAGTTCCTTATAGAGTAGGACTTGATGTGGGGCTTGATCCCAGGACCCTGAGATCATGGGGTTTCATGACCCAAGCTGAAGGCAGATGCTTCACCAACTGAGCCATCCATGCACCCCCCGATTTCCCCCCAATAGGCATTTCTGCTTGGGAATCCCAACTTAGGCCAGTCCCTTCACTTAATATAGGGCAAAAAACTGAAAATTAAAAAAAAAAAAAAAGTGGCTAAGGCAGTGGGTGCACAGACACGCCCATCTCCTCTCCCCCTTCCCCAGGCTTTATTATCTGGATATCCTCACATTTTTTTTAACACTGTTTTTAACACTCCTTCCCCAAGGCTTAAGATTATTGAGATGCATTGAACATATGCTTGTCTGATTCAGTCATCTGTAAGTTTTCAAAATGATTTCATTAAAAGAGTAGCACAAGTCACTGAGTCCGTGTATTTGAATTCCTTTAATTTTTATAGAGGTCTTCTTGACATTCCACAATGACGCTAAACACCCGATTCCGTGGATTCAGATATCCTGGGCTGTGTTTCAGGAGTCATCACGGGAGAGGGTGTTCTCTGTTGCTCAGTCATCAGCTTTGGGAGTTGAATAACCCTAGTCACTTATTAACTGGCAGGAAATACCTGTAAGAGAGATGCTATCTAAGCTTGTTAGCTAAGCAGAACTTCAACAAATGAAAAAGGTTTGTTTGATTAACATTTTAACCTTTCCTTTTTTCTGGAACATTTTGGCTTGCTGTTTATGGTAACAGTAATTTCCAAAAACTAATGATTGGTACAGTAACCAATGGGAAAATAGAATTTCATGCCTAACATTCCTTTGGACTGACAGTGTCTGTTAAATATGACCTTTACTTCCAGATTTAACTTGTGGAAGAATGAACAGATTTTCCAAAGGTCTATTGCTTGAGTAAATTATAATATGAAAATAAGATGGTAAAACAGAACTGATTACATCTAACATTAAAACATCCTGTCATTTGTTTCAAATAGTAAATATCTTCTGCCTTAATAAAATCAACATATTATTTTTTTAAATTTTATTTATTTATTCATGAGAGACACAGAGAGAGAGGCAGAGACACAGGCAGAGGGAGAAGCAGGCTCCATACAGGGAGCCCGATGTGGGACATGATCCTGGGACTCCAGGATCACGCCCTGGACTCAAGGCAGGTGCTAAACCACTGAGCCACCCAGGGATGGATCCCAAAATCAACATATTATTAATTAATGTTTCAAAAATTTCAGAATTAGGCTGTTTTGTTATCCTACACTATTCTAAGCCTAGTTCAGGAGTATACCTTAATTAAGAAATTTTCAGCAGGGTTTTTTTTTTTTTTTTTAAACATAGATCATCAAAAAAATAAAAATAAAAAAATAAACACAGATCATCTTGTTAGTCTTTTTCAGAAAGAAATGCTTTATTTAGCAGTAGCTCTTTTTCATTTTATAGCATAATCCTTTTTCTTAGATTTTTCATTTTTCAATTTTATTTTATTAAATATATTTTATTTACATAATTTTGTTAAACATATTCAGTTTTATGACCTCCATGGATAGACGATTTTCTTAATGGACTCTTTATTTATAACTGCAAGTATTTGCCTGTGTTATGATTCAAGTTTAGATACTGGCTAATGTCCATCAATTTTCACAAAGAACAAACAGTGCCTTCTATATCAGTTTTACTTATTTTCCTTATGACTGCTCTTTCCTGAGGAGTGGTACAGTATAACCCAGTGAATGGTCTAAGTTCAAAAAAACTACATATATTTTACAAGCATTTATTAAACACTTCCATTTATTAACCATTTGTGGATATAGAGATAAGATACAATTCGTAAGTATACAACTTTATGTTATTCTTTTCTAGAAATTTTTGGATTTGTCCTGACTTTTGTTTTCATTTCCAAAGTTTTGTGCTTGATTACCAATGCTTCATCAACAGATTCCTGTACTTTCTTTTTCAATTGTTACACTTCTGTCCTTCACAGCCATAAAATTGTGACTCATTGTTGATGCCTTCCTTTCATCCCTAAAAAATATTGAGTGTAGTATTTTTGCATAAACTGAATTATTTTTTAAATAATAAAAATAAAATTATCTTTACAAAGGACTTTATTCTTTGAAGATGATCCAAACTCTATGAGCATAAATGGCTTCCAGAAATAATATTATTTTAAATATATTTATGAAAAATTATAAAGTTCAATTTAGTAATAACTGCAAAGAGGGAATTGAAAGTAATATTTTTTTCCTCATTATTGTAGAATGTAAGATGTGTTATTGGCCACACATCAGTCTTTTTTTTTAACACAACCTGTGTAAATAGTGACTCAGTGGCAAGATTTTGGAAGAACAACAGAGAAGAAAGATTAACAGCTTGCAGCTTTTCATCACCTGTTTATTTTCGGTGATTACATTTTTTAAAAAAGATTTTACTTATTTGTTCATGAAAGACACAGAGAGAGAGGCAGAGACATAAGCAGAGAGAGAAGCAGGCTTCCTGCTGAGAGCCTAATGAGGAACTTGATCCCAGGATCATGACCTCAGCCAAAGGCAGATGCTCAACCGCTGAGCCACCCAGGCATCCCTGGTGCGTACATTTTCAAGGAAATTTGCCTCTAAATTTTGCAGTTAAATATTAAGCAAGTACCTTTAAAAACCTCTGTGGTATCCACAAACATCAGTGAACACACTTAGGTCACGTTCTGAATGTAATTCCTTGATAATAACTATATTATTATCCAGGAAAGAAAATTGTCTCTTCTTCCTTAACAATCTGGTTCATAAACATGTCTACCTAGGAAAACTGATTGTGTGAATGACTTTTTTTATGCAGATATGCTGAAAATATGAAATGGGTGGAAATAAAAAGTTAGTATATATACTTTTTATATTTTATGGTTTTTGTCGATGGAATTTGGTGTATTTATAAAGCTTTCATTTATCAATATAATTTCCTTCCAATTAAATTTTTCACTTGTGGGGCACCTAGGTGGCTCCGTTGGTTAAGTATCTGGCTTGATTTCTGCTCAGATCCTGATCTCAGGGTCGTGGGATCGAGCTTCATGTTAGACTCCACACTTAGTGCAGAGTCTGCATGTTCCTCTCCCTCTGCTTCTCTCCTCACCCCTAAAAGATAAGTAAGTAAATAAATAAATAAAATCTCAAAAAATGAAATAATAAATGTCACTTGTACTTATACCATGTAGTGTTCAGATTTAATTTCTATTGCTATATTGAATCATAAAACAGTGTTTATTTAATATTTATAACTATTAATTTGCTAAACTGTAAATACCAAAAAAGAGGCAACCGATGGTTTAAATATTGAGGAATGTTATAATTTCCTGTGACAAGGATGTCACAAAATGGAATTTATACTTGTTACCATACAGTGAAACTGAGGAAATGTTAAGAAAATTGTTAAATATTTTACTCTAAATCATAACTCTACTGATTCTTTCCTCATTTCCACCTCGGAGCTCCTTAATCTACTGCAGTGGAAGTGTAGTTAGTCTAGAAATTTCTTTCCCACACCATCTCCTTATCTCTTTTTGTCTTCCAGAGATATTGTATCAGTGTCAGAAGTGGCCTAAGGAGCCTTTGACTGCCAACACTGTGTGTAATTTGAGAAGCACAGGAACTCCATCCAAGCAAGGGTCTCTCTCTCTCTCTCTCTTTCCCTAATGTTGCAGTTGCTGACAGTTCCTCATGTTGAGTTTTAAAGCTTTTTTTTAGTTTTCAGAAATTCCTCACTAAAATATAAGTACCTAACAAAGAAGTAAGGTTCTGCAAGAAGTGGGTATAAGTGATGGGAAAGAATGGTGGGCAGAAAACATTGATGGTAAAATTATACCTCAGTCCTGACAAGGCAGGCCTCAACTTCTACCTCCTCAACTGCCCTTTTTTCCATAGTACACTTGTCTGAGTTTTCAATCTTCCAAAGTCATTCTCCCTGTCTCTGTTTTCTTTCATAGCCAGGCTTCCTCTTTTTGCATTCACTTCTCAAATGATGGTCATGAGTTCATCATTCCCACGCTCCTGAAGCTAATTCCTGTACAGTTACTACCCAAATTCCAATGCAAGTTAAAAGTCTTCTCGGTTTTGATCATTCTTGACCTTCCTGGTGTACATGATATGGCCACACCTTCCGTGAAACTTCCTTCACTTGAATTCTATAAAACCACCTTCTATAAGAACTATTTTTACTTCTGAGATTTAGAACTCTTAAAAAAAAATAAGATACTTAAAAATAGGCATATCTATGGTTCCATCTAATCTCTACCCTAGCTTGAGTGATCCCAGACACATCTATAGATGCTGTGGCATTATTTCTTGGCTAGGCCTCTCACAGAAACCTGTATACCTGCCCATGGATCCAGATGTCACTCAGTTCCCATTATTGGACTCATTCATCCCACCCTACCTAAGTTTGCTTTCCTTTAGTATTTCTTCTTTCCTTTTATGAGATCATTATGTACCAGTTTCTCAAGTTAGAAACCAGAAAAATATCCCCTAGTCTTCTCTTTCTTTCTAAGTGATTTAAATTTGAAACCATCTTTGATTTTTTTTTTTTTTTTTAATTTTTTAGGGATCCCTGGGTGGCGCAGCGGTTTAGCGCCTGCCTTTGGCCCAAGGCGCGATCCTGGAGACCCAGGATCGAATCCCACGTCGGGCTCCCGGTGCATGGAGCCTGCTTCTCCCTCTGCCTGTGTCTCTGCCTCTCTCTCTCTCTCTGTGTGACTATCATAAATAAATAAAAAAATTTAAAAAAAAAAAATGAAACCATCTTTGAGGCTCCATAGCCAACTAAGAGGGAATATACATTAAGAATAAAAACTATTATTAATTTAGACTTGATATCATGAATACAATGAGGATGGCAAGAAAAAGATGGATACAAGACATCCAATTTTCTCACTTAGTTTCCTTTCATATTTTCCTTTTCCTCTAAGAAAGAGGAAGTCATTCATGATGCATCCAGAGATTTATTCGGTAAAGCTTGAGTAACCACCTGCTATGTGTGTGGGATATGTTATTGGAAGACAGAGTCCCATTATTCATGATGCCAACATTCTATTAGGCCCTCCACTGGTATCCATTACCTATATATCTGATCATTCCTGTGCTGTACTCCAGTGATGCCATGTCACCCAGGTTCCCAGAACTTTTCACTGCCATCTTGATATTTCAGTAATTCTCTCTGCTAGTAATTTCCATTTCTAATTTCTTGTCCCTACATTAGTATAGTGACTCCTGATATTATTCACAGGCATCCTTTTTTGTAATGGATTCTCTTTTCTCCCTTCTCATCAAGCTGTTGGTCATGCCCTCCTTTGAGCCACTGAGTACTTCCACTTAACGCATTCAGAGAACTGCGACTCTGTTTCCCATTTGTGCCTCTCTGAGAGCACTGACACTGTCTTAGAGTATTATTCTAGCCTATGTGCCTCACACACTAAACAGTGATTACATTTTTGTTGAATGAATATGTAAATGACTATGTTGAGAGCGTCTTGCCAGTTCACATCGCAGACCTGCCTGTAGAGTTGGGCTTTTCTGAAGATTCCTTCCTTGGGCTAGGTGCCTGAGGTAGTTGAGAATGAAGAAATCATGATTCATGAGCTTCTGTTAAATTGTTGGGATGCTTTCCGCTTATGCACATCAATCACCTAATACGACATCTTTTGTTGGATCACGTACTTGCTCTGCCTTCATGTACTGTTCCCACAGAACAGTTTGGAAAATGTTTAACCATTAGAATAGAATCACTATTATGGAAATGTCTTTTTAAAACTAAATCTATGTATTTGTGTATGTGTATGTATACAAATATTTGTATTTGTTCTCTTGTCTTTATGCATAATGTGGGTGCTTTGTGATAAGTTGAACCCATCTTCCTCAGTCTCAACCTATTGGTAAAAGTCTGTTAACTGTCAGAGATTTACTGGAACAGAGAAAATCCATTACTCCTACTAGAAAACCAGCTCTAAACTTGTTTCTTGCTGAGGATGAGTCAGTTAAAAAAAAAAAAAAAAAAAAAAAAGCTTGAAAAAGACACAAAGACCAACCTGAAGTCACAGAAACATATTTCCGGAATTGTAAATGGCATATGCTGGTGCTTGTGAACCCAAAATATGCATTTTATGAATATTAGTAATATCCAAGTTCACTTTTGAAACTTACCTTTGATGTTTATATTACTTTATTTATATGAATTTCTACCAGAGCTTCATAATTTATCCTATGAAAAGTCCCTGGACTTTTTACACAAACTCTAACGAGCAGTAGCCTTTCTTTTCCTTTCATGTGTGGATAGCCAATAAAGTGATTGAAGATTTTGAGGGAAACTTCAATAATCTGATTTTACATTTGTGGAAATTAAGATACAAAGACCTTAAGAGACTTTCTTGATGTTGGAGTATTATTGATGGACTCATCTAGGGGCACTCCTGTTATACCAACCATAAGATTCATAGGGGTTGGGGGCAATGTCACTAAATCATAAGTCAAACTTATATAATCCCTCTGTATTGATCAAGGTTCCTACCTGATCCCACTCCCGGCAGCAGAACTAGCCAACTGTGCAGATTTGGGGACACTCTGCCAAGGTAGGGAGCCAACATCGTCCTCTGGGGTCTATTTCCTACTTGCTATTTTGGATAATGTGGTTGTAATTATTTTTATTATTATCTTAATTTTCTCTTGAGAAGCCAGAAACCAGCAAAACAGAAGAATTTCTGGATGTGTTTTAGTTGTGTGGGTGTACAGTACATACACTGTGGAGAAAGAATGTATTCACACACTGGATGACCATATTTCCATAAAGCACTGGGCTCTTAAATGTGAATGATTATATGCTATTAAACAAGGATTTATTTCATTTTTTTTCCTCTTTTTATTCTCAAGATTATTGCAAAGGTCCAGTATAAATATAGTCATGCAATATTTTGAAAAAGCATTCATGTGTGAAAAACAAGGGGAAAATTAAGTTATTCAATTAAGCTGCATAAGGCAATTTATGGTACATAATGTAACTTAAGTATTAAGATAAAAATAGTTATATTTAAACTAATATTAGTGTAATTTTATTATTATAATACACAATAACTATATTATGGCCAGTATTCCAATTATATATAATGTACTAAATAGTTGCATGCTAATAATATATAAAGTCATATAAGTTTTAAAATAATAACATAAATATTTTGCTTTAATTTTATCATTGCTCCTCCTAATTACTTATGACCCATTTTCATCCATTTATTCTATTAAATATTTCTTTATGAAGTAACATGTTCTGTGTACCACATTAAGAATCATGACAATGCCTTTTGAAAAAGCTGAATCTCTTATTAAGAGGATCATATCCTGAGAGTGATGGGTTAGAAGTGCTTCTAAATAGATAGAAATCTAAGCTCTTTTCTGTGATTCCAGTATGGGAGTAGTCAGGGAGAAGGGATGTAGTTCGGCATTGTTTGCTTCTTTTTTGAGATACTATTTCTTGTTATTATTACTGATGAATGATCTATGAAAATAAAGTCATTACATAATTTCCACAAACTCACTATAGTTTTAAAATAGATAAATAAAATAGAAAGAAACCTTAATTTTGCCTAGCTCAAGATCTGAAGGGTTTTTTAAATTTTTTTTTGTTTTGTTTTAACCTGAGGTACCTATAGTACTGATTCCTTGGGTCAAAGATCAGATGCCCAGCATTCTCCCCCCCCCCCCACCATGTCCTAAATGACCAAAAACATGTTTAAATTCATTGATGTATTTTTGCACTAAGATAAATATAATTGATCAGAATTTAAAAAAATAAAGACTTCAAAAAGGATCCCCATTTTTAAGAATTTTACATTACTTTAGAATTGAAAATTATTTTAGTTAAGGATGCATATTTTGAATCAAAGAATTTTACTTCAAGAAGGTAATCATAATCATAATCGCTTAATCACTTAATATATAGTCGTGTAAATGTTTTAAATTTAGGTAAGTTGAAATATATAACAGATGATCATTGTACATATGAATGGTCATCTAATACAAACATACTCCTAAGAAAAACTAAAGGGAAATTGTGTGTATAGTTATTTTACTACCTATATAGCTCTTCCAGAATCCCTTAGAAAGATATTAAAGCATTACATAAGGGTTTAATCTTTGAAAGTTTTAATAGTATAAGAATCATAACTATAATGCCTTGAAAATGTCTTCCCTCTAAGGTTTGTCCTTATGAAATCCGTTTTATCCATCAACATTTAGTAGAGTTATTGGGATCTGTAGATGATTCTATACATTTATATTCTATATAAACATTTCATTCTCTTTTGTTTTTCTGTCATGTATCTTCTCAAGGAGAAGATACATTTTCCTTTGAGACTTTACTTCTTTAGTCAGTAGAAGACTTAGTTTAGATCATTTTCAAACTGATAGGTGCAATACAGACTACCTTATGGAACCTTTCCTTTTTATAGACTTAGGAAATTGAGTTCTAGAAAGATTTAGTAATTTACTCTGTGGTCATCAGCCTGTTAAATGGCAGACATGGGTGTAGAATCTGAACATTCTTCCTTCTATTCTTTGGCATCAGCTCCAAACTCTTGTGCAAGAGTATGCAAGACACTCTTGTCTAAACTCTTGTGCAAGAGTGTGCAAGACACTCTTTGGTGTCTTGTGTGACACCAAAGGCTGTATGAAGTGATTCTTAATGTGCCATAGAAAACATTGCTTCATGTTATGCATTGTAACCCTAGAGTCTGTTTTGTATTTAGTAGCAAGAAATGGTTTCTATTCCTCCTCTATATATTTTCATTCATTAATTATAGATTGCTCATCCATATTAACTGTCATGTGGCCCTTGCAAAATTACATCTTTCTCATCTTTATTACCAGCTACTGTAGACTCTCCTAGTACTACACCACCCACTGTCACCACTAACATGCCTGTTACTAATAGAATCGATAAACAAAGGAATGGTAAGAAATCATTACCTTTTATATTTGTAGTATGTCTGATGTGATAAAATATTATATTTTAAGAATGGGAATATCAAATGTTCAAACAAAATTTCTGTTATTGAAATAGTTACATTTGTATATTTGTAAGATTTATTTGTAAATAAATATCACCTGACTCCCTTGAGTTCCTTTATCCTAATGACCAGTGGAATGAGTACATTTCCAGTACTACTCTTACACACTTTTACCTAAAATTGCTTTCAAAGAAAGCATTTAATTAAAAGGAATTAATTTGCTAGTGTCTAGTATCTGAAAAAAATATTCTTGTATTTTGTCAGATTATTCTCTGCAGGAAACTAATTTTTTAAAGAATTTCATAATTTCAGGAAACTAAATTATGCTAGTAATGTAATTTTTCCCTGAAGCCAACTTTATGCTTAAACGTTCGTGACATTTAGATCAATTTACATGGTAATACTTTGCTCTCTGTTTTTACTTGTTGAGAAATAATGGTTAGAATGTGATTGCATATCAACTAAGTCAATTTTTGGCTGACAGAATTTCAATTTAAGTGCTAATACTTCCTGCCTTTTTTTCCATATATATATTTCTATTTATATTATTTGTAATTTGCAAATACAGCAGTTATATGATGTGAGAAATGAGCAGAGAAAATGCAAGGTAATGTGAGTTATTTAGTCTGCTACCTATATGGACTACATAGCCTTTTGGCAATTCAGAGTAAATGATTTAAGTTTCTCCTAGAAAAGAGAAATTCCAATCAGGTGACTGCACCATTGCCTAACAGACAGTAATATTCTCAAATATGAGCTATTTGAAACAAATGAATTTTCTCAATATTATTTAACTTGTGAGGCCAAAACATCTGTAATATAATAGAGAAAAGAAACCCACATAGTTCATTTTTCCTTTGGCTCTGGGGGTTACACCAACTTCCTCTGTAAGGACATTTAAATTGGAAGTATGGAATATTTTACATGAAACATAGATATAAATTTCACTAGGATTATAAAGACATCGATTCAGGGAAGTGTTTATGGTTATTCTGGTAGTTACACCAAGGAGATTTATGATGGGGCAAACATTCCAGCAACCCCCAGGAAAGCAGCGACAGCTGAAGTTCCCAGCGCGTATTTCATATGGACTCCAGCCAGTAGATGGGAATATTATAATTCTAACTAAGTATTTCGCTCTTTGTATGGTCATACAAAGAGCCTCTGTGGCATTCTCCCTCCAGGACTGGCACATCCTCTACTGCCCAAGAACGTTTATGTGATGCTTCAGAGTCCTTGACTTGGTGGAGTGGAGCTGTATTCACTCAATCATGTCATTTCTGACATTCTTGAAGAAAGCCTTGTTCAGCCATCTCTGTCTGCGTCATAACCTTCATTGGAGTTTCAACAAAGCCAGCAAATGTTAGAATCAGTTAAAATGGTTTGACTTGACTACATGAAAGGAAAAAAATCTAATTTAGATGATTCTCGATAAAAATATAATCCTAGCATTAAAAATATTCAAAAATCATCGTGTGGTAGAAATAGTCTCAAAATTGTGTATTCAAATCTGTGTACTGTCATAACAATTTTTACCATATCCTTGAACCACCTCTGCTATTGATTTAATAGTTTTTTAATTGGCGCATATTTTTACTTAAATATTTGCATTTATATGGGAAAATTGATATCGCTATTGTAAAACCAGTACTGTTTGTTGTAAAATAGAAAAGTGAGAATACATATTATGAAAACAATGTTATTGAATTCTCCCTATATCCTATTGCTTTCTCATATATCTATGCCTGAAGCCTTCATTATCTTTTTAAAAAGGGAGAGTAACAAAGTGTAAGACTGTAATCTAATTAATTTTTTTCTTTGATGTAGTCAAATTAGAAATAATTGGAAAGAGAATTACTCATTCACCTTGTGAATAAATGGGATTTAATTCCGTGTCTTGTACTCTCCAAATCATTTACATGCTGTCAGCAATTCCAGATTTCCTTTTTTTAAAAAAATATTTTATTTATTTATTCATGAGAGACACAGAGAGAGAGAGAGAGAGAGGCAGAGAGAGAAGCAGGCTCCATGCAGGGAGCCCCATGTGGGACTTGATCCTGGGATTCCAGGATCATGCCCTGGGCCAAAGGCAGGCGCTAAACCGCTGAGCCACCCAGGGATCCCCTAGATATACTTTTCTTATTCTTCAGGAAACTGACACAGTAAACATTCTCAGGTTTATGATCTGTTAGAGAATCCTGTTTTTTATTCATTGTAAGAAAGATAGGCACAACTATCAAATTTGTCATCTAATTTATCCAGTCCTTTAAATTCTGGATTATCAAAGAGTTTTGCTGGGTCTGTCAGTGACGATATGCTGGTGTGGGGAGGGGCAGGGGTTGAGATTATTTGATAATCAGACATTTCTTCCATGTATCAGGGAAATTTGTCTTCCTAGACTTTGTGAAGTGTTCCTGTTTCTCTATGAAAACTTCTTTTTGTTATCTTCAATAGGACCTATATTTGATACTTCAGATTGTATACTAGGAAAATCTTTAGGTTACTTTTCATAAAGAGATATTTCAGTATGTAATGGATAATCTAGGTATTCTCACCAATAACATTTGCACCTTTTACATTACATTCTTAAAGAAAGCTCTTGGGCCAGATGGTATCTTCTCTGCCTGAAGCATCGTTTCAGTGCCACTGAATATTAAATTTTGTGGGGTCATCACAAATAACCCAAGTAAGGAACTAACCCCCTTAGTCCTTATTTTTCTAAAAACCTAGCTTACAGGTATTAATTGCATCACTGTTTCTAATTTCTTAACATACATTTAACTACTCAAAGAAAAAAATACTCTCTGGATATGTGTATCAATTGGACAATCAATCCGGCTTTATATGCCGGTTATCTAAGGAAATCATGTGTTTAGGAGAGCAGGACTCCACTTATAAATACTACTGTCATGTGGTAATTGCCTCATCAGTAGTTCAAAGAAATAATTTTGACTCCAAAATAACATGTGATTTATTTTCAACATCGTCTTTTCAAATTAATATTTTAAAATCTACTTTTTGAAACCTGTATTTCCCCCTTGAGTATAGAATAAATAAGGAGTGTCATTTCTATATCTTCTAAGAAACCCTGAAAAGAATGTTAAGACAGTTCAAAAAAAATGATTAGTTGGAGAAAGACCCATAGACAGGAATACTGTTTTGACACGGCATCTGTAATGGCAAGCAAAGATTTGTACTTTGAGGTTCTGCATGGCTGAAAGAGTTATCTAATTGGAAAATGGATATACTCTTAAATACTTCTTTTTCCCCTCCCAAGAAATGTCTGTCACGAATTCTGCTGGCTTAAATATCATTATTAGGACAATAAAATAGCTTTTGAAGTCTCTGGAATATATGAAAATTTGTTATTAGCTTTTCTAAAATTGAGACACTGTGGGAGTTGTTACATCTGTAGAAGACCCCTTGCTACGGGGTTGGGGAGCCTGAATCAATACGTTTTAATTATGTATCTTCTACAACAGCAATGCTTAAACCAATTATTTTCTTGCAACCCAAAACCCTTCCTACCAATTCTTTGGTTGATATTTTATCTCGCTTTGACAGTTCACCCCTGGACATTTCTTATGTTTAGTTATTGTCTACATTATTCAGAAATTTTAAGTAAGTATAACAAGTAGACTCTGCCGAGTATATAAATATCTCATTCCAAGGCTTTTGAAGAGAGACTAATTGAGCATGATATATAGCATGAGAGAATCTATAGCATGAGAAAACATATTTTATTTGCCATAAGCAATTTAACTTGAGGGAAAGTGCTATATTTATAAATTGATTTAGGCTGTCTCTGATATTGTATGTCTTTCTCACATATAAATAAGAGCAGATTGAAAAAATGGAGGCAGGAAATATTTAAAATTTAAAGAAGAATATCTTAAATATTTCCAGAACATTTCAGAAATGTCAGTGATTAAAAATAATGATTTTTAGTATTTTGCAATATTTTCCTGAGAAGGAAAGATTACTAATCTTAAACACATGCTTTAGGTCTCCATCTAGTGGTGGCTCTTCAGCTACTCTGCTGATACCAGTGAATATTAACAGAATATCCTTAGGGTCTTGGAATAATTCTTGGACCTCTGCACTTTGAATTTCTCCTGAGTCATTGGGCATGCCCATTATTTGATATGATGACATACAGAGTCTGAAAAAGGTTTTTAAATCTGAATTATTATCATTTGTTCTGAAATTTAAATTCAGAATAAATTTAAAATTTAAATTCAGAATATTTTTAGAGGAACATAAAATCAACATTATTAAAATACCTAAGGAGCTTTAGAAGCTGAAATAACCTAGTCTGGATAAGTTAAACCCACTTGTCCTTGGGATTGTACCAATTTCATATATTACTATATTTGGGAGTGGCAACATTTTTAGCATGAGATTCTGACCCCACATGGGAAAAGCACTCCTTTAAAAGTAGTGGGACCGGAATTTGCATTTTGGTAGATACAGGGGTTTCCAGAGGCAGAGTTTTGTACTTTTTCTACTGATTTCCTAACTTTTAAAATTAAATCTACTCCAAAACATTGTTTTGATTATATATTTCTACGTTTTCTCTGCTTCTTTTACTTAAGATTTACCAGATTATAAGCATGAAGAAAGATGACTGACAACAATGGAGATTCAGGTTTTTTTCCTCTGTATAACCTACCTTATTTTAAAATGATATTTTTCTTATTAGCTACTTCTAGTAAGGTACCCTATAACACACACATAGAGATATTTAGCAAACCCTGGCTGGTGACTTCAATTTGCATTTACAAAAAAAAAAAGCATCAGACTACTTTAAAGATTATCCCAAAAAGAAAAAAGCGGAACCTTCTTCTCACATAAGGTTTTCTTTTAAAAGCAATGTAGTCCAGTTAAAATTCTGTCTGCAAATATTCTCTCTTTACCCCATTTACTTTGATACAAGCAACTATATTTATGGAATTTTGATGAAAAATCTGGTAAATGATTTCGTAGAAGTAAATGCTGTATTGAGGAGGGGAAAGAGGAAAGGAAGACTAGGGGGTCGAGAGCACCAAACATGTTACGTACCTGTTTGTTCTCTTTCAGGTTAGCTTCTCTCCATCATCCCACTCAAGTCTACATACTCCAAACTCTGTCATTCTTTATAATGTACAAAATAATGGTAATTTCTTCTTATAAGAGATCAAATTGTACATGAACAAATTCAGACAGTAGATACCCAAAATATACAGAATTAAAGAAATGTGTAGGTGATAATTTAGGAGCAATGAATTGTTTATAAGAATAAACTAATTGATAACTCTTTCTCTTTTTTTAAAAAAAAATTTTATTTATTTATGATAGTCACAGAGAGAGAGAGAGAGAGAGGCAGAGACACAGGCAGAGGGAGAAGCAGGCTCCATGCACTGGGAGCCCGATGTGGGATTCGATCTCGGGTCTCCAGGATCGCGCCCTGGGCCAAAGGCAGGCGCCAAACCACAGCGCCACCCAGGGATCCCCTCTTTCTCTTTTTTAATTTATATATTTTAAAAGATTTTATTTATTTATTCATAAGAGACACAGAGAGAGAGAGAGGCAGAGATACAGGCAGAGGGAGAAGCAGGCTCCTCGCAGGGAGCCCAATGTGGGATTTGATCCCAGGACTCCAGGATCATGCTCTGGGCCAAAGGCAGGTGCTGAGCCACCCAGGCTTCCTGATAACTCTTTCTAAGAAGTTACAAAGGTCAATGAGCAGCATAAAGTCAAAATATCTCAAATTTCCTGTAGAAAATTTCTGTAGAAAAATGTAGAAGGTGTTTTATTTATTTTTTCGTTTTTTTTTTAATTGAAGTGTAGTTGACACATGTTATGGTGTATAGCCTAATTATTTGACAGGTC
Source organism: Canis lupus dingo (assembly GCF_003254725.2). Classification (NCBI taxonomy): domain Eukaryota; kingdom Metazoa; phylum Chordata; class Mammalia; order Carnivora; family Canidae; genus Canis; species Canis lupus. Next base: position 34,055,172 of record NC_064243.1, read on the forward strand.
TGTATGTTATACTGTGCTCACCACAAGTGTAGCTACCATCTGTCATCATACAAATGCTATTGCAATACCATTGACTATATTCTCTGTACTGTACCTTTTATTACTGTGACTTATTCATTCCATCACTGGAAACCTGTATCTCCCACAGAAGGCGTTTCTTTTAAATTGTGTGATTGTAAAGTTAAATTGATAATTATATGACTGTAAAATATAATTAATGGACTAAATCCTATTTCCAATGGACAGATGGAATTGTCTATAGAATTTCCATAGTGATTCAAAATATCCTTCATCACCCTGAGGTCAAAGTACAGAGCAAGGTAGCAGAATGGGTAAGTGAACTTGTACAATTTCTTCTTTGATTTGACATCGTTAAGCTCTGGAAATCTGGAAAGGACTCTATTGTCTGGCTAACTGAATCCAAAGATCACACTAAAACATAGACATTGTCCCTTATCTGTACTATGAATAGACCTAGAAGGGAGGTGTATGCTTATTCCTAAAAAGGGAGATGCATTTGAATCAAGGACAAGCCTAATACACTATTAATGTCGAAAAGTACCACACAAACAGAAATATGTTTTCATAAGTCTCTTTATTTACAATTATATCCCTACATTTTCAGCAGAGTTTTAAAAAATAGATTATATATTTTTATTTAATTGTTTGAGTATTTGGTTCATAAACCAAAAAGCATAATAAAATATATCGTGAAAATATTTTACCCATCTTTGTAGCTCATCTCCTTGGAGACCAACCCATCTGCTTTAGAAATCACTGTTAAGTTTTTCTTGTTTGTTTTTTCCCCTTGAATTTCTTTGTTCATATAAAGGAAAACAAGACAATAGATTCTTATTTTTCCTCCTTTTTACACTAAAAACATATTTTGCATACCATTCTACATTGTACTTATTTTTGTTATTACCAGAGACCTTCCTTTTTGTTTTTGTTTTTGTTTTTCTTTTTTTAACACTGTGATATATTCCATTATGCGGCTATCTAGTCATTAATTTAGCAAGTCTTCTGTTGATGGAGATTTCTGATATACTAATTTATTTAATCGGTATTCTATTAATGAAATTTTTTTAATTTCCAGTTAAAACAAAAAAATTCAGCATTTTATTTTCTTGTCCTTACGGATACCACCTATGTTTTTTTTCTTGTTTCCATAACAAAAAATTTATTTTCCATAGGTTTCTATTTCTTTCCATTTTATTTTCTGTCTGCAGCATACTGTGGGACTTTGTACTGCTTTTTATATATAACACTATATTACAATTCAGACATTGTGAATAAAGTCACTCAAGTATACATTTTGAGAAAGATGGGTTTCTTGTGCAGCAGGTGTCTAGTAAAACATGTCCTTGGTAGCAAAACAAAGTTAAATCCTACATTGAGAGGTAATGGTGACTATTTATCTACCTACCTACCTACCCATCTTTGAAGAATAACTTGATATGACAATACAGTCTTATTTTGAAGGGTCTATAGTAAGAAAAGTCTTACTTTGAATACACGTTAAAAATAAATTGACCACAGGAAATTAAGAGTATGTAAATAACAATTCTATTATAAAATTGAGTGGAGGAGTGATCTTCTCTAATAAAAGTCAATGAAAAATGCTGCTGTTGACTTTTTGGACTGATGCATTAGAATCAGTAAGTAATTCAAACACTGGGAGGTATGTTTCATTTCCAAATGGAGAGCAGCTTTATAGAAAGAGCATATTCTTCATCCCATTTTCTTTCAAGCGTTCTTCTTTTTGTTTAGTTTAAAGCCAGAATGATTTCAAAAGATAAAATTCTTTATATTCATTCTCAAATAAGCCACTGCTAATGTTATTCTGGAAGATTAACATTCACTGGAGTCTATGCCGTAGGCAGTGTATAATTTTACATTTATCTTTATTACATGCATAGTTTTCAGCATAACTTCATTCTCATTTGAAGCTAAACTTTACTGGACCCTTTTCATTTAAGATGCAAGATACCAAAGCAGATGCTTGATTATAGAGAAAGCATAATTGGTGTCCCTGATTCATATTATTGCTGTTTACAATTTTAAAATAATTTAATACTTTTTGCCAGCACTTCATAGATTTCACATTCAATTTTAGGAATGTTTGCAAGGAAGGCTAATTGTGTGTATGAAATAAGTCCTAAAACACCCTTCAGATCATATAGAAATAGGAAGATTTCATATCAGTAACGAAATCCCATTTGTAATTGTATTGACAAGGCATCATGGGAAGGTGGTTATTTATATCAAGAGGAATCCATAATCCATTGCTTCTTTAAAATGTCTGGCACTAAGACCCATAATTCTGTTAAATAGCCACATAATAATTAACATAATTCCCAATAACGTTAACTCATTTTGTTTTTTTTTTTAAAGGTTTGTATTGTTAATTTGTAATTTTCCTAACCAATATCCTTATGAGATGATGCTTACTAGAAAAACATGTGTATTGTACCACAGTGTTTGTTGAATGAAAAATATGGAATGTGTTTATTGTGCTAATCCTCCTATGTACCCTCTTACAGCTGTGTAGCCCTCAGTATTATGGCTAAGTCAAAGAACCACAATGGAGGGACCCATTATAATATGGGCTAGAGGGGAAAATATAGTGTTTCCAGACAAACAGTCTTGGGTTCCAGTCTGGGATCGGCTACGCCTTAGTTGGGGACATTGGGCAAGCTATTTCCTTCTCCATGAAGCTCAATTTCTTCATATATCAGGGTGGGGGAGCAGATAATACCTATCTCATTAGTTGTTCTGAGATTGAAGAAACGACCTTTGTGAAGTTCTTGGCATATAATGATGCAGTGACTGTTATCTTTACCTTTCTTTCACTCCTCTGGCTCTCTGGGATTTTCCCAGGGTCTTATTCCAATAACAACTTACGGGAGGGAAAAAAACTAGATTCAGATATTTTTTGGAAAGTATTATCAAAACTCACCCTTTTCCATTGTATTTTTCAGCTCAATTCAACCTTCCAAAACTGGAACTACACTGTTTATGTGGTTAATATCAGGTAAATGACAGAGTGAATGACTTGAGAAGTAAAAAGTAGTGTCTCATTTAATGCTACTCTTCATCGCTGTGATTATACCCCACATACCTGATACAAATACACACATACACAATATTCATAGTCTTTCTAAAACAACTCTATGTCATTTCTCTGCACAAAAATCTTCAATGCTCAGCAATTGGTTTTAATTTTTTTTATCATGGATCCCAATCTTTAAAAAATATTAGTGTATATTCCCAAAATATATTTGTGATTTTAAATAAATTTGTGTATGTATATTACTTAACCAGTATAGGTTATAAATATATCACAAATTAAAAGAAGACAATCATATATATATAGAAGTTCTGTTAGTTTCATCTCATGCCCCAGTGAACCATCGATATAGCACCCCAGTTTGGAGACTGTTTTTCTACAAAATAAGACATCTATAATCTGCAACCTAGCTTTTCAAAAATATCTTTATTCCATTTGAATATTTTAACTGCCTAGCCAATAGTATATCATCCACATACCCTCCTCTGTGCCTTGTTTTCACAGTTTTAAATTAGTTTTTAAAAGTGTATTTCATTAACCCTAAACATATATCCTGTGGACCCAAGAGATGTTATGAGTTAACACAGAAAGAAGAATCACAGGTTGAATTTGCTCAAGAAGTACATTCTTTTTTTTTTTTTTTAAAGATTTATTTATTTATTTATTTATTTATGAGAGAGAGAGAGAGAGAGAGGCAGAGACACAGGAGGAGGGAGAAGCAGGCTCCATGCCGGGAGCCCGACGCGGGACTCGATCCCAGGACTCCAGGATCACGCCCCGAGCCAAAGGCAGGCACCAAACCGCTGAGCCACCCAGGGATCCCCCCAAGAAGTACATTCTTAAACTGAAACAGATTTCCATATATCTGAATATCTCAGATTATTTAGTATAACAAACATGGATTGTGAATCTTGAAAAGAAAGGAAGGGTGCACAGCTACCAAGCTTATTTGACAATGGAGTCATTTGGTTTTGAGCATATAAAAAGAACTGGAACCTCAGGACACACATTTGGAAATACTGGTTTAGGATGTTCACTTTGCCTCTTTCTTTTACCTCCTTAAATTTTGTTGTTGATGATGTGGCAGATGAGGTTGATAATGAATACACATATCTGTATTTGTAGTTTTCATCTGAGCATGGGAGAAGACAAGATTAAAGTCAAGAGAAGCATTGTGAATGATCAAAGGTAACGCTGACAAAGTCTTACAGAAATTGTAACATCCTTTTTCTAGCTCTCTGTTTTGACTGTCTGGTAGAGAAATGAAAATAATGAGATAGGAGAGATATATTTTAATTAGGTAGCAGTTTTAAGTTATTTCTATAGCACTAGCACACTAGTTTTTTTTCTTGTAGTTAAAACCATCAAATAGACTGGATGGAGACATTACATATGAAGAAAAATAATTCAGAAGTAGAACATTTTAAATGTATGAGTTCTTATTTTAGTATTTATAGTTTATTTATGATAATCCATTACCTCTTAATTGAAATTTCAAAAAGAGCATTAAAGGGAAAAAAAAGATAGTTATAACTTTAAGTAAGTACTTGTGTATAGAAGCATCTAATAATATGGGTAACAGCTAATTTTCGGAAGTCTATTTTAAAATTGATATCAGGACCATGACTTATGCAGGCAGGTAATTTAACAGATCTATCCACCATATAGAATGAGTTGGCATAAAGGCCAGCTGTTCAGAATGCTGTATAATTATAATTGTTTAAAAACAATTTAAACTCCCAAATGAAATAAATTTAGTTGTGTTCAGGTCGTCTATCACATTTCCAAAGGAGAGAAAAAAAAGTTGAATAGTAAATGTTCATGTCAGTCTTGCTTAATTTCAATTGACCGAATAGATTTTACAGATTTACAGCCATGATGATGGAATATACTTCTTTTCAGATGGTATATTCTTACTAGGAGAAAATAAAAATAGAATTTTTTAAATAAATTTATTTTTTATTGGTGTTCAATTTGCCAACATATAGAATAACACCCAGTGCTCATCCCATCAAGTGCCCCCCTCAGTGCCTGTCACCCAGTCATCCCCAACCCCTGCCCATCTCCCCTTCTACCACCCCTAGTTCGTTTCCCAGAGTTAGGACTCCCTCATGTTCTATCTCCCTTTCTGATATTTCCCACTTATTTTTTCTCCTTTCCCCTTTATTCCCTTTCACTATTAAAAATAGAATTTTATATGAGAGTTGGCCAGAGAGTTTTTTCTTTTTTTTTCTTTTTCTGTTTAATAATAGAGAAGCAGATGTGTTTAAGTTATAATTGAAACTTTTCTAATATATATTCAACAGACTGGCTTGGACCATATGATCAGGGAAATTTGTTTTTATCTTCATTATTCCTTGTCCTTTGTGATCTGAAGAATAGAATAATTATTTTAATACTATATTCCTGATGGTGATTGGTCACCCGTCACCTGAAGGCCACCTGGTCACCTGAAGGTGATCTAGCCTTTACTGCTAGATCATATTGATTCTTTGCCACACATTTTGTCTAACAATTGGGGCAGACCTAGTTTGGGGTGTCACCAATGCTATATCCTCCTCAGGAAGTCAATATTGCCCTTTTAGTGCACCTACTGTGACTCTTTTACTACCCAGTAACACTAAAGTCCGCCATCATTAGTAGATGTCAGTACCTCAGAAACTCTTGCTTGAAAAACATTTAAATTCATAGAATCTCAGTTTTCTATCTGTCAAACCAATAAGTAACTTCACAGAAAATTATAGGGAAAGGGAACCAAGGCCATGTATATGGGAAAGTACAGATGTTTAGTTTTTCTTGGTATAAATCTTTGTTTTAAAATTTTTTTAATTGCTTAAAAGCCTGTTTTAAAATTTTTTAATCATTTCAAAATTGTTTTAAAATGTATTCTTAAAATAATGTATTCTTATAATAGTCTTTTTCTCCCTCTCTTTTTTCTAATATCTATGGCTCTGATACTCGTTGATGAATCTTTATAGTCGCTCATAGTTTTTCTCTCAAAAACCGTGACTACTAGTTTTACACACAGACTTTTTCTTTCAGTTTGGTTGTAACACTTAACATAGACCATAACCTCAGATAATGCTATCATCTTCTATTGCCTAGACAGATAGGAAACCAAAGCCACAGAAACGGGTTTATTCAAATAAAGGATGATTGATGGTAACAGCTGATGAAACTTTGTGGAACCATAAACTAGTTTCAGTTTTCAGGACAAGAGAGGAAAATACAGAGATAAGACCTGTGAAAATGCATGGCCATTCTTGAATTGCTGAATTTGGGTATTCAGTATTATCACAATACATTGTACTCATTGTGTTCTCAATATTAAAGAGAAGTAAAAGGTCATGTTCCCAACACTAAGTTCTCAGTAACTGGAGTAGCAAAGCTTATCTTCCAACAATAATTTAATCAAAGGATACTTTCCCTAGGGCATTTACAAAATTGGGAAATTATCACAGCTCACCATTATATTTACATCTATGTCTCACTCAACTGAAAGTATGATTTATATGTGAACCCTGAGTAGATCATTTTTGAGATAGCTTTTCAGACTGAATTATGAGAACAGCTCAACACTTTAAGATTAGCACAGATATTCAGAAGAAAAAAAAATGGGAGCTCTTCTTTAATTTTACCTAATCTTGAATAGCATAGGTTTCATTTTGTCTTTCTTCTTTTAGCACCACAAATATATCAGTAGTCTATTTCATTTTTGTTAATACCTACATAACTTTATAAATAAAATATGCTATGCCTCTCTACTGGCAATACTTATTTCAAAAGCAGTGCTACTACCTTGATTTTGGCAAATTTTGATTTCTACTCTTGAGTATAGCTATGATTACAGTGAAATAGAAAATTATATTATTTCAAAATGTAGAATGAAAAAAAATTTTTTTAGAATGAAAAACTTTGATGGGGCTTTTAGGGTACATCTCTGCTTCTCATAGAAATATTTTCTTTTTAAAGACATTCAGGGGCAGCCAGTCTGTAAACTTCTGTAATATCCCCTTCAATCACCATGTATATTTTAAGTATTTATTTTGTACCTTTTCACCATACAGCATACTTGCAAATGCTTCCTGGTGATAGAAAATCATTATCACAATTCTGGAGATATTTGTAACACATTTGTAGACAATAAGACCCTTAATAATTTTAAAGTCAAATGATTAGTTTAGTCAGATTTGTTGGAATTTAATTTTTCTAAAAAAATTTTTTTTTGGCTACAAAAAAACAATGAGGAATTAACTATTAAAGTATGGCCCTTTCTTGCCTATATACTATATATAAGTATTACTTAACATATTCCTTAAAAGATATGAGGTGATATGATATGATATGATAGAATTATACATGTGATATCCTGTATAAGCTATTCATACTGAGATATTTTTAACATTACAATTTGTGCAGTGACAGGAGTCTTTGAGTGCCTTGGCCTATTACTCCACTCTCAATGTTTCATGGTCGGTCGTCCCTCTTACTACCATATCCAAGTGTTCTGTTTTTCCACCAAAAAAAAAAAAAAAAAAAAATCAACCACCCAGTCAGCAGTTCTAACAATTATATCTGAAATGCTTTTCTAGGTTGGTGATTTGGGCCCTTCTAGTTTACAATGCTACCAACAATCCCAATTTAGAAGGAAAAGACATTCAACAGAAGCTCTTAAAAAATAATGAATCCCTGGATGAGGGCCTGAGGCTGTATGCAGTGAGTGTGAAACAACTGGGTAAGTGCATTCAATTTTTTATATGTATTTAATATAACCATTCAGGTTTAATTGAAGCAGCAACAACAGTATTTTTCCTCTTTGTATTGTTTGCTTATTTAAGACTATTTTTTTCTGATGATGAAATTCATCATATTGGTGGCATAGTAACAAAGGGGTGACGTGGGTAATATAAAAGATATCAACACCTATGAATCTAAGGGAATCAAAGAGGCAGAAGAGAATTTATACTTGATTTTGGGGACATATTCTAGAAATACTAAGAATTTGAGCAAAGTGCCAGGAGTCTTAACCAGAATTAGCTTCAACTTCAGAAATGAAGAGTGGATATATGTATGTATGGGACTCTAATGAGGTAAATCTTAGAAAAGGCAATTTCTTATTAGAAAACATCTCCTTCTCTTATGTTTTCTATCTTTATTAATGATATCAGTGTCTTCAGAGGAATAAGCCAGAATTCTGGGAATTATCCAGGATTGAGAGTTAGTTCTTACGTAGACACCATTCATATCCTGAACTCCATCCACACACATGATACTGCTTGTACCACCTCAGACTATGCTGTGTTCCTTTATGCTTCTCTGTCTTGCCCACACTGCTCTTCTGGACTTTCACCATTCACCTGCTTATCAAATCATTGTTTTAAAGATAGCCCAAAGTCATCTTCTGTGATGTGTTCTATGACATCATCATGTATCAATAGGAATCATTGCCTTGGAGCCTCTACTTCATGCTGTCCTGATACCTAGAGCACTGGACAAATTAGAAGACCATAGTATTAGACTGGACTTTCTTATGGATATTATCTTTAAATAGAAATCTTCTCTGACTTGAGAACACCTGTTAGTTTCTTTTAACACCCTCGCTTCCTACCTTCCCTAGCATCCAGCACATTCCCTAGCACTTAAATACTTGAAAAAATAAGTGAATGAGATTTGATGGAAATATTTTGGAAAAGTTAATGATCACAAATATGGACAACAAAAAGTGAAGTTATTCTAATGTTACATGATTATAACTATTGATTAAGCATATTAATAGAGATCAAGAGAAAACTTTGACATTTTCCTTATGCACACTCAGGAGGCTAATGTGAGAGAAGCAAGTATTCCTCAGTCTCTAAGAGGCTGATTCCAACTGAAGCCAGAATCCTGATGTAATAAAGAAGCAGGCATCCCTGCTTCTATGAGAAACTACCCATATGTAATGTGTCCACCACATACACAACTACAGAGAACTCATAGAGGTGGCGAAATACGAATCATTGCTGTCTTCACTATCATGAACAGTTTCTGAGCCTCTGTGAGAAAGTGCTTGCTTATTAACAAATGGCATTTCTTTTTTTTTTAAATAAAGATTTTATTTATTTACCCACAAGAGACACAGAGAGACAGAGAGAGAGAGGCAGAGGGAGAAGTAGGCTCCATGCAGGGAGCCTGACATAGGACTCGATCCCAGGTCTCCAGGATCACCCCGCGGGCTGAAGGCAGCACTAAACCTCTGAGCCACCCGGGCTGCCCAACAAATGGCATTTCTTGAGGCTTGGGAGAGTCTACATGCTTCCTGTCACAAAAAATGTCTCCGCGAGGAGGTAGCTTGACGAATGGTAGGTTAGATGTAACAGGGAAGCTTTGTGAGGGCCGGCTGGACTCATCTCTGTCCTAGGAGCCTGCAGAATCCCAGAAAACTCTCTTGCAGACCTAAACATATAATTTATGCTACTTAATTTAGGTTCTATAATTTATTGTTTTTCTGCAGGTATGCCTATGAGGAAAAGTTTATAGCAATTGAAAATATTAAGGCCACATCCTGATAATGTTAAGACTCAGAATGTAGTTGGGAAAGTTCTTTAAATGTTCAACTGGTGACTGTAATACCAGTTCCCAATAGTCTGCTATAACTTGCTATTCCTCAGTCCAGGAATAATACAATTTTGTTGTCATTAATATATTGCTTTTATTTGGATATTTTTAAAATTGTGGAATCTGAGTTATTTATGTCATGACACTTGCCCAGAAAGTTTTCCAACAACAGATGGGATGATTTGAGGGTGAAGGCATGTGTGAGAGACATGTGATGCTGGTTCATGGGTCTCCTTTTGCCATTCCCCCAGCAAACTTCCAGGCAGAAGATGCTTTCAGAACAGGTGGAAATTTTTCCATAAAATATGCTTGCAACTCAATGACAACAGGATTGATGTATTATAGGCTTTCCTTTTTGGAAAAAGATCATACTACATTTTGAATTTTTCAAGATCATCATTGTATGTAGTGTTTATTTTTTGAATAAACCTTTATTTTACTAATTTTAGCTACTAATGATTTATGTTAGAATAATGATATATGTTTCATGATGATACTCCCATAAGTATGACTTTGATTTGGATAATTTTTATATCCGAAATGTACTTAAATGCTTATTTTTCCTAATTTCTAAATGTTTACCAATTCTGAACATAAAACAACTAGTATCTTAGTATTACATGAAATAAATACCTGAGTACCAACATTGTCATTTTGCTCCCTCTTTCACTTCTAACTTCAAAGAATAGATTAACATTTCCATGTCGGTTCTTACTTCCACATAGGTTTATGTCCTGCTGATGAGGATCCCAAAGGCTATCATTGGCCACTCATCCCACCTTCTGTATACAACCTTCCCTGTCCAGGAAAGCAGGGCTTTTATGCTTCACGGACATGGTAATGCTTTTAATTGAATCTTGCCAGTAAAGCTCCACATTATCTACCTTCCTGGGTTACACAGGCTGCACAGTAGTTCCCACCAATTGTATATTGATTGGAAAGTCTGTGAATACTTAAATCATAGACTTCATGGAGGGTAAAAGATAAGGCAGGTAGGGTACCAAGAAAACCCTTTTCACTCCAAGCACCATGCTATTTTAGCCTTCAACAAAGAAAGAGGAAGAAGTCTGGAAACCACAGGGTGGGTCTAGAGCAGAGCACTTTGTATAAGGATGAACGAACTAACTTACAGCTTTGTAACATGCATCGGAAATTCCAAAACTTTTGAACAATTTGGAGTGGTTATTGTTGGAATGAGAAGAGGCAGAAAAAGAGGGAATACATACAGAATCCATGTTAGGGCAGACTGCTAATGGAGACTGTCAGGGTGTAGATTTTCCATGTGTTTACCTCAGAGACAGGTTGATTGCAGAGGATTCACTGATTAGCAAGTGAGACCCAGCTCTTCACTCTCTACCTCACCCCCTGTTAGAGTTTTCTCATGGGGGTGGTGAGATCAGAAATGGAAACTGCCAGAACTTTGCACATTCTGCTGTGTTTGACATATGGTAGGGAGTAAAGAGGGGAGAGTTACTGATCGTAGTTTGAAACAAGGCTCTACCTCTTCCTAGCTGTGAGACTTTGGAATATTCTTTGATTTCTCGAAGTCTTTTTTCCTCACCTTTGAAGTGTGTATTGTGATCTGCTTTACAGTTATATGAGATTAAAATCAGATTTTATCAAAGTTCTTAAAGAGGTATTTGATCCATGTTACTGAACACTTTAACCTTAGTAACCTGATGTATCCTAGCTTAGAACACATGCTATTGCTGGTATAATATTATGTTTCTAGGATGCATGGCACCTGATTTTTTTCCTATAAGAATTCTTAGTGGGAGTTTTATTTCAATATATTACAATTTTATTTTCAAAAGAAATTTACCTAGATATCAAGGCAAATTCTCAAACATATTAACTAATTTTGTCAGTTATACTGTCATTTATGCCAAATATTTGAAATACCTTGTTTTGTTCTGTAGTTATCGTGACCCTGCCAACACATCTTTGGCCTTACTGGGGGCCTCCTGATATCTCCAACTGTTCAAGTAAGTGAGCGAGCAATTTTTCTTCAGTTCTCATAGGCAAAGTGAAATGACTTCATAGTTTTCATCCTCTTGAGATATATTCTTCTGCCATACGATAGCCATTGTAATATTAAAAGCTAAGCAAGTGATTGTTTTACATAAGGTAGAAAATTCTTTTTTTCCCAATTCTAACTTTCTTGTATATTCTGTTGGAAATTAAAAACAGACAATTTTAGAGAAGACGTAATATATAAATAAATATGTATAAATTAATATTAATATTATGTTATTTATTCATTTGAGAGAGAGAGAGAACAGGAGCCAGGAAGAGGGGCAGAGGAAGAAGCAGATACCCCCTGCTAAGCAGGGAGCCAGCCATGGGGCTCGATCCTAGAACCCAGGGATCATGACCTGAGCCGAAGGCAAATGCTTAACCGACTGAGTCACCCAGGCGCCCCTAGTTGTGTATTATTTTTAAAAAGCAGATATACACTTATTTTTTGTGATTCTGGGGACATTTCTCTTAGAACTATATATGATTATTGGTCACTCCAAAGTTGGGACTATGAAGTGGAAATATTATAGTATGTTTTGGATTCCTGAACTATTCAAAATTTTGTGTGTTCTTTTTTTTGTCTTTTTTTTTTTTTTTTTTTTTAGGGGAAGTAAATGAAGTGGCCAACCAGATTTTAAATTTAACTGGTGATGGGCAAACCTTAAATTCAGCCAATATCACCAGCATTGTAGAGCAGGTGAAAAGGATTGTGAATAAAGAAGAAAATATTGATATAATGCTTGGTTCAACTTTAATGACTATATTTTCCAATATCTTAACCAGTCCGGACAGTGACTTGCTTGAGTCTTCTTCTGAGTGAGTATTTTTTTTTCTTCTGGGGAGTAAAATTTATTTGGATACATGTTATGTAATTTCTATTATCTGAACGCATGGTGGGCAGCTTTCATCATTTAAATATCCAGAAGATCTCTGAATATTTCCCAATATCATTCACAAAGTGAACTTCAAAGTTGTCTATTTTCTTTCTTGAGAAAAATAATTTACAAAATGATTAGGATTGTTCATCTGGCAAGATACGTAAATAGCCCCAGAAAAACATAATCAGTATGTCATTTCTCATCTGAAAAAATGTTAATTGGAATTAATTCACAAGATAAGCTACTATATATATTAGCATAGGATACTTTGCTGGCAGAGGAGACACTTAGCAAACGTTCAGCTCACATCTTTTAGGCACAACTTTGTCACTGTAAGTTCTGTCCTATGGACTGTGACAAAGATATGCCACAGCTGTGTGATCCTTATACTTCAGGAATGAAAATGTCCAGGGTAGGTGAAATGTACCTGTTTTTACACAATTAGTTTGCATCCAGTTATTTCATTTAATATGTTAATATTTCTTCTGTTTCCTTCCTATCCACCAAATTTCTTCAATAAAAATTTTATATTTGTTAAAATGTGTTTTTTAACTTACCTTATCTACATAATAATTACAAACTTTTTTCATAGTGTCTTAGAGTTAAAATAAATGCTTTGCCTCATTATTTTCCTTCTCACTCAGTTATAAAATAAGGAAAGAGAGGTTAAGAGGTAAAAAACGATATTTGTTTAGAGTGATTTAATTGTTGATTTTCCTTAAAGCATAATATTTCTCTTGAGGATGCATTTATCACTATCATTCTGTGTTTTAACTGATACTGCGGTTTGGGGTAATTTTGTTGGTATTCATGTTAAGGTCACAAAATATAAAGGCAATTTTACCTGATCTGTATTTTGTCCTGCAAGTCACATGTTTATAAGTACATAAAACATGTTAATTAACAATGGTATTGTTATTTCTTTAGAGCTTTAAAAACAATTGATGAATTGGCCTTCAAGATAGACCTAAATACCACATCACGTGTGAATATTACAACTCGGAATTTGGCCCTTGGAGTATCATCCCTGTCCCCAGGGACAAATGAAATCTCAAATTTTAGCATTGGTCTTCCAAGCAATAATGAATCCTATTTTCAGGTAATGAGCCAGTGGTTTCTTTAGTTTTAAGAAATAAAAGAGATTAGAGAAATAAAAACTATCTGATCGCTTGCCAGTTACTACTTCAAGATCTTGGTCCACTGGTTGCAGGCAGGTAGGTCAGAACACTGGCTAAGGTTAATAGTAGTAGTAACCACAGGTATATAGATGCTGAGAGGAGGTATTCTTTTAGAGCCTGGGTGATGGGGTGGTCCGCTTACCCTCTACAAGGGGTGATAGTGGAACTAAGTGTTAAACCATCGGTGGGAACTACCCCATTGACAGTGGTGGGAGGAGATCAGTTCAATCAGAAGAAAGGGCTTAAATAAAATGTTTTTTAAAAGGGGGGGAGGAGCACCTGGGAGGCTCAGTGGTTGAGCTTATGCCTTCTGCTCGTGACCCCAGGATCCTTCAGGTCGTGACCCCAGGATCTGGGATCGAGTCCACATCGGGCTCCCCACAGAGACCCTACTTCTCCCTTGGCCTGTGTCTCTGCTTCTCTGTCTGTGTCTCTCATGCATAAGTAAATAATTTTTTTTTTTTAAAGAAAGGGCTTTATTAAGGACCCAGGTGGGAAGAAGAAGTGTCATGTATTCAACCGTGCCAGTGGTTTTCAAATTGCATGATAACACCTGGAGGACATGTCAAAACAGATTGCGGGGTACCATCCCAAGAGATTCTAATTTAGTAGGTCCTAGGTGGATCTCCAACGTTTGCACTTGGAACAAGCTCCCAGACATTGCCAATTCTGCTAGTCTTTGAATGGCACTCTGAGAACCAGTGGCATGAAGCTGGGGAATGGTAGGCAGTGATAAGGCTGGACAGGTTCATGGAGAGCCTCTCTGATCTGTGGAAGTGACCCTTCAGCAAAGATTTTTCAAGTTCCTACTGTATGTTAGTGCTAACCATGGGGGCAAATTAAATGATCACAACACCATCCTAGGTGTGGGAGAGCACACGAAGGCATGTACTACTTCTCCACTGTGGCGATAAACCAAGATAAAATATTTTAAAATCTGGTTGAAAGGAAGAACATTTCTCTGCTTGAGAGTAGGGGCTCTTGTGGAAATTTCTGTTTCACATTCAAGAGTGAAAATTTGGTCATGAGCCTCAGTCTCATTCCAAGTCCACTTGCAGGAAGACACTTTTTAGCCTCCTTGGTAGGTTCTGGAAAAGTGATATCCAAGAGTATTCATAAAGCCTCAGTTGTTTCCTCTGTGCAGAGATGCTCATTCTCAGCATCAGACTAATTAACTCTAGTCTTTTTTTCCCCTGCTTTGTAGTTTTCTGTCACTAGGTGTTTTGAGAAAAGCTCAAAATCTATTAATTGTAAATCTACATCTTATACTTGAAAATGTTAACTGATTAGTCTGTTTCTCAATTTGCCTTCATTAAAATCCATGTGTCTTCCATGTTTTTCCATGTTTGCAAAACTCAGACGAGATACAGGCTTTTGTGTGTAGGGATTCATTCAGGAGGGCAGTGACTCCAGTAGGGGTAAATAAAGTGAAGCCCTGGCCCTAGCTGAGTAGTTGTTCTCCTGCCTTGTTCAGTATGTGGAGTAGTTATCATTGCAATTTGTCTTTACTTGACCAGTGTATCTCTTTGTGTGTGACAGATGGATTTTGAAAGTGGACAAATGGATCCATTGGCTTCTGTAATTTTGCCTCCAAACTTACTTGAGAATTTAAATCAAGAAGATTCTGTGTTAGTTAAAAGAGCACAGTTTACTTTCTTCAATAAAACTGGACTCTTCCAGGTATGGGTTCATTAAATTATTTTTCAATTGCAAATTGAGTTTCCTTGCTCAAAAAATAAAAATAACAGTTTGGATTCCTTGAAAATATATCAGGAGGCATAGAGAAATTAAACTACTGGATCTTCAAATATGAAAAATTGTAACAATTATTTAAGAATTTTATTTCAGGTAATTATATGCATATTACAGGATGTGCTCATGTAGGTTTTTAAAATAAATATTAGATTAAGACTTACATGGTACAATTAGGAATGGAATTTGTGGAGAAGTAACTATCTATTATTCCTTTTGTTAAATATTTTATGCTCTCCAGCAATTTAGACCTTCAGAGTCAAAGAAATTGTGTGCCAAAGGAAAGGTATGGTTTTTGTTTCTGTTTTTTTTTTTTTTTTAATTCAGCAGGAAGCACTGTTTACATAATGAACAGCATTCTTGGCTTTAATCAGTTTTCCCATTAATATTTCAAATGACCTTTGGCCTTCACACATCCCCAGAGTGGGGTGGCATTGTGCTAAGCACATATTGTCATTTTTATTGGCATCATTTTTAGATATTAGAAAGTCCACTGCCAGCAAATACTGGTGACCTCTGATTGCCTTTGAAAGTGCAACCCAATTCAGAGAGTTTCACTGAGCCCTTTTTAAAAAATAAAAGTTATCTATTAAATTAAATACACCAGTATATATTAAACAATGCCATCTGTATAAGAGAAAATAGCCAAGTCTCAAGGCCAATAGAATTGTTTCTAATTCATTTACAGAAGCATGGCAAAGAAATACTATGAAATCATTTACAATAATTGTAAAATGTTAAAGTTTTTTTCAGCATATGTTTTAGAAACAAGCTACATAAAATCTTTATGTAAATTAAGAACGTAATTGCTAAGTAGTCTGAAGGATTTAGTAGCTATAAACAGGTAAAACGACATTTATTAAAATTATCTGAGGCTTACAGCGCCACCTTTAAAAGCAAAACAGAAATGCAGTATGTATCACAAAAATGTGACTGGTGATAGAGGAGGCTTTGTTCAGAGAAGTTGAGCCCAGCAGGGAGGGGGTGGGAGAAGGGTTAGAACTATAAGAATCTGACATTGTTTCATCTTGAGTCTGTCTTCTGCGCACTACCTTTCCCTTCTCCCTCAGCATCTCCCAGTCACCATATTATTATTAGGAAACATATGTTTGGTTTTTAAAGTAAATTAATAGCAGAATCAAAAGATTTTAAGGGTTCTATGGTAAACTCCTAACTTAGTGAATAAGATATGAGTATTTTTTTAAAAAAAAGACAGGGTATCCATAAGCCATTACCAACTTTGTTGAGCATGATCACAAAAGTAATGAAAAACTATATTCTGAATGCTGAGATTTATTTGGCATGTAAGAAATCCTATGATTATTCCCAAATAACTGATTATAAGCTTCAATAGAGAAGTGCAGGTAGTTTGACAAGAAAAGCACAAGGGAGGAAGAAGTAAGAGATGGTCTTGCTGAGAGACATACTGTTGGCCCTAGTCATTTTTTGAGCTCGGGATTCACTGATTTGATTTCCTGACAACCTTGTCTCTGAAGGGGAAGCTACGAGGGTGGCAAGTATACAATCACAGAAGGTAGAAGTTCTGGTTGGGGGTGCCTGGGTGGGGCAGTTGGTTAAGTATCTGACTCTTGATTTTTGGCTCAGGTCACCATCTCAGGGTCATGATCTCAGAGTCATGAGATTGAGCCCCTCCTCAGATCTGAACTCAGCATGGAGTCTGCATAAGACTCTCTCCTTTACCCTCTCCTTCTGTGCAATCCCCCCTCCCCGCAGCCATCATGCTCATGCTCTCTCTCTCTCTTTCTCAAATAAATAAATCTTAAAAATAATTTTTAAAAAAGCTGTAGTTCTGGATGGGACCTTCATCTAGTAGAATTACATTTAGTTGTAAGTTACTAAACACATCAGGCTGTTGGCATGGATATTAAATTTTTTTTTAATTTTCACACTGTATTTCTTTATGTTTTTCTAACAGCAAACAACTTCATCTGTTTTCTAGGGCAGGGAAATGATCTAATTGTTTTGTGGCTTTTTATGAGTATATTATTTCTGGGTTCACATTGTTTCAGATGTTAACTGGCTGACATCAGCCCATAGCAATCAAGAGTAGGTATTATGAACACTGCCTTGCAGCATTGGCTCATAATGTTCCCTCAATGTATTTATTATAATAAGGGAAATAGCAAAGCTCTTTCAGGAAAGCCGGCAATTTGATTTTATAAACAGGATGTTTTATAATTGAAAATCTTAAATGTAAAAAGTGCTGACAGTTTGCGTGTTTGGGAACTCCCAAATCAAATAAAAGGATACTTCTGATGAATAATCCACTTTTTTTTCTTTAAAAGGATGTAGAAACCAAGAAAGGCACCTTAGTGAGTTATGTGATGGCATGCAGTATTGGAAACATTACTATTCAGGATCTGAAGGATCCTGTTCGAATTAAAATCAAACACACAAGAAGCCAGGTAAGAAAATGCTACAGAGAACAATGGAAAAGAGGCAAACTATTTCAGAGAAGTATGAGGCCTTTTTGTTCCCTGACACAGTAAGAATTTTATTTTACTGGCACTTTTTTTGAGGGGAGCAATTTTCCAAAAAGGGGAGAACAGTTAATCAGGTCGGTACTGTAGTATCATGTTAAATATTGGCAAGTGGGGAGACTTGTCCATCTAGGGTTCAGTCATGAGAAGAATGAGAGTGAGGAGGACAACCTCTTTTGAAGGAACAACATATTGCTTTGAGAAATCAGATGCAGTTGCACAATCCTGCCGTTAAAAGTTTGTGGGTTTTTTTTTTTTTTTCAAGTCAGAAATTCCTGCTACTGGGAAAGCAGAAGGGAAATAGGCCAGGATGGACTTCTTTTTTTGAGAGGTTAGCAGTTATCTAAAATCTTGGCACATGTTGCTTTTTTGTTGCTTCATTGCCCTTGCTATCGTCTGTTTATTTGATAAAATTATACAGGGCTTCTCATGGTCCCAGGTAAGGCCAGGCACAGGCTTTCCCCTCCTTGACGGAGGGCCCACTTGTGATTCTCCCATTTATTAGGCAGTCAGGAAGGCAGGCAGGAAGGAAGCTGGCTGATAAGAAATGAGGCTTGGAAGTTAAGTCATCTAAGAACTAGCCTTGATTTGTCACCGAGCCCTTTGAGACTTCCTTGTTCTACCCTTTGGCTTCCTTTGTTTCAACTCCTTAATGCATGAAGAATTTTTTTTTATTGTGGTAAAATATATAATATAATACTATTTTAACCATTTTTAAGTGTACAGTTCTGTGACATTTTAGTACATTTATGTTATTCTGCACACATTTTGCCATTCATCTCTGGAACTGCTTCATAGTCCCCAGCTGAAACTATGTACCATTATAGAGCAGCTCCCCATTTCCCCTCCTCGGGACCCCACAACCACCATTTTACTCTCCATCTCTATGAATGTAATATTTGAGGCACCTGATGTAATTGACATCGTATAGTATTTGTCCTTTTGTGACCTGCTTATTTCATTTGACATCATCTCTTCAAGGTTCATCCATGTTCTAGCATGTACCAGAATTTCTTTCCTTTTTAAGGCTAGATAATATGTATGCATAATACATATGTATGTATGTATATCTCCCACATTTTTTTATCCATTCATCCATCAATTAGTACTTTGATTGCTTCCACCTTTTGGCTGTTGTGAGTAATGTTGCTGTGAACATGGATGTGCAAATATCTGTCTGAAGCCCTACTTTCAATTCGGGGCACATACTAAGACATAAAGGATAAATTTGAAGATGAAGTGAAATTACAATATAAAGAGCTTTGATAAATGCTAAGAATATCATGTTATGGTGGTACAAAAATAGTAACCTTTAGGTAAATGGGAAGCACATTTCCTCATGAGGTTTTATGGTTGGTTTCCACTTGAAGTCTCTGTGAGAGGAGATCCTTCTGGACTGCCTGCCATTCTTAGGTTGTATCAGCATGACTAATACTGGTCTATTTCTTTGTGAAAACCTTAGCATTTTGACTCTTTTCCCATATTCAGATCCTAAGATTTTTCACTTATTTTAAACACAATTTCACATGTTTATTCTTATGTTAATATAGGCAGTGCTTCATCCCATCTGTGCCTTCTGGGATCTGAACAAAAACGGTAAGTTTTAAAATATTGGCTGTCTTAAGAACAACTGAATTTTAAACATTGTTAGACACCCCCGTTTCCTTTCATTCCACCCCAGCCAGAGTGAGTCACAGTGTAAGTGTGATGACAACTGAACTGCAAAGTTTAGTTTAGGTAGCAGAGGAAGTGAACCTAATTTCTGCAACTTTTTACTCATTGCAAGAAGAAATAAGTAAACTTGATTTTTTTTATACCAAACAACCTCTTTGATTTCAGATACAGTTGTGCATTTGTGTTGTTACTTTTAGATGAACATCAGTATATACTTACTTGATCTTATTCATTTAAGGACACTTCTGAGATTATTTGATTGTGCATGAGGCACACAATTTAGCATCCAACTTCCAGATCTCAGATTATGGGGAAAGCATATTAAAGGACTATAAATATAGAGGTGGTTATAATACATATATTTTACTTGAAAGAAATGAACTGCTTCCAAAATGACATTGAACAATTAAGAGAAAATGGCAAAATTAAGGAATAAGTCATTAAGTATAAGGTATGCAGAACTCTTTGATGTGAAGGATGATCTATGAAACCTCCTACCTCTGCCTCCTGAGGGTCACCTTCCGTTGGGGATCCCCAGGGATATTATCATGGCTAAATCAAACCAGCACCGGTACAGTCTGCTTCTTGGTAGAAATGAATTCTGTGGGTGTCCAACCTCTGTTTTTGATATACCTTATCACAGCTAGTAAATTTTTTGTTGTTTGGTTTCTAGTTGCACAATTTTGACAAAGTGGATTTACTGGATACATAATTAAAAATGATATCACATTGCAGTGTTAAAATAATCTTTAAACCTATAAGTTGCTCATATTCCACATCCTACCATAAAAATTAGATAAAATGCATTCAAGGCATTTATAATAAGCTGCCACTGTGCATCATCGCTGTGTACTGAATAGCATGTTACAAGAAGGCAGACCTCTGTTTGTTCTCATGTCTTTATAAAAATAGAGGCTAACCTAAGGGAAAAAAATGCATTGATCTTCAGAGACTTCATTGGTATGTAATATATTTGAAAGGGGATACTCTTTTCATGGTAGTTTATTTTGTAATACATTAAAAGTTAAACTTGAATCAAACTTTTACAGGACCCCTGAGACACTTCAGTAGAATGCAGTTGAAAACCACTGACTAGATAATCTCTCGTTGCCAATCCAGTACTAACATTCTGTGATTCTGGGAATCTAAAAATTTTTTTTTGGAGGGGGCGGGAATCTAAATTATTCTAAGTATTGGCAGTTTTAAGTATTCTTAAAAGTATCTGTTTTACTGATAAACTGTAAGGCAGAAAAGACTAAGACGTATTTTCCTAAAGAAGATATCATCCATTATAGAAAAGGAACTGGCCTGCTGTTATTTTCACACTGTTTGTGGACTTCCTCTTACAGAAGGTTCTGGATTTTGGAACACGTCAGGATGTGTGGCACACAGAGATTCAGATGAGAGCGAGACGGTCTGCTTATGTAACCACCTCACACACTTTGGAGTTCTGATGGTAGGGGAGGAATTTCTAAACTCATTTTGAAATGATATAATTTGGGAAGGCATACTTCTTTTTGTAAGTCAGCCTTTTTAGACTGTGTTTTGGGAATTATTTCCTGATAATTGATATCTATATCTTGAATCTTTCTAACTAGCAGAGATCACATATATAAAATTTATAACAGGAATTATAAAAAAGAACCTTAGTTTTTTTTTCTCCAGTAGTATTAATAGCAATGATAAGTAATCCTGGAAACAAGAAAATCACCATGATATTCTTGAAAAGTTAAAGAGGAAGAAAATGTTGGATTTAACTAACATGGAGGGGAACTGTGAAAAGTCTGATAAAATGTTCTTGCATTATCACTCTTTAGATTGAATGTGACTTTATAGCAGATACTGCGCTAGGTGATCCAGCTGTCACCCAAAATGATGCACCACCGCCCTTGGCCTGTTAGAACAGACTAGGGTCTAAGACAGCATGAAGTCTTCAGGCCTGAAAGAGAAGTGATGGGTGTGACATGGGTCTCTTACCACTAGGCCTTCATATTAATCCTTTCTTTCCTTCTACCTTCCTTTCTTGCTTCCTTCTTTTCCTTCCTTCCCATGGCCCTAGTTTTATCTCATTATCCAGCCTATCCAACAGTTCTAGACAAAAATTAGATCACATAGACGTGGTTTTTTTTTTCCATCCCACCAAATTTTCAAAAGCCATGCTCTATGCAACTTGTTTGAATTCATCCACAGACTTATACCTCTATCTTATATCTAATACACTGATGTTTTTGCAGATACTTTTCTGGTGTGCAGTGCATCTTCCAGCTTGTAACATAGCTGTTGTTTCTGATATTTGGTATAGTTCCCAGGGATTAAACCACATTTGTTTTCCAATGATGATGGCAGTAATGTATGCTGAGAGAGTAAAGCCTTTTGAACATGGATTGCAGATACCATGGTTATGTTTATCCTCTCCCTTAGATCTTACCCCTACTTCCTGTAGTACTAAGCAGGAGCAGTAGGGGCTGTGGCATATGGCATTAGGCTCATGAACCCACTTGGCCATTGTCAATATGGGCATCCCATAAGTAATTTTCCTGACAGTCTACTGCATCATGCTCTGAGGGATAAAAAACTTGTCATTGAAAAAGGAAACAATCATAGCAAATAACTTTTTAACTTTCCCAAAATATAAATATTTTTCTTTCTGCCAGAGCATGAAAATGAACAATTAAACTGTGTTTTCCCTAAGAAAAACAAACAAACAAACAAAAAAGAAAAACAAAAACCTCTCAATTTTTAAAAAAGATTTTATTTATTTATTTGAGAGAGAGAGAGAGAGCGAGCGCTAGGGAAAGGGCAAACAGAAAGGGAGAGAGAATCTCAAGCAGACTCCACATTGAGGGCAGAGCATGATGCCAGGCTCTCTCTCCTGACCCTGCAATCATGACCTGAGCCAAAATTGAGTCGGATGCTTAACTGAGCCACCCAGGTGCCCCAAAATACTTTCAGTTTTAAATTTCATGTTCTCCTTTTTCCAAAAGTGACAGCAGACATTTTTTTTAAAAGCATTTACTTTGTATCTTTATTCATTTAGGTATATAAACTTTAGCTTAATTCATTTAACTATTTGAATTGTGTACATGTGAACACATGTATATGTATGCATGTGCACGTGTGTGTTTGAGCAGGATTATGTACTTTGTAGGTCTAAGATTAAATAAATAGGTAACAGTTAAGTATAGTTCCGTATACAGCAGTGGTTTACATGTAACCACAGTTTGGCTTCCCATTACTTTGGTTACTTTCTTCATACATTGTTTGAATTTTATTATGAATTTGTTACTGTGTATTTCTCTGTTGTCATTTTATTAAATAATTAGTTTTACATATATATGAACATATGCATTTTTTTAGTTCTATTCTTTCCATCTTGGTGCTCTTATTTTCTTTCTTTCTTTCTTTCTTTCTTTCTTTCTTTCTTTCTTGGTGCTCTTATAAGATTATATAGTACTAAGAGAAAAACTTTCCAGAATTTATTCTTCCTAGAGATGTCCCATTCCTCTTGGCTTTTCAAGACCACCAAGACTTTGTTAAGAGTTTTCATGCTTTACAAACTCTTTATTCACTTGTCACTTGTAAGATATTCCCAGAGTCTACATTGCCCTGTGGCACTTTTACCATATGAGAAGTTAAAAAATGCACCCCAGCCCCATAATTATATCTTCTAATCTACAAATGTATGAAGGATTTAATGTTCCCTGTTAACATTTCTTTATAGTAAAACTGATTTTAATACTTTTAACATTAGTACATTTTCATGTTGGCTAGATCAGAGGAATAAATATTTTCATATTCTTTGTTCTCTAAAAGTACAAAACAGCATGAGAGTTGTGTTTGAATGTGTAATAATAAACAACATTATTTTATTTAATTTACACTTTAAATTGTGATTTTAATTGTGGATTGCAAGTCTACCCCCTTGCTTAGATGGGAGCCATAGGTTTTGCAAGAGGTAATGACAAGTCACTTGTAGATTCCTCAAGACTTTCTCTGCTCCATGAAATCCTGGAGTAACCAAAATGTTGGTCAAGGTAACCCATCTGTGAGTCCACTGGCGCTGACTTGAACCCCATCCCCAAGAAGGCTCCATTTTTGAACATCTGCATAATGGAGGTATCTTTTCTCCTCCAACCAGGATTGAGTAGATAGTCTTAGCTCAAGATTTATCCCTAACCCAATTCCCTACTTAAGAAGAAAAAAAAAGACTTTGCAATTTTTTTCTCCTTTTGCAAGTCTGCTTCTGCACAGTGAAATTAATACTTCATGTTAATATTCTAGAAAGTGTTTACTTCTTTCTATCCTACAACCTCTAACACTTTAAATGGTGCTCTTTCAGGTCTACAGAGGTTAAAATTTAAGGAAAAAAGTAACAAAAAACAGCTATGATCTAAAACTTTGTAGTAGCTTCATATTTATTTAAAAAAAATAAATAAAGGCCACTCAACCTAATACATGCCAAGCTTTGAAATGACCATGGTTAAGATCCTTTGTACTACACTCAGAGGTCCCAGTCTCTGGCTGAGCCCTTCCTATTGGACATAGAAGCCAAAGTTTGCCTGAAGGCTCACATTGACCATGGTGGCCTCCATTTGTACTTGTGTCCCTAGCCCTGCAAATGTTAGGAATGGGCCTGATAATTTATTCTGCAAGGCAGTGACCTCCTCCCCAATTTCTGATGGGAGACCGACCCAGTGGTTTTGTTCCTCAGGCTATCCTGGTGTGCAAATAATTTAGATTACAAGGTAATGATAGAAAGCAACCTGCAACTCTCTCAGTAATGCTACACTTTTGCTTCATAGAATGATCTGCAAGAGCACAAAAAAATGAAATGCACTGTTGTTTTTAGCCCTAAGATGGAGCTAAGACTGTAAGTGCTAGCAATGAACTTTCTAATAAAATACCATTCCCATGAAAAGAGAGATTCTTAACAGCTACTTCCCATGTTTTATGCAGGACCTTCAAGGAACTGCCTCACAGATAGATGCAAGAAACACCAAAGTTCTCACCTTCATCACCTATATTGGGTGTGGGATATCTGCTATCTTTTCAGCAGCAACTCTCCTGACGTATGTTGCCTTTGAGTAAGTATTTTTTTATCTGTCAAAATCCAGTGCTAACTGTCCCAAAATGTGAATAAGAAAATTGCCTTTGCTTTTAAAAATACTTATATGCTTTTTGAATCATGTAGAGTAGTTCAACTTTAATATTTAGGTTTCTCATAACATATATCATACAATATAAATTTTGCAGTATAGAATCTTCATTTATAATTATTGTATTTCTATGGATAAAATGCATTTAAACCTGTAAGAGATGATTAACATATATATACAAATTGTACAAAGTGCTTTTTACATGGTAAGAGATGAAAACTTTTGTTTCACAGATCTTATAAAATTAGTCCTGAAATAGAAACCTTTTTTTAAAAAAAATATTTTTTATTTATTCATTTGAGAGAGGGAGAGAGAGCAAGAACACGAGCAGGGAGGAAAATCCGATGGAAAGGGAGAAACAGACTCCTTGCTGAGCAAGGAGCTCAACTGGGTTTGGTCCCAGGACCCAGGTATTATGACCTAAGCTGAAAGCAGATGCTCCACTCACTGAGCCAGCCAGACTACCTCCCCAACAGTACCTTAAAAAAAAAAAAAAAAGAATCCTTACCTCATTAAGAAAATTTAAGGGAAATTGTTTTATTATAACAAAAATATCATTTTTATAACTAGCATTTTTCCTGGATTAAAAAAGATCTGTTGGGATCCCTGGGTGGCGCAGCGGTTTGGCGCCTGCCTTTGGCCCAGGGCGCGATCCTGGAGACCCGGCATTGAATCCCACGTTGGGCTCCCGGTGCATGGAGCCTGCTTCTCCCTCTGCCTATGTCTCTGCCTCTCTCTCTATGTGACTATCATAAATAAATAAAAATTTAAAAAAAAAATCTGTTAAAAAAAAAAATCTGTTGAAGCTAACTGGAAATTAGGTAAACAATTGCAGTTTTGAAATGAAATTAACATTAAAAAAAACTATAATTTGCCAAATACTCATAAATATCTTTAAATATTTCTACATAAAAACAAATCTCCTCCTCGTGAAGTCATGTCACAATGATGCTACCTAATCCACTACAGAGCTTTACAGAAGACAGGAATTTACTGCCTGTGCTTAAGAGATTAATTTACAGTATTCCTTCTCATCTTTTTCCCCCCTTTTCAGAAAATTGCGAAGGGACTATCCTTCTAAAATCTTGATGAACTTGAGTACAGCCCTGCTGTTCCTGAATCTCCTCTTCCTCTTGGATGGCTGGATCACCTCGTTTCATGTGGATGGCCTTTGCACGGCAGTTGCTGTCTTGCTCCATTTCTTCCTTCTTGCAACCTTTACCTGGATGGGTCTAGAAGCCATTCACATGTATATTGCCCTGGTTAAAGTATTTAACACTTACATTCGCAGATACATCCTGAAATTCTGCATCATTGGCTGGGGTAAGCCTCCTAAAAAGTGTTGGTTTCACGGAAACCACCAGTTTCATAGGAAAATCCTATTTTGGAAGCTTAGCATTGCTAAAAGAAACTTCAAAATTGTGAACGATGTGGATTTGATGTACACATCCCAAGGCAGGGGCTTCCTTGGTATGGTATTTTTTAAAATTATTAAGCTGTCCTTACTAAACTCAGGAGTAAAGGAAAAAGCCTTAGCCTCCTGAGTCACCACAGACTTATTTCCTGTGATCAGAGCCAGCCCACCCAAGTCTGAAGAAGCAGCTGGCAGACAGTGGTGCCTTTCCATTATGTTTCAAAATATAAAGGCCAGCTCAGACTCCTAGCTATCCTCACCCCCTAAATACATGCCCATGTCTTGGAAGCAGTGAGAGAATGTTATTTTTGTGTGTGCATCCAGAATACTGACAAAATTCTTGCCTTGAACTTCTCAACGT
The DNA here is from genome assembly GCF_003254725.2 of Canis lupus dingo. NCBI lineage: Eukaryota > Metazoa > Chordata > Mammalia > Carnivora > Canidae > Canis > Canis lupus. The sequence goes on from NC_064243.1 coordinate 34,081,772, forward strand.
GATTCCTCAGCCAGACATGGATGCTACCATTAGCCTGTTTGGAATCTTCTAAATGGGCTTCTTTTTTATCTAGCTTCATATTGGAGCAAACCTTTAGAGGGTTTGTGTGTGTGTGTGTGTGTGTGTGTGTGTTTGTTTTGGTTTTGCAGGTGGCAATATAAATGTATGGGATATTTCCAAGGTATTTGATGCTAAAAGTGTCTTTCAGGGAATTAGAGTGGTGTGGTTTTCTCCAGTGAAATATGTATGAAAATACTTGATTCTCTTGAGAGAAAAGAGGAGACTATAAAAATTTTATAGCCCCATGGTTTCTTCCCCACTGTTTCTAAAGAGTTTTCTTTACATAGAAAGGGGCAAAATAAGCTGCAGATCCTTTATTGCCCGAACTCTGGCAGAATGACAGCTGTCATTAATGAAGCACATTTGCTTCTGGATTCAGAATAAATGAGGTTCTGGTTCTCTAATGAGTAAGAGTAAGAAAACACAATATTTAAAGATTTTATTTATTTATGAGAGACACAGAGAGAGAGAGAGAGAGAGAGAGGCAGAGACACAGGCAGAGGGAGAAGCAGGCTCCATGCAGGGAGCCCAACATGGGACTTGATCCCAGGATTCCAGGATCACGCCCTGGGCCAAAGGCGGGCACTATACCACTGAGCCACACAGTGATCCCACACAATATTTAAATATCTGTATTTAAGAGTGAGTTTTAATTGTTGCCATTTAGACTTGGATGTTTCACACCAAAGAGGGGACTGCATTGTTCCTTTTAACCAAGTTTCCAGTTCTAAAACAATTGGATTCTGTGATATAGAGGGTTTTCTTTCTCTCCTTTTTTTCCTCTTGCCATTATCAGTCTTATAAAGCAGTTCCAGATGCTCAGAACAGTTGCTTATGTCACGGTCTTTCTGTAACAGGTCTGCCTGCCCTGGTTGTGTCCATTGTTCTGGCAAGCAGAAACCAAAATGAGGTCTATGGAAAAGAAAGTTATGGAAAAGAACAAGGTGATGAATTGTAAGTAATAAAACTTGTTGGAAATTTATTTGTGATGAGTACATATCCTTTGCTTCCTGGGGTGTAGTGCAAGTTCCCAGGCCAGTAGGGAGCCTCTTAGTTTGGAAGGTTGAAAATGTGTCTGTGTGCCTTTGCTGACATCTCTGCTGCTCCATAACTGTATTGGGCTGGGTACCCTGCCTGCTAGAGCTGCTTCCCCACATTCACCTGCACTCTGTCACCTGGGGGACTGCAGAGGTAGTCTGGTATATGGTCTTCCAGGCTCAGAAGACCCGTCCTGTGAGGGCATTCTGTAATACTCCCCTTCTTTAAGCGCACACATGTTTCAAGAAAATTAAATCAGTATTTGTATTTGGTAAATTCCCTTCAGAATAATCAGTGGAATCAGTGTGGAATCATTGAGGCCTAGATTGGGATGTTGTTCACTTTTATCCAGCCCATAATAGGTACTCAATAAATATTTGTTGATTGAATGAATTATTGGATGCACACAGAGCTTACTCCTGAGATGAGACCCATGAGACCACATCTCTGCACATGTTTCGTGGATGGAGAACATTTTCATATCAAGGCAGTGTCTAATCTGTGCTCATTCCCTCATAGACTTCCATTCTCTTATAGTTCCAAAGCAGCACTCAAAATATCCCACAAGAACTAGTGGAAAATAGAGGAGCTAGGTCAGGAACTTCTGGATTCTAAGGGGACTTCCATATGTAAGGGGATATTAGTGCCAGAGACAAGCAGCATCTTTTAGGGGATTATTATAATAAGATACATTAAAAGTAGAAGTCAGTCCCAAATAAGGGAATTTTACAAGTATGTTAGTCAACTCTCACAGGGCTTTACACTCCATTGTAGTAAATTATCATGCCATCAACAATGTCATTTGTTGAGCATTTATTATATGCCAGGAATCACGTTATGTTCTGGGATCCAAAGATGTTCAAGACAGGTTTTGCCTTTGTGGCACTCATGATCTAGTGTGGAATACGTAACCCAGAATGAGAATTTCATGAGAATTTTAATATGAATTTAATTGCTTTAAACAATTTATCCAATTTTTGAGGTACCCAAGAACTCCCATAGTATTAATTAGGTACTGGGGCATCTGCAAATTGTAGTATATGTTGACTTTACTCATAGAACACTTTACACATGGTGCAGTTTTAAAATTACTTTATTTCCTGATTTATAAATATCATTCTGGATATCAGGTATCCAGATATACACTTCCTCATATCATAGAAGTGTTGTAATTGGTGTAAGCTTTTTAACTGTTCATGAGAAGTGTCACTATAGGAATATCACAGTTCTATAACAAGGTCTTGCCTCAACTGGGCCAATTATATTAACAGGAATTATTTTGCAGCAGTAATGGAATCCGTGATTATGTATGTCTTAAGTAGGAATTTACTCTTCTCACATGACAAGAGACATGAAAATAGACCGCAACTGGCATTGGTTTTATGGCTAAAAATGTCAGGACCAGCAACTCTGCAGCAGTCTTGGCCTTTATCTCAGATAGAAGGTGATCGCTGTAACTCCAGAGCTTGCATTCATGTTGGAGGCAGAAAGAACAAATAAGGATCTCTCCTAAAAAGCTCCTAGCAGATTTTGCTTCTGTATCGTTTTGTAGAGCAATGTCCACATGACTACCCCTTAAATGCAAAAGAGATTGAGAAAATGAATACTTAAATTTCCCATTCTCTGGAGTACAGTCGCATAAGAGAAAAGGGGTTAGACATGGTTTTGAGTGAGCCAACCCAGAGTGTCTTCACGCCAAGTCAGAATTCAAGAAGCCACCTTGGTTTTTTGTTGTTGTTGTTGACTTAAATAACTCGATATTAAGATGATGGTTATCCAAACCTAGCCAAAAAAAACCCTGTGTAAACATCAAAAAAGAAACTGAGGCCCAAGAAAATGAAGTGACTGTCTAAAGGTATTGAGAAAGGCCCAGCTGTGAAATCTGCAGAAGCCCAAACTAAACCAGGAGAAGTCTTAGGTAAACAGGACATGGTAATAAATCTCTTTTTCTTTCTTGTTTCTTCTTTAAGCTGTTGGATTCAGGATCCAGTCGTATTTTATGTGACCTGTGCTGGGTATTTTGGAGTTATGTTTTTCCTGAATGTTGCCATGTTCATCGTGGTAATGGTGCAAATCTGTGGGAGGAATGGCAAAAGAAGCAACCGGACCCTGCGTGAAGAGGTTTTAAGGAACTTGCGCAGTGTAGTCAGCCTGACATTTCTACTGGGCATGACATGGGGTTTTGCTTTCTTTGCCTGGGGACCCTTAAATGTCCCTTTTATGTACCTCTTCTCCATCTTCAACTCATTACAAGGTAAGATAAGTGGTACCTTTGTAATTTCTGCCTTCTAAATGTATCATGTTTGCAAACACCTCCATTTTGGGGTAGATGTCATGCGAAGTTTCTACATCATTGTTCCAAGTAATGAACATAGTTCCAGGTACAGGGTACTCATTAAAAGGATCTTGAATAGAAAGATGAGATAGAATGTCAGTTTGTTTTCAGTGATGTGTATCCCAAGCACTCAGAACAGTACCTGGCAGATAGTAGGTGCTCAATAAATCTCCGTTGTTTTATGACTAAATATGGGGCGGGGAGGTACCCAATGGGGAGTTTAAAGGGAGACACAGGCAACTTTTACCTTCTTCACAGTTTTCCTTACTATCCTATGTGCATGTAACATTCTTGGCCAGGAGAATTTTTAGAATCTATGCAGGAACAGAGCAATAGCCCTTGACTCCTTGGCCCCTTGGATTTCAAAATACATACTCTAGTTCAGAAATGCTCATTTTCTCATGAGATATGGCAGTTAGTTCAACAATTTAACAAACATTTGCCCAGTGGCCCACTTTGTACAAAAATTGAAGGCTTCCATTGAGGAGCTTCCTGTCCTGCCTCTGGTTCCATAACACATACCTGCTTCTGGTTCTAGACTCTATGGGTGAATTTCATGTTGAAACTTAAATAAATATGAATTACATCTTTCAAAAGCTGAACGACATTCTTTAAGATATTGGATATACCTTGGGTTATTGATAAAGCTCCCCAATGTTCAGAAGCACCATAAGGCCCCCCCAAAAAAGGAATGAAGTGACCAAACTTGGACTTTATTGAGGGGGGGGGGTACTCCAGGCTTCCTGAAGTTCCTGGTCATGCTGTTGTTAAGTGTGTAGGGAAAGGAGAGCTGGCTAAAGCTGAACTGGAGTGCATAGGGTGGTGGATGCAAGTTTACAGCATTCATCCAATGAGATGCCTGGGCAGTTGCCCCCCTTACAGGTATGTTCTAAGAGAAGTTGGTATTTACCTGCAGGGGAGTGTTTATTTTGTATCATACATACCTGTTTTGCTTTACCCCCTAGTTTTCCTTCCAGCTCCTGAGTGCCTGCAAAAAAAAAAAAATCTGTCATGAAGTAGGTGCTCAGTGATTGTTAAATGAGTAAATGGATTGCTGGATGAAGAAAGGGAGGAGCCTTGGAGATGGCCTAAATCCAACCTGAGTCTCTTCTGGCATAAATAGGCATTAATTAGTTCAGCAAATTTTATTCGGCTTCACTCTTCCATAACAGAGGAAATATGTGGGCTCATTATCTTTGGTAAATAGAATAATAAGCCTTAAGTACATCTCCAAAAGTCAGAAACTGGATAGGTAGCATATGAATGCAACTTCATATCTAGCTTTGTAAAGTGAGCATTCCTCTATGTAATCTCTTCTATAATATACAACATAAAAGTGCCTAGATAAATATTGACAAAAATGTCCATTAACATTAGAAATTCCATGGTTTTATATTTCAGGCCCATTAATCTGCCAGCCCAACCTTGTTTTTGCTTTTAGAATTTCCTGGCAGTTTCAGTAACCTTCAACAGCTACAGTTGTCTGTTCAGCTCTGTTTCCATTAATGAGAATTGGGATGTTTTATTTTTCCCAGCATAGGTCTCCTGTCAGAAGGGAAAAATGTTCTAAACCATCATCAAGTCACAGTTCTCCATAAATCGCTAACTTTTAAGACTAATGTTAAATTATATAAATTTAGAACAGATTTCTGCATATCCAGTGACATTAAAAACACTTCCTGAAAAGGAAATTTAAATTAAAACACAGTGATACAGAGCATATGAGTCCACCAACAATTGCTTACTGGCTGGGCTTGTATAAAAACTTGTCAGGATGCTATAGAAAGTCACTTAATGGTTTTTATTTAAGTCATTTTCTGAACCTTCCAAGAGCAGCTTGGCTGTTGTTGAAAGTATATGCTTTATTAAAAGATGCATGTAGGATCTAGACAGTCTAAAGAAACAATTCAGTGAACTCAGGTAGTACCTAGGCAAAATAAACTCAGGTAGTACTTAGGCAAACTACATTTTTTTTATTCTTTCTATTTTTATTCCCGCAAAAAACTTGATATGATCCCTTTGTCTCATGGAGTTTATGTTTTAGTAAGAGAGACCAACATTAATCAGATAGTCACCGTATGAAATGGAGCTGGTTGGTGTTGAGAGCACATGACAGAAGACATAGTGGCTAAGCTGGAATCTGAAGGATCAGTAGGGATGAACTAGATGAAGGTGGGGGTAGGAATGGAGAAGAGATGATTTCAAGAGGAGGGCACTCTGTGTGCAAAAAGCCTGCAATAGTTGGTGATTATAGTGTATGCCCCAGGAATTAAAAGAACCAAGAAATAGCCATAGAATGACAGAGAGGTGGGCATGGCACAAAAGGAAGGCTGGGGTTGGACCAGAAGGTTCTGTGTTTTGATCTTTCTAAGAACAGTGGGAAGTCTGAAATCTTTTAGGCCTGTGGAACGACATGATCAGATGTGCATTTTATAAAGATAAAGCTGGACATAATGTGAAGAAGGGATTAGAGCATCCCAGTAGTCTGTTGGGAAAAGCAGAGAGGAGGCTATTTCAGTCGTCCAGGTAAAATAATACAGTGCAGTATTTTAGACTGTGCTGGGATGGGGGAGCTGGAGATACACAAATAGAGTCCAGAGAAATTTTGGAATTGTGCTGCCACAAAATACTTATCACTGGTATACTCAAAACTTTTATTCTTCTAGAATGGTTAGGATAAGTGGTCTTCTTGCTTAATGCCATGCTGTCGCTAATTGAAGCCTATCATTAGGGATCCCTGGGTGGCGCAGCGGTTTGGAGCCTGCCTTTGGCCCAGGGCGCGATCCTGGAGACCCGGGATCGAATCCCACGTCAGGCTCCCGGTGCATGGAGCCTGCTTCTCCCTCTGCCTGTGTCTCTGCCTCTCTCTCTCTCTGTGTGACTATCATAAATAAATAAATAAATAAAAAAAAAAAAATATTGAAGCCTATCATTATTAGATTTAGCAATGGCCGAAGATTTAGAATGTGATACAATATTCTGAAAACTAAATCCATGCCAAACAAATGTTAATCTCGGATTTAGCTTGGTGCTGAGCGTATGAAAATCAGCAAGGTCTTAATTTTGAAGACCCCCAAGTTACCCTTGCATGTTAGAGAGATGGCACCTCTGAGAAGGACAGGTGTTCACATTGGGTCTGCAGGGAGGCCAGGACATCTTTATCATAGGAGTGGCTTCTGCTAGCAGGTTTCTTCTTATTTTTGTATATATCTTCAAAACTTTTGTTCAAACATGTGAAAAATCCGTTTTATTTTTCAGGGTTCTTAGAAATAAATGCTTGTATGGATATGAGTGTCTTCAAACACACATACATATATGTATGATTATATGGATATTTATGTAAATTTGCATAGCTTACATATTAAAATTTTATATTGTTTTTTAAATTTTTTAAAGATTCTTATTTTAATGTTTATTAACATTATTTTATGTTTTAATTTTTATGTACATTTATGTACATTTATAGCCGTTGGCAACTTAACTGCCAAAAGTAGGGCTGAGCTCATATTAGAAAATTATCATCATCTGTGTGGCTGTAGCTAAAATTTTACCTACTTGAATAAGCAAAAGAAATCATGAATTGAATCAAGCCTAAACCTAAGTTAATTGTTTTCTAATTTTCCACAGTATATTGCTTTTTTTATTACCTACTTCACTTCAGTATGCTATATTTTATTAATCAATCTGCTGATTTTTTTTCTTGTGAGATGAAAAGATCAATGGATCTTCTCTTGCCATGGTGGTATTATAGATCTATCTGCTTTTGCTATCATTGTTGCTTTCCCAGGATGAAATTGGCAGATCTTGCTGTAGTAGAAATTTTAATTTTTTCTAAAGAATACAACTTGAGAAAATAGTATTCTATACAAATTGCTATTTAAAAGGGAACAGATGTTTGACAAAAAGTGTATCGTAATTCACATGCCTGAGAATATTAGCCTACACTTCAGGAAATACAACGTCACTCATTTTAAAGAAGTAAAAGACGATTCCCTGATTGTTGAAAGATGGTGGCCAGAGTCCTCTTGGGTTCCTCTTGCCCTTGGCAATATCAGTGTGCTTGCAGGATGGATTATTGCTCTGAGATGAAGTATATGCCCATAGTTGCTCATTATAAAAGTAATGAACAGTATTTAGGCTGTATATTTTTTTCATTAACTGTGCAAAAGCATTTGACACTATCAGTTAGTTTAATACTCCTGACAAGTTTATCAAGAGATGAAGTCTATCTAGTTCCATAGCAAGAAGTTGGTCTTCAATTTTCCTTTTTGAGATATGTGAAGCAATATTGATTAATACTCTCAAGCACAATCAGCCCATCTTCTGTACATATTTATGACAGCATAATAAGATGCAGCATCTGGTTCTGAAAATAGGAGCCGCCATGGCGAACACAGAAGGTTATTATCAGTTTACTCAGAGATAATGTTTGCCATTAATTAATTTGATAACATTAAAATAGACCCAGAGCAACAGACATAATTTATATTCACATAATTCATTGTGGTTTATAAAGAACTAACACACAACAGCCATGATTTGATGTAATTCTTAAAGTATGTGTAGAAAGTAGGTACCCAAGAAAGAGAGTGTTTTATGCATTTATAGTTGAAGAAACAGGCTCAAAAGAGTTAAGGACCCCCCCAAGATTAGTCTGAATCTGACAGTGTATTATTTACAATATAGCATATATGAAAATAGAAAAGCACATTATTAGGAGACAAAGCATAAGAAAAAAATTATTGCCTTTTCAATTTTTTGTTTCAAAGTTTCTAGTTTTTTCCATTGAAAAAACTTAGTAATTATATGCTTAATGAATAAATGCTAATTTATTCTTAGCCTTATTCAGAAAAAATAGTTTAGAGAAATATATTTGTTATTATTATTTTAATCTTATTGGCAAACTAAGAAAATTAAAGTAAGGGATAGGAACCTCCTGACAGCTAAGCTGTGTTGTAATCACCTATACAACATGGGGAATTGGTGCCAAGGTAAAGAGATGAACCACCTTTAAACCCAAACATCTGAAACGACATCATGTTGGCTGAGATGTTACACATTGCAAGGAAATAAATTACTCATCTTTTGGCAGGGCATTTGTGCCACGGAGAAATAATTTTCTAAAGGGCATCTTGGTAGTATGAAAGGAGGATTCAAAAGTTTCCCAAAGAGAGCCATAAACCCAGTCCAGGGGCCAGCTGGCTATGTCTGTGTGACAACACAATATATGAGCTGTTCAGAGACCTGGACTCAGGCTTCCTAGGAAGCTGAGAGGTAATCTAGACCATTTTTGTCAAAAATCAGTTCTCTTGGGGTGCCTAGGGGCTCAGTCAGTTAAGCAGCGAACTCTTGATCTTAGCCCAGGTGTTGATCTTGGGGTTGTGAGTTCAAGCCTCATGTTGGGCTCCACGCTGGGTGTGGCGCCTACTTAAAAAAAAAAAAATCCGTTATCTAAAGCATGCATCCTTTTTGCCTACATACGTGATTTGAATAATTCTTGATTTTCCCACCAGAACTACTTATGCCTGTGTACCTAATTAAGATACACTTACTCATCATTACTAGCCACTCTGACTCCACCTTGCATCCCTGAACTTCCCCCTAATGATGTTTCTGGATCCTTTATTATCCAGAGTAAGAGAAAGTTAAGGGAAGCCATTTGTTAGAATTTATTGATCATCAGCAGATCTTGCGGAAAGTGGAAAGTGTCAGTGGCCTTTAGTCAGTGAAGCACTCATTGAGAGTTGAAGACCCAATATTTGGGTTTTAATTTAATTTAATTTTTTTCTCTACCAAGGCTTCTTGAAAGTGACCTTCTGGAGCTGACAAAGAATGACAATATGTGCTGTCTTGAATTTTCTGTACCGCTTTCATTTTTATATCCAAGGGAAACTGTTCCTTGGCAATTTTTTTTAAGCTTTTGATAATCAGGCTAAAGATCTGAGAACATCCCTTTGGTTACTCATTTTACATCTGCCCCCAGAAAGCTGCAAATCTTTGCCAGAATCAACCAAAGAGAATGAGTCCCATGCGGGAGCCAAATTCCTAGCCAAAAGATTGAGGCTCAGAATTTTCTTTTTCTAAATACAGAATAAAATAGCTTTTATAAAGACCAAGGTTAGACACAGCTCATAAAACCTACAGCAAACATAGCGCCATTACTTAGAAGGAACCCCCCCCCCCCCAAACATGTGTCTTGAAAGTGTTCCCAGGTCAGTGAAAGGACCAGATATCAAAAACCAAATCCACTTCTTGATGAGAGTTTTCAGAATGTTTCTACTCCAAGTTTAGGTCTTTCTTGCAGGTATCCCTTCATTATATTTGCTGATCCAGCCTTGGCCTGCAATGTGCTTCCCCAAGAGGAATTACCTTTTCCTCCCTAACAATGTCCACGGGCAGGCCCACCATCACACATGCTTGCAACACCATCCTCCATCACAACTGAAAAAGTCATTTGTTTTAAATAAGAAAATTGCAAAATTTATGGAGAAGTAAGACATCTTAAATTCCCATATTGTTCTAAATTTTGCTTTTGTCTTTTTTTAAAGGGAGCAGATCCCTCCAGTTAGTGAAAGATGGTGGTAAAAGGAAAGCAAGGGTGAGGGGTTTTGGGTGAGTAAAGGATCAGTTAGGAATCTATTCATTTAAAATGGGTTTAAGTTTTTGTTTTTCTTCTTGTTCTAGCATGGAATCTGGGTTCATGCAGGTAAAATAAAGAATCAAGGCAGTTATCAAGCTGAAGAAGCTATTGCTAAGGAACTTTGGCTTAGATTCATTAGAGTGGAAGGGCCATCATGAGTTCTGTTTTATGCGATATAAAGGTTTTGTGGAACTAGCACTAGCCTGTCAGGATGAAGTAAAGGTTTTAATTCTGATTCAATCTTTACGCCCATTTCAGCTTCCAACTTTTATGGGCAATGTTCCCTATTCCCTGGTCAGTTAACTAAGGCTGTAAGTCAATATGAAGAGTAAAGGCCAATTATCCTGGTCCCTGGTCACAGCTGAAAGCCCTTCCCAGAAAGCTAGAAGAGCCTGTTTTTCCAGGTGGTATGGAGATATCCTTTGAGGGGCCATGTGGTTGATAGGAAGATTCTCAAAGGGAAAACATTTGCTAGAAAGAGAGCATAGATGAGGATGAGAAATCAAACGGATTCCCTTGGATGTCAGTGTAGAACTCTAAAGTTCTGTGATTTTAGTTCTGCTTCTGGCAGCAAGACCTATAAATAAATGAGAGGGGGGAAAACTCTTCAAAATTGAAGAGGGAATAGCCCTGTTTTCTCACTTTAGCCTCCAAGTTTCCTTGGCTCTCCTGCTGCATTTTCTCCTCCTCCTTCCTGAAGTGTTTAGAATTTCTTTCCATACTGAGTATGCGTGTCCTTCCAGATGCACATACCTACCACATTTCCCACAGCTGAACTGTACAAGGGATGTTTTGTCCTGTAAGGATTTTGGTATAATATTTATTGCCAGACTAATTTAAATTCACTTGAAAGGGCTAGTTACTATGAATAGTAAAATAACCTATTATGAGAATCCTATTCTGATTTAAAATGGAAATGTATCCAATGGCTAAAGTAAATCAGCATAATAACTCGGCACTTAAGTACATATTAATTCCTAAGAATTCTAATTTCTCATGCCTGTGGTTTAATTTTGTCTCATAGCATCACAGTTCATAATGGGGACACAGGGGGTGACCTTTCAATGCCTGCCATCACAGCAGTTTAGATGTTCAGATTTTAAATCTAATTTATATTCCAGTGTCTCTTGAACTTATTGGATGCCTATATATTTACTGGCACATATGGATGCTTAAAAATAGGCAATGTCATCTAATGCTGTGTAATTATAATTTAGAACAGCACTGCACAATCTAAAAAAAAATGTTTTATTAAGTCAGATTTATCTTTAACCTCCTCCTCTGTGATGGTGGTTAGCATCAGACTCTCAAAATAATGTACATTTTACCATTCCAGCAAGGTTGACAAAGTGAATCCCAGAACTGGTTTCTTCCCAGTGTCCTGAAAACACCAGCCATAACCTCTGAAGTATTTTTTCCTCTAGTAGATATGACATTTGTAAAAATTACTGAGTGTAAAACAAAGGAGATAACATCTGGCAACTTTCCCCTTCTGCCCTCAACTAAAAGAAAAGCATCGGCTCAGTGTGAGGCCCTGTAGTGAGTGATGCTTGGGAAGGAAAGTTTCTAATTGAAGTTCGTAATCTCTCCCAGTTCTAATATGTGATTGTGTGAAACCCTGGCTTAAGAACACATGGCTACCTGTGTTTTCAGGTCTCGGACAAATACTCCCCAGAACAAATCCTGCAGATCTGTCCTGGTTCACAAAAACAGTAAACCTGAGGCAGGGGCTCTGCTCTCTCGAATGGCACTCTCCTTCATCTGTAACTTGTGTGGAACTCTCCTCAGGCTTTCATGCCCTCTGCTCCCTTAACTCAGAAACTGCCACCACCTCATTGAAGCCTCAAAGACTGTGTTAACCAATTCAGATTATGTACATGCCTTGGTTCTTCACACTATCAGTTATACTAAAAGGCATGTTTACCTATTAAAGGGATTCTGTGTGTCAGCAAACTGCATAGGGAATTGGGGTTGGAGAGGTGGTAGGAAAGTTCTGAAAAGCCATCAGATTTAGACAGTCTGAGGGTGAGGGCTGAACCCAGTTATGTCTCCCTATTCCCTGGGAAGGTGGACAGCTGGCAGGTGCTGACTCTAGGGTTTTGAATGTAAAGAAAAGCTTCTTCCTCCTCTGAGATTGGTCATGCCTGCGCCAGCCCAGTCTGTAAGCATGTCTCCTCCCTCTTGCCCCTCTGGCCCAACCCCGCTGTCCTCCTCCTGCCCACTGCATGGGCACTTTCAGGAGCTGTGTGTGTGTGTGTGTATTTGCTTTCTGAATGACTGAAATTTGATTCATATTTATTAGAGCTTTCTTTTAAAATTAGAACTTTCCTGCTCTGATATCATTTCAGACAAATAACTAGGTCACTAGGCTATATTTCCTTCACAAATCGCTTTAAGAATACAGTATTAGTAGTAAATAACATAACAAATGAAACAATAGTTTTACTTATATAAATTTATAGAAGATCTCATAAAAATAATAAATTGGTAAATATTACCGATTACCAGTATTACTTCACTTAGGTCATCATATGTTTTATTTATACCTCTTAGAGATATATGTGTTTGCATTTCCCAGGTGTTTTTAAATAGGCTAGCTATCTATTAAATCAGTGACCAGTGACCAGTGATAGCAATAGGAATTTATAGAGCACTTCCTAGGGGTCAGGCACTCACTGATGATCAAAGAAGTCAATCCCAGAGAAAGAGAATCCTTCTCTGAGGTCAGGGCCCATCCAGTAGCAATCCAGCATGCTTCTTTTCTAATAGTCCATAATGCAATTTATTCTGGAATAAAATTATGGGCATTTAGAGTTAAGATATTGAAACATAAAAACATATAAGTATAACCATAGACATATTTTCTCAGTTTAACTATACACCTCAAAAGAGAGTGCTTTCAATACTTTGCCCCACTTTTCCAGTTAGACACACACTACAATGTAATTTATAGTTTTCTTGATGAATACTCCATATTCGAAAAGGACAAATAAGTCAACGTCCTTAAATGTACTGTAATATTTTTTACTTTTATGTCTTCCCATGCTAGATGCTTCACCTCATGAAAGCAATGATCATCTACCTTGCTTACCTTTGAATATGCAGGTCCTAAATCAACAATTCCTCTTGTTTAACACTGCTTTGTAGTCACTGAATGAGTTACCCTTTTTAGAAACTTCCCTTGTCCCCTACCTAAAGCTTTCTTCAGGTTCAATTCAAGCCCTACATCCTCTAAAAGACCCTCCCTTATCTAGATACTCTGCTTAGTATAGTATATTATGTTGGCAGTACCTGGGCAACTAGCTTGTGTACTTTTTAGAAACTTTTGCCTTAAATATATTTTCATTATATTCTATGGCTCCTTAATTTGTATTCTACTCCAGTTTTTCATCCCTCGTCCCCAAATACCTTTGACACATTAGAATATATGTATAAGTATTCAGTTAACTCATGTAAATAGGTGAGCAGTTAATCATGCTTATTATTCATTCACTCAACATCCATGGAGTTCCTGCTTAGTTTCTGGTATCCTTCTGGAAAGGAGCAGTACAGCATTGGATGACAAACATCCCTGTGCTCTTGGAGCTTATTATCTCCTAGCAAAAGACTACCAGGTACTGATTAATGCTATGACAAAAGTACGTGTAAAGGTGTGACTAGAGCCAAAACATAAAATGAAATAAACAGTTGGGTATGGCCTCCTTGAGGAGTTAACAATCTAACACCAGAGTGACAGATAGGAGGCAGTTATGGAAAGATCAGAAAGAAGAGCCTTTGAAGTGGTATTGGGCAAGAATGAACTTGACATGTTGGTTTGAGGGTAGTGATGAAGAGGATGTCTATTTAGAACATTAGGGGTTTGAGGTGCTGCAAAAGTAGAGATACAGCCAATGAAGGTGCCCTATATGTAGTATAGTTGACATCCTGGTAGTGGTGGTGGCAAGAGAAGGGAATGGGGGCAAATGTATAAATTAGCATATCACACTCATAGAACATGACTAGAGGAAATGAGTACCTTCTGGGATAATCTAGCCATAGAAAATACAGAAAGCCAGGGGCTGCCTGAGTGGCATAGTCAATTAAGCATACAATTCTTGGTTTTGGCTCAGTTTACAATCTCAGGATCAAAAGATTGAACCCCTCACTGGCCTCTGTGCTCAGCATGGAGTCTGCTTGAAATTCTGTCTCCTTCTCCCTCTGCCCTGCATGCTTATGCTCTCTTTCTGTCAAATAAATAGAAAGTTTAATTTTATTTATTTGAGAGAACCTGACATCATGACCTGAGCCAAAGACAGATGCTTAGTTGACTGAGCCACCTAGGCAACCATAAATAAATAAATATTTAAAAAAGAAAGAAAGAAAGAAAGAAAGAAAGAAAGAAAGAAAAGAAAAGAAAAGAAAAGAAAAGAAAAGCCTCAACATTTAAAAGTAAAATGAGGAGGGGCATCTGAGTGGCTCAGTGTCTAACTCCAGACTTTGGCTCAGGTCTTGATATCAGGGTCATGATTTCAAGCTCTGTGTGGCATGGAGCCTAATTTAAAAAATTTAAAAAGAGGTGCCTGGGCAGCTCAGTCGGTTAAACATCTGCCTTTGGTTCAGGTCATGATCTCAGGGTCCTGGGATTGAGCTCCGCATGTCAAACTCTGTGCTCAGCAGGAGTCTGCTTAAGTCTGTCCCTCTCCTTTTGCCTCTACCACCACTCATGCTCTCTGTCACTCTCTAAATAAATAAAATCTTAAACTAAAGCAGCCCAAGTAGAGTCACATGAATTTGCTGATTTTTGGCCATTTTTGACCTGCAAAAAAAACATTTTTTTCTATGGCCCAAACTTACAATAATATGCATACATAAAATAGTTTAGAATACACAAACTGCAATAGAGCTTATAGATATTTTAAATTTTCTTTTTTTTTCTAAGCTTTTTGAAATGCTTTCACAAAATTTTAATACAAACATAAGGGACATATTAAATGCCTCTTAAACTGAATATTGCCCATTTCAGCTTAATCTTTAGGTCAAGTCATAATAATTCCTGAACAGAACAGGCAAAGACAGAATCAGATCTGTGTAATTATTCAAGTTTTATTTGAGTCTTTGTATTCTGTTCTAATGGGTTAAAACATCTACTACATACTTCAAGATCCCTTAGGATGTTTGTTTCTTATGGACTCAGATGTTAAAAAACAAAACAAAATAAAACAATACCACCCCCCCCCAAACTTAAAATGAACCCATATGTTTCACAAGATATATCTTTAAAAATATGTCTATTGGCTTAAATGTTTATATTTTCTTTTGTTCCAGGCTTATTTATATTTATTTTCCACTGTGCTATGAAGGAGAATGTTCAGAAACAGTGGAGGCGGCATCTCTGCTGTGGTAGATTTCGGTTAGCAGACAACTCAGGTAAAGGGTGATGTTGGTAATTGGTTTTTATACCTAAGAGTGGTCAGAAAGGTTTGTCATTTGGTCTTCCATTGTCAAAGTTTCCCACTGGTAGCAGATTGTAAAGATGCATGTGAAGATGCTTAGTTGGAGTATTAGATTATTAGGATTGAAAGAGATCTGAGGACTCTGGACCTGAACTTTCTGTTCTACAGAGAAGCATGAATTCCAGCCAGGTGAAGTTAGTTGTCCAAGGTTTTATGTCTAACTTAACAACTCAGATGTTCAGAGGTTCCACTATGCCACGTGCACCTTTCTACGCTCTTGAGGCCCTCAATCGCATTATGAGACAGACATTTTTCTCAGTACAAAAAAATACTTGAAGAATAGCATTACTTCTTTTGGCAGTGATTACTTCTCACCCTGACAAAATTAAAGTAGGATTTTAAACAATATGGGCAACAGGTCAAAGTTTGAGACTTATTTCTTCAGTTTATTATTCTTATGCCAATCTCTTCTCTGAGCCATTGCTAGCATGTAGAAAATGGAATGTTTGAGATAAATTACTTAAATAATGTGGTGATGGTTCTTCACAGTAGAACATAATGCCCCCTAAAATACATTCATGGAGAGATGTTATTTCTTTCAGACTGGAGCAAGACAGCTACCAATATCATCAAGAAAAGTTCCGATAATTTAGGAAAATCTTTGTCCTCAAGTTCCATTGGATCCAACTCAACATACCTTACATCCAAATCTAAATCCAGCTCTACCACTTACTTCAAAAGGAATAGCCACACTGGTGAGTCATTCTGGAGGTGTTAAAGGTGTTCTCTGGTCCATTTCTCATCTTTTTATTACAATTGGCATACTATGAAGATTGAAGGATCACAGTGCCCATTAGGGTGCTTATATTAGATTTATGAAAATCAAAATCTATTTGAAGACCTTATCCAACTTTTGTGAATATTTTGTCTTTTTTTAAGTTTTATAACCAAAATTGAACATTTTGTGAACATTTTATCTTTGAGTTTTAAAACCAAAACTGAATCTACATAGCCATAATATTATTAGCTTTCAATATTACTGTAACTTCATTTGGTTCAAACCGTAGTTTTCTTTTCAAAAATATGATATTTAAAAAGTTATATTAAAAGAATATAGAAACTGAAGTTCAATTATTAATGCTACATATTTCCTATTTCATAACTTATTATAAATGTTCATTGGCAGATTGACATGGGAACAGGTAAAAACACCATCCAGGATGTCTTACATTTAAGACTTAAGTCCTTAACCATTGGAAGTGTTATTACCAATTGCTCTTTAAATCACTGATAAAAAATGATAGAATAGAGAGCATCATATTTGGAAAGTGGTACAGGATGGTGAGAAACACCATGTCTTTGTTCATCTTCTGGATCTTCATCATATTTACAGTGACCACAGGTTCTAACACTGAGCATGTGTATGAACAGTGCTGAAGACACTGTGGAAATAAAGATTCTTTTGCAGTACTTGATAGCCAGTGAGTGGTGTGGAACATTGCAATCTTTTAATAATTTAAAAGGAAAATAGCAGAATTGCTATTTTGAAATACTAATTATACCTCAAGGAAACAGCTGTCAACACTTTAACACCTAGCTCTTTCCTAACTAAAGATGTTTCTAAAAGGATAATGGAAATAATTTTGAATTTGTCTAGTTATTATACATAAGCAGAGGTGAATGACACTGAAGATATTCATATTTGGCTTTTTGCAAATAGGGAGTGTGTTGTGTAATGTATCTGTAGATGTTCACATTGCAAACACTTAAATTTTATATGACTTTTATATATATTTGAATCCTACATGTCCCTGCTTACACCACCATCTGTACCTTGCCACTGGAATGGCCACTGCCTGAGAGTCAAGGTAGCGCTATGGAAAAATATTTGAGTGTTTATTATTTACAAAATTAATCAAAGAAATATCTGAAAACTTAGAGCAGCATAGTATAGCATTTCTAAGTTTCTTGGAGTAGAGGACATTTTTGAGAATCAAAAGAAGCTGTGGACTCTCTTCCAGGATAAGATGTAGCCTCTTAGTCCTGTACACAAACAGTTCTGTCTGAAGTTAAGAAGTCTGTGTATACCTTCTTTAAATACCTGTGTAAGAAAATTGATAACAGATGTATAATCTGAGATATATTTTTCTACCTAATTGGTAGTTCCCTGGCACAAAATGTTTTACTTATGATGAATGTATTTTTCACTTTATTTAATCCCCTCAAAATGAGATACTTATGTGATCATCTCAACAGATGCAGAAAAAGCATTTGACAAAATGAAATATCCTTTCATGATAAAAACAAAGTAGGTTTTAGCAGGAATATACTTCAACGTAATAAAGGCTATGTATGAAAAACCCACTGGTAACATCATGCTCAGTGGTGAAAACTGAGAGCTTTTCCTCCAAGATCAGGAATAAGACAAGGATGTGCACTCTCACCACTTTTATTCAACATAGTATTGGAAAACCTAGCCATAGCAATCAGACAAGAAAAAGAAAAGACATCTACACTGGTAAGGAAGAAATAAAACTTCCACTGTTTGCAGATGAAATATTATATTTAGAAAACCCTAAAGATTCCACCAAAAGACTACTAGAAATGATAAATGAATTAAATAAAATTGTAGGATACAAAATTAATATACTGGAATCTGTTGCATTTCTATACACTAACAATGAAGTAGAAGAAAGAGAAATTAAAACAATCCCATTTACAAGGAAAAAACTAGGTACTCATTTTGCCTCCCCTTCTAAAATGGAAATAGTTAGTGCATGGTACATCAATTGTGAATGAATAGGGATTAGACCAACCAAATCATTTGCCTCTTAACACCGCTGAGAATAGCTAGCCAGAGAAGTGCCACTATTGAAAGTGGAGAGAACGTAACAAGATAGATCATTTGTAACAGGGGCATTTTGGAAGTGTTAATGAAATATTTAGGCATATTAAGGTTCATGGGAAAATTGATCAAAAGATAAAAGGAAATACAGAAATGGAGGAGGTGCCAAAGAAAACCTTTGCTATTTCAAAGTATTGTGTATGTTTTTTTTGTTTCTGTTTTTTAAGGAATGCATTATTGTTTTTCTGTTTCTTATAACAAAACCTTTGGGGTTAAATGAGTTCTTGTCAACTAGCATAAGGATATAGTCAGCTATATGACATTATATCTGTGACATAGTAATTTATGCTTTCCAATCAACTGATACACAAATGATCTTTAGTTCCCTTGCCAGTTCTCAATGGGACTGCTGGTGTACTTGGGTCCCTTAAAGTATGCAAAAAGTCACTACATATCATCATAGATATCTAGTTGGTTTATTTCTTGGAATTGATCTAGAAATTCATATGTTTATGGTGTAGATAATGTCTTCTAAGAGCATTCCTTCAGCAAAAGTGGACCATTCAGGTAAACTTTTATTACTTTTTTGAATGCATGAATTTTTTGCAAGGTAATAAAAGAATATTTGCATGGAATAAACTAAGACTCTTGCTGCACCAGCAAAATTGCTTGTTCTTTACAATACTTCTCAGCTAGCACAATGACATTCCTGCATTGAGCTGGAATTTCTGAAATTTCAAATGGTTGTGTGCTGTGCTGGCTCTTCTCTGCATGGGGGTGTCTGCAAGCTGCTCCTTCTAGGAAATGTACCATGCGCTGGAGTTAATGGGTCACATATCAGGTAAAATATTGAAAAAAAAAAAACAGTACTTGAGAAGTCTGTTATAGAAGGGAGTGAAATTCTTTACTTTTCCACTGCTCTTATGAATTGCTGGATATGTCATGGTACATTCATAGAAGTCATAAAAGAGACATTGTCAATTCCAAGCCTGCTTTTTGAAGATTTTTATCTGCTTGATATTTTAGCATAGGTCAAATAATAGTTCATTTCCCTAGCCCCTGGTTTTCAAACTTGTAGCTATAATCAAAATCTATATTGTTAATGATGTAATATCTAACCAGAGGACTGGAAATAGCATATATGTTGAAATACAGCCCTTGTTCAGAATTCTACTTTATTGACTAAGAAGATCCAGAAAATTGGACCACATATTTGGAAAGAAGCTAGTCAAAATCTCTAAAAGGCACATGTCACTGGAAGTTGTCAATGAAGCAGAATGAGTGTATCCTTGAAGCTTCTTTGAGGATATGTGGATTTTCTAAAAACATCCAGAACAAGTTATTTGTTACTAATGTTTAAATCAATAGAGAAATCGCCAATAGAAAACCAATGGCTAGTGAATATATGAACTGAAGGAGGCACAGAATCAGCTTGCTGAGAGCTCAGTGGGGAGGGGCATTTCTATGGTGACTCCCTAAGCCTTTTTTTTTTTTTTTTTTTTTTTTTTTACCAGTCCTGGGATATAATTACTCTGCCATGCTTCAATCTGCCATTCTTCCCATGAACCATCTATTTTCTTCCTTTAGTATGGGGTGAACACACCATTTCCTCATTTAGCCTTCATATTATTTAGTCTCCCCCTTCAACACAAGACAGTAGTTGAACAATCTGAGTCATTTCCAAAGACGACAGATATAGTGATGATGGCTTTTACCAATTACTGATGGATTTTTCATGTTATGTCACATACTGGGTACAACTTACTTAAAGCATAAAAATGCCTGCAAAGAACACTCGAAACTTGGAGCGATGATTCCTAGAAGTAATTTTTCATGATACATTTTTTTGCCTCTTCCACAGTAAATAGAGAAGATACAATGTAGGGAACCGAATAAGTTGTAGGAGGTCACATTTGCTCCTTCATTGGTGTGAAATCTCTGTTACTTTTAGGATAGAATTTTTCCCCAGAATGTGTTGGGAAGGGGAAGAGAATCAATACTAATAAGATATTCATAAGGTACATGAAGATAGCCATATGTATTTGTGGATAATAGAGCTAATAATGTGAGTTTCAGACTACTATCAGAATCAATTTTAGCAGGGTTTTGGATCTAGGGAAATAATATTTAAATACATGATATTAAGCATTAAATTACTAAATTGTATTCCCGAAACTAATATTACATTGTGTGTTAACTAACTGGAATTAAAATAAAAACATAAATAAATAAATAAAAAATAAATAAATAAGAAATTCAGAACAGATGTATTTAGCAGTCCTTTATTACTATCAATTGTTCTGATATTATTGCTGTCAGCAATAACATCATTCTGAGGCTGTAACATAGATAATAAAAACACATGCTTACAATATTTGATAATTTTGATTTCTATAATTTAAAAATAATTAAAAGATACCTGTTTGTATCTTCCATTCATTTTAGAAGTTAAAAACTATGGTAAAATGTGTTCAAAATACCCTTTCATGTTTATTTTCATTCACTTCATTCTCCAAAATCTCTTAGGTTATATGTTATAAAAATTTTTATTATGAAAAGTGGCAAACATAAAAAGCAGAGAGGATGGTGTAATGAGGCCTCTTGTACCTATCAACTCATGGTCACCTACCCATTTTCCCCTCCTTGTATTATTTTGAAATCATATCTTAGACTTTAAACATTTCTTGCATAGATGTTTTGGCATCTTTTACTTTATTTGCTATATATTCTGTCCCTGCTTCTTTTGAGTTACTTGTCACATATATTTTTGTGGCAATTTTCTGGTTATTCTCTTCATTGACTCTTTAAAAAATATTACTTAACAGGAACATTTCTTGAAACAAATTCCAACACACATTACTAGAAGGCAAGTTAGCATTCATTCGTGCATAGGAATGTACTTTGAAGATGAAAAGCAGGAAATTGTAGTGCTGCCTACTACCTAACTTTAGAAAGAACCAGGGCTTCATTTCCTTTGTGTATTTCTTTAATGTGCAAAATAGTATCCAGTTTGATGGCCCTTAGGCATGTCCCCTGCTCATCTTGCAGCCTAATTTCTGATATCATTTCTTGCAGACAATACTTCCATGGACAAATCCTCATCAAAATTGACCCATGCTGATGGAGAACAAACTTCAATCATCCCTGTCCACCAGGTCATTGATAAGGTCAAGGGTTACTGCAATGCTCATTCAGATAACTTCTATAAAAATATCATCATGTCAGACACCTTCAGCCATAGCACAAAGTTTTAACGTGTTTAGTATACAAAAGAATCAGTCTGCGGAAACATGAAGACCTGCAAGCAGTGAAAACCATGACTAGCTCATGTGAATGTGCTATGATCTAGGTAACTGTATGTACATGTATGAGGAATGTATTTTGTTAAGAAGGCTTTTGTGAATTTTTTTTTTAAATCTGTTTTTTCAGTGTATTTCTTCCATGGGGAAGTTTTGATCATCACTAAAACTTTAGTACTGAGAGCAACATGACCCAGTAGCCACAGGGGATATGATTTTTTAAAATATATGATTGGATCAGACTAATGAGAATTCAAGGAGGTGGGGGATATTAATGGACAGGGAGAGGCAGAGCTAGGACAAGCATTGTTTAGCACTCATTCACGCCCCACTGTTAGGTTTTGGTATAGCCATTTGCTATATCATCTTTCTCAACAATTTAAAACATAGGAATTGTCATAACTATTTAGATGACCACAAGTCCCTTCTCAGTGCTAGTTTCTATGAATGCAGTAGCATTTCTTTTTCCATAAATTTTCAACCACAGATGCAAAAGAATGCTTAATGTCTGACCCAAAGATTAGAAAGGAATTCTCTCTTATTATACTGTATGTTTAACCTTCAGATATCAATATTGCTTAAGAAAGAATTTCCAATATTTTGACCCTGTTAATACGAGGCCCTGTAAGTTTGTACTGTTTCAGCCATCCTACTCAAGATACAAGGTTTAAGCATCATCATTAATTAGAATTTAACCCATACATTTGATGAAGTAAAATGTTGAGATTCCATTAGTGTGGATTTCCCACTACTTGTTGAAGAATAAATCCCTTAGACCTCCCATTTCGCTCCTCTACCATCTGTTGAGCCCACAGACTTATGAGATGAATGAGGTTTTCCATTAGGCATACTGTGCATAATAGTCTCTCCCTTTTAGAAGAACAATCATTGAGACTCTATAGCCCTTTCCTTGCTCTAGAGACTTTAAGTCATCTCCATTTGCACAATTGGAAAGCCTCTTACTTCCTTTTTAAGTGTCTTGTTCCAAAGAATATAAACTGAGAAATATGGGTGACTTGTCATAATCAAAATAATTTATAAACACGTGAGGCTGCAATTGCTAGTCTAAAAACTATTTGTATTAAGTCCTCTGATTATAAAAAGCCAGAGGAGGTCTGGCAAGATAGATGGTGTGTTATTTATGGATTAGGTTTCTGCATAGAAGGCATGCATATTAAGAAGTTTACCTAATTTTCAAACTACCATAAGTGATGTGCATGCTTGTGAATGTAGTGGAGATGACATTTAAATTATTCTTAAATGATAGAGTTGTATCTAGGTCCTTAGAAATCGGTCTGAGTACATGTTGTACCTTTACCTGTACTCTGGGTTATCTGAGAAGTATCAGGTTCTGGGAGATAGTAGCCTAAGTGACAAAAAGATAAGACATTCTGGCAGCATCAGTCTGCTTAAAGGCAGAAGCCAGAACTGAGCACCTGGCAACCTTTTTCTCCACTCAAAAAGCAGGTAGCTCTCAGTCTGAGACCTAGAAGAGCTTTCAAGCTATGCAGCATCCCGGGGCCTCTCACCTTTTGCTGATCTTCGGTCATGAAGCTATTTGGCAGACTTGAATGGATGACGAGATAATATGGTGGTGGATTTTTATGACTATTTCATTTTGCAGCAGCCTGGAACAGTCCTGGGAGACATGAGCATTGCTCAGCTTTCACTTTCATAGTGTATATAGTAGGAAAGGAGAGTAAATCTCAAGGTCACTAAAATTCGCTACAGTAGAGCCAAATCCTTTTCTATAGCCATATTAATAACAGGCTCTTATTCTGGCAGAGGTTGCATGTAGATGAAAATTAATCTTAGTCACTGAATCTTCATATACTTTGCCCCCAGCCTTAGAGATTCATGAGAGAATTTCATTAGCTCTCTAATGTGAAATTTCTACCCAAAGTGCATATTTAGTTAATAGTATTGACGAGATAACTTCCAAAATGGCTTTCATTTCTACTCCTATTCAATCAGATCTGGGAAAACATTTTCTTTTTTTCACCACTGACAACAATGTCAACTCCACTTTTGAAATTTCCAGTAATCAGGTAAGGTGAAATGAAGAAACAGCTGAATAAAAACATTTGTAGATGGATTTAAAAGCCTGAGCCAGATCCACCCTCAGCTCCAAGCATGGGCTTCTCTCACCTTCATTGGGTTCCTTCAAAAAAGAATTGCAGGAATTTAGCTATAGAGCCAAAATTTAGTTTAGCCTAACCTTGAGAATGATAGCAGATCATATTCCCTGTTTTTTTTTTTTTTCTTCTTCTTGGTCCTTTTTTAAAACTACATTGTGTTAGCCTAGGATCCTGAGATATGTCTCTTCCTGTCATCATTCCCTGCATTGTGAAGCTTTTCTTTGTCCATTGTTGGCATAGACTCTTTTGTACATATTTATTTATTTGTGTTTATAAATGCCAGCTTGTTTCATATCTTAGCTCTATATTGCCTGGATTTGTTATTTTAATTAACTTTCTGTCAGAGAGACTGTATATATTTTTTTCCTAAATACTTTGTGAAATAGTTTTCTGTAGCAATATCTTTGAATATGATGAATAAAAGTGACTGTGAGTGCAAATTAGAATTAGTAGTAAGAAGCTACTATAGCTGATTTGCCATTTTACTTAAATGGAAAATGTTTTTCAAATAAATACTTACGTTGTTCGTGTTCCAAATTATTCAATTCCTTTATGAGTGAGTGTTTTTATTTCTGACTCTTGAATAGGAAAAGATCCTTTGACAACTGGAAAATAACTTGCCACCAATTAAGCTAGTGACATGGTGCTACTTTGCCAAAACACTAAGAATGAATATATTACAAAGATCCAGCTCACTAGGAATTAATGCATTTTGAAGTTCTTGGATTTTCTTAAAATGACTGATGTGAAGCCAAGCTCTATGGAAGATTAGAAGTAATATAGGTTCCCTTGTGAGGAGGTCTTCAGCATCTCAAAAAGGGAACCAAATCAGTAATATATGGAGTTAGGTCCTGAGATGTTTTCTCACATTTATAGTTGCTGTTTTCATTGTGGGAAACTTAGAAAATGACAGAAGTTAGCCAACTTCACTTGCATGATTAGAACAGAACCTCCCCACATCCCTTTGGTGTGGTTATTTAGGATAACTCTTTTCTTCAGAGAGCCAAGGCCAATTTGGCTGACAGCCTTACTCAGTGCTAAGTTGTGAGGAGTGTTGGTTGGTCACTGCGAAATTAGAAGGTCTTCTGAGCCAACGTTCACAACTCTGGGCCAAGCCATGTTAAGAAAACAGGCAAGCGGTTGCTTCAGATTCATCTCCAGTCACATACAAGCAGGTTACTTCAGAAAGCCTAAGGAGTAACTGGCGAGTGGACAGGAAACCCTGATTTGATTCGCTGCCTGACCTATGTTTGTAACATTGTGAAATCTGGAGGAATTAGGCTTTACACATACAATATTTTGGAAGCATCTCTGTGTTTGCAGTTGAGTAACATTCTACTTTTCTTCTATAAAAGCATTTAAGACCTCTCCTGCCCTCCCTCCGGCCCACACCTTCCTTTCTTCCCATCTGCTCTCCTGCTCTTCCTTCCTTTCTTACTCCCCTCTTTATTTTAAGGAAGAATCCTTAAAGTAACAGTTTTCTTTTCCTGCCTCCCTAGAGAAAAATAAGAATAAATGTGAAATATTCAGGTGTTTGCATTTATATTCTACAGCCTGTTGAAACAAAAAATGGGGGAAAAAATGACAGGTTTTATTGCCAAGGGCAGCCTCAGCCCAAATTGGGCAATTTGGACTCGATAGAAACAAAACAAAACAAAACAAATCTATAAACACACTTGAGCATGAGCTACTTTTTTGCTCTCTCTTCTAATTTTCTGCGGAGTCGTAGGAAAGGGCGGCGTTGCTATTCTAATCTTCCATTTGGGAGAATTGTTGATTAAAGATGGTTAAGCTACCTGCTGTGGCTACAGAGGAAGTGAGAGTGGGTTCAAACCTACATCCATTGGACTCTGGGTTCACTCTTCTACATCAGAGTGCCTAGTGATCCCCTTTAAAAAACATGCATCCTCATGAAAGCAGGCATTCCAAGGACAGGATCCATGTCATGAGATCCAGTGAAAGCTTCTAGAACTGCGGACAGAAGCTTTGGACCAGCAATATATTAGTGACATTGTGGTCTTTGAAGTTCCGAGATATTCTGATGGGCCTCTCCTGAGAGTAAGGAAAGTCTGTCCAGGCTTGGCAGTTGGAAAGTCCAGGACAGTGAGCAGAACATAGCTGAGGGAGGCTTGACCATGGGGTGTGGGAGCAGGAAAAGAGGCTGAGTCCAGGTCACAAATGTAAGAGATTAGCGTCTGGCTGGGGCAGGCACAAGGGACGCATACAGGCTCTAGGCGGGGAAGGAACTGAATCCTTGCCACAAGGGGCTTTAGGACAGTGACCATAGAAGGACAATTAGAAGACAGAGAGCCTGGACTTGGAGAGAAGAATGAGGAGGCCTTTGGAGAAGTTGACAGAAGAGTGAAGCAATTCAAGGGATGGTGTCTGGGCTCAAGGCCCGGGGAGGGAAGTTGCCTGCCACTAGGCTTCCAAAGTGGCAGCCAGCCCACCTTTACTAGGTACCAGCTCACTGTACTTAGAACAGCAGTGAGTCCCCAGGTGTCCCAGATGCCATGGAATTAGAGGAGCTAAGAAACAGCCTCTCAAGAAAGAAAAAAAGAAGAAGCTGCTTATGTCAAGAAATGTGGCCAAAGCGGGGAGAAGAAAGGGTGATCTTGTTTAAAGGAGAACGATTGATCCTTGAACAACATGGGTTTGAAATGCACAGATCCATGTACAAGTGGATTGTTTTTGATAAATACAGTAAGCACTGCAAATTATTTGTCTTCCTTATAATTTTCTTAATAACATTCTCTTTTTTTCAGCTTATTTTATTGTAAGAATACATACAGACATACAAACTATGTATTAATCAATAAGGCTTCTGGTCAACAGTAGGTAAGTTTTGGGGGAGTCCCAGCTTACACTGGATTGTCAGACATGTGGGGGTAGGCACCCCTAATGCTGTGCTGTTCAAGGGTCAACTGTATAAACATAAAGGAAAGTTGTCTTACAGAGTTTTGTTTCTTGTTTGTGAATGGAATGCAAAGGCCGTTTTGAAGGCAAAAAGAAAGGCAGCAGAAGAATCGATGCTCTATGTGGAGGTGAGAGAGTAAGAACTGTACGGTGGGAGCCGGCCTTGGCAAAGGGAAGAGGCACCATGCCCTTTGGGGGTGGAAAGATGGTTATTACATGAGACAAGGAGGGATGACCAGACAGAGAGTAAGGAAAGCTTGCTGAGTTTCCTGAGTTTTATCATTCAAAATAATTAGAGCCTCATTTCACCTGCTGAGTATCATAACAGAGGTGGTTTAAAAAGATTTGGAACAACCTTACAGGGAATCTCTGGCTAATTTACATTAAATAAGGTAATAAGCGGTGTTTGCCCTTAGAGTAGGCTTAACAAGTATGTTCCCCAAATCATCTCTTTAAAATATTTGTATTTGGTGTGTTTTGAAAAGCTAGTTTAGTTCAAGGTCATAACCAAACACTTAATATTCTAAATTCTCAAACCTTAATGATTAAGGATTTATTTTAAACATTTATGAATAATTGGATGATGAATAACTTCAGACATATCCCCAAAATCTTTTGAATCTTTCAAATGACATCTTCTGGTTGGCTTGACTTATTTTCATTCTGAATTGGCTTAAGTGATTTTTATAAATTCAAGATGCCAGTGAGAATAAAACATTTGATATTCATGTAATATACATTTTAATATTAATATTTATAGTGTCTAGTTGCACTGCATCAGAAAATAACAATGCAAAAGAAAGACCTCTAGAGCACTGCAGTATTTTCCTGCTTCATCATCCTGAAGCTCAATCAATCAAGAATACTAAGTGACTACAACCCTATAACCTTCCTACTAGGAATTTGCTGGCCAGAATGAACAGATATGACATGAAACCATTTTAACTCAAAAAATAATGTTTATCTGTAAAGATCTGAGATGTAATCACTACTGCCAAATTAAAGCTAGTGGATTGTCTTCCATAACACAATAGCAATAAATAAAAAGTGCCCGCATAAATTGGCACATTGTTTTTTAAAAATTTCATACATCTATGGCCTTTCTAGTGAATGAAATTAATATTAAAATCATCATTTTCATAGGCGATAGCATATTGCTAGCCACATAACAGGTGCTTAGTTTTAACGTTTATTGAATTAAGTTGAAATTCATATGTAGTTTTCTGGGTCCATTTGCATTTTTTATTTTGGAAAAGTAGATCTCCAAAGTATCTTGGATTTTGGTGGATTTGCAAGAACATAGATTAGGAATACAAATTAAGGGGAGAGTATTAGCATTAAGCTAATTATTGTATGTCACCTTATATGATACAGGCAAGTATGATAAGAATTAAAAAATCATGTTGGTATTCACTCAATCCTTTTTTAATAGTATTGGAAAAGGAATTAGGTTCAACTCAAGTCTGAGATTAAAAAATACGTAAACCTGCTTTTGAACAGTTGTCTTGAGAACTGTTTAATGGCTCAAACTAACTTCAATATTAGGGAATTTAATGTAAGAGCACAGAGGGTCCTCATGGAGCCTGGCAGCCACACTTGTAGCCAGACTTTGAGGAATCTGGGACCACAGGATGATGGTCTTGGACATCAAGCAATTTCTTTGTGATGCTATACTTGTTTGTTTTGTTTATAAGACTTCATTTTTTTGGTTCACAGCAATATTGAGAAGGACGTATAGTTTCCCGATCCACCCCTGTCCCTACTCTGACTCAGCCTCCCCCACTGTCACTATCCCCCACCAGAGTGGTACACTTATTACAATTGATGGACTTCTACTGACACATCATTATCACCCAAAGACCATAGTTCACCTTAGGACTGACTTCGATGGTACACACTCTAGGGATTTGGACAAGCGTCTAGGGGCATGTGTCCATCACACAGAGTATTTTTCACTCCTAAAAATTCACTGTGCTCTGCCTCTTCATCGCTTCCTCCCCCTAACACCTGGCAACCACCGATCATTTCACTTTTTCCAAAGTGTTATCTAGTTGGGATCATACAGTATACAGAGCCTTTTCAGATTGGCTTCTTTCACTTTGTAACGTGCATTTAAAGTTCATCTTTGTCTTTTAATGGCTTGATAATTCATTTCTTTTTAGCACTGTATAATAATTTATTGCCTGGATGTACCACAGTGTATTTATAGATTCACCTACTCAAGGTCATCTTGGTTACTTCCAACTTTTGGCAATTATTTTTTTTAATTTTATTTATTTGAAACACCACAAGTGGGGAGGGGGCAAAGGGGGAGAGAGAGAGAGATTGATTGAAGCAGGGAGCCCTACGTGAGGCTTCCTCCCAGGACCCCGGGATCATGACCTGAGCCGAAAGCAGACACTTAACCGACTGAGCCACCCAGGTGCCCCAAGTTTGGGCAATGATAACTAAAGGTGCTATAAATATCCATGTGCAGGTTTTTGTGTGGACATAAGTTTTCCACTCTTTTGGATAAATACCAAGAAGGACAGTGGCTGGATTGTATGGTGAGACTGTTTAGTTTTGTAAGAAACCACCTGATAGTCTACAAAGTAGTGAAGTGATGGTGTTTCATCATTGCATGTTGCTCTATACCTGCTGTAGACTCACCTCCTCTCAAGGCCTCATAGCTGTGTTTTAAGTGAGGTCTGATATTACCATTGTACTGATCTGGCCTCAACCCTAAGCGTGATTTTACATCTCTGGTTCTCAATACTATAGAACCTTGGTTTCAATATCTCTTCATTTAAATTTTTGAGAAAGAGCCCCTGATTGGACTAAGAAGAACAAACTTCCAGTTGCAAATAAATAAGTAATAGGGATGAAAAGCACAGCATAGGAAACATAGTCTATAATATTGTAAGAACATTGTATGGTGACAAAGGGTAGCTATACTTATCAGTCAAACATAGTATAATGTATAGAATTGTCGAATCACTATTATAGACCTGAAACTAATACAACATTGTCAGCAATACTTCAATAATAATTATTCTAAGAGAATGATGAGAACCTTGCAAAATCAGAAAAAAAATTTTTTAAAGGCCCTGGTTGATCCGGCTTTATTCAAGTGTGTATACCTTGTCCAAGAACACGATATGACATGACTGGCTCACCGATCAACAGAAGCTGTGGAAGGGGGGAGAGACAAACTCGATAATTCAGACAGGATTCGAAAGATTCGGTTGGAATAAGTGGATTATGGGGAAAAAGGTGACTTATTACTAGTTCACTGTGTCAGCTTGGGTCATCCAGGAGGCAGGATAGATTTAGAAACTCAAGCAATTTACTGGGAATAACACCTGTGAAAGAGGAAGGAGCCAGAGAAAGAGCAAGAGGAGGCAGGTGTCACACTCATTTAAGAAGCATGTGAGGGAGGAGAATGGTGTAGGAAGAGCCTCAGAGTGCAGTCCAACTCTGAGGAAGTCCCTGGCTGCCCAGCAGGGCTCCAGCACAGGGACCTCTCATCCCTGAGCACATGTCTGGTGGACACGCTGCCCGCTCCCCCCACCCCCCGACTTCTGCTGCACTCAGCTAGTGGTTGGGACTGTTTAGGAAGAGACTGCCTTCACTTGTACACAGGCAGACAGGGCACTGTATCTGGAGGCCATTAGCTGACTCCACTCCTTGCAGAGTCCTTTCTCTTTTGACGGATCCAAGTGGCGTGCCCCGGTGGGCACCCCTCCCAATTCACAGAAATACAAAACGGCTGGGCAGTGTGCCTTGAAGGCTGTGTAGCCAGGAGCCTGGCAGAGTCACCCTGATGGATTGTCACCAGGCACCTTCCAAGGGCCGCTGAGCACAGGGCCAACAACACCAAGCACAGGACACCATTGAGCAGTATCTTCAGCAGAGACTTACAAAGAGAAGAGATTTTGAAAATACAAAGTGAGGTTTAGAGATTAACTGTGACTACCATATTTTTCTCTATGTTTAATGTGTAAAATCAAGAGATGTTTAGGAAGTATGCTGAAATGAGCATTTGAAAATTAATCTTTAGTTCCATTTGTAAATTCATCAGTTCCCTTGCGTGTCTGTCAGGTTGCTGAGAGAACAGTGGTAATTTGGCTAACAAAAATCCAATATTTTTTAAAGTTGCTTTGTGGGAGCTTCTGGCAAACATTTTATTGTTCCAGTTAACTTGTTGCAATGAGTGAAAAGTGTGAGATCCCAAAAGCTCATTAGCCTGAGTTCTATTACTATCCATCTAGCAGTTTCTACAAGAAAATCATGTTACAGCCTCCAGTAAGGATGGCAAGCTATGATGCTGGTAACTAGTAAGGATAAGAACTAGAGACTACAGTATTTTTTGAGGTTTAGAAAGGTGTATTTATCCCATTATGCTAAAGCCAACAGTTTTTTTCACTCTGGAAGGAATCATAAAATGTAGAGGAAATGTCCTAAGTTTAATTTTTAGGAAATATTTACTCTTCTAGCAATGGTCTATGCTGTGTGACTTTAGTCTGTCTGCTGTGGGCCTCAGTTTGTCTGGTAAATAAAAAAGGCTGATTAAGAGCTCAAATATTTTCAGCACTAGAATTTTATAGTTTCCTTTAACTTCTTTAAATATAAAAATTCTCATGTTTTCCATTTAAAAACAATCCAAAGAGCCAAAAACTAATCATCATCCGAGACATCTGATCTTCCTCAATCTGAATTTTTTAAGGGAATACATGTATTCTTTTTATTTTCAAAATAAATGCCTTTTCTGTATGCACACTTTAATATTTTCAGGGCACTAATGAAATCTTTAGGGATTAAATTAGTAGGAAGATTCACTTTCAAATACAAAGGAGAAGATGGCCCAGTGGCAAGTCAGTACTCATGTGAAAATCAGAGATAAAACCCCATTTTCTTTGAACAAATCTGTGGAATTAATGATCCCTCCCCAATACAGTTACAAAAAAATCCTGTTTCTCCTCCCCAGCAGTGTTACAACAATGTGCACAGCCATAGGGGAAATGGAGAAAACAGATCAGCTGGAAATACAAAGACAGCAAACAGAACAGATTTGCCAGTTGCCAAGAATTGTCCTCAGATGTGCAATACAGGATCTCCTGCTGGGTGAGTGAGAAGGCAAAAGCAATAGGTTCCGTTTAGTAAATACACATGGACATGCCCCACAGCCCAGAGGAGCATCTTTCATTTGCCCCCGGACACCGAGGCCAGGTCTGCATTCTTTTTTTTTTTTTTTTTTAAGATTATACTTATTTATTCATGAGAGAGAGAGAGAGAGAGAGAGAGGCAGAGACACAGGCAGAGGGAGAAGCAGGCTCCATGCAGGGAACCTGATGTGGGACTCGATCCTTGGACCCCAGGATCACACCCTGGGCCGAAGGCAGGTGCCAAACCACTGAGACACCCAGGGATCCCCCTAGGTCTGCATTCCAATGAAAGAAAGCTGCATGCATATAAGTTATGGAAGGCAGTTCCTGGCACAGAAAGCTGCCGAAGATCCAAGACACACTTTGAAGAGGTCATATGCATGTGATTCCCTTCCAAGGGTCCTGGGAGTCTCCTAAGTTGTAAAACAGAAATTAGCAGACATCATAATGATGGGAAATCAGCTATGGCAATGCAAATAGTGGGGCAGAGCAGGAGGGTCCCTTGAACCAGTTGGCAGTCAGTGTGGCTATTAGGTTAGTATATATATATTTTTAAGAATTTATTTATTTATTCATGAGAGACACAGAGAGAGAGGCAGAGACATAGGCAGAGAGAGAAGCAGGCTCCCTACAGCGGGAAGCCCAATGTAGGACTCGATTTCAGGACCCTGGGATCATGACCTGAGCCAAACCACTGAGCCATCCAGAATCCCCTATTAGATTAGTATCTTAATGTTAGTGCAGATATATTTCTTCAAACAAGAATTTGTCACTCATCTGATTAGTCTCCTTCCAGTTAATATTTTAACATGAAGGTAAAAAAAAAAAAAAACCCCACATATCTTCAACAGTTTTGGTAGATAACTACATATAGGTGAATGTGTGTACACATGCATACACACATTGCTTTCTAAATAAAGTACTCAGAATTGTTAAAAGGATATTTCCTTTTCAGAAACAATCCCGAGCAAGTACTCTAAACATAAGAGTTAGAAAATGTTTTACTAGACTTTTGCCACGGTTACAGAAAAATTGGCCGGTAGCTACAAAGTATTGGGTGGATTTTTGTTTTGTTTTATTCTGGTTTGGGTTGGGTTGGGTTTTTTGTTGTTTTTATCCACAAAAGCTATAAGGGATTGCTATCATAGTTGTGGCTTTCATTCTCCTAAATAATTCTCAATTTACTTGGACTTTTTTTTTCAAGGGATCTCTTTCTCTAACATTTGTTCTGCTCTTTTGCACAGTCAGTGTTCAGTCTCTCCTTAATCCTTGAGTTGATTTTCTCCCATATCTTACTTAGTGTGTGTTTGGGATACAAGTAGCTATGGTAAGCCTGGAGTCCTGGTGAGGGGTAGGTAGGATTACAGCCTGTCCTTGATTTTAGGGGCCTCTTTTAAACCCACCAATCCACCCAGGGTGAGTGACTCCTGGGGCCTCTCAGCACTTCTGGAAGGATTTATGATGTGTGGTTGCTTTCTCCATAGTCACAACGAAATAGCAGGGCAAATCCATTCCTCCTAAATTCTTGTCAACATAAACCTCTGTAAGTCCGATGTGGGTGTGCACAGGGATCTAGAATCTAATGTTTCCCCAGTGACAGTACTGTTATATTCTAAAATTCATGAAAATTTACTGTTAGTTTTCATAAAACATTTCTTCTTGTACAAATTGCTCCATACTGCTCAGGCAAATCAAAATGATGGAAGCCCTAGAGGGCTGGAAGGCAAATTGAGTCCTTATCTGTCTCCTCAGAGAAGGAAGCAACTGGAATTCAACTGAGATTACTGTCTTCTCTCTTGAACCCTGAACTTCAGACTGGAAGACAATCAGGGTGTGGTTGGCATCATCTTAAAAGGATGATCTGTTTACTTGGTCAACATGCCAGGTTTAATTTTATGCGAGGATAGTAAACCTCATTCATTCAGTGGCTGCTTTGAGTGTCCATAGATACATGTATTTGTGTCTATGAATGTGTCTATGTGTGTATGTATACATATATATTATAAGCTATATATCTAACATTATTGATTATTTAGGGTTCTTCAGAGAAACAAAACCACTAGATACAGAAAAATTTATTTTAAGGAATTGGCTCATGCAATTGTAGACACTTGGAAGTCCAAAATCTGATGGGAGAAGCCAGCAGCCTGGAGACTCAAAGAAGAGTTGCAGTCTGTGTCCAAAGTCTATCTGCTGGCAGCATTCATTCTTAGTTGGGGGAAAGTCAGTCTTTGTTCCAGTAAGGCCTTCAACTGATTGGTTGAGGCCCACCCACATTATCTTCTTTTCTCAAAGTCCACCTGCTTCAATGTTAATCTCAAACCCACCCCCACCCCCCAAAAAAAACCTTCACAAAAACACCCAGAATAATGCTTGACCAATTGGACAGTTTCCCAACGAAGCTGACATTTAAAATTAACCATCACCAGTATATTAATAGAGAGGGACTATGTGCAAGATACTTTTTGCAGGATGGAGCGATGTTAACCACTTCATATATTTCTTCTTATTCTTAAGATTAAAGATAAGATTAGGACATTTTTGAAAGGCAAACACTTTAGCACTTCCTGGAGTTTACAAGAGGCAGTGCTAGCTCATGTCTTTGGGAACTGTCTCTGAAAAGGCTAACCTTATGGAATTAGAAGGAGGTCATGTGGGCCTGCCACCAACTTCCAATTTCTCTGGACCCTATTTCTTCTTTATATATCTCTCACTTCATTTAAGCTACAGGGTACCCTCCAAAAGTCCAGGAAAGTGATATAAAAATGTCATTCATTTTAAATTAAAATGTTAATAATATTGATGGTTCTGGGGCACCTGAGTGGCTCAGTCAGTTATGCATCTGCCTTTGGCTGGAGTCATAATCTCAGGATCCTGGGACTAATTCCCAGATTGGGCCCCCTGCTCAGCGGGATCCTGCTTCTCCCTCTCCTTCTGTCCCTATGCTCCCCCTCCCCCAACTCATGTTTGCTCTCTTTCAAATAGATGAATTTTTTTTTTAAAAAATTAAAAGTAATATTGGTGGTTCTTTCTGTTCCTTAAGTGTGATTGCCTTAATTCAGGGGTTGATAGCATGATGTTGTAAAAACAGCAAAGGATTTGCCAGTAAGAAATAAGTTTTGCAGTCCCAACTATCACTTTCCAGGAAATATCTTTATCTTTCCAAGCCATATTTCCCTCACCACTAAAGGGGGGATGATTCTGATCATAACTAACATAACTGATCTCCTGATTGTGGAGATCAGTTGAGATAAAGGATACGGAACTATTTTGTAAACGATAAAGGATTGTGGCCTTGATTAGTGTAGTCAGTTTTCTATTAAGTCAAATACCCTGAGTTGTGGATTCCTGGGTCCTATTCAGGTGCCAGCTCTCTGCCCATGACTGGAAATTGAGATTTTTAAAAAAGGCATCTCTTGTGTCTCCATGAGTTACTAACTTGTCACTCAGGAATTTGACCTTAGACTTGGGGAGACTTCTACCTAGGGAGTCGGTGGCCCTAACAAAATGCACTTGCCTCCTTCCTAGAATATGGAATTCCCCATTAGAGAATCCCTTAGCTTCAGGAAATGCTTTCCTCCTATAGCCCAGCCCGTGGGCTCTGCATTGGCTGCAATGTTCTCAGAAAATTACTAGATATACCTTCTGTCCTGCCTGGATGGAACTGAAAACAGTGATGTGAAGGCTCATTAGGGTTTGTTGCTCCTGGAGAAAACTAGTGTTCGTGATGCTGGTGACAACCTTGTGCTTCAAAGCCCAGGCTCTCAGAAAGCAATATAAACATAAAATCTCAGCCTCTTCTGCAGATGTTGCCAACTTGTTAGTGGAAAAAACCTGACGTGCATAAAGTCTCCAAAATGTATGATGTTTTCCTGTCGGAATCTGGGTTTCTAGCTAGGCTAGAAATGTTCTCTAACTCTTAGGAGGATTTCCTTTTCACTGTTGTTGGTCTAAGAGAGATGTTTCTCTTTTACTATGATCTACCATGGCATTTTCATACCTCAGTGAGATTCCACTAACCAACTCTATCTTGACCATCTCTCAAAATTGCTGTCAACTAGATTACTAGAATAATCATACTAATAGCAGAAAATGTGTTCTATTTATCCTGCACATACATTTTTATTAGTGTGTAAAATCACCCACATCCCTGGTAGCTCCCATAACTAGCATATATACCACACAGCCTAACAAGTACTAAGACTTTGTGAAACTTGATGTTACTGTTTTATCAACTTGCATGGAGAACTCCTTTGCATTTCTTTCTTTGCTTTGTTCTTAAATTATGAATTTATAAAGCTGTATATTCTAAAATTCATCCAACCAACTTTCATTGAGTATATCATGTGGTATGTGCACCATACATCATACACACAGACACCTGATTAATTTTCTTAAATCAAAGCTCTGACTGTATCACCACCCTCCCCCCTGTCTTGTTTACTAAATCAGATCTGAAGTCCTTTCCCTAGAATTCAAGGCTTTTATAATACTCAGATCCCATGATTGATATATATGTATATAAACATTTTTTATGGGCACTGGTTTATGTGATTATGGAGGCTAAGAAGTTCCATGATCTGCTGTCTGCAAGCTGCAGACCCAGGAAAGCCACTTGTGTAATTCATTCCAAGTCAAGGCCAGTCCAAGAGCAAAGGAGGTAAATGAGATATCCTAACTCAGTGAGGCAAACAAAAAGGGACATATTCCTCTTTCCTCCACCTTTTTGTTCTTTTCAGGCCCTCAACAAATTGGATGATTCCAATCCATAGAGGGGAGGGGTAATCTACTTTACCGAGTCCACTGATTCAAGGGCTCATCTCATTCAGAACCATCTTACAAATACACCCAGAAGTAATGAGTAATCTGAGCATACTTGGCCCTTGCAAGGTGACCCATATAATTAACTATCACACCAGCCCTTGTGGAAAACAATGCAGTTAGTGATTGCTGAATCCCAGGAATAGAACCCAAACCTGTGACAGGGCCTCATGGCAAGCCAGAGTCCTTGTGAGAAATCTGTGAAAAAGAACTTAACATTCTTCAAAGACACTCTTCTGTTTTTGGATTACTATACCTGTGTTCCTTATACCCATTTTTTCTTTTCCCCCGAGTCTGCTTTATTGATTGTATTCATTTTAATTGCACAGTTCAGTAAGATTTGACAGAGGTATAAATCCATGTAAACACTATCACAAAATACAGAATATTGCCATCTTCCTGAAAGGTACCTCATGCCCTTTACAATCTCTTTAATCACAGAAAGCCACATTTCTGTCACTATAGATTAGTTCTGTCCATTCTCAAATTTACCACAGAGGTAATTGCATAGTACTTTTTACATACTTATTCATTATATACGTATTTATTTTGATCAGCATGTTTTTGAAATGAATCCATATTATTGCTTGCATCAGTAGCTTTTTCCTTTTTATTGATAGTGTTAGTCTTCCACATTTTTCTTCTTTTTCAAAGTTACCTATTCTAAGTCCTTTGCATTTCATATAATTTTTAGCACAGATTGGCAACCATCTACTAAGAGCTAGATAGTAAATATTTTAGGCTTTGTGGGTCATAAAGATATGATTTATGTTGCAACTTCTCAGCTCTGCCATTGTAACATGAAAGCAGTATTAGTGTATAAATAAATAAGCAAGGTTTTTTCTAATAAAACTTTATTTACTAAAACAAATGACTGGTAAGATTTAGCTGGCAGGCTATTAGTTTGCTGAGTCCCAAGTGTTTTAATAAGTTGGAGGAAGATATAGATATCTATACCTACCTATATCTATCTACACACACACACACACACACACACACACACACACACACAAAACAAACACATATGCCTATTGGGATTTTGACTGAAAGTACATTGAATCTACAGATCAATTTGGGATGCTTGATATCTTAAAAATATCATCTTCTAATCTGTTTATATCTCCTTCAATTTCTTTTAGTAATGTCTCACTTTTAGTATATATACATATAAATTACATTGTTTGTCAGATTGTTTCATATTGTCAATGCTATTATAAGTTACATTTTAAGAATTTCAACTATTTATTGTTAACTACCAGAATATAAAACACAATGTTTTTGTATCCTGCAACATTTCTAAAGTCATTTATGAGTTCTGGCAACTATTTTATAGGTTCTATTGGATTTGTTATATATACAATCACATCATCCAGAAATAAAGACAGCTTGATTCTTGTCAACCTAGATGACTTTTTTTTTCTTATTATATTGCACTGGCAGAAACCATCAGTTCAATGTTGAGTAGGAGTGATAACCAAGATGGGTTTCATTTGAGATAATCTTATTGTGATGTAAATAGAATAAAGCAGAAATCATCTCCACAGGTACAGAAAGATTCTTTTTATCATGAACACCTGTCGGCAAAATAGGAATAAATGGAAACTATTTTCATCTAGAGTACCTACAAAATCAAAACTACTATAAATATCACATTTCATCTTAAAAATTAAAAGCTTTGTTTTTGCATTTGGGAACAAGATAAAGGTGCATGCCAACACCACATCAATTCAATAGGCCTTAGCAGGACAACAAGGCAAAAAAAAAAAAAAAAAAAAAAGAAATTATGAGGATTCTAAAAGAAGAGATAAAAATATAATTATGTGCAGATAGATACTGTGATAGTGTTCAGTGAATATCTAAAAGAATCATATCTAAATTATTAGAATTAGTGAATAAATTTAATAAGATTACTGGATAAAATGTCAAATAAGACATCAAATGTATTTCTCTATTTTTATATATCTGCATGCTATGTATTTCTACATATAAGCAATAAGCTACGTGAAAATAAAATTAGAAAGAGTGCCACTTGAAATAACATAAAAATAACAAATGCAGACAAAATATGCAAGATCTTTACACTGAAAAATACAAAACATTATTGACAAAAATTGAAGATGGCCTGGATAAAATGGGGATGTATACCATGTTTGTAGACTTAAAAAGTCATTAATTTAAAAATATTAGTTCTTCTCAAATTGATCTGTACATTCAATTCAATCCCATTTAAAATCCCAGTGGGATTTCTTTTCTTGCATACAGAAATTGACAAGCTAAAACTAAATTTTTATAGAAAAACAGAGACAATCATAACTAAGGCAATCCTTAAAGATCCAAATTAACATTGTCATGTATCAAGACATTATAAAGCTACAGTAGGGTGCCTGGGTGGCGCAGGCAGTTAGGTATCCAACTCTGAGTTTTGGCTCAGGTGGTGATCCCAGAGTCATGGGATTGAGCCCTACATCAGCTTGGCGCTCTGTGAGGAGTCTATTAAAGGGCTCTTTCCTCTCTTCCTTTAGCCCTTCCACTGCTCTCTCATACATACTCTCTCTCTTGAATGAACAAATAAATCTTTTTAAAAAGCTACAGTAATTAAGACAGTGTAATGTGGACATAAAAAAGTGACAAATACACAAATAGTCCTCAGAAACATCCATACATTCATTATGGTGTCTAGATTTATGACAAAACCAATAGCTTACAGAACATAGTTTTTTCAATAAATAATATAAAGTCAATGCAATATTCAATAAACTGAATACCCATATGGAAAAAAAATAGAATGTGTCTCCTGCTGCACTCACAGAAAAATAAACCTAGGTGACTGGTAAACCTATATGTTAAAGATAAAACATACAGCTTCTATACAATAACATACAAGACAATATTTGTGACTTTGGGGAGGGCACATATTTCTTAAAGAGAACACACAAAATATTGTTAAATTTTTGTCTTTTGTTTTAAATTAAGAACTTCCATTTATTAAAAGTACCATTTAAGACCTTGAAAATGCATGCCATAAAAAAATTGAAATACTTATCTCCTGCAAATGACTTATGTCCAGAATATTTTTAAAATCCTACATGAAACAGAAGTAACCTAACAGAGAAGTGGCCAAAAGACTTCAATAGGAACTTCACCAAATGAAAATTTATTATTTTTTTTAAGGATTTTATTTATTTATTCATAGAGACACACACACACACACACAGAGGCAGAGGCACAGGCAGAAGGAGAAGCAGGCCCCATGCAGGGAGCCTGACGTGGGACTCGATCCAGGGTCCCCAGGATCAAACCCGGGCTGCAGGCAGCGCTAAACCGCTGCGCCACCGGGGCTGCCTCCCAAATGAAAATTTAAAAAAACAAACAAACACTGAGATATACTATATACCTTATAATGGCTAAAATTAACAAACTGTCACTATCAAAAGAACCTAGAACTCCTATGCATTATTGGTGGGAATATAAATTGATCTAATTGTTTGGAAATCTATTAATCTGTAATTCCCCAAGCTGGACATACACATACTCTCTGCCCAGCTAGTTCACTGTTAGATATATAAGTAACAGGAATACTAATTGTGTGTACCAAAAAATATGCACAAGAATGTTTACTGTGTAGAAGAACCCCAAACTGGAAACGATGTTAATGCCCACCAAACAATGCAATAGCTAAATAAACTGCCTTATCAACACATATTATTCAGTAGAGAAAATGTGGAAACTATAGCTACAAGGCTCAAAAACATAATTTTGAATGAAAGAAGCCAGACAGAAAAGAACACATGCTATTGATTTCTTTATATAAAGTTTGAAAACAGGTAAAAGTCAAGAAAGAAGAAAAAAAAAAGTCAAGAAAGATATGATGTTTGGGGAAGGCTGGTAGCCACTGTGAGGTGACTATGAGGAAGTAGATGGGCTGCTTGGGATTCTGGGAATATTCTATTTCTTGATGGTTGCTAATAACACAGGAACATTCACTTTTCAAAATTTGTCAAGCTGCAACTATGACTTGTGAGCTTCTTTTGTGTACATATTTTCATTTATTTTTTTAAGATTTTATTTATTTACTCATGAGAGACACAGGAGAGGCAGAGACACAGGCAGAGGGAGAAGCAGGCTCCCTGCAAGGAGCCTATGTGGGACTTAATCCCAGGGCCCTGGGATCACACCCGGAGCAGAAGGCAGATGCTCAGCCACTGAGCCACCCAGCCATCCCTTTTGTGTATATATTTTTAAAAATAAAACAATGTGATAGTCACTAGTGAGCCAATTCTCATTCTTCCTAGAATGTGGAATTTCCTTGAAGTTCTATAATGTAACATCCACTATTCTGTAATAAAAGACAACAGAAATTGATTTGAGATGCCTGTATACTTTTTAGGAGTATTTTCTGAAGCATGCCTCTTCTATATATAAACTAAAGTACACCTGCAATTAGAGATAATCTCTTTATGTGAGTGTAGTAGTTTCCTATGGTTGTTCTAACACACTGCCCACAATCTCGGTGGCTTAGAATGATACAAATTTATTCTCTTTATGATTCTGGAGGCCAGAATTCCCAAGTTGGATTCAGTGGGTTAAGGTTAAGGTTTCAGCCAAGTTATGCTTTCTCGGAGGTTCTAGGGGAGGCTCTAGGGAAGAATCCATTTCTTTGCCTTTCCCAGATTCTTCTGCACTCCTATTCTCACCTCTTGAGCCCTTCCTTCATTTCTAGAGACGAGTCTTTCTCTGCTTCAGTCACGCGGCCTTCTCTTATCTTTCCTTTCATAAGGACATTTGTGATTATGTTTAGGGCTTACAAAATTAACCCAGGATAATCTCCCCATCTCAAGATCCTCAATTTAATTACATCTGCAAGTCTCTATTGCCATACAAGGTGCCATTCACAGGTTCCAGGGATTAGGACCTGGATCGCTTCAGGAGGCATAAATTAGCCTACCACTGTGAGCAAGTGAAAGAGTGAAAAATCTGATATCCAGGAATCTTACTGTACCATAGCTTTTTAAGGGTTTCATTTTGTTTTTAAACATATGTTTTTTATTTATTTATTTTTTAAAGATTTTATTTATTCATTCATGAGAGAGAGAGAGAGAGAGAGAGAGAGAGAGGCAGGCCCCATGCAGGGAGCCCAACATGGGACTTGATCCCGGGTCTTCAGGATCAGGCCCCAGGCTCAAGGCGGCACTAAACTGCTGAGCCACCAGGGCTGCCCTCATTTTGTTTTTAACTGTAGCTGATTTGTGTGTGTGTGTTGGGGGGGAGGGGGATGACATTCATTCTTACTCATAATTCAGGAACTAAATGACATTTTACATTAAATATGAATCATTACCACATTTCTGGCTTAGGGAAAGACTCTCTCTGCCAGTCTGTCTCCACCTAGAGTCCTGCCCTGTGAATTACAGTAAGCAAGTGGTACTGTGTTCATGGTTTGCTCCCAGTCCTGTTTGCTGTTGCACCTTTCAACTCTGTAAGCGGTAGTTATTCACGAAGAATGCAGGATGGCTCACAGTTGATGTTTCCAAGAATTGAATCTTGTCTATGCTGATCACCTGCTGAACGGTGTTTATCCAGTTACAGACCTCTCAATTTCAGTTTGAGGTACAGTCGTACCTTGAAGATACTGCAGATTTGCTTCTGGACCATCTAAATAA
This sequence comes from Canis lupus dingo, assembly GCF_003254725.2. Classification (NCBI taxonomy): domain Eukaryota; kingdom Metazoa; phylum Chordata; class Mammalia; order Carnivora; family Canidae; genus Canis; species Canis lupus. Next base: position 34,124,100 of record NC_064243.1, read on the forward strand.
AGCAAATCAAGTGATTTTTTTGTTTTGTTTTTGTTTTCTTGTGCACATGAAAGTTATGTTTATACCATACTGTGGCCTATTAAGTGTGCAATAGCATTGTCTTAAAAAACAACAAACTTCCCTTACTTAAAAAATACTTTGCTAAGAAATGCTAACCATCATCTGAGGTTTCAGGGAGTCATAATATTTTTGCTTGTGGAGAGTCTTGCCTTTGATATTAATGGCTGCTGACTGGCCAGGATGGTAGTTGCCATCTTATATAGGTGTGGTTCATGGTGCCCCCAAACAATTACAGTAGTGACATCAAGGATCACTGACCACACTAACAGCACAACAAATACTATAACAATGAAAAGGTGTGAGATATTTTGAGAATTGCCAAAATGTGACACAGAGACACAAAGAAGCAAGTGCTGCTGAACAAATGGTACCAATCAGATGTGCTTGATGCGGGGTTGCCACAAATTTTCTGTTTGTAAAACAATGCAGTAACTGCAAGGCATGATCAAATAAAGCACAATAAAATGAGGTATGCCTCTATATGATAATACTACCTATTTCACAGAGCTGCTAGAACAATTAAATTTGAAACTACACATAGAAAGAGCAGTTAGGTTGGCTACTCAATAAATAGTAACTTTGTCATTGGAGTGTAACATATTTCTGATTTGGTGTACACAGGATAGTCATGAGAGTGAAGTTGCATTTTCAGAAATTTCACATCAAAGCTACTGTGGATGTGATTAACTTGAATTTAACCCATTTTTATTAGGTGTCTACTATATGCTACAACCTGAGCACTGTAGGGGATATATTGCTGAACAGAATCAGCCCTTCTTAATAACTCATGGTCTGGTGGGAAAAGCAGGTGTGTTAAACAGGTGATGGTGACACAGAGATTGGAGCCATAAAATCAAGGAAATTTGAATATGGCATTCGGTATGAAAGAATGGTAACTTTACGAAGTCTGATAATAGCACAATGATTATGTTAAAAATCATTGTTTATTAAAAATATGTCTAGCACTAGTTTCCTATTGCTGTTGTAACAAATCACCACAAATTTAGTGACTTGACACAACACAAACTTACTCTCTTACAGTTCTGGAGATCAGAAGTCTGAAATGAGTCTTCCGGAGCAAGGTGTTGGCATGGCTGATTCCTTCTGGAGGCTCCAGGGGAGAATCCATTCTTTGCTTCTTCCAGCTTCTAGAGGCTGCTGATACTCCTTACTATATCACTTCAATCTATTTCTGCTGTCACATTGCCTTTTCTGATTTTGGTCCTTCTTCTGCCTCTTATGAGTCTCCTTGTGATTACATGGGGTTGACCTTGATAATGCAGGATAACCCCTCCATCTGAAGACCCTTAATTTAATTGCATCTGCAAAGTCCATTAGCCATGTAAGTTCTCATATTCACAGGCACTGCATTCCAGAAAGGGGAGTGATGGTGAAGACACTTTTTGAACAGGAGAGCTGAAATGCTTAGCAGATTTAATGGGCTTCAGGGCTATAATTGCCTTAGAGTTTCTCTAGAACAATCCATATTTTATAGGACAAACTCGAGGACCCAAGAAATCCCACATTGCAGTAACCTATCCTGGCTTCTAAAAAAAGAAACAAAACACAAATTCTTCTCAGGAGGGTTCATGTTAAAACACGGTCTGAAGGATTTAGAAAAGCCAAGGAAGATTTTGTTTCTAAAGGATCAAGCCCCATAGCAAATGAGACATGAGAATTTTCTATGGCGTCAGAAATTTCTACTAATTTAAAATTCTCTTAAAAAGGGCCTCACTTCACCAATGGAGCCTTCATCCTTCCATTCTAAGTAGGGCTCAGAATGTCCACAAGGGGGCGTCCCTCACCACTGTTCGTTTCCTTCAGGATTCAGGTGTATTCGCTTCCAGGTTTTTCCTATGCTTGGTTAGAATTCTCACTCTAGGTGAGGGTTCATGTTTTGTCATTATGCTGGGAAAATGAAGAGATTTTATGGTCTACAGAGATAATATTCTTTATTTCATTATAAAAGACATAAAGTGTTCCCACACTACTTTCTCTGTTAAAGTAATATAAAACAAGAAAGGAAAAAGTCCCTCAAGATTTCTTTTTCACAGATGCAACTGTAATTATTCATATTGCCAGCAGATGGCATTGCACCATTAATAATAGCGGAGCACACAATTAGAACAAGGTGGGTTCAGTCTTTAGAGATTGGTAGATCTACATAAATGTTTATGGATCTCCTGCTGTGTGCAAGGATCTTATTCAGAGTCTGGGTTGACACTGGTCAATAAACAGTCAAAAACTGCTGTGATGGGGAGTACTCCTAGTGAAGTAACATATGTGAGCAAGAAAAGAGAACTGTCCACAGCTTCTCTTTAAATTTTCTCTCGTCCTTCATCACTTTGTTGAAAGCCACACTTCTGAGACAAAATGTTATAGTGAAAGGAAGGAAAACAAAGACACCTAAAATCCTCTTGTATATAAGGAGACTTAAGAAAGGGAAAATGATTTGTCTAGACGCCCAACCAGTGATAATTAGATACATGTTAGTTGATCCAACATTTTCTTTAACATTTTGCCACATTGAGTCTCAGGGTCAAAGAGTTCCAGCCCTTGGGGTGCCTGGCTGGCTCAGTCACAGAGCAGGGGACTCTTGATCTCCCTGTGGTGAGTCCAAACCCCATATTGGGTGGAGAAATTTAAAAAAAAATTCTAGTCCTTGTCTTATCACTGTGGTTTCCTAAGCAAGGTATTTAATTTCTCTGGGCCTTACTTAATTTTTCTGTAAAAATTAAGGCATTGGATCAGATAATTAAGTTCAAATATTTTTACCAGCAGAATCTTTTAAAAAAATCTTATCCAAAAGTTCAATATATAAAATAAAAGAAAGTGCTTGAGTTGAAGGAGACTTTTCCTCTTGCACTTCTTTCTCTCTTTGAACTTTCTCTCCTAGAATCTTGAGCTTCTTGAGAGCACAATCTGGATACTACCAGCCTGACTGATCTTGAAAATGCCTTCCAGCTCCAAAGGTCATTATTCACCAAATTTACTGAATTAAATGTGAGATAGTAATAATCTCAAAAAATACTGCTTGGTAAAATGAAAACAAAACTGTAAATCCTGATTGTGCCAAACTGATGCCGTTCCTCATTAAGAACTAAAGAAAGTTAGATTTAGAGTATTTTTAATATTGTCAATATGATGTCTTCTGAATAATGACATATCTTCATGCTTTACCATGCTCTCAAATATACACTCAGCCAGATTTGAGCTTTGGCACATGCTCTCCGAGGTGAGAAGGTTGCCTGTGGAGAATACTGGCTCCCCTGCATTTAGGCATCAAGCACACAGGCTTTTGGCTGAAATCAGTGCCAAAAGCCTGAGGTGTATGGCTTACTGCTGAACCATAGTGCATTGAGCCAAAGGGTTCTGAAAACCACTCGACCATATAACCATAGGCAGTGGTAGGAAGGGTGACTTAAGTCGAAGGATGTTGGGAGAGTGGCTAATACAGACCTGAAAATTAGTCTTCCTAGGTTTATATTCCAGCTCTGTTAACTACTTCATAGGAATTATAAGACCTAATGGGGCAAGTGGTAATAGTCAAATAATAGTAGGATGTGGATACCATGTAAAAGGCTCAACGATCTCTCACAGGATTCTTGCAGATGTCTCCAGGCTGGGGTCCTCACTGTTCCTCTTATCATCTTCCAATCTGTTCTCCATGTGGCAGATTGCATGACCTTTAAATTATTTGCCACGTCACATCACTCTATTTTTAAAACCCTGTTATGACTCTCTTTTGTACTTGAGAGAAAACCTAAATTCCTTATGCTGACCCATGAGCCCTGGATGATCTTTCTTCACCACTCCCCAACCTCAACTTGCCACTGATCACACTCTAGCTATACCAGCCTTCTGACAGCTCCTGGAACAGCCCTCACATCTCCTACCTTTTAGAACTCTTATGCTTACCACCTCTTTTCCCAGAACACACTGGCATTTCTGAAAACCTTAGCTAAAATATTTCTCCTTGAATAGATCTTCTTTGGCCATTTCTGTCTAAAGTATCAAGAACAAAGATTGCTTTATTCCGTAGCACAGGGGTTGGAAAATTTTGACCCATGGGCCTAACTAGCCCACCATTCAATTTTTTATATAAAGTTTTATTGGAACACAACCATGTTCATTCATTTATGTATAATCTACGGCTACTTTGTTGCTACAATGGCCATGTTAAATAGTTGCAAAGTCTAAAAAATATTACTATCTGGCTCTTTACGTAAAAAGTCTATCAACCCCTAGTGTAATGTACCATCATATTTATCCTTTTCATCACACTGATCACACTGGTGATGTTTTACCTATTTGTGTACTTGCTCATTGTCAGTCTTTTTCTTTCCATGAAAAAACTTTAGCCATGAGGCTGAAGAACTTTTCTGTCTCATTCTCTAGGTAGGTGTCCAGGACAGTGCCTAACACAATTTCTAAAACTATTAATATTGTAAATTACATTGCTTGAAGAAAGTAATACTTGTTGGAAAAAAATATTAGAATCCAGAATCGTCATAATTTACCATATCCAAAATATAATCCAGAGGACCAAGAAAAAATATTATAAATATATTATATAATTTTATATATTTAAATTTCTATAATAAACTTTAAAAATTAAGTATATTTACATATTTTATAATATATAATCCAAAGGATCAATAAAATATATTATATATTATATATTATATACAATATATGTAATATTATATATTGTATATATATCATATATACATACAATCCAAAGGACCAAGAAAATATATATTAATGTAATTATATAATATATATATTATGGGAGATACTGATAATCTCCCATAAGAAACTTATTAATGAAAAAGGTTAAAATAGTAACTTTACAGTGAAGAAATATGGAAGATACTACCTTAATCTGGTAATTATAGTTAACATCACCAGTAATGGGATAGTTATTATGTTTCTCCTAATATGATGTCCTGAGAAAGATGCAATATTCTGCAGTATTTTTGCCAAAAAATGTAAAGCCTGAATCTAGCTATAAGGAAACATCAAACTGACCTAAATTGAAGGGAATTCTACAAAATAAATGGCCTGTGTTCTTCAAAAATGGCATGACCAAAAAATATTTCTGTATCAATATTAATTTCCTGATTTTGATTGTTGTGTATGGTTACATAAAAGAATGCTCTTATTTTTAGGGAATATACACTGAAGTATTCATCAATAAGTGGGTACAAGGTCTGCAACTTACAATTTATTCTCAAATAGTTTAGAAAAAAATCTATCCATCCACCTACCTACCTACCTACCTATCTATTTATCTATCATCTATCATCCATGGAAGAGAATGTAAGATAGATTGAATGATAAAGCAAATGTGGTAAGATATTAACATTTGGAGATGTGGTTAAGGGTGAACAGAAATACTTCATAGTATTTTTTCTTGTTTATAAAACTAAAATAGTTATAAATTATTAAAATAGTTATAAATTATTATAGTTTATAAAACTAAAATAGTTATAAATTATTCTAAAATATGAAGAATATAGGTTTTAAGTGGCTGATGGGAAATACTATAATTCAGTCCTCACACTCCTCTCACTTCAACATCATTTCATGGCAAATTATATTTACCTTTGGAAGATGAAGCATAATAATTCTTAGAAAGTCTTGATAATTTCATGCCTTCCTCCCCCTCCCACATGTAGTAGAAATGAGCTGGAAGTCTGTATTAAAAACATATTAGTAGTGTTTATCTGTAAACTGTATGATTTCCTGGTGCCATTTATTTTCTTCATTAAACTTTTCCATCTAAGTTTCTATAATGAGCACTTGCTACTCTTATCACTGAATCCTTGATTTTCTTCATATTTTGCCACAGTCTGAGAAAAGAAAGCAGGAGAGAAATGGAAAGAGGGGCAAGCGGGAGAAAGAAAGGGGGGAGAAAGAGAGAGAGAGAGAGAGAGAGAGCGCCTGATATCTTCCCTGGCTGCCTGGGAGCCATTAAATGCACCTGGATGGGAAAATCCTAAGGTTGCACAGTGTTGGCTAATGCTTGCTAACTGGTACCTGAAGCCCTGTCATGATCTGGCTGCCTGGAAGGAAATGCAGCTGTTCAACTCTCCAGGCTTGACAACTTGGGAGTCATTGACATCTGTCTGGTGGCTAAAGTCTAGTTTTATTCCTCTTGTCCTCATACCACCCTAAAGAAAGAAGCTCAACTTCAATGGCATGAAGCAATAAGATCAACACACAAAGGCAGTGATGCCACTGCCAGCTGGAGCCTGATCCAGTGAAGTAGGCGTGAAGAATTAATACTGGCACAATTCTGGACAGTGACAAAGAAATTTGTGCAAAGTCCTGAAGTGATTCAGATATTGCTTGGTGGATATCTGTTCAGCATTAAACCCTGGAAGAGTATCAGGTACCACAAAATTCACAATTTCCTTTTCTAGGGACAATTTCTTTATTAAGGAATAGCAATGACAAGCTAAAATAAAGCCTTTTATCCACTAGCTATTTGACTTCTCTCTTCCTGAGTTACTCAAAGGCAGAGAGAGATTTCTTCCTCTACGCCTTCTCCTACTCCTTAGATAGATTTACACCCCACACCTGACACAGCTACCCACATTGCAGTGCCGCATGTTCCCATTAACAAAGCCACGTGCGACGGTGGGAGTAAGGTGTGGGAGAAGGGATGTCACACAGTTTAATTACTTGGGAGGGGGAATAACTCAAAGAGCTCTGGTCTAAAGGGATCTCCATGACGTATGATTCAGAAATGCCTGCACTCATTAGGCACTGAGCTCTCTGAGTCTCGCCATTCTAGAAGACACCTGTTCTGAAGATGTTTTATAGACTGTGGGGTGGAAGGGGGGCCTTACATCACTTCTGAGAGGCCATGCTGCTTCCCATTTCCACTGTCCTTCTAGCTTCATTTCACTCATTCATTCACTGGCCATTTGGAGCCATGGCGTCAGGAGCACACACATTATAAAAATGATTTTTCTTGTCATGGCTCACAGATAAATAAACCAAAAAAAAAAAAAAAAGCCAGCATGCCACACCTCCTTATATTCAGTTAAATAAAATACTTCAGGGAATCAGCCATTTGGTCTTAAGTTAAATAGTTCAGCAACCATTCTACTTTAAACACCAAATCAGCCCCAAGCCTGTCCTCTTGAGTTCTCAGGATGGACTGCATGAGGAAGAAAGATGCATTCTGCTTCCATGTGCACCTCTGATCCAAGGTCACTGTGTGACTTCAGCAAGTTCCTTACTCCTGAGAGCTTCATTCTCCTTATCTATAAAATGAAGTTAACCACAATTACTTGTTAGAGTATTTGTGTTAAGAATAGAAACAGGGTATATAAAGTATCTTGCACACATTCGTGATTGATAAGGACAGCACCTCTTATAACTATTACTATATGAGAATGTTGTTTACTCCTTGACAATACCCAGAAAAAGAGTTGTTGTTGTTTTTTTTTTAACATTCTCTACTCCAACTGGCAAAAAGAGTTGAGAGGTAATATTAGAGAGAGAAGGAGGAAAGGAGGGGTGCAGGGAAGAAGGAAGGAAGGAACGTAGGTGGGAGGGAGGAAGGAAGATTGATTGAAGGAAGAGTCTATTAGGATATTTTAGAGACTGTGGGATATTATTCTCCCCATGGAAATTAAGACATAACTCCTTTAGGCTGTCAATTTTGTTATTTGCAAAATGAGGGCATCTCTTGTTGAGGGATGCAGTTTGTGAAGAAGCAATTCCTTGGTGTCTGCTTGAAGAAAAGCCTACATTGCTCCGTTTCTCCGATGGGCTGAATGGCCAGCACTCTCTCCTCTACCCATCCCCAGTGAAACTGCACAATTTAGCTGAAGGTACTTATTTCTCAGGGGGAGAGCTCTCCCACAAGAAATTTCTAGCTGAGAATTCTATCCTCCAGAGGCCCTCACCTGCAGCATCCTGATAAGAAGCACTTCTTGCACTTAATCTGTGTCAACTCAACACTTAATCTTTCTTTGAGAGTTTAAAAAATTTTATTCAAAGGAACTTGCAGCACTTTTGTGATATTGGATTTTTGTTTGGGCTGGTAAAATTTTACTCTTTGATTTCATCTTCCTATTTTGAAACTATTTAGATTGTTTTATTGACTATTTTTAAAAGAATTATAGGAAATGGCAACATGGAGTGAATAATCCTGAGAAAGGTCCATGCTTCAACATGGATGTGTCTTCTTTCTAGTTTGCTCTGCACAGACCTAACCCAGCCTGCAAAGCAGCTGAGATGCCCACATTTCTTAAGTCTCTAAGGAAAGATGTTAAGTTTAGAGTTGTTTTTTAGGGATTTCAGGAGAACAAGAGCCCATACCTCCGCCTAAGAAGAAAGACTATGGCAACTCCAAAGAGAGCACTGGGCTAGAACAGGATGATGGTTATAGTGTGAGAGGTAAGAGTATGGATTTGGGTCCAGCCTACTGTATTTGAATGTCAGCCTTGCCATTTACCAGCTGTGGGTCCTGAGGTCTGTAAGTGATGTATACTTTCTGCACTCAGTGGCCTCAGCTGTGAAGTAATACCACTCCCTAGGTTGTTAAGAGGATAAATGAGTTAATTTTTAAACCCTAAAAGCTGGACCTGACACATAGAAAGTGCTATATTTAAATATGGTTAGATAAAAGCCGCTATCTCTAATAAACATAATTAGAGTGTAGATGCTGCTCATGAGTTGTCTATTCCATGGAGGATAAGGGAAGTAAGTAAGAATCTTCATTTTTCCTTTTCCTTCTGTGTCCATGCTGTATTGGTGGCTTTACTGCTCTCCAGGAATTTGCCTATCAATGTATGCAAATGTATGTATGATTGGCATTTCTCCAGTTGGCAGATAAGGGTCACAGAGGTCAACTGATTGCTCAGCACTTGTAAAGAGTAGACTCACAACCCTGTTGCCAACATCTAAGGCTTGTTCCCTATTTCCACCAACCTCCAAAGATACACACATACACCTGAAGCTGATCCTCAAATTCTTTTTGTTTTTTTTTAAAGATTTTATTTATAGCTTGCAGAGTAGCAGAATCGTAACCAATGAGGTTTATCCGAGGTGCGATTATTGCTAATTAAAAGATTTTATTTATTTATTCATGAAAGACAGAGAGAAAGGCAGAGACATAGGGAGAGGGAGAAGCAGACAGCAGGCTCTTCTCAGGATTGATGCAGGATTCGATCACTGGACCTCAGGATCCTGCCCTGAGCCAAAGGCAGATGCTCAACCAAGCAACCCTCAAATTCTACTTTATAAGGACAATTTTGGGAAACAACCAGATGCCTTTGGGGGGGGGAGGGAGTGAAAAAGAGAGAGAGAGAGAGATAGAAGGGGCAGAAAGAGAGGGAGACAGAGAATCTTAAGCAGGCTCCATGCTCCTTGTGGAGCCTGACCCGGGACTCAGTCTCAGGACCCTAAGATGATGACCTGAGCCCAAATCCAGAGTCAGATGCTTAACCGACTGAGCCACCCAGGCACCCTCAACCAAATGCCTTTTAATAGCAGAGGCTGTGTGACAGAAGACAGGCCAAAAGGGTCAAAGTAGCTTTATTAGAATAGTGGGATTATGTGCTCGCTTCAGCAGCACATATAGAATAGTAGTATTAGTAGACTTTTTCATTTTCTCCATTTTTTCAAAATTCCATTTCATTGAATTACATTCCTTTTACATAAAACCATGCTTATTTTTAAAGCATCAATAACTGGTGAAATTATTCTTATGTTCTCTATTTAGACTAAATCTGGATAAACTGATTTAAGGAAGAGATTCAAAAACTTCCTTTTCCCTGCCCCCAAACATGAGAACCCAAGAGTGGGCTATGGCTGGAGGGGTAGGATGGGGTTATAATGCCTAGACTTAATGGGTGTCCCCTTTTTCCAATCAAAAACCCTATACTATCTTTTCCCTTTTAATCTGGGAGGAATTGTTGAACATCAGAAGCAGGGAGATTGCTTTAATTTACAAATAATGGGATCCCTGGGTGGCTCAGTGGTTGAGGGCCTGCCTTTGGCCCAGGGCGTGATCCTGGAGTCCCAGGATGGAGTTCCACATCAGGCTCCCTGCATGGAGCCTGCTTCTCCCTCTGCCTGTGTCTCTGCCTCTCTCTCGCTCTCGCTCTCGCTCTTGCTCTCCCTCTCTCTCTCTCTCTGTGTCTCTCATGAATAAATAAATAGAATCTTTTTAAAAAAATTTACAAATAGGTCAACCCTCCATTTTTCCCAAAAGCATTCAGAGAGCTCATGGAGATAGCTGCAGGGCTGTCATGGAGATAGCCAGATGCTTTCCAGAACAGAATGACCAATAAGGGGCCTCAAGCATCAGATAACTCAGTCAATCTAACTGTTGAGTTTCCCCATCTACACTCTAAGCATGAATCATTTTGCAGAATGACTCACACAAGTACCTTTTGTTCTGAAATACACCTGACATTAATCCTATGAGTTTACAGGGAACAAAGCATTTGGGCTGGATCAGCATATCATTTCCCTTCCTGCACTTGGGCTTTTCCACCCTATAAGTCACAATGGGTAGGGCTGACTCCTATTTAGAATGTGAAAAGCTGTGCCTGCTCTTCTGACCCTTTCACTGATCAGAATCATCCATACAAAACGCTGAATTTAAAGACTGTGATTCAAACTGGGAGACAAAGTGAGAATTTACACCTTCCAGGAATGGCAGCAACACGAGGCATTTTGAAGGGTCAGCAAAAGCAGCGGGTGCCTAGGCTATGGCTGGTGGCATCACCAGGCAAGTTATGGGCAGTGGTTTTGGAGTCTTCCCTCTGGGCTCTCCGTGTCCCTGCTTGCTGTCAAGCCTGCATCTCTGTCAGCCCCATGAGGGGTTGACCTCACTTGCATATCATCCCCAGTTCCATTTACACCAGTCAACACATGTTATGGCTCTTTATAGTTGGATGATTCCTTCCATCCTCAGTGATCTGTCTTAGAAAACTTATGAGTTCTTCCAGCACAAGTAATGGTCATAATCATGGCTAACATTTATGGTGGGTATACTATTTGCTAAATACTTTCTGGTATTGCAGCAGATATTTAGGAAAAATAAATATGGGCTACTTCTTATTGCAATACTAACTTTACCAATTAGGAAACGTGCCCAGAGTGATTCCATAAGTGTCCAGTGTACAAAACTGAGTGTATGATAGTGATTGGGCACTGAATCCACATCTGTCCAATTCCAGAACCTAAATTCAAACCACTTCACTATCACATCTCTGGGGAACCTGACTAACTGTGTTCTACTTCATCCTAGAAAAACTGGGTCAGGCTACAAATCAATCACTATAGATTTCTATCTATAATCTATCACATATAGATTTCAAAAGGCAAAAATGTAAAAGTTATGTAAACCTGAGAGATTTGTTGAATCATATTCTACAATGATTTTCTCTTTTCTTAGTGAGGGAAACATTGGAATAATAACATTCTTCTGTAGTTTCAAAATTCAAGAAACAAGGAATTTAGAGAAAAAAAATTTTTCTCTTGCTCTAGCTATGGTCCTCTTTCGGTATTCCACTGGGCAATGCAGCTTTGCCAGACACAGGGCAGTGTGAGCGCACCAATTTCTGTCAATTCAAAAGCACATCAGTTTCTATCAATTCAAAATTCAAAGTAATTCTAATCAGCACATTTTTTTTTTTTTTTTTAGTGCCAATTGCAGGCATTATGGGTCAGGCAGGTTAATTCAAAAGAGTATTTCTTTTTTAAAATTTATTTTTATTTTTTTTATTTATTTACTCATGAGAGACAGAAAGAGAGAGACAGAGAGAGAGAGAGGCAGAGACACAGGCAGAGGGAGAAGCAGGCACCATGCAGGGAGCCCAATGTGGGACTGATCCCAGGTCTCCAGGATCACACCTGGGCTGAAGGTGGTGCTAAACCGCTGAGCCACCCGGGAGTGCCCCCAAAGAGTATTTCTGATCTAAATGACTTGAACAGTAAAAAATATGTATATTTTTTCCTCTTTTCAGTGGGATTCTGATAAAATAGACATGGAACTCTCAGTGTAAAAATTCTTTCCTAATAAGAAAGACATTGATGAAATATAATTCAAATTCAGAGAACTCTTTAGTTGACAAGAAAAATCACTGTCAAACTCAGAGGTGGTACTGCTTGAGTCTCATTCATGGATGTTTATTTCCTTAAAGGCAATTTTTAAATTTTCTTCTCTTATCTTTTTGGTATATGACCATTACTTTCAAGGTCTACCAGTTTTTAATGATGATGATAATTCAAAACAATGGTTATGTTTTTATTCCAGGGCAGCTAAACACTTGAAACAACAGTAAACTGAGTAGTCTTTCCTGGCAGGAAGAAAATACCCTCAGTCCAACTAGAAACTGATAGATAGCACATGGGTTGGAAGACCTATGTCTTTCTGCCACAAACCCATATAAAGCTTTGGCTGGATAATTTGATTATTTCATCTAAATTTTCCCAACCAAAAGCTGGGAATGGCACCCTTGTGTCCTACAACTCAAAAGTATTGTTCAAATTAGGTGAATATATGATGTGTTGAGAGTACATTTATAAAAGAGAAAAGTTATAAACTTGTCAATTTTTTTCCCTCATGTTTTTCTTTCTTGAAAAAATTTACTATGTCATTCATGGTTGCTTTATTGTAAAATGATGATATATCAGCTATGGCAGGAGAACAAGTTTGATAATGTATTCTGCAAGAAGAACATTACCACTGACTTATGCTATAACCAGCCTTCACAGGGCAAACCAATCCATATTCCATTAGAAGCTCAGAGGAGCTAATGAAACATATTGTTGACCTTCAACCCTTATGTTCTCTGCTTGTTGCTTTCTTTTTTTTTCTTTCAAATTACTGTACCCTGTTCTGTTTCTAATGAGTCTCTTCTCCACTAACTGCCTTCCTACCTTTTCCACTCTGCTAGAACCACGGAAGCTTCAAAGTGGCCACCATGATATGAACGGGGAGCTTGTGAGCAGCCCTGACATTTCTTTCACTCAGCTCTGCTCCGACATTTACCAAAGCTTTCCTGTAGATAACAGGAAGCAAAGAGATGAAGCAACTCTGATCCCTGATTAGGGTCAATATTACCTCTGAATTAAATTTGTTTCTCTGAAACTAGTTTTAATTCCTCCTGCCTTTGAGGAGAACAGACTCAAGGTGGGAAGGGTGTTAACACCAGCAGCAACATTCTCAAGATGATAATCCTCTTTTCACGCTAGTAACTGTAGTGTGGGACATTAAAATAGGCAGAGCTGGGATTGAATGATGCAGATTGTAGCACTTACACTTGACAATTCCCTTAACTTCTCATAACCTCCATTTTCCTATGATTTCTTATGAGATTACTCGTACTGTGTAAACTCCTCATGTACATAGTAGGCACTCAATGACCCATAATATTTTTTGAAAATTAGATTTTTAAAAATTAGTATACCAATATCAACTAAAGAATATTTTTATAACAAGCACAATATGTCTTTCTCTCTCTCACATACACACACCATTCACCAAGCTATTATCATGTAAAATATTTAAAAGTTTAGTTACACTCTGAATTTTTTTCATGGTTTCTTTAGGATGGGAGTGGGATGTGAAATACAATACAAATGAGAAGAATAAAGGATTTTTTTCAAGATTAAATTTTAAGGATTTATTTATTTATTTGAGAGAGGGAGGGTTAGAGGGAGAGAGAAAGCCCCAAGCAGACTCCCTGGTGAATGCAGAGTCCCACACAGGGCTCCATTTCAAGACCCTGAGATGATAATCTGAGCCAAAATCAAGAGTTCAATACTTAACTGACTGAGCCACCCAGGCACCCCTTAAAGATTGTTTTTTAGAACAATTTTAGGTTTTTAACAAAATTCAGAGGAATAAACAAGGATTTTTATACTTCAAATGTTTTTAAAAGGGAAAAGAAAGCACAAGGCTGAGGTTTTAAAGAGTAAGATGTTCAGGCCAAAATATATCATCAACAACTGCTCTCTGCCTCCAACAGAATTAGTATTGTTTGAATCATAAAGGAATAAATATTATGAGTCCCAATTGACCAATTAATAGCATGCACAGCACAACTACTGAACAAATATAGATCAAAAAAGAGCATCTGGCTTTTGGCAAGGGGGGATACATAGCGAATGCAGTGGGAAATTACTCATGGAACCGCAGAGAAATTAAACTGCATTGCCTTTTGTTAAGGAGGCTACATACAAGGTCATGTTATGCAAACAAAGTATTGGCCTGCAACCATCCCCTCGTCCTGATACAAGCTTCAATTTTATTCAATTTCAGAAATACTGAGCACCTATTAGGAGAATCTACTATATATTTCAACACGTCAGTTGGCATTTGTGGAAAGCAGTACCCAAGAATGGTGACAAGCTCAGCCTTTAGTGTTACGCAGAGAGGGCTTGAAACCCAAGCTACATCACTTACTAGTTTTTTGTTTGTTCTTTGTGTCAGGAAGGTTGATAGTTTTCTCCATCTAGAAACAGAGGAGGGTAATGCTCATAGCCAGACAGATGGACATTCATTGGGACACAGTGATAAAGAGGTACAATAATAAAGACAATTGTTTGCAAGGTGCTTGGCAATTTGCTAAGTTCCTTTTTATAAGCTATTTTTCATTTTGTTAGAATACTGAGGCTAAAGAGATCTGACTTTCCTTTCTTGTTTCTACATCATGAATGATTAAAGATGATCCAACCATAAAGAAGCTATTGTTAAATTTAAAAGGGTGTCTTTGGATCATTAGCAATGAAGTGAGGACTTTTACAGAAATGGTGGTGGACACAAAGCATGACTTCATGTCACTTGGCTGTACTTGGCTCTGGGCACAGTTGTAGGAAGCAATAACATTTTAGCAAGAATCAAAGGTAAAGAAGCAATAAAGCTTTTAACAATATGTGGGAGTATATGAGGAATTAGCCTAAATACAATTAACTGTGAATAAACTGTGGAGGTGTATGACTGGATGTAACTATCTTAGAAGGCAAAAAAAAACCCCAGGAACTAGTAGGGTGACCAACTCTTCTTAGAATTTTCTTTTGAGAAAATAATTCCTTTTATTTCACCTATTAATTTAAAAAAATGAATAAATACAATTATAAAACAAGCTTTTTAATAGTCACTTTTGGCTTTAAAATTCTAAAATGCTTTATTACAGTCTTTCAACTATTCTAACAGGCACACGTACCTCAGAATTGTTTGAGGTATAATTAGCATGCAATCAAAGGCACATATTGAAAATAGATACTTTAAAATTTTTGTATAATTTTGTACAAAAATAAGTACATTTTAAAAGTTTTGGCATACGTATACAACTGTGAAGTCATTACCACAAACAAGACAGTGAATGTATCCCTCATGCCCAAAAGCTTCCTGTCATTCTTTGTAATCCATCCCACCCTCTCCATGCTCTACTTCCATCCTCAAGCACTAACTTACTTTCTGTCAGAATAGGTTGATTTGAATTTTTTAGAATTTTATATAAATGACATCATACAGTATGTATTCTTTTATGTCTAGCTTTTTTCCCTCAGCATAATTATTCTGTGATTCACCAATGTCACTGCATATGTCAGTAGTTCATTTCTTTTTTATTACTGAGTAGTTTTCTATTATATGGATGAACCACAATTTGTTTATCTATTCATCTGTAGATGACACTTGAATTATTTCCAGCTTGGGGCTATCTTTAATGAGGCTACTGTGAACATTTGTACATAATTCTTTGTGTGGGCAAATGCTTTCATTTCTCACAGGTAAATTATATGACGGAAATGGCTGGATCCTATAAAAGGTGTATATTTATCTTTTTAAGAAATCAATGAACTTTTCCAAAAAGTCATACCATTTTATACTCCTACCAGCAGTGAATGAGAGTGCTCATTCTTCCATACTTTTGCCTGTGCTTGGCATGAGTAATCTTCTTAATTTTAGCCATTCTAACAGGTATCTAATTGTGGTTTAAATTTGTGTTTCCCTAATGAGTAAAGATGCTGAACATCTTTCCATATGCTTATTTTCCATTCTATGTCTTTAGTGAAATGCCTGGTCAAATATTTTGATCATTTTTTTAAAGTAGGCTCCATGCCCAACGTGGGACTTGAACCCACAATGCCAACATCAAGAATTACATGCTCTACAACTGAGCCAGCCAGGCACCCTGATCATTAAAAGAATTTTTTTTTTCTTATTACTGAGCTTTGAGAATTTTATATATACTGGATACAAGTTCCTTATCATATATGTATTCCAAATATTTTCTCAGTTTCTCTTTTCAGTCTCTTAACAGCCTTTTTAAAAATATTTTTTGTTTTATTTATTCATGAGAGACACAGAGAGATAGAGGCAGAGACACAGGCAGAGGGAGAAGCAGGCTCCATGCAGGGAGCCTGACGTGGGACTGGATCCTGGGACTCCAGGATCACACCCTGGGCCGAAGGCGGGCGCTAAACTGCTGAGCCACCCAGGGATCCCCATTAAGAGCATTTTTTGAAAAGCTAATCGTTTTAATTTTGATGAAGTCGGTTATCATTTTTTTCTTTTATGTTTGGTATGGAATCTAAGAAATCTTTGCCTAACCCAAGGTCAAAATAATTTCAACTATGTTTCTTCAGAAAATGTTATCATTTCAGGTTTGACATTTACTTCTATGATTCACTTTAATCTAATTTTTGTGTATGATGTGATAGATAGGTCAAAGTTGATTTTCGGGGAGAGGGAATATAGAGGTCCAATTATTCCAGTGCCATTTATTGAAAAGAGTATTCTTTCTCCACTGAATGGCTTTGCACTTTTGTCAGACATCAGTTGTACATATATGTGCAGTCTATTTGTGGATTCTCTATTCTGCTCCCTCTATTTTTATGTTGATACCACACTGTGTTGATTACCATTACTTTATAAACAATCTTGAAAAAATACCCAACTTTGCTCTTTTTCAAATTTGATTTATCTATTCTTGGTCCTTTGCATCTGCATATGAATTTTAAAATCAGATTGTCAATCCTTATGAAATAGACTGCTAGAATTTTGGTTGGGTTTGTTTGCAACCCATAGATCAATTTTGAGAGAATTAGCATCTTATTTTTTTAACATCTTATTTATTTATTCATGAAAGACACAGAGAGAGAGAGAGGCAGAGACACAGGCCATGGAAGAAGCAGGCTCCCTACCAGGAGCCTGATGTGGGACTCCCAGATTCCAGGATCACACCCTGAGTAAAAGGCAGATGCTCAACTGCTGAGCCACCTGGCATCCCTAGAATTAGCATCTTAATTTTGAGTCTTCTAACCCACGAACAAGGTATATCTCTACATTTATTTAGACAACCTCTAATTTCATTAATTTCTCTCAGGAACATTTTGCAGTTTTCAGTATACAAGTCTCACACATCTTTTGTCAGATTTATCACTAAGTTCATGATTTTTATATTATTGTGAACAATATTCTTTAAAATTTCAATATCTGATTGTTCATTGCTTATGAATAAAAATATAATTGGTTTTGTATATTGAACTCATATTCTACAACTGTGCAAAACTCAGTTCTTGGTCTAGTGGTGAGAGTGGACATCAAGTATGGTTTTTCTGAGGAATGCAAGGTTAGTTAACATAACCAATCAATGTAATCACCATTTCAATAAACTAAAAAAAAAAAACCCCATATATATTATATATTATCTCAAAAGATGAAGAAAAAACATTTGACAAAATCTAATTTGTATTCCTGAAAAAATCTCTCAATAATCTAGAAACAGAGGGTAAGTTCCTCAGCTTGATAAAGACCAGCTATGAAAAACAAAGAGCTAATATCACAGTTGATTGTGAAGGATTGAATACATTTTCCCTAAAATCAGAAATAAAATAAAGATGCTACCACCTCCCTACCTGAAGCTACTCCTACCTTTCACATGGACAGCTTCAGAAAACGTTTTGAATAATTTTATAGTTTTGAATAACAGTTATTTTTTACAGCCTTATTATTTACCTCTACCATTGAATTTGCCAGGGATGAAGGAAGGAAGGGAGGGAGGGAAGGAGAGTGGGAGAGAAAAAAGGAGGAAAGGAAAAAAGGGAGAAAGAAAGAAAAGAAAAGGAAAGAAAAGGAAAGAAAGGAAAAGAAAATAAAAGAGAAGAAAGGAAAAGAAAAAAGAAAAGAATTTTCCTGATTATAGGCATAAACAGTCATTTACTTTAAAAACCAGAACATTTTGTCCATCTTTTCCAGGACAAAACCAGGCCTTCCAACCACTTCCTGGGCCCAGAAGTTTCTTGGTAATCTCTTTAGAGTTTTAGGCATAGAATATAGAATAACAACCTCAACATATTATAAAACATCTCAGTTGGAATCTTTCTGGAAATATTTACTTAATGTGATGGAGTCATGCTCAGCTGCTAGGAAATAGGAGGTTTAAAATATATTGGAATAATATAACTGTAGAAAATTCCCAAATACTGTGTTCAAATGTTCATTTGAAATAAGAAAGAAAACCTGGACAGAGATTCATTTATTTCTTTTTAACTTTTTATTTAAATTCCAGTTAGTTAACATACAGTGTAATATTAGTTTCAGGAGTACAGTTTAGTGATTTAACACTCAAATACCACACCCAGTGCTCATCACAAGTGCCACTGCCACCCTTAATATTCATCTTCTGTTTAATCCAATACCCTGCCCACCACCCCTCCAGGGACCATCAGTTTGTTCTCCATAGTTTCTTGGTTTGCCTCTCTTTTTCCCTCTGCCCTTTTGTTTTTTCTTAAATTCTACATATGTGTGAAATGATATTAGTCTTTCTCTGACTGACTTATTTTGTTTAGCATAATACTCTTTACTTCCATTCAAGTCATTGCAAATGGCAAGATTTTGTTCTTTTTATGGCTCAGTAATATTCCATTATATATGTGTGTGTATGAGTGTGTGTATGCATATATATATAACATATATATACAACCCACACACCCCACGTCTCCTTTACCCATTTATCAGTTGATAGATATTTGGGCTGTTTCCATAATTTGGCTATTATAGATAATGCTGTTATAAATTTCAGGATGCATGCATGTATCCCTTTGATTTAGTATTTTTGTATTTTTTGGATAAATACCTGGTAATACATTGCTGGATGATTGGGCAGCTCTATTTTTTTAACTTTTTGAGGAACCTCCCTATTGTTTTCCAGAGTGGCTACACCGGTTTGCATTCCCACCAACAGTGCAGTCCCCTTTCTCCACATCCTTGCCAACACCTGTTGTTTCTTGCGTTGTTGATCTATTCTAAAGAGATGAACTTTAATTAAGATTATTTCTTACCTTTTCATTTATAGTTAACTTCAACCATTTATTTCCTAAAATCACCATATAAGCTCACCAGCACTCTGGGGTGCTTGTGCATTCCTTAAGACATTTCTCATTTGTAATTGTTTATAAATTGCTACCTTTGAAAGGAAACTGGACTAAAACTTGCCTAATTTTTTTAGTTCTAGCATAGCAATTCTTTATTCACACACTAAAATGAAAAGATGCTGTGAAAAATCCCTTTAAGTTGATAAAATTATGCTTTCTTCTCTTGTAAACTTATAAACACATTTCTAAGATTTTTTACCTCCATAGACAAAGGATAAAGGCAGCATTTTTGTTCCTTCATTCATTATTGAACCAAGAATTCAAGAACACACATTGAGTGTCTCCTATGTTATAGACATAAGACCTAAGTCTTTGTAAACTTAGATCCAGGACATTCAGGCTTGCACATAGCATGGTAATTACCATGACGGAATTATGGATGAGTTACTCTGGAAAGTCAGGAAAACAGGTGGAGCCGACTGAGGCTAGATAAGTAGGAAAGCCATCATAGAAGAAGTAGCATTGGAGCCGACACAACGATACATGTGTTGGTCAGAGGGGAATATGAGTAAAAGAGTAGTTCTGGCTGACACAGCACGTGAAAACAGGAATGAGAAAGGGCAGTCCATGGTACTGCCAATCTTAATGAAATTAGAGAATGAATAGACTGAAGGACTTGAAACATGTCCATTAATCTCCAAATAGTTATTTAACACCCACTAATTGAAAGCTCTGGGCTAAGTGTAGGGAGAGGGTGTGGGGGAGAGGGTATTAAACTGTCCTCTAGTTTATATTCTAAATGGGAAAAGAAGACCGAAGTATGTTAAATCTAAGTAATGATACAAGGCTATAATAAATGCTAAAAGTTTTAGGAAAATGGGAACTTTACTGATTAAAGCAGATGGTTCTCAATGTCTTCATAACTCATCCCTACCAGTAAAAAGTATTTGAGGGTGCATGCCTCTATTGCATATTTATTTACTTAGAAACAACACACTCAGGGTGCCTGATTGGCTCAGTTGGTTTAAGCATCTGACTCTTGGTTTCAGCTCAGGTCATGATCTCGGGGTTGTGGGATCAAATCCATGTCAGGCTCTGCACTCAGAACAGAGTCTGCTTGAGATTTTCTCTCTCCATTTCCCTCTGCTACCCCTCCTCTCTCTCTCAAATAAATAAACCTTAAAAAAATATCTACAAGGCACTTATACTAATGCCCTAATCCAATAATATTGATAACGTTTAATTTTTCTTTTTAGATAAAAGCAAAAAGAAATAGAAATTCTAATTTTTCTTCCTTCTCCAGTGGATTTCCTCGTGCGGATCTTAGGGTGCACACACCTACTTGGAAGATCACTAACTTTGAGCATTTAAACAGTTTCACAGAGAGATTTTTTTTTTTCACAGCATGGCAAAGATTTGGCCCAGAAATGAGTGGCATTTTTAAGAAAGAGTGAAATGGAAACAGGATGCATTCTAGAAACTGCAGGAAGAAAGAACTTACTAGATCTTTGATTAAAGGAGGTCATAAAGCTTAGTAAGTCTATAGCAGGGTTTATCACATGCAGTCCATGGACCCCTTGTATTAGAATGAATTGGCATCATTTATGATATATACCGACCCTTGGGTCGTACCCAAGACTCAGTGAATCAGAATATCTGGAAATGGGGATAGGGAATATATAATAAGCTGATTTCTTTCATCACTAACATTTAAAAAACAATCTAAACAATGGAGACTTCAAATAGTCTAAACTACATTTCAGTTATGTAATCTTTAAGAGTAACAGATTATAGACATGCAAAAACAGCCTGTCAGAGAATCCCTGGGTCAAAATCAATAATGAATCTGTGAGAAAGACTTCTTGTCATTGTTTACTTTACTTTTGCTAAGTAAGGGAAAACTTGCTATTTTGATCGTCATTCAAAATAAGAAATACTTTTCTCTGAGAGTAGTGAGCCCATTTGCAATTAAGGTTATGCTCCCCGCTGCGCTGCCCTCCCCCCACTGCCCCCAGCAGAAAAGATGCTATATTATGCAGGGAAGTGGTTTTAAGTCTTTGGAGGTGCTTGCTTTCCATGTAGATGAGTATAGACAAACACTTCTCTGTAATGATCATTATTAGTAAGGCTTAATCCTTGATTTATTGCTTTTGTCATATTTTAGAAGTTCTGGTACAATTATTAGCTCACTCTTCTCTAAGGCTAATCATCTTTTTTTTTTTTTTAATTTACTTATGAGAGAGAGAGAGAGAGAGAGAGAGAGAGAGAGGCAGAGACACAGGCAGAGGGAGAAGCAGGCTCAGTGCAGGGAACCTGATGCGGGACTCAATCCCAGGACTCCAGGATCACACCCTGGGCCGAAGGCAGGCGCTAAACCACTGAGCCACCCAGGGATCCCTAAGGCTAATCATCTATGAGGTAACTGAATTAGAACCAAAATTTCTAATTGGCTTGTTCAATCAGTATATTTTGTTGCACATTGGAACTTCCACTCAATAGTACAAACTGACCTTTTACCTTAAATTGAAAGGAATCTAAATATTGGTTTATGGTGCGATTCATGACACAATTCCAAATTTGTATTCAAATGTCCCCTGAGTGAATTGGAACACAGAGCTTGTTTGTGTCTCAATAATCCCATATTTAGGTATAGATTCTGTTGGGTTTAGAAAAACTGCAAGAAGTCACACAAAAAGGGCATTTTTCTATTGGCCCCCAATTGAAAGTAATCATTTTTCTAAACTCCCATAACATTTTATCTACACTTCTCTCTTTTAAAAAAAGATTTATTTATTTGTTCATGAGAGACCCAGAAAGAGGCAGAGACATAGGCAGAGGGAGAGGGAGAAGCAGGCTCCCTGCAGGGAACCTGATGCAGACTCGATCCCGGGACTCCGGGATCACACCCTGAGCCAAAGGCAGACACTCAACCAATGAGCCACCCAGGTGTCCCTTATCTCCACTCCTCTTATGACACATGTCACTCTCTCACTTGTATGTCTCTCTCTATATATCAGTATATATCCTGGTGAGGATGTATGCTTTACAGAAACAGTACTTGGATTTATTCATCTTTGCAAACCCCACCATAACTAACAATAACTAAAAAAAAGTCTCAAAAGTATTTATTTAATATGAAATGAGTTCTCAACACCTCATCAAGTGTCAGAGAAAATCAAATTTATACCTACAAAGGTAATACCTGCTTTTAGGTCCATTTTGGACCCTCCAAGTTCTTCCATAAGCTTGCATCTCCATACTAGGCAAGGCAAGGACTTGAGTCCACTACTTACCCACTCTTGGCCACTCATTTGTTTTAATTACTAATGATAGTAATTAATATTTACTACGTTCATTTATAGAGTTGAAAAAATTGATACTTACAGAGTTTAAACAAATAGCTCAGGGTCACAGAGCATGAAGTGGGCAGATAATCTTTCAAACCAGATCTCTTGGATGCCATATTCTATGAGTCTTCTGTTGTTGACTCTTATCCATTTCTCCATCCTGGTCTTGGCTAGTTCCTAAATTTATACAACAAAAGCAAAATGTATTTAGGGCATATTTATAATATTTAACACCAAACTATGATGCTCAGTGAGAAAAGATTATTTATCAGCCAACCCGTGCATTGCATTAGTTTGTTCATAAAAAGCGAAGGGCATTGGCTACATTAGACAAATATGTATAGTATCACTATATTATTTATACCCCAAAGTCAGAGTAACCAAGCATCTCCTGGGAAGCTATATTTAAAGGTTTGAACATTCTCTGAAATAATTATAGGTACTCTTTGTTGAACATCAATCATACATCAGGCATTGTACTATCTATTTTCAGAGATAATAAAACTCCAAAGAGACAGTGGCTAAACTGCCATTTTAAATAAGAGAAAGCAGACTTGAGCTGGGTGTGGGGTGGGGGGAAAGTGTCTTGGTCCAGAGGCACAGTTGGGAAGCAACTCTCAAATCATTCCGCCTCTAAAGCCTCTTTCCCTTCAATAAACTAATTTCCTCCTAGACGTATTCCCTGATCCTTTTGCACCAAAGTCGCCCCCTTCACAGGGTTAAAAGGGGTGCCATACCTGGACATTTGTTGTGCATGAAGTATCATAACTCTCCTGTGCTCATTTCTTAATTTTCTGTGTTGGAGAAGCTCTGTAAATCTTTTGTTTGTACTTCTTTCCCTTTGACTAAGACTGCTATTTTCTCAATTAGCTGGGCATCCAACATCTGATTAATCTCATAATCTTGTTCTACTCTGTTTTTTCCTCTCTGGCATTTATTCCCCATATATTTATAATTTTGTGCTCCCCCCATGAATGTGCAGATCCTTCCCATTCTCTTTTGCTATTTTTAAAAATCATTTTCTGCTGAGTCTTTTCTTATTGCATTTCCTTATTCCACACACATTGGCATCCCTCAGCACCGTTACCAATGAAAACATACAGTATGAGGCTAACAGCCTGCTTCCTGTCACCTGGCCTATGGAGAAGTCCACAAAGTTGCTTAATTAAAATCCATTCCAGGGCTGATGGAACACCAGCCATATATAATATTAACAGTCCAAACTTCTGCCAGAGACACATCTAGAGTGAGTTATTTTCCCAAAAGATTTCAAATTATGCTTCACATCCTTCTCACAGGGAAGAGTTTTACTGAATTCTCTCTTCTCTGATTGTGACCAAGAAGAAATAGAAAGAAAGAAAAAAAAAAAAGCTTGCTATTTTAGATCTGGTGAAGGCTATATTTGGAGAGGAAGCTTGTGTTCTATTGGAGGCTAATTTTAGAGAAGATTGCAGTGGAAATTAAGGATAACTAAGATGGAGGGCATTAAGTACATAAAATTGAAAATGTTACTTTTACCTATAACGAGTCAAACCAGGAAATACTAACACCTACCTGTTGTGTAATACTTCTTTAGTGCCCTTTGGAGATGCTATAGATTCTGTATTAGAATTAACAATGCATTCACCAGTTTAATCCTTCCCTTCCCTCATTCAAAAAAAAACTGAAGTCTACTTTTTAAACAGCATACTTGCATTGGAGAAAATGAAATATCCTAAGATGATAAATGAATAGTAATTTACCACCTGAAGAAACAGCTACATTGCTACTGAGCATTTTTCAGGATAGGCAGGACACCCAGTGGCCATGAACATTTACCTCTTGACATACCCAAACCACTTGTACATCTCCTGGTCTGGAATGGAAAATATGGAACACCTGGGTGGCTCAGTGGTTAAATGTCTGACTTTGGCTCAGGTCGTGATCCTGGAGTCCCAGAATCGAGTCCCACATCGGGCTCCCTTCATGGAGCCTGCTTCTCCCTCTGCCTGTGTCTCTGCCTCTCTCTCTCAATTTGTTTCTCTCATAAATAAATAAAATAAAAATCTTTAAAAAAATGGAAAATATAATATGTTTGCCACACCATTACACCCCCCCCCCCCCAGATGAATGCTAACACTGTATAAACAACATTTTTCTTCAGGAGAGATTTAACACTGTAGTTAACTACTTTGTGCTTCTAAGAGGTGAAGGAAAACATGGCCTATTAAGCATGTGAGTGATGGAGAATATACGCCACGTAGGTAGAATGTTGACTATGGGAGTTGATAGAATATGCAGCAAATATATTTTTCTCCATGAAAAATCACACTTAAAAATCAAAAGTAATATGTTTTCATTGCAAAAAACTAGAAAATTTAGATTAGCAAAAAGAGAGAGAGAAATGAAAAAAAAAAAAAAACCACCAATGATTTTTCCAGTATGTAGAGAAAATTATATGATATGCCAGGAATTTTTCCAATGCATAAATCTGTATTTTTCCTAAGACAAAAACTGAACATATTATTTGTAAACTATTTATTTCACTTAAATATATATATCATAAACCGACTTTTATCATTAAATATAACTATTCTTTTATTCATTAATTTCAGTGGCTGTATCAAATTTAATAAATTTTTATTTTTATTTATTTATTTTTAATTTTTATTTATTTGTGATAGTCACACAGAGAGAGAGAGAGAGGGGCAGAGACATAGGCAGAGGGAGAAGCAGGCTCCATGCACTGGGACCCCGACGTGGGGTTCGATCCCGGGTCTCCAGGATTGCGCCCTGGGCCAAAGGCAGGCACTAAACTGCTGTGCCACCCAGGGATCCCCAAATTTAATAAATTTTTAAATCTAATTTCCTCTTATAGGTTGTTTCCTGTTTTTTAAATTAACAGTGCTATGATAAATAATTATATAATCTAATTTTTCTACTTAATATTTTTTTCTTCAGGGGTGCCTGGATGGCACAGTTGGTTAAGTGTCTGACTTCAGCTTAGGTCATGATCTGAAGGTCCTAGGATAAGCCTTTGCCTTAGGGCTCCACACTCAGTGGGGAGTCTGCTTCTCCCTCTCCCTCTGCCTCTGCCCCTCCCTCCACTCCTGCTCTCTTGTCGCACGCACTTTCTCTCTCTCTCAAATAAATAAGTACCAATCGGAAAAGGACAAACACTATATGGTCTCATTCATTTGGGGAATATAAAAATTAGTGAAAGGCAATAAAGGGAAAGGAGTGAAAATATCAGTGAGGGTGACAAAACATGAGAGACACCTAACTCTGGAAAATGAACAAGGGGTAGTGGAAGGGGAAGTGGGTGGGGGGTTGGGGTGACTGGGTGATGGGCACTGAGGGGGGCACTTGGTGGGATGAACACTGGGTGTTATGCTATATGTTGGCAAATTGAATTCCAATAATAATAAGAAAGAATAAATAAATAAATAAATAAATAAATAAATAAATACATAAATAAATAAATACATAAATAAATAAAATCTTTAAAAAGTATTTTTTTCTTCAGTGGTATTGTTCAGAGCAAGCATTCAAAATCTCAAAATCTGAGAGCTTCTCTATATAAAATGAAATTATTATTTATTATTTCGAAATGGACAATCCCCTAGACAGCATTTACAATCCTCTCTCAAAAAAGTTGCAAAATTATTTAAATTCATTTAAAGGTCAAATTGTTTGCAATAAAGAAATTTAAAGGTAGTTTTCAATTCACAAATAAGTGTGCTCTAAAAGACAATTTGTAATTCAATTATTCTTTCCTTTGGACATGTTTTGTGTTTTAGGTTTGCACATGCTGGTGCAGTCTCTAGGTTATTCATCATTTTTTATTCATTTTACAGATTTTTGTTTTAGCTTTCTGCTTACAAAAGTATGGTTAAAGTCTTAGCTCTTGGGAAAATGGTAATAAGGGCTTCTAGAAAGATGAAAAAGAGTATACCAGAGAAGGAAGCAGACATGAGGGTACTGTAGATTAGCCCCTTCTAGTACTTAATGCTCTGGATCCTGTCTTCTCTTGTCCTCTCAAAGCTACCACTTTGCAAGTCTCCCCTCTCATTACCCCCATCAATTACTGCTTCTTTATTGGTCCAGTTGTATCAATTATATCAGTATACAAACATGTTTTTATATTCCTATCTTAAACACACGCACACACACACCTCTTTTGATCCAATTCCCCCAAGAGTTTGTGCCCTATTTTTTCTGTTCCCCTTTACAGCAAATTCCTCAAAAGCATTGACTATACTCTCCAATTTCTCTCCTCCACTTCCTCCTTTAAAACTCATCTCAGGCATCTCTTCAACCCCCAAATCTCATAGGACTCTCTGAATCTGAGATAGGTAGTCTTTCTCTGCCATTATAGTTCCTACCACCAGGTATTGTATGACCTGCTTACTGGACACTTCTCTCATTAAACTATAAGGATCTCCTGAACAAATAAAATGTCTTATAAAATTTTGAGTGCCCTGTGCCTGTAACAATGTCTGGGAAATTATAAATAACTAATACATTTATTGCTGAATGGAGTCTTGAAAAATAATCAGCAGTCCACAGTGAACCACAAGAAGAGTACTCTAGACAGACAGAATGTGCAAGAGCACAAAGGCCAGAAAGAACATAACAGGTACATTCAGTACAAGTCATTCAGTGTGGTGGGGAACACAGGATAGGTGTGTGAGGGTGCAGAGAAACAAAGTCGAATTTATTCTATGCTGGTCGTTAAGATTCTAATACCCTATGATAAAGAGATTTGACTTTATTCACAATAAAGATTCACAAAAGAAGTATAAGCTAGCTAGCAACTTGATCAGATTTTTATTTTAATTATGTTAACATTTACTGAGCTACCCTGTGCCTATTTCACATAGAAGGACATAACAGAAAATTTATTTGAGTTACCAGGGTACATAATCGAAAAGTAGTGGAGCAGGCATTCAAAACCAGATCACTCTGAGTACAGAAGACTCTCTAATCTCAAAACGGAAAGATCCCTTTAGCAAAACGAAGTACATTGGAGAGATGCACCTATTAGATGGCTATTGCAATAGTCTGGGTGAGACATAATGATGCATGAACTAAGCTAAGCTTTCTGAGGGCAGAGACCACATCTTGTTCACCATTGCCTGGCATGATGTTCCTGACATATTTGTGTGTTTAATAAATATTTTCTGAACTAAAAAGTAACTGATAAGACGACAGGATAAATTTACTTAAGAAATAGAGTTGACAGATGGGAGGTAAAGTATGAAGGTTAGTGAAAAGGAGTTGAAGAAGCCTGGTTTTTAGTAGAGGCCATGAAGTGAATAGTGATGCCATTAACTGAGATGTGAAACCCCAAAGGAGGAGCAGGTTTGGTGGTGGTGAGGATAGCTCCATTTTGAGTTTGAGGTGCTTGAGTAGTGCTTGGATGGAGATTTCTGGTTGGTAACTGCAAACACAAATCTGGATCTTGGAAGGTTGGTCTGAAAATAGCCATATCGGCAGGCATCCATATAGAATACAGTATAAATGAACATGTGTGGATAGAACTTTATGGGCAAAATGTGCAATAAAAGAAGGCTGCCAAGAATCAAATCTGAAACATAGCAACATTTTAGGGATGGGCAGAGGGTACTAAACCTATGATGGGTACTGCGAAGGAGTAAGGAAACTCAGAAAAAAAAAAAAACAGTGCCATCAAAGCCAAAGAGAGAAGGTCAAGGAGGGAGTGATTCAGTGTGTCAGATTCTACAGGAGTCCTTACTTGAGTGTATCAGTCAAGGTAACAGAAAACATGGCAGGTATTTTAAACAAGAAGATATGGAATTTGCTGAATTAGCTAATTGTGGGAAGGGCCGAAGCAGTAGATTCTAGGCTGTGCTTTCCGATCAGTATAGAACTGGGTCATGTTTCTTCATTCTAGGACCAAAGCTGATGGCAGCTCTCCATCTGAAGCGTCTCTGGTTTGTCATGGCAAGGGGAAGGGAACAAGGACATAGAAAACGCTGTTTCCTAAAACTATGCAGTAGTGACATATGTCACTTCCACTCATATTTTATTAGACAAAGCAGGTCAAATGGTGACACCTACCTTCAAGAAGCAGAAGCATACTATCCTACTATGCACTTAGAAGGAGTGGTGGGCAGACCTAATGACTCTCCCAGGCAAGTTATTTAATTTTCTATACCTCCCTGTATTCATCTGTAAAAATTCTATTCTGCTTATCTCTCAGGATTGTTAGAGGGTTAAATGAAGCAATGTGTATAGGATTCTATAAACTGATTAATCTGTATTAAACCCCAAATAACTTGTAGGCATTGTTATGTTTCTCTATTCCTTTTAACCTTCCCCCCACCCCTGCCCCGGCCCTGGACTTTATCTTTCCAGTCTGCATTTTGTTCTGGTCTGCTAGTGCGTGCATTCATTCTCCAAGTGAGAACAGCTCTCCTCTCCAACCCCATCCCACAAAGCTACTTCTAGGGAAAAAAGAACAGAAAATTCCTCTTCTACCCTCTCAAAATAAATCAGAGTCCTCTCTTTGAAGATGAAAACTCAAGGAGATTATAAAATTATACCGAGGAAACTGCCCTATACCCTCTACCTCCTTGAATCAATAACAATGGCCTGGGGTAATAAGCACTGAATTAGAGTTTGGGGCCAATTGATTCCTTAGTTCTGTGATCAACTGCTGAGGGGATTTTCACTTTTAATCAGCCTTGAATGAATTAGAACTGCATATTCTCTAAGGCAGCATCTCACACAACCAAGATTGGTTTCTCTCATTGTGAATTCTCTCTTTCTCTCTAAGCCAGGGAGTTGTGTGCCTTCACAAACCTATTTTTGTCCTCTCCTGGGGAGCAACAGCATCCACCACAGCTGCAGCCTGGAAGGGGAAGTATCCTGAGTACAGCTGCCTGGGCTCCTCACACTAGGAGAAATGCAGAGGAATTTACAAAGCCACACATGGTCAGGGCAAACCATTCCCCTGAGCCTGAGACCCTCTTTGTCTCTCTCTTCTCACTCTCCCCTTTCTGAATCTCCAGCTCCATGGCAATCTAAGGCACACTGGGTTGTGCCCTGGTGCCCTAAGGTTTTCCTCTCCCCCCTAGTCTTTTGGGATTAAAATATCCTCCTGGAAATTCCTGACACTGATGAAAAGCACCCAGCAACAGAATATCCCTTTTTGGTTCTGACTTTGCACTCTTAAAGGAGCAATGGTGATATTTTTCTCCATACTCTCATCTTCATCAAAAATACATTTCCTGGAATGTCTGAACTCTCCTCCTGCTTTCCTACAGAGTGCTTAGGAATGAAGAAAGCCATTGGTCATAAGGCTGTCACCTGCCAACCCTGCCCACCCTTTTCCTACAAGCCTGAGCACTCTACCAGTTTACTCACACAAGATAGACTGGTTCTAGCATGCGCTCTAATGGCATCAATATCCTAAAGCCCATCAGTTGAGTAGCCAATGAATTAAACATCTACTATATCCCAACCATGCCATAGATGCTTAGGATATGGAATAGATATGATTCATGCAATACTTTGTTTTGCTGTCAAGAAATTAAATTTTATTGTAAAATAATACAAATAGTAAAAAAATTCAGCAATTAATGTAGTACTAAGTAGATATAAACATTAGCATTTTGCTAAATCTTCTAAAGACTTAAATTGGTGAAAAAGAAAATGTTACCAAGAGAATCGAAAAGCTCTCTGCCAAAAGTTTAATTCTCCTTTCTCCCTCTCTCCTTCCCTCTTTCTTCCATTCTTTCTCCAAGGTAACTACTGGCCTACTTCCTTGGTGGCCATGCATTACAAAATGAATGATTTTGACTTTTAAGAATATATCAAAATGGTATCATACTTTATAAGCTCTCTTGGACATTACATCTTCCATTCAAAATAATGCTTTTGACATTTATCCAATTTGACACACATAGTTAGTTCAGTATATCCTGCTACTTTACTGTTATTCTGTTATATGAGCTTACCATAATCCAACTTTTCTATTTTTGATGAACATATACACATTTAAAACTTTTTGCTATTAAAAATAGTGCTGCAGTGAACATTCTTGTATATGCCTCCTTGTTCATATGTGTGAGAATTTCGCTAGGGGAGTGTTTTTCAACCTTCTTTTGACAAGGATATACAGTTAGACTACATTTTATGTCATCATCCACAAGCTCAAGTGCAAGCACACATAAACATATGCGTGTGCATCTAACTGAAACAAAATTGAGGTGCAATCTGATGTAATTCTATTCTATTCTATTCTATTCTATTCTATTCTATTCTATTCCTTTCTAAATTCTGAGAATGATGTACTACATTGATTCTATGACCCAGCAACAAGTCAGGACCTAAGATTTAAAAAACACTGGCTTGAGGTATACATCTGGGAGCAGAACTGCTTGGTCAGAGGGTATGAGTGTCCTCAACTTTATTAGATATTGTCGGGATCCCTGGGTGGCGCAGCGGTTTGGCGCCTGCCTTTGGCCCAGGGTGCGATCCTGGTGACCCGGGATGGAATCCCACGTCGGGCTCCCGGTGCACGGAGCCTGCTTCTCCCTCTGCCTATGTCTCTGCCTCTCTCTGTCTCTCTCTCTCTGTGTGACTATCATAAATAAATAAAAATTAAAAAAAAAAAAAGATATTGTCAAACTATCTTCCCAGTGGCAAGATATATCCAAATTTAGAGATATTAAAATATGGGAAAATGTGCATTTTATAATCTAAGCTATGTGATATATGAATACTAATTCTTTGTCTACAATATGAGTTTTCAATATTTTGTTTAGTTGGCCTTTTAGTCTTTACATGTATTTTTTAAGTGGAAGTTTTTAGTTTTGGAGTAGACAAACATACTTTTTTTCTATATGGCTCATTTATTTATTAGGCTTTAATGTATTCCTACTTGATGTCATAAAGATAATCTCCTCCAACTTTTTCTGAACTTCTGCAGCTTCAATTTTTTCGCTATAGACCTTTCATCCATTTGGAATTGATATTTTGTTACAGTGTGATGTAGTGACCACTGGCAATAACCAATTACCAAAAAAACATTTTGAGTAATCCGGCCTTTTCTCATTCATTTTTAATGCCATCTCAGTCATATCCAAAGGACTCAAAATATATGAGTTTGTTTGTGCTTCATTTTTTTCAGTTCATCTATTTATTTATCCCCACACGAATATCACAGTATTAATTTACTAAGGCTTTTAAAAATCTATCAAATTGTGTTATCTTGATGGTGTATTTTCCTATAATCTTCTAGAATCAGCTTGTCTAATTCTATGAAAAACCATGATAAGGCCAGCTGGAATTACACTGAATTTATAGAGCAATTTTGGAAGAATTGTCCTAGTTCAACTATTTTTCCAGTCCATCAATGTAGTATATCTCCTTATGCATTTAGTTATTCTTTCAAGTCTTAGCATAAAGTTTTTGCATGTTCTGTTATTTTTATATTTTGAAAAGTGACATTTTACTTTATTGCATTTTCAAATCAATTAATGCAGTTGAAGAAAAATCTATTTTTATCTTTTATTTAGCAAGCTTAATTATATAATTGTTTTTAATATTTGGTCTGTGTACTGTCTTGGATTTTCTCACAGGTAAGCATTATCTGTGAAAAAAGGTAACTTACAGTATTCATTCCAATTCCTAAACTTTTGTTTTCTGCCTTATATTTGTCTTGTTGCTACCATCACTTATATTAAAAACACATCTTAAACAAATGGACATACTGAACTCCATAGTATGACATACCAGGAAGAACACAACCTTATTTCTATGTTAGTCTTACCAAAAATGCATAATCTTAGCCCAACTGTAAAACCAAACCAAACCAAACAAAATCCACACAAAACAGCAAACAAATCCAAACTAAGGCACATTCAGCAAAATAACTGATCAATATTTGTGCATGTGTCCAGATCCTGAAAGACAAGGAATCACTGGGGAATTATTACAAAATGCTGGGGACAATTATGTCTAAACAAGGAAATGTAACACAGAAACCTCTTTAGGAAACTAGACCAGGAAAAGGATATTATGGTGAAGTTTGAATAAGGTCTTTAGTTGATAAGCATTATACTGATGTTAATTTCCTGGTTGATAATTATAGTATGGGTCATATAAAATGTTAATTATGGGGGATATTGGATGAGAGATATAAAAAAAATTTTTTTTTCAACTTTTCTGTAAGGTTAGAGCTCATTGAAAATAAAAAGTTAAAAATTCATAAGTTTGTAAATTGGCATCCTTGTGTTTGAGACTTTGCAGAAAAACCCTTAATGTTTGACAGTTAAAGTATGTTGTTTGCTGTGTTTGTCAGGAAGGTATTCACCTATTTAAAGGTTTCCTTCTTACTCATAGTTAGCTGAGTAAGTGTGTATGTGCCTGTGTGTAATAACATCTGAATGTTGAATTTCATCTGATACTTTTTCTACTTCAACTGAGATATTCAAGTACTTTGTTTCCACCTTTTTTCCCTTTTAAAATGTGTTTATTACATATTTCTGATCTTCTTACATTTGCTACTATCAATGCATCCTTATCTTTCTGAGATAAACTCTCCTTTGTCATGTGTATTTCTTTTAAGGCGTGAATTTTTTAGAGAAGTCTTGGTTCATAGCAAAAATGAGAGAGAGGTACAGAGATGTCGCAAACCTCTGCCCTCACACATGCATAGCCTGCCACATTGTCAACATCCCCTGTCATAGTGGTACACTTTTTACAACTGATGAACCCACACTAACACAATATTATCATCCAAAGTCCACAGTTTACATTAGGGTTCATTCTTGGTGTTGTGTATTTTATCATTTTGGACAAATATATAATGACATGTATCCGTCCAATAGTTTCACTGCCCTCAGCTATTCGTTGCTTGCTCCACAGTCACTTTTTACATACACTACTAAATTTGGTGTGCTAATGTGTCATTCATTGTTTTTATATCTATGTTCATTAGATAGATTACTAGTCATTTTACTTTCTAAAATTTCTATTACTTCATGGTCTATGGTCCTATTCTTTTTTTCCTACCGGGCTTCATTTTACTTTCTCATTTACTTATGGCTTTTGTATCGCTTGTGAGTCACTGTCATTTATTTATTTGTTTGTTTGTTTGTTTAATTTATTGATGCATATTAGCATTCTCACACCTTTCTTCTTGGATCACTTGATACAGAATCTCATTGACTGTTATTTTCTCTGGTACTTTAAAGGTATCATTCTATGGTCTTCTGGCCTTTACTTTTACTGATAAGAAATTTTGTCACTAGCCCCATTTCTCTTCCTTTACAGGTAATCCGTTCTTCTTGTCAAGTTGGTGTGCTTGTTTAAGATTTTTTTCTTTGTCTTTAATATTCCAAAGTCTATTGAGCATCTGTGATGCTCAGGGATGAATCTGAGGGTCATAACTTTTCTTAATTCTAGGAAATTATCAGCCATTATCTTTTAAAACATTGCCTCGCATACATTAATTCCCTTTCTTCTCTAGAATTATTTGAATATATTTTGTATTTTCTTCTTCAATCCTTCATCATCCTTTCTCAATATTTCACATTTTATTTTTCTGCTTTGATCTGTTTGTGCTTCTTTCTGAGCACTTGCACCAGATTCATCTTCCACTGAACTGATTTCCCCCCTCTTTGGCTATGTTTAATCTATTGTCTAATCAATTTATTAAGTTTATTAGCTTAAAAACTATTATTTTTATTTTTAGAGTACCTATTTTCTGAGTCCACATAATCCTTTGTCCTATCTTTCATTTTATTTCCCATTTCTTTTTTTATGTCTTAAATACTTTAATACTATTTTATGGTGTATGGTTTTCATAACTTCGAACCCTTGGGATGTTTTTTGTTATTTCCAAATCATGTCCTTTATTGTTGTGCTTCCTATTTCTTCCTTGTGTTAGATCATTTCCTGTGTGCTCTTAATTTTTTTACTATAAGCTAATCTTCAGATGTGTGTTTGTATGTATATTTTTTGTTGGAGTTCCACGTGCCTTGATTGGAGGAGATTGTTCTAGTGAGATATTTTATATTTGCGTTGATGTGGCACTATAAATATTTTACTACTCTGGACCAAATTTTATACTGATGTTCTTGTTATTAGGCTGAAGTGCTCCCTCCCTCCAATGATATGTTTAAATCATAACCCCTTATATCTATGAATGTGTCTTATTTGGAAATAGGATCTTGGTAGACATAATAAAACTAAGATGTGGTGTATTGGATTAGGGTGGACCCTAAATCCAAAGACTAGGATCTTTTTAAGAGAAAACAGAAAGAGATTTTGATACAGAGACCTAGAGAGAGACATAAGAAAGAAGACCTTGTGACAATGAAGACCAGTACTGGGATGATGCATTCACAAACCAAGGACCACCAAAGATCACCAGCCATCACCAGAAGCCAGGTGAGAGGCCTGAAACAGATTCTCTCTCAAAGCCTCCATAAGAAGCCAACACTGTCAGTACTTTGGTTTTGGACTTCTGGCCTCCACAACTGTGACAGAAAGAAATTTCTGTTATTTTAAGCCACCTAGTTTGTGCCATCATGTGGTCTAGCTTAGGATTTCCTATAAGGATAGTAAACTTCCAGTTTTTAGCCTTTGGAGCTTTTATCTGGTTTAGATACCTCCTGGCATCAGCTTAGACACTCACTGGCACTTGAAGGGTTCATTTGTCCTTATGAATGAATTTCATACTACTATTATTTTGTTTTAAATATACTATTCAGTACAGATAAGTGCACCTACAAGGAAACATATCTATCTGTGTTAACTTGGTCTGCCATATTTCTGAGCCCTGAAATCTGATTCTTATTTATAGACATAGAAATGAAATCCCAATAGAGTAATATTAAGGGAGAGTAAAATGCTCTATGGACACAAAGAGGCAAAGAGATGAGAAAAGTAGGAAGTGTGAAGGGATGCTATGTACCCCTCCAAAGTCTTCCAGGCCTCCAATTATTCTCATATCCAAGAAAGTACAAGCTCCTTTCAGATAACCTGCAAGACCCTGTCTGCATTTCCTGCCTCATCTCTCAATACTTCCTCCCTCTCAGAACCTGACAGGCAGACAGGCACAGAGGTGTCTATCATTTCTTCAGATGCACTATTATGCCTTTCATGTGCTTGTCTCATGTATGAATTTCTTCTGAGAATATTCTTAGTTCCCTTCTAGTGTCCAAGTCCTGCATAACCTTCAGGCTTTCTCCAGATGAGAAATGCCCACCAGCTACTGATTAAAGAATGGGCAAGAGGGAAACAAAACTGAAATCAGGAGATCAGTTAGGACATGATGTGGTCTGAACTAAGATTTGGGAGTGGAGAGAAATAGATGGCACTTGCATGGGAAAAGTCATCAACTTCCTATTATTAAATGTGATATTGTCCTGTCAGCAAAGATCTTGTGCATATTTTCTTTATCTTTTTTAACAGATCAGAAATTCCTTCAGAAAAAAAAAATTCCTTCAGGTCAGGAATATAATGGAAACACATTTTTATCCTGTACAGAGCTGATTCCAGGAGTCTGCAATAATGCAATAAACATTTTTTGAATGTGGGGATAAAGGGATAAGTTCATGAGCATATAATCACTCAAAACATATTTTCCCTCATATCTTAGTATATATGTGCCCCTTTGAGGGGTTGCATTTTGGTTTTTATTTGGGAAGGACTGGTATTTTGTTTTTGTTTTTTTTTTTTTTTGAGAACAGCTGATGGAATTCATTGTATAATTCTATAGTTATGTCTCCCGTTTTAATCTATTATTTTTCTACCCTCGTTGTGCCTTGCGAGATCTCAAAGAAAGGGCTTTGCTCATTCTATATAACCACAGAGGGCTTAGCATATTTTTGGCCCTCATTAAATGTTAACATCAACAAGAGCATCATGAAGAACGATTACACAAGAGGGAAGTAAACAGAAAGCAAGAGTTGGCAAGCACCAAATGGATACACCCACTTCTCCCCCCCAAACTCCTGATTATAGAAGGTATTTATTTTTTCAGCATTCTTAACTCTTTCACTTCTGGCTAAAAATATGGAACTGAATGGATTGCAAAAATCATTTTTCTAAAGAATTCATCAGGAACTCAAAAATTTTTTCACTGTAGCAGAAATTCTAAGAATCATAAAACAACATTTATTCTTTTGAAACCTTCAAGGTCAGCAGCATCCATATTGGTGGAAATAGTACATGCAGTCCTCATTTTCCTTTTTCTCCAAGTTAAAGTGCTCCAGTGTGAGAGGAGCTCTCTTGGTGGCAACGGACCGTGCTCTTGTCTATAGCAAAACCAGGAAATACATTTTTAAAAAAGCAGGACCCAGCTACCAAACACCTTGTCTCCATCAACAGTTCTGGCTAGATCAGCTGCTTTCTGATTCTAATTAAGTCTTTCCAAAAAAATTATATGTCAGCAGAAGTGAGAGAAATAAAGGAAGCATTTTTACTTGGCAACAGTGCAACTTTTCGTTGGCCAAAAAATATGTGAATGAAGTAAGCTTTTAAAAGCTTATGATTTCTTTGTCAATATGAGCCTAATAAATTAAAATTGGAAATATTTTCTGCCATCCCCATAAGATCTCATCAATCATCAGTGTGCTTCATCTCCCTGTATCCTACCTCGAATCCAACAAGGGAAGATAGCTGGCAAGCTCTGGGGCTTAGTTAAGGCAAGCCACATTTTTAGTAAAGAAACAGGACTCCTACTAAAGGAAGTTTGAAGAGCTAGCTGCAGGTTTACTTTTTAGATGTGCAAAAGGAAAAAGGATGTTTTTGATGGGGGGAGGAAAAAAGCCTTTGGAATCTTCAAAGTTGGTGTTTGTTTGCATCACAGCTCAGTGGCAGCACCAAAGACCCAAAGACTGGGAAATGAGAGGAATGAATTAAATATCCTCACATCTACATCCTTCAGTTTGAATGTTGTATAGCATCACCCAGGCAGAGAAGTAGGTGTTCTCTGATGATAAATATTAAAAGACATTTACAAGAAAAAAATTGCACTCTGGTTAAATCTCAGAACTATTTTTCTTCTCCCCAATATCTCTTTAGGCTACGATATCATTAACCTGTTTGTATATGGTAAAAATATAATATAGACTGAAGCCTTGAATGTCCTCCTTGTTTTTTTGAAAAGGAAAAGAAATAAGAGGGATTTTTCATTTGGATCATTTGGACATTAAGCTCTAAAGCCATCAAATCATGAAACTCAGAACATCATAAAAAATTCCTGAAGACCCAGGAGTCATAAACTGAGACGTGTCCAGATCATAACTGAGTGTGAACTATGTGAAGTGATGAGAACTACGGTGAAATATACAGCCCGATTCATTAGAGTGTGATTTTTTTAAAGTTGTCAAATAAATTTTAAAAATTTTATTTTTTAAAGTTTTTTTTTTAAGTTTTTATTTATTTATCCATGAGAGACACAGAGAGATGCACAGAGAGAGGCAGAGACACAGGCAGAGGGAGAAGCAGGCTCCATTCAGGGAGCGCGATGTGGGACTAGATCCCGGGTCTCCAGGATCAGGCCTTGGGCTGAAGGCGGCACTAAACCACTGAGCCACACAGGCTGCCCAATTTAAAAAATTTTAGGACACACATTCTCATCTACAAAGTCTCTGAATTTTAACTTATAACTCTGACCTGATAAAAGAGTTGCAAAATTTCTGATCATTTTCAGATTTCCAACCAGAAAGGCCATTCTCTTAGAAGATTGGATAGAATGCTCTGATGGCAACCTGGCTTTTACAGCCACTTTCGCTCATCTTTATTATATAAAGCTCATATATTTATTATATATACTCTGCAGAGTAACGTGGATTTTGATCTAACTCTTAGATGCAGGAACCCTGAGTGGGGGCTGCGGAACACGGCCCTCCTGGAGGACGGGGGCCAAGCCAGTGGCCTGCTGCTGGAGAGGATGGTGGACATGCCGGCCAACAAGTGCTTGATATTCCAGAAAGAGTAACTCCCTCCATCTCTCGCATGTTTGTGTCTCCACGGGGCCCCCCTGGAACAAACCCAGATGCCAGCCCCTGCCTCCCAGGGCTGGGCCATGAGGGGTGGCCTGGACCAGTCTGGGGGCTCTTGGCTGGAGGCCACAGGGCTGCTCAGAACCTGGGAATAAAGTGTTTTCTGCTGCTCACAAAATAAATAAATAAATAAATAAATAAATAAATAAAATAAAAAATAAAAAACATACAGCTCATATATATTCTGATGCTGACATATCAACAAAAACAAAAGATTTTCTTTACTTCTGTGGCTAAAATAAAATTTCATGTTGCAAAAGCTCTTCCCTACTGAGAAATCTACAATTGTTTTCTATACTAAGGAGAAATGATTATATTCTAATAACATTGCAGCTACTCCATAGGAAACCAGAATCTAGAGCCCACAGTTCCCATTTGAGCTCTACAGACACCATTGCATGAAGCAATGACGTCCCTTGGCATACATATTAACCAATGGTACAACATTGAATAATTAATGATGTGTGGTTGGTGGAAAGATTATTGGCTAAGAATAGGACAGATGTGAGTTCAAATTCTGACTCTGCTTACTATCTGATAAACATGCTATCTAAACGTTTTGGATTTAGGAATTAACTAAATCCCCAAACTTACAAAATATGAAGCCTGGGATATTTAAATGTCCTGCATATGGATTGGTCCTTGTCTGGAGAAAGACTAAGCCTGCAGAAGAGAAGAGCCATGGAAGGGCATTTGGAATCTGAGCTGGTAAAAGCCTAGAAATGAGGTGGGGGCTGATATCAGCTCCCTTACAAGAATTTAACAAGAGCATCATTTTTCCAGTTTTTGTAGCAGTTTTTGATAATGTTGTTTCCTATAAATGCACTTGCATAAAA
The DNA here is from genome assembly GCF_003254725.2 of Canis lupus dingo. NCBI lineage: Eukaryota > Metazoa > Chordata > Mammalia > Carnivora > Canidae > Canis > Canis lupus. The sequence continues at coordinate 34,163,730 of NC_064243.1, forward strand.
TATCATGTAAAGAGCTGGCTTTGCACTGGGTGTTATACACAACTGATGAATTGTTGAAAACTGCATCTCAAACTAATGATGTACTATATATGTTGGCTAATTGAATTTAAATTAAAAAATAAAGAGGTGACTTTGCTATAATTTAAGTCTTTGCCCTGACTTGGCTATAATCTAAGTCTTTGCCCTTCATATTCAAATAAATATTTCCTTTGATGTCATTTTGTTAAGGTATTGATTAATTGACGCTAATAGCTCAAATTAGAAGTCACACCCCATCTCTAAGAAAGAAGTATTATTTAATTTGCTTCCTGGAAAAAGGGGAAAAAAAGAAATTTTCAGCAGAGCCAAGTGGGCTATGGTATAACTTTCATTTGCCCCTCTTTAACCTTTTCCACATTGTGTGCTACGGTAGGAGGCTGAATTGTATGGAATAAACAAAGGAATCCCTTGACCTTCAGCTTCCATTTTGGTTCTACCAATGGGAGGAACCAGCAGAAGTTCAAAGAGTGGGAGGGATAAGAGGTGGAGGTTGACAGCGCTTGGCCTTATGCTTCTGCTAGAATCATTATAAACTGTCAGGTTGCTTTTTCCTATCTAGCTCTTATTACAAGCTCCTTTTCTTGTCCCTCAGGCATGGAAGTGGTAGCAGCAATCCTTTTGCTTCTCTAAACCTTTCCTTTATCTTTGTAAATTGATCTGTCTGGGGAAGGCCCCTGGGAAGCAGACTCCAACGGAGATATGTGGGCATGAAGTTTGTTAGGGAGTGCTATTAGAATCAAAATCTGTAGGAAGAAAGGACAGGAAACAAGAAAGGACAGAGGAAGAGGTTGGGCCAACCCAAAGCAACTGGGAGCTCTGAAGCTGGGATGGAGAGGCAGCTCTGCCTTCAGAGCTGCCTTGTTGAGGCAGAGATCAGCCCCTATGCTGACAAGTTACTGGATGTGGACAGCCCTAACGTAGGAGCATGAAGCTGGGTGATGTGACTGTCTTCAGCCTATGGGAAATAGGTCCTGCAGACCTGACAAGAAATTTGAGCAAGACAGTGCAGCGTCCATGGCAATCCACTTTTTGTTTTTCTTGAATCAACCTCTTTTTATATGTTATGTTAAAGCTCCTCCAGGATACCAGCTGACCTCTTTTCCTGGGTGAGACTTATAAAAAGAAAGCTAGTGGGTAATAAACCTTTGTTTCATCTGGTCTCAAGATTACACTGTGACTTATCTTCCTCCTTTATTTTACATTTTAGATTCCCCTTTATCTTGGTTAGCACTTTGGCTGCTCTAGTTGGCAGGTGAGGTGACCCCGATTTTCATTCCTGAGGACTCCAAGCCCTTCATCACCATGCCTTTATCATTTTATGGCTGTGGCAGTTGTCCATTTATCATCAAAATTGGGAAAGAGGATTCTAAGGGACACCCAGCTAATTTGCTTCATTTCCTTGTATGCCTTGTGTATAAACAGTCCCATCTTCTGAAGATCAGTTCCATCTCCTGTTTAGGTAGAGATTTCTCTTACATGCAGGTATCTTGGTGTAAGAAACCTAATGTTTCCAGAAGACAGGTTTTGTTTAATATTCAGTTGGATCCTTGTTGTATTCCCTGTTGGAAATATGTCTCTTTGGGTACCAGGACCTCTAAACCCACAGAGCTTAGGCACAAATTCCCCAACAGCGTTGATCATACTGATGGGAAGTAAGGTTATTACTGTTCCCATCCCTTGATTCCCAGGGATATTTTACCTGTTGGAGACACAGCATCATATATATCTGTTTATTTAGTGTATGTATTATATCTGGGAGGACGGTGTTCCACCCTTGCAAGATAATGTCCCCAGGCTGACACATCAGCAATGCCTTCAACAAACCTTTCCATCATTCTATTTGGCAACTTCTCAATGGTGAAGTATGTGATAAGACCCATGGAGCCCATGGTTACTTGACCACTCTTACAACTTCTTTCTTGTGAAGTGACTCATTTGTTTTGATGGAATGTTATGTGAGATGTCATGTTAATGGATCACATTCTCTCAACTTTAAAATAGTGGTGTCAGCTGAGGCTGTACAGGTAGGAAAAGTAAACTGAAATGGGAAATATGAATCAATTCTCATAAAAATGAATCACTGCTCTTTTTAGCATAGATGATATCCAACATAGCCAACTTTCTGCCGAGTGGCTGATTGGTTTCAAAATAAAATTCCATACCAGGGAAGAGTGTGTGGGGGAAGGACAGGAAGGGGGAAATCATTGTTTTCTGTTTCCTGTTGCTTGTAGGTTGGATATCTGTCGATACCAGTGGCTAGGTTAGCACTGGGGAGTGATAGTTCATGTTGTTGGGCCCATGCATAGCCTCCATTCCTGCCACCAGAACTATTCCATTCACATACTGTTGAGTATTGACATCTGATGATAGAGGCTGGCTGTTATCAACTATTCAATTAATTCTGTCCTGCCTACTTGTTGGTTTACTGGTAGATTTTTTTTTTTTTTTTGTAGTGGGTGCTCTCAAGTGACCATTATCAGGGAATACAAAGACCTTTGCACTTCCTTCTCACTACCATTAAGTCCATACATAGCTCTCTGATCCAGACTCTGTTAATCTGATCTTTCCATCTGTTTTGACTAACTAGCTAAGCCATTTGTTTGTCCATGATTTTGAATATATTCTCATTTGAAGAGGAGAAAGGGAGAAAGAGAGGAAGGGAAAGAAGAGAAAGAACAGTTGAAGCATTGGTTGCTCATTTCACGAAAACACTTAAGTACGATGGTAGGTTTTGCACATTCCCACATTGTTTAAGGATCTGAAGACTCTAAAGACAAATATTTTTTTTTCATACTTGAAATACTCAGCAAGACAAATAATGCTGATATTTGAGTTACTTCAAACATGAATTATTTGACACATCCATAAATCATCTTCTTTTCTGAAATTTGCAGCAAATTAAAAACAGGCAGATAGAGAAACAGCTTTCAGAATGAGGTAATTCCAAATAAATTTACATGAATTCAGGAAATAAAGAATGCTTCCTCCTTTGTAAAATGTTAAAGCAGAGAGGAGAAGGAGAAGGAAGAGGGGGATCCAAGAAACATGCAGGACTTCCACTCATGCTAGACACACCTCTCATCCTCTCTCTGCAGCTCACATTAAAAGAGAGCAGGATACAGGGAATTGCCATTTCCTTTCCATTTCCAAATATTTTAAGGAGCTCAGGTTTTTCTCCATGATGCTTCCCCTGGCATATTCAGCCTTCTTTCCCAGTCCCAGTATCAATTACAGCTTTAGCTCTGATTGATATCAAAGGCTTTATCCCTGTTAAAAACCAAACACTCTATGTAGAGAGACTAAAACTTGAGTGTCCTTTTTGTCATTTATTACTCACGTTCTTAAAAACTTTTAGTTGAATGTCTCATAAAATCCTGGGTTCTGGGCATATGTGGATGAGCAACACAACCTGTCTGAGTCCAAATATAACAACATATCATGCACATGGCAAAAGAATAAAGGGGATTATAGAAACAAATATTGGGGCATTCATTCCAGTCTAGGAGGAATGGAGTGATGGTGTTAGAGACTTGATATTGAAGCTGAGATCTGAAGGATACTTAGGAGTAAGACCAGAAGGAGGAGACAACTGGAGAGGCAGCAAGAACAGGTAATAAAAGACTGGAGTCTATCCCAAGGCCAGTAGGAAGCCACTGATGAATTTCAAGCATCTTTCTTTCTTCTCTCCCATTTCGCTCTCCTTTTCTCCCTCCCTCTTCTTGCTGCCCTTCTCTTTCTTCTTCCTCCTCTTCTTCTTTGAAAAACAGCCCTACTGACCCGCTGAAAATGGAAGAAATGCAAGGACTTAAGAGCTGTTTTGAAGGTAAATTCAACAGAACTTGGCTACAACTGATGTTGGGATTAAGGGACAGCCAGGTATAACAGAGAACACCCTGATTTTCTCTTCACCTGTGAGTAGATGGTGGTCTCAAAGACCAAGGTTGGGAACAGAGGAGAAGGAGCAGGTTCCCTTTCCATTCATCTACCACAAGTAGAAATATATCCTTTACACAGAAGACTATGGTTAAGGATTCTTTTGTTCACTTTTTTTTATATTCAGCACCTAGTCATAGATCTCATTTCAGATTTCATTTTATTTTATTTTTTTCAGATTTCATTTTAAAATGAATTGATTTGGAGCCTAATTCCTACATGATAGCAGGGAATAAATACTTTTCATTCAAAAAGTCCATTGAATTGAAAATGCATTTTCATGTGGAATACAAGTGTAGGATAACCTAAAGAAGCAAAGAAGAAAAACAAACAAGAATTAAATAAACACTGTGGTCAATTTACACCAGGCCTGGAAAACTCAATAATATTCTTTAGTTTTGGAGTCTTCCAAAATTCAGGCCTAAATTTCCTACCCTTCCAATATCTACGCTCATATTAATCTGATTCAATATCATGACTTTAAACACCATCCACACTTAGAAGACTCCTAAGTTTCTATCTTCAACTTCAATCTGTCTGGTCAATTTCATATTCATATATTCAACTCCTTAATCAATACCTCCACATGACATCTAAGAAATGTGTCAAATGTAGCACGTGTAAAACCGAATTATCTTCCCCCAGATTCCACCCCACTTTAGTTCTGCTCCATTTCTATCGTTAAAAAGCAAAATATCCCCCAAATTGAGAAGGCACTTTGAGACCAGAAAATGAGGCAGGCCACTCCATATAGTTGACACAGTTTTATCTGAGGTAATTTACTGACAGGCAGGATCAAGCAGAGGACATGGCAGCTGCATAGTTACTCCCTGAAAAATCCAGACCTTAGTCCACAAACTTTATAGAGTGAGGGGACCTGCAGAAAGGCATTGTAGTGAGATTACAAGGTGTACACACACCTCAAAGGTCAGCTTGTGTGCACTTAATTGACAGCTAACCTTCAATTAGAACTCAAAGCATCACCTCTGCATCAGGAAGGGAAAAGACCAGGTTGTCTCTAACGAATCATAGGAGGCCAAAGCAAGCCTCCCTCCTTCCTGGTCTCGGCAGGAATTTTTAAGGTATGTATATTAATTTCCCAGGAGCCCAGGACATATAGTCCCAAGAAAGATCATTGAGCAAACATGGACAAGATGGAGGGCCAAAATGGAGTCAGTATTGTCAGTGCTCCTACATTAGCCATCTAGCTCTTTAGGACAAAAACTTTCTCCCCTATACCACATTCAGCCCTTCCCAAAATCTGTTTTTGCCACTTTCAGGAAGTACCCAGATTCTGACTACTTCTCACCATATCATCTCTAACGCTGCCACTCTGGTCTGAGCTGCCATCATATCTCACCTGGATTCCTGAGGTAATTTTGTAACGTGTTCCCTTGCTTTTATCCTGAACCCTACAGTCTATGTTCAGTAGAAAAGTTTCTTTTATAACAGAAGTCATATTAGTCATGCTATTTCTCTGTTCAAAAGCCATCAAAGGTTTCCTAACTACTGAAAATAAAAGCCAAGGGAGTCGTATAGGATCAGATGTACATGGAGGTAACTCCCTGACCTACTTCAAGTTTTTGCTTAGATTTTACTTATTTAGTGGGTCCTTCCCTGACAATTTTATTTAAAATTATCATTTTGGGGTGTCTGGGTGGCTCAGTTCCTTAAGTGTCTGCCTTTGGCTCAGGTTATGATCCCAGAATCCTGGGATAGAGTCCAAATTCAGGTTCTCTGCTCATGGGGGAGTCTGCTTCTCCCTCTCCCTCTGCCCCTCTTCCCATTTTTGCTCTCTCTTTCTCTGTCAAATAAATAAATAAAATCTTTTTTAAAATAAATTAATTAAAAAGAAAGTAACATCGCCATTCCTTTTTCTCTGGCACTTCCAATCACACGCTGCCATCTGCTCCCCAACCTTGTTCTAAAATTTCTTTCTCCGTAGCAATTATCAACTTCTAACAAAATAAGTACCTTACTTTACATTACACTTATTGTGTATTGACTTTGTCTTCCCACTAAAGTAGAAACTCCATGAGGACAGGGATCTTTATATGTTTTTGTGTTTGACATATTGCAAGAGCCTCAACCTGTTCTGACCCATAATAGGTACTCAAAGGTGTTTGTTGAACAAATGAATGCCTTATTTCTGCTCATGAAGCCACATGGTACACTATATCATTACAGATACTTGGTTTCCCTGCCTGCAAAGAACTCAGAAATAGCCATGTGACTTAGTTAGCCAATGAATACTGAACTGAAGAAATAATGGGTTATATTTGGTCAGCAGCTGTAAGTAGCAGCTTGTGGTTTGCCATGCCCTCTCTTCTCCACCTCTGCATTGATGAAGCATGTTTTGAGATGGAGCCTCCTACATTCTGGCTTCCTGAGTGTCAATGATGTGGAGAACCCTCTTGCAGATCATGATGGACATGTAATCTAATTATAAATGAACTTTAGTGTTATAGGTTATCCTCACTGATACAGAATCAAAGTCTGGGATTTTCATATTCAAGTTCGATATTATTGGATGCCTAGAATCCATTGCACTTTATTAATATTTCTATAATCGTGCTCTTACAATTGAGATAGAATATCAAGGAGTCACACTAGGCCTTTAGAATCAAGGGTGATTGGAATGTACGTAAGAGAAAGTGTTCCATGTTTTCATTGTCTCTTGAAACATCAAAATATAAGGAGACTCTGATGCTAGAGGAACAGTAGTGATAGTTCACTTCCTGAGGCAGCATGCACATAATAGCCAGGAAAAAGATAAATCAGATGTGGCAGATAAGCAATTACAGTGTAAATGAACCTTGCCTAGGATGGGATCAGTGTGTCATCAAGTCAGTTCAGGTCTCTTCACAATGACATTTTTAATCTGTTTGGAGAGTATTGTTCACCTGTCAGTGTTTCACACTATACTTATATAAGAGGGACACTAAATCCTGAAAAAGACCAAAATGGCCAGCCTCTCCATTGCTCTTCAGGCAGTGGAGATGTTCTTAAAGCCCACAAAGAGTTCAATTTGATAAACTTAGAACCAGAGAGACTAAAAAAAAAATAATAATTAAATAAATAAATAAATAAATAAATAAATAAATAAATAAATAAACCAGGGAGACTAGTTGGGCAATGGATGCTTAGATCCCCAGACCAATTGCCTCTGGCTGTGGGCAATGTTATCTAATTAGCCCAATGATTAATGCAAATATTTTATTTTTTAATGCATGCTGTGAGCTGAAAAATTGAGCAATGACTACATAAAATGTGATATGTGATAGAAGACTTTAAGGTGTTATGGGAAGTCACAGAGAGAGAGTCCATCTATGCTGCTTGATTTCATTAAAAATTAAATAAAAATATCTGCCTAAAACCAACCATAGAGCAACCATAGGTAACTCCTCAGGGGTTACAGTATAGTTATATTCCAATGCTTTTGGAAATCTTGTCAAAATCTTTGCTTAATTTTTAAAATTTTTAAAAATTATTATTGCTGGATAAAATATGATATTCTAGTGAAAAAGTATTCTAGAAATGTAACTGGATTAATCTATGACCCAAGAGGAAGTTTTCCCAGATTTTGGAGGACTTGTGTACAGAAAATTTATATGTAGAGTCTGTAACATCATGGACAGTCATGCCCCTGGCAGCCAGATGAACACTTTTTTTTTGCCCATGGCAGCCAGATGAACACTTCTATGTTGACCAGCAGTTTGGTAAGGGTTGTGACCCTCTGTCTGTAGCTATGTTTCCACCCTCTTTTTTTCACTATTCCCATCCTTCTCCATTATCACTTGTATAAAAGTCCAGAGAACCCATGACCAGACATCTTGGGGCAGGTGTGAGGAAGAGGATGCACACTTGAGTTTCCTTTTTTCCCCACCTCAAGCCTGACCTGAGAGTTACAGCTAGTGATCTTCTCTGCTCAAGGAGGGTCAAAATCCCAGGTGGTCACAGACTGCTGTCACACTTATCCTGACCAATTGCTTAAGGTGAGTGAGAATGGGAGGTCCCAGAGCAGTACCCAGTTTCCTAACATTGATGCAACATCTGTGAAATGTTGTTGGATAATTGGAAACACTGCTGAGATACAAAGACCTTAGAGCACGTTTCTGCCTCAGTGTTCACCAGTAGGTCTGGGAAAGCTTATATGATAATTCACTTACCCATAACATGTGTAGGAAAGTGAGTAAAGGGATACACCTGCATTTTAAAAAATAATATATGATGGTTCCCAGAGGCTGCAACATTGAGAGGTAGGTGGCCTCCCTAAAAAAATGGTCAAATTGGGCTGGGGGGGCGGTCTTATGACACTCCACTTCTCACCCAGTCTTGGTTACAAGATAAAATATCCCAATTGACTTGCCCCTTCAACATCTCCATTGGATATCTTCTCTATGCCTTACTTCTGACGTTTGAGAAAAGCACATTGTCTGGGACATGGGGAAGGGCTGCAACATGTCCCCCTCTTGCTAGAGCCAGAGCTCATTGAGGCATATAGGATGGTCCTACACCTCTGAGCTCCAACCCCAGTGAGAACATCAGGGCCTGTGCCCCCTGGGCACTGTACATATATGCACAGTGCTCAGAAGAACATTTTCAAAACCCTGAAACTTTGGCATCGTGGGTACATCTGCCTGGGAAGGAGACTATGAAGCAGTCACTTCTAGAGGTGCTGTTGATTTCAGCCAAAGATATAACTTGCTGGAGAGGCATCAGGGTAGGATCTCTCTTCATTCCTTTTGTTGTACATATTTCTAGTGTGTAGAATATTTTTCTGACACAACCCATTCATCAGTGGTGAATCTCTTAAACTTCAAGGTATGCTATTTAATGGCATGTTTTTATTTTAAAAGAACATATCTGTTCAAGTGCTATTTATTAAAAGCACTTTACTGAAATCTTCCTGTGCTTCCTGAGGCTCTACATTTTCTCTCAGAGTATATTTAGAGTGAGTCTGTCTCTCCAGCATCCTTAAGAGACAATCACTGTGGGGGACTGTGGTAGTATCTCTGGTAAGTGTCCCCCATCCCACTGTCTCAGTTTCAGGATCATCTGCAAAGCAGGGTGCAGAGAGAGCAGGCCTATACTTTTCTGTTGCTCACAGGCATGCACACACACCCACATACAGGCATATACATGCATTCGTGCACGTGCAGACACATGCACACACACACACAAGGTGATTTAAGGATAATGCAGCCTTTTAGTATATAATCCCACTTCTGAATTCAAAGCATATGGTTAAGTTCTGATTTTTAAAAAAAATAGCCAATTTGCATGCTTGCTGCACGCAAAACTGGTTTGACTTAACTTGACTTTTTCCGGCTGAAAACTTTTTCAGTTGCTGCCATCAATGGAAAACAGATTAAGAGACAAATTTCAAATGAATGCTTGAAGCCCTTTCTTGAAAGGGGGAAAACAGAAGGGGAATACTGTGCCGGGTCTGGTTTTTGCAAGGCTTGCTGTCATCAATACCGGCCTTATTCCTCTGCATTCACAGCATATATTTAACTGATGCTGAAATGTGCTGGGTTTGTGAAAATGTGATTGAGCCCATCCTGTGAAAATTTTGGGGTTACATCATTTACTGCAATACATTTTTTTTTGCATAGTTACCCATGTGTCTTGAGATTAAACGCACCCCCCTCAAACATTCCACACCATTATTGAATTGCCATCTTGTACACTTTAATCTGAAATTTCTATTCAGTTAGCATTCATATTACCCACAGCTTCAAAAGACTAAAATCATTTTGCACTATAACTATATTTTTTTCAGTACTAACCGAAGGATAAATGTGGTTACATTGATTTCTCACAAATGAACCTCAATCTCCCGATTTAAAATGAGAAAAATATTGTTCACAATCATTTTCAATCTGAGGTTCCTTTAATTGGCTTTCAAAGAAACATCACCAACTCATTTGCAAAAAACTTTTGCACTGGCTCCTGTTTCCAATACCCTAGAAGAAACTTGACCATGAAGTCACCTCTCCTTTGCTGATTTCATCTACTTCACTCTTGCGGTTGTTTCTCTAGGAAAGTAAAAGCCATTGAGCTCTTGCTGGATTCCCTTCTGAGTTCCCCATCCACTTTCACCCAGGGTTGTTAACGGATAAGTCATGATTCGAAGGGTCTCACCCCAGACTCCAGATTCAGACACTGATGTTTACTCTTTGATTCTGAGGGTGTTATTAACAGCAGATCTCTGCTGCCAAGAGCCATTCATTTAGAGAATAATTATCAAATACTTGAGAGTCAGATATACCGGCATTGGTCCACAAAAAAAATGGATTAGCCTTAACCTCACTCACTGTCATCCTCTGCATTGGGCACTGTTTGTTTACACCTTAGGTGCACTCCCCTTCCCTGCTCCTGATGCCTTGGGAGAACCACCTCCGTGTCTGTGTCAAAGGCTCTCTTGTCCTCTGGCTTCCCAGTGTGTTATGCACTGTTGCACTGGCTGGAGATCTGAGTGAGGAAGGAGGGTGGGTATGTTTCCCTGAACCTAGCCCTGCTGGGTCATGACTAAGGTTGCTTGAGTTTTTTCTTTTCTTTCTTGTTTGTTCACTGAAGGCTAGAGCTTCTGTCTGACAGAGCTTATTTACAACTAACCAACCACTGCACTTTCTTTGGGTTCCATTAACTTTTTAGTCTCTGTCTGTTAGACCTAGCGTGGTAATATCATGCCTGGGAACTTTATAACTGTTTTTCCTTAATCCCACTAATTTCCTTATAAACAAGCTCAATTCAGTAGCCTCTTTCAATGAACTCTCTATTTCCTACTAGGACAGCACCAAAATGTTACCATAACCTAAAGCCCATTCCTTTACTTACACCTTCCCAGAACCCAGAGTGAAGGATATACCATTCACTAATAACTAAGTTCATTAGTCACTCAGAGATACAAACCTGATAATTACCATGCATGCATAAAGGAAGAAAAAGGTGTGGCCAGCTCTTATGGTATTTCCTGTTGCCTATCTGGGAACTCCTGGCCTAGCTCTTGCATTCGCTTTTTTTGTTGTTGTTTAAGATTGTATTATTTTTTTTTAGAGTTAGAGAGAGAGAGAGAGAGCATGTGCATAAAGCTGGGGAGAGGAGTAGTAGGACAAGAAGACTCTGCACTGAGCCCAGAGACTGATGTGGGGCTCAATCCCAGGACCCCGAGATCATGATCTGAGCCAAAATCAAGAGTCAGATGCTTAAATGACTGAGCCACTCAAGCACCTCTCCACTATATTCCCTTTAAGGTTATTCTCGAATTTTCTTTTGGCCTTGGGAACTTGGAATAAGGCTTATTTATCTGTCTGATTAGCATCCCTTCTAAGAAGATTAAAAGATAAATTATTAATTTAAGAAAGATACACATCATTGAATTTGAAGCTACAAATTTGAACAACTATAGCTCATCTGAGTAACATAAACTGATATATGAAGGCAATATTAAACACCTCAAGTTTCTGCTTTAAAAAGGATCAAACAATGGCAGAGTAGTTCAGATGCACATTGTTTCAATGTGATCTACAGATGAGAGCAAAGTGCAAGCAAGAGATCCAAAATTGATATTGATGTTTCAGAATCAGATCATCTGGGTTTAGGTCCCACTGTTAATAGTTATGCTATTTTGAGCAAATTAGTTTTAGAGAGAGGAAATTAGAAGGTAGTTTTCTATGATACAGTGCTATTGTCCAGTATTCTGCTAGAAATTGGCTTCCCTCCATTCAGACATGGAGATCTTAATCATTGGGTTCCCCACTCTACATCATAGCTATAAAACAGGTTTAGATTCCTGTAGTTTAAAATATTTAAATTAGTAATAGACTTTTATTTTTCTAGAATAGCCAAGGCTAAATTCCATGTATTTCAGTTGTTTCTTGAATGAGTAGGAGTCAATTCCAAATTACAAGTCCTAGACCCACCTAAGCATAATGCCAAACATAAGTTCATCAACTCAGACTTTCTTATTTTAACATATATAAACCTCAACCTTCTCATATTGAGATTTAATCTAAATTTCCTCTTCACCAGATCAAATGTCCTCTAGTCTTCAGATTTGGCATTCTTCTCTCCTTACACAAATACATTGACAGTTACCTTTTAAGAAAGGTTAACCCTAAAACCTCCTTGCTACTCATTTCCCTCACTGTTTAGAGAACAGGGATCCCCAAACATCTTATATGCAATTTCTTCTACACTTTTACATTCCACTCTCTTAAAATTCTGAAAGCTCCAATATTCTTTGCAATGGCCTATCTCAGATCATTAGTTTCCTTCCTTAATAATAGTTAAATCAGATCAACGACCCTCAGCAGGGAGTATGGCAGCCTGCCATTGCTTACTGGCCTTCCGTTAGATACTGTTTACATAATCCATGGAGGTTTTTAGCAAATAAATCTTCTATTTCATATTAATACAATCCCTATTGAATCAAGATTTGTAGATTGGATAGTAGAAAACTTGCTGGCTCCCTGAGGCAGTACTGAAAAAGCTGGCTTCATTTATATTTACTATTGAAAAATATATGATAGAACTAATAAGTTAGCCAGTTAGTTTAATATGGGTATTTCCTTATGAACAAACAAATAAATGGATAAATATAGATATATATCCTAGTGGCTAGCTCAGAAATATCTATTGACATTAGTTACTCAAATAAATAGAATATTCACAACGTACTCCATAAGAGCAACCCTTAAGGAACAGCAAGTCACAGATTAAAAATGGTCTTTCCATGGTCATGAGTGTGCCTTCTGAGCCCTTTTGCTTGAGTTTCCTAACATTGCTGCTAATTTAGTGTAATCAGGATTAAGTCCATTATTCACAATATAATTTTTCTCCCCAACTTCCTTAGTTCTCATTGAAATCTCCATTGTCCTGATCATTCCAAGATGCGTTGTCTTTTTCATATTCCTGTCTTTCATCCATATATCTAATCAATTACTGGTCCTTACATTCTTACGATCAATGAATAGTTCTTCAAAATATCTTTTGCTGAATATTGCATATTATTGCTGAAAAGAGCTATGATATAATAAGACTCTACCATTTTTAAAAGGCAGTGAACAAGAAATCCTGAAAGCTGATTTTCAGGAATAGAATAGAATTCCAGAATCTTTCAAAAATAAATACCAGCTGCCCGCTAAACTGTGATATTTGTATGTGACATGTTGATAAAAAAATAATTTTAAATAAATATTTATTACGGTTTTATATCTCCTTACATATTCTGAAGAGTTGTATTTTTGACAATAGTTTTTCTTAAGCAATTGTGCAACTTCATTTTACTTCTCTACTATTTTGTAACGTTGGCTCATTGTCCTGTAAGCACTGACAGTTTTTTCCTCTGTTTTGTAATGCAAGTATCTGACTTAAGCTTTGATTTTGCAGCATTCATGTCAAACAGGTTCCACTTCAAGGATGGCTATCTTAAATAACACATGGACAGCCTCTTGACTAGACAAAAAATCAGGCTACCTTCCCACAATATAGATTATAAATATAAATATAAATATTTATTTTAAATCCACCAATAAAGAGTAAATTGAGAAATCCTAGGTCCCACCCTTGACCCCAGTTAAAGGTGAACCCCACGCTTACACTCACTCTCCCTCTTTTTCTTTCTACCCTTGAACTCACTGTGTGATCCCAGGTATGCTATGTAATTTCCAGGTCCTGTAAGTAACAATCCTTTATTTTGTAAAAGTTACCCAGTGGTTATTACTGAAGGCTGTTTTCCTTTCAAGGGTGTCCTAAGAGACCACTCCAGGATTGGGGTCCATCTCCACCCGTGAGATATGCATAGAGTCTTTGGGAAAAGCCCCTAAGCCTCTGGAGTATGATACCAACATCTGGGCATGCTGGTGTGCATGGCACTAACACCCAGGAAGCAGTCATGGGGTTTTGCATTTATCAAAGAGCTGATATGCCTCCTCTGGTTCTAGTACCAGATGTTCAAGAATTTACATTTATCCATTAGTCTTTTAGCAACATCACACCAGAGATTGGGCTCATAATATCCCAACAGGTGAGAGGGCAAAGAACAACAGTAGAGGGTAAAGGTGGTAACAGAGATCACAGGCCTCTGCAGAAGAGAGGAGAACTAATTGACCAATGTGGGTTTTCTCATTTGTTTGGAACAGGCTCTGAATTGTTAGTCACAGCTGCCAAAATGAATCAATTGGCCAGTATCTCTAAAAACCCTAAAATCCATAATTTTCTTCAAGATTTAACTGGGTTTATGGGGCATATATCCTTGTTTCCTCTGAGATACTGTAGATCCTGAGCTCTCTCTGAAAGGAGTAGAGCTAGAAGCATACTTCGCAAGGAATGAACCTGCCATTTAGGTATAGAGAAGCTTACAGGGAAAAGCTGATGGGGTCATTGAGGCTTCTAGTGAGGAGGAAGAGGGAAATGGGAAAGCAAAGGCCGCTAGAGCCACCAGTATTCATACCTGGGCCCTCCCTCTCCTCACTTGGCTATATATTACCTGGTACTGTGCCAGTTCCTCCATCACAGTGATCATTGCTAAAGGAATGGAAAATATTAAGATGAAGCCCATCTCCTGCTGCACAAAATTGGTATGGTACAATGGATTTACCATGTCCATAACCACAGTGACCCAAAAGACCCTCTCTTCCTTTCTGTGAAGAGGTCCCCATATGATCCTGAGCCCAGACCTAACTACAAAGCAGTGCTACTACATTTTATTGGGACTACTGAAACCATCCAAAAGACAACAAACTTCTAGGAGAAAATTTGCATCCTTTCTCTATGCCTTGAAGATGTAAATCTTACCATATCTTTGAAATGTAAACATCTTAGAAGGTAACTAAAACTCTGCTTACAATCACCTGCTACTGAAAGAATAGAAGCAGGATGGGGTGGTGGAGTGCAAAATGTGGGGGGTGGGGGCCTGGGGGAATGGGAAGGGTGAGGGGTAGGGGAGAGGCTTTTTAAAATACAAAATGCTACACTTAAATGCTGCACTTATGGTGAACCTGGTTTAAGGTATAAACTTGTTGAATCACTATGTTGTATACCGGCAATTAATGTAACGTTATGTGTCAATTATACTGTTCTCTCTCTCTCTCTCTCTCTCTGTATACACACAGGCACACACACACACACACACACACACACACACACACACACACCATGCTATAAAAGTTTTCTTGTCCAAAATCTAGTTCACAGCTTTCTTAAGATTGCAAATCAAGGACAAATACAAATCTTGAAAGTCTTCCCCACAAATATTGGTAAAATGCTTTAGCCATAGGAGTAGATTGTTGTGCCCAAGATTCCGAATCCGAGAAACCACCAAGGAGCCCACACGGATGCAAACACACGAGGGTTTATTTACAAGCTCGAGCTTGGGTCCAAGTATACCCGACACAGCAGAGCAGGGACTTGGACCCCGAGGTGGGTGCCAGCTTAGTTTTATGGGCTGAACTAGGGGATCTCCAGAAGGGGGGGAGGAATTTCTCAAGTTCTGTTTACATTCTGATGTGGGGCTTTCAAGGGTATTAAGCTCTGTTCTCATTCTAATATGGGGCTTTCTAGGGCGTTAAGCTGTAAGATGTTTTTTCTCCAGTAACTGAAGTAAAGTTCAGCTCTTATTCACAGGGGCCTTGGATGGCTGTACTTGTGCTAACGCTGAATTTAAGGTGGAATGGCCTTAATTTTCTCGGCCTCCACATAGATAAACTTAACTTGTTTTATATGGCAATTTGGGCTCAATTGTCATTTATAAACTACTGAGTCTTTTATTTTTGTACCTGATTTGTGGCTGTTTTGAAACGGAAGCTATAGCGTCTCTGTGCCTGTCATGTTTATGAATGTCTATCGGGCAGCCCCGGTGGCTCAGCGGTTTAGCGCCGCCTTCAGCCCAGGGCAGGATCCTGGAGACCCGGGTTCGAGTCCCGCATCAGGCTCCCTGCGTGGAGCCTGCTTCTCCCTCTGCCTGTGTCTCTGCCTCTCTCTCTCTCTCTCTCATGAATAAATAGATAAAATCTTAAAAAAAAAAAAAGAATGTCTATGGATGTATATTAGGCATATGTGCTTCCCCTGCCCCTTGCCTCCAAATAGTGTTACCAATTTGTAAAAGAGCTCTATTTAACTGGCTTAAAAGTAGGTGTTTATGAATTAAGTATTCCTAAAACTCAGAAATATAGGAATTAACCCAAATATTTTTCAAGTTTACATCATCTGGGTAATCTTTGGTAAATACAAGCTAATTTATATTTGGTTTAGTTAAAATAGGTATGTCTTCAGAGTTATGAACATTAAATATAATGCAGATAAACAACTTTAATTCTACCTGTGTTTACTAGTCAAATAAATTCATGTTCTCTCTTTTACAAATCCTGTCAAGAAAAATAGCTTGAAATGATGGCTGACTTTGGCTACCATGTAATCAAGTTTCATTGGTAATCTAAACATCATTTTGGGAAGGAAATGGCTTACATGGATATAAGTGGAATAGGCTTCTAGGTAAACTTTTCATCTATAATTGTAAGCTATGTTACATCTATTTCAAAATAGTTTCCAAAATCTCAATGGCAACTTGAAACTTCAGAATTTTGCTAAATTAAGTGAAGTAGTGATAATTCCTTGCATGTCTAGATCATTTCCAAATAAGATTAAATATAAAAACACTAATTGCTCAACAATTAAGTCTAAATTTACTTACTTTTGACCTCTTATTATAGAGAAAGTGAATTAATATTTGGGTCTGTTCATAAACACAATCTGTGCCACACTAAAAAGCTGTACTGGAAGGAAATGTATGTTTCTAGAAATTATGAAATGTATTCATAAATTTGCCAATGTAAAGAATACTGGTATAACAGACAGTTTACAATTGCTTTTCAGTTTGGGGATTTCAACTAGAAACCGGGATTTTTAAGGGTAAGGAATTCTAATTAACATGTGTTATTAAGGCTACTAGAAATCATAAAAGGAACAACTCGTATGCAGGGAAAGTAGGATATGTTTTGGTTAAGAAAAGGTATGAGGTATGGAAAGACATTTTTATTAAGGGAAAAAAAAAAGTAATTTTGTCCTTAAAAAAAAGAAAAGAAAAGCTGGTTATTTCAGAATGAGAAAGAGAAAAAGAAAGGACAAAATAGAGAAAGCTGGGAAGAAAGAGAGAGAATTTCACCTTTTGTGGTCAAATTGGCTAAAATGAATTGTTATTAAAAGGGTTGTTTTATCTTTTTCAATAAGTTTTATTTTTTTTATTTTTTTAAGAGTTTATTTTTTATTCATGAGAGACACACAGAGAGAGGCAGAGGGAGAAGCAGGCTCCATGCAGGGAGCCTGATGTGGGACTCAATCCCGGGACTCTGTGATCACTCCTTGGGCCAAAGGCCGGCGCTAAACCGCTGATCCACCCAAGGATCTCCTTCAATAAGTTTTAATATCAATAGTATGCTGTTGTAATTTTCTTTCTTCTGCTGAAAGAACAAAGTTTTCTTGGATATGCTACTGATAAGAGCTTATAAAGATGTTTTTTTTTTTTACTTTTGAAGTCATCTGGCTAGAAAGCAAAGATTTTAGTGTTTTACCAAAATAATTTCCTATGCTTCATATTGCCTTAACTAGGTATTTGATAACTTAAGAAAATTAAAAGAGCTAAGTTTTGTTCACACTATGCAACTTGTTTTATCCTTAAAATCTTTTGTCACTTTGGTTAAGTAGATAAGTAATTATTGTTTCATAATGAGCCGTAGATCCCAGTTAGTCAAGTGTCCAAAACCTTTTAATATTTTTGACAAACTTCCCCAAAGCAAATCCTAAGTGAAACCTTTTTGACCTGGAAGTAATTTGGGATTTTCCAGCAGGTCACTGGAACATATCAAATTGTTCTCTCTCCTTATGAAAAGAGAGACATTAAGCTAATTAGGCTTAGTTGATATATTAAATTTCATAGGAAGCATTGTCAAATAAATAATGCCAAGCCTTTTTATGCATTTCTCTGTGTGGATATGTGTCATTAATATAAGTGTTCCAAAAATTATATGAAATTCCTAAAAATCTGGTATGAAATGTTATCAGTCATAATTCCACTTATCCTCTTAAAGCACTGTATGTCACAGCAAGAATAAAATTTCCTTCTTAATCACATTATGACAAATTCTCATCAGATCTTCAGCCATGGACACTTTTAAGTCTTATTTTTTACAAAAACAAATGCAAATGACATTTGTGCTTTTACAAAAAGTGCTTTTACAAAAGTGCTTCATCTTCAAGGAGATTTGTGAGAAGAACTCTGACAAGTACAAGTTTCTGATAACCATACCACTGAACTGGGTTTGAGTTTACGGAACTCTAAGGTAAAATTGGATTCATAACATTGCTAACAAAAGGTTAAGATCAAGAATTAATTACATAGGACTGAATAACCTGATGAGATTAATTATTCCTTTTTTTAAGAGCTTTTCTTGAAATATTGTTGGTTCTTTCATACTTTGGTTTTCCAAATTTAAGGAGACCTTTTTCTGTTTTCTCTCAAGCTATCAGCAGTTGGGCAAGATGTACCTTTGTTAACAAAGAAGAAACATTTATCTTTTTCTCCCTATCTGATCCCTTCAGAATTCAGAAACAAAAAAAAAAAAAAAAAAAAAAAAAAGAATTCAGAAACTCTTAGTGAATATTTTTATTTTCATGGCAATGTAGTTATTTGCATAAGTTCAGTAAGAATCTGTTCTCAAAAAAAAAAAAAAAAAAAAAAAGAATCTGTTCTCCCTGTAACACAAGCACACAATTGGAAACATTGGTTATGTTAAGCCTTTGACTGGAATGTCATATTTGATATATTTGATAGAGTGTGCATAGACTTAAAAATAAATGAACAACTTCAAGAAAGCTAAGTTTGATTTTATGGATTGATAAAGCCCTTTTGAAAAATCAGCGTAGTACCTTGCTTACAGGGTTCCTGGCAGCCTTACCACGTGAGTAAGGAAGCTCACTTTCTGGCAGATTCCTGGGCCAAAGTTCAGGATATCTTGGGGGATGTCAAGAAGAGAGGAAGTCATCCAAATCTATAGGTACTTTAGGCAAGGTCTAATGACAAGTCCTTGGCTTGACTTCCTAGTCTGGAGAAGCTTTTAAATGTTCAATCTGAAATTCCTTATGAAAGATTCCAACAAAGCAGACTTAAAAGAGCCTATATGGTCAATCACTATTCTTGTTGCACTTACGTAAATAACCAGGCCAAATTTATAGAAACTAGACTTAATTTGCAAACAAATTAGATTTACTATGGGTCTCTTTGATAGAAATAGGTGTGATTGTGCAGAGAAAAAATATTTTTCTATTATTTTCTATTTATTAGAAAATTATTTTCTATTAACTATTATTATTTTCTATTAACTATTTTCAATGAGCTAGAAATTATTTTCTTTTTATTATAAACTATAATATACACTTGTGAACATTAGATTCTAGTTCTGTTGATTGTTAAAATTTTATTTTCTACCTATAAATTGGACTGAACTCTTTTCATTTCCTCCAATATCTGGCTGCAACCATCCAAACTAACATTCCTAATTTTTTTCCCATTCTTCTGACTTGGAGTCATTGAGAACTAAAACTGCCCTTTCCCAAAGCCATGAAAGCTAAAGTGGGACAACTTTATACAGACTTCAGAGAAATCACTACAATAGGTGATGTATAGATAATCTTTATGCCTGTTGCTGTGTAAGACACCCAAAAACACCACCAGAGACATTCATAGTATGAACCAAAAATCTATCAGGTTGTCACTGTCTACCTCACCCCATCTAAAGATGCTTTGGACCTGACATCTAGAAATATTTTTGTCTGGCTGTCTTCAGAATCCAGAAACAGGAATTATAATATGCTCCAATCATTAACTTTTGTGGGGTTTTTGTTAGTTTCCATAGATATGCCTCTTATTAAATACCTGATGCAAATACTTGCATCATATAGACTTAACTTTGGAAGCCCACATGTATCACTGTTTCCTGAAATAAGACAACCCTTAAATGGAACCAACTTATTCCTAGGACTAAAAAATTAGTTTGATGAGGTATGGAATAGTCTACCAACTCAAGACAGGTTCAAACTTCCTTATACCCAATGGCCGAAGATGTTAAAATATTTCACATTACCCAAATCTTTGAACAGATTCCCAGGGGCCAGCCCACAAGATGACTGACCTGTTTTCATGGTTGAACACTTTCAGATTAGAGACAGTGGCTACAGATTGGATTTCAGACTATTGCTTGTATAATTATTACAGAATTGCTACTATAATCCCATTTAGATGTGCACGTTCTAGGTTACAGTATGTCCTATCCTTGACTTTTAGCCTATCAGCTACCGGGCAGTCAATGTCCTCACCTTTGACCCTGATGCCCTGGCATCATGGTGTAGATTATAGTGTGAACCTTGACTTTAAATTTTCTTTTTGTAATGCAAGTTCCTGATTTAAGCTTTGAGTGATGAAGCATCTCTTCAAAGGGGCAACCACTAAATAGATGGCTATCTCCAATAAACACATGGCCAACCACAAAAGTAGAGGAAGAATAGGCTATCTCCCTACACTGAGCCTCCTTTGGTTTAGAGATGCTGGATAATTTCAATAATTGAACATTAAGATCACTTGTTTTTTTTCTCCTCTGCTTTCAAGTCCCACTCTTGTGTTTTAAATTCTTCAGTAAAGAGTGAGTCTGGGAAAACCTAGGCAACCACCTTCAACCTCAGGCCCACACTCTTCTCTGTCTCTCTTTTTATCTGAGACCTTGCTGTGTGGTCCCAGGTGTGCTGTGTGATTTTCAGGTCCTGCAAAAAGTAAATATTTTCAAAGTTTCCTGATGGTTACTGCCAAAGGGCATCTTGCAATGATAGTAAGATCCACAAGCTCTGGCCTAGCCACAATATTGGTTATTGATAGACTGAAACTGACACATGACAATTACTTTAAGGTCCCCACTCCTAGAGAAATATTGGGAGAGGGAACATCAAGAGAAGGAAGCAGTGTTTTAGTAATCATTGGTTGGTGGCACCTTGTAACTAAGTGGTAACGCTAACCCACCTTCATCCTGACTCCCTTTGCATCTGAAGTACATGAAACATGGCAAGCATGTTGGACCTTTGTAGACTGACTACTTATTTCCTTTAAAAAAAAACTTATTACCTGTATCTATACTCTTAGTTTTAACATCAATAAAGAGGAATCACAGAAGGGAAAATATTCCCTAGTCTTTGATTAAAGAAAAAAAATCATCAGACAGGAACCTCATTATCTGCAAATGTGTAATAAAATGACCTTCCAGCTGTTCCCAAGCCCTGAATTCAGGTTCTTTAGACTCAGTTTTCATACCGTTTTCAACACATGATAGCTATGCCCTAGCATCTAAAGTTCAAGTTGTGATATCCGGTTGTTAAGATCCACCATAACTGAGGCTCACCCTACTTACTCAAATGAATGAAAAATAGTGAAAAATAATGGAAAATAATCCATCACTTCTTGCCATGTGTTTCTCAGCCAATCTCTTAAGTGTCCTCTTCTCCCCCAAAAAGCATATTCCTGTTTTTCCCCCTCTATTTGATAGTTCCCTTTCCCTACATACTCTTGATTTTTCCTTCTCTTGATTAAATCATTTTAGTCCTCAAAGACTGTCATTTCTAGTTTACTAACACTGCCTTTATCCTTCTCATACTTCCCAGACTTCCTGGTTTCTTATTGACAGTATGATGTGATTTAGCACCTAGCTTAGCACCCTTATATTGTTCCAGAATTAATGTACGTGTGCTAGTCTTGTCTCCTCAAGTAGACTGTAATCAGGGACTGTGAAGAAAGTTATTTGTTTATATATATGTGTGTGTGTGTGTGAGAGAGAGAGAGAGAGAGAGAGAGAGAGAGATTAAGTTTGTTTTAACATATGTTGTGCATAAAAATAACTATGGTATTTTTAAAAGATGCCAAGTGATTACATCATTCACCTAGTAACAGACCTAAAGATTTGCAAAACTGAAGTTATTAGTGCTGGTCAGGGTAGACATGAGGTCCATAAATCTATCTCAGAATTTTGGAAGGAGATATTCATAAACAAGAGCGAGAAGCATAGAGGAAGAGGCTATTCCAGGAAGAGAAATCACCACTGTAGAGTAGCAATTTTGATCAAGGAGAGGACTTTTTAGGTTCTTCTAGGAAGAGGCAACAGACTGCTTTGAAACCCAAGAAATAAGCAAAACAGGGGGATAGAAGGTATTTGAATTCTAATGAATATTCATTTATAATCATTACTGGGACTTGAATTATTTAGAATAAGAGATACTAAGAAAAAATTATATACTAGCCAGTGGCAGAGATAGAATTAGTTCAAAATAAGCGATTACACATCTTATAAAGAGACAATATATGTCAGGTTTGACTTGTGTGTGTACTGGGGTGAGTGGTCCTGGTATGAAAACCCAGCAGTGGGAAATGGGAGAAGATAACGCAGAGAGGCAGAGAGAGTACTAAGAGAGTGTACTGACCAGGAGGTGGGCATAGAGGTAGGCCGGGAGGCAGCTTGAGGAAGGTTTGGCAGCAAGTATCAGGTAACTGTGGGAGTGAAACCAGGTGGAGAGCTAAGCCCTAGGTGATAAGAAAATGGACTGGTAGAAGCTGGAAGGATGCAAGGACAATTCATATAACCGCTTATTTCAATTTGCCTTTAGACATTATTGATGCTGATTGTATTTACGGTTGGAAATAAATACTGCTGTTTCTTTTAGGATCATTTTTTTTCTTACTATAGGTAATGGTGGCTTGGTGGGCATTTCCAAAGGGGGTTCTTACTCATTCAGCATCTGCCTTCCCTTCTGTGTTCTTCTTAATAGATTTCAGCATTTACCCTGGAAGGTCGTTGATGGGGAAAGGATGGCATTCAGGAGAAAAACTCTGATGCTCTGTCAGGATTGGGTTCAGCCCCCACTGTTCTGGCAAAGTCACAGGGGCCCTTCTTTATGCCGTTTCTGAAAGCAGCTTCTTTCCACCACCAGGCTGAGCACATGGCAGGTGCTCAGAAAACACTTGGAGGGGTTGGATCGCTCTACACAACTGTTAAAAGATTATCTCATTTGCAAAGTTTACTTGCAGGAGTCCTGTTCATTGAATAACAGATTTTTGCCTTAGTTGCAGGAATTTAAACGTTACCATCTTTTTTCAGGGGGTACACATTTTATTTTAAATCAGCATACATTTATTCGCTTTCATTCGCTTTCATTCTATGATGTTGTCCTTCGAATTTCACAGCCCTGAATACTGCTGCACACCAAGGGTCTTCCAGGAATAAGAGCCAGTCTGAAGCTGAAAAGAACATAAAACCTCAGCTATCTTCATTTGGTGCTGGCTACTCAAGGACACTTCATAGCCTTTCATAAATTCATCTCTCCACTGGTAGAGCAGATAAATCTGCTGGCACAGCTCTTAGCAGAGAGTATGTTCCATCCCTGAAAATACATGTTTAAATATTTAATAAAAGCATAAATTTGAAGAACTTCTAGCAGCTGTAGAGAGAACAATTGGATAGAGGCAAAAACAATCTTCATTTGGAGATTAAGACAGTTAAAGAAATAGCTGAGGTATTATACAGCTCTGTGGTAAACAAACACTCCAGGCAAAAAGGAAAGGAAAAAAAAAATACATGGAATGCTTGCCTCATGCAAAGGAGTGAACACAGCACAGAATATTCTGGAGGTTCAAATCTGAAGTAAAATCCAAGCTATGACAGTGCCAAACGCTGTCTATAGCCTTGCTTGTAAATCAGCCTGGCCCCTCGGGAAGACAGATGGCTCACTGTATAACACTTACGTAACCACAACCTGAGCTGAGCTGGACCTGCCAGAAGCAAAGGAACAAGGATGCCTCTGAGAAAAGATAAATTGTGGTCTCTTTAAAACCCACTGGAACTGCTCTCCCTGGCAACCCAAGTTACAGCAGGGGGCATCAGAATCTTCCAACACACAGGCAACCAGCTGTACAACCTTGGCAAAGCAGCCTGTAACCACAGCCAGGAGGTTGTGTGTCATTAGCTCAAGCCTCCAAACCCCAGGGTGGCTCCCCTGTTCCTTAGGCTGTTTTGGGGCGTGGCAGGAGCTGCCTTCTGAAGGTTTAGAGAAGTGGGCATTCCAGTGCCTTGGGGTGGGGAATGTTAGTCAGCCTTCCTGAGCACAGGCAGTACCAGACTTGCACATTCCCAATTTATAAATAAATGATCCAAGAGGGTCACTCCTGCCCAGGCGAAAGGCTGTACCGGCATTTCTGTTTCCAGGAAAGTCAGAATGAAATAACCGAGCATTGAGAGAAACTGTGGATCCTCACAGCCAGACAAAATCTGAAAAAATCAAGAACAGTTTAGAGGATTAACCTCAATCACCACTCAACAGAGCAAGCATCTCCCAGATAAGTCATTCACTTTTGTGGGATTCATTTGGATCAGCTTGTTTTATGCTGAACGCAAGCTTGAGATCTTGTACAGTAAGAAAATCTGTGTTGTGATTGAAGCTAAAGGGGATATTTTTAAAGTGCAGCATTTTAGGAAATAGGACAGATCTAGGATGAGGCAAAATCATAGTTTAAGATAAATAGGAGAGTCTCGAATATTCCTTTTTCCAAAATTCTGCCAAAGACCAGCTGCACACAGATGGGGGAATGCATACCCCTTCCCTATTTCTGCATTATGGGCCCTCCACACCCACCCCAGGTGCAGATTTCAGGCATGTTGCATGTGTCTTCTGATGTGGTGACATTCACTGTTACATTGAATTTTATAGCTTGAGTGGAAACCTACCCACCACATACAAAAATGTTTCTCCAAGAAACCCTTTCCAAGTTCTCCACAACTGATTTGCTAAAATGAATTTGGGAAAGCAATGTTTGTAAATTGGGAGCAGCCCATCTAGTCTATAACACACCAGCTTATCATCTGTAGTGTATAAAATACATATAATAGCGGATAAATATTCCCCAAATTTCATACTCATCATCTGTCATTTGATAGTTTATTGGGTACTTGAAAGATGCTGTGCAGAAGTCTGTAAGACATGACCCGAGTTCTTAAGTTCATCCATACCCTGAAAAGCAGTTACCACCTGACACAAGAGGGCTGTGGTTGAAGAGAGAACAAGATGTTTTCCAGAGAAAGGGGGTATCTGGGGAAACCTAACAGAAAACTTTAGGAGGAAGTGTCTCCAGATTTGTTCTTTGAGGGACAAGTATACTAGATTTCTCCTGAGGAACATCTCATGCAATACTCTCTTAAGGGATGGATCCTGAGTCTATTATTTAATGACCAATTTAAAGCAATTATTAAGTGCCACAATACCCCAAAAACCCCCTAGACAACACTAATTAGCTCTTTCCTCCAAGTCTCCCTCCAATGCCACCATGCCCAGTGGACTGTCTGATTTACTTTTTGGATTTGGCTGAGATTTATTTCAGTAGAGGTAACTAAATGGAAATATTTCTACCAAATTCCTGGATACTCTGAAAATGGCACGTCCATGATTTAGAGGCATCTGATAGTAATGAAACCTTGACATATTTTGTGACAGATTCCTCCTTTCCCTCCAATCTCTCTGTGCCTTTAGGGTCAACTGAACTACTAGGATTCATGCAGAAACAATCAATGGAATTTAATATTTTATTGAATACTTAATTGCATTCACTGATTTTGGGGATATTTCAAGTATCACAAGCATAGAACTTTGTCAGTAAGTACACATGTGGTTCACCAATATAAGTAATTTAGAGTAGCACTGCTCAACTGGGGATAGTAGTGCAATGCTGTACCATGAATGGGCCACAGGTGTGCCAAGATATTACTTTCCTTTCCTTATGGCACCTATATGTGACCTGGAGTTGCCAAAGTTCCTAGACTGGTGGCCTCAGGCCAAGAGCTTCTTTATCCATTTATCCAAATGCCATAAAATGTTATCATTTTCTAGTGTTGCATGACCAAGAAAGATCAGGAAGCCTCAATTTGTAGGGTAACCTTGTTAAAGGGCCTTAACCTAACATTGTGCTTGACCAAGGGCAAGATGCAGGTGAACTGTCATGCCCTCAATAGTTCTCAGCAACACTGAGCTGAGTGTTGGGTCACGCAGTCCAACCATATACCAACAGTGCTTACAAATTGTGTTTGGTGATGATGGTGGTGAAGACAAACATGTAACTGATGACGATACTGAAGTCTAAACTTCACACTC
Source organism: Canis lupus dingo (assembly GCF_003254725.2). Taxonomy (NCBI): domain Eukaryota; kingdom Metazoa; phylum Chordata; class Mammalia; order Carnivora; family Canidae; genus Canis; species Canis lupus. Next base: position 34,189,932 of record NC_064243.1, read on the forward strand.
CCCACTTACACACTTTCACCTGCAGCAGAGGAGTTGAATCAGCTGCAGTCTGTATTCTTCCATCTACCTCAAACACTCCCAACTCCTTTTTTCACAGAAGCAATTGCAACAACAACTTTAATTTGTTTTGACTTGGAAGCAATCAAATAAAAGATTTAAAAAAATATACAATGACATATAAAGGGATAATGTTCAGATAAACCTGAGGCCAATGTAATGTCAAAGCTCAGGCTTAATGATCTCATGGGAAAATCAGTCATCAAAATCTTGCCAGGGATGATAGTAAAAAAGAGAAGAAAAAGCAGTGGTACCATTCAGTGTAGACATGCGTCATTGTGGTGATGATGGCTCTGGGGCTCTTTTTGTGACATAGTAGTGCATCCTGATAGACCATACTGCTGGAATGTCATTATTGTTATCTCTCTCCCTGACACTAGAACTCTGGACAACTGGCATCCATTTGCTACAGAGTCCAGAGTCTGGGAGGGTGCGCACGTGGAAACCCCTTCATCGTGGCTATTTTATGACAATTTTACCCACATGTATCCTTCATTTCAGACTGAGGAGTTGCCCCAGCTACACAGCTCAGAATTAGCAATTTTCTTCCTCAACTTGTTTGACAAAGCCAATAGTGCCTCTGAAAGGGAGAGGTCACCGGCTCAGGATGCAAAGGGTCATCACAATAGGCTTACAACCAGGGATGCTAGTTCAGCAGACTGGCAGCATATTGCCATGAGACAGATGTAATGACAAGTGGATAAACCTGTGCTTTTGGAGCATAGAGATATATACATTATGTAGCCCTAGATTGATGGGGAAGAAAGATATTTTCCTAGATCTTAAAAGGTAGCTGTATATAAGAATTTTCCTGGGATGGAAGCCTAGATGGTCCAGGTTGTGAGATGACAGTCACATAAAAACAACTTCTCAGGAAGTGCTCTTGAATATTTATTCTGAGTGACATTGGTATACATTTGAAGCAGGATGGAATGAGAAGTATTTTTTTTTTATTTTTTTTTTATTTTTATTTATTTATGATAGTCAGAGAGAGAGAGAGGCAGAGACACAGGCAGAGGGAGAAGCAGGCTCCATGCACCGGGAGCCCGACGTGGGATTCGATCCCGGGTCTCCAGGATCGTGCCCCGGGCCAAAGGCAGGCGCCAAACCGCTGCGCCACCCAGGGATCCCTGGAATGAGAAGTATTGTGTTGGATAGCCACAAGAGCTGTAGAAGACTCATGAGACAAATCAAAGGTTTAAAACTAATGGTTTGCTTCACATTCATCCTATTGGGAATGCATATAGAGTATATATACACATGCAGATATGCACATATTCTTTACATATATGCATATATAATCTACATCTATATATATTACATATGTATGTATATCATTCACATATACATAGGGTCATTTCGTCTATAAGAGAAATGAAGTCATAAAAATAAGCAGTATTGCTTCTTTACCATAGATGTGTGTGTGTGTGTGTGTGTGTGTGTGTGTGGTTATAGTATGTTTATCCATAGGCGGTTCATTCATCCTTAAGACATGAAAAGGTATTTCTTTTTTTGGAGGAAAAAGAGACACCTATAAACTTACAAAAAAAAATGCAAAAAATGAAATTCGATTGCATTAATAAATCAAAGAAATGCTAAAATAGAAATTTTCTAACACCTAAGAAAAACCATATTAGTGAATTATGAATGTTAATGTTTCCTAACTTCTTTAAAGGCAAGAATTGATCTAAAATTAATTTGAATAGGCTACTAGGCACAAAGTACAAGGTTCACCCAGACCTCTTCTCTACATGTGATGTTTTTGAAACCAAGCAAATAATTAGTAACATCAACTAAATGCCAAAAGTAGAAAAATTTAACAGTTCTAAAGTCTTCTCACCCAATTTGCACTACCCGTAGGGCAGCAGCACCATGTAGAGAACAGCTCATAGGCTGTGGAATCAGACACTATGGACTGAAATGATGACTTCATCATTTGCAAGCTGGATACGGATATTTAAGCACTTTGAGGCTCAGTTGATCTATGTAAGTCACAGACTATTATCCCAGAGTTATTATAAATAGTAGATGAGGAACATATGATATTTCTGACATGTATATGTATATCAAGTACTCAGTAAATGTTCATTTTTTACCTAATATCCTTCATCTCAAAATGATAGATATATTTTTTTAAATTTTATTTATTTATGATAGGCACACAGTGAGAGAGAGAGAGAGGCAGAGACACAGGCAGAGGGAGAAGCAGGCTCCATGCACCGGGAGCCCGACGTGAGACTCGATCCCGGGTCTCCAGGATCGCGCCCTGGGCCAAAGGCAGGCGCTAAACCGCTGCGCCACCCAGGGATCCCTCAAAATGATAAAGATTGATTGATTTTTGTCCAAGTGTCCAAAATGCTGTATGGAAAAATCTTCAGGACAGCATTAGGTAGTAAATGAGATGCTTTTCCAACTACAGTGATCTCTAATACTATTTAGTTTATCTTCCAACCCTGTATGTTTCCATATCCCATTTTATAGATGACTAAGCTGAAACTCTGAAGGCCCATATTCAAAAGCTAGGTTATTCTAATCACTAAGCTTTTCTTTCATATATCAAGCTACCCTGATTTTTTGTTGAAGAGAAAATTCTATGGCAGCATTTGCTATACCAGGTGTCTCAGTGTTAGGCTGGAGTTTCATAGCCCTGGATGCTAAACTACACCAGGTGTCTACAGTGTTAGGCTGGAGTTTCATAGCCCTGGATGCAAAGAGTCCTCTCCAGGCTCTGCCTAGGCTAACCATTCCTTTGTCACCCATTCAATAGACATTTTTGGTCATATCCTATATGTCAAGCACTGTCGTAAATACTGAAAAACTAAGGGACTCCCCTAAAGATACTTAGATAATCCAGCAACTTGGGGCTTATTAAATTTTTCATTCTATTACTGTCCTCCCAGAGCATAATTGTGGCTTTGCTTGTAACCATGGGATCTTTCTGTGACAAAGCATTACCACACACCTTGTGACTCTAATGTTTCCTTGAACCTCTGTGAATACCATGCAATAGCAAACATATTTCAGATACCACTTTAAGAAATATAACTCAGACTCTAAAAGAGGATTATCTTTTTCTGTGGTCAGTTAAATTCTGAGTGAAAAATTGCTTGGATAATGGACTTAATACAAGTGTTTAGCTCAACATGCAAGTGTAGTAGCTAGTGCATGGATAACATAAAAAACAAATAGACATCAAACAGCAATGTAACATTGCAAAGCACCTTGTTCTTGACTATCAAGCTGAAACCCTAACAGTGCAGCAGAGAATTCTAGTGAACAGCTACCAGAGGTGCTCCTCACAGCAGACAATGTTAGCAAAAGTACACCACGAAGTATCTTCCTTCAGAGTAAGAGTTACTCTCAGTCCAGTCAGGGGGTACTTTTGACACTCCGGTAACTTTCCAAGGAGCTCTTAGCTCATGGGGAAGTGAGGTTATTAGTATCAGAATGATCACAGAATTTATAGTGACTCAAAACTATCTTGGGCAGTAATTTCTAGCCTCAAGACTTTTTGGCCAAGTGGAATAACCTCAACCTCCCCCCCCCTTTTTTTTCTCTCCATGGGAATTGTATCAGCATCCTAAAGTTCCTGGAATCTTATGGTTCCCTCATACTATACTATCCCCAAAGAAGTCTTCTTCTCTCTTGCTGATGAAAACGATCCCCCCCTCCCCTAAAAAAGGAAAGAAAATTATTCCCATTTGTGGCTAGTCAGTCTTACTCAACCCATTGGGCTTTGTGGGATAAAGATCTGCCTAGTAGCCCAACAAGCCCTCTAGCCTATAAGAGTGTTGGAAGCATGAAGATCACAGGCCATAAAGAAAATCACTATGGTTCACTCAAAACACTCTGTAAGCAGGATTCTAATTTTAAGCAAAGAAGCTTCTTTGTCAGTTATCTCATCACCCTTTTTATTTTATGGATACTTCAAGTATTGGCCCCCTTTGTTCCAAATTCTATTCCTGAAAGCACTCTGACATGGTCCATAATTTCTTCCATTTGTTGGATTAGTGTGTACCACATAAACTCACATATGCAACTGTGGGAAATGAACAGGAAAATGATGTCACAAAGCAAAGGAAGTAAGGCTGCTGCAAACCACAAGTCAATAAAGAAGCATCAGCTAACCATTTATGACCAATCATTAGTTTTTGTCTCCAGGTGGAACAGATAAGATATAGAAAAGACAGAGAGTTCTCTTCCTGTCTGTGAATCAACTCACCTCAATCAACGCTTCTTTTAGGAGAGAAAAAAAATCTAATAAATAAAACCTCTTTTTCTGTTTTATTTTCTCTAGGTAGTCTCTCTGTAACTCTTTATAGTATCAGAAGTAATGTTTATCATGAGAGCATGGAAGCTGATACAGATAAAAGGAGCTCTCTCAAATACTTAAGGACTATTTAGAAAGGTCTCTGATACAGGCAATATCATGCCGGTTTGCATTCAAGTCTCAGGAGTTGATGAAGGAGAGTGGATGGGAATGAGAGAACACAGGGCAATGGCTCCTTTATACACGCACATGCACATGCACATGCACATGCACCTCTATCAGTCACCAGAGGTATAATCAAGAACCTTCCAAGGTCTTCCGAGATAGTGCACACTTGGAGCACTGGCTAAAAAAAATTCTTTTAGGACAATGACAAAGCCAACAGAGCAACTTTCCCAATTACAGGTGTAAGTCATTCTCAAGATGTGACCATGGTGACCCTGAAATTGATTTTGCATTACATTTTAACTAAAAAATAAAAATGTTGTTTTTGGTAGCAGCAAGCATAACATGTTGACAAAGAAAGGACGGCTTGGTCTCTAATCAACTATTTGGATCACGAAGTAATTGTGCAGAGATAATCCCAGTGAGACTGGAGAGCACCCTGAAGGGCAAATCCAGTACTGAAAGATGAAGTGGAATAGCCCAAGGCAGCCACAAATGGACTAGTGAGCTTGTCCCTAGGGCTGGAGGAATTGTGGCTTTCGGACAATATATCACTTTCTCTGTCTCACCGGCCTCTTTTGCCATTTTGCCTAATCCAGGTAACTCTTTCAGATATCTGGGGTACTTGCTAATACTTCCCATCAGTTCTCTGTCTTCTTCCCTTTGGTAGTCCTCACTATTCTGATCTGAGAGCAAAATCTCAGTGAAAATCTCCCAGTGCTGGGCTGCCCGGGTGGCTCAGTGGTTTAGCCCTGCCTTCAGCCCAGGGCCTGATCCTGGAGATGGGAGATTGAGTCCCAAGTCAGGCTCCCTGCAGGGAGCCTGCTTCTCCTGCCTCTGCCTGTGTCTCTGCCTTTCTCTCTCTCTCTCTCTCACTCTCTCTCTCTCTGTCTGTCTCTCTGTCTCTCATGAATAAATAAATAAAATCTTAAAAAAAAAAAAAGGAAAGAAAGAAAATCTCTCAGTGCTGAATAGCTTTATCAGCCAGTCCTCCCTGTCCCCAAACTGGCTGAGGCTCCTAAGGCTTTCTATACTTAGGGACATTCCTCAAAAGTACAAGAAATGCAGAAAAAGGCCTAAAATTGTCTCCTTCTCAGTAGGCTCAAGACTTGGTTTCTTTCAGGGCTTTGAGAGAAAGATTGAACTTCATTAAGAATGTATGCAAAAGAACCTCCCTCAGGAGCAGACTCAGTGCTTGGATTGTGGAGTGTGGCTTTATACCATAATACTAGGTGGAGCATTCCTAGGGTTCATAGCCAAATAAGACTGGGTTGGGATCTTTATCTTTTTAAGTTATTTGTTTGTTTTTAGCTATGTGACCTTGAGTAATTACTCAACTCTGAGATTCAGTTTTCTTATCCATAAAACGGGAATAAGAAAATGTATCTTCTGGGGCACCTGAGTGGCTCAGTTGTTAAGTGTCTGCTTTTGGCTCAGGTAGTGATCCTGGGATCCTGGGATTGAGTCCTACATTGGGCACCCTGCAGGGACCCTGCTTCTCCCTCTGTGTCTCTGCCTCTCCCTGTGTGTCTCTCATGAATAAATACATAAAATCGTGAAAAAAAACTATCTTCCTGGATTGTTCTGTGGATTTCATTAAATAACTGCAAAGTACTTTGTATCATACCTGCCCTATAATGGGCACTCAACAGATGATAAGTACTTGAAAAATAGTATCTTTGGTGTTTCTCAACATGTTGCTTGAAAAACACTAGTGATGGCATTCTGTCATTTCCGCTTATACAGATAGAGAATCACAAAAACAATTAACACATAGTGCCTTCGGTGTGCCTAGTGCTAGCCAGCACTTTACATATGTTAAGCACTTAATCTTTACTTCAAATAGCTAGTTTTACTTTCACCCCCATTTAAATGTGAATGAATGGGGTCAAAAGGAATGTGAGTAGCTTGTCCAAGGTCCCATAGCATACATTGGAAACCAGATACATTCATGGGTAGTTTGACTCTAAAGGTCGTACTTTTAATCACTACACTTTACTTCCTCTCATCACATCCGATGATTTCAGATAAAAAGTCTATTTATTGCTTTCTGATCCACCTGTATTATAGCTGCCCATAGACTTCTCTATCTCTAATTCTGGCCCTTTGATTTATAAATTTATTCTTGCTGCAGCCTTCTTAGTTCATCTTATACACAAATACATACAGATAGTTCAATTTCTTAGATGTAACTGATAGACAGCTCTCCCTGCTGCCTTCAAACAGGCAATATTTTGCTTCTTCACCAGAGTAAAGCTCATTACAAAAGAATAAAAGTCCTACCCAAATGTATGACTCCTTTGCTCAATGATAGAAATCCTAAATAGGCATCCTCTCTCTCTTTCTCTTGTATGCTATTCATCATTCTTTTTCCTATATGAATAGGCATAGATAGTATAAAATGAGAAAGCTTGAGAATAAAACATTTCCTAGGACACTCCAGAAAACAATCACTTCTTAGATTCAAAAAGGAATGACTCCAAGATAAGGTGACTGCTGGTTTTGATATACTCAATAGAACTTAAGCATCTAGAACTAGCTTTTGCTTGGATTTTCCTGGACAATAGGCCTTGCTGCTATCCATTAGGATACAGAGTGCTCTAAGATGGGGACTGAATCCTGCCCAATGTTCATGGAGGACTGCTATGGATTCTAATCTTTAGTTTGGCCAATGGTTAAGATACTATCCAGTTGGCATGTTTTGTTTCTTCCTACCTCGTGCTAATTCCTGTCATAGATTTGTGTTGTGTCAATTTAGGTATTCTACATTTTCTAGAATTCCCATCACTGCATAGTTCTGGATTAGCATGAGCCACATAAGACATTTGCATGAGATCTGGAAGGCATATAGGAAGCCACAGCAATAATTTTTTTTAAAATTCTTTATGCTTGGAAGCTTGGCACAGATCATGAAGAACTGTTGATGCTCAGACATATGGTCAGTTATCTGCTAGGTCAGTTAGCATGGGGCAGGAAGCAGACCATGGCCCCTTTGGCTTTGCCATATTTCTTCCTTCAGCTTTTCTGACTCCTGGGCCAAGAGCATGTCTAGGTCTATGACAAAGACTACCAGCTGCTCTTTCAGATCACCTCATCATCAAGGGTTGGTGGCTTAGAGGTGATGAAGGACCAGCAAGTTCCAGAGCATCCTTGGGGCTTCTAATTCGCCTTTGCTGGTTTTAGTTTGTCCTTGCCTTCTTACTTCATGCCTATCTTTTCTCCCTGACTACAGACTGCTTATCTGAACTTAAGGCTTCAGCATGACACAGAAACAACAGCCTCATATGGATTATTTAACCAACTCCAGTAGTTATGTATGGTCAAATTCTTGAAGAAAATTATTATACATACATTGGCCTGCTCAGGATACCATAACACAACATCACAGACTGGGTGGCTTACACAAGACACTTATTTTCTCACAGTTCTAGAGGATAGAAGTCCAAGATCGAGTTGCCAATAGGGCTGGTTTCTGATAAGTTTTTTTTCCTGGCTCACAGATAGCTGCTTTCTCTCTGTGTCTTCAAATGAAATTTTCTCTGTGTGCATGTGGAGAGAGAAAGAGAAAGAGCTCTGATATCTCTTTAAAAATATTTATTTATTCATGAGAGACCCACAGAGAGAGGCAGAGACATAGGCAGAGGAAGAAGCAGGGTCCCTGCAAGGGAGCCCGATGAGGGACTCAATCCCAGGACTCTGGGATCAAGACCTGAGCCAAAGGCAGATGCTCAATCACTGAGCCACCCAGGTGCCCCCTCATTTTTGTATAATGACACCAGCCCTATCAGATGAGGGCCGCAACTTAATGACTTCACTTAACATTAATTACTTCTTTAAAAGTCCTACCTCCAAATACAGTCATACTGGAGATTAGGGTTGAATTTATGAATTTTGGGGTGACCAAATCCAGTTCATAACATTCTTTCCTCTCGCCCCTCAGGCCCCTCAGGATTCATGTCTTTCTTGTATGTAAAATACATTCACCCTATCCCAACAGTTCCAAGAGTATTAACCCATTCCAGCATCAATTCCAAGGCTAAAGTTTCATCTAGACATCATCTAAATCAGGTATGGGTGAGACTTAAAGTGTGATTCATCCTGAGGCAAAAATTCTTCTTCAGCTGTGAACCTATGAAATCAGTCAAGTTATGTGCTTTCAAAAAATAGTGATATATATATATATATATATATATATATATATAGTATATAGTGATGATAGATATATATATAGATATATAAATAGATAATGATAGATGATAGATAGATAGATAGATAGATAGATAGATAGAGAGATAGTGATTTTGGAGATTCTGCTTTTCTGATCAGACACTGATTGATACAGTTCCTATGACCTAGAAGGAGTTAACTTCTCCCACTGTAGTGTGGAGAAGAGCATTCATTGCTTTCATCCCCTTATTTTCAAACCTTAACTTTCCTATCCATTAAGCCATCCTTAGCTATAGGAGTGGATCTAACTGATTTGAGCCCATCAGTAATTTCCCAATCTCTTATACCACTGATTGGCTCAGGGCCATGACCATTAGCTTAGTTAATCTAGTCAGAGGGAAGGAAGCCCAGGTCTTTTGGATAATTTGAAGGAGAAAGCACATAGCCCTGAAGTTTCCTTGCAGCCATCTCACTAGCATGTGTGAAACCAGTCTTGGGACAAAGCAGGCAGGAGGGGGAGGGCGGAATGAAGAGCTCAGAAATGGAGCTATAGCTCTAATGACATTGTGGACTTCTGCATCCTGAACCCCATCGTGGCTTACACTTAGATGATCCATTCCCTTTATTAAGAGGAAAAAATAGTTGAATGGTCTATAAAAAGGATGCTTTATGGTACACTCACTCCTTGTAGAAGTCATGAATATATAACCTCAGTGCCCAATGCAATAGCAGATCCCAGTAATGAACAGGGCCAATCAGAGTCCTTTTTTTTGGGGGTGGGGGTGGGGGGGTGGGGCAGGGCTGATGGGGAAGGAACAAGGTTTTGGACAAAGAGAAAAGGATGTCTCTTTTTATGAGAGTCCAGCTATATCTACCATGTAGACCTGAATGTCTTCTTCTGCAGCCTTGTGGAGAGAACTTATAGAACTTATAGAACTTATAGAACATAAAGCCAACAAATTTTAACAAGCCTGAAGGATAGAAAGAGACAATTCTGTTGACATTTTCTGGGCATCTATATCTGGTCCTACTTCAGATCATACCCTTACATTTTCAAGATTCATAAACAGAAGATTCTCATTTTTGTTTCAGTTGCTTTGAGTTGGATTTCTGTCAATTCTAACCTAAAGAGTTCTGATGAATGTATATCATTTTCAAGACGGTTCTGCTTAATACAAATATAGCCTTTAAGATAAGTAACAGGAGTCCATAGGCATAATGAGTTTAGCACACAGTAGTTGCCTAAATGCTCCATGGGACTGCCTCTCTCTCATAGGAGGCCAGATGGATAGGGTTGCAGGGTCTGTTCCATTCAAGCTAAGGAGTACTTATTTTATGTGCTGAGCTTCTGCATGAAACGCTATCTGAAAAAAAAGAATTTCATTATTAGGAGTATTTGAAAATCACTAGCTTCTCAGATTTAAGAAAAGAGCAGAACAAAAAGGCACTGAGATGCAGAGCAATCTGTCTTACAAGGGAAATTCTGTAGACTTTCTGCCTAGAAGAGATGGCAGTACAGACAGGGACGACTAGAGGGCAGTCTAGAGACATAGGAAGACGGCCTTGGTTATAAAAAGGTAGGCTGGAGGGCGTGGAAAAAAGGGTTGGCTCAGACTGCCTGCCTTAGTATTTTTTTCTTAATGTTATTATTATTTATTAGTCCTATGGTGATTCTCTGAATCCAACTACAGTGAGAACAGATTCCACAGTATTTTCCACTGCCTTTGCTGTTAGTCATTATGCTTCTTGGCATATATTGGCCAAATCAATTTACATGCATTTGTTTTTTTTCTGTTTTTTTCTAAAATGATCATTCTGTCAGAAGGGCAAACACCTCTATACCTGTATGTTGTTTTTTCCAAAAATTTCACTAGCCCTTATATGTTTGCCTAAGCCCATTTCCCACCACAACTCATACTGGGTAATTAACCACTCACTCTGGGTTCTTCTAATAATGGGGACCACAAAATTGATCTCTCAGCTGTTTCAACCTAAGATCCAAGTACTCATGCTGTAGCCAAGGTTTTTAGACTTCCTATAAATCCAGGCAACTTTTCTCCTGGTTGTTCTTCAGTCTTGGAAACACCAATTCAGCTGGAATGGTTTCTACATAAGTGAATAAAAGTCTGTGATGAGAACACTAATCTCTCAGTCACCTGGCTCTCCCTGTGTCACAAGGTCTTCTAGCAGAACAAACATTCTTGGTCTAACTACTGACAGGAGTATGGTGCTCTCTCTCTTTCCCTTGGCTCCCAAAATCTCCATTAGTCATTTCCTCATTGAGACCATTTGCAAAATTCTCCATAGCTTGAAAGTTGAATCTATTCTTGCTGCTTAATAGGCCATCTTATGATCTGGTTTTCTTTTCAAAAGCTTTTTATGCTCTCTCTTCTCAAAATCATTTCCACTTTGCCAAATGATACTATTTTGAATAACAGTAAGAGCATTCTAGAAGTAAATTATGATTCTAAAACTGGCTTCATCAAAATAGGAGCAGATGAAAAAAAATTTAATGGGTCTAACTCAGAGGACCTGAGCCAAGCAGGAGAAGCAGAAATCAACTAAACTTCTAGAACTGCATTTCTCAAAGAAGACCACCTGCTTCAGAATCTCTTGGACTGCTGGTAAGAAATTCAAAGTTCTGGGTCCAACATCCAACTTTTTATTTTTTAATTTTTAATTTATTTTAAAATGTGTATTATTGAAGTTTGGTTCACATACAATGTATTAGTTTAAGGTGTAACATAGTGATTCAACAATTTTATAAATTATGCAGTGCTCACCACAATAAGTGTAGTTACATCCATCACCATACAACATTATAACAGAATTATTGACTATTCCCCTATGTTGTACTTCTCATCCTCATGACAGTGACATTTATTTTATAACTTTTTCAACTTTTTAAATAAAAAATCTCTGGGAATAAGGCCTAGGCATTTGCGTTGTTAACACCTTCCCCAGGGGCACTGATGTACACTAACATTTGAGAACTGTTGTCCTAACAGCTGGGTGCATGCCTGATGAACCTTCTGCATGTGGTCTTTTCTTCACCTGGATAGCTACCCCACCCTCAGGGCCAAAAAAACAAGACTTTGAGCCCTCATTAGCCTAATACTGTTCCATGACCACAGACTATGCCTAAGCTATCCAGAAATCCTATTTCAAAGGCCACTAATGGGACCAAGCAAGAGGATGTTCATGATGCATCAGCCAAAATCCACCTCCACTATTAGAAAGACCATGCCAGAACATCCCCTCCTGGTCACAGGGGCTGGGTATCATGAAAGAATACTGTGTAGGTGACCATGCAGTTCAGCAGTCTTGTGTGTATATGGGAACATCTCTCAAAATTCTTATATTTTCCTATTAAGTGATTTTATCTTGTAAATTTCTCTCTGCTCACCAGCATCATTCTTAGCCTCTTTCCACATCATTATTATTTTCTTAGTCTCCTAATTTGAACTCACATATTTATCATTACTTACAATAGATGTGCTCTTGAAGAATTTTATGAAAAGGTGTTTTTCGGTTTTGATTTTTTGTTTTGTAAATTAAATCATCTTCCATTGACTCAAAATTTTATATGATCTCAAGAAAAAACATACTTAAACAATCATCCATTGTAACTTCTTATGTCACAAATGAGGAGACTGAGTTCTTCCTAGCTCTAGAATTATGTGATTCTAGATCTTTGCTCTTCAGTTACAAATTTTATTTTTAGAGACTGAGTCTTTGTTGGAATATGTGAATTTAGCTTCTTATTGAGCTATCCCTTGATTTAAGCTATTTTTTTTTTATGATCTGCACCTAGGAGTAGGTCTTTTAAAAGGCCAAATTTGTGACAAAGGGAGAAAATGCTAACTCTTGCCTCCCTGCCCTCTTCTAATAGTCCAATATTAATTTAGAAACTTTAATATGGCAGGCTTTATAAATTCTTTTTTTAAAAGGTTTTATTTATTAATTCATGAGAGATGCAGAGAGAGAGGCAGAGACACAGGCAAAGGGAAAAGCAGGCTCCTCACAGGGAGCCGTATGTGGGACTCGATCCCTGATCCCGGGATTCTGCCCTGAGCCAAAGGCAGACGCTCAACTGCTGAGCCACCCAGGCATCCTGGCTTTATAATTTCTAAAGGTAATTTGCCCACAGACAAAATAGCTCCTTTCTTTCCTAAAAGTTGATTGATTTGATTCCTTTTCATGAAAAGGCTTATTATTTCAATGCATATCTATTTCTTATTCTAAAATTGATAGTGACATATGACATCCCTCTCCTTATCAATTCTTTCTTCTAAATTACCCTTCCCATTTCAGCTTAGAATCACTTTTTATAGTACTCGTTCTCAAAACTCTAAAGTTCCAAAGTTCTCTTTCTCCTGAGTGTGTGAGTGGGAAAGGTAATGGAGCTGGACCTATTGTTGAGGCAAAAGAAGAGAACAGAAGTGTGACTGGATGTCTGATGACTTAAGCAGTCAACCTCTGGGACAGCTTCTAGTATTGCAGTATTGTCTCCTTGAGCTCTTCAATTGTGTATCCACTTAACACAATTCAGTAAACAATACTGCCTTCCATTTGCCTCTGTCTTAGGCACCAGGTGATGCAGAAATAAATAGGCAGTAAAGTCTTCGAATGGTCCACTGTTTAGTGAAAAAGAGATACATATGAATAGTAATACAATGTGTTGAATGACATTACAGAGTCTTGGAAAAAAGGAACTTCAAAGCAAAGAAAAAACTCTTATCTCAAAAACAAACCAGATTTTTCTTTAAATAAAGCATAGCATAAAGGGAAAAGTGGAAGGTTTTGAGATTTTTGGATACTTGTTTCAGAGTCAGCTGCAACAATTGATTGTTAAGGGTAAATATCAAGTAGACAAGAAGGTGTGTAGCAATTGCCATTGTTTATTCAGGAGGCATTTGAGGAGGGCTGATGTCAAGTAAAGGAGGATAATGGAAGTTCAAGTACATGAAAATACAAGAGAAAATGAACTTTAAAGCCAATGGAAGGATTCTGTCAAGCATAAAATGATCTCAACTTTAAGAATAAATAGCATGTGTTATATTCTTCTATTTTCAGGGCATTGCATCAAATGCTTTGTAGAGCAGACTCTGTCTGTCATAGGGAAGCCAGAATCTTGAAACAATGAATGCTGATTTTTAAAAAATAGATTCTCTTATTCGGGGACTATGTAAGTCACCAGGAGAAGTTGGCCATTCTAAAGTGCAGCACAACAATTTGTCAATGGGTGACTAAAGTACAGGGTTTCTTAAGAAAATAAAAATAAATTGAAGGATTTCTTATAATCAATGACCAAAGAAACTCTAGAGTAGTTCTGGTTTTTACAATGTCTGGAGTTATTTTATTGTCAGGACTGAGGGGTGCAGGGAGAAGGTTCTACTGGCAGCTAGTGGGTAGAGGCCAGAGATGTTGCTAAATGTCCTGCAATGCACAGGAAAGCACCCACAACAAAACTCTTCACCCTAAGATGTTGATAGTGCAAAGGTTAAGAAACCCCGCTCTAGAATTTAGCCAGAGTGTACTATGGCATTGGTATATTAAATCTGTTGAATTTGTATGTTTATAAAGAAAATAAAAATTATCACTAGTAGATAATCTGCATGAAACATTGGAAAAGGGCTTGCATTAGAATTTTGTCAAGAGTATATTTGGAACCATCCAACTGAGAGTGAGAGTATTACTCTCACTAATAGTGACTAATACTCTCACTAATAGTGACTAATAGTCACTTGCTTTAGACTACTAGTACCATATCTTATGAGCAAAATTATCCTTCTCTCAGGGGAAGGACTCTTTATAAGATCATCTAATTTTTTAAAAATTGATATCTGTGATCACCTAAGAAATATTCTGATATATATTTTTAAAGATTGTATTTATTTATTCATGAGAGACACAGAAAGAAAGACAGAGACAGAGGCAGAGAGAGAAGCAGACTCCATGTAGGGAACTTGATGGGGGACCTGATCCTGGGACTCCAGGATCATGCCCTGAGCTGAAGGCAGGCACCCTAACCGTTGAACCACCCAGGCATCCCAGAAATATTCTGATTATAATCTTGCTTCTTATATAACTCAACAGCAGTGAAAAAATGCTGAGAGTTTGCCTTTTTCATTCTGGAGAAATCCTTTATCTTCAGTTTTAGCCAATGACATTTGGGTCTCCCTTTGATTCAAAAAATCCCCCCATGAGTTCTTTATATGGGCACTACATAGCATTGAACAAAAAAAATTTCTGGGCTACCTTTTTCTTCTCTTTTCTTTGATTTCTTTTTTCTTTCTTCTTCTTCTTCTTCTTCTTCTTCTTCTTCTTCTTCTTCTTCTTCTTCTTCTTCTTCTTCTTCTTCTTTTTGAGTGTGCTTTTGACTCATCAATGCATGTGAAATAGAGTTGTAGAAGAAAACAGATTACAGACACTTAATCAAACATCAAGCATCACATTTTCCTGGAATTCACACAAGACATATAATGAGGTATCACCTTACATATTCTTCACAACTTGCATTTGCTCAGAAGTACCAAAATGCAAAGTGGCCCAAAGAGCTCCTTCCTTCCCATAGCTCTGCACAGCCTCAGAGATCAAATAAATGTGAGCATTGAGCTTCAACTGAAACCTCTAAATTAAGATTTGCCACTGAATTTAAGCATCTATTTAAATTTCAAAAAAATATGATTAATTTCTAAATTGCTGATTAGATATTTTTCTGATCCTGATCATTGCTGAACAAATGGCATAACATTAAGAGCTGGAACATCAAGATCTTTTTTCTAAGGGACTGTACTCACAGAACATGAGAGAAAAGGAAGACTCTGAGCAGCTGAATGATCAGCAAAGAACTCTTTTGTTCTTTTCTTTGCACTATGGAATCAAAGGCATTTCAGCTAACTTCCCACACCTGAGATGTTGTCACTAAGCTACTTCCTTCTCTTTGAAGTGGTTTTAGACAGTTTGCTGCTCTAAAATTCACATCCTATTCTTTTTCCAAACCACATCCATCCATGCTTTTCTCAGCTCATCCTCCCCAGAAACACCTACTCTCATGTAGGGTGTACATATACAAGTTTAGAGCCTTATGCAACAGAAAACAAACTAAACTGGGGGAAAAAGTCTCCCTTCCAAAGAAGTTGTAAGACCTTTTGAAAAGCAGCCTATTTTGCCAGGCTTTTTATTTTTGTCACCATGAGGGCCAACCAAAGCAAATTACATTGTGAAAAATATTGTCAATCCCATTGAGTTTTCTTTAAACTAAGTATGGTGATGTAAGCTGACAATTTAACCTTGTTTCACTGGGATGCTTACCTGAAACTAACCTCAGACATTCCAATTACTGAAGTACATGACAAGTTTTGACTTGTTCATAGTTTTCTCTTGAGCTTTGAAGAGTAGAAACCTGGTATTTAACTTTGTGGTTTGTTAGGCTTTAAATTTCTGTTGCTATTGCAGCTTAGTATTACTAATCCCAAGGCAAAGAATGATGCAAAAAATTCATGCTCATTTTGAAAGTGTTAGAGAAAAAATTTTTAAACGTTGATTCCTCATTTTGAACAGGAAATGATGTCATCCAGTTCAAACAACACTACTTTCCACAGAGCTGCTAGGGCACATGCTGTTCTATGTTCTTGGAACTCACTACATTGGTGTTATGAAAGGTGAACAAGGCCATTAATAAATAATAGCAAGGAAAGAGTTTTAAGGAATTTTAGGGAAAGATGAGTTCTTAAGTGATTACTTACTTTGTTCCCTTAACTCCAAACAGTTCTTTTGAGAAAATATACCTGATCAATATCTTTCTATATTGTTTCCAAATATTTTAATGCTTTATATATTGTTTTCAAATATTTTTAGAGAAAATCTGCCTTTTGAGTTAGATAAAATGGGTAGTCAATTTCAGATGGGCACTAACATTTTCATGTCTGTGGGCAAATTCTCCTTTGACTAGATCTCTTCACATTTAAGAGTATATAAATATGTAGAAAAATGATAACGATAAGAGAATATAAACATAATTCCAAAGACTCAGAGAAAACATGCCTATAAAAATAACTTTAAATAAGAAAGAAAAAAATGTAGACAATATTTTCCTAATATCATTAAAAGAAGCAAGACTACATGGCAACTATGGAAGAGAAATAGGAGCTTAAAGAGAAAATCCATTAGGATGAAGATAGAAATTTTTTAAAAAACACTCAGAAATCTGCTAATGTAGAACCAAAGTCTATATCTAAAGGCATTAATGAATAGAATTGCAAATGTACAAAATAAACAGGTCTTATCTAATATCAACATAAATGTCTCCCAGATTGTCAACTAAAAACCAAAAATTTAAAATATTGAGAGTGAAATGATGGTTGATCAACATTGAGGCCTAGGGAAAGAGAGTAATAATAAAATATAAATGCTCTAAAAAAGGGTATGTTACTAACAAAAATAAAATAGAAATATAGTGTTGACAAAACACTATAAATACAGTAAAGGTCAAAAGGAGAAGCATAAAACAAAATAACAGAAGAAACAACAAATGAAGTAGTTAAGACAAAAATAAAAGTAAATGGGAAAAAATTACTTTCTAAAAGACAAATACCCAGAGTAAACAAAACTATCTAGCCTACTAGGCCTCTTCATATATACATCAAAATGACAAATAAATATTAAATATAAAAGAATAAAGAGTATTGGGCAAATAATAAACATACAAGAGAACAGGGTTACGGTATTTCTATCCAGACAAAGTAAAATTATAATTACAATAAAAAAGGGAATCTTTTAATAAATTGGTAAAAGCTATAATCAATAACAAGACTAAAGCAATCAAGGACATTAATATGTCAAAAACAGCATCAAAATGCAGAATACAAAAATATTAGACAATCAAAGAATAGTTAACAGAACCCAACACAAGCTTCAGCCAATGGTATATTGAGAAAATAATGACCATCTATTGACTTCCATACTTTGTAATAGTTTCCAATAAATAAGTACTCTTAGATCTTAGGATATACTAAGCCTCAATCACTCATGGAGCTTGGGGTTGCTGAAAGCTTCAGGTTGGCCACCTCCAAACTTGAGAGCTTTTTCTGAGACCACTATGGGAATAGCCTGAACAAAGTACAATCTGATAACATGGCCCACAGTTCCTGACACCGAGGAATACAATAGCAACATCTTCTCTCTGTACCACAAGATACATGGTCAAAGAAATACTTAACTCTGAGGTATCTGAGTCAGCAGCCACCTGAAGAGTGAGCTGCTGCTGCCTGTCATAGACAAGTTTATGTAGAGATGCACAAGGAGCAGGTTGTGCAGCTCAGATTGTGGCTGAATGTTAGGGAGGATGAATAAGAACATGCCCAGACAGCAGTCCTAAATCGCTGTTATCACACTTTTATGGTTGATGTGGCTTTCAAGCCAGCAGCCAGCAGCAGAATGACTGTTCCAGCAATGCAAGTACAAACTGCAAATTAGAACTTCATTGTTATTTTTATATATTGATATAAAAACTTAATTACATATAAACTCATATGTCTTATCACAATATATTTCAAGGATGCATTTGTAAGGGAAATAAAAGGAAGAACTATTGGTTCTTTAATTACAATTGTTAACTGTTGTAAATTAATTTGAGATGATTATTTTTAAAAATTTAAATTTGTTATTACCTATTTGTGTAAACAAAGTTTATTGTCAATGGTAATGATAAATTATTTGAAGAAATTATCCTTGGGGATCCCTGGGTGGCTCAGGGTGTAGCGCCTGCCTTTGGCCTAGGGCACTGTCCTGGAGTCTCGGGATCGAGTCCTACGTTGGGCTCCCAGCATGGAGCCTGCTTCTCCCTCCTCCTGTGTCTCTGCCTCTCTCTCTCTCTCTCTCTGTCTATCATAAATAAATAAATAAATAAATAAATAAATAAATAAATAAATCTTTTTTAAAAAAGAAAAAGAAATTATCCTTAAAAATTTGTGGCTAAGAATTGCATATACATTTAACCAGAACAACAACAACAAAAAACTAATGTTCATAGAAGTAAGTTGAAGGACACAAAAAAATGTTTTGGGAAGATTTTAAGTTTAAAAATTAGCATTAATTTTATTTTAGAAACCTGGTATTCCATTTCACTTATCAAAATTATACAACATAAAGAAAAATGTACTTTTTTTTTTTTTACCAAGCCTATACATATATACATATAAAATCACTCTCTTATTTCAAGTTTACTACAGTATGTCATAGAAAAAACATAGAAATAACCTTTCTCATGTGTCATTATATGTAAAAATTGTGACATACTGTTCTGAAAAATAATCTTTTTTTGAAACATATGTTCTTTATGACAATTATCCATAACTAAAATGAAATGATATTAAATTAGTTACTGATTTTTTTCTTTGTTTTTTGACCATTGCATTTTCATCTTCAAGTGAATAGACGATCTGTCATCGCAAGGACCTTTCCTGTATGGCTCATTTACTGTCAGCAGAGAATCTGTAACAATGCCACATGTGTACTAAGTAGAAATATCATTTTGATTTGTAGACTCCAGTTCTTCTATGCAGTTTCCTTCTCTTGTATTTTTATTATCTTTTCTATTCCAATCATCTACATTTCTTTCTTTAGAACAAACAGAATTCTCCTTTGGTTCACTGTTCTCTTTCCCCTGTGATAAAATCTCCTGTCACTATATTCATCATAGTTGACCATCTGGGAATGTTTCAAACCAATTCTCTACATTGTATTACCATCTTGGTCCATTCGGGCTGCTCTAACAAAATACCACAGACTGGGTAGATTATCAACAACAGAAATTTATTGTTCACAATTTTGGAACCTAGAACTCTGGTGCCAGCATAGTTAAGTGGAGGGTTGAAGATTTTTCTTTATAGCCTTATATGGAAGAAGAGGCGAGAGATCTCTCTGGAGGCTCTATTGTAAAGTCACTAATCCCATTCATAAGTGCTTTGCCATCATGACCTGATTACTTCCCAAAGGCCCCATCTCCTAATATCATAACCTTGGAGGTTAGGATTCAACCTTTGAATTATTAAGGGCTGTATTCAGACCATAGCAATTACTGATTTCTTTTCTTGTATTCCTAATTTTTATCTTCACTACTTCAAATTCATAAACTTTGGTTTTTGCCACTGCGTTTGGAGTTTGCTTGTATTCCTTATTTTATCTGAGCCTCCCTTATTTGCATGCTTGCCTCAATCTCATCCTTTTCTTGAATCATTTCTCTTTATTGCCCCTTGTTTTTTTTTATCAGAGTTGTCATGTATTCTCACTTCTTTTTGAAGACATTAAGCCCATATCACTTGAATGCATTATTTCTAACATGGCATATGGATTAATACCACAGGATTTTAAGTTAAATGTGTTTATCTTATGTCTCTGCATCAAGGATCTATGCAAACTCAAGAAATTCAAAACTTATTTTAAAATTTTGGTATTAGACTAGCAACTTGTATCACACCAACCTTTCCACTGAAAAAAATTTATGCTTTTGATAAAACATTTTTAAAAAATTAATGATTAAAGATACTATAGAATAAATAAAATATGACAAAAGTTAGAAGACAGTTGAACCATGAAAAAAGGGAATTGTATCGGGTGAGATTTGTGTTTATATGACTTTTTGCCTAAAAGGACACTCCAGTCTACACAGTATAGAGATATTTGGAACTGGAGCATAAAGACTTGGTTTGATTGGGTTAAAGGTCAAAGTGCAGGATTCAAGGATGTCTGAGCAGCCGGAAAATATGAGGATAATTTTGGAAAGAAAGGAACTACAGAAGAGGGGACCCCAAAATCTGAACCTAAGCATCCTTCAATTTCATGGCTGAAGCTTTATTCATTCATGAGAGACTTCAAGAAGTTCAGCAAAGAGCAACAATTGGAAGACAAAATAGCAATAACAACAATAAACAGACAAGGTTTCAGCTGCTTCTCACTTCAGAAGAGAGAGTTTGGATCTGTTTCCAGCCAAGATTACTTTTTTTTTTTTTTAATTTTATTTATTTATTCATGAGAGACAGAGAAAGAGGCAGAGACATAGGCAGAGGGAAAAGATGGCTCCTCATAGGGAGCCCAATGAGGGACTTGATCCCAGAACCCTAGGATCATTTCTTGAGCCAAAGACAGATGCTCAACCGCTGAGCCACCGAGGCATCCTGATCACCCCTTTTTTAAACAAAAAATCAACATTTGTCAGAAGAAGATAATAGAATCAGGAGTTCTAAAATATATTTTTTATGATATCCATTGTTATGTCCTGAATTGCATCCCCTCAAATTCTTACATATCACAATGTGATATTTGGAAAGAGTGTTTTTAAAGAGGTAATTAACTTAAAATGGTTAGCCCTAATCCAGTATGACTGGTGCCCTTATTAGAAGAGAATATTAGGACAGGACACAGGCAACATAGACAGAGTGAAGATCATGTGAGGACACAGTAAGAGTGTGACCATCTGTAAGCAAAGGAAAGAGGCCTCAGAAGAAACCAAACTTGCTGAAATATTGATCTTCAACCTTTAGACTTCAGAATTGTAAGAAAGTAAATTTCCGTTGTTTAAGCCACCTAGTTTGTGGTATTTTGTTATGACAGTCCTACTAAACCAATGCAAAAATTCTGCAATAAAAATTACGAGACATGTAAAGAAATGAAAATGTGACTCAGAGGAAAAAACAATCAATAAAACTAACTGAGATAACTGATATTTTTTGGGGAAAAAAAAGTATACAAGAACCTTAAGGGAGTGGTTGCAAATATATTCAAAGACCTAGGGAATTACAAATATATTCAAGACAAATGGGCCATAATAAATGTACTTACAGAGAATCTTATCAATGGAAGTTCTAGAACTGGAAAATATAATTCTGAAATGAAAAAAAAAATCAAATCATGAGGTGGGCTTAACAACTGAGTAAAGATGGTAAAAGAAAAAAGGTAGGTAAAAGAAAAAAGGTAAGTGAATTTGAAGGTAGAAAAATGAAAATTATCCAATCTCAGGAAAAGAGAGGAAAGGATTAACAACAACAATAAAGGTACAGAGACTCTTGACACTAATAAAAACTAATCTACATGTAGTTAGACATAGAAAAAAAGAAAAGGAGAGAATGGGGGAAATTTAAAAAAAATATTTATGAAAATCTTTCCATGGTTGGTAAAAAACATGGACTTAGCAATCAAAGAAGTTTAGCGAACTCTAAATAAGATAAACACACACACACACACACGCAATTCATGCATATACACACACAACTTGGCACATCATAGTCAAACTGCTGGGGAAAAAAAAGATTAAAAAAATGTTGAAGGAAGTCAGGAAAAGTATAGAGATATATTTTTTTACTTTTTTTACAATATGCTCAACTGGCATATTGTAAAACAGGGACCACCATATGAATCATGGTTTATAACTCAAGAGCCATGATGGAGGCAAGAAGACAAATCAATAGCATCTTCAAAGTGCCCAAAGAAAAAAAAATCAGTTAATCCAGAATTTTACACTCAGAGAACATATTCTTTAAAAAAGTGAAGATAAAGACTATTGCATATAATACAAAAGTAGGAGAATTCGTTGCTAGCTGAGCTTATTTACAAGAAATGCAAAGAAGTTCTTAACTGAAGGTCAATGACATCAGATGGAAACCTGTCTTTATATGAAGGAATGAAAAACCTTGGAGATGATAAACATGTGGGAAAATATAAAAGATACTAATATTTTCTTATTTTCTTTAAAAAGTATATGGCTGCGGCACCTGGATGGCCTAGTCTGTTAGGTGTCTGATACTTGGTTTTAGCTCAGGTCATGATCTCAGGATCATGAAATTAAGCCCCACATGAGGTTTCATGCTCAGCATATAGTCTGCTTGGGTTCCCCTCTCCTTTAGCTCCTCCTCCCAGCATGTGCATGCACACATTGCACTCTCTCCAAAATAAATAAATAAATCTTTAAAAAAAATGTGTGGCTGTTTACAGCAAAAATTAAACCATATTGTAAGGTACATGATACATGTAGATATATATTAAGAACTTAAAAATAATGGGGGTAAAATAAACTGCGCTATTACAAGTTTCTTATATTTCATTTGAAAAATATAATATCAACTCTAAGTATATATGATAAGTTAGGAATGCATATCATTATCTTTACAAAAATAAATAGTGCAAAGAAATACCTAAAAACCAATAGAGAAATTAAAATAGAATCCCACAAAATGCAGCAAACAATTATTCCAGAAAAGGTAAGAAAACAGAAAAGAAAAAATGGCACACTAGGAAAGATGGAGAAAACTAGTAGACATAATCCAATTATATAAAACTTAGATGGAAATAAACTCTCTAATTAAAAGACATATTGCCATGGGTTAAAAAACCATAGGACCCAATCCTTTCTTGTGCATGAGAAGCATTTTAAATGTAAAGAAACAGGGAAGTTGAAAATAAAAGAATGGAAAGATATGCCATAAAAACAGTGAGATAAAGTTAGAGTAGCTATAATATCAAACAAAATAGACTTCACAAGAAGAAATATTCTTAGCAATAGGAGAGACATTTCAAAATGATATATGATCAATTCATCAGGAAAAACAATCATGGTTGTGTGGATGTCCAATAACAAAGCTTCAAAATAAATGAAGGAAATAACTGACAAAACTAAAGGTAGAGATAGCCAAATCCACCATTACAGTTGGAGATTTTAACAACGCTCTCAGCAATTGATCGAATAAGCAGGAAGTCAGTAAGGACATAGAAGATTTAAACAATATGATCAAATATTGTTTTTTTAATTCTTTGCTTGCTGTTTGCATTTTCTTTTAATATTTTTTATTTAAATTCAATTTGTCAACTTATAGTAGAACACCCAGTGCTCATCCTATTAAGTGCCCTCCTTAGTGCTCATTACCCAGTTACCCCACCCCCTTCTTCAACCCTTTATTTGTTTCCCAGAGTTAGGAGTCTCTCATGGTTTGTCTCCCTTTAACTTTTCCCAAGTTTCCCTCCTTTCCCTTATAATCCCTTTCACTATTTCTTATATTCCCCGTATGAGTGAAACCATAGGATGATTGCCTTTCTCCGATTGACTTACTTCACTCAGCATAATACCCTCCAGTTCCATCCATGTTGAAGCAAATGGTGGGTATTTATCCTTTCCAATGGTGGAAAAATATTCCATTGTATGTATGTATGTATATATATATATAATATCTCACATCTTCTTTATGATCAAATATTATGATATAATTGACATTTATAAAACAAATCACCTATAACTGTAAATCCTTTTAACTGCACATAGAGTGCTTACCAAGACCTGCATGCTGTGAAGTAAAACAAGTTTTAATACATTTCAAAAGTTTAAAATCTTACCAATATGTTTGACCACATAGAATTAAATTAGAAATAAATTATTACAAAGTATTTATAAAAGCCTCAAATATTTGGAAACTAATCAGCACACTATTAAATATCCCATGGATCATGGAAGAAAGAAATCAGAATTAAAATCATAAAATATTTCAACCATTTGATGATAAAAATGGTATTTATTATCTATAATATGTGGAATTTATGTTAAAGCCATGCATAGAAGGAAATAAATAGCTTTATATACTTATATATAATATTTTAAATATTATAATATAAATATATTTAAAATATTACAATAAATAAATATTTTAAAAATAGACATTTAAATTCAATAATTCAAGCTATCACTCTAAGAAGGTGGAAAAAAGGCAATCAAATCCAAAATAAATAAAGGAAAGAAAATAAAAAAGAATATAATCTAAAATGATTATATATATATTATATTATATTATTTCTACTAAATTGTAGAAACCAGACAAACAGTAGAAAAAATTTAAAAGCCAAAAGTTGGGGGCACATGTATGGTTGAGGTGGTTAAGCTTCTGTCTTTAGTTTGGGTCGTGATCCCTGGGTCCTGGGGTCTAGCCTTGAGTCAGGCTTCCTGCTCAGCAGAGAGCCTGCTTCTCCCTCTCCCTCAGCCCCTCCCCCTAGCTCATATGTGCTCTCTTGTTCTCTCTCTCTCTAGTAAATAAATAAAATCTTTAAAAACCAAAAGTTGGTTCTCACCAATTGCATTTGCTATTGTATTAGAAGTTTTAGATAGGACAATACTTCAAGAAAAATAAATAAATGCAGAAGTATTAGAAAGGAAAAAGCAAATAATTTTTTTTTACTTACAGACAATTTGATCATGTTCATAGAAAATAGTAAGAAATGTACAATGCAAATATGAAAATAAATAAGAAAATTTAGCAAGGTCACAGGATATAAAGTCAATAGAGAAAAATTCTTTTTATACACTAGCAGTGAACAGTGGAAAAGATAACATTTAAAAAAATTCTTTCAAAATAACCTCAAAATCATAAATAGAGACAAATTCAACAAAACACGTGTAAAATCCCTGCAAACAATAAAATATTGCTAAAGAATTTTTAAAATACTAGGTAAAGAGAGCTATACCTGGTTCACAGATTGGAAGACTAAACTTTTTTTTTTTTTAAGATTTTATTTATTTATTCATGAGAGACACAGAGAGAGAGAGAGAGAGTAAGAAACGTAGAGACATAGGCAGAGGGAGAAGCAGACTCCATGCAAGGAGCCTGACGTGGGACTCCATCCTGGGACTCCGGGATCACGCCCCCGGCCAAAGGCAGGTGCTAAACTGCTGAGCCACCCAGGGATCCCAAGACTAAATATTTTTAAGATATTAATTCTCTTCAATTTCTGTATAGAGTCAAGGTAATTACATCCTCAGAAGACCCCCCCCCAAAAAAAAAGTTTTTTTGAAATTTGCATTGAAATGCAAAGGACCTATAAAAGCAAAATTTGGGCTCAACGAAATAAGTGTAAAGCCCGAAATGATTTAACTTTGTTCAGTCAACTGATTTGTACAATATTCTCAACAATGGTGGTGAACAAATGAATATCCATATGAAAAAAATCAAACAAATAAATCCTTGATCCTCTCTCTCTCTCTCACTCTCTCTCTCTCACACACACACACACACACACACACCCCATACACAAATTAAAGCATGTTGGGTCATAGATCAAATAATATAGACTAAAACCACAACGCTTCTAGAAAAGATATAGAAGAACATCTTCATAAACTGGGTGTAGCTAAAAACTTCTTAGAATACAGAAGTAGTAGCCATAAAACCAAGAGTGTTAAGTAAGATTTCATTGAAACTCAAAATTGCTTTCATTAAAGGACAATAAGATTATGAAGAGGCAAGCTACAGACTGGTTAAAAAATATTCTTGATACACGTAGCTAATGAATGACTAGTATCAAAAATATATAAAGAACTTCTACAAAAAACTCAACAAATTACTGGCAAAATATATAAGTAGAGTTAACACAAATGAAGCTGTATGAAAAGCCAATAGTACTGGAAAATTTTCTCTGTATCATTAACCATCATATAAATGCAAATTAAAGCCACAATAAGTGATGACTGCGTGGCTCAGTGGTTGGTTGGCTACCTTCAGGTCATGGTCTAGGGATCTGGATGGGGTGTTCCTCCCACAATGGGCTCCCTGTGGGGGATCTGTTCTCCCTTTGCCTATGTCTCTGCCTCTCTCTGTCTCTCATAAATAAATAAATAAATAAATAAATAAATAAATAAATAAATCTTTTAAAAAATTAAAAAATAAAGCCACAGTAAGATGCCATTTTGCAACTTCTAGAATAGCTAACATAAATATGACTGACAACATCAGTGTTGGTGGGAACGTAGAGCAACTAGAACTCTCATACATAGCTGATAGATGTATAAAATGATAAAATCACCTTTGAAAATGGTTTGGTTAAAAAAAAAGAAAAAGAAAATGGTTTGGTTGTTTTTCATAAACTTAACAAACATTTAGCTTATGATACAGGAATTCCACTAAAAGATCTTTACCCAAGAAAGGCAAATATACATATATATACATGCATATATATATACATGTGTGTGTATATATATATATATATATATACATATATATGTGTATGTATATGTGTGTATTTTAAAGGCTGTACACAGATGTTCATAGAAACATTTTTCATTATAACTCCAAACTGGAAAACTGGAAATAATCTTAAAGTTTATCAACAGGCAGCCTGGGTGGCTCAGCAGTTTAGTGCCACCTTCAGCCCAGGGCCTGGTCCTGGAGTCCCAGGATTGAGTCCCATGCCGGGCTCCCTGCATGGAGCCCGCTTCTCCCTCTACCTGTGTCTCTGCCTCTCTCTTTCTCTCTTTCTGTGTCTCTCATGAATAAATAAATAAAATCTTTTAAAAATAAATAAATAAATAAATAAATTTTATCAATAAGAGAATTTTTAAAATTGTGACATGTTTATAAAATGGAAAAAAAAATAAATGAAAAAAAAAAGGAATACTACTTAACAATAAAAAGGAAAGGGATCCCTGGGTGGGCCAACGGTTTACCGCCTGCCTTCAGCCCAGGGTGTGATCCTGGAGTCCCAGGATCGAGTCCCACATCAGGTTCCTTGCATGGAGTCTGCTTTTCCCTCTGTCTGTGTCTCTGCCTCTCTCTCTCTCTGTGTATCTCTCATGAATAAATAAATAAAATCTTTAAAAAAAAGCAATAAAAAGAGATAAACTATTGATACATACAACAGCATTGGTGAATTTCACTCACATTGTGTTAAGTTAAAGAATAATTTTTCTATAATTTCATCTATGTGATGTTCTACTATAGGCAAAGTTAATCAATGATGAAAAAATAAAAAGCAGGTGTTTTTTAGTGGGAATATTAACTGTAAAGGGTGACAAAATTTTCTTGGGTGATAGATGTGCTCTTTACATTCACAGGAGTTTAGATTATGCAGCTGCCTGTATTTCTCAAAATTCATCAAATTGTCTTCCATGTCTTCTAAGACATGTCTTCCATGTTATGCAAATATTAACCCTAATAAAAAAAGGAATATGAATAATATTGAACTCTAGTATATTTGCTATTTTTGCAGAGTTTTGAGTTAAGAATTCTAAACCATTCCTTGTGTGTTCTACTCTTGAGAAAAATGAATAAATATATTGAGGATAGTGAAAATCAATTTTTTTTGGATAAGGGCATTGAAAATACAGAAAGCAATGAAACAGAATGTACCCTATAATGTTAGGTTGGAATTGGAGATATCGGTATCATCTCATTAGAGCTAGAACAGATAAATAGATGACGAGGAAGATGATACATGATAGATAGATTAGATAGATACATAGATAGATGATAGATAGGTACATAGATACATAGATAGATGATAGATAGATAGATAGATAGATAGATAGATAAGTTCTTTATCCTTGGAGGCCAACTAATAAATACATAATAATTCATGAAGCATGAATGTATGCTAAAACTAGTGATTGAATGTTCTTTGAGGAATAGGACATTCACATAATCTGAAAATACATCCCCATATAATTGCTTCAGAGAGAAGAAATATATTGGATTCTACCTTAACCTAGTGATTAAAGTTAACATTACCAGTATTGTGATAAAGAAACATCATGTGCCTCTTGAAATAATGCATTGAAAAGGGCCCAACATCATGGCATTGATATTTTTGCCTAAAGCGCATAACCTAAATCTAACAATGAAGAAATATTAGACAAACCCATATTGATGGACATTCTAAAAAATAACTGGTCTGTGTTTTTCAAAAATAATTAAGTCAAGAAAGAAAAGGTAAAACTAATAAACTTTTCCTCAGTCTTTAACTATACTAAAACACATGACATTAATGCAATTTGTGATTCTGTTTTGGATTCTGGATCAGAGTAAAAAAATAGCTATAAAGAACAACACTGTAACAAGTGATAAAATTTAAGTGTAGATTAGATTTAATTAAGAATATTGTATCAATTTTGACTACCGTGATTTTGATCATTATAAGAGAATGAATAAAGAATTAGTGGTAATGGGGCACAATGTCTCCAACTTACTCATAAATAGTTCAAAAGACAGAATTATATTAAGTACACATATATACACACACAAACACACAATGATGATGATAAAACAGTAAGGCAAAATTAAGCAATTGATGTGAATCTAGGGTAAATGATATACTAAAAATCTTTGTACAATCCTTGCAAGTTATATATTTGGAATTAGATCAAAATTTAAAAGTTACAAAAATAACTCCAAGAAAAAATATATATGTATATACATAATAAGTACAGAAGCATAAATGATGATATTGAAGTTGGGCAATTGGTAGAATAAGCAAATTCTATAGTTTTCTCTTTGACAAATCAAACAAGAAACTTCTCAGATAATATTTTTAAAAGAATAGCTAAAATATGACACATGAGGAAAACAATGTTAGAACTAATATATATAGTTAAAAAATTTCTCCATATAGTGCATTTCTATACCTGGAGACAGTGAGAAAAAAGAAGAAGTCTTATAAAATGGTGTAAGTTAAAACAAGACATCATTTCAAGAAAAATAAGAAGGTTAATGAGACTAACACAGGTGGTGATTGAGAATGAGAAATAGAATAAAAAGTTAGAGTGCTCAATGAACTGGACTTAAATCTAAGGATCTGAGACTATATATTAAGGCAATGAGATGTCTATAAAGCAAGGTAGGGATTCAATTCATAGCATAGGAAGATAATTAACATGCCAAGTAAAGCAATATATTTCTAACAGGAAATACCTTTAAGACCGGCCTTTAAAACTAATGCCAGTAAGAGGTCAGGACATTAAACCTTCAATGTGTGCCTGCTACTGGGCCAGGCTGTAGAGATACAGTGGTGAGTCACAGACTGTATAATCCAGGGGTAAGACATTAAACAAAAGATCCAACAAATGAAGGGTAGAATGGCAAACACACAAAGGTGCTTCAAAATAAAAGTATATGGCATTCCATAAGAACATTTAATAAAGGATTAATCTAATCAGAAAGCCTTTCGTAGGTATGTGAGCAATTGAAGAAAAATTATCAAGTGAGTGATAGTTAACTATTCAGAAAACAGAGGGAAAGACATTCCAGGCAGGAGGATTGGCATGTGCAAGCATCATGTGCTGGGAGAGTGTGGTAAATGTATGAGTATTTGCTGCCATAACAAATTATCACAAACATAATTATTTAAAACAACACATATCAGGGCACCTGAGTGGCTCAGTAGTTAAGCATTTGCCTTTGGCTCAGTTCATGATCTCAGGGTCCTGTGATGGAGCCCCCTTCCTGCCCCCTCCACCACCAGGGTCAGGCTCTCTGCCCAGCAGGGAGTCTCCTCTTCCTCTCTCTGTGCTCATGCTCCCTCTCTCCCTCTCTCTCAAAAAAATAAATGAAATCTTTAAAACTAAACACAACCCATATCTATTATCTGACAGTTCTAGTTCTTGTAGCCAGACGTGTATAATGGATCTCACTGGGCTAAAATCAAGGGTCAGCAACACTGTTTCTCTTCTCTGAGACTCTAGAGACAGAGAAACCACTTCCTTGCCTCTTTCAGTGTCTAGTTATTTCCTATAGCTCATGGTGACCTTCCTCCATCTTGAAAGTTAGAAATGTCAGATCGAATTTTTATCACACTGCATCACTGACCTACTCTTTTGCCTCCCACTTTCACATTGAAAGACCTTGGTGATTACATTGAGCCCACCTGGATAATCTAAAATAATCTCCCTATTTTAAAGTCAACTGATTAGAAACTTTAATTCTATTTGCAACCTTCATTCCTTCTTGCCATGTAACCTAACATAGTCACAGATTCCAGTGACCAAGATATGGGCATCTTTTGGGACCATTAACCTGTGTACTGCAGTGAGTTTAGGGGATATCAAGAAAGCCAGTGTAGCTGGAATCCAGAGAGTATGGGGAATGTTGACAAAAGGCCATGATGGAGAGGCAGTGCTAACACACCATCAGTTATTAAACTATAAGAAAAAATAAAGATTCCCACTCTTCCAAACTTACTTCCTATCCTGCTTTCCACAAAGTACCTGGAAAAAGGATGATATTTTATCTAAAAACTAACTGGGAGTTCCAGATCTTTAGTTCAAGAGTTAGATATGCAAGGGCACTTGGGTGGCTCAGTTGGTTAAGCATCTGACTTTGGCTCAGGTCATGATATCAAGATCCTGGGCTTGAGCCCAGCATTGGGCTCCCTGCTCAGCAGGGAGTCTGCTTCTCCCTGACCCTCTGCCATTCCCGACCCCCATCCCCTCATTCATGTCTCTCTCTCTCTCAAATAAATAAATAAATAAATAAATCTTATAAAAAGTTACATATGCAAAAGCAATAAAAGTTGGAAATACCTAAAATGAGAGGATTAATTTTTTTCCTGCTTAAGGGAAATAGAGCAGAAGACTTAAAAGGAGAAGGGAGTGTGACAAGAAAAGAGAAAAGATCACCAAGAAACCCAGGAGATTTGGGGCACCTGGGTGGCTCAGTTGATTAAAGGTTTAATCATCTGCCTTTGGCTCAGGTCATGGTCTTGGGGTCCTGGGATCCAGCTCCAAGTCGGGCGCTCCACTCATCAAGGAATCTGCTTGAATCTCCTTGTCCCTTCCCTCTGCCTCCTGATCTGTGATCACATGCTGTCTCTTTTGAATAAATAAATAAAATCTTTTAAAAAAAGAAACCCAGCTGATTAGCTGTAGGATCTTTAAGAACAAAGATGTTAACAGTCTATGTAAATTATAAATCTCTAACTTTTGGCAAAATTTTCTACACATAAGAAAGCTCTTAATGAATAGATTTGTTGTAGGAATCAAGAACTGACTGTACACATCTTTGGAAGACATGATGGTAAAAAAAAATCATATGATACAAAGCTGAAAATGATAATTCAGTAGAGGCAAAATTCAAAACTAGAGGTCATCATGAGATGTCACAAATTCCCTCCCAGTAAGTAATTCAGAGAAATCTTGGAAGGGCATTCAAAGCAAATTTCCCAGATCTTAAGAGATCTAAAGCCCCAAGTTGACATATGACCTACAAGTCGTACTTTTCCCCTAATATCACATTTTTTAAAAAGATACTGATTTTCAGTAGCGTTTTAAATACTTTCATTCCCTTTGCAGCTTCATCTTGCCAAGATCACTATTCCTTCATTTTAATCTAAAATAACTCTTTGAGTAAATAGGTGTGGAGAAAATCAAGGAAAAAGAGAGAACACGTTTGTAAGTACAAATCAGAACTGAAATGGGAAATAGAGCTTGGGCCTCTTAAATAATCTCCCAGGGCGGAACAAGCAGAGAGGATGGAAGGGTAACAGACATTGTATCTGACCAATTTAAGGACATTCCAATTACTTCTAAAGCCATTGGTTGAAATTTTAAATCTGAAATAAATAGTTATATGGTGTTCAGTTGCTCTGTTCAGGACAGAGACTTTTACAAAGCAATCAGTAGTTTAGTTTCTGGAATTGTTAGCCAAATTGAAATCACTCTGGTGTCTGACACATCCTTTTTCATGAAGTTTGGAAATGAGATGTAGTGAGAGGAGACTAGTCTCCAAGTTAGAAAAGTTCACAGCTCTAGTGGGAGTGAATAGAAGCCAACTACCCCCACCTCAGAAAGGAAATGCTTCCCAACACCTACATATTTTTTTAAAGTTGCATTTTGCATGTTATTTTATTTTAAATAAAAACAACTTGAAAAACTTTATAGCGTCATACACACAGCTCCTTTTCCTACACATTCTTTCTGATTTCCCAGGATTTAATTTCTCTCCTCTCATCTTCAACACTATATTTATCTTCCTTTCCTGTAAAAGTATTAGCACTCCAACCATTTCAAGGGCCTCCAACAAAATGGTCAGTGGAAGAGTCTAGGTTTTGTACCTTATTTTCCATTTCTGTAGTCTTCTATAATGAACACCCAAGTACCCATCCCATATCTTTGAAGTTAAACTATTACACATGCTGCCGTTGAAGACCACCTTTTTAAGTGATATGGAAACATGGTTGAGTGCAAAGAACGATTATGGACTATAATGAGTATCGACACAGTTTGGTACCTCCATAAACAAACTATTTTTCAATGAGGAAGAGTGGTCAATGTTGTTGCCTTGTTACATCATGATTAAAGATAGGACTTATACACAGCTTTAAAATCTTGTAACTCACTGTCATGTACTAAATTCATGCAACAAGACAGAATTCTCATTGAAAACAAGATTTGTTCTAAACC
Organism: Canis lupus dingo; assembly: GCF_003254725.2. Lineage (NCBI taxonomy): Eukaryota > Metazoa > Chordata > Mammalia > Carnivora > Canidae > Canis > Canis lupus. The sequence goes on from NC_064243.1 coordinate 34,222,793, forward strand.
ATAGGCAAAACCAATGATTCTCTCTGAGATATTTATTTATGCTCACAGGTCTGGCTGCTCCCAAATTTTCATTTCTATCTGAGCAATCAACATATTAGCATGGAAATAAATTTAGCTTGGGCTACTATTTCAGGAATTTAGTTTTTTGTTCTATTTTTTTTTAAATTGCTAGCCAGCCCCCAGGCCTTGCTAAAGATTCATAGTGTTTTTTTGGAAAATCAAAAATGGAACTAAGCGATATCACTTAAGGTGCTTGATAATATCCTGTTATTGAAGCCAGGACTGAGAGTCTCTGTTTCCGTCTAATCTGTGCTATTTTCTGATTCTTTGCTGTATTGTAAAAGTATAGATTGAAGTTCAGAAATGACTTTATTCTCTTATCCCACAAACCTGTCTTCCCTCTTGCCCCAAAAAGTTGGATTCAAGGGATCGCAACAGATGGCCTAAAATGCTTGGGACTTTAAGGAATAACCAATACTGTGAGGAAGAATGCAACATTACATAAAATAAAAAGAGATGAGACTGAGAAATTCAGAAATGCTTTTGTAAATCACACAGGTGATCACCAATTGAGAGAGATAACTCTTTATAAGGGAAGGGAGGAAAATGAATACACTTAAGAGCCAACAGTGTTCTCTCATTTAATTTTCAAAAAATTATATGCACTTTTATGGGCTCAAAGAGGTTAGGTTTTTGTCCAAAGTGAAACTACAAAAATGAGTGATGGAATCAGTATTAAGTCCACAGCCACCTGAGTCCAGCATCCATCTTCTTTTCACTGCAAAGTGGAGAGATGTGACATGTTTGTGCATCCATAGGGAGGATAGGAGGCAGGATTTCAGACAGACAATGATGAATGCAAGGGGAGTGAGAAGGCTCCAGTCATAATGCAATATCTCCAAAATGGGAGAAAGACATAGTTCATAATTTCTGAGCACAGAGGCCAGGAACAAAATGCCAACTTGCATTTCATGATGCCACAGGGAACACTGATACAGATTTGTTTATTTATGTTTGCTTGTTTGAAATTTAAGGGTCACCCTACCACTATGCTCTCATTCACAATGCTTCCTGCCTTGTAGGCCCCTCCCCCTTCACATATTACTCTCTTCTCTTCTGTAACTTTATCCTCTGTATCTTTATGAACTTCTTTAAATCATCACTTAAATATCTGGGTGTCTCTTCACTAATCAATGTCTTTTCCTCTACTCTATATTTCCATTCAGCTATGGCTTTCATTTCTTTCCTACTTCTCAAGCAAACTTGTCAAATTTATTGTTTTTACCTATTCATTCCCTGTTCACTCTTTAATCTGGTTTCCTACTCCACCAAAACCCATCACCAACATGTCAGAAAATCCAAAGAACATTTCCAGACTTCTGCCTTGCTTACATTTCCAACAGAATTTGATACGTTTATCCTTTATTGATTTTCCTGGCTTTACTCTCTCTTGGTTTTCTTCCTATGTCTATTCTTGCTCCAATATCCTTTGTAGAGTCGTCTACTTCAACCTGTTCTTCAGGTACTGGTGATCCTTGGAGTTCTGCAAGAGGCCCACTGCTTTTCCTACTCCAATTACTGTTACAGGGTATCCTTATCTAGGCCCACAGCTTTAACTACCAGCCATGTGCTGATTACTCTCAACATCTCCATCTAATTCTCCCTCAAGAATTCCGCAATCATATTTCCATTTATCTCTGAACATGTGCACTTGGATATCTCATAGACACTTGAAACTAAGCATTTCTAAGTCTGAATGCATTATATTATTCTCCAAACCAGATATTTCTATAAATTTTCATATTAGCAAATCACTTCCCTCTATAGTTGTGTAAGGTGAACCTCAGGAACTCAATTCTTGTTCCCTCCCTCACCAACCCATTCCTACTACATCTATTCAAATCTACCTATGTTGCCCCTTGTCATGACCACTATACTAACCAAGCCAACATCATTTGCCAGTGTCACAACAGCTGTCAATGCTGGCTTCTCTGCTTCCAGCCTTGTGTCCTTTAATTCTGTTCTCAGAGTCCATGATGTCACTTCTCTTCTTGAAACATGTTAATGGATTCCCAGTGTGATTTAGATTAATTTCAGACTCTGAAAAACTTACAAAGCTTTATATGATCTGATCTCTCCCTGTCTCTGCTACCTCATCTCCTGACACACTCCCTTCTCACTCTGTGCCGTATGACACAACTTCCTGTGATACTTCCTTCCTCTTACCACAGTCCTTTTCCTTTTCATTGAGCAAACTGCTATTCATCCTTCAGACCTCAACCTAAATATCATTTTTTAAAATAAATTTATTTTTTATTGGTGTTCAATTTGCCAACATATAGAATAACACCTAGTGCTCATCCCATCAAGTGCCCCCCTCAGTGCCTGTCACCCAGTCACCCCCACCCCCCCGCCCACCTCCCCTTCCACCACCCCTAGTTGGTTTCCCAGAGGTATCAACCTAAATATCATTGTTTTTGAGGAGACTCCATGACTGTAAGGTTAGGTTAGATTTTGCACTCTCCTGGCATCCAGAATTTTTCTTATCATATTATTAATCATACATATATAATTGTACATTGTGGTAACTAACCATTGGATTGTCTTCCCCACTGGACTGTGAGTTCTATAAGCATAGGGCCCATAGGAACATGCTCATTACTATATTTGCAAAGTGGTATGTCTGACACATAGTCAGTTCTGAATAAATACTTGTTGAACGAACCCAAGCTCAAAAGACAATCATACAAAACCAGAAAGTCACCAGTAAGTCTAAGGTGGTTGGACATAAAGTGGTATCATTTTTTTAAAGATTATATTTATTTATTCATGAGAGACACAGAGAGAGAGAGGCAGAGACATAGGCAGAGGGAGAAGCAGGCTCCATGCAGGGAAACCAATGTGGGGCTCAATCACGGGACTCCAGAATCATGCCCTGGGCCAAAGGCAGGGACTAAACCACTGAGCTACCCAGGTGTCCCTAAAGTGGTATCGTTTAATTCCATTACTTTGACCCTGTTTGTTCTTTATTCCACTCACTGTTAATAAAAATAAGTACATGGTATACAATGTAATCAGAAGTGCATGGGGTACATTGATTAATAGTAGAATTTTCAAATTCTAAAAAAAATCTAATCACAAGATGTCTAGAAAAACCTGCTCACCATGATGTTATAGATTTACTAAGAAATAAATATGAGCTAATAGTACCTTGTTCAATTCATAAAGAATATTATCAATTAAAAATAGATTTAATGGAAATAACATAAAATAAAAACATAAACAGACTAGCCTATAAATTTTGTTATCAAAATATTTATAGAAAAACGAAGTATCTTAACAAAAGTCACAGTGGTAACTTCGACTTCAGAAAATCAGACTTGGAAAAATAACCACAAGAGAGAAAATTCTAAATAGAAGAACTTATACTTCATAAAACTTAATGTGGATTTCAAAGGTGATTAAATCAAAACCATGGTAAAATTAATTAATCTCACTGAAAATAATTTTAATAAGATGAAAATTGAAAAAGAATTCAAAATGTTTTAACTGCTCCTTAGAGGGAAATGAATAATAAACTAAATTAGTTTAATGTTTTGTATCTGAAAAATAATATTTGGCAAAAGTTTGTTATTAAATATGCGTATATCCACATCATTAAATATATATACACACATATATCATTAAGTGTATATATATATATATATGCATGTGTACATTTGCATGTATATGTTAACTAACCAACTGAACACACATGTATACAGTTGGTTATACATATACATATATATCATTAAGATAAAAATATATAATAGCAAATATTATGTATGTATCTATCAATCATCTATCATCTATCTATCTCTACCATATATCTATCTCCTTGGCACAAAGAGCAAAGTCAGCTGGGGCAAAAGAGTTGGACCAAAGTATCTGTGACCTAGGTATTCTCTCTAGTGACCAATGTCATAAGTTCACAGGACTGTCAAGTGAGATTCAGAAGATTGGTTGGTGAACAGAGAATCAAAACAAAAAGAATTAACTCAGATTAAAGGATTAGACAGGAATAGCATGAGATGTGTCTAATGTGTCCACCCTCACATCCAGGACTGGACAGTCCAAATGCTTCATCCTCATTGTTGAAGCTTTCCAAAGTTATGTGGTTTTTGATTATTGTTGCTATTGTTTGATAGATTTGGAATGCAAAATATCACCCCTTTACACCTCAGTATAAACCTTTAACACCCCAATGGACAAGACAAGACAAATAATGTCACATGCAAACCCATCTTTGCAGCTTTGTTCCCTCCTGTCCTCTTATCTACATCTAATCCATGCCCTCTTCTTCATATCCACATCTAATCCATTCTCTCTTCTTCATGAGTCCACTCTGACCAAACAGCCCATTTATTTTCCATACACCTCTCTGAATTCCTAGAAATTTTTATAGTTCATAGAAATGTTTCCATGACATTTACATTTGTCATGATTTGGAAGAACAGCACTTGATGGAAAAGATACTGTCTGTTTCTCCTAACTAAGTAATTACTTCCTTGAGGAAAGAGAAAGATGTTATCTTATGCAGCTTTGTATCTCCATTACTCTCTTGCTCATAGTAAGCAACTAATGCAAGTGTTATTGCCTTTTAAAATCTAAAAGAATTTAGAAATGGTAAGATCTTTAGTGACCATTGTATCATAGCATTTGTTCTGAGAGATGTATTTCTCCATGAACCCTTAAAAGTAGGTGATAATACCCTGTTCAATAATTTCCTTTTGAAAAGCTAAAACTGTGGGGTGTACAAATCAGACTACAAAGTAACAGCATTTGCACAGACATATTTTGTTTAGCATTTAAATATTGTTGTTTTCAACCTAATTTATCATCAATCTTTGACAATCAGAAAAGAATTATATTAAGATCTGGATTTATATTTTCTCTTGAAAAACCAGAAGGGTTGGCAATACTTGAAAAAAAAGTGTTGAATCCATATGGTTCAGCATCATAGTAATTGTCCAAACACAAGCATTGCTGCCCTTTTTAAATGCACACCCCTTGCATCTCACCATATCCTCCACTAAGCCCTCTTGACTAGTTTCCCACTTCTAGCCTGACCCATATAGGCATTTGAAAAGTTGCTGCCTTGACCCTTTGCATTAGTCTGAAGCAATGGCAATGTTTGTAGTCAGTTTTAGAATAGCTTCTTTTCCTAGAAGAAAACCTCCTTCTCATCAGAAATATGTCTCTGCTTTTCTGCCCTCAAATAGGTCAAATAAATTATGACTCAGATCTCATTCTACTGATGTCTGCAGCAATCCAAATAAAAGGTAGCATTCCAAGTATTCAAGGAAAGAAACCAAGCTGCTATTTATGTGATGAAATCATAGGATGGCTCAAGAAAAAAGGGAATATATCATTAGTCAGCCAGACAGAATGTAGGATCTGCAGGAACCAGCAGAAAGTTCACTAAAATTATAGCAGAGGAGCACATACTTGCTCAAAGAGATGTGCAGAGATTTAGTTAGAGCAAAGACAGATTTCTAGCCCAGCTCTGCAAACAACTGTTACTGTTATCACTCAGAGTACCTATTTTTAAATGCTGTAATGAGCCTTGAGTATAACTTCTCAGAAACATTATACAGCGAATCCACACTAAATGACACCAAGATTTCAGTGGTTTATTAAAAGTTGGTTGATTTATCAAAAGAATACATTAGTGATGGGATCCAGAAAGGCAGAAAGAATTGAGTTCACTCAGGAGGAAACAGAAAAAATATATATACTTTTCTATGGAAAAAGATAAGATGATATTTAGGGGCATTGGCAAACATCAAATCCAAGAGGCAAGTATTTGTTTCTCACTGAGAACACTATAAAGATTCAATGTAAGAAAAATAAAAGATTTGAAGTAATTAGTGGAGTCTGTATACTCTGACCTCTGTCTCCAAACTATCAGGCTGTGGGGTTTGTAACATGTTTTTTAGTGAAAAGTCACTGTCAGAAAAGACTTGGGAGATTTTAATTCTCTTGTTTCATAAGTGAGAATAGTGCAATCCACACAATGTGCTAAGGTCATGCATTCAGTAATCACTAAATACTGTTTTCTGATGTGCAAAGATGAGTTGTGCAAAGATACGTTGTCCAAAGTCAGTGAACCTAGGGAATTCAGAGTCTAATAGGGCAAAAGGGCAGGAACCCCAAAACAATATATACTCATAAAATAGTTAATGGTAATGATAATAATAGTTATCAGTTACTATGTGCTGCAATGTGTCTGATGCTGTGTTATCTGGCAGATTTCTGTCACCTCATTGTTCTTCCAAACCTCTCACAGGTAAGTGTAATAGTCCAAACATTACAGATGCAGTGATTGAGGCTTGGAAGTTAGATACATCCATTCATTCATACATTCATACTCAACAAATAATTCTAATTCAAGGTATCTGAACTACAATGGTGATCAAAAAGAGAAAGAGACAATTCATATACATATATATGCCTGGTAGGAATATGTGGTATGAAGAAAAATAAGGTAAGGCAAGAAGATGAAAAAAAAGTTTTTGCGCAGCCCTGGTGGCTTAGCAGTTTAGCGCCGACTTCAGCCCAGGGCATGATCCTGGAGACCTGGGATTGAGTCTCACGTCAGGCTCCCTGCATGGAGCCTGCTTTTCCCTCTGCCTGTGTCTCTGCCTCTCTCTCTCTCTCTCTCTCTCTCTCTGTCTCTAATAAATAAATAAAATCTAAAAAAAAAGTTTTCTTTGAGAGATCATTAAAGCAAGTGAGGAAATGAGCCATCAAGTTACTAAGCAGAGAATATTGAGGCACAAATAATAAAAAATGCAGAAGCCCTGGGACTGGAAGATATATGAGAAATATTAGTGCCTCCTTCCCTATTTCTTAGGGGATAACAAGATAAATCAGACTTGAGTGCTTCCCTCAAGAAACTTAAATTTACTAGAAGGGTAAAACATACGCACTAATATTAAAAAAAAAAACATGTAGAGCAATAAAAGAAATAAAATTAAAAGTCAAAAGAGGTAGAGATTTTGTTTAATTTGGAAATAGGGAAACTACTGCAGATTGGAAAGTCTGAAAACTTTCTAGAAGTGGCTTTTGAATTCTCCCTTTAAATGTAAGTAATTTATTTTTTTAAAAAAATTTTATTTATTTATGATAGTCACACACACAGAGAGAGAGAGAGAGAGAGAGAGAGAAAGAAGCAGAGACACAGGCAGAGGGAGAAGCAGACTCCATGCACCAGGAGCCTGACGTGGGATTCGATTCCAGGTCCCCAGGATCGCGCCCTGGGCCAAAGGCAGGCGCTAAACCGCTGCGCCACCCAGGGATCCCTAAATGTAAGTAATTTGATCCCGGTGAGTTGGATATGGGGTAGGTTCTTGAGAGTAAGGAACACTTTTTATCAGTGATAAGAACTTGATCAAAGTAGAGCATGGAGGAAAAAATAGTTCAATTTAGCCAGAGTGTAGTGGAAATGAGAGCAAAAAGAGAAGAAAAATATTTGAAAACACCAAATGAGGGCATAGTCAGTCCACGGAGGCCACCTGCAACTCAGTATTGGTAGGATTTGATGACTTATGGAACATGGGAGTTGAGAATGAAGGATGAATCAAAGAGGGCACTGATGTTTTGCACCTTGATGACAAGAATTAAGGTTAATAGAAATGAGGAAGTGAAGAAGAAAGCAAGTTGATGACCTCTAAGACAACCATTGTGTTTAGTATGTTAAATATGAGTTCCTGTAGCGGTGGTTCTCAAGCATAGCATGCATTGGAATAATAGGAAGTGCTTGTTAAAACACTGATTGCTAAGCTCCACGAGCAGAATGCATCCCTAATACATTATGATTTGCATTTCTAGCAAATTCCCAGGTAATTCTGATGCTGCTGCAGCAAAGGCCTCACTTTGAGAACTACTATCTCTGAAGAATATTTAAGTTGAAATAAAGGAAAATTCAGGACTACAGAAAGATCATCTGCTAAATGTCAAAAAAGCCAATCAGAGTCTCTGGAAAAGTGGCAAGGTTTTGCAAAAGCCACTGCAGGCATCTTCCTAGAGAACTAGGATTACAACTCAAGTCATCTATTTTGGTTTCTCTCCATTTTCATTGTCACACATTTTCTGATCTTTAAATGCCAATGACTTAGTGACTGTTCTAGGATTGGGAACAGATGTTTACAAATTCATTTGAAAGTGTTCAGGAAAGCACTATCCAATGGAAACATAATGCAAGCCACATATGTGATTTTTAATCTTCTGGTACACTCATTTAAAATATTTTTTTAAAAAAGCAAAAAGAAACTAATGAAATCATGCATAAATATATTCATTTCAAAATGTAAGAAATATAAGAAATTAATAAGGAAATATTTTACCTTTTAAATAAATCTTTGAAATCCAGTGTGTATTTTATAATTATAGGCCATCTTAATTTGGATTAGGCACACTGTAAGTTCTCAATAGCTACATCTGAGAGGTGGCTGTCGTATTGGGCATCACAATGCCAGAGCTGTATGATGGAAATGCCTAGTAATAACGACAGAGTTAAATACACTTGAGATTTTTAGCATCAGTCAAGGAGATGAGGCTAAACCTAATTTAAATGTTACTGATCTTAACTTGTTTATGCCAAGGCAAACGCCAGAAAAGAGGTACATAGATGAGATTAAATAAAACTAAAGTGATTTCTCTTTCTAGCCAAAATGGAGTAATAGGAGTCAGATCTATCTTCATGACTGAAAGATTTTTAAAAAGGACAAAATAAAGAAAACAATGGTTCTCAAATATTAAGTATCAGTCAGTATAGAATATAATTCCTGAGAGAAAAATAAACAAGGTGAGCCTTACAAATACCTCAGCTCACTGTCAGGGCAGAGTTTCTAGGTCATGGTAAATTTGATCTGAACTAGAAAAGTATTAAAATAGGCCAATATCCACATTGTTTTGGCTCTAAGAATGGTGACATGGGTTGATTCAGATGGGTAAGGTAAATCCTAAATCCTGCCCAGTTAAAGCAGACTAATTTTATGGCTCTTCTAATTTGCTGTTGTCAACTATTAACTTTATAAATGAAACTATTATTCAGTTTAAATTTTAAAGTTAACATAATAGGAAAAATACTCAAATACTGGTAATTACTTAGAGCCACAAATTTGATGCTGTGGATTACAAAATGCATTCCCTCTTTCTGCTGTAATATATCACTGCATTTTTTGTTTTCAACTGCGTATATTCTACCCACCTTGTCATCATAATTTTATTTTTGCCTTCTTAAATTTTAATTTCAGTTAGTTAAAATACAATGTTATATTAGTTTCACGTTTAAAATGTAGTGATTCAACAGTTCCATACAACACCCAATGTTCATCAAAACAAGTATACTCCTTAATCCCCATCACCTATTTAACCCATTACCCCACCCACCTCCTCCTGGTAACCATCAGTGTGTTCTTTATTTTTTTAGTTTTCTTTTAAGATTTTATTTATTTATGTATTCATGAGAGACTCAGAGAGAGAGGCAGGGAGAGACATAGGCAGAGAGAGAAGCAGGCTCCATGTAGGGAGCCTGATGCGGAACTCGATCCTGGGACCATGGGATCACGCCCTGAGCCAAAGGCAGATGCTCAACCGCTGAGCTACCCAGGCGTCCCCCATCAGTGTGTTCTTTATATATGAGTCTCTTTCTTGATTTCTCTCTCTCTCTCTCTCTCCCTTTTTTCTTCCTTTACTCATTTATTTTGCTTCTTAAATTCCACATATGAGTAAAGTCACATGGTATTTGTCTTTCTTTGACTGACTTATTTCATTTAGCATCATACTGTCTAGCTTTATCTATGTTATTGCAAATGGCAAGATTTCATTAATATTCTAGTGTGTGTGTGTGTGTGTGTGTGTGTGTGCCATATCTTCTCTTTCCATTTATCCATCGATGGACACTTGGGCCACTTCTATACCTAGGCTGTTGTAAATAATGCTGCTATAAACATAGGGGTACATGTATACTTTTGAATTAGTGCTTTTGTATTCTTTAGGTAAATACCCAGTAGTGCAATTGTTGGATCATAGGATAGTTCTATTTTTAACTTCTAGGGAATCTGCATGCTGTTTTCCACTATGGCTACACCAGTATGCATTCCCACAAACAGTGCATGGGTGTTCCTTTTTCTCCACATCCTTACAAACTCCTGTTGTTTCCTGTATTGGTGATTTTAGCCATTCTGACAAGTGTGAGGTGATATCTCATTGTAGTTTTGATTTACATTTTCCTCATGGTAAGTGATGATGAATATCTTTTCATGTGTCTGTTAGCCATCTGTATGTGCTCTCTGGAGAAACGTCTGTTCATGTCTTCTGCCCATTTTGTAATTGGATTATTTGGTTCTTGGGCGTTGCATTGTATAAGTTCTTTATATATTTTAGATACTAACCCTTTATTGGATATATCGTTTGTAAATATCTTCCTCCATTCCACAGGTTGCCTTTTAGTTTGTTGATTGTTTCCTTTGCTGTGTAGAAGCTTTTTATTTGGATTTAGTCCCAATAGTTTATTTTTGTTTTTCTTTCCCTTGCCTCAGAAGACAGACCTAGAAAAAAGTTGCTACAGTTGATGTCAAAGAAGTTACTGCTTATGTTCTTTTCTAGGATTTTTATGGCTTTAGACCTCACAGTTAGGTCTTTAATCTATCTTCAGTTTATTTTTGTGTATGGTGTAAGAAAGTGAACCAGTTTCACTCTTTTGCATATAGCTGTCCAGTTTTCCCAATGCCAGTTGTTGCAGAGACTATCTCTTTCTTATCGGATAGTCTTTCCCTCTTTGTCAAAGATTAATTGACCATATGATTATGGGTTTATTTCTTATTTTTCTATTTTATGCCATTGATCCGTGTGTCTATTTTTGTGACAGTGCCATACTATATTGATTACTACAGCTTTGTAATGTAACTTGAAGTCTGGAATTATGATGCCTCCGGCTTTGTTCTTCTTTTTCAAGATTGCTATGGCTATTTAGGGTCTTTTGTGGTTCCATATAAGTTTTAGGATTATTTGATCTAGTTTATGAAAATGCCATTAATATTTTTCAGGAATTTATTAAAAGTGCAGATTGCTTTGGGTACTCTAGATATTTTAACAATATTTGTTCTTCCAATCCACCTCATCATAATTTTAAAATAAGATATTTCCAAAGAAAAGCTTCAATGGTGATAGTTTCTTAGCAACTTGTATTGCTTACACTCTTACTTTAAAATATGGTCATTTTTTCATGTATTTAATGTCCTAAGTTTCAGATTTAATTTCTGTTTCCTATTATGTTGATTACCAGAATCTAAGAATTTACCTAATTGATTTTGGTGGGTATTATAGAAGTTCTGGTTAAATTTTAATGTCAGGGTTTCTTTTTAGTGAAAAAAATGAAAGGGGAGCCTAATGGAGCCCAAGAGTTGAGAATATTGTGTTCAAAGTCTGAAAAAGTCAAGGCAGGTTGAATTCATAGGGCAGATCATGAGAAAAGATAGAGCTGCATAGAAAGAGATCTCCAGAAATTCCTAGAGCATTCTGTGTAAATCCATAGCTTTGTACTGTAAGGAAATGGCCGAAAACTGGAGAAAAAAATACCCTAATGTATTAGAGGGAACAATCTGTGGAACTCACACAGAGCTGCAAATAGTTTGTGTTCATTCCAGCGAAGGGAAAAACCTTTAATTCACAGGACATTGAGTAGAGAATACAAAAGCCATTGCCTCAATAGTAGAGCAAAATTAACTCTAAACTAAGAATTTTCTGATCCATGTAATAAACCTTAAAAGTAACCTTCAAAAGTCTAAAACTATTTCCAAATAATTTTATGCTGGAACAATTTTAGGAATACTTCTATAAATTCAAAAACATCAAGCACCAAACAAGGTAAAATTCACAAAGTCTAGCATCCAATAAACAATTATCAAGCATGAAAAGAAGCTGGAAATACAACCCATAATGATGAGAAAAAAAATCAATCCGTGGTGTTAACAGGTTTTTGATGATGGGCTTTCCCTTGGAGCCATGTGTTAGTACCAGAAAGGACACAACTTTAAAGTTAGATGCACAGGATTTGAACTAGGTCTTTTTAACTATGTGTACATGAACAATTTACTGAATTCAGTGAGCCTAATATTCATTAACTACTAAATGGATATGCTAGATACTTACTGTTGAAATATAAATTAATAATGACCTACATGTGGCAGTGTCAAAATTTACATGTTAATATTTGAATTCCCTAAATATAACTTTGTTGTTTACTTCCTATATCAAAATTCAACTTTTTCCCAAAGTTTCCAATCTCTACAGAGTGGAAAAATTATTCCATCCAATATTAATGAATCTAGAGCACAAATTTTCATCTCAATCATTTTCTAATACTTAGACACTTTGGGACACATATTCAGTCTTTAGAAGTGTCTTCCCTTTCCCCCACTTTATTATATTAAGCTCAAGCTTGAAACTTCCCAGGGAGAGTCATGTGCTCCCTGGCATCAGGGAATACTTAAACAATGCCCCTGAGCCTTGGTTGAAGATGCCTTATCCCTATAATTTCTGGCTTTAGATATCGTCAGTTGATACCCATTGAAGTTGGTCAAACTTCACTGGCCTTTTGAGCATTGTGCTAACATCCATGAGTTTAGTCATTGCCTCTAGATGAGAGCTCTTGTCTTCTTCAGCTTCTTTATCTCAAATTCAACCTGTAGTCACCCTCTTCTCTCTGCACTTCCCTGCGTCCTCCTTAGGAGCTCAGAAACTATCAACTGCTTTCCCTGAAACTCCTCCAGACCTTCTTTTGAGCCCATTTGCCTAGAAATCTACCTGGATCATGGCTACCTGACCATGCCTGCACTATGCTGGTTTCTGGGGCTCTCATATTGCAAAACAGAAAGCAGAACATGAGCTTTGTGTGCTTTCAGGTTCCCATCTCATACGGTCTGAAGTTCACATTGTCTTACCTCTTTCCATCCTGGTAAGGGCTCAGGGAATGAGATGCTAGTCCCCACAGAACCCAGGTAGCATCTCCAACTTAAGTCTAGTCTCCTCTGACTCCCTCTCTAAATATTTCCCCAATTCCAGAGGCTCCTTTGCTTCTTACCTGTGGAGAGGGAGAAGAGACTTCTTTTGAGCTAGGCTTCATTTCTACAAGCTCTGTGATTTATAGCATAGCCAAAGATGTTCACTTTCTTTAATTCTTCTCACATTTCCAGAGACCAGGAGTCCTACATCAGTTTCACTGGACTGAAATCAAGTGTCTCCAGGGCCACTCTCATGTCTCTGTAGGGAGATTCCCTCCCCACCTCTTCATGTTCTAGAAATATATCCCTTGGCTTATGATATCTTCCACATTCAAAGCCTACTTCAAATCTCTCTCTCAGCATACATCATCACATCTTCCTTTGTCTCCTGAGTGAATCCAATCTTCCTCTGCCTCTTTCTTAGCCAGACATTTACAATGGCAGTTAGGGACCACCCAGACAATGCAGGATAATCTCCTCATCTCAAGAGCTTTAATCACATCTGTAAAAACTTTACCACAGGAAGTTAATGTTCACAGTTTCCATGAATTAGAATCTAATGCTGTTTGGGGTCACCATTTAGCTCAAAATAGTGTAATTTAATTGAAAAGAAAATCTTTTCAACAAACTGTACTGGAACAACTGGATATCTATATGGAAAGATGGGATATCATCTCTATTTCAAGCTAAACACAAAAACTGAAATGAATCATGGTTTTAAATAAAAAGGCTAAGATGATAACATTTTTAGGATTGATATTTTTCTGAATTCAATGGTCCTCAAAACAGCAAGTCTAACATAACTATATTATGTTTGGTCAGCTTAAGTATCTCATTCATTCATTCATTCATTCATTCAAATACTTAGTGAAAATGTTAAACAATTATGTTTTATACATCTCCTTATTACAATAGCACATCATTTATAAACACATATACTAGAATAGGGTAACTCGATAATATCCAAACAAGTGAGAATGTTAAAGCGTGAAAAATATTAAAGGAAAATTAAATTAAGCTAGGGAAGAGGTTAGTAAATAAACTGTGTGTTGGAACTTGCATTTTGAGTGGCTCAGAATTTGGGCTTTTCATCTGCCAGCACAAAGATGACAAAATATATGTGGTGTCCATGAAATAAAAGCATACTTGGTATCCCCCAAATCATAATTTTCCTGATACTGAGACAAAGGGAGAAATTTCGGCCTGAGTTTTTATGAAGAGAAAATAGGATTGTAGTGAGCATTGACAGCAGCATTTTGCTTAATTTAATAATTTCCCTGACAAGATACCAGTAAGCCCCTCAGTGTAGGCACAAGGATGAAAGCCAAAGAGCAACTCAATAAAGCCATTTCTACAGAGGTCTCATTGCTCTGTAATGATTGCATTTGATCCATGGTGATTATGTGAAAGAAAAAAAAGGGGGGGAGATTACATCTTTAAACAAGTTTGAGAAACAGACTTAAAAATCTCAAAGAGATTTCATGGTTGTGGGACTTTTCAGAACCTTTACTTTATTAATACATATAGTGAATTTCAAAGCAAAAAGTAACTATTTCCTATACTATCAAACAATTTTGCCAGGAATAAATTTCCCAACCATGTTTTCTGAGTTTACTTTGTGGAGAATACTTTATTTTAGAGTATCTGTAGGGACCATCATTTTCTCAGAGACTTTTTTATGAAAGTTGATCCAGAAAAATAATACATCTATGTGAGTGCTACAGCTCACGGCAAATGGGAGATGTATGTTGCAAATGAACTGTAGACATTAAAGTATGAGAGAAGGTCTGAAGTAACTTCATTTCTAGTACTCACTTGTACAACAAAGGGGCCGCCTTTTTTTTTGCAGGGGCTCCACACCAGGGGACATTACATTTTTCTTATAAATAGAGAAGAGAATTGAGTCTCATCCTTGAAAACTTGTCACCAGTAGATGTGTCTATATGCAAAAACACTAATGTGGAGTTTGGCCATAAGTCCATAATCTGAAGCATTTTTTCCAGTGCATAGGAAAAGTTAAAGGATCAGAGACTTTTACTTGGTTGGGAATAAAAACAATTTTAAATCAGTACTTAACAACAACAATTTTAAAAAGCTTTAGAAAAAGACAAAATCTTCAAAACAAACACACTATAACAGGATAAAAAAATTAATTCCTGTGAAAGCAAAAGCAACTAATTCTGAATATGCAAAATAACCTCACAGATTCCCCAACCTCCATGCCCTGAAGCTTTTTGCTTAGAGAACAAAATGCTTCTCACTTCACTAAACCAGCTGTCTCTTAAGACAAGGAAAAGAGCTGGAAACTGGTATTCAGAATGCCTACTGGGGGTTTCAGGCTTTGTTCTAAAATCACTTTCTCTGTCTGAGGGCATAGTATCTTTGCTTCCTATTTTGATACCGGCAAGCCTCCTATTAGAGTGAAAAATATGTGTAGAATGACTACAGGAGATTTCTCACTGCTGGGAATGTTTCATCCAAGTGTTCCAAGAAAGGTCAACAAGATTAAGCAGTAATTTTCAAGGAAGAAAAATTGTCCATGAACTTCCTTATTAGACATTCTGAGCTACTCTATTGAATAAGTAATATTATCTGCCAGATTAATTCTTTGTTTTGCCTAGTCTATTCTTGCTCTGAAATAGCTGAGGGAGAGGCATATACAGTTTACTTCCTAAAATATGAGTTTCCACTATCATGATTTGAAGACACAGGAAAGATCTTTATGCCCTACAACATTTACCCCACCTGTTTAAGTGGTGATCTTGTCGCCATAATTTTAGAAAGATACATTCCTTCAGACTTGTCTGACATAATAACTCATAATCTAGGTTAAAATATTCTTAAGTATGGACTCATTTTTTAGATCTTTAAACTCAGAGTGAAAAAAGCAGATACTTTTGGAAATGGATTCCTGAGAGATGTTAAATAGGTCTAGAAAAAATGGAATAGACTCAAAGAAAAGCAAGCCTAATATCTAGTCAAACCAAAGAATTAGATGGACAGTAATGTCCTCTAAGGGGAGGGAACCACAGTCAGTTCATCTACTGTAAGGAAGGGTACAAAAATACCTAAAGTTCAGAGAGAAGAATTAGGGCCAAAATATGGGTGGGGAAAATACATAGGTTGTTTTTAAATAGAGATTGGGGTCAACATCCAAGAATTAGGAGAAAGACTAAAGATGACCCAAATTTCAAGTGTACAGGCCAGTTGACATCTTCCAGGATCAGCATGGTCTAGAGAGAAGAGACTAGGACTGACGAGGATGGGCTAGCTGAGAGCAGTCAGTCCAGAGCCCATATTCCTATAAGAGGTTCATCGAGAAGCTGAGGGGTAAGCCGAGGACAGCCTCTCTTCCTATTGCTTGTAGGTATTCTGCTTAGGATGACTTGAGAAGAGAGAAGCCTGTCTCCATTGGTTACTTTAAAGTTTTAACCATGGTGCAGAAGGGAATCTCAGAGAGAGCTCAAATAAGTCTTACAAATGACTCTGATAATTCCACTTTATCAAACAATGCATGGCCACATTTGCTCTTGATTGATTTTCTGGACTTTTCCACTTCAAAATATTTAACTCTGGGACTAGGACATCCTAATCTGAGTTCTCAATATGCTACCTTTTCTCATCAAATCTCTTTGACAGTGCCACATTTCAGTCCTCTGGTCCTTCCATACTGGCATTTCTCATTTGTTTAACTCCCTGTCTAGCATGGACAAACCTTTCCCTTTGAATTCTTATCAGAACCCTCCTGTGCTACACCCGACTAAACCCAGCAAACCCCCTCTCTTGAGTCAACTGAGCCATCTGTTTGGTTCTTGTACCCACACCCTGCTAAGAGAAGCAAACTGCATTACTCATCTGCTTGATTATACTACAGAATAATGGTTTCTGGTTTGCCAGAATAATGGAATGATTTGCCTTTCAGAAACATACCTTTTCTTGAGTTCATCAACAAACTATTATTGCTATTTCCCCAGTATGCACAAAATATGTCAAGTGCCGAGATATATGTCTAAAGTATTAAATATTTATGCAAGTTTGAAAATTGAAGAACTCTTATGAGATGCTTGAAATGATTAAGATGCATTAATTATCTTTTTTACCTTTCCTTTTACCATAAGGGTGATAGCATCTTAG
The DNA here is from genome assembly GCF_003254725.2 of Canis lupus dingo. Lineage (NCBI taxonomy): Eukaryota > Metazoa > Chordata > Mammalia > Carnivora > Canidae > Canis > Canis lupus. The sequence goes on from NC_064243.1 coordinate 34,239,976, forward strand.
AATCTTTAAGGACACCCCCCAAAAAAATCTGAACAAGAACAGAGTCAAGTTGTCAGTATTCATGAAAAATAGCACCATAGATTCCAACACCTGCTACAGACTGAACTTATAGGAGGAATCACTGATTTCCAGTGCCTTTCTCTCTTTCCTTCCCCTTCTGAGGCCTGGTATCACCAGCATTTGGCTTCCATGAATTCCTGCTATATTACCCCACCTTTCCTCTTTAGGCAATATTCTGAGCTAGATTTCCACCCTCTATTTTACTCCAGTTTGTTTCAGAAAGTACTCATTGGATATTTACTGTATCCCAGACCCTCTGGTGAGGGTCATACATGAATATAGCAACTTCATCAAAGTCACTGAATCTCCTTTTGAACTTCCAGTGGACTGACACTCTATTGCTTTTATCATGTTAATTTTAAAAGGTATCATAGTCTTACGTGCAATTTGTATTGAGAGTAGGCCTATAAAATGAATGGGTACATTTCTCCCTTGAAAAAAGTAGGAAATCTAAAAGGATGGGTAACCCTCTAGATAAGATCACAGGCTGATATGAGAAAAGCAGAAAACTGTATATACTGTCAGCCTGCATTTCCCATGAAAGAGGATCTGTGGGTGTACAGTAGTGATGACAGAGGCATGGATGAAGTTAGAAACTTTAATGAAAAATATATCTGGGATAGCTGCTATTGATATGGTAAATGACAACTTAACATTTTAAAAAATCTAAATAGATTACTTATACTGTCCTTTCTCAAAATCTGAATGCTAGGTTACCCAAGGGTCCATGCTTGTTTTGTAAGGCCCCTCTGTATATTAAAATTTGTTCACTTAGACTCTTTCAAATTAAAAATTGGAGCATTGGGTAATTGTTATTGAACATTTGGCTTATCTTTTAAACTGGTTTCTGGTTTCTGTAATGTCTGAGACAGGCAATTAGAAAAGTGAATGAGACTCACCCTTTTGAAGAATATGGTCATGGAAGGCAATCTGGTAAAATGACTAAGCCTAAATTCTCACATCCAACATACAGTATGTGAATTACTACTCTGCCATTTTTGTTACTAGATGTGAGACAGATTACTTAACCTTACAATTCTTCAGTCACCTTGTATATGAAACAGAGATAGATATGATATTCACTTTATGGCATAATATGAGGATTGATAATACACGTATACATTGTTCATTAGAATGCCTGGTACAACATACATTTTATTCACTATTTTTAACCCTGCACTCAAGACATAACCAGGTAAGGGTATGAGAATCCCTTTGATGGATTTTCCATGATTGACATGATAATGTCAATCATGGAAAGTACTAGAAGTTTCTCATGAATTTACAAGTTTATGAAAGATAATGATTGAGCTTACTTCAAATGAGTCAAATCTATTTATATTCCAAAAAGGGATATTTGAGTCCCAAGCCAGGGATCACCTGAAAGAAGAATTCTGCTTCTCTAGGCCATACATCAAGATTTACCTCTTGTCCCCTTTTTTCATCTCTTCTCTGTTCACTCTTTTCCTGGAAATCTCATTTACTACTATGGCTCTAGCTATCACCTTAAAAGAACTGACTCTCAAATATTTTTCCTGAGCTCCAGGTCCATATTTCCAACTCCCTGAAGAACATTTCTGCCTGGCTATCCTGCTAACCCAGAAAACTATATCTTTGTCTTATTCATTTTTGTGTCTAATCTTCACATATAAGAGCATAAAAATATTTGTCTTTAAATTACTATGTTTAAGTATGCAAATGTACATGTGAATGAATAAAAGATTATGAACTGTTCTTCCATTCAAGCTAAGTAAGATTATTAGCCTATTAAAAGCCTTTAAACTATATCATATCCACAAAGTCAAACTTAAACTGAAAAAGAGAATGCTGACTTCCTTCTTCAGTTTGGGATAGATATCCAAAAGTGTTGTTCAAGGAAGAACCTGTCCTACAATGCAAAGTCAGCAAAAAGGCTTAATAGGCAAATAATCGTATGGAAAGAAGGTTATCCATCTCAGCCACAACAGATCACAAGCACATATCTGCATATAACTGGCTCTAAGTCAAAGGAATTTCTAATGGTAGGGTAAAGTTAGACATTCCAAATCTAGTAAACTTGGCCGTGCATTGCAGGAATAACTTTATTAAAAGCATGTGAGCTGTGGGTAAAAGTGGTCAGAGATGACAGTGGACCAGGAACTAAACATAAAATATCCCTTCCTCCATTCTTATGGTCCAAGACTCCAGGGAAAAAAGATCAGGAAATAAGTTGTAAAAACTATGTAAAGAAACATAACCCTCACTCATTAGTTTTATTGACTTATTCAACAAAAAGTTCCTGGATGTCCAGTATGTCTCAGGCACTGTCAGATGCTTGGTCTCAGGCACTTGTCAGATGCAAGACTCCAGGGAAAAAAGATCAGGAAATAAGTTGTAAAAACTATGTAAAGAAACATAACCCTCACTCATTAGTTTTATTGACTTATTCAACAAAAAGTTCCTGGATGTCCAGTATGTCTCAGGCACTGTCAGATGCTTGGTCAGATACCCAAACCAAGTCATAAGGTAGCTGTGGTATTTAGCTATCCATCAGTTCTATTGTTCTCTGGATGGCATCTTTCTCTAGTATTTTGAAGTCTTTCTGACTGCTTTCAAATATACCGTCTCACATGCACAGGAGCATGGACTGCTAAACAATTAACAGAAGCAAGACAATCATGTGTTAAATCAAACCTTAAAAATTAAAGTTTCCAGTGGTTAAACTCTTATTACTTGCCAAAGAAATAAAGTGTATTATGACTACTGATTATGCGAAGGCCTCATATTTATCATTCTTCTCGTCCATGAACCACACTTGGCATACATGTCTAGAACTACTGAAGTCTTGGAGTAGCTCTGAATCCAAGTAGTCTTGGATACATCCTTTTGCTGGTCTCCCTCACAGGAGCACACACTGATGGCAGCCTCAGGAGTCCTGTATGATTTGCCCTGCATTGGAGAATTAAATGTTAAATAGGAGCCAACTAGAGACTAGACACAGATTTTGGTTCCTTGTCCTGACCACCTTTGGTATGTGCATGGATGTTAGGGTGTTATGGATTTGGAATTATGTCCTCTCAAATTCACGTGTTGAAGTCTTAACCCCCAGTACCTCAGAAAGTTACCTTGTTTGCAAGTAAAGTTTTTAGAGAGAGAGATAACTAACTTAAAATGGGGTCCTGAGGCCCTAATCCAGTGTGACTGGTATCCTTACAAAAAAGGAAGTTTGAACACACACACATACAGGGAAAATGGCATACAAAGATGAAGGCAGAGACCAGGGTGATGTTTCTACAACGGAAGAAATACCAAAGATTGTCAGCAAACTGCTGAAAGCTTGGGAAAAGGAACAGAATAGATACTTTTCACAGCCTTCAGAAGGAACCAATTCTGTTGACCCCTTGATCTTAAGACTTTTAGCCTCTGCAACTGAAGACAATTTTCTGTTAAACCATACAGTTTGTGGTACTTTATTATGGCAGCAAACTAATACACAGGGCTAATGCTTTTAAACTTTTGAAGGTACCAAATTGTATCCAGGTTCAAATGCAACTTCCTCAGATATAAATGCCTGTCAAAATCTTTTCAAGTTTATATGTTAAGAGCTTTGAAAATGAAAAGAAAAAAGAGCAAATATTATCTCTTCAGAATGATTCTTCCCAAATAATGACAGTATGTTACTTGAAAAGCCCCTTTCTTTGGAAAAGTGCACCCTATATACTTATCCTTTATTTCCAGCTGAGACAACTGCTCTTTTATTTCAATGTCAGATATCCAAGTTTCAACGATCAAACCAAAAAAGCAGTAATTAACACAAATTGTTGTATGTGCTGCTTGTCATTTTGCACTACCTCATTTTGTCCTATTCGCAGGGCACTAATGAATTAAAAACCCAGAACAGACAAAGATGGGCAAATTTGGATGCATTAATATTTACTATGAAATCATGATTATGATAACTCTTGTGTAAAGTGAAAACCATTTAAACAAGGAATCCCTGTTTCCTTGTTTAGGCTAATAACTATCACCATTAAAATCTAACACACCAAACCAGAGCATAGTGAGGTCTTGTATTTTTATGGTATAGAAGTTAGAATGGATTATAATCTAGACTTAGCAGGACCAGTTGCATACTTTGCAAGGCCCAATGCAAAATGAAAAAGCAGGAAAAAAGATGAATTTTTAATTTAATATTGTGCTAAATAAAGAAAAAATTAAAAAATTAATTATTAGCATGTTGTATCATTTAGCTCTATACTGTGTACTGATACTTTCAAATGCAAGTATAAGAGCATTTAATTCATATGCAAAATCACTGAAATCACACCATTCACATCTCACAGTTTTTACACCCATATGTACCTCATTCTTACCAGACAGTGGAAATGCTGCACAGAATGAACTCGAGTGTATTTATTTCCATTATTGATGCACACACATCCTACCAACATTCTCTACCTCCAGATTAGTAAGGAGTAAGGAAGGATTAAAAGGAAAAGGAGCTGTGAGTTTCCCCATCTTTCCTTTTCTTTTGTATCATCATATTTAGCATAAATGGTTGGCTAATACCAGGAAGTTACACTATGTAGAAGGATATAATAAGATTTCTGGGTCATTTGAATTTCTTAAAACACTATTGACTTCAATTTGTTCAAAGCAAATTCTCATTGAAATGAAAAGTGTAGTCTCTTAGGGCTGTCAGGAACCTGTTCCACACCTACCCTCACCCCAATTATTCAGACATAGACCTAACACATTTGCTTTGTACCTGCTTTTGAGTCTTAAATTCTGTGCATCATGGATCCACCAGAATTCTGTGCTTCTGTGCAAAGAACATTGCATGCTCCAAGGTTCCATTGCACTTCTTTTACAAATCACAAGCTCAAAGATAAATGAGTAAGGATTTCTGTACAGTGACAGCACAACATCAAATGACGCATAAGATCCCTTGTGGTCATGTGGTTTGCAAGCCCACAAAGACAGCTCTGGGTTCTCCAGGAACTTGCTACACCTTTGAGCATTCATTAATCTCTACAGGATTCATTATCCTTGTCTGAGATATGAAGGAACAGACCACTCAAAACTTCTATAGATCTATCCTCTTCATGGCATTTCTTTCCAATTTACCATTATTTTTTAACAATGTCCCCACTTCTGCTTGCAAGAATGTAAATTCTACAAAGGCAGAAAGTTCATCTTGTTCACAAATGTACGTACAATGAATAGAACTGGGGCTTAGGATATAATAGGTTCTCTACAAATGTGTAATGAAGGGATGAACAATAAACACACGCTCCTTATCATGCTACCTAATCTTCCTCACTCTCTTTATCTATATAGTAAGATCTAGGATCAAGAACTTTAGAGACATAGTACATTGAAGCCAAAGGTCAATATTAGCCTAATAATGTAGCTTTGATAATTTATGCAATTAATACAAATATAGAACCAAGAGTTTAAGTTTGGCAGATTCACATTATAAAACAGAGTTTCATTTATTAAAAAAAAATTTTGTATAGTTGGCACATAATGCTACATGAGTTTCAGGTGTACAACATTGTGATTCCACAAGTTTGTGCATAATGCTATGCTATGCTCATGGCAGGTGTAGCTACCGTCTGTCACCATACGATGCTATTACAATACCATTGACTATAGTCTCTATGCTGTGCCTTTTATTTCCATGACTTATTCATTCTATAACTAGAAACCTGTATCTCTCACTCCTCTTCACCCATTTTATTCATCCCCCCTATTCCCCCTTCCTCTGGCAACCATCAGTTCTCTGTACTTATAAATCTGATTCTGCTTTTTATTTGTTTGTTTATTAATTTGTTTTATTTTTTAGATTCTGTATATGAGTGAAATCATGGTATTTGTGTTTCTCCAGTTTAGTTTTTTACCCTAAAGCGATGGAACTGGTCATCTGAATGAAGTATTGTCAAATTTGTCAGTGCTCTATTAGGCTGGTTTGGCTCATGAATGTCACCTACAGAGTCTTCTCTAAATCCTTGAGCTAGTGATCTCTGCTTTAGACCATCTGAAAAGAAATAAAATAGATGATCTTAGGGATTACAAGTCACCCCATAGCTATAGATCTATGAACGTATTTTTACTTTTCTCTCAGGGCCAGAGTTCTAACCAGCACCAGTGAGCCAGTGTCTGCCCAATGGCATGAAGCAATGTGAGTCTTCTCACACCGAATCCCATTCTGTATACCTTTGACAGTGTCTTTTGGCATCCCCAAATCATCTGGTATAATGGAAACTCTCTGATAATTTTTTTAAAAATATAGAAAATTCATAATATTATCAAGGAGCTACTCCCTCTCCAAAACATTTTTTAAAAGCTCTGGTTAGAGGTTTGTAATACTCTATCCATTCTCAGCTAATACTCTACCTGAGGGTGTGTGTGTGTGTGTGTGTGTGTGTGTGTGTGTCTGTTTGTCTCTGTCTGTAGAGAGAAAAAAAAATAAGAATGGGGCCATATTTATGGCCAGGTATTAATTTTTCAGACTATATAAACTCAATAAATATATATATTAGAGTCAGAAAGATTATTATAAAAGAAAAATATAGGCTTCATTTGATAGTGACAATCTATATATACCTACAGCTCAGGACCCTACACTATTTTATAAGATACTAAAAACTTAACCACACCAAACCAAATACTTCAAAATATGTTTTCCAATGAATGAGAAAACCAACATTAATCCTAAGAACATGCCTATGCTAAATCCCTCATCTTGAGGGTTTTACTATTCTCTTTCGAACTCATTTTAAAATTCAGTCTTTTCCAAACTGCATAAATTAAAAAAAGAGAAACTCTTTTCACATAAAATAAATTTATCTAGAAAAACTAACTTGAAATCCAACATAAATTTTGATCTTTACAGGTACAATTCCAAAACTTATGCCAAAAAATGGGCATTTGTACAACTTCATGCCTCATACTTAATTTGTTCTTAAATTAAAAATTATTTAGTAATGGAAAAATTCATTAATTTTGTTCTTGTTAACTTATAAGTTCTCATTTCACAGGATCATCAATTGATGTTATTTTATCTATTCTATGGTTTCCCACTGAGGTTGAATCTCTATTACAAGCTTCAATACTTGCTATTGTCCAGAAAACATTTCTATTTGCTGACTTGTTTAAATAGCTCCAATACTGTTATACATCTGGGACAGTAATTTATTTAACTTTCTTCCAAAATCTTGTGATCTTTTGCTCAAGAATAAGGAGGAGTGTTCCAGAAACAGCATTAGGTTTTACCTACCTTTTGTTTGAAGGAGATCTTGGGGAAGGGTGGGGACACTTTAATTTTCCAGCCCTTTCCCCATCCAGTTTGTCCTAATAAAGGGCATGTTGTTATTTAAGTGGCTCAGACTCTGAAAAATATCCACCGCTGTATATCAGTTATATACATCTGTATATATCTTAGAATTTTGAGATTATAAATCACTTGCAAATGCTCTTCAGTGATTTGAGGAAGAAATCCTTTCCACATTTTTATCCATGCAGATTTTTATATAGAGATATTAATTTCTTTTTAAAACTAAATTTTCACTACTTTTCCCACTGGCTCCTCTGACTCTGCCAGACAGACAGCAAAAGAGGGACCCAGTAATGCACAGAACATGGACTTTTCCCCTAGTCAAATCTAGTTTGAATCTCTGCTGTGCTTCCTGACTGTGCAACAGGAAAAGGGATCTCCTCTTGCATCGGCTTCCTCAATGGCAAGGTGCAAGGGTTAAAGAAGATAATGTATGCATGAAGTACAAAGAAGGTGTCACAAAAATTGTTATTCATTTTTAGTATTATTACTCTTTGTCTACTACCAATATATTACTTGTATAAAAATTACTTGTATAAAATTCCTGGAGGAATTTGAAACTGTTGCCTGACTAATGTGAGTAGAGGATAGATAGATAGATAGATAGATAGATAGATAGATAGATAGATCTGTGTGTCATGTGTTTATATATTTACTTGTATGTATATATATATAATATATATATCATGCTATATATAATTTTATTTTATCTTCTGTTAACCCTACGAAGTAGGTAAAGCAGGTAATATTTTGCAAATATATAAATGAAGAAACTACAATTAGATCATTTAAGTAACTACTTCCCTTGATTAAAGAGCTCGGTTTAACCAAGGGCTCCTGACTAAAACTCTGTTCTGTGTTATCACACATTCTTAGTGTATTTAATTTCTGTTTCTCAAATTATTTATGAGCATAGGCCAGGTAACTAGGAAGTGTTTATAAAAGTGGTAGTAGTGGTAGTAATGGGTAGTACATTTCTATATTTCAAAAAAAAAAAAGGATATAAGTTAAGAAGTAGCCCACTCTGTAATTGAACTCATGTTATGCTTTGAATATGACATTGTATAAGGAAATGATAGAATAAGAAATAATCAATAAAGAATGTTTCATCCATTTTACTTGGTTAAATTGTTGACACCAGCAATTTGGAATTCTGAGCAAATTCCATTTTAACAATGAAAAGTCTTTGTTGTTTTTCTCAGGAAGTCCAAAGAATTATAGAAATTTCTTAAAAGCTGGAAGACCTTAGAGACTGAGGTCAAGAAAAGTGCAAGACGTTCCAAAGAATGCTGTCTGGGCAAGCCACTTCAAAATACTAAATGGATTATTGTCTTTCAAAATAACACCACTGGGAACTATATAATTATATTTTATATATGGCATGTCTCATTCTACTGATATCTCTCAGGAGCTCTGAAATGCTTTGTAACCAACTGGTTCTCCACCTCCTACTTCTGAGTAATGACAGAAGAGCTGGTGGTTCTGACCTGTACATCTCAATCTCAACTGCATATATATATCTTTGATGTACCTAGAGCAGATTGGAATGAATGTGCTAGATGCTGCATAGTACACACTATAGTTGTTCTTCACAGTCCGAGTGATAGAATATATAGTTAGACTTTGGAATATAAAGAACACTGGCCCCATGGTATATTAGCTTGCCAACTAAAGTGAAATTTCACACTTGGTTTCTAGGTATTTTTCTAAGAAATGGTCCTGCCACGAAAGGCCTCTATATTTGTTTGGTGAGAAAAAAAGCTCAACCTCAGAAGAAGGGCAAGCACTGGGCTGGAAGAAGACTTCAAAGCTGTGCATTCAACCTTCACAGTAATTTACTTAACAAGCATAGACTGAGGACCTCGTGAATGCTCAAAGACGATGGCAATGTATTTCCATACAAATAAAAGTTTCATCCAAAGTGAGCATCACATTCACAAGCAGTTCCAGATTTTCATAGGCACATAACTTGCTTTCAGAGCTTAATCTTATGAATAATAAGTTTGGTCATTTTGCTAAGAATTCCCTTCTGGTATCCAAAACTTAGGTGAAAACAGTGCCTAGAAATGCTATGCATCCAGAACATTTGTACCTGGGATATATGAAGTTCTTGTGGTGCCTCTGTCTCTTCCGGTCCCTTGGCCACTATAACACTTTGTACGCTCTTCAAAAGTGTTATGGTTTTTGCTTTAAGAGTTGTAAAAAATGCTGATAAGATTTATTTCATTTTTTTCAGTACCCTGGGAATTCTAGACTGAGAGAAAAATATAAACCAGTAAATTTTCATTATGTGTATGCATAGTTGATCTGGACATAAAATGGGACTCACCAATATGGCTGAAATGTCTGCAAAAATTCACAGATGTGCCTTGCAAAGCCATGTATCAAGGTCTTTTGATGATATATATCTAGGAGAAGGTTGTAAAAACATAAAAATTACCACAATCCTACTAAGAATCAGGAAATAAAAACTAAGCCATACATTGAAATGTATTTTTTCACTTACAAATATAAAGCTTTAGTCAAAGTAGTTTTATGCAAATCCTCCCATACTCAGCTTTATTTGACTATTGGTATCTATTTATAATTAACTTATAACAAGATTGTTGAACTCTCCTTCCAGTCACAGTGAAATAACTAGTATCAGACTTTCCTTCTTGCTGTAAACAGCTAGATAGAGAGATAGAAAGCTAGAAAGTGAACAGTGGTCTTCTAATAAAAATAAAAGCCCAGATAATTTACACAACCATAACTTTTCTTGATGTCATCATAGAACTGAGGTCACAGAGTTACGAACTAACCTAAAATCTAAGGAAAGCTAAGAACCTTGAGGAGAGATCATTGCAAGCTTCACTTCTTTGAGACAGAACACAAGAGAAAGAGATGCCAGAAACCACACAAATTGATCAAAGAATTCCAATATAATTTTTAAAGTATTACAAAGGTCAATTCTACTCAAACTCTTCCAGAAACTAGAAGAACAGAGAAGCTTCCTAACTCATTTTATTATGTTAACATTACCCACATACCAAAACTAGACAAAGATATTACAAGAAAAGAAAATTACAGGCTAATATCCTAGTGAATATAGACCCACATATTCTTCACCAAATACTAGTTAATCAAGGCCAAAAATACATTTTAAAAATATATCATTATCAAGTGGTAATGTTAGGTTGGTCCATTCAAAAGTCAATGTATAACATTCAAAATTCAAACATCAACAAACTAAAAATATAAAAAAGCAGAAAATGCATTTTTCAAAATTGAATATTTATTCCTGATCAAAAAAAATTCTCAGCAAACTAAGAATAAGGGGAAGTTTTCTCAACTTGAAAAAATGACATCTAGGAACAAAATTATAGCTACTATAATAGGAAGAAAAAAATTATTTCGTTAGCCCAAGATCAGAAATAAGACAAAACTGCCCATTGTTATACTTCTACCTATACTTCTATATTCTGGGGGTTATAACCAGTATATTAAGTCAAAAACTAGAAATAAAGTGTATACAGATTACAAATAAAATGTCTCTACCACAAAAGAAGAAATTATCTATATAAAAAATTCCAGATAATCTACAAAAATTTCTTAGACCAAATAAGTGAGTTCAGGAAGGTCACAAGTTATAAGATCAATATCCACAAATCAAATGTATTTCTAGGTACTAGCAATGAATAAATGAAAATTAAAATTTAAAAATACCATCTATGATAACACCAAAAACCATGAAATGCAAACATATAAAGGTTAAAAATTATGTGTAAGAATTGTATGCTGGTAATTGCAAATACTGATAATAGAAATCAGAGACCTAAATAAATGGAGAGATATGCTCTTGCATCAATGACTCAATACTGTTAAGATGTCAATTCTCCCTAAACTGTTCAATAGATTCAACACAATCTCATTTAAAAACCCAACGAGGGTGGTTTGTTTGTGTTTTTTTCTTTCTGTTTTTGTTTTGGATAAGTTGTTAAACTAATTTGAAAGTTGATATGGAATTGCAAAGGACCTTGAATATATAAAACACTTTTGAAAAGAAAGACCTAGATTAGAGAATGTACATCACTAGATTTTAAGACTTATTAAAAAGCTACACTAGTCAAGATACAAGATAATATATTATTGTCATAAGAATAGCCATATAGTTCAAGGAAGTCCAAAAATAGACCTACACATATACCAAATTATTTTTTGACAAACATGCCAAAGTAATTCAATGGAGGAAAAGATTATATTTTCGATAAATAGTGCTAAAATTTAGAAAACAAAAATTAACCTTACTCTTATTTCAAACCGTGCATGAATATTATTGCTAATTGTATAAAGATCTAAATGTGAATAGTAAAACTATAAAAGTAGATGAAAACAGAAGCAAAAAGCCTTTTCAACATTGGTTAGGCAAACTTTTTTTAGGCAAGACACAATAAGCAATAAACTTAAAGCAAAATATCAAAGCATTTCAATTCATCAAATTGAACATTTCTACTCTTTGAGAGATATCATTTAAAAATGTACAAGCAAATCACGAACTAGGATACAATGTTTATAATACATGGGATCCCTGGGTGGCGCAGCGGTTTGGCGCCTGCCTTTGGCCCAGGGCGCGATCCTGGAGACCCGGGATCGAATCCCACGTCAGGCTCCCGGTGCATGGAGCCTGCTTCTCCCTCTGCCTGTGTCTCTGCCTCTCTCTCTCTCTCTGTGACTATCCTAAATAAATAAATAAAATATTTAAAAAAAAAAACAATGTTTATAATACATATGCAAAGAAAAAAGACCCATAGCCTGAGTATACATACAAAGGACTCTTAAAAAGCAATAGGAAGAGGAAACACAACAATTTGAAAAATTTAGCAGCATGGTTGAACAGGCACCTCACTAAAAAAGATGAATGATCATTAGGCAGTGAAAAAATAATCTATATCATTAATCATCAGATAACTAAATTAAAACAATGAAATACAACTTTATACCCACCAGCGCGCCTAAAATTTTAAAACCATGAACACCAATTGTTGATGAGAATGTAGAATAATTGGAATTCTCAGACATTCCTTGTGGAAGTAAAATAATTGTAAATCAATTAAGAAAACTGGTATTTTCTTATAACGTTACATGTGCACTTATGAAGAAAAATCTACAAAACAAGAACATTTGTAGGTGGTGTATTTTTAATAGCCATAATTGAAAACAACTCAAGCATATCAAAAAAGAATGCTTGAAAGTTTGTGATGTGTTTGTACAATGAAATATTACTCAGTAACCAAAGGAATAGACACAAGACTATGGATGAATCTTAAAAGCATTAAGCTGAATAAAAGAAAGAAGTGAGACACTGAAGAGTATATCCCAAATGATTTCATTCATATGTAGTTGTAAGACAAAAACAAAACAAAACAACTCATAAACTATTATTGCAGAAATGAGGTAGGTGGTTTCCTGGAGCCAGGGTGGAAATATGACCTACAAAGCGGCAAGAGTCATGATAGTTGTGTTCCAAGGATAGGCATGATCTACCCTAGTTACCGGCAATTAAAAGGGTATATTTTCTGTAGAAATTTTATTTCATTTTATTTTTGTAGAAATTTTAAAACAAGAATAAAACTGACCAAAAAGTAAGTTGGATTTGCTTTATTACTTCATTCTGCTGATTCTAAATGTCAGTGACAAAGTTTTCTCCACCAAGCTTTTTCACCATCTAACCTGCCTTGGTAAGCCAGCGGGTGGATGAAAATGTTACTGGGGATGAGTGTATACATTTGTCAAAACTTATCAAACTGTATGCTTAAAAATTGATGTATGTTATTTTATGTAAGTTATACCCAAAGACAGTTTAAGTTAAAAAAAGTAATTAGTGAGTGTCTCTTTCATGCAGCATACATTTTCAGGAACCATGAATCATGTAGAGATGAATAAAATATGTTCTTAGTCTCAAGGAAGTCACTCTTTATCAGATGATGGAGGTGTAGTTAGGGCGCTATAAGAATGTGATAAATAGTATGGTTAGAGGTATTAGTAAAACTGGTGAACAACAGTAGGTATTATTATCTGAGACTGTCTCAAGTGTTTTCAAAGAAAAGGCAAGAAGGCTGGCTGTGTCAGTGGTAGAAAGAAAAATTAACTGGCCTCCAAGTGGCCACATCTATCCACTGGAGCTTAGTGAGGGAAGGTTTCACATATAGAGCACTCTATGGCACTTTTGATTTATCTTTGTCATGTGAGAGCAGAAGCAATGATCAACGACATATATAAAGGATGCGATACTAACATGCCAAGATAGATCTTCAATTATGGATAAAATTTGTGATGTTCAATCTGTTAGCATTAAAAAATAAAACAAGGTGGTGCCTAGGTGGCTCAGTCAGTTAAGCATGTGCCTCTGGCTGGGGTCACAATTCCAGGGTGTTGGAATTGAGTCCTGCATCGGGATTCCTGCTCAGTACGGAATCTTCTCTCTCTCCCTCTTTCCCTCCCCCTTCTTGTGCTCTCTCTCTCTCTCTCTCTCTTTCTCTCAAGTAAATAAAGTCTTTTAAAAAAGAAAAATAAAGAAAATAAAATAAGTATACAAATCGCTGCACAATGTTATGATCCAGCATGGAGCTGTCTAAATTCTGAGGAAGGAGGGATTGCTTCTGGATAGGGAGCTCAGAGAAGGTATCATGAAGAGGATGCTGTTCAAACAAAATTATTTAAAAATAAGTAGAATTTTTAAAAATTGTGGCAGCACACAGTGAGTGAGGGTGGAATGGGGAGAGACATCCCACAAAATAGGATGGCATTAATAAAGATGCAAAGAGAAGAAAGGATTGGGTGAGTTTAGGAATTTAGGGAGGTATCTTGGCCTTAACCTAATTATCTGAATTACTTCAGGTTTCTACTTACTGTGATAAAACAAGGAAATACTAAACTATGGAAAGAATTAAATTTTGCTGGATTGTAAAGAGCATATAAGAGAAAAGAAAAAGATGGAGTTGATAAACAATTTGCAGCCAAATTATTAATAACTGTGAAGGACAGGTTCACATACCTACACAGCCAAGTGGATTAAAACTTTGTAAGCAAGATAGCACAGCAGAGCCCATCGGCACAGGAGCCCTTCCACTGGGCTGCATTGGTAATCATGCTTCAGCTCCACCATATACCTCTATGTGACCCTGTCAAGCCACTGAATCCCACTGTGCCTTGCTTTTCTCTGAAAAACAGCTATAATAATATTGCCCAGTCAAAGGTTATGTTGATGACTAATTGGGTTAATACAACCAAAGTATTCTAGAAGTGTTAGCTATTATTACAAGTGTGTGTGTGTGTGTGTGTGCGCGCACGCGTACGTATACAAACACTGACTTACATGTGACGTCATTCTCTGTCTTTCTGTTATACAATACTATGCAGAAAGTCATTGTTCCCAAAGTAGGGGATGAAATCGGCAAATATCTAGCATATACCATGTATATGACTTCCTTCCATCAGAGTTCAACAAGTCAGTCTGATAACCATCACAGCTTTTCTCCATTCACCCAACTCTAACTGGAACCATATGAATGTTATAAAATCTTGACCTTGGGCTGCCTTCTAATACAGCCAGAAGTCCAGGTTTATTTAAGCTTTTTAACTTCTGTTTTCCTTATGGGTGAGATAGGAGTATTTCTCTATCAATATTTAAAAGTTAGTACCAAAAAAAAAAATAAATAAAAAAAAAAAATAAAAGTTAGTACCAAATGACCTTGAGTATCGTTAAATAGTTTTCTGTATCAGCTCATCTTTTTTAGTTTGGCTCCAGTGAAGTTTAAGGAAGCAATCTGATCACTGAAGGGTTTGGGATTCTACTGAGTGCACATTTCTAATCTTAGTGAAGGCAAGTATTCATTTCATTCAATGTCCACCTGGTGTCTAAACCTCTTGGAAGAGTTTTATCATGTATGCTAGTCAGGGTTCAACTAGAAAAGCATAACCATTAGGAGATACATACATGTGAGTATGTTTTAATTTTAATGTTTTAAATTTTACAACTGTGGGAACTGGGTAAGCAGTTTTGGCAAGGGTATTTTCTTCACATCTGAGACTGTTGTTTGAAGTCCAGAGGATAGGCAGTAAGGAAGAGAAGATAGTTATAAAGTGGAAAAGAGTAAGAACAAGCTGGAGCTCACAGACACAGAGCTAGCCTGGAGGACACAAGGCTGGACTGAAATTCATTAGTTCTCATTGCTCTGGTACCTGTGGTGTGGGGATTCAGGAAAAGTCAGGACCCTTCCTCTTGTAAGTAAGCACATATATCTGACCCAGGAGTCAGAGAAGGTGAAGAATCCAGGGAAAGTAAAGCAAATGAGGATGCAGATGCTGCCTCAAGGCAACAGGGAGGGTCAGCACATCAGTGAGTCTAAGTTACAAGATGGTTGCTGCTTCCTTTCTACTCACTAAATCTGAGAATAGCCCTTGTGGGCTATTGTCAGCTGGAAACTGCAAGAGAATTTGGGGAAATGTAGTTCAGCCTAGTCACGTTGACACATTACAAAGCCACCATAACATATGAGTAAATTAGATAATTTTATTTATTTTATTTTTTAAAGATTTTATTTATTTATTCATGAGAGACATAGGTAGAGGGGCCAAGACTCAGGCAGAGGGAGAAGCAGGCTTTCTGCAGGGGCCTGATGCAGAAGGCTAGTCCTTCTGGCTAGTCCAGAATTTTATGGCTATTCTGGCTGGCCAGGACCCCAGGCTCAAGACCTGAGCCAAGGGCAGACACTCAACCACTAAGTCACCCCATATATTAACTATTTTTAAAACTTTGTTTTAAATGAATAGTCTACTCTTGAATTATTTAAAACTTCAAAAATCTGTATTGTCTTTAAATTTTTTCTTTGCATGAAGTCTGTGCTATTTGCTTATGACAAAAGAGCTCTAAATGGAACATTTCTTAACACCCCATGTGTAGCATGTAATATCTCTCTTAATTTATTCCCTACAGAAATGTATTGTCTATTATTTGTGTGGAAAACCAACACAAATGTTGTATGTACAGAATCACAAGGCTGGTAGGAATTACAGCAGTCGTATATTCCAGACCAAGTTCAGGCATCTCTCTCTGTGAGGTATCCTCACATAGATTTATTAACCATTCTTTGCAGTTTTCAACACTAGATTGGACTCAGTTTATGTATCCATTAATTGAAAAATTAAAATAATGTCGAGAAGTCAGGCCTATGTGACATTTAAAAAAATTAAAACAGAAATGGTATTTGGGGGAATTGGTGAGAAAAGAGTTGTAACTCTCCACTTAGCAGTGACAGAGGCTATTTCTACATTAAGCCAATGATCACTTTGACTAGTCCAGAACTTTATGGCTATTCTGGCTGGCCAGGCCAGGTGGTCGGGGCTGAGTCCATGACAAGACCTAAGACCTCAGAAAGTTCCTTTTGGAGAGTCAAGTGAGCACGCCTTCATCTTGTGAGTAGACATTGCCACTTCTAGTAAGATAATTTCCTCTAACGTAAATCACTTTAACTTCAACAATTCCATTTTCTTTATTCAGGTAGAATGAGGAACTGACAGTTCAGCGTCTTGCTAGAAATAGGCCTCTGCAAAAATAAAGACATTTTCCTTCCACACAAATTTCCTTAACTTCTCATTTCTCTCCTTTATCTTCCAATCCTTTGATCATGGTTTCCCTCCATCTCCTAAAATCTCAGCACATTCTCTTTATATCCCTAGGCTTTAAAACCAAAAATTATGCAGAGGCCATTGCTTCAAATGAACAGTCTAGGGATTTTTCAGAGGACATTTGTGCTGAGGAACTTGCTTATTCAGTGTGGACACCTCCTAAATATGGACAGGAAGTGAGCAGCCCTTTGGCTTGCTTCTCAGTTTTGCTGTCACCTGATCACTTTGTCTTCAAACTGTCCTTGTGTAATAATAGAGCTAATAAAGATATTAAAGTTAAATAAATGAAGTTAATAAAATAATAGATAAAAACAAAAAATGAAGTTAAATAAATAAATAAATAAATAAATAAATAAATAAATAAATAAATAAAAAGTTATTAAAGTTACCATTATGATAGAAACAATCTGTAAAGAGACCATGAAGGGCAAATTGCATTTTTCCTCTCACTGCAAGCAAAAGGACAGCTTGCTTTCTTGAAGTAAGTAGGTTTTGTTGGCCACACATTCTGAAGTAAGAATTGTGAAGAGTTCCACTGGAGCACTCTCCATGTACAGACCATCCTACCACTGGCATTACTCAAGTTAAAAAGTAAATGCCATCTTTATAGGGATCCTGTGTGAGGTGGTGATCATATGCTTTCACCACCTGCTACCTCTCGACTAGTTAGAGCTTCTCTAAAGAAATGAAATGGGTACTTTCTTAATCTGCACAGGTGCTATTAAAAAATACCAGAGAGATCCCTGGGTGGCGCAGCTGTTTAGTGCCTGCCTTTGGCCCAGGGCGCGATCCTGGAGACTCGGGATCGAATCCCACGTCGGGCTCCTGGTGCATGGAGACTGCTTCTCCCTCTGGCTATGTCTCTGCCTCTCTCTCTCTCTCTCTCTCTGTGTGTGTGACTATCATAAATAAATAAAAATTAAAAACAAAACTAAAAAAATACCAGAGACTGGGTGGCTGAAACAACAAAAATGTATTTCTCACAGTTCTGTAGACTGGCCAAGATCAATGTACCAGCAGATTTGGTTTCTGGGGAGACTGTCTTTCTGGCTTGTAGATGGCATCTTCTTGCTGTGTCCTCATATTTCAGAAAGAAAGAGAGCTCTGATGTCTCTTCCTTTTCTTATAAAAGCACCATGCTTATGCCCTCCTTTCACCTTTATCACCTTCTCACCTGTCTCCAAATATAGTTACATGGAGGATTAGGCTTTCAACATATAAGTTTTGTGGGGACACAAACATTCAATCCATAGCATTCTTCTCCTGACACCCATAATTCATACTCTTCTCATGTACAAATACAGTCATTCCACCTCAACAGTCCCCAAAGTCTTAATCCACTCTATCACCAACTTTAAAGTCTAAAACCCAAGGTCTCATCTTAATATCATCTAAATCAGGTATAGGCAAGACTTGAGATATGATTCGTCCTGAGGCAAAATTTTTTTCCTGCTGTAAATCTGCAAAGCATTAGATACATATTTCCATTCCAAAAATGAGGAGTGGGAAGGAAGAAAGGCAAACCATAGCAAGGCAAATTCTATTAGACCTTAAATTTGGGGAATAATCCCTTTTGGTTCAATGTCCCACTTTTCAGACCTACTGAGGTAGCAGTGCCACTGCCAAAGCTCTGCAGGGTGGCCCTATACGTACAGCTCTCTTTGAGAGCCCTGCCACTCTCTGCAGGGGCCCTGTCTTCTAAAATGGAAGAAGAAATAGTCTTGCCCCCCTTTTCCTGTGGTGAAAGTGGCAACCCTGATGCTCTCTGATCTGCCTTTGGGATCCTTTGTCTTTTTTTGAAGAACAGTACCAATTTGTAGCCAAATAGTTCTATGGTTCTGTCTTGTAGAATCCAAGAAGTCAGGCAGCCTTCCTTAATTGTTGTCCCATCTCCAATCCCATTTGGTTCAAACTGGCAGTGTTTCTGCTTGTGTGATTCCCAACAACTCTTTATTGAGTGATAGTATAGTCACACTCTTGGTGTTTTCTTTAGAACATACTTTCTCCCTTATCTGCAATTTGGACAGGCTGAGAATTTTCCAAATATTTAAGTTCTGGTTCCTTTTTGCCTAACAATTTCTTCTTAAAGTCATCTTTCTTCTCTTTCATTTAACTATAAGCAGTCAGGAGAAGCCAAGTTACTTCTTCAACAATTTGCTTAAGAATTTCCTCAGCTAAACATCCAATTTCATCACTCACAAGTTCTGCCTCCAACTAAATGCTACAATACAGTTCAGTGTATCCTTGCCATTTTACAATGAGGACCATCTTTTCTCTAGTTTCAAATAACATGTTCCTCATTTCCATCTAAGATTTTGCCAGAATGGACTTTAATATCCATATTTCTATCAACATTCCATTCATGATTATTTATGTATTCTCTAGGAAGATGGAAGCTCTCTCTCCAGCTTTCCCCCCTCCCCTTTATTCCCCCTAAACCCTCACTAGAATCATCTTTAATGTCAATATTTCAATCAGCGTTCCCTTCAGGTCAGTCTCCACTTCTTCTAGAATGCACCCACAACACTCTTCCAGCCTCTACCTGTTAGCTAGTCACAAAACCACTTCTGCATTTGGTAAATTGGCAACCCATTTCTTGGTACCCAACTCTGTATGTGTGGGTTCTCCAGAGAAACAGAACCAATTGAATGTTTATTTATTTACTTATTTCTTTAATTATAGTTATTTATTTAATTTACTTATTTTACTTCTTTACTTACTTATTTAACTTATTTACTTACCTCCTGGTTATGAGGAATTGGCTCACACAGTTATAAAGGCTGACAAGCCCAGATCTGCAGTCAGCAAGATGGAGACTTAAGAGAACAAATGGGGGAGTTTCAGTCCAAACGCTGGCAAGCTCAAGAGCCAGGAAAAGCCAACGTTTTAGTTCAAGTCCAAAAGCAGGAAAGAACAGATGTCCCAGCTTAAGTCTGTCAGGCAGAAGGACTTTCCCCTTATTGGTGGGAGGGTTAGCCTTTCTGTTCTATTCAGGTCCTGAACTGATGGGATGAGACCCACCCACATTGAAAAGAGAAATCTGCTTTACTTAATCTACGGAGTTCAGTGTTAACAACATCCAGAAATACCCTTATAGATACACAGAGAATAATGGAATGTCCAGATGTCTGGGGACACCATGGCCTAGTCAAGTTGATGCATAAATTAACTATCACTTCCATTTAATTTATATAACTTGTCCAGATTTGTTGAGAGGATGAATGCTTTATTATCTGTTTCATTGATTTCTCCAGAAGTGTATGTTTTCCTATGCTCTGTGCACAATTCTGTCCACTCAAGCAAGCCTTTATTTTTTTCATTTACCACTTCAGTAGAAGAAGGAACAATTCCTTTATTTTTTCCTTTGAGAGATATAAGGTGTTTGGAAAAATACTGGTTAGTGGACTATCTGTTTTTCTCAGCAGATTTTCCCAACACTCTGGGCTTATAAATTAGCAACTTCTGTTCTCAGATATTGATGCTGGCATTCTTGAAACCCAGACCTAGATGAAAACCTACAGTACAAAATATCTTTGTTTAAAAGGTCATTTAACACTGCAACTGTAGATATGTGCTGATGGGAAGGGAATAAGAGTTGAACTCACTGGTCACCCAAATTGTTTAAGGATACTATATCAGCCTTGACTTTGTTCAGAGGAGGGCAGGTTTCCAGAGGCTTTTAATCTAAGACTCTGACTCTGGAGGTGGGCAGCACTTGTGTCATTAAAGAGAATGATTTGATTCTAGCTTTGTTCAAAGTGTCACTGGGTAACCATAGTTCCTGGCCTCTGCCTGTTTCTGTTTGATTGATGCAGAATCCAACAAACAAAAAATGTTGATGAAACTAGCTTCTTCCTAGAAAAGCTATGCAGGTAACCCAGTCTTCTTGATGCTATCTAAATGCAGAGAGAAAATAACTATAATAGAGAGCACTGTCTCTAATGGTTGTGAGAATGTTGTGGCAACATACTGAGTTTTCAGACAGCATGCCTCAGTCTTAGCTGCTTCATTGATGTATACTTTGGAGCCCATTCTGTAGGACAAGCACTAAGCTATTACTTTCCATTTTAGAGGAGTCTGTAACAAATGAGAGGATCATTAATTTTTTCCCAAAATATTACTTATGGAGGGAAAAGGAACACAGTTTCCTAACAAACACACCAGAGAGTTCTGTGAGAATAAATACATCATAGGTAAAAGGGAATTTAGTAAGTATACTAAATATCCAACACCTTCAAGAGTTTACTCAAAAACAAATCATGGAAATTGAGTCACAAAGTCACTATTTTTGTGTTGCCTGGTGACTGGAAAAGAGTTTGATTCATAGGGAGCAGAAAAATGCTTTGAGTGGTGATAAATGGGCATTTATATGAAAGAAGAGTTTTCAACCACCAAAAAGATCAGTCTCTTGCTAATCCTTGTAATAAATAGGTGTCATGGAGGAGTTGGAGAGGAATATCAAAGATTGAAGATGACATTAAATTCTTTGAGGTAGTGAAAACACCAAATTAATGAGGAATCCAATGAGATTTAACTGGCCCAATGAATGGGGATAAAACTGTAGGTGAGTTCATTGTGGGGAAGGACAGGATAGTACAACTGTAGATATAAGCTGTTGGGCACAGGAGAAAGGCTTGAAAGGAAGTTGGGAAGGGCATTCTGAAAACATGATATTTAAAACTCTTTCAGCAACACACAATGCAAATTGCATTGCATACAAGGCTTGAAAGGCTTGAAAGGAAGTTGGGAAGGGCATTCTGAAAACATGATATTTAAAACTTTCGGCAACATACAATGCAAATTGCATTACATTAAATAAATGAATAAATACTCTAAATAACTTACAAGTTGAGGTGCTGTTTTTAAAGCCCAGGAAAATATTGAATATCATCAAAGATGTCAAAGCCCAAGAACATCCATTAACAGTTATTACGTTTACAGAGGCTCAATTTAATACAATATGAAATTCTATTTCAATATCCTCTATGATCAAACTAAGTAACCACACCAAACTGCTACTGTGCTACTGAAAACATCTAAAAATGCCTGAAAGCATATTTAAAAATATTTCTAAAAAGTACTGAGGAGCT
This sequence comes from Canis lupus dingo, assembly GCF_003254725.2. Classification (NCBI taxonomy): domain Eukaryota; kingdom Metazoa; phylum Chordata; class Mammalia; order Carnivora; family Canidae; genus Canis; species Canis lupus. Next base: position 34,262,110 of record NC_064243.1, read on the forward strand.
AGAAAGATAGTAAATAGGAACAGAAATCCAAAGAGGTAAATCCAAACAGAGTACTAGAGCCACTTTTGTCCTGAGGACATTTGCCAAACTCTGAACTTCTGATTTTAATGATTCCATAGGGGATGGACGTCAGAAGTCAAAACCCAAGGCTAGACAGAATGAAAAGTCTAAGAGGAATCCCTCCCAACACAAAGGGCTACAGTTTTGGGTCAGGATAAACCAGAACAGATAAGGCCCATCACCTTCACCATCAGTAGTTATATCCACAAGCCTGCTCTTGATTGGCTGCACAAAACCACATCACTTGAGTGGCCCCTAAACCTCAAGCCAAGAATCTAAAATTTTAAAGAGAGACAATATAATAGCTAAAAGCTATCCTCTAGCGAGATGCTACAGCCAGATTGTCTGTGTCTAAATACTGACTCATCACTTGACCTTGGGCAAATCATTTAAGCTCTCCATGCCATTTTCTCAACAGTGTATTGGGATGATAATAGTGCCTTATAAGGCTGACATAAGAATTAAATAAATTCAAGCACTTAGGACAGTATCTGACATATAATAAGCTATATAGAAGTGTAAATGAGTTTTAAAATTGAAGAATAAATCAATAAAAGATGGGAGAGAGGGTTTGTGATCGAGAGGCAGGGATTTTGACCACAGTAAGGCTATATAGAAGAAGTTTGTTTAATAGCATTTGGTAAATTATATATCCTATGTAAATTACATATTATATTACATTGTGGTAAATTATATATCTTATATATATTATGCATTTTTCTGTATGTAGTTGTATCTCATTTTTTTAACCCTATAGAAGTAGTTCTCAAACCTTTTGGTCTAAATTTCTCTTTATATTCTCTAAAATTATTAAGGATTGCAAATAGCTTTTGCTCCTGAGTTGTATCTATCAATATTGACAGTTTTAAAAATGAAAATTGAGAATTTAAAAATATTTATTGCTTCATTTAAAAATAACAATAAGCCTGGAGGGCCTGGGTGGCTTGGTCAGTTAAGCATCTGACTCTTGATTTCAGCCCAGGTCATGGTCTCAGGGTTATGACATTGAGCCCCACATTGGGCTCCACAGTGGGTATGGAACCTGCTTAAGATTCTCTCACCTTCTCCCTCTGCCCTGTGCATGCTTTCTTTCTAAAAACAAAACAAAACAAAACAAAAACAAAAGCAATAAGCCTATTATGTATTAACATGAATAACAGTTTAATAAAAATCTGTCACATCAAAAAAAATGGATGCTGGTTGGCGCAGTTAGTAGAGCATGCAACTCTTGATCTCAGGGTCATGAGCTCAAGTTGGAAGTGAGATTACTTTGAAAGTATATATTAAAAAAGAATTTGTCATATATTACAAAACAAAAATTATGACAGAAGGAACATTTTTAAATTTTTTTAGTAAGTTGTTTTAATATCTGGCTTAATAAAACCCTCCTAGATTCTCATATCTTCAGCATTCAATGTGTTTTCTTTAAAGTATAGGGGAAAAAATCCAGCCTTATACAAATGTGTCTCTAGAAAAAGGAAAAATATTTTAATGGTCTTTCCAGATACTTACAGATATTTTTTTCTTTGATACAATACCAAAAGTTGACAAGTGGCACTTTCCTAAAAGTTTATTGCAATGGAGAATCAGAAATAACAATCCAATTTCATACTCCATTACATTAATATCTATGAATCCAACTTCTATTTTGAATGTATCTTCCATCGATGGAAACTCAGCTGGTTCACTGAGTTAAGCAGATCTTTCACATGTTGGCAAAATTTACCATCAATATTAAAAAATCACATTCATAAATCACCAATAATATCATCATTAACTTTTTAATATCAGAAAACTGTCACACTAAATGTGGCAGATACAAGTTTTCTGAAATTCTAATTCTTGCTTGAAAGCTATAATTTTATAATTAGCTACCAAGAGTGATAATTATTTCCTTTGAACTGGCAGTTTGATTTCATTAATTTTCAAGAAAATGTCTGCCAAATACCCAAATCTGAATGACTATAGCCTGTCAGTTGTTCATAAAAAAAAAAAAAAAAAAAAAAAAGTGGCATTCCATGAAAAAAGCAGCTAGTTCAGCTTGCAACTGAAAAATCTGCTTTTCATACTTTGGTATCTAACAGAAGTACTTTATGTAGATTTCCCAGTTTTTCATGTGAAATGTTAAAAAGACCTGCACTCAACCATCAGAATTTAATAAATAATATTTCTTGCTACTTAATCTAAAGTATTCCTAGGTGCAAGTGGCTTTCCTGTTTTCTTTTCTTGCTGCAAATGAGCGGTTTATAGGATAAGGAAGATAGCTTTGGCCCTTCACCCAAGAGTCGATGGTTCCAGTCAGAGATGAGACATAGGCCACAAATACACAGGCTAGTTTGAAGAGTCCTATATCCATCTGGCTGTGGGACATGCAAACACCAGGATATACCAGTCCTGTCAAAACACTATGAAACCACATGAGCCAGTGTTGTGCATTTTTCTGGTTGAACATGTATGTAAACATTCATCCTGAAAAAGACATTATGATTTATTTCAGAAAAAGAAAACATTTGGTCCAACTTACACTTGGAAATTATACCTCTACTATAGTATTGTGAGCATTGATTCTGATAGTACTTCTTACATGTCTGGATTTTTCTTGGATCAAAAGATCCATTAATTTATATGTTCCAGTCTTCTAAATACATCACAACTGGATCACTAAAAATACATGAAAAAGATAAAGTTAAAAAAAAAACACATTTAAGACATTTTATTGGGGTATTTAATTTTGGAAAACTTAAAATCATCTACAAACTGAGGTTGAATCCCATCCTCCACCATGCACACATGCACACGCATGCACACACTTCTCAGATGTGATTTTGTGAAAATAAAACCTTTGCCCTCAGAAATATTAAATTGTGAAAACATGTGTGAGGCTGAACGTAAAACCTGGAGTTATCTATGCAGACTTGACACTGATGGGAATGGAAGGAACTGCATGTACTGCACCTGGTGGTGGGGTTGGTTTATTTGGTGAAATCATTGTCATTCATAAAATTGAAATAAAGTACATTTTATATGCACTTGCTGTGGGAAGAAAAATGTCTAGGAAAATTATTTTTAACCAGTCACAATTTTATACATTGTAAATAACAACAACAACAACAACAACAACAACAACAACAATAATAGATAGAATCTTGAATAGAAGCATGAACTGTGGGATGTATATTCACTTCCTACTGCTGTGTAACAAATTATCACAAAATTAGATGCTTAAAGCAATACCCAGACACTAACTAGCTCACAGCTCTGTATGTCAGAAGTCCTGGCACAGTGTGACTGTGTTACACCCAAATCTGTATTAGTTAGCTATGGCTGCCATAACAAAATACCACAGACTGGGTGTCTGCTTCCATGTTCCTTCAGGGTGTTGGCCAAATTCAGTTCCTTGCAGTTGTAGGATTAATGACCCCATTGTCTTCCTCAGTGTCAGGGAGAAGCCACTCTCAGCTTTTAGAGGCCACCCACATTCCTTACCCTGTGGCATCAATGGAGAAACTCCCTGGCATCCATTCCTTCCATGCTTCAAATTTCTTTCACCAGGGAAACCCCCACCGCTTTAGGTGCTCCATTGCACTGGGATCTCTTCTCCTTCTCCTTCTCCTTCTCCTTCTTCCTCTTCTTTCTTCTTTCTTCTTTCTTCTTTCTCCTTTCTCCTTTCTCCCTTCTTCTCCTTCTCCTTCTTCTTCTTTTCCTTCTTCTTCTTTTTCTTCTTCTTCTTCTTCTTCTTCTTCTTCTTCTTCTTCTTCTTCTTCTTCTTTCTTCTTCTTTTTTAAGATTTATTTATTTTGAGAGAGAGAGCCTGCACATGAGTGGAGAGATGAGAAGGGGAGACAGAGAGAGAGAGAATCTCTAGCATCCTTCCCTCTGAGTATGGAGCTCCACATGGAGCTTGATCCCAGGACCTGAAATCATGACCCCAGCCAAAATCAAGAGTAGGATGCTCAATGAACTGAGCAACCTACGTGCTGCTGGGACCTCTGCTTCTTGTGTGGTGCCTTCATGCCTGACAGGAAGTGGTTATCAGTCTTTTCTTATTTACTAGAAAGGCAAGAACTGCAGCTCTCAGTCCTTCTCAAGCAAAGAACATATGGCTTAGGTGTCACTCATATTTTCCCCACAGATCAGGACTCGACGCTCTATCATGGCCATGGGCAGACATTATTAAATCTGTATGGTGCAAAGAATGACTGAATTCTTGCTTAGTGAGAGGGTCTGGATAAATTACTTGTTTTGGGGATCCCTGGGTGGCGCAGCGGTTTGGCGCCTGCCTTTGGCCCAGGGCGCGATCCTGGAGACCCGGGATCGAATCCCACGTCGGGCTCCCGGTGCATGGAGCCTGCTTCTCCCTCTGCCTGTGTCTCTGCCTCTCTCTCTCTCTGTATGACTATCATAAATAAACAAAAATAAATTAAAAAAAAATTACTTGTTTTGTTCAAAAAATAATACATGCAGTGTATCTGTAATAAAGTTAATACTTCCCCTGGCAACTGATGCTTGGAACATTAATGTTTAATTACTTTACACCCAATAGAGTGTGGGCTGCATTTGCTTTTCTTAAAATCTAACTTAGAATAGAATTTAATGCAAAGTATAGGGGAAGGCAGCATAAGTATGCCCAGGGTCTAGCATCTTTCTTTTAGGCTTTATGGGATTTTGGTTTCAATGGTTCTCAGTCTCCTTCATCCCATTATTCATCCCTTAGCTTTAAACTTGTGGACTCTTTTCTCAGGCAAAAACAAATCCCAAGTGTCCATGTTGTGTGCCTATGTGGAGGCTGAAGAATTTGTCTGAAGAGTGACATCTTGACATAGACCCAGCCATTCTGAAGAAGGGGAAAGGGAGCTGGATGCAGTAAGGGAATAATGAGCCCTGGAGGGCATCAATTTTCACTCTCTCTCTCTCTCTCTCTCTCTCTCACACACACACACACACACAGAGGCAGGTCCAAACATAGCATTGTGACAGCACCATTCTGAGAAACCTCTTTTTATTTTTTGTTTTTGTTTTGCCAACCTCTCAAACTGCCTGCCTGGAATTTAACAGGAAGCATACATGTTTTTCTCCAGTCTAAGATCAGTGACAATACCTAATGGACAGAAGGAAGCAGCCAGAGCCCGAGATGCTGGAGTTTGGGACTAAGAGGAGTCAGCATCTGAGCCCTGCTGAGAGGAGGCACATCTAAGAGGTTTGGTAGAACAGTGAAATGGAGCGTCTCAGCTCCTTACTTGGACTGCGGATCTCTTGAATTGAAAAGACTATTCTCAGGACCCCTGGGTGGCTTAGTGGTTGAGCATCTGTCTTTGGCTCATGTCATGATCCCAGAGTCCCGGGATCAAGTCCTGCATTGGGCTACCCGCAGGGAAACCTGCTTCTCTCTCTGCCTGTGTCTCTGCTTCTCTCTCTGTGTCTCTCGTGAATTAATAAATAAAATCTTTTAAAAAAGGAAAGACTATTCTCTTTAATGTTCTTATCCTAAAAACCTAAAAATGTTAATCCAAAATGACCTCAATCAATGTTGTGTGATACTGTGAGTTTTGTCATAGATGTCTTAATGATAAAGGATGTTGGCAGACATGGCAATGATCACAGTAAAGAAGCCATAGCTGGTGAAAAAAGAAAGAAGATTGTGCCCGACATGAGGGTCTACTGAGCTATGGCCCTTAATCAAGAAAGCCTTTTTCGGTAAAATATTTTGTTTTGTCTATAAAAGATGGAAAACACAGGAATTATGCGTATTCGTCTCTAAATGGGTCACAGGGTGGGCAATATTCAGTTAAAACAGGGAGAGTTTAATGAATGCCTGGTACGTGTCAAAAAAAGTCTCAAGCACCACCACATTTAATGCACCAAATTCCCTAGGACCTATGTATTTTATGCCAACTTTTCACTTGAAACCAATTCTAGGTTGTTGGACTTTCCAGAGGTCACTCTATACAAGGAGGGGCTGGAGTTGGCAGCCTGGTCTTCTATTCTGGGAGACCTCATGCTTCTGTTCCACAGTTGCTGAACTGCACCCCAATGGAACACAACCGTCGGGTTATTCTGATGGAGGTTAAGTCCAAGCAGTATTTATTTAAGACAGAAACCTAGATTCCTTCCAAATGGCAATATTACCTTCAGCCAGTTGTTTGCACAAACATCTTTGCTGCCATCCAGAAATCTGTGTGCATACTTTCTCGGTGCTTTCCTGCCCTTAGCTAATGCTGTCCTTCCTTGGCAAGGAAAGCAGGGCAGCCTGCAGCAAAGACTGGTCAGACACACCCCTTGGTTTCTCTGTTCACGAGCCTCAGAGAAGTCGCTCGACCCTGAGCTGGAAGACCTCTAGCCTCTGGGAAATGCTGTTCTTTAAGCAAACCAGAAAGATTGTTGGCTCCCTTTTTCTTCACACTCAGATAAGGAGATGCCACTGATCCCCTCAGAGATTCATCCTGGTCAACCAGGAAGTTTTCTTCCAAACAGCACCCGCAGTAAAAATAGAAAGAATGATTATTGACCTTAACATAGGGGTTCCAGATGGCAATCTGGCCTTTCATCTCGACGAAGGGGAAATGGCGGAGACAAAATTCAAAAGATGGAAAATGGAAAAGGTACTGCCTGTGGGTGCTTCAGCTTAGCATCCTGATGGCTTTAGAGATGAGTCTCCATCAGGCAAAACCCCGGTCTCTTCTCAGAAGGCAGACTGCAGTTTCACTTACAGGATGTTGAGTGCTCTTCCCCAATCCCTTGAGCACATGTATGGCAAATGCGTCTCATTACACAAGAAGAAGGCAAATAAAATTGCTTCCAATATTTTTTGGATAAATACAGTGGGAGGCCATTGAGAAACAGAAGCCAGATTTCACACATATTTAATTTTCAAAAAAAACATTTAAATAGTATTAAGCTTTTCCACACATCCATATTGGCTTAAAATTCATAATGTTATGATTCAAAGCACTTTTTAAAAACCTAATGATTCTAAATACATGCTTATTAAAGGACATGTATTGTGCATTGACCTTATTCATTTTTCTGGCCTTCTTGGATTTTAATAGCTGAAAAGAATTTAAAGGACAGAGCCTTTGGTCCCCAGTCAGGAGACCTGAGATTTCACTGTTGGCCATGGAATTAACCAAATGCAATTCGTCTCTGTATTCTCCTTGACTCACCAGGGCTAATACCTAACTAGAACCATTCTGACTCTTTGAGGCCTCTTAAATAGTGGTTATATTTTTCCCTATTTTGTTAGAACTCTTTTGAGGTAAAGCTAGCCTTTGGAATCAAACAGAGCCAAAGTCAAACTCTTTACTAACTGTACAGACTCAAGCAAGTTATTTTATGTCCTTGGGTTTCAGTTTCCTCTTCTGTTAAGTAGAGATAATAATAATAAATGCTTAAGATTGTCATGAGGAATTTATTAACTAATATATGTAACATAGTAAGTGTTCCATTAATGGCAATTTATTTTTTATTGCTATTGTTTTTCTTTTCCTCTTATAATTAATTTCTTCTGCCAGAAAATATATTGTGTCTCTTACTTCTTATATTTTTGCCCACAGAAATTCCATCTATTACCCAATACATTTTCTAAAGTATGTGCTCTCCTTGATGCCTTCTCCAATCCCCACACTAGAAGTGAATTTTCTGCAATCTCTGATTCTTTTCTTAAGATTTTATATATTTATTTATGAGAGATAGAGAAAGAGAGAGAGAGAGGCAGAGGGAGAAGCAGGCTCGCTGTAGAGTAGGAGCCTGACGCAGAACTTGATTCCAGGACCCTGAGATCATGACCTGAACCAAGACAGACACTTAGCTGCTTAACCACCCAGGTGCCCAGGAATCTCTGATTCTATACCACTTCTTTTACATTTCTCCTGTAGCACTTGTCACTTAGTGGCTTTTACTGTAGCTTGATTACCTTTTTCCCCAAATCTGATCATCCTAATTAGAATGGTAGCCTCTAGAGGGCAGGAAGCAAAATGTTCCTCCCTTAAAATGCTTCTTGAAATGTGTTGAATGAATATGCATATATCCTAGTATAATGCTGTTTGATTTATATATTAATTTGTTGAATCTATGCAGGAATACTTTTTTATTTTAGCATTTTTTTTTTTCAGTTTTAACATTCGGATTTTTCTGTTCAGTGAAGATTTTTTGTCCTGAAGTTACAACATATGGTTGAAGTCAGAATGAAAAAATATCTATTGCTGGAAAGTCTTACTCCTTTTTTCTGATGGGGCACTGCAGCTTTCAATCTCTGATTTTCTGTAATTCCTTCTAGATTTGGTGGTAATACATCAAAAACAATGGGCAACACAGCCATGTAACCCCTGTCACCTGCAAGCCATTTCACCTTTTTCTGCCTTAGTTTTCTCACCTGCAAAATGGGTGGGGAGATATGATCAGATGATTTTAAAGAGACTTACCTTCTCTAAAAGTTCTAGTTTGCCACTTATAAAACAAGAGCATTGACCTTGATGACCTTGAATGTTTCTTTCTGTGGTGATTCTTTGCCATCTTCTCTTTCCTAGACTACATCAGGTCCCAATAAGAATAACCAAAATTAATTTCTCAGACATTGCATTCACTATTCAAAAATTTCCCAGCTACTTACAGTACCTGTTTTATCATTAAAAATAACATTAATATGAGAGTTTATCAAAATAATTCTTATTAGGAATCCCTGAATGCAACCAGGAATGAAGGGAAATTGTCACTGCAGTTTGAATGGTACAAATAATTTTGTGAATTACCAGGACTTAGTGTAATTAATAAAAGGATTGCATCAACTTGGCTAGGCCACCTTGGATGCTGCATTACCAGTAGCTTGGAGATGCTCTACCAGTACTGATATGAGCAAACCTGAAATCTGGAGAGACATGGTACAGGGCAGATTTCTGCTTTTTTCATTCATACAAATCATGCGTGGGTTGCATATTCCCACCTCTGCAAACAAGGGATCTGAGGTGCCCAAACTTTGTCCAACTACCTACTCCACATTGACAAAAATTTGAAGGAAGGTCAAAGATTAAAAATTTAAGCCAGGGTATTACAGATTAGAGCATTCACATAAAGGAACAAAGAAGCTATTTAAAAATTTTTGCTTCAGTGGAATGTCACTTTGGGGAATTTTCCTTTGGATTGTTTCTTTTCCTTGTAATAGGAAGGTAGTGGTGTCAACTGCTTGGGAGAAAGTGCACTCTCAGCTGCGGAGTGTAAGACCTTGTGAATGAAGCTTTAAGAAAAGGCTGATGGTGGGAAGACTTTCAACAATCCCCCTCTCCAACTTCTAATCTGGTTAACAGATTCTTCAGAGACAATTCATAGTACATATCATTTTCACAAGAGGAAGCTACAGAAAAGTTTAAAGCAAAAACCTTTGCTAGTAATAGAGTGTTGATTTTCCTAGGAGACCCCATCTGCTTGCCTCCCTGAGGACTTGCAAAGAGAATTAGGCAGATGGTGGAGGACTAGGGTTTTAGGATCCTTGCCATTTCTATCATTAAGACTCTACTAACACCTACTATGTGCCTGGCACTGGGCTCAGCACTAGAAATATGGGGAGGTATCTGGGCAAAGTCATTGCTGAGAGTTATTATTTGGCCACAATTACCAAAGGCTAGGCTCCACTCAGGACCCCTACATGCCAGCTTTGTAAGGAGCTCTGTTGCCACAGAAGGTGGGTATTCAGCACCTTGTGGAACGTGACTCCTGCCCTTTGAGCTGTGACAGGAACCCTACTACACAGAAAACCACAGCAACCTACTCTCTGTCTGATGTGCTTAGTGCTTTACTAGGAAAGAAAAAGAGGTTTCAGTCAACTAAAGAACATATATTGCAAATAGGTTGCAAAAAGAGGACTTTCTTTTTAAGGAAACTGTTTTACTTTGAGGTGTTCTTCCTTAGGAAAGCTGGATCCCTGTGTTTTCTCTACTCAGTATTCTTTAATGAATTTATAAGATCCTTTGTGGAGGGGAGGGTAACATTCTAGCTATCAGAGCACTGTATATTTATATTCCTGAGTCAAGGCAGCCTGTGCAAAGAGCAAAACAGGTTGTGAAGCTATAAGGGAGACTTAGAAGAACTCACAGAGAGCTTATTATAAGCAAGATGAAGCATTGAGTGATGGTCAGCATTTCTGAGAAATTCCAGAAAGAAAAACACTTGGCAGTGAGGTGGGAAAATAATAATGTGGTAGTAGTATTTCTATCCCTCACCTAACCTCTTACCCCAACCCTCTTCCTATGAGCAATTCTTGCTGTGCCCATTTTGCCACTGGAGGGAAAAACATTGACTTAGGTAAAACAGCCGTTCTTTGAGCAATCAAGGTTGTAGAAGTGCTAATAAATGCTGTCCTTGTTACTTCGAATCATTTCCCCAGGGTATTTGTCATTTGTACATTGAGATGTTCTGACAGCCACTTGGCACTTGCATTTTGTCATGTTGTAATGGAGTACATTTCCACTGCATTCAGTATTTTTTCACTCCAATTACATGCATTGAATCAAACCCTCACTACAGTAAAATTTGTCTGAAGCCCTCCCCAGAGCCAAGATCCACCAGAGAACCTTGCTCTGGTAAGTGCCAGTGGGTCTGTATAGTGGCTTCCTCTTGATTTGAGGAGCAGCTGATTTGATTTGGTCTCTTATTTGAGAGTGAACCAGATCATTTGCATTGTAAATAAAACCATTTCTTGTCTTTATTTCCATCATTTTTGATTGCTTTTGGCTGCTTAACTTGGATAATTTAATCATGGGCCATATGAAAGAGAACAGAGAAAGATTTTAAATAAGTTTAGAAGGGAGCTCAAAGCAAATCTATGGCAGTAACAGATGAGTAAAGCATCTCTGGTTTCAGACTTTGCGAGCATTATATAGCACATAAGTTACAATCTCCACTTTAAGGAGTCATAGGAAACTTAGAATAGAGGCCTCTCAAAATATATCCCCTGTTAAATTCAGGCTTGATACTATATGCAAGGCAGTATTTCAGTGAGACTCTGGTGTTGTATTGGAGGTGGAAGAAAGACACATGTTCTGCAACCAGGCCCTGATGCGAGGCCTCCCTCTGCTCCACTCAGACTAGAATCCGAGCGAAGACAGCATAGCGCTGAGAGTAACTGGTTTTCTGCGGTGATTGTTATAGGATAGAGAGTAGGGGGAAAATGGCTTTTATAAGTATTTGCCTTTTTGCTACAGTTTAACAATTTTGAAAAGGCAGCCATTCCCCAGGATAGCATAGAGGAAATGAACTTAAAATAGTCTCAAAGATCTTTTTAAAGCCTTCATTACTTCTGTTGTTCTGAGTCATTATTGATTTGATATTCCCAAGAATGACTATTTCTCCAGATGATGAGATTTGAAGATGGGGCCTTCTACATTCCCAGGAAAGGCCCAAAGCTGTTTCTTGCAAAATATTCAGCAAAGATGTCATTCCTACCTTGCTTTCTGTTTGGTCTTGGCAGGGGCTTAGAGCAACAGGTGGTGGGTTATAAGTCCTGCTTAAAACAGTCTGAAGACTCTTACCCCACTTACAGATAATGTTAAAAACCTCAAGGAGAACTAGCCTGTCTTTGGAAGATGCAGACTAACCCAGCCACAGCTGACTTTCCAAAAGGGCAGGATTGCACCCACCAGCTGGAGGCTCTTTCTTTCTGAGAAGGGCAATGTCCCCAGGCACAGCTGACTCTTGACAGGGCTGAAGGCCATGCCCATGAATCTACTAGGGGACTCTTGGGTCTAATCTTGGCAACTTATGGCCATCTCTCCTCTTTCAACAATTTATATCCATGTTGCTCTGAGCTGCTTCTTTTCTTATGTAGACTTCTACAGTTTTCTTCTCTTCCTAACATTTCTTCAGTGCTCCCTGAAACACCATGTCTATCATGGGCCAATTCTTTTCTTTTTTCTTTTTTAACAAAGGAGATAGAAGTTTGTTGAATACACTGCAAGGGAGCAGCAGGCAAGACAGTAAAGCAGAGACTATCTGCAATGAGGTGATGGTAAGGGGCTACAGTTATAGGGTGGAGGAGGGATTATGGGAATGTATGGAATTCTCCCCTCTTTGGTAATCTTAGGAACTATGTCTGGTTGCAATTAATCATTTGAAGTCTATGGCTTTCTCAAGGTTGTTGCTTAATGAGCCTCTTTGCATTCAGTTCAGTGGTTACTGAGGCCCTTTTGCCTTGATCACGTTTCCATCGCTCAAGCCTATTGCTTAAAAGCAGCCTCTGCATTTGCCCCTGAATAATTTCAGCCCTTAAATTGCTGAGGATGGAAGGTCTTATCTTCTGTAACTGCTTCATGTTTAATGAGGGGCGTAGAGATGTCTCTACCTATGTGTCAACATTAGTCAGTTGGGAATCTAATAGGAGTTATCGAAGGCCGAGGCAGCTATGTCTAGAGTCAATAACATATGGAAGTCTCCATGAACAGAGAAGATTATCTGTCAGCTTGAAGTTGTGGCAATGGAGTCTTAGCACTGGGCAGAGAGGCATAGGAGAAAACAACAAAGCACAATTAGAATAACAATAAGGAAAAGAAGCCTAACTAAGAGTCTTTGACAGTTGACCACATCCTTATATCAGTAGAGGCAGGTCCTGGGAAAATATGACTAAGGGATAAAACCATCAAGAAGCCTTCTGGGATGTCTAACCTTACCAATGCCCTAATTATGAGGAATCACTGGCAAGTGAGAGATGCCAGATCTGAGAGATATGGGTACCCCCAATTCAAACATAAGGAAAGTGGAGCCATCCATGATCTCCACAAGTCCATACTTAACCCTATTGTGTGGGGTACATTATGGCTTTTAAGAAGGGATTTTGTTATCCCAGCCACACAGAATTGGTCAAGGTGATAGTTGAGTTATATAATTGCTGGGGAATCCATTCCATTTTCCAGATGGTCAAATAATCATTTGCCCATAAGGTCCTGTTATTATTCCCACAGAATAACAAGCACAAAGATTGTACATGAAGTATTGTGGCCATTTCTCCAAAGCTTGAGGTAAGATTTCTCTCACCTCAAGCAATCTAGCTTAGGCAAATGAATGGTCAAAGACAACTAGAACTAGAATTTAACATCCACAAAGGTATATAATTGAAACATATTTTTTTTTTCTCTCTAAAATCACCTTTACTGGTAGGCCAGTTCTTTTAATTCCATAATTATTCCTCTTAACTTCTAGTCTTTACTGAAAACTGGCACTTCCCTGAGGATTTCGACCCCCAGAAAGATGCTCCAAGGGAGAGCCTTTCCATTCCTGCATCCCTTGTGTCACATATTTAGGAGTTTGGATTAGCAAGGTCCTCAATTCTCACAGTTTCTTCATATTGTCACTTCTCTTTCCTCATGCAAAATACCCTTGCTCATTTGAGGCTTGCGCCAAGCATTCATATAGGCCCTGAATGCCATCTCAACTTCCAACGTCAGTGCCTACTGAGATCACTGTTACAACTGTCACCTTGCTGTGAATATGCTGAATATTGCATAGATTTGGGTTCTACCTTTTATTTGGAAATGAGATTCTTTCTTTTTCATTGAAGTATAGTTAATATACAGTGTTATATTGGTTTCAAGTGTGCAATAAAATCATCCAACAATTCTCTAATCAGTGCTCGAGATAAGTGTGTTCTTGATCCCTTTATCTACTTCACTTCTCCCCCCTTAACCCTTCACCATTATCTACAACCCACAACCATATTTCTCTGATCCCTCTACACACATACTACTCTTCGCTTTTGCCATCTCTGTGTGCTTACCTGTCACTTTGCTCAAACCCCTCTTTCCCATAACTCAATTTGTTTCCAATTCATTAAGTCTCTGTCCAGGTCTTATCTTTTTCATGCAATGTCTTCAAGTATACAGCCCAATGTGGTTTCTCATCATGCAAATCCATAGCTTTATTTTATTTTCCAGGTGATCAAAAACAAAACATGTGATAGCTGTGACACTCTCTGATTCTGTGAAACTTACCATTGAATTCTCTGTCCTTTCAAATATCTTGCTGTTACTGTGTGGTGCCACACAGGAGGCTCCTGTTCCACTCTTTCATCTTCCTTATGGGGAGCACTACCATGGGAAATAAGAGTAAACCCTACAAGAGGCAGCTGAAAACTTTTAACCCAAACAAAGGATATATAGTCACCATCACACATCTGATCATTACAAACAAAAAACTGAAAGCAGAACTAATTTCAAATAGTAATTTAATCACTTCATTTGCACACATTTTTTCGTAATTAAAAAATAGACTGCTAATTCATTTTTAATGCACTTCTAGTGATAAACATGCTCTGAATCATAAAATTCTACAGATGAAGGAACTGCACTTCCTACATCATTCATTTTACAAAAAAAATGCTATTTTATTAGTATAATTTTAAACCAGCAAAAGTTGATTTTTCACTCACATAATGAATCAAGTGTGGGTCAGAGGAGGAGTTTTGTTCATCATAATCCCTCGAGAACACAGGATGACTTAGGCTTTATCTCAACACACATTTGCACTGGGACTGGGGCAGAGAAATCAGAGCTCTAGACAGTCTATCTCCAGTAACGGAAAGTTCTAACCCAGAGATGACATCAGCTGCTTTTCCCTACAGAAGCCAGAACCACTGGCCAGAACCAATCCATGATCTACTCAACCACAAGAATCCAGAAAACACAGTTTGCCATGTGCCAGGAAGTGCTGGAACTGATGAGCAGCACTAATAATTACCATAACTAGAGCTAACATTAAGCCGCTTGTGTTGTGTTTATGCCATATCATTATAATACGATGAGAGTAATGGGAAGGCAGTTTAATGAGCATGCATTTTGAGGCCAGAGCAGCCAAAGTTCAAAACTCTATTTTGACACTTGTTAGCTAAGCCTCTGTGGCTTGGAGCAACACGCTTGACCTCTCTGAACCTCAATTGTATTAACTGCTAAATAAACATTTAACAATATTCTATAAGGATTAAAGGAGATAGAATTTTTTAAAAATCCAGAACAATTTCTGACAAATAATAGATACTTTATATATGCTAGTTTTCTTTTTCTTTTCTCCTCTATATTAACATTTTGTTCACCTCTTTTTGTCCTTCCTGACTTCTGTTATGGCTATGGATTTGTTCTCGCCTTGGGTTTGAAAGAGTTAATCCCATTTCCATTACCTGTAGATGGGCATGTGCTCTTCAATGCTCTACCAATACTGTGCTCTCATCAATACTTCCACCATATTTATCATTTCAGGGCTGTTTTGTGTTAGGCCATTTTCTGTTCTTAATCTGATCCAGCTGTTAGTTAAGTTCCTTTAAATAATTTGTGAGTCACTTCTCACTCTATCCTCACCTGAATTAAGACCACATTGTATCTTACCATATAGATCATAAATCTTTCGGAGATGAGAACCACGTTTTAAACTTTTATATCACTGACAGAGTCAAGCATTTCACTTTCGGTTACCCACACAACAGCAGGTATAAAATCATTCATTAGTAACATCCATGGTGTATTAGTTTCCCAGGGTTGCCTAAACAACATACCACCAACTGGGTGGCTGAAACAATTGAAGTTCATCTTCTTACAGTTCTAGAAGCCAGAAGTCCAAGACGAAGGTGCCAGCTGAGTTGGCTCCTTCTGAGAGCTGGGAGGGAGGATCTGTTCCAGGCATTTCACCTGGCTTTTGGTGATTTGATGGCAATCTGTGCACTCCTGGGCTTGTATTAGCATTTCTCTGGTCTCTCCCTTTGTCTTCACATGGCAGTCTCCTTGTGTGTGAGCATATGTACCCAAAGTTTTCCTATTTTATAAAGATAATAAGTCATGTTGGATTAGAGCCCATCCTAATGACCGCATCTTAACTAAATACATTTGCAATGGCACTATCTTTACATGCATTCACCTTCTGATGAACTTTAAAGTCTTGAAGTTAATATTGCAGCATATGAATTTGGAGGGGACACAATGCAACCCATCACATATGGGGTACTATAACCAAGATGAATATTTAATGATTTTATAGAGAAAATAGTATGATATCAGTGTTTCTGCCATGTCAAAATAAAATTTTCAGAATGTCAAAAACTTGATACTGATATAGAGTAAACATGTGTCAGATTAATTAACCTAATTCACAAGAGAACAAGCAGAATGGCAAACCTATTCCAAGAGCATTTGAGGATCAGAAATTTATATATTCCTCAGGAAAGATAAACTGAAATAAGTTTGCCAAGTTAGAG
Source organism: Canis lupus dingo (assembly GCF_003254725.2). Lineage (NCBI taxonomy): Eukaryota > Metazoa > Chordata > Mammalia > Carnivora > Canidae > Canis > Canis lupus. The sequence goes on from NC_064243.1 coordinate 34,278,386, forward strand.
ACAAACTGCAAAATAGCCTATAGGCAATAAATCTACAACCTTTGGGATCATCTTTTCTACCAGACATAAATTGATTACATTTCTGTTGGACAAAAGTAAAAAATTAACATATAATGTCTCAGAGTCTGTGATTTAATCAGTAATAATAGCATGTCAAACAAAGTTGCATATTTCTGTATAATTGATTCTTGGAGACAGTATGATATTAAAAGGACTCAGCCATCCTTTTCCTCTATTTCCACATTTTAGATGTTTTCTTAATAGTCTTCCCTGAAAAATCTCTAAAGATTATTTCTAATCAGAAAAGGCTGGTTTCATAAAGTCTTAGTCCAATTACTTTATACTGGTGAAACAAGGGGTGCTATCTAAATGTATCAATTTCCTTGTGATCATCATATGTAGAGCTAGTTACTAGGATCCTAAAATTAATTTTTGTCTTGAAATTTCCTAAAGACTCCTGGACTCTGAATGGACTTTGAAAAGCTTCCATTAGTTGTTCTTCTAACCAGAATCTCAGAATCCAAGCCCAAGACATTCTCTCCATCAGATTTTACTTGTGCTACCAATAAACAGGAGTGAATTCTTCTCTCTTCAAGGTCTCCAATATCTGCTAAAATATCTGACCCACAAAGAAACGACCTTTCTTCCTACTTCTAATGCCCCTAAGGATTCTGTTATACATGACAGGTGCCAGACTGGTTTCCTTGGAGGGCTTTATATATGGATTCCACATGTGAATTAGAACCCTTACTCTTTAGTCCTATCTTATCATAAAGGTATTAAAGAGGATGAACTCTCAAACTTGATATTCCAGGCATATGTTTGGTAACACAATCAGTTTGTCCAATTATTCTCTGGTTTAAAAAATTCTTATGTCAGATTCTTACTGAACTTATGCAAATGACCAAATTGCCATGAAAAGCAGAGACATAGTAGAAAAATATTTGTTTCTGTATCCCGAGAGGTCAGGGGAAAAATATGACATTTAAAGAATGTTTCATGTTAAACTATAGAAATATTTTTTACTAAGTTGAGGCATACAGATAGATCAAGAAAAAAGAGAAAGGACATTCTGGAATAAACAGTAAAATATACAACATTAAATGCAGTATCAATAATATTTTAAGACAAATAACCATAGTTCTGCTTCTCTCCTCATCAGTCTTAGTTAATCATGTTTTTCCTACAGGATCTTGGATCAGCAGTTGCTTTGATAAAATCATTTCATCATGTATTGAGAAGAGTTCTAGAAATCCTCATTTACTCCCCAAATTGATTTGTCCAAGTCAAATCAATTTGAATGCCTATACAATAAAATATCAATAGTTAAGTGTATTCATTTCGTAAGATGATATAACAAGGTACCATAGAGTGGGTGGCTTAATAACAGAAATGTATTTCCTCATAGCTCTGGAGCCTAGAAGTTCAGGATCAATGTATTGACAGGATGGATTTCATTTTGAAGTCACTTTCCTTTGCTTGTAGATGGCCATCTTCCTTTTTCTTCAAATGATCTTTCCTTCATGTGTCTGTGTTTTAATCTCTTCTTATAAGGATATCAGTCATGTTGGATTAGAGCCCATCAATATGACCTCAATTTACCTTAATTATCTTTAAATAAAGTTATATTCTGATGTACTGAAGGTTAGGATTTCAATATATTAATTTTGCGGTATATAATTTCATCTATAACATTAACTATATCTGGTTTAGTCTTTTCCAAGAAATTCTCAGATTTTCCTTTGTTGATAACCAAATTTGAGACTTTGGGCAAGCATGAGAGGAAAGTAGAAACAACTTGTTGATGTTATGACTGAATGGTTTTTAGTTCATTATGGTAATCAATAGTATTATAATGAAGAAGAGTAAAATTCTTTATACGTATAAAATACCTAACTCTTTTTAAAGGATTAAATCAATATTTCTACTGAGGGGAAGAGCATATTATAGACTGACAAATTTCTAGAGCCTTCCAATGAATCTTATAAACAACCAATAAAACATATTTATTTAATAACTTTTCCCTGTATAAAATTAATCTAGACTTAAATAATTCTTTAAGAATTATTCTCATGAACTTATACAACAATGTTGGGATAATTTAGAAAAATAGCCAATAAACCTGATTATTTTATCATCTCTCTTTTATTAGGTGAAAGACAAAATCTTTATGACTTTATTTATGACTTTTTTCTATAGAAAATCTCAAAGACAGGCTTGGGTATAAAAGATATCTTAATATTTTTTAAAAATGTGACTTGCTCTTATGAAGTAAAAAAATGTGATATTATGAGAGAGATCATTATTGATTAAGAATGAACATAGAAAAAAGATTGAAGCATAGGCATATAAGGTAATAAATGCTTGAATGAATACACATTGAGATCAATTGCATGTAAATTGAAATGACGTAACATTTTAAAATAAACATGAAATAAGGAATACAATTGGAATAAACCATAACAGTTCTGAAGGGAGAAAGTTTTATTTTTTTTTTTTTTAAAAAAACAAATCAGGGGTATAACAAAGTCATTACAAAGCATGCAAACTTATTTTGCTGACATACAAAATCCTACTATCTGGTAAGATTATCTAATGAGTATAAAATATCCTCTTATTAATTCTAGTGAAGACCCGATTACCTATTCCATGACAAATATTTAATTTTAAGATTGAATAAAATTGAAATTTTACTTTTTACCAGAACAGTTTTTGGGGTTACCTGGGTGGCTCAATGGTTATCTGCCTTTGGTTCAGGTCACGATCCCCAGGTCCTGGGATCAAGTCTGCATCAGGCTTCCCACTGGGAAGCTTCTCCCTCTGCCTTTGTCTCTGCCTCTCTCTGTGTGTCTCTCATGAATAAATAAATTTTTTTTTAAACAACAACACTTTTTGTGAATAAACAGCAAAATGAGCCAAAAGCATCTTCTAACAATGATGTAGTAAAGAGACAGGATTTACTCTACCCTAAATAACTAGAATGTTGAACACAAGTATACAAAGCAATGACTTTTCAGACATGGGACAATAACAAGTACAGAACCAAGTTTCCTGAGAGAAGAGAAACAACTGAAATGAGCTCCATGCTTGCGCCAGCTTGCTGCATAGAGGTAGTTGAATTTGTAGTTAAAATTTTCCAACCAAAAAACTTCCAGACCCAGATGGTTTCACTGAATTCCTTCAAACATTTTTAAAAGAAATAATATCAATTCTACACAAATTATTCTAGAAAATTGAAGAGGAAAAAATATTTTCCAACCCATTTTATGAAGCCAGTATTACTCTAACAAGAAATCCATACAAAGACATTATAAAAACAGAATACTGAAATTAATATCCCTTGTGAACACAGAAACAAAAATCCTTCACAAAATATTAACAAATTGAATCAAGCAATTTATAAAAATGATAATATCATGACCAAGTGATGTTTATCCCAGAAATGTAATTTTAGATTAGCATTAGGAAATCAATCCCTACATTTCATCATATTAACAAACTGAAAAAAATATGATCTTCTCAACAGATATGAAAAAATATTTGATGAAACCAAATACTAATTCATGATAAAAACTAAATAAAGAAGAAAGAAAACTTTCTTAGCCTGATTAAGGACATTTACCACAAACTTGCGGCTAACATCACACCATAATTAATTGTGAATTTAATGAATGCAATTACCCATAAGAAAGGACAATTTGAGATAAGATATCTGCTTTTACCATCTCTATTCAACAGTGTTTTAGAGGTCCTAGGCGGTGCAAAAAGGCAAGAAAAATAAGGCAGGCAGACAGAAAAAAATGAAGTGCACAGATGCTTTATTCATGGATGACATACTTAGAATTGTATAACATCCTACATAATCCACTAAAAGACTATTCAAACTAACAAGGGAGTTTAGCAAGGATGCAAGATACATGACCACTATACAAAAATCATGTGTGTGTGGATATTAATAAACAATTGGAAATTTAAATTAGTAAAAAAGCCACTTACAACAACATAAACATATATGAAATATTTAGAGGTAAACTTGACAAAAATTGCACAAGACCAGTATACTGAAAACTACATTGCAGAGAGAAATTTAAAGGAACCAAATGAATGGAAATAAATCAATCAAAACAGAGCTCTTTTAATTTCTTTATAGTTTAATTTATTAATATCGTCAGGATGTAGGAAAGTATTTCAAACTTATGCAATGAGAGACAAAGATTTTTCTCAATAAAGCCAAACACAGAGAGAGCTTGCAGTATCAGTTTTGCAACTTTAGCCATAGGTTAAAAATAAGCACAGAACACAAAATCTTACCAGTCCAGATCTCAAAGGGCCATTCTCCTTTCCAGGAGGTATAAAACATTGTCATAGTTGACTTGAGCTCATTAAAAGACAAACAAAAAGACTAGCCATTTCCAATTCTCTGTGGCATGTCACCCAATAGAAAATAGCTCTCTACTGTTCACCTGAGAGAAATCACTAAGTGATTAGATCATAAAACAAGATTTTCAGCTATCAGTGTCCTCAACAGGGAGTAAATTATCAGTTGTGCATAAACTACATTCCTATATACAGAGTACTCTCCTGACTATTCAGATGAGTCCAGCTTAATGGTCTGATAACCCCTAGCCCCTGGGCCCAGTGGTAGAAAGACAGAATTCCCATAAAATAAATTTCATATACAGCTCCTCTATTGTTTATGCAGCCACAACCAGTTGATCAGATAACTATTAGTCCTTGGTCTCAGCGGTAGTAAAGAGTATAGTCCTAACCCTACTATAGACAGACATCACAGGCCAACACACTTAGCTAAGAATATCTAATGAAATCACAGAAATAGAAAAGAAAAGAAAACAAACAAAAAGGAAAAACAGAGAAAGTGAGATTCAACAAAGGAAAAAGTTCTAGAGCCACTTGGGAGGCAACTACATGTCTAGGCTTAAACAGGCAAAGAGGAGAACTTCTCCAACAACATAATTTAATTGGCTCTAATAGGTGAGCCCACTATGATATCATGGTGGGAGGACCTAAAAGATTGTTATATAATAATTAAGTGTGTAGTTTTCAAAAAGTTAAAAAAAAGATGATTCATACAAATATAAAACGAACACATATCAAAAATTTAACTTATTAATGAGGATATCAGCCAGATATTAAGACAGGTTCCAACAGGATTTCAGGAACATAGTCTCTCAAGAAGAGCATGTTGAAATGAGTCCTTAAGTTAGGAGAAAACTTAAAAGCAATTAGTGTCCAAATATCCAATAGAGCAATAAAACTGTATCCTTTAGGGATTCTCTAGTACTCTACGTCATCTCTCTAAACTATTGATCACTGCATGTATGCTACCAATTTATTAACCTTCTTTTCATAACAACTCCTCAAAATGCAAAAGGGACTCATATTTCTTTTCAAACTTATTTATGCTTTGAATCTCTTCTAGGCAAATTGACAAGGTAACATCTTTAAGTATGTATGTAACTGTCTTCACAGAGCATGGATCCTAATTAAGGTGCATAGCAAGTCAAACAAATATATGCCCCTAGAGAACTGGGTAATTTTCAGATAGACCATTTAGACAATTCTCTTAATGGCAGCCTTCCTTTCCTCTAATTTCCATCTGTTTGGCTTTTTTTTTTTTTTTTTTTTTTTTACAGCTCCATGAGATTTATTTGTTTTTAGCCTGGATCCCATCCAGGAAATGAATTTTCCAACCAAAATAGTAGAATTTCCCCTACCTTCCATCACCATACTGTAATTTGAAATATAACACAAAGGTGTAAAGGAAAAGAACGCCTCAAGATGCATACTGAAAAGGAATCCATTTTTTAGATCATAGTAAGTCCAGGAGAGAGGTTTGGCATGTACTACAGTGCATTGATAAGCACAGATCTAAAACTTCATTAATGAGAAAACTGCTTAGGGTAAAATTTGAGAAAACTGTAGAAGCAAAGTTTAAGGATATTTAATGTTATTTATCCAAACCATTCAATCTTTGAATAAATTCTCTATAAGCTAAAAGAGAATGGCAAAGAAACATAAAGGATGTAGATCAGAAAATACACTTATTTTAAAATAATAAAGTACCAAAATAGAAGGGACACAAATGCACAGAAAACCCATAATTACCAAGTGACTAGATATTTTCCCTCTTTCCCCCTTTAATCTACAAAGTCAAAATATCATCTTAAAAGTATATATTGTATATCTACAACATGCAAGTGTTGTGCTTACATGAGACATTCATAGATAAATAAGACAAAGGATGGTTGAATTCTAATTTACTTCTACTAACCGGCTATGTGACATCAGTTATTCCAAACTTTTCCAGGACGAAGTTTTCTCATGGGTAAAAAGCTCTTCGTTTTCTTGAAATTATAAAAGATTATAAGTCTATGATTTTATAATGCCTGTCCTCAAAGAGCTTAGGAAAGTTTTTTGAAGACTTTTAAATCTGTACAGAGTGAGATGGGAAGATGGGTTCTCAACACAGAAATGATTTCATTCAGAGTTTTTCAAATTTTTATTTTTACCACAGAATTATTTGTTCAAAAAGCATTATTGACTTGGAACACAAAGAAGTAAACAAATATGTAGAGATGTTGTGACTGAGTCAGGCAGGAGGTTCCGGGACCTCTGGTTGGCAAACCCTCCTATCTTGGCCTTCAGACTTCTGCAGTCCCTAAGCAGCTCTAGTGATTCTCCAGGGTTCTCTGGAGCATATTTGAAAATCATTTATGAAGTCCAGCCTATTTAGTTTAAGAATACTAAACTATTATTAAAGATAATAAATTGGGTAAGGAGAAGTTAAGTTTCCTTAACTAGGAAATGTTTTTCTCCAAGTTCACAGAAATCAGAGACAGAATTTGGGCCAGATCCACCCACCTGCCTCTTCTAGGGATTCTCTAGTACTCTATTATCATCGTTCTAAAATATTGATCACTGTATGTACACTACCAACTCATTAACCTTCTTTTCATAATAACTCTTCAAAATGCAAGAGGGACTCATATTTCTTTTCAAACTTACTAAAGGTTATTATTTTTATAGCCTTGCAAAGGGACCATTTGATACCAAGATCAATATATCTGAACATTTTCTCAAGTTATCTGGAAAAAAAAAATACCAGGAAGGATAGCTGGGAACTGATACAGTATGCTTGAATAATAATTCCCAAACCATTTTGTAGAATTTTCATTTTGTTCATGAACACATTGATGGAGGATCTGTAAGTGTTTCTTAGAGCTTCAAAGATCATTTTTAAATCTTTCCATTTTCTCTGTCATTTTATATTACTTTCTGCTCCTAGGTCAGTTTATATATTTCCTACTGTGTCTCTGTTTTTAGTGTGGCAGAGTTTCAATGTTTTTTTAAGTGTGTCAATTTAATGGACTAGTTTATAATTTAGACCCAAATAATGGTGTTTTTGTGGAGAAAGGCTGGATGGAGGGGACAGGATGGAGAGAAGGAAAGAGCGGGTGTGAGGTAGAGATAAACTGGAGCGTATTGGGATTGCCTTTTAAAATCCTACACAGATTTTCCCCCATTCAGATAACTTGCTGACCTTATCCTATGCTACATCTGATTGCAATTACTTCAGTTTGTTAAGCTGACCAATTTTAGAAACTTGGACAATGTACTTCGTTGCAATCAGATCTGCATTAAAACCCAGAAATGAAGGATAAATCAGTTATTGCCATTGAAGTTGTTATGTTGTATTTTTTCCGAAAGAAATACACTCATGTCAGCAGGCCTGAACTTTAATTTCCCCCAAACTTCTAACATGTCTTCTGCAAATAAGTCTGGTAGCTTCTACATAATTAATCTACAATCTTGTGAAATTCAGTTACAAGGCCAATTCATCACTGCTCTTGTCTTTTGTAAATTTTATAATTATTGACAACACATTTTAAGGTACAAAACACATAGACAGGAGAAAAATTAGAGGAAAGTCATACTATAAATTTTTCAGCATTAATATATAGATGTTCCCTGTCCACCAATAAATTTCAATTTATCTTTCCATCAGGCCATGCCCATGGGTGGAGTGATTTGGCAACTTCTTAACACAATGTGATTTAAGGGCTGCAAAAGGAGGTATCTCAGAATTTTAAATTCCTTCCACAAATTTTCTTAGCTTCCAAAATCCCCACCCTTTCTCTCTAGAGTAGGGACCAGAATGCAGAAAGCTCAGTTAAAATGCAGATATGTCACCCAGGGAAGTAGAGTCTAGGGTCTATACTCAATTCTTTGTAATTTCCCAAGCAGAGAACAAAGCCCTGAGAAGAGATGAGACTTCAGGAGGGTAGAATGAGTAAAAAAAAAAAAAAAAAAAAAAAAAAAAAAAAGGTACAGAGCCTTTAGGGCAGCTAGTCACATGTTCTTGGAATCTAAAACTATACATGTTTTTGTTGGCAGAGAAGAACAGGCCTAGGGGAAATACTTTGGCAGGGACACCAATAGGTGTGGGATAATGAGAGTGTCAATTACTTGCCAAGCACTGGTGCTCTCAAGTACATGATCTTGTCTTACTTAATCCTCAAAGCAAACTTGAGTGTTAGGAGTTACTATGCTCATGAAGAGACGAGAAAATGAGCCCCAAGGGACCCAAGTTCACCGAGCTACTGTACATCAGCATCTGGGTTTGAACTCATGGTTAAGCACCTTCACCTTCACTATCTCATGGAAAAAGCAGGAAGGCAGAACATGTGGAGCATGACACATGCCAGGGAGATAGAGGAAGCAGAAAGGCACTGGTGTCTATTTCTTGGGATATCTGGTATGGGAAGATGAAATGAAGTCTATGTCTGACTAATGTTGACCAGTATAGAAAAACTGGTTTCCAGGTGGGTAAATATTCAGCTTCAGATGCATTTCATGAGGCTCCTCTCCCATCTCTTCCCTGTGCTCACCCTGTGCTCCAATAATCTACTCTGTCCCCTCTCTGCATTTGTTCTTTTTCCACCCAGAAAGTTCTTTCTACTGTGTTTGTCAAACTCCTATAAAGTGGAGTAACTTCTGGTACTTCTGGTTAGATTGTAAAGTCCACAAGTAGGCATAATTCTACTTAGTCAAAGTTAATCTGTAAAACTCCTGAAATCACCTTTAAAGTTCAATATCCTTGGATTTGTCATTGCAGACCTCTTCAGCATAAGAGAGCTGAGGCTCCTGGAGGAGGGCAGATTCCCGGTAGTCATCTCCTAATCCTTCAAGATGCTTTCTCATTAGATAGAAGGTGGGCAAAAATTACCCCATCCTGATTTACTTGCTTTGTTTCTTCCTTCCTTCCTTCCAAATGGATCATTTAATTCAAGTAAATCATTCATATGATACAGCTTTGCTGCAATTCATTCAAACTGGATTGATAAGACACTTCTTCAACACATATGTCATTATAGCCTCTGACCTCTTTGACACTTATTTTTTCTTACCATGTCATCTTTATTGTACTCATCTTCTACATGGATCATAAGATTGTGTTTTATTCATGTTTCTAGGCCCTACCATGCATAACCAATGTGCTGAATTTAAATTAAGCAAATAGTTGCATATAGATAGTTTAGCTTTGACTGGCCAGAGGCACTTCCTGAAGAGTGACCAGATACTTTATGATCTCTGTGGGCATAACATTGGCACAAGGTTGGGTGGAATCAGAAACTCCTAGGGGAGGAAAGGTCCTGGGTCTAACCTGGCAGCAGTATACAGCCTGGCAGCCTCAGCAAGGCAAAGTTGGTAGTTCCAGGTTAATGTAGGGAAAAGACCCAACTCTTCACCATCCCTGATGAAGTGCCAGAGGCCTCACTATGTAGAAGTGGCTCTGCCTTGGGATTGATTAACTGTATACTGGAGCCAAGAGGCCCTTAGTGCAGACAGAACATTGAGGAGAAAGGGAAGTGAATAGAAGAGATTATTGGAAGAATCTTAGGCACAAATGTCATGATAAATAGAAAGGTAGACTTTCAAAACTCTTTCCTTGAGAGATAAGGAGAGTATCCATTCCATCTCAAGATTATCTAAAATCAGCATAGTGGGGAAACATTTTCTTTCTACCCTCATATGGACTCAGGACTGGCCCCCATGTTTAAATCCTGAGTTTGTCTCTCAACATTGGCAACTTTTAGGTATATGACCTTAAGTAAGTTTTTAAACTGTTCTGTGCCTTAGTTTCTTCATCTCTCCAGTAGAAACCCCTCAGAGGGTTGTTTGATGAATGAAATGAACGAATCCACACAAATCACATAGGATGGTATTTATCCTTAGTCAGCTGTCAATATTAACCAGCACCTCATCCATCATCGTCAATTCACGCATTAACTTTACCTCAATTTTCTACCCTCTTCCTACTTCTCCATTTCACATACCCCAGTCACGGTAGCGAACCTGGACCATCCCAGTTTCAAGACTCCACTCACGTTCTTCCCTCAATTTGAATGGCAGAACTATTAGCTGCTCCTATTAGCTTGTCTTTACCTCTTTCCCCTGGTTTTAGCTGGGCCCTGGGATACCCAGCTAAAGAGTCCATTTCCCAGCCTTCCTTGCAGCTGTGGCCATGTGACTACCTGGGTGGTCAAACAGAGCTGAGACAAATTAATGTGTATCATTTCCAGAACATGCCATTAAAAAAGAAGGAGTATGCTTTCCACTGCACTGGCTGAAGTGTGGACATACCACAAGATGGAAGTCATGTGGTGAGGAAAACAGAGCAAGAAGACAAAGACACAGGCCAAAGTTGACTTCCTAGAGCAGAACTGCCCACATTTAAACAAGCAGGTCAGGTTAGTTTACTCTCTCAGGACTTATTTTTTTTCTGCTTAGTATCTTTACTCTTTATGGTCTATCACTACCTATATTAGAGACAAATATATTAACATAGACAATCAATATTAAGCTTTGAAGAACATATGATCTTGAGGGATCTTAAAGTGAAAAAAATGGCAAGTTGGTTTTTCCAGCTTTTCTGAAAAGGCATTTACTGAGGCCAGCTTCTTTTTTTTCCTTGCTTCTTTTTTTGGCTTGGTTCTTTCCTGCTAATCAGCACAATTTTTAAAAGTTGAGACACCTTGGCTAAGTCACAAATTTTTATTAAAGTGTATTCTTTGTAAAAATTTGGCATGACTCACCTATGACTGTTTCAAAGATTGATATGACCAATCCATGTCAGTTTTTCGACAGCATGAGCTTCCATTTTCTTCTGAGTATCTATCATCACACATCTGTGCTGTGTGTACAAAATTCCACCTCCCGAGAGCCCCACGTTTGATAGAATCAAGTTTGTCTAATTTTTCAAACAGTGTTAATTCAGTTTAAAAATACTTTTCTCATTATGTTATTGCAAGGGTCTTCTTTTATTCTATCTCATGCTTTAATCTATCCTGGATCTAACACTTATTTAATTAGAATTTTACTGTTGGAAAGGGGAGCTCAATAAAATTTGGCATCCACTTCCTACCCCCTGTCAAATTTCTTGTGGTGCATCAAAGAGATGAAGGAAAGTATTACTTTCTGCAGATAACACAAGACAAACACTAGAGATTCAATCCATTTGGAAAATATTTCCCTCACATCTTCTTTTATCTGCAGGGTAATTTCCTTTGTAGTGGGTTTCACAATGCAAATTAGGCACAGTTTATTTATACCCAAGTGCATGAAAATGAATTTATATGTACCCCAGAGGAAATGTTTCATGGAAACATCCACTTTTTCTTACTTTAGAATTATAGAAACCTCTGCAGTATATCCTCTTCCATAAAGATCTTAGGGGTATAGAGCCAGTTTTCATGAGGCAAGACAGCTCCACCCCTGCTCTCCAAGAAGGACTCACTAGAATTATCATTCCCACTTTAAATCTCTCCAGTTGATTAAGGTGTTGTTAGCAGTATAACTCAATCAACCAACATATATATTTATTTGATTTCCAGTTAGAAGAGAGGCTCTGCCATTTGTAAGAAATATAAGAAAAGATATTATTTTTGCCCTTAGAGAGTTGCCAATATAGCTGTAGAAACTTGTGAGAGTCCCTGGCTTTTCAAGTCCTCTTTAGAAAAACAAAGTCATGATTCTCAGATGTCTCATAAAAGACCATCCCTGAGAACAGTTACACTCACCCTTGGCTGTTCAAATCCCTTATGTCTGTTATCATGTCACCTGAATTTGAATAGAATTTTCAATCTTTAGTGAATTAAATTCTCAGCAGGGACTGCATCTTATAAATCCTCCTTGTCCTCAATGCCTAACCTAGTACCATATACACAAAATACATTAACGAATAAATGAGTGAATGAATGAGTGGACTTTTGATATAGTGTCAATGTAGCTAAAACTAATTTATCTTCAGGTCTAGATGCAAGACATTATAGTAAGATCATTTCTCTTCAGGCCCAAGGACTAGACTGATTGCTTCCATTTATATCCATCCAAATCTGTTTAACAAGTATTTACTGAGGGCTCACTGTATGTCAGATAGTGTTTTGATGCTGGGAATACAGTGATAAATAAGCCAAGAATTTGCCCTAGTGAAGCTTACATTCTAGAGAGAAAGTAATGCTAAGGAAAGAATTTCTCTTTAGTAAATGAAGCAGCCAGTAAAGGAAGGAAGAAAGATTGCAACCATGTCATCCTGGGCTTATAGGTAAATAGCACTTGTTTACTTAAGCTTTATAAAATTCAACAACAAAATAGCTTCTGTCTCACAAGTAAATAAACCAAAATGAATTAGTCCTTGAAAAGTAGAAATGAAAAATTATTCCCCATTACCTAATCGGTACATCCATAAAAGAAACATTTTAAAAATAAACTAAAATAAAAATTTTAAATGTATCTCCGAATGAAATAGCTGAACTATACTTTGCATAAAATTTTATTCTGTGCTTTAAGCCAATGCTTCTCTAATTTATGTGCTATCCTCTCTGAATTCCTTCTGTCTCCTTTAACAGTCTTTTACCAATGCATTAAGTTTTTCACTAAAATTTTCATGAGGAGAGAAACACTGATAAGATGCCCAAACTAAAAAAAATTGCTTATATCTTATGTAATCTACTGAATAAAATATGGTTAATGAACAACACAGAAGTGATGCATTTAATCCATGTGGAAGTTAACTGTTCTTAGATTCCTCTCTGTCACCTCTCCCCTACCAGTAACCAGAGTAGGGATTAATGATGAATGTGGTGAATGTTTCTTTCTTTCTAAAATTTGCATTTCTAATTTGCTATATTTGAATAATAATCAGGTAGGTGCTTTTGATCATCAATGGTAGGGAGAGACAGAGGGTAGAAATATATCTTTCACTAATTTGAAAAATTATTTTTTAAGTAGGAAATCTGAACTTAAAATGTTACTATGGTTCATTGTGCATTATAAATATAGCTAAATATTGAATTAGGTTAAATATAGCTCCCTCTATATATTCATGACTGCTGAAAATGGTTTAATTTATTCTGGAAATATTTTACTTCTATGACATAATCGACAAGGAGATTATGTCAGGAATTTACATCTTTTCTGTTGAAAATAATATATTGATGATATATATGTGTCAGCAATATTTCATTCTTAGTTTTATCTTTTTATCTCTTAATGATTAAACATTTTTAAAAGTAGTGTTTCTGAATTTCCTTCCAGATCATCTGTCCATCACTAAGTTAGGAAGTTCTGGTACCCATATCACTAAGGTACCTTCTGGGAGGGGCAGAAAATAGAAATCTCTCAACTGAGTACCAAAACCTCAGCAGACTCTGGGAAGGCAGGAAAGCAGGAAGGAAGGGAGGAAGGGAGGGAGGATGGGAAGGGAAGGGAGAAGGGAAGGGGATAGAAAGGGGACTTTGGCATCTGAGGTAGCCCAGCCAGAGATTTACAAATTAATTTCTTCTGCTGTGCTTCTGCCACATTTGCCACCTCCTTGGAGTTGGGAGCAACCATTAGACTGGGTTCTGGGGGATGGAATGTGGGAGGAAGTGAGGTTTGCCACTTCCAAGCTTGACCCACAAAACTCCCTGCACAAACCTGCACACATTCCTACTTTTCTGGGTCAGCCAGCTGCAGAGGATTAAGGGAAGCCCTCTCAGAAGGATCTAGGGGGTATTGGAGCCACTAGATGGAGCAAGGGCAGCAGAGCACTCTCACTGGATGGGCAGTGTGAGGAAGAAATAAACTCTCACTGTGCTGAGCATTCGAGTGTTTCTTATAGCAGTAGCCTTCCTAACAGATACAAAACCTAAAGAAATAAATTGGTAATAACACATTCCATATCTTTTAGTCCTGTGAAGTAGTTGGTCCTCATTGATAAAGCTTATTTAGGACATCTTTAATGAGAAAAGAACAAGCACTGGAAGCTTCTCCACCTCCACTAACAAGGGATGCATCCTGTTCATTTATACACCATAAAACATCAAGAGGAGAGTTTCATTGCTCTGCATGGGAATTTAATATTCTTTGGTGCTGTACTGATGGCCAATGATCTTTTTATTCCTCTGGGGGGAGGGGGAAGAGCAAGAATCCTGGGTCAGTAACGTTAGATTTCACTGACATATGAAGCAATTTTGGCAAACCTAGTGAGCCTTTTGGTTGTGATTTATATCTAGTCAGGGAGAAATGACATCTGGGATGTCTGATTTATTCACTAGCAAAATGCTGGCTGAACCTAAAATAAGAAAATAGAGATTTATGTAACAGATTGCAGCGCCTTAATTTAAGAATGGTTAGGAAACCAGCAGACACTCCATGGCTCGGCTCTGCCTGGAATCACATGCTGTAAGCTAATATTACCTTTCTCAAAGTATTAAGTCATATGTTGAGAGTTAGGGCATTATTTTTTCACCTGAACATTTTCAAGATGACTCTTTAATATCCAAATAAGTTCTGGCATTCAATTACATGTCGACTGCCATAACAAAGCAAGCAGCTTTTGTAGAATTTAGCAGACAGCTATAGTCTATTGTAAGTCTACTTGGAAGCCTACAGGCTACTTCATACTAATGTCCAAGCCAGGAGAACCAGGGAAATACCAGGACTTGATAAGCAATCCTGTCCCTTTTAAAGAGACCTCTCAAGGTCTATGCCATAATTATTTCCTCTTCAAAACCTTGTAAAGTTTTCCTGAATCATAATTGATATAGGAAATATCCAAATGCAATTTCTGTCTGGTCTCTGTGCCCCTACTAGGTGTGCTCCTCCTAAGCCACCAGTGTCTTCTTGTGTTGAGGAGACTGAGTCATGTAACAAAGTCCTGCTTCCTGTTTTCTGCTTGGCATTGGCTATGAGATAGCTCAAACCCAATACACAGTCCCCTCTAGGGAATTCAAAGGACTCACGCTTGACCATGGTGCACTAACCTTAGTCAGACTCCTCTCTTCATTTTGTCCTCTAGTCTGACATTGTTACCTATGTTCTCATCCATGCATTCATTAGTTGATCAAGCAATACATTTATTATGTTAGCTGTGTAAAATTTTTCTGAAGGAGGCTAGGGAACCACAGAGAGAGCCAGAAATGATCAAAAGGAGAATAACAATGAAGAAGGAAAGAAGAAATCGAGGGACCCCTGGGTAGCTCAGTGATTGAGCATATGCCTTTGGCTCAAGGCATGATCCAGGGATCTGGGATCGAGTCCCACATCGGGCTCCCTGTGTGGAGGCTGCTTCTCCCTCTGCCTGTGTCTCTGCTTCTCTCTCTGTGTGTCTCTCATGAATAAATGAATAAAATCTTAAAAAAAGGAAATAAGAAATCGAGATAAGAGAAAGAAGATAGAAAAAGGAACAAAAGGCTAGAGGGAAGAAGGAGGGAGGGATACAGCCATATTTCTACTAGTGTTCAGCAGGTGAGAAAGTTGAGTGTCTTATCTCAGGATCAGTAAACAGGTATATTTACTTTTTTCCTTTATAGGAAGCCAAAAATCTTGCCATTGTTCTTCTTTTAAAGTCCCCACAGAGTAAAGGGATTGCACTGAAGAACCCCTCCTACAATATGAAATTTTGTTACCTCATCATGCCTTCCTTAATGTCAAGATTTGGGAAGAATCACCATTGTAATGATTGGGAATGGAATTTTTATCCCTAGCAAGACTAACCTCAGTAAGCCAGTAAAGGCTGTTAGGTGCTCCCCATTCAATTCTACCTTCCATTGGAGAGAGGTTGTCAAGTGTCTCAGGGAACATGGTCCCAGCTTCTTCATACCTTTCACTCTGGGCAGCAGGGCTCCCAGGGCAAATAGTGAGATAAATCATTCCTATCTTCCTCCCTTCCTCAGGAATTTAACCCTTTGCTCAGGCACATTATGCCATCTTGCTGACCATAGGCACTTTCCTGGCTTGGCCAGGGACCGCTGCCTTTGCATGTAGCTCAACAGGTCCCTGAGTGAGTCTTTCTCCCACCAAGATTAAGTGCTTCTTTCTTCTTTTTCCTTGGTAAGAATATAATAAATGATTTCACCACTAAGTGCTAGGAGGTTACAGACCCAGTTCTCAAAGCAGGAATGGAGACGATAAAACTACAGAATCTGTCAATATGAATTTATATAAGGAGATAGAAAGCATGATCTGAAAAAAACAGGCAGGTGGCATTGAAGATAAGCTGTGTACATTCCTTGTTCATCTCTTGGGGTGTTTGATCGTGTACACTAGGCTCTACAACTTCTCACAGTAATATTTGCCCATTTAAAAACAAACTTTTTTCTTTAAAGGAATGGATCTATAGCAGATAAAAAGTTTTGTCTGTAAAACTAGAATGCAAGAGATACTGCTTTAATTTCTTTTCTTAATCGGTTCCAAGTTCATTCTTCTCCTCAAGTAGTAAGAAATCTGATCAATATTGGGGCTTTCATCCCACCTCCCAGGTGTGGAAAGCTCTCTGTCATCTTATGCATTTGACAATGTTAGGGAAAGGCTCTCCTCTTCTGTTCATATCTGGTCATCTCTGTGATGCTTGATTCCCAAGTCCAAGAAACCCCCTAAATGCAGGGAATTACTCAATGTCCCTGCCAAGCCCGGGCTCCCAGAGATTCAGCTTTTATGTTAGTCTACCCCCTGACTTCTCTGAGAAATTCCTTCTCTGTAGGATAATTGCATGGTAGGGGTAATATCTGGCACTTTTTGGGGGCATTCAGTTTGCTTTCTTCCTTTCCAACTCAGTCAATCCTATCTCTTGAACTCCAAGCCCAAGAGTTCATCTGCTCTCTCCTCTTCCAGTACTATCCAGCATGGCAGGCCTCATTTTCACAGAAGAACATGAAGCATCTAAGAAGGAGAATTGCTTTTTTGCCTCACAACTCCTGTTTTCCTTCCTGGACCTCACTCACTAACCCTCAAGATAAGGCAACACAGAGACTTAGCCATGAAAACGAAATAGCTGTCAGCAACTCAATAAATAATCCCTGCCCAAATAACCAGAGATGGAATGAGAGGTGCCACTGAGTAGCTGAAGTGGAAGAAAATACGAGGCAGTGTAGACATTTGCTTTATACCATGGCCCTCCCCCAAGGAAGGAGCACCAGCCACATGTATCCAGACAAGAGGATGAAAGATCTCCCTGGGGAAGGCCTCAATTTAGTCTTGGAAAGAACAAAACTTTGACTGTGGAAAATTGGGGCTCAAATACAAATTCTACCATTTGGAACCTCTGCAATACTGCCAAGTAATGTCTACCCTGCGTCTTCGAATTCAATCCATAAAATGGGATGCAATGCCTTCTGGCAAAATCTTCATGAGGAGTAAGTAAGCCCCATCTCTCTTCGACTCCTTTCCCAAATGTGCTATTACTTTCTAGAAGGCTGGCAGAAGGGTAGGAAATGGCAGAAAGACCAGAGGAAACATTTTAGGAATCCAAAAGGACTATGCTCTCCAGCCCATGCCTTATTTTTTTAATTTTTAAAAAAGATTTTATTTTTTAAGTAATCTCTACACCCAGCATGGGGCTCAAACTCACAACCCTGAGATCAAGTGTTGGTGTGTTCCATCGACTGAGTCAACCAGGGGCTCCTGGCCGACCCCATGTGCCAGATCAAGCAGGAGCAAATGAAAGGCCACTACTCCTACCTCCTCAGCTATCCCTATGGTCCTGAAGGTAATCCACTCAAATGCACTACCATGGTTAAATCTCAAAGCCTTGGAGTCAGCCATACCTGGGTTTGGATCTCAACTTCATCTCAGACACATTCAGTGAGCTTATTGATATGTGAAACGGGATTAACTACTTATGACAAGAGTTCTCTAAGACAAAAAATGAGATGACACACAAAAGGTTTAGTCCAGTATCTGACAATAGTGGCCCTCCTGTTATTTTTATTATTCTTATTGTTAATATCCTCTGTTGACTTGCTCAGAAACCTTTCGATGTTTCAGAGTTTCAGTATTATCAGCTACTGAGACTTTTCCTTTTCCTTCTTGTTCAGTTGGTTTAATTCTGAAACAATCTTCCAGCCTCTTCCTGATTATGTTCAATCATGTCTGAATTCCATTAATCCACTAATTTAAAATCCTAATAATTATCAGTCATTCCAAAGCAGCTGCAAGGTACAAGAGTTCACAAACAACAGAGAGCTGCTTCCATGGAACTCCAGTGGGCATCCTGCTCCACGTTGCAAGGCCAAGTGCGCACAGGACGTATGCTAGTAAACAGCCTCACCTTCACCCGGGATACCATCTTTTATTATTATTATTACTCTCTTTTTTCCTCATCAAGGCTGACAAGTTGCACCAGGTATTTCCTTCTTACTTAGATACCAAAATAAAGTCTCTTCCAAACTTCTGGCTTTTGAGTTCTTATGCCAGGGCGTCGGAGCCAGCCCCTGAGTCATGCAACTGAAAGCCAAGCCTAGGGGAGGTGGTTTTCATTTCAGGAACTCGGCTCAGCTTCCTGGAGACTAAACACAGCAGCATCAATAAATAAGGGAGAAGGGAGGCAGTAATAAAAGAAGAATTTCGACGTCAGTCAGTTTCAACGTTAACTAACCAGTATATAATACTTAAACATGGCTCTACAAGAGAATGCATTTCTATATGGTGGAAGAAAAGGATCAAAATCCGAGGCAGAGTAAGGCTGGATACTGCCACTAGACAGCCAACATGAATGGAAATGACATTTTCCTAAACGTGCAGTCCTTTTTGTTTTTGTTTTTTTTTTTTTAAATAAACCAGACTCTTCCTAATGGGTATTTTTAAGTTCCATTTTTCTTCCTTTCATTCATTCTGTAAATTTTTATGAACCCCTCCTCTGTACCAGATGCGGGATGTATAACAGGGAACAAGACCCACTTCGTGGAGTTTATATTCTACTGGGAAAGGCAGCTCATAAACAAGGGTTTTTCCTTAGACCAAAGGACAGTGAACTAACCATGTGGCCCCGGGCAAGTGTTCTAATCTTCTTATGCACCATTTCCTCGTCTGCATAAGGAGGATATTAATAGTCCGTACGTTGGAGGATTGGTGCGGGGGGTAAATGAATTGCTATGTGTTCCAAGCTGTGAGCAGTGCCTGGCACAGGGTAAGTCTTTCCTCAGTGTTGGCTGTTAGCAGCTCCACTGGAATGCAGGCGCAGAGGGCAGGGCCTTCTGTTGTTTTGTTTATCGCTATATCCCCAGTGCTTAGAACAGTGCCTGAAATAGAATAAGTGCTCAATAAATATTTGCTGAATGACCAAAATCAAATCAAGTTAAAGATTGTGTTAAGAGATGCGAACAGGTTCCCCTACACAAAAAGTGGGAGAGCAGGGAGCAAGGTTGATATGGCCAGGTCTCTATAAAAAGCTAGAAAAGGATTCCAGTAAGAAGGAACAAAAGCAGTGGCCTTGTGGCGGGAAAAGCTTGCTGTGCTCAAGAGTCTCCTAATCCCTGAGGGTGAGCACATCCAGCTGCTTGGCCACTGGCTTCCAGGCTGCATCCTGCAGTGCTCCGATGACCATCTCCTGCCCTTTCCCTTCCTCTGGACTGTTTTCCCCACACAGTGGCAGAGGACTTCTCTCAACTTGAATATCTCTCAATTTGAATATTTTCTTTAAGGAATAGCAGTGGAATGTCAAGGGAGCAGGAAGTGGAGGAATATGTTTTTCTCAAATATTTCAGCTCTGCAGACTCAGTGGAAAGTGGTTTGAGGTCACCCATGACTTTCTGACATCTTTCCTTATTTTTCTGTCCCATGTTTCACACCCTTTCTTCCTGAGGACGTGTGACAACTTGGAAATCCCAAGTCTTGTCTTTAAGCTCCTAAGTGAAGTGCTTGTGTTGTATCTCATAAACTCATTCTCCAGTGAGGGATTTCCGTCCTTCCAGTTTCCATCCCTAGAAGCCCCAGATTCTTCTACAAGTAGTTGCTGGTGTCTCCTTAGAAATGTACTGATTTGCTCAAAAGAGAGAGTGGTATTTACTGTAAAGTAGACTTCCGGGCAGCCCGGGTGGCGCAGCGGTTTAGTGCTACCTGTAGCTCAGGGTGTGATCCTGGAAACCTGGGATCGAGTCCCACATCAGGCTCCTTGCATGGATCCTGCTTCTCCCTCTGCCTGTGTCTCTGTGTGTGTGTGTGTGTGTCTCATGAATAAATAAATAAAATCTTTAAAAAAAATGTAGACTTCCCTCTGCTTTACGATAAGACCTCGTATAGTCTAGTCAGATTTGTTTCCATCTAGAAAGGGAAGAGGGGAGGAGGACCCTCAACTACTCCTGAGAGTTAGTTGATTGGTCCAGCCACTAATGTGCCCATCTAGACAACGGGGTATTTCAGCCACCATCACCAATATGCCCTGCCTCCAACAGGGTCACTGTCAACCTTCACAGATTCATTGTTTTCTAGCCATGCTGAGGCAAGAAAAGAAGAGTAGCTGAAAGATATCCATTCTCTCTTGTGGCCAGGGCCAAAGAAAGGAGCAAGAGAACTTCTAAGTAAGTTCTTTGCTAGTTTATTTGCCATGATTGTTTAATGTCCAGGAAATGTTCATCAAATCAAGAAATGTAATTCCTTTGGGATTGGAAAAAAAAGTTTCCATTACACAGTATCTTCCCACTGGAAACCCACATTGATTTCCCCTTTTTTTTTCTAAGACTGTCTGGTGTAGTTGTCAAAGTACCCAACTGGAAACTGAGGCCAAGGGTTCGAGTCCTGGGGGTAAAATTCTGTTTCTCAGGAAGTCTCCTTGTCCTGCAGCATCCTTGCCTATAAAATGGGAAGGGCGTAAGGGCGTTGGGCATGGTGTTTGTTCTAGCTCTCAAACATTCTGTGGATCTCTTTAACAAGCATAAACTTGCAGACGTTCCTTTGGCACACCCAGAGAGGAATTTGCCATGTTTGGGCACCATTTAGTGAGGTCCTCTGCTTAGTGCCTTTACCAGTATCAGTTGGACTCACCTAGTTCAGATATCTTTCTGTAGCAAGTTCAGATGGGATTATCTCTTGTTTAGATTTTTTTAAAGAAAAAAAATATATATATACATATTAAAATGGATTCTTTTAAAAAGAAAAAAAGTATGTGTCTTGAACTGACACTATGGAACATAGGACATTAATATTATTTGTAAAGATCCAGAATTAGAGCAACTAATATGTAGTTATATGTAAGGTGGTTTCCAGTATTACCTTCAATCTTTCCCCACTAAGTGTTAATAAAACACTTAACCAGATACCTGTAAGGCAAACATTTCTATCATGGTCCTGTTCTTATTTTCCCTTTGTAAGCCTCATGCAGAACAGGGCAAGACCTCTCCTGTATACTATACCAGTCTGTACGTGACCCTCCTTCTAGACTGATTTGAAGAAGTCTTAGTGTCTTCTATGATTTCACAACATTCACACATTAAAGTTCAGAGTCTTCATCAGTTGTCTTTATATAACTCTAGCTATTTCTATTCCTACTTGTGAATGCACAGACTCATACAAATGCAAGAACTATGGAAAGCATGGCTCATCTCCAGGGCCACTATACAACATAGGAGAGGTAGTTGCCACTTGCCTGCTACAGAATACCTTCTCTTCTCTGCCCTACAGCATAGAAGGGCTTTTAGAGACCACCCTGAGTTTTGGAGAGAAAAGAACATCTGAACTGAGTGCTGCCTAAAGAATTCTTCTCCAAGAGGCGGAAATCATTACCCCAAGGTACTTCCTGAATCTCACCAGCCAATGGCCCCAGAAAGATAGCAGCTGTGAGTAAAACCATGAACTTTCTGGCCACAGGGATTTTCTTGCTTAACTGCTTTACCCTCATTTATTCCACATTATACTCTCCTGGTTGTCAGGGATTTGTCTTCTTTAGCTTATGGCTTTGGAACTCATGGTTATCTGTATGCATCCAATGATTCACCATTTGTTGGGAATTACAGAAGAGGAAGCTCAGCAAAGCCTCCTTTCAAAAGTTGGCCCAGAATTATGCAAGTGGGTTGAAATGAGTAGTAGAAACAGATGATTTTAATTCATCTCATCTGTTCATTACCTGCAGTGCAGATGCATGTTTGTGAGTATTGCAGCATATGTTCCATTTTTCTTTTACCACATCCCTTGACCCCGTCAGTGCACTAGAGATCCTTAAATTCCCCTTCCCAGAAAGTTATATATAATCTCAACATTCCTGAATTTCCATCCTGTGCCTT
The DNA here is from genome assembly GCF_003254725.2 of Canis lupus dingo. Classification (NCBI taxonomy): domain Eukaryota; kingdom Metazoa; phylum Chordata; class Mammalia; order Carnivora; family Canidae; genus Canis; species Canis lupus. Next base: position 34,300,942 of record NC_064243.1, read on the forward strand.
TCATATGATCAACAAAAATACATAAATGATTGTAAAACTGTGAAAACTACTTCTTGCTTCTACTGAGAAACTGGGATTCATTCTCAGCATTTTCTTGCAATGTATCCCTATACCTACTCCCTCCAAAATGTGTGACTGTAATTCATTATTCTTACCATTTCTGTTACTTTCATTATAAATGTTTGCTCAATTTCAACTTTAGGAGTCATCAGTTTGCAGTGCATATAGATTCCCCCTAACGTCACCTGGGTGTTTATCACTCAAGAAGAAATTGTATTGTATCAATAAATCTCCAGGAAACATACATGGTGGCATCCAATCCCTACAATAGTTTAATATTCTTATCCTGAATTATTCTACTTGAGATGTACAAATGAAAATACTATCAAAATGCTGTCTTTCATGCTCAACACAAGCCCCTACATGAAGGCTTCTATGATGACTCCCACTTTCACAGACAACCATCTCCTCTGTGATCCCACAACACAGAGGCTCTGTGTCCCCATCTAGTGCTGAATCAGATCCTGTATCAAACTGATGCCTGTTGCTCTGTGTGGAGTACTCTTGTCTTGCCAATTACATTAGCATTTCCTTGAAGGCTGTATACATGCAGCTAGCTCTGCATGTCCTCTGCCTCCTCCCCGTATAAAGAATAAAATAAACCTTTCTGTGCTCCCTTACCACCCTCTTTTTCTCTCTAGAATGATAGTTTTCACCCTGACTGTAAATTTTTCCTTTGACATTTCTCAGTAGACCCTACACTAGATGCTAGATTGTGAACTCATTGAAGGCAAACTGTTGTATTATTCAACTTTATATCTTCAATGCCCAGTGCAGAACAACTTTTCAATAGCATTTGTTCCACAATGAAAGGATAAATGGACAAATACATAATTATTTCAAGAATTTTTAAATTGCATATAGTGCTTTAATGTAATGTTTTAACAAAGTACTTATTAAATATTAAAGAATCAATAAGTACCACACTGTAACAGTTCAACGAGCCTTATATTTTTTGACCAAAATTATTTTCCCTGCTCAGATTTTCCCAATGAGTAAAACATGCAATAATGTGTAAGAGGAACCCAGTTATTGCTAAGATGCAAATAAAATGTAGCGCCTTGTGCTGAAAATGTGACCAGAAAATAGTTGCTAGTTTATACATAACACACTTAGAAAAGTGCAGAAATGTTCAAACAGTGATTCCTGTGTGTTTGATAGCTCCAAGAACAACATCAAAGTACCATAAAAAAATCTCCTGCTAAATGTGAAAACCTGACAGTCTGCCCTATCTCCTGCTGAGGGTCTGCCTCATGTCTCCTCTCTGGGAGAAACATTTTCTTTGTATCATCAAAGTAGGCAGTGAATATTCGAGTGGACTTTCACCTTGCCTGAGACCTCTAACAACATACCCTTCTACCTCTGCTCTCTAAGCTCTCTGCAAATGAGCTAAGCTAAAAATCACATCACCCAGTTCAACCCACTGTTATTTCAAAGTGCAACCCACATGTGAGAAAGAAGCCTGTGGCAAGCCATTCAAGGTATTAAAACCGTGACTCACTGCCAGACAGAAAAAAAGTATTCTCTGCCCAGAAATTCAGTAACATGTTACTGCTAAAATTAAAAAAGAAAAACTCTCAAAACAGATCTGTGATGAATTTGTATTAATGATGGCATTACAACATAATTCTGAAAAGAAAAAAGTCTAAAATTCCAGTAAGTTCATAGAACATTAGATAATATCAAATAGCAACAGCAAAACACAGGAGATTGTCCCTGAAAAAATGCCTTCTTTAACTGAATGAAGTCATAGAGTTATAAGAGGGGAAGGACAGTCTGGCTTTCTTGGCAAGTCTGTATTTAAACCAAGTTTGGAAGTAATTTCAAAAAGAATTATCATATATATATATATATATCAGTCATATCATTTTTTAAATTTATTTTTTATTTTTTAATTTTTTTTAGTCATATCATTTTCAACAACGATTACTTTGCACCCAGGACAGAGATTCCTCCTAGTATCTCTGGTTCATCGTGAGAATTGATATGGGCACTAAATGTAACCCCAGGCCCTGGGTTGTACTTGGTACCCTGAAACATAGTAAAGTATAGTCCTTCATGTATCAAAAGTACACCAATTTGATCACACCAATGTGATCAAATAAGGCAGTAATTCGGGAGCAGAAATCAATGTTACTATCTGAATATATTGCTTTCCCTTTTTTTTTTTCTGTACAGATAGTTGCTCAAGATTGGTGAGAACAAGGGAAGATCAATATGTTTCCACAATGTTAAAATCAGTTGAGAAAAATGAAAGATTCATCTAGTCTCCCCATTGTTTGCATTTGTGGTGTAAACAGACACTTGACTCTTTGGGAACTGAATTGGTACCTTTGGATATTGCAGAGCCGGAGTGAGACTTGGAGGAATGATAAGCACCCAATTATTTAAAAAGGCAAAAATGAGCATGAGAAGTATGGACAAGAATACTGGAAAAAGTCTGGGAGTAGAGGCTGCAGTGTGTGGTGAGAAGCACAGTTTCCTATGCTCATCAGCCAGCTGAGACCTGTTTCTGAGAACACCACCCAAAAATCCAAGAGGCTTTAATGGCAGACATTTGCTTCATAAGGCAGAGCTCATGATGCTTCCAGAGCATCAGGGGGCCTTATGAGATGTTGTGCCCACACTCATCCAGGACAAGCCTTCCCAGTGCATGTAAGTGACTTAAGCAAGGATTCATGAAATCTGTCATTCTCTAACACTTCATACCATAATGCGGATCCCATTTCTATCATTCACAAAGAAAAAGGAAAAACATAATTGAATTTTCCCAATAGGCTGGGACAATGGGCTGAATCTCACAAAAATAAACCTCACTCTTTCAGGTCTTCACCTCAATCATATTTCTTCGGCAAGGTCTTACCCAAACCTTAGACCATGTCAGATATCCATGCACTTTTGTGGCATCTTGCTCTGTCCCTTTCTTTATTGCAGACTATAAATTTGTTGAGGGGTGAGGACATATCAATCTCATTAACCATCATATCCCTAGTGCTCACAGCAGTTCCTGGTGTGCGAGTCCTCAATGAACATTGGTTGGATCAATGAAAGCATATACAAACTGTTATGTGTTCATTCAGGCTCAGAGCACTGAGTGCCTCATTAGAAGAGGTAGCAGGCCATGGTATCCAGGTGTGACAGCAAGACCTGGACATGGATCCAAAATGAGTCAACATTTCCAAAAGTGAACACTACACTGGCTCCATCAAGAAATTCAAATTCCACCCAAAAAAAGAGGGGATGGTGCTCATCTTCCCTGAAATTTTGTATCCAATTCTGGGGAAAATGGTAAACTGAAATTCATCCGGAGAAGAGCTACGATGACAGTGGTGCCTGAGAACCATGAAAGATGTCTGAACACCTGAGGCCAATTAAAATAAAAAACTGAGACTCAGGGAGACCTGTAAGCAGTCATCACGTATTTGAAGTGTTGGCCTGGAAAGGAAGGATTATACTTTTTATTGCCTGTAATTCTGGAAGGCAGAGAAAGGACCGATGCATATAAATCATAAAGAGGTATGCTGTGGCTTGAGAGAATGAAAAATGTCCCAATAATTATACCTATTTTAAAAAATGAAATGTGCTTATTCAGCCTCCGAGAGGGATGTTATGGAAAAATACTTAATGACAAAGCATGATAAAATCTGGTTCCAAAACATGGATATTAGGATTTTTCAAAATAAAGGAATACACATGCACACACAGACACACACACGCACACATACCTGGGAACATACATCAAAATGTTAACAGTGGTTATCATGTGATAGTACCATAGATGTTTTTAAATTTTTGTTATGCTTTTCTTTCTTGCTTTCTAAAATTATTATGGTGATGAAAGATTGTTTTCCTAATGACAGAAATAGTACTGTACAACAAAAATGGTTGTCTTGGGACCCGGGGAGTTCCTTTTCTGCTGGAGGTGTTTGAGCAAAGCCTGTATTTGTGTTTGTAACTTTCAGGGATGTCAAAAGGTAGCCCTTATTTAGAAAAGAAGACCTCCCTTAGCTCTATCAGCCTCTATGGTACCTTTAGATTCTGAAACTCTATTGCCCAAAATATTAGTTATGGATCACTATTATAATTTTAATAATATATAGCCATTGTGTAGTCATTAATCATAATTATTACTTATTAATAAAAAGCTGTAGCCTCTCAGATATGTCAGGAAGCTCAGAAGTCATCTTTTCTAACCAATTCTAGACAGAATTTAAAAAACCTTTAATGGTGATCACTGGGTGGCTCAGTGGTTTAGCGCCTGCCTTCAGCCCAAGGCATGATCCTGGAGTCCCAGGATTGAGTCCCACATCAGTCTCCATGCATGGAGCCTGCTTCTCCCTCTGCCTGTGTCTCTGCCTCTCTCTCTCTCTCTCTCTCTCTCCCCCCTCCCTGCCTCTCTCTCATGAATAAATAAAATCTTAAAAAAAAAAAAAAAAACTTTAGGCAACAAGTGCAGGTGGATGATTGAGTATGGTCAGGAACACATGTCTTTTCCTGTTGCCCATTCCAGCATGATTTACTCTAGCAGGTAAGAGGCATGCTGGTCTTAAAATCACCCAGCCCAACGGTGGATGAAGCAATTTAATCCATTCTCAAGCAAGAGAGGATGGTCCGCTGAAGCCTATGACACTGTTATCCCTCTCTGATATTTCACAATGAAAATAAGGAGAAGTGCTTTATCATATTTATACAATATTGTTTCCTTGACTTGAAAATTTCATCTTTTTCTCCAAAGCACAGAATGATCTTTTCCTTTTTACATGTCTTGTCTACTGTTATCAAACCTACTTTTTGTTGTTCACTCTACTCAGGACATCTAAACATTGTTACATAGAGTGATTTGAACTACAAACCTAAGTAGAGTTCAAACCAAGACACCTAACTCTAAGGAAAGCCTTGGGTAAAGGTTTAAAGTACAGGATATATTTTTCCTGAATACTAGAAGATACCCACATTCTCCCTAGGCATCCTCTCTCTGCTTCTTTCAGGAACCAGGACCTTTCCAACCCTTCTTCACTGTGCCACCCCCAAATCCAATTCCACTCTTAGGAAAGGCATATGAAATGTTTTCAAATCAAAGCCTACAGTAGAAAAAGTGATCAACTAACTCTGTAATTGTTTCCTATAGGCACTGCACCATGCAAGACCACATGGAAGAAACGAAGTGATATAAGACAGTCCCTGTTCTTATGAGCAGACACCTTAGTCAGGAAAACAAAACAAATTCGTGAATCATGAAATCACAAGGTAATATGTAGTAATTAATATTATAAACATTAAATGCTATTGGTAAATATTACTTACGTTCGGAGAATAAAATATAGTTATCTTAGAGCTGACAAATTTACAATGCTATCAAATGAACGAGGGAGCCATTCTATGGTGAGCTAGCAAGGCTGGTAGGAGGCATGGTAACGATGACAGTTCTAGCAGAATTCCAGAAAACAACAAAACAAATGACCCTGGTAGCAGGGACCAGTCTGTGCCATGCGCTACTTAAGTGCTATCAAGGTGTGGTCTGTGGACCAGCATCCTCCACACCACTTAGGAACTTGTTAGAGATGCAGAATTGAAGCCCCGCCCACAGAATTACTAAATCAAAAATCTATATTTCAGCAAGCTCTTTGGGTGATTGATCCACATGCACATTATTGTTTGAGAAGCTCTGGTCTAAACAATGGAGAGTCTGCTCACTTCCTTCATACTTGAGTCCTGAGTACATCAAAGCGGTTTCCCTTTTAAAACAGTTATTAATTTGTCACCTGTAATTTTTGCAGTTGCAAAGTTAACTCATTGCTTGACTTCCTGTCTCATTTATTTCTTCTCAATATATCCTATTCATCCAAGGAGGTGATTAAGAATGGCTGATGTATTTTCAGCTTCAACCCAGTATCCAAGGAACTACCCTGTATTCTACACTAGGGGGTGTGTGAGGACTGAGTTTTGGAATCTTTTAGGCCACCTTCTCCACAGTGATTTTTATCAGCTACTGCCCCCTTGTTCCAGAATTGGTTTCCCAATGTCATTGCTTGGAAGAATGAAGAGTTACTACAAGCCTCCTCTATACTTACACCGTAGTACATTTCCTCAACCATAGCTGCTTTGTCCACTCTCCATTATAGGCCCATTTGCCTGAGGGACACACATGCCATGATCTACCTACAGGGAGAGCCACATCTGGGGCATCCTGCCTGGAATCAGGGACCCAGAAAAGGAGAACCATTGCTTTAAACACAGGAACACATTAAAGGCCTTCCGGTCAGTATCATTGCTTTCTTTTCCAATGGGCTTCTCATCTTTTCAGCTCATGCTGAATTGGGTTTTTGACAGATCTCCTCATCAGATGCTAGGTCAGAAGGCCACAGTGTCTCATCATCCAATTTCTAAAATAATAATAATAATAATAATAATAATAATAATAATAATAAAAGTATTCTGTTCTATTATTTAAAGATATTAAGAGACCTCCAGACAGAAAGTACCAAGTGGTGTGTGGATGAGGAATCTAGAGAGGACTCTGGATTCTCCACTACTCATGCAACCTTTGGCATGAGTAACTAGAAAACTTAACATCTCATTCCTTTGAGAAGACTTTTCTTTTCTGCAGCGGAGTCCAATACTGTCTCTGTGGTTGTGTTTTAGAGAGGGTCTAGTAAAGCCAATTCACTCTGAGTCCACAACGTTTAGCATTGCTTGTCCACAGTGCCCTCAGCATCTCGGCAGTAAGCAACTCACAAATGCATTTTGGAAATTGCTATAAATGTTCAGTGTTATAAGGGTCTTCCATCTCCTAAATGCTTTTGTCCTTGTAGGATCCTTTAAACAGTTACCTAACTATATTTATTCCTAAAAGGGATGTATTTAAAACTTTGAAAATTGTGACTATTTTGTTGTGCCCAAGATCGCGAATCCGAGAAACCACCAAGGAGCCGACACCAATGCAAGTACACGAGGGTTTATTTACAAGCTGGAGCTTGGGTCCAAGTATACTCCATACAGCAGAGCAGGGACTTGGACCCCAAAGTGGGTTACAGCTGGGTTTTTATGGGCTGGTCTAGGGGATTTTCAGAAGGGGCGGAGGAAAAATTTTTTTTTTCTTTCCAATATGGGGGAAAGGGTGGGGCAGTTTCTTCAGATCTGATATGGGATTCTCTACTGAGGGCATTCTGAGCTTTATTGTCTTTCTGATATGAGATTCCCTGCCTCAGACATTCTGCAGTTTTTCCTGTAAAGTTCAGCTCTTATTCCCAGGGGCCTAAGATGGCTGTACTTGTGCTAATGCTAAACTTGAGGTGGAATGGCCTTAATTTTTCTCGGCCTCCACAATTTGTATCAGTGTGCAGCCCCACATTTTAACAAATTGGAGCCCACTCCAAAGTAAAATTAAAATGGTTTCAAAGAATGACAGAAAAACATTTTTTTGGCAAGGAACGAGAGGAAGCCAGAAGGAATAGAGGAGAAATCCAGTGGAGAGTGTAAAGCAGTGAGAGACCTTTTCCATATGTGTGGCCATTAAAGAAATTATTACAATTCCTTATGCTGCATATGCAGAACACAACTCTATCTCTTCATAAAAATAGTCCCCTCTTTTTTTTTCCATTCCTGCAGATATTAGCAAAGAGTTTTCCTTATAAAAGAAAGAATATGATGAAGCAACCACAAGGAAAGCACACAGAAAAGGGCCCAGGGCTACACAGTACACCCAGCTGACACAGTAAATTCAAATGGATCACAACACTTGACTTAAACATGCCAGTGACACACAGCGGGTTTCTTTTGCATAAATTTAGAAATTCAGAATTAGCTTCCTCAGGCTCCTTGCCATAAATATGTAAAATATTTCATGGCAGAGCCCTATGGGTCCTAAAACCCTTGGTTTTTAGTCCTGTTTTATGTGAAAATGCTTCCCCTTTTGTACCAGCCCCCTCAGCGAAAGCACATGGCATCTCCAGCATCTCTTGATTATGGCTAAACAGCCATTTGATGACCTTTTCTCCCATCACTTGTGCTTTCATTTCATGATATAGTATACTGACCTCAAACAGAGAAAGAAGTTCGAATGAAGTATTATATACTGTGTATTCATCCCCAAACCTATTCTGCCCTTTACTCCCAGAAGAACACTGCCATTGCCCAGTAACTTCCCTTGGGCTGGATACCTCCAGTCTTCCTCCAATGAAGAGAATAAGGCTCTTTGAATAAGCCAGGGACTTAAGCTACCACTCCTTTAGCTCCCTCATTTCCTCAGGAGTTTAGATTTTTTTTTTTTTTTTTTTTAGCTTGGGAAATTCTCTCATTACTATAAATACAAATATTAGCAGGGGTGTAGATACTGTGTCAGACACGCAAGAGCCAAGTGCCTATAGGTACTAGGTCCCACCAGTAACCATTTTTTTTCACTGTGATCATTTCTCTCTAACACAAGTCAGCAAGTAGAAATCACTCCAGATAATTTCTGTTTAACACAAGTCAGCAGTAGAAACCACCCCATTTGCATTAAAAAAAAAGTCTAGTGTCCAATCTTGCCAAGAGGAGAGGGCAAACCATTCAAAGCTAAGCCTAGGAGCAATCCTATCAGAAACAGAAAGGAAATCAGAGGACTGGGTTCAGAGAAGTGTGAAGAAAAATCCGACCCAAGCAAGGTCACACATCACAATGGCAGGGGAATTCATTCTGAATGGTTGGGCAGGACAGTGCAGGGAGTGCGCTGAGAGCTAGATAAAGGGTCATGGTCATGGTGAGGGAGGCAGTTAGGAACCATGCCATGACCTTGAGTAGAATTGTATCACGCTGAAAAGGGGTGAGTTTAGGCCTGTAGATTAGAGCCACAGATGTCTATGGTGAAACTTGGTGTCTTTTCAAAGCCCTTTTGGTTACCAATATCAGAGAGCCAACGAAGTTAGCCTAATCAATAAACAGGGATGTTTCACAAAGATGCAAAAAGGAAGTGTATCCAGGCCTCTTTGGACTCTGCTCTACTCTGCACGTTTGCATTTTCTTTTTCCCCATAGACCAACTGGTTGTGATTCTCTCTACAGATGACCACCATGGCTCTAAAATGCATATCTGAGCCAGACTCAGATGCTGACTAGCTTTCTTTAAGTCCAATTCCTAATTCCTAAGAGAAGGAATATGATTGTCCAGGCTGGATCAGTGGGAGCTCTGATGTAATCTATGATCACAGTGGAGGGTACTTGGTGAATAAAAGTTTACCCAAGTTTGTCTGCAGGCGGGGGGATGAGTCCTATAGCAACATAGTGTTGTGGCCTGGGCAGGGACTCTGAAAGGTGTCTACAATGACTGTCAGAGTCTGCTGGTATGTTTTGTTTTTTGTTTTTTTGTTTTTTGTTTTTTATTTTTTACTTTATTCTAATGCTTTATTCTACTTCCTCCTTCATCATCTCCCCAGTATTACAATGACACAGCTGTGGCATCGGCATCACTTAGGAGACACAAAGATCCCCCGCCCCTCTGCTGGTATGTTTTAACTCTACTTCTTGCCAGTAAGAATGAAAAAAAAAAAAATATATATATATATATATATATTCCATATATGGAATTTTTTGTCTTATTCCTACTAATAGGGTCAGTTTAGGATCTACAGAGTGTCAACCACAGGTGTGGCACCCGCGTAGGGTAGTCTGGGCAAAGCTGAATGGAAAGAAGCATTTACAAAGACTGCCTTAAGACAGTGTGCACTGTGCTGGGGTTGGAAGAATTCAGAGACCTACACAGACTTGCTATTTACTTATTTACTTTTTAAAGATGTATGTATTTATTTTAGAGAAATGGGGATGGGGCAGAGGGAGAGGGAGAGAGTGAGAGAGAATCCTCAAGCAGATTCCCTTCTGAGTGAGAGTCCTAATGTGGGTTTCCATCCCAGGGCCCCAAGGTCATGACCTGAGCCAAAATCAAGAGTCAGATGGTTAACTGACTGAGCCACCCAGGTGCCACAGGTTTGCCATTTAGAATAATTCAGAACATTACATATGTGCCGGCTTTTTCTTTTAATGTGGAGATGGGTGTAAGGTTCTTAAAGACCTAAGCAAGACCCGACCATACCCAAAACATGGGAGGACGAGTTTGCCCTCAGAACATTCACAGTACCATTAATCACTTCCCCAAATATTTACTAAGGCCCTACTCTGTGCCCTATTATAGTGTTGACTTCAGGGCTATCATGGCAAAGAGGCCATCCCTAGGTTGTGCTGGGGAATTTGGGCCTGGTTTTTGGGAGGTCCTTTCTAGGGTTCTGAAGGGAGCTTGACACCAGGAAGTTTCTGGTCTCCTCTGAGCAAAGGAGCACGTGCTCCTTCCACCCTCCTCTTCTGTGTGCCAGAATTTCCAGATTTGTTCTGTTTTGCAGTTGCATTAAGCCACACTCAATTCCAATCCTAGCAGAAGGCATAAATTAACATTTTATTATGTGTACTTATTAGGGTCTCTTAAAGCAGACATGCAAATGTGAGGCTCCCACAGTAAATTACGGCATACCCAGATCAGCTGAAAATATGCCAGGTTGTCCTGGCCAAGCCCTTGGAAAGCAGCACCTCACTGAGCTATCCTGGGAGAGACACTCACCTCAGCTTCTGCCCCCGGTTGTTTACCCTGGCTGTTGGCCATTTCCGGCTCCGATTGGCACCCCAGACCTCTCTGTCCAGCTGCCATTGGCTCATATGACTCCTGGTTGACTTTCATTTACAAGGAACCAATTTCACACGCAGCTGTAGGTGAGCCTTTTACAGGCCTCTGGCGAGTGAGCGAGAGGCCTCAGGCCTCCTCCTTCTAGCAGCTGGACAAATACATCTGCCTTGGCCTTCCACGGGGACCAGGCTATTTTGAGGCTGCCCTTGATTGGCTCTTCTTATTACTGTGCCTTTAATTCCAGCTTATAGCTCTTAAAACCTTATATAACAGGAACTTCAAGCTAGAGGGAGTTTGATTTGATTTAACTTGGCTCTAGTGGAGGAATTAGTAAAACCAAAAGTGAGAACTACTTGATATGCCACTCCTGGTTCTACCAGGTTAAATTGTAAATGGTTCTAAAGTGTTTCTTTCCTAAATGCTGATTTGGTCACAGATGTCTGTGCTTTGGGGAAAGCTACACCGGAGAAAGAGAGAAAGAAACTTTTCCCATGGCCACTTGACTTCTCGAGGCTGCCTTTTGAATCCCTCATATTTTATTTCATTGTTGGCATCTGCCTTCTTGGGAGCATATGTGGACAGTCCCGCTCAATAATGAGAGAAGGCAGTAGAAGAACCCCAGACTACAGAGCCTTCCAGAGCCCCTCCATGGGCATCAGCCATTGATGGGAGACCAGAGTTCTAACCTCAGAGCTGGGAGCACTGGCTTCCAGTGGCCTTGTGCTAGTCTACGTATGCAGAGTGAGCATTTGCAGGGTATCATTTTGGAGTCCCCTCACCTTAGGCTATTCTGGAAGCCACCTTCCAGGGGGCCCTATGTAATGAAAGTGTCTAGAATTGCCTCCCTGATTCCTGCCCTCTGCTTCCAGGTGAAGATCACTTGATGCTCCCCACAGCCTCACAACCCCTGTGGTTTCATGAAATCAGTGTGCTCTTGGCTCTCCAGGTGCTGCTGGCCAGAGGACTGCCACCTCGTGGGCCCCAGTTCTTGCCCACCATGTTCCTCTGTTTTATTTTTCCTTCCAAGCAGATGCCTTTTACCCTCCCTCCTCCTTTCTCCCACTTCTATTCCAGCATTTCCGCTTCCTCTCTCTTTTTATTTCACTCCGTTTTTCTTAACATCTCATTCATTTCACCTTTCTGCTCTGCAGAGAGCTACGCGTGATTCTTACCTTCCCCCAGTGGCATTTAAAGTGTTTCTTAGTGCAAAACATCCTATTCATTGCCATAGAAACAGGAAGCTCAGTGTGGAAGAAAAAGAAAAAAAGAAGTCTGGGAGTCTGAGCTTTGCAATTCTGTTATTTTGCCCAAATCCATAAATGGCAACACGCTGGGAGACATGCAAAAGCCTGCTCGCTGCTGGGACAAGAGAAGTCAGGGCCTCCCATTCCTAGGAAACTGGGCACAGTTTTAAGCAGTGGTTTAAACCTGGAGAGAGCCAGCTTATGCAGCAAAGATCTCTGCTTTTCCCTCCTGTGGAAGCTCCCAGCTGAGCCCCAGGAAGTCAGAGGGACCTGCATTCTGTGATTGAGACTGCTTCTCAAAAGCTGCAGCACTCAACACACTTGTTTTGGACCCTGTCAGCCTTCTCTCTGGAGAAGAAACACAGGGACATCCTCACAGCCTTCAGGTCAGGATTCCATGGCAGCATGTGGCGTTGCAGCTTCTTTGCTCCCCTGGAGGGAGTCACCATTTCCTCACCACACCCTGGATGGTGCTTGAGTTTGGGTCATCTGCATGTCAGGTCATCTCCCTGATAGAAAACTAGAGAAACTTCACATTCACATTGTGCCTAAAATAAAGCTGATGGGCCATAGTTTTCCTGGATATGCAGTAAAATGTGTTTGATGTGTACATCTTCCAATCATTGATTTCAAAGATGTATCTTTGACCTACCCTCAATGCTGCTCTTTTGGTCTGGGTCCTCAAGCACCTCCAGCTTATTATCCCTTACTGAGAGATATGGACTGAAGCCTCAAGCTAAGGACCTGAAGTTGGCTGGTTCAGTCTCTACAGGGGCAGGGAGTTTCTCAGAGGCGATCTATATTCCATTTCCAGCAATGCATCCTAACTTCAGGCAGCTGCCTGTATTCTGACTGTATTTGTCTATTTTCTATTTGTCTATTTGGTATCATTAATCACAAGCTGAACTAGAGGCCAAAGCTGTTTATATCTCCCCTGTGATCCAGTTTACACAGGGGCACAAAATCATATTACAAACTCTCCAACCAATTCCAAGCTCGTAACCCCAACCACCTCTTTTGATTAACTTACACACACCAAGCCACTGTTTGCTCTGCTCTAAATCACCCAGAACCAGGTACAAGACCACCCCTAATGCCCAGAGCCTCCTGACACCAATCAAAGTAGCCAATCCTAAGCTTTTTGCCATGCTCTGCCTTGCCCTTTCCAGGGAAGGCACAATGGAGGCTCTGGGTTCTGTTTTCCCCTGGATCCTGCATTTGCCTCCTGAGCAGACCCTGTGCTTTCCCACGTGGTCCTGTTTGACCTGGCACGTCCCGCACTCCTCTTGGAAGCTTTAAGTCATGAAAATCTTTCAATAATGTTAGCCCATCTGTGTCACCACCCAGGCACCTTTATAAATTAAGACCCAGGCAGAAATCAACTTTACCCACACCTATTTTATCAGCTACAAGAACATTCTGGGAAGGAGATGTAACTGGTGCACCATGAACACATCACAACTACAGAAGGACTGACCCAGGGCAGGCTTTGCTGGGGCCAATTCAGCAGCATCTTCATCTATAAATAGAATGACCATATGTCCCATTGTGCCCCATAGAATCCAAGTTTATCCACCAACCTGTGCAATTAATAGTGTCCTTGTTCATTCTCAGAGCAGTCCTGGTTTAGAAAATAAGCCACTTAGTTACCTTAATATAAAGCACCAAAAACTAGTCACCCATTAAATAGGTAAATGTCTTCGTTGTCGAGGACTTATTGCAACTCAAACATTTAGTCTCACATTTCCACTTGAGGAAAGGGTTGAAATGAATGTTATGGACTTTCTAAAAATACAAGTGTTTGTCTTCACATAATATGCAAGAAGTTAAAGAGGAAAAACCAGCTGCATGAAGTATAGACACAAAGCAGAGCAATGAATCATGATTACTCTGAGGTTTCATTCCTGAGAACTGAGAGAGATGATAGTACTGCCTGCCATCACCGAAAAGCTGGACTCAGGGAGGCGTCACTAGGAGCCAGCCAATTGCTTCACCCTCTCCGTGTGTTTTAATGGTCAGTACCTGAGATGAGATACAGGCACTCAGTCATTCTACAGTACATTTTGTTTCCAGTAAGTGCTGGAATTTGTACTAAATTGTGTATGTATGCTGGCGATACAATTAGCATCGGCAGTAGTTCCTATCCTCGAGAAGTTTATTCTATAAAGGGAGAAGGTAACATATAGAAGTATTTCAATTAGCCTGTGAGCACAGGCCATTACAGGTCCATATAAGAGAAGCACTTACCCCAGTCTTGGGGGTTATAAATAATCTTTCAGTTTAAATTTGGAGTGGGTTGTAGGGAGATAGGATAATGAACTGTAAGACTCTGGTAGCAGTTGACTAGGGAATCTAGAGCTGATTGGAAGGTTCCAGAAGCTAAAGGACAGTGTCTGAGAGTATTGGAGCACCGGGTCGAGAGAAAGTCTGATACCAAGCATCCAAATAAACAGGATATAATTCCTAAATGTTATGAATGCCTGGCTCCAAGTCTTGGCATTCCTTGACATGTAGAAATGAGGAATGTTAAGGACTGATTTTCAATCAGTCCCTAAACAACCTATATTCCTTAGGCTCTGGGGCTGGTGCTGATATTTGTCCTTAAGATCGCTAGCCTCAGTTCTGTGGAGGAGAAGAATCAGCTGTGTCACAGGGACAACTTCCTCGCCATTCTCTCAGGGATGTCTGTCGAAGGTTGTTTATAATCAAGCCCCAAAAATCTATGACATGCAGCTGCACTGTCTGTGATGGTGTGTACGTCAATGAGAAAAATTCATGATTTAGGAATGCATCTGAACTATGTTTTGCTTCTCCACACCCTAGTCAGATGTAGGGTTGTTTTGGTCCTCTACAGAGTTATAAATAAAGAGCCAGCTCTAAAGATTTGCTGAAGCAAACCCAAGACTGAAGGAGCAATCCTTCTTAATTGACCTGACTTACACAATGTTTTTGGCATATGGTCTTGCTCTCCCCAGGCAAAGAGAACTCCTATAAAAAGAAATACATAATATTGGCCCTAGCATTATTTTAGAGTCCTGGAATGTTAGACACAGAAGGAACATTAGAGATCTTTTTGCCCTACACTTTTATCTTAAAGCTGAAGGACACCAGACGTTGTAGAACTGCTTAGTGGAGGTCCTCAACCGGGATTCTTTTTTATTTCAGAAGCAAACACAATTAGATTTCACACATTGGGAACCAGAATTTTGTTACATTGCTGAGTTCTAGATAGCAGTCTCTATTGTATGATTAGTATACTTCGACTGTTCTGTACCATAAAGTATTCAGTGCTTCATAGTGAGTTAGGGACAAACAGGCCTAGGCAGGGCTAGGTAGGGGGCTACGGAATCAGGCTCACAGAAATCCCAAAAATTCCAAGGTGTAAGTAAACCAGAGATAAGGAAGCAAGCTGGACCACCCTGCCCTAGGTGTGGGCGGGGAGGGGGTCTCTTTATGACAGTCATCTGTGACCAACAAAGAATAACCAGACCCCAAAGAAGAAGTAAGCCATTAAAGATGTTATCACCAGTCCTACCTCAAACCAAGACAGCACAAGAATCTCAAGGCCACAAGCTTCCCAGTCAGTTCTCAATAAAAGACTCTCACTACAAGCCTTCAGTGGCAGGGACCCCTCTCACTTCTGAGAGCTTTCTCTGTATCTTTGCTTAATAACTTCTATTGCTTTACTCACTCTCTGTTGTCCTCGAGATTCATTCTTCGACTCCATGAGACAAGAGCTAAGCCTTCCTGTATCAGTAGTGTAGGCCCCAGGATCCCCAAGGCCAATCATGGGGCATATTCTTAATGTTCCCTACTTGGGATCAGTCTCTCCCTTCTCTCACCCAGAATCAAATTTTCCTCTTATGCTTTGTTATCAAAGCTCTGCCAGGTAAGGCCTTGTTCAATAAACCCATTCACCTTGAGATATTCATATATGATAATATTCTACTGAAAGTAAGTCTATAAAATATTTACCTATGAAATAATACTTTTTAAAAAAGAGGCTAGCATTTTTTTTTTTAAAAGATTTTATTTATGTATTCATGAGAGACACAGAGAGAGAGAGAGGCAGAGACACAGGCAGAGGGAGAAGCAGGCTCCATGCCGGGAGCCCGACATGAGACTCAATCCCAGGTCTCCAGGATCAGGCCCTGGGCTGAAGGTGGTGCTAAACCGCTGAGCCACCCGGGCTGCCCATGAGGCTGGCTAGCATTTTTTATTGTGAAGAGCCATGCGTTGCACCAACCATTTTAAATATATCAGCTCATTTAGTCATGACATCTCTACAAAATATCATATTATACCTATTTTTTGGATGGGAAAGTGCGGTTTGGGTGGTTGCTCTGTGTCATACTAACAATAAGTGGCAGTACTGGGATTGGAACACAGGCTACTTGAATTCTAAGTCTATGTACTTTATCACAGTGCCTGAAATGAAGCAGCCACTCTGCAAATTGTGACTGCTGCAAACAACAACAAAACAAAGATAATTGCACGTCTGCTATAGTATGCTTCCCCAAAGGCACAAATTAGGACCTTTTGGATTCAATCCCCTTTCAATAGCCTTCATGTTGAGAGTTTAACTAAACTACTCTATAATATTTCTGCCTTGGCATCCATTCTGTGTGGCCAAGTGGCCTGAGGGTCTTGAGCTGACTGACACTAGCCCCTCCTCCAAGCATGTGCCCTAGACAAAATAGCTCTCAGGGCCACAAGTAAATGAAAGTTCCTGGTGTGACTCCCTCAACCACGCTGGTGATAAATAGTCTATCCCACCTCCCACGGCCTCCCCCTTGTGTATCCCTTAGAGGAGAGCCCCATGAATCTTACCAAAACCTGGCTCCTTCTGGCTTGAATAGACCAGACCGGCATTAGCCTGGCAACTCCAAAGCATTCCACCCCCCGACCCTCCTAAAGACATGAAACCCAGGTCCTGCCTCATGCTCTGCCTACACCCTGCCTCACCCATCCCCCTGTGGCTCCTGGAGGCATGCCATGTACCTCCTCCAGGACCTGTGGGTAATCAGCTTCTCTATTTCAATTCCCTTGTGGTGTTCTGCTGAACCTGTGGCTCACCATCCAGCACCCCAGGGCTCTGTTTAACAAATGTTCATTTAACAAAGTCACAGCACCTCAGCCTACACCTTCTCAGCAATTTCCTCTTCTCTCCATTCATTGATTTAACACTAATAATTTCGGCAGATAATTTAGGCGATACTAACAGCCAGTAAAGACCCTCTCTGACACAAGACTGCCTCTACTTTTCCAAGATGAGGAGGTGCCCCCAACCACTTCTTTTGATTAACTTGCCTCCTCCCTGCCCTGTTTGCAGTTGATCATCATTGCCATTACTGATCTGCTTCCTCTCTCAGGATCCTGCTCAAACCCCACTGGCCCCTGGAAAGGGCGTCTGTCCTAGATCACTGGCTGTGGAGGGATGAGCTATGAACTCACTCTACACCACCCAGGCCAGCCCATCACCCCCTCAGTTTCCTCTTTCCTCACTCCCAGCTCTACTCTGCTCATTAACCTCCTCATCTGCAGCATGAGAAGGTGTGCTGGAGAGAAGAACACAGGAAAAATCCTGGAACATGCTCAACATATTACTTTCATGAAGAGAACAGTCACCTCTGGGTCCAGATGCTTTCAGGCTCTAAGAAGGCCCATTGCATCAGCCTCACTGAGACAGATTCAACCACTCTAGCACCACCCCCACATGGCCACACTGCCTGCTGGAGGCCCAGTGGGGGTAGGGGTGGGGTCACTGCCTCTACCCATTCCTGGAGCTTCTGCAGCTGCCTACAGTTCTTTAATCCAATCAGAGCTACACTGTCCTGTTTCCATTACCATCATGATGAGATTGCCAGAAGCAAGATATTCATCCTTTCTGGCAAACCCATCCCTCTCAGGAAAGGCCATCTCTGAAGCTGCCTAGACTTCCTTACTTGTCCAGACGGTCTGGGGACTTTCTTAGGTAAGACCCCATTCCTTGGACCTTTGCCAAATCATTCACACTCTCTCATTCTTTCCAAGATCCTTGGAGGGCAATTGAAGAGAATGTCTTGAGTGTGAAGGAGAACCCCACTTCCCATGTAATAGCCTTTATGACATATAAAGGCTGAGCTCTGTCCACAGAACTCAATCAAGGACCCACAGTCTTGTTTTCTCTAAAAGCCACCTCCAAACTCTCTCTAGTGAAGATAACACTTAGAAGTTCCCTGTGCAATTTTTGCCAGAATTTTAATTCCGTTTGTTCTTTTAAGGTAGGCAGAATTGCCACTACCACCCCCACCCCACACACAGAGATGCTCACATTCTAATTCCTGAAGCCTGCAAATGTGTTACTTGCCTGACAAAGAGGACCTTGCAGGTGTGATTCAGTTAAGGCTCCAGAGGTAAGGAAAGTAGCCTAGATTACCCATGTGTGTCCAGTCTAATCACATGGGTCCTTAAAAGCAGAAAACCTTTCCCAGCTGTGACCAAAGAGCAATGGGGTAATAGAGATGTGACATAACTAGCTTTGACAATGGAGAGAGAAGCTGTAAGCCAAGGAGTGTGGCCTCTACAAGCTGAAAGAGGTAAGAAAACAGATTCTCCCCTAGATCCTCCAGAAGCAGCCCAGACCTGTCAGACACCTTGATTTTACCCTAAAGAGACCTGTGTTGGACTTCTGCTCTCCAGAACCATAAGATAATAACACTGTAGTGTTTCAAGCTACTGAGTTTGTGGTAATTTGTTTTAACAGCTACAGAAACCTCATACAGGCTGAAAAAGAGCAACAGGCAATTCGAAGCCCTCGTCTTCTCAAAGCCCCATTCAACTAGATATATTAGCAAATGACTCCTTCCTAACTGACATTTACTTCTCAATAAGCAACTGTTACAACAACTATGAAAAAGACAAAATAAATTTTAAGAAAAAAAAAATGTAAAAGATCAACATTATCCAGGCTGCTTGGGAATGTATATATTGCTACCGATGGAAAAAGACAAGGACTGGTACATGTTCATTCCCAAGATTATTTTCAATGCAAACTGTTAAATTTAACAGGAAAGCTCTTTTCTTATTACAAACTACCTGAGCACATTATAGAGTTAGGGATTTTGTTTACTAGATTCTAAAAGACATAAAATGGTACTGAAGAAGTTTTGAGATTGTTTGAAGTCAGGGCATCTTGGATGATCTCAACTCCCTATTGAACCTGAAGAACTTGTTCACAGAACTCCATATCATGGCATTCAGTGATTGTGCCAAGGCTAATCACCAAACTCTTCAAGGAGAGAAATTTGACTCCGTGCTATTCCAACATGAAATGAAGCTTCACCAAATTGAGTCAAGAGCATTTAGAGCAAGCGTGAAGGTAATGAATGGATGCTTCCTCTTAACATCAGTGTTTCATGTTATATCCTTTCCCAAATATTAAAAAGGCATTTTTCTTTCCTGCCTTCACTCTTGAATCAGTCTTTTTTTTTTTTTTAATTCATTCATGAGAGAGAGAGAATGAGAGAGATAGAGAGAGAGAGGCAGAGGGAGAAGCAGGCTCCATGCAGGGAACCCGACACGGGACTCCAGGGACTCCAGGATCACGCCCTGGGCCAAAGGCAAGCGCCAAACAGCCGAGCCACACAGGGATCCCCCTCCCCTTGAATCAGTCTTAAAAAAAGTTTCATGTTCCCTCTTATTATTTACTTTTATTTATAAAATTGTGAAAAATTGAGTCAAGAAGAATTCCTGCCATTTACTGAATTACTACTATGTGCTAGGAACCTGACGTTCACTGCCTCATTTAATCTCTTAATTAAGGATTATTATTCCTATTCATTGGAATAGGAAGGATGGAGGATGCCTGGGTGGCTCAATGGTTGAGCGTCTGCCTTTGGCTCAATGTGTGATCCCGGGGTCCTGGGATCAAGTCCCGCATTGAGCTCCCTTCAAGGAGCCTACTTCTCCCTCTGTCTATGTCTCTGCCTCTTTCTGTGTCTCTCATGAATAAATAAAATCTTAAAAAAAAAAAAAAAAAGGAATAGGAAGGACAAAACCAAGGCTTAGGAAGTTCAAATAACTTGCCCAAACTCGCAGGGAGAGAGAAGGCAGAAATCAGAGCACCTTCCCTCCTTAGTCAGGGTCCTCTAAGTTTCTTATATTATTCCCTCTGTTTCTTGAATGTGAAACATGTTCAAAAACAACCGTAAGAGTCAAATAAAAGGCTCACCAACAGGTGAGTCCAGTGTTAGATCATGAGTCCATTTCCCCAACCCAAGTTAGGGATTCCCCAGAGCAGCACACAGAGAAGGCCACTGGCTTCCCTCTCTGGGATGGACAAACAGAGAACTAATAAAACTCTTGTTTTTTAGTATGGCTTCTGTCACTCTGCAATTACCTTTCTTTTGTGAAGGGGCCTCTTGAGAGCCCTAGAGAGGTAGAAATACCTACATAGCCTAAAGGTATCTCTCACAATTGAGGGTCACAATTAATTTACCATTTCTATCAGGTAAGAAAACAATGTTGTTTGGTTACTAAGACAACAGCCTTCATTCTTTACTTTGTTGCTTTGGTCTTTTATTGCAGCTCCCCAGAAAATTTTTCTTCAGTATTGTGATGCCTTGTAAATTGAACTACTTGCTCAAATATCCCTTCTCCACCATTCACAATGCACTGTCTACTCCGCATCAAAATAGTCATTGCATAGATGCTTTCTACAGCAATGACTGTTGGAAAATAATTCCTAAACTCATTCTCCGTCCCGAGTGTGGAGGCCGAGAAAAATTAAGGCCATTCCACCTCAAGTTTAGCATTAGCACAAGTACAGCCATCTTAGGCCCCTGGGAATAAGAGCTGAACTTTACAGGAAAAACTGCAGAATGTCCTAGGCAGGGAATCTCATATCAGAAAGACAATAAAGCTCAGAATGCCCTCGGCAGAGAATCCCATATCAGATCTGAAGATACTCCCCCACCCTTTCCCCATATTGGAAAGAAAAAAAATTTTTTTCCTCCATCCCTTCTGAAAATCCCCTAGACCAGCCCATAAAAAAACCCAGCTGTAACCCACTTCGGGGTCCAAGCCCCTGCTCTGCTGTGTGGAGTATACTTGACCAAAGCTCGAGCTTGTAAATAAACCCTCATGTGCTTGCATCGGTGTCAGCTCCTTGGTGGTTTTTGGAATTGCGATCTTGGGCACGACACTGAGTTTTCCTTTAGCTGCCTTACTTCTGCTCCTTCTGCGATTTCAGAGACCGGTTTGCATTTCCTCAATTTGCTGTGGAGTTGCCATGATGTTATATCTTTGTGAATGATATTTCCAATGCCTAGAGCCCATTCCAGGTGGTAGACTTCAAGCAAAGAATTAGGAACAATAGCATGATTGCATCAGCTGCTATAGAAATGACCAAGCATAAAGTAAAGGGAATCTGTTTTCATTCACTAAGGAGCCAACTTTGGCTCATTTATATAGCGATAAATACCTATAAACAATTTACCACTTATACAGGTATGTAACTGATATAATACAATTGTTCTTTATCTGTGGCAGTAGATAAGAAATAGGAGAGGTGATGAGAAAAAATGAACTTTTTTTAGGATCATATATACAGGCTCAGAAGAATCACAAAGACCATGGGCAATGTCTCCATAGATGGATCAAAATATGACAATAATGTGAGAAAGGAGGTCACTTCTTGGGAAGTTTATCACAATGCTAGAAATAAAAGAGAAAGCAATCCATTTGGGATTTGGCCTTTGGTTTTCTGATTTAGGGTTCAGGCCTAGAAAAAAACTTGCATTCTATTCCTATACTTGATACTCACTCTTGCATGGTTCCTTAGGGATACAAGTAATGAAACAGGCAGGGTATTGTAAGCAAGAAGAAACAAACTTCATTCTAAAATATTGGACAAGATTGGGATGTTCTACACACTTACAGAGAGCAAGGTTTGGGGAAAATGATATTGGCAATCAAAAATAAAACAAAAATCTTGATGCCAACTCAACATCAAAAAATCTAGCTACCTATAATTTGCCTCAATAATGCCCGAATTGAAATGTAAGAACTATAAACAAGACTGATGAAAAAAAAATTATAGAATTTGCAGGTGCTGGTCTAAGTGCAATCAGACCTCAAACACATCCAGATTTAATATCTAAAGTCTTGATGCAAAATATTCCCCAAGGGAAGCTGAGAAAACCTTAGCATATTAAAATAAGTGTAGAACAAATATTGTCTTTATGGTAAAAACAAATGATACCTGCATATACAGAATCTCATCAGAGGGTTATTATTTTCCCCAAATCTCAGTGTTTCTAATGCACATCTCAAGGTAATGATTTTTCTCTTATTTCTGAAGTTTACCAAACATACTGCAAACTATCTTGAATGGACTGTAGCATGGGAAGATTAAGGCAAAATGCTAATATTTTTTCAGGTTCTGACCAAGAAATAAGCAGACATGCTGAGTGATTATTTTTAAAATCACATGGTAGACTTTTACTTCTAGCTAAAATAGTTTGCACTAGACCACTTACTCTGATGAGAATAGAAAACTCAGATAAAATGTAAAAAAAAAAACACACACACAAAAAAACAGCTATAACAACAGCTGTCTGACAGAAGGCATTGGAAAATGACTGAGGCAACCAGGAATTGAAGGGCCAAGATCCAGCAGAGACAAGAAAAGGGAGCCACAGAGAGCTGAGCTGATAGTCTGCAAACAGCTTTTCCCCTCAGGGCAATTGCCAATTTTTGGCATAGGATTGGAGGCTAAGAATCCACCCAGAGAGCTGTGGCTGATAGAGAAACAGTTTCTGAATATCTCACAAGGGTACAGACAAAAAAGAAAAAGACTGGGAGTGAAGGGGAAGTTGGGAGATTGGTTGGCCAAAGCATCTAAGACTTGAGGTAACAGAATCCTGAAGGGAAGGGAAGCACAGAGAAGTACACTAGATACCACATTTTCAACTAGAGGCATATGCCAAACCCTTAAGCTGCTAAGGACAAGAAGCTAGGCAGGAAATCACAGGAAATCAGAACAGTTTTGGCCTACTCACAGAATTGAAGAGACAAAAATTGGAGTTTACAGCCTGACAAAGAGAAGCCCTAAGTCAACTCTCTAGGCTCTCAGGTGGGACTCTTGGGGGCCACACCACTATGGAGGAGCAAACCAGAAGTAGGTCAATTTCCAGACTTCAACCCAGACTCGTCAGTTTTGTTGCTAATTGAATCAAAGTGATGTGCTTCTTCTTTAACTACATAACCAAAGGATAGGATAAGCCCTATCAAAGGAAGAGAGTGCCTCCACAATCTTTCGTAAGTAATATATAGCATTCAATAAAAAATTATGGTCAGGGATGCCTGGGTGGCTCAGTGGTTGAGCCTGAGCCTTTGGCTCAGGTCAGTGATTCCAGGGTCCTGGGATCAAGTCCCGCATCAGGCTCCCTGCAGGGAGCCAGCTTCTCCAGCTCTGCCTATGTCTCTGCCTCTCTCTGTGTGAATCTCGTGAATAAACAAATAAAATCTTAAAAAAAAAAAACAACTATGGTCATATCAAGTAAAAGGACCAAGAGGAAAAAATAGGTAATATAAACAGACCCACAAATATTCCTGTTATTAAAGTTATAATACTTGGATTTGTAAATATATAATTAATGTGACAAAATTAAGAAAATATAAGTCAAACATAGTCAAACATAAGTATATTATTGCTAAAACATAAGGCAAAGATGGAAAATTCTTACAACAACACAGAAAATGTTTAATAAAGAAAAAAGGTAATTCACAAAAGCTTCTGGCATACACATATACATTTTAGAATAAACCAGTTCTTTCATTAAATATAAAAGGATTAAATATTCCTGTAAGGGCCAAAGATTGTCCAATTGAATTTTTAAAACTATGTACAGGGACCAATTTACAAAAAGAGTCATCTCTGCTGTCAATCAACTCTATTTTCTTTTTTTTTTTTTCAACTCTATTTTCTATGACAATATTTCCTCAGCCTTCCTTAGGTTGTGTAAGAATCCTCTGAGAATCTTGTTAAAACACAAGTTTCTGAGCAACATCCTTCAGAGTAGAGGTTTAGAAGCATTTCTGTGAGCTCTCAGCAGCCAGGTCATGCTGATGCTACTATTCTTTAAACTTCATTTTGCACAGCTATTATCTACATGATGATAAATGTAGACTCATAGAGACTGTAGCAAAGGTCTGACTCCTTTCTAATGAGTTCATATGAGAGGTGAGGTCAGGAGAGGCAGATGGGCCCATATTTTGAGTTTGGGTAGGATATCACTCCGCGTTATTGTTTTATAAAGAAATAGCACATGCATACAACCTTCTTCATCTTTTCCATTAAGAAAATAGGACTCTCCCAGTTATCTTCATCAATCTCTATATTAACAGGGAGTTTATACAATGCATGTAAAAATTAGGATCCCATTTCACTGAAAATTCTGCTGATACCACTACTAAACCAAAATGGGACATCAGTCAAGAGATGTACCACCCTGCATGCTTAAAAATGCATCAGTGATTCACCAATAATTTCATGTGTGTTCCATCCCCATCTAAATATTATACCATATGAGGGAAGGAATCATCTCTGCCATTTTTTTGTATCTTCCCAAATATCAAGCACAACAATTTCCCTCAGTGAATTATGAAGACTAAAGCCAAGGCAATTGCTAGGAATTAGCATGGAGTTAATCCAAGTTTGCCTTCTGCCCTATCCAGCACTCCCATGTATCATCTTATTCAACACTCTTCACCAGCAACACCCACCTGACTCATATTAACCCAATTCAGTACTTCCACTGGGTTGATGGAACCCCAATGCTACCAATATCCCAGTAGAAAATAATTAACTTCCTACCTTTACATCTACTCAGAGAGCATAGCAAAATGAGGGTATACTCCCTGCTAACCCTATGTGGCAGCAACACTCAACAATGAGAGTCT
Organism: Canis lupus dingo; assembly: GCF_003254725.2. NCBI lineage: Eukaryota > Metazoa > Chordata > Mammalia > Carnivora > Canidae > Canis > Canis lupus. Next base: position 34,325,835 of record NC_064243.1, read on the forward strand.
AGACACTCCAGCTCCAAAATACAGCAGACAAACTAGACAGTGTTACTGCTGGAAGGTCAGAGCCCTTCAAATTACGTGTGTAAGTGACCATCTAGCTAGTTCCTGCAGGCCAGGCTTTTCCTGACTTCAAATTAGTCAGACCAGCCGTAACTAAAGCAAGCCTCCAAGACTGTTTCTGTTGGCTTAAAGGTTTGTTTAATTGTTGTTTTTATGGATGCCAGGCACAGATACTTGTGACTAATATCTCACTTATTTGAATGATACCAGTTATCAATGGTTTCATCAGGTGAATGGCACAGATTATATGCAACATATAAAACATGAGTAATGTGCAAGTTCTGAAAGTCCTAAGTCCTAAGATGATAGATTTCAATTTTATTTCAAGATCACAGCATGAAAGTCAAACCCTCTCCTTTCTTTAGAAAGAGAAAGGAGACTGTGAGCCTCTTCATTTAGAGTTAGAAGGACCCCAGAAATATCAGACAAATTTATAAGATTCAGCAAGCTTTTCTCCTTAAAGTTGGCTTTCAGGATATGACGTCTAACCCCATGTAATGTTTTAATTTTGGGAACCCCTGCTGAATTGGGGGTAGGCATTCTTTCAGGACAAAGAAAGACCTGAAATCTTTCTTGAAACAAATATATTGGTTCGCAGCTAAGCAGCTAGCTGTCCCTCAGGTAAGCATTTAGATTTATGGAGATATCCAGGAGAACCAGGGGAAATGAAGAGACATGCTACTTTTCATTTATAGTTGTAGTGAATATATAACTTGTTTATATAATTTGTTTTTTACTAGCCTATCTGGGATATAGGGAATCATACTTCCAACTGAAGTGAATAACTTCTTATATATATGGACTTCCTAAGTAACCCCAGCTGTTTCAAGCCTGTTTCCTAACGAGTCTTTCTCCAAGACTCTGTTCCCAGATTGCCGGTCATGAAGTCTCCACCAATGGAATATCACCTGCTTTATCAAGGTGTTAAACCTCCAAGCCACTGAATACCTGTCACCAAACCTGATAGGCCATTTCTTTCCTGATGGTTGCTAGGAGGCACAAGGCATTCCCAATGCATTTTTTTCCATACCTACCAGTGAATGCATGTTATTTCCATGTTTTGATCACTGCTAGTGTGACTCTTTCAGTGTATCTACTACCTCTAAAGGCTGATTCATCAAACTCTGTGTGCATGTGCATATGTGTGCATGTGTGCATGCATTTGTGCTCAGAGGATGATACAGCAGAAAAGACCTAAATAATTAGTACATATATTTTTGACCTTCCTCTCTATGACCTAGGGATTCTGTAGAATCCTTTCAAGGTTAGAGGAGAAAATGAGGAAACCCAAGGGGATTCAGTTGCCCTTAAAACTCCATAATGAGTATAGCTTCCTGATAATCAGAATTATATATTGACTTTTGTAGCAAGCACGATTTTGAAGAAAGAGTGCTCTCACTTCATAAAGGGGATGGTGTTGAAAACCAGATATTTATTTCAATCCCTTTTCCTCTACAGATGAATAAATCAAGAAGAAATGAAGATTGTTACACAGTCACATAGCTATTAAGCTAGAGTTGGAACTAGAACTGAGGTCACTTAATTCCTCAAGTGTGTATTTTCTATGTATCACACAGCAAGGAGAAAGGAAAAAGAAACAATACTGTGTTTGTTACATGTGTTCATGATCAGGATATGTTTTGATGGTGATCTAGAGTTGAAGTGGGAAACAAAAATGTGGGGGTGGGATGTCCCATTCTATAATGTGTCCCAAGGAATCTCAGGAAAATCAGAGACTAAGCAAACGATTGAAATCTTGAGCTAAGGGAAATTCTTTCTGGATATGTTTGGTAATCTACACCCACATTTCATAGCATAAAGAGGCAGTAGGAGTCCTAAATAGCCCTTATAAGAAGTTTCCATTAGGATGACCATGAAGATGCACCTCATAAACTAACAGAATTTGGAGTTTCTACATATTGGTCATTTGTTAGGAGTCCTCATAGGATGGCAGCAAGGCTTATGAGCAGAATGTCAACTGTATCGTATCAAGATCACTCTAGTGAAGAAAGCTGCTAAAGTCTACTGGAAAGGTCTTACTGATCAGAATCTTTTGCATATGTATATACAAACACAGGCCTGCAGAATCAAACTGTGAAGGGTACCCCTGGGTTTTAGATCTTTATTTTCTTGGCAATCATAGATGATACTAGAATCACTTTGGGAGCCTTAAGCATAATGATGCCAAGCTCAACCCCAGAAGAATTCCTGCAGATAAGAGTAACATCATTATTTTTAATGTCCCAGATTATTGTAATATACCACCAAGGTCAAGAGCCGCTAAGTCAGGTTCAAAAGAATCCAAAACATGAAGGAAGAAGAATAAAAGGTAATGAGATGTTACTATGCTCCAAAGAGCCAAAGTAACTCACTGTCCAAGCACACCTCCTCAGTGCTGAGTGACCTGTGTTACTTACAGAACCCAGCTAGGATCATGTGGCTACCATGTCACCACCCTAGATGTCTCACTGTCCCAGTGCATCTCTCTCTTGGGATAAACCTGCTTCTAGAACTCTGTATGATTGCACAACTACCCGATCCTCACTCAGCATTCCTGCCTCCACTTCCAGGAGATGCTACCTTTACCTCCCATCTGCCATAAACAACCAAACCTCTCATGGAGTATATACATATTTTCCCCCACCATTAGTAAACAAAATAAATTTGCCATGTACTACTGTTTTTATGAGGCCCTAATGGAATCCTTCTTACAATCCCTTAAAGGGCAAGAATACCCTCCTGGTAATAGATTTTACTACTTAAATGAATCCATTCTAACCCTTGCATTTTCCAAAGATATGGCCGCTCACAGTAGCTGCAATAGCCAAAAGAAACCTCCAACACTTCTGCTAGCTCTGGTGAACGTTCAAGTGCTGCTATCCCATCTCTACTCAGAGGTTTCTGTTCATCATCTGCTCACAGCCTCCAAATCGCCCACCCTTTCAGAAAGCAAGGCAACATTCCTCTTGTCTGCTTGGCTTCTAAGCAGCCTGGCACTGTATAAACAATACCGGAACAAAGTTTTGTCCTAGTAGCCTGACCCCATTCAGGCTGGAACTGCTCAGCCTTCTGGTAGACTTCTCATGCTCCCCTCCCCCAAGAGATGGTTTGATAGCCCACAATTCTGCCCCAGTTCTGAGGGAGGAGAACAGGAATTGCATCCAACTTCTTATGAATATTATTGAATCCTTGATATCCATGTTTCCACTTAGTTAGGAGGAGCTTACTGAGGACCTGTTCTGTACCGTGTGTGTGTGTGTGTGTGTGTGTGTGTGTGTGTGTGTGTAGCTTGGGGAATTAAAGCTTGTCAAAGGCAGGTGGAACAATGGGATGATAATAATTCCAGGAGTCAGGAATCATGAAGTCTGATCCCAGCACATCAATAACATGCCTAGGACTAAGGGCAAGAGTCCATTTCCACATTCCTAAAATAAAATGATCTCTAAGGAAAGTACAAGGGGAATGGAAGGGTTTGGCATTTCTGCAGCTAGAAATCAGAACAGAAAAACAACTGGAACACAACGGAAATGGCAGGTGTCCCTCGCTATCCAAAAGTGGAGCATTCTTATGAAAATTTTCATAAGTTGAAATGGCATAAAGCCAAGAAGTAATTACCATTAATTGATATAGAAACATTTTTGAGCATCCCCAGACCCCAAACATAAGCTTTCTTAGGTCACGTCTTGCTAAAAGATGCACACACACAAAAAAGCGGAAAGCACAAATGGTCATAGACCCAGTTCAAAGTTAGGATGGCTTGCTGCTGACATGCCAAGTTTAGGGTCTCCGGGGAAAGAGCTTGGATGTACCACTCTCACTGCTCTCTGCACACTGCCTCTAAAACAGCTCTCCGCAGAACAAACTGAACATGATGTTTGCTTTCCACCTTCTTTTGTAAAAGCAAAAATCCTCTTCAGATTCCTTTTGGTTAGCAGAAATAGGTACTATTAGGCCTTTTATAAAATTGAGTGGCGTAATGTGAACTTTTGAAAAGTGGGGGATACCTTTACCTGAGAAGAGTTACACAGCAACATAACCAAATTAAAAAGCCCTATCTTCAGTACCTTAAGAAATGAATAAAGTAATAGTTATATTAAAGGAGTGATATATGAAACAAGAGTTAAGGACACTGAATTTCATGAAGAAACACAATTATTAATATGTGGATCACTCATTTTACATGTAAGAATTGAAAGTTCCCATTTCCTGAACACACAGAGCCTTTATTGTCCATATGCTGTTATCTCTGTCTGTGCCCTCACTCCTCATCAGAAGCATTCACAATGCCCACACCTCGGAGAACCGGGATGATTTTGCATCTAACAACTTGGCTTCCAACTTGGATCCTCTGGGAAATGAAATTCTAAAGGGAGCTTTAGTCCAAATGAAGCCCCCACAGGAAAAGCTCGCAGGATGCCAGCTCCAGCTTTTCAGAGCACCCTCAGTAATGCTGAGAACGGCAGGCAACCATCAAGAGGAGACAAAGAGCCAAATGTGTTTCACAGATACATCCACACTGTGCATGTGCCAGTGAATGTCTGAAGATGCCCCTGACAGCACAGGCTGCTCCATCATGGACCCAAGGAAGCCCAAGTGTTACTTGAGAGATCTAAAACTGGCCAGAGAGGAGGCTGACACACATCCTTAGTGCCCCACACTGTTCTGACAGGGAAACCCACAGTGTGTCCTCATCCAGAAGGTCTTTTCCTCCGCGGGTATCTGGGGATCTGCAGGCTGGGAGCTTCCTGGGATTGAACAGAAGGACGGGTCTGTGCATGTTCACACATCTCATTTCATTCATTCACACTTCAAAAGGCTCCAGATTCTGTTAAAATTTTAGCTCTTTCTTATTCTCAGTCCATTTTTGAAGCTGGCACCAGTACGCCTGCGTTCCAGGTATAATATATAGCTCCTCACTGCCTCCCACTTCCAAGCCTTGCTACCACGTATGCCACTCACATTTTCCTCCTTTCAACACAAACATGATGCTTTTCATGCTTTCCTTTGCAAATGATGGATGGTTGCTGAGCTAAATATGGAGACAGGGGTTACAGACACATTTTGTTCCTATTAAATGTTCTACTTCTGTGTTATTGCCTTTCTTGGCTTCACATTAACTCACTTCCTTCCTGGTATCCAAAAAGTAGGTGCCTATGATTGGAGTCCTGGAAGTGAAGAGCTAGACTCCATATTTCAGATCTATCTTTAGGTCTCAAGAGTGTCTCTATTTATTTGTAATTTCTTTTTAGGATGGAGTAAATCACCTGTCACTTTTGTGGTCTAAGATAAACACACTCCTTGAAATTTGGGACACCTGGCGTTTTCTTTTTTTGTGTGGTCGACTGATGAGATGAAGGGTGAATTGTGAAAATGGCACTTCTGGAAAACTGATGTTTAAAATTCTTCTCTTTTAATAAGCTAAATGTGGGGGCTTGTGAAAACCCATGAATACTGACAAAAAGTTGAGCCCAGGCTTTGGAGATGCACACAGCCAGCTTGGTTTCTGGTTTCTGTCTCTCACTACCTTGTTTCCCTTATCTATCCTTAGAAAGCCTCAGTTTCCCAGTCAGCTTCCCACATTGCATCTGAGTGTCAAATCTCTTTTGTCCCCTTTAATATAGAGCAATTACCTTGTATTTTAAAAAATTTTATTTTTGCTGACTCTTTGGACATGAACATTTTTTACTAATTCAGGACAATTGTTTTGGAGAACGTGCTACATTCTGAATTTGTTCTATTTTTCCCCCATGATTAGATTCATATTAAAACTGCTTGGTAAGAATACTTCAAAGTTGATGTACACTTCTGACTGCTTCTCATCAAATGGTACATAATAGTCCCATTAGTAGAGAATACCAAGCTCAATTACTTGTTTAAAGTCATTTCTGTCGGGGCTCTTTATTCAAAAAGAAATTCTCTTTGTAATTAATAAATAATATTTGGTGGAGCAAAAATTTAAAACTGTATAAATATTTAGTTCCTCTAAAAATTTTCATCCAGTGATTTTGCAATCCATTAATTATTCTTCCATGAAACTTTTATTCACTTATCATGTATTTACTTAGGGTTGCAAAGCTGCAAGTTTTTTTAAAAGTGTGTCATTTCTTCTGCATATAGTTAATTGGTATTCTTTTATAGAAACAACTTCCTTTTTTTCTTTCTTCCCCTCTATTTCTCTTTCTTCGTTTTTTTTTTTTAAGATTTTATTTATTTATTCATGAGAGACACAGAGAAAAAGAGGCAGAGAGAGAAGCAGGCTCCATGCAGGGAGCCCGATGTGGGACTCGATCCCAGGACTCCAGGATCACGCCCTGGGCCAAAGGAGGCACTAAACCGCTGAGCCACCTAGGGATCCCCACTTTCTTCGTTTTTGAATACCACTATGAACTGATGGATTTTTTAAAAAATCAATGTGCTACCACTGTCATCATTCTATCAATGTTCAAATTTGCCACAAATGTGATCAGTGGAAGCCCCCTCAAAGGGACTCCTATGAAATTTTTCTGTTTTGTTTTTAGTGGTTGCATAGAGTTTACAGTGTGCTAACTGGTCCCATCTACTTTCAATTTTTATACTGCCTTATAGATAATTTAAGAACTTATGCTATGATAATTCATAACTTATGAACTTATGATAATTTAAGCAACAATATGTTTCCATATTCCCCCCGCCCCCCAGTCCTTTATGCTATTGTTAACCTACAATTTACTTCCGTGTGTATTATTAATCAGCAATTGCTATGTTTGCTTTAAGCAGTCAATTATGTTGAAAGCAATTATAAATGAGAAAGATTTTCTTTTATTTACCCACATTTACATCATTTTCTAGTCTTTTCCATTCCTTTGTGTAGATCTAAGCATCTATCTGGTATTTTGTGTCTACTTAAAGAATTTCCTTTATTTTTCTGGTGAAAGTCTGCTTGGATTTTCATTGTCAAAAATATGTTTATGTTGCTTCATTTTTGAAAGATATATTTGCTGGCTATAGAATTTTAGATTATTTTTTTCTTTCAGTTCTTTAGATATGTCACTCCTTTGTCTTTCTTTTAACTTACATAATTTCTGACAAGGAAACTGCTGTAATTCTTATGTTTGTTTCTCTGTTAATAATGTTTCTTTTTGTTTTTAGTTGCTTTAATTTTTTTATCACTAATTTTAACAATGGGAGTATGATGGGTTTTAGTGTAATTTTCTTTTAGGTTTATCATGTTCGTGGTTCCACTGAGCTTCTTGATCTGAAAATTTACATATATAAATAGATATAATTATAATTCATAATGCATATAATTATATATAGTTATGACTTAATATATGTATAATATTGCATATATATAAATTTGGGACATTTTGGCCATGATTTTTTCAAATATTTTTTCTTCCTCCTCAGAGTTAAAGTCCATGTATATATATTGTTTGCTATTATTAAACACTCATGAAGCTTTGTTGTTCTTGTTGCATTTGTTTGTTTTATTGTTCTTCCTCTTCTTCTTCCCTCACCTCCCTCCTCCTCCCCTTTTCTCCTCTCTCATTTTCTTCTTTTCCTTCCTTAGTTTTTGTTTCTCTGTAGTTCATTTATTAGCACCTATTTTAATGTCTTCAAGTTCACTGACATTTTCTTTTTCAGTTCATCTGCTTTAATACCATCTAGTATATTTTTCATTTCAGATATTATATTTTCATCTCTGGAATTTCTGCTCATTATGTTACCATTTTCCCTTACTCTCTGATGCATATCAAACATGTTTATAATAGCAACTTTAATACTTTTCCCAATTTGAACATCTCAGTCTTTGGGAGGTAAATTTTTATTGACTGACTTTTTTCATAGACATGTGTTATATTGCACTACTTCTTTGCATAGTTAGTAATTTCTAATTTGATGTTAGACTTTGAGATTGTCTGTGCTGTATTTTGTTGTATTCCTGTAACTATTGTTAGAACTTGTTCTGGCATGTACTTCGAATCAATTTTATTCATCACATTATGTGGATTAAATTTTGTTGGTATAGATCAAGAACAATTTTTTGTCTAGTGTAGGTTTATCCATACTACAAGGATGATACCTTTCTGAAGATTCTATCCAATGTTCCGTGTGTTATGAGATCCTTCTCCCTTGTCTGGTGGAAACGCAAATTATTCTCAGCCCCATTTGAGCTCCAGGAATTCTTCAGCCCACTGCTTTCCAGTATTCCTTTCTTTGGTCTCAAGTATTTTCTTCCAAAGCATATACAAAACAGTACTCTGCTGCAGCCTCTCCGAATTATCAGAGCTCAGTTGCCTCCTCTCCAGTATCTTGCCCTGAAAATTCTGACTGCCTTGGCCTTCTTGAATTCTAATTTTTTTCTCCTCAATTTAATGAGATTCCCAATCCCTGTTCGTATCCTTCTTCCTATTCTGCAGCCTAGAAATTTCCTTCAAGCAATAGACTGGGTCAATTGTAGGTCTTTGTTTCTTTTTCTCAGGAATATACCTCAGGATATATATATATCCCAGTTTTCTAGTTATTTAATATAGGAAGATAAATTAGGTGTCTCTTACTCTGTCACTAATGAAAGGAAAAATCCTCTTTGTCTTCTTGTCAAGTCCCCATCAGTATTTGATTATCTTTTTGGATATTCTGTACTCATCTTGTGTTTTTCCAGCCCCAAACCCAGAATCAGTTATTTCCACAAGGAGCTCTTGATCTTTAGTAGACAATAATATTTAGAAGATGAAATATGGGTGCTACATTTGCTCACTTAATACTGTGGTGTCATTTGATCTATAACTTTTTAGATCATTGTTTCATACTGATATCTTGAATTTAAGCCCAACAGCATTCTCCTCACCTTCCCTCATGTCATATCCCTCTCTGTCTCTCTGTCTCTGTCTTTGTCTCTCTCTCTCTCTCTCTCTCAGTACAGCTAGAACCCTAGTTCCCAAAACATCAATGTATTTAGTCATTTGCTCAGTATACATAGAAATAATTTCATAATTATTCTACCAACACCACTACCATAACAAACTTAATAAGTAAAATTTAGGATTTTTTTTGCAATTATTCTTATCTTTAAAATATTGCCCATACAAGATGCACAACCGCAGTACTGTGTTCAAGATTATTTAGATTCATTTTGCCTATGTGATTTTGCTATAAGTTTGATATATAGTTAATTTTTTTTCCATTGTTTTTATTTAATGTTAGGGTTTGCTTTTACTTCACCATTTTTAATTCAATTTTATTGTTTGATCATGCATAATATTTGCATGGTACAAAAATCAAAACCAACAGGGAAATCTCACTCCTATTCCAGTCCCCTCTACTTCATTCTCATGAACCTTCAATGTTAACCATTAAAATTATTGGTTAATTCTTCTTTTTTTAAAAAAATGAACTCTCTCTTTCTCTCTCTCTCTCTTTCTCTCTTTCTCTCTCTCTCTCTCTATATATATATACATATATATACATATAATTTCATTACTTTTTCCTCTTTTGTCATGTACAAAAGAAAAATCACCATGCATGCTCTTTTTTTTTTTCACTTAAACTAGGGCACACAACATATAAGATGTCTCATAGGTATCCAACTGTAGATATCAAATAGAGCCTTAAGATTGTTCCTGATTGTTTCTCTACAAATGTCACATAATACTTACCCTGCCAATTATCAAGCAATATTTAATTTTGGTTTTGTTAATGTCAATTTCTCTTGAAGCTTCCTGTATATAACTTTAAGACAAAACTGATTCTCTCCAAAGCTCAATTTTAAAAGACAGACTTCTTTTTATCCTGACAAATTGGAATTACATTATCCTCTTATCGTTGACCCCATTTTTCAAAACTCAATTCTCTCCAAGTATGACCTTTCAGAACTCTACAACTTAACCACAGCTTGCTTAATTTGAGGGGGGTCCGTGAATGAGATTGTCCCAATTCAGATTCAACTTCCCTATTTTCTTCTAAACATCTGTCTGAAGGTCAGGAACAGTTTGAAATCTATATTTATTCAACAAACAGGTTTCCATAGGACTCAACCTGAAATTGTGGGCAAGAAGGAATTTCTGTTACTATATCAACTAAAGTGACCTTAGTGCAAAACACACAAATAAATAAAAACTGTATTTTCTGAAGAACTAATATTGAACAAATGTTGCTGGCATTATATAATAAGAGTAGCTGATATTGATAAATTAAATAGACTATCTCAGAGCATCTTAGTGCTATGACCTTTTCATTCTTGCAACAGTACAGTACTACCAAGTGGAAGGTCCATGCTGGATCTGAGCAATTGCACACCTGAATAAATCAGTCTTACTGACAGCTAAGGAGACAAGTATATTCATAGATATTATTCAAGTAAGATGTACCGCATATTATCATGAGAAGATCTGTAAGTAAAAGACAATGAGAGTTTGGTGACAAGGACATTAATTCTGATGGTGGACTTTGATAAACTTGGGGGACAAAAGATCGAATCTCAATCTTGGAAGGCTGAGCAGGATTTTGACAGCAATGAGTGACAATTTGTTTTGACCTGTGCTAAAAAGACCTATTGGAGGCTGTTGTAACACACAAGATGCCAGACAATTTTAATTAAGACAATTCCACTGGGAGTAAGAGGACAGAGATTCAAAGGTCAAATGTCCAAAAACAGGAAGATCTAGCAAAATGTCATTGATGATCTCACATTGCATATTACTGGAAAGAACCTAAAATAAAGATTTAATACCTGGGAATGCTGAGAAAACAAAGTGAGTTTTCTGATGGGTTTGTTTTACTTTCCTCACAGGGTTGTCATGAATATCAAGAAAAGTGAATGTGAAAAAATATTTTGTTTGTTGTGTGGTGTTCTTGTTATTTCTATTAACAAAAAGAGCAGTAATAATATGGCTATTTAAAGGTGTTTTTTTTTTCCTTTGTGAAAGCCTGAAGTGAAATGAAAACAAAGGCTGAAACGAGTTTTGCTGTAGAAAATAATTCTACCACAAGTTTCAAGTAAACCATTTGTAGCTGCTGAAATTGAACATATTGGGTTCTGCTAAGGAAGAGAAAGGGCCTCCAAACTCAATTTTAGCAGGAAAATGAAGTTTTTTTCTTGATGGAAAAGAATCTGTTGAATTCAATACAACAGTTCCATTTTTCCTAGGAGTGCAGGTTGGGTTGTTGTAATGTGATGTTTTCAAGAATCTTTATTTCCCTCTTCATAAGGAGATAAGTGAAGACTAGTTGTGGCATGAAGAGTCCTATTCTATGACAACCTTCCTTCTCGCCTCAGAGGGACAAATTCAGGCCATAAATTCCCAAAATAATGTGTCACAGTCACCATTATTGTTGCTATAAACTAAATGTGTCCCCTTCTCCCCCATATGTTAAAACCCAACCCCCAGTGTGACATACTTGGAGGCAGGGTCTTTGGCATGTGATTAGGTTATGAGGGTGGACCCCTCAAGAATGGAATCAGTGCCCTCATAAAAGGAACCCCAGAGAGCTCCCTTTCCCTTCTGCTATGTGAGGACACAGTGTAAAGACTGCCATCTATGAACTAGGAAGCAGGCTCTCACCAGACACTAAATCTCTCAGCACCATGATCTTGGACTTCTCAGCATCCAGAAATATTTAAGGAATAGATGCATATTGTTTAAATAACTCAGTCTATAGTATTTTTCTTATAGCATCCTGAACAGACTAAGACAATCACCCTCACAGCATTTAGTGAGTATTTGGTTTCATGTGACATTGTGATGAGTGGTACTGACAGAGTGACCCTGCTGGTCACCCACTGGCTGACCTTGCCAGTCCCTGCTGGTACAGATAACCGTAGGCACAAACATTACAAATATAGCTCAACAACATAGGCAGTGCAGAATGTATTTCTTATAAGCGAGGAAAGTAATAATAATATTCATTGAGTATATGTTATACACTCAAACACTATTGTAACAGATTCTGGTCTTTTGTCTTATTTACTTTCGACATCAAATAACCATTTGAGGTAAGACTCATTCTTAACCTCCTTTTACTGATGAGAAAACAGAAGCAGAGAGGATTGAATAGCTCATCCAAAATTACACAGCTAATATACAGTGAGGCATTATGGCTTCAGAATTCCCCTTTTTCACTATAGCTTATTGTCTCCAACAGTGTATTTTAAGGGTGAAGAATAGGAAGGAATTATAACTGATTGGAGTCTAACAAAAGCAAAAGAGAATCCCATGTGTAGATACAGAGATAATGTCCGTCTTTGGGTCAGAAGAGCAAGAAGAGAGTAAATAAGACAGGCTTGGGTTTGAATTAGAGCTCTACACTTACTAACACTGTGACTTCAGGACGCTGCTTAGCCTCTGCCTCTTTCTTCATTTATAAACTGAGAATCAAAGTCATGAATATAGCGAAGGCTTGCAGTGAGGTGTCTATGCATAGCAATTGGTACATAGAATATATTAACATTACTATTACTATTATTAAAGGTAAGAATTCGGCTACCAGGCAGCTCCTCAAAGGACAGAGCTTTATGTTCCTGTCCTCGGTTGGTTGTTCACAGGTAGCAGAACAATTTCTCCTTGGTTAGGGAAAGATTTAAATATAGGAAGGATTGAGGGGAAGGGTGCTTGAGGAATTGAAGGTTATTCCAGCTGAGACCCAAGCTCTCCACCATTGGCTCTCCAGTCATGACCTTGAAGTATACCTCTGACATGGCTTCCTTCTTTCCTAGGACTCCAAGCTGGCTTCTGGCTTTCATGGAATAGATTCTCCTGAAGTTAGGCTCATTCTCAGTGACTTTTTCCTGCAACAGCCACAGAGCAGCACTGCCACTCAGCTTCCTGGGTGCCCACCTCTCCTGGGAACACACAGAGATTTTGTCTCTTTGGAGACAGACCCTATTTGAAAGAGAACCTCAGCCTCTTAGAAAATTAAAAGAAAGTAAAAGTATTAAGACATAAGTGGGAGTTTATAATTTAGAACAGAGGTCTTGACAGATCTGGCTGTAACTCCTCTCTAAACAGATGAGGACATTTAAAACTAGAAATGGGACTTGCTAGATATCACTTAGCCAGGGTTAGCAGAACTGGAATGGCCAGACTCCTGGTGGAAGGGTTGATGTTTTCAGACTATGCACCTCAGGGCACCAGGGTTTCCCTGATGTTCTCCAGAGACTTCTATGGGATAAGAGAGTAGGGAGGCTTCAGGACATTTCCTCAATGAGCACACCTCCACAACAATATGTTTTACATTGAGGCTTCTGACTAAGACTGGCTTTGTAGGAAGGGCTCTAGGGCAAAAAGAGTATTTGAGAACCACTATCTTAGACCTTTCTGCATCTCAGACACTCATCATTGATTGAACAATTTCTAGAAAGCAAACTTGAGAGTTCCCCAATTACAGAGCCTGTTGTTAAATATTCCAGGGACCATTGGGGCCATACAATTATACTACAGGCCATCAGATAAATGTTCAAATAAATGTGAAGATAAAAGGGGGCATAAACCTCAGGATGTTTTTGTGTGACTTACATGTGTTTTCAAATTAATGGTAAAAAATAATTTGAGTAAGAAAAATATAGAAAGAGTAATAAAGACAACCTCTTCAATATTTTTCAAGTGCTTAATATGTGTGTCACAAAAGCTTTGCCTGTAGCCCAAATAAGTTTCTCACATATACGTGCTATCATTATTCAAATGTATCTAGGTGATTTGACCACTGATAAAATCCAACTGCATCTTAAAATGTTAAAGTTATGGTATTTTCAGATATTTTCTCAACTTTTCCCTACTATAGGCCTATGATTTTTTTTAAGTCATAGAAAGGACATTCCCATGTATGAAAATTTAAGGGAGGCTGGTTAGACTGCAAGACAGGCATGCGTTTTGAATAATAAATTCTGTGCCATAAACATAGCACATGGGAAAGTTTTCTGAGCATTTCTAGGTTATTTCTGGTAATCACTTGTTTTTGTGAGCCATAGCCATTCTTTCTGTTATTTATGATCACTTAAAATCAACAGTCCTCCAAACAGAAGGACAGGAACCTAGAGAAATGAGCCGGTTACATTATCTATATATTAATAAAAATTAAAACATTTTAAAAAGAGATGTAATAAAAAGTCTTTATTTCTCCCCAATATACAATGATCCTGTGACCTGGCAGGAAGAAATGCTCTTTACAGAAAAGTTAGCACTTGCTTAAGATAAAAGTTAATCATAAAAGGCAAACAAAGTACAAAAGAACAGATAACCCAGTCATTTGCCATAGCTAGTATTAGCATGGAAGAGTGGGGCAGGCAGTCTGATAAAACTGGAGAGAAGTGAGGCTCCCCATGTAGTGTTTATTTGGCAACTGGAAGAAAATAATCCTGGCTCAGTTGTAAGGAAAATCTAAAGGAGCTTAGATGTTCCACCCTGGGAATTTGGGGAACATGGGACAGGTAACATATCTTTTTGTGTTGATTTTTTTTCCTGTTCTTAATCTCCAAACACAGTAGGTAGCGACCACAAGGCCAGTCGGAGCCTGGAGGGGCATCCTCTCTGAGGTGAGGAGGCAGCCCTGGAGTGAGAGGCAACATGATAGCCAGGAAGGCAGAGCCCTTCACCAAAGGGTGAGATAGTGAGAGAATCCATGGATGAAGAGCCATCTCCATGCACCAGGATAGTTGAACAGAAGGGAGACCCAGAAGCCCCAGGTAATTAGAACAATCATCCCTTTCTCCCAGTTCTCTACTCACAAAACTTGGGTAGACACAACAGTGAAAGGGACCTCAAGGGCTAGCCTGTCCCTAGTGTTTGTGTCACAAACAGCTTTTGCAGCATAAGCTATCTTTTGATCCTGGGCTTTGAATGAATACCCTGCATGTCACCCTACGGCTTCACAGCCAAGAACAACAAACATTCTGCTGCTCTTGAACTTCTGGAAGTCATAACTGCTTAAGGTGGCACCTTCCCAGGTGACAAATATTCTTTTGTTGAGGCGGCCTTCTGCAGGCCAGGAAGAAAGCTATCACTGGGAACAGAATTGGCCAGCACCTTGCTCTTGGATTTTGCAGCCGCCGAAGTGTGAGAAACAAGCATCTGTTATTGAAGTCTCTCAATCTATGGTATTTGTTATAGCAACCCAAGCTGACTCATACTTACAGTTACGGAGCAGTCAGGTAACCCTTGACAATATGTTGCTGCCTGTGACATTCCCTTCATTTTCACAAATACTCTGAAAAATCTTTCGAAAACAGACAGAGATATGTGAAGAGCTCTCAAAAGATCTCTCAGCTTTCAGAAATTGACCTTCTGAGCAGGGTGGAGATTTGAGTGTTTGAGCTCACACTAGCTAATTTTTCTGGTCCAGAGAGTATATAAGAGGATCTTCAAGAACTCAACAGAAAAGAATTATACCAAACTGGATTAGCTGGGCTCCTCAAGTGAGGGCAAGCCCAGAGCACCTGCCAACAGTTAAAGATTGTGACCTACAGTCATTGTAACAAATTGCATAAGACCGATTTGGCAGACTTCCAGGTAACACCTCACTGAGAATTGCTACCAGGAAATTGCTAACACAATGCCAAGAAAAAGTGGCTGTGAGGTGCAAGATGAGGCCCCCTTTCTCCAGCATAAGAATCCTATTTTTTATTCCCATATGTGTGTGATATTTGGGATTTAGAGGTTCAAATTTTGATCTGTTTAACAGCATTCTCTTGGATAAAATATTAAAATTTCCAGGTCCATGCCATTGTAAATAGATCATCTCCTGCAGAGGGGCAATGATAGGAGTATGTAGTGAACAAAACTGTGATGGGAAAACAAGCGTAAAATCACATTCCCACAGACTTTGCAGTTTTGAAACAATTGCCTTTAAGTTCTGTGTTGTTTCCTTTGCCTCAGCTTCCTCCTCCTATCGGTCTAGCCCAATCAGGCTTCTCAAGTGCTTGAAGGTCAACATACCAGCATCTATTCCACACCATTTCCTGGGCGAGTGCATCGTAGACATTAATGTTTCCGTAACCAGGGGAGATCAACAATTGTGCAGACAGTGTGGGGTTTGGTGATGCACAAGTACAGCATGAAACATCTTCAATAAATCATATTTGCTGTGTTTCCTATTCCCATCATGCAGGAAGTGCTGGTTCCACAGGCCCCTGGGCTCTCAGAGATAAGGAAAGCTCTGCAGTGTTCAGAATTTTCAGATAGAGCTTTGGAATTTTGCACGAGATATGGAGTATGCAGTTCTAGACTGAACAGATAGGAAGCTGTTCCTCAGGTGTCATCACCCACTGGAACTGTCTGTCTGGACCTGGGAAACATGGATAGCTGGGATTCCTCTCTGGGTTTGAGATAGGCTATTGTGTGGATGTTTAGATAAACTTATATCCAAATGCCTATCCAGCCATTGCTGTGGAATTTCATTCATGAGAGCAATGTCCATAGTAAAGGAAGCAGATCAAACTGTGTTTGGTAGGTTCATCTATGAAAGCGGCCTTAGATTTGACATCCTGGGGCCTGGTTAAAGGATCAAATGAATCAGTAGATAAATTATTAATCATTTTTCTTTATGTGACTTGAAACACATCCCTATCCTGAAGTAAGGTAGGATGTAAGCAATAAGGTAAAGCATAATAAGAGTTGTGAAGTCTGCACTCTGGAAGGCTTTATTTGTTTGGAAGGTTCTCAGGGGTGGGGGTGCAAAAGCAAGTGTCCACATTATGAAAAGATGACATGAGTAATCCCAAACAAGGAATAGTCAGATACATTTAAATGCTTCTCTTATAATGCTCAATAAAAATAAAAGCAGGAACTAAAAGTTAAATAAATCATAAAACATGCGTTGATAGCTTCAGTGTAGAAATTGCATGTCTGTTAACATGACTAAGGGAAACGTAAAGAAATGAAAGTAGTCATATTGTTACTTTTCCTTACACAAAGGCAATTTACTCACAGAAAACAAAAATTTGAGGAATCTTGTTCGCAGATGGCTACTATGGTGACCCCCTTTCCTGTGGGTGCTATTGGAGGGGACGAGGGTGACATTTTCCATCTACCCAATCTCCATTCCTGAGTGGACAAGGGCTCTGAGGGTTGACTAGGCTCAAGGTCCAGGAGTCTTGGTTCGATTTCCTCCTGTGGCCCAGAGTTTGGTGTGGAGGCCAGTGGTGCCCAGCTCCTTGCACCTCTGGGTTACATCCTGGGCAGCCAACATGGCAGCAGTGTAGGGAGAAGACCCATCTAGGTCAGCCTCACCTTCATCTCTCTAGTCACACAGCAGATGATTTCCTTGCCAGAAAGACTGGAGACATGAACAAAACTGTCATTGAAGGATGCAAAGATGTAGCAGACACCAAACACATTTCCTCCTTCAACTACATGAGGTCCAAGCTGATGACCTATTTTTCCTTCCTTTCCTTCCCCTTGAGAGGAGCCATTTCTGTACGTCTTCTCGACTCTGCCACCAGAAAATGAAAGTAGTTATATTCTTGATGGACGATGAGTCCTTTTGCTCCCCTGTGATTGTCATACATAGGGTGTATATATGTCATTAGGCAATGTGATTCTTGCTTTCTTTGCAATTTCTTTGGAATGTACATTGAATGTGTTCTGATGTTAGGGAATTACTCAAAGATCTACTGTACAGCAATGTACCTCCAGGTAACTGTGTTGTATTGTACACTTAGATTGTTAAGAGGGTAGAGTAGATCTCATGTTAAGTGTTCTTTGCAATAAAACAAATTTTAAAAAATAAAATAAAGGAATGCCTGGAAAGCAGGCTTGTTTTCTTGCTTTGCTCCCAGAACTTGTTCATGTTAGGCATCTTCCTCAGCTGCACAGATTCCCCTCTGGGATTTGTGTATCCCAAACACTTCCTTTAGGTGGGTAAAGGAAGTATGTAAGTGTTTGACTTTCAAATATTTTCCTAATGAAAGAATCTGGGTTTGTAGAGACTTCATTGGTCATCTTGAACTTGTGTTCACTTCCACATCTTAAATGGATCCTACTGAAATAGGGCTTTTTTTCTTTTTTTTTTAAGTGTCAAATCAATTTCACTGAAAATTCTTCCAATTGAGTCATTGCTCAGACCCAGTGCTCACATTAAATCTCTGGGGTAATATTTGATCTCTCTCCTTTTCTCACACAGCATATCCTGCCCTTACACTATAACCTAAACCTTAAAAATGCAAGTATGACCACTCCTTAGTACTTCCACCACTGTCATTCTTGTCTGAGTTACCATCCCTTGTTCCTTGAACTGTTACAATATCTTCCAATTGGCCTTCCTGCTTCTACACTTGTCTACCCTGGAGTACATTGTCCACAGAGTAGCCAGAAGGATCTTTCATCATCCCATTATGATGTTGTGGAAGGCAAGAAAGTATGTTGACAGGATGGATTGCAATTGGAGGTATTGATGAGGACTCATGATTTCTAAAATGTGTATTTGAATATATGTATGTATCCACAC
Source organism: Canis lupus dingo (assembly GCF_003254725.2). NCBI lineage: Eukaryota > Metazoa > Chordata > Mammalia > Carnivora > Canidae > Canis > Canis lupus. Next base: position 34,344,306 of record NC_064243.1, read on the forward strand.
ACAGATAAACGCACACATGCACTTTTCCTAGCTCTGTCTACTGAAAGAACTTCAGAACAATGATGTTTAACGCAGTGAATGTGCCCCTAGATCTTGACTTCTGACTCCATCTCCACTAAAAGGAATCAGAGATTCTCAGAGAATTGAGTTTCCTAGGCTGGGTAAGCTAAGGACAATAAGATACTGAAAAGTTGCTTTTGTCGAGGAACACGGTCAAAAAGATATGACCACCAATTGACCTGTGAGTTGGATCTAGGCACCCCAAGGCTCTTCACTCCCTTCACCTGTCCATGGAATGTGAGATCAGCTTGCCTTTCACACTCCCAGAGGCTGCTCCAAGGACACAGCCTTGAGATGGTGATGCAATGTCGAAAACACTTGCACAGTATATGTGACTGAGCCTAGTGGGGCCTCTCAAGATTTGGAGGGCAGGTGTGGGGATCCATTCATCTTGCTGCTGCCCAAAACAAGCCTCATGTGTAAGTTCCCTTTGCTATTCTTTTTTTTTTATTAAGATTTTATTTATTTATTTATTTATTTATTTATTTATTTATTTATTTATTTATGAGAGACAGAGAGAGAGAGAGAGGGGCAGAGACACAGGCAGAGGGAGAAGCGGGCTCCATGCTGGGAGCCCGACGTGGGACTCCATCCCTGGTCTCCAGGATCACGCCCTGGGCTGAAGGTGGCGCTAAACCGCTGAGCCTCCCGGGCTGCCCTCCCTTTGCTATTCTTAAAATTGCCACCTACCATGCTGGGGTGGCCTCTTTCTTCAGTCTCTACCTACCCTCTGCATATGGGGACTGATTCAAGTTACATCAGGAAAACTCCTGAGAAAGTTGTGTGAGATGGTTGTGAACCTACACCTTTTTGTTGAAAACTTAAGGAAATGCCCCTCAAAAATGAGGAGGCCTTGTCAAAAGGACACAGGGAACAGATTGAAGGAGCTCCCATTGGGACAATTTGAGAAATAAAATACTTAGGGGCAGTGATTAATCAGAAGTCATTGAAAAAATAGAAATCTACAAGTCCACACTGATAATACATAAATAAGGGTGAAAGGAAGGGAAGGCTCTTGCTTACAGTAGTATGCTATAAATGTGGGATGAGTAGTAAATATGGAAAATCATTATTTTGTAAATCTCACAGTGAAGAATTCAGGCAAGGATCATTAAGAAATGTTAAATCTAGGGAGTAATGTTGGTATGGACCAGGATATCTGCATAATTGCTTATTAGCTACAAGGAGAAATAGTAACTATACAGTGGACACACTAGATAACACGATGACTGAGTGATTAACGTTACCATCACAAACGGTGGGCAGATGGACATTGCATGTCTCCAGATGGGATATCCGGAGAAAGGCAAACATCACTTCTATGTCATTTCTGCCAAGAATGCACAAGCTGAATCTAATCATGAGAAAATATTAAACAAACCCAGAATGGGGATTGAGCTATTAAAACAGGGTGGTCAGGGCAGGAATGGATGGGAAGTGGGAGACTGAATGCTTCAAAACTGTCAATAATCATAAAAGAAAAAAAGCCAGGAAACTGTTCCAGATTAAGGGAGCTAAAACATGAAAAACAAATGCAAAATGTGATCATAGACTGGATTCTGTATGGGAAGAGAAAAAAAACTCTAAAAGGAAATTACTGACTCAATTGATATAATTGGAAAACAGATAATATTCTGGATACTATATTAATACTACATTTTACTTAAGTTGATAACTGCTCTGTCATTATGTAAGGCATATTAGTCAAGGTTCTCAAGAGAAACAGAATCAATAGGGCATAGAGAAATAGAGATGATAGATAGATGATAGATAGATAGATAGATAGATACATACATACATACATACATACATATGTGATAGTTAGCTGGATGGATAAATAGATAATAAGAAATTTGCTCACATAATTATGGAGACTGCAAGTCCCCAAATCTGCAGGGTGAATCAGTGAGCTGGAGACCCAGGAGAGCTAAGATGTAGTTCCAGTCCCAAGGTCAGCAGGCTTAAGACCCAGAGAGAAGCAATGTTTCAGTTTGAATCTGAAAGCAAGAAAAACACTGATGTTCCAGTTCAAAGGCTATCAGGCAGGAATAATGCTTTCTTACTTGGAGAAGGTCAGTCTTTTTATTTTATACATTCTTTCAACTGATTGATGAAGCCCACTCACATTGGGCAGGGCAATCTGCTTTAGTAGGTCTACAGATTTAGTTGTTAATCTCATCCAAAAGCACCCTCACAGACACACACAAGATAATATTTGACCAAATATCTGGATACTCCGTGACCCAGTCAAGTTGACACATCAAATTGACTCTCTCACAGGAGGGTATAGTCTTTTATCAGGAAATACCCATTGAAGTGTTTAGAGTTTAAGGGCCATAAAATATGCAATTTACTCTCAAGTGGTTTAATAAAAAAGATTTTGACAGAGATAGAGATTTGCAAATGATGAAGGAAATTGAGAAAATGTTAACCATAAGTAAATCTGAGTAAAGAATATATAGTCCTTGTGCTCTTCAAATTCTCTGTAAATCAGAAATTATTTTCAGATAAAGTTTTCTTAAAAGCCTTTCAGCACCCTGCTAAAAATCCTCCAGCTGTTTCTTAGGCACTATGGATGAATCCAACTTTTGTCACTTGACCTGGAAGACAGTAAGTGGCCCAGGCTCTGCTGACTCTTCACCTCAGCTAATTCTACTCACCTCCCAAATAGACCCGTGTTTGTCCTGTGTGCTTTCTGCTCCTAAAATAGGACATTCTCTCTACAGAACTTTTACACCTATGTTCTCTCCATCTGAAAGCATCCCTTCTCATTGCTCAGGTGTTTTGTCAAATGTCACTTCCTCAGAAAGTTTCTCTGACTGAAGGAGCCTGTCTTCTGTCATGTTGCTCTATTTCACCTTACTCTCTGAATTTACCATTTTTACTCACTCTTTAACTTGTTTATTATACCTCACTAGTATATAAACTTCAAAAGGGCAGTTGTCTTATCCATCTGGTTTACCTCTATGCCTCCAATATCCAAAACATTGCTGGTCATATGATAAGTCTTAAAGAAATATTTTTGAATGAATAGACAAATGGTTAAGTGCCAAAGTATCTAAACCTTTGAAATTAAAATACTTGATCTATTACTATTTGTTCTCCACTCATATATATATATATATATGACTATATATATATATATATATATATATATATATATAGACTTTACTAGTCTGTCACAGGAATTTTTGTGGAAAATAGTATGATAATACAGGTGAACATCAAACATAGAGTTTTATCATAGAGAAGTTAAGGAGAAGTACTAGAGGATGAAGAGAAACTTTAAAAAAAATGTAATTCTGAAGGTGCCTGCATAGTTCAGTTGGTTAAGCATCTGACACTTAGTTTCAGCTCAGGTCATGAGCTCAGAGTCGTGAGATCGAGCCCTACATGGAGGTCCATGCTCAGTGGGAATCTCCTTGGGATTCTCTCTCTCCCTCTACCTCTACCCTTCCTACACTCTCTTTCTCTGGGGAATAAAAACATAAATCACTCAAAATAATGAAATTTTGATGATCTGAAAATTAAAGTAGGGTGACAGAGTTAATTAATGTGAAAAATCAAAGAAAAAACATGGCATTAATAAGAAAATCTCTTACTAATGTGTCCTTGAATTCCAAATATCTAGTACAATGCCTAGAATATAGTAAATGATTCATAAATATTCAACACATGCAAGAAATAACCTGTCAATAATTCATAAGTGGTCACTCCAGGGAAAATAAAAAGAGAGATGGTGAGTTTTGCACCCTCAAATGTTAAAACAGACTCATTTTTTAACTAAAAGAAAAAAGTTCATGACAGCAAGAGGAAAGTAACATTAGGAATAACAATAACACAGAAATCCCCCAACAAAATCAACCCATGGAGGCCCAAGATACATAGTGAGTAAAATGGCAACAAGTAGTGATAAGGACAGAATTTTAAAAACAGTGAAAGAAAAGAAAACAGATATATACAAAGGAAACCCCATAAGGGTATCAGCTGATTTTTTAGCAGAAACTGCAGGCTAGAAGGGAATGGCATGATATATTCAAAGTGCTGAAAGAAAAAACAAAAAACAAAAAACCCTACAGTCAAGAATACACTACCCAGTAAGGATATCATTCAGAATAGAAAGGGAGATAAAGAGTTCCCCATACAAACAAAAGCTAAAAGAGTTCATGACCACTAAACCAGTAGTATAATAAATATTAAAGGGAACTGTTTGAATAGGAGTAGAAAGTAGGGAACAAAAAAGTAGCAAAAATAAGCATACCTATCAAATTCAATCAAAGGATTCCCTAAATAAAAAGGTGTGAAATATGAAAACATATACCAGAAACATGGAGGAAAGAGGAGTGAAGAATGGCTTCAAGCTTGAAAAGTGACCATCAACTTAATATAAACTGCTACAGGCATAAGAGGTTATATACAAACCTAATGGTAACCACAATTCAAAAACCAGTAATAGATATACAAAACCTAAAGGAAAGGAATCTAAATATATCACTAAATAAAGGCAAAAACCCATGAAAGTAAAGAGCAAGAGAAGAAACAGGGAAGATCTACAAAAACAACCATAAAACAAGTAACAAAATGGCAGTAAGTATACATACCTGCCAATAATGACTTTGAATGTAAATGGATGATCTTCAATCAAAAGATACAGAGATCCACAGAATGGATAAAAAAAGCCTCACCTATATGCTGCCTAAAAAAGACTCATTTCACACCTAAAGACCCATACAGATTGAAAGTGAAGGGATGGTAAAGCATTTATCATGCAAATAGAAGTGAAAAGAAAGCTAGGGTAGCAGCACTTCTATCAGACAAAACAAACCGTAAAACCATGACTGTAATAAGAAGGACAGTATGTATATAATCATGAAGGGAACAATCCAACAAGAAAATACAGCAGGTATAAATATTTATGCATCTCACATGAGAGCACCCAAATACATAAAACAGCTAATAACACACATAAAGAAATAATTGATAGTAATAGAATAAAATAGAAGACTTTACACCACACTTACATCAATGGATAAAGAATCCAAATAGAAAATCAACAGGAAAACATGACTTTGAATGACACACTGGACAAGATGAATCCAACAGATACATTCAGAACATTCCAACTAAAACAGCAGAATACATATTCTTCTGAAGTGCACATGAACAGTCTCTAAAATAGATCACATATTAGGCCACAAAACAAGTCTTAACAAATTAAAAAATATTGAAGTCCTACCATACATCTTTTCTGACCACAATGCTATGAAAGTAGAAATCAACCACAAGAAAAAATTGAGGAAAAAAACTAATGGAGGTTAAATAATATGCTATTAAACAATAAGTTGGCTAACCAAAACATCAAAAATGAAATTAAAAAATACATGGAGACAAATGAAAATAAAAACACAATGGTGCAAAATCTTTGCAATGCATCAGAAGCTGTTCTAAGAGGGAAGTTTATAACACTACACACCTGCCTCAAGAAGAAAGAAAAAAATCTCAGATAAACAACCTAATCCTCCACCTCAGGGAGCTATAAGAAGAAAGAAAACAAAACCCAAAACCAGTAGAAGAAAGGAAATAATAAAGATTATAGATAAATGAAAGACTAAAACAAAAACAATACAACAGATCAATAAAACTAGGAACTGGTTCTTTGAAAAGATCAACAAAATTGATAAGCATTTAGCCAGATTTATCCAAGAAAAGAGAGAAACAGAAAGAGAGAGTTCTCAAGCAAAATCAGAACTGAGAGAGAGAAACACCAATTGACAATATAGACAATATAGACAAAGGATATAAGAGAATATTATGAAAAGTTAATTGTCAAAAAATTGGACATCCAGAAGTATAACCTCTCTAAACTGAATCAGGAGGAAATAGAAAATTTGAACAGATGGATTGCCAGCAATGAAACTGAATCAGTAATCAAAAAATTCCCAACAAACCGAAGTCCTGGGCCAGGTGGCTTCACAGATGAATTCTAAGAAACGTATAAAAAGAGCCAGTACCTATTCTCAAACCACCCAAAAAATAGAAGAGAAAAAAAAGCTTCCAAAATCATCCCATGAGCCAGCATTACCCTGATACCAAAGCCAGACAAAGACACTACAAAAACAAGAGCAAAAACAAAAACAAAACAACAACAACAAAAACAGAGAGAGAGTGTGTTACAGGCCAATAACTCTGATGAAAACAGATACAAAAGATCTTCAACAAAATACTAGCAAGTCGAAACCACAAATACATTGAAAAAATCATTCGCCATATTCATTGCAATTTATTCTCAGGATGCAAGGGTGGTTCAATATTTGCAAATGAATCAACAGGATACATCATATCAACAAGAGAAAGAATAAAAGCATTATGATTATGTCAATAGATGCAGAAAACCATTTGACAGAGTACAACATCCATTCCTGATAAAAACTCTCAATTAACTAGTTTTAGAGGGAATATACCTCAACATAATAAAGGCCACATATGAAAAACCCATAACTAACATATACTCAGTGGTGAAAAACTGAGAGATTTTCCCCTAAGATCAGGAACAAAACAAAATGTCCACTCTCACCACTTTTATTCAACATAGTTCTGGAAGTCCTAGCCATAGCCATCAGACAAGAAAAAGAAATAAAAGGCATCCAAATTGGTAAGGAAGAAATAAAATTTTCACTCTTACAGTTGACACGATACTCTATATAGAAAACCCCAGACTCCACCAAAAAACTAGTAGAACTGATAAATGAATTCAGTAAGGTCACAGGATACAAAATCAATATACAGAAATCTGTTACACTTCTATACACTAATAATGAAACAGAAGAAAGAATAACTAAGAAATCAATCCCATTTACAAGTACACCAAAAGTAATAAAATACTTAGGAATAAACTTAACCAAGGAAGTGAAAGACCTGTACCCTGAAAACTATAGAACATTGATGAAAGAGATAATACAAACAAGTGGAAAGATATTCTATGCCCATGGATTGGAAGAACAAATGTTTTTAAAATGTCAATATTACCCAAAACAATATACAGATTAAATACAATCACTATCAAAATACCAACAGCATTTTTCACAGAGCTCAAACAAATATCCTAAAATTTGTATGGAACCATAAAAGATCAGGACGCCTTGATGTCTCAATGGAAGAGCGTCTGCCTTTGTCTCAGGGTGTGATCCCAGGGTCTGGATATTGAGTCCTACATTGGGGTCCCTGTGGGAAGCCTGCTTCTCCCTCTGCCTATGTCTCACCTCTCTCTCTGTGTCTCTTGTGAATAAATAAAATCTTTAAAAAAATAAAAATAAATAAAATTCGTAGGGAACCACGAAAGACCCCGAATAGCCAAAGCAATCTCAAAAAAGAACAAAACTGGAGGAGCACAATCCCAGATTTCAAGATACACTACAAAGCTATAGTAATCAAAACAGTATGGTACTGGCATAAAAATAGACACATAGATCAATGGAAAAGAATAGAGACACCCCTCCCCCCCGCTGCAAACCCCACAATTATCTGGTCAATTTATTTTCAACAAAGCAAGAATATTCAATGGGAAAAAGTTTCAACAAATGGTGTTGGGAAATCTGGACAGTTATACGCAGAAGAAAGAAACTGAACCACTTTCTCACACCATACACAAAACGAAATTCAAAATGGAGTAAAGACCTAAATGTGAGACCTAAAACTATAAAATTCCTAAAAGAGAGCATGGGCAATGATTTCTCTGACATCAGCCATAGCAACATTTTTCTAGATATGTCTCCCAAGGCATGGGAAATAAAAGCAAAAAAATGGGACTATATCAGAGTAAAAAGCTTCTTCCTTTGCACAGCAAAAGAAACTATCAACAAAACTAAAAGACAACCTACTGAATGGGAGAAGATATTTGCAAATGGCATATCTGATAAGAGATTAGTATCTAAAATACAGAAAAAACTTATAAACTCAACACCAAAAAATCCCCAATAATCCAATTAAAAGTGGACAGAAAACATGAACAGATATTTCTCCAGAGAAGACATAGAGACAGCCAACAGTCACATGAAAAGGTGCTCAATATCACTAAAAATCAGGGAAATGCAAATCAATACCACAATGAGATATCACCTCATACCTGTCAGAATGCCTAAAATCAGAAACACAAGGAATGTTGGCGAAGATGTGGAGAAAAAGGAACCCTCATGTCCTGTTGGTGGGAATGCAAACTAGTGTAGCCATAGTAGAAAACAGTATGAAATTTCCTCAAAAAGTTAAAGGTAGAATTATCATATGATCCAGTAATTCCACCACTGCATATTTACCCAAAGAATATGAAGCACTAATTTGCAAAGATATATGCACCCCTATGCTCTGGCAGCATTATTTATGGTAGCCAAATTATGGAAGCAGCCCAATGTTCAATGCTAAATGAACGGTTAAAGAAGCTGTGGTATATACATACAACAGACAATTATTCAACCACAAAAAGAAATGTAATCTTGCCATTTGCAACAACATGGATAGATCTAAATAATACAAGGCTGAGTGAAATAAGTTTGTCAGAGAAAGACAAATACCATATGATTTCACTCATATGTGTAATTTAAGAAACAAAATAAATGAACAAGGGAAAAAAAGATACAAACCAAAAATCAGACTCTTAACTGTGGAGAACAAACTGATGGTTGCCAAATGGGAGGCTCCATGCTCAGCAGAGAGTCTGCTTGGGATTCTCTCTCCTTTTCCCCTTCCCTCCAGCCCCCCATCCCGCACTCTCTATCTTTCTCAATTTCTAAAATAAATAAATAAATCTTTAAAAATTTTTAAAAAGAAATAATAATAATAGCATTTATCTCCGGATGGTTACCACCTTCTCAGAACTTTTGTTTTGGTTTAGTTTTGGGTTTTTTGGTTTGTTGCTGTTGGTTTAGGGGGTAGTTTTTTGGTACCTCTGGTTCAATTGATGACTCATACTTCCCAAGAAAGTCATATCTTTCTGTACAAAGCATTCACCCTCTGTATTAACTAGGGATGAGAACAAAGCAAATTTAATAAAATATCTTTTTACCCATAAAAAATAAGAATGCAATTCAATTTGCAGCGAGGTTTAATTAGCAGGCATAAGTCATTTTGGTTTTGAAAGCATGCACTCTAGAGTGCTCAATTTATACCTTTATACTCCATTTTGATAATATAGTAGTAGTTATACCATGTAAAGATGCTCTCATTATTTTTGCAAAAACTCTAGAATTTTCCAAATTCCATGTATTTAGGTAAAACTGCAGCCTCTTAGAAGTCTCCTTTGGATGCTATGTTTTGTGCATTCAACTCCCATTTCCCACTTTCCACATGCAGTACTCTACCTACGAAGTAAGGACAACAATTACTTAAGTATAACTACACTATTTTGTGATTAATTTTAAGGCTTAATGTTATCACTGGATCATGGTCTTGTGAATATACCAATGTATTCTTCTTGACTTTTTCAATATGTAATGGAAAGCCAATGTCACTACTTATATTTCCTAAGGTTAAGAGAAACCCAAATTATCAATTTGATCTTTTTTTTTATGTGAGATATAATCTGTATGGAGTAAAATTCACCTCTTACATGTCAACATTAGTTTTGACAAATGCATACTATTGTGTAACCACCACCACAATCATCACCCACCAAAATTCTCTCATGGCCCTTTTTAGTTAATCCTTTCCTCCACTTCCAGCTCCTGGTAACCATTAATCAAGCCAATCTTTGTATATGAACATGTTCATCATACCTCTTTCTTCTACTTTTATAAAAGTAAGACTTTATCAGAAGGAATTCAGAAACCAAAATGAAATTTTATCTGCAGAAAATTAGGAAAAAAAACAGTTAATAATGATATTCTCACATTTGCTTTCATCCTATGTTATTTCTAATTATTTTCTCTGTATTATGATAACAATACATGGAAGTCAATGCTAACAAAAAAAGGATGATAGTATATGTCATGTCAGATAAGAAAAAAAATCATTTTGGTGCCCATGGTGAGCAAATGTCAGTCTCATAACAGTATCTAAATTATTAATTTGTTTCTATTAACCTTCTGAAGTGATTGATAATAATTAACAAACCATTCTCCTAATCAGGAATGTAAAAATGGTCTCAATTTGAATCCTGACTAATTGCTAGTAGCTGCCAAGAGTCCTGGGTTGTAGAGAATTCTGAGGCTTAATCGGAAATATTAATATCAAACATTTAAGTTTTAGAAATTATTAAACATTGCATGCAGATTATCTTATGTAATTCTAACAGGAAACCCAAGAGAACGTTCCTATTGTTATCCCTATTCTATAAGAGGAGAAATCAAGTTTTAGAAAAATTAAATAACTTATTCAAATCAAAAAGGGTAGAGGTCATGAAGCTACAGTTTGAACCCACTCAGCCAGACTAGCACAGCTTTACCATTGTGCATCCAGGCAAGCGATCACACAATGGGGGGATTGGATTGGGGGCATGCAAATTTGTCTGAGGAAGTGAATCTGGGCTGAAATCTGTAGCATGTGTTCAACAGGGAAGGAAGAGAGGGTATAGAGCAAGGAAATGCTTTTCTGACAGAAGGCAGAGCAGGTGCAAAGGCCCAGTAGGTGGAAGAACAAGGCATGTTGGAGGAACTAGCTTGCCAGGTTGCCTAAAGCACAGAGGCCCAGGGGGAGAGCAGTGCAGGAAGAGGGTGGGAGAGAGGCCTACACTCTAGCCCTGTGAATGACTTTGATCTTTCTCCCAATGGCTTTGGGGAAGCTCCCTCATAGTTGTAAGCTGGCTGGTGACACAATCAAATGTAGGCTTTCAAAAGGTCACTCTGCCTGCAAGGGGGGAAACTGTGAGCAATCCAGTTGAGGGATAGTGACTGTGTTAACCAGGTCTTTTTACTTTCTATATCCTGATGCTTGACATCTGGGCCTTGGCTGATCTGAAGGGACTGCCTTACCCCGTGTTAGCTAATTCCTAGGGATGATAAACAATGGGCCTACAAACATGTCTTTCGTATGCAGACCAACCAATTCAGAGCCCATTCCCACAACTGTCCCCTTTATCAAGCTCTTACATTCTGGGCCACTCTCTACCAGCCTCAATCACCCCATGGTTAGATGCCAGACAACTAGAGACAGCCCCAGAGTCCCCTGAAATTACTCAAACTAATCAATCCTAAACCTGCTTACCCTGCTTGGCCTATTCCTCTCTCCCTCTGCCTCCTCACTAACCCTGGTGCTTTCCTGTGTGGCCCTCCATGGAGTGGTGTGCCCCTTCTTTGGGAGATCTGTGAGCTTAATAAACTATCTTTTCAATGGCAGTCATTGCCAAATCTGTTGACCTCATCGTACCTGAATAATAGTGAGACCTATATTTTAAAGCAGTGGCATCCTGGAGAAAAGGGCACATCTGAGAGATATTAGAGGTCAATAGGTCACGGTGATGGGTTGAATATGGGGCCATGGGGGAAAGTAGACGTCAAGAAGGATACCTAGATTTCTAACCTGCAGGCAAAGAGAAATAATAGTAAACACTTATACAGCACTTGTGGTCCTCCAGGTTCTGGCTCTGTTCTAAGCATTTTATATGTATTAACTCACTCAGTTCTCTAGAATCCTACTTATTATTCCCATTTCACACAGGGTGAAATGAAGACATAGAGAAATTAAGTAATCTGCTGTGGCAGAGACTATTTGATTTTTATCCATCCCCTCTCTTCTGCCTCCTGGGAATGCAGCTGAGCTATATATCCCAGTCACCTTTGAAGCTAGAAATGGCCAAGCGACCAATTTCTTGCTAATAGAATGTGGCAGGGTTGGACACTGATATGCAGCCCTCTGGGCCTGACTCATAAAACTTTCTCATGTACCATCCATCCTATGTGCTTTTGTCCCTTCTGGATTAATGAATGGTCTCTGGAAGCCTCTTGTTGATGATGGTGGAGCCATAATGTAGATGGAGCTTGAGTCCCTACCAAGGAACAGCAGACTCTTTCTTTAAAATACCAAAGAGTAAATATTTTAGTCTTTGAGGACCAAGAACCAAAATTGAAAATATTATGCAGATACTTCTAGAACATCAAAAACTCTGGCCATTTAAAAATGTAAAAACCATTCTTAGCTCATTGGTCATACAAAAAAACATTCCACAGGCCAAATATAGCCCACAGTTTGTAGTTTACTGAGCCCTGACCTACATCATCAAGTAAAGAAAAGTCACCAGATTATCTGGAAAAACTTTCCGTGAGCAATTAGTATACTGCTTGTTTATCAAACCATTGTCATTTGGGGCCATTTGATCAAGAATTAGTCTTCCAGAACTCATCCAAAGCTGCATATCTAGGAGGTAGCAAAGTGCAGATTTGAATCCTAGTTTCAAGCCTCTACTCATTGACACTGCACAAAGCTGCCTCTTGAGAAGGAACAAAAGTTTGATTATAACATCCACCAAAGTGTGGAAAGGAGCTGAGGAAGCTCATGTGCTTCCCGTTGCCACTCCCGTTCTAAATCTTGAGTTAGAGGGAAATGCACAAAGACAAGCAGCAAGAGTTCTACTTTGTATAACTGTGCCTTGAAAACTCACTGGAGGACCAATTTTAATAAAAAGAGACCTCATTTGGTACTGTTACCATTCCTTCGAGGAGCAGGACTAACGTTATTCATTTTATAAAAACCCACGAGTGCCGTTTCTTCCAATTCCACTTCTACCTGCCACCTTCTCAGGAGTGTCTCCACTTCTAGAAGCTACCCAAATCTGGAAGCATACAGCACTTCCACTGAAAGGAGGTGGAATGCAGAGATGTGTAGGCCTGGCTCTGGGATCATCCCATATTTTCTAAGGTCTAAATCCCTTAGAGATATTTAAAATGACTAAGGAAACAAAGGATTTGTTTCTGCAGCTTTACAGAAAATAAAAATGAGAGGAGGGAGTTCTGGTATAGATTATCCTGAACATGTACACATCCCAAATGTTGGATGGAGTAGTGTACCTGCAAAACAGGCCTTCCCTGGAATAAATTTACAAGGAAATAAATCTACCTTCTAAATACCGCTCCTGCTCTTTCTTGTCATCTTTCTCCACCATGAAAGATTTGTTTACATTGGTGTTTATAGTTACCAGTTGGACTCAAAATAACTATTTTAATTCTGAGATCTCGCTCATGGATAAAGAATGTGAAAGGAGTTTTCTGTGGTGATGTTTGTATTTTTAAATTAAGAGTGTAGCCAATTAATCTCCTCTATCCATCTCAGGAAAATGAAGATGATTAATAGGAAAACAGATGTTGTTAGAAAACAGTTAATAACTATTCATTTTGAAATTTTCCTTAAAACTTTGTTGTTGTTGTTGTTTTGGCTTTTGGCTTTTGGTTTGGTTCAGGAAAGTAGATGAGAGAGGTTATTTTCATTTTTACTGTACCAAATGTTATGAAGACAAACCAATGATGACCTGTGTCTGTATAATTTCTGCTACTTGTGAATACTTCATTATTGGCTGTTGTGGTTTGATTCTATCATGCCAAATTCTAGAAATGCAATGCACAGTAAAAGTCGCCTTATACAATGCAACCAGAACTAGTAGTTTGTTGGTTGATTTAAAAAACTCAAAGATCATAAAAACTTGTTACATACATCTTTAAATATTTTCTTCCAAAATAAATAAATAAATAAATAAATAAATAAATAAATAAATAAATATTTTCTTGCAATGTAAAAGTCTAAAATGCCTATATATTTACCATTTACCATTACTATACTGTAGTGTACCACCTTGCCTTTGACCATGAGTCTGTGCTTGGAGATCTAGTCAGGTAGCTTAAGTAAAATCTAATCATAATGTATTGTCTAAATTCCAATTTCGCTTTACTTAAAGAGGAGTAAGGATTTAAAGACATTAAGTAATCAATCAAAAAGTAGCATCATTAATTGTTTCTACTTTTTATTTTGAATTTTTTATAATTGTGTCAACCACACATAACATAATGGCAATTTTTAATGACTCACCTTTAGTAAGCCATTTGAAAGCACTTATCTTAGTAGTTATAGGTGCAAGCACTCCTTTTACACCTTTAGAGGTTTATAGTAGATTTAAATTATGTAACTTAGGTAATCCACAAAATTTGCATAAACTGGTTTGGGATTCAATTCAACTGCATATAATTCAACTGGTGACAACAAAAATGTGCAGATGTATAGAAAGCAGCTTTGAACTTTCAGTTTGGTTAGTGGAGAGAATGAAGAAATGCGGTTACTCTTATGAGTACATTAGATAGAGTTCAATTTGAAGATCTTGGAATGCGTGTGTAAAGTGATGTTTTCATGTTTGTAGGTTTTCCAAACCTGTTTTGTTACTACATCAAATAAGCATGGTAATAGTGACACTTCATGGATTAGAATAGTATAATAACAACAGTAGAAACAGTAGAAATCCTGGTGTCTGGCTTACTTGGATTTGAACTTGATCATCGTTGTAATACCAGCAAAATGCCGTAGTATAAATGCAGGTCTTGTGGTCATTATTTTTAAATTGACTGAAATGGTGAGAGTCTTCTTAACATACTATGGGTTTATTTATGTGTAGATACCTGAATATATTCAGGATAGACTTACAGAAACCGTTGAAAGCTTTGAAATATTTTCTCAGACATAAACCCAAAATATTTGACTCTGAGTTAGTGAGGATGAGCTTTTTAGGATAAGTAAATACATTTCTGTCTGATGAATTTCTAATCCTCTTTATCTGCTTCCCCCAGCTTCAAACAGACCAGTGGCTCTCAACCGGGGCAGCATAACACGCAACCCTCCAGGGTCATTTGGAAATTTATGGGGGCTTTTGGATCAGTGCTGTGATTGTAGGGTATGACTGGTATTTAGTAAACAGGGTTCTGGGATGCTGGAGTCCCAGCAAGGCATAGGACAGTTTTGCACTACTTTCTAATGTCTCTCTAGACATTAATGAAAGTGCAACATCTATTTAGACTTATACGAATGTTAAACCCAACTCTGTTATATTCTAAAGACACATTTTTTGAGGGAGGGATAGATGTTCAGGAAGTCATTTCTACTATAAGAAGACATGGGTGTTCCTTAAAATGTGAAAAATCATGCAGTAAAAACCACAGCACATATTAGAAAAATGGGGTTAGGCATAACACTCACCAGGGACACACAAAGAAAAACCTATAACCCCCATAAAAATAGTAGCACCGTTTTACACACATTAAATGGTTAAGAAATACAGTACTATAGTACTATAGCAGCACAGTACTACAGTACTACAATAAATACAGGACTTGATTTGAAAAAGCCCCGAAGTTAGCTAGTGGAAGTGGGCCATTAAAAAGCTGCAGTTTGTGTTATTGTGAAGTAGTGGGAGGAGGGTTATCTGAAATTGGATAGAAAATCTCAACAACATAAACTATGTGCATGCAGGCGGCTCTATATGCAGGTGGTGAGATGAGATGGCTGGTAGGTATTTGAAGTGTATTAGTGTTTACAGGTGTGTATTCCTATGGGCTCACTCAGCTGAGGGCAGGTGTCTGGCTTCACTTAGTGTTTTTCCCTGAAAAAGTCATGCACAAGCAAACACATTATGTTCAAATTGTTCCCTAAACATATCAATTGCATTGGAACAAATTCTAAAACAAGTTTTATAGCAGAACTATGGACTGATTTTTTTTTTTCTAGAAGGGCAACGAGCATGTAAATCAAGAAAAAGTTGTATTTTGTTCTGTTGGGAACTTTCCAAGAATCGTTCACTGCTTCAGAAAATCATGTCCTAGAGGCAATTGTCACCAATTGAGGGTCAAGCACCAAACTCCTTCATTACATCTTCTATTGTAATATTTCTTTATTAGGATTTATTTATTTATTTGAGAGAGCAAGAGGTATAGAGAGCCAGAATGAGTGAGAGAAAGGGCAAAGGGATAGAATCTTCAAGCAGACACCGTGCTGAGTGCAGAGCCTGATATTGGGCTTGATTCCATGACTCATGAGACCAAGACCTGAGCCCAAACAAAGAGGTGGTCGCTCAACCAACTGAGCCATCCATGTGCCCCTTCTATTGTAATCTTTAACTGTAATAGTTAAAGACTATATAACTATTGAGTAAAAAAGTAAAAATTTAATATAAATTGCTTTCCTGCCTTTTCTCCCTTGTATGCTGTTAGGATATTATATTGACATTTTTGAAGAAGCACTGTAAAACATGTATCAGAAGAGGAAGATGGCACTGGGCTTGACAGGATTGTAAGCCACTGATATAACTTTTTTCCAAAAAAAAAAAAAAAGAGAAAGAGCTAACTATCATCTCCTGCCTTGATTATGCATAATAACCTCTGAGCAGAGCTATCTTTTCCCTCATCCTATCAGATTTATTCTCTCCCCAGCATTATCCAGAAGTACAATGGGAGCCACATATACAATTTCCAATTTTCTGTACCAACATTGAGAAAGGGAAATCAATTTTAATAACATTTCATTTTACCTACTATATCCAAAGTTGAATCATTTCAACATGTTATCAATATGAAAAATTATAAATGAGATATTTAGCATCCTCCTTATGCTTCAAAATCTGGCATACGATTTATATTTACAGCATATTTCAACTCTAACTAGCCTCATTTCAAGTACAATTTGAGAGAATTTTATGCTTTCCTGTGATAGTCAATACATAACTTCTGGTAAGCCAGATTTGACAATGCAACAAGGCTTCTGCTGAGTTGTGCAACATACCCCGGTCCACCCCTTCACAAACAGGGTTCCGTAGGAATAGAGGGCCGAATGCCCTACAACACCCACTGCGTGTAATGAATTAACTTCTATCTTATGTATGAGGATGGTCCTAGTTAGGTAGTCTCCTTAGGAAATTTGAGAAAATAGTTACTCAAATCATTTTCTGATGAGCTTAATTCTCTCTAGAAAATGCTACATGTCTTTTTTTTTAACCTAAGATGCAGTTATTTTATTTAATTCATCTGTCTCAGTTGAGTATCATTTGATTTATAATCTCACTGGTTTCAAGAGGGTAACAGAGAATCAGAGAATCTGTTTTGGGGGAAGTAGTAGGTCCTTGGTGATCATAGGTTTTCTCTAAGAGGGAATAATTCACCATGTGGTTGTAAGTTTGTCTATTTAGAACAATGGAAAAGAATGAAAAAGAGAAGGCTTTTCTTCCAGGTTTCTCACTTAGGAGTCAGCACGGCAGCTCAGGTAGAGAAAGGAACATCTTCCATTTCTTCCCTCCCTCTGCTCCCTTCATTACTGCGGGAGAAAAAAGGCAGAGCTGTCCTATGACTTCAAGACAAAACCCTTCTGCTGACTCTTCTCTGCCTCCCTCCTGTTTACTTACATGTGATAAGCAGAAAAGGAGGTCGGGATTTCCAGGGCCTAGGAGGGGACAGCTCTCACACTCAGACCTCTACTTCTTGTGTAAAAGCTATAGGATGAGCTGAGTCCCTTCTTGGAGCCTGGACACGTCTAAACATTTAGACTAAGGCAGCAAGTGGGAGGCTCCATATCAGTCCTGAGGATGTGATATATCTGCATCCAAACTTTTGACAGTGATTTCCAGCAGGAGGAAAAGGAGTCACTTACAGGAAGCCTGTCTACTCCTTCGTAAAATTATGCTTTGGAGGTTTTACTCCTCGGGTGATTTCCAAGGTCCAAGACCCAATAGAAAGAGGAGCAGTTAATAGGACTGCATCACCAAATTCCTAAACTGGATATTTAATAGTAAGCACTGAGCACAGTGCTATGAAGGCAGATGTTTTATTTTGTTTTGGTTCACTAGTATATATGCAATACCAAGAACAAAGCTTGGCACATGATGAGAGCTCAATATTTAGAAAATGAAGGAATGCAGATATTGTTGTGGGGTACAGCTTTGCTGGAGATACATGGGCAGTCTCTTAAGCTGGGCTATCCCGAGTCATTCAGGACCCACTGGCTGCATATGGTCACTGAAGGTTAAAATAAGTATAATTAAGTAAAATTTAAAATCCAGTCTCTCAATTACTCTTAGCCGGTCTCAAGTGCTCAATAGCCACAAGTAGTTAGGGCTAGGTGATTGTATGAGAAAGTGCAGATATAGAACATTTTTGTCAGTACAGATGGGATAATATCTGTGGGATATTGCTACTCTAGAACCCAACCGCTTGGTAGCTGTGTAAACTTAAGCAACTTATTTCTGTTTTGTGACTTTTAAATGGGGGAATAGATGAAAGCACTTGAAACAGGGCCAGCACATCTCTTATCATCATTAACTTAAAACACTTTTGTATAAGGACACTGTTCCAATACCAGAGCTGGGTCCCCCAACCAAATACAGTGTGTGTTTGTGTGTGTGTGTGTGTATGTGTGTATAGTTTTTCCTACATAGTACAACAGTAAGAACTGACACAAGGAGTCTGCTCTCTAAAGTCACCCCCTACCCTCAAATCATCAATTCTATTCCTAGAATTGATGGCTCTTTCAGATCTGGAACTCAAGAAAGATTCTCCCTGAAGGTAATGGTGCTCAAGATGAAATGATTCCCATGGTCCTTGCCCTTCCCAGAGCTGGGCACATGGTCGCAAATGGGTACCTGTGAGGATGTGGATTTCCAATGGCAGATCAGGGGCTCAGAGTCAAGTGCCCCAGCTTCCTGCTGCTTAGCTTTCTGTTTGATATATGCAAATAGTACCACAGCTATTCAAGTCATCCCATGCCTTGTTCCCACTGGAGAAATCCTGTTGCACACTTTTCACTTTCTCTCTCTTAATGATCTGCAAAACATTTTGAGCTTTTCCTTGTGCTTTGGACGTATGACTCAATCACTGATATAATTTTGTGGCTCCTTAGGCATTTTTAATAGAAAACTTTTTACTTTAGAGTATTTCATCCATTAACATGATTTCTAATGAATTGATAAAATGTATCATCATTAATGATTCTATTTTTTTTTCAGAAATTTTGTTCACATCAAACCACAAACTTGTATTTCAACAAGATAAAGCTTGGAATCTACTTGAAATATAAAACGTGCCAGGGACATATACCTGAATTTAAAATATGTTTTAGGTATTTGGTGAATAAAGAGAAAATACAATGGTTTGTTTCATTTTAATGACCAACACATATTTCTTTTTTTAAAAAAGATTTTATTTATTTATTCATGAGAGACACAGAGAGAGAGGCAGAAACATAGGCAGAGGGAGAAGCAGACTCAGAGGGAGAAGCAGACTCCCTGTAAGGAGCCTGATGTGGGACTCGATCCCAGGACCCTGGGATCATGCCCTGAGCCAAAGGCAGATGCTCAACCACTGAGCCACCCAGGCGTCCTCCAACATATATTTCTGAATGTGATCCTAATTATCCTAATTATTGATCCTAGGATCCTAGGATCCTATTTAGGATCCTAATGATCCTAATTATTGCTAAGCAACTGACATGTACACATAAAATGATCCATAAAGTAGAAAGTAGATCTAGAAAGTAGAGTCATACCTCCTGATTGTTAATCTTTGGCACTTTTTAATGCCAAATAAAGGATTTTGTGTCATTTTCTCTTTCTTTAGTACAACTACCACATGGCCAAGACTGGTTTATTAATGTATATAGAGTATGGATGAGAAGAGGTTTTCTCTATACTCAAGAACCAATGAGAATATCTTCATGCTTTCTATGATGCCAAATGGTCTCTAAGGAAAAAAAATTATACTGTGGCAACATAGATACAATCATATTTAGTAACATATTCCAAACTAATAATAACCTTGGTTATCCAGGGCATAAATGGAATTTGTGTTGCTTATATTAATTTGAATTCATCCAACTATAGCATCTTCACTGTCCATTGGTATGATTATAACACTGATCAAAATGAGAGCAGCATTAAGTTATCAGTTCTTTAAGCAAGTATGGACAGGCTCTTGGGGTATCTTGGTGTTAGCCTTGGTTCCTCAGTGAACAATCTATTTCTCCTTGAAAACTTCACCTAACTTCTTTGAATCACAGGCTTTAGAGAGGCATTTGTAAATGACGGGTTGGTTTTAAAACCTCTAATTAATTTTTAATAAAGCTGCCATGATGCTGCTAAAGAAATGCCATCACTTTCTAATTCCACAACTAGAGTTGGCCTCAAAAATGGTGTTCTTAAGGTTTTGCTTTCTAGAAACTATCTTGGAGAACTTAAGAAAATCAAGTTTTCATAAATTAGGTATAGGTAGGGCTCAGCACTTGAGATGTGCTGCCATCTGAAATGCATCTTCTTGGCTCACTCCCAAGTCACCTGTCTTTCTATTGGAAGTCCTCAAACATCTTCTGCCCCTTTGTAAACCCTGAGTGATTTCCTCCAAGTCAGCACCCTCGGCTATGAGTAAGTGACAAGAAGTGACAAACCAATCTCCAGCTTAGGTCTTTCTTGAGACTAAACTCATTCTAAACTGCTTAGGAGAGCTCATTTCATTACCTGCATCTGGCACAAATCCATTCTGATGATTAAGGACACCGTCTTTCCACTGCCCAAGTCGAGAGCTCCAGTCATCTTTATCCTCTCCATCTGTCTCATCCCGGACACCAAGTCAGTCACTAGTTATTATCAGTTTTTCATTAAGTAAAACTGTCCCTTCTTTCTCTGTATCCCCATCAGTTGCTTGAATTGTTGCTGCTCTTATTTCCATGGAAATAATACAACTCCATCATTCTCCCAACTGGTCTCCTGCCTCCATCTTTCTGCCTCAAATCCACTCTCTTCATTGCTGCCACAGTGATTTTTTTATTTCTAAATAAGAACAACACTAGCAACAGCAATGCTACTTTCTTGCATCAATCCTTCTGTGGCTCAGCTTCCCATTGCTTCAGAGCCAGATCTGATGTCCTTAGGCTGGATTAGGAATATGGACTTTGCTGTGTCTTTCCGGTTTACATACCACCCTATCACATCCATAGGGAGCCAGCTCCATCTGGCTTTCTACCCTCTCTGCTTTACACATCCTTGATCATCTAACATGCCCTTCCCCACTTTTTTTTTTTTTTAGCACATCTCTATTAGAATATGAACTCTAGGAAGACAAGAACTTACTTAGTTTTGTGCAGTACTGTACACCTAGCACAGAGAACAGTGTCCTAAGGTAGGTGATGAGAATTTCTCTGTTGAATAAGTCAATCTCCTATTTCAAGGATCTGTTCCAAGGCCACCTCTGTGATGAAGTCTATCCTGCAGGGAAGTTGCTCTGCTTTTTGACAGCAAACACACCAAATATATCATTATTTTAGCTCTAATATCATATTGCACATACTCATATACCTGTCTTTCCTTTTACTTGAGCTCCTCGATGGCAGGAATACTTTTATCATCCTCAATGCCCATCATAGTAGCCAGTTCAAAGTAGGCACTTAGAAACTGTTTTATGAATGAGTGAATACAAGAGATGAATTGGAAGAGGAAGCAATTAGAAAGGTTCACAAACACACACACAATGAGGAATAAGACATACAAATTACCCTTATGTAATTTTATGTTAGGGGTTTCTTCTTAATGAGAGACAGATTTTAGGCTGACTGCTTGTGTTGACCTTTAATTCATTTTGTAAAACAATTTAAAAAGACTGGCTCATAAAACTACACAGGTAAGTTGAAAATCCACCAATTTGAAATTTTTATAATGGAAATACTGATAGATTTTGACCTTTAAGGAGCTTCCACTTTCACTATGAAAAAGGTTCTACTCTTTTGTACTAAAGAATTGTGATTTGTGGTTATATTTATTTCAGTTGGTTTTTTGCCTTCAGTCACCTCAGCAAAAATAAAGAGATTTCCCCAGTGGAATTTCAGATATGTATGCATACTGAGAGGGAGTCAGAAGAGGAAATGATCATTTGATTTATTCATGACTCTTTGCAAATGCAATGTATTCTTCCCAAGCCCACGCTTAGGATCCGGTGACTCCATTTCTAGAGCTCACACGGTGGTGACCACTATCTGTCCCAATTGAATGACATATGGAAGCCAGTGACTGTCTTCTCACTTGTTAAAAGCATTCATGCTCAGCTTACCTCGGAATGGGCAAAGCCTAGCAATTAAAAGCACAGATGGTATGTTGGTGGCATCAAAATTTCTTTAGAAACAAAATTGAAAAATTAAAATGTAAAACAACACATTAAAAACTAGACACCTCAAGCATGTAATTGTATATTTATTTCTCTTTTTAAAGAACACTCCTTAATGTAATTCAATATACAAACTTGGTTTCACAGAATTATAATCCACTATATAGCACAAAGATAACCCAGATTTTGTGTGTGTGTGTGTGTGTGCATGCACACACATGTGCGTGTGTGCACACGTGTTGTTGTACCCCCTCCCTTCCTTCCATTCTTCCGGACCTACAAACGAAGGCTCTGCCTACCTTCCACACTAACCAAAGCCCATTCTGAACGTTGTGTACAAAAGACATCATCCTCCCACAAATTCTTTTCCCTGGAAAGCTTCTTTTTCCTGTCCCCCCTGAGATAACCAGGAGCCTGACACTCTTCCCCTCTTCAAGAGGGTGAAGTGGCTTCCCCTAAAGCTGATGCCAACCCTGTTACCATGTGGACTGGCTGAAAGGTCTCCACGCCCCTTCCCTGCGTCCACTCCTAACCCTCAGAGTCCAAGCACGTCCCCTCCGTCGCAGCCTTAGTTCCGGTCACCATCTTGTGCAGCAAGAACCAAGGAGATCTGTAAGCCCAGGTCTTCTCCACGGGCAGCGCACAGCACTGCCTGCCAAGCCACCGGGCCGGCCGATAACCAAGCTCTACACAGTCCCATGTGCTTTGTCACTTTAATTTTTAAAGACACCCTAGCATAGGTCTGTGGCAACCTAGTGTCCAACTGAGTTACATAAAATTGTACCAGTGATGCACTTGTACATATTTACATGGGGCGGAATGTTTTCCCATATTTTTAGATGAGTATATAGATCAACATGTTCACATAAGACCAAATACTTTTAATATTATTTATAACTGATTTATAAAGCTTTGAAAAAACTCACAATAGCACATTGTTTACTTTAATGCTTTACGGTACTATAAGTTTAAAATCACAATCAGCACTTAAGTTATAGTCAATCCAGCAAACAAGAGACAAAAAAATTTACAAGAGTTAAGAACTGACTGATACATCCTTTATCTTTTTTTTTTTAACTAATGCATAAGTGCAGAATAAGATACTCTAGTTTAAATATCTTGTTTACAATATACATTTTTGTTCTAGTTACGCAACAGTAAATCCCATGCTTCACATAGAAAAGCAATCCACAACATTAAGAAAAAATGTACAATTTATGAAACAAAGTAAATAAATATTAGTATTACAGAATCAGAGCTGTACATAAAAGCTGTTCAGTTTTAATCATATAAAAATATGTTTTAGTGCAACCTCACATATATATTGATGCTGTTTTGCTTTACATCATTTAGATCCAAGTGTCCAAAAAAGGAAAGAAATTACATTTATTACAAAGCAGATACACAAATTCTAAAATATGTACAAATTACTGCTAAAAAATGCTTATAAGAATATAAGCAAAGTAAAGAAAAGGCACAAACATCTGTACAATTTTAAAAGTACCAGACCCAATAGGTTAATTTCAAATTTTGTTTTGGTCAGGCTCATGATGACTTGTTAATTTACCTAATTCTTTTGATATAACAAAAGTATATATAATAGCAAACTACTGTAACTTAGGACAGGCATGCTATAAACTTGATTACCTCTATTTCTAGAAAAACAAAAACAAAAACAAAATGGGAAAATGTGGAAATGAAAGTCTCCATGCATCTTAGATCAAGGTAGTTGACTCTTCTCTGATGAAGGCTCATTGCCTCCCTCTGTGCTTGAAGGTAACTCTTTGCTGCTGTGAAAGCCAGACTGTTTATCATCCACACGACTCTTGCTGTAAAACGTCGAGTGAGCTAATGCAGTCTGTGATGTACCAAAATTGTCCTTTTCACCATCATGCAAGTCAGGGTGGGTGGCTGAGGTACAGGGCTGACCTGGCTCAGGTCCACTAAAGTGTCTAATGCTAACGTGTGCACTTTCCAAGGGTTTCTGGTGGGGGTCCTGTGCCCGCACTGGCTGATCGGCCCCAAGCAGAGCGGCGTCTTCTGTGGCAATCCGGAGAGAGGCAATGGCTTTCGTACAAGTCTGTATATTTTCCTCCTGTTCCCTCTCTGTTGCATTTAGGCTGTCTTCTGAAGTGCTCTGTTTCATCAATAGCCTAGGGGAGGAGGGCGAGCTAGGTGGACCAGATGACTGCAAAACGTGAGGCGATCGCTTCTCATGCTGCTTTGAAAGGACATAGGGATCCTTAGGGAAGAATTCCCCAGAAGCTCCCTTCTTCTCCTCAGAGCCCTCCATCGGCAGAGGCAATGTGGGTGGAGGATGTAAACCGGAAAGGGCCGGCGGCATGGAGTGAACCATTTGGATCCCACCAACTGGCACCATGGGGATAGGAGCTCTCACTTGCTGCTGAGAGTGGAGTGGAAGATGACTGAAGACATAGTCATTAGGACCCTCAGGGAAAAGGCTGGAGCCTGGATGTTCATAAGCACCTTCTTGGTCTCCATAGAGACTGAAGTAAGGAACCTGAGGTAATCCTCTTCTTAAATTCTGCATGGGGAAGCAGAGACCACAACGTTTAGCACCCAGTCCTCCTCATGCTAGGTCAAATAGGCTAAGCTATTTCAGTCACTTGGTCAATCACTCACTCAATCATTCAAAACACTTTAAAACTACTTCATCCCTTTACTGATTTTTCACTTTATGACACAAGAGATTTCTCAGTCGTCTTTTAGAATCCTTGAATGAAGCTGTCGGTCTATGAAAAGTGACTTTTGTTTTGAAACAGCAATGTGATAAATCATTCAGTGCATGAGACACATTTCAGTTCTGTTTCTTTTTTTTTTTTTTTCAGAAAAGAAAATGAAAATAATGGATAATTACCAGAAAAAGTTTGCTGAGCAAAAAAACACTAATAGTAGGTTTTTAAATCAAAAAAAGTAAAAAAGGTTGCCATCTGTTTACATACTGGGAAGATTTTTAATATTTTTCTTAAGTGTTGATGAGTATAGCTGGAGTGACAAGCCTGAAAATTGGCTTTTTTTTTTTTTTAAGTTTTCTGCAGAACAGATGACAAAATGGTGGTGATAGACAAACTGGTTAGTCCAATGTGCAAGACATTGGTTTAAAGGAATAAATTCCCACCAAGAGGCACACCGGGTGGAAGACTAGCTGCTTTATCAAATGATAAATCATTAGGCCAGTTTTTGTAAGGCAACTATCCATCAAAGTAGTTAACATTAACTATGTCAAACAGCTTCAAATTATATTCAACTACACAGCTGGGACCTCAAGATTATTACATTTTACCATCGTCTGTTTATATTATTATGTTCATTTAAATCCCATCTTGGCAATTAATGAGTTAGAACATTTAAAATTAAGAGCCAGAAATCCAGATTTCATGGATCCACTCCTGAAAGAGAACTTACTTTCTATCGTCGTTTCTGTAGCAAAACACAACTTAGACTACGAGATTATCAGGCTTGAATGAGATGATCAGGTTTCAATTCCTGAGATTTATTCTTTTACTGGGCTGTCATTTAAAAGGTACTCAGTTTATTTTTATTTTTTGAGAACTTAAAATCAGATAGGTGTAAACCTGTCAAGAATGGTAGTAATCCAGGAGAGAGAAAAAAAAAAGTTCTAATTCATTTCAAGGATGTTTCAGTTCTAAAGCTCAAGGTATGCTCTATACCATTAATGATTCATTCAGTTCTTTTTAGACTGTGAGACAGCCTGAGGATGATAAATTATGTATTAGATCTGTTACTCTGTGCCATGCTTAGCTCTTACCCTCTTTTGGGCTATACCTTATTCGAGCTAGAAACAAATGACTTATCCTGGAAGGGCAGGAAGTAATGAAATCCTATAATCATGAGTTAGGGAAGGTGAGAATTTGATAGTATGAGAGTCATTTAAATGCTACTACAACAAATCCCTCTTGTCTTTGCTCCAATCTGGAAAAAGGCATGTTTCCTACAGCAACCACCAGTTAAGGTGCAAGAACTATGATGATGATGATAATATTAATATTAATATTAATAAGATAATAATAATCTTTGAAGATAATTAAATGAATCCTCTTTTAATTATAATGGTCAAAAATTAAAAGTTTAACATAAAATGTAACCTGGTTATGTTTCCATTTTGCTCTTGGTTGCTATTCTATGACATCCACTGCTTACACCTAATCAGAATGGGGCTCTGTGAGGGCCAAAGAGAGCCCTGACTCAAGGCTAACAAGAGGAGTGATGAATGAAGTGTCCTCTAACACTAAGATATATTCAAAATGTTCAAAATCCAATAGAATTTTATTTGTGTTAGGAATGAAAGTGTCAGGGCAGCTGGGTGGCTCAGTCAGTTAAGCGTCTGCCTTCAGCTCAGTTCATGATCCCAGGGTCCTGAGATCAAGTCCTGAATCCATCAGGCTCTCTGCTCAGTGGGGAATCTACTTCTTCCTCTTCCTCTACCTCTCCCTCTCTCTCTCTCTTGCTTTCCCTCCCCCTGCTCATGCTCTTTGTCCTTCTCCTCAAATACAGAAAGAAAGAAAAAGAAAATGTCATTTTCAGACCTTTTCTGATCAGCAATTAAATGATTACAGTCACAGAAGTAAGGGTGCCAGTAGAACTTTTACCATGTAAGCACTTCCCCTGCTCCAAATGCTACCAGGCCTTTCCACACATCCTCTTCTCCTGCATTCATCTCTTCTTCACCTTCCCAAGAAACTCTCAATAAGATTTTTCTACCTTGGTTTTTACCCCATTTGCAATCCTATTTAGTTTTGTAATTTGAGGCTTATCATTATAATATCATTGTAAGTCCTGGTAAGAAACACCTTGATACGGAAATATGAATAATGAACCCATGTGGGTTGTATTATGTGTATGTATGTATGTGTGTGCCTATATATCCCATGTACCAGGTTTAATATCCCACTCATCTTTTCAACATTGTCAGTAGGTGCTCTGGAAACAAATACAAAGAAGGAGGCAGGAGTTCAAGGAGTTCATTGTGGGGCAAGGGAAGCAGGGAACCTGATGAAGATAAGCAGGAGAGGAGGCAGGTGCTCAGCTGGGACTGATCCAGGCTCAGCCACTGGCTGGGGGCTGTAGGGGAGTATGTAGCCTTGGATGGAAAACTGAGACCTATCATGATGGCACTAACAGCAGGAGGCTGTCAGTTTACAGCATTCCTCACAGCGGAATGGCAAATTCTTCCAAAGACAGAAATCTGCTTGGCCCACCTCCTTAGCTGCCACAAGCAGATTAAGAAACTGTGGCCGAGAAGTTAAATGACTTGTTTAAGATCACACAGATAGCAAGTGATAGAACTGAATGTCGACAATGCTCTTCTGCACTACATAGTGGAAACCAGAACATGTTTTTGTCTCCTTTGCTAATTTATGTACCAAAACATTAAAAATGGAATAGGAAATTAGTTTGTTTAAAAAAGTTGGGGCCAGAAATCATAAGACTTTTTCATCATCATCCTTGAGCTGTACATGTTAGACCTTCAAAAAATATTTACTGATGAGCAAAAGATCTTTCCTTCCTTCTTTTCTTCTTTCTTTCTTTCTTTCTTTCTTTCTTTCTTTCTTTCTTTCTTTCTTTCTTCTTTCTTTCTTTCTTTCTTTCTTTCTTTCTTCTTTCTTTCTTCTTCTTTCTTCTTCTTTCCTTCCTTCCTTCCTTCCTTCCTTCCTTCCTTCCTTCCTTCCTTCCTTCCTTCCTTCCTTTCTTTCATCTACAATTATCTATCTATATTAAAATTAACCAGAAGGCAGTAGGGCAGGAACAGCAAGGTAGTAGGAACCTGGTGGTTGAGTATCATCTCCTCCAAACCTGTTCCCTGGGTACTACACCACTCCAGACTGAACCAGAGGATGAGTGTTGTCATGCTAGGCTAGAAGATCCTTTCATGCTACAGTCACTGACCTGTGAGCTCCTAGCCTATGTTAAGCAACAAGAGAAGGTATTGCTAAAAGAATTTTTATCAAAAAGGTTTATTTTTAGGGTTATTCTAATTTAATATTTTCATACATTATTCAGAGAGGGTGCAGCACTCAGCCAATATAGAGATCAGGAGAAATAATCCTCATTGTGTCATCACTTCTGTTTAATCTTGGCAACAAAAATTTTCTTCATACATCACAGAAAGATAAACTCCTCCTTTGCCCCTCAAAAAGGATGTGATAAAACATTAAATGGCAAGTGTTTTGGAACAAGTGCCCCTTCTTCAGGGAGCATTCCCAGATCTCTTCCCTCTTATCACATGGAGAATGCAGGAGGCTGTAAATTCTCTGAAGATAATTAAACTGGGTAATAGACCAATGGCTCTACAGTTGGCCTTCATAAATGGTAAAGTTTAATAATCGTATTAAGTATCCAGGTAAATTGGTATAAAAAAATACAACTGGTTGCAAACTCAGTGACTAGTAAAACCAATCTCCTTTCTGGTCACATATCCAAAATTAGATGAACTTCCTTAGTCTGCACCTTTGATTCCTATGCCTGAGTTGACTGCGAGTTGCTATTAGTTGCTTTAATAACAATAGTGTTATGGCACTAAAGGCTTACATTTTCACGACTACAATTGACCAAAGATATCCCACGTCTCACAAATACCCCAATCTGAGCCCACCTGGCCAAGGCCACACATGCTCTGCCAGCATCACTGGTCTATACTGGAGAAAGCATTTTTTTCTTCAGATATGGTATCCTGCCATCAGAGGGATTTGCGTATCTACAACTCTCTACTTAGGCCGTGGTGGCATAAACTCCAGAAGACCCCTCTTTTCTACTTAACACCACCAAGACACAAAAACTTGTGTAAATATACCTCTTTTTTTCCTAGCTGGTTAATTCATTATCTTGGCAAATAAATCATGTCCTGTTTGTATGCGTGTTTCTGCAGTAATTGTACCATAAAGACTAAGCTGGTACCACTTGTGAAAAGATGATGTTGGGGATCAGGGAGGGAATTGCAGCAGGGAGCTTTCCTGAGTTTACATATGATAACCTAAGCTCACAACTCAAGGTTGTTACAAGGCAACAAAGATGAGGGAGCCTGGCCACTGGGACAGTGATAAGACAGAGCTAGAAGTTGGTAGTGACTTTGGCTGGAAGGATGGTGTGGAGCCACACAACAGAAACCCAGAACAAAGGAAGAACAGCAAGAAATGGAGACTAGGAAACAAAAATACATGTAAAGCAAAGAAACTCAAAAGGTGTCATTCATCTGTCTATGCTAAGTGTCTGTTTTATTCATTTAAAAAAAAAATCCTATACAAACTGAAAGAAACATCAAGGTCAGCCATACCATGGAATGAGGCAGGGCAGATGCTTTTTTATAGATTTGCATTAAACCTACTGCCTAAACTTAATCCATGATTGTTACTGTTGTTATCTAAGTTTATCATGAGGGCATACCATAGAAATCTCAGAAACTCTCTCCCTTAGTTCTCCCAACTTTGTGCCCACCATCTCACTGAGCCAGTGCCCTCTCACTGAGCAGGAGGTGGTAGTAATGACAAGAAAAGCAGATAGGTTCATGCCTTTGACTCACAACATATCCAGGGGGTCACTCTCTCCTATCCTAGTCACTCACTGGTTTCACACATCCACTTACTGTGGACAAGGTAAAGAGTTTATTTTTTAAAATGTATTGAAAGTCAATGCTAATGCCTGATCCTTACTTGACAAAGTTCTACACCTGACACCACAAAGGCCCTAAGAGTGTCTGTCTATGCCGTCATGTCATTCCAAAGACTTCACCTTTCCTGCTCATGTAAAGGTTTCAGCTCATGCCCATAATTAGTTAAGCTTAGAAAGCATTTAGAAAAGCCTCACCTGTTCCCAGCTGGAAATGCACCACTGCTCTGATGCAATACTACACTTGGGGTAATGCCACAGCTATGTTACTAACAACAGCATGAGAGAAAATGTCTTCCTGCTATTTTCAGTAACCACGTTCCCTGCTTCCCGTGAGAGATACCCACGTTATAATAAATATCACACTAGTGTGTTAGTGTGTTATCAAGAGGTTCCAATAAGCTTTGGATTATAAATTATAAAGGGAAAGCTAATCATACTTACAGGAGGCCCCAATACAATTGGTTCTGCTTGCAAATACTGCCCCATGGACAATGGTGGGTTATGGTATAAAGCCCTTCTGGGAGATGGCGCTCTTATGGTGGTCATGTATCTTCTCTCTCTTCTGGGAGAGAGGTCTCTTCTTGCCGTGATGTCTTTCCCAGGTGACACTGGCCTCCTTGGAGACAGATGCCTTCTCGGTGAAACATCTCTCTGTGACATCTCTCTTCTCAATGCAGCTTCCTTTCTTGGTGAGAGATGTCTCATGGGTGACAGATCTCTCCTAGGTGATAAATGTCTTCTGGGTGATAAATCTCCTTTGGGTATCAGATACCTCTTTGGTGAATTATCTCGGCGGGGTGAAGAGTCATATCCCGGTGAGGAATGGTGGCTCGAGGGGGAGAAGTCCCTCGGTGAGGAGCTGGGCTCTGAAGACAGCATGTACTCTTCATCCGCACAACTCGGTATGTCTAACCTGTCTTTGTCCGGCTCTGAGTCTGTACTCTTGCTCTGGAATAACCTCTGGTATTCTGTCATCTGAGTATCTTCACATGAGTCACTGGGCGTCATCAGCTGAGTAACCTGAATACTTGGCAAAGTAACCAAATAGCTGATCAATGAAGAATGCCCCAGGGAGCTATCTGAAGGAACCCCATGGGGCACGGCGCCAACATTCACAGGCAAGGACGAGAATCTAGGCGGCTGAGGACTGGTGCTTCTCGATCTTGTTTTTGGTGTCAAATCGCCCTGATCATCAAAGTCATCATCATCTTCATCATCTTCATCATTATCATCTCCATCCTCACCATCAGATTCTTCAGCATCTGAGAACTGATGATCAGTTGAAATGCTGGACATGCTATGCTTCTCAGCTGCTTTGTGCAAATCTTCCATCGTTTCTGAAACATTGAACAGAAAGTGAAGATCAAGGTCTAAATGTCAAGGTGAGGAACTAATTTGGACCCCATCTCTTTCTAAAAGCTTTCTTCCAACCCTGCAGCCCCTAGAGATAGTTCTATCTCTGAACCCCTATAACACTCATTGGGCACTTATCTGGAAGACCTTACACTGGTTATTATCCTTTTATGACTGATCTGATTCATCTCAACCCAACAAAAGGATTCTAATGTGGAATCTTAAATCTCAGATGTCACCTGGCCCATAGAAAAGCCTCAAGAAATGGGTGTGGATAATGCTGTTAATAATGAGGCTAGAAGAAAAAGAAAGCAACGATCTATCTCTATAGGTATAAACTTACGTGTAAGTGATATATCTCAGGAAGTCTGACTGGCCCTCAGGTTTTCTATTAGGTTAATGATGGATTTTTTCCCTCTTAATAGGAATAATAATGCATTAAATTGTTTTTCAAATTTCCCCAGAAGTTTCATAAAATCTAAATCTCTGTCACAACACAAGCATAATTAGATTTCCTTTATGGTTAAATAGGAGTATTTCATAGTGAGGTCTTTTTTTCCCCCTTTAGTCAGAACTGAAATGCATTTATTTCTTCTCAGGTTATAAGCAATTCAACATGTCAGATTTATTTTATATATTTCATATTAAATAAAACTAAATGTGATCAGTTTTTTAAAATATCAAAACTTGTTTTACCACCCCAGCCATGAAGCTCCAGTGTGAAGAACGAACAGGTCAGTCAACTAAATTTTGAAATACCTGCTTCTTCAGTTTCTGTATCATCCACTGATGTCATTGAAACTCCCAACTCCAAGCATTTCTTCATGTGTGCTTTAGATTTCATATGCTTTGTTAGGTTTCCTAGAAAACACAGGCAAAAAGAGAAATTAATTGTTTACAAAAATGTGATGATTGCTCCAAAATTAGAAATGAACTAACATGAGATAACACAGATTTGTTTATACCCACTACCCTTTGCTTTGAACTTAAGAGGAACAATCTGGTTCCTGAATATACAGCCACTCAGAATTCTGACAAAATCAAGTTTCCTTATTCTAGAAGACTTGGAGAATAGGGTCATATGCAAACTTATGGGAAAGTCAACCTTGTAAAATAAATTCAAAGAACCATAAAAATAGTTGGCTAACTACTTAAAGGGAGCATTATTCTCAGTGTTTAGCATCTATCTGTCTGGTATATATTAGCAAAGTTTATTACAGCAGTTTCTAAAGTTCTTCAATATTCCCTATTTATCTTGAAATTCCCATCATTCTAAGAGAAAGATTTTCTGTCACACATGTATTATGATGATGATGATGATGATATATATAGAATTCTATCTATACATACATTTGTGTGTGTTTATATAGAATTATATGTTGTTATATAGGATGTGAAAGATTATGAAGACACTTATCCAATCACCTTTGACCTAGGATCTATGAAATTATATATATATATATTAATATTTTATTATATATTTATCTATATATCATTCCATGTCATATATATAGCTTACTAAAAGACATTCAGGAACTAATTTAGTTGTAAGGGCCATATTATTATCTGTGTCCTTTGATGATGCTGTAGCGATGTACCAGCAAACACTTTATTTTTTAAGAGTAGGCTCACTGAATGTAGATGGACACTCTTAGCCTGATAAAATAGTTTGTTCCTTTGTAGGAGTGTTTAGCTCACCATTAATGTGATATATGAGCTACTGTTGTTTATTATTTTACTTATGTTATTTTATTTACTTGGTATTTTACTTAACTGATCTTAAATCTATGAATTTTATGTGCTATTTTGGTAATTCCAAGCATAAAAAGATTTCCAGGTCCTTACTACTCTTATTTATATAAAAATGTTTTAAAGACCTCAAAAATTTTTATAGCCAGATCATTAAGAATTCCTAAATCTGTAAATTAATGAATACATCTGTATATTAATGGAAGTTACCTGCTTCTGCAAGGGAGAAAGTAACCTGTGTATATGGGTGGGTGTAAAAGTTAGGTGTCAAGATACTTTATTTAGATCTTGATATGTTTCTCCTCCTCTATCTTTCTCTCTTTTCTTCTCCATTTCAATAGGCAGTCAGGCTTTGGGCTCTCATCTTCAGCATAGGTTTGTAGTTAGAAATCTGGCACTGAAACAACTCTACCCTGGCTGTGGTTGACTGAAGTGCTGAGCTTCTGCAGGGATTCCAGCAAGGAGGGGGAAGTGGCTGGCAGGGGGTGGGTGCCTGGAGTGGCACCAGTGTTCAGAAGGTGCTGGTCCTACAAGGACACTCAGGATCTGCACTCAGAGGACATGGGTTGGGACAACAGTCACTTCAACTGGAAAAATGGAGGGGTTTCCTGGGATATTTTGCTCATCTTAAGATCCTGAGACATTTGGACATTCCTGAAGGGTGACAAGGAAACTCCAATAATGACCAAGAATAAATTATTTCCTACTGAAACTCCATGACAATGATTCAGAGCCAAATTTAATGTGATTTTTTAAGACTATAGAAACTAGCTCTTTATTTTTTATTATTATATTTATTTGACTTTAAAAATGCCTAGAAATATGACATTTCTTCACCCAGTGTTTCAATCAGCTATACCTTCAGCAGACTCCTATGCCCTGGGAAGATCTATCAGCTGTACTGACTGGCAGATTTGCAGCCTATAAAACCAAAATTTAGACTTTATGTCCTAGGGAGTCTCTTGGTGAAGTTCTAAATAAAAGGCTTCACTGTGCAAAGGTGGATGGTATTTAAAGGACCTTATGTTTATCTCTTTTGAAGTGCAAATGAACACTCCCTTTATGTGGCTTCAAAGGAAGCATCTTTGTAATATAGATACCTTTTTTATACAGAAGAAACAGATATACTGAGAGTCTACACATTTATACCTCTGACAAACCAATAAGACAATTTAGGATTTGGGTTATAGGAGAAAATAAAAACCCGTTTCTCTACCAAAGATTATCTTATTTGATACGTATTTTTCTTGACAAGTAGTGGAGCAGAATAAGTAGCAGGCAAGTTTAAAGTTAAAACATAGGAAATCATATGAGGTTAGTGAGGGGGGCAAAAACCATTAGATCTAAAGTACTTCTACAGCAAGGAGTAAACATACTTCTACAAAAGTCCAACCACCTCTAATTCACTACTGTATGTAATCTGAGAGTGCTGGGCTTATGAACATTTCCATTGTTTTATAAAATGATGGAAATATCAAAGCAACCTTCCTGTATAAAATATTTTTATATAAATCTACCTGTAAAAAACAGATTTTTTTTTAGGGTAGAATATAATTTTAAGGCAGGTCCTAGTTTTATGAGATTCACAGTTGTGGCCTAAGAGTAAGAAATTGTCTCTGTGCTGATAAATACACAGAACACAAGCTATCAAATTTCTATGTATAATTAATGCAACTGTGGATGGAGGGGCCCACCTGGGAGTCTGTGGGTCTCTACATTATTTATAATCTTGAAACTGACCATGGGCACATGTTTTCTTCCCAGCTGCTGCCTTGCTTTTCTAATGCCACCGCATGGATTGTCTCCCGGTGGTATTTCAATACTGGTACAAAGATTATCTAGACCACACAACACTTCCAACATGCAGTAATAGCAATAGCAATCCAGACAATTCTTAGCCACTTCCTTCGGAAACAACCAGCCTGGCCCCAAGTCTATAGCTCTTACTTAAGTCATAAAAGGAGACTCGCTGTCTCATGTACATCCTTTGATTACTTACATAAGGGAAAAATATATTTCATAAACAAAACCATCTTACAGTCAATGCAAGTTAGTTATAAAATGGTATTCTGAATCCAACATAGCCATAAACAAAGTATCTTTCATCTAAAGAGATGAGAATTGTACCTTTAGTTTTGAAGGCAAAGTTACATAACTTGCATACGTAAGGCCTGACATCAGTGTGAGTGCGGATATGCTTTTTGAGCATGCTTGGCTTCTTACAGCGAATCCCACATTCTTCACAAATGTACTTTCCACGTCCACGTCCTCTGACATATACATAATCTTCATTTGACTTATACCTGTTTAGAAAAAGGGAATTCAGTGTGTTTTCAAATACTCTAGTGTTTTATATGTCAAACCAGAAGCTAATCTTTGGAGTGGTAATTTTTTTTTTGAGTGACAAAATTTGTATGAGGTTCTTTGACAAATAGTTATCAACTTTACTTCTATGAAGCCTATGAAGTTTATGCAATAAATGCCTGAAAGAATTAGATAATTGATTTGGCATTGAAAGCAAAATGTAATTTTTCTACATAGTGTTCAAAATGGAATTGGGTCCCTCTATTGAGTGTAGATACATGGACTTGGGATAGAGTTGTTCAAATGGACTTCTATAAATCTCAGAGAGTTGCAGTGTTGTGCCTTACTACTTTTGGATTCTAGTACAGCCTCCACACAAGAACTATCCAGAAAGTTAAACCAACATATTCAAATCATCATATATCATTTGTTAACATTACATCGTCTAAGATGTGCATGCAGAACACACACGCTTCCCTCTAAATTTGCTAAAATAAGTATAACTGATAATAGAATTCCTCATTGCAAGCTTTTACTCTATTTTTACAATCCTGGCATGAGAGTGCCTCTGAAATTTCTAGCTTACACAGGCTGAGCTGAGCTCACCAACTGTTGTCTACAGATTTGATCCGCTCTTCCCAAGGACCCTGAATTTGTACTAAAGTGGAGTCTAAATTTCAAGTAGCTTCTGGTAAGTACTGTTACATAATAAAAACTGGAGGTTCTATTTTTCAATCAAATTTGCATTTGTTTCCAGAAGAACTTAATAGGTTTGTCTGAGGTCATCTAGTTTAATCAAATCAGTTCACCAAATCTTAGGTATTCATTGTAATAATCTATAAAACAAAGTGCTCAACATCATATTTTGTTTAGACTACAATGAAACATGATCAATCATAGAGTACAGTAGCATTCTATTGAATAATTCAATGAATATCATTATCTTTTAAATCAAAGCTAGGCTAAAATTATGGGTCTGATGTCATTCTTGGGAAGATATTCCTCTCAAGGGACTCTTTTTGTAACTTCAGAACATAAACTGACATATAAAATGCCCTAATTCCCCTTGGATTTACTTTAAAGGCACTAGATTTACAGATTTTTTTTGTTTGTTTTGGTTTGGTTTTTTAATTTCTTTCACAATCTAAGAGTACTGCACACTTCTCCATTTTGTCCTAGCTAATCTGTCATCAGGAATAAAAGTTCAACTTTATTCCTCCAATTTACTGAAGGATTTTTAAGAGAGAAAATCCATCCACATATTTAAATACTACCTCTATTACGGATGCTATGCAATCTTAACATTATTTACTTTTTGATCAGTACCAAAAACTCCAGGTAGGAATTAAGTAGTATCAAAAATACAAATAGTTTTGTGTGGTTTTTTTTTTCATCCTTTAAGTCTTTCTCCTTCCACAAAGAATTTTCAACTTCAACTTGTTCTTCGAAACTTTCTTGAACTTCATGCTTTATTTCACCCTGTCTTTTGTAACAAAGTGGAAAAGAATCTCAAGATGCAAATTTTCTTTCACCTTTTAATTTCACTATTCTCTGCCCCTCAATAGATAAAGTTACCAAAGAAATATAGAATAAAACAAATGATTTAATAGAAAGCTAGTTTTCTTCACCTTAAAGTTAGTGTAGTGATGGGAAATGCATTTTGTCTTCAAGTGATATAACTTTATTTTTAATGCCTTACCTGATTAACTTGAAAACAGTAAAATTCAGTACCGAATAAAACTGCATATTAGAAAAGTCTGTACATATAAAATATTTACCATTCAACAGGTCTACAGACCCATGAATCTACTTAATACAAGAATGAATGGCTTTTGAAAAAAGCCAAAAGATACATTCAATTAAATTACTAAATCTAGGAGTTAGATAATATAAAGAACACATCCACTTAAAAATGTGATCAGTAAAAGTTCTTTTTAAAGCTATCACTTTGTCATCACCAAAATAAGAGGTGGTGATACCACATTGCTTGGAATGAACACTTGGTAACCAACAGGCAGAAGTTGTATCACAGATTAAGAAATGATTGGGATGTAGCCCATACAATGGGGCAATGAAAGGAGGAAGAAATGATATATGGGGACAGTCCTTGTGAATCATCAAAACAGCAATAAAATGTTCACATACGCTTTTCACTTGTGTCCTTCGTTAGTGGAGGTGGGCTCCCCAAAGCACATGTAATGGGAAGGTCTCTGCTAATCTAGTACAAGTGCAGCTATGAAGACTGCTGAATATAAGGGTGTTGATTCAGTCACAGGGACCTCTCAGTCTCTGAGGAAAGATAAAATCTATATTTCTCTCGTTTGTGTTAAAAGATGAGGGATGTCAAAAAAAATATCAAGACAAGCTTCAAGAATCCATACAACTGTGGTTTCAGTGGTGAAAATACTAGACATTCAAAGGGGTCAATACTAAGGGGGAAACAACTTTAATAATTCATCTTCAAACTGGTAAATCAACGTGGGAAATAGATATTTCAAATTCGTAAACATTTGACATTTTATAATCAAATAGATAGCATTACTCTGTCTTTCAAATATAACTGGAATAAATTCATGCTCATGGAAACATGTTAATTAAAGGTCTACTGTAGAGATAGGGCTGGCTAATCAAATGTGATTAACATGCTTTAACGTTTTAAAATTTTAATAGCATAAGTTGGAGCTTTTTCTCCCATGTGACCGACTGTATTGAAAATACGTTTCTACTGAAATCTAAAACTAGCTGTTGCACATATATGTAATTTTTTTTTTTACTGTACAGATATCAAAGTCAATGGATCTTATCACTTGTGTTTATACAACTCAGGATTCAACATTTAAAAAGAAATTCCCAACAGAGAGACTGCCACAAACCAGAAAGAGATTAGGAAAATATGACAACTAAATGCATGGTACCCTGGCTTGGATCCTGGAACAGAAACAGGACATCAATGGAACTGATGAATTCCTCTCAGTCTGGAGTTTAGGTAATATAAAAGCAATAAAATGAACCATCAAATTAACTAGTTCCTAGGATTATACATGAGTGTGCATGATTGCATTTTTGTAAGCACAGAATAAAAATATGTCCATTAATATTAAATATTTTTAAGATGTCCATAAAAATATTAAGAAATGATTAAGCTTAGATGGCATCAAGAGTTCACCAATTTAGTCTATTTCATAGTGCATGAGACATGTGAAAATTTAAAGCAGAAGCCCAAACTATATTTGACAGGGACATTTTCAGTGAAAGTAAGTCATTGAAAGCAAGGGCATAAACTCATTATCTATTACCAGACTTCAGAAATGTGAGCTGAGAAGGAATTCACCTTATACTTCCAACCAGAGTAGATACTATTCTTTCCATCTGTACATTCGTGATTGCTTGCTCTGATCTAGGACTGAATATTTCACACATGCACGTATGTTTCCTTACCCTCCTTCAAAGATTTTAATTCGGATTGGCTCTGTTTGTTTGGATCCAATATCTTTATCTCCATGAATATCTCCTTTCCCTCTTTCTTTTAAGATATTTCCAACTAGTTTCCTCTCTAGTTTGCTGCCAAATAAAAAGGATGCATCAGGTTTCATCTGTAGAACAAAAGAGAGAATCATTTCATATGATTTCTCTAAGACATAGACATAGGAGAAGCCCACACATTCTGCTCTTCTCTGATCTCTGAAAATTAGCCTAAATTCCATGCTAAAAGGCCATGGCCCAGTTACATGAAATAAGGGACACTAGAGATAAAATCAGAGAAGAATGACAGCTTTTATGGAGTCATTCGACATTTTATTAAAAAAATACTCCTCTGTTGGCACTTATTCTGTGCAACACTAATAAAAACAGAAAACATGTTCTATATTATGAAGTAGCAATGAAAACAATAACAAGGACATATTTTCAAAAATTGTTGAAGGTAAAAGTAGCAATGAAAACAATAACAAGGACATATTTTCAAAAATTGTTGAAGGTAAATGGTAAATTGTTGAAGGTAAATGGTTCTAGGATTAAGTAATATATATTTATAAATCTTCTATTTGTTTCATTACTAATTTAGCAAAAATTCCAAAGTGTCCCTGTTAGCATTTTTGTAATTTTACATATAAGGTATTAATTGTTCACGTAGGACCAAACCAAAAAATCACTTGGAAAAATGAATTTTGAGAGAGAAATAAAGAAAATGCATTTTAGTAAAAAATATTGCTAGTGGGAACATGGAAGCAAGATTGTCAGAAGGTCCACTCTGAAGTTTGCAAAGCTCAGTTATGACATCTGCACACCTCCTTCCCCATCCTTCCTCTCAGTGTCCATTCCCACATTCATGATGTTCTATGTCCTGTACCCACATTTCATAATCCCCTGAATTCCTCATATCAAAAGAAAATTTGATCTGCTAGGTCACTAACACAGGCCAGAAAGGAGAAGAACCCAAAGGAATTGAGTCCCAGTAGTAGAATTTCATGGCTCCTGGATGAAGAAGAGACTTCCCCATGACCTAGTTCATGGTCAGTGGCTTCTTCTCTTACCAGGGAAGGGAAATCAGCATTGCAGAGGGTGCCCTCAACTCTGACCTTCATTTCACTTGCATGTTTTAGACCTTACGTACTTCACTATGTACTCTGCTCAGTGAGCAAATGCACACTACAGTGCTTTTAGAAATGGTATTCATTACCTGAGCAAACTGCTTCCAAGCACTCGATGATGTAAGCTTGCCAGTTCCAGGCCTGTGCATAGCAGCCAGAGTATAAATTTCTGCAGTGATTTTTTGCTTGGACCTCAGAAGAGCCAGAGTGGTCTTGGTGTTCAATCCCGATGGGTTTGGGTTACAGGAACTAATGCACCATGAAGCATAAACCGAGGATTTGAAGGTGGCCTGTTGCACATAATTGGGTTTTGTATAATTCAAGAAGCACCAACTCACAGTAGTTGTTGTCCGCAGACTAGGGAACTGAAGAATCTGCTGGAAATCTGCCACATCCGTGAAAAGAAGAGTCGAGTTTGCCATTTTCCTGCTTGGGCCAGAAGCCATGTGCACCAGCATGCCAACAGGCAGCTTCTGGCCCTTTCCTTGCTCTTCAAGCTGACTGTCTCCTGGTGGCAACAAGTTGCTCTGTGGGCTCATGCTCATGTCAGATGCTGTCTCATCAATATCAAGTTCATCTGAGGACTCTCTGCTTTCAGAAGGCCCACTGGACTTCTGGCCTAGAGAGGGTGCCCTGGAGTTGGGCGGGAATGGCTCCCTCAAGGGCATGCTGGCAGATGGATGGTCTTGAGATGAGGAAGGGGACAGTGAGGAGAAAGAAGATGACCCTGACTGCAAGCCATCCTTTGGCTCAGAAGCACAGCCTTGTCGAACCAGCTGGGGTTTCTGTGGGCGGGACATATCCTTCTTGATGTCTGAGCTGGTTAGCTCCACGGCACTGAGTTCCTCCACAATCTGTCCATACATCTTTTCTTCTTTGACCCTTTTCTGCTGCTTTGTTTCCATGAAGAGTTCTAGGCTGCTTGCTGGAGAGAGCATACGCTTGCTACCTCCCAGGGTGGCCACACTGTCAGAGGTGGAAGGTAAACATAAGGGAATGGAGGATTCTAAGCCGAGGGGTAAGGTCTGAGGTACTTTCCAAATGGGGTATTTTTCTAAGCCTGCATGCTGCCCCAGCACCTGGGCGATGTTGAATCCTATTCCTTGCATGGTCGCATTGGTCACCAGTGTTCTCTGGGTAGTATTCTCATCAACTTTGCAGATGACAATTGCAGGACTGTTCTGCCCAAGTATCTGAGAAATGCTTGTGTACATGACGCTCCCATAGGATGGGACGTGGGTCTGGATCCTAACAGGCACCACTGTTCCAGGTAAGGACTGCAAAGGCCCAGCACTTGCTGAGGCAAAATCTTCCTGAAGAACCTGCTCGGAGGGAGTATCAGGTGACTTGGTGCTTGGGTCTGATGGAAACTTTGGAAGAATGTTCTTTGAGTGTAGCCCTGATGTTCCTGAATAACATGGGTAAGTTTGCTCTTTTGTGTGTACATAATCAGCAGGTTTCTTTCCAGTGTGCTCTGCAACATGCTCTAAGGGATAGCCAGGATGGATTTCTGCCTGGAAAGAAGGCTTGCCATAGCTCTTCTGAGGGTGCTGCACAAGGGGATGTGGGAAATGTGCCTGCCACCAGGGAGGCTGCTGAGCTGGTAAATGAACCATACAGACGGTAGGATATGGAAACTGAAACAAGGCATTCTGGATTGGAGAAAATGGAATAGTCTCTTGATGTGGAAATAAATGCGGCTGTTCAGACAAGTGCTTGCTTGCAATGTAGGATGTTGGCTGTAGCAAGGGATTTCTTAGAGACTCCTGACTGTCCATGTGCATGATCTGTTGTTGGGCCAAGTGGAGCGGTCCAGAGCTCAGCTGGGCACAAGGACCCACCACCTGTTTCCCGGGGTCCTCTGCCTGGAGAGGAGGCAGGACAGAGGTAGGGGCATGGTGCCATGCGGCCCTGAGGCCAGCGTGCAGGTGCTCCATCTGCTCCTGCTTTACACTCAGATCTGCCCCAGCCTCACCCTGGGCAATCTCCGGAGAGCCGCTGAAGGAAGCCTGCCGCACCAGAAAGCATTTCTTCCTCTCCCGTGATGGAGATGATGTGGTGGCCGAGGCCCCTGCCACGGGAGCATGGGACAGATTTCCATAATCGAATGATTTGCTCCGGATTTCTGGGACTTCGGCTGGATGAGGACAAGGCATCTGCTCGGACGAGCAGCGCCGCATCTCTTTTTGGTGGTGGTGGCCTGGAACAGACAAGGAGTATGAACCAGCAGGGACAGTCAAAAACTCGGAATGCTTCCCAAACTCATCTTGCTTAGGCGGTGCAGCAAGCTTAATGGTATCCTCTCTTTCAAAAGACATTGAAAAACTGGAGCTGTGGGACAAGTTGCTTTCCTGACTAGGGCTGCGGGAGAGACCTGTGCCTGTGGATTCAAAGCTGGATTCCCCTGAAGAGTGCTCCATATCTGCAAGCCGCAGACGCTTCTTCTTGGGTGGCAACTTCTCAGCTGGGAGCTGGGAAAGGGTCTCACTTCTCTGGGGCCACTGAAATTCTTCCACAGGCTTTTCTGGCTCTTTACCCTGGGTGTCTTTCTCCTTCTCTGGTTTATCAGGCTCCTCAGTCACTCGGATCTCAGGAACCTGAATGTTGTGCTGGCGAACTAGCCTGGGCTGTGCGTGGTAGGACTGCTGCTGAGCCGGCTGGGAAGGGGACGGCTTCCCCCCACTTTCAGCACTGTCTGCTGGTGGAGCCCACTCTGGACTCACCGGGGCTTCGGAAATCTCACTGTCACAGGTCTCAGAAGGTGAAGAGGCTTTATCCTGTATGCTAGCCACCAGCTCAGCTGACTCAGACCTTTCAAATGAATTGGGTCGGCTCAGCGAGTTTGTGTGCTGAATGACAGAAATCACATTTCCCGGAGGTTTTCTGCTCCCTAGCTCTGACATCTTGTCTGAATCAGTGGCCGAGGGTGACTCCTCAGACCCAAGAGATGGGCTTCCAGATTGGAGTTGGGGCCGACATGGGTCAAAGCGCTCAGAGTGACCATGAGAAGGGTTCTCGTGTCCAGACACGGCGAAACTACCTCTCATGCCTTCCTGCATCTGCAATTTGGGGTCATAATCTGAAGCCATGATGCCCATGGGAGTGCTCACAATGCTGCTGCAAATCATGGGGGTGTCCTCCTCATCTCCTACGCTCTTCTCTTTCCGGCGCTTTCTATTTTCACATGTAGTTCCATACATGGTTGGCATTCCCTGCAACGGCACCGAGGGATCCATAAAATATTCACCCCCGTGTTTTAAAGAGCCTAAGCAGGAAATGTCCTCCCACTTCTTGTAGGGTTTCCGGCAGACATCATAGTCATACCCCACTCGGTCCCCAGAAATCAACTTCTTTTCCTTCAAGGATAAGCTTGTGATACTCTTTGACATCCTGCCATGGTGTTCTGCCTCCATGTGCCCCTCTTGTACCGAAGGCAGCTCAAATGCAGCTTGTCTTCTTAACATGCGCTGAGGGGGTATTCCTACAGTCCCTGGATAGAACACATCATCAGAACCCGTCATCCTTTCATCAAATGAGTGACTTCCTCTTAAAGAAGGAGGAATACTTAGATTTGTTGCTGAAGAAGTTGGCATTGAGTTGCTTCTAATAAGGGGTGAAGCGTCCACAGGAGCTTCTAAGAGAATTGGGTTGCTGCCTTGGACATTTGCAGGAAAAAGCTTTCCTTCATTCCTGATTCCTTCATTCCTGATAGATGACGGAATAGCCTGGGATTGTCTGGATTCACTGTTGAATTTCGTGGATTTCAGCATGCTTGTTTGACTGGGGTCGATTTCTCCCTTGCTTGGGATCAGCTGTGAAACCGGATCTTCAAACATCTTAACATCTAACCGGGTGTTTACGTGAGGCAACGATTCCATCACGCCCTTCCTCCCCATTGTGGCACGCTCCTGGCTTGCGGTTGTAACACTGAGTGTATTTCTGGGACTAAGCCGACAGTATTTTCCAAAGATGATTTCTTCATAAGACTTTGCATTTGTGTTTGGAGGGCTTATTTGCTGCTCCGCACTTTCTGAGCGAGAAAAGTAACCAGAGTCAGTGCTTCCTTTACTGTGCGGGCTCAGGAGGTTTAGAGATGGCTCAGAATCTTGTCCTTTTTTCTCCGAGAGTCTTAGTGCAAGTTTCTGTTTAACTGTGTGAGAATCATCAGGCTTAGTATTTAGAGATGGATTTGATAGCATATCAGAGCCCAGATACTGAGAGCTTTCGTTAGGTAAAGGAATCCCACTTTTGGGGATAATCAAAATCGGCACTTTCATTGGCCCTCCCAGTGATTCTTCCAATGACCCATGATAGCCACCTCTGCTGGCAATATCCAA
This sequence comes from Canis lupus dingo, assembly GCF_003254725.2. Lineage (NCBI taxonomy): Eukaryota > Metazoa > Chordata > Mammalia > Carnivora > Canidae > Canis > Canis lupus. The sequence goes on from NC_064243.1 coordinate 34,388,433, forward strand.
CGGGATTGGTGGGCCAGGACTCATTTTCTCAGAAGCCTCAACAAATAAAGAGCTCTCCTCATCTGTGTCTGTGCTCTGCTCACCGTCTGAATGTATTTCTGCTTCTACATCAATAAAACCAGCCTCTAGGTCCAATTTAGATACAGCTGACTCTGTGAAAGGGACTAATCCTGCCTTAATTGCATGGGCATGTGACTTCCTGTGCTTATACAAATTGCTCTTTGTCTTGAAAGAGAAACCACAAGGTATACATGGATATGGCCGCTCACCGGTATGGGACCTGATGTGTTTTTTCAGTACACTGGGTTTGGCACACGCCCTGCTGCAGTAGGGGCAAATGTATTTGCCGGGCTTTTTGGGTTTGTGCTCTTTCTTGTGAGCATCTTCTGCCTGTTCGATACTTTTCTGAGAGTATTGGCTATAAGCGGGGTTCAGACTCGAAATCTTTTTTCTAGGGTAACCACCACTGTGGCCATGGAGAGGAAAAGAAAATAAGTCCTCAGAGGCAACAGATGGCAAAGGGCCAGGGAAAAGCCACGGAGGGCCTTCAAGGCTCTGATGTGGCTTGTTGCTGTGCATGACCCCCTGTGGCAATGAGTGCTGAGGGAAAGAGAGTGAATGTTGGCATGAATAGGGACTCGGGCGATGGGGTGGGTATTGCTTCTCCGTGACTTGCTGTGCCACATCACTAGGGGAGGCCAGTTTCCCAGAACCAAAAAGTTGTGCTGATGCTGTGTCTCCAATTTGCTCAGGATCTATTTGTGGTTGCCGCTGTCCTTCTTGACTGCCAAAAGTGGTCATCTTAATAACAGCCGATTGTTCCTGTCTCCATCTACCTGACACCTTGTCAGTTTCTCCAGACCTTGAGGTAGCTGTTTGTCCTAGAGCTGTGTCCCCAGTGTCCATTTTGTTACAAGGTCTTAAGCACTAGTTCACTTGAAAGCCAGGCAGACTCATGGAGTATCTTCAAAGCTGTGCTTTTCAAAGCTTGCTTACTTCCATGTTCCAGGGTGTCTGCAAACTTGCCGAGTGCTCCTTCTCTTTGGAACCTTCCACATCCACCCCGTGGTCTTACGGGCATCAGATGGTAATGTCCTTGGACCAGAGCTATAACACAGTTCTCTCCATTGTAGAAACGTCCATCCAAAAGCTAAGTGCAAATCTAGAAAGATTTCTTATGACATTTGAATATTTTCAACCAGCATGAAATTGGGATGAATAATCTGGGAGAAATTTTGCCCATCAACTAGAGCAAAGTTTAATTGCCAGTTTCACTGAGATAAAATGATCTATAAGAAAAAGAAATGCAAAGAGATTGTCATAACAGTTATCAAGTTAAAAGCCAAAACCAATCCCAAATAGCCAGCCTGACAATTGGAAAAACTGAAACTGATTTTTACTCTAAGGAATATTTTTTTAAAAAGATTTATTTATTTACTTGAGACAGACAGCATGAGCAGGAGGGCCAGAGGGAAAGGGAGAGAGAGAGAATCTCAAGCTGTCTCCCCACTGAGCACAGAGCCCAATGTAGGACACCATCTTGTGACCCTAAGATTACAAACGAGATAAAACCAAAGAGTCAACAGGCTCTGCCACCCAGGTGCCCTTCCAAGGAATACTTTTTATAGCTGTTACATTAGTTTCACAATTAAAGGATATTAATTTCAAACATGGCATAAGTCATAAGCATAAATTTCTTCAATGTTTTAATTTTGGTCATCCTTTTAAATACACCTTAATTTTGGTTAGAAAAGTATTTAAGAGAAAGCTTTGGGTAGATATTATTTATAAAATCATAGGATTTTTAAAAGTCTTTATTAAAATAAATTTAGAGCTATTTCTAACCAACTTGTGTGACTTGCACGCTTAAATGTACTACATATTTCTCTAGACAGATTTTATAGATTAATATACATATGCATACATATATTTTACATGTAAAATAGATATATGTAAAGTATATTTTAAGGATTTCAATATGTATTTTTACATATATGGATATTTATGTTAACATACAATACAGATATATTTTATAGATTAAAACTGGTGATTAGCAGAGCTAGCCTAAGGCTATAAGAATTAAAGGTTGTTCCAGAACTTTGGAAAAGGCAGGAAAGTGCATCCAGATAAATAATTCTAAAACCTTCATAATATGAAAAACAAAACATATTTTGGGGACAGTTTAAAAATGTAATGATTACCTGATTGGTGTAGCATTCTTATGGACATGATTGTCTTGACGCTTCCTGGGTAGAAAACAAACGCAGTTAGGAAAAATTGTTCCATGAAACCACAACATGGATGTATATGAGGGTCAATTTAAAGTTCACATACATAGGGCTCACAATGCAATGTGCCCTAGGAAAAAAACATTAATCAGTAGCTGCTTTGAATACACTGTGCTAAAGCAGTAAACTTTATACAGATACTGTGTCCAAAAATAACTGAAAGAGAAAAAAATTGCAAAAAATTTAGAGTAGTATTTTCCAATATATTCTGATATATCAAAACATCTTAGTTTTTTTGACACAATTTGCTTGGTTCTAATTCCTTAATTTTTTAAAAAAGTATTTTATTTATTTATTTGAGAGAGAGTGCAAGCACGAGCTGCGGGAGAGGCAGAAGGAGAGGGAGAAGCAGACTCCCCGATGGGTGGGGAGCCCCATATGGGGCTCTATCTTAGGACCTTGGGATCCTGAACTGAGCCAAAGTCAGACGCGCTTAACTGACTGAGTCACCCAGATGTCCCTAATTCCTCAAATATTAAAAAGTTGAAAGTAGCAGGGGGTTTTATTGAACCTATAGGTTTGCACATTTAAGTTTACATCACAACACATCAAGGAATTCTCCCAGATGGCCCTTAATGGCTCAGGGAAACTTGACAACTTAGAAACAATTAGATTTTAAGTGAACACTCTTCTTCCATAAGCAAATGGCCACTGTCATACCCAGAGGAGTCTGAGAACTTCAGTGCTCAACTGTATCAATGATGATGAAAACTGAGATGTTTCCCTGATAGGCAGGCTGGCAGTGCTTATCAAAGTAAGAAAGCACATGCACTTTGGCCCAGAAATTCCACTGCTGGAAATTTGTCCTTACAGATGTACCTGCACAATAAAAAGGTTGAAACTTAAAAAAAAAAAAAAAAAAAAAGAGTGAGGGGAGGGGCAGAGGGAGAAAGAGAAGCAGACACCCCACTGAGTGCAGAGGCCTAAAGTAGGGCTTGATCCTAGGATCCTGAGATCATGACCCAGGCCAGTCAGACGCTTACCTGACTGATGCACGAAGATATGCATACAAGGACTGCTGAAATAAAATATGACTCCATCATAAAACTTAGCCATTAAAAAAAAAAATAGAGCAAAAAATACCCATAATAGCAACTCATCCATTAACATTGCATGTTAAAACTGAAAAACCAAAAAACAAACAAACAAAAAACCCCAAAAAACCCAAAAAACTCATTGCACCCTAGAATGCATTTGACAATCCCATTTGTATATAAGAGAAACAGGTGGTAAACAGAGAATTTCTACAGGGATGTCAAACAACTTTTAAGTCTAGTTAAATTAAATTGCATAAATAGAATCAGGGAGTCAGAAGTGGGGAGGAAAGAAATTTCTTACAACTTTTGGTACTTTTAGTTTCTTTATCTTTCCTTTTGCTGAGGTATGTGTGTGTGGGGGGGGGGCGGTGAGGGCAAGAGAGAGAGAGGAGAGAGAAAATCTCAAATCTTAGTGAGTGGAATTCAAATCACAATCCTAGGATCATGACCTGAGTCGAATGAAATCTAGAGTTGGGCACTCAACCGACTGAGCCAACAGGCACCCCTTGTTTCTTTTTAACATGAGCATATTCACCTTTTTAATAAAATATTGGTTAAGAAAAAGGATGTCACCATGCAAATGTACTGCAATTTCTCAAACTAAAACTCAAGTGCTGGTCTTGCTTCCATGTCCAATTCGCCCCTAATACAAACTGCAGTTGTGATGACAGTGACAGCAGGTGCACTCAGGAAGGGGACAGCACATGGGAATCCCCACAGGAACAGTAAGTCTTTTGGGTGAGAAATCAGTAGCCCCCAGATATTTATAGCAAGACATCTGTAATCAAAAGTTTCTTCTGCTAAGAGCCAGAAATTTGCAAAGCAGTAGCTGGAAAAACTAAACAATAAGCATCTTAACTTTGGTTTGCTGGGAAGTTTTACTATTGCATTGAATTTTTCCCCCATAATGATCTTCCTCTGCATCCCTTTATAGGTAATAAGACAAAACCTGAAAGAGAAGTAATGGCCTCATAATACTGTAATGCAAATTTACTTCCATCAGTTAGAGCAACTGTGCTAACAAGAAGAATATGCAATGCCAAACCCAAATTGACTGCATTTTTTTCTTAGTTAGCTACATATTTAAGGCTTATTTAGACACAACCACCATCAGAATTTTAAAGGTGAATAGCATCCTCTAAAATGGAAATACAGTGTATTTTCAATTCAACAGGAACATTTGTGAGTCTTTCCTTAACTAGGAACAGAGCTTGAACTGAATAATTTCTAAGTTACTTTTCATATGTAATATTTTACAAGACACTGATCTGTGTGCACAGATCAGTGCTAGCAATAACAGTGATAATGCTTGGGTGTTTATTATGCATTTACTATATGCCAGATACTGGTTGGTACAGAGCTTCATATAAGTTACCTTATTTACTCTTCATGACAACTCTATGCAATAAGTGTGATTATACCTATTTTATAGTGAAGGATGATCCTTAGGGAGGTAGACTGTCAGAACCAGAATCAAACCCAGGTTTGGCTCACTTCTAAGCCTAGAAGGTCTCGCCTCTCTCATCCACCTCTGCTATTTAATTTCTGTGTTATACAGTAGTAAATTAAAACCATTATATCCTAAACAACACATATACAATTCTTATTCACTAAGAACATATTGTAAAAAAGAGATGTACAAATTAAATTCACATAAAGGCAATACTATTTTTCTCTTAAAGAATGAACTAGAAGATGTAGAAAAGTGACATACATAAGATTCAAAACCTGATATTTCATGGTCAGAACAAAATTCCCTAGAACACGTAGTTGATTGTGGGATTTAAATTTTAGGAAAAGACTCTAATCAGAAAAAGTCAAATCGGGGCACCTGGGTGGCACTGTGGTTGAGCAACTGTCTGGCTCAGGTCATGATCCTGGGATCCTGGGATTGAGTCCCACATCAGGCTCCCCACAGGGATCCTGCTTCTCCCTCTGCCTATGTCTCTGCCTCTCTGTGTGTCTTTCATGAATAAATAAATAAAATCTTTTTTAAAAAAGTCAAATCTACCATTTTATTTAAAAATAAAATTTTAAGAATCAATTTTGCTGACAGTCATATAGGATCAAAAAAATCTCAAAATTCAAAACTTTGATCCCACTCAAAAAGTACATTGACTCAATTATGTAAATAGCTTCTGCCAGGGAAACCTCTTCCTTTTACATCTCTATGACAAGCAAGCCTACCTAAGATGTCCTATCATTTTAACATGAAATCAGATGATTGCTTGAGTCACACTCCCTACTCCAGATCACACAGAGGACCTTCTGTATGTATCTGAGTTAGAGGTCTCAGCAGGCCTGAGGATCCCTCTGGTCTAACTTCCTCTGATCCTCAATGTCTAACTTTTCACTTCAGTGTAAAGCTTAAGAATCATGAGAGAATTGGAAATGCTTCCTCTTTCACATGCGCCTTTTACGTTAGATTTTAAACATAGTTGATATTACAGTATTTCTCTTCAATACCAGCCTTGGAGAGGCTTCAAATAACGGCTATCCATAAAATCACTTTCCTTCTTCCAGTTTCTGAGGCATATGGAGACAACTATAGAGGGGAGAAAACATGAGTGATGGCTCCTTGGAGGAATATACTGATCATATTCTTGAACCATTAAAAATGTGGACTCCTTTTCATTAATCTCTTGTCTACAATGGTTTTATCTTGGAAATAGGAAAAAATACCCATGTATATTGTGTGTACTGTAGATCTGCTATTGGTTTGTCCCTTTAAAACCAAACAGGATTTGGGAGTATTCTACAGTCTCTTTGCTGCTCCCCTCAACTTTCAATCAGGAGAAGAACTCACTTTTAAAATCTTAAGGCTTTCTGGGCACCTGGATTGCTTAGTTGGTTGAGCATCTGCCTTCAGCTCAGGTTATAATCCCAGGGTCTTGGGATCAAGCCCCTCACTGGGCTCTGTGTTCTGTGGGGAGCCTGCTTCTCTCTCTGCCTCTGCTTGCTGCTCCCCCTGCCACTACTCTCTCTCTGTGTCAAATAAATAAATAAAATCTTAAAAAAATAATAAAAAAATCTTAAGGTTTTCAAAGTTGAATCCAAGACACAATGATGACATTCGTCTTTTTTTCTTAGATTATACTTTTACTGAGCAATCTATCAATAATGGTAAAGTACTGAGCTTGTGTTTTATTGTTTAAATGTATGAAAATGCTTATTAATGGGGAAATAGTTTCTTTGGGCCTCATAATATTATCACAACCCATCAAATGTACCTTGTATATACCTGCAGTTTTAGTTGCATTTTCTCAATATGGATTTACTTGGCACCATAAAAGACACAGTAATGTGGTTAATTATAGCTATATTTCTTTTCTACCATGTAGATATATCTCATTTTTCATATTCCTAAATATATGTTAAAAATAAATTTCCAGTTTTCCCAATCAATTGATATGTTTAAAAAATGTAATATTAGAGCAATCCTCATATGTAAAAAAAGAAAAAAAAACCAGCCAGTTATTTCATTCTGTGAGATTTCTTTTTATGGTAACCAAACCCACACAGAATCATTTTTGGCACCCATTGCCAACAAAGGAGAGATATTCCAAATACAATTTCACATTCACATTTAAAATTTTCCCAGTATCTTTGAGTGCTACGAAAGGAGGGAGATACTTTGTTGGAGAATATGACTCTGGGGTTTCCTGTGGCTGGTGCCCCAGCCTGTAGGAGTCCTTCAGGCAGTAAAGACAGGCATTGTCTGGCAGCTTAAGCACATTTTTCAGAGGGGGATCGTGTTGAAAAAGATATTATCCTCTGCATGGCTATTACATAAAAGAGTTGCCAGTTTTCTAAAAGTGTGCCCTCTCCTTTGGCCACTCTTCATAGTCCCACTCAAATAAATTTGGCACCCAGTTAAATAATTTCCTCAGACAGGCCTTGAAAGGAAAGGCACAGAAACAGCCTCCCGTATAGACCTCAACAGAGGTCTCTTCAGGATAACAGCTGGGTGGGATTGGCAGAAAGGCAGACTTGCTCTGCAGTTGAATAAAGGCTTACAGTATCCAGGGTTGTCAATCTGGGATCTTTTGCTTAGAAAAACACTATCTTAGAAAAAAGCTTTACCTCAGGAAATTAATCATTACTTGAGTGGTGGCAAAAGTCAAGTGCGCATCAAATAATAACATCCTAAATAATAACAGTATAAAACGACTGGCAACAAACACCACCTTTCTACTTCCAAAATTTTAGCAATAAAACATTTTCAAAAATCAAAATGGTTATTTGGTCTTTTTTCAGAATTGGGGGAATATTATGCTTGTAAACAAATATACACATCTTAAAATAGCAATTACTGAATAAAACTTCAGAAGGCATTTCCATATATTTGCTTTTTAAATGCCAGAGATCAATTACCAAATATTTTAAGGAATACATGAGCATCTCAGGGCACAATGATGGTCTCACAAATCACTACCACATAGGAGGACTGGATAAGGGAAAAAAAGATCTACAAAAAAACCGTGACCATTGCCAGAGTCCAGCTGAATACAGACTTATTTCCACAGGATGATTAAAAAAAGGCACCATCCTGAGAGCCAAATTCATTATAAATGCTTCTTTTATTAGTAAAAATCCCCATAACAACCTTAGTTCTCCCTAAAATAAGCAAATTGCCAATACGAGGTGGATACTTTATATTATATAAAACTCTGCCAAGCAATTGAGAGAACTTTTGGAAAAAAGTAAAAATATTTTGATGAATACCCTCTAATTTGACATATGTTAAAATCCAATTTGATATTTAAAAGCTAATGGAAAACTAAACTATATTTTTTTCCACACTCGCTACACTGAGGGTATGATTGCAGATGTTTGTATCATTTGCATATTTATTTAGTCAAGGCATTTATGACTTATTTTGACTGCAGCCTACTACTTTCATATTTTGTTCAAAAAGTTTTTTGCAATTTTTTTATAATTGTGGTTTTGTTTCCCCCGTTGTATAGCTAAAGTAATTAGGATTCACTAAGTAGAATTTTAAATAAAAATAAAGTTTGCCAGAAACAAATTATCTTAAATGAAGCTATCTCCATTAGGGGAATTATAATTAAAATTGGTTTGCATGATGCCTGGGCGGCTCAGTGGTTGAGCACCTGCCTTTGGCTCAGTCGTGATCCAGGGGTCCTAGGATCTAGTCCCACATCAGGCTCCCTGCATGGAGCCTGCTTCTGCCAAGAGACACAGAGGTGTCTCTCATGAATAAATTAAAAAAAAAAACTGATTTGCAAAACAAAACTTTCACAACACTTTTCTCTCTAGAGGGCATACACACTGTTTCCTCCCAGATTTAATGACAAAAAAAGTTGGTTTACATATGGGTACATGGCATGCCAAAGCTGCTTTTCAAGTTAAATGTAAAAACAATTATAGTAAAGTAATAAATTTTAGTTATTAACCTGTTATCCACATATCAAAAAACAGCATCACAACCATTAATACTTTCCACGATGCCGACTCTCCCCACAGGAACTCATGCACAACTTCGGGGAACCTGAAAAATGAACAAGAAGATTTTTTAAATGATGGTACTTGTAGCCAGTTTAAGAGGCATGCTTATTCTTCATTCACAGAAACTGCTTTCCTTGAGGAAAGAAAATTTGGAAGAGGATCTCTCAAGAAGACATTTTTTTTCCAAAGAAAAAAATTTCCTTTCTTTTAACGTAGTTCAAATCTTTTAAACAAGTACTTGTATTCAAAAGAGAATTTCCTATACCAGCAAAAGTGAAGGCAATTAGGAAAATAATGGTAGAGTTATAACTTAACATATTAGAGCTAGAAATTATGCCATGGCAGTGCATGACACAGTTCTGCCTTAAAGCTGAGATTCTCACAAAACTTCCTTTTGTGCATCAGCAACTAAACTCTACAGGACAAAGTCTCAGATAACCTCGTAGCGAATTCTTTTCTATAGTTTATTTCAGCAATGTTATGTTCTGTGCTAAAATTAATTTCTGAAATAAGAAGCCAAAACTAACCAAGTAAAATCCTTAGACTTAACAAGAAAAAAAGAAAGGGACTTTCTCAGAATTAATATTTATCCAACTTTAATCCAAAGAGATGCATGGAAAGTCAGTCAAACTACTTAATCCAAATAGATTCATCAATCAACCATCTTGAGACAGTTATCTCCCACTATAAAAGGTCCATATAAAAATATTACTACACGATCCTTAGATGGTTTTTGTATATTTGTTCATTTTTTTCAAATATTGCTTCTTCTTCCAGACAAGTTAATATCTCACAGGAAGAACTAAAGATTCAAGACATGGCAAAATGTGAATTAATCCAGTCCCACTTCATGTGAGCAAAGTGCTTGAAGGAAGTAGTTTGCTTTAACTACTCCCCTCCCCACCTTTTCCACATCACCACAGTAGCACTTCAGGACACCCTGTGCACTTTGAGACGTGAATCATTATATGCAAGTAGGCCCACTTGGTTCCTCAAAAGACACAAAAGGTACAAAAATAGCTCTGCAATTGAAGCAAGAACCTCCTCAGCAGCCAGATGAATGTGGGTGGTCAGATAAGATTCCGTTGCTGCAAAGGGCAAATTATTAAGCAAATGCTAGATTTATTTTCTTTTTTAAACTATGTTCTTCTTGCCTCAAATCAACCATTTGCTGGTACTTAAAATGACACTTGACAACCTCTACTATTTTCCAAATTGAAAAGCTTCATCAAGGCCAAGGAGCATGATTGATTAAACACTGAAAAAAAAGACATATATTCTATAAGATAATTAACTGTATCTATATTTTTAACAAACCACATAGCACCTCTTTTAAAAAAATAAGCTAATGTACTTTAAAAAAAACAACAACTCTATTTTGGAAATATGACCTAATCTAAAGTAAAGTATGGCATGCTTCAGAAAAAAAAATTAATAAATCACAGAGCTAGTTAACACTCAGAGCAAAATTCACCTATGACATAAATGGGCCAAGATTCTACAGATATAGCTATTTATAGGGAACAACAACTTGCAGTATTCAGTGACTACCTATGATTGGCAATCCCATAGTCACTAAACTAAAAGGTAAGCAGGAGGAGAACATAACCCTCAGAAGGCCAGCACTGAGTCTCACTCCTTCCAACTGAGTTGCAACTCTAGACAGGCACCCAACCTTTCCCTATCCCAGAAATCATCATTCTTGCCAACAGCTTCCACAGGCAAAACAGAGCACAAGAGTATCCCTCAGACAAGCTGTGACAGGGCAATGTTCCCAGTTCTGACTCCGCTTTTCCAATCTTACTTTCCAGGACTATGGCTACTGGAAATAGGAAACATTTATCTCATGACATGCATATTTATCTGGAATTTTAGACTAGAGAAGATCCCTCTTTCACTCAATAAGAGGATTCAACATTTCTTTTTGTCACATGACTTATAATTTATGACTTCTTTAATGCTTGGTTTTCTCTTAAAGAATGAAAATTCAATGGCAAGGGTATTATACTTTTTTACCTTACAGAAACTTCCAGGTAATTAGTATGATCTTAAAAACAAAGATCTGGGAGATATTAACATGAAAGATATGACACCAACTTCAGTGATTTCATACAAATAATTTTGTTGCAAATTAGAATCAGGAATAGCCTCTACAAGGGAGGCAATTATTACTATTACCGTAAAGACATGAAGGTAACCATCTCAGAAAAGTACTTTTGCATTAATTTTAAGTGAGTTTTTGTGCTTGTTTCTCAAAATATAAGAAAAATCTCCCCTTGTGTAGCTCTTGAGAATGTAGTGTGACAACTTAGGTTTATGTTCCCTAGAAATCAAGAATTCACACAGTATACTCAAAAAATGGAATAAAGGAGGAGAGAGTTTCACATCTTTAACTATACTTTTAGGCTATTAGATTCATAAGAAGTCTTCAAGCAATGAAACTTTAATATTTAATAAAACTAACCATTTTATTTCAGGAAATAGTGTTAATGGATCTTGTTAAATATCCCCAGGTCATTTAAAATTCACTCCTAAATTTGGGGTGAAAATTATCTTTCAATTTACTAACGAAGCACAGACTGCTTTTTCTGTCACATACAGATTTATAGGAGAGTTCCTTAAAAATATTTTCCAATTTCCCCATCTCCAATTTGTAACAAACACTTGGAAATTTTGAGCATTATTGTTTCTGTCCCAGTGTTTTCTCAACCTTTTTACTCTTAAAAAGTCTTGGCATTAGATATTTATTCTTGGATGCTTACAAAGTATTGTCACTAAGCTAAGTAAGGAACATACATGCTATGTTTTTTTGTTTTGCTTTGATAGTAGATGATAGATTAGATAGATAGATAGATAGATAGATAGATAGATAGATAGATAGATTTTAAAATATCCATTGTTGCTAGGATCCTTTTTTATTTCAGTTCTCTATTCTTCCACATTATTTTAAGACAAGTTATGGCTTAACTTGGCAAACTTCTTGCACAAATATAAGTACCTTCCATCATTCTTGTTGTTTTTCCTGAGGTTAAACAAATGCACACTAGATCATAATTTTAGTAGAAGAACTGATAAGATAAACTGGCTGGATTTTAGATGAGAGTTGTCAAAATTAAAAATAATTATTTTTATCAACTCTATGAAAAAATGGCAAATAGGATTGGAAGCAAGATATGATTCTTATATTTTTCACTTAAAAGAAGTGTTTAAATATGACATGTTTAAAAGAATGAACACTGCACTTCACACACTGAAGAAGAGATACTTAATATCTACCAGTAGTAAAAGAAATTCCAAAATAGTAGGTAAAGATGGGAGAAGGGTACTTAATGAGAAACATATGTTCAAGATACACATTATTATTTGCACCAGTTTTTTTAAGGGAGGCATCTTTTCCCCACATACACATAAAAAAAAAAAAAGTAAAGAAATAAGCAAGCGAACAAACAAGAGGCTCTAAATGGACCCCTTGTTCCACCTCGGAGTATCTGGAGTGGCAAAGTATGAGGTACCTGGGAGGTGGTGGAGAAAGCAGTGCAGGTGGTGACAATACACACACGCACACATACTCAAACTCACATACACTTTGATGAGTGTGATAACTATACACTTTGGACCTTTGGAAACAATCTGTAAATGAAAGTGAAGGTTGGGGCTAGGTTTGAAATGGAAAGAAGGAGAAAAAGGATGAAAGAGACACAAATAGGAATAGAAAAAAGTAGTAATTTTTGGAACATGGGGCAATTCATTACGAGGACAAGGCAGAGGCTCTGAAAAGTCAAAAGATGTGTGTGGGAAAAGGGAGTTTCCACAAGAGGAAGTAGGAGCAAACTGAGTCACATTCACCTATTTTGTCTTTTTGTCTAGGGTTCTGGTTCTAGAAACTGCTTGTAAAAATGATCCCAGAGCTACCTGTGGTCTATTGCTGCTTCTCAGCAGGTAGTTGGTGCTGGAGCATAGACAAGATACAAAATAAAATAAAACACTGTGTAAATAAACAACCAAAAAAGTAGGCACGTGCAAATTAGGGATTATACCTTAGGCCTCCTTAACTAGGGTTTTGTTTTTTGTTTTTTGTTTACTATCTTATGACACTTTTAGGCACTCATTGGTGCCTACTATGTGCCAAGCTGTGGGCTACTTATGGGCGAAGTTCACAAAATACAAAACAGAAAAGGCAAGTTCTAAACTCTCCATTTAAGACTACAGAGACTGGCAGGGAGACATTTGTGAACAAATAAGTTCAATAAAGTGTTTTAGGAGCTTGGACATAAACATAAGCACAGTACAGGGAGACCACAAAAGAGGGAATGGTCAATTCTATCAAGAGAATTAGGAAAGGCTTAGTGAGGCAGTGGTACTAAGTCTTTACAGAAAACTATGCAAATGCACAAATGTACACAGTTCTCAATGTTAGGCTGAGAGATAAACACATTTGTTTGATGAAATAAAAATATAAGACTCTATCATTCCAGTTTCTCTCTAATTGTGTATACTTTTAGCATGGTCAAATGTTAGTTCACAGAGTTGCTTAAGGAATAAGGTGTTCTAGTTAATACCTTATGGCTAGGTAAAGACCACAGAAAGAATGATTTTTGTTTTAACATCTGCTAGTGATTATTTTCCAAAGTACATTAGCCTTCTCCTTGAGTTAATTAGAGTCTCCTGAACATAATTTAATCTTTCTTTGATGATTCAGTATGGAATAGTGCTCTCTAGTCCTCACTCTGCATCTGGGCTGTGATCATCTGGTATTGGCAATGCAAACTTCTCCCCACATGTGTTCCTAAATAAGCACATGTCATACTTTCCAAGATCACAGTTGTAATTGAGATTTGTTTTCTTGACTGCATATTTGATATCAAATAAGTCACATTTGACTAGCTTGTTTTAGGAGGAGATATATAACTATTCACTTCTGTGACCATTAATTTTGAGTCTCTTCTAAATCAAACAGGGAGTATTAAGTACTATGAAGCATTTTAGAAATCATCTATCCCATCAGCCGACTAACAGAATAAAAAGGTGAGAACCAGAGAAATCAAAAGATTTCCTTAAGGATTTATTGGGCATTATGATGGGTTAGGGCTATCGTTTAGGTCTTCAAACTTTCAAGTCAATGATTTCCCACTCTCTACACTACTTCCGCTTATTGAAATTTCATTAATCTGGACTAATTGCAGAAACTGGTTGAAAGGAATGAAAACTGAAGACTAAATAGCATGACCTTAGAGTAAACACATTATCATCCATAACTTCATAACTTTAAATGAATTGGTCAAAGAAACAGAATTATCAGTATCTCAAAACCAATGCTCCCATTGAACTGATTATCAATTTTTACAGAAATAAAATGAGTTCAAGGAAAATTTTAATGTTTCCAAAGTGAGTAAATGGTAGCAAAGTTAGTTGTTAAAATAATCAATTTCTACAAGTAGTACACAGTTTTGTAACAAATACAAAAATGTTTATTTAATTCTCGAACATTTTCCAGCATAAGCTATTTTGTTATCTAGCTTCTTATGTTCTTATAATTAAAAGCTTTTTTAAAGTAAGTATTTTAAGTTAAGTTATGAGATTATCTTCCCCAAAGCAAGGATAGCTTTTTCATCGACAGCCAATAAAAGTAAGTCCCTTGGTTCAGAATACCAAAATTTCACCAAGGAGGCCTGTGGAGATATAGTAACCCTATCTCCACAATTATTGTTTTTCTGGCAGAATGGTGTATGCTGCCTTGTTTTTTAAAAAGGGGCATCTAACGCCAGTTAGATGTTTTGTATAATTAAAAATCTTAGTATTTTTGGTGCAATTTTAAATGGGACTGTTTTCTTAATTTCTTTTTCTGCCTCTTCATTATTAGTGTATAGAAATGCAACAAATTTCTGTATATTGATTTAGTATGCTGCAACTTCACTGAATTCATTTATCAGATCTAGCAGTTTTTTGGTGGTCGTTACGGTTTTCTATATATAGGATCATGTCATCTGAAAATACTGAAAGTTTTACTTCTTTCTTACCAATTTAGATACTTTTTATTTCTTTTTCTTGTTTGATTTCTTGCACCAAAAATAACAAAATACTTAGGAATAAACTTAACCAAGGAGGTGAAAACCCTGTACTCTGAAAACTATAAAATACTGATGAGAGAAAGTAAAGACAATAAAAACAAATGGAAAGATACTCCATGCTCATGGGCTGGAAGAACAAATATTGTTAAAATGAGAAATACTGAAAGGGATTAAAGGGGAAAGGAGAGAAAATGAGTGGGAAATATCAGAGAGGGTGACAGAATATGAAAGACTCCTAACTCTGGGAAATGAACAAGGAGTAGTAGAAGGGGAGGTGGGTGGAGGGTTGGGGTGACTGGGTGATGGGCACTGAGGGGGTCACTTGACAGGATGAGCACTGGGTGTTATACTATATGTTGGCAAATCAAACTTCAATTAAAAATATATATACAAAAAAAAGTCCATATTGCCCAAAGCAATCACAGATTTAATGCAATCCCTATCAAAATACCAACAGCATTTTTCAGAGAACAAGAACAAATAATTCTAAAATTTGCATGGAACCACAAAAGACCCTGAATAATCAAAGCAATCTTGAAAAAGAAGAACAAAACAGGAGGTATCACAATTCCAGATTTCAAGATATACTACAAAGCTGTAATAATCAAAACAATAGAGTACTGGTACAAAAATAGACACATAGATCAATGGAACAGAGTAGAGAGCTCAGAAATAAACCCATGATTATATGGTCAATTAATCTTTGACAAAGGAGGCAAGAATATGCAATGTGCAAAAGACAATCTCTTCAACAAATGGTGTTGGGAAGACTGGACAGCAACATGGAAAAGAAACTGGACTACTTTCTCGCACCATACACAAAAATAAACTCAAAATGGATTAAAGACCTAAACATGAGACTTGAAACCATAAAAATCCTAGAAGAGAGCATAGGTAGTATTTTCTCTGACATCAGCCATAGCAACATTTTTCTAGATATCTCTCCCGAGGCAAAGGAAACAAGAGCAAAAACAAACTATCGGAATTACATCTAAATAAAAAGCTTCTGCACAGCAAAGGAAACTATCAACAACACTAAGACAATCTACTGAATGGAAGAAGATATTTTCAAATGACATATCCAATAAGGAGTTAGCATATAAAATATAAAAAACTTATACAACTCCACACAAAAAATACCCAAATAATCCAATTAAAAAATGGGCAGAAGAAATGAACAGATATTGCTCCAAAGAAGACTACAGATGCCTAGTAGACACATGAAAAGATGCTCAACATTACTCATCATCAAGGAAACAAATCAAAATCATAATGAGATATCAGTTGTCAGAATGGCTAAAATCAAAAACACAAGAAACAGTAAGTGTTGATGAGGATGCAGAGAAAAAGGGACCCCTGTACACTGTTGGTGGAAATGCAAATTGGTGCAGCTACAGTGCAAAACAGTATAGAAGTTCCTCAAAAAATTAAAAATAGAACTTCAATATGAATCCAGTAATTCCACTATTGAATATTTACCCCCAAAATATGAAAACACTAATTTGAAAAGATATATGCACCCATATGTTTACAGCAGCATTATTTGTAATAGCCATGATATGGAAGGAACCTAAGTGTTCATCAATAGCTTCAATGGATAAAGAAGATGTGGTATATATACATAATGAACTACTACTCACCATGAAAAAGAATGAAATCTTGCCATTTGCAACAACATAAATGGATCTAGAGAATATAATGCTAAGTAAAGTAAGTCAGAGAAAGACAAATACCATATAATTTCACTTATATGTGGAACTTAAGAAACAAAATAAATGAACAATAACAGCAACAAATAAACCAAAAACCAGACTCTTAACTACAGCAAACAAACTGACAGTTACCAGAGGGGAGGTGGGGGGGGGGTGGCGATAGGTGAAATAAATGAAGAGGATTAAGAGTGCTCTTATCACAGTGAGTACTGAGTAATGTTTAGAATTGTTGACTCACTATGTTGTACACTTGAAACTAATATAATGCTGTGTGTTAATCATACTGGAGTTAAAATTTAAAAACTCTTTTTATTTTCTTGGTTGTGATACATTTTTATTTTTATATTCCAATTACTATTTTTACCCTTCCTTTCAATTCCCTCTATTCTATCCCTTAATGTTATTATGGTAGGTAAATAACCACTTCTTGCCAAGCTATCTTAAATATTTACTCTAACTAAATATTTGAAGGATAAAAACCAAAGGAGGATTATTTGAACTATACTCTAACAAGAAATATAGCAACAAAGTCATATTCCAACGACCTGTTTTCTCAGGGTTTACCTTTTATAGTGCTTATGCTTACTCTTTCGTTGCTATAGGTATACATAAATAAGGTAATAATTCCTTCTCCAATTTTCCTTTTACTCCTGGATATGCCAAGATTAGCATAAAGGCCAATGTTAGCTTTGGATTGTGTGAATAAAGAGAATGGAGAAAACAAATTGTAAAATATGTATTATTTTATAAGTATGCATAAAACAGGCTGACCTTGCCTGAAGGAAAATCTGTCTCTCACAGTAGACCCTCCCATGTCAATGGAAATAATACCAAAAGCAATGAATGCACAGTTGAAAACTTCAATTGTATTTCGTATCTCATGATACAAGCAATTCTCAGATGGGAGAAAAAAAAATTGTCTTCACTCTCCTTACATTAGGTCTACATACAATAAGGATCCCTGAAAAAAGAAATCAAGGCAAAGCCTCTGACACATCATATATATAACCTAACCAGATGGGCCCTGTCTGCCTCTAATAACCAAGCAGCTGAAATAATCAATTCTATCTCCCCTCTTGAAAATTCTTACAGAGTGAGGAAATTGACCCATGTGTCAGTGTAAAGGTATCCAACTTTAGTAAGTCAAAGAGCACCTCTTGATTTAGCACTGTCCCTGGATTAGTGAGGCACATAGACTTCAGAATTAGACATAATGTTAGCACACAGTAAACATCCTGAACCCCACTCAGTTATTATTGAAGTTCAAGAAAGCATATGATCAAAAAGGGCTGGAACAACCAAATAAGACTCAATAGAGGTACATGGTTCAAACAGAAGCCAGCTTTTATCCAAAAGAAATAACCAGAATACCTTTAAAGTTACCTATGTTATGTGGTTATTCAGATACTCTCCTAGTACTTTGATAAACTCTGAACAGCATTCATATTTTTAGCCTATTGGAATATATCATTGCCCACAAAGTTTAATGCTAGAAAAATACTCAAGTTCCAAGCAAGTGTTTATAAGATCCTCTTGAGATAATAATTCTGTCAAATAATTCCAGAATTCCATCTATATAGGCCCTGTAACTTAGCCAAATGATATTTTTTCCCAAAACTTTTACATAGTAATAAAATGAAATAAAACACTATTGGAACATAAGTTTCACATTTATTTGAATTTGAATCCATATATTACTGTTTTATTATAATATACATGTAATTTAAATATCATATATTGTATAAAATATATATATTGTATAACATATGAAAGTTAGATTAACTTCAGTGAACCTTACCAAGAAAGACTGAATTAAGAATAATGTGCAGGTGTGAAATTCAAAGATAAGTAAGACAAGATTCCTGCCTTCAAAGAGCTTACTGTTTTGTAGGCAAGAAAACCACATAAATAGGCTATAAAAGCAAAAGAGGAATAAAATGGTATTATGGATGCACCAAAACAAAAGGTTGCTTGGGAAAGTTATATTTAAGAAACACCATTTTTGGCCTTGAAAGGCTAGGATTTGGCAAGTAGAGATGCAGAGAAAAGGCATTTAATGTGGACATACTGTTCAAGAGAGAAGAAGGGCTGCTGAAGCAACAGTGACTGAAATACTTGAAATACTGGAGTTGAGGCTGAGAAGGAAAGGTGGTGGCAGACCATAAAGGAGCTTTATTTGGTAGATAATGAGAGCCAGCAGAGGTTCTGAGCAGATTGCCACAATCACAGAGACACTTTAGAAAGTTCACACTTATAGCTCATCACTTCCCATCTTTTTTTGAACGAATTTCCGCAAATGTGTAGCCTGAAAAAAAAATTAAGATTGAGAAGTTTGTTTTAAGACAAGGGAGATGAGAAGCTAAGGGGGAAAGATCCAAGTAATAAGATAATTAGTGGAATAAACTCTCAGAAAAGTGGGGGAGGGGTAGGAAACTCTAAAGCATAAATTATGGGATCACTTTCAGAAAGAAGAATGGAAACTTTTCTGTTTTAGACTGGAAGGACAGAAGAAATAATGAAGCAAGATTGCTCTTTAAATAGAGAAAAAAGAAATGGAGTAATTTCCTGAAGATGTTTTTTATTCTGCTCAGAAAAGTAGAAGGCTGATCATCTGATGAGGGGTAGGAGAAGGTGCTAGAGTTCATGAGGGCATCATGAGTTTAAACATCTAGTTGTCCTAAATTCTTAATCCGTTTAACAGTCCTAGGAAGAGCACTATTTGTTGTTAGGCTATTTAAAAAGAGGATTTTGTACCAGAATATATGCAAAATTTACCTACATTGATACATATACCCAAATAATATATTATCATATCAAATATCATAATAAAAGACTGCATTTATCTTTTATTTTTAATAAAACTCTGAGGCTGATGAACTATAAGCCATTCTTTGTGAAGAGTAGATTTAAAACAATTTTTAAAAATTTGTATACTGTTGGGTTTTTTTTTTTTTTTTACTGTTTCTTCAAAACCACAGCTGAAGAGGTCTCTTATA
Organism: Canis lupus dingo; assembly: GCF_003254725.2. Lineage (NCBI taxonomy): Eukaryota > Metazoa > Chordata > Mammalia > Carnivora > Canidae > Canis > Canis lupus. The sequence continues at coordinate 34,408,003 of NC_064243.1, forward strand.
CTGTAAACGTTAAAGTTGATCTATATTGATTTTAGAACTCTGAGTTTCAGGAGATCAAACCATTAGTCAATATCTGGAATATACATTGGTTATTTTATTGAAATAACTGCATATATTCAAACACATTTGAAATACATTGAAAGTTTAACAGCCATTTGAATCTCTCACAGGACATGGGACAGCAGCTGGCAGAGTAGGAAGTCAATAGATACTGTCAGTTAAGTGAATAATAAAAAGAATTATATAAATAACTGTAAATAAGTGAATGAATGAACTGTGAATACACTGTATGTGTGTATGTGTATGTGTGTGTCCAGGACAAGATTTGCTAAATGACTGAAAAAAGCATCATAAACCCTAATCTATACAGCACGGAAGGGATCTTGGCAGGTCACCACCATATCCAACAATCAAGGACACAGAAACGAATTAAAACTTAGTGGCTGATCTGAGTGGATTTTAAGAAAATTGAGCATCCCAGAACCTTAAAGAGGATTAATTTTAGAATTTCTGGCTCTTCTCCAGCTACTAAACACAAAGAAAGAAAATTTTGTAAAAGCTAGATGTTATGTTAGAAATTTAGGTAGAAAAAAGTTAACAGAAATATATATATTTTTGCCAAATATTAAGTATAAACATCTAACTGCTTTAACTTTTCTTAAAGATCTCATCTCAATGCAGTAACTAAATTAAGTGATTAAGAGGCTTAAATGTTGTCTCTACCTAAAATGTAAACAATAAAATCTTAATTTAACTTGATTTCTCCAGTTTTTCAGTCTCATTTTCCTGCCTCCTTATTGATTAGAGTGGTCATTTTCATTGCTTAAATTTGTGAGATTAGATGTTGATTCTACATATACTTATGCCAAATATACAAATGTGAAGATCATTGAAAACAAGGGGAAGAAAGATGGTTCCTGGATTAGAACTTGAAGCCCTGAGGTAACACAACAACAAACCTCTACCTTTGCTCTGAACAATGGTCAAGACAAATAAGGCAATGTCGACACCAATGGCCCTCAAGATATAAAAAGTCACCCCCTGGGCACCTGGGTGGCTCAGTCAGTTAACCAATGGATTCCTGATTTTGGCTCAGGTCATAATCTCGGGGTTGTGAGAGTGGACTCCAAGCTGGGGGTGGAGTCTGTTAAGATTCTCTCTCTCTCCCTCTCCCTCTGCCCTTACCCCCTTCCTTAAGGAAAATAAGACACTCCTGGGGTTGTTCATGAATATTCTTACTTCTTGCAGTCTCAGAGTACATTTACTGCACTATCAAGATCCCAGTCTACATGCTAACTCCAAGAGAAGAATAGGATAGTATTGAAAGCACTGTAGTCAGATGGCCCAGTTCAAATAAATCATGGATTAAGTTTAGTAACTATGTGACCACAAAAATCTTAATGCAAAGGTAAGTAATAATATCAAATGTCACCTACCAATCCTATTCAATTGTGAGAATTCAACGAGACATAATGATTCAATGAACCCAAGGCACTTAGTAGAGTATCTGACACATGGTAATTGTTCAAGTATTATTGTTGTTATTTTTATAGGTTACAACTGCCCTCAGAGACTTAGCCTGGGCCTTGGTCACTCCAATTCCTAATGGAACCAGACTACAGAGCCAATCTACAGTGCCAGGCGACTGCACTGGATAATAGTGGCTCACTTAAGCCTGCTCTAGTAGTAACCTAAGCCCTTAAGCCAAACTATCATCATGTATGTCCCAGGCACAGGAATGAGGGAGGAGTGACTGGTTGCATTCCTCTACATGAAATTTCTCATAGTTGATAGTTATTATGGACTAAATGTTTGTATCTCCCTCAAATTCATATGCTGATGCATTAGCCCACCATGGGGCTATATTTGGAGATGGGGCTTTTAAGGAAATAATTAAAGTTGTAAGGGTGGGGCCATGATCCCATAGGATTAGTGTCCTTATAAGAAAAGACATCAGAGAGCATTCTCTTACTTTCACTTTCTGCATGCACACCAAAAAGAGGTCCTCTGAACATACAATGAAATGATGGCTATCTACAAGACAAGAGAATAAACACCAACCCTACCAGCATCTTGGTCTTGGCACATGGCCTCCAGAAACGGGAAAATGAAATTTCTGTTGTTGAAGCCACACAGTCTATGGTATTTTGTTATGGCAGCTTGAGCAGACTAATGTGATAATTAACAAACTTTTACAAAAGTACATGAAATTGTTGAGATGAGGGAGAAAACATGCAATGAATTTGAGAAAGAAAATCCATACTACTGTGCCAGTTCTAATACCTGGTAGTTGTGAAATCTTGGACAATTTATTTAGCATTTTTGATCCTTCTGTCTTCACTCAGAAAATAAAAACAAAAATTCTTCCCAATAATGACTGTTATAACCAGGATGTCTGTCATAGTAGGTACTCAATTAATTGATTTTTAAAAGACAATGAGATCAAGGGGGTATTCTGTGAGGAAAAGATCTAGTAATTAAAGATACTGTATCTCATAATTCTATATTACTACCTAAGGCAGAATATCGTAATATGCTGTGTTTCATTATGTCAACATTTAGAAAATATTATCATGTCCTAAATAATCACTTTTTATGGTATCACTAGTGATTGAGGTGATTTTTTCAATGTTTTAATCAACAATTTATCAAAGAAAATTGATGATGATTCTACACTACATTTTTTGTCCAATTCAATGGCTACTAAAACATATGTTGTTTGCTACTATAGACAAGGCCAGGTGTCTATTCTAGTTTACTTAGCAATTAAAAAGTTGTATAATTTATTATTTTTAATTGTCTAAAGTGATGACGTGTGAGAAATTTATCTGTTGTCAGCATCAAGAAAAATTTTATTTTTATTGAAAACTGACTTTATAGATGCTACATTTTTAAGCATATTTAGTGTTCCTCATTAGGATGGCTGCTAGAAAGCTAAGATCTAAATTTGGGGCCTTCCTCTAGGAAGTATATAGGCCTTCCTGGCACATATTTTGACAATAATATCATTTCTAGCTCCAAGTACTATTCCTACCTTTGTTTCCTATCATCTTGTACTCACAGTTACTAATATGTACACACATACACACCTCAATAATGGGAACAATTACAAAAAACATAGTAAATGCAGCTGGGAACTGTTTCCAAAATTGAATCTATTTGTATACTTCAAAAGTGTTTGGGCAGCACAATTGTGAAAATGAATTGGTTCCAGGAATATAAAAAGTAATGTGGAAACTCCCCAAATATTTGTCTTTTCCCTTTGCTTTAACCTACATTGATTCCAAGAAAAGAAAGGATTTCATAAATACAACTGCAAAGGTACATATAACACAACTCAAGGGAAACATTAATTATTTTTCCTTCTCTAAGGAATTGCATATGAATAATATGGAAATAATATGCTCAAATTATATTATCTTTGAGACATGGTCAAATTTCCAGCTACTGTCAAGGCTCAGCGGCAGACATGGTAAATGCATCTGACATATTCTTGGACACAGATAACTTACCCTGGCAGATCTACACACAAATCCTGCATGGTGTACTGAAGGGGTCGGATGAATGTTTTTTATTTGTTGAACATCCATAAGGTATAAAATCAGATTTGGACACATGTACTTGAGCAAGTTTAGAATCCATTTGATCAGAAAGCATTTCAAGTCTCAAATCAACCTCTACTTCTAAGCATCAACTATTCTAAATGTTACTAAAATTTTAAACAATGAATTAAGAGTCTAAAAACCATTTTCAGTGCCATTTTGATTAACCAATTTTATGCGATTTAATTTAATCTTTGTTTTCAAATAAATCCAAATACTAGATAATGTGTGGGATTCACAATTTTGGGTTTCAGTCAACACTGACCAGTATCCAATATGGACATACTGGCCCAATTTCTACATTCTTCACACTCATATAAATAATTTGAAGAACACAACTTAAACAATGCAGCCAGATGTAATTCACCTTGAAAAAAAATTGAAAGCAATAAAAAAATATACACTTTTGTTTCAGCTTTAGGAGCAGTATGCTAAACTCTGCCATCCTATAAAGAAATGGTCTTAATTCACTGACTCCCTTTTACTGATGTTATTTGGAATCTCACTTCATCTTCTCTGATACACCACTGAAGAGCAAAGAATTTGCTTTAAAAATCTCATTAAGAATTCTTCCTTAGCACAAATTCTCATCAAAATAAACAAAAGTAGAGAAAAAGAAGCAAAAGCAATTAAGCAAATGAAAACACAGAGAAGATTGCAAAATTAAATATTTTATCATATTGTTTAATTTATCAGGCTTGCTCTGATTTCATTAAGGACCTTAGATAAGGGGCCAGAACTAATTTTATTGCAGCATCTGTTCTCTGATTTTAACATAAGAGTAAATTATTTGAATAGGCAGATTATAATACTTCTTTGAATTGATGAGTAGCAATCCAATATAGAAAAGAAAATGTTTTAATAATACCTTGCATATGTACATTACATTATTTTTCAAAGCTTATCATTTCATTCTCCTAATATCCTCCTAATGTAAGAAGAGCATGAGGAAATTGAGGCTCAGAGATGCGAAGCCATTGTCACAATATTTCATGGGTCACACAGTCAGTGGGCAGTTCCCTGGTCTCCTGTCCCCCCACACAAGGCTCCTTTTGTGGACCAAACGGATCCTATAAATTAGTTTTAAGAGAGCATGTGTGGGATTTGTGGGCAGAAGATACAGGTTTAAGATCCCCTCTCCCATGTATTGACCTTGAGTGGTTTCCCTTACTTTCTCTGAGTTTGAATTTCCTCATATGTAAAATGGGAATAAAGATGCTGACCCCACTTTCCAACCCCTCTATTGGTAAGCCGATAATTTATGTGATATATGAAAGTCAGCTTGTCAATTTTAAATCATCAAATAGTAGATGTTATTGTAGATACTAATGAACAAAGCAGGTTTTTGCTAAAGAAACTAAAACAGAAGAAATTCAAAGGCCTGAGCCCTAATACTTCCTACTTCCCTGAGTGCCCTAAGTTCTACCAACATAGTAACCAGTCAGAAAGCTTTTTACACGACTAACGTGACTCCTGGATTGTCCATCAAGGTCAGCCCATTTTGAGAGAATAAGGGAGGCAGAAAATTGCAACCCAGGTGAAAAACTGTACAAACTTCCTCTTCCCTTGGTGTCATGCCTTCTTTGTGGGCATGCAGGTAGACCTAAGAAGTGAGAAACACCAACCAAGGTGTTTTAACCATAGTATTTGTGTGATGCCTTTGATAGCAAAGACCAGAGAACTTGATCCAAACTCTACAGCAAAAATATTAACATTGTTGACTCATGATCTGCAATAGTCCACGGGTAGTATGCTTTCAGGCTAGGCTTGATCCAGAGACTTGTGAAGCCTTCAGGATTTGGTTTATTTATTGAGATTCTTTTGACTCTCTTTCCTCTGTGTGTCAGATTTGTCTTTAGGCTGGCCCCTTTCCTGATAGTAGCAATGACAAAAGAGATTCCTAACTTCCTCTTTTCACCACCAAATCAAAGAAGAGAAAACTTGTGGCTTCTCAGGATGAAAATCTTCTTTCATGTTTGACAGGCACTGCCTACTATTACTGACAAGGCCAATTCAGAATTATTTATAATACTCTTCTTGACATAAAGTCACTACAAAGGAAAGGATTTTCCAGGCATATGTGTACATACTGTTCTGGCTCACCATGCACATATGTACACAACAGGAAAACTCTTATTCCAGAATAGCCCTTTGTTTACAATGTTGGGTGACATCATCTCCATTCACTGTCTAAATGATTTGTGCTCATTTTAGCTTAAAGTCCCAATTACTGTCTTTTTGAAGGAAAAAAAATGAGTAAATACAAATAACCAATATCAAAAATAAAAAGGAGGACATTACCACCAATCCTACAGATTCAGAGGATAAGAAAATATTATAAATAATTTTATGAAAATACATATGAAAACTCAAAGGGCAAATTTCTAGGAAAATAATTTAATAAAATTGACTCAAGAACAAAAAGAAGAAAGTATTTCAAATGTATTACTTTTGATGAGTTAACAACTCTTTCCTTTGTTCCATGTAAAGTTGTGAAACAATTTAGAACTAAATGTTTTAATTCAATTTGGATTAATTTGTGCAGATCAAATTTAGTTAATGCCTAAAAATATAAAAAAAATAAAAATTCACCCTCCAGAATTTTTGAGCATAACCATTTCATACTCTATTTTGTGTCTCATAGAGATCAAACCAAATAACAATATAGTTTCTTGAAATTTTCTTTGAGATGTTTTTGTCAGAGAAAAAAAAGATGACAAGAATATGAACACCCTCCATTTATAGTAAACCGTTGGTGAGGAGGTACTATTTATAAATGTTTTCCATACGATGTGCTTAGGGTTTTGGGTTCTGAGTACTATGCCCGTATTGTTTCTTTTCTCTTGCTTTTTTTTTTCTTATGAGTAAGGAGTTCCACCCTCAGGTCTCCTTTTCTTTATGAGAAAAAAAGACAGGAAAATCTACTTAATGAAACAAGTCATGATAGCAGATAATGAAGTAAGGTTTCCCACAAGCTTATTTATTATACCACCCTCCTATTCACTTCTCTCCAATTTCTGAAAAAAGAAAATGGATCTTATTGTTAGCACCTTTGAAGAGAAGGGATCATAACAGTCAAAAGGACCATGGCCAATTTTTTTTTGATAAAGCTTACGGTAAATATGCCATGTGTATTCAAGAACAGAGCCTTGTCATTTTTGTGGACTAAGTATCACTAAGCAAATGTGAATATTTAAGAGTTTTTAACAGTGTCAGTGATTATCTACAATTTTTTAAGAACATGTATTTATTTATTTTAGAGAGAGAGAGCAGAGGGAGGGGCAGAGGAGGAGAGAGAGACAGAGAGAGAGAGTGAGAGAGAGAAAGAAAATCCTCAAGCAGACTCCTTGCTGAACACAGAGCTCAATTTGGGGCTCCATCTCAATACCCTGTTTTTATTGTTTTTTATAAAGTAAAAATTATTAAATGGAGAATCTATGTTGCAAGAAGTTCTGTATGTATGCATATATATAATGATATATATGTATTACATATATATATATAATTGTGTGTGTGTGTATATATATATATACACACACATCTATCTATCTATCTATCTATCTATCTATCTATCTATCTATCTACATACTCTGGTCACTAGCAGCTGGTTTCAGAATCAATGAATTAGTTGAAAAAATAACATTTGCTAAAAGCAATCCCCCCCTACTCTACCAAAAAATTATCAATGTTCCAAACATCAGAGCTCTCCAGCTAACTTCTATCATGCAACCTGAAACTGTAGTAAAGTTCAGGGTGGTAGAGGAGCAAACTAGTGACATCAGAAAGAGGGGAAACCTCCAGGCTAAGATCTGGTTAGCGGGAGACACCAGTCCCCTTGTAGGCTGGCAAGGAATCAAGACCAAACCCCTGACATTCAGCCCCTGACCCAGACCCACTGATTAATCTGGAATTTACCATTTTCACCTGGTACATGAAAATCCACTTATCACTTAATGTCAATGAATAATGGCTTCTCTTCAAATGCAGGTCAAACAGCTAAAGTCAATTTCCAGCAACCTCCCCCCGCACCCCCGCCCCGAATGTGATTAAAACCTTGTTGCCCAAGAACTTTCCCAGAAATCTGATTAAGCAGCAAATATTTTCCCTTTTCTTCAGACTTAGTGTCTCAGCTGCAACACAACTGGATGGCAGCAAAAAACTTTGAAAATGTCTGCATTTGCCTGGTGTCAAAAAAACTCTTAAACATTCGCAATAATTGAGGCATGAAACCCAGGAAAGAAAGAGTCATCACATCCAGCTGCTGAAGTGTGTCTCTATTACTGCAATTTTTAGATGCTTATCAAACTTTGATGAGCATCCATGATATATTAGTCATTATTAGCACTTATTAAATAGCACCTCTGCCTCTACCATGCAGAGCACAGAATTTGAGTTTAATAAAGTGGGAAGTGGGCACTCCAACTGCCAGATGGCAGCTTCACTTGATTTATGTTTCTCTATGAAACATTTGAGTCCTATCCAAGCAACTCACCTCAAGTTTCTAAGTATTTGGTCTTCATTTTTATATATACCCAATATGCCTTAGAGATAATAAATGCATAACTAATCATAATGAGTACATTTATGTATGAAAGTTTATAAAAGAATACATTTTCTTACTACGTAAAGTAGCTATTTGATGAGAAAGATTTCAACTTCCTTTTCAATTTCAAATTTTTCATTTTTCAAATTTCAATTAAATTTAAAGCTGTAAGTTAAAATCTTAGAAGTGGTTTCTTTTTATATCCTGAGAGATGATAAGCAGAAGAAAAAGGAGAATTTGGAATATTTAGGAGGACAAATTTCTCTAAGCACATGGAAAATATTCACATCTACAGAAATAATTTAAAGATCTGGTTTTCTCTCCCCAAACTGGAAATATCCTTCTGTTTTAGTACTGAGTGTCTCTCTCCAAGCTAACTGCAAGCAATCCAAACAGCACAGAACTTGTCATCTATACCAAACAATAGCTTTAGAGGCATCATAATTTTATCTTTTGATGCTTCATATTAATGAGTAAATAATAGCATTGTTTGACAAAGGCTGGTAATATAGTGATCATTATGTCGAAGCATCTACATTTTGAACAGACTGAGGTTGGCAGGAGTGCCTTCACTGCATGGAGTGGAGAACACCATGCATGCAAAAGCGCCGGCCAGATGGCTCATACATTGGCTCAGCCTGCCCTTCCATACTGTTCTGATGCTGTCTACAGATCAGAAGGGAGAGGAATCTTTCCCGAAACTTCATCAACTATGTGATAAAGCAGGGGCCAGGATCAAAGAAAATGGGAACAAGGGGCTCAGAGATGCAAAGCTATATGTAAGGGTAATATGGTAACATGAAAAGAACACTGGATTACAGCAAGTACCAGTACATTTTAAAATATTTTATTTCATTGAATTCTCATGATACCATTGAAATACAACTTTTCTTATAGCTGAGAAGGTTCAATAAGGCCAAAGGACAGACAGAGAGTAAACATCGGGAACAGGATTTTAAGCTAATTAAAAGTCTTTTACTCTGGAACCCCAGTATCCCCACTGATCCAGATCACCTCTCATTCAGCACACTAATTCAGGTCCCCTGTTTATGTATGCCTGGATAAATCACTTAAAATTAGTGGGCCTTGGTTTCCACACCTGTAAAATGGACATCATAATTCCTGCCCTGCTACCTTCCGTAGTTATTTTAAGAATTAAATGAATTTAGGAACACCTAGGTGGCTCAGTGATTGCGTACCTTTGGCTCAGGTCATGATCCCTGGGTCCTGGGATCGAGTCCCACATGGGGCTCCCTTCAGGGAGCCTGCTTCTTCCTCTGCCTATGTCTCTGTCTCTCTCTGTATATATCTCATGAATAAATAAAATCTTAAAAAAAAGAATTAAATCAATCTATATATATGAAAATAATAGTACAATGGAAATCACTAGGTTGTGGGAAGATCTGAATGCTACATTCACGGTCCTTACAGTCACTGTTTTACAGATACCTTCATCACAGGCCTCTGTGTCATGATTTAAGTTCTAATTTAGGATTTTGATATTTCATGGACCTAAGGGGGTATCTAGTATATCGCTATTCATCTTTAAGTCTAAGTATACCCTTCCTCTCTGAGGTATCCCAAGTCTTCTATGATCCCTGAGGACAGACAGCTACTAATGATTTCATCACCATGTGCCATCATTTTGATGTACTTATCTCTCACGCTAGAATGGGAGGCTCTTGGAGGCAGGAATTCTATCTATATTTGTTAATGAATGTAGCAAATGTAACAAAATCCAAAATGCATGGTGGCTCATTTATAATGGTGGTCTAAAATGAGGGTCCTGATGGATGGCTCCCCTCAATCCAAGAACACAAGTTTCTTGAACCTATAGCCCACCATCTGCAACAAGGATTCCAAGGCCACTATGATTAGCCTGCTTCAAGCTGGCAAAAGGGGGAAGACAGGGGGGGATTTCCATGGGAGGGTTTAGGGGTCAGGCATAAATGCAGCACACAGCACTTCCACTCACATTCCATCGACTAAAACTCAGCCTCATGCTTCACTATCTGCAGGAGAGACCGTGAAATGCAATCTAACTGTGAACCCCAGAGGAGAAGAATGCAGGTCTGGTGAACAGCCAGTCAGGCTCTGCCACACTTATACTAGAAACTTCAAAGATACTTCCTGAAGGAACCACAGGTACACCCAAGTCTTAGCCACATAGATATGAAGGAGGGAGGGGAAGAACCATATATAAAGCATATAGTATTTAGATCTAATCCACATCAAATCACTAATTCATTGCTTCTCTTCCTTTTCCTATCATACCCAAACCCATATGAAGGATGAAAAACTACATCATCAAAAGAAAGAAGAGCATTATAAGCAAAACCCTAAATTTCCAAAAAAAAGGAATCACCCCATAAATAAAAGGAATATTACAGAGACTAAATTCACTAGCAATACATAAAAGAAGAGGTGAAACATGACAGAGTCCACTTGCTGTTCAATTTACTGGAGAATTTTACACATTTATAATGCTAAGAGGGAAAGTCCTGTCATGTTGCTTTAGCTAAGCTAAACTCTACATCATAAAACCCTGATGTTGGTGCTTTAATATCTAAGTGGCTTTAATATCAGTTAAGTTTAAAAACTGATGGAATGTATGGATGAAAAAAACACTTAAAATTTTTGTTATAAGTAAAGGCAGTAGGTATGCCAAAAATGAATGCATGGTCTTTTAAGGCCATCATATAAAACTTTGTAGTAGGTAAAGTACTTTTTTGGAAGTCTGCATTTGACCAAGATTGGTATGTATTTGTTACTAAAAGAAACCTATCAAGCATAAGTTTAAATTGCACTCAGAAAGTAAGCCCATATGCCAGTGTTTCCTCATCACCTTGAAGTTCCAGGTGATGAAATGCTATGCTTCCTGTTCCAATCCAGAGAATCTCCTTCCTTTAGTGGAATTTGCTTCACTACACAAGCTCTCAAAATAGGCTTATTTCTGGGATTTTTCTGACTATATTTTAAAAGAGAAAGGACCTCAGTTTCACAGGTTGGTGAAATAATAACAGTTGCACAGGCAAGGCATATAATTAGTTGAAAAAGAGGGTAAAAAAAGACCTCACCTACACTACGTGGGCATAAAGACTTAGGATGAAGTGTGAAACAGCTGCTGTCTGGATCTTGCACACTGTAACCAACACGGAGGCAAAAGCACCAGCTATACATATGTGCATGCACACATGTCACAAAGAGAAGAAATCCTTCCTAAACCCAAGACAGCACAAATGCCTACATTGAAAATAAACTCAGTAGTTACCTTCACCCCATAGGTGGCCAGGATCCAGACAGAGCAAAAGCAGGAGAGAGAAAAATGAAATGAATCTTCCCTTCCAATCAAGGGCTGCCCAAATCGCACAGAAGATATCTCTCTTCTTTGGTGCCTTGTGTCATTGCCCTTCATGCACCCAAGTCCTCAGGGATGGGAGCCTGGAAGGACTGGAAAGGGAGCCAAAATCTTTCATTTTCATATCAACTTTTGTTTAGCTCCTAGGGGTTTCAACTTCTAAGCAGAGCTCTCAACCATGAATATCAAAAGCTATTTTTCACCTATTTCCATAATCTCCTTTGATTATTTTATGAGATTTATGAGCCAGTTTACAATGAGTTCAGTGAACTCCAGTTCAAATTTTAATTGCACACGGAAGAGCAATACCGGTTTATTTTTACCCAACATGTATAAATTCCAATGGGAAGATTTATTAACAGCTTCAACAATCATGTCTTAGTGGCAAAGAGCTCAAAGGACTTGGGAATAATTATAAATGAATACTACATATGGTGGTGGCCTGGCCACTCATTCAAAAATTGCATCAATACTGAACCAGGTTGACTGTCCCACAGAGACTGAGTTTTGGAAGGTATGTATAACAATAGGCTCACACTGTCCTGATCTAGCTTGATACCAGGATAAATCTTAGAATATCAAGGTACACAATTCTCGTCCCTTTGGGACAAGGCAGATAATGAAAATGTGTGGAATGGCATGGTGAAGACATGAAGAAGAGTAGTATCCAAGAACCAACTGAAAAATGAATATCTAAATATCTAGGTTTCATATGAATTTAATGTGATGGACTGCTTATGACACCCCCCCCCCCAATTCACAAGTTGAAATCCTAAGCCCCAGTGGAATGTTATTGGGAGATGGAGTCTTTGGGAGGTAATTAGGTCATGAAGGGGGAGCCCTCATGCTAGAATTAATGCCCTTAAAAGATGAGAGCCTGCATTCTCCCTCTCTCTGCCATAAAAGGATAAGATGAGAAGATGGCCATCTGTAAGCCAGGAGGAAGGCCTTCACCAAGAACTCAACCATGTTGGCACTCTGATCCAGGACCTCCAGAATCTAGAACTGTGAGAAATAAATGTTTGTTGTTTATATCAGTCTAGGGTACTTCTGTTTCAGCAGCACAAACTGATTAAGACAAATGGTTAATGGGATAAGGACAAAGCTGACATTCTTTTAAGAAAATATGGCAACCTAACAAGAACATTTGCCTGAATATAAGTCCATTTCACCTCAGCATGGAGAAAGGCTGAAGGAATTATCACAGGAAAAGTGCTAGAAAATTACTTTGAATAGACTTGAGAAAGATGAATGGGGAATATCAGTCCTTTAAACTGATTACAAAATTTCAGCTCTTGTCCAAAAAATAAAGAACAAAAACAAGAAACACATACTCAACAAAATCCCTTACGATTGCACTAACAGAACGTCACTTTGTATGATGCTAGATTGTGAGGTATCTATCCTTTCAGTTAAACTATATGCAAAATGTACACCAGGTAATTGAATAGGAAGATATGCTGTAAACAGAAGAGTAATTATGTGAGTACGCAAGGGCCAGCAGGCATCCTTAGGGAAATAAGGAGCCAAAGAAGCAAGATAAGGATGTACATGATCTCGTGCCACTTCTAGTTAGCCCCAGTGTAAAGGGTATTGCCTATATTCCCCCTGCAGGAAAAGGGAATGTTCCTTTTTAAAGCAGCCCTCCAAATCCTCCCCATCCCTCAGAGATTCCAACAAGCCTCAGAGAATATAATGGTAAAAAGCCAGATCCTGGGATCCCTGGGTGGCGCAGCGGTTTGGCGCCTGCCTTTGGCCCAGGGCACGATCCTGGAGTCCCAGGATCGAGTCCCGCGTCAGGCTCCCGGCATGGAGCCTGCTTCTTCCTCTGCCTGTGTCTCTGCCTCTCTCTCTCTCTGTGACTATCATAAATAAATAAAAAATTAAAAAAAAAAAAAAAAAAAAAGCCAGATCCTAAAACAGGAAGCTTTCACACAGAACTTGCTCTTCCCTTAGTGGGAAGACAGGAACACAGAGGAAAAGGGATCCTGCCTTTATTTGCTCTTCACTTGCTCTCTGATCAAGTAGGGCAGAGTTTTACAGAAAGAAATCTTCCACTTTACTTCTGGAAGAGGAGCTTATTCAGAAAAAAAGGCTACACAGAACAGTTTTCAGAGAAGATCTGAGAAGCTAGGTGTCTCCTGGCCTAGCTTTATCCTTTCATAAACTTTTTGAGCTCATTTTTAGGTATATGAGAGCTCTTCTGACTCTAAATGTATTTTATTATGTTATCTACAAAGGAACAAAGAGGAATTTGGTAGAGATTCATGACGCACAAATTATCTGAAATACCAAAATCCTCATCATTCACTCATTTGTTCACCAAGTATGTGTTGAGCCCATATCATATTTTAGATGCTGTGTGTAGTTCCTGGTTTATCCTGGGGAAACAAATAGACATGAGCTCTGCCCTAGAGAAATTCAGTCTGGTAGACAGACCTCCCATCATAGGTTAAAACTACTATTCTCCACTTGCATATAGCTTAATATATCTACACATTAACTAATTCTCTAATTAAAAAGGCAGATTTTAGATCATAGTCAATACCATTAGGACCTTAGCACCTACTGGGCACTACTTTGTCAATAGTCCCAATGCACTGTTAGTACTACTAACACACTCAGTAGAGTTTGGAGAAATAAGATACAAAATGGTTTTTATTCTCAAGTAGTTTACAATCTTCTTTAAGAGACAAAATATCTATATGAAATATAAATAACAATAAATATTCCTAACTGCAAATATTCCATAAATAGGATGCCCATAAAATTTGTTATCCAAACCATTTCATTTTTTAGAGCAAAAGGGGGCGCTATTAATACTTAATATTGGGACTTCCCCTGGCAAACCAGAGCCTGTCAACTTCTTAAAATAAATCCCCTTTTGGGGAATGAATTCTGCAACGTAAAAACAAAATTTAGTTTCTTCCTCAAAGAAGTACTAATGGAATATTTACTATATTTGAAGCCCTATGATAGGCTCTTTTAGAGGTAGGCTTAGGAAAAGAGCTCACAAAGATAAATAAAACACAATGCTTATTCCCAGAGAAGACATAAAAATTGCTCACGTATTCTGAATACATATCATGTGACAGATAACCCAATGCTAAGCCTTTGCATACGTTATCTCGTTTAACCATCAAAACAACCCTTGGAGATAAGTGGTATTACTCCCATTTTACAGAGGAGGTTTATAGGGGTTAGGTAACTTGTCTAGGTAGCTGACATTGTAACCAGGTATGTCCCACTGCAATGACTCAGCTCTTAACCTATGACAAGAACTACAATAATCCAAAGGAGGAAAAATTGTGTTTGTGGTTGGAGTAATGTTGGATAGCAGAATGAAGGACAGTGGTATTAGACATGGACCTTAAAGAGTTAGAAGTCTTTTAAAAACAGTTATTAAAGGGGAAGCAACCCAGGGAGATGGAACAATGAACCAATAGCCCAGAGATGGGAAATAGTGGGTGAGCAAGGAGCCAGCTTGACTAGTACTTTGTACTTTTGCATAGAGGAATTGAGAACTATAGGCTGGAAAGGTCAGCTGAGGCCACCTTGCCTTCATGTTTAATTTAAGCAAATATGAAACTCGGTTTGCATGCCCTCAGTATACTCTGTATTTAATTTGCATCGAAGATGACCAGTGCATCCAGATCAAGGTATTTTGAAAGCAGAATGCCTCATAAGGCTGGGCTAAAGGAAGTAGCCAGAAGGAAGACCAGCAGACATGTATATCATCCAAAGACAGGCAATGGTGCCAACTTGGGGCTGGACACAGTCCTAGGAAATCCCTATAAGTTAAAATTATGTGAATCAAACCATATTTTTTCCAGAGAAACAATGTTATAATGAGGACAACATTTCATATCAATTGTTCTAGTAAGAAGCACCCCAAATACTATAACCATGGTCCCATAGCTTATATTTACCAAAGAATAATATTTTCAGTGTGTACATATAAATTAGAGGATGTCACAGTCATAATCTTAATGAATTGAAACCATCCTCTGTACATCCTCTGAAACAATGCCTCTGTAGGACTGGGAGGTGCTGTGGGACTACAGGCCAAAGTGATTCCCAGGAGGAAAGCTATGCACAAGGCCACAAAGCCCACCAGCTGAAGGAAAACAGCCATGGACAGAGGGAGTGACCAGGGTCCCCAAACATGTGGAGTCACCTTTGGCACTGCCTGGGGTAATGGAGCTACAGGGGTGTCTCCCTATCTCCAAGGCTCCTCCCCCTCACAGACCTAACCCCTACACTATGCTGCCACATGAAGCTTCCCAAAATAATATCTCTAATCTTATTCTCCTGCTCAAAGACTTTCAGTGACTCCCCATTTCCTACCAAGTTCCAATCTCCAGGACTGTCATTATGACCCTCCAGAATCTAGTTTGTATCTGTCTATGCACCCTAATCTTCTACTACATCTACTCCAATAATCACAGCTGTAGAAAAGATGACTTAGTCATTATTCTTGAGCATGGCTGTTCCCATCTTTATGCCCTTGTTCAAGTTATGAGCTCTGCTTGGCAAACTCTCCTTAGCTTCTTCATCATGATCTATCAACCTACCTATACATATGATTCAGCATTTGTGCCTGCTCTTCCACAAACCTGATACATAATAAATGCTCTGTATATATCTGTTGGATGGACGGATGAATGAATCTCTTAACTGGTAGTCATCATTCTCCTGTCAATGTCCCATAGTATACTTCTGTTCCTTTTGTGAAGCTCTCTGTACAATCCCTTCTTTCATAAATATCTGAATACAGTTCTCTCTCTCATTACATGGAAGGCCCTTGAAGTGTGAACTATATTCATCTTTGTATCCCACACAACTTTCAGTGCAAGGTCGTTTGTAACATACGTGTTCTATGATACAAGAAATAAGGCGATATGGTGTACTTAGCAATAAGTGGCAAATGTGCATAATAGCAAGTTTAATACATGTGAAAGATAGGTGCTAGGTGCAAATGAGTACTTGTGTCAGTAAATGCGTCTGAGTTAGCCTTAACTACAAGCAGACAAAGGTTAGGTATCTAGGCTGAAGTTAAATTTTGCTAGAGACAGTCATGGTCATCACCTTCTACTTCTACTTTAACATTCCATCTCTTCCTTGACCCCTTCTAAGAACATTCTCCCCACCGCACTCCCTCAAAGATTCTAAGTACCCCTCTCCATGCTCCCTAGGCACTACATGCATGAATACTTCAAAAGCAAGGCTGGCACACTACCATCTAACTTTTGCTCCCTGTGTCTCTACTCAGTGCAGAGAAGTCAGCTTTACTCATCTCTATAATCCATCATCCCCAGAGCAGGATCTGGCCCACATTTGGCTCTCAATAAGTTTCTTAGCAAGTACTTTACTTTAGAAGTACTTAGTTTATGTACTAAATACTACCACTAAGTACATTTATCACTGTTGACTAACTTAGGACATGTCGTTAAATCTCCTAGAGTAGTAGAACTTAATCTGACAGCGGCTCTGCTTCTTACTAGGGATGTGATCTTGAACAAATCACTTGTATCTCTGGGATGATTTTCCAATGTCTCCTGTGAAGATAACAGTAATCTACCCGGTAGCCTGTGGTGAGGGCTAAAGGTTATGTAAATAAGGAACATAACACAGCTTCTGGCAATTAATTAGTACTTCATAATGACAGCAATTGCAAGTATTACATTAAGAGGACAGGTAGAAGTAAATATTGATACATAAGTTTTTTCAATAAATAATAATTTTTAAAATGTTTAGTATTTTTTTTAATCAAACATAAAAATTTGATTTAGGAACCCATACAGACATAGACTACATCCTTGGGGCTATGTTATTTATCATGCTTCCAGTAAGAATCTCAATCCAACTGGCAAAAAAATATAATGGAATTTAGAGGGGCTGAATTGAGCTGATGGAAAAACAGGCAAAACATGGTACAAGAGGTAAGATTTAAGGTCTGTCTTCAATCTGATTTCTGTCCCATGGTTTGCCAAGGAGAATTCAAAAAGAAAATCAGTGGGGAGGAAAGAGGATGTTTTCTCAACATTAAATATTAAAAGTGGATCGATAAGAGCACTTCATATCAAGAATTCTTCATCAGTCTCCATGACTCCCAAACATTAAATATGTAAGTGGTACATATGTATGCCATATTGAGAAAAAAACAATGTGGAAAATGTGCATCTGACACAGTTTCCAAGGAAAAGAATCTAGTGTCTAGCTTCCTGTGTAAACAAATGTCATCACATTCAAAGAACAGTACATCAGGAAATTCTCTGGAAGATGTCTATGTTTTCATGAGGGGTGTGTGTGTGTGTGTGTGTGTGTGTGTGTGTGTGTGTGTGTGAGAGAGAGAGAGAGAGAGAGAGAGGGAGAGAAAGATTGAGATCTGATACCATTCCACCACAGAATGACCTTAGAAGCACTGTAAGACAAATCATTAAAAATGCAACACATGCAAACTCTCTTCTATTGTAGATGCAGAGAAGTTAGTGAAAGCAAGATGATCATTTAAGATCAATTTAAGAAACCTGGCTTCTTACAAATAGGAGAAAGTAGGTGGATTTGTCCAAACCACACTATTTACATCTTCTAAACCCTATCATTTTGTGCAATGGCTAAAATTTCATGCATGTCACAAGTCTTTCCCCTCCTCCCCTGCCATACAATGTGGCTGCTTTTAAAAATTCTGATTGAGAATAAAAGAAGAAATTCAGAATTGAATTTAAACCACACAAGTTTTAGTTTAAGTGTTTAAAAATGGATAAAAGTTTTCAAAAAGGAAGAGCCAGCATCATGCCATGAAAACACTTCCTAACACATTCTCTAACAAAGATTTCACAAACCTAACTCCCTATGATAGGTGTGTACATGATGTTAAGTCCTTTATTTAGCAATTATCTAATATTGCCTTGAATTCTTCAGGCTAATGCATATTATATAAATGAGTAAATAAGTACTAAAATAAGTCTTGACTCAGCCTCAGGATAAACATGGAGTAGCAGGCACCAGCCATTCTCCTGCCTGCAAAGCACTATAAAGGTAGACAACAAATGATATGAAATGATAGCTCTCAACATACTGGATACCCAACAGCAAATGACAGTGATTCTCATAAGAAGGAAAACCAATGAAACGAGCCCTATATTACCCTCAGCTTACTACCTAGAGAAAGTTTTCAGCATGGTCAGGAATGGGGAATCTTAGGAAGAGACCAGTGATCTTCTCATGTTGAAGAAATGGACATGGGAGTGCTGGGAACCTAAAGTGTCTGGAGATCACAGAGCTTGGTGAGGACAGCACTGCACAGAGAGCTCCAAAGATCAGGATTCAGTAGTGTACTGACCAGCATACGCATATGAAGAAACCACCCTCAGTCAGGAGAAACACACTAAAAGTATGAGAGGCAACAGTGTCCAGTACTCACAAAGGGCCAAGAAGACTGCCTGTTCCCAACAACCAGAGTTGATAGCCTCATAATTCATGAAACCATCAATTAGAGTATTAAGAAGGATCTTGGTTTGAGTTGGGGGGTGGAAGTGGAGATTAACCCTTGATAAATGCTACCATAGTCTTACCTAACGAAAGCTTAAAAGCAAGATCTGAAAGGACCAAACTATTTGCCTAAACTCAGGAATATTTTTAGGAATAAAAAAGTCTCTGGTGCCCAACAAGGTAAAATTCTAGCACCCAATAAGAAATTATCAAGAATGTTGGGGTGTCTTGGTGGCTCCCTCTTTTAGGCATCTGCCTTTGCTTCATGTCCTGATCCTGGGGTCCTGGAATCGAGCCCCATATTGGGCTCCCTGCTCAGTGGGGAGCCTGCTTCTCCCTCTCCCACTCCCCCTGCTTGTGCTCTCTGTCTGTCTCTCTCTGTGTCAAATAAATAAAATCTTCTAAAAAAATTACCAACTAAGCAAGAAAGTAGAAAAATCTGACCCATAGCAAGAAGAAAAATTAATGGATCGACACTGACCCAGAAATGACACAGATGACAGAATTAGTAGAAGAGGCCATTGAAAGTTATTTTAACTATTTTGCATATGCTCAAGAAACTAAAGAATAAATATGTTAAGTAGTAGCAATATGTAGACATTAAAAAGGCCCACATTGAACTTCTACAGAGGACAACCTCAAACTGGGATGAAAAATACACTGGATGGCAGACTCAACATTATAGAAGAAGACAGCCGAACTTGAAAATATAGCAATAGAAATTACTTAAAATGAAACAGTGAATCGAAGTACTTGGCCCTTCTCAAAGTCCACAGTTCTAAAACTGCGTCTGAAAGTTAAATGAGGCCAATTGTCTGGAGGCTTAGATGAAATTCATATATAGTTGGAGATACACGTAACACTATGAAAAGAAAGTGCTCAGTTTTCTATTAATAAAAGTATATGGCTTTATAAACTAGTCTCACTTTATAATCTTTCTAATGAAAGTTATACACAGTTTATAAGCCCTGGCACCTGCTAAAGAACCTTAAATGAGGACTAACCAAACTTATAAATAACTTTACAGTTTTAAATAACTAGTTTGACTTCACTAGCTATATATATATATATTATATTATATATTATATAATACATATAATATATGGATATAATGTACATAGATTGCAATTAAAAAAACACCCTGGGGAGACTATTATTTTTCAATGATCATAGACAATTATATTAATGCAACCAAAATGGTTAGGAGGCCTTTATTTCACTTGAAGAATTAATGTTCTTTGTCTTTTTGTTATTGAGTTTCTAACTGAACCATCCTTTGGCTCATGTACATCTCCCAGTTTCTGTTGTTGAATATTTTGGATTCTGAAAATATCATTCACACTCAAGATTTAATTACTCAATACGTATGGATGAGGGGTGCCTGGGTGGCTCAGTGGTTGAGCATCTGCCTTCAGCTCAGGTTGTGATCCCAGGGTCCTGGGATTGAGTTCTGCATCAGGCTCCCTGCAGGGAGCCTACTTCTCCATCGGCCTATGTCTCTGCCTCTCTCTCTGTATATCTCATGAATAAATAAATAAAATCTTTGAAAAAATATTCATGGATGACACACATATTTAGTTAATCTTCATTCATTTGCCCCTTTAGTGGAGTAAGAAATAGAATATTGTTAAATCATTTAAATTCAATAATTTAGAAATTACAAGACATTTAAATCTGGATGCTTCACCATCATTTCAGATGTTTCATAATAGAACATAAATTCATCATCTCTTCACAATCTTTCCTTTATTACTTCATTGGATGCCTTGTAGGTCCATGGCTGGTCACTGGAAATAGAATGAGGAATACGACACAACCCTCAAAGAGTTGATGCTCTAGGGTCAGATGGGGGAAAATAATTGTATACCATATGTGCGGTCAAGTATGGACAAAGCACTATGGGGGCAGAAGTGAGAAGGTGACTAACTGCAGAGATGAGGGATGAGGGTGACCTTACACCTTGAATTATCTGTGGAAGTTCACTACTGGAGAAGTCAGAAATGACATTTGAAGCAGAGGAACTAGCAGCTATAAATGCATAGAAGCATAAGGAAAGGAGATAGAGTTTAGGGGTAAATGAACACGGGTATGATTGAGGTATGTTATGTGTGGTATAATAGTAAGATGAGAGAAATGATTTGAAAACTAAAAAGTAGGCCAAGATATAAAGTACCTTGTATATTATGTTAAGGATTTTGGAATTTATCCTAAAGCAGAACGAGGGTTTCTCTTCTAGGAACAAAATAGCTTAGGAAGCAGTGTGGAGAACATACTGGAGGTGTCTGGGCCTTATGGCAAGGGCACCAGTCAAGGGCCTCCTGCAATAGTTCAAAAAAAACACAGTGATAAACTGAATGGGATCGAGGGAGGAGCTGCTGATGAAAGGGGTGTTTAGGAAGAAGAATCGATGGAATGTGAGAACCAAGAGTATATGCCTGTGTGACATGAAGGTGAGGAAGGAGTGAAGAATAATTCCAGGGTTCTAGCTTGAATGGCTTATAGGGATGGAAAGGCTTTTCATGGAAAGACGGAGGAAGGAACAAGCATTAAAGGGAAAATATAGTTCTGGACATGTCTAATATGAAATTGATTTGATTGGGCAAGTTAAGCAGAGACATCTAGTATACAGTTGGAAGTATGGAAGTAAGAACCTAGAACATTCACTACAGAATAGCAGCCAAAGAAATGAAAGAGGATACAGACACTTAGTCCTTATAAATATGTAAAGTGATAGAGCCCTCTAATAGAACACTGCACTGTAATGCCTACTGGGCTGATGGAGGGCAGAACCAAAGACAGAGATATAGAGAAGAAGTGGTTGGAGAGGCAGGGTGAGAGTGAAAACCAATGGAGAAGAATATTTCAAGGAGAGAGTCAAATGTGACAGAATAGTCATAATAAGTAAGAAATGAAAAGTCCCCACTAGAGCTGCCAAAGAAAAGATCACCGGTGTCTTTAACATTAATAATTGCAGGGGAGTAGAGGTGTTGAAGCCAGATTCCTATGAAGATACGAGGTAAAGAACCTGGCATCACTAATACAGATTAATCTTTAAGAACTTCAGTGATGGAAGGCTTAGTGAAGCAGATTATATGAATGTTAATAATTTCCAATTTTAAAAAGTAATTACGGAGACTGTTATCTGCCAGGCAGTATACTGAGCACTTTATATGTATTATCTTTAATTCTGGAAAACTTAGATGTTTCTAAAACATTCTTTCTGTAATGCCAAATTTCCATCACATTGCTAATCAAAGCAAAATATCCATCTTGGTTATCTGTATTCTAAGAGTAATGACTGTGTCTAATACTTTTTTTTTGGTACCATCCAGTAAAGTTTAAGGGATGTAGTAAAAGCTCAACATCCTTTAAAAGTCTTAAAAATATATTGAGTGCTTGCCATATGCACTACTTCATATTAGACATTAGAGAATATTTTTATTACACTATCCAATTCTACACAAGTTTAGAGGCTCATTGAAAAGACAAGACATGCAAGTGAAAATTTAAATTACAGCTTTAAACATCAATTAAGTGCCACTACATTTATAATAGTACGATATGAGTTCAGTAAGGAGAGATTGCTATGAGCTAGTGTTGGGAAAGAAATATTTATGCAGCTGGTAGAAGTTAAATAAAGGCTTGAAAATTCTGACAGGAAGAGACAAGACTTTCCAGGAGGTGGAAATGCCTGGGTGAAGGAACGGTTGTGCATCTCATGAAAGCCAAAAATTCACAGCCAATGATTTATTGAACAAAATCTTCAACTGTATTGCTCTTTGCTCCGAGTTCAGCCCATTTCCAACATGTATTTTTTTCCTTCTGTATTTGTCCTAAATTCATCTTTTTATCTACAACTCATGGGCACAAGCCTCTGTTCATATTGTTCCAACTATGACAATCCCCTCATCACTCAACTCCACACTATTAGCACCTCGATGGATCCTCAGTGCTACTTCTGAAGTCCCTTCCTTGGATCTGGTGTGCAAATCACCTCCTTTAGGGGAGCAGGGAGAAAGAGGAGTTTAAATATGACAGCTCCTTGAGTACAGGCCACATTTTTGTCTAACCAGAGTTGAAAAGCATCAACAGGACCGGTGAGGACTTAATCCAAAGAAAGGCAAATGGGTATGTCCTTCAAGCTATTGTTGGAACCCAGATTCTAAAAAATAAAGTATTAACTAAAGCTTTGGGGCCCAAATTTTCTTCTGAGACTCATGTAATGAATGGGTCTATACATTTTAAAAATATAATAGCACCATTTTTTGGTTTTCCCCCAATTACTTGTAATTCACCTGACTGAAACTCTGGCCAAAATACTGTGGCTTTGGTTTAGAATACATTCTGATTGTATTTCAGCTTAGGAAAGACATGCTTTCAGTTCCAGGCTCCATGCTCCCACTAAATCTCACTTTGGCTATACACTGGTCATTTGACCTCTCTTCTGAGATGACTAGTAGTCATATCAACACAATCTCATAACAATCACAAGCCCACATTCGAATTATTTCATTTCTAATAAGCACTAGACTGTTACTACTAATTCAATGAACAGGAAGTACCTGTCTGCCTTAAGCACTGTGCTGGATACAACATGCCTAGAGATAAAGAGAACATTACTAACAAGATACAAGATCCTCAAAAGTCACACCTGGAGATGTAACCAGTGAAGGACAACATAGTTTTAAGAGTAAGAAATTTACAAAAAAAGAGAGGGTCACTGAGGGAAAAGTGGGGGAAAAAAATGTGTCTTGAGGAATAGCAAAAGACATGCAAGAAAGTGACACTTAAATGAGATCCTGAGGTACCTGGCTGGCTCAATCGGTAAAGCACATGACTCTTGATCTCAGGGTCGTGAGTTCAAGCCCCACATTAGGTGTAGAATGTACTTTTTAAAAAATTGTACTTAAAAAGAGAAATAAGTTAGATCTCAAAAGAGGAAGGAAGAAGAGAAGGGAAGGTATATATATTGAGCGTGGACTATTTGTCAGACACAAGTGACATATTATCACCTCGTTGCCACCATTTTAAAGGAGCTGAAACTAAGGCTGGACAACTGAAGTCACTTGCTAAAACATCACACAGCCAGCTTCAAACCTGGCTTTGTATGTCCTGTTCAATGTACAACCTCCCTTCCAAGGACAAGGGAGCATTTTTCATGTAGAAAAAAAGAAAGAATTATTATTGCTATAGTTAAATTCTTAAGAAGTGCCTCCTGTAATACTTTACTCATAAAGAATTAACATTTTATGGCTGTAGCTATAATTTTCTGTCTATAAAAAGCCATAAAAACTCTGTCCTTTGAAAAATGCCTGAGGCTCAAGGTCACTTAAGGGATTTGTGAAACTTTTAAAATCATATGCAAAATGTTGTGTGTACATGCATCTTTCTGGTGGTAAGGATCAGGAACTTTCAACAGTCCTAAAGAGGTCTATGAACACCTCTCTCCAAAAGTCTAAGAACCACTGATCTACAGAAAGTTTTGCTGGGCTTTTTAATGTTCTCCCAAAAAGAAAAATACATATGTAAAATTTAGTTTCATATATAAAGAAATACATTTTATATGTAATAGGGAAGAGCATTCATATATTCTATTGCTAATATAACCACTTGATAATGAGACACTAAAGGGACGCTTTCCCATGTTCCAATCACCACTCAGGATGTTAACAGTGAAAGGGTCATTTAGAAAGCTAATTTCCTTTTCATCATGCTTGTTAACTGTTTACTTTAATTCACATCCTGTGTGACCCTATGGGAAAATTTTTAGCTAATACTGGGGAAAATCCCATAGGGTTACACAGGATGTGAACCGGGCCCATACTGAACTACCTTTGGCTCCAAAAATAAAATTAGGTAGGTGAGTTTCACTTTCTGTTTGTCATAAGTTCCACTTTCTGGTTCCCAAAGTTTAAGATTCATAGCATATCTGTGCTTCTGAATTGGCAGCTCAGTCAAATCCCCAAATTCTCACTCTTTTTCAGGAAGGATTTCTCAGTGTTGGATAGCAAACTCCTTTCTGCCACAAATGCAAATCTGCAGTGCGCATCCAGGGGAGCCTGGTGGAGCACTCCCAGGGTGCTCCTCCATAACTCTGCTCACGGTTCAGCTGCCCTTTTCCATTTCCTGTGGAGAACACACATCATACCACTTCCCCTATAGAAAAAAGAAAGCAGCCCAGCTTAATTGCTGATGGAAACACTGTCATACTTTCCACTGGCCAAGCTTGAAACCATTACTGATCTAACCTTCATTAATTTTTCCACAACAATTTGCAGAAATGTCAGGAAGCAGCTGCACAAAAACTGATTAATTGTGCTTATCACCACTACTTCACCAGGCTATATATATATATATATATATATATATATATATATATATATATTTGGGATCTTTTTGTTTTGATTGGTATTGGTGGTGGTGTATCTTGTTCTGAAAAACTCGGGTCTATTTTCGACACCTTCCAATGGTCCAGCATTTTCAAGTCTGGAGTAGACTCTATGAAGTTTGGGACAGCATCCATGAAGGAAGAGATTGCTTCCTGCTGATTACTCAGTTATATCTGTTTAAACAGACGTTAATGAATTCAAGTCTAGAGCAACACTGCATTTATTAGTCAATCACAGAAGTTAAAATTCACTTCCGAAATGCGAATTAGAAAATCAAGTGCCCCTTTTCTATTTTTTTCCACTTTCTTTCTCCCTCATCATTTTAGTTTGAGCTATACCATCTGTCTCAACCTATCAAGTAATGTACTGTGCATGGCTGGCAAAAACAAGTGGAACAGTACACCTCATAACCCCAAGTATGCAACCAGTGAGCATCTATAAAAGTGGTACCAACGGAATCTGGCCATCTGGGGATAACTGGTTACGGCAAGCTTTAGCTTCTCAGCCAGCATTCAGATTTGCAGACGTTTAGCTAGTTGGCAAAACACCAACTAGTGCTCAGAGAGAAACACTAACAAACTATTTTTCAAAACACAAGAATTCAGATATAGATTCTCAAAGGTGTCTTTGTCAATGTCGCTGACAAGAAGGCTTCAAATGCAAAGATTAAAGCACTGTCATGCCCTTAACATGGAGACAAAGTCAACCCAGAGTTAGCATTCTGCAGCACTACTAAACTTTTTGAATATGAACATGTTTTTCCTTCTCCATATTGCCTGATTACATACGAGCAAGGGATTAAAAGCCCAACAGACTTTGAACTAAACGACACAGTACCTTTTAGGGCCAGCTCCAAGAGACTGAAAAGAGTTTCTCCTAGAACTGAATCAAAATAATCCAAAGGCTGCCTTCACCCCAGATATGTAGGTTCCTAGCCTAACCCCAAACCAAGGAAAACAGGGATTGGATAACAGTGGTATCAAGCACTGATGTAATAGCCAGACATGTAGCATAGTGGCCCAGATTGTGGACTCTGGAATTAGAATACCTCTTTCAAATCCCACTTTTAACACTTAGTAGACATAGACATAACTTCCGGCAAGTTACCTAGGCCTTCTGTGCCTTAATCTTCCCATCTGTAATACATGGGTAACAACAACGTTAAAACTGTTAGGAAGATTATACAGTGCTTAGAAATGGCACTAACGAGTAAAATCTAAATATTATTAATTCTATAATTTTCCGCTGATATTTCAGGCATGTGTTAGTCTAAAATAAAGAGGAGAGAATCTTACAAGAGCTCCTAAATTAATTTAAGAGACCCCAGGGGTTTGGCTGAAAGATTTCCCCAGCTATTATGAGGCTATCAATACTGCCTAAAATACCATCATTAAAACTGGGCCAAGCAATCAGGGTTGAATTTTCTATTTTTTCTGTTGACCCCCTCAGGTATCTTAGGGCATGTGCTTTGTGATGTTGTGGGATCTAGGGGGTAAGTACTCCTAGAGATAACCACCTTTCATCACCACCACCAGCAGGCCTGGAAAGGAGAAGTGGGAGGAAGGACAACACAGGCTAGGGAAGTGCAAACAAAGGACACTGAATTGGCCTTCACCATAATCAAAGGGTTTGCTGAATAAAACTAAGGAGCTAATTCCCTGGCACCTGAGATCAGGATTGAGGTGCCAGGAGGCCACATGGTGCAGGAAGGATACCTCTTTTAATTTCTATTGTACTGTGTGACCTAAAGTAACTCACTACACTCTCTAAGTCTTGACCTTTCATAGGGAAATATGGGATCTCATTCATATACATTAAAGCTTCTCAGCCTTCTTGCTGCCATGAGCCCCTCTGGCAGTCTGATGAAGACTGTGGACCCCTTCTTACCATAATATTTTAACTACATAAAATTAAATACAGAAGATTATAAAGGAGACTGATTATAATGACATATAATAATCTCAGAAAAATTTTAAAACAAATTTGTTGACAGAATATATGTGATTATTAAAAATTAGAAACAAGATAGAGAGCAAGATAATATCCACCATAATTTTGAGTAGTCACAATCACATAGATACTTTGAGATGCTAGCCATAAGAGTAATGTGATGTAAAAATATTTGTTAATTCTACTGCAGATAAAGGCACAGATATTGCTACAACTACTGGTTTTTGTCCGTTGTCTGCATTAATAATGTAGGGAGTGCTGAAGTTCAGTTAGAGGTTAGTGAAAATAAAATTAGAATTTTTTTCTAAATCAAATTCTCAGATCCTCTGAATTCTATCTGGAGCTAAGATCTCCAGTGTAGGTAAATAACAAATCCATTTATAATTCTAATGATCTAGGATCAGTGATTGAATTGTGTACCCAGCTCCCTCCATAGAGTATTCATGAAGGAAAAGAATCCTCTTATCCTTTCCAAATATGTGGAGAGAAGCAGACTTACAGGATGGAAGCATTGTTCCCCATCCCTATCCAAGAGGGACTTGGAAATAAGTTGCCCAGACACTCCCTCTCACCCTATAGGAATACACAGATGAAGGGGCATCACCACCAATTAACCACAGATCCCATCCCAGCGCTACCTACTCACATGGTATTAATGCCCCTTGAGAAGCCCTCACCAAGTATTTCTAGAATGCCAGCAAGGGAGACTTACAAGAACCCACAGGCAGCCTGACAGCCAGACCGTCACAACACCATCTGCCATTTCTTCCTTCCAGCACCAGTTCCCCTAGTGTCCTCAGCAAGGAACCCCTCTGCTGTCTCTGCAAAGGGTCCCACTCTTGAGAATGTTAATGCTCAGACATCCCACAGGCAGGCAGGAGGAGTTCTTGCCTTGGGTCCCACACTTTAGAAAGCCCACATACTACACACACACCCAGAAGAAATGGACTGAGGGGCGCCTGGGTGGCTCAGTCGGTTAAGCATCCAACTCTTGATTTTAGATCAGATCGTGATTTCAGGGTAGAGGGTTCAAGTCCTGCATTGGGCTTCACACTTGTGGAGCCCAGTTAAAAGGAAAAAAAAAAAAGAAAAGAAAAAAATGCATTGAAAACTATATGTGCACCTCTGTCATCAGCATCAAAATGTCCTGTAACCCTAAACGTTATCGTTAGCTCCTGACGATAGCTGTTTCAATGCCAGGGAAATGTATCTCCACATTTTGTGGGTGATCTCTTTGCCCCAATCAGAAAGTGACTGAGTTTAAATGCCCTGAAGGTTTGTGGGGTGTGCCACTGCAGAGCATGGAGTTAGACACCATTTCAAAAGCAGAAAAAATGTGAGCAGCATTAATACCTAAGTAAAAGGAAACACAGAGTACCTGGTCATTGCTCTTAAATGGCACAAATGCAACAGATTCTTGTATAACAAAGTACTGCCAAGCATGCCTTTTTCTTGCTTCTCATAGCACTCTGATCAGTAGTGCTAGAATGATGAATGCATCCGTGGTACAACTGGAAAAATCACACATGGTGCCCAAATAATATTTTATAAGTAAATAATTCTTATTCTTAAATTTGTGCTGATGTAAAGTGCATGAAATGTGATATTAATTCTTTACGTTAGCAACTAAAAGAACACTGAGCACTAAGCCTGTATATACATTACTTCAATTAAAATAGTTTTGAAGACAATTACATTTCTAAAAAGTACATGAAGAGATTTTAGCTTTATTTAAAATTTTTTTGATTTAAAATGTCTTATACATTCCCTATAATATGGATTGCCTTTTGACTTCAAAGTTATTTTGGATATTTAATTAAAAAATAGCTTTTTTGAAAATGTTTAGCTTTTGGATTTACAAAAGCTAACATTTGTGTTACTTTTTAATTACTCTAATTTACATTGTTAAGAAAAACATATTGATACTTTATATATTTTGAATACAGTTAACATTTTATATTTAAATCCTTTAGGTAACTGAGAATGAGGACAAGTCAAGAAAGAAAAAAAGCAATAGAAAATATAAAACCATCATTTTGCTTAAATGTTTTAAGCTGGAAATAATGATAATAAGCAGACTTTTATCAGGCATGACCCACATAAAATTCACTAACAGGACATGACAAATTCTTTATTTAATGATCATTTAATTACTGTTCAAAACAACAAAAATTGAGCCAGAAAATTATTCTCATCAAGTTCACAACTTGACCAGGTCAGATGAAGCCCCTGCAACTTCATATTCTTTATAAAGATTTCATCACTGATCAAGTTAAGAAGAATGCCTGTGGGCCCCCAGTTGCGTTCTTGCCCTGAAGGCCCCACAAATAAAGGCGGTAAAGCCAAATCTCAAGTTATGTGTTCTTAAGGTCCAAACCAACTTTGGCTTCTAAACCAATTCTCCCTCAAAATTGTCATGGAAACAGTTTCATCAGGTTTTTACCTCCACTCTTCTTTAGAATCTCACAATGATTTTTGTGCATATCTTGTCGCCACATAATGTGATGGCTCAGATCCAGTCCAAGGAGCTAGGGACGTAATAGTTAATGCCCTTCAATGCCCATATTGAATATCCTCTGCTCATCTAAGCTCGATATAAAATCACAGTTAAATATCCCTGAGTGAAACATGTACCAGAGTGAGAGAGGAGGGGATTCTGTAGTTTGAGTCTGATAAATTGCATACATCTATAGACAAAACCATTTTCTTGGTGTATTCTCTTCCCTCTTTCCTTTGTCTTCTCCCTCCCTCCAAGGCTTTTGGCTGACATATACTCCACCATCTTCACACCCCCAGTGCATTTCTTTACCAGACTATTAAAATTAAGGTCTTGAAAAAGGAAGAATGGCAGTGAAGGCCAAAGAGAATGAAGTGAGCCTTTCACATTTTTGCTCATTATCCAGTTCTGAAGTTTGGAGAATAAATCTTGCAGCAAGTTTTTTCCAACAATTTACACTAGCACAATAAATGTTTTGAACAGAGTTGTCCCTTTATATTTGGAAATTTAGAGTAATACAAACACAAACGCAAACCATTTAGAAAATAATACCAAAGTGAAATTAACTTTTCTTTCTCCCTAGAATTAAAAAAATCCACATAAACATTTTAATAAACTTCCATATTAACATAGTTTAATTAAAATATGTTAGAAAGTCTGTAAAATATATGTTAATATGTTCATCGCCTCCCAAAACTCAGTTTACATTTTGACATAATGAAAACCATTGCCACTTAAAATGAAAACTATTGCCATTTATGTATATATGATGCACATATTATGTTTTATATGCTTTGAAAACAAAAGAACTCAAGATTAAGAGTTCTGTGATGAAGATTCCATAGGTTTCTTAGTTCAACTGAATTTTAATTACTTAAAATAGAAGTAAACATGGTGGCATGCTACACTGACCCAAATATTTGTGAATGTGTACTGCAAAGCAATTGGGGGAAAAACAGAATGCCTTGCTTGTCCTCTCATACAATATCATCAAACCAAAATTAAAATAAATCTTCCAAGACAGAAACTGATGAGCCTCATCACCAGTCGGAAAACATAGTAGAAAATCACAAAAATGGGGCAAGGAGACATAATAAATAAAAGAGTAAAAAGAAAAAAGTATTAGCTGGCAAGGAACATATCCCCACATTCTTAAATTTACTGTGCCTGGGAGACCAGCCTGAGTCAGCCTCACTGTTCCTTCTCACTCCTGAGTTTGATTGCTACCTAAAAAAATCTTGACAGTGCTTTCAGAGGTAGAGTGTGCCCCTACATTTGGGGAATTCCCTGAGGATACTTAGAATAGTTACAAATATACACAAATAAACATACTGACTCTATCTATCCCAAGACTTCTGCTAAGACAAGGGGAAAAGCAGCCCGATAAAATATCTTGCCCATTCAACTCTTATGGAAAAAGAATCTCACCTGTTGTACTACATAAAGTCTGATGAGAACACATTGCAATTTCTTCCAAAGCTTTGAGGAGTCTCATTACCATTAATCTAGTAACTGCATTACTGTATTCTAGCAGATGGAACACTTAAGAAGAATGTATTTTATTTAAAATGTTACAATTCTCTTCTCTACTCAGCTATATTTCCCAGCCCCCAGCCAGGGATACAATAGGAACTCGGGAAATGTTTATTGATTGAGTGATCAAAGGACTGAACAGATAAATGAATGAATGATTATAAACACATTCACACTTAACATACTTAACAAGTACTATTATGCATTTGTGGGGTTAAGGAGAAAGTGCTTCTTCCTCAATTCTACTATTCCTTTTAAGTTTTCTCCTATTCCTTTTAAATTGCAAAGTAGTCTGATATAATTTAAAATTCTCCTTTGTAATATTTTGGGCACATCTGTGAAAGTTCTTTGTGTCCAGTTTGCTGTAATAATTGGTTTAACGCTCCCCCCACACAACAAAAACCAACCAAATATAACTATGATATAAATTTTACCTTTTTTCCTTTACATTCCATGCTTATATGCTAGTCATCCTCACAAGGCAATTTATTTTTTTTTCACAAGGCAATTTAAAATTTTTAAGTTCTATTATTATTCCTAAATGTTAAATTGTCAGTGGTATCCTTCCTGCCTCCTAGATCCCTGCATCTTTTCCCTGTTTCCTCATAGTGAATGCAACACAATATGCCTGTCTATGACGCTATATTTTGTCTGTTTATTGGCACATGAATATCCTTGAGGACAGGAAAAGAACTAGTGTGTGTGTGTGTGTGTGTGTGTGTGTGTGTAAGCGCGCGCGCATGCGGGCACACACTTCCCTGGATTGTTCTCCATGGAAGTCTCCCACATGGGAAACGGGCCAAGGAGAGCCCGAGGACTTCCCCGACCCTGAGCCAAGGGTGTGGTAAATATGCTCACCATAACCAGCTGAGTACTCAAAGGGGAGGAGTGGGAAGGAGGAAGAGGGAAGCTGGTAATAAGTGTTGAAATCTTTTATTTGTCTGACAACAGTCTAAGAATATAACATTTTTGTAATATTTAAATATTTTGCAAAGATTTCTCAGGACCAACATATTCTCAGGTGATATCTCTAAGACCAGCCAGGCACTAGGATCTACCAGGGCTAAGATAAACTTGACCCACTAAGGAGGAATCACTACATCTCATTGATGTAGTTTTTTTTAAATTTTATTTTATTTATTTATTCATGAGAGACACACACAGAGAGAGAGAGAGAGAGAGGCAGACATAGGCAGAGAGAGAAGCAGGCTCCACACAGGAAGCCTGATGTGGGACTCGATCCTAGGACTCCAGGACCATGCCCTGGGCCAAAGGCAGGCACTAAACCGCTGAGCCAACCAGGGATCCCCTCATTGATGTAGTTTAGTTATATCTTTGAGATAGGTTATAATCTTTAGAATGTTCTCACTCCTACCCTACTGAAATCTCTTCAAAGGCCACCCGTGATCTATAAACTGCAGAAGACAATGGCCCTTTCTTAGACCATAACATTGATGACTACTTTGCAGCACTGGACACTGTTAGACATCCCTTCCTTAATTAAGTGTTGTGCTCCCAGCTCAAAATCTGACACACAACAGACAATAAGTAAAAGCTCTTCTTTCTATAAAGTTCCTCCCCTCTTAGCTTGGTACTTGCTTCTCTTGGTTTCCAACTACAATTCTGATAGCTAAAATACCTTGGAATCAATCCTCTCTCGAATCTTCCAGGCACAGATGAAGCATCTTCTCCCTTGTATGCTCCTCACTTTTTCAGTATCAAAATTAATACCTCTCTTCTTCGTGTTCTCATAACCCTCGGTACTACCCGTGCTATCGCACTGATCATGATCTGCTTTGGATTTTAGTTAACTGAGGATGTATTTTATCACTTAAGTTTTCGGCTACTTGGAAAGAGGATCACACTTGTTTTTATCACTACACACTTCTAGTACCAAGCACAAGGTTTTGCACGTGACTGGCTTTCCATCAATATTAGTGAGATTCGAAAGTTTACTGAAGTTGTCGAACTGAAAGCAATGTTTTTGTTTTTTTGTTTTTTTTTTTTGTTTTTTTTTTTAATTTTTTCTTATTTATTTATGATAGTCACACAGAGAGATAGAGAGACACAGAGAAACAGGCAGAGAGAGAAGCAGGCTCCATGCACTGGGAGCCCGACGTGGGATCCGATCCCGGGTCTCCAGGATCGCGCCCTGGGCCAAATGCAGGCGCTAAACCGCTGCGCCACCCAGGGATCCCGAAAGCAATGTTTAACTCCATCCTATTCTGCACCCCTCCATTGCCAATCACAGGCTTAAACCTACAGACAATTCAATCCCATGTGTCCCCTCCTGTGTATTCCTATTTCAACCAACCCAATTTAGAACCTAATAACTTCTCATGGAGATTATCCTGATAGCCTCTAACTTCTATTCCCCCAGGTTTTCTACCTCTTACTTAGAAGGTGAGGTGAGGTATATTTCAAAAATATAATCCCGGGGATCCCTGGGTGGCGCAGTGGTTTGGCGCCTGCCTTTGGCCCAGGGCGCGATCCTGGAGACCCGGGATCGAATCCCACGTCGGGCTCCCAGTGCATGGAGCCTGCTTCTCCCTCTGCCTGTGTCTCTGCCCCCCTCTCTCTCTCTCTGTGTGACTATCATAAATAAATAAATAATTATATAAAAAAATAATAATCCCATTGTATTACTCCTTGACTCAAAAATGGGGAAAGGTTCTCAAATGTCTAACCAAACTAATGTGCTAATGATGCATTGAAGTTCCTCCCCACGATAGGTCTCTTGACACTATTCTTTCCTTTTCTTCCATGTCTCCTTCTCACTTAGCAAACACACCATGTTACTTTTCATTCTGTGAGGACACCCACACCATCCACCTATTTCTTTGCCTATGTGGATATAATTTTCTCCACCTGTCAAAACCTCACCCGTCTTTAAAGCTTTCCTCAGGAAATACTTCTTGATCCTTAAGCCCTTCCCCCTCACATACCCACAAGAAAGTGCATATGGTTTCTTCCTTTGAATGGGCAACACATTTTACTTCCACATCTCTGGGGATGCTACTTGAGCTTTCTTCTATCCAAGTCAGGTACGTAGCAGTCTTATCTCTCTTTTAGATTTATAAGCAACTTAGAGGCTAAAATGTAGATTTCCTCATCATTTTATTCCTCCAACCACCAGAACACTAAATTGCATATGGCAGAAATGTCATAAATATTCATTGAATTTAACCTAACTGCAGCTTTTACAAATAGCCAAAAAAAACTCAGGTTCCATGTAAGAAGGATGGGGGCTCAAGCCAAGTTAGTGCTGGCATCTGTGATGACTGGGGTTTTCAAAATTTCCACTTAAGGCTGATGACAGAATTAAGCTCTGCTACAGTCAATGAATAATTTATTTGTGCACAAAACATTCTGTTAATGGAAATCTTTTTATGGCTCAAGATCTAAAATATATTTACTGCCCCACAGTTATTAAATGTTTGCTTTAATCATTAGTACACAAGGTAATGACAAATGATAATTACAGGATCATTATATGCTCTTAAACTGATTCAATCAAGAGTATCTCTTCTGAAATTCAAAAACTTCTCAGTGGATGGGAATGGGAGTGGATTACACTGGAACTCGCCAACTCACTGCCACCATCAAATTTAAGAATTGAAGGATTTGGTTGTTAGAAACTACCAATTGAGAGAATGGCTTTAGATTCAAATAGTGAATACATTTTTTTTTTAATTTTAATACTCAAGTAAAAATTCTGTTGCTTTCCTGAAGTGGACTGCTTCAATTGAACACATCATAGCAAAAGAGAACTGCATATGTTTGTGCATTCCCTAGATTTTCCAGCCTGCCAAAAAATGTTCCTTTGCTGTGCTATTTCAGCAAGTCGTGAGATGACAATGATTATGCTCCTCAAAAGGAAAAGATAGCTATTTTCCCCCCTGTTTTTATTTTTGGATGCTGAAAGGCACACTTCTGGCTGCTGTGAGTACTCTGACAAGTACACATGTTCCTGAGGAGGTGAATTTGTGGGAGATGTTGGCAGGGGTAAGGTTGAGAAAACCTAAAACTACCCTAAGCTCTTGGGAAATATTTAAGTAGCTAGAATATACAGCAAAAAGAGGAGGAAGACTCAAGTCTTCCAGTGAATTCCTGTTTCCAACTATCAACCCTCCCGGAAAAAGGAAAAGTCAAGTACTATATGATATATGCTTTTTAAATCTATTTTTATCTCACAATCAACAAGTACACAAGTTCATCACCCTACTACTGAAAGCAGTCTCTTTCTTCACTTCTCTTTTCCTAATTTTTTAAAGATTTTATTTATTTACTCATGAGAGACACACAGAGAGAGGCAGAGACATAGGCAGAGGGAGAAACAGGCTCCCTGCATGGAGCCCAATGCGGTACTAGATCCCGGGATTCTGGGTTCACGCCCTGAGCTGAAGGCAGAGGCTCAACCACTGAGCCACCCAGGCATCCCTTCTCTTTTCCTAGTAAGAGTAACATTCAAACTCCCAGGCTCAAAGCCTTGTGTCATCACTGACACCTGCCTCCAGCTCCCCTACTCTCCGATTGCAAACATACAAAGGCATATGTGCACACACACACACACACACATATACACATCTACTACACCCAATCAGGAAGGCCTACATTGGCTTCCTGCACACTATCCTTTGTATTATCTGTGTCCTGTGTCCTGCCAATCCTTACTGCTACCCCTCCAGTCTAGGCCCTCCACACTAGTCTGAGAACCAGCTACACAAAATCAGATCAGAAGGTATTCTGGGTCCAACTGGCAAATTTCCAAAGGATAGGCCTAGGCACAGTATCCTCAGGTATATGGAATCTGGGGATAATGACCAGAGACAGTGACCTGTGGAAGTATCAGGAGAGTCTTAAGGAAATCAATTGGAGCAGAAAATAGTCACAAGGATACTATGATGCATACCTGAGAAATCAGAAACTGAGGAAGAGATTAGAGAAGTTAAGTCTGAAAGAATTCCCTGAATCTGGGCTCAAGTGTTCACTAAAGTTTTCTAAAGTACCTCCGTCTGGGATGTAAGTGTGGGAGGAGATGTAAAAGGCACACCATGAGGTGACAGCTCTAGTGCAAATTCATGTTAAGTGTCTCTTAAGTGGCTTCTGTGCTTTCAGGGACTCTTGCACCTACGCACCCCACTCTCAAATCTACCTCCCACCCAACGCCACCCAGCACAACCTGGCTGGATTTATTTTCCTGATGTGCAGCTCTCGCTACATCTGTCTTCTGCTTAAAAATGTTCAGGGCCTTCCCACCACCACAGACCAAATTAAATGTATACCCTTTGTCCCAGACAGCTGTGCCCCACATTCACATTACATTTACACTCTATCTCCCAGGAAGCCTTTATCTTAGAGGCCATGTTGTATTTTATCTCATCAAATCTTTTCAAAGGTCGTTGTATTTTGTTCCCATGGTCAAGACAAGGACAATAAAATGTCCTTGTCAGGGGAATAGAGGGGCTTCTGTTTTGTTTTATTTGTGAGGGAAAGTATTGTTTTTATTCTACTTAGAGAAGATGCTTTTCGCATTTAAAGAGATCATTAAAAAAACACATAAATTTGTTCTTATGATTCTGCTCTGGATATTTAATAAGTATCAGGCTTGCTGATTCATCTCATTAATATGATTAAAATTAAATCGGTGCCCAGGTATAAATTTGCAGTCCCCAAAATGAATTTCAAAAGAAAACTCACAGTCAAATATTTTTTTGAATTCAACAAATATTTATTGAATATCTACTATTTTTTTCAATCATCATTTTCAAGGCTGAAGAGGACATCCACAAAATAAAGACAGCCTTTGCCTTCAAACAGCTTACAGGGTGGCATGTGAGAGAAAAACTTCACATAAATTACTTTAATATAAAGCACAAAACTACATACAAAAAGTGATGTGAGAGAAGTAAAAAGTGTTATGGGAACTCAGAGGGAAATGAGGTAAAACATGAAGATGAGTAGTACTAAAATAAAAGAATTAACCAGATTCTCATATCAGTAAAGAACAATTAACCAAAATCCAATAATACAAAAAATAGATGATGTAGAAAATGCAAAGTTAATTTGTCTTTTGACAATTCATGGATGAGAATCCAATGTGATATCGGGTTCAAAAATAAAGATCTCTGAGTGATTTGGGCCAATATCCACTTTAGCAATTTACTACGAAAACTATCTAAACATCCTTTCTTCATTTATGGGGTTGTCTGGAGTCTGTGAGATTCTCAAAACAGGGAGAGTGACTGGGTGAACTTAACAGTATCATCAAGGAAGGTAAAGGTACACTGCCTCTAAGATTCCCTACGAGACCTGATTCTTCTCCAAAATTTCCATATAGCTTCTATTTCCTTATTTGATTCATACTGAACAGAATATAGTGACTGCATCAACAAAGTTCCAATATTTGAACACTGACAGTCAACTAGACTGGTGACCTGGCAGCGAATGACATGCTATCTAAAGTTTTGGGAACCAGAGCTGAAGTCGGCGACTTTGAGCAAATCACTCAGTTGTAACCCCTTGAGCCTCCGTTTCTGCATACACAAAATAAAATGTGAGTAGTAAGTACATAACATTTATTGTCTAAAGTGAGATAATGCAACATGGAAGCCATTTGTAAACTGTATAGCATTACACAAATGGTAATTTCACGTCATCAGAGAAACAAGAAATATAATTACTAAGTCCCATTGTGTAGGTTTTGGGTGGATGATAAAGGAGGAGAGATTTACCCCCCCGACAACCACCCTTCACTGCAAGCTAAATTCAAGAGGCAAGAGGGTAGGCAGAAGGGAATACTATGAAATGATATAAAAGCAACCCTCAGTTGGTTTTCAGATGACAAAATACTCTCATGAAACAAAATGTGCTTTGTTCATACTGCTGGTTTAATTAATGCTTGTTGACTGAATGACAAATAAATGAAGAATTAAACTATTGAATGCAGGAATGTATGAAGGTACAGCCAAGCAAAATGCTTGAAAGACAAAGCAGGAAGTATCACATGTGTGTTAAGAGTGAAAGAGATAATATTGGAAAAATGAAACCATGTGGCCCAAGAAGCTAACAGTAATGGGCTCCATTCACACAGACTGTAATGGCAAAAGAAACACAGTACTGGTAAGTAGAGATTGGGTCTAGGCTTCCTATCATTGCGGTAATGCTCATTCATAAATACTGACACATTCTTCAGTTACCTAAAAGCATTAAGGACCCAAACAGAAGAGCTGTATGTATCTGAAAAGCTATAAAAAATGACCCCACATAAAAGGAAACATTTTGAAGGCCACAACACATTGAACCTCATAAGATCTACTCTGAATTCGAAGTGGTAGCTGGAAAAATTATATCAAAGCTGTAGAAAGCACAGAGTAAATCTAAGTTGCAACTTTATCAAGTCCTTATAAGGTCTGCTAAAATGCATCCACATAGAATGCATTAAAGCTGTCCTCACTTTTATTTTCCATATTTGTGCAAGTAATGACGTATATATTTAAATTATTTATTTAATTCATTTAGTTATTTTATTTTATTATTTATAAATTAAATTTGATTTCAATGACTTCCGGATCCAGAAATTATTATCTATAATGACATATAATTCTCAGCTAAATAATTAACTGCTCTGAAACCCAATTTCCTCAAGTGAATATGGGATTCTTAATTCTTACTTTAAAAAGATTAAGCACCTGTAGCACAGAGCCCAACTCACAGAACATGTTAAGAATTTTCACCTTCCTTCTTACCTCTCCTCAGCCTAAAGAAAAAATGTCACTTATGTAATTCTTTTCTTTAAATATTTCATTTATTTATTTGAGAGAGAGCACAAGCAGGGGGAAGAGCAGAGGAAGAGGGAAGGGGAAGCAGACTTCCTACTGAGCACAGAGCCCGATGTAGGACTCCACGTGGAACTTGACCCCAGAACCCTGAGATCATGGCCTTAGCCAAAGGCAGATGCTTAACTGATTGAGCTACCCAGGTGCCCCACCACTTACATAATTCTTAAATAATTACATCTGATGCAATGAAAAAATATAAATCTGAGCACATTATTAAAAGGCCATAGTCCAGCTAATATTACCTTAAAATGAATAATTTCAAGATGAATCAAAAAATCAGAAGTTTTTATCTTGATGAAATCCCAATAGTTCATTTTTGCTTTTGTTCCCCTTGCCTTTGGAATCCTATCTAGCAAGAAGTTGCTTTGCCCAAAAGGCAACAGGAAGATAGTTGCAAACGACATATCAGATAAAGGGCTAGTATCCAAGATCTACAAAGAACTTATCAAACTCAAGATCCCCAAAACACCCAAATAATCCAGACAAGACATGGGCAGAAGACATGAACAGATATTTTTCCAAAGAAGAAATACAAATGGCCAATAGACACATGAAAAAATGCTCCACAGCACTTGGCATCAGGGAAATACAAATCAAAACCACAATGAGATACCATATTACACCAGTCAGAATAGCTGAAGTTAAGAAGACAGGAAATAACAAATGTTGGTGAGGGGCAACCCTCTTTCACTGTTGATGAGAATGAAAGCTGGTACACTCACTATGTAAAACATACAGAGGTTCCTCAAGAAGTTAAAAATAGACCTTCAATTGCACTACTAGGTGTTTATCCCAAAGATACAACTATAGCAACCCAAAGGGGCACTTGCACCCCAATGTTCAAAGCAGCAATGTCCACAATAGTCAAACTGTGGAAAGAGCTGAGATGTCCATCAACAGATGAATGTATAAAGATGTGGTATACACACACACACACACACACACACACACACACACACACACTGGAATATTACTCAGCCATCAGAAAGGATGGATACTTATCATTTGCATTGACGTGGATGGAACTGGAGGGTATTATGCTGAGTGAAATAAGTCAAGCAGAGAAAGACACTTATCACATGGTTTCACTCATATGTGGAATATAAGAAACAGCACAGAGGATCATAGGGGAAAGGAGGAAAAAGTGAATGGGAAGTCATTAGAGAAGGAGACAAACCATGAGAGACTCTTAACAAACAAATTAAGGTCACTGGAGGGAAGGTGGGTAGGGGGATGGGGTAACCTGGTGATGGGTATTAAAGAGGGCATGTAATGTGATGAGCACTGGGTGTTATATGCAACTGATGAATTACTGAACACCATATCAGAAATTAAGTATGTACTATAGGTTGGCTAATTGAATTTAAATTAAAGAAAAAAAAAGCATTGGCGACATGAAAGAAAATGGCAATGAATGAGGAACAATATTATTGATAAAAAGATAAAATCACTTGTTTTTACTATATTTTACAAAATGCATCCTAAGAGAAAGGTAATTCTAATGGTGAGGGTTTTACTTTCTTATCTTGGAAACTGTTTTCTATTTACACCTAATCTGGGGTGGAAAATTGGGCAAATTTTTAAGATGTATCATTTGAAAAAAATATCCTCACTTGGGCTAATGGACAAAGTCAGGTCCACCATGCCAATTTCCTATGAAGTGTTTCCTTACCCATCCTAACCTGTCCTCAACGACAGGCTAAAGAATCAGTCACATGATTAGGAAAATGTTAAGTATTGTTATGTTTAAATAATGATACAACTACCATCACCATTACTAACCATCATTAGAAATACCTTTAGTTATTGAGCCCCTACTAACAGCCAGGAGTTTAATCCTCAGCTAATCTTATGAATTTATTTGACTAAAAAAATATTATTATATTAAAACACAGTGACCCCAGTGAGCTGACTTTTAAGCAAAGGCTCCCAGAGCTCACGATGTGATAGGCGAGAAGTCCAGCTGTACTCAATGGCCAGGCCATGTTCATTCCCTAGCAGTACTCACAGAACATAATCTGTATAGTCTTCCTAAACATGCCTTAAGTGAGGTCCCACCAACCAAAATTTAACTGTAACACTGTGGGGTACTTTGCGAATAACTGTAAAAGCCAATCTTGTGAGGACATAGAGAAATAAGTGCAGCACTGGTGTGCAGCATTAATTTTAATTTTCTAGCATCTATTACAGCTATTGAAGAATTAAGGTTTTGCTTTTAAAACTTTTTTTTTAATGTTTCTCTTCCTTCAGGAAGCAGTTTTTCATCTAACTGCTTTATATCTCTTTAATTACCAAAATTTTTTTTTGTTTTTTTCTGAATGGCACCATATGCCCACAACAATGTAAATTACTGGTCACAAATGTATCTTGGGTCATGAGCCTTATACACAAAATGAAAAGATATCCTGGGGTTTCCATGCTTAATATTTCTACACTCACTGAATACTCAAAAGCCACACTAACAAATCAAGTTCCAGGGCAGTTGTCTCAAGGGAGATTATTTCAGACAAATCTAAAGCAGTTGTTGGAATCATATGAATCATGCAACCAGATCCCTGAAAAACCACCTGACCTCATCATGTCTTAAGATGCCCATAGGTGAAACAGACACAGTTAGTTTGGTTTCAAAGTCTGCTCCCCAAATGATTATTCATTTGTTCTCTTATTCATTATCAGCCATCAGGTTTTTAAATAGCTTCAGTTCATTCAGAGGAAAATTGAATGACAACCTGTACAATTTAGAATTGTGCATATCATTTAGAATTTCAGAAATTCAAGTCTTGTGACCTGGACTAGAAATACAAATATTTTTCCAAATTTTCTGTTACTGTGTAAAGGGTTAATTAAAGCATGAGTTTGCCTGGATTAAAAAAAAATTACCAAACCTTAAAATCAGTATCATTTAGAATTCTGATGCCAAAAATCTGTTTGACAGAGCAGGCTTTACAAAACTGACATTTTAGCAGTAGCCAAAGTCCTGTTCCCACTAAATTTTGTCTTGGCAGCACCAGTAATTTGCTAAAAGCCCAAACTCTTCTTGGTTAGGAGTTCTCTACCTCGAGAGCTTTCCACACAGAGTGCAACGAGGAAGTTGAATTGAGCAAGATTTTAAGGTTTCTATTCTTATCATAGAAAACAAGCCTTCTGTAAAATGAGAATGGTTTAAATAAGGAGAGATACTAATTTACTCAAAATGTTAATTAGACTTTAGATTTGAATCTGATACAATACAGTACAATAACACATAAATATCTCACTAACAGTAAAATCTGATATTCTTACATTACCTCAAGTGTTCAATTAGCAAATAATAATTAAAATAATAAATAAAAGTATCTGGTTCCAAACTACAAGTGACAACATTTTCTCATCTTTCTAATTGGTACATTTCCAAAAAATTATGAAAACTTACAAACACGTTCATTTAGATAGCATCCCAAACATCTTTTGTAGGCAGTAAAGGCCTCAAATCATTACTGCCAACATTTCACAAACAGCTTAATATTTTGCTTAAAATGTCTTTCCAATAATTTTGAAATCAAGCCATATAAAAATCACTTGACTCAACTTACCCAGCAGCTGAACGTTAATGAATTGGTAAAAGAGTGTTCCAATCCAATCAATTCACTTAATTTTTCAAGTGGATCTCATTATGTTGTCTTTTTAAAAATTCAAAGACTCCACCTAATGAGGAAAGGAAAACAAAAACAAAAACAAATAGTGTTTAAACCAGAGCAGCATTATAGGATCAGTACATTAATAACACAGAAATCAAATCAAGATTATTATTAAATCATCCTCTAAGTTACTGTGCTTCTTAAAAGTATAAAACAACTAAGCATCTGCCAACTAAAGTAAATTTTTCCAGTTTGGGGTAAAATGAATGTTCAAGCATAGAGAAAACAACAAAATAACACAATTAACATGAGAGCAGAAAAGTTTATTGTCAGTATTGATTGACACATAGAAGCAATGACTATATAATATCAATTAGGATATGTAAAATTAGATGTGAGAAAAAGAGGCAACTGATTGCTTTAGAATTCGGTTCACTGATTCTTATTAATTTACCAATGAAATACATATGTGTAGGTTGCAGTTCTCAAAGTAGTTAAGGTCTAGTTACATATAATCTCTGTTGAGAAATATAAATTAATACCTCAGATCAATCGTTTGGAGAGAATTCACTGGTATGAATTTCAAAATCATTCTCAGAATGTTAAACCTGGTCTCCCACAGAAAGCCTTTATTCTACTAAAGACCTATAAACAGCTTAATTAGGTTTATAAATATCAGTTAATTCCATTCACTTTACCAGAAGACACACCTTTTCTGAAGCCTGAATATTAAGTTACTATCGCAGCTCTAAGAGAAAGTTTGAGAGAAAGCAAGCTATAGCCCAACTGATGAGAGCCTAAAATAAATGGGATGCTGGAGGGCTGAGCAGAAGAGTAAGA
Source organism: Canis lupus dingo (assembly GCF_003254725.2). Classification (NCBI taxonomy): domain Eukaryota; kingdom Metazoa; phylum Chordata; class Mammalia; order Carnivora; family Canidae; genus Canis; species Canis lupus. The sequence continues at coordinate 34,451,667 of NC_064243.1, forward strand.
TAGAAGGTTGGATGATGTCCAGCTACTCCTGAATCAAGTATCCCCAGGGTAGATTTAGTATGTTTTAAAGTCCCAGACCATCAAACCCAACTATATTCAAGTGCAAATTCAAAAACCTATCCCAAAGCCATAAACACATGATTTTTTTAATCATGCAATTTAGAATTAGCCACATACTGCCACTCCTCTCTAGTCCCACCATACATATTAGTAAAATTATTTTAGCTAATCTCAGTATTTAAAAAAGGTTGAAATAGATTTGCTATCCACTACTAAAAAGGAGATGCTTTAAAAAAATACTAAACTAAACCAGAACAAAACAAAAACGCTCCTAACAATGGAGAAGACAAATAGCAATAATTATACAATACACACTAAGTAGAAATCCACAGTAGTCATGGGAAATACATTTTCACTTCCAAGACAATCTAATGCCTAGATTCTAGATTCTAACTGCTATTCAAGAAATAGTTATCTAAAAAACTCACGTGGAAATGGTCTCAAAAGACTTCTTCATTCACAAATTGTCGTAATTATTATTGTAGGGCTCTTGCCATAAATATGGCAAAACAAAAGTCAAATGGTTTGGTTATTTGAAATTATTCTGGATCAACAAATATAAGCACCTAAAGAAGGTGTTGCAAATTGGTACAACACACATTTTTCGCACTTGAATATCTAGAGCTGTGAAAATATTTTTGTACTTTTCTAGGCCTTTTATGAAAGTTTCAAAGGCTCTTTCAAATAATGTTTGGGAGCAAGCTTTATAATATTGTGTCTGAACTACTGCTGTGGTGGTTTGCGCTATTACTCGGTTTAACAACTTATCCTTCTATTAGTCACTTTCCAAGGAAAAGGGGGCACTTCCCCTCATGATGCAGAACAACTTGAAGATTCTCAAGAATCCTTTTCTCACTGATTCATCAATATGTAACGTGAAATTGACCTGTATAAACATTTAGATCTACCATCCCTCTTCCTGTGCTTATTTCTCAGAGTACTGCTTTCTTAAAATGTAGTTCTTGCCTCATAAAAGGACTTATTAAATACATGCGTGGGGCCAGTCATTAAGCCAGTATCTCAAAAGGTCTTTCATCTATAATACGGCAATATGTTTTCATTTCAGTCTAACTATGCTTATCTGAGTGGCCAGGCATTTCAAGTTACTTAGGAATTTCTCACTGGTGGTATGAGCACCTCACATTAAATCTCAAAAGCAGTAAGTACAAAATATATTAGTCATCTGTATGGATGATTCAGTCAAATGACTGCTCCTGATCAGCAGAGAAGATACATATCTGTTGCCTGCATAACAGGTGAGCCTCATGTGTACAAACCACAATACAACATTCTTTAGAAATGTTCATTTCTAAGGAAACTAATACTGACACCTAAGATATGATACTAGGTTCCTTACAATTTCTTATATTATAGAGTAGTGCAATGCCTAAAATAATTTTATAAACTGATGAAGGCAGTTAAATCTCAACCTGCTTACATTTAATTTCTTTTTATTGCCTGCCTCTACACATTAGGAAAAAGGAAAAAACAAAACAAAACATCTCAGTCAGTGGTATTTTGGCTTCATCAGAAAATCTAAATACATCTGAAACTTTGTATTTCAGTCAGTTATGTAGTCCAAACAATGTACTAATTTATCATTAGCTAATATTTGATCATGCTTCTCACTAACTGGTCTATATTTATGTATAATAAATCAGATGTAGCCACAATGCTGAAACCAAGTGACTTTCTCCAGTCGAATGGTTTTCTCCATGTAGTATACAGGAACCATGTTCTCCATTCCCTGGGAGCACTTTAGCTGTTCCGCCTTTCCAACAGTGACACAGTAAACTTGCCATTTTAGTAAACTTGCCATTAGAGTAGCACTTGGCACCCTAGAGTAAGCTTGTGAACTCTGGTGTCTTTATATCCCTGGACTAATCCTTAGTCTGGGTCCTGGTCATCAAACACTATCCTTCTATTGATGATGAGACTAAGACTCAGAAGGTCACAGACATTTGCCCAAGGTCATGCAACTAGAAGGCAAATTTCCTGACTACTATTCCATCATTTTTCTTTTTCAACGATGCTAAAGATGCTTCTCGGTATAGGATGGGAGAGAAATGTGGCAGGATGAGTGCAAAGTGAGTGGGAATAGATGGGCAAATACCACAAGCTCCACACCACCCTCCTTCATCATGGTTACAAGTAACTTGCTTTTTTGTAAACCTAGTAAAAAACTGGCCAAGGAGAATAAGGTAACAGAATAATTTATGACTGTTAGAGACCCAAAACAACTTGGCATATTTTGGCAGGGTTCCAAAATAACATTTGGAAAGCAGTGCCCAAATAGCCAGAGTTAGTAACAGCCCTACTTGGTCATTTGTATTGTCTTTCTTAGAAGTACATAACAACATTGAAGACATTATTTAACAAAAAAAAAAAAAAAAAAAAAAAAAAAACCTAAAACACAAAAAATCTCTTAATCCCATCACCCAAACATAATTATTTACATTTTTTACAAATGTGTTATTTGCTTATGTAGGCATATTTTCACACAGATGCTCTCATAACACACATATAACAATGCCTTCTGATTTTTTTCATTTAATATTTCATAAACACATTCCATATTTCCATGTAATTCATATAGTTCTCATTTTTACTAGCCATATAATAGTCCATAGTTAGCATACTTAGTCATTTCCTCAACCATTCCTGTATGTGGGAACATGTAAGATGCTCTCATTTATTTTTAACAAGAGATACTATGCTTCCTTAAAACAGTAACAAAAAAGGGGTTATTACATTGAAGAGTATGAATGTTTTTATGGACTTCACATTATAGCCATATTGATGTCAAGAGATTGAAATCACCTATAAAGCTGCCAACAATATCTGAGCATTTCACTTTCATAAAACTTCCTCACATTTTTATGTGACTAAATTCTTTTGGTGGTTTATTTAATGTAAAATGGAACTCCTGGGTTGCCTTTTTATATCAATGGTGATCATAATCACTCTACCACTTAAAAATAATTTCATTGTCTTTCATTTTAATGTAAAAATTATCTCTATTCATGTAATTCGACTACATTTTGGTCCTATTTCTTTCTTTTGTATGTATGTATATATGTATTTATTTATTTTAAAGATTTTATTTATTTATTCATGAGAGACATAGACAGAGAGGCAGAGATATAGGTAGAGGGAGAAGCAGGCTCCCCACAGGGAGCCCAATGTGGGACTCAATCCCCAGACCTGGGATCACACCCTGAGCTGAAGGCAGATGCCCAACCATTGAGCCAACCAGGCATCCCTTTCTTTCAAATTTAAATGGCACTTTAATATGATGTATATATTAAGTTCTCTACAAGGTGTTCTGTACATTTATTTATATTTAGATCTTTAATCATTTAATATCTCTGGCATGAATTAGACAAATTCCAAGTTATCCAAGTACCATTTACTAAGCTTGCTATATTATTTTAATAATGGGATTTGTTACACTGATCTACATATTTAAAATGGAAACTTTGTTCAGACTGAGTAAATATAATGTGACTGGTATTATGATAAAAACTTGTTGTTCATGTGTTGGGTAGTTTTAATTACTATTGTTTACGGTGTTTGAATTACAGTAGGGCTAGATTCTATCTATACTTTGTTCTCTTTTTCTTTTCAAACACTTCTTGATATTTCTTTTTGTGCACATATATACTTGCAAAATTCTCACCCATTTTTCCCAGATTATACTATCTAATTAAGTGTAATATTTGCCTTCCATATTTAGTCATACCCAAAAAAATCCCATTAAGAGTTTAAATACAATTATGTTGAATCAGATATAAGCATCCCTTCAATATTTTGTTTTGCCATGTAAAAAAAAGTGCATTATCATGCATCTCTACGTTTACTACATTTTTACATTCAATAAACATTTGCATTCTAAGATTCTTGGTTCTGTGTCTTCCCACATTTCCATTTCACTTGCTTGAAAATACTTAATTTCTCAAGTTCAGCAACTGAATTGTGTTACTTCCTCACAAGACCCCCTGAATAATATCCTTTACATGTAAGCAAACAGTGATTACATAGAAAAGTGTAAGTTCTAGCTTAAATAAAACCTCTTAATTGCCTCAACAAAGATGAAATTCAACTGTATATAAATGACACAACCACCACCAAATGCAACCACCTTATTTTCTTAGTATTTTTACAAGACACAGCCCCAAATTCATTTAAAACATAGCAGAATGACTGAGATGACCTAGTATCTTCCTCATTTTCCACCCCAACCAATGTCTCTCATTCCTGCTATCTGTAAACTAGGTTCAAAGATAGGGCAAAACCAACAAAGAAATGCAAATAACTTAAAGTTATAATAATCTATTATGTAAACTTGACTGGGGCACCTGGTTGGCTAAGTTGGTTAACCGTCTTCCTTTTGGTTCTGGCTCCAAGCAGGATCTCAGGGTCCTGGGATTGAGCCCCAAGTAGGGCTCCCTGCTTCTCCCTCTCCTTCTGCCTGCCCCCTTCCCTGGCTCCTGTGCACCCCCCTTCAGATAAATATATCTTTAAAGAAAAAAAGTAAGCTTGACTGAGAATATTGCACATATTGTTGCACATTTAATTGAGTCCATGTGTTTTCTTCCTTGATGTACCAAACCTAGGGACTCTCAAGGAATGTTATATTTTATAAAATGTATGAGTACCTGAAGAATTTTAGACCCTATAGTGAAAGGGAAGCAAGGACCAATAGAAAAAACGGAAAGGGAAACACCAGGAATATCTGTGCGAAGGTAGGCAAATAAGGACAGAAGCTAGTTTCCATCCACACTTTGAACGTCACACTATGTGTCAAGTTGAGTGAAAGCACGAGTGATGTGCTTTCTCCAATTTCCTGAAGAAACACATAGAAAATGTGGCATATATTTAATCTGAGCCTTGTTTCCTGAAAGACTGCAGGATGCCCACAAATTTTCTTTCCCAGAGTTCAAAATAGCAAGCTGAGTGGGTGTAAGCACTTCAAGTGCAAAAAGAATTAAAAAAAAAAAAAAAAAAAAAGGTAACTAAGGAAAAGGAAACCATACTTTTTGCTTCTCAGTATGAGAATTTTAAAAGAAGCCAGTTAAAGGGATTTTAATGACTTGCATCTAGAGTTGTCTTGAATCAGAAGATAAATACAATTTGGATACTTAACCAGGGCCCTCTGGTCACTTTTAAAGGTTGCAGTTTCTGTGTAAAGACTAATTTCCAACCTCGTTACAGTAAGAGCAGGCAGTTTCACTCCAATACAGCCAGGTACCGAATGGACTCCAATACAACAGTGGCAAAGGGAGAGTTGAAGGTTTTTCTGGGGTCTCTACCCCTCTGAGGGAGAGAGACCTTCCTCAACAAATGCTTTAAAGCTTTAACACACTTATGAGTCACCAGTTTGTTAAAAGGTGGATTCTGATTCTATCAGTCTGGTTGGGGTTCAACTTGTTAGTTCTCTGGTGATGCTGATGTGCTGGCCTGAGGTCCCCATTTTGAGAAGAGCAGCTCTAGTGTGTAACATGGGTTTACTAACAGCCAGATAACAGAAATAATCAACCAATTAAGAACATTTGCAACAGTAAAGTAGTTGTGATAAGAAATAATAAAATACACATTAGCAAAGCCATGAGCCAATAGATAAAAATTATTTTAAAAAAATAAGTGTTAAATGCTAGAATGTGTAATGATTCTACGCATAATCAGAAGTCGAGAGCAGGAAGAGTTATGTAGGGGCTAGAATAGAGGCAAACGGCTTCCCAGAGCAGGCTGTACTCAATCAAGCCCCAGATACAGGGTGGTGTGGACAGAGAGAGAGCAGGACCCCAGAAAAGACAATCCTGGAAGGGATATGGAGAGTTCTGAAAAGAGAAAACTGCAGTGCACCTACTTTGGGGGTGTAGATATTATCATTTGAAATTTTAACTTGAATTCACTCTTCAGCAGATGAGGGGAACTTTTGACTTGTTTAACATTTTTAAGTTTGGGAAAGATAATGCTATTCCAGGGCAGAAAAGAGATGAGTAGATTTACCTTAATTTGATGCAAATTTTCTCCACTGGCAATAGCAACAGTATTACTAATGACATTTTAGATTTAAGACTGGTAACACAGGGATGCCTGGGTGGCTCAGTGGTTGAGCGTCTGCCTTTGGCTCAGGTTGTGATCCTGAGGTCCTGGGATCAAGTCCATATCGGGTTCCCCTCGGGGAGTCTGCTTTTCCCTCTCCCTATATCTCTGCTTCTCTCTGTGCCTCTCATGAATAAAAAAAAAAAAAAAAAAAAAAAAAAAAAAGACTGGTAGCACACAAAACCACTTTGTGTGTGTGTGTGTGTGTGTATGCATATGTATGCCGTTGATTAACATATGTCTCTAATAATTAACAAGTTTAAAAGCACTGGAATATAATTTTTCACAACAGAATTAATGGTCACCTGTTATTCAGAGTGTCGAATTTTACTTTTATTATAAAAATAAACACTTTTTTCTTCTATAAAATACTTCTGGATGGCACATACCCACACACACCCTCAGCTCCAGCATTATTCTTCCCTTTCCTCCCACACTGGCTGACAATGGGAAGAAAACATATCCAGAAACAGAATGAAATTATTAATGAATTATACTTTAGTTGTTTTTTAAATCTCCTTTGAAAGTTTTTCCTGTCAACCTACAATATGTTCTATATATTGCGCAGTGAATTTCACAGGAAAAAAAGACTAGAAGATTGCAAAAGTCAGTATGAACATGAAAATTCAATCTCTACACTTTTTTTTAACTGAAAAAAAAATCACAGGGAGATGGGGTACCTGTAAGATGCAGGGGGAAGGGAAGCATCTGAAAGACATACAGTACATTTTAGCATTCCTGGGTCAGGTCAACAACCTTACTGAGTTTCAGTTCCATTTTTGGAACTACCAACTTCATCTTATTGTAAGCAATAAGAAATGATATATGGAATACTGGCAAACACTGCATTTCCTATTAATGTTAAATGCCAAAACTATGGTTTAACCAATAGCTTCTCTCCCTTCCGTGTTCCTGTCCTACAAAAATTCCCTATGCTTGCTGGCTGATGGAATTTAGGAATGGGTTATGACAGGGAACCCTGGGTGGCACAGTGGTTTAGCGCCTGCCTTTGGCCCAGGGCGCGATCCTGGAGACCCGGGATCGAATCCCACGTCAGGCTCCCGGTGCATGGAGCCTGCTTCTCCCTCTGCCTATGTCTCTGCCTCTCTCTCTATCTCTCTCTCTGTGTGACTATCATAAATAAATAAAAATTAAAAAAAATTTTAAAAAAGGAATGGGTTATGACAAAATTCTGCAATTTCAAAGTATCTAGATTTGAATATTTAAAAAATACCTGCATCATGATAGCTGTGCTAAATAAGGCACCCTAGCATTCAAGATGCACCAATGGAGTTACCTATTCCCCCCCAGTCTAATACACACACACACACACACACACACCAACACTCACTACTGACAAAATGATAGTACTACAAGGACACTAAATTGTTACTCATGAGTGACTTCTAAAAGAGAATGTAGTCATGTCCTGAAAAGACTGTCAAGTTTGTCTTCTACAAATGTCTTCCCCATTCTACTCTGAACCTTTTCAGGTGTCCTCCTCCAACTAGGTCATGGGATCATGCAGACCGCATTCCCCAACTACTGCAAAAAAAGAGCTAATAACCATTTTCAGACTTGACTGCCAAAAATGTAATGTGTTCTCATTAGGGAAATCAATACACAAACCAGCCAACCTTGGGACATTATAAAACTTCATATAAAGAAATAAATAATGGTTGGTGAAGAGACACATCTAAGGGAATAGATCTATTTCTACTCAAATAGAAGCAAGAAGCCCCCTCTGTGGGAAATGCTATTATCAATCCTATTAAGATACAGTGCAAGGGACCGTGTCATCTAAACTAGAACAAGATATGGTCTGCTTTCAGTTTTTTGAGGCAATTTCTATTTGAATCAAATTGGCCCTTCAGAAGACAGTTCATCGGTGAGAAACTCTCTCTCTCTTTCTCTCTCTCCCTCTCTCTTGGGTCTGGCCTTTTCAGTAGTTACAAGGCATGGTCCCATTTTTACTTACTCAATATCTATCATTACAATCCTCCATGTTTATGTGTCCACGTGCTTTTAGAGTTACCAAAATATATCACCCGAAGTGATAGCAGTTAAATTTGCAACAGCACAGACTTCTCACTATAGGCCTGGGACCCTGGTGAAAATCAGTTCAGTTGAGAAAGATTTCCTGAGCCAAGACTTAAGTCCTCACTAACCAGGCTGCTAGGCCTAGATCAAATGAAGGTCGATGCAATGTCCCCAGAGCAAGCTGTTCAACTCACCCAGTGGGCTCCCCTGAGCTCTGCCAAGGAGGCCCTTCGGACTGACAGTCCACCTGGTGGAGCTGGGTTCTTCCCCAGGAGGAGGCCCCCACCCCCACCAACAACGCAGAGCACCGAAGCCAGCTAAGCAAAGCTGAGCAGCTGGGAGCAGCCACTTGTGGATGACACAAAGGCAGGCTCCCTCTGCCGTGGGAGTGTTAGAAACCTCTGATGATGGCTTGAGCTGTGGAAAGTGTATACTGCGAGACAGGACATCCCTCCTGGCATTCTGGGCGAGTAGAGCCTAGGCAGGGGCAACAACAGCCTGGCCTGAGGACAGTCTGCTCCGCACATCAAAGCCCAAGGCCCTGGGAGGCTGGCCTGTGGCCAAAGACGCAAAGAGCAGCAGGGGAGTGTGTTGCCTTAGGACAATAGCAAACTGGGACGTGGTAGAGTCTGTAAATTCCAAGCACTGGGGAGGTCTGCTCAGAGATTTTACCCTCTCCTGTCAGGGCTGTGATTTAATTTCCTTTGAAGAAAGAGAGAGAGAGAGAGAGAGAGAGGGAGAAACAAGAAAAAGAAAAGAATATACATCCCCAAACCTTCTGTCTGCAAAAGCAGACACCACAGTGCAAGTTAATGCACTCTGGTCCTTTTCAGCCTGCAGCCACTGTCTGAAACAATACAGCTAAGTGAGATGTGACATTCTCCCGTTCATCTTATTAGGGCATTAAGTCTAAGGGGTAATTAAGATCATTTAAATGCAAACATCACTGTTCCATTGCTAATATCCTCCCAGATCGTTCCCATCAGTTCTGTTTAATTAGAGAAGCATCACTCGTTAATGACAACCTGACAGTTTGGTTTATTTGACAGGACCAAGCACAGAGTCTCATTTTGGGTAACAAGAACTGAAGGTGAAGCATCAAACTCTCAGTCACGAGCATGACTCAGCTCTTGGACCCAAGACACTGTACCTGGGCAACCTGACCACTCGCTCCACAGAAATGGAGTTAATTCAAGAATCATCTCCTAGCCTCCCCACTGGTCGGTACAGCTTTTTGCACGAAAACATGCAGAAAACAAACTAAGAAAAACAAGAGCATAGAGAAAAAAACTCAAGATCAATCCCTCTCCCTCTCGTGGTCTTAAAATGGGATTCCTAAGGACGGGGACAAATGCCATAAGCTTCTGGAGCCCTGCCAGGGAAGCAAGCAGCAAAGGCAAACGTGGCATATGTCCATCCGCCTCGGGAGTGACAGGGTGCCATCGTGAGAATCCTGGCTGCCTAAACGCTCAGTACGACACAGAGGACCTTGTGAGTTTTCCTTTCAGAGGAAATGAATATGAGTTGAGATCACTCAACTCTAATCCACCCTGTACCTCAGGGTTAGCCTCTGGGCAGCACATGCCCTGTTTAGGCAGCAGTCTGTCATGACCCCGCCTGTCATCCATAGTGCATGCTGGGGGTGGATGCTCCTGACTCCTTGCTAATCCGGTGTGGGGAAGGCCAAGGTACAGAGTTTTACTTGATTGCATAAAACGTAGAGCTATTTTCAGCTTCTGAATCATCATTTCTGGCTGTTTCACCACCCTTTAAACCATATTACAACTCTTCAAAAATATCTTCCCTATTCAATTTTCACATATTTTCTCCTAAGCAAACACTTAAAGGAATATCACTAAGTTTCAAAAAGATGAAACCATGACATGGAAGAAAAAAAAGAAAAAAAGAAAGAAAGAAGAAAGAAAAGAAGAAAGAGAGAGAGAGAGAGAGAAAGAAGAAAGAAAGAAAGAAAGAAAGAAAGAAAGAAAGAAAGAAAGAAAGAAAGAAAGAAAGAAAGAGATCAAAAAGAGTTTTACAAATACCTGCAATTTAAAACGGTCACCCTTGCAAGAAGTGGTGGGTCAGGCCCTACAATTTCTTCTGTGATCTTCAAGCCCTTTAAGAAACCCTGGACAATTAACACTTAGCAGTACTTCGGTGCCTGAGGACACAAATCGATTTTGTTTTAGTCACACTTCGAAGAGAGGAGAAACATTAAATAATAGAAATAAAAAAGCTGCTAACTGATATAGGAAGAACCTAAGCTATTTCTGTAATAACTCCCCTGGGATTTATGCTGGATGTTATAAAAACAGGATGTTTTGTTTGTTGTTCTTCATAAAAGACTACCAAACCCATATAAGACTACAAAACATCAAAATTACAAATCTATGTGATGTTTCTAGTATTAAAAAAGACAGATGGAATTTTTATTCATGTATTTAAAATTTTTGCTCAATGTGGGATGACCTCTGGTAACATGCTCTTGTTTTTATGAATGCCAAAAGGGAAACAGTTACATAATTCTGCAATGGTCCAGCATCCTAGTGCAAAGAACCTAATTCTAAATACAGGACAGTCACAGATCAGTCTTTGCTGCTAAGACTTCTTATTTTTAAAATTAACATGAATTAATTCATGTTATCTGGATACCTGTTCCATTTAGTTAGACGCTAATCCCAACAATATAAAGATTCCAGTAACAAACTGTTGCTAATGATCCTTCAATGCAATGTGATGAAGCTATCAGTATCAAAGGATGAACTTAATATTAATGGCTTGTGGGTAATTTTAAATGGGTATGACTAGCACATCCAGATATACAATTTTATCTGTATGTAGCGGGGAGGAAGAGAAGGATATAGCAGGGGAGATGGTTATCATCTCATAACTGAAATCATGAATTTTCATTACCTTTTGCCTAAGTAAACAGAAGCATACATATCATGCCCTTATCCTGACCCACAGAGCCCCATTTGAGGAGGTAGAATAAATGAGAAGAGGCGCATATAGGAAATATTTGCACCTAAATATTCTCCCAACCAGATAGCTGAGTTCTGCTCTGTGCATTCAGACGTTTTTGAAATAGCTGGGAAAGTCACTCAAAACACTGCACCTGCTGCCATAATGCCATGACTGAGTCTCCATTCAAACCAAGTCCAAGCACCAAGTCAACCATGAGTCTAGAAAGGAAATAAATACAAGCCTCTTTTACTCTCTGAGGTCCTAGGGCCTACATCTAATCAATAAGGCTGATGGTTTCATTTTTTATAGAACTATAAAAAATATCTATTTAATATCTAGCCACTTACAAACTTTTCCACCTGGTGAAATAAAAATTTTGTTTCCTTTCTCAATATCTATAATATACTATTTTTGCCATTTGTTAGCATATTAGACAATCACTTTTTTAAAAGTTTATTTTTAAGTAATCTCTACACCCAGCGTAGGGCTTGAACTCACAACCCTAAGATCAAGATTCGCATGCTCTACCAACTGAGCTAGCCAGGCACCCCTCAACATCATTTACTAAGCACCTACCACATGCACCAGTGACTGTAGTGCATCAGAAGGTACACAAATGTGTTTTCTGACCTCAGTGACTGTGACTTACAGGTAGGATGAAAAGTGCTGTTGTATAAGTTACAATAAGGCCCCCACCAAGTGGTGGGTGTTAAGAAAGGGTTGAGAGTGGACACATTTGAAATGGATCTGGAGTAATCAGCAGAAGCTTGCCAAGGCAGACAAGGAGAAGAAAACAAGTTTGAGAGGAAATAGAGTATATTCAGTTTTAGAACAAACTAGTTTTGAGGTGCTTTAGAAACATTCAAACAGAAATGTCCAGGCAGACATAGATACAGAACCCACAGGAAATGTAAGCTGAAAATCCACTTTGGAACACCATTAGGATCACCAGCATTTAGAGTTGATACTTAAAACAATGGGGCTGGTTTTGGGGAGGTAGAGAAAGAAGAAGCCTGGGCTGTACTTTGGAGAAAACTACCAAGATGGGGAATATGGGAAAGGCTGGGAACAGAGGTAGGGCAGCAGTTCACAGTATCACAGAGACATGCAAAGAAAACTATAAATGATAAAGACAGTTGAATACAAATCAACAGTAAGTCAAGTAAAAGACCTAAGGGGTGTCACTGAATTTCAAAATTAAGAGATTGTTGATATTCCTTTCTGAAGCAGGTGGCCAAAACCGTGATGCAGTTGAGATGGGTAATGTAGAAGCTAGAAAAGCCATTAAGATTATCGGTTCTAGTTTGTCTAGTATCAAAACGGAAAAAATTTAAGCATGTTTCATTTTCCAAGTTGAGAGACCTTAATAGCTGTGGCCCTGGGGGGAGGAAAAAAAAAGTCTTAACAATATTCTACTGGATTAAATGTTGGCCACAGAGGAGAGATAAAATTAAGACTTCAGTGTGTTAAAGTAAAATTTCAGATTCTCCACAATTAACTACCTACTAATGGGGATTTATTGATTTGGGAAGCCAAAAAGAATCAGTAAGAAACCATATAAAACTGGAGAAATCTTAAAACTTCTAAAAGGCAAAAGTAAATTCTGATCATAGAACTTTCAAGATGAACAAAACTTTATAGATAATCCATTTCAAGCTCCTATTGGAAAACAAATTTCAAAGCAATGCAACAATAACAACTTCCATTGGGAAATATCAAAACCAAATTTAAATTGTGCAAGATGAAAGAAATTGCTTGTAACAAAGAGGAAGCACAAACTAGCCTGTTTCAGAAACCTTCAAACATTTGATTCAGCCATCTTGATAGGAGGAGGTTCCTAAACCTGGTGATTACAAGTTATTATTAGTGAGTGCACGAAGATTTCTGCAGCGGTACCCTGAAAAATTCACTGACCTCTCACACACTTAGCAACTAATAACTAACTCCTCCTGCTCAGGCTGGTGTCACGCCTCATGGTGGCTTTCACCCCTTGTCTTAGGACAAGGACATATCTGCATTGAAAAGAGTAAACAAGGAACGGTGCCAAATGAAAAATGTAGTTTTACAGTGTAATGGTTTGTGTTGTCTGATTAAAACTGAAAACCCAGTTTTATTCACGTGATGAAAAATTGAGGAAAAAAAAATGCTTCTTTAGAACTTAGAAAATGACTTATCAAATTGGTTTCTGGAAGATATAAAAATAAGAGAGTTTCTTTTGCATTTCTTTTTAAAAAGTTTTCCAACTCCCTTCGTCTTTGTCTTGAGTAAGAAATGCAAAAAAAAAAAAAAAAATCTCACCAAGAGGAAGCAACTTTATCAGGCCTGAAATAAATAAAGTCTGGTAATAGGATCTGACTCCCAGCCAAGTGGGGTCCACCTGCCCTCAGTCTGGAACGACTTAGAATTGTGGCTCCTTCATATTTAGACATACACATATACACCAAACATTATCTCATTTCTTTATGAGATGTAGCAGATAGTTTGGCAGCCTAGACTCTGTTTAGACTGCTCTGATTTCCATAAAAAGGAAGCTTAAAAGTTTGGGCTTACTACTGAAAACATGAAGAAAATGAACGATCTAGAAATAGTAATGGAGTTTGAAACAATCAGCACATAGAATGATAAAAATAATCAACATTTACTAAATCTTTGTGCCCCAGCAAATGTGCTAAGTGATTTACATGTATTTTCTCATTAAATCCTTTATGAGGCAGGCACTAATATTACCTCCCTTACGGATGACATGAGGCCCCAAGTTTAAGGAATTTATCCATTGCCTCACAGTAATGGCTGAAACTGTTTTTTTAATCCAGTTAGTCTGACTCAAAACCAATGTTTTTGAAAACATATACATAATAGTAATATAAAAAGATGCGTGATTTGAAGAAATCCAAAACCAGTGCCAAACCAAAGAAAGTTTAATATATTGAGCATTTCTATTACTCACTATCTATACTGGTATGACTGAACCACATAGCAGTAGTTTTGGGTGTCTAGTATGGGGGTGAACCATGTCCATATACAACAGTGATAAAACACTTTCACACTTAGAATGAAGGTCACTGCTCTAAATTGGGCAACAGAATCAAAATCTTTCTTATACAGTTCAAGAGTACTCTTTTACCCAGATCATTGTCCTAATTTACTTTGGCACTGAAAAGTGTTTATTACTATAAAGTAAAATGAAAATTGATGGGTTTGGAGGACTTTATATGCCTGTGTTCCACTAGATTACTTTTGGAGGGCATGCCATGCTTTTCTTCTCCAGAAAATACAATATTTCTCTGTTCTTAAATAAAAACCACAAATTTCCAAAAAAGAAACAAAACTTCACTACATAGATATTCTTTTAAGTTGTGTCTTAACTTCATTATTGGGAAATGTCTTTATTTAATTTTTCTATCAAAAAATACACTTTTCTTATAAAATGTTCATGATGAACTCTTTATTTCCCCTCATTTATTAAATTCTTCATTCAACAAACAACAATTGTGCCCTCCCAAAGCCGTGATTCTTGTCCTCATGGAACTTAAGGGCTTGAGAAGGACAGACATTGAAAACAGATTGTTACTGTGTAGATCCCATAACAAAAGGCAAGACATATAATCAGAGAGCCAAGTAATAGTATTTGAGAAAAGTGACTCTCTTCTAATTGTACACATTTTAAAATGTGGAAGCTAAGCATCTCTCCCATCATGATCCAAAGCCTCAAATTTAGAGGTGGTTAAAACAGACACATGTTAAATCTACCACAACTATGCTTTCTTTCAAAACTGGTAAGTATCCTAGAGCATCCGGAATCCTATTTGGAAATCATCAGTACAGATGATCTAGAAACTTCCCAATAGAAGTCACCAGCCACCATTCTCTCATCCTAGCTTGCATAGATTTATCATAGAGTCTAACATATCAGTTTGTGCAACTTGACAAATTTAGAGAGAAAGGTTAGAAAGAACAGACAGCATTATCAGAATTGGGAGACCCTTTCAAGACTTGGAGTAGCAGGCTTTTCTGCTATACCTGTGTAGTCTGAAATGATAAACATCTCTAGCTTTGACAAACTTGATGTAAAAATCTGGTATTTGACGTAAAAATAAAAAGTGAGGTATTTTTGTTCCTCTCTTTTAATTAATCTAAAGTCCCCTTAGAAAAATAAAATAAAATAAAATAAAGTCCCCTTAGTTACCGCACACTTGTACAACATGTATCTTTTCCTTTTACTCTTTCTAAAAATCTGCTAAGATTCGAGCTGTTTTGTTATGGATTTTCTTCAGTTGGTATCTCAGTCCATAGATTAAGGTGTTTGTCTTTTCCTCCTTTGGCCGACTTAGGCTTACTAAGTCCATTTGGCAAAGATTGTATACAAAAGCATGTCCAAATGGAATCCAAGGAAACCGCCAGATGACTATTGTTTCCACATCAGAGAAGCAAACCATAGATGGTCCAGCCTGTCTGCCCTCCAAGTCTGGGACTTAGAGTGGGAAATCCCAACAAAAGGGGGAGTCCAAACTGCCTATTGAGGGTCTCTTTGTGGTTTCGGTGAAGAACTCACTTGGAATAGGCAGGAGCTAGACTATTATACCTCATCTTCCAGCATGCCAAAACGGTTCCTTCTTAAAATAAGTCATATTCCAAAAGCTCAGTTTTATGTTTACTACTTGAAATTTGGAATGTCTCCCTCTAAAACCAGAATCACAAACAGTGATTGGCATTCCAGGCTAGCCTAAGGCGATGTAGTAGGAGCACTAGAGAACCTAAGTCACCTTACATGTCATAGCCTTTTTTTTTTTTTAAAGATTTATTTATTTATTCATTCAGAGAGAGCTAAGAGAGAGGCAGAGACACAGGCAGAGGGAGAAGCAGGCTCCATGCAGGAAGCCCGATGTAGGACTCGATCCTGGGTCTCCAGGATCACACCCCGGGCTGCAGGCGGCGCTAAATCGCTGCGCCACTGGGGCTGCCCATGTCATAGCTTTTATTCGAAGAAATAGTCTCATTGAGGACTTGAGTCAATAGGATATCAAACTACTCCTTACTTTTTTCTACATGGGCCATAAAAGTCTAGGTAGAATCCCAAGAGGTAAATAATAATATAAGAACAGCAATACACGTTCTTCAGGGGCAGAGTGATGGCTCAGGGGCATCAGCAGGGAAAATCTTGGTGACACTAGTCTTTTGCAAAGGCTGCAGTGGTGGTCTGGTTACTGGTAGCTACTGAGGTGATGGGAGAGTGAAAGAGAAAAGCTGGCCCTCAGAATAGGTCAATCAGAAACTTGAACAGTGGTGAAAAGGAAGTGTCCTCAAGTTGAGGGCAAGAGGAAGAGAAAGGGAATTCCTGCCACAAGCCAACAGGGGAAATCCCCTGGTTTGGGTTGCTAGTCACTCAGTCATGGGATTAGGAATATTCATCATTTGGTAATTTAACCCTCCCAAACCTTACTTTCTTCTCTGGTTTCTTAAAGTCAAGCCTTCTGTTGTAAACGAGACTGCTTCAGGCTGGCATATGTGCAATGTTCCCCAGCTTTACTGCTGGTCTACAGAGGTCCTCAACCAGGGTGATTTTACCCCCCAAGGGACACTGGGCAATGTTTGGGATTATTTCTGGTTATCATGGCTGGGGAGGGGGTGCTATGGTCATCTAGTGGGTTGACATCAGGAATGCTGGTTAATATCCTACAATGCACAGGACAGCCCTCCACACCAAAGTATCATCTATCCCCAAATCTCAATAGCACCTACTTGAGAAACACTCTAACTCTGTAACTGTGCAAGGGTAATGTTGTGTTACTTGTTACTGTGCTCATGATGTGTCTAAGCAAGTGATTATAGCACACAAATCCTGCTGATCACTATATTACTCAAACTCCTTTGTGAAAATCATACTCAACTAAGAGAAATTCGACAATCGACATCATTCTTCAAAATGAACAGAGTATGACATTTGATTTTTAACTGAAGAAATAAAATCAAGAGAGCCAAACATTGAGAGCCTGGCAGTAACACTGTGGCATGAAGTTGGTATATCACCAGGATCAAACTGCAGCTTTCTAGAGAACAGCGCTGTGCTAGCTCCTGTGTGAATGCAAACCCTGCCACCAATGCCACATCCTGCTTCTTAAGCATTTCCATAAACAACAGCTGTATTCCTCACTGAGCATCCAATGACAACCCAGGAGTGTCAGCTACTTCCCGGAATGCTCACAGCGCTCCAGGGTTAGAGCAATCATCTCCCCCAGGAAATCATTTACTGGGCTGGATGTGTGAAAAAGAATGAAAGCAGGGTCACTCATCAGGGCACAAGTAGTTCTGTGACCAGGACAAGGGACATAACCTTTCTCTGGTCCTCTCTTTCTTCAACTGAACAGAGAAAGAGGTTGACTTAGTCATTTCCAGCCTCCCTTTCAATCCCCACTGCCATGATCTGTTTTCTTCCCAGATGGTAATGAGAAGGGGGGCTGCTCCAAAGCAAGTTGGAAAAAGTGGCCTTGTAAAGCCCTCTCCAGTGAGGGCCCCCATTGTGGGGAGTCTGTGAACACAGCAGATGAACCACCCAGGCAGTAAGCAGTCCCATAAGAGAAGCCTTTTTGAACAAAAGCGAAAAATGGCCCCAAGCTTGACAGAGCAAGTCTCCATTTAGCTCCAGGCTGTATTAGAAATGATGACTGTAAGAAATCAAGGAACAATCTCCATGTGTGCGCAGCAGGGAAAGGACTAATCATTACACACTGGCCTCGTCAGCCACAGCCTCCTGCACAGATAGCCATCACCTCCCAAGCACCCTCTTCTCATTAGGAAGGACAGAGCAAGAGTACAGTGTGTTTTTAACTGGGCCTTTGTAATAAAAATCACAGACAAAAGCAAAATGGGAAGGCAACAACAACACCAATTTGAGCAGCTTTTAGATGGAACGGACAAATGCTTTATGTATTTATATCCATTTGGTAGAGACCCAAATTAGTTCTAGTGCTAGGGAATGGCTCAGCAGGACTGAATGATCTGCTGGGATAGTTTCCATTCACTGTTCTATTCTACCGTAAGAAAGGAGACTGTTTTCATGAGTATCCCCCCACTTCAACCCCCCTCCCCGACACCAAGATTTTTATGCCATGCTTCTGCTCATACACTTACTGTGGCTATTTAAAAGTAACAGTATCAAAGACATACTCAGGTCCTATCAAGTATGGAAAGTAAAAGATTCTATTTCTAGTCCTCAAGATTTTAAAAACCTGAACATGAAAAAACACATTAAAAATATGCCATGCCCGGGCATATGCAAGAAGTAGAACTAATAAAAATCCGTATTTCTGTCATTTTGACTTTATCACAACTTCCCAAGGCTATGTTTTCCCAGCAGAAACACCAGGATTTTATATGTGTTTGAAATACGAGGCCTTCTGATAAAGCGTGTTTGTTTTTTTGTTTTGTTTTGTTTCAGTAAGAGCTGATCTTTCTCAAACAACCGCCATATGCATTTGAGAGTGCTGGACAACCACCGTCTCACTACTTTTTGCCACATGCTGTTGAGGGGGACATGGCAGGTACTCTCACCCCATTCCACTAAGAAATAAACGGCAAGGGGTTAAAAATCAGAGCCCTTCCCCACCTCACCCCCCCAAATCCAATTCGATCTCCTACGCCTCTTTACTAGCTAGTCCTCTCCCTAAGCCTCCTCAAGGGAAAGGAAGGAAAAGACTCCCCTTCAACTTGCATTACTGCCATTGAAAGACTGAAGTACTTCTCTGGTAAAATGAAAAGGCAGACAGATGCCAAGAGTTGAGTTCCCTTTCACTACAAAGAACTCTAACATGGCCAATGGGCTACAAAAGAATCAATAGCAGTAATGACCGCCTTTTGTGGAGGGACCCCAGCAGTCAGCTGGACAGGGGACATTGCTAAGCCCAGGTACACGGCCTGGATCAAGGATCAAACATTCATTGCCTGCAAACAAGCTTCACGATTGAGAAGCATGAGTAACTTACTTCTTAAAGATATAACTGTAAAGTCTGATACAGACAGACAAGTGTAAATCCTTCAACGCACAGACCAAATGCTCAGCTTGGTGACCATAAAATGCAATGAGCAATGAAATCTAGGCTACATTAGTCAACTTCCAAAATTCTAATACCCCCCTTTTAGCCTTAAAAAGATGACATCTCCACGTGCACAAAGAAATGGCCAGCAAGGGAGAGCTCTGGTTTAGAGGGCTTCCCGATTACACCGAACCCACACACAGGAAGTGGAGGGGAAACCTCTGTGACTGGTCTGTACTAACCTAGCCTTCCGCGTACGAAAGACGGCAGATAAGGGAACTACTCCATTTCAACTTGGCTCTAAAGCATTTTCTTTATTGGGAAGAAGGCAAAAGTAATCAATAATTGCCCAATTGCTTCTGTGATCATTTTTCTTCCCATGTTGTTCACAAATGCAGCAGTGATGATGCGTTTCTGAGATTCTGAGAACAAGAGACAACACCTTTGTGATCTCGATTTCACTTTTGAAATTGTTACTTAACTGCCACCAACCAGCAAACATACGCAAAAAATAAAGACGTCTACAACATTTAGAAAGTGGAGCTTGAGTTAACGAGCAAATGAGAAAAAATATTATGTCACTTGCCATCAAATGTTATCTGTCAACTTAAAATAAGAATCCAAATAAAGAGAGGTTCAAACAGTCCTACAATAAGCTATTGTATGGTTCATAAGTCTGGGTCATTCACAACTCCCGGAAATAGCTGCATGTTCGCCAAATGCTCTTATTTTGTATGTTCTCACGGGCTTTCAGGGCTTGTGCAAATTGTTTTCCAAGCACCATCCGGCCATAATGACCAGGTTACTACTGATAATTATGCTTGCCTGTCTATAGGTTTGTCAGCTAAAGAAATCCACAGACGGCTGTCATAATGAGCAGAAATCTACTTCTGGCACAGCTGTGCTGACCACAATGCATTAGAAAAACAACCCTCTTTGCAATAACCAGTTCTGGGCATCACTGGTTAAAAAAGACTAGTTTCCTGTTTTTCTCAAAAACTTCAGAGTGTGGGTATTGCTATTTTTTACCCCACCCACACCTTTTCTCTTTAATTGTTGAAGATTTGGTGCTGTAAACACCTAATCATGGGCAATACACACACACACACACACACACTACAGCTTCGGGTTTAATTTTAGGTCAGATTTATCCTTTCCAAGCCAACACCTGCCCTCTATCAAGGAGAGGAAGGGAGCATCCCCCTGGAAAGGGAGCTCAGCCCAGGCTTGGGCAACACCCCATCACTCTATCACTGGGACAAGAACTAGGAGCAGGACAATGGCACCTCCAGGTTGGCTGAACCTGGCTGGAGTCCTGGAGTTGGGTGGCCTTAATATGGCACAAAGCATCAAGTGCCCTGCCTGATATATCAGCTCAATTATTCTAAGCTATTCTTCCTCACTTTGAAATGTTAATTCTTTCTTTCCAGGAGAGATCTAAGTAATCATGTTCAGTACAAATCATCACAAGGGCGGCTGCCCCTTCCACTTGATCCCAATAAGGTCCCTGCTTCAATGTCATGTTCTCCCATACTCTCTCCCCATCCAATTAATACACACAGAGCATACGTGTTGGTATGGTTGACATATATCTGTCCCCCATGCTAGGCCAGACGCTTCTCAGAAGAGGCAATACTGTTTTGTTTACCCCTGCTATCTCTAGCACATGAATAATACCTGGAAAAAAGCAGGTGACTGGTTAATATTTGCTCAGAATGAACACCCCCGCCCCACATACTGCTAATTCACAACCACCTTTAGCTCACTTCCTAACCCCTTGTCCCAGCTTTGTGGAAACCCTTAGCTACTGTACTGTAGTTTGTTTGCTTCCACCTTTCTTATAAACCCAGAGTTCCTAGAGCTGGAAACTGCACTGTGCTCACTGCTCAGGACCTAGCATATAATAACTGTTCAATAAACATCTGCTCAATGATGTTAAATGAATCACCTGTGATTGCCTAGCTTGAGGCCAGGGCTGGTGTAGACACTGTAGAAATATAAAAAGGGGTAAAACACAGATTTCTTTCCATAACGTTTTTCCTTTACCTACTCTATAGCTTTTGGTCACTACTAGAAAAGTCTGAAGTATTTCCTCAGCCAACAGCATTGGCTTAAAGGCAAGGCAGTAAGAATTAATCCACATAAACTTGTCAAAACAAGGACCAGAGAAAAAAATTTTAAAGGAAGTTGGAAACAAAATGTTTACTGCTGTCCTGCTAGGCAAGAAGTTGAGGTAATATCCTTTGAAAGTCACTGGACCGGAAGGATTCTAACCAAAATCAAATCTTCATTTTGGTTAAACTTCACAATAGGGAATATATAAAAATTTTTCCTCCTGTAAACTCTCCTTTTAAAAGAAAGGCAGAAATTCATCAAAGGCCTCTATTCCCTCAGACCTTCTAAATTTTTTTCTGAAACTAAAAGGGATTAGAAAAACTTTGAGCCACAATTATGCGCTGCTTTTGCTGACTCCCATAATGTTAAGAACCAAGAAGATAAAAATTTAAATGAGCAGAAATAAATTTATAGTGTTTATCATGTTTCAAGATTTTTAAAAATTTCTTATATGTACACTCATAATTGTAAAGTTCTACAAGCTATCCATTACTGTTACTGCGAGCCCTGGAAATAGGCCTTATTCCTAACAAATTTTGCAACTTGTCTAAGTAATAAATGGACTTTTTAAGAGGAAGTAAATCCTCTTTGATTCCTATGTGCTTCATTTAACTATGAAAAAAATAAAAATAGAAACAACTTAAGTCAACCACCATTTCACAGAAGACTTGGATCAATTTTCAAGGAAATTAAAAAGCTACTTAGTACATGCATATATCAGATAACTTAAAAACACAACGGAGCCACATACCAATAGTGACACACGAAGGCAATAAAACAGCATATTCAAATGTTTAAGTGCATTCACAAAGGGAAATGTTGGTTAGAATAACAAAGCCTCTTTGCTTCTGTATGTTTGGAAATAAACATGGCCATTGTTATACTTTGTTACTAAGGAGCAAAGTCTTTCCCTACTCAACCACAGATCAGTTAAAATTACCTTCCCCAATATTAATACTCACATGATTGATCTTTAAGAATGAACGTACTAATAATGATGAGCTCTAACATATGTACTATAGGCTTGAATTGAATAAACCATAGGTTCTATATATGAAAAAAATGGAATGCCATGTCTCACATAAACCAAAGATCTAATACAACATTTGATTAACTGTGAGCAATATGACAGCCCAACAAAATAATTCTGTTTCTTCTAGGTGTCCTTGGATAAAACAGAATAGCTCCATACAAATAAATCAAATTTATAAAAGACATACACATGTCTTTAAAGACATGTCTTTAAAAAGACATTTTGCAATCGGGCTGATGCAAAAAATAAAATGAACATTACATGAAATAGATCTTTTGGCTTTCATTCCAACTCATTAATAAATACCCTTGAAATTACCCCTCTCCTTCTGAACAATTTAATGTTGTTTAAGTTCTAAGTTGTCAGCCCCATACTTTCAGATTATAAATAGATAAAATTCAGTGTATGGAACTTCTTTTTAGAAAAGGATTCCATTTCAAAGTGGACTCCTAAGAAAGAAATGGTAAGTAAGCAGACCAGACAGCGTGGCAGCCTTACTGGAGATTAGAATTTGGTCCACCTGCAAGAGCAGATGGTTACTCTGGACAGCTGCAGGAAGATGGGGAAAATAGCTTAAGAGCTATTGATTTCTGTAATGATTAAAAACATTGCCAACAACAATAAAACAGCATTTAGATTTTCATAATGTTACTTGAAAATTTTCTCAGGAAATTTTAGGTTTATAAAGTTAAGGAGGCACATCAGCCTGGCAATCTCTGTAAGCCTCTGTTATCAATATTTTATAGCTGAATCTTTTTTGCTGCCCTACATTCTCTTTTCCCACTGTATAAATCTCCACAACAGACAAGAAGCACTAATAAACGAAACATGGGTTTAGCTAATATAATTACAAGAAAGAATGAAACAAATTTATTGTACTAGATTCCAGATGTGAAAGACAAGCATCAATTCTTCCTCAAACAACTTTACTACTTTCAACACTTAAAAAATGCATGTATAATATATTAAAATATATATATTGCAATGGATTTGCTGTTGTAGCAAATGAAATACATAAAAGTGGAAAAAAATGGTTGGTTGTATTTTTCTTATAACTTCTCTGCCCATGGCTCCACACAAAATTTAATATGAAAACTCAGGTATCAGAACTGTATGCATAAATAAACTCTGAATTATAGTACTTTGTATTAATCCCAAATACAAGCCAAATCTTTTCTCAGCCTTGTCAATGTTCCTGACATTAACGCATACACTGTTTTTGTTTTAAGACCCTGAATCTTTTTGGGAATTATAAATTAACTTCTTTAGATTATTAATGGATACTAATAGTTACTATGCATAAAATAATTCCTAAAACATTGCTTTCTGAAGAATCAAAAAGCATACAAGGTACAATATCACAAAATATTTTTAAAGACAGTGCATGTCAAATATCAAGTTATGAATCCTATAAATTTAATTGAATTCTCAGAAGTAAAGAGGAAATAAAATAAGTATAGAAAGTCCTTCTCCAAACAGATCAAATTCAGTAGTAAATACTATGCCAGTTTTAGAATATCAAAAGTATCAAATCAAAATTTTCACAATACTTCACATCTATCTTCATTTAACCATGCTTTTACATGTTACATATTTCAAAGGTCCACTCTTGATAACTCAGGGACAGGTGCTAGGATCTTATAAGGAATAAGATGTATTTCTTTCTATGGAAAGCCTACATTCATTCCACTGAGAACTGATTCAAGGAATATTTATAGTTCACATATCCTTAAAGCACATTTATAAGCAAAATCTTTATTTAAATCTCATCCTTATTTTTTTATGGAGCTTTTGTTCCAGCATAGAAAAAATGTTTATACTGCTATAAACAAAGATTGTATTAAAAGGATATATATGTGTTAGCAATTCTCAAATTAAACATGCATGATTTACCTTTGCCTCTTCCACTGGAAAAGACCACCCAGTAAGAAGTCAGACCAGCAAGAGGGCTGTCTGGGGATCCCTCTCTTTTCTTTCTGTTACCTATGTTGAAGACTTCACTCTCCCCCTAATCCTGCAGCCTGGAATTAGAACCATCTTCTCTGGCTCTCTCCCTGACTCTCAGCCTACAGGAATGTCAGCAAGAGCCTCCCCAGATCCCTCCAACCAAGAACTCTCCGAGTAGCCAAGAAATCAGGAGTGGAAAAGATGCTTCTCCCACAATAGCAGAAAAAGTCATGTTCCCCAATGTCACAGCCTGTCACTTAGAATGCATTTTTCCAGAGAAACTGACACCCAAGTCTATAATTCCTTACCTATTACTAATACTGCAAGCGCTTTACAGGTCAATTCAGTTTTGTGACTTAGCAAAGAAAAATATTACCCCCCAAAGTTTTATAAGTTGGGTATCTTCTGTGCACATAGAAGGACAAAGAAACTGGAATCTTTACACATGACACTTCTACAATCTATAATTTTTTGAGCACCTAGTAACTTCTAGGTGCTCAAACTTCTATGTAATAGCAAATGTATTTATTCTGTTCTGTTAAATGCCTTTATTCTGCTCTGTATTGCTTGTTCTTTTCTTTAAAAGATTGCCTCTTTTGGAATTTCAGTTCAATCCACCCTGCCTCCCTACAAAATTAAATACAAGGAAGGGAAAATTTACTCCACATAATCTGTCTTTTGCCTGGATGATACTTTATGTCCGTCGGTATTCTTCTTTCCTCAAAGGCCCAAAGCCCAAAAGAAGAAATTCAGTGCATTCCTTTTCTTTTTTTTTTTTAAGATTTTATTTATTCATGAGAGACAGAAAGAGAGAGAGAGAGAGGCAGAGACACAGGCAGAAGGAGAAGCAGGCTCCATGCAGGGAGCCCAGTGCGGGTGGGACTCGGGCCCAGGACTCCAGGTTCACACCCTGGGCCGAAAGCAGGCGCTAAACCACTGAGCCACCAGGGATCCAAGTGCATTCCTTTTCAAACTGCAATTATCTTCCATGGGGCTAAACACCTAGGCAAGTGATCAATTCTCACCTCGCATATTAAATATACATATATATGTGCTAGAGCTTAAAATTAAAAACTAGACTCTTCAAAAAGTGTTTCCTGCAGCAAGAGTTTTATCACAGTCTATGTGGTTTTTGTTTCTGCTGTTGTAGTTTTTTATTCTCTAGTAAGAAAATAAGTATATTGACAGTCAATATACTGTCAATATATTGCTCTAGAAAAATCAAATCTCCTCTGAGTGACCCTAGGTATCTAACATGCTGCCATTTTTACAATTCAAGATAGTCTGGACTGCTGTGTATAACCCAAGAATTCAAATTCCATTTTCTATTGTATTTCTAATTGCTTATTCAGTTAGGATGTGGGGTGGTGTGCATTAATGCTGTCAGGAACATTGTAAGAAAATGCTGAGTGAAAGACATAAAAACCCTAATCTTCATTAAAAATTAACCAAACAAGACATTAGGGTTATGTTATGAAGTAATGAGGGTCTCAACTTACTAAACTGAGAAGAACAGAAGTGGAAAAACTTTTAAAGACTAGTGTCACCATTAGTTTTCTCTTTTACTTGGTTCAAAATCCTTGCATAATGAATACAGTAATACTTAATAAATGTATATGAACCTACCACCTAACTTCTTTTGCAGTTTAATTAGGTGGCTGACTTCAGGCATACTATAAATTATAATGACAATTTAATTACTTCTTTAATGTGCACACTTAAAAGATTTATAAACAGGAATAGAACAGCCCCGGACATTGAGAAGAGGCACACCAAATGAAATGAAGCACAACCCAGGATGATGACAGAGATAGACGATTTCTATAAGATAGAGTTGAACCAGAAGGGGTTTTGCATGCTTCAGTAAACAACTGTTCTACTGCCTCACGACAAATTATGAACAACCTATATAGCTTCTTTATAACCTTAACTGTTTTTACAGGGAAGGAGCTGCACCTGCCATATTTTATTTGCCAGCTATGCCTTTCCGAGAAGGTATAACCTTCCCAAGAAGACTCTTGCAGTGAAAAAGCAGACCTCTGAGAGGGTCACAATTGGTTCCAACCCTTCATCTGGCACTGGCCACCTGCAACTGTGACTAAATTGACCTCCATGGATTTCAGTGTCCTTGTCTGTAAAGTGAAGAAAATCCCTCCTTCACAGGGCTGGGTTGTAAATCAAATTGGATAGATAGGGTGGTGTGTTGGCTAAGAGGCATACGTCAGCCTCTTACTACCTTCAATCAAGCATGGTGTTTATTTTCCTTGTGTCTCCGTTTCCTCATCTAGGAAATGGGAGACAGTAACGGTGACTGCCTCAAACGCTCATTGGAGAACAAATGAGATTAATGCACCCAAAGCACACTTGCCTGACACATCTAAAGTCCCCAGTAAATGTTAGCTATTAACAAATCACTAAGCGTGGTCATTGGCACACACTTCCTTTTCCCCAACGCCCAGCCACACAGATATTTCTAGCAATGGGCAGTTCCTGAAACTTCATCTCAGGCTGTAAAGCTTTCTTTTGGAATTAGGTAAGGGCTTACTGCTTTCTCTTTTTGCCCTATGTATGTGTCTCCATACCACAGTACCTATCTTTAAATTTAAGTTTCTAGAGCACAAGTATTTTGTCTGGAAAGTTGTTTCTGTGAGGCACCTGCAGTCTTATGAATCTGGACATGTCTTCAGTTACTCAGAAAACATGTGGACAATCCTAAAAGCAGTTCGTATTCTGATGTTAATGACAATGAGGAAAATTATTTCAAGGACTAATAGGTAAAGGTGTAAAAGGACTTTCTTTTTATCTTTAAGGTGAGTCTCTCCCTTAAGTGATTTAACCATATCAGAATTTTATTTCATTCCAACTGGGTCAGGCACACCTGGATGTCTCAGTGGTTGAGCATCTGCCTTCGGCTCAGGTCGTGATCCCAGGGTCCTGGGATCAAGTACTGCATCGGGCTCTCAAAAGGGAGCCTGCTTCTCCTTTTGCCTGTGTGTCTGCCTCTCTCTCTCTCTCTCTCTCTCTCTCTCTCTCCCTGTCTCTCATAAATAAGTAAAATCTGTAAAAAAAAAAAAAAAAAAAAGATTTACCCCAAATGGGTTAAAATGCAAAGAGACTCAGCCCAAAAAGGCCAATTATCCCTTTCTAACTGCTAAAAGAACAACAAAAAGTTTCTTATTCCTTTGAACTGTCTTTATTAAAAAAAAAAAATGAAAGAGACGATAAAAAATAGAGCAACATTTTTTTAAAGATTTAATTAATTAATTAATTGACTGCTTGATTTTAGAAGAGGAGGAGGAGAGAGGGAAAAATCTCAAGCTGACCCTGTGCTGAGCCCAGAGTCAATGTAGGAGCTTGATCTCATGGCCCTGAGATCACGGCCTGAGCTGAAACCAAGAGTCAGACTGAGCCACCCAGGTGCTCCTGAGCTACAATTTTTTGATGGGGATTTTTAGTTTTCTTCCCTGCCCCCACAGTAAACTGCAGAATGGGGACTACAGAAGACGGGGAATAAGATCCAGTGGGTTATGATTAATCTTAAGTACGGCTATACTGATTCTCATATTTCTAACCAGCTCTGGTAAGCATGGTGTTATTATTCCTCTAATAACCAGCTGGATATATGCCTTGGTGTAAATATTTATTTTAATCAAAATACACTCAATTAGAAAGCACCACTGCCTGCTTATATAAGAAAACAAACATTTTATTCTTTTGCTATTACGTGTTTTCATTTGTCTTTTTAAAAATGCATGCTATTAAGAATCAAGCTTTATGCTTACAACTTTACAAAAAGGCTATATAATGAGTATTTCTTATTGTACAAGTCAGGCAATTGTATATATTCAACCAAATGTTATTAGCTGCCAGTGGTATTTATCACTCTGGCATCAATCTACTGTACATTTGGTCAAAGATAAAACAAATATCTGGCTTGAACTGCCTTCTACAACCAGTTGTCATCATCACAGATTGATTGCAACAGATATGCTTTTGATACCCAGAACCTGAACACACCATCCCTGATTCTTCCTCCACCCACTTCTGTGACAGCTTTGGTCAGCAACAGCTGCAACTGATATATTACTCTACTTGTCTGAGTACATGGCAGAAATATAGAGATTAGATGACATAAAGCCTTGAATACTAGACATAGCTCTTCTAAAGTTTTCCTGAACTAGTCAGGAAAAAGGAAAAGATTTCTGATGAAAGAATCTGTATGTGTCATCAGTTACTTAGAAAACATAGGGATAAATAACCTCCTTTCAATAATTAAAACATTCACAGTGAAAGAGTAGCATGCAAGAGTTGGAAAGTAACCCCGTGTTTTTAAGACAATGAAAATTCCAAGAGGATCCCATGTGAAGGTCTTGAAATGTGCTAGAACAGGCCACTTACTTTTGTATATGTTCTCATTTTTAGAAAGAAAAAGAAATTCCCAACAGTCTCAGGATCACCCATCTGAATAACCCAGTTTCAAGCCTTCTATATCATCATTTTATACTACTAATCTGGCACAGATTAGCAACAGAAAGGAAACATTTGTCTATCATCTTAAAACTAGAAAGACATCACATGGCAAGACCGCTGTGTCAGAAATTTCCGTTTTTAAGAGTGACACAGTGCATAAACAATAGTTATCCTACTGAGCTACAGTTCACTTAACCTCACAGCCCAGCTGATGATTGATGAAGGGTCAAGAGGGTAGCAGACTTTGGGTGCACTACACTTCAATCCTTTATCAAAGATGGCAAGAGGCCATGTACTACAATAACGGAACAAATACTTCCTTTTGCCATACAGTAAATTCCTTCCTCTGATTGGCTAAAGCTTCAGCCCATGGTTCACACAATAAAGACAGGTTCTATCATTAGCAAAACACATTTTAAAAAGCAGTCCCTTAATTCCTGGGCCAAGTGAAATGTCTGTTTCTCTATGGCAGTTAATAACTAGGTGTATCTTTCTGCCTCCTTATGCTAAAACATCTACTAAAAAGACCATAAAGTGACTTCAAAAACCCAACCTCAGCACTTTTTGTGCTACTTCTTGAGGCAGATGCCCATCTGTAAAGGCAATTAAGCCTTTCAGTATGTGCAAGAGGCACACACAGAATGTTCTAATCAGAGAGAACATTTAATATATGGCAAATCATACTATTATTTCCATTTATTTGCAGTATTTAAAAAACACTATCAAGTCATGGTTACAGATTCAGAATCAAGGAGAGATATCTATTTTGAAAGAAAATAAGAAGGCAGAATGTTTATTCAAATGTTTGGAATTCTGGTTAATTGGATTTGTTATGATAACTGTCAATCAGAAAACATTTCAACCCATTTTGTTGAAAAATCTTATTTTTTTCATAATGTAGAAGTACAATTTATTGTCTCTATAGTATTTTCTCCTCCTTGGTGTGATTCTGAACATCTTTCAAAATTACAGAATAATCCAGATCTAAGTGATACAGAAAGTTTGAATATATATCAAAAACCCTAGATCAGTGGTTTGTAATCTGGGATGATTTTGCTCCCTCAGAGACATCTGGGTATGTCTGGAGACATTTTTTGGTGGTGAGGACTGAGTACAGGGGATTGGTACTATTGGTATCTACTTGGTAGCAGCCAGGAACACCACTAAACAACCTACAATGCACAAAATAGAGTCTCTACAACAAAGAATTTCCCGGACCCAAACGTCAACAGTACGAAGGTTGAACAACCTTAGTCTAGATTTTGTTTCAAAAAAATGTCACTGTCACATCACCTCTTCTCTGAAAAATAAAATGCTCATGGACAAAAAAATTTTGTATTATGGCTAATCAAAAATTTAATGCATAAAACAAATTTATTTGCCAAAAACATACGCATTATATACAAATTCCTCATTCAGAGTAGAAAAGGATTTCATAAAAGCCGTGTATTCAAATATAATACTAAAATCAATTTAATCATTGGTCGTTAACATGCATGAAGCAATTCTTCCAATTTTAAAATTTGTTTCCAAGATACTGAAGCACAACACTAAATTTTCTCTGATCACATGATCTTTAATATGACAAATAGGATAACCAGAATATGGAGAAAAATCCAACTTTTAAAGCTGTGTTTAATCTTAGAACCAAAAAATAAATTAAAAAATTTTAAAAAAGATTAAATTATATGACAACCAGCATCATAAAATGTACACTTGAATCACAATCAGAAGACTTACTTAAATCAAACTAAGGTTTGGATTATATATGTTAGTAGCTTTATTTAGTAACTTAAGTTAATCAACACAGAAATGCCAAAAAAGACCTGAGTTAGAATTATACTCATACAACTAATCTTGTAGTCTATGTGTTCAATCAGTGAACAGGTGTTCATTACCTTCCTTCCTAGCAGAAAGGAAAGACTGGCGATTTCTCCCACAGAACACTGATCCGAAAGGGCCCTTCAGAGAGATGAAACACAATCTTCGCTCAGAGGGCAGGAGGAGACATGGGACGCTTAAAACCTCCCAGCCACAGTGGCAAGGCCAGCCCTGAACAGCTGCAGGTTAGTGCTCTCAGAACTACAGGAGGAGGTCCCTAGGCCCCCACCAGTACCCCTCAGTGTATCTGTGGCAGCAGAGGACCCTCTGCTGCTTTGGGATTCAGCACCAAGGTTATTATAAATGTGAACATTTTTGTGTAGCAGAGAAAGCTCCGTGGAAGAAAGGATGTTACCACCTGAGTTCAGGAAGTCTGCTCTCTGATCTGACCCTACCCCTCACAAGTGGCTTGTCTGTGAGCCAGTCACTAAGTGTCTCTGGGGCACAATTCCCATATCTGTAAATCAGGGTTGTTGTGAAGATTAAATGAATGTATACAGGAGACCTTTCCACACCACCAAGCCCCATAAAGCACATGAGTTTGTTCCTATGAAGGATCACTACAGCAGAGCACCTTCTTTCTCTATTCTTCTACATGCATCTTTCTGCTCTCTCTAACCATCCATCCCTGTACCCTTCCTCCTCCTCTCCAGAGATATATCATTAAAGTCAACCAAGTGTCATTAAATAGAACCTAAAACGGTATAAGAGATGGTACATTTCATCACTTCAATATAGAATTTTATTTCCTCTTTGAACCTACATGAATGCAAACTACTTCAGATCCATTTTTCCTCTTAAACTTCACTACAGGACACCTTGAGGGGGTCAGTCTGTTGAACATCTAGCTCTTGGTCTAGGCTCAGGTCACGATCTCATGGGTCATGAGATCCAGTGCCACATGGGGTTCCACGCTCACAGCACAGTCCGCTTGAAATTCTCTCTCCCTCTCTCCCTCTTCTTCTGCCCCTCTCACTCATTCTCTTTCTCTCTCAAATAATCTTTTTTTATTTAAATTAAATTAAAAAAACAAACTTCACAAAAGCCCTGCAATAGAATAACATTATGTTTATTTTACAATATAGAAAAAAACTGAGGCACATAGAGAAAAACTTGTCCAATTTTCACTCAGTTAGGGGCACCTGGGTGGCTCATTGGTTGTGTCTGCCTTTGGCTCAGGGAGTGATCCCGGGGTCCTAGGATCAAGTCTCACATCGGGCTCCCCGTGGGGAAGCCTGCTTCTCCCTCTGCCTATGTCTCTGCCTCTCTCTGTGTCTCTCATGAATAAATAAATACAATCTTTATTAAAAAAATTTCACCCAGTTAGAAGTAAGGGAACCAGGACAAGAAGCATGATAATTTAATTCCAGAGCCCACACTCTTAACCACTACCAAGAATAATCTCTCACTTCAAAATTAACATTATTTATACAGTTGAATATCAGTTTTTGTAAAAATGAGCCTTACAATGCACAGATAGCCACACAATGCACAGTCACCCCACAGCACAAACACACTGAATCTTTTTCTTTCATAAACCTCCCCATCATCTCCGTTTCCTGACAGCCTCAGGACATAGACGGCAAGATTGCTGAAATCAACTTTTTGCCTAAGACAGGGTCCCATCATGAACCAAATTTTCTTAAGCTCCAGAAGAAAGTAGCTTCTCCAATGAGATAATCTCTGATGTTGCAGAATTACTGGCATGTGTAGTGAGATAACAGAAAGCAGTGAATACATAAA
The DNA here is from genome assembly GCF_003254725.2 of Canis lupus dingo. Lineage (NCBI taxonomy): Eukaryota > Metazoa > Chordata > Mammalia > Carnivora > Canidae > Canis > Canis lupus. The sequence goes on from NC_064243.1 coordinate 34,484,058, forward strand.
AATAATAGTGACAATGATAATCATATTGACACGTGCTTATTCACAACATTTCATAGCTTACAGAGTATTTCCATATACATTGTTTCATTAGATTTGGATCATCCAGCCATGAGGAAGGTAGATTTGCAAGTATCAAAAGGAAAAAAGCAAGTCAAGTGTCAGAAAATTCAAGAAAAGAACTAGTGTCTTAAATACCCAAATTTCAATTGGTTATTCTATGGCCAAAAATGAGATTTTGGAGCCTCTGAGGGGCCAGAACAGAACACATCTGTTGTAATTCCAAAATAACTTTGAAATTCTTATTTCTTCTAAAAAAGATAAATGAAGCAAAACAAAACAAAAGCTTTATAAAAATAGTTCTATGTGCATTTTTGTATGATAAATAAAAATCCTAAAAATACAAATCTAATCTTCTTTTTTTATCTTTTTTTTAATTTTTATTTATTTATGATAGTCACACACACACACAGAGAGAGAGAGAGAGAGAGGCAGAGACATAGGCAGAGGGAGAAGCAGGCTCCATGCACCGGGAGCCCGACGTGGGATTCGATCCTGGGTCTCCAGGATCGCGCCCTGGGCCAAAGGCAGGCGCTAAACCGCTGCGCCACCCAGGGATCCCCCCAAATCTAATCTTCTGAAACACACTATGTGAATCGATTCAGAAGCTAAAATCATAGAAACACGTACTTATAAAAGTGCAATTGCATATGTTTGCATTAACACCCCACTCAACCCCCTTCATCTTGCTTTCTCATCTGTGCTGCCACAAATCACTTACCTTTACCTATGCCTCAAGCCTAACACAGGACTTTGTACATGGTGGGGACTCAACCAAGGCACAGATAGGCTAATTAATGGCAATTAAGCTGGTAGCTCACTACAACAGTCTTAAAATACATATTGTTGAAAACACACAGACAAGCAACCCTAAACTCAGCTGAAATGCAAATTTGAGCAAAAGTAAGCCACAGATTTAATGGCATTGCAACAAAAATGCTCCTTTGGAATCTCATAGCTCTCAGTCATTTGGGCCCAGGGTAACACAGGGAGTAGTCCTTTAAAACTACTATGGTATCTTCTGAATCACTGCCATTACCCGAGAAAACCCCAGGAAGTGGTTTGATTGAGGAGCTGGACCCGTGCGTAGATATCAGCTGATGTCTCTCACACATACACACAAGCTGGTAACAATGGGGACATTGTGAAACCAGGAATAACCTTCTCCTATCTGCGGTAGTTTGGGAAATCATTTCTAACCCAGTGAGTATGTAACTTGGGAACAAGTCAAATGGTTAATTATTCACTGAGAGATTAGTAATTAATCTGTTTTAGACCAAGTACTGTAGGACCTGAATAACATAAGGATGTCCGATGTCTGGAACAATGAGTCTTTGGGACCACTTCCAAAAAGCCGCAATCTTTCCTAAACAGTTATGACTAACCAAGAACAAAGCCTAAGTGCAGGCAGCTACTGGCAAAACCTAAACAAAATGGACAGTGATTTCATAAAACCTTTCAAACTCACTTTATTTTAAAATAGAAATTGATGACATCTTTTTTTCTTTTCAATAAATGATTAGTGAAAATCACAGTATTACTCCATGAAACACATTTAAACAGCATTCATATCTTTACCTGGAAATGAAAGGAAAAAGGCAAGTCACCCTACCAAACCAAAACTTAAGGAGATACTGTGATTTATCGACACATGTAAGTTCAAAATAAATGTTTACCCCTTTCCTGAAATTGAAGTTAGCCCTTTTCTGGTCAATTTTGAGATTTTAAGTAAGATTTCATGCATTACTGGGGTTTGTTTTACAAATTTCCCATTTGATAGTTTTCAATTTATCACTCCCTGGTTCCCACCCTTTCTGACTGAGGCACCCCTAATCCACTATTTCTCTGTATTTCAGCCCCCCCAATCCCAACCTCTGTAGATACTAATTTTCTGTGGGATCTAACAAGGTTACACCAGCAGCCATAGGACACAGCTTTTCCACCACCTATATCAGCAACGTTTCCCTAACAGAAAGGATTTGCAGTGCCAGTCATAAAGCATTACACATCTTGTTTACAAACACCATGCACCTCAGACAATGGCATGAGGCTGCGTCACAGAAACACAGAACCAAGATTCTCCTGCCTTCCCTTCCCTTCCCAGCAGGGTACCCAACACATACTCTCCTAGCTCTCCCATGCAAAACTACACTAACCTTCTGGAAAATCTTTTACATCTATTCACTAGAGGGAAAAAAAGGGTGGGGAGGGGGTTACCCCAAACAAGATATTTATAGAAACAGACTTTTTTTTCATCTTTACTTTTGCAAAGGAAATGGATGCCTTCTTGAGAAAAGCTGTTTATGCAAAACAGCAAAATCTGGGAAAGACTGAGAATTAATCCAATCACAGGCATTATTTAGAATGACAATACTATTCACAAATAAGTGATGTACACAATGATTACCATGAACCATGTGTGCCTTTAATGTAATTAATCATAATAAAAAATAAGTGTATTTGACTTCTTTTAAAATAGTTAATCCATGAATGGAATATATGGTTACTCTTCATTTTGAGCACACATGTCCCAGGTACTCTGGATTAAAAGCAATTTAATCCACCATTTGTGTATACTGAATTAAGCATGATCATACAGCGTTAGGAGCACACACCAGAGAAGAAACCAGTCTGTGACTACACTCGCTTTTCCGAGCTCGCCTCTAGACATTTTAAGAGCAGCTTCTGGAAGGATGATAATAAACTCAGAATAGATGAGGTGTTCCCTAGCTCCTGAATTTGTTAAGGTTGACCAGTAATGCTTCTACTTGTGTAAGGAATGAGTAATGTCCTTATAAAAGACTGTGTTTTCAGGGAACTGACCAACAGCAAAGAAAGAAAACATATTTGCACCAATCCCTAAGCAGTTAGCATGACTTTTGCTTGGAACAGGAGGACATACTGTACTTAAATTTACCCACTACAAATGGTTCCCCTCCACTCAGCCATTGCTATTAAAAGAACCAAGCTGTTCTAAAGACAAGCAGGAAGAGGATATCCAAAATGTGTAGGTGGGATATTTTCATAGAGCTTCTCTAAATTCCAAATACCTGAACAAACCAAACCAAGTTAAAACCCCAACTCAAGCTATGACCCATATTAATTATAAAAACAATGTCCACCCTTTTCTCTATTCAGTTCTATCTATGAGTATATTTTTTATAAAAAAAACTTTTGATAAGACTGCTCACAAATGTTTGCAAAGAACCATGCCATCCTAGGTCTAAATTTCTTTCTTTCTTTTTTTTTTTTTTCAGATTTTTTTTTTCCCTCCAGTTCCGGCTTAATAAATATATACCTATTTGCTTTTTAAAAATCTATTTTGGGGACACCTGGATGGCTCAGTGGTTGGGCGTCTACCTTCAGCTCAGGTCCTGATCCTGGGGTCTGGGATCAAGTCCCACATCGGGCTCCTTGCAGGGAGCCTGCTTCTCTTTGCCTACGTCTCTGCCTCTGTGTGTGTGTGTGTCTCTCTCATGAATAAGTAAATAAAATCTTTTAAAAAAATAAAAATGAATTAAAAAATAAATATCTATTTTGTCCCATGTAAAATAGTAAAACAGTCCAAATATTATTATTGTTCTGAAAGCAAAGTTTTTGAAAGACATGCCCTCATCATTGATTGTAAGGGATGTAGTGAGTATGCCCTATATGCCTGCACCATAATAGCTGCCATAGGGATTCAAGACTTATAACTATAAATCAAAGCCCCATGCTTAGGAGCTAACCATTTAGTATGACATGCATACATAAAATTATTACATTTCCCTCTGAGAGGTATAGACAAAAGGAGGAGGAAAATCCTTAAGGAATTTGGTTAGCATGTAAGAAAAGAAAGGACACATGGGAAAGAATAGAATAAACAAAAGCCTGAAAATCTGAAAAAACACAGCTCATTTGCAGGACATCAAGGAGGTCAACAGAACTGATCAGAGGGCTAGAGACAAGTTAAGAATTAAAACTATCCAGGTGGGACAGGTTCAGAGGTCACTTGTCTTAACATCTTTGTTTTACAAATAAAGAAAGCAGGCTCAAGGTGGTGAATGAATCAACAAATACTTTGAAGTGCTATTTACTCTACTAAGCACTGAGATGCAAGGGTGAGTGACAAAATGTCATTGACCTCAGCAAGTCCAAGGAGTTAAGTGAGGGGTGGAGACAGACCAAAACAAACAAACAAACAAACAAACAAACACAAAAACCCACACACAATTAAATTGATCATTTCACGTTCTGGTAAGTCCCAGGAGGAAAATCATGTGATAAAAGGCAAACTGGAGATAGAGGGACAAAACCTCTCAAACCTGAATCTCAGATGGCTTGTTCAATCAAAAAATGTGACATTTGAGCTGAGACTTGAACCAAGAAGGAGCCATACCTGAGAAGATGTGGGTAAAGAGCATTCTAAATAGGAAAACAGTAAGAGCAAAGAGCAAGGCAGGAAAACAATTTAGCAAGTCTAAGGATCAGCATGAAGGCCAATATAGTTGGAGCCTCATAGGGAATGGAGCGTGTAGAGAAGGATATGCTGCAGGTCACAGTGAATAGCTTAGATATTATTCTAAGGGCAATGAAAATTTATTGGAAAATTTTGAGCAAGGAAAAAAAATCATATAGTTTATACTTAGTATGCTACTCTGAGGAGTGTCAGGGAGGGTAGTTAAGAGCTTTTGCAGCACACAAGGCCGATATATGGCCCAAAGGACACTGATCGCTCCTCGTTGACTATCATAACTTTGATATGTGGGATAGCCAAGTGCACGAATTGAGAACATATTTAAGTTGGGAACTCAGGAGAAGATCCATTTGTGGCTATAAAACTTTGAAAATTATCAGCATAGGCATGATGTTTGAAATCATGTGAGTATTGCTATCTGCCAGAAAGAGCATTTAAGTAAAGATAAAAGGATTGAGGACTAAGCCCAAGGAGACTATAACACGTAGGGGAAGGGCCAGCAAAGAAGACCGAGAAGAGGCAGTGGGAGAAGAGTCCCACAGCAACAGTGTTGCAAGGAAGCTGGGAGAACCAAGTGTTTCATCAAGCAAGACTTGATAGATGGTCAACTATCCCAAATGCATAAAGAGTTGAAGACATAGAATGACCACGGGCCTTGGCAAGATGTACAGGAGGTGAGGAACTTGAGAAGTTAGTAGAGATTATGTGAATTTGAGGAGTGTTAATGAACAGTGGTGTTTCCAGGCCAACTAATCTAAAGGCAGGTCTCTGGATTCCACCTCCTGCGCTATTTTTTGACTCTCAGCTGCCTCTCATCTGTGGACCTTAGAGACCCCCTGAAGAATTTTAAGCAGGCAAGAGGGATGCTGAAAGAGAGTTATTGTAAAGTTAATCTGATAGCAGGGTGGCAATCACTTCAAGGTAGAAGACTCCAAGATCTATAGCTCCAGGGTGATGAGAGCCTGCATTCCTTGGGCCAAGAATAGGGATGCATGGACCCACAGGGGCAGCTCTAAAGAATACACAGCACCAAAGCAAGCTATAATGACTAAAATGGCTTTCAACTGAGTACCACTGAGAGCAAAAGTCATTCAATAAGGTAGGAGAAAATAATGTGGCTAAACACAAAATGGCTAAGTACTTTTTGCCATCACAGGGTATGTTGTGTGATATCTGCATTTTAAAAGATATCTATAAAAATATCAACTTTCCATATTTTTCTTCTTTTATTATATATTAAGAGCAGTCTTCTTTTATAATTGCTAATACTTTGAATAGAATATAAGCTAGTCTTCCTAACCATCATTCAACTTACAGTCCAACATGTGTACTAACACGATCACCTAGAAGGTAAATAATACAGCATTAAGAGTTCAGAATTAAAATCCCATTTCAGAAACATTTCAATTCAATGCTATTAAGAATTTACACATCTTGTTGCCACCCTAAAATGCTGTTCTACCAAAGTCCAGAGTTTGGCACTTCGGTCCTTCATACTTCTCCCCCATATCTTTACTGGCCTTTTCATTCCAACACAAAACGCACTAGAAAAATGAAGATGTATCTCAGCCTCCTAAGGAACTGTGTGATTGCCTCTAGGGGGAATATATTCTACAAGGGGGTAGAAAACGATGAGGATTATAAAACACTTACTTTGGTTTGTTTGTTTGTTTTACAAAAAAGCATTGCAACTATTCTTCCTTAGCTTTTCGCATAAGAAAGATGCACCCCTTAATCATGGAAACCCAACTTAAAGGATGCAGGGTCACAAAGAGGTGCTGGGATTTTCTGTGCGTGCAGCTCTAAGAGCAGCCCACAGGGCAATGCAGCATGCTTGGAATATTATTTAACTAATCTGCATGCACATATTTCCTTCATCCATCTTTATGGGAGTGGAGGCAATTCTTGATATTTTAGACAATTGTCAGGTGTATTTTTTATGTCATTTAAACTTCTGATGCAGTAAATGGTCTCCAAAAACTCTGTCAAACCCCAATCATATTGGCTTCAGTACAATGAGAAAATGATGAAAACAGAGTGTATTCTAAAATCACATTACCAAAGACTCATTAATCACTGCATTGTTAACAAATGTTCCAGATTTTAATATGTAGTTCAAAACACAGCTCCACATTCTTCTATATACAACATTTTCTAGAACTATTCATTTCTAAATAGTAACAAATCTATACATTAATTAATACAACAAGAGAAAGCATTTTTAAACAAGTTATCAGACCATCAATTGCTCTGGGTAAAAATACAAACATGCTTCGGGGTATACCTTATCAGAGAGAACAGTTGAGGGAGGAAGAGATGGCCCTGGCAGTGGTCAAAAGCCATCCCATAATCCAATGTAAAGTCAGCAGCAACCCTCTCCAAGGTCCCTAAGAGACAAGAAGGCACTGGGAATGACATCAGGGAGGTACAGAGTATTGTCTGTGCTTCCCCAGATGTCCTGGTAGCAGACAGACTTTTTCCCTCTATAAGGGAAAATCAGTCAGCAAATGTGGCTCAGTTGACAGCTCTAGATCACAACTTTTGAGCAATGACAGGACAGAGATGATAGGGACAGGAAGAGGCCTTTCTGCAATGCTAGAACCATAGGCACTGGCCTCATCATCCTAATTATAGGAATTAGAGGGTGAGAAAGGAAATGAAGTTCCACTGACGAGGAGAGACCATGGTGTGATACAACTCAGAAGACCTGACTTCTAATCCTGGCTTTGCCATTCATAAACTGTGTGGCCCTGGGCCTGTTATTTAGTCTATCTGATCCTCTATTGTGTGACTTAGAAACTTGGGAAGAGAGCAGCATCTATCCTATCTGCCATATGAGTTTTATAAGAATTCAGTGAGAGTATGTATTTGGAAGCTCTTGGTAAATTGTGAAGTCTTGTGAAAATGGAGATTTCTCATTTCAGGCCAGGAGCACATCCTTTAAATTGTAGACCCTAGGTAGCCAGGGAAGGTTTTAGATCTTCACAGTAACCCATTAAAAATGGTGTTTTAGGAAGATGAGCCTTGCAGTAGAATGAAGAATTGACTAGTGACTGGTAGAGAAACCAGAGTCAGGAACACCATCTAACAGGCTGTGGGAGACTAGGTGTGACATTGGAAAGCCTTTCTAGGGTCATGGTGGTTGAAACACACAGCAGGGGACCTTTTTTGGATAATGTTAAGCATGAGGAATAATAATGTATTACAGAAGAATGTTACATGAACTATCATTTGAATCAACCCAATCACTCAATCCTTCAGCCCTCCACTAACATCCCAAATTTAATCCCATTACTCTCCTGGACCTTCTGTTTCTCCCCTACCTCAAACTCAGACCTCTACTTGTTAGTGCCAGACTCCTTTCTCAAAATGTTTTTCACTTCCTCACAGCTGCTGAGGAGGCTCTTTGACCTCATATTGACTTCTCGTCCCTTAATCTTCAGGTCCCTTCCCAGACCATCTGACTTCTCTGTTTTGGCAACCATGGAACACAGAGTCAGACATTTCAGCAACACCCTCATCAGCCTTCTACAATCTTTTCTCGCTGTACTTCACCTATCCTTCTCATGCCCCCCTTCAAATGGGGCTCACTCCACAGGCTGCTTTCACTGATTCCCTGGGTTGCATGGCAATACCAGCAAAAGCCACTGAATAGTGCCACCTGGGTTGTGATCTCCAAATTCTAATGAATTCTTTCAGGACAAGGATGCTGTCTGGTTCATTACTGTATCCACAGAAGTGAGCCCAGGGCCTGGCATCTAAAACATCCTCAATGTATACTGCATGAGTGAAATTGATCATATCTGGAAATCCTATAATCTATGTCTCCTATTACTTCACTTTTCTTGGCTTCCACCTATCCCTTCTGCTCCTCTTTATCAGGTTATATTTTTTCTTCCTATCCTCGAAATAAAAGTATTTCCCAGGGTCCTAAACTCAACTCCCTTACATTTCCCTTTTGTTCACTCTCCAACAAAGACCAGTTGCCACCCACAAACCCAAGAGAATTTTGATCATTTTCATTAGGACCCAAGTTCCACACTCTTGCCAAGAGTCCCACAACTTGAATCCTGCTCCAGAAGGTGAAGCTTCACCCCATCCTCCTCCCCAAAGAAAGACTCCAATGACAAGGAACAAAGGTCAGAGAAGAATTTGACCCTCCCAGTGGGGACAACTGAGCCTCAAGTGGGATTGACCGGCAAGCCTTTGCCACCAGACACAGTCACCAACTTGTCCTACATTAATAACAAAGAAGCCTCTTTTCTCAGCAATCATTAATTGCCTTTAAAAGTCCAGGTTCTCTGAGGCCTGAGGGCTTTACACCTTTAAAGTCATTGGGTACCCTTCCTCTATGACAGCCTTTCACCTAAAAGAGAAAGGTTTGCTTCAGCGCTTCATTAGAAATGGAGAAAACTGGCCCTCCACTGAGACCCTACTCCAAATCTTCCCCTTTAGCCTACATGGCTTTGACTCTGAGTAAGTGTCCACGCAAGGTTCAGCCTCTAGCTGGGCTCTATCATATTTCCTCCTACCCACCAATGCCCAGGCACAACTCAAAGCCACAGTTATAACCACAGGTTCCTCATAGCCCTATCTGGACAGAGCAGTTACATGAAATCAAATATGTCTTTGCCCCCGTGGTTTTGCCTTTCTTTTCTCTCTTACTGGGACCTTCATTCCTTGAGCCACTGGGGCCAATCTCAACCATCTTTGATGCTTCTAGTGCTCGGTCTGGACCAGGCATGGGACATACTCATCTTCTCCCCATACTAGGGAGGATCTATCCTTTTTCAAGCTTAGTAATATATATTCCTGGTTTTTCTTAAATTTATTCCCCCCTAGGAAGATAAATTATTTATTGGACTATGCTATGTGGTCTTATGAATACCTCTCAACGCACATAAAACTAACCTACATAATAGAAGGAAACCGTTTTCAATATGACCTTACCCACAGGAGTCAGTTTGTGATTTTACACAAAATGAGGCACTTGTGGGCAATTACTTATTTAAATATCTATAAATCTTCATGTTAAGAATTTTTTAATGTCCAGTAAGAAAAAATCTAATGGTTTAGAAAGGGGGAAAATGTGTAAAATAATATTCTGCAACATGGGAATTTGAGAAAATGAGTGTAGATAATTATAGCAATCTGCCTGACACAAGGCAAGAATTCCCCCACAAATGTGCTTAGAAGAGATTCCTACCCATCCTTTAGTTTTGAAGCAACCAGACAGCCTCATGTAACTTTAGTAAGTTAGAAGAATGCCTCCGATGAAAATTCTTGGACCTGAGATCCATCATTTGCATTTTAAAGAAAATGGCCACTAAGGTCTTGCTTTCAGAACAGTTAGACCCACACAAATTTTTCTTTTATAGAAAATATGTCTTCTTCCAGACTAAGTGAAAAGAGTAGAGTAAAATATTTCCACTACAAATGCATCTATCTCTATCCACCGTTGTTTACACACGGCTTTTCTTCTACCCCTGAGCTCCCAGTCTTCTATTCTATGAAAGCTCTTCCCTTTGCCACCATTCCACAGGGACGGACTTCTACGCTGCTGACTCAAATGATGACATCTTGTTGTAGAAATCTGAGCACCTCACGGTGGATCCACGCATCAGTCACTGAGGGACGCTGCCAACTTCTGTCACAAGAAGATTAAGACAACACACTCAAAGCTGCAAACATTGCCCTAACTAATTAGCAGTTTTGTTTGCATTATCAGGGCTGCAGGAGGACTGAGCCCAGAATCACCAACCTCTCTCCTGACATGGCACACAGGAGGTTAGAGCCTTCCAGCTCCTAAAACCCAACAGATAATCTCCAAGGGGAGGCGTGTCCTTTAGCTACATCAAGACAATGTGTTTTGAGTATAAGGCTCATCGGTTTATGAGGTCTCATAATCTTCATCTGTAAATGATGACAGTAAGATATAAAAGTTTTTAAAACTTGAGTAATCACTGAGAAGAATTCATAAAACTAAGGAATCCTTCAATGCTATTAATGTACCTAGTTACATAGGTAGGAGAGAATCATTTACCAAATGAAATATTTTTACACCCTCCCAGAAGGAGCCTTATAAGTGGGTCATTCAATTGTTCTGACACTATCAATTAGGTATTATCCTAATTGTAGGTGATTTGGGGGGTTTCTTTTATCCTTATGTAATACTAGAGCAACATACCTACGAGAAGGTAAAATTAAGTATCATATCACCTCAGTGTTAGTGTTTTAGACACTTAGTGTCTGCATCACCCTTGTAAGCCCTACAACATAATAGAAATCTCAGTTAAAGGATAACATATTAACCAGGAAAGTCTATCAGCTTCTCTGACCAAAGTCGATACACCAATCATTCATACTACATTTGAACAGTCTGATTATCCATAATTAATAAAAGTGTCTCCATAGAAACCAAGTATACAGTGAAATTCACTTATAGTGAAGGATTTGCTTTAACAAAAAGACTTCAAGCCAAGATTTTGCTATAACTTAGGTTTACACATCATCATACACTGATGTCATTAGATATTACTACACCTTTAGGATTTCACAGTCTTGAAGATTACAAAAGCTCTGCACATGGGGAGAGAGAAAAAAAGGTTTGGAAGAAAAGATTTGCATATGTAGTTATAAAAATACCAAAGCAGATTCCATGCTAAGCTCTGCCAAAGGAGAATAATTACCATTGCCCATCAGCATGCAGCCTTGAAATTATATTCTCTTCTCCCTGCAGAAGCAGTCATCAGATTATCAAAATGAGGTTATCCTGACTACACTCAAATAGTTCTTATACAGAATAAGCACAATGCAATCAACAGACAAGCAGCGATTTCCCTCCCACACAAACTATAATCTTTTGTGAAATATATTTTTAATGAAGAATACATAGCCCTCCTACACGTTTGGTTCTGCTCTCACACTCCTCCACATAAAAGCATACATACTTTTTAAAGAGAAGGTGAAGAATTTTATAGCTTCTAATAACATCCCCTACAGTGCATGGCAAAAAGGAATATTAACATCTGAACTAACCCCCAAATGTATCTTTTTCATATAATGTTACTCTTATAAAAATAAAACAAGTTACCAATGGCTCCTGGGGGACAGTATGCTGAAATCAACATAAACAATGGATCTTACCAAAATTTTAGTGATTTCTTTCTATTTAGATACATTAAAAGGGCTAAATTCATTCAACAACTAATGACTCAAAACTCATGAAACTTAATTTTAAACTTGCAATTTCAAATTATAAATTGCTTGTCATGAGTCATACTGCTTATTCAAAAAGCAAGTGTTTGAAAAGAAAGTTTTTTGTAGGTGAGGTTGATAGTGGTACTCATTTTTCTTTCTCCCTCAATCATCTGAATTTAAAATGTCAAAAATTGAAACAATATGACTAGATCGTTGGATAGATTTTTACCATTAGGATAGCTAATTGGAAATGAGGCTATAAAAGGAATTATGTATGCCCATGCCCACTCAGTGGAATTGTAAGAGGCAAAAAGAGACAAAAATCCCTCCACTAGGGCTTATTTACCCCACACAGCACCTGGTTTAGGGTCCTAGGCTCTGGGATGTATTTCTGAATTTGGTTCCTAGGAGGCAAGCCATTAAGAAATTAGTTACAGTGATAAGTAGCCTTGGTAATCTGTACATCAAGGAGCTATGCCTTCATTCTAGGAAATTAAAAAAAAAAAAAAAAGGAACAAGACTAGCTAAAGCCAAATTAATCAATGTTATTTTTCCATAAAGAAATAGTCTTAAAAGATCAGAAAACCAATTTTGCCTAAATGCTTAAATGTTGTAATTGCTTTACACTAAAAGGAGTGTTTTAATTTTGTATAATTGTCATTTAAAAAACAAAATCATTGCTGAAAGGATAGCCTGCAAACACAGGCAAAGCAGAGTTGGTTTGACTCACGTGTGTACCTCAGCCCATCTAAATAGAACCTGCTATTCTCTAACTTAGCACAAGGTTAAGAACTACTTTTGCAAACAAAGCACCATCAGGGAAAGAGAGAGAGAGAGAGAGAAGAGGAGATGAAAAGAGAAAGAGGCAGGAAAGAAGGAGACAGGAAGACAGGACTAGGAAAAAAAGTTTAGGAGATGGATTCCCGCATGGGGAAGCAAATGTTGCTGCTGACAGGCTGGTGAATCAATCTCCATAGAGAGTTCAGGAGCCTCACTCTCACAGGTGTAAGAAAGACATGGGGAAACAGAAGAAAATGCGAAAACGTTGTGAATACAGTTAAAATCCCTTCCACGCGCATCCACTGGTGCCCAGCTCTACTCCCCAAAGCATGTCGATGTGAGGTGCAGGCAAACTTTCAGAATCCCCTCCAAACATATCCCGATGAAAGACAGCACAGATTCCCACGTATCTCTATGAACGCTGGCACACCTTTCGGTTCAGAGCCCCTAGTGCTACACGGGTTCCTGACAGCCCAGGCTCTCGCCGATGGAATCTGGCTAGCTGATTTGAGAAACAAAAGCCCAACTCATTAAAGAGAACTCGGTGCCTTCCCCGCCAACCCCGCAGAGCCCCTGGTGCCTCCACAGCAAGGTTCTGACTGTCCGCTTCCTGGGCTTCGGTCCCGGCGGTGCACCTTTCCCCACACACAGCCTCTCGGGCTAAGGAACCAGCTGAGCCAGAACTGCTGCTGTTCACAAAAGGAATTCCCCCTCCCTTCCCCTCCTTCTCCCTCCCCTTTCTTCTCTCGTCCCTCCTCCCATCATCCGCTGGTGAATAATAGCACTCTGCTACCTGCCTGGATCAACACCGTAAGCCCCTGTCTTCAAGCATTCAGAGAATTTAACAGCCTGGAAATTCCTGTTGTCCGTTCGCTGAGGTCACAGATAAAGCTAAACAACAGCCGTGGTTCCCATCAATCATAAGTCACTCACTGATAGAATGTATGGTAGGAGACCTGATGTAAGCAAGTCACCAGAGAAAATACCCACTGATGACGCATATCCAGGCATAAAAATAGTTACAGGGCCCTCAAAGGGATTATTCAACAGCCTACATTTAGACTTTCTTACAAGAGACCTGAAGTCAACGTGCTGCAGTTTAATGGCTGGATAGAGTTGAAGTTTTAAGCTTCCTCAACAGACAAAACCACAAATCACTGGTTTAAATAAGTGCCTGCAATAACTTAGTAAATTTTAGTTTAGTAAATTTTAACACGACTTTACAAGCATTAAACGGAACCACCAACTATCTTATAAAATGCCACGTAATCTCTTTTATTTGTGTCCTCCCTCATATAACAATTCCTTTTTTTTTTTTAAAAAAGCAAGCTCTCCAAACCTTGATAATTGGCCCAAAGAAAAACAACATCCATTGCTTTCCAAATCGATGTTAGGAAAATAACACATATTGCAGTTCTGCTTCTATATCCTTTTAAAACATGTTTCTAAGGACAGCGAAGCTTAATTATATGTTTCACTGACCTTCTGCATGCCGTATTCACAATTATGTTTTTCCCGTATTGGTCTGATCCCTTATGGAAATAATGATCACATGCATTAGAGACACCTACTATGTATCTTACACATAGTAGGCATTATTACTGTTTGCCACATAAGCGAATGAATCAATGAATCAACGAAATGCTATGTACAAATATTTTAATTGAGTGACAAGTAACATGGTAACTAAGACTGAAATCCTGGTTTTTTATTTTATGAGGAAACTAACTTTTTACATGTGTAACAATTTTAATAGTTTCAAGTCATCTGTTCTCTTTTTCCTCCCACTCAAACATATGCATAGTTACCCTGCATAGAAAGGGCTTTTCACATAGCTTTCATATTAGAAATGTTGGATTTTTGCACATTTTAATATTTGAATATATAAAAATGTTCCCTTCATGGTCTCCATTAAGCAAATGTGCTGACACAATGAACAATAAAGGCAACTGTCTATGACATAACCCAAAATTCTGCCCCCGAACTTGCATACCCTACTTGTTAGTCTTCATTATAAATCCTTTCCTAATAGTGGACAGATTTACATTGTTACCCAGTTAAGTACTAGCTATGGAACATCTCTCTGTGAGAGAATTTATCTCGGTGCTTAATAATACTAACTATCCTACCCCCAAAATTGGCAAATACCTATTAGCAACATTGCCATAACTTTTGACAAATGTAAGGGCTTTATTCTACAGGGTACACTTCCAGCAACAGTAACCAGATGACATTTTTCTTCCTATACTGATAGGTTCTACATCACTTTCCTCAAGTATGATAACACTGCTATAAATACAAGTGAAAATTATTTTTAGTACTAAGATTTCGCAAAGCATTCACGTTTCTCTCCTGTGCATATGTGTCAACAGTATGTGGCCTAGTTTAAAGAATCTAAGCGGAAATGTTCACTAGTGCCCTCTAGTTGAGCATTGCTAAGGCAATTTTGAAGAAACACACGTGTACTTTACCTTACCCACTCACAAATATTGTAAAAACCATCAACAGCTCTGCAATTAATTATTCACATAAAAGGTAGAATAATAAAACAAATTAAATCTAGGGTCTATTTTATTTCATAAGGTTTCATTATTCATTTTTGAAAATGCATAAAGAAATTTTTTTTATTTTTTTAAGATTTTATTTATTTATTCATGAGAGACACAGAGGGAGAGGCAGAGACATAGGCAGAGGGAGAAGCAGGCTCCGTGCAGGGAGCCCGATGTGGGACTCCATCCTGGGACTCCAGGATCACACCCTGGGCTAAAGGTAGACGCTAAACTGCTGAGCCATCCATGCATCCCAAGAAAATAACAATTTTTTTTAAGGGGAAAAAAATCAAACAGACAAGATAATAAGACATATTTGTATTTGCAGAAGAAGAGAGAATGTACTTAACTGACTCAGAGACCAAAAATGTTTCATGAAATTTACAGAAGCTCATGTTTTTAAATAGCTCAAAAACTAGACAGGGCACCCAGAAATAATCAGGTTTCATCGTGCATCATACATTTGACAGCCTTCTGTCATAGTGATCTATGATGGTCAGGTCTGAATTGAGGACCTCAGATAATTTCAAAACAAAGCCTATCTCCAAAGCTGGCACTGTTTAAAATTGCACAGACATAACCTATCAATACAGAGATCACAGATTGAATTCCATAAGAAATTATTTCCATCAGCACTCCTGGTTTTGGTAATTCCACGCCTGTTAAAATTTACTATCACCAGCACAACTGATTTTCTTTTAAAGAAAATGGAACTTCCTCACCCTAGAGTAGAACCTGTGGTACCATTATAATTAGTTAAGTCTGTGATATTATTTTCTGCTGCAACAAAGAAGCTAAACACTGCTTGATATTAAGAAATGCCAAAAACTATGTCAAGGGGCAGTGCTAACTTTTATCTTTTAGAAATATTAAACAGCACAATCACCTGTTTACTAAATTAGGACCAGATTATTTAATGATCTGGACAGAACTGGGGGTTGGTTTGGGGAGCATCACTGAAGACAATGTAGCAAAAAAAAATCTGCTTTTTCAACATTAGGCTCTTTCTAAAAGCCATATTTATATCCTCCCTCTATGTCACTATAGAATACCAGGATAATAAATCTTTTTGAATGCTGTGGCTCTATTAAAAAAAGGGAAAATGCATCCCTGGTTCACTATCCTGGGCCCAGCCTAGGACAGACCCATTCCATTCAGACTATAAGGTTAATTCTCCCTTCCAGTCTCAATATTATTGCAGGATTCTGTTTATTTTTAATTTATTTAATCACATACTTAAAATGTCTCATTGTTTAACAGCAGACTTTTCCACTTAACAGTTATGATTGCTTTCTGAACATTTTATGACTTGTAGTCAATTAAGCCATTGTCTTCACCCTTTCCCACCATGCAACACACCCACATGAGCGTGTGTGAGCACACATACACACACACATATACACACGTACAACCTTTTCCTTACACCTAATCTCCTTTGATGAGGCCAAACTTTCACCAAACACATGTAAGAGTCATCTTTAACTTCTCCTTGCTCTCAGCTCTAATCCAAAAGCTGGACAATTTTACCCAAGTTATGCCCTTGTCTTTCTTCTCTCCAACTCCACCACTGTGACCTCAGTCTTAGCTTTCCATGTACTTTGCCCTAGGTAAATACAATAACTATCCTATAATACTGCAAGTAACCTTTATAAAACAGAAATCTGACGATGGCACTCATCGGATTAAACCTTTCAATGGCTCCTGGCTGCATCATATGAAGTCTTGCATCAGAGAACATCTTACATGATCATAATTATTCATTATGTGTCTAAACTCTTTTAGGTTTGAAGCTGCTTGAGATGAGAGACTATGCTTTGTTGCTTGTTGCATCTCCAGCTCCCGGCAGAGTGAGTGCCTGCATTTGCTGAATTGAAGTGGACCAAATGGTAGGACAATGCATTGACAACAACTCCAAATGTAGTTCCACTATACTACATAAAGAGACAGCATGGCAGACCAATGGGTTCAACCCACAGCCATCCTAGGCAATTACATAACCTCTTTAAATGTTAGGTTCCAAAAAAATGGTGTCAGGATTAAAAAGAATAGTATACATTATGTGCCTAAGACAACAGATGACATACATTGAGAAGGTACTAAATAAATGGTAGCTATTATTATGTCTTAAGTAGAAATGTGTAACAATAATTTCATCTCCAATGATCAGTTGTACATACATACATATATCAGACAACAAAATTATCTGTTTCAGGGCTGTTGACTAGACACATATCTATATAGCTGTCTAGTGCCATACGTGTAGCCAGTAACCATATGCAGCTGGTGTGACAGAGGAACTGATTTTTTAATCTTAATATAATTTAAACATAAATAGCCCCATGAGGTCAGAGGACTCCCTTATTGAACTGCGAAGATTTACTGCAACTCTGATATCAGTGGTTTCCCCCACTAGGTGCTGTCCCCTCTCCTTCCAAGCAAATCAGTTTTTTTGTAAGTTTCAAGTATCAAGGTCAATACTTCTCCTGTTAAAGAAATCAGACCCCAAATAATTCACTCTATCCAAAGAGATTAAGTCCTAAAGTATGAGAAGATCCTATGACAGAGTTCCACATGGAGTATTCATGTTGAGTGAATGATGGTGTCATTTAAAGAAACAAATGAAGAATACAGTTCAGAGAATGGAACCCCCACCACAACACAGAGAGAAAGATTACAGTGGCAAGTGCACAGGATTTGGGAGCCCAAGACCTTCCTTCAAACTCCAGCTCTGCCATTCACACATTCCATGAGATCTCGTGAAATTCTTTTGACCTCCTATCTGTCAAATAATGGTAATATTAAGACAACTCACAAATATCTGTAATAATTGGAGGAGATAAATCAGATATATAAATAGCAGTGCAAATGGTGTAACTGAGAAAGTTATAAAAATAACATTTAAATCTCTACCTCTGTATTATAGTACATAATATCCTATAAATATGAGGTGTACTGTACATGAGTCTTGACAATTTGGGTAAATGCCTATAGGGAAAGAATAACTATTACAGGGATGACTACACATCCACTTATAATCTATAATAAAAGGATTCATTAGTTCATTGTGATCAATAACTGTAGTATACAATCTCTCTGACACCAACATCGGGTAATGTTGAAATTTGCTTTCAAAGGGTGCCTGGTGGCTCAGTTGGTTAAGGATCTGCCTTTGTCTCAGATCATGATTTCAGGGTCCTGGCATGGAGCCCCATGTCAGTCTCTGCTCCTCCCTCTTCCTCTGCCCTTCCCCCTACTTGTGCTCTCTCCCACTCTCTCTCAAATAAATAAATAAAATTAAAAAAAAAAAAGAAATTTGCTTTCAGATATACGACCTGTCTCCTTTATTATACCACATGTGCTAAAGGGACAGGATCTGAGGCCCTCAGCAATATTTGGTAATAATGCTTCATTTCTGTTCTGTATTTTCACATTCTTAAAGTCATCTTCAAGACAACTCAAGATAGACCAATAATTTTATTATTCCCATTTTTCAGAAAGGCAAAGAAATAACATGGTTAGTAGGTAACACTATCACGTTGATAATTCCATGTCTAGAGTTCTTGACATTATACTGCGGGGAAATCTCCAAAAGAGAATCCAAATTTGTGTTCATCTGCCCTCACAAGAAGAATTTTAACAAAATATTAGGTATCACACTAGTACCTATTATCATGTACTATAATAATATAGAAGGTAAAGAGTTAAATGCTACTTTTATAACTTTCTCAGTTACACCATTTGCATGACTATCATGTGTGTATATAATACATAATTTAATATTGGTTAATATTAATATATAATTTAATAGTTTTAAAAAGCATTTCTCTGCACACTCAACAGATCCTTATAACACCTTACAAAGAAGGTAAGCATCAGGTAGTATGATCCCCATTTACAAGAAAGAGGGGCTTGGCGAGTCCTTGACCCTGAACCCTGCCTTTGCGGTACAATGAGAACAAGGATGTTTGTACTTGGGCTGTAGGTCCACATGTACTGCCAAGTAGCTGAGTAACTTCAGGTAAGTCACTCAACCTCTCTGGACCTCACAGAATGTGAGTCTCACAGATATCACCCTGCTGTTAAATTGCTGTCATTCTGCAACTCAGCTACCTCAGAAACATTGCAGAGACAAGGCTCCAGATGGTCTAAAATCTCGCTGATTTTCCATCCCCTCTCATACATCATCCTGCCTCTTCAGATATCTCACTGCTTTTTCACAGTTGAACAAACTGGACCTAATTAAGGAGTTCATTCTATTTGTTTGTTGGTCTATCTTGAGAGAGCATTAGGCCCCACTTACTCTTTGATCACTTGGCTTATGTACAGCCAGCAAAAACATTCTTCTACAAGAAAGACTAGCAAGACAGACATGCACAGGCACAAGGGTCCCAGGGAAGAGGGTGTGTCCTCCTCTTGTGGCTCTCTCACTTCCCTGCTACACTTTCACTTCTTCGGGGATGGAAGGTACCTGGTTGTTTTGATGGCATGTAATATCTTTTTCATTTTTATTTTCCAAAGGGACAGTACCAAACCTAAGGTTAATAGGAAGACGAGTTCTAGCATCTAGGTCCAGGGACAGGGTCACAATTGCTTTAAAAGCAATTTAAGTGGCCCCACAAGAAACTTTCTACCATGAGTGGAGGGTAAGTCCAGAAGAAGTCATGGCTGAGGGGGCTTAGCTGACGGCAGCACTCAAGGACCCACATCCACACAGACCCCCTCTGCTGGCACAGATAAAGTTCTTCCTACATCTCTGCTGAAGCAGGTGCCAGAGAAATAAGCAACCTGACCCCCTCAAGAGTCTTTGGAGCCTGGCAGTAACCTGAGCTGCTCTAGGTTATTTTTGCTGAGAGCTAGTGGTTCTTAAAGGGACTGTGGTCTACGTGCACATATCCAGACACAGAATGCAAATCAATGGAAAGACCAATGTGATGTCCCTATCTTAATTAAATGCGGCTTATCGAAAGGATGTAACAAATCAATGAGAAAATATGTGGGCAATATTTTAAAGGACTCGATCGTAATATCCTATGATATAGCATCATAGTTTTAAACAATGGATATGCTGAATAAATACCCCAGACCCCACTGGTTTAAAGTGTAACAAGAAAGCAGGCTGTGTCCTGAGTGCTGGACTGCCACTTAAGAAGGGACTGAAGGGCAGAGATTGAGAGGTTGCCAGCGCTGTGCTCAACAGTTATCACCCTGTTTCGATGCTCACTGTGCCCTTACAAGTATAATCGCTGTACAAGAAGGAAAGTGGAGCTCAGGAAGCCTTCATCACTCACTCAGGAGTTAGGTAATGGCCAGTTGCGGGCCCCCTTCCACCTTCTACCTGCGCGGGTGAAGATGCGAAGATTTGGAAAGCAAATACCCCATTCAAAAACAATTCTTGTGGAACAACCAGTCCTTTCATTCCCTGCCCCACATCCCCAAACTGGCCAGGGAGGAACAGGAATAATCCAGTAACTAGGAAAGTGGGATCTGGAGTCACAAGCACCCAGATTTGCAAACCTGCTCTACCACAAATCCACCGGGTGACCTTGGTCAAGTCAGGTACAGTTCCCGAGCCTCAGAGACAGTAAGAGAAACACCAGCATCATCAGGCTGCTTATGGAGATTAAATAAGATCATCTCTTGAGTTATGTATTTGGAACAATGCCTACATGTGGTAAACAGTTGCTAGTATTAGTTCTATCCATATTCCTATCAGGCAAGTGTGTAATTCAAGTTGCCTTGAAATTTGGTGATGTCTAGTCACAGGCATCAGCTAGTTGTTAGGCAGGTACCTTGCAGACGTGCTCTCCAGCGCTCACAAGTTTGTCAGGCAGGTAATTCTACTCCCTTTTGCACATGAGGGACACGGGGCTCAGAGAAGCAGAGCTCATTGCCCGAGTAAATGACAGAGCAGGGATTTTAACTTGGTGCAACTTCAAAGTCAGGATTCCTTTTACTCCATTGAGAAACAGGGAACAGCATGGAAAGCAAATGGAAGAATGCTCAAGAATAACAACTTTTTCCCCAGGTCAGTCACATAACCTCTCAACTAGTTTCACCTTCCAGCTATGAATGCTTTTGGTATTTGGTCTTATCTCTGCAGCAAACTACACATCCAGTACTGATCTACAGGCAATTCTACAATAATAATAGAGTTTTCTGTAAACCTATTAAAACTATATAAAGTGTCCACTTCTGAACCACAGATCTTCAGAAAGTCACAAGCCCCAGATAATATAAATCATGAAAAAACATACAAATGCTTACACTTCTTAGTTCATAAAGCATTTTTGCAAACATCAGCTCATGGAACCAACCTATGCAGCAAGGTAGTATGTAACTGTTCCTCATTGGTAAAGAAATTGAGGCACAGGTTAAAGCAAGTGGGGATGTAGCCCCATAATCAGGAAATAGGAGAGTCAGGTTTGAATACCTAGGTTTCCTGGTATCGTATCTATATTCCAGCCATTATGCTGTACCTATCTCTAGAAGAATATCAGCCTCTTTTCTTGGGTGACCTGCTATCCTTAGAAATATATCAAGGTATGATCAATAATTAGCACCTCTTTCTGTCTTTCAATGTACTATATTTTGGTGCTTTGAAAGACAGGTGCTCAAAAATATAGTTTCAATTAACTGCTGCACTATTTCCTAGTATGGCATGATATCTCCCCAAGAAATCCAAGTCAATCGTGTCACTTCTCAAAGCTTGTGTGTCTAGGGCACAGAGCCACATCCTACTTATCATCGTAGAGTCTGGAATGTCTTACTGCATTTAGTAGTAGGTATTTAAAGATTTAATTAAATAAGGCTCAAGAGTAGTATAGTTTTATTTTTTAATTTTTATAATTTTTTTTCAGGAGTACTATATAAAATATGGATGTTCATATCTTGAATAACCTTTGGTTTTAATTTGGGTACTTTTGACAGAAAATTTGGCAACAGAATTTAGAATAACAGTTACTAAATGTCTACAATGTGCCTCAGACTATTTCAAGTGCTTTAAGTTTATTGATTTCTTAATTTATTTGTTCCTGGCAACAATTCTATGGGTAAGCACTATTACTGTTCCTATTTTACAGATGAGGAAACTGAGTCACAGCTTTTCTAAGAGTATAGAGCTGCTAGTGGTATGGCAATAACTTGAATCCAGGGCTTCAGGCATCCAAAATTCAGATCTCACTTAATCTTCACAACAACGATGGGCAGCAGTAGTAAATCATCTTGGAGATTGAAGGCTGCCTTGATAATACCCTGGTGTAATCTGATATTCAGGAGAAAAAATAAAATTATCCAACTTAATTGCTTATAATAACAGTCCTGTTCCATAACCAAAACTTATCATAAGTAGTACACCCATCACATTACAATTTAAAAGGTTGTTGGAAAAATAAAATTTGTAGCTACATTTTAATTTTAATATGTGTAGTTTGAATTTATGGCCAACTTAGCTCTTCGTAGAATTTGATACTTTTTGCATATAATCTTATATCCTTGACATTGTTTTTCATTTGTGATCTTAAAATTGCTGTGATTCTATCTAGCATTCTTTGAAAGTTGCCTTTTAAAACAGAGATTTGTGGACAGATTACTTCAGAACTTAGTCTTATCTCTTTTCTTGACTTCATTCATCTTTTTCCCTTATCTTCTTTTCTATTTTTCCTGTTTATTTTATTTCTGTTTATTTTATTTCTTTGTCATAATGACTTAGGGTGGTGCCCATTAGTAATCTTCCCAAACTAGAAGCTCTACCATGGGTTTCTCAAGAAGAGTCCATAAACAGCCGCATATACCATTAGCACCAGGGATGGGCCCCCGAATATGCATTCTCAGCCGCTGGCCAGGTGAGTTCTCTACATCCTGTGATAAATCAGAGGATTTTCAATCTGCCAACTCCTACAAGTAGTTCTTCTGCTGAAGGCAGAATATACATTTAGCAATGTGTATATGTTAGTTTTATAAAAATGTAAACTTCACTCTCTAGACCTGAGTGTCACACAACACGCATTTTATGTACTAAATTTAAAGCAAAGATTTTAGCACATTCTATTATTTATTTCAGTGTGTAGCAATGAAGAGACATAACAAGGGACTGTTGGATCAAATGAGAACTCCAAATGGATCAAAGGAGGCCCAAAAATGTAATTGCTTAAAGGGACATGTTTCGACTGAGGCTGCTGAAGCAACAGTTTTTATTTTCAGCATTTCATTTTCATGTAAAACCTGACCATTTGGGTCCCTATATTTATTCTGTATTGTCTAAAACCAACTTTATTGAACCAGCTAAGAACCAATGGCTGACATAGGAATGCAAAGTATGGCATACAAAGTAAGAAAAAATTTTTAAAATGGCTGACAGGAGAAAAAAATATATGAAAATTCTTCAGAAAAAAAAAATAAAATTCTTCAAAAGTCTTCATTTAATGAAAAATAGGTATTGACTCATCAGGAGGTAAGCTAAAACTTAAAATGTGACCTCTTTCAAGAGGTGCTGGGCTTAAAGTGTTGATCATTCTTCACAAAACCTCACAGGGAAATCCAATCTACTTGGGTCAATATGACAGGCTACTCCAGTCAGTATTCTTGTCAAATCACCTAACCTGTCACATTCACATTCTATTCTTTTTCAGCTTCGCAGAGACACCCACTTCCTCAACCCCACCTTCCCAACAGTTGAACCTCTTCCTCCTCCCTCCTACTTCCTCAAGGCCTTTCCACTCCCCCTACTCCTTCTTCTCCTCCAGGCTTTATTTCACTGTCCTGTCTAGATCCCCCTGTGAATCACTGAACCTTTGCCTTGCCAGCATCTTCACTCATTTGTCACCGTGCCCTTCACTATTCTCATCCTCAAATGGATCACTACTCTGGATCACCAAACCTTCCATTCCTCTGCCTGTTCAGAGTGGCTGAGGAAAATCCACTATTGAGACAAGAGCTACTTCTGCTGAGCCTTCTGACCACAAGCATCTTCATCTCCTCATGGTCTGGTCACTTCGCTTTTCCTCTGGTCACCATTTTCTTCAATATTATCCAGTTTTTCCAGACAAATGGCTGCTATATATATTCAAGTTTTCAAGTAAATATTTCCTTGAAACTTAAACTTAGTAGCACACCTCCCTATCCTACCCTCTTTTTTGCCCCAACCGGTGCTTCTGAGAGCTCAGAGAACTTTGGCCACTCCAGGATTCTGCGCAATCAGTAACCATCTTGCCTTTATTTCAGCTATCTTTCTCTGTCCAGTGCCTCTCTATTGTCAGCACAGATAAAAAGGTTCACAGCCATTTAAAAATGCTCTCTGGGTCCCATATCTTGCTCTGTTTATCATCTCACTCCTTCTAAGCATAGCCAAGCTTTTTGAAAGAGTAGTCAAAGTTAGAAACTTCATGAGGGCAGAAAGTATGACTATATTGTTCTCTAATTCCAGTGCTAGAATAGTTCCTGGTAGGCTCTCAATAAATATTTTTCATTGTTTAATGCTGATGCTGCAAAAAGAAAGAAAGCCCAATTGAATAAATTGGACAAAACATGTCAATAGGTATTTTAAAAGAGAACCCAATAGCCAAAATAGCTGAAATGGCACAGCTTCATTAATCATAAGAGAAGTGAAAATTAAAATTACAAGGCTATACTACTAAATATTTAAGCACCTGAATGGCCAAAATGAGGAAGATGAGAATATTACACCAGAGTGGGGGCAGTTGGGACCCTCAGACGTTATTGGAGGGAGTATAAATTGGGACACCCACTATGAAGAAGTGTGTGGCAGTTAACAACTCATGCCAAATATAGGCAAGCCCTAGGATCCAGCAGCTCACCCCTAGGTATACACCCAACAGCTACATACTAAATTATTCATAGAAACATTATCTGTAATCGCCAAAAGCAAAACCCAAATTCATCAATGGTAGAATGAATACATTGTGTTACATTCATACAATTAAATTCTATACAATGAGAATGATGGTTACATACAAGAACATGAATAAAGCTCACTAACATATGGTTCAGTGAAAGAAGCCAGACACAAAAGAGAACATAGCATATGATTCCACATACATAAAATACAAAAATAGGTAAAACCCATATGACATTAAAAGTTAGACAGTAGTTACCCTTGAGTTCCACTGTGACTGAAGAATGACAGAAGTAGTTTCTTGGAATGCAGAGAGTGTTGTGTTTGATGATTTACTCTTTCATTTGTAAAAATCCATTCTCTTGGATATGTACTTTTCTGAATATATATTACACAATTTTTTAAACCTAAATATATTAGGATGCCTGGGTGGCTCAGCAGTTGAGTGTCTGCCTTCGGCTCAGGGCATGATCCCGCAGAGTCCCGGGATCGAGTCCCAAATCGGGCTCCCTGCATGGAGCTTGCTTCTCCCTCTGCTTATGTTTCTGCCTCTCTGTCTCTCATGAATAAATAAATAAAATACTTTTTAAAAAGTTTTTTAAACCCTAAATATATTGATTTGCCCTGATCCTCTTCTTATTTAAACATTCTTGATTTCCTTCTCTGTGTAACTTTCATAGACTCCAAGGTCCTTGAAGCCAGAGACCTTGGATTCTGTAGCTCTTACACAGAACTTAGCACCCACCAGCTCTCCAGCAATGATCCTGAACAAATGAATGAGTACACTGCCTCAGCTCCACTGACAAATTCTATTCTCTTTACATGCTCTTGATTCCAAAATCAGCATTTTCAGTTTTCTGATGGACTCCAGACCTCAAGATCTGCCTACAGAACAGTGCAGGGATAATAATCTGCCCTTTATTTGAGAACTTGCTTTGAGTCAGGAGCTTTACACATATCTCTTTTACCCTTCACCGGTGGCCTACAAGCCAATAATTACTACTCCTACTTTACAGACCAGGAAACAAGAACCTCAGAGGTTAAGTAACTTATTTAAAAATAGTTGGGGAAGCAAAGTTGAAATTCAGATCTTTCCTATCCCCCAACCAGTGATCTTTCCCATTGACCACATATGACCATGGATGTAAAACATAAGTCATCGCTTTTCTCAAAGGCTTGCTTGTGTTCCTCCTATATTCTCATCCTGGGCAATGTTATCACTACTCACCTTGTCATCCAGCTGGAGTCCTGAAAACTGCCTTCTCTTCCCTCATGCTTCACACTGACTCAGTCATTAGTACTGTATCCCAAGCATGACAATCCATCTTGTGCTCATTATTGTGATTATTACAACATTAGTTTAGGCCTGTGTTTTATTCTTTTAAAGATTACTGTAAGTCTTCAACACTGTGTCTCCCAATCTAAGCTTGGGTCTCTCTAATTAATTTTCATGATGCTACCTGAGAGTCTTTGTAAATGCAAATCTGAACATGTCTCTCCTTGTTGCCTACAGGATAAAGTTCCAACATGCCAGCATGCCATACCCTCCTTGACCTGGTCCCTGCCAAGCATTCCAGATCCTTCCCTTGGAACCTCCACTCCTCCTCTTCCTATACTTTATCATCCAGCCATATGAAAATTTAATGCTCACAAAACGCCTTGTCATTTTCATGTCTTTAGGCTTTTGCATGTCAGTGTCTAGCTTCCTGGAATGCCTTTCCTCCAGCTGTCTACCAGGCAAACTCCTAGACATCTCACAAGATGCAGCTCAAGTATTTACATCTCAGGTACTCTCCTCAAGCAGAGCTGATTGTGCCCCTTTTATGTCACAGCCAGGCTTCATGCATCCTTCTCTTACAGCCCATGTCACAAGATATTGCAATATTTTGTAGTCTGCACTTAACTTTTAAGATATTAGCTCTTCAGAGACAGGCACGTGCCTGTTGTTTTTTGTATGCTCTGGTCAGCACACAGCAATAAGTCAAAAATAGTCAAATAAGGTAATTAATAAATGAAATCAATGGTATGTAGGTATGATATTGTGATTTATAAGAAATATATATTTGGTCACTCTGATGATCAACATCTGTTTCTCATAAACACTTGCTCTTTGTCCAGTGTCTTGCTCACAGCTCCTCAAACCCTTGGAATTTCCTAAGTGTCAAGAGTGATCATAGTGCCTTCTGTTATCTTAATGCAGTGACTTTTGGAAAGCATCTAAGGATGAGAGATGGTTGTCAGTGGAGCCAACCAAGTGAGTAGACGGTTGAAGCTTTCAGTCCCACACCCTATCCTCCAAGGAGGGCCTGGAAGCTGAACCAATCACCAATGGCCAATGGCTTAGTCAATCATGACTATATAGTGAAGCCTCTATAAAAATCCAGAGGAGTGGGTCTGGAGAACTTCCAGGTTGTTGAACACATGGAGATTGGGAGAGTGGCTTGT
This sequence comes from Canis lupus dingo, assembly GCF_003254725.2. Lineage (NCBI taxonomy): Eukaryota > Metazoa > Chordata > Mammalia > Carnivora > Canidae > Canis > Canis lupus. The sequence continues at coordinate 34,511,395 of NC_064243.1, forward strand.
CCCTTCCCTGGACCTTGCTTCTATATGTCTTCACCTGGCTGTTGATTTGCATCCTTTATCATATCCTTTAATAAATAGGTTAATGAATGTTTCCCTGAGTTCTGTGAGCCACTCCAGCAAATCAAAAGAAGAAGGAAGTCACTGGAACCTCTGATCTGTAGCTCATGGATCAGAATCACAAGTGACAACCTAGACTCATGACTGACATCTGAAGTGGGGGTAGAGGACAGAAATTAAACCCTGAACCTGTGAAATCTGACACTATTTCCAGGTAAACAGTGTCAGAATTGAGTTGGCTTCTCACACACTAGTAGAACCTGAGAATTGCTGGCTATTGTGTGTCCAGGACTCCCCTACATGTTGGAATTGGGTCTGGAAACCTTAGAAGAATGAATATATATAATCTTAGTTACAGGTCACTTATTTTTAAAGCCAAAGAGATTGTTCCAAGCAGAAACGATGGAGGAAGTAGATCATCTCTTTGTGTAAAGAAATGACAAATGCAGCCCAAAGTGTAAGCTGAAAACAATATCTAGGTATTGTGCAAGTATCCTCAGGAATATAAGATCCTCAGGTTGCCCCTCAAGTACTCCCTCCTACCACCATCAGAGCCATTGAAGGTGCTGGGCAGGGAATATATTCAGGAGTAAAATGAAAAGGGTAAAGATCTCTATTAAACAGGATATTTCTTGGATCCCTAATCTCTGAACCTAGCAAAGATAATCATCCATATTCAACCTCAAATCTTAGATGGTACAAAAATGGTCAAAGATTTCTTAGAAATTATTCACAGAGCTAACCAGGGCAGAAGAGAACATTCCATTTATCCCCTGGATCAGCAAAATTGGAGCACAGTAAAAATAAACATTTTTCACATTGATCTCTCATTTCTAAAATGCAGGACAGGATCATGACCATATAATAAATAATCCAGTGGTAAGATTATCTCTTCAAAGTGAAAAAGCTAACCAAAGGACTGTGGGATGGATGGGGATAAGCATAGCTGTGAAGCATGAGTGAGAGAAGAAACTTACAATTTTCAGAGCTTAGCCAGAAGCCATGTATTTGTGGGCAGGAATATTTAATTCTCCAATCATTCCACACCACCTGGGGTCCCTCAGTAAAAGGCCAGACACCAAAGGACCAACAGAAAGCCTTCCTTCCCACAGAGGAGGAATCTGATCACAGCTTTCACAAGCTCCCACATGACATGAAGGCTACAAGTTAAGGGCTCTCCCTACAAAAAGACTGTGGAAGGTAGCAGCCAAACACCCCTAGAAACACACAGAAAAGCAATAACTATGTTGATATTACAAAAAGGGAAATGGGAAAGAGCATCCTCCTCCTAGCAGCATTCTTTAATTGCCTTTTCTTGCTTCCTTTCTGGAGAGAAGGAAGGTGGGTGATGGCAGCAAGGTCGTGTAAAAGACCACAAGGCCACTGATATGAACTTCTATCTGGCCTCCTTGCACAAAGGCCCTATTATAATACACATATAAAAACACGTTGGGCAAGACTTAGAGGGTTGGTCTCTGTACTTGTCCCCAAACTCACCCCCAGCCCTGTGCTTTGAATGCACTTTGTATACACATCCTCTGACAGAAGATGTTCTTCATGTTGTCTTAGAGCTGAAGCCCCTGTAGCTTAGATGGAGGATCACACTGCTTTTGTATTTCCAACAGCAGAGGTAAGAATCAGTGCACAGTATTAATTCCACTTAGATTTCAGATTTCCAGTTGCTTGTCTTCATGTTTAAAGGAACATTTTCTCTCTCTCTCTCTCTCTCTCTCTCTCTCTCACACTCTCTTTTAAATTACTCTTTATAAGATTTACCACAATGGAAGCTGCTGGCCAACTCTTGTTTTTGTAAAATATGTATGCAGAAACTTGAACACATGTGTGATCTGTGAGCTTCCTCTCCTGGTGCCCCTCCCATCTAACAGAGTTTGTGACCTGATCACATCTTAGGCGAGTCCATGAGAAATGCAAAATGTAAACCAATCTGCAGTTAGTAAATATTCTACAAAAAAACATAACCAGTAGCTATTTTCTCTGACATCATAAATCTGATATAAATCTTCATACTATTAATACTTTCATGAGTACTCTTACAATGAGGCCTCAACAATCAACATCACATCTAGAACACTTGCAAATATAGAAGTACTTCTGCAAGTTCCTCTTAGGTTTCATTTCAAAGCTCAGCTCTTATCTTATCATTTCAAAATAAAATAAAAGAATCTTAAAAAGAACCTAAGCAAGGAACACAAAGTGATTTTCTAATGCAATCTTAATATTTATTGCCACCACTCCTTTTTGGATTTTGCATCTCCTAAAAGAATGATGATTTGATTTATACAAAATCAAGTGCAAAGGAGCTAAAGAAAAGGATTTTGATTTCTTGCCTGGAAATCTGCTCCTGCTCCCCAGTTACACATTCTCATAACCTTTGGTCTCAATTTCTCAGGTAAAATCGCCAATCTGCTGACAAGAAGTTTTGCATTACGACTTCTCTTCCCACACTACATACGTTAAAACTCAACTATAAAAATGATCTTAAGTGCTAACCAGAGCAGCAACACTGAGTCTAATAGTTTAAAAGATGAGAGTGTAAACATGTGGAGGAAGGAGAGGCCAAAAAGGTGGGTAAAGCATGCTGCACTAAGCTACACATACTACCAAATGGCTAAGCAACATAAAATTTAGAAAGTTAAAAACTAGTTTATGAGCAACGAAACAAATAGTGATGGCAGTGGATGATAATCCAAAGAATAAAATAAATATCCATGCATCCATTCCAAAATAAACAAACAAACAAATTATGTAGATATTCCCTTCCTCCAAGGGGTAAAGCTTAATTATTCTCTCTTTAAGTGTGGGCTGGCTTCCAAAGAACAGATTATGGGAAGAGAAAAGTAGTAGCTTCACAGTGGAAAAACCTAGCAGATTCTACCTTAACCAAGGGATCAAGGTTAACGTCACCAGTAATCAGTTATGTTTAAAAGACATACCCGATAATATGATGTGATGAGAAGGGCAGGTCACCTCTGTGACCTTTTCTAAAACCCATAACTCTTGTCTACAAAATTACTGGCCTACAGTTTTCAAAAATGTCCATCCCTTCTGTGAAAAAGTGGAGTATGTCATGGTATGCTATGTTATAATAGATCATATTATATTTTGTGTAATATTAAATACGCTAAAAGTGAGTAGCCAATTAATACTAATTTAACTTTGCAAGAAAACCAGATGATTCTTTTTTTAAAGATTTTTTTATTTTTTTTTAAGATTTTATTTATTTATTCATGAGAGACAGAGAGAGAGAGAGGCAGAGACACAGGCTGAGGGAGAAGCAGGCTCCATGCAGGGAGCCTGACTTGGGACTCGATCCCGGGTCTCCAGGATCACGCCCTGGGCTGAAGGCAGCGCTAAACCACTGAGCCAGGCTGCCCAGAGATGATTCTTTAACACTGTTAACCAAGACACTCTGGCAGGCCAGCCTTTTTAAGTAATAATTTTGTTTAGTTAATAATTTTTTTTTAATTTTGATGGTTTCGAAACACATCAGGATAACATCTCCAAATGCTGTAGACTTCAGTTTTTTTTCTCACCACAAATAGTATGTATATTTTCACTATGACTGGGAACAATGCACCTGTTATTGATGATTCTGATAATCATTTAAATAGGCTCACTCCATATGTATATTTCAATGGCACAAAGATGTCAACAGTTCAACGTTAGCCGTAACAGGACCTTGTGAGCACCCTAGCTGGACAACCCATGCTGCTTCTTGATAGGCATTCCCCAGCCTCTTGGCTGGGTGACAGCAACCACAACAGCCCACAAGGCGGGTGGAGAACCGATGAATAAAATGATAAATATTTGTGATGAAACAGGATGTTGGGGGGAGGAGCAAGGGGGCAGAATATTTTAACTACTGAACTACTGAAGCTACTTTGGAACTTTAACAAGATTCCCTTGTAAAACTAGGAGCAGTAAACAGATCCAGTGTTTTCTCCTTCATTGTAAATAATTTGTAGAATTAGTACTTACTGTACCACACATCACCCAGGCACAGGATTTAAGATTTTGGACTACTGAATCATAGGCACTAACCCTCAACAAATGTGATTGTCCATGGAAGGAAATTCAAACAATGATGTGAAAATACAATTTTTTCAGGTCAGAAAGACAATAGCTTTCAACAGATCTTCCCTGCTGCTGATTGAATGTATAACGTAAATGACTATTTACTAAGTTAAACCTCTTACCTATGCCACTTAGTAGTAGTCAATGACAATATAATTTACAGGTATAGGAGTTCCCTTGTCAAGAGTAAATTCAAGAAATTCTGAAATAAAACATAGTATGCCACTCACATAGAGTCTCAAGACTCAGAGCACATGACTCCTGTGGTCCCCATTTATTCACATTGTGATTCTGGTATCTGATATCAAGTAAGGGAACAAAACAAAAGGTCAGACTGTCATTATGGTGGTACCCTTTTGGATCCATTTTTAAAGAAAGTGTTATCACCAACAATGCCTTTTTAGAATCTGCAATACCTAGGTGGCTCAGTTGGTTGAGCATCTGACTCTTGACTTCGGCTCAAGACATGATCCCAGGGTCAGGAGATCTAGCCCCAAGTCAGGCTCCATGCTGGGTGGAGAGCCTGCCTAAGATTCTCTCTCCCTCTCTCTCTGGCCCTCCCCTACACCCCCCTCAAAAAAAAAAAAAAAAGAATCTGCACTACTTCTCTCTCTCTTTCTCCCCCCCCTCCTATTTCACTTCTCTCTTGCCTTCTTGCTGATCATTCCACCAAAACAAAGTAAAAGCCAAAAAATAAAGCACATCTCAGTACAATTTGCCACTTTAAACAAATCTCTGAAGATCTCTTTACTCAAAGTGTCCTAACACTGATCAATTCTTTTGCTACATGAAAGAAGACAGAATGATACCTGGTGTTGGGGAATGAGAAGAGAAGCAAGAACTGAGCAAGACGTAGCAAGATCATTCATTTTAGTGTAAATACAAAAGCTTATATCAATACAAAGCTTGAACATCCCTAGTAGCCTGAGACTTACAGGCTCAATTCTCCCTGCCTAAACTTCTCCTAGTATAGTTGACAAGTCCCTCCAAATGAAGGAGTAGGAAATTATATGGATGAATTTGAAGACACATGTTCTACTTTTGTTTTCCATCTGTTATGCTAATCATTCTAAAATATGATCTATGAATCCCTTTTCTACACTCCTCTTTAAAAGAAATTTTCTGGAAAACAGTAACATTTTGAAAGCAATGCTGGAGTGTACAGGTCACAGCATCACAGGTACTTTCCTTCAATAATACATTAGAAATATATCTGTAAACCTCTTGTTCAGCATGAACAATAGGACATCAAGCTCAAACCTGTAAGGAAATAAAGTAGGTGCAGAATCAGAGATGAATGTCACAGTTTCATCCCAAACACTATCAGAACTAATACATTTCCTATGAATGGACTCCAGTCTAAGAGTAACTCACTCTGGATATATATTAGTTCTTTGCTCTTTCTGAATGAAAATAGGGCAACTCAATGAAACTGATCATGTGCTCAAAGAAGGAACTAAATTCCTTTTTCTTATCCTTCAAAAGAAAAAGAAAGTCTCACATATAGGAATATCTTTACCAAGACTAAAGATATTTAAAATGTAACAACTAAACCTATAATATTCATAAGAATACTTTGTTATTCATTTGTTCCCATCCGTCAAACCTGACTTCATTCTTAGACTTTCTAATTGTATCAGTTCAATTTCACAGCCCACACCATCATTTATCAGTTAAGTACCACTGGCAATCGTGGTTTTCATACCTATTGATTTGGAATACAAGTAGATTAATATGTTATCAGCACACAACCAGCATGGCCCCTCCTGTATGATTTATTAAAACCAATTTAATCATAATTTCTTAATAACTTTTGATGATTTTGTTTGCCCTTATTTTATAATATTTTTGAACGGCTATCTTCTGAAATTACTTAAGGGAACAATCTTCCATAAGCTTTTTATTTTTATTTTATTTTATTTAAGATTTTATTTATGGAATGCCTGGGTGGCTCAGAAGTTGAGCATCGGCCTTTGCCTCAGGTCATGATCCCAGGATCCAGAATAGAGTCCCACATCAGGTTCCTAATGGGGAGGCTGCTTCTCCCTCTGCTTATGTCTCTGCCTCTTTTTCTCTCTGTGTCTCTCATGAATAAATATTTTAAAGATTTACTTATAAACTTCTCCTCCCTTGTATAAAATATTGGAAGATATCTGAACTCCTGTCTCTGAATGACAGTTGAGTTATACTGCTCAACTACTAACTAATAAACTAAATATTTCTCAGATAACCTAGGTTATTTTGGACAGATTGTAAGATTAATTAAACCAACAAAAAGAAAATGTTGAAATAATTTATAAACTCTGAAAGTATATCTCAGTTACAAAATGGAATCTAGGCTCAGAAGAAGAAAACCAGTATCAGGGGATAATTTAGATCATCCATAACTGGCTGCTAAAATCATTTTTGCAAATGACTGGTGATGTGAAGCCATATTTCTGAAATTATACTTAAACTTTAAAATGAAGACACTGGTAGGCAGTGTCATAAATGCTCAAAAAACATGGAAACATTAATTTCCAAACATAGAATGTTTTCAAAGTGTTCTATAAATATAAAACATAACTATTTTTTGCTATTAAGACTTGAAATTAAAAAAAAAAATTAAAAAAAAAAAAAAAAAAAAAAAAAAGACTTGAAATTAAACATGTCTTAATTTACCAACCAGATTCACTGTTTTCAGAAGATCTCAGTGTAGTTTTCATCTACATTCTAAACTCTCAATTGTTACTCTGCATTTATCCATAAATATTATTTACTAGATCCTCTAAATATTAAAAATAAAAACTGACAGTCCCCCTCTGGGTTGATAATTCCACAATTCTAGATTATACTTACCTATAAGAATCCAATCCACTCAACACTAGACCAAGAAGCAACGTGAATAATGACAAGTAGAGGACCACACTACCCATATGACTGTAATTTTTAAATAACTTGAAAATAAACAAAAAAATAAATAACTTTGAAAATATTCATCAAAAACTAACCAGAAATAGACAAACCAAATAGGACTAAACCAAGATTGTTTTATTATTATTAAATTATTAAAGAAATGCAAACTAAAACAATGCAGTGAAGTTTTTCTCTTTAGCACGATTGTGATGAAAATGGAAAGTTATCTGAAAAAACAGATCACATATAATAAAAATATTCATACCATTCGACCAATAATCCCACAGGAGAAAAACTGAATATTCAGAAGTAAAGGGATTTTAAGAAAACTGTGACCATGAAATTAGATAAAAACGATATAGCCATTAATTAGAATATAGAAATTGGCAAAAGAGAAAGTGTATAGGAGAATGTGATATTGAAAATAAAGACTATATCAATATTATGATTATAACCACTTGAATACAAGCAAAGATCAGAGGAGTATACAAGGAAAAATTAAAAATCAAGTTGACACATCATAAAAGATGACAGGATAGTTATATCCTTTCTTTTTTGCGTGATATGATATTACTTGTGGGATAAATTTAAAACTTGACAAGAACAAATGAATTGTAGCAATCTAACCAGCTCCTGAATAAAATCTCCCCAATACATCAGTCTGTACTATCACGAAACAATGGCTATATTCCCAGGCAAGTTCACCTAACAGCCAGGTCTCTGTAGGCAAAGTAAGACTCAGATTTTACATGAAATGAGACTGTAACCCATCCGCAGCATATCCATGTACTCTGAGTCATTAATCCATGCCCAGGCCTTTAAAAGTTGACTATCTAGTATGTGATGTTAGGGATTGTTCACTCTTACCCTTTTAACTGTACCACATCCATTATTTCTACAGGAGTTCATGACACACTACCAAATCATGTCGTATAAATACAGGCAGTTCTCAACTTACAAACACCTGACTGACAAAAACCAAAAATAAAACCAGCTGCCGCTGTCCCCGGGGCTGTCGCCTTCTAACACTACCAGAGGTCTTGCTGATACTCCCAGAGAGACTCAGCTGTTGCGGGGGGGCAGGGGGGGAATCTTTCAGAGAATTTGAAGGGAGGAAGGGTCAAAGCAGTGAAAGCAGGACCAGGTAGGGAAAGCACACAAAGCTGGTGCTTACCCTCCATAGTATTCAATAAACATTTGATAAATGAATGAATGAATTTCTATTTTTCACTTCCACAGTTTGAGTCCAATTACCTTGTCCCTATCCAATTCCAATAACCCAATAACATGCCTCTTTCTTGGGCTACTGATTCATGGAGCTGGAGCGAAAGCAGGGAACCGAAACCCAGAAACAAACAGCTGCGATCAACAGGCTGCCTAATTGAAGGTTCACAGGACAGAGCCCAAGCCCAGACCAACCCTAAAAGATCTGTTCCCAAAAGGACCGGCAGAGAGCACATGATCTACAGAAAGGTAAGACAAGAAATAAATGGTGAAAGAAAGTCAAAGGTGAAAGTGTAGCAAAGCTTATTAATAAGGATACCAAATGAGAGACCAAAGAAATGAAGTCTTTGTCTAGAAGACTTTGCGATCTAGAAGTAAAAATGGCATCAAGAGGAGGGTGGGCTGGGCCTGGTTTGGGGCTAATCTTGTGACACCTCAAGATATCAGTCTGATGCATTACCACAAATTCACTTGGATGGCTTTAAAGAAGCAGAACTACTTGATACACATGTGAAGTCTAGGGACTTCTCAACTCATTTCACTTTATATACATATTCATCTTCTGCAATTTTAAGCAACTTCATTGCTCAAAAATCTTCCTCAGCCCCTTCATACCAACTGAATTAGAGAAATCATAGATTCTCAGAGTTTGAAAGAGGTTAAAGACTTTTAGTTCAATGATCCAATGATAGAGGTATAGCAACTTCACTTTTCCAGTGAAGATCCATCAAAATATGGTCTAAGCTGTAAAAGTTACAGTTCTCTAATTATATCCCTGTACATTTCTTGCCTCCTGACTTTTACTCCTGGCTACTATGTTTGCACAACTAAAGGGGGCACCATTTATATAATACTCTATGTAAATGGTGCTCTCAAAAGTTTAGCAATATTCAACTCCTAAGCAGCCATAATGGGTGATTGAACTTTCACTTGTAACATTTTCTCCACCTAGAATGCCATCTCCCCACCCCATTTCTGATCCTAAAGATGCTAAGATGCCTAGGCCTTCCATAAAGCCCTTCCTGGTTCCTACAATTGTTTCTAATATTTTTTCTCTAAATTTTCCCTTTATTTGGTTTATGCCTCTTTAATGCATATTCTGTCTTCTAGTATAATGAGTTAGTTATACATGTCTCATTTCAATATCAGATTTTATGTATACTCCGTGAGAATGAGAATAGCTTAGGATTCACCTTTCTTTCTACACAGTCCCAAGCCCATTGCCAAAACCAGAGTAAGTACTTAACTGTTGGCTGGGACTTTTGATTGGAAAAGAAACAGAGATGATTCAGAAACTAGAAAAGTTTGAGGAAGCAGTTTAGGTTAGAATGGAATATAGCGATCAGAGACATAGGTACATTTTGATAATTTGGTGTTTTCAGGCCCACTGGACTGGAGAGTGCTAAGTGATAGGATGTCACTGTCAAAGCCACACTTACCCATATTTCAAAATTTTGCTAGGACCAAAACTGTACTTATGGAAGAAGACCTTCTCTTCACCTTTTCCTCCCTCCAGTGAGACTCAACCCTCTGACAAAATGAACTCCGAATTTCACACAACCCATTAAAACACAGGTTTGAAACCAAGTACAAAGTAACCAAGCACATTTAATCTGTTTTATATAATATCAAAAAAACAACTGTTTTTTAGCTAACAAAGCTCTACTAAAGGACAAATTTAAAGAACACAAATCAAACAATTTGAGAGCAGGTATACCATTTTAAAAGTATCTAAATACAGTTTTCTCTGCTATACAGAGCCCATGTGTCTGCCTAGCATATAATATTCATTTCCTTAATTAGTATGCATGCTAAAATATCTATTTTAATAGATGTATCATGCTCCAAGGAAACCATTATGATCTACTAAAGGATGATTAACCATATAAAATATGATTCAATATTAACATATAGAGACATCTTCAAATTAGTATACAGCTTTCTATCTATATACATAAATCTAATTATTTTTGAATACTTAAAAATATTCTGTGTTTATGCAGCATCGGTATAATGTATATTGTTGATGATTCTCATTATTTTAGTATATAATTACACATATGGGCACTGATAATCTGAAAAATAAATCCCACCCATTTAAAGACAATTTAACTATGAATATAGTAGGCAAGGGGACAATAGTGTTAAAGAGAGGAGAACTGGGGATCCCTGGGTGGCGCAGCGGTTTGGCGCCTGCCTTTGGCCCAGGGCGCGATCCTGGAGACCCGGGATCGAATCCCACATCGGGCTCCCTGCATGGAGCCCGCTTCTCCCTCTGCCTGTGTCTCAGCCTCTCTCTCTCTCTCTCTCTGTGACTATCATGAATAAATAAAAAAAAAAAAAAAAAAAAATCTAAAAGAGAGGAGAACTGGAGAATGAACTGCTTCCTAAGCATATAGAGTAAGACTACATGCCAAAAGTTGTTGAGATGATATATATAATAATACAGTGTATTACATTTATATATATTTATATGTTATATTTATATATTTGTACTATATTATTTAAACATATGTATAGTTATGGTACTTCGCTCTCTTCTTAGCCAAAATTTTTTCAGGGTGATTATTGTGAACATAGGTTACCAAAGCAAATCTACTTGTTTGTTTATTTATTTATCCAATTGATTTACTAGAAAAGTATTTGTGGAGTTTTTTTTCCTATAAGATAAGCAGTACATTAGCCCTGGAGATACAGTGTCAGCTGGGATAGGCATGGTCTCAGCCCTAGTGGAAGGTAGATTCTAAGAAGAAAAATCAACAAATTATTTCTACTATAATTTGGAGTCACTGGAAAATGCCTTCTGAAACTACTAAGATGTATGCAACTGCTTATCCTTAATTTGATTTCCACATCGGCCTACATTTTGTTCTTCGTTTCTAAGATCGTAGGTCTGATTTTTACAGTTCGCCTATTTCCTTCTTCACTTTCAGGCTGTCAGCTGTTACTACTACAATTAATGTGTCATTCTTGACCAGCGATACCATTCTCCTTCCACCTAACACACAGCTCCTAAACTTCTCTCAGATCAAATTACCAAGCCTATCAAAACTGAGCCTAAAATAAGGACAAACAGGCTCTGAGTAAAGGCTTAATAAGGGCTTTATGTCATGGTGGCTTGATAAAATTAGCCAGATCTCTCTGATGTGATATTTCTATTATAATTTCCCACCTCTTCTTCCATTTCTTTATTTTAAAAATAATAAAAACACACACAAAAAAACAAAGAAACAAAAACCCTACACATCTGCTTAAACTAAATATCCCTGCTGCCAGGAAAGTTTTCTTCATGCAAAGTCCTTAGAGATCATAAGGACTTGCTTGTATCATACACGTATGATGTATATGTATGTATATGTATGATCATACATGTATGATGTATATACGTATCATACACGTATCAAACACGTGTAGACCACTGTTTCTCAAAAACTGGCCCTTGTTTGCCTGCAGCAAAATTATCAGATTTGCTTATTGAAATTCAGGTTTCCTAAGTCCCACATTAGACCTAGTGAATCAAATTTACAGAGCCTAAGAACTTGAATTATTTTAAAGCATCTTGGGAGCCTGTTGAGCATGATAAGACTAGAATATACCCATCTGAATAATCAAACAATACTTATTGAAGTATTGTTCATCAGTGCCCTATAGAGCCAAGCCCTCTATTTTACTATCAGCCTGTAACATCTGAATGCCCCTCTGCAAAACACTGGATAAAATTAAGTATAAAATGTTAAAAAAAAAAAAACCCACAAAGTTTAAAGGCCACTTCTGCCCAGGGAGCTTCCATTCTAACCACGAAGACAAGATATGGACTGAAAAAGTCATGAAAATACACATATGCAGCATTCAGGAGAAGGGCATGGGTGAACAGTGTACTGTGAGAGGGGCAGAGTCCAGGACTCAGCAGAATAACATTGGAACTCATAAAGGAAGACTTCCAAAACAACTTTGGGGCATAATTTAAAAAGAGAGATGTTTCAAGTGTGGGTTTCTGAAGAGGTGTGGAGATTGCCAGAGGGCATTTAAGATCAAGGAGAAAATATGTATAATCATATCTCTGGGTACCACACAGTCAACACAGAGAAAAGGAGAAGAGCCCCAGCGCAGGATTAGAAAAAAAGAAGAAGCTGAGATTCTGGTTTGGAAAAATCTCCTTGAAAAGGAGCTTTTATAAAAAACATATATGATCTTTCTAAACAAAGGAGGTATTTTATCCTCACTTTACAGATGAGGAAACTAAGAATCATCTGAGATCCTTGTCCAGGGTTTGAATTGTCGGTCAGAGCCAATCCTTTCCATCCACCACGGACTCTTCTTTGCCCACCCAGAGGGGTCACTAACTCATTACTTGTCTTTCAAAACAGTAAACTTGTCTTTCAAAAACATCATATTTCTCCCTCTTTCCATTTCAAGAAGCCAGGGAAAATTTGTACGTGTGTGTGAGTGTGCACACGCACACACATATGAATACATGTGTACGCACAAGAGTGTGTGAAGGAGGTATTACTAATTTAACTAACCACTTAATATTTCTTAATAAATGAGTTAGTGCATTTTAGTATTCTAATGAGTGCCCTGGACCTAACATTTACGGAAAATCATGTTTGAAAGTAAACATTAAAGTCTCTTTGATTTAGGAACAAATGATCATCTGAAATCACTATACTGGGTTGGTGACACACGTTTCCTCTGGCTATTCTATCTGATGTGATAGCTACATTTAAATTTAAAATCAGCATTAAATAAATTTTAAAAATGAGTTCCTCGGGTGCCCTAGCCACATTTCAAGTGCTCCAAAGCCACATGTGATTAGTACCTACCATATGATCAGCACAAGACACATGGCATGCCCATCATTATGCAGTTCAATTGGACAGCACGGCTCCAGAGTGGCACTTGTATGGAAAGCACAATGACAGATCCCAATCTATACAGCAATCATCATTGACATCTAGTTCTAAACACATGCTAACCTTGGTTGATCAAACTTTTGTTCCTCTGGCTGAGCCTTCCCAAGTCCTGGGAGTAGAAATGCAAGCCTTCCTCCTCAGAAGTCCTTCAACCCTCTCTGTTCACCATACATCCCTTTCATGGTTGTTCTGATGCTGGTTTGAAAGCTATGTGCTCATCCATCTCCCCAAGGTTAGCTCCTCAAGACCATGGGGGTCATAGTCATTGGAGCACACTCTCACAACCTTATACAATAAGAGTTCCATAAACAGAGTATATTCTTAATTAAAAGAATTCTAGGTAGAATCTATTACTACTGGGAACATCTAGAAAATACAAATGTAGATAAAAAGGGGAGGAAGAAATAAAAAAGGATCTAAAGCATGGTAAGGTTTCATAATCATTCCTAAGAGGCAATTGCTTAGCTGCAAATATTGCTGTGTAGCACACTTAGAAGGAGAAAAATCAAATAGTTTTAGCAGTGGGTCCAAAAATGTACTTAGCTGAGAAATCAGAGGAGGGTAGGTGCTGGGCTACCTAACACCCACCTCTGACACTACCATCAGCCAGCACACAGAACTTGGCCCCTCGGCCCCTTACCACTAGGCAGGATGACAAACCCAGTGCTCACAGTGACCTATGGGGGCTGGAATGCACAGCTTAGGAGGAACTTTTCAAAAAGTTTGTATCAATTCAAGTCTTACTCATGCAATTACAACATCCTTAAGAATTCCAGCCTTGGCATCCAAGTGAAACTTCTACTCTGAGAATGACTATGGGACTACTAAAAAAAACAAAATTTCTTTCACATTATCATTTGAATAGTTTCAATGTATCTGAAATACCAACGAGATGTGATTGCTTTCAAAAACCTGTTTGAGGAGGGGAAAACCCACGGCATCAGGACAAACTGGATATGTCTATGAGGACGGAAACAAAGCCAAAGGAGGTGAGAAGTTAACACATTCACCGCTGAGTGTTTTGTTTAGCCAACTTGAATGCAGTTTCCCACACTTATCTAAGCTTCTGGATAGGGCCACCTTAGCCCAGAGGAAAGGTAACTTCACAGGAAAGGAAACCAAGGAAAACAGTGAATACGGCTAATGACGCTCAGAGAGATTCACAGATGAGGGAAGGGTTTGAGGGTGGCTCTCAGAGTAAGTGAAACCTACAACAGAGCTTGAGATGCATCATTTTCCATAAGAAAAGTCACCCACTCTTGGCCCATCCTCACCATCAGTCTCATGGCTTTCACCATTATGGCCTTTCTGTATTGTGCACAGTTTAGATCGATAAAATGTAGCCAACCAAAGACCAGCCCTGGCAGAGCTCTTGGTCAGCAGCAAGCGCCTCTTCCGCCACAATGTACCCCATGCTTGGTCAGCCTGGAGACCTGAAACATCAGCAGGCTCTCAATATAGGAAATGAGGCCCTGGGAACATGCTCAGATTTTGTAGTCATGCTACAGGCCATAAAGCATAATGGTCAAGCACTAGAGCTCTGGCATTTGCCTCCTGGATTAGAATCTGGGCTTCACTGCATACCCACGTGTAACCCTGGGCAAATTGTATACCTGCTCGGTGCCTCCATTCCCAACCATAAGCCATTAAATTTAAGTTGTCCACCAATTCTATGTCATAAGCATGTTTTTTCATATTTTAACATTTCTGAAATCAAACTATCTTACTATCAATAGCACCTCAATAAACTAGAAGTTTTCTTATACTTTCCTAGAGGTACATCAAATGCTATCCTATATGGGCACCTGGTTGGCTCAGTTAGTTAAGCCATCAACTCCTGATTTTTGCTCAGGTTGTGATCTCAGGATGGAGGGATCAAGCTCCAAGTCAGGCTCCACTCACGTTGGGCGTCTGCTTGAGATTATCTCTCTCCCTCTAACCCTCCCTACACTCACACTCTATAAATAAATAAATAAATAAATAAATAAATAAATAAATAAATAAATAAATAAATAAAATATTTTTTTAAATGCCATCTTTGGGACACCTGGGTGGATCAGCAGTTGAATGTCTGCCTTCGGCTCAGGCCATGATCCCAGAGTTCTGGGATCAAATCCCACATCGGGCTCCCTCTGCCTTTGTCTCTGCCTCTCTCTCTGTCTCTAATGAATAAGTAAATAAAATCTTTTTTAAAAAATTAAATAAACAGGGCAGCCCTGGTGGCTCAGCGGTTTAGCGCCACCTTCAGCCCAGGGTGTGATCCTGGAGACCCTGGATAGAGTCCCATGTCGGGCTCCCTGCATGGAGCCTGCTTCTCCCTCTGCCCCCCCCCCTCCCCGTATCTCTCATGAACAAATAAATAAAATAGTTTTTTAAAAAATTAAAAAATCAATTAATTAACTAATTAAACAAATAAATATGCATCTTACAATTGATGGCCCCTTAGCATCTATGAAATGTGGTATAACCTACTTCACAGGGTTTAGGTAAAGATTAATTTCATTAGTGTAGTTTAAGTATTTAGGATACTGCTTGGCCCTGAGTCAGATGCTGAATTATTGTAGTATTAAATTTAGGACTCTAAAAATGGATGCAGTCATTTAAAAAAATCCTACTATTACCCATTTAACTGTTTGTTAAAATGATGACTAATGCAGAGGTGTTGGGGGTTGTTGGTAGTGGTTAAATGCCTATCACAATCTGATTTTTTACCAGCCCTTGCAGTGTGCCTGGTACATATTAAGTTCTCAAAAAATAATTGTTAACTAAATCAACTGAATGCATCACCCAGCCCTGTTCCTGTCAAAAGCCTCCCCATAACACATAAAACACCTACTAGCCCTGTAAATAAAGGGACATTAGTAGATAGATGGTTTTTAATGCCAAGTTACAGTTAACAGATTCCTACTTTTTAAAGGCTGGAAACATGTTTCCAGATCAAAATTCCATCCAGGTTTGCTTCTGCTGTAATTCCCCCCCACACTCCCTGACTTCAGTTTTCCACAAATTTAAATTCTGAACCACACATACACATACATACATACATACATACATACACAAATTCTGGACATCTGTCAAGGCTCAATTCAAATTTAATTTCCTCTTCGAAAAATTTTTCCCATTTTATCTTACCCCATTTGGTCCTCTTTCTATTCCTACCCATCACATTCATCTCAGCTATACACATTTTATTTGGACCTTACTAGACAGAAGATCACTATCTTGTATTAACATATAGTGTGAAAATGGGAATGGGATCTATGTCTCCCCTAGAAGACTTCCAGAGAGGCAATCTGCTTGTATCCTCTTTTTATGCATTGAATGGTATCCCACCCCCACAAAACAAACAAAAAGGAGAATGAGAAAGAGAAGGAGAAGAAGAAGAAATATTGAAGTCTTAACCCTAGCACCTCAGAATGTAACCTTGTTTGGAAATAGAGTCATCGCCGATACAATTAGTTAAGGTAAGATTATACTGGAATAGGGTAGGACCCTAATCCAATAAAACTGGTGTTCTTATGCATGAGAAGACAGCCATGTGAAAACACAGAGAGAAGACTAGGAGAGAAGCGTGGGAGAGAGTCTTCCTCAAAGCCCTGAGAAGGAACTGACTATGCTGACACTTTGATTTCAGACTTCAAACATCCAGAACAATGAGAAAACAAATTTCTGCTGTTTTCAACCACCTAGTTTGTGGTACTTTGTCATAGCAGCCCTGGGAAACTAACATGTCTCCTCACCGAGAGGCCGTGACACTGGAGTGACTCTTCATTGTTGGTTTTCTCTGGCCAGAATTGCCTCATCTTCTTGGTGGGCTCTTACATTCCTCTATATCAGGCCTTTAAAAGTTGGGGTTTCTCCAGGGTCAGCCCCAAGCCATCTCTTCTTCTCACATTCAATATTTCTCTTTATACTCTCATGGACCCCAATTCAATAATCATCTATATGCTGATGACTCTCAAATTTCTAACTACCAGTCCACCCTCTCTTCTGGATGCCCATGTTCAACTCATTACTTGACATCTCCACTTATATAATTCAAAGCCACTTTAAACTCAAATTCAAAAACAAAAGTCATCACTCCCTTAAACCACCACTGAGCTCTTCTATAGTGAATCTCATCCAAGTGAATAGCACCTCTGGCTATTCAGATTCACAGATGCATTCTTAGCTATTTCCTCTTCTTCATTCTCCATTTTCAATCCACAATCAAATTCCATCTATTTCTCCTCCTAGAAGTCTCTTGAATTTCTCATATCTTCCTACTTGCCTCCATTTTCCCCCTCCACTACCTTACTTTATCCCACTGTGGAATAATGGAATTAGTGGATTAATCCAGTGTAGCGATTCACTCCCTGAAATACCATGATAGATTCTTGACTAGTCCTACATCCACTCTTGCCATCCTTCAATTTTTTCCTCATACTGCAAACCAAGTAACTTACAAATGCAAATATGACCCTTTCATCATCCTGCTTAAATAACTTCCATGGCTTTCCACTCTATGAATTTTACAATTAAAAACAAAATCCTAAATCAAGTTTATAGGACTGCATAGACTGGCCCTGCAGACTCTCCCAGCCTTACCTTCCTTGCTCCTGGTGCTCTAGTTACAGTAGAGTTCCTTATTGTTTCTGATCAAAACCATGATCCTGCCCAATACAGGGCCTGTGTGGAGGCTGCTCCCTCAACCTGCAGAACCCACAGCCCCTTCACTTAATGTGTGAAACTTTAAGTTTTAAAGTTAAAGCCAAACTTGGCTCAACACACCCCTCCCTCAAAGTATCTTTCCTTGATTTCATCAGAGACAAAGCTCTCCCCGTCTCCTCTCTCTTAGCACCTTATTCATCTCCATTATAGCACTAAGCATAATTTGTAATTATACATCTGTATAATTATTGGATTAGTATGAATGAGTGACCCTTATGAGGGCTGAGTCCATGCCTATGTTGCTCCTGCTGCATCCCCAGCTCTTAGAATAGTGCCAGGCACATAACGAGACAATAAATATTTGTTAAATATTTAAGTTTCAATTCTTTAAATTTAAATTAGAATGGTAAGCAAACACTAGACAAGTTGCTGTGTTTAGTCTATCATATTGTAATGCGAATTATTTCTTTAGAAAAATATATACAGTATTTGTTAATTTTCCAAAAAGCTTCTACTCCAGCATACAACAATACAGCAAATGTAATACATACAACAATGTAACGGGAAATAGTTCAGTTTAGTTTAACTGGATTTTAAATACATTTATTTTAATACAGCATTCTTAATAGTTATGCTGCCATAAGCAATTATGAACTTACGTCACTGAAAATGTCAAATCTGATCAGTGACAACTTCTTTCCTACTCATACCCTAATAGTCTATGTATAAGTGAAAGTTAAAAGTTTCATATGTGATGTACTGTTGGTTTTATCGCCAATGTTTCCTTCTCCATATCAATCTACTTTATATGAAAAATAAAATGTGCTAATAATAGAAAATAAAGTAGTGATGTTACATCACCCAAATTAAAGAATCACTTACCCCAGCCCTAGTAAATTTTCCTCAAATCTTTTTGAGTGCCTATGTTGGTATGCTGCTGAGAAGGGAAGAGCAGAAGCCACATGCATGACTTCCATGAAAACTTACACCTACAACAGATGGCAACAATCATGAGGGCACACGAACTCCAAGTTAACAGATTTTATTCTCATTAAAAGTGATGATAAAAGACAATGTAACATCTTTTCTAAAAGATGGTAAGATGTTAGTATTTCTGAATTTATTTAATTAAAGAAGAATCTTATAAACAACTTCTAAGGATATGTGTGAACCCAAAAGCTGCCACAACCTTGAACATGATTTACAAAGGAGTCCATGGTAGACAACAATGCTATGCAATATCAAAAACAATCCTATCTGTATATCAGATAAATTCTGTTTCTCAAGTGGCTTAATACACACTTTCAAAACCATAAGACTTTCCCATTATTTTAACAAGAACAATGTTAGTAATGAAATGAAACAATCACAATCATTTCTCTATCCCCTTCTTAATACCTTCTTTCTTCAATTCTCTAATAACCTACCCTCCTATTTATTTTTTCTTCTAAACAGATGCACAGTTAAAACTGTGAAGTACCCACAGAGAGTTTTCACGGATGCAAATACTACTTCCCTCTAGCTATATCCACCTGGTCCTTACACAGCTACCTGGTCCTCTTATCTTTGGATTGAGTTTTGAATGTGGGTGCTAGTAAGAAAAAATTATTAAAGCATTAACAGACTAGATGCCTCCTAAACTATAGCATTTGGATATTCTGCACTAGCTTTCAACTCTGCAGGCCTGTGGCTGTTCCAGAATTGTCTCCCCAAGATCCATGCCCCATGAGGTCATGCCCATCTGACCTCTTTGGAGCCTGATAAGCTGAAACACAGCTATAAAAATAGAGCATCCCTAAAACAACTTTTTATTCACCAACAAACACACCATTCTTTCAATTTTAGAGAACTAACATGTTCATATAATTACATAAATACAAGGTGAAATGAATGAATGAGCCTGAACTTACATAAACAGGTTTTCCCATGACCAAGAAATGTAAAAACAAACTCCGACACAAACAGGTTCCAATAATTCAGAAAACATGAAGGCATAAAAGCAATTTTAACTGAAAGAGCCTGAAGTCACAGATTAAATCATTCTCACCATGTTACTTTAAATATAAACACCTGTAGTTAACACTTTCATGTGTTTCTTCATACCATATAATTATCTACATATTATTTCACTTTTAAATCATACAATTGAGATTATTTTATTTTTAAGACATATTCTTCTGGTTTGAATTAAATGTCTTGTTAACTCCAAGACATGTCATAACACTACCTAGTTTAATGACATCTTCAATTCACTCACACTGGCTTTCTTAATTCAGTGTATTATCAATGTGTTTTTATTTTAGCTCTCATAGAAACACAAGCAAAAAGAACTCTCAAAAATGATAAAGACTTTTGAAGTAAGACATCTCAACTCTCTTATTTTTAAAAAATCCATTTATTTATTTAAGAGAAAGAGAGAGAAGTGCACAAGCTGGGGGGAGGGGCAGAGGGAGAAGCAGACTCCTCCCTGAGCAGGGAACCCACATGGGGCTCAATGCCAGGGTCCTGGGATCATGACCTGAGCTGAAGGCAGCTGCTTAACTGACTGAGCCATCTAGGCACACTCCCTCAACTCTCTTTTTTTAATGAGACAAGATTAAAATAATAAAATAAAATAAATAAAATAAAATAAAATAAAATAAAATAAAATAAAATAAAATAAAATAAAATAAAATAAAATAAATAAAAAAATAGGAAAATTAGAACACAGTACTATTAAATGTCCTTTGTGTGACATATATAAAATATTCTCTGCCCTCTTCCTGATAATAGTGGTTTTCTTCACCAGTTTCAGAGCTTTATATTTAATATTTGATTCATAACTGTGTTTTAAAAATTAAAGAGTGAATCCTACTCAATTCTCATTGGTGAGGTCAGAAATGTGCTTTCCCAACTGCAACTCAAATCAGGAACTGCCTACAAATATCCCCTAAACAAATCTAGGTCCACAGTAATATCACTTACAGGCCTTTTTTTCAGAAGCACATTGCTCTTCACAAAACACATGTCCTAATACAGTTCATAGCATGGATAAATTTATCATAATTATATTCGAAGACCCACTTTTATAAATATCCTCTTATTTGTCTTCTACAAATAAACTCCATGTTCAAACCTATTAAGCTTGAAGAAATAAAATGAAATATACACTATCTATGCAAGAAAAGTAAAGCACATTTTAAAATATTGATAATTATATTTATTTTTAAAAAGATACCATGACATGACTTTCACATTTACTATGACTATCCTCATAAAATATTAACAAAATTTAAATAAATATATGCCAACTTCACATTGGTCACTAGTGTTAAATGGCAAAGAATCTTGGTCCTCGATGGAGGTAAAAATATATCAAAGAATTACTTATTCACAAGATGCAACCATAGGCCTTAAAAAACACTCTGCAGATTCTTTATTCTGGGTAAAAACAGATAGCTTTCCTTTTTTTTTTTTTTTTAAGATTTCTTTTATTTCTTCGAAAGAGAACTCAAGTACTGCTCTACCCTTTTCTCCCGATCCCCCACCCCTGCCTGTCTGACTTAATTCACTTGTCTCAAATGACAAGATTTCATTCTTTTTTATGGCTAAATCATATTATATAGATAATCTTATATACATGATAGAATATATATATGACAGATGATTGATAGATATGTCATATATGATATATGATATCATGATATAGATATATGATATATATATATATATATATATCTTCTTTATATGGTCATCCATATAATGCACAGGAGCTCCCTTTTCTCTACAACCTTGCCAACACTTGTCTTTTTAATAATAGCCATTCTTACAGGTGTGAGGTGATATCTCATTGTGGTTTTGATTTGCATTCCCCTAATGATTAATGATATTGAGCATCCTTTCATGTACCTGTTGGCAATCTGTATGTCATCTTTGAAGAAATGCCTATGCAAATCTTCTGCCTGTTTTTTAAATCAGATTGGGTTTGGGGGGGAGGTTGTTTTTGGCTTTTTGATTTATGGGGTTTTTGCTATTGAGTTGTATGATGAGTTCTTCCTGTATTTTGGATATTAGCCCCTTGTCAGATACATGATGTACAAATATTTTCTTTCATTCAACAGGCTGCCTTCTCCTTTTGTTGATGGTACCCTTTGCTATGCAGAAGCTTTTTAGTATGATACTAGTCTCACTTATATTTGCTTTTGTTACTTTTACTTTTGGTGTCAGATTTTAAAAATTAACTACAAGATCTATGTCAAAGAGCTTACCACCTACGTTTTCTTCTAGAAGCTTTATGGTTTCAGGTCTCACATTCAATTCTTTAATTCCTTTTGAATTTACTTTTACATATAGTTTAAGGTAGTACATTCATTCATTCATTTATTCATTTGCATGTGCAGTTTTCCCAACACCATTTTACTGAAGACTATCCTTTCCCCATTGTATATTTTTGGCTACTTTGCTATAAATCAATTGAACATGTACACACTTTCTGGGTTTTCTATTCTGTTCCATTGATCCATATGTCTGTTTTTATGCCAACCTCATACTGTTGTCATTACTACAGCTTCATAATATAGTTTGAAATCAGGAAGTGTGATGCTCCTGCTTTATTCTTCTTTCTCAAGATTGCTTTGACTATTTGAGATTTTTTGTGGTTCCAGACAAATTTTAGGATTGTGAGTTTTTAAAATGTCATTGTAATTTTAGTAGGGACTGCATTGAATCCATAGATTGCTTTGCATAGTACAGACATTTTAACTATATTTATTCTACCAGTCTATGAGCATAGAACATTTTTTCCCTTTTTTGTGTATATCTTCTTCAATTTTGTTAATGTCTTGCAGTTTTCAATATACAAGTATTTTACCTAGTTAAGTTTATTCCTAGGTATTTTATTCTTTTTGATGTAATTATAAATGGAATTGTTTTCTTTATTTCTCTTTCTGATAATTCATTGTTAGTTTATAGAAACACAAAATATTTTGGGGTATTGACTGTGTATATCCTGCAACCAACACTTCTTTGATGGAGTCCTGAGAGTTTTCTATATATATAGTATCATGCCATCTGCAAATAGTGACAGTTTTATTTCTACTTTTCCGATTTGGATGCACTTTATTTCTCTTTCTTATCTAGTTGCTCTGGCTAGGTTTTCCAATACTATGTTGAATAAAAGAGGTGAGTATAGGTATCTTTGTCTTGTTCTGATCTTAGAGGAAATGCTTTTAGCTTTCCACCACTGAGCACGATGTTAGCTCTGGGCTTGTCATATATGCCTTTATCATACTGAAGTATGTTCCCTCTGTACCCACTTTGTTGAAAGTTTTTATAATAGATGAATGTTGAATTTTGTCAAATGATATTTCTGTATCTATTGAGATGATCATGATTTTTGTCCTTTATCTTGTTAATGCAGTATATCACACTGACTGATTTGTAGATGTTGAACCATCCTTGCATCACTAGAATAAATCCCACTTGATCAAGATGCATGATCCTTTGAATGTATTAGTGAATTCAGTTTGCTCATATTTTGTTGAGAATTTCTGTAAGAGATTAAATTTTACTTTTATTTTCTTGTGACATCCTTTGTCTGGTTTTGGTATCAGGATAATACAGGCCTCATAAAATAAGTCTGGAAGAATTCCCTCCTCTTCAATTTCTTGAAGAGTTTGAGAAGAATTGATATCTCTTCTTTGAATATTTTGTAGAATTCACCAGGGAAGCTGTCTGATCCTGAACTTTTGTTTGTTGGCATGTTTTTTATTACTGATTCAATCTCCTTACTAATAATCAGTCTGTTCAGATTTTCTATTTCATCATGATTCAGTCTTGGTGGGTCATATGCTTGTAGGAATCAATCCATTTCTTCTAGGTTGTCCAATTTGTTGGCATGTAACTGTTCAGAGTAGTCTCTTATAATCATTTGTATTTCTGTAGTATTAGTTGTAACATCTCTTTCATTTCTGATTTCATGTATTGAAATTTATTTCATTTATTTCATTCCTCCTTCTTTTTCATTTGGTAAGTGTAACTAAAGTTTGTCAATTTTTATTTTCAAATATCTCTTAGTTTCACTGATCTCTTCCATGGTCTTTTTAGACTCTGTTTCATTTATTTCTGCTCTAATGTTCGTTATTACTTCCTTCTACTAACTTCAGGCTTCATTTGTTCTCTTCTATTTCCTTGTGGTGCAAATTTAGGCTGCTTATTTGAGACATTTCTTGTTTCTTGTTAGAACTGCTTTTGCTCCAACCAACAAATTTTGATATATTTTCTTTTTCATTTATCTCAAGTTATTCTTCTTTTTCTCTTTTGAATTCTTCTTTGACACATTAATTGTGCAGTAATATGTTTAATCTCCACATGTCTGTAAATTGTCCAATTTTCTTCATGTAATTTTTAGTTTCATACCACTGCGGTCAGAAAAAGCTGCTTGATATGATTTCAATCCTCTTAAGTTTATTAAGATTTGTTTTGCAGCCTAACGTATGGTCTATCCTGGAAAATGTTCCATATGCACTTGAGAAGAAGGCATATTCTGTTGCTTTTGGATGGAATATTCTGTATATATCTGTTAAGTCCATCTGGTATAACATGTCATTTAAGGCCAATGTTTCCTTATTGATTTTACAGTTTATTTATAAAAGTTTATAAATAAACTTTTTAAAAGTATTCCTATAGTCAGAAAGTTAGTTTCATCATACAAAGTTATTCTGTTAATTATAAAGACACAGTGGTTCAATCTTTCTATAAGCCCAGCAAACATGTCCCTTCATATTCATTTCATCTCCAAAGATAAGAATTATAGTGCCCTTTCGCATAACCACTACATGTCACAGAGTTATAGCTAAAAAGAAAGTAACAAACCTAAGAACAATGTCCGTCCTATCCTTTTCTGCTACTTATTTGTCACCAAGTTATCTTGGTATCTCCCTAATCCTGGCTTCCAAAGGTCAGGGAACTCAAAGCTGGCCTTGGTCCAATGGTTTACAGCTTTACAAGTGGTGTTTCCTTCTTGCACCATCCAGATGATACATTTGTGTTTGGATTACCACCCCCAATAAACTAAGACTCCCATGACCCACACCAGAAGGAGAACTCTTTTGGCTATTCCCCAACTACCAAGAAACAAATTCCTAAATACATCTTAAACTTCAAGAATTTAGAAGCTGGATTATTATTTGAAATAACAGAAGAAAAAACTTCCCTTAGAAAAACAAAAGGAACCTACCACCACAGGGAGGGGAAAAAAAATTTATTCACATTTACTCATCTGCATAAAGTAATTATTAATCCATCCTTTTTCACTAATTCACTCAACTGTTCACCCATTTATCCAACAAATGTATAATGAACTCCAGTAAGGAAGAAGGCTGTATTCATGATAAAAGGAGCCTGGGGTTTGAATGCAGCCACCTTTTAAACTGAAGATCCAAAACACACTAGTGTCCCAGGATGATAATATTACTGCTATATATCATGCTTCTTTCAATATTTTTCAATTTACTACATGCTTATTGTACACTTACTATATGTTTACATCCTATTGAAAAATCAAGTAATGTTCCATGATCACTGAATTTAAGCCACTTAACAAAAAGAGGATTCTGGAAATTATGGCCCAGGAATTTGAAATAGCATCTGAAACATGAGAGATAGTGGTATCATCTGAATTTCTTCACTCAGCACCTGTTCACTGGGCGTCTGCTTCTGGTAGAGCACTGTTCTAGGCCCTGGGTATTAAGTGGAGATGAGGCAAACTCTGCCCTAGTTTGTGTACCTCGTCAGGAAAGGCGGACAGTAGTCAACCCAATTTTTAAAAAATACTTTTTAAGATAGGATTCAAATTATGATTCCAAGATATAATAGATGACTGCATTTATTCCAGAATCTCCCTCCAAGAAACACAAGCTTCTTAGCTGAGAAATGAAAGATATTCTTTTACCCACCCTAGTCAGAGCTGTAGTTTTGGTCACTATAAAGGTACAAAATTCTTCTGCAGCATAAAGAGCAAAATATAATATTGGGTTTGGGTTAATGTTAAGGAAATTCAGGTTTTACCTACAGTCTGTAAGAACTCCTCACACAATGACTTTCATAGTACAGTATGCTGATCTCGTTGTTATGAGACTTAACTAATGTGCCTAAGGATGCTACTTAGTCCCTCCAACAAGGTGCCGCATAAAAACTAAAGATTGTTGTTAATACAGAGCTGGAGTAATTGATCCTTTGATTAATACTGCTAAATAAATACTTTCATAACACCAGTTCTAAAATGGCCAAGGTCAGTTTAAAAGCAGTTAAATCTTATTATAGAGCAAGCAAACATAGTACAGGGGATCCAACTATAATGTGGCCACAAAGGATGAAACTAGCATTTACATTAACAGTTTTCCTTGTCATATCAGATACACCTTCTGTATAATGTTACTGTAGGGGAGAGAAGGGAAAAGATAATCATATTTTTAAAAATGATCTTGCAGTAGCACAGTGCTTTCCAGTTTTCGAAACATTTCCACTCACACCTCTCATTTGCCTCCTGAATCCATTTAACTATTGAGATATTGAGAGTGTATTATAATGGAATCCACTCTCTTTGGTATAGTTCCAAGGAGCCACAACCTCCCCTCTGTTCTTAACTTCTAACTTTATTTGCTTTAGTGGGTCACTGAGAATATCTGTATAAATATGTTTGTGCATTTCAAAACCAATAAGCGTGCTAAAAAGTAAGGCTTAGATAGTAAAGAGAGAGAATCTTTGTGTTAAATTCTGTAAGGAAAAAGGTATCTTAAAAGAGATATAATTTTTAAATCTACAGCTCTTCTTCCAAATGTCTCAAATAATCTTCAACTTCCTTATTGCATAAATCAGCTGAAAGCATCCCAAGGGAAATGATACTGTATTATATTCACACTCAATGATCCCATGAGGACTTTATTTTTTTTAAAGAAAAACACTTTGGCAACAATTATAAAAGCTCAAAATGAGTAAATAGCCTTATGACTCAGTTAAACATGTAAACAGTGTATATTCCAATGTAAAATGATTTTCTAGATTTACTAGGCACTACTAAGCGATATTTTCATCTATTAAATCTTTTCACTGTCAAGTCTTTGATAGAAGAAACCTTAGCAGACCTCTCTGTGAACTTTGGCATTTTGGCTGTGGGGCCAAAAGAACAATCTACCATTACAAAGCCTATTCATGAGTCAACCAGAGAAGCAATCACAATGATGACTGCCCAACTGATACTACTTACTCTTTTTGACATGCTGGCAAGTATATGAAACACTCAAGATCTATGTTACTAGATTTCAGATTGTTAATACCAAATATTCTAAAGCGTAACTTGGAAGATCATTAGTACAAAATAAAACGCCTTTAATTAAAAAGCCTGGATTTACTTGCTTGGCTTCAATTTTGTAAGCCTAACCATAGAAAAAAATAATAATAATAATGTAGGAAAAGAGTAAAAATCTGTAACTTGAGGACAGTAAGTCCAGGGCCATAGCACCGTTCTCAAATTGACAAAAACAATTAGTATTTATTCACACAAGGTTCACTACCTAAATAACAAGGATTAGACTCATGAACATGGAGATGATTTTCTCGTGATGATTCTGTCTTGAAGTGCACAACCGCATGATGTTCGTGCTTTGCACTAAACGTACTTCGTATCTTTGTTGCCACAATAAAGTAAGAGGTGACAGTTAGGAGGAGGTTAAACAAAAGGTTTCCTGTCAGGGTTTTGTGAAAAGGAAGGTTGTCCATTCAATCAAGGCGCTGAAAAGTCGGCTCAGGCCCTCTGTGGTCAGCATTATTCAGCACTATTCGTCGGATTCCGGATTCCGGGAGCCCGCCAAAGCTCCTGGCCCACCTGACCGGGTGTTCCCTCTGCTGGGCAAGAGGTGGGGGCCGCCCAGGGCCACTGCCACCGACATCGGGCTTTTCAGCACAGGGGAGTCCCCGTGCAAAATCAGGAAAGTAAGCCCTTGCAAAGCGAGCGCAGCGCATCCTCCTCGGGGGTCCCTTGTCCCCGGCGCCCTCCCCGCCCTCCCCGCCCCGCCGCTCCCCGGCCTCCCGGAGCAGGCGGCCCCGAAAGTAGGTCTCAGCCGGCGCAGCGGCGGCCGCCGGGAAAAAGGAGCCCCACTTTCTCCGGGCAGGAAGGGGGGAGGCCGAGAGCATTTCCTGTTGTGCAGCTGAGCCGAGCGGAGACGTCACTGCGTTCACACTCCCTCGGGTGTCAGCGCACCGGGGGCCGAAGTTCAGCCCCTCGCAGGGCGGCCGGGGCGGGGGCGGGGGCGGGGGCGAGGCGGCGGGGCTCCCCGGCCCGGCGCAGGGCTCGCTGGGCCGGTGCCCGCACTGCCCCGGGCGCGGCGGCGGGGGCGCGGCGGGGCCGCCGCGAGGGAGTCGCCTTTCCCCCCGGGTTGCGCGCAGGTCACCGCGGGGGGGCCTCCCCCTCCCCCTCCCTTCTCCGGCCCCCGCCCCCGCCCCCTCCCCCGCCCCGCCCCGGCCCGCGGGGCAAGACGCTATTCCCGGGGGCCTAGAGGAAGCACTTGCCTTGCGCACGTCCCTTGGCTTAATTTTTAACGTAATTTCCCCCAAAGGTGACTCTTTTTTTTTTTTTTCCCCTCCCACTAGGGTTATTTTTAAATAATCAAACGCGGATATGATTTTACTGTTGTGGCTGAGGTATGTTTTCTCCTCCTTTTTCTCTTAATGGTGGATTCCTTAAATAACTGTCAGAAAAGACAAAAGAGAACATTTCTACACCGCATAGCTCCAGTGAGGCCAAAGGAGGCAAGAAGGCTGTTTAGTCGTTTCTAAAAGCACAGTCTATATGTGTTCATTATTAAAACACCCACTGCGCAACATACAAAGTCCTTTCACTTATCAGGTCCTTCATTAGTTCTGTTTCAAATGTCTAATATATTAAAAATAAAAAAATAAAAAAAAAAAACCTCAGTCTCTTCCAAAGCTTTCAACCTTGTACTTCTCCACTTTAATAGCACACAAAACTTAGGGCCAGAATGTTTTAAAATGGAAATTATCCATTCGGTAAAAATAATGGTGATTTTTAACGTTTCTTTTATCCTACATTCCCAGGCTTCCATTTAGTTTGAAACCATGAACCAAATTATAAGCATGTGTAATTGTAGAGAAGCAGTGGCTTAAGGTTAATAAAGTTTAAAAGGAAGACAATAAGGCATCTTCTTACAATGTTAACAAATGTTACATTGTGCCAACATCTTGAATATTTAAGGAAAGCCACGTTTCACATCAGGGCATGGAATGAAAATACTTAGGGCTTTACCAAGTATAAACGGTGAGGTTGGGTGACAATGATTGTGTCCATGTAGATTCATCAGTTGTAATAATTGTACCACTCTGGTGCAAGATTTTTATAGTGGGAGGACTGTGTGGTTGGTGGGGGGAGGGGCACAATGCAGGGAGATCTGGGAAATCTGTTCCACTCAATGTTGCTGTGAACCTAAAACAGCTCTAAAAAATAAACTCTATTTTTAAAAAAATATATTTAGGCTAAGTGTCATGATATTTAAAATGTACACTGCATTGTAACCTATGGAGTCACAAGTAAATAAATCTTAAGAATTACAAAGAAATCATCTTTATGCTCTCATGAAGTTCATCATCCAACTTGATAAAGAAGTTTACATTTTTAAAAGTTGACTGAATTTTTAAAATATTTAAATGTACATGAAAGACTTTATAATTTAATGAATGTTGGTTGTTCTACCCAGTCATGTACTACCTAGGGGCAATATTAAAGGTTACCTTGGGGGCACCTGGGTGGCGCAGTGATTGAATATCTGCCTTGGGCTCAGGTAGTGATCCCCAGATTCGTGGGATCCAGTCCCACACTGGGCTTCCCACAGGGAGCCTGCTTCTCTCTAGACCAAAGTCACTGCCTCTCTCTCTGTCTCTCATGAATAAATAAATAAAATCTTCAAAAAAAAAAAAAAAAAAAGTAAAGGTTACCTTGGCTTCCACTTAAAGTGATCCAAAACCCCTGAGTACTTCTTAGGTTGTCCTATTTTCCAAACATCTGATTAACACAAATACTTTACATATAATATGTTAAGCTTGCTTAGCTTATTTGAGTTTACCATTTATTTCATATATTCCTATCCCCATTTTATCAGAAAGTAGGCTCAAAGACCATAGGACTAGTTAAAAGTATGGAACTCAGATGGGCTCTTTTTAATCTTGTTGGAAAGGAATCACAAATCCTTCCCATTCCCATACTCCGAACTCCAAACTAAAACCACCCCTTCAGTCCTTCAGGGGAGGCTCTAGGCTAACTTGGTAGCCAGTGCCTCTTGCTTATGAATGTTGGGGAGGGGGAGCAAAGAAATAAACACCCCCAACTGCTTTATTTCCCCAGTTTGAATACAGTAACTTTTAAGCAACTTCCCTGAACTTCCCAAACTATCAAAAGATTCTTGATGTAAAAGTAATTTCAATATGTCCAGTCCTAGAACATAGCACAGTGGTCATCTCACACCAGCATTTTTCACTTGCCTTTTATCATCCCCCTCATTCAATCATCTTTTTATCCATTAAATCTCTGCAGTGATGCTCATGGTTTCAATTAGAACATACTTTTACTTATTCCTTCAAATCACCTGTCCATAGTATATAATTAACACTCCACAAGCTGCAAGTAACCGCCCAAATACTGTCTAAGCTCACTGAAGATTTTATTCGAAGTTCATGCTCTCTAGTTCATGCTTAACTGCTGATGATGGCACTTGGAAAGAACAAAGGAGGGATGACTAAAAATTATCCTGTTTTATAATCCTAATTACAGACCAAATGAAATCAGTATTATCACAAATTTATTAGAGACCGAGGATAAAGAAAAGGCCTGAATGTTAGCATTAAATAAATCAACTTGTGAAAAAATACATAATTGATAATATAAACCATAATCATAATTATGGTGAATTCTTAGGTCCTGGTGCTATTTTCAAAGGTTTCTCTTTTAGATCATGAAACTGTGAGGACAAAAGGATGTTTTATAAGGATAATGCATTTTTACACTTTGTCTATAGAAACAAAATGCTCTAATTTTGTGCTTTAAAGTACATTCTAGGGATGCCTGGGTGGCTCAGTGGTTGAGCGTCTGCTTTGGCTCAGGTTGTGATCCTGGGGTCCTGGGATCAAGTTCCACATCGAGCTCCTCACAGGGAGGCTGCTTCTCCCTCTGCCTGTGTCTCTGCCTCTCTCTGTGTATCTCTCACAAATAAATAAATATAAATAAATAAATAAATAAATAAATAAATAAATAAATAAATACATTCCAAGACTGCACAGTTCCAACCTCACAAAATATATTATCATTTCATTCACTATGAAGAATTAAGACTTGAACTTTTACTTTTTTTTTTTAGATTTTATTTATTTATTTATTTATTCATGAGAGACAGAGAGAGAGGCAGAGAGACACAGGCAGAGGGAGAAGCAGGCTCCCTGCAGGGAACCTGATCTGGGACTCCATCCCTGGACTCCAGGATCACTCCCCGGGCCAAAGGGAGGTGCTCAACCACTGAGCCACCGACCTGGGACACCAGGTTGGTGTCCCAAGACTTGAACTTTTCCAAATTCATTCTTTTAAAACTCATTATTAAATTCAGGATTGGTCTCATTTCGATGTAGTTACAATAGAAGAGTAACTGTGACCTGCTGCAGTACTATTTTGGTCACCATGTTTCTGAGATCCCACTTCTCTACCATAAGAGCCTCCACATTGCCTTACACTCTGAATGGACTTCGACACAACTTGACTGGGAGAGGCTGACTCATCACACAAACTGGCACCTCTAAAAGTATTCAGGGCATATGAGGTTTTTATTCTTCTCTCATAATATCCAATATTGAGGGTTATTCTTCTCAAATAAGCCTTCACCAATCATTTGATGTTTTTTTCCAGAAAACTAGCTCCCAAGAAATGCAATGACAAAATCATTAGGATGTTATTCTTTCTCAGCTCCATGTCCT
Source organism: Canis lupus dingo (assembly GCF_003254725.2). NCBI lineage: Eukaryota > Metazoa > Chordata > Mammalia > Carnivora > Canidae > Canis > Canis lupus. The sequence goes on from NC_064243.1 coordinate 34,543,236, forward strand.
TCTTACATTACTCATTGTAGGACTGCATTGTTCCTCTAGAGCTAGTACTTGCCCAAGTCAGAGTCCAGGTCAAAATTAAATATGTGAAGCAAAGTCAAAAGAAAAGTACAGCTCCTTGACTGAACAGGAAGGAGAAGGTACAGACATGAGGAGAGAACTACGTTACACACACACATACAGGAATGAATAAACCTTTTGTAAAAAAAACTATCTAACTACATGCTCCACAATCTTTGGCTCCAATAAGATCTTTTTCTACTTCAGTATTTCCAAGCCCTATAATTTTATTTTTCTTACAATATGTCTCCAAAGCTACAACCTCCTATTTATTAAGTGATCCTCAGTGCAAAATATTAGTGCCTTGATTCCCTCAAGGCTGGACAACTTCACAAAAGACAGACCTGTCACTTAAAACAATATTAGGACCTACAGGTGGTACAAGGACTGTCCGTTTCCTCTTCTAGACCATAACAAGATGGGACATCATCACCTCATACTTTTTAGGCTCTAGATAAAAGTCAGTATGTTCTTCAAATGGAAATATGTTATGTAGTACTTAAGTGTTTCAGAGCATACCTCCTTTTCCAGCCTCCATCTATATTTAATATTTCAGAATAGGCCCTCAATAAACTCTAAATAATAGTGTGTTCAGATGGCCTGTAATCAAGTGTCATTGAAATATTAGTGTTCCCACATGCGTTCAAGTGTAATTAAAATTTAATGAACTGCATAAGTTGCTATGTTACACTACAGTATTTTTGTATTCTCTCCTAGTCCTTCACAGAGTCCTGTGTACTTCTCTAGAGACTAACAGTGTGACCAGAGCTAAATCTAAAATGAGTTACTTTCCACAGTGGTTAAAAGGAGAGTTCCAAAATCAAAGTGCCCACTCAGGAAATGGTAACTTTTGTTTTAGTAACATACATAGAGTCTTGTTACTCTTGTCTAATATATTGTCTAGTATATCACTTCTGTGTATAGGTCCTCTTGTTCCGTGAAATACGTGCTCATCATCTTCTTTCCTATTTATTATGTGGATTAAGAAGTAATCCATGTAGCCAAATTAAAAAAGCATTTTCTCACAGACACTAAAGACAGTCCAGATCTAAAGTAAGAAAATTTTCTAAATTGTTATTAAGATGCAACAAAATTCATTGCATACTCCCAGGTACTACAAAGGTGATGGTCTTACGAGTCATACACTTGCATAGAAGTACTTCCCAACATTCTATATCTCCACTTTTTATTAATAGAAGATATAAATCAAAGAAAAGATTGATTTAGTTCATAGAAAATTACAACCATTTGAGCAGAACTTAGTGTCACTATGGCATGTCATTTATAGGAAAAAGAGTAGGAAGTAGAAAAGACATGAATAATCAGCACAGGAAAATGCCCACTGGTGATATAATTACTTTACCTTTGTGATTAAAGTCATTATCCTAAAGATTGTTGAGCTTCTAGGACAAAGAAAGTAATAATGATATGCTAATTCAAAACCAGTATGTCCCATGCAAAAATGCACATGAAACAGAATTTTCTGCATAAAAATTCCTACATATCTTTTATCTGTTTCATTTCATTTAACTGTGTTTGCAAAGTTATGAAACTGCCAAAATCAGGGGCAAATTCTCAATGTGTTGCAGTATGTACGTCCACCATTACTTATCATATTAAATACAAACTCTGTAAGCTGGAATACAAGTCCTTAGACAATGTATCTCAAGTATTCTAACTTTATCACCAATATTCACTAAATATGCATTTTGTGCTACCCTCAAATCACATGTTTCTGTGATAATACTCGACACTTTCCCACCATGATGCCTATCAAAGTCAAGGCCTATCTAAAGCATCCCCTTTCTCATGAAATGTTCCCAGAACTCCTCAGCCAGAGATGATTTTCCACCTTAATACTTCACCTCTCTGGTGGTACTTCACCTGCTTCTTCTAATTATAGCTTCCTTTGAATAGTTCTTTTGCTCAGTACCGTACATTACAAAAGTTTTGATGATGAGAATAGTGAAACACTCCTCTTTATCTTTTATATTCTATTGCTACCTCTATTGTATTTTATACTCCCATACATGTCACACCAGAATTTCAATAACTTTATTTGTAAAAATGGATTTGTGTTACATTATTACACATTCCAACTCTATTCCCGCTGTAAAGGTCTCAGCACGTTTAGGCCTTTCCTGTAGAAGGTCTCTACCCAGTTGATAAGAGGCTATATTCTAAAGAGTAAAGCAATAAGCAATTTACTTTTGAGGATTCAAACCAAACAATAGCCTAGAGTACATTTCAGACATGAACAGATTGATCCCTAAAGAAATTAATAGAATAAAAATGAAAGAGCCGGGGATCCCTGGGTGGCGCAGCGGTTTAGCGCCTGCCTTTGGCCCAGGGCAGGATCCTGGAGACCCGGGATCAAATCCCACGTCGGGCTCCCGGTGCATGGAGCCTGCTTCTCCCTCTGCCTATGTCTCTGCCTCTCTCTCTCTCTCTCTCTCTCTCTGTGACTATCATAAATAAATAAAAATTTTTTAAAAAGTTTAAAAATGAAAGAGCCATAATAAGAGGTCTACTTGAGGGAACTAGGAATATTCAGCCTGGAGGAAGGAATACTTAAGATGAACATGATCACTATCTTTAAATAGTTGTAGGAATGTCATGCAAGTGAATGAGGAAACGTGGAAAGCTACAGGGGGCCAAACTGCTGATAAACTGCAGTGTTCCAGGAGTGGAATCTGCCTCCCAAAGCAAAGAAGTAGAGACTAATGCAGGTAATCGTTGGTGATTTGTCCTGAGTGCTTTCTCCTTGCTCAGTTGGGGATTAAATGATGGCTCCAATGGCTTTATCTAATCCTGACATTCTCTGAGAAGACTTACATCGCAAAATGTCCTGTCATCATTTGACAAATCAATACGTCAGTCCTACACCCATGCAAATTAATCACCATAACTGAAATCAGATACTTTAAGAGATGCCCTAAATCAGGTGTAACTTGCAGAACTACAAATTGTATCAAAGGGACAGGGGCAGCCCGGGTGGCTCAATGGTTTAGTGCTGCCTTTGGCCCAGGGCATGCTCCTGGAGACCTGGGATCGAGAGTCCCACGTCAGGCTCCCTGCCTGGAGCCTGCTTCTCCCTCTGCCTGTGTCTCTGCCTCTCTCTCTGTCTCCTCTCCATGTTTCTCATGAATAAATAAATATTAAAAAAAAGGGGGGGGTAGGAAGAAGTAAAACTTCTCACTAGATGCTGAACTGATACGGAAGATGCTGCCCACTAGAACCTAAGATCTGACCCACCTGGATAAAAGCTCGGGGAAAGTTTACATTGAATAAGTAAGTAAGGCATTTGCATACTCCAGAGACCCTCAGAGTCCCATTTCTATCCTGCTCTCCTTCTCCCTGCCTCATATTCTTAGTAATACTTAACATGTCTATGTCAAACATGAAAACAGCAGTTTGATTTACACAATTGTGCAGCATAGTGTCAAAATTTCTTATGAAATTCAACCCAAAACCTGTTGGTGTCAAGGAGATCACAGATGTTAGAGATACTGTTAGACATGGTCTGCTTTTACAGCTATGAGGAAGATTAATATAATCACAGCAGGCTTCAAAGCTAGGGCCATTTTGTTATTAATTTCAAAGTGTCTTCTCTTTGCTTCTCTTTGTTCCCATCCTACATAACCCATAAGAATATAGGAAAAGAAAGACAAATTATCAGGACAATTTCCTCACAATATTAATTCCTGGGTTTAGCTAAAATGTGAAAGTTTTCCAGATCAGCTATTGATACCCATCATAACTACTTTCAGATATCATTAGATTTAATATTAGTAAACTCACCAAAAATGGCCAAAATCAACTGATGACTGAACAGATTTGGAGTCTGTCCATTAAAAAAGTCTAATCTCTACACTCAGCATCCAATTATTTGTTATATTCTATACTGTCAGGTGATTTATTTTAAAAGGTCATTTTGAATATTCTGAGCCACTTGGCCCATTTTTAAAAGCTACACTTGATTAAATTTGGGCACCAAGTTCACCATAGACATTACTGAGGCCATCGGGACAAGTAAACAGATTACAAATTCAAAAACAAATTGTCTTTGGATTCCTTTTCTTTTGCTTGAATATGGGTATAACTATCTCAAAATTTTGTTACACATGTGCATTAGTGACTTACGCAAAATTTAAATGCACCAGGGGATATTACAACAAGCTGTGGAGCTGCTAACCATTATCTTTCTGAAAACAATTACATATGCCTATAATAAATTGCATCAATAGCAGTCAATTATCTCAAGAACACTTTACTAACCCTTGTCACAAATGTATTGCTGTGTATCATATTTTTTTTCAACAACTGAATTATTCTCAAAACTTAGTGTTGCTTCACATTCTAAAAATAGCCACTCCAATTCTCTTGTGTTACCCTGCTCTGCTCCCAGGAGGTAGGGCAGTGCTATAAACAATGCTTCATTTTTACAGATGAAGAAGAAGTGAAATATAACAGTACAGCCACTTTGCTTGAATCATTTTGAAAATCAATAATGAGGCAAGCAATGAACTAGTGGGATAAGGGTTTACTATCAGCCATTCGTGTCTTCTATGGCCCCAGTGTAGGCTCTAATGAGCACATCCTGACACTAAAGCCCCCAAAATATTAAAAATCCTCATTTTACCCAAAAAGTTTGTATTTCTCTAAACAGAAACTTTGACACATAGCAAATCAATTGAGTAAAAAGAAAATAAATTGAATGTTTATGAACCTGGATTTTTCCTTTGCTTAGACAAACAGGGGTTATTTAAAATGTAGGCATCAGGAGAAGAAAGAAAAATAAAGTTTGATAATTATTTCATGGATAATTAGAGGCTGAACTTCCCATGACTTGTCCATAAAGTGTTGGGGCTGGCCATCAGGATTGTCCCACAGGCCCCTGCTGGATTGCCAAGACAGATTTCATCACTTCACCTGAGAGGAAAAGATTCACCCCCAGCCTTCCCTCCTGTATTTTTCTTTGCTTCCAAGGGCCAGGATCCATAATGGAGTAAAGAAATACATTCTCTCTTTATGCTAAATCTATCCAAGCAGGCCTACCAAGAAACAACTTTTCCTTAACCCCTACACCTATATACAGTAACTACCTGCATATAGCGATCCTTTCAGAGCACTCTAAACAAAATATGGCCAAAGAAAACTATCCTATATGGAAGAATCCTTGTCCACTATAAACTTCCTGGTCCAACTGTAGGAAAAAACAACCTCAAAATGGCTCTACCTGGACAGTTGCTATAAATTCAAATGGGAAGCATAGAGCCCAGGGAGACCCTGACTACGGCTGTAAGAAGTGTGATTGGTGGGTGCAGAGGGGAGACAGCTGTTTCCCAGGGAACATCTTATGAAGGTGAAGAAACACTTAGGAAGCAAAGACTAGCCAGGATTCCATCCATCATTTGATTCTGATGATCCCTCCTGCCATCTTACAATGAGTCCAAAGTCTTTTCTTACCATTTCAAGTATGAGTTTCTTGAGAATTATGACTTTCAATATTCACCAAATACCTACTGCCTTCCTACTGTCTATCTACCATGGACTGTTTACCACATTTTGGGGAAAGTATAAACAAATCACCCTAATCCACTAGAAATTTGATCACGAAAAATTATACGAAAATGAAAAATTCATTTTAAAAAGATGAAAAATATACATGCCAAATGTAAGTCGTGGTAATCTCTTCACTTTTAACAAACTATGAATACATTGTACAATAAAATGTGTCATTTAAAAACCATTCTCTTTCTTCCTTATGAAAAAATAGCCAGAACTTGATTCTATAGGTTAGGAAAGGCCATCATGCTGAACCACAAAGAGGAATTTTAAAAAGGTACTATAATATTTAATCATGCAAAAATAGTACTATGCTACTATGAAAAATATAGATACAGATATGGGTATAATAAATGGGATTTTTTCATTAGTGATTTAGTAAATCCTGCAACACTTCACTAACTATTATTTGGTTTGAGAGACACAAGATGAAAGTAGAGATTTTTAAAAAAACACTGGAAAGTAGTACATAACTAAATTTGCCTAAAAAAGTTTCTAAAGTAGTCCAGTAGAATACAAACACCATGAGGACAGGGAATTTTTTTTTAACTATTTAATCCCCAATGTCTAGAACAGAACCTTTCCCAGAGCAGGTAGGTGCTTAATAAATCTCTGTTGAGTTAATAAATGTCTGCTTAAAAGCCAGCAGTCCCAGGAACACTCCAGTTGTGCCTCCTAAGCAAGTCCAAGGCCCCATGAGTAAACACTGGTTCTCCAGCTCTTGCAATTTACATAGAAGTTCAAGTTGGGTAATTCAGGCCCCGAAGGCTATTTTTAGACCAAAAAACTCCAGAAGGATGATCCATAAAGAACCAGGGAATTTCGTTCACTTCACTAGTGTAGCACAGGCTGAGCTAAATGAGAAATATCCCCAAACTAACTGATATTTCCACTTGCCAAGTTGAAAAACATGGGCTCTCTGACATCATTTCTTAAGCCATTTCAATCAGGAGCTTAATAGACCATTTGAAAATGTGTAAGTGATATTTTACTGTCACAACACTGAGTTCTCTTGTGTTTTTTTTTCTTTTGGTCTAATCCCTTCTTAATAATAATCATAGTGATTAGGTATTTAATGTTTATTATGAACTCAGTGAGATAGGTACACATATTCTCATAAAAATTTCACAACGACCCTTAAACAGATATTATCATCCTCATTTTGTAACCTCCAGGAGGTTAAGTGACCTTCCGAAATTCCCTGGAGCTTGTGATAGAGCTGGAATTTACCCTGTTCTTTCTTTCTTTTCTTTTCTTTTCTTTTTTTTTTTTTTTTAAGATTTTTATTTATTTGACTCAGAGAGAGAGAGAGCACAGGCAGGCAGAGCAGCAGAGGGAGAGAAAAACAGGCTCCCCACTGAGCAGGGAGCCTGATGTGGAACTCTATCCCAGGACCCTGGAATCATGACCTAAGCCGAAGGCAGACACTTAACCCAGTGAGCCACCCAGGCGCCCCTTGTCTGACTTTAAATCCAGGCTCTTTGCTCCTAGGTGACCTCCTTCACACAGTGTGTATCCCACTAGTGGATATGCCTATACTACTATACTGTGCTAAAGTGAGCGAAATGGCTAGCAATTTAATTTTTAAAATTTCTGTAGTAATTTTGATGTTTAACAGTTGCTTATGCTTATGAAATGTTAAAAAGACCAAATGTTTTTGGAGCCAAATAGCCCTGAGTTCAAATCCTGCTTCACTACTGTTGGAGTGTCCCTGTAAAAAGTCTGTTAACCTTTCTGAGTCTCGATCTTCTGAAATGTAAACATGAAGGTAATACCAAATCTTCTGACAGCTATCACTGGAGAGTGCCTGGTATGCAGCCTGGCACAGAGTAAGTGCTCTTTCAGCCTACATACCCTTCCTTCTAACGGATTTGCAAATTGGCACTGTGCTGATTTTATAAAAGTGTTTAGTTCATCCTTGTAATACCATAATTACAGAATATAATGACACTGCATTCTCTATAACTACAAAGTAGAATTTATAAACTGATAGAATATGTGTTGGAAGAGGCTTTAGAAGCCCATCTGTTCCAATCCTTTCATTTCCAAATGAAGTCCAGAGAGTTTAAACGACTTGCTTCCAAGTTTTTACAGAAAGCTAATTGCAAAGACACTACTAGACCTTACGTCCCTCCACCTCCACTTTCACTATACCCCCAGTTTTGCCTCACATTACACAGGCATGGCAACACATGTAATTTTCAGACAATTAAGCAGTATAAAATAACCTCAGTTTAATTGCATCCAATTAACAAGCCAAATTAGTGTTTCATATGTACACTATTAAACTAGTTGTCTGGCTTCCAAAAGAAATAAAACACTGTTTCAAATGAATCTAGTATTTTAGTGAACAAAGCTACTTACAATTTAAATTACCTTTCCTATAATCTTCTTTATATGGAATTAGACCCAATCTCCATTTTAAAAGAAATTCTTTCCGCAACTATCAGGATGAGAATTCATGCTTATATTTTAAGTATCAAAATTTTCTTTCTCACTGAATACATACGATTTTCTTTTTTTTTTTTAAGATTTTATTTATTTATTCATGAGAGATGCAGAGAGAGAAAGGCAGAGACACAGGTAGCGGGAGAAGCAGGCTCCATGGAGGGAGTCCGACGTGGGACTCCATCCATGGGGCTCCAGGAACACACCCTGGGCCGAAGGCAGGCATTAAACCGCTGAGCCACCCAGGGATCCCTGAATACATACGATTTTCTAAGATTAGTATATATGGGTGTCCATGCACACATATGCACACCTACAGACCCCTAAGCAAATATAAATGAGGGTGCGTCTGTATTTTCCCACTGCCTAGTTTCAAAAGTCCCACCTTTTCCTTGGCCTTCTGAAATCAAGTGAATCTGCCACAATGCAAATAAGAGCTTCCCTGATCTCCTGCTTTCTTTTTCCGAGAAAATGAAACCACCAAATAAATCTGTCAAAGAAGCACCGCCTTTCAAAGACACCGCACTACACTATCTGTCCAATATTGTCATGATTTAGGTATAATCAGCTATCATTTAGAAAGCAGTACTCTAATGAACCACAAAATGAATCATCTATCCATTCCTTAAATATTTACACCTTAAAATAATTTTAAGTATAATCATTTCCATAAGTTAGTGTTTGGTAGCAAACCTCTACTATTAATATTTATGAATAATGTTCAGGGTTAAAAGTTTTATAGTAGGTTAAAATAATAATGTAGTACTATGTTCTTAAGATGTAGCACAAAGTGACTATCATACATATTTGGTCATGCTTATCAAATTATTTTAACCACTTGGTTATGTATTATTTAAATGTTTATGAATAAGATAAAAAATTCATATTGTCATTCAGTAATATCAACCTTCATTACTTCTTTTTGGGGCATGATACCAATTTAATGGCCTCCTTGCCACCAAGATATCCAGCCCATAAACTTTTCTCTCTGAACACACACACATTCTAGCATCACTCCTCTGCTCAAAAACCTTCAGTGAAATCCAGCTTTCTCAGGAGGGCTTCACATCCCACCTGGTCCAGAGCCAATGCTCACCATACTCCTCCTCCGCCTTGGCACAACTATGCCCCACCATCCCAGATCAAATTCACTGTGCCCCTCCCTTCTCTCTCAGGAGGATTTCTTGAAATTCACTTCAACCTTCAAGGCCCCGCACTCAAAACTTACTTATTCCCATAGGGACCTTCTACTCTTTCCAGTTGGGAAAAAAAAAAAAAAAATGCCTCCATGTATCCTCTACTTCCACTTGTTTTAATACAGTTTATTTTAAAAGCCATATGTCTTCTCTAGATTATAAAAATTCTTAAACCAAGGTTCATTATCCTCTTATCTCTCAAGTACTCATCCTGATTCCCAGTCTGACTCCAGGGCATAAGCTTGAGACTTCTCCTATACATACTGACTCCTTCTGCCACATAAATTGAATTTTCTACATTCTGTAAATTTTAAAACAGGGAGCAAATTAATTAAATGACAAGAGTTCACGAAATGGAATATGAGTCCAAAATTACACAAAGAAATGTTATTTTCACTAACTTGTTTCTCTACTGTTTTGTGATACACTGACCCTGAATCATACAGAAAGAAAAAAATAAAATCCACATTTTCCCAAAGGTCCTGGTATTTGCAGTCACGTAGAGAAATTATCTGGGAACTGAATGTTTCACTAGCTCTTTAGAAACATATAGATTCAGCTCATGCAGGGCTCTAAAGATTAATTGGTTCTTCAAACAGCGACCTTGTAAAGACTTCGGAATTGGTAGTTATTCATTAATTGAATCAATGATGTTGACGAATTTAGTTAACTTGAACTTCTAATACGTATTTTTTCATTTAAATTATTTATTTTAAAGAGTGATCTGCAAATAACAATAGCTAACCTACAACTAAACTCCTCAAACTGAAAGTCAACACATAGAATCATAACAAACCTCCAGGGGTAAAGTATCATTGATCATTGTTCAAGTATCATTGATTGTAAACATGCTATAGATAGATAGGCCTCCTCCAACTTCTAGACCCTGCCCCCCAAAATTCCCTCTCCAATGATCAACATCACCAAGAGTAGGGTCACCATATGCCCAGATTTTCCAAGGACAGTGCCCATTTATACCAGGTTAGATAATCATTCATAAACATTCAGAATGATTGATGTGATATCAACCACATTGTCTGGCTGCACCTTGCATTACCTCTGTTATTAGGTGCCCTCCAGCCCCACTGGCTCACTTTCAGCTCCCAAAAACACTGTACATTCCCCAATCTCAAGGCATTTGCATTATCCCCTCTTTGTACAATACTCTCTTTCTCCCCACCCACTTCTTTCCACTTGACTATAACTTATTCTTCAGTCTCAGCTCAATTACTACCTCCTCAGACAGAGGTGATATATCCCTTATTGTACACTTCTTTATGTTTTTTCCATAGCACTCACAACTTAATGTGGCTCTACTGCTATTGGTTCACCTCATGGCCTATATCTGTCAACTCCACTAGATTAGAAGCTTTTTTTCTGGTCTGGATCATCATTATATTTTTGGTGTCTAGCAGAAGGCCTGACCCATAGTAAATACTTGTTGAATGAGTGGATGAATAAGTTGTATTGATAAACAATGACTGGGTCATTTGTCATAGTACTCTGGAGAAACAGCTAAGATTATATTTGAATGACAAGTCAAAAATGCTGCCTGGCCCTGAGTGCTTCCAGCCCTTACATCCAATCACCTCATGACCCAGAAGTGGTAGGTCAAACCCCACCTGCTCTCCGCCCAGAGCTGTCTTCAGGCATACAAACTTCATTTTCATCTCTTGTCTCCAAAGCACTTTCTTCAAATATGTTTACCTAGTTAGGCTCCAAATTTTAAGCTGAGAGGAAATCTAAAGTTATAGACACTTATAGAGTAGACCAAATGCCATAATTAATACCTCAAATGACAGATAATATATGTTAAGATTAGCACATATTTGGCTCAAAGAATGGTGACACAACTTATCAAGCAGTCCGGATTCTATTCTAAATTCAGTTGTGAAGACAGTATAGTCCTATATCTATCTTAACGCTAGTAGCCATGGTCCACAGAAGCCAAAGATTGCACAAATCAAGTAGGCTATGTTACCCTCTTGTATGTGAAGACTGGCTGTGTCACAATCATAGATAAAGTGCTCAAATATTTTTCCAAATTACTTAGAGCCATCTCACAGCTACAAATACTGATTTACAACTTCCTTTTTGTTAGCATTGCCATAAATAGCATATAGAAAGCAATGTTTTTTTTAAATTGTGATAAAATATCATGAACAAACAGAAAATTATTTCAGTTGTACAATTTCCCCCAATAAGCAACATCTTATTTTCATAAAGCTTTCCCATTTTCTCTCAATCTTCTGTGTTCATCCACAACTTCATGCATTGAGGAGCCTTACTGGAACATTCACTGAAGTTTTACTCAAGAATAATGAAGGCTCTGCCTATGCGGTTACAGCAAACCCATACACGCTGATAGTGTGAAGTTCCTTATAAAGCCTGAAGTCCACTGAGTTGAGATGGCAAACTTCCTCTGTTCTTTTATATAGTAACACCTTAAAAGCTGTAATACTTACATACCACATTTTAGCCAAAATATGGATTCATGATGAGTTCGTGCATAAATTCATTATATATGAAGCATAGCACTGGAATTGTCAGGTGGAAGTTTAAATTGTGAACCACTTCTCCACCTACAGGATTGTTGCATAGACCAATACAGAGTCCTACTGATGCTGACTAGGAACCAAAATTTGAAAGCAGTGTTCATTTTTAAACAGACTTAGGGGAGTAGCAACCTGTTTGATCCCAGACCATCCATCCAATTGTTCTTAACCACTTTTCCCTTATTATAATAATTACTACATGAGGAATTAAATTATTCTATACCGTAATGGAATACGCCTTTCACTCATGCCAAATAACATTTTCTATCGGTCTTTAAAACTACTTTTGCTACACTGAAGCTTTCAGATTAACTCCAGCTAATTACTGATAACTAAAGAAAATCTAATACCAACACAAATAGACTGTTAACTTGTTGTTGCTGCTGTTGAAATAAGCCCTGTTTTGAAAATCAAAATAGGCAAATTAAAAAAAAAAAAGTCTTCACTTTAAATTGAATCAGCACAAAAAATTCAACTTGGTTTTCTGAATAATGACAAAGTGCCAAAAGCTCAAGCAGACACATGTACCATTATTCTACAAGGAACGCCTGCATACGTGTCGTCTCTGTTTTGTTTTCATAGTAACGAGAACGTTTGAAAACACATCTCATGTAAAAGTAGCCTAATCAATCAAAAGATTCTGCTGGCTAATCTTTCAATGTAGTCAAATAATATGATTTCATTCTGCAATAATACACATATTGTAAATCCACTTTCACATCCATGTTTAATAGAAATATAAAAATGTTTTATCTACTTCAAAGGTATTTTTCCAAAGACCTCCACAAGGATCCAACAGATTAAAAATCAGTTGAATTTTAAGTCTGTAATCATCATCAATATGCTACTACTCCCAAAATCGTCCCCAAATCAATGTAATCAGAAACACTCTTCCATAAACATAAGCAGTCTCTTTAAAAAGCCAATAAAATACAATCACCGTACAGAAATACAGATTCCAACAAATGAATTTTGTTTTATATCTGACCTATGTTCAAAGCAAGAAACTCAGACAATTTTCAAAAGATTCACCATTGCCATGTATCTTTTTTCTGTACATAAGAAAATACGCTGCATATTTCAAACCTAGCGGTCAAAAGGGATTATGACATTTGAAGCACACTATCATTAAGTGGATGTTGGTAAATCCCTTTCACCTCAAAATAAAAATGCACAGTTCTCATCTGGTAACATGATTTCTTAGTCTTACTAATGAAAGTGATAGCACACAGAAGGCATTTTTGTCTTAACAAATCATTTGGCCTATATCTCAAAAATCAAACCGAATCTGCTTCATTACACAATCTATTTGGTTAAAATCTTGTTTTGGCATCCTGATAAGGTGAAAAGCACAGGATTAGTGCAAACACTAATATATGTATCAAATACATAAATTAATACATATCAATGTACATATATATGTATGCAAAGATTTAAAATAACGGTTTGCTCAAGGACAAATATCACCAAACATTACTATATCGCTGGAGGAAATGTTTCTAATAAAGTTAAATGGCCTTTTTCTAGGAGGACAGATCATTGCAAATTTAATTAAAATGGATCTTATTAATATTTCAAGTAATTTCTGGGCTTGATTATGCGCCACAAAAGAAACAACTGTACTAAAGAGAAAAATCAATAGCCCTTGACTAGAGCTCTGAGTATGCTAGAAAAACACAGTCCTCTTGTGAATTATCAAGGTCTAGCCTTTGGGGGTGGGAGAGAGTACCAATATTTATTTGGAGGTAAATGGAGTTATTTTTAAAATGGCAAAAAAAAAAAAAAAAAAAAAGGAAGGAGAACAATCGGTTCAAATTTTCCATTATAATGAAAGTACCGGAAACAAGCCTTTTTATGTTCATTTTAGGCCTAAGAAACTGTGCAGAGAATAAGGCTTTTGCAATGTCAGTTGCACACACTGCTTCCTGTGAGAATTCTAAGCCATTACAGGTGTCCTGAGGCCTCCAGCGAAACCTATTATCAGGTTATTCCTCCGGTCCCCTCGAAGCCACCCGCACTGCCCCCTACCCCACACATATTATTGCTCGGCTCCTCTAAGCGTCTGTTAAGGACCCTCTGTCTTCTCTGCACTCCCGAGGTTAAAGTACCCACTTTCCCCCGGCGAAGCCTGTAAAAGCTTTCCCATTAGAGAAGACTAGTTCCTGCAGTCCTTTTCGGTTAGATGCTTTCAAGTCAGAGATGAGAGGAGCCACTTGAAGAAAACCCTTCTTCCCCTCCTCCCTTTTCCCACTGGAAGCCACGTCCCTGAAGGACACCACCACCCGGGGGCACTTCCTGACCTTCTACTCCCTCACCCAATTTGGGCTTGGAGGGTTGGGGTCGCATTTTCCCGTGTCCTCTGCTGCACTGGATGTGTTATGTAAGAGGGACAGAACGCGAGAGGCACATGCGTATAAAGCGCACCGATCTGTGATAACAGCTGGGGTGGCAGAGCTAATCTGGAGTCTCCCCCACCCAACACGACAGACACCACACGTCCATCACCCCCCCCCCCCCACACACACACACACACACACAGAGCAATGTTTTCCTGTCTCGCCCCTACCACCACCCGACGCACGGAATGGGAAGGCGGGGGGAGGGGTGGAGGGAGGTGAGAGCAGCGGCGGCGGCGGCGGCGGCAGCACATCTGCTTTGATAGCAGCCGGCGGAGCCGCCGCGGCAGAGAGCCCCTCGTTAACCCCCTTCCTGTGGCCGCACCACGTCATGGAACATTCCCGGAACGGGCCAACGTTCCACCCACTTCAGGGAACAGACATAAAGGCGCAGACCCAGCTCCCCACAGTGCAGAGCGCAAACACACATGTCCCTTCCCGGTCCCCGGGCAGACGCACAGACCAACACGCATGCAAACCGCCCCCACCCGTCTCCGCGCGCCCCCGGCCGGCCCGACGCGCCGGGAGCCGCTGTGCGGCCGCTGCACCCGCGAGGCGAGGGCGCCTCCGCCTGAACCTTCCATCGAGACAGTCCCCTCCTCGCTCGCTTCCTTCCTTCTCTCCTTCTCTCCTCCTTGCTTCCTTCCTTCCTTCCTTCCCTCCTTCCTTCCTCGCTCGGGAGGAGAAAGGAGTCACTGAAATGCCAACCGCTAGCGCCTTCGCCGCGCTCGCTCGGCCGCAGGCCGGCGGCCCGGCCCCCGCGCCGCCCGCCCGCCGCCCGCCCCCGGCCCGCGCCGCACGCCCGCCGCCCGCCGCCCGCGGCCCCCTCCCCCGCTACCTGACGACGGGCGGCCGGCGGCCGCGGCAGCCGCAGCGGTGGCCGGCGGTGCGCGCCGGTGCACGTCCCTCATTAGTACCCAGGCACATTCCTGCCGCCGGCGCTCCCGCGCGGCCCCCTCCCCCCAGGACATTACGCAAAGCAGCCTCCCCTCATCTGCATAGATCCTCGGCCAGGGTATTCCCCGCATTTCCCGGCGCGCCGGACCCCCCGGGCGAGGTCTCCCCCGTCCCCGCCCCCTCCGACCCTCACCCTCGGGCCGCCGCCAAGGGGCCGGGGGCGCGCGCCGCGACGGGCGACCGAGGCCGGCGGACGCGATCTCGGCATAAAGTGAAACAAGCTCCCGAGGCGAGGGGAGGCAGGAAAAACACGGCGCCCGCGCCCGGGCCACTTACCGCGCCGAGGAACCTAGATTCCCGCCGCTCCGCTCTCCCGAACGGCCGGTCCGCCCTCCTCGCACCCCGGGGCTGCACCCGGCACCCCAGAGTCCAGGCGTGCAGGAACAGTGCTAAGGAGCCGGGAGACCCTCCAAGTTGCTCCAGGCTCGGGGGAGCCTCCAGGTCCAAGACCCAACTTGGCAAAGACTTGTGCCACGGTCCCCGCAGATGTTCCGGCGGAGACCCTCCTCCGGCGGGGACGCAGCGCCCGGCGGCGCCCCGCTCCGCTCCTCTCCACCCTCTCACCGCCAGCCCGCCTCCCGCCGGCCGCCCGCCTCCGGTCCGCGAGCCCCTCGGGCGGCTGTCAGCTCCCGGCCGCCGCCGGGTGACCCGGGCGGGAGGAGGGCGCGACGCGGCGGCCCGAGCCCGAGCGGGCGAGGGGGATCCTCGCAGCCGCGGCGGCCGCTCACCTGGAAAGTCACCGCTGAGAAGGAGGAGGAGGAGGAGGAGGACGGAGAAGAGGAGGAGGGAGAGGAGGAGGGAGAGGAGGAGGAGGAGGAGGAGGAGGAGGAGGAGGAAACCCCCCTGGTGCCCTTGTTCTCGCTGGCGCGGCGGCCGCTCCTCGCCAAGGCTGAGCGTGTCTGGTGGGGGGTGTCTGGTAGCATTTCCTTAAGGACAGAGGGAGGGCGGGCGCGGAGGGAGGGAAGAGATCCCGACCGCCTGCCCGGGCTCCTCTTGCCTTTATTTATTTTTCTGACACTACGCGGGGACGGGCCCGGGGCGCGGGCCGCGGGGCTCGCGAGGGAGCGCGAGGCCCGGGCCGCGAGCAGGCTGCGTGCGGGAGCCGCAGCGGCCGCCTCCCCTCCCGGGCCGTGGACGCACCGGGTTATTCCTGGCAGCGCCTCCCCGAACAGAAGTTACTAGGAGGAGTGCGCGGCGAGGGCGGGCGCGGGGGGAGGCGGAGGGAGGGAGGGAGGGAGGAAGAGGGAGAGACTCAGCCAGCGACGTCATCGGATCCCCCAGCGCGTCCCAGGGAGGGAGGCTGAACCAGAAAAACCAGTCTGGAGCCCGAGAGCGAGAGCGGGATGTGCGGCGCGCGGGGCGGCGGGGAGGGAGGGAGCGAGGCGGGGAGGGAGGCTACGGCGAGGGCAGGGCCGGGCCCCGCTGCGGCCGCTCGGGCCGGGGAGACCGCGGCCGCGCTCCGCTCGCTGCGAGCGGGGAACTCCCCCGAGAGCCGCTCTCTGCTTGTCAGGCAAAAAAAAAAAAAAAAAAAAAAAACACTTGGGCGTCTCTAGGAGCCTGAGAATTTCCTTTAGGGACGTGGAAACCGCCCCCCTCCCCAACTTCCTCATTTCCCCCTTAAAATCTAATCGTTCCCTGTCTTGATGACACACGGAATTAGAGAATAATTAGTATTGTCATCGGGATTCTGGCCGTGTACCTCTGACCCCTTTCCTCTCCCTCCCCCAGCCTCCGCTCACGGTTCTGTTAGGGTCAAAAAAAAAAAAAAAAAATCAGACTCGCTGCCGGCGGCGTTTCTGGAGCTCTGCAAAGCTTTTTCCTAGCTCTTTCCGTGCCCCTGCGGAAGCGCGAACTTTTCACGCGCCTGAAATGCCCCAACTGCTCTCCCTGGGGTCACTCACCAGGGCGCCCGGGGCGCACCCAGCTCGCGGCGCGCGGCCGGCCCCCGCGGGGGATTCCAACCCGCCGGGGCAGCGGCCGGTTCCTGGGGGGTCTGGCCGGCGCGCGGCCTCGCCTGGAGGACCCGCGAGCGGATCGCAGCCCGCGCGGGGAGCGCGGGGAGCGCGGGGCCCGGGGGCGGGGGAATCCCAGGCGAGTGGGGACCGGGGCCCTGGGCTTCCTCCCCGACCCGGCGACACCCGGGGGACACCGGGGCTCCCTCCAGCCGCTCCCCTGCGTGCGTGCGGACTCGTGTGCACCCTCGGGGGAGGCTCCCCGGAGGCCGCGGCGGGTGGCTGCAGGGCCGGGCGGGCGCCGGCAGCGCGGCCTCCGGGGGGTCTGCCTGCCGGGCGCGGACCGCGCGCCGCCCCTCCAGGGCTCCGGAGCCGCGGCGCAGAGCCGAGCGGAGCCCAGCGCCCCGGGCACTGGTGGCCCCGGTGGCCCCGGCGGCCTCCCCCTCCCCCTCCCCCTCCCCCGCGCATCCTGCCGCCCCCCCGCCCCCCCCGGCCGCGCCGCCGCCCTGCCCCGGGCGGAGTAAACAAGAGACGCGCAAGATTTGACCTGGCGCGACCCGGATTTCTGGCCGGGGTTCCCCCTGAGCAGGTGACTCCGTGGGAGGGGTGGAAATTCGTCTCTGGAATTCCGGGCCAGAGACGCTCGCTGTGCCTCTGCTTTTAAGGCAGGTATTTCACCGACAACTGCGGAATGTTTTGCGTCTCAAGTTTCAGATTTCGCGGAAAGGCACCAAATGTCAGGCTGTATCAAGTATTCCCTTCCCTTTTCATTAAAAACGAACACGTTAGATGGGAGGACAGCCCCCTAAATGACTTCCACACTAGCACTGCCGGTTTCGGTTTTGGTTTGTTCTGTTTTTCATTTCGACCTATAATCAGTTTGTTTCTCAGGTCCCGGTGCACTGGTGACATTGCCGTGAAGGAAGACCCTGCAAAATAAAGCGGCGATATCTTTTTTTAGCGGTTTTTTTTTTTTTCAAAGGAGAAAAAATCTGAGTAATTTGGAATAAATTTCACTGTATCCTTTTAGATTGATCTCATTTAAATTCAGGGCCTACTTCCACTAAACCGGCTTCTTCCATTGTATAAGTTCTTGAATTTTCAGCCTTTCTCCACTTAACTTGAAGCACTTAATAAAAACTCTCCCATCATCGTTTTCTCTTAAATGTATGCCGTTGCATTTTTAAACATCCATTTGAAACGCAAAACATGATTTTCAAAATGTTTTTTTTCACTTCCAAACCCACCTGCTACATACTCCCAGAGCCCATTTTATTTAATTGCTTAATAGAGAAGATTAAGCAGTTTCTTTAAGAATCCAATTTCCCTTCAGCACACACAACAGCAGCTGCCCAAACTCCCAGAAACTAGGCAAAGGAATAGTAGGCAGAGTTTTGCTTCACTAGAATGAATGTTAGTTGAAATTGTGTCTCTTTAAAAGAGGAGATTAAGTGGCATAATGTGAATATTAAGGTATTTAGCTAATTGGGCAGGTAAAAAAAATTTTTTTAAAAAAAGCAAATATACGTCAATTTTGATGACCTGATTTCACCACCAAAGAGGACCCTTAAAGGCAGTGTTTCATTGAACTTTATTACCCTGTTCCAAAATCATCAAACTCTAAAGGAGATAGTCTGAATTGAGTTGAAGCAGAATGTGTGAATATGTGTAAACTAGCTACCATCCCTTCAGCTTGGGAAAAATCACTATGTTGAAGTAAATGCATCCCTGTCTCCAGCTGCTAATGCAGCAACAGGTTTGTCCAGTTGCTTAAAAGCAAGTGCAATATAGTAACAGAAAAACAAAACAACTCTTTCCAGAGAACCTCCAGAGAAGAAATCAGCAATGGTAAACTGTGCACTCAGCCCTAGGAGGGTCTAAGGAAAGTGAGGTTGGGTGGGGCATAGCCCAGCCAGTTTGGACACCCATATGGAACAGCAGCAGTCAGGTAAGAACTTTCTTTTCATAAGCTTTCTTACGGCTTCTCAATTTCAAAGGGAAAGAAAATCTGGTGATCTGGAATAAGAGGTATTAAGAAAGTAAAATAATTAATGTCCACATGGCTGTATGGCATTTTTTTCAGAGTCAGAAATCACCTTGGATTTTAAGCACTTTCATTTAAAAAATACTTATTACTAACCTGCCATGTGCTGAAGGTACTTAGGATGCATCAGTGAACAAATCAAAGATGCCCACTTTCCTGAAGCTTGTAGTCTAGTGGGGTAAGGGGGAGAGATGGAGGCGGAAGAGGAGACAAAATAAACAAGAGATATAGGGTATATAACTGTGGAAGGTAAAAAGAGTTATGGGGGAAAACATGAAATAAATTAAGGGATGTGGGTGGGGTAAGATGTGTTGCTGTATTAAATAGGGAGGATCAGGTTACACGTGCCACTTCTCAAAAGTGACATTTTTGCCAATAATTAAAGGGAATGGTTTAGTGGTAGATCTAGCTGGAGTAAAGAGGCTTAACACAGAGTGAACAGCTAAGATAAAGCTCTAAGACCAGAGCAAGCCCAGCATGTTTGTAGACCTCAAGGGAAACACTGTGACTGGAACAGAAGGTGACAGCCAGTGAACAGAACAGCCTCGTAAACCACTCAGAAAGGGCTTTTCTTACTCAGGAAAACGCTTGATAAAGGCAGGTTTATGGCCTTTTGCCAGCCAGTCCCATCAAATCTGAATCTTTGCGGGCCTAGAAACCTGCATTTTTAGCAGATAATGCAGTTTATACTTAAGCATTCTTAAACTCAAGACCTACTGCCACAGAGCATAAAGACCTATACATCCAGGCACGAGACTTGAGTACCAGGAGACATTGTACGTAGAGCTTCAGAACCAGGCATGTCCATGTTACTGATCAGTTGCAAGTTTAAATCCTCATCTCAGACTGGTGTAAGAATGAGAAGGACTTCATGGACTGGTACAGCTAGAAGTCAAGAACCAAATTCCTAGTCAGCCCACTCCTGGGGCTCAAATGATCTTACCCTGATCTGTTTGCCCTCTCTCAGCTCTTCCTACCCCTCTGCTTCACTTTACTCTTTAGACAAACATTCTGCAGGGTGATGGCAGCAGTCCCAGTTTATCATTTTCCCAATTTAGCAATCCCAGTGGGAAAAGACCTTCTTCCCAGATAATTCAAGGCAGCCTAGTCAAGTCCTTGGGCTTGGGTGGTAGGGTAATCTGATTACTCATACCTAGACCTGGAGTTGAGGGGGGGTATGTGTGCGGGTATGGGCCTCATGGAAAGAGCAGTTCCCCAAAGAAAGAAGAGGAGTCGTAGTGGGGGGGGGGGGGTGTCCACTATATCCCTTAAATTACTGGCCTTAGTTTCTCTATTTTTAAAGTTAGGGAATTGGTCAAGATGACGTGGCTAACTCCTTATGGCTATAAATTCTATGTAAATCACTGCAATAAATCTCTCCACAAAACTGTGTAAAATGAATTAACTACCATGCCATTCCCTCAGATAAATTTATAGTACTATAAATAAGACTCTAAAGGGGTTACCTGCCATAGAGTTCTGATGAGTAAATGGAATATAGCCTTCGGTCTTAGTAAAGAGTGATGACTTAGCACTGCCTTACTGATGCCCCGCCCACTTTCTACTCACCTGCTTTACTTGGTATATGGAGAAGAATTAAGCAGTTTCATGACTTGTACGGTGTGAAGAAAACATAGGACTCCAAAAATTAGTTGAAGAAAAGAATTTTGAGGGAGAATTTGCCTGTCTGTTGAATCGTTCTTAGGATACAAGCCAAACACTCTAATATGGACCAGTCTCTTTATTCCATTATAACATCCATTCATTGGGGAGTAGAGGGAGGAGGTGGTAACTAAGGACCAATCACCTGGAGCCATACTTTCTGAGACTGAAGGTGACATCTGTTAGGATTGAAGGATCAAGTGTTCATCCTCTTGGCTTTCATAGGATGGGCAGAGCTCATAGACTTCCAACCAACCACATATCACCCCATACTCCAGAGTTTCTTTAGGTATATTTCAAAGACCAAAGACTACCAGTAACAACATCTCTTGAAATGCTTTTTGTAAAAGTCTGGGCCACCCCCTAAATTTGTAAAATTGGAATCCTCACAGAGCCTGAGAAACTCCATGGTACATAAACAGTCTCCCCTACCTGTGACTCCAATTCTCATTAAAGCCTGAGAAACATTGCTTTACACTTTGCCTCTATGATTGAAATGGGGCTAGCTGACTGCCTGAGAAACCCCTTCTTCCCACTTTATCACATTCCTCAGGCTTCATGTGATCCCTTATGACAAGTTAGCCCTTTTTATTCTTCAAAGATATTCTTCTGGCTCTTATTTTAACCAGATCTCATCTGTGTAAACATATGTTAAGAAAGAAAAGGGTCCCAGTGAATGAACCAAGGCTGGGTATGAGAAGAAAGGAGAGATGACAAAGGTCTGTGGGGCACAGAAGTAGGAATGCACAGTAAGGAGAAGGGTGAGAGAAGGTAAGTTGGTGGGAAAGAACAGAATGCAAATAAACACTGATGATTTTCTGGTTTAGTTTAGGACTAGCCATGTCCACAGTTTATGGAAGGGTTCTGCACATTTAAGCAGTCCAAATTGCTAGTAGACTAGCTTCTTACATTCTCGAGAGCACTCAAGGGCTGCCCACATCAGATCTTTATCTTAAGGGAAGATAGGAAAACCAGAAGACTGGAGAACAAAAAATCTTATTAGGAAACAGTAGTAGGAATAAGACTGTCTGGGATAAGCCTGAAATGCCTACCCCCTTAGATATAGGGGAACTTAGGCTTATGGTGCGTCATTAACAATTTAGGAGGATCACATTAGCCCTCCCCATCATGTTCTCTTCCTTCCCTCACTCCAAAATGGGTTATAGTTGAAATTCCTCCACTTAACGGTCACTGCTTGGGGGTAAGGCTTTGCATGGATGAAAATCTTCCAGTACAAGCCAAATATAAGTAGTGAACTCTTAATATCCTAAGCTCTTAATAAGTAATTAACTTCTTATGAGAGATTAATTTATTAGATTGCCTTTCCAGAGTGACAGCTAGCTTAGGACTCAAACTGATTTATCTTGACGAAGCATAGGATGGAGATGATATGGGCAGGTGTGGAGGGGGGGTGAGACAGAGAAGCTCAAAGTTTGGGCAGGGTTGACGTGGGGAAACAGTAGAGGTCTAGGAATAGGACACAGACTGAAGAGGAAACAGTGTGGAAATATGAAGTGAAAGGCAAAGCAAAAGATAGGTCTTTGGTGCCCACTGAGAAAGCCTCTACCTGGGGCCGATGGAGAGGATGCCGTGATGACATAGGCTTCTTATGCATGAGCAAAGTCAGTGGCCCAGAGCATGTGTCCCAGCTCTGACCCTGACCAGCAGCAGACTTGCCTCCCTTCTCTGGGCCTCCACTTCCTCATCCAAGGGGATTCCCTTATAAGCATAGATTCTGAAATTTGAACTGCTGACAACACAGAGTGAGAGAAAAAAAAAAAGGAGGAATGGGAAGAGAGAAGAGCAGAAAGGGGAAGAACAGGGGAGAGAGCTTATCAAGCACCTTCGTATTCCTACCAAGTTCTTGTGGTGGGTGAGGGGATAGAGATTTTGGCTTAAACCTATGTCATAGGAACTTGATATACTATATGTTCCGAAACGAGAAGAGTTATTTCTTAGTATCAAGCCTTAAAATATTTTGGGGAAACAAATGTGTTTTTTTTTCCCTTGGATATAGCCAATGAAATTTTTTATTGGTACCTCAGTCCTTAAACTTAGGATTTCTGAGAACAGAGACTTGATCCACTCTCATTCTATTCTACCTGTTGGTCAAATGTCTGATAGATTTTTCCCTCTCATATGTAGCTTTGAACCATGAGTTAGGAGGAGAGAAAAAAAAACACAGTCACATAATTGTGACAATGTCACAAGCTTGTGCAATGATTCAGGCCCTTAGCTAGAAATTTTATGTAAAATAAGGTCAAAAGGATTAT
The DNA here is from genome assembly GCF_003254725.2 of Canis lupus dingo. Taxonomy (NCBI): domain Eukaryota; kingdom Metazoa; phylum Chordata; class Mammalia; order Carnivora; family Canidae; genus Canis; species Canis lupus. Next base: position 34,566,344 of record NC_064243.1, read on the forward strand.
ATTAAAGAGAAGATGTGCTAGTAGAGGACAGTATCCCAGACCCAGTGGAGAATGGTCTCAGCAAGGAAGGAGATACTGAAAGTACACAGATAAGCAGTGGGGTAGGTTCAACTTGTTACTGGGATAACAACACGGTAAATGCTGAGAGGGTCCCATGCAGCCATCAGCACATTTGATGAGCCCAAAGAACAGAGAGAGGAGTGTATCACAGCAATACCTTTCAAAAGTGAGAAGGAATAAATTCATGATTGCTTAGAAAGATTTCTACAATAGAAAATTAAAATCATTTTTAAAATACTTTTTACACAAGAGGGTTAAAATTCAATTATTTGAAAAGTCCACTTATGTAAATGAGACCATTCTCATTGATTTCCATAGAATATAACAGTATTAGAAAGCTAATTATTTGTTTTATATCTTTTTAAAAAAGATTTTCATAAAGGAACCACTTATTCAATATGTCATTTCCCATTGACATCCTTCATATATAGAATATTTCATATTCTTGCATACAAAACCCTCTCTCTAGCATTCTGATATACCCATGTCCCCTAGGGCCCTTTAATTTCATCCATCCTTATTTATAATCAGTTTTTCTATCTGCATTGTGGAACCCTCAACTAGCAGAGGCTGTGCCAGCTATGAATTATGCTGAATAAGTACTCTGAGTTTTAAAGTCAGTATTTTATTCCTGCCTTCTTTTCCTAGGTTCTGTGTATAAGCTATGGCATAACCATTGAAAAAAATAAAAATGAGACTCCTTAGCTAAATAGAGTCTTATACAATGAGATAGGTAGGATCATAGTTAAGAGAGATCCACATTAGAAGAACACATGGTTTTGGAAAGATGTCCTGTTGTGTGGTTGATCTTAGATTTGTCCTTTAATGTAACAACTGTTTTCCAACAATCAAAGATTTCGTGCTGGACATCTAGAGATGTCTGACCCAGGCACCAGTGGTACCAAGATTGCTAAATGTCACACACGTAGTCTAGTCCTTGATGGATTAACACAACAGTCATTTTTTAAAAATTTTTGGTACACAAAATAAACAAACCACAAATGTACAACCAGATTAACTTTTGTATATGTATTTGCTTGTGTTTGTGTAATCATTATTCTGATCAAGATGGAGAATATTTTTAACCTTCCAGAATGCTCCCTTGTGCCTCTTCTCAGCTAATGTACCCCTGAGGTAATCAATATGATAACTTCTACCTTGAAGTAAAGACATCTATCTATCTATCATCTATCTATCTATCTATCTATCTATCTATCTATCTATCTATCTATCTACCTATCTATCTATCTATCTCTTTGTTCCAAAAATAATGTATCCAACGCCTATGTGCTGGGCACCATTTGGTCATTAAAGATACTAAAGCAGATGAGGCCTCTGGACTCGGTATTGCTCACATTCTGGACTCACTTCAAATCATGAAAAATAGCATGAATAATAAAACAAGATGTTTGGTAGACAGTAACTATTGGGGTGGAATAATAGTGGTTGAGGGGATATCTGCAAAGTTGACATTTGAGCTGTGAACTGACTGAGGAAGAGCAGAGAACAAGGGCCTCAGGAAGAAGGAACTGAAAGTGTAAAATCCCTAAGCCAAGAAGCAGTTCATGCCATGAGGAAATGAAAGGCCAGTGTGGCTAGACGTGAGAGGTGAGGAGCTGGGGGAGAAAGTCATAAGATGATGTAAGAGAGGCAACCAGAAGCCAGAGGAAGATTCCTTTATTAAGAAGAGACAGACATTGGAGATTTAAAATATACATATATATTTATAACATCAAATATATATATATATATTTAAAACATATATTTATAATATCAGGTATGTATACCTGATATATTCTCTTAATTAGTTTTTAAAACTTTTCCCCCAAAAAAAACCCTCAGTAAAAAAATAGTGGCTGCTAGAGAGGGCTTGCAAACTGGGTGGCAGGTCAGCAAGGAAAGAATTCCAAAGCCGAGGGCTTTCTGAAAGCATAATTATACATATTGAACATAACAAAAGGAAAATAGTTTTTAAGGTAGCAAATCCTAACGGGAATTTGGATAATGTGGGTGCTATTCTTCACATTTTTCTATGGCTAATTAGAGAGAACTGGGAAACACACAATGCTGCCCACAACCCTGCCAACCCATTATGGGCACTTCTAATTTCAGATAAATGAAGCCCTTGGTTACCACCCCCAGCTTGTCTTAGAACATGCATTGTATTATCAGAGTAGATGAGTAAAAATAATAGCCTTCTGAAGCTCTATAAAGGGTCTCTTATTAGCAAATACTTAACAACATCAAATCACGTCTACATGTTAATGAAATGACTCCCAAATTTACTTTGCTCTTGAAAATCTAATTTTTCAGTCTTTCCCCTTTATACAGAAAATGTGATGTTTGGCTGGGCAGCTGAAAGCATCAACAGTTTCATGTGTATGTAACTAGAAAAAAATTAATGGCTATGTAAGATCTTGGGTATATGTGTATGTCTTCTGTTTAGTACATACAGTGTGTGTATTTCTTATCTTAAAAAAACATGCATAATAATATTTATTGACCCAAACATATTTAAAGTTAAATATATGCTAAAAACAAATTGCTGGTTGTCACCTTTAAAACTCTCTATTAAAGAAAACCATGATGCTATTTTTTAAAAACAAACATACGTGATGGGAAATACTAAATTGAATGATGAGAGTGAAGTTTGAGGAAGAAAAATCTCAAGACAATTGCATTTGAGTTTAAGTTCTCAATGAGAGAGTCATCACTAGGTTTATTGCATTTGTATAAACATAAGGACAGTGTTTGCAAAATGCCCCCAAGAAACCTAAATGAATGCAGAAATGAAGAAGATATTCATGATTTTAAATATCAGGAGATTTGAAAGCATAATGATATATTGTTAAGGTATCCATTATCATTGATATTTAATTTCAGAATTTAGAAAAGGGGCTGTCACTCATTTTGGCTTATTTCTTACTCATTCCAGGATTCTATGAACTATTTCCTCCCTCATGAGACCTCCCAAGGCCAGAGATTAAAAGGCAGCTGTTTATAGCATAGGTAAGAGGCCACAGGGCATAGGAGAAGGCGCATAGAGAGGAGAGGTGGTCCTATGGGAGAGGCAATCTATCGATATTAGTAAGATCTTTAGGGGTAGGCTGGGGTCCAAATTCCAACACACTAATTTACCTGACGGTGATTGTCCAAGTACCTTAACATCTCTGAGAGCTTTTTTTTTTCCATGAAATTGAGACCATGGGATTTATTTCATTGTATTATTGTAAAGGATAAGGCATATAGTAAACACTTAATATATGCCAGCTGTTTAAGTATTTGGGGCTCAGCCACTAACTTTTTAAGTGACACGGAGCAAGACATTAATCTGTGGGCCTACTTGTCCTCCTTTTAAACTGAGAGTTGAAAGAAGTGAGCCCTAAGTCTCCTTCCAACTTTGATATTCTGTGATTCTTACTAAGGGACCCGTTTCCTCATCTTTATCATGGGGATAATAAAAGCACTCACCTCATAGAATTTTTGAGAGGACAAAATGAATTAAGACAGGTAGAATACAAATCAAAACCACAATGAGGTACCACCTCCCACCAGTGAGAAGGGTGAAAATTAACAAGGCAGGAAACAACAAATGTTGGAGAGGATGTGGAGAAAGGGGAAGCCTCTTGCACTGTTGGTGGGAATGTGAACTGGGGCAGCCACTCTGGAAGACTGTGCGGAGGAGGTTCCTCAAAGAGTTAAAAATAGATCTGCCCTACCACCCAGCAATTGCACTGCTGGGGATTTACCCCAAAGATACAGATGCAATGAAACGCCGGGACACCTGCACCCCGATGTTTCTAGCAGCAATGTCCACAATAGCCAAACTGTGGCAAGAGCTTCAATGTCCATTAAAAGATGAATGGATAAAGAAGCTGTGTTCTGTGTATACAGTGGAATATTACTCAGCCATTAGAAATGATGAATACCCACCATTTGCTTCCATGTGGATGGAACTGGAGGGTATTATGCTAAGTGAAGTGAGTCAATCAGAGAAGGACAAACATTATATGGTCTCATTCATTCGGGGAATATAAAAAATAGTGAAAGGGATTATAGAGGAAAGGAGAGAAAATGAGTGGAAAATACCAGTGAGGGTGACAGAACATGAGAGACTCCTAACTCTGGAAAACAAACAAGGGTAATGGAAGGGAAGGTGGGCGGGGGGATGGGGTGACTGGGTGACGAGTGGGGTACTTGATGGGATGAGCACTGGGTGATATGCTATATGTTGGCAAATTGAACTCCAATAAAAAAAATAATAAAAGAAAAAAAAAGACAGGTAGAAATTCTTAGAACAGTGCCTGGCACATAGGAAGTGCGTAGTACATCTTCGCCGTGATGATGATGAGGATGCTGACAAAGAAGGATGTTGGTGACTCCAGTGGTACAGTGTGATAGCTGTCAAACAGTCAGTATTGGATTGAATACATCATCTCTCCTTTCCAAGTCAGTGCTAGAATTACAAAGATTTTATCTTCTAAACATTCTTTAAAACTAAACACAGGGACACCTGGGTCGCTCAGTGGTTGAGCGTCTGCCTTTGGCTCAGGCTGGGATCCCAGGGTCCTGGGATCGAGTCCTGCATTGGGCTCCCCGCAGGGATCCTGCTTCTCCCTCTGCCTATGTCTCTGTCTCTCTGTCTCTCATGAATAATTAAATAAAATCTTAAAAAAAAAAAAAGACTAAACACATTCACTTCTCACTAAGAAATATATAGAGACTTTCCACTGTAGATATGTATCCCAGTCTGCTAATGTCTTTGCTTTCACTTTTGGTATTAACATTTGAAAAATTAACTGGCTCATTTATGGCCACCCTCTCTTTTTGCGAGCCTGGATATGAGCACTTTTATGAGCAATTTCATTCTGAAAAAACATATAGTACCCAAGTCCTACACATGTTGTCAAAGCTCTACTAAATTTACCTGGCATGTTTTCTGCTTTGACTTATTTTTAAGTAAGACAAAATTTCAAGTAACTCAAACATGCTCACATTTCATTGGTACATGAAGAAAAATTTTGATTTATCCAGAACTGTGATTTGCATAGGTCATTTCCTATGTTTTTGTGAAATGCTGCTCACAATTAAATAAGCTAGTCAAGCTAAATGAACTGGTGACTGTGTTCTAAATAGCCACCAGAATTATACTTCAGATGTTAACTGGTTTGTCCTGATTTAATAATGAATTACATCATTTGACAAATGAGATAAGACTTTCACCTTTAGCTTTCTGATCCAAACTTCTAATAGTTGAATTGTATTATTACCATCTGGTGTCTGGCCTCTGAAATGCTCTGGTGATGTCTGCCTCATTTCAAGTAGTCAGGGCTTGTCTGCCAAAAAAGCGTTCTCCTAAGCATCTTGATTGGCAGGTCCAGCGAGAAGGCTAAGAACCCAGTGAACCATGGAGATACAGCTCGAGCTCTGTAGAAGTTTCCTCATTTTCTTGGTTTGTGCTGCAAAGAACTTGTCACTATCAAAGTCATTTTTATTTTGGATCTCAATGCTGAAGGATGCAGTTCCTACTCTTCCAAAGCATGTTTGAATCTCCTGTAAGCTGTTTGGCTCCCTTTACAAACGTTAATAATTTTGGCAGCTTTTAGCCTCAGGTAAAATAATTTGAGAATGAAACTGAGAGTGCGATGTAGCCTGGAGTTTTAACTCAGCAAAGCCAAACGAATCTGGCAGTTCTTTAAGTGGTCTTCATATTGTGCTGGGTTCTGAGAAAAGGTAAGATGAGTCCTATGGCTTTCGAAAAATTTATGGCAAGGTAAGAAAGACATAGTTAACACACACCGAACCGTAGCCAATGATATAGATGAAGGTAAAAGTCAGTGTTAAACCTGAGTGGTGCAGATTATAAGTGCCATCCGTTTTCTTGGTACATATGAAAGAAAATTTTATCTTTTTAAAAGATTTTATTTCTTTATTTGAAAGAGAGAGCGAGCATGAGTGGGGAGAGGGGCAGAGAGAAGTAGAATCCTCTCAGAGCCCGATGAGGGGCTGGAATCAGACCTGAGGGGAAGGCAGACACTTAACTGACTGAGCCACCCAAGCACCCCAAAGAAAATTATAAAGAGTGAAATTTAGGAATGCAATTAGAAATGAAATGCAAATAGCAAGATGCAGAGTGATTTAGAGTAGAAAAATATCTATGTCTTGGTAGATTGGAATGCTTTAGAAATGTGATGCCTGAGCAAAATGGGAGTTTCCAATAATAGCTACACCATTCATTACTAGATGTATCCAAAATATAGTTAATATTAAGTCCCTGTTTGTCTATAGGGAGGCTGAGAGTGAGAGAAGTTAAGTAATCTACCTACAGTCGCCCAGTCAGCAAGTGGGAGAGCAGAGATTCAAGTCCAGGTCCAAGGCCTCTGACGCTATGCCCCTGACTCCTCACCACAGCACTTAGTAACCATTTCCCACTTTGGTTGACTCTACTGAGGTGATCACACATTTGAGAGTAAAAGGAAAAACTATAAATATGTCTGCCTGGGCAATGGGCATGAACCAAAATAGTCCAGAGCCAACTGGGATGTATCGTCACCGTCCCCCTACATCTCTCCATTCCTAGCTATCTACCAGGTACACAGTGCTTCTGGCCAATTGCTAAATTTTTGGAGCAAATTGATTAAAGTCTTATTGTCAGAAGTTCTTTCACTTTAAAAAAAGCCCACAAAGCAACAAGTACAATTAAGTGAATAGCTAATAGCAGAATTTCAAGCAATCAGGTACCTGATAATGGGAACTATTTCAAAGCAATACTATTTTCCTGGCACCCATCAAATCACATCTCTCATAGGAGACTTGGCCAGCTGGGTATTCAAGCATTAGTGATCAGCTACGTAAGTGTATTGATGGATTCACAGGCAAACACTGAATTAATGAGGCAAAAATAAAATGTCTTCAGCCCAAGATGTCCAGCACTACCAGAGACCTCTGTTAGAATTCATATTCAATTCAGAATTCATCAACTTAAGGAAAAATATGGAAATTTGAGAGCATGCAAAAGAGACTAAAGACTAAAACATTATAAATACTTTTAAATGTTTAAAGCTACCACAATATACTGTTTTTCAATCAAATGATGTATATCCTTAACCTATCCAAGTTCACAAATGTCTAATAGATGCAGATAGGGAGAGATCATCAAATGCCTGTGTACCATTTGTGTACGTTTTAAGCTCACTTCCATCTTAAGTATGTATGACATCAAAAATAACATTCTACTTTTTTGTTTTGCTTTTATTTTAGATTTTGGTAATAGACTTTAAATTCCATTTATATTTGGAGGGGAAAAAAGATATCTACAAGAAAAAATAGTGGGAAACAAAGGCGAAACAAAGGTAGAATCAATACTAAAAGAAGAAATGGGAGTAAGGAGAAACACCAACACAGAAGCATGTGAAAGTATGGTCCAGTCTCAGAGGACCAGCATTCTTGACAGAAGTGTTGTTAAATATCAAATCCGGTTGCTAAGAGAGGTGAGGGAATCTCCCTTTCCCAGAAGCCTTTAAAAATAGGATCACATCTGTTGGGATGGGATGATGGTGGCTCTCCCTGATGAGACAGCTGCCGAAGCAAACCTAGAGCCTGGTAATGCCACCCCTTCTATTTCTGATCATGAAAAGTAATAGAGAACTTCAGTTCACCTAGCAAACTGGGACTGATGATGTCTATCATTTTAATATTGTCATAAAATTATTTTCATTGGGTTTTGTAGTACAGAGGTAGGTTAACTAAATGACTCGGGATATAGTTGACTTTACCACCAAGCCTCAAACCTTACTTAACCATTTGTAAGATTTCCTCAAAATATTATGAAACCAGAAAGGTAGTGAGTTTATGTCCTTCCTTATAAGAAAGTTATAGATAAGGCAAGATACAGAATCCTATTTTTCATTTTAACTTAGTAGGACTTGTATCCAGGGGATTGAGGTTATAGGAGAACCTTACTAAAAATTAGGGTCTGCCAGATCAGGATCCCAAGAAGTAAAGCTTGTATTCTCTGCAGAGATCTGTTATATCCACACTGCTGCCTCCATCACTGACATTTTGTTTTATGCTAAGCTATCAGACTATTTGCCACCGCTCCATCTAATTGCACAGGTATTCGTGAAGCTCCTGGGTTTTTTTGTTAGGCCCTGTACCAGTAATACAAAGAGAAAAGGGTCACAAACTCTGACCTTGAGAAATGCACAATCAAAAAAAATAAAAAGCAAACAGGTGGATTCAGGGGTGGTGGGACCTAACAACAATCTAATTTTGGAGCTGCATTTTAAGGACAAGATTAGAAAACTACAAATCTGGAGTTAAGAATGGAAGGGAATATTTATTGCAGCAAGAAAAGAAATCACAACAAATTACAATTTTTAAAACTGACAAATTCAAGGAACATCACAAAATCTAGGGAAAAAAAAAAAAACTAGTGTTGGCTATGTGACCGATTCACATCTATGATTTTATTTGTCCAATGTTTTGGTTGCATATTAGTGACCCCAGAACAAGAATTTTTTATATCATTTTCTGTAGAAAGAATAAAATGATAATTCAGTCATCCCTCTGTATGCTTGATCAAAATGTGTTTTCTTCCTGATTGATTCACAGCTTATTCATAATTATATAAGCAAAGTTTCAGGATTGTTGTCAAGCACAGGGAAACCTCAATCAGGTTTCTTTCATATGTGAATTGTAAGAGCTGTAAGATTTCAGGGCATTGCATATTTTCTTGTATATGAATAATTTTAAATGCTCTTTCAGTTGATGATATTTATGAATCAGCTTGTCACTGGTGTGCTGTTTTAAAGGTATATCATGAATATGATTTTATCTCTGTCAGTTTCAGTATTCTATATTCAATTTGAAAGAAATTTATTTTTCCAATACATTCTTGTATTAGATTCATTAATTAGATTATCAAAGAATAGTCACTTAGTAATTTAATTCAAAATTTATCTCTTCCTCTTTATCTTATCTGAAAAATATTATTACAATTTATTGCTTGATGTCAAAATAACTTCTATTGATTTTGTCACTCAATTTTCTTTCATATTCCATTAATTTTCATCTGGATTTAGTCTCATTGCTTTAATAAATTAATTCACAGATGATAAAAGAAGTGTTCTTTATATATGTCTCAATCAGAAGTTACTGATTTCCAGGTTTTTTTAAAGGTAAAATTTCCAAAACATCTATGTAAATTGCAATCAAAATAAAATATTTATGCTTTATCATCTTTTTGAATAAACTTTTCACATCTAGTTTGTGTTTATGTTTTTCTTCCACACATTTGAAAATATATTTTAGAATCATTATACTGCAGTGTAGCACATGGAAAGATCTGAGCAGCGTTAGTATGGGCAAACCACGTTGTCATCCTAGACTCTTGAAAGCAACATTGTTGGCATTTTCAAAAACTGAAGTATAATTATCATTCAATAAAATGTATAGATTTTATATAGTGTTCAATTCCATGAGTTGTGAATAAATCCATGTAGCCCACCACCTAAAACAAGAGAGAGAACATCTCTACTCCAGGAAGTTTCTCTTGTCTTTCTCCTATCACTCTGACCCCCAGAGCAACCATTTTCTGGTTTCTTTTACCATAATACATTTTGCCAATTCTTGGGCTTCATATAAATGGAGTCATACAGTATGTGATCTGTGTCTGTCTTAATTTGTTCAGCCTAATGATTTGAAGGATCAACCATGTTGTTGATCTTGATAGTATGTCTTAGTAATTTGTTCTGTTTTATTACTAAGTACTATTCCATTGTATAAGTATACCACAATTTGTTTATTCATCATCTCATTGATGGACATTTGGATTCTTTCCAGCTTGGGGCTATTATGAATATGGCTGCTTTGAACATTCATGTACAAGTCTTTTTGTGAACATAGTATGTTTTCCTTTCTCTTGGGTAAATACCTGAAAATAGGATTGCTAGGTCGCAAGGTAAAGCATGTTTAATTTTACTAGAAACATGGCATATGTACTTAAAATATTCCATCTACAAGGAAAACACGAAAACAAAACATGTAACTGTTGCACAATGCCAAAATGTCAATGAATTTGGTTTTTGGAAAGGCAACTCTTCCTCCACCTGTACTGCTCACCTATGGCTACTTGTCCACCTTCATTCACTCACCCAGCCATGCAGAATGACTTGCTGTGTGAGTTTGTGAGTATGTGACTCAGGGTCTCCCTTATAAGTCTCCCTACAAGGTACTTCCTCTTGTTGGTTGCTGTTCTATTCTTCATCTGCCCTATCTATTCTTCAATACTCCATCTAGTCATTTTTTATTCTGGGAGGCCTTTACACCAACTTCCTCCAACCCCTCATCACCACTCTCAAGATTGAATGAAGGGTCTGTCCTGGATGACTCCATAGAAACTCATATTTCCCCAAAAAATGTTTGGTTATTTATCTGTCATCACCACTGCACCATAAGCTCCCTAAGAGTGGAGTCTTGTTCACTGTTAGAATTTAATGCCTAGTAAAGTTCTTGACCCAAAGTGGGCACTCAACAAATATTATTTGAAAAAATGAATAAATATTTTGGAAGGCTTGTATTGACATTGGGAGTGGAGAGGTTTCTTTATACCTGTGTGATATTCATGGGGGAAATAAGCAGTTGGAATATTGGTCTGCAGTGTGAGTATTGGGCTGATGATATGGGCAGGATGTAGGTTGGTTTAGATATATAAGAACTCTCCTTAGTCTCGGTCATATTGTATATAGATATGACTTGAGAGTTTGGGATTGAATGAGATAACCTGGGAAAAGGTGCCATTTTTTAAAATAATTGAAAGTGTTATATTTAGTTATACTAAATATAAGTGTTGTATTTAGTTCCCTGTCCCTGAGGAGGGATTATGAAATAAGTGGGAAAAGAGAGAACTTTGTATTTCTTATGTAAAAAATGTGGACAACTAATTCAAAAAGTATTGTGTTAAAAAAAAAGTATTGTGTTGTGATGTCAAGTAGGGCAATCAAGGTAATATCCTAACAGGTAGATGAGATTGAATAGTGCTATGTTGTTTTCACTTTTATTAGTGCAAGAAAAAAAGCCAGTTGAGTCTATTTTCAAATTGAAGGAGCAAAGTCATTGGAGAGATGATATTATTCTGAAATATGATAGTCAAATGAGACAATCTCTGTTTATACAAAGGTTTTGCTAAGATCTTACCCCATTAAATCATGATATACACTTTTTACCATCCTCAATGACCATATTTTCACTTCAAGGCATAGGTTATGATTGGAAGTCAGAAGTATTCAGGTACTCAAAGCAAAAGCCTTTATCCATAATGAGTAGAACTGATTGAAGACTGTATGAGAGGTTTGGATATTCACCAGGAACTCCAAGTGCTTGCTCCACTTCTTGTATTAGAGATCTAATAATGCTAACAGAGACTATCTCATAATGGATTCTAGATAATGACATTTTAGAGCTGGAAATAAGCTTAGAGACCATGTTGTTCTGCATCTCCCAGGCTTTATTTCTTGGTCAGGACACAACTAAGACATCATCACTTATGGGAATCCTTCTCAGGATATGAATAAGTACATCTTTTTAAAAAGTCACAAACAAATCTTATGTTCTTCTCCTAGAGTTTCATAATGTTTATTATTAAAATGTACATGTTCAAGACTCTGAGAAGTTCCACAGTAAATAAACCTATTTGGTTCACAAAATAGTTTCCAACCTCAAGTGGAAATTTGGATACAAAACCTGATGACTGAACACAAAACTCTGATGCTCTTATTTGATGAACACCTATACACATCTCACAGAACCTACTTTGAGGATCACTAACTAATCCTTTTTTTTTTTTTCAGATAAATCTCTCAGTGTTCTTATCTGCTTGTTTGACCCATCTAAACTTAATAGCTTGAAATAGTTTTCTCATCTTTGTTTATTGGGATCATCTGGGAAGTTGTTCTCATCCATATAATGTTATTTGAGTCTGCATTAATCTGTAGCTTGACTTGGCTGGAACATCAGGAAAACCCACTCTGATGCCTTGATAGGGATAGATGAAATGCTGAGCTTAGCTCCAGATACTGGTGTGGCTGGGCTTCTCTCTGTCCATGAGGTCCCTGAGACTTCAGCTCTTCACATGACTGTACCACATGATCTCCCCTTATGGTCTCTTCATAGAGTCAGCAGATGACTTACATGCTGGTTCAGGACTTCTAAAAGTACAAAATCAGACACTTCTACCACCTTTTTAAGGTGTAGGTACAGAACTGGTACAGCATCATTTTCATCAGTTCTATTGGTTACCTTAGTCACAGCACCAGCCCAGATCCAAGGGGAGCAAAACAAACTCTGTCTCTCCACGACGATGACAAATCATTTGCAGTCATATTTAATCTACCACACTTCTCATAGGCTTTTGGCATCTTGTGAAAGAAAGAACTTGCTTACTGATACTGGAAATGTCCCCAGATAGCTTTAAGTACCCAGGCTTCTTGGCACCACAGAGATGGCTGACATCCATTGATGTCGCCCCTGATATCCAGGATCAATGGCTTCGGCAAATGGCCAATAGGACCCAGATCCAACATATCAAGTAAGGGGGAGGCTGAAAGACATGCACCAATTCTAACAGTCTAAAACAGAGGTTGACCAACTACATCCTGTGGACTAAATCCACCCATTGTCTATTTTGATAGAGTGTTGTTGGAACACTGCCACACCCATTTGTTTATGTATAGTCTATGGCTGCTTTTGTGCTACAAGGTCAGAATTGAATAGTTGTGACAGAGACCATGTGGCTGCTAAGCTTAAAACATTTACTGTCCAACCCTTTACATAAAATGTTTACCAACCCCTTGTATAGACTTCTATAAGCATTACAAGATGGAAGTCACCTTATTCTGAAATGACTTAATTCATACATATTAGTCAGTTCAGACTACCATAATAAAAATACCATAGACTGCTTAAATAACAGAAATTTAATCTCACAGTTTTGAAGGCTAGGAAGCCCAAGAACAGGCTGCCTGATTTGGTTCCTGGCTCACCCTTTTCCTGCTTTGTAGAGCCTCCGGGAACTACTCGACTGTCATCTCCCACAACCCGGAGACCAAGAAGACTCTAGTGAAGCTGCCGTCGGGTTCAAAGAAGGTCATTTCTTCTGCCAACAGAGCCGTGGTGGGTGTGGTTGCTGGAGGTGGCCGCATTGACAAGCCCATTCTGAAGGCTGTACCACAAGTACAAGGCAAAGAGGAATTGCTGGCCACGTGTGCGGGGTGTGGCCATGAATCCTGTGGAGCATCCTTTTGGAGGTGGCAACCACCAGCACATGGGCAAACCCTCTACTATCCGCAGAGATGCCCCTGCTGGCCGCAAAGTGGGTCTTATTGCTGCCCGGCGGACTGGGCGTCTCCGGGGAACCAAGACTGTGCAGGAGAAGGAGAACTAGGCTTGAGGGGCTCAATAAAGTGTGTCCTTCAAACATTGTATGTTCTCATTCATTTGGGGAATATAAATAATAGTGAAAGGGAAAATAAGGGAAGGGAGAAGAAATGTGTGGGAAATATCAGAAAGGGAGACAGAACGTAAAGACTCCTAACTCTGGGAAACGAACTAGGGGTGGTGGAAGGGGAGGAGGGCGGGGGGTGGGAGTGAATGGGTGACGGGCACTGGGGGTTATTCTGTATGTTAGTAAATTGAACACCAATAAAAAAAATATATAAAAAATAAAAATAAAAAAAAATAAAGTGTGTCCTGCCACAAAAAAAAAAAAAAATTTTTTTTTTTAGTGGCAATTTAATTTTAGGATCTTTAAAAAAAAAACCTCAACTTACAAATGAGTATACATCTGTGTATCTGCTCACACACATATCAATCATTCGCGCCCTCATCATGAGTCCAGCCTTCTATAGGTCGAGGTTTCTGGGGCTCCGAGATGACTGACAGCGTTGGTGCTCCAAGGAGCCCCTCTACCTTGATACTGTTTGGTGTGGCTGCGTGCCACAAGAGCAGGGTCCATTCCACGGCATCACAGGCCAGAGCAGCTCCTGTTCTATTCCAGATGCACCACGCAGATGCCATTTCTGCTGCAGCCCAAGCTCACGTGTCCAGGTGCTTGTAGAGTCTATGACTTTTCTCTTTTTTATTTCTGTTGCCATGTTTTTTCCAGGCCTTCCCAGCCCTGCTCTCAGAACTCATGCTTTGTTTTCCTACTCCATCTTCACATGATAGAGACAGAGATCATCTCTCTTGTGTCTCTTCTTTTATTTATTTTTAATTTAATTTTAAAGATTTTATTTATTTATTCATGAGAAACATGGAGAGAGAGGCAGATACATAGGCAGAGGGAGAGGCAGGTTCCCTGTGAGGAGCCTGATGTGGGACTCGATCTCATGACCCTGGAATCATGCCCTGAGCTGAAGACAGATGCTCAAGCACTGAGCCACCCAGGTGCCCCTGTGTCTTTTCTTTTAAAAGCACTAACCCCATTCATAAGGGCTCTACCCTCATGACCTAATTACCTCCCTAGGGCCCCACCTCCTTAAACACCATCACATTAGGAATTAGGCTCCAACATAAGAATTTTTGGAGAACACAAACATTTGGTCCATAGCACCAAACATTAGGAAACAGAATATTAGAAAGCTGAGAAAGAATTGTTTTATACTGTTGTATGTATCAAATATTTCATTATTTGTCATTGCTGATTATATTCCTTTTTTCATCCATTCACCTGTAGATGGACATTTAAGTTTGCAGTTTTTGATCATCACAAATCTAACATCTATAAATATTCATGTACAGGTCTCTGAATGGATATATACTTTTCTTTTTCTTGGGTAAATATCTAAAAGTGAAGTGGTTGGTTCAGGTGGTTGCTATATGTTTAACTTCTTAAGAAACTGCCAAAAAAAGAGACACTGCCAAAATGTTTTCCAAACATTTTATATTTCCATCAGCAGTTTACGGGAGTTCCTGTTCTGCTACATCCTTGCCAACACCTGATATAGTTAGTCCTTGAATTTCAACCATTTTAATAGGTATAAGTGGTATCCTGTTGTGGTTTTAACTTACATTTGTCTAATGACTAACAATGTTGAGCATCTTTTCATATGCTTATTAGTTGTCCATATATTTTCTTTGGTCAACCATTTGTTGAGACTTTTTGCCCATTTTCAAAACTTGAAGTGTTTATTTTATAATGTTGAATTTTGAGTTCTTTTAAGTATTTAGGATAGATTCTTTATCAGATAACTGACTTGCAAATATTTACTCCTAGTCTATGGCTCATCTTTCATTTTCTTTGGATGAAACCTAATATAACCTTTTTTTTCCTCTAATGCTTTTGGTGTCATACTAAGGAATCTTAGCCTGATCTAAGGTCACAGAGATTACCACTTACATGTTCTAGAAGTATAACTGTTTTAGGTTTTACATTTAGATCTCAATTTAATTTTGAGTTAATTTTTTAATAAGATGCAAGATATAGATCCAAGTTCATTTTCTTTTTTGGCATAGGGATGTCCAATTGCTCCAGTAATATTTATGGAAAAGATGATTCTTTCTCCACTAAAATGCATTTGCCACTCTGTCAAAGATCAGTTGTCTATATTTGTGTCAGTCTATTTCTGGACTCTGTTACGTTCCATTGATTGTGGCCATCTCTCCTCACACTACTTTCATGCTCCAATATAGCTGAAGAAACTGAGAATTCAAAATAAACTGGAATTTAAATTCGTCTGAATGTATATGGTGAGATGGAAGGGTAGAAAATATTGTAATTGTCTGTGAGCTCTACTGCTAACTTTTAGATGTTTAGACAAAATGTGAGTGGGCCTTTTTCTCTGGGTCTGACAAATATGATAAGCCAGGCAGAAAGACAGAATGAAGAGCACCAAATAGGCAAATATAACTTGCTTTCAACCTTCTAGTGTCTGTCAACAAAAATACCATCTCAGAAGTATCAGATACATAAGAATTATTCATAGTAATAATTGTTGGACTAATGAGTTAGGGAAAATGGCAAGAGACAATCTGGAGAGGGAAACAAAGCCAGATCATGGGGCACCTGGGTGGCTCAGTGGTTGAGCCACTGAGCTCAGGTCATGATCCCAGGGTCCTGGGATTGAGTCCTGCATCAGGGTCCCTGCAGGGAGCCTGCTTCTCCCTCTGCTTCTCTGTGTCTCTCATGAATAAATAAATAAAATTTTTTTAAAAAGCCAGATCACAGAGTATTTTAAGTCATACTAAGGAATTTGGAGTATCCTAAGAGTTATGTAGAGCTACGGAAGGATTTTCAGTATAAGGCTGGCACAACGGACTGGCCTTTTCTAAAGATTAATCTAGCTGCAAAGTGAATTTAGGATAAGGGACAGACTGGGATAAGAACAATTAATTTTAGTAATTAGTTGTCTATTTCAACAACCTAAGTGAAAGACAAAGATGTTTTGGACCAGATCAGTGATGATGAAAAGGAGAGAATTATGTATGAGTAAAGTCCACAGGACCTAATAGAAGAGATGTAGAAATTAAGGATTCAATTCCTCAAGCTTTTGGCCTGGGCAGTTGGGTAGATGACAATGTCATCCAATAGAGAAAGGTAGTGGATATATTGTCCTTGAGGCACAATGTAAGGCACATAGTAAGCTTTTGGCACAATGTTGACATATAGTCATTGTATGATATAAACAAATAAATAAATAAGTGAAGGAGTCAAACTTGTTAATTTTTTTCAACTATGTTTATCCTGAGGATGAAAACGATAAGGAGAACTTCCTCTAACATCAAGGAAAGCCTGAATCAATTGCTACTCCCATGAATTCATGTTCTTCTATGTAGATCTGTCTAGAAATGAAGTAATGTTATTATTAGTGAAACTTTATTTTGTTCTAGACTTGCATCGTATGTTCAGCAAGTCATAAGAAATAATTCCAAAATAAAAGACTTATTGAAGTAAAAGTTTACTCACTTCAATAACATCTCAAAGTGACTTTGGTGGTTCCCTTTGGCCAATTCTCTGTTATCTCAGGGATTCAAGCTTCAAATATTAATACAACCCAACATCATCTAATCTAACACCAACCTTAAAGATGTAACTTCTGAGGGCCTCATATTAGATGATAGGACTAAAGGATTACCCAATAAGTTTTAAGGGCAAGGCTAGAAGCAGCTTATATCATCAGTGCCCCCATTCCACTGAGCAGATAAAGTCACATTCTCTCAACACAATGCAAAGGAGCTGGTAAATCCAGACCCCACGTGTGCACAGGAACAGAAACTAAGACCAATGACCATCTAACCGGTCTCTACAACACTTGAAAATCAAAGAACCGTTTTTCAAATAAGTACTCAAATAACAAATATAAAATGTCAGTGGTCAAAATTTGTGGTCCTGTGCAAACTTATTATTCCAAGAATTTATCATTTGTTTTTAATGGCAAATCAAGATCATACTATTCTCTTCTATTCATTTAAGACACTCCACTATTTGGATGGCAAAGGTTTAATTGCTTAATTCTTGCTTCGTTCTTTTAGAGGAATTCAAACCCTTATGCTGAAGATGATATTTAGTGATGGTTCTTTTCTCTTGCAATGAATTCTAAAGGAATTTGCTACCATAACTACAGAGAAAAATTTGATAAACTGGAATGGAGACCTCTAAGAGGTGTATAACACTGATGCTCCAAGTTGCAAAATCTCTAATGTCATTACTGAAAAGATACATAGGTTTTTAGAAATTTCTCATTAAATAACACCTGGCATAACAAATAAGCCTTTTGTTTTACTTATTATCTTATGTACATGTACTATCTTATTTAATTATCACAATGACCCTAATACATTCTATTTGTCCTAATAGTACTGAGATTTTCTATGGGGAGCTCACTTCCTCCCCAATTCCTACCATTTGGTTGGAGCTGACTCTACCTTTAATTTAGGGGATGGGCACCTGACCTAAAACAGGCAAATCAAACTTCACAACTGCCTGACTTCAAGGAGTGATTCAGAGATAAACACAACACATAAGTCATGCTAAGTGGGAGCACTGCCAGTCAATAATTGGACTACTGTTGTAACAGTTAAGAAACAGACTTTCTCTTTCTGAAGTTAGCTAGATATGAGCTGGAGTTTTTGGAGACCATCTTGCCCCATGAGGAGAGCCTGCCTGAGAGTTGGGTCTACTAGAAGAAAGTAAAGCAGACACACAGAGACTGTCTTAGTATGTTCAAGCTGCTTAACAGAATACCATGAATGGAGTGGCTTGTAAACCACAGCAACTTATTTCTCTCAGTCCTGGAAGCTGGAAAGTGCATCATCAAGGTGCTAGCAAATGATCAAGGTGCTGGCAGATTCAATGTCTGGTGAGGACATATTTCCCGGTTCGTAGATGCCATTCTCTCTCTATGCCCTCACAAGGCAGAGGCATGAGGGAGCTCTCTGGGGCCTTTTTAATAAGAGCACTAATTCCATTTATGAGTTTCCTACCTTCATGACTCAATCACCTCCCAAAGACCCCACCTCTAAATACCATCGCATTGAAGTTGAGGTTTCAAAATATGAATTTTGGGGGAACACAAACATTCAGTCCACAGCAGTGACTATATCCTGAACAACGTTGTTTGAATCAGGACCCAGCCACACTGACACAGCCTACTCCTGGACTTCTCACGTACTAGAGTCAGTGCATTCTTTTTCTTTCCTTTTGCCATTTTGAGTTGAGTATCTCTTCTTGCAGCCAAAAGAGTCCTGTGTTGCTCTTGGTCAAGCTGTTGACATTTTCTCTACTTTATAGGAAAATGAAATCAGGTTTCAGAAGCCTAACCAAGTCTCTATAGCTTGGCCTGCGCTTACTCGGGCAAAACAGAAGGAAAAACTGACTTACAGCATAGTGCTTTAATTATTTAATTATTTAATTAAGATTCTTCTTATGTTTTAAAACAATTTTTCTTTTCTATCAAGACTGAAGAAAAGTCTTGTCAGGATAGAATAATTACTGCACCATAATTTAAAAAGTTCAGGCTTTCCAATATTTATTGGCAGTGTTGTGTATATTATATTATTATAAAGATGAATGCGGAGTCATTCTTAAGAAACAAATAGTAAATTTGAGCACTTTAGGAGCTATATGATGGATGCTTCTGCTCTATTATGTACTTAAAATGGAATTTGTTCTACAGTTGAGCTCTAGGTCTGATCTAAAATCAACAGAGAAGGTTCGCATGTGTGCCACTTTTGAAATTTAGTGGTTTTTTTAAAAAAAACATGTATGTACTGTATACTTCAAAATAACTAACTAACAGTATTCTTAATGGGAAAAAAATCCCATTTTTTTCCTGGAACCGAGAATGGAAAACTCAGCTGCATACCATTCCAATTCAAGGATCTGTAATCTTAGACCATTGAAGAGTTCCTCTTTCCAAGGAATGTTTCTCTGTGTGGTTTCTAAGCCTCCTGACTTTTTGCAAAAATTTCGCATCCCCTGGGAAGTGTAAGAGAAATAACAATGTTGGGGCCTCGTAGGTCTCCTCAGGTTTTCATGTTTGACACATAGTTCCTCTATTTTTATCTATCATATTTGGTCACACTCTTTTCTTCATTTGATTTTACTGGGTCGTCAGAAGAAAACAAAGTTATAAGGCAGTGATAAGGATTTCCTCTTTCACAACAAACCAAAAACAAAATTTGCTTAGACTCAGTCATGGATATTACAAAAACCCATGGACAGCCAAATTGTTAGCAATCCTGTTTTGTACTTCACTCTTTTAAATATCAATAGCTCTAGTCTTAATCAAAGTCCATGGCATTCTATATAGTGTTCACCTTAATAAGATTATCTCCTAATTGCCTGCCAGTTCCTGATGTCCTCTGAACAACCTCATGTGAATAAATAGTCCAGACAGGATAGAGAAGGAAATTGTTCTCCCCTCAAATGCAGTGTGGAGAATAATCCTGAATCATAACAGAAGGATGTCTTGATACTGGTGCCCAGATTTCTGGCTCAGAGGTGACCACTGTACTTGCATTTTGGCAGCATAATCACTGAACCTCTCTGAGCCTCAATTTCTTTAGCTGTAAAATAGAAATACTAATACCTTCCCCAGGGGATGTGTGAAAATGGAAAGGTTAAATGTTCTCTTAAACTTAACTGTTTGGTTAAAAAAAAAAAAGTGCTGTAAATCTCTATATGAATATAAAACATTGAAGGTAATTGAGCACCAGTTTTTTAATGCCTCCCTTGACATGCAAATTACGGCAAAATTTATTCAAAATATACTCAAAATCCAAGAACTGATGCAAATACGGTCACACAGGTAAAAATAACCTGTGACAAATTAAAGTCAAGTTACTAACAAGTAAACTTGTACAGTTAAATTGTATCAGCTATTATAATTATATATACAGATATGCACACATACACACAAAGTTTCAATAGGTGTAGCCAAATGCAGAAACCAGATTTGAGTAAAATTCTTTCCCATAGGTGAGCACATTAGAAGTAATTTCTATGGTAGTAGTCTGATGATTCATCTCTCAACTACTGTGCACAGTTTCTTAATTAATTTGAGTCATTTTAATTAGATTCTTCCTCATTTTCGCTTTAGCCCAGCATCTCTGGGTGGGATGGACCTCCACCCACCCCCCCACCCTCAGCACCTCCCACTCCAGCTCTGGCAGCTGGCTAGGGAACAGCCACCAGGAAAAGCACTTCATCAAGGAACCACAAGGAGAGTCAAGTGGCAATAGGATGAAAATGGAATTTTTATTCATTACTCACCATTTTGCCTCAGTTTCTTGGTTCTCATTATCCTCTTTTTCCTAACCCTTTCCTTATCCTTCTCCAGAGCTGCACCCACCCTGCTCCCCAGAATCTGATGTCTTCATGTTGGCAGCTCAGCTAAGTGCACCTCCCTGAAGGCTGTTCATTCCTAAAATGGTCACTACCTTTTCTTCTTCAGCTTCCTTTTCCAGCAAACTCACATCGTCTCAAACCTGCTGATCTCAGAGAGAATGTAAACAGAAAAACCGACTAATCAAGACTAACGTGTGAATAACTGCTTTTTCTTTCCTGGGATTTTGCAATTTAAGCATGTTAACCCATATTCATCCACAATTAGTGGAATCCCAAGGAACTTAAAGGGGATGGAGGTTACAGGGTGGGGATATCTATGGGCAACAGACTTTGTTGTGCCCAAGATCGCGATTCTGAGAAACCACCAAGGAGCCGACACCGATGCAAGCACATGAGGGTTCATTAGCAAGCTCGAGCTTGGGTCCAAGTATACTCCACACAGCAGAGCAGGGGCTTGGACCCCGAAGTGGGTTACAGCTGGGTTTTTATGGGCTGGTCTAGGGGATTTTCAGAAGGGGCGGAGGAAAATTTTTTGTTTCTTTCCAATATGGGGAAAGGGTGGGGGAGTTTCTTAAGATCTGATATGGGATTCTCTGCCGAGGGCATTCTGAGCTTTATTGTCTTTCCGATATGGGATTCCCTGCCTAGGACATTCTGCAGTTTTTCCTGTAAAGTTCAGCTCTTATTCCCAGGGGCCTAAGATGGCTGTACTTGTGCTAATGCTAAACTTGAGGTGGAATGGCCTTAATTTTTCTCGGCCTCCACAACTTTTTTTCATTCCTTTAACTTTTAACTCACATGGAAGCTCGCTTCCCTTTTTGGTGAGGGTCAATCTCTAGAGACTCTGCATTTATTTCCCTAGAAGACTTACTGCTTAGGGATTAGGAGTCACTTCTGGCTGCCATCGTGAGTTTGACACCAAGAATGCAGCTTTATTCATGGAGCATGAAAGCAGCTTGCAGAGTCCTACTGATTGGCATAAACCCATAAAGTTTTTCATTCACGTGCACACACACACACACAAAGTAGCACTTTCTCTTCATTCATACGCAGACACAATTCCAATTGCATTGGGCACATTTTCATCTTTCTGGTATTAGAATATAGAAAAATACAGGTGTGATTGGGGCTTGATTAAATCCTGAATTATCAAGTAACGTGTAGATGCCACAAGCTTCAAGTTTGCCCTTTGATTAAGTTACACTCTGGAGGTCTCAGAGAATCTTGGGAAGAATGAGTACTTTGTGTAAATTTTATTATTTATTTATTTATTTTTGCTGAATATGTGAATTTACAGGGATTCTTTTCAAGGCAGTGTTCACAAATTATTGCAATGTATTATTTCTGTTAATTGCATTATATATTGTATATATAACTCATTGGTAAAAATAAATTGTGTTTATGGATTGGTTTTTTTTTTTTTGTACCTGTTTCCTGAGGTTTAACCAGGAACCAGGAATATTAAAGTGTTCTAGGAACACAGAACCACATGTTCCCTCAGTCTGAGCACAGAACCATGATGGTAGCAAGACATGTATATAACATTCTCAAGAGCTAAGAGTAAGGAGGTTTGCCAAACTGCTTATGTGAAAAAAATTATGAGGCAGGCCTTAATAATAGATTCAACTTTCTTCAACATGGATAATCCACCTTTTCCCTCCACAATACTGCCAAAACAATTCTTGAACTAATTCACCAATTAACTTCTAATGGTCGTATTCTAAGGCCTCATTTTTGTCCTTGTAGTAGGCTGTTGGCACATTCTCTTATTGATCCTTAAATTCTGGGGTTCCCATCCATTGTATTCTATTCTCATCCTTCATCAAAGTTCTCAAAGTAGAAGCCCACAAACTGGATAAAGTGCACAGATATATACAGTTTGGGCTCAACAGCCTTGAAGGCAAATTCAAGAAATAGTATTTAAAACCTGAACTCTTCACTTACTTCTTTGGCTTTTCCAAGTTTTGGAAAATGGAAAGAACTGACAATATTAGACCAACATTTATGTATGGCAATGATTAGCTGGAAGTAAATGGAAGTTTCTCCATAGAGATTGGACACCTGGTCTCCAGGTGCCATGGTCCTCACTTCTCCCCAAGGCCTTAAATCCCTGACCCACCCCTTTAACTGGTTCACCTAGGCGAGCATTTGCAGCTATTCTTCATATACTCACACTGTGTAATGTCATCCTTTCTTGTGGTTTGAACTACCTGACTAAAATTCTAATTCAGAACACATTTGTAAACACTACACAATATCTTGGTTCCCCCTAGATGTACTATAGATTCCTCATTCTCAGTATCCAAAACCAAACGCATTATTTTTCTCAGAAGCCACCAAATTTGCTTCTCCTATAGTACCTGTACAGTTAATAGGGTCACTCTCTGAGATAGTTAGTTTTATGTGTGAACCTGCCAGGGCTGTATTACCTAATTATTCAAATCTCACTTTTGCTGAGAAGATATTTTAATACATGTGGTTTAACATCTGCAATCAATTGACTTTAAGTAGAAGAGATGATCTCTGATCATCTGAGTGGGCCTCATTTAATCAGTTGCAAAGCTTTAAGAACGAAACTGAGAGTTCTCTGAAGAAGAACTTGGACCTTAAAAAGTATCATCAGCTCCTGACTGGAGGTTGTCAGCCATTGGCCTACCTGACATGATTCAGACTTGCCAGCACCCACTGTCCCCCTGCTTCTGTTCCTCTGGAAGAGCTCTGACCTAAGGGTAAAGGTAGTTTTGCCATTGACACCTTTGCTGCATGCATTTTCGCCACAAAATGAATTGGCCATAAGGCAAATCTGCCTAAGAGATAAAGTCACAAAAGAATAGAAGAGGGGCTTAATGTCCTTTTTAATAAACAACGTAATGAAACTTGGAAAATTAATAAAAATAATTATTAATTCGTCTCTGCATTTAAAAATGTATCAGTTTTCCAAATACAAGGACACATACTTATTAATGAGCTTTGTGAAAGCCTTCTACACTTGTTGTTCCTTCTCGGTATATTGTCACATGTCTGTTGATTGACATTCCAAGGTTCCACTGGAAATGTGGAAGAAGTGCTAACACTGTCATGCATTTGCAACTGAGCTTTGTTACTGTTGTAACTGATATGTTGTCATTGTCCCATTTAGTACGTAGCTTTATATGCTCTGATTTACATTTTCAGTAAGTTTTGTCACTATATTTTTTATTAAGTCTGTAGAGTAGTGGTCAACTACTATTTTAAGACCACCGTGTCTGCTGGGCTCTGTATAGACCATTATGAAGGCTAGCTAAAATTTATGTAATGAACAAACAGGAACCTTGTCAAAGGAGAAATGAAACCAAACTGACAACTAGCTTCCACACAGTAATTCTGCTGAAGGTGGTTGATTCCTAATAGTGAAATGAAACCAAACTGTCTACCGTTATTTTATCTTTTATGGCAAAATTGCCTTATGGCCAATTTGTTACATGGTAAAAATGTTTGTGGTAACAATGTTTGTGGTGAAAATGCTTGTGGCAAAGATGTTTACCGCAAAGATGCTAACCGTGAAAATACCAGACACGCCTGATACTCCATCCACCTAGATTAGCATGCTAAGAATCTTTTTTTTTTTTTTTTTTTTTTGCATGCTAAGAATCTAAGAGACTTCCCCAATGCTTTCTTCTGCTTATGGCTTTCATCAGTCACACCTCTTCCAAATTATTCTTTAAAATAGTGATCAGATATGATATATAATTCTGTAACTCAGATCTTTTCCCTATTGCTTAGAGATCAAAATCTCTAAAATATGGTACACATGGCTATTCATTATCTGGTCCCTGCCTACTTCTCCAGACTCATCTCTTTGCTGAGCTACCTAGTTCCCTTATGCCTACCATCTAAATGGAAAGGCTTCCATATTTTTTAAGGTGCCTTTATATTTTATTCCTCTATGCCTAAGCTGCTCCTCTGTCCTCAAATATCTTTCTTTATAGAGCACCTGGAAAAAATCTACTCAACTTTCAAGACATAGTTGAAATGTTTTCTCTTCTGTGAAACCTCTTCATCCTCCCCTTTGCCCAGCAGAATTGATCCACTCTTCCTTTGTACCGCAGCTTCCTCTTGCATGCTTCACCCATGTACAGCCATAATACAGGAATGTATTTCATTTGCTCATTCATGTTTTTCTGCCTATATTAAACTGTGAGGCCTAATTCAATACCTAATTTAGGAGATCCTTGTGTCAACAATTGCTAATGACCCCATCAATATCTATCCTCCCCTTCTCCAATAATAGAACTTTTACCTAAGCACATGGCCACCTAGAACAGAGGTTACATTTTCAGCCTCCACAAGTTGGTGTGGCTATGTGACTGAGTTCTAACCAACGGAAACAAAGTGAGAGTGCCCTATGCCAACATCCAAGAACCATAAGAGGCAGTTGACATCAGCTCTTAGCCCTTTATTCCTCCTTTCTTCCAACCTACTTCATGGATATGATGACTGAAGTTCCATCTTGGTTCTTAGAAAAAAAAGTTACTCTTGGTGTGGTCAAATAGAAAGCTGCAGAAGCCTGGGTCCCTGAAGACTTTGTACAGAAAAGCCTCTATACCAGCCCCAAATCACTCATTTCTGCACTTTAACCCAGGAAAGAATTTTCACCATATTTAAGCTATTCTTTCAGAGAAATTAGGTGTATCACTCACAACCAAATATAATTCTAACTAATATATGCAATGTCTTTAATCAACACTCTTTGAGCTTTTTTTTTTTAATTTTTATTTATTTATGATAGTCACAGAGAGAGAGAAAGAGGCAGAGACACAGGCAGAGGAAGAAGCAGGCTCCATGCACCGGGAGCCCGATGTGGGATTCGATCCCGGGTCTCCAGGATCGCGCCCTGGGCCAAAGGCAGGCGCCAAACCGCTGCGCCACCCAGGGATCCCGAGCTTTTTTTTTTTTTTTTAATATTTTATTTATTTATTCATGACAGACACAGAGAGAGAGAAGCAGAGACACAGGCAGAGGGAGAAGCAGGCTCCATGCAGGGAGCCTGACGTGGGACTTGATCCTGGGCCTCCAGGATCACACTCCAGGCCCAAGGCTGCACCAAACCGCTAGGCCACTGGGGCTGCCCTCTTTGAGCTTTTAAATTAGAAATGATGCCTAAAGATTTGTTACTGGGTCCAAGTAGGAGAGTGGCTCATAATCTCAGAAGTGAGCTGGCTGGGTGTAGGTTTTAAGATCTGAGTGCAGCGTTTGCATATGCTCTTCCTGTCGTCTGCACAGGGTTTCTTCTGCATTTCAACCTATGGCCTTGGACTGAGTTTGATCTCTGCTCCCTGGGGACCCCAACCTTTGACGTGTTCTGCCCCACTTGGCAAGTATCTGGCTGACCAAGCCAGATCCTTCTCCTACATGTAGGGATGTGAGTTAGCAAATCAAACCAGGGGGAGGATGGCTAGGGTAGAGCCAAGATTGAGGTAAATTCAGAGGCTGTGAGCTGAGTAAAGAAAGTACCAGCAGTATGGCAAAGAATTTGAGCCCAGACTTGGTGCACTGGAAAAACAGGACCAGGAGGAAAATATGTCAGACTATTGCTAGAGTGATTTCATTTGCTCTTTCAAAGACATGCTTACGTGTGTGGATGAATTATGAGGTATCATGACCTCTTTCTACCATGGGTGTAGGAAATAGACACTCTCAAATACTCAGTGGGAGTACAAATAGGAAGAAAAACTGACAAGCCCCTTAAATATTTTAAATGTGCATTCACTAGGAGCCAAAGATTTTTTAAAAGACGGGAAGGAGTTCAGAAGAAAGACTGAAAAGGCATATCTTTATAAAATTTAATATTGTTCAAAATGTCTTACTTGAGCAATAAGACAAACAGACCCACAATTCACATATATCCTCTATTCCCAATAGCAGTAACAGGAATCACATTTAGCAAGAAACGCATGAAACTCGAATGAAGAAAGGTGTACAATTTCACCGGAGTTTGCATGAAGGCTGAAGCTCTCTCTCTATGATGATGCCGTCGTTCTGGTCTATAGAAAACCAAGAGCAATAACTGATAGCTTAGCACCGAGTTCAGGCATATGGCTAGAAGTAAAGGAAATACATAGAACTCATTATACATTGGCAATATTGATTAGAAAATATAATGGGGGGCAGGCCGAATTTAAATCAATGAATAACTGATTGATCACTCATAAATAGTTTTGGGAAATTTTGATAGCTAAATTAGGAAATAAAATTATATTCTGCATATATACAACCTAGATAATTTAATATGCAAATAAAGAATACGAAGAATAAAATATAGGAGCACTAGAGCACTAAAACAAAATATAGGAGACTATTTTTTTGGCATGAAAAAGGCCCATTGAGACCCTCAGTAAAAAGTTCAGAACTCAAAAAGAAGATCTTGAGAGCCGAATGTGTTTGGTGTCCCTGTAAGGATGCCCTATCCTTCGCCAGCCAGCCTTTCTATTCCCTTATTTTATGGATTTCTCTGGCTATGGCAGGCCAAATCTGCCCGGCTTTTCCTGACGTTTGTCTACATCTGAACTTATTTGATGAGATTACATCTGGCTTTATAGAGAAGTAGGGAGAAGGCAGAAAGAGAGAGAAAGAGATGGAAACACAGAGTGATTTACATGGAAAAGAACGAAGGCAGTGAGTCAAATGAGGTGAGGGCTGCAGCATTTGTGCCCCTTGGGACAGCACCCTGATGAACTAATCACCAGCACTAGAGTCACAGGTCTTTAAAGACCCCCAAGAGTGCCATGGAAACAGCAGAATCATCAGACACCAAGGGACCATGAGGCCTCGGAACACTGGTGTTTGCAGTAGCCCTGCAGGCAGAAGGCTAGAGCTCTCTTCCACCCTAGAGTGGTTTTAAGAAACCCCCCAGGAACTCTGCAAGACCTTGTGGCTTCGCCTAGGGGCCAAATCTGGGGGAGATCCCCAATTAGGGGTGGAATTTAATCCCCTCTTCCACGTCAACAGGATAGGCCTCTGAGTCTAATTTAGGTTTGTTTTAAATAAATAAAATAAATGACATTTCTTACATACCCAGGTTTAAAGTGACTTGGATGCAACACTATTAACCAGCATGGGGGAGAAAGAGGCACCACCCAAAAATAAGCACAAGTATGCAGGAGGACTGTTTGACAGTATGTGTCAAAATGTAAAATGAGTATGCTTTGTCACTAGTCATCTTAATCCTAGGAGTTCACACTAAAGAACTTTCCTGATTGAGCATACTAAATAAATACACTGCAAAATTGCTTATACATGGCAAAAAGATTTTGGAAAACTCTGCATGCCTTTTAGTAGGGAACTGCTTAAATAAGCTATGAAACAAATCGTGATACATATACAATGGAATATTCTAAAGCTTAAAAATGATCATATGCTCAAAGTCATTGGTCATATCTCTCCTGCCTTCCAGCATCAGAGCTCCTGGCTCTCAGGCTTTCAGACTCTTTACCCCAGCAGATGAAGTTCTCAGGATTTTGGCCTCAGATGGGGAGATTGTTTTTCCTGGTTCACAGGCCTTCAGGTTCAGACTGAATTATAACACTAGCTTCCCTCATTCTCCAGCTTGCAGATGGCAGATTGTGGGGCTTCATGGCTTCTGTAATCGCAAGAACCAGTTTCTATCATTAAATCTCCTCTTATCAATATCTCATATATCCTATAATTTCTGTTGCTCTGGAGAACCTTGAATAATACAGGTACTGATACCAATACTTTTCTACAGATAAGTCACAGGTTCCCACTGGATATATCTCTTGTCAGGGTACCAGTCAGCAACTCTATGGAGCAGCAAGCAACTCTATGGAAATTCTCAAAGGGTATGGTTTCAGAAGATTTTTACTTTTTTGTGTGCTGATCTATATTTAAAATAAGGAACGTGCATTATTTTTCCAAAACTAATTGAAAAAAAAAAAAAAAAGGAAAGCTAACAACTAGAGTTTGCTGTAGAGAATTGAGAGTTGCATGTACCATTGGTATAATTGAACATTGGTAGAGCTTTTTGGAGGGCAATTTGACAATTCAATTTCTAAGAATGTATCCTGTGGGAGTATTTGTACCCTTGCATATAAGATATATGCCCAACAATGCCCATTATACCATTGTTTGTGATGGCAGAAATGAAAAAAATAATCACCTTTTTGTGGTTTATATCCTCAAGCAAAATCTCCTTATGGGTCTAGGGTAAGAGTAGGAAAACAATTCTATATTACACAACCATAAGAAACAAGGGAGAGAGATCATTTTCCACACATTGACAGGGATTGAATGTTACAATATATTGTTAGTTTAAAATAATACATGAGAGACAGTATGTATAGTGTGATCTCATTTAACATTACTAGAAGTATGCCTCATTTTATTGCACTTTGTTGTGTTTCACAGATGCTTTATTTATTTATTTATTAATTATCTTTTAATTGTAATTTTTTTTTATAGAGAGAGAGGGAGTGGAGAGGGCAGAGGGAGAGGGAGAGAATCTCAAGCAGGCTCCATGCTCAGTGCAGAGCTCAAGCAGAGCTGGATCTCATGACCCCAAGATCAGGACCTGAGCTGAAATCATGAGTCAGGGATCTAACTGACTGAGCCACCCAGGTGCCCCAGACTTTGTTTATTTACAAATTGTTTTGTTGCTATTCTGCATCAATCAAGTCTATCAGCACCATGTTTCTAACAGCATTTACTCACTTCATGTGGTTTGTCACATCTTAGGAATTTTTACAGTATTTCAACTTTTTCATTATCATTATGTTCATTATGGTAATCTGTGATCAATGATTATGAATCACTGAGAGTTCAGGGGATGATTAGCATGTTCATTTTTAAATTAAGTTATATATATTTTCTTTTTAGATATAATGCTATTGCACACTTAGAAAACTACAATACAGTGTAACCATAACTTCTACATGCACTGGGAAACCAAAATTTTAGTTTATTGCAATAGTCTGGAAGTGAACCTTCGGTATCTCTGACATATGTCCATATTTTTATATGCTCAGGAGAAAAATCCCAAAGGATATCTACCAGGTGATTAGCAACAATTATCTTTGATGAATGGGATTACAGAATTGTCACTTCCTATTTAATACATTTCTACATTGTATGAACATTTTACAATGAGCATCTATTATTCCTATTATAACAGGGGAAACCAATGACAAGAAGAAGAAGAAGAAGAAGAAGAAGAAGAAGAAGGAGAAGGAGAAGGAGAAGGAGAAGGAGAAGGAGAAGGAGAAGGAGAAGGAGAAGGAGAAGGAGAAGGAGAAGGAGAAGGAGAAAAGAAAAATCCCACAGAGAGCAGCATTGTTCCAGAGCTGGGGTCTTGGGCCAAAATTTAGATGTGGCAACACAGTGGTGGACAGGGCCTTACTCAGCTGGAGCTTGTGAATAGCTTGATTGGCATTCTCTGCCTGGCCTGGGCTTTCATTCATCTGGCATGGCTCAGCTGGGAACCCCCTTGAAATTTCCATTAAGGGATCTCTCCTGCTGTGGGTGTGATATTGGCCATTTCTTAGTTTTCTGTACAGCCAGAGAGCCAAGAATGCTACCAACTATGGGATTAAACTCTACTCAGCTCATTACTTCCTGGCTGTGTGACCTGGAGTAAGTTATTTAGCCTCTCTAGGCTTCCTACCTCAAGGGTCGATTTTGAAGATGAAGCTAAAAAAACATGTAAAATTCCTTCCCAGACATTTCAGCATAGAAAGTACATAATACATGTCAATTCACACCCCCACCACTCTGCCACTCCCTCTTTCTCCCTGTTCACACTTCCTGGCAGATGGATAGAGCAGTGGTTTTCAATGGGTGCTCTGTTGTTTTCTTGGTGGCCTCTTACAAATGGGAGGAGGAATATTTTTTGGTTGCCACCATGACAAAGAAGCTACTGGCTTTCACTCAATCTGAAGAAAGGATCCAGGAATGTCAGATGTCCTGCAAGACAGGAGACAGACCAGACAGTAAAAATCTTGCATCTCACCTGTCAATGCCCCAGAAGGTTTTTGTATAAGTCAAAAACCTATTTATATTATCTGAGTTTAGAAGTTCATTCCATTTTATATAGCATCACTAGGTTTCCCAGGAGGAAGATTGTATTTTGTTTTGCTGGGACTTTACCACTGTTTTCTCAAAATCACATTCTGACATTAGTTCCTCTCCTATACTATTTGAGTTTCCAAATAAAACACACCTCTAACTATCTGCTTTTGTAGTAGCCACAAGTTGATTTGGTCCTTAAATACAAACATCTCACTATTATATCCTCTGGAGTATTCATTCCTAACTAAGCATTTATACGATGAAATCCATACTAGTCTATTATAAATTATTTTCTATTATATCTTTTATATTAGTTTGAATATTGTGTTGAATTTTTGAATCTATGTGTATGTAGATTGTATTATCTATGACTTTTATTTTGGAATCATAGCATTCCAAGATAGTTATTACAAAAAGAGGAGATGATAGTGTCTAGAAGAACACAGAGTTTCTCAATTGCATCAATAATCCCAGAGGAGAACACCTCACCTGAGAACTTGGATAGGTTCAAGAACTGCACACTTTCAAGTGTAGAATCATAACATTGACTAAAATTCAAGCATCTCACCGTTCCCATTTTCACAAGGATTATAAGCTTTCAGGATAACAACCAACATTGGTCCCTCTGGAGCCAGAACCGAGGAGGCAACAGGACCCAGAATAACTCTTACGTCCAGTTAGAGAAATGGAATAGTCTGTTGTCCTTTATAGTATGCTAAACCAGAAAGCAAGAGATATATAATGAGTCTGTAGTTGAGATGGGAAGGAAGAAGTCAGAGATGCCAAGTATATGGAGGAGGGGCAGAGAGGGGGCACTTGTTGGTAGGTAGAGGGAGAACAACTAAGTTGGGCAGGGAATAGGGTGAAGAATGTGGAGCCATTTTGGCCATAGCACATCTTCACTATGTGGCTAGGCTCCAATGGGGCTGCTAGACTTGCATGCTCCTACTGAATGCTGACTACTTCTTGCACGGTTTATTAAAGGTGTCATCCAACATTTGAAAGATAAGAAATTAGAAGATCTGACTTCCTACTTCCTCAAGTTTCTGTGCTAATGGGCCAGAAGATGGATGAAAATCATCAAAAATTGCCAATAAATAAACGATGATTTACATTTTGAAGTACTCTGTTACTTTTATCTCAGTTTATTTCTACTAGTGCCTGAATGTCTTCCTTCACAGACTCACTGAGAACATCATGATTTCTAAGACCTCCTAATGGGCTTCAGGCATCAGAGAGTTTGCAGGAGTGAAATTAGTAATAATAATAGTAATAACAACAAGAATAGAATGTGGAGTTGATAATGTAAAAACATTAGTTCCATAGTCTAGTTTACTTTAAATCACAAAACAAATCTGAAAGCAAGATTTCCTGAGGATGTGCAAAATGAATGTCCTGTGCCCAAAGACTGTGTTCACTGATTCTGTCAAAGTGAGGAACTCTATCAGTAGGAGAATAATATGAAAAAATAATTCTGAAGAAGGAAGTCAGAAAGGAGTTAGGCAGACATTTTATGCAGATAAGAAGTGGAGGTTTATTAAGGATGTGAAATATAAGACAGGATGTAAGTTTGATGGATTTTTGAAATATTTTGTCTATGTCATTTTTTGACACATCCAACCTGTCACTCATCATATCTGTCCTCTTATTTTATACATTATACACACATTTTATAAATATATATATATATTCACACGCATAGTCTTATGTAGAGAGATATAACTGGAGTATAAGCCAGACATAGCCCTGCACTTCCACAGTCAAACTAGTGAGGAACTCATCCAGATAACTTGGCAATAACAGCATAGATCCATGCTGGAGAAGTATGGTAGCTACAGGAGGATCTTGGAAGGCCACCTATCCCAGTTCTGGATAGTCCCAGAGAGCTTCCCAGGAGAAATTATGTCTAAGCTGAGATCAAAGAATGAGTTGAAATTTTCTGGGGAAATGAGAGTGGCACAAAGACAGGGAGATTATTTCCTAGAGAGGTGATAACTTTTAGAAAGACCCAGAGAGAATAAAGACTCTTCAAAACATAACAAGAAGTTCAACATAGGGGATAAGTGGAATGGAGTGGACAAATAAGGCTATAAAGGTAAATTGGACCTAGCAAGATTATAGCTAGAACTTTTAAGACTTTACACACCCTAAGAGCAAAAGCTAGACTTTAAAGGCTTTGGCAGGGGAACAATATGAACAGATAGAAATCACTCTGTACATTATAGTGTGAAGACTAGACTAAAAAGAAATTAAAGTGTATCATTTTTATTCAATTAGCATATTTTACTCACTTACCATTTCCTACTTTCTTTTTTTTAAATACTTCTCTCTTTTTTAAAAGATTTTATTTATATATTTATTCATGAGAGACACAGAAAGAGAGAGAGAGAGAGAGAAAGAGAGAGAAGCAGAGACATAGGCAGAGAGAGAAGCAGGCTCCATGCAGGGAGCCTGATGTGGGACTCGATCCTGGGACTCCAGAATCACGCCCTGGGCCGAAGGCAGGCACTAAACTGCTGAGCCACCCAGGGATCCCCATAAGCCACCCAGGGATCCCCCACTTCCTACTTTCTAACTCCCAGCTCTCAGCTGGCCAGTGTGAATCCAGTATATCACTGTACTTCAAGCATTTTTCCCCAAAAGATATGCTATATGTCCTGATTAACATATTAGGGAAGAATGAAACAAAAGCTGTACAGAATAAAATGAGAAGATTATTATCAATGGGGTCTCTTGAAGCAATGAGAAAACAATTTTAAGTGCAAGATAAAGAGTTAGCTTCCCTGGTAGATCTAGAGCCTTAAAAAGTCTTGCATTTATAACACAGGTAACAAATAATTATAATTCAGAGCAATAAATAAAACACTTTTAAGGTAATACTGGGAAGGCTTTGTAGAGGAGGTAGGAGTTTGTCTGGATTCTTTTTTTTTTTTTAAGAATAGATAGGGTTAAATAAATGAAACATTAAAAAAAAGAATAGATAGGGTTTTTGATAAACTGAGATTGGAGGAAAAGTAGTGAAATATTTCAAGGGCAGGGATCCTTTTGAAAAAGGAGAAGCAAAAGACACAGTAAGGATAAAGTGTATGCAAATTGAACACCAATAAAAAATAAATTTACAAAAAAAAAGGATAAAGTGTATGTTTTGTTTGGAACTGTGGACATAGTGCTGGACAACTGCAGGTCCCTGACTGTCCCCCACTCTTGATATCCTGAATGGAAGAGCATCAAAGTCTTGGAGCAGTAGGTTGAAGGACTCTGAGTTCTGCTCTAGGAAATCTCCCCTTGCTGTGACAGGTGGATATGCTAATGTCACGCAGAACTGAGGACAGAAAGACCAATCTGGTTCTAACTACTCAAATGCTGTGTGAGAAAGGCATAAATTTCATGAGCCTATGGATGTGGAAAGGGAAGGAGAGTAGAGAGACTATGTAGTGGGAGAAGGTGAGAGAGAAGAATCTCTCAGTCCTTGGGCCTGTGAGTTGAAAATGGGCTAATTAGCCTTGCCCTACTGCAGAGACTATGGAGACCATGCCAAATCAATAGAAATGTCAGCAAAGTAAGTATTTGCATCTATTAGGAATGTGAGTACTAAGTCGCCAGTCCTTATACTAAATGCACCATGTAGCATGGAGGCCATGAGATGGTGCTTGTGAAAGGAGCTGGTAAGAAATGTTTTTGTTTGAATACTTGGCTTTGCTGTTGTCGAGAAGCAAAGCTAGAAAGCTAAGGTGTTATTATTTGACAGGGATTTATTTATTTTGCCTATATGAAATAATAGCTAACCATATTAATTGTTTTTAAACAGCCTCAAACAGTTCAGTGATTCTGAGAAAAGCCAGTAAGCTCATACATAAATAGGTACATTGATGTCTTGATATGAATTAGCAATAAATCCACAAACAAATCATTTGTTTTTCCATTTTCGCCATGATGGTTTCTAATAACTCTGCACATGCTCTTCACCTTTTATCCCTGGCTACACATTGGCTAAGGAGTATCCAAAGTAGTACACCCATTACAGGATTCTTTTCTGTATACCATGAAGCCTATATAGAAAACTTATAGAGAAAAATTTTTAAAAAAAAGCAGATTTCAGGAATCTACTGGGTGGGAAGCTGTGCAACTTGCTTTGGGTACTAATTTTAAAAAATAACTGAGAAGGATGACAAGTTTCTGAACAAGATAGCAAGAATTAAAATGGGATTTTAACGTTTAATTATAGTAACTGTTAAAAGGTAAATGAGGGAAAAACTGGAAAGATTTATGGGAGATTCCAAGAAGAAAGGCTCTGTTTTAGTCTGTTTGGCTGTTGTAACAAATTACTACAAAATACCACAGTCTTGAGTAGCTTATAAGCCAAAGAAATTTATTGCTCACAGTTCTGGAGGCTGGAGTCCGAGATCAGCATGGTAAGATGAGGGTCCTCTTCCAGGGACCAAATTTGTTATATCTTCATATGGCAGATGACTCCATCTTTTCCTGCCTTGAGACACCTGAGCTCCTGGTTCTCCAGCCTTTGGACTCCAGGACTTACACCAATGGCCCCCTGGTTCTCAGGCTTTCAGACTAGACTGAATTATACCACCAGCTTTTCTGGTTCTCCAGCTTGCAGATAGCAGATTGTGGGACTTCTTGGCCTCCAAAACCAAGTGAGCCAATTTCTATAATAAATCTCCTCCTCTCTGTATCTCTTTGTATTCTATCAGTCCTGTTTTGCTGGAGATCCCTGACTAATACAACATCATAGCAAATAAAATGGAAAATAGGTACAGTTTTGGAGTACTCTTAGTGCCCAGAAAAAAAAAAAGGAGAAAAAAATTGATAAAGGATGTTTCACATCAAGAGGTACTGAATTGGAAGCTAAGCCATGTATGAACATGAGGACCTGGCGTGAGTGATACAAGGAAAAAGGTATTACCAGAGAACAGATTAAGCAGCAAGACCAGGAATGCATTGAACACCAGTAGTGTGGCACTACATTCAGAGATGTAAGGCCACTGGATTTAATCAGAAGAAATCACTGTTGATCACAAATGGGGGATAGTCAAAGGGAGGAAGAACATTCAAGAAAAGTAAAGAAATAGTGAAATTACAATGAGAGATATGGGGGTGGGGAAGCAACAGAAGAAAGCAAAAAAACATGGCTGGAGCTTAGAAAATGCTCAGAAATATGACAATGAAAGACAGATTAAATTTGAAAATGCTCAGAAATATGTCAATGAAGACAGATTAAATGAGAAAGGGCCAGAGTCTTTCTTTAGAACTCCTGCTACTTATATTGCTCTGTGAAGTATGACTTGTGGAGCCTTGAAATTGTTTTGAACATAGCATAATAGATGCAGGGAGTGCACTGTCTCAGCACACAGCACCTCTGTCCTGTCATCAATCCACGAGAAGGACAAAGGCAGTGCCACGGATGCAAGGGAGGAAGAGAAGCTGATGGATGAGAGACATCACAGGAGAGACAAATACAGTAAGGGGAATAATGATGAAAGAAACAGAGGAAAGAAGTGTGGGAGGGAATAAACATTTATTTCCTAATATGAACCAGATGCTCTAAACACATTATCTCATTCAGTGTTCACTAGAGCCCTGACGAGCACACATCACCATATCGCCTTCTTAAGATTGAAGTAACAAGAGGTTAGGTAATGTGTTCAAGACCACAGAGCCACACAGAAGCTGAGACATTTATTCAGAACCTAATATCACAATGTCCATCTTCCTGACATCTATAGGATAGAAGAAACAAAAGGAAAAAAGCTAAGGTGAAATTATTAAATAGAAGAAATCTTAGAAATGTGGTGTTAAAACATTACGCCAAGCCACCAGTCATCAAAGTCAAGGGTATCCCTGGACTGCTATGGGAAATGCCCATGGAATTATACTAAGGAAATGCTACCTTTTTAAAAAGAGGTATTTTCTATTTAAGAAAACTTAATTTTCACGGACAGAATGGTGGGAAGAGTCATATTAATCAACTGAGACATAGTATGAAAATTGTAAATAATGAGGAGAATGCCATGCTTCCTCTGGCATAAAAATATGGCCAGACTGTGGCAATAGTACAAGAATTGTATGAAGGAGACCCCCCTGGAGAAGATCATCTCCCCTGCCCCATCCTTCTAGCAGCCAGACTTTTCTCAGCAATTCCGATCTGGGAAAATAAAAACGATAGGAAATTCAGCATTTGTTCTTGGCAACACTTGCTTTCTTTTTAGGCCACCTCCCACATTTTCCATTTGATCTATCTATTATATTACGATCCACATCTCAGGTCCTCAATGGATACTTCCAAACAGAAAACTACTAGCTATTAGTATAAGACTGCCTCCCTCACAAGTGAATTTCTTAAGCGCCACGACTCTTAGTTCGCGTAGAATAAATAAATCAATAAAATGTAAAATGTGTCTTCCCTGGACAAAACATTTCTGAAAATTGTTTATTTCATGAGAAATGCATGACAGATGGTATGAGTAGTGGTGAGGCATTCAAAACAGTACAAAGTTTCCTACTGTTCTGTCAGATGTTTCCACTCTCTGTTCCATCCATTAAATGCTGACTTATTTTTCCTCCACAAACTTCAGTTTGGCTTTTTAAAGATAAATAATACTTCTGGTATTCATTTAAGATTTTCTTATACTATTACTGAAACCCCAATATGAAATGTAACTTTCACACGACACAGAATAAGTGGTTTGAAACATCATAACCTAAATAACCACAACACCTAAGAATATGGTACTCACTGGTCAAAGAGCATTACTTAAATTACCTATGATCATTGAAGTTATTAAATTTAATGTGTAGATCGGTGCATAAGTAATAGTTAAATATGTTTAGTTAAAGAAAACTTCTCTAAAATTCTAAATGTCCAGTTGGTTATTAACAGTTTTTAAAAACAATACCCATAGAAAATTATATTATCTCAAGGATAATTAGATTTATCCTATTCTATTGGATAAACAATGAATGTTAGTCTCATTGAGGCCCACTCTATTTTCTGACTGTGGATTGATAAATACATAAAATTGGAATATGGGCCCACTCACATGCAGACGTGTGCACACACATACAACTTTCAACAGGATGCCGTTTAAATATGATCCTACATGACCCAGATATTCCAAGCCTACTACATACTACTCTCTCATGTGGTTTATGCTATTTCCCCTTTTTTAATCTTTTGAAAAATTATCTTGAATAAAATAAAACTTGTAAACATGTGGATGGTGACGCTCTAGATGGGCATTTCGGATGGCAAATGTATCGTATTTTTACTCTGCCCACTGACTCAGATCCTTTATAGAACCGAGTGACTCAGCATATGCCATCTATGGCAGAAACAAAGATTTATATCACTTTATCAGAAAGACTATAATCTCTAATAAGAAGCAAGAAAAGGGAAAGACCTCAATGAAAGGCCAAAACGTTTTCAGCAAAACCATATCTGCCGAAAATTAGAAGAACATTTTCAAGGTTATTCTGGAAATAAATTGACTCTATTTGGCAACCTTCACCAAATGGAAAGTACTGCAGCTTCTCCTGCCAGTTTTCTTGTGTGCAACTGACCACTGCTAAATAAGAAACAAATCCCAAACTCCTTTGCTTTAATTTTTTTTGTCTGGCCAGCAAACCAACTTAACGAATTATTTTATTTTTATAGGAGATTTGCAAAGTAGATTGCCATCTGTAATTGTTTTTTTTTTTTTTAACCCAGCACTCAGTAGCATAATTGGCTAAAATTTTGTTGTTGATAGAATCCTAATGGTAATTACAAACGGAAGAGAAAACTGGGATATTGAAATCTGAGTAATTTGAAGCAGCGTTTTTAAAGTGGTAGCAGAATAATTCCGCTCTGCAGACTTGCCGTGTAGGTTTCTTTTCTCCCAGAATGCAGATTTGTGTGACAAGCACAGGTTGGTACTTCAGCTTGATAGATTTAATTTTCATTATGGATTAATGGGGAGGGAGTTTAGGGGAAGAAGGGAATGAGGGAGAGGAGGAGAGGGAGAAAGAATTCAGCTAGCAATTGAAGCATGCTGCATGTGGCCACCAGTTCAGAGAAGACATCTAAATCACGTTGCTCTGACTTCCATGGTATGTGCTAAGCTAAGCTCTTAGGAGAAGAAAGAAAATGTGATTTCATTTTTTTTTCCTTGAAGTTAACTACCTCCTTTCTTTCTCTCTCTCTCTTTTTTAAAGATTGTGTTTATTTATTCATGAGAGACAGAGAGAGAGAAAGAGACACAGACAGAGGGAGAATTAGGCTCCTTGCAAGGAGCCCGATGTAGGACTCGATCCCAGGACCCTGGGATCACTCAACCACTGAGCCACCCAGGTGTCCCTAACTACCTACTTTCATACATCTGTTTAAGAAATACATATTGAGCATTTAATGCCAATAGTTACAAAGTCATTAGCCTGAAATAGCGATTTCATTACCAAATGGTGAATACCATCATTAAAGAATGGTGTTCTTGGGTTCTGACCTTTTGTTTTGATAAAAGGATTAAGTAAGATTCTGCTGAGACTAAAAGCAGAATGGAGCAAGAGAGTTAGGACTATCATTAATTATCTTTGACCATTTGTTTTAGTCAAATATGCTAGTGAGTATCAAGATTTAGCTCAGCCTCTTAATTCCCACGAACCAGATGTTCAGCTCAAGTTGTAAAATGGCGATAAATTCCGACACAATCCTTACGTATTTTTCATTAGATCAGGATTCCTATTGCCCTTAGAAAGAAACACAAATGCCTTTCCGGAGCAGACAAAGCCTTGTCCAGTCTGACCACTGCCTATCCTCACTCTTTTCATCTCAAACTACCCTCCCCCCGTTACTTCCCAGCCACCCTGGTCTTATTTATATTCCCATAACATTTGAAGTTATTTTATTTTATTTTTGTTATGTATTTATTTCTCTATTTTATTTCTACATTTTCTGTTCCCTCTATCTGAAATACTTTCAATTCAATCTTCATGGCTCAGTGCAAATGTTATTTCCTCAGGAACCTTCCCTGAGAAGCCTCTCTTGAGATCTTCCTTGACCTTCTTACTGACTAGTGCCTCACCCTGCTCTTTTTTCTTCATAGCACTTATCTTTATTTGAAAATCCTTGTCTCTTTGTTTGTTGACTTGCTCATTGCCTCACTTCTGAGGCTAAAATGTAAAAAATAGGAAAGTGTGAACCTCATTTCTCTTTCCCATTGTTGTGCGTTCTGTGCTCTGGCAGCCTGTGCCACCTATTTGCTGAAGAAGATGTTTAGGAAAAAAGCCTTGATTGAGATCTCTGTTCACAAGGCCTCTGATTATTGGAGCATCGTATCTCCTCTGGTTTTCATGTCCTGCCAGTTTAAGTCACTCAGTTCTTAGTTATTTTCCCAGATTTGAGGATCCTACCTCACTTCACCTTCTGCTGCTTACTTCTTTGCTCATTGACTTAGCGCATGTCCTGTGACTGACTTTAACACTCCCTCTACCTGATGCTTGCAGCTGGACCCACATGTACCAAATTAATTTCTTGCCATAGCTTCTAATGCTCAAGATGATAAGGGATGATAGAAAAAAAAAAGCCTCAGATTTGCATTTTAGTCTCGTGCCACTCTGTGACCTTTGGGCCAATCATTTAAAACATGAAAGCTTTCTGAAGCAGAGTTCTCTGAGAGGCTGGTTGTGGAGTGTAAGAGAGAATGGGAAGGAGACTCCCAGGTGTTTGACCTGAGTAAACAGAGCTTTATTTACTGAGGTGGAGGTAAATGCTGGCGCTGGAGGCCTGGCTGGGGAGCAAGGGCACAGCTGCATTTTGGAGGTGTCAATTTCGAAACACCAATTAGACATACAAACTTAGAGGTCCACAAGGCTGCTGCTACAAAAGTCTAGAAATTGAGAGACAGGTCAGGGTGAGGGGTACAATTTTTAGAATCTTCAATATACTGGAAGTATTTAATGCCTTAAGACTGCATGAGTTCACCTACTGTTACCTGCAGCATCAAAAGGAAGGAAGGAAGGAAGGAAGGAAGGAAGGAAGGAAGGAAGGAAGGAAGGAAGGAAAGAAGGAGGGAGGGAGGGAGGGAGGGAAGGAAGGAAGGAAGGAAGGAAGGAAGGAAGGAAGGAAGGAAGGAAGGAGGGAGGGAAGGAAGGAAGGAAGGAAGGAAGGAAGGAAGGAAGGAAGGAAGGAAGGAAAAGAAAAAGAAAAATAGAAAGGTGGCCTAAAGTCTGAGGCTTGGGCCTACAAACATTTAGAAATTGGTATCCTGAAAAGCAACCAGCAAATGAAAGGCTCATGAGGGAGAAGAGAATTCAAGTGAATGTGAAGACATGGTAAGTTTCCTCTAAAATTTCTTTAATATACAACAACTTTAAAATATTTACTAAGTATATAATCTGTTCAAGTCACTTCAGGGTAA
This sequence comes from Canis lupus dingo, assembly GCF_003254725.2. Classification (NCBI taxonomy): domain Eukaryota; kingdom Metazoa; phylum Chordata; class Mammalia; order Carnivora; family Canidae; genus Canis; species Canis lupus. The sequence goes on from NC_064243.1 coordinate 34,607,714, forward strand.
CAAAATGAATCAGACCTGTCATGAATCTTGCCTTGAAGGTAACAGTAGTCTGGTAGATGAATAAATGTCTACAGAATATTCAAATGCAAGGTAAAAAGTGATGAATGAGTCACAAATAGTAACATAAGATAAAAAAAAAAAAAAAAAAAACGTGGTTACTAAATGCAATGTAGTATCCTGGGTTGGATCGTGAAACAGAAAAGGATGTTAGTGGAAAAACCAGTGAAATCTGAATTAAGTCTATAATTTAGTTGCTAGTATTATACCTTTGTTAATTTCTTAGTTTGGAAAAATATACTATTGTAATTTCAGAATTAATATTGAGGGACACTGAGTGAGAGGCACACAGGCATTCTCTATAATGTCATTGCAATTTTTCTGAAAACCTAAAATCTTTTTCAAAAAACCTTTATTGAGGAGTTCAGGTATGTAGATGAGAAAGACCTGGGCAGAGGAAGGCTACACAGGAAAAAGCCTCATGGAGTGAATGAATGTAGTTTGTGTTGACTGGGTAGCATTAACACACAAAACTAAAAAGGAAGTATATCCTAAGCAAAGTGAAAACGTTGGCAAAGGCAAAGAGCTACAGTTCTGACTAACCAGAAAATATCAAACAGCAATAGCTCTTCCACTAGGTGGTTCTAAGTGTAATTTAGAACCACTTCCCTGCTAGACTCAGGAGTGGTAGACCAATCACTACGTTTAGGTTTTGCACCATGTCCCAAACTTCTTGTCTGTCATTCAACCCTGTTCCCTCAGAAACTATCTGTCCCCATCTGGTGGATCACATTTGCTTCCTTGACCCATGATGGGGACACACAACATTGTTACAGCCACTTTGACCTAGCTTTTTGGACATGGGACTATTTTGACATCACCTTACTCATGTTACAGTTTCAATTCAAAAGCCTCTTGAAAAAAATGAAGTCTTTCTTTCTTTCTCAGGAACTCTTGAGCATTTTGTTGAAGGAGCCACTTAGTACTTACCCTTTCTGTCTTGAAGTAAAGCAGGGCCTGAGAAAAGACACGGTGCTGTTTCTCCCTTTGCAGGGTCGTACTTGCTATTGTATTACCTACTGTTTGTGTAAGGTGTGACCATAAGCCTCTTCTTTGGCTTTTCTGAGTGGCTTCTTAACCCTGCTAGTACCTTAACCATTAGGTTGCCATAAACACGGGAGGAAGTGGATAATGTAGTCCAGGGCCTGGAATAAAGAAGTGCCTAATGACACTGATATTATGCTCAAGAAGATGTTTTTTTCCCAAGAGGAGAGGACGACGTGTCTTATTCATCTTGGAACCCTCCATAACATAGTGCCTTATGCCTTTCGAGTTGAATAGTCTCATGAAAAGATGAACAGCCTATTGAGGTATCTTTCACACTTGAGAATTGTACTCTATTGCTAGTCTTCAGTGTATAGAAATTGTAATGCTTTGTGTTGCGGATATCTTAGCATAAGAAGGGCTCTCATTGTAGGAATTTTACATAAAGAAATTAAAGGTCAAAGGGGTGAAGTGATTTGTTCAATAGTGTACAAGCTGGCTAGAAGCTCTGTTACTCTTGTATTTCCTACTTCACATAAGGTAAGCCAACATATATTAAGTATATATTCTATATCAGACACTGCTATGTACACTTTCAAATAAAGATTTTAAATCACAGGGCACCTGGGTGATGCAGGTGGTCAAGCTTCCAACTCTTGGTTTTGGCTCAGGTCATGATCTCAGAGTTGTGGGATCAAGCCCCTAGTGAGGCTCCCTGCTAGGTGTGGAGTCTGCTCCAGATTCTCTCTCCCTTTCTTTCTCCCTCCCCTCACTCATGCTCTCTCTCTCTCTCTCTCTCTTTCTCTCTCTGAAAGGTACATAAAACATAAAATCTTTTTTTTAAAGATTTTATTTATTTATTCATGAGAGACACAGAGAGAGAAGCAGAGACATAGGCAGAGAGAGAAGCAGGCTCCATGCAGGGAGCCTAATGTGGGATCCCGGGACTCCAGGACTACGCCTGGCCAAAGGCAGATTCTATTTGTTTATTTATTTATTTATTTATTTATTTATTTATTTATTTATTTATTTATTTATGATAGTCACAGAGAGAGAGAGAGAGAGGCAGAGACACAGGCAGAGGGAGAAGCAGGCTCCATGCACCGTGAGCCCGACGTGGGATTCGATCCTGGGTCTCCAGGATCGCGCCCTGGGCCAAAGACAGACGCTAAACCGCTGTGCCACCCAGGGATCCCCAAAGGCAGATTCTTAACTGCTGAGCCATCCAGGGATCCCCTACATAAAATCTTCTAAAATTTTTTTTAAAAGATTTAAAATCAACACAAAGAGAGAATTCTTCAATATGATCTTGCATTTGGGAGCTACTTACTGCATGTCACCAATTTCAACCCTGACTACTGAATTGTATTTTGATTGTGAATAGTTAGAGTTGAATGCCCTGACCTTAGAATGGATAGTGGTCCTAAATTTTAGCTTGCTGTCTAATCTTAATTAAGTTCTCAAGGTCATGTGACAAGTTTCAGAGTAGTTCCCTTACCATGATTTTCTCTTTTCCTCATACCTTCTTTCTCTGATATTCTCTGACCAAGAAACTCAACATAAGATAATGCCTGTCATTGGGTCACCTGAGTGGCTCTGTGGGTTAAGTATCTGACTCTTGGTTTCAGCTCAGGTTATGATCTCATGGGCCATGGAATGGAGCCCTGCATGAGGCTCTACATTTAGCAGGGAGTCTGCTTGAAAGATCCTCTCCCTTTGCCCCACCTTGCCTCTCAAATAAATTAATTAATTAAAAAAAAAAAAAGATTCTCTCCCTCTGCCCCTCCCCCTCTCTTAAATAAATACATCCTTTTTCAAAAACTGATTTTATTTATTTGAGAGAGAGAGAAAGAGCGTACAAGGGGGAAGGGAAGAGCAAAGGAAGAGGGAGTTGCAGACTCTCTGCTCAGCAGGGATCCCACATGGGGCTTCATCCTAGGACCCCAGAGCATGAACTGAGCCAAAGGCAGATGCTTTACTGAGTGAGTCACCCAGGCACACCAATAAATGTATGTGTCTGTATCTTTTTATCATATTTAAAAATTAACAATATTTTATAAAAACCTGTATTTCTATTTAGATTTAATATGAAAGAATACTTAGAGTTAAAATGGTAAAAATTTAAATACCATGGAAAGCTATGATGGAAATTGTTTCTGATAATTTTTTTTAGAATTCAGGGCTTCTCCTGTGTATTCATCAAATTAACTACTAATATATAGTAATTTAATAATTACAGTCTTCTTTTTTTATATTTTAAGAAGTATACAAAGGGTTTGGTGTAAAATATGTAGGGCATGGATCCCTTCTATAGATGAGCAAAGTATTGTTATGTGCTCGAGTTATTCCATTTTATCAAGATAAACCTATTTGTTCAATATCTTCTCTTTCTTTCTGCAGAATTATGGGTTTTTTCAATGAATTTATTATAAATTTTTGTTTTATGCATGCTAGTTTTCTATTTTCCTAGCACCATGCTTTTGTTTGGTCTGCTGGGTCCTCATAACGATATTAGAGTAGATGGATGGATAGAGATTTTTACTGAAATTTGAGGCTTTCTAAGTTTCCTGAAAATGCCCTTTATTATTCTTTTACATAATAATGTTATCCTTTGAGCTGTGGGCAGCTTACAGAAGAAATAACCAAGGCTATGAATAGAACAAGAAAACATTGTTTTTTAAAACCAAAATTTAAAAATGCATGAATGTCTTCTATTGAATCATGTCATGTGTATTTGGTGTCCCAATATATCATAATTTCAAAACAATTGCTTTACTGTAATGTCTTTCATAATTTGCCTACATACAATTGTCTGGCTAATCTTTTGTTCCTGTAATGGTATAGGAGAAGTTCCTTAAATTCTGTGTTTTCCATGACCCTTTGACAAAATTGCTGCTTAAACGAAAGCTACCTTCAATAAGGCAACCAATTAAATTCCCCATGAGCTCAAGACACATGGAAACTCTCCTTCCCCTGGCTGACTTCTGCCTTTTCTTTCTCCACACATTTTTTTTTGTTGTTGTTCATAAACTGCATCTCAAAACTATCAAGGCTTTACAGGAGAAGATCTGATTCTGTTCTGTTCATTACAAACTCCCAGTTAGCAAATTCTTTCTGGTCTTAGTCCGAGAATGAAATTTCATGTGTCTTCATTAAGATGTTTTATGTTAATCCCCTCACTCACTGATGAATTTATTTTTCCAGCAAATTTTTATTATATGACTGTGTCAGCTATAATATTTTAATCTAGACATGAAATATGGTTAGAAGTACTTTCCAGTCTTCATGGACTAACGGTGATACAAGTTTAAAAAACAATCAAAATACAACGTATGGTAGATAAAAGTGCTGTTATGGAAGCACAGAGGAGGATGAAAGACACTATTTGAGTGAACTAGGAGAAGCTTTCCAGAAGAGTTGGGTCATAAAAATTGTGTAGGTCCCCATCAGGTGGAGAGGAAGAGAATGGGCTACTGGGGAGCAGGGGAGGAATGATGGAGGCAGCAAGTCGAAGGAAGAATCTAGGCATTTTTTTCAAAGAAGGCATACAAATGGCCAATAGGTACATGAAAGAGGGGTTTGACATCACTCATCATCAGGAAAATGCAAATCAAAATCACAATGAGATATCATACCTGTTAGAATGGCTATTATCAAAAAGATAAGAAATAAGTGTTGGCAAGGACATGGAAGTAAAGGAATTCTTGTGCACTGCTGGTAAGAATATAAATTGGAGCAGCCACTATGGTTTTCCAGGATAGAGATTCCTCAAAAAATTAGTAAAAGAACTACCAGATAACCCAGCAATCCTACTTTTGGGTATATATTGCAGAGAAATAAAAACACTATTTCCATGTTTATTGCAACATTGTTCACAATACTCAAGAAATGGAAGCAACCTAAGTGCCTATCAGTGGATGAGGGGATTAAAAAGCTGTGGTACGTATATACAATGAAATATTATTCAGCCATAAAAAGAAGGAAATCTTGCCATCGGTGACAACATGGATGGACCTAAATGAAATAAGCCAGAGAAAGACAAAAACTATATGTTCTCATATGTGAAATCTAAAAAAGCTGAAACAATAGAAATACAGAATAAAATGGTAGTTGCCATGTGTTGGGGCAGGGTGGAGGAGGGGGGAGTTATGCGTCAAAGGGTACAAACTCCTAGCCATAAGATGAATACGTTTTGGGGATCTAATGCACAGCATGGTGATTGCCATTAACAATATTGCATTATATATTTGAAATCTGTAGAGAGAGTAGAACTCAAATATTACCATACACACACAAAAGTAATTATGTGAGGCAGTGGAGGTTTAACCAACCTTATTGTGGTTATCATTCTGTAATATGTATCAAATCATCACATTGTATACCCTTAGCTTACGTGTATATATGTCAGTGGTTGTCTCAATAAAGTTGAAAAGAAAAAAGAGAAGTGTCTAGGAGAGTAGAATTCAGCATATACTAAAGTGTCTATATTATCTCCAATCATCTGGAGGACATTGGGGGTCCCTAAAAGGTTTTCAAGCATAGATTGAAATAACTACACTTAATGTCATAATTACCTCTACACAATATATTTCATTTTCCTTTTCCTGATACAGAATGTTAGCATGCTGTTTATTTAATATGGCTATTGTTATCTTTAGATAGGACTTTATTTATTTTTAAAGATGTTATTTATCTATTCATGAGAGACACAGAGAGAAAGGCAGAGACACAGGCAGAGGGAGAAGCAGGCTCCGTGCAGGGAGCCCAATGTGGGACTCGATCCTGGGACCCAGGACCACACCCTGAGCTGAAGGCAGGCGCTCAACCGCTGAGCCACCAGGCATCCCTAGATAGGACTTTATTGATGTTAGAAGTCTTAGCAGCCAAAAATGGTCCAGAGCCATCTCTTATTTAATTAACTCTTTCCTTCCAAGTGCCCAGTAAGTACTCATGAAATTCTGCATGATGATAGGAAAGCATTCTCTTCTTATAAAGGAGTTTGGTTATTGGGCCACCAAGATGCAGCTCGTCTTTATGCTTATTCAATGTCACTTTGACCTTGAGAGCATTTCAATGTTTTATTCATTATTTATTTCATGAGATTGATATGGTCTCAGTTCTTGTTCAGGTCCTGCTGTAAGGAACTGAATCATAAAAAAAGAAGCAGAAAGCCCTCTGCAGCCTATAAAACACAGGTCGATCTGGGAAAATGGGTTTAGGAAATAGTGACTTTGTGAAATGTAGTTTAGCAAATCAAAAGAAAAATAGTAGACTTGTATATATAGCCTTAACAGAGGAACAGAACTCAGTTCTACTCTTCCACCATAAACATCTGGAACAATGGACAAAATAACATAAAACAACGGTGTCTAGATGTTTGGCAACAGTCACTGCATATATGTGATCTCTGATAAGTATTTTTTTTTTTTATCATACCCAAAGAAAGCCGGTACTGGGCTTTCCCATAGGCAGGAGATTAATTCATAGCCAAGGCTGAGGGTAGCTCCTGGCCCCTCCCTTATAGGAAAGCCTAATAGAGGGAAATGGAGAATAGTCTGGAGCATCTCCTCCAGCCTAGACAAGGGAGCTGAGATGTAGTCTTCCAGTCCTAGGTAACCAGAAGGGCTGGTGTAAACATCTCAAAGCTGTGCAGTACCAGGGCGCTCCAGGCAAAAGAAGAGCAGAAAGAGCCAAGAGTTCACAGAGCAAAATCAGTGGCCCTATTTGCCCAGGGAACTTGCATTGTAAGTCGGATTGAGTTACAACAGCAAAGAGCTTTACTGGTTTTAGAGTTGCTTCTCCCACTGCACCTGAGCAGGGAATCTAATTTGTAGACCTGTTTACCACTGACGAAAGCTTTCGACCTGTCCAACCAAGGAACTTGACCTGAGTACATAGGAAGCTGCATAGCCCAGTCAACAGCCTTATATTCAGTGGCCCTTAAACAGAGCACAACCTGTGGCCTCCCTGTCTACAGGGCAAAACCAGGGGCCTCACACTAGGGAATTCAGTGAACACTAGGCCTGATTCAGGCCACAACCAAACAAGGAGCTGGGAAGCTAACTCAGAGTCTTAGCCACCACTGAATATACCATTTATTTTTTGCATGAATTGCCTCAAATTTGGCCATTGGATTTCCTTCAAATTGACTCCTGTATCATTTTGACATACTCCCATCATTTTTGATCACCTCCTTATTTCCTGGTATCACAGAGTATTCCAGATTTATCCTGAACTTTTTTTTTGGTCTCAGTCCTGGAATCCACCATTTTTCTACGGAGTTTTAGTTTCTTTCATTAAGGATTAGTTTAATGTATAGTGAATGAAAATGAGAGCTCATATTCCACCACTTTAAGTCAATCCTAAAATATTAGTTTAGGAAACAGTATGAATTGTAGATCATAGTTGAAAGACAAGAAAAGACACGTGGAAGTATGGGTTTTCATCAAGTGATTGGCTTTAAAACAAAAATTGCTGTTGGCTTTCAGTTTTACCAGTTGAAACGTATCTTGGTATTTTAGACACTATTAAACTTTTACTGGAGTCAGAAAGTGTTGATGGGGGGTGGTGTTAAACTGCCCTGTGGGATCTTGCTGGGCTTCAGACATGGGTCATAAGCAGGACCACAGAGCTAATGTTTGAGTCATCATAAAATTCTGGGCTTAGAGCACGGTGCCCAGAAACTAAGTTTAGAGTCAATGCATGAGCCATGTTGTGCCCCAAATGACTTGGTAGTAAGGGAATTGCCTACAATGCCCAGCTGAGCTCTGGCTGAAGATCAACCACCTCTGTGAGGGAAATCAAGAAAGACCTTCAGTGTCTTTTACATTGAGAAATGGGATTGAGATGCTAGAAGACATTTTCCATCGGTATTTCTGTGAAAAGGGGAAGTTTGGTTACAACTTTAAAGAAATGACTATCTTTTGACCCATTTCATTTGATAAACTCAGTTTTCAGAATGACTCTCCTGAAAATTTTTTAAAAGATTTTATTTATTTATTTATTTATTTATTTATTTATTTGAGAGAGAGAGAAAGAGAGAGAAAGTGCAAAGGCAGCGGGGAGGGGCAGAGGGAGAGGGAAAAGCAGACTCCCTGCTGAGCAGGACCCTGAGCCCAAGGCAGACACTTAAATGAGCATCCAGGCACCCCAACTCTCCTGATTTTTAATCACTCTTCAAATATTAGGGACTCCTGGGTGCCTCAGTGGTTGAGGATCTGCCTTCAGCTCAGGGTACGGTCCTGGGGTCCTGGGATGGAGTCCCACATCAGGCTCCCTAGAAGGGAGCCTGCCTCTCCCTCTGCCTATGCCTCTGCCTCTCTCTCTCTCTCTGTGTGTGTGTCTCTCATGAATAAATACATAGAATCCTTTCAAAAAAAAATCTTCAAATGTCATTTCATATCTTTCAACACAAGAGTAAAAATTGATATGACTACTATGTAACCGGAATCATACTACTTGCCTAGTGCCCAAATCCTGAAGTTACTGAAGTAAAATTCCAGGCTTTTTTAAAAATGAAAAAGCCCTCAGAATGTGTACATATTTTCCCACCCAACTTGTCATAAAGAGAGAGGGAGGGAGAGGGCACAGTCTTGACCTTTTTTCAGGAGTACATTATATCCATTTCTACACCTCTCTATCTTTTTCTCTAGTCTGTGTTTTTCAACTACTTGGATTTAAAAAAAAAAAAAGAACTGGAAAGAATCTCCTCTCCTTCCATCCCAGGCTACTCAGAGTCAAGTTAGACTTGCCAAGGATAAAGAACTCATCAGGGCCATGAATCGTGCTAATGCTAACTCCCTTTTTAACTGGGAAAGCCTAGAAATCTATCAGGGGAATAAGAAGGAGCTAATGTGGATCTCTCCTGGGTTTTTCTCCATTTGGCATGTCATTTCTACCTTATAAAGTAGTCATGTGAGCTGTGCCTCTCATTCCACCCTAGAAGTTGGCCTTGAGCTGCCCTGAGAAGTCAGGCAGTGGAGGAGTTCCCTCTCTGGAATGTTGAGCAAGTACATTTTTACCTGATACTGTAACCCTGGATTCATCCTTGGCTCTGAAAGCTTCTCCTCCCACATAGTCTGCAAATCAACTTATCCTCATCCCACTGTGCCTGTTTATTCCACTGCTTCATCTGATGATTGTTTGTAATGGTAACATCTGTTGCTTATCTGCCTTTTAGGAGGTTGTAGAGATGAGTGAGGAAATATATGTTCAAATGAAAGGAAAGCACTTCAGCGGCACCCTTTGCTGAGGGCATAGTGTCACCAAACACATCATTTTCCAGAATGCCTCATTTAATAATGGAAGGTATCCTTTTACACAAGGGAAAATGGAATTCCCAAAGAGTGAAGAGACTTAGTGGAAACACAGTTGAAGATGTAAATAATCCAAATTTAGAAATCAAATTTCCAGATTCCAAGGGCTATGTTTAAAATAACCACTGTCTTCATACTCCTTGGGATATGCAAGAAAGTTCTATTAACATGTACAAGACCCTACTTCAGAGTTACATAAGGCCATGGTTTTCTATACTCTAAAACACAAGACAGACTATCTTCTCACAGTAGAATGCATTTAACTAACAAGAAGGCTATGTCAAACCATTTAAAAATAACTTTATACCCATTGACTTTACATTCATATTAGAGCCTAGTTCTAAGCATGGTTTTAAAATTTTCTGAACAATGTTTATTCTTTTCTGGCTTAAAAAGTAATGCAAGATCAATGTAAACGCCCTTTTTTAAAGATTTTATTTATTTACTCATGAGAGACACAGAGAGAGAGAGAGAGAGAGAGAGAGAGGCAGAGACACAGGCAGAGGGAGAAGCAGGCTCCCTGCAAGGAGCCCGATGTGGGACTCGATTCCAGATCCTGGGATCATGCCCTAGGCCAAAGGCAGATGCTCAACTGCTGAGCCACCCAGGCATCCCAGTAAACTCCCTTTGAAAATGCAGAAAAATGTAATATAAAAAATGTGAAATGTAATGTAAATGTAAGGCAAAAAAAATAAAATGTAATGTTAAAGATTATAATTTTGGTTAGTAAAATCACCAAAAATTTCTGTCTATATTAATATAGTTATATTTTGGGGCACCTGGGTGGCTCAATTGCTTAAGCATCCAACTCTTGATTCTAGCTCAGGTCATGATCTCCGGGTTGTGAGACAGAGCCTCACATTGAGCACTGCGCTAAGATAGAGCCTGCTTAAGATTCTCTCTCTCCCTCTGCCAATCTCTCTCTTCTTAAATGAATAAATAGTTATACATTTTTTTGCATTTTTATTTAGATATAATTAATATATAACATGTTAGTTTCAAGTATACAACACAAAGACATATATATGTATATACTGCAAAATAATCATTACAATAAATCTAGGTAACATTCAACATCATGCATGGATAGACATTTTTTTGTGTGATGAGCACTTTTGAGATCTCCTCTCTTAACAACTTTCAAATGCACAATATTGTTAACCCTACTAGTCACTATGCTGTATGTTACATCCCCACATCTTAGTTATTTTATAGCTTAAGCTTGTACCTGTTGACTCCTTTCACCCATTTTACCCACCCTCTCTGCCTCTGACACAACAACAAGCAATCTGTTCCCTGCATATGTGAGTTCGGCATTTTGTTTTTTGATTTTAGGGTTTTGGGTTTATTTTTTACATTTCACATAGAAGTGAGATCATATGGTATTTGTCTTTCTCTAACTTATTTTTCTTAGCATATCTCCTCACAGTCCATTCACCTTGTCACAAATGGCAGAATTTGCTTCTCTTTTATGGCTGAATAATATTCCATTGTATAGATATACCACAGCTTTTTTATCTGTTCACACACTGATGAACACTTAGGTTGTTTCTATATCTTGGCAATTTTTTTAAAGATTTTTTATTTATTTATTCATAAAGACACACAGAGAGAGAGAGAGAGCAGCAGAGACACAGGCAGAGGGAGAAGCAGGCACCATGCAGAGAGCCTGACGTGGGACTCGATCCAAGGTCTCCAGGATTCACGCCCTAGGCTGCAGGTGGCACTAAACCGCCGCACCACCGGGGCTGTCCTATCTTGGCAATTATAAATAATGCTGCAAGAACATGAAGTGTAGAAATTTTTTCAAGTTAGTGTTTCATTTCCTTCAGTTAATATCCAGTAATGGAAATACTGGATCATATTTCTATTTTTAATTTTTTGAGGAACTCTTATACTGTTTACCAATATATAATCCTACTAACAGAGCACAAGGGCTCCATTTTCTCTACACCCTTGCCAATATTTATTTCTTGTCTTATATGTTTTTATATCACATGATTACATTTATAATTATATAAATTATGCATATTATATGGCATATATGGCATATATTAAATTTTATTATATCAATATATCTATTAATACTTACTAATAGCATAATAATGTTTATATTAATAAATCCATCATTAGAATATCAGATGGCTCCTACTTCTTTGAAAAAACTCCCTCTTATATGTATTATGAAACTTTTCCTGTGAATTTATGCAAGTTTTAATGACTGTTAATAATTTTATTGGATGATTAGCCATAAATAATCCAAGTATTATATAATAATAATGTAAATAACATTGTTGGGACATGAAGGAGTCCTTTTTAATATTATTAACAGTGGCCTAATTAATATTCTTATATGTGAATCTTTATGCATATCCATAGCTTTTCCCTTAAATACATACAGGTGAAATATATATATATTAAAATTTAAAAGTTTTTATCACATGTTGCTATACTGCCTCTAGAAGTAGGCAAGTTACTCAAGTTACACTCTTTAAGCACTGTTTCCCTGTCTCTGTTGCAATCATTAGGATTCCATCTGCCTACAGGAAACAGAAAAATCTGACCACAGCAGTTTAAAAAAGATGTCTATTTGTCTCAGGCCACAAACAAACAAACAAACAAACAAAAAAAAAAAAAAAAAAAAAAAAAAAAAAAAAAAAAAAAAACAAGGGTCAGAGCCAGCCTGATACTCATGCTCAACATCACCAGGGAGCCTGTCTTTTCTGATTTCCAGCTTGGCAAAATAGCATTTGGTTCGCTTTCTCTGTGTTGCAAAACCACTGCCCCACTTGCCTATACTTGTGTCAGTGTCGCTGGTCCAAAGCAGGAGGAAAGTCCCCAAACTATTCTTGGGACACTTCATCATTTGTTCGGGAAAGCCCTTCCCTGGGAAATCTACCTACATTGCATAGTAACACACCCTCATTACCAGGGACGCAGGTGTGGGAGGTTGTTATCTTAGCCTTTCAGTTTCTATATTAGAGAAAGGCAGGAAGAGGGGCTTTGAATGTCTTTGAGGTAGTTGTCCTCAGGGCTTGCAACATATATTGTGCTTATTTGAAGTTTTGTAAAAAACATAATGCTAAAATTCCCTCAGAACACATGACCAAAATATACTCTCACCAACAATGTTGGAGAGTGTCAGTTGTCCTTTGTCTAGCTGCCCTGTACTTTGGTATTATTAATTAGAAAACTATTTTCAAATATATCTCCTTTAACATTAACAAGTTTTTTTTTGCCCAGTTATATTCTTTTATATTTCTAATTGGGTATTTGTGATACCTTTGTTGTTTATATTATATGTACAAGTTTGTATTATTTTTTTCACTCAATATTATTTCACATGCATTTTCCTATGCCATTATATTTTAAAAATTGACATCAAATATCTACCTAATATTATAGCATAAGACTATATAATCATTTTATTTTTATCTTCCTCTGATTTTCCCTAATGTTTTGCTCTCTTGAATAATTCTGTTTTGAATAGCTTTATGTGTAATTTTTGTCTGCATCTTGGGTTATTAGGGTCTTATGAATGTCGACATCTATCTATTGTGATATCATGGTCTTGTACCTTTTTAAAGTTTTTAAAAATTTCTCAAAAACTATTTTAAATTATATGTATTTTTAAATATTTTATTTATTCATGAGAGACACAGAGAGAGAGAGACAGAAACATAGGCAGAGGGAGAAGCAGGAGAAGCCTGATGTGGGACTCGATCCCAGGACCCCGGGATCATGACCGGAGCCAAAGGCAGAGGCTCAACCACTGAGTCACCCATGCGCCCTAAATATTTTTATCCTGGAATAGTTTTAGATTTTTAGGAATGTTGTAAATACAGTACAGAAAGTTCCCATAAACCCTGTACCAGTTTCTTCAATTGTTAACACCTAGTAGGACATATTTGTCACAACTAATAGGTAAATATTGATACATTATTATTCACTAAAGCCCATACTTTATTGAGATGTCCTCACATTTTATATGTTGTCCTTTTTCTGCTCCAGGTTCCCATCTAGGTGGTCATTTAGCCATCAAGTGTTCCTAGGATCCTCTGGACTGGACAGTTTCTCGGTCTTCCCTTGTTTTTGAAGACTTTGATAGTTTTGAGGAATACTAGTCAGGTATTTGATTGAATCTACTCAATTTGTACTTGTATGTTTTCTCATCACTATAGAGGTTATTAATGATTTGGGGGAAGAAGAACGCTGAGGTAGAATACCATTTTATCACATCATATCAAGGGTACATGCTGTCAACAGATTTATTGTTGATGATATTAAGCTTGATCACTTGGTGGAGGTAGTGTTCTTAAAGATTCTCCATTGTGAGGTGATTCTTTCCACCCCTTTCCATATTGTACCCTTTGGAAGGAAGTCACTATGAGTAGCCCATACTTAAGGGGTGGAAGTTATTCTCTACTTCCTTGAGGGGACAGTGTCTATACAAACTATGTCTAATTATTCTGCACGGATAAGTTATTTATTCAATCATTTATTTATGTCACTATGAACTCTTAGGTATTTGTCATAGACTTTGGATTATAATTCAATACTACATTATATCTCTTCTTGTTCAAATTCTTTCAGCTTTGGCCATTGAGAGCTCCTCTAGTGACGCCTAGGTCCCTTCAGCATACCTTCATCTTTGGATTTATTGGTGGTGGTGATGGTGTTTGAGGATTTTTTGGTTATGTTGGTTTTTTTTGTCTGTTTTGTCTTTAGCACTTTTTTACTTCATGACACTACAAGATGCTCCAAGCTCATTTTGTGTATTTCCTGCCCCAGTTCTAGAATCAGCCATTTCTCCATGGAGCCTGGTTCCTTTTATTGGAGATAAAAGTATCAGAAACCAAGATCTTGACACTGGGTTTATTTAGTATTATATCCTGTGATCATGGATATATTTTCTCCAATTTTAATCTGATTACAATGAAATATGTATATGTACATATATATATAATTATGTATTATGTATATAACATCTTCAATTTAAGCCTATTCTTTGAGTCCTGTTCTTGGTAGAAATAAAGCATCAATGTTTCTTTTGATATTAATGTGAGTAAAGGTGATGCATAGCTATTTGCTTGATGGGCAGAGGCCTTTCACTCTTCCTGAGGTTACCTGAAATTCTCAGCCTCTATCACAGTCACCCTTTACAAGCTCTGTGAACTTGCACAGAAGGAATAAGAAGCCCCACTCCACCATCTTGCATCACCTCAGCAAACCCAGCCACAGAAAGGTACTTTTACATTACTAGTATTTTCCTTTTTATTTCCCACTAAAAAGCCCCAAGATTCTGCCTCTGAAAAATAAATTTTATATAGCAAGGTGGTAATAGATCAAATGTATCCTGATTTGAAGCTCCATTTGTACCCTTCAATTTTTAACATCATTTTTTTGTGAAATGAGAAAACACAAAGAACAAATTTCAGAAACATGAGGAGCCCTATTCATTTTTATGCAGGCATTGTAGGCATTGTACAATGACAGAGATCATTGGCATCGGATCTAAAATAAGAACAGAGAAGTAATGCAATAGGGAATCCATCAATCACATTAACAGCAAATGGCACCTAATCGTTTATCTATTATTTACCATACAAATAAGTGTATCCTGTCTAGACGGCAGAAACACTTAAATACAAAAGTGTCAATAATTATAAGTAGAGTATAACTTTATCAAACAATAGTAAACATTATTCTAAATTAAAATGAATAGAATATAAGGAAAAACATCTAGGTTGTATTTATCAACATAGCCAATTTTGGAAGTTGTTATAGGAATTCTGATTTATGTTGGCTACTAAATCTGATTTGGGGTATTGGGTAAAAAAAAAATACATGTTCATATTTTTCAAATAAAAAAAATTCCTAGGGACGTCTGGGTGCCTCAGTGGTTGAGCATCTGCCTTCAGCTCAGGGTGAGATCCTGGGGTCCTTGGGATCAAGTTCTCCCATGAGGGAGCCTGCTTCTCCCTCTGCCTATGTCTCTGACCCTTTGTCTGGGTCTCTCATGAATAAATAAATAAAATCTTTTTTAAAAACTCCTAAGTGAATATAGTTTTGTATTTCCATGAGCAATGGTTTTATTTCCAAGTATTTTTATTTCATTTTCAAATTTTTATTAATCAATTTCATGTCCAGTTAAAAGAACTAAAGCAAATGGCTCACCTTGACCACATTTCCCCATTATGACTTCTGTAGCCTTAAACAAAGAAAAAAATCACTGTTAGATACCATCACTATTATAATTTTGGCTAGTTAAATCACAAAATATAGTGTGGAATTTAACACATCCTTAGATAAAGTCAGAAATTGTCCTAAATGTTCCTAAATTTTGTGTCACTCAAAGACTCAATTTCCCCCTTTTGTTGAGTTGTTTATTTGAAAGAGTATTTCATTAGCAGAGTGTAGCCAGTGACTGACAGTGTGGGGCAGTCAGGGAGGAGCCAGGCTTGACAGAAGGGCCCACTCTGTGCACAGGGAAACCTAACCCAGGCTTTAAGGCTGACAGCTAGGCTCAGGCTCACAGGCATTTAGTCAGAGAAAACTGGCTGAGTCCACCCCTCAGTGCCAGGAACCATGGGAGCCCCCTGGCGATCATTATCCTCCCTCCTCTAGGGAGTCCTTGGCACGCATGTCAGAGGACTGGGGTGAAAGGGCACATCCATGACACAATATCAGAGTCTCAGTGGGTGGTGGGTCCTCGCCACAAGCGCCCTAGGTGTCCCTGGGGAAGCAAGGCTTTCACTAGGGTGCTAGATTTCAGGGACGAGATTTCAATACCCTGTAGAGGATTTGCCCAGAAAAATAAACAAGTTCCCAGCTTCCTGAGGTAAAGCAGGCAGGTTATTTAACAAAGATCTTCAATTGGATCAAGGCAGAAGCCCAAATGTAGAATCACAGGCACATAGCAAAGGGGTAAGGTTTTGGGTTAAGGCCACCCTTTGAGAATATGGCCCGGAAGAGAGACAGTGATTAGGGCATGAGTGCAGAGGTCATAGGTCAGCGGGAGACACTTTATTTCTAAATCAAGTAAGAGGAAATGGGTCTTGGCCTCAGGAAATCTGTTTCTGGAATGGAGCACCATGGAAAGCCTGTACTTCAGAAATAACTTGGTACCTCAGCAGTAGTCTTTGGTACGAGCTCAACTTAACAAAGATAGGAATGGAAGGCTTCTGCCTGCAGGACTGGAACAGCTTCATGCAGGGACCAGACTGTGGGAAACAGGGCAGTACAGAGGCTCAACTCAGCAGCCCTGACAACTAACCGTAACGTGGCATCCTGAATACAATCCTAGGACAGAAGGAGGTCAGTGGGTAAAAATGAAGGATGTCTAATCAAGCATAGACTTTGGTTAATTCGAATGTATCAATTGTGTACTATTTGTTACAACTATATCCTACACTGTGAGATGATAATAATAGGAAAATCTGGGTACAGGGTATCTAGGAATCCTCTGTACTAGCTTTGAGACTTTTCTATAAAACTAAAACTATTCAAAAATAAAATCTTAGTTTAAAAGAAATTAGATTTCTTACCAGTTTCCTTTATGCTCTTTCTCTTGTAAACACTTTTCTCTGTTCAGTGAGAAAATAGCAATTCTAATTTATTTGATCTGGATGTTTTTCTATTATACAACTCAAAATGTCTTCCCAGTAATATGATATTTCAGCATATATTTTGTGTATATCATATACAAAACCTGACCCATTTGCCTACATACTACACTCTCTGTGTATTGTTTTATTTTTTTTTTTAATTTTTATTTATTCATGATAGGCACACAGTGAGAGAGAGAGGCAGAGACACAGGCAGAGGGAGAAGCAGGCTCCATGCACCGGGAGCCCGACGTGGGATTCGATCCCGGATCTCCAGGATCGCGCCCTGGGCCAAAGGCAAGCGCCAAACCGCTGCGCCACCCAGGGATCCCTGTGTATTGTTTTAATAATGAAGAACAACACATACTATGGTTTCATACCAACATGAAAATATCCTTCTTATCCATTCAAAAAAGCACATTTTAAAAACGATGTCATCAAAAAAAACACAGTCAACTTACTCTTGTCAATAAAAATTAGTTTTCAGGAGGTCCTGGGTGGCTCAGTGGGTTAAGTGTCTCTCTTCGGCTCAGGTCATGATCTCCGGGTCCTGAGATTGGGTCCCCAGTCGGGCTCTCTGCTTAGTGGGGAGTCTGCCTTTCCCTCTCCTTCTGCTTGCCTCTCCCCCTGCTTGCGCTCTCTCTCTCCCCCTCTCTCTGTCAAATAAATAAATAAATAAATCTTTTAAAAAATCAGTTTTCAGATAAAACTTGAAATTATTCTAAATTTAATTTACTTCCTCACTTCTTTTCCCTTCTTTTCCTCTTCTCTCCCTTTCCTTTTCCTCTTCCCCCTCTTTCCTTCCCCCTTTCTTCTTCTCATTCCCATTTTCTTTATTTTTTATTTTAATAGGTTTGAAATCCTTACTTAGATAGGTTTTCTTTGTATTCTTCCACAGTCCAACATTACTTAACTCCCAGTGAATAAGTAACCTGGCTGTGGATACATAGCCTATAGCATTTTGGTGAAAACTTGTAATTGTATTTGATAACTAGAGGTATCTAGTTCAATTCCATCTTTTGATAAAGAACTTGAGGTGTAGGGTTTGAAGAGGCTGCCCAGGATGAGCTATGCTCTTCCATGTGTTAATAAATAGCACTGCTGGGCCTAAATCCAGTAGTCTACCTCAGCCAAATGCACATTTTACTGCAGTGTTGCTTTCACTCCATAAAAATTACTTTGTTTGCAGTGTTACTCTTGAAATTTCCTTTCCTATAAAAAGAAAGACAAGTTTGTGCCAATAACTATTTGCCTGGACCTTATCATCTATTGTTCCAGCAGGATGTTGTGAATCCTTTTACTGCCTAACTTTATTATCTCTTTAAAAGGCGATGCTGGGAAAAATTCATGATTCTCTTACTTAAATGAAAATGCCAGCTAGTTAATAATTTATAAAATAATTTTACTACCATGTGGATTTCCCTCCCATCTAATCCCGTCTTGCAAGTGTGTCTGTGCGCTAAAATTTTAATAGTGTAGACAGTGGTGTTGTTTTTTAAAATCATCTCTCTGAAGAGTTATAAAGCTGTAAAGGAAATGAAATTTGTTAGCCTTGAAGGAGAGGCCATAAGAATATACAGTTACTTGTAGGGACAGGCCTGCTTGCCCATATATTCTGGACTATTCTTTATTTTGTGGCTGCAGTCTATTTGCAGCAGTTTTCTCTAAGGGAATTTCTGCTTCTATCTCAAGTGATTTGTGTTCCAAAAGAGCTACAGAAGTTAATTTCTAATATCCTCTCCACTCCCTACAAGTCTATGTCCTGCTACATTAAGCATATCTTTTCACTTCCTTAGAGCATCTGTTCTGCCCAACCTAGGAGCTGTCTTAGGTGATTTTCCTGATAGGAACTGTTCTCATCTTCCTTGGCTTTCAGCAATGGTTCATGAAACAACGGAAGACTAGAGATGATTGAAGAGTGGTTCAATAGGTCAGACTGTTGCCTTGGCGGGCATGAGTTCCTGATATTGTTGACTGAGGGATCCTGCTATAGCACTTGGATTTGGCTTGGGGCTTGGTGACTCTCTGGCATCTCATGCTGCCATTTTGACCTTGGACACAGCCCTTTGGACTCACCATCAATCAGCACAGTAGATAATCCTAGAGAAATTAATGGAGAAGCAGAGTAAAAATCTCTGTGAAACCTATCCAATTCCAGATATTTAGGACTAGCCTAAGTAATTTTCTTTCAAAAGTTCTTCTCTTCAGGCATTTAAGTCAGAACTAGACACAAGTTTACCTTTGAATCCCCATTTATAGCATATATTCTTAATTTTCATTTCTCTTTGTTTTATATTTTCTAATATAATAGCACAGGCATTACTGAAAAAATTAATGAAAAGGAAGAAAATAATGAAAATATCCACCCCCTCCCTCTGAGAAAATCACTGATCGCATTTGGTATCTATCCTTCCAGCTTTTTTTACTGTGTTTATGCAGACATGTATGTAAACATACTACAGAAAATACATCACACAGTGTGTATGTGTGACTTGCACTTGCTTTTTTACTCGACAATGTATATTGGGCATCTTTCTGTACCAATACACATAGTCATCCCATTGTTTATATTAACTGTTTAGTGTGCTATTCCATTATATGGAGGTATCATAATTCATTTGACCAGTACCTCAATCATGGATATTTGGATTATGTTTTTGCTGAAGGTAACATAATTATACATGTGTCTATGATTACTTGAGGCAATATTTCTGCAGGGTAAATTCCTGGGAGAAAAGTGTCTAGGAAAATATATTATTTCAATTTATACTTCCAGCAGGATTATATGGAAATCTCTATTTCCCTATCGTCATACATCGTATTGCCAACTTTTTTCCCTTTTAGTCTTCACCAGTGTTAAGTGAAATTTAGTTTTATTTAGTTATTAGTGAGTTTGAGGGAATTTTTTAAAAATTATTTATTTATTTATATAATTAGAAAGAGGGCAAGGGAGGACAAGCAGGAGTAGGGGCAGAGGGAGAAGGAGAAGTAGGCTTACTGCTGAACAGGAGCCTAACATGGGGCTTGATCCCAGGACCCTGAGATCATGACCTGAGACAAAGATAGACACTCAACTGATTGAGCCACCCAGGTTCCCCTTGAGTACATTTTTAAAATTATGTTTCACAATTATCTGTAGTTTGGAGAATTTTATGTTCATATTTTTTGTATTTTCTTTAATGCGGTTTTTCTTTACTCACAGATTTGTATTAGAATTTAACATATTGACTTTTAAATTTCTCTCCTTTTGGGAACATCTGGGTGGCTCAGCAGTTGGGTGTCTGCCTTCAGCTCAGGGTGTGATCCTGGGTCTTGGGATCAAGTCCTGCATCAGGCTCCCTGTGGGGAGGCTGCTTCTCCCTCTGCATATGTCTCTGTCTCTCTCGTGAATAAATAAATTAATTTTAAAAATTCTCTCCTTTTGCCATTTGTCTTTTACACGTTTATATGGTCCCTTCTGTTCATCTTCTTCATGGTTTTTATCATGATGTTATTTCACAAAGTGTTCCCCACATAAACATTATTTTCTCATGGTACATTTATTACTTTTGTAATATGTCCTAATAAATTACAGGACTAGACTTCATTAAGCTTTTTCATATTTTTCTTGGTTGATCTTATTTATTTTCTAAATGAAATTTAAAATTAATGTTCAATGTTCTGAAGATGCTATATTTATTTTTCAGTTGTAGTGGTCATAACTTTATTATAATTTGTCATTCATACTGTCTCCCCGATATGATGTTTCTTTTGTATTTCAGTTATATTTTATTAAAGAGCTCATGGAATTTTTTGTTAGATTTATTTCTACTTATGTTTATTAGTGTTGTTAATAAGTCATCTCTAGCATTTCATTTTCTGACGTGTTATTGATTTTTGGTGTGTTATTCTTGAATTGATTGTTTTCCTATGCCTATTTTCCATTGCTATTAATATGTCAAATAATTTTCTTGGTTTGGCTCCAAGGAAGTTACATAATTTTTGGTAAAGTGATTGTACATTTTCCCCAATATAAATACTTTATTTCTTTTTCTTACATTTTTCAATGGTCAGAAACTCCAAACATTGTTGACTGATAGTAGTAGTAACAGAAAAAAAAATTTAACTAATGACTTTAGTGTTATTACTTTTGATATTTCATTACTAAACATTGTATTTGCTAAGATTTCTAAAAAATATTCCTTGCCAAATTAAGAAAGTATGCTTCTTTCACAGCACACTAAGAATTTTAATCAGAAATAATTTTGAAATTTAGACAATGCCTTTTCATTATCTACTAAAATTAAATTTTCATATTTCTAATATTGAATAATTTTTGTGTTCCTGAATAAATTTGGTCAAGTATATTACTCTTTTAATGTACTGCAGATTTGATATTTCATAGATCATTTGAATTTGTGTTATCAGAGAGATTGGCCCATTATCATGTGATAAATTTATCAAGTTTATTGTATCAAAGGATGCTTTTAAGAGATTTGCAGCAGTTAAATAATATAGATTTTAACTTTAATTAGTTGATAATTTTGTTTTTTTGAGAAAACTAACAGGGCCCAGAGCCATTTTACTGGATGTTTGATAAATTTTTAGCTTTTCAATGAATATTAATCAATTTAGACTTACTAGATTTTATTCAGCCAAATCCAGTTGTTTGTATTTTCCAACAAAAACATCTTTTTGAAGCTTTTATTTGCAGGAAATAAACTTTATTTTAAAATTATTATTTTCGTTTTACATCCCTTTTCTTTGCTAATATTATGTTTGTGTTTTCTTGGGCTTATTTTGGCTAGATTTACCAGAGATTGGTTAGTTGGTTTGTCCATTTTGTTTTGTTTTTACAGTTTTTGAAATAATAGCTCACTGTTTCTATCAATAAACTATAATATTTGTTTCAGATGTGAGCACTCAAACAATAAAAATAAAACATACAAATTTAAAAACAGTCAAAAATAAAGGGAGGGGATATCTGGAAATAAAATCAAATGGAAAACTTAATCCATTTTTGTCACATACATGTGACAATGTATATAAGTAACAGAATAAATAGAACTACTCACACTGACAGACACTCATTTGATTTTTTTAATGTTTATTTGAACATTGGAAAAAGCAATTACTAAGCATTATCTAATATATCTGTATAGAATCCTTCTCTTACATGAAAAAAAAATTCTTTAGTTATTGGATGTTGTATATTCTTTCAACTTCTGTTCTATTCATTTGTATTCTATCACTAGTGGCTAGTACCATACTATACTTATTATATGTGAGCTTGTTTTCTATAGTAGCTATATTTTCTGGGGATCCATAACATCCTCTGGGGCCTTCTCCAGGGTTGGGGATTTTAAGCTCTTGATGGATCAGAATCAAGGTTGCTGGCACTGGATTTCTTGCATAAGCAGAGAACAGGACATCCCTGACACTTCTGTGAATATGGACTGGAAATTCTCCACTCTTCAGCTGGATTTTTAGAATAAATCAAGCTACCTACCTGAAGCCTAGGACAAAATACATTCACATGGCTTCAGAGAGCCAGGATAATAAAACTATGTAGAAATTCCTTCAAAATTATTGGATCCATAAAACCAGGCCAAAAGCAACACAAAACTGCTCAATAATATGGCCCAAGAGCAAGTGAAATACCTAATTATCATGGAAGATAAATCATAGACCCAACAAATGGAAAAGTTAATTCCTGACAAAGTAAAAATATTAGACTCATTGGAAAAGGACTTGAATATTAATATATTTAAATCATTCAAAGATATAACATATTTGATCTATGAAAGGGAGACAAGAAGTATAAATTCTTCCCAATCATACATTGAACATTTACCAATATTCAGATGTCACCAAGGAAATATCTTCAAATTATAAGAATCATCATAACAGAAATCATGGCATCCCCCCCCATGCACTGAAATTAGAAATCTACATACCAAATCATGAATGATATAGCTTAAGGTAAGGAGAAATTTATTTAAAAAACAAATTATTGGAAACAAATTAGGTAAGTGTTCAACTCAGTTACAAAAGAAAACATTACACCTAAAGATTGTAAAACTAGGAAATAATAAGTGTAAAGAAAAAAAATAAATAAAAACATTAGATTTTGAAAATACTAATAAGCAAGACAAACTTTCCAGTAGGACTTATCAAGAAGAAAAAGAAGTCACAATGATATTAGAAATGATACATAATACAGATTTGATAGGGAATTAATAAATCATGAGCTAATATATCAATAACTTTATACTAATGATTTTGAGAAATTAGGTGAAATGGACAAGTTTACTTAAAATGCACTTCATGAAATTGACCCAAATAGAAATACAAAATTTAACAATTAAGAAAATTAAACTTCTATTCAGAATAGTCTTTGACCACGCATGGCACAAGAGGCTCTATACATACGTAGTTTTGCAAGTTTTTAGCAAGCCATCAAGAAATAGATAATCTTTGTATTTTACCAAATATATAAAAACAAAATTAGAAAAGAGGGAAAACTACCCAGTTCATCCTATAATCTTAGCACTAAATGCAATCACAGGACTGAAAATGCAAAGTGAGGCCAAGCTCATTTATGTACTTGGAAACAGAAATTCAAACTAAATATTAGCAAATTTTGCCAGAGTTTACGTCATTTCATTGGTCTTTTTAAACTTTTCAAACTATTCTATTTGGTTTTTCTCTTTCTTTTTTTTTCTTTGCTACTAGGTTGAAAGTTTATCTTAAATCTTGCTTTCTTAATAAATGCATTTAAGGGTTAACATCCTCTTCTGAGTACTAGTAGCACCTGGAATGGCAGTTCCATATCTAGAGCACACTGGTCCATACAGCCTGGACACTGCTTCCTCCTGAAGGTCACTGCCTGCCCTGTGGGGCTAGGGGCTATCCATTACTGTTGATGCCTTTCTGACTACCGCACCTACACAGGGTATGAAGAACTCTTTTTAAAAAACTTTTCCCTATGCATTTTGACCATATTCCTCTTCTTCACTTGACTTTGTTTTTCATCTTTCACTTATTCATTATAGCTTCTGATCCAGAGAGACACCTTTTAAAATCTTCCAGGAAGGTTCTAGATTTTTTTCTTTAATTTTGTATTTTTAGGGGACTGTAGGGATTTGGGATGATAAGGGAAAGCTATAGCATTTAGTATGCTTTATATTTTGTGATAAACTTTATTTGTGATTAGTGGTAAGTTTTATAGTCTTGCATTTTACACTTAGGAATATGTTCCATTTTGAGTTAATTTTTTGTGGAAGGTGTAAGGTCTGTGTCTAGGTTCATTTCTTTTTCTATGGGGACATCAAGTTTTTCCAGCAAAACTAGAAAAGACTCCTTTCTCCAGTGAATTGCCTTTGCTCCTTTATCAAAGACCAGTTGACTGTATTTGTGTAGGTTTATTCTGCTCCATTGATCTGTCTATTCTTTCTCTAACACCATACTGTCTTGATGACTGTAGCTTTATAATAAGTCTTGAAGTCAGGTAGTATCAGTCCTCCAACTTTGTTTATGTTGGCTATTCTAGGTCCATAAACTTTTGAAATAGCTTTACAAAATACCTTGCTGATATTTGATTGGAATTGCATTGAATAGACATATGATGTTGGAAAGAATTGACATCTTAACAGTATTGAGTCTTCCTATATGTAAGCATGGAATATCCATTTATTTAGATATTCTTTTATTTCTTTCATCAGAATTTTGCAAATTTCCTCATATCAATCTTGTATGTATTTTGTTAGATCCACACCTAAGTATTTCATTTTTGGTACTAATGTAAATAGTGTCTTATTTTTTACTTTCAAATTCCAACCTTTGTTGCTGTTATATAGAAAAAGAATAAGCTTTTGCATATTAACCTTGCATTTTGAAAAACTTGTTATAATCATTTATTAGTTCCAAGAGTTTTTTGATTTATACTGTGAGATTTTCTAGATAAGCAATTCATATCATCTGAACAAAGAAAGCTTTATTTCTTCCTTCCTGATCATATCATCTGAACAAAGAAAGCTTTATTTCTTCCTTCCTGATCTATATACTTTTATTTCATTTTCCCATTTATATGTATTATATAAGGACTGATTAATAAGGACTTTCAGTTCAATGTTGAGTAGGGATGATAAGAGAGAACATCCTTGTCTTGCTCTTGATCTGAAGGAGAATGGATTTCTTACCATTTGTGTTAATGCTAACTGAAGGGTCTTAAAAAATGTTCTTTAATAAGTTCAGGAAGTTTCCCTATGTTTATAGTTTGCAAAGATTCTTTAGCATGAATGAGCATTGGATTTTGTCATATGCTTTTTTTCCTTGAGTCTATTGATTTGATTATATGATTTATATCTTTAGCCTGTTGATGTGATGGATTACATTAATTGATTTTTGAATGTTGAACAAAACTTGCATGCCTAGCACAAATCCCACATGGTCATGCTGTATAATTTTTTATACATTATTAAATTTGATTTGTTAATAATTTGTTGAAGATTTTTACATCTGTATTCATGAGAGATACTCACCTCTAGTTTTCCCTGATGTAAATACACACTTTAATCAGTAATAATCATCAATTTTAATGAATGTACCGCACTAATGCAAGATATTAATGGTAGGGGAACCTGTGTGTGGCAGAGAGAGAGGGAGTATATGGAGACTTTCTGCTCAAATTTTCTGTATACCTAAAACTTTTTTTAAAAATTAAATCTATTAATGTAAATAAAATAAAAAGGAAAGAAAAAGTTGCCCTAAGGAAAGTTTTAGATCTGGCTCTGCCAGTAACTTTAGGCAAATCATTTAAATTTCAGAGCCTGTTTCATCATCTATAAAACAAAGGACCTAGAACAGTTGATCTTTAAGGTTTCCTCCAAATAGAAGAGTCATTCCGCCACTGTCAGTATAAAGATGTCAGGCCTCCAATAAATATTAAGGTGGAAGAACAGGCTATTTTGAAAGAAAATAATCCATCAATTTAGGTAAAACTTAAAGGAACATCACTACACAATTCTTGAAAATAAATTACACTGAATATAGTTATTGGATAAATCCGGAATCAGATGTAGTTTTTGTGAAAGGAATAATGGAGAAATGAGGCATAAATAGGTATTGATGAAGCGTTCATTTAAAGAAGATAGAGCTCAAGTGTGTCAAAGATAACTTCAGATGACTTTGGTGCTATGAAATTAAACGATATGGTCAAATGATAACAAAGATTGTCAGTAATGGAAGTTTCGTGAAGGTTATTAAAAGTGGTTTGTGGGCCTGTGGGAGTCTTATCTCAAATTTTCCCATCCTTATGAATCAGATAATGGCATCGAAAAAGATGCTGAAATACAGATGTTGTTTCTGCCCAATATGTTTCTGTCCGATATCAGTGTGGGGGCAACAGGCAGTTGGGGGAAGGTGGGGTGTCAAAACTGTAGACTCTGAGGAAACACAACCCTAATTACATGGCTTATCAGTAGCAGAAGGGGAATTAGAACCTGGGATGGGATATGCACTGACTGGCATCATCAGGTGGCATGATATAGTGATTAAGAACCTCAAAACTTGGTTTTCTATCCTAGCTTTGACATTTACTGGCTGTATGATCTTGGGCAGTTTACTTAATTTTCTCTATGCCTCCATTTGCTCTTAATTAAAATGGGGATAATAATAGTAACCATCCTTAGTGAGGAGACAATGAGTTAATATTTGTAAAGTGTTTATATTAAAGCCTGACCTACAGTAAGTATTACCTGAGTGTTTATTAAATTAATAAAATACATAAATTTAAATTCTGGTCTTAGTACTATCCTACTATCCTCTGATTCAGCACTTTTTAAAGCATGCCAAGAAATAACCCCAATTACCTATCTGTACCATCATTTAGCTGCATGTAATGAAACACCCTAATACATGACTTTAAGCAAATAGGGGGTTATTTTTCCCATATCGTAAGAAGTCTGCAAGGAGGCAGGCTGCTATTGGCATTGGCTCAGCAGGTTATGGATGTCAGGGCCAATATCTCTGGTTATTTTCCTCATACTGAGAAAATGGCTACTAAAGTTCTAATCATCATATCACTGTGAAACAGGAAAAATAAGACTAGGGAAAAGCGGTGTTAGCAAAATATTCCTTAGAAGTCCTTCCAGCAATTTCCATCTTTACTCAGAATCATGGCATGGCCTAAACAGATCATTGTCTTCACAGATAACCTTTCAAAGATCCTTACAGGTGTCTTATCTTCTTCTGTGTTCAGACTCCAGGTGTCAGTGATGTGAACAATTCACCTGCTAATTTTGACACATGAATTTTTGCGAAGAATGGAAAGTGGATGCCCAGCTCCGGGGGTGAGGTGTCAGAACTAGCCTTGGCTCCAGCAGGCCTGCTTGGCTCCCAAGGTTTTCCTGCGGGTTGAGGGAGGCGGGAGTTCTCTCTGCTCTTAGTTGGCCAACTTCACAGATAATTTAATCTGGCTTCTGGCACTTGGCTGGATGGCTTGATGCTACCATCTCTCATGGCAAATCTGTTTTCTGAAAACAAAATGATGGTGTTTGGTTTAATTTTGTCAAACTCTTCTTTTGTACTGGATGTTTATTATGCTAGCTTCTAAACTGGACTTTTAACCAGCTCTGAGGATAACTAACACAGAGGGCCAATAAATGGACTGCAGACATTTTAGCTGCCCTTAATTCTTGGAAAAGGTTGCTTTATATGGTAAAAAGTAGCTACCCATCCCACCATCCCTGCATTCCACATTTCTGTAATACTGCCTGACTGCAGAGGCTCATAGTTCTCCCAAAGTCTTGCCTTTTATGGACAAAGAGTCTGGGACCCAAGGAATAGTTTAATTAGCTGCTTCATGGAATCTCAAACTATTGAGAAATATGCTTTCCATCTTACACAAGAGAAAGAATGTTCTGTGACAGCTGCATCCCCAGTGAATTGGCCACTTCCATGTGAAGGGCATCTTAGGGCAATCCCCTGCCAGGAGGGTGATGATGTTGTCCCAGTGATGCTCCTGAGGTGCCCCATCAAAACATGCTACAATTGCCATTTAGTATAATGTGAAAGGGCATTTCAAATGGCACGTCTTTGCATTATTGGAAGAGTTCTGTCAGAGCTGAGCCTTAAGAGATGAATAGACTTTCAACAGATGAAGAAAGTGATATGAATTAGTTGTACCCAAGGAGCATAGAAGAGTAAAAATAAATGTTGTGTTTTGGGGGAAAATAAGTATTCCGATGATAATGGGATACATAATATTTTATTTTATTTATTTTTAAAGATTTTATTTATTTATTCATGAGACACACAGAGAGGCAGAGGCACAGGCAGAGGGAGAGGGAGAGGCAGGCTCCTCGCAGGGAGCCTGACGTGGGACTCGATCCCGGGACTCCAGGATCATGCCCTGGGCTGAAGGCAGATACTAAACCGCTGAGCCACCCAGGGATCCCCAATACAAAATATTTTAAAAGGTATACTCATGTTAGTTGAAACACTGAGTTAAGGTTATGGATGTCAGGGCCAATATCTCAGATAAACTATGGAAGACATTGAGCACCATTATAAGAAAGTGGGATTTCCTGAAGGCCATGGGAAATCACTATTTTTGATGAGAGGAGTGATTTAATCTGACCTACAGTTTCAGGAGGATAATTCTAGTGGCAGGCAGTGGTGTGGAGATCCAAGGATAGAGGCAAAAGTAACAGAGTTTATTTCAGAAGGTAATAGTGGTATAAGTAGAAATTAAGGCTCAGATATGACGAATGTTGCAGAGAAAAAATATTATTAGAATTTAACTATCAGTTGGATGTTGTGGTAGAAACTGGTAGTGGTCTCCCAATGTTTGTTTTCTTTCCTGTATTAGATTCCTAGAGATGCTATTTTTTTAAAGATCTTATTATTTATTTATTTATTTATTTATTTATTATTATTTATTTATTCATGAGAGAGAGAGAGAGAGAGAGAGGCAGAGACACAGGCAGAGAGACAAGCAGGCTCCATGCAGGGAGCCTGATGTGGGACTTGATCCAGGACTCCAGGATCACACCCGGGGCCGAAGGCAGGCGCTAAACTGCTGAGCCACCCAGGGATCCCCCCCGCCTCTTTTTTTTTTAATTCCTAGAGATGCTATTAACAAAGTACCACACACTGGAGGACTTAAACAGCAGAAATTTGTTGTCTCATAATTCTGGAGCCTAGAAATCAAGATATCAGCAGGGTTGGTCCCTACTAAGGCCCATGAAGGTAAATCTGTTCCAACCTTTGCCTAGCTTCTGGGGACAGTTTGCACTCCTTGGCATTCCTTGGCTTGTCATGACTCTAGTCTCTGCCTCCATCTTGACATGGCATTCAGCCTGAGTGACTCTGTCTTTTTATAAGGACTCCAGTTGTATTGGCTTAAAGATCTACCATCTGCCAGTATGATACCATCTTAACTAATTGCATCTGCAATGACCCTATCTCCAAATAAGACCACTTTCTGAGGTAGTAGGGATATGAACTTCAACATACATTCTTTGGGGGGGAAATTCAACCCATAACATCCCTTTTCCACACTAATGGAACCCTGATTTGGGGCTGGGTACATGACCACCCAGAATGGAGGCCGCTTTTACTAGCTGTGGCCATGTGGAAGAGTGCTGGCTAATGAGGTGAAGGTGGAATCATGTGGCATCTTCTATAAATCTTCCTTAAGGGACAGTGTACATATGCTCTTTTCACTCATCTTCATATTTTCCTTCATCCTGCTTCAAGGAATAGAGTTGTCAATTACAGCCAAAGTAGCCTTAACTTTTATAGGTGATGAGGAGGAGTGAGTGACAGTTATTTTGGACACCCTGGATAAGATGTTAACATGGAACTCTTTCAAAATGATAATTAAAAAGTCCCTACCTACAGCTGACACAAGCATACAGATGTGTGTGTGTGTGTGTGTGTGTGTGTGTGTGTGTGTGTATGTGTGTTGGTACACAAACTTGCAAAATTTTAATTGCAATGCATTTACACAGGCATTTATTCTGGTTTTTAATAGACCAAATTATGCACTGTAACTTACAATTAGCTTTATTTAATTATGTTACATGCCCGCCCTCTGAAAGATTTGAGCTTAAGACAGCTGAGATATCTTTAAACGTCTGCTTAATATTTGTTTAGAATAGAGGCTGAAGGCTATGGGGAAGAAAGCCCCTCTCACCTCTACGACCCAGAGCAATTGAGTTCTAGTCCCAAACTCTTATACATAGTTCATCCAGCAAACCAAAAGTATGTAATTACCCTGACATCACTGGGGAGAATAATTTTAGCAATGATTTGTTGTTACTCTAGATCCTGTAGATCTCTCTTATCTGTCATCCTATCACCTAAGTTGTTTCTGAAAATGTTTCTTCTAACAATGCTCCATCCCCTCCCTGAGAATTCTGGTGAATGAGTTACCTACAGCTTGCCATATTTCCAGAGATACTTTAGTATTAAGAAACTGGCACCTCTAGGCCATCTGGCTCCATCCTGACGTTTCTAATATAACATGTTGGTGCTGTAACCAGAGAATAGGAATGCTGCAGAGTGTCTAGAGAAGGAAATAATAAGTACAATAAGTACATGTAGATTTTGAATCACCAGTAAGTCATCCAAGTAGATCGTTCAGAGCAGGAAGACCACATATTTCCTGAAGAGGGATTTTATTTGAGAGAGAGAGAGAGAGAGAGAGAGAGCAAGCATGCACATGGGAGCAGGGGGGAAGGGCAGAGGGAGAGAGACAATCTCAAGCAGACTCTCCAACAAGCAAAGAGCCCGACGTGGAACTCAATCCCACAACCCTAAGATCATGACCTGAGTCAAAATCTAAAGTCTGACAGTCTGGGAACCCTGGGTGGCGCAGCGGTTTGGCGCCTGCCTTTGGCCCCGGGTGCGATCCTGGAGACCCGGGATCGAATCCCACGTCGGGCTCCCGGTGCATGGAGCCTGCATCTCCCTCTGCCTGTGTCTCTGCCTCTCTCTCTCTGTTACTATCATAAATAAATAAAAATTAAAAAAAAAAAAGAAGACTATCATTTAAAATAAATAAATAAATAAATAAATAAATAAATAAATAAATAAATAAATAAAGTCTGACAGTCAACCAACTGAGCCACCCAGGTGCCCCTGAAGAGGGAAAGTTAAAATAGATTTATGCCAAGTCCTGCTGGATGTGCTGGATCTGGATACATGCACACAAAGATATGTCCCAAGCAAGATGAGTATCATTGACAAATGCACTGACAGACTTCAGGGAGTAAGGAGAATGTTGCAGATCTATATGTGATCTATCTGGTGATTTGTGCATAATCTCAACACTATCTTTTCTATAGCTTTTCAGTGGCTTTCCATAGAATCCTTGGTTTTTACCAATCTCATAATTTAGTAGAGTTCTCTATAGCAAACACAGTCCATTTTTAAATCTGTGAAAACTGCTGTGACCAGCAATATCAGCACAACTGTAATGGCTGCTGCTCATTTAGCTTGTAAATAACTACTCTTCCCACTTAATAGCAAAAAAATCTGACTAATGAAATGCAATGGTACTGAGTTTCATATCTAAGGTAATTTTTAAAAATCTCTAATTAGCATCAATTGTTGGAAAAAAGTATGATTTTTTACCTACTTCTTTTACTTAGATTTTTTAAAGTTTATTTGACAGTCAAGAGAGAGAACACAAGCAGGGGGAGAAACAGGCAGAGGGAGAGGGAGAAGCAGGCTCCCCACTGAGCAGGTGGCCTGATGTGGGTGGGCCTTGATCCCTGAACCCTGGGAACATGACCTGAGCCAAAGGTAGATGCTCAATTGACTGAGCCACCTAGGAACCCCTTTTATTTAGATCTTAATCTTTCCCAACTGCCTTCTAGGGCAAAACAGCTCTCCTTGGCACCTCAGTTCATATAAACATTTATAAAGAAACACACACATTAGATGATAAAAGAGTGGTTTCTTAAATGGGTTTTAGCTATAAATAATGGTTAAAAAGTGACTTTCTCAATTCAAAATGCTGTCATTACACTGAATTTATAGTGACAAAAGAAAACCTGGAAACAATCTAAATGTCAAAAAGAGAAAAGTTTAAGAAAAATATGATATTCATATTATGTCATGCTATGCAATTGTTAAGCATGATTTTATAGAGTTTTATTATTTATTTATTTATTTATTTATTATTTATTTATTTTTAAAGATTTTATTTATTTATTCATGATAGACATAGAGAGAGAGAGGTAGAGGGAGAAGCAGGCTCCATGCCGGGAGCCTGATGCGGGACTCGATCCCGGGATTCCAGGATCACGCCCTGGGCCAAAGGGAGGCACTAAACCACTGAGCCACCCAGGGATCCCCGATTTTATAGAGTTTTAAATAGCAAGAGAATATTCTTATTAAATACAAGTTGCTTGATGCAAATTGTTACATAGTATGTCACAAGTAGCTATGTATGTATTGTAAACAGACTGGTCTGTGCTGTATGTTTGTAGTGTTTTCTCTGGTTGATGAGAGCAGGAGCAATTTTTTAATCTTCCTTTTTTAATATCACACATAAGCTGCTTTTGTAAAAAGGAAAAAATAAGCAACCCAAAGGGATCTTTTCTATAGCACCAAGGGTATTTTCCTCATGTCCAAGAAATACATCCCAACTTTTACCCTTGTGGTGCAGACAAATATGGAAGGAAAAGGATTTGCTCAAATATATTGATATTGTTAGAAAATGCTTATCTAATGCAAACACAGAACCAAATGAAATGCATAAACATTGACTATTATAAGGGTATGCATATATATAATTCTTCCTTTTGAATTTTAAGCAAAGACCACAGCTATATAAAGTTGGCTACTTGGAATACAACATAAGGGAGACACAGGGGTCCTTGTCATTTCCAAGATTAGCAAGGATTATCATCACCAATATGTCAGACACCCTTTCCTGAAAGAAAGAAATAAAGAAAGAAAGAAAGAAAGAAAGAATCTATACCAGTTTTTAGAAGTTCTTAAGGAAGAGTATGTCCAGCCTATACACTACAGACTAAGAGTTAAAAGCTATTACAATAGTCAAACAACACTAAGGTAACTAGAATTTAAGATAGGGTCTTAAAATCTTTCAGTGGGAAACATATTTCTATGAACCTCAACTGGGTAAAGGTATTCTCCTTTATCACCACTAATTGTGTGGTAGAATGAAAAAGCTAAAAAAGTGACAGGCAGGTATTTCTTTTCTAGGGTGAAAAACAGTATTCTCTAATTCAATACAGAATTACCATAGAAATATGTATCAGTAAATAATGTATTACAGTTCCTAAAATGGGGCTACTTTTACTGAGTGAAAATTTAAGTGAAATTTTAAGCAATATCCCATTATATTATTTACACTATAAAAACAATCTCTGTGTAAATTTTTCTCACACACACAAAAAAATACCTGTAAAACATAACTAAGATTATTAGATATGGTATAAAAAGCCAAAAAAAAAAAAAAAAAAACAAACAAACAAAAACCCCAACCTGGACATGCTAACAGTGAACAAGAAGAAGTTCCAAAAATTGTAGACTGACATCCCATAAAATATTTGAGTAACGGTTTATGCTGATGTTTCATTAAAAAAAAAAAAAGAAAACAACAAAAAAACCCCTCCAGGAGCACCTGGATGACTCAGTGGGCTAAGTGTCTGACTCTTGATTCCTGCTCTGGTCATGATCTCAAGATTGAGATGGATACTCATGTTGGTCTCCACCCTGGGGCTGAAGCCTTCTTGCTTAGAATTGCTCCATCTCCCTCTGGCCCACAGATATCCATCTCCTGCTCCAAAACAAAACAAAATAAAACAATAACTCCACAAAGCTATTTAATAATGATTATCACATGCAGAATAACAAAATCAAGCCCATTAGAATGGGTTCAAACTGTTATTTGACTGCTATAATTATTTATTTAAAAAGAAACTGATCATAGACTAAAATCTTAAATGACTTTATGAAAATGTTATATTTTCTAACGATGGGAATGAGAATTTTATTAATGGTTTTCTAAAATGTATGGCAGGAAGGGTATACCAAACTTTGAGACTATCAGATTAACTTGTAAAACTTTATTAAGGACCTAGTAAGATCTTTAGTAGATCCACTTTTTCACTTTGCAATCTTAAGAACGTGACAAAAAGAAATAGATCCAATTTTTGCATGGACGTGTTGCATATTGCAACATATTGCATGGACTACAATTATTGATAATGAATAACTTTATGCTAGTAGAATGTTCTCGGAGTTACCTTGATTTTTGTGATATCAATTTCGTTTTTTTTTTTTAAGATTTTATTTTTTTGAGAGGCAGAGTAAGCGAGAGAGAGAATAGGAGTGGGGGGAGGGAGAGAGAGAAGCAGACTCCCTGGGAGCAGGAAGCCCTACGCCGGGTTGGATGGCAGGAGTCTGGGATCCTGACCTGAGCCAAAGGCAGACACTTAACCAGGTAAGCCACGCAGGTGCCCCTTGACATCAATGTCTATTAGTATAATTATAAGGCAAAACAA
Source organism: Canis lupus dingo (assembly GCF_003254725.2). Taxonomy (NCBI): domain Eukaryota; kingdom Metazoa; phylum Chordata; class Mammalia; order Carnivora; family Canidae; genus Canis; species Canis lupus. Next base: position 34,642,202 of record NC_064243.1, read on the forward strand.
ACAAACAAGCAAACCAACCAACCAACCAACCCCTACGGGTTTCTCTATTTTGGCTTAGAGTTTGATTGGAAATTTTCAGGAAAACATCCCTGAGTTGCTACTTTCTCTTTATCTCGAACACTCCGCTTTCCCTGCCCCCTACTCCACATTCAGTGACTCAGAGACTATTTGGAGAGGACACCTGTTTTCAATGGATCCACAGGAAATACCTATGTTGTCTTTTCACAATCCGACCCTGCATCTGGCTGGCTGAAATGTGATCATGATATTTAAAAAATAAAAAAAAAATGCTGCCCACAGGCTGAGGCAACTTCGCTGCGACAGCATTTACTGGAAGGCACTTATTTTCCTTCCATGAAGCTCTGGTGTCGTACGTTAGGAAAAAAAAAAGGGGGGGGGGCGGGGCGGGGAAGAGCAATGCCAGTTTAACCCTCAAAGGACAAGTATTAAGTTACACACTCGAGTTTTGCTTCCAAACTCAGAGGGGGATGTTTCGAAGCAGAACCAGTCTTGAAGCAGAAACAGTTGCCTGCCTGACACCCCTTTCTCTAGGACCCTTGTTTATAAACCTCCTGTCCAAAGTTCCCAGGCCGCCGTGTCGCACCACGTATGGGCAGGCTGTTTGCAGACCTCGTGCGGCGGAGCCCGGGCAGCCCCCGCACGCCCCGCCCCGCCCCGGCCCGCCCGCAGGTGCCACCCGCCGCGCGCTCCCCGAGCCCCGCCGCCCTCGGAGCCCGCCCACCTGACGCCCAGGGGGCGCCCCCGCCCGGCCTCCCGGGGCCCCGCGCACCAGGAGCAGAATGACGGAGATGACGAAAGAGCTGACGTCACGGCGCCCGGCCGCCGCCGCCCCGCCCCGTCCCCCCGCGCAGGTCGCCGGGCGCTCGCGGTCGCCGTCCCGCGGGGCGCGCCCGCCCCAGACCCCGCCCCGCCGCGCCGCGCCGCGCCGCGCCGAGCCAGGGATCCCCCGGCGCCCGCCCCCGCGCGGCCTGCGCCGCCCCGCCCCGCCCCGCCCCGCCCCGCCCCGCCCCGCCGTCCAGCCGCCAGGCCTCTCGCGAACATGGCGCTCGTCCCGTGCCAGGTGCTGCGGGTGGCGATCCTGCTGTCCTACTGCTCTATCCTGTGCAACTACAAGGCCATCGAGATGCCCTCGCATCAGACCTACGGCGGGAGCTGGAAATTCCTGACGTTCATTGATCTGGTAAGGCCTTGCGCTCCCCTCCCCCGTCCGCCCCGCACCGAGTCCGCGTGTGTGCAGGGGTGGGTGGGTGCGGGCACCTGCGCGCGCGCCTCCAGCCTCCAGCCTCCTCCAGCCTCCTCCAGCCTCCAGCCGTGTCCTCGCCTCTTCCCCAGTGCTTGCGTCTGAAGGCCTGGCTGCCCCCGCAGCAGCACCTCCCGACCACCGGTTACCAGGTAGCTGGGGCGCGAACGGAGGTGGGCGCAGCCAGGTGGTGGGCTATGTGGAGGGGAACGCAGACCTGCTGCTAAGAGGTGACACGGAAAGAATCGCAACTTAACAAATGGATCAGACGACCTTGATCGTGAGTGGCCTCAGACCCATTCGCCCTCAGCGTGCTTTCCAGAGCACTCACCGTGGGATCAAGTTGCAGCGACTGTTGGAAACTGGGTATTGTATTGTCGAATCACTTGGACCTTGCTCTGAAAGGACCACAGTCCTGGTAAAGAAGAGAAAGCGCCTAATAAAGTTGTCTTCTTTGCATCTCTTTTCTTGCCCATTGTCAGTAATTTACTTCTAACTTTTCTCCCAGAAACATTAGGGGAGAGGTTTTCAAAATGCATTACCAGTATGACTTTACACTCCTTATATTTCCACTTAAAAGTGTGTAATAGTTTGCAAACGCAGCTCTGTTGGCACAATAGGATAGCCTTGGCAGTTGCAGTTGTTTCTGTTTGTTTTGTTTTGTTTGTTTAAAAAAAAAAAAAAAGCTTATCCACTTCTGGCACTAAAAAGGCTAGAGCATAAGAATATGAGCATAAGGCCCAATAATGGTATGGGGTGAAATCTAGGAGCTTGAGGGTGAAAGGTGACTAATTTAGACTGGGTGAAACACACACTCACCAATGACCAAATATGGATAGAGGGTTAGAACAAATCAAGGAATTCCAAGGCCTAGAGGAAAGGTAGAAGCAAATCCTGGGATGACAGAACTGCCCATTCAAGATTATACACAAGGTAGACTGCATAATCAAGATTATAATCTATAATTGTTGACTCTCCATTTTGATGAAGAGAACATAATATGTGTTTCAAGATATTTCCAAAGGCTTAGGGTCCCTCAAAGAAATGCAGTCAGAGGACTTTTTGTTTAGAAATACCGCTTTATAGTTGTTTCACGTTAGATCCTTTCAGAGAAGAGTTTAAGTGCTTTTTCTCAGCAGTTCCCAAACTATGCACATGACTTTGGGCTTCAAGACTTCCCAGGGCATAGAGGGTTTCAAGGGTTTTAGTTTTCAGATCCTCAACTTCCATCTCTTTCTTGAAACCGATCTGCCTATGAGCATGGGTGCCTGCCTGCCAGCTCTCCTTTCTTCTTCCTCATTCATCCAAGGGATGAGCACATGACAAGGCTCCGTGCTGTATTTATCTGTTCCTTTTAGCATTCAGAATGCAGATTGTCACCAAGACTATCTTCACATTTGACTGAAAAAATGAAGTCAGACTTGTTTTGACAGAAAGTCTTATTGGGTTGATTGGCTTGTCAATGAGGATTGGCTCTGCCAATTATGTTATAGAGCAGACATTTTCCATAGATTGAATGGTGAAATCTGCAGCCCTGAGGTTCTGATAAATATGTATCAGAGCATATGAAATCATGTTCCTTTTTCAAGTGCTTTATGTTAAAAATGTTTAGATGTTATTTAAAAATATGTGCATAGATTTTCGGAATTCTGTTTTAGAGGCTATGCAAATAAAATTCCTCTTGGATCACTACCTATCCCAATCCTTAATCAGATCTCAAAGTTGGCCTGCTTGAGTGTTGCCAACAAGCAGTGCTGAGCTGAAATATGGTTGGAGATCCTACCGGGGTCATGGGAACTATGAATAGTTCTCAGAAGCACCTTTGTTTTAGGTATAGTTTTGGGGGAGTGAGGGTGGAGGTCAGCAGGTGAGAGGGGTAGAAATTGCGGGTATCAGTTAAAAAGGTGAGAGATGTCTACTTCTCACATTGGCATTGCTTACTATGTGTTAAAAAAACAAGGCTTTCAGGAAACAGTATACTTCTCATAACCTTTGTGTGACATCATACCACAATAGAGCCAATTTGACTCTACGTAAACTGCCATACAGTTTATATTTTAGCATTTGATGACTGGACGTGCCTGTTTTAAGTATTTAATCACCACAAATATACATTTATCTACTAGAATTCAGACCATAAATTCAAATTTGATTCCGTTTGTTTCATATTTAGATTCTGTGTAGGGCCTTCAGCCAGTTATTCAGACTTTTTACTTTTTATGACTTATGATTGAAATATAATAATTATCTTTAGTCAAGGATTCCTGTGAGAAAGTATGTCTGGAACATATTCATAAAAACATTCCTTCAAAGTGTTATTTTTTTAATTATTCGAGATTTAGAGGCTTTAGAGCTTATAGATTGTATAGTTGTTGAAATAGTCACCTGCTCAGCCCTTAGTAATGGCATGAAAAAATTAGGCTACTTTTATTTTTTGCATGTTTAAAACAAACTATAAACATTATTACTTAGTGTGTTGGACAACTTTAATGATACTAAGCTCATTGGAACAATTTTGGAGGAGGATTTAGCTTCTAAAAGTTTAATGAGAAGCCCCTTTTTCTAGCCAAGTTGAATTGCATCAGAACATTATCCTGGAGGCCACAGTCTGATTGCATGTTCCACAGCATCAGTTTCCCGGAATGTAAGTCAGGAGTTTCAGGCTACATGGATCCAGGAGATGGCAGTGGCTATTCTGGCTATATCCATTATCTTTCATTGAGTATCAGAGTCATCCCAATAGAATCAGAGCTCATGGCTAAGGACCGAAACACAAGTTATTCCTGATGGTAATCTTACATTGTTCCTCCCCAAGAACTAGCATTGAAAAACTGTAGGAGGACTAAAGTATTTTGAAAATCCAAATTAGTAAATAGAAATGGAACGCTGCCTTGAGGTGGTAGGCAGACTGATGAGCCCTCAAAGATGTCTACATCTTAATCACTAGAACTGGTGAGTATGTTAGGTTATGTGGCAAAGGAAATTAAGGTCCCTAGTCAGCTGACCTTAAATAGGGCAGTTGTCTCGGATTATCCATATGGCCCCATGTAATCACAAAGATTCTGAAAATGGAAGGAGGCAGAAGGGAAGAGTCGATTGGAAGAAGATGTGACTGTGGAAGAAAGTCACTGAGTGGCACAATGCTGCTGGGTTAGAAGGTGGAGGAAGGGGCCAAGAAGCCAGGGAATGTGGGAGTTGTGTAGAAGCCGGAAAGAACAGGAAATAAATTCTTCTCTAGAGCCTCGAGAAGAAACCAAGTCCTGCTGACACCTTTATTTTAGTCCAGTGAGACCCATTTTGGACTTCTGGCCTCCAGAACTATAAAACAATAAATTTGTGCTGTTTAAGCCACTGAATTTATGGTAATTTGTTATAGCAGCAAGAGAAAACTAGTACACTTGGTTTTAAACCCTCTGATCCAGAAAAAAACTTCAATGTGGTTGTACTTATGCAGTGACTCAGCTAGTTCTTTATGTATATTAGGTAACTGGTTAATTTTAGCTTTAGCTTTAACCAAAATGCAGGTTTTTGCCTCCTGCATCCACAAAACGGTGCAGAGGAGACATAACAATGGGCAGTATGAGAGTCTATCAAAACTGAACAGCATTGGAAAAACTAGGTCTTTACTGTGAAGTATTTTGGAATCTATCGTTACACAACAGACCATGCCAGGAAGACTACTCTCATAACTAGAAATAAGCTAGAAGGAAAGAAAATCTAAATAAACTAATGTCTATTTCCTTAGCCAGTATCACATCTAATGAATTTTCTTGAAATGATACAGACTCATTCACTTATTTGATGATTAAAGGATAATTCTCCAAGTTTTGCAGTGATTGCTTCCAAAGGTAGTCAAAATGAAGAATCGGAATAAAACCAGAATAAACAAATTAAAAGAAAAAGGCAATTGTATGTTGAGGCCTCAAAGTAGTGCTGGAGTAGAATAGATGTTTCGTAAATATTTGAATAAATGGAAACTTTCCAAATATTCAATGAGCGTTCTTGCCCAGTTTCTTCCTAAAATATTCAAAATAACAGGGACTTTTGAAATGTACCAATCAAAATTGTATTTCAATGCATATGGTATAGAATCGGAATCAACCTCTTTGAAAAACATGAACTGGACATTTGTTATCTAAAAAAATTAAATTTAAAACATATTTCAAAATACATATAAGGTGACTTTTACCGTAGCATAATTAAAAACATGTCATAAAAAATTGCAACTTTAAAATAAAAGAGACAAATATGTATTAGGCTATGTAACCTATCGGGATAGGTTATTTATTGCTATTCAAAAGCAAATTTAGCTAATCTTCAGGCAACCAAGGCAAAAAAGAATACATATTTGATTGCATCGTCCCTAGCATTAGAATAAAGGAAGCGGAAGCGTGTAGCAATTTATCAGGAAAAATAGAGTGGTTCTTTCCAGGTACTGACTTTTCAAGGCTATTTCTCTCTCAGACTGTCATATAAAGGACATTGGATAGCATAATAGATAATGCCTTTGATTTTTAGCAGAATATATAGGAATATTCTTAAAATTTATGTTTCTTACATCATGATTTTATGAAAGCCAAAACCATGGTCTTATATTTTGACTGAGTGAAGGCCTTTTTGTAGAGCCTTAAAATAATAAAATCTAGATATTTATTTTTGTTCTCTAAATCCTTATTGCAAAAGAATTTAAGAAAATCACAGAGGGAGCAGAATAAATAAGGGCTCAGATGTTGAAAACCTTGGGGTGTTCAAAGAGCAGAAACTGGTCAAGTATACCTGGGGGATACATTTTTTTTTGCTTTTAGACATGCTAAGAATTTTTGACATTTTAAAAAATATTAAAAAGAATTAATTGCATAAGTATACTATCTGAAGCATTTATGTTTGTCTTATATTTACTTATGTACTATAGTTCATGGTTTAATTTTAAATAGGAAAAAAATATCTTGAGAAGAGATTCTGTGTATCATTATGTAACTATGGTACTTAGTTTTGCCAATCAAAAACCACAGAGTGCCATGTGGAGGCCAGTAGTTCATTGAGTACTCTGAACAAAATTAGGTGGGTTTTTTTGTTTGTTTGTTTTGTTTGGATATTATACAAAGAGGGTAAAACTGCACTTTTTTTTTTTTCCAGTAGAATTAAACTTGACCCTAAAATGTGCACATAAACTTTAAGGATGAAATTTTTTGTTTTTTTTTAACCTGAGGAAGAATTGTTGAGTATAATACTTCACATAGAATCCTCTTCACTCTCTTTCAAACTGTTTCTTTTGGGTTAGACATAAAATAGGGGCCTGGTTTTGTCAGAGTGGGGGAAAAATAGTTGATGATAGAATCACCCATTCCCTTTCTTAGTTGCAAATGTTATTGACATTACAGAAAGTCATCTGACCACGAGTTGAGGTCACTTTTTTTCCCCATCCCCACCATCCTCCATGTCTGGTATAACATTTAGCAAAATTGGTAGCTGCTCTTGAGGGTTTTCATTTGTTTTGCTGTGTTCCCCTGAAATGTCATATGTTTCTGTGGAAGTGTGAACAATAATACAATTTTCCATATTGAATCAGATGTTCCTGTGACCCAAGCATTTTTGGAAAAATCTTACTGCTTCAGATTCCATAACAGCATAGCTTTCTTTTGTGTCTGGCAGCCTATGGCTAGACAGTTAAAGGGCCCATTTCTTACCTGCAGGGCAGTCGTGTCAGGATACAGTGAATACAGAGCGCTCTTTGAATGTGAAAGGCCCCCTTGATCAGATCCATTGTGGAGTGGAGCAAAATATGGAAGGTAGCTTTGATAAGCTAGATCAAGATATGCTAATCAGGAATAACCAGAGAAACTGTTTGAATTTGCAAAGTGGCAAGAATTACTATCATTTTGAGGCTTGAAAAAATAGAATATATTCATTACAGTGCTTTAGAAGCATGGAATTCTAGAAAATCAGCTAGACAATGGCCTCACCCCTTTGTTTTTTTTTTTTTTTTTACCCCTTTGTATTGACTTAAATTTAGACCTCTGAGACTCTTATAATTTAAAATTTTAATATCAAAAACAATACATAGAATTATAGAGAATTTGTACAATACAGAAAGCCATAGGGAAGAAAGTATATTACATTTTAGTGATCCTTAATTTTCTGTTCATTATAGTATTTTAGTGCTTCAAGATGGTATTTATTTATTTATTTATTTTTGTTTTAAAAAGATTTATCTATTTATTTGGGAGAGAGACAGTAAGAGAGAGAAGGAGCTGGGGAAGGGTGAAGAGAGAGAGAATCTCAAGCACACTCCTTGCTGAGTGCCGAGGCTGACACAGGGCTCGAACTCAAGACCCCAAGATCATGACCTGAGCTGAAACCAAGAGTTGGATGCCTAGATACTGAGCTACCCAGCCACCCCAAGATGGTATTTATTTCAGAGCTTTACATACACACAGAAACATATATAATCAGATTGCAGATGTATGTCTATATATGTATATGTACATATATATAGTTAGATTTCACAAAAAATTACATTCTTTGCAAAGTTATTTTTAAATTATAGAGAAAAATATTTGTCACTCAGCAATACCAATATTAGTATTTTGGTATTTGCCTTTTGAGCCATATATGTGTGTGTGTGTGTGTGTGTATACAGAGAAAACAAAAAAATACAGTATATCGTGGTTTGCATACATTCATTTTTTAAATTAACATACACCAAAATTCACTTTTTGGTGTACAATTCAGTGATTTCTTTTTGACAGATGCATAGAATCATGTAGCCAGCACCATAATCACATAAAAATATTCTTTTATGTTGAGCCCTTATAGTCAAATCCTTCCCTAGGACCACAGGTTTGTTTTCTATTCCTATAGTTTTACCTTTCTAGAAAATATATATAAGGCATACCATCTATAGCCTATGAGTCTGGCTCTTTTCATTTAGTGAAATGCATTTTAGATTCATCCATGTTGTATATATTGATAGTTTGTTCCATTTTATTGCTAAGTAGTATTCCATGTTATTGATGTACCACTTTATCGATCCATTCATAAGTTAAAGCACATTTGAGTTTTTTTCTAGTTTGAGGTGATTAGGAAAAGAACTTCCATAAACATTTACATAAAAGTTTTTGTATGAATGTGAGTTTTTTTTTTTTTTTTTTTGTAGGTACCCAGAAGTGGAATTGTTTGGTTATATGGCAAGTATATGTTTGACTTGATAGAGACCACCAAATTATTTTCCAGAGTGGATGTGCCATGTGGCATTGCCATTAGCAATGCATGAAAGTTTCAGTTGCTCTGTGTCCTCATTAGTAAATAGCATTGTCAGTCTTTCTTCTATTTTAATGGGTCTGGCCCTTGTTTTTTGTTGCTGTTGTTTTGTTCAAGATACGGGGGTGCCTGGTGGCTCAGTTAAGCATCTGCCTTCAGCTCTGGTCATGATCCAAGGTCCTGGGATGGAGTCCTGCATTAGGCCATCTGCTCAGTGGGGAGTCTGCTTCTCCTTCTCTCTCTGCCTACAGCTCCCCTTGCTTGTGTGTACATGCTCTCTCTGTCAAATGAATAAATAATTTTTTTTTCAAAAAAATTAATTATTCTCTATGATTTTGTCATTTCAAGAATCTTATATAAATGAAATTTTATGCATATGACTTTTTAGAATTGGATTTTTAATTCTCTGGAGATTCACCCAAATTGTTGCATCTGTCAATAGTTTGTTCTTTTTTTATTGCTGAGTAGTATTTCATGGTATGAGTGTACCACAGTTTAACTAGTCACCCATTAAAGGACATCTAGATTGTTTCCAGTTTTGAGCCATTATGAATAAAACCGCTATGAACATTCATGCACAGGTTTTTGTGTGAACATAAGTTTTCATTTCCCTGGCATAAATATTCAGGAAGGCAATTGCTGGGTTGTATGGTGGTTGCAAACTTAGTTTTAAAAGAAACTGCCCAGGACAAGAGTTGTTACACCATTTTTTATTTCTATTAGCAATGCGTGAGCCATACAGTTTCTCATCATTCTTGCTAGTTATTTCATGTTATTCTTCATTTTAGTCATTTTTGATTGGTGAGTAGTGATAGTTCATTGTAATTATAACTTGCATTTCTGAAATGGCTAATAATGTTGCACAATTTTCCATGTGCTTACTTGCCATGTGTAACTGAAACAAATAGTATTGTTTTGTTTATTAGTTTATAGTATATAGAGATGGTAAACTCACTTCTTCATTCTAAGAGCTTTGATAGATTCCATGGAAATTTCTTTTTTTTTTAATGTGAACAGTCATGTCATCTGCTAATTGAGACAGTTTTCTTTGTTTTTTCTTTTTTCTTTTAAGATTTATTTATTCAGAGAGAGAGAGAGAGAGAGAGAGAGGCAGGCAGAGACACAGGCAGAGGGAGAAGCAGGCTCCACACAGGAAGCCCAATGTGGGACTCTATCCTGGGTCTCCAGGATCACACCCCGGGCTGCAGGTGGCACTAAACCGCTGAGCCACCAGGGCTGCCCTAGTTTTCTTTTTTTATTTCCAATCTTCATAGCTTTTATTTCTTTTTCATGTTTTATTACATTGGTTAAGACCTCTAGTACAATACTGGACAGAAGTTGTGAGAGTGGATCCCCTTTCCTTATTTCTTTTTCAGGAAGAAAATAGTCTTTTGCAATTAATTATGAACTATATAAATCGTGTTGCAAATACTCTTTTTTTTTTTTTTTTTTTTTTGCAAATACTCTTTATCAGTGTGAGTACATTTTCTTCTATTCCTAGTTTGCTGAGAATTTCCTTTTTCAGCTCTTCTTTCTCCATGACTTCTCCCATATACTCCAGCTCTCAGATGCTCCTTTTCTTGGTTCCTCTGGCCAGAAAGATGGAATTCTTTCAGAATTTTAGCCTCCCATACTGTCATGTAGTCCTACCAATTGGGGCTGCCTTTACAGTGGTAAAGCAAGAGAAAAAAAAATACCCCTCACCCCTTCATACAAGAGGGCTTTCTTTTTCCCAGTTCCTCTGGCTACAGATGGATTTTCCTTGGGGTTTTAAATACTTGTACTATTGCCAAGGCAGCTTTGTAACAGAGGGAAATGAAAGGAGGAAAAGTAGGGGCGGGGGAAGGTCTCCTTTCCAGTCTCTAGCACACGGGAATTTTCTTCCCAGTCTTCTGACTAGAAAGAATTTCTCCTGAAATTTTTGCTATCAGTGCTTGCTGTACAGCTCCAATACTCAGCTTGCCCTCAGGTCAAATCTAGGGAAAAAAGGAAAATTAAAATACATGAACTGGTCCTTATTCAAGTTTTTATGTTAATTCCCAATCCGCCTGCTCTGGGTACTTTTCAAAGTCCTCAGGTAGCTGCCTTTTGTATTCTTTTAAGTTCTTGGTTGTAATTAGTGAGGGTGATAAGCTATAGTCAGATTTCACCATCTTGACTGACACCAGAAGTAGCTTACATATAATTTTAATGCCTATTTTTTCCATCTAGCGTATTTTGATAACATTTGCCTCTGCCTTTATACATTCTTCCATAATCATTTTTAATGATTGCATATTCCTTAATACAGATGCTAGTATTCATTATTTCAGTGAACATATGAATAGATAAATCTTTACACACATTTGTGATTATTTTCTTTGGATAAATTCTTAGAAGCAGAATTGCTATGCTAAAGTCATCAAGAGGTTATCTTAACTTTAAATCAATCAATTTACACACTTCCCATATTTGGAGTACTTATTTCTTTATATTCTTGCTTGAGACTATGAGTAGAAATACTTCCACTGATCAGTCAAGGTCCTTAAACTTCACAATGTCCTGCCCTGCAAATATTTCCTCACATATCTCATAAATGTAAGTGACTAGCTGTCTTTAACTCCGTGGTTACAAAGATCAGTGATATTAGGCACATTTAATTTGGGGTCATAAATCTTCAATTGTCCAAAGCATCCTAATTAGAATAGAATTGACATGGTTAAAGTAAGCAAGAATAATCTTGTATACATAATAATCATGGATTTGCTTGTACATTCTGTTCATCTTGCCTTAAAATTGTACTTTAGCTGAGTCATGAGTGATTTGAAAAGTCAACAGCAGGAGTCAACATCAGGAGTCTGAAGACTGTTAACATTACACATCTTTTTCTTTGTAATTATACTAATACATCTTTGCTATTTTATTTTTTTAAGATTTCATTTATTAGAGAGAGAGCACAAGCAAGGGGAGTGGCAGAGGCAGAGGGAGAAGCAGGCTCCCTGCTGAGCAGGGAACCCCATGTGGGGCTTGATCCCGGGACCCTGAGATCACAACCTGAGCCTAAGGCATGCTTAACTGACTGAGCCACCCAGGTGCCCCCATTTTCACTATTTTAAAAAAGACATATGAACATTATAAATGCATATAGAATGGGGATATATCCTCTTCTAAATTATGAAAGCATGCGTTCTATGCCAGAACCGATCACTTCTGTGTCAGCTCAGGTCTTGTTCAGGGAACCAAGATGGCACTTAAATTCCATAGTATGAGTGCATTTAGGGAAGGAATGATTTTCAGGGGTGGACCAGGTATACAGAAGTCACCAGATACAATACAGAACTTGTAGTCTAGTAACAGGGAGGCAGGCTACCACTGCTAGGCCAGAGCAGTGACTTTTGGTGCTCATGCAGCATGTGGGGACTCTTCAGGGATTGTGTAAGCCAAACAATACCCTAAGTTTTCTTCCTCTGTCTGAGTTCCTGCCAGTACTCCTCATTGTTTAAACCCTATAAGAAGTCTTAAGGGTAAGAAAGCCTCTTCATGCAATGCACATAGATCTACCAAAGTGAATAAAGGAAAAATTATTAAATTTAAATCTCCTACCACAAATACATCAGAAGTCTCTGGCTAATTTGCAATTATTTGTATCTGATGTAGGAACATTTGTGTTTCACAAGTTATTAATTTACAGTCAAATATATAAAATGATAATTCATAACATACAACTTTTAGTATACTTTTGGTTTATTGGAGAATTACATACAACTCATTATATCCCTATTACAAAAAGGCTGTATAGCATAAGAGGTGAGCACTTAGGTTTAAGAGTCAGATTGAATTTGAATTCCAGCCTTTCCATCTACCACTTCTCTGATTCGGTGTAAATTTATTACCTTCTCTAAGGCCTAATTTTTTTTTCATCTGTTAAATGGGTATAATAATAGTATCTATCACATACAGTTGTGAGGATTAAATAAGATAGTTGTATAATCCAATGCCTGTCATGTATCAAATACTTGGTGTTATCTGATATTATTATAATTGTTAATATATACCTATAATCAGGATTTAAGGGGACCATGGTCATTTTAGGATGAAAGTAATGGCATTACACTATAGTGTTCAGAAAACATAGAGAGTTCAGTGATTAAATACATAGGATCTGGAGTAAAACCTCGACTTTGTGCCTTAGTTTCTTCATTTGAAAATTGGGGATGACGGAAATATGTATATGTGTGTGTGCATATATAAAACATACATATATGTGTATAGACAGATATGAAAGAAGGAATGATGTTAAACGTTTAGAATTTATAGACATTTGTTCTCTACAATTTGAGAGAATAGCCCATGAAAGCTAGGGCTAGTGAAATTGTTTCCAAATATGTAATTGTTAGCCTCCCATACCTGCTGGTCTAAAAGCTGAGATGATATCGAAGTACTTGGGTGGCCCACTCAATTGAACATCCGATTTTGGCTCAGGTCATGATTTGTGAGATGGAGCCCCTCCCTCACAGGGCTCCAAGCCTCAGTGGAGTCTGCTGGTGATTCTCTCTCTCCCTCTCCATCTGCCCCTCCCCTGGCTTTCGTGCATGCGCTCCCTCTCTAAAATAAATAAATCTTAAAACAAAAACTGAGATGATGGTTCTTAAGCTCTTTTCTTGTTTCTGATTCAGGGATAAATTATCTGGAAGGACTTATTTTTTTATCCCAGAGGGTAGATCTGGAAGGCAGCCAAAGTGTGGTCTGACTGGTTTCTGTAAAATCCAGAAAATAAGAGGGCAGGAAGAAAGTAGGAAGAGGGCTAACAGAAGTGCATTGCATTCTGGGAGATGTCTTATATACAAAACAAAGTGTTGGAGCTTCCTGTTAGTAACAAGACACCTGTTAGTACTCTTGGATTTATAGTTTCTTTTTCATGTGCTCCATTAATTCTGTGTGTTAGAGAACCAACCTCTAAGTCCAGGGAAATGCCTTCTCAATAGAGCAGAGGTTATTTACCAGGAAGCTTACAAAATTCTACACAGACCTAATGAGACCAAATAATTCGTAGCAGAGATATGCTTTAATGAGCACGTGAGAATGCTTGTAATTGGTAACTGAAGTACTAAGCTGCGCAGTGTTAGTTTTTGCTGCTTCTATTGAAAATTACATGGATGAATATAAATTGTTATGCCTAAACTGGCTTAATTATCTTTTCTAAACCATTAGAATGCTTTTATCATTGGTCAATCTCAAAGGTCAATCCCAGCCTTATTGAGGCCTATCTTGAATGAGAATGACTAAGATATTTTATTTTATTTTTTTAGGGAGCATGACTAAGATTTTAAAGACCTCATTTAATCAGACTGCTCCCCTCTTCACTCTTAAATTGTGATTTCAAATAACATAGAATTAAAAAGAAGAACAACTTTGTGTTATTGTCACTGTAAATAAGACTTAAGCCTGATACTTCACAATATGAATTTCCTTGGATTAAGATTTCATTTGTGTTTATGCTACCATGTTGCTATACTGATATGGTCAATCAATTTAATCAATACTATATGACAATAACTGATAAGCAGTTTTATTTTTTTAAATATTTGCTTATTTATTCATGAGAGACACATACAGAGAGGCAGAGACTCAATCTGAGGGAGAAGCAGGCTCTCTGCGGAGACCCCGATGTGAGACTCGATCCTGGGACCCCAGAATCACGTCCTGAACTGAAGGCATACACTCAACCACTGAGTCACCCAGGTGTCCCTGACAAGCAGTTTTCTTAGTAACTTCTCTATCTTTGAAAAAATAATTTCAAAAGAAGAAAAAAAGGTATGCTTCAATCAAAAAGTGGATCTCTATCAAACATAAGTTAGAAGTAAAGAGGAATAGGGCAGCCCGGGTGGCTCAGCGGTTTAGTGCCGCCTTAAGCCCAGGGTGATCCTGGAGTCCCGGGATCGAGTCCTGCATCAGGCTCCCTGCATGGAGCCTGCTTCTCCCTCTGCCTGTGTCTCTGCCTATCTCTCTGTCTCTCATGCATAAATAAATAAAATCTTTGTTAAAAAAAAAAAAGTAGGGATCCCTGGGTGGCGCAGCGGTTTGGCGCCTGCCTTTGGCCCAGGGCGCGATCCTGGAGACCCGAGATCGAATCCCACATCGGGCTCCCGGTGCATGGAGCCTGCTTCTCCCTCTGCCTGTGTCTCTGCCTCTCTCTCTCTCTGTAACTATCATAAATAAATAAAAATTAAAAAAAAAAAAAAGTAAACAGGAATATATCATAGATACTGTAATACAATTGGCAATTGCTTTATTTCTACTTTACATTTTTACGGGGGGAAACCTCGCATTATAGTTTAAAATGAACATTTTCTAATAATATTTAAACTTTTTCCATATATGAACACCAGTTAAACTCATAATTTGACTGTAACATATCTGAGCCAATTTCTGTTTGCCACAGAAAGCCATTATAATATGACCTAATTTGACATTAAAAAAAATTGCCATTAATGACCTTTGGCACAAATAGAAAGGGAGCAGCACTGTACCAGAAGATCTAAATCATAAAGGAAAAGTGAGATTTTTTTCCTAGAAGAATGCCTGTCAGATGTAACCTTCCTTGCTTTTTGGTGAAATGGGATTCACTGTGTCATTTTGTAGTGGGAGAATTTCTCAATTATTCTGCTGCGGAAACTTTCCCTGTTGTGTCCCTTAATTTTTTTTTTTTTTTTTTTTTTTAGCATAGTTTCTGTGATCTGATATTATAAGCACACCCTTGCAAATCATCAACTATAATATCTCTTGCCTTCAATCTTACTTATCTAGAATATATGTAATTCTGACTAAACCCCAACCATTCATACTTGCACTTGAGCAGCTGAGCATGTTTAAGAAAACCATGGAAGCATGATGTTTGGTCCTGCTTGATATTTATGACCACAGATGTCAAGGGGGCCCTCAGTACTGCCCAACAGTGGACTACATTTTCTAGTCATTTGAAAGACTCCTGTTCTTTTTTTTTTTTAATTTTTATTTATTTATGATAGTCACACAGAGAGAGAGAGAGAGGCAGAGACACAGGCAGAGGGAGAAGCAGGCTCCATGCACC
Organism: Canis lupus dingo; assembly: GCF_003254725.2. NCBI lineage: Eukaryota > Metazoa > Chordata > Mammalia > Carnivora > Canidae > Canis > Canis lupus. The sequence goes on from NC_064243.1 coordinate 34,657,792, forward strand.
GGGAGCCCGATGTGGGACTCGATCCCGGGTCTCCAGGATCGTGCCCTGGGCCAAAGGCAGGCGCCAAACCGCTGCGCCACCCAGGGATCCCAAGACTCCTGTTCTTACAGTGCTTCTTACACCTATTTTCCTCTGTCCTCAAACCTTGGGCATTCCTTTCCTGATCCTCTCACTCTTAAATCTCTTACTTGGAGAACAGTATTCCTGTTGGCCAAAGAATATAATGAATTTGCAGCTTGTTTCAATAAGAAAGCAGAAGAAATCAGAAGAAACTTCCTCATTCTCCCACCATCAGATTTGCCAATCCACTTTCGTCTAAAACTATATTCCATCTTCTCTCCTGTTAAAATGGAAGCACTGTGTGTACTTCGGAGGACAACTTTTCCTCTGGTACGCTGCACTTCACAACCTCTTGCCAACTTGAGCATTCCCTTTCTGAGATTCTCTCCTCTCTCTATGTATTATACAATTTTCCATTTTGACTGCTTCATTCCCATCAAGCTACAAACATACTATGTTATCTGTCAACGTAAACACAACAAAATAAAACTTACCTTGGTCTTGGATCTTTTAGTGCCACCTTATTTTACTTGTTCCGTTTTCAGCAAAGCTCCTTGAAAGGACTATCTACACTTTCAGCTTCCACTTCCTCTTCTCACATTCTCTCTTAAACCCGTGCTGCTCTGCTGAAAGAGTTCTAGTTAAGGTCGTCAGTGGCCACCACATTGACAAGTAGAATGGTCAATTCTGAGTTTTCGTTTAACTTAATCTCTCAAGAGCATTTGATCCAGTCATACACCTTCTCTTTTTTGAAACACATTCTCAAAACTTGGTTTCTGGCAAATATACTCTCTTGACTTTCCTCCTGCTTCTCTGGCTATTTCTTCTTAAGTCTTCTTTGCTGGTTTCTCTTTTTTTTTTTTTTTTAACCTTTCAATATTGAGTGATCCAGAAATCAGTCCTAAACTCTTTTCTCTGTATCATCTATATTCATTTCTATGGGCATCTCACCAAGCATTATGGCTTTAAGTACCTTCTAGGGATGATGATCCTTTATATTTATATCTGAGCTCCATATTCTTATATCCAACTGCCTGCTTTCTGTCTTGATTAAAGGATTAATCTGCATTTCAAACTTAGGTTCAAAACCAATTCTTGGTTTCATCTCCCACCTCCTATTTTACCTCAGTGTTTTCTGTCTCAGTAAATAACACCATCATCCAGAATTGTGGTGTTGGACACATCCAGAGTGCATTGTTCATCTGAGTTAATTGAATTTTTATTTGTATTTTCCATGGATTTTCCCAAAGAATATCTCATTTATTTAAAGTGAACTTGAAAATGTAAACAATTTGGCAACCATATCTGGCTCTTAAAATTTTCAACCTCTCTGGGCAGCTACTATAGTGGTTATGTGATGAAAATAACCAACTAATATCCATCTGTGTGAGTGAGAAATCATGAAAATTAGAGAGGATAACTTTCATATTGGCCAATGCATATAATGCAAAAACAAAAAACAAAAAACAAAAATAAAACCTTCCAACCAGTTTTAAGTCTTGGATAAATTTTATCAAAAGGTTTTGGTTTTTTTAAAAAAAGCTTTTTTTTTTTTTTTTTTTTAAGTAGCATTTGAGGGGGCGGTAACCACACATTTTTTTATTCTGTTAAAGATGGCCATGTTTATTTTTGAATTAGAAAGTGATAATATTATGTAGAAGATTGAAATAATTGACCAAAAATACTAAGGGAACTAATAAGTGATTATAGCAAGAATTGTAGGATACACTTACTTTCCTATGTACCAGTGAAGAACAAATGGAATTTGAAATTATTTTTTTTTTTAAGATTTTATTTATTTATTCATGAGAGTGTGTACACAGAGAGAAAGAGAGGCAGAGACACAGGCAGAGGGAGTAAGCAGGCTCCTCGCAGGGAGCCCGATGTGGGACTTGATCCCGGGTCTGGATCCCGGGTCTCCAGGGTCACTCCCTGGGCTGAAGGTGGCACTAAACCGCTGAGCCACCCGGGCTGCCCTGGAATTTGAAATTAAAAACAATGCCATTTACATCTGGACCCCTGAGAATGAAATACTTAGGTATAAAACTAGCATAATAAGTACCAGGTCTCTGTGGGGGAAACTATAAATCTCTGATGAAAAAAACCAAATAACTGGATAAATGCAGAGATTTTCTATATTTATGGATAAAAAAACACAATATGCCAAGATGTCAGTTCTTCATCACTTGATCTATAGATTCAGTTTTATCCCAATCAGAATCCCAGTGAGTTATTTTGTGGGTATCAATGTACTGATTCTAAAATTCATATGGAGAGACAAAAGACCCAGAATAGCCATTATAAGACTGAAGGAGAACAAAGTTGGAGGACTGATACTACTTGACTTAAAGACTTGCTGTAAAGCTGTAATTCTCTAGTCTATGTGGCATTGGCAAAAGAACAGATAAATGGATCAATGGAATGGAATAGGAGAGGCTAGCAAAAGACCCAAGTAAGTTCAGAAACTGGTCTTTGACAGAGGAATAAAGATAGTCTTTGCTGGAGCTGTACATTCACATGCAAAAAACGAATCTAGACATAGACTTTCCACTTTTAACAAAAATTAACTCAAAATGGATCACAGACTTAAATGTCAAATGCCAAACTATAAAACTCCTATAATATAGGAGAAAACCTAGATGACTTTGGGTATGGTGATGACTTCTTACATACTACACCAAAGGCGTGATCCATGAAAGAAATCTTTGATAACTGGACTGCATTAAAATGAAAAATGTCTGCTCTACGAAAGATAAGAAAAAGAGAAGATAAACCACAGACTGGGAGAAAATATTTGCAGAAGGCATGTCTGATAAAGCACTGCTATCCAAAATGTACAAAGAACTCTTAAACCTCAACAGTAAGAAAATCTGATTAAAAAAAGACCAAAGTCCTTAACAGATACTTCACTAAAGAAAATATACAGAAGGCAAATAAGCATATGAAAAAATTCCCCACATCATATATCATCAAGGAAGTAAAGATCAAAACAACAGTGAGCTACCACTACACACCTCCTAGAATGGCCAAATTCTGGAACACTGACAACACCAAATGCTGACAAGGATGTGGAGCAACAAGAACTCTCATTCATTGCTGGAAAAGGTGTGGCCACTTTGGAAGAGAGTTTGGTTGTTTTTTGCCAAAACTAAATATGGTCATACCGTATGATCCAGTAATCATGTTCCTTGATATTTACCCAAAGTGGTTGAAAGCCTATGACCATGAAGGAACCTGCACATGGATGTTTATAATGGCTTTATTTGTAATTGCCAAAACTTGGGAACAACCAAGATTTCCTTCAGTAGGTGAATGAATAAATAAAGGTGGTACATTAGACAATGGAGTATTATTCACCACTAAAAAAAAAAATAACCATCAAGCTATGAAAATACATGGAGGAATTTTATTTTATTTTTTTTAAAGAAAGGAATTTTTTTAAAGATTTTTATTTATTCATGAGACACACACACACACACACACACACAGAGGCGGCAGAGACACAGGCAGAGGGAGAAGCAGGCTCCATGCAGGGATCCTGACATGGGACTCGATCCTGGGTTTCCAGGATCACACCCTGGGCTGAAGGCAGCGCTAAACCACTGAGCCACCCAGGCTGCCCACATGGAGGAATTTTAAATGCATATTATTAAATGAAAGAAGGCAATCTGAAAGGGCTACATGTAGTATGACTCCAACATATGACATTCTGGAAAAGATAAAACTATAGATACAATGAAAGCATCATTGATTGGCAGGAGTTGGTAGAAGGAGGGATGAATAGATAGAACATAGAGGACTTTTAGGGGAGTGAAAATACTCTGATACCATAATAATAGATACATGTCATTATACATTTGTTCAGACCAATAGAATAGACAACATCAAGAGTGAACTCTAAGGTAAACTGTGGACTTTGGGTGATGATGACATGTCAGTGTAGGTTCATCAGCTATAACAAATGCACTACTCTGGCAGGGGATTGTTGATGATGGGGGAGGCTGTGGAGGAGGAGCAGGGGTGTATGGGAAAACTCTGTACCATCCTGCTATTTTTCTGTGAACCTAAAACTGCTTTTAAAAAAGTCTTACATTTTTGGGGGCACCTTGGTGGCTCAGTCGGTTAAGTATCTAATTCTTGATTTTGGTTCAGGTCATGATTTCAGGGTAGTGAGATTGAGCCCTATGTTGGGCTCTGTGCTCAGCATGGAGTCTGCTTGAAATTCTCTCCCTCTGCTCACACACATATTCTCTCTCTACAGTAAATAAATTAATCTAAAAAATAGTCTTATTTTTGAAAAAAGTAAATATCAAACATCAAAGTAAAAATGCATCATTAGCTCTTTTTATATGCTGTTGCTCCTGAAGAAAACTTCAAACTTTTCAGCCAGAAATATTGCAAAGATCAAAGAGGCTTTCAAAGGGATTTCTAACCAGCAATAAATATCAGTACTCTCTTTCTGCATTATCCAGGCTTGTTATGCTCTATTGCATAGGGTATTCGATATTCTAAACAAGACAAAAACTTTCCAAAGGTCAGTCATGGAACAAATGATAAACATAAAGCAGTATAATAAATCGGTGCACAAGTTATTGAGCTTATTACTACTGTTGCTTTCCATGTCATATTACTTTCCCATCCTATATTTCTGCCTTTTACCTAGAGGTTGTTGCCATCTTGAGTTTTGTGTTTATCATTCCCCGTTTTAAAAAATAGCATGTACTTCTAAGCAGTATATTGTGTTGGTTAGTTTTGGATAGGGCCTTTATAGAAATGGTATCATTATGGAGCTTTCTTTATCCAAAAAGAAATAGCATGTCTGAGGAGGGTAAACCTGTACAATGAGCCATTGTGATACTGTTTACATGCCTGTGTTTTATATTGCTTTGAGTACTATGTAATTTGGTCTTGCAACTGATTAGACAATTAGGAATTGGAAGATGATATGTAAATGTTACTGTCTAACTGACAGAATGATTTATTAGAAACGTATACTTGTGGAATTCACCTGCCTTGTTGTTTGGGAGGCCCAGTGCCAAACCAAAACATGTGTGTTAATGGCAGACCTGTAGCCAGCTTTTTAAGAAAATTCAGCCAGAGTTGAATTCCATTCAAATACAGCAGTTTGTTTGCCAGTGGTGTCAATACTGATTTTAAAATGTATTTACTGAGGTGCCTGGGTGGCTCAGTTGGTTAAACATCTGCCTTCAGCTCAGGTCATGACACCAGGGTCCTAAGAGCCAGCTTCTCTCTCTCCCTCTGCTGCTCCCCCTTCTTGTGCACTCTCTCACAAATAAAGAAATAAAATCTTTTAAAAACTGTATTTACCTTTTTTATAGCTTTGATCAGCATTGTCGAAACTTTCAACACACTTGGATATATCTTATGGGCCTAGCTTAATTTTTTGCATCTGCTTATGCTAGTACTTTCTATTCTTCCAATGCCAACTGCCAAGTGGATTCTCTGAACCGTAAGATTTACATGAAGAAGCTTTCCCTTCGTTCTTAGGAAACTCCAAGGACTACTCATTGACCCAGGTTATTTACTTTGGTCTCAGAGATGGTTGGGGTTTGTTTTCATTAAAATTATTCTTTTAACTAAAGCATTTTGTCTCAATGTGATTTGGATAGAAAATGCTATCAACTATTTTTATAAGGAAAGCAAAAACACAAAAAAGACTGACATTTGGTCAAAACTATAATCTACGAAATAAAAAAAGCATTCATTTACTTTAGGAAATAACAAGAATTTATATTATAAAACTGTGTAGTTAAAGCTACCTAGTTTTAAAAGTGCTTTCTTAATATTCTGATCTATCTTTATTCCCTTTGTTAAAAATACATACCCCCGATGAAGATTTTATAAGATACTAGTGGAGAATAGAATAATATACTTAAAGTCTACGGCCTTACATAATTACTTTAAGCTTACTGTTATAAAAGTTTGAATTTTATTTTGTGTCATCTTTGTATGCATATCTGAGAAGCTTTGATTTTTTTATGAACTCTTTTTACATATGTTTTTTTTTCTTTTCTTTTTACATATGTTAAACGGCTTTGAGTAGCAGGTATTTAGGTATGTTGATTAACATGGGATGTCATATTGCTGACTTTTATTCTTTAAATTTCTATTTTGGGGGAACAAAGTGAGAAAATGTGATAGTGAGAGGGTACATGCAGAGGCATCTGGGGGATCACTGAACCCAATGATCAAAATAATCCTGGAGAGAACATTCCATCAGTACAAGTAGCCCGAAAGAGTGGTACATATCAATTATTCACACCATGTGTGAATTACTCTAATTAGGTAATCACATTGTTTGCCTTCTACCATTTTAGCCTAATTTCTGGAGAATTATTGGTTAGAAGAAAGAGGATTGAGTTGGAGGGGTGGGGAGAGGAAGATCATGCTTAAGGGCATGAATTCATTCTAGAATAGAGCTTGAAGCAGGTATAGATCTGCAGAGGCCCGAGACTGATGGAGGACAGCATAGGCATGGGGCTCTGAAAATCAGAGAGATGGAGTCCAGAAAGGCTTGTCAGATGTAATCTCCATAGAAACCATCTACTGTGACTCCTGAGTTAATGCCTGAGCAAATATTTTCAGTCAGAAGAATGACTTAAAACATCTAGGAGATGTTAACATGGAAATGTCATTCTTTCTGGACTCCAGGTATTTTTTTAAAGACTGTAGACCCAATATACTCAATGGGAGATTGTGTTAGTTTTTCATTGTTGCATTCATTTTGACATTATGAACTCTGAATATAAGTGTCCTAGATAAAATAATAGTGGCTGATGATATTTTTCATAACTATCATACACCTTTATTTTTTCATCCTAGGTAATAGATACCTGACTTAATAAAATACAAAGGTTAGTTATAAGCAGAGATAGATGTAGACGTGTCAAGTAGTCATTTAGTATTTTATCAAAACCAAAATCAAAGAAAAAAATTAAACTCCATTAATCTGATTGCCACATTATTATTTTTTTTATATTATACCGGAGTCCCAAAAATTTGTGTATACATTAGGCACAAATACCTAGCATACAGATATGTCTTAAGTCATTGTCAGCGAATCTGTTCTTTTGGAAAGTATCACCAGATTATATGTTTAAAATCAACATGATGGCAAGGAAAAATAGCCATTTTTATTAGTTGACTTGTTTACTTAACAAGTACTTTCTGAATACCTACTATGTACCATGATGCTAGATTATAGTAATACAGTGACAAGTAATATACAGTCCCTGCCTTCAAAAATGCTGTAGTCTAAGAGGGGTGTCAGGCCCAAACACTTACAAAACAGTGTGGAAGTATAGGGAGACAGACATAGTAGATCTTATGAGTGATTGAAAAGTCTACTCCTAACCATCACTGTTGGATCCTAAGGTGACATTGATTAGCTACATTAAGTCCAGCCACATAAAGAACCACATTGCTTGGTAGAATGTATATATCCATTCTGCCTTTGCCTGGTGAAGTATATGGCTGTATTTAGAAATTCACTGTTTTAGCTCATCAAGGTTTCATTTATAGCATTGACAGGGCAGATGTGATAAATATAGATGTTTTCTAAAATGAGCTACTGAATGTCCTTTTTCCTGATAAGTTCTAGCCCAAAATTGTTCACTAAAGGAGAATTACTAGAGCCTTGGAAGAGGTTTGGTCACTGGCCAGGATTCTTATGAGTAACTGAGTGAAAAATACTTGCCCATCAAAATATTTTTGCCTTTATTTTCTGCCCTAAATGGAAGGAATTGACAGTGTTTCTGATCTGCTGCAGCAGCTGCTTCTGGGGATGCTGGAGATGCTGGAAGGGGACTTCTGTTTTTATTTTGATCAACCCCAGAGGTGTTCCCCAAAAGCCACGTGATAAGCAAATGTAGAGCTCAAGAGTAGGTCTATGCTGGTTTCTGAGACTTTTCTTTGTTACCTTTCTAGTGCCTCCTGAGGATGACTTTTTTTTCATTATTATTTAAGAGTTTTACAATTTATCATTCAATTCCATGGAAACAGATGAGGTACTAAAAAACAAAACAAAAAAAAAATAGAAACACCAAAAAGTTGAAGTGCTTACAGCCCTACAGCCTTTCTTTTAATTCTGAGGGTGGTGTTTTCTTCCTACCTCATTTTAGTGGAAGGATTCTTATTTTTCATGAGGACCCCTCTTTCCATCCAGAGGATGCCATCAGAGCAGGAGGATAGTGTTCTCTTGTCTCAATGGGACACTTTGTAGTTCTAAAACTACAAAGTTTTGACACTTTGTAGTTCTAAAACTACAAAGTTTTGAGTCTATGACATTTGATTCACTAAGGACTTCTTAGGTTTTCCCAGATGTGATTGCTCTTACGTTTTTGTTTTTGTTTTTCAGTGCTGAATCAGAGAAACCTAAAAAGTCATAGAATATCCTGAATGTGTCCCAGAGCTGTAACTACTGAGCTTGGAAGTAAACCCCAGAAAAGGGGATATCTGTTCTGGACAGTAAATGGCACGTTAGCAGTTTAGCTCAGCTAAGATAGGATTCTCACTGTGCCTCTCAGCTCTTTGCCACATTTCTCTATTTTTACTAAATTTTGTTTAAAATCAGAGCAACATGGCACAGCCAATGAGAACAGAAGTAGAATTCTGAGAACGTGGTTGAGCTACAGTAATATAAGTGGCTAAGGATGCATTCCAGGCCAATAAAGCCAGATAAACAAAGGAATTTGGCCAAAGAAAGACGATTCAAGACAACACTGAGTTGGAGCAGCATGTGAAGGGAGAAGGTGGAGCCCTGCATGGCATTCAGAAGGGGGAGGTGTGAGAAATCTTTAAAATGAGGCTGTTGATGAACCCACGGGGTGTGAGCAAATAGAGCATTGACCTTCAGGGAAGAAAATCAGGAAGTTCAGGAATCTTTTGTGTATTGTAATTTTAATATCACATACATCCTTAAGGCTAAAATATTTTCCTAGGAGTATGATCGCTGGAATACTTCCTCAAGTTGACTATAAACACCACGAAGTGTAGATTTTACTGAGAAAAAAGTGTCAAATGATATCAATATTTTTCCTACAGCTCCAGAAAAAAATGTGGCCACAAGCAAAATTCTATCCTTGAATTGGCAACACAAATGAAATGGTTCATTTTCTGTAGGGGAATGTATTAGTGAGTTCTCTGATTTGTTTTTTGTTGTTGTTGTTGTTTGTTTGTTTGTTTTAATTTAAGTAGTCTGGGTTCTGATGTAGGGTTTTACTTTGGAAGTTCAGTAGAAGGCAAGGACCTTCACACAGCTCTCTGCTCACTCAGTTGCAGTTGCTCCCACTCATTGAGATTCTGGCTCTGGGCAGCCAGACTCCCACTGGGGCAGCTAATAGGAATAGGGGATGGACTTGTGGAAACAGGTGGTAGGATTGGAAGCCATTATGGATATGGTGGCTTTTCCATAAGGTTTCCTCAAAGTCTGGTGAATGATTACAGTGAGCTTGTATGCCTTTCTTTCTACATTGTTATGGATTGAATTGTGTCCACCCCACCCATATTCCTATATCAAAATCCTAACGCCTGGTACCTCAGAATGAATTTTATTCAGAAATAGGGTGGTTGCAGGTCATAATGGCATAAAATAGACCCCAGATCCAACATGACTGGTGTCCTTATAAAAAGGGGAAATTGACACAGACACAACAGGGAGAACACTGTGTCAACATGAAGGCAGAGATTGGAATGATGCTTCTATAGGCCAGGGAGCACCAGAGATTGCCAGGAAACCAGCAAAAAACTAGGAGAGAGGGGATCCCTGGGTGGCGCAGTGGTTTGGCGCCTGCCTTTGGCCCAGGGCGTGATCCTGGAGACCCGGGATCGAATCGAATCCCACATCAGGCTCCCAGTGCATGGAGCCTGCTTCTCCCTCTGCCTGTGTCTCTGCCTCTCTCTCTCTCTCTCTGTGACTATCATAAATAAATAAAAAAAAAATTAAAAAAAAAAACTAGGGGAGAGTTATGGTACAGATTTCCCCTCAAAATCCTCAGAAGGAACCAATCTCTCAACAGCTTGATCTCAGACTTCTAGCTTCCAGAACTGTGAGAGGATCTATTTCTGTTGTTTAAGCTGTTCAGTTTGTGGTACTAGCAAATAAATATGTGCATTATCTATGCTTTTTGCCTCCAGTTCACGTTGCATTCACTGAGGTCAGAGACTACATCCTGAGCATATCAAATCCTCATCACATAGAACAGTGTCTATCACACTTAGGGAGACCCTCAAATATTTATTGAATTAATAAATCTGTTGGTTTCTACCAAAAAACATTTGGATATCTCTTACATAGGAGACCATATATTCTCTTTTCCCAGTTCTCAAACTTACTCCAATTAGGTCATTTTTGACTATGGATTAGGTTCAGGTGGCTTCCCTCAACTAATTCTTTTCCTCAGATCCTAACACTAACCTTCATTGCTGCATTTCTGTATTTAAAAAAAGTTAAACATAAAAATTTTTGTAGTATCTACAGATAAGTGAAGTTTTTAATACCAGTGTTCTAAAAAAAGCCTTCATTTACATTAAAATTTGTAGAGTTTGTATCAAACATTTGGCTAAGAGTCTCTTGAGGGGAGAAAAGCAATATTTTATTGACGGACAAAGTTAAGGATTCATTTTAATATAAAAATGCGTCTTCCTTATAGAGAGATATTCCTGGGTAAATAAAGAACATAAGTGGACAATTTGTTTAGACAGATCAAAGTGATAGCTTATCCAAAACATATCCATAGATGTAGACATTTACCATCTAGATTGTGGAAACTAGCTATACAAAATGGCAGTGCTAACATGAGTGAACTGAGACAGCTTTGAACTGTAAGTGAAAATGTAGGTTGTTAAAAGTCAACTGGAAAATGTTCCCCCATAAATGCAAGCAACAAAATATGCCAGCTGGCCATATGTGGAAGTCTCAGCCTCTATACACTTGAATTTTCACTTTGGTACTAAGTGGTTGAAAAGCAAAAGGAAGGAGCTTTCTGGAGACTCTGACAAGATGAGGTGACCTGGAAGATCACAGAAATGAGGAGAGAAATTCTGGGTCAGGTGGAAGAGATGTATCCTCTGTAATAGTTCTCTGAACCCCTAAGTTAGACATTTTTTCTGAAAGCTTGGTGATCAGCTAAAATACCCTTATGCCATAATAACCTCAAAATACTTTCAACTCAATTTATCTTTTATGTTTCAGTTCTTGTGGTTTCTTCGTGTTTGTTTTGTTGTTATTTCTTTCTTAAAGAGGCAAGTGAAGTACAAATACTTCCATTAAATTTTTGGTGCAGTTAAATATATGATGGACAGGATGGTTTTACATAAAACGTCCATCTGAAAATGCATTTGCTTGAATTTCTGTTGTTTTAACTAGAGTTGTATGTTTTGCTTTAATGTTTAGGTTTTGCAAGATGGCTGCACAAACGCTTTTGTGCTGAATTACATCTCTCAATCTACTGTTTTTTTTTTTTTTTTTTTTTTCTTTTTTTTTTCTCAATCTACTGTTAAGTAAAAAGTATTTCTAGAGAACAGGGATGCTTATCTTCTCTATAGTCAGAGGAGACTCTACAGTGGCTTCTCTCTACAGTGTTTGCTGCATATGGTTTTTGCAATGCTAGTGCTAATCAGAGGGACCAGACTCAAATCTGGTTTTAAAACATTCCAGATTTCCTCTGCTTAAAATGGTGAACTAAAATTTTTCTTTAAGATTTCTTACTACATTAGCATTTTTAAAAATTCACTCAATTTAAGACAGTATCTTGAGAAACCTAAAACCAAGCAAAAAGACTTGGAAGGAAAATGTCTTTTGACCGTGATGGTCAAATGTTTGTGGTGTCTATTTGATAGTGCAACAAGCGAAATAGAACTCCTTGCTTTTCCTTTTCCCTGATATAACCTCTGTTTCTAGGAATAAAAAATAGAAGGGCAGTTGACAGCTCAGAGAATTCTCACTTAACAACTTCAGCTGGATGGGGCCCAAAATCTGGCTCTGGTGTATAAAATTACTCTTTTAAATGTATGGAAGGACATTAACACTTGCCTTTGCCAGTTTCAAACATATATATATATATATATATATATATGTATATGTATATGTATATGTATATGTATATGTCTATATATCTATATATTTATATATACACACATATACTTATATATATATACTTACATATAATTATTATTATATATATTTATTGTTAGAAACATCTTTTAAACCCTTGGGCTATAGGTGTATTAGTGTAGAATACCATGATTCCATACACTTGACTTATCTTACTTACCCTATCCTATTTATTTTCTAAGCATGACAGACATATTGAGAAATACGCAATCTTTTATTTTTTTTTATTTTAAAAGATTTTATTTATTTATTCATGAGAGACACAGAAAGAGAGAGAGAGGCAGAGACACAGGCAAAGGGAGAAGTAGGCTCCATGCAGGGAGCCTAATATGGGACTCGATTCCAGGTCTCCAGGATCAGGCCCTGGGCTGAAGGCAGCGCTAAACCACTGAGCCACCCGGGCTGCCCAGAAGTACACAATCTTATATAAGTAATTAAAAAAACTTTTACAAAGGGAACACATCTGTGTAACCACCACTCAGAACAAGATATCAAATATGACCAAGACCATAGAAAGCAGCCTGTGTCTCCTCCATGTCCTTACCCTCTCCGAAGTAACCATTATGCTGACCTCTGACCTCTGCCACAGTAGGTTAATGCTGCTTGTTCTTAATTTCTGTAGAAATGGAATCATGCAACATGTACTAGTTTGTTTTCTAACTTCTTTTTGTTCGGTATTGTGTCTATGAGGGTTGCTGCTACATGAGGTTGCAAGTAGCACTAATATATTCTTTTTCATTGCTGTGTGGAATTCCATCTTGTATATTTTCAAATTTATTTCCCATTCTATTGATGATGCACTTGTGAGTTATTTCTAGGTTTTAGCTATTAGGGATAACGCATCTATGAACATGTTTTGAACATGTTTATATATGTGTTTGGTGCACCTATATGTGCATGTGTGCCTAGAATAGAATTGCTGGGTCTTCGGGTACACATATGTTCAGCTTCGGGGATACTGCCAAACAGTTTTCCAGAGTGGCTTTAAAAATATACATTCCTGCCAGCAGTGTTTAAGAATTCTGGTTCTTCTGCATCCGCACCAAAACTTTATAGTGTCAGTGGTTTTTTAAAATTTATTTTATTATTTTTATTAAGCTATTTAGGGGTAGGCAGTAATGCTTCTTTGTGGTTTCAATTTGTATTTCTCTGGTCACTAATAATGACAATTTTTTTTTTTTTTTTCCTACTGCCATTTGAATAGACTCATTTATGAAGTGCCCATTGAAGTCTTTTGCCATCTTAAAAAGTTGGGTACTCTCCCGTTGCCTTTCTGATTTATAGGAGGCTTAAAAAAAAAGGAGTCCTTTTTCAGATATATATATATTACAAATATATTTCCTTCTCTATAACTTATCTGCTATGTTCATGGTATTTTTTAATCAGTGGAAGTTCTTCTGAGCTTAATTTATTAATCCGTTGCATTACTGTATATGCTTTCTATTATCCTTTAAGAAATATTTACATAATCCAACCTCATGAAGATCTTCTCCTATGCTATACTAGAAGCTTTGTCATTTTGCCTTTTATGTTTAGGATCCATCTGGCAATGATTTTTGTGTGTGGTGTGAGGTAGGAGTGGAAGATCATTTTTTTCTCATGTGGATATCCATTCTTTTGACCAAAGGGTAGCAGTGGCAGCTTTACTATAAATCAAGTGACTGATTGTATGAGAGTCTGTGTCTGGACTCTGTTCTGCTCGTTTAGTCTATTTATCTATCCTTGCACTGATGCCACACTCTTCTAATTACTATAACTGTAAATTAAATCTTGATATCTGGTAATATAAGTCCTCAAACTCTCTTCTTCTATAGTATTTTTATTCTCCTTGGCCTTTTGCATTTTCATTTAATTGTAGAATCTGCTTTCCAAATTTTACACAAAAAGTTTTAGACTATTCATTGGAATAACATTGAATCTATAATCAGTCTAGTAATCGTTCACATTTTGCAATATTGTGCCTTCTAGACATAGTATTTTTCTCCATTTCTTTAGGTCTTTATCAACCTTATCTCAGTAAAGTTTTGTGGTTTTTCTTTGTGGCAATCTTGCACATCTTTCGTTAGCTTTATTATGAGGTATGTGCCCTCTTTTTAGTAAAGAGCTGCTTCTAGTTTGAGTAGAAGAAAGTTCTTCCTTTTGATTCACACCCTTCAACAAGATATTACAGAGAAACTCTATTTTGAAACTGAAGAGAGGAAGTGCCCTTGCACCTTAAGGAGGAGGTGTGGGGTTTTTTGTTGTTGTTGTTGGTTTGAGGTAGGTGAGAGGTAGTATGTCTTGTCCAGATGGAATCTTTGGAATATCCTTCAAAGCAACAGATGTGTGTGGGAAGACTGACAGTATATTGAGAAGCAGACTGACTTACTGCCTTGAGTAATTGCATGGTTGAATGAAGAAACCAGTGCATATTTTAAGTATCTGAAGCACTTTCATTGAATGCCCATTCTAAGCCAATAGATTATATCTTGGACCTACCTTCCTAAATCTTTGACTTACCTTCACCAATCACCAGAGATCAAAAGTTGTAGAATTACTGATCAAATATTATCAAGGTGACTGAATAAGGAATAAATTTGTTGAATTTACCATCAAGCGTTATTTCCCATTAAATTTTTAAAATCTTCAAAATTTAATAAATCATACGTGAGTCAGTGAAGGCTATTGTTTCAAAGTTGAAGTCTCTTGGAATTCTAATTACTTGCTTTATTTTTCTTCCCTTTTGTAGTCACACTTTGGGAAAGATTATTTCTTACTGACTTGAAAGGCTATTTTTGAAATACCCTACACTCTAAACACCTATGTGTGGTACCCTACATTCTAAACACCTATGTGTGGACAGTTGCCTGTTGGGCTTCTCTGTTTAAGCACCCCAATGACATCTTAAATTTAATACATCAAAGGAGGAAACTTTTTAGCATGCTCTGCATCTTGGTGAGTGGCACCTTTTGCGGTAGGCCTGAAGGCTGGGAGTGGTTGTCAACTCTTCTTTCTCCTTTTTCCCCCCAATAGCCAGTGGTCGCATCCTCGCTACACTCCTTTTTTTGAGTTCCACTGCCTTTTTTTCTGTGCTCACACCTGGCATACTTAAATAGCCTCCCTGCTAGCTCTCTGCCTTCAAAATTGTCACTCCCCAAATCATTATCTGTTCTCAGGGTGATCTTTCCAGAATGTGCTACTCCTCGTGTAAATCTCTACACTGGTTCTATTTAACATAAAAGTAAAACTTCTTAATATAGCTTTCAAAAGCTAGTCCTATTCAAGCTCCTCTGCCTTCTCCAGTCTCATCTCTCGACATTACCCTTTTTTCAAGTGACGTAGTAGTTATCCAGAGCTATTTGCCATTCCTTCCATCACTATGCCTGCCCTTCAGAGGTGCTGCTGCTGCCGGAACACGCACACTACCCATCATCCTCCTTTGGGGATGACCTCTTATTCCTTCTTTAAAGCTCAACTCAGATATGATACATCCTAGGGGAAAGCTTTCCTCATCCTTCCCCACCAGTCTGGATAATATTATAAGGCATTAAAAGTATTTATTTTGATCATCCCACTCTGAACTTCTTGAAGGCAAGAAGATAAACATGCCTTTCATGTTTATATCTTCCCTCTGTGGCTTCTCTTATAAACGGGCACTGTGATAGGCTCTCGGTTTTCAAAGGTGAAGGTATAACTTCTTCCCTTGGACCTCTTACAATATAGAAGGTGAAACAGAAACATGAACAGATAATCACTGTGTAATTTGATGAGTGTCACATTACAGGTATTTTTAAAACATGGAAAAAGGAGTGCCTGAATCTGGGTCTGAGAAAGTTCTATTTAAGTATACACAAGGGATCTCCAGAGAAATGTTGTGTGGAGAAACAATCCTCTAAGTAAAGATTATCTCCAGGAAAATTCCTGGCAAATTCATAGCCAGTTTTACCAGATACTGTCCAGAAATTGTTCATTCAGATCTCCAGATGCACAGAACTGCAGGAGAGCTAAAATATTTGCCAATGATACTTGAACATGTAAATAAACATTAGGTGGTTCAGTTGGAGGGATATACACATTCGGCATTAGTTAAGACTGGAAAGAATCAGCATCTTATTATGTGTGCTCAGGAGCTCTCTGACATAAATTCTAACCCTAATTGAGAAAAAAAGTCTACCCTGACTTTGTAAATATTTGTCTTTATGGTGAATAAGAAGAAGCACCTTTTTTTTTTTCCTGTATATAATGTTAAATCCCAAAAAACAATCCAGCAAAATAGGATCTTTACATTTTGGTCTCTTTCTACTCACGTTCCAGGAGAGGACACTCCATGGTTGATAGCTGTTTTATAGACAGGTTACCAGGCTTGAATGGTAATGACCAGAGCCTTATGTAGTTTAGGAAGACTGTACCATAGTGGTCAGAGAAGGAAGCCAATTCATGTGGCCTAAGTGATCTAGTCTTTTTACAGGATTGTTTACAGTAGGGGCCTCCCTACTGATACCTGTAGACTTGAGGGACCATGACTGAGCTTCAGGGGGTTTGGAGAGTCCCTAAAATCCCACGCAAAATTGAATGTGAGCACATAGGGATAAAGGTAATAATTTTCATCATGACCTTAAACTTCTTGTAACTCACAGGACCACTGGTCTAGTTTATGTTTATTTTATTTATTTATTTTGTAATCATTTATTGAGGATTTAGCTATGAGTCCTTTTGCTCAGGGCTGATTTACTATTGTGATATGTGTTGCAGGGATGCATGGAATGATTCAGATTCAAGTTAGCACTAATTGAGAACTGATGTTCCAGGTGCTTCCACATGCAGGATCTCACTTAATCTTCACAGTACATCTGTGTAGTCATACTCTTACAACCATTTTACAGAAAAGGAAACTGAAGTTCAGAGTATAAAAAGAACTTCTTCAGGGCAACTGAGTACTCAAGCAAGTACACTGGGCTTAAGACTATAAGACTGGGTGCCTCAGTCAGTTAAGCATTTGACTCTTGATCATGGCTGAGGTCACGATCTCAGGGTCATGAGATCGAGTCCTATATGGGGCTCCATGCTAGATGTGGAGCCTGCTTAAGATTCTGTGTCTCCCTCTGCCCTCACTCCCAGTCTCCCTCTCTCTCTCTCAAAAAAAAAAAAAAAAAAACAAACCTGTGTGTGTGTGTGTATCGTGCATATATGTGTGTGTGTGTATACATATACACACACATATATATATACACACAAAATATATACTTATATATTTTGTATATATATAAATAAAGACAAATAGAACATTGTGCTTCTCCTACTTCTAGAGTAGACAGTAGGTGTTTCTGCAACACTTAAATATAGTGACATACATGCAAGGATAGAAACTAGCCCAGGCTGTACAGGTAGCTACAGTTCAAAATAAGTTTTTAGATCCCCTCCACCGCCACCTTCCCCCAGAAAACTGATTTAGTAGGTGTGCTCCTCCTAGTGAGAAGTACTAGAAGGACATTTTGATTGTGTGAGTTCTCTTAGGACAGAGAAGTACTGTAAACATTTTCTTAACCTAATTTGATTGCAAACAAATCCCAAGCCTAACTACCATTCCAGACACTGAGGTAATGGCATCAACTATTACATGGCCCTGAAAAGCAGGAAAGTTAGTAGAAAAGTGTATTTTCAAGCTGAGCTATCAAAACATGTATCTGTTTTCAAAAATCTTACAGGGACAATAAATTTAATACCTGGGTATTTTTTCCTCCTCCCCAAAACAGTATAACCGGTTTAAAACAACACTAGATAATTCCTAAGGGGAAATGCTGCAAGAACCTTTGACATAATTAGTTTATGTTTTCGCTTGCTGTTTTAGTTACACATTTGCAACAAGTTCTCAGAAATATGAATGGAAAAACTTCTCTGATTCCACTTTCAAAAGAAAGTGGGAAAGAAAATGCACAAAGTTGGGAGTGGTGGCAGGAGAAAGAGAATTTGAGCAAATATGAGGCCAATACTATTTTTATTTCATTAACAACTAAGCATAGTGAGTTATAATTTGAGTAGAATGTTCAGGTTGTAAGTCTGTATTTTTCCAAATAAAAAAGTTTATTAAACTGCAATCAAATTTTCAATGAAAGTCAGCTTACAGGTTTTTGACCACTATATGATCATCAATTGTCTAAAGTATCCTGGCTAAAAGGTTTATTTTTAGGTCATTATTTCCTTGTATACATGTTTTTCATAAATTTGAGATGCTGTATATAAAATGCTTTTCTGTGCCTGTATTTCTCCATGTGTATAATCAGGATTATCGGAGTCCCCAGTTCATGTGGTTGTGGTCATGATTCAATGAGATAAATCAGTAATGTGCCCAGGACAGTTCTTGGCACTCACTCACCGTTCAGGTCATATTAGTTGTTGCTCTTGTGGTTCTGGTTACTTTTTGTTACTGCTTTTTATACTTGGTTATCTAAGTATTTTCTCAAGTTAACTGTTGTTCAAACACATGGTGTTTCCTGGATATATAACATTCCACTTCTCCCTCAAGATTTAAGTAATGTCATTTTGGTCAGTTTAGCAATTTCCAGATTGTTGATGGTATAAACTCCACTGAATTAAGCATGCTTATCCATAAGTCTTGGTGACTAAGTATGATGCATTTCTAAAAGTATTTTAAAGACCTTAGATTCATATGTCCAAATTACATCCCTAAAAGATTCTACCCATTTGGAAGTGCCTACTTGTATAACAGTGTTTAAGTAAGAATTAAGTAAATACAGAAGAATGTGAAGAAATGTCAGAGAAGGCTGTAAGTTTCAGAGCCAGAATATTTGCATTCATTTATACTGTAGGAGGCAAGACAAACATATTATGACATTTATTATTTTTCATGCTTAAAAGAAGCATTTGTGTGATGAAGAGCATCATGTCGAAGTCAAGAGGCCTGATTCCTATACTGACTGATAAAGGAATATATATAAGCTTGAAGTCATCCTACCTCTCAGAGTACACTCAAATTTTGTAAAATGGTGATAAAAAAGTCTTAAAGGACTTTTGTGGCAGTTAAGTAAGATTGTGCATGAAAAGCATCAAGCAGAGGTCCTGGCGTGTGGCAAGCACCTAGGGTTGACCTCAGTGTTATTGATCAAGAGTGTAATTTTTGTTGAAGAACAAGCCTTCACCTTCCTCAGTTTATGGCATCCATAGATTTATACAGTAGCAGAGTTTCCATTAGGTATCTTGGCTGTATTGTCAACATTTTTATTATCTTGATTCAGGTTAACTTGATATAGTTCTGTTCCTTGATGAAACATACATTTGGCTCCTGCCTTGTTCCAGGCACCAAACCTATATCATTGGTGAGCCACGAATGAATAAAATATTACTTTGCCCTGGATAGGCTCACAATCTAGGCAGGAAGTGATTATCATTTTTTTCTGGATGAAGTTCTTTTCTTTATATGTAATGAACATTTTTTGTACTCTTCATGTGCTAGTAGGTATTTGGGGTTGAAAGTAAGTAATTTGAAAACCAGGCCCTGCCTCGAAGATGGTAGGAATGCTATATGCGGGTTAATTGGCATACATTGGTACAAAGCATATGGGCTTTTAGTCAAAAGACCTGACATTTAGGCTTCAAAACATCCTTGTTGAATGACTTCGAGCAAGGCTGGCCCCTGTATTCTGAGTGAGCTGGAGTAGAGTGAGTGGGTGAGGGGAGGTAGCAGGAGAGAGGGAAGGGCTTTATGAGACATGTTGTTAAGGACTTTGACTTTTACTGGACCTGATATAGGAAGCCTTCGAAGGGGTTTGAACAAGTGACATGATCTGACTGTAACGGCCTCATTCTGCCTGCTGTATAGAATAGAGGGGAGAAGACCAGAAAACAGGGTGGTCAGATAGGAGGTTTTTCCAGCAAACCAAGTGAGAGTAGGTGGTAACACAGACCATGCATGAGATAGTAGCAGAAGTGGTGCACAGTGTCAACAGGATAAAGCCAACAGGATTTGCTAATGAATTTCATTCACGGGGCTTGAGGTCCCTGTAACTATAAAATCTGAGTTGCCATAGATTGAGACAAAGTAACAGACTTGTTGCAGGAACACAAGGAGTTCATTTTTGGACTTGTTAAGTTTGAGTTGCCTATTCCACATTCAACCATAGATGTCAAAGAGACAGTTGGCATTCAAAGGAGACGTCACAGCTAGAGATGTAAATGTGGGAGTCATTATCAAACACTGGATCAGAACTCCACAGCTGGAAAAGAGAAGAGGTCCACTGACTGAGCCCTGGAGAGTACACCAGAGTTTGGAGGTTGAGAAGTTAAGAAGATAAAAGTAAAGAGATGGAAGAGTATTCACTGGGAAAGATGAAAAAGCCAACTTGCAGAAAATCTATATTAAAGCCCATTATGTGTCATAAACTACCATATAGGTGGTCATGAAGCAATCACTATACACTTTTGAAAAGATGTAGTATATCATGGTTTTTTAGTGCCAGATCTGATTGGGGTATTTTTCATGTATAGCCCTTACCCTGTTCACTATGGTCATTGCCCAAAACCTAACTTTTTACTAAATGATGCCCTGATATCTGCATGACCTGAAAGATTTAAAGATTTTCTATTAGGAATTGATTCATGCACAAGGATGTTTGGGCACCCCTGGAGCTGGTCATATGCATCCCTGTGCAGAAAGCTTCATGATAGGGCAGCCCAGGTGGCTCAGTGGTTTAGTGCTGCCTTCAGCCCAGGGCATGATCCTGGAGACCCAGGATCGAGCCCCACGTTGGGCTCCCTGCATGGAGCCTGCATCTCCCTCTGCTTGTGTCTCTGCCTCTCTCTCTCTCTCTCTCTCTGTGTGTCTCATGAATAAATAAATAATCAAACAAACAAAAGAAAGCTTCATGATAACGTTCAAGCAGAGATAGTGACCTCAGCCCCTAAACTTGCTATGTAAAAATATTAAGAAAAGTACAAAAGGGTTTTAGGTCCACAAAGATTAAAATATTACTAAAATGGATGTGTGCATTATTTACAGGATGGCTTCAACATTAAGGCATACCTGTTAGATTTAAGAGATGGGCCGGGTTTGCTTCCAGGAAATAGTTCCTATCAGCTTTTGTCACCTTATATGTGTAGAAAGCTTTTCCATTTGTCGGTTTTATTCACTCAATTGACAGAAATTAGTTTAGCATGATGAGGACATTATGCTACATGAAAGAGCCAGTCACAGAAGGACAAATACTACTTGATTCACTTCTATGAGGTATCTAAAATACACTCCTAGATGCAGATAGTAGAACAGTAGTTGCCAGGGGCCAAGGAGAGGAAAATGAGGAGTTGTTAATCAATGCGTGTAAAGTTTCAGTTATGCAAGATGAATAAATTCTCGAGACCTGTTGTACAACATTATGCCTATAGTTAACAATACTTTATGGTACACTTAAAAAAAATCTGTTCAGAAGGTAGATAGCATGTTAAGTATTATTACCATGATAAAAATAAAAATGAATAAAAAAGGAAATTTAGTAGCATAACACTGAAACTTACCATTTATGTTGCCTTTTTTCTTTTTTTTTTTTAAAGATATTATTTATTTATTCATGAGAGACACACACACACACAGAGGCAGAGACACAGGCAGAGGGAGAAGCAGGCTCCATGCAGAGAGCCTGGCATGGGACTTGATCCCGGGTCTCTAGGATCATGCCCTGGGCTGAAGGCGGCGCTAAGCCGCTGAGCCACCCGGGCTGCCCCATTTATGTTGCCTTATGATTGATTGTGTTAATAAGTAACTGAATTGTAAGATCCTATGAAGAGTTTTACAACAAAGTAGAATTTGAGAGACCTAAATAAAAATCATTAACCAAAGCCAGTCCTATACAGAGCTTCTGGAGAGTGCCCCAGAGGAAGAATTTTTATAGGACTTTGTCATTGTCACTTACCAACAAATTTCTAAGAGCATGTCCGGAAGCACTGTGGTTACTGAAGGATCCTAGCTTTTGCCCATATGTGCTTAATTTAAATATCAAACACATCATAAATCTTGTAATATAGATCTTTAAATTAGAGATTATTAAAGGTGAAGCAATTTGAAACTATGTAATAACTTTCATAGGATGTCAACTTCTCAAGAGATATCCATCCATGGGGCAATATTTGGGTGAGTGGAGTAAAATCCACTTCCAAGTGGTGGGTAACAAACACTTTTCTAAAAGTGCACAGGCAGCTGGTTCTGATTGCAATAGGAAATGGAACTGAAGCCCTAGTGCTTCCTGTACTCCCAAGAGGCAGGGTGGGCTCACCAGAGTATGGAGCCATCACTTAAAGATGAAGAGAACAGTTCTTTGCAGTGTGGCTCATGAATACTTTGGGTTTAGTTATCTAAGTGCTGTATCCCTCCCTTTATCCATTGTTTGGGATTTGGGGCTTCTGACTGGCTAAAGAGCCTTAGATAGAGGCATCTATCCTGATCAGTGCACTGATTGGTGTGCTGAGCACAATCACAGCATAACAAAGGAAAACAATGCCACTAAAAAAAGATTTTTCTGATTCTGCACTTGGGGAGATTTCGTTCAAGATATCTTGAAGTCAGAAAAGAAAAATTGGGTTTGTAATGTTGACTAAATACTCTGTCCTGGACTCAAAAATCAACAATAGATTTTTTAAAAAGCAACTGAGGCAGATGTTCTGTATACTGTATGGAAGCTTCCTAATGGACAGTCTGTAAATTTGATGTAATTTGTTGAACACCTTTAGATAATTTTTTCAATTCAACTCTTGTGTCCCATGTCCATTATGATAGAAAAGATGGATAGAGGAGCTCTTATTTGTCTACCATATTATCTAACATTTATTTACCAGTTTGAAACGTTAACCTTTAGCTACTGCATTCTGATCAAGAGAGTTATTGACTGGGGCATCCCAGGTGGCTCAGCGGTTTAGCGCCTGCCTTCAGCCCAGAGCATGATCCTGGAGTCCCGGGATCGAGTCCCACATCGGGTTCCCTGCATGGAGCCTACTTCTCCCTCTGCCTGTATCTCTGTCCCTTTCTCTCTCTCTGTCTCTCATGAATAAATAAAATCTTTAAAAAAAAAAAAAGATTTATTGACTAAATTGAACATCTCGTTATATTAAGAATGAGGTATATAGATTTTTCAGAGTGTCTGATCAATTTACAACTTTATATTTGCTACAGACTGAATGTTTGTGTCCTGTCCTTCCACCACCGCCCACCCCCCACCTGCCAATTCATGTGTTGAATCCTGACTCCCAGGGTGATGGTATCAGCAGGCAAGGCCTGTGGGAGATGATTAAGTCAAGAGGATGGAGCCCTCATGAATGAGATGAACACCTTCATGAAAGGTTCCAGGGAGAGGTGGGGTGTACCAGTGAAAAGATGACCACCCAGGAATGGGGTTCTTGCCAGTACCTTGATCTTGGAACTCCCCAGTGTCCAGAACTGTGAGAAATAAATTTTTGTAGTTTACAAGCCACCTGGTGTATGGTATTTCCTATACCAGCCCAAACAGACTAAGAAAATGTTACCTAAAGCTTTTCTCCCAAAGATGATGCCTCATTCCTCCCCCTTCCTTTCCCCCTCTCCTTCCACACCTCTCTCTTCCTTCCTTCCTTACCCACAGGCAAAATTCCCATAAACAGTCATTGTTAGCTATTTGGAGAAGCTGTGAAAACCACTTGTTAGGACCAATTTCACTGTGGTTAGCAACCAAGACTTTATCACTGTCAAGTGGTAGAAATCTTCACTGTACAAGTGTTAACTCTCATGAACCATACATAAGCATTTGATTTTCTGCTGGTAAAACCTCGTGGTAATCATTTCAAGTAATATTATTCTTAATGTTCTAAGTCCAATAAAAAGTATTCTCAGAAAAATCTTAGAATTACTTAGAAATTTATAAACAGCTTTGTTTTTACTAAATGTACTATGCCTGGAACAAGGTAGTTTTCCATAAAGTTGTTTTTCCTAGCCAACCTTAAAATTTAGCACAAATTTATACTTTCCAGTGTCTAACAAAGAGCTATTATTTTTGTTATTCTAGTGAGGAGATTATCACTTGTTTTCAAAATCAGTGTACCTTATGAAGCAACATAAAATATGTATTTTCTGTGTTCTGAGTTCTTAGAGCACTATGTGTTATTTCTTCCTGAATTTATACTTTTTAATTTTATTTGACTTCTTGATGTGTAGTATTGAATTAGCTTCTCTTAGAAGTTTCTGGATGAAGACTGTTTTTAGAAGAAATGTATATTTTTATTAATACCTGCTGGAACTTCTCCAGAGGACTTTAGATTTTCCTGCTTTATTTCATCCATAACAAAAGTGCTGAGACTAGCTTTATCCCTTTGTGGGGTATAAACCAATCTGATATATCAAATTGATATATACTCATCAATTTCTTATATTGTTCTGTCCACGTAGTTTTGGCTACTGACATTTCCCTCTATTAGCATTTAAACACACACTTTGTTTATGAGAACAGAAATGTGATTAAGGTCAAAAGAAGATGCATTACTTTAATATAATTGAAAGGAAAAATGCCATTGTTTATATTTCTATTGTTGCAAGTCAGTAAGTTACCTTTCATTGTCTTATAAATGTATTTTATATCAATATACTTCATTGATGGATTTCTAAAATATCTCTGATATTTTTTAGGATCAATATTTCTTTGTATATTGACTCCAGTTTCTTTTAACTTGTTTTTCTTGCCCCCAATTTACAATAACATAAATAGTACATGAAATTCACTCCTCACAATACATTTCATCCTCAGTTCTGCTGATTTTTATCTCATCCACCCTTGGATCTTGTTGTCACCTAGAACACCTGTAACTCTAACTCCTTCTCTGACCACAATATCCCAGCTCTCAGTTTGTTCACTCCCATCAGACATGTGACTGCACCCCCTCAGCACAAGACTCCCATTTTCTCCCTTGACTTCTTGTTTTTCTCTAACCAGTATAAACCCTATGATTGACCTTTCATACTCATCTCCTGATACCCTGATGCCCTGGTGCCTTGCTGGGCTTGCCTTTTGAACCCTCAAACCCATTAGGTCCCATTTGGATGCACACTCTAACAAGGGTGCCAAGCACAACTGCAGACAGATAACTCGGCAATGCAGGCCAGTGGAAATATATAGCTCTGCCAAGCCCCTTCCTTACAGGGCCCTCAGCACTTTCATGCCAAGCTCCCACCAGTCCGGGGTCAGGCTCCTTGCCACCTCATTAGACTGTCTTTGCCACTATTATTAATTCTGTATTTGGCAAATAGGTATTAATACTACACCCCACATGTGCCAATCTTAAGGGTTGCAATATTGAATTAAAGCCAAACCCTCCCCTCACTGGCCTACAAGAAAGTTAGATATTTATAAAACAGCAATGCTATTGATGATGTCATTATACTTGAATCAGGTGGTAAAAAAATAAAAAACAACAAAAAACAAAAAAACAAGATAAAAAGTGACCTGAGCTGTGTACTGGGAAGGGGAGATGGAGGTCTAACTCAGCTCTGGGTACCATCATTTATTACTGTCTTCTGTCTTCTCCTTGTAGTTTTACCTGGGCTAATACTGTGGATTTTTATTCAGTTATTTTAGGTCTTTATTTAAATTATATAGCTTTTCTGTCTTCTCCAGCTTACTTTTGTTGTTCAACATTGTGCTTGAATGATTCACTAACGTTGATACAGGTAACTCCAAGTAAATTAGTTTCCACTTCTGTGCATTATTCTTTTAATACTTCTATTTTTTTATCGATGGTTGCGTTGGTGCACATTTGGGTTGTTTTCTTTTTTTTTTTTTTTTGTCATTACAATTCTGAAGTGAACAGAAAGGTCATGATAATGATTGGTTAAATTTCAGCATCTTTGTAAAATTTCATTTTGGCTATTCACTTCAACCAAAATCACAAGTATCACACAAGTATCACAAATTAGTAGCAAAATAGGCTACTTTGAATGCTCTACCATATTTAAAATGTTAAGGTAATATCTCCACTGGTTTTCCTGATTTTCTTTCTATAGAAGATGACATAAAATAATTAAATGGTCCAAAGTCAGGAGGTAGGACTCATGTTGCCATGCTGAATAATTCAAAACAAATGTCCGTCCCTTATTCTTCCACGTTTCATTAGAACAAATGAAACAGTGCCCTCAGTGCTATTAAATATCAATGAAATCATGGTGAATTAAATAAGTATGTATTATTTCTCAGCTCCAGATTCACCCTGTAATATCTACTCTTCCATAATGGACTGGGCTTTTTAAGCATTTCTACTTCACAGTGATGGTAAATGAGGGGTGCTGAAAGGACATTGCAGGAGGATAGAGTTTTGCTTACTGGTTCTGTCTGCCCCACTGATCAGCCACATGGATAAGAGGATGTCTAATATTGCTTCTCCCCAGCCACAGGCAGGGTCATGCAGACTCTTGGTGACCTTCCGGTGGGCTTCCCAAGGAGGGCACCCAATGCCCTTGGTCTCCTGCCTGCCGTGGTTGTGCAGCGACTTGTGTGCTCCTGCACATGAGCTAAGGCTTATCTGCACCTGGAAAGGCTACTTCCTCCTTGCCCACTGACTATGGACCAGATCTTGCTCAGGCAACCCAGAGAACTTTACCACCATCTAAGAGGCTGCAAGCATACCTTCTAATGTGAGGTTTCTAAAGCCCATCCTTGGGGAGGAGGACCTTCTCTAAGTACTTCTTTCCTTAGATGGTCTCTGTGAGCCACAGAGAAGCTTTTAGAGTTCTTGTTATATCTTGCAGTACTCCTATGATAGCTCAGATGTTATTTATATTAAACTTCTGCCTTTTTAAAAAAAATAATGACTTCAATTCTGAAACCTAACATAAACTTACAGTTCCAGTGTTCTCAATGTCACCAAGTCCTTAAAGAACTAGAAAATCATATTGCACTTTAGTTATGATTCAAACTTACAATCATTAGATCACTTTTAAACTTATAAGAAAAGCTTGTTTCTTAAGAGAAACTTAAAGGTAATAACTTCATTTAAAAATAATATCTATATTTACATTGTTACCTAAGTGAGAATTGTATGTATTTCTTTGTTTACTGTAATAAATAATGGTACCACTTTTTTTTTTTTTTTTTTTAACAGTAGACTGAAGGATGAAAGCTATAATCTCCAATCTCATTCCAAGTTTTGTACTCTAGGTTCCAGGAGACATACATAAAACCATTCATAGGTAAATGAATCCTCAGTTTCACTAAGTAATACCATTGTTTTTCAAAGTGATTAAACCAAGCTATACTCCCACTAATTTGTTCCATATCATCTCCCATACTTGGTACTATCAGACTTTTCTGTGTCATTAATGAAATTATAGAATGTCTTAGGAACCTTCAATTTTGTCTGACATTTTCATTTTTTTAAGATTTTATTTATTTATTCATGAGACACACACACACACACACAGAGACACAGGCAGAGGGAAAAGCAGGCTCCATGCAGGGAGCCTGATGCGGGACTTGATCCCGGGACTCCAGGATCACACCCTGAGCTAAAGGCAGACCCTCAACTGCTGAGCCACCCAGGCATCTCTGACATTTTCATTGTTACTTAAGTTGGATGGTGGGAAGACTCTTTGAGCACTAGTTTCATACTTTCTGAAACTGTAAGGGCTCTGGGATTTAATTAATATTACCAATCTTGAGGTAAATATTGTGGAGTCTTACATGAACTAGTGGACAATAGAAATGAATGATTCATCTTCTACTCTTTAGGCTCTGTAACAGTAAACTTGAAAAGGATATATTAAACTAGTGAATATGGTAAAACAATGTCCAATATGAGCAAATACTGGCTGATAGGGAGTGAGATCTCTCAAAGCCATCCAGAAACTTTTGTCTGGAAGATCTGTTTCTGAAGGCAGAAATCAGTATCTAGAAACAGTAAAGTGTCTTCATAACTATGTTAACCATTCAGTTAGTTCCCTGCCAAGTAGTTAATTACAATTGTAGAGATGTAGCCTTTTGTAGACTCAATGTTAGAGCAAAATCAATAGATTATTAAATATTGAAAATAGAAACTTCTAAGAACAGGGGCCGTGTCTTCCTAATAGGTTTTATTAACACAATTTCACGTGTATATATGTATATGTTTTTAATATATATGTCATTATATATAGATTTTGCACAGGTTATGTATGATTATCTGATTTTATATCTAATCAACATCTGATTTTCTCTTAATTCAGATCAAGGTCCTTTTTAAATGTAGTCTTCAGATTTATCTAGCTCTTTAATGATTAGGTTGGCACTTAAATCATCTTCTGCTGAAAAGAGTAAGAAGATAGTGGGATAACATTTTACAATATTAGAAAATGTAATGCACTCCAGGACAGGGTTAAGACACAACATTTTTTTAATAATTGGTTATCACTATTATTATGCTTAAATCTAGATATAATGTGTTTAACAGATGTGGAGTCCACCAAATTAGAGGTTAGACACTTGTAAGCACATTCGAAATTGTAGCTCAACGCACAATCATTTCATAGTCTGTGTTTCTACATTACTAGTTCACTAAGTGCTATGGTCTCCCTGTAGTTGACAGATTTCCAGGGCTGTCGAAGAATTGCTACAGATATACTCAGATGTCTTAGGCAAGGAAGGCACTGGAAACAAATGCAAAGGAGATCCTTGAAGAATTCACTCATTTGACTTCATACATAGCGATCAATAAATATTTGTTAAATAAATCAATGGTGTGTTTAATTCAGTGTTCAAAAGGGATTCATGCTAATACTAATAGTTTAAAAAATCTTTAAGCCAACACAAGTTTTCAGTAGCTCATGGTATCAGTGAAGTGCAGTGAGAACACCTGAGGGGAAATTTCTGCCTTTATTTGCAGATTTGAGTGGAGTCCCTGGAAAGGTCCCTGCTATACTTTTAATAGAACATTAAAGTATTGTTGCTGGAACATGGTATGATTGCACCCATTCCTTTGTGGAGCATATCCAAATGCCTTCTTTAGATGACTGTTCTCCTTGCTCCTTATATATTGAAAGCAATTACATGATATTGTTAATGAATTTTGTTGACAGGCTTTTCTTTCCAAAAGCTGCTTATCGAAGCACGTTATTTCTAACTGAAAAGCTTATTTTTCTTTCTGTCTGAATGGACTGCTTGCCAGTGGTGACTTATGGCTTACTTCATCGATTTTCAGTAATGAGATAGAGCAGCATGAGGTAAATGTCTGTGTACATGGGCAAGGATTCTAAATCACATTCTGAAAACCACTGGCTTGATGATACAGTGAGTCCATCTCCTCAAAAATGTTTGCGGTGAAGATTTCTTGAAAAACCTTGGGCTTACAGCACATCACTTAAATGGCAGATTTAGCAAAAACAGTTACAGTCTCTAGTGAGAGAACCATGTTGGCTTGTTCAGCGCCTTAGAGGAAAATTCACCAGCCAGTGCATCTGTTGGGGAGGGTCTCAGTGGATAAGAGAGGCAGAGAGAGCCTGTGGTAGTTTTAAATGCATTGATTTCTCTACAAAGGAGCATCCAAAAATGTAACTGTCTATGGTCTCCCTGTAGTTGACGGACTTCCAGGGCTCTTGGAGAATTGCTACAGATACTCAGATGTCTTAGGCAAGGAAGGCACTGGAAACAAATGCAAAGGAGATCCTTGCAGAATTCACTCATTTGACTTCATACTGAGTCACTGTCTCATGGCGCTGAAATACTTCTGGCATTCGCTCTTGATCTTAATAACAAGGGGAAGGAATTATGTGCTTTTAAAAAGTATGATACTTGTGGAATACAGGGGGAATCCCTTGAAGATTGTGTTTTATAGTACTGCTATTTTATGGCCCTTATATCCTTTCCACATGTTCACTCCTTCAGTCAAATTCACTCTTCATTGAACACAGATATTGCCATGAATTGCTTTATTCTTTATCTAAATCTCCTTTTAATTAATGCTCTTATCCTCATACAAGGGCCTCCTCCAGGACCTTGTTTATGACAACTATAAATCTTACTGCCTTCTTTCCATCTGTTCTTTACAGTTTTCTTTCAGCCCGTGATCCACATTACTCCAGTATCCATTGCTACCCCTTAGAGTTCCGTCTTCTTGTTTCTTCTGTCTACCATGTCTCAATTAACTTTAAAATTAGCAAAATGTTCGAATATTATGGAATTCTTATGATAATCTTACAAAATCCAGTATAATAAATAAATGGTACATGATACATATAAGTCATTGGAAGTCTTACTCCCAATGGTCAATATAGCCATACTGTGGTCTTTAAAAATTCATATAAACAATGATTTGTATTTCTTACTTAAAATGCTGTGTTTCCTACTTTGGTGCATTCTTTGTTCTTGCTTGAGATTAGTCTGTTAGACGGAAATGTAAATTAGCAACTAATTATAGTAATGACATACCCCAATATACAGACTAAAGCTTTGGTGTAATTACATATGATTGGGGACATTGAAGATGATCTAATGAAATAAAATAAAACCTATTCTGGATAAACCATATCATATATTTTGGGGAATAAATGGTAGAAGTCTAACAAATTTGCCCTATGCTAGAAACAGAATTTAATAGTTTAGTGCATTCTAGAGAAAAAAGGAAAATAATATTAATTTAATGAAAACCACTCATGGGTAAGAAAAGATAAGAGTATGAATGAAATTTGGGTACATTTCCATACTTGTGGAATTGAATCCTAAACCTAAAATGACTCAGTAAATATTATTTCCTGACAGAGTTGAGGGGGTGGAGAGAAAATGCAGAAGGAATTACTCAACAGTAGAGAACATTCTAGAGGAACAAATATTAGAGTGAGTTCAAAATATTCTGGGATTTTTTTTTCATTTCGATAAATTTCCATTTATATTTCTTGGAGAGATATGGTACATTTGACCACTTCATTTCTACATATGATACAAAATAATAAGAGCAGCCAGCCTGCTAAGAACTCAAAGCCAGATGGTGTATGTATGTGTCATGCTGAGTTGATGGTTTGGAAATGCCAGCTCTGCAGAATGGCTGGAACCAAATAATGCTTCAAGGTAATCCTACTTAAGATTCACTTGTGCATCTCCATATGACTTTCACATTCTTAAGTTAATTTAATGAATTTTAAGTTGCAGTGGACAACATGCTACATATTAGGCAATAGAGTAAAATGTTTCTAACATGATTTGTTGGATGTTAGCTCAAATCAAATTCTAATAAAGTAGCAGAATCTAAAGTGTTAGCTAAACAGTATTGGCTGACTGCTTAAATGAACAATATAACCAAAAGTCAGTCTGTACTTCTCTGTAGAGAATGGTGGACTGCTCTAAAATTTTTAGAGATTATCTTTTGAAAATCAGCCAATGTGAATTAAAACAAAACAAAACAACACAACTAACAAAACCCAACAATTTTCGCTCTGTCTCCTGATGTTTGGAAATGAGGAGAGATTCATTTTGTGGTACCTCCTTTCCCTGACCTCCACACACTGATTGGAGGAGTCTTCTATAGCAGTTCAGGTGAGATGGGGGCCGTACTGTGGTCACAAGCTAGGGAGAGCCAGTGTAGAGGTCTACAGACAGTGACAGGGTAGGTACCACGTAATAGTGAAGCGACTGCTATGTTAGATGACACCGCTGGATAAGAAGATGGATCAACTGTAGAAGGGTATAAGACTTCATAATACTGGGGCACCTGGTGGTTGAGCATCTGCCTTTGGCTCAGGTTGTGATCCAGGGTTCTGGGATCAAGTGCTGTATCTCCCTTTGCTTATGTCTTTGCCTTTCTGTCTGTGTCTCTCATGAATAAATAAAGTCTAAAAAAAAGACATCATAATGCCATTAATCTTACGAGTTTGGCAAACTGTTATTTAGAACTGTTACATTTGTATTTGCCAAATTACTTTTCTTTTTCTCTTCTAGAATATGAGATTCTGCTTCTCTTCTTATTTTTTTTTTTGCATTTTTAAGGTTTCTCCTTTCCTTTCCTTTTAAATCTTCATAAGAGCACCTGTTTCCCAAGAATCAATGAATTATTTATTATTAAATTATTATCATTTATTGAATAATTTAGTCCCATATTAAATTAGTTTTTACTTTTTAAGATCATCATGTTTTCTTAATGAATTACCCTTTTGTCATTATAAATGTTTCTTTTTATTTTTGGTAACATCCTTTATCTTGAAACCTACTTTTTGATATTAGTATGGCTATTCCAGCTTTCTTACAATTGGTATTTACATCCATTTACTTTCAACAAATCCATATCTATTTACTTAAAGTGCTTTTTGTTTGTGTTTTAAATGCAGTCTGTCAATCTATGATATTAACTGGGAGAGTTTAAACCATCTGTATTTAATGTAATTAGAGGCATTATTGGGTTAAGGTCTGAGATCTTACTGTTTTTTTTTTTTTCTGTCTTGTCTAGTCTTTGTTCTTTTTCCCAATTTCTGACTTCTTTTGCATTACCCTAATGTACTGTTAGTATTCCATTTTATTTCCAGTATTGGCTTTTTAGCTGAGATAGACAAAATTTCTAAATTGGCCCCCAATGATGCCCTACTTTAACCCTAAGAACCTGTCAATTAATGAAATATAATTTCTCTGATTGTATTTTGATACATAGCACAGTTCACATTAGGACATTACCCTTGTGGGCTTGATCTTATCACATGAATCCTTACAGGTAGAAAGCTTTTTCAGACTGATGGCAGAAGAAAAAGTCAGAGGGATCTGAAGCACCAGAGGAATCTGATATTCTGTTGCTGGATTTGAGGATTGAGGGGTGGGAACAGGTACACGGGGTAGAGAGCAGATCCAAGTAGCTGAGAATGACTGGCCCACACATAATAAAGAAGTATGAACCTCAGTCTTATACTCAAAAGGGACTGAATTCTACTAACCGCCAGAATGAGCTTGGAAGCTCCTTTCCTTGAGCCTCCAGGTAAGAACCCTGCTTGACCAATATCTTGATTTTGATGGCATAGAAACCAGATTATCCCACTTGGACTTCTGATGTACAGAACTGTGAAAAATAAATAAATAAATAAATTCATGGTGTTTTAAGCTGCTAAATTTGTGGTAATTTGTTATGTGGCACATACAACTAATGCTGAAGATCATTTTATTTCCTCTAGGGTTTACGGTATACATCTTTAACTTATCACTATCTGCTGCCAAATAACATTATGCTACTTTATATAAAATTAAAAACTCAACAACCTGTGCCTTCCATTTCTTTCTTTGTGCTGTTGTCATAATTTTATTTCCAAATATGTTTAAATCCTTACAATATTTTCTCATATTTTTGCATCAATTATCTTTAAAAAACAAAAGATAGATCTTTTATATTTTATC
The DNA here is from genome assembly GCF_003254725.2 of Canis lupus dingo. Lineage (NCBI taxonomy): Eukaryota > Metazoa > Chordata > Mammalia > Carnivora > Canidae > Canis > Canis lupus. The sequence goes on from NC_064243.1 coordinate 34,691,317, forward strand.
CACATATTTACTAATTTTTAGCAATTATCGTTGCTTGCTATAGACTGAAAGTTATTATCTGGTATCATTTTTTCCTTTCCTTTGACATATCCTATAGTGAAAAATCTATTGACAGTGAATTCTTTCAGCTTCTGTTAGTCTGAAAAAGTCTTCCACCTTTGAGAAATTTTCCCCCTTATTGGAAAGGTATTATTCCATTGTTTTCTGGCTTGTGTTGTTTTACATGAAAAGTCTGTGAAATTTCTTCTTTATTTTTGTGTATGTGATATGTCTTTTTCCTCCAGAAGCTTTTTTAAAGAAAAGAGGGAGAGAGAGAATGTGTGCATGCATGAGTGGGGGAAGGGAGAGAATCATCAAGCAGACTCCCTGCCGAATGTGAAGCCTGACCCCACAACCTTGATATCATGACCTGAGCTGAAATCAAGAGTCAGACCCTGAACCAACTGAGCCACCCAGGAGCCCCTCCTCCAGTGGCTTTTAAGAGTTCTTCTTTATCACAGATTTTCAGCATTTGATCGTATACTGCCTTGCCTTGATGTGACTTTGAGTATACTCCATTTGTTGATACCTTGATGTGACTTTGAGTATACTCCATTTGTTTAGTTTCTTAGATCTGTAGGTTTATAGTTTCATGAAAATGTCATGAAGTTTTGGAATAACTTCAGCCGTTATTTCTTCTAATACTTTTTCTACATGCCTCCTTTCCTGCTTCGTTAGAGCTTCAATATACACAGATTAGACTGCTTGACATTTTCTCACAGTTCACTGAAATTCTGTTGATTTTTAAAATCTCTTTCTTTCTGATCCATTTTGGATAATTTATATTTCTATATGTTCAATTTTTAAAATATTTCTTCTGCAACATCTAATGCGCTATTATTTCACTCAGTGACTTTTAAGTTTCAGGAAGCATCTTTAATTTTTCAATGTTCCATTTGGTTCTTTTAAATGTCTTTTTCCCCCCATTCATTATTTTCATTTAACTTCTTGAACTTATTTAATTTAGTGATTTATGTTCCTATCTCCTAATTCAAATACTTCTGTCATTTCAATGTCTGTTTTTATTTAATTGGTTTCCTTTTGGTTAAGGATTTTTTTTTTTTTACCTTTTTGGAAAGTCTAGTAATTTATTATATGTTGAATTTTATAATGTTGGATATTGTTGAATGTCTGGATTTTGGTATATTTCTTTGGAAATTGTAGAATTATGTTTTTGCAAGTATTTAGGTTACTTGTATATGTATATTTTGATCCTTGCTCTTAAGAATTTTTGGGATGGATATAAAGTAGCTTTTATTTCAAGGCTACTTTAGCATCACTATTTAGGTAATAAACTTCTTAGGTCTCAGACTACTGAATGCTTGTAGTCAATAAGGCCTCTCTGGTCAGAATTTGAATAACTCTTCATTCTGACTGAGCTCTGAAAATTGTTTAACCCACAGTTTGTGGTAGGCAGAATAATAAAATGGCTTTCAGTAATATTCACCATTGTATAATTTCCTTCCATGGGGTTTTGGAAGATCCTGTGAATACAATCAATTCTGTAATTATATTAATTTATGTGGCAAAAAGAGAATTATTTAAGGTGGGCCTGACATCATCAGGTGAGCCATTTAATAAAAAAAAGATTTCTTTGACTTATTGCAGAGGAAAAAGTTCAATATATGAAAAACCTGATTTATATATTTAGTTCAAATGTCTAGTTGTTTATGGTGGGAAGGCAACTCTGGTGGTAGATACTTGATCATGAAATTTTATAATTCACTTAATTTGGAACTCACTAAATCCTGCTATTACTAGTCCATCTATAAAATAGAGAAAACTGAGTTAAGAATGAAAGCAAGTGAAAGAGACTAGCCAACTACATTTCCAAAGTATGAAAACCACTCCTTTTTACCTTTTACTTTTAAGTTATTTGTAAATGTTTCATAATAATGAAGTACATAGAAAATAATACAAGCTTCTATATACAGAATCATTTTAAGAAATAAAGTATTATTAGTACAGTTGAGGCCCTTGTATCTTCCTCTAGTCTTATTCTCCTTTTTTATTTTAAAATATTTTCTTTATTCATGAGAAAGAGAGTTTTTGTGCACAAGCAGGGGGAGGGGTGGAGGGAAGAGAGAGAAGCAGGCTCCCCGCTGAGCAGGGAGCCCAAAGTAGGGCTTGATCCCAGAATCTTGGGATCATGACCTGAGCCAAAGTCTGATGCTTAACCAACTAAGCCACCAAGGTACCCCAAGTCTTATACTCCTGGTAGAGGTACCTGAACTGAGTGCTATTAATCTTTTTGAAATTTATTTTAATACTATCAAACTGTAACTCCCCCCCCTTTTTTGTTTAATGTTTTGTTGTAAGAATGAAAAATTGATATGTACTTAGAATTCCACTCTATGAATATAGCACTGTTTATTTATCCAGTCAATAATTGAGACATATAGGCTGACTTTTTTGAAGGAATGAATGCAGAAATTAACTTTTGTATGCATGTGACAAGAACACATGTATGAGAGTTTCAGTAAGGAAATACCCTCTGTAATGAAGTCATTAGATAATAGAGTCTATGCATCTTTATATCACGAGATATTGCCAACTATTCTTCAAAGGGGTCATCCAAATTTGCATTCCCATATTATAAGTATGCAGAACATACTTATAACCAGTGGTATTATTAGAATTAAATTACAAATAATTATATGAGTGAAAAATGCTATCTCAGTGGTCTACATTTGCATTTCCCTGGTAATTGATCAGGTATGACATCTTTTAATATGCTCACTGGCCAAATTGGCATGGAGATTATTATTCCCCAGCCTGGCAACTCCAATTTCTTTGTGTTTAACATAAAGGTCAAACATCTAAAGTGATAAGATATGGTATGGAAAGTTTTCCTAACTGTGAAATTATTCCCTGAGTCATTGAAATTATTTCTGGTCATCACAACATGATTCTTGCCAACTCTTGAGTTGAGCCATACTCAGTTATGGCAGATTCACCGTCTCCCATTCTGGTTTTTCTGGTTGTAGAAAGAATAACAATAAACTTTAAGTCATTGAAGCTAAAAGACAGGCTAAGTTATGAGAAGGAATATAACATTATACTCTAGCTAAGATTGGCTAATAATGGCAGTATTTGGTAGGCTTGGAAGAGCCAGTGATAGTAAAATATTGCAGGATTTTTGTTTATTTGACTAAGGCCAGCAATAGAATCTCCTTTATTCAGAATTTTCAAAATGGCTTAGATAAGAATTTGAACAGAATGATGAACAATCTGAGTGTGTCATGTTATGCTAAAGGATGGAACCAGGGAATTTTGAGGGTCCTTCCTTCTTCCCTTTGTTCTGTGCCACAGTGAGGAACTCATCCATTCAATCACAGATTCTTTCCACTGCCAACATGGAATTTTGCACAAAACTTTTTGTTTTCTAAAGAGGTAATTAGTAAAATTGTATCTTTTACAAATATACCATCAGTAAATTATTTCAGATAGAAGCCAGAAAAATTACCCTGAATCTATTCTTGGTGCTAAATGGACATTGTTTTGAGCCCAGGGACTCTATTTTCTGCCCTTTCCATAATTTGAAATATCATGTGGCAAGCTATGTGACAGTATGCTTCCTGCCTCTACTCACAGCTCTGGATCATCAATACTTTTCCACCCACTTTGGGAATTTCACATATTATGGAATTACAGTGTTTTAGTGTCCTCCCCACTGTGATAGTCCAAGTTACATGTAGCTGAAGTAAGTAATTTAATTTGTAATTGATTTGGGAATGTACAACTGAAAGCATTTTGGGGAATATGGTGCGGTATCTCTGTTTATATTACTTTGGGAAGATTTTATTTCATAGAAAACCTGAGAAGGAGGTCTTATCATTTAGGTTTGACAACAGAAAATCACTCTGTACAGCTCTAATTATTGCATTCAGTTAATTTCTCTATGGCTCAAGGACTTCCTTTGGTGAGAAACACTTCCAAACACTTCCTTTGGTGAGAAAATTTCTAAATCTAGGAGATTAAAGCATAGGAAGGTTTCTTCACATTCAGACAAAAGTGTCTTGTTTAATATTCAGGCTACCCTGATTCTTTTCTTTGCGCTTCTTAGATGTTCACTAAACCCCACTGGTCAGTATAACTAGATCGCAGATAAGATGTTTTCAAAATAATGGACATATCCTTATGATATTTGATACTACTTTCTGTTGGGCCTCTTTAGACATGTATGTGTGTGCTTATTTCACATTTGAACTGAAATGAGCAAAAAGGGAAGCAGTGTTTTTAGGATGAATTTTCTCATCTATGATAGCCTTTTGTAAAGAAAGTCGTTTGTAAAGTCTTTTACATTTGTAGGCCAGCTCTTTAAGTATGCTTCCAATCTTCTCTTATCATGTATCATGTTGCAGAGTTGTTGCTGGTTGGCTGTCCTACAGCTGGGGCCTCTTTAGGTCTTTGGTCTTCATAACACCAGCTCTTGTCTCCCTCCAGGTCATCCAGGCTGTCTTTTTCGGCATTTGTGTGCTGACTGATCTTTCCAGTCTCCTGACTAGAGGAAGTGGGAACCAAGAACAAGAAAGGCAGCTCAAGAAGCTCATCTCACTCCGGGACTGGATGTTAGCTGTACTGGCCTTTCCTGTTGGGGTTGTGAGTATGACGTAGAATGCATCTAACCACAAAAGAAAACTTGGGTCTTCTTTCTGGCTTGTAAAAGAAAAAGAAGGGCTGATTATATAGCAGATTTCTGAATTAGTTTGCTGGGGTTACCATCACAAAGCACTGCAGACTTGGAGGCTTCAACAACCAACATTTTTTTTCCCTCACAGTTCTGAAGACTAGAAATCTTAAGAACAGGGCATCCACAAGGTTGATTTCTTCTGAGGTCTCTCTACTGGGCTCATAAATGGCCTCCTCCTCCTGTGTCCTCACATGCCCTCCTCACACATGTGTCCATGACCTTATCTCCTCTTCCTATCAAGACATCGGTCATATCAGATCAGGGCCCCTCCATGACCTCATTTAACCTTCATTGCTTCTCTAAAGGCCCTACCTCCAATTACAGTCACATTCCTACATATTGGGGGGTTAGGACTTCAACATATGAATTTTAGGGAGACACAGTTTAACCCATAACCGTTCCTTTGGCAATCCAAACTTGAAATGTATGGTCCTTGGGTCTATGACCATTCTTGAATTTTTTGAGCTTGGGAGAGGAGGTCAGTATTAGCTTATACTGCTTTGCTCACCCAACTGTACCATTGCCTAATATCACTTAAGTAAATGCTGCTTAATGCTTGGGTCTGTTCTGGCTTCATTGATTTTCATTATTTTCAGTTAGAAAATAGTTAGAAAAAGTCCATTTCTTGACTTCCTTCATGAGCCCATTAATTATCCATTGTCCATACATACACTGTGTTCCTTTAAAGGGCCAGGGAGCCATGAGATCCTATAGATTTTAACTTGTGCATAGCCAGGAAAAGAGAGAGAACTGTAAATCTCAAACTGTGAAGACAAGGAAGAGTGTGTTACCTAATTCAAATTCAGACCTTTCCTTTGTCAACCAATGTACAGGAAAAACGAAGCCCAGGTGATCTGGTCTAGCATATGTACAAAATGAAAGTTCCATGGTAGACAGAGTTGGAAAGTTGTTTTTTTAAATCCTTCCAGTGGCTCTTATTATTTGCCAAATCTATAGCTTACAGAAGACACTTGTTCTAAGACCAATTAGTGAACACCCAGACTATCACTGAATTGCTTTTTCTATGTGCTGAATTGTATTTTCTTAGATGAAGTAGTCCTTCACTCTTGAGAGCAAAGCAAAAAAATTCTTATAATCTGGTCACACTCCTCTGCTCACTCCCTTGTCTTTTTCCTTTGAAAACCTAAATGAGTGCTTAGATTGAAACCATCTAGCAAATCTCTCAAATTCAGTTGCTTAACCTAACAGAGTTAGATGCTTTCCGTATTATGTAGTATTTCCTTTTTTGGACTTGACATATAAAATTCAAATACTTTCTATCAGAATAATCATCTAAGGGAAAATTTCCACTGGCATAAAGTATAAAGATTTATACTCTATGTATGAAAGAATTATCTAGAAAATCCAAGTCTGTGTATTGTTTGTTTTTACTGGTTTATTCCCTTGGAATTTCTATAGGCAGTCATTGCCTCTGGAAGTCTTCTTTGGCAAGAAGGGATACAGTAACACAATACAAAAGTAAATAGGAATACAATATTAACACATTTTTTCTTAGTTCTGCCTCTCCCTCTGTTACACAGTGTCAAAACTGTGTCTCTAGGGCTTAAATTGTGCCTCTTGCCACTCTCATCAAAAGCACATGGCATATGCCCATTAGACGTTTTTGACATTACTTTGGCCAGAAACTTTTTGCACCTGCTTGAGACTTGAGATATTTGTCAGTTTTCACTGTCCTTCCTGAATTGGGTCCATGTATGCTTCATGATGTGTAAAAAGGATGGGGGACTTTTTGTTTGCTTGCTTGTTTGATTACATTTGATACTTTTCTCTGTTTCACTATTGTTGTTCTCTCTGTGTTTTGAAAAGGGGATGAGAAGTAATTACACCTTTAATTTCACCCCTCCTTTTTAACCCAGAAGTCATAACATCACATTTCATTGTGTATGTATGCACCTGCCCTAGCTGATGAGCATCCAGAGAATTTAAAGAATAATGAATCAGTCAATCAGATGAGCACTTTCACTTATTTCTTTGACTTTCATTTTTGGCTTACCCACTGATATTTTATAGTCAATATTTACATTTTTCATAATCTTCCTTCATTATTATTATTATTATTTTTTCTCTGTCTCTCTCTTTCTCTTTGGTATTAGGAAGAATTCTGGCCAGTATTCTCCAGAAATCTTGTGTTTTCCACTATTTCCTTTTTTTTAAGATTTTATTTATTTATCCATGAGAGACACACAGAGAGAGGCAGAGACATAGGCAGAGAGAGAACCAGACTCCCTGTGGGGAGCCCGATACGAGACTCGATTCCAGAACCCTGGGATCATGCTCTGAGCCAAAGACAGATGCTCAACCACTGAGCCACCCAGGTGCCCCTCCACTGTTTCTAACTCTGTCTTTTGATTTTTTGCACCTATTTTCCTGATTTCTCAAGCTGATACACAGAAATTCATTCAGAGGCAAAAAACTGATAAATGACTTCTTTCCAGCCAGACCCCATTCATTTTGTAGCAAAGTCATATTTACAAAGGACATGAATTTGTCTCTTTATAATCATTTTAACTCAAACTGTTTTTTTCATTAAAACATAATTTTATGATTTTTCATCTTTCTTTCCCCAAGGTAATTTCCTAGTTTTCCTTTCCAGTGTGCTCTTGTCTATGCTGTGACTTCAGAGTTTTTCCCCCACCCCTCCTGTGTCTCTCCCATACCACCAGTTCCTCACTAGGGTCTGGAATTTCAGTGTGGTTTTATCACTGCGGTTTTGCTTCCTTGTTAAAATGCAAACCCTTCCTGGAGCAGTGCCACTAGGAATCACTTGAAGAGGTGGCATCTTCAGTGGTCCTGTGGCTCCCAGCCTGGGATAACAGTGCCCGGCTCAGTGGGTTCATTTCATCTGAAGGATGGGAAGAGCATCAATGCCTAGCACCTGATTTGATGGGCATGTCCTTATACCTGTAGGCACCTCTAGTGTAAGAATGCTTATCATGTGTGCAAATGATTAATTATGACATTTGTAATTAAACACCTTTGACCATGTTGGGTGACACAATCAAAATCCAAAAGAACAAAACACCTGAGTACTTGCCCTGTGCCCTGAGAGCCTTGGGAATAGCTCAAGCTTCCTAAGGATAAGGAGCAAGGTGCACAGCCCCTGTGTAGAACTGCCTGTGGTCCCCAGAGGCCTCCGGGCTGCCAGGGATTGCCAGCATTGCAGGGTACTCCCCCCCCCCCCCCCACACTTTCTCCTGGCTTCCTTTGCTCCTCACCTTTTGTTTGTCAGCCAGGAGATTGCAAAGAAAGTAATGTTATTTTTGCTTCCTGGCGCAGGGCAGAAAGGCAAGGGACATGATAAAAGGGCAGAGTGGCACCTCTGCTCAAATTTTCCAGAAGAGACCTCTTAGCCCCACGCTTTGCCTGGCGCTCCCATTATCTCTCTCTCTCTTTCTCTCTTTCTCACCTCAGCTGCAACTGTGGCAGCAAGAAAGACATGGGTAGGTTATCCAGGATTTGTATTGTCTCCACTAATGCTTCCTCTGATAACGAGGTTAATTGAGAGTTGACAGTAATTGCTTTATGTGGGCATGAAGCACGAAATATGATTTTTGTGACTCATGGACCTAATGCATCTACTTCATGGACTCTATCCCTAGGACATATAAAAATAATGAAGCATTCCAATCAAAGATAATTGGAGTAAAGTTTTGTTTGAGCATAACCTTGAAGAAATCAGGCAGGGTTGCTTGAGTGAACATAGCATGTATCATCCTGGTTTGTGTAGATTCCCATAAATGCAAGGCTGGCCTTGATTAGTAATGCTAATGGCCGGAAACCACCACCACTCCCAAAGCCTTGCAACTCATTTTGCAGGGATAACCCATGGGAGGCTCTTCTTACCATGTGCAGTTTATTTCTGAACCCTGTCACCCTTTTAAAGAAGCATTACAAATAACTCTATGACATTATGTGGTCTGGAAGCACTGAAGTTTATTAGGAGCAATCAAACCAAGAATGTCTTTTGTCTCCTGTGAATTTGTTGACTTTTTTGTTAGCAGATACCCTTCTAGTTAAGGGAATCAGCTAAGACTTTCAACCAACCAACCAAACAAACAAAAAAGATAAAGAGGAAGAGTAGCAAAAAAAAAAAAATTGAGAACAATAAGTATGAAATTGGTTCTCTCAGAAATTTTAAATGTGTCTCCAACTGCTATCCAAAGCAGCCCCTTAAGTGACAAAGAACGCTCATACTTTCCCATTAATTTAAGTATATATGTCCCATTCATTTGCACCTTCTCAGCTTGCATGAGACATGTCATCAAACCTCGCTACCTCCCCCATACATCTTTGTTCCTAGTGTTACTTGGGTTACTCTATACCAGAAGCTGAGCTGTTGCTAAATTAACCTTGACTGATGAGTGAAGTTGGGGATGTCCCTCTCTGTAGAGAGGGGGAGTGGGCCCGAGAAGGACCTGGAGATCTGGATTGTTCCAACCAGGGATGGGCATCCAGGGTATCCCAGGCAAACCAGCAGGTGCTAAGCTAAGTTCTTCTGGAATTTGGGCTCCAGGATCACACCCTGAGCTGAAAGCAGAAGCTCAACCTCTGAGCCACCCAGGCATCTTGAATTTGAGCTTCTTTATCTGAGTTTAGTCTCAAAGTTATTTGTTCAGTAACTGTCTCTGGTGCTATAAGTTCTTATGAAGACTTTGTGAAGATTTTATATGTACCAACCTGATCTAGATTCCTTGAAATGGGACTGTATGGGGACTGTATGATACCTGCTTCCTTTGGCAATATGGAAGTGTGATTTGGAATCTCAAATGCAAAGTTAAAGTCTTTAGCACCTATTTTCAAAAACTGATGAGTAAGTCTTCATTTATTGACATACCATCTGACTCTAAGCTATTCTTCAGAAAAATGTTGTGAAGCATACACATTTGGATCATCATAACCCTACAATCTAAAAAACATTATTTTCCTTTCTGAGTTTTAAGTAAGAGATTGGCTTAAACGGAAAGCAAACATTAAGTAATATTAATTACTAATATTAATATCTGTTAATGTAACACATAAAAGAAAGGACTATTACTCTGTTTGAGAGTATATGAAGCAAATGCCTTTCCTTCTGTTTTGATATTGAGGGAACATTTTTTAAAAGCATATTATTTACTTTATTCTACAAACTCTGGATTTAATATAAAAATACCTTAATATCTTCTGATCCTCTCTTTATTAAATTTTCACACAAGTACCTAAAACCAAACTCTTTTTTTTTAAGCCTTCATTGATGTTTTAAGTTTCTTCACATGCCCTTTCCCTTTCTCTTTACTTTTGAAGTTAAAAATATAATATCTGCTAGGTTATATTTTATGGTAAAACCCAGTTCATTTTGAGTTGAATCAATCATAATGCTTTGTTCCTGCACTGAAGTGAGTGTGCATTGAGTAGCCTGAGAGGAAAGAAAGGTTCACAGATGAGCAGTCATTCAAGATCAGTAAACAAAATGAACTTTTTCCTCCTCTACCAGGGAGACTGTAATTACTTAACCTAAGTGAGTGGTTACATCAGTTTTTGGATAGCCTTTTCCAAAGACCAAGGACAGTGTGTGATTAGACAGATGTACCTGATAGGGAACCAGGTTGCTTCTCAACCATCATATATATTTTTGTCTCCCAAATGGAAACCAAAGATTTTCTGCCTAAGTGACCTATGTAATTTGTAAATTCGTACACATTCATGGAGACTCAGTGCAGTCAGCTTTCTCAATGCTTGTAAGATGAATTTCTTCAACACAAAAAATAATCACACTTTAACAACATTTTCTGTAGGTGCCCACTTTTAATCACACTACAGTGGAAACTACACATTTATATCCAAACATCCAAAGGGCAGAAGCTCCAGTCAAGTCGATAACTATTTGTGGGTGGGACGCTTGGTTGGCTCTGAGGTTGAGTGTTTGCCTTTGGCTCAGGGTGTGATCCCAGGGTCCTGGGATTGAGTCCCACATCGGGCTCCCTGCATGGAGCCTGCTTCTCCCTCTGCCTGTGTCTCTGCCTCTCTCTCTCTCTCTCTTTCTCTGTGTCTCTCATGAATAAGTAAATAAAATCTTAAAAAAATAATAAAATTTTATTTACTTATCCATAAAAGATTTTATTTACTTATCCATGAGAGACACAGAGAAAGAGAGAGAGAGAGAGAGGCAGAGACACAGGCAGAGGGAGAAGCAGGCTCCATGCAGGGAGCCCGATGTAGGACTCAATCTGGAGACTCCAGGATCACGCCCTGGGCCGAAGGCAGGTGCTAAACCGCTGAGCCACCAAGTGATCCCCAAATAAAATCTTTAAAAAAAATAACTATTTGTGGGTACATGGAGCTCACTAGGTGAGCAGATACCAAGTGCTAAGAGCCAAGATAGCAGTGACTAAGAATTGATCTTTTCCCTCCAGAGTCATAATGCCTAGAGAAGGTGACATTATAAGCTATATCAACAAGTAGAGTAAAAGAAGGCATGGTGTAGATAACAGTGCATGGGGTGAAGATGAAGAAGTATTCTAGAAGAGGAAGGGATTGATTTTAGTGAGTGGGAGGTCCTGGAAGACTTCCCAGAAGTGATTATGTCAGAGCTCTGTTTTGACGAATGACTACAAACTTACTGGATGTCTAAGTTAATGATGCTTTCAGATGCAAGTAACAAAACACCCGTAGCTATCCACCTGGTTCACTCTTTTAATTCATTCAAGTCTCTGTTCAAATGATTACCTCTCAGTAAAGCTTCCATGAATTATCAATATAAATTAGCTTTCCATTTTATTCTCAATCTCCTTACCTTGCTTTATATTCTCCATAATGATTACCATGACTTGGCATATTATGTTTATTCTTTTATTTCTGTAGCATATGTCTCCTCTGACTTGGTACATGCCCTGTGAGGCCAGGGAGGTTGTATGTTTGATTTACTGCTGTAATCCAAGCAGCAGGAGCAATGCCTAAATAATTTAGTATTTATTGAGTGACTATCCATCCAACTGTGGCCTAAGCAATAAAGATATTTAATACCTCACAAAACAAGAAGTGTGTAAACAGGTAGTTTAAGGATGGTATTGCTCACTATTATCATTTGAGACTTAGGCATTTTTATTGTCCACTTTTCTATCTCTAGGATGTTGGCTTTTTGTCCTTGGACTTGCTACCTAAGGCCTCAAGAGGGTTGGTAAAGCCCCAAACATCAACTCCCTTGCAGCCGTGTTCAAGGCAGGAAGAGGAAGAAGCTCTTTAGGGAGCTCTCCCCATGTGTTTGTCTCTTCATCAGGCTAATGAATGTTTCCTATAAGCCCTGTCTGCAGACTTCCCAATAGGTTTTGTTGGTTAGAAGGGTCATGTGGCTAGAATCAGCTGCATGGAAAACTGGGAAGGCAAGTAGGAGAAGGGAATTAGCTTACCTTGAGGGCTTAAACTAATTATGATTTATCCTTATTGGTTGGGCACATTGTTGCCCAAACAAAATCAGGTTTTAAGAAATATGATAAGTAACAAATATTGAGGATAACTATTAAATGTAAACTAAGTAAAAACTAATAGGATTTTAAGTAATTTGTTGTTTATGTTTTTATGAAAAATGGATACAGTAAAACTGTTGAGACTAATTATGGACATTTTCTATCTTAGCTAAGAAAGGCATATTGTTTCCATTCATTCTCTGCCAGCACCATTTTTTTTTTTTTGGTACATTCTCATTAGTATTTTTATAAACAGCTATCAAAATCCGATAATCAAAGAAGCTCTTCTCAAAGAAAGTCCCATATGTTATATAATTGACTAAATGGTTCCTGTTGAGTTTCTGAAACTCCATAGGAAGTTTGTGAGAGCTGGCTCTGCTGCAGATCAGTAACTCAGATATGCAGACAACTAGGTTCGATGAGTAAAATCTTCCTTGAATAGTTCCCTAGAAATTGTAGAGAATGATCATGTGCTGTGTCATTTTGTTGTGCCCAAGATTGCGAATCCGAGAAACCACCAAGGAGCCGACACCGATGCAAGCACATGAGGGTTTATTAGCAAGCTTGAGCTTGGGTCCAAGTATACTCCACACAGCAGAGCAGGGGCTTAGACCCCGAAGTGGGTTACAGCCAGGTTTTTTTATGGGCTGGTCTAGGGGATTTTCAGAAGGGGTGGAGGAATTTTTTCCATTCCAATATGGGAGGGGTGGGGGAGTTTCTTAAGATCTGATATAGGATTCTTTGCTGAGGGCATTCTGAGCTCTGTTGTCTTTCTGATATGGGATTCCCTGCTGAGGGCATTCTGAGCTCTGTTATCTTTCTGATATGGGATTCCCTGTCAAGGACATTCTGCAGTTTTTCCTGTAAAGTGCAGCTCTTATTCACAGGAGCCTAAGATGACTGTACTTGTGCTAATGCTAAACTTGAGGTGGAATGGCCTTAATTTTCTCTGCCTCCACAATTTCACAGAGTTCCCACTCTTTCGGGGCAGAAGGGCTACAAAAGTGTCTCAGGAAATGAAGATATCTTTTTTCCATATTTATATCCATAAGTATGATAGATATTTGAAGTATGTGATTGAGAAAAGGTAGAATCGATCTTCAGTAACATTAATAATGTGATGCATATTATGAAATAGATATAGGATTCTTGCTCTCAAAAATAAGACCCCTAAATCAGGATCTTTGTAGACCCTTATTAGGGGAACCCTAAACAAGACACAATATTAGCTGTTGGTTAAAAAGGGAAAGAGGAAAGAAACAAACTAATTTTCTTCTTCCTTCTCTGTGTCTCCTTCTTCCTCCTCCTCCTCTCTCTCTCTTACCTTTCCCCCTCATCCCTCTACCCCAGCCCCATCTCCTTCTTTGTAGAAAAATAAATAATGATTTGTTGTGTGGGTGCTCTGAAACTACAGTCCTTGTAGGCATTTTGAGGTAACTCTTACCTGTTTTAGCTGTTATCACATCAGTTGAAACCAAAAGGAACATTTTCCCCCGAGGAAGGAGCCAGTGAACTTTCCACCTACACAAAGGTTATTAACTTTTAGTTGTGCCTGTGGGATGACCAATGCTAATGATTTGCTTATCTTACCACAAAGAGCAGGTCCTGGATAGGACTTCTCATTCATCATGCCTTTTTATAGCTCTCTCAGGAACAGAAGTTGAGGTGTCATTCTGACTTTGGGGGATGTTTTTGGGGGGACAGGTGGGAAGACAAGGAGCTGGGAGACAGTGAGGGAAGAGCATGTGTGGACTCACAGCTCACAGGTCACCTCATAGCTCCATTCACTATCTTCTAAGGTCCTCTGAAGAGCACCTGCCAAGATGTTTCCCTCTCCCTTTATCCTGTAGGTTATGTCTGTGCTCCATTGACACAAAGGACCAAACATACACTGGGTGTTGGGTTGTGCTGCTAAGATTTGGTGGATGGGAAGAAAATGAAGGGAGCATGTCCGAGAAGGAGCCAGAAGGAGCGCTTCCATCCCAATCAGCTTATTCTTCTCTGAATGCTCTACCAACTTTGTTCATTGTTTGCCAAGGGGAGACTAGGGAGGGATGTGAAACAAGAAAATTCTGAGCATAAGTGGTGATGTGCCCACGTTGGAGATGAGTTTTCTGTGTCCATTTGGATCCCCACCACTTAACCTTAAGGAGGGCCTCTTCTCTTCCTCACATTAAAAATCTACTACAAAATGAGAACGACTGCCTTCATATAAACATGACTAAGTAAACAGGAAGAAGCCTCAGCATCTCCATGCCCAGAAAATATAAGCATGCACATGCCCAGGGGATGCTGTCAAAATTAGCATTGAGTCAACAAAGAGAAACAGCCCCTAGATTCATTAATATAGTAACATTTTTGTCTGAATATTCAGAAATACTACCTGAGCCTCCTTGCTGCAATTACCTTAGGGTTTTAAAGAAGATGCCACACACCCAGAGGTATTTGCTTTCTGTTGGTGGTGGAAAGGCAGTTCCATTTGCGCTTTCTCAGACTTCTCGCCATCTCCCTTCCCATAGAGCCAAAACTGACAACTCAAGGCTGAAAAATCTAGTAATGAACACTAACTTCTGCTGCATGTTCAATGGGGAGACAGTGCATAGATTCTGTGCTAAGGGCTATAATTTAATTGTGTATTCAACCCTCATAGCCCCAAATGGTAGGAATTTCCATCATTCTCACTTTACCAAAGATACTTCTATTTTACAATTTTACAGATAGGGTTCCCATTTTACAGGTTGCATGTCTGAGGTCCATGGTGCAGCCAGAACTTGAACCCAGAGAGCAGCCAGTGGAGTGCTTGTTGTGAGCAGGTACTCTAAACTTTTTCACAAACCAGACCTAACTTTGCTTTACATCATTCCCCTGATAGATATATTTAGCTACATACGTAAGTTCTGAGCTGACCACAATTTCTAATTTAGGAGAATGAATCAAAATAAGAAAGGGAGTTATGCAGAATCTGGATCAAAAGCCACTGTTTATCATTTTCCTTGAGGCTGTTTAACAAAAGCTGTTTATTTGTGCTTATTACTGTTTCCATTTGATACATCATTTCACACCATAGAGCCAATGGTTTTGTATGGTTTTACTGGCCAGTTTGCAAAGTACAAATTTCCGCGAAAAAAGAACATCTTCCTGCCTTATCTTTCTGTTTCAACCATTGAGTACAGATTTAAGCTCCCACATTTACCCAATGTGCTTGTTTTTAATATGTGAAAATCAGGTTTTATCAATAGAATTAGCTACATTTTTTTAAATGGTTACTAAATGTGTCCAATGTCATCTGCAACTCATCTCTGGACTTGTAAGAAGGCACAGTTAGTGGCTACATGATTGCAAAAGAATATTTTTGGCAAGAAATGATCCAGTACATTCCGTATGAGTATTTTAACAAATGAACTTTGCCTACCCAGCGAATATTTTACTAAGAATTCCTGAAAGCCATTTTGTTCTGCTTTATCAAGAGAGACTTTTCAGTCAAATCTGTCTTTCTTTTTTAATTTATAATTTATACCTTCACCTATTTCCACCAAGGATTTGAGGTGGTCTAAATGAGATCAGTTCATCAAAGTGACCTAGTCTCCTGGACCTCAGCCTCGTTCAGCAGAGGCTGCCTGTAAATAATCTTGCCTATTTGGATAAGTGTCTTCTCTATTACATTGCAAGATACACAGAAGAACTTTCTTCTGGATTTTGTCTTGCAAAATCAGGAAAGCCAGAAAAAAGGGGAGAGAGCTTCAATAGACCTCAGGCAAATTTACTGAGTGCTATGCGCCAGTCACTATGTTAAATGCTCTCACATAACTTCACTTACTCTCAAAGAGGATCTTATAAAAACAAGAGGCAGTAGGCAATGGGAAGTTTACTAATCTCTGAGGCTGTGATCTCAGCACCAGGATTGGCACATTGATTAAGGGTACACAGGCTATTGCCACAATAGGCCACATGGGTGGGTTCTTGCTTTGCTGGGTCCTACCCGGAGAATAATGCCTACCATATTGGACCTGGTTGGTAAAGTTTGAAGCTCGCTCTATGCTTGAAGAGTGTCAAGCAAAAAGGATAGTAAGGAAGGAAAAAAGCAAGCAAACAAGCTCTAGGGAAAAAGAATCATCCACAGGAAGTAGATTTTCTCGCCAATCTTGGCAACTTCCTGAAGTGCTGATCCTCAAAGTAATTAGTTTAGCATAACCTCCTGGCTCTTAATTGACAAGCATTCTTTCATTCATATATTATGTGTGTGTGTGTATACACATATACACACATATATATATATATAGTTGTTGTTTGTTTAAAGATTTATTTATTTGAGAGAGGGAGTGTGTGTGGGAGCAGGGAGAGAGGCCAAGGGGGAGGCAGAGAAACAATCCCAAGCCGACTCCGTGCTGAGCATGGGGCCAGATGCAGGGCTCGATCCCATGACTCAGATCGTGACCTGAGTCGAAACCAAGGGTCTGATGGGCAGATAGAGTACTGATGCTCAGGCTGCATAGATGCGTCTTTGAACCCTTTTGGTTCAAAGGTGACCATTTGTTTGTTGACTCCTTCCACTTTGTTTATACAGCATAGAAACCCAAAGTCCACAGATTCCCACAATGAGCATTTATATATTTTACAATAAGAAAATATCACAAGTATTCTCATTTGCAAATGTATTGTCATTTACAGATGTTTATGCTCTAAACTTAAAGGTTAAATTATTCCTAGAGGAGGAAATAAAATTGATATGCAGTTGATATGATGCTCAAAAATAAATATACCAACCTTTCCAAAAGTTCTTTACCCATTGCAAACTATGCACAGAAATTTCTATGTATCTTCCTAGTTTGTTTTATATATAATCCAAATTAAACAAAACAAAGAAAACCTTAGACTTTTTCTTCTCCTATCTCCTGAGCAATCCAGAGATTGTGAAGTGGCCATTTGTGGATGTCCTTACGTATTGAGACACTACTCAAATGTCACCGTAGCCTAGGGCCAAAGACCGAGACACTCAATTTTGTCAAACTTTTCTAAGCTGATCCTTCTCTCAGCCAATGAATTCATGTTAACTAAATGATTACAGATTGAAGTTTAGCTCAGAAGGATAATTGAATAATTTATGACAAAAAAATGTCAGGCAGACTCAAATCTACATAAACTCTCTCTAGCACAGAACAATTAAACAAATTGTTTCAAAATTTGTTTCAAATTCAGGGCAAGGGGCAGTGATTGGATGATATTAATGGCAGATGGTCAAGTTACTAGGATGCAGACTAGTAGATTGGAATGCTGCCTTGGGTGGCCAGGGGTGCCTGTCCTCTCTGCAAAGCTGGAGACCCATTCTTGCCCTGTTATAACTATAAGCCTACTCAGTATGATGATCACTTTTCCCTGTTAATATATCCTTCTTGAGCAGCCTATAATTCATTTAATCAGGGTTCAGATTCCACGGTTACAATGGTATTCTGATCAGGCCACTGTGATACTGTTCTCAAGACACTGAATATAGGCAGTCATTGATCCATAGCCAACCTAAAAGGATGCTTCTACAAAAGGATGCTTTAATTACTTAATTAACTTTGATTAGATTATATTTTTCTTAATTTTATTATCAGGTGGTAACTTTAAATTCAAGTTGTAGTTCACTGGATGTCTCTCCTATGTATTTATAGTTGCTTTGTGGATATTCATTTTAATATAATCCTATCTAATAATAGAATACTGTCCCTTTTTGTTGAAAAGAGAGAGAGCAAGAGTTTGATTATTCAATGATTTATGTGACAAAAGGTCTAAATAGTTTTTTGAAAAAGTAATTTCTATGAATGCTATTTGGTTGGCAGTGGTTCTCTAACATAATAAAAATAGTCTTGTGTAACATTTATGGATATGTTTAATTATTTTACTTGTTGTCACTGACAGAGGGTAAAAGAAGCCTTGTGCAATTTGTTTTGAAGTGGAATTCAATTTAAAATGGACTGATTTAAAACTTTGAACCATTAAAAGGAGGGTTAGTTATTAGAATGCAAAAATGATCCACCTTATGGGGGTGATCTCACCTGTGTGAGGTATAAGGTGACCAGATGTACTCAAAAGAACATGAGCCTTGGAGAAAGATGTAGATTTTAATTTTGGGCCCACCACTTCCTAATGCAAATTTCAAAGCCTTCCAAAATCTTGGTTTTCTAATGTGAAGAGCTCAACAAAACCTAATTCACTTGAGTTATTGTGGAGGACAATGAAAGACACAGGGTATCTAGAACAGTACCCAAGAAGATGACAAGTAATCAAAGAGTGTCAGCTTCCTTCCATTTGCCCTAAAAGTGGCCCCACATCACAGAGAATGTCCTGAGATGAGAGCATGTTTTATTTTATTTTATTTTTTATTTATTTATTTTTGTTGTGATGAAAACTTTTATTTTTTTTAATTTATTTTTTATTGGTGTTCAATTTACTAACATACAGAATAACCCCCAGTGCCCGTCACCCATTCACTCCCACCCCCCGCCCTCCTCCCCTTCTACCACCCCTAGTTCGTTTCCCAGAGTTAGCAGTCTTTACGTTCTCCCTTTCTGATATTTCCCACACATTTCTTCTCCCTTCCCTTATATTCCCTTTCACTATTATTTATATTCCCCAAATGAATGAGAACATATAATGTTTGTCCTTCTCTGACTGACCTACTTCACTCAGCATAATACCCTCCAGTTCCATCCACGTTGAAGCAAATGGTGGGTATTTGTCATTTCTAATAGCTGAGTAATATTCCATTGTATACATAAACCACATCTTCTTTATCCATTCATCTTTCGTTGGACACTGAGGCTCCTTCCACAGTTTGGCTATCGTGGCCATTGCTGCTATAAACATCGGGGTGCAGGTGTCCCGGCGTTTCATTGCATTTGTATCTTTGGGGTAAATCCCCAACAGTGCAATTGCTGGGTCGTAGGGCAGGTCTATTTTTAACTCTTTGAGGAACCTCCACACAGTTTTCCAGAGTGGCTGTACCAGTTCACATTCCCACCAACAGTGTAAGAGGGTTCCCTTTTCTCCACATCCTCTCCAACATTTGTTGTTTCCTGCCTTGTTAATTTTCCCCATTCTCACTGGTGTGAGGTGGTATCTCATTGTGGTTTTGATTTGTATTTCCCTGATGGCAAGTGATGCAGAGCATTTTCTCATATGCATGTTGGCCATGTCTATGTCTTCCTCTGTGAGATTTCTCTTCATGTCTTTTGCCCATTTCATGATTGGATTGTTTGTTTCTTTGGTGTTGAGTTTAATAAGTTCTTTATAGATCTTGGAAACTAGCCCTTTATCTGATATGTCATTTGCAAATATCTTCTCCCATTCTGTAGGTTGTCTTTTAGTTTTGTTGACTGTATCCTTTGCTGTGCAAAAGCTTCTTATCTTGATGAAGTCCCAATAGTTCATTTTTGCTTTTGTTTCTTTTGCCTCCGTGGATGTATCTTGCAAGAAGTTACTGTGGCCGAGTTCAAAAAGGGTGTTGCCTGTGTTCTTCTCTAGGATTTTGATTTGACAAAATACAGCATCCATTTCTGATCAAAACTCTTCAGAGTGTAGGGATAGAGGGAACATTCCTCAACATCTTAAAAGCCATCTATGAAAAGCCCACAGCAAATATCATTCTCAATGGGGAAGCACTGGAGCCTTTCCCCTAAGATCAGGAACAAGACAGGGATGTCCACTCTCACCACTGCTATTCAACATAGTACTGGAAGTCCTAGCCTCAGCAATCAGACAACAAAAAGACATTAAAGGCATTCAAATTGGCAAAGAAGAAGTCAAACTCTCCCTCTTCGCCGATGACATGATACTCTACATAGAAAACCCAAAAGTCTCCACCCCAAGATTGCTAGAACTCATACAGCAATTCGGTAGCGTGGCAGGATACAAAATCAATGCCCAGAAATCAGTGGCATTTCTATACACTAACAATGAGACTGAAGAAAGAGAAATTAAGGAGTCAATCCCATTTACAATTGCACCCAAAAGCATAAGATACCTAGGAATAAACCTAACCAAAGATGTAAAGGATCTATACCCTCAAAACTATAGAACACTTCTGAAAGAAATTGAGGAAGACACAAAGAGATGGAAAAATATTCCATGCTCATGGATTGGCAGAATTAATATTGTGAAAATGTCAATGTTACCCAGGGCAATATACACATTTAATGCAATCCCTATCAAAATACCATGGACTTTCTTCAGAGAGTTGGAACAAATTATTTTAAGATTTGTGTAGAATCAGAAAAGACCCCGAATAGCCAGGGGAATTTTAAAAAAGAAAACCATATCTGGGGGCATCACAATGCCAGATTTCAGGTTGTACTACAAAGCTGTGGTCATCAAGACAGTGTGGTACTGGCACAAAAACAGACACATAGATCAGTGGAACAGAATAGAGAACCCAGAAGTGGACCCTGAACTTTATGGTCAACTAATATTCGATAAAGGAGGAAAGACTATCCATTGGAAGAAAGACAGTCTCTTCAATAAATGGTGCTGGGAAAATTGGACATCCACATGCAGAAGAATGAAACTAGACCACTCTCTTGCACCATACACAAAGATAAACTCAAAATGGATGAAAGATCTAAATGTGAGAGCATCTTTTAGCAAAGGATTTACACTGCTCCACTGCAAACACTCATTCAAAAGATTAGATGTACAAGTTCTTGAAATATCCAGGGTATGTATGGTCATGCCATCCAAAATCCCAGAAGGAGTTCTTAAGGCTCATGAAAGCAGTAGATGGTAGAGGGAAAGGTTCAAGTACTGGTAAAAGCCTTCAAAGGAAAATAATATACTATTGGTAGAGTTTATGTCATAAGTTAGAAATGGGTCTGCTCTGCTACAAACTCCTCACCGACAATTTCCAACTTAGTTCCTCTGGAAATTTTGGAGGTGGTGGATGTATATTTTATTTTCTGGTGAGAATCAGCAACTGATTTATTGAACTTGAGTGTTGAACTTTGCACAAAAGAGGAAAAAACGGACTTCCTGAAAGAACTGACCTGTCTTTAGAGTTTTCATCAGAGAAATCTATGTTATTGATGGATATTAGGCTTGTTTCCAAGTTTTTGGCAGTCCTGGGCAATACTGCTTTAAACATTCTTGTACATTCATTCTCCTGCTCCACATGTGTAAGAAATTCTCCAGGAAAAAAAGCTCCCCAAATGGTATGCTGCAATGAAATACTGGTGTGCCACGACTTGTCAGTCACCTCTGCCCCTGAGAATCTGAGCATGGTCTGGAGTCCCTTACTCCCTAACGGGACTTTCATTCCTTGTTTGCTGAGAATTCTTATCAAGAATGATTGCCACATTTTATCAGATTTTTTTTCTTGCACCTATACAGGTGCTTCATTGATCCTTTCCTGTATGCTGGTTTTCTATTTCATTTGGCTAGTCTTTGCTGTCTTGCGAAGATGGATACCTCATTCATTAATTTTTACACATTCTTCTCTTTTACTGTAAGTATAGGAATCTGTAAAATTCCCTCAATTAACACTTTACATCCCACAAAAATTATATCTATGATTTTTATTACTGTTTATTTCTAAATATTTTGTAGAGTCCATTATGATTTTGTGTTTGATCCCCAAGTTTTTAAAGTCTGTTTTTAGATTTCCAAATGTATAGGGATTTTTATGTTTCTCTTATTGATTTCAGACTCAATTGCACCTTGGCCAGAGGCTATGATCCGTAAGATACCACTACTCTGAAACTTTTTGAATTGCTTTTTGGTTTAAATGGTGGCAAATTTTTATATTCTTAACTTGAGCTTACAAAGAACACACATTTCAGATCACTGCATCTTCCTGAAATTCCTATCAGGCCACAAACCCACATGATTACTATCTTGATGTTCCAATGGTTATCTTATGGTTATGAATTTCCAGGATAATTTCTCTTTCTTCTCAATACAGAGCTAAATTTCCAGCAGGCATGTTTCTTAATGCCCTCCTCTCTGCTAAGTTGAGGGTCACCCTTTCACTGAAGGTAAAACCCTCTGGGGTACTAGCTTTAGGTGGAGGCCTTAGTGGGGTTCCCCACCTTGGAGATAGTCTTATCTCCTATCTCTTGAATTCCACAGAGCAACCAAAGATAAGGTTCAGGTCATTGTGGTTTGACAGATACTTTTGGAGGAAAGCTGGCCTCTGGTGCTTGCTGATCTCCTAGTGATTCTCACTAACTTTATTTTGACATCAGTAGTTTCACTACTTTTTATCACATCGTGGTTTATTTTAATCATGTTTCCTGGGAATGTTATGAAACAACAAAATCAAGGTTATATTGTATGATATGTATATTTAAGAAAGGGAGACACACACAGATATGAACAGACAGGCATTTATATGTGCAGGTATGTACCTTTTTTCTTGTATTTGCAGAAAAGAACACTGAATGGATGAAAGAGAAACTAATACACAATTACCTGAATGTTTCATTAAACCTTTTTATACTTTTTTTTGTGGTGGTGGTTTTCATTGGGAGTGTAAGTTCAGAGCGTTTGTTCCACCATATAGCAGGATATATAATTTCTGATTCCCTTTTTTTACCACATGGTTTACCTAGAGAATGGATTCACCCATGGCTCCTACCAATTCTCCTTTGTATCAGTGTCTCCATAATAGGAGTTATCTTAGCTTGAAGTCCCTTTTCAAGAAATTATTGTGCCAAATATATCAGGGTTAACCAGGGTTAACCTATACCATTGTAGAATGAAAGAACATTAACTGTTTCCATTGTATGTCTTAGCAGTGGCTATATTACTATGCATTTTTCTGAGTACCTAATTGCACTTTTCATTCCATCTGTGCAATTAGGGGTAATTGATCCTTTTAGTTTACCAACTGAGTCGCAACTACTCCTGATTTCACGTTTATCCTATCAGTCAGATCTCAGTATTTCTTTTTTCCTATTTCTTTCTGTAGCTTGGCAGATGACCAGAAAATGGGACAGAGTTTCCAACCTTAGGGACTCATCTTCTCCACACGCAACCTCCTCACAGTGCATATCCCCTTATTAACCGCAACCTCCAGGATACTGTCAATGTAGTATAATAAACCTTCAAAAGAAGGATGCTACCACTAGAAGCCACCCCAAGGCAATTTGGGTTCACTTGATGGGAAATAAAATCAAACATAAAAGCTGGCATTTCCATGTTTCAGTTGGTGTTGAAACAGGCCAAGCAGAGATGGATGAGACTCTGAAAAGAGACAGAACCAGAGGAATGTGGCCTGATTGGTGTGATTTCAGCCTGTAGGTACAGGGATGATACCCAGCATGACACTGGGCACAGAGTCTGAGGACATAGGTCATAAGCACCCAGCCTCATAAGCTGGTATTCTGGAAAAGGACTTGCATCCCAAAGATGACATGAGAATAAGATAGGAGCTTATTTTTTTTAAGATTTATTTATTTTTATTTATTTATGATAGACATAGAGAGAGAGAAAGAGAGAGAGAGGCAGAGACACAGGAGGAGGGAGAAGCAGGCTCCACGCCGGGAGCCCGATGTGGCACTCGATCCCGGGACTCCAGGATCGCGCCCCGGGCCAAAGGCAGGCACCAAACCGCTGAGCCACCCAGGGATCCCCAAGATAGGAGCTTATTAAGTAAAATTTGAGTAAGGAAGGGAGCATGACTCCAAGGTGCAAGACAAAACCTAAATATCTGTTGGCCATCAGATGTTCTATTTCTCTATCTTGTGAATATGAATTTGCCAGAGGGAGGATGAACCTGGTCAAATAATCCTTGTTGAGATGCTTGAGATACCATTAATGCATTTATTACTAGCAAAGACAAGAATGAGTCTCCTGACTTGTTCTGTATTCCATGCTCCTGTTTTATGGTTTTGTATGTCATGTTTGATCCAGAAGGGCAGCTTGCTGATTTTTCTCCATGTGTCACCATCTTTCTTTTTTCTGGCTTTTCTAGGATGATTAACCAAACATTTTACTCACCAAACATTCATCGAATTCCTGTTATATTCAGGCCTTATTAGAGGACTTAGAAATGATATAGTCTTTGGCATTTAATCATTCATTCATTCAATTATTAATTGCTTCAGAAGTATGTACTATTATGTAGAAGATATATTAAGAGAGGTTAAAAGCGTTGCCTCTGGGGTCTCATTGTCTGGCCTCACACTATGGCTTGGCCACTTTTTGACCCTGGGAAAGTTACTAAAATCTCTCTAAAGCTAATCTCTTCCTCTATAAAGCCAGAAGAATAATAGTAGCTACCTCAGAGTAGCCTTAAATAATATTTTGCCTGTGAAGTCCCTCACCTATACATAGTAGAGACCAAATAGGTGTAAACTAGCCTGGGAAATAAAGAAAGAAAGAAAGAAAGAAAGAAAGAAAGAAAGAAAGAAAGAAAGAAAGCAAGCAAGCCCTGGGAAAAATTACATTTATATAATATTCTCAAAATGTTAAAATATAGTGGTGGATATGATCCATAGTTGTCAGGGGCTAAGGTTGGGGAAGGGTGTGACCCTAAGAAGATAGCATTATGGCCTTTCTCTGATGATGGAACTCTTCTGAATCCTGATTGTGGTAGAGATTACACAAATCTGTACAGGTAGTAAAATTTCATAGTACAATATGCAGCCCTCAGAAAATGAGTGCCTGTAAAAACTGGTGGAATCTGAATAGGTTTATAGTTTAGTTATAGTAATATGCCAATGTCAGTTTTCTGGTTTGAAACTGTCCTAAGTGTGTGTAAGATGTTATCCTTAGGAGAAGCTGGGTGAAAGATACACAGGAACTCTCTGTATTATTTTTCAATTTCATGTGAGTCTTTGATTATTTCCAAATAGAGAGCTAAGAAATAAACATACAAAGTTCCAGGGGAGATATGACAGTACAACAGAGGGGAAATTGGTGGTCCTTGCTCTCCATGCTCACCAACTTCATGCGCCACTGGGAAGAGAAACCAGTGATTACACTGTCACTTATTCCTTCGTGATTCTGCTCAGAGAGCATGAGCAAGAAAAAGGGGAATTCAGGGGAAGCTTCTTGGAGGTTATGCTATTGCCAACCCCTTCTACAAGTGAGGATGAGCTGGGAGGGCTGGGCTGGTGGGAGGCATTCTAGGCAGAAAGAGCAGCAGATGAGGGACCTGGGAGGCAGATGGAGCCTTCCAGCAGGTTAGGGGGGTCAGCAAGTGAAAGGTTGTCTAAGAGTTAGTTGAATGGGTTGGTGTTATAAGCAGAGGCCTGAGGGGGGTCAGGGAAAGAAGTAATTACTTTGGATGAGAAAACTGCAGGGGAGTTTTAGGAGGCGGGGACAACTCTACCATGAAAGTAACACTTGATAGAGCTCGGATTTGGGGGAAAAAAATGTAATGGATCTCAAGCTGCAGTTACAAAAAGCACAAAGGAATGGATACTTGGAAGTGTGTGTGGTGAGTTTGGGAAACTATACATAGTCTGTTGATTGGGTTCCTGGAAGAAGCTGGAAGGGGACTGGAAAGAAAATTTGGGACCAGATCACAAAGGGAGTTTGGGTTTTATTCTACAAGCTAGGGGAAGCCATTGGAAGTTTTAAACTGAGAAATTTTAAGCGTTTTTAATAAGATAATTCCGAGGCCAAGATAAAGCATGGATAGAATTTAAAGGAAACTGATGCCGGTGGCTCTAGCCAAAGAACTACCGCAGGAGTCCAGAATAGGGACAGTGTGGCCTAGAACTAGTGTAAAAGCAGTAGGCACTGAGAGGAGGGAATGACAGAGGAGCCTTTGTGAGAGTCAGCTCAAAAGGTGATGGTGACCTCAGATCCAGGAGCTTTACTTCTAGTAATTTATTCCTGTGAGATACTCACATAGGTGCACAAAAACATACACATAATGTACTCTTGCAGCATTATTGGAAACTTCAGCAATTGGAATGAATATACATATCCATTAGCGAAAGCTTAAGTCAATTATGATTCATAATCATGCAGTATGGGATTGGAAGTGCTTTAGAAAAATGGGATATCACTATTAAAATGTTCTTAAGCTAAAACATTGCAGAAGACTAGTTATAGCATGATCTAATTTTCTAAAATAATGAATGGAATACTCTTTACATGCGTAGGAAAAGACCTTTTTTAAGGGAATACCTATCCTTTTGACAAGGACTATCTCTATAGGGCGAGATGACAAAGAGCTTTTACTTTTGATACATTTCTTTATGGTGATGTATTACAAGTGTTTTCAGGCTTCAATATGTCTGTCTGTGGCACTCATACATGCATGCATGGTCTTAGATTGGCCTTGTGAACAAGCTCAAGGATGGATAGTACATGCAGAAGAAGAGGACTCTTGGGAGAAACACCTGTTCGAAGTGAGGAAGCAGTGTTGGGTAGAAGGAGATGACTCACACTGCATTTGTAACGGGCATCCTGGGACCTCTAGAGTTGGGATGACCTTTCGGAATTGTCCAAAATGGATGCCGAGGGGCTGGCCTCCTGGCGTTGGTCAGTCATTGAATTTAGACTGTGCCCCCTTCACCCCAGGGAAGGGGCATGCCTTCGGGCAAGGCAGTTCCCTGCAGCCGAGGGCAGTTCCCAATGAGAGATGCATCTCACAGTATTCCCAACATCTGGGGGATGGACACATGGGCCCTGCAGAGGGAATCTGGGAGAAGCACTCCAATATCCACCTCAGTTATTTGATACAAGTGTAAAAGCTCTTCTCTGACTTTGCAGACCTTGCCAGATGACCACACTTAGTTTGTGTGAATACAAAGATAAAGGAGGAAAACTCATGATCTCCATGCAGCACAAAATTCAGTGAAATGAAATGTTTTTAATTAAAAACATCTTAGCAATTAGGAATAGAAAGCAATTTATTTAGCCTGATGAAGAGCACCTCCTCCAGCCTACCCTTCTGCTGAAGCTCTGGCCCCTTTGTGGGACAAGCCCCATGGATGCAGTACCCCACTCCACCAGTTTGCGTGGGCCCAAGGCTGGGGTCATCCATCTCTGTGACCACAGTCCAGAGAGCACTCTAATTCTGGTATGAGCATTTGCCCCTAGGGCAGTCCCAATTTCTATCCTACTGTTCTGGTTTCTTCCCTGTTCTGTTCTTGTCTGTATGGGATTTTTTTTATTTTTTATTTTTTTTTAACTCCCAGTGATTTCCCTTCCTTTCTTGTCTGCTCAGCAATATATTTGAAAGTGTATTTGTTGTAATTTATTTAGCACCTAGTGTTTCACAGTAGGAAAGTTTTTCAGTGTATCTAGTCCATGGTACCACAGAAAGCAAAACCCCCACTGTCTTTACCAAAGACAGTTTTTCCTTTTACTGCTTATAATGTGACTTTCAGTTTTATGTGGTTTTATATTTTATACTTTATTTCTTAAGCTCTCCAGTCTTCTCTTGCTCTATCTTCTTTATTTAATCTCAGATTTTCATGTTTGACCTCTTTTCTTTCATGGAGAATTATTTGATCATTAATAATTTTTCTGGTTTGTAATGTTCAGTTGCCCTTTTTTCGGGGGGTTATATTCTACTTTCTCTCTCTCTCTCTCTCTCTCTCTCTCTCTCTCTCTCTCTCATGGTATTTATGAATACATTTCATTCTATTTCTCTTCTTATGATTACTCATCCTTAAATTGGTCTGTTCTTCCAGAGCCAGCTATTTGCAAAAGGTTAGAACTGGAGACAGACTAGGGAGCTGAGCTAGGGCAGCTTGAATTTCTGCCTCTTTTCCATCACCACCTCCTTTGGAGAATGGTTTCTTTCTGGGCTGCACTCATTTCTCTCTTCTGGACTCATTTTGATCACAACCCATTTTGTACGGTGACCGGAAGCTTTGTGTTCATTAGGTGAGCATGAGCTGTTCATGCAGGCTGGTTACCCCAGATCCTTTCTCATTTACCATAACATACCCACATCCTGCTTCTTGCAGAGATGACATACTGGCCCGTTTCCACATTTAACTTCATCACTTCTGACACCTGAAGCCAAGCAGGGATCAGAACATTTCCCCAGGGATCAGAACATATCCCCAGTGCTCCCATGCATCTCAGACCTCCTGTTCCCAGCAAGGGTCATTCAGTATCTCTTAGGATGCACCGCCTATAGCAACCTCTCTGTTCTGCTCACTCGGGCAGGACATCTTTGAATCTTGTTTCTAAATCAGTCTTGCCCTGTCCTGGTTCATTTCTCCTAATACTTAGCAGCCTGTTGAAAAGAGTGATATTTGGATTATGGGTGTTCCCTACTTCATTGGTTTCAACCCTGTTTCTCCTTCTTGTGTTTGGTTAATTTGGGGAAAGAGAGCCTTTATTTTTTTTTTTTATTTTATTTTTATTTTTTTTTGAAAGAGAGCCTTTAGTCTTTCATCTTAATCCAAAAATCCAGAGAAGGATTATGTCAGGATGATAGAAGACTTAAGCAGGTGAAGGAGGGGCTGGCAGGTAAAAAGTCTGAGAAGAGATGGGATAGAAGAATAATGCTGGAAAGAAGGGCTTCTCTTTCTCAAGGACAGAGGACAAAAAATATGGAGAACATAAAAGAGGAATTTTAGGTGATCGCTCCTATGGAAGATGCAGACACATACAAGAAGCACCAATACATCTTTATCATTTACTCTGCAAATTTTTATCATAAACATGCTATGTGTGAATCAGTGGGAAAAGAGCAAGGAACAAGACAGACAAGCTCCTGTTCTCTGACACTTCACCTCCCCATAAGAGAGCCAACCACTGAACAACAGCAAAAATTTATTTATTTATTTATTTATTTATTTATTTATTTATTTATTTATTTATTTTTTTCAGCAAAAATTTATTTTATAGCAACGTCAACAATAGGAAATAATGGGGCAATTGACTCATTGGCAAGGCATCCTCGAAGGGGTGCTGCTTAAGCTAGACCTGAAGAGGCAGTGGGTGCAGCCAGATGAAAATGGGGTGCCAGAATTCCTGGCATAAAAAGTAGGAAGTACAAAGACCCAGAGGCACAAAAGAGCCTAATGAGTTTTAGGAATGGATTGCCAGTTGGAGCTTAGGGAGCAGGAGAGAATGCTGTATAATCTGAGGTCACAGAGAAAGCCAGGCGTCAAGGCATATGGGCACTCTAGGAGCTAGGTTTTATGCTCAGGTTATTTACTCAGTCAGAAGAGCCCATTAAGGACCTAACTGTAAGTAAATAAGGATAAATTATCAATTCTACCACAAAGATTTATAGTTGAAGGCTGTGAAAAAAGGCAGCAACGTGTACTATAGAAACTCTCCAAATACAAATGCAGATTCTGATTTTAAGGTAATTTGAGCATAGTGCACAGAGTAAAAAAAAAAAAAATGTGGTGTTACTCACAGCCTCATAATTATGAGTAGAGGAATTCTATGTCACATTTCCAGGAATGAGTACTAGAAACTAAGTGCACTCTGGAACAAGAGATAGTGTAACATTTCAGAGGGGCCTGTGCTTTGCTGTACATTGCTGAATTTGAGGGTATGGCTGAAGGAAGTCAGCCAGGAAAGCATGTTGGGACTCGGAATCTCCTGGACCTAGAGTGTGGGGAGCAAAGGGCCTTGTCAAAATGAGAGTCCCTCTCTGCTTGGAGACCATCAGAGAAGAAGCGAGCTAGCATCCAGAACATGCAACTTTTTCCTCACACTTTGTATGTTTGGAAGAAGAAAGCCTAACTGGAAACATGTCTACATATTACCTCTCAGCAAATGCAACCACAGAAAGAAGTGATGGGAAAACAAATCATGACAAGGAAATCTGGAAACAAAGTAATAGAGCCCGAAACAGAATTCATTTTTCCCCATAGGTATTTGGTAAAGGCTGAGTACTTACAGATTTGTTTTTAAAGGAAAACCAATTTCATAGGATTTCATAGGATCATGTCATATTGAAGCTGAAGACTTTAAAGATGTATTCATTTATTTCCTGCTTCCCTGCTTCAACAGTGGGTATTTGAGATATGATAAATGGCCTTTATGGACCAATCTATAGATTAGTGACTTTTCTCTTTGACCTCCTTCACGGTACGTTTCTCTGCAACATCCTTTGCACTCTAATCAGTTTTACTAAATTCCAAAGAAATTCTCACTGATCAGTAAAGCTTCTTCTTAGAAGTGGACTAAAGCTGATTAACTTCAACTTCTATTGGATACCATAGAAGAGGCTCTTTACAGAAGGAGACAAAGCGTGAATCCAGTTTTCTTTTGCATTCATTTCTGATTGTTCCAGGGGTTCAGATGAGGCCTCAACGACTAGCTGTAACACAAGTACTTTGTCTGGGAAGCTTGAAGAACTGGGAAGTGCCTGAGCGCCTTCTACTCTGAGTTCAAGTACAGTATTCTGGGCCTGGCAGCTTAGAAGCAGCAGGTGCATGCTGAGGAATAGCTGGCCACAATAGTGGAACATTTCAGGGGCGCTTAGCCTGTCCAAGAGAACCTATTTTTGTTTCATAGTCATGCCCTGGTGGTAGAGTTCAAACTTATTTTGGGTTTGCTGATGACCATACTATCAAGAGGATATCAGTGCATGAAGCCAAGAAGCCACCATCTGTGCTGTGTTTATATCTCAAGAATTATTTAGAAGGTTGATTATTCAGTTAGCTGGGCCTCTTGACCTTCTAGTGTTACACTAAGAAAGGTGACTCACATTTTCTTGAAAGTCACTTCACTTTTGATAACCCATGAAATTCCCTCAATATACAGTAGGGGTGAAAGAGTTGATCAAATTGCACCAATAAGTACTGACCCCAAAATGCTCTCCATGTGGCAGGGGCACCATGAATGATCATTTATAGTGAACAGAAAATATCTCTCAACACTGATATGCTAGGAAATAATTAACAGCTGGCTCTCCAGGGAGATAAATACCTGATTTGTAGCATTCACTGAATTCCATAGCGGAATAGTAAGAACAGCTTTATAAGTTCAAAAATTTAGATGAGATGAAAAAATTCCACAAAAAAGCAAAAATGACTAAAACTAACTCCAGAGAAAGCAAAAAACCCGAAAACTTTGTATCTATTAAGAAAATTGAATTCACAATGAACTCTCAGGAGAAAACTTACAAGTCCAGATACATATCAAATAAGGAAGAAATAATACCAATCTTGCACAGAGTCCCATGAAAATAGAGGAGGGAGCTTTTCCTGGTTTATTTTTTGAGGCCACCATTGTCCTGTCACCAAAATTAGAAGAAGGCATGAGAAAATAACTATAGATTGATATACTGTATGAATAAAGACAGGAGAAAAATTCTTAGCAAAATATTGGCAAGTCAAATCCAGCAGTATATAAAAATTATAATCTATAGTGACCAAGTATTAAAGGCTGGCTTCACATTTAAAATCTATATAATTCATTGTATTAACAGAATAAAGGAGGAGAACTATCTGGTCACTTGAGGATCTACGGCAAGGTCATCTGAAAAAAAAAATTAGTACTTGTCCATAACATACCTAACTGAAAGATAGGAGAGATTTTCCTCAACATGATAAAAGATACCTGAGAAAAAGCTGCAGCTTATATCAAATTTAAATGTTGAAAGGCTGGACACTTTCCTAAGGTGGGGAAGAAAATGAGAGTACTCACAGTTCATCACTTCTAGTCAACATTGTGCTGAAGTTTGTAGGTAGGACAGTTAAGAAAAGAAAAAGAAGTACACAGCATACACATTATAAAGGAAGAAGAAAAGCTTGTCTTTATTTGCAGATTACATACATAGAAAAATCTAGAATAATTTATGAAAACTACTTGGGATGCCTGTGTGGCTCAGCAGTTGAACTTCTGCCTTTGGCTCAGGGCATGATCCCAGCTTCTCCCTCTGCCTGTGTCTCTGCCTCTCTGTGTGTTTCTCATGAATAAATAAATAAAATCTTAAAAAAAAAAAAGGAAGAAAGAAAGAACTACTCAAACGACACAAATTTGGCTGAGATAGGAGATGCAGCATCAATATACAAGTCATTTGTATTTTTATACATGAGCAGCAAAGAATGTAAAAACAAATCCAGTATTATCTACAATAACATGAAAAAAAAACACGAGATGTTTAGTGATAAATTTTTAAAAATCTGTGTGAGATCCATACACTCAAAACTACAAACTGGCAAACCAGAGATCTATACGAATGGAGACATCAATGATGTCCCTGGGTCAGAAGACTCAATTTGTGAAGATGCCATTTCTCCCCAGATTGAATATATTGATTCAGTACAGTCATAATCGGAATTCTAGGTGGATATTTTTGTAGAAATGAGCAAGCTGAGATTCTAAAATTTAAATGGAAATGTTTCTTAAAATATCCAAAACAATTTGGAAAAAAAGAGAGGAAGCATATGGTAAGCAGAATTATAAGATGGCTCCATGATTGCATCTCCTTTGATGCAGGCCTGTATAATCCCCTCCCCTTGAGTGTAGGAGGGGACCTGTGAATGTGATGGGACATCACCCCAGCTTAGATTACACTACATGGCAAAGGTGAAGGGATTTCCACCAATGGCTCCATCCAGAATTAAAGTAGCTTCGTGCTTGTGTGTAGACTCCCAGACTAAATGTAAAACTTATTCTCACCCTTCAGAAACAGATATGTCTTAACCACCTTGTAGGTTAGGGTGTATACACATTGATTGTACAGTCAGTCCTCCAGTCAGACCCAGAAAGGAGACCCACACAGGCACTGAGGCATACTTGTGTCTTTGGGGGGAGGAAGTTGCAGGATCACAGTTTCCCAGGATGTGGTCTAAAAAAGGAGGTGGAGGCTCTGGTAAACCAGCCACTGGGCTCTGTGACTGCCCCCTCAGTGGGGGAAGAGGCTCAAGGTGTCTGGAGTAGGGCCTTCCAGAGCCGACATCTCAGACTTTAATGTGGATATGAATGACCCCAAGATCTTATTAAAAATGCATATTCAGAACATATCAGAATAGGACATGGCATTCCACAAATCTAATAAGCTCTCAGGTGACATGGAGGCTACTGATCCATGGGACTACATTTTGAGTCGCAATGCTATAAAGTTTGGTGCCGAAGTCTGAGGCCAGGTAACAGTGATTTTCAGTATACTTGAAATCTGTAGTGGAGTGAATAAACTGAAGTTGTGAATAATTCATTGTATTTGGAAAGATCCTAATTATAGTTAACATTAAGCTAATAATAGTTTTTTCCATCTTGTACATTTATCAACTGAGTGAAAATAGTTGACCCCAAAGCAAGATAAATAACAGGAGACTCCAATCCGGTATTGAAACTATGTGTGTAATCTCTGGTTGCCTGTTGTAATTATCTTTCAATATGTTTTATGAAATGAGAAATGTTCATAACATCTTAGGTTTTAAGGGTGAACTCTTTTTTTCAGGCTACGATTACCCATGTCATAACTGACATACTTGGAAAAGAATTTTGGAACCCTTCTGATTACTAGCTTGCGTTGGAAGTTTTATGAAAAGTGGCATTAAAATATTTACTACTTTTATTAGTAAAATGTGGGGGTATGGACGACTTACAAGAAATGAGATAAAAATTGTTTCTGCTTAATATTTATCTGCATTTTATCACTGTAGCATTTATTATGAGACATAACTCTGCAGAGACTTTGATCCTTCCCTCTGGGATAGTTCCCTTCTCCACACCACATTTATTGACTATGTAGCATTTGCCTTTTCTTTTTTTTTTTTTTTTTTTTTTTTTTATTGGTGTTCAATTTACTAACATACAGAATAACACCCAGTGCCCGTCACCCATTCACTCCCTTTCAAATTCTATGCTGAAGGTTAAGACCTTGGACCATTCATTTCTTTATTTTATCTGAACTTCTGTCACCATTAGTTTGAACAAAGATAAGAGAATAAATCTAGTACTGTACTCTCTTTGGATGGTTTATGTTGCTGATGGGTCAGGATAAACCTCAGGAACCCAGATAAACATGTAAGTTATTCTAAGAGAATTAGGATTCTTCCTTTGTGTTCCATATACTCTGCTTTGAGTACAGCCAAAGCCCCTGCTTAGCCTATATAAACTAATACATTTGCAGGAAATGTGACTTTGGGACATTTTATATAGCAGTGATTTTAATGCTGTTAGTGGTGAAATGGAAACTTGAGAATGTGAAGATTAATTTAAACCACATGATGGGTTCAAGGAAAATCCACTACAGTTTCTTGAATGTGTGCTGACTCTGTACAGTGGGGAATGGGATCCAAAAAACCACCAGTGAACTTTTAAACCCTCTTGAGAGGATTCAGACCAACACAATTAGCCCTAGAAGGGAGCTGTTCCAGATGACAGGCAGATTATTTATCTCTCCCTCGAAAACAGATCCCTTTGCCTGAGAGAACACAGTAGGCAGACCAAGGAAGGATGAAGGACCCCACATGTTACCACTAATGGAGTGAAGTTAGAAATCCCTTTCCAGTCATTAGCTGACTTACTAATTCATCTTTCACAATAGAGTACAGTCTGTTGAGTTCTTTGAACAATGGATAACCAAACAAATTGTATATTGTAAATTTGAAATAAAGGATTTCTTTTCCCTTCCAGTTCGTTGTAGCGGTGTTCTGGATCATTTATGCCTATGACAGAGAGATGATTTATCCGAAGTTGCTTGATAATTTTATCCCAGGGTGGCTGAATCACGGAATGGTGAGTGGACTAAAACAAATAATTTCCTTTCATTAAATTTAGGCTTTTCATAGAATGTACCTAACTGGCTGTGCAATGATAGGGATGAAAGATTGTAATTAGAAAAGAATACTGCATGTAAATAAAAAACATCTTCCCATGAAACTGGTCACTATTAAAACTATGTAGTAGATGAATCCACAGTTTATAAGATGTCAGTGTTGTTGGATAATACAACTAGCTCATTCCATGGATGAATTTAATTTCTGTGCCATTCAAAAACTTGTCCCTTATTAGAGCCTAAGGACCTAGTCACACCTATACAATTCTCGAGGCCCTGTGGTTCCTCCACTTCACGTCAGGGGATTGTATTGGAAGTAACTACCGCACTGGGAAAATTTCCTCCGCAGGAGCAAGGAGACTATTATTTTCTCTGGGAGATCTGCTGTAGGCATTGGAAGTGTCCGTGGCAGGCTCTGCCCATGGAGGGCATTTGCCTACAGTGGCTAGCTCTTTCCCTTCTTCTGCTGATTCCTTCCGATGCTTTAGCCATGGTGTTGCCTTCACATGTTTCAAATCAATTATTTTGAATGGTTTGCATGTCACCTTGCAAGACTTAAGGATACATCCTCTGCAGAGAAATTTTATGTTGTCTTCCCTTTCTGCTTCTGGAATTGAGCAGTTTTGTCATTAACTAAGAAGCCTGCATTTTTTGGTTACAGCAATTTTTAGACTATGTCACTGGGTGCTCCTGGTGAAAAGGGCAACCCATCACAGAAATTATAGGGGAACGAAGAGCTAGAAATCGTACGTCATAGGTCCAAAATAACAGTTTCCTTTCTGCCCCCAATTCTGGTATATTTTGAGAGAAGTGGTGTGTGCTAACAAACAAACATTACTGTACTCAGGGGCTTGATTAATTCTTTCCTAAGCCAATTCATCAAAAGTGGCATATCTCAGAGAACTAGCATTTTCTTTGAGTCCAATTAGAGCCACACTGTTGAAAAATTAATGTGGCACCTGTCTTCTGGTTCCAAACACATAAGCTGGGTCTTGTCAGATTCATTTCACCATCTAAGGGACTTGATATGGTTACTCTGTGCCTCTCCAACTTTTGACTTTTCTTGACTGTGACCTTTTCATAACCCTGGCTCTTCAATCCCCTGTCCCACATGCCTTCCCATTCTTTACTGGAGAACCCTTGTTAGCTTATAGAACATCTCTTAGAAGTCTCTTTTTATCCCCGCAGGCCAGGTTAGCTCCCGTCAGCTAGGCTTCCAAAGCACCTTCACAATCTCCAACTGACACGTCTGTATCCCCCACACAAGTGTTACCTTCCTAGTGCAAACAGCACTCCACCCACCCACCTGATGTGTAGTAGGATCAATACATATTTGTTAGATTGATGAGTGAATTCAGTATACAGTCATTTCCCTCACCTTATCTGAGAGGAATCCATTCCAAAATCCCCCATGGATGCCTAAAACCGAGGACAGCACCATACTATGTTTTTTCCTATAAGTACATATCTACAATAAAGTTTAGCAGAGTGAGAAATTAACAACATGAAGAGGGCCTTGAATGCCCTTGAATGCAACCGGTGGTTGCATAATGTGCTGTTGAGGACAGGCCTTAACTGTTTGGCATGTCATCTATATACCTCAGATGCACAATATTACCTTTAGGTCAGAGAATAAATCACAACCTTTGTAGATGCAGGTGCTACTTAATGTTTCCAACGAATGGTTTCTAAGTACTGATGAGGCCATTAGAATTATACCTTGACTCTCAGAATTTCCCCTTGATTCACTTTGATGTATTAAAATTCTCACTCTTGGAGACAAACACTACTTAGAAATATAAGGGGAATTTGAGTGATACAGATATATCAGAAAGGGAAAAGATAAATGAATTGACATGTCAAATCCTCTAAGATAATAGCTCAGTGGATTCTTTCCTAATGAATTTTGTTCATTAGTAGAGATGAATGACCTTTCTTTGGTTTTCTTCATGTTCCAGTACATGGTTCCAGAATTACTAACAAAGAAGTTGCATATGGTTGCCGAGGAATATTTTCCGATATTAATTTACGTTACTCTAAATTTGTATATATGTAACTTTAAATCGGATGCTGATTCTTTAGTTTGGCTATTAAAATATGAATATTAACTGCTAGAACCATGAATAAAAAATTTTTATTTTTATAAAAATGTATAAAAATATTTGTGAAATACTAATAAATCAAATAAACATTTTCACTTTATTAAAAAGCTTAATTATAATTTGTATTTTAATTTTAATAATTTTGAATATTTAATTTAAAAATATGAAAATAATTCTGCTAAAAATCTTTACATTCATTTGAATGTTCGTATTTTGATGAAAACATTCAAATTATGTACACTTTGATTATAGTTATATTTTTATCTTTTTATTTCTTTTTTTTAAGATTTTATTTATTGGACAGAGGGAGAGAGAGCATAAGCAGGGGTAGTGGCAGGCAGAGGGAGAGGGAGAAGTAGGTTCTCTGCTGAACAGAGAGCCTGACACAGGGCTGGATCCCAGGACCCCAAGATTATGACCTGAGCCAAAGACAGATGCTTAATTGACTGAGCAGCCCAGATACCTCCATTTTATTATTAATTAATACCTTACATTGATATTATAAATAGAGCTTAAATTTTGTGAAAATTTCCATTATAACAATATATTCAGTGAATTTGCTGAAATGAAGGCAAGAAAATAATTTTTTGGAATATTTATATTATATTAAACAACATATTTTTATAATTTATAACTTACACATTTGTAATTGATCAATCTGTGTGTCTTTACTTTGCTACTCATCCATCCAATCATATTTTTTTAATTTTGTTTGATGAAATATATATTTAATAATATAGGAAGACAGAACATATTTAATATTTTACAAGCTTAATTTGTAAATTTTAAATATTTCTGTGGGTAGTTTATGGCCTCTTAGGCCTTTTACTATTGCCTGTCTAGATCTTTCTAAGTACAAGAATTCTGCGAGAGAATATACCTTATTCTTATGTGTAGAATCACATTTCGTGTTTGAAGAGTCTCAACATAATCTCTTGGGATCTAGAGCCCAACTAAGATGCAGTTTATCAGTCTGTCATGGCACCCCTTAAGAAGACATCACCAAGTCAGTCTTGAATTTACAGCACTCAACTGCCCAGCACAAAATTAGTACAAGAAGCCAGGCATGAAAAAAGACAGGATTTGAAATTCACAGGACTTTCCTTTTGATTTATTCTAAAGTACCCATAAGTTAGATAGGATTGTAACTAAAGGGAAGTATCCTATCTTTTCCTTTCTATTGTATACCTCTTTTCTCCCAGCAAGCAGTCTTAGAATTTTTTTGGAGAAGAGAAGAGGAAATGGGTAAATAGATGAGTTACAACAGTAATACAACCTCGCTCTATAACTGCTATCTTATCTCCAGGGTCTATTAACATAGCAGTTACATACATACAAAATTTTAATTTATTATAAATAAAAATATCATCCTATAAAATATAAAACATTTAACTGGAATCACTTCAGTCTCCAAAAATCAAGAACTATTCTATCCCTGCAGCCCTATTTATTTTTGTATTTCCAGCAGTTTGAACAGCACATGATGCCCATTAGGCATTCACTAAGCATTGGTGATTAAGAGCATATTTATGTGTTTGTTTCTGAAAGTTGGAAGAATGTTGGGGCACCTGAGTGGTTCAGTCGGTTAAGTGTTGGATTCTTGATTTCAGCTCAGGTCCTGATCTCAGGGTGGTGAGATGGAGCCCTGTGTGCTTAAGATTCTCTTTCTCCCTCTCCCACCCCCCTACTTGTGTGCGCTCTCTCTCTAAAAACAAACAAACAAAACTTGGAAGAATGTCATGTTTACATTTAGATTTTTCTCTATATCTAGAGATATCAGCAAAATGAGTCCGTTTTCAAAATGTCGCAAGAATGGTCATGGACAGTCGTGGTTGGGGTCTGCATGGCTGCAACCGTGAGGGCTAAGGTTTGAATTAATTTAATCTAGCAAACATTTGTTGAAAACCTATGAAATGCAAAATACTAGGATGAGAAAAATACTCTAAAGGGTAGAGTAGAAATGTCATGTTTGAGGTAAAAGAAAGTGAATAGGAAAACAAGTCCACAAAGCAACAGAGTAGTCTCTGGTAGGCTGTGTTCACTCTGATAAGAAGAAGCACTGTTGTTACTCTGGCCTGTTTCTTGGCTGCAAAAATAGATCACTGAACCTTTCTCTTCTGCTGATTATAAGTTTAAAGCATTGTCAATGGAATAAATATACATTAAAAGCAATAAATAAAGAAATATCTAAACTCCATTAAGATTGCAGATTCTCAGCAATGCTGTAACAGGAAAAACCAACAATGAGACAGTGTCTCTGCTTAGTGAAGACCTAATTAATGTTTATAAAATGCTTTGAGAATGCCAAGCACTGCAGAAGTTTGGATATTATTATTATTATCATCATCACAGATCTTTAAGCATACATGACCTAGATATTCTTATAATCACAGCAGTTGTTCATTCCCCATATAATTTATAAGGAGATAAAAAAAATAAACCCCACCTCTCTTCGTGCTTGATTTGACAGTTGTTCTTGTTGTATGTAACTGATCCTCAAGAGAACTTTAATTTAGGCAACTATTCATTCTGTTCAATATTATTTTGACATTTGGTAATTACTAAAGTTTTTGTACATTTATCTTTCCCAAAAGAGAAGGCATTAAATACTCTTTGGATGATCACTGGTTTTGCAGGAACTCAGATTTGACGTTATTCTTTTGTTAAATAACACAACTTATGGGATGTTTCCAGTTCTGGGCCACAGAGATTATGCATTTCATGACCTATGGAGTCTGTGCCACCCTGATAGTGGATATTTCACAAAATAAGCTGTTGGACAAGAGAAGACGATCTTCTTTTTCATATGAAAAAACTGACCTTTCTCATTTTCCCAATATATTCTAAAGTAACTGGAAGATATCTAGAAATTTTCAAAAATAAAAGTAAGACTGGAACAGAGGTCAGAAATTTCTTGGGAACCACTTTCTAAGACTCCCAATGGACCTCCTAAAGAAAACAAATAAGACCCCGAAGACCCAGAAGCAAGAAGGAGAGTTCCATCCACAGTGAGGCATATACTTTCAGAGTTACTGCATATGGTTCTCATGTGTAAGCTTTTTCACATTTCATTTTACTGATCATAGCTTTCTCCTTGTGAATTTTCATTTGCTCAGGCTCACCTTCTCAGTAAGGCTCACTGTGAAGGTATTGCCAGCTACCCCCATGTCCCCAGCATTCCCTTACCCTGCTCTTTGTCCCTATCGTGGTACTTACCATCCTTGACATCTTATATTGTTTTACTTTCATGTTGTATTTATGGCTTATTGCCCATGTCCTTCTGCTAGAATATAATTTTCATAAGGGCAGGGATCTTCATTTCAGTTACTCGTTTATCCCAAGTGCTTCAAACAGTGCTTCTACATAATGGAAATCAGTGATTATTTGTTGCATCAATGTGAATTTTACTGATATTCTATGTCCATGTTTTCTCTTGCCTTTTTTTCCTACTCTTTGTGTTTTCCTTTTCATAGTAGTTGACAGAGAATTCTACCCCAAACTATTCACTTCTTTCCTAACTTGTATTTTACTTCACTCTTCAGTCTCAGCTGCACTGCAGTAAAATCTTATATACATAGCCTGCAATCCCTTCTGAGGGTCTTACTGGTTGGTATATATCATATTGCTATTACTGCCTGAGAAGGCCTGAAATGATGTCCAAAGAACACAGCGTTGTCCCTGGAATGTCTGAGACTTACAGGCCAGGTAAATAGAAATGCCTGGATCACATTTATTGGAAAGCTCTTCCATATATTGGTCATTTTATCTGGGTATTAGTTGTTTTTTCTCTAGGGTAATAGGCCATGGTTTTTTATTTTATTTTTTATTTTTTTAAATAATAAATTTATTTTTATTGGTGTTCAATTTGCCAACATACAGAATAACACCCAGTGCTCATCCCGTCACGTGCCCCCCTCAGTGCCCGCCACCCAGTCACCCCCACCCCCCACCCTCCTCCCCTTCCACCACCCCTAGTTCGTTTCCCAGAGTTAGGAGTCTTCCATGTTCTGTCTCCCTTTCTGCTATTTCCTACCCATTTCTTCTCCCTTTCCCTCTATTCCCTTTCACTATTATTTATATTCTCCAAATGAACGAGTCCTTATAATGTTTGTCCTTCTCCGATTGACTTATTTCACTCAGCATAATACCCTCCAGTTCCATCCACATCGAAGCAAATGGTGGGTATTTGTCATTTCTAATGGCTGAGTAATATTCCATTGTATACATAGACCACAGCTTCTTTATCCATTCATCTTTCGATGGACACTGAGGCTCCTTCCACAGTTTGGC
Source organism: Canis lupus dingo (assembly GCF_003254725.2). Taxonomy (NCBI): domain Eukaryota; kingdom Metazoa; phylum Chordata; class Mammalia; order Carnivora; family Canidae; genus Canis; species Canis lupus. The sequence continues at coordinate 34,732,549 of NC_064243.1, forward strand.
TATTGTGGACATTGCTGCTAGAAACATCGGGGTGCAGGTGTCCTGGCGTTTCATTGCATCTGTATCTTTGGGGTAAATCCCCAGCAGTGCAATTGCTGGGTCATAGGGCAGGTCTATTTTTAAGGAACCTTTGAGGAACCTTCACACAGTTTTCCAGAGTGGCTGCACCATTTCACATTCCCACCAACAGTGTAAGAGGGTTCCCTTTTCTCCGCATCCTCTCCAACATTTGTGGTTTCCTGCCTTGTTAATTTGCCCCATTCTCACTGGTGTGAGGTGGTATCTCATTGTGGTTTTGATTTGTATTTCCCTGATGGCAAGTGATGCGGAGCATTTTCTCATGTGCTTGTTGGCCATGTCTATGTCTTCCTCTGTGAGATTTCTGTTTATGTCTTTTGCCCATTTCGTGATTGGATTGTTTGTTTCTTTGGTGTTGAGTTTAATAAGTTCTTTATAGATCTTGGAAACTAGCCCTTTATCTGATACGTCATTTGCAAATATCTTCTCCCATTCTGTAGGTTGTCTTTTAGTTTTGTTGACTGTATCCTTTGCTGTGCAAAAGCTTCTTATCTTGATGAAGTCCCAATAGTTCATTTTTGCTTTTGTTTCTTTTGCCATCGTGGATGTATCTTGCAAGAAGTTGCTGTGGCCAAGTTCAAAAAGGGTGTTGCCTGTGTTCTTCTCTAGGATTTTGATGGAATCTTGTCTCACATTTAGATCTTTCATCCATTTTGAGTTTATCTTTGTGTATGGTGTAAGAGAGTGGTCTAGTTTCATTCTTCTGCATGTGGATGTCCAATTTTCCCAGCACCATTTATTGAAGAGGCTGTCTTTCTTCCAGTGGATAGTCTAGGAATAAACCTAACCAAAGAGGTAAAGGATCTATACCCTAAAAACTATAGAACACTTCTGAAAGAAATTGAGGAAGACACAAAGAGATGGAAAAATATTCCATGCTCATGGATTGGCAGAATTAATATTGTGAAAATGTCAATGTTATCCAGGGCAATTTACACGTTTAATGCAATCCCTATCAAAATACCATGGACTTTCTTCAGAGAGTTAGAACAAATTATTTTAAGATTTGTGTGGAATCAGAAAAGACCCCGAATAGCCAAGGGAACTTAAAAAAAAAAAAAAAAAACCATATCTGGGGGCATCACAATGCCAGATTTCAGGTTGTACTACAAAGCTGTGGTCATCAAGACAGTGTGGTACTGGCACAAAAACAGACACATAGATCAATGGAACAGAATAGAGAATCCAGAAGTGGACCCTCAACTTTATGGTCAACTAATATTCGACAAAGGAGAAAAGACTATCCACTGGAAGAAAGACAGCCTCTTCCATCGCTTTTTAAAAGCAGTTTTCTGACATCACAAATTCCTTTGTAGAGCTAATATTCCACCTCAGGATAGAATTCAAGACTAATACTATTTGGCTTACACTCTGCCCTTTTTCTTACTACACTGAATAGATGAGCAGGCCTAGCAGTAGTTTAAGTTCATCTAAAGGTCTATAAATTTTATTCAGATATTTTTGGGGTCAGCAAAACCCAAAGTGTGGTTTACTCAAGTTCTTTTACCCCTAATCCTTAAATCCATAGATATTTCAAAGTAAACTTCATTCATATGTTTCCCATTCATTTGCCCTTAGTTCTTTATAGTTGAGAGAGAGGTAGGGCTAGACCCGAAGGTGTTGTCTTAGGAACTGGCTTCCTTCTTCATTACCACAAACAGATCATTCATTAGCCACAGACCCAACTCCTTGGCAGAAGTCCATCCTGCTATCCTTTCCAGTTCTCTTTTAATTGAAGCTCCAACCTCAGCAAGCATCAGTGATAGCTGCCAAAGAAAGTGAAGTGGAAAAACAAAGCTGCATTTCCGATCATAGAGGCACAGAATCCTAGCATCTTAAAACTTGGGAAGTGTTTCTAAAGACCATCTGTTCCATACACCATGTGATATCTCAATTCTCTGAACAATATCTTGGCAAATTCCCTTTCAAGTCTCTACCTGAGCATCTCCAATGATGGAGCTTCAACAGTGGACCAAAATCATGGAGTTTCCAGCTCAGGGAAGACTCTCTTAAGGAACTGAAGCTTCTGTTTTTCCCTCCAGTTCAAATCTGCCCAGTCCATTCATCCATTCTGCAGGATTCAAATACTAGCTGTCTTTGTTCTCTTCATGTTCTCTTCTGAGAGGATCTCACTCTTCCCCATAATTTCTGTTATATGGGCCATTCCAAGTCTGTACTTCCTGGTCTAACTTCCAAGGAGCATTGTACTCAGCATTTGAGGCAAGTGCCTTGAGATGAACATACTGAAACAAATTCATATATTAACCCCTCCTCTCATCTTGTTACCCATCTCATGTTGCCACTTTCGTAATGGCAGAAGTGTCTAAAAGCTCCTCTTGCTACCACATCCCTCACAGTTAGCTGACGAGTCCTAATAGAGTCCTAGTCCCCTCCAAAGTAGCTCCCAAAGCTGCCCCAGCCTCCTCATCTCCACCATCTTGGCTTTAGTTCAAGGCTTCATCATCTTCCAAATGAACTGAGGCAATAGGCTCATCTCTTATGTCCCTGCCTCCTACTCCCTCCTCACCAGAACTTTCTCCTCATTGCTGCCTCTCTTACCTATCAAGAAGAGCTAAAGTTCTGATGGTTCCTTGCTACATTCCTTTCTCAGACACCACCTGTGAATGAAGTGGTCCTGAATCCCCTAGACATCTGAGCAGGTCCCTTCTCCCTGCACTCAGAACTCTTTGTCCTAACACCTATGATTTCACTTATCACATTGTTTGATTATTATTTATTTATTTAGTAGTTATTACCCTAATGGGCTATGAGGCCATAAAGGGCAGCAAATGTTGCTTTTTTTCTTTCATCTTTTCCTCCAGAACCTAGCATACTCTCTGGCATTATTGCACACTCTATAAACATTTACTGAGAACATGGTATACAGGCCCTTTACCATCATGCTTGGTCTCCTCTACCTAGGCTTCAGCTTGTCTAGATTTGTTTTTACAGTTTCATATGATTTGACAAGAGCACAGCAGAGCAATTTAGCCATCGCTATTGGCTTATTAGCATTGTCCGAGCTCCATTAACTCTTGCATATAGTGTTTACCTGACCAGTGTGTGGTTTAGCTAAGATTTGAAGTTGTTGTTATTTTGTTTTTTTTTTTTATATATATACAAAATAGGATCCTTAGGTGCATCCCTAGTGAATTCCATCTTGTTAAACTCAATTCAAATACATCGTGGGCTCTGGGGAGGTTACAGTACTATGATTTTAAGGATAGTTAAATGGATATTTTGGAATTTAATAAAATGACTGATTTATAAAACTCCATTTTGAATTGAGGTGCCTAAGTTTGTGCCATTGAGTTGAGCTTCTTTGGAGGCCAGGGCTGTGAATAAAGTCAGTAACAAAATAACTGATTTTTCAGAGCAGTAAATTTTAAACACCTTGTAATCATCTGCAGAGAGGATGGATCATTCCTGAGGTCAAGACAAGTATTAGATAAAAATGATATATGTGGTAGCAGAAGGGAAGAGCAGACAGCAGTATTGGCCACTGAAAATTATCACCGAATCCAGGGATGGAGAAATAGGAAATTAATGCAATACATATAGTGAAGAGAGAGTTCTCGGACAAGGGATCTGGTAAGGGAAAGGGTTATAAAATGATATGGGCAACAGGTGGATGGTAGGCTTGGGGACAAAACTCACCTAGGAAGGGTAGGTATTGATGTTTCCCAATTTGGCTGGATTCTAGATATCTAGAGATCCCGAGGGGTCATTGTGTTGATCACATTTAGATAAAATGGGGAAAGAAACTTTTCTGGGAGTCCGGAATCATTGTCCCAAATCCTTATTTTCACACCAGATCATGAAGATGATAAGAATCCTCATCTTGTCCACATGCTCCTTTACCTGAGTCATATTGAAAAGTGAAGAAAGAAAAGCAAGGAAAGATTGTGGCAACCCACCAGGAAATGCTCAACTCAACTTTTTCTTTTTTTCTATTTGAATCTGAACCTAAACTACCAAATTTGTCTCCAAACTGCCTAGTCCTTTACGAATACTGGTTAACTTCCCTGAGCCTATTTGTGGTTAAGATGGGGCTTCCCCAGGACTGAGTGTCCACCCAGCCCTCAGTTCTCTGTCAAAACCCTCCTCCTCCAAGACCACTCATGCATCGACTCTCCCTTATATCACAGAAGTGACCACCCCTCTTTTATGAGCCTCTACCCCACATATATATATATATATATATATATATATATATATATATATATGCTGGCTTTCAAGTGTGCAGCATGATAACTTGTCCAGGCTTGCACAGCTAGCCAATGTCCCAGCTGGGAGTAGGGTACTAGGCTAACGGACCCCATCACACTTACCATACCTAGGGCCTCTCTCTGTGGAGCTTTGTTAACATGTAGTGTATAGATGCCTTTAAGCATGAATTGTCATTAATATTTTGCAAACATATTTCAAGACATTTTAGAGTGATAAACGTTCCTGGCATTTTAGATTATTTTCCTTTTCTTCAAAGCAGGAGTGACTTTTTCCTATTGTTTTACCATATCCATATTCAGAGAATGAGCTTGCCCTTAACGATCTAATTAAGGTGTTTTAACATAGTTGCAAGGATTAGCCCTGGTGGATGGAAATATTTCCCCTTAAGGCAACTCCTTTCATCCTTATCAAATACATTAATTCATGTGACCTGGTAATATATCAAATTATCTTATATGTACAAATGCTACTCCTCACACTGCTACTATCTGTATGTGTTAGGATAAAAAAACTGATGTTAGTAAACATCCTTTTCTATATCTGCCCTGCTGCCACACACAATAGAGTGTCTTTTTTGTTCCATTCTCTTTCTCATACCAGGTTAACCCCCAAAGCCACTCTGTTTCTGTATGCAGTTCTTCTAGTAGATGAAGACATGTGAGCCACCTCAAAAGGGCAGCTGAGTCAAATGACCTCTCAAGCTTTTTCTGGTTCTATCATTCTATGAAAAGGGTTTAGTGTAAGTAATTTAAGAGGTTAGTCAGAATAAAATTCTCTGTTCAATGATCTTTTGAAATTTCTCTACTGAATTCCACTAGTGAGGAACTTACAGCTTGTTGCAGGAATTCCTGAGATTGACTGTGGAAGTACATAGCACAGTACCTGCCACATAATAGGTTCAATAAACAGAAGTCCCTTCAAATAGGATAGGATAGGAATCTTATGGAAAATATACAATAAAGTTTCCTTATAGCTAATGATTTTAACTTAATATCATATAATAGGTAAGAAGCTAGTGTCAAACTCTGTCTAAAGCTTCAAGGAAAAATGTTTGGGTGGAAATCTATATTTTTAGCAACATCAAATTTGTATATACTCCTCACATAAAAAGCTAATGAAATTCCTTAAAAGTTTATATTAAAGGTAAGATATTTATCCTTGGACATAGGATTCAGATCTCTCTTATTTATTTTTAAGCATTTCCCCCTCACTTGCATCTACTGTAAAGAACTTTGCTTAAGCTCAGAATTTGACTGCTAATATTCACACATATGGCAAATACGAACTAATCAGACCACAGATATTTTGCTGCATTCCATGGTGTCTCATTTATTTGTTTAATTTGCAGCTATAGCAACTAGATTCCACCACTGTAGGCTTTTACACAGACCTACAGTCTGATCAGCTTGGTTGAAGTTTGGCACTCAGCACCATGCTCAATTGAAGACATATGCGCAAACTCACCACATTTTTTAACCTGGTTTTCACACTGGGTAGATTTTAATATTTGCATAAAAATATGAAAAGCAACCTTCTGCAAGGATAGTAGGCAATGAAAAGATGTTGTGACCTTCTTCTCTATAACATTTCAAATCTGAAAGTTTTTTTGGCATGCTTTTCAAAAGCCCATCTGACTTTGAAGCAGGCTGCCTCTCCACAGAAGGCTGACTCCAGCAATGACTAATGGGTTGACCTGGTGCCATGCTAGTGCTGCTCCACGCATGCTGCTCTGCACAAGACGAGCATTTGGAAATGACCTTGAAAGGGAGTGTTGCCAAGTTAATGAATTATGGGCCTTCAAGGAGTGCCATTTCACAAGCGATTTCCAGAAGGGTCTCTGCAGCATTGTCAAAACTTGGCTCCTTCATTGGGTATTGCTTTACCATGAGTGTTTAACACACACAAAGAATGATGCTCCCTCTTGATTTTATGAGTTGCACTTTGTAACAGGTTGGAAAAATTAGGTAATGGTGAAAATTGGCATCCTGATGTGGTTTCCCTTAGGTGTTTTTGTTTCAAACATTCTCTGGAGGAAAGGAAGATGCTCAAAGGGTCCAAGTGTAAATAAGGACATGGGAGTTTAAAATGAAGGGTAAGCTGAGGGGCGCCTGGGTAGCTCAGTCAGTTAAGTGACTTTTGATTTTGGCCCAGGTCATAATCTCAGGTCATGAGATTCGGGCTCTGCCCTCAGCAGGGAGTTGGCTTGAGATTCTCCCTCTGTCCCTCCACACTCCTTCTAAAACATATATGTACATCTTAAAAAAAAAAAATGGAAGAGTGGGACACCTGGGTGGCTCAGTGGTTGAGCGTCTGCATTCGGTTTAGGGCACGATCCTGGGGTCCTAGGATCAAGTCTTGCATTGGACTCCCCATAGGAAGCCTGCTTCTTCCTCTGCCTATGTCTCTGCCTCTCTCCCTCTCCCTCTCTCTCTGTCTCTCATGAATAAATAAAAGAAATATTTTTCAAAAGATGAAGAGTAAGCTACAGGTGGGCGTGAAGATGGTGTTAGTGGGTAAAGAAAAGATGGTAGGAAGAGTACCTCTCCGTATGCAGTTTACTGCCCAGTTGATATGATTCCTACTCACCAGATTTAGGCTCTAGGAGGAGAACGTTCCTTTATCTTGGTAGACACACCCATGTAGTAGTCTGTTGTCGTTTAAAAATGTTCATCGGCGTTGACATCAGCTGTTGCTATATGGCTTTCCATTTTAGTGACTGATGTATCTCTGTTGGTGCACAGTGTCTTTTTTTGATTGCGCTTCTCATGCTGGTGAAGTTGGCTGACATTTCAGGATCTGGATGATGAAGCTATGCTTTAACCTTATTTGGAAGTCAGAGATCAGGCTCCTGGATTCATATGATTAGGAAAGATCCTCCTCGTGTTCTGTCATGTGACTTCGCTTCTACAATCACAGGTAGCAGAGACAGTCCAAGGTCGGGCAGTCAAGGTGGGATGTTGGAAGAACAGTGAGGAACAAGTCATATTCTCTTCATTCATTTTTAAATCATTATCTTCCTTCTTCATTTGTTTGCTCTCAGATTTTTATACAAAATTAGATTAGATACTTCTTAAAAAAAGAAGATTCAACCATTAGAACTCTCTGACGAGATTGTTAAAGACTGCTGGCCATTCTTATTTTTTAAATGCTGATATCTTCACTAAGTAATCCTGAGAAACAAACATCTATAAGATCAAGACAACATAACTGTCAAAGGCAACTTCCCAGAACATTCCTTTTTACTTCATCTGAGATTTTTTTTTTCAATAAGTAATTTGATATTTCTGTAAGTTTAAACTGGAATCACTAAAGTAAAGGCATTTTTCCCTTTTAAGCTCAAGCCTTCCAGACTCATCATTTTGTAGAATTATAGAAGTAAGCCATGAAACTAAACTAAAAGTCTAAATTACAGAATATAGTTGTAAGACTTTTCACATTTTACGTAGCAACTTACATTAAAACCAGTAACATTTTTGCAAAACAGGTTTTGTATGCAACAATTTGTATTGAAATCCAGCTTGGTGATTTTTCATTAGATTTTGCTTAGGGTTATATGCTAAAGTATTCATTTGTGATTTTTTTTTTCCCTCAATTGCTTGTGTGTGGTAAGTTTGATTGAAAAGTTCTGACATAGGAAACTCAGAAAGATATCATTATCTTACCCTATTTTCTTTATCTATTTTTAGGTGATTTGCTCTAAATTGCAGTACTACACTTTTTTTTTCACTTTTAAATGTTTTTATTGAAGAACACATTTTCCAAAATAATCCTCATCCCTAGCTTAGAGCCCCATCATATTAATATGACTGATTGTTGTTAGTCTATTTCCTAAAGCACTAATCAATTGCTTAAATAAAGAAGGGATGAAAAAGAGATAAAGAGATCAAAGAAGGGTGACAAAAATAGGCAAATGCAGTGGGGAGCATCAGCCATAAGGAACATCAGGATTTCTGGTACTAAATATCATAGACCACAGCTCACAGAAACCAAGAGACAGAATGAAAAAAGAAGGCCCAGGCTGATAAGCTTCTGACGCCCTGAGAATCCTTGTGTCCTTGCATCCCACTGACTTTGGCACTCAGCGCTGCCTTTCTCTTACTGATGATATTTTTCTTTTATCTTTTCAGTAAACATTTTAGATAACAAAGAAGTAGGGAGCTTATCATGATTCAATACCATCAGACAATACCTTCACCTTTAAACTATATTCACAGTCTCACCAGCCTATTTTGTAGAATCATGTGAGATTATTTATATGTATGTGAAAAGAATGTAAAGTGTTTTCTTATAAAAAAAAAAAAACTTCATTGTGCATCCCTGCACTGCTCCTTCCAATTAAACAGGAGCCTTCTTTCCAAAGCCCTAGGTAGGGAGTTTCCCAATCTTTATTTTAACATGATGGCACTTTGCCCTCTGCTTCCTTGTCTTATTGTTATAAAATATCTCTCAAATATTGTCTGTGCACCTTTATACATATTTATACTAGCACACATGGTTGAAAGAAATATGATCTTGTATTATTCAGGGTTCTTCAGAGAAACACAATCAGTAGGATATGTGTGTGTGCACACGCACATGCATGCACATATGTGTCTGTTTGTATATACATATAAGGAATTGGCTCATGTGATTTTTAGGGCTGAAAAGCACTGAGATCTGTAGTTGATAAGCTGAAGACGCAGGAGAGCTGATGGTGCAGCTTCCATTCAAACTCAAAGGGCTGAGAAGCAGGAAAGCTGATGGCAGATGTTCTAGTCGAAGCCTGAGTCTAAGGGCAGGAGACGACCCCTAGATTGAAGATAGAGAGTAGATTCTTCCTTCTTCATCCTGTGATTCTATTTAGGCTGTCAGTGAATTGGATGATGCCCACTTCCACTGGGGAGGCCAATCTGCTTTACTCAGCCTACTGATTCAAATGTTAATCTCATCCAGAAACACCCTCACAGACACACCCAGAATAATGTTTAACCAAATACCTGGGCATCCTGTGGCCCAGTAGAGTTGACACATAAAATTGACCTTTACAGATTCCCCCTCAAAAACTCCTCTCTTCCTTTAAAAGTCAACCTCCATTTGTTAGAGTCTGAATAATGCTGTTCCATTTCCACTAAAGTTACACTAAGGTTGATCAACCCTGATTGGCCCAAGTCTCATGCTCAGAGGTTCTGATGGTTTCAACCCAGGATTGGACCTGTACACCATCTGTATTCTTCATCATACTTGCCCACATGGTTGGGGAAGCACAGCCTAGTCTGAGAATCCTTGAATTCATTAGTCTATAGGCTTCCTTGGAGTTCAATGAAAGTGGTTAATTGGGGCAGCCCTGGTGGCTCTTTGGTTTAGCCCACCTTCGGCCCAGGGTGGGATCCTGGAGACCCAGGATCAAGTCCCACATCAGACTCCTTGCATGGAGCCTGCTTCTCCCTCTGCCTGTGTCTCTACCTTTCTCTCTCTCTCTTTCTCTATGTCTCTCATGCATAAATAAATAAAATCTTTAAAAAAAAAAAGTGGTTAATGGAAGAACACAAAGAGGGAAATAACCCTGGCGATGGCTGGAGCTGAACTAAGTGGAGGATGTGGCAAAGAGACAGACCCAGGCCAACGTACATTACCAGGCTGACTTAACCATTAAGGGGCTGCTTACAAGATGGCATCTCTGCTTCTTTTTCAACTGGGACAAAATACTGGCGCCATCCCAAATTCTAGGAAAAAGAGTCAATATTAACATTTCTTAAAAGATTAAAAGCATAATACATGTGTCAATTATCATTAATCCTTAAAAATATTTATGGAGTTAAATGTTCTGTAACTAATTAGAGGTGGCAGTTAACAGGGCATATGGGTTTCCTCTGAGTTATATGAAACAAAATATAAATCTTTTTATATAACTCTATTTCCTACAGAAAGGATTTTTGCTTATCAGTGGGATTTTTAAAGTTTTATTTTATTTTCTTGGATTTCATTCCTTTTCCATAAACTCTATAAGCAGAATTACAATGAGGTGAGTCACAGTCTTAACACTTTTTTGGAGCTTCTTCTGCCAATGCAGCTTGGAATACAGGGACTTTTTTTTTTTTTAAACTGTGTTTGGGAAACACAAGGAGGGGAGGGAAGGGATGGGTGGGAGGCAGGGAGGGAAGAAGGAAGGAAAAAAAGAGACTTCAGATTTTACTTAGATTGCATTTTTAAAAAATTAATGACATTATAAAGATAAATCTTTCATAGTATCTCATCAGTGTGTTGTAGACAACTCTCAAGTACACGTGGTTTGGGTTTTAAAAGTTCATTCATGAGCTAGTCATTTGGAACTGAGAACATATTTTACCACAAAAATTTTGTTATATAAGTGGTAATTAATTTTCGAAGCTAGCTCGTAATCTGTCCTCATTCTGTTTGAAACTGAATGGTTGTGCATTTTCAGTGATAAATACACTATACTGTTGAAAATTTGTAGATCAAAAGAACATAAAAGCAATAAAATCCATTTTTGAGTCATTTAAAACTTTTCACTTGCTGGTGCTGGAGAGAAAGCAGATTTAATCTAAGGAGCCTGTGAATGTTCAGAACATCTAATGTTGATATTTGAGAGCGCTAGTCAAAGGAACAGCAACCATTCTCCCTGGAGAGTCTCTAAAGCCACATATATGCTTTAAGCTGATCACCAAAAAGCAACACTCTTAGACCATATTAGTAAGTCCTCAATAAAAAAGTCTTGTTTCCTTCCTACAACAAATACTGATGCCACAGGTACTATGTGTGATATGCTCCTTACCACTTATGCTAGGCGGAAACTGTCAGAACCCCACTCCTCGTGGAGCTTATAATCTAGTGGGGGAGGTAATGAAATAATTGTATAAGTAGATGACCTGTGATTCATCTATTTTTATGAAATATTACAATACAAATATTAAAATCCATACATCTGCACAAGGAATAATGAAGATCTGTATAGGATACACCTGGGGATGGGAAGGCAAAATCCTTATTAAATACCTGGCATGGGCCAGCTACTTACTTCTACTGCCTCATTTTATCTTTGGAGTGACCCTGAGGAGTAGGGACTATTATCACCATCTCACAGATGAGGAGCTGAGACTCAGAAATTAAAAATGTGTCTGAGATGGTCTAACACTCTGCAGCAGAACCTGAGTACAAGTCAAGCTGATATTTTCTGCCAGGCATTTTCTGCCAGTCTGACCTGCCCGTTTTACAAAATCACTCTGGAGATATAGCCTATTAGTTTACTCAGTATTTTTTATGTAAGTATCTATGCAGTAATCTCCTAGAATTTAATAGTGAAAACAATGTTGTGTCTCCTGATGCTGGCATGTTCCTTTTTGTTAATGCGAGCTTCCACTTCTCCTCTGATGCCACATTTAGTGTACTCCGTAGATCCTCACCATAAAGAAGGGACATCGATTGGAAATGCAGAAAAATTTTTTGAAGCAACACTTCATTCTAATACACACATAAATTTAAACCTCTCTTTTTCAGACCTAGATGTGAGACTCAAAACCATAAAAATCCTAGAAGAGAGGACAGGCAGTAACCTCTTTGACATTAGTCTTAGCCCCTTTTTTCTAGATATGGCTCCCAAGGCAAGGGAAACAAAAGCAAAAATAAATTACCAGACTACATCAAAATAAGAAGCTATTGCACATGGGGTTCCTGCCTGGATCAATCAGTTAAGCATCTGCCTTCAGCTCAGGTCATGATTCCAGGGTCCTGGGATAGAGCCCTGCATTGGGCTCCCTGCTCCATGAGGAGCCTGCTTCTCCCTTTCTCTCCCTCTACCTGCAGCTCCCCCTGCATGTTCTCTCTCTCTCTCTCTGTCAAATAAATAAAATCTTAAAAAAATAAAAATAAAAAGCTTCTGCACAGCAAAGAAAACGATAAAAAAAAAAAAAACCTAAAAGACAACCTACTGAACGGGAGAAGATATTTGCAAATGGCATATAAAATAAAGGGTTAGCATCTAGGACATATAAAGAACTTAAAAAACTCAACATCCCCCCGAAAAAGTAATCCAATTAAAAATGGCAGAAGGCATGAACAGACATTTATCCAAAAAAAGACATCCAGATGACCAACAAACACATGAAAAGATGTTCATCATCACTAACCATCAGAGAAATACATATCAAAACTACAGTGAGATCTCACCTCACACCTGTCAGAATGGCTAAAATCAACAACACAAAAATAACAGGTATTAGCGAGGATGTGGTGAAAAAGGAACCCTCATGCACTTTTGGTGGGAATGCAAACTGGTGCAGTCACTGTGGAAAACAGTATAATGGTTCCTAAAAAAGTTAAAAATAGAGCCACTCTATGACCTAGCAATTGCACTACTGAATATTTACCCAAAGAATCCAAAACACTAATTCAAAGGGATACATGCACCCCTATGTTTATAGCAACATTATTTACAATAGCCAAGATATGGAAGCAACCCAAGTGTCCATTGATGGATGAATGGATAAAGAAGAAGTGGTATATACATACACTGGAATATTATTCAGCCATAAAAATGAAATCTTGCCATTTACAAAGACATGAATGGAGAATGCCGTATGATTTCATTCATGTGTGGAATTTAAGAAGCAAAACAAATGAGCAAAGGGGAAAAAAAGAGAGAGAAAGAGACAAACCAAGAAAAAAAACTCTTGATTATAGAGAACTGATGCTTACCAGAGGGGGAAATGGGGGGGGGGATGAAATAGATGATGGGGATTAAAGAGGGTACTTGTTATGAGCACCTGGTGATGTACAGAACTACTAAATTACTATATTGTATACCTGAAATTAGTAGAGCACTGTACGTTAACTAACTGGAATTAAAAACTTTTTAAAAATTAAAAATAAGCCCATTTTTTTTTGTTTGCTTTTCAGTTTTTGGAAAGGGATTTCTCTCAAGGCCAGCCTATTTTATGGGCCATCTTTTTTGTTGCTAAATGTGATGTACTTTTTCATATGTCATTTTCTCCAGAGGGCTCACTGAAACATTTGGAACCTCATGCTGGCAATGTCTCCTTTCTGTGAGGTTTATACTATCACTTATTTTAAAATTCCATCTGTGGGATTTTTTTTGGACATTTTTGGATGTTAGGATGTCTGTTGTAACTTGATCAGGACTCCCTGAAGACTCCTGTCCCATGTGGAAAGGAACTAAGTCAGAATAGATGTGATCCCTCTTACCTCATGCCAGTGTTGCTGTGACTGAGCATGTCTCTTGAATTGTTTGGTTAAACAGGGACTTCTGGTGTCTGCCACAGCATAGACCCTATTGCAGCTGGACAAGAAGCAGTGACTGCCTGAGACCCAGGACAGATACGGGCAGCTCCCTTCTCTCTCTGTACCTCTGTACCTCTGTGCTCTGTGACTTCCTCTGTGGCCTGTGGTCTGCAGCAGGAAGAATAAGGACCCCCCCCCCCATTTCCAGACTGGGAGATAGTGAAGGATGCTTGAGCTGAATCAAATGTTGACAGTTCTTCAGGCATTTCTGCCATAATATTGAAATTGAACACATTGGCCGAATAAAGTTGAAATTTAAAAAAAAAAAGCCAACTTATTTGTGGCTTCCAATATAGTTTTCTCTCCTTCTTTCCCACCATTTTTTTGGTCAGATTCTTCATTGTGTTGGTTTCCACCACCCTGGGCATTGATTGATGGTTTACTCAGTATAGCAATTCAGAAGTATAGGTCTGGTTATTTTAAAGAGGACAAAGAAGTCTATGGCTTTGCCTTTATATGTTAATTGTATCATCAGACTTACTACTTTTCTTTTCCTTACTAGGGATTTATTTCTTGTATTTCCTTCTGTTTACCATTCATAAGTGGAATATAAAGGACAATGCTCACAGCTAACATGCATTACATCCTCTTGTTTGCTGTGCTAAGCACTTTCTAGATATTGTCTTCTTAATCCTAACAACCCTATTATTACTCCCATTTCACAGAAGTAGAAACTCAGGATTAGAGGCTTTAGGCAGTTAAGGGGAAAGCAAGGAAATAACCTTCCTCATGGTGAGTTGGCAAGAGATAGAAGAAAAAAGTAGAGGAAGAGAAAGGATTATACAAGAGAAATAAATTGCTTCGAGTATGATCAGTAAAATGCAGAAGACTGGGAAGACTCACACGTGACTTATAAGGGAATTACCCTTCCCGCCCATCCCATGCTCTATTGACCATGAGGCTTTGAAGAGTCACATGCCAATGGCTATTCTTATTTATGAGGTGTAATCTCATGAGGACATCATAACTTTAGTGAAGGGGTTGTACTTAGAAATCTCTTTAACCCACCTAATTATTTGGAAAATTTCAAGTTATACAGTTTAATATATGGACAGAAACCTAAGTCTTTATCCTTCTGGGATGGCCCTTGCCCTGCCCCCAGCCTGCAGTAACTCCAGGATCCTAGTAGGGTCAAGACATGTGCTAGATCCCTCTACGTCTTGGCAGGTGACCCCCAGCTACTCCTAGTCATGACTTCTTCCAGGAGCAGCGCCCCAAGCTGTCCAGGCACATCTGTGACTCTCCAGAGTGTAAAGACAAAGAAATAGGATCCTCTCTGTCCATTCACGCTGGAAGAATAGATGCTCCATTGTGAATAGAACTATTGGGCCTCCCCAGGGAATGAGGAGAGTCATAGTAAGAGATTAATGCTTTTGCAGGTATTTGCCCTACATATATTTGCTTAACTCTCTTGTACCTGGGACCACTCAGGGCACTGGTTTTGTTCCTCTAAAGAACAGCCGGTCAAGGGAGAGACCATTGAAGCTCCGAGAAGGGGTAGAAGAGGGAAGATTTCCAGGGACTACTTTTGGGGAGCTGAAATTGAAAGTTTAGAGCAGATGTGATGATGTGGGGAACAGCTTCCATTCATGCTGAGTTTAGGGACTCAAAATAACTGGATTATCTGGAAGCAGAATAAAATATGAGGCATCCATGGAGGTGTGGTTAGAGAAGGAAGCAGGGAGTGAGATCTGCAAGAGCCCTATGTACCAAAAACTAGTTTAGGTTTTATCTTTCAGAAATGATAAATCATGGAAAAGGCTTGTGTGAGGAAGAAGGTCTGATTTACATGTTAGAGAGATGGGGAAAGGAAGGAAAGGCAGTCCAGGTGGAGGAAAGCAGAGGCAGGACAAACTTGCATATAGTGTGACCCTGCTGTGGAAGAGGTGCCAGGAGGTGACACTGGGTAGTCACTCAGGACCGAGCCAGAAGCTCCCAGTGTCCTGGCCAAGGAGATGGAACGTGATCCTACTAACTTTGGGGAGTTGTTGAGGATTTTAAACAGAGGGAAAGTGGGATCAGGGAGTCGTTTTAGAAGGCTTCCCACTTCAGGGTTGAGGGGAAGAAGCGACAGGGACAGCCTGGGTTTAGGAGGGAGGCGTAGGCTGGGAATAGCGTTTTGGCTAGGGCATACACTAAAGAGAGAAGACAGAGAAGGAGGTCATGGGCACAGGAAACTAGCCCAGGGAAGAAGGGGGTGGAGGAGCCCCAGAGAAGAGCACTCCCGGAAGAAGGAACATCCTGGGCTCACAGAGGTTCCATCAGAGAAGGACAGTGACTGCCATGGGTGCCCAGGAGCTGCAAAATGGGGACGAGCCACAGAGAGAAGAGGAGCCTGCCTAAATAGTGAAAAACAATAACATAATCTCACCTATATGGCGCTTTGGGAGTGAGGGAAGATGAACTGCTTCGTTTTTCACCTGAACCAGAAACATGGGCAGATGGAGTAACGGTACCTGAGGGATGGATAATTTTTCCTTGACGACCTCAACCCCTCGAGACTATCATTTTCTCCCAGTGAAAGAGACACTATTTCTGACATAGGTCTTTAGGAGGGTCAGAAGCTTCCCAGCTACCTGGGATTGGCCTTTGGTCTTCTCTCTGCCACTGAAGGTACCATCATCCGGGATATATCTTCTATATTGACCTGAATGTTAATCTGTACATGATAAGGCCAGATCATAGGCGATTATGCAGAAGAATGTTAAAAAGAATTACTTGGGGCAGCCCCGGTGGTGCAGTGGTTTAGTGCCGCCTACAGCCTAGGGAGTGATCCTGGAGACCCTAGATAGAGTCCCACGTCGGGCTCTCTGCATGGTGCCTGCTTCTCCCTCTGCCTGTGTCTCTACGTCTCTCTCTCTCTCTCTCTTTATGTCTCTATGAATAAATAAATAAATAATCTTTAAAAAAAAAGAATTACTTGTTTATGTACTTATTGAGTTGAGGAAGGAGGAAGGGAAAGTTTAAAATAATCCTTCTCATTTGTGACTTCTCATTTGTCAGCACAACAAAAGCAGAAAGATGATTTGATTAATTGGAAGGCGGCATAATTTAGATTATGTCTTTTTTTTAAATGTTCTAAGTGGCGCCTGGCGGGCTGAGTCGGTAGAGTGTGATGCTTGATCTCGGGATTGTGAGTTAGAGCCGCAGGTTGGCTGTAGAAATTACTTAAAAATAAAATCTTTTAAAAAATAAAATGTTTCAAAATTTGATTTTGTTATTTAGGAAACTCCAGAAATTTCTGTAGACATGTATGAGAGCCATTGGCTTTGGTGAGAACCAAAAAGAGAAGTGTATTTTGAAAACAAATGAAATGGGACTTGGAGAAGCAGTTCTCTGACCAGATGTCATTTAAAGACACTGGACTGTGGGCTCCAGGCTGTAACCATCTTTCAAGATAAATAGACATGTGGGAACCAGGAGGGGCGTTTCCAGAGGCTGCTGTGAAGTCAATATTATCACATGCTGAGCATACCCGTGACATCTTTGGAACTGTGAGGGTACAGATGAGAGACATAGTGCTTCTTAGCTCTTTGTCAGAACTTCTCTCATTTTTCTGGCAATAAAAAAAAAAAAAAAGAAAAGAAAAGAAACTCTTGAGGAGTATAAAATGTTATTAAATTTGCAGCAGTTGTCATGGTTACCCGCATAGTTCCATTGCTTTATTAATGTGTAATTCTCTTTATTTCTGGAAATATCATTATAATGAAACATAATCGTCTGCAGCCTCTTAGCAGGTTTCGCCATGTGTCTGAGAGACTCTCACAGAGGCTGTGACCAATGCATGTGTGGTTTCTGGGCCACCTGTGTGCTGTTGGTCCAGTAACTAGGACACCATTGTTTAGGAAAAGACGTGAAGTTAATGACTCTTGAAAATCCCTTAGAAGTTCAAATCCTTCGCTAAACAAAAGTGCTTGTTTTTTCCTAGAGAAAAATGATCCAACGCTTGAGTCGTTTTCTGACTAAAATGATTTGGGTTTTCTGTCCTTAAAACTTTTTTTTTTTAAGTGATTAGTATTACTTACTGAAGTCGCTTTGAAGTGTTCAGGAGATTTTTGCCTGATCAATTCTTAAAAAAAAAAAAAAAAAATCTTCCCTAAATTCATTTCTTGTATCATGCAAGGATTTTGGTGAGACACTGCTTTTCGAGTTTTTGGCCAAGATTTTCTAAGTGTATTCTCCCAGTACTCAAGTCGAAGCTAAATAAAATAGTTGAGTAAATTCTTTCAGGGTAACTGCTTATTGACAGATCCTGCTAGCTGATCCCCACATTTATGTCTCTTCTTCCTGGGCACTCACCAGACCACAATTGCCAGCATCCCTTGCAGTTAGGTCTCAGGGTAAGACTCAGGGAGAGTGGAATGTGAGGGGAAGTTATGAAATCACTTCCTGGCCTGGCCTGTAAATGCCTCCCACATAATCCTCCCATCCCTTGTTATCAGGCTGGCCAGTGACTCTGCCAGTCCAGACCCTTGAATAACTGGATGGAGCAGAGCCTCATGCTCTGGGAACCTCTGTGTTACATAAAGGAGACAAACCCTGAGATGAGAGGATAGTGTGCTCTATCGGCTAGTATCACACTAATACACTGCTTCTTTCTAAGCACCATATAATGCTTCAAAGAAGGTTTTCATCTGTAAGTGTGTTGGCCTTGTAAATCTCAGGGCCCCTATCAGTGTTCAATAACTTTTGCTGTTTGAGGTAAGTACTAGAGACATGAATGACTATAGAATAGTAGATTATTGGAAAATATCAGACCCTTAGGACTTATGTACACATGGAGCCGAAGGGAATGAAATTAACGTTTTCTGGATACCCTTTCTGTGCCAAGTACTGTGTTCCCTCCTCTGATGGATGCAGACTTATTTATTCTCTCTAATTAATCTTCAAGGGAACTCTGTTACTCCCATTTTGAAGATATTTAAAGTGTCACATAGTTTTAATAGCTTCTTCATAGCTAGGAAGTAGCAGGGAAGGTTAAATTTGTCTAGAACCAAATCCAGCCAGTCTTTCTACTTTGCTGCTTGTTGTGGTATACAATGAGTTAATTAATGTCAGTTGATTATCATGCTTCCAGACTGGAATGATAGCTAGTAATAATTGGAAATGTACGCAAAGAGCATTTGACTGTGATGTAGGGAACAGAAACTCTCATTAGATTTCTAGAAAACTTTCATTTGATTTATAATACTGACATTGTTGAGTTTTACCTTCTAACTTAATTAAGATATCAGGACAGCTGTTTTAACAGACACCAAAATAACAGTACTTTAAAACTGATGGTCTGCAGGTTGGCAGGCCAACTCTTCCTGATGAGGTCAACTAGGGCTCCAGGCTCTTTCATCTGGTTGCTTCTGGATCCTCTAGGGTTGTTCATCATCTGCTTGGTGGCAGTTAGCTTACCACACTACATCTGCATTTAAGCCATTAAAAAGGGGGTATAAGGGAAGAGCCAGCACACAGCTTTCCAGTTAAAGGCATGACCCAGAAATTGCACACATCACTTGACCTCAAAAAGTTGCATGGTCCTGTGACTATCTAACTGCAACAGAGTATAGGAAATGTCATCTTTAGCCTTGTGATGATACTTCTATTCTTCTAGAGAAAGGGGACAAAAGATATTGGGGAACCAATAAATAGTAGCTTCTGCCACACTTTCTTTTCCTTCCCATTTTTTTATGAACATGATAATGAGTAAGATATAAAACAGCAGTAGCTGAAGAGGGAAGAAAATGAATCAAGGAAACTAAGTAATTCAGAAATTGAGTATCTCCTTTTTCCTTAACCTCTTCCAGCACATATGCTAAAAGAATCAAGAGTTAATGTCTAAAACTAAATTGCCTTTAAATGGGCTATAAGTATTAAGTATTCTCTGAATAAAATGATTGCAACAAATTGAGGACATATGACCAAAAACTAGATATTAAATCATATTAAGTAATTAGAATTAATTTCATTAGGTTTGACATGTGGTTAAATAATAAACCAAATTTCAGCTGGTAGAGATTTTTACTGAGGTATATAAGTGAAATGATATGATGTCTGGAGTTTGCTTTAAAATACTTCAGGAAGAAATAGGAGGGATTGATGAATAGATAAAATCAGATTGAGAAGATATTGTGAGTTGTTGCAACCGGATCATAGGTTCATGGGGGTTCATTATGCTATTCTTTCTACTTTTATGTATATTTGAAATACTCCATACCATAATAAAAAGTTAAATAAATACTTGTTCCAGGAAAGAAAAGCAGTTTTTGGCAGTGCCCTAATGTTCATATGAGCTCACTTCTGCACTCCAGTTGAGTGCATTCTTAAGTTTCCAGTGTATTATTTATTCTGCATGCATACAACTGGAAAAAAAAAAAAAACCTCATTTCATCTAAAGAATTTATTAATTTGCTTTTGGCCAGTTAAACAAAAGTTGGTGAGTGCCTGTATCTAGTGATGCAAGGGATGCAAAAATTAGTAAGTTTAAAGTCTAATCAGGCAGATAAGACAGTTTCCCCAATAAATCTAATTGAAGAGAAGCACACAAAAAGGGCTTAACTGTTAGGAGATCACATCAAATTAGAAGGATCAGTGGAGTTTCCTGGATCACATGTCATAAGCTTTAAAGGATGGGTAGGTTTTTGACAGATGGAAGTGGTAGGGAAAGTGGTCTGGGCAAGGGACCATCAAGAGAAAGTCTCCAAGCCAGAGAATATGAGATGGCTTCCTGATGACAGAAAAGGAAAATATGGTTTTAAGTGTGAGTATCTGGATGCCCCATTAAAGGAAATAGGGGAGCAAAGAGGGCCTGGATGAGAAAATTTCTCCCTTTATAGGAACATGTTTTTGAGACCCTGGTGAGACTGCACATGAGCTGCCCATCTCCAGATACAGTGTTGGAGCACAGAGAGGTTAGCGTGGGTAGTCAGCTGCATACACTGCTAGCTGCAGCTGTAGATAGATGAGGAATTCGCTACTGAAGAGAATAAAGAATTTTTTAAGGCCAGTTTTGTTAGAGTAGAGGATTATGACAACAACAGCACTGTGAAAACAGCAGAATGATTTCAGGCGATGTTGAAAACAACGCGAATCCCTGATGTGATCACCTCTGTATCCTTGTCCCTCTCTGCCTACTGAATTGTTGGCACCCCTTTTGCTCACAGAGCTTACTTATCTCTACTTTCTCTCTCCACTTCTTTCAGCCTAAGCTTCTCCACAGAGTTGTCCCCACAGATTGTCTCCACTGCCTGACTCCCGTTCACTCTGTAACTCACTCTAAATCAGAATCCTGCTACCACTCCACCTAAACTGCTTCCAGTTCAATATGGAGGGTTCATAGTCACCATGTTGACTGATTCCATGACCATATTTTACTCCTCACTTCCCTTAACTCATTAAGCAGTATTTTACCTAACTAGCCACTTCCTCTTCCTTGGAACTCTCTCTTCTTGGCTTCTGGTTTTCTCCTGGCGGCTGCTTTTCATTTTCTTTGCAGGTTTCTCTCTCCTAAACGTTTATATATTGTGGCGTCTTGGGACCAATCCTGGATTTTTTCTTCCTACAATCTCTCCTGAAGGTGTTTTTCTTGTTCTATGATTTCACCCAACAAAAGTCAACATAACTCTCATATTGATATCTCATTTGAGTTCTGGACATACCTGATACCTCCACTCAGATTTCTCGTAGGTATTTTTTGTGTCACACATCCAAAACTGAATTTGGACTACTCCCACGTACCTCCCTGTTCTCCATTTCAGTAGATGTCACTACCATCTACATATTGCTATTCCAGCCCATAAGGTGAATCATTTTATTTGCAAAATGTCCACAGGATAATTCCACTAGGAAGCCCAAGCAAATACTGCTTTGTTATGAGATGTCCTTTGATGCCTAGCCTGTTCCCTTAAAGTAGCTAAAGTGTGTAAGCCATAAAAATAAAGCTTACCCACATAACTTCATTGCAACATAGCAGTTTGATTTAGGCACCAGTGCTGGCTATAAATTTAAATTTGCGGTTGACTTTAAGCTATAAATTGTAAAGGATTTTGTGGGTCACTTACAGTCAGGACTAGCCCCAGGGGCTCTCTAAGTAGAGGTGACTCCTCAAATCATCTAAGAGATGCAGAGGCTGTTTTTCTGTCAATCAGATTAGAAATCCATGGGCTGTGGACTTCTCTACCACTCTCTACTCTGCCTAGAATGGTGAAAAAAAGTAACCCTACTTCTCTTCTTTGATGAGGAACTGGGGAAACTTTCCATTCCTAGGGAGGGCGGGCATTTCTATCCATGCTTTATGAGTCTAGGTTCCCAGTGGATGGGCATAATGATTTGGAGGAAGAAGAACATGTGTCTAGTTCCATCTCAGGAACTAGCAAGTTAGCTGTAAATCTGATAAATCTGATAAGTAGAATTCTCCTCACCTCTATACCTGTCTCCACAACCAACACAGAATAATAACTAATGTTACTTGGTTATCTGCTTTGTTCCAGACACAGTTCCAGTGTTCTCTCCATGAGGGAATTTGTGTGATCCTCATAGGAACTATGAGTTTATTTTTATTCCTATTACTATTTAACAGATGAGGAAGTTAGTAACTTGCTCAGGGACACCTAGCATTTAAATCCAGGTTATTCAGTTCTGGCTTTGCACCCTCTTCACCACCCCTTACACCAAGTTGCACAGAAACTGGATTACTTTTCCCTCTCATTCCTACTGTGCCTCTGATGTAAGATGTACCATCAATTTAATTTAATGACAGCTTTCAGGAATAAAGTAAGCACTACCAAATCAAGTGTAGTTATGATGGGACTGGCTTTTAAAACTCTAACCAATGTTTTCTCCTTCTTGGTAATTCTCTTTTACTTCATATCTCTGAGGCTTTTAGCTTCAGGGACAAGCTAATTGCAGAAAACAAGCAAATTCTTGGCTATTGACTTGTACAGTTGGGTCATGTGACAGAGATTCTGGAGCCAGGGTTGGTTTTGATTTTCTTCTGTTTTGCTTTGTTAATTACAAGACCGAATTTTTCCAAAGATAAATTTGAAAAAAACGCCTTCAAAGTTTGCTTCGCCCATCAAGAGCCAAAGCCTGACAATTTTGTAGAGTTCAGGAGAATGAAGGGTGAGGTCGGAGAAACCTCGTGTTCCACAGGAAATCACATTTTAGCTATGAGCAGAAGAATCTGAGGTCGAGATGCTGAAGTACCCTGAGAAGGTACGCCATGCCCTGGTGCTCCTGGAGATGAGAGAAAACAGAAACCCCAGAAGCATTTGGGGAAATCCCAGAGGACCTGGGTTTGTGTCCAGTTGTCATTCCAGGAGAGGCCCCACCTAATAGGGAAATCTTGCAGCAGCATGATGGTGGAATGGAAAAGCAGCAATGACTACTTGAGATGTTTAGGCTACATGGAAAATATCTTAAAATTCCCTGTGTCCCCAGAGGCTGCCCTGGGAGGGATTCCCAAAGGCCTCAGTGTCCTGCAGAAGGGACACCGTCAGCTGATGTGATGTGGATTCCATGTGCTGGAGTCTGTGGAAACAGAAGCCATGTCAGTGACATAACAGTGTGCGCCAACACCCCCAGCAAAGATCAGCAGAAATGGGGGCTAGCAGACTGGATGTCTCCTTCCTGATGCCAGGGCACATATGGGTCTTCTTAGAATTCAGGTCCTACCGTAGGAAAAAGAGAAGGAAGGGCAAAATCCTAATTTGACTGTTTGAATTTTGAATCTGACAATGAGAGAACTGAACTGAACTGAGTTTCCCTGGAAGAAGCCATAGTTTTAGTAGCTGAGCTACTCAAGGTCGCACAGCCAGAAAATACTGCAGCCAGGATTCTAGCCCCGCAGTCTGACCTCACAGTAAACCACCTAAACCATCATTTGTGCTGTATCATTCTGTCTATGTGGTCTCCACATTTCCCACAACTACATAGAATGGCAGTTCAAGATTTAAATTAAATGACGTTGGAGAAAGATAAAAAAAGTGACTATAGGATTCACCCTGTGACTTTATACATAGATTTGAGGTGCATCCAGATTTAAGTAACCGTAAAATGTCTTCAACTGGAATAAACATAAGATACATTCTTTGCTCTCCATCTCCTCTGCCACCACCTAACTCATGTCTTACCTTGGTGATTTCAGCTGTCTCCAAATTGGAGAGGTTAGGCTTTTTCTATAAAATTAGGAGCAAGAGAACTAGGACCAGTGGATGGCAGCTTTACAGAGACAGAATTCTGTGCAGAATCAGAGAACTTCCTCATAATCTTAGACATCCAAAGATAGAATGAGCATCCTTGGGTGGCACCAAGTGTTGCATTCCTTGAGTTGTTAGAGCATCGTCAAGACGCCTACTACTAAGAAGGGACCTTATGGAGGGGAATTCAGGAGAGAACATATGGCTGGATGACGCGGCCTTTAAGGTCCCTTCCAACATTGAAATCCTGCCATTTTAGAATGAAGATTGTGAACACCAGATTGCCGTGTGTTTAAAGAGTGGGAAATGAGGACACAGAAGCAGTGGTATAGACTAGTCTTTTGAAGATGGTTAGCATTGAGGAGAGCAGAGCTTTATTGTATTCTATGGTAGGATTGAGAGAGGGTTTTACACTGGAAGAACTGGGCAGATTTCTATCAGATAGAAGGTAAAAGAACTGATGAAAAAGGAAAAATGAAAAGAACTCTGTTCCATCATTGATTGCTGCATAACATACTACCCCAATACTTGGTGACTTTCAAAAACAACAACCATACTGTATCAGGAATTTGTAGACCTGGAATTGAGGCAGTGATTAGCTGGGTGATTTTTCTGTTCCACATAGTATCAACAGAGTGGTCTTTACTCAGGGGAGTGAAGTACTCCACCACTCAGTAGTCTGTAGCTGGCATGTCTTGTGCCTTGATGGGGATGGCTGGATGGCTGTGTTCAGCTGGGGCTGTTGACCAGAGCACCTACATATGTCTTCACCAGTCTCCTACTTCTTAAGTGGCCACTTGTACTCCCAGAGGTCCAGGAAAAATTGCAAGGCTTCTTAAGGGATGGCCTCAAAAGCCCAGAGCATTACTTCCTCTGCATCTTATTGATCGACCAAAGTCCATAGGCAAAATTGGATTCAAGGGGAAAGGAGCTTGATGCCACCTCTCAACAACAGGAACAACACAGAATTTATAGTCTTCTTTAATGTCCCACAGAAACAATTGATGGAACAAGATTCTGAACAATATGAGGAGTCCAGGTTGACAGCAAAGGTCAAGGATTGTCCTTAGGATGGTGGAGAAGTATGTCTTCTGTGGAGATAAGCACAAAGAGAAAGAGTTCCAGAGAGAAGATAGACTTTCAGATAAAAACAAGAGAAAGTGAAAGGAGTTATTTTCAGAGAGTTCAAGTAATCCAAGGCTAGCTAGTGGAAGGGAAGTTTCACATAATGGAAATTAGGCTAGCCACTCACTTACCGTATATTTTACCTTTGGATTGTTTCCTCATTCTGATCATGTATCTTCACTGGTTTCACCAGAGGCATGCCTCACACAGACTTTAGTCTGAAGTCACCGCAAGGTTCTTGGCTCATATTTCCAGTGCCTTTCATGTACCCCATGAAGCAGCGTACTGGTGTAGTACAGGTCTATGGGCAGGTAATCGGTCTCCCTGGAAAATGAGCCCATCTGTGGCTTCATTCCCAGTCCATGCTTAAAGGATTGAGCAGACCAGTCATGAACCTAGGCCTGAGTAGCAAAACGTGAAATCCGCTTTGTACAAATTATCCAGATAATCTCTTCCAAGCCTCTTCTGGATAAAAACACAGAGCCACATGAGGGTGACATTCTGGCAGGTGTTCAAAACTGTAGTGCTTGTGGCTTGGCTCCTGTTGTATGCACAGAGCTGTTGGATTGTGTTGATTGACTCAGATCTGCCTGTGTGTATCCTTTTGATTGGTATCTTTAGAAGCTTGCTAATTAATGTTAAAGGAATGTTTCTCTTTGGCATCATATCTCATTCTTTTTGTATTATATATTCCGGTGATAAATGATGGATGCATAAATACCTTACCTTTGCTCAATCAGTGTTTTCTATTGTTGATGTAAAGTGTACAAATTGGATTTATTTCAGGATGGCTGAATTTGGAATGTGACGTTTTGCCAAGTCAGAATCTCACTTGCCCAGACAACACATATGTGGATTTTGCAGTTGTTTTCTTTTTAAAATAGTATATGTCTGTGGTGCCATTGATTAATGTAATGTTGCACTAATGTGCTATTATAACACCCCAGGGCATGCATGCGTTCTTTCAGCCAGCAGCAAAGAATTCCCCAAACTAAAGTCTTTAATAAACTACAGATTCCAGGGCAGAAAGAAAGCATAGACCATGAGAATTTATGGATCGCAAAAGTACTTGAGGAATCAGTGTTTGATAAACTTGCCAATGGAAATACACTATAATTGTTCTCTAATTTCACTCCTCTAAACCATTAGTCATTGTCTCTATCTATCCATTTATTGAATCTTTTCAATGACCCAGATATCTGGCTATGTTGTTCCACAACTTTTATTTTTAAGTTTCTGCTGGCTCCAAGTGTTTATATAGTCATGTTGTCAGATTCAGACTTCAATGCAAACTGACACAGCCACATGTATGACATGGCTCCAGCTGCAAAAATCAAAATTGAATTCTTCACTATCCATTGTAAATAGTGAGGAGGCAACTTTTCTTCAGTGCAGTGCTGATGTAACTCTGGCATGGGGTCATTCTGGACCTATTTTAAGTAACAATTTTTCTTTCTTTCTCAATGTAGTCTTCAATCTTTAACCATCACATTTTCCCGGTTACAAAAATCTGGAATCGTATTTTGTTAAATCAATTAACTGATGTAAAATTTAGTGGAATAAAAACATTCATGCTAGAATATATTCAACTTTGGAAATGAGAAATGAAAATGCTACTTCAGCCTGCTACCAGAGGGCATACATCCCATTCTCCTCTTCTTCAATCTCCAGGGGTATTGAATATCTATTTGATAAGAGAAACACAGGCCAGTTTTTTGCTTTTTTATTGTAAACTTCCCTTAGCCTTACAGTGAATTTAAAAATACAGAAAGTGACATTTCTATGTATAATGCCCTAAAACTTTTAAGATCCATAGAAAGCAAAAGATATAAAAGAAAAAAAAGTACATGGGAAAAAAATTTTTCAGTAACCAAGTCTTATGAATTAACATTTTGATATAAATAATTTACAGCTATAATCAAAAGATCATTAAGTTTGAGCCTGCAGAAAACCATGTCATGGTCTTTGCTGATAGTGCTAATAGAGGCCAATTTAAATGAGCTAGCCCACTGATCCTAATAATAGGCCTTCAAATCCAACTGGTGTCGATGTTCACAGCTGAGATAAAGAAGAAGGTATTTCTTTTATTATTTCAAATAATTTTAGATCTGGACTTTTTTCCATGGATTCTGTAAAATAAATATCAATTAAGATTAATAGTTAAAATAAATAGGCAATAGTATCTCTGCGGTAGGTGGTTATCTGTGTTTAAAAACTGTATGCCGGGGGTGGGGAGCAGGGTTTATGATGTCATAAGTAATATAAACTCAGGAGGTATTAGGGTGAACACCCCCTACCCCATAAGAGTAATGCAAACAGTGTGTGGAGGAGCAAATTGAGGAAGTTGTCTCTCCCTCCCAGATATCATTTCTTCTGTGAATGCAGATTTTTTTCTCTTTTGACCAAGTTGTAATGACTAAGACTTAGATTCCATCCCATGACTGTCCTTTCCCTAAAACTGGCAGATAGCATACCTCCCATGTCCCAATTATACAGTCCTCTTGTGTTTTTCTGGTGTTTGTATTCCCATAGTTGCAAATAAAAAGTATATTTTTAGTTTTAGAATTTTCCTTTCCATTAAAAAAAAAAAATCCCTGAAGATTTGTGGCACCACTGTTATTTCTGTTAATGTCATTGCTTCCATAGCAGCAGCAAGCTAAGATTTTGTAAGAAACTATGTTTACAAAAAAAAGAAATTATCTAAGTGAACATTATAGCTACATGTAGCAAAGTTTCAATTTAGATTCCTGTAACCATTACAACACACACACACACACACACACACACACACACACACACACACCTTCAATTTGCATTATAAACACAATGTAATCAGCTGTGGAGCTGTCCATGGAGCTGAGGTGTGGCCAGTTCTTTGAGCTTCTGTGGCAGAATGAAAGCTCAGAGAGCTTGCCTTCTGAGACATGGAAGGTGGGTTCTTCCCTGTTCCCAATTCCAAAAGAAAGTACAATATCAGTGCAAATGAGATTGTATTGATATTTAATCCTTAGGATTGGTTCAAGGAAAAAATAGGAAACAAAGGAAATAAATTTCCAGTTTTTCACAGTTCATTTTGCTAAGCATAAACATAACTTTTTTTTTTTTTTTGCCTAGATTTTTCCCTCTTAGAATTGCAGTTCGTAGAGGCATGTCTTTTTTTTTTTTTTTTTTTTTTTTTTTTTTTGAGGCATGTCTTTAATTTAGGGTATTTCAGATTTGATTTACCATGTAGGTCAGATATTTCAGTGGCCATTCTATAAAGAAATAAAAATTTCTGGGTGAATGGTAATTTCTAATTAGGTCTAACTCAGTATAAAGTGAGATGAGAATGACATCTGGAGAGAGTATGCTAAGGAATGTACTGCTGGGTTTTATCCTCATATGAGTAGAATTGGCCTTCTCAAGTGTTCAAATGTGGTTTGGCATTAGCAATTTTCTCTGAAAATCTAATTCCCCAACGTTTCTGGTGGACACGGCCTATGGTTGGTTGTGCAGGTAAAAGCTAGCTAAGAAATAAAATTAATATTTTTCTGCAACACTTTCACACAACACCCTTTATTAAGATAATCAGATTCAGCAACTTTTGGCCACAGAACTCTGTAGCCATTGTGCAGAAGCACAAGCAAAATAAGAGCAATGGGCCACTTCCTCCCTTCATGCTGAGAGCTTTCAGCTGCATGGAGAACACAGCCATGAATCCAGAGTAAAATAGATGGATTACAAACAAAAGCAGCAAAGTGACACATAAGCAGCCAACTCGGTTATATAATCGGGGGGCAGGAAGGGTCAGCGATGCAAGGTCTTGTTAGACTGTCAAGGCTTAATTCTTATGAGACATTTTGAGGAACGGAAGGCTATAATTTAGTGAGGAGGAAGAACAATGTGCTTTGGATGCATCCAGCAAAATAGTGGCATCATAAAATCAAACAAGATTGCAGAAATTAAAAATTAAACTCACCATATTCATACTGCGTAAAGCAACCCCATAAAACTCTCTAATCTTACATTCACCAACCAAAAAGCCTTTCTCAACCATTTCAGATATTTCCCCCAGCTCTTCTAAAATCCAGTTTCCTTATCCTAAGATTTTTTTAAAAAACCTTCCATTTTATAGTTCAGGAAAATTGTCACAGCCAAGAGAAATCAAGGTAGTGGAGCCCTCTGAAAGTGGGGCTGATGAGAGGAAGGGCTGAGAGATCACCACCAGAGCCATGCCCTAATGATGGGCCTAGAACCAGCCCCAGAGGAGAAGCCAGTGAAATGCAGAGGGAGCTTCTCCTCTATAGCCTCACGTCTCCTCCTGAGCCTAGTCCTGCACTGGCACAACTTTGTGTTTACCTGAAAGATTGGCTGAAATCATTCCACCCCTTACTGATTTTGCAGTAAAGGAAACACAGCTCTGATGATTTAACAAGAAGCAAATGTTATAGTTCTGATCTATTTCCTAAGTATTGAATTTATTGAACATCTATGTAGATAGCAAACAAGACACTAAAATTCTAGTCCCTCTTATATCATTGTAGTAGGCAGACCAATGGCTCCCAGAAAAGCCCATGTTCTATTCCCTGGAGTGTAGTTGAGATTGTAACTGGAATGCACATCAATAATAAATAAGCTGACCTTAAGGTAAGGAGATTATCCAGGTGTATATATGTGGACCCAGTGTGCTCACAAGGTCCTTTAGGTGTGGGAGAGGGAGGCAGAAGACTCAATGTCAGAGCAATGAGATGTAAGAAAGACTCCACAGGCCATTGCTGGCTCTGAAGATGGAAGAAAGGACTACTAACCAAGGAATAGGGTCTCTTCAAGATGCTGGAAAAGGCAATAAAATGCATTCTTCATTAGAGTACACAGAAGGATTGTAGCCCAGCAAACCCATGTCAGACTTCTGACCTCCAGAAACTATAACAAAGATTTTGTGTTAAGTCCCCAAGTTTTGGTAGTTTGTTATAGCAGCCATAAAAAAAACCAATACAATCATGCCTTTGACTTGCTTCATGTAGCATCAGAAATTAACTTGTTCATTTGCTTCTTTATTTTCTTATGGTCTTTCTTTGCCCTCAGGGATGCCCTTCCAGGAGGGCAGAACCCCACCTGTGTGTTTACTGCTCATCCTGGAAGCTGGGAGCAGAGTTTGGAATACACTGGTGCTCAATAAGTGATTCCTAAGTATCAAGTGAATAATTGCATGAATGAGTGATTAGAAGTCAGGCTTCTCTCTGGAGCTTCTGCAAGATATATACCAGGAAATCACCAAGAGAAAATGAAGGATAGTAAAGGATCGAGACCCACAGGGAGAGTAAATCTAAAGAGCACAGTAAAGTTTAAGAAAATATCAATTACAGAACAATTAAGATTTAAACCCTTTGTGGGCTTGAAAGAGCCCTAGGATACAGAAGAATGTAAGAATGCTGAAAGAAGTAACTTTTATACCAGTGGTGTTTAACCACAGAAAACTGCTAAATTTCTTTTTTAGATTGACTTACCATAGTGCCATAAATCAGTTTTTATCAGGAGACGATAAAAAATGAAATTAACCTATAGTAATAAATATAGTGAGAAAACTGGACGTAGCAGAGACACTGAGTAGAACATTTATTGTGAAGTAAAATCAATATGGCCATGATGTATATCCTGTTAAGGCTTTCACTGCTTTTGCCTGTAAATATTAATAAACAGCTTTCCACATTTGTTACATCACAAAAAAGAAAAAATATTACATTTAGAAACTCCTGCAAAGTCAAAGCCAGGTGTTTTCTTTATTTGTCTTTATTGCTCATTTTCTGTTTTGCTGGATTGCAGGCAGATGTTCAACCCCATCTTTGTTTGCTTTTTGAGGCTTCACTCACCATCAAATATTCATTAAGCACTTTGCACATATTAACTTACCTGTGAGGCAAGCGCCTTGTATCCCTGTTTTTATAGATGAGGAAACTAAGTCTTGGCAAAAGTAAAGTGACTGCCTGATGTTGCACCATGGATTAGAGGTGGAGTGTGGATTGAATCCCAGGCAGTTTGATGCCAGCGTTTACTCTCTTAGCTGCCTTTCTCCTCCTCTATATACTACATCCTGGGCTGGGTCCTAGAACAAATGGGATGCACAATAGACCCCATCCCCGGTCTTGTGAAACTTAATACCATTATAGGAGAGGCATATTGCAGATAAGAATGGCACAAATGTTTGTGGTGACTCGTGCCATGAAGGAGCTACAGAGCATATGATTCTGAAAAAGTGAAAAAATTACCAGAGTGGACTAACCAAGTTCAGGGAGCACCAAAAGCCAGCCACAGGTCTCCTACTTATATTCTATGCCAAGAGTAAAAGAATATTTATATGTGAAAATGTCTGCATAAGTGCCTCATATGCAAACATTAGCAGAGGGGAGGTTGATGAGATGTCATCTGAATGACTATTTTTAGTTCCAACAATAAGTTAATTTCTATGTTTTCCTCCTTTCTTATAGTGTGACACCTACCTGTTCTGAATGTCCTTTGTCTAGGCCAGCATGTCTTAGCTTAAGCAGTATTGAATATTTAGGCTAGTTCTGGGGAAGGGGGTGTATTGTAGGACCTTTAGCAACATTGATTGCCTCCTCTCACTAGTAATAACCCTTCCTGCCCCAAAGTGTGAGGAACCAAAAATGCCTCCAGCCATTGCTGGATGTCCCCTGGAGAGCAAAACTGGCCTGGCTTGAGAAGCAGTGGTAAGCCACCAATAATTCAAATTCCACCTATCTTCAAAGACCAAGTACTTTGCCTAATGATTCCAGTTCATTCTCGTATCCATCTTCTCTTCTCAGCAATACTGCAATCTTTGGAGCTCAGCAGTTGTATTTCTTAAATCCACACACACACTCCTCTAAGGCCAGCCGCCCTAGGACAGAAAGGAGCATACAGGGAGGGAGGAAAATGATCAGCCCTCAGCTCCCCATTGCCCTGCACAAAGTTTGATTTGGGTTTTGTGCCCCTCTCTGCCCCACAAGGTAGAGAAGAAAAGTCAGGGTGGAAAGAACCATCTAGAGCTCCAGACTGGTGAGGGCATGGATAGGAAAAGGGCCTAAGGCAATTCTGAAAGGTGGCAGTTCTGAGCAAAGGACTGACCAGATTATGAGTTTTGATATGCTAGGGGAGATATCTCCTTACTTTATGGTGACACCTCTTCAGGCCTTAAGCCTGAGTCATAAAATGTAAATGTGGGACCAGATGGTGCTCTAATCTTGAGGAGAAAAGGTAAGATGTATGAATGTAGAAGAGCTTTAAGTGGGTATGCCTGAGACAAGAGGGGCCCTTGAGTTTAGCTCTCATTTGGACCAAAACTTAGAAGCTCCTGTTGGCGAGGTACCAGCACAGAGAACAGTCAAACAATAGAAATTAAAGTGAATTTTAAAGGCCTGTCTGCCCAGCAAACATCTATTCTCATAAGGCAGCAGCTCAGCATAACAGAAAGACTTTCTGCTTTGAAACCAAGAAAGGCAGATTTAATCTGTAGAGCCTATGCTTTGCGTGGGATGTGATGGAGGGGAAGAAATGGAAGCACGAAGCAGTCATCTCTGGATCTGCTCCTTAAAAAGCATCGTGATCCTAAGTCTTAACAAATGTCAGAATGGAGCCTTAAATAGTCACACTGGATTCTACACCCCTGACGTCATTCCTGGGGCTTCTGCTTCTTTGCAGTAAAATTACAGCAAAGGTAGGTTTTTAAGGAAAATGTGTTAAATATTCTATCATAGTACCATTTTAAATATAATTGTGTGTTTAGTTATATTGTGGCTCCATTTATTAATCAACGTACAGATAGTTATGGCAGGCTATTAAATGCTGTTGGAGTGCCTGGAGATATAAAGATAAATACATATTCTATTGCTGACTTTAAGGATCTTACTACCTAGTGGAGAAAAAGACAAAACTAACAATCACAGTGCAGGTTTTTAAGTGTTTTGACAGAATATAGGATAGCAGAATAAATGAGGGGCAACCTCTAACTCAAACATGGAGGTCATGGGAGGGAACAGATATCTGGAAAGTTCTTTCTGAGAAGACAGAAATCTGTAAGAGCAATTAAAAAGTAAAAATATTACTTAATTTAGTTGATTTGAAACTTGAAACAAGTCTATTTTGAGAATTCTTATTACTCCCCACATAAATGATGAAAGATGGACTGTAATCAAATAGAAAGTTGGAATCGTAGAGAAACATAGCGTTTGAATAATTGCCACAGCACCGAACAAAAGAATAATAAAATATATGGTTGATTTTTCCTATTAAGAATATTTGCCAAAGCCTAATAAAATACTCTTGATATCTTGCCTCATAAAGTGACTGACGGGAAATGCCTCCGTGTTTTCCTACATTTAAAGCCACTAAGATATGTTACTGCCAAGATATGCAAATAGTACTGCCTGGACTGGATTTAGGGGTGACAGGTTGAGTCTGGAATGCTTGTTGCTCTCAACATGCTGTTAAAAAGAGTACTGGACTTGGGATCAGAAAACCTTAATGCAAGCCCCACTTTGCCACTCACTAGCTGTGAGATTGTAGCCACTTCACTTTTCTGAGCCCCCGTTACCTCCCACGTAAGTTGGGGCTTCACAGAATGAGAAGATTAAATGGAATATAGGTTCTTTTTATCCATTTTATTGCTTAAGTAGCATTGGGTAGATGGATCTTCTACTACGATATGAGATCATACTTAAACACAATTGCAAAATACATGACAAGGGGTGAATGGAAGACTCCTGCTGTCTTCCTACCCCCCAGTCCACCTCAATCGGTTCTCACTATGACCAGAATGATCCTTATGAAACACAGATTGGTCTTGTCCCTCTCCTAAGTGGTACCCCCTCAGTGCCTACTCATCACCATCCAGGGGAAACTCATGCCTTTTGTGTTCAATGGTCCCCTGTGTTCTAGAAGTGATCCATGCCCACCTCTCTAGATGATCTCTTGGCCCCCCCCTTCTGGCACACCCTGTGCTCACCCAGGCTATACATCCACTCTCTCTTCTCTTCATTTCTTTACAGTGCTACTCCCTCATATTGGAATGCCCTTGCTCCTAGTTCATCACCCTACAAAGTACTTCCATCTAGTTCCATGGCATTTAGTGCAAGTCTTAAGACCTTCCTGTGTGCTTTCCATGGTGGGCCAGTACCAGCTTCCCGAGGAGTCTTCTCTCCCTGAAAGGCTGTTATCTATGGGCTTCCTCTCTCTCTAGTTGACTCAGACTCCTTGAGTACAGGGACTAGGAGTCATTGCACTTGGCCTTTGCCTCACACCATGCCTGAAAAAGTGTAGGTCCTCAGAAGGTCTTGTTGTATGAGTGAATCAGCCAGTTACTGCGATGGACTAAATGTTTGTGTTCCCCCCAAATTCGTGTGTTGAAATCTTTTTTTTTTTAAGATTTTATTTATTTATTCATGAGAGACAGAGAGAGAGAGAGAGGCAGAGACACAGGAAGAGGGAGAGGCTCCTGCATGGAGCCTGCATGTGTTGAAATCTTAACCCAAGAGGCAATGGTAGAAGGAAGTGGAGCCCTTGGGGGTGATAAGGCTATGAGAGTGGGGCCCCCATGAATTGGATTTGTGCTCTTATAAAAGAGACCCCAAAGAACTCTCTTACTCTCTTTCTACCACATGAGAAGAAGCCAGTGTGAAGAAGGCTGGCTATGAACCAGGAACCAGGTCCTCAACAGACACATAAATTTTCTGGTACCTTGGTCTTGGATTTCTAGACTCCAGAACTGTGAGAAATAAGTGTTCGTTGTTTAAACCTCCCAATGCTCAATACTTTTTTAAAGTATGATACTTTTTGAATGTAGAAGAGCTTTAAGTGGGTATGCCTGAGACAAGAGGGGCCTTTTGTGTGCAATGGTCCCCTGTTTTGATACTTTTGATACTTTTATTAAAGGAATCCTAATGGGAGCACCTGGGAAGCGCAGTCATTTAAGCATCTGACTTGGTTTCAGCTCAGGTCATGATCTCATGGGTCATGAGATGGAGCCCTGCCTCAGGATCCATGCTCAGTGAGAAGTCAGCTTGAAGATTTTCTCCCTCTGCTGCTCCCCCTACTCTGAAATAAATAAATAATCTTTTTTTAAAAAGGAGCCTGGGGCAGCCCAAGTGGCTCAGTGGTTTAGCGCTGCCTTCAGCCCAGGGCCTGATCCTAGAGACCCGGGATCGAGTCCCATGTCAGGCTCCCTGTATGGAGCCTGCTTCTCCCTCTGCCTGTGTCTCTGCCACTGTGTGTGTGTGTGTGTGTGTGTGTGTGTGTGTGTCTCATTAATAAATAATATCTTAAAAAAAAGGAGCCAGAATGAACTAAAGCAATCAATGATATTAATTAACTAATATATATATCAAGTGATTAAACATAAGACAAAAGAAGCACTATTTATAATGCCAGAATACAAAATCTTCATTCTTCAAAAACTTCCACCCCCAAATGGAACAAGGTTATCAATTACCTGTAAATCTGCTACAGGTGATTTTACTAGTGTCTTGTAGCCAAGACTACTACCTGTTAACTCAGTGCACACTCTTTTTTCTCCAAAATAATAGACTTATTTTTAGCTGGGCACATGGCCACCAAAAAAAACTTTTTTAAATCTTTATTTCCCAGTCTCCTTTGCAGCTAGATAGGGCAGATGGCTAAGTTCTGCCAAATAAAATGGAAATGGAAATGTTCTGTGGAACTCCAGGAAGGCTGTTGATTCAGGGGTCATCAGGAGGATCCCCCTGCCCTTTACCTTTCTATTTTTTCCTCTTTCTTCTAGCCTACATCTTAGAAATGGAAATGAGAGTCTCAGAAGCCATTCTGGACCATAAGGTGGTCTTGATGAGGAAAGCCGTGTGCAAGGATGTCAAAGCAGAGAGACAAAAGGAGTCCCTTCTCTTCTTAACTCCTCTGTTGCTGACCTCTGGGCTTATTGATGTGAGAGAACTACATTGACACTGGAAGGCAGCAGTTAACAACTTACAGACTTACAAGTTACAAATAAATTATGAAGTTGTTTAACAAAGAGCTAGTTAATAAGCCTTTTAGTCTCTGTAGGCCATATCATCTCTGTCTCAACTGCTCTGCCCTGCTGTTTCATTGTAGAGGCAGCCACAGACAACACATGCACTCAAGTGACTGTGTTAAAAAAAAATTTCAATATACAAAAATAGGTGGTGGGCTGGATTGAGCCTATGGGCTGCCACTTATGTATCCCTGTTCCAAGGCACGGAGATGTCCAGTCTTTGTGACTCAACAATCTAACCCTAATTAATGCCTCTTACTTGGTGAGATGAATCTTCTGATTTGGAAGAGAAAAATTATCAAGGCTCCTGCTTCATTTTGAAACAGTAGACCATTTCTCCCTTACTTTATCCTGATTGAATTTTACAAAGTTCTGACATTTCTGTTTCCAGACTCTTTTGATTATGAAGACCAAGTGAATCAGACCCAGGGCTTTTCTAGGTTTCCCTCAGTTCTATTATGCTCAGTTTGGAGGATTCCAGCAGAATATAAATGGAACAGTCGTCAGGTGTGTGGACAAGGAGACTGGACAAAAAAAAACATG
Source organism: Canis lupus dingo (assembly GCF_003254725.2). Taxonomy (NCBI): domain Eukaryota; kingdom Metazoa; phylum Chordata; class Mammalia; order Carnivora; family Canidae; genus Canis; species Canis lupus. The sequence continues at coordinate 34,769,017 of NC_064243.1, forward strand.
GTTTGTAAGAACTGAATGAAGAATACCACGCTGAGAGCTCCCCAAAGGTGTTTGAATTATATGATAAAACTTCCAGGCTGACTGGATGATACCGTATTGTATTGTGTTACCAGGGAGATTTTACAAGCTGAACTGATGTTTAGCAGCAGGGCACGAGCTAGTCTTTAGGATTCTTTTCAGCAAAGACTTTGCCTGATGCTCTTAGGATATCTTGGCTTTTCTGGTTCAGCTCATCCTGTGAAAGCAGAACAATATAGTACAGACAGGGAATGGCAAATTGATTTCCCGTTCTATGCAAACTCCAGCTGATGGCTAGTAGCTATCTGGAGCTCTGTGTTGAGAAGGATTCTGTGGCCATATCAGGGTTTTAACAGAAGTGGCCTGTACTTCCTTAGCACGTCCTCCCCAGATGCCTAGGAGCGGGAGAGAAGGAGTCGTAGACTGGTTCCCACTGTTGGTATAAACTCAAGGATCATGAAAGTTAGAAGGGAGCCATAGTTAAACAGGCTCTCACTTGGTTATTCATTTTACAGAGGGTGTTATTAAGGCTCAGAAGTATAGAATGCAAGGTTACACAAATAATGATAAAAATCACAATTAGGTCAATGGTGGATTTTCTCATTACCCATACCACACACATAAGAATAAGATCTTTTTACTCTTTTCACTATTTTCCATAATTTCTTTCTAACAGAGAACTTGAACCAGCTTGTTAGTGAGATTTTGCTTGGTTTCCACAACCAACGCCACTAGAGCTCTTGTTCCTGGTAATTTATAAGCCTGATCTTTCAGACTCCATTTAGTTCTATGAGCCCTGGGTGTCCTTCCAAATATTGTGTGTGTGTGGAGGGCGGAGGTGGTTGTTGTTGGGTAAACTATGATCAGATCAGTTTCTGTTGCCTATAACCAAGAACTATCCTTTTTTTTTTAATTTTTTTATTTATTTATGATAGGCACACAGAGAGAGAGAGAGAGGCAGAGACAGAGACAGAGGGAGAAGCAGGCTCTATGTACCAGGAGCCCGATGTGGGATTCGATCCCGGGTCTCCAGGATCCCGCCCTGGGCCAAAGGCAGGCGCTAAACCGCTGCGCCACCCAGGGATCCCCAAGAACTATCCTTGATATGGAAATTGACTCTGGGAGTGGGTTTTCAGAAAACAGACTCTCGGGGAAATATGAAGAAATCAGGAATTGATTCTCTGACCTAGATTAGGTAGAGTGCAAAGTCCTATTTGATATCCAGAATGTGATTCTAACAGCTCATGGCGCCCAGTGGTGAATGACTTAATTAAATGCATCTGTGTTCATCTAGCATCAACTGCTCATGGAGAGAGGGCAAGGTTTTGGATTACCACTGCCATCGAAGACGGGAAAGGATATGAGATAGTCAAGGCCCCTATGGTGAGAAATAGAGTGAGGAGCTCAAAACCACATACACCAGGTTCAAGGTACAAGAAAAATCCAAGAATGGTCATATAAAAAAATTCTTTTATGTGGTCTCAGAATTATTTTAATAAAAAATTTAAATCCTGCAAAATTTAATCCTGTGGAATTTTTGTTTGTTTTGAGAGAGAGGGAGAGAAAGAGAGAGCAGGGGGAGGAAGGGCAGGAGAGGGAGAGAGAATCTTAAGCAGGCTCCCAGCACAGACAGAACCGGAGGCGAGGCTCCATTCATGACCCTGAGATCACGACCTGAGCTGTGAAATCAAGTGTCCCAGGCATAACCCACAGAGCCACCCAGCTGCCTCAGTCCTGTGGGATTTTAAATTATAATGTTAGTTGAATGTGCAGTGTCTTCAGGTGTCCTGGAAAGAGCAGGGCCCAGGGAATTGGAGCAGTTAATTTGGGGGACTCAGAATACCTAGAAATCCCTGCCCCCATGGGCCTCCCTTGCCTTTGGATATGACTTCTCCTCCTTCCTGAAGAGGTGATGCTGCTCCATTACCTGCAGGAAGGTGCTTGCCAGGAGAAGCCACTTTTCCTGTCTTGGTTAGGACACCAGAATCTTGCCTGTTCTTCAAGACCAAGCCTTTGGAGTGAATGTTAGCCTATCATGTTTAGGTAGCAGCATTTCCTAACCTCTTGCCCCAGAGGAACTTATTTATGTGGGATTCTGAATGTCTCCATTGAGTGGGGTTCAATAAAATAAAATAGTTCATAAAATATTACTAAAATAAAATACTTCATAAAATTAACAAGTCCTTAGTCCTAATCAATGACTAAAGATATACACCTAAAAGCAATTTTTAAATAAATAAAAATTCTTAAGTGTGCTTGGTACTTTCCTCCTTAATCTTCATCTTTATTCAATCATTGCTTTATTTTTCTCTGTGTCTCTTCTCCTTTTTATTATTGTTCTTTATCTTAAAGATAATATAACCAACATTATAGAAAAATAAAGATAAAACGTGACTCATGATTCCATTGTTACCATTTTGGTTTATTTGGTTCAGGGCTTTTTCATTTGCTTTTATCCTCTAAACATTACAGTAAATACATTGTTTGTATACAGCTTTTTAAATTTAATATATTGCACACATTATAATCTCAGTGTCTTTATAACCTCCTTCCCAATGGTGGCATAATATTGAAAAGAGTACAGGCATTAAGTTGTGATTATGAATTATTGAAAGAAAGAACTCTTCTTTATTATGCCCAGCTACTGGTAGGTATTCAATTACCATGTGCTGAATTGAACTGAAATTCTTTGCCCATTCTAACTTTGTAATATTTTAAACACTATTCCAACAAACATCTTTATGGATATAGCTTTTCATGTATTTTTATTTAAGATGGATTCTCACAAGTGGGGTTACTGGTCATGTGGTATGACCATGTTTATAGCTCAAGACATGTTGCCAAATTGCTTTCTTTCTGGAAGGGCTGTATCGATTTATACCACTCTCCTGCAATGCATGAGGTCACCAGCCTCACTACACCCTTGTCAGCACTCATGCAATAGAAGGAAGTCCAGCATCTCATTGTGATTTTAGTGTGAATGTTTTCTCATTTGTGTCCACTAATTGCATTCTCTCACTTGTGAATTTACTTTTCTTTAGCAGTTTGAATGAAGTCTATGGAGACCCAAGATAGTAACTTACACTTACTGCTAGTATTGTCCTCATTTGGGTTATTTTTCCATCTAGCTGTAGAGTTTTTTGGAACACCTTTACTCTCCTTTGAAGAGAAAACTGTTAGCCTTCTTCTGAGAGAACCTTGAGCTCTAAAGATTTGCGACCTTGTGAAAATGCTCCTATTTCCTTGCTTTAGCTGCCAGCATTAACTGACCAAAAGAGGACAACTTATTCTTTAACTACTGTCATCTAATCCAGGAAACACTTTAAATGACCTCATCCTTCATGACGGTGGTGCTCTGATGGTCCAAAATAGAAAAAAGTATCATAAGTTCCCCATTGTTACTCTCCTAGGAAACTTGCCTCTATTTGACCTAACTCTCCTGCCTGTCCTGGAAGCAGGTGTTTGACATGTCTTTACGTATCTTTGCCTATTTCTGTCTTCTAAACCTGCTTCTGATGTTTTAAAGTAGCCAAGAGGCCCCCCTCTTCTCCAGAACTTGAGTCTAAATAGAACATAAGCTGTTCCCACTATCAAAGGTAGTGATTCCTAAAATTGGGCATCCTTGTTCACTCAGTGTTGTGCAAATCAAGTCTTTTGTAGTTTTTCTAAGCCTCCGCTACTTTCTGACTCTCGACTCCATAGTTCACTTTAGTTAACTGCATCAATTCTCTAGTGAACTACACCAATCAGTGTAGATCACCAATTTTTAGCTTTAGTTTTCCTTCAGGTAGGAAAGACTAATTCAACTTCTAAAAAAATTGTTTTTAGAAATTTCTTCCCTAATCCTATTACCTCAAATGTTGCTTCTAGACTCTAACTGAAACATATTTTCTTTCCGAGGAAACCTCTGTGAGCTCTAGATCCTGAAAACAGGACCTGCATTTGTTGTTCAAAATTAATTAAATAGAAGGGTTGTTTCCCAAAGCATCAGAACTCAGATACATATTTTTATTAAAGGGGATTGTTTCACATAAAGTTGAACAGTAACAAATTCCATACCTATAAAGATGAGTATAGGTCTTTTATTTAGTAAAACAGATGGATAAATTATTAAATCAGAAGTGAGGAGACAGGTCCTAGTCCCAACTGGCCACAAACCAGCTGAATGACCTCGATTGTGTCATTTTACCTCTTTGAAACTCAGTTTCCTTACCTATAAAACTAGACTCAAATGATAATTTTCAAACTGGAGGGCTATCTTTGCAAAACAACTCAGTTTTCAAGTGAAAAATAAAATATAAAACAGACACTTGTAGAATTCTTCTGGTTGAAGTAATAGCAGGAGGCCTAGAGTCCCGTCCTCTTAACCACCCCAATCTCTCATTTTGGAGGGCTTCAGAGGCTACTACAAAGAGCCCTTAGATTACCCATTATCATGATGTGTTCATTGACATATGCACAGACGGAGATCTTTTCCAGCTCTGAAAGTCTGTACGCTCCAGTGGTTCAAACTCAAATTTTGCTAGTGTTGGACTGGGTATTAGTAGAGTAACGAGATTAGCAGAGTGAGGAGGTTCAGGCATTTGGGGATGTCCAAGAATGGAGAAGGGATGCCCCTATCTGCCCTGACTACACAAGGTCATCAATATATCATGGAATTATCTTAGTAGGAATAATGTGAGTGTTTCCTGTGTGACATGAACTGCAGGGCAGATCACCCAACATTACCCCCTTTAATCCTCATCATCAACCTCATCTGGAACTACTCACCCCAACCCACTAGTATAGCTTGGTGGGGTCAAAGGGCTTCTTCTCTTATTTTAGGTTCCAATATAGAACCTATTCTATTCCAATTCTATAGTAGATCACATTCCTTTTTCTTTTTAAAGATTTATTTATGGGGATCCCTGGGTGACTCAGCAGTCTGGCACCTGCCTTCGGCCCAGGGTGTGATCCTGGAGTCCCGGGATAGGGTCCCACATTGGGCTCCCTGCTTGGAGCCTGCTTCTCCCTCTGCCTGTGTGTGTCTCTGCCTCTGTGTGTGTGTGTGTGTGTGTGTGTGTGTGTGTGTGTCTCAGGAATCAATCAATCAATCTTTAAAAAAACACCTGACTAATAATAATAAAGATTTATTTATTCATGAGAGAGAGAGAAACATAAGCAGAGGGAGAAGGAGCCAGATGCAGGACTCAATCCCAGATCCCGGGATCATGCCCTGAGCCAAAGTCAAATGCTCAACCACTGAGCCATCCAGGCATCCTGTATACCAAGTCTAGGAGCAGTTTTCTTTGACCATTGTAACTAAAGATATCTTGGACATCCTGTCTTATTTAATTCACAATGTGTATTACTACATTCATAAGTATTTAATCAGCTTGTTAGCTTGTATTTATCTTTAGTTGTATAGTTTCTGACTCTCTGCACACACTGAAATGTGAACCCGATGGAGATCTTATCTATCTTGTTCATCACCAAATCCCCAACACCTAGAAAAGTGCCTGGCCCACAGTAGGTGCCTTGTAAGTATGGGGCAAATGAATAAATGAACAGGAGAGGTACTTATTGTAATCTCTGTTGTACAGACCAGGAAACTGAGGAAGGCTCAGAGAGGTTTAATTACCAGCTGTAAATAATATAATTGGTAAATGTTAGAACCTTCCTTCAAATTCAAGTTTAACTGAAAAGCAACTTATTTGGCCTCTCTTGGTGAAGCCATTTCGACACTAATCTGTGCCCATATCTACCTGGTGGAATGCCACTAGATAATGACTAAAACAATAATGAAAATTATGATGCCAATAATTGCACTCTGAGTGTTCCCAGGACTTCTCCTTGACCACCGACAGAGCACACACCACCTCAGCTGGCAGCACAGTCATTGTTGGATGGTCTAATTTCTAAGAAGCGTTCTCTTGAGCCAAAATTTACCTTCATGAGTCTTTTCTACTCATTAATCCTAGTTTATCCCTCTGTAACAAAACAGAATGAATCCTTCCCAGCTGCCAGGCATGAGAGGCAGTGAGCAGCAGCAGGGTGGATTCTGTCTGGATTTCCCCAGTTTCTTGCCAGTGTCCCAGTCCTGGTAAGTCACACATTCCCAAGTGGTCAATTTATAAGGCAACTCACCTTCCTTGGTTACTGTAATGAGTAGTACTGTTGTTTCATCTTAATTGGGGGTGATATTCTTTTCCTTCACCAGTAGATCTGCATTCTTTTTTTAAAAAAAGATTTTATTTATTTATTCATGAAAGACAGACAGAGAGAGAGAGAGAGGGAGGGAGGCAGAGACACAGGCAGAGGGAGAAGCAGGCTCCATGGAAGGAGCCTGATGTGGGACTCGATCCCAATACTCCAGGATCACTCCCTGGGCCGAAGGCAGGCGCTAAACCACTGAGCCACCCGGGGATTCCCAGATCTGTGCATTCTTATTAAGGAAATTGGGTCCTCACCACTGGCTTTGAATGATCAGTTTTGCTTTTGCAAACTGCCTTCATGTGAAAGACATCTTCATACTACATTCACTTTCCCCTCTAACTTGGGTGTGATAACGGCTGATGAGAAATCTCATAAACCCCCTGAATTCATTGAAACTAAGACCCAGAACAAACCTGTTTAATTCAGTTCTTTTGTGGTCTCTGCCTTTAGCTGTTGACCTTTGAGGGCATTTTCATCCAAGTTACACTGTGGTTTCTGTGGTCTCTGCTGGTGGCAACTAGTTCCCAAGGATATTACCTGTGTTTGAATCTCATGTGGCTCATAACTTTTATCTAGATCCACTTTTTTCTAGATCCACCTGAAGAAATAGAGAAAAATGTGGGTTATATTATCACATTTAATAGACAATGGCATATCCTGGAAAAATGGCACAGGCCTTCTGAGTGCTTCACATTCATTATTTCACTTCATCCTTAATTTCCATTTCCTACCTTATGGTATTCTATCTTCTTCAGTGATATGATGGATTAGATGCATAGTTTATGTAAAGCACTTAGGACAGTGCCTGGCATAGAGTTGTGGTCAAGAAATGTTAGCTGTTATTATCACCATATTTCTTTATAAATACTGAATAGATTCAGTATTTTGGGATCTAGACTCACAGTGAAGCATGCATCTTTCTGGCTTAAATTAACATACTCTACTATAGTACATAAGATGATAAGGTCCAAGTGGCAATGTGCTGCAGGGCAAGAGATCTGTGGTCAGGCAGGAGCTCTGCCATTGAATAGATTGAAAACCCGGCAAGTTCCTAGGGTCCTGAGAACCAGTTTCCTCATCTGTTTGTGAGATGTGTGAACCTGATGATCTCTAAGACCCTTTGCCCGCTCTAAGTCTTCCCCACATATTTCTATGTCAAAATATGGGGCTTATCTTTCTTACCATAATGAGGCTTGTGTCTGTACCATCTCCGCCAACCCATCATATTAAAAACTCAAATCACTGCAGTGGAAGATGATTCAGGAAATGCCGAGCAAGGAAGATGAGAAAAGTGCCCTTCAGGACCTCTCCTATCCGCTCCCCAGCATTGTCACTGGTATGCAAAGCCACCTATACCCAAGTGGCTTAGGGTAAAGCACAGCATGAAATACACTATTGGTAGGATTTGTTTTTTTGTTTATTTTTAAAATGAGTCTCTTAGGATTCTACTGCATGGGAGGTGTGTTGTGGTGAGGAAATTGCTGGCCCAGGAGCCAAGAGCCTTTGAGCTTCATTCCAGCTCCAGCTCCTCCACTGTCTGGTCCTCAGGCAAATGACTTACCTTCCTTGGGCCTTAGTTGTTTTAATTGTCAAAAAGGGATTGTTAAAAATTTCTGCCAATTCTAAAACTCTTTGCTGCTGAGTTCTTTATGTGAGAACAATACTCGGATGAAATCCTATGGACAGAAAAGCATTTTTTCTCTTCTTTCTCTTTTCTTTGCCAAGCGTAATGAGAGTTGGTGTGGAAAAAAAAAAATGTGCTGTGAAAAGGTTCATTCAGCCTTTTCTTAATAGATCGAGTGGTTGGTATTTCTGCTGGCTTCTGAAATACATTACAAATCACAATCTGGAAAAAGTTCCAAAGCAGCTCCAAGCTTTCCTGCTGAATTTGGATACATCTTTAGGTCTTACTCTGCAGCTCATCCTTAACAACTGACAAAATATTTACTTTGCTCGGTACAGAAAAGGGTAACATTTTCCAAAATATTAAACTAGGTTGGATTCAGAACACAGACAATGAGGCAAAAAGTTGGATGTCTTTTCCAAGCCATGTCGTTGAATCATTTTCCAGAGTGCCATGAGAAACAGCGCCTTAGTGGATGTTTTTGCTCCACGGTAATTCTGAAAAACGCAGAAGCCAGCCAGCCCCTGTCTAGCATGCCCACTGGTGTGTAGAACAGAGGTTCTCAAAGTGTGGTTCCCGGACCAGAAACACTAGCATCGTTGGGAACTAGTTAAGTATACAAACTCTCACAACCCATCCCAGACCTAGGGAATCAGAAAGTCCTGAGAGGTGGCCCTGCCATCTGTGATGTAATGAGTCCTCCAGTAAAGAAGTCCAAGTAGATCTAACACTTAAAAGTTTGAGAACCACTGGTGTGTAAGCCCATGAAGTTTACATGCACTTCTTACTTTTGAATTTGAAAGTGTGAAGCAACGGTGAGAGGAGTAATTATTTCTTGTAAATAAATTAAAATTTTTCCTAAGGTACATAAGCTGGTATGTAAATTTGAAACTTGGGCATATTGCTTTATGAAATGTTCTCCACCTCCCCTCTCCCAGCTTCCTCTCCCCTACCCTGCCAACCCTGCCCTCATCGACATGCTTCTGGCAATGGTGTCTGAATTATTTGGCCGTTGTTTAGGTCAGCAAAAATGCACTGCAATTTGTTTTAATATACTTGCATGTAGCTAGTGCTTCTGATAAGAACTAATTGTACCTTAAAAAAATTCTTATTTGAGACCTCTCCTAGGGAAAAAAAAAAAAGGACAAAAGTTGAATGACTCTATAATTTTCTGTTCTATTCATTAGTCTTATTGTTAACAGAATAACTTTATAAATACATAAATTTTGATTTTTTTAAATACTGGAAATTACTCTAATTACCAGCTTTATTTTTTTATATATTTTTTTAATTTTTATTTATTTATGATAGTCACACAGAGAGAGAGAGAGAGAGGCAGAGACACAGGCAGAGGGAGAAGCAGGCTCCATGCACTGGGAGCCTGACGTGGGATTCGATCCCGGGTCTCCAGGATCGCGCCCTGGGCCAAAGGCAGGCGCCAAACCGCTGCGCCACCCAGGGATCCCACCAGCTTTAAATTAAGAAATAGACTACCATTTAAAAAATAGACTATACTGTGCTCACTTCGGCACGTATACTAAAAAATAGACTATATTTAAATGCCTATATTGTTTCTATCCAAAATTGCAAATAATTTCTGGGAGGAATGAAAATAATCCTCCTGCAACTCTGGAATGTCTCACACGTGCCCCTTCACTCATGCCTGTGACCTGCTCAGCCACTGCAGGCATCTGAGCTCTGAACTTTGTCCTGCAGTCTGAAGCATGGCCACATCATTCAATCCCAAGGTCCTGCATCTGTTGGTTTGGAAAACTCACAAATCTGTAGCTAGAGTGATTTTGCTCCCAAGTTTCAGCCAATATCTCAAGCTACTTCTATAATCTTTCCAGCGCCCTAATGATCTTACAGACCACACATGCAAACCAGAACCAGCCATCATGGACCCTAACCTGATTATCTCCAACATTTCTGTTTCTTTTAATGAACCTCCCCCTCTCTGTGCCCACCACAAGATGTCGCAAGTTGGGGGTAGGAAACCAGGTATAGTAGAAATCTCACGGGTTTCAGAATGTAGGTCTGGATTCAAATCCAGGCTTTGCCACCTACTGGCCACGTGATATGAGGCGACTTCTAGATGTTCAGCTTCTTCAGGTGTAAATTGGAGGATTGTTTTGAGGAAGCAAAGAAGAAGAGTATACAAAATAGGATTGTGTAATGTATTGTCCAAACCAGAACACACTGAGATTGAAAGAAGCCATTGTTAATAATCATCTCATGATCAAAGAAAAGAAAAGAAAACAGAAAGGAAAAGGAAAGGAGGAAAAAAGAAAAGAAAGGACAGGAAAGAGCATAAGCAGACTATGGCAAGAAAAGGACGTGTGTCCATCCTATATATTTAGTGTTCGGAGTAGCATGTGTAGTATGTCATCAATAAATACTAGTCCCCTCTCCCTTTCTTTTGGCCATTCCCATGTTTACCTTCAGTGTTTTCTGAATCTGCCCTTCATTTACATCTCTCTGGTGCCCAAAGTTGTCCTCAGTCTGTCACTTGGAGGATAGTAACCTTCTCTTGGTTGAGCTCCTTGCCTTCCATTTCTCCCTCTAATATATCCTATGTGCTCTTGTCAGGTTAATATTCTGAAAGTACATCTCTTAAACGATTCTTTGCCTCAAGACCCTTTCATGACTTCCTATTGCCCATTTAATAAAGTTAAAATTCTCCAGCATAGCATTCAAAGTTTTGCCTAATGAGGTCCAATCTATTTTTTCAGGCTTAATTCCAAGCATTGTCCTTTATCTATAGTAGGTTCTCAACAAACCCCACCATTTCCCTAACTTCCTTGGCTGCCCATGTGCCTTTGCTTATGCACTCCCGCTTGACTCTTCCATCCTTCCTTTCTATCTCCACTGTTGAAACCCACTTTGTCCTTCGGGCTGATGTGCATCATCTTCCAAAAAGCCTTCCCCGATCTGCCCAGTGAGAAGCTCTCCTTTTACCTCCTGAACTCTACTTACAATGTCTCATGCACATCCTGTAGCTCAGGGGGCGCTCCGTTTTGTACTGTGGTTAATCAGCTTTATGTTTTAGACACCCCACAAGTAGGCAGAAGAGAGGTGAGAGGAAGCAGTACATATATCTGGTCTATGCTTCTGCTTCAGATAATTTGCACATAAGGGGAGCTAGTAAATGTAGAATGATTGAATGACTGAATGAAAGTCACTTTTGCCCTGCCAATAATTAAATACCTCCAGAGTTTCCTCAATCAGCCCAAAGTTCCTAAAAATACATGGTAACAATACTCACTTATTTTGCTTCTTTTAAGAACTGGGAAATTAGGGACTCCTGGGTGGCTCCGAGGTTGAGCATCTGCCTTCTCAGGGCGTGATCCCAGAGTCCTGGGATCGAGTCCCACATCAGGCTTCCTGCATAGATCCTGCTTCTCTCTCTGCCGGTGTCTCTGCCAATCTCTCTCTCTCTCTGTGTCTCTCTGTGTCTCTCTCTCTCTCTCTCTGTGTCTTTAATGAATAAATAAAAATAAATTTAAAACAAAAACTGGGAAATTAAAACCATCAAGTCAGTGATAGTGAGTTTCCAAAACTATACACAACTTTCCCTTGACTCTTTACATTGATTTGTTTAGCCTGGTTTGCCCAAAAGGACAAGATAATTTGATGACTTTTTAAAAAACATCTTGGTCAAAGAAGCAAATTTGACACATGCCTACAGTGTAAGTCAGGCATCTATTACAAATCAGGTGTTGGGGGCAGCCTGGGTGGCTCAGCAGTTTAGCACCTGCCTTCAGCCCAGGGTGTGATCCTGGAGTCCCAGGATCAAGTCCCACGTTGGGCTCTCTGCATGGATCCTGTCTCTCCCTCTGCCTGTATCTCTGCCTCTCTCTCTCTGTATGTCTCTCATGAATAAATGAATAAAATCTTTTAAAAAAATCAGGTGTTGGAAAATACTTACAATCTTGACTGCTTCTCTCCAAACTCTGAAATGTGTGCAACAAATTAGTCCCGCTTTCTCCTTGCTTCTGTCCCAATTTGAGAAGCAATTTGTATGTATTCTAGGGTAATGTGGCTCTACTTGTGCTTTTGGTCTATTTGTTTGTGTAACTGTTTTATAATCAATAAGACATACAGATTCTTTTAAGAGAACATCTGTGCTCAGAATCTGTTTAAGAGGAAGCTCCTTGTTTGCAAAGAGATCATTTGGAATGATGGTAACAAGGAACTCAGTCATAATTTTATGACTTCTGTTTTGGTATTTATCCACTTGTTTGACTTGCAAAAGTGCTCTGGCAGAGTGAAAAAAGTCACACCTGCACAATCTTACCTTAAAATGACAGTTCTTGGGCTCATTCTCTGTAACCTTTTAATTCAAGAGATCATTTTCTTTACATTAATAATTGTTCAAATAATTCTGTCAACTGCTGTGAATATGCTTACCTAAGACTTTTATCTGAGTATGAGTTTTCAAAAATGAAAATATAGGCAGTTAACTTTCCTTGAATTCGAAATGCTTGGGCCTCTGAATTTGCATAATTTTATGACAGTTATGTAGAAACCACTTAACTTAGATGACCATTAAAATATTAATGGAATTATAGAAGGGTAGTGATTTCACATCCTCTCAAGGAACTTGAGATGTCAGGGCAAGACACCAAGCATCCTATTTCCAGAAATATCCTAACCTAAAGAAAGACAATTAACTGTCTGAATTGCTGTCTTTGATTTACAATTCTTAAACAAAGATAGTAGACTTCTCAGAGGTAGGGGCTGTCATCCCAGATCCCAGAACACAAGATTCTTACCTATAGCCAGTTAGTCAGCCTGTCAATAAATGCTCTTCAGTGCCTGCTGTATATAAGCATGGGGCTCAATGGAGCTGGGTACAATGGTGGCCACGGCAGGGACTGTGTGTGTGTCAGGCACCATGACCACCATGTCTAGTGTACTGTGGCATGGAGCAAGTGTCCTGTCAGCCCAACCAGGAGAGTATATGGAAAGGCAGAAGCATCAAAGAGCCATAGGCCACCACGAAGGAGGGAAGAGTTGAGGAGCAGGAAAGAGAACCTACCCAGCCAGTATAGAGATCTGAATCTCCTTTACTTACAGGAATGAGGGAGACAAGGGGTTTTGGACTCAGGGGACTGCCAGAAATTCAAAACCAATAAAAAAATGAGTATCACCAAAGTGGTAGGTGTGGTCTGGAGAGCAAGGAAAACTAAGGTAACCTTCATCTGCCTTTTTGTGTAGGTGTGGAGCTAGCTAGCTTTTGAAAAATATGTTCTTTCCATTTTCAAGATGTCAAGTGTAAAACGCCAACTCACTCTCAATTTAAGAGTTTAATTCTTATTCCTGGGAAAAGGCAAAAGTTGCTTTTGTGGCCACATGAGACATCTCCTTGAAGGATGCCTGGCCAAGATCTTTTTGGCAGAGTTGGGTCGTACCAACACCATGGTAGAAACCCAGATTGGGGCCAAAAGGAGGAGCTGTGATTTTCCCAGCCAGAAGAAGCAGGATATGGCCCTCTGCGGGTCCTGTGCCTCTGGCAGAGGGAAGGCCTAACTCCAGGAGTGCCTTTGGACTTGGCGGTAAGACACTGTGAAGAAAGCAGCTCTGTTTCCTGCAATATGAACAAAGCACATGAAACTGTTTGTACTTACTACACTCACATTGGAAGACCTTTCCTTGCAAAAAGCAATTAATCTGAAGAGACTCAAGTTATAACTGTGGTGCCAACACCAGCTTATTGTGTAATTGAATTTCCCTTGCATAGCCTCCTGGTTTCTGTTTCTGTAGAAGAAGCAGTCTACAGCTAATATTGCCCAAGTTGGGAATCCCAGCAAAGCTTTCCCACAACCCCACTGTCAACTCTTTTCCATCTTCTCTGGGGTTCTATTACAAACAGATATATGTAGCTTGTTCAGAATTGGAAAAAAGACATTTTATTATGTAATGATGTCACTGAGCATGTGTGTCAAATGAGTTATACCACCATGACCTTGCCAACTCATCATTCTTTTGTTTTTATTGGAGTTTGATTTGATATATATATATATATATTCATATATATTCATATATATGTATATATATATGAATATTACTCAGCCATTGAAAACACCAACTCATCATTCTTATTTCAGCAGATGACATCATCTCCAGGAACCACTCTCCACAAAAATGATCAGGCCAATGCCATTTAATTTTTTTTCTTAGTTCTCTTATAATAATTCTATTTTTTTGGATGCTTCTGGTATTTAGACCTCCAGAAAAATGATCTTTGGCCATAGCCAAGGAAGAGTTTTCCTGGTTTATATGGCACTATTTCATGTGCAGCCTACCCCATTTATAAAGCCTCATCATTCAGAGGTAGGAAGTGACATCACATTAGACCCCACATGGCACTTCATGACCGTAGTGTCTTTTTTTATTTAAAGGTAATTAAAAATGTGGTTCAAGTTCACTTATCTTCTCTTAACTTACTGTTGACTAGAGTTGCCATCCCATCACCTTCCTTCCTTTCCCTCAGTTTAGGAGATTGGTTTCTAGAATTCTAAATATAAACCCCATTATGTCACTTCTAGGTTTAAAATCCTTTAATGCATTCCCACTGTCCATTACAGATGGTATGGATATTCCTAGTGGAATTTATTTTATATTTATTTATATGTTATATATTTATATAAGTAAAATATATTTATTTTATTGTTTATTAGGAAATATATATATATATATATATATATATATATATATATATATATATAAAGATAAACTGAATCATATTAAAATTGTGAGAGTTTAATTGAGCAAACATCAACCTGGACCAGGCAGTGCCAAGCCAGCAGTGGTTAGGAGCACTCTACAAACAGGAGCTAAGGGCAACACTTCTATAGAGAAGACATGGAAGCAAAACAAGAAGATTATTTGGCTGTAGCTTAAGGAGCTGCTTTATTTGGGAAAGCCTCTTTGACTCTCAATTATTTGTCCTTACATTTCAATTTCTTAAACTTGAGTCATTTATAGGCTTAGCTTCTGGTTTGCTTATATAAGCTTCAGCTTAGGCATTAGAACCAACTCAATCTAATGGCCTCCTTGTTTAATTTAACATATATTAAAATAATTATAACTATAATATATAACATATTACATCTTAAATATCATATATAAGGAATATATTACACATTAATAAGAATAGTATACTATCATAATGTATTTTAATAACAATACATACATTTCAAACCATTGATACTACTGCTTTGGATGAAAAATAAAGTCAGTGAGTCAATATAGAATCTATTTTAAAAATACTAAGTAATTAGTAGTCCAGGTTGCTTTTAGATGTGGCAAAGCTCATAAAGAAGGTAAGGACATGCTAAAAATTGAAGAATGTTAGCCAACTGGAAAAAGTTTGACTCTTCAACATGTCTCCAACTTTGTGTCTAACACTCGTTATTTCAGCCACTCAGAACTATTTGTTGCTTCTTGAATATGGAATTAACCATCACACCTCCTATTCTTGGGTTCTAATGTTGCATGACTTTGGGAAAGTCACTTAAACTCTTCAGGACTTAGATTCCTTGTCTGAAAAAGGAATATAAATAAGTAGCCTGACTCTGACAGAGATTTTTTTAAAAGATTTTATTTATTTATTCATGATAGACATAGAGAGAGAGAGAGGCAGAGACACAGGCAGAGGGAGAAGCAGGCTCCATGCCGGGAGCCCGAAGTGGGACTCCATCCCGGGACTACAGGATTGCGCCCTGGGCCAAAGGCAGGCGCCAAACTGCTGAGCCACCCAGGGATTCCCTGACAGAGATTTTTGAAGAAAGTAACGGGATATGATAGTAGTTCATAAACGTCAATATACTATATAAATACAAAGGATTACATTTTATATCTCTCACAACGTGTAGCAAATACTAAAATATTAACACATGAGTGAATACTACTGATGTTCAGGTTTGAAATGGCATTTAGTTAATTAAGCAAGCATTTGTAGGATGGCAGTGCTTCATGCACAAATAATGGGGAAGGGGCTTTTACCTTCAAGGAGTCAATCTAAGGGAAGAGACGAACACCTAAAAAGGTGACTACAATATAGATATTATGTTAATGTTTTTTATAATAGAGATATGAAGGACATGAAGTCAACTAGGAAAGCTTCCCCAGAAGTGACGCTGAGGCTCTTAATAGGAGGAGGAATAGCTATCTTAGTATATGAAACAAAAAGAGGCCTCTTACTGAGGAAGCACGAGCAGAACTGTAGACCAGTGCTGCCCAATGGAAATATCATGCAAACCACGAATGTGGACCAGATTAAACAAAAGTTGAAAGAAGCGGATGAAATCTGTTTTAATAGTATGTTCTATTTAATTCAACAAATCCTAAGTATTCTCATTTAAAAGCTAACCAACATTTTTAAATTACTAGTGAGTTACTTTGCATTTTTTATTTTATACTGTCTGCAAAATCTGGCATTTATTTATACTTACAGCATGGGTTAATTCAAATTAATCATATTCCAAGTACTCAATAGCTGCCTGTGTCTAGTGGCTACTGTATTTGACAGCACACACATAAATGACACAGGAAAAGTCTGGAATACTAAACAAACAGAGTTCTTTGATATGCCCAGAGCACAAGCTGTATATGAAAGACTGGTGGGAGATGAAGGAGATGCAGTCAGACACCAGAGCACGAAGGTCTTAGATGCCAGCTTAGGGAGTTGCAATTCAATCATGAAGGCATTCAGAAGCCTTTGATGCCTTTGAGAGATTTTATGTAGATCAAATTTGGGACTTTTGAAAGATTATGCTGACAACTGTGTGAAGGATTGACTGGGGAGGTGCAGTGCAAAGAACAGGGACGGTGTTTCTCAATCTGTTGTGTTTCTCTGCATTTAATGAAACTTTCATACAAACTCGCAATTAGGAGACAGCTGTCAGTTTTTAGTGTTTTATGAGTTTGTGTCATTGGGGGGCCTTTTTGATAATTTTAAGGAGAAGGTAGGAGGGGAACAAAGAATATCCATTTGTAACAGAGAAAAGGTTGGGCTGTGGACACCTTGACTAAGGCTAAGCAGCTCCTGGTGAGTTCTTCAGTCAAATAGACCTTGCCCTCCAGCAACTACTACAAAGTAGTAGACAAGCATCATGCCATGACTAAATGCATGTGTATGAGCCATCTGTCCTTGACAGGAAGGTATACATATACCCCTAAATTCTAGATTACATAGCTTCCTTTGAGGTAAAAAGTGATTTTTCTAGGTGTCTTCTTTAAAAAGACCAAAGCCTTAAATAGGTTACTTGTTTTATCACCATAATCTGCTAATAATTGAGTTCTTTACTTTGTTTTTGCCTTTATGGCAGAAAACAAGCTACCTAGATTTATTTTTTTCAAGATCGCTTACTTTCTGGGGCCCTTTCTTCTTCTTTGCATCTCTTCCACCATTTTATGCCATAGCTTCCTTTTGGCTCCATTAATTTCTAATTGAAAAGACAGCATATCAATAAATCTGTATGCATTAAGGTAGAACAAATGAATATAAAAATATAAAATGGTGATTTTTTTCAAAGTAATACGCTGGCTATGCCACCTCTTTCTTATACTCTGGGAGCTCTCAGCCTATACTAATCCCCCTGAGCCAAATAATGGTAACTTAAATGTATATGGAATAAACAGCGAGACTGGAGGCCATGAGCAGAGGGAGGTGTTGATTGATGGAAGAGGTGTCCATGAGTCTCATACCTGGCTCTACTCCAGGCACTATCCAACCCACTTGTCTCTGAAGCCCAGAAAGTAGCTGAAGCATGAAGTGATAATGATGACTGTCACCTCAGGGCATGGACAGTAGGGGTGGCTCTGCCTGGCACTGCAGCCATTTCCTAAATCATTTGAAAATCAGTTTCTTAAATTTTAAAACCAGGTCCTCAGATTACATGACCTTGGTTCATTCATTTTGCCGCAATTACAGTTTAGGAAATTTGGGAATGGTTGGTGGTTTGATGAGATAAAAGAGAGGAAGGGCAAATGAACCTGGCTTATGTAGTTGAGGAACCACCAAGATGTGAATAAGTGCTGGTTTTTCTCTATCATGTTTATAGTTTACCAAGTTAGTAAATCATTAGAAAAGGCTTTTTTTTCTTTCTTTTTTACTTTAAAAAAAAAGATCTGCATTTTGATTAGGTACTTCTGAGAAGCTAGATGTCTGGCATCTGTCCATGGTGCTTGAGTGCCAGTGAGGATGTTCTGAAAACTACAAAATTGCCCCCAAAAAACACACCTCTGCCCAACCTCATGGAGGTGGAGGCGGAAGGTAGAGAGTGAGTATGGACCACATCACTAGACAGAGAGGAAGAGCTGGACTTTGAAAGTTTTTCTTACTGTTAAAGTAAAACACTAGGCAAATTGCCTTTTCAAAGAGAAAAGATTTCTTTTCATGATCTCTTCATACAATGTACTCACTCATAAAAGACAAGAAAGTAATTATGCTCTGAAAAACTGCATGAGGTCAATTCCTGTTGCTTTTGTCAATTGTCTTCTTTTAGAGGTCAATTAAAGTGGATTAATAGTAATGAGATGAGTATCCCTACAGGGGTTTCCCAAAGAAAAGAGATATTCCTTGTTATTGCCTTACCTGGTTGAAAGAATCAGATATCTTTTAAGAGTTTTTTGTCAAAAGAGAAGAAAATTTTTGATAGAGCACTGATTGGGTTTTGTCTTTACATGGGAAAAAAATTGCTGGAGAAATAAAGTAGGAAGGGAAAAAAGGAATCCAGCCCTAGTGTCACCTTGCTAGATCCTCCTTTTCCTTAACCTAGATTTTCCAAATGTTCTTTTGGGAATGGGGTGAAAGAATTCCACAGACAGGTCTTGATTAGGATCTTTTTTATTAGGGAAGAAGGAATACAAATTACACTTAAGAACCTAATCTAACAGCATTGATAGCAGGGTGGAACAGAAATACTTAGACTTTCGTTTAGAAAGTGGCCTTTCACCTTCAGTGGTAAATATTCTATGATCCATAATACGAGGAAAGACCAATTAGGAGATGAAGATGAAATGAACTTCAATCAGATTGGCTGAGAATATGGCAAAAGGATTATCCCATGCTGAGTTCAAATGCATTTCCCTTCCTGGAAAGGGAAAAACAAAAACTAGTTATTACTCCATACCCCCGTATGCATGTATTCATTCATCAGTCATTAATTGAGGGCCTACTAAATGTTAGGTGGGAAGTGTTGGGGATTCATAAATGAATGAATGATATATGATGCTGACTTGGGAGGCTGAAATTCTAGTGGCAAAAGCGAGGGTTAGGGAATGGTTACATCCAAGGTGAGGGGGTAGGATATGTGTGAGGTACCATGGAACCCCAGAAGACAGGCTTTCCTTTAAATGGAATGCCGTGAGGTCATTCCATGCAAGACTTTTCTTTTTTTTTTTTTTAAGACTTTTCTTTTTAATAAGTTTAGTGTTTTCTTTCATCACTGCAGGTGTCCATCAGGACACATGTTGGAAGAAGAAAAAAAAATCTGTAATTTGTTTAGATACTTTTGCCCACAGCCTTGCACGTGGCTAGATTCTATAAAATAATGGCATGGAAAATAGGTGGGAAGGATACAATCTACAGTATGTTTCTGATCTGAAGCTAAGCCTGTACATGAGAAAGGAAGTGTTATCAAATCAGCTTCTGGAATGGAGAGAATGGTAGCCTTTTTCTACTAAATACCTTCCCTAGGCTCTGCTTTTTACTTCTTACCCCCAATACCTTTTTATTTTCTTGTAACCAGTAAGCTCAAGAGGAAGTGTGATGTTTTCCCTGATGAGGATATTTTGGTTTATTTGATAGTGGGAAGCCTCTGTGGGCTTTACAAGTTGTGCCAGTTCTCAGGAGTAGAGCGCGTATGGCTGATGCCCCTCCTGGTGACCTTCGCGGCCATCTGGGCCTGGGCCTGCTTCTGCTCGCTTTGCCCAGCAGGGCAGGGCCTCTGCCGTGAGTTTGCAGATGCTTCACTCAGACCCCGCTTCCGTGACTCACGCCATCTGTTGGTAATTTGTCGTTATTCTGGAGTAAGGGTTTTTCAAAGGCCTCCATCTCTGGAGTCCCTCCATGCAATGCACTATCTGACCACAGTTTTCTGACACCAGCTTCCCATCTGGGCCAGGACCCAGCACTGAGTCAAGCTGCCATGAACGTAATGATAATGTTCTTTGCACTTTAAAGAGCTTCACACCAAATTCCTGCCCCCTCGTGAGCGAGTTACACTCTTTGTGGGACTTGTTTGAAGTTCAGCCAAGCTGGCAGCCATGGGGTTCCATTTTTACAAGCTCTAGCAGCAGTAGGCTGCAGTCCTTTGTGTCACCATGCCATCTGCTTAGCTTTTTCTTTCTTCAAACTGTTAGCAAAATGAGCTACCTAAACCAAAAATGCACCCCCCCTTAAAACATATTTGCATTAAGTCAACCTACATGACTGTTTTGTCTGTTCTAAACCACATTCCTTTCTCATACCTCCTTAGGAGTTGTATTTTCTTCAAAAACACAGACGACAAAATTATGACTATATATTAATTTTTTCCTACATACCAGGCATTGTGCTATAAGTTTTTTATGTTCTCATAATTCCATTTTGTCTTCACAAAAACCCAATGAAGGAGGCGCTATTCCTATCCCTATTTTTGTATATAAGGAAAATGGTAAGTAACTTACCCATGACCATGCCACTGGTGAGTGATGAAACCTAAGTCTAAAGCCCACTAACTGACTTCTGAGTGCAAGAATTTAACTTTTTTGGTGTCCTTTCTTCCATCTCGATAATAATCATCCAATACTTTGAGTTTCAGTGCCTTTGACTAATTCCTCAGGTCTCAAAAATAGCATCACACCTCCAATGGCAATTCCCAGTCATTCACCCACCAAAAAAATATATATTTATGGAGAATCTACTGTATGCTGTGCACCATGCTGAGGCCTGAGTAGCCAATTATGGAAGTCTTATTTCATGGAACTTATAATATAGTTGGAACTACACTTATTTATCTCACAAATCTTTATAAGCAACAGTGTACAGTCACTCTGCTAGGGCCTGGGAATATAGTGTCAAAAACAATACCATCCTTTAACTGTGTTACACTTATGGTTCATCTTCCAGTATGTCAGGACTTTCAGGAGTCACAGTTCCAGGATTAGGAATTAGAAGAGCTGGATGCCAGCACCAATGTTTATTGTGTATGTCCTGGCCAAATCTTTGAACTTACCTCTCCCTTGGTTTCCTCATCTAATGAACAGATGCCATGTAAGTTTACCACCAGCTCTGGAAAAATCGTTTCTACTCTAACTGAACTTGTCTTTGAAAGAAGGCTAGAGTTTAAAACTGTGGGGAAGGAGAAAAGAAATAAGTCTCAGTTAAAAAGAAAAGCAGGAAAAACTTCAAGAATTATATTAATCAGAAAGCTTTTGGCTTCAAGTAGCAGAAAACATGACCAGTGACTTAAAAAATTAGGAATTTATTTTCTCACATAAAAGGAAGTCAAAGGGTAAGTGTTTTTCTGGTGTTATTTTAATTGCTCAGCAATGCCACCAAGGACCTAGTTTCTTTCTAGGTTTCCAATGTGCCACCCTTAGTATGGTGGCCTTTTATCCTCAAAGTTATTGCTTTGTGGTTATAAGTTGTGCCTTGTTTCCAGAGTTACTGTCTTATAAATTATATCCAAAGCAAAAAAGGAAATCATAAGAGAAAAAGCCTTTCTCCCTACTGCGGCATTTTTCTTGTTTCTGCCGGTTTTTTCACTCTGGAAAAGAAGCTAGCCTTTCTTTTTTATCTCATTGGCTAGAACTAGGTAACACATCATGCCCTAAACCAATCATAATTAATCTTTTGGATCTGAAGGTGCAGCTTTGCTTTCTCTGAAGTTGGGGAGGTCTCCACCAGCTACAATATCTGGGTTGATTTATAAGGAATAATAAATGTCTGTTATAGAGAGTTGGGTGGAGGCAGACACTCTAGCAATGCTCATTTAGCCCTAGAAAAGCCAAGAACATTTGAAGAAACTGCAACTAGTGGGAATACTCAAGATAATGCTAAGAAGGATAGGTCCTAAAGAGAAATTTTTTGTTATCCAAAAAGATTTTATGTTACCAGGGAAAAAGGTCCTTAGAAGGGAAAAGTAGGGAATAAAATTGCCACTAAGACACATGAACTCCTCACGACTGGCTTGTATTTGGAATGGAGCAGGATCAGTTACAACTTCTCTTTTGTCTTAAATTTGGACATGGTAGAAATAATTAACAAGGCAGATTGACATCCTGTGGGGCAACCTGAAAGAACCTTGGTCTTCCAAAAGTCTTTATTGAACTGGGCACCAAGATACAAAGGTGAACAAAATACAGTCCACTCACAGGCAAAAAAAAATTATATTTTATACATTTTCAATTGAAATTGGAGTACAATGAATGCTTTACTAGAGGTATGTACAGAATACAGTTGGAACACTGAGAAGGGACTTGCCATTTTTGGAATGGGACAAGTGAGGATATGGGGAGGATGAAGAATGGAAATGACATTTGAGCTGAACTCTGAAGGGAAAAGAGTGGCATTCAGAGTTGAAACATAGCAGAAGGGCAATCTAGTCCAAAAGAATTATAACAGAAGTTAAAATTCCCTGAATGTTTTTTAGCAGATATTTAATATTAACACTTTCGGGACCCAAAGAACCAACAACACTTATATCCACCACCTGGAAAACTTAGGCTCTTTTGTCGTTGTTGAAATAGACTGTGGTTGTAGCTTTAGAATGTTGAGGTTGTGGGTGCTTATCTATGGCTGCTTGCTGATGAGCTGAGAAGCCCCCTTGACAGGGACAGGAGGAATGAATGGAGGAAGGACCATGTGTTCAACTTCCCACCTCTGTTATCATGTGATCTTGTTTCCCCTCATATCTTTCCACTTCCACATCCATATTTATGAGCCCATCTTACCCAGTAAACTTCACCTCCTTAACAGTGGGGTGTGTGTCATTTCTTTATCTTTCTAGCACAAGACCTGACACACTAGAAGTTTCTAGACATTTATTCTCAATTCCTGTCCTTATCTTTCCATGGATCTGTAATAATGGCCAATCACTGGTCCACAGACCACACTCTGAGATTGTCTTAACTGACAAGACTTCCATGAAGAGTTACTTACTCCTGAAGCAGAAATCTTACATATTCCAAATGCTCTTTGCTTAAAACAAGTTACTCAGATTTCTATAGATTTTCCTATACAAACATTGATCTAATGTTTGCCAAGCCCCCTGGAGAACTTCAATCCATCATCAGAGAATATTGGAAGAATGCTGTAAAGAAAATTAAAAACAAACAAACAAAGAAAAAAAACAGAAAAATTGTAGCCTCTGCAGTTGATCTTTTGCTGGCACAAGGTAGATATTAAAGTTACATTTAACAAAGGGTTGAGAGAGCTCCTGAAAGATCCTGGACATGCTTCAGAAACACTATCTTAGCACAGACCTAGTCCAAATGCCTAAGTGGAATCCCTAGATTTCATGAGTGAGACGGAGCCATTAAAAGGAGGGCGCCTTTTTATCCCTCAGCCTATATTACTCAAAGTAAACTTTCTTGACAACTTTTTCCTCAGATACGAACTCAGATTTGGACTGTCACCATGTTCCCACTTCTGGAATGAGACATTAAAAGACAAAGAAAGGAGCCAAGCAAAGAGAGTTGATTCCCATTCAGCCCTGCTGTTACATCTCCTAACAGAGCTCCACTTTGTATTTCATTTCCTTTTGTTTTTATTAAGCAAATACTTCCACTGTGTTTATCGTGTGTTGGGTACTATTCGAACCCCCTTAACCCTCACTATGACCCTAATAGATCGGTCCTATTATTCTCCCCATTACATAGATGAGGAAACAAAAGTGCAGAGCATTTAAGCAAGGTCACTCAGCTGCATTTTTATCTGTGTCGACATATTTCCTCCTCTGGGGTAAAAAGAAAAAGCAGAGGGAAGGGCTTAGGATGAGCAGGAGTAATAGCAGTCTGAGGAGAACCAAGAATTCTCAAGACTTCCAGCATGAGAAAGCATCCAAATCTCAGAAATAACCAGGGAATTTGAGCTACAGTAAAGGAAGACAAATTTAAGTGAGTGGTAAGATTAGTACATAATATCATAATATGAGAAAAAAATAAAATCACATATATAACAAAATCACATCAGAGGACATAATAATGCATCTGTAACAATAACAGTAAAGATAAAATTGCCAGGCACCTGGATGGCTCAATGGTTGGGCATCTGCCTTTGGCTCAGGGCATGGTCCCGGGGTCCTGGGATCGAGTCCTGCATCAGGCTCCCCACAGGGAGCCTCCTTCTCTCTCTGCCTTGTCTCTGCCTCTCTCTTTGTGTCTCTTATGAATAAATAAATAAAATATTTTTAAAAAAATAAAATTGCATTACTTATTTGAATCTTTACTATGTGGCAGCTTACATGTGTACCTTTGTTCAATCTTTCACAACCCTAAGAGAAAGACAGTATTATCCCCATTTTTCAGATGAAAAAGTAAAGATACAAAGAAGTGTAATGACCTGTTCAGAGTCTTATAGTCACTGATTGGCAGGGCGAAAATTTCTATTGAGTTCTATCTTGATTCCAAATCGCAGGCCATTTTTACTCACCGTACAATCAAAGTTAGTGACCCCGTGCCATGAAGGAATGGATTAAGAGAATTCTAAATCTGTGTGTCAAGTCAATATGTCTCCAAAAAGTGTCAGAACTATGGTACATATAGATTAAACTAAACTAGTTACTTGTTGCTTTCAATTGGGAAAACCCGAGAAAGATGAACCTAGCCACCTATTATTAACTAGATACAGAATACTTCCATTTCATGCAAATTGGTAATGTTGTATGTACCTTACAAGAGGAATGTTTGTGACATGATGGCTGAGAATATGACCTCACTGAAACTCCTGGGGTATCACTGTCTCTCTTAGGCCAGGGTGTGTGCGGTCTGTGGAATATGAAATGTTACTAAGCCTGACTCCTATCTGATGTCCTGGATGGATGACCCACTAGGGTTATTGGGTTCTGCCAACATTATTTCCGTCCTAGATCTACGTAAAGTTTGTTGGCAGATAGAGTTGGTTCCTGAGACCAGACCAGAGGGTGTTTTTATTACTCCAGAGGAGTGTATCAATTCATGCCCTTCTTTTTACAATAAGCTTTGGTCCAGCTTTTTTTCTGCTCTTGATAACAATCAGTTGATTGTGTGGCAACAGTTGCAGTTGCATATGTTGATGCTAAACCTTATTGAGTGCAGAATTGAAATTCTATCTAAGATATTCATAGTTTATCTAAAGCATTTCAAGAAGATAATAAAAGCCAAATAATTCCAGGATGGATCAGAAGGAGTAATACTCTTGGAATGCCAAGTGAAATTGTGAAAATAGCATTGGTAAGAGTTTCAAAAAAAATAAAAATAAAAGGAAGCCCATGCATACTTGGAATTGGCAAGGTACTTCCCCACAATTACATACTTGCTTGGAACCTTAGTCTTACCTCTCTTTGAATGACCTCCCAGTTAAAAATAACCAGATAAAGTATCCTAGATTCCAAAATTCCAGGAATCTTTTGACTAGGTGAAGTCTCGTCTTTCCAGATATCTGATGTTAAGTCACCCGAGATGAACCTTTACATTTTATTTGGTAAAACAGTAGTAACATGGGTATTGTTAAAGTCTTGATATAGTGGAGGAGGGAGACTTTCTGTACTTGCTTAAAAGGATAAATCATTCTATGTTGTCAGCTGGCTGTGGTTCAGAAATATTGCCCTAGACCACTGCCTTATTGTTACTGAGGATGCAATAAGAAATGAAATCCCCTAGAGTGTGGAGGGAAAGTGGGATTCAATAGATGGAGATTTTCTGGAAACAGTTGAGGTTAAAGGGGGATAAAACAGCAACAGGCATTTATCATGTACATTTGCCAGGCTCAACTGTGACTGGATGTCCATTCAGTTTGAACCAGAAAGTATACTCTCCACACAACAGGCGTTATCAAGCTTCCACCTCTATGGGAATGATGCACATGTGGCACTGATATCTCGGCTCTCCCCTTCTGCTCTCAACACAGGCATAGTTAATCAATTACAACACGCTTCTCTACCATACCAGGATTTGGCCTCAAAATCTTTCTTACCCTAGTGCTCCAGTGATCCTGTCAAGCTACAACAATTGGCACATGAATTGAAACCTCTTTGCTTTCTCTGGTCAGCGCTGATAATGCAAAGATGAATAAAGCGGCATCCAACTTCAAACAGTTTGAGCAACACTGGCTCACAATATTGCAAGATGAAATAGCAGAATTATACATTCTGTGGTGTGGGAACACAGAAGGAAGGGTAGCTGACTATTCCTGAAAGAGTGCTTCCTGGAGGAAATGAATATGAATGAGGTTAGAAGGAGGAGAGAATTCACTTCTCAGTCAAGGTGGGATAGGCGTGGGAGCTCTAAATAGCATGGCCTATGAAGATGGTATCTCAACCTAGAGTCTGAGTGGTGGAATGGCATTAGAGTGGGGATAGGAGGCAGGCCTCAAGTCAAGAGCTGCCACTCTTTGATTGCCAGCTAAGATTTTAAGGATTTTTTTTTGTTTTTTTGGTAGAAAATTCCCAATCTGAGGCGTGTGGATTCCTTGAAGGTGATGAAAGTATTACAATGACTCCATGAATCCACCATACACTGGGTAGCCTCTGAACACGCGGTAAATGTTTCACGTAGGTGTGGACTCTTAAAATGTCACCACTAAGAACTCACAATGTACTTGGAACAGAAAATTCAGGATAAAGAAGGCTTTCCCCCTCAACAGTTTAACCTGAAGTGCCACAAACAAAACTCTGTGGGATTAAAGATACCAGATGGACAATTGATTTAATTGTGAAAATTTCTACAAGCTGGGAAAATGTGGGGAGTTTGGAAGAGTCCTGGCATCTGAACATCTACTCAGGGGCTTTTGTGATCTATTACATAATCAGGTTATTTCTTTTTTTGAAAAATGGATAAATTCAGTTTGAGTTCACCAGCTTATAGCATGTATTACCACAATAGCCCTTTCCTGACGACTCAGGGGACTTGAACTTAAATTCCCTCTCTAAGAAGCCATTGTATTTAAATAAATACTCAACAGCATATAATGAGATGAGCACTGAGTGTTATACTATATGTTGATAAATTGAATTTAAATAAAAAATTTAAATAAATAAATATTCAACAAAGGAAATAGCCATTAATATGACTAATAGTTCAAACTTGGAAGAAGAAACAACTGGTAACATTGTTATCACTAAATTAACATCACTAAGGATCAGTGACCATTATCACTTTTGGTTAAGGATAGCACCTCTCAAAGCCCAGGTAGTAAACAAAGCTTCTGGATTTATTCTTCAAAACATTGAACATTAGCTAGTCCTTATTCCCCAAGTGAATATTATAATAATCTTTTACCTTTGGATAGGATAGTTGGCAAATCACTTTTTCTCACCTACATTGTATTATTTGGTGCTCATAAAAACCATTCAATGTAGATGGAAACGTATTATTAAACCTATTCTAGTGATAAGTATTGCCATTATCCAGGATATGCATTTATTTTATTAACAGATACCTGGAAAGAAGGAAGGAAGGAAGGAAGGAAGGAAGGAAGGAAGGAAGGAAGGAAGGAAGGAAGGAGAGAAGGAAGGAACCAAATACCTATACAAGCAGAATAAAACAAAAGATTGAATAATTATTTAATTATCTGCAGTGAGAATTTGGGGAATTGTTTCAGCCCTTTCTTAGCCCATGCCAGTTAAGTCATAGAGAGGTTACTCAGGTTTATGAGAACTCTGTAATACTTCTCAAGGTGAGTTGGCACCCCAAAGATGAACCAAGTGAACCTAATAACACACTGGGTCCCATGGCAACCAGGCGGCTTGCAATTTGAGGAATTATCCCAATTTGAAACATTGCTATTAATAGCACATGTTCATAAGTACAAAATGTTCCAGAAAGTATGAAGAATGAAGTCAAATTTATAAGAAACTGAGGAAAAGGGAAGGAGGTTGAAATGATTAAGACCAGGAAAGAGAAAAGGAAGAAGCACTAGTTGCTGGGGAGAGGTGAAGGAGTGGGCGTGTAATTAGTCCAATCCATTGAATGAGAGAAATTACAGGAATTGTTGTCAGTTCTTTTTCTAGACAGCATTTTGATATATGCAGCAGCAAAGTATACTGAAGTGGCATATATTTATACAAAAGTAGTAAAAAAAAAAAAAAAAGGGAACACAGCTTCTATAGAAGATTCTAAGTGTGTAGACTCTCATGGTGATTTGATTTTTTTCCCCTGAGGGCTCTGCCCTAAATTTACTTCTTCTTTCATTTTATTGATACTATAATGGAATTTGATACACTCGAATTCAGAAACTAAAATGTTTATTCATTTCATATGTCCGTAGAAAACCCAATCAAGAATAAATATTGCCCCTCCCAAAGCTACAATCATACAGAATGATAATTGCTTTGAAAAGGGATAAACAAGTTTGAGATGAGGGTGCTATTCTTTGATATCAGCCAATGAAGGAGTTTTTGAAATGGGGCTTTTTATCCAGATTTTTCCTATAGAGTTGTTTGGAAGATTCTATCCTGCCAAGGAAAACCACTGGGAAGTTGGTAGCTTTTGTTCCCATTTATTGATCACTTTGCATGGGTGCCTGCAAACATCACCTGTAATCCTTATATATAGCTGTGTAGTCGATGAGCACTTTCACCAGAGATATTTTCTGGGGCAATCTAGCTTAACAGAAGCATAGGCTTTCAAGAAATATGGGTCTCTGCTCAAGTCACAAAGGATACGGTTTAAATCCTAACTTCTGCTTACTGACTTGACGTAGGGAAGTTACTAAACTCCCCTAAGTTTCTTTTCATGTATTCTTAGAGTTCATTGGGAATTTAGATGACCATTTTGAGCTATTTAACACACAAACTGGCACGCAGTACGTTTATCTAAAAAAAATGATTTGTAGATGTTTGTGTGCGACACTCATAAAGCAGTAGCCAACATTTACTGAGCAACTTATATACCGTACACTGTTCTACATGTTTTATATATCAAAATTTATAATCTTCCTAATGACTACATGAGGGGATACAGAAGTTTCAGCCACTGTGTAAGTTAACCAGTCACAAAACTAAAGAGAATAGTGTTGACACAAGACCATTCTCTCTTCTGACACCATTTGCAAGTCATGGGTTCTCAAAACTGTCCTCAGGTTCAAAAATCTGGTAAAAGAGCTCACAAAACTCTCTGAATGTTGTCATATTGATGGTTGTGCATTTTTACAAGAAAAAAAATAGAGATCAAAGTAAACCAAAGGAATAGGTGTATAGAGCAAAGTCTAGAAAGATCCAATTCTGGAGTTTCCAGTTGTCCTCTCCCCATGGACCTATGGATGGCACCAATTCTTCACTGTGAGGATGTGTGACACTGTGGAGTATTGTCAATCAGGGATGTTCACCTGAGCCTTTGGTGTCCAGAGTTTTTACTGGGACTCAACCACATACTGCTGTGTGCCATCACATGGCTGATCTTTGGTCTCCCTGCCTTTGTAGAGACAGAACTGCTACCATGTGGCCCAAAAATTCCATCATAAAATCATATTGTTAGACTGTTTAGTGGCCAAACTCAGGCAATGACACTCCTGTCAGGCAGCTTATGCCAGGGGTGTAGAGAGCAGCTCCTAATAGCTGAGAGCAAAGATCAGACCTCTCTTTGAGTAGGTTAATTCTTCACTACTAGCATTCCCATTTTATAGACAAAGCAAATAAAATGCAGAGAGTTTAAGAAACTTGCCTGAGAACCTCTAGTTGGTAAGCAGGAGAGCCAGGGTTCAGATCCAGGCAGTCTCTCTCTGGAATCTGTAAACATCCCTCTTTGCTACCTACAGATAGATATGACTTTCCTGGGATAAGACTGCTGATAAATGGTAGGACCTGAATTTGAACTTAGGGTGGATCTGATTCAAGAGTTCTTGGTCTTTCTGTGTTCCTCTGGCTTTCCCTTGCAAAACTACAAGAAGCCCACTGGCCACTGTCTAAAGGACTGTTGCTTCTTATAACCCTGAAATAAATGAATAACCCCACAGAGTTCTCCCTCTGGCACAGTTAGCGATGCTGAGCATCAGTGTCTGTCTCAAAAGGAAAATGCTCCTTTGTGATCTCCTGGGAGCGACTATAAGAGTCTATGGAGTTTTTATGAGCCTTGAAAATAATATTATCTATGAAGCTAGTTAGGTCTGTATTATTTCTTCACGGAAAAAAAGGGGGGCGGGGGGTGACTACTAGGACTTACCAATAGATGCATTCATGTTTAAACCAAGGAAAGGTA
Organism: Canis lupus dingo; assembly: GCF_003254725.2. Lineage (NCBI taxonomy): Eukaryota > Metazoa > Chordata > Mammalia > Carnivora > Canidae > Canis > Canis lupus. The sequence goes on from NC_064243.1 coordinate 34,799,240, forward strand.
TTGATGGTCATGTGCTTTAAGTGTTGTTATGAAAGCAGTGTGAGAGCTACCTGTTTGCATACAGGATGTCACAATGGCACATGTAAGAGTGATGTGTCCTCACACATTCTTGAAGGCACTATTTTATGTCCTGGGCGGCTATCTCCAGTACCCTGAAACTTAAGATGTAATTACAGATACAAGTTACAACTTGTTCCTTTAAAAACCCTATCTTTGTTGTTTGTCAGGCTTGGATGGTTGTGAGGGGAGAAGTGGCCAGAGTTCCACACCTCCCCCCACACTACCTACCCTTCAGAAGAGCTTTTCTGAGTAACCACTGCAAACAGAGAAAGATCATTGAGGGAAACTAAAGAAGTGGCACCTACCACCCACAGATCAGCCATGCTGGTGTCCAAGGCCAGCTACCACCCAGGCAGGAGTCAAGCTGTGTGAGTCCCAGCAACTGAAGTTGAATCGAGGCAAAAAATAAGCTTATCTTTCCTCCACTTCCTGCAGTCCCCTTCCGTTAGTTGAATGCCTCGTTAATCAGAATCTCCTGAAATAAGGCATAAGCAACTCTCTCTACATTTTTTCAAGTTCCATAGAGATTCTGAGGCGCAGCAAATATCAAGAAATTATACCACCATTGAAAAACTGAAATTTGTGAACTGTGTGGAACAGGACAACCTATCATCCATACTGATTTTCAGCATTTTCCCTTTAAGGGAAAATGAAATGACCAATCCCCACTTATTTAATTTTGGCTTATGAGAGGGGCTGCTCGTGTTAATTGAAAGATAAGCACTTAATTATATAATACACATATTTTTAAAATTAGGGCACATTTACCACAAAGTCATTTAATTATCATTTATAAATACATTGCAGTTTTTGAAGTGTTTTCACACCATATGTTAATGACCACAACTGAAGGAAATCATAAAGCCACTTCCAGGATTGGAGATGTCTTTTGACTGGTGTTTCTTCTGTGGGGACAAATGGTCGGTTTGAAGCTATTTCCTATCTCACTGACAGAATAATCAGTTACTAAGTATTTATTGACACTAATGGGATATGCAAGTTGGGTTTCAAGTTTTTCTCAGTTGTGAGAAAGAAACCAGGAGGGGTTTCTGAAGCTCACATGGATGTAGTAGGAGAATACGTGGTACACTACCCTTACCTGTAAGGGAAGACATAAAACCAGCTGGGCAGCCTCACAGCCAGGCCTCAGAAAAACAAACGTTGGGCATTGTTATAGCCAGGCCTGGAAAGAAGCTCCTTTCATCTGACAGTAGTTCTGGAAACCTGACAGCAGCTCTGATAACCTCACAAATTCAATATTCAGCCCTTCTATATCCACTTCTCTATCCACTAGATTGGAATCCTTATTCCACTACCACCTCAGGTCTCTGTTGCTGTTACAAAATACTTTTCCACTTCATAGCTTCTAGTATCTCATGGCTTCTGCTTCCTGCCATGTATCTTTTGCTTTAGCCCATCCTACTGTCTCCTAATGTTCTTTGTGTGTCTGACATGTAAAGCCTCTAAAAGAAAGACCAGGGTCAGCGGTCATGATCCCATATGATGCAACTCCATTGGGCTTATGTTGCAACAAGCAGGTCACCATCCAGGCCACTGCCTAACTATAGTAGGCTGTCTTGGGATCAAGCACTGGTTCCTTGTCCAGTTGGCTTCAACAAGGAAAGTCAAGTCATAGTATATGCAGCATGACAAGCCATGCATAAAAAATCCCTTAGAAAAAGTAAACTGAGCATGGCAGGCACATGGGGTTCCTCAGAGAGAGCAGTGTGGCCTGTCCAAAGCAAGGTGAGCCACACCAGTACTCCTGCTAGTTGAACCCCAGACTTAGTCCCCTTTCTGGCCCAGTTCTCCATGTGCCCTGTGCACAGGACCTGGACTTTAGTCATTTTTTTCCATAAATGGACACCTGTGTCTTCTTTCCCCATCAAGATTGGCTCTGGGATAGGAGGCAGCTCTTTATATGCTTACCTGAAATAACTCATGGTTTTTCTGTTTTAAATGTTTTCTTGCTAATTACTGTGGTTTGAGTAAGGGCTAACTAGAATGGCAAACACTGGGGAAGTTAAAAATTTCAAAAGCATTCCATGAGTAAGTTTATTTCCAAATGTAAAAAAAAAAAAAAATGACAGAAAATATGTCTACATCTTAATCTCCAGAACCTGTGAATATTACCTATTATGGCAAAAGAGTGATTATTAACTTATAAGGCAGAAAGATGTGATTGCTTCAGGATCTGGGAAGGAGGGGCCTCTCTTGGATCACCAGTGTCTGTATGTGAGGAAGGCAGGGAGAGATCAAGCAGACATGCAGAACAGCAAGAGGTAGCATGAGCAAGAGACAGGGATTGGAGTAATGCAGTCCCAAGCCAAGGAATGCCGGCAACTTCTAGATGCTGGATGAGACAGGGAAGGGGACTGTCCTGGAGCCTTTGGAGGACTGCTTCCCCACCTACTTTAATTTCTAGCCTCCAGGACTGTGAAAGAATAAATGCTTCTTGCTTTAAACCACCCATTTGGGATCCCTGGGTGGTGCAGCGGTTTGGCGCCTGCCTTTGGCCTGGGGCGCGATCCTGGAGACCCGGGATCGAATCCCACGTTGGGCTCCCTGCATGGAGCCTGCTTCTCCCTCTGCCTGTGTCTCTGCCTCTCTGTCTCTCTCTGTGTGACTATCATGAATAAATAAATAAAATATTTAAAAAAAATAAAATAAAATAAAAAATAAATAAATAAACCACCCATTTTAGGTAATCTTTATAGAAGCCTTGGGAAATTAATACATAGACTACCTGAAATGTTCCATGGAGGTCTCCAGAGTTCTTATCTTGAAAACCAGCCTATCTTTGGAGGTTTGTGTGTGTGTGTGTGTGTGTGTGTGTGTTTCAAACTAGAGTCGATTTTGACCTAAGGCAGGTTCAGGATAGCCCTGTGGCAAACCATCCTGAGGGGGCCAAACTGCCAGCTCCATGAGAGTGAAACTGCACTGTACACTACAGGTGCTGCCTACTGTTTGTTGAATGAATCCATGAATTCCCCAGATGAAATCCTCCTAATTTTTTTTTTTTAATTTTCTAGTTCTGTGCACCCAAATGACCCTTCTGGCTCCAGATCACGCTACATTTAAAGCTGCAGCTTTTCAGGCCTTCCCCTCCCCCCTATCCTGGCCCCATCCCTGGCCTTTTACATACAGCTCTTTCCACTGTTCTTCCTTCCACCACCTACATACACATTCTGGATAAGAAAGGCAATTGGCCCTCCCTTTTGTTCCCTTTAAACTAAGCAAACTGTTGTTTCTGAAATAAACCCCATTATAGCTTCTTTCCATTTTTATTCTCCTTCTCTCCAACTCTAAAGCTTAATCAAACTCTATCCCCACAGACAGAACATTCTCCTCTTTGGAACTTTCATGCCACCTAATCCCTTTTCTGTTCACTTAATTATCTCTTGAAAACCAGATATTTATGTGCATACGCCCCTTCTGCCAAATTTAAGAGTATTCTATGATGGGGTTCATCATTCTTTTGATGTGCAGTACAGGAACAGCTAGCATAAAACCCCACATATACCAGATCGTTGAATAGGGTGGAAAATGGGGGGAAGTGGGGAGGTTCAACCAGAGTAGAGAAATTCTGTGATAAAAGCCTTAATGTGCTAGGAAGTTAATAAGGTAAATCAAATTGTTTTGAAATAACATTGAAGGCCCAGCTGAAATGGTAATGGGCTAGTCTGAACTAATATGGGTAAGATCAAAATGTTTAGATGAATCTGCACTTACTTCCTTAGTTTTTTTTTTTCTATTGCTCTATATAACAAATTGCCGAAATTTAGCTGCTTAAAACAACATACATTTATCATCTCACAGTTTCTGTAGGTCAGGCATCCAAATATGGCTTAGCTGGGTCATTGACTTTAGATCCAGGCTAAGGGTGTGGTGAATGTGTCAGCCAGGGTTGGGGTCTTATTTGAAGGGTTGAGTGGGGAAGAATCTCCTTCTAAGCTCATGTGGACGTTGGCAGGATTCAGTGTTTCTAGGGCTGTTAGACTTAGGGCCTCAGTATCTAGCTGGCTCTTGGCCAGAGGTCACCCCCTCAGCTCTTGCCATGTGGACCTCCCTAACATAGCTACTTGCCTTATCAAAACTATCTAGGGAAGTAGCCATCTAGCAAAACAGAAGTCTCAATCTTATCTAGCCCAGTGACATCCCATCAACGTCACCATATACTTCAGTTAGAAGCAAGCCAGTGGGCTACTATTCTCAAAGGCATGAATACCAGGAAGCTAGGATCATGGAAAACACATCTTAGAATTGTCTATCACCATCTGGTAACTACCATAGGCATTCTTATATATTTCTAAGTATTTTGAACAGGTCATGTTCCAAAACTGTATTTCTTGTTCAGATGGAATATAGAATTTAGGATTTTTTTCTTATATAAATAGAATTAGATTCCTGGACTTAACAACCAGGTAAGGGCCATCTAACCTTTAAAATACCAAGTATCATGCTAACCAAATTACTTTAACCAACATTTATTTTATTTATAATAAATTTTTAAATATATTAAGTATGTTTTAAAGTATATTTATTACACTTACTAAAATAACACTTATTATTAACCTATGAGAATATACTTCCCAAATGTCAAGTTGAGATGCTGGGAAAAATTGTCTAGTTAACAGATCTTCAGCATAGCCATGTAGGGAAATTAGGAGTTCTGTACTTCTGCCATCAGGAGCTCATTAACTATTTCACACTAAGAATATGAACAGACTATTCCCAAGCAAAATATTTATCCACAAGCTGATGTTTGTCAATGATGCATTTACTGCAGTCATTCTAGGAAGTCCTCGATATTTGTACTGAAAATCTAAATGTTCCAACAGCGACAGTAAATCATTTTCAGAGTCTTTCATAATGTGTAATTCAAGGAACCATTTCAAATCATTTTTAAATTCTTCAGACTAAACAAATCTTCCACTGCAGTAGTCCCCTGTGCTGAAGTTCCTGGTCCTGATTTGTTTACGCTAAACCTCCTGGGTTAGTAACGATGCCACCTTCCTCTCCCTACAGCTCAGTGTAGAAGAATCTCCCTGTTAGGTGAGCAAAGAAATTCTTTTGATTTTTTAGATTCATCAAAGGCTGGCCCTTTTCCTTTTTGAAGTCTTCTCTTGCTTCCTAGCCATTGGGGAGTGCTTTGAACTCAGCCCCCACTGACCCTGTTTCCTCTTCAAAGACTTCTTCCCTTCTGTGTGGTGAGAAAATGCCTTTTGAAAGTGGTGGGTTCCTGCCCGACACAGGTCTGTTGCAGTAAGCAGCAACAAACAGCAGTAATAATAAGCAGCAGTAGTAGGTCTTGGTAATTTCAGAGAGATCTGGAGCAAACGTGGAAATCAAAGAAAAACCACTTTGCAGTGTCACTTGCAGGAGAGAGAATTTACATGCCTAAATATTACCTGTGTTGCAGCCTCTGTAACTTAGATGAAACAAGAGAATGGCATCTAAAGTGGCCCAATGGTAGGTGGAAACTTTGGCCCAAGTAAACATCCAAGAGACACTAGACATGGCAAAGTCCAAATTTAAAACAACTTAATAGTGGGAATCTTCCATATACACCTTAACAGTTAGACCATTTTATGAGGCAATGTCCTAGCTGTCCTGTTGATGTACCTGTTTTGTTTCATCTATAAACACAACCTGAAGCTGAAAATTCTGGAGAAAACTTCTTTTTCTTAGATACTGCTTCATAGACTCATGGACTAGTTATAGGTTGATTCTGGTGAGCTTTCTTTTTTTCCCCAATTTAAGTCACTGACTTAGATATGTAACAATTTTAGCTCTAATGAGCTATATATTTTTGTATTCTAAGGAAGATGCTAATAGACTTTTGATAGCTTATAAGGCAATTAAAAGTAGATCCTTCCCACTCTAGAAGTCTCTGACCCTGTAATCTCGAGTAAACTATCAGGTATGAGCATGAGCCAGTTCTTAGGTACAGAACATCAGTGGTCTGCAATTAGCAACATCAAACATACTGTCCTTCATATATAATGACAGTTCTTTCAGTCATGGAGTATATTAATTTTCTAGGGCTGCCATAACAAAGTGGCACAGACTGGGTGACTTAACAGAAATTTATTACTCACAATTCTGGAGGTTAGAAGTCCAGGATCAAGGTGCTAGCAGGGTTTTTTTCTCCTGAGGTCTTTCCTTGCTTGCAGATGGCCAGCTTCTCACTATGTCTTCAGTAACCCTTTCTCTGTGTGAGCATACCTCTGGTGTCTCACCCTCTACTTTAAGGATACTAGTCCTACTGGATTAAGGCCCCACCCTTATAGTCTCATTGAACCTCAATTACTTTTTTCAAGGCCCTGTGTTCAAATACAGTAACATTGGGGGTTGGGGACTTCAACATATGAATTTAGGGGGCAACATAAGTCAGTCCATAACAAGAGGTCACCAACTACGCCTGTGGGTGGATTGGAAGTCACAACTAGTTTGTGAAAATGTGTGTGAGTATGTGCATTTGTGGATTTTTCTGAGAGAGAGTTCATGCCTTTCATGAGAATTTCAAAGAATGCTAATAAATAGGACACACTGGGTTTGGGGTTTTTTGTTTGTTTTTTTAAAGATTTTATTTATTCATTTGACAGAAAGAGAGACAGAGCACAAGCAAGGGGAGCAGCAGAGGGAAATGGAGAAGCAGGCTCTCCATCAAGCATGGGGCCCAATGCGGGGCTCCATCCCAGGACTCTGGGATCATGACCTGAGGCAAAGGCAGATGCTCAACTGACTGATGTGCCCCACGACACGCTGTTTTACATCAAGTGTTCTAATTATTTTTCTAGGTGTGATGATATATGCTAATCCTTCATAAAGAGGCTGTGATTCTATAAACTGTTGCTCCATCCTTTCTAGGTTTTAAGATATTTTGTCTGACTACAAATCACCATTCTTTCTAAAGATTAGGGAATCATTGGAGAACATGGTTTTTTATCCTTCTGAGATGACTAACATGATGCTGTTGTATTTTTCATTATTGTATACTTTGAGAGTGTCTTCCTTTGGGAATGATGGCTTATGTGCTTAAGAAAAAATATAGTTTTATAAATCAAATAAATAACTGAGGTAAGTAAAAAGAATAACAAATTAAAAAGTGATTATGAATTTAGGACATAATAATAGTATTGCAAAAATAAATAAATAAAATTCAACTTCCCAAGTATAGGCAGTGTTGTTGGTTTTTGTTGTTGTTGTTGTTGTTTTGCCTCCATAATGTGCAGACAAAAGCACTGAAAACAAGTGGTTAGAGAAATGGGCCCTATGGTAAAAACTGAAAGAAATTAGAATTTTTTAAATGGAAAATAGAGGAGGACCGATACTTTAAAAATTACTCCCACCCTTTCTCCATGTCTTTTAAGTCTACACCTTTATATGAGTCCCTATGATTTGCTGTTTTCTGAAGCTACTATTTTTTAAAATATTTTATTTATTTTTTTTTTATTTGAGAGAGGGAGGAAGAGAGAGAGCAGAGGAAGGGGCACAGGGAGAAGGAGAGAGAGAGAGAGAATCTCAAGCAGACTCCCTGCTGAGTGTGGAGCCCAATATAGGACTCAATCTCATGACCTTAAGATCATGACCTGAGCTGATATCAAGAGTCAGATCTTAAGCAACTGAGCCACCCAGGTGCCCCAGGGGCTACCATATTTGTGCTATTGACTTTCTAAAATTGAATTTTAGATTTTCATTGGCCATTAATAAATTTTATTTTGGGAGATTTAGACTTTTTTTTTTTTCCCAGTGATTTCCAATTTTTTTTAAAGTATGGAGCTATTAAATCCAAACAAAATCTTTCATGGATGCCGAGGGGATAAAAATGAGACATATAGCTAGATAGGGTCAGAAAGGGTCCTACTGAATATAATACATATTTAATATGGTATTTCCCTAATGCAAAGTACACCCTGTGAAATTCTCTGGTCCATCAACAGTTTTTAGTATATATTGCTTTCTTTCTTTAGTACTCTCTGTATATTGAGATTATCAGAAGAAAAAAAAGAAAACTATGTTCCCAGCTTTTTTACAAAGACTTTTTAAAATATATTTATTTCCTCTGACTGCAGCCTCTTTTAAAATGTCAGTAGTGGATGGGAAAAGTAAGACAATGCTCACTTCCCTTTCCTCGTTTTAGGACAATGATGGCAGGAGGGGACTGGAAATCTTAAATCATCTAACTGGCTTTGGAAATATTTTCAACCTTTGGTCTCATTTGCCCCTAAAGCATGCAGCTGGAGTCACAGAAACTAAATATTTAAGACAACCTATGACTTTCTGGTGAGTGGCTATTTTGGAAAGAATCATTTTAAAGCTGCCATGTCATTTTAGCTGAAGTCAACTGTGTCAGTTTCAAAGACAGCTGGCAGCTTACTGCCTTGATCCATGCCTGATGGCTTTTAGGGAGTGTTCCAAGATCCTGGGGTCTCATCCATTTTGTTCCTTCTCAATAGCACCTGAGTCACTAAAATAAAGTTTGAAATGTACTGTTTACAACTCAGAGAAAGCTTGAATATATCCAGGTGGCATAACTTTGTAAACAACAACAACAAAAGCAAAACAAAAAAACATTTTTTTTCACTGACCTCTGCAAAGAATTGAAGAGACCCTTAAAAAACAAGTTAAACTTCTGAAATTAGTACAAATGCAATTCTTGTGAGTCTTTGGGGTTTCCAGTGGAAACATATAACTGAGTTTCTGCATGTGTATATGGGTTAAACTATAGTAGTTTAAACTATAGTATAGTATACTGTATAGTATAGTATAGTATAGTATAGTATAGTATAGTATAGTAGTTAAGCATTTATATTTTTACAAAAAGTTTTATGCCTGCTTTTTGGGTTTGGGTTTGGTTTAGTTTGGTTCTCACAATATTTTGGCTCTAAATGGCTCCGCAAAGAACTAAAATTGTGATATTTTATGTAATTTGCCCCAGGTCATGTAGAGTTTGTGTGAAAGCCAAGTTGAGATTTTTTTTTTTTATCCAGGCTTTATCTTAATCTGTTGCATTAATTAGCCAATACATGATGGCGTGTTTCTTGGGTTGTCTGAAGGTTCTGGATAGTGTACTAAAGCATATGGAGACAGAGAGATAAATCATGGTCTCTCTCCTCACACATGCATACTCTGTCTTGACCCCATGAGCTCAGTCAGTCCAATAGGCCAAGATAACCTCTTCATGAGCTCTAATTCTTACTTGTGTCAAATAAGATCTGTGGAAGACAGAGACTTCTACTTTGGTGAGAGGCTGAGTTCCCCTACTGTTCATCACATCCTGCCAGCTCTCAGGGTTGGACATATCCATGTGCAGCTGGTGGTGCTTTTTTGTTGGGATTTTGAATGTTAAGGAGGGAAAGGAAACTAATAACTACTGAATGTTTGTTTATGCCCATCTGTGGGTTTACATAATTTAATCCTCATGACAATCTCATGTGAATATTATCTTCATTTAATAGATGAGGAAACTGAGAATCAGAAAACCCAAATAAATGTCCACAGTCCTCTAACTTAATCACTGACATCAACAGGATTTGAATCTAGGCTTCTCCAAAGACAAAGGCCAGATGTTTCCCACTAGACTGAACCTTTTCTATACAAATGGTAGAGAATATAATTTCTCAATTTCCTCATCAGTAAAATAAAGACAAAAGTCTTCCACATCATTTAATCTATCATAAAATGGAAAAGTATTAAATACACTGAACAAATTCAAATGAGCTTTAGTTCATTCAGCCTCTCTGAATTGTGAACAACCAACTTGCAAATTATGACTCAAATCAATAGAATTAATGTTTGCACTGACTCAGCAATGCTGAATTACAACTGATCTCATTGCAAAGATTTCATCTTAATCATTGCTAACATTAAATAGAGCAGTATCTTCTGTTCTCACCCACACCCTTTTGCAAAACTCATAAAACTTTTGCTTAAAGACTTTTCTTCTATTACATGGTTCTTCCCCTGCAGCTTCTGCTAACTAATGAAAATGTTTTGTGGACTTAATTGGCAGAGAAAATGAAAGAGGGACATGTGAATAGAATGGAGAAAGAAATCCGTAGGGGGACTGGCATAGCTGAAGCAAAGAGCCACTTTGGAGATTATAAATGAAAACTTAAATTGAAAACATCTTGAGGAACAATTAAGGAAAAATCTTAAATTCTAGGCCCAAGAGTTTAGATTGGATAATATGGACTAGTAGTATTGACTGCACTATTGTCTTCTGTCTCTGTTAACTACTGATGTGGGTTTTACTGAGGCCTCTGCTGACCTCCACTTGCCAGAACATCAAGAGACATTTTTCAGTTCTTATTTTGCCTTCTCAGTAGAAATAAATGCTACTGACTGCTCTCTCCTCACATCTTCCTTCTTGGTTCCTTAATACTACATGGTCTGGCTTTCCTTTTCTGTCTCTGGCTACCTCCTCTACTGTGCAATGCAGGCTTATCTTCTGCCATCCAGCACAAAACATGGAGTTCTCCAAGTCTTGTTCTTAGGCCCTCTTTTGGTCTTAATATACACTTGTCTCATAAGTGAGCTTATCTATACCCAAAGCTTCATTGACCATGTAGCTAAAGCTTCTTTCCAAGGGGCAGACCTACATGTACTTGATCATCATAAGGCTTCCTCATGCCTAACATGCTCACAGCCAAAGTTAGGAATGTACCCTCCCCTTCCCCACACCAAGGTAGTTCAGTCGGTTAAGTGTCTGCCTTCCACTCAGGTCATGATCCTGGGGTCCTGAAATCAAGCCCCACATTGGGCTTCCTGCTCAGTGAGGAGCCTGCTTTTCTCTTTCCCTCTGCCCCTACCCCCTCACTTCTGTATTAGCTTTCTCTAATAAATAAGTAAAACCTTAAAAAAAAAAAAAAAAAGAATATACCACCCCCCTACCAAAAAGACCCTGTTCAGTTCCCAGTGTTTTACAAGACAGAAATCGAAGGGAAGTCAGAATGACTCTCAGTGTCTTATTTGAGTACTTGTTTGGGTAATGGATAGGGAACACTAGAAGAACAATAACTTAAAAAGATGGCTGGCGATGAATTTTGTTTTAAACTTACTGCATGTGAACTGATTAAAAGTTTCAGTATGATAAGATTTGGATATAGTGACCTGGAGACCAATTGAACCATTTCTGTAGAGTTGGTGGGCCAAAGTTGCTTTGGAGAAGGGGGTAAATAAAGATAGTAAGGGTCTTCTACTCTTGCAGACACCCCTCCCCACCCCCATATTGTCAGTTCAATATGCATAGTTGTACTCAGTTTTTATTAAACAGTTGGAATCTACTACTATCCTTTGATTTTCTTTAAGAGCCATAAACTTCATCTGTTCATTCATTCTTTCATTCATTCATCCATGATCATAGATTCCCTACATGGGCCCACTAAGGCCACTCTACTCCAAGTTCACTCAAAACCCTCTGGGGTACTGTGGTCACAAGAAAGAATCAAGGAAAGATTATAGCTGGGACAATAAAAGAATGATAACACAAACATCTATTGAGCAATTATTCTGTGATGGGTACTATGATGAACACTTTATATACATTGTCTGATTATTCCTGCACACTATTAGGCGGTTATTATTTTTAACTCCATTTTATAGATGTGTGAACTGAGGCTTAAATATGCTGTCTGCCCCAAAGCTAGTAAGTACAAAGCTAGAATGCTACCCATGTTCAACTTCAAAGCCCTTCCCTCAGTCAGTCACTTTTCATCTCACACCTGCAAAAGCTATTCATTGATCAGTACATTTTGCGTAGAGAAAGCCTACAGTTGGCCTCATTCTTACTTTTGCTCATTAAAATTAACAGGCAAAACAAACAAACAAACAAACATGCCTTTCTCTTTGGGTTCAGCTTTTTAGCTGAAAAGAAAGGGCTGATAATTAAAAATGAGAGTCCCAGAGTTTCAAACACAAGCAAACAGCCTAGGGATGACCTGGGAGCCTCACTGTAACCCACCACAGCTGATGTTCTATAGGCCAGTGGAAAGAAGGAAAGCATTGGTTGCTCTTCGATGTTCACACCTCGCAACCCATGCAAAGCTAGATTTGGAGGTGGTGTGTAAATACTGGTGGCCTTGACCTAAGCAAGCAGGTTTCCCCTTGAAACGTAGCTTTAGTTAAGTGTCAGAATCTACAGGGGAGAAATAGAAATCCATTACAAAAACCCATGTAAATTGTAACTCTTCCCTTTCCTCCATATTAAAATGTTTTAAATGCTGGAGTCTAAAGTGTTTTAACACACCTGGAGAAATAGAATCACCTCCAAACTAACCTCCACAGTGAGTTGAGTCCACAAAAATGAAAAGTTAGAGGAAACCTCATTCACTTAGAGTTACCATTGCCTCAGGAGAAGAGAAATCTAGTTAAGGACACCTCCAGTGAGAGCAATGAGCTAAGCAAACAACTCTAACCTTGCAATGACTTAAGGAATTTCTTGGAGTTCTTTTCCTTCCTTGATGTTAGTGCATTAAATTTAAATTGGATGGTAATCCTTGGGCTCTGGGAAAAGCAAATGGATAGTTTATGGTCAATTTCCCTCAATGATTATCTTTCAGCAAACGTGTGAGCTATGAGAGAGAGAGAGAGAGAGAGAGAGAGAGAGAGAGAGAGAGAGAGAATCTAACCCATCCCACTGTTGAAAAAGAGACTTGGATGACACATTCGAGGTGCTCCTGCTAAGAGGCTTTCCACAATTGCTGCAGCCCAACCATGGATGCGACAGCGAAATAAATAACAGAAGGCAGTCAGAGAATTTGCAAGAGGAAGTGTTTTCATAATATGGCTTAGCAAAAAACATCTCTATATGAAATCTACTTGCAAATTTAAACTGTACCAGGGGAAGGTAAATGGGTTTATATAATCTGAGTAGCATAGGAAATATTAAATACTTCATGTTGTTAAAACAGTGTGACATCATTGCCAAGATGCTTTTTCTCTAGGAAATTGAAGGCTCCATCCACAAGTGAGGGATGGGAAGAATTATTTATTGTGGGAAAACTCTTAACATGCTCACAGGCCTGCCTCTTTTATCTTATTGTATTTGAAGCTGCAGAACCTAAAGGGAAGCAGCAGCAGAGAAAATAAGGACATTTTGGGAAGCTGTGGCCTTCAGATGAGGGAAATTGCTGCCAGAAATACCATTAACTTACTACGTGATCATATATGGATTTTAAGAAGTAGGGATTCTTAAGGGTTTCCAGAATGAAGGAAGGGATTTTTAGACAGGATTAGAAAAAGATAGAGGCAGCCAAAATAAATCAAACAGAACTAAAATTGGAGACTCATTCTTTAAAAAAACGTTTACAATCTAGCAAGTGGAAGATCTTAGGAAGACATATAACCATTATACTTTCCCCTAGAGTTTCCCAGAAGGCCAGAGATGGACACTCATTAGGTGACCACACATAAGAATCATGCAATGGGCACTTTTCTGCCTAAACATTATCAATGCTTTAACAATTTTCAGTATGCATTCGTGTTGCAAACCATTCTAAGTCCTCCCCTTTACATTTCTCTGCAAATTTGATTAGGTAGTCTGAGATACCACACATCAAGTTACCACCCGAGATAAGGAGGAGACCATCTAGTTGGCAGGGGAATGCCACAAGGAATATATGTTAGGGCACTCAAGTCCCAGCAGACTGACTTGAAAACTTGAAACCAAAAACACCAGGACTTCTGGCCAAGGCAGTGGGCAAGGGAAATCAGATTAGCACATTCTCTCCACCCATCCAATCGTCCGAGACTTCACCCTTTATAAAGTCAGGTGGCCCCACCCCAGCACTGCTTATGGCGACCAACCATTTTTAAATGTCCTCCAGCAAAGCCACAGGGATCCAATATTTAGTGCACAACTTTCATTTGATAGCTCTTCCTTTTCATTTACTGTGTCCTGAGATTTTATCTGGTTTTCTTCCTCTCTTATCACTGACTTAAATTTCTCCCTCCTTCTCACTGTTTTATTTCTCATATCTGGAGTGTGTTCATTTTCACCATTTCTTGCTCATCTTCTCAGCTTATGTTATAAGCTGAGCCCTGTTTCGTCGTATTTCTTGTTTTCTTGAGAAAACAAGAAAGTATTTTGCAAGTATTATGCAAGTATTTTCCTATACATAGGCAACATCTTCTTTAATGCATTCTTCACAACTTTTCATGAATTTATCTTTAATAATAAAGTAATACATACAAAGAACATTTGAAAAAATATAAAACTATAGAAACAGGAAAGATGGTCACTCATGATCCTTCAGACAAAGGAAGTCAGTGTTATAATGTCTTCCTTTTAGGAACAAAAACAAGATTTTTAAAAACTATATATGATAATATAAGTAGTCTTTGATGTTCTTTGGTGTCAAAATATGATTATAAGTATTTTTCTTAATGTCTTTTAGTGGCTATGTAGGACTCTGTGGAGTGGATATATCTTAGTTTAAAAATCGTTTCTCATTGTAGATCATTAAGATCATTTTAAATTATTTTGCTGTTGTAAATAGTGTTAGAGAAAATATCTTTGTTCACTAAGCTGAGGAAGGGTGTGTTTTTATCTTGTGTTTATTTGTCTTATTTAGGATGATTATTATTTCTTTAGCATTGACCCAGAAGTTCAATTGCAATCTTTGGGAAAGGGTTCAGAGCCCTTGATAAGAGGGTCAGTTTCCAAAACTGCGGGTGCCACATATTCTTTGTCCAGCATTCATGAGTGTGTAGTGTTCACCTCCTTCTTGCAACTAAGAATTCTGAGTATTCTTGTCTTAAAAGAAAGACTTGCTAATTTAATATGTGAAAATAGTTTTTTCACTTGAATGTAACTGCTTATTAGTAAGGGTGCATGTATTTCCATGAATTTGTTTATTCTTATCCCATATTCATCAGGTCTCTCACCCCTTCCCTACCTTTCCATTGCCTTATGCCCTACACTGGCACCAATTTCCTTTGCTTTTCCTTCTTCCCTTCTGCTAACGTTTCCTCCCCCCGCCCCACCCTGCCCCAAAGCTAGTTTTAAAATTCTTTTTTGTCTCATGTCCAGTAACTTGTGGGGCAGTGGGATCCAAATTACATTTTAAGATCATTTTTATGAGTTGTTCTCAGCAGGCATCTTCAAGGCCCCAAGTCCATTTTTTTGTCCCCCTCTGTGAGAAATTGATTGGCAGCTGGTGACAGGCAGGGCACTGGTACTTGGCACTCACAGGAAGCCCTGCAGGAGGTGCCCAGAGCCATGGCGGGGGAAGTGTAGCCAAGCCAGCACAAGGTGGGGGACCAGATGTCGCCCGATTATGTTCCATTGAAATCCAAACAAAGCCCCAGATTCGGGATCATTTCCTTGAGACTCCCCAGTTGGAAACTGGCACCCATCCAGAATCTCACAACAGCTGGTCTCCCCATGCTAGAATTTATGTGTCTTGCAGAAAACGTTACCTGTGTGTTATTGATTGGTTTCTGTAAAGCAATCAAACAATATCTCCAAGACCCAAAGCATACTGCTCTCTGCCGAGCATAAAAAGAGAGCATATATCACTAAAACGCCAGCAGTCTTATTACAGGCTTGGGAACTCTGAGAAGGATGCATTTTCCTTGTTATTTATGCCATCCATGTTAACCCTGAGGCTGTAAACTGACATTTGCAGCTTTGCAGTGACAATGCTCCACTCTTGTTAGGAGACTAAGCCCACCCTTTGGAAATAAATTATATTACAGAATAAGCTTTTGGGGACACCAGCAGATGAGAAATCATGCTTATGGTTCTCATCATCCAGTTCATGTTGGGAAATCAGAGAGTCTTTCCAAAAGCTTATTACTTGTTATTGCCCAGGTCATTTGCATTTATGCCTTCTACTTCCTTCCTCTGAAGTGAGGTGCACTGTAAGCTTGGTGGTTCCATTTTCTGAATATCAAGGAGGAAAACAAACCAACAAAAACTACACCCCCCCCCCAAAAAAAAAATGATATTGTACTTGGTTGTGCTGAGGAGCAGAGGAAGGTTTTAATTTTTAAATGAAACAACCCTTTTTAAGAAAAACTAAATATTGTGAAAGCACATCAATTCATATAATACTTCACTAAGTCTGTACTCCTGCCCTAAATCCAGCAACTATAGTTTATGCATTGGCTTTATAACTGGCTGCTCCTGCTGTCTCAATCACCTGATGAGGTCTGTGCCTGGTCTCCCACTCTCCTGCTCTCCCTCCTTCTCTCTCCCTCTCTCCCTTTCCTGCTCCCTCTGGCTGCATGGCGGCCCTCAACCCAGATTCTCAGACCTCACAGTGAGATGTTGGAGCTAACCCTCTCCATTAGAAACAAACAAAATAAATTGTTTCCATCCCCCTAAGGAATGTGCTAAAGCCTTTTTTCCTCTTTAACATGGATGCAATTTAAGTTTGGCAAGAGCTGAACACAATATACCTCACTGGAAGGAGAGAGCTTTGTGAAAGAGACCCTCATAAGGAAGACGGGCTCATCCTCCCTGTGAACTTAAAATGACAGCAAGTAACCCGGTCATGCCTTCAACATCCACAGTGTTTCTGCAGAACCCTCACCCATTCCCCCATTACACAAAGACGTTAGAAGCACCTACTCTCTGGAAACCCTGTGTGCATGTTCCTTCCTGGCTGTCCCAAGAAGGCCATGAGGTCAGTGCTTCTTACAATATGCATTTCATTTGCTTAATCTCTACCCCTTACCACACCAGGGGCGTCCAGATATTGTTCAGTGACCTTTCTCTTTATTACTCTGATTTAGAATCCTGCTTATCTGTAATGCTCCATAGTTGATGAATTAAAAGGAATTACGGGTAAGACTGCAGCCCATTTCCTGCAGGTATTCAATGGAAATCACCTGAGATGATCTGTCAAGAATCGATCAAAGACAATAATATGATCAAGGACAAATTTAGGCAGAGCCAAAGAATATGCACATGACTCAGAAAAGCAACCCTGGCCCTCTCTCTCCTTCTCTTTCCTGTTCCTCATCTCAATTTGTAAAACATCTTCTGCTCAAGCATCTGATGGATTCCAACATCTCTGCTGAAATACTGGAAGCCACCTTGTTTCTTCTAGACTGAAACAATCACTATAGTGGGTCAGACCCCAGATCAATTAAGGCCAGAGGAAAGAGTCCTCCTCCACATTGGAGAAGGATTTATTTGAGTTTCTTTAACTCCAAGGATGCTTGATATTCTTAGCGCATCCTTGCTTTCCCTACTAATCTTTTATTCTTGGTCATAGTAATAACCAACTTGGTCATATTCTTGGTCATTGATTCAATCAACACTTCTAGTCTTCTTCACTTTTATAAACCCTAAGGTGCCCATCCTTACAGACCACAGCACAGTTTTGTTACAACTCTCAGCTCACTTTCTTCCTAGCCCCAGCATTCTGGAACTGGATGCTGTATCTAGTTCCCAAAGCGCAAAATGCCCCTCATTTTGTACTGCAGCATAGTCCTTCTCCTTTCCTTTCTCCTTCATCCTCTCTGATTCTTGAGAGTGAGGATTCTCACGCCTCCCTGTGAGCTCTCCTGCCATCCTGCTTCCTCCTTTAGTGGTTCCCATAAAGCTTTGATTCATGACTCTCAGAGTGAGGGGAATATGAGTCAGGGAGATACGTTGGCTGGAGCAAAGAGTTAACATAAAGACAAAAGCCAATGAACAGCCCTGAAGGTTTAATACCCACTAGTGAGGAGGACTCCTGTGAAGAGACACACATTTCAGGCATAACTATATACACTGAGGATTTTTCTGTATACCCAAGATATCTGCATGATAGGGACCTGACTCCTAGGGGTCAACAAAAATAGGTGTGGGGAACAGGCCACGAGCCATGCTTAACCTTACAAAAATATATTTCTGCCCTTGATTAGGGCTGCAGAGGCTAATGAAAATGTCAAGTTTCTTTGATTTGGCTGAACTCTGTGAGCCGTGTAGTAATACTGTTGATCTCATACTGATCTGAAGCTGGCCAAAATGTACGTCTTTGATTAATTATATTAAAATGGGGAGGATTATGAGTTGATGTATATGGTTTGGGAAATAAAGCTGTTTAAAATATTGGTGTGTGGATGCAAATAACAAAGCAAAGGCCATAAGGAAAAATAAAACCAGAGGTCACTTGTTAAGATCTAAATCTGGAGCCCGAAGCATATTTCTTCCTCCAGAAACCCCTCCCATATGCAGTCTCACAAGAGAATATATCGTCCATATGACTGGCATGACTCCTAGAATCTCAAATCCATGGTCACCCAAACTAAACGGTCTAGCCTGTGCCTTACTCAGCTGAATAAATCTAGCGTATGCCTTCTTCAGCTGAATAAATTGTTGAATAGCTACAAATTGATAAGTTGTAAGAACATGAAGTGCCAACTGTGCCCAGGTTCATAAGAAACCCAGTTGCATGTCAATGAGTCATGCATGACCAATGTAAAATTACAGCAGCTGACTTTATAGCCCCCAATGAAGTGGTAGTGAGGAATTTTACCATACACTGATCAGCTTCTCACCTCCTAAAAATGTTAAGTTCACAAAAATGTTCATGGCTCTGCAGTACAGTTGTGAACTGTCAGACTCTCATCGTGGTAGATACTTCCTCAGTGGGTTTCACAAATAGAGGTTTAGCTGGCTGCACTGAAGATTGTATGGCCAAGACATGGAATGTGCTGGCAAATAGGACTTTGGCAAAGACCATCCATTTCAGTGGAGGCTGTGATGTGCCACACAAGCCCCCTTGGGGACAAAGGACTCACTTGGCCAGCAGTTGGGAGCACTGCCTTCTCCAGTACTTCCCAGTGTCCTCTCCAGAAACCTCTCTGACCTGAGAAGAACTGTCTTGATAGAGGTCAGGGCCCTCCCTGGGGCAGCCTACACCCCATAGCTGGTCTGTGAGGGTATAAAGACCTGGCCCACCTACTCCAGTTCCAGGCAGCCCTGAAGGGCAGGGTCAGCTTCCAAGCTCCCGATGGGTCAGTCACACTGAGATTGCATCTCAGGCTTGCCTCTCCCTCTGTTGCATTGCTCTTCCTTCTTCTCCCCTGACAGGCACCAGGGGAGATGCTCAGAAACTCCTCAGTAAACCTTCTGCATGCTGGTTTCCGTCTCAGAGTCTACTCCACAGGGAGCCTGACCTACAACACTGTGCCAGACTGGGTCCCTGGGTGATGGAAGTCAGGAGTGCAATGCTGTCATTTAAAGGGCAAGCATGAGAACAACTCAAGTGAAATAGACAGGCAATATCAAGGCTGACAGGGATGTGGAACAAGTGGAATTCTGTACACTGCTGATTGGAGTGTAAATTGGTACAATCGCCTTGGGAAACTCTTTAGCACTGTCTACTGTAGCTGACATCTAGTAGTATACTGTGCAATTCCTCTCCTCAGTACATAGCCAAGAAAAATGCAAACGTGTTCACCAAGAGAACTTATGAGAATGTTCATAGCAGCATGTTTTCTAAATTAATCAACTGCAAAGAGCCACAGTGTCATCAACAGTAGAATAAATGAATAAACTGTATGGTCGTCGCACAATGGAGTACTATACAGTAGTGATAAGGGAAACCCTCAACATGGATGACTCTCAACAATGTAATATTGAGCAAAAATAGCCAGATGCCACAAAAACACATACTTTACTTCATTCATGTAAATTTTAAAATGAAACATAACTACTTTGGTGTTCAAAGTCAGAATAGTGGTCACCTTGTGGGGGGTTAGTTGTGACAAGAAGGAGTGTGAGGGGATATTCTGGGGGACTTGTAATACTCAGTTTCTTGATGTGGGTGCTGGTTATAAGAGTGAGTTCACTTGTAAACATTCATCTCCTGGACGCTTACTATTTGTTCACTATATGTGTTATAGTTAAGATGAAAGTTTACACCTTGAGGAGGAAGGAAGGGCAGATATAAACACTGGATACAGAAATATGTCATCAAGGATGTAGACATGAATCTCAGGACTTGAACAGGATCCCTGCTGTCGACTGCTATGGACTCTCACAGATGAGGAGCCTACATTCTAGAAAGGCTCCTGTTGGCTTTAAGTCATGTAGTCTGCTAATGGTAAATGGTTTCCTGGCCCTGTCTTCTCTTCACCTCTCTATAGACATAAGAGCTTATACAGTCACAAGAGTCCCTATTTATCCGTACTCAATGTTAGCCATACAATCAGCAGTGCAGCCTAAGCAACACATAAAATGTATAGGCAAATAATGCCTGAAAAAAGACCTAGAAGGGACATTGAACTTAATGCACTGTATCCAGGGTTGCAGAGATGTTATCCAGTTCCTAGAGGCCTCTCTCTACCTAGTATCTACCATTGGTCCATCTGTACTTCTATAACCATCAACCTATTTTGTGTAGAAAGTGTTTTCTGTTTGCAAAACCAAATTAATAGGCTACAGAGAAAAAGTTTCGAGCTGTTAGCTAAATTATCACTTTCTCCCTTGACTTCTCCCTGTAATCTTTGGGAGAACATTTGAATACTCTGTGCTGGAGCACTGGGGTGGCTCAGTGGTTGAGCATCTGCCTTTGGGCTTAGGTCGTGGTCCTGGGCTCCTGGGACTGAATCCCACATTAGGCTCCACACAGGGAGCTGCTTCTCCTTCTGCCTATGCCTCTGCTTCACTTTTTGTGTCTCTCCTAAATAAATAATTTTTTTTCAAAAAAAATGAATACTCTGTGCTGTATTAGTCTGTGCTATTCTTCTGATAGTATTACCTTATGTCATGGAATCATTGTGAAAAAAAGCCAAGTAATAGCTGCTTTGTGTGTGTTTAAAATAATGTTTCTGTAAGACTTGAATTTAGTTTAATAGAAAATAGAGATAAGCTTCAATATTAAAACTGAACTCTGCGCCATTCCTTAAGTACACTATGTGTGTGTGTCCGTTGGCATGTATGCATGGGTGTGTGCATGAATGTGTTTATGTGTGTATGCATGCATGTGCATGCGTGTGTTTACATGTGTTTGCATATGTGTATGCATGGATGTATTTGCCTATGTGTGTTTGCATATATGCGTATGCACATGCACATTCTCTATTAATGTGATGCCATTTACTAGGTGCATGTCACTTTCTGGAGACTCACAGTTCTCTGCTTTCGATTACACTCAAACTAGTCCAAAACCCCTCTGAACTAATCCTAATCAACTTGGAAGCCACCACACTCAGGCATGAAGCTGTCAAATGTGAGTGTTTGCAGATGTCAGTGCAGGATGGCAGGCATCCAGCAGGACAGATCAAGGCTTAGTCCCTGAAACTTGCATGCCAGCGCATCCCAGCTCCGGAGCGCCATCGCTGCCATAAGGAAAATGTGTCGTGACAGTAAATCAATAACCTCTTGGAGACGATTCGTTTCTGAAATATCCCTGATTAATTATGCCAGCGCATGCTTGGCAACAGTACTTTGCTCCAGCATTAACCTAATGCGTTTTGCATGAAGCAGGATTATAACTGTTTCTCATAAGTCAAATTTGACATTTCATATCGGGCTTTAAAGGTTTGGGTTATAGATTTTATAATGTCTTCATGTCAAACATAATTGCTCTTATTGCTGCTGGTAGACATTTGCCAATCAATCAGAATAACATTTATTTTATCATAAACAAGGGTAAATTAAAACCACTTGGAATCACTGTGTTTGGAGACTTAGTGAAGAAGATTCTTTTTAGGATCACTGAAATCTCATACACTCTGAGAAAGAGTGTGATGAAATTATAAAGGTCAGTGGAAATACGTTACTGTTTCTCACTTCAACAAATTAATAGCTGTATGTATTTTGTGAATATGCAGTTTTAGTTTGGTGACTTAGTCTCATATGAATATGGTTTAGGTAGGGCAAGGCAGCCCCCTTCTTCTGTAATAGAAAATTATAGTTTTTGTGCTTTCAAGATGAATTTTTTTAATTTACTTATGTAATACATCTGGGAACTTATTTTTTATTCCTTAAATTGCTGAGTTTTTAAATAATAAAACAAGTGGAAAAGTAGAGTTTACTTAAGAGAAAGTCATATTATCATGGTCCTTGAACTCAAGTTTACTGAGACCCTGTTAAGTTTCCTATGCAGTACAGGAAGCTGAGCATACAATGGCCAGTAAGGTCTTTTCCTTCTTCCTAAAGAACTGTTCCCACTGCACTGGGGTTTCCTTCCATCTTGTTAACCATAGAATTCTGTGGTGTATTAATATATTATATATTCACCCCAGCTTGGAAATGCATTGGCCTACAAGTGTCACATCACTTCTTCAATAATAGGCCATTGAGCAGAACTAGTCACAATGGCCCCACCTAACTGTGGAGGTGCAGAGAACTGTGAGGGAGGATTCTTTGGTGACCAGAAAATGACCCTGTCTTAAGTATATGCTACAGAGAAGGTCCTAAACATCAGGGGGTTATAGTCAGAGAGAAGAACACCAGCAAAAGCATGAACTCATGAGGCTTTTGGGGGAAACAGTGACAGTTGCTAGTACAGATGGTCTGAGA
The DNA here is from genome assembly GCF_003254725.2 of Canis lupus dingo. Lineage (NCBI taxonomy): Eukaryota > Metazoa > Chordata > Mammalia > Carnivora > Canidae > Canis > Canis lupus. The sequence goes on from NC_064243.1 coordinate 34,821,774, forward strand.
TTATTCCAGAAAAATAGGTTAAATCCAAAAGTACAAGCCTTTGAGGGGCAATGCTAAGACACTTGGACTTTGTTTTGAGATCATAAGGAGGTTTTATAGAAGGGAACCAAATGGTCAGAACTGTGTTTTTAGAGAAATACCCTTACAGTGGAGGGTGCTGATATATATGAATAAGTGGATTCTGTTGAGCTCAAAATAATTTTTGAGAAGCATGCAAATAACATTAAAATCCTGGTTTCTTATTTTTGAAGTTTCCTTTTTAATTTCAGAGTGCTCCTAACAGTGGGCTTTATTTTCTATACTTGCTCCCTAAACTTGTCAGTGCATCATGATCCTTTAGAAGGCTTTATGTTTTACTGACTACAGAAACACCCCATTACGTTTCCTCTTCCCTGGCCTTCACCCTGTACCATATCTCCCATGGCTCTCCCCTCTACCACCCCTCAACCCACCCTCTAAAATGTTTTTCAAAACTTCAGAACACTTTTAAGGAGAGTTAGCCAAAGACAAGACAAACATAATAGCATGAATAGCACCTCAGAAAGAGAGGGCCTTTCTGTATCAGTGGATTGGGGTTTTTCTCACCCCTGCCCCTCTGGCTAGCTGAAGCCCTCAATATACATGGGATTTGCCCCCCAGCATGAGCAAAAAGTCTGGTCTGATGGTCTACCTTGTATACTTGAATGTAGAGCCATTCATCCCTCAGCCCCTGAAAACTTCCCAAGGTGAATGGGTGTTTGAAAGGAGGCAGGTTCCTTTTCTCAGGCATACCCATAAAACCAACAGGCACCTTTCTCTGATACCAGTTCTTCTAGCTATTCCCCTAGTCTTGGGTCTTCCTAAGTGCTCCAGAGGCAATGTAGCATCATGGCTAAAAGAGTGGCTCCAGAACCAAATGGCCCAAATCTAAGCCTAAATCCACCACCTTCCAGTTGGCAACCTTGAGCAGGTTTCCTAACGTCTCTGTGCCTCGGTTTTTGTAAAATAGAATTGATAATAACATATGCCTCAAAGGATCGTCACGAGATGTAAATGAGTTTTAATCCATGTAGAGTACTTACTACAGTTCCTGGCATGCAGTGAATGTTAGTATTATTTGGCAACCATGTCTTAAGTGAAAGATCTCACAAAGTAACTTCAATTATTTTTTGCATATAGCATGCAAGCCACTTTTACTATAGGATTTCACATAATCCTCATGCAACCCTAATGAATGGGGCCTTTTCGGAGGCGAGAGACTTCAAATCTGTATGAGCCTAACTTTTTAATATTATCTTATTTAAATTCAATTAATTAACATATAGTGTTATCATTAGTTTTAGATGTAGAGCTCAGTGATTCATCAGTTGCATTTAATACCCAGTGCTCATTACATCACGTGCCCTTCTTAATGCCTGTCACCCAGTTATCCCATCCTCCCATCTCCCTCCCCTCCAGCAACCCTCAGTTTGTTTCCTCAGTTAAGAGTCTCTTATGCTTTGTCTCCCTCTATGATTTCATCTTATTGTTTTTTTCCTGCTTTTCTCCTATATGATCCTCTGGTTTTCTTTCTTAAATGCCACATATAAGTGAAACCATATAATTGTCTTTCTCTGATTGAGTTATTTCCCCTAGCTTAATACCCTCCAGTTCCATCCACATCATTGCCAGTGGTAAGATTCCATCCTTTCTGATGGTAAAGTAATATTCCATTGTATATATGCCACATCTTCTTTATCCAGTCATCATCTGTTGATGGACATCTCTATGAGCCTAATTGAAATGCATCCCCAAGAACAGTAATATATGGGGATTAAGAATCTTTGCTCTGTTCTGAGATTTATTTTAAATACCTGGACTCACAGGTGGCACATAGTAAGGTTATTGAATGAATGAACAACCAAACAAGCATGGGAAGCACTGTGTGTCACTCAGTAAAAGCACGGGTTTGGGAGTCAGGTAGATCTGAAGTCCAATGCTGGCTGCACCATTTAGTAGATCTGTATGACCTCTGACAAGTTCATCCTTCTCTTCCTCCATTTCCTCGTTTATAAAATGAGGATGAAAATAGCTATTGCTTCAGAGTTGCTGTGAGAACTAAACACGACACTGGGGGACACTGTCTAGCATAAAACTGAGTATATACTAGGAGCTCAGTAAATGGAAGCTCTTCCTGCTACTGCCTATTCAGTATTTATGCACATAAATTGATAAGGATGGAAGCAACACAAAACACAGAGAGATGAAAGAAATCATGTTATGGGTTTATGTGTCAAATGTGTATTTAGCAAAATTAAAGAAACTGCTTTTCTTTTTTGTTCTTTCCCCTCTGTTGTCTTCAGCATTATGGTACCTACTAAAGTGAGAGAGAAAAGAGGAGAAGGGGGACCCATCAATGGGGAGGCTACAGAGAATTAGAGGAGAAATCAGACTGAGGAAACAGCCCTAAAACTAAATCAGAGAGAGAATGGAATCCATTCTGTGAGAAAAAGCAAGTAGGAGAGGAGAGGGGAGCGGGTTGGTAGAGAAACCTCTCCTCTTACCAATCCACCCTCCACTCCACTTTGCCTTCAGCTTGCTTTTTGTACTGTTAGTATCCAACTATTTTTCTCCCACCAGACTCCATGGAAGGAGTTTAAAAGCCTCTGGAGGCATCAGTGCTTCCTACAGACCAAGTCCATATAAAGCCCTCCATGATTAGGGTTATACCTATCTGACCTGTCCCAAATGAATTCTTCATTCTCCTTCACATCCTACAATGGTGACAGATCTCTCAGTGATGTGTGCCTTGCCTTCACACACCACTTCTCAGCTCTGTGAATGAACTTCTTCCTTGAAGCCTGAGTCACACTTAAAGGCCCAGTTCAAATGTCACCTGCCACATGTTTTTCAGTGTCCTACCCGAGCAGAGCAGGTCACCAGGGCCATCGTACCATCACAGGTCTGCACACCTGTGAGGGTCTTACCATATTGTAATCGTTTGAGGACAGCAGTTAGAGGTGCTGTTCTGTGAGAACTGCAATCACTCACCGTGCAGTGTTCATGGAAGAAGTGAATATAGGTCACTTTAAAGTTGCCTTTTCAATTTGAGGTACAGCGTGGGTCATCTCTGGCATCACATTCCCAAAAAGATTTCCTTATGGGGGCTCACTGGCTGCTGGCTCCATCCGGGAGCTCCCTAACTGTGCCACAGGCCTTGTGGGTACCTTCCTTAGGGAGATTCAGCAAGAGATATTAACTGGCCTCAAGTCATATTAAATTTATTTTTGAAATGCAAAAATAATAGCCAGTAAGATGATGCCACTGTCCCACCATAATTGTTTCTATGATACACTTCTATGCTCTTAGTTGCAAAGATATGTGCCTATCTTGGTTTAATGTGTGGCACTATTCTGTTTATTTGGCCTAATTATTAAAACCATATCCTCATGGTTGTTAGGGATAATGTTAGGACTGGGTGAGTCCCACATTTGATACTGAGCTCATGAAAGGTTTTGGAAGTGCCTGGAACATACTGGCACTCGATAAATATTGATTCCATCTGAATCTAAGTTTCTGACCTTCAGTCACATTTCTAACCTGCTCCTGAGATGCCCATGTAAGCCAGCGGAACAGCTATCCAAGACCACAGCACAATCAAAAAAAGCTCTGGCAGTTTCTGGAGAGATTCTGTGTCACTATTGTACATTATCGTGCAAATTGTACATACTGAGGCCTAGCCACACTCAAAGCAGTGCCTCAGCCCTTCGGAACAGGAGGCTCATGACTAGGGAAGGCTCTAACTTGTGGAGATCTGGAAACTCCACTGGTTAAGACAAGCAGTTCCATCATGTGAAGCACTAAAATATCTCTACTGAAGACAGTGAGGGAGGATGACAAATTCTGAGTTGACCAATTAGTCAAATTAATAAAGACAGTTTCTGGTGGCAGTATAAAACATGGGCAGGTTTTCCGAGTTAAAAATTTCTGTGTCTTAGAGCCCACATGAGTTTAGCGTCCATGGTGCCTGGGATGTCATGGACGCCTCCCCACATACACTGACTCTGAATTTGCAGTTGCCCCAAGGGAAGATCCACCCAGTTCTGTGCCTGTCCCCACCTGGCCCTGCTTCTCCCTGGATTCATCAAATATTTGACTTGTGTGGAGATCCCAGAAGCTTTGCAAAGTTAGGAGAAGACAGCATTTTGTGATTTTTGCCAGTCATTTCTGATGTCCCCTTTTCTTACATTTTAGATCACATTTTGCTAATACAGTGGACTTTACCTTCAAACTTGGAAATTCCTTCTTGCTTTATTACAGAGTAAGATTTCTCTCTTTTAATATCCATTTTTATTCTACAGGTGAGGAGAGGAAGCCAACAAAATATTCAAGTTACAATATGGAATTTGTCACTTCCTATATCCTAGAGCAATTTTCCATAATATTTTGATTTATGATAATCTGTAAATTGTTAGGACATCTTAGGGACTCTCTCTCATCCCATCCTGCCAGGAAGCTTTGCCTGCAGCCTGGCTTGCCCTAAGAATGCAGGTGCGTGGTGACACGTGTGTACACTCACACAACCATCCTTCAACTTTTTATTTATGGTTTAAAGTGGTCACAGGGATATAAGAAACCCTTGATATCCTAACAAACATGAAGGCGAGAACTGTGGTCTGCCTACATGAGGACCACCGTGAACTCTATTCCGCATCCAGCACCCCAGACCCCCTGGAAGCAAGGCCGAGCAATCTAATTTTTAAGAAGCTCACCTGGTGATTTGATGTCACATTACTTTGAGAACTTGCCCAGAGGTCTGCCTGTGTCCCACAGATGCACATAGGTGGACATGGGGTCGCCTGGTCTCTTATCGTCCAGCTGAGCAGGGGCTGGTCTGCTGTACCTCACATTCAGAAGCAAGTTTTGCCTCCAAGGAGGAAATTATTTTTGCCTGGGGTTCACATGGTATGGGAGCAGTATTCTGCTATTAAAAAATATTTTGGAAAGAAGGAGAAAGACCTGAGAAGTGACCACTGAACATACTCTTAAGATCTTGTTTATTATTTTTTGTATTGTACACTCAGATGGCAACTCTAGATTCTAGAGCTCTAGAATAATCTTGAGCAGCTCCCTAATTAATTCATGAATTCAGGCCATCACACAGCATAGTTTTATCCTTCTATTTATCCCACAGCAAAGTTTATTCTAAGACATCCCTATAGTTTGTAGGCTACTGATTACCATCACAGATAATCAAAATGTCTTTCCAGTAGTGCATCCAGATCCTCCTTGTGCATTGTAAATCCATTTCTTTAATCCTGTTAAATACTCTGAATTCCTCCATCAATACCTCAACTTCCTACTCATCTTCTCTCCATTTTTCTGGCAAAAGAACATCTGTTCATAAGTCAAATAATTTAGCAGTTAATAGGTAGAGCTACAACTTACAAATAATCTGTTCCAGTGCATTGACAGGGTAGCTCTGATGATGGATAAGATAATGTATGTGGCACAGGGACCTGGCATTAAGCAATATTGAATCACATAGTGAAAAGGTAATTCCGTCTCAATTATCTTTCAATCCTTCTGATTCCGTTTAGGGGAGTCTCTATTTCATGCTAGTGTGTCTTTAATGCCCCTCTAATGCTTACTAATCTCCCTACTGAACACATGAAGAACAGGCCTCAGAATCAGAGCCATCAACAAGACCAACATATCTAGGGAACGTTTATTAAGATCAATGAGTTTTCACTGTATTTGTTTTTGTGATTATCTTCTATTTACAGCAAGTGATCATCAATTTATGAGTTTATAGGTTTCAGAAGTTTCCCTTTAAATACATTTATTTTTTTAGTCTGAATTGCATAAGAAATTTTTTAAAAATCAGGTAGCATTTGACAGGCCTCATTATGACTTTTGACTTTTGTAGGCCCTAAGCACTTTGCATTTCTGAGTCTTTTCTGATATTTATGTATATGTACATATATATATACATACACACACATTCATTTCAATATATATTTATCTATCTATTTATTATATATTCTATATATTGTATATTGTGAATATATGGATATATATTATATATGTAACATTTTATGTATGTAACATTTTATGACTGCATTATTATGAAGATGAATGTAATCTTCAACTCTAAAAGTTCATTTTTTTTCTTCCTATTGAAAAAAAAAATAAAACATTTTCGTGGGCCTGGATACCATGTCTACCATGCCTAATGCCAGAGTGAGCCCCAGTATGTGATATAGCAAAGCTTAAAATACTAGTTCATCATGATTGAAGTTTGAGGTATACTAGTTTAATGCAACCCCCTCGTTTTACAAAAAAAAAAAAAAAAAAAATATATATATATATATATATATATATATATATATATATGACTTTTCAGGTTCTCAAACATTTGTGAAGCTCGGACTTTTCAGGTTCTCAAACACAAATGTTTGAGAACCTGAAAAGTCTTATAGTATGGTAGGATACACTCAGAACTACATCCAAATGTCAGTTCCCTGATCTTTCCACTTAATTACATGGCATTCTTCCTTGGACCCTCTCCTCCAAAAGCCTTTTCCTTATTCCATCTCCTTTTCATCATAATTAAGTCCTGGGTCCCTCCTTGACTCTAGCTGTCTGCTCAAGGCTGAGCATCTGTGTGCAGAAGTGACACCTGGTGGATCCTCTCTGCAGGCTGACCTTTGCCCTGGGATGCTGGTCAGTTCCTGATGATAGTCCTTGCTCCATAAAGGAGACCCACCTGAACCTCATTAAGAAAAAACACAAAGGATGTCAAAACCCAAGATAGATTTGGGCTTTCCTTTTTGGATGCAATTTTCTGAGCACAGTCTCATTATAATATGGGACACCTGAGTGACTCAGTGGTTGAGCATCTGCCTTTGGCTCAGGGCATGATCCTGGGGTCCTGGGATCGAGTCCCCACATCAGGCTCCCGCAGGGAGTCTGCTTCTCTCTCTGCCTATGTCTCTGCTTCTCTCTGTGTGCCTCTCTTGAATAAATAAATAAAATACATTTTTTTTTAAATTAGCAGCACTGGAAACTTGAGCTTGAGATAGGATACTTATATTTTAGATCAGTGCTTTCTAGGGTAGAATTTATAGATCAGATCAAAGATTTATTCCTTGGGCTGTCAACCTTTCATCTTACTTAGCACTTAAACAGTAGAACCTCAGTACCTCAGCTTCAGGCAACTGTTCTATTGACAATGCACTGTAGAAAACAATCCAATACAATTCTTAAGAGTCTCCTCTGGCAATCAGACTATCTCTTTCTTTGCTCATCCAAAGTGTATCTACACCTGAGAAAACTTTAAAAGGTATTTGTGGAAGTGCCTGAGTGGCTCAGTTGGTTAAGCATTCCCCTTAGGCTCAGGGGCTGATCTCAGGATCTGTGATAAGGGTTCTGGGATCGAGTCTCATGTCAGGCTTCCTGCTCAGTGAAGAGTCTGCTTCTCCCTCTGCCCCCCTCCCCACTGCTTTTACATGCACTTTCTCTCTCTCTCTCTCATAAATAAATAAATAAATAAATAAATAAATAAATAAATAAATAAATAAATAAAATCTTTAAAAATAATAATAATAAAAGGTATTTGTGTTTGAGAAAATAGAAACAGATCATTCGGGCAGCCCAGGTGGCTCAGAGGTTTTGCGCCACCTTCAGCCCAGGGTGTGATCCTGGAGACCCAGAATCGAGTCCTACATCGGGCTCCCTGCATGGAGCCTGCTTCTCCCTCTGCCTGCGTCTCTGCCTCTCTCTCTCTCTCTGTCTCTCATGAATTAATAAATAAAATCTTAAAAAAAAAAAAGAAAGAAAGAAACAGATCATTCCTGAGCATGCTTTTCTGTTTTTTTTCTTTTTTTTTTTTGTTTTTTTTTTTAGTTGTCAAATGATCCTTTATTGTAATATTTTCTGTTGAGGTTCTTAAATAGCTGGGCATTCCACTGTACCACTGTTGATATCATCTACGATATCATGAGGATGGTGGCCATCAACATTGCAGCCCTCTAACTGGGATGTTCCCAGGTTCTCTTCAGTGGATCCAGAGAGCTCTCTAGCTATAAAGACTGCTACCACATTTGTCAGGCAATGTTGACAATCTCATCGAAAGTGAGACTTCCACTGTGCTTGATGGTTTTTTGCTTCTTTCCGTCTCTGACTGCTTCCTGGCTCCTCTGATGATAGGGCAGAGGCAGAAGGTACCACTCTGTCTGAGCCTATCTATTCCAAATGGTCAGAATCACTGTCATTTTCAGACCCTTCTAGTTAATGTCATCACCATCCTTTTTGGGAGACAGACACAGGGTCCAGTCTTTGGGGCTAGGGCAGACATGGCACTGACTTCCCAGCTCATCAGTTCAGGTCAATGACTCTGATCTTGTTGGAGTGGAGTTTAGGTGACATGTCAAAGGCAGTTGCCAGATCAACTCAGAATACAGGATGACCAAGAAAGCTGCACCATGACCTCCTCTAAACCAGAAGTGAGAAGAGCCACCTCCAGCCATCTTTATCACTGTACCCCTGAAAAGTCCTGGCTTTTATGCCAGCTGATTTTATTGCTTATTATTATTCAGAATGCTTATGTGCCACAGGAAAGAAAACATTTAGCAAAATAGTTTTTTTTTTTTTTTTTTTTTTTTTTTTTTTACAGTGAAGATCTCTATTTTGAGGCTCAAGCAAAAAATAATTCTGGTCACTTGAGTGACAATGTAAGTGATCTTCAATCATGCACTCCCACAGGTTTATTGAGTCAAAGATTATCTGACTATATCTTTTAAATTTTTTTAAATTTATTTATTTATGATAGTCACAGAGAGAGAGAGAGAGAGAGGCAGAGACACAGGCAGAGGGAGAAGCAGGCTCCATGCACCGGGAGCCCGATGTGGGACTCAATCCCAGGTCCCCAGGATCGCGCCCCGGGCCAAAGGCAGGTGCCAAACCGCTGCGCCATCCAGGGATCCCTGACTATATCTTTTAAAAATATAATTCTAATGTCGAAAAAAGATCCTAGCATTTGGACACAACTCGTCTTGAACCCTACCTTTAGATGTACGAGCTCTGTAATCTTGAATAAGATATTTATTTTTTCTGAGTCTGCTACCTCATCTGCAAAATGGAGTTAATAATTCCTATTTAAGATGTTGTTTTGAAGATTAAATTATCTCCACAAATATTTATTGAACACCTCCTATGTGCCAGGCTCTTTTCTACAAATATCACAGTGAACAAAACTTAGGACTACTGTTCTTGTGCTACAGGTGATCTTGAATGAACTTCAATATTTCCTTCCGGGATCTTAAGTCATTCAAGCAGAGTATTGCCCAGGAGTAGATTAGAAGTGGATTTCTTGTACCTGTAATTCTAAAATAATTATTCCTCTCACTGCTACAGATTTTAGGTTATAATTGAGCTGCTAAAGATTACATACAGATTTAGCAGGACCATTTATAGATTTTTGGCATTTTCTTAGTTTATAAAACCTTAGCTACCTGCAGATCAATGTTATATTTGCTATAAATATTTTACACTATTTTTACTTTTATCAATATATCCTGTTTAACAGTAAACAGCATTTGCCTTACACATTTTTATAAAGGGAGATATATATTCTTTAATGCCTAAAAATTATGAATGATACATTGTTACCCTGAGATTTGCCACTGCCCAACTGCCACAGGCACAGCTAACCTCAGAAAGACCTTTTGTCATTGATTATGTCATTGATAGAACATGTAGCTCCTTTTTAGTGGTGATGATGCCATTAATGAAGTGATCTAGAAAGATCTTCATTTTTCAAAGAGATTTTCTGTCTGGCATCATCAAAGTACATCCTAACCCTTCCAGCTATGGTATCTGATAATCAGTTAAGTAGGCTAAGTAAAATAATGATAACTGAATAACTAAGATTATTCAGATTAGTTATTTGAATTTATATGACTTTGTAGAAAAGTGGATGATTATCTATTCAGTTGGGAACAATGGATAAAGAAGTAGAAATGTAAACACTTTTTAACATTAACAAGTCAAAAATGTATCATTGTTGTGGTTTTTTTTAAAGATTTTATTTTTTTATGCATGAGAGACATAGAGAGAGAGAGGCAGAGACACAGGCAGAGGGAGAAGCAGGCTCCATGCGGGGAGTGTCTCCAAGATGTGGGACTAGATTCCAGGTCTCCAAGATCCCACTCTGGGCTGAAGGCCGTGCTTAACCGCTGAGCCACCAGGGCTGCCCTCATTGTTGTTTTATAACCCACACAGGCCATCAGAGTCAGGACTATCTTCAGTGTAAATGTCTGATTTGCAAGGATTTTTTTTTCCCCTGTGTGAGATTTGACAAGAGTTGGCCTTATCATTAGCTATACATTTGAATTTTATACATGAATGCACCGTTGCAAAACTAGTGTTGGCATCTCAAATCGTTGGTGAAACTCCAGGCCAATGTCATCTGAGGTGACTAGATTACAGTGAAAAAAAAATAAAAACAATAAAATAGATTTTTAAAATACATACTGTCTCTGTATCAACACACATGTAAATTTTTCATGGTTCCCTTCAGAGCTAATTATACTGTTTTAAAACCACAATAGAGAAGCAAAGGATAAGGAAATATAAAGCTACCCAACTGTGGAATCACCCACCTGACATTCTAGGAATACCATGCTCTAATTACTAATATATTGGCAGTCAGCATAGTTATTTAAAGCAATGAACATTTAAAGCAAAGAATTTCCACTATCTTAGTATTTCTTTAAAAATCCTGCATTTTTTTTCTATAAATATAAACATGTTGCATCAAAGATGTTCACTTTAATATTGCCACCATGTCTTTTCCTGCCCAGGCCCACCTGCCGCTTGGTACCACGATACTTAATTAGAGTTTGAAAATTATAACATTCAATTTCCTGCATTTCCCTTGAACATGCAAACAATACAGTGAGAGCAGAGCAAAGATTCTTTCATGGCCATTAGGGAGGGACTAAGTAGAACTCAGACATACTTGTGGTTCAGTTCTCAGTTATGCCATCCTCTCTCTTGAGAAATTTCAATGTTGGAAGGTAAATCTATATCCTAACCCAGTTTCACCTAAGAAGATCTCTGTTCTTTAGATCTGTCCATTGAATTTCCACGCCAAGATGAGCTGACTTTCCTTTCTTCTTATCAAGTTTCATCCCCATCTTGGCCAACTGAACTGAACATGAGAGTGGCCCCTGGGTCCAAAAAACAAATGGGAAGCTCCCATCAAGTCTCTTAGCAATCTGTCTTCAAACATCATATCTAAATCCATGCTCTGCTGGTACAAACCAGTACATTCCTTCTGGAAGCTAATCTGGCATGATTTCCTAACCTGCTGCTGATACACGCATAATTTAGCATTATGCCTTTAACTATAAGAAAGTCATTTAACATTCACACAAAGAATTCTATAAAAGATTTTCATCAGGACATTTTTCATAAATGAAAAATTCAAAATCATTTACTAGTTAATGTCCAAAAAACAGGAATTGGTCAAATAAATTTTGGTATATCCAGTTTATCCATAAAATGGAATTTCAAGCAACTATGGTCAAGGTTAATATCTTAGAAGAATTTCTAAAATGACATATCAAAAATTCTCATGTTGGGGTGCCTGGGTAGCTCAGTTGGTTAAGCATATGACTCTTGGGGACTCCTGGATGGCCCAGCAGTTGAAGGTCTGCCTTCAGCTCAGGGCATGATCTGGGAGTCCCAGGATCGAGTCCCACATCAGGCTCCCTGCATGGAGCCTGCTCTTCCTTCTGTCTATGTCTCTGGCTCTCTCTTTCTGTGTCTCTCATAAATAAATAAATAAAATCTTTAAAAAAACATATGACTCTTGATTTTGACGCAGGTCATGATCTCAGGGTTGTGAGATCTAGCCCCTAGTCGGCCTCACATGCAGGGGGTAGAGCCTATTAAGATTCTCTCTCTCCCTCTCCCTTTGCCCACTCCCCAAAAATTCCTCATGCTACAGTCCCAAAACAAAACCATGCACAGTATGATCCTAACTATGTGTAAATAATACAAAAAGGAGGGGGGAAAAGACATCTACCAAAATATTAACAGTGGTTATTTTTATTTTCTTATGTTCCAATTTTTTTCCTATACATCCTCCAATATTATTTAAATTTACTGTAACAGTCATAAATACAATTAAATTTTAAAAATTCAGATACAGAAGGAAAATACCCATAGAGCGATCGATGCACCACACGTTTTCCTATCCATCCTACCTCTCAGGCAAGCCATATACAGCTACTCTCTGCTATGGCCCTTTTGCTAGGAATTTGCACTATCCATTCTCCTACTGGAGACAAAACAAGTGTTGAGGGGCGATGATAAGAATCTGTGTCACCTGCTCTCTGTTCTTTTTCAGCACACAACAGTTTTGCCCTTTATATTAATTGAGATGAGGACATCACACCACGCGTATCCCAGCAGGAGCAGCGGACTCGCCGCCATATGTACCTTCTCTGTTGGCTATATATTATGGTAAGGACAGTGCCTGCTGGGCTTTCGTATTGTATTAGATTTTGCACTGCTAAATTTGGGCACATATTTCATTATGGATATAATCACTAACAGATTCACACTGCGTGCCTCATTTGGTCCAGGACCTGGGCTTTGTCTCATTTCCCCAGATGCTTATATTTTTAGAAAGTAAATGCCAAACCTCACACAACAGGAATTTGTTGAACAATCCCATGTAAGCAATGGTTCTTCCAAGGCTACATTTTTCAACTCTTTTTCAAACTAAATGTTTTTCTTGGACAGTAGTTTTATTGCTTAAGGGCTTTTTGCTTGGAATTTTTTTGTTGTTGCTATTGTTGATGAACAAATGCAAATGAGGACAGAAGAAATGGCCTCTTGAGAGGAGTGACCTTAAACTTCACAGGAAACAAGTGAAAATGGACGTTCTACTGAATCAGTTTGGAATCTATCTTACAATTAGTCATTACACAAAGCAGGGATTTAAGTGTTTTATTTTTTTTTAATTGGAATAAATAAGTCACAAGAAATCTCCACTTGGTCTGTTGGGCATGAATAAGTCCCAAGTAGGTGATGCCACATTCATCTGATAACAGCACAGTTACCTGTTGAGTTTACTTCACATTAGTTTCAGATCTTACCATGTCTTAATATTTCAAAATTATTTAAGACAGAGAATTTCTTACTTCTCTTTAGAATTCCAAGTCCTCTTTGATGTATTAGTACACACAAAAGAGGTCCTCCCGCCAACATTTCTGACTCTTGGGACTCTCTTGTCCTGAGTTCTGGGTCGCCATCCCTTCCTTTAAACCTGAAGGACCGAATCATGTTCTTCCAAACATCCCAGAATGGTACTTAATCCCCCCAAAATCCCAGAGGTCTTTGGGAGTCCCAGGTTCCATGGACCGTTTTTGCTTTAGCCAGCCCAGAAATACAAAATAAAGGTCAGGACGGTACTTCACATACTTTGCGGGAATGATCACATAATGCCCCAGATCTGACCAGAAAGGAAATTTGTTTCTAGGAAGTCATACCTTGTGGCTGGATCTAAGGGGACATCCAGATGAAAGAGCCCAGAACAAACATGCAGTAATGCTCATTCTATCTGTCATTTCATCGACTAGTCAAAGACTGCTTGAGAGGCCTGGGGAACATTTGTTTTCCTCGTCATCTTCTAGATTTTTTGTTTCCACCTAAAATGTTAAGTATTGATTTTCCGTAATAGAAAAGATCCAAATGATCAGGGCTCACAGGTGAATCATGACTGAAATTATGTCTCAAAAGTGAGTATATGTACTTTATATATATAAATCTGATATTCAAATGACTCTTATCTTTCAGAAGAGTCATGTAGGGAGGCTATGAATTATTCCAGGAATGCATTCATTTTAAAATCAAAAATCATTAAAAATCAAATTCCCTCTTTGCCCCCAAAAATATAGTCTCATTACTTTGTGCTCATATTTGCTTACCTGTGGGAAAGGAAGCTTTTTACTCTGAGATCTCTGGGTGTATTTCTGTGAATTCATTTATATGCCATTAAATTATCTGAATCTTATAGAGCCCCAGAGGTTTCGGGAACTATATATTTTCCTATGGCTTTTCTTCCGTTGTGGGTACACTCACTCCACGTTCCAAAGAGACACATGGGAAATACCACATAGCCTTCATTATAGACCCCCAAGATCTCTCATTAAAATGAATCATTACTCATGCTCTTCATGCCAAGTGAGGCTTGCCAGCTCTGTGTACTCCCTAAGTAAACCAGAACTTGTTTGGACATGTATTTGAATTAACCAGCAAATTCTCTTAGATATGTTCTAAGAGAGCTTTCAAAGTAGACTTTTTCCTTTGGTGTTTTGCCCTAGGTTTTCATAGCTATGTCAAGAGCTAAACAGTGCCTCTCATATCATGTCATAGTATATAAATCCAAGAATTTTCATTGTTATCAAAAAGAGTACCTTTTGCTTCCCACCAGACTATCTCAGAGCCACCGTACCATTGATACAACAGTAGAAGGATCAGGATATGAAATCTTTTGGTAGTGTACCAGGATTGTAACTGGATATTCCAGAACCTCATGCCAAAATGGAAGAAAGCATTCCTCTTATCACATGCTAATTATAAAACAAATAGATCTCCCTGCCGTCCTCTGCATGGTAGAGCTGAATCTGTACCTCTGCATCTACTGCCCAAGACTGTCTATGCTTTGCTCTGATTCCCACTTGCTGTCCATTCCCAAATGTCTCCCTCCTCATCTGAACTTGTTCTCCTCCTAGATTTGGATAGCCAAAGTTGAGACATCATATGGGAGCTTTCACTCTAGACTGGAGCCCATTGAGTTGCCACCCTGAGTGGCTTCATTTCCCAACACCGATTTCAGTCCTCCCAAGCCAAGCATCAGAAGTCATCCAAGACACCTTTTCTGGCTCTTTCTCTCCCACCATATTTCTTCCACATACCCAGGGTTGGGAACACAAGCATTTCCCCATCCACTTATGGTGGGCTCTTAATACCTTTTCTGCATACCTCCCCTCCATCATCATTCCCCCACACATTATCTGTACCCTAGTTATGGAGTTTCCCCCTAAAACTGAGATGACCTGTATTATCTTATGCAGGATACAACACAGAGGTTTCTTTTCTTTCTCTCTTTTTTTTTTTTTTTAAGATTTTATTTATTCATGAGAGACACCGAGAAAGAGGCAGAGACACAGGAAGAGGGAGAAGCAGGCTCCTCACAGGGAACCGGATGCGGGACTTGATCCCCAGACCTGGGATCATGCCCTGAGCAGAAGGCAGATGCTCAACTGCTGAGCCACCCAGGCATCCCTAGATCCTCTTGGTTTCTAATGCAACTGTAATTATCAGGAATTGTAATATACTTGAATTCTTTTCAGTTCTGTGCCAAGTGTTTTTCAAATATTATGTTATTTAGCTCCCCAAATAACCCTTTGAGATAGGCATTTGGCCTATTTACAAATAAAGATACTAAAGCTTAGAGAGTATATGAATTGCTCAAGGAAAAGCCAAGTGTTCTTGTTGTTTCCAGATCTGGAATGCAAGCCCTGTGTGTGGCCACAGTCTATATAATTCAGTGTGCTCTCCACCACTTTCTTTTGGGTGAAGAGTACCTCTGTGGGTGAAGAGATGAAGTGTATGTTTAGTTTTTATTTTGTTTTGAAGCAATAACATCAGAAATAGCATGTCTAATAGTTAAGGCCACTTCCTGGGTTAGAATTCTGACCCCTTCATTTAACCTTTCTGAGGCCTAACTTACTTAGATTTAAAATAGAGACAAGGACATCAGAGGGCAGTTGTGAGGATTCAGTTACTGTATGTAGAACCCATAGAACAATGCCTGACACAGTGTAAAAAATTTCCATATTTACTTTTATTGGTAGTAGTAGTAGTATTAGTATTAGTTTTGATTTTTTTTTTTTTTAGATTTTTAATGTATTTATTCATGAGAGACACAGAGAGAGGCAGAGACACAGGCAGAGGGAGAAACAGGCTTCCCCACAGGGAGCCCGATGAAGGACTCGATCCCAGGACCCTGGGATCATGCTGAACCAAAGGTAGACGCTCAACCACTGAGCCACCCAAACATCCCAGTATGAGTATTTCTATACTTACTATTCTGAGGACAACAAATAGAGCACATAGTGTTTTCTTATCAAAGGTTTGAGAATTTTAGTCACAATGCTGTAAGCCTTTTAACTTTTACTTTTACTCTTTCTAACTCAGTCATACACTCTTCACTTTAAAAACCCAAAATAGCCCTAAAGGATATGAAAATATCATTTTTGTTTGCTTTTTAATTTTAAAAGGACCATCAGGAAATCTTGAAGGGGGACTGAGTAAAACAGAAAGCTTTAAGATCATGGAGTGTTGACTGCTGTCAGCCTCTGGTTGACAAATTCTGTAAGAGAAGCTATCCCTACTTTACCTATGCAGGACTCCTCCTGATGGCCAATCTGTTCTCTGACTGTGGCCCCTCAACACCTCCCATCATTGTCTCCCTGTAGTACTGGTGTTGCTCGCTGCTTTGCTTTTCAATCTAAAGGACGCAGAAAAAGGAAACCCATCCCTGATCTAGAAAATGTATATCCCCAAAGCTTCAGCAGTGGGTGTCCTCTGTGCTGAGAAGGATTTTTCCAGCCTCTGTCTGTCTGTCCATTCTCCCCTCCCCTGGTGGCTCTCATTCAGGAGACCCCACATGAGACCTCAGGACCCATGCATAATAACACAGGCTAACACTAAATGCGAGGTACAGTCAGGAACAAGAAGGCATTAGGGAAGAGGAGAAAGAGAATCGGAAGAGTGTCTTCTTATGGATAAACATTTCTTGTCACTACATTGAGCTTATTTAAATCAGAAGAGAGATTTCTGTTTTCTCTGGGCCCTAATGATTTTTGATAAATTTTGTATTCCAAAACTCCTTACCCCAAATGTGTCCATTGTGCAACTTCTCAAAACAGAAAATAAGACAAAGTAAAATCAAGATGAAGTGGGATCTTTCTCTTATGATATAGTCTTAAACTACCCTAAATCAGAGTTCTGTCTCACCAAACTTGATTCTACCTCGGCTATGCGATTGCAGATTATTTTTGTTTTCTTACTGAAACTTTTCTTTATTTCCTCAAGTTTGTGCTGGAAACAGAAGTTGTTTCATAAAATAGAGGGGGAAAAAATTCTTAAAAATAAGATTGTACTCAAATTTAAGAGTCTTGGAAAGAATTTTTAGCCATGAGCTAGTAAAATTTTTAGAATAAAATTTACATCCTCTTCACTAAAAAAAAAAGTGAAATTTTAGACCACATGTAGTCCCCCTACTTAATTGGATGCTTCTTCACCAGTTAAGCAAAACTGGCCAACAGGTAGTTGTTTTCTGACCAGCAGATGACATTCTCCTCTGTTCAACTTGAACCTTTCACTCTACCATAACTGCCTATCCTGATGACTTTTACATCTGTAACAGTACATTAAAGTTTTCCTGACTTCCTGGCAGTGGAGAATAGGGACCAAGCTGAAAGAGTCACATGGAATGTACCTCGAATTCTGAAGAGAGGTGCCTTTCTTGGGGCTTACAAAAGACAGCCCAAGCACTCTGTTCCCTTACACATCACCAAAGCCATCCACACTTTTTGCCATGCCTATCTTCCCAACCTTCCTTCTTTAGCCTGGCTAGGGAGGAGAGGGGTTTTGGAGTCTTGAGCTAAAGTCTAGGGGAGCCACTGGGGAAAGAAGTGCCTCCCAACATTCACCAAAGCCGATTATAAGAGGCTCCCAGAGAATCCCTGGCAAATATCAGGTATAAGATAGGAATCTAACTTGGGAAGCAGACTTGTTAACCTTTCTTTGCCTCCTGCCTGAGCAATGAAAAGAGCATTGAAGGCATATGGCAGGGTGGAGGGAGGAGCAGCTACAGAGCAGTCTATGACCACATCATTTCATGTGGCAAAGATGGGTGAGTTTCTTGTGGATCTGGTTTAACACTGAGGGAGAGTGCTCAGCTCGGGCTGTCTTAATGGTGGCCCACCCAAGAAGGCTAGCCCCTGGGCATGGGTTTCCATACAGCAGGAAATTGGAGTGTACTGCCATGAGCAGGAGCCAGTCTATATCCCACATGGGGAACCTCTGCAGTGGAGAAGCCCCTCAGAGACCCCTACAAACCTCACACATGTGTACAACATCCAAAAGTAGGAATGTGAACATCAGCCTCACAGCAGTTATCAGTGGAGACTAGGTATTACTAGAGGAAGAGGGGAAAGAAACCACTTGTATGGCCATGGGCAATGAAGTCAGGAAATGTTCACCCTCCTCCTATATCCCCTCCCTATCCCCAGTTAGGAAGGAGACATCCGAGAAGCAGGCTATGCCCTCCCATTCTACTTCAAGATGCTGAAGAAGGAGGCAGAACAAAAATGCAGACCTCCTCCCACTCAAGGCTCTGGCAATAATCCGAGTGTGCTCAATGCAGGCAGAAGGCCCATGTGTCAGAGTGGAGCAAGGGGAGAGTGCCTGGAGACCTCCCGGAGTGGAGGGAAGATTATGTACGCCTCATAGGCTATGTAAGGACAGTGACCTTAACTCATACTGAAATCAAGAGTTACTGGAAGGTTTCCAACAGAAAACTGACATAATCTGAGGCATTTTTAAAGGACCACTACAGTGACTATGTAGAGAATGGACTAGGGGCAAGGATAGAGCAGGAGAACAATTATGAGGCTATATCGTAATCCCTTCTAGTAGGCAGTGGCATGGCTGGGATGAAGGTGGTAGAAATGGCAATGTGAGAACTAGAAGGATTCTGGATATAGACAGAGCCAGTAGGATTTCCTACCTAATTTTGACCAAATCTAAGTTAAACTCTGGGCTCAGCCTTTTAATACCTTTTTAACTTGATATGGTAGGCAGAATAATAGTCCCAGAAATGACCCCATCCTAATCGCTAGAACTTGTGAATATGTCACTTTACATGATAAAAAGGACTTTGCAGATGTATTGCATTAAAGATCTTGGGGTGGGAAGGCTAGCCTGCATTATCCAAGTGGACCCAAGTCAATCCTTTGGTTTCCCTGCTGTGTTAGAGGGGAGCAGGACTGTGAGAGAAGGGCCAGATGGATGTTACAAGAAAAGGACCCAAAGCATCGCTGCCAGCTTTGAAGACAGAGGAAGGGAACCATGAGCCAGGAAATGTGAGCTGCTAGAGAAGTCAAGGAAACAATCCAGAAAGAATGCAACCCTGCCAACATCTTGATTATAGCCCTGTAAGACCTGTGTTGGACTTTAACCTACAGAACTGTAAGATAAATGTGTATTGTTTTCAGCCACAAAGTTTGCAGCAATGTGTTATAGCAGTAGTAGAATACTTATACACTTGGGCAAATCACTTAATCTCTGTTGGCCTCAGTTTCCCCATCTGAAAAAGAAGAGGGTCGTGATACTTAGGATTACTGTGAGAATCAGAAAAATGGGTGTAGGGGGTGCCTGGATGCCTCTGGCAGTTCAGTTTCGGACTCTTGATTTCGGCTCAGGTCATAATATCAGGGTTGTGAAATCCAGCCCCCCATTGGGCTCCATGCTGAATGGGGCACCTGTTTAAGAGTCTTAAGATTATCTCTGTCTCTCTGCCCCTCTCCCCACCCCCACACTCACATGAACTCTCTCTCTAAAAAGGAAGGAAGGAAGGAAGGAAGGAAGGAAGGAAGGAAGGAAGGAAGGAAGGAAGAGAGAGAGAGAGAGAGAGAGAAAGAAAGGAAGGAAGGAAGGAAGGAAGGAAGGAAGGAAGGAAGGAAGGAAGGAAGGAAGGAAGGAAGGAAGGAAGGAAGAAAAAGAAAGAAAGAAAGAAAGAAAGAAAGAAAGAAAGAAAGAAAGAAAGAAAGAAAGAAAGAAAGAAAGAAAGAAGGTGGGTGTAAAATGCTTTCCACATAATTGGTTCTAGGTTTGGTAACCATTGTTGTTGTTCTATTTATATGCTAATACTTAGACTTAAAGTAGCCCCTTTCTGCCTGTTTCTTCCCTCATTAACCTGTTGTGTCTGTTCTGGGAGGTGAAGGTCCAGATCCTTAAAGTCATATCATCTTCTGTTCAGTTCCCCTCTTTCCTTGCTTTGAGCAGATCACTTATCCTCTCTTAACCTCATTTTTACCACCTTTAAAATGGGAGTAGTGCTTGCACCATAGACTTGTTGTAAGGACTCACAATTATATGGGGCCCTCAGAAATGATCGTGTCTTTCCTTCCTCCCACCACAAAAATCCTGACTGTCTGAGGAGTGTATGGGAAAGTCCCATTTCTTTCTCTCTCTCATCCCCACAACCTTTATTTTCATTTTATCCTCTGCTCTTATGGATTCTGGTCTTGCTTCATGGGCTTCATGTCCCCTCACAACCTATTAAGAATGCTAACGAATTTTCTGAAAATTTCTTATGCTTCGAACATTAAGTTATTTCCCAAGCTCTGTTTTTCCCCTGAGAACCAAGAATGTCATTGCTTTCCCATTATTCTGATCTGCTTATTTTTACAAACATGTTGTTGAGATGAGTTGCTGTTTTCTCATCTTCTGGACAATGGAGGGCTTGCCAACTGAGAGCATGGCTTGTACTCAGCTCCTCAGAGTGCCCACTTGGGTGTTGATTAAATCAGTTTCTTAGATCTGCATCTGGACAGAAAAGGCTTGTGTGTATAATCCATCTCAGTTCCCAGTATTTATTATTCTGAGTTTTGTCTTCTACCCCCAACAGCTGGTTCTCAGACTTGCTGGGAGCACAGAAAGAACTAGAATTCCCCATATGCTGTTAACCATGCTTTCCCCCAAAATCATCTTCTGTGACCCTTCCCACACTTCCCAGCACTACATCCATACCAACACAACCATTTATTTTCCCTGTGGTCTTCTGGAATCACCAGTTTGATGCTCCTTGTGTCCTTGATGTTACTTGGTAATTTTACTTTGCATTTCCTCTAGCAGCTCTGCCTGCACCCCCTCCACCTCCAGCTCAAACTCCCTATTCCTCTCTCAGAAGACGACCTGACCTTGTATTTCACCAGAGACTGTAAAAGACTTTAAACAGGAACTTTTTCCATTTCTTCCTGCCAACATTCTTACTGTACCCACTCTCTGCTTATAACAATAGGGAAGAATTTCTATACCTTCCAACAGGTGACATCCCCCACCCCAGCTCTTCATCCAACATCATTCCATTCTCCTGGAACTTCAGTCCCACCAACAGGCCCTTCCTGTTGAATACTAGAACACTAGGATTAGCATCCTAATCCCACCTTAAACACAAATTACCCATCTGGTACCAGCCCCATTACATCTAGCAACTGCACGGTCTCCCTACTCACAGCCGAGCTTCTCTGAAGAGTTGTTTACACTGCCTCTAGTCCTGTTTACACACCAAGAGACAGGGCAGTATAGACACTAAGAGAATGGACTCATGAGCCATATTGCCTGAGAATGGATTCTGCTTCTACAATATGACTTTGGACTAGTTGCTCCATGGTGTAATTGTTAGGTTTTTTAGTAACTAAATGGAAATGAGACCACCAAGGCAAGTGAGGGTCCAAGAACAGATTTTATTGCAGGCACCCTCAGGCGAGGTTCCACGACTCACAGGGGAAAGAGAGTGAGTCGGGGAAGTCTCGCCAAGACAAGGTGGTAGGGGGTTTACATAACGTTGTAAGGCAGAACGGTTTCCTATTGGTCGGTTCATATGCAAAGGGAGGATTGCAAGCCGACCAGTCAGAGCGACTTTCACCATGCAAAGGAATGATTGCAATCCAACCAGTCAGAGTGACCCTCACTATGCAAAGGAAGGATTGCAATTCGACCAGTCAAAGGTGACTTCCTCCTCTGGGGTTTGAAGGGCATTGGGTTCGGTTGGGGAAGTCCAAAGGGGAGATGTAAGGGTCTACGTCAAGCTGTCAGTAGGTCATTGGTCCATTGACGTCCCAAGTGGAGGTGGTGACAGGAACCTCAGCCATTTTGGGGTATCCACCATCTTGAGGAGTTTCCCTTCCCGCCTGGCCCCAACAGTAATAAGAGCTTCTGCTTCATAGGGATGTTGTGATGATTAATGTAATATAATCTTCAGTGGATGTAAAGCCCAAGCATGGAGTGTGTACTGTTATCATTATGAACCCACTCCAATGGGAGTTAAGCTGCATTACTTAAGCAAAACATTTGTTGGGATTACCAGTGACTTCTATTTTGCTGAAGTCATTGAATGCTTTGTAGACCTCTCCTCCATTGATATTACAGCAGTTTTGATATTAAACTATGCCACTTCCTGAGCTACTCTTTTCTCAGACTTGGATGATGTCACAATCTCCCAATCTCCCTCCCCGTTCTCAAAATGATCCCTCATAGCATCGTCTGCAGGCTTTTCCCATTCTACCCAAACCCCTTTGCTGGAGTACTTTGGAGCCCAGGCATTGGTCTTCTTCCTTTTTTTAAGTTATTACTTTTAAATTTTATTGTGGAGAGAATACTCAACATGGGATTCACCTTCTTAACTGATGTCCTTTTCTTTTACTATCTACTGTCCCTAAGTAAACCCATCAACTCTGTTGTGTGATTTCTTCCATCCCAGATTCAGAGCTCAGAACTCTCTTCTGATACCTATTCATAAGCCTCTCATGCTTGCAATTGCACACCAAGCTCAAGCAGTTACCTGCTTTCCCAACTGTACCCCAAGATTGTATTCCCTGGGCATTGCCAGACACCCACATGTTCATGCCAGAAATCTATGAGACACCCACAACCCATCTTTCTAGAACCTTTTACAAACAGTCATTGACCAATTTCTGGCTTCTATAGTTCCAAAGTACTTAAAAAATCTTTGCCCTTTGCTCCCTCTCCACCATTAACACCATGGCCCCAGCTTCTGTTATCCCTCTCCTGAACCACTGCCCAAACTGCCATTCCCTCACTGCCATGCCTGTCTAGCTTGCAATATCCTTGGGAGATCCTTTAAAAGCACACATGACCACATCACTCCCTTGCTCAGAGAATATGGATGACTTCCCATTGCTTCTAGGAATAAAGTCCAAAAAGTTCCTTTGCATGGCTTCGGGGACCTGCACTATTTGACCCCCCTGACCTCTCTCTCTTCCTCATCCTCCTCTGTCCTCTTTGCTTGCCGGCTCCAACCATAGTGACCTTCTCTCTAATGGTCAAGAGCAATCTAAGTTTCTTCCAAGTTAAAAGCTCTCACCTTCCTCATACTCCACCCACCCTACCCCCAGTCTTGCCTCCATAATTATTTATTCTAAAGCCTCATCATTAGTTGGGTCTCAGCTCAACTATCTCTTTCTCAGGGAGGCCTTCTCTGACTCTCAGGATTTGGTTCAACCTCTCTATGGTACACCACTGTAGTGCCCTGTTCATTTTAAAAAGGAGTTGTAGTTATGTGGTTATTTGATTGATTTTTTTCAGTCTGCCCGCCCCCCCCCCCCGGGTCTCCCCCCTTCACTTTCTAGAGCAAGAGAAAAATCAGCAGTTGAATTGATCTTAAAGAAAATAAAGAGAGCTTCCCTGTCTACAGTTTTCTAAGGGTTAATACAAACACATTTCCGTTAGACATCATGTCAATCAAAACGTCAGAAAATATTCTTAAGATAGATTGCTTAATAAGAAAAATTGTGACAGTGTGTGAGTTTTAAAAGCAAGCAGATAAAGTAGGGAAAATTTAAATTATATATATATATATATATATATATATATATATATATATATATACACATACACACACACCTACCTTACACTTAGCTCAATGGTAACCATATAAAGTGGTTTACAATGTTCTTACCACCCATTTCTCTAATACTGAATTTCAGCTTGTCTCTTCTCCCGCCTGCTTGATTCACTGAAATTGCCAACTGAAGCTGATAGACTTGTAGAAAGAACCACGCAGACTGCACTCCTTGCCAGAGTGACATCCTATATGGGAAGTGACCCAGGTCATACAACAAAAACATTTTAAGTAGAAGAAAGATCTGTTTATTAGCCAAATTATAGCCTCTTCATTTCCCTGAAGTCAGCCTTCTCTGTGTCTTTGAGAGTATGGGAGCATTTGGCAGGTTCAGAACATATTCTCTGGAGGGGATTATGTGAATATCTTCACAGTGACCATCAGCTCTGCCCAGTCTCACCTTCCACAGCCTGCAGACGTTTGTGTCTCCCACAGCACCTAGCATTGCTGGTCTCCCAGGAGGCACAAAATAAACATTGATTGAAAATAAACAATTCAGATGAGAAGATATTTGTACCAGATTTGAGGGCTTTTTAAAGATTTATTTATTTATTTTTGGAGAGAGAGCGCACTTGAATGAGCATACACAGTGGGGGGCAGGGTGCAGAGAAAGAAGGAGAGAGAGTCTTCAGTGAAAAGGGGCTCAATCCCACAACCCCTGAGATCACAACCATAACAGAAACCAAGAGTCAGATGCCTAACCAACTGCACCACCCAGTTGCCCCAGTACTAGATTTGAGTTTATACCACAAGAGTGAAAAGACATCTACAGCCAAAATGATCTTTTGATTGAAATATAAAAGAAATGGCAAGAGAAATTTAGTCTAAGATAATGCAAATAATAATGCAAAACTTTGACTTTATATACACATTTAAGTAGACCCATTTCCCTAGTAATTTTCAAAGACAAGGAACTAGCGTGATTATTATCATAACATTTTAATTCTCCCTTAATATGAAAGATCTGGGTCAACGTAGACTCAGGACAAGATTCATTAACTGTCTCAAACAAGTGTTTGTGTCCCTACTCTGTGTGAGACATTGTGCTAAGTACAGGTGGTAAAACAATGTATTAAGCTTTGGCTCTGCCCTCAAGGAACTGACAGTCTGCTGAAGGATATAGAAAAATATAAAAGCAATTACCTTACAGTTGATACAGGTTGTTTCTAATAATAGAAATACAGAAGGCTCTGAAAGCTGAGAGGAACATTCCCTAACCAGACCCATAGGGTCATGAAAGGCCTTGAAAAGAAGTGACATGGGAGCTGGCCCTTGGGGATGAGTGTTAGCCATTTGAAGGGCCAGGGTAAAAGTGTCCCAGGCAGAAAAAAGAGATGGCCTGGAAGCAAGAGAGGGCAAATCATAGGCAAAGATGTTTAGTGCACTTGGAGCTGGCCATATCTTGCCCTCCTCCAATCTGGATGACCTGAAATCTACCTCTCTCCTTCCCACCAGAACTATTTTTATATTACGTCTCTACAACATCCTTCAACAAACAAACAACAAACAACCTGTTTTGTGTGTGTTCCTTTGGTTGGTTGGTTGGTTGGTTGGTTGGTTGGTTGGTTGGCTTGCCCATTTCCCATGATACCATGCTCTCTCTGATATCCTCACTTTCAGGAAGAACAGGGCCTTGGCAGGCCATGTTGATCTAGCCCTGCCCAAAATCAAACCCTCTTCGCTCCCTTTCTCCTGCTTTCTCCTGTCTCTTCTCCACCTCTTGGGCAGTGTTCTAAAATGCAAATCTGATCATGCCAATCCTCCCACTTAAAACCCTTCAATAGTTTGTTTTCTCCTGTTTGGGGTTTTTTCTTTTTGGGTAGCACTTTTATTTTTCCTTATGCCATGACGTATCCTTGGGCTGTGATATTCTCACATAACAGTAGAAAAATAAGATGTGTAAGTCATCCTTAAAAGCTGAGAAATAACTTACCAAAATCTTACGTAAATTAAGACAATGCATAAATTTACAGGTACAAATACACAAATTGTTTTGCAACCATAGTGAGTAGGTTAAGCCCCGTGCTATTCTGCTGAAAACACATTGGATAAGAAGGAAAATGGAGTCCGAAGGCTTGGATTAGCTGTTTCCTAGCTCTGCTGGAAGACTGTAAGAAAGAAGTGACAGTTCATTCATAAAGTCTTGCCAGCCTCTCGAGAAATCCAGGAATTGCCATTAGTACTCTGCAGATCTAATCAGGCCCCAGAGGAGTGAACAGCTCACACGAAATTGTCAGTTAGCCAAACACCATCACATCAGGCCAAGTCCCTTCCATAAACACATTACTCCTTGCCTCCCATTGTCACACAGATTCCCCAACTAAACGTATAAAGTTTAAACCAAACGTATGTACAGAATTTCAGAAAATGTATTTAAAAAAATAGCTAACTTGAGTACAATGCTGAACAGAGCTATTTGCCTTCCTGTCAGACGAGGACAGGTGTCTTTTTAAAAAGGCATGTTCCAGGTAGATAAGCCTAACATAAGATGTGTACAGGCAAACCTATACAAGTGAACTGACTTGTACAGGAAAGTGTATACCTGCAGCAGAGGGTTTCCACAGCCTGCAGACATTTGTATCTCCTGCAGTCCATTTAAAAGTATTTGCAATGGCAAACAGGCCAAACTCATTAGAGTTCTACTGGACAATCCACATCGGCTGGAAGGTCAAAAGAGTAGCCAGAGGCTGTAATTGCACTGAAAGGAGTGATACTTTTAATTTTCATTGTAATTGGCTCTGGGGCTGTGAGATCTGTGTTCTAAAGTCAGTAACACTGGGCTACTTGGTAATACCACTGGCCACGCAGTACACATTGTATTGACATCTGGGCCCTTCCCACATCCTATGGTTAAAGGCATTCTTGTGAGTGCCATGATTCCATGCCTAAGAAGGGTGGATTCTGGATCTCAGACCCTCTCATTTCCAGAGGCAAATGAGCTGGCCTCAGGAAGATCAATTCTATTCTCCGGAGAGGATGATAAGCAGTGGTACCTCCTGTTTGATGTCCAGGATAGGGTGGCACCACTTCTCCTGATGTCATGTACAATTTCCTTGTCTTCTATGGTAGTACAGTTATAACATCTTTTTCTCACGACCTTTAGAAATATTTTCAGCTAGCCGAGTTCAGAAATAAGCTAACAGGACTTGATGGGATGAGCCCTGGGTGTTATATGTTGGCAAATTGAATTTAAATAGAAAACATATTTTAAAATTTAAGTAAAATAAATTTTAAAAATTTAAAAAAAAAAGAGGGACACCTGGGTGGTTCAGCGGTTGAGCGTCTGCCTTTGGCTCAGGGCATGATCCCAGGGATCGAGTCCTGCATTGGGCTCCCTCCATGGGGTCTGCTTCTCCCTCTGTCTGTGTCTCTGCCTCTTTCTCTGTGTCTCTCATGAGTAAATAAGTAAAATATTTTTTAAAATAAAATAAAATAAAAAATAAAAAATTTTTAAAAATTTTTAAAAAGAAATAAGCTAAGAAGAACCAGGTGTAACCCTCATAAATGGGTTTTGTGTGGGTGACACAGTTACCCAGATCTGTACACCCAGTGCATATGACCAGGGGCATCCAGGGACAGCACAGTCAGAATAGCACCGTGCATAGCTGGGCTACTGGAGGTGTCAAACAGAACCTGTGACAGGTGGCCTTGAGCCTCAAGGGAGCTTCACTTAATAATAACATGGTACAGAAATCACTGCCAAATGTCAGATTCTCCATCTCACCCAGTAGGAAAAAGAGCCACACTCAATAGCTTTCTTTGGTGGCAGACACCTCTCTTGTTCTGGGTTCACCATCTATATGATTCTCCCTCTGCTCCATACCTACCATGACATCCTGTTGTTTTATGCAATAACAGAAGACAACCAGACACACTGATTATCATCTTTAGCAGAGACATCTTTCCTCATGCCTGAGCCACTGTTGAGCGAAAGAACAGGGACTTCTCGATTCTTCTTGATACTTTCATTTCCCACCTACACAGATGAAAAAGAACTGGCCTTGAGGAAGTGACAGCATTTGGAGAGCGTTTTACTGCTGAAACCCTTTAGTGGCCTCAAAAGTCCTATATAACCTCATCCTGCCCTTGCTTACTCACCCTCTTCCCTTCAGTCACACTGAACTTTTTTCCATCCTTCAGACGCACCATGCTCTCTCTTGCCCAAGACATTCATACTATGTCCTTCTTTCACCTTTCACCCTGTTGTCTGGCTTTCATTCCAGATGGCAAAATTCTAATGGTGGGAGCTATGCTTCTTGTTTTTAATATCCCTACCTCCTAGCAAAATGTTTGGCTCAAAAGCATGTGTTAAATACAGAGATGAGGGCTCCTGGGTGGCTCAGTCGGTTAAGTGTCTGCCTTCAGCTCAGGTCATAATCCCAGGGTGCTGGGATCATGTCACGCTCCCTGCACAGTGAAGAATCTGCTTCTCCCTCTCCCTCTGCCTGCCACTCCCCCCTGATTGTGTTCTCATGCCTCTTCTCTCTCTCTCTCTCTGACTCTCTCTCTCTGTCTAATAAGTAAATAAAGTCTTTTAAAAAAAGAGATAAATGACTAAGAAGAAACTGTAAGCAAACGTTAAGGTCTAGTGACCACAAGCTGGGTGATTTGTTCTCTTGGCTTCTATTGTCTTTGTGACGTGAAAGGGTTTTTTTGGTTTACTTTTTTTTTTTTTAAGGGAATAATACAATAAACCCATCACTACTACCCATCACCTAGCTTCAATAATTATCAATATATTGCCAAACTTGTTTCATTTACACCTATAACTTGTTAGATCTTTATAGATATATAATTTACATATAATCCAATGGTTTTTAAGAAATTCATGAGCTTGTGCAGCCTTCACACTTACTTATTCCAGAACATTTTTATCACCCCCAAAAGAATCCCTGTGCCCTTTAAGCAGTCACTCTCATTGTCTCCTCCCTGTAGCCTCCAGAAATGACTGCTCTATTTTCTCTTTACATGGATTTGCCTATTCTAGATATTTCATATAAATGGAACCATATAGTACGTGGCCTTTTGTGTCTGGTTTCTTTCACTCATCATGATGTTTTTAAGATTCATCCATGTTGTAGCATGTATTAGCACTACATTCCTTTTTATAGCCAAATAACATTCCATTGTATAGATACAGCACAATTTGTTTGGATATTTGGGGGTTATTTCTAGCTTTTTAGCTAAAGATGGAAATGTGAATGTATAAGGTATCCACATAGTTAAAAGGAGAAAGAGCTTACAGGGAGGCACAAAGATTTCAGGCCACGGAGAAACCTGGTTGAATTTGATACCACAAAACAATGCACTATCATATAATTTTATGGCACACAAAATCCTTTGCAGTGAGCTCTGCCTCTTCCACAGAATTCCATACACCAGTTCTACTAAACTTGTAGTTCCTTGAACTTGGTCTCACTCACTCCTTTTCTCTGTGGGGACCATTTGTTTCCAGGGCTTACCTCTGCTTGCCATCTATCTTTGAGTCTCTGATCAAATGTCACTTCACCCAGGAAACCATCCCTGACACTGTAGTTGGTGTTAGGTGCTCCTCTCAGGTATCCCCATGGCATCCCTAATCACCTCATCAGACAGCACTTAAAGCACTACTTTGAAATCTCACCCCTGTACCACCACTGGACTATAAGCTTGTGGGCAGGAACTACTAAGACATTCTCCAAATTATCCCCAACACCTAAGAGAGTGCCTGGTGCACAACTGGAGCCCAGTAAATTTTGAAGGAATGAATGAATGAATGATGCATGCTTTCAATACCATGAATCCATGAGGGTCAAAGATTGTAAGAACTGGAGCAGGACGACAATGTGGATCAGTTGCAACTCTTCCCAAACTAATTTTCACACCTTTAAAAATAGGTGAGAATGGGAATATTTGTCAAAACATATATTTGTATTTCTGAACAAGTTTCCTGTCAAAAGTAAATTTTTTCAGAAATATTAGCTTATCAATTCTCCCACTTTCTTTGTCTACATTTGCTGTTCCATTCTTGAATGAAGATTTCTAAAACAAAATTGAAAAGTGGCAAGAGGCAACTCACTCAGGTGAACACAGATAGTAAGAATAGAGTACTAGCCAGGATCTCAATATAATATAGCATTAGGAATAGCCTCTTAATTGATATTGAAGAGTGTTAAAGACTTTTTCCAAAAGAAAGAAAACTGTTAGTGATATACCTGCCCTATTACCATTAATTTTGTTAATTTTTTATTCTTTTTTGTTAACTCAATTACAATTTTGGCTGTGTATACTCCCCAAAATTATTAAATTATGAAAATCTGGATTTTTAATAGCATATTGGGTTAATAGGGATATTGCCTGAAATTGACCAAATAAATCCTTCTGTAAAATAATCACACAAAAAATACGTATGTTTAAAACATTGTATGCTCCAAGCTTTTGGATAAATATTCCTCTGAGGAAAGGACTGTGTAGAGAAAGAAATATCTGACACATACAAATTAAGTGAGGTTGATCTATTGAAATGTAGCTGGCAACAGTCCAGCTTCTTAGTTTGCTTTTAATAGTTTATTTCTAAGTGCATGCATCTTTAAACTAGCTATATAGCTTGTTTTTACAAGAGACAAATAGTGGGAGATGGCTCTAAATTGGCTCTTGCTTTGCAATCCAAAGTATATCTTAATGCAAGTTCCCCTGTGCTTATCTAATAATGAGGTTGGACAAGAATAATGCTGCCTTGGATTGCAATGTTGAAGGCATTCATTAAAGTTAATAATCAGTGCTCTTGCATAGAGGCTTTATGCCTAACATTGATCGGCTCTTTGTTGTGTGGAGTTTGCTTGCATTCAAGTAGTAAGAAGCTCACCACAAAGGCCATCAGGTAGGTTTCCATGGTAGCAGTCCTTCTTTTGTTATTCTCATTTGTAACATAGACACTATCCAAATACTCACCGTGTCACTGCTTAATGAAAAGAAATAGAATATTAATAATGCCAGTATAGTCAGGAAGATGGTCTTTGGGTGCGACAATGAGGGAGGGCATGCTGTCTCCTCAGGTTTTCTTTTAAGCAGCCATCCACTGTGTGAGACTAGTGTCCCTTTAATCTTATTACATTATGTCATATTAATGACCTTCAGTGGTCTCATATTATACTCTAGGGACAAATAGAATTAAATGATGGATAGAATCATTTCATCAATGCCAAACCCAACAAAATACAAGTTTGCAACTGTACACTAATAATGCAATGTAAAACTGTAGAAGAAAAAAATCAACTTTTTAAAACATAAAGATAACATTAAAAAATGTAAATAGCTTTGGGTTTTGTTGTGTTTGTGTATGTGTTCATTTTTCTTAGTGACTCAACACCTGGATGTCTCATTGTCTGTTGTCTAAAACAACTGCATTCTGGTAAGTGTCGTTTTCCTTTAGTTGTGACTCAATTACTAGAGCCCATAGCAGCACGTGGGAGCTTTATTATGCAGTCCTGTCTTGTTCTAACAGAGATTACAAGAGAAGTCACCTGGTATGCAGTCATTCAAATAAACAGAAGAATTTACTAAAGCTTAGCATCGTTCTTCTAGTCAGCTTTGCCGAAACGTCTTTTCTGCCACTTTCTCAAGAGAAAGTAAGAAGTATAACTCTGACTTAATTTAATTTAATTTACCTTTCTCCTTCCCCCAGGCTAGGAGAACTGAAAACATTTTATGAACTGGTAGGATTTTAGTACTTCAGTTTTAGCTACTTTAATTTATGAGAATTCCACAGGGCATTGTGTGGCTTTCCCAAGTTGTTTTAGCCTTCATTATAAATGACCTAAGTAGATGTAACATGCATGGAGGTATGTAAATTTTCTACCGTATAATTAAATACATTTTAAAATATTTAAAAAGAAACTTCAATGAGATGGAGAATAAGAATTAATAGGGAATTAGATATTAATTTGGCCAGTGATGCAGAAATGGAAAGGAACCAAGATTAGGATGGAAAGAGAGAGATTCAAGGTCACTAGGACTAGAAACTACTGACCAAAAAGAGGGGATACAGCAGAACACTGTGAGCAGGAAGGAGTGGAAGCAGAGCCACTGGAAGCAGACCAGAAGAAGGTCCAGCCTTCTGTTTAATGGATGTAAATTTTAAATTGCAAAAAAAAAAAAAAAATTGCCCTGCATTTTGAATGAAGTCACCAGTGTTGAGGTGGAAATACTCTCTACTTTTATCCTAAACTATCTTTCTAGACCTACCCTTTATTCACATATTTATTTGTACTACAGATGTATACATTACTCAGTCAGTGTTGGCTGTATTAGGTAATAGAGATTCAAAGATGAACGAGATCAATGGTGAAAAGCTAGGAAAAGCCAAGACGAATGACAAAATAATAATTGTGATATACACCCAGAACATTCTCACCAACATAGAACATCTTGGAAGGGGAAGAACTTTACCAGAGTTTTAACAGACATGGAGAAAAGGAAATTACTCTAGCCCTTTCTCTATCTTTCCCATCTCACAGCTAGAAACATAGGCTCACTAAAAGAGTAAGATTTAACCATATGATTATAGAACATATCCCCATCCTCACACCTACCACCACATCAACAGGGCTCCAGTATAATAGTGGATTACAACTGAGAGAGCTACAAGACATGGATGCTATTTAAGAAGGAGTTCTTAGGGAAACTTGAAGATAAAAGGGAAAGAAAAACAAGGATACTAAAGAAAATCAGAGCCTCTGGCACTTATGGCTGTAGCAAACTTTAAACACAGTCCAAGTCTTAGACTAACACACTAAAGTTCTATTTACTTCACTGTCTACTACCAGAAATATCATGGCTGACTTTTAACAACAACAACAAAAATTACAAAGCATGATAATAGCAAAGAAAAAATAGATTCTGAAGAGATGAAGCCAGCCATCATCAGAGTCAGCTGTGGCACAGATTTTGGAATTATAATGAGTTTAAAATAACTATGATGAATAGGTTAAAGGATCTCATGGTAAAAGTAGACAACATGCAAAAACATGGAACGCTGGAAGGAAAACATGTAAAAACAACAAAACATTGGAAGCAGAGTCAGAAACTCAAAGAATCAAAAAGAAATGTTACAAGTCAAAGACACAGTAACAGAAATGAAGAACAGCTTTGATGGACTCATAAGTAGACTGGACACAGCCAAGAACAGAATCAGTGAGCTTGACTGATATATTAGTAGAAACTTCTCAAACTGAAATGCAGGGGAAAAAAAGAATAAAAAAGGTGGGACAGAAAACCCAAGAATTGTGGGGCAATTTCAAAAGGTCTAACATACATAAAATTGGAATATCAGAAGGAGAAGAGAAAAAAGAACAGAAAAAGTATTTTAAGTAATAATAGCCAAGAATTTCCTAAAATTAATGACAAACACCAAACCACAGATCTAGATCCAGGAAGTTTAAATACCAAGCAGGTTAAGTACCAATAAATGTACAAATATTGTATGCAAGTTGCAGAAAGTTGAATGAAGCTAGAGCAAGGTTGCAAGAGTAGAGGATACCTTTTACATATAAAGCAATGAGGATAAGGATTTATAGCATGCTTATCATTAGAAAGCATTGCAGGCAAGAAGAGAGCAGGGTAAGCTATTTAAAGTGTTGAAAGATGGGATCCCTGGGTGGCGCAGCAGTTTAGCCCCCGCCTTTGGCCCAAGGCGCGATCCTGGAGACCCGAGATCGAATCCCACATCGGGCTCCTGATGCATGGAGCCTGCTTCTCCCTCTGCCTATGTCTCTGCCTCTCTCTCTCTGTGTGTGTGACTATCATAAATAAATAAAAATTAAAAAATAAAAAAAATAAAAATAAAGTGTTGAAAGAAAAAAAAAACTAGAATTTTACATCCAGCAAAATTATTCTTTAAAAGTGAAGGAGGGGTGCCTGGCTAGCTCAGTGAGTGCAGCATGTAACTCATGATCTCAGGGTTGTGAGTTCAAGCCCCACGTTGGGCATAGAATTTACTTTAAAAAAAAATAAAAATAAAGTGAAAGAGAAATAAAGATTTTTCTAAGACAAGCAAAAATTGAGAGTTCACTGCCCACAGAACTGCCTTAGAAAAAACTTTAAAGGTGTTCTTAAGAGAGAAAGAAAATCATTTAGGTCAGAAATTTGGATCTACATAAAGAAAGGAAGAACATAGAAAAAAGAATAAGTAAAAGCAAAATAAAATATTTTTCTTATTCTTAATTGATCTATTAGAGAAGTGCTGTTGACAATTACAGTAGTAATAATGTATTGGGTGATTATTGTATGTGGATAACTGAAATGACGACAACAAAGTCTTAAGGCATAAAAGGGAGAAATTAGGACTATCTTATTGTTAGGTACCTGCACTACCTATGAATCAATATTTGAAAGCTGATTTAGATTAGTTTTAAATGTGTATTGCAACTCTAGGGAAACATTAAGGAAAGAACTGAAGAAAAGAGGTATAACTGACATTCTAAGAGAGAAGAGAAAATGGAAGCATACAGAATTAGTTAAATCAGAGAAAACAGAAAAGAGATGGAAGAAAAAATAAACAAGAAACAAGTACAACGAATGGAAAACACAAACAGGGTAGTTATTAATCCAACTATGTCAATAGTTATTTTAAATATGAATGATCTAAATATAGCAATCTAAAGACAAAGAGTGTCACAGTGGATAAAATAACAATACCAAATAAGTATTACCTAAAGAAACCTACTTTAAATGTAAAGGCATAGATAGGCTAAGCATAAAGATAGAGAAATATATAACATGCTAATGCTAATCAAAATAAAGATAGTATAGCTATATTTATTTCAGACAAAATACACTTCAGAACAAACAAAATTATCATGGATAAAGAGAAATGTTACATGACAAAAGGATTAATTCTCAAAGAAGACATAATCTTTAATGTGTATACATCTAACAACAGAACATTAAAATATGGGAGGCAAAAACTGATAGAACTGCAAGAAGACCTATATAAATCCTCTATTATACTTAGCAACTTCAACAACTCTTTCAATATTTTATATATCAAACAAGCAAAAAAATTGTAAGGATAGAGGTGACCTGAGCAGTACCTTCTATAAGCTTGATCTAATTGACATGTATAGGATACTGTATTCAGAAAGAGCAGAGTAGACATTCTACTCAAGCTCACATGGAACATTTACCAAGACAAATCATATTCTAGGCCATAAAACACATCTTAACAAATTTAAAGAATAGAAGTCATACAATGTATGTTCACAGTCCACAATAGAATTAAACTACAAATCAAGGGACCCCTGAGAGACTCAATTGGTGAAGCAGTTGGCTCTTGATTTTGGCTTAAGTCATGATCTCAGAGTGGTGAGATCAAGCCCCCATGTCAGGCTTTGCACTGGGCATGGAGCCTGCTTAAGATTCCCTCCCCCAACCCTCCTCCCTGCTTTCTCTTGAAAAAATAAAAATAGGGATCCCTGGGTGGCGCAGCGGTTTGGCGCCTGCCTTTGGCCCAGGGCGTGATCCTGAAGACCCGGGATCGAATCCCACGTCAGGCTCCCGGTGCATGGAGCCTGCTTCTCCCTCTGCCTGTGTCTCTGCCTCTCTCTCTCTCTCTCTCTCTCTCTCTGTGTGTGACTATTATAAATAAATAAAAATTAAAAAAATAAAATAAAATAATAAAAATAAATAATAAATAAATAAACTACAAATCAATAAAAGATAGCTAGAAAATCTCAAAATATTTGGAGATGAAGTAACACACTAATGAATAACACATGTGCCAAAGACTAAGCATCAAAAGAAATTCAAAATATTGTTAACTGAGAAAAAAGATGGAAATGCAAGTTATCAAAATTTTTAGGATTCAGAGAAAGCAGTGCTTAGAGGTTGATTTAGAACATTAGATGTGTATATTAGAAAAGAAATAGACATTAAAATAATAATTGAGGAAAATTGTGAACAACTCCTTGCCCACAAATTTGATAATCTAGATGAAATGGGCCAATCTACCAAAACTCACTCAAGGAGAAATGGATCATGTGAGTAGGCCTGAATCTACTAGAGAAATTGTATCAATTATTAGTAACCTTCCAAAACAAAAAGCACCAGGCCCATATGGTTTCACTGGTGAATTCTACCAAACATTTAAGGAAGAAATGGTACCAAGTCTCCACAATCTCTTTCAGAATATAGTAGCAGAGGGAATGCCTCCTAACTAATTCTATGAATCCAGCATTACCTTAAAAAAGAAAAAAAAAAAAAAAAAACTAGAGAAAGACATTACAAGAAAAGAAACCTACAAACATATATCTCTCATGAACATAGATGTAAAAATCCTCAAAAATATTTGCAAAGCAGGGAGAAGTTAAGATGGCAGAGTAGTAGTGGGACCCTGAGCTTGCCTTGTCCTTTGAACACAGCTAGATCAACATCCAACTACTTTGAACAACTAGGAATATGATCTGAGGATTAGAAAACTATCCACACACTTGGAGGGAGAGAACATGGCAGAGCAGGGTTTGGAGCTGTGAATTGTGGGAGAGGAAAGTCATGAGCCATGGAGGGGAGGGAGCCCTTTTAATGGAGCAAAGTCATAGAGAAGAAGAAAGTAGGAGAGAGCACAGTGGGTAGGGAATTGGAATTGCACAATAAGCCATGGTGAGATCCCCTGGGTTGCACTGGAAGAGATCATTTCCCTTCCCAGATTACATTTGGAGGAGTATATTTTTTCACTCCAAGGACAGAAGGCCACAGGGAGCCATTGAATGATGCTCAACAGCAGGGTCACAGGTGTGAGCAGAAGGCAGATAACCTTGTAGCAGCTTTTCATTGTGAGCCCCATTAGATCTAAACCACCAAGCAACTGCTTTTCTGGGACAGAACTGAGTAGAGAGAAGAGACATGTGCCAACTGCAGATAACCTGGCCACTGCTTTTCTCTTTCTGCCACAATAGATTCAAGCCTCTGTATGACTGCTTTTTCTGGGACAGAATGGAGTAGGGGACTGAGTCGCATGCAGATGGCAGATAACCTTGTTGCAGCTTTTCACTATGCATCACGATAAACTCTAGCTGCCATGTGCTTACTGTGTGACTACTTTTCTGGGACAGGACAGTGCTGGGCACACCACAAGTCTCTTCTTGGGGAAGGAGAGTGGGTTTGCACCTTGCAGGCCCCTTAAAACTTGGAGTTTTGAATCCCAGCCACCAGCCAGAGATAAAATGTAGAATATCTGTGGTGCTGGGCATGCAGACAAGCCTGGGAACAAATAGGTTAAGGGCAAGGAACTAACAAAAGCCTGGGACACAGTTCCCTTTTCTGTAAGGGCCTCCTGAACAGCAGTGGCCAGGAGTTCCCCTCCCCAGGGATGAGAGGACAGGTGGTGCAATCTTCCTCCTCCACCACCACTCCCTGCACTACCCACCACCACAGCTGGACTTCAGAGAGAAACAGTTTCTCTTCCCAACCCCCTGAACCTGGCAGGGATATCAATACAAGGACAAGTGAGTTTGTAAGCCAGCCCAATGGGCCTCTCCCTCAGAAAACCAACACAGGCCTTCCATATGTACCAAATCTACTGATTAAAGAGTCCTCCAAAATGTCAGCTTCTGGTGGAAATAGGACCAGACTTCCTTCTTTTTTTTTTCTTTCTGCTTCTTAACCTTTTAAATTTTTTTTTAATTTTTTATTTCTTATTTTTTTTATCTTTTATTTTCTCTTTATCTTTTTTTGGGGGGGGTTATCAGGCTTATAATTTTTTGTTCATATGCTAAGTGATTTGTTTCCTTTTCTTATTTTTCAGATCAGTCTTATTTTTTTCTCTTTTCTCCCTTTCTTACTCCTTTTTCCTTCTTTCTCTTTCTTTAGAACCAGGCTTATAGTTTTTTGTTTGTCTTTTTTTTCCTGTTTTATTCCTTTTCCTTTTCTCTTGTCTTGGATCAGGCTTTTTTTTTTTTTTTTTTTTTTTTTTCTTCTCCAGACTTATCTTAACAAACAAGTCAAAGCACCCTTAGTTAAATGTCCAGACACTCTCCACTAAGCAAGGAGGAATCCTGTAAAGGGCGGACCAGTGGGGAAAAGCAGCCAAAACTCAGAGTGTATACAGTATACACTAGAAGCCCTTCCTGAAGTTTCTGTTGTTATTGTTGCTGTTGTTTTTTTTTCCTTTGTTCCTTTCTTTTCTGGACAAAATGACAAGATGGAGAAATTCACTGCAAAAGAAAGAACAGGAGGTAGTACTCACAGCCAGGGATTTAATCAATATGGATATAATAAGATGTCTGAACTAGAATTTAGAACAATGATTTTGAAGATTTTAGCTGGGCTTGAAAAAAATCATAGAAGACATTAGGGAATCCCTTACTGTGGAGATAAAAGAACTAAAATCTAGTCAGGCTGAAATTAAAAATATTATAACTGAGATGCAGTCCCAAATGGAGGCCATAAAAATGAGGATGAACAAAACAGAAGAGCAAATCAGTGATATAGAAGATAAAATTATGGAAAATAATGAAACTGAAAAGAAGAGGGAAGAAAACTATTAGATCATGAAGGTAAATTTAAGTAACTCAGCAATTCCATAAAGTGAAATAATATCTGTATTACAGGAGTTCCAGAAGAAAACCAGCAGGGGAAAAAGGGGCAGAAGATTTATTTGAACAAATTATAGTGAGAATTTCCCTAATCTGGGGAAGGAAACAGGCATTCAAGTCCAAGAGGAACAAAGAACTCCCCTGAAAATCAACAAAAATAGGTCAACACCTCAAAATGTTATACTGAAACCTGCAAATTACAAAGATAAGAAAAAATTCTGAAAGCAGCTTGAGACAAATGGTGCTTAACCTACAAGGGTAGATGCATAAGGCTGGCAGGAGACCTGTCCACAGAAACCTGGCAGGCCAAAAAGGACTGGCATGATATATTCAATGTGCTAAATGGAAAAAAATATGGAGCCAAGAATACTTTATCCAGCAAGGCTGTCATTCAGAATAGAAGGAGAGATAGACTTTCCAAGACAAACAAAAACTAAAGGAATTCATGAACACTAAACCAGCCCTGCAAGAAATATTAAAGGGGACCCTTTGAACAGAGACAGAGACCAAAAGTAATAAAGAACAGATACAATCTACAGGAACTGCAACTTTACAAGCAATACAATGGCATTCAATTCATATATTTCAATAATTACTCTTAATGTAAATGGACTAAATGCTGTTATCAAGAACCTTAGGATATAAGAATACATTTAAAAACAAACAAACAAACAAGACCCATCAATATGCTGCTTACAAAAGACTCAGTTGAGACCCAAAGACACCTCCATATTGAAAGTGAGGGGGTGGAGAACCATTTGTCATGCTAACAGACATCAAAAGAAAGCTGGAGTAGCCATTCTTACATCAGACAAACTAGATTTTAAGCCAAAGACATAATAAGAGATGAAGAAGGACACTATATCATAATAATAGGTTCTATTCAACAAGAAGATCTAACAATTACAAATATTTATGTCCCTAACTTGGGAACAGCAAAATATATAAATCAATTAATAACAAAATTAAAGAAATTCATGGATAATAATACAATAATAATATAATACAATAGTAGTAAGGGACTTTAACATCCCACTCACAGCAATGGATAGACCATCTAATTAGATCAACGCAAGGAAACAAAGATTTTGAATGACACACTGACCCAGGTGGACTTAACAGATATATTCAGAGCATTTCATCCTAAAGCAGCAGAATACTCACTCTTTTAGAATGCACATAGAACATTCTCCAGAGTAGATCACATACTGAGTCACAAATCAGGTCTCAATTGGTACCAAAAGATTGAGATCATACTATGCATATTTTCAGACCACAATGTTATGAAACTTTAAGTCAACCACAATGAAAAATTGAGAAGGACCACAAATACATGGAAGTTAAAGAACACTCTATTAAAGAATGAATGAGTCAACCAGCAAGTTAAAGAATTTAAAAATACGTGGAAGCAAATGAAAATGAAAACACAACAGTTCAAAAACCTTTGGGGGCACCTGAGTGGCTCAGTGGTTGAGCATCTGCCTTTGGCTCAGATCGTGATCCCAGGGTCCTGGGATCGAGTCCCACATCAGGCTCCCCACAAGGAGCCTGCTTCTCCCTCTGCCTATGTCTCTGCCTCTCTCTGTGTGTCTCTCATGAATAAATAAATAAGCCTTTAAAAAAAAAAAAAAAACCTTGGGATATAGCAAAGGTGGTTCCAAGAGGGAAGTATATAGCAATATAGGTCTTCCTCAAGCAGCAAGAAAAGTCTCAAATACACAACCCTACCTTACACAGCAAATAAAGCCTAAATCCAGCAGGGGAAGAGAAATAATAAAGATTAGAGCAGAAATCGATGGTACAGAATTTTTTAAAAACAGTAGAAAAGATCAATGAAAGTAGGAGCTGGTTCTTTGAAAGCATTAACAAAATTGATAAACCTCCAGCCCAACTTATCACCAAGAAAGAGAGAGAGAGAAGACTCAAATAAATAAAATCATGAATGAAAGAAAAGAGATCACAACCAACACCACAGAAATATAAACAACTATAAGAGAATATTGTGAGTAATTATATGCCAACAAATTAAGCAATGTGGAAGAAATGGATAAATTCCTAGAAACATATGAATTACCAAAACTGAAACAGGAAGAAACAGAATACCTGAACAGACCCATAACCCAGCAAAGAAATTGATCAGTAATAAAAAACTTCCCAACAAACAAGAGTCCAAGGCCGGATGGCTTCCCAGGAGACTTCTACAAAACATTTAAAGAAGAATGCATGCCTATTCTTCTGAAACTATTCCCAAAAAAAGAAGTGGAAGGAAAACTTCCAAACTCATTCTGTGAGGCCAGCAAAAACATTTGGGTTTTGATCCCAAAACCAGACAAACACCCTACTAAAAAGGAGAAATACAGACCAATATCCCTGACAAACATGGAAGCAAAAATTCTCACCAAGATACTAGGTAATGAGATCCAACAGTACTTTAAAAGGATTATTCACCATGACCAAATGGAATTTATTCCTAGGCTGCAGGGGTGGTCCGACATCTGCAAATCAATCAATGTGAGATATCATATTAATAAAAGAAAGGAAAAGGACCATATGATCCTCTCAATAGATGCAGAAAAGCATTGACAAAATACAGTGTCCTTTCTTGATAAAAAAAAAAAAAAAAAAACCCTCCACCATGTAGAGGTAGAGGGAACACACCTTAACATTATAAAAGCCATATGTGAAAGACTCAAAGCAAATATCATCCTCAAGGGGGAAAAAGCTTTCAGCTTTTCCCCTAAGGTCAGGAACATGACAGGGATGTCCATTCTCACCACTGTTGTTCAGCATAGTACTGGAAGTGTTAGCGTCAGCAATCAGACAGCAAAAAGAAATAAAAAGCATCCATACTGGCAAAGAAGAAATAAAACTATCATTTCACAGACAACATGATACTCCATGTAGAAAACCCAAAAGAGGGCAGCCCCGGTGGCGCAGCGGTTTAGCGCCGCCTGCAGCCCAGAGTGATCCTGGAGACCGGGGATCAAGTCCCACGTCAGGCTCCCTGCATGGACTTCTCCCTCTGCCTGTGTCTCTGCCTCTCTCTCTCTCTCTCTCTGTCTGAATAAATAAATAAAAATTTTAAAATCTTTAAAAAAAAAAGAAAACCCAAAAGACTCCACCAAAAAGTTGCTAGAACTGATACAAGGATTCAACAAAGTCACAGGATATAAAATCAATGCACAGAAGTTGCATTTCTGTACACTAACAATGATGCAACAGAAGGAGAAATCAAGGAATCAATCCCATTTACAGTTGAAACAAAACCCGTAAGATACCTAGGAATAAACCTAACCAAAGAGGTAAAAGATCCGTACTCCAAAACTATAGAACACTTATGAAAAAAATCAAGGAAGATACAAAGAAATGGGAAAACATTCCATGCTCATGGATGGGAAGAACAAATATTGTTAAAAAGTCTATGCTACCCAAAGCAATTTACACATTCAATTCAATCCCTATCAAACTCTCTCTTTCCCTCTCAAATAAATAAATAAAATCTTCAAAAAAGATGACTCAGCAAAATATGAATAGAGAAGAACTTTCTCATATTGTCAAAGAACATTTAAAAACCTATAACTAACATCATACTTAATGTAAAAAAAATAAAAATAAAAAATGGATGCTTTATCCTTAAGACTGGGAACAAGGCAAAGATGTCCTCTCTCACCATTTCTATTCAGTATCATATGGTAAGTCCTAGCCAGTGCAATAATACAAGAAAGGAAAGTGAAAGTAATATACAGATGAAGAGGAAAGAATAAAACTTTGTTCACAGATCACATGATTATTTATGTAGACAATTCCAAAGAATTAATCAAAAACTCCTGAAACTAGTCACTGGGTATAAGGTTTATATACAAAAATGAATTGATT
The DNA here is from genome assembly GCF_003254725.2 of Canis lupus dingo. Classification (NCBI taxonomy): domain Eukaryota; kingdom Metazoa; phylum Chordata; class Mammalia; order Carnivora; family Canidae; genus Canis; species Canis lupus. The sequence goes on from NC_064243.1 coordinate 34,863,969, forward strand.
TCTTACATACTAGCGATGGACAGGTAGTGTCTGAACTGAAAACAGTACCACTTACAATTGCACCAAAAAATGAAATACTTAGATATAAATCTAACAAGATATGTCCAAGGTCTATATGTAAAAACTATAGAAAGCTGATGAAAGAAATAAATAAGATGTAAAGAAGTGGAGAGACCGTCTATATTCATAGATTGGAAGACCCAATATTATTAAGATGTTAATTCTTATCAGCTTATTCTATAGATTCAACATAAGTCTAATCAAAATCCCAGCAAATTATTTTGTGGATCTTGACAAATCAATTCTAAAGTTTATGTTGAAAAGCAAAGGACTCAGAATAGCCAACTCAATGTTGAAGAAAAAGAAAATTGGAGAACTGATACTACCTGACATCAAGACTTCTTATAAAGCAACAGTAATCAAGACACTCTGGTCCTGGCAAAAGAATAGATGCAAAGGTCACAGAATAGAACAGAGAACCCAGAAATGGATCCACATAAATGTAGTCTACTGATATTTGACAAAGAAGCAAAGGCAATTCAATGAATAAAGGATAACTTTTCAACAAATGGTACTGAAACAATTTGAAGTCCATGTGAAAAAAACAGTCAATTTGGATACAAACCCTATAACTTTCACAAAACTTAACTCAGAATGTGTTACAAACCTAACTGTCAAGCTCAGAACTATAAACTTTCAGAAGAAAACAAGGAATTGCAGTTTGCTGGAGTTTTTAGATATAACATCAAAAGCATAAGAAAAGTAATTTAGCCCACCCAAATATGATATAATATTTGATGGATAAAAAATAAGAAAAAAGGAGGAGAGGGGCTATAAGACAGCTGAACCCATATCTTTCATGCTAGGAATCAAAAGACTTGGGGAATCTTTTGGGAATCAACATTTATCTAATGTTGATAAATCAAGAATATTGGCAATATATGGCTATTTTTAAGAAATATAGTTATAAGAGCTAAATAAACAGCTGAAATTGTTGAATATGGCTTCCTCTGGGGATCAGGACAGGGCATAGGAAAGAGACAAAGAGTTACCTACAGTTGGGTATGGCAATGACTTTCTGCCTTTTAATATAAACTTTCTAGGGCTTTTGCTAGCTTAACTTTGATAAAAATTAAAATGAAGATGAAAAATGAACATTATAACTCAGCTTAAAAAAATAATAATAATTGGCCCTCCCATCCCTCCCTTGCAGTAGCACGGGCATAATACTATGGTGTCATCTAATGTCTGTATTTCTGTTGTACTGGAAGCCCTGTCACAAGGATAGGACCACGTCTCCATTACATACTGCTATATTTATGTGTCTGACACCTTCTAGACACTGGGTCATATTTATTGAAGGAAAAAACATTTAATAGTTGTAGAAGAAGTACACAGAGGACAGGTGTGACAAATAACACAGAGATAGCCTCACTGCAATTGGAGACTGGGCAGTGGCACAAAGCAAGAGCTCAAGAAATGTCTGGAAATTTGCTATTTCTTAAAGAAGGTTGGCAATTAGAGAGAAAGATTGGTGGTTCAAGGAGGTAGCAGGATCAAGGCAGATGTAATCATGGCAGGGTTAACGAGAACGTCGCAGTCCTAAAAATAAGAATCTATAGAAGGAGAAGAACAAAATGTGCTAGAGAGACATTAGAGATCACTTCTGGAAAATATGGAAAATTATGATTTTCCAATGTGGGATTTAGGGTGTTCCAGAGCTAGCAGTTTAAGTGCATGGGTTTCTCACTACCACAGCCAACTCTGATGATTGCTCAGGCCGTAGGAGTCCCTTGCTGACCACATTCCCCACCTCTTTCTAGAAAGAACACATGTTTCCTACAATGTTGTTCAATGTGTCAACTTGATGTTTGGCATCCATATACTTTAAGAAGGTCCAAATTATTAAAGTTAAGCAAAACCAGTCATGAATTTTATTAAAGGAAATTTGAATTGAGTTCTCTCTGGGGAAACATCACCATAAGACCAGGTAAGCTGGAGAAAGTAGAACTCAAAGGAAGCAAATAATTTGAAACCAATTTAGACATGTGCCAGGAAATGTGTTGGGAGAAAATGTTCTGAGGTAGACTATTGGCCTGCCTGTGTGGATAAATTACTCTGGTATTTGTGATTTAGAATCAGGAAGAAAACATATTTCCTCATTACCTCATTACAGGAATTCATTCTGGGAGGCATGCACAATTTGCCTTTTCCCCAGGGATGGGTGGGGGGACTTGTAACCTTGAAAATATCTTTGTGTGTGAGAAGGAGAGAAAAAATATTATATATTTCTGCATACAGAGAAGCAGTGGGAAGATTTTGTTTCATTTGCTTTTTTTTTTTTAATCTAACCTAAGTTGACTGTGCTAAGATAGGCAGTATTGTTTATACCCCTATAGAAGAGAGAAACTGAGGCTCTTAAATAATACTCAAAGAGACCTAACTACTATGTGGATAAGCTGGAAGTTGATCTGTAGTATAGATGTAACAGCTACATAGACAGACCGGCTCCATAATTTGTGGGGCCGGTGCAAAATAAAAATTTGGAGCCCCTGGTTCAAAAACAATTAAGAATTTTAAGATAGAGAAGCAGAGCATTAAACCAAATGTGGGGCCCTTCTGATCACAGGGCCACATGTGACTGGATAAGGTAGTCACTCATAAATCTGGCCTCAAGTATAGGTATGTAAATTTGAGCTAGCTCCAATGAGAAAATTGGAAAGTCATTAATAAATTGGAAATTATGATTATACCTTAAAAATTATCTTGAAGAATACTCTATGAAACCCACAGTAAATGAAGAGTTACATAATTATATCTGTAACTTCTAAAATTACCTCTGTAACTGAGCTACAGGATATTTCAACACTGTCTCAGATGGGATCCTTCCATGTGGTATTTCCTTATGAACTGATGCATTAATTCTCTGGCACTACTGTACACATCACTATAGAGAACTTTTTGAGATGTGTTTGCAGAGCCCTGTTCCCATCTAGGCAGATATCCTTTGTCATAATCCCCGGGGCCCGCAGCCATTTCAGTAGGAACCTTGGAAGCCTTCTGTACCATGATCTCCTCAGTAGCACACCTTTGCATCCCTACTGCTGCTCACCTCACTTGACACACAGAAGAGCCTTGAGAAATGTTTGTTGAATAAATGAATGAGTACACAGACTCCAGAAAACTCTAGCCAAATTCTACATTTTCCAAAATGTAGCAAGAACCAATCTCCTTGCAATCAATCATCGGGAGATGGTCCAAGGAGCCTTTATATTGCCTCAAATTGAGATGATTAGATCTAAAAAGGGGGCCATGCCTAAAATCAGGTTAACTTGAACCAAAAGTTAAAACTGCCCTTGGCAAATCCTTCAGAAGCATCAGGTTAGAGGTACCAGGTGAGACACACAGAGACCCACTGGTCAGGATGCTGATGCAATGCACATCCTTTATTTTGCCCCACCCTGGGGCACATGTTCACTGCCTGCCAAGCCGTGTAGTAAATTCCAGTAGGCTAAATGCACATATGATGTGACTCTTTCTTAAGAGGTAAGTTAATGCCTTTTCTGGAGGGAGTGTTTATTACTTTATCCCCGCAGTGGTTTTCCTCCCCTCACAGGAAGTTGTAAAATCTGAACCTTGAGTGTTATAAGAGACTCAATCTTGTGTTAAAACTTCACCAAAACTGATTTATCTTACATTTTGCAACATTTCTATATCTCACACATTTTCTCTAACTTTTATAGTCAGTGGGGAAAAAAAGAAAATTTACACAGAGGTTTCATACTTGGATCACTTTTTGATTCTGAGCATATTAAAAGCTGTCCAGAACCCTGTTCCCATCCATCGCTTCTTATTCTTCAGAGCTCTGAAGGAGGCTGGCCTATAGGCTGAGAGCCAGATTGTTGAGATATGTATCCCTGCTTCTCCGCTTACTGAACCTCTCAGGGCTTCAGTATTCCTCGTCTGCAAAATGGTAATAATAAAACATCTTCCCCAAAGAGTCGCTCATGTAGAACATTCAGTACAGTGCCTGTCACTGAGAATTCAATGACGTTAGCCATTAGCTGTTATTGCGTGAGTCTGTGTCCTATGTGTCTTATGAGCAATAGCCCAGCTGTTGAATAGCCTCACTCCTTATCTAAATGTGATTAACAAAAGCAATTTTTAAAAATAAGCTAATCTTAGGAATTGAAAGGTCATCAGTGGTAAAATATGTAGGTGCATGTGTCTATTCAGGATTAATAAGGGTGACAGAGTTAGGAAAGTGAAGATGATATGTCTTTCTCCCTCTAGTTCCTCAAGAGCTCCAGTCATTGACACAACTCATGATTTAAGTGATGGGATGAAATTTGGCTTTGTGGCATAAGAGCTGCTGAGCTTAACAAGGGCAATCTTTCTTTACTATTTATCATGTATATCCAGTCAAAATCCAAGAAATTTGAATAAGACATATACCATGTAGAATATGAAATTTTTCTTGCTTCTACTTTGTAGGAGGAAAGTCCATTTTCTGGTTATTCCAATTCTCACATATACTGTGCTTCTAGGCATTGTCTATTCTATCATTTTCCCACTTGTCCCCTCCCTGCAAGACACTATACTTCTCTGTCTTCCTTCCCTGTCACTAGCTTTTTTTTTTTATTTTATTTTTTGTTTGTTTGCTTCTTAGTCTCATTCTCCTTGAACTACTCCTTAGATCTTGATCTTTTCCAGGGCTCTCTAATGGACCCTTCATGTATTGTACTCTACCTGGGTGATCTCAGTTTGTTCTGATGGCTCCAATCCATCTTTTGGCCAATGAACCCTATATCTGTATTGCCACATGAATCCTTTCTCTACAGTCCAAACCCATGTAATTGCCTTCAGGAAATCTCCCCTTGGATCTCTTACAGACACTTCAAACTCAACATGTCCAAACTGAACTCGTCATCCCCTCAGACGGGCTCCCTTATGGCGTTCCCTATCTCAGGAAATGGCAGCACTCTCCACCCAGTTAATCAAGCCAGGAATCTATGATTCATCCTTAACTCATCTCACTTCCCTCACTGCCTAAATCCAATCAATCACCAAGTTCTCTTAATTCTATTTTCTAAATCAGCATCTTTCCAATTTATTTTACTGTCCGTGAAAGAAACTTCTTTTGCATCATGACCCCAACCAGCATGCATGTGCATGTGCATGCATGCACAAGCACACACACACAAAGTGAAACACAAGTTTCACAAAGGAATTTTTATTATCATTTTATGCAAAATTTTCTGAACTTTTCTATTGTGTTTTCTGCTGATGTTGCTTTTGAAATGCTAGTAACCAATGGGTGACTGGCAAATGTTAACAATCAGCTCTTCTGTAGGTAAGGGCGGGGGAGCCTGATGTATAGCATTTGAGTCTTTAATGTAAATACACCCATCATGGATGAATTTAAGCTACCAAACAAAGAATTTGCAAACATCCCAAAGATCCAACAATCAGTTCTCCTGACCATCTCCAGCATGCCACTGCTTATGACCTACAGTTTGATAGGTGCTGGTCTAAATATTTCTTAAATCTACCCACTAATGTTCATTCTCAATGCTACCATCCTAATCTTTCCTACCACCATTTCTGATATAAATGGTTTCCAGATCAATTGATCTGCTTCACATTTATTTAATACCACTCAAAAGCTTTCTGTTGTCCACAGGAGAATACAGTCTATAATTCTTACCATAACTAAAAAAGCCACCAACAGTTTGGTGTCTGCCTGTCCCCTCATACCCGCTTTCCTTTGATCTCAACAAAAATGTTTTCTTCCTGAACATCTGGGAGCTCTCTATTGTTTTCAGGTCTTTGGACATGTTATTCTATTTGGCTATAAAGTTCTTGCCTCCTATCTTTGTTCACCTAACTCTTACTTATCCTTCCTATCACAGTTTAAGTGCTACTCATTCATTTCATTCATTCATTCATTCTCCCACTATGTGGCCTACAAAGTGCTAGTGATACAATGAGAAGTAAAAATAGGGTCACCTGGGTGGCTCAGTTGGTTAAGCATCCGACTTTTGATTTCAGCTTAGGTCACAATCTCAGAGTTGTGAGTTGAGTCCTGAGTCAGGCCCTGCACTGAGCATGGAGCCTGCTTAAGATTCGCTCTCTCCCTCTGTTCCTCTCTGCCCTCGAAAGAAAGAAAGAAAGAAAGAAAGAAAGAAAGAAAGAAAGAAAGAAAGAAAGAAAGAAAAAGAAAAAAAGTAAAAACAGTCCCTCATAGAATTTAGACACTCTAGATGGGGAAAAATATATTCAAATAAAGATATCACTCACATTTAAGTGTTAATAAAAGAAGAGCTTAAAACGTAGATTCATAGCTCTACAAGAGCTTATAAAATCTGACCTAACCTAATAGATCAAGGAAAATTTTCCAAAGTGATGACTGGTAAGTTATAATAGTTGAGCTAAGATATAAAGGAGAAATATAACCTAATGAGTCTAAGGGATGGAGAACTAACAACATAGAAAGAAAGAGGGACATGTAAAAATCCACGTGGCAGGAAGGAATATGGTAAAATCAGGGGACCAAATGAAAGCCAGTATAACAAGAGCCAAGTATGAGAGGGAGTATGAGACAGGTAGAAGCCACTCTATGATGAGCACTCCATACTTTGTTAAAAATATAGGTCTTTGGGGTACCTGGGTGGCTCAGTTGGTTAAGCATCTGGACTCTTGATCTCAGCTCAGGTCTTGATTTCAGGGTCATGATTTCAGAGTCACTTAAGAAAAATTAGGTCTTTAACAAAAAGGGAATGAGAGGCCATTGACATGTTTGAAGCAGGGATATAATGTGTTCAGATTTCTGGTTCAAAAAGATTACTCTGGCAGTTGTCAGGGTGAATCAGAAGGCAACAATAATAGATGTGGAGACAATTAGACACTATTACAGTACTCTGAACAAAGATGATCATAACAGAAATTAAGATGCTGGTAATGGAGATGGGAAAAAAATCAACATACTGGAGAGATGTGTGAGATAACTTTGACAGGACAAGATAATGGATTGAATGTGATGTAACAGAGAAGTAGCAAAGATGCCTCCCAGATTTGAGCTGCAAAACTGAGTAACTAGTAATACCATTCAGAGAGATAAGGAATACCAGAGGAGGACCAGGTTTGAGGGAGAAGAGCATGACTTGGGCTGTAGATATATAGATTCTGAAGCATGTTCAATGTGTTTTGAAGGCTGTTTGATAAACTTCTCTGAGACAGAGGAGAGGTCTGGATTAGGACATAGATTATAGACATGAAGCAGTGGACATAAATGAACTCATTACCTGAGAATGCACAATATGAGAAGGAGCCTTAAAAACCAAAACCTAAGTAAATTCAATATTTAATGGTTGGATAGTAGAGAGTGGAACTTACAAAGAGAACCAAGAGGAGTGGTCAAAGAGCTAGGAGGAAACCAGGAGAAATTGACGTCAAAGAGCTGCTTTGTTTTGGTGGAGTATCAAGACAAAAAGCCAGACTGTGGTGGGAGGAATGAGTGCAAAGTGCATATACAGAGTCAAGGAGTATAAACTCCCTGGAGAAGTTTGCCTTTAAAGAGAAGGAGAGACATAGAACAGTATTTTTTAAGTTAATGGAAACTTTTTGGTTGTGCTTTAATAAAAGCTAACTGTCACACAGCACTTAGGAGGCATTCATAAATGTCATTTTTTAAATTGCACATTCAAGTGCATTAAAATGGAGGTATATTTAATAAAATAGACAATCCCAGAAGTCTCATGACACTAGAATATCTGCAGATTTGTGCATGCATGTGTGCACACAGATATAATTATCAGTTTTTTAGACTAAAATTAAAATTGGTGTCATTACCTTAAGAATAAGCCATTTGGGCACTAAGACACGAAGGCTTTAGAACAAGATAGAAATGGAAGTCACCCAAGAACTGGAAACTCTCCACAGATAGATGAGCAAGGCCATGAGTCATTTTTGTGCAGGAAATTGAGCCCTGATTGTATCAAGGAAACAAATGGCGAAAGCACAACTTGTTAGGACAAGTGGGTGCATCATTCACACCAATCCAGTGAAACCCACATAACAGAACTTCTATATCTGAGATGTAGTCAAGAAAACTTTTTTTAAAAGAAAAGCTTCACTCCATTTTTGGAGACTATATTTAATTCCTCATTTAGGGAAGCAAGTCCATGCAGCAGAAAAGAAATCAGTTGTGCATTACTTTCCCAGCTTTGCTATTTTTTAAGGCAACTTCTTTAGTCCAGTCTCAGCTTCTTTATCTGTGAAATGGGGATAACCATACCTCCTAGGGTGGTTCAATCAGGTGAAGGAGATTACAGATGTTATTAAAGCACCATACTCAGAATAGCTATCTACTTCCCTGCCCTGAGAATTGTACATTTCCACCATTTTATTGGAACACAATCACACTCTTGTCTATATATTGTCTATAGCTATGTTTGCACTAAATGGCAAATTTGAGAGTTGTGACAGAGACCATATGGCCTACAAAACTGAGAATATTTACTATCTAGTTCTCTACAGAAAAGGTTTGTCAACAAAAAGGGCATAAAGATTAGGGAGGAGAATGAGATTGAGACTCTTTAAAAATTATTTTTAAGTTATTGGCAAAGTGCCTGTTGTATATAGTAAAGGCTTAATAAACAGATATTGGGAGTTTTTTTGATATTTCTTTATTCAGCTACTAGTTCAACAAATAATTATTGAGTGCATCTTGTGTGCCAGACACTGCTCTGAGGGCCGCAGTATCTAGCTATGAACCTAACAGACAAAAAATATGCCTGGGCTCTTTGGACAGACAATAAACAGATTAATAAAAATAAAAGCAGTATAGTAACTGGCTGGAGAGAAAAATTAAGGGCTGGAGAATAGAAAGTTTCAGGATAAAGATTGCAACTTTTAGATGGAGTGGCCTGGGAAGACCTAATTGAGATGGTGTCCTTTGAGCAAAATCCGAAGGACACAGGGAGTGCTGGGAATACTGTAGGGGAGAGGGTAAGGAATAATGTTCCAGGCACAGGAACAAATAAAGAGTATTTGGTGTCCTTAAAGAAAGCTAAGGAGTCGGTGTGGCTAAAGTGAATGAGTAAGAGGGAGAAAAGGAGAAGAAAAGTCAGAAAAGTGCCGGGCAAACCTAGGTAGAGAAGAACCACCCAGAGTCTTTGGCTTTTACTCTAATAGAGAAGGGAAGCAAGAGTTTTGAGCAAAGTAGTGGCATGATCTGATTTGCATTTAATCCAGATCAGTCTGGCTGCTCCAGTGAGAATAGCCTGTCAACTAGACTGCAGCAATTGTAAAAGCAAAAACATAGGAAGCTACTGCAGGCATTCCAGTGAGAGGTGATGATGGCTTGAACCCAAATAGTAGCGGTGGTAGTGGTGACAAGTAGATGTCTTGGGGATATTTGGAAAATAAAGACAATGGGATCTAAGGATGGATTGGAAAGTCAAAGATGATTCCACATTTTCTGCCCCAAGCTACTGCTGCAGTAATGTAGTGATCATTGATGTGAGAAGGGAAAGATGTAGGAGATGCATGTTCATTGTTAAATGGGAGGGAGGGGAGAGGCATGCAGGAATTAGGATGTAGGAATCATGATGACATCATGGAAGTGTTCAGTTGGAGATGCAATCTCTCATGGGAGATGTGCAGTGGGCACCAGGGTATAAAACTCTGGAGATCAGGGATAGGTCAGAACTGGAGATATAAATTTAGGAGTCATCCATAGATAGATGAGATGTGGTTATATCTATTCAGTAGTATGAGATGGTTGCATACAGACCAAAGTGCATCACAAACATCAGAGGAGCAGAGGCCTGCTTTACAGACCTTACCAAAAGCTGCTAGTGACAGTTTCATTTTACCAAAAACAAGTAGAAAGTCAGGAACAGGTAGAAAAAATATAACTAGCATTCATAATTTGAATGACTCCTAATTTGTCTAATTGAGGAAACAGTTTTATAGTGAGATTATAATTTTATAAGTTGATTTGCAAAATCAATTATAGCTTTATAGTACTACATTTTGGGGATGTTGCCTATTATCTCAATGGAAATTAATAAGCCACTTGATGAGCACTCAATACTCCTTACACTAGTGAAGAAAAGATTAGGAAGATAAAACTGCCTCTAATTTATGGACAAACAGAATATGATGCATCAGAATCCCACCGGGTCATTCTAACAATTTAATTTCTGCTGATTCTTATGAATCCTTCAGCCTTTTTAAGAAGGAAAAATCTTGGCTAGCTTTGTTTTCTCTTTTGGTAAAAAGCTTTTAGTTTGGACAGTTATTCAAGCTGACCCAGATTGACTTAATGACCATCTCTTCCCACTAAGACAGTGATTCTTCACCTTTCCTTCATTACCGAGCCCCCGACCAAGGAACATTTTTAGGTATCGTTGTCCTAATCTCCATCCCATAAAAATGTTTTATTGTGGTAAGATATACACAACATATTTATCATTTTAATCATATATAATTGTATGACTCAGTGTCATGAAATACATTCACAATGTTATGTAACTATCACTACTATCCTTATCCAAAACATTTTCCTTATCCCCAATACAAACTCTGTACTCATTATACCTTGACTCCCTATTCCCCATTCCCCTCAGATCCTGGTAACCTCTATTAGGCTTTCCATCTGTATGAATTTTCCTATTCTAGTATCTCATATAGGTGGAATCATACAATATTTGTTTTTCTGTGTCTGGCTTATTTCACTTAGTATAATGTTTTCAAGGTCCACCCATGTTGTAGTATGTATCAAAATTTCATTCCTCTGGATACCTGGGTTGCTCAGTGGTTAAGCATCTGCCTTCAGCTCAGGGCATGATCCTGGGGTCCTGGGATAAAGTCCCACGTGGGGCTCCCTGCATAGAGCCTGCTTCTCACTCTATGTCTCTGCCCCTCTCTCTGTGTCTCTCTCATGAATAAATAGATAAAATATTTTTAAAAAATTTCATTCCTCTTCATGGCTGAATAATATTCCATTGTATGGATATACCAATTTTGTGTATCCATCTATCCTAGATGGACCCTTGGGTTGTTTCCACCTTTTGGCTATTGTGAATAATGCTGCTATGAACATTGGTATACAAATAACCTGTTTGTGTTCCTGCCTTCAATTCTTTTGGATGTATACCTAGATATGAAATTGCTGGGCCTATGAAATTTTAATACCACAGAGAAACTGTGTATCTGTTTATGTTCTATGTATATATATGCATATGTGCTTTACACATAAAAAGAATAAGATTTCTTCATTGCCCTCCCAGAACCAATGTTCACCTCCTTGAGCAGGAATGGTATCACCCTCACTGAGACTGCAAGCTCCAAGGTAAAGATACCCAGGTTTTCTGACATGATGAGGTAAATATATAGGTAATAGATATGTAGACAAACTACTTAACAAAAAGTCAAGATGTGGATTACAAGGAAAATGACCCCTAAACACATAAGTATAAAAAGTAATCTTTGTTCCCTATGCAATAATGTTATTTGTATTTTAATTAGTCTTCAACTTTGACAAGAGTTGATAAAATAATGAGCCTAAGAACATTTTGGAAAATTGCTCTTACAAGTTGTGTCAGGTCCAAACCAAGGGAGCAAATCTTCTAAGTAAACTTCTGAAAACAGTAGAAATTAATGATGTTGTACTCCCACTGAGCCTAAAATATCTCCTGAACACGAAAAGGATAATTACAAGCAAGTACTATGTGAAATAGAAAAAAGAAAAGAAATGAAATGAATACAGGATCCAAGGATCCAGGAAAGTCAGGTATTGGTGAGATTACAGGATGGCTCTGTCAGCAGGTATACACTGTGATCTATACTGAGTACACTTCTCAGTATCTGGTTGGAAGGCAGTATGGCAAGATGTCTGTAACAGACTCACCTAGATTTAATTGCAGTGTGGTTGTCTGATACTATATTGTTTCAGTATGTAAGGAAGAAATTAAGATTGTTAAGATTGTATAACGGTATTGAGAAAAACAACAGTTTCACATACCTGACCAGAACCCATCAAGTGTCAGGAAAAACAAGAAGTCAAAGAATTGCCATATTGGAGGAGACTAAGGAGATGTGACCACCAGATACCATGTGGGATCTTGAACCAGAAAAAAAGTTACTAAAGGGGAAATGGGATTTCTCAATAAAGTCTGCAGTCCAGTTAGTCATGTTGTACCAATATTAATGGCTTCACCTTAGTAATTGTGCTGTGATTATACAAGATGTTAACGTTCAGGGATGCTGAGGTGAAGAACTTACCTTAACTCTGTACCACATTTGCAACTCTTCTGTGGGTCTAAAGTTATTTTGGAATAAAAAATAAAAGAAAACAGGGACGCCTGGTAGCTTGGATAGTTAAGTGTTCGACTCAATTTCAGTTCAGGTCATGATCTCAGGGTCACAAAATCAAGCCCGGCCTGGGGGCTTCTCAGTCAGCAGTGAGTCTGCTTGAGAGTCTCCCTCTCTCTGTGCTCCTCCTCACTTCGTGCACACTCCTTTCTCTCTCTCTCTTTCTCTCTGTCTCAAATAAATAAATAAATCTTAAAGAAAGTAAAAGAAAACAAACAACAACAAAGTTTCTGGTAGCTTCTGTCAGAAGCAAACTTGTGACTGACATTGCTGAAAAATGGTTGGAGTGGTGGGGTGGGAGGTCTATATTTGCAATAGCAGGAGCTTTGAAATCTGACATGAGAGGAACTCCTGTCTTTGTCTCTTTTCCAATTCTATTGCAGGGTGTGTTGGATACATCATGTAACTGGGATGTGGGTGTACCCTTTCTTGGAACACATTGGCCCAGGAGCCAGAATCGTCTTCTTTGGGTCTACAACCATCTTAATGAACTTTTTGTACCTGCTGGGAGAAGTTCTGAACAGCTATATCTGGGATACACAGAGAAGTAAGTATTGTTTAGGGGAGCATAAAACAGGAGAATTGCTGTCTAAAAGAGTGTGTGCAGACACTGAAGGAAAATTCCATCATAGCACAGGATCACTTGTGAAGAGTTTCATTTTTATAACTACACAATGTTAATTTAAGAGCTGCTGGCAGTTACCTGAAAGGTTTATTACACACTTTGTCTTATTAGCTAGTAAAATATCCAAATCTAAGGAAAAAGAATTATGTCTATAAAATTTTATAGGGAGAAATGTAGTGCTAATAACAGCAACAACAAAATTTAGAAAGTTCACTCCAATCGGCAAAATGCTGCCTTAGCTAGAGGGAACCCCCCCCAATAAATAAATTATTAAATGTTACCAAACAGTCCCATTAAAAGCCACCCAGACCTCCCCGCTTCTTAAATCATCCTTGTATGGGCCCAGTAGCTTCAGAGAGGTCTCCCCAGTTTTCTGCCAGAACTCCAAGCAGCACAGAATGCCTGTGGCCACTGTGATTTACCAGTGACTTGTCATATTCAAGGACTGAGATGGCAAAGAGGTCCAGGCAATCAAGGGTACTACTTCATTGCTGCAAAACTCTCTTAACCTATGATTTGATTTCTCTTTTGTTTCTATTTATGGCAGAGCCTCCATCTTGGCAAGTCACATAATCTTACCAAAGCTATGCAAACCCTGTCCAAAGTGTATGTAAGATAACATAAAATGGGAAGCTGGAAGAAGCAACAGCACAGGATGTAGTCATTTGAGTCCTGCATGAAAAGATATCCAAAGACAAGATGGTCCGGGAATTTTAGAGAGCTCTGGGCATCGCCAATGTACCATGTACTCACAACATTCTAGACATCACCAGTAAATTATCTCTGTTCCACAAACATGGAACACCCTACTTTGTGCCAGACACTGTGCCAGGAACTTGATCTAATTAGACAAATAAAATGCAGTCAATTGCACAGTTACTGGATTGGACTTTTTTGTGTGCAGATCTTCTAAGATTGTATGTGTCAAGGTGTTGGCCCATGGTATATGCCCAGAGGAATTTGAGGGTTTCTTTTCTCAGCAGCTGGCTTGATTTTATAAGCTATCTATTAGAAAAAGTGTCAAAAATTTTTATTCAGTTCAGGCTACAACTTGGGAAACCAGAAATTAACCCTTTAATAATTCCTTCTCTGTTCAGTGGGAATAATAATCTTTATTAGTTAATTTACTAAAGTATTTAGCTAACTTATAAAAATATTTAAAGAACAAAGTAAATTTTTCTCAGCTTCTTGGGAGAAAGGCCATATTTAAATTTAGGCTCATACATTTAATATATGTTATTCAGGAAGTATTTATGACTCTTCCCTCTTGATTAGCTTGATTCCAATGGTCATTTGGCCATTGTTCTACTATTTCTAAGAGAAGATGACCTGAAAACTAAGAGAGAGGAAAATCCAGTGTATAGTCATAGAATACTGCTCTTCAACAGCTTTGAGTGAGAAGTTAAAATAAATAGGGAAACTCAGGGTTTTCTAAATGATCTGTTCAATTTAATTTGTGCCATTCTCCTATGTAAGGTTGACTAATATTTCATAACTCATCTTAGATATGGAGATTAATTTTATTGATGTGGAACCATCTAGTTAATTCCACAGAGGCAGATGTTTCATGTCAAGTGGGCATTTTTTTTTCATTTATGAAAAGGATTGCAAACTGATGGCCTCCTCCAAATTTTGTCTGCCAAATGTTTTATTAGACTTATATAGTGGGATTGTTGTTTTTGAAACAACATTTAAAAATTGGGAGATTACACCTATAGGCCAGATTTCTCAGCTTATCAAATACTTTAGCATCTGGCAACAGCAAGCCCACTGTTCTTTTCTGGCAAAAATGGATTAGCAATGAGGATCAGTTGCCCCCTTGAGATGGCTTCCTAAGTGTTCCTAGTTCTCACCTGGCCAGTTTGCTCCATCACATTAGCTGCCTGCTTCTGTAGGTAGTTAAATTTGAAACTGCTGATTAAAAGCAGTGTGTGCTGTGTGTGTGTTGCAATGTGTTGCAGTGAATTGAATACAGTCAAGTACAGTATTACTATTCTGGGTGCATTCACTGCACCCCAAACAAAATCCCCCATGAAACAGGGATACCACACTGAGCACCCTTCCTTGTATCCATAATGATTTTTAGTGGCTTCACTTCCTTCACTTGGTTAGGTTATAATGACTTCAACTTTGAGATAAAATCATATTATTACAGAATCTTAAAATTGAAAAGGATATTAGAAACCACCTAAGCTGACCTTTCCTTTTTACTATGCAGCGGCTGAGCCCAGAAACCCTATGTGACGCACCAAAATCGGTAGTTGCAGAGCCAACACCTCTGGGTAATGTTCAATCCAATGTTACTTCTAGTAAGCCATCAGGTTGTCACCATTGAAAACCAAGGCACATGAGAGATTAGAAACTTCACTAAGATCCATGAACCTGGTTTATAAAATAAGAAAACAGACCAATCTGATACGAACTATGAACACAAAGCCCTTAAAATAGGTTAAATGAATAGTTAGGCATTTGCTCTTTTTAAAGGAAATTAACTCAAGGTGGCTTTGTGACTGTTGTATTGGTTTGTTAGGGCTGCTACAGCCAAGGACCATAGTCGGGGAGGCTTAAACAATAGAAATGTAATGTCTCATGGTTCTGGAACCAATCCTTCTGAGTACTGGGAGGGACAGATCTGTTCCAGGCCTCTCTCCTTGACTTGTAGATGACCATCTTCATAGTCACATGACTTTTGTCCCTATGTGTAAGGCTGTCTCCAAATATCCCCTTTTCATAAAGACAACAGTCATATTTGATTATGGTCCACCCTGATAACTTCATTTTAACTTGGTAAAGACCCTCTCCTCAAATATAGTTACATTCTGAAGTACTGGTGATTAGATATGGAGAGACACAGTTCCACCCATAACACTCTGCTTTCTGCTCCCAAAATTCATGTCCTTCTTTCATGCAGAATACATTCCCAACAGCCCCAAAAGTCTTTCCAGCATCAATTCTTAGGTCAAAAAACTCATCTTAAATATCATCTAAATCTGGTATGGCTAATACTTGGGGTATGATTCATCTTGAAGCACCATTGCTTTCCTGTTGTGATCCTGTAAAGCCAGACAGAAAGTTTTCTGCTTCTAAAACACAAGGGTAGGACAGACATAGAATACACATACCCTTTCCAAAAAGGAAAAATTGCAGGGTTTGAAAAGGGGCCCACAATTCTCAACCAAGTTTGAAATGTAGCAGGGCAAATTCTATTAGATGTAAAGGCTTGAGAATGATCCTCTTTGACTGAATGCTCCAACCTCTGTATCACCAGAAGGGGGGTGTGGCCCTGCCCCTGGGTGGCAGCCTTAGCCTCTGGAAGTGGGTAGCCCCTGAACCACCTTAGGAGTTCTTCTTTCATTTCATGCTGTCTCTGTCCCTTTTAGTCCAGTGTTTCTGCTGGTACAAAATTCTCAAAAAACCTTAATGGCTTCCCATGCAATTCATAGCAACCCAAATCGTCAGACAAGAAGGTCTCCCACAGATCTTTCCTGACTTCTGCTGAAATGGTTAATTTGGATCCCTGAATGACATGCCTAATCTCTTTAGCAAATGGTTGTCCAGCCACACCCTTGGCCTTCTCCTACATTCTGAAGTTCTGAAGTTAGGACTTCATATGAACATATGAATTCGAGGGGGATGTGTGTCACATAATTCAACCTATAACGTCTAAAGTATTTCTGTACTTATGCTAAGAATTTATTCCAACTCCAGTGTGTCTAACTGGGGTGACCAATCTTATTAAAGTAAAACTTTATACAATCATAAATGAAAGTGTCCAAAACTGAAAGGTTGGGTTGAGGACAGAGAAATCAAGCAAAAGAGAAAGAAGTTTGGATCCAGGCCTGTATGACAGAACCTTCTCCCCCAGCTGCCCATGAAGTCATGTTCCACACAGGCACCCAGGCCTACAGTGTTCCAGTGCTGCCCTCTGGTTGAGCCCTACTCCTAGCCTGGGGGAATCACATGTGACTAACTACCTTAGGGTCAACCAACTCTTCCTCTATGTTCCCAAAAGCACATCCTGCCTCAGCTTTGTGACAGGTTTCTTTTTGCTATTTGTGTGGAAATTATACCTCTGGTTCTTCCAAATATTATTTACAGCTGTCTAATTTTTTCCCTCTACCTCAAAGCTGCCAAACTAAAGTAGGTGGGGAGCCATTTTTCCTGTCTGGGTCAATGAACACCCCCTGTTCTCCACCCCCGCTTTTGAAGATTCCACTATTGCTGCCAAGTCAACCCATCTGCAGGAGAACACTTAGGAAGAAACAGACTTTAAAGAAAAGCAAACAGTTATTAGTTCCTGAGAGCTTCTTCGCAAGAGAGGGAGCATGGGACAAAGTTGGGACCCAAGTCATGTGTGCTATTTGAACAGAATCCCTGCTGTGTTTTTCTGCCTTTGCCTTGGTTACCAACAACTAAGGCATCTCCTGGCCTTCTCGCCCTAAACCCAATTCCTCCTCCCCTCACATGTCCTTACTTCTCAATCTGAAGTTTTCCTTAATATGATTTCTGAGAAGTACTTTGGAAAAAGAGTTACAGATCTGCCAGTTCCTTAGTCATGAAAACCAAACCTGAAAGACTGTCTAAGGACACCTGTTCAGAGCGTGTTACCCGCTTTCCAACACCACCACCCTGACCCCACAAAACAAATGCTGGGAGCTGGAGGAAAGGAGAGTCCTTGCCAATGTAAGCCTATAACAATGACCTCTGGAATTAGGCTTTAATTTTTTTTATATGGTGAAGTTCCATATTTTATTCTGTTTTCCCACTAGCATAGCCTTTTGAGGCTTTCCCTATATTTGTTGTTTATTAATTGATTTGGTAAATTCTAATTGAGCTCGAACTCTGAGTCAACACTGTGTTAGGTGCTAGGGATATTATCAGAAACAAAACAGTTAAGGGCTCTGCCTTCAGAGAGCTTATAACTTATAAGAGAATACCAACAAAACCTGCAAAGCAGTATTTGGGGGTTCTTTTATTCCAGCAAGAGTCTCTGAGAATTTTGTTTCAGAAGAAGAATATTTAGCAAGAAGAAAAAGAAAGGAGAACTGGGGAGCATTTACCAGATTTAACTAATTCATGAGAATGACTTCAACGTTTTCATCTCCAGGAAAATGCAACATCATTAATTAACTATTCACTACAGACAACAGACAGAGCTCTTACTGGTCCAGGACATATGAGTCTCTCAGGAGGTAAAACAGTTCTACCAGAACTGAGTTGAATAGAAAGAGAACTTGAGTTTAAGTACACAAAATTATGGAAATAATCGTTCTTGTGCCTAATAAGCCCTCTATGAGTTTTTTTTTTTTTTTAATTCTTGACTTTTGAAAATCCAGAATCCTTGCCTTGAGAAGAAACACAACTAAAATAAAAATAAATGAGGTCTGTTTGAGACTCATCAGCTGCACACCTCCTGTTATTGGAAACTGGTTACAAAGCAGTCTGGTTGGGGTTTCTGTGCAAACTCAATGAGTCTAGAACCAACTTGCACTCATCACTCCCAGAAGCCATAAGACCTGGATATGTCCTGATTGAGCCGGGGGGGGAGGGGGGAAGAGACAGAGGCCACTGAGGAAGTTTCCAGAGAAAGTTGTGAATGATTTTCCTTCTAAGCTAAGAGAAAAGGAGTGAATGGGGAAGAGATATGGGGAAAGGAGAGGGTTTTTTGAACAGCCTTGGCAAACCTGCTCACAGTTTGATCTGATGTTAAAATGAAGTACTCTGCCTGAATTTCTAGGTATGGAAGAAGAAAAAGAGAAGCCTAAATTGGAATGAGATCTAAGTCTAAATGAAAGAGCTGGATTGAGCCACCATTGAAGACTGGTTACCCCCTGGGCATTGGCAGTGCAGGAGAGGAAGCATCCAAGAGAGCAATGGAATTCACCTCTGCCTCCCTGCCCCAGAGGGGATTGGGGCACCTTGATAGAGAAATATGTATAAGAATAGAATACAGTTATATCCCAAATAACCTTCTTTATGTTTTAAAGGATTCTTTCCAAATTCATTATTTATAAATAACATCCTTTTTCCCCCTCTTCTAGTTTTTAAAACTAAAATTGGTCATTGAATTTTTAATTTTTGCAATTAAATGGAATTTTGCAATTCCATTTAATTGAGGAAGAATAAAACTGTATTGTGTTTCTTGTTGAGAAATATGTGAAAATCAAATGGGCAGGGGTAGAGCAATGCATTTGAGTACTGAGTCCTGCTGGAGGCTGGGATAACGAACCTGAGCCGCAGGGCAAGTCTGAAGGAAATGTGATGGATGTTCCCTATTGCAATAATGTCACAATTGCCTCAAACAGGCAATGTTAGTAATAATTACATCAATTTAGTCAGAATCCTGAGTGTATTTAGATCTCATGACTTAATCTTGTGGAACTTTTCCTATATGCAAACTGAAACTTTAATAAAGACCAAGCAATCCCAATGTGATTATCTGCATGGTGTATCTAACATTGGTGTCTCCTTTTTTATTTTGTTTCTATTACCTGTTGAAAATGGGCTTACTAAACTTAGTTCTTAATTATTTTCTGATTTTAAAAATGTATCTCTTTTTGATAAATTATAGATTAATTTTTTAAAAAGCTAATTTTTGACGTCTTTGACCATAATTATTTTAAAATAATACTAATGCAGAACATGTAGTAGAAAATACATTAAAATAAATCTTAGAAAAAGGAAAAAGCTAACCAAAATAAAAGCAGAAATTAAAACAGCAGGAAAATAACAGTGGAATTGATGTACAAGTGAATTGATTAATAAACACAGTATCTCATCTATACAAATAACATTAAAATATGCAAACAAGAGAAAGAGAAACAAATACTTGGCAATATAAGCATAGATGTGAAACAAATTATTTAATTATAAAAATAAACATTATAGCTCTATGGCAACAAATTCTTAGAAACCAATGAAATGTGCAATTTTCAAGTAAATGGATTCAATAAGAATTGGAAAACTGTAATAGACTGATATTCATGGAAGACTTTTTTTAATGTTCAAATAACTATCTCCAAAAAAGGATTTGGGTCCAGAGTGTTTTATGAGCAAGTCCTTGAAAACGTTCAAGTAACAACCCTCATGTTATTTAAACTGTTCCAAGATTACAGAAATGATGAAACATTTCCCAAATTATTTATCAAAGTTAATATAACTCTCTAAACAAAGCCAATGTAGCAAAAAAATAAAAATAAAAATTTCCTTTGCTTTAACTAAGGTATTAACACTATAAATCCAATACTACATAAATAATTTTTTAAAACAATAACATTTATTCTAAAAATTTAAGGATGCTTAATAGTAGGATTTTTATTCAAAAACATTGTTTCAAATCATCCCCACTTATCTGCAGGGAACATATTCCAGGACCCCAGTGGATGCCTGAAACCCTAGATAGCACAGAACCATATACTTACTGTTTTTTTCTATGCACATATGCCTATGATAAAGTATAATTTTTAAGTTAGGCACAAAAGATTAACAGCAATAATAATAAAATAAGACAATTCTAACAATAGACTGTAATAAAATTTCTGTGAATGTGGTCTATCTCAAAATATCTTATTGTACTGTACTCACCCTTCTCATGATGGATGATGTGAGATGATAAAATGCTTACAGTTGACATGAAGTGAGATGAAGGACACAGGCACTGCAACATAGTGTTAGGCGACCATTGACCCTCTGACATTGTGTCAGAAGAAGGATCATCTGCTTCCAGACCACAGTTGACTGTAGGTAAGTGAAACCACGGAAAGCGAGATTATGAATAGTGAACACTCAGGTAAGTTGGGGACCACTGTAATGCACAAAAGAAAAAGTTCATATGATTCTCTCCATAGTTGCTCCAAGGCATCTGAGAAATTTTAACAGTTATTTCTGATAATAACATTAAAAATATAAAGATACCTCATATCATGAGAAGGAACAGTCATCTCAAACACCAAAAGAATTCCCTTTTAAGGTAAGAAATAAGATATAGATGTCCATGACATTGTTATCGTTATTTTTCTGAGGTCTTTGAGAATAAGTTATATTTTGACCTGGAGTGAAAAAGTTTTATGTTAAAGTTTTATAACATAATTGATATTATTGATATTATTAATGGAAAAGAAATTGATACATAATTGATATTATTAATGGAAAAGAAAAGTGAATGTTTTAAGGAAAAGCCACCATTTAGAAGGAAGCCATTTCTCCACATGACTCTCAGGAAAGTAAATCTGAAGGAGTGGAATTTTTTTTAGAACTCCCCAATTCCTCTGGGACCTCTCTCCTCTAGCAAATAACACTTTACTATTTAAGCCACCAAAGTGACACCCAAAGAAGTTAATGCCAGTGGTCTTTGGATATAAAGCTGATTTCACTTATGCCCATCACAGCAGTCTGGATATCTACATCACTGCCCTGTTTGAAATACAATTATGTGATCAGATTTGGGGTTTGGCTTAGTTTTCTCACGATGGATCATTTTTGCTTTAGGAACTCCAGGCCCTGAACCCCAGCACCACATCCTACAGGATGTCCAGGGCTGTCTCAGCAGGTGCATGGAATGCACCAAGACACACCTACCCAGCTAATGCACCCACTGACCCATCCCAGAAACTCTGCTTGCCCTGGAGCAGAATCCATTGGAATGAGTCTACTGACTGACTGCCATGTAATCACCAAGTGATTAGGAATAAGTTACCATTGACTTCTCTGTCTGGCTTGCAACCTTACACCTTCTCCCACCAGTTCTCAAACGGATGTTCATACTTTATTCTCTTCTCTGTGTACCTATGTAAAGACCAATCTACCATCCATAATCTCAGGGCAGGGAGGTGGGGAGAATGTGCTTCTAGCTCCACTTCTGGAACATGAAAATTAATAATTAAATAATGTGAATTAATGAAAAGAAATTGTACCAAAGAGGCAGAACAATGAAAAGCTTCTCAACTTATTTTACTTAATATACCCCTCAAAAGAAAGCCAAAAGAGCACCACATTTTATTTATCATAGATAAAATACTAGCACTATAAATCTAATATTATACCAAAATAATAAATTTTCATTACCAAATCATGTATATTTTTCTCTTGAGGGATTTTTTAAAAAGACAAATAAAATGGAAAGATAACTAAATTCTGGAAAAGAAAATTCCTTTCTTAAAGATGTCATTTCTTCCTCCAAATGAATTATAGGTACCGTATAACTCCATTCTAAAATTGCAGACTTTTTAAAGCTTAACAGAAGAAAAAACAAGTAAAAACAACTGAAAAATCTTGAAGAACAGATAATTAATGCATACTCACATCATTAAAACATATATAAAAGTGTAATAACTAAAATAATGCGGTATGCTCAAGGATGGAAAGAAAAATGAACAAAATAAAAAGGATGCCCAGAATTCTGGCCTTAATTTATATATATAAATTTAGCAAATAATAAAATGGCATTTCAGATCAGTAAGAGCATAATAAAGGATTAAATGAGTGACTGCAGTGAATTAATAACAAATTGGTAAACAAGAAAAGGCTGCAGTCCTCTCTTGAAACACATACACACAGAACACACACACAATTTCAGATAGATTACATGATGAAATGTAAGAAAAAGTATAAAAGAAATATAAGAAAATACAGATGAATATCTTATCCTATAATACACATATGGAAAAAAGTACATATATTTTATTTTCCTTCAAATATTTATTTAAATACTAGTTAGTTAACATATAGTGTAATATTTTGGGGAGAGTAGAATTTAGTGATTTATCACTTATATACAACACCCAGTACTCATCATAACAAGTGCCCTCCTTAATACCCATCCACCCATTTAGCACATCTCCCACACACCTCCCACCCCACCGACCTCCCACTAACCTCCCTCCATCAACCCTCAGTTTGTTCCTTATAGTTAAGAGTGTCTTGGGGATCCCTGGGTGGTGCAGCGGTTTGGCTCCTGCCTTTGGCCCAGGGCGCGATCCTGGAGACCCGGGATTGACTCCCACATCGGGCTCCCGGTGCATGGAGCCTGCTTCTCCCTCTGCCTATGTCTCTGCCTCTCTCTCTCTCTCTCTCTGTGACTATCATAAATAAATAAAAAATAAAAATAAAAAATAAAAAAAGAGTGTCTTATGGTTTGCTTCCCTCTCTTTATTTCCCTTCCCCTATGTTTATCTGTTTTGTTTCTTAAATTCCACATATGGATGAATGAAATATGGTATTTGTCTGACTGTCTTATTTCACTTAGCATAATACACTCTAGCTCCATCCATATTGTTACAAATGGCAGGATTTCACTCTTTCTGGTGGCTAATATTCCACTTTATTTATATACCACATTTTCTTTATCCATTCATTAGTCAGTGGGCATTTGGGTTTTTTCCATAATTTGGCTATTGTTGATAATGCTGCTATTAGAGTGCATGTGCCCCCTTCGAATCAGTATTTTTGCATTAAGTACATATATATTATATAAAAACATATATTAGGAAACTGAATATTATATACAGCTGACACTTGAACAACCTGGGTTTGAAGTACATGGGTCTACTTAGATGGACAATAATAAATACAATCCTGTACTATAAATGTATTTTCTCTTCCTTATGATTTTCTTGGAGCATTTTCTTTTCTCTAGTTTAATTTATTATAAGGATACAGTATATAATACATGCAACATAGAAAATATGTGTTAATTCACTGTTTATGTTTTTAGGCTTCCAGTCAAGAGTAGTCTATTAATAATGAAATTTTGGGGGAGTCAAAAGTTATACATGGATTTTTCACTGTGTGAGGGGTCAGCATCCCTAATCTCAACATTTTTAAGGGTCAATTCTAAAATATGTATGAGGAAATGGAATATAATGTATATATATATTAAGAAATTGAATCTATGGTCTGGTAGCTAATATACCATGAAGTTATTGAGAGGAAATTATGTAAGACAATGATAGCATCATTTAATAAGAAACCTGGGGGACACCTGGGTGGCTTAGCAGTTAAGCATCTGCCTTTGGCTAAGGTTGTGATCCCAGAGTCCCGGGATTGAGTGCCACATTGAGCTCCCTGCATGGAACCTGCTTTTCCCTCTGCTATGTCTCTGCCTCTCTCTCTCTCTCTCTCTCTCTGTGTCTCATGAATAAAAAAAAGAAAGAAAGAAAGAAAGAAAGAAAGAAAGAAAGAAAAGAAAGAAAGAAAGAAAGAAAGAAAGAAAGAAAGAAAGAAAGAAAGAAAGAAAGAAAGAAAGAAAAAGAAAGAAAGAAAAAGAAAGAGACTAGACTGAGATATGGTTTGATGATGAACTTAACCTTGGATTTTTTATATGTAAATCAAGGGCTATTTCAATGAATTTGTAGGGGCAGAATCTAGATTCCAAAGAATCGAGGAGTTATTGGCATAAGTGAATGATAAAGCAGTAGAGATAGTATTTACAGATGATTACTTCACAAATAATACTTACACAGTAGAACACAGACAGGTTCCATGGGGATTGTGAACAACATGGATATTGGTTTGCGATTATTCGGGTTAGCCTTAAGAGGGAACATTTCCCCAACTGTCACAGGAAAGCAGGGGAAAGAGACAAACGTCCTTGAAAGTGTGTTTGCCAGAGGGATTCCTGGGTGGCTCAGCAGTTTAGCACCTGCCTTCGTCCCAGGGCATGATCCTGGAGATCGACTGCTTATCCCTCTGCCTGTGGCTCTGCCCCTCTCTCTCTCTCTCTTTCTCTCTCTCTCTCTCATGAATAAACAAGTAAAATCTTAAAAAAAAAAAAAAAAAAGGAAGTGTGTTTGCCAGACAAAGTTCATAGATGTCTTTTTGATGGCCTTGATAGCTGCAATTTTTCCCTAAAAGAATTGCCTGAAGAGAGAGAGAGAGCAGAGAGGATGGGCTTGAAGCTTGTGATTTACTCTGAGCGGTATAGACTTTGAAAACGTAGGAAGCTTTCTAGCCCACACTGAGGGCTCTGTAGAGGGTTGAAAATCACAAATTTACCCTGATAATAACAAAGCCCAGGGTGGGATTTTCCCCAGGAAAACTCAACAGGCCGGGCAGAGTAAAGAAGTTGAAAATTTGGCTTAGAAATATAGGTGCCACAAAAGGATAAGCAGGTGAGAGTCAGGGTATTGGCAAGAGTAATTGGAAGGATGAATCATGGGGTCTAGAAGGAACAGAAGAGGAAAGATAGGAGACTGACATTGGGAAACAATAAATGGGTCCAGAAATTGGCAATTTCAATGAAGTTGAGGAAAAGATGTATCAAGGAAATGAAGGCAATAGAGAAACAGGAAATTACAATCAGAAACTAACTGTTGAAGTCTTAGGGGAATATGAGACCATACTTTCTTGCTTTTTTTTAGTTAATATAATGTGGCAGTAGTGGCCCCAAAATATGCCCACATCCAAATCACTAGAGCCTTTGAATATTTACCTTTCATGGCAAAAGGGACTCTGAGGTGTGATTACGGATTTTGAGATGTGGAGATTACCCTGGATTATCCAGTGTCCCCAATATAATTACAAGCGCCCTTATAAGAGATAGGGAGAGATCACAGTGAGAGGAAGAAATGTGACCATGGTAGCAGCAGCTGGAGTGAGGAAGGGCAGAGGTTGCAGAAACTTGAACAGGCAAGGAAATGGATTATCTCCCAGGAGCCTCAAAAGGAATTGACATGCTTGACATGAGGATGTCTGACCTCCAGAGCTATTAGGTAATAAATGTGCCACTAAATTTGTGGTAATATTTTTACAACAGCAATAGAAAACTAATACATTTATTATTAAGCACTTTTACATATTTATATGGGCTATTTTGCATTTTGCTAAAACACACACACAGAGTAATAGCCACAAGGTAAATATCCAAAACTCTCTAATTCTGACTCTCTAATAATTGAGTGACCAAGACTCTTGTCTCTCACTAAACCAAACCAATTATCTAATGCTGAAAAGCCAGTCAAAGTCATTCAAACTCATCTGATTTATTGAAATGAAAGTACTGAAGATGACTGAAGAGGTCCCCATGGAAACACTCAAAGACATTTAGACACTTTCATGCCTACTCAGCAGCTGAGCCATGAAAATTTTTGAGACAGATGACCCTAATTTCAAGTACCATTCAAAGGATTTGGGAGTTATAACAAATGCCTACACTTGCCATAAGGAGATTTGCCAAGAAGAGAGGTAGGCATCTTACAGCCAAGCTCTATCGAAAAAAATATACTTTTAAAGCCTCAGTCAAATCAGTCCATGTAGTAAAATTCTCTCAAGGAATTTTGCAAGTATGTAATATCAAGCACAATAAGAAAGCTTTTTTAAAAATGCTATCTCTGGTTTGACATACGTACACAAGCCATTGATACATTTGATAGAGTAGTCTCAGTATAGATATGTGCAAAAACTGAAATTCATTTATTTTCAAGCAACCTTAAATGTTCTGGGTCCTCAAACCTACACCAGCCTAGGCCAGACGTCTTATTTTGTCATCTCATTGAGGTTTAATATTTAATTTTATCTATGTTTGAAATCCAAACTGTCATCTTTCTCTCTCTCTCTCTCCCTCTCTCTCCCTCTGTCTTCCTTTTGCTTGGAGAAGAGGGAGGATGATCTATGCTTACACAGCGAATGACATCAGAGTTGGCGAGTCCTTGCCCTGTCTCCCAGCCCAACACCAAGGGGCTGGAATCAAGTGTTTGAGTGGGGATGAAATTGTCAGCTCATTAGGCAGCTCCATAGGGCCCACCCTTGCATAGTTCCCCTGTCCTCTTCTCCCCTATTAGCAAAGCAACACCTAATCCACCCAAAAGTGTTTGCTTCTGGCAAGGCCCAGCTACCTTTCATGGCAAGCACTCATCAATCCTTGCCAAGCCAAGGGTGGGAACACAGGCTGCCCTGGGGCATGCTCTCTCCGCAGCTCCATCAACAACACCAAATGCTCTGTCAGCTCAGTGGCACACAACACTACCCCCACCCCCAGAGTTCTTAGTGGGGGTGGAGGGAACTTGGGAAACACAGATTTCAACACAAGAGGGTGGAACAAATAGAAACTTCCCTGATCTCTGCCTCCCAGGCTCTCCAACAAGGAAAAGGGAGGGAGAAGGTATTGTTAATACTTCAAGAACCTTCCTTCAACGATTTAATATCCTTGCCCCTTCTGTGTCCTTTATTCTATAAAGACCAAAGGAGTGGGGTTTAAGAAACTGGTTCTGCTGGATGCCTTCTGTTAGCAAATCTCAGTGTGGGACTGGCTTCCAGAAGACATTCCTCTGAACTTAAAAGGTGAGACACTTGGCAAGTTTTATCCTGAACCATGGACTCTAGTTGGCAGACCCAGGGAAGCACAAATGTCTCTCATCATCCCTTTACCACTGTTTCTATATATATAAATTTTGTATTGCAGTCATCATTAATTTTGGAATTTTTTTATATTACAAAGTGGTTTTCCAAAAACAGATCCCCAATAACGCGCCTCCAAGAAATGAGTTTTCCATTTAACCTGGCTCAGTTTGAGACTATAATCCTGGCACTAGTTAAGTTATAATTCAGGGGGTCAGTATATTGATTTCAACAGTCCAGTTGAAATTATGGGCTAAAAGTTTCTGAGAACTAAGGATAGAAGATATAGGGGAGGAAAGCCCCAGAATAAATTGAGTTTGCATTTGTGAGAGAGCCTAGCAATCTGGAACGCTTATTCTGCAGTCAGGGAAGAATAAGCAAAGCTGAAAGAAAGTATATTGTATCTGGGGAATTTCTACTTCCTGCCATGAAGAAGTGATAGGGTCTGGAATTATCTCCCCCACAACTGTAAACTAGAAATGATTGGTAAAATACAATAAGAACACTCATTTTCAAACACTGGTCAACAGAGCTGCTTAGGACTATGATCCCTGAAAAAAGGGAAATAAACCATGTGTGCCCTATGATCACCCTGGCTTTCTGCCTAGAGGCAATTTCCAGATCATCACACTGGGAGGGGAATCCAAAACAAAGCCCAGTGGCCTCACTGAGTTAAGGAGCCCAGAGTTCAGGGAGACTGAAGTGACTAGAATTTGTGGAGCAAAACACTGGACACAAGGGAGTTATGAAGCGAAAGAGCTCCAGAAATCTGTGTGGAGTCCCCTCCATGCAGTCTGGCTGAATATTAACCTTCATTTGAATATGGTGAAGCTTTACAGTTTGAGGGAAAGAACAATTACTGAGAAGCTATCCATTGGATAAATCCAAGAGTTCATATAAGACCAGGAATAGGGATCCCTGGGTGGCGCAGCGGTTTGGTGCCTGCCTTTGGCCCAGGGCGCGATCCTGGAGACCCGGGATCGAATCCCACGTCGGGCTCCCGGTGCATGGAGCCTGCTTCTCCCTCTGCCTGTGTCTCTGCCTCTCTCTCTCTCCCTCTATCTCTCTCTCTGTGACTATCATAAATAAATAAAAATTTAAAAAAAAAAAAAAAAAAAGACCAGGAATAATTCATGTTCCCGCTTAGCCAGAGTGCACAGGCCTCATTGAATAGACAGGGCATTGCGAAGGGTCAAGTGGTAGTCACATTTTTTGAGTAAAAGCTACTCAAAACCCACTCTTTAAAAGTTTTAAAAGAAGCTTCAAAATTATTAAACTGATCCTAAGAAACTTAACAACCTGCCAGTATAAAGCACAATATTCTTTAGGGAAGAGAAAAAAATCCAGTACTCAAGACAAAATTTATTATGCCTGACATCCAATAAAAATTTCCAGACATGTTGAGATGCAGAAGAACTTGACCCTCTAAACCAGGAGAAAAGTTTATCAACAGAAACAGACCCAGAATTGATAAAGACATGAAATTAACAGGCAAGGACATTAAAACAACTATTATGCTCCATATGTCAAGAAGGCAGAGGGAAAATTAACAGGAGCAGAAGACCAATGAAAGATATAAAAAAATGCAAAGAAAAATTTTATATATGAAAAACACACTGAATAGGATTAACAGAAATTAGAGGCCACAGAGGGAAAAGAATCAACAAATGTGGACATTGCAATAGAAACTATCCAAACTGAAGCACTGGGAATTAAGACTGAAAAAAAAGATAACCTCAGTGACCTATAGAACAATTTATGTAATTAAAGCCCTATGAAAAATTAAAGAAAGGGGGGGAGGCAGAAAATATTTGAATAAATAATGACAGAAATTTTTCCAAATTCATTGAAAAACATATATCCACAAATCTAAGCTCAACAAATACCATGCAGGATAGAAACAAAAAGAGTAAATACATCAAGAGAAATAATCATTTTACTAAAAACAAGTGATAGGGATCCCTGGGTGGCGCAGCGGTTTGGCGCCTGCCTTTGGCCCAGGGCGCGATCCTGGAGATCCGGGATCGAATCCCACGTCGGGCTCCCGGTGCACGGAGCCTGCTTCTCCCTCTACCTGTGTCTCTGCCTCTCTCTCTCTCTCTCTCTCTCTCTCTGTGTGTGTGTGTGACTATCATAAATAAATAAAAAAATTAAAAAAATAAAAATAAAAACAAGTGATAAAAGAAAATATTTGAAGTATTCTTGGAAAAAAGGTACATTATATAGAGAGGAATAGAAATAAGATCCTAGGTTTCTTCTCAGAAATTATGTAAGCCCCCAAAATGGAATAACATCTTGAAAGTAATGAAAGCAATTAACTGTCAACCTAAAGTTGTATACCCAGGGAAATATATTTTGAAAATTAAAGCAAAATAAAGATTTTTTTCAGACAAACAAGTTGAAAGAATGTCATCAGCATTACACTTCAGGCAGAGAACGAATGACAGCAGATGGAATTGGATCCATAGAGAATGAAGAACATTAAATATGAGAAATTTGTGGGTAAATAAAAAGTTGTTTTTCTTCTATTATAATCTCTTTAAAAGTTAATGGATGTTTAAAGCAAAAATAAAACAATATACTGTGGTGTTTAAAATATATGCAGAAGGGAAATGTCTGAAACTTATAGCACAAAGAATAGAGGAGGAAATCTTGTAAGATTATTGCATAATTCATAAATTGGTATGATATTTTTGAAGGTAAGCTCATAATTTGAAGGTGCAATTTGTAAACCTTTTACTAAAAAGGGGAGATATAGCTAATAAACCAATAGTGAAGATAAAATGGAGCGCTAAAAATGCCCAATTATTGAAATGTTCTGTCTCTTAATTGTGGTACTGATTCTATATGTCTATGCTACTATGAAAACTCATCAAATTGTACATTTTAGGAGAATATAGTTTATTGTACACGAATTAGTTCCCAGTGAGGTTAATAGAGAATAATCCAATGGAAAGCAAGAAAAAAGGGAATAAAAACCACACACAAAAAAATGAGACAAATAGAAAATAAATCATAAGATCTTAGAGTTAAATCAAACTATTCAATAATTACAATAAATATAAATATTCTAAAATTTTTAATAGGAGGCAAGAATATTTTGGCTGAGTAAAAAGGCAACACCAAATCATATTTTTTCTATAAGAAATTTATTTTAAAAAGAAAGATACAAATTAAAAAGAAACAGATTGAAAGTATATGCCAGGCACTGCTAGTCATAAGAAAGCTAGAATAGCTATAACAGAAAAACTTCCCAACAAAGAATATTACCAGGAAGAAAGAAGAACATGTTATAATAGTAGAAGAGCTAATTAATCAGGGCACCTGGTGGCTCAATCAGTTAAGAATCCAACTCTTGATTTTGGCTCAGGTGATGATGTCAGGGTCATGAAATCGAGCCCCACATTGGGCTCTCCACTGGGCATGGATTCTGTTTGGGATTCTCTCTTTCCCTCTCCCTTTCCCCCCTCCCCACCCACATGTGAACATGCTCGCTCGCTCTCTCTCTCTCTCAGAAAAAGAAGCTAATTAATCAAAAAGACAACAATCTTAAATGTGTGTGCAACTAACAATAGAAGTTCAAAATATATAAGGAAAAAAGTACTAGTTTTAAAAGAGAAATAGACAAGTCCATAATTATATTTGGATATATCAACACTTATCAGTAACTGATAGAACAATTAGGCAAGATATCAATAAGGATATCTTACTTAAGGAACCCTATCAACCAACTAAATCTAATCGACATTTAGAGACCAATCCAATGGCAACTGCAGAATACACATTCTTTTCAAACATACATGGGACATACATCAAGGTAGAATGTTTACTGAGCCATATAATCTTAAAAATGTAAAAAGATTGAAGTCATACTAAATATATTGTTCAGCTACAATTAGATTAAACTGAACTAAGTGAAACGGAAAATTCTACATATCAAAAATTGAGTGCTATAACTAAAATCATGCTTAGAAGGAAATTTATAGCTATAGATAATTATTTTTTAAAAGAAGATCTTAACCCAATTCTCTAAACTTCTATTTTAAAAGGTGTAAAAGAGATTAAAACAAACCTGAACTCAAAGAAGGAAGGAAATAATAAGTAGGAACAGAAATGAATGAAATAGAAAGTGAACAAATAATAAAGAAAATCAATGAAACCAAAGGCTGGTTCTTTGAAAATGTCAATAAAATTGATAAACATCTGGCTACACTGATCAAGAAAAAAGAAAACAAATATTTACCAATATCAGCAATAAAAGAGGGAAATCCTAAACTACACTAGAAATTTCATAGGCATTAAAAGTGTACTGAGAGAAAATCATGAACAAATCTATGCCAATAATTTAAATTTAGATACAATAGACAATTTCCTTAAAAAGAAAAAATTAACAAAGTGAACTCAAGAAGATATATAAAACCTGAATATCCTATATAAATTTAATTCCTAATTCAATGCCCGTGAAGGTAACTTTAGATCCATGTGGATTCACTGGTAAATTTTATAAAACATTTAAAGAAGAAATAACACCAAGCCTTACTTTCAGAAGTCTCTTACAGATTAATGGTTACTAGAGATGGAGGAGTGGGAAAAATGAGTAAATGTGGTCAAAAGGTACAAATTTTTAGTTATAAGGTAAATAAGTTCTTACTCCTGAAACCAAAATTACACCCTATGTTAACTAAGTAGAATTTAAATAAAAACTTGAAAAAGAAGTGTTCATCAACCCATTCTTTTATTATACGTTGTTCAGGGACTGATTTACTTAATACTTCTTAATAAGTTAATATACAGCAACCGTGTTGTTTGAACTATTGAAGATAATGCCAATGTTTTTGAAGAAGCATCTTGTCGTTGACCATGATTGTTGGAAGGAGGATGTACATACATCACTTATAAATAAGTTCTGCTCTTGGCCATCTTCAAAAAAACAAAAAGATAAATAAGTCCTGGGGATGTAATATATAGCATGGCAATTATAATTAACACTATTCTATTGTATATTCAAAAGTCTTTAAGAGAGTAGATCTTAAAAGTTCTTGTTATAAGAAAAAAATTATAACTATGTGAGATGATGGATATTAACTAAACTTATATGCTAATCTTATCATAATATATACATATATCAAATCATTATGTTGTACACCTTAAACTAATATGTTACATGCCAATTATATTTCAGTAAAATTGGGAGAGAAATATTTAAAGAATAAATATTGCTAATATTTCACAACACTTATGACTATAGAGGAGGAAGGAATATTCTAAGAAGCCAGTATCACCTTATTATCCAGTACTACCCTTAGACTCAGGCAAGCAAGGGCCTTGCTCTGGGCTTTTATGCCCCAGAGAGCCCCATACCTCAGAGTGCCCTCCTCAAGATATTCTAAGTCCCACTCTGGAGACTGGGATCAATTGAAACTAACAATGCCATCTAGGTAGGGTGTATTGAGACTAGATGGGTACTTCTTGGTCCTCGTCCCATATTCTCCCTTCTTTGACCCTCTACCCTCACCTATTATCAACCATATGCCCCATTTTGCTCAAGGGCTCATACCTATAGAGTCAACCCAGGACCCCATGACAAGGTTTTAATTTCAGGACAGATGCCCGGCAAGCAGATTACTCCCTCTGGCTAGCACAATATTGTTTTTGCGGGCTCGTGAAAGATTGGGCTTCCAGAATGATACTGACATGCTGATTTTGAGCAGCTCTCACATCAGACACGTAGCAAGTTTAGGTTTCTGGGCTACTAAGAGTTCACTGCCAACCCTTGTTTGGGTTCAAGCTACATATTTAGACCTATACCTTGATTCTTACCCATCTACGTTCTGATTGCAGTGCTGCCCACGATCACAGCACCTGCAGG
Organism: Canis lupus dingo; assembly: GCF_003254725.2. Classification (NCBI taxonomy): domain Eukaryota; kingdom Metazoa; phylum Chordata; class Mammalia; order Carnivora; family Canidae; genus Canis; species Canis lupus. Next base: position 34,897,175 of record NC_064243.1, read on the forward strand.
CTGTAGTGTCTTTCACCTGTGGTGGTGAGAATGGTTTACCCTCTGCACTTCCCACATCCTGGTTGATGACCCAATCCTCTCTTTAGGCTCCACAGACATGTCAGCAGTCCTTTGGAAGTGGCTGTGCCTGTCTCCTCTGAGGGTTTTTGAGATCCTTGCTCTGAAATACCCATTGCCTTTCAGATTGATGATGCCTCTGATTGATCCCAGGATGGCTTTAGGTCACACCAGATGACAGGTGAACATTTCGTGTACAAATGGGACTGCCTTTCTTGCTTCACCTATAGACTTCCTCACATCTTCTCCCTGCCAGTGACAATCTATGGAATGCAGAAGTGTGGTCAACGTTGAGAAACATCACATTCTGGAAATGCAGCTATTATAGCTAAGACTTCTACATTTATGCTATACAGTACCAAACAGTACATTTAACATGACCAGAAAATGTAATATCATTCACATTTCCCTGCACACTTTGGGTAAGACCTGCATTTGTGGTCATCATCAGCAAAGCATAGTAATAACTATTACTGTGTCCCACTGGAAGCCACTATTCATGGGTGGCAGTTGGGTGATGTGGCATCATGAGTACTGATGTGATCAACATCAAGTGAATGGCAGGACAGAATTGCAGAGGTAAGATGATCTATGCTGTTTCCATAACATTGGTTCTGGCTTTATGAATGATAAGAGTATTGCTGCATTTTCTCTAGATGGCACATAGAAAATAGGCCAGAGGCAATACATTTGATGATAAAGAACTGGAAGACATGGTTTGGGACCCTAAATAGGAAGAAATGGATACTGCAAAGAAACTTCCTGTGCACCAATTAGATAATAAATAAAAGTATAAATACTTCTTTTTTTTTTTTCTTCACCATACTTCACAGAGGCCTATGGACTTCACAAGGCATTTTTAATCAAATTGTTTATATAGACAAAGGCCTGGCAAAAAATATTTGTTTGGAGCCCCACACATCCAAGGCGCACTCCTACTGATATCAAAACCAAACATATCACACAGAAAAGAAATCTGCAGACCAGTATCCCTCAAGATCACATATACAAAAAATCCTAGTGCCACATTAGTAAGTTAAATCCAGCAATAAAAAGGATACCATGCCACAAATAAGTGGAGTTTATCCCAGTTTTACAAAGTTCATTTAACGTTATAAACATCAATCAGTTCACCATTTTAGCTGAATTAGAAAAGAAAAACCACATGCTAATCCAAATACATGCAGGAAAAATATCTGACAGACTTAAATATCAACTCATGAAAGCATTTTATGTCTGGCAGAGGGGCCTGGGTGACATGTCTTTCTGAAATAGGTAAAGGTCTGATCCTGGTGGGGGGCTGGCTCACAACGGTGTACTTCCTGTACATCCTTCCAAGACTGATGAGAGACTGTAGCTAAGGGAAGACCAGACACACTCTCAAGAGCCCACCACTGGTCAGTGGCAGTGCTAGAATGCAAATGTTTTCCTGTCTGTCTCTAGACCATATCCCTTTCTCCACCTCACAGTGTCTCCTATAAAGAACTATTAATTTCGTTGAAGTAGACTGTATCTAGTATTGTTAGAAAAAAAATAAAAATTGAGCACAATCTCTGTTCACAACAAAATTGTACCTATTTTGTACATTGAGTGTATTTTTTTAGAGATTTTCTTTATTTATTTGAGAGAGAGAGACTGAGAGTAGGGAGAGGAGCAGAGGGAGAAACAGACTCCTTGCTGAGCAGGGAGCCCAATATGGTACTTGATTCCAGGATCCCCAGATCATGACCTGAGCCAAAGGCAGACACTTAACCGACTGAGCCACTCGAGCACCTCTTGAGTGTATTTTTTTATGAGCATATTTTTGAGACATGGATTCAATGTGCAAAAATTGCTACTCTTTTTTTCTATAACTGAATCAGAAGCAAATACAGTTTGGTGGGAGAGCAGATTAAACAATTTTGAAAGCCTTCTTTAAGAAAGAGAATGCAATGCATACTAAAAATTAATACAAACATGAACATTTATTTAATCACAACAAATCACTAATTTTACAAAGCTGACAAAGACCACAAACAGAAAATCCAGAAAAGTAACAAATATTATTACTCACTAATGGCCAGCCTTTCCTCTATGCTATGTTTCCCTTACCTTTTTTGACTCATACTTTTTGTTTTTGTGATATGGTCTTCAGTTGGAGAAGCTAGAAAGATAATTTACTTTTTTTCTCTGGCATAGTCAAATGAGTTTATTATTATTAATAGTCAAGATTCGAGCAGCCCAGATGGCTCAGTGGTTTAGCGCCACCTTCTACCCAGAGCGTGATCCTGGAGACCCAGGATTGAGTCCCACATCAGGCTCCCTGCATGGAGCCTGCTTCTCCCTCTGCCTGTGTCTCTGCCTCTGTCTCTCTCTCTCTCTCTCTCTCTCTCTCATAAATAAATAAATAATTTTTTAAAAAATAGTCAAGATTCATAAAACATGCAACTTCACACAGAGATATACTGTTTTCTGTGTGGTTTGTGCCCTATGAACACAGAGATTCTTATAAATGCTATTTCCACAATTCCCATTAAAAAGGAAAACAAACGTGTGTTTGCATTTGTATACACTGCATTATTGATTATATTCCCACAGGAGAGAATTCCTGACCAAAAGCAAGGCCTGAGTTGCCTCTACTTGAGCAACATGAGAACTGCGTGGCATTTCTCTTATCTTTCTCTATACCCTGACCATGACTTGGTTCAATGTGAGAAGAGGGCTGCAAGGCCTCCTACTCTGGAATCAACTCTCTCAGTTCTTCTCCAGCAATCTTGCCTCTCCGGGTTAGACGTCCCCTCATCTGCTCATGACAAGGATCAGGAGTGCCCAACTTTATCTTCTCCCAAACAGTTCCCTGCCTCATGTTTGGTTTGAGGATTTTTACACAGAGAGGACAAGAATTTGACATTCTTGTTCTCAGCTCCCTGTATGCCTCCATCTGTGTTATGTGGGCTTGGGCAGAGTCCCAGAGAACACAGGAAGACATTCAATAAATAAAAGCTGGAAACACTTGGGTTGTCACCCATGAAGGGTCACTACGCAGTGGGATCAAATCATAGGCTCTTTTTTTCAGGTAGATCACTCTCAACAAATGCACTTGAAAGTTTTGGAGTTGTTTAATGTTTGCAAGTAATGTTCCCTGAATTAACTTCTTATTATACAATCTCATTTTTAAAGAAACTGTTCTTTGGGACACACAGAGCTCCATCATTTTAACATCAGTTAAGACTATGGCCAGAAGAAAACACTGTTTCCCTATAGGAGGGCCTGAGTGTAAAACCTCTCTCCAATCTAGCTGTGTAGGGATGTAGACATCAGCCCTGCAAACTGGGAAAAGCTGTTCACGTCCCTGACAATAATTGCTGTTTTTACCTGCAATATACTTCAAGCAGTAAGGGGAAAATTATCAGTCCCATATTCCAGGCACCTCTGCTTCTTGCATTCTTACGCAAGACTAGAACCTGTTTTTACTTACTATGGGCTTTCTCTCATTTTATTTGGGCATGAAATTCTAATGACTTAAAAATAACTTGATACCTATACATATTCCTTTGCAAGTATGAAATTTTGCATTTAAAAAGACAATACAAGAAAAATAATTAGAGGATGGCCCTGTCATGGATCCATATTAAAAGTGGCTGTGCGCAGGGCAGCTGAGTGGCTCAGTAGTTGAGCATCTGCCTTCTGTTCAGAGCATCATCCCGGGGTCCTGGGATCGAGTCCCACATCAAGCTCCCTGCATGGAGACTGCTTCTCCCTCTGCCTATGTCTCTGCCTGTCTCTCTCTCTCTCTCTCTGTCTCTCATGAATAAATAAATAAAAATCTTTTTAAAAATAACAAATAAATTAAAAAAAATAAAAGCAGTTGTGTGCTATTAGCTTCTCTCTCAGGGGGCACTTTCTCCTTTCTCGTGCCCCACTCCCCACTCCCCACTGGTATCCTCTCCTCCACTTCACAGATTTCTTGCCATTTGTTAGCAAGTCGGTTTCTCAACTCATTATTTTTGCCCATTTATCAGCCTTCAGCCCCCTTCTCTTTATTTCTATCCACTTGCCCCGCCCTCCTCAGCAATCTTCATTCTCTCTCCTTTGAAACAGCAGGTTTCATAATCTAAATGGGGAGTGGTGAGCACTCCCCACCACTGAAAGGTTTGATCCCTTTTATCAGAGAAATGACAGGCAAGCGGGCTTGAGACAAGGGTGTGGGCATGGGGACAGAGTGGAACTGGGGGTCTGCCAAGACCCCTGCTAATCTTGAATAGTGCTCTTTTGTGCCCTCCCTCACGTGGGAATAGAAATGGAAAGTACCAGTCCCAGGATCCTGGAAGTATTTTTGTTAAATCGTTTGATGATTGTTAGGTGATTAACATACTGATTGTTGCCACAGACCCCCAAACTCTGGATCTCCCCAAGATCCTTCAGCATTCCCTCATTCCAGCCATGGCCCCTAGTTAGTAAAAAGGAACAATCATGATAGAGAGCTGAAACAAGAAAAGGCAGAATGGAACAGAATAACAATGCTCATTGCCTCTGTGACAACTTCCCAAGTTAACCTTCCTAAAGCTGAAAGGCACCTATTCTGTCTGAAACAGAAAGGAAATGAATAGAGAGCTCAAATAGCATAGGGCTTAGGATGTCAAGCTGCATAATCAGGCACAGTGTTGACTCCCAGCTCTGCCTTTCACTGGCTGAGGGATCTCACCATGAACCCTCTAAGCTTTAGTGTTCTCTTCTGGGAAGTGGAGATACTAACTTCCTCTTTCTGGTAGAGCTGTCGCAAATGTGCAATGAGAAGCTGTGCTTGACTTGGCTGAGAATAAGAAGAGATGGAAACCGGGACTACTCTTTCAATGCAATGTGGTAGAGCCTAAGTGGCAAATTAGAAGTGGGAGGTATTTATTAACTGCACTTTGGGATCTCACAACCTAATCAAGGAACAAAACTCAAAGAAAAGATAACAATATAATTCAGGATAAGGCCAATGTTATTATAGACAATAGCCGTTGCAGGAGACAAGAAATTTTTGAACACTGAGGAAGGGTGTCAGGATGCTACAAAGGGCACAGAACTTTTAACTTTAAGAAATCAGTAATTTTTAATGTACAACAATTGTTATACTGTTTTCATATCCTCAAAGATCAGAGACAGTGGGAAATTACATAAGATTTTGGAGGACAAAATCTGTGACTACCCATCTTGAAGTTGGCCTACATCTTAATTAACGTTTTGCCCTAAGGGTATGGCAGTCTTATCAAAAGGGACCATTGGAATAAGCTCTTAATAAGATAATTGCGGAAAGGGCGATGAGGTTGCTCCCTTCTGCCCCATGATCTTAGGCATCTTTCAGTCAATCACTGATCACATCAGTTCCTATTACCCATCTTTTTTAGGTGGTCTTCAGTCTAGTCATCCACAGGTCAAGGCCACCTTTTCAATACTCCGATACAACCATGTCCTCAACTCTTGTGTAGCCTGCAAGGACCAATCAAGACCCAAGAATGAAAGTATTCTTTTTTCCATCAAACAAGCATTTAATTATTAATACTATAACTTTTTAAAAATTTGATTAATTTTTTAGAAGTAGCAAGTACAAACTTAGCTGTGTAAGGGAAAAGCCAATTATATTGCAGTGTAAGATGAAAGCTCAACAGTTTAGGTCATAGGTGTCAGTTTCCTTGAGCAATTAGAAGAGGCCCTTATGTGGATCCCAGAGGGCAAGGACGTTAGCAAGTTCTGAAAAAATTAGGCTTTCCATACTCAGGGCATCTGGCAAGAATCTAGTGTAGACAGACACTGAGGTTGCTCTGTATTCTCTGCTTTGAACATAGCCAAACTCTAACCCTCAAAAGTAAGTCAAAGTAAAGGAATGAGAATCCTCAGCTGATCTGGCAGCAGAACATGGAGGGAAGAGAAGGAACTCATCACTATGTGGTTTAAACAAGCCAAGTACAGATCAGAATCTGGGCAGGCACATCCTGGTATTGTCAAGGTTAAAATAGAGACAGTGGCCAAAAGGTTTATGGTGATGGCCACTCAATATACCTGTGTTTTGAGTCACACTAGCTGACTCCTTGCCTGGTGTACTGGGATTCCTCCTACCTCTCTCCAGGGGTGGATCTTCTTTTTGTTCTGCTATATCCCATGGTTCTTGTTTCTTGGTTTGTTCCCATTCTGTACTTGGTATATTTCCTAGTAGCATCATAAGAAATGATAAATAGAAATATTCTGAGACTTTGTATGTCTAAAAGCAGAAATTTTGTTTTATCTTCACATGCAAGTGAATAGTTTGAGTCAGCTTAGAATTATGGGTCAGAAAGAATTTTCCTTCAGAATCCTGTTGTCTTCTAGCTCTATATGATTTGCCTCAGTGTTGCTTTGAGAAGTCCAAAATCATTCTGATTCCTGATACTTTCTATGTACCTGATCCATATCAGAGATTCTATTTTTAGAATCTTCTTTTCATACCCAACATGACTAAATTCCATGATGACATGCCTTGGAATGCATTGTTTTCATTTATAGTACTAGGCAGAGAGCCTTTTTAAACCTCTTCTAATTAAGAAACACGTGTCTTTCATGTCTAAAAAATATCTTGAATTATTTATTGGTAATTTCTTCCTTTCACTTCCCTCTATTCTTTGTGCCTGGAAATCCTATTCAGATACTAGACAGCCTAGATTAGTCCTCCAATTCTTCAATCTTCCCTCTAATCTTTTATGTCCTTACCTTTTTGTTCTTCTTTCTTAGAAATTTCCTTGTTATCTTCTAATCCTTCATTTGAACTTTTCAACTGCTAATGTGTTTTTAATTTCCAAAAGCTCTTTTTATGTTTCCTGAATGTTCATATTTTATATCATTGTTCTTATTTTCTGGATGCAATCACTTATTTCTTGAGGCTATTGATAACATTTTAATATATTTTTCCTTATAGAATATAAAACTATGTTCTACAATATAGTTTTTTTATTACTACAAGTTGTTTTTTTTTTTTTTTTTGCTGCTTGCTTATTTGAATGCCCCTCCTTCATTTTAGAGACTGTTCTCAGAAGTGAGAGACTTCTTAGTTGTCCATTCATGTTTAAAAGGGAGAAACTAAAAATGCAATTTGGATCTTTGAGCAAGTGGAAAGGATTGTCCACCAAACACTTCACATTATTTGTCTGGACAGCTTGATGATGTCCAATTACATCTGTAAGTCTTTATTTATTTATCAGATACCCCGAGAAGATACTTCAAACTCCTGCCTGGAGGCCTACAGAGTCTAAGGTCTAATTGCCAGTGCTCTGGGAGTCAAATAGAGAAGAGAAATGATGAGGAAAGGTGTCAGCATTCAAGATTGTGTGTGTGTGTGTGTGTGTATGTGTGTGTGTGTTAGTACACAAAGATATACTGTTTTAGTCAGCTCAAGCTGCTATAATAAATACCATAGACTGGGTTGCTTAATCCATAGACATTTATTTATCACATTTCTGGAAGCTGGGAAGTCTAAAATCAACCTGTTGGCAGATCAGTGCCTGGTGAGACCCCTCTTCTGGGCTTACAGAAAGCCATCTTCTCATTGTATCATTATAGTGGAGGGCAGAGAGAGAAAGCTCTCATGTCTCTTCCTATAAAGGCGCTAATGCCATTCATGAGGACCCTACCTATGATGATACATAGAGAGATAGAGAGATAGAGATAGATAGATGATAGATAGATAAATAGATAGCATATACCACACATACATACATATACATAATCACCTGCCTTGAAGCCTGAGTTTAAGAAATGGTGAAGTGTTAGTTGAGAATAGGAGAGACTACAACTGTATTGAATTTTTGTCTCTAATTGAGGGAATTCAGATATGCAATTTATTATGACAATCAAAGAAATTAGGTTTAAAGCCTTAAAAACTTCCATTAAAAATATGACTATATTGAGCACTTGGGTGGCTCAGTCAGTTGAGTGTCTGACTCTTGATTTCAGCTCAGGTCATTATCTCAGGGTTGTGAGATCAAGACCCACCTAGGGCTCCACACTCAGCAGGGAGTCCGCTTTTCCTCCCCCTCTCCCCATGCCCCACTCACACTCCACTTGTGTGCTCTCTCTCTCTAAAATACATAAATAGATCTTTAAAAAATATATATGATTATATTGTATTTTAGACTAGGTCTGAAAAAGAGAAAATACAGTTTGTATTGCAAAATGCCATCAACGAGGATGATGTAAAATAGATCATACTTCTTCTCTATCATCAGATATTGTACCTTCTTTTCCAGGTCCACATAGAACACTGATAGAAATGGCTATACATTAATCCCCAAAGAAAATCTTAATAAATCCCTAGAATAAATAGGCTATGGGGCAAAAGATGGTAGCCACTTAATTGTCCACCTGAGGAAGAACTCACAGCTAAGATCACATTTTTAAATTAAAATTTAAACATAAATATACTAAGTAGAGAGGTAAGCAGAGAGCCTTCTGGACCAAGGAGGTGAATGAAACAATGTTCCTCGAGAACAGGTGCACAGAGAAGACAGAGAGGGAAAGGGAGGAAATGAGGATGGAGAGGTCCTTTCATAGCTTCCCCTCGCAGGAGTTTGGATTTCATCATGGGGGGATTTTGAGCAGGAGAGTGACAAGCAGATTTGCATTTTAGAAAAATTGCCCTAGTTTCTATGAAAAGGAAAGGGTGAGACCATTTCTTTGATAAGAGCATAAAGTAAGATGAGGCACAGAAATGCAGATATGAGGCAAATGGAGAATTATTTACAGCAATGCTGTCCAGTAGAACTTTCTTCAATGATGGACATGTTCTATGCCTGCTCTGTCCAGCACGAAGGCCACTAGCCACATGTGACTACTGAGCACTTGAATTGTGTCTAAGGCAACTAAGGAAATGAAATCCTAATTTTCTTTAATTTCAATTAACGTAAAAAGCTGCAGGAGTCTATCGGGTGGTGGAGCTTTAGAAGATAGAACTCTGTGTGTGTGTGTGTGTGTGTGTGTGTGTGTGACTGTGCATTTTAAAAATGTGTTAAATATCTTTATTGAAGTATAATTGGCAAAAAATAAATCACACATGCTTAAAGTGCACATTTGGATGTTTTGACATATGCATATACCATAAGCCATGGCAGGATCAAGAGAATGAGCACATCTATCCCTCTGAAAGGTAAATATAAAATTAATACACCTGAAAAACAGATGTTGGGTAAACATTAAAGGACATTAAACTTTGTCATCTGTTTCTTTGTTTGCTTTAATACAAGAATGCAGCAAAAAATAACCTGACATCCTTTCTGGCCTTGGTTCTTTCAGGTTGTTTTTTGTTTTTTTTTATTCAATTTCAGAATTATATAAACAATCATACAGCTGAGGCAAAGGTTCTGGAATGGGCTAGAGGCAAGAGATAGGTTCAGATACATGATTTGGGACCCAGAAAAGCACAAGGTAGTTTCTGTACCAGCATTCTTCACTTGCCTCAGGGAGGAGCTGTCAACCATTCCCAGAAGACTTTTTGCATGAAATTTAGTCTACTTTCAATAAATTACCATTATGCCTACACCTAAGAGAATTCTATTGTCCCCAGAAAATTCACCCTGAGATTTAAGATTTTCTGAATATACTTTTTCTTGTGTGTGCATGTGTGTTTTTCATCTTATAGGTTTTACCACTTAAACATTTGTATAACATGGAATTTCAGTCAAGAACACGTATGTGCTTTATAGAGGGTATTAGTTACTTTCAACATTTCCAGGAAACAGAAAGAAAACAATTTGAAAGAAAGTTAACAGGAGGGACGCCTGGGTTGCTCAGTGGTTGAGCGTCTGCCTTCAGCTCAGGATATGATCCCAGAATCAGGGGATCAAGTCCCCATTGGGCTCCCCACAGGGAGCCTGCTTCTCTCTCTGCCTATGTCTCTGCCTCTGTGTGTGTGTGTGTGTGTGTGTGTGTGTGTGTCTTTCATGAATAAATAAATAAAATCTTTTAAAAAAATACTCTCTTGGCCTAAATATCAAAAGTTAACAGGAAGCATTTTCACTTCTTCAAATGAGGAATTTTTTTAAATTTTAAAACACGTCAATCTTAAGATGTGTTAACTTTTTGTCTTGGCCCTGAGGCTCAGAGAACATGCTTGCAGAAGCTTCCTGGGTGCTGGCTCTGCATGGCATTTGCAATGGGACTGGCATGCTACTGGGCAATCTCTCCCTCTCCTGAAGTATATTTATATTTAAAGCAAATTACTATAACTCTTTGAAAAATTAGTCATGTTGACTTATAAACTCTCCTTAAAGGCTGATATGAGCCTCTTCATTTAATGATAGAGATAAGAGAATTCTTTTTATTAAAAAATGGATTTGAAATAACTCTAGGCACCCAACTTAACACTGGCCTTCCATTTTCCTTCACCTTGTAAACCCCTTCCAGCTCTAGATAAAGCAACAGTGCTTCATACATGTATGCATGCATCAATTATTTCATTCAGTAAATGTTTATTGAAAGTTTCCTATGTGTCAGGCACTTTTCTAAGGACCAGAGATACAACAGTGAACAATAGCAAAAAAAAATACAACTGTTATCCTGGTTCACAGGGGGGAAGACAGAAAATTTAAAATAACAACAGTAAATACACAGTAGGTCATATAAGGATAAGGACTATAGAAAAAATAAAATAATAATGTAATAAGAATTGACAAAAGAATGAGAGTTGCTATTTCATATGATTTTGTCAAGAAAGGCACTGATAAGTTGAGATTTGATCAGATTCCTGCAGCTAATGGGGGCGTGAGCCACATAGCTATCTGATGAAAAGGCCATGAGGCAAGATTGTCCTTGGTATGTTTGGGATTGTCTGGGACAGGATAAACCAGAGGTCAGGGAGCATACAAAGAGTCAAACCATGTAAAGCATAAGAATATTACTACAAAGACTTTTACCCTGAGAGCAGAAGTTACTGGCAGGTTTCCAGCAGAGCTGTGATGTTATCTAACAAGTGTTTTTAATAGACCACTCTAATGGCCAGTATGGTAAGGATAGACTTGACATGGTGTGGTAGGTAGAATAATGTTCATGGCCTAATCCCTTGAACCTCTGAATATGCTATGTTACATGGCAAAGGGGAATTAAGGTTGCTAATCAGATGGGAAGAGATAAGGAGATTATCCTGGAGTCCCTGGGTGGGCTCAATGTAACCACAAGTGTCTCTCTAAGTGAAAAAGGGGGCTGAGAGTTAGTCAGAGTGATGCAGTGTTGAAAGACTTGAACGTCACTGTTGTCTTTGAAGCTGGAAGGGGGCCATGACTCAAGAAATGTGTGCAGCCTTTAAAAGCTGGAAAGGGCAGGGAAATGGATTCTCCCCAGGCCCTCTAAAAGAAATGCAGCCAACACATTTTAGACTTCTCATATCCAGAAATCTATGATAATAAAGTTTCTTTGTTTGAAACCACAAAGCTTGTACTAATTTGTTGCAGCAATAAAAGCTAATACAGATGGAGTGCAAAGGTGGAAGCAGAGAGACAGGTCACTGAGCACTTACCATATGCCAGACCCTGGGTTAGACGCTAATGATAAATGGAGAGATGGTTTCTATCATCAAAAAAGCACACAGTCTAAAAGAGGGAGGGAGGGGATCCCTGGGTGGCTCAGTGGTTTGGCGCCTGCCTTTGGCCCAGGGCCTGATCCTGGAGTCCTGGGATCGGGTCCCACGTCGGGCTCCTGGCATGGAGCCTGCTTCTCCCTCTGCCTGTGTCTCTGCCTCTCTTTCTCTCTCTCTCTCTCTATGTCTATCATGAATAAATAAATCTAAAAAAATAAAAAATAAAAAAAAAATAAAAGAGGGAGGGATATAAACAAGTAATTATAGGACAGAGTAAAAACTGCAATACAGATGTACATGTAAGGTTCATTTTATCATAAAGGGAGAAGTAATCAGTATCCTTCCTTTCTTTGGGAATTAGGAAAATGCTCCAAAAGGATCTAGATGAATGTTGAGGAAGAAAAAGGACTGGGCACACCAGATTGTAGGATCAGCACATTCAAAGGCACAGATATATGAAATAGGGTGGGATGGTCCAGAACTATAGTTGGAAAGTCATCAATTTGGTGGACTAGTAAGAAATGAACTGTGAGACCCAGATCATGAAGACTTTTCCATACTAAGAACTGTAGATAGTGGGAATAATTTCAGGAGGCTAATCAGGGATTTAATCTGTTTTGCAAAGGTCATTCCAGGGGCAGTGTGGAGTATATACTGGAAAAGAATAAAACTGAAGGTCAGGATTGAAGACATAAAGGTTTAAGAGAAAAGAGAAAGATACCAGAGTAGTAGACTCAATAGGAGCTGAAGACTGATTGTATGTGGGTGTTGGAAGAAGGGACTGGTCTAACATTACTCTAGATTTAGGTTTGGCTGATTTATCAGGAAGAATTAGATTTTCCTGTGAATAACAAGGACAAAACATAGCAAAGACTAGAGAAGACTGATGCTTAATTTCTTGGATGTAAATCCAGAAATTGGCAGTGTAGGATGAATGACTCTGCTCCACGAAGCCCTCAGAGACCCCAGCTCCTTCCTGCATATAATTCAGTGTTCTCCAGGTGTGGCTCTCAGTCTTGTGGTCCAAGATGGCCATTCAAGCTCCTGTCATCACATTCACTCTGTAGGTAGCAGGATTGGAGAAGGAACAAAGAAAGTAAGGACAAGGGAAAGATGCTAGCAATATTTTAAAGGTTTTCATAAGCCACCATGTGACACATCTATTTGCATTCCTTTGGCCAAAACTTCACCACAGAGAGATTGGGAAAGTAATCTTTTTTCTGAGTGGTCATTAATCCAGCTAAAAATATGAAATTGTATTACTATGGAAGGAAAGGAGAACAGGTATTGAGAGATAACAGTATCTCTGCCCCAGCTGATCCTTAGAGGATGTTATCAATGAACCAGATAGAGAGTTAAGAAGGAAGAGGTGAAGACAAGGAGAAAGAACTTGGTATGTGTCATGCTGAGTTTCAGGGGTTTGGAGACTATAAAAATGCAGCTGTCCAATGGTTGTTAGAAAAACAGATCTGAAGAGCAAGATCAAGAAATGTCCCAGAAGTAAATACTTGGAAATCCTTGTGAGTTCATCCAAATGGAATCTGAAGAATACCAAAAGAAAGGATCAAGAGTCTTGACAATGCTAAAATTTATAAGAAACACAGGAAAAAGGAGTTCAGCAAAGGCATACGGAGAGAGAACCACAGGAAAGTGACATCCTAGAAGATAAAGGGGAATGGGTTTTGAAAATGTGGCCAGAGCAGTTTCAAATCTTAAGAAAGGATATGGAAGACCAGTAGGAGAAGGAACCACACAAATTAGCCACTAGGAGGCAACTGTGAAGGTTGGCAGGATGATTTCAGGGGAGTGATAAAGGTAGAAACTACACCAAAGAGAGTTGAGAAGTAAATAGAATATTTTTTTAATAAGTGGAACAAAAATATACATTTTTAAAGATTTTATTTATTTATTCATGAGATACACAGAGAGAGAGGCAGAGACATAGGCAGAGCGAGAAGCAGGCCTCCTGTGGAGAGCTCAGTGTGGGACTCTTCCAGGACCCTGGGATCATGCCCTTAGCCAAAGGCAGACACTCAACAACTGAGCCACCCAGGCGTCCCCAAAATATCCATCTTTTAAACATGAAAAGTTTATCAAAAAAGAAACACAGTTTGATGGCAGAAACTTCTACAAAGAGAAACTTGGACATACATAGAAGATGATTTCATTTAATCTAAATTTCCTTTTGAATTAAGTAATGGTGAACGTGCTCCCAAGGGTAAGGAGAGGCAAACTGGTGGTCTGCAGAAGCTGTTTGCCCACTGCAACAGCAAACCAGCCTCCACATTGATCCATGGGCACTGAACACTTGGATAGATATCCAAAGATATCTTGGATATCGTCTTGGCCTCTAATTTTATTTTATACTTATTCTCTCTAATTGGGTCTCTCTCTATATCACCAACTCCCACTCCCTCACTGACCTTCCCCATTGCAAAAACTAACTTTTTTTTTTAACAGGACCTTGCCTTTTAATTTATGGAACTGGAAGGATATTTCTGAACCAGCCATATTTTTACAACATGCTTTTACTACATGTAGAAAGCCCGTAAGAAGTAGGAGAAATTTAAACCAACCCAGAGAAGGAAGTGGAAGAAAGAGATGTGGGAAGGGGAAGGGAGGAGAAATGTGATGGTTACTGAACCCCTGGTTCTAGGCCTGACACCCCTGCAGCCAGTCTTACTCCTGGCACACACAGTTCTGTTTCCCCTCTATGAGGCACCTTGTGACTGTCCAATAATTTCCCCTTTTTGGTGAGACTAAGTTCAGGAATGATTTCTCTGACTTAACTGAAAACACGTGAAAACTGACATGATACTCTCCTTTAAAACCCACCCTCACTCCTACCCCAAGGTATATTCAGACGGGAAGAATATAATCATCATGTAAGTCTGGGCAGCCAAGCATCCAGAATAAATATAAGTGGCTTCAGTGTGGTCAAAAAATCCAGACAAATGAACTCACAATATCCAGCAACTGTTTTGGAGGAATGATGGTAAATCCCTCTGAAAGTCAAAGTTCAGCTGTTTGGGAACTTAGAGAGGTTTGGAGTACAGAAATACAGGAAGATAGGAAGAATTGTGAACATGAAGAAAATAAGACTGATACAGAGTTCTACTTGAATTAGGAAAACTAAAAGTGAATTGCTTGAGAATAATTGAATGAATTACTTTACCAAATAGAGAAATGCATTGGGGCTCAGGGACTGCTTTGAGTGAATATAGATTGTCAAGATGACCCAAGGACATTCACTTTAATACCAAACTGTCTGGCATTGGTAATTGCCATCCCATCAAAGATTAAAAGTTCATTTAACTTAAACAAGTATTTACTGAATACTTATTAGGGACCCAGATAGAAGAATTCAAAATAAATGAGGCACAGCTCTGACCTCAAAAGCTTAAGTATTAGATGGGAGACAAGACAATATACATAAAATGCAAGGACCCAAAACTGTGGGATTTTACCTTAAGATTTCAGTAACATAGGAGCAACTGAAGGCTTTTGTCTCTCTCCTTATGACATGAGAGGATTCCATTGACTAAACTGGACCAGCCTAGAAAGGAAATGCAGGACCTTGAGAATTACCGACACTTTTTGCCCACTGAAAATTCAAACTATTAAAACCAGAAACATACAGAAGAAACTGAACTTTGGCCAACTGGTAAGCAGTAGAGGGATTTAAACATATCTGCATCCTCCCTACTAGATACACTCACATGAAGCTGAACACAAAGAGAGTGTCCAGGGATGTTGAATTATCTTTTACCCACAATATGGACTTGAGGTCATAAAAATGACAGCAAATAAAATAACAAGGAGGATAAATATAAAAATATTAAAACTTTGTGCTTTCTAAAAAATGTTTAAAAAGAGAGATATCTGCTTTAAATTTCACAAATAATATTTCCATAAACATTATTATTATTATAATACTTGGAATCTAAGGTGAAAGTAAAATTAGGATCACATAAATAATGCATTAACAAAGCAAACTCGACCACAAGTAAGAAGTGCTGAGTGAACGTCTGAATGAACAAAGGTTACACTAAATGATTCTGGAGCTATTTTTATTATTCACATGTCTCTAGGGAAGAAGGAAATGGTCTAATCATACAATTGCCCAGATTTTACTGCAGTGCAAGTTTCAATTCTCTGTATCTCCTTACAATTGGGATTTTTAAAAGTATATGCCTTTACAGGAAAAAAAATAGCAGTCCTAATAGAATCCAGGAATATTTTCCAGATCAAAGCTACTTTCACACTCATGGAGTAAAAAATTTTAACTGAATTGAAACACATAAAAACATACTCATTATCTCATGCACCCATACACATTTTGGATTCTTC
The DNA here is from genome assembly GCF_003254725.2 of Canis lupus dingo. Lineage (NCBI taxonomy): Eukaryota > Metazoa > Chordata > Mammalia > Carnivora > Canidae > Canis > Canis lupus. The sequence goes on from NC_064243.1 coordinate 34,913,142, forward strand.
ATATTACTTTTCCTGGGCATCCCAATGAGTTCTAAGAAAAATTCTACTGGGATTACATTTCATTTACACAGTTAAAAGAAGGATGATTGACACCTTTGTAATTTGATGGTAGTTTTTAACTCAAATTCCAGATTAAAGGGGTTTAAACTCTTGGAGTCACAGCTCTCTAGAACAGATGAGTGAATCTCCAAAGATTTACCATTATTAGAAATTGTACAAATGAAAAGATGAAAGAAAATAGCATCCTCTTTAATGCTTTTGCAGATGCATTCTCTGGATTTCGTAGATATCCCTCCTCTTAATTCTAACCCATTTAAAACATGAGAAAAAAGTCAATGGATCCCATAACAACTTTGGGTAAGCCTTTCATTAATTACTATTTTCATGGACCATCGCACTTCCTGTGGTTAATGGTTAATACAACCTGGTGGCCTGCAAGATAGGTAGCAAACTCAGATTCAATGAGGGTCAAAGGGATCTTGAGAGACCATTTAAATCCATTTCTCTGCCTTTAGAAAAAAACCATTGGGGAAATATGAGATGGTATCAAATTTTTGAAAACTTTAAAGAAAGTAGATTCCAGGGTACCTGGTTGAGCTTCTGCTTTTGACTCAGGTTGTGATCCTGGGGTCCTGGGCTCGAGTTCCACGTTGGCGTCCCTGGAGGGAGCCTGCTTCTCCCTCTGCCTATGTCTCTGCCTCTCTCTCTCTCTCTCTGTGTGTGTGTCTCATGAATAAATAAATAAAATCTTTAAAAAAAAAAAAAAGAAAAAGAAAGAAGAAAGAAAAAAAGAAAGAAAGAAAGAAAGAAAGAAAGAAAGAAAGAAAGAAAGAAAGAAAGAAAAGAAAGAAAGAAGAAAGGGGATTCCAGGACACAAGAACAGCAACTCCAAAAAGTCTTCAGTGTCTAGCAACCCTCATCATCAAATCTTTTTTTTATAATAAAGTCATTCTTTAAAAAAAATTATTTATTTATTCATGAGAGACACAGAGAGAGAGAGGCAGAGACACAGGCAGAGGGAGAAGCAGGCTCCACGCAGGGAGCCCAATGTGGGACTGGATCCGGGGTCTCCAGTCTCACGCTCTGGGCTGAAGGTGGTGCTAAACCGCTGAGCCACCCGGGCTGCCCTCATCATCAAATCTCATTGTTATTGTCAACATATCATAAAACTGTGAGCCTGGAAAATAGATGCATAGCATGACTAACTTCTGGATGTCAACTCATTTGCCAATTGTGTGTGACTACCTGGAAGATATACGTAACTCACATCTACACTTCAAGAAAGAAGAGTTCAAACCCTCCTCATTTCTAAAGGGGTTCTAAACCAAAGTGACTTCCATTCTCTTTAGAATAATATACTGATTCTAGGAGGATGAAACCACCTGTCCCATTTCTATTTACCAGAACTAGTCAAGAGTTGAGATTTTCAAATTTTACTGTTCTCTTTGATTCTTCTCTGTGAAATCTGTTTTTCCATTGGAGACAAGAATGTGAACACGTGCTTTAAGGACTTAAAAGGAAACACATCCTTTAAATGCTAGGTCTATAATTATTTAGCATCTTTTTAAATAAAGTCAAGAGTTTCTCCCCCAAAAAAGTGTTACTTATTTTTTTAAGACTTTATTTATTTATTCATGAGAGACACAAAGAGAGAAAGAGAGGCAGAGACACAGGCAGAGGGAGAAGCAGGGTCCATGCAGGGAGCCTGATGTGGGACTTGATCCCGGGTCTCCAGGATCATGCCCTGGGCTGAAGGCTGTGCTAAACCACTGAGCTACCCGGGCTGCCCAAGTATTACTTATTTTTGTTAATTATAGGATCCTGGAGAAGAAGGTGGGATTTTGTTGGGGGGAAAATAATGCCTGGAGTGTATTAACAAGGAGAAACAAGGTAAAAATTATGATAGTTACAAGTCAAGAAAGTCCCAGGCCAATGGTTATTTTCTTTTCTTTATTTTTTTAATCACATCAAATCCCAAGTCATGCTACAGACTACATCATGCCGTGGAGTTTGTTGCTCTCTCTATAGTAACCAAGAGTTCGAGTGGCATTATGTTCTTAACCATGATGTGGCTTGAAGAACAAATTGAGGGATCCCTGGGTGGCACAGCGGTTTAGCGCCTGCCTTTGGCCCAGGGCGCGATCCTGGAGACCTGGGATCAAATCCCACGTGGGGCTCCCGGTGCATGGAGCCTGCTTCTCCCTCTGCCTGTGTCTCTGCCTCTCTGTGTGTGTGTGTGTGACTATCATAAATAAATAAAAAATCAAAAAAAAAAAAGAACAAATTGAGGAGATAGAACATAAGATGGTTACAGATTTACCAGTCAGGACATGAAGAGTAGATCTGTGAGTATTCCAAAACCAAAGTTTATGGAAAAAATTGCACAAGCATTTCCAAGGAAAGAATAGAACAAAGGAAAGAAGAAGGAGAATTTGGAAACATTGTAAGAGGTAGAGAGAAGAATGGAAATAGAAGCAAAGGTAGATGAGAGTATCAACTTATGTACAGTAGAGATCAGGGCTATCAGGGAAGCTGAATGTGTGGATCCGCATATGTGTATGTGCATGGATTCAAAAGACATTTTTGAATTTTGTACCCAGATTTAGACCTTACTGGTGACATGACCTGAGCACATGCATTGGTTTGCTAGGGCTGCCAAAATACCGTATCACAGTTTTAGTGGCTTAACCAACAAAAATTTATTTGCTTACAGTTCTGGAGGCTAAAAGTCTGAGATCAAGGTGTCAGCGGGATTGGCTCCTCTTGAGGCCTTGTGGACAATTCTTTTTCTCCCTTTGTCCTCACATGGTCTTCCTTTTGTTCCTGTATGTCCTGATTTCCTCTTCTTATGAGGAAACCAGTCATACTGACCAGAGCCCACCTAATGACCTAACTTTAACTTAATTACTTTGTTAAAGGCTTTCTCTCTAAATATAGTCACATTCTGAGGTTCTGGAGGTTGGAACTTCAACATGTGAAAGGTGGGGGCACATACTCATCCCATAACAGCACATCATATAATCTTCTCAAGGTTCTTTTTATTAAAAAGAGGACTATAGGGGATCCCTGGGGGGCTCAGCAGTTCAGCACCTGCCTTTGGCCCAGGGCATGATCCTGGAGTCCTGGGATCGAATCCCACGTCGGGCTCCTGTCATGGAGCCTGCTTCTCCCTCTGCCTGTGTCTCTGCCTCTCTCTCTCTCTCTTTTTTTTTTCTCTCTTTCTCTATCATGAATAAATAAATAAAATCTTTAAAAAAATAAAAAGAGGACTATAATGAGAAGCAACACATAATACTATTATAATGACTAAATAAAGTTATACTTTTTTAAAGTAATGCATTTTAAAAGTTAAATGTCCAATAGTAGGAAAATGGCTAATTATATAACATCCATACTAGTAATGAATACTAGGCAAAAAAATAGGAAAAGGTTTTAATGACATAAAATAATACCTATGACATTAAGGGGTTTTTTGTTTTTTGTTTTTAGGTTTTTTTAGGAAGGGAGAGAGGGATGGGGGAGGGGCAGAAAGAGAAGGAGTGAGAGAATCTTAAGCAGGCTCCACATTCAGCATGGAGCCCAATGTGGAGCTCAATCTCAAAACCCTGAGATCATGACCTGAGCCAAAAATCAAGAGTCAGACACAACCAACTGAGCCACCCATGTGCCCCAATATTAAGCATTTTTTAAAAGAATCCTTTTTAATAGGTATGTGAACATATATAAATATATTTAGTTTTTAATAAAAATATTTATTGGAGGAAAACAGACTAAAATGTTAATTATGGTTAAATTTGGTTGCTGAAAATTTTCAGAGATAATCTTCATTCTTGCTGCACTAATTTGTATTTTCTAAGTTATCTACAATGTACATGCATGCATTTTATTTTATTTTGCATCAAGACAGGAGGCCAGTGGGAATGTCCAAGCTGAGTCAGATGGGCAAATAGGATTTGGAGGGAGAAAGGAAGGTGAGAGGTGGCAGTTTGACTAAACAGAGGGAACTTACGTGTGAGGCTTGTCTTCATGACCACAAGATGAATGGATCCCTGTAATCTCCTTGCAAACGTTTAAAGTTTATGTAGAAAGAGGCCTTAACTGGGTTCAGGCCAGTATAGTGTGCAGGTGTTCTCAATACTACATCATTCTCAAGTCTGTGTCCTTGGAGCAACCTCTGGGAGCCACGGAGGCAGGCAGAACCCGCATCCCAAGGACAGGGGAAGGAGTGAGGAGCCTCGGGTCACCTAGGTCCAGCTTATGAGTCAACCAGCGGTCATATCTTTTTGATGACCAACACTTGCTCCTCTGTTTATTTATTCATCTATGCAACAAATATTGACTGAGTGCCTAATACATACCTGGCAATGTTGTAAGCAATCAAGATACAGCCATGAACAAAGCACAAACCCTCTAGTCCCATGAGGCTTAAAGAAATAGATGGGCAAGAAAGACAATTAAAAGAAAGTAAGAGAAATAAATAAAGTCCCAGTAATGATAAGTGCAATGAATAACAAGAATAAGGGAGGGTAGGAGAAAGGGAGATAGGAGGAGGGAAGGGGAAGAAGGTAGGGAAGGAGGGAAAGAGAAAGGGAGGAAAATGGGGAAAGCTCTTTTACCCACAGGGGAGGGGGGAACCTCTCCAAGAAGATACCTGAATGTAGTGAAGGAGTGAGCCAGGCAAAGATCCAGAGAAGAGCTTTGCAAGCAGAAGGCACAGGAATGCAAGGACCTGAAGCAAAACCAGTGTAGCCAGAGCAGATCGAGAGAATGATGGGAAATAGTCAGGGATTAGATCTATCAGACCATGTAGACTGTACTGAGACATTTTTCTCTTTCTCTTTGTCTTTTTGTTGTTTTCTAAAATGATGAGAAGCTGTTGGAGTATTCTGAGCAGGGCATGATGGGACCACTTTTCAGGGGCCAGGGCTTTTGTGTTGGCATGTTTCTTTCTTTTTTTTTTTTAATTTTTTTTTATTGGTGTTCAATTTACCAACATACAGAATAACCCCCAGTGCCCGTCACCCATTCACTCCCACCCCCTGCCCTCCTGCCCTTCTACCACCCCTAGTTCGTTTCCCAGAGTTAGGAGTCTTTACGTTCTGTCTCCCTTTCTGATATTTCCCACACATTTCTTCTCCCTTCCCTTATATTCCCTTTCACTATTATTTATATTCCCCCAAATGAATGAGAATGTTGGCATGTTTTTTAGCACTTCCCCGAGACTGGGTTCTCTGTAAATTCTGTATGTTGTTTGAAGTGATTCTAGACAGCTCCAGCCCAGCTTCCCACCTCATGCAGGTAATGACCTCCTACAGAAGTAGTCATTAGACTTTCCAATGAAACACAGAAAATTGTGGGGCATGAGGAGTATTCACAATGACAATGGAGCTAGAATGGGAATGAACAAACCCATCCTAGACTGGTCACCCATGACCATTGAGTGACTGCTGGATTGTTTTAGTTTTCATGTGTGTTCATATTAGCAGGGCTTCCTCTATGACCCTCTACCTCAATAAGGAGAAAGCCTGCTCTCATGGCTACACCTGGGATGTACTACGGGGGTGTTCTTGTCCTACTGGGCATTCTGCAACAGGCCAGGTCAACCACATGCCAGACAGATTATAGAACTCACCCAACATCACATGCCAGTAGGCACCTGCATGGCTCAGTTGGTTGGACATCTGACTCTGGTTTTTGGCTTAGGGTGTGATCGCAGGGTCCTGAAATAAGGCCCCATGTCAGCTCTGTGCTTAGCTCAGAGTCTGCTGGAGATTCTTTTCCCCTCCTTCTCCCTCCACCTTTCTCCTTCCACCTCAACTCCCTGCACTCATGCATGTGTGCTCATTCTCTCTCTTTAAAGTAAATAAATGAAATCTTAAAAAAAAGTGGCAGTGCCAGAATTGGATTGCCTAGCTGCAAAGTCTGAATTTTTTGTCTTCTACCACACTGCCCCCAAATAGGTCAAACGACAAAAAAAATTAGATTTAGTTATCATTGTAGATTGCTCCTACCAGTTTATTTTATGTAAAATTCCATATGGGTCAAATTTCATAATAAAAGTCAAGAAAGCCTCTGTGTCCTAGGGCAGCAGCCTTGGAATTTTTAGCATAACTTATTTTATTGGATAATTTTTGAAATAAAGTAGACCTTAATTGAAAATTAGAAGAATTTTGACATACACAATTTTTAAATAAATAATTTCATTTAATGAATTTCCTAGGATGTGAAATTGCTTTTCTCCAAATAAATCCTATTTAAACACAGACAATAGCTATAGTGGAGAGAGCAGAGCATTATCTGAGGGTTACTAACAATTATCAGTACTTTTTTGTTACTACTTTTCTGTGAACAGATTGGCCCAAGACAGCCTCATTTTTAGCTGTCTGCCCTTGGTTTTGCCAACTCTATGTATTTCAACACTACTTCTGAGAGTACACTCACTCTTCCTCGGTCTCTCTGTCTGCCTCTCTGTTTGTCTCTCTGTCTCTCTCTGTGTCTCTCTCACGCACATACATACACACACATACACATACACACACCACACACACACATTCATGTCTTTCATAGAGAGATTAATTCTACAGAAGATTTTGGGGGCAGAATACCACGCATTATGCCCAAACCAAAAAAACAGAGATGGGCAACTACCAGGGTCTGGATATAGTGTCTCCCTAATTCCTTTATGTTGGCCAATGCTGGAATAATATTGTCCAAGTAAAGATTTTCCATTGGTGACTATTATGTGATCCTGATTAAGCTTGTCTTCATTTACCACAAACACTGAATGACAGAACTAGAATATTAAAACATAGAAGGGACCTTGAAGATATCCACATTCCACCTCCATAATAAATAGATGAAAAAAATAAAGTTTTGTTCAAAGGTTGCTGGGCAATTAGGAGGTGAAATGAGACCAGAACTCAGGCCCCTTAACTTCAGAGAAACTGCTCTTTCTCAGCCTACCATGCTTTATCCTGAATTTACAATTGACAGAAACTATGCATTCTTCTAAAATCTGAGTTAGGAAGAACACATCTATATGAAAATCCTTGTCCTCTGATACCAATACCCAATGATTTCCCTGGATGAAACTCATTTCTCTTTTCCCATCTTCCCAGCCCACTGACTGTAACTTCCTTCTTCTGAAATGCCATGATGCCTGTCAACACTTACCTGGAGGGACTTCAGAATTCAGACCAAATCCTTGTTGAACAGGAAAGGAGATGGAAGGAACATTACCTCTTCCAATGTAGGAATTTTATGGCATTTCTCCCCAGTGTATAATATGCATGTGGTTGTATTTTATGAAACTTTTATGAGAGTACTTCATTTCAGTTCTCTTCTTTTTATGGTGAGCCTGCTCCTATTATTTTTCTGTAACTGAGGTTTTATTTTTAAATATTAAATTGTGATTATGAAAAGAGGTTCTTTAATCCCAGAGCTGTACTCATGTATATGTAACTTCTTCTGACTTATGTGGAAGTAACTCCCACATCAGAGCCTCAGCCCTGGGCCCTTAATTTGCAAGCATCAAATGGAGCTACATATTGCAATGCAAATTATAGTACCCAGGGATCAGCAGTATAATCACCCAGTTACAAAGAAGGTAAAGAGGAGAAGAAATTACCATAATGGGCCACAAAATATACACAAGAGAATGCTCAGAAGACTATATGGCAGATTTCTCCACCATGCTAAAGTTGTGCTTACTTTCCTCTGAAAATGTGCTCTCCTTTGTAGAGAAAGATGTTGGCTCCATCTTGGAGGGACTTGACCTTCAGTTGCTTTTATGATAGTGATGGATTGGACTGATTTACTTATATCCTCTCATCTGAATTGTGAAATGGCCAACCAGGATTCAGGATAGTTTTAGAAGCTGTACTTCTGTGGATGGGTAGGTTGAAATATGAACACATGGAAATTGACAGCAAGCAGCATTTTAGGAGGAGGAACATGAGTGAGCAAAGGTGTCAAGACAGGAAGACCTGTCTGAAGAGAAGCACAGTCCAATTTGGCTAAACTGTGGGGTGAGACATTTATGGTGCACAGAGATTTGCATTTCAGCCCCCAGTACCCAATAGAACTTAAAGACTGGACCTCGGGACCCTGGTAAATGAGTCCGTCTGAGGGAAAAGCTTTCTCTACTACACTAAACATCTATGATTGGGCCAAGATTCCAGAAAGTCCTCTCAGTAAGGGATGAGAGAGACTTGGAACTCTTCCACTTTGACTCCTAAGATGCCTCCAGTTGACAGCAAATCACAATTTCTTCTACAATAATACATAATACAATATTGAACATAGGTAATTCTTCAAATCATTTGGAAGTGGGCAAGGAATAACCCAATGTTTCCTGTTCAATAAATATTTGTTAATTAAGTTATTTAAATGCTTTTTTTTTTTAATTCGACAGTTATTGAGTGCCTATTGAATATGGAGATAGAAAAAAAAATAAGACACAATCCCTTCACGCAGTACCTTCTTGGACTATTGGAGATGACAGTCGACAATTTTAGTAAACTATGTTAAAAGAAATGCTAGAGAAATATAAATGAGATTGGGAGCCAGAGGAGGGGTACTGACCCCTCCTGGGTGGATGTAGGTGTGGAGGTCAGTGGGAATGTTCAAGCTGAGTCAAATGGGCAAATAGGATTTGACCAAGCAAATGGTGGCTGGAGGAAGAGAGGAAGGTGAGGGACAAAGGAGGGCATTCCAGGCAGCAGAGATGGCAGCAGAATAGCAGAAGTGGGAAAGAGTATAACTGGTGGTGAGTGTCAGGCAGATAGGGCTTACTGGAACATAAAGTACTAAGTAAGATATAGTATCCCCCCTCCCCCCTCCCCCCTCCCCACCCAGCTGCTGTAACATATTACCACAAACATGGTGGCTTTAAACAACTCTATTGTCTTTACAGTTCTTGAGGGCAGAAATCCACACTCAGTCTTACTGGACTAAGTCAAGGTGTCAGCAGTACTGGCTGAGGGGAGAATCTGTTTCCTTCTTCTACTCTGGGTCTGCATCCCTTGCCTTCTGGCTTCTTCCTTCATATTCAAAGTGAATGACTCCGATCCTTCCTTGTGTCATCAAATCACCTTTCCTATGATTCTGATTTCCCTCCCATTTCCTATTTCCTAAGTGACCTTGCCTCCCTCTCAAAACGATCACTATATTTGCCTCAGACTTAGATAATTTTAGAATAATTTCCCATCTCAAGATCTTTCATTTAGTCACATCTACAAAGTCCCTTTGTATAAGGTAATATGCAACAGTTACCAGGGATTGAGATGTGGACATACTTGGGGGGTTATGATTCACCTATCACATCAGGAACGTCAGGAAAAGAGTTTTAGGAAGCGAAAAAGAATCCACTAAAAGAGGACATTGTACGACACATCAGGAGCTTGGACAGAATTCTGTAGTTGGTGGGGAACCTTGTAGGGCCATAAGCAGGGGAGAGAGCACAGTAGAGGCTAGAGTGATGGGGACTTGCTGAAAGCAGAGAAACCACTTGGAAGGGCCCAGGGAGAGCTCATGAGAAATGCTGTTTATGTCTAAAGGTGAGACAGTGCTCCCCCCTCCCCACATACCCTCAGAAAAGACAGAGGGACCTGACAGCACCTTGATTTTGGACTTCCCAACTTCCAGAACTGTGAGAAAGAAATGTTATTTAAGCTACCCAGATGTGGTGTCTCATCATATCAGCACAAACTAAGCCAATTGTGCTTTAGAGGAATTGTTTGACTTGGGGAATCTTCACTGCATTTTCAGTGCGTTCTTAGAAGTCCTTATTAGAGGAGTTCCTTACTTACTTTCTTTGGTACAACACACGAGTACTTGATGATATGATTAATTATCTAAATTGGTTTTGTTGACAATTACACAGGGATAACCTGTTAAACTAGGATTGTCCCATGCCAACTGGGCATATGGTTGCCCTCTGTTTGGAGGAGGCATATTGGCCTGAAATGGCTTGAGTCCATGCTAGTTTGGGTTGTTAGAGAGGTCTTCTGACTGGTTCAGTTCAGAAAAATTTTGAAGGCAAAGTCAATTAACAGAGCAGCCATAACTTTTCCTGGGATTATGACTCACAGTTCCAAGTGTTAGATGGTGTTATGAAAAAAGCACTTGAAAGGATACTTAAAATAAATATATTAAGTGATTATGTAGTGAGGATTACAATACACAATTGAAAAAAAAGAAAAAAAAAACAGCTGTTTCATGGGTTCTTGTGACATTTAGGAAATGTTTCCAGAGACAAAATTACATCTGGATTCTCAAAATGCTGTGTCTCAAACACCACAAAATTGACCATGATTGGCTCTAGAAAACCATATTAATTTTACAGGTGCCTCCAGTGATGACAAAGACCCTGATGTCAAAATTACATGTGAGGAGTTTAAATAAAACTGTTTTTGGGATCCCTGGGTGGCGCAGCGGTTTGGCGCCTGCCTTTGGCCCAGGGCGCGATCCTGGAGACCCGGGATCGAATCCCACATCAGGCTCCTGGTGCATGGAGCCTGCTTTTCCCTCTGCCTGTGTCTCTGCCTCTCTCTCTCTCTCTGTATGACTATCATAAAAAAAAAAAACTGTTTTATGAAATATGTATATTAATTTCTAAACTAATGCATGTTATTTTGTTGTTTTAAATATACACGTGTTGCTAAGTTAATAATTAAAATGTAGATGGACATTTGACTCTATCAATTAAATTAGCCCCTCTCTAAAAATGGTTGAGTTTTGCAGGGATGATCTTGTAACTGAAAACACCAGAGGGCTATGCTAAATGTTTGTTTCTTCTAATATATATGCAGTATTTTGAGAGTAAACACTGGAGGACTTGATAGATAGGATGTTGAATGAAGAAGAAGGATAAGTCACCTGGATGAGTGGTGGTATTACCAACTGAACTAGCCAATGGCAGAGACATAGGTTTATAGGGCATAGGGCACGCAGGTGATATTAAAGATCTATTATTGGCCATTTTGAATTTGAGATACCCAGGGGGACATGCAATTTTGGAATTTGAGTACAGAATTGGTTAAGGAAATAGGGGAAGTTTATATGCATTAGAAACACAGCAGAAAACTAGAATAAGGGCAGCCCGGGTGGCTCAGCAGTTTAATGCTGCCTTCAGCCCAGGGCGTGATCCTGGAGACCCAGGTTCAAGTCCCACATCCAGCTCCCTGCATGGAGTCTGCCTCTCTCTGCCTGTGTCTCTGCCTCTCTCTCTCTCTCTCTCTCTGTCTGTCTTTCTCTCTCTGTCTCTCATGAATAAATAAAATCTTAAAAAAAAAAAAAAGAAAAAAGAAAACTTGAAAAAAGGGAAAGAAGCATAGAGACTGAGCATGATGATATGGGAGAGGTCATGTGACTATAAGGTTTTATGTTTTGGGAAGGGAAAGTCAGCAAAGATACCTAAAATGTATGGTACAGAACAATCAAGTGGCTTTGGGATTTCTAATAGTACCAACCAAAAGGAACTCATTGAAGCCATGAGCCAAGACTCCACCATAGTCAAAATCTGGTACAGCCAGTAGGCTGGTGCAGGGTGAAGCCAAAAGACATCAGAGGCCCTGTCTGTAGGGGATGAGGTCTGCTCAGGCATCTGTGATTTCTTGGTTCTCAAAACTGAGGTGTGAAAAACATATACAAAATAGATACATACACACACATGCAAAATAGATAATGAGTTTAATTATTATTATAGACAGAATGTTTGGGTTCCCCAGCCTCACCACCACCACCACCAAACTCATATGTTGAAGTTCTAACCTCCAGTGTGAGAGTATTAGGCAGAGCCTTTGAGAATTGATTGGTTTAAGTGAGGTCATGAGGGTGAAGCTCCCAAGATGGGATTAGTGATCTTAGAGGAAGAGACACTAAAGGCTTCTCCCTCTACCAGACAAGGATATGGTGAGAAGGCAAAGGTGGCCATTTATAAGCCAGGAATAGGGCCCTCTTTAAATCTGCCAGCACCTTGAGTTTGGACTTCCCAACTTCCAGAACTGTGGGAAAGAAATGTTATTTAAGCTACCCAGTCTATGGTGTCTCATCATATCAGCACAAGCTAAGCCAATTGTGCTTTAGAGAAATTGACTTGGGGAATCTTCACTGCATTTTCAGTGTGTTGAGGCATCCTAGTTCTAAAGAATAGGGCCAGAGGCTTGTCGTTATCAGGAGCAAAATGGGTCCACAGCCCATAGTCATGCCTCTCCACTTCACCATTTGTGAGGCTCAAAGCAATCAGAGGTGAGCATTGGGACACCCCCTCCCCAACCCCTTCCCTCTTACCCAGAGTTTGGGAAGAGCTTCTTTCCTTTGCTGGCTGGACAGAACCATACAACTACCCAGACCTACTTATGGAACTGGCTTTCGCTGAACACTGTCCTGAGGTCACTGACCCTCCAGACAGGCACAAGCATCTTTTCTTTCCACAAACATCTGTTCTGTTGGGCCTCCAAGTAGGAGGGTGGGCACTTGGTGGCTGCCTGGCTTGGAAAGTACCCATTATGAGCAGTGGATCATCTTGCATTCCATTAAGCATGTGATTACAGCCAGATGCTGTGGTGATGGGCATACAACAACTCCCTATAATAACCGTAATTATGATCCTAGTGTTTCTTTAGCTCAACATACTCTGAACTTCTGAAGTCAGAAGAAATTTGGAAGAATTGCTTATTAGAGACTGCAATCATATGGAGAAGAACTTGTTTTTTGAGAATGGGGGAAATTCTTCCCTGACATCTTGGCTTCTGTACAGCCTGCACTGACATCCCGTGGTGTGGTTCTGGAGTCCAAAATGGACTCGGCTCTGGCTCCACATTCCTGCTCTTATTTCTCTTCCTTGCACTTTGCTCTGTCCCACCCCACCCCCTCCCCCACCCCACTCTTACTCCCCACCCTTGGTTCCCTCTCAGCTGCTTCTTCTGGCAGGGAGAGGAAAAACAAACACCTGCTTGCCCATCATTTCACATTCCCCCTGCTGTGGGGACTTGCTGAGAGGGGCGCCTCCCCTGCCCACTTGGGTGAAGTTCTTGGAATACCCAGGGAGAGGGGGTCATTCAAAGCTAAAATTGGCTGCTTGCTGTGATGACTAACAGCCACCTGGGCCTGCCATTCTTGTGGATTCATCTATTTGTGGAATATGGAGCCGTTTAGGGTGTATTTGTGTACATGTGAAGTCTTTACTTATAGGAACACATTTAAAAGAGTTGGAAACCCAGTATGTGAAGAAATAGGTTATATTCGTTTTCTAGAGCTTCCATAACAAAATACCACACACTGGACAAGTTTAAACAAAAGAAATGATTGTCTCACAGTTCTCGACATAAGACATCTGAGATCAAGGTATTGGCTGGATTGGTTCCTGCTGAGGGCAGGGAGGGAAGTCTGTTGTAGGCTGTGTCCTTGGCTTGTAGGTGACTGCCTTCTCCCTTTGTATCCCCACATTATCTTCTGTCTGTGTGTCTTTCCCTCACATGGCATTCTTTTTATAATGTCACCTGTCATATAGGAGTAGGGTGAGCTTGCCTTCAACTTTACTAATTACACAACAACTAATTACTAATTATACAACAACCTTATGTCCAAATAAGATCAGGTTGTGAGGTACTGTAGGCTAGGGCTGCAACATAGGAATTAAGGGGGAGACACAATCCAACCCGTAAAATGTATTGTGAGCTCACCACATGCCAAGCATTGTGCTGAACTCTGGAGACACAGTCTTGAACGTGAAAGGCAGTTTCTACCCTCCCAGCGCTTGTCAAGGGTACAAAGAGTAAAGAGCAAAATTACACAGTTAGTAAAGTGATCAGTGAGTGCTGCAATAGGACCCCAGGAGGGCCCATGGGAGAACACAGGAGGAGCACCAAACCTAGCCCATGGAGCCCTCAGAGGCTATCCCAAGGAAATGAGGTAGAGGTGGAGGTCTGAAGGCCACTAGGAGCTTCCCTGAGGAAAGATGGGGCGGAGTCAATAGATATTCCAGGTGGAGACAACAAAAAGAGAGGAGGCCCTGAGGGAAGAAAGATCAGCCAGCAGAAAGAACTAGAAGGAGTTTCTCGGGTTAGGGGATAATGTATGAGGGAACATTCTGGGTGTTGAGGAGGAAGGTGGGGGAGGCAGAGACAATACTAGAAGGAGAATGACACAGGGCCTTGCAAGGCCAGTGAGGAGTTTAAATAAAAACCTGAGTGTACTTGGGAGCCACTGAGGAATGCCATGTAGGAAATGACACAATCACACTTAAGATTTAGAAAAACCCCATTGGCTGCATTTGAAGAGGAGGGGCATGGTGGGGGGGAGACCACTGACAGGGACATTTTGTGAAAGAAGACCATGCTTGAACCAGGAGAGTGGCAGGAGATGGAGCCAACGGAATATGATGCCCACCTGTCCTTCACATCCCAGCCCAGGCTTCTCAGACCTCACAGGCCACTGCCTCCTCCCAGAGGTTACTTCACGAGGGCTTGATGCCCATCTCCTCTCCATCATTTTGTTTTTCCAACACTTATATACTTATGTGGTATTTACCATGAGCCAGGCCCTGAATTAGATGTATTAACCCACTTATGTATCAAAAAGTACCTGTGGAGCAAGTGCCATTACTATCTCTATTGTACGTAGAGAGATAGGAACATCTTGCCCAAGGTCACCGAGCTAATAGCTAATAGGTGGGAGAGCCAACACATGACCTCTGGCTTCTGAGTCCATACTCTTACTTGTGACTCTACAATCTCTCTTACGAGCTGGCTGCCATTTTATCATCACACCCAGCAAAGTGCCTAGCATGTAATAGGCTCTCAGTAAATCCTTGTTAAATAAGAAAAAATGCACCCCTATGTCTATTACAGCATTATTTAAAATAGCCAGGATACAGAAGCAACCTAATTGTCCATCAATAAATGATGGACAAAGAAGATATGGTAGATAGATAGATGATAGATACACACACACACACATACACACACACACATCACACACACTGGAATATCACTCAGCCATAAAAAAAGAATAAAATCTTTCCACTCACAACAACATGGATGGACCTAAAGGGCATTGTGCTAAGTGAAACAAGTCAGACATAAAAAGACAAATACAATGTAATTTCATTTACATATGGAATCTAAAAGACAGAACAAATGAACAAGCAAAATGGACTCGCTAATATAGAGAACAAACCAGTGATTGCCAGAGGGCAGGTAAGTGGGAGAATGGACAAAATAGGCAAAGGGGATTAAGAGGTATAAACTTCCAATTATGAAATAAATCAGTCATGGGGATGAAAAGAACAGCCTAGAGAAGATAGTCAATATTGTAATAACCTTGTGTGGTGACACATGGTGACTGTCATGGTGAACATTGCATAATGTGTAAAATTGTTTAATTACTATGTTGTATACCTGAATGTAACATTGTATGACAGCTACACTTTAATTTAATAAAAAGTTCTTGTTGAATGAATGTTGGCGATGATTGGGTGTATATGGTGAAAGTGGCAGGAGTTATCAGTGAAGGCGTAGGAAGTGAGGACCTTCACCAAGTTCAGGATCACAAAAGAGTAAGCTGTGACCAAGGGGGGCAGAGGGAATGATCTACAAAAGTCTTTACCAGAGACCTCCATGTGTTGGAGCAACTGGATCAGCCTGATGGGGTATTATCTCTTCCCAATCTTCTGGCATCTGGAGCCTCAGCCACCCCTCGGTATCTTCATGACACCCACTGCCCTGCTAAGAATAATATCAATCTGAAGCTTTTCAGGCCTTACTCCATAAAAGCTGAATAACAGCTATTAGCTTTGGACTCTAGGCATTTTTATGAGACCTTAGTTCCAGGGCTTGAGGTTTGGCAAAAAAAAAAGCATATTATTCACACACAAAACAACTGCATTAAAATAGCATTAAGAGTCTGGCTTCCATTGACGAAACCTAGGAGATTCAGAAATGGTGCAAAGCCTGTCCTGAATTCACCCCCACCACCAAGCCTGGGTTGTTCTTCTTGCCAAGCTGTTAAGGGTGGAGAGAAAGGTCCCCACTGGGCAGAAGGAGACATGCTGGGGAAATGCAAGACAGCTCAGGTGAGCAGGGAAAGAGAGAGGAGGAAGATTTGGAGGAAGGGCCAATACAGCAGAGGTCATGGTTTCTGGGGCAGGCCCGCCTCATGGAGCCTGCATGGTGATGCAGGCATGGAACACTGGCCCCAGAGGCCACTCCTCTGATCCCAGAGCCAGACAAAACTTGAACAGCCTCTGCCTCTCCTGGGCTATTGCTGATGATACATACCCACCTTTGCCCCATGGGGCAGAAAGCCCCATTCAAATGTCTACCCCTCTACCCCCACTGGAGTCAGAGAGAACTCACAGGCAGGCACTCTGCTTCCCAGTTTACTTCTATTTTTTTAAGGAATTGAGGAGAAAGAAGCTCAACCATCAATGAACAATAAGCATTAAGAGACTACTGTTAAAGAAAATTGGGGAATTTAAACAACTTTGATCTGGGGTTGCATTGACAGTTGGGAAAGAAGTAAGGTAAAGAAATTTTCTGCTCTTGACCAAAAAAGATCTTTTTTCCATTTGAGATGGGGTAGAATCATTTGTTCTTATTTATTTATTTTCCTCAGGCTTATTGAGATAAAATTAACAAATGAAATTGTAAGATATTTAGAGTACACAGTGTTATGATTTGACATACATCTACATTGTGAAACAATCTTCCCTAATGAACAGATTAACACCTTCATCACCTCACATATTTACCTCTTTTTTTTTTTTTGTGAGAACACTTAAGTTCTACTCTCAGCAAATTTCAATGATATAATACAATGTTATTAATTTTTGTCACCATGTTATATATTAGATCACAGACCTTATTTATCTTATATTTAACAGTTTGTAAAATTGTTTCTTTGGATGTGCTTTGAGAAGAAATTTCTGTAATTCTGGAATTTACCAGGGTATTTTCAGTAAGACCTTACCCCAAGCTTTTGAATATAGTCAAGCGTAATCCAAGAACTCAAAAATGGACCAAGTTTACAGCACCGAGTGGCTCAGTCAGTTGAGCATCTGATTCTTGGTTTAGGCTCATGTCATGATCTCAAGGTCGCATCAAGCCCTGGCTTAGGCTCTGCCCTCAGCAGGGAGTCTCTTGAAGATTCTCTCCCTCTGCCCCCCGCCCCCCTACGGACATGCTCTCACACACTCTCTCTGAAATAAATAGTATTTTTTTAGAAAACGGCCCAAGTTTGTCTTAAATAGGGCAAACATAATATAACATTGGTGGCTTAATCATTCTGACCCAGAATGATGTTATTTTTTTTAATAATAAATTTATTTTTTATTGGTGTTCAATTTGCCAACATACAGAATAACACTCAGTGCTCATCCCGTCAAGTGTCCCCCTCAGTGCCCGTCACCCATTCACCCCCACCCCCCGCCCTCCTCCCCTTCCACCACCCCTAGTCCGTTTCCCAGAGTTAGGAGTCTTCATGTTCTGTCTCCCTTTCTGATATTTCCCACACATTTCTTCTCCCTTCCCTTATATTCCCTTTCACTATTATTTATATTCCCCAAATGAATGAGAACATATAATGTTTGTCCTTCTCCGACTGACTTACTTCACTCAGCATAATACCCTCCAGTTCCATCCACGTTGAAGCAATTGGTGGGTATTTGTCATTTCTAATGGCTGAGGAATATTCCATTGTATACATAAACCACATCTTCTTTACCCATTCATCTTTCGATGGACACTGAGGCTCCTTCCACAGTTTGGCTATCGTGGCCATTGCTGCTATATACATCGGGGTGCAGGTGTCCCGGCGTTTCATTGCATCTGAATCTTTGGGGTAAATCCCCAGCAGTGCAATTGCTGGGTCGTAGGGCAAGTCTATTTTTAACCCTTTGAGGAACCTCCACACAGTTTTCCAGAGTGGCTGCACCAGTTCACATTCCCACCAACAGTGTAAGAGGGTTCCCTTTTCTCCGCATCCTCTCCAACATTTGTGGTTTCCTGCCTTGTTAATTTTCCCCATTCTCACTGGTGTGAGGTGGGATCTCATTGTGGTTTTGATTTGTATTTCCCTGATGGGAAGTGATGCAGAGCATTTTCTCATGTGTGTGAATGATGTTAAATTACTTGATCAAGTTCACACATAAGTAGCTGAACTGCAATTGGAATTCCACCTACCCTGTTTCAGAGGCTGTACTCCTAACCACCTCGCAAATTCCCACCCCACCCACCACCACCTCATTTGATTTAAACTGGAGCTTAGCCATCTCTCCATCCCCAGACCTGCTTATTAAAATTAGCTGGGAGACATCCAGAGCTATAGACCTCATGAATTCTTCTAGAATCGCTGAGGGACAGAAAACTCAATTGGGTTCATTTCTAAATTGTTCAGAATGACTCTAAAAATCATGTCCTCTTGAAAATGCATTGAAAGCCAATTTCATTTACTGTTCTTAAATGGGAGAACTGAGGGGTTTCTATGCTACCAGGTCGATAGGAGAGCTGGCAAAAAGATTCAGACTTTAGAAAATGACCAGGAAATCACTTTTCTAATGTGCTGTAAAATGTTAGTAATTCTGGGTAACCGCACTGGAAATTCGTTAAAGTACAAAACAGCTGGAAGTTGAGAGAAAGTCCTTTCTGTGTCCCTCCTAATCTGTCATTTAGCAAAGCATGGACAACTTTGTCTCTCATGGAGCGCTGCTGTTGAGATGCCACAGCCATGATCCTGTGGCATTCCATCAGAGGGCACTAGTGATACCTCCTCTTTTTTTGTTTGAAAGAGACACAGGAGAGATCATCCAAATAAAATGATTGATTGAGGTTGGGAGGCAGAGAGGCCATGTAAACATTGGCTATGTAACAAGTTCAAAAGGACACTCAGGACACAGCGACATCAGCAGAACCAGTGACAGCACATGGCAGTCTTCTTGCTCTGGATAATTTTGGTCTGGCTGGAATCCTTATTTAGCTGTCTTGATGAGCACATTAAATGTGTCTTAACTTAAAGTTTGAATGAAAAGCACAAGCACTTGACATGTTTCTTGGCAACACCTTTTGAAAAAAGCATGGTACTAGAGCTCCTTGGTGGGGACTCTTGAATTAAAACATCCTCTTTACATGAATTTTGAGGCTTTTTCATATCCTCTCCATCCCACAGGCCTCCACCCTGCACACACACACATACACACACACACACACGTGTACAGACCCATCAATCATGTGAGGGGTGTGAGCTGCTGGCCTATGCACACTGTATTCCCACCAGACCAGCGCAGTGGGACAAACACGGGAAGCAGGAACCCATCTACCCCCTGTCTCCCAGGAAATGTTTTCCCTGGACCATGCCTGTTTTCTGTCTGAGCTGTGAGGACTCACTGAGGAAAAGATGGAAGAAGAATGAGACACTCTCAGAAACAGGCGTGGTGACAAATGAAAATGATTTATAGGGTTTCACCAGCCTCGGCTCTTTCTTTTCTCCTCCTTCTTATAGTTCAAAATCCCACAGGTGTGAACATGGTAAAATATGTGGTTGTTTTATCATTTAGTTAGATAACACCTCACTCTAAGTCTGGTTGAGTCATGAAACCTTAAGGTTCAGAAATTCAGGTCAAGGATGTGGGGGAAACGCCTGCTGTAGAGAGTCACCAGGTTCATCCTCCTGGCACTGGCGAAGGAGGACGTCACCTCATGACCAGCTTCTCCTGGTGATTACTAAACCCACACAAACATTTCAGTTCCATGGAAACAGCAGGAATGTGGGCTGGGCTCTGAGCCTGGGAGAGAGAACCGAGCTTCCCCGGTTGGTCTGGTCCCACAACTAACTTCCTGTGTTGTCACTTCACACCAGCACACCATGGTTTTCCCTTGGGAAATGCCTGAGAGAGAGTGTGTATCTTGTAAAACTCTATTTGACTAGAGTGGGTTAGCTTGTTGCTGCTCAGAGACAGGAGACAGGATGAAATGACTAACCCTAATATCCTTTGATTGTGCTACATCACTGAGTGGCTTCACAGGGACCCTCCTCGTGGGAGGCTGGCAGAGAAGACCTCCAAAGTCCCTCAGTCCTGTGATTCATAGGAGTGAGTGCCCTTCATGATGCTCCACTGTCAAAGACCATGGAATTGCATGCACATTGTTACAACAGGAAAGGATGAGACCACTAATGAATACACTCATGGGAAGTTTTAAATTTTAAGCAGTAGACAAACATGACTCTGTTGTTTCTCTCTGAGGCAGTCAACTACTTTTCTGAAGATGACAGCAGATTCATTTAGTAGATCCAGATGGCTTTTTATATCAGGTAACAGAGTAAGAAAATGTTTGGGAAATGAAAAAAAAATCACCAAGTTTTCCTCTCAAATACCTGAAAATACGATTACAAAGTTCTCTTGCCTATCACCTACCCAGCACTGTACACCCTAAAGAATAAAGCAACTCTTCCAAGAGAGGATATAAGTAAATGCAAATTGACACAACAGATGCTATCTAGAAATGTGCAGGGAGGCAGCAGGGTGAGGCCGATGAGAAGGGCATCCTCAGGGGGATGCTCTGAACCCGGCCTCAGGGGAGCCAGGGAGCCTGGCAGGCAGACTGAGAGCTTCAAAGGGGCAAGGATGGAAGTCAGCCATGAAAGCAGGAAAGTCTACAGGATAACAGAATTTTACTTTTTTTTTTTTACTCCTCCAAAAGCAAATGATGTGAATCAACCAGGAAACACAGATTTATGACATCGTAGGGATCATTGTTCAGAAGAGGTTTTTGTTTTGTTTTTTTTTAAGTTGAGTTTGTTGTTCTTACTCTCAAAATCAAGCCCACTTTGCAGCCGCACACGTATGCCCACTGAGTCCACAGTGGGTGTCCATCCGTTCCTCTGTGCCAGGCCCTCTTCCAGGAGCTGGCCCAGGGCCTGGCACGACACCGGCATTGTCCTTAATGCCACGGAGCTCGCCCTCCTATGTCGGAGATGGGCAAATAACAAGTCAGCAAACAGAGGTCAGTCTTCAGAGTGATGACAAACATGGTTTGAGAAAACTAAAATATTCACGTGATGAAGTTATGGGTAGGCATAGCATTTGATAGGGGAGTTGAGAAAGACTTCTCTGCAGTTGTGACATTTGTGCAGGGTGAGATGTACGTTCCGGGCAGAGGGAACAGAAAGTGCAAAGGCTGTGAGGAAAAGAGATTCATGTGTGTTAGGACCAGAAAGAAGGTCGGAGTGGTCAGCCAAGGAAAGTGATAGGGAAGGAGAAGGAGAGCAGAGGGGGTGGGAGATGTGGCAGGGGCCAGATCACAGTAAGGTGATCGTAGCGACGAAGGTGACATTACTGTTGTATATCATAGGAAAGAAAGGAGATTGAAGTAAAATAGGCTTATAAGTAAACATCTAAACACAGTGTGTGACTTAGACCTTAGCAGGCTTAGAGGCTCTCCGAGTACCTGGGACATGCATGAATGGATGCCTGCCTAGGGATCACATGAGTACCTGGGATCTACAATGTGAACAGATCCACATAGGATTTTTTAGACCTTGTAGAAGACTCTGGTCCTTACATTGATATATTTTCACAAGTATATATACTGTACAATGAGTATTCAAATAACATGTATATCCATTTCCTAAATTTGTGTGTGATCGTGAATGATATCCAAATATAAAATACAATGAATTCTACACATTACATATAGTGTTCTCAGTGGCTCTTCTAAGATTCTGTGTCTGGTGAGCATGCCACTAACACAGCCTAAAAGGGAGAGAGGGGAATCTTAGCTCACACTCCAAACCAGCCTCCATCCTCAGAAGGCCCCCAGGACCCTCCAGGAGAACCAATCTGTTCTCATCACTATGACAGATTAGAATCACTGGTCTCAAGTCATCATTTCAGGGCCAAGATTTTGTCTCCAGACTGTACCTCACTCATTTCTGACAACATGTTAAAAGTAAAACGTGCCTCTCTACCCTCCTGCTTCCTTTTAAAATTTATGAATTTTGCAGTTTGCTTAAAAACAAAAGTTGCTAAAGATTTTCAGAAGGAGATATTCCTTCACAAATCCACATGCAAATGGCAACATCTAAAGGGGCAGGAAAAAAATATTAAACATAGATCATCAGGGAACATATAGGACGAGATTTAACATTTTTAGAATGAGAGGATTATAAAATTCAGACAGCACAACAAACACCAACCCAAACCCAGCTGCCCAGGACTGTGTCACAATTGCTCTTATTCATCAATTTTGATGGGTCCTGAACCCCAGCAGATACCACCTCATGCTCTGTTGACCAATGGATGCTGGCTAATGGTTTCTGTGCAGAAAAGTGTTCCAGTCTTTAATCTTATCTGCCTTGTTCCATCAAATTGGGGTTGATGAGAGAGGCCCAGGTAATTTACTCTGTCCCTTGTCATGATATCTGATCTCAGGACAACACTAAATCTGGTATGCTATTTGGCCATCTGCCATGAGTCTTGTAAAAAAAAATTTTTTTTTTGAGAGAGAGAGAGAATGAGCATGGGCATACTCAAGGGAGAGTGGGGGATGGAGGGGGGAGAGGGAGACAGAGAATCTTAAGGAGGCTCCACTCCCAGCACATGAGCCCTACGCAGGGCTCAGTCTCACAACTCTGAGATCATAACCTGAGCCAAAATCAAGTCGCATCCTTAACTGACTGAGCCATCCAGGCACACTGAGTCCTGTATTTTAAAGGACTTTAAAGGAAAACACACACACACAACTAAAAATGTTGGGTTAAAAGAATCTTATTTTCTGTTTTAAAGCTTTTAACCTGCAGTTAAGGAAATAGATCCAGGGTGAATGGTTAACTTTTTGAGCTAGCAACAGAACCAGAACAGGAAGTCACATTTTCTTCCACCAAATTCTTCTTCGGAAGGCATTTCTTCTACCAAATGCACCCCTAACCCCCAAAGTGGCTCAGTTATACAGTCCCCCACCTGTCCAGACTTGGCGATAGCTTTTCTACTGCTCAGCCACTTGGCAGATTCTCCCTTAATACTGTCAGAGTGAAAAACAAACTCTAAATACAATATTGCCTTTACCATACTTTTATTCATCTCATTCCTTCAAATTATGAGGATTCCTAATCTATCTTAAATTAAACAATATAAAACCCTCACCTACACGAGACACAGCCAGAGATCTGGCAGTAAGCAAAAAGGGCATCTATCAGGCAAAAATAGCTCCCTTGTGGTGCTCGCTCCGGATCGTGGGGAGTCCCCTCAGCCCTTTTTTGGTGAATTGGACTCCAGTTTAATAACCTTAACAAGCTTGTATGCAGGTTTTTCAAGCTCCCAGAAGACTGAGAATAGCAAGGAGATAAAGAGGAGAGAAGCTTCGACAGGCTGGGAGCCACAGGTCAGACTCTGAGAGCGCTAAGATGCCCCAGAGAACACCAACACCAACAAAGTGGAAACAACACCAACAAAGCACAAAAAGCAGACACGCTGTTCACAAAGGATGATCTCGGGCTCTCTCCCAAACCTCCTCAGGCCCTGGAACCAATTCTACCAGCAGCTCAGTGCAGCAAGCAAGGATTTTAAAGTTATCCTTGACTTAAACATCAAGAAAGGTTTTATTTTGCTCGTCAGGCTTTGAAGAAACAGAGGAAGTGTGACCCATCTTAGCAAGATGGGCAAGGCTATTATCTAACGTGGCAGTAACTGTTCAGATTGTAATTGTTTAAAGGGTATAAACAGGTGAACACACAAAGCTCCTCAGCTGTGTATAACTCCCCAGGGTTTCAGGTGGCCAGGGTGCTTCTGACGCTCGGTTCTCTTCTCCTTAGGCTCCCCTGAATCTCTCACCAGAGCAGGACAAGGAGATGGTGTGCTGACTCCTCGATTTTTACAGGAAGGAATGTCAAGAGTTTTAGAAAACAGTTTCAGTTACACTTCAGTGCAAATTCCAAACGACCTGGATGGTGAGAGTGTTTGAGGCAATGCTCATCACAGTGCTGTCACTATCTGCAGCACTCAGCAAAATCCAGAGGGGCAGGTTGACTCCTTACATTTTCCATTTAAACCAGATGCCTTCTGTACACACCACTCTCAAACTGCTCACCTTGAGGAGTGATCTGTTGGATACTGAGATTTTTTCCCCCAATGTCCTGGACCATGCTGGTTAGACTAAAGCATTGGATGGCTGTTTTGTTAAAGCATGCACTCTACCTACTCCTCCTTACAGATGAATAGGTTTTTATGGTTTCTCCTCATAAAAGATAACTTGGATATTTTAAATATTATTTTAAACTAAAGACCCTTTAAAAGAAAACATT
Source organism: Canis lupus dingo (assembly GCF_003254725.2). Taxonomy (NCBI): domain Eukaryota; kingdom Metazoa; phylum Chordata; class Mammalia; order Carnivora; family Canidae; genus Canis; species Canis lupus. The sequence continues at coordinate 34,937,436 of NC_064243.1, forward strand.
TTCAGGGCACCTGGGTGGCTCAGTTGGTTAAACATCTGACTCTTGATTTCAGCTTAGATCATGATCTCAGAGTCATAGGATCAAAGCCTGCATTGGGCTTCACACTCAGCAGGGAGTCTGCTTGAGATTCTCTCTCCTCTGGCTCTGCCCCTCACCTCTCCCAACTCTAACATGCTCTCTCTCTCTCTCTCTCTCTCTTTCAAATAAATAAATTTATATTTAAAAGAAAACCATTTCTCCTGAGGAAATAGTTGCTCTCCACCAACCAAAGTTACAAAACAGGAAGAAATGGCTCAATATAACCCTGGGGATACTGAGGTGTTCTTTTGAAACTATTTACAAACAGGAAGTCTGGGTCACAAAAATCTAAGTATGTAGGAGTAGGCATCTGTGCCCAAGAGGAGTCTGGCCTGAATCAAGAATGCATCAGCAATTGTTCTAGGGTCAAAGACAGCCTCCAGGGAAGAAAGATGTTCCAGAGCTCTCCTCACTATGGCTTCCTACAAACAAAACCAGTTGACCGAGGTGACAATCTGTAAAATATCAGAATAAATTAGAAAAAATACGGCACCAATTAATTTGGATTATCACACTCAACTCTTTACTTATCTGGCCAAATGTAAACTGATCTTTTTCCCATTGGAGTGAACGATCTAGCAAAATAAAAATTTGAAACAAGCAAAAAAACCTTCAACAGAATTGACCTTTGTTTATGGAGGAGTTGCTTCTTGCCCCCTGCCTCTCTTCAATACAGACACACCAATAGCCACATCCTAAGTGAGACCATTCCACCAATCCTGCCACTGGCTGAGAGTTTAGCTAAAACCCTCATCAGTCAACTGGAATTCTGCACGAGTAATGCAGGGTGTAGTGCTGTTGACTGGAAATGGGTGGATTATTCCATGATCTAAGTGTTGACCCCTTTAGTATGCTTTTCCGGCAGCTGCATTCTTGAGAAAACTGCAAAAAACATAGAAGTGTGTACATGAACTGACGAGGACTGGGAAACATCGCACAGGCCCCAAAATCCAGGGGAAAGTGTTTTTGAATAATACTGTGTCACTGCAGCAATCTAAGGACGGGTACTTTCAGAGGAGAGGGTGATGACTAACACAAGTCAATTAGGAGTGAGTCAATACTGCAAAGAAGTGTAAAACGAAAGACAATTCAAATCAGTTATGATGTTATGTTTCTGAAATTAACTTCCAGCTAAACATGGTAGAGGAAGCAGGGATTTTATTTTACTCCTCTCTCTTAAAACTCACTGAAACAAAAAAAAAAAAAAAAAAAAGAGCAAATTAAACTACAGAACATACTGCCAAAAAACTCTAAAGCCTGAGCTGAGGTGGAGAAGGAGACTGAGAACCATATCCTACCCTAAGGCTCAGGCAAAATGCCAATTTCCCAAGTGTCAGATCTAAAAGACAAATCCAGCATCCTTTGCAGGACTTCAGGTAGGGTTGTGCTGGCAGTGCCCTGCAAAAGGATGCCTGGCCCAGAGGGTGAGGGGAGGGAGCTGGAATCAAGCTCACACTCTGTTCTACAAACAAAAATACATCCTCTTCTCAGATCACACAAAGACAACATCTGCTCACCACACACTGGCCAGCAATATTCTTCTCTCCCAAAGTGATGCCTTCTTGTAATTCACACAGGGCCCCATGTAGGCCACTGACAGCTTGGGGTCTTCAGATAGAGACTAAAGATCCAGGAGTCAGACAGACCAGGGAAGAAGGGAAGAAGGTCTGAGTAGAACCTGGTCCCGCCTCCTAGAATTACATGAAGTCAGCCCCTGCAGGTAGGGGTGGGGAGACATCTTCCTGTAGCCACTCATTCTTTTCCTTGGAAATACATCTCATTTATTTTCAGCCTCCAAGAGTGAGGGTGGCTCTCAGCAAAGTCCCTGAAATAAAAAATAACCTGCTTGTAGGTGCTTCTCTCTCTCCAGGCAAGTGAGCATAAAAAGAACACAAAGAAAGAAGGTGAAGAGCTTACATCACAAGAAGACTCTCCTAAGGAAGCAAGTTTCAACCAACAAGATTTCTAAAGATAAAAACAAAAAAGGAAGACAGTGTGATGATTAATTTTATGTGCCACTGTGTCTGGGCTAAGACATGTCCAGATAGCTGGTAAAACATTTCTGGGTGTATCTGTGAGGGTGTTTCTGGAAAAGATTTGCACTTGAATGGGTAGACTGGGCAAATAAGATCCATCCATACCAATGTGAGTGGGTATCATCCAATCTTTTGGGGGTCTGAATAGAACAAAGAGGTGGAGGAAGGAAAACTTTGCTGTTTTTGCTTGAGCTGGGTCATCCATCTTCTCCGGGCCCTCAGACATCAGTGCTCCTGGTTTTCAGGCCATCAGACTCTGACTAAGATTTACATCCCTCGCCCCCTGATTATCAGGCCTTTGGTCTCAGACTGAATCACCCCATTGACTTTGCTCATTCTCCAGATTTCAGATGGCAGATAGTGGGACTTCTTGGCCTCTATAATATTGTGTCAGTCAGTTCCTATAACAAATCTCTATATCTTCTATAGATATAGATGTACATCTAGATACGTAGACATAGATATAATCTCTTGATCTGATATTGTTTCTCTGGAGAACTCTGACTTAATATAGAAAGGAAGAAAAGATTTTAAAAATTTTAAAAATGATGAGAAGACAACCAAAAGTAAACTAGTGAATATGCCTATTTCAAATTTTGATCAATACTCTTAACTGGGCATCTAAAGATGTCCATCTCTCATCAAAATAGAGGTTTCCCCACATCCATGCTGACTTTGGATGCTCTCAGTCTCTTAAATTGCAGTAATCTGTTGGACCCCCCCAAAAAAAAAAAAAAAAAAAGGCTCCTCAATTTTAATTAGCATTTCTCTGATGATTTGTGAAGTCAAGCATGTTACCATATATTTACTGCTTATTTGTATTTGGCTGCCCCGAGAAGTAGCCTCCTGTGCTGGGAAAAATCCTCAAAGAAAAGTGAATGACATTCTCAATTAGGAAAAAACAGACTCCATGATTTTGAGGTCAGACTTTGCTGGAATTTTAGCTGTAGAATCAGCTCAGTCATTAGGGACAGACTTACTTTTGAGAAAATCTAGAGGTCCAAATTATGTTATGAGGTTTTCTAAATTTGGGGTCAACCAAAGGCACAGAAAAGAGAAGAAACAGAATCAAAGAAGTCAGAGGAATCTTTTCTCAGAGTCAGACAAAGCAGTCTGCTAAGCTGAGTGACTGGGATAAAGGAGTGTTTTGGTTTTACTACCAAAAACAGCCTACACCAACCAAAGTATCCTAGCTAGTCCCTGAAAAGTTGAAGGTTACAATTTGGGGATCAAGCTTTGAATCTTTGAAAGTTCATGATTAACCCTGAGATTCCAAAGTACCTACCATTCACTGGACACTGTCCTAGGCATTGAGTAAATCAAAAGGCACCATAATTTTGCACGGGCTCTGGGTCAAGCAGAAGTGAGAGAAAAGCCTAGCTCAACTAATGACATAGTGAATAATGAGGATAAAAATGCCCCGTTCAAAAAAAATTTTTTTAAGAAAGAAAAGGAACCATCAACTACTTGGTTCGTTAGAGTAGTTTGTACAGAGAAGACAGAGTAGATGATCTCTTCCCTTTATTCGCTAGCTTGTAAAAAATAATATTAAATGCCCAGTTCATAAAAAGCTATGATAATTAGATGAAACAAGCATCTTTAAACAGTTTTTGTCTTGGACAAAGTAACAGCTCCATAAATATTAATCCCCTCCCCCATTTCCTCCAATTCCCTTTACCAGTTAACTTGCCATTATCAATCCCTGTTACCCTAGCAATGCTCCTGAACTGGAACCCAGAAGTGGGGAGACTGGGTTATTCCAGCCAGTGAAGCAGCATGAGTGGTGCCATGAGAGAATAGCCACAGCAAACTGCACTTACTTCACAGTCTTATCACCAAGTATGGTATACCAGGGAGTACTGTATTCCTGTTGACGAACATATGTGCTAAATGCCATACAATGCTATACTGTGCAATACTCTAAGGGAGGAAGTACAAAGGGGTTTCAAGTATGACTTTTTTTGGCAGGAGGGAAAGGAAATGTGTGTGTGGAGGGCAGGGCTCATAGGGCCCCATGTGGCAGGGAGCAGGGTGGGACAGAGAGCAGAGCCCCAGCTGACAGCGCTACAAACTCTGACTCTCTGCTTAGGGCTGCGATGTTTTCTTACTGCAAAAATAAAATCTTACACCATCAGAAAATTTTCTTTTTATCATTAGCATTTTATTTCTTCAAATATTTTCACTTTACAGTAACAGTGCTTTAGAAAGCCCCCATCCAAGGTACCATTCTCAAGACTATTTAAGGAGAGGAACCCTTTGCCATCTCCACAAACTCTGAAATAGCCCCAAATGTGAGAATTTGCATCAGCTCTTGCTGTTATGCAAATCAGAGAGCTAGAGGCTGGTAGGGTGGCCCTGTTTATTTTCGTAAATGTGTGGGTAGGGGAGGGAAAGTGGCTGTTTAAAATGCATTTAAAACTTTTAGTTTCAAATTATTGAACTCTGAAAGAAGGGACTTAGATTTACCAGGAACAAAATGAAACAAAGTTTCCTTCAGAAATATGTCAGGCATAAATTCACTTAAACAAAACCCTTCAAAGCCATGTTGTTGACTAGTAGAATTGGAGAGTTGAGAATTTTCCTACCAAACGGACAATATAAGCTCAATTTATCAGAATCGGAACTGGTCAGCTGCCATATGGAACCTGAAGGCTCTTTGTCACCATTGTATAGTGATGATTGCCCAACGTCTTCTGGACCTGACCACTGCTTCTGAACTTCCAATTTGGTGCTCTAGCCAACTGTGACTTCCAGGACACACTCTTACCTTGGGTTTGCCTCCTACCTCTATGATTTTCCTCACCCCATCTGGGCTACTAATGCCTGGTCCTCAATCTTCTCCCAGGGCCCAGGTCTCTGCCATGGACTCCCACTGGCTGCATTATTCACTGTTAATGCAACTGCACCTCTGAGCTCTTGAATTGCTTCCTCAATTTAGTTAGCATCACATAATTGAATCATTTTAACTATCAAGGATAAGTTGTTATTAACATTAGTATGGAAAAATAAATGTACTAGAAGAGCTGGCAAATCAATTAAAAAGCACAATGTAGGGGAAACTAGCTCTACCAGACACTAAAGGCTGCTCTAGAGCCTCTCTATATAAAACAGTCTGGGACTGGGACATGATCAGGCAAACAGACTGGCAGGATAGAATAAAAAGTCCCACAAGAGACCCAAGTATATATGGAAATTTAGTTTGTGATGAAGGGGGCATTTCTTTTTTTTTTTTTCAATCTGCAATTAAGATTTTATTTCATTCATGTCAGATATAACAGTGCAACTCAAATGTACAAATTCTGAACAAAACATTAAAAAACCCAACAACGAAAAATTTATCTAAGTGGATTCATGCAAAGAAATGAAAGGGACACTGTTGCGGGGGCAAAGACAGAGAAAGCTGGGTACTTACCAGAAAGAGATAAGATCTATATCTCACACCATACATAAGAATAAAATTGAAGTGCATCAGGAATCAAACATAAACATCTAAATTATATAAATACTAGGAAAAAAACATGGGTACATTCCTCTTTGATCGTGGTACAGGGATAGTCTTTCTAACCACAAGTCACAATCCAGACAAAATAAGAGAAGAGATCAATAAACGTGGCTACATAAAAATATAAAAACATCTGCATGGCAGGAGCACTACATACAAAGTCAAAAGACAACCAACACACTGGGGAAAATGTTTGTAACTTATACCACAAGCAAGGGGCTCATATCCTCAATATTTAAAGAATTCTTAAAGAGGGGAATGACCAAAATCAACAGAAGAATAGGAAAAAGACAGGAACAGAAAATTGACTTAAGAATATATATGGCGGGATTCCTGGGTGGCGCAGCGGTTTGGCGCCTGCCTTTGGCCCAGGGCGCGATCCTGGAGACCCGGGATCGAATCCCACGTCAGGCTCCCGGTGCATGGAGCCTGCTTCTCCCTCTGCCTGTGTCTCTGCCTCTCTCTCTCTCTCTCTCACTGTGTGCCTATCATAAATAAATAAAAAATTAAAAAAAAAGAATATATATGGCATTTAAACATGTGAAAAAATATTCAAATTGCTCATAATTAAGGAAACACAAGTTAGAACTATATCATTTCTCACCTATCAGATAAGCAACAATCTTAAAGTATGAGAACACATCCTGTTGGCAAGGCTGAGGAAAACAGGCACCCTCATGCATGGCTGGTGGGAATACAAATTGGCACAGCCCTGTGCAAGAGGAACTTGGCAATGACTAACAAAGCAATTCGTGGATTTAGTTTCCAACTGAGTAATCCCACTTCTAGGAATCTACCCTGAAGATGCATCTCCCAAAATACAAAAATATATATGATGGATTATTCATCACAGCCTTGTGCAGAAACAGCTTAGATATCCATCCTTAAGAGAGTGGCTGAATAAACTCCAGTACACTTGAGCTGTGGAGTACTACACAACTGTAAAAAGAATGACAAAGATTCCTATGAACTGGCGTGGTATGCTTACTGGGCTATATAGTTAGGTGAAGAAAAAAAGCAAAATGTAAAAGAATCAGTAAGATGCTACCCTTTGTGGAAAAGGAAATCAGAAATTGTGCATGTATCTTCTCAATAGTGCAAGAGGAAACAAAGGATTAACTAGAAATTAATGAGATAGAAATAAGGAGTAGGTGCAAGGAGTCGGAAAGGATGGCGAATAAGAACAGGAGAGTGCCTTTTCCTAGGAAGTCTTTTTACATAGTTTAAACAACACAATAGAGATTCACTTACTGAGGATATATAGTTAAATACAATCAACACAGCTGGGAAAGAGAATCCAATATGGAGTATGTTTGAGTCAGAGTCACCTTAGGAAGTAGAAATCATGTGGTCATTTGAACAGGGAATTTGACATAAACCATAACAGGGGAATAACTGTAAAGGTATAAAGAAAACTTTAAATAACACTCTAAGGCAGAGACAGAGAGCCCAAGGAATGAACAGACTTGGAAGGGGCCTCTCCCCAAGGATGAGATTCAGATCTCATGGGAGAGGGTGTGGTAGATGGAGACATTCAGTGAATGCTATAAATTAGTGGGTTGCCTGGGCCAGAGCTGCTCCACAGTCACCAAGAAGCAGGAAATACCCTTCCGGGGTGCAGGCAGGCAGAAGCTGGCAGGAAGGAATTGCAGCTAGGGCAGGCAAGCCAACAGCACTCCCCTGGGGTAGATGTAGCTAAGACAGCAGACAGGCACACAGAAGCAGTGTGATACTCGAAGCCTGTGCACCAGGAGAGCAGCATGAGGCCTGGAGCGTGTGATGTCCACGATGGGAGTGCTACAGTGAGGTGGTCACGGGACTGGGGCCAAGGCTGTGAGCTCACCCAGTGACTATGTGGTCTGGACAAGTAGCTGGGGCAGAGCAGCACTGGATTTTTCCACACACTGCTGGCAGCCATGTGGTAGGGGTGAAGGGATAGCAAAACAGTAGCACACTCGAACCAGGAAAAGAAGCGCCTTTCACCTACAATGGCCCTCCAATGCCCTTCACTGGTAGATCATGACATTGTGCTCTCCATGGAGGAGAAATGCTTAATTTCCATCCCCATTATTGCAGAGTAGGTAACAAAGGGTGCATTTGGATAAGGGGCAATACATTAATAACCAGCAGAAAATACAAATAAGCCTTGCTACATAATAACAAATTAAGACCAGAGTCACATGGAAAATAAAGCAGAAATTCAAAGCAATGAGTGCCCAGATCTGGGTTCCTGGATACCATTCTCCCACAGAAGGAACCAGGGCTTTTCAGAGAAATGGTCATGCCACAGCTAGGCAAAGAACGCACCAGATGAGCCTAGAACATCTTGTGGTGCCAGAAAGCAAGTGTTTTAAAACAAAATGATGGGAGGCCAGTGGTGCTGGGAGCCTGGTGGGTACCTGTTCCTCGCAGCTGGGGTGGGGGTGGCAGCACAGCAGTGAGTGTGCCCACTCCCTAGCTGCAGCAGGGGAGGCACTGTCTCCCATCCCCAGCCCCTGCACTGGTGCAGACACCCTGCTCCCTCTGCTTGCCCTCCCTCCTCCCTTTGCTCGCACCATGGCTGATCAGCAGACTGAAGGACGACAGCTTGCTAAGTTCAAGGAGGCTTTTTCCCTATTTGACAAAGATGGTGATGGCACCATCACAACAAAGGAACTTGGCACTGTCAGAGGTCACTAGGTCGGAGCCCAACAGAAGCTGAATTGCAGGATATGATCAATGAGGTGGATGCTGACGGTAATGGCATCATTGCCTTCCCAGAATTTTTGACTATGGCTAGAAAATTGAAAGATACAGACTGTGAAGAAGAAATTCTGGAGACATTCCAAATCTTTGACAAGGATGGCAATGGTTATGTCGGTGCAGCAGAACTACATCATGTTATGAACAACTTAGAAGAAAAACTAACAGATAAAGAAGCAGAGATTGATGGAGGTAGACAAAGCAACTATGTGAACTTTTACAGTTGATGAATGCAAATGAAGACCTGCTTTCCACTCCTTTTCCTTCCTCTGGAAGAATCCAATTGAATCTTTTCTTACCTCTTGCAAAAAAAAAAAAAAAGTTCATTCACTCATTCTGTTTCAATATAGCAAAACTGAACATTAAAAGTAACTTTTGTCCACACACACAAAATCTGCAGGTATTGGTTGGTGGTTCTGTCCCGTAAAGACCAAGCTACACATCAGTGTTCCAATATAAATACTTGTATTACCTTAAGGATAAGGAAGCACTTAGTGGACTCCCTGCAGTTCCATTTGCTCATGATTAATAGACTGTTTGGGCTGGCCAGTTTTTCATACATGTGGCTTGACAATTGAACACAGGTATTTGTATTAAAAATGAAAACTTAAAACACAAATTTAAAACTATTTAAATGAGTTCTAGTTCAGTTTGTTAATATAAACCATCATAGCTCGTTTACTGAAAAAAAGATTAAAATTGCTTTACCTCAGGAGGCTGTGCAGAAATATGGGTGAAGGATAAAACTGTCTAGACATAGCTTCACTTAGCAGGATGGTCCTTGTGTACTTCTGTGTGCCTCCACCCATGGTGACAATGACACACATCCTTGTCACAGGCTGTGTGTGTTGGTTCAGTGTTGTCTGTGTTGTACTAGAGTGAAATGGGTGTCAGGCTGTCACCATTCACACAAATTTTTAAAAAGAAACCTTTACCAAGGGAACATCTTTGGACTCTGTTTTTAAAACCATCTGAACCATGACTTGGAGCCAGCTGAGTAGGCTGTGGCTGTGGACTTATGCACAGCCATCAACATTGCTATTCAAGAAATTATAATTTACGCCCATTTCAAGTTGTAAATGCTAGTCTTTTTTCCAATAAAGAGACCATTAACTTAAAAATTAAATTAATAAAACAAAATGATGGGAAACATGTCTAAAGGATAACAGCCAAACTTGAAGGGACTCTTCTGACCAAAGAGGAGACAATCTGAATAAAAAAATAGCCAATGATATTAATATACTGCACAAAGTATAGTAAGAATCCATGAGTCCATACTGATACAAATAAATAACTGAATAAACAGAGAAGAAAAGAAAACTATTCCTTACAATGGAATTCCAACTAATGTATGTATGTGAGTAATTATGGGAAAAGAATGCCACCCCTAAAATACTACAGTAATCATTGTTTCAGGCAAGAATTATCAATGAATGATAAAATTAGTGGCAAAAGTATTATGAGAAACAAGATATTTACATAGTTGCAAAGTAGTTCCTAGAGAAAATGCTGATTAAAGAGGAAAAATATTTACTTCACAGTAGGGAAATCTAGCAGATACTACCTTAACCAAATGATCACAGTTAATATCACTAATGACGTGACAAATCATGTGTCTCTTGGGATGCCTGGGTGGCTCAGCGGTTGAACGTCTGCCTTTGGTTCAAGGCGTCTGGGATCAAGTCCCACATCGGGCTCTCTGCATGGAACCTGCATCTCCCTCTACCTATATCTCTGCCTCTCTCTCTTTCATTGTGTCTCTCATGAATAAATAAATAAAAATATTTTAAAAAATAAAAAAAATAAATCATGTGTCTCTTGGTATGACACACTGAGAAGGACACAACATAAATTCTATAGTATTTTTACCAAAAATGCACAACCCAAATTTATTCATGAAGAAACATCAGACAAACCCAAGTGAGGAACATTCTGCAAAAATAACTGGCTAGTACTTTTTTAAAGTGTTAAGGTTATGAAAGACAAAGAAAGAGTAGAAACTGTTCTAGTTTAAAGGAATGAATCAAGCAAAGTGGCTAGGATGCAAAATGAGAAGAGATGCTCACTCCCAAGGTCATGCGAGTATAGGGTTAGCCCCGAAGGAGACCAAGGAGACATGACAACTAAATCCAACATGTCATCCTGGTTTAGATCCTGGACATTAATAGGGAAACTGATGAAATTCGAATAAGTTCTTGTAGATTATGTAATAGAATTGTATTAATGTTAATTTCCTGATTTTGGTCATTGTGCTGTAGTTATATAAGATTAACCTTTGAGGACTCTGGATACCCAGGAATTTTTTTGTACTGTTTGTACAACATTATTAAGTTTAAAATTAATTTAAAACAAAAGTTTAAAAGTTTTTAATTTAAAAATATTAAAGACAAACATCAAGTAAGGATATAGGTTGCTGATGAAGAGCCTAGCATAATGTCACCTGTGGCTGCACTTGCTAAGTCAGGAAATGATAATGCACAGTGAGAGCATGGGCTTTGGAACCATCCACATGTGGCCTCAATTCTGACCTTGTTGCTACTTATTGTGTGATGTCCTAATCTTCCTAAGCCTCAGTTTACTCATATGTAAAGTAGGTTGTCATAATACCTACTTTTATGATTATGATTATTTTAAAAAGGTTTTATTTGTTTATTCATGGGAGACACAGAGAGAGAGCCAGAAACACAGGCAGAAGGAGAAGCAGGCTCTTCGCAGGGAGCTGGATGTGGGACTCAATCCGGGATCCCGGGATCACACTCTGAGCCAAAGGCAGACGTCCAACCACTGAGCCACCCAGGTGTCCCTGATTATGATTCTTTACATTCCTATATCTATTATGATAATCTATATTCAATAAACAACATTTGTAGAGAACTCAGTACAGACTCAGCTTATAGAATTCTCTCTAGTTGTTATTGAGGCTATTATGATTAGCCCCATCAACAACTAGGTTATTCTTTGTGAACAGTTAAACACTGTGCACTAATGAGCCCCTTTAAGACCATATAGGTACCCCATAAACTATGTTTCTAAAGTTCTGATGTATCTCACTGTAAGTAAACACAATACATGAAATTTTAAACTTACAAAACAGATATATAATAGGTGATTATTTTTTATTAGAACATGATTCATGGGCTCTTTTGGGGAGCAAATAGCATTTGGTTTACTTTTAATTTCGCAGAAACAGGTCTATCTATGACATAAAGCAATTATTTATGCATTGCCTTAAGCAGACTGAGAAAGGACCACTGCCGGACGGTTTAGGGGTAGAGAGAATCTGGCTTACTAATAAGCCTTAAAGGTTGACTCTTTGAAAGGGGTAAAGAGAAGCCAAACTCCCTGGTTTGTCTTTTCTAAGCAGATTCTGAACTACTTAAATGTGATGACATAGATCAAATATTTGAGGTTAAGGATTGCTTGTAGGTTCATGCTTTCTCCTTGAGTCCGTTTTTGAGATAACTCCAGCATAAATACCAGAGAAGCACAGAAGAAGGCTGAAAATGGCTAAACATATTCTATTTAGTGCTATTTCAGTGCTAAGTCAAACATTAAAACGTCTGGTGTTCCTAGTAATACATTTGTTTTATGAAATGATATAAGATCAAGAGACTTCTGTGGCAACTGCTCCATAAGTAAATAAAGGATACAAATCATCACAGAATATGCCAATCGCTGTCTTCCAAATATTTCCAATAATCCTTTAAGTCTAGGAAACAACAGTTAAATTCCTGAATAAATTCTCTTATCTTTAAAATCTGTTCCAAAGGTTTGGAAACCCAACTTTTGAATATTAACCAAAGAGTTTCCATCCAGCAATCTGGAAAGTTTGCTCAAATACATGCTAACTTTAACCAAGCAGAGGTGTTGTTTTGTAATTGTTCACTGGCCCCTTCTTGATCTCTAAGTACTGTGACCTGAGCACATTGGATACTCTAAAGCATCTTCATCTCTGAGTCTCATCCAACATTGCTTCCCTTCACTCAGCACTTGTTACCGTATGTTGTTAAGACTGAGTATATTTAAAACAAGTGTCATCTAAACCATTATACTGGTATCTCCAGCTCCATCCAGTCTCCATCCTGTCCCTCAGCCTTTTGGAGGCTCTCCCGTGACTCTCTCCCTCTTCAACTCTTCCCTTCACCTGGGTTCCTAGTCTTATACCCAGAAGTTTCTTCCAATGTACCATTTACTTTTCTGGTTTTCTTCTAAAAATATGTAGGCCTCCTTTATGCTTTCTCTGAATATCTTCTGTACAATTAGCTCTACACTTATTGTTTCAGCCCAAATAATTGGTTTATTGTTTAAACCTGCTATCTAGCCTCACTTCTCTACAGAAATCAATCCAAGGACCTGTTATTAATATCTGTCTTCTCTGTCTCCACCACTTCTGCCTTTGGTGAAGACATTGGGCTCAATCCTAACTCTGAACCTTTACTCCTCTTGTGGCCAGGCTGAAATATTTCCTCTTCATTTATTTCACTACTACACTTTACTACCTTAAAGGTCCAGCATGTGCCCCTTGGCATCTGTGAAGTGTCACCAGGATCTCCCTTCTCTGAACTCTTAAAATATTGTAGGTAGGACCCACTGCATCTCAGAAGTTCACCTGAATTGTGCTCAGGGTGCTACAAAATCTGTACTTTATGCAGTCGTTCTTTCTTGGCTAAGGTATGAACATGTATGCTTCATCGTGCCAACTGGACTGTGTCTCCCAGGAATGTGAATCTTGCATGGAGTGACCAAAGGAGAAAATGGATGGAATTAAACTAGCCAGGCTGCAGAGACCTAGTAAGCCTGTGTCCTAGTCCACCTCCTAGATCCTGGGAGGTACAGGATTTGGCTGGACTTGGCTCTTCACACGTCCTTCATTTCTGTGAGCCACACATTTTTCCCCCTTAAGTTGGCCAGAGTAAGAATTCCTCCCTACATCCAAATAAACTTAACTAGGATTCTCCTTTTGCCTTTTATCACTGTTTAATTTGAGAAAAAAAAGGAGCTAATTAAGTCTTGCGAAGCAAGGAGAAAGTTTCTTAAGGGCAGAAATTCTGTCTTATGACTCTATATGCCTTACATAAATTTTGAACAATTCAACTGCATGACAATAATAAATGAAAATCCTCATCTATAAACAAAGAGACAAGAATAGCCATCTGAGGGATGCCTGGGTGGCTCAGTGGTTGCGCATCTGCCTTTGGCTCAGGGCGTGATCCCAGAGTCCCGGATCAAGGCCCACATCAGGCTCCCTGCGGGGATCCTGCTTCTCCCTCTATGTCTCTGTCTCTCTCTCTCTCTGCATATCTGTTGCAAATAAATAAATAAAAATCTTAAAAAAAAAAAAGAATAGCCATCTGAGATCTTCTTTATGATTCCATGTTGCAGTGGAGGGTCATTCACTCATTTTGTAAAAACATTCTGAGTCCAGCTGCTTACCATGCACTAAGCACGGGAGTTGTGTGCAGGATGAAAAAGACAAAAGACACAGCACCTTCCCTGGCTCCTGTAGCTGGAATTCCACTTTCAAGTTGAACTTGTGTCTTACACAATGATAGTATAACTAGAATTAATTTGTACTTTTACCTCTGAAGCATTTTCAAATATAACACATCATTTGTTATTCCAATTGGATCCATGGGCAAGCTGGTGTTAGATCATGTGACCAAGATCAAAACCAGAGCTATAATGAGATGACAGATCCCTTGACTTACAGTGATGTTCCTTCCATCTCTACCACAATGAGAAACATTTCCTTCAGGACACAATTAAATGCTGGTATTATATTTTATTTAATTCCCACATGACATCCAACTCATAGGTTATTCTTTTGTTGTACAAGATAAAGGAAGTTTCTGAGTTTTTGCTAGAAGAAAACAACAGAAGTACTAGCTGGTTCTGAGACATTTGATTAGCAAATATTTATTTAGTGGACAATAGCACAATGCATTGAGCTAACCTGTGTTAATAACATCCCTGCCCTCATTAAGTTTATGGCCTTGTGGGAGAACAGGTGTCATGTGTAGTGAGTGCTAGGATGAGAAGATATAGCACATGCTCAAGTTCCCAAAATTGTTATGTTCCCAAAGAATCTGAAGTGAATTTTTCAGTCTTTCTCAATCATTTGTATCTTGATTGAAACTGATCAGCCTTGGTTTTGCCTCATTTCAAAGCCAATGTCACTTCATCTTCACGGTATCACTTCCCTCCAAATTTCCCCCTTTCTTCACTACAGTCCCCCTTCCAAATTATGAATTTCTAAGGAGATGCCCAATACCATCCTGACCCACAGGGTGTTCACAAAGATCCTGATGGATGCTCAGCAGTCCTCAGAGGTCCATAAAAATTTTCCATTCAATTTCCTGAAAGCACAAAGTTATGTCTATTATATTGTCAGTGCTCTAGGACAGGACCAGGGGGTCAAGAGCCAAAAGGTAGGTACACCGTGGAATTTGTTCTTTAGGAATGCATTTTTGGTGAGCACCATGTATGAATGTGCCCTTCCTCTGTTTCCAAGGTCAACAGAAGTATATAAAGCTTTTTAACTTTCTTAAAAACTGGAGCCACGAAATTGATTTAATAAAAGGAATAACAATAGTAGCAATAAGTTACAAAGCAAAACTAGGCTAGGACACATCTGTTGAAAGGGCAATTGATACAAAGACTAGATTTTCTATCAGCTCAGAGTCCTCCTTTGCCAATTGCTAAAATGTACAATTTTCTGGACAGTCTTTTTTTAAAAAAGATTTTATTTATTTATTCATAGAGAGAGAGAGAGAGAGAGGCAGAGATACAGGCAGAGGGAGAAGCAGGCATCATACAGAGAGCCCGACATGGGACTCGATCCAGGGTCTCCAGGATCACGCCCTGGGCTGCAGGCGTCGCTAAACCGCTGCACCACCGGGGCTGCCCTTTCTGGACAGTCTTAAAGATACTGCTGTCAATTGGCATTTTTGAAAAAGAAATTTGTATAGAGAATCATTTTCATGTATAGTTATTGCTAATATAGGGAGACTGGGGTACTGCTAGGAAGGTTTGCAGAGGAGAGAAGTAAGAGCATTAAGAGACTTTATACTCAATATGTTTCTAAAGTCTGGCAGGTGAGAAAGAGCTGAAAAACTACAAAATGTAAAATAAGGTCAAGTACTGACTTAAAAGTCTGTGTATTTCTTTGATCATATATATTATGATATATATATCATCAATTTACATATATAATTTACATATACATAATCATCAATTTTTATGTATAAATTGTTCAGAGAATTTGCTAACATTAATTACTCCTCACAGCATTCTCATTCTATGATATCAACAGCTGGATTTTGTCTTCATTGATGAAGATGCATAAAAAAGGAGTGAAAAGATTGTTCA
The DNA here is from genome assembly GCF_003254725.2 of Canis lupus dingo. Lineage (NCBI taxonomy): Eukaryota > Metazoa > Chordata > Mammalia > Carnivora > Canidae > Canis > Canis lupus. The sequence goes on from NC_064243.1 coordinate 34,953,162, forward strand.
TATCTGGAAAGGAAGTGGAGGCAGTACTAGTTTCTAAATCTGCATTTTGATACTTTATTAAGAGTTCCAGCTTTGAAAAAACATAAACCCAGGTTGAAATTCAAGCTCTGCCATTTAATATCTATGTGACCGTAGGCAAGACATTTACTTTCCATGTCTCAAGTTCTTTGTCTGTAAAAAAAAAAAAAATACGTGATTGATTACAAAAATTAGTCCAATTGTTCAGCATTGCCTATAACCCCTGCCTTTTGCCATGCTGTTTTCCAATGCATTCCCAAGGGAAGGAGTGCCTAATTCCACATCCTCGCATTTAGTTCCGTGACTTGCTTTGACCAATGAGATATTAACAGATACATTGCAAGCAGAAGATTGAAATGGACTTACACAATCAGGCTTGTTCAGAGCTTGCAATCAGAGCTTGCAGCTCTTTAATCATGAGCAGAACATGCCCAGCCCAGCCTGTTGGAGGATAAGAGACAAATAAATGGAGGAGCTGCTTGCCCCATTCATATGAACCAGGGCCAGGCTAGACCAGTCTTCAGTGAGCCAAATCATATGTATCCTGAGCCAGCTCAGCCAAGATTGGCAGATCTGTTTAGCCAACCACTCTAGATGTATAAACAATAAATAGTTATTTTTGTACGCCACTGAGGTTTTGTGGGTTTTTGTTATGCAGCATTGCTGTGATAGTAGGTAAGTGATACATGATGGTAAAACCTAACACGTACGTATGAATGTGAGAAAATACATGTAAATTACTTAGCACACTACCTAATGATAATAATAATAATAGTGAAAATGTGTGCTGTTATTTTGAAGAAAGGATTATAGAACATGCAAAGGTATTGGCAGTTCATCCATGGATCCTTAACAGGGCCTGTTTAATTGGAATATTTTTACAGAATCATGCAATTTTATTTCCAGTTTCTGCAGAGAACCAAGCTGATGATCCAATTGTATTTTTTAATTTTATAAGTACCCTGGGATCTGTTCTCACAAGACAAACAGTTCTTTTCCTTCTAGAAGATTTGTTATAACTTCTTTTTAAAAATATAAAACACACACACATACACGATAGAACAAGACATTCAAATTCACTACCTATACTGAAAGAAGCCAAAGGCTAGCCTCATGAATAAACCCAAGTTATGCTATGTTGTTTCAGTGGAGGGCTGGGCAGGGAACAAGAATCAGCATCCTTTTTGTTCTTTTCCTATTTGGGTAATCTTGTTGAAATAGTTTAGTATGATGGTTAAGAAATATGAGCTTCCAGAGTTTAAATTCTGGTTCTGCCTCTGACTAGCTCTGTGATCTTGAGCAAATTAAACCCTGTAAACCTCTATTAACTCACTCCTTAAGTGGGAAAAAGAACAGTAACATCTTAAGTTTGCTGCAAGGATCATGTAATAGGTGCAAAGCTTTTACAGCTGTGCCTGGAACACAACAAGGAGGCAGTGAACATTAGCTACTACTAGTCATTCTAATGAAGAAGCATGTGTTCTGTCTGCTTCATTTCTAACTAGGCTACTAGGTAAGGTGAGCTTATAGGCCTTGATTTAAAATAGCCCTTTGGTGTGGAACTACCCATAGCCCCCCTAAGTGTAAATCAAAAACTGAATCTCAGATGTTACATTCCAAAGTAAGGAAAAGCCACTCGTGAGAGAGAAGATACAGGGCTTGGACAAATGCCAAGAGCAATGTTTCTGGGCTACTTCCAAGCTATCTTTCCCAGTCTCTTCTGAGAGTCCAAAGTGCCTTCTGACTTTACACTATAGTTTTGTCCATTAGCACAGAGACAAATCAACATTCTTCACCTACCTAACCAATAGCACCAATACAGAAGTGAATTACCCTCCCTTCATCACCAATATTCTTCCCTTTTTGTCTACTTCTCCTATTAAGCTGGTGAAATTAATCATCAGAGCCACAGTTGAGGCCAAGTGATACTGTCCTCAGGAAGGGAGAATGGGAGAGAGCGCTCTCCATGGAGTCACTTTCTCCATATCTTCTCTTACCTTCTCTTTCTCATATTTTCTTGGTGTCAAAGAGATGGCCACTTCATCCCCTCAGGGCTTTCATGAATGGCTCTCTGTTGTGGCCTCCAGAAGCAGCTGAAACAGGTCAGGACATTCATTACATTAGCCCCAATGCCACAGTCAGTCCCACTTCTCTTTCTCGTCTTGGATCCTGTTCAGCTACACTATTCAACCAAGCAGAGCAAGCAATGAGCACCAGATGAAAATATGATCCGAATAATATGCAGGCCCTATAAAACTCATGAAATTTACTGGGCCATCTTATAAAAGTTAACAATACAAACTTTCTCCCATTATCAATTCAATCTGTTGCTCTCACAGAGAAATTTCAGTCCAAAATGCTGCCCTACCCTATTTCCTTTTACTGACTCAGCTCCAGACAGAAGAGGTAGTATTTGGGCCTTCGGGTGGAATCTGGGATTCTTCGTCAGCAGCTGCGCCCTGGGCCATCTGCCAATATAATCGGAGTGGAGCCTTAGCACCTCCAAAGTTTGATTATTTCAACCCTCAGACTCTTCATTTCCCTCTTTTCTAAAATACCTAAGGGTCAAGAGAACACATGAGAATATCACAGCACCAGCCTTAATCCTACAGAATTCAGAAGCACAAACAAATTCCCAGTAATAATCTAAACATCAGTTTCCATCTGAGGGCTGTTCTCAAGCAGACGATTGCATTTCCCAGAGCATAACATGCTATATACTCCAGATGCTTGTTGCCAGTGCCAGCCACAGGCCATTGTAAAGATTTGGGGTTATCCAGGTCTGCAAAGGAAAAAGAGCAGAAAAAAGACCTCCTTTTTCCTTTTGAATTTCAGGACACCAGTGAATTTTTATGTTAGAATTCAGGTCTTGGGAAGTCAAGTTCACAGTGAGAGAGCAATGCTGTATCAAGACGTGAACTGTGCCACCATGTGCTCATTGCCATGTTTTGCCTGCACAGCTGAGCTTATATCCACAAATGGGAACTTAAAAAAATGAAGCATGTTCTGTTGCTCTCGTTGCACTCTGGTGTTGCCAAGAGTAATCAGCAGTGAAAAGATAAAGCCATCAGTATTTGAATTTAAATGTTAAAATAATAATAAATCTTATGGTCTCCCTAAGGTTAGTTTATAATAAAAATAACTTCTTGATCCTGGAAAACTTATCTGGTTTCTTTCTTCCTTTCATTCTCCACTTAATGACTGAAGTTACTATTTCCATGGTGGTCTCCAAACCACACTTGGTTTCTATGTAGATTGGCATGTCACCTCCAACAATTTCACCAGCTGCCTTTTCCTCTCCAGGGAATGTGATTAAAATATTAATCCAGTTTCTGGACTAATCTAGCAAGAAAGTTACATAAATCAATCTCCACACAGCTTTTTAGTTGCTCTGAAATATGCAACGTGTCCTCTCTTTTGTTATGCCTCTGTAAGAAAGTCAGGTTCTAGCAAAGCAGATATAAGTTTTTTACCTCTCTGACCCTCTACCACTTCCTGACTTCTCAAATCTGAAAGTGGGAAATTGCAAACCTGAGCCCAAAATGTAGATTTCCAAATGAGAAAAGATGAGCTGAAGGAACACAGGAAAACGATCTAAGTTGTGCTCCCTTGGCTGCCCCACTGTCTGGCGGTGATGGCCTGAGCAAAAGTACTTGTAGAATGAGGGTCTGTTCGGTTCAGGAAGGCCAGACAGTGTTCGCTTGGTAGTGCTAATTCACCCGTTTGTCCTGCTTGCTGGAAACCATCCAGAACTGCAAATCCATCACTCGGCAAGTATTTACTGAAACCGCCTCTGGGCCTAGCACTGGGCTAAATCCTTGCTTTGGAGGAGCTTACAATCTAATTACTATAATTAGAGACCAATTGAGATTAAACTATGTGACACAAAGTAGGAATTTGAAGAAAACGATCATTGTGGGCTAGAGTAGTTGGAAAAGATTTCATGGAGAATGCAGGACTTTGAAGGGAAGAGTAAAATAATGCTAGAGGCTTATGAGGTTGACAAAATGTGTTTAGGATGAAAGAACACTATGTGGTGCAGTGGGCTTACCTAGGGGGGATTTCCACTGCAGCAGGCGGTGCAATGCCTTCCCCTTGGCATCCTGCCCACACAGCTTCTCACTGAGAAGATGGGATTTCTCAGGTCAGGAAAAAATTTAATTTTTCCAGAAATTGTTTAGCATTTGAATCAGGATGGTGACATTGCCCACATAAAAATCGAGTTGACATCCTTAACTTATTTAGCCGTCCAATATAGAAATGTCATTGGGGATGCCTGGATGGCTCAGCGGTTGAGCCTAAGGCTCAGGACATGACCCCAGAGTTCCCGGATGAGTACCGCATTGGGCTTCCTGCATGGAACCTGCTTCTCCCTCTGCCCATGTCTCTGCCTTTCTCTCTGTGTCTCTCATGAATAAATAAATAAAAATCTTAAAAAAATTTTTTAGAAATGTCATTGAAAGAAATGCCAGTACAGGCTAGATTAAAAGCTGAAAGCACTTTCATGTGAAGTCAGGATTATTGGTGGAGTGATAGGGCTTTTTCGAAAGGGTACTAACAGCCAAGAAAGATCACTGGTAATAACTTCTAGGATTAGGATTACAACCAGCAAGCAGTGGAATTCTGTTTCATTAATTTAGAAAAGGCATACTGTAGGTTTCAGCCTAAGTAGTTAATAAAAATGGCAACTTTATTATTTTCCCTTGTTAACTTAGCATGCATCTGCATACTTAATTGAACTATGTGCATTAGATGACAAAAGTGTCTCTGGAGGAACAATCGGGTTTATCCAGCTCTCCCTGAGATCAACAGAACAGGTGGGCAGGGGTGCAAGCATTTTTCAACGATGGCAAACCCGATTTTCCGAAAGAAAAACTATCAAGGCCCATTTTCTCCCTTGTGCTTAGCTAAGTTGCTGACTGAATCAACTAGGGTAGTGGGGTAATTCTGATATCTTAACTATAATAATTATTTATAACTGAAATGTACCTTTATTTAGGTTTCTCCTTTTTGGGAAGATTCTTTTTATCTTTCAATGGAGGAAGAACAATCTTCTATCATCCTATGTATCACTTGCAGATCAGTTTTTCCACAAAGTGGACAGAAGTCTGGCTGAAACCGATGTTTCTGAATTGTCAATACACGTCAGCTTAGGAACCGACAGCAAAGTGCGCTGTGGTAGGAGTGGTAGGAGTGAGAGCAGAGCTTTCTGTGGGCACTGGAAGGTCCGTCAAAGGCAGTGCGATGTTCACCCGACACTGTGCTGTAACCCAGTCCACTGCGTTCCATTCAGAGACGCCAACATAAGCCTGGGATCCACCACTCAGTCCCTCAGTTCCCAAGTGTTTATGATCCTATCAGATGTTCTGCAGGTTCAGAGAAGCTGTTTCTCAACCACGACCACCTGGGTATTGTGCTTGTTACTCTGACCACAAGCCTAGGACACTTCAGAGCAGCGACTCCAGCGCTTTGCAGCAAACATACATGATGAATGGTGTACATGCGTGGACACACACCCATGGATGTTCCCAGGATCATGCACAATTCCCTGAATGCTGGCTTTAACACACCCTGGTCCAAAACAAGAAAGCATGGCAGATTATTTGATGACAGTAATAGGGAAAGGCTTGAATCTGCTCTAAGGTATGCTTTGAATAAAAGTATATATTTCATAGATGTCAGCATATTACGAAAAAAAAATTGAAACATTTTCACAGAGTTGCAGCATCACATTGACAACTGCTGCCTTTGACACTAAGCTGCCTGGGACACCCAGCATAGCAGTGTCGCATAAGTCAACTGCAACTGGTCAGTCTCGAGGGCTACCCTGACTGGCGGCCACCAAGTAGGGCAGGTGCCATCATACTGTCCTTTCTTGATAGAGAAGGGGCTGACACCTACGACTGTATGGAGTGATAGAGCACACACTCTGGGGACAGCCTGTCTGAATTCGAATCCTGGCTTCACATGTTCTGCTCTTCATTGGGATTGTTCACAAATATTTTAATTCTCCTCTTCCTGAGGTAGATGGCAGATTGCATCTGCCACTCTGACGTTAGGCATGGCTATGTGGCTTCTGTGAGCAGAAATGACGTGTCACTTCTGGGCAAAAGCCAGTAAGCACTCCTTACTCAAGAGTGGCCCCTGTCCTGCACTATAGGAATCACCTGGAGGCTTGCTAGAAAGGCCAAATGGCAGGCTGGTCTCAGATATCCTGAATCAAATGTGCATTTAACAAACTGCTTGGGCAATTCATATGCACATTCAAATTGGTGAAGACACAGAGCATTCTTCACTGTCTTCTCTCATCCCTGCCACAGTGACTGAAGACATTCTAGATGCATTTAACCTAAACCCCTGGCCTGATCTGAGAGATGAGAAGTGAAGCATGAAGGAATTAAAACTTCGTTCTAAGGCATTGAAACCTGAGGGCTATTTCCTTGGCATAACCCAGCCCATTCTGACTGACACCATCACTTAGTACTCTGTGACCCTGGGCAAGTTACTTAACCTCCCTGGGCCTCAGTTTCCCTTATGTAAAGCAGAGATGATAACAGTACTGACTCATAGGGTTGTTCCGAGGATTAGCATATGAATAGAGCCTGGCAATTTCTACATAAATATTAGCTTTTCTTTTAAGACGTGAATATTAGCTTCTTTTTTTTTATTTATTTATTTATTTTGAATATTAGCTTCTAATATTGATACGCTCTGTCACAGTTCAAACCTTGCCTAGTGATGTGCATGCAAATCCAGTCTTCTTACCACAGTGACTATAATGTTAGAACCTTTGTCCCTGGTAATGCCCCACCCCAAAACACACATACTCAAGGAATGAGTGAAATCACACATCAGACAGAAACAGGAAAATTACCCCTTCTCAGAAAAAAAGTACATCTTACTTATGGTAACTTGGCCCAAACATCCCTTCCCTGTGTTTTCACACGATGGTCATCTTCTACTCTAGCACCTACTACTATGCTGCCCCTCATCCTCCCAACCTACGTTCCAAAGCCCGCAGGTCTCTCCGGGCCTAGTTGGTGTCTGCTTTCTCCAGAAGTCTCCTTCAAACTCTGCTTTACTAGGCAACTTAGAATTTGTTTTTTGCTTTTTTTTTTTTGTTTGTTTTTACAACTTAAAATTTTTTGTCTGTTGCACCTAAGGCTTTATTCTGAACTCAATGCTGGGTAAAACACCAAAAACACTAATAAATGTTTATTTTTTTGTCTTTTCTTCAAAGTCAGCATATGTAGCATCAAAGGGTTATCAAACCTGTTACAGAGAGAACTGTAGGAGGAACAGTGATGGGGATGGTATGGAGATAGTTTCCATTTGACTCCTGGTTTTTTTTTTTTTAATTTTTTTTTTTAATTTATTTATGATAGTCACAGAGAGAGAGAGAGAGGCACAGAGACACAGGTAGAGGGAGAAGCAGGCTCCATGCACTGGGAGCCCGACGTGGGATTTGATCCGGGGTCTCCAGGATCGCGCCCTGGGCCAAAGGCAGGCGCCAAACCGCTGCGTCACCCAGGGATCCCTGACTCCTGGTTTTTAAAGAGTCCAATAGATTTCTGCCATTAGAGTAACTTCTTACAGATGATAAATACTTGACAATATTTTTAATGTGAAAATCATAAATCAAATATTGTTTATTCTTACTCAAATTGATAAATGATCTTTTCTCCTTGCCACTCTTACATGTATGTAAGGAAACAAAATATTCTAAGCCAGAATAAATATATTAGGTGCCTGGATTTCTCTTTCGTATTTATAAACTGACTTAAAAAAAAAAAAAGTCACAGTACTAAAGCAATTTACCACCGCTGGAAATTGAGACACACTCTTCGGTTCCAAAGTTGCAGAACTTTAACCAGAAACTTAGAGATGGAACCCCAACATTTTATATTCTCTAGACCAGAGGGCAGCAGAAATTGTCCTAAAGAGCCAGACACTAAATATTTTAGGCTTTGGGAACCACTGGTCTCTGTCACCACCACTCAACACTGCTGTTGTAGCACAGGGGCAGCTCCAGACCACACGAAAATGGGCATGCTACGTTTCAATAAAGCAATTTGTGGACACTGAAATTCGAATTTCAGATGATGTTCACAGGTCACTAAAGTCTTCTTCTGATTTTTTTTTCCAACCATTTCAAAACATAAAACCATTTTTAACTTGTTAGTGGTACCAAAAGAGGCAGAAGGCTGGGTTTGGCCCACAGGCCATATTTTGTGGACTCCTGTTCTAGGCGTGATCACAAGTTCATGCTTCTTCAACCCACGACAAAGTCCTTAATTGTCACGGACACATGGCATTTAGCTCAATATTCACTTAAAAATCAGGTGTGAAATAATCCCATGAGCCTCTCTTTATTAGCTCAACTTGAAAAAACAAAAGAACCTAAAGATGTCAAACTTTCACCAGAACTCATGCCAGTCTTACCCATAAAAATAACGTCACCCATAACCCTTTTCTTCACCACACACAATTAACAATTTACAGAGTAAGAAACTAGTTGGCAGTTGTCTTCATAGATGAAGTCAGTGCAGTCTCATGCTTTTGCCAAAAGGCAGAGAAACCAGTTCTTGATGCCTCTTCTGCCCAAGGCTATTCAAGGCCAGTTGACGCAGAATGACTGTGAAGCACAAGTTTTGGCTTCAACGTGGATTTTTAACCAGGAACTTTACTACTTTAAAAAAAAATTTTAATGATTTTTTTTTTTCTAAAGAGCCTTAGTTTTTTCTATTTTTACTGACACTCATTTTAAAAGCAGCAGTGCTGAAAGTCGAAATGTCTCTATGGAAACCCAAGAGAACTCTGCTTTTATGGCCAATGACTACCTACCTAGATTATCCGTCCTGTTGGATTACTATGGGCCATCTGTGATACCAGAAACATCACATCTCAGACCTATTTTTCCAAAACTATCTTATCAGATATAATTGATGTATTAGTTTTGCTAAGGAGATCAGGAGAGAAAGAACTTGAGGCTTCCTTTTCATTTTTGTTAAGACATCCCTATTTAAAATATTCTTATTACAAAAAGAATTTTGTAAATTTCAGCTGATATAATAAAAGAGAAAGAATACAATCAAATAACCTAATAGTTGCTCTGAAATTTATATCATTGATTCCCCCTCCTTTCTACTAATATCAAATACATTTTCCTGTAAAACTTTAAGTTTCTCTCCCCCAGATTGTTTACTCATGGCAAGGGAGAGAAAAAACAGTAATTACATAGTACAGAAATCAAGTTATCAAAATTAACCAGGTGACCAAAATCAACACCACCCGTGAGGAACAGATGGCCTTTGGGTGCCTTTAAATGTGATTCTGAGAAAATAACATCACCTAAAATGCAGAACCTGAATCTAATCGTGAGAAAGCACCATTATTAAAAAAAGATAATAGTTGGGCACCTAGGTAGCTCAGTCAGTTAAGTGTCATACTCTTGATTTCGGCTCAGGGCATGATCTCAGGGTCTCAGAATCAAGTCCCAAGTCAGGCTCCCTGCTCAGTGTGGAGTCTGCTTCTCCCTCTCCCTTTGCCCTCCCCCCCCCCTCCCCGCTTGTGCTCTCTTTCTCTCTCAAATAAATAAAATCTTTAAAAAATAAAATAAGCTAAAGATGCATGGCAACTAAATAAGATACCTGTCCTTAGAATATTCCAATACTGTGGGGTGGGTGGGGAAAATTCTCTAAAGGACATTATGGGGTCAACTGACAATATTAGAATACAAACAGTATATTAGATAAAAGTATTGTACTAATGTTAAATACCCTGAAGCCAGTAAATGTACTGTGATTATATAAGAGAATATCCTATGCTTAGGAAATACAGAAATATTTCAGGGCAAAGGGCCATGATGTGTGATGTAACTTTTTACTAAATGATTGAGAAGAACAATTATATACATTCATACGTACATAGATATGGATAGATAGGGAGAGAGAGAATAAACAGAGCAATGATAAAGCTAAAGGTATAAAATGTTAACCAATTAAATTTATAAGTCTGAAATTATTTGCAAATAGAAAGTTTATAGAAAATTAATAGTGCTTGCCTACATTGGCATTCTTGGCTATCTATTTTCCCTTCATAATATTCCAAATCCAACACAGGAAGAGATGCTTGTGCCAAGTAACAAGAAAGTGCAAAGATATTTTAACATAATCTTTTATCAGTGATCGAAGCCTGCCAAAACATTACACACCATCCATCTTAGCCGAGTCCACTGCAAAGACCAGCAAACACTGGATACTCTAGCAACTTAGATGCAGTCATTTCCTACTAATTCCTCCAAACAGGGCCATGATTCTAAAACTTTTTCACATTCTACAACTTTCAGAATCATCCCATGCATAAAACAAGTCTCTCAGCCAGTCTCTTAGGCACTATCAATGTCAACCAATTGGATTCAATGTTTTGAACTGGAGCATCCTAATATTTTAAGCCATGTGTAAGTAGCTACAGAATGTGGAACTCAGGAAGCAGGATTACCTCATCGTATGTCCAGAACTCACCACCACCACTTCAGAATTGTGGCCAGAATCCCGTAGCCTCAATGTCTATGACCTCACAATGCTCCTCTATCAGCACCAGAGGTGCTCACCTCCAATCTGCAATATGCCCTCTGAACTGATTTTTTTCCCCCAAAAGTAGTAGAGGAAACTGAGCCTAAAACCAAAAAAATAGGAGAGACTTTTCTGGAAGTCAATCAATCACTGAAGAGAGAATCAAAAGGGTGGTAACCAAAATTAAAATTTTTAGCCATGCTTAGGATTAGAAAATGCCCAATCTTCAAAACACAGCAGAGACATGTATAAGTCTTTTCTATCCTTCTTGGTTTTATTACTTTCTTGATACTTTTAATATTGACTATCTGTAAGATAGCCAAAACACCCATATACTACTTCTGGCTTTGACTTCAAGTCCTAGATATTCTCCTTATTACTCATTTTTCTCCAAATGCCAATCAATAATCTTACTTAACAAATGTTTACCAAGAACCTACTTGACATACATACTTAACCAGACTTATTGGTCCTTACTGGCACTAGACAAAAGACTCCAGTTTTTTGTCTACAAATAATCCCTGAGAAAACGATGATGTGAAGATAGAAAGTGCACTGAAGTCAGCTTGCAGGAAAGCAGAAGGAGCCAGGAATGAATTACAACCAACTGCAAAAAGGAATAAACTAGTCAAAGCACTAAAATTTAATGAAGAAATAATTTTTTAAAGTAGGTGAAATTGAAGATAAGTTACATGTAACATTATTATAGATTCAAAATTATGCATATTCTCCATAAAATTTCTCAAATGCAGTTAAAAACATACACGTACAAAAGCAAGCAATTATAAATCCTCTGAAGCATGTAACTTGTGATTAGCTGCTACTCTCAGCAATATAAAAATACTTTTACCACAATTACATTCCAGCCTGTAATGTAATTCAAAACAAACAAGTCAGACATCGCTCAAATGGTAGAACCAACAAATACAGATGCTTTGCATCAAGGAAATGAATCCACTGAAGAAATGCAACAGAGGCCTGGAGCTGGGCTTCTGGTGGAACGGCGAGGCCCCCTTCTGGGCAGACGCAGCGAACCCCAGTGCGGCTCTGCAAAACTGTTTTTTAGCGCCAGCCCTTACTGCAGCATTTCGCCTGAGTGTCTGGGACTTCCTGCTGTGGAGACCCTTCTCAGGGTTTCGTGCACATTTCTAAATTTTAGGTTTTAAATTCTAAATATAGACTTTTATCAAAAGAAGTAACAATTTGATATCAGATTAAACCATTCTATTTAAATTGTGTAATCAGCAGTCCCAATACCAAATGCCACTTTACCATCCTCTTTACTCTGTTTTTTCTTATTGACACAATTCTTAACATCTTCTAAAATGCTATATAATCTATCAGGTGTATTATGTGTTTCCTCCTGCTAGAATAGCCACTCCATAAGGGCAAGATACATGGTTTTGTTCACTGATTTGATGAACAAATCAAGCCTGGCATAGTATAGCTGCTCAATAATAAAGAAGGAATTGTCTCACTTACATTTTTATCTTTTTAAGAAAATATTCATCTTCAAAGAAGGAATAAGGAAGGTTTTATTATAGCAATATGCTATGATTTAAAAATGACACTTAGTACTTGTTTTAAAAGTATGCATTTTCTTGGGCAGCCTGGGTGGCTCGGCAGGTTTAGCTCTAGCCTTCAGCCCAGGGCATGATCCTGGAGTCGCAGGATCAAGTCGCACATCGGGCTCCTTGCACGAAGCCTGCTTCTCCCTCTGAATATGCCTCTGCCTCTCTGTGTCTCTCATGAATAAATAAATAAAATCTTTAAAAAAAGTATGCATTTTCTCTGCCTTCTAAAAGCAAAAAGACAAAAAAAAAAAAAAAAAAAAAAACACCTGTTCTGAGAAGCACACATTCATAGACTAGATGTACATAACTCCTAAACAAATTCCAAGGAAGTCACGGGCCCTCAATACACTGGGAGAACAGAATGGCCACAAACAATGAAGAATCCAATTCTGAAGCGCCAGGTGTCCTCAGTGTGGCACACTGCGGTCCGGACACATGCCAACTGCCTGGGTCTGGATGCACATTCACAAACTCAGCACGTTCTGGCATGGGCACAATTATTTTGGCAGGAAGGTTATGCATCACTTACTAATTTCTAAGACCTCAATCTTTATCTTCTTTTCCCCTTCTTAAAATGTTCTTGAAGCTTATGGAAAAGCTAATCATTGTTTACAACTGTGAGACTTTTAAAACGTGCTAATTTGTTTCCTCAACAGCACAAATACATGAGAGACAATTTTCCTAGGGGCGAAGGACACAGATAAACATGATTCAGTGATGTCAAAAGCTTTCTTTCAGTCCAAGAATTCCATCGAGGGGCATCAACCTTCCAACAGAATAAGTTCAAGGTTTCTGACATTCCTTTTTCCGAACTTTTGATTTGGGTGCTGTGAAAAGAAAAGAAAAAGAGAAAATGAAGAGGGTAGGTGCTTGTCAGAGTCTCTTCACACTGATTTGTCTTTATTTTTTTGTATAGCACGGGAAAACTGACCATTTGGATTTTCCTGTTTGTAGAAGGTCTTTAACATTTCCACCGCTTCCTCAGCCCGATATCCGGGAATGCACTGATGAAATGAGAAAATTGAGAATGAATATTGGCCTATGACAATGTGGCCTGTAGCCCATTAAAAACAGCAATGTATACATAATTACATAAATTTACTTCAGGTAATGTTAATATGCTCTAGGGATAGCAATAATGCAGTAAGGAAGTATGTTACAAAAGAATAGATGTATGGACTCAAATGTCACTCTAACCAACTATTATTTTTCCATCAAGTACTACTGAAGTTACTAGTTATGTGATCTTGGGTATGATAATCAAACTCTGTACCCCAGCTTCCTCCTGTGTGAAATGGAGATAATTACAGCACTTACCTCAGAAGGATTTCATGAAGATTAAATAAGATTACATAAAATAACACCTGTTAAATACCTGGCACTTCCTAAGAGTTTGTTAAGCATCAGCTATTTTTATTTAGTGTACTTACTAGTAGCCCATTAAGTGTTTGACGCTACAGAGCTAGAGTTGGCAATCCACAGCTGAAAATGATCAGTTAAGTATGATTTTTATATTTAAGAGTTGTGGAAAAAAAAAAAGATGTAACAGACATAAGTGGCTCACAAGGCTAAAATATTTATATTAGGTTCTTTACAGAAAAAAAAAATGTGGAACCTTACTATAGCAGATTTTTTTTAAAAAGTATTCAGTTTGAGGGGGATCTGGGTGGCACAGTCGATTGAGCAACCAACTCTTGGTTTCAGCTTGGGGTCGTCATCTTGGGATCGTGAGATCGGCCCTGTGTGGGCCTCCATGCTCAGTGCAGAATCGGCTTGAGATTCTCTCTCCCTCTGCCCCTCCCATGCATGCTCTGTCTCTCATATAAATAAATAAATCTTAAAAAAGAAGTGTTCAGTTTGGTCTATCTTTGGTATCTAACTAGAGATAAGAGGTCGTTATGTGAAAGATTAGAAATTGTGATAACGGCATGGAGTGGAATTACATGAAATATTACATGAAGACAAAGCCTGAACTTGCCTTAATTTTTTTTTTAATTTTATTTATTTATTTATTCATGAGAGACACAGAGAGAAAGAGAGAGAGGCAGAGACACAGGCAAAGGGAGAAGCAGGCTCCATGCAGGGACCCTGACGTGGGACTCCATCCAGGGTCTTCAGGTCACGCCCTGGGCTGAAGGTGGTGCCAAACCACTGAGCCACCCGGGCTGCCTTTGAACTTGCCTTAAAGATAGCAAATATTTGGGGCAGCTGGGTGGCTCAGCTGGTTAAGCATCTGACTTGATTTCGGCTCAGGTCATGATGTTGGGGTCATGAGACTGAGCCCTGAGACAGCTTGCATTGGGCGTAGAGCCTGCTAAAAAGACTCTTTCTCCTACCTTCCGACACCCACCCCACTCGTAAGCACATGTGCGCTAAAATAAATAAAAATTAAAAAAAAATTTAAAGAGCAGTATTTAGGGACGCCTGGGTGGCTCAGCGGTTGAGCGTCTGCATTCGCCTCCGGAACTCCAGGATCGAGTCCCACATAGGGCTTCCGGCATGGAGCCTGCTTCTCCCTCTGCCTATGTCTTTACCTCTCTCTCTCTGTGTCTCATGAATAAATAAATAAAATCTTAAAAAAATAAAAACAAAAGCGCAATTATTTAAAGAAACTCAGCAGAGCATTTCAAGGAAAGAGTAAGAATAAGCTTAGGCTGTATAAAGAAACCAACTAATGTGGGGTGGGGGGCCTACAGGTAAAGAATGAGATAAAATGAGATCAAAATATCCAGGGCTTTGAAAGCATGTCACAGACTTGATGCATTGCATCCTTCTAAGGTGCATGAAATGATAAAATGAACAGAGATGCCAAAGAGGCACATCTGGAAGCCACCACAGGAGAGGAAGCAGCGGGGGGAGGAGCAAGATGGCAGAAGAGTAGGGTCTCCAAATCACCTGTCTCCACCAAATTACCTAGAAAACCTTCCAATCATTCTGAAAATCTATGAATTCGGCCTGAGAATTAAAGAGAGACCAGCTGGAATGCAACAGTGAGAAGAGTTCACGCTTCTATCAAGGTAGGAAGACGGGGAAAAAGAAGTAAAGAAACAAAGGCCTCCGAGGGGGAGGGGCCCCGCGAGGAGCCGGGCTGAGGCCGGGGCGAGTGTCCCCAGGACAGGAGAGCCCCGTCCCGGAGACGCAGGAGCTGCACCGACCTTCCCGGGCGGAAAGGGGCTCCAGGGAGTTGGAGCAGGACCCAGGAGGGCGGGGATGCCCTCGGGCTCCCGGGGACACTAACAGACACCTGCGGGCCCAGGAGAGTGCGCCGAGCTCCCTAAAGGCTGCAGCGCGCACGGCGGGACCCGGAGCAGCTCGGAGGGGTTCGGGGGCGGCTCCGCGGAGGGGGCTGCGGGGCGGGAGCAGCTCGGAGGGGCTCGGGCAGAGGAAGAGGCTCCGTGCGGAGGGGGCTGCGCGGTTCCAGGAGCAGCTCGGAGGGGCTCGGGCGGCGGCTCCGCGGAGGGGGTTGCGCGGCCCGGGAGCGCGAATCCACCAGCGCAGGCTCCGGAGCACAGGGCGCCGGGACACAGCCCAGGATCCGGCCTCCCCCGGGACAGGCAGAGGCCGGGAGGGCCCAGGACAGCGAGGACGCTCCTGCCCCAGCTGAGCAGATCAGCGGCCCCGCCCCGGAGCATCCAGGCCCTGCAGACGGAGAGCTCCGGAGTTCCAGGTTTCCAGAGCTGCCCCGCCACTGGGGCTGTTCCTCCTGCGGCCTCACGGGGCAAACAACCCCCACTGAGCCCTGCACCAGGCAGGGGCACAGCAGCTCCCCCAACTGCTAACACATGAAAATCAGCACAACAGGCCCCTCCCCCAGAACACCAGCTAGACGGACAACTTCCAGGAGAAGCCAAGGGACTTAAAGTACACAGAATCAGAAGATACTCCCCGGTGGTTCTTTTTTTGTTTTGTTTTGTTTTGTTTTGTTTTGCTTTTTGATTTGTTTCCTTCCCCACCCCCTTTTTTTCTCCTTTCTTTTTCTTTCTCTTTTTCTTCCTTTTTTTTTTTCGTTTTTTTCTTCCCATTTTTTTCTCTTTCTCTTTTCTTTCCTTCTTTCTCTCCTCTCTTTTTCTCTTTTTCCCAATACAACTTGCTTTTGGCCACTCTGCACTGAGCAAAATGACTAGAAGGAAAACCTCACCTCAAAAGAAAGAATCAGAAACAGTCCTCTCTCCCACAGAGTTACAAAATCTGGATTACAATTCAATGTCAGAAAGCCAATTCAGAAGCACTATTATACAGCTACTGGTGGCTCTAGAAAAAAGTATAAAGGACTCAAGAGACTTCATGACTGCAGAATTTAGAGCTAATCAGGCAGAAATTAAAAATCAATTGAATGAGATGCAATCCAAACTAGAAGTCCTAACGACGAGGGTTAACGAGGTGGAAGAACGAGTGAGTGACATAGAAGACAAGTTGATAGCAAAGAGGGAAACTGAGGAAAAAAGAGACAAACAATTAAAAGACCATGAGGATAGATTAAGGGAAATAAACGACAGCCTGAGAAAGAAAAACCTACGTTTAATTGGGGTTCCCGAGGGCGCCGAAAGGGACAGAGGGCCAGAATATGTATTTGAACAAATTCTAGCTGAAAACTTTCCTAATCTGGGAAGGGAAACAGGCATTCAGATCCAGGAAATAGAGAGATCCCCCCCTAAAATCAATAAAAACCGTTCAACACCTCGACATTTAATAGTGAAGCTTGCAAATTCCAAAGATAAGGAGAAGATCCTTAAAGCAGCAAGAGACAAGAAATCCCTGACTTTTATGGGGAGGAGTATTAGGGTAACAGCAGACCTCTCCACAGAGACCTGGCAGGTCAGAAAGGGCTGGCAGGATATATTCAGGGTCCTAAATGAGAAGAACATGCAACCAAGAATACTTTATCCAGCAAGGCTCTCATTCAAAATGGAAGGAGAGATAAAGAGCTTCCAAGACAGGCAGCAACTGAAAGAATATGTGACCTCCAAACCAGCTCTGCAAGAAATTTTAAGGGGGACTCTTAAAATTCCCCTTTAAGAAGAAGTTCAGTGGAACATTCCACAAAAACAAGGACTGAATAGATATCATGATGACACTAAACTCATATCTCTCAATAGTAACTCTGAATGTGAACGGGCTTAATGACCCCATCAAAAGGCGCAGGGTTTCAGACTGGATAAAAAAGCAGGACCCATCTATTTGCTGTCTACAAGAGACTCATTTTAGACAGAAGGACACCTACAGCCTGAAAATAAAAGGTTGGAGAACCATTTACCATTCGAATGGTCCTCAAAAGAAAGCAGGGGTAGCCATCCTTATATCAGATAAACTAAAATTTACCCCAAAGACTGTAGTGAGAGATGAAGAGGGACACTATCTCATACTTAAAGGATCTATTCAACAAGAGGACTTAACAATCCTCAATATATATGCCCCGAATGTGGGAGCTGCCAAATATATCAAGCAATTATTAACCAAAGTGAAGAAATACTTAGATAATAATACACTTATACTTGGTGACTTCAATCTAGCTCTGTCTATACTCGATAGGTCTTCTAAGCACAACATCTCCAAAGAAACGAGAGCTTTAAATGATACACTGGACCAGATGGATTTCACAGATATCTACAGAACTTTACATCCAAACTCAACTGAATACACATTCTTCTCAAGCGCACATGGAACTTTCTCCAGAATAGACCACATATTGGGTCACAAATCGGGTCTGAACCGATACCAAAAGATTGGGATCGTCCCCTGCATATTCTCAGACCATAATGCCTTGAAATTAGAACTAAATCACAACAAGAAGTTTGGAAGGACCTCAAACACGTGGAGGTTAAGGACCATCCTGCTAAAAGATGAAAGGGTCAGCCAGGAAATTAAGGAAGAATTAAAAAGATTCATGGAAACTAATGAGAATGAAGATACAACCGTTCAAAATCTTTGGGATGCAGCAAAAGCAGTCCTAAGGGGGAAATACATCGCAATACAAGCATCCATTCAAAAACTGGAAAGAACTCAAATACAAAAGCTAACCTTACACATAAAGGAGCTAGAGAAAAAACAGCAAATAGATCCTACACCCAAGAGAAGAAGGGAGTTAATAAAGATTCGAGCAGAACTCAACGAAATCGAGACCAGAAGAACTGTGGAACAGATCAACAAAACCAGGAGTTGGTTCTTTGAAAGAATTAACAAGATAGATAAACCATTAGCCAGCCTTATTAAAAAGAAGAGAGAGAAGACTCAAATTAATAAAATCATGAATGAGAAAGGAGAGATCACTACCAACACCAAGGAAATACGAACGATTTTAAAAACATATTATGAACAGCTATACGCCAATAAATTAGGCAATCTAGAAGAAATGGACGCATTCCTGGAAAGCCACAAACTACCAAAACTGGAACAGGAAGAAATAGAAAACCTGAACAGGCCAATAACCAGGGAGGAAATTGAAGCAGTCATCAAAAACCTCCCAAGACACAAGAGTCCAGGGCCAGATGGCTTCCCAGGGGAATTTTATCAAACGTTTAAAGAAGAAACCATACCTATTCTCCTAAAGCTGTTTGGAAAGATAGAAAGAGATGGAGTACTTCCAAATTCGTTCTATGAGGCCAGCATCACCTTAATTCCAAAACCAGACAAAGACCCCACCAAAAAGGAGAATTACAGACCAATATCCCTGATGAACATGGATGCAAAAATTCTCAACAAGATACTGGCCAATAGGATCCAACAGTACATTAAGAAAATTATTCACCATGACCAAGTAGGATTTATCCCTGGGACACAAGGCTGGTTCAACACCCGTAAAACAATCAATGTGATTCATCATATCAGCAAGAGAAAAACCAAGAACCATATGATCCTCTCATTGGATGCAGAGAAAGCCTTTGACAAAATACAGCATCCATTCCTGATCAAAACTCTTCAGAGTGTAGGGATAGAGGGAACATTCCTCAACATCTTAAAAGCCATCTATGAAAAGCCCACAGCAAATATCATTCTCAATGGGGAAGCACTGGGAGCCTTTCCCCTAAGATCAGGAACAAGACAGGGATGTCCACTCTCACCACTGCTGTTCAACATAGTACTGGAAGTCCTAGCCTCAGCAATCAGACAACAAAAAGACATTAAAGGCATTCAAATTGGCAAAGAAGAAGTCAAACTCTCCCTCTTCGCCGATGACATGATACTCTACATAGAAAACCCAAAAGTCTCCACCCCAAGATTGCTAGAACTCATACAGCAATTCGAAAGCGTGGCAGGATACAAAATCAATGCCCAGAAGTCAGTGGCATTTCTATACACTAACAATGAGACTGAAGAAAGAGAAATTAAGGAGTCAATCCCATTTACAATTGCACCCAAAAGCATAAGATACCTAGGAATAAACCTAACCAAAGATGTAAAGGATCTATACCCTCAAAACTATAGAACACTTCTGAAAGAAATTGAGGAAGACACAAAGAGATGGAAAAATATTCCATGCTCATGGATTGGCAGAATTAATATTGTGAAAATGTCAATGTTACCCAGGGCAATATACACGTTTAATGCAATCCCTATCAAAATACCATGGACTTTCTTCAGAGAGTTAGAACAAATTATTTTAAGATTTGTGTGGAATCAGAAAAGACCCCGAATAGCCAGGGGAATTTTAAAAAAGAAAACCATAGCTGGGGGCATCACAATGCCAGATTTCAGGTTGTACTACAAAGCTGTGGTCATCAAGACAGTGTGGTACTGGCACAAAAACAGACACATAGATCAGTGGAACAGAATAGAGAATCCAGAAGTGGACCCTGAACTTTATGGTCAACTAATATTCGATAAAGGAGGAAAGACTATCCATTGGAAGAAAGACAGTCTCTTCAACAAATGGTGCTGGGAAAATTGGACATCCACATGCAGAAGAATGAAACTAGACCACTCTCTTTCACCATACACAAAGATAAACTCAAAATGGATGAAAGATCTAAATGTGAGACAAGAATCCATCAAAATCCTAGAGAAGAACACAGGCAACACCCTTTTTGAACTCGGCCATAGTAACTTCTTGCAAGATACATCCACGAAGGCAAAAGAAACAAAAGCAAAAATGAACTATTGGGACTTCATCAAGATAAGAAGCTTTTGCACAGCAAAGGATACAGTCAACAAAACTCAAAGACAACCTACAGAATGGGAGAAGATATTTGCAAATGACATATCAGATAAAGGGCTAGTTTCCAAGATCTATAAAGAACTTATTAAACTCAACACCAAAGAAACAAACAATCCAATCATGAAATGGGCAAAAGACATGAACAGAAATCTCACAGAGGAAGACATAGACATGGCCAACATGCACATGAGAAAATGTTCTGCATCACTTGCCATCAGGGAAATACAAATCAAAACCACAATGAGATACCACCTCACACCAGTGAGAATGGGGAAAATTAACAAGGCAGGAAACAACAAATGTTGGAGAGGATGCGGAGAAAAGGGAACCCTCATACACTGTTGGTGGGAATGTGAACTGGTGCAGCCACTCTGGAAAACTGTGTGGAGGTTCCTCAAAGAGTTAAAAATATACCTGCCCTACGACCCAGCAATTGCACTGTTGGGGATTTACCCCAAAGATACAAATGCAATGAAACGCCGGGACACCTGCACCCCAATGTTTATAGCAGCAATGGCCACGATAGCCAAACTGTGGAAGGAGCCTCGGTGTCCAACGAAAGATGAATGGATAAAGAAGATGTGGTTTATGTATACAATGGAATATTACTCAGCTATTAGAAATGACAAATAGCCACCATTTGCTTCAACATGGATGGAACTGGAGGGTATTATGCTGAGTGAAGTAAGCCAGTCGGAGAAGGACAAACATTATATGTTCTCATTCATTTGGGGAATATAAATAATAGTGAAAGGGAATATAAGGAAAGGGGGAAGAAATGTGTGGGAAATATCAGAAAGGGAGACAGAACGTAAAGACTGCTAACTCTGGGAAACGAACTAGGGGTGGTAGAAGGGGAGGAGGGCGGGGGGTGGGAGTGAATGGGTGACGGGCACTGGGGGTTATTCTGTATGTTAGTAAATTGAACACCAATAAAAAATAAATAAAAAAAAAAAAAAAAAAAGGAGAGGAAGCAGCCAATGAGTGCCAGCACAAGGGTTTGCCCAGTGTGGTCATTGCTTAGGGTGGTCTGTTGCTCAGAATGAACCTCTCTTTCTCTTGTGCCTTCCATCATCTCTTAACCGGGCCTATTATAAAGCCTGCGTAAATCTCTCCCATTCAAAGAAATAAGCTTTCTGAGTTTCATGTTTTTAGATTGTACATATAAGTGAGACGATACAGTATTTGTCTTTCTTTGGCTTACTTCACTTGGCATAATGCCCTCAAGGTCTATCCACGTTGTCCCCAGAATTTCCTTCTTTTTTATGGCTGAATATTCTATTGCATATATATAATGAAAAAATATATATATATACACACACACATATATATACATAATTTATATATTTATAGAAACATAAAACATTTCTTTATAGAAGCAGAGAGTAGAATCGTAGTTATCAGGGGCAGAGGGGCAGGCGGTTGGTGGGAATGAAGAGACACTGATCCAAGGACACAAACTTTCAGTTATAAGGTTCTAAGGATCTAAGGTACAGCATGGTGACTATAGTTAACAATACTGTATTGTGTACTTGAAAACTGTTAAGAAGGCAGCCCAGGTGGCTTAGCAGTTTAGTGCTGCCTTCAGCCCAGGGCGTGATCCTGGAGACCCTGGATTGAGTCCCACATCAGGCTCTGTGCAGGGAGCCTGCTTCTTCCTGTGCTTTGTGTCTCTGCCTCTCTTTCTCTCTGTGTCTCTCATGAATAAATAAATAAAATCTTAAAAAAAAAAAAAGAAAAAGAAAACTGTTAAGAGAGTAGAGCTTAAGCGTTCTCACCATAACAACAAAATGGTAATTACGTGAGGTGAATGGTGTGCTAACTTTATTGTGGTAAACATTTCACAATCTATGTATCTATCAAATCATCACATTGTACACTTTAAACTTACACAACATTCACTGTCAATTTTATCTCAGTTAAGGCTGGGGAAAAAAAAAAAAAAAAAAAAAAAACAACCAATAACCTGCCTTCTACCCTGCCCCTCAGGCAAGCTGCTGACCCTACTGGTCCCTGAGAACATTCCAGACTCCTGGCTGTAGGCTTGTGTGGCTTTCATTTCCTCCTCAACCTCATCCTCACTGTCTTGTGATTATAGATATCCCAAAGGCCCCTATTGACCAAAACACTGGTTTCCTTTCCAACTTCTACAACTCTTTGCAGTGTGGAGACTACAGACCATTCTCACTTCTTTTTAGAACTCTCCCCTCCTTAGCTTTTCAGTTCTCCCAACCTTCTCCGATCATTCTAACCATGGTGGGTCAATCCCCTTATTCTCAGGCCTCCTTCTCATGCTCCTCAGATCTCCCACCTCTCCTTATGCTCTCATGAACATAAGGAGCACAAAGCACCTCCTCACCTATGAAGTTAGAGCTATGATCCTCCACCTTGGCTGCTCAGTGGAATCATGTGAGAATGCTCTTAAAAAAATACGTTTGGTATATGTGCTTGGCTAAGGAGCCAATGGGGCCAAGCTACCACCTGTGGGATTATGACTGAATGCGCTAAGTCAGAAACCCACCCAAGCAGAAGACTGGGTAGTGACATAGAGCCTCATTGGCCTCAGAGAACTTGTCCCCCTGCTGTCCCAGCCCAAGGCTGCCCATGTACCCTCACACCCTGCTCCACACAGTCCTGTTCAACACAGTCTGGTGTGGTAAGCCCCTCCTCCTGGGAAACAGCAAGACTGGAACGGGCCTACCCACCTCACCCATCACCAGTGAGTGTTCATGGGGAACCTGCTTCTGGGTCAGGGTTTCCCATGTAGCAGAGCAGCTCTCTCCCTGCAATCTATTGAAAGTCAGCCCTCCACACAAGGGTATGTGAAAAACAAAACTAAAAAAGAAAAAACACAAAAACACCTCACACAAAACCCCCTGCCCAACCCAACCAAATAAAGGAAGAAAACATAGGATCCAGAAACCTAAGGTATCAATGTTTTCTTTAGACTCTCGAAACATTAAAAACAAAAACAAAACATAATTTGGCATCAAACCTGGAGATTGGTCTTCAAACAATGGTCATCATTTCACTGAAGCCAATTAGGCCAGGTACATACACTACAAACAAACTTATTCTTTGGTTCAGCCAGATCAACTCTGTGCAGAGATGTGTAAGAGAGGACAGTTTATGCAACCAATGTCACTGTGTTGTAGAGAAATTTTCTACCCATGTCTGATATCCAAGGGTTCATCTTTGTTCTGCCCAGAAGTTTTGAGAAATTCTTTAGCTCTTTCTCATAAATGAAGTACAGAGTCAGTAATTCGCTTGTAAAGAAAGAGCTAACTAAGCAAATTTTGAAGTACTGATATAAGTGATTGGAAAAATCAAATCACTTTGCAGATTTTCTTAATGGTCAAGCCGATCATATTGTTTACTCTCCGTTGTTCTATTACAATTTGTTTGATGTGATGTTAAAAGTCATCTATTCTCAGATGTACAGAATTTGTTAGGAAAGAATGTTAGGCTGGGAAAACTCAAAATAGAATGTTTTCCAAAACTTATTCTCAGTGGGATTCACCCAAATTTAGCCCTTCATAGGTACTCAGTATTCTCCTAAGAACTGCTGAGATCTTTGAAGTTAACCACCCACCATGTCCAGCATTTGTTAAATCCTTTTCTTGTTAAAACATAATATTTTAGGATTAACCTTAGAAAAAACAATCAAACTAGTTTGTGAAAGATGCTATGTGTCTATAGGCCAAACTCTGAAATATCATTTCCTAGTGCTCATAGCCTTAAACACAAAAACTTGGGGACAGGTGGCAAGATTAAAAGGAAAGTAGAATTTTTAAGAGAAGATGAAAGTAATATGGATTCTTGGATCTGGGGGAAATTTCAATATTGAAAAGGCGGGGGGGGGGCGGTAATAATGGAAATACAGGTATTCATTGCTAGACACCAAAAGTAGTACACAGCAACAATGATGTCTGTGTGGCTCAGTTGGTTAAGCGTATGGCTCTTGGTTTGGGCTCAGGTCATGATCTCAGGAGTTCTGAGTTCAAGCCCTACATCCAGCTCAGTGCTCAGCAGAGTCTGCTTGTCCCTCTCCCTCTGCTCCTTCCCCTAGGCTCTCTCTCTCTCTCTTTGTGTCACTCTCATAAATACAAATAAAATCTTTTTTTAAAAAAATGTTTAAAAATATAGTACATAGCAATAAAGCAAAATGACTGGCTTTGTGTAAAAATATTGTGTGTAAACTGTAAATAGCATCTACTGTCACTGAGAGGAGAAGCTTCACACAAATGTGGTACAGCATGGAGGTGGGGACAATCAACTGAGTGAAAATGCCAAAGTGACAGCATCACCAAACATACCTGAAGGCATTGGTGAAGACTGTCAGAAGACACTTGGGAAGGCCACAGACTCTTCTTCTGGAGAGATTCTGCTAATTAAAAGAGCCAAGCACTCACCTGGAAATGATTAGCTGTCTTCTTCTATTGAGGCAAAAATGAACTTGACCAGAGGTCCCAGAGTTGGCCTGGTTCTAGCACAGCCTTTTGGTATCCTGACCACATGTGAAGTATTCTCAAGCATAAAGAGATCCAACCAATTAGCAAGAAAAAGCATAAGCAGATCATATTACCTGAAATGGTCTCCCGGTATTTGGTAAATCAGCAGAGGCAATATTTAGAACAGAGCCACAACCGCCAAATCGTTCATTCTGACAGCCATATACAACCAGTGGGATTTATGAGAAAGAATTAAGGTCCTGAAGAGAATGTGCAGCTCAAGTGCATACAGTGACAAAACCAGGCCATCCTGGACAGAAAGGCTCTGGCTACTTTTAAAAACAGTTATACTTAGGCTCAGTCTTAAAAATCATACAATCCATCTACACAAAGGAAGAGGTTTAAAGGATTTAGAGATTAACATCTTCCAATTGCAAATAATGAAAACTGACTACATAGTTGCTAAATGTTCACAGTTTGGTGTTCTCACTTGTCTTTCCTAACTCACTTTCTTTGAGTCATTAGAGAATTGGAGCCAGAAAGGAAGTAGGAATTTAACCCAGGGATTTTCACCTTTCAAAAATAGGATTGTCCCTTCATCTTTCCCCAAATAAAATATAACCTGTGCCCCAATATAAAACAGATCAAAGCTGAACCACTTTGTAAGGTAGGATAGGGAGAGAGTTCTAAGTTGACCAGAACTCCCCTCTTTACACAGTAGAGATTGTACACATTATACTCAAAACCCTGTGTTACTTTTAAAGTGATAAAATTTTTCACACATACACAGCAAAATAAGTACATAAAAATGCACAAGTATGAAATTGAATTTTTGAACTAGCAAATAATTTTTTAAAGATTTTGGAGACAAACTTGCTAACACTCAATATGTGTGTCATTCTATGAAAGACAATTCAAAGAGCTGTAACTTTCTCAATTTCCATTATAAATGACTTGTTTTTTACCTTATATTTACTTTTGACTTAAAATTTTTCACACATTGTAATAGGTATTCATGGCAAAAATAAACAAAAACATATAAGCAGAGAAAGAAAAAATTTTAAATCACCTATAATCTATATCCAAAGGCACCAATAATCTATTATCCAAAGTTGCATATTCTTCAGACCTATTCTCTGCACAGTTTTATCATCTACCTTAATTTATGACTTATCCTTACATAAGTAGTTAGCTCTTAGTTTTTCTTTCTCTAGTTTATTTGGCTAACAGTTTTATATCTATTGATATAAAATGAAGTAATTTTATTATTCAAAAATCTTTCCTAAAAATTTTTTGGCCAAGGGGTACAATATATTATAACTTGTTTCACAGGTCTGTTTTCACATATTAGAAAACAGCTTATGTGTCTGGCCATTTTTAAGTTTATAGGAGAGGCACAAGACATTAACTTACAAAGTCAAAGGATACTCATCAGGCGGAGAGCAGCTGCACACATAATACACGGTTCCACGGTGACATACAGCACAGTGTGTTCAAATACTTCAGAAGGACTCTTGCCATTTTGATGACACCAATCTAAGGCCTGATCGATGGCCACCATTTCTGCATGTCGAGTAGCCTGAAAAAAGAAGCACTGGCATCAACATGTAACTGCATTTTACAAACACTCAAATATAAATACAACAAAATGGGCCTGATGTTTCTGGCATTTTAATGAATAAAGTTTTGGGACACTCTTAGCACTTGGCAATGTATTTCCCAGTTCTATTCCCATAACCTCATGAAGAAAAGACACCTTATAGGAGATGCCATGAGAATTATGCCATATTTTTAGTTAAGTATCTCAGAACCTAAAGGGATGCTCTTTCAATTAAAATGCCATAGAAAATATAAGTCTGGGTGGTGGGGACAGTCTAGAGTTTGTGAATATTCTAGGGGAAGCGTGAAGTCTTTAAGCATGTGCTCCATTGTCAATGTTTTCAAAGCTATCCTTCACTTCACTCTACACAAATCTGTATTTAATTAGTGGAATGTCATCACTTACATTTTCTTTGGGATGAGATTTTATATTCTGGCAGACTCTAGAGAAAAGCAGAGATTTGGTATCAGTCTCAGATACCTCATGGGTGGCGTAGAATACAGAGAAATCACATAGCATTTGGAAATAACCATACCTAAATTTGAATCCTGTCTGTGACATCACTAATTATGTGGCCTTGGGCAAGTTACATAACTTCTCTGTGGTTCCCCTATCTGTAATACAGGGTACACTGGCATCTCTACCTCATAAAACACTGAATTATACGAAGCAGATGCTGTGTGCTATATATGTGCTCTGTGTGCAATAATTATTAATAACATTTGGATAATAACATTTATCAATAAGCTTATTCTGATTGCTAACTATGTATAAGCCACTGTGCTAAATCCTATGTGAGATTTAAAAAGTCTGTCCTCAACAAGTATAAAATCTGGTTGGGGCAAATAAAAAGTTTCTCATTACCTGTGACACAGAATAGGGTGTGAGAAATGCTGGCACAGTGGCCAAGGTGCCATTGAAGCTATAGGCAGATGGAAGCAATGCACGGACAGAAGTACAAACTCAGAGCTGTAAGGCACTTTAGAAAACAGGTTCCCAAACCTACCTGCATACAGAACTGAGGAACTTAAAAAAAAAAAAAGTTTCCCCAACTCAGGTACTTTTTAAAAATCAGATTCAGAATTACTGAACCAAATCTCCCTAGGATTCTCAATATGTAACTTTTGAACTGAATCACTGCAATCAACCTTTTTTTTTTTTTTTTTTTAAGAAAATCCAGAGTGGTGTGGTGTCTTACAAATAAGTGTTTTTTGGGTTTTTTAAAAAAGATGTATTTATTTGAAAGAGAGAGAGAGAGAGAGCGCGTGTGCAAGCTGGGGGAGAGGCAGAGAAGGAACAGACTCCCCACTAAGCAGGGAGCCAGAATAGGGCTTGATCCAAGGATTCTGAAATCTTGACCTGAGCTGAAATCAAAAGTCGGCTACTTAACCAACTGATTTACCCTGGTGCCCCTCAACCTCTCTTTTAGTAATGAATAACTATAAGCAAACTTAAAACATGTTAAAAACACACAGCTGGGAGAGGTGATGGTAGTGATAAGAGTGGTGGTAGTATCAGAGCCAAAAGTAGGACTCAGGTTTCCTTATTTGGGGTCAAGAGTCTTTCTATAGAAGACTTTTGTAGAGTAATTTTCTAAAGGACACATAAACCAAAATAAATGCAGGTTAATTTCAAGATACAGAAGAAACCCAGGTCATTTGGGGGGTTAGATGGATGACTTTAGGGCATTCAAAGTTCTGATATTAAAGATATCATACCAAATCACAAAATACAAATATGGAGACAGGGCAATTACTTAAAATGCAGAATTTTACACCCAGACAAGTATTTGTATATTCACGATTGCTACATTATGTTTATTACTTATCTCGCAAGTGTTTTGATAACCACATAATAATTGCTTTGTGAATCTAGGTTCCTACTTTGTGTGTGTTTTCTTTTTGATAGATGTGCTAGATAAACATTAAATTCCCCATAGCACTATTACCAACACTTGTTCTCTGGTTCCCAAGATCAAATAAGATCAAAGTCTATGTGAGTGCCCTTATGGTTAGAAGCTGTGAGTCCACCTAGTATTTCTGATAATCCTAAAATTGCATACTTCATTTATACTTACTGTGACACACTGCTGGAATACCAAGAAATACTGCCTTAATTCATGAACTTCTCAACCTAACCACAGTAATATAAAGGCACACAATCTATTAGAGTATAATGCCAGGGCGCCTGGGTGATTCAGTCAGTTATATGTCCAACTCTTGATTTCAGCTCAAGTCATGATCCCAGGGTCATAAACTCAAGTCCTGAATCAGGCTTCACACTGAGCGTGGAGCCTGCTTAAGATTTCCTCTCTCCTTCTCCTTCTGCCTCTCCCTGCCACACTTGTGCACACATGTACACTTTCTTTCTCTCTCTCTCTAAAAAAAAGTTGTTAAATAAAAAAAATAAAATAAAAAATAATAGTGTATGGAATGATGGGGTGCCTGGGTGGCTCAGGTGGTTAAGCATCTGCCATCATCTCAGGTCATAATCCCTGGATCCTGGGATAGAGCCCCACATCAGGCTTCCTGCTCTCCCTCTCCCTATGCTGCTTCTCCTACCTGTGCTCTTTCAGTCACTCTTTCTCTCAATAAGTAAATAAAATCTTTTTTTAAAAAAGAAAAAATAATAAAGTGTAATACTACATATAGGTACAGAGACAGCAGACGGTAGAGACTATTCCATTGAATTATATATAACAGTTTCCTTTATACAATCCTTTAATACCTCCAAATATATAAACTAAGATGATTTTTTAATCTACCAGGAGGAAAACAATATGTAAAGATAGTAAAGAATGTGATGAGTTAAATTGATGTGTTTTGTAAAGTGGAATTTTCGTATTAGATTTGCTAAGGATGGAGATTAGATTCATTTCTTCAGTACTGACACTCTAATGTCCTAATATCCCTTCTTGAATTTCACTCAAGTGCTAAAGTAGAACTCCATAAAATAGAAAATTACCCCAAAGATTTTATTGCTTCATTAAATTTTTCTGAATTTTCCAAATTTTAAAAAACATGGATCACTTTATAACTAGAAATGAAGGCATTCAAAAAAAGAAATGTTAAGGGAGACTACCCTTTCATCAGTACCTATGGGTCTTGACACAGACCCATCTTCTTGCTACTGTGATGAAGTTCAGTGCACTCCTACCTTCACTGCTGTATGTTTGCAATTAGATTATTCAAATGACATACATTTTTGGTTTGATTAACTTCGTTTCGTCCCTTCCCCACAACTTCGTTGTTGTAGACCATAAGGCAGCCAACAGGAACTTCAATATTCTCTAGGGCTTCCTTGGCCTAAAAGACAAAGTGGAAAATTTAGTATGTAATGTTCAATACTTAGAAATATTACGGGAAAGAAACAGACATAGCATAAGTACACATGTATAAACACTAGAACAAAGAAACACAGCTGAGCTCTCCCTCCCCCTAAATATAGTTCAATATTTAGTGCCTTTGTTCTCTGTTATATCCATATTAAGGGAGACTCAGAAAAAAAACCTTTCATAGGTTCTGAGCCCCTGATTTCTTCTTCTCATTGCAAGCAGAAGTGAGCAAAAGGCTGTTAGAATAAAACTGACTCTTATTCTTGCAGTGGCAGGGTCTGTGCAACTTTTCAGAGATCATATATATGTTGCAAAGGAAAATAGATAACATGTATAAATACTTTATTGAAGTCCTTCCCTTGTTGAAATTCTACTTGCTTAATTTTTTGAATATTAAGAAGATACCTTCTAGAGTTCCAACAGCAAAAAGGTAACCAGACTGGATGTCTCTCTATGCTATTTCTGCTTTGACAAAAGAAAAGCTTTGGTGCACTCTATGTGAAAATGGCATAATCACTTTGGAGAACACTTTGGAAATTTATTTAAAAGGTAAATATACATATAACCTAGGAACAAATTCTACTTCTAAGTATTTATTTAAGAGAAGGGAATATATGTCCATACAGATATACACACACAAAACCCTGTACAAGAATGTTCATAACAGTGCTTGCTTCGGTAGCATATATACTAAAATAGAATGTTCATAATAGCTTGACTCATAATAGCCCAAATCTGGGAACAGCACAGGTGTCCATCAACAAGAGAACAGATAAACAAACTGTGGCATAGTCACATGGTAGACTCAGCATGAAAGGAACAAGCTGGAGATACACATAACAACATGGGTGAATCTCAGACATGCTGAGTAAAAGAAGTCAAACATAAAAGCATATACACTGTATGTCTCTTCAGGTGTAATACTAGAACAGACAAAAGTAAACACAATGATAGCAATTTTTTCATGGATGGGCATGTGTATACTGATTGGAAAGGGACACAAGGAACTTTTTTCCAGGGCGGTCAAAACTCTATCTTGCAGAGAGTATCAATTACACAGATGTTTGCATCAGTCAAAACTGAATGGACAACACATTTAAGACCTGTGAATTTCATTGTATGTAAAGTACATTTCAATTAAAAAATATAAATTAGGAAAATAAGCTTAAGAGCATTTCCACCACCATCATCTCGGAAACGGTAAACCAATGCTTATATTGGCAGTTTCCTCCACCATAGGCTGTCCATTTTTCTTCTAGCTCTGTCGCTGACTGAACCAGAGAAGCCGAGGGCCAAGACAGCTAAAAAATACTTCTTTGGGGAAAGAGCAGAAAGCAAGGAGGTTACATCTGCATGTTCCCTGATCCTGCTGCTGAGAGAGAACAGAGGAAGAGCACAACTCTTGAACTAGTGTATAATCATTTCCATCTCACTACAGTCAAGAAAATCCAAGTATGGCTGTTTCTAGAAAAGCATAGCATTTCTTATTTTGAGAGGCTTGAAGATACTCTGGAAGACCAGATTACCAAGTAACTGTAGGTATTCACACACAGCATAAGGCATATACAGTGCGAAGTTGAAGACACTGCTTAAAACAGCATGTTCTTCCTCCTGTACTAGACCCTATTCCCAGCTATACTTTATTTACAGTAGCAATAACTTCCTATCATCATTCTAACATGGGTTCCTTGCCCCTGCACTTAACTTGTCCTTGGGCCAATAAAGGTGAAAGGAAAAGCCCCTTCCTTCTCCTTTCTCTGTATCTCCCTTTCCTCCTCCAGGGTAGTGGGACATAGCTAGGCCCTGCACAGATGTAAGGAGACAGTATCTGAAGCAGTAACACTCTATTCTTCCAAACTGAGTCATGAACCACCCACAGGCTGTCCAGTTCTGTAACAATGGTTAAAGCATGCCCAGTTTATGCAAAGTTCAGAAATCTGAAGAGTTCCAAGGTTTAGTGAATATATGCAAATAAATATACAAATGCATCACTGGGTACTAGAGAAAGGAAAGCCAGGAGGAGGGCTGGCAGTAAGGACTGCGATGCTAAGTATCCATGAGTTAAGGGAATCAGCATACAAAGAACACTATTTAAAGTAAGATTTGGAATACACAGAACTCCAAGTACACAGGAGAGAGATCATTTACTCATCCCAACAAATATTTGTTGAAGATCCTGAGATAGGAAATTATCCTGGATTACTCAGGTGACCCTAAATGCAATCACAAGTGTCCTAATAAGACAGAGAAAAAGAGAGAGATTTGAAGACGTTACACTTTTGGCTTTGAAGATAGAGGGAGGGACTTTGAGTGAAGCCAAGAACATTGCTCCAGAAGCTGGAAAAGGTGAGGAAACATTCTCCTCTAGAACCTTCAGAGGGCATGCAACTCTGCTGACACATTGGGTTTGGACCAATGAAATAAATTTCAAACACCTGGCATCCAAAGCTGTAAGAGAATAAACTTTTGTTTAAAGCCACCAAGTTTGTGGTAATTTGTTATAGAAGCCATAGGAAATGAATACACTCTGTTAAGAAGAAGAAAAAAAACAAGCTAAAACTGGAAGAAAATATTTGCAAACCACATATCCAACAAAGGTCTACTATCAAGACTATATAAAGAACTCTAAAAGTTCAACCGTAAAAACAAAAACAAAACAAAACACAATCCGAATAGAAAATGGGCAAAAGATATTATGAAATACTTCACCAGAGGGCCTACAGATGGCAAATAAATATGTGAAAATATATTCATACCATTAGCCATTAAAGAAATGCAAATTATAACCACAATGAGTTATCACTACACACCTATCAGAATGGCTAAAATAAAAAGTAAAAACACCAAATGCTGGTGAGACTGAGGAAAAAACAGGATCACTTATACACTGCTGGTAGAGCTGTAAAATAGTACAGCCCCTCTGGAAACTAGTTTGGCAGTTTCTTAAAAAGCAAAATATACAGTTAACATATGACCCATCTATTGCACTCTCAGGCATTCTCCCAAGGAACTAAAAACTTAGGTTCACACAATACATAAATTCAGATACAGACACAAATATTCATAGGAGTTTTATTCGTAATAGGCAAAAACTGGAAATGATCTAAATGTCCTTCAAATGATGAATAGTTAAACTGTGGTATGTCCATCCCATAGAATACCACACAGCAACAAAAGGAGTAACCCACTGATTCACTTAACACTTGGATGGACCTCAAGGAAATCATGCTCAATGAAAAAAACCAACCCCCAAAAGGTTCCATATGCACATATATAACATTCCTGAATGCAAAATTACAGATACAAAGAACAGATTAATGCTGGCCAGGGTTTAAGGGCTTAGGAGGGAATGGTGGCCTTGTGGTGATTGAGCAGTTCTAGTGGTGGTTAAACAAAACCAAACGTGATAAAATTGCATAGAACTATGCACACATGTGCATACAAAGCTGATTAAATCTGAGTAAGCCCTACAGATTGCATCGATGTCATTTTCCTGGTTTTGATTATTGTACTACAGTTACGTAAGATTAGCTACCACGGAGGGAAGCTGGGTAAAGGGTACATGAGCCTTCCCTATATACTTTCTTTGCAACTTCTGTGAATCTATAATTATTTCAAAAGGAAAAGTTTAAAAAATAATAAAGGCTGAGTAAACAAGAATTATCTTGCAATGGAGAGAGATACTCAATGGAGATGAAGAAGAAATGCTTAATAAAGTAGAAGGAAAATCAAGAGTGTGCTGTTTCAGAAGACCCCAAAAGGAAAACAGGCCAAGAAAAAAGGATCAGTGACACACATGCAATTTTGGGGGGTATGTCGGAAATGAAAACCAGTGGCTTGAACAGTGACCTATCTACAGGTTAGATTTCTAGCTTCTATTACCACAGACTGTTATGTCTACATACAACTGTTCTGATTCTAAGCTTGCAAATCATAAGAGCTTATACCTTCCTGAAAAACTTACTTTGACCCAGGACTATTTTAAGCACTTTATAAGTATTAATGCATTTTGTTTACAATGCTATGAGATAGATTCGGTGAGCTTCCCCATCTTAGAGATGAGCAAATGGAGACATGGGGAAATTAGGGAATTTGCTCATGTGAGAGGCCAGGGACAGAATCCAGGTAATCTGCTCCAGGCATTCATTTCTTCAACAAATATTTATGGACACCTATGAGGTACGAGCTTCCTGGCCACTCTGCCTCAAATTTCTACTCTTTCTACACTGATCAGCTGTTTTGTCACTTTTTGGGTTCAAAATAGGTCTAGTAAGGGACAAAAAGGGAAACTTGAGAAACTGAAATCTAGAAAGTTTAAGGATAAAAAACTGCAAGCGAAGAACAAATGAGGGGTGCATGTGACAAAGATTTTCTGTAAAACTATCTCCTGAAGAATTTTATGTGTGGCTGTGTTGCTACCTCAAGTACATAGAAGAGAATTTAAGGCTAAGTTGAGAAGAAGTAGCAGAGGACAAGGAGAACCCATGAAGCCCAGTGGGGTTCCAAGTCCTGACTTAGTCACCTGGAAGAAAGCCTGGCAGCCTCCCACTCCACCCAGGCCCCCAGGTAACTGGGCGTGTGCATTTCATTCTTTCCTTTGGATTTTCTTTTTCCTTCCAGCAAACTTATCTCCTTTGCTCCTTGTCCCAACTCCCAGTATTATCTTCCTTCTTACATAGATTAACTTGTTTTTTGTGAAAAGCCTTCAACTGCTGTCCAAATGAGAGAGAAACCATTAATGAGGAGAGTATTTAAAAGGGCAAATCAGGTTATTAATAAAGAATAGCCCAGCCCACCATGTGGAGGATGAGTGGGTGAGCAGTTGGGAAACATGGGTTAGGGAGGAGGTGGTGAGAACAACCCCAAAAACCCACAAAATTGGGTTTAGGTGAAATGCTGTTCAATAAAATACATGTTTGCTTTGCTGTCAAGTTCAAAATAGAGTTAATTAAACTAATTAAATAATAAACATAATTTTCAACCCATCCCATCCCATACTTTCCAACTCTCCCACCAACTCGAGTCCGATCATTTCTTTACGAATTTGCTTTGTTACTTTGTACCTTGCCCTTTTAGCATGCAGAAGTTTTTAATATTTATGTAATTAAAACCCACCTGTTTTTCTCCTCTGTTTTCTGCCTTTGATGGAATAAAGAGCCCATCTACATTCCACTAATATTTATTTACCACTGGTTCCTTTCTGGTTTTATTCTTCTTACACTATCTCTTTAATTAGGTATTTACTACAAAAGTGTAGTGAAAAATTTCTTTAAAATGACCCATACCTTAAAAAAAAAAAAGTATCTTTACCATGTTAACTAATTATTTGTGTTCTCTAGTCTTTAATTGATTTTTTAAAAAGTTTAAAAAAACCAGCTTTTATTTATTGAGCATAATGTGTCAGGGGCTTTATAAACATTATCTCTTTTAATCTATACAACCCTGTTAAATAGATACTACATACTCATTTTATAGAAGAGGCCTATGTGGCTAAAAGGTTAAGAGCCTATCAAGGTTAGCTAGTTGCCAGTAGGCATTCTATAGTTTGAACATATGCCTGTCTAACCTCTAAATCTATGTGTATACTATAAAATAATCTGTATTGTTTGCTTGTACATGTACAGTATAAAACAATTTGTATTCTGCTTGCTTAATGTTGAGTGTGATAGCTGTGATAATGTCATGTTTATACATAGTATCCATAATCATTTTGATACAGTACATTATTCAACACAGTAATGTACCATAATTTAACCATTTCCCTTTATCAGAAGTTTGAATTGCTTCCCAATTTTCTCTGTTACATATAACACTGAAATGACAATGATTGCTTTTATCTTTCTAAACTATTTCCTTAAGATAAATGCCACAGAATTATATTACTATGTCAATTGATATGAACTTTTTTTTTTGAGGCTGTTAATGTCAGGTTGCCTTCCGTAAATGTTATACCTATAAGACTTAGGGTTGTATTGATTTTTGTACAGACCAACTTTAGATGATTTAAAAAAAATAGATTTTAACCTTTCTCAAAAACTGTTTTCCTTTCTTTTATAATTCAGGCTTACATCTGTAGATTAAAATCAGAGATTAGGATGGAAATTTTCTAGTGCAACCCCTTTATTTTAAACATGAAGACAGTAAGACCCAGAAATTATATGACTTGGCTGTGTTCACCTGCCTGGTCCAATCAGAGCCAGACATTCTACTTACTCATATTGGCCATTTAGATATGTCTACTCTGCACAAAAGCAATGATAATGCTAGTATCTGCCCTACTACATGTATACTGCATATTTCACTTTCAAATTCCTCAGAGGTGAACAGATTTGGCACTAGCCATGCCTCCTCTCTAATCTTAAACTCTTCTCAGAACTACAGAGTATACCTTGAATTACTTCAACAATCTTCAAAGTAGTTCAAGATTTGAAGTTTCTGTAGTGGAGAGGGAATGAATGTACAAAGCTAAGATTTATGACAAGCACTTTTCCCCCTTCAAGACCTGAAAGAACATGTATAGGCCAAAATCAAAATACAACTACTAAGTAAGGGCCTCCTTGACCCTATGTAGGAGTAGGTAAACTAGGTAATCACATCCCCCAGGTGTTTATAATCCAATTAAGAGACAAAAATGTCAAGGCCAGAGAGATCTGAGAAAGTATGTGGAGTTCAATCATCTCATTTTAAAGAGTATGAAGGGAAACAGAAGGGGTAGTGACTTCCCAAGGACACAGCAAAAGGTAGTAAAAGGACTTACGTGGTTAGTCTAGAAGTCTAGAGAATAAGTGCAGAGATAGGTGGAGGAAATGTTCCAATATACTATGACCAAAAGACACTGAAAGGAAAATAAAGACCCAAAATATGAAAACATGAAAAAAAAATCACAGCTCTGCTACATGAATGGGAAAGCCCAATAACTGATTCAAGTTAGCTGTTTTCAAAACCACTATTAAGTCCTCTGCAGTAGCATCTCTGAAAATTTCATCTATGTAGGCTCCACACATAAACACATTGAGGAGAGCTCCTGAAGCAAAAGAAAATAAACAGAAGAGCCCATACATTCTGACTTCCCAGCATTCAGGCATCATCTGCCCTTTGGATCTCTCACCCACGGAAGGATACCAATGCAGCTCACTCTAAGATATTTTAGCCTTTGCATATATTATCCTCCTCACTATTTAAGAGCTGTGCAACAGCTCTGTGTAAGAAGCTGTGCAACATAGGATATTATTGAAATGGTCTGAGGAAAGGAGAGTGAGATTTTGATTATCACGTGAAAACTCCTTCTCTCCAACTTAGAGGATTTAGTAACATAAAAGAAGTTCAGGACAAACAAATCCATATTATAAGTTACAAATGAATTTTTAAATATATGTGAATGGTAATTAAAGTATCAGAAGGCTATGTATCTTGTAAGTTTAATGGAAGAAATAAATTATGAAGTAAGCTCAAAGAATGGGTCATAAAATCAAGTTAGTGGGGCCAGGGTTAGCCTTTTCTTTTTTTCAAAAATTGACGGAAGAGTTTTCTGAGCTCATCACGGTGGCGGCAGGCGCATCCTGGACCTGCAGAACCGCGCCAGCGATTTGTGGACCTGCACCTGCCGCAGAAATGCTCTGCCAGCAACCGCATCACCCGCACCAAGGCTCATGTGTCCACCCAGATCGACAGGACTGAGGATGACGAGATGACCGGCAGGTTCAACAGCCAGTTCCCGCTACCTGTGGGGCCATTCGCGAGATGGGTGAGTCAGAGATTCCATCCTCTGACTGATCAAGGCCATCATTTCAAAGAACTTCTGACTGGAGAGGATCATGGGTGTGGAATATTTATCATAAATACATAGTACTCTCCTCCTCCACCCAAGAAAAAAACAAATACCAGGAAAACTGCACATAGGAAGGTGAAGTACTGTTCTGTGAAACTTTTCAGTTTATAACTATGTACATATTTACTGGGTTGTAAAACAAAATATTTTTTTTTTTTTTTTTTTTTACTGTGAGTCACTTTCAAAAAAGTATGAGAAACAAGTTTAAAAGGACATTGGAGCACCTGGGTGGCTCAGTGGTTGAGTGTCTGCCTTTGGCTCAGGTCGTGATCCCAGGGTCCCGGGATCGAGTCCAGCGTCAGGCTCCCTGCATGGAGCCTGCTTCTCCCTCTGCCTGTGTCTCTACCTCTCTGTGTGTGTCTCTCATGAATAAATAAATAAAATCTTGGGATCCCTGGGTGGCACAGCGGTTTGGCGCCTGCCTTTGGCCCAGGGCGCGATCCTGGAGACCTGGGATCGAATCCCACATCGGGCTCCCGGTGCATGGAGCCTTCTTCTCCCTCTGCCTGTGTCTCTGCCTCTCTCTCTCTCACTGTGTGCCTATCATAAATAAATAAATAAAAATAAATAAATAAATAAATAAATAAAATCTTAAAAACAAAAAAGTTTAAAAGGACATTATGTAAGTAACAGAAACAAATGATATATGCTGTAATGTCTCATGGCTTAGAGAAAAATACTCACCTATAATAGTGAACGAATGCAGGGAAAACAGTATGAAAAGAGAACCGAAAAGAATACACCAAAATCAGTTCAGTGCTGAATTCCCAATGCCAAACATAGTGTACTCAACAAACATCAGTGGGGTGAATGAATACACAATTACAGAATTAATTAACTATAGGAGGATGGAAGCCACGAAGGACTGGAAGAATATAATCAATATGCTGTATGAAAAAAGATTTCTTTTACAGCAGCTTTAGAGAAATGTAAAACTGAAGGGCATTTTGCATACGTATATGGGAGTGGGTACATGTATTTGTGTACCTATACTTGTATATGCCAAACACACTCTTATCCCTATTAAAGAGCTCACTGGCACACGTAAGTATGGGTAAAGCTTGGATCATACACAAATCTGATCAGAGCCCTTCTTAATCAGCAATCCTGAAGGAAGGAAGTTAGAAGGACAGAGGGTAGGGGCCCCTGGGTGGCTCAGCGGTTGAGCGTCTGCTTTTGGCTCAGGGCGTGATCCCGGGGTCCTGGGATCGAGTCCCGCATCAGGTTCCCCGCAGGGAGCCTGCTTCTCCCTCTGCCTGGGTCTCTGCCCCTCTCCCTGTGTCTCTCACGAATAAATAATCTTTAAAACGAACAAACAAACAAACAAAAGGGCAGTAGGACAGATGAATGAATGGTAGGATCTGACTGTTGTATCGTGAACGATCAGACACATACATATCCTCGGTGTCTTTTCTCCTACTAGAGAGGGTCAGGAGATCATAAATAGAAAATACTGAGCCTTTCCGCACCTGTGAGCGAGCCCCCAGGGGCGGAGGGGGGCGCAGCACGCCAAGAGGCCGGCCGCAGGGAGGGCAGGGCTGTTTGGCTCAGGCAAGCCACTGATAAAAAGAAATGATTTCCGTACTTCCAATCTTCCTCCCCTGCAGCACTGTGAGGATGGGCTAAAGAAGATGTCACGACAGCAAAGCCAGCTGTCTCCCCAGAAAACGTGACCGCCACGGAGATCTTGGTGGCGAGAAAGCACAGCCCGGGCGTTTGCTCAAATGCTCGGGTCGGGAAGAGGGCTGTAGAAAGCTCCCACCCCCCGGCATCCACCTCCTGGACTCCTCACCATTTGCATGGCTTCCTCCATCCACTTTTCGGTCTCCTCGGCCGTCACAGGGCACGCGCCGCCGACAGGAGACGGCGCGGACGGCGCCTTGGCCTCCATCCGGCACCCGGGCCGCGGCGCTCGGCGTCGGACGCGGGCAACGGAACGCGGAGAACGCGGGCCGCCGTTTCCAGGGAAGTCGAAAGGGCGATGCACTCGGGAGCGCATTCTGGACGGACCCGAGTGGGCGGGGCCGGGGCGCGGGGACCGCGGCGCGGCGGCGGCGGCGGCGGCGGCGGCGGCGGCGGCGGCGGAGGCAGAGAGCGCAGCGGCTCGGCTGTAGTCCACGCCCCCTTCCCGCCCCGGTGACAGTCTCTGCGGAGTGTCGCGTTTGTGATTTCGGAGAGCACCCAGCGGGACCACGGCTGCTCGCTCGGGCCTCGCGACGAGGAAACGGTTTCCTGGCGAACTACCCCGTACCTTGAAGGCCTGAAGATGCTGAGATCTACGTGGAATTTTCTAAAACGTCATAAAAAGAAATGCATCTTCCTGGGCACAGTCCTCGGAGGTGAGTGACAGCCGTCTCGGAAGGGGAGTTTGGGAGAAAGGGGAGGAAGCGAAGTGACTGTCTTCTGGAATAGGGGCCGGGCGACTGTAGTCCCGGATACACGGAGGAAACCGGGCGCCGGCTGACCAGCCTCCGAGGCTCTTCCCGTCCCTGCAGCTGTGGGATCTGGGTCTTTTGTCCTGAACGCTGCCGCCTCCGCTGCTTCTCTCCCATCTTTCTTCTCGGACGCTGGGAGCACCCACTGCAATTAAGTTTCCGTTTCAAGACACCATTCTCTTACACACATTTTTAAATTGCTGCTTTGCCGTGAGATTGTTCGTTTCTGTTTGGCACCCTCGATATTTCGTTTGGCTTCCATCCTTCTCAGAAGTTTCCTAATACCCTAGGAGAGAGTTACCTAAAGGCTGCGCTTGCAGTGTGGTTGAAAGCTAGTTTGAATTTTTTTTTCTTTTTTTTTAAACCGCACGGTTAGACTCAAGGGCTGGAAGATACGTACCAGACAGAGAAACATTTTAGTTCCGTTTCTGCTTCTTTAGAATAAAAAATTAGGCAGTAAAGAGTCTGGAAGATGCTGTGCAGCCTTCCTCAGCGTCGTCAAGGTTAGGATCAATGCCCATCTAGCCGGCACAACTGAGTTGCACAGGCTGAGAGGACATTTAGAAGCAGGATCCCCGTGAGAGCCTTTGCCCCATATGGCGCTCGTCATGTCAGAAAGTGCAGAGATTTGAAGGAGAGAATAAAAAGCCT
The DNA here is from genome assembly GCF_003254725.2 of Canis lupus dingo. Lineage (NCBI taxonomy): Eukaryota > Metazoa > Chordata > Mammalia > Carnivora > Canidae > Canis > Canis lupus. Next base: position 34,993,779 of record NC_064243.1, read on the forward strand.
CTTGAGATACAGAAGAGAATGTAGGAATGTTAAGAGGGAATTTTTAGCATTTTTTTTTTTTTTTGGAAATACTAACACTAACTACATGCTTTGGTTACAGAAGTACTTAAAAAACAAGAACAGAAGTTTTCTAAAGAATTTGGTTGTTTTTCTCTTACTATCATAGTCTGTTGTCCCATATAATTCGAAATTCACCGTACTTCTGGCATTGGTAACTCAGATCCGTTGATTCTTGAGCGTTTGAAATCAGCTTGTTGATGAGGCAAGGAGAGTCTCCCCTCATCTCTGAGGTCTTTGGCAAATCAGTACATTTTTATTTGAATTTTTACAGAATTCTTTGAGAAATCCTTTACCAATAAATTTTCCAGTATCTTCAGTCACTGACGTCTAACATACAGATCTCTCTCAACTTACAACGGAGTTATGACCCAATAAACATACAGTAAGTTGAAAAGTACATTTAACATAGCTAACGCACCAGACATCATAGCTTAGCTTAGTCTAGCCTATCCAAAATGTGCTAGGAACACTTAACTTTAGCCTGCAGTTGGGCAAAATCATATAACACAAAGCCTATTTCGTAATGAAGTGTTAATATCCCCTGTAATTTATTGAATACTCTACTGAAAGTGAAAAACAGAATGGCTGAATGATTACAAAATGATTATAAGAGTTGTTTACTCTCCATGATGCGTAGCTGACAGGGAACTGGGGCTCACGGCCCCTGCCCAGCATCATAAAAGTAGGTACCACATTTACTAGCCCAGGAAGTATTTTTTGCCACTACTGAAGGAAGGAAAATAATCTCTCTTTAGCAGTCTCAGAATAACATACCCTTTCGGATTTATGGAAGAACTTAATGGTAGATCAGACATAATCCATCATAGAGGAAGCAAAAGAATATTCTTAAGGCATGGTTATACATTTTTTTCAAAAATCTCTTGAGATCTTTATAATTATAGATTAAGAGAAATGGGAAAGGGGAAAAAAGTTCAGAAGGACAGAAACAGAAAATAATCTTAGTGTTTTATATCTTCCTACAACTGTTGCATTTCAATTAACCTAAGACATATATTTATCCAGTGTCTGTAGTGTTTAAGGCAATATGATTGGAAATGCAAGAGTTACAGATTTGTAGGTATCTACAATCTTTAGGCAAATACCTACCATTTATTGGGTGCCCAGTGGGCACTGTGCTAAGCTCTTCTATTCAGTGGGCAGGACAAGAGTAGTTCTTGTTTTTCCCATCTTCAGATGTGGGAACTAGAGTCCTAAGAATTGAAGAAACTGCCCAGGATCTCCGAATTAATAATAAGGAAACTAGAATTTGAGCCAGGTGTGTTGGATTCTGAAGTACATTCCCTTTCCACACTATGCCGCTCTGCCTTCATGGACTTTATGGTCTGACAGGAATGAAAAACAAGTGTCTTAGTCCATTAAGGCTGCTATCACAAAGTACCACAGACTGGGTGGCTATAAACAACAGAAATTTCTCTCTCACAATTCTGGAGGCTGGAAGTCCAAGATCAGCAGGGTGCCAGCAGGATAGGTGAGGGCCCACTTCCAGGTTGCAGACTTTTTGTACTCTCTCATGGCAAAAAGGATAGTGGTCTCTGTGAAGTCCTGTAAACACTGTGAAGTGTTTTTAAAAAACACTAATCTCATTCGTGAAGGCTCCACTCATGACTCCCAAAGACCTCACCTCCTAATATCATCGCATCAGGCATTAGGATTCCAACATATGAGTTTTGGGGGGACACAAACATTCTGAGTATAACAACAAGTACTCAAGTAAAATGCAAAACAGTAAGAGAACTGGTAAAAAAAAAAAAATGGCATACAGATCAAATCAGCAGATGATAGCATGTGCATTTAAAAAAAATAGAAAAAAAAAGAAAAAATAGAAAAGGTCTTCATGGAAGAAGTATATTTTGTCAGGCTTGAAAACTAGGAAAGATATCAACATGTTTGCTCAAACGAATTTGGCAGACTTCTTTTCCACCAAACTTTAGATGGAAAAAAACTAAAACTTTGAGTTACAAGCCTTACATAGGCATTTCCTGCATTTTGGAAGAGTCACTGCTTTAGACTAATTTGTGCAATTTGACCAGTTTATGAAATGTAAACTTTGGCCTGAGGATTCTTTACACTTGTAAAAATTAAAGACTCTAAGCAGCCTATAAAAATTTGTTTCTATTAACAGTTGCCATTTTAGAAATAAAAACCAATGAATTTTTAAAATATTAAGTAATAATAGTAAACCCATTACATATTAACACAAATATTATTTTCAAAAAGAAAGTAGTGAAAAGAGTGGCATCATCTTACACTTTTGCAAATCTCTTTACTGTCTGGCTTAATTGAAGAAAGCTAGATTCCCATCCCATCTCTCTGCATCCAGTCAGTTGCATTACCACATGTCATGTAGCCTCTGGATTACTCTGCTGTATGAGAGAATGAGAATGAAAAAGACAAGAACTACAGAAATAGTTTTGATTCACAGATTCCATGAAAAGGAATTGAACACCTCCATTAGTACCCAAGCCACATTTCCAGAATCACCACTCAGGAGAAAATGTTGCAGAACAGAGAATAACCAGGTTACATTTATTGGCTTCCTGATTTCTAAAAATCTCAGAGCAGTGACTTATAATTTATATCATAACCCCTGTAATTTTTGGTCTCTTTAGTTTTCCATTTATTCATTCTTTCATTGAACTAATATTTGAATGAAAGTGAGTGCCTCCTCCCACTATATCAGGCTCTGGGAATACAAAGGAACAAGACAGTTCTTGACTTTGACGAACTCGTGGTGTTGTCTGGAAAGCAGAAATGGAAATAAACAAAAGTGATATGGTGATAATATTATAGTACCATTAATAGAGGTGGTGCTGTGGGGACTTAGAGAAATAAATGTGAAGGTGTCTGGCAGGCTTCACTCAAGAATTCACTTGAGTCAAGTACAGCTAACAAAAGAGAATGGAACATAGCAGGAAAAAGGGATGTTCAGCAGATTCAGATATATCAGTTATGATGAATCAGTGTATTTCACTATGGCTAAGAACAGGGACCAAATGGAGAGTGGCAAAAGATGTATTTGGAAAACTAGCTGGAGTGCAGATTGTGGAGGGCTTTGTATACTGTGCCATTCTACTGAATCTGGACATTATCTTAGGCACCAGTGCTTTTCAACTTTCCTATGATAAAAATCAGTCAAATGGGCTTAATAAAAAGAGTTTTCTTTCCCAGAGTCTGATTCTTTTGGTCCAAACCAGTTCATTTATTCATCAGTTATCCAGCAAGTATTTATTGAGCTCCCATTGTGTACCAGCAGTCAGTACTGTACAAGACAGGACACTTGGGGGGTGTTTTCAAGGAACTCCCTTAAAGGCTACATTTTTAACAGATACTTCAAAGTAATTCTGTTGTAAGTGGAACAGGGAATCCACATTAAAAAAAAAGATGGCAGGGTGTTGAAGAATTCTAAGCACAGGAATATGTAGTCAGATTTAAGTTTTAGAAAATCACTTGGCATCTAAAAGATGGATTAGAAAGGTTTGAGATTAGAACAAAAGAGGAGAAGCTGAAAACCAGTTCTTAAGACCATTATTCAGAATCTGAATGAAGACAGTGACAAAGAGGTCAGAGTAAAGTGGCAAAATTTAGAAAATATTTCTGAAATAGAATCAGACTAGCAGGAATTGGTGTTTTGTTAGATTTTGAGTGATGATAATAATAATGATATTCAAACTCATTGAAATTATTAACCTAGTAATAATCTAATAAGAGTTATTTTGCAGGGATTTTCATCCAAGAAAAGATGACAACAACTAAAAGATAGTTTGAAAAAAACCTGAATTTATAATGTGGAAAGACTAGAAGATATTTTGCTTTACCAGCAGTGTTCTGAAAGGAAACCTTAAAACATTTTACGTTTATTTGGTGGGGAGGGGTGGTTAGAGGAGAGGCTGAGGGAGAGAGACTCTCAAGCAGAGTCCTCACTGAGTGCAGAGCCTAACTCAGCTTGATCTCACAACCCTGAGATCATGACCTGAACAGAAACCAAGAATTGGACACTTAACAGACTGAGCCACCTAGGCACCACAATTTCTGATTGTTCCCATTATTCATAAATAAAGACAATAGCCACAGAAGAAACTTTTAAAGCAACTTATAATCCCAGCCTTTCATTTTATGGATGGAGAAATTTCTGTTGCAGAGAGTGGAAGAGGCTTGCTCAACCTAGATGGTGCCACAACCATCAGTATCAGATGGTCTTCAGGTCAGATTGTCTTCAGGTCAGATTGAGGCAGCCTGTCGAGTATAAATATGATCCTGAACTCCATATTTTAGCTAATGAATGCTCTGCCTTCATACTTCTTTTTCTAGGGAAGAAAAAAATCAGAATTTATTAATGTTAGGAATGAGAGCTTGGCTAAATTTGACTTTATGTAGGAACTTACTTCAGTGCTAAGTAAAACAAACAAACATATATATATATATATATGTTGTGGGATTTTAGCCGAATTTCATGTATTAGTTTGCTAGTGTTGCCATACTGAAGTACCACAAACTGGCTTAAGCAACAGAAATGTATTACCTCATAGTTCTGGAGTCCAGAAATCCGAGATCAGTGTGTTGGCAGGAATTGTTCCTTATGAGAGCTTGTTAAGAGAAGGATCTTCTACAGGCCCCCCTCCTTGGTCTATTGATGGTTCTCTCTTCTGTGCCTTTATATCGTCTTCCTTCTATGCGTCTGTGTCCACATTTCCTCTTACCAGAATACCAGTCATGTTGGATTAGAGCCTACCCTAATGACTTCCTTTTAACTTGGTTACTTCTATAAAGACCCTATATCCAGATAAGGTCACATTCTGAAGTAGAGGAACTTCAAGATATGAATGAGGGGAAGGGGCAGAGGCAGGTAGTGACACAGTTCAATCCATAACAATTCCTTTTCTTTTAGCTTTAGTTAGAATATACTACTCTTATCAAAGAAATATAGTAGTTCCTGAAAAACTTTTACCGGACACTGTTGAGAATCTAATAAAAGCAGTATATCTTTTCTCCTGGAAAACACATATACTAGTCATTTATTGTTATTCCAGAAAATTCTTAGCTACAGAAAGGTCATGTAAAGTGTTTCACTTCACATTATTATTATTTGAGAAATTATAATCATTGTACACATAACTTTAAGCAATCTATTGTGCAAATAAAATACAAGCAAATTGCCTATCAAAGAGTTACTTTGTGAAATACAGGTCAATTTCTTCATACTTTGTGAAATACAAGTCAATTTCTTCATTCTGTTGGTATTATGGGAGTGTCATCTATTTTTTGAGAGTAGATTACAAGAAAGGTAGCTATAAAGCCACTTATATAACTTCCATTTGCTGTTTAAGCGTTATTATAATACATGTATTTGCATACAAACATAGCAGTCATAGTTTATTTCTGTCTTAATTATTTGTAGGACATACCTGGTAGTGAATTATTATTTTAAATAATATATGTGTTATCAGTTCATCTATAATGCTTATATTAGTGAAAATATTTCAGAATGTGTGTTTGCTTTGCAGTTCCTAAGGGCTGTCTCCTCCCCACTTGTGACAAACAGACCAAATCAAATTGTTTAGATCCTGCACAGTTCTTAGGTTCTTTTTGATAGATATTGAAGGCTACAAACAGTTGGAAATAGGTGAGGATTAGTTATTACCTTACAAATTTGTTGCTGGATCATAATGGAACAAATGCTGGCACACATAAAAACATCCTATTAGCCAACATAAATAAAGCAATGTCATAACTTGTTTTATAAGCTTATTGAAGTCCCAGCGTCCTCAGTGCTGCAACAGAACCTTGCATAAAAGATTTGCCTGAAGACAGGGCACCTGGATGGCTCATTCGGTTAAGTGTCAGACTCTTGGTTTTGGCTCAGGTCATGATCTCAGGGTCCTGAGGTCTACATGCTGTGTGTAGAGCCTGCTTGGGATTTGCTTTCTCTTTCTGCCCTTCTTCCCCTTCTCTCTCTCTCTCTCTCTCTCTCTCTCTCTTTCTTTCTCTCTTTCTCTCTCACACACAAAAGATTTGCCTGAAGCAAATGCAACAGTATTCCAGTTGTAGGATTCTACTGGCCATTTGGTTAACTCCTTTGACTAAGAATCATCCTAATTAGCTGAGGATTCAAGGCTAAGTCCTTCTTAAGGATGAAGGACTTGCTAGAATCATATGTTCTTGCTCAAATGAGTATTACTAAGATGTTTTGGCTAATCCAGTATCTTAAACACCACTAATTTAATCTATGAAAATCCATTTCTGATGTTCATTATGCTAGATAAAAGTTAGTTGAAGTACTTAAACCTTGGAGTGTGGCTTTTGGTCAAATGCTAACCAACCACTCTGGAGTGTTTACATTCCCCAGTAGGACAACTGACTGCCCCTGGGGCATAGACCAGAATGTGCACATTTATATCATCTGCCTATGCTGAAATGTGTTCAACAAAATTATAGGCCTCATGACCCCCCCCCCATATTTTTATGCTGTAGTGTTATAATGTAGGAATTTCTGTACCTCCTTCCCTCTCCCTTTTCCACTGAAGATACTAGTTCTCGATGTCTGCCTACCTACCTTTCTTGTAATCTTTTTTTAAAAATTTTATCATAAAAAAAAATTTATCGTAAAATAAATAGAAATTTTCTTATATTTTTAAAAAGTATTATATGTTGACTGAAGAAAATATGGAGAATACAAAACAAACAGAACAAAAAAGATGAGCTGCTTTCCCACTATTCAACAATGATTATTGTTTATTATATGCTAAAACCCATCTGTTTTTTCTGTATATCTACCTCTGTTAAAAAGAGAAACATCCATATTTTATTTTATAACCTAACAATATATATGGATATTTCCTTGAGCCATTAGCTAATTTAGCCATGTGGTTTTTAACAGCCATATAAGATTTCATAAGATTATTGTATGGATAGACCATAATTTATTTAAACAACCCCTATTGCTGGACACTTAGAATATCTCCAGTTCACTATTAAAAGCCCTGCCAGGGCAGCCTGAGTGGCTCAGTGGTTTAGCACTGTCTTCAGCCCAGGGCATGATCCTGGAGACCCAGAATAGAGTCCCACATTGGGCTCCCTGCATGGAGCCTGCTTCTCCCTCTGCCTATGTCTCTGCCTCTCTCTCTCTCTCTCTCTCTCTCTCTCATAAATAAATAAAATTAAAGCATTGCCAGACTTTGTATACTTAATTCGTTTCTGTTCCCTTCAGACCTAGTATTTACGTACCCATCATTGGCTTTTAAAATGGCAATCTCCCTTTTCTTCTATTTAGGTCACAATTCCTATACAACTCTTTAATGTAGATTTTTAAAGGTTGTGATTGTTAACTTTTCATTGATATAAACCTTATATTTGGATGAAGCAGGTTAAAAATACGGTTTGGAATTTTTAATATTCTAATTAACTAGATTAATATACTTATTTTAAAAAATAATTTTAGGAGTGTATATCCTGGGAAAATATGGACAGAAGAAAATCAGAGAAATTCAAGAAAGAGAAGCTGCAGAGTACATTGCTCAAGCAAGACGACAGTATCATTTTGAAAGTAACCAGAGGACTTGCAACATGACAGGTAAGGCAAAGAGAAATATTTATACATGTATAAAGTTACTTGATGATTTATATTAAGTTACATACCTCTAGGACCAAACTTTAAAATCAGTATAAGTCAATGGTAAATACTTGTTCATTCATTTTATTTATTCATTTAGCAAATACATGGGGTACCCAGTGCCAGGGAAACAGAAGGTGAACAATTAAAACAAATTTCTGACCTTTAGAACTTATATGCTAGTGAGAGTAACAAATAACATATAAATAACTTCAGGCAGTGATGGTTGCTATAAGGAGAATAAAGCTGTGTGAGCAGTGGGGATGTTCTTTAAGAAATGGTAATCAGGAGAGTCAGGCCTCTTTGAGGAGGTGACAATCGAAAAGAACCAAATGATTCAATGGAGGGAGCCATGCAAAATGCCTTCCATGGGAACAAGCTTTACACTTTCAAGAGATAGCAAAAGGGTATGTAGCTAGAGTGGAATGAGCAATGGAAGTAGTAGGAAATAAGGCTGCAAGGATAGGCCTGATTTCATTAGGCCTTGTATCTCCAGTAAAAATTCTTAAGTGTGTTACATTTACCACAGTACAGTAGTATACACTAATCAACATAAATTAGTGATAATAATTTAACCTCCAGAGCTAGAAACCTACTGAGAGAATGCCATAAAAAAACCAACTGCCCATATTTGAAGAGAACAGGCGTTACAACTGGCATAACCCCTTAAAGAATTAGTTCTCAAATCCATGTCAAACCTATTTTTCTTTGTTATTGTTTAAAGTTTAATCTTTTCTCCAACACTTCTTTCAAGAACAGGTAATTTAGAAAGTTTGTAAAGGTAAGTTCTCTTTACTTTTGAAAGCAGAATTTTTTTCTGAGTTTAAAAGACTTTATTTTTAGTATAATAGTACTTCATTCTATAAAGCAAATAGTAACCATAAATACTAAATGTAATGATAATTCAGATAAAACACATTAAAGAGGACACATGATATAATGAGCACTGGGTGTTATGTGCAACTGATGAATCACTGAACTCTATCTCTAAAATTAATAATATACCAAATGTTAATTAATTGAATTTAAATAAAATAATTTTTTTTTAAAATACAGCTCAGTTCTTGGGTTTTCCATGTAATATCCCTATATCTTTGGGCAAATCTAAGTCTCAATTCTCTCTTCTATAAAATGATCATCATAAAACCCACTTCATAAATGTTTTGTAGAATGTTGGGAGATAATGCATATAAAGTGTTTGATGCATAATAAATACTCAGTAAGTGATAACTTTAAAATTACATAATTCTTGGGGCGCCTGAGTGCCTCAGTTAGGTAAGCATCTGACTCTTGATATTAGCTTAGGTCTTGATGTCAGGGTCATGAGTGCAAGCCCTGTATTGGCCTCTGTACTCGGTGTGGAGACTACTTTAAAAAAAAAATGACATAATTCTTTAAGTTGATATTCAGCATTCAGTGAAGTGATGCTACCAAGGACATTTTAATTAATTTTTAGAAAATAAGTACAGTCCATTTCTGGTTATTCCTCAAATTTTCAGAAAGTAGAAAAAGGTAGTCTAGAGTCTGAAAGTACATCTCAATTGACATGGACCCTTGTGTCAGTTTAGGTCCCCTGGGAAACAGATACTAAGATGGGATTAGATACACAAGAGATATATTGGGGGAAACACTCACAGAAAGCAAAGGAGAGGGAGCAGGACTCTACAGGCAAAGAAAGCCTTTAGACCATAGTGCAGGCCTTATATGTGACTGGAAAGAGAGAAGGAAAGAAGGTCAGATAGGAATCTCAACCTACAGCAGTTTCAAGAAAGTTTTGGCAGGCCAGTGGGAAGTCCTTGAGCCAAAGTTCCCTGGTAGACAAGCCCCCCAGGAATAGACCTGTGTTAATATAGCCACAGTCCACTCTCATTGACTGAGAGTGGTGCAGACATGGTAATGGATCCAGAGGGGTGGCAACTGGGGCTGCCAGTTAACCCTGCCCCTCCTAGCAGACTTGGTGGCACATTTCCATGACCATCACAACCCTTGGATTGAATAAATAGCTACAGTTAGGTAATTAAAAATAAAATATTATAGGAGCCAAATATAGGTTCACTGGAAAACTTTGCAAATTAGCTTTCTGGTATGCTTTGATAATGGAGTTACAAATCATATGATTAAATTCCTATCCTTTTGAATAAGATGCAGTGGATATACTAGAAAAATTTAGTACATATAAAAGGTAAACATAGCTAGTTATTTTTTCACCCGAAAAGTTGACCCCAACTTGAAAGACAGTATCTAATAAAATGTTTCTGTGTTCTGCCCAGTGGTTTTATCTTCTTCTTGACTTTACTAAGGATTCAGGAGAGATACTTATTAAATTTATAGATAACAGTGCTAGGCTAGGATAAATGAATTGTTCTGCATTAAAAGTCAGTTGTACAGATACACAATTATCTAAGCTTGTTTGCGTGCAGGATATATAAGTAAGAGTTGGGAATTCTAGTTGACCATAAGCTCATTATAAATAGTCCGATATGACTCCCTAGAAATACTAATTTAATCTTATACTACAATAATCTGTGATTCAGATCAAAGGTAGTTGCATCATGCTCTGGAGTAGTAAGAGTATAGGTCCATTTCTGCCTCTCATATGTTAATAAGATATAAACTGGATGAGTGCCTGAGAGGCAGTTGGTTAAGCACCCAACACTTGGTTTCAGCTCAGGTCGTGACCTCAGGGTAATGAGATCCAACCAGGTCAGGCTCCATGCTCAGCGTGGAGTCTGCTTGAGGCTCTCTCTCTCCCTCTCCCACTCCCACTCATTTTCTCTCTTTCTCTCAAATAAATAAGTCTTCAAAAAAAAAAAAGGAAGAAGAAGATACAAACTAATGTGTGTCAGAAAAGCCCAAATAAAGTTAATAAAACAGGCTGACACTGAGCATTCTTATGGCAAAGAAGCCCTGTTGTAAATGCTTTATACATCTCAGTTAATCCTTACAACAATTCTATAAGGTAGATCCAATGTTATCCTCAGTTTACAGAAAAAACGGAGGCACTGAGAGGTTAAATAACTTGCTCAGGGTCATACAGATTCATAGCTGGTGAAGGGTTGTCTTGTGATTTGTGGTTGGACTGGGGGGTGTTTATTATGGAGACCAGATAGCTAAAGGAAAACACAAATGCTGTATTCAACTAGATTCAGAAATATATTTTTCAGTGTTTATTTTTTTTCTTTTATTTATTTATGATAGTCACAGAGAGAGAGAGAGGCAGAGACACAGGCAGAGGGAGAAGCAGGCTCCATGCACCGGGAGCCCGATGTGGGATTCGATCCCGGGTCTCCAGGATCGCGCCCTGGGCCGAAGGCAGGCGCCAAACTGCTACGCCACCCAGGGATCCCTATTTTTCAGTGTTTAAAAAAAAAAAATGCCTGGAAGGGAAGAATTGACTTGTTTTGGGTTGAATAGCCAAAGGGGAAAATAAAAAGCTGTTATCTCTCAGAATTGTTGAAGAGACTCCTCTCAAATCATGTTGTTTTACCACATAATCTTTAAACTAGTTCCTTATTGACTCCATTTCCTGAATGTAGGACTCCAGCCTTAATTTTTCTTGGTGGGCTAACATACCACATTTGGGCTAGGTATATGTACCAAATACATTAAGAGATAAGCTACCTTTTACATTGGCTCTGAGCTGTGACTTTTTAATGGTCTAAATGGACTTGGGTTCTTTAATCATACAGCTTGAGGAAATACGCTGAAGCTGCATAGTCCATCACTGAAATAAATGTCTAGACTAAGCTAAAAGCTAAATGTTGTATAGAAAAAATAATATGGATTTTATTTTAATATGTCTTATATAGTCAAGAAATAAAAATAATACACTGAAGTTTTCCCTTTTAGGATGTGGTATTTGTGATCTCTTGATATTTCTTCATTTTGTTATCATTACTTATTTAGTGTTAGAAATTAATTTTAAATTGATGTATGTGCATTTCTCCAACATTTATTATACCATGCAGTAGCCATAAATAAAGCAACTTGTATAAATTAGATACAATCTTTTTTCTATAGAGCACTATGGCTTATTTTATCTTTATGTTATTCTTGGAAGTTAGGGGCAGTAACCATTGGCAAAACCAAAACTACAACTCAGCAGTTCTTAATTCCCAGCCTGATGTGCTTTGTCTAAGTTACAATAAGTGCTTATTGCTTTGTAATATTTAATAAACTTTTCCAAAAATAGAAATATAAAATAAGAAAAATAAAGATAAAAATGTTGTCTTGATCATTTAACTCTCAGAAATAAATTTATTGTAAAAATAATTTGGAGAGTACAGAAGAGAAAAAAGATGATTATTGGCAATTTCCAAAGACCACCATTATTAACATCTCAGAATAATTTTCATTCTTCCTTGTATGTGTACTTGTTTACATTACGCGCATAAGCAGAGAAATGGTTTATTAGTATAAACTCAGTTTTTGCTATTCTTAATAGTAATAATATGAAAACTCTAGCCCTGACATTCCCTCCTAACCCTTGCTAGTCCCTAGTCTTATAGCCTAAAACAATGTGCATTTCTCAGTGAAAGGCAGTCATATCACTTGTAAACTTTTTTATTTTCTGTTTGCATTACAGTACTGTCCATGCTTCCATCATTGAGAGAGGCCTTAATGCAACAACTCAATTCTGAGAGCCTAACAGCTCTGCTAAAAAACAGGTAAATGCAAGTTAACATGATTTTTTGTTTATACAGGGCACTTAAATTTATAGAATGAATTGAAATATTGTTCAAATATCTTTGTTTCCTTATTTTTCTTTCTAATTGATGCTTGTAATATAGAGAGTCATTTAGAAAATATATTTAGTGACTCTGTCCCTGAATTCATTCTGTTTTATCTATTTATTTTTGCTCTACCTTGATGCACAAAGTATTTAGGTCAACAATATGTGTATTCTGGTTTACATATAAATAGATCTTAATTCACTTTGACCTTTTTCAGAAATTTAATTATTGAGTGCTCATGGAATGTGTTCCTGAACCAGATATTTTTTTTAAAGATTTTATTTATTTATTCATGATAGACAGAGAGACAGAGAGAGGCAGAGACACAGGCAGAGGGAGAAGCAGGTTCCATGCCGGGAGCCCGACACGGGACTTGATCCCAGGACTCCAGGATCACACCCTGAGCAAAAGGCAGGAGCCAAACCGCTGAGCCACCCAGGGATCCCCTGAACCAGATATTTTAAAAATATGTTAAATATTGTGCTTCTTGAAGAGTACAGTATAAGAGGTAAAGCATGTGCACATATATTTTGAATAAGTAAGGCATATGAACTTACATTTTATATTATTAATGAAATGAAGTGCAAATATAACATGAGCATAAATAATGATAACTACCATGACAGTTCACTGAGCACAAAGCACTTTCACACATAGGACCTTATATATGGAGTATAGTGTGTGTTGGGGTGTTGTAATTTAGTGTGATGCTGTGTTCATTTGAGAAGACTTCCAGAAGAAAATGGCTTCTTATTTTAATGAACAAGATAAAGGGAAATGGTTTCATTAAATAAATTTTAATCATTGTAGCCATACTGAAATACTCACTTTCCTTGTAATAATCTTCCAATAGCCAGGGAGAAGAAAGTACTATTTCTGGAGTGTCTCTCTGTGCTGAGCCCAGTGCTAGATATATTATATATATGCTCCTGTTTGATTTTCACAATATCTTTGTGAAGCAGATATTATCATCTCTATTTCGCAGAGAGGAATTTACTACTCAGATTAAATAACGAGCTAGAAAATTTCCTTAAAAGCATTTTCTGTATTCAGAGAATACCTCCCAAAATAACAATGGATTTGTTTACTTGGAATTTTTAAATCTTATTAAAATACAATGCTAGAAATAAGGGGTTTCCCAATAAATTTTATCATTTGTAGAGGATGATGCATTTTCACCACTAAACTTTACAAAGTTTAGTTTATAAATTAGTTCATAGAATTATATGCAGAAGAAACATATAAGCAGACTTATCTTGGTCAGATAAATGCTTAATTACTACCTGTATGTATGTACATAAGTAAGGAGTAAAGAAATATGTACCTGGGTCATCTGGGTGGCTCAGTCATTAAGCCTCTGACTCTTGATTTTGACTCAGGTCTTGATTTCAAGATGGTGAGATGGAACTCTGCATGGGGTCTCCACTGGCAGCAAGGAGTCAGCTTCTCTCCCTCTCTCTCTCTGTCCCTCCCCTCACTTGCACACATATGCGTGCACTCTCACTCTCAAATAAATCTTTTTAAAAAAAGAAATATGTACATAAGAAATAGGTAAAGAACAAATAGATTTTAATTGTCTTAAGTTTTAGTCTTATTAGGGAGGTAAGACAAATGAAATAAGTGAATAGCACTTTTTTAAAAGCAACATAATAACAGGCACAGTAGATATAGTAGCATTCTTCCTTCTTGGTGACTGTTTCCTGCAAAGTCCTATGTTGCCTATGTTTTGGAGGATTGGAGATAATTAAGATCTCTTTCCCTTTAAAACTTTGTCACCCAAAGAAGGGAGTATATGACATAAATTATCATAACTCGAGACATATTGTGTTTAGTCTCTGGTAAAAAGTGAAAGCAAAATGTGGGCAGAAAATATGGGAGGTTCAAGAGGAAAAGGATTTATTTTGATGGATAACCCTGGACAGCTTTCAAGAAGAGGTGTCATTCCTCTTTTCTTAGTACACAAAATTTAAATTCTTGAATTTATTATGATAGGCAATAGTTTTCCTTATTTACTGTTTCCTTTTTAAGTATCTCAATGTTATTTTTTCTTGACTTTTTTTTTTCTTGACTTTCTTTTGATTTAAAATTCTGTTTGCAGTTTGGGGGGGAAAATATCCATTTCAAAAATATTTGCATAAAGAATGGCTTGAGCCCTTTACAAAGTGTGTTTAAATGAGGCCTCTAGGATTTAAGTATCTTGCAGGATTTATGCCATCTTGACATCTTGAACCTCTTGTCATCTAGGAAGGGGATAACTGAAGCTCTAGAGTCAGTTCAGTGGCAAAGAAAGATAAGAAGCTAGTAATATCCCACAATTGTAATGGTAACTCAACTTTTTATTAAAATATAAATTTATGGGGATCCCTGGGTGGCTCAGCGGTTTGGCGCCTGCCTTTGGCCCAGGGCACGATCCTGGAGTCCTGGGATCAAGTCCCACGTCGGGCTCCCAGCGTGGGGCCTGTTCTCCCTCCTCCTGTCTCTGCTTCTCTCTCTGTGTGTGTCTATCATGAATAAATAAATCTTTAAAAATATATATGTATAAATTTATATCCAAATATGATAATAAATATGGGTTTGTAGTTTGTATATCCTTGTGGTTTTTCATTTCATTTTCCTTCTAATTTATTTTTATTGTATTTTACAAGAAAGTATCAGTCTGTGACAGATTGGAAATAAAGAAAAAGAAAATTGGTCCTTCCATGTTGGTGGTTTGAAAAGCACTGAACTTCATTTACATGGTACATTCACACAGTGGAGCACTACGCCATGGTTAAAACAAAACAAAAAACAAAAACAAAAAGATGGCTATTATCTGTAATTTCTATGGAATGATCTCCAAGATATATAGTCATATATATCTATATATCTATATCTATATATAAAAGGTAAAGAAAAATGTGTATAGTATGCTACCATTTATCTAAGGGGGCAGATATGAATATATACTTATTTACTTATATAAGGCAAAACAGTGGTAAGTTAAAGTAAAATTTTTTAATAGTCAACTATGAAGAAGAGAGAGAATAAAGAGGAATAGGAACAGACTTTGAATATACTATGCTGTGTAAGTTTGACTTTGGAACCATGTAAATATTTTACGTATTTATAAAACTATAATTAGTGTTTACAAAGAAAGATCTAAAGAGATGGAAAAATAAATCACATTAACATAAATGTGTAGTTAGGTGTTAGAACTGCAAAGATAGAAAGTATTCTAGGTGCAAAATCCTTAAAACTGGTCAGTATTGCTATTGCTATTCTGAGACTGTTGTTCATAGAGGGAAGGATAAAGGAAATTAGTAATTACAGTCATTTCACAGATTGCTAGTGTGGGCAAAAAGAAATACAGATATGAGATCAAGGAGATGAAGTTAAAAACTTTGTGGTTTGAACACACACAATTAGCGTAGTCTCCCAAAAGGGCTTAGAAACAGTGACCTATCCAGTAACAATTAAAATCCTTAATTGAAGATTGCAGTCACAGACTACCATTTTCTGCTACAAGGAAGCAAGACTCTTGGAGAAAGGAGGATTTCAGATCTATAGCAAGAATTGAACAGAATGAACCCAAGGGGTGCCTGGTGGCTCAGTTGGTTAAGTGTCCAACTCTTTTTTTTTTCTTTTTTAAAGATTTTATTTATTTATTCATGGAGACAGAAAGAGAAAGAGGCAGAGACACAGGCAGAGGGAGAAGCAGGGAGCCCAACATGGGACTCAATCCCAGGACTCCAGGATCACACCCTGGGCAGAAGGCAGGCGCCAAACTGCTGAGCCACCCAGGGATCCCCTGTCCAACTCTTGAGTTTGGCTCAGGTTGTGATCTCAGGGTTGTGAGATCTAGATCTGCAAAGGGCCCCACACTCAGTGGGGTGTCTGCTTGAAATTCTCTCCCTCTCCCCCTGTTCCTTCCTCTTCCCCTCATCATGTACTCTCTCTCTCTCTCTAAAATCAATGAATCTTAAAGGAAAAAAAAGATGAACCCAGAACAACTTTCCTTGTCAGTAAGCAAGGAATCTATTAAAAACTAATAAGATAATGTCAAAAGGATTGAGGAACCAACCTGAATGTACCCCCAATGTCAAAGATGGGCAATTTGAACATCAATAAGTAACTACAGTGAACTGAAACACCAAATATATATTTAAGTTATGTTGGTAATGATACTTTAAAACAAAAAATACTTTATTATTTACCTTTGAAGGATTACTGACATGCTTCCTTATTTGTGAAATGGTAAATGAGAGAAAGAAACAAATGTTTTTCTTAATTTACATTATGCATATGCTGTGAAGGAGGATAAAGACCAGAAGGATATATACCAATACACTAGTTAAAATGGTTGTATTTCTTTTTAATAATTTTATTTATTTACTTAAGAGAAAAAGAAAAACACAGGAGCAGAGGGAGAGGGAGAAGCACACTCGCCTCTGAGCAGGGAGCCTAACAGGGCTCAATCCCAAGACCTCAAAGTCATGACCTGAGCCAAAGGCTTAGCCACCTAGGCACCCCGTGAAAATAATTGTTATCATTGGTTACCGAAATGAAAGGGTTTTTTTGTTTTTTGTTTTGTTTTGTTTTGTTTTTTACTATATTTTGTGGGCTTAGTTTTTGTAGTTTTCCTGTAATAAAATATAATTAATTTTAGAGATATAACGTTCTAAGTTTTCTGTTAGATTACCTGATTGCTATTTTTATATTTTCTTCTTTAGGCCCTCAAACAAGTTGGAAATATGGGAGGATCTGAAGATAATAAGTAAGTCTACCTACTCTTTATGACAGCACATCCTTAAAATATTTATAAAGGGAAGTTTTTATTCTTTGTTGTGTAGATGACTTTTTTACCTCAAAAAATTATTGTCCGCATTAAATAATTCTCATAAAGCAAGTTGAACAATATCTAGTTATAGAAAGTATTCAGGAAATATTAGTGGTGGTAGTATTATTGCTCTTGTTATTGTTATGATGTATAAACTTGTCCTAGACTACATTTGCCCCCATTAAGTACTGGTATCTACAATATGCTTTTTTTTTTTTTTTTTGAGAGAGAGAAAGAGTGCACAAGGGGCAGGGAGGAGCAGAATAGACAGTGTATACAGAGTATATACATAAGTCTCAGAACTTTATACTACCAAGTATTCCTGCTTTGCCTATTTAAAATTAAATTAAACCTTTATAGTACCCTGTATTTCAGCCACCCTTATATAATATCAAAGACTTCTACATCCCCATTTCTTCCCTCCCACTCATTCTTTGACACCCTATAGCCTGGCTTTTACTTCTGTCTCTACCCAAACATATCTCACAAGCACCACTAGTAACTTCTCTGTTACTAAATCCACTGGATATTTTCCTCCTTCTAGACCTCTTGGCAATATTCAGCACCTTTACTTTCTCTTGTTTTGAATGCTCTGTCCTAGTCTCTGGGTGCCCCCCATCTATACCTTTCACCAACCCTGAAATGGGTTCAGCCTCCTTTACCTGCCATTGCAAGCTGGAGTTCTTCCATGTTCAGCCCTCTACTCTTAACTCTCAACTAGCTCCCTGGACAGCTCAAAGTTCTGTGGTTGCAAATCTCAGTGTTTCCCAGTCCTTTCTTACTCTTCTTCCCAAGCTTATAATATATAACCCTTTATTCAGTATATTGATTATTGATTTTACTGATTATTGTTTCAATTAAGAGATCATACCTAATTTACATTAAACAAATAGTAAGGTGATAGACTATGGATATTTTGAATTGATATTATTTGTACTTGAAATAGTTATAACTGTACTTTTTAAAGGCATCTTGAAAAAAATAACCATAGGGATAGTTTGTAATTTTACATATTTGTTATAATAATAGTACCAAATGGTTTCCTTTTCTCTGTGAAGGTTTCACAAGAAGTATCGTAGCAGTATACAGTACTTGTATGCTGGTGGTTCTTTTGCGAGTTCAGCTAAACATAATTGGTGGATATATTTACCTGGATAATGCGGCAGTTGGCAAAAATGGCACTGTAAGTTTCACAGATTACTATAGATATTGCCCTTTTCTTTAAGATTTAACTGAATTTAACTGAATATCACTTATCCTGGTTATTTCTATAAAATAAATATCTTTATATTTCATGTGATTGTAAATTTCTAACATTATTTTTCATATTTTGAAACTAGACTTTTTGTAATGTTCAGGAATATTACTTTTCCAATCATTTGAGGTCCTGAAAAATCATAGCAAAAGTTATACTGAAGATATATTTATTTACCAATTATATTAGGTGATTTAACCTTATTCCTATTTTGTACAGACAGTTCTTGCTCCCCCAGATGTCCAGCAGCAATATTTATCAAGTATCCAGCACCTCCTTGGAGATGGTAAGATTCTTATTTGTAACCTGGAAAATAATTTTAATTTGTTCATTTGTATTATTGAGGGATTCAAAAAGTGAACAAGGCTTTTATATTTGTTTTTCCTTGAATAGGCCTGACAGAATTGATCACGGTCATTAAACAAGCTGTGCAGAAAATTTTAGGAAGGTAAGGCATTTTGCTTAAACTTTTCTGACTTCCTGATTCTAGTGAATAAAAGAAAAATTAAAATTGTTCTGGTGAAGCTGGTAATTTAACAAATGGTGGTTTGTAAAACTCTGTGTAACCTAATACAGACACAGCCCTCAGATTATAAATCCATTTTCTGCATTAGTGCTAGCTTTTTGATACTAAAGGAAAAGGTTTAATGTTTCATTGTTTATTGATTGACTTCCAAACAAACCATAAATATTTGGGTCATGAGATAAAAGACCTACTTTAAAATCTACCTCTGAGCCTTTTATCTTCCATTTATACTAGTAGTATCTATAATTACAGTGGGAATTTTCTTGTGAAATCTACTGCAAGATTTGTGTGGCTCTGTAATAATGACACTTAACTGATGGCTGATTTCTTAATTTACTCTAGTGATTTTAGTCAGCAGTTTAGGTTTGACTGATTCTCAAAGAGTAATCTGTTAAGAAGAGAGTGTGTATGGAATGTGTTGTATAATTTCAATTTATCCTGATTCCTTTTTCTCTGCTTCTAGCGTTTCTCTTAAACATTCTTTGTCACTCTTGGACTTGGAGCAAAAACTAAAAGAAATCAGAAATCTAGTTGAGCAGCACAAGTCTTCTTCTTGGATTAATAAAGATGAATCCAAATCTTTATTATGCCATTATATGATGCCAGATGAAGAAACTCCATTAGCAGTTCAGGTGATTAATTCATAACCATTTAACCAAACCAGCTATTCTATATTTAAAAAAAATTTTTTTACTATCTCTTGAAATTTAGATTTCTGAGGCTCTTGAAAGGTAAGTGATTAAAAGGCCTTTATTCAAATGACTTAAATAAAACATTAATTTAGAAAACAAACCAATTATGACTAATCTGAGGGATTCAAAAAGTGAACAAGGCTTAGAAACTACTTAGAAACATAATTTTAGATATTCAGCAAGTTTTTATTGAGTATTAGTTATGAGATAGACATTGTGATGTATGATTCACATACAAAATGAATATTTACATTATACTTGGGGAAATTCAGGAGACATATTCCATTCATGTGGCTAAACTATATTTATATGCGATCCAGCAGCAAAAGATAGAGCTGATAGCTGGGGCAAGATCACGAAGAGCTTTATATGCCAAGATAAAGGTAAAGAGTCTGAACTTCAATTTATAGACAAAGATAAATTTTAACCCAGCCAGTACCACAATTACAGAATCTGCTTTTTAAAATATATCATGTTGACAGTATCAAAATGGACTAATGAAATTCTGATCATACAGTTGAGAAACAAAGGCCTAATCTAACAGTTATCAACTATGGTGTTGCTGCATAGTGGTATTTCGTAGGCAGTTGTGATTTAAATTAGTCATTGATTAAGAATAAGAAAAATGTTGGGGCACCTGGCTAGCTCAGTCAGTGGAACATGCAGCTCTTGATCTCAGGGTCATGAGTTTGAACAGTAAGAGTATTAAAAAAAAAACTTTCTGGAATAATAAAACAGTTTCCAAATTTTAAAATTCAATAGTGGAACTAAAAGAGAAAATGATTCAAAAGAGCAGGTGAGGAAAGGAATGACAGCCACATCCTACCTGATGAATTAGACCCTGAAACTTTAGATTGAAAGGACATAGAGAGCCCCAGACTTGATGAAAAAAGACATACAAATTTTGACAAAATGTCTTACCAAAAGAAAGAAAAATCCCAGCCCTCTAGAACCTCAAAGGACTATCTTTTTCTTTGTAAATATATTCTATAAATGTGTTCAAGAGGGGCAAAATAAACAAGGATCTTACAAAGTAATATCTTACTTTGACTCATTATTTTTTAGTATGGTTGACACGCAATATTACATTAGTTTCACATGTTAAACATAGTGATTCCACAAACTTCTATATTATGCTGTATTCACCACAACTATCATCTGTCCCCCTACATCTCTATTATAATATCGTTGATTGTATTTCCTGCTGTGCTTTTTATTCTCATGACTTATTTATTCCATAACTGGAAACCTTTATCTTCCACTCCCTGTCACCCATTTTGCCCAGTCCCTCACTGCCCTCCCCCTGCAACCACCAGTTTGTTCTCTAGATTTATAGGTCTGATTCTACTTTTTGTTTGTTTAATTTTTTTGTGTTCCACATATGAGGGAAATCTTATGGTACTTTTGTTTTAGTCTGACTTATTTCACCTAGCATAATAGCCTCATGTCCATCTATGTTGTCTTAAATGGTACAGTCTTATCATTTTTTATGGCTGTGTAATATTCCGTGTGTGTGTGTGTGTGTGTGTGTGTGTGTGTGTAGAAATATTGTATGAGCCAATAATTCTATTATTGGGTATTTACTCAAAGAAAACAACACTAATTTTATGTGTGCATTACTGTTTATCGCAACATTATAATAACTAAGATTCCGATTCATGTTTTAGATAGTACTTACCTATACATATGAACTTTTATAGTTGTCTTGAGTTTAAAAAACTCATTTCTTGATTGTTAATAGAACATAGACCTGTAGATTTCCTGAACTCTTGAGGTTTTAATACAATTAGTTTCATCAAAACTCTACTAATATTTGAAACCCTAAAGTATGGCATTTTAATTTCACAGGCTTGTGGGCTTTCTCCTAGAGATGTTACCACTATTAAACTACTTAATGAAACTAGAGACATGTTGGAAAGGTATGTATACTACATGTAATGGAAAACGTGTTATATTTTGAATGTACTTATGACTGTGTTTTAGCTTTTTTTAAACAACATATGCAACATAGTATGTTGTTAAAATTACATTTTAAATTTTTCCCCCATCTTTAGGTAGGTTATCTATCTTTGTTCCTTCTTTTATTAAGGTGATGAGAGAAATGGGTTTTTTTCAAGATGCCAGTGCCTTCCTTAAGCCATCTCCTTAGCTTAGAGCTTCTGAAATACTAGTTAAGGGACTAGAAGATAATTAGCAATTATATTTTGAAGAAAGCTCTCAGGGGTGGTCCTGATACACCCAGTGTGTTACTAAATGTTTAACAACTAGCTCTGTAAAACAAACAAACAAACCAGAAACTGAAATTGTAGCTGCAGCAGTTCTGACTACCAACTTGAAATCCCTTGATACTGACTTGAGGACTCCAGGAGAAATGTACTTTTGAGCCAGAGGTAGCCAGCTCCAACTAATCCTCACATATACCACGTGTACACATATGCTGATGTGTGTACACTCCTCCCCTCCCCACACAGACACTCAGTTTTGAGATCTACCCCCACTAATCCTCTCAGGATAGACTATACTATTCCAAAAACTTTGATAAAAATTTTACATCTTCCCTAAATTGAGAATTATTGTTTTAAGTCACCCAGAAGACAGCCAGGGTGTTAAAAATGGAGAAAGCACCAGATGTTGCATTACAAGACCTAGATTCAAGGTTGGCTTTCCTGTTTATTAGCTGTTCAATATTAGTTGAGCCACTTAACCTCTTAGAGGTAGTTTTATCATTGTAGAATTTGAGTAGTAATACCAGTCTTACCCACTTTATCTTATGTGGTTAAAACATCAAAGTTTCTTTTATCCTAAAGATGATTTAGGACCTTTTTCTCTAGTTGTGTTTTCTGAGGAAATTATATCCTCTGCTTATAAGATATTTTCATGATCATGATGAAAATCAGCAACTTTTTAAGGTTAACTCAGCTACTGAATCTACTATCTGAATTCATCAAGTTCTGGTCTCTTAAAAAAAAAAAAAAATTTCTGGTCTCTTGACTTTCTACAATAGCCATCTCCACATTATTTCTTACTCGGATTTCTACCAAATCACTCCATGAAATTCCAGAACAAGTCCTCAGTGATCCCTTCCCAAATCCAGTCAACCTATAATGTTCATCTTACTTGGCCTTTCTCTTGATAATTATCACTGGTTGATCAAGCCTTTCTTAAAATTCTTTTCTCATGTGGCTTCCATGACAATGTAATCTCCTGATTTCTCTCCTCATTCTCAGATTATTTCCTCTTAGCTTCCTCTATGCCCATCTCTCTTGTAAATATTAGTTTTCTAAGGTATTTGTTCTTCATCCTCATCTGTCCCAAGCAATTTCATATTTACCCATTGCTTTAAACACTGTATACTAATAATTCCCAAATTCATAGCCCACTGCTCCCATGAGTTATTCTGGTTTGAGAGTTCTACATGTCAAAGATCAAATTAATCTGTTCAGTTAGGCATTTTCTAACTTAATAGCACATATATATTATTTTTTATATCAAAACCATTTTGGGACACCTGGTGGCTTAGCAAGTTAAGTATCTAACTCTTGATCTCAGCTCAGTTCTCAATTGTAGGGTTGTGAGTTCAGGCCCCACATTGGCCTCCATGCTGGGCACGGAACCTACTTAAAAAAAAGTTTTTTGTGAGATACTCACATGGTAAAACTAAAAGAGCTTGAACTTAAAGACCTAAAAAGGCCTGGGTTCAAATTCTAGCTCTCTCATTTACTAATTACATAGCTTTGGGCAATTTCTTCATCCCTAAGTATCCAGTTTCTCATCTGTACATGATAATAAAATTTTCTATCTCACTGGGGTATCATGACAGAGATATAAAGCAAACCAATATTTGTGACTATGAAACAATTCCTCTTAAGAGTTTCCTGAAGAGAAGTAATACTGTTATTGATATTTTTTAAAACACATTGTACAAAGTGCTGAATAATATAAGAACATCTCACAAAATGGGTGAAAACTTTCATTGTTTTATGCTAAATAATAACTCACTTTATATGCTTAATTTTTAAAGATTAACTCCTTGATATATTCTTACAGTGTTTCAGGCTATAAAAAGTAGGTTGTGACTGGAAATGTTGGTGGCTGTCAAAGATAACAACATAGTTACTGAGTTTATTTCCTTTTCCATTGAAAATCTAAAAAGTAATTTATCCTTCTTATTTTGTATAGTCCAGATTTTAGTACAGTTTTGAATACATGTTTAAACCGAGGTTTTAGCAGACTGCTAGACAATATGGCAGAGTTCTTTCGACCTACTGAACAGGACCTCCAACATAGCAACTCCATGAGTAGGTAAGATGACAAAAAATGTTATGAGTCTAATGAATAGTCTAATAAAAGAGTTTTGGATGTGTTTATTTGTTCCAGGTAATAAAAAATTCTTACTGGATAAATTTGATCATTTATCAACAAATTAAATTCCCTTAAACCAATGACTCTAGAAGCTCCTTCTGGATTCAATATTAAAAATTTTATTTCTTCCCAAAATTTTGCCACTATATGGAAATAAGTTGTGAAAACTACCTTTCAGTAAGCCAAATTCTAGTTCTTGGAACTTTTTTTTTTAATTCTTTAGAAAATAAAACTGAAAATGTATTTAAATACTATAAATCATAATTGGCCCACATAATTCAGTAGTTTGGTCATTATAATAGCCAACCATTCTTGTTATAATTTTCCGTTTCATGAATTATCTCCTACTTCTACAACTACATAGTGTATTCATTTTTAGCTCTTGCTGTAGGAATGGAAGTATTTAGTTAGTGCAATTAGTAATTTTAATCACAATTATTTCTAAGTCATACATTCATACTACTAAAATGTATCATATTGTTTTATTATATCCTTTTCTCAACATGAATATTTTGGATCTCCTGTTCGAATTTATACTCTTTAAATAGCCGTTTTGTAGTTTTTTATATTAAACTCAGAAAATAGGGACATCTGGTGGCTAAGTGGTTGTAGGGACATCTGGTGGCTAAGTGGTTGAGCATCTGCCTTCGGCTCAGGTTGTGATCCCAGGGTCCTGGGATCAAACCCCGCATTGGTCTCCCTACACAGAGCCTGCTTCTCCCTATGCATGTGTCTCTGCCTCTCTCTGTCTCTCATGAATAAATAAATATTTTTAAATAAATAAATAAACTCAGAAAATAAGTACTAAACCAATGTTAACTGACTATAAACTAGTCCATTAAAATGAAGAGAAACAGTAAGTGATATGCAGTATGTGTGTATATATATATATATATATATATATATCCAACTTAATTTTTAAATAACATAGGACAAGAAATTAGTCAATTCTCTGGAACCCTTTATTGTCTAAAAAAGAATAATTTGCAATTAACATTGAGGATTTGGAATGCTTAGAGTGATAACATTTATTTTCTGAAACAATTTAAATATTACCTTAAAGTCTGTTATTAGGAGTTCTTTAAGTTATACAAAAATAAATTTCATCTCAGTCCTGGGACCAGCCCCACCTTGGGCTCTGCTCGATGCAGGGAGCCTGCTTAGATTCTCTCCCTCTGTCCCTCCCTCCACTTGTACACTCTGTCTCTCAAATAAATAGAGAAATAAAGTCTAAAAAAAAAAAAAAAATTCATACCCTTTGACCCAGTACTTCTGTGTTAAAACAAAGAAATATTTAAGGAAAATTAGGCAAAATATTTAAGGAAAATTAGGCAAAAACTTGCCCAATTCCAGGGAATTGTAACAGCTGGAGGATGAATTAGCTTTCTAATCATTAAAAAATAGATTAAAACTTTAGAAGAATTTTTAATAAGATGGAAAAATGTTCATAACATAATAAAAATATAAAATATTGCTGAGGAGTTATAATCTTGGTTTTAAAAAATGCACAAAAAAGTACAGATATGTATAAAAATTACTGGAAGAAATTATGTCAGTTATAGTTGTCATATCTAGGTGGTAGAATTATATGTGATTTTTATTTTCTTAATACATTTCTGTAAATATTCTTCAGTGACTATATTGCATTATAATTAAAATGTTAAGTTCCCACAAGGTAATTTCAGAAAATAATTATTACTTTGATGGTTTTTCAGTCTTTCCAGTGTCAGCCTGCCATTAGCTAAGATTATTCCAATAGTAAATGGACAGATCCATTCAGTTTGCAGTGAAACACCTAGTCATTTTGTTCAGGTAAGAAGAAAGCTTGGAGGTATTATTAAAAACATTGTATCTTTGGTTGTGGTTATTATTTGTTGGACATAAAATTATATTTCTCTCCTGTGACATTTGTTCAAAGAAACCAAAAACTTAAAATCACATGTAGAGTGTGGTAGGATGCCCCATGAAAGCAAGCTTGTATCATAGCAAGTTTATGAGGTTGGGAATACCTCTCTCTGAATTATGATCCAACACCAGTTAGACTTGCAGTTTTAGTCCATATACATTCTAGTGGTCAGTTGAACTTAGCGTGTTAATGTTTTGCATTAAACTGTTGGTAATAACATTGAGCTGTGAGACCAGTGGCCCACTTCCACAAAATTTTTGAGGATACCAAAAAAAATTTTTGTGAAGAAGTAAAGCATTTCAGTATTAATAAATATGACTATTAATAGTGTACCAATAATCTGCTCATGAAAAGCTGCATAAGCAGTACTACCTATAACTCCATCCTCTCTTAGAAGAGCATTTTGGAATGCATTGAGTAAGACTGATGCTATTGAAATAGTCACTTTGGTTCCACATAGTTTTTATCCTGAGTCACTTGCAAACTTGGCTTAAAGACTAAAACTTGTATTAGAAGTAAAAAATTGTGGGGTGCCTGAGTAGCTCAATCAGTTAAGCCTCCAACTCTTAATCTCAGCTCAGGTCTTGATCTCAAGGTAATGAATTCAAGCCTTGTGTTGGGCTCCACGCAGGGTGTGTTACTACTTAAAAGGAAAAAAAAAAAAGTAAAAACTTGTTTGCAGTACACCCCAATTCCAAACTACTGAAGTAATGGACAGTGAGTAGACTCTAAGGCCTAAGTGTCAGGATGCCATCTTCTCAGTTCCCTGTGTCTCAGACAAGTTAGGTTATCTTCCTGTACCTTCTCCTTGGGAATGTGAAAGGCACTGAGACTACAGATTGTATTACTTACTTTTTGTGTATGGTGTCAAAAGTTTGTTCTTTACATTCTTATTTCCGTCACTGTTCTCTCCAGTCTCTTGTGTCATCTTTCTCATGTTGTGACAGGCATTCGTATTGCAGAAAGAAGAGTGAAAAGGACTGATCTCATTTCACTTAATTTTAAGCTCAATTTTTTAAAATTAAAAACCTAGTTTAAATTTTTTAATTTCTTGTTAATTTGATCTTCACGTGTATATTGGTGTGAGAAAAAAAGGTGGTAACTTCTGGCATTTAAACCTTAACTTTACCTTTCTCCACTTTCATAAAAGCCTCTGGCTTCATCATTAAGGCTGTTCATCTTGGCAACAAGTATGAAATCCAACCAAGGATGATTGATACACCACCAGCAGCCTTAATACTTAAGTAATTCATGTACTACATTAATTAAAATCTTTTTAAGTGATTATTAAAAGATTTCAATCTAATAAAAAACACCATTGTTTAGTTTTTGGATGTGACGGAATGTAGATTAAACATACATACTACACTACTAATTGACAAGATTCTCACCAGTTTTTTTGACCATAATTTCTATGAGTTAAAATGCCACTCTTCAGAGAATTTTACTATGAATTTATTGAGAGCAAGACTTGCCTAAAGCTCATTTGCGTTTTCTGATACTCAGGAGACAACATAAAGAACAGATTCACTTACTGTTCGATGCTCACAGGAGCATTCAAATGCTTCTGTGTCATGGATCTTTTCACAATCTGGTGAAGCCTATGAACCCCTTCTCAGAATAATGTCTATAAATGCATATTACAAAATAACATAGGTTTTAAAGAAAACCAATTACGTACAGTTTTCAAAATGTTTTTTAAAATCAAATTTATGAAGCAGTATTGCTTTTTTGTTCATATATTAAATAACAAGATGTAATGGCAGTTCATGCAACTTCTACAACTATCATACATGAAAATATAGGATTTCTATTGAGGACAAATTGATAGGCCATGCTACTACTATCACAGTTGGTCTTTCATAATTGAAAGGAATACTAGTTCTTAGTTAAAGATAATGAAAATTAAAATGTGATTTTTTTTTATTTTTACATTCATAAATCTCTTAAGAACCCTTGTTCTAAAGTGTCTATATGTGGTTTATGTATGTATATGCAACAATATGTGACATGCTATATTTATCCTATGTTAGATCTTCTAAAAAAAAGTAATATACCTCACAACCACGTTATGTCAGCTTCTAGCAAAAGTGCCTTGACATCTGTATCTTTAGTACTGTAATCATTTATTCAACATAGTGTATCTAACTTGGCACACAGAAGAGTCCTTTGAAGACTGTTTTGGGTCTTCCACTCAAAGTCACATGTGAATACTTATACTCACCATCCTTCACATAAGAACCTAAATAATAAGCATGTCCTAGAATTTATTGTGAGGAAAAAATACTCCTTTCATGAAATGATTTTTTTAACTCAGTGCCATAAAACAGGACTAAATTCATTGCTCAAATTGCAGAAGTGGATTCAAATTATCTATATTTCTTACGTACTGTAATGTTTTACTGTCATCTTTGCTAGGATCTGTTGATGATGGAGCAAGTGAAAGACTTTGCTGCTAATGTGTATGAAGCTTTTAGTACTCCTCAGCAACTGGAGAAGTGATTTCTTTTCCTTCAAGAAAAACTACAGTGGAATTCACTTTTAAAAATACACTGAATAAATCAACTATATATAGGGTAATGATTTGTTACCAAAATGCCTAATAAAAAATATATTCTTAATCAAAGTCTTCATTTCATAATAAAATAGATTTATTTGGCATCTTAATATATTTTTTTAAAGTCACCAACAGACTAGTTTTTGTGGTCATATCTGAGGGTACACAGTGTAGATATTTGTTACTCCTTGGACATTAGTTCTAAACTGACTAAAAACTAGTGTACTTTTTTTTTAATGGAATACGAAATGTAGTATACATTGACATTAATACTGAGGAGAAATCTGGGGGTGGAGTTTAGAAAATGTACTATGTAATCATAAAGTTCACTGGACAGCAGTATACATGAGGGAATCAGACTTTTCTCCAGTTACTCTTCAAAGGTATAAATCATTTATCTTAAATAAACCTGATGAAGGACTTTTCTTTTTATGGAAATCGGTGAATTTAACAACAATGATCAGTAATTTTTTTACTATTGTTAACAATCCTTAGAAAATTAGTTATTTAGAGGCTAAAGTGCTGATGCTGTTTACTCAACAGCTATTATTATCTACATAGTTTCATTAATTTGTATGTAAATAATTTTAATAACTTTGTATTGATTTTGAGCACAGTAAATATCTTACTGCAATAAAAATATTTTAGTAAAATATTGTTTTGTTGAGTTAATACCTTACAGCTGTTAATTTATTTGTGTCATAGCATTTTTTTGCTGTTATTTTAGGAGAATATGCTAGTTTTCAAGTTTTAACTGGTAATATGATTGATGCTTTAACTTTTTTGTTTAGAAAAAATAAATAGCATTTCTTTCTGAAAAATAATTCATAGCCTCTAGTTAAATCTATATTCTGTATTTATAAGGATAATTAGGGCAGAAATAAATGGATCATCAGTATATTAGATACATTTTCAGTAATATAAGAATATTTTCAGTGACATCACTTTATGCTCCTCCAATATAACATATAGCTAGGTAGTAGAAGGTACAGAATGAATTGTGAAGTCTCTTCTAAGGCCAGGCAAGGCCCAAAGTCAACTGCTAGGGAGTCTATGTCTACAATGTTTAAAAAAAGAAAAGAAAAAACAAATGTAAAAGTGGTGAGGGAGAGCAAATGCTTCTTTTCAAAATTTGACAGAATATAGTGATACTATTTTCTAATAGGGTTACAGAAAAACTGCATTTCTGGAAAATTAGTGAATGTGTATGTAATAGGGCATGCATCTCTTCCAGCAGTATTAACCCAGGATTTCATCCAAGGAATATTTGAGACTGAACAGGTGTGGCCTTATAAAAGGAGCAAAATCTGGTCAGCTGAAAATTTTCACCTGGAGTCCTCTACACTGTGGAGTTGTGGCAAGTGAAGAGGTGACAAGGTAAAAACCACATGTATTTGAAGCTAATTGGTCTTAGACATTACAAATTTGTCTTCAACTAATACAGTAAGAGCCCTCTTATCTGGGACCCTTAGTTGTTAGGCTAATCCACAAGGTCACTTAAAGCAGGGAATCACACACAAAAAACTTATTCGTAGAGGTCCCTGGGTGGCTCAGTGAGTTAAGCATCTGCCTTCGGCTCTGATTATGATCCCAGGTCCTGAGATCAAGCCCCAAATTGGGCTCCCTGCTCAGTGGGGAGTCAGCTTCTCCATCTGCCCTTCCCCCTGCTGATGTGCTCGCTCCAGCACTCTCTCTCAAACAAAATCTTAAGAAAAAAACTTAGATATTTTAACTTAAAGAATGTTTATTTGTCAAATATTTACTGTAAGGCCCAGGTCTTTTCTTTTTAATATTGGTTCTGCTTATAGGTATCCTCTAATTGTACAAATCACATACATTGCTTTACATTATATAGTTGTGAGCCAAGGATACAGAATTCTTGTAGATTTTTGCTATATTTTCCTCCAGTCTTTTAGAACTGTTTTGCCCATAGTTAGTTAACACCTTTAAATTTTTTAAAAAGGCAACACACTTTTTTTTTAAGATTTTATTTTTAAGTAATCTCCACCCAACATGGGGCTGGAACTCACAACCCCAAGATCAAGAGTCACATGTTCCACCAACAGCTAGCCAGGCTCCCTTAAAAGAGCAACACAGTTTTATCTACTCTTTCCAAAGTTCAGCTTGATTTTTGCAGAAACTACAACTCTTCAAACTCATGTCATCAGTTTGTATAATCATGATAAAAAGTTCAACTGGCATAGTCCGTTTATTTGGTAACTGTTTTAGTTTCCTAGAGCCGCTATACCAAATTATCACTAATTGAGTGACTTAAAAAAACAGAAATTTATCCTCTCAGCATTCTTGTACTTGGAAGTCCAAAATCAAGGTGTCAGCTGGAATATGCTCCCTCTGAAGGCTCTAGAGAAGATTGTTCAATTCTTTCTTGACTCTCCCAGCTTTTCGTGGCCCAAGTGTCCCTTGGCTTATAGCACAAACTCCAGTCCCTGCCTCAGTACAGGGCCTTCTCTGTGTGTCTGTGTTTTTTTTCTCTTACAAGGATACTTTCATTGAGGACCCACCTATGTACAGCATGGTCTTAGCTCAACACTTGAATTACATTTGCAAAGACAGCATTTGCAAGTAAGAGCACATTCTTGGCTTCCTGGTGGACATGAATTGTTGGGGAATACCATTCAACCCACCATAGTAACAAATTCAATTCAGCTTGGTAGACATATATTGCAGCAAGTAGAAATTGAAGGGAAGGGTGTGCCAGATAGAAATCTATTGCCTGAAAGCATGTAGCTTGCCCTAGGCATCAATCAGTATGTTTTTCCAAGCAGATAGAAAGCTTCAGTTAACCCAGTAAATTGGTTGAACAGAGATTATTTAAAACTGCTTCAACTTTTCTCTTTCAAACTTGTATAAATGTGTATGTCACTGTATGTATAAAAATTTGATAAGAGTATGTATTTGCTTGAAGATAGGAAGATTCTATATAACTAGGTCTTTCAGAAGCTTACAAAATTGAAATGAACAGAAGGCAAAACATCTGTCTTGTATTCTGTTGTCCCAATTCATATTTAGTTGAAGAGCCTGACCTTTTAGATAATTATGTTGTTTGCTACAGTACTAATAAGAAAATGAGAATCTTATTAAAGTGATACCCATATCTAAAATATCAGTGTCTAGATTATTCAGTCCAATAATCTAGTTTGGTTTGCTTTCAGCATTTCTCTAGTCATTAAAGGAAAATCAGAAGTTACTGAAATTCAAATTCAAATCAAGCCATTTTGTACCTACTTAATAACTCTGAGAAAAGGATTGATGGGAGGATATAAACTATTGGCTTAAAATAGGTAATGAGAGATCTGATTTTTATTTTATTTTTTTTTATTTATTTTTTTTAGAGATCTGATTTTTAATTATCCTTACTATAATTCTTGTTCTCATATCACGTATTTTTTCATATAGTTGGGTTAAATGCTGAACTGTATTTTGTCATTTATCTCCCTCATAGCTGCTAAATAACTCCCTTTTTTTGTTTTTTATTAGTTTAGTGTTTGGGATCATATAAGTCTGTCCGAGTTGGATTTCTAATAAAATTTTAATTGGGATTCAGAACTATGTAAAATACCTTGGCATGGTTTCAAAAATTTGGTAATTTTAGAAACTTCAACAATGAGTAATTTTTTTTTTAATTTTCAATGTTAGCATGTTTTAGGAAATAAATATGTACTTTTCATTCTCTATTTGAAGCATTTTTTTGGAAAAGTGAGATGTCTGCATTTGATTAATGTGACAAAATAGAACCTGCAGTACTTCAAATAAAGACCTGGCCAATTAAACATCTTTTGTTGAGGAGAGCGAGTTCTATAATCAGTATTCCTTTAAATTTACATCAAAATCAATATTATTTTTACTTCATTATTTTGCTTCATTCTTAGATTTGAGTAGAATTCCTAATTTTCAATTAGGTTTTCAAATTCAATTTGCTTGAAGGCACATATAGGAAACATATTTATTAACTTAAATTGGAGCTCAAATTAGCTCACCTACAAAAATTGGCCTATACCTCCAATCCCACACTCCAATCACTCCCCCTCCAAAACCCTGAAAGAATATATTACTAAAATATTAATAGTCATGATCTAAACAATGGCTTTAGCATTTCTAAAATGCTTTGAGCATCTTTGTATGTTTTAAAATACCTACAGTAAAAATACATCAGATTTATGACCAAGAGGGGAAAAAAAGCAATTTTTTTGATAAAAAGACAATTACTATGAGCATTGAAAATATGAATTAGGCCAAATTTATTATATACCTACCATCTGTATTAGTCTGCTAGGGCTGTCATAACAAAATACCACAGACTAGGTGGCTTAAACCACAGTAATATGTTTTCTCATAATTCTGAAGGCTGAGAGCCCAGTGTGTTGGCTGGTTCGTTTGTCTTAAAGCCCCCCTCCTTGGCTTGCAAGATGGTGCCTCCTCCCTGTGTCCTCATGTGGCCTTTCATCTGTGTGCTTGCACCCATGGTGGCTCTTTGTCTTCTTATAAGGACACCAGTCATACTGGATCAGGTTCTCTTATTTTATTTAATCTTAGTTACCTCTTCAAAGGCACATTAGGTGTTAGGGCTTCAGCATGGGAATTTGAGACACAATTCAGTCCTTACCACCACCAGTTCCTAGCTACTGTAAACAGAAATCTCCACTTCTTAATAGCACATGGAGATAAATTCAATGTGAAGAGACTTTGATAGCAAAGTACACTGAAGAGTTAAAACAATTACATGGCTAATTTAGGAAAAACATGAGTAAGAGCCAAAAGGGCTGATTTGCCTAAATAATTACTTGAGTCTTCTTGACCAGTTTCACAATTGCTTTCTCTGTGTGCTACAATTATAGAAATCTGATATTTTCTAGTCTTCGGTGTACCTGCAGCATGAACCTCTCTGTTGCAAATTAGATCACATTAGTTAGTGCCAGAGCCCAGCCCCATTTACTGGGCATCTGATGAAAGGTTAGATGTGGCAGTTGTATCAATAAGCCATTTGGCTTCAAAGAAGTCCAGTTAAGTGGCTGTCCATGTCCCAGCAGTTTAATCTGAAATTAAAAACACACACAAATATTTCCAAATGTATTTCTTTGGCTCACCCACTTTATTGGGAAAGAGTGGCTGGTATTTCTTTAAAACACTATAGTCAGGAGACTCATCTTTTGGTTTTATTTAGTTCACAAGCTATTTTAACCCTTGATCCAAATGAGTGCATACATATGTCTTGCTTCTGTATTCCTCTCATATAAAAGTGTGCAAGTGTTGGAAAAGAAGAATTGTACAGGTTGAATAGTGTCAGAGTAGGGAAAATGACTCTGGAATCAATCCAATGTAAGGCCTGTGTAGTTCTTACACAGAATGTTTGGAGAAGGGTCCCCCCCCTCATCTGGTTACCCTTCCTCCTAAGATTTTCTAGTAACTCATCAACAGTACATAAGTCTGATCAATTATTACTGTGTTTTATCCTTAGTCTTATACAAAGTGGATTTAGATATAAATAATTTTCTACATGTCTGGTTATTTTGAACCAGAAAACATTGCCTATCACGTAGAGCAACACAAAAACAAAACCCATGAACTTTTCAATAACAGTATTAATAGGAGCCAAATAGCATATAGATAAAATTTAAAATGATGTCATACCCAGGCTACTAAGGTGTAATTAAACATCAAATTTGAACTTCCATCTTCCTTTCTGCTTGGTATCAGTCACAGTGTTAGAAATGAAATATGGAAAATGACACAAGGAGAAGAATATGGATGATTTATGTCCAAGGAAATTGTCAGCTTCTTAAAAATAAGCTATAAAATATATCCAAATGAACTCAATGTCAGATCTGTTGGTTGCAACTGTTAGATTAACTTTCTCCAAATTTTTTTAATGACCTTAAAATAGTAAGGCCACAACATCTTACTTTTATTCAGATATATTCTGGGATGGGATGTCTGGGGGAGAATGTGAATTCATTTTATATATGTATGTACTTATGAATTCCAGAATCATTTTGGATGTTTGCAGAACTTGAACAACCTAAAATAATTGTGAAAAAGAATATCTATTTTATGTTGACACTCATGGAGATAAAATAGCTGTTTTATAAATTTAGTTTTCTGGGGGCGCCTGGGTGGCTCAGTCAGTTAAACATCTGCCTTAGGCTCAGGTCATGATCCCAGGGTCCTAGGATCAAGTCCCACATCAGGCTCCTTGCTCAGTTGGGAGTCTGCTTCTCCCTCTTCCTCAGCCCCCCCCCCCACTGCTCATTCTCTCTCTCTCTCTCTCAATAAAATCTTTTTAAAAATCTATTAAAAGTTTTGTTTTCTGGGAAATGAAAGAAAATTCTCAAAGATTTGACCAAACATTGCCATTAATTAAGTTCATTTTAAAATTACAGGTATCACTCACATTTTGAAAGTTTGTGTTATGCCACTTCACTTTTATGAAAGACCTACAGTAGTACCTGTTTTTGTAACTGAAAGAAATCTGAAGACGATATTCAACTTTTACAAAAAAAAAAAAAAAAGGAAAAATAGCATTCAGTGTTTGTTTTGCAGAGAGCCATTTTAGAGGCAGTGTACACCCAAAGCAGCAATGAGAGTGGCAGCAAGTTCCTTCCTACACTCAGCATCTCAGCATCAAGCTACCATAGCTTTGAACTGTGTCTGTGAGCATCTGTGCTGTATCTCAATGTTTTGTGCATCCATTAGCAAGATGTGTTCTAAGGTATCAGAAGAGCCTAAGAGAGGTTATCTTTGGGCTCTGAGACTGTTCAGAAAAACTTCCATATAAATTAATGGTAAATGCTCCTTTGCTTTATATCATTTCAGCTTATGAAAGGTTTCATTGGAATGCTTTTAGATAGTGGGGGAAACCTGTACTCTTATGAGTTATAAAAGGATCATAAATAAAGACAATTAGTAAACATAAAATCTCCTTACCTGTGTTACTCCCAGAGTAGCTATGGGTTGGCTAAGAAATAGACTTCTTGATGTGGGCCATTCAAGAAATATGGCATAGACCAATTTTTGTTTACGTTTAGATGTGTACCTGGTTAAAAAGGGAGAAGAGCAGAGTAATATTTCTCATTATAGGTCTGGTTGGAATTATTTTACAGAGACACTTCCATGCAATAGATATTTAACAATGTGTTTATTAGCAGAGGGAAAGAAAAATAACTCCATGGTAGAATAAAAAGCACCCAAAGGGGGTTCCCAATTCCAGCGTGTGTGCTGGGGACTGGAGAGGAGTTCCCTAACCCACCAAGAAATTCTCAGACACCAGCTGGATGTCCTGCAATTTCAACTCAATTCTGACACTATCTACTGGGAAATAGTGCCAGATTTCCACAGTCAAGGATTTGGTCCTACAAGACTACTTGCCTGTACCACTCTCAACTTTAGACACCAATCACAAGTCCAGGTTATCACCTGGTCCTCTAACCCATAAGCTACAGATGGTAAGTTCCAACAACATTCTCCTTGGGTTCGATTTTCTACAGCAGTTCACAGAACTCACAAACATTTTACTTATTGGATTACCAGTCTATTATAACAGGAGAAAACTCAGAAACAGCCAGAGGGAAGAGATGCTTAGGGCAAGGTATGGGGAAAGGGCTTGGACCATCCATGAACTCTCCAGGTGCACATTCTCCCAACAATCTTGAACCTCTCTGAACCCCATCCTTTTGGGTTTTTATGGAGACTTCATTACATGGGTATGATTGATTAAACCATTGGCCATGGGTGATGGATTCAACCTCCAGCTTCTCTCCTCAACCTGGAGGTTGAAGGTTCCTGTAAGATTCAACCCTGTAATAGCAAGGTGGGATCTCCTGGCAACCAGCCTCACCCTTTGGTGAAGTGAAAAAGTCACCTTGGCAACATAACAAAAGAAATCTTTATAGTTCTCATCACTCAGGAAATTCCAAGAGTTTTAGGAGCTCTGTGCCAGAAATGGAGATAAGACCAAATATATACTTGTCATTATAAATCATAATATACTAGTAACTCCTTCCCCTTCTTCCCCTCTACTAAAAGGGACAGACATTTTTCTAATATTCATCAGACAGTTCTCATGGGGCTGAAAATAGGCAGGGAAATAGGAGCAAAGAAGGTAAAATGCAAGAGTAAATGGCTTTCTACCTGCTAATTCAAATCTTCATATTCCCTCATCAGCATGTATGTGTCAATGCTGGGCCAAGTACTGAGGCTGGTGTTAGGAATACAACAGAAAACAAAACACAGTTTGTTCTTTGTTCTTACAGAGCTTAGACTAGAATGAGGAAGACAGACGTTCAATAATCACATAGATAACATCACTGTGAGTTTTGACAAGCACAATGAAAGAAATAGAAAGTGAAAGACCATAACAGAGGGATGGATCTCTTCAGATTAGACCATCAGCAAGAAGCCTCTCCAAGAAAATGATATTTAATCTGAGACTTAAAGGATGAATGAGAGAAAAGGAGAAAACGTAAAAACAATAAGCTCTAGACAAAGGAAACAACTCATTCTTTTACTTAATTTTTCAACAAATACATATTGAAATCTTAAAATCCTAATCACTGTTAGAGCTGGAGACATAGCACTGAACATGTCCTCGTGGATCTTATATGATAGTGGGAAAAATTAGAATGAACAGGTGATGATTAAGTGCTATCGAGCAAACTGAAGCCAGGTGAGGACAGAGCATGCTAGGTTAGAAAGGAGGGGTATAGGTGTTATTTTAAATCTAATCATCAAGGATGTCCTCTTTGAGGAAGTGGCATTGAGGAGACCTGAAGAATGTGAGGGAGCTATGTGAGTATTTGGAGGAAGAGAGAATAGCAAGCACAGAAGTCCTCATGCAAGAGTATGCTTGGCCTGTTGACATGGCAGCAAGGAAGACAGAAGGAGAGGAATGAGGGATAGGATGGGAGACAAGATCAGAGACAGCAAGGAGCCAGGTTGGTTTTTTGTTTGTTTTTTTTAAGATTTTATTTGAGAGAGAGAATGAGTGGGTGAGGAGCAGAGGGAGAGACAGGAGCTGACTCTCCACTGAGCAGGGAGCCCTACATGGGCTAGATCCTAGGACCCTGGGATCATGATCTGAGCTAAAAGCAGGCACTTAACTTACTGAGCCACCCACACACCCCAAGAAGCCAGTTTTTCTAGGACCTTGTAAGCCTCTATTAGTCCTGGCTTGTTCTCTAAGATTGGAAGCCACTGGAAGAATTTGAGCATAAGAGTGACGTAACCTAGCTTTATTATTTAAAAAGTTTTACAGCAGAAAGGAGCAAGGATGGAAAGATCACTTAAGCTACTGAAAGAATCCAGGGAAGAGATAATAGAGACTTAAAAGATGAGAGTTGCCACAAGAGAGGATGAGAAGTGGTTGGATTCTAAGTATACCTCAAAGAGAAAGATGATGATAGTTGCTGATGGATTGGCTGTGAAATATAAAAGGAGAACTAAGGACTCCCAAGATTTTTGGCCTCACAACCACCTAAAAGGATGATGCTGCCATTAACTGAGTTGGGAAAGATTGTACACAGAGCTGGTGTAGAGCAAAATTTAAAAACTAGGACCTCAGTTTTGGTGCTTATACCTCCATGAGGAAATGCTGACTAGGAAGCTGAAGATATGAGTAGAGTTCAAGAAAAGAGATGAGCACTGTAGAGGCCATTGGTATTAAGAGGCACTTCAATCTGTGAAAATGGATGTGCTCACCTGAGGAATAAATAGAATGGACGTGGGGAATAAAGATAAATAGGAAGAATGGAAGTCCAAGGACTAAGCCTCAGGGTATTTGAAGGTTTAGTGGTAACTGGAGGTGGAACTAGCAAGACATTTAAGAAGGAGCAGCCAACAAGAAGATATGGCAATCAACAGAGTCAGATGCTGCCATAAACTCAGAAAACAAGAACCATGAAGTGACCCTAGATTGCGAAGGATGGGTTATCAAGGGCCTTGGTAACAACAATTTTATGAAGTGTGGGGGTGGAAGCCTGACCAGAGTGGGGGCAAGAGGAAACTGGAGCAAGAAATTGGAGTTAACATATTAAAAAAAAAATTGTTTTACCATATTTTACTCTAAAAGAAAGGAGTGAAATGGGGAGATGCCTGGAAATCTAAAGGCTAAAGAGGTTTTTTGTTATTTTTAAAGATTTATTTATTCATGAGAGACAGGCAGAGACATAGGCAGAGGGAGAAACAGGCTCCCTGCGGGGAGCCTGCTGCAGCACTCGATTCCAGGACCCCAGGATCACGACCTGAGCCAAAGGGGACACTCAACCACTTAGCCACCCGGGCATTCCATGAGTATTTTTTTAAGATGTAAGAAATAACACATTTGTATACTGACAGGAAAGGATCTAACAGAGGGAAAATTTAAGATGAGCGGGAGAGAACCACTAGAATAATATCCTTGAGTGCCTAATCTGGGATGGGATCCAGGACACCAGGAAATATGTGTGAGTGGGTGTGTGTCTATGTCTGTGTGTTTCAGTCACATGTAGCTACCCATGGTCAGTCATGGAATAAGGAGAGCTAAATTTAACCAAAGGTGAGGTTTTAATCAAAGTCAAGTGAGTACAATAGAGAAAGAACGTATGCAGTGGAGTGACAAGCCACAGAATCTGACCTGGATAAGGAAGAGGGCTGAGGGAGAGAAAAAAAAAAGAGTCACAGATGGTATCATTAGTGGATCAGACACCAAAGTGCTGTGTGGAGTGAGCTGAAATATAAAAGGTGGTGGAACACAACAGAATGCTTCAAACTGAGAGCATGGAAAAGGTGCAATTCTTGGTAATGCAGGATCCAGGGCATGACCGAAATAGGGCGTAGCAAAGGTAGAGTGGACAAGATCCCAGAAGAGAGAGAACAGGAACCCAGAGGTCAGCAAATTAAAAGAAATGTGAGGGATCCCTGGGTGGCGCAGCGGTTTAGCGCCTGCCTTTGGCCCAGGGCACGATCCTGGAGACCCGGGATCGAATCCCACGTCGGGCTCCCGGTGCATGGAGCCTGCTTCTCCCTCTGCCTGTGTCTCTGCCTCTCTCTCTCTCTCTCTCTCTCTCTCTCTCTCTCTCTCTGTGACTATCATAAATAAATAAAAATAAAAATAAATAAATAAATAAATAAATAAATAAAAATAAAAGAAATGTGAATATAGGTATTCAAATCACTAAAAGTGATGTGAAGAGTAGTTCTGGGGACAGTGACAGTGAGCCAGGGCTGAAATCTTGAAGGATTATAAGAACCTGAGAGTCTACAGATGACTGCAGAAAGGAGGGGCAGCATGCACTGTACAGGAAAGAGCTCCAGTGGGGAATGGGGGCCACATGTGGTTGGCAAAGTCCACAGGAGTCAGACAAGGGGCTTCACAGCCCTTGTTAAATATTTGGCTTTTATTTTTATTTATTGAAATAAAATTTAATGGAAAAATGGTTAATAATTGTGAGATTGTGATCAGACCCCCTGTTGTCAAATATATGCCCAATACAAATTTTAAAACCAGATTTAAACTAGTTTCTGTAAAATGAATGATTGGTATCGAGTTCTCACTGTGGCTTCCCCAAGACATTCTAAAATTCTACAATTAGTTGCTTCTGTCTAGATGGCTTTACTTTATTATCTTCAGTGAGTTGACAATTAGTTTTAAGTCATAAGTCAAGTAAGATAAAAGAAAGACATTTAGTCTAATCTTCTGATTTATACTTGGTCAGCTGTATTCACCTGGTGACAATGAAAGGTGAATTTTTTAAAGCTTCACTGTTGCTACTTTTTATTTATGTATTTTAAGACACATCAGAAACCACCATATTTGCAGAGTGTGGTTCAGATACTCACAGGCACATGGAACCTTGCAAAGCTCAGACATTATTAGCCTGAAGGAAGACTTCTTAAAGAAAATTTTAGTTAAAAGAAAAATTAGCAAGTTAAAATGATTAATTTAAAAAATTCAGGTTAGATTTATTAGAACAAGGTGAACAAATTATAAGTTCTTTTCTCAGTTAAAATAATGCTGTTATTTGGGCTGATTTCAAATATTTTTTTCTGCCCTTTGGCACCTCTCTTTAGCTAATTTCATAAGATGGAACACTGCAAAAATGAGAATTAAATGACTAAACAGAAATCTTCCTTTTGTATTAACCCACTCAACATCGTTCATGTTTCTGAATGGCTTATAATTTTTATAAGAGCTGACTATTTTACACTAAAGTTTGCCCACTATTAGGAAGTTTCCAGAGAAGATTTAAGCTCAATTTGATAAACAATAAGTGTTCAAAAACATGCTCATTTCTTCTGAAGTTTGGAAAGTGATTTGTATAAATAGGCATGCATCCAATTTCCTTTTTTATACTACTTTTCTCTTTATATCTCTGAGAAATTTTAGATGCCTTCCTCCATCAAATAGTACTTGGTAACAAGAACTTACCACACATTTGGGGTGATATCGTCACTCTGGGACCTCCAAGGGTGGGTTTCATAAATGGCTTCTCCATTGACTTTCAGCCAGGTCCCCATTTGCCTCAATCGCTCCTCAAAAATTACAGAAATGGTGCCATCATGTGTGGGCCCAATATTCATCAAAAGATTTCCTCCACATGAAACTGTTTCTACAAGTTGCTAAAAAATTAAGAATAAATAATTAGGTAGACGAAACAATTCCACTGTGAATGTGTTAATAATATGTTGCATTTATGTGCTTACACCTGCGTATGTAATCAGTATCCAGAAGAACAGAAAATAGAATAAAATACAGACCACTGACCTATATAAATCATAAAAAATAATTTTCACACACTCACACAATTAAGAATATTATTTTAACAGTCACCAGAAGTTTTACTGTACCTTCACTAGCTCTTTGATTGTAAGATAGTCATCAATCCCAGCATCTCTCCTGTAGCCCCAGGAAAACTTGTCTATTGTCATGCAATTTTCCCATTTATGAGGCAAAAGATGTCCTGGGTCGTAACGATCACTGCAGGTATAATAGCCGCCATGCTTACAAATGGTACCGTATCCCCACCGGTCATTGGTGACAACTGTGTCCCGAACTGGGCTGAAATATAATTTTTAAATACAATGTAAAATATTTTACATAAAGGGAAATATCACTGAAAAGAGATCTAACTGAAATCCACTCCTAAAAATAATCATAGCATAATATAATGCAAAGAACATGGTTTTGAAGTCAAATACCTGTGTTGGTTGCAATCCTGGCTCTGTCACTTTCTAAGCTCCCTGC
The DNA here is from genome assembly GCF_003254725.2 of Canis lupus dingo. Classification (NCBI taxonomy): domain Eukaryota; kingdom Metazoa; phylum Chordata; class Mammalia; order Carnivora; family Canidae; genus Canis; species Canis lupus. Next base: position 35,035,547 of record NC_064243.1, read on the forward strand.
CCCAAAGTAAGTGACCTAACTCCTCTGAAGAATCAATTTCCTCATCTGTTATGAGAACAGAAATAATTTATGTAAAACACCTAGCTCAGTAACCAGCACATACAGCACTTATAAGACTATTATACTATTATTTGAAGCTCCTTGTCCCACATATTATGAATGATAGCCAGAAGTGAATTTACACTCAAAACATTCTTCTCACCTAGGACTGAATAATCTCATATATATATATATATATATATATATATATATATATATATATATATATATATATAATCTAGCCTTTCTCTTAAAACTGTGCCTGATTTTGAAAAATCTTCGGAAAGTTGAATGTTGCCACCATGGAATTTATAGTGGCATGAAATAATCCCCATAGTATTATTATCAGAGCTCCTGCACCTCCCCACATAAAAGAGAGTTTGACTTCCAAGCTGAAGTGACCGATTCCCACTCCTTACCCTTTAGAAGTACCTGAAGACACTGCTGCTATAAGTATCAAGAGCTCCCCACAATTCTTATGTGCACCTACGTGTGTGTCCAGGGAACACACGTAGAACACTCCTTGACTTCAGAGCACTATACCGAGTATTTTCTAGTTACAAATATAAATTTGGTCCATGTGGTTTAAGCCTAATAGAAGACCTCAGCCAGAACTCCTTGTTCTAATGGAGCAGTCTGGAACATTGCTGGAAAGCAACAGGTAAAGAATAGGAAGTGAGAGTGCTGATGTAGGAAAGGAGGAGACAGACAAGAGTGACAGTGACGGAGCAGCAAAGAGGATCAAAGAGTCAGAAGATAAAAAGAAGGAAAAGAGGAATTAAAATGCACAGCATCACAAAGTTATGAATTGTCTCAGAATAGGAGATGAAAAGGGGGACCCACAAAATTAATGTTTTCAAAGTTCTTGATTTTGTGATTTTATTTTATTTTTTTTTTAGTGATTCCATTTTTTTTGTGATTTTAGTGATTTCAAAATCAGACTGTTGAGTTGTATTTGACTCCTGATTTGTAACTCTCACTGACTGATTACTCTGAGTAAAATCTGATATATCTAAGAGACATTATTTACAAGGATTTCCTCCTACCTCACACCATAGATGAACCTGAAAGGGAGTATTTCACAAAGCAAGGGAACTCAAACATTATACATGTATGTGGAACATTTAGGGTCATTACAGCAATCTAATAGCATACACACCTTTTGTTATATAACCAGGCTAAGAAGCCTGTGCTGTTCCAGTAGTAATCAGGGGCATCTGCATCACCATCTGACCACAGGATCTCTGGCTGATACTTGTTCACTAACTCATAGAGTTCTGGCAGCATCTTAGAAACTGGAAATTGTTGCTGTTGGAATGACCTGGACTTATCCTCAAGGAAGAGTGGATGAAACCATTCAAAAAGGGAATAGTACAGTCCAAAACGCAGATCGGTCCTGTTCCTAATGGCCACCTCAAGTTCCTTGACGAGGTCCCTCTTCGGCCCCTCATCTACAGCATTCCAGTTCCAGGAATACTTTGAGCCCCACAAGGTAAAGCCTGCACAATTATATTGAGTCTTTGTGAGAATGTGAACCTGTTTAGCAAATTTCCACCTATACAAATGCCAAAACAAATTAGATAGTACATGTGACATACAGAAACTTTTACAACTGTGTTATGGCACTCTTTCATACACACGTTCTGCTTTTATACGAGCAACAAATGAGAATTTGAACAAGGTGGAGCCAAGATTTTTTTAATTAACTTTCTGGGTACCCCTTTGTAGTCTGTGTAGTCTGATGTATCTCCTATATTTTTCCTCTTAGAATATAAGCCTCTTGAGGGGCAGCATGAAACCTGCAGTGTTCCCTGATATATCCCCCAGCCAACTGTTAGCACAGGGTCTCGCATAAAATCAACAATCAACACAAGCAGATTACAGCTAAGATGGGAACATCTTCCATGTCTACCATGCTAAACGATGACTGCTACTACTTATAATAAAGATCCTGACATGCACTCCTGCAAAAGTCTTGCTTGTCTCCTAAACCAAAGATCAAAGTACGTTTCCTGATTTGGGGATAATTTTATGTAGCATGAGTCTTAGAATACTGGTGATCCATATCTAATAGTAAATCTTTCACCTCATCGTTCATCATTTAGCACCAGAAGGGGAAAAGACACTACTCCCCAGTAGTTCTATACTTTAAAATATTCCCATTTGTAATCTCATCCTTCTCTAAATTCATAAACTTAGAGGTTTCTCTTTAAATTACTGAAATTACCTACCAACTAAGTGGGTAAGAAAAATAATGTGTCTGCCATTAAATAAGTACTTTGACATGATTCATATTTTAAAACGAATTTGGGGGCACCTGGGTGGCTCAGTGATTGAATATCTGCCTTCGGTTCAGGTCATGATCCCAAGGTCCTGGGATCAAGTCCTGCATCAGTTCCCCACAAGGAGCCTGCTTTTCCCTTTTTCTATGTCTGCGTCTCTGTCTCTCTCATGAATAAGTAAATAAAATATTTAAAAAACATTTGCATTTAGATTATTCTGTTTAAAAACATTAGAAATTCTATATACATTGAAATAATATAAAAGCCTCAAAAATTTTAATTAGCGCCTAGGAGCATAAGTACATTGTTACTATCCCACTGAAATCTAAATGAATCTTTAAGAATAGATACACATAAGGCACTTTGTATCTACTCTCATAAAGTAGCATAAGTTTAAGATTGACAGTCTTCAGATTCATTTTCAAGAAGCTTTTAAAACAGCTCACTCTTGTTCCAAAGGTGGTTGTAGTAAGCTTCAACGCAGTGCCAATATTTAAAGTCCTATTCAAAATATTTCAATTTGGAGGTATCTGGTTGGCTTACTCAGTAGAGCATGCAAATCTTGATCTCAAGGTTGTGGGCTTGAGCCCCATGTTGGGTTGTAGCGATGACTTAAAATAATAATAAATGTTTCAAGTTGACAGTCTCTATTTGCCAGACAGTATTAAAACCCACAAGGGGGCGCAGCCCGGGTGGCTCAGCGGTTTAGCACCGCCTTCAGCCCAGGGCCTGATCCTGGAGACCCGGGATAGAGTCCTGCGTCGGGCTCCCTGCATGGAGCCTGTTTCTCCCTCTGCCTGTGTCTCTGCCTCATTCTCTCTCTCTCTCTCTCTCTCTCTCTCTCGAATAAATAAATAAAATCTTAAAAAAAAAAACACAAGGGTCTTTGTCACCACCATAAAAGCTCACAGAGAGATCTTCCTGTCTATTAAGCTCAGTGGTTTTTTTTTTTCCATAAAGCAATGAAAACATGAGTCCTAGAAAGTTTACAAATGTGGGCTTCATTATTTGTCCTCAAGGTAGCATTAAAAGTTATTTTATTTTTAAATAATGTCACTATGTAATACTTTGTGCCATACAACTTAATGAGTTCCTAGACATCAGAAAATCATCATGTTCACAAGCAAATACACTTTTTAAATATCTACCTCAGTAATAGAAACATCTATAGGAAAAAGTCATTAAGCCACTAGAATGTACCCAAAGGGAAGAGTATTCTAAGATAATTGCAGATATTTGGTTTGGGTTCTTCCCTTCTATTCCCCTCCCTACTCGTGGAGAAAGCACTAAGGCAAAATTGCTTATACCAAGGCAAAGATGGCCATGCAAAGGAAATTGTCAAATGAAGTAACATGTGGTTGGAATAGTAACAATTTATTGATGTTTCCTGGATCTTTTGGATACTGGAACAGTAATGGGTGGAAACTCTCCTATTAATGTAGGACCACTGTGATGGATAATTTTATGTGTCAACTTGACTAAACCACGGGGTGCCCAGATATTTGATTAAATATTTTTCTGGGTATGTCCACAGGGGTGTTTCTGCATGAGGTTAACATTTAAATAGGTAGACTGAGTAAACAGATTGCTCTCCCCAGTGTGGGTAGGCCTCAGCCAATTTTTGAAAACCTAAACAGAATAAAAGACTGAGTAAGAACTCTCTCTGCCTGTCTGACCTCACACTTTCTCCTGCCTGGGGGCTTAGACTTGGACTAGAACCTAAATCATCATCCACTTTCCTGGTTCTCAGACCTTTACACTCAGACTAGAACTATATTGCCAGCTCTCCTGGGCCTGGACTTCTCATCTCCACAACTCCTTGACCCAATTTCTTATAATAAATCTCTTTTTATTTATCATACTTGCACCTGGTTCTGTTTCTCTGGAGAACCTTGATGAATACAACCACTGTGTTTCCTTTTGGATATTCTTCTGCCACCTCTGACATTTATGGGCACCATTACAGGTCCACAGATTTCCTTCCAGGTGATCTGTGTCACTTTCATCACTAGCAAATTGTCCACCATTTGGCCATCTAAGAGTTGGCCAAAAGTGCAGCAAAGTGTGTCAGTTATGACACAAGACTACATAAGCACAATCCCCATGGTGATGGAGCCTTCCCAGAATGCATTACAGAGGTATAATGAAAGGAAAGTGGTGGCTCGGTCACAGTGAGGTGTCAGACTCTTGGTATCAGCCCAGGTCATGATCTCTGGGCTGGGCACAAAGTCTGATTGAGATCTTCTGTCTCTGCCCTTCCTCCCTCTCTCTCTCTCTCTCTCTCTCTCTCAAATAGGTGAATAAATAAAATATTTTTTTAAAAAGTTAAAAGTTAAGTTATGGCTTAAAAAAAAGTTAAGAGGGCAATTCTAATTCTAATTATAAGCTTGGGAGCTGCAACCCACATCTCACTTCAAATAGCTTCATATGAAATCTTGGAAATATCGTTAAATATGCACATAACAAAATGTGATTTTTCTTGTTTTTGTTTTTGTTTTTATGTGAGGGTGTCTGATCCTTCTACAAACCTAATGCCTCTCAACTGGATGGAATATATGGTCCTTTAAATTACAGGCAAACATCAGTAGCCACTAACTGCTGCTCCTAAGAGAAAACTGATTTCATGTGTTTTAGTTTCTTCTTCTGAAAGAACTACTTTATATTTCATAATTAATTGTCAGTGTTTGTAAATGTTGCACTTATTTACCTTCATGATGTTTGGAAGTTAAGACGATGTATTTGGCACCAGAAGCCTGAAAAATATCTGCCCAGTGGCTCGCATTAAAAAACTTTGCTGTAAATAGTGGTCCGAAATCTTCATATTTGAAATTAGGAGGGTAATTATTTTTCATAAATTGCACATATGTCGGTATCTTTTCCTTTTGCCAATACCACCTAAAGGGAGAAAGAGAAACAACATATAAAGCATACATATAAACATTTGAAATAATTGCCCCAGCTCCCTTTACAAATTCCCCCTTACTCAAATATTACCTAGATTCTTTCTCACTTCCCCATTAGTTTGACTTTGCCTTAAAGAAGGCTTATATAAACTTTCATTTTCCATCTATTCCTCTGAACATTCTAGACTACCCCACCACCTATTTGCTCTTAATTCTTCATGGTTAAATCACAGCATGTAGTATGTATCTTTATATAGTCCTTTGCAACATCAGCCACAGTCTTCAAAAGGAAGATAACATGCATGTTTTATATTCACTAGCAAAGAACAAGTGAAGGTGTTGGCAACAGTAAAATTAAGATGATACTGTTATTTTAATATATTGACTCAGCCTTTAAGGATTACTTGTTATGCATTCATTCTGAGCAAGGCCTTCCTGCCTTTGGACAAGGTTGTGTGAAGCAATGCCTGGCTGTCACCATGTGACCATGAAGGGACAAGTCAACAAGCTGAGGATGACCGAAATAGGTTAGTTCTTTGATTTCATCAATGAGACAACTGCCTCTAAATTTATTGCTGTCTTGGGAAAAAAGAAAAAACAAAACAAACCCCTATTATTACATCATTTATTTAGGTTTCCTGTACCTTGAAATGAAAGTATCCTAATTGATCCATGATGCATTTTTGCATTTTAAATTGAACTACAAAAGAGAAACTGGGACAGGACAGAAAGTTGAACAAGGATAAAGGATTTCTTTTTCTCCCAACAAGGTTTAATTTGAACCTGCATTCTCTACTACAGTCTAGTTACTTTTCAAATTCCATACTAGTAGAGATGAAAAGAGGCACTTACTGTAAACAATCCATCCTTTATATGTGGGCTTGAATTCCCATTAAGGACAGTCAGATATACTTATCTCCACCATTGACTGTCCTGAGTCAAATTAGGGTGCGGAGCAGAGATTTAGAGAAGACACAGAGGGAAATCATAGATAATTAAAGAATCTTTTACAGGGTTGGGGCATCCAGATGGCTCAGCAGGTTAGGTGTCTGGCTCTTAGTTTCATCTTAGGTCATGATCTCAAGATTGTGAGATCAAGCCCTGGGTAGGGCTCCACACACATCACGGAGTCTGCCTCTCTCTTTCCCTCTGCTCCTCCCCCTACTTGTGCACTCTCTCTCTCAAATAAATAAAAGCTTTTTAAAAAAATCTTTCACAGATTTTTTTTCCAGACCATCAGAAATATATTCTAGTTATTTTTTTTTAACACTTTTTTCTTTTCTTGAGAGAGAGAGAGAGAACATGAACAGGGCGGATGGGCTTAGGGAGAAGCAGACTCCGAGCTGAGCAGAAAGCCCGATGTGGAACCGGATCCCAGGACACCAGGATCATGATCTAGTTGAAGGCAGAGGCTTAACCAACTGAGTGAGCCACCTGGCACTCTCTAGTTAGTTTTATATAAGCAGTATCTTTATTGAGGTCAAAATAAACAACCCTGTGTTTAATTGTAGAAAATGAAAAAAACATTGCAAAGAATAATATGACTCAAAACTAGTTATTTTTGGTACAGCACTAGTCTCAACATCAAATCCTCTTCTAGCACCAAACGTATGTTTTATATTCACTAGCAAAGAACAAGTGAAGGTGTTGGCAACAGTAAAATTAAGATGATACCTAATATTCCTGCTTAAACAAAATGATAACATATAATTTATTATATGTTATGAAGGGAAGAAAATCTTGATATGAGGGGAAGAAAATCTGGTTTTGTATCTGGCTAATCTGAAACACTTAAAAATAAATTCAAAGTGCCTTATAGCAGTAAACTTGCAAACAGAGATTTATGAAATCCTGAAGTAAAAATGTCTGGTTATATACAATAGAGGGGAAAGAAAGAGTCCCTTGTTTTACAAGTTGATTTCAAAAGAGTATACGAATAGTACTCCATAGTTTACACAGTTCTTTGACATCAGTTGGCCTAACTTAATTAAAAAAAAAAAAAAGGTTACTGCTTGCAGATAGTCAATGTCTCAGTAGAAAGTGGTACAATGTATACAAGTAATGTTAATATAATACCTAGTTTATACTCTATTGTATCTACTATACATTGCATATATTAAATTGGATGCGTACTATGTATATAGTATAAAATCAAGTTAAATACTCCTTTATTTTCTTATTTTACACAAGAATATATTATATATGTGTGCATGTTATATATGTATACATTTGTAACATTTCTATCTTGAAGAATTTAATACCTGAAGTATTTAATCGGCAAAGTTATATGAAACAATTAAAAATTGTAAGAGATTACATGTGCATTTTTACATAGATCTCAAGAGAGCCTAAAGAACAATTTTGTGCAGCACTTTTCATATAATAATCTATTAATAGGGAATTTTTTTAGGCTAACATTCTAGAATTTTTTTTAAGTAGGCTCTGGGAACCCAGTGCAGAGCTCAACAGGGGCTTGAAGTTGGCACCAGAGATCAAGGCCCCAGCTGAGATCAGATGCTTAACTGACTAGGCCTCCTTCTAGAACCTTTTTTTAATTCCTACAGCCACACGTGGTAACATCTTGACTTTAAAGAGCCTCGGTGTCCATCGACAGATGAACGGATAAAGAAGCTGTGGTCTATGTATACAATGGAATATTCCTCAGCCATTAGAAATGACAAATACCCACCATTTGCTTCGACGTGGATGGAACTGGAGGGTATTATGCTGAGTGAAGTAAGTCAGTCGGAGAAGGACATTTTATGGTCTCATTCATTTGGGGAATATAAAAAATAGTGAAAGGGACTAAAGGGCAAAGGAGAAAAAATGAGTGGGAAACATCAGAAAGGGAGACAGAACATGAGAGACTCCTAACTCTGGGAAACGAACTAGGGGTGGTGGAAGGGGAGGCGGGTGGGGGTGACTGGGTGACGGGCACTGGAGGGGATGAGCACTGGGTGTTATGCCATATGTTGGCAAATTGAACTCCAATTAAATAAATAAATAAAATAAATAGTCAAGCCTCGCCGCTCCTGCCGCGCCCCCCGCACAGCTGGGTTGATTTGGGTCACTGGGCGGCTACAGCGTGGTGACCACAGCGGACCGTGCAGCCGAGGACGCTGGCAGCCGCGAGGCGGGGGAGCCGGGGAGCCGGGGGAGCCGGGGAGCCGGAGGGGGGCGGGGGAGTGGGAGGGGAGCGTGGGGAGGGGGGAAGGGGGGGAGTGGGGGGAAGGGGGGAGCGGGGGGAGCCAGGGAGCGGGGGGGGAGCGGGGGGAGCCGGGGAGCTGGGGGGCAGCGGGGGGGGGGGGAGCGGGGGGAGCCGGGGAGCGGGAGGGGAGCGGGGGGGGGGAGCGGGGGGGGGGAGCGGGGGAGCCGGGGAGCGGCCCGCTCGGGCGGTTCCGCGGCGCCCTGCGCACCTCAGCCCCGGAAGGGCCGCGGCGCGGAGGCCGGGAGCGGGAGCGGGAGCGGGGGGCGGGGGGGGGGAGCCCGGCTGCAGCCGGGGCGGGGCGGGGCGGGGCGGGGGAAGCCCGCGGAGGGGCGCGCTCACCAGAACCACTCGCTCCCGAAACTGGGCACGGAGAACACGCCCCAGTGGACGAAGATGCCGAACTTGGCGCGGTCGAACCAGGCCGGCAGCGGGCGGGCGTCCAGGGACCGCCAAGTGGGGTCGTAGCGCGGCGCGCGGCGGGCGGCGGCGGGCGGCGGCGGGAGCAGCAGCGGCGGGAGCAGCAGCGGCAGCAGCAGCGGCGGGAGCAGCGCGGGGCCGAGCCCGGGGGCCGCCGGGGGCCGCATGTCCGCGCGCCCCGCTCGGCCTCCCAGCGCGTCCTTCCGCGTCTCCGGCGGAGCAGGCCCAGCCACGGTCACCTGACGGCGCCGTCGGGGCGGAGGAGCCCTCCCGCAGGCGTGGCAGTGGCTGCAGCCCCCGGGGCGGCCGGTGCTCCCCAGCAGGCCCGAGGCCGCTCAGCTCTCCGAGTCGCTCTGTGCGCCCGGGGGGTGCGGGGGACCGAGCTCAGCCTTCTGCAGGAGCGGCACGACCCTGACAGACTGCGGGGGAGCGCAACGCGACCGACCCGGCTCGGCGGAACCCTGGACCCCGAGGCCAAGGCGGGAAACCTGCAGCGGGTCACCCAGGACCTTCCAGCTCATTCTCGGGCCTCTGTATCCCCCCCCCCCCCACCGCCACTCGCCCACCAGGCTTCTGAGTGTGTTCGAACTGTGGCTGTCCACCTGGAGGCCTGTCGGGTGAAATCCCAACAGTGTCCGATTCAGGTTGGGAGCCCAGAATCTGCATTTCTAACCGAGTCCTAGAGGACACTGATGTTGCTGGTCCCGGTCACCAAACTCTGAGAATCACTGCGTTAGAAAAACATGACGCTCTCAGGTGAAACCCACCGCATGAATGTTTAAGAAATCTGCAGGCTTGGGAAAAACAGCCAGAAACTTGGAATGATTAATCAAAGGACATCATTAGAAGCTCACCTCTCCCCTTCATAAGTACTTTTAGGGTAAAACCAGAATTCCTTCTGCTCCTGCAAAACCCCTCTCGGCCCTTAATGGACCAGTTCAAATGTCACCTCCTCCCAGCTTTCCGTCGCCGCCTTCCCTTCCAAATGTTTTACTACCCAGCATGTGTTCCAATTAACATCTCATTCCAACCAATAACAGGATTCCATTGATGCTTTTGTAGTTAGGACCACACAGATCTTAGTTCCCATTAGGCTGTAGCTTCCTGAGGACAGGGATGGCAACCGTTTCTGTAGTTTCTGAATTTAAAGCAGTGCCTGGTATGGAGCAGCCCTTAAAGCATATTTGTTGAAGTCCTTCCATGAAGGACTGGGTTCTAATTATTGAGCTTTATGAAAGAACAAAGAAGGAAATGACACCAACTGTCCTATCTCTCTGCAAAGACATGGGAGCAGCACCCCAGGTAGAAGGGCAGTTCCCCCTCTTGATGCAGTGTTAATGGCTCTCCAGGATCGCAGCTCCACCATAAGGGCCCCCTAACTTCCCAGAGCAAGGGGCTCTCCTGGAAGAGAGGGATCGGGGAATCTGCTGAACGTGCACTACCAATTGCAATAGCCTCAGTGATAAATGGGGTGATAATTTTTATTATTCTAGGGGCAGAGGGCAGGATTCCCCAAGATGAGCCACTTTGGCATCATCTATCCTGAGCTGAAGGCAATAGAGACCCTATGAGCTCAAGAGAAACGTTTGCCCCTTCCTAAACTAGGGGTCTTTCCCAGAATAAGAGTTACTAGCTGAGGTAAGTTTTATCTGAGTGTATGGCAGGGGTAATAGCCAATTACCAAACATCTGCTCTTCCCGATTGCCCTGTGAACTGCATTCCTTCCCTGTAAAGTCCCAGACCCCCCCGCCCCCTTCTCCTTGGTTCAGGATGACATGTAGACCTCATTTTGCCTGACTCTCTTTGGAACTTCCATGCCTGTGTGGATTCTCCTTCTGTATATGATTGAATTTAGTTTTCTCCTGTTGACCTATCCCAAGTCAATCTGATTCTTAGTCTAGCTAGATAGACCTTGAGGGGACAGGAATTCCTGCTTCCTGACAATTGGCATCATCAGCAGGACACTTGAACTTACTGGATGCATCTCATCCCAGTACTGCTGCAGCTGAGAGGTCCTGGGATATCTGTCATACAGCCAGCGGAATATAAGATTATTTACCATGTCAGCCTCCCAGAATCTCTATGAGCAAAGTCCAATGGAACAAGAGTGGTGAGAGTCCTTTTTCTCTTTGTAAATTTAGATTAGCAAGAGAATTGGGTGTTATACTATATGTTGGCAAATTGTTTTCCTTTGTCTGTGTCTTTTATGTTGCTTGTCATCTGTGGCTAAGGGACAACTTAGAAGTTAAAACTGCAAAATTCGTGGGTATGGGCTAAACATTTAAAAGCTGTTAGAGGGATCCCTGGGTGGCGCAGCGGTTTGGCGCCTGCCTTTGGCCCAGGGCGCGATCCTGGAGACCCGGGATCGAATCCCACATCGGGCTCCCGGTGCTTGGAGCCTGCTTCTCCCTCTGCCTGTGTCTCTGCCTCTCTCTCTCTCTCTCTCTCTCTCTGTGACTATCATAAATAATAAATAAAAGAAAAAAAAATTTAAAAGCTGTTAGAGTGCTCACCAGCTCAAGAAGACTCCCGTGGTGAGATATGTTGGTCACAGAATGGGTTAGATTGACACTGGGATACCCACCAACTTCAAGAAAATTTCCATGCCATGAGGTACACTGTAAAGCAACACATATTCCCTGACCACATGGCATATCACTCCTAGGTATTAGTTTGGTTCCAAGAGATCCAAGGCTTAGATAAAGCTGTTAGATTTTTTTGTTAGTCTTGTTCTATGTTCTGAGAGCATGGTTTGTGACAAGTAAGAATTTTCTCTTTGGTTACCACCATCTGGGTGAAGATGCACTTACCTGGGATATCTGTCATACAGCCAGTGGAATATAAAATTGTTTACCATGTCAGCCTCCCAGATCTATGATCCTTTATTCTACTGGCCACCAAGATTCACCTCAATAAGTATCTCTCTCTCTCTCTGACTGTTCCAGTTTTGGGGGATATTTATCATGAGAGGTTCTAGACCATAGGAACCTTTGTTGTCTCAGCTTTTGTTGCTTGGTAGTGCTGGAAAGTCTCATTCCAGAAGTTTTTGTTCAGTGTCAGAGATTAGTGAATATGACTGGAGGTATCTCACATTTTCATGGGAGACCAGAAACCCTGTTTTCACTACACTATCCTTACTGCCTATGCAACAAAGGCCTTTGTTTTTTTAGATTAATTTCAGGAGTAGGCTTTTGGATCATTAGGGCTACTACATCATCTATGCCCTCTCTGGATACTTGAGTCTTTGGGTAAGACATTAAAAGGTTTATTGGTTTGAGTCACTATTAATAGATCCTATTTGCCAATGGCTGGATGATGGATGATGGATCAATTAAATTACTCTCTCTCTATATATATATGTATATATATACATATATATATAGAGAGAGAGCATGTGAATGGTGGAGGGGGTCAGTTAGAGGGAGAGAGAAACTTAAGCAGGATCCATGCCCAATGTGGAGCCTGACTCAGGGCTCGCCCTCATAATCCTGAGATTATGACCTGAGCTGAAATCAAGAGACAGACACCTAAGCCACTGAGCCACCTAGGTGTCCCTATATATATATATTTTTATAAAAAGCTCTTAATTGTCTTATTAGTATAACAGCTAGCCTTATAGTCTTATAACAGACTCCCTTGACAAGATAGAAGCGTAGAAATTAAACTTAAGACTCAAAAACAAGTGTCCACATCCAATGTTAATTCCTTTCTTAAAACCCAGCCTCGGAGCACCTGGGTAGCTCTTTTGGTTAAGATCTGACTTCAGGGCAGACCAGGTGGCTCAGCGGTTTAGTGTCGCCTTCAGCCCAGGGTGTGATCCTGGAGACCCAGGATTGAGTCCCACGTTGGGCTCCCTGCATGGAGCCTGCTTCTCCCTCTGCTTGTGTCTCTGCCTCTCTCTCTCTCTGCATCTCTCTGTGTCTCTCATGGATAAATAAATAAAATCTTAAAAAAAAAAAAAGATCTGACTTTAAGTCATGATCCCAGGGTCCTGGGATTGAGCTCCCTGTTGAGCTCCATGTCACGCTCCTTGCTCAGGGAGGAGTTTGCATGTCCCTCTGCCTCTCCTCCTGCTTGTACACTCTCTCTCTCTCTTTCTCTCTCTCTCATAAATAAATAAATAAATAAATAAATAAATAAATAAATAAATAAATAAATAAATAAATAAACTTTTTAAAAATCCAGCTTAACCTGCTTCTTTTAACTTCCCTTTCCTTCAAATTTTACAGAGATTACTCTTGCCTAATCTCTAGGTTCTAAGTATATAGGTTACTCATGAAATGCTGAAAGCCAGAAAATATTTTAACCAAAGCATCCAAGACTGGCAATAAGGTTTGCTTTGCCCCTACCTTCCAGGGCTCTATAATCAGGTTCTGCCTGCTTTAGACATTCCTATACAATGTTACTTGCAGGTTTGACCCAGACCCCCAGCCCTACCCCACCACCACTGCAAAAAAATTTGTGTCCCCTGGGCAGCAGCAGGTCTTTTAAATTATAAAGCCATTTTACCTCATTTTCAAAAGATCCTACTGAATTTAGAAAGTAATCAGAAAGATTATTTGACTATATTCACAATCTTCCCTTCACTGAGGAAATAAATGATCCAAATTTCTCCTAGGCCCTCCTAGAAATGGTCTGCAGGAAGACAATATTCAGGCACTAATAGAAGCCTGAATTATGTACCCAGAAAAAAAGGGTTTTATAAAAATGCTTTCTACAGATTTTACAAAGACATAAATCTTTTGGTTCCCATTTTAGTTAAAGTTCTCCTTGATATAAAGAGGCAAATTTAGTTAAAAGATGGGCCAATCCCTTGATATTCAAGCTGTCTGTAGGAACAACTATCCTTATTTTATGAACCTCTACAAAACTAGAAATACAACTCTAGAAACAAGTTAAAGGCCACCTACCTTTACCAATCTCCAAACCTTGCCTGTTCACCTAGATATTATAAAAGATCAAGTCCTTGGAATAAAATTGTTCTGTACTTTAAATAAATTTTAGATAGCAATTACCCTGAAACTCTAGAAAAAAATTTTTTACATTCTTTCTCTGTTCCTTGGAATTATAAATCTTATCACATCTATGAAATGTTAACAGAGCCCACAATCTCCTGAGACCGAAAAAAAAAAAAAAAAGAGAGAGAGAAAAGTATTTAAAATTGGGCCTGTAATATCCTATTCACAAATATTACTAGAAACAAAAATTAAGATTTTGTTTATATCTTATTTGTGTATATTATGTGTGCATGTCCATGTATGTGATACGTGTGAGATATCTTCTCTACCTCTGGATGGTATTGCTAAAATTAATTTGTAAAAGAACTTTATTTAGTTGGTTCAAAGGCACACATTTGTAAGGCTTGGACATTCTAAAACTCAGAAAGATAGAAACTAACCCAAATGTTTTTCAAGTTCACATGATCTGGGAAAATATTTGGTATTAAAGCTAATTTAAGATTGCTGGTTCAGGGCAGCCCCAGTGGCTCAGCGGTTTACCACCGCCTTGGGCCCCGGGGTGTGATCCTGGAGACCCAGGTTCAAGTCCCACATCGGGCTCCCTGCATGGAGCCTGCTTCTCCCTCTGCCTGTGTCTCTGCCTCCTCTCTCTCTCTCTGTGTGTGTGTGTGTGTGTCCCTCTCATGAATAAATAAAATCTTAAAAAAAAAAGATTGCTGGTTCAGTTAAAATAGACCTATCTTTAGAATTATCAGCAGTAAATATAAAACTTTTATTCTGCTTGTGTTTTCTAAAAGTTACATAAGTTCATGATATCTCTATGCAAAATTCATCAAAAAAAACAACCTTTGAATACTGATTGACTTTGTCTAATGCCTCGTGAAGTGTTGTGGACGGTCTAAGCATAATTAAGAACAAGTAAATTAAAATAGATATAAATAAGATAAAATAATGAATATATGTTTACTTTTATCTTATAAAGAAACTAAAGACAAATTTAGGTCTGTTAGTAAACATGTTTTATGCTTTATTGAAAGATTGTACTTCTGGGCCACCAGGTGGCTCAGTCAGTTGGGCATTTGACTCTTCATCTCTGCTCAGGTCTTAAAATCATGGTGGTGAGTTTGAGCCCCTCAATGGGCTCCATGCTGGGAGTGGAGCCTACTTAAAAAAAAAAAAAAAGGATGGAAGGAAGGAAGGAAGGAAAGAAACTAAGATTGTACTATGAAAAACACTTTTCTAAAGATATGAAATATATTAATAAATTTGACAGTCTAAAGTATTCTGATGTAACAGGTTCACAACTGCTTATTAGTTTTCAGGAGCAATTAAGGTTGCTAAGCATTAAGAATTCTCTAAATACAGTAAAGACTACTAGAAATAATAAGGGAAACAACTATGTAAGAAAAGTAAGATACATGCTTTTGGTAAGAAAAAGTATAAAGAATAAAAATAAAAAATAAATTAAAAAAAGAATAAAAATATATATTTGTTGAAGGGAAAAAATAGTTTTGTCTAAAGTAAGGCTGGTTATTTAAAGAGGGAAATTTTAGGACAAAATCTAAATGTGTGAAAAAAAAGTTGTAGAAGATATATGGAAAAGAATCCTTGGAAAGAAATTTCATGTGTGCTCAGTACTGGCTAAGCCTAGAATAGTTTAAATGAGTAAATGAGTTTTAATATCAAAAGTACATTGGTGCAAAGTTTTTGTTTTCTCTTTGTTAAAAAGTACAAAGTTCTCTAGACCCATTGGCCTGGTCTTCTTAAGAAATTGTAAACAAAAATTTTTCTTTACTTTTTGTTTGCCTAAAAACAATGACTGTTTGCCAGATAATTTCCTATGTTTCTCAACTCTATGATTTCTTAGGAAAATTAGTCCTAATGTTAAAGAAACTAAATTTTGTTCACAACTATGTGACTTTCTGCATTTACCTTTGAAATCTTTCCTTGTCACTTTGGTTAAATAGGTAATTATTGTTTCATAATGACCTATAATCCTATTTAATCAAATGTTCAAATCTTTTGATTTTTTTTACATACTTCCTAAAATCAAATTCTAAAATGAAGTCTGTTGACCACATCTAGCTGAAACTTTCTAGCGAGCTCCTGAGACATTCAAAAGAAATTTTTTTATGAGGAATTAAATTAATGAGGCTTATTTGCTGTGTTAAATTACATGGGAAACATTGTCAAATAAGTGATATTAAACTCTCTTACATAATATTTATATACATACATTTTTAAAATAAGTTTGTAAAAATTATGTGGAACACCTAGAAATCTGATGTCCAGATTTGTCATTATCTCAAAGTGCTAAATGTCACAAAAATAACCAAATTTCTATGTCAACTGCATTGTAATGAACTCTAATCAGATCTTTAACCATGGCGATTTTTAAGTATTTTATCATTTATAGACTTTTATATACTTTATTCAAATGCTTTTATAAAAGTTTCCTGCAAATGTGCTTCATCTTCAATGAGACTCATGAAAAGAAAACAAAACTGAATACATGATTCTGATGATCTTAGATGAAACTGAACTAGTTAAAAATTTCCAGAACTAGTAGAAAAACTGGATTCAATCAGAACAAATTGAATCAGAATTAATAACATGGAGGGGACCAAATACAATGAGGAAGATAACTGTATGTTTCATGACTTCTTATTTGAAACATTGTTGACATTTTTTAAACTGTTTTGTTTTTTCCAGATTTAAGAGAACTTTACCTCTTACGCTGACTTACAGCAATTTGATGAAATATACCTTTGTGAACAAATTGAAACATTTATCTTTTCTCCCTACCTGAACCCTCCAAAATTCAGAAACTCTCACTGAATATTCTTATGTTTTGGTGATACTGTATTTATTTAAGTCCAATAGGAATCTGTTCTCCTTATGACAGGATATAATTAGAAACATTGGTTATATTACCAAAGCTTTGACCGGAATGTCATATTTAGAGAGACATGCATGGACTCAGATGTGACCCAATAGCTTTAGGTAACTAACATTGACTTTGTGAAGCCAATAAAGCCTCTTGGAAATATCAGTCTAATACTTCGCTTACAGAGTTCCCAGCAGCCTTACCAGGTGAGTACAGAAGATTGCTTCCTGGCACACGCAAGAATCTCATGATATTAGGGGGAACCTGAGAAGAAAGGAATTCACCCAAATTCATAGGTATTGCAGACAAAGTCTCATAGCAAGTGTTTGGCTTGGCTTCTGGTCTCAAAAGACTAGTAACAGTTCAATATAGAGATCTAATGAAAAGTTCCAGCAAAGCAGGCCTTAAAGAGTCTATATGGTCAACCATTATTCTTGCTGCTCTTATGTAAATAATCAGGCCAAGATTTTTTTTTTTATATAAACTTACTTTATAAACAAATTAGTGTCAGTTTAGTTATTTTTGGTTAAAAAAAAGAGTGATAATGGAGAAAAATATGTTTCAATAACACATGCTTGTAGCTATTAGATTTTAATGTTATTTATTATAAGCTGGACTAGATCCTAATTTCTTTGTCTCCTCTCATGCCTGGCCACAACTCTCCAAACTAGCATTTTGATTTTTCTCCACCTTTCTGACTTGGAATCATTTGAGAACTAACACTGCCCTACAAACTAAATATAAACAACTTGATGTAAACTTCGTCAAGTTTGAGAAATTACTGCATCTCACGAATACAGAAGATGTGTGGTTGCTCAGCAGGCCAAAGAGCATTAGAGACATTTGAACTATGAACCAGGAGGGTCTGTCAGATGGCCACTACCTAAAGATGCCGTCACTCTACCTAAAGATACTTGAATCTGACATTTAAAAGTCTTCTCAACTGGCTATCCTCAGAATTCAGAAACTGGCTTAACACTTGAACTAATCATTAGCCATTGTTTTTCGTTTGTGTCCATAGCAATGCCTCTTACTTCATATCTGATTATTTGAACCATAGGCCTAACTTGGAGAATACACCTGAAATGAGTTTGACTGTTATTGTCAAGACGAACAGACTGGTTCAGTGAGATGAAACAACCTCCCAGCTCAAATTTTAACATGTGAAACCAGTTCCCTCAAAGGAGGGAACTGTAGAGGCCCTGGGCCAGGAGGCCCCAGGATGGGCTACTTTGGTATGAAGATTATTCCGAGCTGAATAATCAGCCCCTCCCTTAACTACCTAGAAGAATCTAAATTGAAAGACTGCTGTCTCTGAGCTCCCTGCTGCCATGAGCTTCCTTAAAAGTTTCCTGCAGCCTGGGTTGGCTGGGGGGCTTTAGCAGCAGCAATTGGGTCCTACAGTTATGCTGCACAGGCAGGACCTCTGCACCAGCACCCTCTATATGCCCAAAGCTGCATGTCCTGGTTAGTCAGCTCTGGATGAGGGTTCTTAGTAGAATACTCCACCATGAGTTTGCATGCGGTATCCAGGGACCTAAATGCCTGTCCACAAGAGTATTTGTGTGTTAGGGTAAATGCCACATTTGGAGAAGATTTTTAGAAATCTGCTGCTGATGAAAAGGAAGACAGTGATGAGGGCCTTGAACCTATTGGTAAATTTAGATTTTTTCCTCACAATAAACCAGCACCGCGGGCAGCATTTACTGCAGTGTATGAATGCCAGGCTTTGCGTCCAGATCTGTGGACAAAGAATCAGATGACTATGATAAAGAAGTATAGAATGTAGAAGCACAGGAACAGGGGCAGGGGACATCCCTACATTTTATACATGAAGGATTATCCCATTTAACAATGGAAAGCCAAGCCACATTGGAGAGATGAGAAGGAAGGCTTTCTCCATCTGTGGGCGGCCAACATAACATGGCTGGAGTGTGGACAAAAGATACAGTAAGAGATAAAGAAGATTGGATGGAAGTGGATACTATATCAACAGTTGCCGGCAAATTTGAAGATGCAGATGTTGATCACTGAAAATGATGTATGCCACTTTGGAATTCTTTAAAAGCAAAGGAGAGAATTTTGTGCCTCTTCAACTACGGAGTGGGTATTGATGAAAGTCTTTTTCCTTCTCTAAAAGGTATCTGAACCAGTTCTTTTTCTGAGAGAGACTATACTGAGACAAGTTGTAACCAGCAGAGTCTATGACCATTGTTTTGAAGATTAATTTTTATTAAATTTTTTTATATGATATCCACCCCCAACATGGTGCTCAAACTCAACCCTAGGATCAAGAGTCGCATGCTCTACCAACTGAGCCAACCAGGTGCCCTGTGGCCTTCATTTTAAAAGGCATATTAGCAGGACACCTGGGTGGCTCAGTCGGTTAAGTGTCTGCCTTCAGCTCAGCTCATGATTCCAGGGTCCTGGGATCGAGCCCTACATTGGGCTCTCTGCGCAGCAGGGAGCCTGCTTCTCCCTTTCTCTCTGCCTTCTCCTTATGTTCTCTGTCAAAAAAGTAAACAAAGCCTTTAAAAAAAAATTTAATGGTGCATTAGCTTAACCAAGAATGTATTTGTAGTTTGCCATTTACCCCCCAAGACTTTCTGTGTATGAGTACCCTCTGAGTAGGCCTAGAACTCCTGCCTTTACTATATGCATCATCTTTAGTGGGCTGACGTGATGAGAGTGCACAGGTATTTAAAAGTATAGGTCACTGGTTGGAGAGGCGAGAGGCTCAGTCTAAAATATACCCCTTAAAATATAAGGGCCTAAGGATACCCTTTCCCTTTAAAAAGAAAGACAGAGATCCTGGCCTCTGCTCATTCTCCTCAGGGGTAAGATCTTTTTACTAACTTGAGACCCAGATTAATTCACTCGGGCATGTGTAGGGAACTTGCTGAGAACCATCCTAGCTACACAAACGACTACTAACACAGGTGCTTCCCACTGGCTTTTGCTCTTTCCACCATGTTTCACCAGTCTGTTTCATTATAACCTCTTAGATGATAGCCTTGAATTTCTAACCTCTTAGGTCAATTTCTGTAACAGAACTAGTGAAATTGAGATGAAGTCCTCAAAGTACTCAGATGATAAGTGTTTTGTCTTTGTAACAGTTTCACTAATAAATTTAGGGTTTCTATCAAAAAAATATAAATCCGGGGTCTTTTTTAGATTAAGAGTTATTACCGGAGATACATGTTATATGAATGACCCAACTGTATGCCAAAGCAAACATCTAATTACAGAATCTATGCTTGCCTTCTTCTTGTCCTGTGGATTGCCCCACACGCTGTTGAATCCCTAGGCCTCTATCCTATTTCTTAGCTTAGAGCGGCATGTCCCTCATTTTACCTTTCTGTCTTTGAATCTCTCATGTATGTAGGGTTCCTGTACATACAAAATTAAATTAGATTTCCTCTAGTCAATGTGTCTCCTGGCAATTTAATTCTTAAACCAGCCAGAAGAAGCTTCCTAGGGTAAAGGAAAAATTTTCCTTGCAAACAGTTTTGAAATCTCAGAGGTGACAGCAAGCCCTCTTGTGCAACCATAGACCCCAACAGTTAAAGCCAGAAATAGACAAGACTACTTAACTCCGGCACTAACCGAAACCCATTGTGCTTATTTCTCATTGCACTTTCTGAAGGCATTGAAGAAGACAATTTCCAACCACCAGACCAGAAAAGTCCTGATAGCAATGGAATGCCTAAAAGACTATACCCCACACATTCCCTTCCCTGCCCATGATCATGGACTGAACACATACCGAGCCCTATCCATGATCACTGAACTCTCTGCCTGCTGTCTTGCATGTACCCTCCCCAACCTTTTTTTTTTATAAGACCCTAGGTGTCCCTCTTGGTAGAGAGGTGAGTTGTTAAGGCTTGTGCCTACCATAGCTGCTGGCACCCGAAATAAACTTCTCCCTTTCTCTTTTCCAAACCCTCATCTCTAGTGGCTTCTCTTGTGTTAAATGTATCTGAATTTGTTCAGCAACAATGTTCACAGTCCCAGTCTGAAGCTGTGCTTTGGATTTGTCCAGCCCTCCCAGGATTCCCGATGGAGCAGTGAGCCCCCCCACCGCCAGCAGCAGGCCAGGGCTTCCCCACTCCTTTCCTGGCTTAGTGGCTATGATAGATAACCTGTAACAAAGGGGCAGTAGACACAGCAGTAGTGACAATGCAGCAGTGGGGCTCTGTTTGTTTACTCATTAAACAGCATCTGCCCGTTGAACCACACATTTTGAAAGTTTCCATCTTCCAAACAAATTGCTTTTATCATGTAATAAATTATTTACATTTCCATGTATTTCAGTTAAAGAATGCTAATGAGATTTTCTGATCTGCATAAATGTCACTTGGGTCATATATTATTTCACTGAAAGGCAAATACTTTCTTTTAGTTAGTAAATACAACTTTATCATAAAAGTCCAATATCTGTAGGAATTACTGAAAATGGGTGAAAGGCTTTTGTTTGTACCCTTGAGGAAACATCAGAATCCTAGGATCCTAGGATACCAGAACCACTGATCCAGGATTTGGAATAAATAGGAAATAGATTTATTTCAAAACTTAGAGGGAGAAGAGATTCTACTTAAACAATACGTGTTAAATAACTATGTGAAAACTATGAAATATTTTAAAACATGATCACTTAAGGAGAGACCTGCATGGAGTAGATTGCACTTTACATTTTATAAGATTAGCTTTACAAAGCTACAGTCTTTTGCACATAAACCTGCTCTTAATTGAGCAGGAGAATATGCCTGCACCAAGGCTTGTTGGAAAGAAACAGATCCAAAATGGAGTCATTTATGTTAAGCTGCACCAACACTTAATATCTAACTTAACTACAATTTCTGCCTCTCCCAGGAGTGGAATTTTAAACCAATCAGTCTAGAATTTTCTGATCAATGCTAGCAAGGTCACCTGAATGATAAGATCCCTTGCCACAACCCCTAAGATAAAGTAAGTTTTATTTAAATTCTAGTTAGTTAACATGTAGTGTAATATTGGTTTCACGAGTAGAATTTAGTGATTCATCACTTACATATAACAACCACTGTTTATCACAAGTGCCCTTTTTAAAGTCCATCACCCACTTAGCCCATCCCACCTACCTCCCTCCATCAACCCTCAGTTTGTTCTCTATAGTTAAAAGTCTTTTATGGCTTACCTTCCTCTTTTTTTTCTCCCACCTCCTCAAATTTTTGTTCTTTATCAGGCTTAAACTATGTATTTAAAGGTTTTGATAGAGGATCCAGATAACTGAGACAACAGGTTTCCAGGTGCATATGGCTCAATTGCAAGGCATTTTGGGGGGCCTTGGGTCTCAGTGGGGAACACTGTCAAAAGAGCCCTGATGGCATCCTGTTTGTCTGAGGTCACCTTGGAGTACCAGACCAAGTAGAAGGACAAAGTCTTTGCCCCTATAGCAAATACCTGTGCTTCACTGTGGAGTCACAACTGCCAGCAACCACATGCTAGACAGCTGGCAAGTACACCCGGTGCTTACAGTGGTCACTGCTCCTGAACTCCCAGGTGGGAGAAGGCAGGAGGCCAGCCATGGCTGGCTTCTTCGTTGCTGCCAGAGGAAGTAGTCATGCTGTTGATACCTTCAGAGATAGCATTACTTGTGAAGGGCAGAGCTGATGTCTACATGAGGCTCACAGGACACAATCTGGATCTTCATGTGAGAGTTGGGTGACCGCCACCAACTAGTCTCAGCAGTTCCCAGAAGTTCTCTTGCACTAAAATTGCAATAGGTGACTAATGTCAGTCTCCTGTGACCCTCTCAAGTGACCTCAGGGAGAAAACAAAAACAAAAACTGGAAAGCCAGTTAAGTGGAGGCATGCAGGCAATGGTTTTGAACAATCAGATATGATAGAAACATAACATTAAGATGACCTAGAGGTCATTCATGTGTCTGTATGGAAATCAGTAACCTTAATTTTTACAACCAAAGAAATTATACCTTGTGATGTGCAATTATATTTTGGAGGACTGTTTGTAAGCATGTATCTCACTTTATCTTTTGCATATAATCTCCTGTAAGCAAACAGACTTCAGAGCAGCTCTTCAGAGCAATCTGAAAGGCTCTCTCCCCAGCTACTGTCCTCAGTAAGACAATGAATAAAGAATTTACTAACCTAATTGAGGGTTGGCTTTCCCCCCCACACACTGGCACTTCCAAAGTAGACAAGGAAAGAAGTGAAACTTTTGCCTCACAGCTAATGTCAACAGTCTTTCTCTGGAAATGAAGAAGAAAAGTGTGCAGAACAAACTGAACCCACTCCATTCTTTATATGGTAAGTAAACCAGCTTCACAATAGAGAGAGCATAAGACATGAGGGAAATAAAATCTTGCCTTTTTCTGACATGGAGGCAGGAGGTGAAGGGAGGAAGCCGAAGGGTTCATAAGAGGCAGGACGACAGCATAGGCCAGAGTCAAGAGCACAGATTCTGCGGCCAGGCCAGCAGGACTCCTATACCAGCTCCACCTTTACCACAGGGCTGTGTGATTGTGGGTGAGTCATTCAACCTCTCTGTGCCTCACACTTCTTAGATGTGAATGATAGCAGTAGGTCTTCCTTATAGGTTGTTGCATTAAACCTCATCTAATTATAGACTAGTATTATTATATGTGTTAGATAAATTGGGGGGAGCTAAGGGAAATTTTCTTTCTTTCTTTCTTTCTTTCTTTCTTTCTTTCTTTCTTTCTTTCTTTCTTCCTTCCTTCCTTCCTTCCTTCCTTCCTTCCTTCCTTCTTTCTTTTCTTTTCTTTTCCTTTTCTTTTCTTTTTCTTTCTTTCTTCTTCTTTTCTTCTTTCTTCTTTCTTTCAGAGCAATAGAGAGAGAAAGCTCCTGTACATGAATGGAGAGGAGGGGCTGAGAGAGAGGGAGAGAGAGAATCCCAAGCAGGTTCTGCACTCAGTGTGGAACCTGACCCCAGTCAATACCATAACCCTGAGATCGTGACCTAAGTTGAAATCAAGAGTTGGATGCTCAACCAACTGAGCCACCCAGGCACCCTGGAAGAGGCATTTCTGTCTTGCTTCCTACATGGGACTCTAGAGGGAGTGTCTTAGGCTGATTTAACTAGACAATTTTTACCTAGGTAATTTTAACTAGGTGGAGCCATGTTGTAAGGCAGACAGAGAGGCTACTTTTTAACTTTCCTGGGTGACCTTGATACTTGATTGATACAAAAAGGACCCAGAAGTAGCTAAGAACTTCACCGGAAGTCTGGCCTGAGTGCTTCCCTGTGGCCAGGTCTCTATGCCAAGGATGTGGGGTTTGTAGCCATAGCTCAGAGGACTCTAGCTTACCAGTTAAAACAGAGGTGAGTCCAAAAGAGGCCAGATCATGAATTATAGCAGCTGCAGGCTTCATCTGGGAACACCAACAGGACAAGCGTTGGCACCACTGGAATCAAAAGAAGTAGAGGTACCATGACCTTTAGTAGTATCTGAAGGACAACCTGTAAGCCTCCCTGCCCCCAACCCCTTGCCTCCCAAAGGAGAAGCAGGGGAGAGGGAAGCATCTGAGACTCCGGGTACTTTAACCCAAAGGAAAGCCTAAATATTTACTAAAGAGGCTGTTTAATTTACAGAGTTTTTGTGCATTTACTCCAAATTAAACAAGTAATTTTGCCCACCAACACACTGGTGTGTATGTGGGGGAGTAGAAAGATATGCTGGTCTGCAAAGGCAAGCAGGTCAAATATAAACAAAACAAATAAGCTATGTTTTCTCTGCACAGCAGTGGGTAGTGCCAGCTGATGACACTGATAACACAGGATGTGCAACATATTTGCCTTCTATTCCTCTCCTTCCCAATATCTTCATTGAATAATGAATGATCTAATTAGTGCCTGTGCACAAAGGCCTGATTCTGGGAGAAGAGGTCTACATCACACTTCAAGTCTCCTTGCCAGTGGTCCCAAAGGCTGAGGCAGCTGATGTCCCCAGGGCTCTGCTGGTCAGCGCAGAGAGTGGAATTTCTACAGTCCTGGTTAGCAGTCTGGGAGTAGGAAGGAAAGGGCCAGGTTCTCAGAGGAAGAGGAAGCAAAACACAGAAAAGGAACAATAACTTAAAAAACAAAAACAAAAAAAAGAGAGCTTGAGGGGCACCAGGGTAGCTCAGTTGGTTAAGTACTGGACCCTTGATTTAGGCTCAGGTCATGATCTCAGAGTCATGTTGGGCTTCATGCTCAGCTAGGAGTCTGCTGGAGATTCTCTCCCTCTGCCCCTTACCCCTGCCCATGCACTCATTAAAAAAAGAGAGAGTGTTTGGAAAAAGAAAGAACTAAGAGAAACCTGAAAAGAGAGAGAAAGGAAACATATGGAGATTCCTCAAAAAATTAAAAATAGAAGTACCATATATGATCCAATAATTAAACACTAATTTGAAAAAGATGTATGTACCCTATGTTCATTGCAGTGTTATTTACAACAGCCAAGATAGGGAAGCAACCTAAGTGTCCATCAAGAGAGGACTATAGATGGAATGAGCACTGGGTGTTATACTATATGTTGGCAAACTGAATTTAAATAAAATATTTATAAAAAATAAAGAAATATACATACACATATTATATATATAAAACATATATAATAAAATATTATACAGCCATAAAAAATAATGAGATCATGCCATTTGAGACAACATAGATAGACCTAGGGGATATTATGCTAAATGAAATAAGTCAGCTGAGAAAGACAAATACCATATGATTCCACTCATAAGTATAATCTTAAAAAAGGAATAAACAAAAAGCAAAATCAAACCTATAAATACAGAGAAGGAGCTGATGACTGCCAGAGAGGACAGGGGTGGGGGGATGGGCAAAATGGGTGAAGAAGAGCAGGCTACAGGCTTCCAGTTATGGAATGAGTAAGTCCCTGGAATAAGAAGCACAGCATAAGGAATATAGTCAACGATATTGTAATAGCAATGGAACAAGACAGATGGCAGCCACACTTGTGGTGAACATAGAATAATGTATGAACTTGTCAAATCACTACATCATACACCTACATCATACAACGTATGAACTTGTCAAATCACTACATCATACACCATATAACACTATGTCAACTCTACTCAAAAAAATAAGTGAAAAATGAAAGAGAGAGAGAGAACCCAAGAACATGGAGCTAACAAAAAGAAAACAAACAAACAAACAAAAAAACAGAAAGGTAGCAAGGAAAATAAAAGAATGCCGGAAATTTGGAATCAAAAAAGTAACTACAAAGCCAAGAAAGTCAGACAATGCAAAAGAACAGGGAGTGGAAAGAAGGCAGGGAGGAGGAGAGAGATGGAGGCATGAAAATGAAATGCTGGAGACACAGTGCAGGAAGGGAGCCCGGTACTGTCCGGGGGCTGAGGGTCCTGGGCACCAGGGAGGGGGAAAGGATGTGAGTGTGGGCAGGAGATCTGCCTGAAGACAGATGGGAGGATAGACGCGAGGATAGAGGACCCAGCAGCTTGGGTGGGCTGCTAAGGAAGGGAGCCAGCCCTCTCTACAGCCCGGTCCGGGGGAGCACCTTTCTTTTCTGAGGATAGAGCCAAAATAGCAAGGTCACCTGCTGCTGGGATGTCCCTTCACAGTCAGCAGCCTGACCTAGCCATCAACCCTTCTGATGGTGCACGCAGCTTGTGACGCCACCGCCCTGGTATTTCAGTTCTCCTTTCTGTTTACTGAAATGGGAAGCCTGATGCTGAGCAGCAGGCTGGGACGTGGCCATGCCACTCTGACTTCCCCGGCCTGTTGGCTTCAGGGGATCCTTCCTCCTCCATAAACAGTTACATATATATGCTAGCTTTGTTGGTATAAAAGCACATACATTTGATATATTTTATAATACATAAAACATTTGTTTAAAGCATATGTAAAAGGCATATCTATGAAATATATATAAAATAAAATACAATTCATTTATATTTATATATGTAAACATTTCCTTTAAGTTTGGTTGGTGTGGTTGTTTTCTCTTTCAAATAGTAGAAGACATTAAAACATTTTTATGGGCCTTGACAAGTATTGTAGGGCCCCGGGCACTGTGCCTATTGCACTGATAGATAAGTTAGCCCTGGGGAACTTAGAGAAATGGGATAATAAGCACTAAAAATACACAAAGAGATTAGATGAAATATTTATATGATGAGCCAGGGTAAGTGCATTAGTAAAGCAGCAATAGAATGTGGTGATCATGAAAATGCCATGATTACAGAGAGATAGGTCTGTCAGGTGCTAGTATATATGGGTTGGTGCTCGCTATATGCTGACTTTTCTAAGCCCCATAATACAAGAAAGAGGGCCTAGGAGTGCCTGGGTGGCTCAGTCAGTTAAGCTCCTGACTCTTGATTTCCACTCATGTCATGATCTCAGGGTCTTGAGATTGAGCCTGGCGTTGGGCTCCACACTGGGACTAGAGCTTGTTTAAGCTTTTCTCTCTCTTCCTCTGCTCCTCCTACCCCCTTCTTGCATGATTTCTCTCTCTTCTTCTCTGTAAAATCAATCAATCAATCAATCAATCATTTTTTAAAAGAGCCTAAATAACTTGCCCAAATAGACTATAGCCCATGTTTTCAACCATCATGCTAAATGCAGAGCTGCCCTGATATCATTACTGCTTTATTTTATTCAGTCAAAATGTAGTTCTTCAGCCCCTACTTTCTGCCAGGCACTAAACTGAGCCCAGCAGTTGCAATGCCAAGGAAACAGACCCAGTCCTATCCCCCATATGGTTTACTCTTCAATGGAGAATAGATGGAAAATAAAGACATTGAACAAATGACCAAACAAATAAGTACAGAATCCTATGGAAGCATATGGTAGGGGACCTTGATCTAGTCTGGGGGCTGGAGATGGGGAATTAGAATTTAAACTGAGGTCTCAAGGATGAGTAAGTTAATTAGGTTAACCAGACAGTGGGAGCAAAGGTGTTCTAGGCAGAGACCATCAGCATAAGTAATGTGTCCAGGATATAAAACCAGCCTTCAAGAAGCTTCCAAGAACTGTTTCCCTTAAAAGCCAGAGTCCTGTGTGAAGAGATAAATTATCCACAGAGATAAGCAATGATTTAGGGCTGCTATGAGACAGACGTGTGAAGCATTTCAGTAAGGGGAGGGAAAGCACTGAGGGGAGGGAGTCTTCTAAGCAACAATCTATAGATAAGACCTGTAAAAAAGACTAGAAAAGCCTCGAGCAATTTTCATAGGAGGCAGGCAGAGCATCTTATCTATTTTAGAGCACTGAGGGCTATTTACCAGAGTAGCTGAAGACATTAAAGATGTCAAGTCAGTCCTGCAGATAGAATTTAGGAAAAAATTGCTATAATGTTCTCATAAGTTGACCAGAGCCTCAGGGCACCTGGTTGGCTTAGTCAGTAGAGCATGACACTCTTGATCTCTAGGTTGGGAGTTCAACCTCCATGTTGGGTGGAGAGATTAGTTTAAAAAAAAATCTTAAAAAAAAATGATGATCAGAGCCCCATGTGAGGCTACAATAGGTAAGACCTATAGAGTTATCAAAAATTATAACATGACACAGTGGTCAAAATAGAGAAGCAGGGGGGTGCCTGGGTGGCTCAGTTGGTTAAGAGTCTATCTTCAGCTCAGTTCATGGTCCTGGGGTCCTGGGATTGAGCCCCACATGGGCTCCCTGCTCAATAAGGGGTCTGCTTCTTTCTTTGCCTCTCCCTCTCCCCATCTTTACTTGTTCTCTCTCTCTCTTTCTCTCTCTCTCTCAAATAAATAATTTTTAAAAAAATAGAGAAGCAAGTGTGTGCACTGGTGAGGTGATGGCTGGCTCATCTGAAGATATGCCCTGTCCAACAGACTGGCATCTTGCAGAGACCCCTTTCTCATGTTAGTCTCTGTAGACTCTCTTATCGAGGAATAAAGATGGTGACATGTGTACTACACATGACTGCAATTCCTTGAAGTCTCTAGATAGGGGCTACATCTCAGTTTCTTACAACACATTCTCTTCATCCACGGATATTTGACACTGAGAACTAATCAAAAAGAACTTCATTCATTCTGCGAAGATGAGTACACTCATTATTATCTGACCACAAAACTGCTTAAATATTCATTCTAAAAAGAAAAAGACTCCCTCAAATGTGTATATAAGATTTATCTCTATATTTTATGTTTTCCCAATTTTCACAGAAAATTTAAAATTTAAACTGTATACTATACAGTATATAGTATACTATATATATATATACTATTCATCAACAAGGAAAATGGGATTATAAAAATGAGCCATTTTTCATTTTTCATTTCAGTTTTTCAGAAACTACAGTGAAATCTTGCTAAATTTTTTAAAGCTTTTCTTTAGAGATTTACTTACTTATTTTAGAAGGAGAGAGTGGGGAGGGAGGGGCAGAGGGAGAGCAAGAATCTCAAGTACACTCCCTGCTGAGCACAGAGCCTAGCCTGAGGCCCCATCCCACCACCCTGAGATCATGA
This sequence comes from Canis lupus dingo, assembly GCF_003254725.2. NCBI lineage: Eukaryota > Metazoa > Chordata > Mammalia > Carnivora > Canidae > Canis > Canis lupus. Next base: position 35,064,724 of record NC_064243.1, read on the forward strand.
CCTGAGCTGAAATCAAGAGTCAGGGGCTCAACCAACTGAGCCACCCAGGCACCCTGAAATCTTGCTTAATTTTGAAGGCAAGACCATATCTGAATCCTTCTATCTCAGCTACTGAGCAACATAACAAATAAGGAAATTTCAGGACTGCCTTATTTTTGTAAAATATTGAAACATGATCTTATATGTATGGATTCATCCTCAGAATCACAGGATAGATATTTTCATTTACTCTTTTTTTTTCTTAATTGCAAGGTTGGAGCCTATCTTTATTTAAAAAATTTTTTTAAAGATTTTATTTATTTATTTGAGAGAGAGAGCAACAGAGACCACAAATAGTGAGGAGGGGCAGAGGGGGAGAGAGAGAAGTAGACTCCCTGCTGATCAGGAAGCCCAATGCAGGCTCAATCCCAGGACCCTGAGATCATGGCCTGAGCAGGAGGTACTTAGCTGACTGAGCCATCCAGGTGCTCCTATTTAAAATGTTGTAACATAAAATGTTAAACCCTGTTCTTCGTGTTTTATTTTTATTAAAAATAGTGTTCTGACTCAAGCATCTACTTTTTGGCAGAGAGCCTAATATCTCTCCCTATCTGCATGAGCTGCTGTAGGTGCTCATGATATTAAAAAAAAAAAATGAGTCCCAACTTCCACATCCCCGTGGGGAGAACACTGGTGTTGGGCCACTCACAACTGTCCTGCTTCTCGCTGCTCTGGGAGAAGGCTGTGAATTTTATTGCAAACTGCCCTACCGAATTGAACAAACAATCCTAGTCTGTGCTGTGGACATTTAGGGCTGGCCTCCTGGATTCTTCAAGGGAGGATGCTCTCCCAGTCTTTCCTTCCCACTCATGGTCATTTCCCTGATTGCCCAGGATAACTATGCATGGGTTCTCATGATAGTGAGCTCTCTGTGGCTAGAAAACTGACTTCACATGGATGGCGATCTCTTGCTTGCCCAGGATCCTGGTATGTGGTTCTCAAAGCGGTAACTGTTTGTAGTCAGCTCCTTCACACACTTCTGTAGGCAAAATAATACCCTCCCCAAGGATGTCCACTTCTAATCCTTAGAACCTATGATAAATATGTAGTAATTTATGTGGTAAAGGGGAATTAAGATTGCAGGTGGAATTAAGGTTGCTAATATGGTGATCTTGAAGTAAGAAGATTAGTTTGGATTATTTGAGTAAGCCCAAATGCAGCCACAAAGGTCCTTAAATGGAGAAGAGAGATGCAGGAGAGTCAGAGCCAGAAGGATGGCATCATGAAGAAGATTTGACTGACCATTGCTAACTTTAAATATGGAAGAGCATCAGGAGCCAAAGAATGCTTACAGCTTCTAGAAGCTAAAAAGGCAAAGAAATGGATTTTTTCTGAGAGCTTCCATAAGGAACACAGCTCTGCCAATACATCAATTTTAGTTCACTGAGACCCATTTTGGATTTCTGACTTTCAGAAATGTAAGATAATACATATATGTTGTTTTCAACTACTAAGTTTGTGGTAAATTGTTACAGTAGCAATGAGGAACTAATGTACACGTATGACTCCCGCCCTCAAAACCCCCAGGGTACAGGTACCTGGATTTTCAAGGGGCTACTCTCCATGGCCACTTCTTTTGGCTTGCACCCCAGATAGCATAGGGGTCCATATCTAGCTTTTCTTTTCTTTTTAAATATTTTATTTATTTATTCATGAGAGACAGAGAGAGAGACAGAGACAGAGACACAGGCAGAAGGAGAAGGCTCCAAGCAGGGAACCCAACTTGGGACTCAATCCCGGGTCTCCAGGATCACGCCCTCAGCTGAAGGCGGCACTAAACTGCTGAGCCACCCGGGCTGCCCCATATCTAGCTTTTCAAAGTGAGACCTCCCCTTGGTTAGCAATTGGCACACTTGAGTGGCCGTCTCTCTGAGTGCCTAGACTGTGAGTCCTTTCCATTTACACACATAAGTGGCCGCCTTCAGAATTTCAGGGCACTGCTGATGATTGGTTCTGGAGTCTAAGCCCTTGTGGACTCACGACATCTGTTCCCCTTTCCCTCACAGGGAGTAAGAATCAATGCCGAGAGTAGTACACTTTTCCTTGTAAACCCTCAAAATGCAAAGGATCTAAGTCACCCTCACTAACCACTAGTATTGGAGTTCTTCACTAATGTCCTAAGTAAAACTATCCTTGATGCTTCCAGGGGACCTCACAGGGACCTACCTTCTAGAAAGGTAGATATGGCCCATCGAAAGGTACAGAAAGTCTACTGTTAGTTGCGTCGTTTCTTTACCTTTCAAGGGGCCACATCTACCTCTAGAAGTGGGAGTAGAGCTAAGGTTTTTTTTTAAAGTAGATATAAAAGAGTCCATACAGAATGTTCATTTACATAAAATTCTAGAAAATGTCAAATAATCCATAATGATAAAAAAGCAGTCAGTAGTTGCCTGGGGCTATGGGCAAAAAGAGTTGGACCACAAAGAAGCAGGAGAAATCTTTTGGGAGTGATAGAAATTGTCAGCATCTTGATTGTGGCAATTTGACCAGTGTGTCCATCTGTCAAAATTCATCAAATTATATATGTAAATTGATACAATGTATTGTATATAAATTATTTTTTTTAAGTATTTTATTTTATTTTATAGGCACACAGTGAGAGAGAGAGAGGCAGAGACACAGGCAGAGGGAGAAGCAGGCTCCATGCACCGGGAGCTCGACGTGGGATTCGATCCCGGGTCTCCAGGATCGCGCCCTGGGCCAAAGGCAGGCACCAAACCGCTGCGCCACCCAGGGATCCCTATATTGTATATAAATTAAACTTCAACAAAGTTGATCTTTACAAAGGGAGGAGGAATATTACCCAAAGGAAAATCAAGAGACTGGTTTCTTTTGTTTTTTTAATCATCCACAAGAGAGAAAATAGTTGAGGAAGACTTTTTTTCTGCCCTTGAACTGAATGTATGGTGCTGCTAGTGTGCTTTCTGCATCCTGTGACAATATATCCCTTAAAAAAAAGAAGGATAATTCCTAAAATAGTTATTAATTTCTATATCAAATCAAGAGCCGATTTCATATTTAAGAGTGAAATTCTCAGAGGAAGACCTAGACATGGCCAACAAGCACATGAGAAAATGCTCCGCATCACTGGCCATCAGGGAAATACAAATCAAAACCACAATGAGATACCACCTCACACCAGTGAGAATGGGGAAAATTAACAAGGCCGGAAACAACAAATGTTGGAGAGGATGTGGAGAGAGGGGAACCCTCTTGCACTGTTGCTGGGAATGTGAACTGAGGCAGCCACTCTGGAAAGTTGTGTGGAGGTTCCTCAAAGAATTAAAAATAGAAGTGCCCTACAATCCAGCAATTGCACTGCTGGAGATTTACCCCAAAGATACTGATGCAGTGAAATGTCAGGACACCTGCACCCCAATGTTTATAGCAGCAATGGCCACAGTAGCTAGACTGTGGAAGGAGCCTCGGTGTCCATCGAAAAATGAATGGATAAAGAAGGCATGGTATGTGTATACAATGGAATATTACTCAGCCATTAGAAATGACAAATATCCACGATTTGCTTCGATGTGGAGGGACCTGGAGGGTATTGTGCTGAATGAAATAAGTCAATCAAAAAAGGACAAACATGATATGGTCTCGTTCATTTGGGGAATATAAAAATTAGTGAAAGGGAAAGGAGAGAAAATATCAGTGAGGGTGACAAAACATGAGAGACACCTAACTCTGGGAAATGAACAAGGAGTAGTGGAAGGGGAAGTGAGCGGGGGGGTTGGGGTGACTGGGTGATGGGCACTGAGGGAGGCACTTGGTGGGATGAGCACTGGGTGTTATGCTATATGTTGACAAATTGAACTCCAATAAAAAATTTTAAAAAATTAAAAAAAAAGAGTGAAATTCTAGGGGCATTCCCTTTAGAATAAAGAAAAAACTGTGATATTTATTGTCAACAAATTTGCTGAAAATTCTACTTAAAAAGTAAAAGTAGTCTATCAAGCCTAAATGAGAGATATAAGATTAGCAAGGGAAAATACTCTCCTTCCTCCCTTCTTCCTTTCCTCACTCCATCTCTCCCTCCTTCAGGTGGAAGATATTTTTATGGACCCAAAACAATCAAGAGAGAATAAACTGAAAACTCTTAGAGCTAAAAAGAGTTCAATAAGATACCAGGTCACAAAGATATAAAAATCAATAGCTTTCCTGTGTAAGCAACAACTAGCTTGGAAAAAAAAAATCCATTAACAATAGCAACCAAAAATGTAAAATAGAAACTAAAAGGTAAACAATGACCTGAGAGAATATGTTTTCTACAAATATGAAAGAAATTGTACTCTTCTTAATCCATAAAGTGCTCCTACAAATCAATAAGGCTAAAATGCGCACAGATAAACAGAGAAAGGGCAAGAGAAGCCGTTTCACAAACAGGAAACACAAAAGGCCAATAAAGAGATCACATAGGTTTTCAAAATCACCAGACTTTCAAGATGTTAATTATAACAACAGATACTCACCATTTTCTTTCTTGCCAATTTAGAAAATGTTTTCAAAAATTGTAAGGCCAATGCGGGCAAAGTAGGAGTGCTCTCAAATACTGCAAGCAAATGTACAAATTGATGCGATCTTGTGAGCCATACTATAAATTGGATACAATATTTCTGGAAAGCAATTTACTTTTCATTTTGTTTCTGAATTGTTTTACATTATAGTTCTTAAGTTTTGCAAAATCAAACCTATTTTTTTTGTCTTTGTGATTTCTTCCATTACTTTCATTGCTATCTTATTTTTTTCTTTGATCTTTTTATGGTTTGTGCTTTTTAGCATTTAACTCATTAATTCATCTTTTTAAAGTATATCTTTGTTAGTGGATATGTCAAAGGAAGATTTAGGAAATAGTTTCCAAATATGCTGGAAAACTTTCAAACACTATTTATTGGTTAATTCCCATTGATTTGTAATGGTGCCTTTATGATAGACTAAGACTTAGATATATTTGGGACTTGTTAGGATTCCATATTATGTCCATGAGCTTAGCCATCTCATTGGGGCCAATGGGTAACGTGATGTGTGGTTAGAGCATGAGTTCTGGAGCTAGACTATATAAAAGCATTGGGACTTGGGGACCTTTTACTTGACCTTTCTGTGCCTTTGTTCTCATCCTTAAAATAGGGCTATTAAGTCCTTGTTTTTGTGAGGCTGACATGTGTCATACATCTAAAGTTCATCGGGTGATGCATGATATATTGTACGTATTAAATAAATCTTAACAGTGATTAATAGGCCAGCACCACATTGTTTTAATTATTATAGCTTTGTCTTATTTTTAAAATATTGAATAAAACTAATCTTTCTTATTTCTATTTCTTTTTTTTAAAAGCCAATTTTACCATTTATTTTCAAGCCCAAACTCTTGGAGTGACCCCAATTCGCTGCTTTCCCTCATCTTCCACTTTCAATCCATCTGTACTTGCAGACACAAGACACACACATACACAAAATCTAAAATGACGTCATTCAGATCTCACTCTCCTGCATAAGGTCTTTTCTTTTTAAAGGTGTTATTTATTTATTCATGAGAGACACAGAGAGAGAGAGGCAGAGACAAAGGCAGAGGGAGAAGCAGGCTCCCCACAAGGAACCCAGTGAGGAACTCCATCCCAGGACTCTAGGATCACAACCTGAGCCAGAAGCAGACCCTCCACCACGGAGCCACCCAGGCATCCCTCCTGTATAAGGATTTACATTCCACTTGGGTTAGTAGAGGCTGTGGGCCCCTCCTCCCCCACTTACTTCTCTCTGTATCATCTTTACCCCACCCCCACACACACACTTGCTTTACTTCCCAACCCCTCTGGCTGCCTTTCCACAGCTCATCCTTTCTGCAGACTTTCCCCATCTGCCAGTCCCTCTGGTAATGGTAGCTTCTGTTCCCTCGGTACCTGTAATACCTCATCTTTTAGATCTGTACACAGGCCGCATCTTCAAAAAGGCCTCCCTTGGCCAGCCTAGCTATTGGACCCTCTTGTCCAGCTATTTCTTATTAGATCACCCTCTCTATATCCTTTAAAGGATGATACGCATGAGAAATGACTATTTTCTTTTTTCCATGTCTCTCTGCACCCATTTCTCTTGAACTCCCTGGAGTCTCCCTCTATCTCCTCACTCCAACATACCCAGCCTACAGAACAAATCTGTGGTGGGATGCTATTCTGAGAGAGAATGGAGCAGAAGATATTTCCAGAAGTTTTACTGTCTTTGTGTGTGTGTGTGTGTGTGTGTGTGTGTGTATGTGTGTGTGCAGGGTCACCTCGTCAAAGAATTAATGGTAATTTTTTTATTCCTCCCCCTTCTGAAAGTTCAATTTGTTTGGGAGTTATTTGCTTAAAAACAAACAAACCTGAAGTTGCCAAGTCCAAAAGACAGCCCCTATACCGACATCTGTGTTTTGTTGTTTGGGTCTCCCCCACCCGCCATCTCCAGACAGCTGCAGATGAATCAAGAAGAGACAAAAGATAATTTTGTCTCCCTTCCAGAAGAGTAGACCTTTGTTTCCTGGGAGCCATATAATAGCATTTTGACATCTCTTGTTTTTATATGTGAGTACAAGGCCTTCAAACAAAGGAAGCTTCTTAGCACAGAACAACTCTAAGCAGGTCTGTTTTCTGAAAATTTTGGCCATTCAAGGAAATTTGGCCAGACTGTCCCTGAAACCAGGGATGCAAGCCCCCACAGACCCCGCAATTTAGACATATGGCTCCTAGCTGCTTCTGACCACAGTCACATAGCCCTTATTTACTGTTAAAGAAAACTCTAAAATTGCCTCAGGGTATAACATTGCCTCCCGAAAAGTCTGTGGGATGCTGTTCTGCCTCAGATAACAAACACAATGTGCCATGTGTGCAAGAAAATAATAATAATTTGCAGCATAATAATAGTCACAAGATGTAGAACTTTTGCTTTTGTGCTCTAGAGATGACATCGTTAATGCCATCTGCCTGGAATGTCCTGCAGCCCCAAGCCCCTAAAGGCAGAATGAACAGACCCCTGAAGCAGAACCACCACCTCACTACAGTCACACCAAATCCACACAGAGGGTCACCAGAAGGGACAAGATGGTCAGAAAGGAACTATTATAGCTGATCATTGATTTGCCTAATCAGTCAGCATGATCCAAGACCCTGAGGCCCTAATCCTGACTTTCCACCCTTTAAAGTGCTCTCCTTGCAAGCCATGGGGCACCTGGGACTTGAGCATTAGCTCCCATTCTTCTGGGTGGCATCACACCAGTAAACAGCCTGTCTTTCTCCACTGTAAAAGCTCAGTGTCAATTTTTCTTGGCTTGCTGCACATCAGGTGGCCAAGCTGTCATTTGGTATGGTCACAAATTTGGAGACCACAAAGGGAACTTGTCCCTAGTGGGGACTTCCACTTGTGATTAGTAGGCCCCCAACCCAGGATGGAATGCTAAGATCCAGCCTTGGGGCTCTGAGGACCAAATTACTCTGGAGTCAGGGTTGAAGCATTCAGTTAATCATGTATCTAGGACCCACGGAGCTTTGGGTCTTCGCTTTCAGTAGGAGAAACAAGGCACCAGGCTTCTTTTGACCTGGGAAGCCTTCTCCTGGTAAGTAACCCTGCTGCGTGATGACTGACACCAGGAGGAACTTTGCCTTTTACGTTTTGTTATAAACTTCTTTGGGGTTTATATGGTTTAGGGAGAACTTCCCCTCCTGGGCATATAAGGGAATAGCCTTTTCAGGGGTTATTCTGGTGTCTGGTTCTATTTTATCACTGTCTGTATTGTTTACAATGGGATGAAATAACCTATGTTCAATCGTTTATACTTTTGTATGAGAAAAGGATGACTCAGAAAAAATTGTAAATTGTACTCCAACAGCATGATGACAATAAAATGTTCGTGTTACTCATCCCAAAAAGAAAGGGGACAAAAAGGTGGAACTTGGAAATTGGGCCTTTAATGTCCTCTTCACGAGTATTAGTAAAACAAAGACTGGATTTTGTTTGCATCTTGTTTGTATATGTGTGTCTGTATATGTTATAAATGTGAGATATTTCTCTACCTCCAGATGGTATTACTATAATTAACCTGTAAAAGAGCTCTATTGAAGTGGTTTAAATTCAAGAATTTATGAGAATTGCGGGACACCTGGGTGGCTCAGCGGTTGAGCATCTGCCTTTGGCTCTGGGCGTGATCCTGGTCCAGGGATCGAGTCCTGCCTCAGGCTCCCTGTGAGGAGCCTGCTTCTCTCTATGCCTGTGTCTCTGCCTCTCTCTCTGTTTCTCTCATGAATAAATAAAATCTTTAAAAAGAAAAAGAACTTATGAGAATTGGACATTCTAAAGATCAGAAAGATAAAAGCTAATCCAAATGTTTTTCAAGTTCACATAAGCTGGAGAAATACTTGATACTAAAGCTAATTCAAGATTGTTGGTTTAATTAAAGTAGATATGTCTTTAAAGTTACCAGCATAAAAATTAAAATTTTTATTCTGCTTGGGTTTACTTAAGTCAAAGAAGTTAATTTGATCCTGTTACAAAATGTTATGTATCTATATATAAGCGTTTTATATAGAGAGAGATATATAAAATTTAAGAGAATGACCAATCTTACAAAGCTTCTATGGATAATCTAAGCATAGTTGTCAAGAGTAAGTAAATTAAATAGACATGAATGAGAAAAAAAGAGGGTTTTTAGATAAACTTTTAAATAACTTCCAAAATCTTTGATAACCTAAAACTTTAAGGCTTTTCTTTTTTAAAAACGATTTTTTATTTATTTATAAATAAAAAGGTAGACATTCAACTGCTGAACCACCCAGCCATCCCTAACTTTTCTAGGTTAAATGATAAATTGGGTTAAATTGGATATCTAGATCATTTCCAAATAAGACAAAATTAATTACTAAACATAGGTTTATCTACTTTTGGCTTCCCTTTACAGGGAAATTAAAGATATTTGGGTCTATTAGTAAACATATTTCATGATTCATTAAACGATTATACTCTAAAAGAACATATGTTTCTGGAAATTATAAGTATATTCATAGATTTGCCAACCTAAAGAATTTTGATGTAATAGTTCACAATTGCTCCCCAGTTAGTTTTTGTTGGAGACAGGTTTCTAAGAGTTAAAATTCTGGTAAAGTAATTGAGACTACTGGAAATGATAAGAGAAGCATCTCTTTATGCAGGGAAAATTAGAAATGTGTTTTTGGTAAGAAAAGTTGAAGAATGGGAATACATTTTTGTTGAAGGAAAAGAGTAATTTTGTCATAGAATGAAGCTTATTATTTAAGGAGGGAAAGCTCAGAGTGCCTGAGTGGCTCAGTTGATTGGGTGTCTGAGTCTTGATCAGCTTGGGTCACAATCTCGGAGTTGTGGGATCAAGCTCTGCATCAGGCTCTGCACTCAGCGTGGACTCTGCTTGGTGTCCTCTCTCTTGCTCTCCCTTTGCCTCTCCCACCACTTGTGTTGTCTCTCTCTCCCTCTCTCCCAAAATCTGTCTTAAAAACATATTTAAAAAATTAAAAACGAAGAGGGAAAACTCAAGACAAAATCTACATGTAAAAATAAAGTTGTAGAAAATTTGTGAAAAGGAATTTTATGATTGGTCAGAACTGAGTAAGATTGAACTGAATGAGTTTTAATGTCAAAAGTACACTGATATAAAACTGGAATTTAGTTTTTATTTCTGTTAAAATGACAAAGTTTTCTTAGATTATTGATCTATTCTTAATAAGAAATTATCAAAAAAGTTTTTCTTTATCGGCCCAGAAAAACAAAGGGTCTATGTTTTGTCTTTATTAGGTCTTGGATTACTTAAGAAAGCTGAATCTTCTCAATGTTAAAAAAGCTTAATTTTGCTAATTATGTAATCTTCCATATTTGCCCTTGGAATCTCTTGTTGCCACGTTGGTTATATAAATAACTATTGGGCAGCCACGGTGGCCCAGCGGTTTAGCACCACCTTCTACCCAGGGCGTGATCCTGGAGACCCAGGATCGAGTCCCATGTCAGGCTTCCTGCATGGAGCCTGCTTCTCCTTCTGCCTCTCTCTCTCTCTCTCTCTCTCTCTCTCTCTGTGTCTAATAAATAAATAAAAAATCTTTAAAAATAACTATTATATTTTGTAATGATCTGTAATCCTATTTAGGCATGTGCTTTAAAACCTTCTGATTCAAAAAAAAAAAAAAGAGTCACATGCTCTACCAACTGAGCCAGCTAGGTGCTCCAAAATTTTATAAACTTCCCCAAATTCAAATTCTAAATGAAGTCTTTTTGACTAATTGGGCTGATTTATTTGGTATGTTAAATTCCCTGGAGAACATTGTCAAACAAGTGATGATAAACTTAGTTATATTATATGGGTAAATACTGTAACTCCTAGAAGTATTTGAAATTCCTAAAGTTTTAATATGTCCTAATATAATATCACCATTTTTAATTCTAATTATTAAAATGTTATGTGTCATGGAAATAACCAGATTTTCTTATAAGTTGTGTTATAATGGATTCTCATCAGATCTTTAACCGTGGCCCTTCCTGAGTATTGTTACTTAGTCATTTTTTACTCTGAGGATCTTGCAAATATGTTTTGGCTTCAAAGAGATTCATTGAAAGGACTTTTGCCAAATACACATTTCTATACTTATAAGACCATAAAACTAAACTAAGAATTCATGGAACTAAAAAAATAAATAAATAAATAAAATAAAATAAAAAAGAATTCACGGAACTAATGGGAAAACTGCATTCAAACAGAATAAGAATTAATGACATGGGATTAAATGAATTGAGAAATATGATCATAGTTTTATGACTTGCTTAAAACATTGCTAGCTGTGCAACATTTGCTCTTCCAGATTTAAGGAAACCTTTTCTCTTAAGCTATGCATGACTCAGTAAAATATTCCTTTGTAAACAAGTATGAAACATTTATCTTTCCCTTGTTTGAACCCTCCTTTAATTCAGAAACTCTGAGTATTCTTTCTGTCATGGCAATCATAGTTATTTGCATAAATTCAATAAAAATCTGTTTCTCCTTGTAACAGGACACCATTAGAAACATTGGTTCTATTACCAAGGCTCTGACGTTGTATACCAGGGAAAAACCTAGCATGCCTGACTTCCTGTTTCTTCTATTTCCCTTGCTGCTATAACCTATAGGTTAGGAACCTCTGCTTAGCCTTGCACTTAGGCCTGTTAACCATAAAAGCAATCTTGTTTACAGCCAAGACTTGCAAAAACTGCTCTTTATCTGATACCTACCTCACCCAAGGAGATAAGGAAATAGCCAGAGCCGTCATCATCCCAATCCCTCAAGACTGAAGAATAATCATAACTCAGGGGGAATCAAAACTGTGTCCTTTGAGTTAATGAATTTGAAACTAGCAGAAAGTTTAAAGCTTGTTTTTCAGAGAATTGTTTCCCCCTAATGAGTTATTGTGTCTTTTCAGACCAGACAAACGAATCCACTGGCTGTCTCTGTAGAAACCTAGACTCAAGGTCAACTGGTATGGTCCAGGCTAGGAAAAGCAAAATTTATTGTTTGCCTATAACTGGGCTGGACCCTGAATTCTTCTGGTGTCCTTGAATATCTTGACTATCACTCTCCAAACTAAGGTTTCCAATTTTCTCCCATTCTTTGACTTGAACTAAACCTGCCCTATTCCCCGAAGCCCTGCAGACTGACGCTAGGTGAATTGAGGTGAACTTGAGGGAAATTGCCCTAACACCTCATGTCGATACAATCTTCCAGTCTGTTGCTGAATGGGCGATTCAGAAAGATCACAAGAGGCATTCAAAGTGCAGACCAGGACAGTCTGTCAGATTGCCACTGTCTGACCTCAATCCATCTCACATCCAAGGAATCTTCTTGGTTTAGACACTGGATTTCTAATTTGCTCCAAACATAAACCTGTATTTTTCTTTTGTTTCCATAGAAATATTTCTTATTAATTAATCTGACTGCTTGCATAATAGAGCCTAACTTTGAGAGTCCACCTACAGGATTGCCTCCTGAAATAAGACACCTGTTTGCCGAACTGACTACCCTCAAGACTACAGCTGGCTGGCGAGATACAGAACAGACTCCTACCTAAGGTCCAGCACAGAGCAGTGAAACCTTCTGGCTCTGAGGGAAGAATGCATCGTGTCTAAATGTGGTGTCTCTCTTGATCGGAGGTGGGCCCCCAAATACGGTGTGACAATAGGGTGGAAGCTGGTGGTGCAGGAGGTGAAGGGATTCACCTGAGGCAGAGCAAAGTTGGTAGATGTTACTGCAGCAGGGCAGTAGAGGAGAGGCCTCTGTAAGGAGGCAGCGGGTGGGGGATGTTTTTAAAGAGGGAAGGTGAGGTATGGTGACGTATGGAATTCTCACTTTTGGGGTAACAGTGCCTGTTTGTAAGTAGCACAATGGTCAGTTAGGGGCTGTAGATATTTTGAGGCGGGTCATCTGATGGGCCTGTCAGTATTCAGCCAGAGGGTCTCCATGGGCCTTTTGCCTTGATGAGTTTTCATCGCCAAGGCCTATTGTCTAAAAGCAGCCTCTACACAGTATGGATCTGTAATGTTTTCTTGGTCAAAATAAAGATTTCCCATCATTCTAATCAACCCTAGGCTTATCCATGTCTCAACAATGGGAAAATAAGAGGGATCTACTTATTAGAGAATTTAGTTATTCCTTTCTCTGTTCACAGTTCCATGGAAACCAGTCACTGAACTAACCCTCTTCAACATTTTTTTTTAATCAAACAAAGAGAGAATCATCACCAGATAGGGGTTAATTGCAGCAAATACTTATTTATTTATTTATTTATTTATTTTTATTTGAGAGAGAGCACGACGGGGGGGGAAAGGGGGGGAGCAGAGGGAGGGGACTCTGCACTCAGCACATGAGGCTTGATCTCACAACCCTGAGATCATGACCTAAGCCAAAATTAAGAGTCAGACCCTAAACCAGCTGAGCCACGCCAGTGCCCCATGAGGACAAATTTTGATATTCATTTAGGAGAACATTTTTGCCCTGGTGGGGAATAAGGGCTCATGAATACATGATCAAGAATCTTTCTATCACCTTGGTAATGTTAGCCAATGAAACTGCTCAAACAAAACCAGCTCCACAAAAATCATTAATTAGACTTCTCGGCCCAGGTGATTCTGGTCTAGAGAATGGCCTTGGATTCTATTTTGGCAGAACAAGGATGGGTATGTAAGGTAATTAACTCCTCCTGCTGCATTTGCCTTCATTCATCAGCTGAGGTGTAAACCCACCTAGGCGAGATGAACAAATAAGCCACTTGCCTGCAACAGATTCCCACTGGAACCCTAGGAGCAAAATGGAATTGGTTTCTAGTCGGCTTTCCTGGTTACTCAAGGCATTGGATCAGTACTCTGAGAATTAACCAAAATGGGATTATCTATTTTGGCTGTTCTCTTTGTGATTGCTCTGCTCATAAAACTTGGCATGAGATGCTACCCAAAGGCTGCAAAAGCAGAAACTGACTTCATGGTTGTCCAAGGTACTGAGGTAAAGGCTAGGCACCAAAGAGCACTTCTTCTAGTTAGAGGAGCAACACTTTCATTCCTGTGACCCCAACCTTTGCCCCTATACAGCAGGGAGGAGCTGAAGTGGTCCTCCTTCCTATCCCTGAAGATGGAGGAGTGGTCAAAGGCAAGGGGACCTGTAAGCAGGGGTGCAAGTCCCCACAGACCCCACAGTTTAGGCTCCTAGCTGCTTCTGACCACATCACATAGTCTTTAGTTTCTGTTTTGTTTTGTTTTGTTTTCTCCAAGAAACCCTTTAAAATTGCCTCAGGAAATAACATAACATTGCCTCCCAAAACATCTGGGATGCCTGAGATATCAAATGCAACATGCCATGTTTTCAAGAAAGTAATAATAATAATTTGCAGTGTAGTAATTATTATGAGATGTAGAATTTTTGTCTTTGGACACTGCAGAGATGACATCGCTAATGCCATCTGCCCAGAATGTCCTGCAGCTCCAGGCCCCTAACGGCAGAACGACCAGACCTCTGAAGCAGAACCATCACCTCACTATAGTCACACAAATCCAGACCGAGGGTCACCAGAAGGGACAAGATGATAAGAAAGGAACTATTATAGCTGACCATTGATTATGCCTAATGAATCAGCATGATCCAAGACCCTGAGGCCCTTATCCTGACTTTTCACACATTAAAACCCTCATCTTGCAAGCAGTCAGTCGAGGCAGTTGGGACTTGAGCATTAGCTCCCATTCTTCTGGGTGGCATCACGCCAATAAACAGCCTGTCCTTCTCCACTGTAAAAGCTCAGTGTCAATTTTTATTGGCTTGCTGCACATCAGGTGGCCAAGCTGTCATTTGGTTTGGTTAAATCCCCTTAAAGGGAAGGAAAGGGGAGACAACATGGGGGGGATTTTTTTTTCCTTTTCTTTTTTCCTGAGGTATAATTTAATCACAATAAATGTCCCTCTTTTGTGGTATATTACTCTATGACTTTTGACAAATACAGCTGTACAATCACTGTTATAATCCAGACATAGAATAGTTCTATTAGCCAAAAAGTCATCCCCTCTCCCTCTGCCCAGCCACTGGCACTTGCTGCTCTCTTTCCTGTCCCTATAGTTTTGCCTTTTCCAGAATAACATTGAAGTGGAATAATTCTCCAAGAAGTCATTGGAGTCGGGCCTCTTTTACTTAAGTACTATATGGATCTACTTATTTGGGTTGTTTTCAGTTTTTGGAGATTATGAATGAAGCTGTTATAAACACTTGCTTTCAGTTTTGTATGAACATGAGTTTTCATTTCCCTTGGGTAAATACTTACGAGTGGGGTTGTTGAGTCACAGTAAGTGTACATTTCACCCTCTAAGAAACTGCCACACTGGTTTCCAAAGCAGCTGTGGCATTTTGTATTTCTACCAACAAACTGAGTTTAGTGTTTTGAGGGTTGAATTGAGGAGGACCCAATCGCCAGGTGTGTTGGACACCTCTAACCCCAACTGGGAATGGGGTTGAGACTTTTGATATCTGAGTGATGGGTACTGTAGCACCCCTCTAACAGTCTCTGGGGAGTCAGGACATAGAAGGGATGACTTCTGTGTTGACTGAGTGTCATGCGCACACCATGCTGATGTCTGGGAGTCTAGGTAAAGGACACTATAGCAGACCTTAGCTACCACAGGACAGTCCCTTCCTATCTCTTCTTAAAGCCAAAAGTACTAAAATTATCGTTTGATTCTATGAGAAGGAAGGAATCCTAGAAAGTGTCTTCGGGGCCACCTTTGCAGGTGGGGCTGAGCTGCATATGAATGTAGAAATAAAGAAATATGAGGCATATCCCACTTGTCTGACAGCATTGTATTGAGTTCCCAGTACCTGTTTATGCCAGTGGTTACACTCAGCACTTGTACATTATTTCAAATCCTGAAAAAACTCAACAAATTAAGTATCTATATTACTTAGGTATCAAATTTGGGTATCAAAATTGAAGTAAAAGATAATAACTCTGATCATGTTGCAACACTGCTTAAATGCTTTGATGACCTTCTTTGTTTAATGTCCCACCATTTCCTCACCCTCTTCCAGGGCCCAGCCAGACTCCTGTCCCCCTACTTCTCTCTTCAGTTGCTGAGCCTGGGTGCCTGAACGTGGTATTCCCTCTGCCATGCTTTCCCTGCCTCTTTCTCTATGTCACCTCCACTCTGTTTTTTAGGACCTCCTTCTCTCCCTTGACGTCTTTCCTGACTCATACAAGAGGGTCAAGAATTGCCTCCTTTGTTTCATTACTATAGTCTGTACACCTTTGTCTCCTTAGCTGTTAGTCTGAGATTGGAGAGATTTCTTTACCTCCGTGCCTAGCACAGAGTCTAGACAGTAGGACAGAGTAGCTGTAAATGTCCAGCACCAGAAAGGGAGAAAGGGAGGAAGGAAAAAGGGAAGACGGGGAAAGGAGGAAGATGCTTACTTTTGCAGCCTAGTAGAGCACAGAGAGATGGTAGTTTGGAATCAAAGCTACGAACCAGCTTTGGGCTCTCTCATAAAACAATTTCATCTTCACTTTTAAAACAAATACAAATAAAAATTCTCATAGAGCCATCAAATCTCAGATCAGAAGAAACCCTACAGGTCCTGAAAACTAGTTTCTTTTTTTTTTTTCTCTTTTTTAGTGCAACCTTCAATGCAGGTCTGCATTCACATATTATGGTCCTTTATCTTCATTTTTTGTTGCTGTTGTTACCAAGCTCTGTTTAGTACCTGGATTCCTTGCTTTTCTGTTATTTCATTTTGATTGTGTATCATCCATTCTGATCTATGACACTTCTTTTTCCAATTATTACTTTGATCCCCCTTTCTTTACTCATAACGATTTTATCTGCCTATATTAAGGAAATAATATTGTCTGTGAAAGACATTCATTTCTGATGCAATGTATCTGGGAAGGATATTTTCTAAGAAAAATTTAATCATATTGTGTGCATTTTTATATAGAAATTCTCATAAATGGAAATTTGTATATATATGAAGGGCAGGGGCAGACAGCATAATAAAATTACAATTATAAAAGTAATCTGGGGCACCTGCATGGCTCAGCAGGTTGAGCTTCCAACTCCTGATTTTGGCTCAAGTTGTGATCTCAGGGTCATGAGACTGAGCCCCAAGTCGGTTCTGAGCTGGGTGGGGAGTTTGCTTGAAATTATTTCCCTCGCCTTCTGCCCCTCCCCCACTCACATGTGCTTGTTCTCTCTTTAGAATAAATAAATAAGTCTTAAAAAAAAAAAAAAGATTCCGAGTTACAAGGGGATTGGTATTGACTTCAAGAAATGTCTTCAGGGAGGGGCACCTGGGTGGCTCAGTCGGTGGCGCATCCAACTCAGGTCAGGATCTCAGAATGATGAGGTCCAGCTGAGTCAGGCTCCACGCTCCTCCCTCCTGATGCTCTCCTCTCTTAAACAAACAAACAAACAAACAGAAAGAAGGAAATGCCTTTAATCTGAGCAGCACAACTCTTGGGTACCACTCATAAAAACTACCATGCTATGAAATATCAATGATTTGCAAAATATCCTTCAGCTCCCTAGCATGTTTAATTTAGAAAATAGCAGTACCTTTCACTATGTAGTAAATGAATGAAAAGACCTCCTTCCAGTAGCACCTGGTTAGCTCGGTTCGTTTTGTTAAGCATCTGACTCTTCTTGACCTCAGCTCAGGTTTCCATCTCAGTCAGGTTCTTGAGTTCAAGCCCTGCATTGGGCTCCACAATGTGGAGCCTACTTTAAAAAACAAAAACAAAAACAAAAAAACCTCCTTTGTAAGTGAACTATAATAGACAGTTGTGCCTTTAGGAGAGGTTCACCTGGCCCAGTGAGGGAGGAGGAAGACACGAGCCTTGAAGTACATGCATTCCATACCACCTCCATGTACTCCTCTTGAAAGCTGGGTGTTCTAAGCTCTAATGGGCAGATCAAAGTAGTCGATAAATTTTCATTGTGTCTTTTATAATCTTATACAAATCATGATTTTAAAGAAAATGGTAAAACAGATTATATTTTTAGTGTGTTAAATCATGTTACAACATTCTATATAATTAAAAGTAATTCCTTTTACATATTCAGTTTTTAAAAATATTTTATTTATTTGTTAATGAGAGACACACACAGAGAGGGAGGCAGAGACACAGGCAGAGTGAGAAGCAGGCTCCCTGGAAGGAGCAGGATGCAGGACTTGACCTTGGGATCCCGAGATCATGCCCTGAGCCAAAGGCAGATCCTCAACTGCTCAACTGCTGAGCTACCCAGGCATCCCACATCTTCAGTTTTTCTCTCTATCCTTTTAGAAATGATATTTAGTGAAAATAGCCAAACAAACTAATAGCACTTAGAAGTATTTTGCTTTGAAATATGGAACTGTCTCTCTTTTTATCAAATAGCTTACATTTATTAAGTGCTGGGCAAAATACTGTCTTAAGTGCCAAGGGAATATTGCTAGGAAAACAAATCTTATGGCAGGAGTGAGACAGGATTAAAAAAACATAAATAAACAAACCCCAAAATAAATATGATGTCTGTTTTATGATTGCACATAATGGTATTTGAAAAGTGAGTCCTACTCCACTTCTTGTTCACCTTTCCAGGCTCAAAACCTAGGCTCCTCATAGACTTCCTATTCCGCAGCTATATGTTACAGTGTCCTGAGAGTGTCTTCCTCAAGCATCTATCTCCTTGTAGGTGTCCTCTCCTGGGGTGCCTTTGCATCTCAGAAAACACTTCCTCTGGGAAGCCTTCCTGGATCCTTCACACCAGGCAGGTTAGGTGCTTGCTCCTTTGGGTTTCCAAGCACCTTCCACTTATATCTCAATTTTGTCACTTGCCACTTTGCCTGGTAATTATTTGTTAATGTTTGTCTCCCCAGATAGATTTCATTCATTGATTCCATTTATTCATTCAACACACAGCATCTGGGAGAACAAGGACCAGTCTTGGCACTTCCCGCCCTGAGGTAGCTCACAGGGAGTAAGGGAGACAGATTAGTGCCCCGACACCTACAATCCTGTGTGAAAAGCAACATAACAGAGATACCCATGGGGCATCCTGACACTATCCACAAGGGGCAGTTGCCTGACCTGGAGGTTGGGAGGTTTTGGGAAAGATTCACAGATGGGGGAACACTTGATGTGAAGCTTGAAGAATGAATGATGGTTGGTCAGTTGGGGAAGGTAGGGAATGGTACTGTAGGCAGAGGAAATGGGTGTGAGGGGTGTGCCGTGAGAAGATGACCAGGGAGCCATAAATAGATGAGCAACCCCAGAGCAGGTACGTGTAATGGCAAGGAAAGAGTGCGGGGCATGGTAGAGAAGCGCTAATACGCCACGCTGAGGAGTATGCACTTGAATGTGTGTCACGGATGCTCGTTTGGAAGGGACGTTAAGGGAGGAAAGGCAAAATCAATGGGTGTTTGGGAAAGATCATTTTAGGAATGAGAGAAGGGTGGAGTGGAAGGAGGTGAGCCTGGGGCAGAAGCCCTCCCTTGAGGAGGAAACAGAAGATGAGTCTCAACCTGGAGAAGTGGCAGTGGAAGAGCAGGGAGCAAACATTCTGGAGTGAGTTGTTTTAGATAGAGAATAGAGAGAACACGTTTGTGGAGGAGTCGGAGGAGGAGCTCAGCTCCGGGAATGTCGACTGCCAAGCATTCAAGAAACATTGAGAAGAGCAGCCTGGTAGGCAGCAGGACTGGGATCTGGAGACCAGGAGAGAGGGCTGGGCTGGGGATAGAGACCTGCAAGGTCAGAGCTGAAGCGGGATTTCCTGGGAACACATGTCAAATGTGAAGAAAAAGGATAACTGCTGGGGGGCGTCAGTAAGAACAGGTGCAAAGAGAGATCCTGGGAAGAGAGTGATGAGGAGGCAGTGTGGACGAACACCGGGACAGGGCGGAATGTCCCAGAAATCAGGGAAGCAGAGTCCGGAAAGGGGACAAGTGGTCAAGAGTGCCAATAGCTACAGCAGGGGTCAGGTTAAGTCGGACCCGAGAGGTTCCCAGTGCGTTTGACAACCAGGTGCTAAAAAGTGATCATGGTCCAAGCAGTTACATCCTCTGGAAGTGGGGACAGAAGTCCCACACGAGGGTAAAGGCATGGAAGGGGAAGACACAGGACTAGCAGGCAGGTGCTACCCTCTCTCTCAAAGCTGGACTGTGAGGGGAAACGGAACAGGGGAACACGAGGCTGAGAGACTCTGAAGACACAGAGTGCCTAGCACAGTGCCTGGCCCACCAAGGCACTCAAATATGTATTTATTGAATAACAAGCTGAAACGAGAAATTGCTAAATAACTGAATAGCACACCAGGGAAGACTTCCTGTGTCTGACGGAATCCATTACTCATTTATTTTCACAAGAGATGACATAGAGGATAAAGCAGAGAAGGGAGAAGCAGGAGTCCTGAAAGGATAGTGGGAGCATTCATGCCATCATCCATGTGGGGTGAGGCCCACATGCAGGGAACAGGGGTGTGTGCCCCAGAGAGCGGGCAGCTTGCAAGGAGGAGCTCACTGCTGAGAAAGTGGATGTAGAGTCAGATATAATACACGGGAAAGCAGGTGATGATGATGATGATGATGATGATGAGAATGCCACTGTAATGTCGATGCTTTGGGGAAAGTGAGAAACTCAGCTATTCTTCCATCCTATCGATGACCCATCTTCTAAAACAATGCAAGTCAATGCTCAGCAGCATTCTTCTGTCCTATACTTCCCAATGAGTAAAGTCTCTTTTTGGAGGTGTGTAAATTTGAAGAGGTGGGAAAGTAGGAAATATTTAGGGCAGGACTAGCAAGTGTGGTTCACTGGGCGGAAATAGACCTGTATTTGCATGGTTTTCACAGAAAAGCTAGAATAATCGTATCCTCTCCCAAAGAGTTGCTGTGAACATTGTAGGTGAAAGACATTTGAGATTATTAAGGGTGAGCTGTTGTAATCATCACCAGCCAGTTGCTACAAAGGCCTTTCTGTGTAGTAAGGTACGTTGCTAGCTTGCACCCCTCATTTCTGCTCCTCTTTCATCTTACCCGCTCTGCTTGGGCTGGTTTTCTTACTAGAGGATAGAATGAGTGCAAAGTGCCTGAGGTGGCACCGGGAACAGGGGCGCGTGTGTCAATGAATGTTCCTGGCTAACCCTGACCCCTCCTCCCCCCAATCTCCTTCTCTTCCTGCAGCCTATCTTTGGCCTGTGGGTGAACCCAGGGTCATTCTTGTTTTGCCATAAGTTTTCAGAAATGGCTTTCCAGGTGACTCTTGAGCCCGATTTACAACCTTTCCCTTCTAGGCACGTCACAACCTGCCTAACGTCGGGGCCTAACCTGAACCTGATGAAGCTTAGCCTGAGAAATGCCCAGCAGAACCAGCTAAATCTCCACGGGCCCGGTCTGCAAAATCCTGCAAGGCCTGGTGTCAGCTGAGATTCTCCAATCCGCAGGGCCGGGAGGTCTGTCTCTCCGTTAGAGAGCAGAGGCTCAGTAATCAAATCTGCTGTTTATTCAGTTCTCAGAAACCTGGCCTTTTAAACAAGACCTTTGAGTTTACCCAGCAGACAGAAACCCAGGAGGGCAGCCAAGGTCGGGGTGGAGAAGGGCTTTGAGGGCTGGAAGGGAGGGGAAAGGGCGTTGGACTGGACTCGAGGGGCTCCAGGATGTGCCGGGAACCCGGCCGCGAGTCCGGGGCCGCGTCGGTCAGCGGGGTCGGGCCATTCCGGTTCCAGCGCAGAGTGGCTGCACGTGCGCCGCCCTGGCCACCCCCACCCCTAGCGTCCCGGCTCCCGGGGCCCAGACGCGCCCCGCCGGCGAGGCCCTCCGGCCGCGCGACCCCGGCGCCCGCGGGCCCACGGCGGTGCCCGGCTTGGGGGAGGAGCAGCCTCCCCCCGGTAGGGTCGCGGGCACCGAGGGCGGCCCAGCTGCGAGCCCTGCGCGGCTGTCGCCGGCGGAGCGGGAGCCGGCGGTAGGCGGCTCCTTCCTGTGCAAACTTTTCTGTCCCCTTCCTCCTCCCGCCCTCCCGCCGGCTCCTCGGCGACGGCGTCCAGCCTCCCCGCCCTCGGCGCGGTCTCGGGGTCGCGGCGCCCGCCCCACCCGCGCTCCGGGCCGGCCGCCGCCGGGAGCCGATGGCCGATGGCCGAGGCGGGCAGGCGCCCCGCAGAGCCCCCGGGCGGCCCGGCCCCGCCCGCAGCGGCCGACGCCCCCGAGCCCCGGGAGCCCGCCGCGCCGCCCGCCCTGCGCAGGCTGCCCGGGGAGCCGAGCCCCCGCGGCCGCTCCCAGAGCGACCTCTCGGCGTGCTCCAGCCGGGGCCGCCCGCTCCGGGTGCACATCTCCGGCTCAGGTAGGGCGCTCGCGGCGGAGGGGGCGGCGGAGGGCGCCGGGGCAGGTGGCGGCGGACGCGACCGGCGGGGGGCGGGAGGGGCTGCGGCGAGGGGGGGCGAAGCCGAGCCCCGCGGCGCGCCGCCCGGGCCGGTGGCCGGAGATGCTCCCGCCGCCTGCGGTCGGAGCGCCGCGGGGCGCGCGCCTGGCGAGCGGGGGGCAGCCCGGGCTGGGCGGGGGGGCGCGGGGCGCGGGGCGGCTGGGCTCCTAGGCTCGTGGGTCCGGGGGAGACTCGGGTCGCGCGCTAGGGTGGGGGCCGGGGTCAGCGCAGCTCCTGGGACCCCTCCTACCTGCCCGCGCTTCCGAGATCCGGAGTTCTTTGGCGGGGGTGGGGGCCTGCGGGTCCGAGGTTTTCGGCGCTGCGAGGAGCCTTGCAGGTGGTGCCGAGAGTTGGGCGGGCTGCTCGCCCCTGCGGCTCTCCCGGGCAGTCGGCAGGGGCCGGAGCCGCCGTCCGAGTTGGCACCGACCCGCCCGGCCCTTGCCCGCGCCCGCGCCCCCGGGGGCTGGGGCTGCCGGGTGCACCCGGGCGGCAAACCAGGAACTCGCGCCCTGTGCGACGGGGGCCACTGTGCCACTTACCCTCGTCTCTCGTATCTGGGTGTTTAAGGTGGGGACGAAGAGTGTGCAACTACCACGCACGGAGGTTATGGAGTTTAAATAATTAATCAGTCTTAAATGCTCTTGGACAAAGCATTGGCCCGAGAACTGCAGAACTGTTTTTAAAAGTCCACGGATTTGTTAAGCGCCCAGGGACCGTTTTCCAATTTGCAGTCTAGGGAGGAGGCATGGAAGCTGGGAAGCTGGAAATGAAAGCTAACATCAAAACTGGGTGTTATGCTCTATGCTGGCAAATTGAACTCCAATAAAAAACAAAACAAAGCAAAACAAAACAAAACAAAACAAAACTACCCAGAGTGGCTAGAGACCCCTCGCAGCGGTGTGCACTGCCCACCGCCGGCCACCCGGACCCCGGCCAGGCTCTGCCCGCTGAGGTCAGCCTCTCCTCCCAGCCCTGACTCAACCTCACATCCACCTGAAGCCAAGTTTCTTGTTCGAAAAAAGGCACGTTTCCTTATCTCTAACTAGCACTCGAGCTAGCTAGCTCTGTTTTCCATCAGAACCTTCCATTTTCTTGTGCTCGTAATACTGTTTTGCCACACAATGTGTACATACTTAGACAACATCAGAGGCATTGTCCATCTGACTTTGCAGATCATGTTGGATAGAACCAGTCAGAATTGTTAAATACAGGTAGTAGGATGTAGGCCATGGTATTTGAGAAATGAGTCTTCTGTCAAGTTCATATTGTGAAAAGCGCTGAGTTGAATGTAGTTCACCTCCCGCTTGTTATGTCAGACTGAACTTGACCCATGGATAGTCTTGACTGATTTTTTGCAAAGATCAACTGTTTATTTATTTTTTATAGATTTTATTTATTTATTCATAAGAGACACGCAGAAAGAGAGAGACAGAGACACAGGCAGAGAGAGGGAGAAGCAGGCTCCACGTAAGGAGCCGACATAGGACTCGATGCTGGGTCTCCAGGATCAGGCCCTGGGCTGAATGAAGGCGGTGCTAAACCGCTGAGCCACCCGGGGTGCCCAGATCAACTGTTTAGATGACTCTAAAGGATCCACTGAAAATTAGTCAATTTGGTGACTAGATAAAATAAGCATAGCTTGTATCATCATTTTTTCATCTTCACAAATAGAAATTAAGGCCTGTGTGCAAAAAAAAGGGCCATAAAGCACTTTTGAATGGGGAGTGTGCAAAGTACACGTAATGTGAACTATGGACCTCAATCTGTAAAGTTATTTTACTTCCAAGAACTTTGTATCTTCTGTGTGCTCTTAAAGGATGTTAGGAAGTGGCAGTTTTCAGCTGAGTTGTTCATCTATGTGTAAAAGTGTGAACTCTTGCTATGTGACTGTATTCCAGTTTCAGAACTGAGCCTTGCATTTAAGAGCAGGCTGTGACCAGAAGCTCCCTGCATTTCTTAGAGTCGGAGAGAAAAGGAATGAGCTGGCCCCTCACTGACACACATGGAGTATTTCCCCAGAATCCCAGAGCTTCTGCACCCATGTCAGAGAATCAGCAAGACGACAGGCCTGGGATGACGGAATTGTCTTTGAGGCTCACTGGGAACATTATGCCACCTTGTGAAAATATTGCGTGGCCTGGTGTAGAGCAGCCCAATTTCCAGGCCCTCCCCAGGCGCTCTGCCTCCACATGGGCGATATCCAGCTCTAGGTCCTATGTGGTCTTGCCAGAACTGGCCTGGACCAGCTGCACTGGGCCTCACCTCAGAAACTCAGACCCGGCCCACTTAATCCCAATCTGCGTTTCACAGATTTCAGGCACAGAGCATTTAAGAAGCACTCTTTTCTCACACTTGGTTTCCAAGCTGGTTACACACAGGAGTCACTTGGGGGAGTTAAAACAACAACAACGAAACAATTTATGGCTGGGTCCCTCCCGTGGGGATTCTGATTTAATTGGCATCAAGGACAGCCTGGGCATTGGGTGATTCTGATGTGTAGCTGAGTTTGAGAACCTCGTGTCAGCATGGCTGGCTGCCATGTATACTGTGATGCTGTGGTCAAGGTTGTCCTGGTCAAGTGTAAGGTTGAAGGGTTTGCTTTAGTACCTTCTCACACCGCTACTGCCACCTCCCAAACGTGACCTCTCCCTCTCATTCTTGATTCTAAAGCATTGTCAGTAAGTCCTCTCTAAGGGTTAATTTTTTTTTAAGTTTTATTTTTGTTTCAGTAATCTCTGCACCCAGCGTGGGGCTCCAACTTACAACTCCAAGATAAAGAGTTGCATGCTCTTCTGACTGAACCAGCCAGGTGCCCCACCTAAGGGTTAATTTCTAACAATCAGTTGCCTCACCTTGGGAGGGTGACTTCATGTTTTTCGATGTTGTGGGGCTGGGAGGGAGCAGAGGAGAGGAAGGAGAGATGGCTGGAAGATGTCATCTGTTGTCAAAGAAGAGCCTCAGTCCAAAAAAACCATCCACTCCCAGGCTGTTCCCATCAGTCACCCCATCCCTATGTCCTCTCCATTCTCCTTTCCATGAAAGAATAACTTAAAACTTGAAACTCAGCCTCTAAACGTTTGCCACCCGTGGCAGTATAAGTCAGTCCAGCATGAAGCATATTTTTTGAAGACCTCTGTGTGAGTGCCGGGTTGATGCTACTGGGAGATCACAGGAGATTCCACTTTTCCTATCTGTGCTTTATAACTAGATTTTTTTGTCAAGAAAAGCATCATAGAATTCAGTGGCTTTTATTTAACTTGCGATTTGAGCAGTTATTTTTCTTCACATGGTAAAAACGCATTGCTTTGTCAACAAAAACTGTAGTTTTATATTTTAAAATCTGTATAAACTGTGAAGAACCCCAAATATATTCAAATAAGTACATTTAAACAACATAATTTATATAACATCGGAATTGATACCTAAGCCCTTTTATTAAATGAGCTTCTAAAAATGGAGGCTTTTGCTTTCGAAAAATCCAGATTGATTTTTGTCTTGTGGTTTTTGAACTCATGATTCTGAAATTCAACAGAAGTTCTGTATATTTAAAATCTGGCATTTCTTTTGTAAATAGTGATGTTTTGCCCACTGAAAAAATAAAATCCTGAAATATACTTTTCATGGTTCATGGACTGGTGTTCTCTTAATCTTCAGACCCATCTTTTTCTGCATTAGTGACTTCAACATTATCAGTAGGTTCTGATGTGCTCTTTTTTTTTTTTTTAAGATTTTATTTACCCATTTGAGAGAAAGCAAGTGAGAGAGAGAGAGAGAGAGAGAGTCAGCATGAGGAGGGTGAGGGGCTGAGGGAGAAGCAGACTCCCCACTGAGCAGGGAGCCCAACAACAGGGGACTCAAGCCCAGGACCCTGGGGTCATGACCTGAGCCAAAGGCAGAGGCTTAACTGACTGGGCCACCGAGGCACCCCCTGATGTGCTCTTTGGATAGGCCCAATGTTTAGTGAATAAAGAACCTTGGGATACAACCCAGAGTATATTCCTTCTGTAAGCTTCCAGCAAGTCTTATGTGCCAGCTGCTGTGCTGGACCCATTGGGCCAAGAGGTATTGCTATCTTCAAGCAATGACTCTTCATCTTGCATGTTGGACTGCACAGAGCAGAGAATCCTATGAGGCACTTCAAAAAAGGGAGGTATGAGTGAAAGGGCCACTTAATAAAATGATGTACAGAAACAGTCTCAGCTCTTTCAGTGCTCTGATTCATCTCTCCAGCACCCCCTTGCCCGGGTCCACACAGTGTATAGGTAACAGCAAATCCAGTGTCCCTGTCTGGAGTCTTCAGTCCCTGGTGTGTTCGATGAAGAGGGAGTGAGAAATGTAGCAAACCTGGCTGTTGTTTGAGTCCATGCCCACAGCCGCCTGGCCACAGGCCTGAGGTGCTGCTGTCCAAGGCTGGTTCTGCGGTTGATGCTCATCTGTCCCATTGGGGGAAGTCCATACTGTCTACACCTTGCCTGTGCTCTCCCAGCACCTTTCACTGACCTCCAAGGATATAACTCTTTGGGCCAGCGCTTGCATGTTCAGCTGTTGTTCTCCAAAGCCTAATGCTCTATCAGGGTGGCTGAGTCTCCAGGGCCTCCTGGGCCCCCTTCACAGCTGGCTGGAGCTGCCCTAGGCCAGGAACAATGGATGCCTGCTCACTTTCCATTTGTGTAACTCGGAGTGATTCTTTTTACCGAACAAAGACCATCTGGCTCTAAGTTTACTCTCTGTCTGCCTACTCACAGAAGAGCAAAGCTGCCCTCATGGGAAAGGAGAGACGGTCTGGCCAGAGCAGATGGGTGCTGGGCAGAGCAGACCAAAGGGTGCTCAGATCCAGCCTGTGCCCTGGCCTGGTCAAGCTGTGCCCCCTGATGTATACATATGCTCCCCACCCTTTGCACAAAGGTCATGGGCTTCCCATCCACCCAGGAGCCATCCTTGGTCTGGCTTCATCCCAGAGGGGGTACCCTTCATCTCATTCTCACAGAGGCACCACATAAGCTGATGCTGGTCCCATACCCGAGGTTGGCGTATTTTAAAATTCAGTTTCACCTGTTACCCTCTAGCAGAGGCTGAAACACTTGGAAAGTCATCCTCACCTGTTAGGTAAGGACTTTCCCATTAAGTCCTGGGGCTGAGACCAGAAACTCATCAGGAACAGAGGCAACACTTGGAAGCATTTTCCCTTGCTCTCTCTAGCATGGTCTCACCCGGCTTGGAGCTTCTCTTTGCCTCTCTGCTGACCAGCTTTCTCCCTCTCAAATGTGAACAGATTCCTCGCCCTCACAGGTGCTTCTCCGTCAGTCTACTTACAAACACCAGGCTGGCTGGCTCAGGTGGTAGAGCAACTCCTGATCTCGGGGTCCTGAATTCCAGCCCCACATTGGGTGTAGCGATTACTTAAAAATGAAATCTTTAAAAAGAAAAGCAAAACAAAACACTGCAGCATGGCTTCTACCCGCCTTATAGCAACCTTACCTTTGCTTCCTTTTAGCTCTTGCCCCTATGTTTACCTGGAAACATTTCTTCATATTTCTTAGCTCACATTTCCTGGAAGAGATCTATTGTTTGCAGCCACCTTTTCATAATAGGCCATAGGTCAGAGGTCACATGGAAGCCTATGTATTGTCTATCTCTGATCTGATACCCACCCAAACTCAAACCAGCTGTGGTCTGGAGGTGGGGGTCACACAGTGCCAATATGGCCACTTAGAAAGAATTGAGCCTGGGCAGTTCCATTCATTTACTCATTCATTCATTCATTCATTCACTCATCTAGTATTTATTGAGGGCTACAATGCACCAGACACTGTTTCAGGCACTGGATGTGCAGAGGTAAGCAGATAAGGTGTTGTGGGGCTAACACTGAGAACAGAGACCATCCAGACAGAGTGTGGTAGACCTGGAGCAGCAGCATGTCTGGTCATTTGAGCCGTTGTTATTTGCCATGATTATGCTAAAAAAAAAAATGACATGATGATGATGTGTTCTTGTTTCCAGAGGATGCATGAAAAGCTAATTATACCTAAACTGGACAAGCTCTAGTTTGCATCGGTAGTTCGCTGGTAGCATTGAGACTGATGGCAAAGCTGTGGATTTATTTTGAGCTCTAGCTACTGCAGGGACTACACCAGGAGAGGGATAATATCTTGATTTTTCATTTATTCATTCAATTAGCAAGCAGATGATGGTCCAAACACAGGCTGCAAAGATATTCCTAAGGAATTCACCATCCAGTGGGGGAAGGACGGGCAAATAAACCAACAACTATAGTCCAATAAAGGATGAGCTATGACTCATGCCCTCTCCCAAACGTGGGGAGGGGGGTGGATCCCTGGAGGCTTAGTTCTATGAAATGGCTTGGGCAGGTTAATCAAGAAAGACTTCCTGGAGGAGGTGAAACCTGTGCTATCTCCATGTAAAAGGAGGACCAAAGATGGGGTTGGGTGAGGTGGCAGAGGAGTGTTCAGGGGAGAGGAAACAGTACAGCAAAAGCACCAAAGCCTGAAACAACCCAGTGTTGTCAGAGAACACTCAGCAGTTCCTTTGGCTCTCAGTAGGGTTCCTGTGGGAGAGGGGAGAGAAGGGAGACCGGGGAGCTAGGCCAAGGCCAGAGAATGAGAACATCTCTGTGTCCAAATGTTTCCTGGGAGATACAATTTAGATGACATTTGTAAAACATTTGCAAGCTTGATAGAGGTGTGTTCTGAGTGTATTCTGACGTGGACATTGAGGGGACAATAGTGGAAGGAGACCAGATAACTGAGATTTGAGACATAGAATCATGGTTATTTTCTGTGTGACCTTGGTTAACTTACTTGCCTTCCCTCTGTTTGGCTTCTCTATATCTGCCCTAGAGATGATTAGTAACAGTAACACCTAGCTCATGGGATTTTTGTAAGGTCAAAACATGTAAACACTTGAACTTGAAAGTGGCGTGAAGATGCTGGCACTGTTTGCATACTTCTCTTACGGGACGGACTATGGCATATTAAAATTATGCATTGATTTGTCTCCTTCCTCATACTGTAAAGTCATTGAAAAGAAAAGGTACATTTTATTTATTTTTGCATTCTCACTGCCTAATACAGGGTCAGGTATATACTAGGTATTACTAGTGTTTACAGAATTAGTGCACGAATTACCTAAAAGTCAGTTATTTTGGCATCAGTTATCTCTGCATTGAAAATCAGGCAAAGTAAAGAAATAACATCGAACATTGGGTAAATGCTATGACTTCCAAATGTTTTAAAATGAAAAGAATGAACTAACCAGAGTGTTTTTGAAGAGCCGCTCATGAGATAATTTAGATCTGGGAGTATTGTAGATTCTTCACCTTGTAACGTCTATAAAAGCCATTTGTGAAAGAGAAGTTGTGAATGCCAGCCCAGATCAGGCTGGTGATGACGATGGAATCCAAGAAAGAGGGATTCTGCTTCGTTGGAGGGCAGTGTGGGGACATTGGATGTATGCATGCAGTCAAGCGGGCAGAGAAGGAAGTGGACCCTTCTGCTGATCCAGCCTTGCATTATTTACACACACTATCATTTTTCATCTTTATAGCAACTCTGTGACATAGCTCCATTTTTTAGATAAGGAACCTGGCTCAGGTCGAGTAACCCACCCAAGTCCCACAGGTAGCCGGGAAGTAGTAGAACCAATACTCAAATCTCTCTGGCCTCAAACCTCACACTTTTCTACCATATGCTACCTTAGTACATGCCCATCACCTTTTGAGACAACAACTCACACATACCCCCACCAAGGGAGGAAATTGTGTCTTGTTTTACTCTACAAATATTATTATAAGATACCATAATAAACATGTTTCTCTCAAAAGTTCATCTTAAGGACACAGCCAATTATCTATTTTAAAATCTATCCAACACTTCAAATTTCTCATATAAATAGCAAATTTGAATTAACTGGGACGAGATTCTGGGATCCAGTATTTTCAGGCAAGTATATGTCAATTATCATTAAGTGCATTGTTTTAAACTAAAACTACTCAATACTTAAATCATGTGTATAGCTCATACACAAGAACCATATCTTGTCTCAAAGTACAAGTGTCGTTTCAGTTACAGTGAAGCTCAGAGAAAACAAACACACACACACACACTGAAGCAGCTTTAGTGTTTTAAAACTACCGTACTGAGTGACTCATTATCTTTGATCATGCTAGCTGAAATTTGCACAGAGAAGTAGGTTGCACCAGCCTGCCTTAGATCTCAGAACTAGCTTACTTTGTGACCTATTGGCTAAAACTTGACATTTATATGTCTTACTTTGCAGTTTCTTTCTTTCTTTTTTTTTTTTTTTTTTTTTTTTTTTTACTTTGCAGTTTCTTGATATTTCTGTTCTGTGCAGTTTTGAGAAAAAGCAGCTACTGCTTATCCTTCATAACAGGAAGAAACCAGTGACCTGAAGAAAAGTAAATTATCTGTATCCAGAGTTCAGGACTATGACCAGGGCAGGAAGATCACAGGTGTGATGCTTCAATTTTGGATCAGCAACTCACATATTTTATGTTTGTGACAATTTATGGCCTTGAGTCACATCAATAGTGTTGGTCTGTAATCTTGTTTCATCTTCATGTATATTTTAACCTACTCGAATGTTGCCATATCTTCTTGTGAGGTATAATTTCTATTATATAATAATTAAGTGGCCTAAACATTATATTATAATATATTAAACCCCTCTTCACCAATCTACGGGGCATTATAAATCTCTGGTCTCTGTTCCAGATGCATGCATGAGGTTGATAGAAATGTGTGATGATGATAAACAATGCGATTGATAGTTTAAAAAATCTAATAGTTGGGAGCCTGGGTGATTCAGTACTTAAGCGTCTGCCTTTGGCTCAGGGCATGATCCCAGGGTCCTGGGATCGAGTTTCACATCAAGCTCCCCGCAGAGACCCTATTTCTCCCTCTGCCTATGTCTCTGCCTCTCTCTCTCTGTGTCTCTCATGAATAAATAAATAAAATCTTAAAAAAAAAATACGATTGGAACGCCTGGGTAGCTCAGTGGTTAAGCATCTGCCTTCGGCTCAGGTTGTGATCCCAGGGTCTGGGGATCGAGTCCCACATCAGGCTCCCCTCAAGGAGCCTGCTTCTACCTCTGCTTGTGTCTCTGCCTCTCTCTGTGTCTCTCATTAAGAAACAAATAAAATCTTTTTAAAAAATGTAATAACTCTTATGTTTTCCAACAAATGTTATGTTTTAAAGCATCATACTGGAAGAGCATATGCTTATTCCAATTTTTATTTTTTAAAAGATTTTATTTATTTGTTTGAGAGAGATGGAGAGTGGGATGGGGGAGGAGCAGAGGGGGAGGAAGAAGCAGACTCTGCTCCCCCCTCTCCCCTGTTGAACAGGGAGCCAGGGAGCCTAATGTAGAGTTTGATCCCAGGACTCCGAGGTCACGACCTGAACTGAAAGAAGACGCTTAACCAACTGAGCCACCCAGGTGCCTCTGCTTATTCCAGTTATGGTGTTACTGTTTAAAACAGTGTTTGACAAAAATTTGGTGACTGAAATGTTTGATCCCTCGTTTTAGCCACTTGCCTTGATGCCAGCACAATTGTAGCTCTTTCTAAAAGTCATGTCTGTCTTTCAGAGACATAGATTTATGTCTTTGGGGCAGATTTGAAAAGACATTCTAGAAATGGCTGTGGGATAGTGACCACGTTGTGGGAGTACATTTACTGTCTCCCAGCATGATTACTTTGGTGGGAATAACAATCATTTTGATATCTAAGTCATTCATATTACTTTATAGTAAACTTCATACCCCCCAAATACGTAATCATGCAAAGAAGTGTATGCTAGCTAAGCAGGCTAGTTTGGATTGTTAGCCTGGTGGCTCTGAGATTAAGAAAGGAAGGAAGGCAACTGCGACATTTGTGGGGGTACTCAGTGAGATGGGTATGAGAATCACTAATTGATAGCAAGGATTTGATCAAATGAATACATTTTTGTAGCCAGTAATGGAGACTGCCGTGTCTGAGTGGAACTAGAGAGGTTGCTATAAATAATTAATCAATTAGCTCTATGCTCAATGTGGGCCTTGCAACCCTGAGACCCTGAGACTAAGAGCCACAAGCTCCACCAACTGAGCCAGCTAGCAACCCTTATTAGTATTATTTATAATAAGGATACAAGAGCAGCCCCAAACCAGGAAGTAGAGTTGAGTCTTGTGAGTTCTAGAACCAGGAACTAATAAGTTATCTGTGGCCAAGAAGGGTACTCTCTCCATTCCTCTTGTACTTTTTCTTTCTATGGATCTATCTATTTATCCATCTATCTATCTCCTTCCATACATCTATGTTTCCATTCATCCTACCATACCAGATATCTCTGCTGTTATGAGCAGTTTACCACAAAGTTCCCAAGTTTATACATTTTCAGTTCCGGAGAGCTGAGAGATCCCTCAGAGCCTTGGATTCCAATTCTAGATGCCCAGCCTGAGCCAGGTAGCCATGTCTGTAACTAGCTATATTCATTATGTGGGACAAGTGAAGCTGCTAGCATGACCCTCATGGGTGTGGAGAAGATAGCCCTTAGATGGGAGATGAGGGGTGATGGGCAAACATATCTAAAGTTATACAACCTCTGTGGACCAGAGAACCAGTGAGGGGAGGAATTCCTGAGCTCTTGGGAGGCTAATGTGTCCTGAGAAGTCAAATGCGGTCAAGATGAGAAAGAAGAGAAGGGGTGGAGAAACACAATTACATGGGATAAGGAAACATTTGTCTATAATCAGGTGGGCTTTCAGTAGCACAGTGACTTGTGTCTTGGACTTGTGATGAAGGTAGCAAGGACGAGGGATTTTCCTGGGGAATAGCAAGGGCGATGGAAGTCATTGGCTGGGGTGCAGGATGGGAGCTTGTTGGAGGGGTGAGTCCCAGGGGAGCAAGCAGAATAAAGAATGTGGGGGAGAGGGCTTGGTCATGAAGACACACATTCTTCTCTCTCAGCTGATTGATGGGATACCTGATGTCCCTCCAACAGCCACTGCACCTGCTGTAGGGTACACATTACCATGAGCTGTCTGGGCCCCTGTTATTTATTTTCATTTTTAACTTTTTTATTAGCTTCAGAGATAGACTTTAATGATTCTTCCATTGCATATAACACCACATGCTCATTGCATCAAGTGCCCATCTCCCAGTTACCCCATTCCCCTACTCCCTACCCTCCAGCAACCCTCAGTTTGTTTCCCAGAGTTCAAGTGTCTTTTATGGTTTGTCTCCCTCTCAATTTTCATCTTCTTTTATTGTTCCTTCCCTTCCCCTATATTCATCTGTTTTGTTTCTTAAAATTGCACATGTGAGTGGTATTTGTCTTTCTCTGATTGACTTATTTCACTTAGCATAATATACTCTAGCTCTATCCACATCATTGCAAATGACAAAATTTCATTTTTTTTAACGGCTGAGTAATATATATATATATATATATATATATATATATATATATATATATGCCACATCTTCTTTATCCATTCATCTCTTGATGGACATCTGGCTCTTTCCGCAGTTTGGCTATTGTGGACTTTGCTGCTATGACCATTGGGATGCAGGTGCCCCTTAGAATCATTGTTTGTATTCTTTGGATAAATACCTGGTAGTGCAGTTGCTGGATTGTAGGGCAACTACTTTAAACTTTTTGAGGAACTTCCATACTGTTTTCGAGAGTTGGGCTCCTTTTATTTCCATTCAGCCCTCCATGGTCATTTTACCAGACCTTCCCTTTCTTTAGGAACATTAATAGTGGGTCTTACATGGTAGATAAGGGCTGTGCCTCTTTTCAAATCAATCCTGTGGTAGTAAGTTTGATTCAAACCCTGGATCTCTGGGGATTACATTCTCTCAGATGGTAACCCTCGCTTCTGGGGCCAGTCTGGGATGTGGGATGGCATTCCTCTGGTCTGATCTGATTAATCATTTCTCAGCTTGGGTTTAGAGTTGGCATTAGGTCACAAGCAATTGTCTAGACCAAGATTTTTGCTGGAATGACAAATTCCCAGAGGGCTGGGATCTGAAAGAAGTCCATGGCCTCAGGCAATTGCAAAATGGGAATGTTTGCTCAGGCCCAGGAACCTATTGGAAGGACCAAGAGCTGATAAGCAGCTGCAGAAGGAGAAAGAGTGTCCTGAACATTCTGGTGCTAAAAAATCTACCTTGTCCATCAAAATTTGCGAGCAAATGTCCCTATCTCACTTCCTTCTTTGTCACTCCTCCTTTCTTTTTCTGTACACACCTAATTCAACGGTTGCTCAAAGAGCCCTTTTCCTCCAAAGCTTCCCTTGATGATCATTTTTTGCAGACCCTCACCTGTGTGAAAGTATTAACTGAGGCCTGGGGGTGGAGGTGTCTCGGTATGATTCAACTGGTCCCCATGCCCCATCAAGGAAGCCCTTAATCCTGGGCTGTGGTTTTCAGCCATTATCACCCTGCTGTTCTGTTAATAGTCAGCAGGCAACAAAGGCACACCACAAAAGATGGAAAATTCAAGTTCTAATCAGCTGCACCAGAAAGCATCAAGTCGACCATTTGCTTCTAGATGGGTATTGGATGATGTTTCAGTGCCTCATTGGGTGACTCAAATCAACTACAATGGTCTGTTGACCAGAGTTCTCATCTGAGTTCACATCCAATTTATGTGACAGTTATGTTATCTAACATAGTATTTCTCAAATGTTACTGTGTTTATGAATCACTTAGGGATCCTATTGAAATTCAGTAGGTTTTGGGTAGAGATTGAGCTTCTGCATTTTCTAATAGGCTTCTTAGATTTGCTGATGGTGCTGGTCTATGAGCCACACTGTGAGGAGCATGCCTCTAAGGAGAGGTCAGCTGTTTTAAGGATGAATTTCTCATGACACTGATGTACTCCAAAATTCTGTCCATGGAAACTTCCATCTTGCTTGAAAGTCTACTCTTGCTTTCCTTTTGGCAAATATTACTATATATTATTTATGGTAGTTGGAAGCTAAAAAAGGATTTAGAGAGAGGGAGTGTTTAGGACTTCTACCAATGTAGGATATTTTGCTTCAAGAGTGCCCATATGAATTGGCTCTTGGGACTTTATCTGCAAATTCTCTAGTGTGTCATGTTTAGAGGGTTGGTAGATACTAGGAATATGAGATAGAAGTAGAGGGGCACCTTGCTGGCTCAGTCAGAAGAACATGTGACTCTTGATCTTGGGGTTGTGAGTTCGAGTTCCCACATTGGATATAGAGATTATAAATAAATAAATAAATAAATAAATAAATAAATAAATAAATAAATAAACTTTAAAAAGATAGAAGTAGAATTTTTTTGGGGGGGACTATTTTTGACATAACATTAGTTTCAGTGATACAACATAAATGATTTGATATGTGTATGTATATTGCAAAATGATTGCCACAATAAATTTAGTAAATATCTACTACCACACTTACTTTGTGTGTGGTAATTTGTTTTCTTGTGATGAGAATTTTTAAGATTTATTCTCTTAGCAACTTTCAAATATACAATACAGTATTATTTACTGTAGTCACCAAGCTGTCAGACATTACATTCTTAGGACTTATTTATCTTATAACTTGTAAAGTTTGTACCCCTTGGCCACCTTCACAGAATTTTTTTTAAGGTTTTATTTATGCATTTGAGAGAGAGAGAGAACACAAGCAGAAGCAGAGGCAGACTACCCACTGAGCAGGGAGTCCCATATAGGGCTTGATCCCAGGCTTGATCATTACTAGAGCTGAAAGCAAATGTTTAATCAACTGAGCCACCCAGGTGCCCCTAGAACATATATTTTTAAGATTAAAACACTTTCTTCATTAGAAATCCAAAACTCAAATCTATTTCTCTTTTTCTTTTTTTTTTTTTAAGACTTATTTTATTTTAGAGAGAGAGAGAGGGTGGGGCAGAGAGAGAGAGAGAGAGAACCTCAAACAGATTCTTGGCTGAGTGCAGAGCCTGACACAAGGCTCGATCTCACAACCCCAAGACTATATAACCTGAGCTGAAACCAAGAGTCAGACGCTTAACCAACTGAGCCACCCAGGTGCCCTTCAAATCTGTTTCTTAAGATAGCATTACCTAAAACAGGAAAAGACAAGAAGCTTTTAAAATGGATATATACTTTTAAAAAGTTGTCTGTGAAGAATTTCCAGTTCTTCATTCCTCCGTGTCTGTGATGCCTTTTGTAGAACAGAAGGAGAAACTGATGAAGAGGGAAGTTGAGGTTACTGATGCCTGGCCTAGGCTGTGACCACAGAAAAGTGAAGGGACACCTCGGGAGCTGCTGCTGTGACAGATGGGGTGTGTACCTCCATCTAAGGGATACTTGAGTATCAGAATGTTGGTGCTGCCCCCTGGTAATTTTGAGAATGCTGGAAAATAGACAGATTTGAGGATGCCATAAGAAAGTATGTTAGTTTTGTTAACCATGGTTAATGTAAGAATATTCATGGAAAACACATTGAGGATGTGAGAAATGCATCAATGAGAGAAGCTAATAGTTCTAAATGGAGAACTTTGACTTATTGATTGTGTCAGTCCTGTGACATTTTGTTATCACCTTGGCTATTATAAGAATGTTCCCACATAACCACTACATTCAACAAATTATTATTAAAGCAACCACTGCAGTAAACTTTAACTTTTCATATGAATATACACCGTCTCCCTCTCTTTGAACACAGCATTTGAATATTAGACTTTTGTAAACTCCATAATGCCTCACCCATAGTAGTTGCTTGTAAAGCATTTGTTGGAAGGAACAGGTTATACCTGGGACTATTTGTAGCCACTTAGAGATGGTGAGAAGCCACAGCTGAAAAAAAAAAAATGAGAAGAGTAAGAGAGAGGGTGTGGTGAGGGAAGTTAGCAGCACTCAGATCACCTAAGAGAATCTAAAGAATAAACACTGAAAAGACATCATTGGATTGCGTCTGAAGGAAGTGAGTAGAACTCACAGCCAAAACACTTTCAGTGAGGGTCTGGGAATGGAAACCCAGAGAGGCCCAGGGTGAGCTGGAGTTGAAGGGAAGTTTCAGGACCAGGACCATGGAGGGAAATGAAGAGTGGGGAGTAGAGGAAGCCACCATTATCATGAAGGGTCTTCTTGGGAAGCAAATACTTTCCACCCAGTACCTTTCAGTAATCTGTCACTTGCATAGTATTGTGTGCTTGGTCGTGCATGTTCCTGGATGATCCTAAGCATGTAGCAGATGGTGCTGTATCAGGATTAAAAACAAACTGAAGATCAGTTTTGAAAGGCTGGTGTGATCTGTGATGTTCAGCCACCTGTCACTTGCCAGGTGTTTAAGGAGAGAAGTGAGCAATGATATTTCATCCAAAAGCTTAGAGGGGCTTATCCCAGCCTCGAAGTGTGCCTTCGGGGCTTACACCCATGCACAAGTGTTGATTTACCAATGGTGTTCCACAGGTACATTCTCCATTACAGTGGAGGATGTCAAAGATAAGCAAGGCTGGACAGTCGTTAAAATGGAAAGGTCAGATTTTCATCAGTAATACACTACAGCAGTAGGGAGGAGTCCAGTGTGAGCTGAACTCCACTTCAATTTTACAGAGGTGATTGCAGTTTAAAGACAGAACGAGGAAGCAAGGGAGTGGGGTGACCAAGGGTCCAGTAGAGTCAGGGATGTGAGGGTTTGTTACCTAGTGCTCATTGACGTTAGATACCTACTGTTCCACAGAGGCTGGGAAACAGGGGCCCTGTCTTCATGTGTTGTAAGAACAAATAGTAAATTCTTTCAGGTGCCTTGAGTTTTCTCAGATAGACACTTTTAAGAAAGGGTGGCAGTGGCTAAGGTCCTCCTAGAGACATGAGCTATTAGGAAGTATGTTAGTGTGTGTTCGAATATTTATAGGCCAAGGTTGAGCCTAGTCAAGAAGGGGGCTTGGAGGAGAACAATCAGGGAGAAGATCTTTGTCAGGCAAGAAATAAACAAAACACATAAAGAATGTTAGATGGTGATAATAAAGCTGGGGAGGGAGATAGGGAATATTGGGATAGAGGGAAAATTTGAGTAAAGCCCTGAGGCAAGTGATGGTGAGAGCCATGGAGATAGCTGATGCAAGAGCCCTCCAGGCAGAGAGAAGAGCAAAGGCCAAGGCCAGAAGCAGAGCTGTGTCCTATGTCGGAAGAAAGGCCTGAAGGGTGGAGGGACCTAGGGAAGAGGGTAGGATGTGCACTCACATAGGTGACAGGAGGCCATGGGCCTCTGTAGACCATTGTAACGATGTTGACTTTTTCTCTGAGATGGGAAGTCAATGGAGATCTTTGGGCAGATGGGTGTCATGCTTGATGAAAAGGGGGAAAGTGAAGTTGGGGAGAGAACTGTTTCATTAACACAGTTATCAGCATAAGAGTGAGTGCACATGTAGGACAGGGCCATGTCTGCCTCTTCTTTTCCACGCATGTTAGTTAACGGACAGTAATTAACAAATTAGTGGATCCTCCAAGTTAACACTATACTGTGCGGCTAAGCTAATCGACAACCATCAGAATGTCATCTCACCTCCAACAATTTGCCTTGACATTGAAGACTAAAGCACAATTCTCCACTTTTCCAGCCTCAGCAAACTCAGTTTAGATTTTCCCCATCACTGAGAACACCTCGGTGGCTCACCAGTTGAGCATCTCTGCCTTCTGCTGAGGTCATGATCCCAGGGTCCTAGGATCGAGTCCCTCATCAGGCTCTCTGTGGGGAGCCTGCTTCTCCCTCTGCCTATGTCTCTGCTTCCTCTCTCTGTGTGTCTCTCATGAATAAATAAATAAGATCTTAAAAAAATTTTTTTCTCAATCACTAAAATAATACATTTGTAATATAAAACGTTCAACCAAGGAGCCCCTGGCTGGCTTAGTGGGTAGAGCATGTGACTCCTGATCTTGGGGTTGTGAGTTCAACTGCCACGCTGGGTGTAGAGATTACTTAAACAAACAAAAAAGTTAAATGGATACAGATATATATATAAAATAAAAGCCTAGATTCTCTCACATTCAGCTTGTGTTCTTTCAGGCTACTTCTCTTGGGAATACACACAACTATGTAGGAATAATTTTTTTTCCCTTTCACCAATTTGAGATTATGCTATGCATAATAGCATATGCATTTGCAAACTACATTTTCTACTCAAAAATTTCTTGAACATTTTTGCATGTTCATACGTGATTCTAATGGATTCATCTTAAAGCTGGCAGAAGCTGCTACAGTGTACCTGTATCATGTTTTGTGTGAGTACTTCCCTGTCCGTAAACATTCCACATTTCTTTTGTTGCAGCCTGAAAAAAGACCACCTTTATTCAGAATCATAAGGCTCTTGTGTTTAATCTTACCGTTATGGAGCTAAAAAACATATATATCACTTTGTGCAGTGAAATTCATTTAATGACTAGTTATTTTTAGTTTTCTCTCTGTGGTCTTCCTGCACACATCGTCTGCCGGTTTTTCTGTTGCTGGGCTTTCTCAGCTCTCGGTGTATTAAGGGTCATGATCCTCTTTGTCTGTTGTATCCGTTGGAAGTATTTTCTGCTATTTAGTAGCTTTCGCTTTGTTCTTACCACCTTCTGTTGCGGGTGAACAATCCAGTTTTGATGTGTGAAGGTACCTGTTTATAGACAGAGAATTTACAAATATGCCATATATGTCTGTATCTGCTTTGAAATGCCCTTCAGTAAAAGCCATTCGCTTCTGTGATGCTTATCTCCCCTCTCTGGTGTGGGAGGCTTCCTGCTTCGCTTCTGGCTGGGTGTGCGTCCCTAACTTCATTTAATGGGGGAGGGAGGTGATTCAAAAGAGCATGTATTTACATTCAGGTCAGATTACTGCGAACATCTGTGAAGTTGGGGATATTTGCTCAGGGGCCAGTTAAAATGTGGGACAGACCCTGCCTGAAGCAAGTTTCTATTGTTGCTGTGCCGATTGGAAGGTGTTTGCTGGAGCCAAAAGCCTTACCGCTTTATCACCAGCACTGCTGCCGCGTTTCTCTGCCTCCAGCCCCCATCCTTGTATTAGTTCTGGAGCAACTCACATAACCATCTGTGAAAACTTGGGGCGGTGGGGTGGGGGGGATGGAGACAAAGGACTGGGCGGTTGGGGGGGGGCATTCTTGTGTGTTCTGTCCTCCACCATGATGATCACCAACAGAGACGTTCTACGTGTCCTTTATCCGTTTATTTTCTGCTTTCCTTCTTGCTCCAGTTGGCATGCCTGAATTTCTGGCCACAGAGAGGCCAAGAAAATGGACAGCCACCTCACTGAGTGTCAGAATTTACTTAATCAGATAGTAAACCTGGCCAACCGTTTGAATAATTTTTGTCTAACTAATCACGTGAATTGCCTTGTTGTTCTGGTGAAATTTTGACACTACCACCTATTCCCATCCCCCCACTTCCATTCGTAGATAAAATCTAATTACCACCTCGGGATGGGTTCTTGTCATGCAGTACAATCACAAGCAATGAAGAATTCAGGACACGTTGACATTTGTTTATTTTCATTTTGTATTTAAACTAATGTTTTAAAGCTATTATTTCACAATTTTTAGAAAAAGAAGAGCAAAAGGAAGAAAGGAGGGAAAGAAGGAAGGAAGGAAAGAAATAAAGAAGAAACCAAAGCTTTTTTACTTTTCATAATTGATCAATTCGTAGTGCATTGCTGGAGCGAGTAATAGAAGGGACAGTGAAAACTCAAGATGTTTAAGAAATTAATGAAGCAACATAGTCCCTGAACCTCAGGCAGGTTTCTGTTCTCTGTAGCTAATTACCAGATTCTCCAGCTTTGATTAGAATTTTTTTAAAGATTTTATTTATTTATTCATAGAGATGCAGAGAGAGAGAGAGAGAGAGAGAGAGAGAGAGAGGCAGAGACATAGGCAGAGGGAGAAGCAGGCTCCACGTAGGGAGCCCGATGTGGGACTCCATCCAGGGTCTCCAGATCATGCCCTGGGCTGCAGGCGGCGCTAAACCGCTGCACCACTGGGGCTGCCCTGATTCGAATTTTTCAACACAGAATTTTATGACATGAGGGTACAGTTTAGCCCTTGGTCGTTCTGGACTTTAATCCTTAAATTTATTTATCCCAAGACATTAAATATGGACTTTGGTTCTAGGCATCTCCAATGCTCCTGAGTGCCAAGAGTTAATGGAAATGATAACCAAAGACACGGGAAGATGTGCTACTTGCCTGTCTTCCTTCCTCCTAGAAACCACATTTGTCTTTGAAATAAAAATGAGGCCAGAAACAAAGGGCCTGACCAGCCCCACCTCACAAAGGGGGGGTGGGGGTCAGAGGAACTGGCTGAACACTCTCCACAGAGTTCACTGATAAGAGATTCATTTGGTTTGAACAACTCTTCCTTTTAAAGAATAAACTTTACCTGCAAGATAAAGGCCATTTAATGGTCATTCACATTCATATGCATGTAAATTACTATCTTCATCAGCATCACCATCCCTGTGGTATTGTAGAGAAGCTCACTGTTAACATTTTTGATCCTTATAACTACTTGCATCCAGATAGACTCTTATTTATTCCTTTTCTAGGATGAGGGAAGTGAGAGGGAGCCTATTGCCTTGGGTCCTACAGCCAGTGAATGCCAGCAGAACTCAAATCCAAGGCTTCCAATTCCAAGTTTCCGACTGCTGACATCCGCTTAATTATACTCTCACACCTGTGGGAACAAGCACTTTGGTTGGGGCTTGGGGAAAGAGGAAGGAGAAGGGTATGGAAGAGTCAGAGGCAGTGTGGGAAGCGACACAGATGTGGCCTGATGGTGAGGGAGCTCACTGCTGTCACTGCACGGGGTCTTGATGCCCAGTGAACTGACACTGCCACATGGCCTAGTCTGGCGTGACCTTAGAAACACAGACATGTAGTCTCTTTTGCCTGGATTCCGAAAAAAAACATGAAGGTGACACCTGTTGAGTGGAAATGTAAATCAAGCCATGTTCTTGAGCCAGTCAAATTTAGGTCCATGGTCCATGGAATAAGCTAGAACTATCTTCTATCCTTGAGCACCATCAGCACGTTGCTGCCAGAACACCCTTCCCCAGTGCTTCTTTCATTTTCCTTATTATTTCCTCAGAATCTCCCTTGGGTCCATCCACTGCACTGACTAGGGTGCTTCTTTATACCTCATGTCCCATGTCTTCATTTATCCCCCAGATCAGGAATGTACCAGTGGAAAGAATTAAGAGAGACGCTGTACAATCAAAATGTATGGACTTTATTTGGACTCTTATTCAAACAAACTGTACACAAAATACTGGATATTTGATAGTAAGGAGTTAATGTTATTTTTAGGTGTGAAATGATAACATAGTAAAGCTTTTTAAAAAAAATGATCTGGGGTCACTTGGGTGGCTCTATTAAGCCTCTGACTTCAGCTCAAGTCATGATCTTGGGGTCATGGGATTGAGCCCCACATTGGGTTACCTGCTCACTGGGGAATC
This sequence comes from Canis lupus dingo, assembly GCF_003254725.2. Taxonomy (NCBI): domain Eukaryota; kingdom Metazoa; phylum Chordata; class Mammalia; order Carnivora; family Canidae; genus Canis; species Canis lupus. The sequence continues at coordinate 35,107,172 of NC_064243.1, forward strand.
TGCTTTTCCCTCTGCCCTCCCCCTGCTGGTACTTGCTCTCTCTGTCTCAAATAAATAAATAAATAAATAAATAAAATCTTTAAAAATAAAAAAAATAATAATGGTTTTCCTCTATTTATGGAGAGTAAGAATTTATCTACCCTTTTTCTCCAAAATGTTAAAATCACTTTTACCTAGCTTCTTCCCTTTACCATATAAATAATCTTCTATCTGCATTAGAAATCTTACATTTCTAAGTTCATATGTAGTAATAGTGCTAGTTTTTTTTTATATTTTATTTTTTTATTCATGAGAGACATAGAGAGAGGCAGAGACACAGGGAGAGGGAGAAGCAGGCTAGCCACAAGGAGCCTGATGTGGGACTTGATCCCGGATCCCAAGATCACGCCCTGAGCCGAAGGCAGATGCTCAACCGCTGAGCAACCCAGGCGTCCCTAGTGCTAGGTTTTTAAAAAATAAGTCATAATCCATTCATCTGTTGGTGGATGTCTGGACTCCTTCCACAGCTTGGGTATTATGGACAGTTTGCTATAAACATTGGGATGCAGGTTCCCCTTTGGATCACTACATTACTATCTTTGGAGTGCAAAAAAAACAAAATCTTGCCATTTGCAAAAACATGGGTGGAACTAGAGGATATTATGCTAAGTGAAATAAATCAACTAGAGGAAGGCAATTATCATATGATCTCACTCATATGTGGAATTTAAGCAACAAAACAGAGGAGCATAGGGGAAGGGAGGGAAAAAAACAAAACAAGATGAAATCAGAGAGGGAGACAAACTATAAGAGATGTGAACTTGGGCACCTAGATAGCTCAGTGGTTGAGCATCTGCCTTTTTTTTTTTTTTTTTTAGCATCTGCCTTTGGCTCAGGTTGTGATCCCGAAGTTGCATCAGGCTCCCCACAGGGAGCCTGCTTCTCCTTCTGCCCATGTGTCTGCATCTCTCTCTGTGTCTCTCATGAATGAATAAATAAATAAGATCTATAAAAAAAAAAGAGAGAGATGTGAACTCTAGGAAACAAACTGAGTGTTGCTGGAGATGATGGAGAGCACATGCATGAAGGAGAGCACATGCATAATGAGCATTGGGTGTTATATGCAAGTGATGAGTCACTAAATTCTATCCCTGGAACTAATAATACACTGTATGTTAATTGAATTTAAATAATAAAAAAACTCATGAGTGTCAGATCTATTATAAAGACCAAATTAAATGTTTCCATGTTCATTTTAACTTGTTAGGTCATATGGTAGAGAGATGAGGAAGCTCACTATTTTCTTTATTCTTATCATCTTTATAATTTTTCTTAGTAAAATTCTGGGCAGAGGAAGGAAAAGAGGATATATAAGTGAATTCTGGAGTGGCAGAATAGATTTTTTAACGATGGTAGATTTTTTAACGATGGGAATAGGTAGAGGTCCTCTTACAAAATCAGTTAATGCTATTTGTTTATGAACTGGCATTTGAGTAGACAGGTGTGTTTGGATTTTTAGACTTTTGAAGAAAACTTCAGGCCCTTGCTGCAAACTGTGGATCGAGAGTGGTGGTCAGATAGCTTGGTAGTGCAGAAACTCCTCTCTGATGATTGAGCAGCTGGAATGCGTGGGTATGACTTAGGCTTCTCCCTCCCTCCGTTCTGAGGAAGGGAGGTATATTACAAAGCCCAGCGAAAAAAAAGGTTGCAGGGAACTGTTGGCAGTAGAAACAGGTTAGAGTAGCTTTCAGCCCCTCCCAGCCCATCTTAGGCTTCTCCTGCATATGGAGTGAGTGGAGGCTTACTGGGGCCACATGAGGAATGACCTAATCTTTAAAGGTCTGTGAAGACTTCCTGGAATGGGATTGAGGTTTTCCCCCACTGTAATATGTAGGTGACTGTTCCAGTTGAGCAAGTGTCCTTGTCCTCTGCTGCTTTGGGGTAGATTTGGATCTTGGCTGAAACATTCTCATTGCAGACATCTGCTTTTTATTTGCGTCTGATCAAGTGGGTCATCTCCAATCACATCTTGAGGGCCATTATGAATTCATAGCCAAAGTTCCCTGGATCTAATGTGAGACCAGCCTGTTTCAAAATTGTCACTGACCCTGTGGGTGAAATGGCAGGAGAAGGAAAGGAGAGGGAGAAGGGGAAGACTTATGAGTTATTTATTAGTTTGTGATACTATGTATATCAGTGGTAACTCTATCCTGACATCGCTCCCTTCATCTCCACCCTCCACTCATACTAGGTCTCAAGTAGGAAGAGACAATGGAGGAAGGAATTGAATATGATTCATTCATGAGCATGTAAGACAACCCCTTCTCTTCCCTCTCTTTGCCATCTAGCAAATGTTGCCAGTTATTTTCCAATAGTAAATGAGCACGAATTATGAGGATTATTATGAAAACATTATTAAGATGTAGAGTTCTTGTATATGGGAATTGTTTTAAGAAAATAAATAACTTGATATTAAAAAAATCTTTTTAGTATATATTGCATAGTATTGTTTATTAAAATACAACTCCCTAAGTTAAAAAAAAATTAAACCCAATCCCATAATTAAATGACTGTACTCATGGAGAGAGATTCTGGGGAAAAGTATATTGCAGGACTTCTTTTCTTTTTCTTTTCTTTTCTTTTTTTAGGGGATGCGGGGAAGAGAATGAGAGAGTGAGCCACAGGGGAGCGCAGAAGGAAAGAGAGAATCCTAAGCAGGCTTCATGCAGAACTGACATGGGGCTCAATCTCACAACCCTGAGATCATGACCTGAGCCAAAATGAACAGTCAGACACTCGACCAACTGAGATACCCAAGCATCCTGCAGATTTTCTATCTTTATAAAGAGTCCTGCAGTTCCGAGTGATCTAATCAATTGATTGATTCATTAGGCACTGGAACAAGTGTTTGATTCTATATCTTAAATTGGGCTAATTCATCTATGAACCATGTGACTAGTAACCAGTTAAAAATGACCAGAAATCTGATTCAGTTTTGGCCAGCCATCTTGAGCTGTCTTACTTAGTTTCTGTCATTTACTTATTTCTTCATTTGGTCAACCCTGACAGAGAATCTCCTACATGGAAGGTGCTACAGGAAAAAGTGAATAAGACATCACGAGCCCCTATATTTAGGATCTTATTTCTGTGACATAAACAGATCTCTGACTAATTTCATTTCCATTGCCTTTCCACATAGTGTAATATGGGCTATCATGGGAGGGAGACCTGACCCGGACTGGAATTGTCAAGAGAGGTCACCCAGAGGAGGTGATGGATATCTGAGCTGAGTTAGGAAGGATTAAGTGGGCATTCACCAGGTGAGAGAGAAGAGATTGTTTCAGGCAAGGGGGGCAGTGTGGGTACATGAATGAGAGGGAGAATAGGGACCATGGGAAAATAGTTGAAATGTAAAATGCAATGTGTGTGTGAGAGAGAGAGAGAGAGGAGAGAGAGACTGGGGGTGAGACGTGCGAGGAGGGTGATGTCAAGAGTTGACAGGAGTTCCAGGCTTAGGACCAGTTGGTACCCTAGGGAACTTTAAGTGATGATCTGGCCAGACTCCTGAGCCTGGCCGCCAGACTGGGTTAATCAGTCTTGGACCCAATTTGGCTTAGTGGGTGGCCAGCCTGGCATGGGCCCAGCTTATCTCAAACATAGGCAAAGATTAGAGGAGAAACAGCAAGACTGACTTCCTTCTGACCTTGGCATGATGCACTTGCTGCTGGTGAGCCATTCTGCCCTCTCAAGAGATTCTGGTCCTCTGAGAATGGTTTCCCTTGGGGAAGCTGGGGCTTGTCAGTAATGGAGAGGCCCATTCCAGTACTGTTCAATGAACACATGCACATAGTGCTTACAAACTCCTGGAGCTTGGCGGACGTGAAGACCCTCAGACCTTCCATCACTAGCAGAGGGTTCTTAGGTATCCAGGATACCTACAGAGGCTATACTCCCTACTTCCTCGAGCTGATTACTCCACTGTGGGGCCTCATCCAAAAAGACTGGGTGACCTCACATCAGACATAGACCAGGTAGGAAGCAAGGAGTTGTCCTTAAAAAATGACTAGCCAAAAGTTTTTCCTTCTATTATTGACATATTATTGCTTTCAGTATATATGGAGATAAAAATGAATGTTGAAAAAAATTTAACTTAAACCTGAAATATTATTAGTATGTAACATGTCTTTAAAAAATACTAGTTACTATTTTTTTTAGATTTTATTTATTTATTCATGAGAGACACAGAGACATAGGCAGAGGGAGACTCAGGCTCCCTAGGGGGAGCCTGATGTGAGACTCAATCCCAGGACCCCAGGATCATGCCCCGAGCTGAAGGCAGATGCTTAACCACTGAGCCACCTAGGCATCCCTACTAGTTACTATTTAAAAGGAGTTTCATAACTCTGTTCTGAGTTTAATCCTGTAATTCTAAGAAAGTGACATTTATAGACTATTCATACAAATAAAATGTTGAGTTGCTGTCAGTCTTCTCATGGTTTTTCTGGAGGTTCTGATCAAAAGAGAAAATTATGCACATGAAACAAGGCCATGTGATGTGAATTTGGTTGGGTGGTTGTAAGCTGTAAGAACATAGGGTTTCTGTTCTCAGAGTGTCTTGCAGGAGGGCCTGGTTACATCACAGCTGAGCACTGGAGGCCCACTCCAAACTCCACCTTCCCTGGCCAGTCACTCTGCACACATCAGGCATGCTCCTCCATGCTCCTGTATTATTTTCCCTCCCTTCATAATTCAATTTATCACCTGCTAAAATGACCTTGCTGTGTCTTGTTTGCATTCCCCTCCACACATACACAGGCTAGAAAATAAAATAAACTTCATGAGAAGAGGGACGTGCCATCTTCTTTTTAACTCTGTCTTTTATTGGCATATTAGATAGTGAATTAATATTCGTTGAGGGAAAAACTGAATGGAAGAGGTTATTGGAGAACTTTCAGGAAGAAATTTTGTGCAGGGCACCCATCAGGCCCCCAGGTTTAGGTCTTAGCCTTTTGGAGAAAGGAACTGTAAGGCTAAAATGGGCTGAACTTACAGGTGCCAAGGTGGGCCCAGAGTGCAGGAGAGATGCACAGAGCCTTGGGCTGATCAGTTCTCCATGTCGCCCGACATAGTCAGGTGTACAAGGAATGCAACATCCGAGGGCCTCTGGCACAGCCTCAGTGTTCCCACAGCTGCACTGTGAGATGCCTCATCAAGTGACCTTGAAGGTAGGATATCTGAGAGGAGTGGGAGTGTGGGAATGGAGACTCCCAGATTCATGGGACAGCTTTGGTGGGGCCCAGGAGCCCTGCATCAGGAGTGGGACAGTGAGGCAGAAAGTGCTGGGTTATTACCACTCAGGAGATCTCACCCTGAACCACTGGGTCATGAAGTCTGAGGAAATTCAGGGCTCTTTGGATATTAACCTCCATTAAGACTGTCAAGGAGGTTCGGGAGCCTATTATCTGATTTTGGTCTCTTAATTATGTCCTGCTCTCCAAAAATGCCCTCTTTTTTTCTCCCCATGTCTCAACATGTGTGATTCTCTGTGCTTTGAGGGCCTCTTGTCTCTACTTTCTCTGATGGAGAGTTTCCAGTCACCCTCCAAACCCTGGTCAGATGCGGCTGCCTCACTGAAAACCTAATTAGCTCCTCTTGCCAGAGTTACTTATTCTTTCCATTGTGGTCTCGTAGTCTGTCATAGTCTGTCGTAGTCTGTCGCAGTGCCTCTGTAGTAATCTGTTTACTTGACTGTCTCTCCAATGGGACTCTTAGTTTTCAAGAGTTAAAATTTGCATATTCCATCCTCATGTCACAGTATCTGGTTATGAAAGATAAAAGCAAAATTAATGGGGCACCTGGGTGGCTCAGTGGTTGAGCATCTGCCTTGGGCTCAGGTTGTGATCCCAGGGTCTTGGAATCGAGTTCTGTATCAGGCTCCCTGCAGGGGAGCAGCTTGTCCCTCTGCCTGTGTCTCTGCCTCTCTCTGTGTGTCTCTCATGAATAAATAAATAAATTTTTAAAAAAAGAAAAATGAAGGAATATGTCCAAAGCATTAAAAACAGATTGACTAGGGCAGCCCAGGTGGCTCAGCGCTTTAGCGCCGCCTTCAGCCCAGGGCATGATCCTGGAGGCCCGGGATCCAGTCCCACGTTGGGCTCCCTGCATGGAGCCTGCTTCTCCCTCTGCCTGTCTCTGCCTCTCTCTCTCTCTCTGTCTCACGAATAAATAAATAAAATCTTAAAAAAAAAAACAACAACAGATTGACTACCCCCCCCAAAAAAAATCAACCCCATTTTTTTCTAGAAGGTAATGGAGAGCTATATAAACAAAATATGGTGTATGCATGCAATGGAATATTATTCATTTGGAATACAATTCTGATACATGCTATAGCATGGATGAATGTTGAGAACATATAAAAGTAAAATAACCCAGACACATGGGGCACCTGAGTGGCTTAGGTGGTTAAGTATCTGACTTCGGCTCAGGTCATGATCTCAGGGTACTGGGATTGAGCCCCACATCAGGCTTTCTGCTTAGCCGGAAGCTTGCTTTTCCCTCTTCCTCTGCCCCTCTCCCCTGCTTGTGCATGTTCTCTCTCTCAAATAAATATATAATATCTTTGTTAAAAAAAAAAAGAAGCCAGATGCAAAAAGACAAATACCATATGATTCCACTTACGTGAGATACCTAGAATAGGCACATTTGTAAAGGCAGAATGGAGTTTAGGTAGAGTTGGCCAGGAGCTAGGAGGAATGGGGAAAGTGAATTATTTGACAAGTATAGTTTCTGTTTGAGAAACTCAGAAGTTTGGGAAACAGCGATGCGTGCGCTGAATGTTATGGAGTTGCATGTATAAAAATGATTGAGACAGTAAGTTTTGTATCATGTACATTTTACCACAATTGAAACAAAGGCAACAAGTAGAGAAGAAATATATAAGAGAATTATCAGTAAAGTGTCCCAATGACACATAGGCAGCATAGTTCAAAAGTATGTAGACCAGTTACATTGCAGCCAACTCGCTATAGACTCAAGCAAAAGATGAAAACCTGTGTTCTTTGTCTTGAAACTTTTCAGGAAAGTCAGGAAGTTTCTATCAGAGTCAGCATCATATGCTCTTCTTCTGCAACATGTATAAAAAAGCAAGTGCTTTTTCCCAACCTTGAACTAAACTTCTGTCTATAAAATTTTATCCCAAGAAGCTGAGATAACTCAGACTTGGGGTGTTGAAATGCCCCCGAAAAATGTTTTTTTTTAATGCCTTAGAAAATTAATTTGCTTGGTTAATTTTAGTTTTATTCTATGTTGTAACATTATATAGATCAAAATAATGGTCAAGAGTGAAAATTAAATAAACAGTTATAATTATTAGTGGTTTATATATTCTTTTTTTCCTGGGATTGGATGGTGCTCTCTGTTACATCAGATAAATCTTTGGCTTGGATTTTGTATTTTTAACTCTGATACACATTTATGGGAACTCATTAGAGGGGGAAACCCTCCATAAGAGAGTTGAAGGAAAAAGGTAAGTGGTGTGGGACACGAGGAAGCCCGTCAGAGCTGATGACGAGGCCTGTGGCTGTGTTTTGGATCGTGTAGAGGCACAATGCTGGGACAAGGTGCCTGGTAAATGCCGCAGATGGCAGTTCTCAGAAGCACAGGGTTTGGCAGAACCTAAATGGCAAAGTCACAAACCGTAACAAGCCCTAAAAATAACAAATGCATCCCCAGCAAAATGAAAGCCCTTATAATGTGGGAAATATAATGGGAAATATATCGATGCGTATATTTATCCAGATGCATGAACAGTGATCACAAGTAGAGGTGCTCACCTTTTCTCCAAAGGAGGGTGGTGTAAACCATCAATCACCATCAGGGTCTTCTAGCAAGAATGACAACTCAGGTCAATAGATGCGTATGAGGAGTTTTCTGGTTGCAAGGGTCTGGACCGGAGCTAAGATTAGCTTTCACATATTCATTCTTTCGGTCTACTCGTATTTAGTGAGCAACTACTATATGCCAGGCATTATTCTAGGTACTTGGAATATATCAGTCCAAGTCAAGACCAAATTTTCGGCCCTCATGAAGCTTAGGTTCTAGCAGGGAAAGACAGAAAATATGGAATAAACATAATGCATATGTACATTATATAATATGTTAGAAAATGGATAAGTATTACAGAAAAAGGAAAAAGAAGGGCAGGAAAAGGAAACTTAGGAGTGCCAATGGATGTATGCATGGGGGCACGTGGCTACAGTAGAGTTGGTCAGGGTAAGATTTATGGCCACAGTGATGCATGGACAAAGGCTTAGAGCAGGGAGTTAGCAGATAATTGGAAGACCAGCGTTCCAGACAAGGGTGGTTTGAAGGCCTCAGGGCCAGAGCTGCTTCCAGGCCACTATGGTGGTTGCAAGGTGAGTGGAGGAGAATGACAGGAGACGGCTGATGGGCTTTTACTTTGAGTGGAAAGGAAAGCCATACAAGGTTCTGAGTGGAGAAGTGACCTGACTTAAGATTTTAAAAGGATTCAGCCGGCTGCTATGTTGACAGTAGACCAGAACGGCACAAGGGTGAAAGAGGACCTGCGTAGAGGTTATTGCTACACTTCTGGGGAGACAAGGTGGTGGCACAGAATGGGCTGGTGGCAGCATAGTATGTGTGTGCTGAGAAAGAGTCCTGATCTGGCTACATTTCAAAGGTGAAATTACCTTAGTTTTTGAAGGAGGTGATATGGCATGTGAGAGGAGTCTAGGATAGCTCTGAAGTGTTTGCCTGAAGTAATGGAAGGATAAAGTTGCCATAGGTTAAAAGAGGGAGGACTGTGCATGTGGCAAGTTTGGGGTGAAGATGGGGAGTTCACTCTGGATACATCGAGTATGAGATGTCTGTGAGACGCCCAGGGACAGATGTTGAGTAGACAATGGGTTTACCCATTTCCTATACCTGCTGTAACCAATGACTACAAATTTAGTCACCTAAAACAACACAGATTTATTATCTCACAATCTGGGAGGCCAGAAGTCCTAAAAATCAAGGTGTTGGCAGGGCTGTGCTCCCTCTGAAAGGTCTAGGGGAATCTGTTTCATTGCCTTTTCAGCTTTCAGAGGCCACCTGCATTCCTCAAGTCATGCTCCCCACCACTCCGCCATCTGCCATCTTCAAAGCTCTCCAGTCCCACCTCTGCTTCTGCCTCACATTCCTTGCTCTGACCTTTTCACCTTCCTCTAATAGGGACTCTTATGATTATATTGGGCCCTCCTGGCTCTCTGGGGGAATCTTCCCATCTTCAATTCCTTTAGTCAATCACATCCGCAAAGTTATTTGAGTGTGGAGTTCCAGTAAGAGATCTAGACTAAGGTCAGCCTCTGGCATTGAAAGCCTTTGTAGTAGCTCCCTGCTTAGCAGGTAACTTCGGTTGGAAGTGGACACTGGATCCAGAGATCGAAAACTTGTCATCCTGTCTTTTTGTTCTCCTCTCTTTCTCTCCCCCAGTCTCTCTCCCACCCTGCCTCATCCCCACTCTCTTGGTTCTGAGTGTTGGGATGGGTTCATTTTCTCCTACTGTGAGATGGAGAAATCTTGAGAAAGGTCACCAGAAACTCCAGGTTTCAATCGTCTTAGTGAGAAATCCCAGAGAAAAGTCAGAGCTTCTCTCTCTTCAGGGCCACACATAAAATCCCAAGTGCTCTGGTAAGGCCCGATTAAGTCTCATGGATGGGGTCACTGGTGTGACACCTGTGGATGGTGGCTGCTGGTCCTAACAGAACCAAATGGAGGGGGGCCAGTTTCCTGCATAGTGGGGGCAGCGGTTATTTTTTGAAAGGAGAAAGGGATGCTGGTGAGACAAAAACTATAGTTATACTACAGATGTTGCAGACTTCTATTTTTAAGCTTATTTTTAATTTTTTACATTTTAATTATTTATTTTTTAAGTAGGCTCCATGCCCAACATAGGCTTTGAACTCACAACCCTGAGATCAAGACTGAAAATCAATAATCAGATGCTCCACGGACAGAGACACTCAGGTGCCCCTAAGCTTCTTTTTTAGAAAAATTTAAACATAACCAAAAGTAGATAGAATTGTCTAATGATCCCTCTTGTACTCATCACCTGGGCTTCAATGGTTACTTAGTTCAATTTGTTCTTCTGTGTGCCTCTTTCCTTCCCCTCCCCCGACTCAGATTATTTTAAATTCCAGACACCATATAATTTTTCCTGTAAATATTTCAGCATGTAACACTAAGGAATGACAACTCTTTAGAAAAACAAAACCACAAAACCATTATTGCACTAAAAATTTGTTTTAACATTAATATCATTAACTATTCAGTCAGTGTTCAAATTTCCCCAGTTGTCTCAATGGCTTGCGTCAGGATCTAAATAGGGTTGATCCATCCATTTGGTTCAGACTTTCCCTTTGAAATGTATCTGCTGATTGTTTGTCTAAAGCTATTAGCAAACAAGCGCTTGTGTTCCTCCTAATCCCTAGGTTGTGCTCATTATTCTGTCTCTGCCAAATTTGTCACCCTTGTCACTATGACACTTTCACTTATTAAATTCATGGCCTATGTGCACTCCAGTGGCTTTAGCTTAGAAAATATTCTGGAGTCATTTTGAAAGCAATAGATATGGCTTACTTGAGTCTAGCTTTTGAAAATTAATTTGAGTTGAGGTTTAAGTTAGGCTGAAAGGGGTGGAGAAAAGGAAAGGGGATCAAAAAATGCACAAAGAAGCATTAAGTGTCAAACCTTACCTTTAGAAAGGTGTTGGCAGCCTGAGTGTCTGGCTCAGGCCCTGATCTTAGGGTTGTGAGATGGAGCCTCACATCAGGCTCCTTGATCAGTGGGGAGTCTGCTTAAGACTATCTCAGAGCACCTGGGTGGCTCAGTGGTTGAGTATGTCTGCCTTTGGCTCAGGTTCTAATCCCGGGGTCCTGGGATTGAGTCCTGCATCTGGCTTCCTTCAGGGAGCCTGCTTCTCTCTCTGCCTATGTCTCTGCCTCTCTCTGTGTGTCTCTCATGAATAAATAAAATCTTTTTTTTTTTTTAGAGATTTTATTTATTCATGAGAATAATACAGAGATGGACAGACAGACAGACAGGTAGACAGAGGGAGAAGCAGGCTCCATGCAGGGAGCCCAACGTGGGACTGGATCCCGGGTCTCCAGGATCACGCCCTGAGCTGAAGGCGGTGCTAAACCACTGAGCCACATGGGCTGCCCGAATAAATAAAATCTTAAAAAAAAAAAAGTCTATCTCTCTCACTCTGCCTCTTCCCCCTGCTTGCATGTTCTCTCTCTCTCTCTCTCTCAAATAAATAAATAAAACTTAAAAAAAAAAAAGATATCAGCAGTCCCAGTGCTCTCTTAATGCCATCTAGAGAATTTTGCTACAGTTCACTGGGCATCTTTTCATGTCATTGTGATCACATATAAAATTTTACTCTTTCTTCATTCACTACGATATCATGAACACTTATTTTTTGTTATTATATATTTTCCTTTACCTCAATTTTTTAAACATCCATAATATTCAAGGAATTCTTTCTGGGGAGCAAGATGAATCTATTGGGTAGTAAAGGAACACTCGAGTCAGGAGAATTGTGTCCCAGGCCTGGGACTAGAAGTATGTTCAAAGGCCTATTCCCTAACTTCTCCAGGTTTTGTCCTTCATTCATTAAATAGTTCTTATTTCAGAGGATTGTTACAGAGATGAAATGAAATAATGAATTTATAGGGCCTTTGTAAACTCTAAATAAATGTTCAGAAATAATGTGTTCATATCTATGTTTCAATGCAGTGAGTAAGGTTATAGAAACTCATTCTCCCTGTTGATCACAGGCTGGATCTTGAAAGCAGAGTCCGAAGGTTAGGGAGACAGGAGTTCCCCAGTTACAACTGTGCCCCAGTTATTAGCCCAGAGTAAGAGGCTCAGTAAACAGCTCTTGAGCTGCACTTTCTGGAAAAAGTGCTCTTTTCCACATCCCCTTCCCCATATATAAGGAATGGGGAATTGCTAAAGCATAGCTGACGTGTTAAATCCAGAATGCAATAAATACTGAAAGAATGGTTACTCTGATTTCTTTATAAACAGAGTTAAGGAGCACCTGGGTGGCTTATCAGTTAAGTGTCAGACTCTTGATTTCTGCTTGGGTCATGATCTCAGGGTTGTGAGATGGGCCTACATAGGGCTCTGGGCTCAGTGGAGAGTCTGCTTCAGATTCTCTCTCTCCCTCTCCCTCTGTACCCTCACCTCAAAATCAATCAATCTATGTATCTTTAAAAAAAATAAATGGAGCTGAGAATCTCAAATGTTTCTGATATTTTCATGATGATTTGTAAAATCTTCTTCAAATGTCATTTTATTTTTATATTTTAGATTGAACGTGCTTAGAGCTTAGTGTGTTTCTTGCACATTGTAGGAATCCAGTAGATGCATGTTGACCTGAATTAAGGTATAAGCAGAAGATAATTATGCATGTAAATATAGTAATTGTGTACATTTATCTTCCCATTGAAGAGGTGATTACAGAGTTTCTGCAGTAGAATATATCAATATGTGCATTTAGGATTTTATTAATCAGAGCTGCAGATATGATCTGAAAATACCTCTTATCCATTCAGTTCTTTCTCTCGGCTCTTTCCTCTATTTCTATTCACAGATGCATTTCTCCCTAGAGATTGTTTCTTCTGGACTAGTCTCTTAGTCTTCCCAACCCATATTTGGTGGGGACTTCTAGTGCTTACTCATATCCATGAGAAGCAATTGCACTTTCGTGCCTCCCTTGCAGTTGGGGAGGGCTGTGTGATTAATTCCAGCCAGTGAGCTATGAGGGAAAGACTTGTGTCACAAATGGGCCGAGGCTGTGAGAAGCTTGTGTCTAACTCTCTAGACTTTGTTTCCTCACCTCATCAACTGGGAGGCTGCAAATTCAGGATAATGAAGTCTCCATTGACCTCAACCTTGACTTGTCACGTGAGGACAATCTCCTTGGAGAGATACCTGGCTCCACAGTGGACTTTGTGTAACTGAGAAATACATTTTGGTGGTGTCACACCAATGAGATCTGGGAATTTTTTTGCTATTAGTACAGTCCAATATCTCCTGACCACTGCACTTCCATCTCTAAAATGGCCTCCACCTATTTTTTGATTTTTAAGTTTTTCCTGTATGCAGAGAGTAAATCCTTAAGAATTTGATGTGTCTATATTTGTTTTAGATTATACTGAAGTACTTTCCAAACTGTAGCATGCATACCACCAGTGGTATGTGAGATAATTTTATGTGGTCCATAGATAGACTTGTGCGTATTTTAGATATTTATTTACATTTATAATTTGTTTCTATTTATGGCAACTGATTCTCTGTTTCCATTCATAGTGGTTACAGAAATATTTCTTCTAAAATAACTTTGGTGAAAATGAAGTGACTTAAAGAGAAATACGAAAGAAATAAAAGTATAATTGGCATGCAGATATAGCAAAACTGAAAGAGGTGGTATTCAGATGACTGAAGGGTTGAGAAACATTCTATCTGCTAACTTATCTGATGGAATGTCTATTAAAGGAGATCTCCACCAGACAGGGCGACTTTTATTTTTGACTCCCAGTGCTTTGCATTAAATTTAGTAAATGACTTAGAAGGAATACACACACACACACACACACACACACACACACACACAGGAACTTAAACAATAAAAGCCCCATTCCAATCCTTTGAGGTCAATTGGAATGTTTTTCTCATTCTTTTCTGTTCTGTTTGCATTAAGTATATTAGGCTTACATCAGATTTGACCAAAGATTAGCATTTGTGGTATCATGACATTTAAGAATTTAAAATGTTGTGGGCAGGGACACCTGACTGGCTTAGTCAGTAGAGCATGCAACTCTTGATCTTGGGGTTGTGGGTTCACGTTCCAGTTTGGGTATAGAGATTACTTAAAAATAAAATCTTTAAAAAATAAAATAAAATATTATGGGCATAGCTGACAGTTTTAAAATGAAAATGTGTTGAGCTTATATTCAGAAGGAATATTGCCATCAGTCTAAAAGCACACGTGGAGCCCCATTGGCTCTTTATTTTCACCATCCACCAGCCCTAACCACAAATGGCTTTGTATTCATGGTCATTCTGTCTAGTGTGATACTTGACTTCTCTAAGTATGCTGGACATTAAATTATGAGATGAGAAGTCACATATTTATCAGCAACATCGACAATGTACATTATTCTTGTGTGGTAACATCCAAATTGCATTTCAAATGTAGCTGAGATGTTCTATTTATAGCTTTCTACTGTTTGGCATTTTTATGCTTTTTCAGTACAGCTACCAGAGCTGTTCCTGAGGAGGTGACTGGCATCCCACACCAGGTGTGTCAACCCCCTTCTCACTCTCCTGTGTCTATCTCTCCCTCTGCCCTTTGCTCCTCCTCCCTAAGATCCACACATTGTTTTGGAAGTTAACCCCTTTAGCAACAGCTTTAGAGAAAACTATGGTGGGAAATAGGTCTACAAAATGGTGGCCAGAAAGAGGTATATGTACAATTAGCAGAGCTGTTGTTAGATCCATCCACTTGTTCTGGTAGGGGGACGTCCGTGCTGAGTGGGTGTCATTGCAACTACTTCCAGCAGCTGACAGTCAGCTTTATTGCTCTGCTGTTGCTTTCTGAGTCCTCTCAACCGCAAAGCCCTCCCCTGTACTCCACCTCCTACTCTAAAATGCAGGTCGAGGATGATTGCCCTGATTTTCTTAACCTAAGTGATGAATGGCTCTGAAGGTGGTGATTAATATTTATCATAATGACCCTGAGACCTGAAGAAGCAAATTATATTCATATTATTTCCATAAAATTTTAAAAACCAGAAAGATCAATTAAATTAATTAAAATAATGTTATCCACATTAAACTGTTGCAAAACTTGTATGTTGAGTTCCCATGTACCTCTCACCTGGCCTCTCCAAATGAGAACCTCTTATAAAGCCTTTGTACAATTGGTAAAACCAGGAAATGAACACTGATCAGACACTATTAACAAACCTATAGATCTTATTCACATTTAGCCAGTTATTCCACTAATGACCTTGAATAATTTTTACCTGCAACAGTTATTATTGGGGTGCTTGCCTTGTGGTGATTTTCTATTTCTGTCATGCCTTCTACATTTATTAATTGGAATTACACTGTAAGGAAGAGCTGTTTCTTCTGAATTATTTATTATTCATTCAATTATTTATTTGTATCAATATAGACCATGGATATTTATTTATTAATCTGCATGTTTTGAGCCATTGCTATCATTACTTATTTTGTTGCCTGAATTGTTGTGTATTTGGCTATTGAGAGCTCATTCACGTTGGTTCCTGTGTTCTTCTGAATGCCCCATCATTTTCTGAAATCATTTCCTTATTTTCTAGCACCATGTGATGATTCAGGCTCATCTTGTGTTCCCTGCCCACATCCTGGAATCAGCCATTCTCCCTAGGACTGCTCATTTCAGTATTGTTTTGATGTTCTGTTTATAATATTCTATTTATATTCTTTGAAAATTAATTTTACCTTGTGGGAACTATTTATGTAGGAGATATTAGATGATTTCTTACCATTTATCATACTTGATTAATTATGAAACATTGGTTCATCAATAGAGGCAATATCTTTTAGACTTTTCTTTGTTTTTAGGTTTTGTTATTGCTAAAAAATTCTTTTCTCCCCATTGATATTTCTCTAACATTCCTCTTCTGCAATTTAGTTCCTAACTGGCTTAAATTCCTCTCTCTTCTCTCAGATTTTATCCTGACACCTCAGCTTTTTGCTGAACTCCTGGTATCATATCTCTTTCTCTGACCCTTGTGCCAGTTTTCTAGTCAATTCAATCAATATATCCAGCTCAACATTGAAGTGAACTAGAAAGTTTCTGGGCTGAAACTATAGAGTCTAAATGTTTCCATCAAATGTATCATATATATATATATATGATATATATCTGATATATATATCATATATATATTCTAACTAGAGAAAGAGTGTGTGTGTGTGTTGTGTGTGTGTTATAGGCTCAAAAACTAACAATAGTTTATTTTCTTTTGAAATTCACCAATTTTACC
Source organism: Canis lupus dingo (assembly GCF_003254725.2). Lineage (NCBI taxonomy): Eukaryota > Metazoa > Chordata > Mammalia > Carnivora > Canidae > Canis > Canis lupus. The sequence continues at coordinate 35,123,260 of NC_064243.1, forward strand.
ACTACAAATCTTTTTTTCTATTTTAAAAACCTGATTTCTTTAATCAGTGGAAGTTTGGCTTCCATCATATGTAATCCAGAATAAGAAATGAAATGTTTTTAACTTGCTAATCTGAAATAATCTCATCTTTATAAAATTGTTGTGAAATGAGTACAGGATGTTTTCATATATCCTTCGCTTGGGTATATATGTAATTTCTTTATACATTGTATTTCAATATACATTACATCTGTGATAATTTTCCCATTCAGAATTAGTAGGGCCCTATGGTCAACATTTATTGGTGACCACCTGAGCATTGATTTCCTTTGAATCCCACTAATTACCCTCAGATTTTCCTGTGGGGAAACCATCTCTTTGTGGCATTATCAACCATGTGGCTTAGAGGGAATGATCCATGGTTTGCTCCAGATCTGGGCTCTAACTGGCTTTAGATAGTTTTGGCTGTGGAGCTTGGTTGAAGGGTGTGTGCATGATCCAACTCAGGTCAATTAGAAACATAGGGACTTTTACTGGGGGTTATAGAAGAGAAGTATGGTATACTATAACCCCTGTGTTCATATTTGTCAACATAGGGGCAGCTTGCTCAAGTTTGAAAATGACATACTTAGGAGGAAAGAGCCTAAAGAATTTTGGAGCTCAAGGATGGATGCACCTAAACATAAGGCTGGCCCTGCCTCCAGACTTTGTGAAACAATAAGTTACAACCCCATCTTTTTTTTCTAAGTAGCTTTGATTTGGGTTTTCTGTAGCTTGAAAGATTTCTATTGATACAGACTCTTTTCTGTGTATGCAATCATGTTACTTGTACTTGTGTTAACATTTATTTTAGTTATTCCTCATAGTTAATTACATATCCATTTTTCCTCAAATAGATTATGATGTCCTTGGAACTATGCATTAAACTCTCACCTGCTTTCTAATTTTTGTATAGGATATACATCCATTTAGCTATGTTCAGAGGACCTACTCTGTACCAGACTCAGACCTGGGTCTAGTTTTCAATAACCATAGAATTGTCAATTTTATTTAACATCCTACCTGTATTCATTTTCTATTGCTGCATAACAAATTACAACCTTAGCAGGTAAAACAAGTCACAGCTTACAAGGGCCAGAAGTCTGAGCACAGCTCAACTGGGTTTCCTGCTCAGGGTCTCACCAGGCTCACCAGCTAAGCTGTGTTCTCATCTGGAGGCTTGACTGGGGCAGAGTTGGCTTCGAAGCTCATTTGGCTTGTGGATAGAATTCATTTCCTAGGACAGTATGGCTAAGGTCCCAGCTTTTTGCTGGCTGTTGATTGAAGGCTGCTTCCACTAAGCATCTTCAACATGGCTGCTCAATTCCTTAAACCAAGAAGGAGAACCTCTTACTCCCACCTGCTAAAACAGAGTTATATAGTGTAACATATCAGAAAGTGACATTTTTCCATTTTCTACTGGCTAATGGGACTAGGCTAGAAACCATTCACAAGTCCCATTTGCACTCAAGGGTAGGGACCACACAAAGGCATGGACATCAGGAGGTCACCTTAGGGTCTGTTCTCTACACTACCTTAAATACCCATTTGTAACATGTCTTCTTTTAGCTCTACAAGTAAATTTTATACCTCTCCACTAGCACCTATAGAATTCAGTTAGATTTTTTAAAATTATAGCTGCTTTTTCTTTTTCATCACTGAATAGATGTTACATTTACTCAAAATTTCTTTTTATGATTACCTGCATTTCATTTAGATTGAATCATTTTACCAATACTCATAAAATGATTCTTGAAGACATGTTAAAAACTTCAAAATATTTTTATGTTCTTTTAATGATGTTTAAAAAGTAGCAGCTGCTAGAGTTAGTTGCAGTGGAAATTTGATGTAAATATTTTCCAAAACAAACCAGGACCTCCTCAATAGCAATATTGAAAAACTCCCCCAAAATGATGCATTCTTTCTGATAGCATGTCAGTTCTAACAGCTGGCCTTCCATCATTTGTTTTTTTACTAATAGAATGATATTAAAAAAAAACTTTTTAAAATGTAAAAATTAATACTTTTAATGGGGATCTGTGGAATTTGGCCAGATTTGTCTTTACCTTGCAGAATAGCTAGATGTGACTGTCACATTAGATTTATCAATATTTTTTTTTTAATTTTTATTTATTTATGATAGGCACACAGTGAGAGAGAGAGAGGCAGAGACACAGGCAGAGGGAGAAGCAGGCTCCATGCACCGGAAGCCTGACGTGGGATTTGATCCTGGGTCTCCAGGATCGCGCCCTGGGCCAAAGGCAGGCGCTAAACCGCTGCGCCACCCAGGGATCCCAGATTTATCAATATTTACTGGCTAGTTAATTACAGCAAGATATCCACTTGAAATAATTAAGAGCTATAATTAGGCAAATAAACAAATTATCATCCAAATAATTTGGAACTTTGAAAGTATTTCCAACTAGTCAATTGAATTATTCTTTTGCATATATTTTCATATTTTTCCATTTGACTTTATATTTGCCAATTATATCCCCCCATTCTGGTTGTATAGTCTATGAATGTCATGAATCCTAGCTACAGCTCAATGTACTATCTTTACTTTCACTTTTACAAACTCTTGTAAAAAGACTTAAAAAGTAAAAAAAAAATAGCTTTACCTGTGTTTAAAAAATTGTTTTATAGTTTGTATATTTTATAGGCACGAGATCTTAATTACCTTAACACACTGTGAAATGTTATAGTGCTTAATAGTTTATGTACAAACAGTCAGTGCTTTATATTCTTTGTAGTAAACTACTTTCCAAACATGAAGTATATAAAATGGCATTCAGAGAGATGGGCTTGCGTGAAAAATCTCTCCTTAGCTGTTGTTTGTAGTTTGGACACTAGATGGAGTAGTGGTAATACTGATCAGAAAATAACTATTTGCACTTAATAGTTCTATTGAAAAGACAGATGTACCTATAAATGTGTTGTTTTGAATTTTTTTCTCTTGTAAAGCACTGTAGTCCCTGAGAAACAATATTAGATGAATTACTTTTATTTGTAACTACTTAATGCTTATTTATCTTCCAATCTATTAAAACCATTATCGGACCATTTTGTTAAATAAAAATCTAGTCCCTCTTAGGGTAAATTGTTTTCAGAATACAATTGATCCTTAAGTACATTAAGTCTTCCTAAGTGGACATTTGTTTTCACTTTAGAAAAAACAGTTTGTGTCCAGTCTGTGGACAATTGTTTAAAAAAAAATTAGCAAGTTCAAGGGTTGCTGTTTTCAGCTAATAGGGCTTAATTACATTTCTGGAATGAGATATGTCAGAGAAAGCAAATGCCCTTGGCTAAATTGATCGGTTTTGAATTGATGTCCAACAGAGCTAACGTAGATGTTAAAATCTTTATATCAATAGGGTTTTTGCTTATGTTAGCCAGAGATTTGGAGGCCCTCCAAATTTGGTGTCTTCACATTAAATTTCTCTGTGTGTGATAGGATTTGAGGTCCAAGCCCGATTCTCCTAAGCACCTTTAAGTCCTTCCTACCACACTCAGGGCCTGGCTAGGGAGAAAGGCTGCTGTATGACTGGTTTTGGTAGGGCTCTCTTCTCCCATATTTTCTGGATTACATATTTTACAAGTCACAGGTCATTTCTATTCCTGGAAAAGAAATTTCGTGGAATTGCATTCATTCAAGGAGGAGCTGTGCTTAAAAATACAGGAAAACAAAACATTCAACAGACTTTACATTTATTAACTTCTGGAAATAGAGTTCATTACTACCCAAACAGCTTCAAGTGGAAGATTTATTTCTAATATTTACCTTTCCAGCTTTAAAACATAAGCCAAAAGAGGTGATATTTGCTCTTTTTAAAGTTAATAACCTAATATTCTTTAAAGAGGACCAGCTTTTCTATGGCATAGCTTATATTATAGGTATATTCTATGTAACTCTACCCCCTAAAACAAAAAACTTCTATATCTATTATATATTTATGTCCTTTAATTTTGGGCTAAGATGCACCTTTCAGGTTTGTGAGTAAACTTTATAATTAGGTGAACTTTTTTTTTTTAGAAATTGAATGGAATGTAAAAATATATATTTTTTAATTCTAAAAGTCATATTTTATATCCATCAAAATTTTTGTTATGGTAGATCTTCTGGTAAGAGGAAGAATCAATCAATAAATCAATTATTTTGTTCATTTTTGTGCAGAACTCTGTACTAGGCAACATGGTAGGCACATGAACATGGACAACTTGCTCTGGTTCATGCCCCTAGGATCTCACAGTCAAGTCAATATTTAAAATCAAATATTACATAATATAGGGAAATGAAATTATGACCACAAGCAATATAAAAGACAAGAAAAGGACTCTAGGCATTAAGGAGTTAGGAAAGGCTTCCAGAGAATGGAACATTTTAATGTTACTGTGTTAACCATTAATGTGTTAAAGGTTATATAAGATTTTGATTAAAAAAAAAGAAGAAGGTGTGGGAAAAAACCCAACCAGAAGAACTGGGATGGGCAGAGGCACTGAGATGAGAATTTTCAGTTTGGCTAGAATCATAGATGAATGGCTGAAGCTATGAAGCTAGCTAGCCAGGTGTCCTGAGAGTATACTGTGCAGGGCCTTGAACTACAGGCTAAGACTTTGAACTCCAGCCTCTACCTAGTAGGCCACAGGTAAAAATGTTTGTGTGCTGAAGGGATATCTTGAAAGGGGCATTTTAAGGTGGTTAATCTGGTAATCTTGTCATAGGTGGGAAAAAGAAGTAAGGGGGGGTCAGGGAGAGCCATGGAGTACCCATCGAAATAACTTAAGGATGAATCTTTAGAGCCTCAGCAGTGGTTTAGAGAATGCAGTTAGAAACAACAGGCACCTTCGAAAGAAATTGAGGAAGACACAAAGAGATGGAAAAATATTCCATGCTCATGGATTGGAAGAATTAATATTGTGAAAATGTCAATGTTACCCAGGGCAATTTACACGTTTAATGCAATCCCTATCAAAATACCACGGACTTTCTTCAGAGAGTTGGAACAAATTATTTTAAGATTTGTGTGGAATCAGAAAAGACTCCTAATAGCCAGGGGAATATTAAAAAAGAAAACCATAGCTGGGGGCATCACAATGCCAGATTTCAGGTTGTACTACAAAGCTGTGGTCATCAAGACAGTGTGGTACTGGCACAAAAATAGACACATAGATCAATGGAACAGAATAGAAAATCCAGAAGTGGACCCTCAACTTTATGGTCAACTAATATTCGACAAAGGAGGAAAGACTATCCACTGGAAAAAAAGACAGTCTATTCAATAAATGGTGCTGGGAAAATTGGACATCCACATGCAGAAGAATGAAACTAGACCACTCTCTTTCACCATACACAAAGATAAACTCAAAATGGATGAAAGATCTAAATGTGAGACAAGATTCCATCAAAATCCTAGAGGAGAACACAGGCAACACCCTTTTTGAACTTGGCCACAGTAACTTCTTGCAAGATACATCCGTGAAGGCAAGAGAAACAAAAGCAAAAATGAACTATTCATCAAGATAAGAAGCTTTTGCACAGCAAAGGATACAGTCAACAAAACTAAAAGACAACCTCCAGAATGGGAGAAGATATTTGCAAATGACGTAGCAGATAAAGGGCTAGTATCCAAGATCTATAAGGAACTTATTAAACTCAACACCAAAGAAACAAACAATCCAATCATGAAATGGTCAAAAGACATGAAGAGAAATCTCACAGAGGAAGACAGAGACATGGCCAACAAGCACATGAGAAAATGCTCCTCATCACTGGCCATCAGGGAAATACAAATCAAAACCACAATGAAATACCACCTCACACCAGTGAGAATGGGGCAAATTAACAAGGCAGGAAACCACAAATGTTGGAGAGGATGCGGAGAAAAGGGAACCCTCTTACACTGTTGGTGGGAATGTGAACTGGTGCAGCCACTCTGGAAAACTGTGTGGAGGTTCCTTAAAGAGTTAAGAAAGATCTGCCCTATGACCCAGCAATTGCACTGCTGGGGATTTACCCCAAAGATTCAGATGCAATGAAACACCGGAACACCTGCACCCCGATGTTTATAGCAGCAATGTCCACAATAGCCTAACTGTGGAAGGAGCCTCGGTGTCCATCGAAAGATGAATGGATAAAGAAGCTGTGGTCTATGTATACAATGGAATATTACTCAGCCATTAGAAACGACAAATACGGGATCCCTGGGTGGCGCAGCGGTTTGGCGCCTGCCTTTCGCCCGGGGCACGATCCTGGAGACCCGGGATCGAATCCCACGTCGGGCTCCCGGTGCATGGAGCCTGCTTCTCCCTCTGCCTGTGTCTCTGCCTCTCTCTCGCTCTCTGTGACTATCATAAATAAATAAAAATTAAAAAAAAATTTAGAAACGACAAATACCATTTGCTTCGACGTGAATGGAACTGGAGGGTATTATGCTGAGTGAAATAAGTCAATCAGAGAAGGACAAACATTATATGGTCTCATTCATTTGGGGAATATAAAAAGTAGTGAAAGAGAATAAAGGGGAAAGGAAAAAAATGAATGGGAAATATCAGAGAGGGAGACAGAACATGAGAGACTCCTGACTCTGGGAAATGAACTAGGGTGGGGGGTGGGGGTGACTGGGTGATGGGCACTGAGGGGGGCACTTGACGGGATGAGCACTGGGTGTTATTCTATATGTTGGCAAATTGAACACTGATAAAAAAAATAAGTTAAAAAAAAAGGAAACAAGGGGCACATATGACAACCAGCGAAGGAAATATGGGTATAGAGGTAGGGTTATAATATATGTGTGGGTAAGGTTAATTATTTGTCATTCTAAATTAATCAAAATCTGGTCCAAGGCATGCCAGCCTTGTTCATTTGCCAGCACTGATGAGACTTCCAGAATCCATCTACTTGCCAGGCTGTCTTCTCCTCTTGTAGGTTACATTAGTAGCCATGCAGGCACAACAAGGGGAGGAGCCTCATTCTCTGCCCTTTGTAGTCACCATTACAGTTGCTCCTTCACTGACCAGTGCAGTCCTGTGTGGAGCTCTGTGCCTGTTGGAGATGGGCCCCTGGCCCTGCCATTTTCACCATTGATGTAGGGAAGTCATAGCCAAATTTACCCATTCCTCTTTTCCACTGTAAAGCATCATCCTCCATCTCCCCCCTTCTTGAATAATCTAGTTAAACTAGATTTGTTAATTCAGTTCTTGTTGGTTCTTGACATTCCCCAGGGAGACAAGGGAGCTCAGAACTCAAGAGAGCAAATATGCCGCTCTAGAAGGATTGAGCAGAGTAGTGATGTAAGGATGTGTAGGTTCATTGCACAAGGGCATTGGCCATGGGAGAGAATGTGGCTGGAAATCCATCCTGTACGTGGTTTGCCAAGCTGGAGAGGAAAAGGCACTCTTAATTTTTTGCATAAAAGAGCCTTATTGGCTAAGGGAGGTCCTGGTTGAAGGAAGGAAAATATTTTCATTTGGGAAGGTGAGTCATTAGTAGAAAATGACAACAAGGAAAATCTAGCAAAAATGCCAATTTCAGCAAATTACTCTGTTATATGTATAGTTTGTAACTAGATTTTAATATTTAGGGTTTAAAACAGGTGATATGATCGTGCTAAAGTAGACCAAAGAAATTTTATTGGACTGGCTCCAAGAGCTTCTTTAAAATATCCATTCATGATATATTCATTCACTATATTATTATGAAGGGCCTTCTATGTTCAAACGATGATGGTAGAAATTGTGGATAAAACAGTCATCCAGATTAGCATGGCTTCTATCTTCACACAGTTTGTACCCTCGGGCAAAGAGAGATGAGGTAAGCTTCAAAAACGACAAGTGTGACGAGATGCCCACAAGTCAGGCAAGATCTTGGAGGAGGAGCTTGTTTGTGGGGGGGCACAATAAGATCTGAGGAGTTGAGAAGGGATGGGACCTCTTCCACTGATAGTGGAATCTACTTTAGAGAGGCTTCTTTTCCCTCGCAGCAAGAATGACAGGAAGGATGAGTGAGTGTGTACATTCATTATTGCTGTGTAACAAATTACCCCACAATGTGACTGCTTAACACAGTGCATTTATTGTGCATTTATTCTATGGGTCAGGAGTCTAGGCATATCTTAACTGGGACTTCTGACTCAGAATCTCTCACAGATTGTGATCAAGAAATGTGCCTGGTTGTAGTTATTTCCACACTCAACCTGGGAAGGATCTGCTCCCAAGCTCACTTACAAAGTTGTTGGTAGGATTCTGATTTTTGTGAGCTGTTTGGCTGAGGACTTCAGTTTTTCACTGGAGGTTGTCCAACAGGCCACCCTGAGCTTCTTGCCACATGGGCCTCTCCATGGGGCGGCTCACAACATAGCAGAGGGAGCTGGAGAGACAGCAAGAGAGGGCAAGCAAGATAATAGTGTAGACTTTGTGTAACCTAATCTCAGAAGTAATAGCCTGTCACTTTTGCTGGACTCATTGGAAGGGAGTCAGTGCAGCCCACATTCAAAGAGGGGATCACACAGAAGTGTGAATACCAGGAATTGGGAATCCTCAGGGACCATCATAAAAGGTTGCCTACCATATGGTAGTTAGTTAGGTTGAGATGTGGTGGCAGGACAACTGAAGTTCTCTTCTGATGGCTTCCTTGTTTTCTGTGAGGTAGGAGGACAATTCTTTTGTTAAGGACTATGGAGTCAACAGTTTGCTGGAGAAGATTTGAGCTGGTTGTTGTGTGCCACAGAAGAGAGAATTAACTATGAATATTTATAAGAATCACTAAGCAGATTGTTTGTTTGTTTTAAGTAGGCTCCACACTCAATTTGGGGCTTGAACTCATGACCCCAAGGTCAAGAGTTGCATGTACTGCCAACTAAGCCAGCCAGGTGCCCCAAATCACTAAGCAGTTTGAAGCAACCAGTTACAGAATTTGAATGTAAGTGGCACAATCTGTATGGATTGTGTGGATTTTCCCAGCAGCTCAGGGGAAGGTGTGAAAAAGGCAGACTGCCATATTCACAGAGTTTGGTTTTCCTATTCAGGCATGTACAACTGAAGGGTGGTGGGGGAACATATATGGATTGAGAGCCTGCTGTAGGCTGCAAAGTGGATGGGGAGTTCAGGGAGGGCTGCAGGTGATAGATCAGGAGAAAGGAGGAATCAGGGTCTGGAAATATCAAAGAGATAACTGAATAAGAGAAGTGAAGATGTAAGAGACTGTGGTCCAAAGTTAAGATGATGGAATTAAAGTTTTTTAAGGGTGCTGCCACTGATGTAGTAGAAGAGGCTATGGTGTGGGTAGCTGAGGAACAGGAAGATGATGGTCACTAAAGATAAGAAGGTCGTATATGGAGAGGCTAAGGTATTGGATGGGTCACCCACATAAATGTTGAAGTGGCCCAGAATGTTAAGAGGCATGGGCTGGAGGTAAAACTGACAAGAGGTCTAGAGATTGCAAATGGGACCTCTTCTGGCAATATGACATATCAGATACCCTGAAAAATGTTCCCATTCAACACACCCACAAATCAAAGAGTTGAAATTAGATACAGCTCTTTAAATGTCTCACTCAATATCTTTTTTTTTTCAATATCTTTTTAAAATGTGGAAACTCCTTTGGGGCCAAAACCAGATGAGGTTGGACACCAGAGTGGTCAATAGGCACTGAAGCCACCAACAACTTTTATCAATAGTCTAGGGCCTTGGGGCCAGTTCTCCAGGCTCCAGGTAGACAGAGGACAAGGCCATCTGGTTCACCTCTATGGCATAAACCCCATAGAATCTCTAATTGACCTAGAACATAGCAGTGGGAGGCATGAAGATGAGTATAACAAGCTCTGCTTGTTCTCTGCTCATCTGCCTGACCACCGAGTCCCCTTCATGAATGCAGTTGTCTCTGCAATCACACGTGGAGATGGCAAGGCAGCCTCCTGGGCATGGGCACTGGGGCTTTGGGTTTTAATGCTAGGTATCATATAAACCCTGCATATAGGGCTGCACCCTTATCAAAAAAGAGAAAACTAGAAAAAAAAATCTGTCATTAAAGAGACCCCGCTGGAAAACTTACCTATAACCTCCTAGGTTATGGATGGGAAAGAAACCTCCCATAAAAATTTATAACCATAGTCCCAACCTCATGTGGTTACTAGTTTGGGCCTTTAAATGCCAAGCCAAACAAATAACTTAAAGTGGTTCTGGACCAGAGCAGCATGGGCACCTGCTACCTACAATCCAGAGTCAGTCCTTTCTGGAAATGGAAACTCAGGCCAACCTTCATGGCATTACCACAAATGTTCAATGGAACATGAGCTTATAAATCAAAATTACAAAATACATTAGGAAACTAATCACAACGAGAGGGAATCAGAAGGAAAATAAGATAACAAAAAATTAGACAATGGATACCAGCAGAAGAGGAGGCCAGTAATTTGGTTCCATGGCAGGGGCCAGGAAAACAATTTGACTGTACTCAAAAGCCTTTCACATCGAAGCAAATGGTGGATATGGAATTGGAGGGTATTATGCTGAGTGAAGTAAGTCAATCAGAGAAGGACAATCATTATATGCTTTCACTCATAGGGGGAATATAAGAAATAGTGAAAAGGGATTATAAGGGAAAGGAGGGGAAATGAATGGGAAAAATTAGAGAGGGTGACAAAACATGAGAGACTCCTAACTCTGGGAAATGAACAAGGGGTAGTGGAAGGGGAGGTGGGTGGGGGGTTGGGGTGACTGGGACGGGCACTGAGGGGACACTTGACAGGATGAGCCCTGGGTATTATACTATATGTTGGCAAATCGAATATATATATATATTATAAGCCTTATATATATATATATATAAGCCTTTCATTCTCTGTTATTTAGCAATTTGATTCCTACAAATTTTTATTAGAGAATGATCAGATATGAACACATAATGATAGTCGTTATGTGTTATTAAAATATTAAAAGAAACCTTAGAAACAATCTTCATATCCAAGAATAGGGCAGTGAGGAAGTAAATGATAGAAATTATACAGTATTATTTACATTTATGAACAGTTTTAATGACAAGAGGATGTGCTTCCAATATGATATTAAGAGATAAGAGCAAGATCAAAAACTTCTTGTTAAAATGGCAATGTTCAGCTCTCCAAATTATTTAGCTATGCAAAAATATTTCATTCCGTTCAAATAGGTATTTGATGTATTCAGCGTTCTGTCTGAATAGGTACTTGATGTATTCTTGAATACATCAAGACTTGGCAAAGTCTTGCCAAGATTTTGTTGGAGGATTCAGCTGTACTGAAAGAGAAAATTCTACAAAGAATTTAAGTATAAAAATGTATAAATAATAGTTGCACAGGTAGATTTTAATTTCAAATTCTGATGCACTTAAAAATGCAGTCAACATTCACCTACTTGAATTAGAAATACCATGCCGAATCTTTCTATTTTCGGTGTAAGAAGTTCTCAGGGAATTTAGGAGTTAGTAAATTTCTGTTTCTGTCTTTGAATGTAATTATGTATCAATTATTTATGCCATTAGAGCCAGGATATGGGCCACTTAGGTACTGGTAATTTCACATTTTACGGTATCACTGAAGAACATGCCTCCACAATCCTTCCATCTCTATAAATTGAGAAGATTGAGTATTTTTTTTTTTACTAAATAGTGGTTTGGTTAATGAAAGCACCTGTCCTATCACATGGGGATGGATTACAGAGGTACATGCTAGCCACTGTCCCTAGGTTGTCATCTGCACAGAACCATCTACAAAGAAAACACCATCCTGTCTCTCTTTCAGGGTTGGTAGAACATTAGTTTACACTCTGGAAGTTATCCTAAAGTTGCTAAGTGACACGAAAATGTGTTTCACTTTGTTCAAGTCACAAAGGCAGGGAATCTAGCAAGTACTTATGAAAAGAGGTCTATAGGTATATGAATGCCATCAAATCGAGCAATAACAGACCCATAGGCACTTCTGTCTTAATTGGAAGGCAGCATGTCTCAATGGTGAGAGCAAGGACTTAAAGTGTTTCCAATCTGCCCATACAACTTCATTCTTTCATTCATCCAAGTGTTCATTGGATCTGAAGCTTATTACATTTCAAATACTTCCAACTGCTATGGATACAAATTTTTAAAAGACATAGTTCCTGAACTCTGTATCATGAAATATGTAGATTAAAATGAAGTCCTATTCTGGGGGAAATATATAATATTTAATCAGCAATCATGGCACTGTTAATGGGCAGGACCAGGCCACAGTACTGGACCTGCACACCCAGAGGAACCAGTGGAAGAGTCTTAATGATCTGTAGGGCCTGACAGTGGAACTCAGGTGGGAGGGGAGGAGGTGGGAACTGTACCTGCATCAACATGAGAGAGAATGTGGGGGGCTGAGGATGCTGGAGACCCAGCTCAGTAGTCATTGTCAGGTGCAGGTCTGTCCACTGCAGCAGGATTCCGGCTGCTAGGAAGGGGTTGGAAGCTGACTTTTGGTGTTGGGGTCAGATTGATTTAACCAAGGCAAAATCTCCATTTGGAGTGGAAACTGAGATACCAGACAGGGCAAGGACCACACATCTGCACTTGGGAAGCAGGCTCATTGTTGACCTAGAGCTGAAGGAGTGAGAAATTGGATTCAGAACCAGAGTCACCAGAGCTCCTAGCAAGTGGGAAACCAAAGGGCCAGCTCTATAGCTCAGGAAGCAATACAGGAGGCTGATAGTGTCATCTTGGGAACACAGGGTTTTGAAAAGACTAAGCAAACTAGAGACCAAGCTTCTTGATGGGAGGCATCTTCCTAGCTATCGCTGAGCTTGGCACCTGATAGGTGCTCAATGTTCGTGGGTGAATGAATTACATGAGTGACTCCATTCTCAAAAAGATGTGGGTAATGAGACTTCTTTTTTTTTTTAAGATTTTATTTATTTATTCATGAGAGATGAGAGAGACAGAGAGAGGGAGAGAGAGAGGCAGAGACAAACGCAGAGGGAGAAGCAGGCTCCATGCAGGGAGCCTGACATGGAACTTGACCCCTGTCTCCAGGGTCACACCCTGGGCTGAAGGCGGCGCTAACCCACTGAGCAACCAGAGCTGTGTAATGGGACTTCTAAGGTGATTTGTTTTGCAACTAGATTTGGCCAGAAAATTAATGTTGTACTGAAGTTTAATAGGAGCAGATGAGCCCAGCAACAGGGGATTTTAAGAGGGGGCTGCTAGCAATTCATGAAAGGGACAGATTCCTTTTTCTTTAAAACAAAAACCTCAGAAACACATTATCACATGCTTAGATGATACAGATGGACCTTCTGTATCATATAAAATGGAAGAGAAGTTTCTATTCGGGTTAATTTGAAGGGTAAATAGTACCAACTGGCCACACAGCTCAAAGGAACCATGGTATGTAAATTGTGGGTAGACCTGACATGGGTCCATCATGCTGCATTAGCCAAAATGTGTCTTTCTTATGAGTTCTGAAAATATGCCCATATTCAGTGATGTTAACATTGTGTGTTACAATATTAAAGATTGTCTAACCCAGCAACTGAGATTTTTGTTATTATTGAACCTTTTTTCTTTCTGATGGTAATTAGCTAGCAGGTTAAGCTAATTACTGCTCCTGGTTTGTGAAACCCACATCATCTGCATGAAGACAGATAAATCTATATGCCATTAGGAAAGACATGATAATTATTCTAATTTTTAAATTTTATTTATTTATTTGTTTGTTTATTTATTTAAAGTAATCTCTCTACCCAACGTGGGGCTCAAATTCATGACCCTGAGATCTAGCTCATGCTAGATCTAGATCTACCCATGCTCTATCAACTGAGTGAGCCAGGTGCCCCATAATAATTATAAATGATAAATCAAATTACTTAGCTACAAGTGTAAAGGGTGAAGGGTTATGTAACTAAGACTCAGTCCTGATCTATAGCATTTGAGTTTTTAATTTGTTTTTTTAAGGAACCACACTTTAATTTTTGACAACGGTATATGATAAGGGATTAAAGCAACATCTATAGACTATCTATGCCAAATCATGTAACTAAGTCCATAAATTATTTCTGTCTATGGAATCAAAGGCCTATATCAGATGAATTAATGTTATCCAGAGTTTAATATTAAAAAAAAATACAATCTGACATTACTTTTCTTCCCAATCTGACATTATTCTTAACTCATCTCTCAGTAACATGAAATGGTTTATGGCAGTGATCTATAATAGAGTAATTGTACCAAAAGCCTGTTAGCAACTCATGGATGATGAAATGAAAAGATTAAATCTGCAGTCTGTTGACAAAAAAGTTGGGACACTTTTTCAGGTACATATGCAACGAATTAATGAGATATTTGAAAGCAAGAAAGTTGTTTGTTTTGAAATTAAGAAACACTATTCTTTCATCCTTCTGTAGGAACTCTACCTGATGGGTTATTTAGAGTAAAAAATTAGTCCAATACTCAGCACAAATTCTAAATATTACTGGCAGTGAAGGATCTTCTAAAACCTTTTATACTCAAGATCATTGATCTTATATAAGTAGATAGAATTACAGAATCCCAATTTAGAAGGGTTCTGGCATTGACAGATGTGGACAAATTTCCCCAGCTATAAATTGGTACTTTGTAACTCATTACATTGTCAATAGAAATATGTATATTTATAAGTACTAAAAGTTATGATATGCGAGAAGCAGATCTCATTAGCCTCATCTCTCTGAAGTCTTCAAGTTTTTAAAAACATTTCTAGGGAATGCAACCATTTCCCCCCCTAAACTTTATTGAAGTCCTACACATAAAACTGATAAACGTAGAGTTTCTTTGATTAAAACAGCTAAGCTTTCTCAGTGGGAGTCAGGAAATCTTTGAGACACCACCAAAGAATATCCCAGGGTCTTGCTGAGCAGAATTTGAAAACCACTAATTGACACTGATGTTCCAAAGGTCAATCCTCAGAGTAAGGTTTTCTTGGACTCAACCCAGAGAAAGCAGAAAGAAGGAAATAATAAAGATAAATGTAAGAGCTAATTAAACAGAAAATAAATATATGAGGATCAACAAAACCAAAAGTTGGTTCTGTGAAAAGACTAATGGAAATGACATACCTGGGAAATATCCATGAGAGAGAGAAGGAAAGCACAAATAAACAATATTAGAAATGGGAAAGGGACACACCTATAAAGATTGCAGATACTAAAAAATAGTAAGAGGATAGGCAAGCTGATACCTATAACCTTGAGAACAGAGTAAACATACATGTTTCTCAAAAATTTAACTTAGAAAAACTGGCTCTAGAAGAAATAGAAAACCGAAAAGTCCTATAATTATTAGCTAATTTGAATCATTGATCAAAATATTTCACCAGACCCTGAGGATTTTACTAGTGAGTTTAACTCAGCATTCAAGGAACAAGTCATTTTCATTGTATTAGTTTGCTAAGGCTACCATAACAAATTGTCACAGGTTGGATGGCTTAACCAACAGAAACGCATTTTCTCTCAGTTCTGGAGAAGTCCAAGATCAAGGTGTTGGCAGGTTTGGTTTCTTCCAATGCTTCTCCTTGGCTTGCAGAAGGCTGCAGTCTTGCTATGTCCTTATGAAGTCTTTCCTTTATGCATGAACATCTCTGGTGTCTTTCTGTGTGTCCAAATTTCCACTTCTTATAAGAGCACCAGTCAGATTAGATTAGAGCTTACCCTAAGGGCTTCATTTTAACTTAATCATCTCTAGAAGTCCTATCTCCAAATATAGTCATATTCTGAGGCACTGGGAGTTTGAATATGAATTTGGGGGATACAATTCAGCCCACAACACTAATATTACACAAACTACTTTATATTACAGAAAATGATAATATACAGCCTAGCTCACTCTAAGGCCAGAGGGAAAATGAGACTAATCTCACTCATAAGAGCATATGGAAAATTCCTGAACAAAATACTTATAGCCTAACCCAACAATGTATTGAAAAATATAATAATCAGAGGGTTGAGTTTATCACAGAATATTATAGTAACTAGAACTCTGTGCTCAGCAATTATGATTCATGGTAACAAGAGTTTTAAATTGATTGGTTTCCCTGTACTTAGTGATTAAAGAAAATGTACTTATTTGAAGGTAAATTTTATTTACATGAGACATGGAATTGTGGGTGGTCTTACATTCTTTAAAATCTACAGGTCTTTCATAAAACTGATTTTTACTGTGATACCTTCCCTATATTTGGTCTTATGTTCATTATGACCTTTTCGTGTGCTGCCAATGCCTCTCAGGAACACCACCATGAAGCTGAAGGATCCACATTCATAAAAACATGCTAGCTTTCACGCAAGTCCTAATGAGCTTCTGGTTGAATTGTTCAGAGGAGAATGCCAGCCTCTGATTTTAAATGTACTCTTAAAGCAAATGTCTATCAGCGTGTGGCTGCTTACATCTGTTATTTTAAGACACTAATCAAGAGGAACATGGCATTTCACCTCCCCAATGTTATTTATGTGCCTTAATATAAAATCAGCGTTGGAAAGCTAATTATGGTATTCTGGATTTTGCAGTCAATAGGCATTTGCGATCATGAGTGGGTGCTATTGAAGAAGAGAAATAAAGAAAATACTGTCAAGCAAAGACTGTTCAGGAAAGCTTATAGATTTAAATATCACTCCAGGAGTTTAAAGACTTTCCATTTATTTACTTATTTATGTTATTCTTTTGTAACAGAAACAAGCTGTCTTATATGTTGTATCTGAAAATCTAAACAAAAAAGCCTTGTGTCTTGTTAGCTGAGGTCACTGTGGTTAAAAAAAAAAAAATTCAGGTCACAAGGACAATCTATTATGATGTCTTCATGAGGTTGGACTAATTTGCCCTGTAGTGTGGCCTCCTCCTATCCCCCAATTCCAGATGGCCATCTTGCCAGTGTAGGTGCTGTCACTAGCTGCAATGGCTGAAACCATGGATGAAGTAGAACAAATCCATACCCATGACCAGAAAAACTCAACATTTGTATCCTGTGGACAGTGGGTCAGTATAATTGTATTTGTATATGAAGGATAACATTTCTCACAATAATTTTATCTGAGGTTTTGAGACAATATTTTGAAGTACTGATGGATTTTTTTTTTCTGTAATTCTTTGTGCCTTGTGACATTTCCTTTTGCCCAGGCAGCTGGGCCTTCTGCACTCACTTCTTTAGGACAGGGTGACTGAACAGCATGCAGAGAACAGTGAAGCTAGCTCTTAACTTTGCAGTTTTAGAAGCTGAGTGCTGGCATAGGGTAAAAGATTAAAAGGATTGCTTGAAGATAATCAAGGAGGCAAATGGACTCAGATCCATTTAGGACACTTTTGGAGTGACCTTGCATCAAGCAGGTTGACAAAGAAAAAGAAACATTTGTGTGGCAACCTGGCAGGTTGCTCGAGAGTGCCATCAAGTTCCTGCCCTCAGTGTGGCACATGAGCAGAAAATGAGCTTGTGAAGCCAGGAGGGCAGTGAGGTTGCCTTCCCCAGCCCAGAGTTATGTGAGAGCAGCAGAATATTTCCAAGTACCCAAGAATAGCATGAACATGGCATGGAGAGGCCATAGACCTGAAAGTTTGGGAAGAAGGCAGAACATAGCAATGACCTCCATGGGTCTCTGATCAGAGACCAGTGAAGGCCAGATGGGATTAAGGACTTCTCAGAGGATGTCAGTATACGCAGGTGATGACCCCAGTGCCACCCTTAAACTCAAGCACAAGGTTACCTTTGCTCTGAGCTTAGCCTCTTCCAGTTACCCTTCTCTCACAGGGCAGGGAATGTGCTACCTGGGGCCCAGACTTTCTTTCCTTGAGTACCTGGGGTCCTGGAACTCCTGGTCCAAACAGCCCTCACCCTAATTCCAGGGCCTGCCTGGGTTGCTTCCCTTGACCCATCTTGGTGAGGGTGAAGGTAGACTGTATCACTGGTGTTTGTACCCCTAGGCCAGAATGGTGGCCGTTGGCAGAGTGTGTTGACAGAAAGTGCATGTGTGGGTATGAGCAGAGCACGCAGCTCTTACAGTGCAGGACAGGCCTGGGGGCAGTAGAGAATGGGCCTCAGCCAGAAGCCGACTCTCAGTGCGGCCACTTTCCAGGTATTATGAAGAATATTTGTTGAGTATAGAATCTCTTTTAATTAACAGTTTCTTAGCTTGATTTATAACTTTAATGTTTAGGTATACGGAATGTGGGCTTTCATTTGTACCCTTGTCCTTGTCTCATCCTCCTGCCCTGCTGTGACTTCTCAGAGCATCAGTCTTTTGCTGTTGCATCCCTGCCACTCTGCTCCATGCCCAGCCTAGGATGGTGCTCAGTATCTGTTGACTAAATGAATTTAGAGAATAATGTCTTTTTTGACAGCTATTCACCTGAAAACCCATTAAAAGTTAACTACTGGCATTTAGAATCCATGAAAATATTCTGGTGGAATTTGGAAACAATACATGGGAGTTGGCATAGATTAGCAGTGCTCAATTATTGTCCAGGAAGTAAGCCCAGGTTTCTACTTCAGCGCTGGCCTTAGCTAGACCCAGTTGGCGGCACATGGACTTCCTCTAGAGCTTGCCATCAGTTGGTCTGGAGCCAATAGCCTGCGCTTCTAGGCAAGCAGGGCTTGGCTCCTGCCCTGTGCTCAGAGACCGTGCTGGCACCACTACAGAGTTCTTGGCCCTGCTTTGCTCTGATTAACCAGGCTATCGGTGGGGCAAACCAGGTCTGTGGTGATGTCTGACCTGCTTCTTCCAATCAGCTTGTTTCAGCAGAGCTCCTTTGCAGACGTATCATCTGAGGGAAGAAATTCTAAAATGAAGACTATTACATAATGATATTATGAATAACACATAGCTTCCTAAAACAGGTCTTTTTCTATTACATTCTCAGATCAGGTTTTAGAAGCAATCCAATTTTAGACTCTTGTAGTAAGAACAAATCTAGGAACCTTCATCAGGTGTGACGCATTTGATGCAAAATATAGATGGACAAAGAATGATGTTGCTCGGTAATAAGCGCAATGACATGATGGTCACTAAAATATATATGAGCTCAGGAAAGTATGTCAAACGACACACTAAAGGATAATCAGGTGAAGGA
The DNA here is from genome assembly GCF_003254725.2 of Canis lupus dingo. Classification (NCBI taxonomy): domain Eukaryota; kingdom Metazoa; phylum Chordata; class Mammalia; order Carnivora; family Canidae; genus Canis; species Canis lupus. Next base: position 35,142,353 of record NC_064243.1, read on the forward strand.
AGGAGATAGTTAGCCTAGCTTTATATTCAACATAAAACTAAAATGGAGGGTTTCATCCCACATTTACTAGATGGAGAGTTTGTGCCACATTGACTTGGCTTTGGAGGAGTTTTTTGATCTATTGAAGCAGAGCGGACAGACTGGGACATCTCCAGGGTCATGAGCATCCTATGGTGCTGACTGGGTTTGGAGCTTAATTATTTAAATGTTTCCAGACTCAAATGACTGATGAGCTAACATTTTTTTAATTCAGGCTTTCACAGAGCAAGCTGTAAGATGTGCCCAAAGCAAACGCTGTAGAATGCTTTGCTAAATGGATACAAACTGAAAATTCCAAGCCATGCATTTTACTTCGCTATTCACATTTGAAATTACAAATTTAAGATTTTATCCAAATTTCAAGGGAACAGAGCTTGACATCAGTTCCTGTCCTGAGTGAAGTCTTTCATGAAGAGAACTAGAGTTTGTTTTGTTGTTTATAAAGAGAGAAAAAATACTGTTAGAATAAAGAAAAAAGAATGTTGCCAGAATGTTCTACTTAATTTAGCCCTCTAAAGATAAACACACTGGTGAATCATTGCATGCTGATGTTACTATTTTAACACTAATTCTGTAACCTTTTCCTACTCTGGTCTACTGAGTAGGTGGGTTATAGGTAGACTCACTTAGAGGAGAGTTTATTCTTGTCAAACTCCTTTAAAGTTTTCCGATGGCTCAAACTATTTCTAATATAAGCAATCGCTATTGGAGGCCTCTTAAAATAGCACTTTAAAGAATAAAAGCATATTGGAGAACTATTCAGTTTGTAGAGAGTCTATAGAGTTACGATAGCTTACTAATCATCAAACTTAGTAATTGATCTCAAATGAATTGCAGATATTTTATAGCACTATGTGGATGGTAACTGAAACTTGATCGCCCATGTTGCAAAATTGGCCATGGAAAATACTTGCCCTGTCCCCAGCAAGCCAGATCTTTGTATCGCTCTATTCTTTGTCTCCTATGTCTTGATACCATGTCTTTTTAGCATATATTCCATTTTCCAAGTTGAGAGTGACTAACTGGGCTGGCCATCCTTTCTCAGATTTCCCTCTTGGTAGTTACTTGTCTTGTGGTAGAGGCTCTCATTCATCTAGCTGAGCTTCACTGGCAAACGCACTGTCTTATTTAGTTTTGCATCAGAGTATCAGTACTACATGTTGACAGCAAACGTTTCTGAGTGGATAATATAACAGGTTTTCAGCAAGTGAATGGTTTTTAGCTATAGAAATGCCAAATCTCTCAGTAAGAATCACAGCATTGAAATCTGAGGCAGCTTCTAGAGCTTTGCAGCACTTGAAGCAAGTCCTGTGAACTCACTCAGCTGGCTCCTCCTTCTCTGGGTCCTCCCAGTGTCCTGCCCTCACTGCTGCCTCCCTCTTTCCTTTGCTTTTGTTCCCAGCGTCTATATCCAGGCCATATCATCCTGCTCTATACTCTGGAGTTTTCTTTAGACTCCTGGCGTACCTTTTCCCCCTCCCATGTTCTCTCCATTACTGTCGAAGAACCTATTCATTTTTATCTCGGGAAAATCCACTGTAGTCATTGGGAAAACCCAATGAATTCCAGGAAGACAGTTACTCAACCTCATCTCCGAGAAATGGGAGCAATGCTGCTGATTAGCTGATTGCTCTTTGCTCCTTTCAGGCGTGCTGTGAAGGTCAAGGGAACTCCCTCATGTAACACATAGTTTGAGCTGTGCTCTCACTGAAAGATTTTTAAAATCTTATTTTTTTAATTTAAATTCAATTTGCCAACAAATAGTATAACACTCAGGGCCCTCCTTAATGTCCATCACCCAGGCACCTCATCCGCCCATTGCTCCTCCCCTTCTGCAACCCTTTGTTTGTGTCCCAGAGTTAAGAATTCTCTCATGGTTTGTCTTCTCTAATTTTTCTCCACTCAGTTTCCCTCCTTTCCCTTATGGTCCATTTTACTATTTCCTATATTCCACATATAAGTGAAACCATATAATTGTCTTTTTCTAATGACTTATTTCACTCAGCATAATACCCTCCAGTTCCATCCACACTGAAGCAAATGTAGGTATTTGTCCTTTTTTAGATATCTATATCTATCTCTCTCTATATATATATATCACATCTTCTTTATCCATTTATCTATCAAAGGACATTATGGCTCCTTCCACAGTTTGGCTATTGTAGACATTGCTGTGATTAACATTGGGGTGCAAGGTGTCCCATCGTTTCAGTTTTTAAATTCTTAACCCAGCATTGGCCTAAGCAATTTTGGGGTTAGCCTCAGGGACATCCTGGACCCAGTTGTTTGTATGCCATATAGAATTAGATTCTTGGAAGGCCTCCAGTCCATGGTATTGACACTCTTCCTTATAATCCTTCTTTAAAAGTATCTTTTTACTCCCTGCTCAAATCCCATTACAGGTGCCTTTTCTGGTGTCCCTCCCATCACCTATCAGGTTTTCTACCAATTAGCCCTATTCAAGACCTCAGCTATACCTAGGGGAGCAACAGGCGCACTTGGGCTGTCTTTCAGCACATTCCCAGGGAGAGGGAACTTTTAAAATGACTTGTAGTTTGTTAAGATAATGATGGTAAGTAAGCTGAATATGTCTCTCCCCATCCCCCCTCCAGGAGGTCTGCATCCTAGTCTCCAGAGCCTGTCAATATGTTACTTTACATGACAAGGGGACTTTGTAGGTGTGATTAAGTTAAGGGCCTGGAGTTGGGGAAATTATCCCGGATTATTTAATTGAGCCCAATATAATCACACGAGTCCTTATAAGAGGAAGGCAAGGAGGTCAGAGAGGAAAAGGCAATGTGAGAGCAGAAATAGAAACTGGAGCGACGCGGCCATAAGCCGAGGCTGGCAGCTTCTAGAAGTTGGGAGAGAAAAGGAATGGATTCTCTTTTGGAGCCTCCAGAAGGAATTCGGCTCTGCTGATACCTTGATTTTAACCCTATAAGACTTATTTCAGGGGATCCCTGGGTGGTGCAGCGGTTTGGCGCCTGCCTTTGGCCCAGGGGCGATCCTGGAGGCCCGGGATCGAATCCCACATCGGGCTCCGGTGCATGGAGCCTGCTTCTCCCTCTGCCTATGTCTCTGCCTCTCTCTCTCTCTGTGTGACTATCATAAATAAATAAAAATTTTAAAAAAAGACTTATTTCAGATTTCTGACCCCCAGAACTATAAGGATAAATCTAGATTGTTATAAAATACTAAATTGATGGCAGTGTCAACAGGAAACTAAATAAAGATGAAAAGACATAGGCAAATCATATGAGACCCTTAACTGTAGGAAACAAAATGAGGGTTCCTGGAGGGGAGGCAAGTGGGGGGATGGGGTAACTGAGTGGTGGACATTAAGGAGGGCACATGATATAATGAGCACTGGGTGTTATCTGCAATGAATGAGTCACTGAGCTATACATCTGAAGCTAGTAATGCACTATATGTTAACTAATTGAATTTAAATAAAATAATATTTAAAATATATAAAAAAAATTAAAGAAAAAATTTTAAGAAAAAAAGACAATTCAAAAAGCAAATTGAAAGCAGAACTGTAAATCAAGGAGAGAAAGGACCCATAGGATGGCTCATTGCTTCTCTAAGAGCAGCCACACCGGCTCCCCATCTTGGCCTATGTGCCTGCTGGTAAGTTAGAACCTGGTTAGACCTTGATTGCTGTCCAGTGCCTTTCCTTCTTTTTCCCCTTATATCAGAGAGAAAGACTTATCTCCTTTCCCCCCATAGCTCTCAGGGACTTTCCTACAACCATCTTGGAAGCATCTTCCTCAAAGACTGCAGCTAGGTGTTTGCTGTGATGCTCATCAGTACTTCTAGAACTGTTTAGATGACTGGTACGTGGATGCTCACTCTTGTGTGTGCCAAGTTTAGTGGTGTGAATAGTAGGCACGAGATGAGACCCTACTAATTAAACTGGGATCTTATCCCTCTTTTCCTTAGAACAATGGTCTTAGTAGGAAAATTCTGAGACTTCAGTCACCAGGTAAATCAGCCAGCCAAACGTATTCACTACCTTCTGTGTAGTCAGCACTTAGCTCTGGGTGTCCTGTGTTGATATGAGAAATTTGGGTTGTCTACTTCTTCCTTCCTCGAATGCCTGCATAAAGAGGTAAAAGCCACATGATGGGAAAGATTCATTTCCTCAATTAATCTGAAGCGTAAGTATTAGTACTTACCATTTTTACTAATGGATGGCAAAATGTGCTTCTGGAAGAGGATACTAAATTTTCATTGGGCTATTTAAGGAGATAAGGGAGAAATTGATGAATTAGTGAAAAAAAAAGTGACCAGTACTTTTTAGACATGATGGAATTCTCCTGTTGGTGAAATGTGACGTGGCTGAAATTCAGAATGGACCCTGCCAGCACCAGTGTTTGTTTATTTATCCATGCACCACTCACCTAGTCATGTACACATGCTAAAAACAATTGCTGAACACTTAATATGTTCTCAGAGCTCCAAAAACTGACTAGATCCTGCCTTCAGGGACTGTGTATCATAACAGAGCTAATCAATACCTGTTTGATAAGGAATTATCCAAGTTAAGAAACATCTTGTTACTAAAAATATGTTTAGCTACTTAAGTTTAAGGCACTCAGAACCCAGGATACCTTGTTTGATAATTCCAGACAAGTATCCCATGAAGGAAGTTTTCTTGGTTGCAGAGTAGTATGGCCCTTGCCAGCCTGTAGAAAAAGCTCTTTAAGATCCAGTCTAAACCTTTTTCCCCTTTCCCTGCTAGGCAACTAGTTAAAATATCCCACTGTTTCTGTATAGAACCATGAGCCAGGAAGCGATGTGAGAGGTCATCAACCCATTCTGCTGACTTGAGCACAAATGTATTCAAGAACAGGCAGGTCATATAGGTGTGTACAGCTCATCAGAAGACAATAGGGAGTAGTGGGTAGTTTGGCAAATTGAGGGCGTATGGATATGCCTTCCCGAAAGCTCTCGAGGTCTGGCCTTATCAAATCTTCATGTTAGCAGGCCAGATTTGATTAGACTGCCAGTTGGCAGTCCTTGATTGCTCATCTCAGAAAGCAGTAGGCTGACCCTTTCTGAAAGCCTATTAGAGATGGCCGTCGTTAAGTGTTTGGGTGACAGGCTGCCCGCAGTCAGGCCAGCATGCACTTGCCAGCCATCTGCTTGCTGTCTGTTTGGGATGGGCATCTATCATGCTTTTCAGTAAGTGATGGCTTGTCGAGAGAACTTGTTCAGGCTGTATATTCCTGGAGCAGATTCTGTGAACCTGCTTTTCCCTCTGGTTGCTGGTTTTTTAACAGTAGACTCATGCACAAAGCAGCTGTAACTGCTTTTTGAGCAACAGGCCACCCTTTTGGCTGATGGACGAGTCAGGAGCTCTCTTTTGCCAATTACTCAGCACCAAATCAGACAGATACCTTCCTCTGCGTTCTGGTGACTGGTTGTATTGCTGCTGACTCAATAATTTTTTGAGCATTGGCCATAATAAAGTATATGTAAAGTTCCTAAAAACTATTTTTAAAAATCCTTGAAGTGATAAATAAATTGATCTAGATAATGGCAAGCATATATCATTCTGCTTTGATTTATGGATTTATAATTTAGTCTCCCTTCAGAAATAATTTTTCAATACAGTTATCTCCTGGAATTTAGAAGGAGGTTTGTATCTCTTTACAGGCAGAAATTCTACCACATTTATTTTTATACCAATGCTACTGAGTCCTTTTGAAGACCAAGAGATTTTTTTTTTTTGAAGGCACAGGAGATTAGCTTTAAGCATTTTATTAGCCAAATTGAGACAGAAACCTGAAGGCTTAAAAGAAATTATTCTTCACTGTTAAAATTGGGAGTTCAACAAAATCAGATTTTATAAGAAGCAGTTGGGTTTCTCCAGAGAGCCTCCCTGTTCCTGATAAATACATGTAGAGATTGCAGGTGAAGATGCTACAATAAAAGAGACCTAAGTGTAAATCCAGGTCTACAATTTGCACAATCTGAGGCAAGTTTGTCTTAACCCCACCGAGTCTTAATTTTTTTCATGAAAATGAAAATGGGAATAATAGTAATTAGTACTAAACTCAATCTTATCATTAGGCTTAAATGAGGTAATACACAGGGAAAGAATTGGGCATAGTGCCTGGCAAATAGTGCTAAAAATGTGAACTGCTACTAGGGTTAAGTCTCCTGCAACTCAGACAGGAGTGTGAGTTCTGGGTTATAGATTTTTTTTTAAAGATTTTATTTATTTATTCATTAGAGACAGAGAGAGAGAGAGGGAGAGAAGCAGAGACACAGGCTCCATGTAGGGAGCCCAACGTGGGACTCGATCCCAGGTCTCCAGGATCACACCCTGGACTGAAGGCAGTGCTAAACCACCAAGCCACCGGGGCTGCCCATGGGTTATAGATCTGGAAGAGAAGGAAGAAGCTCATCGGTGGTCTCCCACAGTCAGAATGATCTGGGGAAAGGTCCTCATGGAGCCTGAGATACCGACAAGTTGCTGGTCAGAGTTTAATGAGTAAATTTTCACTGTAAACCCCCCCACCCCCAAGATTTCCCCTGAATGTTTGTGTAGAGCGAGGCCCAGGCACAGGCCTGCTTTCCATTTTGTGTTGGGCTACAGCTCCAGGGCTGAGGCATGCTAGACTTACACCCAAGAAATCTCATCTGGATGTCAGGATTTACTTCTTAGGGCACCCCCCAGGCTTATTGGTTGTTTTAGAAAAACTAAATATATCTTACATATTGGGGAACCATCTCTCTGTGGCTTTGTCATGTTTCATTTGATTTCTTTCACTGAGATGGGCTGGTGGCTCCGTTTAGCTTTCTAGCCACCAATGCATTTATTTTGAGATTCACTGTCAAGTAGGATCTGCCAGCGTGCACTCCTTGGTCCAGATGATCCTTTATTCCCTCTCACTCTTTTGTATCATTATCATAAGAGAAATGTCTTCCTGGACTTCCATTTTTGTGACTAAAGAGGGACTTCTGTGTTCAGGGACACCTCCTTGAGGACGCAGTTGGAAGCCTGTCTTTTTCATCCTATAGAAGCAGTTATTGTAATCGACATCAAGTGCCAGAAAGGTTCAAGGCAAAAATTATGGGCTAAATGCCTCCCTCCCCACTTTTTACTAGATTTTCCCAAACTGTGGCCAATAGTTCTATTGGAGTTATAAGAGGTGAAATAAGTTTGGGAAACCTTGGTAGATCATATTAAGAAGTAAGGGTTTATGAAAAAGAGTTCATCCCTCTGATCTTTCTTCTGAGAAATGGGACATGGAATCTGCTGAAATTCAAGGGGAGTGAAAATGTGCCTGAGAATTCAGTGACCAACAGAGAAGTTGGATACGTGAACCTCATCTGTGGTAATAGCAGCAGGCCCTAAAAAAAGAAAAAAGACAGATAATAAAGAGTAGAATCAGAATCAGGGGAACACATGGAATTTTGATGGAAGGAGTTTGTGTTGTAGATGGCTGGCAAGCAAAGCACTGCAGTAATCTAAATCAGAAAAAAAATAGCATGTTCTCTCAATACATGTATATTTATTAATTTAGAAATTATATACATGGATCACTGTAATATTGTATCATGTATATTATGTAGCATAAAAATAAAACACTTTTAAGGTCAAGATCAAGGAGAAATAAGCAATATTTCAAAAATAACAGAAGTTTGTTTTAATAAGACTAAAGTCCTATGGCAAAAATCACTAATTTTTTTAATGAGGCAGAGATGGAGTATGCATTATTAATTTTTGAATCTTGGTTTAATGTTTTAAGAAACAGCAACCCGATGGTTTGATTCTCTAGTTTATCTTGATACATGGCTTTAATGAACAATCAGAGTTGAAAAGAGATCTTTTTGAAGAAGTGCACCTTTGACCTTGCAAAATTGTAATTCATTGCCAGCAACCTTTCATCAAAACTCTTGGTTGCAGTTCAGCTAGTAAATGGCTTTCTCGCCCATTTTCATGGGTTCTTCTTGAAAACTAATCAATATGTGTTGCATCTTTGGATTTTAGCAAATGAGTTGAAAATTCACACAAAAGAAAAAGTAAAAGAAAATTCACTGAAATTCTTCATTATGAAGCTTTTCAAATAAAGAATTCAGTTTCCTAATCTATATTAATTCCATGCTGTGGAGCTATTTACTATATGTTCCAAGTCTGACATTTAGAAAAGTGAAGGTGCCATGAAACATTGTATTTTAAGTATTATTATAGCTTAATAATTTATCTCTTATATAAATGTAAATATTAAATAGAAGTTCTAATAATTTATCCCCTCACAACAGTGGATCACTTTGCACCCTCCTTGGTGTATTATTCAATCCATTGGAGAGACAATTAGTATAAGTAACCAAACTACTTCTATTCTTTTAATGGTTGATATGTTTATATATATATATATATACACACACACACACATATATATAATACATAATTATACATATACATACAATACATTATATACATTATTTATTTATTTTTAAAGATTTTATTTATTTATTCATGAGAGACCAGAAAGACATAGTCAGAGGGAGAAGCAGGCTCCCCGCGGGGAGTCTGGTGTGGAACTCAATCCTAGGGGATCACGCCGTGAGCCAAAGGCAGATACTCAATTACTGAGCCACCCACATACCTCTATATCTTCCAATTTAAAATCTAAAATTATTCATTATGTCTGAATCTAAATCTAAAAATATTCAGTGTTTCTCTTCTCCTTTCACACTTGGAATTCTCATTGAACATCCACCTCATGTTTTGTTATGGTTTTCCAGTTTGACCTCTTTTTGCCCATTTTTTCATTAATTTTGAAATGCCTGTTTCACAATCAATAGCTATTTAAATATACTAATACATGTTATCAGCTTCTTACTCGTTTTTCATCTTGTGCCTTCTCTCTGGATTTATTTCTCATCTTGCTAAAGTGCATCCTTTGGTGATTTTTAGACTCTTTGTGTCTAGGAGAGTGCCAATGTTCTGCTCATGAATGGGAGTATAGCCTAATGTGAAATTCAAGGTTGACAGTTACTGTCAGCATCTTGCCTGCTGGCATCAGTGATTGCTAATGAGGAGTCTATGTTGGTCTCAGTGTTCTAACTCTCTCTTTCGTTTCCAAGACTTCCCATGAGTTATCTTCCAGATTCTTGTATTTTTGTTTCTTTTTTTTCTATTTCTTTTTGATGTCATGCTTTCATTTATCTCTTTGATATATACAGTTATTAAAAAATCTTTATAAGACTCTTCCATAACATCAAAATCATTGAGATTGAAATCATGTTTTATTGATTATTCTACTTACTTGGTTTTGAAATATTAGCAATCTTAAACAATTTGAAATTCGCTTGCACATTCAGATTGAGTGGAAGGTTTTGTTCTGTTTTTTGCATTTTTGGTTGGCTTTGACTCTTTTTTTGCTCCTCCTCTTTTCATAGTTCTGTGGTTTCGAGTTGCCTCCACCTTGCTCTGTGGTCTTCCAGTCTAGAGTCAGGTCTATCAATGACATCTTGGGGCTCCTGCATGATTTTGAGGAGGATATTGGTGATCTAGCATTGAGGGACCCATCAAGAAGCTGATTTTGTTCTTGGTTTTAAGGATTTATCCTCCCTATGCCCATCTAGGCTTTATAAAGTCATGGCTTCTAGAACTGGATCAACAGCCATTTTTTCTGCAACTTCTTTTCTTAATTCAGGGGGCCTCATTGAAGCAAAACCTGGCTCTCACCCTGCCTTTCTCCTGTGGAGCTCTTTGAAACCTGTCACCACATAGGTGCCATGGCTTTGCCCCCAGCCTGTCTTTTCCACCTTGAGCACATCAGCCTCAGCAGAAGCCTTTTTACTGCTTTGAGCTTTTGGCTCCTTTCTGACTCATGGAAGTCGTTTGCTTTGTAAGCCTCGCTATGACTAACCTACTTAATATTTTATCTATCATTGCTGTATGTTTGGAACAGAAGGGTAGTGTCTAAGTGTGGACTCACCAAACCACCTTAATCAACAGTCCACACATGTCAGATGACCGTGTCATTAAATGTCCGTGTCATACAATAATGAAGTCGTAGCTTCATTAAGGTCTAGATACCAAGAAAAGTTCCAAGTTCCATGACACTGGAATGTGTCATGGCTTCATGTGAAGGTGTTATTTAAGTCTATGTAAATGGAAGGCTTTTTCTAAGGACTGCATACAAGGGAGAGAAACAAATATTAATAAGTAGTTCAGGAGGCACTTTACACTGGAAGAGAAATCTCAGAGGAGAATGGCTAGGAATAATGGATGACATAGGTATGTCAAGTAAGTATTGTCCTAAAGTCCAGATAATAGAACATTAGATAAATGTCTATTTTTTTTGCCCTTATTTTCCTGGAAATACTATCTGTTGCAATACTTCCTCTTGTGAACTTTTTAAAAATAGTTCAGGGATTTGGTTTAGTACTTAGGAGAGTTATTAATCCAAGCACTTTGCTCATTGTCCTATCAATATACAGTAGCTGTTCTTATAAAAGCAGTATCTGAAATCTTTTCAGAACAGATTTCCAGTAGAATCTATTCCCCAAGGTACTGAGAGCAAGCCTGACTACTTCCTAATTGGTAGTCAATATCTTAGCACTTCTTTATTTCTTTGGGTGAATCAGAAAGTGAGAAAGATCAAGACAGTCTCATAGGCTGATCTGGGTGTCCCAGGGATCTGCCAGGTTAAGCAATATGATTATATGGACAATTCATTATCTTAATTTTTCCATTCTAAGGAGCAAAGTCTAACTTTGCCCAGAAGCATCCCAGTTGGTCCCCTGAAAGCCAAACCATATTTTTAGCCTCTGATTCTCGATTTGCTACACCTCTTGGAAAACCGTGTCTGCATCTTGTTCTCCACAGTATCCATTTGGACTGCTGTTGGTCTACTTGGACTTGGATCACACTAGACTACAGTCAGAAAAGGGAGAGCCTGAGCCCTGGTGGCGCAGCGGTTTAGCGCCGCCTGCAGCCCAGGGCGTGATCCTGGAGACCCTGGATCGAGTCCCACGTCAGGCTCTCTGTATGGTGCCTGCTCCTCCCTCTGCCTGCCTCTGCCTCTCTCTCTCTCTCTGTCTCTATGAATAAATAAATAAAATCTTAGAAAAAAAAAAAAAGAAAAGGGAGAGCCTGATTGCCACCAGCAACCTTCTGTGGCCCCAGCACATGAAAGCATCTCATAGGAAAGTTAAGAAATAATATGAGATAAGCAGAACTGTTCTAGGAAGCCACAATATTATCTTCTTTGAAATTGAGAGAGAGAGAGAGAGTAGCTAATAGAGCTTTTTGAAGAAAGTTGTAATAAATGGCCAGGTTATCAGCAGGTGCTTGGTGACATTTGAAGGTGTTAGATGCCCATGCTGTTGCTACCTTAGCAGATCAGGCCTGGAATCACAAATGTCTTGCAACCAACCTCAGGCCAACTACCCTTTTAAAACCCCCATGGTGACAGGTTGTTGCCTTCTTTCTGTAGGTAGGATAGCATGGAGGTTATTTTGAATGCAGGTTCTCGCCTCAAACATATTAGTCTGATCCAAAGAGAGCTACGGAGTATACATATGAGAAGGCTAATAAAAAAAGGAATTAAGCTTATCTTTGTTTTTTTTTTTTAATTTTTATTTATTTATTTATGATAGTCACAGAGAGAGAGAGAGAGAGAGAGGCAGAGACATAGGCAGAGGGAGAAGCAGGCTCCATACACCGGGAGCCCGATGTGGGATTCGATCCCGGGTCTCCAGGATCGCGCCCTGGGCCAAAGGCAGGCGCCAAACCGTTACGGCACCTAGGGATCCCTTATCTTTGAAACATACTCTAGAACTTTAGACTTATTGATGCTCCTACTGGACCACACGGCATCTCTGGGACAATTAGAAAGGGCCTGGTAAACATTTTATATGCAGGCATTCCCAACTAGGGCATGTTAACTATAAGTCTGAATTAAATCAAGTGAAGGAGTAGATTCTTGCGGAGCTTGAGGAAAATGTACCACTCGTTGCGCTTTTCCATTGTTACAGTGCCATCTTGTGATGCCAGATAGGAGCAGAAGACGGGCAGTGGTGGGCTGGTGGAGAATGCAGAGGGATCCAGAGCAGATGTGTCCATGGCAGTTTATGCTGTTTGTAAACAGCCTCATTCTTAATAGCCACTCAGTTTTAGTTTCATAATACCTAGACATCTTTCTTTGTTGTTCATCCCTTGTTTATCTCTTACATCTTCCAAAGCAGCTGGAGAGGTCTGGGTAGGGGCCTCATCAGGTGAGGAAGGGAGCTAGAGCATTCCTAATAAGGTAAGGGAGCCTGTGGCAAAACAGTATAAGGGATTATTTTCTACTCTTTTAAATTGCCAAGAGGTACTGAAGGATCATAGTCCCTCATCTGAAACCGTTGGTGTCAGGTGTGTTTCAGAATTTAGAATTTTTGCATTTTAGGAAGGTAAAATAATGCATACACAAAATACTACATATCATCCCCAGCAGGGTCCAAACAGATTCTCATAATAATGACATTAAAACTCTTGTTTTAAAACATGTGATTTACTCAAAATGAGATAACCAAAGATCTTAAATAGCTTCCCATCACTTCAAGTCATGTTGTGGCACAATGGTATTTTGGAGCACAACTTTAAAAAAAGAAAGAACATTAAGCTTTTCTGGATTTTGAAATTGTGTATGAGAGATTACGATTATTATATAAATCACATCATGAGTTAAGCAGTATTTAATGGTTTGTCTTTGGAACCTAACCGCTGTTTATGGGATCAAGTGTTTTTCAAATGACCAACAAAACAAATATTTGGCATATAATTCATTTATAATTTGGCGACTGATGGTATTAGTGAAAATAATCATGAGTCTCATTTTGAACCGCATACAGAGCTAACATATTCATATTAGTCAATATGCACTGTCAGGACATGATACTTCTTAGCTACTCCTTACCAGAATCTCAGACTTCATAAAATAGTTTCTCTTCCTTTTGTCATTCATATTTCCCTGTTAACTCCTAGTTAGCTTGCCCTAGATTTCTCCTGATGACACTCAGTCTGGGTGCTTGGCAGCCTTAATCAGGGCAAGTAGATGAGATATGGAAGCCACAGTGATTTCAGTCTTATGGGATCCAGGCATTTAAAAACTATGTGAAGAATATTTTTTTAAATTAATAGAGTGATATATCTTTAAAATTGTGGCAGATTTGAAATAATGTGGATAATGTCTCAGTGCAAAATCACTGAGAGATTCAACTTTTCTTCGAAGCAAATATTTTTGTGCTAGTACTGATATCATAAATGGAGTATTTTGTGTAAACAATGAAGGAACCTCACATCTGTAGGAAAACTGAAAGTTATGTTAAAAACAAATACTTTGAAGCTGTTGAAATGGAAGATAAGATTATAAATAATTTGCAAGTGGTTTGTCACCAGGAATTCCAATGACATACAGAAGTGCTAAATAAATGAATTGCTCTTCCAATTGAGCAACCCTGAGGGTATGATAACACCACAACTTTTTAAAAAAATCTTGTCAAATAGAAAGTCTCTAGAGCCTTACTGTACTGTGCATTCATTGTATCATAGTTAAATAAGGGTATTGTAAATTTTTTTACTATATCTGAGAAATGCAGAAAACAGTTGTGCTGTCCCCAAAATTTAATGTCACAACAGCCACAGATAGGCTATGGCACATAATTTCTTCAGCACTCTGCCCATCCTTATGCCTTGATATCGAAAGTAGTTTTAGGTGACTTTGCATCTTGCACGGCCAGACTTAAGAAAAGAAATGTACTTTCCTGTGTAAGTAAATGTATTTTTCTTGATCCTCAGCTTTCTGTTACTTGGGTGGCTACAGACTGTGACAGATGGTAGAGTCTCCTGATATCTTTTGACAATTATTTCTAGTGTGATTGGTGATGGTTAGTGAAATTCCTTTGAATTTCTCTGTTAGGATAGGTGGGCAGAATTTTGACCAGAAATAGGGACACTCATCATGATGAAAACACAACCAAAATGGGATGACAATACGCAGCTTCTTAGCATGTATTTAGTGCAGAAATATGAAAGATAGCCTTTACTTTAAAATGGTTTTTCTGCTATTCCTTGCTCACCCCCAGTGACAGTGACAACCACCACCACAAACTTTAAAATTCTAAATTGAAAAGTTGCCCAGTCATTCAGTGATGTCAGTGATAAAGGCTGAACTACATTTAGATCAACCCCAAAGAAAGGCTCACTTATTATAGTTTTAAAGATTCCTTTTCACCTTTTAATTATCTGTGCCTTTTACTGCTCACATTTGCTCTGGCATCTTTTGGAAAAGCACTGTGTTCTGCATAGCATGTGCACTTCTTTTTGGAAATGTGCAGTATACTCAACATTGCAGTGATTTTTTTTTCTCTCCTTTGCTTGGAACAGAGGTGAAAACCCCAGTGGATTCGAGTATCCACTTGATAGGCTCAGTGTCTCTTAATCAGCCTGTAATGGAGCTAATGGCTGTTTGTCATCCTTGGAGATATAAATTTCCTGGCGGTGTCTCCTGCAGACAGTGCATGAAGTATGCTCTGTGTGCCAGCAAGGACTGATAATCTGCAGAAGGGCAGGGTGCTTCGTTAGCCAGGAGAGGAGCTGGGGCTCCCCGGCTGCCAGGCTACAGAACTCGCCTCGCCACTCCTGAGACATGGACAATGCCGGTAGGTAAAGCAAGCGTGGATTCTTCCCAGCCCCTGGGCTCGTTTGCAGCCTGCATCCTTTGCTGCAGGAGGTTTGCTGATGTGTTGGTCTCGTTCTGCACTTAAACGTTCAAGACCGGGAGACATGTAATGTGCTACCCCTGCTGCATTGTCCACAAGGCGGTCAGTGTTTGCTTTGAAGTTCGGCAATTGGGAATGCAGCTCGCAATTCCACATCCACCTTTTCTGAGACTGCATGATTATTTTCTTTAGGCTGCAGGAACGGTGCTGTTGGATCCTTTTGTGCTCAGAACAGGGGGTGAAAAAATGCCTACAGTTAATGAAAAAACTATTACGAAGGGGTGGCAAAAGGTAGATAGAGTTAATAAGCTAAACATAATTTCTTTTTTCAGCGATACCGTGAGCCCAGGGTAACAGGAGACGAGTTCTTGGGTCTTAGGTTTCGTCTGCACATTAGGATGAAATGTAGAAAATGTCTCAATATCCTCAGAGATTTTAATTTCAGAGTATGGACATTAGTGGCCAATCATGCATGTACCTTTTAAAGACGTATTTGTTTGTAAGATCTTGCCAGCTAGACAGATGTAACTATTGAAATATTCTAGTGCCAGTTAAATGATTAGCATACGATTATTTCTCACGTAGAACTTTTTTTTTCTTTGCTGTATTGAACTTTTGAGAAGGTATACGCTCCTCATGTCAGTGTCATTGACACTAAATGCAGAATTCTCCCAAATGTGTTCTGGGTTCTCTGTCTCCTGAAACTCATTAGCTCAGTTTCTCAGCCTCTGTCAGTCTTACAGCAATGCCCTACAGCGTCTTGAGACACGGGCAGCTCTGCTGATGGGGTGCATCGTTTAAAACACGTCCTACGCAGTCAGACCACCCCTTTTTAGTAAAACATACTTGTTTATGGCATCTGGCTATTTCAGTCCTTGGTGCAGGTAGCATAGGTAAGCAGAAATCTTGCAGGCAGGGTGTATCTTGCAGGCAGGGTGTTTTGAGCTCTTCTATGAAATAGTTCACCAGGAACAAACCTCTGTGACTAACATAATTTTGTATTTGACATTGAAGGCAGTGAAATGAATTGGAACAGTGAAATATTAGGGATGAGAATTTCAGGGTTGTGGAAGAACCAAAACAAGTGCTGGGTGAGTGTGTGTGTGTGTATGTGTGTGTGTGCGCGCGCGCGTGTGTAGTAGCAATAGTAGTAGTAGGAAAGAGGCTGGATTGATGTATGTGTATATGATGTATATGTGCATAGGTAGGTATGATATTCCATGACAAGGCACAATTTCAGGAGCCACCAAAAACTTCTCTAATTATAGAGGTAGAGTGAGTAAAAAATAAATAAACTAGAATCCCTGATTTAGCCTCATTTAAAACTTCTGCCACCCACAATTAATTATACTGACGTCCTGGAAGAATTATCACTTTAATTCAAGTAAATGCCTTTCTTAACTGACTCATATATTTATTTAAAGGCCATTTAAGAAAAGGAAAGAAACTGCTAAAGCAGCCTCTTTATAGGCATAAAAACTGCTGAGGGTCATGATTTACTTTTTGGCCAACTATAGCTTAGGGGAATACGTGTTTTCTCTATTTGTACTTATATTTATTTATGCTTTCAAATGCCATTAATAAAATACCTCTGCCTCTGACACACTTAAGAATATTTAAGCACTTTGTCAAGTGGCTTTTAAAGCAGCAATTTCTACATCATTTCAAATTTTTGGTTGAAACTCCAGTATAGGTATGTCTACCTTTGAGTGGAATAACAGGCTTTTAAATGGCATTGTTTGAATATTTCAGAAATAACATCTTTCTTATAATGGCCAGTTGACTGTCAGTGATCACTTTTCATGGTAATTTGTTGATGACATAAATAGACCCTTTTACAGCAGGGAAATGTAAACATCCATCACATACATACACTTCAATAAATTGTATTGACTATAGGAAGGCATTTAAGATAGTACTGGTAAGTGGCCACCCCCTCCCACCCCCCCAAAAAAAGAAAACAAAATCCCTGGAAATGCTTTTAGCATGATACCAAGACACCCAGTTAACTTGGAGCACTGCAATTTCTCCCATTTAATTTAAACAAGAGAATGATATTGAATACCTGCCTAAATTGTTCCAGCCAGAAATGGGCTCAGGCCTTGGATATCAGAGGCTAGCAGTTTAGAGCTGGTCATAGTTCTAACCATTAAACCATCAGTTTCAAGGCTTCCTTCCAGCAGGGCTTTCTGTGTCAGGCTTTGGATAATTGTCAAGCAGAAACACAACTATGAGTACACACACATAGAGACACACACTCACAAGCCAAGTGCCTCCAATTTATTCACATCACACAGAACACTGCATTGGAGATATTTGCATGTTTCCTGTTGTTAATACATAAGGAAGAGTTGCTGCCTGGGACTCTGGCTCTGTACGTGCATCTGTGCACATTTCAGCAAACATGCCATTGTGAGTCTGTCCACCCTTTCCTTAGCAGCAAAGAGCTGTCTTTGGCATTCCTACTATCTCTGAGAAGGAGACATCCCTTCCCCATAATTGCTGGCTTATGTATTCCTTTAAAAGCTTTTCCTGGAATAACAATAAAATATTTATCAAATAGTACATGTGGAATATGTCAAGGCAGTTTTAGCAATATCTAACCTTTTCTTCTTCTTCTTTTTTTTATATGACTGTTTCTTCTTATAAATTCTGTGATGGTTCACATGACGCTCTTTTACAAAAACAAGTCTGTGATTACAAGTTATTCTATCCCTGCTTTTGAGACCCCCCACTGCTCCTCACCCTATCCCTCCTCAAGTGGTTCTCATGTGTGAGTTATGAAAGAGATGTTACAGCAAAGTTGATTAGTAGTGTGTGATTGATGTCTGAAAAACAATGTTTTTGAAATGTTATTCCATATTGTATAGGGGCAGAGTATTATAAAGAGTTCTACAGCATTGGTGGGGAAAATTCTTCATTGGTTGGGATCAGGATATTTCCATTGCCGTGTACAGGTTATAAGAGGCACACTCGTTTGGAAAGGAGCTGACAAATGTGAGTCACTGTGCCCTCACCTTACATTCTAGCCTAGTGGCTTTACAGGCTTTTGACCCTTGATGTACAATAGTTGAATTTGAGAAATTCACAGTCTTCTAGCTCCTTGTAAAAAAGACTGGAGAGTTATTTGGGAATCAGATTGAGGGAAAGTTTATAAGAGAATGATCAAGAGCACCTGATAATCTGAGATGAACACCGGCTCTGCCACCTGCCATCCCAGTGACCATGAGCAAGTTATCTAAAACCTGGGTTTATTTTTTCATTTGTGAGTGCCAACAATAATTGTATCCATCTTATAGGATTGTTATGAAGAGAAAATAAGACACTACATGTAAAATTTGGTACAATATGGTACTTCTCAATGCATGTTGGCTGTTTAAAGAACCATCCAAAAATTGAAGCAGAGTTGCTTTATGAATAAATATACACTCTAGCAGGATGGCCCTGGCAGCGTGATGTTGGTGTAGAAAGTAAGCACTTAGAATCAGATGCTAGTCAGGTGGCTGTACCAACAGCGTAATTGGAAATCGAGGTGGGTGGTGAAATGTGAACACGATTGAGTGGTGCATTGCATCAGTTGAAGCATGATGAGTGGATGAGAAGGCAGGGGAAAAGAGACCAATCAAAGCAGACTTTCGAGGTTTCTAGTGAGAATCTAAGATAATAATAATATTTCTATACTGTGGAATACCAGGGGAGTTTTAAAGGGAAGACAACAATGAGTTCTGTTTTGGACTTGTTGAATTTGAAATACTTCTGTGTTACCCGCTAGCCTTAATAGCCATTCAGTGATAACTTATACAAACACACACACAGACACACACACACACACACACCACAGAGGCACACATGCACACACGAAATTCCTTACTAACCATGGATTTGGGATAATGCAGGGTTGTTTTTTACACCCAATTTAAAATCTTTCCTACTTTAATCTGCTTCGTTTAGTTCATCCCAGTAGACCCAACAGCAGTTACTGCTTCCTTGAGCCCTGCCTGCCAGACGGATCCTATAGGTGATGTAGAGAAGAGAGACTTTCAAATGCTTCTTGACAGTCCTTTTAACACAGACAAAGATAAGACCAGGTCCAGAGAAACATGCCCCTAAGCACTGAAATAATATTGGTAAAGAATAAGCTGTTATGTAAGAAAATGTAAGCACAAACACATTTTATTTCAAACTGGTTCAAAAAACTTTCCTAGGAGAATCTACCTTGGCAGCTCAGGCTGTCATTGCCAAGTTCCCAAACAACTACAGATGGTGATTCAGGAGAAGGGTTACCTAATGGAGCTGACTTTCCTATGTGAATTAATTTGTTTTGGAAATGAATGCTTTCTAGGACATTTGACTATGTTTAAAAACTATATTTGGTGCAATTTAAATTTTTTTTCTCTAATTCCCTACTTTCATGGTATCTTGGTTTTAGTAGCTATAATTTTGTAAACTGTGACACATTTTAGAAATATAATAATGTGGGATCCCTGGGTGGCGCAGCGGTTTAGCGCCTGCCTTTGGCCCAGGGCGCGATCCTGCAGACCCGGGATCGAATCCCACGTCGGGCTCCCGGTGCATGGAGCCTGCTTCTCCCTCTGCCTATGTCTCTGCCTCTCTCTCTCTCTCTGTGACTATCATAAATAAATAAAAAAATTAAAAAAAAGAAATATAAAAATGTTATATACACACACACATGCATACATTTGCATGCATGTAATGAATTTTATATATATAAAATTGTGCTTGTTTGTGCATTTTTCAGTTGGGGATTAAAAGCTTCAATGTAGGGGAATATAATGTTGCTAGCTCCTCTGAAAAACCTAATAAGAATCTAGAGAAGATTTTCCTTTTATTTTTTTATTTTTTTAAGATTCTCCTTTTAATTAAAAAAAGGAATTGATTCCTATTTTCTGAAATGCCTCTTACGTCATAAAATGTCTATTATTGAGGATTTTATTTGCCATAAAACAAGTAATTACAGTATTTTCCTTTGCGTTTATTGTGACGCCCATTGTGCTGTTGTAGCATTTTATAGTTCATCAAATAACTATTTCTAAGAGCATCCTAGATTCATATAAAGATATTTTTCTCAGGGAGGGATTAAAGTTTAATAAAGAATCTGCTTTTCAGAATATTTATTTTCAAAGTGCCGTAATTATTACAGAAATCACTGTCCTTTAAGACAAAAATGTCCAAGGAAATGTAGGTTCGTGTACATAAAAGTACTTGCAAAGTGGCACTAAATTTTCTTAGTTTTTTTTGTTTTGTTTTGTTTTTCAGTGTAGTTGATAAAAATACAATATTAGTTTCAGGTGTACAACATAGTGATTTCCCAAGTTTATGCACTATTGCTATGTTCACCACAGCGTAGCCTCCATCTGTCAACATACAACACTATTACAGTATTGTCAATGTAGTCCCTGTGCTTTACCTTTTATTCCCATGATTTCTTCATTCCTTAACTGGAAGCCTGCATCTCCCATTCCCCTCCACGCATTTGCCCATCCCCCAATCCCCTCCCCTCTGCAACCATCAGTTTGTGTTTATAGGTCTGATTCTGAGTTATTAGTCTAATTTTGGAGGGAGACTTTGACCACCTGAGAATAAACCAACAGTTCTGTCTCGAGAACGTGGAGAAGGAGGACAAAGTCATTGTTTCTAAAACAAAGTTTTAGGTTTTTGGGTTTTTACCCCCAATCATTAGAATTAGTTCTGAGTGGTTTTCTTTTTTGTTGTTCATTTTTTTGCAACCACTCATCTTTCCAAAGGCAAAATGAATTTTTCTATCTTCATAAGACAAAATAGGAATTATTGTTCCGATGGCTTACTCAGGTCAAGAAGAAACAGTGGAAGAGATATGGAGAGTCAGCAAAAAAGTATTCAGTAGCAGAGAAGGGAATAAGTAACAATGGTTTCTAAATTATATGTCACTGCACACGAATGCCATAGAACATTGGTTAAATCTCACTCCCTTTTCACAAACACACAGAGGATTCAGTGTTCAGGTAATTTTGGGAATTGCTGAGTTTGACTGTTAGACAGGTTTCTTCTTAACATGCTAATAGAATTAGCACATAATTCCTTGCCTATGCTAATATTTGTTGTGAATTCCCAAGATGGAATATAGAACGCAACATTTCTCGGTCATTTTAGCTGCAGGGTCTCTGGGGGATGCCCAGTAACAAGGTGTAGAACTCAGATTTGGGAATCATTGTTGCAATCCCTTCATTTTCATTTTTGCTTTTCATTTTCATCATAGTCTTCCTCTCTTGAATTCTTCTGCATTTCCTGTTTCCTCATATAGAAGCCATTTTGGGAAAACCAGCAAACCATTCACTTGTATCAATATCAGAGCTTGCTTATTTTGAAATTAAATATCTGTGTCATCTATGTCCAGGATTTCTCCTTCCTTGTTTCTAAGCTTTGGGGCATTTCATTGCTCATTAGCATCACCATCAGCTGCAGTAAAGGAGAGGCAGCTAGACTTAGCTTTGGAAATGAATGGAATTCAATTGCATCTATGAAATTAGGAGTAATGTGCAGATTTTATTGATCCAAACTAATATTTCATGTGAATGGTTAAGAGTAGGTGCTAGATTTTATATGTAAAAAGTTAACTTTGAAGTCCTACTTTAGAAGTCAGGCATCAAGAACACATCTAACAAAAGCAAGTCATATTTAACTGAATATTAAAGGTCTTGGAGGGAAGAATGCTTACCTTTTTTGAATCCCTATTATGTTCCAGGCATCAACTCAAGTATTTTACACGTTATATCATTAATACTTGCAATCATTCTTTTTTTATATACTTGTAATCATTCGCTAAGTAAAGATAATTTTCCCTAAATCAAACAAGGGGAAACTAAGTATAAACTCACTCAACAGACATGTGGATGGGGACACCTGGGTGGCTCGGTCAGTTAAGCATCTGCCTTTGGCTCAGGTCATGATCCCAGGGTCCTGGGATCCAATTCTGCATCAGGCTGTCTGCTCAGCATGGAGTCTGCTTCTCCCTCTACCACTCCCCCCTGCTTGTGATATTGCGCGCTCTCTCTCTCTCTGTCTTGTGCTCTCTCTCAAATAAATAAATAAAATCTTATAAATAAATAAATAATTTATAGACTCAAATTCAGATCTTTTGAGTTAGTAGAATTCAACCCAGCATTTTTTGGGTTTTCATATTGTTTAGAGAGTAGAGATTCCTCATCTTTGTGTCTTCCATAGCATTGAGTCCAGTGCCTGGGATGTAGTAAGCATGTAAGAAATGTTTTAAAATTAAGTATATCATTTCATTAATTCAGGGCAATTTTTTTCAAAATGAAATTCATTTTTATTTTTGTTTTTTCCCCCACCTCCCCAGGAAATTCATTTTTAAATATCAGTGTCAAACATGGTATCATCACATATCTGAATAGTTTATTAGATAGAGATCAGTACATAGGTAAGAAAAAATGTAGTTTTGAAATGTCCTTTCACAGACGTTCATACATTTTATATAACAGAATATTTTTTGATAGAGTCTGCCTACGAGATTTGTTACTGCAATAAAAAGTTATTTAAAAATTTCATTTGAAGGGGGTTGGTGCTTAGGTAGCACAGTCAGTTAAACCTCCAGCTCTTGGTTCAGCTCATGTCTGATCTCAGGGTCCTAGGATCCAGCCCTGCCTTGGGCACCACACTCAGAGCAGAGTCTGCTTAATTTTCTCTCTCCCTCTGCCCCTTATTCCCCTGCATGCTCTCTCTCTCTCTCTAAAATAAAAATAAATCTTTGAAAAATTCCTTCGACAGATATTTTAATGTTAGAATCATTAACAGAAATTATGAAAAGAGGCATAGAAGAATTTTGAAGTGATAGTTAAATATTTAGACAAATTTTTCTGGGATATGGAAGAAATTTATTCTTTCTCTGATTTTCTTTCAGAGAGATCATGGTTAGAGGGAAGATCACAGAGCAGTGGAGATTTTTTCACCACACCTGTGCATGGCTAGATCCTTCTCCAGTAATGCTAACATTACCTCTTTTCAGACTCTCTGTGACTCTGAGCCATGACAAGATTGGAAAACATGCTATGAAATAATATTCTCATTTATTCAAATTTTGATACATATGTCAAGAGAAGCCATGGTTTCAAAGATAGGTTAATAGGTTTTCCTACTGTCTGACATAAAATATATGCAGACTTTTTCCATAAGTAGCTCTGAATAATTCTTTTACAGAAGATGGATCCCTAACACCCAACTATTTATCCCCCCAAATTACACTTTGAATTTCCTTACATAAACCAATTGTTTACAAATATTTAATCTTCTAATCATGTATAGTGGCTAAAATTATGCTCCATTGCTTTCTGGGTTTCATAAACATGATTTCCTTTCTTAGACCTGAATCATTCAGTCCTAATGCAGTTTTTTACACCTTAACAGATGTGAAATTCAAATTCTGACTTTCATTAGTAACAGCTATTAATAACTGTACATGACTTGCTCACCCTTATCTTCAGCTATATCCCACGTGTCTTCTACGTCCCTGGATCCAGTCCTTTGTGTGTTCCGGACAGACAGACACACAGACAGTACATGTTCTCCTTCCTTCTCTTTGTACTTGCAGTTCTTCCCACCCAGAACACCCTCCCCTCCTTGCCATTCATTCTTTTATCCATATATCAGATGTTTCTTTATCACTAACTCTGTGCCAGGCACTGTGCTGGTGAGCATGGATACCAAGAAAGGAGTCAGAGCTTGTCATTATAGAAGCTCCTTCTAGCAGAGAGAGCAAAAGTTAATACTGAATAGATAAAATACTTGGGTTGTGATTAGTGCTGTTAAGTTCATAAACCGACATGTTGACAGAGAATGAGGTTGGGGTGGAAGGCTGCTTTAGACTGGCTGGTCAAGGACAGCCTCCCTGAAAAGGTGACATGCAGCCTAAGACCTGGGGTATATAAAGAGGAATCAATTCCTTGAAAGCCAGGGAAAAAGTATCCCAAGCAGAGTGACCAGCAGATGCAGAAGCCCCAATGCAGGAAAGGGATTGGGAGCGTTGAGGAACAAAAGCAAGACTGTCCTGCTAGGGAGTGGTAATGAGAAAGAGCACAGGCTCATCATGGAAAGTCTGAGATCTGGCATAGTTCTGTGAGCTCTCAGGGGCACCTGAAGGGTTTTAGGCAGAAGCATGACCTGGTGGGACTGATGATTTCAAGGAATAAACATGGGAAGAACAGAGAGGAGAGAGCCAAGATGGAAGCTCCCAAGAATAAAATGCTCTTAGAAGGTGCTTGTTTGGGGTGGTGGCAGTGGGGTTGGGAAGAGGAAACTTAAGAAAATTTCAGCCCCGTTTCAAGGCCCAGTACACACCCCATTCTCATGACATCTTCCTGACTGGTCTTGGAGACTTGTCTTTTCTCAGGGCACTAAAAGAACTCACCACACAGTTTTGTACTTCATGGTAGTCTGAGATACTCTCTGAGACTTTTTCCCCCAACCAGATTGTAGGTGTATTGAGGCCAGTTGGCATATCAGAGCCATCTGTTGTGTCCTCCAAAGATTTTGAGTGGTTCTTCTCAATTGGCCACCCGTTAGAATTACCTGGAGCTTTTAAAATATACCAGTCTCTGGGCCTCACCGTGGACAAATTAGATCAAAGTTCCTGGAGTGGGTTCAGGACATTATATTTGTTTGAAAGTTCCCCAGAATATTCAAATGGATAACCAGGGTGAGAATCACCATTATAGACCCTCAGAAATACCTTCGTTAAGTAGGAGTAAGAAGCCAGCTTTTCTGCCCCTTCCCCCTCTACCTGAGTAGGCCAATCTAGATGAGGATTTGTGCTGGGGACTTCTCTGCTTGCAGGTGGGACAAGAAACTGTGAGAGTGAGTGAAATCTCCAAGGATACAGCTGAAAGAGAAAAGCAGAGGCAAGAGGATGCTTCTGGATGACATATCAGGATAGGAACAAAGTAAATGGAATCCAAGCTTTCTCTAATCCATCATTTTGGTGTATGTGGACCTGATCAAAGAAGGCAGTTCTGGAGAGACTTAATCACCTACTTCCTAATCAGGAAGTGTGTTTTCTCCTCCACTGTCTCCCAAGCAAATTA
This sequence comes from Canis lupus dingo, assembly GCF_003254725.2. NCBI lineage: Eukaryota > Metazoa > Chordata > Mammalia > Carnivora > Canidae > Canis > Canis lupus. Next base: position 35,167,222 of record NC_064243.1, read on the forward strand.
AATATTGAAATGAAGATTCACCACGGTGGCAAAAACTATTACCTAGTGAGATTTTACATGTGAGTTTTAACTAGTAAGAGATGTTAAACATCCCTTGTCAGGTTTTATATAACAGAAGAGGTACATTATTAGACCCCAAATAGCACTGCTATGATTTAATCATCACTAACTGTGTATCTGTGCCGACTGGCTGGGTCAGAGCCACTATTAGACACCGATGCTATATTTGCTATATCATGTGACTCACCACAGGCGTCCTGCTTTTTAGTGATAGAGAAATAGGTCCTGTTCCACCTTATACTTCTCTCCTACACACACACACACACACACACACACACACATGCACACACATGCACACACACACCTGAGAATGAGTTTAAGATCATTTTGAACTGACCTTAAATATTAAAACAAAGGTATAATCTACTAGCTTGTTTTCTGAGTATTTTGGTTAAGAAACGGTGCTTCTTATACTAGGCTTAATGCATACCTTTTAACAGGAACAATAACATTCAATAAAACAACCTTTTATAATATTTCACTTAACTATGTCATGTGGTTGTGGGGATCACTTGAAAAAGTGACAGAGATATGGTCTTACTCTTATGTGGACTATAAGAAATAGTGAAAGGGACCGTAAGGGAACCGCGGGAAACTGAGTGGGGAAAAATTAGGAAGAAAAACCATGAGAGACTCCTAACTCTGGGAAACTAACAAAGGGTTATAGAAGGGAAGGTGGGGGGGGAATAGGGTAACTGGGTGACCAGCATTAAGGAGGGCATATAATGAGATGAGCACTGGGTGTTTACTGTATGTTGGCAAATTGAATTTAAATTATATATATAAAAGAAAAAATAACAGAGGGTTTTTAACTCTAAATGTTTTTACAAATGAAGCATCAGGTATTGGGTGAACCCTCCCCTCTCCCCCAGAATGTCAAAGGAGACTTCCAAGGGACCAGCCCTCATCTTGGTTTGCCAGCAGCATCACCCCTACACAGGTGCTGTGCCTCATATCCCCACCCTAACTGCCCTTCCCCCCCACCCCCCTCACTCACATATACTGGGGACTGGCTGTTCTGCACTTCTCAATACACCCTAGAAACACACATAATTTAAACATGTTGATCCTTCTCTGTGGAAGTCTCTGGTTCTCTGCATCCCCTACTGCTACCTTGAAAAACCTTCTCCGTAAGACCCAGCTCAGGTGTCCCTCCCTCTGTGAAATCTTCTGTGATTCTTCTGGATAGAATTAGTGTTCTCTTTCCTCTACTGCCACAGAGCGCTCTCCTACCCAATTATAGTACGTTATCAGATAAACTGTAATGTTACTTTATGTGTCTGCCTTTTTGACTAGGCCATATGCTCCTCAAGGACAGAAACATGTTTTCCTCGTGAACTCATCACCTGACGCAGCATCTGGCAGGAGATACATTTTCAAAAACTGGCTGAAATAAAGCCCAAGGCGTATCTTTTATTGTGTGCTAGTACTTACATAGAAAGTATGAATTAATTTTTATTGGCTGTTGAATGATGTGGCCATATACCACATAAGAGGAGCAGTGGAGAGCCCATCAAAATCACTTGTAGAATTAAAGCTTGTCTATTTATTTACCTACCTATCTGTTTATATATATTTGTCTGTCTATCTACCTACCTATCATCTGGCTTTCTTCCTGTATGTTTATCTATCAATCAATCACCATCCCAGCCCCACATCACACCAACTAACTAGAATCTCCCATGGGAAAAAGGGATAGCTAAATTAAAACAAAACAAAAAAAGGTTTCACGGAGGATTCCACTGCATACCCCTGTTCAGACCCATTGTCTAAGGGAGATAGAAAGAAGCTACTCCTCTGCTTTGTGTGTTAGTAAGAGAATTGATTGTTGTGATATGAAAGTACATTATTATTAGAACCATAAAGATCTTGTACCATTTACAAAAATGCCCTGTCTGTCCTCCTGGAGGCCTGTGTTGACCTGTAAACAAAGCATCTCAGTGAGGCTGTTCCCTGGGAGTGGTGGTGAATTCTGTGGATGCAGCATTCATCCACTTACTGTGAAGAGGCACCCAGCTAGGTTCCCCAGCGTTGACCAGGAGCTGCTTAAAACTTCATCCTCCCAACTTGCCTTTAATTTATCACCTGCTGGGTGCCTCTCTCTGCATTTCATATACTTGGGAGTTATTTGCCCAATAAGGGAAATTTGGCAACCATCATTTTCTTTACAAGCACCTTAATTTAGGGCATTAGTCCTGACCTTAGAGAACAATCAGCGTGGTGTAAGAGTGAAAATATCTGGGTTTCTTGTGAGAGACTTTAGTCTTCACAGAAGCTATGGCTCCAGTCTGTAGCACTTACAGACCAGACGTCAGTAGGTGGAGCTAACTCATTTGCTCAAACAACAAGCATTTTACATTCATTAACCTCAGGGTCACTTCTCTAAATTAAGGAAGTTCAAAGACATTTGTTTAAATAACTGTGCGACTGTGACTCTCACTGAAAAAAAACAGAGAGTTGGAAATTAAAGCCAACCTTGTCCTTAAAACCCAGACTTTGTGGAAAACCAGCAGCCCCGTAGCATACATTTCGCACAAAATACCACCGTTAACTTTTAAATTTCCTGGCTTGTGTCAGTTTTTGTCACAACCCTAAGGTTCTATAAACAAAGGTGTCTCTTATACCAGCAATTCCAGCGAAGGTCTTTACGAAGACTCAAAACTATAAAGACTTCTAATGGACTTTTGGGTGCCTGGGTTATTTTAACACAAAATCAACTTCCACAAAACTACGTTCAAAATGCAGGACTAGAGATAAGTGATTTATTATTTTTTTAGAATGCTGTCCATACCTCAAAGCTTGAAACTATCCCTTTCATCTTCAAAATTCTTCAAAACTGCTTACAAATATAGTTCATTTCTCACAGTTTGCCAGTGAATTATGTAAACATTTCAAATGATCAGTTCTGCTTTTACAGACAGGAAACTAAGGTAAAAAAAAAAAAGTGAATGTATTTATTTATTATCAGAGAGTAGCCCCATGGACAGCTTAACTGCAAATGGAAAATGTTGCATTGACATATAAAAGCACATCGGGTTGAGTGTATGGTTGGCCATTTGCCAACACATGAGGCATGGCCCATGCCAAATCTGATTCCCATTGACTTTTGCACAGAAGGAAAGCCAAACACAATTTACCCTTTGGGTTGTATGCGATATTGTTTTTCAGGGGAATGTGTTATATTTGTTCTGGCCACAAAGACTGTCTCTGGGGAGGACAGCCAAATGGCTTTGGTCACAGTCTCCATGAAATGCAACTGTCCCAATCCATTATCTTGAAGCTGTATGTACTAGGATATGCAATCAGGTGATCAGGGACTGGAAATCAGCTGGAAATTCCAGTAGAGGCTCATTAATTAGGGGACCAAGCGTACAAAGGACATATGTTTATATGGCAGGTGGGGAGCAGATGGAGGGACAGTACAAACCCCAGGGAAGTGACAAGAGTAGGAGGATGAGAGGAGCCCTGGCATTTTCTCACAGAGATAGAGTGTGGAGGTCCAGTTCCAGAGTAGGGACTGGAGTATCAGATAGGGGATTTGGACAAATTAAGACAGACGGACCGAGGTAGATTCTAGTTTATGAAAGGGGTTGACAGAAGATTTTTGACTTTTGATTTTGCAGGGGTTGACTGCACGAATTTTATTCTGGTTTATTCAATTTGGTGTGAGTTGGCAACAAAGAAAACTCAGGAGACTAGCAATGAGCTCTGGGGTACCACGAGCCTTCTCAGACCCCCTGAACACAGAAGGGCAGCTTGGTGCATAGTCCTAGCACCTCTCTCTGGAACGGCACGGGCGGCCAGCAGCTGTGAGGAAGCTCACCCTTTCACCACCAACATGTTACTTTACATTTTGAGTGAGAATCTTTCTTAAATTGCAACTCTTGCTTATATTTTGTCACAGTTCCCAGCTTTCTCAAATTGAACATACTCTAACATTTGGAATAGTGCAAGGAAACTAGACTCAGTCGGAAAAGGAGGAGATGTTCCTGGCTGAGCCCCTTCCACTGGCTGGCGCGGGGCCTTGGGCTGACTCACAGGCCCCACTTTCCTCATCCAAGTATAAAGTTGACTTATACCCAGCTCCGGTACAATAACATCACAACAAACCGGGCTCACACATAAATGTGCATTTGAAGTTGTTACCAACACGAGGGGAATTCTCACACCCACCTGAGGGGCGGCTGACCTCAGCCCGCCCTGGCTGGCTCCCCCCGGATTCCTGTGTGTCTTCCACCTCAGCTGTCCCTTGTTTACTGTGGTCCGGGCATTTGCTTCTGGCAGCTTCTACTTCCCTTCCCTTTCCCGTGCTGTTTCCTCTCTTTTCCTTGGCTGCAGAACGGAAACACAGCACTGTGTGAGTTTAAAGTGTGCGGCATCATGACTCGACTTCTGTACGTTGTGAAATGATGGCCACTGTCACGTTAGGTCACATCCATCGTGTTCTGTAGCTACAAAGGAGTTTACGTGTGCTGTTTTCTTATCTTTTGTGGCCTGGGAAACCAGATAATCGAGATTGTTCTTTTGTCCACGATCATGGTACACAGACCGCCGCCGCTGCCCCCCGCCCCAATGAGGGCCTGAGTGGTTTTCCTGTGATTCATGTTGGAGAGTCTGGAGGTCGTGAAGTTTTTTACATTTACTTGGACTAAGTGGCAGTTCAGTTTCTTTCCTAGTCCTGGACAAAATCTTCAATGATCCAGCCTGTGCCCTCAGGTTAAAATGAAAGGTCAAGATCTCACACAAAGAGCCCTTGCCTGCCTGGCCCCCACCTGTGTCACCAACATTCCCACCGGCCCCTAGTCACACGCTCTGGTCCTGGCATCCCAAACTCCTCATCTCACTCCAATGCTGTGTGTTCTTACTTCTCTGCTCCACTACATGCTCATCCTCTCCTCTCTTCCTTCCCCATTCTTCACATGCAGAACTCTTGTTTGTCTTTCAGGACATGTGGCTCCTTCATCAATCACTATGTGGAAATCTTTCTGCACCCCACTGCAGGGTTAGCTACTCCCTGAGCTCTCTCCACCAGCCAGGGATCTGCTTAAGAGCACCATTACCTTCTTCATTTCCTTAAGGCCTCACACACTAGGGGGCACACACTAGGTACTAAATACTTGCTGGCTGGCTCCCTGCTCCAGCTGTTGTCACCAAGCTGCAAAACATTCTATGTAGCACACTGGTGTGTTTGTACATTTTCATTATATACACTTTTCTAAAATTTAAATTCAGTTAGCCAACATATAGTACATCCCTAGTTTCAGATGTAGCATTTGATAATTTATCAGTTTCATTATATACATTTTTTAAAGTTTAAGGAGAAAAGGATAGTCTGAAGGGAAAGCAGTTGAATACAAAAATGCAGAACACAGCCACCTGCTTGATGATGTTGGTAAGATCCTGATACATCCAGAAATAGTTCTTGGGAATCTTGATTTTTTTTGTTTGTTTGTTTGTTTGATTGCCATTAAGCCAAATTTAGAATTTTAAAATGTATATTTTTGCAGGGATTCCTTGCAGGGGAAGATAGAACATATAAGAATTATAGTAACAAGTACCTTGACTTTGACATCTCATGAAGAAGGAAGTACCATAGATTTAGAAGAGAATTTTTTTGCCCAAGGAGGATTTGATTATACCAAAGGAATGAGGCATTTGAAATTTGGTCATAGTGGGGAATAAAAAGAAACTAGCCTTCAATCTGTAAGAGGCTCGGCCTAGCAATACCTTTTATCCATTTTCCTTGAACATTTCTTTCTTTTTTTTAAAGATTTGATTGATTTATTTGACACAAAGAGAGAGCACAAGCACATGGAGCAGAGAGGGAGAAGCAGGCTCTCTGCTGAGTAGGGAGCCTGATTTGGGGCTTTATCCCAGGATCCCGAGATCATGACCTGAGCCAAAGGCAGTTGCTTAACCAACTGAGTCACCCAGGCATCCCTCCTTGAACATTTCTTTCTTTTTTTTTTTTTTTAAGATTTTATTTATTTATTCAGAGAGAGGGGGGAGAGAGAGAGAGAGAGAGAGAGAGAGAGGCAGAAACACAGGCAGAGGGAGAAGCAGGCATCATACAGAGAGCCCGATGTGGGACTTGATCCAGGGTCTCCAGGATCACGCCCTGGGGTGCAGGTGGTGCTAAACCGCTGCACCACCGGGGCTGCCCTCCTTGAACATTTCTAATCACCTTCTCTATAAAGAGAAATTCTTTTTCAAAATACCTAGAATATATCAGTATCCTTTTTAAAAAAAAATTATTTATTTTATTTTAAAGAGAGTGAGCGAGGGGTGAGGGGCAGAAGGAGAGGGTGAGAGAGAAGCTCAAGTAGACTCTGCTGAGTGTGAAGCCCCACGCGGGCCTCAATCTCACAACCCTGAGATCGTAACCTGAGCTGAAATCAAGAGTCAGATGCTTACCTGACTGAGCCACCCAGGTGCCCCAAATATCAGCATCCTTATATTATACCTTGTTCTTAATATTGTGTGTGTGTGTGTGTGTGTGTGTGTGTGACTTAGTAATAATACCCAGAGGAGAGGGAAATAGTTCTGAACTGTTGTTGAGAATAAGTGTGATTATGGCATGTACAACTTATTAAATGTATAAAATCAGTTTGTGTGTGCATGAACAATACCTGAAAAGAATATAGCCCAAACCATTAGCAGTTCTTAATCCCTGGGAAATGAAAGAGGAAATTTTATATTTTACTTCATATTTTTCTATTTTGTTTGAGTTTTTATTTTTTTTATTTTTTGGTTTTCCTTTTACAATAAGATATACTGCTTTTAGAAATGTTTAAAAGCCAATAATTATATACATTTTTAAAGATTTTTATTTATTTATTCATGACAGGCACAGAGAGAAAGGCAGAGGCAAGGCATAGGCAGAGGGAGAAGCAGGCTCCCTGCGAGGAGCCTGATGTGGGACTTGACCTCATGACCCAGGATCATGCCCTGAGCCAAAGGCAAATGCTCAACCACTGAGCCACCCAGGCGCCCCTAATAATTGTGTTTTGATCAGTTAACTGGAAGCCAGTACATACTCTGCATTAGCATGTGGGATACACTGTATCCAGGGTGTGCCTCTGATGCTAATGACAAAGGTCCCAAACCCAAAGTAATTTAGGATGAATGATTTGAAGGCCCAGCCTCCCTACCTATTCCCTACCTTGCCCCAACACACGCTCTTGTTGAACTTGTTCTTTTATTAATCAGCAAAATCTTGTTAATTCTTATGACCAAGACTCATAGTGATTAACTTACATATGATATTACCACAATGAGAACATTTTAATCAGATTTTCTTCTATCTTCTATGTTGAGAGTAGACTTGAGGTTTATGGGTAAAATCAGCAATTTGGGAATACATCTCCAGTCATTTTTAATGTTGTAAGAAGCATCTTATTTTCATGATATGTGTGTGTGTTCAGATGAATAAATACCTTGTGTCTGCTGGGTGGGGGCCTTATGTTCAAAGTGCCCTGTGGGTCTCCAGGCCAGAAGGTAAGACTCAGGGGTGCACTGGATCAGGTGAGGTACTTCCTAAGGGAAGCTGAGCAGAGGGTGTGTATGATCACAATTTAAAAATATAACTGAAATGAAAGACATATTCAACAAATATGAATTGAGTACCTTCTGTGTTGGGCACTCTTCTGGCTGCAGAGCACACAGCAATGGTAGGACATAGCAAGTCCATGATACCATGGGGTTCCCATTCTGTTGGGGCTGACAGAAAATAAACAGATAAACAAAAATCTGGCGTAAGGCCCAGCAGTGAGGAAAAGTAAAACAGAGTGACCGAGCGGGCTGATGGCATGTTGTTCTGGGTAAGGTGAATTTCATCCTGCTCATTGGCTCTCTGAACAGGACTGGGTTACAGAGCCTGGAAGATTTGTAAGAACAGCTTCTTAAAATCGTTTATTAGTTTGATGTAGTTTCGGGTGAACACTACTTTTTCTTATTTCAATCTGCTTGAATTCTTTAAGTTTTGTGCCGTTTCAAGTTTCAAGAAGTGGTCCAAGGTCAAAGAAAAACGCGAAGAATTTCATCTTGTTTTGTGTGACAACAGAATGAAGGCACATAATTACATGACTGTCCCCACCCCTGACAAACCTGCCGTGGCCCAGATTTGTTTGAAATTTAGCACAAAACTGCATTGTTATTAGAGGATGTTCCCATGAGATAAGGAAAGGCTGGCAGAATTGTGGTGGCAGCTTGATTACAAAAATATTAAAACATTTCTTCCTTAATGACAAAGACCCGTTGTTTACCCTTATAGAGAACAAGTTAGCAGATGTTTGTTCTAAAAGACTTTGGCCGTAAGAGCATCTGCCATGCACCCCAGCCACTCCAGGGAGAATGTAGAAGGCGTGTCAATTAAAGACGGATGGACCGGCTGGATTTTAGCAAAGACATTAGAATTTAAATAGCCAAAGAGAGTTTCTTTCAAGAATCGTATTCATTTCAGAATGTTGATATTACTGAAAACAAAATTTGGGATTCTAATTTTAGAATTGTCTTTGGAGCCAGTTCACAAGCCAGAACAAAACTTTATTCATTCAGTTTTTCATTAGTTCATTCATTCTGTCGTTGGACAAACATTTGCAAAGCCTTCTCTCTGCCAACATGGGGCTTCTTGTTAAGTGTATGTCAATAAATTAGAGCCATTGCTTTCCATCGAGCTGACACCGTTATGGGGAGACAGAGAAGTTATAGAGCTGGAAGTGCTTGGGTAGCTATGAACTGTTTAAGGTGAGAGGCCCAGGAGGTAAGCTCCACTTGGCAAGGTCGGGAAGCTCCAAGGGGAGGAGACATGTAGGCTGGAGTGTTTGGAGACCAGGCTCATGCTTGCGAGGTGGAGGGAAATGTGAGTGGAGGGTAACATGTTTCTGACAGCAGTCTTTTACTTAGCAGTTTTACTTTGTTCTTTTTAAAACTAAGATGGCATGATCCCATTTGATAACCCATCTTATTCAGCTGACTTGACCTAGAATGATCTTGACTAATTCCAAGAAATAAATTTACTTGCGGGACATGAATATTTACTACCATTCAATTTCATAAATATTTATTGAGCACCTAGCCACAGGCAGCCTGCTGTGCCACTGTGTAGATGCCTTGGAGAATTCAGCTTTCCTCATCTTAAAAAAAAAAAAAAAATCCTTTCTTAATTGAGGTGAAATTCATATAAAATTAACCATTTTAAAGTGTATAATTCAGGGATCCCTGGGTGGCGCAGCGGTTTGGCGCCTGCCTTTGGCCCAGGGCGTGATCCTGGAGACCCGGGATCAAATCCCACGTCGGGCTCCCGGTGCATGGAGCCTGCTTCTCCCTCTGCCTGTGTCTCTGCTTCTCTCTCTCTCACTGTGTGCCTATCATAAATAAATAAAATAAAATAAAATAAAAAATTAAAAAAAAAAAAAAAAAATAAAGTGTATAATTCAGGAGGCAACTGGATAGTTCAGTCAGTTAGGCAGCCGGCTCTTGATCTCAGCTCAGGTCATGATCTCAGGGCTGTGAGTGCAAGCCCCGTGTGGGGCCTACATTTAAAAAAAGTGTACAATTCAGTGGTATTTAGCACATTCACAATGCTGTATAACAGCCACCTCTATCTAGTTCCAAAATCTTTTCATAATGCAAAAGAAAACTCTGCAACCATTATGCAGTCATTCTTTATCTCTACCTCCTCACCCCCAGGCCTGCAAATACCAATCTGCTTTTTGTCTCTATGGGTTTAGCGATTCTGGATACTTCACATAAACTGAATCAGACAATACATGACCTTTTATTTCTTTTATCTAATATAGTGTTTTTGAGGTTCATCCACATTGCAGCATGTGTTAGTACTCCATTTCTTTTCATGGATGAATAATATTCCATTGTATGAATATACCACATTTTGTGACAGACATCTGGGTTGTTTCCACCACTTAACTGTTGTGAATAGTGCTACTAGGAACACTTACGTATGTGTATTTGTTGAGTTGATTTTCATTTCTTTGGATATACCTAGAAGTAGAATTGCTGGGTCATGTCATTACTCTGTTTGACTTTTTGAGGAACTGACAAACTGTTTTCCACAGTGGCTGTACCGTTTTACATTCCCACCAGCAATATATGAGGGTTCTAATTTGTACACATCCTCACCAACACTTGGTACTTTCTGTTTTTTAAGTAATACCCAACCTAGTGAATGTGAAATATTATTTTATTCCAGTTTGGGTTTGTATTTCCCTATGACTATTGATGTTGAACTTTCTTTCTTGTGCTTCATGGCTATTTGTAGATCTTCTTTTCCTCGTCTTTGATGGCAATTCCAAGTTAGAAAAATGTTGTGAGCAATAAGTGAAGCACCTCACAATAGGACTGATTTTAGGCAGACAAGATTCATTTGTCTGTAAGTTATCACAGAATTGTTTAAAGACCAATCTTAGTGGGGCACCTGGATTATTCAGTCGGTTAAGCGTCTGACTCTTGGTTTCACATGGGGCTCAACCCTCAGCAGGGGTCTGCTTCCCCTGTCCTTCTCCCTTTGCCCCTCCCCCATGAATAAATAAATAAATCTTAAAAAAAAAAAAAAAAAGAATTGTAAGGATCAAGTTTATCTGTCCCTTGTGCCAGGAACCAGATTTAGCTTCTGGGTCCATAGCATGTCTATATTCCTTTCCTATTGTTGTTATAACAAATTGCTACAAATTTAGTGGCTTAAGGCAACATAAACTTATTATTTTATGGTTCTGGAAATCACATTTAGAAGTCTAAATGTGTGGACAGCGCTACATTCCTTGGGAAGTTCTAGGGGAGAATCCATTCCTTTCCTTTAAAACTGGCATGCAGAGGCCACTCACATCCCTTGGCACATGGTTCCTCTCTCCATCTTGAAAGCCAGCAGCATATAGCATGCTCTCATCCCCAACATCTGCTCCTGTGCCTGCCTCTTCTCCCTCCATCTTTGACCTTCTTGCCTCCCTCCTACAAGGACTCTTGTGATTAGATTGGGCCCACCCAGATAATCCAGGATTATCTCATCTCAAGATCCTTAGTCACATCTGTAAAGTGTCTTCTTCCGTGTACGTTATTTACAGGTTCTAGGGATTAGAATATGTATCTGGGAGTGGAGGGAGTTGATTATTCAGCCCATCAGAATGGTCTTTCTTGCTGGATTGGTCTGATTTCTTTAGCAGTGCTAATGTCAGCCCCCACCGGGCTGTATTTGGGTTATTCCGGTTTTTTCTTTTCACTTCCTGGCCAATGGGAAAGGAGGTAAAAGTTTTGTTGGACTGCAAATCCTTGAGGGCAAAGATGACCTTATTCGTCTCTTTATCCTCTGTGCTTAATAGAGGTCGAAGCACCTGCTCAGTCAATATACAAGGTGGTGATGGCTACACTATAAATGAAGGAGGTGTAATTGTATAGTGTTCTTAAGGAAGCCCATAGAATAATAAGATTCTCTAATTCCACATATGAATATTGGTCTATTATATGAAAATCGCATTGATCATACATCCTTTCCCCAGACATCTCCGGAGGGGGTGGTGGGACTTAGGAAGTGACCATCCGGTTCTGCTAAGAGGGACAGAATCTTAACATTTCAGAAAGAGCAGAACATATTTCCGATACTCGTCTAAATTTTCCTTCCAGTTGTATTTTTAAAAACAAGTAAAATTTCAGCATTTGAATTTACATCAAGCCCCACTTTTGGCAAGGAATCTGCTAAATATTAAAGTAAGTAATTTGGGCTTTATTCCAAAGTAACCAGTACCTCTCTGTGATGGAGAAATACAGCCTGGCATCCTAATGGTGCCTCCATAGAACGTCCTTGAGTATTGGCATGGAAGGTGATCCAAATTAGTGAGACCTGTGGGTATGAGGAGGCTGGAGATTTTACTAGTCACTTTCTAGGGCTTGAGTAGGCTCCCTTGTGTAGGTGGCCGTTAGCGTGAAGTGTTGTGTCACTGCACATAAGTACTGTGGTGGTGTTTACTTGTTGAGTGTGCTGCCAGGAGGAAGAGAAACCTCCAAGGAGACACTTATTGAAAGGGAGCCCAAAACAGAGTGGTGTGCTCTTCCAGGACAAGAATTCTCAGCCCTGAGATAATGAAATTCAAATTAAAGGAGCGTTCAGGCTGCTGCTCAGATTCATCTAGAGTGTTCTCTGTAGTGTGTTACTCATTGCTGGGAACAACCTGTAAAATGTGCCATCTGTAATATGTGGCATCATAGGCCTTGAGAGTAAGCAGACAGCATGATCTGAGCTGACCTCTGAAAAGCAGTCGACAGAATTTCTGCTGGCATATTTCTACCTTCTTGCGGTTTGCATTTTCTGTGAAGGTAATCTCTGTGGCAAAGGGAAGATGCAGTCTTGGGTACCTCCATAATGGGATTTGAGACTTTCATATGATGTTAAGATGAGTATTTACAAATATTCTTTATTTAAATTAAATAATTAAAGTCTTAATTTACTATCATTTAAAAACTTTTCTTGCTTTGTATGTTTATAAACATTGAGAAAATGAGGTATGTCGAGGAAGCTACACTCAGGCATATTAACTCTGTCTACTTTTAGGGGGAAATTTAAGAAATAATACATTAATAGACAAAATTTTCGATTTGGTGCCATCTGTAAATTAAGGATCTCTGTAAACCGTGTATATCCAGTTTTAATTTTATTACTAATCTGAAACACTTATTCCCTAATTATGACTCAAAGTAAGTTAAAAATCTTTTGGTAACCATTAGAGATTCTGTAAGCAACTATCATTAATCCATAATGGGGTTGTTACATAAGTTACACGACTTAATATTTGTAAAGCCCCATTCCGACCCATTATTTTTAAAATAAATGAAGACCATAAGAATGAATTCCACTTATACAAAGTCTTGATAAGTCAAAGTAAATTCCTTTGTTGAATCGAAACTTACTCATACTTAATCACTTTGGGAGGCTGTGGAGGGATCCTTTCAACCCCACGTCTCACCCACAAGTTACTCAAAGGTCTTCTTCATAACCAATGCCCCATGCAAATCATGTTTTCAATGGTAGCTTAAGCAAGACAAGCTAACAAGCTATAGCAATACATAGTACAAATCCTTTCTTCTCTCCCTCTGTATCAGCCTTCCTTGTTGAAAGTCATAAGAATTTAAAGTGCTTCACACAAAAATTGAACACCCATGTTAGGCTTTAATAAAGGGGGATTTATGCATTACCTAACTCTCCATGCATGGCATCACTTCAAGGAGATTAAATCTTCCACAAGGAAAATGGGTCTCTTTCCCTTTCTGTCTCCATTGACACCACCTGCAGTGGTGTTGTGCCAATGGTGAACCTATTCAGTATGTACTAAGTAGAAATAAAGAGTTTCTCATTGTAATTGGGAAAAGACAAAGCCACGAATCTAGCTGGGCTCTTGACCTATGTTGTCCAGTTTCATTTCCAGATCCCACAAACTGGTCTCATCAACAAAGTCAAGTTTGTAGCCTGGTCCTTGGAACTCTTTGTACATCTTAGAAATGTTAAGTTTCTCATAATGGGCATGCACTCTACAAAGCATTTTTAAGAAACAGTAAGTAGATTAGGACAGAAATAATGGAAGCCCTGAAAGTCTTTATTCTGCGGTGCCATTTTTTTTTTTTTAAGATTTTATTTTTAAGTAATCTCTACACCCCACCTGGGGCTCGAACTTAACAACTCTCAGATCAAGAGTCATGTGTTCTACAGACTGAGCCAGCCAGGAACCCCTGCAGTGCCTTTTTTTTTTTTTTTTTTAATGAACTCTCTTCCATTTCTAGAGTGATGAATCCATCTCTGTTATGGTACAATGCCATTTGTTCTGGAAAGTTGAAACTAATATGTGAAAATAAGTAGTGATGGAAGTAAGCCAGAAATACATTGGCACAGATTGGCCTTTGAAGCCTGAGAAAGGGACTGAGATGACTCACTTCCTAGGCCTGGCCCCACCCCCAAAACCACCTCACCCTGACCCTCCCTTGACCTGATGCTAAGCCAATGCTCAATGCTCATTTTTCTAGAATTGGAGAAGCAAAAGTATACTAACCACCAAAAGGAGAAATTAAAGCTGTTTCCTTTCCCCATCTTAAGCTCTGACTAAAACTCACCTAGAAAAGTCTGCTTTTTTTGAGGTCTGCACAATATTGTTCTTTAGAGAGCTTCTATTTAGGGGACAATAAGTATGTTCTTATAACTTATTCTGGGTATCTGTAGTTCACCTTAAGTGTTTATGTTATATTAAAAAAAAACTTAGACCTCTATCTAACTTACTAAAAGTTTAGCTAGAATCTATAAATATTGGCAAATAAAGAACTCTGAATGTTTGACTTCTCAACATTTATAGTCTATTTTTGGTTTTATGTTCATAGTAAAATTGAGCATACAGTACCTAGAGTTCCCATATGCCCCTGTGTCCACATCTGTACAACTGTCCCTGCTGTGACATCTCCCACCAGAGTGGTACATTGTTGCAATCGACGAATCTACATTAACACATCATTATCACCTGAAATCTATAGTTTACATTGAAATTCACTCTTGGTGATGATTTGACAAATACATAGTGACATGTATTCATCATTGCAGTGTCATACAGAATAGTTTCACTGCCCTCAGCGCACCTCTGTGTGCTGCCTATTCATCCTTCCTCCCCTTTGACCCTCGCAACCACAAGTCTTTATATTGTGTCCATAGTTTGTTCTTTTCCAGAATGTCTTATTTTCAGAGTGGCTTCTTTAAATTAGTAATGTGCATTTAAGTTTCTTCCATATCTTTTCATGACTTGATAGCCTATTTCTTTTTATTTTATGATTTTTGAGGTTCAAGCCCTGATATCCCAGGCATCCCCAGTTGTTCTTTTAAAGATGAAATATAGGTTTGAGATTGAAGTAGAAACAGTTTTGGTTTAGAAACATATATTTTACCTATCAAGGCAATATAATGAAATAACTATATTGTATTTCATTCTACTTTTAGAAAACATTAGTGAGCACAAATGTGTCTATAGATCCTATTATTTACTGTACTACAACAGGTCTTCACTGGGAAAGTAAGATAATCTCATCTAGAAAATTCTAAATTCCGAGTCTCATGTTCACCTTATTCTGTGTATAATTTTAGGAACGGGATTTCTTTTTTCCTTGCAAATAACCCAATAATAACATTATAATTATTGAATTAGAACCCCTTTCAAGGAGCATCTTAATGTTTTAAGTTCTCTTCTAGAAATTCGTCACCTAAGAATGCACCATTCTCTTCAAAGACAATAATTAAACAAATATATTCTGCTCTCTGATCTTGCTAGAATGAGAACACTTAGTCCTGTTCATTTGATGAGAGTGCACTTCGCTGAAAATGAAGCTTGCATTTTTTCATTTTGATATATAATAGTCTGTATATTTGAAGATGGTACTTATATACTCAGAGGCTATTGAAGAAGAGCTGGTTGGATTTTTAAATTGAGGTCCTCGGACCAGCTGTGTCTCATGCTGCTGATCAGTTTGTGTTCACTGTATGAGAAGTGTTCACAACAAAGGAGTCTGATGATAGTGAGGCTGAGCCAATTCAATGATTTATCTCGTCTAATCCATTGGAGAATGAGCCTTGGCTTCATGCCAAAGATGATAAAGGCCAACAGCATCTGTGTTATAAGGTGTCAAGCTGATGAGTGTGCAGCTGGGTATGTGCAGATTTGCTGCAGGCAAATCCTGGGTGATTTGCATGCCACAAATATTTGCTCATTGGATCTGGCTGGCAAAGAAAACGGATATTGCAGCAGATATAAAACATGGTCTTGTCCCCATGGGATCTTATAGTCATAAATTAACAGGTCATTATAAATTTAATGTACTAGGATTTTAAATCTTTTTTCTTATTTTTTAAAGGAAGAACAAAGTAATTTAGATAATCCTAGAAATCAAAGTAATTTTTTATGCACAGAACATTTATCTGCTATAAAGGAAATTGATCCTTTTTTTGGTTTACTATTACCATTAAGATGGTGGACACAGCCCTTATACATTCAAACATAGGATCTTTATCCTCTCTACTTTCTTGTTATTTGCAGATAGCAAGATTATTCACTTACCTATAGTATATATTGTCTTTTTTAAGCCCAAATTGAATTATACATATGGTTATGTAACAATAATTTTTTAAAAGATTTTATTTGTAAGTAATCTCTACATTCAATGTGGTACTCAAACTCACAACCCCAAGATCAAGAATTTCATTTGCTTCCAACTGAGCCAGCCAGGTGCCCCTTATATAACAATTTTTAACTTAAAAACATCCGTTGGCTATCTATCTATTTTGATATGTTTGGGCTTTTTAAATTATTTTTGTCATTGAACTATAGTTGACATACAATGTTATATTAGTTTCAGGAACAGAACATAGTGACTCAACAATTCTATACATTATGCAATGCTCACCACAATAAACATAGTTACCATCTGTCACCATACAAAGTTATTACAACATTATTGACTATATTTCCTATGCTGTACTTTTCATCTCCATGACTGACTTATTTTATAACTAGGTATATGGATATTTTAAATACTGTTCCATTACTGGGACATTCGCAAATGTATTTAACCAGTTCATTTTTGTTGGGGGCATTTAGGATGTTTGTGTGTATATGTTTGTGTTCTATTACAAAAATAACACACAAAACACACATGTTCAGAAATCTCTGTTGACTTAAATACGTCTACAGGACAAATTCTTCAAAGAATTTGGAATTGTGAGATCAAAATGTACATGTTTTTAAATTTTGACAGATACAGGTGCCCCAATTGTCATATCTTTAATCATTGCTCATGTGTTAGTCCATCTCAGCTGACATATGTTTAGCATAGTATACAGGCATACCTCAGAGATATTGTAGGTTTGATTCCAGACTACGCAATAGAGTGAATATGGCAATAAAGCAACTCAACTGAATTTTTTGGTTCCCCAGTGCTTAAAAAAGCTATGTTTACATTATATTGCAGTCTATTAAGTATACAATAGCATTATGTATAAAAAAACAATGTATATACCTTAAAATTAAAAATACTTTATTGCTAAAAACTGCTAGCCATCATCTGAGCTCTGAGCTAGTTATAATCTTTTTGCTGGTGGAGGATCTTACCTTGATGTTGATGGCTGCTGACTGGTCAAGATGTGGTTGCTGAAGGTTGGCATAGCTATGGCAATTTCTTAAAATAAGACAACAGTGAATTTTGCTGCATCAATTGACTCTTTCACAAACAATTTCTCTCCAGCATGCAATTCTATTTAATAGAATTTTACTCACAGAACTTCTTTCAAAATTGGCATCAGTCCCCTCAAACTTTATCCACTAAGTTTATGTAGTATTCTAGATCATTTGTTGTCATTTCAACAGTCTTCATGGCATCTTCACCATGAGTAGATTCCACATCAAGAAGCCACTTTCTTTGCTCATCCATAAGAAGCAAGTCCATACATTCCAAGTTTTTTCATGAAATTATAGCAATTAGGTCACATATTCAGGATCCACTTCTAATTCCAGTTCTCCTGCTATTTCTACCATATCTGTCATTCTTCCTCCACTGAAGTCCTGAACCCCTCAAAGTCATCCGTGAGGGTTGGGATCAGCTTCTTCCACACCTTTGATAATGTTGCTATTTTGACCTCTTTCCATGAATCACAAAATTTTTTAAAGATTTTATTTATTTATCAATGAGAGACAGAGAGAGAGAGAGGCAGAGACACAGGCAGAGGGAGAAGTGGTTCCATACAGGGAGCCCAATGCAGGACTTGATCCTAGGACTCCAGGATTATACCCCAGGCCAAAGGCAGGCGCTAAACTGCTGAGCCACCCAGGGATCCCCCACAAATGTCTTTAATGGCATCTAGAATGGTGAATCCTTTCTAGAAGGTTTTCAATTTACTTTGCCCAGATTCTATCAGAGGAATCACTATCCATGGCAACTACAGCCTTATAAAATATATTTTGTAAATAGTAAGATTTAAAATTACTCCTTGATCCATAGGCTGCAGAATAGATGTTGTGTTAGCACACGTGAAAACAACATAAATCTCATTGTACACCTCCAACAGAGCTCTTGAGTGACCAGGTACATTGCCAATGAGCAATAATATTTTGAAAGGAATCTTTTTTTCTAAGCAATAGATCTTAACAGTGAACTTAAAATATTCAGTAAGCCATGTTGTAAACAGATGTGCTATTATCTAGGCTTTGCTGTTTCATTTATAGAGTACAGACAAAGTAGATGTAGCATAATTCTTAAGGACCAGTGGATTTTCAGAATGGTAAATGAGCATTGGCTTCAACTTAAAGTCACCAGCCACATTAGTCCCTATCAAGAAAGTTAGTCTGTCCTTTGAAGCTTTGAAGCCAGACATTTACTTCACCTCTCTAGTTATGAATCTTCTTCCACTATAAGGCTGTTTTGTTCACATTGAAAATCTGTTGTTTAGTGTAGCCACCTTCGTATCTTAGCTAGATCTCCTGGATAACTTGCTGCAGCTTCTACATCAGCACTTGCTGCTTCACCTTGCACTTTTACATTATGGAGATGACTTCTTTCCTTAAACCTCATGAACCAACCTCTGCTAGCTTCCAACTTGTCTTCTATAGTCTCCCTACTTCTTCCAGTCTTCATAGAATTGAAGAGTTAGAGCCTTCCTCTGGATTAGACATCGGTTTAAGGGAATGTTGCAGCTGGTTTGATCTTCCTAGATCATTAAAACTTTCTATTAGCAATAAGGCTGTTTGTTCTCTTATTATTTGAATGCTCACGGGAGTAGCACTTTTAATCTCCTTAAAGAACATTTCCTTTGCAGTCAACTTGGCTAACTGTTTAGCACAAGATGCCTAGATTTTGGCCTGTCTCAGCTGTCAACCTTCTTCACTAAGCTTAATCATTTCTAGCTTTTGGTTTAAAGTGAGAGCCACACAACACTTCCTTTCGCTTAAACACTTAGAGGCCATTGTAGAGTTATGAACTGGCCTAATTTCAGTATTGTTGTGTTTCAGGGAGTAGGGAGACCCGAGAAGAGGGAAAGTGATGAGTGATGGGGCAATGGCTAGTTGATGAGGCAACCAGAGTACACACATTTATTAAGTTCACTGTCTTATGTGGGCACACTTCATGGCTCTCCAAAAACAATGACAATAGTAAAATCAAAGATCACTGATCACAGATTACTATAACAAATATAATAATAAGGAAATAGTATGAAATGTTGCAGGAATTACCAAAATGTGACACAGAGCCATGAAAAGAGCAAATACTGTTGGAAAAATGATGCTGATAGACTTGCTCAAAGCAGGGTTGCCACAAACCTTGAAATTGTAAAAAACACAATTATCTGTGAAGTGCAATAAAGCAAAGCACAATAAAATGAGGTATGCTTGTATTTTGTCATAGACAATGAATTTGCAGGTCATTTCTGAATTATTGTTTTCATTACGAAATTTGCATCTTATACCTTTGGGTTGTGATACGTACTTACTCAGTTCACAAAAATAGATGAATGGCTCCAGAATAATTCATTAAAGTATAAATTCAAGTCCTTTGGGCTGTTTCATATCTTAGTGACTTTCTTATTTGGGAGAACTAAATTCTAGCTGACTGTGGATCAGTTATTCCCATCCTCTGGTAGTTGGCAGTTGGCATATGGCCTAGTTATCACTATCAGATACACTTGCTCCAGATTTTTAACCCTGGGGATATCCATAAGGCAAAGATTTGTTAAAGATTTTTTTCATGGTGGGTGGGACATTTGAGCATCCAGTTATGGGTAGGGAGGGTCCAGAGGCTGCAAGGTTTAGCAGCATGAAAGACCAGTGCGGTATCCTGTGGTGGCATTGCAAGGGGCATTGTCCTAAGCAGGTGGTTCCTCTGAGGGATCTTTTGTGCCTTATTCCTTTATTCTTGCCCTAACCTTGAAAATTACTGCCCCATATCCTTCCAATTAATTACTTTTCTGGTGGGGATTCCTGGGTGGCTCAGTGGTTTAGTGCCTGCCTTTGGCCCAGGGTGTGATCCTGGAGTCCCAGGATTGAGTCCCATGTTGGGCTCCCAGCATGGAGCCTGCTTCTTCCTCTGCCTGTGTCTCTGCCTGCCTCTCTGTGTGTGTGTGTGTGTGTGTGTGTGTGTATCTCCCATGAATAAATAAATAAAATATTTTTAAAAATAACTTTTCTGGTTAAGTTAACCGTCTTTGTTGTTTGCAACCATAGTAGGGAACATAACAATGTTTAGATTTTCTTGGGCTGGTAGTCCATCTATTTCTCGTCTTTAATATGTTCTCAGTGATACATTTTTACACAATGAATATATAGTGTATTAAAACAACACACATTAATTATCTCACAGTTTTCATGCATGTGGAGTCCAGGCACAACTTGGGTCCTCTATAGGGCTGCAATCAAGGTGTCATCAGCCAGGGCTGGTTTGCATGTGGAGACTCAATTGGGAAAGAGTCTGCTTCAATTTCACCCTGGTTGTTGGCAAAATTCACATCTTTGCATCTATGGGACCCATGGCAGCTTCATTCTTCAAAGCCATCAAGGAAAGCAAGAGTCTAAAGCAAATCTGCTGTCAAGGCCGAAGTCCTATACAATATAACATAATCACAGGAGAAATACTCCATCTCCTCTGCCACAAGGATAACATAGTCATGGGAGTAGTATCCAGTCATCTTTGCCATTTTCTATTCATTAGAAGCAAGTCTCTGATTCCACTCATACTCAAGGGAGGGGATTATGAAAGGGATTAGTATTGAATACTAAGAGGCAGCCATCATGAGGACCTGCTTAGTACCTATCTGCCACAAGTGGTGCAAGGCCAGCAAAACTTTCATGTCAATTGCAAACAAAGACAATGGCATTTCTAGTAAAACAATCAAGTGTTTCCAGAACAAGGTCAAAATAATATTTTTAGTGTATAATTGATGAATTATTTCACTAAAGATGGAGAAAAATATACAAGTATGGAAGCCTTCCTCATAGCAAAAGAAGACATAGTTACAGTATTTCTGAGAGCTTGATAGCCAGTCACAAATTCAGTAATCACTGTTATGGCTTACAAAGAAGAAGGAAAAAATTCTAGAAATAATGGTTTGCACAAGGTTGGTGCTGTAAAAAGGCCCATTAAAGAAATAATGCACATTTACCTTGTAAAATATGGGAAGCAGAAAGAAGTATTTTAAAAATCCTTTATCAAAATTGTCAAAGGACAAGTGCTTTGGTGGAGAGGTTGAAATCTCAAAATTCCTGTGTCTATCCTTGTTTTTAATATTTACTGCCACCTGGCAGCGCCATAAAAGACTTGCTGTCATTCCCAGTGGCTAATATTTGTGAGCTTGGGTTTGCAAACCAAGTAGAATCAGAAATTAAGAAAACTATTGAATGTGTAACTTGACCAATTGCTCAAATATTTCAATCTAGCTATACTGACCAAGGTAAAAATTGGTAAAAAGATCATTGTTGTCAATAAGGACAATGAGGATAATCATGGTGATTTGTCAATTCAAAGAGCATTCCAAATAGAAGACATAGCAAATGGAAAGTCTCTGAATGAAGAATGCATTCTTTGAGGAATAGGAAAGAGGCTTTTGACGCTGGAGCAGAGATCTGGGGATGAGAATAAAAGATGGAGGAGGGTTGGGGGTTCATATAAGGCTTTGTAGGTCCATGGGCAGTCTTTGGCTTTTACTCTGCATAGAATGGAAAGTCATTGCAAGGTTTTGATGAGGTGTTTCTGTAAGAGGGCTGACAATAATAAGTGACAGAAATTTTAAAAGGACTCCCAGATTATAGTGTACATTTATAATAGATTATTACATAAAACGAAAGGAATATGCACCAGTGCATCTGAGATGTATATACGTATATGATACTTCTGTCCCTATCTCAAAGGCTAGAAGTAAAACTATGATTAAGATAGTTACACCAGGGATCCCTGGGTGGCGCAGCGGTTAAGCGCCTGCCTTTGGCCCAGGGTGCGATCCTGGAGACCCAGGATCGAGTCCCACATCGGGCTCCCAGTGCATGGAGCCTGCTTCTCCCTCTGCCTGTGTCTCTGCGCCTCTCTCTCTCTCTCTGTGACTATCATAAATAAATAAAAATTAAAAAAAAAAAAAGATAGTTACACCAATAAATCTCTTTGTTCTACCTGTCCATTTTCTAGTTCGATTTCATATTTGTCCTTAATAATCAGTGGCTACATCATTTATTCTGTTCCAAAATTGTAATTTAGAGAGTTTGTAGCTTCTCAACAATTACAAATGGTATTATCTCTTTTATTATAATTTTCTCATTGCCTAGGTGTAAAGAAGTAAAATTATTCTGTGTAGCACCAAAAGCCTCAGCCAAGACTTGAAACAGTCTGTTGAGTCTACATAATAATGAGTGGCTTTTTAAACACTGTCCACTGTTTAACTAAATAATTTTTGAATCATTATACCTTTCTGCTTTTATGAGCCATCAGTGATATGCCTCATCATACAACTATTGCTGCAAAGTACTCTGAAGCACCATCTGTCTTTCTGTAACAAATTAATGGATGAGATGTGCCTATAGTAATATTACATTGTCAAACAAACATAATAGAACTTTATATAATCAAGAGAACTTTAATATTTAGTTTTATCACATTGGGACTTATATTTATACCAACAATGTTAGCATTGCTCAAAACATCTAAAAAACTACTAAGTAAAAATGTATTCAGTGCTACTTTATAAGAAATACAAGGAAAAGAGAATTATCTTAAATTTGAACTTTGCTTTATGCTCATGTAGATCATTTATTTTCACTTTTGATATCTAAATGATATTTGGCCCCATTTAAAAAACTGATTATTGTGGGGAAAAAGTGTTTGAGTTTTGGGGTGATAAAAGATGAATCATAGTGAGAGAAATTACTACATCTCCAGCTGGTAATGGATGCAGAATATTCCAACAAGAATAACGTGATTGACAGGCTTCATTTAATTGATTTGGGTAACATAATTGACAAGCTTCATCTAATTGATCAAATATATGTATGTACATATTTTTATATATATGTATATATATTCATTTTAAGCACACATGGAACATATCCAAACTTGACTGTTTATTAAGTCACAAAAGAAATGTTCAGAACTTTAGAAGATTGCTTTGAATCAATAAACATTCTTCCACTACAACGCAGTTAGCTTAAAAGTCAACATGGCTACAATAATGATAATGTAGTCTGGTTCCTAGACAGGATGACAACTTATTATTAATATCCTCATTTCGTTCCGTTGATTCTAATTTTATATTTGCCTATGTGGATCTGCTAGTACATGGTGCCATGAATTCCCATAGAAAAGACATCTAACACAGATTTGTTGGGTCAGAACACGTCCTACAAACATGGCTCTTGAGCTAAAACCTCAAGGATGGACAGATGAGTGAAGGTAACCAGGAGAGTCAGAATAGAATAGAATAAGATCTTTAGGCTAAAGCCCAGATGAGAGACAAAAGGAGAGCAACTTTCTATTTAGCTAAAGTGAAGAAATGGAAAAGAGATGAGCCCAGGAGATGAAGCTGGAAGGTAATAGTGACCTAGTATAACTGGCTGAAGCCTATAAAAGTTTAATGGATTTTGTATCCCTCCTAATTTAGCACCAGAATGAATACTTCCTTTTTCTGTTTTCTGTCAACAAATACACTACTTCTTTTTTTTTTTTTACTACTTCTTTTTTTAAAAAAATATACTACTTCTAATATATTAATCTACCACTCACTACTTAATCTGAAAAATATTAGAAATAGTTTCAAAATACAAAGGATATTGTTGGCTAATTTTGTAGTGATCCCCCAAAAGATATATCCACCACCTAACCCTCAGAATAACTATGTCAACACAAATGAATAAAATACACAAATAAAACAAATATTTCATTTGAGTCAAGGATTTGAACCTTCTCCACAATGCTTATTAGAACTGCAATCTGAGGGCACCTGGGTGGCTCAATGGTTGAGTGTCTGCCTTTGGCTCAGGTCATGATCCTGGAGTCCTGGTTGGAGTCCCACATCAGGCTCCCCATGAGGAGCCTGCTTCTCCCTCTGCCTATGTCTCTGCCTCTGTGTGTCTCTCATGAATGAATGAATAAAATCTTAAAAACAAACAAACGAAATTGCAATCTGAGGTTCTGGTTTGGGCATGCCTTGTTTGATTGACAGTGTTATGGAATGATTTGTGTCCCTCCCCTGTTCCCAGGTTGAAATCTTAACTTTCTAGCACTTCAGAATGTCCTTATTTGGAATAGTGTTATTGAAGATGCAGTTAGGTAAGATGAGATCATTGGGGGGAACCCTAATCCACCATGACTGATGTCCTTATAAAAAGGACCAATTTGGACATAGAAATGCACGTGGAGAACATGCAAAGATGAAGTGATACTTTACCTGAAGGAATGCCAAAGATTGCCAGCAAACTGGCAGAAGCTAGGAGAGAGAAATGAAACAGATCCTCTGTCCTCAGACCCTTTGGGCTTAGCCTTCCAGCCTGCAGAACTGTGAGATGGATTTATATTGTTTAGGTCACCCAGTTTGTGGCACTTTGTTACAGCGGCCCTAGCAAACTAATACAGTTTGTGCCCTATGGATTCACTTGAGAATTTTTCAGGGGCATCAAGATGGCTTATGACAATAGAAAAGACTCAACTTATATTTCAGGTGATTTCATTCTAAATTATTTTAGAATTAACATTAACAATATTATATATTGCATATATAATAATGAATTTAATACATCATTATTTTACAGACATTTCTATAAACAATTTACAGAAATTTCTGCTCAAACACATCTTTCTTTAGGGCTAATATTTCATAAATAATTTGCCCACTGACTCCTTGATTGGCTTCAGAATTGTATTGGAATAGATATAATCTCAAACCAAATTTAACATCACTTCTATTTGGAGGATGCTCTGGTGGCCCAATTCAGAAGCAGTTTTAAAAAATCAACAGGTCATGTCATACTGTGAAAAGGCTCCTTCCAAAAACTGGTTGATTGATATTCCAAAAATAATTAACATTTGGCTTTAGCTCAATTTGGTATTTAGTGATGTTTGATAATATGGAGTCAGGTTATTGATTATAACAATGTTCTGTCAATTGATTATAATAAATTGTATATTCATCTGTATCTAACTCATAGATAATGTATTTTCCATGAACTTCAAAATTTAGTTCCACAGAGCAGTGATATGACTAGAGAAAAACAGAGGTAAAAGTATAGAGCTTACTATATATGGAGCTTATAAATGTTCAAATCTAGATAATGATATTTAATTTCCACCTTTGTTTACCACTTTAAGTCAGACCCCTAGGTATCTTTAATCTAGCTCTTCAGAATGTTAAATGTTTTACTTGAAATGCACATTTAACTTACAAGCAGCAATTTAGTGTTCTGTTTCCATGATATATTGCTATTAAATAAAGCACTGGAAAGAAGTCATCTATTACAATTTGTCTCTCCTTTGTGCAAGCCCCAATACACACCTCATGTCATGTTGCTTGCTGGATAGCAAAGGAGATTAGAAGCAATGTGATTTCAGATGAAAGAATAAACATCTGCCTACCCTAGAGTTTTCAAATTACAATTTTTTTCTCATTAAAGAACTTAACATAATTCTAAATAAAATGCAATTTTAAGGAACTAATATTCCTTAAACTAAATAGCTGATACTTCAAGCTATTAAACATTCACACTTTTTAAATTTATTTGCTGAACAATTCTGAAAATACACTGAAATTTTGCATAGTGCTACACTTGTCAATCTGTTTTATTACATCATGTTTTGACTCAAGTGACTTTGAATGACATTTATTTATGTGGACTATTGAGTACTTGAGGCTTCTTTTTTTCATAATACAAGGTATGGATTATTTATTTTAAGTTAAATTTCATGTTGGAAAGTGGTGTTTCTAATTTTATATTACGGGTCCAGCATCCCTAAGCTAAAGGAAAGGTGTGAATATAGTGAAAGTGTTTGGCAAAGTTGTATTACTGAGGGGTAAATTTCTCATTGGAAGGGAAACACTTCTGGTGAATATATTAAGAATGTGCTGGAATTGAAAATTATTCACCTTTTCCATTCTTGAGAATAAAAATATATGCCATATAACTTTTGTTTTATGGTTATGTCCTTTAAATCAACGGAGGACAAATAAATTATAATAAGTTCTGCTTGGCATTATTAATTAACAATTTGGAGGAGAATATACATATCCTGCCTCACACAATATATGAAAATAAAACACAGATGAATTAAAGATTTACATCTAAAAACTAAAAATTACCAGAAGAAAATATGAAAAAGTGTAATTTCTTTTTTTTAAAAAAAGAAAGATGTATTTATTTTAGAGAGAAAGAGAGAGTGCAGGAGCATGTGCACAAACGGGCATGGGGTTGGGGGCAAGGCACAGAGGCAGAGAATCTCAAGCAGACGCCCTACTGAGGAGCCCAACACAGGGCTCTATATCACAACCCATGAGATCATGACCTGAGCTGAAACCAAGAGTTGGAGTCTCGACTGAGCCACCCCAGGCGTCCTCTAAAAATAGTAATTTCATATCATTAGAGTATGAAAGTCATTCCTTAAATACAACACTTATACCCAGAACCATAAAAGAAATGATTGAAGGGTTTGTAAACTTAAAAATGTAAGCCAGTTCTCTATAAGAAAATGTAAGTTTTTAAAAACTTGGGAAAAAATATTTATGTAGAGATAAACATGTCAGAAACAGTGGCATACATACATTTTTAAACGTTTTATATTAAAATATGTAGTCTTTAGTCCTTTAACAGGTTGTTTTGTTTTTTGTTTTTTAGATTTTACTTATTTATTCATGAGAGACAGAGAGGTAGAGACAAAGGCAGAGGGAGAAGCAGGCTCCCTGCAGGGAGCCCAATGTGGGACTTGATCCCAGCACCCTGGGATCACAAACTGAGCTAACAGCAGTCAACCACTGAGCCACCCAGGTGCCCCTAACAGGTGTTTAAATGAACATCTAATATGTCTGAAGTCATAGTCTAGGTGCAAGAAAGATGCAGATTTGACTCAGAAAGAGTCCTTTGAAGAGCCCCAAATCTACTTTTCTTTCCATTTTGTCAGAGTGTTTAGGTCAGTAAATGATTATTTTTATTTTATTTTTTATTTATTTTTATTTTTTAATTTTTTAATGATTATTTTTAAATCCTAAAACTATACTTTAAGACCTCTAAGTAGAACAAGCATTACCTAACAATATAACATAGCTCCTTAAAGATTATTGACTTTTTAAAATAATTAACTAGCTCCCAGGTATTTATAGTATAATGAGTGACAGACCTTTAAGATCTAATTAGCTTTATTTTACAGACACATGCAAACACACATAACAAGCATCTTGATATAATACAATCACTCCTTAGACATAACCTAATCTTTCCAATACAACTGAAAAGGTGTCCCACTTTGCATGATTTATCATTGAACTACAGCTCCCCTTCCTGTGTTCATGGAACAAGTAGGGAAGATAATTAGAATTCCACTTTTCTTGAAATGTCAAGAAGGGCAGAGGCACTCTGACCTCGGCTTTAAATTTAACCAAGAATATGGGAGGATTTGAAGCTGTTCAACATGCTTCTCATGGAATTTCCCCCAAGCACTAATATCTGAATAGGCTGAAAAAATATGCAAGAAAAGTCTTATTCTCTCCTGACACGAAGTTATGCTCAGCATGCTAACTGTAACACCACAGCTTAGTTTCAGAACAGCAAAGAACAACATTTTCCCATTCATTGTAATGTTTGTGCTAAAATAACAGTCCTGTGATTATTTTCCTTGTACTCTATAGTCAATGTTTCTTAAGTACCTACAGTAGGGTGAGGCTTGCTTCTAAAGGATTTTTAAATGTATTTTAGCAAGACTATAAAGATTGAGTTTTTACTATGCTTGTTCAGCAGTTACATTTTTTTCTGAGGGGTACAAAACACAGAACATAGAATTATTCTTGGTCCCCATTAAAATGTAGAACATTCTGTGGCGACTGGTTGCTGATAACTGATATTGGGAATTATACCTTATGAATCAGTACTAAGTGATATCTGTTGTAATATGCATGTTACATCCTTTTCTGTCACCTAAGTGACACTATCTCCATTTTATAGATAAGATTCAAAGAAGTTAAAAAATTTGCTAAGGTCATATAGCTAATAAGTAACAGCAAGATTCAAACCCAGAACAACCTGACTCCAAACCCTACTATTAACCACTGACCTTTTATCTTCTCAAATTCCTTCTAAATGGAAGCAATCTAACATGTGTTAATTCATTCACATCTCACTCGTGCTATAGGCCCTAGTCTAGACTCTAGGGATACAGTGGTGAAGATAGACTAGGACCCTGCCCTTGTGGGCATGCATTCCAGTGAAAGAGATAAATACTTATATCAGTTAATTCATAATGGGGGAGGAAATAAAGCAAAATAGAGAGAACTGAGAGTCATGGGAGGTACGATTTTATGTAGGAGCAGGGAAGGCCTCTGAGAAAATTTGTTAGCTGAAGAGAGACCTTGGATGAATTGAGAAAGAAGGAAGCCATGCAGATATTCAAGGACAAGAGCATTCCATACAGAAGGAAGAGCAGGTGCAAAGGCCATGGGCTGGGAATGTGCTTGTGTCAGAGGAACAATGGGAGGCAATATAGCTGGAGAGGGGAGGGTGAGAGAGAGCATGAAACAGCCAGGACCATGTCAGGCCAGCTTTGTAAACCACGGTAAGGATTTCCCATTATTATTATTTTTTAATGTGTGATAGGAAACCAATAAAAAGTTGAACTTAGGGGAGAAAGCAGGGCTTATTGGCCCTGGCTGCATGGAGGATGAACGGTAGGGGCCATAGCTGAAATCGGAGTGCAGTTGAGAGGATGCTGCTGGGCCCCCAGAGAGAAGTGTGGCTTACAGAGAGTGGCAGCAGTGAGGGGACTGGTGAGGGATTGCATATGGGATTGTTCGAGAATTTGGGGGGGGGGTACATCCAGCTGGGGAAAAGAACAAAAACTCAGAAGAGTGAAACAATAAAGACAATGTCCCATTAGGGTCTGTATTGTGAGCTGCAAATTGATCCGTTTCTCCACCTATTGTTTGAGGCAAGTGGACCTCGTGACAATGGTGGTTATTTTGAGATTGGGAGGTTATTGCACCCTCACTTGAATTTCCCCTAGAGCTCGTGTAGTCATTCATTTGCCTTATCGGTGAGTAAGAGTTTATTGTGATTCTACGTAGGTTTCTCAAACAAATTAAATTTAAAAATTAAAAGCATAGTAAATGGATCTCTGTGTAAATTGGGAAGAGTGGGAGGAAGACAGAACGGGAGGTGCAGGAAAAGTGAGGCAGGCCTGATTTTCAGGGAATGCTATCTATGATCAATGGAGTGAGTAAGGGGAGACAAGAAGCGCAGAGTGGGAAGAAACCTGAACTCACTCACTGGGGTTGTAGCCCAAGGAAGAATCAGCCAGTGGATTGTTTAAGTGCCCAGAAGAGGATGCATGTTAGCACAGTAGAAGGCGCAACCTAACTCCTCATTTGCCTAAGGCAGGTAGACTGGGATCCACTCTTCATTCCTCTGCCCCGAATACGTGCACGTGAGCAGGTGTGTGCACGCTTGCCTCTGTGTGCAGGTATCAGCTACACAAAGCCGCGGAGATCTTGCCTCCCCTCCTAGCTTCCCAACTGCCTGTGCTCCACCAACCACCATTCAGACTCAGCAGCTTTTCCTTCCTTTTCTCCCTTCTTTTTGTGTGTCTTCCTAAACAATGACATTAGGCCCAGCATGTGGGGACAGAGGGCCGGGGAGGAGGCTACAAAATGGACCCGAGTCAAGGAAAATTTCAGAGGTGTAAGAATGAGGTTTTTGCCTGGGCTTTAAAATGTTGGCAAACTTTTTTGATTCACATTCATACTTTGTGTGTGTGTGTGTGTGTGTGTGTGTGTGTGTGTGTGTATGTACACGTGGGTGGAGCAGGGGAGTCCAGAGTTTACTAGAGAACCTCAGATGTTTGATAAAAAAAAGAGTGAAAGCCACTACCTGATGTGCTTATGTCTTAAAATGTACTTTTTTTTAAGATTCAATTATTTATTTTGGAGAGAGACAGCCTTCATGTGCACAGGGGGGTGGAGAAGAGGGAGCAGGAGAGAAAGAACCTCAAGCGGACTCCACACTGAGCACAGAGCTGATTGACACAGGGCCCCATCTCAGGACCCTGAGACCATGACCTGAGCAGAAAGCAAGAGTCAGACAGGGAGGTGCCTGGTTGCTCAGTGGTTGAGCATCTGCCTTTGGCTCAAGCCATGATCCCGGAGTCCTAGGATCGAGTCCCACATGGTGCTCCCCGCAGGGAGCCTGCTTCTCCCTCTGCCTCTCTGTGTCTCTCATAAATAAATAAAATCTTAAAAAAAAAAAGTCATATGCTTAATGGACTGAGTCACCCAGGCGCCCCTCAAAATGTATTTTTTAAGCATAAATAAGTTTTTTGTGGGTTTTTTTGTGATTAAATTTTAAAACCCAGTTTAAAAAAAAATTTTTTTTTTAAAGTTCTTCCAAGGAAAAGAACCTTTAGCTAACTGCATCAGGTAGCAGCCTTGAGCTAAACAATGATACCGGAGCACCTGTTTCTTTTCCTGTATCTGCTGGATTATTTTAGCTGAAGGACATTTGAGCCAGCATTTCTCTGAAAAAAATCTCTTCAAAGTGACTCAGGCCATGTTCCTCCCTGTGGGACGAACGAATTACCTGTCGATACCGTGACTACACATATGTGCATTGCTTTTGTTTTCCCATCAGATAGATTCCCTCTAAGCTGGGTCAGTTTTCAGTTCTTGTTACAAAGCTTCGAGTTTGGGGAATCCAACTGTGCTGCTAATTCCTGTTGTGGAAGGTGAGGAGCCTTCACAGCTCCTGAATAACCTGGGAGGTAAACAGAGCTGGGGGCGGTTTTACCAGAAACAGCCCCATTCACAGCCAGGGGCGGAATTTAAGCTGATGCCCAAGCTGATGCTAAACCTTAGCTGCCACACGTGGACTCATTGCTCTGGCAGACAGAGTGTGTGTGTGTGTGTGTGTGTGTGTGTGTGTGTGTATGTTATAATGTCTCCCAGCACTGTGAAATTCTGTTACTTTTCAGCAGCCAATGTAAGTAGGATGATTCATGAACCCTGGGCAGGCATAGCACCCAGCCTTTTCTCAGGAACATCCATGTTATTTCCGGCCAGAGTTAGGCCGGAAGCGCCTGGCAAACAATAGAAAAGCACCAGGTGTTCTCAGCAGCAGTCTTCTTCTCCCTTCTTCTCCCAACAAAAGTTGAGATTGGCAAACTTCCCAAAGCAGAAGAGGCCCTCTTAGTTGTGCGTGGTGTTACAGTTACCTCACAACAAAAGTATTTATCCTGGATGCCTCCAGACCCAGCTGTCTAAGAGGTGTCTCATATAATTAAACGTCGGCCCTTTGGAGACAAGGCCAGTCATGGGACACATCAGGAAGTTGACTCCTGCTTAGAAACTATGGCTGCTTTGAGGTTTCACTCTGGACTTTGGTAAAGCTGTTACAAAGTCAGTTGGTCTTTCCACCTTCATAGCATGAAATCTTCCCTGATTCCTGTATGTGAACTCCACCTTCTTGTCTGGAATTAGGATAATGGGATGTTTCTGCATTGCTATTGCTAAACCCCTTACCTTAGTAGACTATGAAGGTAAGAGGTAGAATGGTGAAGGTAAAATCTCTAGGCTATTTGTTGTGGTGCTTTGAAGACATCATTTACTAATAGCCTGAAAGAATTAATGCAGCTTTCTGTAGGCCAAGTTTATTTAGGGGGCAGTAGTTTATATATGGAACAAACAGAAGAATATTGAGAGCCTGGAAATGAACCCTGACATTTATGGAAAATTGATTTTTCAACAAGGATAAATTGATTCCCACAACAATTCAATGGGGGGAAAGAACTACCTTTTCAACAAATAGTGCTAGGGCAGGTGGGTATCTACCTGCAAAAGAATGAACAGGGAATCCAAATTCACACCATATGCAAAACAATTAACTCAAAATTGACCAAATTTCTAAATATCATTGCAAAAACTATAATATTGTTACAAGAAAACGTAGGTGTAAGTCTTCAAGATCTTGAATTAGGAAATGGCTTCTTACGTATGACACCCAGAGAATAAGAAACGAAAGGAAAAAAATAGATAATTTGGACATTATTAAACTAAAAAGTTTGTTTTAATCTAAAACCTTTTGTGCTTCAAAGAACACCATGAAGAAAAGAATAGGAGAAAAGACAAACCAGAGAATAGGAGAAAATTTTTGAAAATCATTTATCTGATAATGGACTTGTATGTAGAATATATAAAGAACTATTACATTATAATAATAAAAAGACAACCCAGGGGTGCCAGGGTGGCTCAGTTGGTTAAGCATCTGACTCTTGATTTCTGCTCAGGTCATGATCTTAGAGTCCTGGGATTGAGCCCCATGTCCCTCCAGCTCTATGCTCAGCAGGGAGTCTGCTTGAGGATTCTCCCTCTCCTTCTGCCCCTCTCCCTGCTCACGCACATGCTTGCTTGCTCTCTCTCAAATAAATCTTTTTAAAATTTTAAAAATAAAAAAGACCAAACCCAACTAAAAATGAACTAAGGATCTTAATAGATATTTCTCCAAATAAGATATACAAATTTCCAACTAACACATGAAAAGATGCTGAACATAATTAGACATCAGAAAAATGCTAATCAAAGCCAAAATAAGATACCATATGTAGAATGGCTATAACCAAAGACACAGATAATGGTGTTGGTAAGGATGTAGAGAAATGAGAACCCTCATACTGTTGGTGGGAATGTAAAATAGTACAGGCACTTTGGAAGACAGTCTGGCAGTTTCTCAAACAATTAATCATAGAATTATGATATGACTAGCAATTCCATTCCTAGGTTTATACACAAGAGAAATAAAAACATATGTTCACCAAAACCTTGTCCATGAGTTTCTTAGCAGCATTATTCATAATAGCCCAAAAGTGCAAACTCAAGTGTCCATCAAACTGATGAATGGATTGATAAAATGTAGTGTATATATTTGGCAATAAAAAGAAATGAAGCATTAATGCATGCTAACACATGGATGGCCCTTGAAAACATTATACTTAGTGAAAGAAGGCCACATATTGCATGATTCCATTTATGTGAAATGTCCAGAATAGACAAATTCTTAGAGCCAGAAAGTACATTAGTGGTTGCGTAGGGGGATTGTGGGATAGGGAGGGATGCTAATGGGTACAGAATTTCTTGTTGATGAAAATACTCTAAAACTGATTGTAGTCATGGCCACACCACTCTATGAATATACTAAAAGCCATTCAATTGTATACTTCAAATGGGTGAATTATATATTGTGGGAATTAGATCTCAATTAAGGTGTTATAATAAAACAATCATAAAAAATAGATGGGTAGAGAGGATGGAACATGTCATTAATTGTAGGCTTTCTCTGTATTTTTCTTTCTCTTCCCTTGGCCTTTATCTGCTTTCCTGGGTGTTTCTTCGAAAACGTCCGAAGCAAAGATTTATAACTAATTGGAAGCCATAAAATTTGTGAGAAAAATCTAGAGAGAAAGAAATGATGGCAACACAGTATTTACATTCATGATTTACCTGTTGTTCATGTTTCAGACTTTGTTCTTGACTGTGCACCTGTTACCTTGTACCAGCTATCTTTCCTTAGAGATGGCAGGTCTTTGGAATTTTTAATAAAATGTCCTCAGTTTCTTGGTCACACTTGCCTCCTGAGAATCAAATGTAGCTTACTTTTCACCAAGCTTGCTTCCAGCAAGTGGCCATATAAGAGGAAGAAGGAAGCAGGGAGACAGCAGATGTGCTGTTTTCCCCTACTTTCTGGCAAAAATTGTATCTCTAGCAAGATCAAAGAGTCCTTTATTCCACCAATGGCACTTGTTATCCTAAGCTGATTACAGGGGCAAGAAACATCAGTGGAGGAGAGAGGAAATCACTGGAGAAAAACCCATTCTTTGTTTTCCTCTCCAAGCCCAGCTACGGAAGACAGCAAGGGCACAGGGACTGTGGCAGGGGGGCCTGGTGAGATGAGTCCTGGGATGTCAGCCTACTCCCAGCTAGACCAGGGCAACTGACCTTGGCAACTCAGTTATCTCCCGTGAGCCTAAGCTTCCTTGTCTGCAAATGGAGGGATCTTAAGTCTTTCCCAGCCCAAAAGGTCTTGATTTTATGATTACGTAAACTGATCTAGAATTCTTTGAGAGATCAATGTTAAGTGAACATTCAGGTAGATGAATTTCTAGTTCAATTAGTATTATATTCAATGTTTTGATTTGTGAATAAATGTCATCATGGAAGAAGTAATTTCATGGTTTCAACAGGCTTCTGTAGCTATCACTGATTAGTGCAGCATTTTAAATTAATGGTTCAAACAGAAATATCATATCTGTTAATTTTGCAATCCACAAAAACGATGAGAACACAAAAAAATAAAAAAAGATGAACACAACAAACATGCCAATTCCCAAAGTTTGGTTCAAAAAATTAACCACCAGATTCCAAATGAACAGAGGCTTGATTGACCATAGTAAAACTTTGAATATTTTGAATGTTGTATGGCCATAGTTCAATTTGAACCAAATTTGATGTGGTTACTTTACTTTTTTACATTTTTTTTGTACTGGGATATAGTTTATATACAGTGAATTGCACAGATTCAGTAAGTTTTGACAGATGCATACATCCATGCAACCCAGACCCCTATCAAGACATAAATTATTCCCACCACCACAATAAGATGCTTCATGCTTCGTTCCTTTTAGTTCCCTCTCAGAAGCAAACAGGGTTCTGATTTCTTTCACTATCCATTCATTTTTTTTCAGTCTTTGAACTCTATTAATGCAATCATACCATATATACTCTTTTGTGTCTGGTTTCTTTCACTCAGAAAATGGTTTTGAGGGTCACCCATTTTGTGGGGTTTATCAGTAGTTTCTCACAGATTGTATTCCCCAGAAAGACACAAAGATTCGCAAGCAGGGCATTGATTAAGGATGCCTCTTGGGATCTACAGCTCTGGAAGGGAAGGGAAGGAAGCAGAAATGAGCAGAGGGAGGAGTGAAGCTGTGAAGCAGCCTTCACACCAGCCTCAGCTAATCCCCAGGGGAGCTCCCTGTGATGGCCTCCCTGGGTGCATAGGTGGTTCAGTGGTAAAATTCTTGCCTCGCAATGGAACCTCTGGAGCCAGATGGCCTTTCAGAGTGATCTTAAATTGGGGCACATTCTGCCCAACCCTGTGTCGATCAGACATTGGACATGAACTGCCTCTCAGGAAGAAGGTGGTGTTTTGGGCAAGGCTGTTTCAGCCAACAAAGTTCTGTCCCTTTCCCTCCCAAAATGGTTGACTGCTGAGAGCTGTCTTCTAGCAGTGCTCCTAGCGGATGGGGAAATAAGTCCTTTATCCCTGAGGGGGGTTCTGGCAGCACTTTAAAATGTTTTCTTGTTGAGTAGTATTCCACTGATGGATATACCAAATATATTTTCCCCCTTCTCCTGTTGATGAACATTTGTTCCAGTTTTTGGTTATTATGAATAAAGCTTCTATGAACATTCTTGAACAGTTCTTTTAATGGATATGTGTTTTCACTTCTCCTGGATAAATGCCTGCAAGGAGAATTTCTGAGTCATAGGATAGGTGTATGTTTAACTTTATAGAAACTGCCAGACCAAATTTCCAAATTCCAAATTATCATTTTATACTCTGGCCAACAATGTATGAAAATCTAGTTGCTATATATTCTCCCCAACTGGTATGGGCAGTCTTTGTAATTTTAGGAAAGACTTGAAAAGTTTCCTGATCATTTGGATGGAAATGTCAGAAGGGATTTCTGCTTGGGTTAGAGTTTGGACTGGAAAAATTCTGAATTTATGATATACAAAAGACACAATTTCATATAAACTTCCATAGCAAAAAGTCACATTTAAGCTGTTGATTTCAACTCCTCTGTTATTTTGGAGGTGTACTTCTATATCCAAATTTATTTCAAAATTACTTTAAATTCTTAAAGTTCAAGTTGAACTTAAGACCTAACGTCAAGTTAAACCTCCTTAATGGTGAGGTTCTCCTGTATTTGAAAATGAATTATGGTGCACAGTTTTTTCCTAACAGGTTCCTTCAATAAAATACATTTAGATAATGTACTTTAATGTAGCTAATTTTTACTGTTCAGTTACTAACATACAAGGCTATGTTCTAATCAATTCACATGTATTACATCAGTTAATTCTTACAATTGATTCAGATAGATACTATTATTATCACCTCCATTTACAAATGAGGAAATGACAGGGAAATATGGAGCTGCTTCATCCATTCAACAAATATTTATTGATTGCCACCCATATGTAAGGAGAGAAGACTAAACAAAAAAGTCTTTCTTCATGGAGCTTGTATTCTAATAGTAGAAGAGGTGGATAGATAGTGTAAACAATTTCACTCTTGGGTTTTCAGTCCATATTTGTTACTTGGGATAGTAATTAGAAACACAGAATGACATAATGTATACAACTTACATTATTCTATGTTATTATACTATTCTACATTACACAACACAATAGGCATCCAGAACTGGATGTCTAAAAGTTGCAGATAATGGGTCCAGATACTCGTTTGAGGGTCAAGAATGGATCACAGGTCACAGTCCTTAGAGCTTATACTCACTTTGGGCTGTCACTGATTTAAGTGATTTCCTAAGAATTGTTTCTATAGTTAGGGTATGCTTGGTAGAAGTGGGCAATTTAGCTTTGCCAGTATAATAATTTTTTTAACTAATCTCAGTGTCCAATGTGGGGCTTGAACTCATGACCTCAAGATCAAGAGTCACATGCTCCACCAACTAAGCCAGCCTGGTACCCCTCCACTGTAATATTTTTAAATTATTTATGATATAGGTTTATAAAGGCCATATATTTTGATATATAAACTACATTTCTTGGGTTTTTTTTTTTTTTTTTTTTTTTTGGAAAAAAAAAGTGTATTTTTCTGGCTCTGGCCCACTCTGAACTCATCAAAAGGGAAAGTGTTAGTTAGCTTAACCATCTGGTTTCCTTCCTCAGCTGCTAAGGTCTCTTCTTGATCCCTGCTATGCCTCTCCCTCAATTCAAAGTAAATTTCACATATACTCTCCTTTCTCTAGTTGTCCATTTTTACTGAATAGATATTTCTTTCAAGTAGTTGTATTCCCACCTGTATTATGTATCTCTTGTGGAATAACAATATTACAACAAATTTATCAACTTAATACGTATTATCTTAGTTTTTGTGGTCAGGAGTTAGGGCACAACTCAGTGGAGTCCTCTGCTTAGAGTCTAAGGACCTCACAAACTGCAAGCGTCATCCAGGGTTGTGGTCTCATCTGAGGCTTGACTGGGGAAGGCTATGCTTCCAAGCCCAGGGAGGCTGCTGGCAGCATTCTACTCCTTGCAGAATGCCAGACTGGGAGCATCAGTTTGTTGCTGGCCTTGGGCTGGAAGTTGCCTTTTGCTTCTTGCCTCTCAACCCTCTCTGTATGGCAGCACACAACATGACATTCGCTTCTACAAAGCCAGGAAGAGAGGGTCTCCTCACAAGGCAGACATTATAATCTTACATAACACAAACATAATCCCATACATCCTTGCCATAGTCTATTGATTAGAAGCAAGTCACAGATCCCATTCATTCTCAAGGAAAGGGGCTTACACAGTGTTGTGAATATCAATCAGAGGGCTACCTTAGTATCTCTCCACTACACGTACAGTGTTAAGAAACTTTTCTTTTCTTTTTTTTTTTTTTAAGATTTATTTATTTAGTTGGGAGAGAGAGAGAGTGCATGCAAGCAGGGGGAGGGGCAAGGAGGAGAGCAGAGCAAACAGACTCCATGCTGAGCACAGAGCTCCATGCAAGGCTCCATCTCACAACCCTGAGATCATGACCTAAACTGAAGCCAAGAGTCAGACATTCTACAGACTGAGCCACCTGGGCACCCCATTAAGAAATATTTCTTGCATTACCTCAGTTAGTCAGATGTTTTATTCCTACAGAGGCAGAGTAAATTAGAACTCTCCCTCCAGTTTGTTAATCTATGTGAAGTGATTTGTGAGTTAATGGACATTTCTGTTCAGCTTTAGCACTGCTGTTTTTCAACCAAATCAATTTTTAACAAATATATATAGGCCAGTAATCTCAAAGGGTAAATTGCAGAGTTTTAACTGGGGACATCAAAAACATAAATGTATGTATTTATTAGATGCATATTAATGTGATTATGATAGTTTTCAGATCCTATGTTTTCTTAGTGAATCAAAAAAACATAAGGACTCATCTGTAAAGATTCTATTGACACAATTGCTTATCACTAGGCCTGACAGTAAAGCCCACAGTACTTTTATTACATCTTCAATTTCCTTTTCCTAGTTCCCTGGGTACCCACAGGACTAAATGATTCATTGGTAGAGATTATCTCCCTCCCTCCCTCCCTCCCTCCCTCCTTCCCTCCCTTCCATCCACCCTCCCTCCTTCTTTCCTTCCTTCCACCTGCCCTTCCTTTCTTCCTTTCTTTTTTCATATATAAAATACATAGCTCCTGAGCACTTACCCATATGCTTACTCTGTACTGGTATTAATAAGACATGGCCTCCAAATGACATTCAGTCCAGTGTAGTAGACAGATGAGGAGAGAGCCTTGAAACAAATTCCATGGGTGAAGTTGCTATAGAAATATATAGATTAAGGTCCCAGACCTTAAATCCCAGAGGATTTAACATCTAAGCCAAAATGCCTTCTAGAACATAAAATATAGGAGAACTGGAGGCCAAATTTCAAGAATCAATCAACCTATGTTGACATAGGAAATAAAAACCAAGGGTGAATGAGCCCTCGAGATAGTAATAAAAGAGGGAGACACACAGAGATTTTAGAATCAAGGCTTTCAGTAAGTTAGATAGAATATGGGATGAAAATAAGCTATGAATTTTTAGTAACTGCAGTGTTGTCAAGCTATGAAAGAAAAGTCTCATTCTGCAGATAGTAATATCAGTTTTCAGAGTATAGTAGCAGGTATTTCTATATTGCCATAAATAATGGAATACAACTAAATATTCATAGTGCTTTTGCATAAAAATGAAAAAGTCTAGATGAAATAGGGTAATATTTAACTTGTAAACAAAGCAAGAATTATCAACTAAAGTCACAGACTCAAATGGGAAATGTATAGTAATGTTGACTGTTTTATTAATAAACGTAGCTGAATATTGTATTCAGCAGTGGTTCAAAGAAATATATCACATATGTTTCATTGGTTCACAAAATAATACTATGTACTGTATATACACACCTACCAAGAAGGAATAGTGAAATCCTGCAGGCTTCATATGGGTTTTGGAATACTTTACAGCAAAACAAAATTCACAGCATTTTCTCCCGTTACATATTTGTCTTTTAAATACAACAATAAAATAATCAGGTAAAATTTGCTTCTATCTTGTATATTGGGCTCTCCCCTCCCCTGTAGAAATTTCCCTTGTGCATTCTCATAAGAAGTTGGGGAATAAAACTGCTTCAATAAAAAAGCCTTATTGCTTGGGAGAAGGGTGTGTAGGTTTAAAATGGCAATATTCCAGGCCCATTTTATATGTCTATTTATTAATTTTGTGATTATATGATTTCTCCCTGAATAAATCTTGTTTTGATAAAGATTAAAACACCTGCAAGAGATTCTGAACACCTGCAAGGTGCCTCTCCCACCCCACCCCTACCCCTCACCTCTCAGCTTCCATCTTTATCACCTGTTTGGAGGATGTGTCAACTTTCCTTAATTGAGAAGTAATTTGCAGTTAATAAAATCCATTTTATATTATAAAGCCTCTTTAATATGTACAACTTTCCCTAGAAGGTTGTGTTACTTGGAGGCATTTCTTAGATTTAGATTTAAATTGTAATCAAATTAAATATGTTTTTAGGAACCAATCGTACAGAGTTTTTTTTCTGTTTTAAAATACCAGAAGTGGGGTGCCTCCATGGCTTAGTCCATTAAGCATCTGGTTTAGGCTGAGGTCATGATCCCAGTATTCTGGGATCTAGCTCACATGGGGCTCCCTGCTCAGCAGGGAGTCTGCTTCTCCCTTTACACCCCCCCCCCCCCCACTCATGCACTCACTCTCTCTCTCAAAATAAATAAATAAATCTTTCCAAAAAAATAAAATAAAATACCAGAAGCATGAAAGTAAGGAGCAGCTGAGTTAAGCCTGTTGAATATGAGAAACTATTTTGTGATTCCCTTAAGTTGCTATTTGGAGTTTTAAAGATACCATTGTACTACAAATAAAAAAAATATTACAGTAAATAATTTTACTCTAAAGGAAACAAAAATAAGCATAAGATAGGAGTTCATCTGGTTTTAGTTCTAGGATGCTGAGCTATTTAATAATGGAAGTGCTTTAAATAACACTAAAAATGAATCTGAATTTTTCCCTGAATGCAAAACAGTAAGTTTTAAACTCACCTCTCCATAGGGCCCCTGAGTGGCTCAGTTGGTTAAGAGTCTGACTCTTGATTTCTGCGCAGTCATAAACTCAGGGTCATAGGATGGAGCAGCTCCTCCAGCATCTGGCTCCTCACTGGAGTCTGCTTGGGATTCTCTCACTCCCTTTCTCTTTGCCCTCAGCCCCGCTTGCATGTTCTCTCTCTCTCTCTCTCTCTCTCTCTCTCTCTCGCCTACGTGTACTCTCCCTCCCTCTCAAAAAAAAAGTAAATTCACCTTTCTACTAGTAAATTTCTTCAGCTCTTCTAACTTCCAGGTGGCTCTGTTTTTCATTTTGAATTGTCTTTACCTACATTCCAATTACTTTTTCCATTCAAAAGTGTAGACCATTCATTCTCTCATTGAGTCAGTCCCTGCTTTTCACATGGATGAATGGAGGTATTGAATATACCAAAGCAGTGAATCACCTCTCTTGATTTTTAGTTCTTTTGTTTGCACCCCCTTTTTTATTCCCCTTCTTCTCTTTTCTTTTTCTTTTTTTCATCCTCATCAGTTTAATACTTACTTTAATGTGTGAATATATCCTTAAAGCAATCTTCCTGCCGACCAGCCTGCCGGCCTCCCTTCCTTCCTTCCTTCCTTCCTTCCTTCCTTCCTTCCTTCCTTCCTTCCTTCCTTCCTTCAAAATAAATGCAGTTAGGGTTTTAAATATACCTCTAATCACCACATTAACATCATCCCACATGTTCTGTGATACTTTCATTGTTGTGTAGTTCTAAACATTTTATAAGTTACAACTGGATTTCCTTGTTTTTCTTAGGAGTACATTTTTTTT
This sequence comes from Canis lupus dingo, assembly GCF_003254725.2. Classification (NCBI taxonomy): domain Eukaryota; kingdom Metazoa; phylum Chordata; class Mammalia; order Carnivora; family Canidae; genus Canis; species Canis lupus. The sequence goes on from NC_064243.1 coordinate 35,208,725, forward strand.
AATTTCCAAAAATACATGGGAGACATTTTTGTTTCTGTTTTTAACTATTTTTCTTATTGATTTATTTGAAATAAATACATCTAATTATGGTCAGAGGTTGTGGATTGTTTAATATGAAGTCTTCAAAAATATTGGGATTTTGTGTATGATCCAGTATTAACTCAGTGTATAGTTGCTATTTCTTGAGTACAGGTCTCTACATACATCTACAGTCAAGCTTGTCAATTGGATTGTTCAAATCCACAACCCTAAAATACTTTGCCTGCCCGATCTTAATACTTTTTGATGATATGTTAAAATCCCTCCATATTATTGCAGGTTTGTCAATTTATCCTTGCAATTCTATTAGTTTTTGCTTTTCATATTTCAAGGTTCTGAGCATAGGGGGGTATACCAGTTAATAATTTGTACATGTATCTTCTTGCTGCTATTTTTATCCTTATATAATAGATCCATCTATTCTATTTATTATTTTGACTTCAATCTTAATTTATCTATTTTAAAAAAGATTTATTTATTTTGGAGAAAGAGCAGGTGTGGCAGGGGAGAGGCAAAGGGAGAGGGAGAAAGAGAATCCTCAAGAAGAGTCCCCACTGTGTATGGAGCCCAACATGGGTGGGCTCAATCCTAGGACTCTGAGATCATAATCTGAACTGAAATCAAGAGTCAGATGCTTAACCAACTAAGCCACCCAGGCACCCCTATCATTAATATTGATATACTAATTTTCCTTTGGTATTTGGTTGGTATGCATTTTTCATACTTTTATGTTCAGCTTTTGCTATTTTGAGTGTATATCCTAAAGTTGGCAGAGAGAGAGAGAAAGAGAGACAGAGAGAGAAAGAACTATAATATTTCTGCTTCTTTCAATCTTTTAGTGTCTGTAGTTAGATAAGTATATTCCTTTCACATTTATTCCAATTACTGATTTGGTCTTGCCTTGACAATCTTAATTTGTATCATCAATTTTACCATGCTGTATTTTCAATTATTTGACTTAGTGAATGTTTATCTGGGTATAGAATTCTAAGTTGACAGTTATTTCTTTGTAACATTAAGAAAATATAATTCTGTTGACTTTCTTTGACTTACTGGGATTCTTTAATTTGACATCTGTCTTGTCCACTTACTACTTTCAAATTTTTTTCTGCATTCTTGACTTTACTAGGATGTGTCTATATTTTTTTTCTTGGTGACACCTAGGATTGTTTTCATCCTCCCCGTGGATGTCTAGTGAACATTTACTAATTGATCTTATAATTTTCCACTCTAAACCCACTCTACTCACTGTTGTCTCATTTTGATTAATGGTAATTTGGTCTTTCCAGTTGCTCATAAAAATTTTGAAGTCATCCTTGCTTCATCTCTTTTCTCTCATGCCCCACATTCAATCAACCCATGAAGAAATTTAGCTCTACCTTAAAATGGATCCAGAATCCAGGTACATTTCCCCATTCCCACTGCTGCCAAACTGGTCTAAGTTGCTGTCATTTCCTTTCTGGATTATTCCTGTAGTAGCTCTCCTGTTCTCTCTGCTTCCAACCTTGTCTCCCCTGTCCTCTAGTTAGAAGCCATAGTGATCTTAAAATATGTCAGATCATGTCACATTGGGGGGGGGGGTGTCAAAACTGTTATTGCTTCCCCTTCTCACTCATGGTAAAGCCAAACTCCATGGTCAACTACAAGGTATTACAAGGCTTATAATCCCCTTCTCATCTGCCTTTCCTTTAGTACTCCAGCCACACTGGCCCCTTAATGTTCCTTGAACATATGGCATGCTCTTATCTTTGTATTAACTGGCCTTTGTGCTTGGAATGTCTTTCCTCCAGATAGCCACATGGCTAACTCCATCACCTCCTTTAAGTCTGTGTTCAAATAGCACCTTTACAGTGAGAACTACTCTGATAGTCCCATGCTAATCCAATCTCCTATTCTCTATTTCATAGCACTTTTCATCTCTAAACTGCTATCAAATTTACTGATTTATTGTGTTCATCGCTTATTTTCTGTACTTTCAGTAAATATAAGTTCTACGAGTACAGATATTTTTACTTTGTGTTTAATCTATGTATCAAATATTTAGAACAGGGCCTGGTACAAAGGAGAAGCATAATAAATATTTTCTGGGTGAATGGTGAACCAATAAATAATTCTTATTTATACAGAACTACCATATACATAATATAGGTCTTATGTATTTTCACAGCATAGGAATACAATAAGATAAAGTTACAACCCAAATGTCAAGTAATTGGTAAATGGTTAAACAAACTTTACTATAGCCATACAATGGAACACTACTCAACAAAAAAGAACAAACAGTGTTACATACAACATTATGAATATCAAAAACATTAAGTGAAAGAAGCCAGTTATAAAAAAAACTACCTATAGTGTTATCCCATTTATATGAAGTTTTAGAAAAGTCAAAACAATAGGGATGGAAAGCAGGTCAGCAGGACAAGATAGAACTCTTGAGGGCTCTCAAAGTTTTCTAAAACTTTATTGTGGTGGTAGTTACACTATATTTTTACTAAAACTCATTGAACTGTTTACATAAAATGAGTAGATTTTAGAGTTTGTAGATTATTCCTCAAAAAGCTGTAAGCAATAAACAAACAAATAAATGCAGTTTAGACTATCCACTTATTATCAAAATTTAATCTTTCTTTGATTTAGGAAGCATGCCACAGTCTGGAGACATCTTCAGAATGAATTGCTGATTCTGTGTTGGAAACAAGCAGATTTGTTAATTAATAAAGTTCAGAGCCTTCTCTGTAGCAGCCTGTTATTCATCCTTAACTCTTGGTGGAATAAATCTCTATCATAGTGCTCGCTGTTATAATCATTTACATTTACTTGTAAGTCACAATACCTACCCTCCACCTATATTAGACCAGATATATATATATATATATATATTCCACACCATGAACTCCTGCCAGAACAGGATCTGCACGTCACTTACTCATGTCCTATACACTACAGATATTGGGCTTATGGGAGGTGCTCAGTAAATGTAATTGAACAAGATAATTATTCGTAGCATGGCATATAAAGGCAAATTTACAGTAATTGACAGACTTGATATTATTTTGCTATGGAGTCTGTATACTATATCAAAATCATACATATAATTCTAGATGAATTTTTTATCCATACTTTAAATTGCTATAATTATAAAGGTAATATAAATGCTTATTCTTTTATTCATCACATATGCATTGAATGCCATCTATGTGCCAGATATTTTGGCAGGTCCTAGGGATGGACATGATGGTTAATAAAACAATGATTTGGGGGCTCCTGGGTGGCTCTGTAGGTTAAGTGTCTGCCTTTGGCTCAGGTCATGATCTTAGCATCCTGGGATCAAGCCCAGTGTCAGGCTCCCTGCTCAATGGGGAGTCTGCTTCTCCCTTTTCCTCTCCCTCTGTCCATCCTCACTGCTTGTGCTGGTGTCTGCTCTCTCTCTCTCTCTCTCTCTCTCTTTCTCTCAGAAAAATAAAATCTTGTAAACAACAACAACAACACCACTAGTGACTTGGACCTTACTTTAAGCAATTATTTTATGTAAATTGGGTAGCAACTATTAAAGATGTCTTTAAGGATTGGTCTCTGTAGATTTTGATCAGTAATTAAAGATTATTAATTTTATAGCAGTAGTCAGAGTCATAGACGCTGCAGATGAGTAATTTATCTTTCTTGCGGAATGAAGTGCAATGAATTACATACTATTTCTCCCGGAGTGGAGAAAATTTGGGGGAAAGGAAATTCCAGCACCATCCCATAAGGTCTTATTTTCCTGGATAAATCTTCCAACTGTCCAACTCAATCACTAAGTAAGCATACGTGAGATACACCACACCCTCTGCAGAGACTCACTCAGGGCAAGGCAGGGGCAAGGTATTTTGATAATCTTAGCTTGAGCAAGAAGTAGAAGGAAAACTCAGGATATAAATAATATAAAATATGAGAACAATAGGAAAGAAAATCCTGTTTTACAGGTTTGTTTCCTGTTCTAATACTTGGGGAATGTGTTTTTCTCTCCTACTGATGTTTCATATAACTAGAATGCCCAAAGTTGTAATTCTTTTCTTAACCAAAATTCTCCTTCGTCTGTTTATACTATCATGGTAAAACTACAGTCTCTCAGAAGTGTCCAAATAAAAGGCATAGGGAGCATTTGGTTGCAATGCTATAGAATAACATTTTTAAAAAGTAACCACTAGTTACATATATGGAATTTCAACTGAAATTATAAGATCCAGTAAAACTCATATTTGCATTTTAGTAATTATATTTTTCTAAATAAGCTTCATTTCACAAAATGTAGCCAAGTTTTGGAGTAGTACAAAGTTTTAAAAAACCTGGCAGATATTATACTAAAAAAGCACTTTAGTACTTAAAAATGTTTGCTAATGTATTAGCTTTTAGTTTCTGAGTTATGTTTTTTTTTTGAGTTATGTATTCTTTTACATGGTTTTTAGAACCTCTTGTGTTAAAATTGCCTTCTAACTTTAAAAATTGCCCTCTAGTGTGCTTGTCTCGGAGATATATATACTAAAAAAATAAAAATAAAAAATATTGCCCTCTAGCACCTCCATCAGCAGAACAGAGAAGACAGTTTTCTGTTTTTAATAAATCTGACAATGGTAAATAGAGTAATTGGCTAAAATAATGGTTTTAGATGACCTGTGAATTTCTGTTATTTCTTCTAACCATTGTATCTAGAAAACTAATACATTGGAAACAAAAATCCTATTTGGGAAATTACTCAGTTTTAATCATTAAGTTTCATTTCCTTCCCTCTAAGGGTTTTTCTTTGACTGTAATTCCCCTTGGTCAGGGAAATGTCTGTGATTCACCGAATTTCCACGGCCAAGTCCAGGAATAAAGGTGCCAATTAAGAGAATCTTCATTTACCTGTTCCTGGCCACCACCAGCCACATTGCTTCCTGGGCCACCGCTGTTCTGACCAGCCATCTCTTCTGCTGGGAGTCTGCCTACCTCTTCTTCCTATTCAACTGCTGGTGTCTCAAAATGAGTCTTGCAGCATCTGGCCAAAGCAGAACCGCCCCCCCCCCCCCCACCCCCAGGATGTGTACTCATGGCACTTATGCTCTGAGGGAGAAAGACCTCACTCTTCTGTTCCAAGCTTAGATATGGCCACTTAGAAAAACCTGGCAGTCACCTAAAGGATAGGATTTGGTAGCGGTGACTCTTCTAATTATACAGCATCTTCTCTAGCCACCAAATTATGTGTCTACAATTTGGACTTTGACCTAGTAGGTACAGACTTTTCCACAAATGGATGGCTAAAGTTTAGATTACTTTTATTTTATCTAGTAGATCTAGTGATCTTCATCCACCAGGGCTGCAAATATAACTTTGGGTACCACAGGTAGGAGAGCTTCATAACTCCAAATCAGACCAGTGAAATCTGTGTGATAAGGTAAGATGCTTGAAAACCTCAATATGGGCATATAACCTCTTTGTCAAAAGGCAAACCAGATTCAGTAAGGGGAAATTCTATTTAACTCATGCACTCAGTTTAACTTCTTTCTGGGAATACACAAATCTTTCAGGAATTGAAAGATATTTAAGACTGTAGGGTGGAAAAATCAGTAGATGGCATCCTTCTATATTTTTAGGAAAGCTTAACATAGACTATTCCTCAATTTCAGTCATGGTACGATCTGATGACAGCATATTATAAAGGATGAAAGTAGTGGTATGCTGAAGGCAGCTCATATAAGCCAGTTGTTAAATTTCCAGGAATTTTGCAAACCAGTTGACATAAATTTTGCAAGCCAGTCGACTGCTTGTTGAATTGGCCATTGTAGGAGTATTTATCTTAGGAAATTGGCAAATACTATGTACAAGTCACAAATCAGTCTTGTTTCCCACCCCTAGACAAACCCCAGTGTTGAGTATTTACTAGGATACCACTGGATAAGAGTTTGGTTTAGAAATACAGACCAAAGAGCAGGACCAATGGGGTAAATGCTGAGGAATTATAAATAGACGGCTTTTTCAGAGTTAGATGTTGGCACTAACCTTATTTAGCATTTTTATAAACTCCCTGGAGGGATGCCTGGGTGGCTCAGTCGGTTAAGCATCTCTCTCAGTTTAAGTCATGATCCCAGGGTCCTGGGATCAAACCCCATATCTGGCTCTCTGCTCAGTGGGGAGTCAGCTTCTCCTCCCTCTGCCCTTTCCACTGTTCTTGAGTACTCTCTCTGTCTCTCAAATAAATAAATGTAATCTTAAAAACAAAAAAACAAAAAAAAACAAAAAAACAACCTCCCTGGAAAGAGGCAATATGCAGAGAAATGTCCGTGTTTTTCCGATGACATTAAATGCTACCACAGTTAAACTATAAACTATAGGATTAACACCCAGAGCCCTTACTAATATTGTAAATTGGCTGAATAATAGATTATCTCTGTAAGGAAAGGAAAAGGCAATTTGGGGGGAAATTATCTTAAAATACTCGTCAGATGATAAATTCTAACCTTTACATGATGACTATAAATGGCATTCATGGATTTCTGTAGATTTTTTCTATGTTCATTAGTATAATTTGTTAGCCGTGATAAATAGACAACAAAGTAGCATAACTGTCGCACCCTTATAAAGAAACCTGGATGTACACTTATTACAGTTTTGGTTGACATGTTTCAAGGATAATGTAATGGAACTGGAAAAGTTTTAGAGAAAAGTGTGTAACCTGATCGGGGGATTACAGGAATCTCAGATGAGGCTCAGATTATATTAACTAGCAAATCCTGAAAGGTTTTGAATAAGGTAAATATAGATGGATTTAGCAAATCCTGAAAGAACAGAACTACAGAGTACTACCCCTTTGATGTTTCAAATAAGAATTTGTAGAATAGAAATACATTATAATTTCTCTAGGAAAAGAAGTAATGATAGCAAAAATAGCCTCAAGTTTAACCTTTGTCAATGAAAAAAAATCATTAAATTTACATAACTTTTGAAGATTTATTTATTTATTTATTTATTTATTTATTTATTTATTTATGTGAGAGTGAGCACAAGCACAGGTGGGGCAGAAGGAGAGAGAGAGAATTTGAAGCCCACTCCGTGTGAGCGCAGGAGTCCAGTTCAGGGCTGGATCTCACCACCCTCAGATCACAAAACCGAGAGTCCCACGCTTATCTGACTGAGTCACCCAGGCACCCGGACATTAATGTGTTTTTAATATGCAAAATTTACTGTATGTTTCTTATGATGAATGACCCCCCCCTTATCAGTTAGGCTTGATCAATGGAAGGAAGAATGTGAAGTTCTCTCCTCTCAATTTAAGTTGAGAAAACACTTAACTTGCATTTTTGTTGTTGTTTTAAGGGAAAATTCATTAGCATAAGAAAGAGCCATTATAATTGCTTACCCTCACTGATGAGTCCCCAGGTGGGATGTGTTCCCAAAATACAACAGGTTTGCCCTTTAAAAAAGAAATGTAGTTGACTGATTTTGTTGTCCTAATTAGAACTCACATCTTGGTCAATCTTCAATTTCATAAAAAAAAAAAAAAAAAAATCAGGTTTCTTAAAAATGAATTAGGCAAAGGGAAGTAGATAACTGATCACACTATTCTAGGGGGAAAAAGTCTTCACAATAGATGGTAGACTGGGTGTGAACAAAATAGGGCAACTTACATAATTATGATGAAACAGACAAGCATATGTCTTTCAAAAACTAAAGCAAGACTGTGTATGATCTTAATATTACAGAAAAAAATTTCATGCTTAGGGTATTAAATAACTATTATTTTATAATACATATAATGTTATAAATGTATTATAAGATACATATAATGTTATATGTATTATGTAGTTTAGAGTGGAATGTCTAGGATAATCTAAAAAGTGAAAGCTGTGGCAAGGGACCTAAATATATTGCGGTTATTATTTTTTTACTTTCTAATGAAATATATACATTCAGAAAAATGCACAAATCATAGTACAGAGCTCAGTGAAATTTCATAAAGTGAACACATTTATGTGACTACTACCCAGTCTTACGCACTATGATAGACATAGTGCACTACATATACATATAGATTACTCATCAATTGTAAATACCAAGAGTATTTATCTGTATACATGTTTTTAATAAGTCTGGGGTTGAGATTTGCTTATGGGAGGATTTAATTCAACTTCTGCGGAATGTTCGCTTCTAGAACAAATTACCGATTGTTTTTGTTCTCACCTTTTTGTATATTTTAAACACCTTGACCACAAGGTTTCAGAGATTTCACAGTGATTCTTTTCAAACACAGGAGTAGTGAGCTTTCCTGGAGTTTAGGTGGTGGAGAGCAAGGCCTGTCCTTTGCTGATCCCACGCACAGATCCATCTTTTTCAGATTTATTGTTCAACATACCTGAGGACCCTAACTTTTTTTTTTTTTTTTTTTTTTTTTTTACTGTTTGTTAAAAGGAAGATAGTTTTTAAAGCGAGGAAAGCCCCACAGCCCACAGAGAGCTTCAAGTGCTGCAGTACTGCCAAGAGAACGTGAGGAAGAAATCAACTTTAAAGAACACATTTTGTTAAATTAAGTACCGTGACTAAGTACTTTAATTCCTTTTCTTGGAGCCCTAAAGGATCCTTTGACATTGAACCTTTTAAGTTGAGCGGGAGTCGCCTGAAGTCTCTACTACCCCGGGTGGTGGTGGGCGGGGGTGCCGCGGGCCCGCTGGGCCTCTCCCCGCCGTACCACTCAGACCCCTGCCCCCTTCCCCGTCCTCCCCTCCCCTCGCCCTCCCCCTCCCCCTCCCCCGCCCTCCTCCCCCGTGACCCTTGACCCCAGCTAATCTGCATAGAGGAATGACAGGCATCCGCCGGGCAGGATCCGCCTCGCCGGCCGCGGCCGGCCGGGCTGGGAGACCCGCGCCGGGGAGAAGGTGAGGGCACCGGGCGGGCGGCTCCGCGCAGCCCGGGCAATGCGCGCTTGGAACCCTGCCTGCGCGCGGACCGATGCCCGAAGGACCGGAGGAGCCGCGTGATCGCCAGACCCGGCCCCGAGGCCCGGGCCATGGGCCAGACCTCGGTGTCCACGCTGTCCCCGCAGCCCAGCAGCGGTGAGTCCGGGGCGCACGGGGCGCCCCCGCCGCGCGGGCGCCGGGCTTGCTCGGGGCCGCCGGGCCTGCGGCCGCCGGGCTGCGCGGGCTGCGCGGGCTGCGGCGGGCTCGGTGGGCTCCTCCGCGGGCTCCGCGGGCTCCGTGGGCTCGGCCCGACCCGCCGGGCCCCGGGACAAAGCCGAGAGGTAGCGCGGCCCGGACTCTTTGTCGCGGAGACGTGGAATGCGCCCTGGGACCCAGCCGACTTTACCTTAAAGGCACAGGCTCCATTTTCCCGAGCGAGGTGCCTCGCCCGGGCGTTTTCTGTGAATTTCCTCCGAGCGAGCCTGAAAGTTACGGGAAACGCCGTTTGCGTCTTGCGGTGTTTTTAAAACGCGAAAACTTAAGAGAGCGCGGTAAACGCGCCAGCAGGCTTTTCTGTATTTACGCTTTGGCTTCCGAACAGACTAGAGCTGAATCCTTTCAAGCCTGTCAACTGATTGATGGTTTGTTTTCGGAGTAGAAGTGCTGAGCGCTTTCTCTTATCCTGGCCGAAGTCTGAGTACTTAGGAACTCACTTTTGAAAGGCTTGACCGTTTCAAACGATAATTGAGGCTGCGCACCGGCGCTCCCAGGCTGCGGGGGGCGGCCCCGGCCAGCTCGGGCCTCCGGGGCTAACACTCGCTTCGTGGAATCGTGCGTGACGTGCCCGAGTTGCAGCGCTCTGCCTTAAAAGTTTGTTTTTTTCCATTTTCTTTGAGAAAGGGGAAGGAAGGTACGCCTGGCATTTCTCCAGCGGGCGAGGGATAAACAACTTTTTGGTGGCGTTCCTTGTGATTGGATAATGAAATGAATTTAAAAGGTCCTATTTTGATATTTTTCCATCAACCTTTAAAACGCACACACACACACACACCCAAACCTCAAAGGGGCCATTTACGTTATTCCTTGAGATATCTGATACACTTTTTAAATTGTGTAAACATTAACAGGATCTTGCTGAAAGGAAGTGACAGGGCACAGATGAAGGTTTTTTTTTTTTTAATCAGCTCCAGGATGTCTCCCAACTAGATAGCCTTCTATCATTCCAGCTTCCCCCCCACATGGGTTGGTTTGTACTGCAGAGCTTCACACCCTAAAAAATCAGAAGCTTTTGCTGGGGCTTATGTTAATGCCCACAAAAGAAAAACCTATGAAGAAGAAAAATCAGAATCCCAAATAAGATCACACCTTCCCTGCCTGTTGATGACAGGGTTGTACAGTGCCCCCAGAACATCAGAGACTTCATATTGATGGCTTTTGGGGATGGGATGGGGGGCGGGGGAAGATGACTTTAGTAAACTCTCTTGTGCAAGTGAAGCTTAGTTTCCTTTGTCTTAGTTTATTTATTTATTTTTCCTTTGTCTTAGTTTAAAGCAGAGTGACTTTTTTTTTTATCATTTTAAGGAAGAGTTGATATTTTAAATTTCTGCACTAGTAAAGCATAGAATTAAATCGGTACTTGAATACAACAGGTATAAAGTACTGCCCTGAACTTAGTTCTTTTGCTGCAAAATATTGTTAGGGTTAATATTAGAAAGGTGAATTTTGCCTTTACGGAAAGCAAGGAATATTATCACATAGACGATCACTAAGAAGCGGAGCAGACTCTTCCAATATGACTGTCCTAGCCGTTACCCAGTACAGCAAAAAATACCCAGGTTGCTATAATTCCCAATAAAATGACTAATCACGTTGAGATATTGTGCAGCTGATTTATACAAAAGGTAATTTAAACAAAAAGTTATGCTTAACCATAAAAGATACTTGATTTGGGCTTTTGTAAAATAATCATTATAGGCCGCAAGTTAACTTGCTTTTCACTCTCTTGATTTTAGGCTCTTTTGAACTTTTCAGCTTAGGGCTGTATCTATTTCTCCAGGTTTTAGGAATACTATTAATCATTATTTCTGAAAACATGCAGTTAGAGCCATTATTTCTGTTTCTTTTTTTAAACAATTGACATATGATTAACATACCATGAAATTCTGCTCACTGAAAATGTACAATTCGTTATTTGTTAGTGTATTCACAGTGTTGTACAACCATCAATCTCTTTTCCCAGCTTACTCAGCCCTAATGAACCACTAATCTACTTTCTGTCTCTGTAGATTTGCTTATTCTGAATGTTTTGTATGAGTGGAATTACCAAATGCCCTCTTGTGATTGACTTCTTTCACGTGGCATAATGTTATCAAGGGTCATCCGTGTATAAATACTTCATTTCTTTTCATTGCCAGCTAGCACTCCACTGTATGGATGTACCACATTTTACCTATGTTTTGGTTCTGTGAATAGTGCTGCCATGAGCTTCGTGTACAAGTTATTGGTGAACATATGTTTTCATTTCTCTTTGGCATATTTCTAGGGGTGGAATTGCTGGGTCACATGGTAACTGTATGTTTATGTTGTGTTTTAAGGAAGCGCCAAGTAGTTTTCCAAAGCAGCTATTACCAGTTTACATTCTCTTCAGCAATGTACGAAGGTTCCAATCTCTCCATGTCCTTGCCAATACTTGTTATTTATCTTTGTGATTATAGCCATCCTGGTAAATGTGAAGTTGTATCTCATTGTGGTTTTGATTTGCATTTTCCTAATTACTAATGACATTAAACATCTTTTCATGTACATGTTGGCCATCTGTATGTCTTCTTTGGAAAAATGTCAATTTGGATCCTTTGCCCAATTTTAACTGGATAATTTGACTTTCTGTTATTGGAATAAAAGAATTCTTTATGTACTAGAGATAAGTCATTACCAGATATGTGATTTACAAATACTTTCTCCCATTCCGGTTGTCTTTTCACTTTCTTGATATGGTTTGCAATTCAGAATTTTGAAATTTTGATTATTTCCATTTTTTTCTTTGTATTTTTGGAGTTATAGATGAGAAACCATTGCATAACCAATGTCAAGAAGGTTTACACCTGAGTTTTCTTCTAAGAGTTTTATAATTTTAGCTCTTACATTTAGGGCTATGATACATGTCAAGTTAATTTTTGTGTGTGGTGTGTTGTAGGGTTCCAATTTCATTCTTTTCCATGTGGATATCTAGTTGTCCTGCACCATTTTTTGAAAAAGATTATTCTTTCCCTATTCATTTGTGTTGGCACCTTGTCAAAAATCAATTGACAGTATACGTAGTAAGGGCTTATTTCTGAACACTTCTGTCACGTTGATCTGTATGTTTATTAATATGCCACACTGTATAGATTACTGTAGCTTTGTAGTAAGTCTTGAAACAGAAGAGTATGTCTTCTTTATTCTTTAAAAAAATTTTTTTTTGTTTTTTAAAGACTTTATTTTGAAGTAATCTCTACACTGAACATGGGGCTCGAACTCACAACCCTGAGATCAAGAGTTGTGTGCTCTACCAACTGAGCCAGCCAACTGCCCTAACTTTGTTCTTCTTTTGCCAGATTCTGTTTGCTATTCTAGTCCCCTTGGATTTTGAATGAATCAGTTGTCTTGTCAGTTTCTGCAAAAAAGCCAGCTGGAACTTTGGTAGGGATTGTGTTGAATAACACTGTTCTCTTAACAATATGAAGTCTTAAAAACAATATGAAGTCTTTCAATCTGTAAACACTAATGCTTTTACATTTGTTTAGATCGTCTATGATTTCTTTCCACAATATTTTGTAGTTTTCAATGTATAAGTGTTGGTGTTTCTTTGTTAAATTTATCCATATATATTTTATTATTTTTGATGCTATAATAAATGAAATTTTATTCTTATTTCATTTTCAGAATGTTACTTGCCGGCATATAGATATACAAAAATAAATTTTTGTGTGTTGATCTTATACCCTGAAAACTTGTGGAATTCATTTTTTTAGTCCCAATAGCTTTTCAGTGTATTCCTTAGGATTTCTACATACAAGATCTATATACAAAGTCAGGTGCAAATAGATATAATTTTACTTCTTGTTTTCCAGTCTGAATGTCTTTTATCTCTTTTCCTTGCCTAATTGCCTTCACCCATTATACACTATCATGTTGAAAATGGAAGTAGCAAGAGTGAACTTTTTAAAAAAAATGTAACAGAACATTTAATTACATCAGTTTCCTATCAACACACTAGTCATTTAATGATGCTTATGTTGGCCATTTCCATTGGTGAGCAGGGGGCTCTTCTACTAAAAGCTCCCATGATTTCCACTGTATCATTTTTCTTGCCAGACTTCAGCCTGAAGAATCACCTCTTCTAGTTGGCCACCCCGAAGTTGGTCTTCTAATTTCTTAACATCTGGTTCTGCTTTAGCCATACTCAGCTTCTCATTTGTAATCTATTCTGTATACTTTCTCTATGCTGCATTTTTAGGAATTTGCTCAAGAACATTAAGAATCTTTGTGTACAGTATTCTTAGCCTCTTGTGTGACTCACATAACGGCCAGACCCACAAGGCTGGTGGTCTTCTTCAGCAAAGCTGCCATGACAGAGCCCAAGAGTGAATGTTCTTGGCTTCTCCCTGAGAAGGGGGAAAGCAATCAGTTTTTACCATTTACTGTCATATTAGCTGTGGGTTTTGCAGTGATGCTGTTTATCAAAAAGTTCCCTTCTGTTCCTAGTTTGTGAGCATCTTTATCATTCAAGAGTCAAAGGCTTTTTCCCCCCTCTGTTGAGATACTCATATGGCTTTTTGTCCTTCATTCTATTAATATGGCATAGTACATTAATTGATTTTTAGATGTTAAACCAAGTTTGCATTCCTGGGATAAAGCTCATGTGGGTATGGTGTATAATTCTTTATAAGTGTTGCTGGATTTGGTTTGCCAGTATTAGATCCATTATTTCTAAGTGCAGGCTCAACAGATATGTCTCTAAATAGGGTGGCTTTGGTACCCTCTGGCCTCATACCCTAGAAGCATTGAGACTTCAGTATTCCCCTTGCCAACTACTACGAGGCCTGGCAGATTGGACACAAATGTTTGTTGAGGGGTGCCTGGGGGGCTCAGCAGTTGACTTAGGTCGTGATCCCAGAGTCCTGGGATTGAGTCCTGCATCAAGCTCCCTGCGGGGAGCCTACCTCTCCCTCTGGCATGTCTGCCTCTCTCTCTCTTTCTCTCTCTCTCTCTCTCTCTCTCTCTGTCTCTCATGAAAAAATAAATAAAATCTTTTTTAAAAAAAATTTGTTGAATATATCAATGAATCACCAAATATTCTCAATGAACAGCCTGATCACTTTAAGCCAATGACCATATGAATGAGAGTTATATTTGTTTTTTACCTCAAGGATTGTTACTCTGGCTTTGTTGTCTTAAGGGTGGTATCTAAGTCTAGTAACTATTTCTTCTGTCTTCTTCAGTACCATCTCCCCCACTGTGTCACACAGACCAACTCTTGGCAGCTTCGCCTCAGCCCTTGAGTTAAAAGAGCAGAGAAAGCCACTCTTTAATTTTTAGAAAATGAAGGAACAAGTGAATAAGTGAATAAAGTATTCAGCATCACACCTAGGCCATGATAGAACGTCTATCTATCCATGTTGTTGGGTTTTCATATTTTGGTCAGGGCCCAGGTCCTGCCCAGAATATTTATCCATTTCTATGTAAACCTGGTGTAAGAAGAAATCATGAAAGCAAAAATATATAGAGTTTATTTTCCTTTATGAAAATAACATGCACATGATCAGAAGTAAAACTTTAGAAGACAATTCAGGCTAAAAGTAAGTTTTTCTCCCTCCCAGAACCCCAGTCTCTTCCCAATTATAACCCAGAATGAGCAACTTTTTTTGTTTTCATTTCAGAAAGTTTTCATTCAAGTATGTATCTTTATCAAAACACCAGCAAGACATTTTATATAGTTATTGCTCTGGTGTTTAAGTTTTTTGTGTACTACAACTACAAATATCTGTATTGATATTTTTAATCCTATAAATAAGCAATTCTATAATATGTAGATATAATTTTTAGAAGAACTCTATTCTTATATTTTATGTTTGTATTTTTTAAAAAGATTTCATTTATTTATTTGAGAGAGAGAGAGCACAGCTGGGTGAGGGGCAGAAGGGGCAGCAGGCTACCTGCTGAGCAGGGAGCCCAGTGTGGGGCTCGATCCCAGGACTCCAGGATCATGACCTGAGCCGAAGGCAGATGCTTAACTGACTGAGCCACCCAGCCACCCCTATGTATTTATCTATCTATCTATCTATCTATCTATCTATCTATCTATCTATTATCTATCTATCTATCTATCTATCTATCTATCTATCTATCTATCTATCTATAGAAAGAAGCAGGAGGGCAAAGAGGGAGAGAGAGAAAATCTCAAGCAAACTCCCTACTGAGCACAGAGCCCCACACGGGGCTCGATCCCATGACCCTGAGATCATGACCTGGCACCCAGGTGCCCCACATTTGTATTTTTATATTATATCAGGGTTCTTTTGTGTGCATGCTATTACGAAAAATGCTGAAATGAACATCTTTATCTAAACATCTTGAACTACGTGGACCAGTAAAATCCTAGCAATAGAATTTTCAAGTCAAGAGATTTGTGTATTTTATTTTAATAGACTTTGCCAAATTACTCTCAAGGAGGCTGTATGTATATCTTCTCAGTATTTGAGAATTCCTTTTTCTGAACTCTCACCAACACTGCATGCATATCAAGATCTCTCTTAGACCATATAGTGCTTTGTGAGAAACTGAAGTGACTCCCTCCAGGTGAGGCAGCCCTGCAGGCACATGATTTAACAAGTGGAACATTAGCAGAAATTCAGTCCCAGTTCATTTCCTTGTCTAGATGCCCTTGTGCAGTGAGCACTCTGCACAACTAATACATGACCACAATGTTGTGCATAATTAATTTGAAAAAATCCGTGTCAATCTTTATGAAAAAAGGGATATCCCACTTTGGTTATGAATGAAGTGGAGTATTTGTATTTTTTTTTCTCTGAATTACTTGTAACAAATCTTACAGATTTTTGTGTTAAAGAGATTAGCCTTATGCTTATGTATTGTAAACATTTTTGTGTTTTTCTTCTTAAATTTCTTTATTTTTTTCATGTAAAACTTTTCACATAGTCAAATTTATCAATTCTGTCTTACAAACTAGAGTTAAGAATCATCTGTTCCTTTGCTATCTTTATCCTATTCGAATATTGGATCTCTGTAACTTGTTCTGACTTAACGTGAATGATTTAATGATACTAAGTTTTTAAACTTATGTGTGGCAAAAAAAAAAACCATCATTAGCAAATTGAAAAAGGAAATCATAAGGTTGTCAAAATATTTGCATCGTGTATGGAAACTGATTAATATCTTAATATTCTAAGACCTTTAAAAACCAGTAAGAAAAAATATCAATAAGAAAAAAAATAAAGGCTCAGATAGAAAAACAAGTAAAGAACATGAACAGGCATTTTTCAAAGTATCTGGTGGCTATAACTGTGATCTCGCTGTAAGTAAGTGCCTTGCTTAAATTAACTTTTTAATCCTTACAAAATCCCTATAGGGTAATTACTATTAATATCCCCATTTTACAGATGGGGAAAACTAAAGCTGAAGAGTTAACTTGCCCACATTACTTAACCAAAGAGGAAACATAATTTACCAATTGGTGTATGAAATAGTTTCAGCAATTTAATGGAAAAAAAAAAAGATGCCATTGATCACCTATGAATTGGGCAAGGATTTAAAAGAATGATTCTCAGATGATTGTCTTATGGTAGTTAAAATTGGCACAACCTATCAGAAGAGCATCTTGATGATACATATGTAAAACCTTAAAATGTGCATATACTCAGACCCAGCAGTTCCACTTTCAGAAGCATCTTGAAAAGGAAATAATTACTTGCTCTCTGGGACAAGGTTTATTAAAAGCCAAAAAATGGAAATAGCAGTTGAACACCAAGAAAGTCTTAAAATTAATTGGGATACAGTCATATCATGGAATAAACCATTTAAAAATGATGTAAAATATGGGGCACCCGGGTGGCTCAGTTGGTTAAGTGGCCAACGTGTGTGTGTGTGTGTGTGTGTGTGTGTGTGTTTTAAGATTTATTTATTAAAGACAGAGAGAAAGAGAACATATGCAAGGAGTGGGGGTTCGGGGGGAAGGTGGGCAGAGGGAGAGAGAGTCCCAAGCAGGCTCCTCATTGAGTACAGGGCTCTATCCCAGGATCTTGAGATTCCAACCTCGACTGAAACCAAGAGTACAACATTCAACCAACTATACCACTCAGGCACCCCTTAAGCAGCTGATTCTTGATTTTAGTTCAGGTCATGATCTCAGGGTCCTGGGATGGAGTCTGTGTGGGCTCTGCATTTAGTTGGGAGTCTGCTTGAGGATTCTCTCTCCCTCTGCCCCACCCCCTGCTCCCGTGCACGTATTCTCTCTCAAATAAATAAATCTTGTAAAGAAATGTTGTAAAAAAGAATTTTGAAAAGTGATTTTTACAATAAATAGCAACAATATCAAAAGGCAGGTTTAAAATAAAGATTCTGTTTTTAAATATGTGCATGAAGAGAAATCTATATGGAGGGAGGAAAAGAGAGAATGGATTTTTGTTTATGAAGAGGTAGTGTGACAGTCCCAGCTTTCCTCTGCTTTGGACATGATCATAGCCAGGGCTTCCACATCCTGTGTCCACCTGGACCTCCACTGGAATTAAAGCCATTTTCTGACCTGTACATATATTATTAGCTTTTCTCTAGCTGTCATTGGACTCGGTTTTAAGTTCATTGGCTGTTTTTCATGCACTTTTTTTTTCTTGTGAATTCCATGATGAATACAAAAATATAGGTCCTACTATAGCCATCTTCTTTTTGGGTTTAGTTTTCTTCTTAGTCTGTTTGATCATAATGCAAATGTCACTCACTTGGAGAGAAAGAAAATGAGGGAACATTTGAACTTCATTTACTTCTCTTTGATCTATAGCTCATCAGGTCTTGTGGATGAGTAATATCCCAGATATATTTTTTAAAGATTTTGTTTATATATTTGAGAGAGAGAGATAGAGAGAGAGCATGCACAAGCAGGGAGAGGCAGAGGGACAGAGGGGCTGAGGGAGAGGGAGAAGCAGACTCCCCACTGAGCAGGGAATCCAATGAGGGGCTCAGTCCTAGGACCCTGAGATCATGACCTGAGCTGAAGGCAGATGCTTAACCAGCTGAACCACCCAGGCACCTCTATCCCAGATATTTTTAGCTTACATGTATTTTATCTTCAGAAATCTGAGAGGACGGTGTCCATCAAAAGATGAATGGATAAAGAAGCTGTGGTTTATGTATGCAATGGAATATTACTCAGCCATTAGAAACGACAAATACCCACCATTTGCTTCAGCGTGAATAGAACTGGAAGGTATGATGCTTAGTGAAGTAAGTCAATCAGAGAAGGACAAACATTATATGGTCTCATTCATTTGGGGACTATAAAAAATAGTGAAAGGGATTAAAGGGGAAAGGAGAGAAAATACGTGAAATAACAGAGAGGGTGACAAAACATGAGAGACTCCTAACTCTGGGAAACAAACAAGGGCTACTGGAAAGGGAGGTGGGCAGGGGGATGGGGTGACTGGGTGACGGGCACTGAGGCGGGCACTGGACAGGTTGAGCACTAGGTGTTATACTATATGTTGGCAAATCGAACTCCAATAAAAAAAAACATTCAAAAAAAAAAAAAAAAAGAAAAAGAAATCCAAGAGGATAACAATCGGTGGGGGAGTGACACTTCACCTTTTGCCTACTTGATGTAGTAGGGAGGGAGACAAGGACTCTGGGTTGTTGATACTCTAATTAAGCCTCCTTAATTTGAATAGAGAATTCCAACGTTTTCTTGTCTTGAGGGACTTCAGTGTAATGAGGCTAACTGCCTATTCTTGGGAGTCTCTTTTCCTGGGAGTAAAGATACATATTTAGTGAGGACTCAACTTCTGTAAAAGTGTTCTTAAGGTAGAAATAGTCTTAAGAAAATAAACACTCCTGATCCACCCTCTATTCCACTGCTCCCTGAAGGTGGGGAACCCAAAGCAAAAACAACGGTTTTTGTTCTCCAGAAGGGAATGCACAAATAAGGTTACTTTTAAAAGTTTGGTCTGTTATTTATATTTGCTTACTACTCCTTTGTTTATTTTTGTTTCAAGGGTCTAGATGTTTTTATTCATATAAACCTGGCAAGTATAACACTAAGGGAATTTGGGTTGATGAAGGAAGGAGTGAAGTGGTCTGCTTAAGAAGAACCTGCTAACCTGTGTTGATATGTGCTGGGTGGATATATTCCTGCACATGAGCTTGGTTTGTGAAGCGATATTAAGAGGAAAAAGAGTGGCACCTTCATCCAGTTGAAGTAATTACACGGAAGGTTCTGTGCTGGGCCGTGAGGGGATATTCAAAGGGAAATCATACACTGCCTACAAGGGTCTGTGCCTACAAGGTTCACCCACGTGGTGGAGATTGGCAGAAAGGAAGGTGGAAGGAAAGGGACCCTGGAGAGCTGTGGGGACAAGTCAGGAAGGCCAAAAGTGTAGGAAGTGGGGGGGACAAGAATTCTGGCTCTGGAAGGCCAGAAGGACAAAGGTGGTAGGAGCCACTGAAGGTTTTTTATCAAATGAGAAATGATTAGAGCTTTGCCCCCGGGGGATGAACCAGCCAGCCACGGGCGGCATTGATTTCCTGGGAGAGACCCGAAAGCAGGACCAGGAGGTTGGCTGTGATAACCCAACAGGGAGATGTGCATGCCTGACCCCGGGTTGAGGGAGAGGCTGGAGAAATGAAAATGGGGTGATGCTCATGTCTGCATCTGTAACTCCGCCCTCACCTTGTGCTTCCAGGCTCAGATATGCAACTGTGTGTTGGACAGGTCTGCTTGGGTCTCTCATGGGCATCTTGCAGGTAAATGTATGAACAGAAGGCTTGAGTTGACCATCCACACTCCTTCTTCCTTCAACTTTCTACATGTCACCAAATGATCCCGCCAGCCACTCACTCATCCTCACCAGAAGTCGAGGAGTCCTTGAGTTTCCCCTTCCCCTTCACACCAAACCATCCACGAGTCCTGCACGTTTTCCCTTCAAAATGTATCTCCAGGCCCCTCGCTTCTATCATTACTGCCACCATTCAAGCCCTGACCACTCATGGTGTGGACAGTTGTAGTGACTCTGGGCTGATCTCCTGCTTCTGTTCTCAGACTTCTGCAATTCATGTTCCGCACAACAGCACAAGTCATGCTTTAAAACCTAAATCATGTGTCTTCCCATTGCATTTAGAATGAAATCTAGATTTCGGACTCTGGCTTCAAGGCCACACATGATCCTCTATGATCCTCGATCCCTGCCCCTCCCCCATCCAGCACACCCCTTTGTCCTACAGCTTTACTCTTGGGTTCAATCATCCGGCAAACATGTCTCATTCTTAACCTGTCACTTTGGCAGTTGCCGCTCTCTCTATGTGGGACATAAGGGATGCTCTTCCACTAGCTCTTTACAAAGTTGACTCCTTGTCTTCACTCTAGCATGATCAGCTTCATAAACACCTTCACCGTCCAGCCCTCTTCAGAGGAGCCTGTCCACCCACCCCCCAGTCGAAGTTCTTCAGCTCCTTCATTGCACAGATTTCTCAGATTATCCTGTTTGTCATCGTCTCCCTTCACTAGAACCTAAACTCTGGGAGCTAAGGGATCTTATCTTGTTCCTCAGTCTGCTTTCTTATTCTGAGATCTATGCCTGACACAGCTGTTTGTTGAATAACTGAACAGCTTGGTCTGACCAGATTGGATATTAATAGAGTGCAAGGAACTGAGTGGAAAGTTAAGTAGTGTCCAAGAAGTGTACAGTTGTTTAAACTAATTCTTTAGTATTTACCTCCAGTCTCTAAGTAGCATGCTTACATTGCTAATTATTGATTGTTCATCTTGACACATTATTCCTGACCTTACAGTATGGAAATTGAAGATGCAGTTTTGTTTTTCATATCTACTCTGACCCTGTCTCTCCCCACACCCCTACTGCCTCATCATGCATTTCCTGTCCTCCCATGTTCTCCTCTTCCCAGCATTCTTATATTATTGTACTTTTGATTAGTATTCTGTATAACTACGTAAAAGCTGATGATAGCTAAGCCTTGTGGTAAACCATGATTACTTTTTCTTTCCTGCATGGCTTCTGCTTTCCTTACTGGTGTTTTTGTTTGCTTGCGAAGGGTCCTGCATACTCATCTCCAAATCTTTCCCCCAATCCTGTAAATCCCTTCTCAGTATGTTCAGACACTTTTTTTTTTCTGTCAAGTTCACCCTTAAGAAGTGAATCCAAATTGGACTGGATTTCCTCTAAGCTTGCTGCCCGGCTCTTGCCCTGGATCTCTCTTCATATCATCCTGGGGAGTCCTTCCACTTCCCTCTTGTATTGGATCTCCAAATTGCCAGATCAGTGTCTTATGTTTTCTGGGTCTATTTCCTTATTTGGACAGAGCACACAGGTAGCTTCTTGAGAAAAGCTCATGTGAAGCTTAGTTTTTTTGAGACCTACTATAAGAAAGCATCTTTATTCTGGCTCTCTACTTGGCTGATAGCTTGGCTGGATCATAAGGTAGCAAAGCAAACTTGCTGTGATATGTAAAAATACCCACTTATAGTTAATCACAATTAATATTTTTATGTAGAAGATTTTCTCTTTAGCAAAAAGCTTTTAATTAATTTCAAAAGACTTTTTCAAATGATTGTCACATGAGAACTCAACTTTGACCTACTCTTGTTGTTACAGCCTAAAAAAAATATTTTATGAAAGTTTAATGTTTTAAAGATGAATGGACTAACTTTAAAACCTGTGTACAGTGATAATAATGGTATTTTACAGACTTGCCTGATGGTGAGAATCACCTAGTATGGCTGGGGAAAAAAATACTACTGGGCAGCAGCCAAATCCATCTTTTGGAGAGGGATCTCCAAATCTGTATTTTCAGCAAATATTCCAGAAGTTTCTTAACATGAGGAACATCCCCTGGAGATAAGCAGTGTTTAAGAAGTGGCTTCAGATGAAAATTTCTCATTAACAGTGTGTATCTTCTCTTGAAGTGAAGTAGAAGTTATAAAATGTCTAGTTTAAAAACACTGATGGGGATCCCTGGGTGGCTCAGTGGTTGAGCGCCTGCCTTTGGCGCAGGGCGCGATCCTGGAGTCCCGGGATTGAGTCCCACGTCTGGCTGCCGGCATGGAGCCTGCTTCTCCCTCCTCCTGTGTCTCTGCCTCTCTCTCTGTCTATGTCTACCGTAAATAAATAAATCTTTAAAAATAAATAAATAAATAAATAAACAAACAAATAAATAAATAAATAAAAACACTGATGTTCTGTACCCAGTGTCTCAATAAATTTGCTCATTAATATGTCTTGTTCCTGAGCAAGTATTCTGATTGCCAAGTACAATTTTGGCAAAATCTTGTTGCCAGAAATGTTTTTGCTCTTACGTACATTTTGCTAATATTAAAAACTGCGAAATAATTCATTTCCCACAATAGGTTTGAAGTAAATGTAGTTACATTCGAAGGGAATGAAGTTATCTGCAGAATGGCAATTGCTGTTTAAGGAAAGGACACAGAATTTGGATTCTGTTGCCTTTTTAGGAAGACCCCCCCCCCCCCCCCCCCCCCCCCCCCCCCCCCCCCGTGAACTTCATCTGAGGTGGCTGCATGCTAATTACTTCTGGAGGTACCAAAGTGGCAGAGCATGGGGCTGGATGAAACAGGTGTTTAATAACGCGTGGGAGAAACTGTTAAGAAAGGTTTTAGTAAAATATATTTTCTAAAAAGGAGGCTGAGCCCTTTTCTCTTTTAGAAATGTGGGCAGCAAATTCTGAAAACGTCACAAGGAAGCAATCATTTATTTGAAAATTCTTTTCATATGTTCCTCTTGGAAATATTTGGCTTTTTATTTTTGCCTCTGTTTGTACTCCAGGGGTCTTTCCTTTCAGTGATGTGCCTATTTTGCAGCACATTGCCCAGTATGAAGTAAATTCTAGTCTTAATTGGGGTCTCTTAAAAGCTTTTTCTAAAGGGTTTCTCAGCCTCCCCGAGGAAAGGCCGTTGTTGTTTGTCTAAGGTGCTCTGAAGAGGGCCTGCTGGGTATAGCCTTGGACCATCCTTCGAGAAGAAAAATGTTTCTGACCACAGCTGGGTAGCCCACAGGACTGAGAAGGGCAGCCTGACAGAATGATTCAGGATTGCAATTGCCGATTTCATCTATTTAAAGGGATTCTGTGTTTTTCAAAATTTCTTCTACATCTGTAAAGTTAATGTGTCCTGACTGGCCAGGCTGTCTGTGCAGGAGCCGGCTGAGGATGGAAACTTGGAATAAGCCAGGACGAGTTAACTGAGCTCGTGTTGAACGTTCCTGTGTGCCTAACAGAGCAGTGTTTCATTTTCCTAAAGTCTACTAAAACGGAATTATATACATATGTGTGCAACTAGTGTTCTGTCGCTTGGAAAGTACTTGGCTGCCAATTTTTTAAAGAAAACACGGAAAGAATAAAAATCTCAAACTGGAGATCTTAAAAACAATCTAGAACTGTACACTTTTAAAAAGACTGAATCCCCTTGAGTCATCAGACCATGGAATGTCAGAACACACGAATACCTCATTTTTTAAATGATGGTGTTTTAATTTATAAAGCCATTATAAAGTGATCATAGCAGAAGACTTTAAACAATGTTTCTTTCCCCCTCTGTTAGGTGGGGTAGAGTAGAAATGAAGTTGGAAGCTGTGTGACATTTTCACTCTGTCTTGAATATATGAATAAACAGCTTCACGGACAATTATAAAAGTCTGTATTAGTTTGCTAGGGCTGCCATAACAAATTACTACAGACTGGGTTGGCTCAAACAATAAAATTCAATTTCTTACAGTTCTGGAGTCTAAGAACTTAGTGCTTAGAACTTGGAATTCCAAGATCAAGGTTGGGTTCTTCTGAGGCTGTCTTCTTGCCACTTTCTCCCTGTGCCCTCATATGGCCTATGAACGTACAGATCTATTCAATCTTTATTGTCTTACCAGCACACCAGTAATTGGATTATGGCCCACTCGTATGACATCTTACCTTAAATACCTTTTTAAAGACCTTATATCCAAATATAGTCACATTCTGAGGTACTTGGGGTTAAGACTTCAACATACGAATTTGGGGGACAAAATCCAGCCATAACAATGCCCTGAAGACGGGTTTACAAACTGAGATCCATTCACAATGGCCCATAGATACATTGGATCCATTGCCTTTTTTCTGGTTTCTTCAATTCCACTTCTTAACAGATTATAGCTTCTTCCCCACTCACCTGCAACAGTGCCACATATTCAGTAGATATGATTGAGGAACAGGAGGCACTCAAGGTGTTTTTAGCAATCGGAACCAATCAATATCCTTAGGCGGTGCCACTTAAGAGATGAGGCATGGCATGTAAAGAGTATATGTGGAGTAGAATGAAAACTAGTCTATGCGAACACCGTTTCTGTCATATTTGTGTCAGAAATAATTACCTCATGATTGGGTAAATGCTGAGAAAAACAATGCTTATGAGGATGCTAATCCCTGTGTGGTCGGCAACTATGTAAGTACCACCTGACTAGTTTTATAATCTTCTTTGAGGTCCCCAAATGTGAGGCACACTATTTAGAGAAGTGCTTTATTCCCAAATGTCACTACATATATATTCGTTCTTTTCTGTGTTTGATTTTTTTTCTTACTCCGTATGCTTTTATTATCTTAGATGTGTTTGATATGCAGCAGAGTGACATGTTTCTTCACAAAAAGCTGCTAAAATAAGAAATAGAATGAATAGGCATGCTAAAGAAAGGTAGTGTTAAAACACCTGTCAGAGTAAAGTCAGAACAAGAATGTTCTTGCCAGAAAATGCAGCAGCCCCATTGAGTCAGGTTGGTAATTCAAAGATGATTCATGTGTGACTAAACACATTTGTATTATGCCCCATGCACACTGCAAAATACCTAGCAGGCTTTTGGTAATGGCTTCCTATCTCTTGTTAAACTCTTCAGTGGGAAGGACAGATTGGGTAGACTTGTCCATCTTGTGACAAGGCATGAAGATAGTGCTTCGGAAATACACCCACCTCTGTGAAGGTCAAATTCTTTAATATAAATGGAACAGGTCCTCAAGCCATTAAGCCCACAAGTAAGATGAGTGCATCAGAATTGAGCAATCCTAGATCTCCCTCGAGAGGGTTTAAAACTCCAGTCACCTAAGAGATTATTTAATTTTTTGGCATCTTTTGGACCAGGAATTCCCTAGAAGTAAGTCAGATCTTGGGATGGCTGAGATACAAGACATTCCTAAAAAGCTCCGTGGAAAACCCAATTTTTTTGGACCCTGATCTGAATCCAAAGTAGAGTGGGAGTTCGGGGGTGTACAGGAATTTTCAGCCAAGCTCCACACCCATTAGTTGTGACCCTGTCACTTTAGTCTTTTGAGGCATTGAGCAGATTAAAATTGGCTAAACACTGACCCTAAGGACCATTAATGGTCACAGAACATTGGTGTTCTTCCAAGTGAGAACATTTCGCTTGGGTTTGACCCTGATATTTTGGATTCAGCATCCCAAGACTTAAAGATGAAGTTTTACTATGCACACTGGAAATAACTGATAAGGATTTCATTAATAAGTACTTATGGTTTTGCAGTGCCATGTTATTTTTATTGCTGGGTATCTAGTCCTGGGGGCAAAAAGAAAGAGCACAAGGTTCCTGTTCGATCTCAAAAAGGGAATGGCACAGAATAAACACAGCCCCTTGGTAATAATTTCTTAGCCACTCCAGTAGATGATGATTCTCAGTAAGTATGAGTCCTTTAGGACTTAGGTATCTATGTTGAATTTAAAGGCCATTAAATTTACTGGCCTTGACCTTAAAGAATCTGAAGTTAATAGAATCATGAAACGGAACTTCTTTTTCTCTTCAGATTTTGACACTAGGCATATTTGGAAACAGGAGTAAAATGCAACTTCCTGTGTTTGGCTGCTATAGCGACACATCTTGTCTAGCTCAGGCTTTTCACAAAACTAAAAGCAACAACTGGTAGCTCAACAAGATGTAGACGGTTTGATAACTGAATTTTCAACATGGTTCAGTAAGAATTCACCAACTATGCAACAAGTCTTTTGAATAAAATAGGTTTTTTTTTTTTTTACTGTACTTTTTTATTTTTTGCAAGTACAAGTGTAAAAATAAACTGCAACTTCCCAGCTGGTGGGAAATAGAGCCAAATTCAGTTCTAGCTGTTCTCTCCCATTCTTGTAGGTGATGTCAACCCTCTTGCTTGGTTACTTTCCTCAGGGCATTTCTGTTGTAGGATAATGTCATTTTCCTTGAGTGCTCATTGGTCTCTGCTGCTCTTAGCAATTATCCTGAGACCAGTGGACAACACAGGTGGCTCTGTGCAGGAGTGTATTTTCAACAACTTGTTTTTGCTTTTCTGGAATCCTGCAGAAGACCAGGGAAATAGCTTTCAAAGAAATTTCACTGTCCCAGTTGATCTAGATCATAAATAACCTGCTTTCTAGAATTTATTCTCCTCAAAACCTTTTAACAGCCCCCTTTCCACTCGCGTAGGAGTAGGAAAAGAAGTAGTAGAAGGCATTGACATTTCTTGAATATTGGTGATGCAGTATTGGTGATGCAGAATATTGGTGATGCAGTATTTCTGGCCCCAAGGCTCGTGTTTTCTCTCAATGGAATTTACAACTCTGTGTTTTTATTTAAAATGACTTTCTTCCTTTCTCCCCCCACTCCTTCTTTCCTTCCTTCATTGATTCCTTCGTTCGTTCCTTCCTTCCCTCCTCTCTCTCAGCACATACTAATTGTCACCAGGGTGCCAAATAAGCTAAAGGATAAAACAAAACATTCTCTTACTTCTCAGGAAGCTTTAACATAGAGCACAGTAAAATCGATCATTTCTCCATTTGTGTTTGCTCCCTGTAAGATACTGGTATAACAGGAGATATTTGATTCTCAGCTGAAAGGTGAGATAAGAGAGGTGGTATTTTCTGTTTAGAGTGGAACAAGGACTTGCTGCTAGCTGCCAGTCTTAAAGAATGGTTCCTAGTCATTGAGCATGTTATATACTATATAGTCAGATGTTTGCCACCACAACACTGGGCTGCTATATAGAGGGCCTTGTAGTCCTACCAGTTTCTACTGGATGTATTTAGTGAATCAAAAGTCTAAAGCGTCGATCCAGAGCCAAACGTTCATAATGTTAGATATGACAGAATTTGATCTCAGCTTAAAAATATGATTGTATAGTATTCCATGTGGTTTTATGTTTTATTTAGATCAATCTCTCGCACGTGAAGCTTAAAAACAATGGAAAAATAAAGGCAATTGGGATTTAGTTTCAGTTTAGTCGGATAATTTGCCTTTCCAGTTTCTTGACTATGAAACTAAATTGCCTTTCTGAGTCCCCCAGTTAGGAGAAAGAAGATGAAGAAAGACTGAAGAAAAGTCTCAGTTGCCTAATACATTTAGAGAAGGAAGAGGGAAATGTTCATGGAGGGGTGGAGGGGTGGCTCCCAAAAATGTTAATTTTCACCACTCTTTGCTATGTAAAAATACAGACTTCTTAAAAGATTATTTCAAAAGTAAATTATGCCAGCTGTTTTCTTCTGTTGTTTGTCTTTGATGGATTGTCTTTCTTTCTTTCTTTTTTTTTTTTTTGATGGATTGTCTTTCTAAAAGGGCACAATAAGCAGCATGTAAGTCTTTGTTCACCTGAAAAATTTGTCGCCAATGTCTGTACCATTCTTATGAGTGTTAATCATCCTTCCTGCTGGCTTTGCTATTTTCTCAATTTCAAACTCTAGTGTTTGTTATGTTATCTTTCAAAATATTTGGAGTTCTGCAGGAAGGCACCGTTGAAAACAGTTTCCTCTATGTGAAAAATCTAGAGACCTGCTAAAATAAATCCTAGCCTAGTGAAGGTAGGCCTTGTGTGTTCATTATTGCCAAACATTTGTCCATGATATAGTTATCCATTTTGTAAATATTTATTAAGTACTTTCTGTGGCCTGGGTACAGGGTGGGGGCACCCCCCCCCTAGAATAAAACCCTTTTGGTGCCTGTCTTCCTCATGGGACTCCTAATCTAGTAGGGAGCACCATTACTTGTTTCTTCATATGCTTACTCCTTGAAGAGGCAGTCTTTTTTTTTTTTTTTTCTACTTGCTTAATAACAATGACAATTATTTTTATGGGTTCTGGAAAAGTTGATGAATTACAACTAGCTACTTTTGAAGCTTCCATCATTGTAATACATAGTCAACATTCCTTTAGGCGAGTATAGAAAATCTTAATAAAAAAATTATATCAGAAAAGAATTTTGGAATAAGCTGTTTGGCTTGATGGTGCCCTAATTGGATTCAGAGGCTTTCCTTGTGGTGTTATACCCAAGTCCTGCTGGTACAACTCGTTCTCTGGAATGTTTGCTTGACACACATGTCGTTTTAAAAGAAAGAAACCAAAATAGAACATCTTGTAAGTGGAATATCCTTAGTGACTATATTGGAGAAAAAAATTAAAATCAACCTTAAAGGCATCATTAGAGTAAAATTATTTTTTTAAAAAAACAACTAATGGAATTCTGTTCCCTCCCCACCCCCATGCCTTTCTCTCTCTCTCTCTTTCTCTTTCTCTCTCTCTCTCTCTCCCCCCCCCTTTCTTTGTCTCTAGAGAATTAGGTGTACAAACTAAGGAATGTTAATCCTTTGCTTTTCAGTGACTTTTAAATGGTTTCCTGCCTAACTTGGACAGGGTATGTCTACCTTTTAAGCAATGTTATGAAACCAGACTAAATTGTGATAGCTTTGCCCTGAATTTTAACACAGAACTTGAATAGTGTGTCATGCCATGCCTGTCACAAGAGCTAATGCTCAACTGCCAGTGTGATCCCCTCTAGTCACTTACCTCCCCTGTGCTCTCAAGGTGTGCCATGTTTTTGTATTGAAATAATGGTTACTTGAATAGTGTCAGGCCTCTCATAGGCTGTAAGCTTCCTGAAGGCAGAGATCCAGTCCATTTTTGCTCACCATTACAGCCTCCGTGCATTGCCTTGTCTATAATAGTTGCTCAATACGTTAATTATTGAATGAATGATACCGGTTCACAGTAAGCAGATTTCTCTACAACTTCATCTTTTTTGTGGACCCCCCTTCTTCCTTGTCTTATTTTGTCTGGAACCCACCTCTCCTTGGCAGTGCTTCCCTGGTAACTCTGTTATGGAGCTTCTGCTATGCCCAGCCCCTCGCCATTGACATTTGATACCACCCCCTTCTCCGACTGCCATGCCTGCCTGCTTTGCTTCCCATAGTGTGTGTATTCTCACTTTAAGTACATACCATCCTGCTGTGTTCCCTTTCACATCTCTGGTGCTGTCATCCCCTGACTTCCTGCTCACTTCCTCACCTCACATTCATCAAATGAGGTCAGCCTTTCCTTCTCCACTCAGAGTTTCACTGTTATCCTGGGAGTAGTCCATCCCCATGTGTCTAGTCAGTCCTCTCTCCTTTCAGGCTCTCCTCTCAGTCCATAAACATGCCCAAGTATCCCCCACACTTTGTGACTTTAAAATAAATAAACTAAAGTTTTTCTTGTACTTGATGATTCTCAGTATAAGAGAAGTCCAAGGTTCTTTCTTATGTACGGCCTACTGCCTTCTAAATGTAATCATTTTCTAAGAGTTTACTTCTGGCCCTCAACTGCTGCTTTTGTTTGGAAGACTCCCCCAGATAGCTTCAACATTAACTTCCTTTTAGTGTGCCAATAATGTATTTCTGACTGTCTGCTGGACATCTTCCCCTGAATGTTCTGCCAATACCTAAAGTTCATGGTGCCTGAACATAAGCCATAGGTCTTTCTCCAAGTTCTGTCTTGACATTCCACCGCACCTCGGAGAGGTTCAAGCCATAGAATTCTCCATGATTTCTCTAGACAGTTCCCCATCTCCTCACTCTTTCTCAGTGTCCCTTGGATCCATTCATCATTTCTAATTCATTTTCACTACTGTCCAAGTTCAGATGCCTGGTTATTGCAGTCACCTCTTGACTGAACTATGAGGATATAAATCTGGGGATCCTGGGGAATTCTTTATGACATAAATTCTCCTCCCAACATCCTGCCTAACACTGTATAAGCCTGTAGGTTTCATTTCTGCCTTGGGTAAATAGTCCAGAATTCTGCACATGGCCACCATTCTCTTCACAGATACCAGCCTTGGTGACTTGACGTGACTGCCAGGGTACTAGTGGACTATAGAGGTAGCACGATAGATATAGATTCTCAAGACTCTTATTTTTTTTTAAAGATTTTATTTATTTATTAATGAGAGACACAGAGAGAAAGGCAGAGACATAGGCAGAGGGAGCAGCAGGTTCCCTGCAGGGAGCCTGATGCGTGACTTAGTCCCAGGACCCCAGGATCATGACCTGAGCCAAAGGCAGATAGATGCTCAACCACTGAGCCACCCAGGTGCCCCTCAAGGCTCTTATTTATCCATCAGCTTTTTGACCTAAAGATATTAGTCCAAATGTAATGTGTTATTTTATTAATACTTCTGTTACATTCATCCACAATGGGAACTTTCTCATAATTGTATATGTAATTTAGCAGGATTTAGCCACTTACTTAAAAATTTCATTTGACTTTATTTACAACTTATATATAATATCTGCCAGTTTCTCCCCTAAAGTTTCTTTCCTGTGCCCATGCTCAGCAAACAAGTGTTTGTTATTCTAACAAAGAGGATATAAAATTCTCTCAGTTGGTAGTTTGCCTGCTGGAGATGTGTGGACCTCTTCTTCCTTTTTACAAACACCATACAACCTCAACACATCATGACCAACTCCCCATACCAGACTTGGGGAATTATGGGAGATGGTTAGTGAGGGAAGGAAGGTAGAAAATTGGTTGCTTCCTTTCTTATTTTTCACTTCTGTAGCAAAGTTCTTGATATTTCCAAATAGAGCCATCAAAGCTGTTCATAGAACCCTTTGCTTATTGTGATCACAGTGATATTCAAAACTTAAAATGCTTTTATGTAACAACAAAATTAATTTTCCATTTGCAAAGCAATCCTTTTTTTCTACTCAATCAGAGTTTCTTTAAACCCAAAATACAAGTGATATTATTTAATCTGTTAAATATCCTGTAGCAAGTCTAGGGGATGTTGTGCATGTCAGAGCATCAGGATGTCATACAGCTGCACAAACATACTCATTCTGCAGGCCTATCGGCCACAAGTTTAAACTCTGAAATTCTTTGTCAGTGCTTACAGACAGATGGAAGTCTTTAGTAGCTTTTCCCTTTGGGGGTTTAAAAATAATGGCTGCTTCCATTAGAAAAACAAGTTAAAAAACTGGTGATATCAAATTCCTAAAATTAATACTATGGTAAATAAGGATTATGTGCAATCAAAGGACCGTAGTTAATATAAGCAAAGAACACACTCTGCCTGCAACTAGCATGAACTAAATTATGAAGACACTGGGCAGCATTGTTTTAGAGAGGAAAACAGTACCTGCTGTAATTCTTTGGATTAGTCCAAGGAAGAGGTTGGAGGTAAACTGAGTTATTATTCATTAGGGTTTATGTCTCACCTTCTCTTAAAATAGAGCTCTATTCCTACCTATATCCCTCTGACCCATTTGTACAAAGGACACCCTGAAGGCTAACTATTGACTTTAAATCGCACTTACCAGCTTTGTGACCTTGGGCAAATTACTTGATTCTCTCTGGACTTCACCTTCCTCATTTATCAAGTGGGAATGCTGACAGCACCTACTTTACCTAGCTGTGTTGACAATTAATGAGGCAACTTTCATAAAGCACTTAGAAGAGGTCTTCATGTGGCCTATAAGATTGATATATTCAGCACAAATCAGTATGAGAATCAGAATTTTTAAAGTTGGAGCGGAGCCTAGGGATCATGTAAACTAGTCTCCTAATTTCAGCAATGAAATATTGGGGTCCTTGCTGAAGGTCACAAGGCTGGTTGAAACGCAGAGTCGGGTATGGGACTAAGCTCTCTTCTTGGCTTACAGTTAACCATTCCAATTAGATGGTTAAAACCCAGAACAGTAACTGAGATTTATTGCCTGTCCTGATTGTGCAATATCTTCTTTGCTTTTGGCTCTACAAAGAGTCGCAGTGCTATTTCAGAGCTACCAGGAGGTGCTACTGGTTCACCAAGAGTTTAACTGTCATATTCCAATTAGGACAGACTCCTGGATTGGGGGAAAAAAAGCCTGGATCAGGAATCACATGACCTAGATTATGTCTCTGCCATTAGTTAATGACTTGGGAAACCACATAGTCTTCTTGGGTCTCAGTTTCTCCACATATAGGTTTTTAATATATATAGGAAACTGTAGAACTCTTGTGTTAAACACAGTTATTGTTCCCATAGTGGATAATATTGTACTCCATGTTTCTGTGAATTGCGTGGCTCAGAACTGCTGCGTGCTCTAAGATGCAGGGTGAGAATGAACAAAAAGTTGTCATTATTTATGGAAAATAAACTGCTTCTCCACCTTTAGTCTTGCATAGGTGAACTTCCAATTTAGCACAGTTTCAGGCCAATGTCAAAAGATAATAGAAAGACAGATTAGCTTTTCCAGAAATCTAGTAAGGGAAAGAAGATGTTATTTGCATTTTTTCAGATAAATAATTAGTAATAATACCCTTTTTAAATAGAAGAACTTGCATAAAGCTTATCATTGTCAAGTACTCTATCATCTGAAGTCTTGCTAGGACAGCATATTTCCGTTTTGTAGCTAGGTAGCTTTGCTTTGGAATGCTCGTTGTGTTTAGATGACTCTTACAGACATAAAGCTCAGTGAAAAAGGACAGACATAAAGTAGTATGCTGTATAATTCCACTAAATTGAAGTTCAAGAATAGGTAACATAAATCAGTGGTAATAGGGTTTGAAACAGAAGTCATTTGGGGAAATGGATGGGAGAGAGTGAGTATTGACTGGGAAGAAGCACAAGAAGCTCTCTGGGTCTGGAAATGATTCTAGACTTTGATCCAGATGGTGATTGCATGTATAAGATCATTTACTGTCTCTATGTATACCCAAAAATAATTTTGAAAAAGCTCCATAGTATCAATTTGAATGACTGATCTTATCCCAGGTCCCTTTAGATAACTTTAAAGCTTCTTTCAAGTGACAGAGGACTGGAAATTGGCAGATATGAAGTCAAGTTATGAGAGTAATCTTCCTTCAGGGGGGACTAAAATATCATTTTACTTTATGATAACAACGTTTTTCACATTCTATTCTTTTTCTTCAAATTTAATTTCTTGTTTACATTCTGTCTTTTTTACTCTTACTGGATTTTAAAAGATGATGGCTACATAATTTTTAAAAATGTATTTTTAGCTATTATTACCTTAATGTTGATTATTCTTTGGAGAGTCAGCTGATGAAAAGCAGTTTTTTTTCCTGCGTCAACCAAGATCTTTTCTAACTCTAAAACGGTATTAGTCTCAGATTTTTATTTTTTATTTTTTTTGAGATTTTTATTTATTCATTCAGAGAGAGAGAGAGAGAGAGAGAGAGGCAGAGACACAGGCAGAGGGAGAGGCAGGCTCCATGCAGGGAGCCCGACGTGGGACTCGATCCCGGGACTCCAGGATCACACCCTGGGCTGAAGGTGGTGCTAAACCGCTGAGCCACCCGGGCTGCCCCGGCTTTCATTTTTTCCCATAAATCTGTATCATGTGTCTATTTTGAGCACAGCAGAATGGCAATGAGAATGTTTTTCTTGGCTTTACTTTAAAAGGTCAGCCATCCTTGATTTGATCACTTTCAGGCCATTCTTTCCTTGATTTCCATCAAAAAGTCTACTCATCTATTTAGTTCCCTGCCAAATCTCTCATTCCCAGTGAAACAGCCCCCAGTCACCTGAGTCTGCGTTGACTGCTCCCCTCTATGGACTTCCATCTTTGGGTTCTGTTTCCAACTTTGCTTCAGTCCCCCCCACCCCCCCACCGGCTGGCATCACCGAGCACTGACCACATCTGCTTCCCCAGCCATCCTGCGAGCTCCATAAGGGTGAGAATCCTGTCTTACTGTCATCTCCCAGGACCTTATATGGTAAGCTCATAGCACTGAAATTAAGCAGTCCTTTCTATGCAGTGGTAAGGAGAGCCACTCTTGACTTGGAATCCAAGCTCTCCCACCTACACAGTGTGTCACTTGGGGAAGATACTTATTTATTCATTATCAGTCGTATAATTTAGTCAATAAATCTTTATTTAATCTTTCTCTATATGAACACACACACACACGCATTGCCAAATGTTGAGCTAGATATTTAGTCTCTGTGAATCTTTTCTTGTCTCCAAAATGGGACTAATAATAATATATATGTCAGAGTTGTTGTGAGAATTAGCATGAGCCAAGGCAGGTACGATACTTGACACAGTGCTTGGCATACAGTACCCACTCAATACATATCAGTGATTATCAGTTAATAAAGTCCTTGCTAATCCCCACTTTCAGGAAAGAATGAAACCCAAGGTGGGTCAACAGCTAGTTCATTGCTGGGTACTGTTCATCAGACCTTTCATGCCAGCATGAGCTATGGGATTTCTGTTCCTGAAGTGTGCCGTTCACTGTTCCATCTCCATGAGTGCAGGGGGGGAATGAATGAGATAAAAAGTACATCCTCAATTGTCATGAAATAAGTTTCAGTCCTTTAAATTTACTTTGATTCTCAAATAAAATTCTATTATTAAAAACAGTTCAGCTTCAGTGATTTAAAAATAAAGAACAAGAAAACTTTTTTTTCTCTAGATTTGTCATGCTATGACAGCAGTACATGATACTAATCCTGTCATGGTGAGAGAGAGAGAGAGTATTTGGGGTTATGTTTGGATCAACCCTCTCTGTATGGCCTCGCAGTAACTGTGAATGAATACTTCCTGACACCATTTTTCTAGGCCCTTTATCTACCTTTTGGAGAGATGTTCAACATCGATTACCTTATTGGGTCTATCATGTGCTAAAAAGTGCTGAAATAGCAATCTGATGACCTATAACTATCTCTTAGTGATAAAATACTAGGAATTGAAAATATTGATAAAAAGAGTTTTGAGAGAGAAAGTTGGACAATTCTGAAGCCTATTAACTTCCCAAAACTTCTATGAGCAGAAATTTTTACTGTTGGTAAAAGCGGTACCCCCTAAGGTCTCCCTACAGCTGATATCCTCACCCCTAATAATCTCTTAAGTCCTCATCCTCATGCACCTTCATGCTAGCTAATGCCACATTTGTACAAATGAACTTTGTTTTAAAATAGTTTTACACAAAAAAAAATAAAAAAATAGT
The DNA here is from genome assembly GCF_003254725.2 of Canis lupus dingo. NCBI lineage: Eukaryota > Metazoa > Chordata > Mammalia > Carnivora > Canidae > Canis > Canis lupus. The sequence continues at coordinate 35,244,167 of NC_064243.1, forward strand.
TTTAGATTTGTAGAAAAGTTGCAAAGACAGTACAAAAAGTTCTTATATACCCCCTACTTGGTTTCTCCTGTTGTTCATCTCCAGTATAAATTTAATAAATTTGTTACAATCAAGGAACAGAGCACTGGTGCATTACTGTTAACCAAATTTCATATTTTTTTAAAGATTTCACTCATTTTTTTCAAATGCCCTTTTTCTTTGTTGTTTCAGGATTCCATTCACAATACCACATTGCATTTATTTATCTCCTTAGCCTCCTCTGGTCTCTGTTGGTTTCTTAGACTTTCCTTGTTTTTAATTACCTTGACAGTTTTGAGGTACATTGGTCAAGAAATTTATAAATGTCCCTTAATTTGGTCTAGTCTGATGTTTTTCTCATGACTACAGTGGGGGTTATCGGTTTTTTTTTTTAAGATTTTATTTATTTAATCATGAGAGACACACAGAGAGAGGCAGAGACACAGGCAGAGGGAGAAGCAGGCTCCAGGCAGCGAGCCTGATGTAGGACTCGATCCCAGGTCTCCAGAATCATGCCCTGGGCTGAAGGCGGCGCTAAACCACTGAGCCACCTGGGCTGCCCGGTTTATCGGTTTTGAAGTATTATTCTCATCCATCATATCAAGGGTACATGTTATCAACATGACTTACTACTGATGAAATTAGTCAAGATCACTTAGCTGAGGTAGTGTTTGTCAATTTTCTCCTCTGCAAAGTCAGCTCCTCCTCATTATGTTGTAGTCTGTGGAAGGAAGTCACAGTATGTAATCCACATTTAAAGAATGGAGAGTTCAGCTCCACTCCCTTGAGATGGAGAGTTTATATAAATTATTTGTAATTCTTCTGTACAAATTTGTCTGTTTCCCCCATATTTATTTAATTATTCAATATTTATGTTAGTATGATATTTTAATCATTGTATCAGTGTGATATTGTCTATATCAGTATTCAATATTTATCTCTATCAATATTGTGTGTATTTATTTTATACTTCGGATTATCATCTAATACTACATTATTTATTTTGCTGCTCAAATTGTTCCAGCTTTGGCTGTTGGGACTCTTTCAGTTGACTGCTGTGTGACTTTGACATATTCCCATAAGTATGTTTTTTGAGGACTTGCTTACTTTCTGGCACTGTAATATGCTCAGGCTCATAGAGTATTTTCCCTGCCCTGGCCCTGGAAGCAGCCATTTCAGTAGAGATCTGATTCTTTTCTTTGAAGAGCACTATTAGAAACCAAGAGCTGAGTGCCAGCATGCTCAACTGGAGCATTGTTGCTTCTAGGCTTTCTGAATGAACAGAACTAGGAAATACATATGTGTATCCTGAGCTGTATGTACACACATATCTATTATCTATCTTTCATCTATCTGTCTTTATCTGTTTGACCAAATACAGTCCATTATGACATTTCCAACTCTAAAATGGTGCCATATGGATTATTCTGGCTATCCCCTTGCTTATCAATAAGCTCCATTACCAGCAGTAAGAAACCTGGCTCCCAACATCAACTGTCCATTTACTTATTTATTCTATCCCAGCATACATGTATAGCAGTTTCAGAATTGTTAACTCATACTCTCATGTAATGCCATACACCTTCATTTTTCTGTTCCTTTTCTCTTCCTGTCAGTGATCATTCATCTTACCCCCAAAAAGAATTAGATTTGACACAACCCACAGAAAACTCTGATTAGCAAGAAAGTAAGGATGTCCACTAGTGAACTCAAGACAAGGACAGCCAATTGGAAACTCAAGACAAGGACAGCCAATTGGAAACCATTATCCAACCTCATCTGTGATGGTTCATAGCATGAGTTTATTCTGATCTTGTTGTCTACTTGGTTCTGTGTCCAGAAATTGTATGTATGTCCCTGTATGTGGTAGCACATATATGAAGACATTGTTTCAATGGGGGGGAGGGTGTCTCATGTAAGTATACGAAATAAAGTCACATCTTACCTAAATGCTGCTCTAAAGCTCTGTGGCTTTTAAAGGGGAAAGTGGGGCAGCCCGGGTGGCTCAGCAGTTTAGTGCCGCCTTCAGCCTGGAGACCTGGGATCGAGTCCCACGTCAGGCTCCCTGCATGGAGCCTGCTTCTCCCTCTGTCTGTGTCTCTGCCTCTCTCTCTCTCTCTCTCTATCATGAATAAATAAATAAAATCTTTTAAAAAAATAAATAAAGGGGAAAGTGGCAGACTTATAATGGAAACCTAAAAACTATAATAGAAATTTAAAAATATAATGATAATATGATATAAGTGTAATAAATTACAAAAGCACAAAGAAAATAGCCTAGAAGCCATATTTTAAGGAAATAAAGATTGGTTAGCTTGTTTGTTTTTTACTTTCTCATAAGTTTTTGATATTTAGATATAGATGTTTTGTCTAGTACCCTTTTAATGGGTATAAGCTTTGGTAGAGTAAAATCACTCTGAGTAATACTGTAAACATATATTCAGTATGACAGAGTATTATCATAAAATCATTTGTCTTTAATTGCTCTTGTTATAACTGGGCATTCTGGTTAATCTTTGGATATTTAAGGATATTTAGAGGAAAGTTGAAACTACCTTTGCCACCTACTTTTTTTGACAGAGTAGCTATTAGTTTGCATAGAATCAGTACCAGGAGTTCTTTAATTGAGGGTCTTTTTTAAATGATCTTTCTTCTTAAAAATTTGTGAGGCAGAATTCTCTGCCACACAGTGACCAAAATAATTATGTGTGAAAAAAGATTCAAAATATCACATAACTACTTATTATTATAAAAAAATACTATAACCTTTCATATTAAGGAGATTTAATTTTTCTAAGTATCTTTGTCATTTAGTTCTCAGATCTCAAAGGGAAGACCATCCAAACCTATAATTTATTTTATATGATAATTATCTAGCCTCATTTTTAGCTTCTATTGTCACATTTGCACTGGGACTGCTTAATTGATAAATTTTTGTTTAAGTAAATAATAAAACATGCATATATTCTTACCAGTTGGTGGTGTGGGGAAGTCCTGTCAGGTGTGAGCTTGTTTTGATGGGAAGGCAGACTGAGCTGTATCATTTAAAATGTCACATTAGAAAAGCTCATAGGGTGCTGGGGTGGCTCTTGATTTCAGCTTAAGTCATGATCTCATGGTCCCGGTATCAAGTCCCACATCAGGCTCTGCACTCAACAAGGAATCTGCTTTAGGATACTCTCTTCTTATTCCTATACCCCCACACACACTCATGCATGTGCACACTCTCTCTCTGTCTCAAATAAATAAATAAATCTTAAAAAAGAGAAAAGCTAATGACTTTTCTCTTTCAAAATACTAAAATATTTAAAGATCTAAAATATTTTAGGGGCACCTAAAATATTTCAAAATACTAAAATATTTAAAGATCTAAAATATTTTAGGGGCACCTGGGTGGCTCAGTTGATTAAGCATCCAGCTCTTGGTTACAGCTCAGGTCATGATCTCATGAGTCATGGGATTGAGCCCTGTATCTGGCTCCATGCTCAGCCAGGAGTCTGCTTGAAGATCCTCTCCCTCTGCCTCTCCCCCACTTGTGCACACTCTCTCTGTAAAACTTCTGATGAAGGACAGGTTACTTTTCAAAACATGAAAGTCAATCAAAATTAACCTTTAAAACAGGAAATTTAGACCTTCATCTGTGATTTACCTAGCAATTTGTTCTCATCTACATGTAAGTATGCAAGATTTAGGAGACTTGTGAAAAAATTTTTTAGTAAGTTTCAAACTGATTTTAATGGTAAATTGGTTCAAAAGAAAAATTATAGAAGTTTCAGGAACTGACAGTATCCTTGGAGGAGGGAAGAAATTTTATATTTCTGTTCATATTACTCAAAAGCAGATGAAAATCCCTTACATATTCATGGTTTAAGAGAAGTACAATGAGGATGCCTGAGTGGCTCAGTGATTGAGCGTCTGCCTTTGGCTCAGGATGTGATCCTGGGGTCCCAGGATCAAGTCCTGCATCGGGCTACTCAGAGGGAGCCTGCTTCTCCCTCTGCCTTTGTCTCTGCCTCTCTCTCTCTGTCTCTCATGAATAAGTAAATAAGTAAAATCTTAAGAAAAGAAAAAGAAGTACAATGGCACTGTGGCCAACTGTGCCAATGTATAGTTCCTAATTCCAAGTGTAGTTTGCTCTACTAACCCAACTCAACAGTAGAGTTGGGTTAGTAGAGTTGGGTTGCTCTACTAACCCAACCCAAAATTACAGATGAATTTATTTATTTTTTAAGCCAGAAAAAAAGATATATATGGTCATTGGCACTGGTCCAGGCCCTTTCCAGAGTAGAGATAAAGACTAGAATTATAAATGCATAATAAAAAAAGATAATGGCAGTTAATTTCTTATGCAGCTATGAATTTAACATTAAGGCTTTAATTCGTCACTCACTCAATCTCCCTATCTGTCACCTAGAGAATTACTTTTTGTTTTGTTTATTTTTGTTTTCAGGAGAACAAGTATATTATTCTTCTTCAGTGGTTTGGATCAAAAGCAGAATTTTTATGGAGTGTCAAGGAACTGAATATGTGGCTTGAAAGAAATGAGTAGTAGATGTATGTTTATGGCCACAGAGATGAATTTGAGATGGAAAGTCTCATTCCTGTATCTGTAATAGTCAGCCCTATATATCTTTCACAACATTTAAATTGTTCAAAATTAAGCCCTTCAGCATAAAAATCCCAAAAAAGAAGAAACATTATATATTCAGTTCCTCATTAGATTTGCCTCTTGTTTGCAGAAGGTAGTTGGATAAGAGTGGAAGTGAAGCAAATAAGGATTTAGCATTTTCATTCTGGCTTAGTTTCAAAATCAGTCTGTCCTAAATTTCTCTCTGCCTATTGTACTTTGGTCAATATGGGCAGAGTAAAGTAGGGAACCATATATGGAAGCAACAGTCACTGCAGGATTTGCATTTCTATCTGAAACTAAAATAGATAGAGGGAAGAACAGAATTTATCATTCTTGTTTGGAAGGAGCTCGTAAGAATTTAGGTATTAGTGTATATTGATTGTCTTTTTTCATTCAGTTTAAGATTATTCTGGTTCTGTTATGTCAAGTGATTTTTGATTGAGATATAGACATTTTTATAGTATGCAATGGGACTCAAAATCTTTTTGTATCCGTTTTTTTAACTGGCTCTGTCTACTATATCTCTGGAATTGGAAGGAGGGGTACCTTCTCATTACTGCCAGGTAGAAGTAAAAATCCAGGTTCCCCACTTCTCCTCTGTTGATACCTTATGGTGGAAATGGGGGTGGGGAATGCTCCTCATTACTCTTGGGCGTGGTAGTATTTCCTGGTCTCCACTGATACCACAGGATAGAGATGGTCTTGTTTCCACTGGGCAGTGGTTTGATACCACCCCAATATTTATGGGGAGGGAGGAGGAGAGATACCTCATTACTGCTAGGTAGGAATGGAAGTCCAGGCTCCCACATGTTCTCTACTGACACTGTGGTAGAGGATGATTCATTACCAGCTGGTAGGCATGAAGGTCCCAAGCCCCTGCTTGGTTTTCCCTGACATCTCTGACAGGGGAGTTGGGGCTTCTTGTTACAGCTGCATGAGGGTAGACATCTAGTCTCCCCACTCAGCCTTTGCTGGCATTGATGGTCGTAGTTTTCTTTTGTGGTGTCTTACTGGACTAGAGCAGTTATTTGTCTAAAAGTTTTCCATCTTGCTAGGCTGTCCTTTTCTTGCTCTTTTGGCTAGAGAGCAGACTTTTGTTGAGGCTTTTTTTGGTCTGTGTCTAATGGTGTTTCCAGGTGGGTGACTGCCTCAGCTACGGTCTAGTACGAATAAGACAAAAAAGAAAACCCAGGGATCTCACCTTCATGTTGTTTCCTGGGTCCTAAAGTCTCTCAGGGTAGTCTGCTTTCTCTTCGCTTTGTAGAGTCTTCTTATGCTTCATTTATATATAAAATCCAAGATTCTTAAGTTCTACTTAGCAGGAAGAATAGGAAAAAGTAAGTCCACTCCGTCTTCCTGTAAGCAAAAGTCCTTGCTATTCAATTTTTCTTTTGTTTTGTTTTTCCCAATATTTTCTTATGAAAATTTTGAAGATGAAAGAATTATACAGTTAATCACCAGGTGTCCACCCACAGATTCAACACTTAACATTTTGCTATATTTTACTTTACTGTATTTATCCCTCTGCCCATTCTATCTATCTGTCCATTAATTATTTTTGATGCACATCAGTACACTTTATCCCTAGGAGCATCAGCATGCAAAAAAAAAAAAAAAAAAAGAGCGTCAGCATGCATATCATTCATTGGACTTCACTATTTATTTATGTTTTGTAACGGTAAATTTGATATAAAGTAAAATACATGATATTATAACCATTTGATGAGTTTTGAAAGATCTATCCCTTACTGAGATAACTTGTCACCCCAGTAAGTTCCCTGTAAGCCCCTTCTCAGTTAAGTTTTACTTCCATCTCATTTCAAGAAGCAACTACTGTTCTGATTTTCAATTCATCTTGGCTCCTTTAGAACTTGTGTGTAAATAGAACCACATAGTATGTATTCCATTGTGCTTGGCTTTTTTTTTTTAAGATTTTATTTATTTATTCATGACAGACACACACACAGAGAAAGAGAGAGAGAGAGGAGAGAGAGAGAGAGGCAGAGACACAGGCAGAGGGAGAAGCAGGCTCCATGCAAGGAGCCCGACGTGGGACTCGTTCCCTGGTCTCCAGGATCATACCCCAGGCCGAGGGTGGCGCTAAACCGCTGGGCCACCCGGGCTGCCCAGCTTTTTTTTTTTTTTTTTCCCAGCACAATGTTTTTGAGATACTTTCATGTTGCTGTATGTATCAGCAGGATTTTATCATTGTTATTATTTGCTGAGTGTTATTTCATTGCATGAACAATACCAGAGTTTATCCATTCAGGCTGCTTACAGTTTTTTGCCATCCCCATTTAATAGTAGAATAACAAGTCAAAATTGTTTACCATCTGTTTGGAACATAGTTTGAGGCAACTTAGGGTTTGGGGCCTTTCTCTGATTAATAAAATGATTAAGGCACTAAAGATGTTCTATCATACACAGTATCCACATTTTCTATGCCTTTCTTATTGTTAGCAAAAATTATCAGTTTATTGAAAGCCAAAATGTTGTTTTTTGTTTTTTTTGTTTTTTGTTTTTGCAATAGAAGCAAAAGATAGTTTTAGCATTGTAAAAATTAGAATTTAACTTCTTGGCACTAGAGTTTATTTTGTGATGGAGAAACCATGGCTTTAACTATACCATAACTGTAATATTCATTACTGAGAATGCCATACTAGCCTCTGGAGGAACATCCTATTTCAGGAATACTTAGAGTACTCTATTCCTTCACAAAATATTGATGTAGTTACTGCAAATGGATTCAGCTGTGTTTCTCAGACCCTTATTTGTCTGGCCCTACCTATTATGTAAGTCTTTTGCTTCTTTTCTATTCTCCCAAAATGACTATCTAAGGGGACTGTAATTTCTGATTGATTGATTTACTGATTGATATTAGGGGAGCTCTACCACCTGGGAAGTGGGACAAAGAAACTTTATGTGAGATTCCAATTAAAGTGGTCGTGCTTGCTATTCAAGTGCAGGAAGAAACAGATGAAGTTGTTTCAAACTTTTTATTACAGCTTTTCTCTGACTTTATTTTTCCTCATACAGTTGATGGACTGGACAAAGCTTCTATAGCAAATTCAGATGGCCCAACAGCAGGATCCCAGACACCTCCCTTCAAGAGGAAGGGGAAACTCTCTACCATCGGTAAAATCTTTAAGCCTTGGAAATGGAGGAAAAAGAAGACCAGTGACAAATTTAGAGAAACCTCAGCAGGTATGAATATCATAACTTTGCTAGAAGATAAGTTGTTAAAATTTTTAGAAAATAAAAAATTGTGCCTTGTAGGGTTTTTTTCTTTCTCAGAAAAAAAGTCCGTATTTGAAATGAAATTAGTTAATTTCAGTATAAAACAACTTAGAGTTCTGATTTGCCTCCTTTTCCACTCACTGACTTTCTAAAATATTCTTGTTTTTAAATACATAGTTGTAAATTCATACAGAAAACTAGTGTGGAGGACGAGGAAGGTGAAGGAAATTGAAATAGAAAATTAGAAAGGGAAATGTTATTTGTCAACATTGTAGCTGAAATATCCATTTACACACACATACACAATATTATCTACCTATCTACTTAGTTTTAGTAGCACAATCCTATTTGTTAATTTAAAAAAAAATTAATGTCTTTTTTGAATGTATTTGTTCTGTGGGCAAAATGTAAATGACTGTTCGAAAGAAAAGTATTGCTATGTTTTATTGTTAAATTTAAAATTTCCATCATGCCTTTAGGACAAATAAATAATTTCTGTCCTAAGGGAATCATAACACTATTGGTGTGAAAATTTTTTATTATTATTTTGTGGACTTGTTAAACTTAAAGGATTACATTATTTAGTTATTTAGTACCTTTCATATTACTCATGGAAGAAATTGGCTTTAAATCTCAGGCCAGAATTAAGCCCAATTTAAACAAGTGTCTGCTATCAGTGGTGTTACCTTTAAGGTAGAAAAGCATTTATCTCTTGATATAAGTTCAATATTCTCCATTCTTATTGTCTAATACAATTGTTGCATCAGATTTCCTCATTGCACCAAGGTTAATATTATCAGTATATGTGCAGGGTCAGAGAGCATTTCTTACTAGTCTCTGCTGACATAAGAACTGGCCTTTAGTTCTAAAGCTGTGGAATAAAATAGAAAATACCTCAAATAGCACAAAGGTGTGGAATAGGAACACCAAAGCTTCCTAACGAAATTGCCTCTGATGCATTTGCAGCTATATAACTTCTTTGAGCATTTATATTTATAAAAGAAATAATAAAAAAAAGAAATAATGATACTATATTGGGAATTTGTTTCAAAATCCTGGAGGCAGGGCAAGCGTAGATGAAAGAAGATAGGCCACAAGTTGGTAATTGCTTAAGCTTGGCAATGGGCACATAGGGTTTATTATTCTCACCTCTCTACATGGAAGTATTGGAAAATTTCTATAATGAAAGGATAGGGGGGAAAAAGAGACTTGGCTTAAGGGGAAATATCAATAGTTTGATTATTACATTTACTGTAATGTAATTGGCTTCTTGGAGTAGGAAGCAGCGGGAAGTAGACAGAGTGCTGACCTGAGTGAGAACATCGGTGTTCTGGTAGTGTCCTTGCTACTCAGGTGCCATGTCACCCTGAGCAAGTCAGATCAGAGTTCAGTGAGTTGAATTCTAAGGTGCTTTCAGTTCCAGATTCTTGACTTCTTCTAATCCCTGGTTGAGCATCTTGTTCTTCCTTGGTCTTCAGTTGTGAACAGAACCACACTGGTCTTCTTAAGTGTCCCCCTGTGTTTCCCTACACATTGAGAGAATCTGGCCCTTCGGGTTACCATGACTACCCAAGATGGGAGAAGGGCTCAGATAGTGCCAGTTAGAAGGTATTGAGAAGGGAGGATGGAAGTCCCTTCATTTGTCTAGCTCCTTTGCTTGAATCTAGGTGACTAACTTCTCTCTCCCTAATGTAGAGAAGACAGCCACAAAGAAATTGTCCTTCACTTTTCCTTGTCATCTCTTTTTAATTATTTTAACAGTAGGGAGGTTGTAACCCTGATTATTTAAGAAAAGTCATTTTAAACAGCAGTAAGTGTTATTTCATGTTATCTCATATTTGTTGAGGAAAGCCTGGCCATCTTTTTATTCTGTTTCCTTTTCAGATTCACACAGGATTTTATATAAAGTTTAGTTTCAGGAGTTATTTGTAGATGACTATATTCCTAGTTCCTAAAGACTACCCAACTACATTAAAAACCTGAAAAATCTATTAGATACTTGTTTTCTTTGCACCAAAATTGTGATGTAACAGAATAAAAACAAACCAAGTAGATATGTTAACAATTCTTTGTGTATTTATCTGCTACATTTGTGTCATTTCTTTCTAAAACGCATATTAATGAACTTCATAAGATGTTATCAAGGTTCCCATTATAAAGTATTTTGTTGTTACCTTATCTATATGCTTATTTTAAGGCTTAAATTTCTGCTGAGCTTTATGAAGTGTATCAGTAAGGCCTAAAATAAAGGAAGGCACAAAATGGAATAAGAAATGTTTAATCACATTGAGGAAAGATGTCTCATCTAGAGGAAAACAGATGCATTTGGAAATAACTAAGAGAAAGGTGTTTTCTTACTTAATAAATTGTCTCATACAGTGAACTCTTGTTGTCTGGTTATGACCAAAGCCATGTGCTGTCTGGCAAACTATAAAGTACACCTTAGACACATCCCACAATATGTTAGGATCTGAAAGAAGATGCATTTCTTCCAAGAGAAATAAATCTTCTGTTTTTCCTTCTCCTAAACTCCTGGCATTATAGTCACATGGATATGAATCTTACTATGTTCCACTACATAGTGATTAATACTGCTTCTCCTAGTCTGGATTTCTGTTTTATGAGTTTTTATTGGTAACAGATAGGATGCAACACTGATTTATTAATGCCATTATAATAAATGCTATTGTAATCATATATTTACCATGGTAGTTGTAGTTAAGCAGGGTCCTAGTCGGTGGGTGCAACATGTGACTCTTGATCTCGAGGTGTGAATTTGAGCCCCACATTAAATCTAGAGATTACTTAAAAACAAAAATCTAAAAAAAAAGAGAGAGAGAGAGAAGTGTCCTGTCCTCTGCCTGCTTTGGTGGTCCTTGAGTCAACTATATTTTGGAAGGCCATCTTGTCCTATAAGGCAAGATGAGCCTAGGCCCCGACTTCAAGTTCTCTGGCCTTGTTTTAAAGCGGAAAGTTACCTGTATCTTCAACTCTGTATAGGCTGGTCCACAGGCTGTTGGGTTCTAGGGCAGGAGAGCATCTTCTTTCCATCTACTTTCCCTCACTGCCCCTTTTCTTTACTTTTCATCTCCTGAGCAACAAGACCCTTCCCTGGTCCCACCTTTGCTCTCGTTATATCTCTTCCATATCTTTAGAACTCAAAATGTCATTTACACCTCTTTTCCTACATAATTATTTCTTCCTGTTTTTTTTTCCTTTCTTTTTAGCAGATGGTGAGCATGTAGTGGCTGAGGCTCCTCTCTCTGGATCTTTAAATATGCTTCCATCTCCCCAAAGCTAAGAATACAAACAAATCCCCTGTCTAAACACACATGTTCTTCTAACTGCTACGGATTCTGTTGGTGTTGCCATCAAGACCAAACGTCTTGAAAATTCAGCCTGTATCACTGCTTCTACTTCCTCTCCACACTATCATTCCTTTCCCTCTGCCATCTGGCCCTGCATCCAGCACTCCACTAATGACACTCTAAGCCTCCCAATCAGGAAATTCAGTGTCACTCTCTCATTTTCATCCATCCTAACCTCTGTAGCATTTGCCATCGCTGGTTAATCTTCCCTTCATTTGCAAAAGATGTCATTATCTTGGTTGTCTTTGATTTTTCTTTTTGCCTTTTGCTTCCTTTCTCCCCCTTCTCCTCTCCCCTAAACCTTTGAGGGAGTTTGCTACGTGTCTTAGCTCTCCCCTTTCTTTGACTGTGCTCTTCCTCATCATGCCATCTCTTCTCAGTACCCATATCTCTCAACTAAGTCTCCATCCAAGACCTAGGCACATATACCCATGCACTTGATGGCTAGCAATGCCTGAGAATGCATATTAAATCCATTCCTAACATCTACATATATCTGCACTGAAAATATGAGGCATGCAAGTACTGTTTTGGAGCTGGGGATTCTGGAGCGAATGGGCGAGCAAGGTTCCTGCCCTCCTGGAGCTTTCATTCTAGAGACGTAGATGCTATGAATGAGTACAGAGTGAGAGAAGTGGAAGTGGAAAAATACTATGTAAAAAATCTATTCCAAAGCAAAACAGATCCCTTGCCAATCCCAGCTATCTGTGCTGTTGCAGACATGGCTTGCTTTGGCATCCAGACTTTGAACCGTGGAATCCTTTGACTCTTTCTTCTCTCATACCATCTTCTACATTCCATTAGTTCCTAAAACCTTTCATGTGTTTTCTCCTGGTGCAGGGTCTCTAACATTAGCCTTTCCTCTCTATCCCCATTATCTGGTCCTTATCACTCTATTATTGCAGGTAGCCTCTTTGTTATGTTTAGGTATTCGCTGTACAAACTATAGAAAGCTATAGAATTCTAGAGAAGATAGGGAGAGGCAAGGTTCTGGTAGTAAATCTGCCCACAGTGGAACCTGACCCAGCTGGTGAGGCTGACAGAGAAGGTTCACGATGCCAGGAGCTGTCAGGAACACCAGAGTAACCAAGATGACAACTTTCCAAGTCTCAGGCCAGGCAAAAAAAATGATAGGTATTTCACTCCAAAATGGCATGCGTTCCACCCAATAAGGTAGATAGCATATCAGAGCATCCAGGTGAATGGGAGTGGGAAATCCAGGTAAACCTTAGTAGCCAGAGTGTTTTAAGTTACTTAGGTAGTAGTACTCATGGGCAGATGGTACCTGGTATAGGAATCAGAAAGATTCAAACAGAGTCCTCATCCTTTTTTTTTTTTTTTTTTTTAAGGAACCGGGGAACAGAGTTAGCAACTAGGACAGGAAATTACCAAAGGATTCAGGACAGAAATTACTGTATAAAGTAGAACATAGAGGATGGGGTTTTGGGGAGTGATCCCCTCAAACCACAAACCTCAGGTGCTAAGACTCTTTTGTTAGAATGGTACAGCCCAACAGCTAGGTGACTGGAAAGAATAAGGATTATTGGGAATTTGGGGGAATTGATAGGCAAACTACCCATTTCTACCCTTTCTCCTCTAGCTCGTCTTGGATACCACCATGAGAGAATCTCCTCAGGTGGAACTTCAGTCCTGTCAGTTCTTGCTTAAAAAGTATGACTTGACCCTACATTGTTTACTAAGTGAATTCCAGACCCTTTAGCTCTCCTTAGTGTAACCCGAATTGACCTTTCCTGTCATTTTTCTCAGTCAGTTACATTGCATGTCAGTCACACAGAGTCACTTAATGAGCACGCCCCTAGACCTTCTTGTCCCCAAGTCTTTCTGCCTTTCTTCTTTCTTCCTGCACTGAGCACCTTCTTCTCACAGCTACACCTAGGAAAATCCTATGTCATGCAAGGGGTGTGAGGTGTGACATGTCTCTTCTTTCCTGAAGGTATTCTTTTTTAAGTAGGCTCCATGCCCAGCATGGAGCCCAATGTGGGGCTTGAACTCATGATCCTGAGATCAAGACCTGAGCTGAGGGGCACTGGGTGGCTCAGTCGATTAAGCTAAGTGTGTCTGCCTTTGACTTAGGTAATGATCTCTAGGTCTTGGGGTTGAGCCCTGCATCAGGCTTCCTGCTCAGCCAGGAGCCTGCTTCTCTCTCTCTCTCTCTCTCTCTCTGTCTTTCTCTCTCTCCCTTTCCCCTCCCTACTGCTTGTTCTCTCTCTCTCTCTCTCTCTCTCTCTCTCAAATACATACATAAAATCTTTAAAAGATCTTAAAAAAAAAGTTTTTAAAAGATCTGAGCTGAGATCAAGAGTCAGACATTCAGCTGACGGAGCTCCCTAGGCACCCCTTCCCTAAAGATATTCTTAGCCTTGATTCTGTATCATCCAAGTAGGAACCTCCCCTCCTTTGCTTATAATCCTGTTAAAATATGAATATTTTGACTTTTCTAGTTTATGTGTCTGCCTCTATTTGCAATGTAAAATATTTCGATCAGAGACTGTCTCGTTCAGGTGCTTTATGATTTATACCTGGTATGTAGTCTCTTTTTTTTTAAGAGAGAGAGAGAGAGAGAGATTGTGAGCACGAGCATGGGGAGCAGCAGAGGGAGAGTGTGAGACAGACTCCTAAGCAGGCTCCACCCCCAGCAAAGAGCCCAGCGCAGGGCTCTGTCTCACAACCCAGAGATCAAGATCTTTTTCTTTTTTTTAAGATTTTATTTATTCATGAGAGACAGAGAGAGAGAGAGGCAGAGACACAGGCAGAGGGAGAAGCAGGCTCCATGCAGGGAGCCTGACATGGGACTCTATCCCAGGTCTCCAAGATCAGGCCCTGGGCTAAAGACTGCAGCGGTAAACCACTGAGCCACCCAGGCTGCCCCCAAGATCAAGATCTGAGCCAAAATCAAGAGTCAGACGTTTCAGCAACAGAGCCACCCAGGCGTCCCCCTAGTAAATACTCTTAGATGTGCTTTGAATTGCTTATTTATTGAATATTCACTATAACTAAAAATACAGCACGGGATGCTTTAAGACTTTGTAAAAGAAATTAAAGATTGAAAAATCATAATGGAAAAGAGAAAGACAGTAAATTAAAATACTAACCAAAAAACATGTACTCACAATTGCAATCCTGTACAACTATCAAGAAGCCAATAAAATAATTAGGGAAAATTTCTTTTTCCTATCTTGTGCCCTTATTTTAAAAGTAAGTTATATTTCTAAATAGGAAGAAATTGATCTTCATTATAATCATGACTTTTTTTGTGTTGTTAGTAAGGCAGAAGGAATGCCTGTCTCGATTTTTAAATAACATTGTTCCAAGTTATCAGCATTCTAAGAATCAGAGTGATTTGTAGAGAGTCATCTGGTAGAAACTTTAATTTACTGGTACTCTGCATTCCCTAATAATAATAATGTCTAATTTTTATTGAATGATATCATATGCCAGGTTCTGCTCTAAGAACTTTACTCACATTAAATCATTTAATCATTAAACACTTATGAAGTTTCAGTGCTATTATTATCCTAGTTTTACTGATGAGGACACTAAGGCCAGAAAATTCAAATGACTTGCCTGAGGAGGCATAACTGGCAGTAGGCAAAGGCAATATCTGAATCCAGGCAACGTGGTGCCACTGCCAGTACTTTTGACCATTATGCTATGTTGTATTTCTAAAAGATAGCTTCATACCCAGATCAGTAAGGATTAATCACTGAAAGGTAATCCTACTATGAGAGTTTGCTTCATACACTAGAGTTTTGCTATGAAAAGGATTTGGTCTGAAGAATAATTTTGATTCTACTTACCTGCCTAATTTCAGCATTTTATGCATATAAACATGGTTGACAAGGGTCAAAATTATGTTTGGTCCTATTAAAGATAGTGTTGTCTGTAACCATATAGGCATAACGTTGCAGTTTGGGATTATTTTCTATATCTAGAAAATAGGGCAAACTTAGAAGATATGCATAAGGGTGATACTTGTTAAAGACTGGTCTGATTGCATTAATAAAAGACACCGTTTTTATTTCATCTATCTTGTTCTACTAAGAATATGGAAGTACTTTTGTGTATCATTCACCCTAACACCATGTTGGAGGAAGAGAAGAAAATCTCTCCCTTTCCCAATTTACTGTAGCAGAAGGAAGTTACATAATCAGTCATAGACCGCATAGCACAACCAGGTCCACTTAGGGCTCCTTGCTTATATATTAGCACTCATTTGTCTTCTCAACAAATATTTATTGAGCATCCACATCTACTATATGTCAGGCACTGTTACAGACTTTAGTGATATAACAGGGAACAAAAGAGACAATACTGCCTTCCCCTATGGGGCTTATATTCTCGTAAGGATAGGAGGCAGAAAGTTAACCACCAAAGTTAGAAAATGAGAAGAAAAAACAAAGCAAGGAATGGGGAATGTAGGAGCTAAGTTACAATTTAAGATGTGGTGGTCAGAGAAACTTTACTAGGACAACAACATTTGAGCAAATACATGCGGGAGGGAAAGAAGAGCACCCAGGGAGATCCTATTAAGTAATCATGTGTTGGAGCATGCACTTCCTTTTATCTAGCAATGGGTGTCAATACACTGAATGTAATTCATTATAAAGTTTATCCAATCTCTTAATGATTAAAATATCTCACATTCATGAACTTTATGGTTGTTAATCTTAATAGCTTTTGCCGGCACCATGGCTCCAAACAGATCATGTAATTTCACCCTTTCAATTCTAGAAGAGAAGCAAGAATTTAGGAAAGGAATTTAACTCTGTAATATAAATGTTTTGTTACATCTTCCTTTCTGAAGTTAGAATTTAGGAGCCAGATTTTGACAGGAGATCAGAAATCCAACTTCATGGAGTCCAACTTTAGAATCCCTCATATGTTGATGTTTTTGGTGGATCTGGGCATCAAGTCCTGCAGAGAATTCCTTTATAAATTGAAACAATCATGTATGATTGCCTCTGTGGATAAATAGTCCCCAACTTACATGCTAGTGGTGTCTGTGTTATTGATTTTTTAGATTATTTGGAATGACAAGTATGTTCCCAAATTAACTTATAAAATTCAGATTGATCTGCAATTTACCTGAAGTCGGGTATTATTAAAACTTGTTCAGGTTTAATACAGACAAACACTACTTCCTGAATCTCTAGGAAAATACCTTCTGAATGTTCAGTTGAAATTGAGAATTTTGAGACGCTTGGGTGGCTCAGTGGTTGAGCATCTGCCTTTGGCTTAGGGCGTGATCCTGGGGTCCTGGGATCGAGTCCTGCATTGGGCTTTCCACAGGGAGCCTGCCTGTGTTTCTCCACAGGGAGCCTCTGCCTGTGTTTCTGCCTCTCTCTGTATGTCTCTCATGAATAAATAAATAAATAAAATCTTTAAAAAAAAGAAATTTACAATTTTAGGGCTGTAGAGTACCTTACCAGTCATCTGGGTCTGTCTCCAAGGCAGGAATGTCCATTATCTCCAACGAACCTGACATGTTGTCGTTCAACTTCTGAACTCCTGATTCCTTGCTCTGGTTGTTGGGGAAATTTTCTTTTATACTGACCTGAAACAAATTCTCTCCAATTTTTCTAGCTATCCCTGGCACTAATAAATATATTTATATCTATTTTCTGATCACAATGTTACCTGATGGTCCTTCCATCTTTTTTGTAAAGTCCTTTTCATACCCTCAATGTGTTTTCAATTCAGAGATTTTCACCATGGGGCCATACTAAGCTGTCTAGATTATTTCGTACATTTTTGTTGAGTACCAGCCCCAAGACAGTGTGTTCTAAGGACACAGCAATGAACAACCCTGACAAGGTCCCTGCTTTCACAGAGCCCACAGGGTACCAGACTTCATGTTCCCTTTCTTAACCATTTTAATGCCAAGATAGTACCATGAGTTCCCCAAAATTTTTATGATCGCACTTCACCAACCACGTTTTTTTTTTATATTTAGAATTGCATTCAGAATAGGAATTCATCTTGTTATTAAAATTTTAAGAATTTATCTGTAGGAATGGAATATCTTTTGCTCAATGTTCTACATATAGAAAAACAGACAAATCCTCCAAGCTGGGTGATCCATTTTACCCCTTATAACAATGTGCTATATGTCCTTTCTGTGTACCCACTTCTACGTATTTTCCAGTGTATGTCTCCCTGAGTTCTGTGTATTTCGCTGTGTCCAGCTGGGTGTGCTCCCTCCTGACATTAGATTTCCTTGGATCAGATCTGTCTCTTTCAAGTTATCAGGATTCCTGTCTCACCACGTGTTGAAGAGCTACTTTCCTGGGTTGACACCTCAGATCTCTTTTAGGAGATCTACTCTTCTGTCTCTGTACCTGTTCATGTTGTGTCCACACTTCTGGGATGCTGTTTTCTCTGAAGGCACCAGAAATCCCTGCTGCTGCTGTGTCTTCTGTCCTAGCTGTTGTCTTCCATGGGACCTGATTGTAGACCATTGTGTGGGTGTTTTCTTCCCTCTCTAATTTAGCTTTAAGATTCTCTTCACTAGGCCAATCCAGTCTCTACCCAGTATATCACCTCTTTTTCCATGGAATGGGCCTCACAGGCCTAGCAGTACTATACACATGTTATGGTCCAGAAAACCAGACCTTGATTTGACACCATGAGTTCCAACAGCTACTCACTTTGGATGTCCATTCTTGGTATATCATGATTTCAGCCAGGAAGTTAGAAAACCATACCTGGCCTTCCACACCTTTCTGTTTCCTCCTCAGGAAACAGACTTCTGACTGCATGGGCTATCCAGTTGTTTCTGGGAAAGATAATTATGCCTCTTGTTAAAAATCAGTAGAGTGGGGTTTGAGGAGTCTCAGTAAGTAAGGCCTCCTTTGTGTCCTAAGAGAGATGTTATGAGAAGACTGTTCCTTCTGATGAGCCACCCAGGTCTGTGTGAGGCATTGTTTTTGAGCACACACATCAGTGAGAGTTCCTCTGTGACCACTGATTGACTCTTCCTGACCACCCTGCTAAGCCCTCCTTATTCTTTCACACAGCACATTTTTACTGGCCTCCTACCCTGGGCCTAGATGCTCTTCTGTGCTCCAGGGATATAGCAGTTAACAAAGGGGGAAGTTTCAAGGCTTGTGAACCTTGTCCTTTAGTGTCTTGGGGGCTCCATGCTTCTCAGATGTGTCTTTCCTGCTGCCTGGTTCCAGATCCACATAGCACATCAGCTTTCCCCCTCCCCTCTTTGTGTTACCCGTTTTTCTCTTGTCAACCTCTTAACTAGAGTTTTGATACCTCTTTTCTTTCTCAAAACATTTCTCTTTGTGCCTTCCTTAACTCTGCTATTTTTCCATTCCTTGTAGATATCTTTTTTTTTAAAGATTTTATTTATTTATTCATGAGAGACACAGAGACAGAGAAAGAGGCAGAGACACAGGCAGAGGGAGAAGCAGGCTCCACGCAGGGAGCCCGACGCGGGACTTGATCCCGGGTCTCCAGGATCACGCCCTGGGCCAAAGGTGGCGCCAAACCGCCAAGCCACCCGGGCCGCCCATCCTTCTAGATATCTTGTACTTTTTGCAGATCAGAGCCAAGAGCGATATTCCTCAACTCCTTTTACCTTCACTTTGAGGGGGAAAACTGGTGTATATTTATAGCTTGCCTATTGGTAGCTCCTCTCTAAAGAAAAGTAAAGGTCACAGCCGAAAGATCATGGGAATGGTTTTTGCAGAGTCCAGACCTCATAGCCTCCACGT
Organism: Canis lupus dingo; assembly: GCF_003254725.2. Lineage (NCBI taxonomy): Eukaryota > Metazoa > Chordata > Mammalia > Carnivora > Canidae > Canis > Canis lupus. The sequence goes on from NC_064243.1 coordinate 35,263,165, forward strand.
TACCTATGGCTGTTTTTGGCAGCCCCTTTGGAAACATTTCCTGTAAACTTCCTCCAAGCAAACTGGGGCCCTAAGAATGAAGCTTTTCACTGAACACTGGTTTGTACTTGCTCTGTCAAACCTTTCGTCCTTTCAGAAGACACAAATAGGTTTTTGATTTTTCCGAAACTTCTCTCTGCCTTGCCTCTCTTTTTGACCATGGCTGTTGGCCAGTGAGCCTATAGTAGGCTCACGGGAAAATGTAGCTGCCTTTCCTGACAGCTCTGACGCTGGACTCCTGAGATTTTCTTGGAAGTAGTCGTTGTGTTTGGCTTAGGTTGGAGGCAGATATACAAAGGAGCTACTAAGTAGTTCACTATTACTGCATTTGTGATCATGACTTTCTCAAAAGAGGTCATTTCTTGGTCATTCAGTACTCTGGTATTTTTTACTTTGGGGTGAGTGTGTGTGTGTGTGTGTGTGTGTGTGTGTCTGTGTGTGTGCAGTTCTGAGAGTTTTAATATACATATGTTTTGTTTAACTACCACCATTATCAGGATACGTTACAGTTCCATTGCTCCCCAATCCTCCTGCCCTACCCTTTTACAGTCATATCTTACCTCTTCTCCGTCTCCTCCCCCAGCTCCTAACTGCTGACAACCACTGCTCTGTTCTTCACTATCATTTTGTTGTTGCAAGAATGTCATCGACATTGAAATCATTCAGCATGAAATGTTTTGAGACTGGTTTCCTTCACTTGCCGTTTCACCTTTGAGAGTCATCTGGGATGCTGCATGTATGAGTCACTCTTTCTGATTGTTGGGTAGTAGTATTCTGTGCCATGGATATACCCTGTTTGTGCATTCACCTGTTGAAGGACATAGGTTGTTTCTAATTCTGGGTGATTATGAGTAGAGCTGCTATGAATACATAAAAGTTTTTGTGTGCATGAAAGTCTTCATTTCTCTAGGGAAAATATGTAGGAGTGAGATTGTTAGTCATACATTGTTAGATATACGTTTAACTTTATAACTGCCACAGACTATTTTCCAGAGGTTTGCATTCCTACCAGCAACATAAGAAAGTTCCAATTGCTTCACATCCTTGTCAGCACTTGGTATTGTCATTATTATTTTTTTTATTGTAGTAAAAAGATATATTATAAAATGTACTCTCTAAACCATTTTTCAAATTACAGTTCAGAAATGTAAGGTATATTTACATTGTTATAAAACAGATCTCCATAACTTTTTCATCTTGCAGAAATGAGACTCTATACCTATTGAAAAACTTTCTACTCCCCCTTCCCCACCTCCCAGTAATCACCAATCTACTTTCTATATGTGTGAAGATAGCTACGTTAGTGTATTTCATATAAATGGGATCATACAGTAGTTATCCTACTATGACTGGTTTATTTCACTCAGCATAAAATATCCTCATGTTTCATTCATGTTGAAGCATGTGTCAGCATTCCTTTCTTTTTGTGATTGTATAGTATTTTATTGTGTGTATATACCACATTTTGTTTATCCGTTCATCTGTCAGTGGACATTTAAGTTGCTTCTGTCTCCTGGTTGTTGTGAATAGTGCTGCTATGAACTTGGATGTTCTGTCATTATTGTTTATTTTAGCCATTCTAGTAGGTATGTGGTAGTATTTTGTCATAGTTTTAATTTGGGTTTCCATAATGGCTAATGATGTTCAATTATTTTTCATGAACATTTCTGCCATCTGTATATCCTCTTTGGTAAAGATCTTTCACCTATTTTGTAATTGTTGTTTTCTTGTTTCTTGTTTTCTTACAACTGAATTTTGAGAGTTCTTTATATGTTGGATATAAGTTCTTTGTTGGATATGTGATTGCAAATATTTTCTCTGAGTCTGTAGCTTGTCTTTTAATTCTCTTAATCTCTGCTGCTGAGCAAAAATCTGTAATTTTGAAGTTCAATTTATCAGTTATTCTTTATAGGTCATGTTTTTTTCTTTGTGTCTGTCTGCCTAACCTCAGATCACAAAGAATTTCTTCTCTGTTTTCTTCTAAAAGTTTTACAGTTTTATATTTTACATTTAGATTTACGATCAATTTTGGGTTAATTCTTATGTAAGGTATAAGGTTTAGGTCAAGATTTGTCTTTTGCATATAAATGCCCAGGTATTTTAATACCATTTGTTAAAAAGACTGTCCTTTCCCCATTCAATCAGTTTTGTATTATTTTAAAAATCAATAAGCATATTTTTCTTCCATATACTTCTCTTTGATAAATATCTGTTCAAGTCTTCGGGCCAATTTTTAAGGAGCTATTTCTCTTCTTAATCTTGAGTTTCAAGAGTACTTTACATAGTCTAGATATAATGTCTTTATCAGATATGTTATTAGAGATAGTTCTTGCCAGACTGTAGTTTGTCTTTTCATTCTTTAACAGTGTCTGTTTCAGAGCAAAGGTCTTAATTTTAATGAAATACAATTCATTACTTCTTTTTTTCAGGATCATGTTTTTGGTGTCTTTTGTAAGAACTTTCAAGAGAATTTGTTGAAAAGACTGTCCTTTATCCATTGAATTGCCTTTGTGTCTTTGCCAAAAATTAATTGGCCACATGTTCTTTGTCAAAAATTAAGATTCACATTTGTGTAAGTTTATTTCTGGACTCACTATTCTTTTCTCTTAATCTGTGTGTCTATTTCTTCACGAATATCATGCTTTCTTGATTATTGTAACTTTATAAATCTTAAAATGAGATCCTATAATATTTCTAACTTCATTCTTCATTTTCAAAATTGTTTTTAACTAGTTTCTTTGCCTTTTCATACAAATTTTGGTATCAAATTGTTTATATTCTCAAAAATTTCCTGCTAGGATTTTTATTGGAATTACATTAAACCTGTATTGCAACTTATATTGAATTGGTATCTTTACTATGTTAACTTTCCCAATAAATGAACTGCTCTGTCTTTCTATTTAATTAGCTCTTTTATTTCTTTCATTAGCATTTTGAAATGTTTAGAAAACAGTATTAAATTAATACCTAAGTATTTCTTTTCTTTCTTTAAAAAAAAAAAAACTATTCTAAATATATCAGGTCCCTGGGTGGCTCAGCCAGTTAAATGTCTGCTTTGGGCTCAGGTCATGATCCCAGGGTCCTGGGATCCAGCCCTGCATTGGACTCTCTGCTCAGCCAGGAGCCTGCTTCTCTCTCGCCCTCTGCCCCTCCCCCTACTCATGCTCTCACTCTCAAATAAAATCTTTTTAAAAAATTTTAAAAACTATTATAAACATATATTTTTTAAAATTCTGTTTCAAATTTTTTCATTTCTAGTTTACAGAAATACATTGTATCATGCTACTTTGCTAAACTTACTAGTGCTAGTGAAGATTCCTTAGGATTTTCTCTGTAGACAATTATATTGTCTGTGATTAGGCATGGTTGTATTTCTGCCTTTCGAACTGTATGTCTTTTATATCTTTTCTTTCCTGGCTGGCACTTTCAGTATTATAGTAAATAGGTATGGTAAATGGGACATCCATTCTTAGAAGGAAGCTTTCATTAAGTATGGTGTTAGCTGAAGGCTTTTTGCAGATGCACTTTCTCAAATTGAGCAGGTTCCCTTTTATTCCTGATTTTCTGGGATTATTTATTACGAACGGATGTTGAATATCTCAAATGCTCTTTTTTTATCAATTGATATGACCATGTGATTTTTCTTCTTTGGACCATTATTATGATAGATTACATTGATAGATTTTTGAATATTGAATCAGTTTTGCCTCCCTAGGGTAAAACCCCATTGAGTTGTAGTGTATTATTCTTTTCCTTTGTTGCTGGATTTTACTTAATAATATTTTGTGGAGGATTTGTGATATTTGTCTATAGTTTTCTTTTTTTATACTATTTTTGGTTTTCGTATCTGGGTGATGCTGACCTCATAAAATGATTTGAAAAGATTGTGCAGAATTGGTATTATTTCTTCTTTAAATGTTTGATAGAATTTACCAGTGAAACAATCTGGACCTAAAGATTTTTTTTTTTTTTTAAGATTTTAAACAGAAAATTCAATTTCTTTAACAGGTACAGGTTATCTCTTATTATGGGTGAGTTTTGTTAGCATCTCTGTTGCTTTGAAAGAAGGCTCTTCCTCCAGATTTCTTTATGGTTAACCAACTACTTCATCTCCTTCAATGTAGTCCGTATTTCATTGCTAACTTCTCAGTGAGGTCTGCCTTCATTCAATCTCTATACTGAATCTCTCTTCTCTCCCAGCACTCTTTAACAGCTTTTTTGAGATATAATTCATATACCATACAATTCACCCATTTTACATGTGTAATTCAGTGGTTTTTAGTAATATTTACCAACTGCAACTATTTTAAACATTTCATCACCCTAAAAAAGAAACCCAATCTAGCATTCATTTTCCTTCCCCTCCCCCACCCACCCGTGTTTTCTGCCTTGATAGGTTGACCTATTCTTCATGTTTCTTATAAATGGAATCATACAATAAATATATAGCCATTTGTGACTGGCTTCCTTCACTTAGCGTAAAGTTTTCAAGGTTCATCCACATTGTAACATGCATCAATATTTAATTTCTTTTTATTGTCAAATAATATTCCATTGTAGGAATATATCACATTTTATTTATCCATCCATCATCAGTTGATGGACATGTATTTGGGTTGTTTCTATTTTCACTGTTGTGAATAATGCTGCTATGAATACTTGTATACAAGTTTTTGTGCAGACACATATTTTCACTTCTCTTAGTTATACATCTAGAAATGGGATTGCTGAGTCATATGGGAATTCAATGTTTAACATTTTGAGGAACTGCCAAGACTGTTTTCTGAAGCAGCTGCACCATTTTACATTCCCATCAGCAGTGTATGAGGGTTCTAATTTATCCACAGGCTGGACAGCATTTGTTATTATTTATTTTATTATTGCCATCCTTGTGAGTGTAAGGTAGGTTCTTCTTTTTCTGCCCTATCTTCTTTCCGCAGCACATCTTACCTTCTTCTTTTTCTTTTTTTTAAGATTTATTTTTTTATTTGAGAGAGAGAGTGAGAGAGATTGCGATGGGGAGGGAGAAATTTTAGCAGACTCCGTGCTCAGTGTAGAGCCTGACTTGGGGCTCTATCTCAAGACCCTAAGATCATGATCTGAGCTGAAACCAAGAGTTGGATGCTTAACCTACTGTGCCACCCAGGCGCCCTCACATCAAGCCTTCTAATGTTTATAAATTATCTGTATTGTTTATTAACTGGCTTCCCTTCCCCCTAGATTATAAATTCCATGAGAATTGGGATTTTTGTTTTCTTCTTTGATAAAATTCAAGAGCAATTAGAATAGTGTCTGGCTTATGTTAAAGCATTTAGTCAATGTTTGTTGAATAAATTAATTAATGAGGAGCTCTTGATAGTCCTTACCTATTGCATATTTGTGGTGTTTGCAAGTGAATGTGATTTGGTAAGTGCTGGAATGGGGGAGGGACAACTATACCAGTTTTCAGTTCTTTCTTAGTGTTCATATCATTGAGAGATGTTTAAGAGCCTAAGGAATTGAGAAGCCAAAATAGACAAAATTAACATTTCACCAAATTTAATGGACAGGTTGGGGGCCTATTCCCTCATGAATGGATAATGAACTTAAGTAACTGTTACTGTCTGTTCTGTATGGCAACAGCGTTTAAAAGGTCAAAGTGAGGGCATTATTGACACAAAAAGGGTGCCTGGGTTGTGTTTTAGTTCACCATTTGTGTACCTGTAAATTTTATAAGTGAACCTAATTAGACCAAGTGAGTGTTAAAAATTCAGTGGATAAGAGAAAGAACATAACTTTTTCTGAAATTCTTTTATTCTGTTTTCCTGAAGACATACAAATTAAAACAAATTTCCTCTCTATGCATTAAAAATGAAGGAGACTAAATATTCCTCTTTGTTTTTTTTTCCCCAGTAGAATGAATTTTTTTCTTGTTTCAATCTTCCTACATATAGATGGATGGAAAGAATCATTAAGGTCCCATCTTTTTATTTATGGAGCATTTATTATTCATTATAGATCTATTCTAGGGATGAAACCCATTTATGGGAAACAGTAATGTGAGTGCTAACTTTTTGTATATTTTTCATAATAGAAGTTAGTGGTTTCATAAATAGGAAAACCTTCCATCATGGGTTTAAATTAGCCAGCTGCACAATGAATGGCCAAACCATTAGGACCCACCTTCTTTAGATAAATAGAAACAGAAAATCTTATTTCTAAATGGAGTTGAGGAGACTCCCTTGCTTCCTGTCCATTCTAGAAAATGTGATATTGTTTGTTTAATCTAAGCTGAGCTCTAGTTTTAAATTTGTTGAGCCATAGAGCAGACTAAGATCTCAGGCCTGTAGCCTTTCCTAGGGGAGAGTTAGGCTTTGCTGGGATAAGTGAGCTCAGATACGCAAGGCATTTTCTTTCTTTTTTTTTTTTTTTTTACACAAGGCATTTTCAAAACTGACCATTCTATGCACACCTTCTCAAGTGAGCCATAGACACTACAGATTTTACTGGTTTCTGATTATAAATTACACTTTTTTTTTTTAAGAATCACACCCACTAGAATGGAATATAGAATTATTAACTTGCATTTCTTTGTTCCTTTTTTTTTTTTTTTTTTGCCACATTTAATTGCTGAGGGGGATGTAGAGGAGAGGAACAATGTTCCCATTGACATCTTGATAAAAAAAGGCTTCCACTGGGATGAGACATAGTTTGAATTGCTTTAAGAGATGATCTGATTGTTTACAAACCTTACTTGGGTGGATAATTTCCTAATTTCATTTTCCTTTGGAGTAGTGCCACTGGTAAAATACTTTTTAAAGGTGCTACAGAACTCTTTCTGTCCTAGGTCAGAGAATTGTGTCAGGAAAGTCCATTATTTTGTTTCCTTTGCATATTATTTCCCTTTGTGGTTTTGTTTTGATTTTTTTCATCCTGTGGTACGAATCCGGTCTTTATCACTAAGGGCTAAATCCTGGAAAGTGACTGTTTTTTGGCTTCTATATTTTCTGATTTGTTTCCCACTTGGAATACAAATTGCAAATTCTTCTTTTTGTTAAATGAAAAGAGTTTGCTCATCGAGGCTTATAACATTTTTGTGCTAAGTTTTTTTTCACCTACTTTCCCAAACCCAGACTCTCCAGGTTTTGAGACAGATGCTCTTAAGGTTTTCTTTATTCCAAACTCTAAGTGTTTAATTAGTACCTATTAAAAGGCAGGGCAGGAGAGACTATGTGAGAAATATAAGAGAATAAAAAGCAGGGCTAGCAAGAAGACTGGATCCTGGAGAATAGTTGGTGAACACAGTAAATATCAATGTGGCTAAAATTCTTTGAAAATACCTTCTGATCTATTTTTCATATTTGATAAGTGGCTCAGCATTAACATAGTTCAAAAATGTATTCCAATTTAATTTATTTTAAAAATTGTGGTGGAGGGGCACCTGGGTGGCTCAATTGGTTAAGCATCTGCTTTCGGCTGAGGTGATCCCAGGGTCCTGAGTTTGAGCCCAACAGTGGGCTCCCTGCTCTGCGGGGAGTCTGCTTCTCCCTCCCCCTGCCTCTCCTGCTCATGATCTTTCTCTCTCTATCTATCTAATGGAAAACACATAAATTTTACTGTCCTAATAATCATTTTTAAGTATACAATTCAATGGTGTCAAGTATATTTACATTTTTAATCAAGAGATCTCCAGAACTTGTTCATCTTGCAAAATCTACACTGTCTACTTAAACAAAAATTCCTCCTTTCGTCTCCCTCCCACCTCTTGTAATTTGTTTTTAAAGAAAACCTTAGGTGAATCAAGTGTGAAACACTAGGGATACCAACTAAAATTTAATCGCCTATTTAAATCTGATGTTGGCATATTGCTAGTATTATGTAGTCCTTTCTTTTTGCTACTTTCACAATTCAGTGCTAAAAGTTGAATTTAGTTACTACTATATGAGATTTGCAAAAGTTCCCTTTGAATAATTTACATAATTTGCTACATCTGCAGCATATCAAGTGTTAAAAAATAAAAAGTAGACAAACTTTGATTTCTGTTTCTCATTTGCAATTTTATTTGGGATTACAATTAAAGTAGGAGGAAGATATATGGGTATAAATTATAATAACTAACCCTGTTGAATTTTTACTGTGTGCTAGATGCTATTTTAAATGGTTGTAATCTGGGGTGCCTGGGTGGCTCAGTCGGTTAAGCATCTGCCTTCACTCAGCTCAGGTCATGATCATTATCTCAGGGTCCTGGGATGGAGCCCCACGTTGGGCTCCCTGCTCAGTGGGGAGTCTACTTCTCCCTCTCCATCTGTCCCTCCCTCCACTCATGTGAGCACCCACGATCTCTCTTTCTCTCTCAAATAAATAAATAATTTTTTAAGAAAAACAAATTTTTAATCACTTTAAGAAACCTAGTCTGATTAGATGTGTAAATGAAGTAGTAAATAAACATGGATTGCAGAAATGCCTACTCAATCTTCTTACTAACTCTGATGGGTTATTCACAGCTATTGGTTTGAGTTGGTAATGTTTTTTATGTAGTTTCTAGGTTCATTAAATATAAACAGGCTTTTAAAGATTACACGTTAATGCCTTCAAAAAATTTGGGCGTAAGGTATGAATAATTTCAGACGCCTTTAATCCTGTGCAGTTGAATTTGATGTTTGAACAAGTGAGAAGGTCTTAATTTAGGATAGTTTAGTATCACTAAGGTCTCTTTCACAGCAACTCTTGCCTGCCTTTTGAATATCTGGTCAGCGGTGATATGAGATAGGATCTCATCTCAATCAACATTGTTGAGTCCCTGAAATGTTTAAGACTGTCTTGAAGCAAATCAAGGAGAAGGGCCTCAGATTCCGAAGGTCAGGCTCTCTAAGAACTTCTTCTCTAACGAGTACTGTTTATGATGCCCTCATTTGCAAAACCTCTTTACCACTTAGAGCTGAGATTCATTTTCATATCAAGTCTCTAGCTTGTTCTTAGTGTGAAGTTAGAATTAATTGCTCTGAGGATGATCCTCATTATCTTTATTTTAAATTTCTGTCCTTTTTGTGGTCTTACCCTGTTTGGGGTTTGCTATCTTTTAATGTAAAGAAACAAGAAATGGAAACACAAGATGAATCCAAAAGCACCTGTCTTGAGCATTTGTGTTTGTCATGTGTTTTTGAGAGTCACACTGGAAGAAAGACAAGCAGTGTTTCACGTAGCTCACAGATCCTGGCCTCTGATTATTCTCCTGAGATTACTTGTACTTCCTGGCCCATCTGGGATTGGGGACTTGCTCATTGTTCTAGTCCTAAACCTTTTCCCTTGGGAATAAAATCCCCGAGTTCTTTGAGTTGACTCGCCATGACTATTCTCAGCTTGCCCTCCCTGGAAATGGCAGTGATTTCAGCTGCTGCTGTTTGCACAAGGCAAAAATCATCACCTCTTCTCTCCCCAGCCTGACCTTTGTCTGTCACTCCATCACCTGAAATTTTAAAAGTATTACATACAATGTTCAATGAAAAAGCATAGTGCTGAACAGTTTGTAAAACAGTGTGCCTTGAATGTAAAAAAAGAATAATTAAAATGAATATCTGGATTTGCCTAAGAAAGTATGGAAGGGGCCATGGGATACTAATAAAAGTAGTTATTTGCTTGTGGAATATAGGTGGAGTTCAATTTGAGTAGGTGGGGGACAGGGTGAAAGTGAGAGTTTTCACTGTATCCTTTTATAATTTGAACTATGAAGATGTACTGCTATCTAAAAATTGCTCATTTAAAATTAACTTTAAAAGGTTTTTTTACCTTACTCTTGAAGGGAAATTGGAAAACATTACATTACATCTGTTGTGGGAAAGTTGAAATCTTTGTAATTATCAATTTAGTTTGGAGAATGCAAGCAGTAGGTTTTTGGTTAGACACCTTTGGGTTCAACCAGATTCTGATCTTGTGATTGGCAAATGGTTTCACCTCTGTGAGTCTTGATATCCTTATCTGTTTGAGGGAACTAAAAGGAATTGCTTAGCCTGTCTTTCAGGAATACTGGGAAGTGTGATGAGAAAATAAATATAAATATGCTACCTAAACATCAAATAAATGGATGGTTACTATCAGATTTCTGGAGGAAGTTGTGACATTGATTTCCCAAGAGGAGGAGGGGATATAGATCTCACCATCTTCCTCTTTATAAGCTCTGGTCAAGTTTCAAACTCTTGTATAAAAGAGTCTGGTGTACTTCTTTCATATTTCTGCCTTACAAATCTAAAGAATCTTTGGCCTCTGCTGGAAGAAAATTCACTTTAAAGAAGCATCTATGTAGCACCTTTTTTTGATTCTTCAAGAGTAAAAGCTCTTTACTGCTGATGAATAATAATAGACTTAAGCAAATGGGGAACTTACTGGTTCCTGCAAGTGAAAAGCTCAGGGGCAAACAGCTTATAAATTTGGTTAGATCCAGATGCTTAAAAGCTAAGATTAGGAAGCTGTCTCCTGGGCATCCTGGGTGGCTCAGTGGTTTAGCGCCATCTTCACCCCAGGGCCTGATCCTGGAGACCCAGGATCGAGTCCCATGTAGGGCTCCCTGCATGGAGCCTGCCCCTCCCGCTGCCTGTTTCTGTATCTCTCTGTGTCTCTCATGAATAAATAAAATTTAAAAAAAAAAAAAAAAAAGGAATTTGTCTCCTTTGAGCCTATGTTCCTCAGTATGGACTTTTCTTATTTTAAATTAGACTTTTATGGAGGCAAAATGACTACTTACAGCTCTAGGCTCATCTGCAGCTAGTTTTAACAGATACGGAAGAAGAGAGAGCCCTCTTTTCCTGTTGTTCCAGAAATTCTTAGACTGGATGTCATTGGTACAGCTTGGGCACAGCCGCTCTCTGAATCAGTCACCAATGGCCCTGATTGGATAAGCCTGGGTGTCCTAGAGCCCAGGATTGGGGGTAGCTTTACACAAATCGCATGGACTGAATGAGGAGGAAGGTGGTTCCTCAAAGGCTATCAGGAGGGCTATTTATAAAATAGTAGAAAAGGTGGGCACCTGAGTGGGTCAGTCAGTTAACCCTCTGCCTTCGGCTCAGGTCATGATCTAGAGTCCTAGGATTGAGTCCTCTCATCTGGTTCCCTGCTCAACAAGAAATCTGCTTCTCCCTCTCCCTTTGCCCCTTCCCCCTGCTTATATGTGCATTCTCACTCCCTTAAATAAATAAATAAACACATACATACATACATACATAAAATCTTTAAAAAGATAATAAGTAGAAAGGATTAGAAAAGAGTGCTAGACATACCTTTCCTCCCTCCTTCAAAAAACAAAAGCAAAAACTTAGTGCAATACATCATTTTGGGCGTGGTGGGGATGAAATGATAAACAAGACATCCCTCATAGGGATTGGAGTCATGTGAATATGCAACTATGTCCACGTGTTGCAATGAAAAAGAAGTGCTATAACAGAAATAATAGTAATAGCTAACATTTATTTGGGGCTCTCTAGTTTCTAGGTACTCATCTAAGCAGTTGAGCTTTTTAACTCATTTATTGCCAGAAGAACCAGAAAATGTAGCAGCTGTTCTCCCATTTTGTAGATGAAAAAGCTGAAGCATAGACAAGTTACTTTTTTTTAAGATTTTATTTATTCATTTGAGAGAGAGACAGAGATAGCAAGAGAGAGCACAGGGAGGCAGAGGGAGAACCAAGCTCCCCACTGAGCAAGGAGTCCAATGTGGGGCTCGATCCCAGGACCCCAGGATCATGACCTGAGTGGAAGGCAGACACCCAACCGACTGAGTCACCCAGGTGCCCTCAGACAAGTCACTTTAAAGTGCTTTAGAACAGTGATTATTGCCTCTAGTCAGCCAGAATGGTGATGGCGCCCTGCAGGGGGCGCTGTCTGAAGAGGTTTTTAGGATTGTAGGAAGATTTCACCAGAGGGAGAGGCCAAGGGTCTGATTCTAGAAACAGCACAGGAATGGGGCTGAGGAGGTACAGGGAATGTTTAGGAAATGGCAAAAAGTAAGAGTAAGGTTACGCTTTAACAATGGACTTGTGGAAAAGGATGAACAAGAGATGGACAAGGATGGTCCACTGGGACCAGCTATACAGCCTGGCTGCGGCCTGGAGGGGCTCGGCTTCTTCCCTAGTCTGTCGGATTTGTAAGCAGGGGAGAGACATGGATAGAAATGAAAATAGCCAGCCCCCTGAGCATTTTTCGGGGTGGGGGGGGGATGTTGGCTTTATTTCACTGCCTTACGTTCTTGAGATGTTTTGGAAAGTCTTTACAAACGGCCCTTTGGGTGGCATTGGAGTGGTGGCTTCTTTAAAGGACTTCCCTGCGCTGTAGTGAAGGGTCTTTTAAAAAAGGAGCCTGTTTTTTTGTTTTGTTTTGTTTTTTTGTTTTTTGACATTCTGTTTTCTGTAACTGCTGTTGAGGTGAGGCAAAGCCAAGCCGGGCTCTTAGGAACACTTTAACACAAGACAAGCAGTTCCCTGTTCCTGTCACAGTTTCACAGTGAGCCATTCAGCACTCACGGCCAAAAAGATAACACGGAACTCGTATTCAATAGTCTAATTGCTCTTCTGTTTTGTTCTGTCATTAAACAGCCTTAGAATTGAGAATTAGGACTCTCTTTCCTCGCCAAAAGAAAACACAAGTGGCTTGTTGACTGCAAGATTGACTCTCACAGATACTCCCAGAGTAGTGTAAAATCCTGGCGGCGCATCCACAGCGAGACGCTGGTGGCATATGCCCCGGCCTCCGCTCCTGAGTGCAGGCTCCGTGCCCAGAAGGACCTCGTAAATCATTGAAAATTTATGATGAGCCCAGTCGTGTGCTACACCCCGTTAGTTGGCCGCCGTCGGTCCTCTACACACTATAGCCTTCCTTCTTCAGAGCACAGAGACTTTTTCAGATGAGCCATAGGACAGAGAGCTCAGGATTTTCCCTTTGGCGAGCCCAGCCAAGAAGTAGAAGGGGCAGAACACAGAAGCCTCCTGTTCATAGAGCTCTGCCACAGGCCTTGCTTGCTCCCTCCTAGGCTGGAGGTGGGCAAGGGGCAGCAAACAAGACCGTTAGCATTATTGGCCTGTCTTCTTTTATTCATTTATGCCACAAATGCACATATTTTCTGAGTTCCACCAGCCTGCAAGGTGCTGTCGGGAAAACAGCAGTAACAGAAACAAGAATTTTGGTTCTCGTCGAGTCTGTGCTTACAGAGTAGGTCCCAGTTCAGAAGGGGTGATGTGTTTTGCAGGATACAATGGATAAAGGTGAGAAGAGGAACAAGCTGGTCCACACTGGGTGTGTGAGGAAGGGATTTCCAATAAGGTGGCCTCTGGGCAAAGACTTGAAGGAAGTGATGGAATGAGCTTGGGGGGTCTGGGGAAGTCCCATTCTGGTAAGGACAGAGGCCACCATGCAGGTGCTTGCTGCTTGTGTCAGGGGACAAGCAGCAGGGCCAGAGGGGCTGGAGCAGAGGGAGCCGGGAGGGAGTGATTAAGGAAGGATCCCACGTTTGGGAGAGGAGATCCTATGGGGGGTCAGCCTCTGGGGGGCTTTGTGAAGACCATGTCGAGGAGCAGAGAGAGTGTTCAAAGTCAGATGGACAGCCATTGGATGCTTTTGAAAGCTCTGTCCTTTTCAAATATTTGAAAAGCTGGAGTAAAAGCATGAAGTCAGGAAAATGGGAGCACAATGCATCCTTCACTGCTTCGAAAAACGTGCGTGCTGTTGTAATCACAATTGAACTGTCGGAACTTTAACTCACCCAGTCCAGGGAGCAAAACAGAACTCAGGGGTTTGCTTGATCTTCCTGTAAAAACCACACAGGCTCTTTCTGATGGGGGATAAAAGTGAGTAACCATGAGCTATTTACTCAACTGGTAACAATACTTTTCATGGAGAGACCTAGCTACTGCCTCCAGTGATCTGTGCCCTGCGAAGTCTCTTCCCCAGCAGTGTTTGTGAGGCAGACATCCTGACATCATTGCTGCTGTTGCACTGATTAGGGTGAACTTCAGAGTCAAAGAGCAGCTGGCTGGATGCTCGACCTCAGATTCGGAGGCTTCAATAACCCGCTTTGCTCTCAGGGAACACAGAGCTAACTCATGCTGTTCACCTGTCACAAATGACTTACTTTACTCTAGAGCTGTAGGGACCCTGGATGGGCTGGATTAACATGCTAAAGTTACAAGGAGTATGGTTCCGACTCCTTAGGAGGAATACATTCCTAAGACTGACGGTGACAGATATCCAGAGGAGGCTGTCCAGCCTCTGAATGTTTTCAAGCAGGTGAACACATCTGCGGAATGTTCCTGAAATGACTCCTGCTTTGTGCGGCCCTGTTGGACGAGAATGACCTCTCAGACTCATTCCAATGCAGAGCACTTCCAAGCCTGTGAAACAGTGTCCAGTGAATGTGCTCTGCAAACATACAGACACTATGTAAACATGAGGCAAATATTTTAAAAGATGAAGAGTGTGATACTTGTTCTTCTGGGAGAGCTGTGGTTGAAACTTTGTGCCTTAGCAACATACTTTCCCTGCACAGTCCCTGCACTTTGTTCCCTTTGGCTCCATACACAGTTATCTGTTGTATGTGTTAAAAACATGCTCAGCCAAAGACCAAACAAATCGCCAGGGCCTTTTCCTATCAGGGCCCATGTATAAGAGGTAGAGCAAAGAACAAAGCTGTGGGTTTTGATTCCTGGCAGAAAGCCAGGCTGCTGCTTCAAAGCTCCAGAATTTTACAAGGAAGAAAGAGGAGGGATTTTTCAACTGAGATTAAGTTAGAATTAAAGCAACAGAAAGCTTGAAACTAAAACTGAAGCGTTCTCTGGGATCCATACTAGAAAGACAGAAACAAAAATGGGATATGTTCTGGGCTCTCAGAGTATTTTTTTAGTGCAAGAGTGAAAACTTTTAAAGATGCCAAGGCAGAAATTACAGAATGGCCTTGATTAATGAATGATACAGGATCATACAGCATTGGAGCTGGATGAGGTATCTTTCAGCAATCCTTGAATCCAGTGGTCAGGGTTCCTCTGAACCACCTGCACAGTGTTAGTGCCCCATAGTGTCATCAGGGGTGTTGTTTGGCTCCTTGTGCTGACAGGAGGTGAGTTCTCTTCTCTTTGACAGAAGCTTGAACAAATCGAAGCTCTCCTGTAGTAAACAGCTCTTGTTTTACCTAAAAAGACAGCTCCGTCTGGCCCCCCACACCCAGTTAATTTTGTTCATTGAACTCACCAGCAATTAGGGACCCCTGGGTGGCTCAGTGGTTGAGCATCTGCCTTTGGCTCAGGCCTTGATCCTGGGTCCTGCATTTAAGTCCCGCATCAGGTTCCCCGTGGGAGCCTCCTTCTCCCTCTACCTGTGTCTCTTCCTCTCTCTGTGTCTCTCATGAATAAATAAATAAAAATCTTAAAAAAAAAAAAAAAAGAACTCACTGGCATTTAAATGAGCTGTTGTTACATGCTTCTGGAGGGAGGGTGGAGTGAGGGGTGGGTTGCAAACTAAAGGAAGAGGGGGAGGTTCCGTGTACGTGTCTATTTGAATCCATGAGGTGTTCATTATCATTCTTTTGACCATTTGTTCATTCACTCATTCATTTGTTCATTTTCTGATTTGTTTACTTTCTGATTCTATCCAAAAACATGTTGACGAAACCGAGAACAACGGGCACAGATGCTAGAAATAACATACAAATGAAGTCAGGTCTCTAAGCAGAAGGAAACAGATTTCATCCATGAATTGTCATATGAAATCTGTGTTAATATCAAATGTTACTCTGACCTTTCTGGCAACCAGGATAAAAGGGAAATACACAATTACTGGTTATCAAAAAAGGAAAAAAAAAATTTCAATTTCTTCAAGAGAGACTAAGTTTTGGCACTCTGGGGCTCATGTCATTACTGAAGACTTTCAAGTGCTTCATACAAAACTGTCAGCCCAGGACACACCCCCTTCTCGCTTCTGTGTCTTCAGAGTGTCCCTGACAGATCACCAGGAGCACCCTCAAAAAACACATCCTTAGTGTTATTATGAGTCCTGTTTCTATGTGTCAGGGCAGGGCTTGGGGTAATGGAGTTTAGTTTTGGTCTTGAAATGATGTTCATGTGACTCTAGGATTTGCAAATTCTGAGGCCCAGAATAGGAATTTTCGGGAAAATCAGAATCCAGTTCTGCTGTGGCTACCCAGTCTCCACCAATGTACCTTTCCTTCTCCCTAAAGAGCCCTAGGCCCTTTCTGTGGCCCCTTTTTGCTGTGTCAAGGTGCTTTTTCAAACAGGTCATCTAGAAGGAAGAGAGTTCTCTAGAACACACTTCGGACAATATTGGCTCAGATAATTAGTAGATTATATTAATTTTATACAGCATCTTGGCCCCTCGAAGTGGGGAGTGGAGTTAGCCATGCAGGGTTGCAGAATGTTATATACACATAAGGTGAATACTGTCAAAATCTTACCCTTGGTTCCTAAGACCCGTTCTGAAGTTGTAACAGGAATTTAAATTCTTCCAGAACAAGGAAGAGACAGTGTTGAGATTCCCATCGCTTGACGTGCCTGTGAAAACATGACTTGACTCCATTGTCCTGACTTGGGATTTGTCAGGGGATATACCAGAACATGCTAGACCTTTTGAGTATGGCAAGGAAAAGAGTTACAGAGATCTGACGTGTTGGACTTTTGTGATAGATGGTGTGAGAAAACACTGCAAAAGTAGTTCTTTTTCTCTGGGATTCAAAGGAGTTACCTGAATATTTACTGAATGTTTGTTTGGTTTTAATGTAAGCATAATGTATTCTTTGTATATGTTGCATATTCATGGAAGCCTCTGTTTTAGAATGCCTAAAGAAAAGGAATATTTCAAAATGAGAAGTAGCCTGTGTGCTCTATAACTGATGTGAAATAATGTATCTGGATTCTTGGCCAGACATCATCATTTGAAGGACCAGGCACAGTGGCTGGGTTTCAGAGCACGGGCTACAGTCCTTTGCTCTTGTCCTAATTAATTATATTGACTTCAACCACATGTTTTGGTAGACTCCAGAAAAACTGGAGTTTGAGCCCTCAGATGAACAGAATAAATGTGCTCATTCTACTTGGAATGTTTTTCATAATTATTTTAAGCAATGACTTGATTCTTACTTATGCTTATTCTTTTTAAAAGTATTAGAAAGGAAGATATCCACAAGACAAAGTAGAGAGGAGCTGATAAGAAGGGGCGTTCTTAAGGAGTTGCCTGATCAAGGTGAGGAAATTAATCATACATTTAAAATAACCTGATCCTTTATTCTTTGGTCTTTCTTTCATTTTCTTTTGAAATTTAAGATGATCATGGTCTTGGGGAGATAAAGAAGTGAGTATGGCACTCTGGGAATCTTGCTTTAATTCCAAATGCCTTTTTGGGCTGCAGAAAATCTAAGGTATTCTAGAAAAGAAATTCAATGACCTTTTTGGCGAATCCTTCACCATATGTCACTAACCCTAAAGCTCTACAAAGGTATGTGGGCTGAAGATACAGATAAGATACAAATTCTTACATGACTTCTCTTCTGTTCTTGAGCTTCATTCCTTCTATACAAGTTAACTCTGTTGTTTGAGTAGATGCAGAGCTATTGCGTCCTGCCTTATGGTTTCCTACACCTACCAGTAAAAGCAAAGGGAGGGAAAAGAAGTAGTAAATGTATCTTTTGTTCTTTATACTCTATAATACAATCAAATGTACAATCAATAAGGCACGAATGAACAAATTAAATTAATCTGCTTTATGCATTCTCTCATGTAATTTTCCTAGTATTGCTCTCTTTTCATTTCTTTGAATCTAATTGTCTTTCACCTTTTCACTAACAATTATTATATCCAAATATTTTTTTTGCCCTACCCCTAATTATCTTTCCCTTTCTTCTCTATCCTCCCAAGGTAGAATCTTGCTCAAAAAGACAAGGCTTAGGGCAGCCCGGGTGGCTCAGCGGTTTAGTGCCGCCTTCAGCCCAGGGTGAGATCCTGGAGACCCAGGTTCAAGTCCCACGTCGGGCTCCCTGCATGGAGCCTGCTTCTCCCTCTGCCTGTGTCTCTGCCTCTCTCTCTCTCTCTCTCTCTCTCTCTCTCTCTCCTCTCTGTGTATTCTCATGAATAAATAAATAAAATCTTAAAAAAAATAAAAAAGACGGCTTAGATAGAAACCCAAATAGACCCCCAGGAAGAAGACACCAAGATTGGTTATTTCTCCAAATAAGCAATACCAAATAAATTTCATCATTCCCACTACTCTTAAAACTAAAGGAAATTTTTGTTGCAAAATTGTTGATTTACCTCATGCCTTCCCTTCCCCCACCCCCTGGACATTAGCTGGGATAAAGTACTGTTATTATACTTTTATGGGAATAAATAAAGTGCTATTAATTTAGAATTAAAATCACAGAATTCTTTTCCTGGTAAATGTTCCTTGCAAAGAACATCTTTTGGAATTCACTATTTATAAATCCATGTGACACACTTTTTCCAACATCTGAATAATTCCAGAGTGGAGCTAGGAAATGCTTCACTATTTCACTCCTACTTCAAAGAATATTGGGAAGTCTAGAGTGAATAATGCCCTTGAGCCCTCATAATTTAGGCATTTTGTTTCAATCTCTGCTCATTATACTTTAATCATTCTGTTTTATGAATGAACTTTATGTTTTCTCTGATTTTCTATTATCACGAAGCTATTTATTTCCTATCTGGGACTTCTAAAAATAAAAAACACATCCCTAATTTTTTGTTTGTTGAAAGTGGGCTTGCAGTATCCAAATTTGTCTCCCCTCTAATTTCTCCAGGGGTAGGAGAGAAATTACAGATCCACTGAGCGATTACCTTTCTGGGGTGGGCTAATGTGATTGTTTGGTGTCATTTATTTGGAAATTTTTTAAAGAAAGAAAAAATGGGAAAATGATTGAAACTGTTAATGAGTATGAAAGACAGATATAAAGACTCCCTTTGTTCTGATTAAAAATCATACCTAGAAAAGAGTTGACTTTTTCTAAAAACAAGTGACATTGGTCAAATTAAAGAAATGGTTAGTATTGATTGGCTTTTGTACTGCCTCATCTGTTAAACTATGCACTTGATGGTTTACAATTTCCTATACTTATTTCCCAGAAATCTGACACTAGTTGACCTTTTTGTCACTTCTGCAGACTGAATATTAAACGTTTTAAAACATCAAAGAACAAAACAAATTTTCGCCTAAACATAATGTAATCGGTTTAATGCTTGGGAAGTCATAAATTGCTGAATTTTACTTTCTGCCTTTTTTATGGTCCCTATACGAAACCAAAAAAAAAAATGACCTAATCCTTGAAAGTTCCTGGTGATGCCGATTGTAAATTGAGTCTTTCCCCTTTTCAGCCAAGGACGGAGAAAATAGTTTTCTGTCATTTTTCCAAAAACAATTATGTTGAAAATTTCGGTCTGCTTTCAGCCCTAGCCAGAGACTGGAAGCTGCTGTGCTTGGTGACAACCTCCTGTCTTCTGCCAGTGAAGAGTCATTTTTTTCCTTGATCTTCTTGACCTTGCATGAGCTCTTAACAGTTATTGTCAATTATGCCCTTTAATCGGGGAGCTGGATCGACTCTTTGAATCCCTCCAGCTACCCTGGGTTTGACCTCATGCCATACCACCCCATACCCTCACTCCCAGCTATTATTATTATTCCTTTTTAGATGATCTTTTTTACACTAACATCTAACTTCCATCTCAAAGTTCAACAATTGGTCTTCTCTCCTGAGAATTCCTAGGTCTAGTCCAAGTTCATTCCTTATTTTCTGGCTCTTTCCTTCCATCCTTTCTCTAAGCTTTAGCACGAGGGCATGGAGATATTGCTTCCTGCTGTGCAGCCTCCTTTTTCTCTCCCCCCATGGCGTACTTTTTAACCTTCTGATGAGTGAATTGCTCACTGTTTGGTCACACATAACTTTCTACTCATCTCTGTTTCTCTGTTAACTATATCCCAGAGACACTTGTTTGACCAAAGAGAGGGAAGGCCCCCAAACACTCTCCTGCTACTTGTCTCACCACTGATGTCTGTGGGTGCTTTCTCTCTCATTCACTTGAAGTTTACAACCTTTCCTGAGTTGGCTTTTTCCTTTGCACACGAGTGCTCCTATCACTTATAACCATGGCATCTTTCTCAGCTCTCCTTTGCTGGCATGTTTGCGTGCATTCTAATGACTTACATACACTATATCAAAGATTCAACTTGTTTTCACTCTACAATAGTACACAAAACTAGAAAACTTTTTCAGTGTACACACACAAATCAATTATTAATAACTTCAGTTCTCTGCTTTATTCTTGAATTTATATTTATCACATCTAGGTCTCCTTTTTCTACCATTGTTTTCATACGTGCTAGCTTTATTTCAGACCTCAAAGTAAGTATCTTTCCACATTGTTGACTCTGAATATTACGTGAAAATCCAATTTCTTGTTGCACCATGACAATGTAATTTTCTCTCTGGCTTTTTTTGTTCTAGATTTTAAAATCAGTTATTTAACCTAATAATAAAGAATTTTAGCATAATAAGAGTTAAAATATAATTAAGTTTTCATTAACATGACTTTAACATATTTTTGTTGAAATACTAAAGCCAAAGTAATCAAAGATAAATTTATATTTGAGTTACCTAAAAATTAAGAGTTTTGTATAAAGAGATGGTTTTCTGTTTTATTTGGGATTTTCCATTCTTACATTAGTTTTTAGTTTTCCTGTGTCTAATATCTGGATGTTAATGTTACATTGTGTCTCCTCTCCCTTGTTTTTAATAGTGAATTCCTTGGAATCTAATAATAAGAATCAAGAATCTTTTAGTTTCCCTTTGGCTTGACCTATACTCCTTGAAAAGTATTACCCTAATTTTATTGAAATAGTTAAGATTTATTTACAATGGCATTGCCTTCAATTATCATCTATTTTACTTTTTTATACAGGAATCAGACTGTAGGTACTTGGAAGTTATGTGGTTTAGCAACGATTGCTTTTTCATTTTGAACATGACATAATTCCATGATATGTATTTTTATTATTAAAATGTCATGCCTATTTTTATGAAGAAGGCCAATGGATTTTATTGTTGAGCCAAACCAGTTCAATTATACTTAATGAAAATTTGAGAGATGATCTCTGTTTTATTTATAATCATTGCCAAAGTAAGATTAATCAAAGACTGCATAAAAATAACTCTAAGCATGCATTTCTTCAAGTTTGCAAAGTCAAAACTCTTTTTTTTTTTTTTTTTTACTGGTGGTAGCAAAGCCTCTTAAAATGTTCTAAATATGATCTAGGGTTCATCTTTTCAAGCATCACTGAATTAAGAGTTTATGCAAAATGTCATTCACATTAGAAACTTCTAGAAATTATGAAAGTTCAGGGATTAATTAATATTAGGTATTTCTGGTTTAGATAACATATTAGAAATTTTATTTTCAGTTGTGATTTTTTAAAAGTTCCTCTGTAATTACTTTTTTCCACATTTTCTTTCCCTAATGTTTTTAAATTATCATTAGTCCACACTAAAGGCTTTTGGTCAGTTATTTGTAACAATTACCTGAGTACATTTTAATATCTCCACCAATAAGAAAATGAAAATAAAATTAGCCTCGCTACCATCTTTCCCTGAATACAGAGTGGCAATTTTATTCCTATGTAAAGTTAACATATCACAGATGCAATCATCTGAGAGCGGTGGTTGTGTATTTTCATATTCGCCTCTAATCATTTTTATGTGTAATTACATTTCGTGTTATTTGTGTATTTATATTCACTTTTTGTTTTCAGTGCTTGTTAAAATGTTTATTCCATTTTTCAGATTTCTCCTATTACCATTCAGTTTGTGAATGACAAAGAAACTCCAAAGTACTGATTTCAACAAAGCCTCAGCACAAGAAGAGAAGGGCTCTGTTGCCCCGGGATATTGTATAATTAGGATAATAACTTGTACTGTCCTGAAAGGGCATGTGGACATCCCCTCCATTGCTGCTTTCCCCCAAGACTAAGGATTTTCTAGCTCTTTCATTTGAATGAATTATTTAGTAAAACATGGTGAAACTATGCAGGATGTATTTGGTTCCCAGGGTGTGAAACATGAACCCAAACCCTACAGTCCTAGTAACTGGAAAACTGGGTTTTAAGAAAGCCATCAAATTAGACATCTAGGTGTTTCTTTCCCCATTTTAGATGGAGATGTAACAGTTAACTTTGAAAATTCAAACGGGCACATGATACCCATCGGAGAGGAATCTACCCGAGAGGAAAATGTAGTAAAATCTGAAGAAGGTAATGGCTCTGTAGCTGAAAAAGCACCACCTCTGGAAGAAAAGGCAGAAGATAAGAAAGGTAAAATCAAGAGAAACTCCATCTTCTTTTACTTCAATACAGCTCAACGTTGAGAATCAGGTCTTAGTGTCCAAGTAGTGACTCTTAAGACCAGTTAGAGAGCAGGTTTGCAAATACAAAGAAGAGAGAAATTTCAACGAGTGAAGAGAAATAGGATGGTTTTCTCAGCCAGATGCATCCATTTTGTAAGCACATAATTTAATTTTTTATTTAAAAGCATTAGTTAACATTATTAATCAGAAGGGATAGCCTCTTCAATCATTAGAGATATCTGGGAATATTATCCTTTCTTCGGGAGTTTTCCTTCAGTATTTAGTCTTATTTTTAGAAAAAAATGCCATCAGTCTGAATATTTCTTTCTCCTAGTTAAAACTGACCTGTGTGAGCATGTCAATATGGAGGAATGGAAGAATATCAAAACCAAGATGACTCTTTCAGCCCAGCATTGTCCCTCCAAAAGTGGGAGCTTGGCTGATGGCATCCATACACTCAATATTATAGGTTCTAGTCCAGGTTCTAGACATTTTTGAGAAAGACCCAAGACTGTAGTTCCCAGAGATGCTGGGGACTTTGGTTGTTATATTGACCACAGTCTCAGCTTCATGATTTGTCTGTGCAACTGGAAATTTCACAATATGCCAGGGGCAATTATACCATTCCTGAAGGCTTCTTTAAAGACCTTGGTTTCTAGAATGAATATACTATAGTCAATTAGGGCACCAGCAAAATCTGTGTCTATCAAGGATCCCTCAAAACATTTCACAAGTTCCTCATCACTGCCTGATTGATTACCTCTCCCTGCGACTGCTATCATGTGCAGGCCGTGTACTTAATGCAAACCTGAACTGAAACTCCTACAAAGTACGGATTTGTTGGGAGATTCTAAATGATTCCATGCAGCATAGAAATGAATCCTCAGGAAACAGACTATTTCCTGTTCTATAATGTCTCCTTCTGAGTTGGATGGCAAAAATTTCTCAGACCTAGCTTAGGTCCTGTAGGCATTTTGAGAATTCTTAGAAACTGCTGAAAGCATTCTCTTCCTCTGTTCTTGATCCAAATCCTCTAAAGACAAAGAAAACGAAAGAGCATTTGACAGACGTTGTAACTTAAAATCATCTTCTCTTGAAGTCCATAGCTTTTTATTTGCATATAAATTAGCCTGTAAAAACTTTGGAAGCCTCTATGAACAATCTGTTATTATTTTGCTTTGTTTATTCAATATTAAGAATAGTATTCATGGGGCTTTACTTAGTCCTGTTCTATTGAAAGACTCTGGTTAAATTTACAAATACTGATTACAAGAAGTTAACTAATGTTTTAAATGATCATATTCCTGGAACATAAAGAGAAAATAGACCTAAACAAATTTCAGTGGTATTAATTTGAAAGTATTCATGCAAGTAGTGATTTTTTTTTTTAAGTCCAACTGTCCTGTCTCACCGAACTGTTAAATTTCAAAGCCATCTGTGGTTTGTCCCTGGTATGGCTTTTTCACATTCAAGAATCACACCCTTCATTATGTAATAGAGCCATCATTGGTGCTTACCTGGTCTATGTGGGATGTCAGTCAGTGGACTGGCCAAACTTCAAAGGAAATGTTTCCTTATCAACTTAATAAAAAGTTGTTGATAGTTTTATATTAATTAAACCAGCAGGTCTTAGTGTTCTAAAAAGATGGCAGACCTCATAGTCATAGGTCCATGGATACATGAGAAGTGTTTTTGTTTAATTTACTTAGAATTAGTACGTTCAGTTCTTTTTGGTCAAACGAGATCTAAGATAGCATCTTGCTTGGCTGGTCTGTACAGAAAGAGATGGAATGCTGGACATGTTGTCATACCACCAGTAAGGCAACAAGGCCTCCCCCTCACTGTGTGGATGGCGTGCCTGCCAGAGCCACACTGAGAGTGAGGGAAGGCATTTGGTATGGAAAGCCATTTCCTGAGAATAAAAAGAATGTCACTCATAATTCACATTACATTGTATTTTGTTAAGTAAAAAATGCCTCATAAACAAAGATAACCATTTATTTCTCTGGAAAGACATTGTTTAATTCCAAAAAAACAACCCAAGATTCACTTTTACTTCTGGTCCTTTCATGGTCTCACTAGCATGCAAATCCACAATTCCATATTCTTAATTCATCCTTTAGGTGTTCTTAATTCCCTTTGTGGGGGGTGAAATGATCCCTTTCCTTTCACATTAAGCCAATTTATCCAAGAATGCTATTTCATCTATTAGTTGATCATATTTGCAAAACCATATTACATGCCTTTAAATTCCCAAATGCTTGTATACCTTTTTAAGATAATATATCAGTATTTTAATAATTGCCACATCAGTGTCAATGAAAACAAAACAAGTGACAAATGCCCTATACACTGTATTGTGTGTAGGTTCCACCAAGCACCCTTAGGTTTTTCTGGGGCTCCAGATGGCATTGGAATCCAGAGTTGGTACAGTGATCTTGGACTTCCTATACCTAACACTGGAGACTTTTCCCTTAAAACCTTCAGGGCTTTTAGTCTCCCATTATTCTTTCTCAGTAAGTGCCTTTAAATATACAAGAAAAACTGACCTGCAATTTGCTATACATATATTGGTGTTAAATATAAGAAATCTGAGAATTATTTGGTATCAGATCTATTGAGGTATTATAGAGAGCTTTCAAGGAAGTAACAAGTGACTTACTTACATTTGTTCCACAAATAATAATGAAGATCTAACATGGTAAGGCTTTGCTGGGGCCAGGAAAGGAGTGGCAAGTCAAAAATAGTCTTTGGCTTCCAGCAGATCCTAGGCTATAGGAGACCAACATGCAAACTGGCAATCGCCATACAAGATACAAAGTACTCTGGAATGCCTGAGGACATGCAGCCAGAGGAGCTTGCAGTGGGGATCAAATTTAGTTCTTAGAAGCAGATATTTCCAAACTGAGATCTGAAGGAGACAAGGAGGTAGTCAGGTGAAGGAAAGGAATTGGGGCAGAGGTGCTTTCTTGGCAAAGGGAGGGTCATGTGCTATTCTCAGGTTTGTTCCTGAGTGTTGACCTGAACACTCCATATGATGGAAGGAGCCATAGTACAATAAATAGCTATACTCCAGACACATTGTTTTAGAACATAGTATCTGTATCAACGCAGAGCGAATAGGCACCCCTTCCTTTACCACGTCTGGAAAAGATAATACTCATACACCATTAGTTTATGTCATGTCATCAGGTCATATGGTAATAATAAAAAATATAATGACTTCATTAATTACCTCTCAGATACAAGCAGAGAGTTTTTTTTCTACTAACATGGTGGTAATAACTATAAGCCAGTCATATTCATTGAATAAACCTCATGTTTAAAGCATTTTGTTTAATGGGTTATGACATTTTAGACAAACGGAATTCATAGTTTAGTCAGAAGAGCATACTGTTTGCATACAGGGACACACACACCCCTTAGTGTTCTCCACAGAGTATATACATAAATATTGGCTATATAGCAAACATGCACACAGCATTGGTAGAGTTCATAGAGGACAGAGGTATGGATGGTGCTTGTCCACAAATGCCAAGAGCTTGCATGCAGCATGTTCAATTTTAACCTAGTTGGGATTGTCACTCCCAACTGTCATAGAGTGAACATCTCCTCCCTCCCAAACCCAGAAACTGTATTCTTTGGGGTGCAGTTTTAGAGTTTGAAACCTTAGAAAAAAGAAAGATCTCAGTGATAGGCCTGAGAGGACAGGCTAAGACCTGCAAAGGTTTGTAGCATGAAAGAGAATTGAGATCGCCAGTGCTGCAGATGAATCTGATGGGCTCTCACTATGGAGAGTATCATCAGGCTTGATCTCTGTGCATTATGCAACTGTCTAATCTTACAGAGTCACATCAAAAAGTATTTAAAGGGTAGGCCCATGCCCTATGTCAAAAGACATGGCAAGTCAACATAGATTTATATATTTTATGTTAAAATGAAGTGATTTATGGGTGGCATCAACTTGTATTGTTCTCAACTCTAACTGACGTTGGTGACTAAGTGGCCTTCTGGTTCAGACCAGTTAGGTTAGGAGAGTCACTACTTAGTTAAAAAGACACACTATATGAATAGAAAGGCACACATACAAAGTAGCCTCTGGAAAATATTGAACAAGTAGCTCAGACCATAAATACCAGTAAGTTCAGGGGCAGGAGGGGACTATGGTAGGTTTCATGGCTGAGGGAAGATAAAAGAAAAGCTTTATTGATTACCTATTATAACTTGAATCATTCTTATGGTAGTTATCTACATGGACTGAGGGAAAGTAGTGAATGACAGTCTCACTTTACACTCACTAGAATGAGAAATGAAACAAAAGAAATAATAATAAAATGCAATGCATTCTGATATTAAAACCTTTCTGGTCATTCGATAATGGAAGGATATATTCAGTAAAGTTTTACTTATTAGTCTTGTCTTAACACTGTCTTATGGGTTTTTTTGTTTGTTTGTTTGTTTGTTTTATTGTGCTTCATTTTTCAAGAAATACTGCTTAGCTCTTTGGACCAGAACTGTGTTTTAATTTATTTTAATTTTGATCAGCCACCATTAGAAACAATACAGATGCGAGGACATGAATAAACATTCAGAGCCTTCACTTTCCATAATGAGAGACTCAGACTGTTTCTCCTCCAGTTAGGCAAAATCTTGTGAGAGGCTTCTGTCCTTAGGTACGACTTTTTTTTTTTTTTTTCTTTTTAATGAATTTCAACCCTTGTCTTTCCAACGTTGTTACTTGTGTTTACAGCAAAAACAAATTTGATATTTTGGGGGATTCTGCATCCTCTGTACCTGTAGTTGTGACACTATTTGAAAAGGACAGAGGAAGTTACTGGAAAGCAGGAAGCTGCCCTTTTGCGCTGCGAGAGCTCAAGAAAATTTTAATAGTTAAAAAAAATACTTTATTCATCAGTACATTATGCTTCCTAGAAAAAATGCTACAGAGTCTTCTTTAGCATAGAAAATGATTGATTTTTGACCATAATTTGAGACAAAGCTCAAATCACTTTCTGGTTGGTGGGGCTTGAGTTCTCCTGAGAGAAAGGCCCTGCACAGAGGACATGAAGGTCAAGGAATCTAGGCACTGCCTTGCTGTCAGTTTTCATGGCATTATGTCCAGTGCACTGATCTGCCACTCTCAGTGCCCTTCAGTTCTGTTCAGTTTTTTTTTATTTTTTAAGATTTTATTTATTTATTCATGAGAGGCACAGAGAGAGAGAGGCAGAGACACAGGCAGAGGGAGAAGCAGGCTCCATGCAGGGAGCCTGACGTGGGACTCAATCCTGGGTCTCCAGGATCAGGCCCTGGGCTGAAAGCAGCACTAAACCGCTGAGCCACCCGGGCTGCCCAGTTCTGTTCAGTTTAAGTTTAGCACTCACACCCATATCCTCATTCAGGAGCCACCAATTCATGGCCAGTGTTGGCCCCTGACCATGGACATCGACACTCATCCTGAACATAACTTCATCAGAGTAACTTATGCTACCCTGTTTTATCACAGGAATGATTAATGTACCCAGTCAGTGCACCCCAGTTTGGCTTTCAGCCTTTGCACCTTTGATCCTCTTTACCCATGACTGTTCTGTCCCTGGTGTAAACAACCCCACTGGTTCCCAAAGGCCCAGCAGCCATGTGTTTGTATCACTGTCGCCATATGTCTTGCTCCTTCTATTTATATGGTGTGTGTCTGTATCAGTCTGCTTCTGTTCACTTTCTCATTTGTAGAGAACACTGAAAACCACTCTGAAACACCGGCAGCTCCTGTTCCATCTCCTCCAGCTCTTCCTAAGCCTAAACCCAAACCTAAGCCCAAAAAAACACCTGTGCCTCCAAAAGGGGCTGCTGCTGGGGCAAGCCCCAAGGCTGACGAAGTGCCTCCTATTAAAAAAATTACCAAGGCTCCTGGTAAGCAGGCCCCCATCCCTCCACCCAAGCCAACAAGCCGAAACACGACCCGAGAGGCTGGTGAGTATGCCCCCTGTGGGCTGGAGTCTAGGGTATTTGGCTCTGGGGTGGGGCTCATTACTTTTTCTAGGAATGGTGGCCTTTTTGGTATCTGGTGTCTTAGAATGTAACACCAGTGGATTTTGCTTTGACCTAGAGAATACCCAGGAGATTCCTTTGTTATTGTCTCTACCAAAGGAAAGTCAACCAGTTGATTAGTTGATCTCATTAGTTTTTGGGTGAGTAGACCTTTTTCATCCTAAGTATCTACTATCTGTATAGGAACCAATAGAAGGATTCAAGGTGTAGTGTGCCTGATGAATAGCAATGATCTGATATCACATTATTTGCACATCACCTGGCCTTCTGCCTATTTGAGTTTATGACTGGCTTTTTGGCTTGGTTTTTCCTTCAAGATATCTTAAGTTGCATATAAAAATGTGATACTTACATCTTTGACATTTTTGCCAGATCTTAGTATCTTAAATCTTTCAGCATACATAGTAGTTTCTCTACTGACAAATGGACAGAGGGTTCATATCACTCAGTCCAGCTCCACCCCACCCCTCTCTACTGGAATCACAGTTGTTTCATCCAAGTTGAAAGTCATGTCACATGCTCAGTGTTCACTGTCCACCCCCATTCTGAGACTTCCATGTATTATGAGGAATAGCATCCTACTAGGGTAGTTACAAGTCACTATTGCACATCAACAGGTGTGGTTTGAGCCACCTACAAACAACATGTAATGTCTGTCCAGCTTTCCTTTCAAATCAGATATATTTAATGCAAAATAGAGCTCCCAGTCTTCTAGTCAAGTGGCATAAGACACCTACCATGTCATCCAGCTGTAAAAAGGGACAGTGATCAAAGTATATATGCTGAATGGATTTTTCTATTAAAACATGCATGAACATTCTGCTGTGTTGTAGCAAACCTTATTTTCCTCAAAATCGGTAACTTTCTTACCAATTGGCTACCAGGCTATGCCTTCGTATTAATCTTTTTCCCCTCCATCATTTTTACTCATACTGCTCAGAGAATGGCTTCCTGGACAGTAGAGAAGCCCTCCAAATACAAATAGATGTTTCTCTACTGTGCTCCTCTCTTTGGCTCTTGACCTTGAGTGTCTGGTTGTCTACTAATAAGCTCTGAAATGAAATGTCTCAGAATGTTGTGCTTCGTTAGTGCCTGAGCAAAGTGCCTCCAGGCCATTTCCTCAGGCACCAACTGCCATGCTTCCATTCTTCTTGGCATTGCTGTGTTTCCCAGACTGCCTAGCAAACCTGAGGAGCAGTGCTTGAAGTGAGGCAGGTGGTGACCCACTTCTTAAAGAAAAGCTGCAACTCCCCATGCTTGGGAATTATACAAACTTTCTCACTTCCTCCTGCCCCATACGGTAGTAGCACACTGTTGACTTGGCTTGGGCTCTCTCATTTCTCTCAGAAGAAAGCTGGTGATTAATGCCAGGGCAGGGGACAGCTTTCATCAGAGATTTTTAGTTATATCCAGATATTTTACTTGAAGGTTTGTTTATGGACTCGTGATGTTCCTAGGAGAATAACACAGTCATGCTATTGTCCATTGTATTGAGAGGCTCCACTGGCCCACAGTATGAATAACAGTGTTGCTCTTCCCAGTCAGTCCCAGAGAAAAAGGAGTTTCATTG
This sequence comes from Canis lupus dingo, assembly GCF_003254725.2. Taxonomy (NCBI): domain Eukaryota; kingdom Metazoa; phylum Chordata; class Mammalia; order Carnivora; family Canidae; genus Canis; species Canis lupus. The sequence continues at coordinate 35,293,185 of NC_064243.1, forward strand.
AACTATACCAACAAGACTGTTGTGCAAGAATCCTTTTATCAAATATTGATAATACTCCTTCAAAATCCAACTGATATTCCATTTGTAACCATTTAGATTCTACATGGTAACTTTGTTTTATTTGAATCATGTCCTTCTAGAAAAGTTCTTTCAGCTGCAACTCTTGATTTTTAGTCAGATTTTTCAATTCTTGTAAAAGCTATCAGGATTCTTCAATTCCTGTTAGTATAGACCTCCAGATAACCAGATATTGGCTTATCACATTCAGCTGCTTTGTGAGTGAAGTAATGTCAAATCTCCTATATTGGTTTTTTTTTTCCTTTCTCATTGTTACACATTGTGTTAACAATAGAAGTATTTAACTGAGGAGAGGTGGTTTTACTTTTTTAATTACGGCCTTAATTCAAGGTAGCTTAAGGAACATGGTTAATTTCAGCAAAGTCTTGTCATTTTAGAAGATACTATGACTTGACATTGCACCCCAACATTGAAAAAATTGTCTTTTTCCTTAAATCAAGCGAAAGTTAACTTTAGGAAAGCTGTTAGGAAAGAAAGAATATTCTTTAAAATATATATATATAAAATACACATTGGTATATATTGGTATGTGAAAGGGATTCTGTTCAATTTACCTGCAAAGATAATTGAACATGTTTAGACTTCAAATCCTTAGATTGTCATTGTGAAAAATAAATTTAGGATGAATTTAGATTGGAGAAGTATGCTTAATACCCTTGTCTTATTACCTATTAGCAAGTGAAGATTGTTAATTTTAAAGTAGTAGTATGAGCAGGGGGTAGTGTGAATTCTAGTTGTGTGTATCTAAAATAATAAAGACCCAAGCTATAAAGATAGCTTTTAAGTCTGGATCTTTTCACCAAGTGAGACTCAATCTTTTTTAGTATATCAGAGTTGTGAAGTCTTATATCTCATTGTCTATTCCTTTGTTTTTCATCCCTTGACCCTCCCCCAACTGACTTCAATAAAGGTAAGTTACTATAATATCTGTCATGGATTGGCTCCACAATACTAACAAGATATTTTCTAATAGTTCTGTGGAAAATAGTTTAACCCCTCATGAAAAAGAAACATATAACATTACAACAGAAGAGGCAATTAGGACAAATTTATAGATCATACAGGTCATGAAACAAAAGACTATTCTGGTAGGAGTTTAAATGTGTTTCCCAAAATAATATAAAGAAAAGGAGAGTTAAGTTTTTTTTTAAAGATGGTTTGATTGAAGGCAATCCTTTTTTTTTAATAATAAGTTTATTTTTTATTGGTGTTCAATTTGCCAACATACAGAATGACACCCAGTGCTCATCCCGTCAAGTGCCCCCCTCAGTGCCTGTCACCCATTCACCCCCACTCCCCGCCCTCCTCCCCTTCCACCATTCCAAAAGTAGGCAAATACCTTCTAGTGGCCACAACCATCCTCTGATGAAGACCTTCTAGGAACATAAGTGATAAGAAAGATTGGCTTTGGGCAGCCCTGATGGGGCAGCGCTTTAGCGCCGCCTGCAGCCCAGGCTGTGATCCTGGAGACCAGGGATTGAGTCCCACGTCGGGCTCCTTGCATGGAGCCTGCTTCTCCCTCTGCCTGTGTCTCTGCCTCTCTCTCTCTCTCTCTCTCTCTCTCTCTGTCTCTCATGAATAAATAAATAAAATCTTAAAAAAAAAAGATTGGCTTTGCAAGGGTATTTGTCACAAGATCTGAGAATGACCCTGTTTCCCTTCAAATTATTCCAATGCTATCCATTTAGACATTTTTTGTAAAAAAAAAAAAAAAAAATTCTGCCCTTTGATATTTTGTGAGGCTTGAGAGATTTTTTAAATTCAATTTAATTAACATATAGTGTATTATTAGTTTCAGAGGTAATTTAGTTATTCATCAGTTGCTTATAATATGCAGTGCTCATAAATAACTTCAGGTGCCCTCCTTACTACCCATCACCCAGTTGCCTTTTGATATTTTGAAAATGACTTACCTTTCCTACGTGGCCGTGTGTTTTCACTGTACCCTATCACCGGAGCAGATGGAGGTGTGAGCTGGCATGGCCAACTTCTTTCTCTAGAACCATGGGGATAACTGGTTTGGAGTTGAGTACATTTGCTTTTGGTCCAGAAAGGAGCCAGAGGGATATATCCTAGGCTTTCTGAATGTGGGCCACTCCATTCCCAAAAAGACATCATAGCACATGCATAATTTGTGATGAGCCCAACCTTATGTTCTATCCAGACAGCTGCAGTCTGTCTGTCCTTTATGCACTGTGATGTCCCTTCTTTGGAGCATGTAGGGACTCATTCAGTGGACCAATAAGACAAGGAGCTGAGGATTTCCCTTTGGCTGGCCCAGCTAAAAAAGCTAGAGGGACTCCTTAGTCTCCTTAGGAGAGGACTCTTGTCCTTTATGCTTCTACCTTAAGCATCACTGGCTCCCTCTTAGATTGGGAGTAGGGAGGGGGCAGGAAATAAAACCATTATCATTATTATCCTATTTCCTTTTATTTGACAAATGTTACCATTTTAAAGGGAACATCGTTGTTGACCATGGCATCTCATTTGTTTATTTATAAGACTTCTTTGACTTTTAATGCAAAATCTCTCTATTTTAGCTGGTTCCTCTCATTCAAAAAAAGCAACTGGGTCCAAATCATCAGCTTCACCATCTACTTCCTCCACCTCATCTCGTCCCAGAGCTTCGAAGGAGACACTCTCTAGCAAAACAGGGACAGTAGGAATCACAAAGGGCAAGAAAAAAACCGGCAAGCAGCCAACCTCTCGATCGTCCTCAGATGCAACCACCTCTGGCACGTCTGACCTGAAAGGAGAGTCTTCTGAGACAAGGGTGGAAAGTCTCAAATCTGAGCAGACTGTCTCTGGGACCGATAAGCAGACCACAGGCAAATATAAGTCTGCAGTCCCTCCACCTCCTGTGGCCCCACCCCCTCGTCCCCCCTCCCCTCCTCTGCCTCATGAGGAGCAGAGCACTGTTGCCTCAGACTCTCCTGTTGTCCTGGTCAGCAATGGAGCTGACTTGCCTGTCCCTGCCTTAGACCCCAGTCAGCTTCTCTGGACCGAAGAGCCAACCAACAGAACCACTGTCCTCTCAGGCACTGGCTTAAGTGTGAGCCGAGAAAATGCAAAATGGTGAGTTGGGGCATAAACCCTATATTCCATCCATATCACCTATGAAGCTGAATACCAAAGATCACTAAACCACTCTATTGGAAATGAAGGAACCTACTCGGTTTTCTTTTGCAATTTCATCTAGTGACTGTAAGGTAAACACACATATCATCCACCCTTTGGTTTTTCATAGCCCTGCCCCAGGAATGTCATAGGCTACTAGGGAAGATGACATCAATCTTTCAGACAGGTACCACTTCAGATCTGTGGCTTTCAAGTAGATGTAGAGGCTGCTTCATTACTGTTCAGCAGTCCCTTTTCTTTCCCCGGACACTTCCCTTTCCTTTCTTTACAGTGGTTATTTTAAGTCTTTACTACTTAAAGTAAGTAAGTAAGTGAGATTATTCACTTAAAGTGAGTAATCTGTGTCCAGATTGCTCACCCATTCCTGCCTACCTTCATTACAACAAGCCATTTAACCTTCTCTATCTCGAAGAAAATAAAGACCATTAGGAAAGAACTCTCTCAGATTCCATCTCTTTTTCCTCTAGCCTCAGAGGGGCCTCCTTTCCTGCTTCCTCAATTCCCATCCCAACCTCTCTGGTGCATTTCAGCACTCATCCAGACAGAATCAGTTGTTGCATCTACTCTACTCTGGTAACCCTTTTTTCCTACCCATGGGACAGAGCTAAGCAACATATCTGCTTGCCCCTAAGTCCCCAGCAACAGTACAGAATCTGGTATGCCACAGACATGACATCATCCAGTTGCCCAAGTCAGCAACCTGGGATTCATCCCAAGGGTTCTCATTCTTCTTCATCTCCTGCATTTAATCCCTTACAAAGTCCTATATATAAAGGCAAAAAAAAAAAAAAAAAAATCCCGCATTAGCCTTCCTGTCACACGGGTATGAAGAAGGGAGGGCTGTCAGAGTATAGTAGACATCATAACCAATTCTCTCTAGGGAAGTCTTAGAGCTCTTAAATCCAACCTCTCCTCTCCTGTTTCTAAGAATAAAATCAAAATTCACTCTTGTGATCTTTTAATATTTTCTCTTTCAAAGAAAACTTTGTCATGCTAGACTTAAGAAAATTAGTACCTTAATTAAGCTGATTTGGATTGAGAGACTATCATTGTTAATTATTCAACTGCTGATAATAGTCACCTTCATTTATTGGATAGTTATTTAATGTCAGGAAACTGTCAGTTATCATGAATTCATATTAGTCTTTCCTGAAATATCTGTGTTTAATAGATGAGAAAACTGGCACTGAGAGAGGTAATATAGTCTGCCCTAGATTCCCCACTTAATAAGTTGCAAAGTCAGGATTCATACTCAGAGCTGCATGTCAAATTCCATGCTCTTAGAAATTGTATACATTTCCAAAGCAGTTACTTCTACTTCTGCAATTTCTTTTGTATTTGTTTCTTGTTTTTATCCTTTTGAGCACCATGGTTTGAAAGAAAGATAAACAAGTGTTAAATTACAAATTATCTTGTTTGACACATTAATAAACAATATGGGAGAAGACATTGAAAGGAATGGCTATAATGTCCTTAACTCTTCCAGCACATAGCAGAGGTCTTCATTTAATTATAATGTGTGTTTTCCAGCATTGCAATGAACTCCAGCCCTTAGAACTCAAAACTCAATCTTTTAGCATATATTTCCTGCTTGCCATCTATGTGCTAAGCAGTGTACTCAGCACCAAGAATGCAAAAGTCAGAAAGACATTATATTTAAAATTGGTTTTTACCAAAATAATGTCCAACATGTTCAGGAAGTACAAATGTTTAAGACAGGTCTGAATAGAATGAATATATGGGTTTATTAGTCAGTATATTAAAGAACAAGGTAGAACAAGGTGATTCTTTAGATAGTCTTAGGCAGTGAGAGACCCCATTTCCCAAGGTGACTTGACTGTCCAGTCCACTTCCTCAGACATTTATTGAAAGCACTGCATCATGCTAAGCACTGTTCTGCACAAGGAGGGGGGTTTAATGTCAGTCTTCAGCCCAAGTATGCAGAGGACGTCAGACAGAAGAGCTGCTGGTCACTATATCCACTGGAACTATGATCAGAGAGCAAGTTTAGGACATCATTAGACATCAAGGTATTTATATAGAGATTTTCCTGTCATTCTGGATAACTATAATCCTTTCCTAGAAGAGGACATTGAGATATTCTTCCTGTCTGTTCTTCAAAGTTAAAAATTTAAATTATAGTTCATTCTGCAGGAGTGGTTTGTTTGCTCTTGAGTTAATGAGCCTGGAATAAATAGTCTCTCAATTTTTTTCCCCCAAATCCTTCTTTTTTTTTTTTCTTTCTTCTGTTTTTAAATAGATATTTTAGTTAGAATTTCTAGCTCTTAGTCACTTGCTTTACTTAGAACTTTCCCTCAGTTATGTTTAGTGAACGAATGTGTGAAAATCCTGTCATCTCATGAGGAGGCTTCTGTTTGGAATACAAATATCAAAACTTTAAAGAAGATAAGTAGCTATGTAAAAATATCTTCCTCTATTCACATATTGCAGGGTAGTAACCATGCAGTAGATTTCTATTTATTGTCAGCTTCATTAGTATCATCTAGGTCTGGGACAATTTAAGGCAGACACTAAGCAGCCTATCTGGAGCCTGTATCCAAGAGGGACTTGACTGTGTTTAGTCCATTTCCATGAAACTTAGTGAGTTCACTGTTTTGTTCAATGTGTCCAAGATACTTAGGGGGAAAATTAGAGGCAAGTCATGAGTTGATTAACACAAATTGGGAGTATAATAACTTAATATTTAGTTAATTATAACCTACATAATACAATATGACTATAACTTACAATATCAAGTATAAAATAAAATATAACATTTAATAGGCAGATTAAGAGTCGTAAGTCTGGATTTTAGACTGGACTTGATACTTTGTTTTGAGCAATGCACTCATGGCCTTCTCAGGTTTCATGAACTATAGCTTATCTGTCCCCTTATTCTGTAGAACAGATGTAAGTTGTAAATGTATGCAGAACTCATTATGAAATATAAATGATGACATTAAAATAATGATAGATGTCATAATAAATTAGCGAGCAATGATAGAAACGAATACTAGGGCTTAGCCCTGAAGTATCTTTTGTTCTGCTCTTCAGAATGTGTTATTAATTGACACGTCTACTAAATGTGCTGTGGTCACCCACAATGGCAGGCTATTCAAACAAGGATGGCCTCCAGTGGCAATCAAATAGAAATCCAGACTGTGGAACAGTTTTCTCGTATTTAAAATGAGATTTCACACTGTGGAAACAGTATGATGGTTCCTCAAAAAAAATGTAACCTAGAATTACCATGTGATCCAGCAATTATACTTCTGTGTATATAGCCAAAAATATTAAGAGTAGGTACTTGAATAGATAATGTGTAAACCAATGCCCTTAGCAGCATTATCGTAACAACCAAAAAGTAGAAGCATCTGGTGGGTCACTGGTTAAGCATCTGCCTTCGGCCTGGGTCATGATCCTGGGGTCCTGGGATCAAGTCCCACATCAGGCTCCCTGCAGGGAACCTGCTTCTCCCTCTGCCTATGTCTGTGCCTCTCTCTGTGTGTCTCTCATGAATAAAGAAATAAAATCTTAAAAAAAAAAAAAAAGGTAGAAGCTCCCCATATGTTCATTGACTGATGAATTGATAAACAAAACGTGGCATATCTATGCAATGGAATATTATTAAGTCTTAAAAGAAATTCTGACATATGCTAAAGCATGGATGAACCTGAAAGACATGCTAAGTAAGTCAGGCACAAAAGGACAGCTGTTGCATAATTTCACTTATAAAAAGCACCTAGGGGATCCCTGGGTGGCTCAGCGGTTTGGCCCCTGCCTTTGGCCCAGGGTGCGATCCTAGAGTCCCGGGATCGAGTCCCGCATCGGGCTCCCGGCATGGAGCCTGCTTCTCCCTCTGCCTGTGTCTCTGTCTCTGTCTCTGTCTCTCTCTCTGTGTCTATCGTAAATAAATAAATAAATAAATCTTTAAAAAAAAGAGGCACCTGAAATATCAAAATTCATAGAGACAGAAAGTAAAATGGTGGTTTCCAGGGACTAGGGTTTAAGACTAGGGGTCCCATTATTACTTAATGGGACGGTTTCAGTTTGGGAAGATGAGAAGGTTCTGGAGGTGGATGGTGGTATTGCCTGTACAATAGTGTAAATGTCCTAGCTACCACTCGACTGTGTACTTTAAAATGGTTAAGAAGGCAAGTTTTATGTGTGCATACTTTACTCAATAAAAATAAATAAAATATGCTGTGCATAGTTTCCCCTTTGAAAACAAGAATTTTGGCTGTTGGATTTTTCTAATAAGTGAAAAATAGAGAATATTTTAGAGTCCTTAGGCTAATAACCACAAAGCACAATTTTCAACACCTCAGATTCTGACAAAGTTTACCTGTTTTTATTACTCAAAGAACTGTTGTTGTTGTTTTTTTTTTTTTTAAGTTAATGAAAACAGCAAGCACATGTTTTGCACAAAACGGTCTTTCAGAAGCGTGACATCCAAATTTGGATTCTTCTATTTATATCAGAAGGCAATTTGGGGATTTTCTGAATCTTAAAATGAAGCTCACATTGTTTTTGATATGATATGTTTTCAATGTAAAGCATTTTTTCTTATTCTAGTCTGTGAAAACTGGCAGGCTTTATATATTTATAGTGACTTTAAACCAGAGACTCTACGCAAACTAATTAGTAGAAAATTATTGCATCTGTACACATCACCTTTCTTGTATAGAGTGCATTTAACTTCCACCTTTTCCATTTTACATTACTAATATATTCCTGTGAGAGGCAGTTTTACAAATGGAGAAACTGAAACCCAGAGAGGATACATGATTTTTCGACTTGATACACTGGCTGTGATGAAAATAGGATTAAATCATGTATCAGTTAAAGAGGTATGTTTTTCTGTCACCAGCCTTCTAAGTGTTGGGCTGCAAATCAACATAAATTCCACTTGTCAAAGAGCTTTGAGGACTGGAATGGCGGACAAGTGAATGGTGGTGGAGGTTCAGTGTACTAAGTGCTCCAATGTGGTTGTCTGCAGGTCATCTTAGGAAATGGCAGAAGGCCAATGAAAGATTCCTGAAAAAACTACGGCTTTAGCTGAGGCTTGAAAGATAAGTAGGAGTTACAGGTACAGAAAAAGTATAGACAAAGTCAAATATCCAGGAACTTCTAGTCCACTGTTCTTTCCACTAAGGTCCCATGGCTATAGAAAAATCAATTTACAAAATATAGTTTTACCATATTCATGTACTAAATATATCAGATATCATCTAGTCATTCCTTTCTATTTTATTTTTATTTTTTAAGATCTTATTTATTTATTCATGAGAGACAGAGAGAGAGAGAGAGAGAGAGAGAGGGAGAGAGAAGCAGGCTCCACGCAGGGAGCCTGATGTGGGACTCCATCCTGGGACTCCAGGATCATGCCCTGGGCCAAAGGCAGGCACTAAACCACTGAGCCACCCAGGGATCCCTCCTTTCTATTTTATAGGTGAAGAATCTAAAACCTTGAGAATAAAGTCATACAGTACTACTGTCATACAGTACTACTTTTCCATTTCACTGTCCTTAGCTGCCTATGTCTGCTTTCTCCTTTCACCAACTTGAAAGATGCTCATGGAACTAGAGCTCCTTCTCGTCATGTTTGCTGTCTCTCTGAACTTCACACCACCCCTGTGTTATTGTGCCTTTAACAGTCTGACAACCAAAGATGAGCCGGGGAAGGTAGCATCTCAGCTCCTGCCTCCTCAGCTTATGGGAGAATCTTCAGGATCCTTCAGTGCCCTGGAGGACGAAGGCCAAAGGGAGTACCAGGCCAATGACTCAGACTCTGATGGGCCTGTCCTGTACACTGATGATGACGATGATGAAGAGGATGAGGATGAGGATGGCAGTGGAGAAAGTAAGACTTTTTTTCAAGAGGTGGGGAGGAAAATGGATGATGGACAGAAGAAGGTGCATTTTGTAAATTACGGAAGCCATCGGCAATCAGACATCTGATGTTTTCTTTCTCATGTTCTTTTCTTAGATCAGAAATGTGCGTGTCCTAAGGTTTAGGTTTTGATGACAGGCCTTTCCAGAAGATGGTTCTACAGGGCCCAGGGGGTCAGGCCTTTGTCTCTGAGGAAGATACGCACATTTGTATTTGTACAAGGAATCAAAGCTTTCTAATGACAGAGGTGTTTTCAGAATGGTCAGAGATGGCCTTTCCACCTTAAAATCTTTCTTGAATAAAGAGCATAAACACGGATTCATTGGGTTACTTATTAAAGGTGTTTGAAACTTATGCTCACTTTTATACTAGGCTTTAAAGCGAAGAGAGATAAGAATGAAGAGTGACAAATATCTTTGAAGAATCATAAACAATCATTCTTCTGCAATAGGTGAAATAGGATACCTTTTTGGAAGGAATGATACAGTACAGTGGATTATGCCAACTATTTATATATAACTTAGGGAACCGGAAAGTTTTGTATTGTTTGTTGTTTTTTTTTTTTTTTTAACTTCTAAGATCATGACTTAGGAGGAATTCACTATGGAATTGAATTTATTCATTGTGAAAAGTTATTAATGATGAAACATCAATTTGTCAAATTCCTTTAGTTTGTACTGAACAACAACAAGGAAATTGTTATCATCTACCTGGTATTAACTATCCTCTGTTGAGGATTCTTGGTAATTAAGGGATACTTGGGTAATTAAGTATTAAAACATTGCTAACATAGATAAATTTTTTCCAGCGTGATTTCTGAGTAGAGGAAAGGCGAAGACATGAATTAACTGAATGGTATAAATAAATAAAGGAGCTACATTTTTAAGACTTTCACAATCAGTAGTTTCCATGATCTGCCGTCTCAGCAAAATAAACTTCAAATATCACTTTTCAAATGATGAGGTGATATTTGCAAGTTCTTTCATGGCACCCAAACATTTTTCAGAACATTTTTAAAAATAGTTCTTCAGTTTTTCAAAATGAACTACATCCAACTCAAAACTTTTTTTATTCTCCCCTGAGGTTAATTAAAATTCCACTCTTGCATGTGAATAAAGAATTTTGTCTGGACTTTGTTTAAAGCCCATGCCACATATAACCCGAGTGCTGCTTTCTTAAAGCCTCTTTCTCTGCATTTCTGCCTTTTCCAATCCTCAGGTGCTTTGGCAAGTAAAATACGACGAAGGGATACTCTTGCTATCAAACTTGGCAACAGACCATCAAAGAAGGAACTAGAGGACAAAAACATACTGCAGCGCACATCTGAAGAGGAAAGGCAGGAAATCCGACAGCAAATTGGAACCAAGCTCGTCAGGTAATGGCTGAAATTTTACTACACACGGACCAAATTATAATTGTCTCCCACCTGTGGTTTCCTACCCAGCTGAGATATCTCATTGTGAATTACTTGGGTAAAGGCACAACTGGCCTATGTAGTTTTCTAAATTTGGTCCTGGATGATGAACCACTCAAAGAACTTGCCCTTTGGTCCAGCCAGTCAATGGTTTGGGGGTCACCAAAGCCTTAGCCAAGTGTCAAAAAACTTTTTCTATTAAGGACCGGTTAGGAAATATGTCAGGTTTTGCTGGCCAGGAGGTCTCTGTCGCAGCTACTCAACTGTGGTGGTATAGTGTGAAAGCAGCCATGAACAATACATAGACAAACGGATGTGGTTGTGTTCCAATAAAACTTTATTCACCAAAATAGGCAGAAGGCCAGATTTGGCCTATAGGCCATAGTTTGCCCAGCTCCTGGCCTAATCCATGGACTCACTGGCATTCCTGTGATTACCATGAGGTCCTGTCCTGTGGGCCTTGAGACTATGGAAATACTAGTTAGCTTCAATGGCTAGCTCCATCCAAGTCAGGAACTACAGCCCCTTCATTACAACTTCCCCCTTTTAACTTCAGATAAATGTTTTTTTGATTTCACATTCTGCCTCCAGCCATTGTAGGGTTTCTACTTTGGCCACCAGTGACTTTGGAAGTCCATTCAACTGGCAGTTGTGATTGAAGTGAGTGCCAATGTTTGATGAACAACTTAAGCATATTTAATAGTATTTGCTATTCTATTGACTTCTCTCACTCTGTGTAAACAACAGAGTGCATCAGTTGGGAGAAAGGAGCAGTCTGGGATCCCAGGGCAGGATTTGGAGGTAGAAGAAATACCTCTCCTGTCTTGGAAGTGGAAGACTTCTGTGACTGTGTCAGACCTGCAGGGTTGGCATACAGGTGTTCAGAGGCTCTTATCTATTTGACAGATGGAGCCAAGCAGTGGCTTGTGGCAGGTAAATGAGATGCTACACTGAAGTCACCCAGTGCCTAGATCATAGCAAGCAGTTAATACAACTATATATTTTTATTATTAATTTAAATAATTATATATCACTTGTATATGTAAAAATGTAAAACATTTTTAAAAATTAAACCCAATATTGGTACCTTTGTTCAATAATTCTAAAGAAAAAAAGGAATCATAAAGCAATTTTTGCTTTACATGGTGATTCCATTTGAGAGATGATACAAAAAGGAAACAATCCAAAAGGGAAGCAAAACCCCTACACTTTACAAAGATGTTTATTTCAAGGCTATTTTTAGCAGTGACAAAACAAACCAAATGCTTGAAAACGGGACTGCTGATGGACATTGGGACAAGTTGACACCATGAACTAAGCATAGAGCAGTGGTTTTCTGGATGCTTCATCAAGGATTTCTTGGATTTCTGGATTTCAGTTCCTCACATCCTTTCTGCCACAGCGGTAACATTTAGAATTGATAGTATCTTCTATTATCTTCATATATATTAGTTTACTTTGCACCAACTCATCCTACATCCAAAAGCAATTTTACAACAAATTGATTTACAACAAATTAGCAATATAAACCAGACCAAGATCAAAGTTATATAGGGTTGTTAGGTCGTTCAGCTTTTGTGTACAGTTAGCCACTAATCATAAATGAGCCTGGTTTTTCTTGAAGGCAAATGGAAAGGGCCCATATATCTCAAGATAACTTTATGTGTATTATAAATTCATTTGAGGTCACAAAAGCAGTATTTCACTTGAGGCTCTGTGCAGTGTATACATTGAGCATCTTTTGAGTTAATATCAACTCTTAAGTAGAAAACTTTTTTAGATTTTAATGTTCTGTGTATTAATTAGAGGATAGACTAAGCTATTCTAACAAAGACCAAAAAGTGCAGTGGTCAACAGGAGACACTTTCACATGTTTATTTCCCTTTCACATAATGGTCCAGAGGTAGTGGGCTGTCCAGGGTAGGTGGGGAGCACTGCCCATGCAGTCAGCCAGGCACCCAGATTCTGTCCTATTGCTCCATGGATCTTCTCATCTGCATGATCCAAGCTGACTCACATGACCATGTTTAAGTTCTAGCCTGTGGAAGAGGGAAAGAGAAAAGGGAATAGACACCCAGTCATTTTAAGGGTAAAGGTAAAAGTTATAAATACCACTCTGTTCACATCCCATTATAAGAACTCAGTCACATGGCCACAATTTGCTGCTAGGGAGGCAGAAGTCTGTGGTTGGGGGGTAGAGGATGCCACAACTCTATCTCAGGAAGTTCTATATCTAAAAGGAAGAAGGAGGAATGGATAATGGGGAATAGGTAGCAGTCTCAGCCACAATCTTTAGTCTCCAAACAGAAAAGATGGTAATCTATTTTGTAGGTTTAAAATGGATTTGTGTTTCTCAAAGTGGGAGAAAAAAATAAAGGTTTGTGTCTTTAGTATTTTATTTTGCATCTCCCACCAAGGAGGCCTTGTTTGTAACCTGCAGTATATCCTTTTTGTCATTGTAGGAGACTTAGCCAGAGACCCACAACTGAAGAATTAGAGCAAAGAAATATCCTAAAACGTGAGTATCTTATATTTTACAGTCATTCCTCATGTAACCATTAACAAGCTCCCTTTAGAACAATCCATTTATCAGTAGGGCAATCCATTTATCTGTAGGAGACCTTAATATACTTATTACTCACAAATGATTGAAATGGCCCAGTTAGATCACTTTTTTATATAATTTAAAAAACAATTTCTTGAAATTCGTATTTTGTTTTATGGCTTTGAGCGTGATATCCCCCAGACCAGAGTCATGATTGTGACAGTTGTTTTTAAGAGAGATGAAATATATTCTTGTATACTTTTACCCAAATATTAAATTGAAGAAAATGCTCTAGTCTGCTTGCAAATAAATGTCAAAGAAAAGGCCAAAGAATCCACCAGGAAATAAATCAAACATTCCTATATTATTATTAATAATACAGTTTGTTGCCAGGTTTAACAAATGACTCAATTTAAAACAGAATTATGGTAAAAGAAATTTTTTAGTCCTTTTCGTTTTCCTTTGTTATGATAACTCTGTTTCCCTCTTGAGTTATTTATAATTTCTCAACCCTTAAGGAGTTCTCCATTCATTTTCCTACTTTATTTTCCTATTCTATCTTCCCCTGTTTTCTTTGACTTCACTTCTTACTCACTAGTCCAGTAGAACTTCATTGGAGTTCGTATGTTAAAGCTATAAAACTAATAGAAGCAGTTTGACATTATATAGTGTATCAATGTGGTTACCAACCACAGTGAGTTAAGTAATGGATATTTTTAAATTGAGCCTAGCTGCAGTTTTAGAGATTATTTACACAGTTTCAAAGGAGCTTTTTTAATTGCGTGAAATTTCAAAGAGCAGGGATGGACAGAACCCCGGATAGTACTACAATAGTAATGAGCCAGTGGCATGTGGGAAATCTTTCTCAATCAGTGTTTTAGAGTCAAGTTGGCTTGTCTGGATCTTCCCCATTCTTCAATCTGAGTCATTTTCTTTCCCAAAGGAATGAAAGATTTTAATGGCATCTTTATACTATAGTTGCTCTTACTAAGCCCAACACTGAGGACTGAACAGTAAGGGAAACTGCCAGTCTATGGGATTCTTTCCTTGGAATGTTTTGTTCTGGCTGTTTGTGACCAAAAACTGGAAGAGAACCCAAAGAAGGACTCAAGTGACCATCAGTGTGTAAAAGAGCTAGTATGGAGATGGAAAAACTCATGATGAGAAAAGAAAAGAATATTGTGTTTTAGCTTTCTGAGAACAGATGAAAGCAATATCAAATTTTGACAACACAAAACCAAAGCTCATGGTTTTTTATAATAGATTTCTGGAAAATATTTATTGAATTAAATTTTAGGTAAACTCAAGTGCAGACCGTAAGCACCCAAAACATAAAGATTGTGTCTTGTTGGATGCCTGATGCAATACCTAGAAAATAAGGAAGAGCAAATTCTGGGTAATTCTTTCCTTCTTCGGGGAGACAACTAGTGCCAAGCCACACTGGTGTTTAGTTATTTGAGGAACTGTTTCATAGATGTAGAAATATATCACACATTGATCTTAAGTGCTGTCTTGGCTTCTATACCCCATTTTCCTGGAGGTACAGGGAAGAGGGAAACGCCAAAGTCAACTTCAGATTTGACTCCAGCTTTTTTCTTACTTCCTTCTTAGTTTATCTAACCATGCTTATTCTGGAAACAAAAGACCCATTTCCAGTCTGGAGAGGTTGATAACTGGCTTATGATCTCCTGACATAATATTGTATGGCCAAGGGAAGCAGAAAAGAGAACTGGTGGAGGTCATCCAGAGCATTCTACTGAGCAGTCCCAGGGAACTGTACAGCATAGCTTACAATACTTTATTCAGCCCCTTTTTGCCTCTGGGTTCTTCCACACCAATTGCTCATTTTTGTGTTTATTTCATCTCCAGCTTTTGTTCAAAAGCAATTATGACTGACTATTTAAAGGAAAGTCTGTGTGTGACATGGCGTGGTTTTTTTTAAGGACACTTATTTTAACGAGGTCATCTTTTCTTGACAGTCCAGGGAACTCATTCACAGCATAAACTCATTCAGGAGTTGTCAAATCCAAGCTTACCATTAGTTTAATAAACATGAGTCAGGTGGCAGTCAGTGCCGATCACTTTCATTGGAGACCACAGCACACATTTTATTTCTTAGTATTTCATTCCCAGTATACACCTTAATCCATCACTTTCCTACTTTACGGAACCTAAGCTTTTTAAAAGAACATATAGTTACATTTAGTTGTACATTTTAGAACCAATTCCTTAATATTGTTAAAAGTAGAAAGTAAGTTTTGGTGCTTGAAAGGTCAACATTTGCCTATGAAGTAAAGAGATGTTCGTGGAACACCTCTTATAGGATAAGGATAGAAGTTACAGATCTATTTAGCTGTGACTGTAATTCCAGCTCTATATTCTTTTTTTTTTTTTTTAAGATTTCGTTTATTCATGAGAGTCACAGAGAGAAGCAGAGACATAGGCAGAGAGAGAAGCAGACTCCCTGTAGGGGAGCCCGGTGCAGGGCTCGATTCTAGGACCCCAGGGTCACAACTGATCCAAAGGCAGGCACTCAACCAATGAGCCACCCAGATGCCCCTCCAGCTATATATTCTATAGAGAAAAAGACGTATCAAGCCATTGAGTGCTGTCTGTATTTTTCCTCACAGCACTGTATGAATTTTTTTTGAATTTTTTTAATATAGAGAAAAGTTGAAAGCATTTTACATTAAAAACCATAGGTGTACTGTTTATATTCTACCATTAACATCATATCACATATTTTTTTTATAAATTTATTTTTTATTGGTGTTCAATTTGCCAACATACAGAATAACACCCAGTGCTCATCCCGTCAAGTGCCCCTATTTTTTTAACATTTTATTACACCTTGCTTTATCATGTATCTGTCTTTCCATTGAGCCATGTTATTTTTGATGCATTTCAAAGTAGGTTTATAAATGCATTTTCTTTTGTTAAAAACACCCTTAGAGAAAAATATGTAAATCAGCAAAAAGAGAAACAAACCCACAAAAAATATTTGACTTTAACCTAGTTTTCCAAATCGATGACTCAAGATATAATATTCCAGGTTCTGATGTTTTGGTGCTTTTCTTTCTTCTCCTTTTAGCTCATCTGTAAAATGTTCTGGGCAACACTTGCTAACCTGGGGGTTTCCTGTAGTGCCCAAGGCTGTTAAACCACATGTATTGTTTGTGTGTTTATGGCAAACACTTCCTGTGGCTGTTCTAAAATACCCCTCCCCGCCAAGTCCAGCTTTCTTGAGTTACAGGAAGGCAAGATTTTTCAATGAGCCATGTCACTTCCTACATGAATATCCCTCCAGTCTGTTTAAAGGGACCAGAAAGGTTTATGTCCTGCTTTATAATTGGCCCTCTACTAAGCAAACGAATAAAGGAAACATTAAAAAAAAAAAAAATTCAGTGAATTTTTTAAACTAAGTTAAGATTTAACCTGGATTCTTTGTTAGAGATTCTACAAGTATTTAAAGAAATGCAGAATAACAAGTCATGTTGACTTCTCTCCACTTCTCACCTTTTTGAACTTCTTTAAAAGCACAATTTCAAATATGGAAATACATAAGAAGTCAGCTTCTGATGTTAAAAAAGAATTCCCAAGTTGTAAAATCCTGTTTATTTTACTTCCTCATTTGCAGTTGGCCTTGCTTTTTTTGAAGAGGTAATGTGCTGTCACCTAGGTGTACATGGTACTTAATAAAATGAAATTATCAGGGCACCTGGGTGGCCGAGTGGTTGAGCATCTACCTTTGGCTCAGGTCGTGATCCCAGGGTCCTGGAATCGAATCCTGCATCAGGCTTCCCCTCAGGGAGCCTGCTTTATCCTCTGCCTGTGTCTCTGCCTCTCTCTCCCTGTGTCCTTCATGAAAAAATAAATAGGGGAATCCCTGGGTGGTTCAGCAGTTTAGCATCTGCCTTCGGCCCAGGGCGTGATCCTGGAGACCAGGTATCAAGTCCCACATCAGGCTTCCTGCGTGGAGCCTGCTTCTCCCTCTGCCTGTCTCTCTCTCTCTCTCTCTCTCTCTCTCTCTCTGTGTGTGTGTGTGTCTCATGAATAAATAAATAAAATCTTTAAAAAAAAAAGAAAAGAAAAAATAAAATCTTTTTAAAAAGTTAAAGCATTTGCTGGCTTTGAGTCATATTTGATATTCACTTTTCTTTCAGAAAAGTACCTTTAAAAATATGACATAATCACTGTTGAGGAGGAATTGACTAAAATGCTTTGAGGATTATATTTTCCTTTTTATTAGTAATATCATCATAGGCTGACCTTGTAAAGCCTTAGTTTGAATCACATGAACCACAAGTTTGGCTCTCATCTCTTATGTATAATTTATAACCTACACGCCTTATCCAAGTCATATAAAGTAAATATTTGACCCTAAGGATGTATTTTAAGAATACCAAAGGATATATATTTTGTGAAGCAATTAGAAAAACTTACTATGTTTTCATAGGAATAAACCTGAATCATAACAAAATTTGTTTGACACGCAGGCACTTACTGAAACGTACTAACTGGTTGTTTCTTATCTTGCAGGGTGATTTCAGTTTATGCTTACTCTTTGTCTAAATAGCCAGACAGATCATCCTCTTTCTTATGAATTAAAATTAATGTCTTGGAAGAGTGTTGAAACTTTTCCTTATCCAGATAAGTAAAAGTAATAGAGAATTTAGCATGTTTAGCTAACAAATACAGTTGGTACAAATATTGAATATTGATACTTCATTTGTGATGAAAACAACCTTAGTGCTAAGAAGTCTATTTGAATTTTAAAAATAAATTTATCTTTTCATAGAAGAGACTTTCCTTTTTTCAACCTTTCGGTTGAGCCTTTGTATCATGTGATGTTCCTTCAATAGACTTCATAACAACATCTTCTAAAAGGTAACCTTTTGTAAGCATTGGTGTCCAAGAAGTAAAATCTTTGCGGACTTATTAAACAGATAATGAGCTCCTGGAAGCAACAGAGAGAAGTTCATGAAATAAGCAACCATTAAAGCCTGAAGGGGTGTTCATTTCTTTAACATTTCTGGTCATTTTTCTCTTAATCCCATCCATTGGACAGCATTCATTAAACTGTACCATTTGGTGAAGTACTAGAGAAACAGAAGACTTTGGAAAGTCAAAGTCACAAGAAAATAAATCATCTCCAACAACCATACACCATAATAACCCCATTCAGAACATTCTGGTTTGAAAGCAGAGTCCAAAGAAATGACTGCATTTTGCTTCTGTGGAAACCAAAGCAGACAAATCAAGTATTTTGGTTGGATTTGAATGGAAATCAACTCAGACATGCATCAGATGGTTCTAATTTGCTCTTTTGATATGTCTCAGATTTTCATGTGAAGGCTAGATTCAGAAGTAAATTTTTATCTGAATTCTGATAAATTGCACTTATAAGCCCAAAAGATGTTCAGCAATGAAAGGTTTTCACCAGAGTGTAGGCAGTCCTCTAAGTTTTTTTCAGAATAGTGTATGAAGTCAGGACACTAAAAAGTTTACAATTTGTAAAGAAACCAATCCTATAAAGGAGAAAAAGTAATAAATTAATGCTCAATCTTTCTGTAAAATCTTTTGAACACTTTTTAAAGATGTTGGAGTATTTGATCACTGTCTAAGTCAAATGATTGTGGCCCAATATGCTTTTCTGATTGTAAAATCATTTATAGTAACTACCTCTTCATACCTTTCCTCTCCCACCCCCATTAATAAACAGAAAAGAATGAAGAAGAAGAACAAGAAGCAAAAATGGAACTTAAGCGCAGACTCAGCAGAAAGGTAATAAAACTGTTAATGAGCATGTGTGTTTTGAGATCTCTACCTTTTTAAGTTCAAATCAGCTCTCTACCTTTAAATCTGACGTTGAGGAATAATTATTCCTATTAGTCTACTAACCAGTCATAGACATGAAAATCAATGTAATGCATATAATATGAATTATGTTTATATTTACAGTTGCATGCTATGCTAATTTTGAAAAGTTAACAATCGGAAATTTTAAATTATATTTACTACTTATGAAAATAACATAAAATCTACGTGAAAAATTTTTTAAATGCAGAAAGGAGCAGAAAAGAAAATCACACAAATGGCTTTTCTTCAGAGATAACCATTACTGACATTTCAATATATAGTTTGCAGAAATGCTCACATTTTCTGTGCAGTCTTAGAAATATTAAATAAATATGAAATTGAAGATCTGCCACTATTCCATATGAGCTGGGTAATTTTTAAGTGAACTTGATCACCCAACCTGCCTGCTGCAGTGCTATATCCACATTGACAAGTGGCTTACTTCCAAGACTCAGACCATCATTTCCACACATTCGTCAAAATATAAATCTGTTACCAGGTCCATCACTATTTTCTGTGTTGAAATAACAATAGTCTTTGGGAAAATTAAGCACTATGAGAGTTTACATTTCATTATATTTAATGATAAGTCTTTATTCAGTAATTCTTCAGATCTATCTTCACACCTAGATGAGGCAGGATGAGTAAAATATGACATCTGCGGTGAAGTATGTGACCTGACCCACATTTATCTGGGCTGGCTGGGGGAGTCCACAGCAAAAGCATTCTAAGGCAGGTGGAAGAAACTCTCCATTCCCATGGAGAAGTTGGAGACTGTGTTTTGAGAGTTTTGGGTTTTGATTTTTAGGGAAAAAGATCCTTCATTCATCTCCCTCTTTTTTTTTTTTTTCCAAAGATCCTAACTGTCAAGTTAGGATCAAGCTGAAAAAGATTTTGTAAAGTAAATTGCTAGAGAGGGTTCCCCTAACATTCGGTGGCTATTAAGTTACTAGCTACAGATAAGCAATAGCCCCTCCTCAATGTTCCAGGCTCAACCCTGCTATACGTAATAATATTTTCTCCATCCAGTTGGGCCCCTCCAGGAGGCAACAGAGCCTACCCTGATCCCTGACCCCTGATTCCCACTTGCCTCCACTCTACAGAGCTCTCTGCCATAGATGCGGAACATTCCATAGCACTAGTAGTGCAGTCCTAAAGGGCAAGACTGGGTGAAGAATTTTTGACCCATATGGTCTTTGGTCACTTGCCTTTTGGGCACTCCCCAGAGGCAATGGTTTCTCTACCTCCTTAGCCCCACCTGCCCCAGAGAGGCAGTAAGAAGCTAGCAATAGAGATTGGACAACAACTAAAAGTAGAAGAGAATCACTTAGATCGTTCTTCCCTTAGCCCATTGCCTTCCAGGGCTCTATGAAGTTAGAAGGAGCCATAGTTGCCATACCCCAGCTCAAGTGAACTCAATGTGTAGACCCAGGCCTTGTAAGAGTCCTTGACAGACTTGAATGTTAGAGTATTGACCTAGTTCAGCTTCTGATTTTACTCAAGAGGAGACTGAGGCTCAGGGAAGAGGATATATATATATATATATATATATATATATATATATCCCCAAAACATCATTTTTGTGTGTCATAGTGCTTCTTTTAAAAAAATAAATTGAATTTGTGCAAATGAGGAACCGCTCCAAAGAGGACTAGTTAGTGGATGATCCGGCTATATGTACATAGATGGATAGAAAAGGAAATGGACTCCATGGGTAAAGCAGAGACCTGAACCTGTGATATCCCCAAAATGAGAGAGGCCACAAAAGCATGAACCTCAGGAGCAGAGAGTAGATGATGCCTGTCAGCCAGGGGCCAGGACTCTTTAGTCTCTCAGAACCATGTTTCTTAATCTCGGGCTTGGCAAAGGAGAGCAAATACACAGGGCCGAGTGGATTAAATATAACTATAAATTTGAATTTGACAAAGACCATAAGAGGAATCCAAGTTATTAGCAGTGTCTTAATCGTCTCAGCCTATTTTAAGCCATTGTGGCCCACTGAATGAACTCCTCCATGCCCCTGTGAATTTCTGCAGAACAGCTTTTGCAGCTAGGGTAATGTCAAATCTGGGCATTGGTTCCCTAGTCTCTCACAGAAGAAGGAGGGTATAGGCACACCCTTCACTGGACCGTTTCTTGGTCATAACTTCATGCATTTCTGAAAAGAGGTTTAATACAATAGGAATGGATCTCTCATTTCTAGAAGTTAACAGTGCTTTTGTCTGGACGATTCAGTCCCCAAACCAGCCATCCTATATCTGGATTGCTATTGTGTCTGTGTTGCTTCATGCTGCTTGTGTCAGGGATGACAGGTGCCTTTATGACAATGCCAGGCAAGTGGGGGGAAACAGCATAACGCAGATGGCTGCCAAAGCCTGTGACCTATCTAACAATGATGATTTTTATAGTCTCAGAATTAGGGCACGCTGCTTTCTGGTTCTCATTAGAAACTCCCAAGATGCTACTGACTTCTTTTTTTCCTTTTGGATATCTGCAACTGACCTTATTTAACCATAACTTTGAAGTTTTCTATAGAAACCTTGCCACCGTGAGGCTGTCATTGGTTTCCTGAACTTGTCCTTTTCTCCCTGTCCCCCTGCAGCTAAGCCTGAGACCCACAGTGGCAGAGCTACAGGCTCGAAGGATCCTGCGGTTTAATGAGTATGTGGAAGTCACCGATTCTCCCGACTACGATCGCCGAGCAGATAAGCCCTGGGCCAGGTTAACACCTGCAGACAAGGCAAGGACCCTCGTGGTTTTAGCCATGATTTTATTTATTGGTTTTTTTTTTTAAGATTTTTTAATTCATTTATTCATGAGACACACACACACAGAGAGAGAGAGAGATTGACAGGAGACAGGCAGAGGGAGAAGCAGGCTCCCCTCAGGGAGCCCGATGCAGGACTTGATCCTGGGACCCCAGGATCCCAACCTGAGCCAAAGGCAGATCTCAACCACTGAGCCACTCAGGCATCCCTTATTTGTTTATGATTGTAGTGTCTTCTTGAAGCTTCAGTATCCACTACCCCCTCCTCCAACACACAGGCACACTCAGTCATCCTAGGAGGCTAGATATAACCAGAGAGCTTAACAATCTTCTGCCTTTGGTTACTTAAGCTACTTACATGATATATTTAGTAATATCAATGAGGTTCTTTCAGCTAAGTCTCAGAAAAATCAGTTCTTAGTTACATGTAACCTGTCTGCATTCATACCTGGATGGAAGGTGGGCTAATCCCACAGCCATGGTTTATCCTTACCCTTAGAAAATGTAATTTATACAAGTTATCATTTTAAACAGATACGTAAAAGAGTGCCTGGCTGGCTGAGTTGGTAGAGCATGTGACTCTTGATCACAGGATTATGAGTTCAAGCCCCATGTTGGGCCTGGAGCCTGTTTAAAATAAAAAAAATTTTTAAATAATAAGATAAAATAAGGGGATATGTTAACAGTGAAAAAGATATTTATCTATATCAAGGCCAGCACACTTTTTCTATAAACGACCAGAGAAAATATCTTAGGCTTTGTGGGCTATCTATGCAGTCTTTGTTGCAACAGCTCAGCTCAGCTCAACTTCATGCCACATCCATTCTTAATGCTAGAGCTAGCTATTTAATTATATGCTGTGCTTTTTAGTAGGAGGTTTCACACTGTAAAGCACAAATTGGAGATATAGATCAGAAATCATTTGTTCAGGGGTGCCTGGATGGCTCAGTCAGTTAAGATCTGACTCTTGCGGGAAATATCAGAGAGGGAGACAGAACATGAGAGACTCCTAACTCTGGGAAACGAACAAGGGGTGGTGGAAAGGGGGGTGGGCGGGGGGTGGGGGTGACTGGGTGACGGGCACTGAGCGGGGGCAGTTGATGGGATGAGCACTGGGTGTTATGCTATATGTTGGCAAATTGAACTCCAATAAAAAAAAAATAAGATTTGGAAAAAAAAAGAACTGACTTGATTTTAGCTCAGGTTGTAATCTTGGGGTTGTGAGATCGAGCCTTGTGTCTGGCTCTATGCTCAGTAGGGAGTTTACTTGAGATTCTCTCTCCCTCTTCCTCTGCCCCTCCCTCTGCTCTCTCACTCTCTCTCTCTCCCCATCTCCCTATCTCTCAAATGGAAAAATTATTAAAAAAAAAAAAAAGAAAAAAATCATTTCCTCATAAGAAGAAATGAAAGCTAGAGAGGAAAAAAATCACAAAGGAAGGATGTTTGGAATGAGAATAGAGGGAAGGAGGCTGGGAATAGCACCCGAGGGACCCAACGTTGACAAAAGGTGGTAGAACATGGAAGAGAAATGTCTGTGAGGTGGGGAAGGAGAATAAGATGTAGCCCAACAGCCTAGGAAAGAGAAGAAGGTCAGGTCACAAGTGGTTAAGTCACATAGCAAAAGGAGGCATTTTAGTAGTCTGGTGGGTGGAAGTTTGACTAGTGGAGACAAGGAGAATAAAATACAACCTCAACAGTCTTGGCTGTGATGGACAAGTGAGGGGTCATGATTATGGAGGCTGTAAGCTTCTATATATAAAAGAAGTACTGAGCCATCTTTTATCCCACAAAGAAGGAACTAAAAGAAAGGGAACAGTTGACTATATATTAGAAAAGGTTGGTAAGTGATACAGTAGGGCATAATCAATGGAGCAGCAGGAAAACATGTGTATGTAGAAAAGTGAGGAAGAGACCCTAGAGGCTGGGATGGAGAGCACAGACTGAGGAATGTGCCCTGATGCAGGAGACTTCTGCAAGGCAGGTAAAATCACTCAGGTTGAGGGCAGCCTCCGAGGGATGAAGAATATCGATACTCAGGTCATGTGTCAAGCTCACCGCCAGTCAGTACCTTGTTTCCTGAAGGAAATGTCAAGTTTATGAGTTACCAGGAATTGCGTAAACTACTTAGTGTGGTTTGTTGCCCTCACCCCTCTAGCTCCCTATGTAAAGTCCAGCCCCATGCTGTTTCCTAGGTGACCAAGAAGAGTGCCTGGCCTTTAGAGCCTTGTGTTCTACTCAGAGGGTATACTCATGGACACAAGTGCAGTGAGTGACAGAGTTCATGGAGCATGAGGGAGCTTGAGGGGGAAGGTGGGGGAATTTGGGGGCAAGCCCTCCCAGCCTTGAGGTGACCCTTGAAGGTATCTCGTGAAGCACGGTGTGGACAGAGGGAGCTGCTGTTTGCCTGCTGCCCACCCCTCACGTCCAGGTGTCCAACAAGTTGTGGGGTGTGAAAAACATGTCTCCCTTGGGAGCCCGCTCGGACAGATGTGAAGCACAGGTAACACCACTGAGTATCTTTTATCCTGATCACAGCCCTCAACCAGCAGCCCTCTGCTCTTCCCTTTTGTGCTCCCACTTAATTCTGAGTGGTTTCCACTGCTTTATCTGCCTTCCTTCTTGCACTTTCTCCTCACCGTTCAGCAGCAATAGACTTCACTTATGTCCTCATGTGGTGTCTGATGCCCACAAAGAAACAGGAGGCTTTAGGTTAGATGCAGTCTTTAGTGTTAACAATGGATAACATCTCTTTCTCTGGTGCCTGGGTGGCTCAGTTGGTTAAGTGTCTGCCTTCAGCTCAGATCATGATCCCAGCCTGGAATTGAGCCCCACATCGGGGTCCCCACTTGGTAGGAGGCCTAGTTCTCCTTCTCGCTCCCCCTGCTTGTGTTCTCTCTCTCTCCCTTTCTCTCTCTCTCTCTCGCAAATAAATAAATAAAATCTTTTAAAAAATGGATAACATTTCTTTCTCAACCCTATCTCAGGTCTTAAACATTCTTCTGGCATTTTAATTTTTAGTTGTGAATTATATCACATGACAGAGAATGTATGAAACAAATGTACCATTTAAATGATAAAAAGAAGACAGCCTGGGATGCCTGGGTGGCTCAGTGGTTAAGCATCTGCCTTCAGCTCAGGGTGTGATCCTGGAGTTCTGGGATCAAGTCTCACATCAGGCTTCCCGCATGGAGCCTGTTTCTCCCTCTGCCTGTGTCTCTGCCTCTCTCAGTGTCTCTCATGAATAAATAAATAAAATCCTTAAAAAAAAAAAAAAGACACACACACACCCCCCCTCAATTGCTTTTCCCTTTCTTCCATAAGGAATAACCACCACAACTTTTGTGTTAATCATTCCCTTTCTTTTTAGGAGTTTAACCACCTTATGTATGCCCCTAAACAATTCATATGTGTTTCTTGATTTTGCCAGTTCTGGAGTCTAAGTGATTAAAAGAGTACAGCCATCCATACTTCTGAGTGTTGCATCATTCAACCAACAAAAAAATCTGAGTTGATGCACTAGGCGATAGTTCTTCTTTTTCACTGGAGTATAATACTTCTTTAAATGTATAAGTCACAAAGTAATTGTCTATTCAATTGTTAATTATTTAGTTGGTTTCCAGATTTTAAATGTATAGGCTATATTCTATGAAGATTCCTGTATCATCTTCAAGTTCACCGACCCAAGACTTTTTCTAGCATATATTCCTTGTGATGGAATTGCTGGGTCCTAGAATGTAGGGATGTTCAGCTAAATTAGGCAGTGTCAACAGCTTTCGAAAATGATGGCTCTGGTTTACCCTTACACAGCGAAGGTTAAAAGTTCTCATAGTCTCATATTCTTGCCAACATATGATGGTCAGTCTTTTTGTTTTGTTTTGTTTTTGTTTGTTTTGTTTGTTTTTATTGTTTTTTACTTGACAACCTAGTGGTTATGAAATAACATCTCATTGTACTTATACTTTGGCTCTAATTATTTATTAATGAGATTGAGCATATTTTCATACCTCTTGGGCATTCAGGTTCCACTTCTGTGCTTGTCTTTTGTCTATTTTCTTTTGCATTGTCAATTTCTTGTTGATTCATAGCTCTTTATATATTCCGGTTATATATATTGCAAATATATATATATATATATATATATATATATATATATCCCAGTTTATGACATTTCATCCTCTTTATGATTATCTTTTGACACAAAGAGATTTATTAAATTTAATGCAGTGCATTTATCTACCTTTTCTTTATGGCTTGTGATTTTGTTTCTTTTAAAAAATTCTTCCATACCAAAACCACTAAGGTGTTCTGCTATACTGTTTTCTGAAACATTTATAGTTTTGCTTTTCACATTTAAGTTGTTAATTTACCTAGAATTGATGTTTTTAGAAAATATAAGATATGCCTTGAACTCTGTGGATCATCTCTAATATGTTTTCTGGTTGCTATTTGCTCTCTAATCTTCTTTTGCCTAATTTTCTTGGCTTTATTTGGCCATTCTTTTCTAACTTAAGGTGGGCTCTCTAAACCATTATCCTTCTGGAGCACCTGGGTGGCTCAGTCAGTTGAGCATCTGACTAGGGTTCAGGATCCTGGGATCGAGTCCCGTGTCAGGCTCCCCCCTCAGCAGGAAGTCAGCTTCTCCCTCTCCCTCTGCCCTTCCCCCCCCCAGCTCTTGCCCCCCCACTCGTGCTCACTTGCTCTCTCTCTCAAATGAATAAATAAAATCTTTAAAAAGAAATAAATCATTAACCTTCTTCCTTTCTTTTTTTCTGATACAACCACTGAAGGCTATAATTGATTCTGATGTCAGTTTTTTTCCAACCTTAGCTGTATGTTACTGTCATGGGGCCAGATGGGAGCCCCTTGAGAATGGTGATGCCTATGGGGACCTGGGTGGCTCAGTGATTGAGCATCTGCCTTCAGTTCTGGGTGGGGCGTGATCCTGGGGTCTTGGGATCCAGTTCCCACTTCATGCTTCCCGCAGGTTGCCCACTTCTCCCTCTGCCTATGTCTCTGCCTCTCTCTCTGTGTCTCTCATGAATAAATAAATAAAATCTTTAAATTAATTTAATTAAATTTTTTTTAAAAAAATGATAATGCCTGGGTCTGGGTCCCACCCCTAAAGATCCTGATTTACTTGGACTGTGGTATGACTTTAAATATTGGGATTTTAAAAGTATGTGGTCAGTAATGATAAAAGTTACGTATATTCTTAAAAACAGCATACGTTCTATAGTTCTGGGATATGTGTTTTAAAAATGTCTGAAACTTAAGCTTGTGAGTCTCATTCAGAGTTTTTTATCCTTCCCTTTTTTTAATTTAATTTAATTTAATTTAATTTAATTTAATTTTATTTTATTTTATTTTATTTTATTTTATTTTATTATTTTAATCTTATTTTTTGTCCACTTGGTCCCATACCAAGAAAACAATATGGGGGGGTGTTGGGTTTTGGTTGTTTTTTTTTTAAGATTTTATTTATTTATTTGAGAGAGAGTGTGAAAGAGAGAGAGAGAGAACACACAAGCAGGGGGGAGAGTCAGAGGGAGAGGGAGAAGCAGGCTCCTTGCTGAGCAGGGAGCCCGACCTGGGGCTCCATCTCAGGACCCTGGAACCATGACCTGAGCTGAAGGCAGACACTTAACTAACTGAGCCACCCAGGTGTCCCAAGAGAGGAATATGTTACCTCTCTCACTACATATATGGATCTTTCCTTCTCTCTAAAATTCCATTTTGCTTCCTATATTCTGTGGTTGTGTCAATAGATGTATCTAAGTTTAGAATAATTACATTCTCCTGATGAAGCCTTTATTATGAGACTCTGTTCAAGAAATGCTTTCTGTAATAAAAACTGTTTTATCAAATATTATTTTAATATAAAGGTGAGTTATTTTAGACCACCTTAGTGCTATGAATTCAGGCTATAAATCCAAGTGAGGGCAACTTATAGATTTATATTCTCAGGATTGATTTCTTCCGCCTTACCTGGTAAGCACCAGTATGATATTTTGTGTACTGTCCTTTGGGGATCAGACATTCTAGGCACCCTTCACTGAGGCTATGCTATAAGGGCCCCTCTCTACAGCAAAAGGATCATTTATTAGACTTTCTATCTAGGGCAGGTTTCATCCCTGGTCTTCAGTATCTCACCAACTTATGAAAATGACCTCCTGCAGTCACCACATTTAACATAGCAAATGTCCTCAAGGTCAAAACCAATTTCAGTACTCTGCTTACTTCATTTCTCTGGGCTTCGTCTTCATTTATTCTTTTCCCTCAAAGTATTTTTTGCTTTCTTACTGGCTAATCAGTACATTTAGAATAATTTTAAAATGTTATATTTAGCATTTTAGTTGTTTTTCAATAGAAGGGCTAGTCAAGGCACCTGATGTGTTTGTTTTGTAAGGAATAGTGTAGGGGAGCCTGGCTGGCTCAGTTGGAACTGCCTTGAGGCAACTCCTGACCTCAGGGTCATGAGCTCAAGCCCCATGGTTGTAGAGATTATCTTTAAAAATAAACTTTAAAAAAAATCTAAAAAAAAAAAAAAAAGAAATGGTGTAGACCATTGTACAAGTTTTCTTCCATTCTCCTCCCCTAGCTGTGGGCTTTTGGTTACTCACCTCTCATTTAGTGATTCCTTATTGACCTTGTTCTTGTTCCAGTCACCATTTCTGTACAGTGAACTTCTCAAAACTCAGTGGCTGAGAACGACAACTATTTTATTCAATCTTATAGATTTTTGTGGGTTAGAGATTTAGTCAGGACTCAGCTGGGCAATTCTGCTTTTCATGAGGTTGGCTCTGGTCACTCGGTGTTACTCTGGTTGCTCTGGAGGGTTCCAGATGCTTCTTTACATGTCTGGTGTCAGAGAGGATGGCTCAGAAGCTGGGCTCGGTTGAGGCTGTCCAACAAAGCACCTACATTTGGCCTTTTCAGCATTGTGGCCTCAGAGTGGTCAGACTTCTTAAATGGTAGCTGGTTTTCCCCAGAGCAAGTGTCCTAGGAGAACAAGGTGAAAGCTGTATGGCCTTATCTAACCCCACTTTAGAAGACACCCAGCCTTACTCCACCACATTCTGTTAGTTACAAGTAGGCCATAATAAGATCAGCCTTGCTTCAGGGTGAGGGGAATTAGCTCTGCCTCTCAATGGGGGATTGGCAAGGTCATATTGCAGATGAACGTGTGAGCTGGAGGTGTGACACCGCCATCTTTTATAAATATAATTGCCACATCCACCATTCCCAGCTAGCTTGATATTCAAATGCTTAACTTCACAAAGACAAGTAGGGGGTGACCAGGAAAATGAGTAAAGATCACAGCAGGTGTAAAGTATGCAAGCAGTTGGAGTCTCAATGATTAAATTTTCCATATCCTAGAAATAGTTTCTAATTCATATCTGTTGTTGAAAGGTTAAACTCATTCGTCTCCAGTTATAATGGAGACGATTTTTCTTTTTAACTTTGTGCTGAAACAAAAATAGATTTTTGTGCTGGACTTCTAAGCTGCAGAGGAAGATGTATTTGGTCAGTTTTTCTATTGCAGGCTGAGCGTCTGTTCACGAGTACTTTAAAGACACATGACTGGCATCTCCCCTGCAGAGCAAACTTTGAGCCCCAGAGCACAGTCAGAGAACCCCTCCCTCCTCACATACGAGGCTGATTTTTTACCCTGTGACATTGTTGCTCCTATTTCTCCTTACACTGTGAAAATCTAAAGGGCAGCATTTTTAGAACTGGATTTATATTGTAAATATTTTTTCTCAGCAAAAATAATAATTTCTTTTAGAATAAAAAATATTTAGAATCATTTCTTTTAGACTAAAACAGTGTTAAAAATGAGAATAATTCTTTTAGATAAAAAAATGTCTTTTTAAAGATAGAAGGTAGAAAAAATGCAACAATTTAAAATGTCAGTAATGTAATTACATTATGCATACATAAGTGATTCATGTTTGTTGGCAAAAATTGGAATATTCAAAAATATAAAAAGAAATAACAATTATAATGTACATCAAGGCATATTATTTTCTACCTAACACTGAAAAAAAATAAAGTTATTTGTTTTCTCTAGATGTTAGGAATATAATGAAATGTTAGTTATTGCCCAGATATACTAAAACTATTAATGGTCTTAATGTATTTTTTATTTTAGAATGAAAATAATACATGCTAATCATCATTATTATAACAAATATTACTGGATTTCTGTTGCTTTTTACTGTAAAACACTTCCTAAAGCATAATGATCAGGTTAAAGATAGTGTATTTTATTCAATGAGTATATATTTTATTCTGTAAGTAATATATTTTATACCAATTAGGTATAAAAATCTATAACTTATCTTTCATGTTTTACTTTTTATTACTTTTGAACTGTATATCCCATTTAGAGGGAAAAAAAAACTGTTGGAACGTAGTATTTCTACCTCTGCTCTCAAAATAAACACTCAACTTCCTGCCTCCCAAAGGATCTATCCCTTCTCTCTCTTAGTACTATGTCTTAGCCCCACTAAGGTATTACTTTGCATTATTAAAAAATCTTTGAAGTTCAAGTATAAAGAGAAGGGATCAGGAAGCAGTCAATAAACAATCAATGCCCTTTCTATGAAAACACTGTAGAGAATCTCATATATATGCTAGTCTTATTAAATTGCTCAAATTGGGAAAGAGAAGTGGTGGGAGAAATGCCTTATTAATTGTGAATTTTTTTGTCCCCTCCCTTATTAATTGTAAATTTGATTGAGCTTAATTCACCTTTAAGATACCATTTTTAATTTTAGAATTCTTGTATTTGAGTAGAACACTAGAAACATACACACATACAGTAAGAGATAGTGTCTATCAGTATCTGTGCTCAAGTAGATAGATGACCCCTAAGATGGCAGAACAGACAGAGCCAGAGAAGGCCACCTTCCTGGGTAGGTTATGGGAGCTCCATCCATGGTAGAGATGGGAGGGCAGGTTTTGGAGCTGGGCCCTTAAGGGTTTGTTTTCTGATTTGGCCACTTGGAAGATGTTTGATTTTTGCCAAGTCATTTGACTTTGGTTTCCTCACTAGTAGAGCCACTTATATCCATCTTGGGAATTAGGTAGTATATCCATAAAATTCCAGCTCATCAATAAGTAGTAGTGCTTACCAGTGTTACATTCAGGGTAGGCTTGATAACCTAAGCTTTGTTCCCCATTGGTGACGTTTTCACTGTGCACTGAAGGCTCAGTTTACAATCTAGTCTAAAATTATCTAGTGAAAGAGAATTGAAAATTCAGTTGATAGATGGGTTTGTCCAAGAAGTTATTCAGTAATTATTTATTAAAACCTTATAATATATTAATAACTGTCTTAGATACTAAGTACATAAAGATGAACATACTACCCTTCCAGGAATGCACTGTCTAAACAGGTCACAGGAAAGACTGAGATTTTAATACTATGCACAAATATTCTTGGCCTGTTCCTGGTTGTCCTGCAGCAAAGAAGAGTACACTTACCTACACATGGCATTGAGCTTGATAAGTAGTCAAGAAATTGCCACCTTGTTCCATATCAGATTTTTATCAAAGAAAGAAGCAAAAAAAATATCAAATGATGGGATCTCTAGTTAATCCTGGTCTCACAAGTTAACTCATGTTATTTGAGAAGGCAGCAGGGTCCATTTTTCAACAAATCACCTGTTGCTTCTGGCCAGGTGGCCCTTGAGCTGACTGGAAGAGATTAAAGAGACCTTCTAACACTAGTTATCACTAGTCAATTTTAGACTTAGTTTCAGTCATTTTTCTTTCCTTTTTCCTCTCTGTAATTCTCATGGTATCAAAAACATACAGTGTATTTGGTCTCAGGGGTGTTGTTTTGTTTCAATCTTAGAAATACCTGGTTTCTAGGGTGCCTGGGTGGCTCAGTCACTTAAGCATGCAACTCTTTTTGGCTCAGGTCATGATCTCAGGGCCATGAGATGAAGCCCTGCGTTGGGCTCCACATCCGGGAGGGAGTCTGCTTGAGATTCTCCATCACCCTCTGCCCCTCCCCCACTCTTGCATACAGGCTCTGGCTCTCTCTCTAAAATAAGTAAGTAACTCTTAAAAAAAAAAAATACCTGGTTTTTGCTCAGTGACTTACAGTGTTGGCCCAGTTAAGCACTGTTCAGGCTCCATTCTCACTAAAGCAGCCTAGCTGTTTCTATCCTGTATCTTTCTACAGAATCAGTCCCATTTACATTTATGGGAAGAGTCCTTATGCCTAAACTCTAGTCTTATTTGCATAGAAGGGAATTAAGGTTATAGTATCTATATTTTCTGAACATAAAGGGTCTTTAATTACTCCTTTCCTCTCATAACCCTGTCAGGAAACCTGCTCTTTAAATAGTAAGAGGAAGCAACTCTTGGAATAAAATTGTGGTAGTTCTGAAGCGAATTTTTTAAAGGAGTATTGCATTTCTTTAATTGCGTATAGTCACATCTTGCTGATGTATATTTTCAAACTACCAGTCCCTATAATTTCACATTGCATTCATTGCCTAAAACTGACTCATTATTCCTAATTACAAACCAGCATACACAGCATGGAGATCTGAGGCAATTATCTGGATGACCTAGGTCCTGAAGCTCATTTCAATGGAAAGACTGTGGGACTTGAAGTATGAAGGCCTATGTATGAGCCCCATCTTTGTCCCTTAGCGCCCATTTGATTTCTAGCAAGTCAATCAGTCTCTCAGAGCCTGATTTTATTATTTGTAAGATGATATGGTGTTCAGGTTATCAACTCCTTAGTGACTCAACCATCTTCTTTTGCTCGACACTTCTGAGATGGCTCCTTCATTCTCACATCTGTGCCTGTTGCTCCTTGGCCTCTCTCTCCAACCCCATGGCATCTCATCCTCCCAGGCCTCTTTCTGTACCTTGGCTTTCTCACAATGTGGTTTCCTGAGGGTAGTCACATTTTTTACACAGCAGCTAACTTCCAAGAAGAGGAAACAAAAGATGCAGGCTACTTAAGGCCTAAATCCCAGACTGGCACACCCTCACCTCTACTGTGTTCTGTTGTTTAAAATGGTGGGAAAATTCATCCAGATTCAAGGCTGGAGAGTTAGACTCCACTTCTTGATGATAGAATTATAGTCACATTGCAGATGAGCATGTGAGATATGCCCAAAATTCTTGAACTGACTTTCTCAAGAAAAATACTTATATATACAGTCATAAATGAATTGTAGATGTTACTAATGTAAGGGATGTGTAGCACACAATTTACAATTAAAAGTAAACTATAGGGTACTCTTTTTTGTAGATTCTATATCTCAATTGATTCTAAACAAATGCTTTCATTGACTTTTGCCAGACTCTTAGATTGGTAGCCAACCTACTACTGAGAATAAGGACTTTGCCTTATTTGTCTTTGAATCTCCTTTAGTGACATTTTCTTCTTGCACATAGTAGACTCTTTAAATAACAATGAAAGAATTGTTAATCACAATCTTAAACTAAAATTTAATTCATCTTGGGGCACCTGAGTGGCTCAGTCAGCTAAGCATCTGCCTTCGGCTCAGGTCATGATCCCAGAGGCCCGGGATCAAGCCCTGCATTGGCCTCCCTGCTCATTTGGGAGTTTTCTCACTCTCCCTCTGCCGCTCCCTCTTCTTGTGCTCTCTCTCTCTCTTTCTCTCTCTTGTGTGCACTTCGTGTCAAATAAATAAAAACTTTTTCAAAAAACACAATAAAATTTAACTATCTTTCAGAGGTTTCATAGTAACAACATTCTATTAAATACTTACAGTGTACAAAGCTCTTTCATATATGCTCTTAATTAAACCTTATAATACTGTGAGGAATTCTCATCCCTGTTTTCCAGAGGGGAAAGCAGGTTTTGGAGCAAAATAATTCACAGAGGGTCACATTGCTATTGAAGGCATAGATAGGACAACAACACATGACTTCTGACACCAAGAGTACTTTCTACTTCCTCTATTGAAATCTTAAATTCAGAGGAGAAATTTAAAGTGAACATGGAAATAGAATTCTCTGCCACTACCCATATTAAAATAACTTCTTTTCAAGTAAGTCTTTCTGATAGATGTTAACTGGCATTAGTATAGGGTGGGTTCATGGTTTCAGCTCCTAGTTTAGGTATCAGTATTTACAATGAGTATGACAAAGTATCCTCACTGTTGATCTCCCTTGTGAGACAAAATGGATGGTCTTAACCACAAGGGACTCAGGCCCACAAGTATCTCTCTGCTTGCTTTGTCTCTTTCAGAACTCAGTAGCAAGAATTATTGCCATAGTTCCCAGCCACAGGTTCCCCATAGAAACTGCAGTGGCTGAGGAATACATGTAAGGAGATGAGACGATCTGTGACTGCAGGATTTAAATAGAACACTAACAAGCATGTTGGGGGAAAGCTTGTATATTGCAGAGTGACAGTCAGTGATGGGAGGAGGCCAGAGAGGGGCCTCAGAGGCTCAGGGCTTCCCTCTGTCTTTTCCCTTTTTCTAAAATTCGTTGTTTTCCAACCACAAACTAGGTTTTCATATCTCTCAGTGAAGTCATTCTCTGTGGTTTGCAGTATTCTCTGTTTGGACTGCAGAGTCTGTTTCTCATAGAGGTTAGGTTATGGGGATGTTTTTATTAATATTTTTTCTTTACATGACAGATAAATTATTTGTAGAGAAATCAGGAAATAAAGAAAAATACAATGTAGAAACCAAAAACCATCCATGATCCAGGCACTATTATTAATAGATAACTGATGTTAACATTTTGATGATTCTCTCAGCTTTTCAGCTTGAAGGATGTAAGCATCTCTTCAAATCCTGACATCTACATGACATGGGTTATGTGTCTGTTAAGTAGTGATAGTAATCACATCCAATTATACATTTTCTTTGAGTGTCTTTAAGTGTTGTGCTGAAATTTTTCATTCTGATTGACTGAACTTTCAATATGCAAGAATAAATAGCAACTGCTTTTTCAGTAGGTCTATGGCAGCTAGTCAGAGCCAAGTGGCTGTGAGTGGTATGAAATGCAGAAGTTTCATAGGAAAATGACATTGTTTCTCAGAAAATCTTATGGTTTTCTATCCTTGTGGCCACTGAAGGTGGGGGATATATGTGACTCAGACCAGACCCCAGGATGAGTTTAGCAAAGGCCTTCTTCATCTCCTCCTTGTCAATGACACTTGAAGGAAATCTGCCCTGGTTTTAGTTTGGCTATAGCAGGATATTGTCTTACCTTTACCTAGTAGAAATGAGGATCTTTTTTTGCAAGACACTTCTTAAAAGAATGTCTGCTTTGTTAATGCGTATATGCTGGGGATTTATGTGACCTAAGTAACAGTTCTGTTTATTTTTTTTTCCTATTTAGGCAGCAATAAGGAAAGAACTAAATGAATTTAAAAGCACAGAAATGGAAGTTCACGAAGAGAGTCGACAGTTTACAAGGTAGGAGAGCAAAATGCAGTTCAGCATATTTTATGTTCTGTGTGTTTTACCACAGTTAACTTTTTTTTAAATACAGATGAACATAACACCATCTAATGAACATTTCTAAAATTAAGTCTTTTTTTTTTCTTTCACAGAAGTCTGAATCATTCCAAAGGGCTATGTGCTGGTTTCTTTCTTAGTCTTATTTTCTGGGCCAGGAGACAAGCCTTAGAATCATTTATTCTGTTCTTAAAGAGACTCAGTTCAAGTTTTATGCCCAGAACAGATGAGAGAGCCACTATGGGCACCTGTGTGTCTGTTTTGGACCCACAGTAACATAACTTAGAGTAGATAGAAACTCCGTTTTCAAAAGACCTAAATTAGACTAGGAATCTAATTTTTACTGCTGCTGCAGAAGATTACAATCATCCTACCCTTTCTTCTCCCAGTACCCTTTGGTTTCAGTTTATTCCTCTGCGAAAACCAGAAGGGACCTGAGTAATCATACAGTCTGACCGCCCGCACCGGTCCCCCCCCGCCCCCAGCCCGCCTTCACAGGTGTTCTGTTTATTTCTCTCTAACATGTATGTGCTTTGCTTTCCTATAACATGTATATTCCCAAAAAAATTTGCATGTCAATTAAATCTTTAAGAATTGAATTGTTAGAATACATAACAGGACAGATGATTACTTGAAGAAGATCACAGTAGGTCTTTTTGGAAAGCAAATACTGATTCCCTAGGCTCAAAACAGCCTGTGCAAGACAGGCGTACATTATAGTGCCACTCTATCCACAGTGATTCCTGTTGGTAGTGGTATTCCATGCTGAGAGCATGTCCCATTAAAAAAATAATAATAATGGTATAGCTTCATAATTTAATAGCAAACCCCTTCCCTGAAGTTGGTAGGGGCCTCCTTGCTCCAATGCTATTACTCCTATGATAATGTCTGGTATGCAGAAGAAACTCCCCTTTCTTTTAGGGGAGTTCTATTTGTTTTTGTTCCTCCTATATCATGTTTTTTAATAAATGCATCCAGGGCTGTTGGCCATCTGAATTTATAGGATTTTTCTCTATTTGAGGGCTGCATCCTATCCCAATCAACTCTTAGACCAGTGACATACCCATATCAAGCCAGACCTATTGTCTCTGCCTTTTCTCCCTTCCACTTGTGTGGGGTCAGTGAAAGTTCATACTGATATTTGACTCCTGTGGTCATACTACTCCAGTAAAGTTGATCATAATAAGGTGGCTGAATATTTATGGTGACATCGAGTTGGCTGGGACCTCCCGGTAACTGAAAAGATAGCATGCGCACGTGTTTGTGCTTTTGAGTCCTGACCCCTGAGATATAGTGACTGCACTCAACATACTCTATGTCATTCAGAATAGTTTGACTTCTGCATAGTTTTCCTAGAAATCATAGTATCTTATTACCTCATTTTCATTTGATATAATTATATGAAGAATAAACTAAAATAGAAAATAATCAAATTTTTAAAATGCATTTCTCTGGAAGTTCTCAGTTTTATGAAAAAATATACATTTACACTGAAAGAGGTTCTTTCTCTTCTGTTGTATGCTATGAACAGGTAAAAAAAAGGTTACAAGGAGAATAAAGGTCATCATTGCATCTATATTTGTTATGGGCACGAATGATATATTCTAATAAAGCTTCAAACAGAATAAAAATCCTTCAAATAAAAATGAAAACACTCTTCGCTCCCTTCTTCCTCAACTTCACTTCTGTTCTCATAGCTAATCACTGGTAAAAGTTTGGTTTAGATCCTTCTAGACATTTTTCTGCATTTATAAACATGTAGCTGAATATGTATGATCTGCATATATGTACACATGCCTTTATGTACATCCTCGGAGCATCTAAAAAAAGCTGTCCATGTTAGTATATCTTATTCATTTGAATGACTTTATGGCATTTTATAGATAATATACCATTAGTTATCAAATAATTATTCTAGTGATAGATGTTATGGAATTTTCAGTGTTTCATTAGTAAAACAGTGACTTAACTTTCTTTCTAAGTATATCTTTGTTCATACATTGCCAATATTTTCGTACTAGTACCATGAGTGGATTTGCTAAGTCACTGGATATGTATTTTTTACATTTTGAAAGATGCTGCTATGTGACCTGCAGTTTATGAGCAGTCCTAGTGTATCACCCTCATCAGCACTGGTGGGATAGGACACTGGTGGTGGTGGTGGCAAGGGGTATATAGTCTAAAGAATAAACAACAATATTTTATTTTGTTTATTTCTATAAGGTTGGGTATTTTTATATATCTTTATCGACCATTTATTTTTAATTTTTTATTTACTTTGGTGAGCTTTCTTTTGGGTTATCTTTTTCATGTGGATTAGTAAAAACTCCTTAGATATTGTGAATATTGATTCTTTATTACATATGTCACCATACTTTTCCTCAATTTGTTGTTCATGTTTTAACTTTTTCCTAGGTCTTTTGTTTAAATTTTTGCACATTCAAATGTGTCTATATTGTTACTTCGACTTCATTGTCTTGTGTCTTCATTGTACTTTTACTTCTTATGTCTTGTGAAGATTATAGAGTATAAGTCTATTATCTTCAATTTTTACATACGCTTTTTTTTTTTACACTTGGATTTTTCATCCATTGGGCATTTATTTGTGTGATTCAAGAGAGTAAACTAACTTTACTTTGTTCTGACTCAGTAGTCAGGATGGATGGATAAAGAAGGTGTAGCATGTATATATATGATGGAATATTATTCAGCCATCAAAAAGAATGAAGTCTTGACATTGTAACCATGTAGATGGAGCTAGAATGTATTATGCTAAGTGAAACAAGTCAAAGAAAGACAAATGCTATATGATTTCACTCTTACATGGAATTTAAGAAACAAAACGGATGAACATAGGGGAAGGTAGAAAAAAAAAAGATGGAGGCAAACCATAAGAAAGTCTTAATTATGGAGAACAAACGGAGAGTTGAGGGAGGTGGTAGGGGGATGGCCTAAATGGGTGATGTCATTAAGAAGGGCATGTGTTGTGATGAGCACCAGGTGTTGTATGCACGTGATGAATCACTAAATTCTACTCCTAAGACCAACAGTACACTATATGTTAACTAACTAGAATTTAAATAAAAACTTGAAACAAAAATAAATAAATAGATCAGTAATCCATTGCCCCATTTATTTCTCCCTTGATATGAAATTCTTCCCTCATATACACATGAATCAGTTCCTGGATTCTTTATTATGCTCTAGTGATCTGTTGCCTAGCTATACACTATGTCACACTGTTTAATTAGAGTAGATTTGTAGTCCGTTTATATATCTGGTAGGGTATTTTTTCACATTCACAATTCCATTGGCTATTTTTCTATATTTACTCATCTACAGAAATTTAGAGTACTTGTATAGTATAAAAGTATATCGATATCTTTATTGTTTAAGTAAATATTAATAGATGTAAATAGGGATGAGCTGAATTTCAAGAGAAAATTATAGGCTTTTTTTTTGGTAACAAGGGTAAGATTTAAAAGTTTTCCAAAAAATATATTGATTAGCACTCTTTAAAATGTCTATACAGATAAGGAAAAATTAAATATTCATATCCCTAAGATAAATATGCCTTGCTTAAGTACTCCTTAAAACCTGGCAGCAAAGCCAACGTCTGCTGCTTTTTTTCCACTAATTTGTATTACATCATTAGAGTTGCATTCCAGCAGAGAAATCTTTGGCTCTAAGACTTAAAAAATCATGCTTACAATTTTCAAATTGTTTTCAGTATTTATTTTAAGAGGAAGATGGTTTGGTAAACACTATTGAGTCTAATCAAAATAATACCAAAATATGATGTTTTTACATTTAGAAAATTGCTTATGTAGAAGATAGTGCTGCTCTTAGCACCAGCTACCCTTGGAAGGAATATACAGGCTGTGGATCATTACCTATCCCTTTAAATGCAATCTAGATACAGAGCAGCTTACTTATTAGCTCTTCTTATTAGTGCCAGACATCATCTCCTTATATCAAGTAAGCCTGCCATTCAAAACCTAAATCTATTAACTGTCTGCAGATTTAGAGCGGTTAATAAAATGGTTGAGGCAGCCCTGATCTCTCTGCCGAGGCATCTCTTTATCCAGAGATAATCTTTCACACAGTGTTGTATCTAAGTCAGCACTGGAAGAATCAAAGAGTTTTGGAGAGAATCACAAAAAGCTGATAACATTGGTTGCCTCTGGGGAGGAGAATTGGTAAGTAGGGGAATGCAGGAGAAGGAGGTTTTTCACTATGAATTTTTGGAATACGAGAGTTTACTATCAAAAACAAATATTTAAAAGAAAAATAAAGGATCCATTCCCTAAGATGAAGATTCCATCATAGTAGCTTTTTTTGAATAATGTGCTAGCACTAAAATTAACTGACATGTTTGATCTGCAGCAGTGAAGAATTAGAGTGATCCACCCTTTCATCTAATTCCCCTAGTTTCTCCTAGTATTTTTTAGATAGCTCTCTGGCATTGTAATGCATTCTGGGGCCATGAAACAAGGGTGAGGCCTAGTGGTTCCCATGAGACTTCATCCTGTGGCCTGAGAGGTACCAAGTTCTAACCTTGGCTTCTTAGAACACTCACTCCTCATCTGGCCACATCCAGTGTTTTCTGCCACCAACAGCTGCCCACCCAGCCCACTGTTCAAAACTCAAAAGACCATTTGACGGGCAATGTATTATTTAATAGGATTATTGCATTTTAGAAGGAGATCACCATAGCAAAGTAATGCCACTTTCCTTTCCATAGTAAATGACATTTTTACAACTTAAAATAATTCACTAAACTATAAAGATAAATTGTATGAAAGGTCAAATTTTACTTAAAAACTAAATTTTAAAATGGTTATAACTAAGTGGTAAGATTATGCATAGTTGTAATCTTTAAGATATTCTCTGTTTTCCAGAATTTTTTTTAAGTGTCCACATGGACTAGATTTATAATCAAGAGAGAATACCACTTTTATAAAAGCAAACTTTGAATTCTTAAGTAAGAGTGTTTTTTAGAGTGTGAAGTGTAGGACTTTCATGTTTATAATTCTATTAGCTTATAAATTATTTATTTGTTATGTTAAGCAAAGAATCATTGAATTGACACTCTTAGAATCAAAGTGGGTCTCCAGAGATCACTGGCATATTGTTAAGGGGAAAAATCAGGATACTGGTAAAGCTGTAAATAGCAATGGTATGTTTTATTTAAAATTCAGATGCAGGGATCCCTGGGTGGGTCAGCGGTTTAGCGCCTGCCTTTGGCCCAGGGCGTGATCCTGGGGTCCCAGGGATCGAATCCCACATCAGGCTCCCTGCATGGAGCCTGGTTCTCCCTCTGCCTGTGTCTCTGCCTCTCTCTCTCTCTCTCTCTCTCTCTCTCTCTCTCTCTGTGTGTGTGTGTGTCTCTCATGAATAAACAAATCTGATCTTTAAAATAAATAAATAAAAATAAATAAAATTCAGATGCATAGAAAAAAAATAGGAAATAACATCCATAAGCTCTTAATAGTTTCTTATTAAATGGAGTTATAGTTTGGGGGGGCTTTTTTCTTTACTTTTCCAACTCTTTTAATGTGACTATGTTGAAATAGGTGTGTGGGTGTGGGCATGTATATTTAAAGTAATTATCTTGTTCTATACCATCTTGAGTGATGACTCTCACATAGATTTACAGCTAAACTGCTTTTCAGCTAATAGATATGCTTATCAAAATGTGACGTAGGAGCAATTATGTGTGGGACTTCAATCAAAATAAGGGGTGCTTCACAGGGGAATGATGAAGCTTTTTCTGTAGCGATGTTCTCTTCCATGGGTGCTGCATGTACCCAGACAGAAACTTTAAAAAGTTGCAAAATGCTGCTTTAACCACCAGAGTTGAAAGCATATAGCTGAGTATTTGGAATCATAAAAGCCCGTCCAGCATATGGTCTGACTCCTCAGGTAGAATTAGGAGCTGTGATTTAAGAGAACCTGCTTGTTTGTTTAACATGTATTTGCCTTGACAATGAAACCCTTTTAAATAAAGGAGAAATGAATTATTCAGGATTTCTGTATCTATCAAACAGGTCTAAAGTATAGGAAAGTAACATTTTACATTTGTGAGTAATTTTCTATTTTCTATTACCTGAATGATTTTCAAGAAGGTAAGTATTTATATATTAATTTGTGGAGAACTCATCTTTACGGAAAAGCATGATCTTTACCTGAATTCTATGACTTAAAAATAGTTACCCTTCCCCATTCACTTCCTCTTAACAGTATGAAAAATAAGAGATATGTATTCCAGTTTTAATAATAAGAAAATATAGGTAACTTCAAATTTAAGCCTCAGGAGAGTTCTGAAAAAAGAGTGGACGAAAAGCTTCAGTATCCTTAGGGCTTCAACTGGAAGCTTAAAGCCGAACTGTCATTCTGTCAGATAGGCAAACTTCTTAGGAGGTAAAGCTGAACTTCTCATATTTCAAAATGAGTACATACCATTGAGTAGTAACAAATGTAAGAACAATTTACATTTTCAGTACCTCTAACCATAAAATTTGGAGCTGAATTTGAAGAAAAGATGCCTGATTTAAACAGGATATAAACATCCTT
Source organism: Canis lupus dingo (assembly GCF_003254725.2). Classification (NCBI taxonomy): domain Eukaryota; kingdom Metazoa; phylum Chordata; class Mammalia; order Carnivora; family Canidae; genus Canis; species Canis lupus. The sequence continues at coordinate 35,334,927 of NC_064243.1, forward strand.
TTCTGATATGATAGTAAGAAAATGTATGAGGTTTGTTTTGTGGGTTCTTTTTTTGTTTGGTTTTTGGTTTTTGTTTTTTTAAAACCAGATCTGACAGTCCATATGAAAAGAGGGTACATTTCTGACCCTAGCTTTGTCAGCATATTGTTCATTCACACTATCGGTTGATCACCTTCTCTTAGCGGGCCCTAGGAGCTATGCCGATGACCTATGACCTTCCAGCAATCCACATGTGGAATTTGTTCTCTAATGGGATCCGTGGGCAAATAGTGCCTGCGGGAAAAACAAAAAACTTTATCATGTCCTCCTGCTAATTTTGGGAAATTAAAAGCAGGACGCTTTCCAGGAAAATGCTGGGCTTTAGAACGTTTTAAACCTCTTCTGGTCCACTGACTACTCACTTTGATCTCAACTCCGAAATTTACCTTCTTCATCCCACAGACATTATCGGTGGGAAGATCAAACCTGTCATGTCATGTTTCCCCATGCTTGTCCTTTGAATGCAGAACCAGATGTAGATCAGGGCATTGTGGAGTGTTTGGTGTACAAAGCTCAGCAAATTAGGAGAGGGCTAAAATAATTGCTAAATTAGATGAGTTAGTATTTAATTCCTAGAAAAGCTGAACCTAACAAAGAGGGACCTTGCTAGCTCATAGTGTGAGGACCCTGCAGGTACAGTATATTTGCCTGTATTGTCAGGGCCCCCAAGGCTCCTGCTTCCTTTACATGGTGTGGATAGTGCTTGTGTGTCCTCGAACTGAGAGAAAGGATAGTGCTCATTTCAACTGCAAGGACATCACTGGACTTGCTTTTCTAGTAATTGCAAAAAGTTTGTGTGAGCCCATTCTCATCTAGTTCCTTTTGTGGCAAAAGGCAGATGTTTTTGAGAGAACTATAGCTATCAAAGTATAGCCTAGGGGTCACATGGGTGGCTCAGTAGGTTAAGCATCAGACTCTTGATTTCAGTTCAGGTCATGATCTCAGGTTCTGGATGGAACCCCCTCAGTGCAAAGTCTGCTTGGGATTCTCTCTCTTCCTCTCCCTCTGCCCCTCTCCCTGTTCATGTGTCTCTCTAGCTCTATCTAAAATAAATAAATAAAATCTTTATAAAACAGAGAAGTGTAGCCTAGGATGTGGAACAGGACTTTTCTATGGTCAAAACTCATCAAAACTAACTACAGATTTAGAAATCTAACTGATTACCTTTTCCTTTGCATTCTACCAAGAGGGCACCAAGGAAACTCTTTGAATGAAAGTATAATTGAAGACATATTTTGGTCTCACATGTTTTGATTAGGAATAGAGTCTGGAGCCTGGCACCTCCCCTTACTAGCTCTGTGCCTTGGGCACATGACTTAGCATCCCTGTGTCTGTTTCCGCATCTGTACAGAGGGTTACAGGAATACATACATAGGATGTTTTGAGGATAAACTAGGTAATAAGGTAATACTTGTACTTGTGCTGGGCACGTAGTAAACATTAGTAATTTCAGCTGTCATTATTATCTGCCTCTCTTATATTTTATATAAAAAGATTGATTTAAGAGGTTTAAATTACTATTTTGAAATATCTTTATAGAATTTATATATATTTCTTCAGATTATGGTTGGCTCTTTCTAGAAAGCATGATGGAATGTCCTATCACGGGGGTATCACAGATTAGTATAAATTTGATTGTAGTTAATATGGGGGAGGTGTCTCATGATTAGACTCCTCAGTTACAAGAATTACTCATAGAAAGTTATGCAATAACTTTCTAAGTGCCCTAGTATGTATGTATGCCCTAGTATGTATTCCGTTGTTTATGCATTCAGCAAGTATTGATTGAGCACATAGAGTGAGTCAGACTCTGTTCTGGACCCTGGGAATTTAGAACATGTCAGATAAAGTCCTCACTCTCACATGGTTATGTTCTAGTGAGGGAGACAAACCATTAGCAAGTGAACAAATAAATAAACATGACATAATTTCAAATTGTGCTAAGTACTATCAAGAAAATATAACTGGATGCAATGGAAGGGACAAGGGTGGATATAGTTAGGGTGGCGAGGAAATGGGTCTCTTAGGGAAATACAACCTATTCTGTGATTTAAATGACAAGAGGAAGCTATCAGTGCTTTTGGAGGAGAGAAAAACACTCCACCTCCGAGAGGGGGCCAGCCCATTTAGAGGAAAGAGCTAGTACAAAGGCCCTGAGTTGAGTAAGGATTTTACATAGTCAGAGGACAATAACCAAGTGACTGTAACAGGAACTTTGTCTCCATTTAGCACATGTAAGAGTATGGAAATTTACCTACCTCCCAAGGTTGTGGTCAGGGCTAAACCTTAGAAGTTGAACTCAAAGGAGATACATCCCTACTTTTGGTCACAACATATTTTCAAGTTTTGGTAAGGTTGGTATATCTTATTTTTATTTTGCGTTTTGGAAAGTCAAACATGTAAAAGTAGTATAACAAGCCCCATGCATCTATCATGCTGCTTATCCAATGATCAAATTATAGCCCATATGCTTCAGCTGTTCTTATATCTTTAATTTTTCATTTTTTAACTCTTCAGCTGTTCTTATATCTTTAATTTTTCATTTTTTAATGCTTTGATTCCACATGGCAGAATTTTTTAAGTTGTCCAATGTGCCAGATACTGTATTTTGTGAGTATATGAAACTGATTAAAAGCAGGTTTTTCCTCAGTGCCTATCTGAGTAGACATACCTACAAAGGTAATATACTGTGATAAATAACTGTGATAAACCAAGTCTTATCGGAACACAGAAGAGAAAGTGATTAATGCTTCCTTAAGAAACGGAGGAAGGGGAGTTTGGAGAACTCAGAGTGAGATTGAAGGAGGTGGAGATGGAAGGAAGATAAGATAAAGACAGAGCACAAAAGTGGAGAGCATTTGGGGGTAAATGATTGGAACTGAGGGTATTTTGGGAGTAGTAATGCAGAGAAACATGGTTTGGGCCACATTCTGAAAGGCCTTATCACTACTCTAAGAAATATAAATTGTACTTCATAGGGAAAGGAGAATAATACAATGATATTACAAGAACTGAGGAGTGCCTGGGTGGCTCAGTTGGTTAAATATCTGCCCTTGGCTCAGATCATGATCCCAGGGTTCTGGGATTGATCCCCACATTGGGCTCCTTGCTCAGTGGGGAGCCTGCTTCTCCCTCTCCCTCTGCTGCTCCCCTTGCGTGTGTGTTCTGGCTCTCTCTCTCTCTCTCTCTCTCTCTCTCTCTCTCAAATAAATAAATAAAATCTTAAAAAAAAAAAACTGGAATGATCAGATGAGTGCTTATGATGACACTGCTAGTGACATTGTGGGGCATAGATTTGATCTACAAATCTCTGAGCCTGGGACAGGGAAATGAATTAGACTGGTTTATTAGGCCAAATGAACATTGGATTATACAAGACAAATGAAATACTAAAGAGTTGCGTAAATGTGGAATCACAGAAATAGGCTGAAGAAGTAGATCACATAAGGCTTTATGGAGATGACTTTTAGCCTTGATCTTGAATATGAAAACATAGATGGGAAATGAAGGGAGGGGATTGCAATATTACAAAACATAGCTTGTACACAAAGCACAAAGCTCCAAAAACACAGGAATGTTCAATAACTCCCATGGAGGGGTGTGAAACCAGCTAGCTAGTTAGCATGCTGTTCAAATAGCACTAGCAAAAGATGGGAAAACTTTAATGGAACCGAAGATAGGTAATCAAGGCACGACTTAGTGTCTAGTGGGATCTGGAGGGTAAAGGAGAGAACAGAGTTGCAAATCTGAGAGTCCTAGACTAAAAGTCTTTTAGAAGATAGATTGTTTAACAAGATAGAAAGTGCAAAGGCATATTTACAAGAAAAGATAATTTGTATAGTTGTGGACATGCTTAGTGGAACATTTTGATGAATATGCTTGAATATGCTTGGCAGGCATTTGGAAATCCAGGCAAAAAAGGTAGATTTGGAGTCTTTATTGGGAAGCAGTGAGAGGCTGAAGCTAAACCAATAAGGACTATTTGTTGATGGTTTCCTTGAAAACTACAAACCAGGGGCACCTGGTGGCTCGCTCGGTGGTTGAGCATCTGCCTTCGGCGAAGGTCATGATTCTTGGGGTTCTGGGATCGAGTCCTATGTCAGGCTTCCCACAAGGAGCCTGCTTCTCCCTCTGCCTATGTCTCTGCCTCTCTCTCTGTCTCTCATGAATAAATAAATAAAATATTTAAAACTACAAACCAGGTGTAACCAAATCCTTTATGAAAACATCCCATTCTGCTCAGTACAGGTCAGACATGACCCTCAAGATTAGTGACGTTTTGTGTATTGGTTGCTCTGTATCCTGGATAATATAACCAGAATATTTTGTATAGGGACTGTCTCTGCTTTCCAGCCTAACCTTTGTCACAGTATTCTGTTGTGACAGTAATTTATAACAGTAGTTCAGTTGGGGGATGTCTAGAGCTGCCTTTATTTATAAACATTACTTTGTTTGGTTTACTAATTGCCACTGTGCTTCTCTAACAGAGTTTCTGTTTCTTGTGTCAGGTTTCACCGTCCCTAACGAAGTGTGAGACTCTTTGGAAACACAGACTGATCATCCATGGGGGATGCCTCTCTTCCTGAAAACCTGATATTGCACTGGGATTAGAATGTGTGTGTTTCCTGTTAACTGGTGAAGGAAGTGTATGGAAAGTGCTCCCCACCTGCATGGCTCAGATGGGGCCAAGAAGCAAAGGGAGAGGTACAGTGACTCTGCTGTCCTGAATGTGTATGGAGGGGTAAATCAGGAGTTTTAATCAAAGAAGATGAGCAGAAGACAATCACTGGCTCCCTATTACCAGAAAGCCAAATTGTAGAGTACAGGTTAAAGAGAAATGGGGCCTGGAATTTCTGGGCACTAAAAAGGGGTGGGGATTGAAAATCAGAAAAAAAAAGAGAAATATTTCATTATGTTAATGAAGAAAAGAGAAAATGGAAGCATAAATATTTTTGAAGTAGTCTTTTGGTAGCTGAGAACTTATTAAGGGATTTGGGAATCTAATCACCTAATGTGGATTCCTTAAAGACCTGATCCTAGAAGAATATTCTCGTTTCACCGTTATGTTGGTGCAGTATAGTACCATTATTTTATGTTGTGCCAGTGAATCCAATTGCCAGAAATAAGTCTGCGTGTTTTCATGCATCTTTTTCTTAAATGCAAGAGACTTTTTATTGACTCTTAACAAGCATGCCTGCCCAAATTTTGTTGCATGTTTTAAGTAGCCTACCTATACACACTTTTTTTTTTTTAATACTCCTTATCTAATGTACCAAACTTCTACAAGGATAACAGGACTGGGAATAAAGTCAGATGAATGTGATCCTATAAATCTGTAGGAAGCTTTAGAAATAAATCTGTGGTCTTTCCCTAGCTTGATTATCATCAAAGTCGAAGCAACCATACCTGATCTAAGGAAGATAATATATTGACAATCACAACACCTTTAAAAAAAAAAAAAAAATCCGAGTCCAAAGTTAAAACTTTAAGCAAATGCAGGTGTTCTGCTGACAGTTAGTTCCGAGTGGGCGTGGAAAGGACTACTTATTTTCAGGGCTGCATTAAGTTGGATTGCTGCTATCAAAAAATTAAGTAAATGCATCAAAATACTCACCCGAAGGCTTAAAAAAACACAGAAAATCTCTGCTAAATTGCAAGTGAGGAGAACCTCATTTTGTATTTTAAGAGTCTGCAGATTGCATCCATAAATATATTGACTTGCAATGCAAAAGAATCAGTGAGATTAAAGTCATGGAAGGCTTCCCTGTGAGCCTACAGTCAGTATTGTTTACATTAAGAAACCCTCAATTGCCATCTTGCTATTTTCTGTGGAGTCGCAGGCACAGCATGGCTTCTGCTTCCAAGTACATATGATCAGATGTAAATACTACCTTGCATTCAATTGTTCTTTCATGATTGTTTTGTGCTCCTTTTATTAAAAACACATGAGACATAATAACAAGACTAGACCTAGTAGACTTTATTTTATTCTCGGAGCTTGGGCTAGAATTTTCTGAAATGCTTCTGGTTCGTGATATGGAAGACTGTAATTTGTGATTTCAACCAAAAGAGCAAACATTTAATCTGGTAGATAAATTTGGATCCTTTCATTCATTTATATTTTGTAGAACCACTTGAAATTGGATGATTTTGCTTAAAATTAAAAAGTTTTAGCCCCAATTGGCCTATTAGAGAAAGCCAGGGCCATTTTAAATCTAAGAAAAGTAAGCAGCATTGTTACACCTCTTGCTGCACTCAGCTACATGCATAATAAACCCATATTCTGCTCTTGTGTCACTTCATTACTAGTATAAGATGTATTTTTGCTCTTGAGAAAAATATTCTGCCCAAGTTACTTTCTCTGGCTGAAAGGTTTTGTTCCTTTCATAGTGTTTCAATCCAACCATGGACATTAACTCTGTTCTAATTTTTTGCCAAAGTCATCCTTTTCCTTGTAATGTTATTATATTATCATTGTTGTGTCTTGGGAAAAATTCCAAGAAATTTATTGTTATTTTAATTTTCTATACTTAAAATCTTTAAGTGTTGTCATAATTTCTAATCACAAGACAACTATAAAATGGTAAACATAAGACATTAACACTTTTTTAGCACTCAAGATACAAGTCATAGAAAGCCTCTACTTCGTTGATAAAAGGAACAATATTTTCCCATTCATGGTGCCTATGATGCAGTTTCTTCTTCCCTACAATGAGACATACCCAGTACAAAGATTCCAGTCTCTCAATATATTGTTTTGCTTGTGTGATATGTCAGACTTATGAACTACCCACACTTTTCTTCATACCAACTGACACATTTAGAGAAAAGTTTAAAAGTTAGAGCAAAATTAAAAAGTCAAAAACATTACCTCTGCTAATCTAATATTTTGGGATTGTAACCAACAGTTATAACATTAGAATGATTCTTTAAATAAAAATCTATGGAAAGAATCGAAGGATGATGAGCTAAACTGTACTTTTCAGAATAAGGCTTGGTGTTAGTAACTCATTTTAAAGGCAGAAACACTGCATATTCACCCAGCATCCCATCCAGAGATCTCTTGCTTGGCAACCCTAAAAGAATACAAAGATGTGGACCACCCTCTGCTCAATGCCAGCATTTCTGTTATCCAACCAATAAGCTACAGTTCTTTGAAAAAAGTAAATGTGTGTGAATTGGGCTGTTGCAACACAAACCAGGCTTTCCCCTTTTACAAAGTGAGACATTAGGCTGACATAGAGGCAGTGAGTGAATTTTCCTGAGTCCCCAAGATATGATTAGGGAAGAAAACAAACCATATCCTGGAAGATCCCAGGCAGGAAGGAACCAGACAGACTGTAAAACACAAAGTGGCCATTTCTGTCTTTTTAAAAATGAAGCAAAAGAACATTGACATTAGTAAGAAGATGCCGTGGGCTTTATCAGCATCTTTGTGGTCTGACAAAATTAGTCCTCTGGTGATCAGCATTAATTTAAGGCAGCCCTGCCTGATAATTCCCTGTGTATGTGAAATGTCTTGCATTTTTTATATTTGGTACAATTAGCCTTTATGTTAATTCCTTAAATTATTTAGGCTAAATCTGTAATATTCAGAGAACCATTTGTTGTATTTGAATAACTGTTTTAAATGGAGGAAAAAGCAAACTAATCTGTCTCTCTGATTTCCCCAGGAAAACAGACTTTCTGGTTCCATTTTCATGTCCTTTATTAACATATTGACTGTAGTCACTTATCTTTCTCTAATGTTAGTAACTATATAGTTATAAAGTTTTGAAATGTAAGTGAAAATCTATTTAAGACAGTAAAGGAATTGAATACACCCTTCAAAAATCATCAGATATTGAAAATGAGAGATGATTTCTTAAAACCCATAATTTGGGTTACATCCTGCAATAATTTCATGCCGCATTGCTCAAAAATTTCTTCAGTTTATTAGTTTTTAAGAGGTCCTAGTAGCACATTAAACACAGAAGTCTTCCTCAAAATAGGTGAGGTGGAAAATATGTACATTTATGACATTTTATCAGTACAGTAACTGAAGTATTCCCAAATTCCAGTCATGTTATTAACCCTACCCTTACTAGTGCAAGTATATAATTTGAGACAAGAACTAATTTTTTCACATCGTTAGAGTATGATGTGAGCAGTAAGGAACCACTAAGATGTAATTTATTTACAGAGTTGTCCCTTGACCTCTTGAAATAGGTTATATTCCACTGTTGAGTATTTACTGTCTTATTATTGGCAGAATGTATCACATTGTTTTGCTTGGCAGAGCAGAATGAACTTCTGGAACTGAAATATGTCCTACAGGGGAATATAAGGGCAAAAGTTATCATCAAATTAATAAGATCATCTTTCTGAGAGAAAGCTCATCTTTAAGTAGTTCAAACCCAAGTCTCAAAGAGGAGCACAAGGAACTACTATAATTTGACGGTGACCAAAGGGTGGTGGGGAGAAAGGTAGAAATACTCCCAAAACAATTCTCATTTTCACTTTCCCTTTACTTTTGGTAATAATTAAGCTTAAGCTCTATAGAAAATGGGAACAACCATTAACATTATCTAGAAAACAGTGGAAGCATAGTTCACAAGGTCATTCCAAATTAAGAAATCCCTGTAAGATTTCTGGCAAAAATAAAATAAAGAGAATACTGTGGCAGCTATTCTTACTGAAAGCCAACCTTATAGGCAGGAGTCATTTTTAACCATGCTAGGATTTCCTACACGAAGAATATCATTTAACTTGTCACATTGCTGACGCATACTGTACCTATGAGCAGTTGATCACTGTTGATCAGTGTTTCTCAGTGGGAGTGCCATTGGCATTTGGAGCTGGGCAATTCTTTGTTTACAGAAATGTTCCCTGCATTGCAAGATGTTTTATATCCTAAGCCCCTGCTGACTAAATGCCAGTAGCATGCCCAGTCACTGTAAAACCCAAAAGTCAGAAGCACTCCTTCATGTTCAAAGGCCCTTCTAAGGCAGTACCACCTCCCTTGAGTTCTACTGTCTGCAATTTGAGAACACACAGGGTAAAGTACCTATTTTAAAACATGGTCACTACTGTCTTGCATTACTCTGTGCCCTGAATAGTTTCTTCCCCCTTTATTTTTCAAGCCTTCTGCTTCAGTGAAGCTTTAATTTGCCAGGTCTTCAGGGAGGACGTTGCTGGGCAGCCTTGGCAGTTTCAATGGGCGTAGTCACTTGGCTAGTCCCTGTATGTACTTACAGGAGAAATTTCAAATGAAGCAAACTTTCTTTTTCCTATTTTGACCTCATAGTTTTACCTAAGAACTACACTGGTTTGTCACAATCTTTGTTAGTGTCATGAGGATTATTGCATGGCTTAACCCCAAATACAACTAACAATCCACATAAACAAAACCAGTGGTCCATGAAAATCACTGTTAGATTTCAACTTGTAAGGTACATCCTTTAAATTACAAAGCAATCACCTATTTATCCTATTAAAGAAACATTTAACCCACATGTAAATGCTTGAATTCTTCCTGTATAACTCTAGTCACACAGTTCAACTTTGCTAAAATTTGTGAACACTGAAGGAAGCATGGATAACTGGATTGCATGCATATTGTTCATACTTCAATGATGGTCATAACAAGATGATTTTTTTCCTACTTGAAACATGATTGAACTATGCTAACAGTACATATGCATACTTATTCTCTGTTGCTTTTTATCACCAAAACTGAATGGCAAATACGTATTGAAATGATTTGGATGAATTGTGGCTCATAGAATGGAAGAGTTTAGCCACTATAATTTTTCAAAATACTAAAATTTCTAGATCTGTTTTTCGAGACAGAGCAACTCGGAGTTGATAAAGGAAGTTATATTGTGAACTTTTAGATGGTGCTTAAGAATTCTTACCTTGTTAAATACCAGTATTTTTTTTTTCTTTTTAAGAATAAATTAAAGGGAGTAAATGAAGCAGAATGCCACTCCACCCTCAGGTCAATTTCATGGTATACTAAAATGCCAATAATATTTGTGCCACTTGCCAATTTAGGGGACTTTTCCCTTACTGGATGCTTTTGTCACAGTTTGTATCATTACATTGCTTAGAGAGATTCCACAAAAAGATGTCACCTTTGCAGTGCTAACTAGCATTTGAAAAAAAATCTGAATAAACCTAGGGTCAAACCACTTTCATTACTTAAAATATAGGCACGAATTTTTATTTTTATTTTTTTAATATTTCTTCTGTGGCTTAGAAATGTGCCAATGTGTTCAAAACATTCTGCACCAATTTCACGAGATTTAGTACCTAGCAAAAACTCAAACTTGTCATTTTTTTCTATGTAAGTGATTTTTAAAGAACTATATGTATTCTTTTGTTATTTCACTTTGGTTAAAATGGTTAAGAATGGTAAGCTGTGACCATTATCAGACTGACTGAATGATTCCTGATTTCCAGTAAGTGATCTAATTCTACATATTACACAGGTACAATATCTGTGGGTGTAAATAACTGGAACTGTACACTGATTAACATGACAGTTTCTCTTTTTTTGTTATTATTGATCTGTACTGTATTATAGTATGTGGGTATAAATACCTACAAGTATACACAGATATGTATATGTATTCCACTATTGTAACCTGAAAGACAGACTATGTATTATCTTTTTTTATTCCTTACTGGTGTTTGTGTTATTTAAAAAGCAAAATTATGCTCTATTTAGTTGTATATTATAGGATACTTTGCTGTGCACAATTCCAAGTGCCTTAGAATATTGTTTAGCTTTCTTAAGTATATATAAATGCATATATGTATAAAATTGGGAAAAGTTACCTCAATAAAATTATTGGGAAATCCCCAACCTTAGTTTCTTCCAATTCTATTGTATTGAGACAGTGCTCCGTATTTTTAAATTAAAAGCTTTCTGAGTCCTCCCCTGTAAAGCAAAAATAAGACAGATTTTCTAATTGTCTATGATTTCAATTGCACCCTAATTTAAAATTTTTTGTATGTAAGGCTTTGTGATTTGTAATTTTTATTTAAAATATCTACCTAAGAATTACTGCTTTAAACAGCAATTTACAGTATATTTTAAAAACCTGCTTTTTTAATATCTGAGGATATTTGATGTTGATGTTTTTATTGACATTATACTGTGTAAAAATAAAAGCTAGTCCCTTTAGAATTTATAATACAGAAAATAATAAAGTTCCTCATTATTCTTATTATTTAATGTATCATAAGCAAAGAGAGGTGGGGAGCATATTTTGGCCAGAAAAGAAATTGGAATATACTTTTCATTTTTTCAACAGCAGTTACAAATTATAACTTATTAGCCTCCCTCAACTCTGAGACAAGGGCAAAGGTATGAGAGAAAGGTATGAAAAGCAATTTGTGTACCATAATCTTAGATAAAAGACATATAATAGAGAGGATTGGAACTACAAATTTTAAAAGTAGATTTGAAAAATTGACCTCAGTATGCTAATTAAAAATTAGCTGTACATCCCCAAGGTGAGTGTCATAGTTCAACAACTGCTTTCCATTTTTGCTCACACTAAACTAGGTTCTGCATTGAAACATTAATTTCTAAAACCGAGTAGAGGCAAGAAAGAGACAAATTTTTTTTCCCATTTTACATAACACTTTGATGGCATCCATTTACATAAGACTATTGTGATTGAATTCATTGCTAGACCTCAACTCAGGCATCTGTATGGAGTGGTTGTTACCATGCTGCTGTCCACACACAGGCCAAGTCCTTGCTCAGTTGATGAGTTTTGAACTCTTTGCTCTCTAACAGGTGGTCACTAACAGTAGAACACATGAAACTCTAGAGAAAGCTAAGAACCTAAAGTTTGTGTGAGGGTTTTTTTGCTCTTTTGCCAAAAACGGGTACTATTTCTAACGTTTTTAGGGGAGAAAAGCTATAGATACTAACTTTATAGTTAGATAAACACCCTAAGGCAGACAGAACTAGCACTTCAATGCTTTTTGACCCAAGGATTTGTTTCTGGATGGACTTTTGACTTCAATTGGCCGAGGTCCAACAGCCTAGAATAGGAAGCACTCAACATTGGGAAAAATTTGTCACTAATTATCATGTAGGCGTACTCAGTAGCTTGACCTTAAGTTATAAGTCATCTTTTCTATGGCCAATTTAAGTTTGTTACCCCTTTACATTCAGTCCCTTGATTACCTCTGAAATCTTGGTCATTGCCTCTCTGAGTCTTCCCCCAGTGGATTTGTTCTTAATCCTGCCACCACATTATTCTTCCTAAAAGATAACCCTCATATTATCCCTTCTTAGAACTTTCTAGTGAGTCCCCTACTGAATAAATACCTTAAAGGTGCTTCAATCTCACCCTCAAGATCTTCTGCAGCTTCACCACAGACCAAAGTTCCAGATTACTCTCCTTTTATTCCTCATTTAGGCTAAATCGAATGAAACTCCTTGTTCTCCATATACTCTACACACTCTCCCAATGTTATAGCTTTGTTTATGCCGTTCCCTCCAGCTAGAATTCTCCTATGTGAATTAACATCCTTTTAGGAATGGTTGCAATATCTTCTCCAGCTATTATATTATAGTTTCTCTAAAGTGTTCAACATCATAAATAAATTCAACAGATTTGATTCCTTTTATTAGAACTTCAAAGGCCCAAATGTCACTATAACAGGCACTTTAACAACACTTTTAAGGTGAATACATTATAAATGTAGTAAAATTTTCTTAAACATTTCAATATTATTTATAGATGTAAAAATAGTCTTATGCTTTTCAGTTTTACAAGTCTAAAATTAGTTATATAGTTTAAATCGGAATTGTGTGGCTAATTGATCTGATTCTACAATATTCCAATTTTTAAAAATTAAAGATTTTCTTTATTTATTCATGAAAGACACAGAGAGAGAAAGGCAGAGACATAGGCAGAGGGAGAAGCAGGCTCCATGCAGGGAGCCCAACTGTGGGACTCGATCCCAGGACTCCAGGATCATGCCCTGAGCCTAAGGCAGATGCTTAACCACTAAGCCACCCTGGCATCCCAAAAATTACAAATAATTTAATACCAATTATATACAGATTGTCCCAATAGTCAAAAAACCTATATGGAACATAAAAATATTTTTGCCTTTCATCTAATTTCCAACTTTAATTCTAAGCCTTGCCAAGCTTGTAAAAACATTTAGACACTGGGAAAAGCAGATTTTAAAACCATAGATAAACTGAAATTACTGGATTGATGATTCACCATTTGCTTAATGGCCACAAATCCATGACTGAGGAAGGCATCATATGAGCTTCTTACTTCTGAGAAAAATCTACTTGAACCACAGAGACATGTTTAGAACCACTTTTCACTCCCATAACTTTAGGAGTTTCCAAATCCAGTCTTCAGAGAGGATTGTCTTATTCAAACAGATTTGAGCTACATCCTAAACAGTTCTTGTCTGATAGGTAGAAGGAAGTCCTGAGTTGCAGTTAGCTCTCTTCAACGATCACTGGCTTATTGAAATTTTGCATTTTTTTCATTCTTTGACTTTGACTAGACACAACTCATTTAAATAATATCCAATTAGATTCTGTACTTATCCCATACATATATCTGGTCCTGTTTGTCCCTAAGGCCAGAGCTCTGTGCTGAGGATGGTCCAATTAAGTCTGAAAACTGAGCTGATGGTAGAAGATAAAGGGATGGAAGACTAGGGAACTTAACAATGGCTAAAGTTGAAGGTCCTTGTAAACTTTCTACAGGAGTTGGAATTTATCCTTAAGAGTATTTTACGTGCAGGGGGAACATCCTCAGATTTGCCCTAATTACACTGGCCACAATGTCAAGACTGATTGGAAGAGGCAATATTCAAAGTGTGAAGACCATCACTTTTACCATAATCTCTTTAGAAGATAATGGTGACCTCAACCAAGGTATTTAACTATGGGAATGAAGAAACAACAAATTCAAGGGGCAGCTGAAGGGCAAAAGTGATTGTTGCATATGGGAAATGAGGGCTATGGAAAAGTAAAGACTATATCTTTGCTTTTCACTTAGGCAACTTGGTGGGTGGTGGCAATGCCATGTACTGAAATAGAAAGAAGGAAGGTGAGGTTTTAGGATTGGGGGGGTGGAAGGCAGGGATCCCAGGAAGGAGAAGGTAAGAGGTATGGAGACGTGAGGCATTTAATTTTGAAAGTCGGTTTGAGTTGCCTGCCTGTCGGGACATCCACATGTAGACAGATGTATAGTATTCAGTTGGATATATGAGTCTAAAGGTCAGGTAAAAGGTCTGGCCTACACAGAGGAAGTTGAGGATCATTAGCACAGGTAACAAGCTGTGGAAATGAATAAACCTCCCAACAGATAATGTAGATTATGACTAAATTAATTACTACAATGAAAATTTAATAAACTATTTTTTCTTTACTTGACTTTGTCTTTAAGACTGTAAAATCATTTCATTTGCACATCATCTGAGTGCTTTGAAAGATGTATATATTTTTTAATTTAACTAGGTTTTACTGGAGCAATTTTAAGTAAAATGGAGTAGTGCTTCATTTAGAGGTTTAAATTGTAAAGCAAAAATTATATTTGAAAATATATTGCCTCAAATACCTACTTTTACTTCAACAGTGAAATATGTGGCTGGTTCTTTAATTCAGCCATGGATGAAGAAGTTAGTTTACATTTAAGTGCTATGCGGTGTTAAAAAACAAAACAAAAGAAAAGAAAACTTACCTTTAAGCATAAGACTTATACTCAGCACAATGAGATGCTCATACCACAAGCATAGGGAACACAGTAATGGAGGAATTAGAGGTCCATGTCTCACCCACGTTTCCAGTATGACTTCATTGATGGAATGGCAGGGATAATCACTCAGTAGTAATAGTGATAATTTGGGGTGCCTGGGTGGTTCAGTCAGTTCAGCATCTGACTCTTGATTTCAGCTCAGGTCATGATCTCAGGGTCACAATCTCAGGGTTGTAAGATTGAGCCCTGCCAAAGGCTCCACACTCGGGTCGAGGTGGGGGTGGCGGTCTGCTTAAGATTCTCCCTCTCCCTCTGACCCTCTGTACCCCATATGCTCTCTCTTTCTCTCAAATAAATAAAACTTTAAAAAATATAATGGTGTTAGTCTCATTTCTCATGTAACTGAAAGCATAGAGTTAAATTCATCATGATCTAATTACCAAAGTTGTCAACGGTTTCAATAGTGTCATTGTCACTCAAAAGAAAGGAGACTAATAATGACTTGTGAGCTTTTAATAGCCCAAAGCTAGAATGAGCATGACTGAAACATACCAAAGAAAACTCAAAATTCATGTTTTAACTAGAAAGGCACAGTAAAAAAATAATTTGGATTAACATTTCCTAAGCGTATTCAACAATGAAATGTATGTACTTTTGACTCAAAGAACAGGAGTTAGTAAACAAAAGGCCCGGCAATATGAAGAGTTTGTGCTGCTAAAAGGAACTTTAAAGAATGTACAATTACCAGGGATCAGAAGCTCGTAAAATAATCTAAGTATGTAATATAAAGGACCTAAAGGATACCAGGATTTGAGGGAAAGCAGAAGGATTAAGATTGAAGAAGCTGACAAGTTGGGTCAAAATGCAAGCTAACAGATTCCATGATGTGAATCTGATCTGAACCAAAGCACATATTCTCTGACAAACCCCAGGTGCTGGGAGCCCTAGTTTCAGGAGATGGCCAACCTGAGGCAACAAAGAAATTAGGTCAATACTTACCTGGGAAGTGGACAACAGCTAACCTTCCCTGAGCACAAACACAGGCCAGGCACAGGTCCCAGCATTTAAAACATATTGTCTCATTGAATCCAACAATAATTCCTAAAAGGTCAGCATTCATAATATTATCATTCCCAGTTTACATTCTGGTAAGTGGAAGTCCATTTGCCTCAGGTTACACCATGAAAGTGGAACAAACCACCGTCTGATTTTGGTTAGTGTACCAAGCATACTACTGCTGTTGTTTAATATTAGAGGGGGAAATTTGTGTTTCATTGGAAAATGATTCATTTTCAGACAAGTACACCCTTCTAATTCTGGATTTATGAGGACCATGCACCTTTCCTTGCCTTTGAGCTATTTTACAACTTTGTAAGTTGTAGAAAGCTGACAGTAATGTCGAATAATTCTTGTCTCCAGACACATACATTTCTGTCTAGTAAAGGTTCAACTGTCTTCCCTGGGTCACTGGGGAAGAAGCCAGTTTTGTCTCCATTTGCACATTCTTCTCAATATTCCTTCTCTGTAAATGTGTCTCTTCTTTAGATGGTCCTCTGAGCTAATTGTAACATGCTATGTAACCCTCATTATGATGTTTTAAATAAAATCTTTATATGTCCTCAGTTTGTGCATATATATGGGAGTCATGGATTTATCATTTAAAAAGTATCCTTTAACAATGTGTACTGAACTGATATTAGTATCTAATCTGTCCCATCTTTGTTTTTATTTTTGGTGTCTTTTAAGATTTTATTTTAATCTCTACACTCCACATGGCTGGTTCGAACTCACAATCCAGAGATCAAGAGACTCATGCTCTATAGACTAAGCCAGCCAGGTGCACACATTTTGGTTTTTAAGTATCTTTACTTTTTTTACCAAATGTAAAATTTTTTAAATCCTCACTAAAAACATATAAACAATAAAATATATAAAACAATGTAAATAGCTGTATATTTTTCCATTGTTTATGATTATACATAATGGACATCTAAAGCTCCTATTGTCTCTACTCCTCATGGAAAATTGCTATGGGCAGTTTGGTGCATAGTTGACTGGTATTTTCCAGTGCTTGCACTAGGATATTTCTTTGTAAAATGTTTTTCTATTTATAATTACTAACAAAATAATGCCATTTTCACGGTGTTCTATGGTCTGCTTTTTTTTCTGGCTAAGGGACTGTGTGTGTCAAACTGCCTCTTCCTTAGAACAACTTCACAATAGACCACAGTATAAATTTTTTTCAACTAATCCCTTACTAGTGGAATTGTAATTGCTTTATTATTCTTGATTGAACATCCTGCTACATCCATCTTGATGCTCTTTCCCTTTTTATAAATTAACTAGCTCCATACGCTCTATTAATATTGTCAAGCATATAATTTATAATTTCTAGAGTTACTGCTTTAGTGTCTAGTTAGCTTGGCTATATTTAAGCAAGTTTACTCCACTTTTGTGTACATTGGTTTCCTGGTCTGGGGGTCCTTGAGCAATACTGATGGAGAACCACTGCTGAATGTGACATAAATGGTGCTAAGATGGTAAACATGGTTTCAAAAGGCAAATTCATTTCACACGGAAAATACAAAAATTTTCAAAGCCTAGACTAAATCGGGAATTAAAATCAACTTAATTAAAATGAATTTATTAAAATTCTGTTTAATCATTTTGAAATGGATGCCATTTATTAGAACATACTAATAATATTCTAGAAGTATGGTTTCAATTAATTATCATTACTATAATATTCCAGTTATGGGTGATTTTAATTATAGGAAATGTTTTTCTATGTTAAGACGAGCCAGGGTTTTGTATATATACCATTTTAATGAATGCATTGTTCTAGAGACTGTATTCAACACATATTAAATGAGTTAATATATATCAAGTATTCAGAACAGGCTCAAACACATGTTAGCTCACTATATGTGTTGGCTTTTTGAGATGGGGTATATTGTAATGGTTAAGGGTGTGACTCTCAAACTACACCTGAGTTCACATTTTGGCTGCTTCCCTTAATGGCTTTGTGCTCTCGGGCAAAACTCCACTTAACTGTTCCTCAGTCTCTGATCTATATATAACAAAAGGATAACGGTAGTAAATCTCTTAAATCCTTCTTTAGGAATTTAAAGAGTAAATATATGTAAAGTGCTTTGAACAGTACAATTATTAATAAGTCCTTGCTATGCTATGCCCTAGGGAAATAAATTAGGCAAGACAAAAATTCTTGACCTCAAGTTGGTTATTTCAGTTTGAGTCTAAAGACAGATGAAAATAGTATGGCTTTACAATTGGTATAACTGCGTAGGCTAATTACAGCATACAGCGAGAGCATCTGGGTTGGGCCCTAGTTTTGAGGAGCGTAAGTTTCCTAGAGGCAGAAATGGCTAGGCTAACACTTGAAGAACAGGGAGGCAAGAGCAAGAGATTTTTAGATGAGCATTGCAAAGTCGATCTCTTTTAGGTATATTAGGGAACTGCATTCTGATAGGGCTGAGTCAGAATGGTGCCCTATCAGAATGGTGGGGGATAAGGAGATATGATGCTAAGTTGGTGGATACAGGCCAAATGATAGAAACTGTTGGCTGCCATGCAAATGAGTTTGGACTTTATCCTGAGGCCAGAAGGTAGACATTTCAAGGTTTTATACAGAGAAATGATATGATTGGATAGGAGTACTAAAAATGATAAATTTGATAAAAGCGTTAATGAGGCGATACCTTTGGATATTTAAAAAGGTGGGATGGATAGAATTTTCTGGCTGGTTCCCTGCCATATGGAGGCAGTGCAGCACATGGTTAAGGATATAGCCTTCCTAACCAGACTGATGGGCTACACATCTAAACTTTCCTTTTATTGTGTGATCTTAGGCAAGCCACTTCAATACTCTGAACTTCAGCCTCTATAAGATAGGCTAATTGTCATCTAAGTACACGTTTATCAAAGGAATTAAATGACGTAACAAATACAGTGAATACAGTGTGTTAATGTTAGTATTAGATCAGTAAATATATATAGTAAAAGAATATTGCTTAAACTTAAAAAAAAAAAAAACAAGCAATATGGTTAAGTGGTCAGGCTCTAGTCAGACTCACGTTTAAATCCATTCTCTGGCCATCAAAAAGCCTCTGACGCAAAAACGGAAGCTGCGCATCTATACTTCCAATACGTTCAGTCCCAGCAAGGCAGAAGGCGATACTGCGGGCACCGCGGGGCCCCCTGGGGGAACCCCTGCAGGGGACAAGGTGGCTTCCTGGGAACTCCGAGTGGAGGGAAAACTGCTGGATGATCCTAGCAAACAGAAGAGGAAGTTTTCTTCATTCTTTAAGAGCCTCGTCATTGAGCTGGACAAAGAGTTATACGGGCCTGACAACCACCTGGTAGAGTGGCACTGGATGCCCACCACCCAGGAGACTGATGGCCTCCAGGTCAAACGGCCTGGAGACCTCAACGTCAAGTGCACCCTCCTGCTCATGCTAGATCATCAGCCTCCCCAGTACAAGTTGGACCCCCGACTGGCAAGGCTGCTGGGGGTGCACACACAGACAAGGGCGGCCATCATGCAGGCTCTTTGGCTTTATATCAAACACAACCAACTGCAGGACGGGCACGAGCACGAGTACATCAATTGCAACCGTTACTTCCGCCAGATCTTCAGTTGTGGCCGACTTCGTTTCTCTGAGATTCCCATGAAGCTGGCTGGGTTGCTGCAGCATCCAGACCCCATTGTCATCAACCATGTCATTAGCGTAGACCCTAACAACCAGAAGAAGACAGCATGCTACGACATTGATGTGGAGGTAGATGACCCACTCAAGGCCCAGATGAGCAATTTTCTGGCCTCTACCACCAATCAGCAGGAGATTGCCTCCCTCGATGTCGAGATCCATGAGACCATTGAGTCCATCAACCAGCTGAAGACCCAGAGGGATTTCATGCTCAGCTTTAGCACGGACCCTCAGGACTTCATCCAGGAATGGCTCTGTTCTCAGCGCCGAGACCTCAAGATCATCACTGATGTGATTGGGAATCCTGGGGAGGAGAGACGAGCTGCTTTCTACCACCAGCCCTGGGCCCAGGAAGCAGTGGGGAAGCACATCTTTGCCAAGGTGCAGCAGCGAAGGCAAGAACTGGAACAGGTGCTGGGAATCCGCTTGACCTAACCGCTCAGGGAACTCCTCCTCTGCCTGGAAGGGGACCACTCTCTGGGACCACAGACACATAGGCTAAGGATGGGGTGAGGGCTCTGTCCTGTTACCCCATGCTCCCCAGCTATAGTTTCATAAATGTAGTGATAGGATTCTTTGTTGCTTTGGTCCCCAAAGCCTTATACTTACTTCATACTTTGGCTTTAAATGGGTTCACAAGAGATGCCTCCTCTGCTCCCTGCAGGCAGGCAGGCCCAAGTAGGTCCGCTGGAGGCTGTACTTTGACATTGGCATGGAGACATTTCAGAACCAGGCCTGCTGGCTTTGCTTGTTTACAGACCTCCTTGGGGCCAGTGTGAGAGCTGGCTCTGGGGAGCTGGGTGAGGAAGAGGAGCACAGCTCACACTCTTCCTAGCCTTTCTAAACCAAAGTTCTTCGCCATTCCTACCAGCCCAGCCTTGCTGCCGGTTTTTTCCTTTCCTTTGGGTATTTGCACTATGTGGGAAGCAGGTTTTTCTATGCGGGAGCCACTTTTTTGTACAGGGGTAAGTTGGGGTTTTCAGGGAGTCCTGTTTGGTGCCTCCTTCCGTATTTTCTTTCCTCAATCTATGCAAGCGGCTCTGGCCACCATCATCTCCTCGGATGCCAGAGGGCTGTCACCCTAGCTCAGGAGCCCAAGGTGGTGGAGCCTCCTCGGAGGGGACTGCAGTTCTCTGGCATGGCCTGAGGTACACGGGTGTGTGCTCCACACGGTGGAGGGCGGGGGGTGTGAGGGGGGAGGTGGGGAGGACCGTGTTGCCCCTTGGAGCTTGGTAGGAGGGTGGACCCCAGGGCTTGGCAAGTGCCACTTCTGGCAGGTTGGAAATTTCCAAATAAATCCTTGTTTATTGGTGGTAAAAAAAAAATAAAAAATAAATAAAATAAATGAATCCATTCTCTGCCGTTGAATATCTGTGTGAACTTGAGAATGTTACTCAACTTTCCTGTACCTCGGTTTTAGTATTTGTAAGATAATGAAAATAATAATAGTGCCTCTCATAGTGTTTGGTAAAGAAGACGTGGAATAATTCAAGTAAAGAGCCAGCACATTAATTCATTGAAACAAATATTTATTGAGTATATGTGCCAGGCACTGTTCTAGGACCTGAAGAAAGAGAGACACAGTAGTAAATAAAACAGATCAAAACAAAACAAAACCTGCCCTCTTGAAGCTTATATTGAACGTCCTGCACGTAGGAGTGTTAAGTATCCTGTGTTACGAAGCATTATCCCAAGACAATTTCTGTGGCCCTCATCTAAATTGGTCGTTTAAGTTTTATTGTAATAAAAGAGTGATATTCCACAAATATTTATAGAGGTAATAGGGGGACATAAAGACAATCCAAGATAACTCAGACGTTGTAAAGACGCCAGAGATTGGGAAGGGGAAACACCAATTTGAGGAAAGATCTGCGGATAAAACCATGAGTGCGTTCCCAGGAAAAGCTGTGAGAATGTGCCAGCACCTGCCTGAAATCCTCCCAAGCAGGTGTGATGATAGCCTCTCTGTTTACACGTTAAAACATTTGACGGACGACTTGGAAGAAAATAAACATTTCACATAACCTCCTTACAAGGTATGTAAACACCGAAGAGATTCCAAATCTATCAGTTCAAATGCTTCTACTGTCAACAGATTGTCAAGGGTTTTGTTCACCGGACCTTGGAACGAAGACCTGATCAGGCAGGAGGCAGCCCCGAAGAGCGGGGGCCCGACCTTCCGTTGCTAAGGCAACCAACTCCGCGCCAGCCCCTCAGACACGGAACCGGAAACCCCAGGGACGCGGGAGGGTGGACACCGTCCTAAGGTGTGTGGGCGTGAGTCGCGCTCGGGAGTAGGCAGGGGATACAACTGTCCTGGGGATAACTAGATGTCACGTCTGTTCTCAGTAGAGGGCGCTACAAAAGCAAGTTCCCCCAGGAACACCAACCCCTCTTTCGCGCCTCACGGCCACAAACGCGCCTACGACTCGCTTTCCCAGTTCGCTTAATTTTGGCCGGAAAAGCCCCGCCCTCCCGGGGACAACAGCCCCGCCTCCCGACAGCTTCTCGCGATCGTTGGGCCGAGCGAGCTCTGGGTAACTTCCGGCCGCGGCCCCTTCAGCTCTTCGGCGATTGGCCCCTTTCCACGGTCCGCGCCTTACTTCCGGTCCGGATTCCGGGGTTGCACGTGTGGAGCGGCCTGGGGACGCGGCTGGGAGCGGGGCCTCGCCGGCTTCCGTGTGCTGCGGAGTCGCTTCCCCGGGGCTCGGAGAGTGCTGTCATCCTCCTCCGGGTGAGCGCCGCGCGGCTGCAACATGGTGAGCAGGCCTCGTTGTCTCGGGGACGGGGCGCTCTGGTTTTGGCGGCGCCAGGCTGGTTGCTCGAGTGCCAGTGGCGACTGAGGGCAGGAACCGGGAGGGCTGGCCCGAAGGTGCGGGAGGCGGCTTGCGGCCCAGGGCCCCGGGCTGATCGCCCTCTCCCCTCTGGGCATCCTTTGCAGTTCAGAAGGCGTCTCCCACAGCCGAGCGTCGCTGGGGAGTGGGAAGAAGAGAGAGTGGCTTTCCCTTTCTCCGGAGGGGCCTAGAAACCATGTCAGCGCTGGACACAGACACTCCCTCCTGGGCTGCTTGCAATCGGGAGGAGGGAGAGTTGGCTGGGTTCTAAAGATGTTGGAGTGGCAGTTGTCTGTCTGCTCATCTTGTGTTTGCTCTGGGCATAGGGAGCTTGAGGGAGAGCCTAAGGTTGGGCCAAAACCTGGGATGATGCTTTCTCAGGTTGGAAAGCCAAGGTTGGGGAGGGTAGTAAGAGTGTAGAAAGAGATGATGGATCTTACTTAACTTGAGCTGTGTAGTCCAGGTTTCATTTAATAGGTGCAACAGGTGCGTAACTTGCTTGAAACGGTCTTTTCCCAGATTTTCCTGTGGCAGGCTGTTTGTCATTCTGGTTCAACCTGTCAGGGACCTCCTCTGACCCTGCAGACTAAAGTAATTTTCAGTCATTTGCATATCACCGTTTTTATTTTCTTAAAACCTTTTGTTTTGGATGATTTGCTTGGTAAGAATAGGGAGGGACTCTGACCTTCTCATTGCTGTATTCTCAGCGGCCATAACGAAGTTTGGCACAGAGTAAAAGTGCCTTCAAATGTACATTGCAGGAAGGTAAGTACAAGTTTTGTTGAACACTGTTGATGTTGCCTACTACAGAGATAGAAGTTTTAAAAAACTTTTGATCCTTCACATAACTTACTGAAGGTTCGTATATGGAGTATGGTTTTGTTGCTGCCTTTTGTTTGTTTATTTTTGTTCTCATGGCTTGTTCTCATTCTGTTCCTTTGAAGCCTCACAGGAAGAAAAAGCCTTTTATAGAAAAGAAGAAGGCTGTATCTTTTCACCTGGTCCACCGGAGTCAACGAGATCCTTTAGCAGCAGATGAGACTGCACCCCAGAGAGTTCTGTTACCCACACAGAAAGTAGGTTCTGTTCTTCAGCCGATAAGTTTGCAGGTGGACTGTGCATAGCTTCTAAATAAATTGTTGGACAGCTGCTGTTTATCCAACAACTGTGATTTTTCTGGGAAACAAAATTGATGACTTAATTTTCAGTAAATGTGCTGATTTTTTTGTCTTGTATATTGGATTGAGAGGGAAGAACACCTTTTTTGAGGTATTTTAATGAGCAAATCTTGTAACAGTAACAGTAAATATTTACTAAACCAGCTACAGTGCTGCATGATATTATTTAGGACATATCTCTGCTTTCTTTCCCTAAGATCCTATCATTTCAAAACCACAAACTCCTGTTTTGCCTCCTCAGCACGCATCTCACGAAGTGTAAAACATTAGAACTCATGAATTAGCTTTAGAAAATGCCAGGAAGCGGGACGCTGGGTGGCTCAGTGGTTGAGCCTCTGCCTTTGGCTCAGGGCGTGATCCCGTGGTCCCAGGATCGAGTCCCACATCAGGCTCCCTGCATGGAGCCTGCTTCTCCCTCTGCCTGTGTCTCTCATGAATAAATAACATCTTTAAAAAAAAAGAAAGAAAATGCCAGGAAGCCTTGAAAATGTTGATTTGATAATTGTCAGAGTGTAAGTATGGGCAAATTTTAAAGGAAGTCTTGGGGAACTTTAACCATTGTTAGCTTTTTAGGAAAGCCTGTTTGTGTTGTATGTTGAGAAGTTTTTTGGCATATAAATACAAGAAATTGTACTTGATTTTCAAGGCCCTTTAGTCTGTTAACCCTCCTAAGTACATGATGAAACAATGTGTATTTCTTGGCTTGAATTTTTTTTAATTGAAGAAGAGCTAGATATACAGTGTTACACTAATTTCAGGTGAACAGTGTAGTGATTTGACAAGTCTGTGTGTTACATTGTGCTCACTGCAACTGTAGTTACTGTCACTCTGCAATGCTATTATAATACCATTGGCTATATTCCCTATGCTATACCTCTTATTTTCATGACTTATTCTTTCCATAACTGGAAGCCTGTATCTCCTACTCCCTTTCACTCATTTTGCCTATCCCCACCATCTCCCCTCTGGCAGCCATCAGTTTTGTTTTCTGTATTTGCAGATGTTTCTGCTTGTTTCTTCCTTTTTTAGATTCCACATATGAATGAAATTATATGGTATTTGTTTTTCTCCGACTTACTTTAATGAGCATAGCACCCTCTAGGTCCATCTATGTTGCAAATGGCAAGATCTCACTCTTTGATGGCTGAGTAATATTCCATCATGTGTGTACTGCATCTTCTTTATTCATTCATCTGTCATTGGATACCTGGGTTGCTTTCATATCTTGGCTGTTGTAAGTAATGCTGCAGTAAACATAGGAATCTATATATTTTATAAATCAGTGTTTTCATTTTCTTTGGATGAATAGTTATTGGATTGTATGTTATTCCTATTTTTAGTTTTTTGAGGAACTTCCGTTCTGTTATCCACAGTGACTTCACCAGTTTATATTCCTAGCATTAGTGCACATGGGTTCCTTTTTTTCCACATCCTCACCAACACTTTTCTTTTTTTCCTATCTTTGCTTGAATTGTTGCACGGAACTGTCTAATAGAATCAGGAATTGTTTTCATTCCATTTAAATTTTATATAGCACTCAGGGTTAGAAGCTGTGGGGTTTTGGGGTGTTTTGTTTTGTTTGAGTTTGTCAAGAATTCTTTGTCTCATTCTTGTCAGCCAAATGTTCACATGACATCTGTGTCCTATTCTGAAAGCTGTGTTCACTAGAAGGTTCCTGTGGCTTATGCTTGGAAGAGGTACTAATTCCATTTTGTATATCATCCTAGGTAAATGATGAAGAAAGGCGAGCAGAACAGAGGAAGTATGGCGTGTTCTTTGATGATGACTATGACTATCTGCAGCACCTTAAGGAACCATCTGGGCCCTCAGAGCTTATTCCCACAAGTACCATCAGTGCACCCAACAGAAGAGACGAAAAAGAGGAAACTTTAGTAATTTCAGTAAGACTTTTTTTATCAATGTATTTGGGAGCAAGTGAAGAAATCACTTATAAATCAAGATAACTGAGGCAAGAAATGGTATCAGTCTTAAGAACACAAAAATAAGCCATGCCCTACTTAAAATTATATATGTGTGTGCAGGTATGTCCATCAGGAGAGGGTAGGCTGCCTGTTTTTTTTGGTGGAATCTGTCAAAAATAGGTGCTTTTGGGGTGTCTAGGTAGTTCAGTTGGTTAAGCGTCTTGACTCTTGGTTTCAGCTCAAGTCGTGATCCCAGGGTTGTGAGATCAAGCCTCAAGTCAGGCTCTAGAACCTGCTTAGTACTCTCTCTCCGTCTCCTCCTCCTGCTCATGTGCATGTGCTCATGCATGCTCTCTCTCAAGTCTTTAAAAAAATAACCACC
Source organism: Canis lupus dingo (assembly GCF_003254725.2). NCBI lineage: Eukaryota > Metazoa > Chordata > Mammalia > Carnivora > Canidae > Canis > Canis lupus. Next base: position 35,360,747 of record NC_064243.1, read on the forward strand.
TTTGATGGGGTTAGAACTTTGATTAATAGTTGTAGTCGTGCTAGATAACATCTTTCAATAGAAGAAAAGTGGCTCACATCATATATGTTAGCAACTATTCAATGTCATAAACTGTCTTCTAAGGTAGAACTTAATCTTTGCAGAATGTTCAGATCTTTAACAGTTGTAAAAAGCTGCAGGCTAACATAAGAGAAGCGAAGCAGTAGATTGTAATGAAGTTCCTGTTACTCTTCTCAACAAATGCAGTCCACTTTAATTTTTTAAGTGTAAATGAGAGTACATACTTACATGAAATTAGCACCACTAATTTAATTTTCCCCATTTATATTAAAGATGCCCGTGTCTTATGCCTTTTTCATTTTATTTAGTAATGGAAACTTATACAGTAAGTTTTCCTGTGAACTTGATATCACCTGGCACTTTAAAAAATGATACTCATTTATTGGGTTTATTAACAAATAAGAAGAGCTAAAAAGGATGCCAATTTCTCCTTCTCATTCTCTACTCCTCTCATGGTCTAGGCATTCTTTTCCTTGGGGAAGTGTAATCATAGCTCCTCCAGTCTATAGTTTGTTGCTTAAGGAGAGTCAAAAGGGTTAGCTTTAAGGTATTATCCCAAAGGAAGGTAGTGAGTGGAGCTGTTCATTCATTTCCTAGATTGTAGCTCTCTTGTAAGGCTGCATACCCCACTCCTACATCTCTGTCATAACAACCAGCTTCTGTACTCTACTTTTACTTTTTTTTTTTTTTTTAACATTTTTTAATTTATTCATGAGAGAGACAAGAGACATAGGCAGAGAGAGAGGCAGGCTCCCTGTGGGGAACTTATCCCAGGACTCCATCCCAGAACCTGAGGATCACGACCTGAGCCAGAAGCAGATGCTCAACCACTGAGCCACCCAGGTGCTCTTCTACTCTTCTTTCCCAAGGCAGTACTATCTGGAGTAAGGTATGTATCTTAGTGCCTCACCTCCTTCCATTTCTCAGGGAGAGAGCGAGGGGGTTCCGGTAGTTATTCAGCTTTATCTTAGGGAGAAGAGTCTTAATAAGGTTCTCAGATTCTTCTGGCTGAATTGTATTGGCTTTTAAGAGATTAGTTTTTGGGCAGCCTGGATGGCTCAGCGGTTTAGCACTGCCTTTGGCCCAGGGCCTGATCCTGGAGACCTGGGGTCGAGTCCCGCGTCGGGCTCCCTGTATGGAGCCTGCTTCTCCCTCTGCCTGTGTCTCTGCCCCTCTCTCTCTCTCTCTCTCATGAATAAATAAATAAAATCTTAAAAAAAAAAGAGATTAGTTTTTGAAAACTTAGCTCTTAATCCTTAATTTATTTTGGGCAAAAGTAATCTATCTAATTGGCTTTTTGATAGAATAAGGCTCTTAAATGGACACTTCAGTGATGTTTGTAAGGGTGAGTGAATTATGTTATTATGTTTAAAAACAAAAATGCCATCTGCTTTCTGTAGCATGATGCAAAAATATGGATAAGTCCCATGTGCTTTTTTGACTTTAAAACCACTGAAATTGAGTAAACTAGAAATAATTGAATAAACCCTAGAAACAAAAGCACTACAGAGTAGTTCTGCTTAAGCAGCCCAATTGTCACTTGAAAGAAAGCAGATATTGCCATGGTAGAAAGCAGCTGGGCAAACTCAACAGAGTTCAGAGCTACTGCAGAAGAAGTATACATACACATTTCTTTTTTTAAAAAGTTACTATCTAACCTAATTGTGTGATTCTTTGACTGTTTTTCAAGATTTAAAAGCTCTCCAAAGGTAAATTCACTGAACACAAGCTGATCCTCCCTTTTTTTTAACCACATTCCGCGGTTAAATAATCACAGAGTTAGTTTGTTTTAAAGATTTTGTTCATTTATTCACAAGAGACACACAGAGAGATGCAGAGACATAGGCAGAGGGAGAAGCAGGCTCCATAAGGAGCCCGATGCGGGACTTGATCCCAGATCCTGGGAACATGCCCTGAGCCGGAAGGCAGATGCTCAACCACTGAGCTACCCAGGGGTCCCATCACAGAGTTTCTTTAAAACAAAGCAAAACAGTGGGGTGCCTGGGTGGCGCAGTCAGTTAAGTGTCTAACTTGATGTCGGCTCAGGCTCGGGGCATGATCTCAAGGTTGTGAGATAAAGCCCACATTAAGCTACTCACTGAGCATGGAGCTGCTTGGGATTCTGTCTCTTCCTCTGCTGCTTCCCTCCCCGCTCGTGTTCTCTTATTGTCTCAAAAAACAAAATCACGTGTGTATTTTATAATTTTTAATAAGTAGCATAGTATACCCCAAATCATTAAATTGTGCACTTTACGTGGCTGAATTGTACGTTCATTCTGTCTCAATAAAGTTTTGTTTTTTGTTTCGTTTCGTTTTTTATTTTAAAAAAGGACAGTATGGCAGAAAAGTAGTTTTTTTCCTATGCTTATGCCACCAGGAACACTTTGGAAGCTAAGTTGGCTGGTGTGTGCTCCTCTGTGTAGCTTTTGACTCATACTTCCCAGAGGCTTCCAATTCCGCATACTCCACGAGCCAACAAGCACATACATCTCAGCTTTGTGCCTGCTGCTAGACTAGGGAAGAGGTAGTTGGTGAGGTACAAGAGACAGATAGCATGTGGTGACCCTCACATTGGTAATTGGTCAAAAAGCTCAAACTAAAGCATAAGGACCGGTTAGATAATATGTGCCAGCACATGTTGAGATATATTGTGTATGGTGTGAAGAATAGAGATTTCACCCAAGGAAAGTTCCAAAAGAGCTTCATGGAGGAGGGAGGAACTGAACTGGGCACTGAAGGGTGGGTTGTATTGAAGATAGAGGAAGGAAGCATTCCAGTCAGAAGGGACATAGGTAGTAGTATGGATCATAGTGTCTGGCATGTGTGTACTTCATAAATTACTTTGAATTATTCCATGATGTGAGGAATGGGATATGATTTACAAAGAGGTCATATTATTAAGTAATGAATTTGGATATATAGAGTAGTAGGCTTTGATCTTACCTTGTAAATCAGGAGTGAAAAATCAAAACCTCTTCTAAGTTCAGGAAAGTCACATTATGAAATACTAAAGGAGTTTTAACTTGGAAGTGATATGAAGGTTGGGTTAAGTGTGTACTACCTAAGCAGTGGTAATGTGTCTTGGTTAACCGTAAGATGGTGCCCAAAAGACTGATGTGAAATCACAGTATACAAGAGAGTTCAAAGAGCTATAGGGATGGAAAGAAGTGATTTATGACCACCCCAAGATTTAAGATAGCCAGTTCAGAGGCATGCTGTGCCATTATCAGAGATTGGCATGTTATCTCAGTTTAAGAAAGGAAAGATTAAATTTTGAAACTTGAGAGTGGCATTACCAAACCTGGATTTGAATCCCAGAACCTCACTTAAAGACTAGTTGGAAGCCGGTATGGCATTTGACCTTTCTTAGCTTTTGTTGACTACAGTTTGCTGATATCTCACGAAGATTAAATGGAATAATATGCTGGAGGAGGCTTTGTGAAGTATTCTTAAGAAGCTGCTTGTGAGAGGACGATAGAATATACAGGTTTCAAATATTTAACTGGAGTACAAGTGAGCCAGAAGGCAGGACGTCGTTGTATTAGTTTTCCTAGGACTGCCATAACAAATTACCACACCTTACCACTGGGTGGCTTAAAACAACAAATTTATTCTCTCACAGCTCTGGAGGCCAGAAGTCTGAAAGTGTGCCTTCAGTAGTGTTGCTTCCATTGTGGGGGCTCAGAGCAAGAACATTGTTCTCACGTATCTCCTTGTTTTTGGTGGTTGCCAGCAATACTTGTGTTCCTTGGCTTGTAGATCTGTCATTCCAGTCTGCTCTCAGCTTCACTTGTCATTCTCCCCCTGTCTTTGTGTCATCACGTAGCTTTCTTACAGGGACACACCTCTGTGAATTTGGGCCCACCATAATCCACTGTCACCTCATTTTAACTAATTACATCAGCAAGGATTCTGTTCCTAAATAAGGTCACATTCTAAGCTTCTGGGTAGACATGAATGGGGGGGCGGGAAGGCATACTTCAACCCAGGATAGTAATTCAGAAGTATTTTTCAATCTAACCATTGTGTAATTTCTCTTTCAAGACCACGGGAATTAAGTTGCCCTCATCAGTATTTGCATCAGAGTTTGAGGAAGATGTTGGATTATTGAATAAAGCAGCTCCTGTTTCAGGTGTGCTTGATTTCTTGAACTTTTCAACTGACTTGATCTGTGTTTTACAAAAAGGAAAGCATAGTAATGATAGAGTTTTAGTCTTTGGAGTTCCTATTTGGAGAAGAAAGTTGGTTTTGAAAATCTACTAGGGGAATTTTTAACCTTGACCTAACCTCTTGCAGAGGAAATGATGATACCTAGTCTTAACATACATATAGATTTAATCTGCTTTCAGAATTTCTTCTAAGAGCATATGTATTTTATAGAAGTCCATTTTACCATCTGTTTTCAGATACACTGGAAAATTGGGGTTTTTTGTTTTTGCAATATCAACATTGTATTTTAGAACAGACACAGAAGTGTTGTTTGGTATTTTCTCTTAAATTGCCTTAATTATTGACCAACGTTTGCCACCAGTGTTCATTCATGAATTCATTCAGTAGATTTTTAGGTTGCCACTAGATGATAAGGTCTTGGGTTAAACCAGAATAAAGTATAATCTCTTACCTCGGAATATATCATCAGTTGGGAAGGGCGGACAATAAATAAGAAATTACAAAGAAGTACAAATGATTAAATAATGCTTTAGTTAATAAGTGGACAGGGTGCCCTGGAGAAAATGATGTCTAAGCTGATTTCTTAGGTAGAAGTTAGGCAGGTGGATGGAGGAGGGTGGGGTAGGGAGGAGAGAATATTCCAAACAGGAAACTGTATGTGCAGAATTGAGAGAAAGTGAATAGGAAACCACATTTTAGCATGCCTAGAATGAATGGTAAGAATTAATATGAAATGAGGCTGGTGAATCAAGCAGTGGCCATGTTCAAGGTAAAAACCTTGAATTTTAGTAAATAGAATTTAATGTTGCAGATCTGCAGTGCAACAGTTTTTACAATTGGGTACTGATACCAGAGGTATTTTTCTTCCTATATTATTTTCTTATAGTTATCCCTCTCTATCTGTTCCTCACTAGACCAAACTTGAAGTTTTTAATCATTTTTTTTAATCCTCCATACATAAGTAGAATGTGTCATATAATAGGCATTTAGATTATGTTACATAAAAGAATCACGTTTTCTCGGGAATTACTGCTCAATTTTTGTTTTCCTTCCAGGACCTCGGCTGGATTTTGATCCTGACATTATCGCGGCTCTTGATGATGATTTTGACTTTGATAATCCAGACAATCTGCTTGAAGATGATTTTATTCTTCAGGCCAATAAGCCAACAGAAGAAGAGGGAACAGATATACAGTATGTGTTGTTTCTTTTGAATCAGGGATGACCTGACCATTGCTGCTTCAGTTGGTACCTATAGAATGTTATAACTGGAACAGACCTTTGAGAGAATTTAGTTTTAGATTTTTGTATTTTAGAGCAAAAGATGTGAGACTTGAGGTCTTTATAAACCAACGATAGGTGGGGCTAAAGTCCAAGTTGCCTGATTGCTGGTTCATTACTTTTCCAGCCATACCAGACAGGTCAAGCAGCACAGCTGTTCCTGCCTAAACAGAAATCCTCCCTGAAATACCCTCAAATTTTACTTGTGTAAAGTCATTTGGTTCTGTTGTTTCTCAAGTTGTTTTGACAGTTAATTTATGACTCTGGCTTTAGGAAATCTGAGGCCGAAGATGACAGTGAGTGGGAAGATATGGATGATGAGAAGGAAAGAGGTAGTGATGACGATAACTATGGCTCTGTGGGCTCATCAGATGAGGCCATGTCTGTCCCTGGAAAATCTCCTGGGGCTGTAGAAAATCACTTGTTCTGGGAAGAGGAAACGAAAAGTCGCTTTACTGAATATTCTATAACATCCTCAGTCATGAGGAGAAATGAGCAGCTGACTCTTCATGATGAGAGATTTGAGAAGGTAAGGTTGGTCTCCAAATAAGGGACCCTTTTAATACTAATTCCTGGTAAATTTCATATGACCTTAGAACTCAAAGCCAGAACTTTAAGCATTAGAAATAGCTTATGTCTTATTAAAACAGACTATAAAACCATCCAGTTTTAATTCTAGAAAGAATGCATATAGGTCAGAGATAGCTGATGGAATCTGTGGACTTCCTTAGAGAGGTTTGACATTTTGATTCTGAACCTCTGACTCCAGTCCCTAAGATTATGCTGTTTTCCTCAAGCATTGGCCTGAGCATAAACAAAATTCCATTGCTTTCAGTTTTGTGTGTGTGTCTGTTCACTGACATATCCCAAGGTCTAATATGGTGTCTGGCATATGGTAGGAATTCATGCTATTCAGTAAATGATGAACGAGCGAATGGTGTCATTCAAGGTAAATCTAATAGATTCTAACTTCTACCTTTTCACTGAGTACTAGTAGGCAAACTATTACAAACAACTTTACTCTTCAGGAGTCAACATCACCTGCTATTTAGTCTTAACGGTGTTTGAGTAATACAGTAAACATCATTTAAACAAGAATGAAATTCGTACATTTATTTTTATTTTTTATTTAAGTAAGCTCCATGCCCAGTGTGGGGCTTGAACTCAACGACACTGAGATCAAGAGTTGTGTGTTCTACCTACTGAACCAGGCAGGCACCCCTGAAATTTGTATGGTTAAAGGAGATTGTTTAGTTACATGGTCTTTTACTTTGCATAATCAACAAATTTGAAAACACTCATAAAATATTCCGAAGTAAAGATTTCTACCTACCATGTGCTCTCCAAGCTGAACAGAATTGCCTTTCACTTTGATATTAAATGGCAGCCTATTTACAGGGCAGCTGGGTGGCTCAGTTGCTTAAGTGTCCAAGTTTTGATTTTGGCTCAGGTCATCATCCCAGGATTGGATTGAGCCCTGCATCGGGCTCTGCCCTCAGCAAGAAGTCTGCTTGAGATTCTCTCCCTTGCCCCCTCACCTCGCCTGTACTCTTTTTCTCTCTCTAAGATCTTTAAAGAAAAAATGGCATCCTATTTTCAATCTAAGTGTAAGTCTTAAAGTACTGGATCGAATGTCTTCCACATTGTGTTGTCATGGTGCTAATCGCTGGCAATATTGTAATGGTAGTTATGATCTCATGGTAGTGCTTAGATATTGTGTAGAAATAAAATTAATTTAAAATCAGGGTGTTTGGCTGGCTCAGTTGATGGAGCATGTGACTTGATCTTGGAGTTGGTAGTTGAGCCCCACTTTGGGTATAGAGATCACTTAAAAAAATAACATCTTAAAAAAAGAGTAATGTAAAAATAACATTTTAAATGTTACAGTCTTAATACATTATTTTTCATGGCATCTTTTCTCTCTCTACTCCAGTTTTATGAGCAATATGATGATGATGAAATTGGAGCTCTGGATAATGCTGAATTGGAAGGTTCCATTCAAGTAGACAGCAGCCGCTTAGAGGAAGTCTTGAATGACTACTACAAAGAGAAGGCAGAGAAGTACATGGACTTTTCCTTATTTTTACTTGTTTTGCATTTTTAAATAAAGTTTGTAACTGAATATCTGAATCTAGAAAATCACCCAGTCAGAAACTATATTAAGAAAATGGTATGTTTTCCATAAACTTTGATTCACATTTTGATATTAAGGTTCTGAAGCTGACTATAACATTGAGTGGAAACCTACTGAGAACCACTTTCTTTATGGCTTTGACCTAAGAGTCATGATAGAAGAGCTGAGGGTTAGAGTTGGAGTGCGAGGTCACATTCGACTTGGAGAATGAGGTGGTGCTGTTAGCCTCTTTGGCTGAAAGTTAATCTGACCTCTAATTATATATACTCTTCTTTTTTCATCTTCCTAAAATGCCAAGTATTCTGAGAAGTTGATAGTTATGGCTCATAGAAAGATAAAGAGTTTGTCTCTCCAGCCATATTAGCATAACTTTACAGCCAGATATTTGGTGATTCAGCTCAGCATCCATATTGAGGTAATTTTTCTGCAAGAAACTAATGAGGTGTTTACATTTGCTGGATAGGTCTGATACTCCATGATCACTATCATTTGCAGATCCTATAGTAGGACAAGGGCTACATATTTTGAGTGGATTATGTGATTTTGGAGAGACAAATGGGGTAATACTTTTCGAGGCTTTTAAAAAAAACCATGTTTTAGGAAACATGGGTTTCCTAAAACACTCGTTCAGTGTGTTATAACCCTGCAAAGATCTCTTCTGTCAGTGGAATGAATGTTCAAAACCTGCTGGAGGAGAGAGTTGTGGGTGGGGAGAGCTAGGATTTTTTTTTTTTAATTTATTTAATTTATTTTTTTTTAGGATTTTTTTTTTTAATGCTATTGTTTCCACAGCTCTTGAAGTGCAGTTTTAGTAACATAGTATAATAATGGGTGGTGTTATTTTTTCCCCTCCTGCCTCTTCATTTTCAAAAAACAACTACAAGTTGTGTAAAACTGAATACTCTTGAACCTCTGGAGGATCAGGACTTGCTAATGAATGAACCCGAAGGGTCTGAGGAGGAAGAGATTGTTACCGTAGTTCTTGAAGAAGCCAAAGAGAAGTGGGATTGTGAATCTATTTGTAGTAAGTATTTTAGTGTTCATTTTACTGCTAAAGGTATGATAGTAATTTCAAAGTATTAAGTTCATCAATTTATTGAAAAAGTACTATTTTGTGAAAATGATTTGGAAAAAGCAATATTCTCATTACTAAGTTGCAAACAATTTAAAGATACTTAGAAGAGAAACTCCATTGTTATTTTGAAATATGAAAACATCAAAGTTGGTAATATAGTAGGAACTCAGTAATGTTTTGCTGAATTGAAAATGTCCTTATTGGTACATGTTTGTTTGTTTTTAAAGGTACATACTCAAATTTATATAACCATCCACAGCTTATCAAGTATCAACCAAAGGTAAGTCCTAGGGTCCTGAGCTATCTAAAGTATAAAGTGCAGAAAATAGAATGTTTTTCTCACAGTGGCTTTACCCCTTTGTGGCTAGCAGCACAGGGAAAGGCAACAGTGAACTGTTTTTTAATAGGAATGGGAAGTGACCTTAGTATGATTTTATTTTTATTTCAGCCCAAACAAATCCAAATATCTTCTAAAACAGGAATACCTCTCAATGTCTTACCTAAGAAAGGACTCACAGCAAAGCAAGTTGAACGAATGCAGATGATTAATGGCAGTGATCTGCCAAAGGTGTCAACCCAACCTCGATCTAAAAATGAAAGCAAAGAAGATAAAAAAGCAAGAAAGCAAGCTATAAAAGAGGAGCGCAAGGTAAAGCTTTTCTCAAATGGGAGATGTATAAAGAGCTTGTGGTGGAGGGATGATTGTGGAAATTGTCTTCTGTAAAATTATTCTTCATCAGTTTAAAGATTTGAATAACATAACGGTATTCTTCTACAGGAACGAAGAATGGAGAAGAAAGCTAACAAATTAGCCTTCAAACTGGAGAAAAGAAGACAAGAAAAGGAGCAGCTGAACTTGAAGAAGAACGTTGAGGGGCTAAAGCTATGACAGTAGAGCATTTAGGATAAGGAGCCTTCTCCATTGGGGCTCCTTGTTATGTTCAGTATTGAACAAGGATCTTCAAAGAGACAAAACAATTTAATTTGCCATTTTTAATGGCAGGTATTTATACCACCAAGTTTTCTCTGCCGTCTTTCTTGTAAATATTGTAACATTTTAAGACTTAATATTATAAGCTTAGAATTTGCTCTGAAATAAAATGATTTCACAAATGTGAAATGACTGGATGAGTTGAAGGAAAACATCTTCATAACATAAATGGAATTGGTGTATTCTTCATTTATTTGTATGTTTGTCCCAGCTGTCTTTCGCAGATGTTCTCAAATATTTCTGAAACCTTTCCACTCTTTTCAGGAGTTAAGTGGTGTAATTTGCTGTATGTAGAAAAGTCACCCTGTTAAACTCCGGTTTGAAATGCTGAGTGGTTAAGAGTTTTCCTGAGAAGGTTCTGCTGTAGGAACTAAGTTTCCCCCGCTATATATGCAAAGGACTGTTTCAAAAGGATGGTAAAACTTGAGTGCTAGGATTGTTGGAACTCAGTTACTGGATGACTTACTTTTGGAATTTAGGAGCAGTGAAGACAGGAAGCAGAAACAAATCAAGAAAACGTCCTTGGCTTCAGTGAGTACTGGCTTAAAATCAGGAATATTTAGTTGAGTTTAAACTAGAAAGTTTGTCTTTTCAACATTATTTAATGGCTTGGAACCATTCATATTTGATTAAAAGATGTAGTTGAAAATTTTCCTTAGTTTTTTGGTGAGGTTTGTCTGATGTTGTTTTCTTTTTTCCTGTAAGCTTTCTCAGAGCCCAAGCAATGACACCATCACAATTGTTAATTATTTGGTAAACTGTGACTCCCTTGCAATAGACAAGTTGTTAGTGACCCTTGTTCATGTATCCATGACTAATGTGTTGCTATCTGGACTGTTCTGGGGGAAAAAAAAAATCTGTGGACACTGTTAATCTGAATTGGGAACAGGATGGCTGAGGCAGAACCATTTTTAGCTGGTGAGCTGCATTTGATAACTAAATTTATTAGAAAGTGTTTTCTATAATTAATTTGATTCTGGCTTTTCCAAAGTTGGTGGGTGTTATCTTGTTCTGTTTGTTTTGTTTTTATTTTTTTTTTTGTTCTGTTTGTTTTAAATTGTAAATCTAAGTATTCTAGGATTTTTAAGAGCTGTAAAATACAGTAGCATTAGGTATTCAACCGACATTGATACAAAAAACTCAGCTGAAGAGCTTGTCATTATAGAAGTGGAATCTAACTGGGGAGTATGTATTTAAATGCCATTCTGCAAGCAAAGGGTCAGATGATGGTTTATGTTAGTATTGTGAATGTATTAAATCCTAACAAGATTGACCGTTTATTTTGGTAGCTGTCTCCATTGAAGGTTCTTAAAATCAGCAAGAATCTTAAAGACTTGGAATATTATTTTAACTCAATGCTATTCAGATTCCTTCTTAGGAGCTTAATATCACTTCACCTATCCAAAGGGTTTAAGTCAGCCATTATATATATTTTGCAGTTAAGGAAAGGTGACTATAAGCCATGAATCTTGCTGAAGCAATATTGTGATGTATACTGATTATCCTCCAGATTTAAAGATCTTAATTTTATTCTAGAGAACAAACCTTACATACTCAGAATTATTTTGGGAAATTTTGGAATCTTTACAATTTGAGTTGTCTTTAACAATGATTACAAACTTAACATAAGGTCCTGGTGAATGTTGGAAGTCTAGAGAAGGTTTTTGCCGTCAAGGACTGCATCTTCCTAGGAGGCAGGGTGTGTGCAGCAAAATCTAACTAGCAACACCAACTTTCTGATAAGTACCACTTAAAATGATCCAGGTACTTGCTATTCCCCCTGAAGTGCTCTTACTGCAAATAAAGCTTCCTCAAGGTTGGTGTTCAGTTATCTCCACTATAAACTTTGATCCAACCATGTATTTAAAGATAGCAACATCCTTCCCTTGCATTTTTTAGGCTTCTTCCCTGTTTTATGGTCTCCATGGCATCTCAGCATCTGAGCTCTATCTTAGTTTTTCAGTTTCCTCTCAGTAGTACAAACAGCAGGGAATTTTTATTTACTGTGTTATCCCCATGGCCTAGAACAGCTTCTGACATTTGGTAAATGATCACTAGGTAGTATATAAATGAATGGATAGGAAAGCCATTTCACCAAAAGATTGCTTATATTTGGAATAATTGGACCTAGATTCAATGTTAGCTTGGAGAAAGAAGGCCCAAGGCCTTCCTGATAGGGGCAAAGTAATGAAGAATTTGCCTGCTGTGCCTTAAGCACCTCTTTTGCATGAGTATTTAATGCTTGTTATTAAATCACTTAAGTCTTAAGTATCAAAAGCTATTTGTGTATATAAGCTGCTCCATTGTATCCACATCTTCATTATGACATCATCAATCTCAGGTGAAGGACTACTACAGTCATCTTGTAACTTTACTGTTATCAGTGCATTATGTTCTTTTTCCTGTGTTTTGATATTAGTATGTTTTATCTAGCTTATTACAGAGAAGGGTCAAGAGAAGGTAAAAATTCTAATGGCCTTAACGTTTTAATTGTTGAACTTCTATAATAACGTATAATAAAACATCGCACTATTCAAGTTGAGAAATAGAACATAGAAGCCTGTGGTTCCATCATCAATTTCATCCCACTCTTTTCCTTCAGGAACTCCTAAATACTATCTAGATTACATTATCAGCTGTATGGTATTTCTAAACACAATATCTTACTTAGTTTAGTTTTGGAACACAAATCTGGCTTTATGAGGGCAGTATTTACCAACAGTTGATGAAGGCATCTTTGAACTGAATGAATATTCTCTGAGCTTGAGTTCAGTTTCTAGAATTTATAAGAGTCCCAAGCAGAGATGGCATTGAGCCAGGTGATGAGTAAGTTCTAGGGAACACAAGTCACCACAGCTGGAGCATCCTGGATCTCCTGTAGTGGAGATGTTTAGTGGTTGTATACTTGTTTTACATTTTTCTGCTTTTTAAGGTCGCCATGATCTCAAGATCAATGCAGAGCCTTCCTCTGGAGTGCAGTGATTGTCCTCAGCTCATCTAGATGTCAGAATATGAAGGGAAGAACAAGCACTCCAATGGAACAGGGTCAAACAAGCAAGTATAGAACAGTGGGAGCCAGATACACTAGGACATACTAACCTCAGATTATGAAGGCAGTGAATATCATGCTTATCACAACCATCAACCTGTTTTTCATTATATACCTTTAGTGTGGACTAGTCACTCTCTGGTTCTGGTGCCCAGCTATTATCCTAGGAATTACTTTCTCTCCTTCATATGTTAAATTGTCTATTTGCAGTATGTTTTACATTGTGAAGCACATCCTCTTGTAATTCTTGAGTTAGGGTGATGGGATGTCAACTTCTTGAAACTCTCCATGTTGAGAAATGTACTCAACCCCCATATTTGATCAATAGCTTGGCTGGGTATAAAATTAGAGGTTTAGATTATTCTTCCTCAGAAGTTTAAAGGATTTTTCCTCATTCATTTCCAAGTTTATGGGAATCTGAAGCCATTCTGATTCCTGATATTTTGCATGTAATTTTTTTTCATATCTGTAGAATCTCTGTCTCCAAAGTTCTGAAATTTCACAGTGATGATGTTATGGATCTATTTTCATCCATTGTGTTTTATCTTTTCAGTGGAGGCTCATGTCCTTTCACTTCTGGAAGTTAAAATTTTTTATTTTCTTGTGTTTTCTCTTTTTCTCTCTTCAGCTGTTACTTGAGGTAAGACCTTCTGGACCAGCGGTACTTGAATTGCTTATGTTTTTCTCCCATCTCTATGCCATTTTACTCTACTTTCTGAGAGATTTCCCTAATTTTGTCTTCCAGTCTTCCGAGTCTTTCATTTCTCCAATAAGACTTTTAATTTCTAAGAGTTCATTTTTATTCAAATTGCTTTTTAATTCATTTTGGACTTACCTGCTAGAGCTTTTCCACAGATCTGGAAATTCCTGTCTTTTGGCTCATGATTAAGACTGGAGGAAGGAGACACTGGAAATTCTTTTTTTTTTTTTTTTTTTTTTTAAGATTTTATTTATTTATTCATGAGAGACACAGAAGGAGAGAGAGGCAGAGACACAGGCAGAGGGAGAAGCAGGCTCCATGCTGGGAGCCTGATGCGGGACTCGATCCCAGGTCTCCAGGACCATACCCCGGCTGAAGGCGGCACTAAACCGCCGAGCCACCACGGCTCCCCAACACTGGAAATTCTTAATGGATAAGTGGCATTTGATGATTTTGAGCTTTATTGTAGAATGGTCTCGGTAAGCTGTTTGGGAATCTTTCCAGTGTCGATGTCTTTATGCATTTTGTCAGGGAATGGTTATATTCTTAGGGAAGTTTTAATTTTATCTTGAGAGTAAGGCAGAGTTCTCTGAGCCAAATAGAGGAACAGAGTTTGAGGTATATTCTCTGCCTTCAGCATCATTATTCATAAGAGGAGTCACTAGACAAATCACCATACACACATACCATCAACCTCATTAATTGAATCCTTATTTGCAAATTTGTCTATTTTCTAAAACTTGAAATTCTAAAATCAATGTGCATGGTGCTTTCATAGCCATTCACAGACCTGCACATAGCAGTTAAAAAGTTGAGTCACCGGACATGGCATGTTCTCAGCAAAGGTGGAACAAGGTGATGCCCTGCCTTCTTGTTTCAGCTCTCATACTGTAAACACATGTCCTTTTCGCAGTCTATGCCACATTTTCCATAGTTTTGCCATTTTTCTTGGTGATTTTAATGTTTAAAATGGCCCCCAAACATTGTGTCGAAGTGTGGTCCAGTGTTTCTGAGTGCATGAAGGCTGTGGAGAAAATACCTCTGCTAGATAAGCCTCATCCAGGCATGAGTTACAGTGTTGCCAACTAGGACTGAATCAACTATATATTTACACCAGATGTCTGTTTCTTTCTCTTTCTTTCTTTTCTTTTCTTTTCTTTCTTTCTTTCTTTCTTTCTTTCTTTCTTTCTTTCTTTCTTTCTTTCTTTCTTTCTTTCCTTCCTTCCTTCCTTCCTTCCTTCCTTCCTTCCTTCCTTCCTTCCTTCCTTCCTTCCTTCCTTCCTTTCTTTATTCATGAGAAACAGAGAGGTAGAGACACAGGCAGAGGGAGAAGCAGGTTCCATGCAGGGAGCCTGACATGGGACTCGATCCCAGGTCTCCAGGATCACACCCCAGGCTGAAGGCGGCACTGAACCACTGAGCTACCCAGGCTGCCCAACACAAAGTGTCTTAAACAGAAAAACAAGGGCAGCACCTTCAGCATGGGGTGTGATCCTGGAGACCTGGGATCAAATCCCACATCGGGCTCCCTGCATGGAGCCTGCTTCTCCCTCTGCCTGTGTCTCTGCCTCTCTCTCTCTCTCTCTCTCTCTCTCTCTCTCTCTGTCAGTCATGAATAAATAAATAAAATCTCTAAAAAAAATAAATGGAAAAACAAAACGAAGTTGTACATTGATATGTGGATTAAAAATAGTGTGACCAAAGGCTCACAGGAACCTAACCCTGTATTCCCCTTGGGAGTAATAAGGTCATTCAGTGTTGGAAGAGACTTTATGGAATGCACCTGCCACAAATAATGAGTCAACCATAAATATATGTATACATCTATATCTGCCTACCTATGCCTTCAGCAGTGCCTCATGTTCACTCCTGCACAGATCTCTTTGTCATTTTTGGAGAGTAGACTTATGCTAGAGTTAGGGAGGGCAGTCACCCAAGGGTTTAGAGGGAGGGAGGGGATCCGGGAATCAACTTCTTTGAATCAGTAAACTTTCATCTTGGCCCTCCATATTTTAGCAGGCTCTTCCTCATTTATCTCATCCCAATCCCACAGGTACATGCTGTTCTGGGGATTCCTACAACTTTGAAGGGTTCTGCAATAAAAATCTGGATGGTTGGTTCTCCCTTCTGTCAGCTTGGGAAGTGGATTCTGACTTAGTTTTAAGTCCTCCAAGTCACTATGTCTCATTTTTCCAGAATCAGATTTTTTTATTGCTGTCTCCTTTCCTCCCTGACCTTACGGTTTTCTGCGTCTCTATTTTCCTTTACTGTAGTTTTTTTTAGAGCTTTGAAGGAAAGCAAAATTTGATGGAGTGTTCTTTCTACCTTCCTGTCTTAATTCCTCCTCTTCTTTAATAACTCATGTTCCTGGGGTAAGTGAAAAGGTAGAGGCCACTATGCTACCCTCTTTACCATAGGGCCATGGAAGATGTTGATATTGCTAATGTTTGTATGTTCTGGATTGCAAAGAAATTAAGTTTTTTGACTCACAACTGAATGAGAAAATGTCTTCCTTTTCTCTTCTTCACCATGCCTTTATAAGGAAATGTGAATTGGTAGGTGTCTGTACAAAGCGTTCTTAACTTCCAGCTCAGAAAGAAAATGTCTAGTCCAAAGTAGAATTTTTTCCAATTTCATTATAGTCATAATCCTCTCCAGGCTTCTTATAAAATTTTTGAACTGAGATCTTTGTAATGCTTATTTTTCATTGTTAACATGCTAAACAAAACTGTTGATGGCTTCCAGATCACTTTCTTTTTTTTTTAATTTATTTTTATTTATTTATGATAGACACACAGAGAGAGAGAGAGAGAGAGGCAGAGACACAGGCAGAGGGAGAAGCAGGCTCCATGCCGGGAGCTCAACACGGGACTCGATCCTGGGACTCCAGGATCGCGCCCCAGGCCAAAGGCAGGCGCGAAACTGCTGAGCCACCCAGGGATCCCTCCAGATCACTTTCTTTTCCTCATTTTAAAAATTGTCTAAGATTTTAAACCAATGTGTAAAAATAATAGCAAATGTATAAAAATAATGGCCACGTTGATACAGTCTACTAAGTAAGAGAGGATATACAGAAATAGCTGAGTTGATACTAATTGTTTTATAATCTTTTCTATCAAAGTGTTCCTTTTTTAAAATGTCATTGTTTTAATCTTTAAAACAATAATGAATAATGTTTGTAGAAAAATTGAAAATGCAGGAAACTAATCACCTTTATTCTTAACCACTCAGAGGTATGAGTATTCATACACACACACAGACACACACACACCCTGTAAATATCCATATAACTCCTAGTCCTTATTTGTAAATATGTTAATAAAAATGTATCATTAACATTTTCCATGTTTTTCTCCCACAAGTCATTTTTAATCATTACATTCTCCTTTACTGGTTGGTAACCTATTTCCTAGTATGATTTTTGGCTTTGCAGGCCATATGGTCTCTATTAATAACTACTCTACTATTGTAGTGTGAAAGCAGCAATAGACATTAAACAAACAAATGGGTATGATTGTTTACCAATAAAACTTTATTTACAAAAACATAATAGCTTCATATTTGACCCACTGGTCTCAATTTGCTCACCCCTGGATGTTTCTTTAAGCTTATTTGGACAATAGTGCACAAGAATTGCAAAATAGTAGAGATCCCATTCATCTTTTACCTAGTTTCCTCAGTTTAAGTTATAGCTTAAATGACTATAGTACAATATCAAACCCAGGAAATATACATGATACAGTGTGTATTTATAGTTCCATACCATTCTATTACATATATAACAACCACCCACCACGATAATACAGAACTACTTTTTCAAATTTTATTTTATGAATCTCTACATCCAACATGGGGTTCAGATTTACGATCCTGAGACCAACGGTCCCATGCTCTTAACTCCTAGAATTATCCCACTTCTCAGAGGTTTCCCTCATTCTATCCTGGATAGTCACAACCACCTCCTTCTCCAATCATCCCTCCCTGTTGGCAGTCATTAATCTATTCTCTGTCTCTCTAATTTTGTCATTTTGAAATTGTTCTACAAATGGAATCATACATAACCTTTTGAGATTGGCTTTTCTCAGCATTGAGATCCATCCAGGTGTTGTATGTATCAGTAGTATTCTGTTGTTGAACAGCATTCCAGGATTTAGATGTAACAGTATAACCACTTATTGCAAGGCATTTTGGTTGTTTTAAATGATTCTTCTAAGGTTCTAGTGATCACATATTCCATGTGACTCAGCATTCTATCACCAACAGCGTAGATGACCTTGATCTTCATGTTTAGTTTGACTGACTAGGCAGGTGTTTCATTATAATCAAGCTTCAGAACTGAATGTGGTTCAGAATTTGGTGGTCCTTCAATTTCAGGTGTTCAGTTGAATCCTATTTTATCTGCCATTCTTTTAAACTCATTGAACTAATTAAAACTCACTGATTTAGGGATCCCTGGGTGGCGCAGTGGTTTGGTGCCTGCCTTTGGCCCAGGGCGTGATCCTGGAGACCCAGGATCGAATCCCACGTCAGGCTCCCAGTGCATGGAGCCTGCTTCTCCGTCTGCCTATGTCTCTGCCTCTCTCTCTCTCTCTGTGTGTGTGTGTGACTATCGTAGATTTAAAAAAAAAAAAATCACTGATTTAAATCAGAGGGTATTTATCCTTCAGAGGCTTCCATTTATTTTGCAGGTTAGTACCAACATACCTATATTTATGGTGATGGTTGAATACATAGTCTTACTACTTGTAGAGTTAGAGACTCAAGTTTGAGTCTCCGTGTTACCACTTACTACCTGTGGTGTTTGAGAAGTCCCCTAACTTTGAACCTTTATTTTCTTACCTGTTAAAAAAATAATAATGCCAACTCAGGAGTAAATGGGATTATATATAGGAAAAGTGTTTGGGAAACAGGAAAACACTATAAATGTTACAGTACTCTATAAAAATAAAAATCATCATTAGTGGTTTAGGAAAAGCAGATTTATTATTTGAATACCTTATATTTTTTAACTAGTAAATATGTCCTTGCTGAAAAAAAAAATAATGTAAGACTCAGTTTTACAGACTTAGAAGGCCAAAAGAAGGGAGAGGAAGAGTAATATTTCTGTATGCTGTAATGGATGACCTGTGTTGTAAATACAATACCATCTGGCAGATGTGAGAAGAAATCATTTAAATCAACAATGTCTGAAAAAAAAAAAAATCAACAATGTCTGTAATGAGCTACCATCTGATTTCTGTTAATCAGTCCTTCCTTTTTCAAACCGTCTCCTCTTGGTTTCCATGACCCTGTTCTCTCCTGTTTCTCCTCCTGGCTTATCATCCTCATCTTCTTGGCCCTTAAATACGGAGTTCCCTAGGGATCATCCCTGTACTTCTCTTTCCATGACCTCTTCCCTGGCAATATCATGCCTTTACATCACTCTCCAAACAAAGCCTACATCTGTGTCTCTAGCCCTGACCTCCCTCATTTCCATCCTGCTGGCTGGATGACTCTCTCAAACTCAGTATTTCCAAAGCTGAGGTAATTTTTCTTACTAAGATGGCCCTTCTTTTCAAATTCTGTTTCTGTCCACAGCCCGACCCTCTTCTCAGTCCCTCTGCACTGTTCTCTCTTTGCCACCTCCTCAATCCCTGCACATCTAGTCATGTTGTCAATTCTTTGAGCAGTGTCTCCTCTTCCCTCTCTTTCCATTTCAGGCCTGCACCTTCAGCTTTGTAAATGAAATCTCATCTCCCCTCCCCACAACCATCCATTCAACCTTCCACAGCTCTCTTCAGATTCTCCCTACTCAGGATCCCTGATTGCTCCTCGGACCGGCTTTTCTAATCTATATACTCGACTCCAGAGGAGCTTCAAGTAATGAGGCGAAACCTTTACAGAATTCCACAATGTTTTCCTTTTCCTGTGACACTTACCTAACTTCATTTAATGTACACTCTCCTTTTCTCTGCTGGACCCGTTTTGTGGTTTCTCTCAATATTTCCACAGAGTTGCATGTAGCAGATATTTATAGAATGAAGGATTGGTCCTATGGTGGAAACTCAACTAGTGTTTGGCCCACACATTCAATAAGTATTGAGCACTTTAATTACTAGGGTCAGGTACTTTGAGACATGGGGCACATGTGGGTTCAGTCTCAGCCTTTTTTTTTTTTTATTGACTTTATTCTTCATTTAACTTTTAAAAACACTATAGTTGAATATTAAAAACAAAAGCAAGTAGTGACCATATTGTGATTACAGTCTTTCACTCATTCAAGACTGTATGTAAAATACCGGCAGTGAGTGTTACTCATTGACCTCATTAAGAGATCTGACCAAATAGCCCTTCTTAGGATAGGACACTCATCCTTACATGCTTCTGCATTGTAATGGTGCCATCTTTCCTGATTTGGATAGAAGTCCCAATAATACTTCATGGTCCATTTCATCAGTATCTTATACTCCCTTCCTCTCAGGAGGTGTTTGTTTGTTTGTTTTTCCAACAAAAAGCATTTATTGAGAGAGAGCCACTCTCAGGAAAGTTTAAGTTTGATGATTAGGTGACTCTTTTCATATATCCTGTGATAAATTCCCATGCCTTCATCTAGCACACACATAGACCTTACATTCTAGTAGGAATCCTAAAAATGTTACCATTAGATAATTTACAATTTTATACTAAAGTATTAACTTTGTACTTCTATCTAAAGCAAAGCCATTAGGCACTTAGTTTAGGAATATATTAAAGAATTGTACTCTGGTTGCCTGAAGGACATGCAATTTACCTGTTTAGTGATTTGAGAAGTCTATATTAGAAGAGGAAGATGGGTAAGTTTATGAAATATCTTACTAAGAGAAGGAAGTTGGTGAGGAGGGAAAAAGGAGTGAGGAGATCAAGCTATCGAGGTCCCCTCCAGTTAGTCATTTCTCAGGCAGGCAGTTCCACGAAACTAACATAATGTGCTTTTGGATCTTATACAGATGGCAATCAGGAGTTACTTCCCTGTGAAGTCTGTGGAAGACGCTTTGCAGCAGATGTTCTGGTAAACATAAAGACATTTTGTAGATGTGTTTTGTTGGAGTTAAATGAACTGTCAAGTCAGTGAGGAGGCTGCAGCGGCAAAGATTAAAGACAGATGTGGAGGGAAAGCAAGAGAAGAGAGGTCCATAACCTATGGCTGGCAGGCCCAGAGGACACCAAGGCACAAAGATACCACCCCATTCAAAAGGGAGCTTAGTTAAACATGGTACTCTTACAAAAAGGATGCCAGATGAAAGTGTTTTGGCACAGCTAATTGTCTCTTGAGAGGTTTTGGCTCTTTTGCCTTTTCTATAAGCATCAAAAATTCAAATTTTAAGGCCAAAGCACCAGGGAAATTAGCTAGTCAAGAGGAATGAACATTGAATTTGGAGCATCTGGAAACTTGGCTTTTAGCCTCAAATTTGTCACTAATTCTGACAAGTCCTTTAACCTCCCTCTGTTTCCTGCTTTGCCACGTATAAAGACAGAACCTTTCAATTTCAGGGACTTTATGTAATTTGAACAAAATGGATGTAAGGCCTGTTCCAAGATCTAATTGTTCATCAGATTCAAACTAACTGCATGTCAAGTCCTCTGAATGATACCTATAAAGTGGAATAAAAGCTTAATTTATTTCAAAGTTAGGGAATCAGGTATGAGATTCCAATATTCTAAAGAGTCCCAAGAAAAATGATAATAATAATAAAAAAAAAACTTAAGGTGATAATGCAACTCTGAGTTTGAACATTTTAATCAAGGAGACATAACCAAACTTAAAGGATTTGGACTATACACCTGACTGCATTTGGGGTGAAAGACTATACAATGAGCTTGTAAGTTTTCTTTCTCTGGGGAATTTTAAAAATGAAATATCTGTTGTAATTAACTGCAGCTAGAGCTTCCTGAATTTAGAAGCAGGAGCTAATAGGCCTGTTGTGGCCCAGGAATCCACCAGTGTGCTGCTTTTGCCAAACTAGGCCTGCACCCCATAAGAAGGAATTCGAGACCTAGAAGATACCATTCATTTGAAGTGAGATTACTAAATGTCAAGTATGTCTTGGGTCTTCTTGGGTTTTACTTCTAGGCCTATCTCCAGGCTACAAAGAGCATTTGATCAAATGATAGGATACCTCTCTCTAATTTAAAATGATATGGCTTGGGGCACCTGGGTGGCTCTGTCAGTTGAGTGTCGGACTCTTTTGATTTCAGCTCAAGTCATGATCTCAGGGTCACAGGACGGAACCCAGTGTCGGGCTCTGCACTCAGGAGGGAGTCTGCTAAAGATTTTCTCCCCCTTCTTCTCCCACTGCCCTTCCCCTCCTCTGTCTTTCTCTTTCTCTCCATAAAATAAATAAACCTTTAAAAATAAAATATCTGTTCTTTGCTGCTGTGGACCATGGGCTGCTTGGGTCAGTGAAAGATCTCAAGATGGCTGGGCAAGAACTTGCTCTAAAAGCCATTGACTGGGTAGCTTTTGGGGAAATCATACCCCAAAACCAGAAGGCCATTGCTAGCTCCCTACAGTACAATCCTGGAATGAGATGCGTACCTCCATGTTGGCTACTCTCCCTGAGAAACCACCTACTATCGACTGGGCTGACTACAAGGCCTGTTTGGTGAAGTTTGGCTTGTAGATTACTTTGAGAAGTTTAATGCCCTGAAGGTTCCCATGCCAGAGAATAAATATACAGTCTGGGTGGATGCTGAGGAAAAAGAAGAGGTGAAAAGTTGTGCTGAGTGTTTGTCTCTCTCAAAAGCCAGGATTGAGGAATATGAAAAAGAGCTGGAGAACATGAACATAATGCCTTACTGGCCTCACAAGCCATGGAAAATTTATAAACTTGAGTTGAGGAGAAAGCTCTGTCCCTCATATCATAAATGCTGGACATTAAAAATAATGATATGGGAGAAAAATAAAATAAAATAAAATAAAATAAAACAAAATAAAATAAAATAACAAAACAAAATAAATAAAATAAATAAATGATAGGCCTTGTTTGTAACCAGTACAGAGATTTTTATAGAGCCTTGTATTTTGTTGGATGAAAGAATTGTGTGTTAACTATTATGAGTTACCTGCCCACCAAGGAAGAGGACATCTAGTTGGAAGTTGTTGGCATAATCCTATGATGTTGCTGTCACAGACTTTGTAAGGGTGGTACACAGGCTGCATGTTGGCCTCCTTGTCTTATGTACTAGAAATTCTGAGTACTTAAAGAACTTCTTGGCTGGAGTGAAGAAAGTTTTCCCTGCTGATCGTCTGTTAAATGTTAAATATTGTAACATTTTAAAACTTAATATTAAATACTCAGATTTGCTCTGAAATAAATGACTTCATGGATGTGAAATGTTTGGATAAATTAAAGGAAAATCTCTTCATAATGTAAATGGAATTGGTGTACCCTTCATTTATTTGCATGGTTGTCCCAGTTGTCTTTTGCAGATGTTTTCAAATATTTCTTTGAAACCTCCCCACTCCTTGAGGAAGTTAAGTAGTTTAATTTGCTGTA
Source organism: Canis lupus dingo (assembly GCF_003254725.2). NCBI lineage: Eukaryota > Metazoa > Chordata > Mammalia > Carnivora > Canidae > Canis > Canis lupus. The sequence continues at coordinate 35,383,722 of NC_064243.1, forward strand.
TGTAGAAAAGTGACTCCGTTAAATTCAATTTTGAAATTGCCAAGTGGTAAGAAGAGTTTCCCTGAGAAGGTTCCACTGGTAGGAACAAAGTTTCCCCCTGCTGTATGCAAAGGGCTGTTTCAAAAGGATGGTAAAACAATGTTAGGATTGTTGGGACTCAGATTCCCTCCTAGGTTACTGGATGACTTGCTCATGGAATTTGGGAATCTGTGGAGGCAGGAAACCAAACAGAAGATATAACCGGGAAAACTTTCCTTGGCTTCCATGAGTACCTAGCTCAGTATCAGAAATATTTATTTCAATTTAAACTAGAAAGTTTGCCTTTTCAACAGTATTGAATGCCTGGAGCTGCTCACACAGCCCAAATGGTAGAATTCAATATATAAAACCAAATTTGAAGTAAGTCTCTGTAGCTGCGAAGGCCTCTTCTTGACCTTACCCTCACTCAATATCTAGTGATGTGTAACATGGGTGGAGAGAGCCAGATGGATTTGCTCTGCTGTGATTTGAGAGTTGGAGAATGAACTTGGCTCTGAAGGTGAACCCTGTCACTCCAGTGGGGGCTGCCTCAGTACAAACCTTGTGACTATACATGTTAAAAATTTTAATCCCCACTGGTTTTTTTTTTCTAGGAAAGGCATGGACCAATATGTAGGAAACTCTTCAACAAAAAACGCAAACCTTTCAATTCCCTGAAACAAAGATTACAGGGCACTGACATCCCCATTGTGAAAAAAGCTCCTCAGTCCAAGGTACTATCAATATCTGGCTTATTGTTCTTGATTACATCCTTAAGTACATTAAATCCTCTTTTTGGCTCTCTGGCTTCATTTTTGCTTGATAGTGCAGTATAATGTCATGTAAGTATAATCCACCTTTACTGTTTTCTTTTTAATCATGCTCACTTAGATTTCGAAATGTATTTCAGATACTTTCCAGATGTGGCAAAAAAGAATCTCGTTTATGTTTTCATTAGTGTAGCGTTAAATCTAGCAATTAACTTGGAAGAGAGTCCCTTTTAATCTTACATTTAAGTCATTCCTTAAAATTTTGTAGTTTGTTTTTGATTGTTATTTTGTGTTTTCCCTCACTATTGTGACTTGCAAATTTTATTACTGTATTTCCCAAACTTCTTTTTTGTACTTTTGAAAACAAGTTCTCTTTTCCCTCCAAATGTCAGTCTGATTTTCTGTAAATTTAAATCTCAGCTTAAAATTGCAATGGAGAGATGTATAGTCTAAGTTAGTATATGTTGGTTTTGCTTTTTATAGCCTCAATCTATGAGAAGATCTAATTGGAGACAACAACATGAAGACCTCATTAATGCCATCCGATCGGCAAAGCAGTGTACACTAGCCATTAAAGAAGGCCGACCTCTCCCCCCTCCACCTCCTCCATCTGTCAACCCAGGTGTGTGGCTAGTTTGGTTTGCTTTTGGCATTTTACTCTTAACCAGTTGTGCCTGATTTGGGGCCAGATAATCCTGACTTGCTTCCTCCTATACATTCTAAAATAAATGATAGCAATTAAATTATATAAAACTACTTATATTGAATATATCTTATCCTAATTTCTTTTTAATTCTGCATAAAGAGTCTGTGTTTCCTTCCAACTCACATGAGAACACCACTGTACCCAGTGTCATGGCACTACATAACTCCAGGGGATGCCATTTACATCATGGTCAATGAGAATGGGGCTATGCAGGGCAGTTCTACAATAGCTTCACAATGCCAGATACCCATAGCTCTGGGTTGTTTTGGGGTGGGGGTGGGGGGGTTGTTCTGAGATAAAATCCCACGATACAAAATTTACCATTTTAGCCATTTTAAGTTGTGCAATTTCATGGCCTAAAGGTTTTTTGCCAGAAACTTTATTTTGAAAGTTTTCAAGTTTACAGAAAAAAAAAATAAATTTACAGAATTTACAGAAAAATTACAAATTTTCAGGAAAAAAGTGATCACTCACACCTTCCACTGAAATTTGAGTTGTTGACATTGTCATATTTTCTGTCTTTTTATTTTTGGAGTGGGGGCAGAACTATTTAAAACTAAATTTCAAACATCACAACACTTTACCCTTAACTATGTCAGTATGCATTTCTTAAGCATGAGTGCATTTCCTTGCATAACATATAGACTCATATTTTCCCAGTTATCTTAAGAATGTCTTTTAAAGCTCTCTCCTTGCCCCCTAGTCACAATCTAGGATTCAGTCAAGGTTCATGCATTTTTATTGTTGTCTCTTTTCTTTAATCTTGCACAACACCCCTATTGGGCCAATTATCTTTGAGAATATCTCTTTTGCTAGATATGTCTGGTTTTTGGCCCAAGTTAATGCTTAACTTTTTCCTCTATCCTGTTTTTTTTTTTTTCTTTCTTTTTTTTTTTTTTTTTTTTGTAAACTGGAAATTAGGGGTAGAGGCTCTATTAGATTAATAATATTAATCCCTACCAGATATAAGATTCTCAACTATTTTCTCCCATTCTGTGGACTGTCTTGTCACTTTCTTGATGGTATCCTTTGATGCAGAAAAATTTTTAATTTTGAAGAAGTCCAGTTTATTTTACTTTTGTTACCTTGATCTTGATGTTAAATCCAAAAATTCATTGCAAAATCCATGTCATGAAGCCTTTCCCATATGCTTTCTTCTAAGAGTTTCATAGTTTTGGCTCTTACAGTTTTGTCTTTGATCCAGGTGGAACTAATTCTCTATGTAGTATAAGGTAAGATCTCAACTACATTGGAAGTTGGATATCTAGTTTTATATGTGGATATCTAGTTTTCTCAGCACTGTTTGTCAAAAAGACTTGAATGATCTTGACACTATTATTGAAAGCCAGTTGACCATATATGATAAGATTTACTTCTGGGTTGTCTGTTCTAGGCTGTTTTTCTAGATGTCTTGTCCTTATGCCAGTACCACCCTGTTTAAATTACTCTAGTAAACTTGTAGTACGTTTTGAAAGTTCTCCAAGATTTGTTTTGGTAATTAGGGGACCTTTGAGATTTCATATGAATTTTCAGGGTGAGTTTTTTTTTTTCTATTTCTGAAAATGCCATTAGAATTTTGATAGGGTTTACACTTAATCTGTGTATAGCCTTGGGTAGTGTTGTCATCTTAACAATAATGTTTTCCAGTCTATGAACATAGGAAGTCTTTTAATTTGCTTCTCTTTGATTTCTGCCATCAATATTTTATTGAATAGATGTAGGAATATACAAGTTTTTTTTACCACCTTGGTTAGATTTATTCCTAAGTATTTTATTCTTTTTGATGTTATTGTAAATGGAATTGTTAACCTTGTTTTCAGATTGTTCATTGCTAGTGTATAGAAATATGACTGATTTTTGTGTAATAATTTTGTATCCTGCAACTTTATTGAATTTTGTTAGCTCTAACAACTGTTTTTTGGTGTGAAATTTTTAGGGTCTTCTACATATACAATTATGTCATTTCTGAACAGATACAATTTTTTTCTTCCTCTCCAATTTGCCTATTATTTCTTTTTCATGTCTAAATCCTCTTGCTAGAACTTCCAATACTATATTGAATAGCAGTGATGAAAGCAGACATTCTTGTCTTGTTTTCCATTGAGTAAATATTATCTGAGGGTTATAATTGGCTATTCAAAGCATAAATAATAGCATATTATGAGAATTATGTGGAAAGTGAAATGTATGAAAACACTACAACAAAGTTAGGTAAGGAAAAGGAACATATATTGTTGAAAGGTTTCTGTACATTATACACAAATAAGTTTGTACTTATCACACATGAATACATATAGTATTGTTTGAAGGTAGAGTTTTATATCTTAAAGATGCCTATTATAAACTCTAGAGTAAACACATAAAAATATTGACATGTAGCTAATAAGACAATAAGTGGAATTGAGATAAAATGGGAAAAAAATTTAATCTAAGGGAAGACAGGAGAAGGGGAAAAAAACAAAGAAAAGATGGGATAAAGACAAATAGCAATATGGTAAACTTAAACCTAACTATATGGACAGTTGCATATAAATGACCTAAACCCTTCAGATAAAAGGCAGATTATCAAACTAAATTTATTATTTAGTTTAGCAAGGTCCAATTATATGCTTTCCACAAGAAACACACTTTAAATGTGAAGACAAATAAGTGTGCCAGGGAGGTGACAAAATAAGGAGGTAATGCAGGTAGGTCCAAAGAGGTCACCCCTCACTAGCAGATGGCTGATCCTGTGTTAGCAGGGCTGCTGCCTCAAAGAAACACACACCAGGATTGCCAGATCTAATTTCTCAAAGGATAGCAAAAACTGCAGATTTCCTGATTTATAAATATCAGAAACTCAGTATTTTAGAAACTTTAGGTTTGAATCTGAGGTTGGAACTCAGGCAATGGTTTTCCTTGGTGAGGTGGGAATGACCAGGAATGGACATGAGGAGTATTGCTAGGAATGTTCTGTGTCTTGATCTGGGCTGGTTACATAGATGTGTACAGCTTGTGAATATTTCGTGGAGACATACACTTATGATTTGTCTTTTGTCCTGGATAAAAAGGTAAAAGAAGAAATAAACACTAGCAGTGTCAAAACAACTATAGGCTGACATGTTAAAAACATAGGGAAAGATATATGTGCGAACAATCATAAAAATGGAGTGACTAATATTAGTATCAGGCAAACATCAATGCTATTTAACAGGGTAAAGATTAAAAATAACATTCATCAAGAACTATCAGTCTTAAATGTTTATGTGCCTAGTAACAGAGACTTAAAGACCATGAGACAAAAACTGACAAAAACTGGAAGAAGTAGAAAGTTCAAATTATATTTGGACATTTTATCATTTTCTATTAGTATAGCTGGTAAAATAAGCAGCAGGAGAATCAGTAGGGATATAGAAAAGTTTGAACAACAATATCAACCAGTTTGACCTAGTTGATACCTATTGCTATAATGTGACATGCAGCAACAGCAGAATATAATTCTTTTTAAGTACGCATGGAGTATTTGTCCAAGGAAGACCATGTTCAGGACCACAAAGTGAGTCTCAATAAATATAAAAAGGATTGAAATCATACAGATTATGTTACTTGACACAGTAGAATTAAGTCAGAAATTAATGATGAAAACATATCTAGAAAATTTCCTAATATTTGGATTTTATCAACTCATTTCTTTTTTTTTAAGATGTTTTATTTATTCATGAGAGACACAGAGAAAGAGAGGCAGAGACACAGGCAGAGGGAGAAGCAGGCTCCATGGAGGGAGCCCCATGTGGGACTCGATCTGGGGACTCCAGGATCACACCCCGGGCTGCAGGCGGCGCTAAACTGCTGCGCCACCGGGGCTGCCCTATCAACTCATTTCTTTTTTTTTTTTCTTTCTTTTTTTTAATCAACTCATTTCTAAATAATGGATGGATTTAAGAAAAAATCATAAAAGATATCAGAAAAAATTTTGAACTGAATGGTCATGAAAACATCAAAATTTGTGGGATTCAGCTAAAACAGTGTCTAGAGGGAGATTTATAGTTTTAAATGCTTATATTAGAAAAGAAGAAAGGTTTAAACCAATTACTTTATTCTTACTCTTTAAAAAGTTAGATGAACAAATTAAACCTAAATTAAGTTGAAGAAAATAGTGAATGTAGTTCACCATATTAACAAAATATTTTTAAGAGCAGATGATCATCCCAGTAGATACAGGAAAAGGCTGTGAAAAAATGCAATACCCATACATGTTTAAAACAAAACAAAACAAAACAAAAACTCCTAGAAAGGTAGAAATAGAAGGGAACACCTCAGTAAAAGATATCTTTCAACAACCTACACTTAACATTACACTTGGTGTAAAACTGGGCACGTTTCCACTGAGATCATGAAAAAAAATAAAATTCAAGGATGTCCTTTCTGACCACTCCTGTTCAACACTGTACTGGAGATAGAGTACCCAGTGTGGGATCCCTGGGTGGCTCAGTGGTTTAATGCCTGCCTTCGGCCCAGGGCATAATCCTGGAGTCCCAGGATCGAGTTCCACATCAGGCTCCCTGCGTAGAGCCTGCTTCTCCCTCTGCCTGTGTCTCTGCCTCTCTGTTTCTCTGTTTCTCATGAATTAAAAAAAAAAAAAAAAGAGTACCCAGTGTAATAAGGAAATAAGGAAATAAATTATCAGAGCAGAAGAAGCAAAACTATCTTTATTCACAGACAACATAATCATGAATGAATAAATAGAAAATCTTAGTAAACTGTAAGAAATCTACTCAAATTAAAAATTTATTTAAAATGTTTTCAGGATATAAAGTCAAGGGGTGCCTGTGTGGCTCAGTCAATTAAGCATCCAACTCTTGATTTTGGCTCAGGTCATGATCTCAGGGTTGTGAGATCAAACCCCTGTCAGGTTCTGCAATGAGTATGGAGCCTGCTTAAGATTCTTTCTCCCTCTCCCTCTGCGCACCTACCCGCCCACCCCCCCTCCGCTCGTGTGCACTCTTCTCTCTCTCAAAAAACAAGGATGTAAAGTCAATGTACACAAGTAAATTTTATTTCTATATACTAGCATAAACAATTGAAAAATTGTTCTTAAATTAAAAAATACAATTTACAATTATGAAAACACATTAAATACTTAGGTATATCTTTAACAAAACATGTGTAAGACTTGAAAAATGAAAACTACAAAACATTGTAGTTAGACAAATTAAAGAGAGGACCCCAAAAAATGGAGAGGTTTACCATTTTCAAGATTTGGAGGAATCCATATTATGTTGTCATGTCAGTTCTTCCCAAATTTTGGGATTTCCCAAAATCCCTGCAAGTTTTCTTTGCCAAATAAGAATTCATCAGTTGATTCTAAAATTATATGGAAATTCAAATGATCTGGAATAGCCAAGATAGTTTTGAAAAAAAGGAAAAAAGCAGAGGACTTATACTACCTGTTATCAACACTTACTATGATGTTACAGTAATAAAATACTTTGATATTGGCATATCAGTTGAGCAGAAAAGAGACTAGATATAGACCTCCCACTCGTGTATGGGTGATTGATTTTTGTAGATCTCCCACGTATGTGTGGGTGATTTTTGACAAAGGGAAAGGATAATCTTATTAACAAATACAGCAGGGGCAGCCCAGGTGGCTCAGTGGTTTAGCACCGCATTCAGCCCAGGGCCTGATCCTGCAGACCAGGGATTGAGTCCCACGTTGGGCTCCCTGCATGGAGCCTGCTTCTCCCTCTGCCTCTCTCTCTCTCTCTCATAAATAAATAAAATCTTAAAAAACAAAAAACAAATGCAACAGAGGCAACTAAACATCAGTTTGGAACAAATGAGCTGTGATCCTTATATAAAAATTGACAACAAAAATTAATTTGCAATGGAACGTTAACCTAATATAAGTACTTCAACTCTAAGATTTCTAGAAAAAACAAAAATCTTTGATATGAGTCAACAAAGATTTCTTAAACAAGAAGCAAAATGTTCTAATTCTAATGATTTTTAAAAAGGAAATTGATAAATTGGGCTTCACTAAAGCTAAAAATTTTAGTTTTGATAGACACCTTAGGAGAGTGCAAAGGCAAGCCACAGTCTGGGAGAAAATATTTATAATACATATCTGACAAAGGACTCATACCAAGAATATACAAAGAACTCTTACAACTCAATAATAAGACAACCCAATAAGAAAAAGGAAGAGAGGGCGGCTGGGTGGCTCAGTGGTTGAGGGTCTGCCTTTGGCTCAGGTTGTGATCCCAGGGTCCTGGGATCGAATCCTGAATCAGGGAGCTTGCTACTCCTTTTCTGCCTGTGTCTCTGCCTCTCTCTCTCTCTCTGTCTCTCATGAATAAATAAATAAAACCTTTAAGAAAAAAGGCAAGAGATATATTTGGACACATCACAAAATAATAGCCAATAAGCACTTAAGATATTCAGCATCGTTTTTATCAGAGAAATGTGAATTACAACCATGATGAGATACCACCACATACCCACTTGAATAGCTAAAATTAAAGACTGACAATACATATGATAGCTAGGATGTAGAACAGCTGGAAGTTTCATATACTGCTGATGGGGGTGTAAAATAGTACAACTACTTTGCACTGGTATTTTCTTAAGGTAAACATATACTTATTTATAGAGCAATTCTATACCTAGGTATTTATGTGAAAAACTGGTAACATGTCCTTAGAAAAGACTTATATGTTAATATTCATAACAATGTTATAGCATAAACTGAAAAAATAGTCATCAACAAGTGAATGTATAAGCAAAACAGAATAATATTTCACAGTGAAGAAAGCGCTACCATACATGCAACAATATGGCTATTCCATTATATGAAATTATAAAACAGGTATTTTTAGTGACAGGAAAAAGAGTTTTGATTGATTGAGGTTAGGTTTGGGGGAATATTGACTGAAAAGAAACTTTTGAGGGTGATGAAACTGTCCTATGTTTTAGTTGGAGTGGTTGCACAAATGTTACATTAATCAAAACTCATTGGCCTGTGTGCTTAAATGGTTGGATCTTCCTGCATGTAAATTATTTCTCAAAGTTTATTTTAAAAAGTAAAACACCAGAACCAATCCCCAAAGCCACAGTGGACTCATACTATAAAATAATCTGAAAAATAAATAATCTGAACTTCTATACCAGAAAATAATCTTTAAAAATATAACTTTATTTTTAATTATGTACAGGTGACATACAATACTATATTAGTTTCTGGGGCACAATGTTAGTGATTCGACATTTATATGCATTACAAAGTGCTCACCATGTTAAGTATAGTTACCATCTGTCACCATACAAATTTATTACAGTATCATTAATTGTATTCCCTATGCTATACTTTTCATCCCCGTGAGTGACTTGCTTATTTACCTACTTACTTTTAAGTTTTGAGAGGAAGATGAAAATATTTAGTACTGAAGGAAGGTGCACAAGAATGTGAAATATAAGATTATATCGGCTGGGGTACCTGGGTGACTCAGTCAATTAAGCATCCGGCTTTTGGTTTCGGCTCAGATCATGATCTCATGGGTTGTGGGGTCAAGCCCCATGTCAGGCTCTGAGCTTGGCAGGGAGTCTGCTTGAAGATTCTCTTTCTCTGTCCTTACTCTCACTCGTGAGTGCCTCTCTCAGAAAGAGAGGGAAAGAAGGAAGGAAGGAAGGAAGGAAGGGAGGGAGGGAGGGAGGGAGGGAGGAAGGAAGGAAGAAAAAAAAACAGATTATATTGTCTGTAATAATTTTCCAATGTGAAAAGAGCTTTACTTTGACTATCCTTAATACAGAAGATTATTTCAATTGCTGGATGATTTTAATTTTAGAGCTCAATGTGAAAATAAAGTATATTTTAGTTGGGCCACTATAATAGTGTTGAGATTGATCATTGTGGGTGTCATTGGTCTTTCGCCCACTGACAGAGTTTGTCCTGATTTCCTGCTATTCTTGTATCGTTTTCCTTGATTAATTTAGATTTTATTTATTTATTTATTTATTTATTTATTTATTTACTTACTTACTTACTTACTTACTTACTTATTTGAGAGAGTGAGAGTGAAAGAGCACAAGCAGGGGGAGCAGCAGAAGGAGAGGTAGAAGCAGGCTCCCTGCTCAGCAGGGAGCCCGACACAGGGCTCAGTCCCAAGACAGACACTTAACCGACTGAGCCACCCAGCTGCCCTTCCTTGATTAATTTTATATGCTTTCTTCTTTTTAATTTGAGGAAGCAGAAAAGCCATAGACTAGGAGGCTTTTGATAATGCTTTTGTGTTGCATTTGGTGTTTGTTTTTGTTTTGTTCTCTAATGAGAAGAAAATGACAGATTCCCTTTTTTTTTTTTTTAATTCAGAAAGTATCTTTTTGGAGAGATGACCTTCTTTCTTTATCCTTTATTTAGGATTATTGTTTAAGATTCATCCTTTATTGAAATGATGCCTTACTTATTTTGTAACTGGAAGTTTGTACCTCTTAATATCTTTCACCTGTTTTGCCCATCCTCACACACACACACCCCCAATTGACAACCACCAGTTTGCTTTCTGTATTTATAAATTTGTTTCTGTTTTTTGTTTATCCACACATAAGTGAAATCACATGCTATTTATCTTTCTCAGACTTTCTCAGACTGTTTCACTTAACATAATACCCTATTTAGGTCCATCCATGTTGTTGCAAATGGCAAGATTTCATTGTTTTTTTTTTTTATGTTTGAGTAATATTCCACTGTATATGTATACCATATCTTCTTTATCCACTTGTCAGTAGACATTTATGTTGCTTCCATATCTTGGGTATTATATCTTGGTTATTATAAATAGTGCTGGCAGTAAACACAGGGGTCCATATATATTTTTGAATTAGTGTTTTCATTTCTTTGAGTAAATGTCCAGAAATGGAATTACTGGATTATATGGTACTTATATTTTTTATTTTTTGAGGAACCTCCATAGTGTTTTCCACAGTGGCTGCACCAATTTCTATTCCACTAACAGTGCATGAGGGTTACCTTTCTACTCATCCTTACCAACACTTGTCATTTCCTGTCTTTTATTCTAGCCATCCTGACAAGTGTAAAGTATCATCTCATTGTGGTTTTGATTTGCATTTCCCTGATGATTGGTAGTGTTGAACATCTTTTCATGTGTGCCTGAAGACTTTTCGTATGTCTTCTTTGGAAAAATGTCAGTTCAGGTCCTCTGCCCATTTTTTGATTGGATTTTTTTGGTGTTGAGTTGTATGAGTTCTTTATATATTTTGGATATTAACTCCTTATCAGACATATCATTTGTAAATATCTTTCTCAGTAGGTTGCATTTTTCTTTTGTTGATGGTTTCTTTCACTGTGCAAAAGTAGTCCCAGTTTATTTTGATGTAGTCCAGTTTATTTTTGCTTTTGTTGCCCTAAGCAGACAGATTCAAAAAAATATAGTGACTTCTATGTCCAAAAGTTTATTGCCTATATTTTCTTTTAGGAGTTTTATGATTTTGGGTCTTACATTTAGATTTTTAATCCATTTTGAGCTTTTATTTTTGTATATGGTGTAAAAAAATGGGCCTAGTTTCATTCTTTTCATATATCTGCCCAGTTTTCCCAATACCGTTTATTGAAGAGATTGTCTTTTCCTTATTGGATATTTTTGCCTTCTTTGTCATTGATTCACTATATAAATTTTTTTTTCTGGACTCTGTTCTGTTCCTTTGATCTATGTGTCTGTTTTTGTGCTGGAACTATACTGTTTTGATTACTATAGCTTTGCACTATAATTTGAAATCTGCTATTGAAATCTCCAACTTTATTCTTCTTTCTCAAAATTTCTTTGGCTATTCAGGGTCTTTTTTTTTTTTTTTTTAGATTTTATTTATTTATTCATGAAAGACACACAGAGAGAGAAAGGCAGAGACGTAGGCAGAGGGAGAAGTAGGCTCTAGGCAGGGAGCCTGATGTGGGACTGGATCCTGAGATCACGGATCACACCCTGAGCCAGGGGCAGGTGCTCAACTGCTGAGCCACCCAGGCATCCTTATTCAGGGTCATAAGTGGTTTCATCGACATTCCAAGATTATTTGTTCTAGTTTTGTGAAAAATGCTATTGGTATTTTGATAGGGATTACATTGAATCTGTAGATTGGTTTGGATGTTAAAGTATGGACTTTAACAGTATTAATTCTTTCAGTCTGTGAGTGTGGTGTATCTTTCCATTTATTTGTGTTGTTTTCAATTTATTTAATCAGTATTTTATAGTTTTCAGAGCATAGGTCTTTCACTTTCTTGGTTAAATTTATTCTTATTTACTTTATTCTTTTTGATGCAATTGGTTTTTTTGTTGTTGTTGCTTTTACAGATTTATTTATTTATTTGAGAGAGAGAGAGAGAGAGAGAGAGAGAGAACACACAGGGAGTGGAGGAGGGCTAGAAGGAGAGGGAGAGAAAGTCCCAAGCAGGTTCCTCACTGAGTATGGAGCCCAATGCAGGGCTCAATCTCACAACCCTGAGATAATGGCCCAAGGTGAAACCAAGAGTTCGATGCTTACCTGACTATGCCACCTAGGCATTCCTCTTTTTGATGCAATTGAAAATGGGATTGTTTTCTTAATTTCTCTGTTAGGTCATTATTAGTGTATAGAAATGCAACAGATTCCTGTATGTTAATTTTGTATCCTGAAACTTTACTCAATTAATATACTAGTTCTAATAGTTTTTTGTTGGAATCTTAAGGTTTTCTAGACATATAGTATCATGTCACTGCAAATAGTGAATTTTATTTCCTCCTTACCAAGTTAGATGCCTTTTATTTCTTTCTGTTTTCTATGGCGAGGACTTCTAGTACTATGTTGAAGAAAAATTCTAAGAGTAGACATCCTTGTCTTCTTCCTGGTTTAAGGGGAAAAGCTTTCAGCCTTTCATCATTGAGTCTGATATTAGCTTTGTGCTTGTCAGATAGCATTTATTATGTTGAGGTACATTCCTTTTATACCCACTCTGTTGAGAGTTTTCGTTATGAATGGATGTTGAATTTTGTCAAATGCTTTTTCTGCATCTATTAAAATGATTATATTATTTTTTGAAATGATTATACTATTATTATCCCCCTCCTTTTTTTTTAAGTAGGCCCTACACCCAGCATGGAATCCAATGTGGGTCTTGAACTCATGACTGATGGAGACCTGAGCTGAGATCAAGAGCCACACTTAACTGACTGAGCCAGCCAGGCATCCTATCCTTCATTTTATTTTAGTGTGTTATATCACATTGATTGATTTGTAGATATTGAACTATCCTTGCACCCCAGGAATAAGTCCTGCTTCATCATGATATATGATTTTTTAAATTTAATTTTTATTTATCTTATTTTTATTAATTTTTATTTATTTAATTTATTTTTATTGATGTACAGTTAACATACAATGTTATATTAGTTTCAGGTGTACAGCATATAGGTTCAAGAATTCTATACATTACTCATTGCTTACCATAGTAAGTGTAGTCACCATCTGTCACCATACAAAATTATTGGTGTTATTGACTATTCTCTGTGCTGTATTTCTCATCTCTCTGACTTATTTATTTTAATGTGAATTTGAATTTGAATTTGGTTTGCTAATATTTTGTTGAAGATTTTTGCATCTATGTTCATCAGAGATATTGGCCTGTAATTTTTTTTTTTTTTTTTTTTTTTGTAGTGTCTGTTTGGTTTTTGGTATCAGGGTAATGCTAGCTCATAGAATGAATTTGGAAGTATGCCTTCCTCTTTAATATTTTTGAATGGTTTGAGAAAGATAGATATTAAATCTTCTTTAAATGTTTAGTAGAATTTACATGCTAATCCATCTCCTGGACTTTTATTTGTTTGGAGTTTTTGGATTACTGATTCAATTTCATTACTAGTAAATGGTCTGTTCAGATTTTCTGTATCTTCCTGACTCAGTCTTGGAAGATTTCATGCTTCTAGGAATTTATTCATTTCTTTTATGTTGTCCAGTTTGTTGGACTATAGTTTTTCATAGTAGTCCCTTATAATTCTTTGCATTTCTGTATTATTGATTATATTTTCTCCTCTTTCATTTCTGATTTTATTTATTTGAGTTCCCTTTTTTCCTTGATGAGTCTGGCTAAAGATTTATCAGTTTTGTTTATCCTTCCAAAGAATCAGCTCTTAATTTCATTGATCTTATCTTTTGCTTTTTTAGTCTTTATTTTATTTATTTCTGCTCTGATTTTTATTATTTCCTTCTACTAACTTTGGGCTTTGTTCTTTTTGTCATTTCTTTAGGTATAGAGTTAGATAATTTATTTGATATTTTTCTTGCTTCTTGAGATAAAACTGTATTGCTCTTAACTTTCTTCTTTGAGCTACTTTTGTTCTGTCTCAGGGATTTTGAAACATTATATTTTCAAATTCATTTGTTTTGATGTTTTTTTTTATTTCCTTTTTGATTTCTTTGTTCACTCTTTGGTTGTTTAGTAGCATGTTGTTTAGCCTGTAAGTATGTTTTTTTTTTTTTCAAAATTTTTTCTTGTAATTAATTTCTGGTTTAATACTGTTGTGATTGGAAAGATGATTTATATGATTTTGGTCTCATTAAATTTGTTGGAACTTGTTTTGTGGCCTAACATGTGATCTCTTTTGGAAAATGTTATGTGGGCACTTGAAAAGAATATATTTTCTGCTATTTTGGGATGAAATATCCTGTATCTATCTGTTAAGTCCTCTGGTCTGATATATCATTTAAAGCTATTGATTCCTTATTGATTTCCTGTCTGGATTATCTATCCATTGATGTAAGGGAAGTATTAAAGTCCCCTACAAATATTGTATTACTGTCATCTTCTCTCTACCTGTCTATTATAAGTGCTCGTATGTTTAGTACATAGTTATTTATGACTGTTATATCCTCCTGTTGGATTGATCCTTTAATCACTATGTAATGCCCTTCTGTGTCTCTAATTTCAATCTTTGTTTTAAAGCCATTTTGTTTGATATTAAGTATTGCTACTCCCACTTTTTTTTCTATTCACATGAAATATCTTTTTCCATTGCTTCATTTCAGTCTCTTTGTGTCTTTAGGTCTGAAGTGAATCTCTTACAGGCAGCATATAGGTGGGTTTTGTTTTTGTATCCATTCAGTCACTGTATGTCTTTTGATTGGAGTACTTAATCCATTTCTTTTTTTTTAAGATTTATTTATTTTAGAGAAAGTCCAATGCTTAACTGACTGTGCCACCTAGGTGCCCTCTTTTTAAAAATATTTATTTATTCATTTTAAAAAGAGAGATCGTGGGTGGAGAGGGGGAAGGAACAGGAAAAGAGAATCCCAAGCAGACTCCTCACTGAGCACAGAGCCTAACATGAGGCTTGATCCCATGACCCTGAGATCACTACCTGAGCCAAAACCAAGAGTCAAACACCCAACCAACTGTGCCACCCAGGCTCCCTTGAGCACTTTAGTTCATTTACATTTAAAGTAATTAACAGATACATACTTACCGCCATTTTGTTCGTTATTTTTTGGTTGTTTTTGTACTTCTCTGTTATTTTCTTCTTTTACTCTCTTGTCAATTTGATGACTTTCTTGAATGTTATGCTTGGATTCCTTTTTCCTTATTTTTTGGGTATCTATTAGAGGTTTTTGGTTTGTGGTTACATTAAGGTTCATATATAACATCCTCAGTATATAGCAGTCTTGTTAAATTGATAGTCTCTTATGTTTGAACTCATTCTAAAAGTACTACATTTTTACTCCCCTTCTCCATGATTTATGTCTTTTTATTTTGTGTATCCCTTAACTAATTGTTGTAGATATAACTGATTTTACTACTTTTGTGTCTTAATTTTCATACTAGCTTTGTAAGTGATTGACCTTTACTATATGTTTTCTTTAACCAGTAAAACTGTTTCTTTCATAATTTTCTTACCTCTGGTTATGGGTTTTTATTTTCCACTTAAATGAATCCCTTTAACATTTTTTGTAAGGCTGGTTTAGTGGTAATGAACTCTAACTTTTGTTAGAGTGGGCTCTATGTGGGCTGCTTGTGCTTTCTTGTGACTGGGCCATAACTGGGAAACTGTTTATCAGTCCTTCAATTCTGAATGATCACCTTGTCAGGTAGAATATTCTTAGTTGTAGGTGATTTCCTTTCAGCCCTTTAAATATAGATCATGCTACTCCTTTTTAGCCTTCAAAGTTTCTATGGGACACCTGGGTGGCTCAGCAGTTTAGTGCCTGCCTCCGGCCCAGGGCATGATCCAGAGTCCCAGGATCGAGTCCCATGTTGGGCTCCCTGCATGGAACCTGCTTCTCCCTCTGCCTGTGTCTCTGCCTCTCTCTCTCTCTCTCTGTCTCATGAATAAATAAATAAAATCTTAAAAAAAAAAGTTTCTGCCAAAAAAAAAATGACCAGATGGCCTTATGTGGGGATTGCCTTGAATGTAACTAGTTGCTTTTCTCTTCCTGCTCTTAAGAATCTTTATCTGTGATTTTTGACATTTTAGTTATGTGTCTTAGTAGAATTCTTTCTTTGGGTTCATTTTATTTGGAACTCTGTTTGATTCTTGGCCCTGGATGTCTGTTTCCTTCCCCAGGTTGGGAAAGTTTTTAGCTATTATTTTTTCAAATAAATTTTCTGCCTTTTTCTCCTGCTCTCCTCATTCTGGGACCCCTATGATACAAATGTTAATATGCTTGACGTTGTCCCCAGAGGTACCTTAACCTATCCTCATTGTTAAAAATTATTTTTTATTGTTACTATTCAATTTGGATTTCTACTACCCTGTCTTGCAGATCGCTGATCCATTCTTCTGCATCCTCTAATCTATGTTGATTCCCTAGTGCATTTTCCATTGTTATTGTATTCTTCAGCTCTGATTGGTTCTTATATTTTCTGTCTTTGTTGAGGTTATCATTGACTTCATTCATTCTTCTCTCAAGTCCAGTGAGCATCTTTATTACCATTGCTTTAAACCCTTTATCAGGTAGATTGCTTATCTCCATTTTATTTAGCTGTTTTTTGTTGTTTGTTTAGGTTTTCTTTCATTCTTTGGCTGGGAACATATTTCTCTCTTTTTTTATTATTCTCTGTTTGTTTCAATGTACTTGGTAGATCAGTTATGTTTCCTGATCTTGAAGGTAATGGCCTTATGTAGAACATATCCTATGGTACCGAGTATTGCAATCCCACCCTGGTCACCAGAACCAGGAGCTCCAGGAGTGTGCTCTATGTGGGCTGCTTGTGCTTTCTTGTTGTGACTGGGCCATAATTGCTGTGAGTGCACTGGTGGGTGGGGCTGGCCCTTGGCATAGCTGGCTGAGAGGCCTGGCTGCAGCTGCTGTGGGTGTGCTAGTGGGTGGGATTAGCTCCCAGCGCAGCTGGCTGAGAGGCCTGGCCACAACTGTTGTGGGCATTCTAGTGTGCCAGAAAATAATGTTAATAATTGCTTCACTTTTGCTGGGTGCTAATGAAAAAGTAGCTTAAAATAATATAAAAGTAGAAAGATCTGTGGCTGTGATTTTGATAAAACTTTGGCAATAAACCTTATACAACAAAAAAATCTTTTATGAGCAATACTTCCTTTTAATAGCAGAAGCTACAGAGTTGATATCTACTTTATAGTTCTTGAGTCAAACAAATGAAACTATGTCAGCTGTCCCGATGTGTGGATTTCTCTAATTTCCACATTGGATTTAAAATGTGGGGATTATTGTTTCCTTAAAATAAATAATTCCCTCTGTAAGACTTCATCAAGTGTACAATTTTTTTGCCCTTACATTCTTATATTAAAATATAGCTTTATAACTAAATTCTTCCCCTGTGCCCTTATTATAATCTTATGTATCAAACAAAATGACTATCTAAAATAGCATATTTTCATTACTGCTCCATTAGTTAGATTGTGTGGGGATTTTATATTACTCCATATATTCTCAGGCTTAAATACTAGAAAATTTATACAGACATAACTGGGGTGATATATAATGTGGCCTATTATGCATGAGTTTGCAGGTCATTTCCTTTTTTTCTCAGCATGGTTCCTTACTTCATGACTCAGTTTTTGTGACATGCATTTATTTACTCTAATTCCTACTGACTTAAGTAAGTATGCCAATCATTCAACTTTCTAGGATGTTGGGATACTTTATAAGAATAATATAGAATATTTGTAATTGAGATTCTCAGTGAGGCCTGGGACATTTGGTCCCCATTTCACAGGCTACATAGACATGGGTACTTGACAAAATGCTTGTGTTTAAAATGATCCTTGTGTTTCTAGTTTAATGTTTTTGAGGTCTGGCCACCTTCCCCACTGTCATCATAAGAATCCATTTGTAGTCAGAATCATTGTGCATTGAAATAAATAGCACATAGTGATGTTTATGACACCATTATTGATAGGGGAAGAGGTGACTCAGATTGAGATGAAGGTAGAACATACAACTCAGTTATGCAGTGTTCAGATTATCATTGCAAAAAAAATTTTTTTTGAAGTTTCCTCTGCCCCTTTAAGTCTGGGCTTCATGTCCCTCTTCTGGGCTCCTGGAGGACCTAGTGCTTTCTCCTTTTAAAGCTTATATCATGAGTCGTAATTGTTTGCTTCTTCGCCTAGCCTTCTAGTTGTCTCTGAGATTTCTGTTGGCAGGGAAATACAGTTCAGCTTTGTTGTCTCCATAGTGGCCAAACACACAGAACGGTGGCAATGAATCAATGAACGAACAGGTGGAGTGAGGAAGCCATGCAGTCACTGCTATAATCATTGTCTTTGCACATTAACCCTGAGTGTGTTTAAGGGTAGCAGCATTTCTGATATGAGCCTTGACTCTCAGCTGGTAGAACTGAAGAAACCACCAAACCAAGAGCGGAGCTGTAGATTGTTTTCTACATTATTGTAAATGAGTTCTGCACAATAATGGCACTTTCGATTTTACTTTTATAAGCAGTTTCATTCCTGTTTGGTAGTTGGAAACACAATCTTTCTGGGTCTATTTCCTCAGAGTAATAGGATGTTCTACCCACCTACTATACTGAACCCTAGTGTGGATTATCTAAGTTAACTTTCACAGCAGCCTGGTGAAATAGGTGATATGTAGGGACTGGGGAAATTGAAGCTTAGGGTGATTAAGTAACTTGCTGAAGTTCATACATACAGCAAGTGAAGAGCTCAGGCTCAAAACCAGTCAGGCAGGCTGTAGGGCCTTCATCATTTCCCAATGCTGTCCTATTTTATTTTTGTTCAAGGAATTTATCACCATAGGAAAACTTTGTTTCTGTATTAGAACGTTTAGTCTTTGATTGCAGAGACCTTGTACCCCCAAGTATAAACCAGTGCCTGCATGTAATAGGTGTTCAATCTTAATAGAATTAAGATTAATTCTATATATATATTCTTAATATATATATTAAGTACTGCCTTCCAGAATGTGAAATAAAAGATTAGGCTAAGTGCTCATTTTTTACTATATTCCAATTTCTTACATATTCCAATTGTTAATTCTATGAATATTCATTTTAGGAAATGATTTGTTCAAACAGAAAACTCAAATTGTTTAAAAAGATACCTTCAAAAAACTCTTAATCTTGAAGACATCACTGCTTCAAATATTCATCCACACATGTAGGAATTTTGACCCAATTCTATATATATATTCTTAATATATATATTAAGTACTGCCTTCCAGAATGTGAAATAAGATTAGGCTAAGTGCTCATTTTTTACTATATTCCAATTTCTTACATATTCCAATTGTTAATTCTATGAATATTCATTTTAGGAAATGATTTGTTCAAACAGAAAACTCAAATTGTTTAAAAAGATACCTTCAAAAAACTCTTAATCTTGAAGATAACACTGCTTCAAATATTCATCCACACATGTAGGAATTTTGACCCTACACTAACCTAAACTTCCATACAGAGTCTGAGGATGGTGCTGTCTCAGATCTTTCCTGCAGGGAGGAAATGTTACTCTCTTATGTTGCTTATATCCACTTTGTCATCCCTTAAAGGTACCTAAGACAAAACAAAATGAAAATACATCTCACACTCCTGCTTACTTTACAGGGGTAGGCTCCAAACTGGCTTTGCTGTGAGCATCTCTTCATTCTAAAATGACCGTGGATCTTTCGTATTTATTTCTCTCACTGTATAGCAATTGCAAATTTGAGAACCAAACGGAGACCAGTGGGTATTCCACAGAAGCACTGGTGGTCTAGTACCCACAGAGCTGCTTGGGAGGTTCTAACCCTGGAAGCTGAACCTGTTTAATCACCTTTTCCCTTTTACTTCACCTCCTCCCTGAACTTATTATTTGCCTCCTTACTTAGGAGTTCAGTGAAAAGAATCAACCCCTGCAGAAGCAGTATGTTTTTCTGCCAGTGACACTGGCTTCAAATCCCATCCCCCAGACTCATAAATTTGCAACATCTTTCTCCCTCCACAGAGAAGGAGAGTAGCTCCGTAAGTTCTGTGTGACCTGTCCTACTCGGTACCACAGCTGGGCCTCTGAGTCTTCTGGGTCCCTCAGTATCATCAATATTAACATTCTTTGGTTCTAGGACTCCTTTTTTACATAAGAAGTCACTGTATCATTTAATTGGGAAGTTTCCTAAGTATAATGAATCTATTTTCTAAAAAATATATCAAGTAAACATTTTAAGGGTATACTCTTAATTGAAATAAGTGTACAGACAGAAAAATGTCCCCCGTGCTATGTCCTTTCTTTGAGCCCTTGCATACCTTCCCCTCTGGCCTCTGGCATATGCTTTCTCAAACCAGAGCCTGGGACTTTGTTCTTTTATGTTGGAGCAGAGTTCATATCCCATTTATTTCATATAAAATGAAATAGTTCATTCCAGAGGTTTTTTTGAAATGTGCATTGCCTCCTGTTGTTATTTTTGCATTTAGATTATATTCAATGTCCATATTGCATGAGGAGGTTTAATGAAACTGCAGCCAACCGACATATTAACTTCTGCAAGGATCAGTCTTCTCGCCGAGTCTTTGATCCAGCCCAAACAGCAGGCAAATTGGCATCCAGAGTGCAGGTAAGTATCTCTCCCCAAGTGTTGGCTCTGTGCCTTCGTGTGCTCGGGGCAAGCAGGTAGAATTTGCTAAGGAAACTAAGTTCTGCATCCCAAGAAATGTAAAGATCAAGATAGATGAGCATTGTCACTCACCCTCATGAAAGCTGACTTCTTTTGAGGATGCTTTGTAGCTAACAGCACCTTTGGGTGTTGTAGAAAAGATATTTCTACAGTGTTTGAAGGTTCTTAGGATGAAGCCTTGAATATGTAAATAGTGTTTCTATGGTATTGTGGTAAAACTCTGTCTTATACAATGGTAGTTATCAGCCTTAACCATCCAGGAAAGCATTGCAAACTTGAAGTGAAGCTGCCTGAGTGGGGAAGGTATCACAAGGAAGACTGTTCTATAGGTCGTGGGTTTTGCTCTATAATAGAAGAGGGGTCTGTAGCCTTTTATTTAAACCCACAGAGTCAGCAAGTTAAAGTAAATGAATGGAAGCAACTGTTATAAATAGGTACAGATAAGTAAAATGACAATCTGACCAGGAAGACAGTAGATTTATGAAAATAGAACTGGAGTCCAGCAAACAGTTCATAAACATCAGAGGTCCCAGGGATATAACTTACAGTATACTGCCAAAGCTGTTAGTTTCAAAACATGGCTCAGTCACCAAGGAAAGATTAACTTGGTCTGAATACTTGAGGGTATGAAACATATTTAGAAAGATTTCCATGAAATCCAGTATGTAATAGGGGTGGGAGCCTCTCCAACAGTAGCATATCCCACGAACTGTGGACGCTAAGTTCTATCTTCACATACATTCGGTAACTGCTGCTCTGTCCCAGACATGATGGGTGCTGATTGATCAGCATTTGTAACTCAGCAAAAGAGAAAGACTTGGAAATGGGGCAGTGGGAAGCTGTGGTAGTTGACATGTACAGAGCACTATGGAAGAAGAGGACATTGTGAGCCTTTGAAGGCTTCACAGAGGAGCAGCATTTCCCCCTTGAGTATCAGATAGGTTCACCGGCCTAGAGTGGGAATTAGGGAGGACATTATACACAAAATGTCCAGTTGTGGCCTGAGGAGCTCACCATGTGGGGCTAAAACATGGAGTGTCTGTGGGATGTGATGGAGATGATGGTCCTTTCTTCTTGGTAGGATAGGCACCATAATTTGTGGTGTATATGATTGCTTTGGGCTTGAATTCAACCGAATTTTGGAAGTTTTCTAAGTAAACCTCTACCTATATCTTTTAAAGCAGTAAAGGATACATTACATTTCTTCAAATGATTCTAATGAGTCCACAAAGTAAGTCAACATTAGTGTAGCCAAAGAGAGCCCAGGGAAGCAGCAAACGGAAGTGCTTATTATTCCTGACGAAGGCCAGCTGGCCATCCTGAGTGTAACCAGTGACTTGGCCCTGTTCCTCTCCTTGTTTTCCAGAACTAAGTGGTGATGGGGAACACAGAAGAAAAATTAGTTGCTTTCTGAGGAAATTCACTGTAGCCTGTATCTGAACAGCAGTACTTGTTTCTCTTATGCCAGCTTCACCAGCTTCACCACTCAGGCTCTGGCTAATACTGAGACTTATTCAGAGTGGAAAAAAAAGGGAGAGGTTGTTTTACTTCTGAAGGGCTGTTAATAACACAGCTGAAATGTGTCTCTATGTTAAACATAATCAACTTTAAAAATGTGTATACCCTTAACCAAAAGAGACCAATATGGGCCTCCGAAAATAGCTGTCTTTGGATGGGGATGAGCTACCTGCTGTAATTTAATAGCTGTCCTTGCTCAAGTGAGAATTCTCCCATGGAGTAACAGGTTATCTTTATACAGTAGTTGCCATGGAAATGTGGGGACCGGTAGCCAGGTAAGAAGCTCCCAAAGGACCTTTTGATCCTTATTCTGTATTAATGTAACTGTTCTGCTGCTACTGCTACTCGGCAGGCTGGGGTGTGGTATGGGGATGATGGAATTCCATGTTTAAAACATTTGCTGCCTGCCAATGTCTGTTTTTCTTCTCTGTTCATGTATTTAAAAACAAAATCATCTTTAAGTAAAATGAAAAACAAAAATGTTCCATAACTATCCTTATTGACATTAAGTGATTTCTTATGTCTCCATACAACTAATTTTACAGGATTAACATATCACCACTCCCCTGAGGGGCTGATTATGGAATGAAAGTGCCAAAACCCAGACATGGCTCTGAGAAAAGCAGAAGGGCAGACGAACTAGGGTACAGGTTGTGCAGGCCCCCTTCCCGTGGGGGCAGCAGGTCCCAGAGATGACTCCAGTCTGCTGCTGGTCAAGTGGAAGCAGATTTACCTCCTGTGTGCTACCTGAGGTCACAGAATTGTTCCCTGTCTCTCTTGCTCTTTCTGTAGGCAAGGGCAAAAAAAGAGCCAACTGTAACCAGTGCCGTGGGAGCCCTGCTGCAAAACAGGGCTCTGGAGACCCCAAATATGGCCCCAGCTAGGCCAGGTGAGTTGGAGTGAGCATGTCAGCTATCACATGTCAGCTTTGGGATTTGTTGGCAGCCAGCAAAGGTTGACGTCAAATGTTGCTTTTGTTTTTTTTTTTGTTTTGTTTTGTTTTTTTGTTTTTTTTTTCACATGTTGCTTTTGGATATAAAGATATATGAGTTTGTTCAAGGTTAAAGCTTATTTGCCAAAGAGAGTTTCCTAATTTATCAAGATTCGATAACTCCGTCAGTATAGAGAGTCAGATACTATTACAGCAGCATGGTCTAAACCATCATTCTCTAGTCTAGTGAAATTGAAACAAGATTAAGAATGGGAGATAACAGTGTGTCAGATATTGTGTGGAAAATAAGAGAAGAAAACAAACAGCCAAGATATGTAATCAATCTGAGTGTCTGCTGATGGGTGAAAGGTTAAAGATATTGGCTGTATACACAATTGAATATTACTCAGCCATAAAAAAAAGAAGGAAATTCTGCCTTCTGTGACAACATGGATGGACGTTGAGGTCATATTGCTGAGTGAGGTATTCAGTGAAAGATAAATACTATGTGATCACACTTACATATAGAATCTTTAAAAAGTTGAACTCATAAAAACAGGAAGTGCAATGGTGGTTGCCAGAGATGAGGGTGGGGAGGGGGAAATGATGGTCTAAGTATACAGACTCCCAAGTAGAAGTGCTGGGTATCTGTACACATGGTGACAATAGTTAGCAATATTGTGTTATATATTTGGAAGTTGCTAAGAAAGTAGATCTTAAATGTTCTCACTATACACACAAACACACAAACACACACCAGAGGTAACCATGTGAGGTAATGGATTTCTTAACATTTTTGTGGTGGTAAGTCGTTTTGCAATAATATATATGTGAATCAAGTCATCATATTGTACACCTTAAACTTACACAATGTTCTAATCATTATATCTCAGTAAAGCTGGGGAAGAAAAAGAAAAGAAAAGGTTTCCTTGCTGAACTAAGTAATTTCTTCCAAGTAGCAGAAATACCTAACCACCATTACAGTACTTAACCATGTGCTAGACCCATTTCATTTTATCCTCCTGGTAAGCTTCAGATGTTTTGTTTTTAGGATTTTATTTATTTATTAATGAGAGACATACAGAGAGAGAGGCAGGGACACAGGCAGTGGGAGAAGCAGGCTCCACACAGGGAGCTGGACGCGGGACTCAACCCCGGGTCTCCAGGATCAGGCCCTGGGCTGAAGGCGGTGCTAAACCACTGAGCCCCCCGGGCTGCCCAAGCTTCAGATGTTTTAATCTGTGGGAAGGCAAATAGACTCAGAGAGGATAAGTTATTTGTTCAAGGCACGCAACTGGTAAACAGCAGAGCTGAATGAGATCTCTATTGCACTATCTGTCCTCACTGAGCTGCTTTAATCAATAAGCATTCTTCTTTACGATCAACATTCTGTCATGAAGGCAACGTAAATTAACTCATGACCATATTGGCGCCTCTGATCAGGAGTCTTATTTTGAAAGTGTTATCAGAACCAGAGTAGGAACAGAGTAGTCTATAAAGTCACCAGAAGGCTTTATTATTAGTTTTTAAATTCCTCCTGAGTTGTTTATCATGGGTTAAAAGTGGAATGGGGCATTTAAAAAGATTCCCTATAGCCCTGTAAACCCGTCATTAGTTTTTCCCTGATCTGTGAAAACTTAAAAATGGAGTTTTAGTTTTAACTTTGAAAAAAATAAATTCAAATCATATATGAGTTTATTTGGTAAAACTTTCACTAAGCTATTTTTCTAACATATAAAGACTAGTGTCCTTCAGAAAAGACAAATTATATTATGGTTTCTTTTCTTATTTCTCCAAAGCTTGTATTATAATGCTTCCCTTCCAGTGAAAAGCCCTCCTTTAAGCTTGAAGTTAAAGCTTACTTGCCAGGAGGGAATATTTCTTTCTTTCTTTTTTTTTTGTTTAAGATTTATTTATATATCTGAGAGATTGAGAAAGAGAGAGAGAGAGAGAGAGCAAGCAGGGGGTGGATGGACAGAGGGAGAGAATCTCAAGTAGGCACCATGCTGAGCGCGGAGCCTGATGTGGGGCTCCATCCCATGACCCTGAGATCATGACCTAAACCAAAATCAAGAGTAGGATGCTTAACTAACTGTGCCACCTAGGTGCCCCTGGAGGGAATTAATTGTGATTAGAGAACTCTGACAGTGTGCAAAGTTCTATTAGAGAACAGCAGTGGAATCTAGGACCTTCATACCCTGGCCTAGTAAACTCACAAAAAGATTAGAAATGGAAGGAGACAGTGTGTCAGGTATAGTGTTGAAAATAAAGGAAGGTTTCTTCCTTGGACTAAGTAATTTCTTTAAAGTAGCAGCAAAGCATAAGAACAAGAATTCAGAAGTCTTATGTTCTAGTATGTGATGTATTCCTGTATATGTGACACATCCTCTGACATGTCCTGGTATGTGACATTAGGCAGACCATTGTAAAGACATCATTTTGATACGTTAGAAAATAGATTAGCAGCTAGTGGGTCTAAGTAAAATAGTATTATGTGTGCTCTTGACTAGGAATGGTGGTTTAGGACCACTGGGATGTTGCTAAGTAAAATGCACATTCTATACCACCACTGCCTCAGTGTTGTTCCTTGACCATAACAGGCCTGCCACTTGTGGGCTTAGGGCCCATACTCCCTGATTGCTCCTTCAGTGAGAAACCAAACCAGTCCCCACTAATCTTCTCTACTTGCTCCCTTCAGTTCTTTGCTGAGTGGCATCCTCAGAGATTGAGGCCCCCCAATCTCTCCATTTAAACTGAATCAAACACTCCATAATTCCCTTTGTAGCTTCATTTAATAGCATTTATCACCATCTAATATCCAATGCATATTTGTCTCCTACCACCGAAAAAGAATGTAAGTTTCAAAAAGTTTGAGATCTGTCTACTTTGCCTATTTTTAATTGTACTGGCTAGAATTGTTTGTGGCACATGTGAGATGTTCAGTGGATACTTGAAATATATGGGAGAAAGTAGGTATCTTGATTCTATAGTTTCCCACTGAATTATTGGTTATGTGAATTAGAATTTTCATATTAATTAGCTTTAAGAAATCATTTTTGTTTTATTTCAGGTTTAAGATGCTTTGAAAATTTAATTTTTTGTGTTTTCCTGTAGCCTTACCTGCTTACGTTTATATTTTTCTAGAGATTATTTATTTTAGAGAGAGAGAGCATGTGTAAGAGCAGGTGGGGAAAGGCAGAAACGGAGGGAGAGAGAGAGAGAGTTCTAAGCAGGTTACCTGCTCAGTGTGGAGCCTGATTCAGGGCTTGATATCACAACCCAAAGTCAAGAGTCAGACAGCAGGTGCCCCTCACCTTCTTACATTTAAATAGTCTCCAGTGTTGATGTGTCTTTAAATTAGTCATATTTCATTTGGAATCATTCTGAGGAGAAAGTATATTGAACATATAAGAAGCAAATCGAGGAGAGGTGAATTCTCCAAAATATTTAAGGCTTGGAGAAAAGCACTTCCTTTCACTAATATGAACAGGCTCATGTGTGAACCAGATTTGCATCTTACTCTCCATTGTTTCTCTTCTGCTCAGTCTTAATCTATTTGTAATATGAGAGTCTTTTAAAAATTGTAGTTTCTGGGCTTTGCTATTTCTAGATTGATAATCAGTAGTTTAGGCCACTTGGTGTCACTCGCCTTCCACGTAAATCCTATTATTGTCTTTCATCTAGCTGGTAGTTAACTCCCTAAAACTCTGGCTTTCATTCTTAAACTCTCTTGAGTAAAAGAAACATGTAGTACCTTCCATGTACAGCATTTTGTTCTAAATTCACAGTCAGAAAATAAATAAATAAATAAATAAATAAATAAATAAATAAATAAATAAATTCACAGTCAGGGGAGACACGTGTGTAAATCACAATTCTTATCCATTCTAGAATCTAATGAGAAGATAAGCATGTGCAGGAAGATCTCTAATACAAGAAAGCATGTGATGTTTTATGAAGTTGATTGACAGATGCCATGGATGTTCAGAGGATTCATTCATTCATCACATAATTATTATGCATGGTCTATCTATCTATCTATCTATCTATCTAGAGAGAAAGAGAGAATGAGCAGGTAGGAGGAACAGAGGGAGAGGGAGAAGCAGACTCCCTGCTGAGCAGGGAACCGATGCAAGACTCAATCCTAGGACCCTGGAAGGCTAGCCCTACAGCAACAAGGGCCATAAACGCTAGTGAGGCGCCCAGACTATCTGTGATAAAAGCAGACGCTGGTTATGTATCCTCCGGCACTCGTGCCTGTGTAAGTTAGGCAATCGTGATGACCTGGGAACTTCTCATTTCTAGCTATGTTGTTTGTCTGCAAAAAAAATGCTTTAGAGAAAGAACATTTCTAAAAAGTATCATGTAGGAAATTAATGCTCAGTGTAGAAAATAATTGGAAAATGGAGAAAAAGTGTGAAGAAGATAAGTCACAATTCTACATCCTGCCATGATCACTGTTAACACCAATATTTTTTCCCATTTTTTCTATTTGTATTCTCTGAAGATTTCCCTATGGCACAAGAGGTGTTGTTTTTGTTAAAACATAGTATCACAAGATTACTTATTAGCTCATTTCCTTGTGTCGGGAAGGTAGATTGCTTCTACTTTTTTGCTATGCCAAATAACTCCCTTCTTCATGAATAATAGCAGAAACTTACATCAGACACTCTTCTAAGCACTACATATATTAACTCATTTAATCCTCACAATAGCACAGGGGTAAATGTGCTGTTCAGATTCCTGGTTTACAGGCAAGGGAAGCTCAGAGAGTCTAAGCAATTTGCTCAAGTAGCGCCGTAGAAAGGGGTGGAACCGACCAGATCCTTTTCTGCTTTGGAAAAACTGGACCAGAAATGTAAACATTAAGGAGATATGCATTTATAATGTAATAATTATCTATAATATTCATGACCTATAAATACATTTAATATGTAATATGTAATTTTTATATATATTTATGTGTGGAAGTTGTTTTGGAGTAAGGTTAGATCTTCCTTCATTCTCACAAAGATTCTGATGTTCAGTTGGAAAGTGAGTTTATAACCTAGTCAGTAGGTCTCTCTAACTAGTGGCCATGTTCTCCAGGGTTTGGATAGCAAAGCAACTGGTCTCCCGAGAAGGCCCTGCCGAGCAGCAGCTCCTGCAGTACTTTTATACAGAAAGACTAAGAGCCCTACAAAAATCTAGTTCTGGGTTCTAGAGCTATGTTGAATTATGTGTTTAGTGAAGTGCATTGTACAACTTTATTGAGGTGGGCTCTGCTTTTATTTCTGGAGCCAGTAGATCTGATGAAGCTAAGCATCTTGCCCATACTAGCATCGCCTTCTTGGCTAGTTTAATTATGTAACAAATGTAAAGACTATCAAAGGGTCAGTTGCTGATTCTTTGGAAGACATAAAACTTATAGATCTTTTGGTAAAATGAACACTGAAAATTCTATTCCTGTGTCTTTTGATAGTTTGATTGACAATTTCCTTGGGATGTTTGGTCACTCCCCCCTTCATAAAACACTAAATAGAATGGCAAGCTCTAGAACAGAGGGCAATTGTTTCATTTTACCAAAAAAAATAAAAAATAAAAAAAAAAGATTTCTCTGAGACTCCTGTCCCATACCACATGGTACAAAACAGATTGTGGCATGGCATGCTTATATCTATAAACTCCTTCATCCTCATATCTAATACTGCTGCTGGGCACAAAGGAAAAGAATCCTGTTTGTGGAATGAGTCCATCGCTATGTAAATAACTCCTGGGAGGAAAGGCATCTCATGCTTCTATAAGGCTTATCAAACCCTTTCTGGAATGAGAGCAGGCAAAGAACTGTAAAGACATGATATACTTAGGGAACATTTCAAAAGCCAGGACAGCAGTGGGGAGAGGTGGTGAGAGTCAAATTGTTTAAATGGTGGGCCACTCGAGCTGCTGGTCCAAAGGGCTCATCCTTGAGTACGCGAAGGGCTAGGGGCAGAGGAGAGAAGATGCCTGAGATAGTCACTATTTTCCTTATTATTTGGCCCAGGATAGGAGACTGAGTACTTGTCTATAGCTACAAAACAAAACAGAACAAAACAAAAAGGAAGAGAGGCTTTTGAATCCAGTGTGAGGA
Organism: Canis lupus dingo; assembly: GCF_003254725.2. NCBI lineage: Eukaryota > Metazoa > Chordata > Mammalia > Carnivora > Canidae > Canis > Canis lupus. The sequence continues at coordinate 35,412,866 of NC_064243.1, forward strand.
TTTCATAATCATTCCTTTTTTTTTTTCTTGCTAATGTTTGCTTTCACATAATAACAAATCTGTTTATGTCTGCAAAGGATTAGCAGTGGACCCTGCTTCTGGAGCAAAACTCAGACAAGGATTTACTAAATCTTCTAAAAAAGATTAACTCCTAGAGTCCAGGTAAGAAAAAAACAAAAATTAACTTCAAATCCAGGTGTTCCTGACCATTGAATGTGCAAGATACAGTTAGTAAGCCTTTAAGAGAACAAATCCATAGCAGGCAAACCAAAGAGAAATTTGGGTGATCCTTCAGTTGGTTTAATAGAATGTGTGCTCTTGAAACATACTCTTTTGTTAAACATATAGTCTGAAAATGATATTCAGCTTCTGACTCGACGTAACAGGAAAGGGGAATAAGTCCTCATTTTCCCCTGGAAGGCTACCACCGAGTCCCTTTTCCCAAACACATTTCCCCCAAAAGCGACAGTTCCCTGAGATTGATAATGAATAGGGCTGTTATGGAGACTTTTTTCTTGATACTGTGAATTTGTTAGAACAATTAAAAATGTAAAGATGCCTATATTTATTTAACATTCTCAGTGTGGAAAAGGTGAAGTTCTAAAGTAAATGCCCTTTTGTTTGTTTTCAGACTGTCTCCCTTTAACTCATCAACCTGGACAGCTGTGCACCCAGGAACGCCACCTAAGGGGAGAGGAAGGTGGAATAAGCCCATGATTATTCTTGAGACATCATGGAGAACAAGTAAAAATGAGATTCACCTTTTCTTCTTCAATATTCCTTTTAAAATTTTCAAAACGATATTAAACAACACATCAACCTGTATGACAGTGGCTGACTTTTTTTAATTTTTAATTACATTTAATAGGTTTTTAAAGAAATGTCGCTTTGATGTTAGAACCTTTTAGTAAAACAGTCTTTGGAAACGTTTTATTTAGTAGCATTATTTGCTTACTAGGAAAATCGTGTTTTACCTAGCTTCAGTCTGCATAATCTGAAATCTTTGTTTTGCTATTTGCTTCTAATTAATCAGTAAGTACTCCTAGGTTAAGTGTCCATCTGTATGCCATGAAGAATGGTCTCACACCAGTGCACACAGTTTTGGGGGAAACACTGCCATGGAGGGACAAGTTCCAATAACCTTTCTATCCTGTGGGAAGGATATTCTTAAGAGGACTCAGGCTATTTATTTATCACGGCCAAATCAGAAGTCAGCTGCTCATCCCACCATTGGTTTATATGGCTCTGTTGGGAGGTGTTCCTTCTTTCTGGTTGCCTTCCTCAGGGTGAATAAACTCTTTTTGTGGAGTTCTTTATACTTAATTCATGCTTTTTCATGTATGAACTTCTAGTTTTTTCTTGACCTCAGGGAATTTCATGAGTTAAGCTATTTTTCCTGTCTAAATTCAAGTAGGAGAATCCCAACCTACTCCCACTTGTAGTGCAGCAAACACAGCACCTGAAACCCATATGATCAACATTTTTGGGACCTAAAGCTGTTTTATGCTCAGGGAAATCAGTCCTGCAACGGACTGAAGACTACTAAGCCATATAAAAGTATTTGTGGGAACTTCTATTATGGATCTTGGGAGATCTGCTAAGGTGAGCTAGTACTCTCTCTCTCCAGGCTCTGGCAGATGGCCTTCTCTGAGGGGTGACAGCGGATATAGGAATGGAGGTCAGCATCCCAGTGGATTGCTACTGAAGAGGTAAACTTTATTCCTTGGTCTCATTTCCTGCTCCCAGGTTAAATTGTACTTTAAGGCTCTCCCAGGTCAGTTTCATATACTACAGCCAAGCCCCGGGCCACTTGTTGCTGCCCTTCATGGTCCTGAGCTCATTGGTAAGGGCTGTGGGTCAGGGTTTCTCACACTGGCCAATAGGCTTCTTTGATGGGCAGAGGTACTCCAAGCTTCCTTCTCACCAACTACCCCCACCCTTATAAGAGGTAAAACAAACAGGATGGTCAGATTCAAGGGCTCATACTACTTCCTGAAGAAATCCCAATAAGGAATAGATAAATTTCTAATTTGCACTAGAAATTAATGGTAAGGACCACTGTAAAACTGGAACATCGTAGTCCAGGGTAGACTAAACGCCAGTGGCCAGCAGTCTGACACATACATCAGAAATAAATGACATACTATTATGGGAAGATCCAAGAGTTGTATCAGTAAGTTTTAGAAATAAATAGTGCTAGGAACTTAAGTGTATGAGCTTCCGCCTTAAATCTTAATTTACTCAAAAAGGTAGTTCCTAATAGAGGCTGAATAGAAGTCAGAACAGTAGTTTCTGTGGGGGAAGTAATGACCAGGAGGGGGCATGAGGGAGCTGGGGAGGGAGCAGGCAATGTTTTAGATCTCCATCTGCAAGGTCACTCAGGTGCAGTTGTACGCAAAAATCAGTCAAGTCAAGTATGCAGGATTTGTAGAGTTTATTATATGTAAGATATATCTTCATATAGAAAGCCTCTAAACACAAAAGACAAAGGAGCTTAAAAAAAAGGTTAGGTTTTATATTTTTAAAACTCATTAGATACCAAATTCAAGACATAGATTATAGTTACATTGCAAATGTTAACCTTTTTGAATAAAACTAATATTTGACTTAAATGATGAATTTAAAATGCATTTATTGGTGATTAAAAATAATACTTAAGCAGAGTAGTATTTTAAGCCAGACAGAGCAAAGAAATTCTTGTTTAATATATATATATATTTTAAAATTCCAGTAATATTTTCTTAAATTCCTGTTAAAAAATATAATCAATATTAAAGTCAGCAAAATGCTTTTTTTGACTGACGTCTGGATTATTTTACCACTTAACCTGGTTACACAGTGATTTTTTTTTCTGTCAGATGTAACTGACAGCCAGTTTAGTCTTTAAGATAAATGAAGTGATAACTCACATTGTAGCATCTTGTGGAAAATATTCAAACTACATTTAAAATGCTTTTTTAAAATGGAGACGTCTATTATTCCACAAGAAATTGTTTCTGTAAAACTACAGGTTGGCTATGGCAATAGTAACTAAACTACATCCAACCCTGAAGGTAGAAAAATCCCTGAAAAGAAATACACAGCCTAGTTATAATATGCAATATAAAGGTTATTTTCTTATTTTAAAAATTCTCCCATCTTGGAGAAATCCAAACTTTCCATAGTTCCCTTACTAGGCAGTGCCACATAAAATTAGTTAACATTATTATGATCATGGCTTACGATTAAATTCAATTTGACAAACACCTATATATAGCAGCCCTCGTTTGGATGTCGGTTATGACGATATTTGCAGTTCCATTAAAGAATACTTGCTTATTAAATTTGGTACAAAGCATGAACACTCAGGACAGATTGGCACAATACATGCAGTTCGAGAACTCTCTCGTCTCAAGCCAGTCATCATCACTGAATAATCCATATTCCCAGTCCTGCTTTCTGTATCTTTCCTTGTAGTATAATTGATGTTTAAAATGCTTCTTAAAACACCTTCCAGAATAAGAAAAGTATGCTTTAAAAACCAGTCATCTGAATGCATGATGGAAATGAGGCAGGATGGCAGAGCCAGTGCCAGCTGGGAAAACATGGGGGATGGGAGGAAGAGGAAGCTGGCCCAGGCTCATGGTGCTCATGGCTAGTGAGGGGTCTTGTTGTTGTTGCCCCAGACAGCCTAACCTGTGGGGCAGAGACTCCCCAGGCCCCAGGGTGAGAGTGCTATTCCCAAAAGCATTTTGGGTAGCAGGTGGGGGCAGCTGCCAGAAGCCCAAGAGGGGGGAAATGTCCAAAGAGGCAGGTATTGTTAGGTTCACAGCATCCGCAGGTAGCTCCTTGGGCAGGTTTACTTTACCAGCACTTCCCTTAGCCAGATCAAAACCTGGGGTGAGCTTGTGAGGTGACTGAGGCTCTTGCAGAGGCAAGTCCTCAAGCAAATTGATATTGCAAAATCCTTTAGTATCTGTTTTGAGGGGCAGGCTTGCAAGTGGAGAGTATGAGGTAGAACTGGTGTTGTACTTGTGATTCTGGAGGGGCGGGGGAGGAGAGCTGGGAGATGTTACGGGGTGGAGGGGGGCGAGGGGCTCTGGCAGCGGTTGTACAGGCTGGGAGGTTTGATCCGAGGGGTTGTGGGGGTGGCTGTGTACCTCAGCTGGCAAGCTACTTGCAAGCCCGTTCTGTGCAGGAGCTCCTAAAGGGTAAGGAGACAACGGGGCAGCCTTCAATTGAAATTGGGGAGAGATGGAGTGGAAGGTGCTCAGAAGGTCTCCAGACTGAAGACTCTCTTTCATCAGCTCCTGTGAGTGTGTCTTCTTGGTATGTCGTGTGAGGTGGTCTTTGCGCCCAAATCGCTGGGCACAGAACTGGCACAGGAAGTCCTTGCAGCCTGTGTGGACCACCAGGTGGCGCCGCACGTCTTTCCGGGTGTAGAAGCATCTCTCACAGTGGTCGCACTGGTGCTTCTTTTCCTTGGTTCCGCTGGGGGGCTTCTCTTCAGCATGGGCTTTGAGGTGGTCCAGCAGCACCTCCGTGCTCCCTAGCTCCAGGGCACAGACCCCACAGGTGAGGTCGCCGCTGCTGGCCGCATGGAGGGCCAGGTGCCTCTTGTAGCCCAGCATGGTGTTGTACTTCTTCCCACACTCCTCACACCCAAAGGCCATTTTGTTGGGGTCATGAGTTTGGAGGTGGTTTTTTAGGTGGTCTTTCCGGTTGAATGTCTTCTCACAGTGAGCACACTGGTGAGATTTCTGGGGCGAATGGGTAGCCATGTGCCTAGGAGCAGAAGGAAACATTTCGTAATAGACTCAATTTTTTTTTAATAGTCAAATGTGTAGGAATGATAGGAAAATGTTAAAAGTTTTCTCTAGATGCTGGCATAAAAGATTTTCATTTAAAAATAGCTTTTCTGTATTTTCCACATTCTACAAATATGTAACTTTATAATTTAAAAAAAATAGGCACTACTAAAGGTCTAGTACAATTTTCATATCCGAAAAATGTATTTTCCTCATCTACACGAAGATTTCTAAACAAATACATTTAAAAATATGTGATTTTTCAAGAAGGGGTCAAAATGGGTATTCTATAGTCTTGAAAATTCAGTGCTCTCCCAAAAGTGACCCAATTTACCTTCTACACACAACCCCTTACCCACCTTGTGTCCCCTTCCCAGATTTTAGGTTATTGTTCCTAAGTACAATTCCTGCTTGGTCTTTATTGACTGAGGCAAAGAGTTTAGGCCACATAAAGAACACTGAAGTCTATCCTTAACCTCAGAGAGTGTTCAGTTGGACCCAGAACGTCAGCCACCATCTGTGCCCCAAGTCTGAGCCTCATGCTGAAGTCTTGATTCTTCTATTTAGTGCTTTTCTATCAGTTATCTCAGAGGTGTGCAGCCCCTGGCTCCAGAGGCCCCGAAGACAGAATACCTAAAAGAGTTAACTGTCAAAGTGGACGTGAAGCAAACTATGTTGTACTTGCAAGCCACAAGCTGTAATTATGGATGTTGTTTTGGAAGGAAACATGCAGGACTTGGCGTTGTATATGATGCGCTTACTTATTAAAATGAACCTTTTTAAAGTTTTAAGGATGATGAACTTAGGATCTCCTCATATCACTGCATCTTTAAAAACCCACAGAGTTTAGATTTTAGGAAATCAGTGGAACTAAAACAGAAATGGAACTCTGATGGTTTTCCAGACTGATTTGTGCTTTACAATTATAAAACAGGTATTTTGAAATTTCAAATCAACAAGACGACAAAGGCTTATCCTGGAAGCTCAAAGAAAAACTCTCAACTGTTGAAGCAGCTTAGCCCTTCTAGAAAAAGTCCTTTTGAATTGCCAATGAAATTACCAGTGACCTCCAGGAAGTAGGCTGGATCATGAAGAACTGGAGACAGGGCTGCACGCCTCTGAGATGCAATTGAACTTGTGGCTTTGGATACAAAAGAATTTCTAACAACTCATTCTGTAAGAAAAGGATTTAAGTCAAAAGTGTACTAATCATACCTTTCACCCAAACATCTACCCTATATTGTCCATTCCAGATCCCTTTCTAGAGTTAGAATTGGTAAGGGGTCTACACAGTAGCAGCTGTTTTAGAAGCCAGTTCAAAAATACAAAGATGATTTGAGCCAAACTGCCATTTTCTTAAAAATAAAGCAAAACCTTGTATCTCCTGGTTTGCTCCCTTAAAAATATATATATAAATTAGCTGACTACATGCAGGGGATAGAAAGAAAAGGAAGCTCCGCCCTTTCCCTCCAGGACATGAGAGCTAACATGCACAGGGATATGTAAAATGGTACAATGTGGAGGGCCAGGAGCCAGTACGTGGGCATCTGAGATGGGAGAGGATACGGTGGCCCCAGGTTCCACTGTATTGAAATACATTGCAGACGGGGTTTCCAAGCCTCATTAGAGGGCAAACCACCCCCATTCTAATACCAGATATCCACAGATACATCATCAGGAATAAATGTGAGGGGGAACGATTTATAGACGTGGCATTTAAGCTATTTTCTATTCGGTCCGGTGCTAGTGAATACACCCTGGAGTTGTGCCCTGGATTTTCTATTCATGCCTCTCTCTTTTTCTTTGTGGAAGATTGTGATCTGATTCAATTCCATTTATCACCCATGGACAGATCAATGCCAAGTTAACAACTCTGGAGGGTCCTACTCCTGACTACCCAGGAGAAAGGCACAGGTCAACCAACCTCTCCTTGAGCAATAATACCACTTTTCACATTTTACCAGCTGCTGTTTCTCTGAATTTTCTGACTCTCCTTTATCTGGCACCCAATTCTTCCCCTTTTAATCGATCCCTCACTCATGCAACAGTCCTGATCTAGAACATGATCAGCTTATAGCTGAAATTACTTCAACAACTGGTTTCCTCCCCTCAACTTCTCCTCTTGCCTCACAAGCCATGAAACCACAGGTTTTCAGTCTGTGCTTCAGGCAGCGCCAAGGGTGGCACCTGGGTCATGGCCATGATCTCAGAATCCCTCAGGGGTCACTGCGCACATCAAGCCTGGCCAAATCATCTTTTCTAGCCTTCTGCTGTTTCCACCTGTTTCCCCTGCCTGCCGTACTGGGACCCACATTCTCTTTTCTAGTTAAGCAAGTTATTTTCTCCGACCTCTGCCAATAAAACGGCGCTTGTGTTGCAACGGAGGGACATGGAAGGGAATGCTGCCTGTTGTGAAAATTATAGACAAAGAGCCGAAAGCATCCCCCACCATCTAGCCACCCTTCCATTCCGTTTTAGACCTCTGCTTCAAGCCAGAGAGGCGCCACAAGCTGGCGGCCGTGGTGGGGCAGGCAGTTCTTGCAAAAGCACACTGCTTCCCGTTTAGGCCTCACTTCACACTGTTCACTGGGCAAGTTGTTTCCCTTGCTCAGAACCACCAGCTCCTAAATTAATTGCTTAAGACATCTTCAGTGTGGTCCACCACAGTAATCCCACCTAATTCCTGTCATTTCAATCATCTGGTAGCTCCACTGTCTTCAAATACTCATCTGCTGTATGTGTCTCGGTTTGCATTCACTGTCATCACAGCCTCACTGTGGGGGAACTTCAGCAAACGCTGCTTTCAGTGCTCGGGTAAGAAGAATTACCGCGTACATACAAGAGGCTCGTTGCAAAACAGGAAGGCTCTGCAACAAAATCGGTGCACACAGTAGGCACTCAATACTTATACATTTATGGCAACTACATACTGGCCTCTGTACAGAACCCACTGGAATCTTAAAATACCTATGCATTTATAGGCTTATTTTTAAAACTAGATCCTATCACATCATCAGGACAATGGTATTCTAAAGGGCCAGGAGCCTAATTTATATGTTTTTAAAACCTTCAGGTGCCTTCCTCCAAGGGCACTCCAGGATTTAATAATGTGGTCCATGTTAATACCACTCATAGGGGAATCCTCTCTGGCCAGATTTTGACTCTCACCCGTGGTAGTCTGAAAGTTGAAGCTCTGAAATTCACACCATGAGGATTAAAGGCAAATGACACATTTCTCTTAATCAGGTGTCAAAAGCAGCACACGCTCGTGAGGATTCTGCACGTGTACCTCACACACAGCACACAGCATTCAGATTCAACCACTGTTCTCAAGACTGTCACACAACTGAGCAGTGCTATGTATGCTTTGTCTTTTCTAGGATATAAAAACCTTTGGAGGTAGAAGCTACAGCTCATATATTCATTTCTCTCATGGAAGTGAGCAACTAACAGTCATTCAAGAAATAATTCAGACTAAATGTACCTTTTTTTTAAAGGACTGATGTGCTAAAACCATGGTTTTTATCCATCTACATATCATGGACACCTCTGAAAATCAATTAAATGCATATATTCAGCACCTGTACACCCAACAGAATTCCACTTGTAAACTGCCGCTAAGTTAAGAAAAGGCTCCAAACGCTGACACTTGGGAGACGTTGCCTCCTCTCCAACCTCACTGTCAGGATCTGGACTGTTACATCATACTTCATATCCATCAACTTGCCACCTTTCTCTCCTCCAAATTACTATGAACCATCTTCCCAATATCCCAGTCAAAATCATTTTTCACTACTTGGACTCAGTAGAATAAACCATCTGGCACAGCGGATAAGGCCTGTTAGGAGTTGCTTCCTTTTTTGCCTCCATTTTGAGCCTCACCCGTTCCTCTTCCACTGCTACCCTCTCTACTTGTGTGCTTTGAGGGCAAGGTTTCAGGCTTCCCCAGAACCTCCTCTCTGTCCACCTCCTGGTCATTCTTTATGTCACAGCCTAGACTACCTTTCTGAGAAGCCTCACCAGCTCTCATCAAGCTGTGGAGAACAGCTCCCTCCACCTGCATAGCTCTGTCAAAGAACTTACATTGCATTTTAGTTGTGTTTGCCTGACTATCTCTCTAGCATGGGTCTTTTCATCTCTCTGTTTTTATGCCTGGCATATCATAGGATCACAGGAAATACTTGTTTAAAGAATGAACTGACGCTACATGCAAAAACTCTCCCAGAAAACCACATTAAACAGTGGAGTGTTAAGGGCTAAAGTGCATCCGCATCCTGCATCCACTTTCCCTTGCAGTGTCTGGTCAGAGGGCTAGCTAAGCCATTTAAAGGTATGTGTAAAAGTGCATACCTTTTCTAGAGCCTCTCACCTCATTAATTTATATCTGGAAATGAAGGCTTTGCCACAGTCTGGCTGCAAGCACTTGTAAGGTCGCTCCCTGGAGTGGGAATAATTGTGGATAGTGAACTTCTCCAGGGTGAGGAACGTCTTGCCACATAATTGGCAGGGATAGGTGGCCATGGGCTTTACTTCTCACACCTTCCTTTTCAGATGCGCTGACCAAATGCTGTGCCATTTAAGCACAAATGGAAGGATGGTGCTGAGCACATCAGCGGAGCCACGGCAGCCTGAACTCCAGACCAGGGGAGAGGCAGTGTCGTGGTCCTGGGCCTGGTTCTACCCAGATATGGGCCTCTCAGTTACCATGAGCTTTGCTTCCTGCTTTCCCACATCCCAATTTATATATGCAGTCTCAGGCTGGGAGGAGAATGTCGGAGGCACAGATGAGGTTCCAGGAGCAGAAAGGTAATCTGCATCACTAGAGCTGGCACATGTTCTGGATCACCAGACCATCTGTGGAAAGAAAAGGAACAGTTTTTTTGGATTAGCCACTTGGAAACAATGCTCTTCCTCCCCTACCAGTTCAACATCAACTACCCAATCAACATGGTTCTTTAAATGGTTCCAGTGTAGGACACAAGTCTCCCTCCTCCAGAGGTCCTTCTGCATGTGAGTCCTAAGTGGCGAGGAGGCCAGCACAGTGTTTTGATGGTACATGAAGCACGCTTTCCTTTTGACAGAGACAGCTATTTCCATAGACACAGCATTATCTACTTCAGATCATGACTTCAGGTCAGTGTGAGGTTCATTCAACCAATTCAAAGAAGAAGAAAAAAATCTCCCTCATGCATTAGTGGTTTACTGCTACAGAAACAAAAGTCATCTCTGCTTATTCAAACTGTGGGTTATTCCTCTTTGCTCATTGTTAGCAGAGCATACGTTGTTATCACACCTGTTTAAACTTCCACGGGATGAGATGAAATAATTTGTATACATCCAAGTTAATTTGTTTGTAAGGTTACCATGCTGAAGGTCTCAACTCTCTGGTGTCAACAAAATGTGAATAAAGCCAGTTTAGTTCACTGATGCAGTGCCTTTGGAGGGGAGACAAAATATTCCCACGGAAACAATGGTGGCTGGGCTGTGGTCAGAGGTGTAGGTATAGCATCCTCTAGTGAATTGTTCTCCTAATCTCTTCTCCTTTGTTTATGGGGACATTTCCTCATTCCGCAGCCCCACCCTGGAGGGCCACTTCGAGGAGGTGGGCCTGCTTTTTCCTCCAGCCTCAACCTGTCTCAAACCAAAACTGCCACCACACTTCCAACCCAGGCAAGTCACCCAAACCCAGGCTCTTCTTTTTCTACCAGTGAACCATCTTGTGAAGAGGCTGAAGAGTCTCTGGCAGTCCTGAACAATGCAGAAAACCCTGTGACTCCCTAGAATCCTGGACTTTTCTAGAGAGAGTAATTCTCAGGCAAGTGGATGCTAACCTTTCAAGTGCCAATACTCAAAAAAAAAAAAAAAAAAAGAGTACTATATATTTACATTAAACACACTAGAGTAGCTTCTGTACTCAGGCCAGCCTTTTCTGAGCCTTGCCAAGTAAGCAGAGCACTCACGGGTAAAGGGAGAAATCACAGCAGGTCTTCAAGTGCTTGTTTCCTGCAGACATTCATTTACTGTCCAGTCTTTAGAGGTGCTCTTTATTGTTAAAAGTTCATTTTTACTTACCTTTTCACGGTTACTTTCAGATCAGAAAGCTGGAGTCTACGCTAGGTGAAATTTTACTGTCACAATAGCTTAAGCATCTTTAAACATACCCCCTCACAGCACATGTACACAGGAAAACAGACATTCCTTTTGGAGTGGGCAAAAACTGCAGCAAACTTCTTGTGCTCCTCATCAACTAGCTCAGATGTGTTTAGCGTCCAGTCAGAGTTAAGGAGCCAGCAGCAGGCAGACAGCCCTCACTATCCTGCCCCACCTGCCTGGAACTCTCAGAGCCGATGTGCGCACTCTGACCTGCAGCTTCAGCTCTGATCCAAGGCTGGCAACATGGGTGTTCTCAGCCAGCATCTTGGCACCAAACTTTCCTTCTGATGGCAGCACACACATCCCTTGTTCCTCTGTCACCAAGTGTGACTTGAACCGAGATCATCATCCCCAACTCCTCGTTCCCTCCTAGTACTGCAGTTCATGCCCGAGGCCCTCCTCTGAGACATCCCCAACAACTGTGGCCATAGACCAAATGACTCCTTCCAGGAATGCTATTCTGTGTGGCCGAGTTTCTGCTGCCAGGTCTCATGATGTGTCCTACTTCTCATCCAGCTTAAGTCTGGCCGTAATACTGGTCCAGCTATAAAAGTCCCACAATTTATCATTGTCATTAAATGCATTCACTTGAAATTTGTGTTCTTTCCAGGTCAATCCAAAAAGCTGAAAATGTACACACAGTATGAAATTTGAAATTTATCTTTTCCTTGTTCTCATTATAGCTGAACTCAGAATAACACCAGGCCCTCAGGAGAACTGGTGTGGTGGTGGGGGATTTCTTTCCCTTCCACCAACCCCCTGCATACACTTCTTTCAACTCTGCTCACTAAATTCATTCTCCCCACTCTTGCTTTAGGAGAGATGAGCAGTATGTCCAAGAGAACTTTCTGTGATGATGGAAATGTCACACACATGACGGCAACTGAACACTCAAAGTGTGACCCTGAGAAACTGAAATTATTGTTAAAATAGCCCCATGTGGCTAGTGGCTGCTATACTAGGTAGCATAGCTCAGTTTCACACTCAAGAGAGAGGAGGGCAAGGTTCTGCTTTCCTTCAGACACAACTGCACTGCTGATTCACTCTCAGGTGTTTCCCTGAAGCGTGGGAGGGGTTTACGTAGAACAGGTCAGTTGTTCTTTGAATACCGTGGAAAGATGCCCCAGTTCAAATTCTAGTTTGCCCATTTGTTAGCTACATCTTGAGTGTGTTTCCTCATTTGTGACACCACCTGATGCATATAATGGGCTGTTGGGGGCAACCAGCTGGAACAGCAGGGATGTGAAATACGCGGGTAATCTAAAAACACACCACACAAATATAGGTTGTTTATGAAACACTGAGATTAAAAGTAGAAGCCATCAGCTGCACAACTGGCACAGGGTTCTAGCCACTCAGCTATGGATACGAGGCAAACAACACACATGTTCCCCCCCTCTACATAACCCACCATCCGTTTTTCACAGTGGGAATAATTCATAGTAGTCTGGAAAACACATATGCTCACACATGCAGAAAAGACCTATGACATTGCAAGTAAAAACTAGCATTCTTTGTTTCTCAACAGGTATCAACTTTGGCTGATAGCTTACCAACACACCAAGATTACAAAGGAAAAAGTAAGATCTATTCAACTGAAACTTAAAAAAAAAAAAAAAAAAAAAAAAAGCACTAAATAAATTTTTCCCAGATCCTTTTTCCAGCTACCAAAGTTCAACAGTCATGAACATCATTACCTACATTTTCCTTGACCCTTCAAAGATGGTAGGTATATAATCAGCGATTTTTAGACTTGGCATATTTTATTTAAACGTGACACCTATTTCCTCTCTGTGTTCCTATGGAACTTTTAAAGAAAAAAATGTCACTTAAACATTTTTATCCATAGTTCATTCATGAATGTCTTTTCCCAAGACTTTGTATGTTTTAGGTCTATGTGTTAAATACACCTAGCCTAACACTAAGTGCAAAGTTGGTCCTCAAATGTTGAGCTGAATTAATTATATGATAATGAACATTCTTTAATTTCTTCAGAAAGTTTTTAATGATGAATTCAAATTCACAAATGGTTTTAATATTTCATTCACCATGACTGTGTATTTCATTAATGTGGACCTTCAAATATAAATATTTACACTGTTTTCATGATGTTATCACAAACTCCTATAAAAATAGTCTTTCTCAACAGACTACAAATTCATTGTGGCTGAGGATCAAAGCTCAGCTATTTTTAAAAAAATAAACCGTGTGGATAATACAACGTCCCCCATCACCATGTACATGACCAGTACTGGCTGGTTGCCGCTGATTCCAATCTTTGGTTGAAACCTGATGCGCTTTCTGGCCACATCCTTAAAACAGACTTGTGATTAACTTTCTATTATCTGGCAAACCATCAACAATCCTAACAGAGAACTGACAAAGGGATGGTCCCGATGATAATCCGTCTATTCTGTGACTTGACATATAGATTGCATTTGAGTCTTAAATATGGTAATATCTCAACACCTGTCACCCTGGAGAGATAGTAAGTCTTCCCCCAAAACATCTCAGGACATAATTTTCAATCCCCTTGATTCTAAAAATACTGAGTGAGTGATACAGATCTGCCAGTATGCCAAAGAAGGCTTGTGCCATCTGCTTCATTCTGTTCATGCTGATTATTTTGGGGATGAGGGAGGATCAGATTGGAATAAGAACATATATATATATGGCAACAGCGAGGAAAGACTGTGTTCCCTGAGAGCGGGTGGTAGATGATGGTAGAGGTCAGAGCACAAGTGTAGTTCTAGGATGTCCCTAGTGCTGCGTAACACAATCATCTAATGGGGGACGACAAATGTTCTACAACATTCTCAAAATAAACTATGACTTCTGGCTTCTATTTCCATTGTGCCCAGTGACACAATGCAAAGCCCATTTTTGAGAGGAAACTGAATTTCCATTTTTAATCTTCCAGCATGGGTACTCTAAGCTTTTTTTTTTTTTTTTTTACTCCATTCATCACCATTCCTTGTGGGTAAGAAGGTTCTGCTCCAAACCTTCTCCTGTGCCTCATATTCCCATAACTTGGGACTGTTTTCACATAAATGTGTCAAAACCAGTTTTAAAAGGGCATCAAGTTTCTGTCTTCTTCTTACACTCACAAAATATGAAATAGACAATCATGGAGCGGGGTGGGTGGAAATTCATTGCTTATTTGTCTCTAGGAGCCCTTAGAGAGGGTCCTTCTCTTAGTATCAGTTCTTTGAAGGACTTTGGTAGCAAGTTTCTAAAATCAACAAAAAAACTATCCAGAAACATCAACAAGATGAAGAAGATTCTCAGAACCTCTAGGTTATTATTTCTTATTACACACATGCATTATAAAATTTGGTAGGTATTGTATCTGTGCAAGTATGGCAGAAGAGTGGGGGCTCAGTATATGGTCTAATCAGCAAAACAGGTGCTCATGGGGCAGGACTAACTTGGTTGAGGATAACAGATGTGAGGCCTTGATAAGTACCTTACCAGATGGCCGTGGCTGGGTTTTCACTCTTAACTTAGAACAGGGGTTCGTAAGTGGCTGTGAATTCTCTGAAATTCTGTATAAGACGAGGAGGCATGTATACTGGAGTTCTTATGGGGAGAGGGACCAAACTTTCTTCAGATTTGCTAAAGATTCCAAGATTCAAACAGGTTAAAGGCATTGACTTAGATGAAAACAGGAAAAAAAAATCCCTTTGTGCTATCAACTCTGTGTTCACAAAGTCATTGATATTTCCTAATCCATGGGCCATATATTTTGTGTTTCAATCACTGCATCTTATCAGATTAAAGCAAAAGAAAAACTGAAAAAGTTTTATTAATAACGTCCTTCTAGAAATTCAAGCAGTTAACAAATTTCATTTCAAATATGGCTATGCGGGGGGGGTGGGGGGGGAGTGGCTGGCTGGCTCATTTTGGTAGAACATGTGACTGTTGGTCTCGAGGTTCATGAATATGAGCCCCACGTTAGGTGCAGAGGTGACTTAAAATTTTTTAAAAATTAAAAATAGATTTTAAAAATATGGCTACAGAAGAGAACTCAACTATCACGTAAGACAAGCCTACCTGCTGCCTAGAAGAGGGCAGGCTGCCCCCAAGATCATGGGAGTTCATTTGTCGGCACCTTTAAAATCTTTTATATGAAAAATGTCTGTGTGTGTGTGTGTGTATATTTATCCTCAATAAAGTATTAAGACAGCATCACTAAAATCCACTAACGCCCAACTGGCAGCCGGTGAAACCAGCCCCTTGCCATGGCTGCACACCTCCTTCCTACCAAGGCCCGAGGGCAGGCCACCCGCTAGTTCCTTAAGGAGCTACGTTCTGTCAAGCCCATGCTTCCCCATCATGCACCGTCCTAGGATAGCCTGATGCCCACTGCCCACCTGGCAAACTCCTGCTTCGCCCTCTCACTCCCTGGCAGAGGACTGAGTTCCTTCCCTGCTTGGGGAGATGGTGAGTGTGGGACAAGGGATTAGAAGTCCAGCTGAAACCTTGGGGGCTTGGGCTAAAGACGCTGTGGAGGAGGAAAAAGTAGCTCACAGAAAACCAAACTAGATTTGTTTGGGGGAGATTCTACCTCCACCAAAGTCCTCCTGGGTTCCTCCAGAGCTACTCCTCTACAGACTATGAGTCATCTCCAGCTTAGTGCCTGAAACCACTGGCCTCCTCCGATGGGCAGCACTGACTCCCCTGGCCTGGGCTCTGCTCTGCGGAGAACCACCACCTGCTGAACCACAGGGTTTGCTGCCTACTGACTTTTAAATTGTTATCGTAAGAGACTTAACTTTGTTAAGTCAATGACTAAGCTCTTATTTTCCTCAAAACAAGGCCTAAAATACACAAAGCCGAAGTGACTTATTTATCTAATATTCAGAGAGAAAATTAATGAGAAAGCTCTCTGGTTGATTAGACCACAGCTTTAGAACATCAAATCTATGCACTAGACAGAAAATGTCAATAAGGACAGGGTGCGAACTTTCTATTTACAGACAATTGAGTAAAATCTAGTTAAAGATGGCAAATTGAATAAAAGTGTGTAGCTCCAATCTCTCCCAAAACCCTACTAAAAGAGTATTAATTCGATTTTTCAAAAACACAGCCTAAGATAACAGGAGAGGAAAAAAACTGCAATAAAATGTTGGGAGCTGGAAAGCAGGTAAACAAGCAGTAACTGGCTTTGCAGTCCTCAGAAAGCTCAAATCTAAGCCAGTAATGAAAAGCTATGAAGCAATCTGATTTACCCTGCAGAACCCATCAGAGTCTGAGAAATATGGGCACTAAGTAACTCTGGACGAGGGAGTGAGAACAGAAAAGAGTGGAAAGGTTTGTTGGTGAAGCATTCGGCCCTCTGACCCCTCCCGGTAGAGAGTATGGGGGTGGGGCACCCTGCTGAAACCAGGGTCTTCAGTGAAGTTTGTATACTTGCCCTATCTGGCCATCGGAACACGGGCAATCAGGCCTAGCCCCTACAGGAGAATGGAGTCTCCTCTGGTAAAGCCGACCTCCAGCCCAAGAGAAAAGAGCTAATTATAAGGGCAAATGGCAGTACCTGGGTTTATCTGCATTAACTCACAACAAGCCCTATTTCAGTACAGAAAGCTTCCAACAGCTTTTTAATGGCTCCACTCATAAGTCAGCTGACTGTTGAGGATCACCAGAAATCAGAAGAAAGTATCTAATAAGAAAAACAGAATAAATAGAAAAAAGCAGCCAGAACAAAGATGACGACTCTACGGGGAAAAGAAAACTTCAGAAACAACTGTAAATACCCTAAGAGAGATCCCTAAAAGAACTGTAAACACACACACACACACACACACACACACACACACACACACGAAGATTTTTTTAAGAAAACAGGAAAAAAAGGGGGGAGGGGGGAGTCTGGGTAGCTCAGTGGTTGAGTGTCTGCCTTCGGCTCAGGGTGTGATCCCAGGGTCCTGGGATTGAGTCCCATATCATGGAGCCTGCTTCTCCCTCTGTCTATGTGTCTCTGCCTCGCTCTGTGTCTCTCTCATGAATAAATAAATAAAATCTTAAAAAAAAAAAAACAAAAAAAAAACAAGAAAACAACAGAAAAGGCAGTAGCAAGGGCAAGACCTCAGGAGCAGGGGCAGGGGCAGGGGCAGGGATCTGAGTCAAACTCCCTAAGGGAGCATGAGCATCTGAGAATCTTTGGAAACTCTGCTGATGATTCTAAGGCACCTTTGTTTGCCAATGTGGCTTCTTTTGAGGGAACCTGCTATTTTTACATGTTTGCTCCTCCTAATGTTCCCTAGTGATTAACACCATGAAGCAACCTTTTATAAACCAGCTAATATAACCCAGAGACTAACAATAAAATCATTCATAGGTTAAATGGTCAAAAATGTACTGCTAAACAAAAAAACAGAGAAGAGGTAATTTTTTAAGTTAATGAAACAGCTATCTTCATTATATGATAAAGGTATCTATTAAACACAGCACCTTGTTAAATATTTGTACTAGAATAGACCTAAAATAAAGCTATAAAAAGAGATGAAAGATACAAAATTGGAAGGGAATTAATCTTTCATTATTTATACATGATTGTCTACACAGAAAACTCCAAAGAATCCACACACAGAATAACAAAATTAGAAAGTTTGGCAAGATAGTTCTAAAAATCAAAATACAAAATAACTATTTCTAAATGCCAATAGAGAAATGTAATTAAAAATACCATATACATTTGTCACAAATAAAGATATCTAGAAATAAATCTAACACAAAGTTACCATACACTTACAGAGGAATTTTTAAACTATACTGAAAGACAGTACAGAAGGCCTAAATAAATGGAGAAATATACCATGTTCATGAATAGGGAAATACAGATAGAATTATTTTAACATCGACCGTTGTTTCCATATTTATATATTAATTCAATGAAGTACTAATAAAAATTCAACAGGGTTCTTTGATAGAACCCTAATCATTCTAAATTTTACATGGAGAAGAAAAAGTCCAAGGATAGCCAAGAACTTCCCAGTCCTATTGGATCATATTCATCATCATACAAAAAGACCATGGTATCTCCCAAAGAAGAAAAAGGTAAGAGATAATAGATAAAAGTTTTGTTTTATTTTAAAGCTACTGTAATTCAGGCAGTATGACATACTGAGGCTCAGGATTAGACAAGTGGACCAATAGAGTAGAATGAATAGCCAAGAAACAGACCCACCCTTGTATGGAAACAATATATGATGGGGCTTGGACAGCAATCACTGGGGAGAGAATAAAGTACTTAATAATTGATTACCTAATTATTAAGAAAATAAGGAAATTGGATTCCCATCATGCATCTTATATAAAAATTCTAGCCAGATTACAGGCTTAATGTTTAAAACAAAACTTTAAAACTTCAGGCAAGAATTTTTAATTTTTTTAAATTTTTTTTAAAGATTTTATTTATTTATGAGAGACACAGAGAGAGAGGCAGAGACACAGACAGAGGGAGAAGCAGGCCCTATGCAGACAGCCTGATGTGGGACTTGATCCCAGGACTCCAGGATCATGCCCTGAGCCAAAGGCAGACGCTCAACCACTGAGCCACCCAGGCGTCCCCAGGTAAGAATTTTTTAAAAAGGCATTTCATAGAAGGGGAAACTCAGATAATTAATACACAAATGAAAATATGCACAATTTTATCCAGGTGAGATTTCTTGGTCCATCATTAAAACAATTTCCCTATACTCTTCTACTCAATGGGCCTTCCTTCCCTCTTCATTCTACTTGGCTGGCAAAGCCACAATCCTGATTAACCTATTTAATCCCTGACCAACCCCACCTTAACTCTTGGCATGTCTTATGCCCCCTTTCCCTGCCCCCCCCCCCTTTTGGTAACATACTTACCACATCTGACATTTTCTGTTTTTTTTTTTATTTTTTTTTAAGATTTTATTTATTTATTCATGACAGACAGAGAGAGAGAGAGAGAGGCAGAGACACAGGCAGAGACACAGGCAGAGGGAGAAGCAGGCTCCATGCAGGGAGCCTGATGTGGGACTCCATCCGGGGTCTCCAGGATCACACCCCGGGCTGAAGGTGGCGCTAAACCACTGGGCCACCGGGGCGGCCCTCTGTTTTATTTTTTAATACCCACCCACCCACCCACCCACAAAAACACACTGGAATGAAATTCAATTTTTAAACCAATCCTGTTGGCAAAAAATTAGAAAATCGAGCAAAACTGAGTAATACCTCATGAAAGTGAAAAAGACAATATACAAGCCTGGAGCCATGGACAGGTTATGTGCTTTCAAAGATGCTCTTCCTTAGGATTTATCAGATATAATTAAATCGCTCTACAAAGATTTATGAATGGGGAAAAAGTGAAAATAATTATCAAAATTCAAGGTGGGTAAGGAATACAGATGTTTAAGGTGTGATCATCTCTTGCTTGAGAGATTGAGAGGTTTCATGGAGAAGTCAAAGTTAAAGCTGAGCCTACAGGACTACCTGGTGTTTAAGTGGGGAGGTGGTCTATTTCAGACCAAGGGAATGAAACAGCATAGAATACTTGAAAATATGTAGCACAGTAGGACTGGAACATGATGCAAATACGGGGGCACTGTAGATAAACAGGCCAGAGAGGGAGGCAAAGGCCATATCATGAAGGTTCAAGGATATACTGCTTCATCCTACCATGGTAAGGTGGGTTTTGTTGTTGTAATACTTTAGTAGATTGACTAACCTAGTTAAGGCTTGCCATTAACTGGGTTTATTTGTCAGTGCAAGTGAAGGAGGTAGAAAGAAAGGGGTAGAAGGAAGAAGACAACAAAACATGGTCTTCTCCACAGGAATGGGAAGAAATGATGGGAAGGGCATATGTATAGGGATCTAAGTCTCAAGAAGCAAGGACAACCCAGGACTGATACCAAAGAGCTGGGGAACAGGAATCCATTATAAGCAATGGGTTTGTCATCAGATCATACTTTGTGATAGTAATTATGGCAGAGATATGTAAGATATACTGGAGAGTGGTAAGACTAGAGGTAGTGAGACCACTTTGGCTTCTGCCACTTCTCAGAAGAGGTAACGGTGACCTGGAAAGAAGAGAGGGCAGGTTGAAATGATACTTTGTAAACAGACTAGTTAGATTAGGATTCAGGTTAGGTCATAGAAAAGAGTTGACTATGGTGGCAGAGAAGGAAAGGAAGGTGGAGTCCCAGAAGAAAAGTCCAGCCAAACATATGCATGAGGAGCTTAGTCTTAGGCCCGTTATCCTAGCACAGGGGTCATGCTACCACTACTGCTCTCCCTGTCGCTCGATTTTAGTAGATGTGCTCTGCCAAGGCAAGCACTAGTTTTAGACATGTTCAACCTAATGGTGCCTCATCGACACTGAAGTCAGTGAGGAGACCTATGCATGAAGGAGATACTGAGGCTCTTTTCTAGACCAAGTACAGCTATGAACCCTTTGGCTGGAGGAAAGTGGATACCATTCTGAATTTGGCTTCTGTGAGGACTTTGTAAGTTACTCAGAGCTCTACATGGGTGGCCTCAGATCCTGTCATTAAGCCCACTTACTCAACCTTGATCACCAATGTTTGTCCTTCCCAGTGTCATTTGGTAAAGTAGGTTGTCCTGGGGGCAAGGAGGACTTTTTTTTTCTTTATGGCAAGTTGTAGCTAGACTGATCTTCCCTTAGGATATCTATTCTGCACTGCAGAACAGGGCGGAAGCAGGCTTGTGGGGACATGTAATTCTTAGATGTTCCAAGGGCAGAAGAAGCCTTCTGCTGCTAAATTCCCCCACTTCCTCTAGGATAAGGGAGTATAGTGACAAGTCTACGATAAAAATAAGCAAAATGAGAATTAAATTTGCATGAAAAAACTTGATGTTTCAAAATAATTTCTAGATGGTTACAGTATAAAACAGGACCCCAACACCTCAATATCCCTGTTTGGTTCCCAGTCTAGTGGGAAAAAGTAGGCTTTTTACCGTGGGAACCTTTCTTTGTTACAATGTCTTTAGCAGACTGAAGAGCTATCTAATCTATTTAAGAGTCTAGGTGAACCACTGTGACTCTACATGGACAGGGGTGAGAAAGGTGGGAAGAGAAGAGGTAGGAGACAGCACTTCTAGAGCGCTGTCTCAACTGGAACGGGAGGAAGCTTTAAGGAGCAATGAAAAAGGCAGAAGACCAGGAACATGAGCCTCAAAGAGCCACGGAAAACTAAGAGAAGCCACTACGCAGGGGGAAAGACTGCTGACAAGGGAGCCAGTCTCCATCACAGTGGAGGCTCCTCCCTGATGCAGATCTGTAAGCACCCCAACCTGCACAGAGTAAAGCAGAGAGGTTCCCCAGACAGGGCCACAGCACCGCCCCAAAACGGGTCACACAGCATGATGCTGAAATCTTCCGCTCCCTTCCTCTTCCCACCACCTATGCGATATATTTAAATACAGACATTTAGGAAGAATATCCAATGTCCACAAATAAGCAAAATAGACATGTGCTTCCAGAGAGGCAAGTGTGAAGTCCAGGGCTGGTTCTCACGCTGAGACAGACAGACCTGGTCTCATGAAGACCATTAATGGACTGCAGGTAGCATGGTGGGCATGTGGGGCAGACAGCAGTCCTGAAATCCACACGAGAGCTTCTGGTATTAGGAGAAGATTTTCTAGTCATTAAAGTCAGTGATGGGGACTATTCTTTTGTGACAGCTGAAAATAGATCCCCCTCCTCCCTCCCAACAAGCCCTCTGCAACTGGCCTTTCGGCCCTTCTAGGCTATGCTTCTATAGCTGACAGCCAGTGATCTCTTTTCCTGGGTCTCGGAGAGTAGGGCTTGGAGGGCCCAAACTCACCTAATTAGTGGCTGGGCCTATTGTCCTAATACAGTTACCATTCTAGGGAAAAGAAAAGCCTGGTTCCTTCCCAGGAAGTGTGTGAGGGTAAAGGCTCGTACTAAGGAAAGAAAGAAAAAAAGCATACGAGTCACACTGGTGACGGGAAGCCAGATTTCATGAGTTAAAAATCTCTTGAGGGAAACATAAAAGCTACAGAAGGTCTAGAAAAGATGCCCAAGACTTGGACAGACTGATTCTGAAACAACAGCATCTCCAAATAAATAGAAAAAGGCCCACAAACAGGTAACACTATGTCAGTAAAGTATCTCTGGGTGGCAGAATGAGAGAGGACTTCTGAAAGGCTGTACTTTCTAAATTGTGATACTGGCCACCGAGGTGAGTCTCAGCACACCAGGTGGGTGAGGTGTACTTCAGGCAGAGAGAAGAACAGGTGAAAGCAGCGACCCCGCAGCAGTACAGGTGGCACAGGGTGGTGCAGGGGGACGCAGGGGGGCTCAGGGCAATGCAGGGCACCAGGAGACGTCCTATGGGCAAAGCCAGCAGGAAGGCAGGTGTGAGGCCAGGGGAGGAGCGGGAGATGGACCTGGGAAGGAGGCGGTGCCTGAGCAGCAGGCAGAGGAATCTGGGCTGTCCTGCAGGTTGCAGGGGCCAGTGAAAGTGAGGACGCTTCCATCAACAGATTCCTTTACACAGGAGCAAAGTTACAAGTATTCACTTATCCCTCCTCACTGGACAACCTCCTGACCCTGAGGGAACAGCAGATTCAGAAGTACTGTTCTGAAACTCTACATGGTTCTTTTTCACATGATGAGCCTGATACCAAATCTCATTACCCAAATGGACCCGAATATAATTGGCAATTGGTATATGACAACTTACATTCTTTTCTTCTCTAAGTTTTTCCAACAAATAAGCATCCAGAATTCAGTTTACTATGAACTATTTAAGAGAATGGGATCCCTGGGTGGCTCAGCAGTTTAGCACCTGCCTTCGGCCCAGGGCGTGATCCTGGAGACCTGGATGGAGTCCCGCGTCAGGCTCCCTGTGTGGAACCTGCTTCTCCCTCTGCCTGTGTCTCTTTCTCTCTTTCTCTCTCTCTCTGAGTCTCTCATGAATAAATAAAATCTTTAAAAAGAGAGAGAAAAAAAGGTAGACACACTGCACCCATTCCATCGCTCACTTCCCTTCTTCCGGGAGCATGTCTGCCCACCTCTGAGGGCACACGTCCTGTTTATCAGACAAAATGACTACACAATGTGGGAGGGAGAATGTTCTCTTTGCCTTTCTATGCCACATCCAATAGATTCAAATGATGCAGAGCAAAGCTCTTCACCCAGAAATACTTAAATTGAAATATTAAAAAAAATGTATCACCAGTCCTTTAAAATGACTCCAAGTTGTTCATTTTTTTTCTTTATAAGATGTTACACATTTCATCAGGTTTCCATTTTAAAAGGCAAGGGCACTGGAAAGATAGGGCAACTTGTCCCAGTTCCTGCACTGGCTTCTCTGAAAGGGAGAAAGGAATGTCGGGGGAAATGGGGGCGAAAGCTTCAGAAGAGAGGAACACTGGCAAGCTGGGCCGCCTCTCCTTTTCACCTTAAGTCTTTTCTCTCCCCCCATTCACAGCTTTAGGTTCTTTGTTTGTTTAACAAACCATTACAATCATACCCAGTTCAATGGGGAGGAATGTGAACTCTCTAAGTAGCTGTCCTGGCAATCCACATGTGTGGTCCACCCCACAGCCCATCCCCGGGCGGCTTCCCTGTGCGCCTCTGTGCTCCCAGTGCCCCAGAGGCCAGGCACCTTGCTCACAATGAGCCCAATTTCCCCTGCCGCATGCTTGCTGCTCCTTCCCAGTAGCCTATAGCGATGTCCCAAGTTGCTCCTCCTTCCTGGCTTGCCTCGCTACTGCACTGGCCCTCCTGCCTGGGCTTGTCCAGTTCTGCTCCTGAGCCCGAAGCTGCCTGGTGTGGCGGCCACCCCCTACCTGTCCTTCAGCCCACAGATTCACCACCGACACGGAGCTGACCCACTCCAGGGTCTTCCTGGTAATCATGCCTACCCTTTCCAATGTCAATCACTCAGTAAACCCCTCCCCTGCCTAACTGGAACTGGTAGTGCCTTGCTATGTTCCTAGTAGATACATTGGCCATGTTGGGATAAATGTTAATGTCTTGGCCAATGAATCAAACTACTTTTTAGTCAGATCATATTTAAAGGGAACCACAATCACAGTTAGCAAAATGATGGTCTATTTTAGTTGGACTCATAAAGTCTTCTGCAGCCCCATTAGAGAAAAGGGCATCTTTATCCCCCATCTCACAGATGAGAAGACTAAGGTTTAGAAACTGACACCTGCCCACAGGCACTGCCTGATAAGATCCTGCAAGTGATGTTCTGTACACAGCAGAGTGCCTGAACACGAGTGCCCCACAGGTGCTAGCTTCCACTGACATCACTACTGCAGATAATGATGATGAGAACCAGAGACCAAACCCAGGTGGTCTGAGCTAAGCTGAGTGTTCTTCCCACTCATACCCTGTCATCCTTCCAGGTTACACTGTCTACATGAGCAGCAGACTTCGGCTTTTCCTCCAAATAAAGGCCAGAATCTGGAGCTGGATTCCCTGGTGCCACCGGCCCGTGACCAGCCTCTTCCTCTGGCCAGTAAGTTGACATGTGCCACAAAGAGGAAGACACCCTTTCCCATATCTCAGGTACCCAAGTTAGGTCAGGGCAGCTTTAAAACTCTGGAACTGACAGGGATGTCTGCAGAAAACTCCACAGACCTGAAGGAATTACCACGATGAGGCTGGGGGTGAGGGCGAGGGCGGCAGAGAACAGGAAAGGCTATCAACAGCAGCATCGGAGTCCCTGGATTATGTGGTCTACTAATGCTTTTAAAAAAGAAACGGTAAGGAGAATGCTGTTATATTTGGCAGTTTAAGGGGGAAATGTATTTATCCTCTACTAGAACCTTTTTGAAAGACCTGGAACCTTGGGTCTTGACTTTTACTCTGTATTTCCAAGTAATTGCTCTGTAAACATACCCCAAGAGAAATAATTTGAAGAAACCACCACAGTTTGCGTACCTACTCGGCGACAGGAAACATCAGCTTCCAGCCGGTCACGCAGTCCTCTCAGAAGCTTGTGTGAGGATTCAAACCTGTAAGAAGAGATCTTGCACATCTTCAGTGAATGAAGCTAGGAGAACATTCCCCCCACCATGTTGCAGCCTGAGCTTCACTTCAACACCACATATACACAACTGGTAATGTCTACAGATTTCTGACTGCCCTTTCATGCATTTTCAGAGATGACAGACTAATTTTAAACTTTAAGATCCTGTAGTATCACACCTCAATAGACACAGCACCATTAATTTTTAAATGTCTCAGATCTACCAGATGGCAAAAGTCTTAAACATTTAGAAAATCTGATATATTTCACAGGTATGATAAAGTTCATAATGCTGCAACTTAAAGGATTTGCAATCTGTTGTCATGTTGCCCAAGAAGATCTTTAAGTATTTATATTACATCTTATGTCCTAATGGCAACTGGATTAGAAAAACCCTGAAGTTTTCCCCTGCTTTCTGCAAGTAGGAAAAAATAAAACAAAACAAAAACAAAAAACCGTGAACTTGTTTACATAAAATATTCAAAATACCATGCAGAGGAAATGGTATTTTTTTTAAATCAACAGTATTAGAATACCATAAAACAAGTATGCAAATCTAGGCAATGACAGAACCGGAAACAAATCATGAATTGAAAAAAGTCAGCAATAACCAGTAGGCATTTGTTTTCAACAAAAGCTTCAAAGAAGCATACAGGTTCACCAGATGTACAGGCCAAAAAGGCTGTTGTCTCTACACTGAACACACGATTCAGTGGTTACACAATTCGAAGTTGGCTATGCACTAGAATTGCCAGATAAATCTTTTAAAAATACAGATTCCTAGGCCACAGTGCAAAGCAGCACAGACTGACACCACATCACTTTGGCCCTGGGAGTCTAGTTTCAAGTCTCCTGGAGCCAAGTCTGCAGCCAGCTTTGCACCACTGATCCCTGGTGACCATTTGGAAACCAGTATCTCTGCTCACCGATTACTAAAACCTGGCTTCTTCCAATTTAGGACTGTTCCAACCAGTCAGTCCTCATGGGGAGGGGGGGGGGAGCTTTTTAGGATTTTCTTAACTAGCACAAAGATAAATCTATTATGAAACAAAGCCAATCCTATCTCACCTACATGACTTATTCACTTGGTTGCCTGTTTTCTTCTCTTAGTTTGATTAAAAAAAAAAAAAAAGGCAATGCCCATTTATTTTGTATGAGAACATCCTTTTAAGTTAAAAATGGAAAAATTAAGATAATTCTTAGACAACTAAATTTTTTAAATCACCCATCAAAATTCAGGAAAAAGCCTGGAAGGTAAAACTAGAGGTAAATAGGATCTTTGAATCATCCAGAGAATTTGTTTTGCATGTATAAACACTTCACAAATCATCTCATGGCCCCTCTCTCTCTCTCCTCATAATACCGAACATTTATCATGGTTCTTTAATTGGGTGCTCTCCAAAGGCCTGTATTAAATTTTTTTTTAATGAACTTTTAAAAACATTGAGGCAAGAGAGTATAATTCTTCTGGATGATTCTTCCTTTGCTCCTACCCATCTCACCAACAGACAATACCAATTTATGAATTCAGAGAGGCAGGGGCTCTCTTCTGCTTCACGAGAAAGGGTACACATGACATGAAGTACGCAAACCAGGCAGTGGAGTAGCTTAGCTTCATTGTCAAAATATTCAAATTATCACTAAAAGAAAGCGATTCCTTTCTGAATCCAACAATACTACTTGGCCTCCGAGGGCTCACACAGGAGCTTATTCTTAAGCTGTTCAATATAAGCAGCACCAGTGAAAGAGGAGAACTCTGGCAGGGAGGAGGCCAAGTTCCTCCGCCTCTCCCACCTGCCATCTCGGACCAGTAACGCTTACATAGCTAACAATGCAATAGAGAACCTGAAAGCATGCGTGGCCCTGGGGGAAAACCGTGTGCAGTGTGCGACAATTAATAAAGCAGAGAAGAGACAGGAAAAATAATACATCTAAGTTTGACAGGAGACTACTTGCAGACTGCTTTTCAGGTCAGAATTCAGATTTCAAAATCAGAGAAAGTTTTTAATCTTTCATATATATGTATATAACATCCAATCTTTCAAGCATATATACACATATAATCTTTCAAATATATCTTATACAAATCTTTTATATATATATTTTTACCATATATATGTGTGTGTGTGTGTGTATATATATATATATATATATATGGTAAAAATGACCCTGTAACATTAAACACTCCTAAATATGTTTCTGAGCTCCAAAGAAGAAAAGTCACATTTTTCTAGAAATGGGGATTGGCACACGGTAAACAAATTATAGTTAATTGCTTTAAATAAAAGGGAAAATGTCTCTTGGAAGATGATCTGTTTGTATCTGCTTACTCACTGATGACAAAAAGTAAGATCTCCTGAGTCTAGAGCATATGGTTTCTAGAATGCATTTTTGCTGGCATGGTATGTCTTTCTAGGCATTTGCTTCTGAGAGCCGCATTTAAGAACATGCCCTTTGCTCTATGAATGTCCTGGTTTAGCTGCCTGCTGAGTATGCACTGAGACCCAAATTAAACAAAGGGACTTCCCTCCAGTTTCAGCTCATTCACTTCTGGCTACTTCCAATTTTTCTTAAGTCAATTCTTCAAACTGACTTTTTTATTTCTAATGATCCTAGCAGGAAAGAATTGGGCAAGCCCCAAACGCTGGGAATTCTGCCTCAGTTTTCAGTGAAAGACTCCTCTAGATTGAAGATGTGCAAGGTTTGTTTTTGAAAAGCTTTTCAAATAGGTTTTTTTTTTTTTTTTCTAAAGACTGTAATTCCAGATGGAAAGGAGCTCTCACCTGATATGGGAGATAATAGACAACTAACTTTTATTTCACTGAGCAAACAATGAGATTATACCTCTGAAGTAGAGACTCTAAACGGGATATTCCTATTTATCTCAAAACAACAAAGTCAGCTTAAAGATGACAGAGGGGAGCGAGTTGCAAAGGGTCACCCAAAATTTGAATAGATCTGTGGGCCTGACACCTGGCCCTCTATCTTCTTGCAATAGCCCTGGGGGGCTGCACTCACAACCCAAGATTTCAACTGCTCCTTGAAGTCAGAGGCCTCCCAAATCTGTCTTCAATCTTGAACTTTCTTTCAAATCCCACATGAATCCATCTATACCCCCTTTCAGCCTGGGTATCTCACAGCCCTGAAGGTCACCTGTTCTGAAGCAGGGGCTCCTCCTCCAGCATTAGCGAATTAGCTACTGGCACCACTCTGTAATAATAGCTAGCACTTGCTGGATGCTCACAGGTCATGGCCATTTTAATCATGTAATACTCAACAACCATGTGAGATATTAGTCCCATTTTACTTATGGGGAAACTGAAACTCAGAAGTTGCATGAATTTGCCCATGCTCACATGACTGGCAGGCAGCAGAGCTGGCATCCAGAGCGTGTAGTGTGAGAGTCCACATTGTCAACAGGTCAGTCTCTTTACTGTGTCAGTTCCCAGACTCCAAAGTCGGAAACCCTGGAGTCATACTAGATTTTTCTCACTAAGCTATCCAGATTCTGGGAGCTCTCAAATCTGTTTCCTTCTCGGAATTTCCATAGTTACCACTGTTTGGAAAATGTTTTGCCTTCACTACAGCCTCCAAATCAGCACGGCAGGACAACTCTGGAATTTTGCTTTGTCCTCCCAACAGCTTTTCTTTCTAGCTCATTTAAAACAGGTGGTGGGCTTTGCAATTCCTTGTATTTTAGCCCAGATGACAGCAGAGGCAGTCTGTCTTTGTTAACATCTAAACCCAAGAAGGCAATTATGTCCAACTCCTGAGATAGAAGGAGAGGGCACATGCAAAGGTGAGAGAAAGACCCTCTCCCATCAGTGGCCCTTGCCCAGCTCTGTTCTCTGGGCCAATGCGCAGAGCCCTCGAGAGGACAGGGAGTAGGGTGTGCTCAGGGAGACCTGACCCAGGGCAGGTTTCCAGCCTCTGCTCATGGACTTGAGGCAGAGAGCTCCAGAGACTACTGCTGTGACCCTCACAAGGTCAGGGGCTGGTCCCTCACCCCACAGGTGCCATGGAAATCTCTGGGTTCTGGGATACACCCCATGGGGGGAAGGGAGACACCTAAAAATGCCAGAGATGACATTTCCCTGTATGTTAGCAGGATGGGGGCTGGACTCTGAATCAGTTACAGGGACGAAAACAGGGAAGACTTCCTGCATACTTAAAAAAGTTGTGCAGTGGGACTGGAACTTTCGGTGTGCCTCCATGAGGGGCTGAGAATCTTAGACTCCTGCTGTCGACGCCTCAATTGCTACAACTGGAGCCATATTGTTTTTCAAAAAAGAGCCATCCTCTGTTGCCGAGAGGAGTGTGGTCTCTGCAAAGGCGCTGTGACCTGGGGGCAGTCCTGTGCTTACAACCCTGGGGCAGATAGAGGAGGAAGGAAGGAAACCCGTGCAGATGTGGAGAGTTTACTCACAAGATTAACTCCTCTGATTCCTATGCAAATACCTAGAAAGGGAGAGGCAGAGAAAGTTGTCTTTAAGGCCTTTATCTTAAACTCTGAATTGCTTAAAAACCAAAGGAAGTAATGATGTGGACCAGGAAGAGGAAAGAGGGAGGCCTGCGTCGCTGGTCTCAGGCACAGGACACCCCTGCTTCCTAAGCTGGGCCCTGCCTCCCAGGGCAGCAGGTGGGGACTGGGAGAGGGACGGTTCATTTCCATACAGAGGAAACAAGCTGTGCAGCAAACCAAGAAGCTGGGGGAGAGGAGGTTCCTACCCCAGGAGAGAGAATATAAGCCCTTAATGTTTCCAATTTGTTCATCCCGAAATATTGCAGTAACGGTAGGTACTTGTGGCATCAACACTGAAGAGGGGTTTTGGACTTTGAGGCCACTCACACATCCTTAAAGCAAATTTCATTTCAGTTCTATGGCTGAATATCGCAGGTCTTCAGAAGAGGCTCCCGAAAGCCCTGACTGAACACTGGAGAGGATTCCACATAACCAAGATATACCAGCCATCCTACAGAGCTTAGAATCTTCAGAACAGAGAGCCCTGGCTGGAAGAACTTCAGATGTGTAAGACTCAGCAACAGGGAACCCCATTTCGTTGCCACCCAGGCACCCACTTAGTCTGCCCCATCCATGGAGGCATGTCCAGTGGGAAGATGGAAATGGGAGAAGAGGAGTTGTCTGGGGAGCAAATGCCCTGTCACAGAGGCAGAGTGTGC
This sequence comes from Canis lupus dingo, assembly GCF_003254725.2. Taxonomy (NCBI): domain Eukaryota; kingdom Metazoa; phylum Chordata; class Mammalia; order Carnivora; family Canidae; genus Canis; species Canis lupus. Next base: position 35,442,996 of record NC_064243.1, read on the forward strand.
CAAGGCAGTGCCCTTTCCCTGATTTGGGTTATCGGACAGAGTATTTTATATTAAATTGTACCTGAGATGGGAACTCACAGACAACAAACATGGAAGCTAGGGCTTTTGTTGAGCAAACAGGCAGAGGTTTGGAAAAGCAAAGCAACCACAGTGTGAGGCCACTCTGGCCTCACAAGGGTCTGGCCCCTGTTGACACTTGCTTCCTTTCTCACACCAGATATAGGTGAGGCTCAGAAAGGAAAAGAAAAGCAAGCAATTCAAGAACATTAACGTGGCTTATCCCCTACACCCATCACCCAAGAAGGGCAACCATGTGTCGGAGACTGTTCTCCAATCTGTGGTGCCTAAAAACTTGGTAGGAGAATGGTGGAGAGATATACTGGAGAATGGGAGACTGGTCCATTTCATTGGCCAAAACTCAATTTGCGTATGGCTTCCCTTAAACTTACTAACAGTCTGCTGAGGAAAGAGCTTGAATCAGGTCAGTGCAAAGGGACATTTCTACATACTGGAGACAGAGGTCCATTCTGGTTCCTAGGTCTCTGTTTTTGGAGTGGCTCCCCTTCTTTCTAATCACAATGCTGCTTTCAGAATGATTCTTCTAACATGCAAATACATTCCTGTCACTTAGCTGCTGGGAATTCTTCAGTAGGCCCATTAGTTTCTGTCAGTTGCAACCAAGAGTCCTGACTAATAAGAACCACTGCAAGTTTTTAATCAGGAGAGCAACATGCTCAGGCTTATGTTATTGAAAGAGATTTCAGACAGCACATGTACAGATTATGCTACTGGATTTATCCATTGTATACATTAAAATCAATATAATGGTAATTCCCTTGGTGAAAACAAAAAAAAATGTGCACAAAAAAATAAATGCAATAACTGCACACTGAAGTTTCTCCATAAAAGTTCTCGGGGAGTTCTAAATCTTCCCTGAACCAGAACTCACAACACTCTTAACAGCAGTTAGAGTTGAATATACAGGGCAAATGAGAACCATTCTAGGGAAACAACATAAAATGATGATCATCTTAATGTGGTTCTAATTTACATGTTGATTGTGTGTCTGTTTTATGAATCACTTTTAATTCCTGTGCTCAAACAAAAAGGAAAAAATTACCTTAGTAAATGCCACATAATGGATCAATTAAATTATTCCCCAAATAAAGTACACTTTGTTATAGTATAAACATGTATAACTAACTCCTGGTGGTATTTTAAACACACTGGTAGAGAAATGTGCTTTATTTTTAACAATATTTAATACTATCCTATATTATGAACAACCCCCCAACTCCCTTCATCTCTAAATGATCTTAATTTTAGTCTTTTGTTTGTTCCGGGAGTCAGAAAATAAAGAAATTTTAATGAGAATTCTTAGATAATAACTTTTCTTACCTAAAAGTGATACAACAATGTGTTTTACTCTCCATTATTCTACTGTGTCAGCAACACACTCTACTTAACACTAGGTTGTGTTCCTAGGTTATTTAAAAAAAAAATCAACCAAATGATAATATTCTATCATTTATACAGAGTATTCTAAATACAATCTAGAAAAATGGTGTGGTATAGCAGAAAGACCACTGGTGTTGAGTCAAATGGTTCCAGGTTTGAATATTGGCTCTGCTACTTCCCAGGTAGGCCATCTTAGGCAAGTTCTCTAAATTCCCTGTGGTGACATCTATCTACTTTGCAGAGCTGTTACAAGATTATACATTATATATGTACACATAGAAGCAGGATGGTGTAGAGTCTAAAGTATACATGCAAAGTAGATGTGACCTGTTAAGTATCAACGACTTTATAGGCTGTATAAGTTCACAGTAGGAAACACTAGTAACCTGTTTCAGAATACCATATCTGTGACAGGATATAAGTTATTGATTCACTTCCATAATCTTTCTTTAATATGGATCATGGTGCGATTTCATTTCCTAACATGTGCTTGCAAAAGAAATTTCTATTATTTCCTGCATACCTCCAAGTTTCATGTGTCATGTATTTGAAAGATTCCTAAATTCTTAAACAGTGCCGGGCAAACCTGTTGGGACCCCTCTCACTTCTGAGAGCTTTCTCTGTATCCTCACTTAATAAACTTCCATCGCTTTTTAAAAGATTTTATTTATTTATTTATTCATGATAGACATAGAGAGAGAGAGAGGCAGAGACACAGGCAGAGGGAGAAGCAGGCTCCATGCTGGGAGCCCGACGCGGGACTTGATCCCGGGACCCCAGGACTGCGCCCCGGGCCAAAGGCAGGCACCAGACCGCCGAGCCACCCAGGGATCTCCTACTTCTATCGCTACACACACACACACACACACACACACACACTGTTTTGCCTTACATGGCAATATCATGTTTAACTAGAGAAAACAATTGTGCCTGGCATGAATTGATTGGTCTCACAGGTAACATAAAGTGACCTAAATGACATACAGAAGTGATTCTGGCATTTTTGGATTTTGCTAAATTTTTCTTTTCGAATGTGTTGGTGGGCAAGTTTCAGTTAGAATCACTTGGAGAACAGGAATTCAAACACACACCCCTATATTTCTAATATTCTCTTCACTCTGGCTTTCCACCGCAGGCAGCTGTGGATAACCTCCTGGAAGTCAGCCCCCAGAGCAAAATAAATTGGGAAGTGACTTATCTAGTGAGAGGCTTAGGGAAAAAATTTCAAGGGTAAGATGTAATATAAGGAAACTTACACAGAACACTGGATTTTTTTTAAAAAACGGCATATTACAGTCAAGGACATTTTGAAAAAAAAAATGTGTGCAGAGAGGCCAAGAATTATGGTTAAGCAACAACACTGTTAGCACTAAAGCTCCAAAAAACAGGGGGAGGGTATCGTTAGGTGAGGAAGGTATAGGCTTCTTAAACAGAGGACTAATACATGTTACAGGGAAAAAAAACACCAAAATGTTGGATATGAAATTTAAGGCTGGAATTAGAGATTGTTATTTTGAAATAGGTGGTTAGAACAAATTATAATTTCCATATGTATAGTGGAAAATGATCAGAAACAAAAACTTCTGATAAATATTGAGGATCCTGCCAACCATAAGGTCTCCCAGATAAACACTGGATTTAGAAGCCCACTTATTTCCTCATTTCATAACTTTAGGAAATTTGGACAGAACAGATGCAAATTGAGAATCAGTTCATATTATGGTTTTTAAGAGCGTGATTTAGAAACTGAATTGTAACATATGCAACAGACTCACTATAATTCTAAATGGAGGATAATGCCCCCAAATTCCCCTCTAGTATTTGTTTTTAAGATCATTTTAAAACATCATTTTAGAATGTAAGATAGGGAGATCACAAATTTTCAGTAAGCAAGTCATGATAACTAAAAATCAGTTGTATAATATCCCTTATTTCTAAATGCATATAAATATCAGTGACAGTTCTTTGCATATTCTCTTGATTTTTTTCTCAAGAGTGAAAAATGGGCTTTCATATCCCTTAACCCTGTTTTTCCTTCAAAGCCTGAAGTTCCTTCAGTGCAACTTCTCTTGAGAGCAAGCATTTTCTGGAACATAACCCCCTCTACTGTGGAAAAGATAGAAGGCTTTGGTGTGTGCCATACCATAGGAAAGAACAAGAATACAAACTCACAACTGGCCCCAAGAGAGCTGCCTGGGCAGAAGTCTGATGGCGCAGCATAGACATACTTACCTTTTTTCAGTCTGAGGTATGGAGAGTTTTAAATGTGATGTGAAACCAAGGCCACATCAGATGTGAGAGCAATCCTAGAGTGAGGGGGGAAAAAGCAAAAGGTTAAAATAAAAGGGGGGGGAGGCATTGGGGGAAAAGCTACATCGGTGCTCTATAAGTAGACACTGATACACAGGATAGGAGGTTCAGACACAGATACAAAGAATAGGAATGTCAAGATCAAAAATTTCTCTTCGTCAACATACCACAGTGCCATATCCCTACATTCCAGAGACATGCCTTTAAGTTCTGACAGCAGTCTTCCTCTTAGAGAAGCAGTGCAGTCACATGGTTAAGAGCATGGGCCATGTGTCAGAAGGCCCAGAGTCAAATCTAGTTGTCACCTGGAGCCACTTAGAAACCTCACACAAAGGGCACCTGGGTGGCTCAGCTGGTTAAGCGTTTTCCACTCAAGTCATGAACCTGGGGTCCTGGGATTGAGCCCCGCATCAGGCGCTCTACTCAACAGGGAGCCTGCTCCCCCTCTCCCTCTCCCTGTCTGCTCTTTCTCTCTTAAATAAAATCTTTAAAAAAAAGGAAAAAGAAACCTCACACAATTGGTTTGGTCTCTCTCTGCCTCAGCTTCCTCATCTACAACACAAAGACAAAATGGTACCTACAGCAGAGGAGCCTTTTGCGGCTAAATGAGCTGAACTGAGGAAAGAGCTTTATACAGGTACCTGGGAAGCAAGGAGCACTCCCGTATTTGCAATTATTTCCCAGATACCCAATTCAAGTACAAATACCTCACAGCCTCAAGCAGAAATGCAGTGATAATCAGAACCTTTTAAAAAGAGTCAAACACAAACACTATCCTTTAGGAAACAGTGTCCAAGCAGGGTTGAGAGTGAAGTGGGGGAGGAGAGGATCTTTAAGGAGCAAGAAAGATCATTAAAAGGCCCCAAACAGAGGCAAACAAAAACCAAAAACACCAAAAAAACAAAACAAAAAACAAAACAACCAAAAAACCCCAAAAACCAACCAAACCAAACAAACAAAACTCCTTTGCTCCACTCCTGGGATTTTTTTCCCCCCAAAGACAAGGCTACTGTGAGAAAAGAGGCCTGAAAGGCAGAACTTGTTGACAGTAAGCACATCCAATGAAGGTAATTTTAAATCTATATTTCAGAACAGTCTTTCCTGTAATTCAATCTAATGAATAAGGAGGATGTTTCCCTTTCAATGACTAGATAAGCCTGTAGTAGGGCTGCTTTATTTGGTTAGTCTGGATGGACGGGAAGCCATCTGAGAGGGAAATATCTGGTGTCTTTCTACTAGGAAGTTTGCTGATGGAGATAAACACACACACAAGTACAAACACCTAATATATGTTGATCTTCAAACCTATTTTGAAGGTTTGACTCTTAAACCATTTGAAATGATTCTCCTTAGATATTATAGTGGTCTTTGGTCCTGAGAAAAGGCTCTTTTATGGATGATCATGGAGCTGGAGTGCTCTGATTTCTACAGACACAGCAAGAACACCGATTTTTAACTGAAGTTACTTCCGTGGTCTGTATGTAGTTCTATCAATGTAGACAAAGATATGCCTTACTGCTAAAATGAAAAAGTGTGGTTTGATTTCCTACACTTCCTTCCACCCTTCACCCCTCCCTACTTCAGTATGATGTCACATGAAATTACTTCCAGAAACAGAGGGTAGAGCAGCCAAGTTATAAAACCTAAGTGCTATGCTTACTGCTTTCTTATCTCCAAGTTAATTCTTATGGGGGCGAGAGTCTATCGATGATCAAGGCCATGGTAATTTTCCTATTTCATAAGAAATCTGAAGTCTCAGCAGAATTGCAAACTGCTGAATCTACCACATTTGTGTGACCCATACAAACACTCCATGCCTCTACAAAATTCCTACCAAAACTCACACATTTGCAAACCTGGATTTTAAACTTCACCCTTACCTTTGATCAAAAACAGACGACCAAATAGATCTCTTTAAAAATAATCTTGGTGGTAAAAACAAAAATATCATGGAGAGTAAAATATTAGCTAGCTACTGTATTTCTGTGCTTACCTACCCCTCCATTTACTAAAATTTTCCGTTATGATTTTAAGATGTTGTTTCCCAAAGAATGTTGACAACCATTTCCCACTTAAAGCTGTGGTTTAAAAGAAATAGGTTTTAACTTGAGAATAGCCCTGAACTGGGCTTGTTCTAGGGTCCTATGAAATCATAGTAGTTAGTCCTTTAGACTCAAAATTTCCCTTATACTTTTTCACTGACAAGTGAAGGTGTTTGCTTCCTTTGATAAGGGGCTCATAACAAACAGTAGTGGTAAATCTGGTTAAAGAAATTGTCAAAGGGTGCTTTGTTTTGCATTATTTAACATTACATCATAGAAATAAATCATGTAAAATGGAAGCTTTATCCATCTCAATCGCTAAATCTAGTCAAGTAAAAGTCTACAATACTCTAAATGAAAAGCTTTCTCTTTGTACTGAAAATATCTAAACACTGGGTTGAGATTTAATTTTAGGAAAGAATATTGGAGAACAGAGTTTAGATTTGAAAAGGACAATGCAATCCACTTTTTTTATGCTTCCTGTTCAGAGGCTGATGGACTGCCCAACAAACTTGCCAAATCAAAAAGAGTGTTTAATAATTCTCCATAAAGAATAGATTTTAAAAAGCTATAGCACCAATCAGGTAACAATAGATCAATCAGGTTTTCCTAAAATGTAGTATTTGCAGTTGAAGCCTGGATAAGTAATTACATTCAAAGTAATGTACAGGGAGCTATCAATCCCCATTCATGCAGCTCGCATTCACGGAGCCAAGAGCTTTGCTGGGCTTGGAGATATAAAAATGAATCCGCCACAGCTGCTTTACTTCCAGCTAAAAGAATACACCTAAACAAAGAGCTACAGGGCAGTGTGTTAAGTGCTATAATAGAGGTATGCACAAAGGGCTTGGGGCCAAAGGAAGAAGCTATAAATTCTTCCTGGGAAATCAAGCAAGTGAGGGGAGATGTGAAAGAAGGTATACGGTGATGCTTCCTGGTGATAAACTCAAGACTTTTTTCCTTACTGTGTTCTCAAAAGTAAGGTGGTAATTTTAGGATTTATGAACTGTGTTAATGGCAAGTGCTATATCGGTCTTTCCCCAGTTTCATTTATACGTGGCATAGCCTTTTGGTCACAATATCCTATGAATATACTTGGCATAGCCTTTTGGTCACAATATCCTACGAATATCCTACGTTTAATTAAAAATAAACATATTATCATAATATTCCTACATGACACACACTATCCAGAGCAGCAGGACTAGTTAGTAGCAGGAGTAAAATTTAGATACAAAGTTCAGAGATGTGTTTGGAGACAGACATGAATGACATTCTTGACACTTAGTCCTATTACATTAATGATGCTTATTTTAAATATGAATTTTTTTTCTGATTCTTCTTCAGGCAAAAATAGAAGAATCACTTGATTATATCATGGTTAATATTTGTCTTCCTCTACTTCTGTGTTTAAAATAGAAGGAGGGTGTTGAATCAACTTCTACTTAGCATCATTTATTATGCATACCATATTCCTACTTATAACACAGTTGTGACAGAACGTCCATTGTTCATTACACACTAGCCCCAAACTTGAGTAATTCTAATGTAAGCATGAGAAACCACCGTCTCCTTTGGGGTGAATTTCCAAATTCCTCTGTGTTAAATTGAGGTCTAATTTTCCCTGTGCCTGGTTTTCACAAGAAGGTCCATTCCACCCCATGTGCTCCTTTTCAGCTGTCAATAAACAGAGGCAGTGAATTCCCCCACAGCTTCACAAAGCTAGTTAGGCAGAGCCATTCATTCCTTCAGGAAAACAGGGCATTGATTTCAGCGAGTTCCCAGGGAGCAGCTGCAACAAAGAGATCAAAGGCCCACCTCTCTTTCCCTCCACTGCTTCCATCAGGCCAGGCCCAGACAAACAGCGACAGGTTTCCTTGAGACAAGGAGAGGGCCCAGCAGACCACCTCATGGTTCAATTCAAATTCATCCGTTTCCTACATTCCAGTGACAGTCCAGAATGCTAACCATGACAAACCAGCACAATCGCCCGGCATAATATACTGCTCACTAGTTCATCCAAGGTCAGAGGGAGAAAACAAGCACCCAGGGAAGTCCTCCACTTCTAGGGCCTGCTGAGCCTCAATGGCCCCCTGACATTCCATAAATAAACTTCGCCTGCTCACTCTCCCTTTCTTTTTCCATCCTGCAATCCTGCAAGCAATTGTCTCATTCAATCTGCAATTTCTTTCGTGTCACCCTACCCAAACTACTGGGACACTTTATTCTCAATCTGATAGTTCTAATGATGATATTAAGCATGGTTATGCGGGCAGCTCTAATCAGTTCACACTCAGTAAACTACCACTATCGGATGAATTTACAGCTGTAATTGCTAGGGGCTTCCTCCAAGGCCTGATTTCCAGGGAAGGCCACACAACCTAAAGAGAGTTCGGTTTGCGTAAATTCTGTTTGCAAAACAAAAATGTGAACATAGATAGAATGGTTGGTTAGCTTTTGATGTGAGCGAGGTATTCACCCAAACTGGTAATCGAGACCCCTAAATGACAGTCTGTGTGTGCATGAGCCATGTGCAGCTTTGCGGGAGTGAGGGGGGTTAGCCAGGGGCAGGGGGAGCACTAGGGGCTAGGAAAGAAGATGGATTCTCCTGATTGGTTACCTACCCTGAACAGATTTGATTAAAAGGTTTCTAAAGTCTCCCCTGAATTCTAACCTGCTTGTTTGACGCAACCTTCAAGAAAGCCTGTAAAATAATGCATTATTTTATCGTGCTCCATTCCATTTCTGCCACTAATCCTGAGGAAGCATGGGAGTGGATGGGTTAAATCTGAAAATTCCTACACCAAAAAGAAAATAAACAATGTTGGAATGAAAGGTATGGAGAAGTCATTCCTTGACACAGAACACAACTTCTCACATGCCCATCTTATGAGCTTCAGTATGACCTGGGAGATCCATTCACTGATTATTCACTGATCACCAAAGATGCCATTTTGTACATGGTACTGAACAGTCTTCAAGAAGACTTTCACTTATTCTCAGGATGAGACAGAAGTGAGCTTAGAAAATACAAAGGTCTCAACAGCACACAAAAGATGGCTTCCTAGTAGATGCGGCGTGACAGTTATATTAGGAGTCTCAAAGCTGACTCTGGCACTGATCCATTTTGGGCCTCTCTGTCTTTCTACTCTTTCAAAATGGAGACAAATATCTGTCAAGAATTCAGGTATTGTGAAATAACCGATCCTAAATACAAAGTATCTCATTGGAGAACGCTAGTCTCTTGAGTAGAACTTCCTTACATAATAGATCACTCTAATTCAACAGAGCTGCTCTGGAAACTCAGTTTCTATAAATCAAATCATTTTTTTAAAAGGTCTCAGATAATTTACTAGTTAACAAAGGCTATGGCAAATGACAAAATACACTCATCAACTCATTTATATACCCTTTCAAAAGCATTTAAAGCATTTAGAAACATCAATTTGATCTTCACCACAACCACCTAAGATAGGTGATTTTACTAGTTTCTATTTTTGAATGAGGAAAACAGACTTTAAGAAAGGTAACAAATATGTATCAGAAACACAACTTGAAGTATTCTGTTTTTCAACCCCATGTAATACCTTGCTGCCATGTATACATACAATTATTCACTGAACTTCTCTCACCATAACTACATTGAATAATCAATCTACTCCTAAGCCCGATGCAATGTACCACTCATCCAAGGAGGCAGTGCTTGAGTATGGAGTCTGGTGTCCGATCCACATTGAAATTTTAGTGTCACCTTTTGGTAATTTTGTAAATTAAGCAAATAATATAATTTTCGGATTCTCAGTTTCTCAACTGCAGAAGAGGAATAATATCTTCTCTGATAGTGTCTGTAAAGAATCAAGTTAGATAACTTGTATAAAGCACCCACAGTAGCATTAGCACATAATAAATGCTTAATCATGCTAGCTATTATCATTGGTGTTGAAAATCAGACCAATATAAAACGTAAAGGAGAAAAATGTTTCCTTTTAAATAAAAAGATATAAAATTTAACTTTCAGCCTCTGGATTATATGGTTCTCTCTAGTACTAAAAATTTACCACTTGAGTCTAATATTTTAAGGTAGCTAACTAATAAACCCAGATAAAACTGTCATAAAAGATAAGCTATTACACAAAATAGAAACACCAACTGAATTGTCTTTTAAAAATCTGATTGAGGAAAATCCTTGGTTGTTACAAAGCAGCGATATGGTTTTTCTGTGCAATCAGCTTTGCTTCTTGCCATTTAACTACTTTAAGCAGGAATATATTTGTGAAAGGCAGAAATTCACAGACAGTTGCCACATGAAAATGAAAATATAGAATAGGAATATTTGTTGCATGGAGTTAGTGCTTTAAAGTTTTCAAAGACTACATATGTTATTTCATTTGACCCTCACACTACTTACTAGGAGAAAACAGATGAACTTTTTCTAGCACAAAGACGGCCAGTGGTAATCGAAAGGGCAAACTTAAATTTTTTTTTTTTTTTTTTTTTTTTACTCCTGGTCTCATTTTTCATAACACCTTAACAATAGTTGGTAGTATGTAGATGTTACAGTACAGAGTGTACAATACTGTGAAAAGACAGAGGCCACTAAGTCTGAAAAAGCCAGAAAAGGATTTGGAGAGAAGGTGACATAATATCCAACCTTTTAGACTTAATACAAAATCACATCTAGAATGTTGGTGATTGTCTCTGAGCTTGATGCAATTTTCTCTGAACTCTGAATACATCTTTCAGTGGCTTACTTCTCATGCACTGTTTTTGTTGAATTGCAAACTTAAATGGATCTCCCTTAATTTTTTGTTTACCCAAGGCTTTGATATTAAAAGAACTAGAAAGCTGAAGCCACTGTTGTTTGACTAAACACCACTTATAGCTCCTTCTAATTCTACAGTTCCAGGATTTTTAAAAATTACTGCTCATTCTTATATTGTATTACCCACTATATAAGACTCAGTTTAAATCTGCATGTTAATTTACAGCCTATTAACATTGAAAAAATGTTTTTTCCTTCACTACCATTTATCTCAGAAGTTAATAGTTGGGAAGAACCCTTAAGACTATCTCAGGGAGGGATGCCTGGTGACTCAGCTAGTAGAGCATGTGACTCTCAATCTCGGGATGGTCAATTTAAGCCTCACCTTAGCTGTAGAGATTATTTAAAAAATAATCAAAGAATATCTAAGGGAATGTGCCTCACTAAAGAACGTCACCCACAGCAGGGAAAGTCTGATGGTTATTTCTTTCCTATGAAGGTCTAAGAGTTGCCTTTTTATAACCATCTGTACTATCTTCTCCAACATGAAATAAACATTTTTTTATCCAGATGTTTAAAGATGATTTTGATGATCTATTACCTAGAGCCATTATTTTCAGGCTGTTGAGCTTTCCTAATATAGGCACTTGGTGCTATAAACTTCTCTAAAAGGCCTGCTATAGTTGCATCCTCATTATTTGGAAATAAGTTTTTATTTTCATTCAGTTGACAGTACTTTCCAATTTCCCTTTTCATTTTTTTGTCACGTGGGTTATTTGGTAAAATTTACCAGCACAACCAGGTAGGCCTGGTAGGAGTATTCTTTTCTGGAAAGTTGTTGTTTGGTTTTTATTTTTGTTTTGTTTTTACTATTAACTTGATTTAATAGAGGGCAATTTGAGTTACCTATTTCTCCTTGAGACAGTTTCAGTGGTTTGTATACATCTTTCTAGACATAGTTCCATTTCATCTGCTTTCAAATCTGTGGGCCTGTAGTATTCTCTTATTTCCCCTGTAATATCCATGAGATCAGTACCATGAGGTGAGTAGTTATGAGCTCTCTTCTGTTCCTGACATTGGTAATTCACACCTTCTTTTTCTTTGGTTGAACTGGCCATAGTTCTATTTTTATTTGATTTTTTTATCTTGTTCAAAGAACCACTTGTTGTTTTGATTTTCTCTTGTTTTCCTATTTTCAATTTTGTTAACTTCCCTGATTTTTATTTATTTTCTTCTACTTGCTTTAGGCCTAATTTGCGTTTCTTTTGCTAGGTTAATGAGGTAGAAATTTAGGTTACAGATTTTAGATATGCTAATATATGCATTTGTTGCTATAAATTTCCCCCTAAGCATTGTTTTAGCTGCCTGCCCCCACACACTTATTTATAAGCTTGTTTTAAACATTAGTTTAAAATATTTTAGTTTTTCATGAGACTTCTTTGAGCCATGGATTAGCCACCCCAAGCTTAAAAAAATTAATACAAAAATATTGTTTTCCATCCCTTACTTTATAATCTAATCGTGTCTTTAGATACATAAAGTACATTTCTGTAGGCACCACATAGCTAACTCATTTTCTTTTTTGAAAAGTCTAAGCTGACATTCATTGACTTTCTTAGAATGTTTACACCATTTATACTTAATAGGACTATTGATAGTTAAGTTGAAATGTACATCTTGCTACTAATCTGTACTCCATTTCCCTTTTCCTTTTTTTTTTTTCTTTGCCTTCTTTTTGGACTTTTTCTGATTTAATTTTATCTCCTTTGGCTTAGAACTCTTTCTTTTGAGGTCTTAGTGGTTGACTTAGGGTTTCTTGTTATATTCTTTTTTTTTTTTTTTTAAGATTTTATTTATTTATTCATGAGAGACACAAACACAGAGGCAGAGACACAGGCAGAGGGAGAAGCAGGCTCCATGCAGGAAGCCTGATGTGGGACTTGATCTCGGAACTCCAGGATCACACTCTGAGCCGAAGGCAGACACTTAACCACTGAGCCACCCAGGCATCCCTTCTTGTTACATTCTTAACACAATGTACCCTCAAGGGATATTACACCTCTTCACATGTGGTATAAAAATTCTGGGGGCAACTGGGTGGCTCAGTTGGTTAAATGTCTGCCTTCATCTCAGGTCATGATTTTAGATTAAGCTAGTAAAAAAAGTATTTTACTATCTTTTTTGAAAGATATTTTTATTAGCTATACATCTTCTAGGTTGACAGTTTTTTCCTTCATTATTTTAAAGAAGTAGTTTCACTGTCTTTTGGATTGCATTGCTTTTGGTGAAAAGTCTATTGTCATTCTTTGTTCCTCTAAGTTTATAGTGTCTTTGTTTTCTGTTTTAAAATCTTTATTACTGGGCAGCCCCCGTGGCCCAGCGGTTTGGCGCCGCCTTCGGCCTGGGGTGTAATCCTGGAGACCCGGGATTGAGTCCCGCGTTGGGCTCCATGCATGGAGCCTGCTTCTCTCCCTGTGTCTCTGCCTCTCTCTCTCTCTGTCTGTCATGAATAAATAAATAAAATCTTATAAAAATAAAAAAAATAAAATCTTTATTACTGGTTTTAAACTGTGATGTACGTTGGTATAATTTTCTTCATTTTTTGGTGTACTTGCTGGTATTCATTAAGCCTTTAAGATATGTGAACTTATGGTTTCCATTAAATTTTGCAAATTTTCAGCCATTATTTCTTTAAATACTTTTTCTGTTACCTTCCTCTTTGGAGATTACACTTATACATACATTTGGCTGTTCAAAGTTGTCCCATAGCTCACTGATGGACTGTTTTGGTTTTGCACTGTATGTTTGTGTTTTATTTTGTATAATTTCTATTGCCATATTTCAAATTCACAAAGTCTTTCTGCAACATCTAGTCAGTTGTTCATCCTAAACAGTGTATGTTCCATTTCAGATGTTTATGTTCCCTCTAAAAGTTCAACTTGGATTTTTTTATAGCTTTCATGTCTCTCCTTAAACTTACTACTCTACAATCTTGGGCATATGCATGAAAAAATAACTTTTATTATCTTTGCTTACTAAAGGTGCTTACTAAATCTTTTAAAAAATCTGTGTATTTGTTAATATATTTACTAAATCTATCATCTGCAAGTCTGTTTGTATTGGTTGATTCTTCTCTTCACCATTGAATTTTCCTGTTTCTTGGGAGACCTGGAAAATTTTGATTGAATGCTAGATATTGCATACTTTACCTTATTAGGTGCCAGGTATTTTGTAGTTCTTTAAATATTCTTGAGCTTTGTTTTGGGAAGAAGTTAAACTACTAGAAACCATCTGACCTTTAAACCAGGAAGTCTGCAAATTGTGGCCCACTAGCCAAGTCTGGCCCATAGCCTGTTTCTGTAAATGAAGTTTTATTAGAATTTGGCCATCCTCATTCATTTACATATTATCTACAGCTGCTTTAACATTACAGTGGCAGAGGTTAGTAGCTGCAACAGATATCATATGGCCTATAAAACCTAAAATAATTTCTATTTTACTCTTTACAAAAAAAAAGTTTATATCCCTTTTTCAATGGCTTACTTTTAGGATTTTTTTTTTTTTTTTTTTTTTTTTTGAAGCATCAGAGCAATATTTAGGCTAGGGCTAATTTTTCCTCACTACTGAGGCAATACTTCTCCATGTACTCCATTTTATGCCATCTGTATTACAAAGTTTTTCTAGTTTGGTGGGACACATCTTCTCTGCCTGTGATCTACATTTTCCTTCCTAGTGGTTCTTTTCCTAGCCTTGGTTAGTTTTCTCATATGCATGCACTAATCAGCACTCACCTGAAAACTCCAGGGGACCCTCTGATGACCTCCAAAGTGTTCTCTTTGTGCAACTCTTTCTTCTATGCAATGCTGTCCTACAAATTCTAGCTGTACTTGCTTCCATTAGTTCCCAACACTATCACCTCAATTCAGGGTGACCACTGAGCTGTGTTTGGGTTCCCCTTCTTACACTGTGGCCTTGGGCACATCATTTCTCAGGGTTCTCTCAGGGTTCACAGTCTTCTCTCAGGGTTCATAGTCTTATGCCACTTGTTGCCCAATGTCTGAAAACCTGTTTTATATATTTTATGAGCTTTTTTGTTTGTTTTTTGTTTGTTTGTTTCATTTTGGTTTTGGTTGTTTAAGGCAGGAGAACAAACCCAGTTCTTGTTACTACACCATGCTAGAAAATCATGGATGTCCCCTTAGTATGAAACTCCAATTCCTTACATTTGCATTAGTGCTTTATATTTTCAAGTACTGAAAAATTTGCATTATCTCACATTTCATCTTTTCTACATCATTAAGATGTAGAGATTATCTGAAAGCTTAAATAATATAAAAAGTAACTTGTCTGGGGTCACACTGCAGAGCTGCCCATGCCTCTTAGTCATTTTCTCTACCATAACAGTATATAATTTTTCAAGATTTAGGATGTATAATATAAATAGTAAGAGACAGTCTTCTCTATGAAGTACTCTGTAAAATAATTTATTACTAGCATTTAAAATTATAATACTGAGTAATATAGAATTAAAGGATTGTTACTGAATATTGCTAATGACCAGGTCTAAAACTTCAATTAATCCTTATAATCCTCATAGGTATTATTATTTGTTTTATAAGACAACCTGTGGCTAAGAAAGGTTTATTAACTTGATCACAGCCATGTTCTTATTGGCATCACAGTTAGAATTCAAGCCAGGCTCCACTCATTCTAAAACTTGTGCTCTCCACCATTCTGTCTGCTCCTTAATTTATAGCTCTTAAAAAGAGAGCTTTTGGAACTAAATTATGACAGAACACTCCAAGTCCTTAGTAACAAAATGGCATTAGGAGCCATTTACTAAAATTATCAAGACCTATTCACTTTTTTACCAAAGAACTTCTAATCAAACAAGCACTGAAAAAGAAAATGAAAATTCTTAGAAAAACTTCAAAGCTAGTTTTTCTCCAGGAATACTTGGAAATATATAGAGGATTGAGATTTGAACTGCTTTTTAATCATGTGTAATCTAACTAACATTCTCAAATTCAAACTTCTTACTGAATTATCTGGGAAAACCTACAACTGACAAAACTCAGCTGAGCTTGAGCTCTGGCTCTAGAATTTTCTTACTTCCAAGTATTGAAAGCATATTCTTAAGATCTTATTATTTATTTTCTGGTAATAAAGCTATACATACTTACTGCAGAAAATTCTGAAAATACACATTTTTTATGTGAGTTATTCTTAGTATGTTAGTTTCTTGCTAGCCATAAGAAATTAACCTATTGTCTTAAGCTTCCAATTATTGCCAGTAAACATGTATTTGCCATTTCTCTATTTTATGGAATTGCATTAATTCTAAGAGTTTTATTATTGACTTTCAGAACTGTATGGTCTATCTCCACCATATTGTCTATAAGATTTTAGCATTATCTCCTCCTCTAATAACTATACATGTTACTTTTCAGTCTCACTGCCTGGCTAGAACTTAAACAACCATGTTAGCAGAATCATGTCACTACTCTTGATTTTGATGGAAATGTTTGTGGGATTTAGTATTAATAAATGTGTTAAATGTGTTAAATAAATGTGTAAATACAAAAGTTTGGTATCCATAAGTACTATTCCTAAAAGATGACCAGAAGTGGGTGTTAAATATTATTAAATGTCCCATAAGACTAAGTTCACACTTTAAAAAAATTGTGAAAAGAATAAATAAAAAATAAAAAAATTATTGTGTATATATGCATAAGATTCCCAAATATTGAATAATTTTTGTACTCTCAGGGTAAGTCCTATTTAGTCACAGTAGATATTTCTTTTTAAAATCTTATCTGTGGGCAGCCCCGGTGGTGCAGTGGTTTAGCACCGCTGTGGTTTAGCACCGCCTGTAGCCCAGGGCGTGATCCTGGAGACCCTGGATCAAGTCCCACGTCAGGCTCTCTGCATGGGGCCTGCTTCTCCCTCTGCCTGTGTCTCTGCCTCTCTCTCTCTCTCTGAATAAATAAATAAAATCTTTAAAAAAAATAAAATCTTATTTGCATATTTTTACACTTATTCTCATAACTGACAATATTTAAAAAAATTTTTATTGGCTATTATGTTCTAATGAGGGTCATATAAGTCTTTTGAATATATCTATTTTATCTTTCTGAGCTCTGGAAGTCATGTAGCATGTAAGTAACTATTACACGAACATTAGGAAGAATTTATCAATTTGACAGGCAAACTAGGTCAAGATAACCTTTGGTGTATTATACACTGAAAATTTTAAAGTTTATTTAAATAGAACTTTATATAGTATTCACTTGAATTTTTCTTATTCTCCCTTGTATCTGCTCTAATATTCTTTTTGTATTTTTTTGGTCACCTAGTATATGGGCAATTTTTTAAGTGTTCCAAAAGCATTATAGTGTATGGCTGTATTTATCTTTTATCTAATGGTCTGTTAATACTTAAAAGGACCCATGACAAGATAGGAATTATTTCTTTATTGCCACCTCCAGTCAGAAAAACCTAAATCCCATGGAAAACTCCTGTTGGCCTGGCTTGGATCACAGGGCTGCCCCAGGTCAAGGATTTCAGAAGGACAAGATACAAAGACTGCCCAAATGTGAGTCACTTACCCATTTTTGTGATCAGGAGGCAACAAGAGAAGGGTGTGTTAGGCAAAGTCAGTAACTACTATACAATCCCTTTCCCCTATTCCACTTTCTTCTTTCTGAATTAAACACACAAAGTTCCCTTCCTTGTGGACTTCATCTTTGAATAAAGGGAAGACAAACAAAATATATATCAGATGGTGATTTAAAGTACTGAAGAGATAGGGAGCACTAAAGAGGGTAAGGCAGGAAGAAGTAGTGGCAATTCAAAATAGGCTGGTCAGGGAAGGCTTAGGTGTGTTGACAATTTAGCAAAGGTCTGAAGGAGGTAAGAAGCAAGCCTTATGGCATTCTGTGGCAACAATAACTGCAAAACCCAGACCTGGAACAAGCATGTTGGTATGGCTAAAGCAGTGAGTGAGGGTGAGCAGTAAAAGGTTAGGTCAGAAGTAATGGCGGCCCATATTAAGTTGATTAACCTCTACAAAGAGAGGCACTGGCTGGAGTCATTAGAGCAGAAGAGTAATCTGATCAGAGTGAAAGTTTTAAATAATTCATCTGGCTGCTGTTCAGAAAATAGATTATAGGGGAGAAAATATAAAAACAAGGAGACCAGTAAGAAGACTATTCTAATAAAAAGATAATAAGGTTTGGGTCAGTATGATAGTGAAAGAGGTAGTAAGAAGCAGCCCTCTTCTGGATATACTAAGGTAGTTATTTCCTGACAGCTAGAAAAATAGAAGGTGAGAAAAAGAAGAAATGATAATGATGCCAAAGAATATGGCCTGAGACCATGGAGGAAGAGAGTTACCATTTACAGAGATTAGGAAGACTAAAGAAGAAGACAGTCTGGCTGAGTATGGAGAGGAACCTAATTGTGGACATGTTAGCTCTGATATGCCTATCAGATGTTCAGCAGTTGGATATTCAAATTTGGAGTTCAGGAGAGAGGTTCACACTGGAGATATAAACTTGGTAGTTACCAGCATATACATGTAGTTAAAGCCATGAGATGGAATCAGCTTAGCTAGAGAGTGAGTATAGGCGGAGAAAATGCGGGAATTGCCTCCTGGGTCACAGCAATATTTGGGCAGTTCACCCAGGAAGGAAAAAGGAAAGACAGAACGTAAGGTACAGGAGCAGATGGTTGGGTAGATGGGATGATGGGTGCTTATGGAAGTTCTCTTTCTTCCATAAGTAATTCTATTTTATCAGTGAAAAATAAAACCGTGTCATCAGGTGAAAGGGAGAATAGGAGAAGAGGAACTGGAAGTTTACAGAGAAATAGGTTTTAAACACTTTCCTTTTGGAATTGTCCAAATTACTAGAAAACATTAGGTGCCCACTAAGATTAGTAGTTGAAATCGTTAAAGTAAGACTAGTGAACATGGCTGGGTACCTTTCTCCAGTGGTGTTCAGCCGGGCAGCTACAGGCATGGGTGAGAGACAGACTGTGTCTTTGGGATTTTTACTATAACTATGGATTCATATATGTGATATCCAAGTACAACAAGGCAAGCAGGAGGAATCAGAAGAGGAGGATAAATGGGTGATTTTTAATGATAGGGTAGAGGCTATTTACTTGAGTAAGTGGAGTTAAAAATCTGTTGGTGGGAGTGGGGATTGGTGGAGAATGGGATGCATAAGATCAAGATCATGGAGGGAAACAGTTACTGCTAATGACTAAATCCACAATATGACCATGAGAGGACATGCCTGAAGTAGTTTGGGAAGCAAGATGATTGAAAGAAAGGAAGGAAGTGAGAAATCAGGATAACGGAAGCACCCCAAGGGGGCCATAAAATTACCAAAACTTAGAACACATTAGTCTTGGAGAGAAGGACAGTGAGTCAGAAGCTAAATCTTCAAGAAAAGAGAGTGATGTGGGAATTAGTAAGTGACTAGAACAAGGAAAAATACATATAAAAATACATTTAAAAAATCACTTTATAGCTATAATAATTATTAATCCTTAACTGGACATCAACTATTTTTAATATACTTCAACAGTCTTTTTATGTTATACTTCTTCCATTCTAGCATTTGTGCTTATTTTCTTTTGCCATCATTGTAAAAAATGTACAAGAGATCCTGTCATTTTTATCAACTTCCCAAATTTTAAGGCACTATTTCCCCAAAAACATTTCATGGAGCAAAAGCATTTATGGCATATTTGAGGACACTGGGGTTAAATTGGAAAATATGTTTGAGAACCACCATAAACCATAGGCTCTCTTAGACAATCAGTTGTTGGAAGTAAGTCTAATTTTAACTTATAAAAAGGCAGCATGGGATCCCTGGGTGGCGCAGCGGTTTAGCGCCTGCCTTTGACCCAGGGCGCGATCCTGGAGACCCGGGATCGAATCCCACGTCAGGCTCCCGGTGCATGGAGCCTGCTTCTCTCTCTGCCTGTGTCTCTGCCTCTCTCTCTCTCTCTGTGTCTATCATGAATAAATAAATAAAATCTTTAAAAAAAAAAAAAAAAAAGGAAAAAAAAAAAAAAAAAAGGCAGCATGACCTTAGGTCCCTTTCCCATATAATATCAGTTAACATCCAAAGGAGTAAGTATTCTAAGACATATACTTTGGGGAAGACTGTATTAGAGGTGTCTTCCTAGTGGCCTCAAAATGGTGAAACAAAACCTGTTAGAACAAGATTCAAGGGGATCCCTGGGTGGCTCAGCGGTTTCGCGCCTGCCTTTGGCCCAGGGCGTGATCCTGGAGTCCCGGGATCGAGTCCCGCATCGGGCTCCCGGCATGGAGCCTGCTTCTCCCTCTGCCTGTGTCTCTGCCTCTCTCTCTCTCTATGTCTATCATGAATAAATAAAAATAAATCTTAAAAAAAATAAAAATAAATAAAATTTTAAAAAAAGAACAAGATTCAAACTGATACACTGTCAGAGAATGCAACTCCCCCAGATGTTACTTTGTAACAATATTATCCTCCATTGCTAACATGATGAAAAACAAAGCCATTTTCAGACATTTCTCAAAGATGTCCTTAAGATTAGTTTAGCATATTTCAGTTCATCAAAATGACAATATATATAAATCAAAAATAGTGATTGCACATTATAGTTCATGACCTTATTTTTCCATAACAGGCAACACAGTCTCTTTTCTCAGAACCTGGCCAAGTGAAATCCACTTAATAATGTAATATGTTTTCAGTGATACAAAGAATAATTTATTTTCTCAGGTTAAAAATGCTTGTGTAAATTTTCCTTTCATTTCAAGTGTTTGCATTTCATGGCATTAAAAAAAAAAAACCCTACCCATTATTAAATCAGTTCTAATTTTTCCCCCAAATACGACAGAGAAAAAGTTACAAAATAGCAAGATATCTACTTTAAATGATAAAATGAAAATAAAGTTAAATTCTCCCAGTCTGGAATCCTGCCCTCATTCCATCTAATTGCCAGATTTTCAAATGTATATAAAGCAGAATTCATTTTATCTCACTGGTCAAACCACTTACACTTGTGGCTTTCTCCCAGGGTGTTGTGTCCCTGTTATCATCAGCCACGAAGATGTTCTGTGTAAAGACTGTGATATCCAACAGGATGGATGTATATACAATCTCAGCTCCACAGATGACACTTCTCTCCTAATCATAACCTTGATAGGAAGTCACTCCAAAGAAACAGATGGCACTAGGCTAAGATGTGAAATTCAACTTACTCAAAATAACTATCACCTAATAGTATCAGAAAAAGTGAAACAGACCTTAAAATAATGTAAGAACCAAATAATGGAGTTTTGCTCCAATTTTTGCTCCAGGTTTTCTAAAAAAGTACTCTTATGTGATCAGAAAATCTAAAATGTTGGGGGTAAAGAATAAAAAAATGAAAATGTCAACTTACAAAGCCAATGATGACTTGTCAATGAGGCAGAAGCAACCTAAAAACAAACAAAAAATAATTTAGTTTATATAATAGTTTATATAATAGTAGTTTATATAGTTTATATAATAGTATATAAACATGCTTTTTAAATTTTACTATAACTATGGATTCATATATGATTTTAAGAAAGATCTTGAGTACCCTTTACTCAGTTTCCCCAAATGATAACATTTCACAAAACTTAAGTGGAATATCACAGTAAACATATTTATATTAATACAATCCACTAGTCTTTTGAGATTTCCCAGTTTCACTATACTTCTTGGTGTATGCATTTAGTTCTACAGAACTTTACTACCTTACGGCTTACATATCTACCACCATACCATGATATGAAACAGTTCCATCACTGTAAGGATTCCTCAAAGTTGCCTTTTTATAAGCACACCTACCTCCCTCCACAACCCCCTCCTGTCCCTAACCTCTTATACATCTATTTTTAACCTTAAAGCAACAACATCCATTTGTGAGCAATAATTATTTTACTCATTGGACATAAAAGACTACTACCTAGTATATGTCAAATCGTGAGCAAAGAATTCCATTTTTCTACATTGAAGAATACATGTTAGCTAAAGGAACAGTCTCTGGAGAGAAACTGTTTTTTCTCATTGTCACCATAACAAACTATTCACTTCAAAAGTCAAAAGGTGAAAGGTAAGCTTAAGAGTATTGTCTGAACTCAGATTCCATATTTTCAACATATATTTTAAAAGACTTCATTTGGGCAGCCCGGGTGGCTTAGCGGTTTAGTGCTGCCTTCAGCCCAGGGCGTGATCCTAGAGACTGGGGATCAAGTCCCGCGTCGGGCTCCTTGCATGGAGCCTGCTTCTCTCTCTGCCTGTGTCTCTCATGAATAAATAAATAAAATCTTTAAAAAAATTTTTAAAAAAGACTTCATTCTTTTAGGGCAGTTTTAAGTTCACAGCAAAATTGAGGAAAAAGTATTTTTAGATTCAAATTCAATTTATTCAACAACTGGTATATAAGAAAGCAATTGACTGTCATATATTAGCCTAATATCCTGCCACCTTGTTATTACTTACTTATTGGTTCCAGGTTTTTTGTTTGTCAATTCTTTTGGATTTTCTACACAGATGATTGTATCGACTGTGAACAAAGATAACTTTATTTCCTCAACAATCTGTATATATTTTATTTCCTTGTCTTAGTGCATTAGCTAGGAATTCCAGTAGGTTGTTGGAAAGGAACAAGAGATCATCTTGCCTTGTTTCTGATCTTAATGAGAAAACTTTTACTTTCTTGCCATAAAGTATAATGTTAGCTGTAGGCTTTTGTAGATATCCTTTATCAAGCTGAGGAAGTTCCCCTCTATTTCTAGCTTACTGAAAGGTTTTTTTAAAATCGCGAATGGGTTTGAGATGCTCCAAATGCTTTTTCTACATCTACTGATACAATTATCTGATTTTATTTTAGCCTGATGTGAAGATTACATTAACTGATTTTTTTGAATGTTGAACTAATTTTGCATACTTGATCCCCTTTTGGTCATGGTGTATAATTCTTTCTATAAATTGTTAGATTTGATTTGCTAATATTTTGTGAGGATTTTTTAATCTATGCTCATGAAAGATACTGATTTGTATCTTTAATGTCCTTCTCTGGTTTAGACATTAGGGCAATGCTGGCCTCACAGAATAAGTTACAAAGTATTCCCTCTACTTCCATCCTCTGAAAGTGATTACAGAGAACTGGCATAATTTCCTCCTTAAATATTTGGTAGAATTCACCAGTAAACCTACCTGGGCAGGGTGCTTTCTGTTTTGCAAGGCAATTATTTGATTTCTTTAACAGATATAGGTGTGGGCAATGAGCTGTTCATAGCATTGTTGTTACTCTTTAAATGTCCAGTGGATGTGAAGTGATATAATCTCCTTTGTGATATTAATAGTGTATATCCTACTTTTCTCAGCCTCACTAGAGGTTTATCAATTTTATTGATCTAACAAACCAGATTTTTATATCATTGCTTTTCTCTGATATTTCATTTTTAATTTTTCTTTCTTTCTTTTTCTTTTTTTTTTTTTTTTAAAAGAGTTTACTCTCTATACCCAGCAATCCTGAAATCAAGAGTTGCACACTCCACCAACTGAGGCCAGCTAGGTGCCCTGATTTCTGCTCCAATTCTTATTACTTTTTTTCTTCTGCTTACTTCCAGATTTAGGTTTTTTCCTAGTTTCCTAAGGTGGAAATTTAGATTACTGATTACAGGGCTTTCTTCTTTTCTACTATATGCATTATAATGCTATATACATTTTTCTCTAAGTGACACTTTCTCTGCATCTGATATTTTGATAAGCCATGTTTTCATTTTGTTCAAAATATTTTAAAATTTATCTTGACATACTTTTTTGACCTATTATTTATAAACTGTGTTTAACCTCTGTATTTTGAAATTTCCTACTTATCTTTATATTATTGATCTCCAAGTTAAATTCTACTGTGGCCTGAGAGCAAACAATTTATGACCTCTATTCTTTTTAAATTTGTTGAGTGTTACATCCCAGAATGCGGTCTATCTTGGTGAATGTTCCATGTGAGCTTGAGAAGAATATATATTCTATTGTTGAATAAAGTAGTCTGAAGATATCAATTACATCTATTTGGTTGATGATAATACATTATGTTCAACCATGTCTTTACTGATTTTCAACCTACAATGTCTATCCATTTTTGAGAGAATGTATATAATATCTTTCTAACCAGAAACCTCTAAGAGCTTACTATGGCACAACCTAGGTATTTTATATATAACATCTCATTTACTCCTCATAACAACCCTATAGGGGATGCACCATATTATCTCTTTTTGGCCCATGAGGAAACTCAGGCACCAAATGTTTTAGTAAGTTGCCCAAGATCACACAATTAGCAAATGATTGGTCCTGACACCTGGGTCCAGGCTTTTAGCATCTAGGCTATATGGTCCCTCAAAGAAACCTAGGATGATGAAATCAAGTTATTTTGTGTTATCATTAATTTCTATGATGAACAGTGAAAATTTTCCAAGTCTTGGTAAGTAATAGTAATTACTCCTAAGGGCTAATTTCCCTTTTACTTACGGTTGCTAAACACAGATACCTGGGCAGATAGAGTATAACCACAATACTTGTACGGTCCTTCTATGGTTCTTCATTCTAAAACATTCCACAAAACTAAATTTTTTTTCATGTTTGTGTTTGCATGTTACCACAGCTAAAACACTTATGTTCATGTTCACTGTTTTCTTAAATTGTTAAATTCTTAATGGATAGAAACTACCTGTGCAACTAGGTTTGTAAATAACTATACATGAACATGCAAGAAATGCCTTTCATGAGCATAGTCACGAGCACAAAAACAGTAGCAGGATGGCCTTACTTCACCAGAGTTTGTTGTTTCCAGGTACCTGGATTCTAACATGGTAAGGGAATCAAGACCTTCACTGGAAGAAGGTAGGACTCAGCATCAAAGAATATTGTGAGCACTTTCCTTTAAACTTCATTTACCCACCAGGAAGATGATATTAACTTATTAACCTACATTCAAGTTTTTAAAATTCTAGAATGTAAAAAACTAACCTTGCCATTCTTAGTTCAGGTAACAAAGTACCATAGACTTGATGGCTTAAACAATAAACATTTATTTCTCCCTGTTCTGGAGGCTGGAAGTCCAAGATCATGGTGCCAGCATGGATGGGTTCTGGGGAAAATCCTCCATAGGGTTTTAGACTGCCAACTTCTCATTGTATCCTCACATGGTGGAAAAAGAGCTAGCTAGCTCTTTGGACACTTCCTACAAGGGCACTGATTTCATTCACAAAGTTTCCACCTTCATTATCTAACTACCTTCCAAAGGCCACACCTTCAAATATCATCACACTGGGCGGGGTGTGTGTGTGTGTGTGTGTGTGTGTGTGTGTGTGTGTGTGTTTAAGATTTCAACATATGTATTTGAGGGGACAATTGCAATGACTTTCCATGGAGATGAAGATAATACAGTCATCTCTGAAAAACCTCTCTACAAAAATCTCACACCTAGGGGAAAAAATAAGGATATGCTACTAAAAACCTATGCAATTCTGTAATCAGAGAGCTAGACAAATAATGGTATCTTGCAGTAATTTGGACGGCCCAGGTAGATATCTGTGTAACTGGAGAATGCCTCAGGGGATATTAAAAATGTACAAAAACAGTACAGTGGAAAAGCTACTGCAGTAGAAATGGAGATGGAGGGTTCAGAGATGGTGGTCTCACAGTCAAGAAGAGTAACTTCATTCTCTAACTCCGTCAACTCCAACACAGTTGAGTTCTAAAGCCTGCCCATGACTCTGGAACATTTCCCCACTCCTGTTATTTCTTGCTTTCTCTTCTGTCTTCCAGTTGGTGTCCTCACTCCCAACACTTGTACCTATACATATGTCTCTGCAAACAACACCACATTTTACTCTACTGAGGAGGAAAAAAAAAAAAAAAGACTTAAAAGCTATTGGATACAGTATTTCATCTTTTCAATGCTAACCCTACAAACTTCCCTTCCTAGCACAAAAGTCAACTCTACCTCTCTATTCAAAGTCTCTCTACATTATCACGGTCTCCCTTTTTACTAGAGATTTCTCTGCAACATATAACCATGATCTGTTATTTCCCAACCTTTAACAAATAAAAGCTTCATTAACCTTGCTCTGCCCTCCTGCTCCCACTATAGTCCCAGACTATCTTTCTCAAATTTCTGAAAAAGACTGAAAATGTAGATAATTCCCATTTCCTCACTTATTTACTTTCCAACCCATTCCCCTGGCTCTTATCTCCACCACTCTATCAAAAGATTGTTATCAAGATCATCAAAGCAATTCTTATTATCCTCATTTTAAAAATCAGGGCACTGAAGCTCAAGAGAGATTACTAGGTTGAGATAGTAAAGACATACCTTCCCTTAGAGATAAACCAGAGCCCAGGGATGCCTCACAGCTCTCTTTTCAGGATATCTGACTAAGGACTTCATATCCCAGTGACTCTACCTCCTTCTTCCCTTAGGTCATCTTCCTTACATTAAATCTCAGACTTACTCCCCAAATATGTCATTGTTTTTCACCATTTTTTCATTGAGAAAGAATTTTGCTTGATCTATAAATATTTTCTATAGGTCATTTAACTGAAAATAGGTGGTTTTACTCCCATTGCACAAATAAGAAAACTTTGAAACAGAAAACTTTTGAAATGTCAGTATCAGACATTTGAGAAGTATCAGAGCCAGCATTTGATCTGATCATCTGGATTCTACACCCTAGACTGCCTGCCTTCATGATGGCTAGATCTCACAGCTTCTCAGTTGTTCCTAATTACATGGTAACAAGGTAAGAGCATCACTCAGAAGTGTGACACAATCCCAATACTTCCATAACGTCAGAAAACGTAGGGATGATACAAATTTGCTATGAGCAAACATAAAGGAAACTGATTTATTTATCATAACGGGACTTTGTAATGAGAATTACAGTTGTTAAGACATGATACTCAACTTTGATGACCAGACCTAGCACTATGTAGGAAGCTAAATTAGTAAGCATGAAGTATGACAGAGATTTGTATGTCCACCCAGATCCTATTCTTTTTTTCTAAGCACACAGACATTATACTTGCTCAGTATTGCCCTTAAACCTGGGCACGAGGGGCTCATAGCAAATCCTTCCCTATAGAGTAAGAAGGACAAGGATTTAAGGGGACTGCCCAGACTCCCCTCCTAGGCCAAGCTCTAAGTTCCTGTAACCATAGGATTCCTTGTCCAAAGAACTTCAAGCCTGCTACTAGGAACTGTGCAGCCCTCTTTCCTAGACCTATGTTTATGAAGACCGATTGTGCCATTGTGTATGCAGCCCTAGGTCCAAGAGGTAGCCAAGGGGTGGCTATTTGCAAGGGTATAGACATAGCTTAAATGTGTGCCCTCTGTGGTGCACAATGAGGCCTGGAACATGAAGAGAAGGGAAGATGGGCCAGCAGTCCTACACTGCCATGCTCTAGAGGTACAGAAATCTCAAGACTCCAGAAATTCCACATTCGAACATAGCTTTCCAGGTCACATAAGATAAATCTGCCCAACATGATCCCGGAGTCCTGGGATCAAGTCCTGCATCAGGCTCCCTGCATGAAGCCTGCTTCTACCTCTGCCTATGTCTCCACCTCTCTCTGTGTCTCTCTCATGAATAAAATCTTTAAAAAAAAACTTTAAAAAAGATAAATTTGCCCAAGAATGACAAGTTAACTGTAAAACATACTCTATCAGCCTAACTTATAACTTTTAGCTATTCACATATAGGATACAATTCAGTTCCTTCTGTTTATATTCCTGCTTTAACTTCTCTACCTCATTATAAGTTAGGCATAGCCATGTGACTAGTTCTAGGCTACTAATAAACAGTTACAAGACCATTTAACATTCTCTTTCCCACCCATGACAATCAAGATAAAGTATTGGGACGCCTGGGTGGCTCAGCAGTTGAGCATCTGCCTTCGGCTCAGCGCATGATCCTGGGACCTAGGATCAAGTTCCGCATCAGGCTCCCTGTGAGGAGCCTGCTTCTTCCTCTACCTATGTCTCTGCCTCTGTGTCTCTCATGAATAAATAAATAAATCTAAAAAAAAATCAATTATTACAGAAAGCATATAAGATGGAGGTATATCCACAGGCCTGAGATTGAGTATGTGGGGCAGTCTCCCAGAAATCCACAATGAATGTTTAGCATGAGAAAAATAAAATGTTCTTCACTAAAGCCAGAGGTTTGGGGATGACTTGTCAGCATGCCATAACTTTAGCCTATTATGGCTACAAAGAAATTGGTACCAAAAGCAGGATGTTTCCCTAGAAAAACTAGAAATATATTTAGGGTTCAAGAAGCAGTAAGGAAACAGATCTTAAGGTTGGAAAGACAGGTGTTTTATATAGTGACAAAATATTTGATAAAGCATTTGTTTCTGGTACCTCAGGAGGCAGTTCACAGAAGCTCTAGAAGAGGTAAGAAAACAAAACATTGGGAAACCTGGATGGCTCAGCAATTTGGCGCCTGCCTTTGGCCCAGGGCGTGATCCTGGAGACCTGGGATCGAGTCCCACATCGGGCTCCCTGCCTGGAGCCTGCTTCTCTCTGCCTCTCTCTCTGCTTGTGTGTCTCTGCCTCTCTCTCTCTCTATCTCTCATTAATAAAATCTTTAACAAAAGAAGAAAAAAATTTGAAGTGTGCATTGGTTATTTTTGGCTGCATTTAAGAAGGTATTTAAGAAAGGGATGAGCTGAGAGAGGAACTATCCAGTTTACAGTAAGAAGTGAAAAAGAACAGAGAGATTCCAGACATTTCCAATCTTGCAATATTACTTGAACAGCTTCTTAACTCCCATGCTAACAACAGACACAATGAATAAAGGTCATTGTCCCCGGAAAACTCTTAAAAAAAAAAAATTAAACTGCTTCAGGGCAAGAATAGATAACATAGCCATTAAATCACTTTATTTGGGCAAGATGAGGGGAAAAAAATCAGATTAAGGAAAAATTTTCCAATAGAAGCCAGTCAGTTGCCAAATAACTTTCTTTTGGTCTAGAAAGAACTATATAGGTAAGAAAGCAAATCAATGCAGATTTGAGAACCAGGTTTCAAAACAAAGAGGGAAAAAAAACCCCACCCCAGAAACATGCTTACCAGCACTGAGAATTAATCAGAAGCAGAGACATGAAATCTTCCAGATTTTGGAGAGAATTGTGTTGCCAAAGAGAACCAATCTATCAGCTGGTGTCTGAAAATGACCCTTTGGCTTGTCCTATATGGAAGCAGTGAGAAGAAAGGGCTGCTCAGTTCCAAGTGGAGCAAATTCTCTACTCTCCATTTCATATGGAACTAAGGAAGATAAAAGAAGAACTCTCTAGAGGGAAGTACCAGAGCCTCTGAAAACAATAAACAAGAAGACAGAATCAGGCCCCAATCAGAAAACATTTTGTTCCACCAGGGTGTCCCAATATCTGTCATGAGGATTTCAGAACTGCTATGGACCAATGACTCCAGTGTATCTCCTATGTTCCCCTTTCCTAGACAAGATACTTTTAGTATTTAATTGCCTCATTTTTATCATTATAAATTAGGTATATGTAAGAGGTGTGCGTGCACACACACACACACACAGACACAAAGGGGGAAGGCCATGTGAGGACACAGCAAGAGGGCAGCCATCTCCAAGCCAGGAAGAGAGGCCTCCTCAGAAACTGAATTTGCTGGTGCTTGGACATCTAGTTTCCAGAACTGTGAGAAAACAAATTTCTGTTGTTCAAGCCACCTAATTTGTTACGGCAGTCTGAACAGAATAATACAGATCTGGTACCATGAACTGGAATGTTGCAGTAACCATGTGGATGTGGCTTTGGAATGGAATAGAGGCTGGAAGAGTTTTAAGGCACATTCTAGAAAAATCCAAGACTGACTTGAAGAAATAGGAAGTTAAAGGTAACTGTGGCAAGAACTCAGATGTAAGTGAAGAATATGCTATTGGAAATAGTGTAAAGACGGTCGTTCTTACAAAGTAGCAAAGAATTTGGCTGAAATGTGTTGTAGTGTTTATTGGAAGAGCTTGCAAGTGATGAATATTTAGCTGAAGAAATTTCTAATCAAACTACTGAGGATGTGGCCTGGCTTCTCCTTATTACTTGAATAGAATTTGAGAAGAGAGAGATAAGTTAAAAAAAAAATTAGACAAAGAGAGAGAGAGAGAACTTGAAGATGTGGAAAAATTCTCAGTCTGTCCATATTGCAAAAAGTGACAAAGCATGCCCTGAAGAAAACACCAAGGGTGCGGGCCAGTGACTCCAAGAGAAGACAACCCTTGGAGTTATTAATCAACTAAAGCAGAAGCCAGGAATAGAGATGGGATTATATCAGCAGAGATTCTGACAGTTGGGACCAAACAGAACACAGTCAGGATGAAATAAAGGAAGGCTTTTGGACTTCTGAAACTGAATAGGTCTAGACTAGAACTATTTGGTTGCAAAGATGCTTTATTCCTCATGAAAAGGAAAGAATGACCCTAGGGCAATTCAGACATCCTTCCACTCTGAATTCAGCCCCAGAGGGCAAGGCTGTTTCCTCCTTGGTTTAAGAGGGTGGGGCTCCCATCCTTGGTTTCAATGGGTCAGGCGGCCCCCACCCAGTGCCTTAGGGTTGGGGCCATCGCCTAGGGCTATGGGGCCAGAGGGCAGACTGTGAAGCCAGAGAGGATTATTCTTGAGTTTTAAAATCAAATAGAGTTTGCCTTGCTAGATGTTGGCCTTGTTTGGGACCTACCAACCCCTTTCTTCTTTCTGGTTTTTCCCCTTTTGGAATGGGAATATCTATCCTATTCTGTCCCACCATTTTATTTTGGAACCACCTAACCTGTTTGATTTTACAGGTTCACTGATGAGAAAGGAATTCTGCTTCAGGATGAATTTTACCTCAAGTTTCATCCATATCTGATTTAGACAATATTCTAAAAAAAATTTCTTAAATAGGCTCCACAGCCACTGTGGGGCTCAAACTCATGACTCTAGATCAAGAGTCACATGATCTACTGACTGAACCAAGCAGGCACCCAACATATTTAGATAAGACTTTGGACTATAGACTTATGAGTTGATGCTGGAATGGGTTAAGACTCTTGGAGCTGTTGGAATGAAATAAATGTATTTTGCATGCAAAAAGGACATGAATTTAGAAGGTTAGAGAGCAGAATGTTATAGAATGAACTGTGTCCTTCCAAAATTCTTATGTTTAAACCCTAATCTCCAAGATGATTATATTTGGTGACAGTGCCTTTAAAAAAGAACTAAGATCAAATAAGGGCAGGACCTGTGTCTTTCAAGAAGCAGAAGAGATATCAGATACTATTCTTTCTCCACACATGCACAGAGAGGGCACAGTAGGACACAGCAAGAAGGTGGTTGTCTATAAGCCAGGAAAGGAAGTTTAGAAAAAGATACACATGGATGGATGGAAACCAGATTTTCACCACTGTAACTTGAAGAGTAAAATGAAATTCTTTTCAAAAAATAATTCTAGCAACGGAGGCAGGCCCGAGCCGCTGCCATCGCCATAACCCGCGGTAACCAGCACGAGCTCACCCGCCAGAAGAATATGAAAAAGCAGAGCAACTCGGTTAAGGTAAAGAGCTGAGATGACGGGCTTTCTGCTGCCACCCGCAAGCAGAGGGACTCGGAGATCATGCAGCAGAAGCAGAAAAAGGCAAACGAGAAGGAGGAGGAACCCAAGTAGCTTTGTGGCTTCGTGTCCAACCCTCTTGCCCTTCGCCTGTGTGCCTGGAGCCAGTCCCACCACGCTCGCGTTTTCTCCTGTAGTGCTCACAGGTCCCAGCACCGATGGCATTCCCTTTGCCCTGAGTCTGCAGCGGGTCCCTTTTGTGCTTCCTTCCCCTCAGGTAGCCTCTCTCCCCCTGGGCCACGCCTGGGGGTCAGGGGGTTACCACTTCCCAGTGTTCTTTATTCCTGTGGGGCTCACCCCAAAGTATTAAAAGTAGCTTTGTAATTTCTTGAAAAAAAAAATAATTCTAGATTATTGGAACTAGATAA
Source organism: Canis lupus dingo (assembly GCF_003254725.2). NCBI lineage: Eukaryota > Metazoa > Chordata > Mammalia > Carnivora > Canidae > Canis > Canis lupus. The sequence continues at coordinate 35,474,654 of NC_064243.1, forward strand.
TAGTTCCACAACTGGATTTCCACAGTGAAATGAAAAAGTAACCTAGATTCTGATTTTGCATTATTCAAAAAAGTATGCAGATAAATCACAGAATGGAACACAGACCTAACTATGAAACAAAAATGAAGATCTTCATGACTGTGAAATAAGCAAAGATTTCTTAAACAGGACACAAAACATGGTATTCAAAAAATTGATGAACTGGATTCAGGAAATTCTGTTTATCAAAAGACATCATTAATGTAAAAAAAAAAAAAGTCACAGACTGAGAAGCTATTTGCAATACATAGATCCAACAAAGGATTCTAATCTAATATATAAAGAATTCCTACAGATCAATAAGATGACAATCCAATAAAAATATCAAGACTTGAACAAGTACTGCATAAAACATATGAAAGGGTGCTCAACATTAATAATGAAGGAATGGAAAAGAAAACCATGAGCTACCATCTCACATCCACCAAAGGACTTAAAATGAAAAGAAAAAATAATATCAAGTGCTGGTGAAAATGTGAACTACAACTCCCACTGCTGGTGAGAGTGTACACTTAACTCCTTTGCTGTTGGTTACCTGGCAGGATTTACTAAAACTAATAAATGGCTATGCCATAGCTTTAAAATTCTAGTCTTAGATATATATACTCCTAAGTAAAATACTGCAAATGTCACTAAAAGATCTGTGTATGACTATTCATAGCAGCTCTCTTATTTCAGTAAAGTAAAATTTTATTTTGTAGTTATTTCCAAGACAAATGGATTAAATTGCCCAATTAATTGATTGCACTGATTGCAGAAAATGTTCATGACCAAGTTTCTCTTAACAGAATACTTAGGATGGAAATGTCATGTCTAAATAGTTCAACCTGTAAGCATAAAGGATTAACATACAGAGACAAAAATTAAGCTGTTGAGTATTTTATTGAAACAGGATGCCCAAAGCACTATCACAGCCCAGTCCCTCACATGCCAAGGTGCTGCTGGGTGGCAGGAAAGGCCTAAAGCAGTGGGTGAGCTCAGATCCAACAGTCTCAGAGGTGCAGGACTCTGGACTCAGACACTAGTTATCAAAGCAAGAACCCAGTTGAGGAGACTCTTTAGTTGATAAATATTTAAGTGATAAAACGAGTTTTAAGAAATGAGAAGAATGTACAAGAAGATCTGAATAGAAGAGGGCAGCCCGGGTGGCCCAGCGGTTTAGTGCCGCCTTCAGCCCAGGGTATGATCCTGGAGACCCGGGATCGAGTCCCAAGTCAGGCTCCCTGTATGGAGCCTGCTTCTCTCTCTGCCTGTGTTTCTGCCTCTCTCTCTCTCTCTCTCTGTCTCTCATGAATAAATAAATAAAATCTTAAAAAACATATATCTGAATAGAAGAGATGGTGGCCCCTCCACTTTGGAGCCCTTCATGACTGATGGGCTTTGCAGAGGAGCCTTGAGGGGCTCACAACCAAAGACTCTCACATGGACCGGCCGTGGTCTCTGCAGATGGCATCAATGAGGCCTCCTCCTGGTTTATAATGCAAAAAAAAAAATCACAAGAAACAGGCTGACCTGCTCAGAATGATTTCCTTTTCCATTGGGGCACGAAGTACGGACATTTTAAATACTTTAGGTATTTGTACTTCTCTCTCCTCCTGGAGAAATGCAATGTAAATAATCTGCGGAGGGAAGACAGGGAAGGAGCTGTGTCCTTGGTGGCATCTGTGGGAGCCAGGCCAGGGGTTGAGGAGAGTGGTCACTTCAGGCAGCCCTTAGGATTAGGAGATCTTACCCAGAGGTATGAACCCCATGTCCCCAAGGATCCCAAGTGCCACTCAGCCATCAGGCCAGACCATCAAGTGAGTGATGCTGCCATTGGTGAGAGAGAGACAGAGCCAGCCTTATGGAGGGAACTGAAGCACCCAGCACACGATGTAGCAGATGACATTGGCATGGCAGTCTGCTGGGTGGATATAGTTCCGGAAGATGGCTGCAATCCAGGCCCCATCTCTGTGATACACAGCCACAATTCAATCCAGGCTCCAGCTCTGTGTTACACAGCTACAATTCAATCCAGGCTCCATCGCTGTGATACACAGCCTCGATCCAGGCTCCATTCACTGTGATACGCAGCCTCGACCCAGGCTCCATCTCTGTGATACACAGCTACTGGCTTCCAGCGGGAGGGACATGATTAAGTTGGGCTTGATGAAGGTACCTTCCCTTAGCAGGTCTGTGCTGACACTGCAGATTCCTGGAAGGTGTTTGCTGATGATATCAGTGGTTTCTATTGCATGGCTCATCGACAATTGGACAATTTTATTAAACTTCAACCCTAAGACTGCAAGTCAGAGCTGGGTTAGTTCAGCCTTTTCATGATCCAGAGTAAGTCATTTTCCTGGGAGGCATCCACATGGTTCTGGGAGTGCCTAAATAGAAAGATGGGTCATGTAGTCTTGGCCTCATAGTGGTCCAGCCTAGATATTAGTTCTTCTCTAGAGTCCAGGTTCCTCTTCTATAGGTTGACCAGGGACTGTGGTTGTTGCCTGGCCCAGTTGGGGTCATAAACACCTGGCCCATGGCAGGTGGCCTCCACCCAAGCCGATGCCTTGAGTATGCACAGCTTTTTGTCCCCACCTATGCTGGGCTTCCCCAATACCACTGCCAAGGAGACCACAACAGCTGAGCCCCTCACCTGGGCACAAGCCACCAGCTGCCATGCCTATTGGAATGCCATGTCCACCTGATCTGCACCAGACCCACACCCATAGCAGCTTTATTTGTAATAGTCCAAATTAGAAAAAAAAACATACATCTGTTAACAGAATGGATAGACTGTGGTAATATTAATATAATGGACTACTACAGGAAAAAAAAAAGAAAAAAATACATACACATGCATTCATATGGATGAATTTTAAAAAAACTATACTGAATGAAAAAAGTCAGACAAAGGAATGCTCAATATTTGGCTACCCTTAAAGTCCAACAATAGATATCCGTAGACATGGAAATCAGTACTTCTAACAGAGGTACTAGCTAGGAGGTGCGAGAATTTTCTCCTTCTGGATGTCTTTCTTGACATGTGGCTATACAGGTATACATATATTCATCAAGTCATAAATTTATGATTGGCACATTTTATGTGCTTCCCCCCCCCATGCATTTTATACCTCAGTAGAAACAGAAAAAGTACTTCATAAAAGATAAGCAGATTATTTTTACCTTATCAGTTGCCTAGTAAAGATCATTAGGTAAAAGCAAAATTATCTACTTAAAAACAAAACAAAGACCAAGCAAATTGTGCTATGTTTCTGTTTCACTGACCCCATAAGTCAAAATTAGACGTTCAAACCTTCTGCATTAATATCAATAAAAACTTAGAAGGAAAATTTGAAGAAGGTAGGAGCATATCAGTTAGTCCACAGGAGCTAAGTTGGTTGCTCAAGTGAAGACTCCATGTAGCATACTGGCAATGTATATGAAGCAATGTTAGTAGTGTGTTTTACCATAAATATACCTATTTAATAATTTTAACTATTTTTAGTAGGAAGGCACTATGGCATAAAATAGCAAGAGTTTTTAAATCAGACAAACCAGTTTTGCCACTTACTAACTAGACAATGTTGGGCAAGTTTCTTAATCTCTTTGATACTAAGTTCCTTCACAATTTAAAGCAGAGACAATAATACTTACTTTGCAAAATTGTAGCACAATTACAGTAGGTATTTAAGAGTGGTAGCTATTTAGCAATAGCTCTTTGTATGCAAAGTATCATGCTAGGTACTGGAACCCTATCTCTAAGAACCTGACCAACTGGAAATGACATTTAGATATAAAGATTGGCAATGAAAGGTAAGAATTTAACAAGGGCTATAGATTACAAATTATAGGGTTCCTATCCAGCTAGGAGGATTGTGGAATGAGTATCCACTGAACAAAACCTGGAAAAGTTTTGGAAAATCCACTTAAGGCAGAGGAAACTGTATGAATAAGCCATAACCTCATAAACAGTGCAGTGACTGCAGGTTCTGATTAGTTAAGACAAACTGTGCCACTGGACTAATTCTAAGGAGTAAAACTACATACAAGGCTAGTAAAGCAACCTGGGACCAGATAGAAAGGGACCAATCATACTAAGTCAAGGACCTGTTTTCTCAAGTCCTGGGATATCACTAAAGGGTTTTTTTCAGGAATTGACTCTCCTAGTGGTCATTCTACACAAAAGTAGGGAAGGAAAATATCAATACAGGGAAAAATAGCAAAGGATGATAAGGGCCTAAACCAACATGTTGAGAGGAATGGGAAAAAAAATTAGAGCTTAATTTTATCAACTTTAAAAAAAATGAACAGACACAGAGTTTCCCTGATTATTCAAGTGGGCCTGCCTTCAACTTTTAAAATGACTGACTGACTCATAAGCTCCTCAAGAGCAAAGAAATATCCAAAAGCAGCAAAATATATTGCCAGGCACACTGAAAGCACTCAATATATACTGCTTGCAGAAGAATCCTTTTAAATATTCCAAATATTGAAACCTCTAGGATAATACAATGTGCATGGTAAAACACGCAGAAAAGCTAAATTCATTTTTTCATTCCTATTGAGTGATTTTTAAATAATACATGTCGAGTATTAGATTTGCTCAAGTTCAATATTTTAGAAGACTTATTTGCAAAAGCTATCTGTATCTCTACCAAAAGACTTGGATACAAATCATTCTAGAAAGTTGAGAATACTGCCACTTTAGTTGCCAAGCTCTTGTGTAATTTTTGTTTTTAAGGAATCTATCATTCATTATGTCTTTTGCTATAGCAAAAAAGCGAAAAACCAAAAAAAAAAAAAAAAACACTCCACCAGTGTAGGACTCATGAATATTACATGAAAAAAAATTAAAAAGCTAAATCTATATCATATAAATATATGTAAGGTTCACCCAGGAGTATATAATTTAATAATTTATATAAATAGTAAAATAATTAAAATGAGAATAACCTACTACATTAATAAAGGAAAAAAATGAGTGCTTCCTAGGGGCTAAGCACAAGGCCTAGCTCTTTTTTTTTTTTAATAAATTTTTATTTATTTATGATAGTCACAGAGAGAGAGAGAGGCAGAGACACAGGCAGAGGGAGGAGCAGGCTCCATGCACCGGGAGCCCGACGTGGGACTTGATCCCGGGTCTCCAGGGTCGCGCCCTGGGCCAAAGGCAGGCGCCAAACCGCTGCACCACCCAGGGATCCCGGCCTAGCTCTTTCTGTGTAAGAGCTCATTTAATCCTCTCAACAACCTTCCACAGTAGACACTTGTCATCTACAGATTTTATGGATGAGAAAATCCAAATATATAGAAGTGTCCAAGATTACACTATATGACAAGGAAAAGGTAGGACTAGGAACTGAACCCAGGCAATCTAGCTCCAGAGTCAGAATTCCAGTTAATAAATGTAGAAAGAATGAAGGAAATAAAAAATCACCATTAGAATACCACAATAATAATTATTGCAGGCAAAATCAGTTGAATGCTAAAATTAGTGGGCTAAACTTTGAGAAATAGGACATTTGTACAACCTCAAAATATCTCCCTCAGAGTATTTATTGATTACTCATGGTAGTTTTAACATATATCCACAAATCACTTGATACTTTTCCCTCTCGCCCCTTTGAGTGTGGACTTCTAACAAAATTGAATACAAGGGAAAAGTAGTAATGTGTTACAATGGAGAAACTCGGCAGACACTGTCTAAACTATGTGATTTAGGTTAACATGTTGATGTGGCTATCCTATGCCTCCAGATAAGGACGCAATGAAGAGTACAACATTCCTGTGGTACTCTTCCCCTAAAGTCCAAAACCTCAGCCTAATTGTGAGAATACATTGGAAAACCCAAAATGAAGGATGCTCTACAAAATACGAAAAAGGCAATGTCCAAAATGAAAAGATTTTCACAGATTGGAACAGGCTAGAAAGACATGACAACTGAATACAATATGGAATATGGATTAGATCCTGCAAAAGGAAAAGGACACTAGTTGGAAAAACTAAGGAAATCTGAATAAAGCAAATCATTTAGTAAATAGGATTGTGCCAAGGTTTCTTAACTTTGGTAAATGTATCCTGGTTATGTAAAATGTTAACATTAGAGGAAGCTGGGTGAAGGGTATATACTATCTTTGCAAATCTTTTGTAAATCTAAAATCATTTTATAATTAAAAGTTTTTAAAAATTCAATATCCATTTGTGAAAACAAATGTCAATAAGCCAGGAATAGAAGAAAGTATTCTCAATCCAGTAAAAGACATCTATAAAAAAAGAAAAAGAAAAAGTACAGTAAACATCACTCTTTAAAAAAATTTATTTATTTATTCATGAGAGAGACAGGGAGAGAGAGTGAGAGGCAGAGACACAGGCAAAGGGAGAAGCAGGCCTCATGCAGGGAGCCTGACGTGGGACTCAATCCAGGGTCTTCAGGATCATGCCCTGAGCTGAAGGCGGCGCTAAACTGCTGAGCCACGGGGGCTGCCCAGTAAACATCATTCTTAATAGTGAAACACTGAGGTTATCCTCCAAAGCTGCCTATTTTATTGCTTCTGTTAAATACTGTTCTGGTGTTCCCAGTCAGTGCAATAAGGCAGGAAAAAGAAAAAGGTATAGAGATTAGAAAGGAAAAGTTAAAGGTTTGTTTTTTTTTTTTTTTCAGATGATATTATGCATTTAGGAAATCAACAATCTACAAACTACTAGAATTGAAAAATGAATTTAGTGAAATCAGAATACAAGCTCAATATACAAAAATCTACTATATTTTTATATACTAGCAAGATGGCTGGAAACAAAACTGAAAAAAGATACCTTTTACAATAGCATAAAAACAAAACCTCAAATGCATCAGAATAAGTTTAATAATGCAGAAGTCCCCTATACTAAAAACTGAAACAATGGTGAGAATAATTGAGCTTATTCGATGGAGAGATATATTATGCTTATAAATTGGAAGATTCTCTTAAGATCTCCATCCTCCTAAAATTGTTCTGTAGAGGCAAAGCAACCCCATTCAAAAGTGTGGTAGACTTTTTTTTTTTTTTTAATAGATGTTGACAAGCTGATTCCAAAATTTATATGGAAATTAATAGCATTTAAATAGCCAAAACAATTCTTAAAAAGAAAAAAAATTAGAGGGTTTACACCACTGTACGTCAAGACTTACTATATACTACAATCAAGAAAGTTTGATATAGATAGAAGAATTGATAAATAGTCCAAGTGGAAAAGAATGGAGCTCAGAAACAGACCCAAATGTATGATCATTCATTTTCAACAAAGGGACCGCTGCAATACAATGGAAAAGACAGGGCTTTTCAATAAATAAAGAGCAGATCAAAGTCCATATGGAAAATCTTGACACCCCTCATCTTAAACCACACACAAAAATCAATTAGAAATAAATCAAAGACCCAACTGTGAGAACTAAACTGTAGTTTCTGGAGGAAATCATAGACAAATGTATTTAGGACCTTCAGGGTAGGCAAAAATGAGGGTGGGGAAAAAAAAATCTGTGGGCAGAGTGCAAAAAAACACTAGTTCTCCACCCCCACCCATAACACTGATATATTAGACTTCATAAGAGTAAGTTTGCTCATCCCAAGGTAACATTAAGAGAATAAATATTCAAACTTTAGGCAGGTAGAAAATATCTCCAAACACATACCAGATAAAGATTTCCTATCCAGAATATATAAGGAACTAAAATCATTGACAAAAGATAACTTGCTAAAAAAAAGTAGTCAAAAGATTTGAACAGTACTTCACAAAGGGAATCTGAATGGCCAATAAAGATATACAAAGATGTTCAACATTATTAATATTCACAGGAATGCAATCAACTTACCCTAAGACCATCAATTTAGCTCCTTGGTAAATATCCATAAAATATGAGTATATGTTTGCCAATGTCAATTTCAAGAACATTTGCAGAAACTGTATTTATAATGACCCCAAACAGCAAACTCCTCAAATGGTCATCAACAAGAGAATGGATAAATGAATTGTGGTCCACCCACATAATGCAATACTATAGAAGAAGGTCACCAAACTTTTTCTTTGGCCCTCTGAAGGGCCAAATAGTAAACAGTTTAGGCTTTATAGGTTATACAGTCTCTGTTTTAACTATTCAACCCTGATGAATAGACATGTTCATATCCAATAAAATTTTATATACCAAAATATCTTGTGGGCTAACACTGGCCCACAGGTCATAGTTTGCCACCCCTTGTTAGAAATCGAACAACAAAAAACTACTTAGACATGCAACCTGATCTCAAAAATATCCTGTGAACAAAAGACAAACGCACATGCACACATGCACGCACACACACACACAAACACCATAGGATTCCATTTATATGAATGAAGTTCAAGAACATGTGAAAATAATTCATAGTGATAGAAGTCAGGACAGTAGTTTACTTGGGGAGAGGAGTGGTTACACTGAGTAGAAGAGACAGAAGGGAATTGTTGAAGGGATAAAATGTATTCTATCTTTATCTAGGTGGTGATCACACAAGCACACACAAATGTAAATTTCATTAAGCTGTATACTTTATTTTTGTGCCTTTATTATACATAAACTATAGCTCATTTTGGAGAAAACAAAACTGGACAAAAATCAGAATACAGATCTGAAGAAATTCTATAGAATTCAACATGAACAAAAAATATATAAAAGCTAGATTAAAAGAAATGGGGAGACTGAGCAGTAAGTCTAACATAAGTCTAATCAGAGTTTTGAGAAAAGAATAGGAAAAAAATGGAGGGAAAGCTACATAGAAAGAAAAAAGATGAAACTTTTGAGAATTGGTGAAACACAAACCTTAGAGACAGGGAACAATAAAACCAGGATAAATGAAACATCCACACCTGACACACTGTCATTAAACAGTAAAACAGAAGAGAAAAGATCTTAAAAGCAGGGAAAAAAAAAAAAAAAAGATTAACAACAAATAAGTTATTTGAGATAACTGTAACATGGAAAGCAGAAGTCAATGCAAAGAGACCTCCAAAGAACAGAGAAAGAAACTGCCAGCCTGGAATTGTATGGCAAACAAATACCATCATTCAAATGAGTAAAAGACATTTCCAGATAAAGTTTGCCATCAACATTCCTTTAATAAACAAGCTTCTAAAATATACTTGACAAAGGAAAAGGATCTGAGATCAAGAAGAAATGACAAAGGATCCACACACACACACACACACACACACACACACAAAAGATGTTGAATTTACAGGAGAAAAAAAAATCAAGGTGTAATTAAAACTCTAGATGACCAAAACATGTAATTAACTGATGTCAAAGCAACCTAGGTTTCTTGAATTATTTTCAAGTAGAATTAATAAACTTTAGATGAAGTTTACATTAAAATTTTAAAGAAAATTCCTAAAAGAAATAAAAAACAATTTTCATACTAGTTACAAGGAAAACAGAGTAAGAAAAAATCCAAAGGATAGCAAAGAGAACACACACATACACACACAGAAAATAGAAAACAGCCATAAGACAGAATGTTAACTTTAATCTTAAATATATCATTAATTATATTTTACCTAATTGGACTGAGAGCTCCATTAAAAGACAAAGACTATCAGAAAAGAACAGAAATAACAATCAGGTTTCATCTGTGCGAAGGACACATTCTAAACAAATGCTAAAAGGTGTGACTAGAGTATTCTAAAACAAAATTGATTTTAAGGTAATAGGTGTTGGGTGGTGAGGCAGAAAACATTGCTGTAGAATGACAAAAAGTTCATTTTATGGAGAAAATAGAGCAATTCCACACTTGCTTTATAAAAGCTGAAAGTACAGTATATACAAAGTGACAGAATTACAAGAAATGAGAAAATTCATTATTTTATTGTGATCTTTTTTGTTACACTTCTCAGTAATTGATAACGCAAACAAACCAAAAAATTAGTAAGGCTAAAAAGATTTGAGCAGCACAAGTCTTATGCTTGATCCAAGCTGTGTGTGCCCGTGTATATTTTTTTATACCTACCTTGCCCCAAAAGTCTGTGAGTACATATTCTTCTCAATCATTCAAGGCGCAGTTGAAAAACTAACCATGAGGCCACAAAGCAATTCTCAAATTTCAAAGAATCGGTAGCATAGAGCCCTCATTTGCTGACTACAGTGTAAGTTAGAAATCAATAACAAAAGGATAACTCACAAAACCTTCCACATTTGGAACTAGAAAATGCTTCTAAAATCTTGTGGGGAAAGAAAAAAATTATAATGAAAAACTTTTTAATTCTTAGGACTGAAAAAATATATAGAAATAGCAACACTAAATAAAAATGTGTAGTATTTGTGGAGGCCAAGCTATGACCAGAGTAAAGAACCCAGAAATGAGCCCAAGCATATCTAGGAATATGTATAGGACGGAGATGGCACTGCAACCACTCGTACGGGGATAAATGCCACTCCACATGGGAAAAAGAAAACAAATTCTTCTTGATCTCACAACATAAATTTAAAAAATAGGTACCTATACATATACAAGTCAGGTAAATTAAAGAACTACATGTATAAAAAAATGGAAACTTTAAAACTTAAAAAAATTTCAAAACACATTTCCCTAATAATAGAGAAGAATATCTTAAGATACAAAAGCACAAAGAAAAGATTGTCTGCAGTTTATATAACCAACAAAGGATTTGTACCTTGAACAATGTTTTCCAACAGAAATTGCTGCAATGATGCAAGTGTTTTGTTATATAATATAGTACAGTGTAATATAAAATAATACAGTAAAATATAATAGCCACTAGTCATGTGTGGCTACTGAGCACTTGGAATGTGGCCTAGAGTGACCGAGGAATTGAAACTGTTGAAGTCAATATGACAGCATGTTAACATTTAAAAATCCTTTGTGAAGGTCCATGAAGGTCCACCAGGTCCTTATACGCTTTTTAGTATTTACATTTTTCATTAAAAGCACTTTATTCCAGCTTATATTACTACAGAAAATATAATTTCAATTCTGTAAAAAATACGTTAACAGTCGCTTTTCAGAAAGCAAACATACCAAAAGTTCACAATATTGTCTGTGATTGATTTTATTTTTCTTCTATTTAAAAAAAATTAAGATATAAAAACCCATAAAGGATTTAATGAACACAAGTGCATCCACTCCGGAGTTTATGAAATAAAACATTACGGCTCCTGTGTAAATTCCCTAGGTACCTTTCCTGATCACAACTTTTCTCTTTTTAAAGAAAAGCTAGCAAATATGAGTAATAGACTATAGAGTCCTGTCTTCAGACTTCTTCATTTCACAACACCCACATTTTAACAGGTTTTGGAGAAAACTTAATATACAGACATTACATGTATCACTTAACAAAGAGTTATAAAGCAAACACTCATGTAACCATTGCCCAGGTCAGGAGATAAAGCATTTCCAGCATCCCAGAAGTCTTCAGTATGTCCCTTCTGAATCGCAACCGCCCTTTCACCCCCTAAGAGATCATCAGCTTGACTTTTAGGGGTATCAATTTATTCACAATTTCTCTTTACCACTTTTAATGCCTATATACGCATCTCTAAAACAACAGCTTTATTTTACCATGTTCTGAATTTCTCATAGAATACTGAATGATATCATCTTCAACAACTTGTTTGGTTGGTTGGTTGGTTTTGGGGGTTTGTTTTTTGTTTTTGGCTCCAGATTATTGAGACACATTTATGTTGAGACACAAAACTACTTCATTCACCACTGTTCTGCATAGTTCCCACCTTATGAATATAATTTACCTTTCTCCTTCAGACAGACATGAAGGTTGCTTCCAGCTTTGAGGTATTACAAGTAACACTACGGTAAACCTTCTTGTACACATCTGATTGTGTATATGTATAAAAATTTATCTAGGGCAGTGGCTTTCAAACTTTTTTGACCATGACTCATACTAAGGAATGACGTTTTACATCATGACACACATCTGTGTGTGTATAAAACCGAGAGGGGGAAAAAAAGAAAAAAATTCATGAAGCAAATACCCAATGACCTGAGACACATTCTGCTATTTTCTATTCTCTGTTATTTCGTGTTTTTACCAATTCTGATCGTTATCCACTTAACTGATTTCACGACTAAGATGGGCTTCTAACTCCGAAAAACATCGCTCCAGAGGATAAATACCTAGGGGTGGAACTGCCAGAGCGTGGAAGGAACACGAACATCGGACGTGGTCAACTTTTCTAGATCCTTAAACTTTAAAAAAAAAAAAAAAAATGTGCTTATCTGAGTGCCTACAAATTTACCACTCTGTCATTTTAAAGATGGTTTTATCTTCTCCTTCAGTCATAGAACAGCATTAATCACTTACCATGTGCTATGTATCCACTGGACTCCGCGAGACGGATGGGTTAATACGCAGGGGGGTGGGGAGGACACAAGGGACCCGGACCTCAGCGAGGCCCCAGAAAGCTCACAGGAGGGGCCTCCGATGCTGCCTGGGGAGGGAGGGGTTAGGGAAGGATTCCTGGAAGAAGGAGGACCTAAGCTGAGTGCTTCTATTTTTAATTTTTATTGGTTTCCTAAAACATAAAAGTAACACATTTGTTGGGGGGCGGTGGGAGTCCAAATTACAGCAGTGTATTTATTAAGGAGTAAAAATCCCCCCTCCCTTCCCACCACCGCTGTCCTTAAAGTTTGATGCTTGAGACCAAACAACCAAAGTTGCATGATCAGTTAGTTATTCTAATCTAGGAAATTGGTGGGGTGGGGGGGGGGGGGGAAGCCCACATTTTTAAATAGTTTCAAGGGTACCTCTGACAGAGCCCATCATATTAAAGCATAACACGAATCCCATTTCCCATAATGAAGGTAAATGCAAACATTCCGTGTTTAGTCACATTATTACTTTTAAGAGACTTTTTTTTTTTTTTTTTTTTTTTTTTTTTTGGCCTCTTGGCAAGGCGAGAGTGCCAGTCTTCAAAAATCAAGCCTATCTGCCGCACACCAGATATACACGCAGACGCTTCAGAAAGCGGCACGAGAAGCGACCGGCTGAAAGAATGTTTTGTTCGAGTCAAGTTGGCTCGGCCGGTGACACCGCCGGAGTCTCACACTCGGTCCTGAGGCGCCCGGACCCCGTCACGTACGCGGCGCGGCGGCGGCGGCACCGGCACACCCTCCCCGGCGCGGCACGCAGCCCGGGACGGTCCTCGCGCCGCGGCAACGCCGCCGCCCCCGCCGCCCCGCCGCCCCCAGGCCCGCCGCGGGCCCCGCCGCCCCCACAGCCGGGCCGCGAGCACCCCGCCACCTACCCTGCGGGGTCACGGGCCCCCCGGAACTCAGGCGCGGCAGCTCGGGCGCGCCGCCTCCGCGGCCATGACGGCGACCCGGGGAAGCACCCCGCGCGCCAAGGCCCGCGGTCCGCCGGGCTGGGAGGAGAGCCGCCCCGTCCGTCCGTCCGTCCGCCCGCCAGGAGACTGAGGCCAGAAGACGCCCCAGACGTGTCTAAATCAAGGCTCGGGGCGGTCCCGACGGGCTGAATGACAAATGGCAGATGCCGTGGGCTTTGCCGCCCTCGGCAGCCGCGAGGATGGCTGCGCCGAGGAGGCCGCGCACAGGCGGAGCCCGGGAGCCGGAACGGCGCGTCCGCGAGGAGGGCGCTGGGGCCCCTGGCGGGGGCGTCACGTGGCAGGAGGAGGCCCCGCTGGGGAGCCGGGGGGTCGGCGGCCTGGGCGGAGGAAGAGGACCGGCGCCCGGACGCCCGGCCCATGGCGTCGTCCGTGTGGGCTCCGCCGGGGTCGCCCAGGTGCGGGGCTGGCGCAGGTAGACCCGCGCGGCCCCGAAGGCTGCCCGCCCGGGGCCCCGCCGGGATGAGCCGCCCCGAGCCAGCCCGTAGAGGAGAAACACGACAGATGCTAGGAGCACGCTGCCATGAGCCAGACTCGCTCACCTCCTCCTCCCCGGGCAGCGCTGGAGCCATGGCAGCCTCGCCGTGGCCACTGAGAGGGAGCCGGGCACCGTGGGGAGCCCTCCGCAGGTGAAGAAGCGTGGTCCTCGGGACGAGCCCGGCAGGAGTGCCTAAGCCCCGTCTTTCAGAGCGAGACGCGGAGGCACACAGACATCGGACGGGAATCCTTTTGCAGTTAGGGAGTCAGACCCTACGTACGCGTTAAGCAATTTGCGATTTTTCATGTTACTTGAATTTAAGGAAAAGAAACTGACGCAGATCTCCAGCGGTCGCTTCCTTCCCTACAAGATACACGTTCCTAAAAAAGACCTATGAAAACGTTAAGTGAAAGGCAACAAGAACTCGCTACATATTTCAGGGAGTCCCAGAGCTCCGAAATAATACAAGGTTAATAGCATCCTAACAATTCCACCCGCCTTCACTGCGATCTTCCAACTTCCACTGCTTATATGACTCTGGCTGACTCGCCCTCAGAACGTTTACAAGTGTTCTCCCACCTTATTCTCCCAGATGTTCAGTCTTGATTCTGTATCTAAATGCATTCAGTAGTCATCAGAACTTACGCATTCCTAAATTCTTGATTTTTATTTAATGGCCTGCTCTTTTTCAAAGTAGTTCTTCTTAAGGAGAGGTCAGAGAGCACCCTAATGTTTTATCTGGGTTTTGTTTTTTTTTTTTTTGTTTTTTTTTAAGCTCTACACATAAACTGAGAAGGGTAAATATTTTGGATTCGCACCTTTCTTTAATACCTAAAAGGACAAAGAGGCAATTGCTTCATTGATTTTTGAGAATCAGATTTTGTGGAGAGATCTGAATCCTATGCAATACTTCTCTGGGACGTGATTTGATTTTTCTACTTGGATGCCTAAGAATTTTTTTTTTTTATCATTAAAACTCTTTACAGCCTTATCCGCGCTATGTCTCTGTCAATTATTCAATATCAGTCCCCCCCTCCCCCCCCCGTATATAGTATGATCTTCCAGTTTATGGAATCCATTCTCCTTTTCTTGATATACTGTCCCATCCCTATCATACATCTTAGTTTATCTTTCATCAATTGGGTTTTTTTTTTTTTTACTTCAGTCACTAGTTATACTTGATTTTTTATCCTTCCGCATTCATTTTCTTGTGATTTGCACTCACTGATTCTCTCAAAAATATTCTGTTCATTTTTTCTAGTTTACTTCATTTTAAAATCATGTTGTTTTGATCCTCAATTTTCTTAGCCATGCAATTTCCTTTTCATCACATTCTCATCTTTTATTGTCCTTGAGCTGTTGTAAGTAATCTGTATCTTTTTTTTTTTTTTTTCTGTAATGTGAAACACAAATAAGGAATACAAATTTCTGCTCATTGGTTGTTTTCTTCCAGCCTTGGTTTTTGGTCTGTCTTCTATATGCTGTTTTCCTTGCTTCCCACTCCCATGTTATATAGCATATTTGCATAACAGCTATGTCATATCTTTTATCTTGTTTATCCTTCCAAGTTAATACCAGACCTTGTATTTGCACTAATATGCTAGGAGTGAATTCCTGGTACACTTTCCTCTTCACTTGAGATGTGTCCGTCTTCTCTATCCTGAGCTTCAGTTTTAGGGCTGAGTGTTGGTGCTATCTACTTTTCTGTGACCTGTTTTAGGATGAGGGGAGGGATGATGGAAGGTTGTAGAACTCAGCCTGAAACAGAGCATAGACCTTGCTGGGGGAAGCCAGTCATCACTTCTGAAATTTCTTTAAATCCTCAGCAGCCCTCCTTCAAACCAGCCCAGGAGTATCCCCTATCTGTGAACTTTGGTTCATTTGCCCATTTTAACAATGTACCCCAGGAGGTGGCAAACTTTCTTGCTTCTGGCAAAATCCAACAGTGGTACATAAAGATTCCTTGATGTTTTACAAGGATGCCGCTGACTTCTCTCCCAACTGGAGGACATTTGTGAAAATTTGGTCTGATCATCTTTTTCCTCAGTATGTCTTGCATAGGTTATAGTCACAACAAATTAACAGGATCTCTGATATCTTTGCTTTGCCATCCCTTCTCACAGTTTACATTACAAGGTTGTACAGCAGGATACCTGGGTGGCTCAGCTGTTGAGCAACTGCCTTTGGCTCAGGTCGTGAGTCCTAGGATCGAGTCCACATCGGGCTCCCGTCAGAGATCCTGCTTCTCCCTCTGCCTAGGTCTCTGCCTCTGTGTCTTTCATGAATAAATAAAATCATAAAAATATAAATAAATCATATGTCATATATATGGCTGTACAGTACTTCCTTCTTTGGTTGCAGCAGATGAGTTTACTTTCTCATCTCATGGTTTAGAATTTTAATTTTGATTTAAGTGTTTGTGCCATATTTATCCATAAGTCAGTTGATCAGAGTGTCTGTCTCGGTAATGAATTATATGAAAATCTTTTTTTATCTTCAAGTCATTCCCACAAAGTTCTTTAAAGATCTGTATGTTTACTTGGTAACTGTAATACCATCTTCTTCTTCCCCAAGCCTTCCTTCAATGACACATGCCTCTGTATTACGTATGATGTGCCCCAAAAAAGGTTCTGGGGAGTGATTGCAAACTCAAATCTCTATGAAGTTTAAAACAATGAAGAATGGGATTATAGTAAAGTGAGAAGAACATTTTTTGTGTAAGGGGCAGATGCTATATAGCTCAGGCCAATCACTGCCATGTTGGAATTCAGGGCACTGTTGCCAAATCTGTATAATTCAGACAAGCACGATATCTAGTGTTTTAATATAAAATTTCCTAATTTTGAAAACAGTACAAAGGCCAAATGAACTCTCTCTCACGGCCAAACTGGACTCAAGGGTTACGAGTGTGGTCCCAGTTACAGTAAACCACTCAGCATAAATTCCATGATCTCTGTTGTATTCTTCTAAGCATTTTGAGATAGAGGCTTGAATAAGATTCTTGAAAGCAGACTCTTCAATGACTTAAAATGTCTTTAGAATATATAAAGCAAGAAGATTCATGCTGACATATTTACAGTTTGATATAACATGTCAGACTCCAGTACTTTTAGGAACAGATGTTACTAGGGGTAACAGTTATGATTGGGCTAAAATCAATACCATATGAGCAGAGTATATAGATTATGACAACGTTAAAAAATTGTAAGAAAAAATAGTATTTTCAATTGATGCAGAAATGGCATTTGACAAAATCCAACACCCATTCTTGGGGGGGGGGAATAAACCAGGAGAGAAAAGAAACTTCCTCAGCCTGATAATGGACATCTTTGTTTCCTAGAGCTGCTGCAATAGATTACCACAAGTTTGTGGCTAAAACAAGAAATTTATTCTCACGGTCCTGGAGGCCAGAAGTCCAAAATCAAGGTGTCAGCGGGGCTTCACTCCCCCTAGTGGCTATAGAGGAGAATCCTTCCTTGCCTCTTCCAGCTTTTGGAGACCCTTGGCATTCTCTGGTTTCCTTGGCTTCCTTGGCTTCTGGCCACATCACTCCAACTTCCGCCACTGTTGTCACATTGCCCACTCCTCTGTGTGTGATGTGTTTTCTCTTCTGTGTGTCTGTCTTAGCAGATACTTGCCATTGGATTTAGGATGCACCTGAATTACTTGGAATGATCTTATCTCAAGATCTTTAATTTAATTACATCTACAAAAAAACATTTCTTTCCAAATGAAATAACATTCTCAGTTTGGGGGATTAGGACATGGGCATATCTTGGGGGGGGGGGGGGCATCTCTCAACCTTCTATAATGGACAAATCCCAGTCAGTTTTGCTGTAGAAATTGACAAGCTGATTCTAAACTTCATATAGAAATGAAAAGAACCTAGAGTAGCAAAAAGGGAAAATAGGAACAAATTTGGAAGAATTACACTACCTAATTTTAAGACCTATAGAGCCATAATAATGAAATCAGAATGGTACTGGTGTATGGATGAATGGAACAGTATATGAGGTCCAGAAATGGTCCCACACATGTGATCTATCGATCTTGGACAAAGGTACAACATAATTTCGGTGGAAAAGATAACTGATGTGAGAACTGGTTATCTGTATGGAGAAAAAAAGACCTTAAACTTATACTTCACATCATACACAAAAATCAAATCAAATTAGAGCACAGACCTAAATAAAAAATAAGAAAAAAACTTTTAGAACTGCCCTGTCCAATAAAGTAGTTAGTAGCTATGCTATTGAACACTTAAAATGTGACTAGTCCAAACTGAAATGTGCTATAAGGATAAACTATAGTCTAGCTTTTGAAGACTTAGGATAAAAGGAGAATGAAAATATCTCAGTGGTTTTATATTGATTACTTGTTGAAATAATATTTTGGATATACTGGTTTAAATAGAATATGTGATCAAAATTAACTTGAACTGTTTTCTTTTTTACTTTTTTAATGTGGCTACTTAAAACTTAAAGTTATATATGTGGCTCACATAATAGTTTCATTTGATGGCACTCTTCTAGAAGAAAACCTAGGAATAGCAAAGACTGCTTGGGTAAGGACACAAAAAGCAACAATCATGGAAGAATAAATTAGTAACTGGATTTTACCAAAAATAAGATCTTCGTGGGATCTTCAAAAGAAACTATGAAGAAATTGAAAAGCCAAGTCACATACTGGGAGAAAACTATTTGTAATACATATATCTGACAAAGGACTTGTATCAGAATATTTAAAAAAGGCATACAACTCAATAATACAATAAATAATGCCATAAAAGTGGGCAAAGACTTGAAAAGATACTTCACCAAAGAAGATATTCGAATGACCAGTAAGTACATGAATGACTCTCTATGTCATTTCACCAATGACTGGTACAAATTAAAATCACAATGAAATACCACTATATACCCACTGAAATGGCTAATATTTAAAAGACTGACAATGTCAAGCATTCTCAAGGATATGAGAAATCTAGAACTCTCATACATTAATGGTGGGAATGTCAAATAGTACAGCCACTCTGAAAAACTGTTTAAAAGTTTCTTACGGGGGCACCTGGGTGGCTCAGTGGTTGAGCATCTGTGTTTGGCTCAGGGCGTGATGCTTGGGTCCTGGGATCGAGTCCCACATTGGGCTCCCCGCAGAGAGTCTGTTTCTCCCTCTGCCTATGTCTCTGCCTGTGTCTCTCATGAATAAATAAAATTTTTAAACAAAATATGTTTCTTTTAATGTTTTTTTCTTTTAATGTTAAACATATACTTATTATATGCCCAGCAATCCCTAGGTATTTATCAAAAAGAAATAATAATTTATCTGTACAAAGACTTATACACAAAGATTCACATTAAGCCCCAGTCTGGAAACAAATAAATTGTTAAAAATGAGCAAACTGATGATTATCTCATAGATGAATCTAAAAAATGTTACACTGAGTTTAAAAAGCATACATAAAATGCTATATGATTCCATTGATAGGAAACTTTAGGGGGACAAAAACTAATCTATAGTAATAAAAAACAGATCAGTAGTTTCCTAGAACGTATGGAGATGGGGCATGAGAGAATGCTGTAAGGTAATAGAAATGTTCCATATCTTGATCAGGGAGATGATTACATGGATCCAAATATTTGTCATACTTCACCAAATACTAACACTTCTAATACGTACATTTTGTTATATGTAAAGTAAACCTCAATGAAGTTGGTTAAAATTTTTCTATTCTTACTCGCATGGAATGAGGAGAAAGAAATCATGAGAATGTTTTTATCTTTATCACCATAGTTTGTCTTAGTATTTACCTTCTGCTTTTTTGTTAACTCTTTTTGTCACTTCTCCCTTATACATTATCAGTTCATTTTCTCACCTGTGAAGGTTGAAGTGGTAGAGACAAAACTCCAACCCAGGGCAGCCCAGGTGGCTCAGCGGTTTAGCACTGCCTTCAGCCCTGGCCCTGATCCTGGAGACCCGGGATCGAGTTCCACGTCAGGCTCCCTGCATGGAGCCTGCTTCTCCCTCTGTCTGTCTGTTTTTCTCTCTCTCCTCTCTGTGTCTGTCATGAATAAATAAATAAAATCTTTAAAAAAACAAAAACAAAAACAAAAAAAACTCCAACCCACATCTTCCCTCAGACTCCTAAGCCAGTGTTCTTTCATGATGCAAGCAGCCAAAAGAAGCAATCACATTATACAGTTTACATTCTGCTTAACAGACTTAAACCATACAATTTGAAAAAATATTCTAGTGAATTCAACTCAGCAAATATTCAATAAGTGTTTAGATTTCATTTTCTCTAACCAAAATATAAGTAACACCTTAAAACATAAATAAACCTTTGATTCTTTCGAGGTCCGTGGCTTCTGGCCAAACCTCTCTCTCACTGGCCTTATGCTGGCCTTCCCTCAATCTCCAAGTCCCTTCTCTCTCTCTCTCTCTCTCTCTCTCTCTCTCGAGAGAGAGAGAGAGAGAGAGAGAGAGAGTGGGTGTGTGCATGTGTGCACAGGTGGAGGAGGGGCAGAAGGTGAGAGAGAGAGAGAGAGAGAGAGAGAGAGAGAGAGAGAGAGAGAATCCTTAAGCAGGCTCTACGCCCAGAGCGGAGCCCCATGCAGGGGTTCAATCCCACAACCCTGAGATCATGACCTGAGCGGAAATCAAGAGTCAGATGCTCAACCAACCAAGCCGCACAGGCACCCCCAGAGTCCCTTCATTTTTAGAGGCTGTAATCTTTGGTTCACAGGGCTCTCCCCCCTCCCCTACACTTGTCACCATTTGCAATGACTTCTCTATCCAGGTATCACTTCCTCAAACAGGACTTCCATGAGAAAATTATTTCTCCCAAAGCAAAACTGTCCACTTCTATCTTCAACTGACTGACATTTGGTGAACATAGTAAGCTCACAAGGCAATGTTTGGTATATGTAGTTCCTCTACTGACATATTTTACATTATGTGGTAAAGTTTTCCTGTTACACGCATTTTAGAAAGTGCAACAAAATAATCATGTTGCTTCACCGTATATCAAGGATCAAGAGAACAAAAGACAGGAGAACATGGCTGCTTCTGGCTTCCAAAGAAGTAAGCGAGGATGGTCCTTTCATTTAAGCAGCTATGTGTTTCCTATTTTTATAATAAAATGTATGGATATAATTCAAACTATATGAAGTGTAAAGAAGAATTTCTAATTTTTAAGTAGGAAAATTCAGTGTCTAGTGCCTAACTGAAATGAAAATAGCACAATTAAAGATCGGGAGGGAAAAACCCATTCACCTTTTATTAGTAAGCAACCAGAATCATTCAGAAGTGATTTAAAATATAATCAATGGCATAGATTTTCATTCCTGTTTCATGTGGCATGAAAAAAAACCAAGTTGGCAATGACCAAATGCTGACCTTTGGAGTGAAAAAATAATGTAGTATACAAATGCCAGATACTGGTATCTATTTTTTCCTACTATGATCAAAATTTTAATCACAAAATTTGACAGCAATAGGCAAGAAATTACAAGAAAAAGAGAAAGTGGTAGAGGCTTTTTTTCATAATTTAGGAATACCAGCCACTCATTTAAAGTAAAAGGATACGTCAGGCTGACTATACTCATTTATTTTCTCCCTCCCAGAGCTCTGCCAAAACAAGGGCATCAGAGAGAGACAGGAGTCACAGTTGAAAGAGGTCAATAGATTTTCAAAGACAAAAAGCAAATGCAGGAGTGGTAACTGACTTAAGAGTAGAGAAATATGTCTTGAGAGTCTGGACACTCGGTGGTACCAGAGAGCGAGAAGTGGAATGTGGGGATGTCCAGAAAGCACTGGTTGAAAGCCTTCATTTTGCATACAGGGCAATTAGGTGACCAGGTCCCTTCTTGAACCCCCGGGGTAGTTTGGCAACCCTACTTCCCTGACCCCAGAGGAAACCAGAGTGATTATCTGGATAAACTGAACTGAGGAAGATGTAGAGATCCATAAGGTAAGAGGATTAAAACAGAAGAAATACTGATTATCTGAAAACTGAACTAGGGCACCATATATTATTTGGCTTTCAATCCTTCATCTGCTTTTTATTCAGATTTTTAAAAAGCATTTAAAGAATTAAAACAATGAACTCTGTACTAATTGCATAACTGCATCATCATATTGTTTATTGTTCATCTTACATTTTCCCTTTCCTTTTGGGAGTTAGCAGCGTGATAGCCTAAACTCTTGGTCCATGGACTTTACCAACTATTACTCGTGATTATCAGAAGATATATTTTACTTCCCCTCCCAAAATGTCCCTAGTGACTCCTAAGTCTCTGCTTTAACATAAATTCCTATACCTTTACCCTACAAAAGGGGTTAGCCAACTACAGCCTACCGGCCAAATGAGTCTTTATGTCTCCTTTTGTACAGCCTGTGGGCAAAAGGTTTTACATTTTTTAGATGTTTGGGAGAAATAAAACAAGAATATTTGGTGGCATGTGAATATTATGCGAAATTAAATTTCAGTGGCCATAAAGTTTTATTGGAAACTAGTCACTGTCATTCATTTACATATTGCCAATGGCTGCTTTCATGCTACAACAGCAGCAATCTGTTTGGCCCACAAAGCTGAAAATATTTGCTTGCCAGTCCTTTACAGAAAAAGGGCTCACAGATGCCCTAAAGGTCTAGGAACAATCCTGACTTAAACTCAAACCCCCCTGTATCTTGTTTTCATCTTTTGCCCTCCAATCCTTAATTATCCTGAAAAGTAATCTCCTCTCAGATTACCCTGAGCTTCCCCATCTCCTCTTAGTCTCTATTCCTATGGCTATCTATCCTATTGCCCTTTCCCCTGTGCACTCTGATCTTCTCCACTGTAGCAAGGTCCTGCCTGCTTCTCTCTCCTCCTCTACAAAGCTCTCTCCAGCTCTCCACCTTTACTCAAAGGCCTTGCTCTCCTCAAAGATACCCCACACCAAGGGCCTCTTGGTTGGAGGAGGTATACTTGCCAATGGCTATGCCACACTGAAAAAGGTTAAAAAGACAGCATGATACTTAACCCTATCCCCACTGCTACATCATTGCTCTTTTACTCACATATTAAAACATCTCCTTTGGGACCCAGGACATCTGGCTCCTCTACTCTCTTCCCACCCCCAACACCATCATCCATAGACTGATTCACTATAGATTTTGAACAATGAAGGGCTTTGGCACTCGGCTCATATAATTTTCCCTCTAGTTGCCCCATCTTCTTGGGCCAATTCAACATCTATGTGGGTGATTTATGCAATACTTTCTTAGAATTCTTTTGCTTACTCCTAATGAAAAAAATCTCTCCACTCAAGCTATCTTCTGAATCCATGGCAACCTCCTAGACCTTCAACAGCTTGGAACAGCTCCACCCTAAGAAACTTTAAACTCCAGCATCCCCATTTCTGATCACAATTTCTGATGCTTTCAGCTTTCTCTGTTCTCCCAGCATATTTACTCTGCAGCAACACACATACACTGATACATATGTGTGTGCTTCGCTGGTTTTAGTTTCTTCATTAGCCAGCCCAGACTGTACAACTATTTTCTCTCCATGGTCTTCTTCATCTTGACACCCTGCCTTTGCATTAAATCAAACTCCAAAGTTACAGCCTAATCAGCTAATAAGCATAGAAGGAGTAATTTAGAAAAGTAATATTTATAACTATCATAAAAATTGATACATGCAAGAATCTTAATGAATGCTAAAACTACTGGGTGAAAATTGGAGAGGAATAGGATATTTCCAGTCCATGTAGTCCCAAGCATTTATCTCCCCACACATTTCTTATTAATTAAAAAGGGGGGAAGCCATAAGTTGACAGCAGAGAAACCTAGCAAATACCACCTTAACCAAGTGATGATAGTTCATATCACCAGTAATAGGGTAGATTGGCATATGCTTCTTGATACAAGGCATAAATAAGGACACAACATCACACATATAGTATTCCTGCTGGAAACACAGAACCCAAGTTTATAATAAGGAAACAAACCAAAAGTTGAGGGTTATTCAAAAAACAGCTAGACTATAGGTTTCAAAAACATCAATGTTACAAAAGACAGTGCTAACAAATTCTTCCAAATTAAGGGAGATTAAAAATCCCACTGAATGCAATGTCTAATGAATCCTGGAGAGTTTTGGGGTTTTTTTAAAGCTATAAATAAATATATAGCTATAAAGAGGTACCTGACTATCTCAATCAGTAGAGCATGTGATTCTTGATCTCGGGATTTTTGAGTTCAAGCCCCACGCTGGGTATAGAGATTACTTAAAAATCTTTTTTAAAAATATTGAGACAATTGGAAAAACCTGAATATGGACTATACATTCAATAGTATTGTTCTGATGTTAAATTTCTTGAGTAATAATTGTACTGTTATGTAGAAGAACATCATGGTTTCCAGGAGATAAATCCTAGAATGTTTAACAATCAAAGTCTAACTTACTTTCCAATGGTTCAACAACATACATATTACATGCATAAAAATGATAAAGCAAATGTGTAAATATTAATAATTGGTGAATTTACACTAAGGGTATAGGGGAGTTTATTCTTTCAACTTTGTATTTTGAAAAGCTTCAGAACCACAACAAATTTTCATAATCTCCAGCTCATGTCCAACCATCTATGGATGCTCTCACAGTCAAGTTGTTGAGAACTGCTGGAAAAATCCCCATGAATGAATATATGTTTGAAGACTGAGCTATGCCCAATATTGCTTATTCAGCTTGCCACCTATTTGCTGGATAGCTTTTTGAAATCTTTCTCCTCTCCTCAAAACATTTCAAACGCCCTCACCATCTTCCTACTTCCTGGAAAGCTGTGATTATCAAGAACAAACCCCTAACTTCCTCTTTCTCACAGCACCTATGAGCTTGTCTTTATCAACCATCCCACCCTTTGTTTTGTTCAGAGCTAATTCCCCCATGTGAATTCTTGTGTCCTCCAAATACTTCCAAAAACAAACAAAAACAAAAACAAAACTCATGCTGTCATTCAACATCCAATGCCCATCTTTAATTCTCCATTGGCTCTTTCTCCTCTGTAAACATGTTAAAGTTTCTCCCAACTTGAGAAAAAAATTATACCCAAGCCCCAAATCTCCTCTAGCTATACTTTATGTCCTGGTTCCCCCCTACAAATCTTGAGAGTAAACCTTGCTTGGACTCTTTACTTCTTTAGCATCATTCATGCTTCAGACTTGGGGTCCCCAGTTGTCAGGTCTCCTCTGTCTCCCCCACTACTCTACCAATGCCCTTCTGTAATTGGAAAGCCAATAGAGAGTCCATCATCTGGTATCTCTCTGCAGCATTGGGTGTTACTCCTTCCTGCTTGGAAGGACCCTCTCTCCCAATGTCAATGGCACCTTTCTCTTTAGGCTTCTCTCTTATTACTGTGACCATTCTTCCTAAGCTTCCTGGGAAGGATAGGAGACTCTACCAGAATATTTTGCCAGGGAATTCCAACAACATTCTCTTTCACAGGCTCCTGAAATGTCTTTGGCCCTCTAGTCTTGTTACTTGAAATATTAATACATAAGTGACCTTATCTAAACCACTAGTAGTAGCAGCAACAAATACATGCCAGATACTACATACACTAAGCACCTTTATGTTTCATTAGTTTCTTTGACATAGTAATCCAAGCAGGTACTATTATCACCTACATAGTACACACAAGTTAAAAAATTTAGGGAGGGTAAAGAATTTGCCAAAAAATTTCTCGGCTAATATGTAAAAAGGTTTAAAACTCTGATTCCAGAGCCTGTACTGGTAACTCTCACAAAACCATTTAGATAAGACAGCATGGGCATAATAGCACATGACCAAAATAGAAACTAAACAGATAATAGGGCATTCTATAGGATCTGAATTAGTCCATATGCAGGATACTAAAATAAAAGGAAAAAGGATTTTACATTCTGTATTTAATAATACCATGGGATGGGGTTAAGAGGCCCTACAAGTTCTATTTTGTTAGGAAATTTTAGCAATTACTGTACTTTTGTGTCACTAAAGTTTATTAATATCTTTTCTAAGATTATTTCATCTGTTGATAATCTTGAAGATACTGTACCCCTACTTTTTGTGAGTCTTTTCTTATAGTTGCTTTCTTATTCTGTCCTTCAGGGGACATTTTTGCAGGAAAAATAAACTTTCATAGAAAAAGAGGCTTGTGGGCACCCTGGGTAGCTCAGTAGTTTAGCGCCGACTTCAGCCTGGGGCGTGATCCTGAAGACCTGGGATCGAGTCCCACGTTGGGTTCCCTGCATGGAGCCAGCTTTTCCCTTTGCCTATGTCTCTGCCTCTCTTTTTCTCTGTGTCTCTCATGAATAAATAAATAAAATATTTTTAAAAAAGAAAAAAGAGGTTTGTTCTTTCATAATCGAATAATTACATAGAGAAAGGATATAGAGAAATTCTAAACTGCCATTGTTTCCCCACCTGCCTACAAACATACAAAATTTGTAATACATGGTAAACATGGAGGTCATTTTTGTGAGCAGTGCCTCTGAGACATGATCCAGTAGATTTTTGTCCTATTGTCATTTTAAAGTCACTGACAGATTTATTTCACTCTGGCATGCCATCAGTTGAGCTTTTAGGCAGTGGGAGTAATAAAATTCCACAAAGAAATTAAAGACTCTCAATGTCTGGATCATGCAGTTCTTTTCCTTTGTGAAAGCAATTAGAAAGGAAAGGAGATCTAACTGTATATTGGTAGCATTCCAGGAGGGTATCAAAAGGTCAGGTAGTCATGGAATCATAGAACCGAAAATTGAAAGATACCTGCTCTCTGGACGATAACTTAATATTCCTCATTTTACAGATGAGGCTTGGATCGAGACCCAGAGAGGCTTACCGGTAAGAAATGGAAAGAGAGAGAAGGTAGCTGCAGAAGAGATGATCTAGTGCTCTTGTCTCAATCAGATCTGGGTCTTTGAGCTAGAGGTTCAGAATCACCCAAAGAACTTTCAAAACCCATATGCTAAGGACAAGCCACAGACTGGGAGAAAATATTTGCAAACCACAAATCTAATATTTATATTTGGATATACAAAGAGTGTTTAAAACGTCAACAACAAAACCAATTTAAAAATGGGCAAAAGACTCAAACAGACCATTTACCAGAGGAAATATACAGATGGCATATATGCATATGAAAAGATACTCAACATCGTTAGTCATTAGGGAAATGCAAATTAAGACAAGATACCACTACACATTTATAAGAATGGCTAAAATCCAAAAATCTGACAATACCAAATGCTAGCAAGCATGCAGGGCAATAATCCATCATTGTTTGTGGGGATACAAAATAGCATAGCTACTTTGGAAGACAGATTGGCAGTTTATTACAAAGCTAAACATAAACAACCCATACCATCCAGCCATTGCTCTCCTTGGTATTTACTCAACTGATTGAAAAACGTATGTCTACACAAAAATCTGCACATAATGTTTATAGCAGCTTTATTCATAATTGCCAAAAACTGGGAGCAACTAAGATGTCCTTCATATGAATGGATAAACAAACTATGATACAACCATATTATAAAATAGTCTTCCACAGTCAAAAGGAATGAGCTATTAATTCATGCAACATAGAAGAATCTTAAATGCATATTGCTAAAGAAAAGGATCTAGTTTCAAAAGACTACATACCATATGCTTCCATTCCCCTAATTTTTGGAAAAGGGGATGCTGAAGAGATGAAAAGCAGATTAAACTCACCAGAAATTTTGGGAGGGAAGAATACCAACTACTCTTGGTGAAGCACAGGAGTTGTTGTTTAAGGATGGTGAAGCAATTCTGGATGGTGACACAGTAGTGAATACAGAACACTATGCATTTAACAAAGTCCATAGAATTATACAGCATGAAAAGTAAACCTTATTGTATGCATAAATACTTTTTTAAAAAATCAGCCAGGTACTCATGAATGCAGACTGTGACAAAATAATCTAACTGTATAACTAATGTATAAACTCACTGTAGGGAATTGGAGAAAAAAAAAGGTGTTGACCTAAGTAACTTTAGAAATGACTAAAGACAAAAGAAACTGTACATAAGCACTGAACTCCAGTCAGTAAAGTTATTTCCCGTGAGGGTACAAGTTAACAGTTCTGAAACCACTGTACATGCATACTGGGAATGAAAAATTAGTAAACAGATGGTGATAATGGAAGCCAAGATTTTCTCACTGTTGGAGTGGAGAGGTTATAGATAGGAGAGGGGAAGGCTAGAATAAGCCATGTAGTCCTGGATTAGAGTCAGAGATAACATTATGAACTCATGTTTACCGTAATAAAGATATGGACAGATGTAGAAATGGTTACAGGTATTTGTGATACACAGGTTAACATTTCCTACTTCTGCCTATTGAGAAGACCCAGATGCAGTAACACCCAGTAACCATGAGCACACCCAACACTCAAATCTTTGTTTCGAATACAATCCTCCAATAAAAGGAACCAGCTCCCTTGGGAAAAAATCGCTGGTTTTAGGGCTGGAGCAGGAAATAACACAAGACAAACCTCCAGCATCCTGTATTGCCAGAAAACAACAAAGTGCTCAAAAACAAAATGATAATGGCAGTATGTCGGAGAGACACAGAAGCCAACCTAAAAGAGTTCCCTGTGACCAAAATTGGAATAATTTGAGCAACAAAATAATTCATAGAGTACTGAATTACAACCCAAGGTCCAAAATAAATACTCGTTTATATCAGTACTGACAAATCCCATGTAGAAGAATTCCAAATAATTTATGTAGATATCCTGCCTTCAAGGAAGGGAGCATAATTCCTCCCTCCCTAGGTAGTGGGCTGCACACAGTGATGTTCTTCCAAAGTGTACAGTATGGAAAGGGGAATAAAGGGTAGCACTGGAGCACTGACGGACAGTACCTCAGCCAGGGGATCTAGGTAAACATCGGCTGTGACACATCATACTCATAGCATAGGCCCTATTCCTTTACCTCTATGGTCTTCATCTCCAAAATGCCTGTTAACCAAAAGAAAAACCATCAAACAAACCCAAATTAAGGGACTTTCCACAAAATACCTGAGCAATACTTCTGAAAACTGTCAAGGTCATAAAAAAAAAAAAAAAAAAGGACAATGAGATACTGTCATTGCCAACAGGTCCCTAAAGAGACATGAGGATTAAATTTAATGTGTTCTCCTGGATGGGATCCTGAAAAAGAAAATCAAGGAAGAGCTAAAAAGCTGAATAAAGTATGGAGTTGCCTTAATAATAATATAATTGTTAGCCCATTCATTATGACAAATATACCACAGAAATGTTAGGATGTTAATAATGGGGGAAACTGGGTGCTGGGTATCTGGGAACTCTCCATTGCCTTTGCAACTTTTTTTGTAAATCTAAAAATACTCTAAAATAATAAATGTATTTAAAAGAAAAAGAAATCTTGGTCTGACAGGAATACTAAGTAATGGATAGCAAATGGACACAACCTACCTCTGAAGAATTTCTCCAATTTACCCCAGCACCTGATTACTTACCCAACTCATTCATTCATATATTCCATACTTATAGAAAGTGGACTGTGTGCCAGGAGCTCTGCAAAGTACTATGAATCAAAACCTAA
This sequence comes from Canis lupus dingo, assembly GCF_003254725.2. NCBI lineage: Eukaryota > Metazoa > Chordata > Mammalia > Carnivora > Canidae > Canis > Canis lupus. The sequence goes on from NC_064243.1 coordinate 35,504,147, forward strand.
TAAGCCGCTGTTTTCCAAATAATGAGCCACAAACCATTAGTGTGTCATAGAGCCAATACAGTGTATCACACCTAGCATTTTTTTCCCTAATGAAATGAAAGAATTAAAAAATATGGATGCAGGGGCATCTGGGTGGTATTCAACTCTTTATTTCAGCTTGGGTCATGATCTCAGAGTTGTGAGATCGCATATGATCTAAGAACAGAGCCTGCTTAGGATTCTCTCCCTTCCTCTTCCTCTGCCCCTCACCCCCTCAAAATCAGAATGCAGTTTCCACAAAAATATTTTGCTTTGGTGGAATTATTTTGGGGATGTGTGTGTGTGTGTCCTGGATGATGATGTAAAATGTACTTCTTAACATAGGTTAAAGTCAAAAGAAACTTGAAAGTACACAATAAATTATGTCCCTGGCTGCAAATTGCTTAAATTTAGTAGGAGAAAAGATACAAGTAAATTTTAGAAGATTTTTTTTAACTATAGCATAACAAAATAGTTTTCTATGATTCAGACAAAAAAAAGTACAATGCCAACCAGTCCACACAATCTTAGCCTAAGCAGTAACATTGCATATTTATGGTGATTTACTTATAATTTATCCTATCTGTATGGACAGAATTAGGTCTCCTTCCCAAATTCATATATTGAAGCCTTAACTCCAAATGTAACTGAATTTGGAAATAGAGCCTTTAGGGAGATACTAATGTTAAATGCGGGCATTAGGGTGGGCTCTTAATCTGATGGTAAGTGGTATCTCTAAAGGATGAGGAGACACTGGAGCTCCCTCTTCATGACCATAGAGAAGAGCAAGTGAGGACGCAGTGAGAAAGTGGCCATCTGTGATCCCTGGGTGGCTCAGTGGTTTAGCGCCTGCTTTTGGCCCAGGGTGTGATCCTGGAGTCCTGGGATTGAGTCCCATGTCGGGCTCTCTTCATGGAGCCTGCTTCTCCCTCTGCCTGTGTCTGCTTCTCTCTCTCTGTATCTCTCGTGAATAAATAAAATCTTAAAAAAAAAAAAAAAAAAAAAAAAAAAAACTAGGACTAAAGTATTTAAAAAAAAAAGAAAGAAAGAAAGAAAAGAAAGAAAGTGGCCATCTACAAGTGCAGAAGAAAGGTCTCACCAGACATTAACACTGATGGCACTTTGATTTTCAACTGCTAGCTTCCTGAACTATGAGAGAATAAATCTCTGTTGTTTAAACCACCTGGTATGTGGTATTTCGTGACAGTAGCCCCAGCAGACTAATACTACTATACCTTCAGAAGGAATTCAAGCAGCCAACTAAGATAGTCACCAAGCTATCAAATTTAAAGACCTGGCACTCAGTTGCTGTGCACATTTTCTTTACAAATTACCTAACAAATTACTGATGGCATTTTTCTATAGAAATGCGTACATCCATGATTTTCCATTAATTCAATTATACATAAGTTTCTGATTTGTTTACTGATTTAATGTTATTTTAAGTTACAATATATACACATTTCTAATCTCTAGGTCACTTCCATAAGCACTCAATGATGCTTAAGATCAATTAGTATTAAAAAAAAAAAGATCATTTAGTGTTTAATCCTAGGATGACCTGTAAATCATCGCAACTACTAGCAAGCAGGTGGAAAATTTTCTATTTAAAGGCAAGAAAAAGTAACTTTTCAATTGAAGATTTCCGGGTTGGACCAATTCACCTTAGGTTTCTCAAATGCAAATTAAGCCTATTAATACAACCTAGCATTGACATTTTGTCTGAAGTATAAAGTGATTAAGAAGTTAAATCTAAGTATTCAGAGTAAAAAGTGAAATTGCAAGTAAGAGCCTTCTTTTTGTTGCTTTCACAATTCCCAGAAAAGAGGCTAAGGAGGAAGAGAAAACAGAACAAAAGAATAGTAGGAAGGGACAGGGGAGAAGGAGCAAATGCGCAGATGAGAGGGTGCATAAAATACTGAAATCTGAGGGAATAAAACGGCAACAGCCAAAATGACAGCACTGATCCTCACTCCCCCTGAGCTCCACCATCCACCAAACCATACTGCAAAGGACCTAGAAAGGTACCAGTACATTCAGATTCTGAGACTGTGCCACAGTGAAAGCGTGTTTAAGTGTTCCTCTTTTGAAATGAGGTTAGATCTTTGAAACAGTCTCTTTACTGGGAAACACTTGGCTCTGTTGGGGAAATCTTAATCATGTCTACTAAACTATCATATTTCCTTTCTAATTATCTCAATTTATCCAATCTTGCTGATACGGGTACAGACCCACATATAATGAGATCCCAAAGAAAGGATTTGGATGTTCTCAATTGCCTTAGAGTATCATTCATTTTCTGGAATAAAACAAGTACCTTATAGAATTTTAAGGAAAAAACAAGGTCAAGGAAATATAAAGAAATCAAAACTCCCCAAATGCATTGAACTGGCCCTTTGGAGTTGCAGTCCTTCTAAGAATTTAACTGAGGGTGCATATAGGTCTTTATCAAGTTTACTTATTACAATTTTATTCTATAACCAAAGCAGAGGTCTTTTGTGCAGTTAATTATTTAACTATATACAGTTACTGTATAAGCCATTAACTTTTGAAGCATCTCTCTTTTGAATACTCTAAAAATAACTTTCTCTTATAAGTGCTCCAGAATATATTAGCATAAAACACATTAGACCTTTTAAGCTATATTCTTAAAAGTCAGATCTCTGGGGGCACCTGGGTAGCTCAGTTCGATTAAGTGTCCAATTCTTGATTTTGGCTCAGGTCATGATCTCAGGGTCGTGAGATGGAGCCCCACATCTGGTTCCTCCCCCCTGCAGGGAGTCTGCTGGAGAGATTCTCTCCCTCTCCCCCTCCACCCCCACTTCTCTCTCAAATAAATTAATTTAAAAAAAAGTTGAATCTCTGTCATCTCCTAATACAAATGTTTATCTTAATTGTGGTGGCAGCTCCAAAGATAAACACATTTATCAAAACTCAAGCTGTATAGTGAGATTGGTTACATTTTATTGTTTGTAAGTTATAAATCAGTAGAGCTAAGAAAAAAAGTTTCTACCAAGGGTTATGAGGACATAGAAACCAAAAAAGGGGGGAAAAAGGCTTAAGTTAAAAAGAAAGCGGGATCCCTGGGTGGCGCAGCGGTTTGGCGCCGGCCTTTGGCCCAGGGCGCAATCCTGGAGACCCGGGATCGAATCCTATGTCGGGCTCCCCGTGCATGGAGCCTGCTTCTCCCTCTGCCTGTGTCTCTGCCTCTCTCTCTCTCTTTCTCACTGTGTGCCTATCATAAATAAAAAAGAAAAGAAATGAAAAGAAAAAGCCATGCTACTATTAGGAGGAAGAATTTAAGAGAGAAATTTTTTTAAAAAAATCACTATTACGTGCTAATTTTAGGGTTCCATTGTAACTTGAGCTGCACTTTGTCAATGGTGAAATACATAAAAGAGAACATTCCCTAAGATCCTGATATCTGACAATGGAAGAAAAGAAGAAAATCTGGATAAACTAGCTCTATTCTAGACAAACAACCATGGTTTTCTTTTGCTCCACTTATGGGCTGCTGAAGGCGTGAAGAATGTCAAGTAGTCAAAGCCAACGGACCCTACAAAGTACATAGTATATGATGCATGTACCATCAGTATCACCCATATTGTATGTTCATTACTAGAAAAAGACAGGCTTGTTTTAGAAGTTTAAGAAGAACCAGAAGACATTTTAAATGGTAGTAATAATAAACATCATCCTACCATCTAATTACAATTATTAATATGCCTTCCATTTATTCCTTTCCATTTTTTTATATTATTGAAAGGATCTGGAATAGATACAGTGATTCTGGCCTCAATCTGAACATAAACATCTTCCTAAGACATTCATTTATAGGCATATGAGGAGCTTCCTGTAAATATTATTTATACAGGTTGCAACTGATAATATATATTGCTGTATAGCAATATTAAATTAGCAACCATTCTTCAATTATTGTACCTCTATATTATCAGTTTGAAAAATCACAATCAATGCAGTAAACCCCTTTTCATATAAAGTGTTCAGTATACTTAAAAGTTACTTTTTGAGGTAAGGAATGCCTTCCTAAGTTTGACACAAACTCGAAAAGCCATGAAAAACATTGATAAATTCAACTATATAACAAAATCAAATTTTTGGCCTGACAAAAGACACCATGAGCACAGTTACAAGACAACAAACTGGGAGGTGGGGGGCTATGATGCATGATAAAGGACTAATTTCCTATATACGTAGAGAGCATGTCTACAGATCACTAAGGAAAAGAACAACACAATAGAAAAATGAGCAAAGGATAGGAAGAGACAATTCATTTAGTGAAGAGTATGCAGATAATTCTTAAATCTATTAAAAGACACTCCTTTAAAAAAAAAAGACACTCCTTTTAATCTTAAGAGAAATGCAAATTAAAACTATGCTGAGATTTTTCACTTATCGCATTGGCAAAGATTCCAAGATTTTAACACATATTGTGCTGTCAAGGGTTTAGAGAAAGGGACTGTTACCTTTCCCCAAGAAGAAGCTCTTCATGTACTGACATGTAACAAATTGCCAAGGTATTAAGTAAGTAAAACATGGAAATACTGACCAGTTTAGATAGTGTGTTAACATTTCTGTAAAAATGGAGTGTGGAGAGGGGATAATACGCCCTCCCCTTACATATACACAGGCATTTGGTTGAATAACGAACAATATTACTCTGAAAAGAAACACAGGTTCTTTTTCATACACCTTAGTGTCAGGGATTCACAGGAGCAAGCACACTTCTTCACTGTCCACTCTTTGGTGACTTTTGAATTGAAAAACATTTTAGCATATTCCTATTGGAAAAATAAAAGTCCAGTTTTAAAGTTTAAATAAAGTTTAAATAATTTCTTTAGGATAGATATCTAAAAGTAGAATCTTCCAGCCAAGGAGTCTAAGCATTAGGACTATTGATTGTGGAACTGCTTTCCCAAAGGGCTTAAACTCTTTCTGGTAGCAATATGTAAGGATATTTTGCAGGCATTATAGGCAACACTTTTTTTTTTTTAAGTAATACTACACTCAATGTGGGGCTCCAACTAATGACCCCAAGATCAAGATGTCACATGCTCTCTACTGACCAAGCAAACTACCCTGCCACCCCAAGATCTTTATATTTGAGAAAGTGATTAGGAAAAAAAAATGGCATCATTTTGATTTGCCTACCTCGATTACTAGTGAGTCTGAGCATTTTCTACCTTTTGTTAGCTCTTTATATTTGTTCTTTTGTGACTTACCAGTCATCACTTTTCTCCTTTACGCATTGGAGAGAATGTTTTTTCTAAAATATATATATATATATTTTTCTAAAATATATTATACCATATATCAACCTTCTCTCTGTCACTTACTGCAACTTTTTAAAAATCATTTTGAAGCTTTTAGTTTGTATTTGACAGAAGTTTTAGCCTCTCCTATGGTCAAATATAGTCCTCATTTCCTCTGTCTAGTTCAGTCCAAACATTCTTTTGTTGCTTCTACATACCAGGCAATCACTAAGCCCTGGGAGTTGTTGAGAGGCACAGTCTATAAAGGTGACTGACACGTGAAAGCTAATTCTTATACAGCATGGTAAGTGAAGGTGAAGAACTACACGCTATTATGGACACACAGCATTGGGGCACTTAGCTCAACTCAGCAGCAGAGGCCAATTTTCTAAAAGAAATTATTCTATACATTTAGAAGATAAAGACATTTGAATAGGGCAAGGACAGAAGATACAATGGATTGAGTGTCTATGTTCCATGCAAATTCATATGTTGAAGTCCTAATCCCCAATGTGATAGTACTTGGAGCTGGAGACTCTGGAAGATACTCTGGTTTAGATGAGGTCATGAGAGTAGAGTCCCAATGATGGTATTAGTGCCCTTATAAGGAGATGATGAGACCAGAGTTCTCTGTCTACATGCCCAAAGCAAGAAAGGCTAGGTCAGGATATAATTGGGAAAAAAGGTCTTCACCAGCAACCCAACCATGTTGGCACCCTGATCTTAGACTTCCAGCCTCCAGAACCAGGAGAAGTGTTCATTGTTTAAACCACCCAGACAATAGCTATCTGTTATAGTGTCCTGAACTAAGAAATTGGTACCAAGAAGTGGGCGGTGCTTTGGCAAATACCTAAGAATATGGATGAGACTTTGGAACCAGGTAGAGGCTGCAAAAGATTTTGAGGTATATGCTAGAAAAAGCCAAGATTGCTTGTAGAGACTTATTTTTTTTAAGATTTTATTTATTTATTCATAAGAGACATACAGAGAGAGGCAGAGACACAGGCTCTCCTCTCAGGGAGCCCAATGCCCCAAACCCCCAGAACACACCCTTGAACCGAAGGCAGATCCTCAATTGCTGAGCCACCCAGGCATCCCTTGTAGAGACTTTTAAAAGAGATTCTGGTGAGAGCACAGAATGAGAGGAGAGCCATAGAAAAAGCTTCCAGCTCCTTAGAGAACCCGTCTGTAATCACATACAGAATCTTGGTAGAAATATGGATGGTAAAGGCCATTCTGATAAGGATGAGACACAAATGAGGAACGTGCTTTTGGACCATGGACAAATACCAGTGTTTTGTGGAAGAAGAACTTGTAAGCAATGAAACTGGATATTTAGCCAAAGAGATTTCTAAGCAAAGTTTGGAAGGAGCAGCTTGGTTCCTCCTGATAGCTTATAGTAAAATGTGAGAAGAGAGAAATAAATTGAAGAAGGAAGTGTTAAGCAAAAAGGAAGGAGAACTTAAATATTTGGAAAATTCTCATCTTATCCATCTTGCAAAAAATGAGAAAGCACATTTGGAAGAGAACACGTAGTGTGTGTCTGACTGACCATTTGATAAGATTAGGGCATGGGTGTGAACCATGATTAGTGACCTAATCAGCCACTCCAGCAGGAGCACCGCCAGTTTCAACAGAGGGTGGGACAAAATGAAGGCAGACTTCATTTTGTCAGACTTCTCAGAGCTCACAGGACCTTAGAATTATTTGGCAGTGAACACGCACTATTCTTCAAAACAAAGGAAGCAGCACACCGAAGGGGATTCAGAGATAATCAGGGCAGCTACTCCCACCACAGACCTGGAATACATGGACCCAGGGAGCAAGGCTACCTCTACATTGGTTTCAAAGGGTGGGAACACTGCCCAGCAGAACTGTATAAGTGGGGCTTCCCAGAAGTGGGGACACAAACCACCATCCCCTTGCAGAATCTCAGAGTCAGAATTGTTGCCCTAGTGATTCTTAAGGGTAGACTGTCTAGCCAAAGAGGATTATTCTCAAACCTTAAGGTCTGAGGGAGTATGCACTCCTGGTTATGGACCTGAGACTCACTATCCCTTCCTTCTTTCCTATTTCTCCCTTTTGGAATGGGAAGGTCTATCTCATGCCTGTCCCATCATCATAGGCTAGAACCACAGAGCTTGTTTGGTTTCACAGGTTTATAGCTGGGGTGAAATTCTGCCTCATGCTAAATCATATAGGACTTACCCATAGCTGGTTTAAATGACACTTTGGACCTTAGAATTGATGCTGGAATGAGTTTAGACTTTTGGAGCAACTGGGATGCAACAGATGTATTTTATGTGTCAGGAATTGGGAAGCAAGGAGTGTAATGCTGTGGACTCAATGTTTGTATCTTCCTAAAACTCATGTTAAGGGTCTCATCCCCAAATATTATGGTATTTATGGGTGGGATCTTCAGATTAGTAGGTTTAGATGAGGTCATGGAGGTCATGAAGGTAGAGCCCCAATGATGGGATTCTCAAAAACTTATATGGGGGATGATGAGACCAGAGCTCACTAGTTGCCTGGGATGGCAATACTAAGGAAAGACCATGTAAGGACATAACCAGGAAGAAGGTTCACATCAAAAGCCCAATCCGGCTGGCACCCTGATTTTGGACTCCCAGCCTCCAGAACTGTGAGAAATAAATGTTTGCTGTTTAAGTCACCCAGTCTATGGTAATTATTATAACAGCTTGAACTAAGACACTAGGTAAAGGCAAGACCAGAAGCAGTGCATGGACATGTAAATGACCTACACTGGGAACTACCAGCCGCTTGTTATCACCAGAGCCTAGAAGACACACAGAGTTGTGAGAAGTAAAGCTAAAGGGCTAGTGAAGGGTCAGCTCAGACTTGTGACTTACAGAACTGCGAGGTAACAAAATAGGTGTTTTAAGCCACTCAGTTTATGTTAATTTGTTATGGCAGCAATAGAGAACTAATATAGACTTTGGTGTCTGGAAATGGTATGCTATTATAACAAATACAAATATGGAAGAGCCCTAGAATCAGGCAGTAGGCAGAGACAAAAGAATTTTGACAAACATGATAGAGAAAATCTTCACTGGGGCACCTGGTGGCTCAGTCAGTTAAGCATCCAATTCTTGATCTCAGCTCAGGTCATGATCTCAGGGTCCTGAGATCAAGCCCCATATTGCAGTCCTTGTTCAGTAGAGAGTCTGCTTGAGATTCTCTCTCTCTCTCTGCCCTCCTCCTTCCCTGCTCTCCCTCAAATAATTAATTTGAAAAACAAGAAAGGAAAAAAGTCTTCACTAAACTGAAGCTGAAATATGATCATTAAAGGCACTACCAGTGCAGATCAGAAGGAAATGAGAACATGTTACTAGAAATAAAGAATGGCACACCTGAAAATGATCTACAAGTGTAACACAATCTCTACAAAAATTGTGCTAACTTCTATGCAGAAATTGAAAAGCTGCTCCTAAATTCTTATGGAAATTCCAGGAATTTCCATAAGAACAGGAATAAGCAAAACAATCTTGAAAACCAAGATCAAAGTTGGAGGGCTCACCCATCCCTAATTCAAAACTTACTATAGAGCTTCAGTAATTAGGACAATATTGTACTTGCATAAGACTAGATATAAATCAATGGAATAGAATAGAAAGTCCCAAAACAAACCCATACACATATGGCCAGGTAATTTTTTTTTATGAGAGTGCCAAGACCCTTCAATGAGGAAAGAATAGTCTTTTTTGACAAATGGATCCATACAAAGATTTAGCAGTAAAAAGAAACGAATTGATAGATGCTACAACCTGGATGACCTTTGAAAATATTATGCTATGTGAAAAAAACAACCAACAAAGGGCCACATATTGTATGATTCCATGTATATGGAATGCACAGGACAAGCAAATATAGAGACAGAAAGCAGATTAGCAATTGCCTAGGGCTGGGGAGATGGAAGGATTGGTGGAAACAGGTTTCTTTTTTAGATAATGAAAATGTTCTAGAACTGATTACAATGATAGATGTACAACTACATGAATATACCAAAAGCCATAGAACTATATACTTTAAATGACTAATTGTATGGCATATGAATTATATCTCAGTAAGAGATATAATTTTTAAGAAAGAAAACCACATCAAGGCACATCATAATCAAATTGGTGGAAACTAATGACAAAGAAAAAATTTCAAAGCAGCTGGAGGAGGGGAAAAGGACATAAAATAAAAAGACAAATCACAAATTTGGAGGTAAGCTTCTTATCCTAGAATTATAAAGAACTACTATAAATAAAAGAGAAATAAACCACCGGAAATAACACTGGGAAAAACATACAAATAGGCAGTTAACTAAAAAATAAACTGAAATGATTGAGAAACAAATGAAAGGATGGTTGACTTCCTTAGTAATCAGATAACATAGATTTTAAAATGTCAGATACCAGGGGCACCTGGCTGGCTTAGTCAGTAGAGCTTTCAGCTCTTGATCTCAGGGTCATGAGTTTGAGCCCCAGTTAGGGTAGAGCTTACTTTAAAAAAAGAAAGAAAAAAAAAATCAGGTTTCATTTCCCACTGCAAAATTAAAAAGTCTGCCAAGAACATTTATACTTCTGATGGAAGTATCCAATAGCACAACCACTTTGACCAAAAATTGGGTATGGAGCCTGCTTGAGAGTCTCTCTCTCTCAAAGAATATGTGAGATATATATCTATATATATCTCACACACACACACACACACACACATACCACATCTCCATACCCAGTGTGGAGCCTGACCCAGGGCTTGATCTCACGACTCTGAGATCATTTTATATATATGGAATACTACTATATATAATATATATATATATATATATATATATATATAAAGAAAAAAATGGAAAGTAGTATTCCATTATATATATATAATACATATAAAAAATAGAAAGTAGTATTCATATAATGGAATACTACTCAGCCATCAAAAAGAATGAAATCTTGTCATTCACAACAATGTAGATGGAACTAGAGGGTATTATGCTAACAGAAATAAGTCCTTCAGAGAAAGACAAATACCATATGATTTCACTCATATGTGGAATTTAAGAAACAAAACAGATGAACATGGGGAAGGGAAGAAAAATAAAAAGATGAAATCAGAGAGAGAGGCAAACCATAGGACTCTTAATGACAGGGAACAAACTGAGGGCCGCTGGGGGCGGAAGGGGGTCAAGAGATGGGGCAACTAATTGATGGGCATTAAGGAGGGCACTTGAAGTAATGTGCAGTGGATGTTGCATGCAACTGATCAATCACTGAACTCTACTGCTGAAATTAATAATACAATACTGTTGATTAAATTGAATTTAAATTTAAAAATTTTAAGATTCTCTCTCTCTCCCTCACCCCTTCCCTCCCTTCTTTCTCTCTCAAATAAATAAATCTTTAAAAACTATGGACATAATTACAGTTATGTTCAAAAAAGTCAGCCTCTAGATAATATAGATAATTCTACTTATAAAGCTAAACAATATTCACAAAAAGGTAAACTGTGAAGGGAATGATAAATATAAAAATTTGCCTAGTGGTAATACTCAAAGGGAAATGAGGAGGTAAGGATTTAGAGAGGAACTCACGAGAACGCCAAAGTTAACAGGAAGTAGTAAAGACAGAGGGTTTCAGAGTACTCAAAATAGAAAATTTTGGATGGCTCAGTCAATGGAGCATGCGACTCTTGATCTTGGGATTGTGAGTGCGAGCCCCCCGTGTAGAGATTACTTAAAATCTTTTGTCTTACTTTTTTTTAAAGATTTTATTTATTTATTCATGATAGAGAGAGAGAGGCAGAGACACAGGCAGAGGGAGAAGCAGGCTCCACGCAGGGAGCCCGATGTGGGACTCAATCCCAGGACCCCATCCCGGGACCCCAGGATCATGCCCTGGGCCAAAGGCAGGTGCCGAATTGCTGAGCCACCCAGGGATCCCCTTATCTTACTTAAAGAGAAAATCTTTTTTAAAAAATAGAAAATACTGTATAATTTGTGTATCTTGTCATTATTTCATTAAAAACCATATCTGAAAAGAAAAGGAGGTGAAGAACTAGAGACAGCTAACCTTAAATATGTTTTAGAACACTTGGGTAAGGGATGCCTGGGTGGCTCAGTGGTTGCATGTCTGCCTTTGGCTGAGGGCATGATCCCGGGATCCAGGATCGAGTCCCACATCGGGCTTCCTGCAGGAAGCCTGCTTCTTCCTCTGCCTTCCTCCCTGCCTCTCTCCCTGTGTCTCTCATGAAATAATACATAAAATCTTAAAAAAAAAAAAAAAACATTTGGGCAAGAAGAGGAGAGATGATGGTGGTTGGAAAGGGCCCAGGGTAAAGAGGTTTGGCTTTATTCTTTTCCAGAATAGGACATGGTTCCCACAAACATATGGGCTAGGGAATGAAAACCAGTAGAGACTTAGAGATTAGTAGGTTGATGATAGTAGTGGTGGGAAGGATAGAAACAGTCACTGAAAGCCTTAGCCAGATACTGCTCCAAGCCCTTTACCTGCCTTGTGTCATGGTGGTTCTAGTACTAGTCCCATTTTCCCAATGGAAAAACTGAATCTTAGAGAAGTTAAGTAACATGTCCAGGATCAGATATTTAAAAAGTACGAACTCAAATTCCAGCCTGGCAGACTCTGGCCCCAAAGCCAGGATTTTTTTTTCCTTTAAGATTTTATTTATTTATTCATGAGAGACACAGAGAGGCAGAGACACAGGCAGAAGGAGAAGCAGGCTCCATACAGGGAGCCCGACATGGGACTTGATCCCAGGACCTAGGGATCACGACCTGCGCCGAAGGCAGATGGCTTGACGACTGAACCAACTCAGGTGCCCCCCAAAGCCAGGAATTTTTATCCTCTGAGCTGCTATCCTCTGACAATAAGGGTGGGGGGTTTACATGAGAGTCAAGTCCTACAGCAGTGAAGACAGGTCCTGACTATGAAAGATACTTCTGAGGCTGGAGATGAGGAGGATAAATGCAGGGGTGGAGAAGGAGACTCAGGAAGAAAGCAGTTCACAAGTTCACAATTTATAGTCCACACCCCCACCTTTTTTTAATGAGGTAGGAGGTCAGATCGTTGAAAGTGGGGTGGGATCTAGGTTGAATTAAAAATATTTGTGGTTCTGATGAGAGTTGAGTGGAACGAAGACCAATTAAGGGGACGTGAGATTCACATTTCTCATCACATATACCTACTGCCTGGAAAACTGGGTACAACCCCCTGCACTGATTGATTTGTTCTTTCTTTCTCTTGATCCTGACTGGTTGAACTCAAGTAAATTAAATGGACCTATAATGCAATCCTGCTGTAAAGTCTTTGATACCAGCAACCAGAGCTCACTTAGCTTTCCTGCTTGGAATCCCTAAATTTTATCTTTTGTATGTTGTTCTCTATCCTCCGAGGAGAGTTTTTCTCTTTATCCTTTTTGTCTTTACCCTCTTTTGAAGCTAGTTTTCTTTTACGTTTCTGTCTCCATAATTAGATCATAAACTTATTCAAGGGAATAAGAACATACTTTGCAAAGAGCAAGCATATAATATTTAAATCTCTGTCTTGGCTAATTCAATAATTGAATTTCTATACATATCTCTGAAACAAACTACAACACAGAAAAATAGACTTCTTAAGTGCTACCAAAATCTATGTATTTTTACATAGATTTAAAACTCTTAAAATCTCTTTTCACAACTATTGTAGCAATAAGCTCTTATCTTTCCAAAGCATCAGTCCAATTGTCCAAATTAACAACGTTTTCCTACTGTCTATGAAATCCCCCAAGTTAGGGAACTATATCTGTTATTCTTTTATTACAAATAATATCCTCAGGCAAAATCCACTGGCAAACATTCAGAAATTAAGTAGAAAAAATAATTTTAAAACAATTTAGTAGGTTATATTAAACAACTTACATTAAAGTCTAATCAGCTATAGACGTTAGCATAATCAGATTATAGGCTATTGCCTCAAATAGGTAATTTATTTCCCCAAATTTCTCTATATATCATGCAATTAAATTGCAAAATGTATTTCAAAAAATAACGAAACCACTCAATACAGGAAACCGCAATAAACAAAAGAATAGGACACAGGGAAACCAGTAACTGCAACATGTGTTTCTTTAATGAAAAAAAAAATCTGTTCAGGCATATATTCAGATACCAAATAACTTCCACTAGGATTTTCATCACAAAAATTCTACTTAATTGCTGTGATCCCTTTAGGTAATCAACACACACACTCAAATGATTGCTAAGGATAATCATCTACTTTTATTTTTGTCACAAACAGTACCTAGGTAAGGTAATGTTAAGCCAATGTTTCAAATGTTTTTGACCACAACCAACAGTAAGAAAAATTTCATGTTGCAACCTAATACAAACATATTCATGTAGTTCACGTAATATTTATCTTACTAATAGTGATGCACTCTAACCTTTTTTAAAATACTGATTTCATTCTAACAAATTAAAACAAGAGTCTGAAAAAATACTGCTTCACTTATTTTACTGCCATGGTTTGGTTTTGTTTTTTGAGAGAGAGGACAAGCAAGCGATTGAGCATGGGTGCGGGGTGATATACAGGGGAAGGGAGGGAAGAAAGAAAAGAGAGAGAATCTCAAGCAGGCTCCAGGCGAGTGAGAAGCCTGAGGTGGGGCTCAATCTCACAACCCTGAGATAGTATTTTGCATAGTTAGTGGACAGTTTTCTGATAAATCAGAAAAAATACACAGATCAGTTATTGATCATGGTATTTTTGCCCAGTGAACATAGACAGGACCTCTGGATTCTTCCCTCTAGGCAGCCACAACCAAATATGATGAAATTCATTTGTCATCTCTAGGTTTAAGAGTCTAAGTGGTTGGAGAAAAGTCTTTGCTTATATTAACTATCACATGAATTGTGTCCAAATATACACCAAAAACAACACTTTTAACCCCAGAATCTACTCTTCTAATGGAAGAGGTATCTATTTTCCTACGTGGTCTAACAAAATACTATTTAACCTTATGTCTTAAATTACTTATGTCAATTGGTGACCATGGTCTGCAAATCCAATAAAGGAAGACACTTTATGATCATGAAGGCTCATTTCATAACAAATCACACATTAAACTATAAAAATATGTGTTCATTGTAACAATACAAAAGGACCTACATAAAAATTAAAAGTTTATTGGCCTCTTTAATAGTCCATTTCCTAGAGGTAGCCAGGATTAAGTTTGGTGAACATCCTTTCAAGCTTCCTTTATATTTATATAAGGAAAAAATGTGCATTTGTATTCATGTCTGAGTTATACCAGAGCTATTTTCTTTACTAAAATATTTCCAGCAAATTTTAAATTTGTAAATGAACTGCAGTGTTTAATAGATGAATTATAATGCAAATTTAATGTTCTATCTTGTATCTAATATAGCTCATTGTTTGAAATAAAACATTGGGAAAATGCATTAACCCAGCACTTTTTCACAACATGATGTCATAATGAAAGATTCCATTCAAATTTTGTTGACATTCAAAAAAAAAATGGAACTTTCTATTGAAAAATATCCTCTCTATATGGTGGTATCACATACACAGAAAAAGGAATGTCTCATTTCTTTTTAGGAAAAATATGAAATACGAGAAATGAGCACTGAGAGGCACATCCACAGACCTTCATATCCATAGTTATTCATGAAAACACACTTGCCAAGACACAAGGTATTCAGCAGAGAAGGAAGCTCGCCAAGTGCTTAGTTTAACACTTTCATTTTACATATAAGGAAGCAGATTCAAAGGTCACAAAGCCAAGAACAGAAGCACGCGAATCACAACCCACCATCTCCTGCTGGGTTCACTGTACAAAACCACATGGCCTCAGCATTCTTTAATGTGAGGAGTTGTGTTTATATGGATTGAGAGTTGTATGGTTTAAATACAATCGCCTTTGTCCCCAAACCTTGCTCCTTAGGATCCCTCTTTCTCCTGCATCCTTCTCTCCCAGGACCTCCACCTACTCTGAAGCCTGCAATCCTTTCTCCTCACTGCAGGCTGGGTTCTCTAGTCTCTTCTATCTGAGACCCTCTGGCTGGTGCATCCCCACTCTGCCCAGAACTCTGTTCTTCACATTCATCCTTAGCAAAGTCCTAAGGCTCCAAGGAGAGAAATGTGACCTGCTCGTCTCCAGATACAGAACCACAGTTGCCAGAGAGATAAATCATGAGTACAGGTGACTTTAGGAAAGCCAAAGGTACATTTTGATGATTAATGGTGACAAGGCCAAGAGAAAAAAATCTGATCCCCCTGAACAATTATATAACCAATGTCTTGATTTGGATTCTGTATTCACAGAGATAGATTCATGTTCCAAATAAATGGTAGCCCTATAATTTGGGCTAAAATGCAACATTTGAAAGTTCTTATAATAGTAGCACTCTTGCTTCTGAAAGCAGATATACTTTTTCATAATGATACAGCAGCAGCTCAACTTATAAAACATACAGAAGTAAAACAGAGGAGTTGAAGCAGCAGCACGTAAAAGAGATTTCACTTTACTTTTCCCTCACTCCTTCTAACCCACGTCCACTCTTGGGCATCCCTTGGGCTCCAGAGAATCAGTTTGAACAACTTAATACATTTTGACACATTTACATTTACCAAGCAATGTCAACACCTATACAAAGTACATAACATTTTACACATTGCAAATTGATAATAACGGTAGTGTTCTATTCACCTCTTGCTTGCTAAAAACTTTCTACTCTTATTTTTCTCAAACATTAACAAATTATAAATATCTTGTTCTGTATCAGATAATATGTGGATTAAACAATTTTTCTTCTGATCACAGACCCACCCCATCCGTGTCCCCAGCCAAGGGATCCATCAGTGGTAAGAGGGATACAAGCCCAATACCAACTTCATGCAGGCACACTGCTCACAATGCTCCAGAGAACTGCCCTGGGTGCCACCTTCCAATGTACCTCCAAATTCCAAACCTTCAAGCTGCTAAAGACACTATATTCCCTTTGATTCTCTTGCAAAAATGACACAGAAATTAGCTTCATCAGTTTCACTTCTGGGCCCCCTCCTCCCAAACTCAGTCTAAGTAATTGGGCCCCTGGGGTCAGGAGTTGTTGTTGTGTGTGTGTGTGTGTTGGGGGGGGGATGCCATAGGCCATCCCATTTCTTCCACACCACCTACCTCCATTTCTCTTACCTCTAGATTTTGCTCCTATCTTCCTTTAACCTAGTCTTCAAGTTTGTGGACTTGTGCAAATTGATGGCCAATTCAGAACCTATTGAGTATTGTAGTTGTGCCTTCAGCTGGGTCTCAATTTAAGTTTCGGCTCAGTCAATACTTGGTTATCTCTAATTAGAGTGACTCAAAATTCATACACATACTGAAGTTAGAATTGGTGTAGTTGCCAAAATAGTCCTCAAAAGTAAATTTGCACATACTAGAATTTCTCCTAAGAAAAATGACCTCCAATTTAAGAGAGATTGTAATAACTAAATCAAAATCATGAATACCTGACAGGTAGTTGACAAATCTAGGCAAAGACTGGTCATCTGGGAGTCCTGGAAAGGGAGACTTGAAGAGGACCATTGCAGTCAATGCATCTCTACCACTGCAAAGGAGAGCCGAGCTGAGCCGAGCCGTCGGTTCCCTAACTGGCGAAGGGTGGATCACAGGCTTCATGACACTATCCTGGAGATCAATCAACTCTTCTGTTCTCTCAACAAGTAGCCCTCCAGCCTTTAACTAGTTTCCTCTGCCATAACGTGAACGCCTAAGCCTGCTTTGAAAAAGCAAATCGTCCTGCAAGTCACTTTCATCTTTCAGATGTAAATTAATAATCTAAAAATGGGATGCTTTAGACAGATTCTGATTTGTTTACTTAGTGTGACTCAGACCCCACAGGTCTGGCTAACATCTGGGCAGAATTCAAGGGCCTTTGTGTCTGATAACAAAGGTCCCAAAGTCCTCTCCAGACACCTCCCCTCTACTTTCCTTTCCTAGGGATCCTATGACTTCCTGATGTCTAAACTCCTCTCCAAGAATAGGGAAGAATCATTTATACTTTGTTAAATGCTCTTCACAGCCCCAATCCAAACTTCCTCTTAGGTGTTTTCAATATACCTAGCAAACGTATTCAACAGGTAATGCCTATCATAACTAATCGTTAAATCTGTTAAGACAGCTGGTGAATTTCAGGGAGCCTTGTAATTGGTAGAGGAAACTTTGCCTTCCACCAGGATTCTCCCATAGAGCTGCCCAGCAAATAAACCCGCTTTAGTCTTTCGGGACACCGGTGACTAGTTGTGGGGGATGAGCCTCAAGGTCCCAGTTATCTGTACTCTTTTTTTTTTTTTTTATGATAGTTACAGAGAGAGAGGGAGACAGAGACACAGGCAGAGGGAGAAGCAGGCTCCATGCACCGGGGGCCCGATGTGGGATTCAATCCCGGGTCTCCAGGATCACGCCCTGGGCCAAAGGCAGGCGCCAAACCGCTGCACCACCCAGGGATCCCAGTTATCTGTACTCTTACTCCTTCAGCTATCCCTAATGCCACCCACTGTTCCTGCAGCCTCAGGTGACCAGAGTTTGAAATGTCATTCTGACCCTTGCAGGGAGGCTACAGTGCTCCAGGAAGCTTTCTCAAACCTTTTGAGAGCACTCTGGTCCCCTCCTTTTGGGAGATGGTGCTATACCAGTTTGCTATTTACCTTCACCCCACCACTCATTTCTTCACTGCTTCTTGGACTGTTGATTTTTATAGGGTCACCCACAGCACCCAACACTATCCTAGGCATGTATGTTTTTGATTGCTTCATTGAGATGGTGAAAATGCTAAACTGAGTGTTATAAAGTTGATAATCCTTTGCATGTAAAAGGAGAAAGATGATCCATGAAGGTTAAAGCACACCTTCAATAAGTAAAAAGAAAAATGAATCACAGCTGGGGGTTACTCTCCAAAACATTTTTTTTTTTTTATGCTTTTCTGCATCCTTGTTTTACATCGAAGAGATTCTTGGTCATACTTTTCCATTGCAAATTACCAATTAACATTCTAATTAAAATCAGACCCACATCCATAAGGTCTCTACATAGCCATGATCTATGAGCCATGATCCCCTCCCCCACCTCTCCAGGAACCAGACATGTGTGACAGGGGATGTGCAAGGAAATATTTTTGCACCAGAACCACCAGCTGCAGATGAAAGCAGTTAAGTCGCTGAGCAATAAGGCTACTTTTCTAGTAATATTACAACACATTACTGGAAGTTGGAGAGAGGGGCTCCCCCTTTTAGAGCCCTTCCATATAGGACTTCCTTACTGCTTTCCCACGGTCTCCCTCTCCCAATCCCATCCATAAGCTTAAGAAAAATATAAATTTTCATAGACATCAACAATGAACAATGAGAAGTGGAGAGTCACTGGGTGTTGGTGTTAGTGGGGTAGTTGTAACAGACACCCACAATTATAGCCTTTGCTCCTTTAAACACCAGGGAGGGGTCACTCTGGCCATAACCCCATCAGCAACAGTGTGGAACCAGGGAAACAGACACAAAATTGCAAAAGATGGAGCTTCTCCCTTCAGTTCAGCTACCCTTTTACCTAGATGACTTTTGCAAACCAGCCTGGCCCAACTCCAACTGGAAAAGGAGGACAGAGCTATCTGTCCAGCTCACTGGTGCTTCCACTAGGATCAAGTGAGGGGAGATAAGAACAGCAAGAGCAGAGGCCATTGCTGATTGAGGCCTTATCACAGCCAGGTGCCTCCTAAGCATCATAGCTGTTAATCCTCACAAGTCTCCTGTAGATCACATTATCCTCATTTTACAAATGAGCAGACACAGGTAGTTAAAGTCACCAGCCAAACCCAGAACTGTTGAGTCTTATGCTTTAACTCCTACATCATACTGCCTCCCTCTATGTTTTGAAATAACTTTGAAAACTAAGAGTCCATACATATCTAATGGAGGCCTGAAGACGCTGGTGGCCAGGTTTGATTTACCTATTTCTTTTGTACTCTTCCCTCCCAACAAGTACTCCCCTCCCCACCACCAGTTCTATCAAAGTCCTTTCTCTTCTAGACCTCCTCCTCCTCCTAATTATTCCTTTTATTCTTCTTGCAGCTTTCCTTTTATGCTCTCTCCTCTACTAAACCATTTTAAGCTTTCCTAATGAACAGTGAGAATTTACCCCCCCAAAAAGCACATTTTTGAAAGTACATATAACTAAGAGACTTTAGCCTGAATATTATTTTTAAGTGGAGCTAAATATTTAGTAAGAATGCAGGACCCATTGAAAAGTTGTGTTTTTTTTTTTTTTTTAACAATTGCTTTCTTGGATTAACTTTAGACACAGCTGAGACTTTTACAGAGATAAAACGATAGAAAGCCTAGTAAATTTTAAAGAGAGTCATCATGAAACCAAAAGTCATTTCTACTTTAGATTGTCAGCATATGATTACACTAGAATTTCATCAGATTGAAAAATAAGAACACAGATTTGACTACCCATAGAATCCTCACTTCTCAAAGCTTTTACAGAAGGGTGCTGTTTACCCAGCTCCAGTGTCACTTCTTACTCATGCCCTTCCCCTGAGGCTGATGGGGCTGCTCTTTCTCCTGGGCCACACTTTGTTCATTCTATACCTTTATTATTATCTTAACCCGGTTATATTGTGGCCTGTTTTTACACATTAGTCTCCTGCACTAGCAAGAGATAGCTAGAACAAAGAACAGCATTTTATTCATCTTTGTATTTTTCTAAAATGCCTGGCACATCAAGATTCTCCACATAGATTTGTTGAGTAATGGAACCAAAATTCACATCTAGCAGGGAAACCTGCAGCCTTTAGCCTAACTGGGGTTACCACAGGGCAGGGCACATTGGCAATTACTGGCTGGCTGTTGGTTTGCCTAGATGAAAATAATCTAAAGCCTCTGGTTTTTTAGAAGAGGAAATATACGTGGTGCATTTTCCAAGCCATCACCCAGAGATGGGGCAGGCTGGAGCTTGCTTGCATTTCTTCCAGGTGATTCTGATTTTTCTGAGTTACAGTTTACACCAACACTGTTAGAGATAAGACTACCTGAAAATACCCCCTCTTTCCCCAGCGGGATAATTCTCCCATCCCCCTCCCACTTAATCCAAACATCACTTCCAGAACCAAAGCATGTGTCCTTTGTTGCCACCAGACCAGAACTTCGGATCATTATTCTGATTTCTCGCTTTTCAACACTTTGTTCATTCTGTACCTTTATCCTCTTAACCAGGCTACAGGTTACTTGCTTTACAGGTGAGGCACCCCAGTGCTTAAGACTCGTCCAACGGTCACACCGAGTAGAACCCAGTTCCTCCACTTCCTAATTCCTGACCAAGCGCCCACAGCAAAATCCCTGGCGAAGCTTTTGCAACAGCAGCACAGGCCGGAGCTTCCACCCCATCACTTCTGATTCGGGATCTCTGAGGTGGGCCCAAAGGTCGTACTTTGAAAAACTCTCCAGGCGCCTCCGGGAGGTGCCTCGGGTCAGGCAGTCCCGCAGCAGGCGACACAAACCGTGAGCTGTCTACGCATTCCCCGAATAGCTCACAGTTATTTCTGTTTCATTCAAAGGGGCCAGACAGACGCTCAGTGATACCACAGTGGAGTAAGTGCGGTCGGTAGTGGTCACCTCTTTCTCGGCAGAAGGACGGGCTTCTGTGGACCTCTTCACACTTAAGTAGGCGAAACCGGCACCGAGGGGTCACTGTCCCTGGCTCCGCCCGCCCCCAGCTCGGGCCGCGAAGCAGGGGCGCCGTCGCCGGCCAGAGCACCGCCGCGCACCTGCACAGGCTGCGCCCCCCCCCGCCCCCCCCCCCGGGCCTCGTCCAGGCTGTCGGCGAGCGCCACGGCCCCGGGCCCCTTTCTCCCGAAGTCTGGGGGGCTCCCCCGCCGCCACTCCGTCATGTTCTTCCCATCACCTCGGTCCCTCAGGGGACAAGCTACGGTTGAACTGGAGATTCTCGCGTTTGGGGTGGCTGAGAAATTCCCTGCGGTGATCGCCGACATCCCCGCACCCCCCGCTCCCGGCCTCGGCGCGCCCCCGCCCGGGCACCGCGGGGCGGGCGGTAGGTGGCGGCCCCTCGGCTCCCGCGTCACCGGCCCCGCCCCGCCCCGCGCAGGAGCGAGCGCCGCCGGCCCCGGAGAAAGGGGAAGCGCGCCCCGAGCCGCACGGAGGCGCCGCCCGCGGCCAGCGCGCCCCGCAGCACGCGGGAACGGCCAGGCCCTCGGCCTCGGGTCCCGCCGCGCCCCGCCGCGCCCCGCCGCGCCCCGCCGGCCTCCCGCACCTGCAGCCCCGCGGCCGCCGCCCCGCGTGCACCTGCGCGCGCGCCCCGCCCCCCGCCCCCCCCTCCCGCCGCCGCCGCCGCCGCGCGCCTCACCTTCCAGTCCTCCCGCCTCGCCCGCGAGCCTCTCCTCCCTGGAAAGTTCTGGGGCCCGCTCCCGGGACCCCGCGCGGGCAGCCGGGGGGGAGCGGGCGGTCTGGGCGGCCGCCGGGCGAGCAGCGCGGCTCCGACTCGGCGGCGCGGAAAAGGAGAAGGGGAAGGGGAGGAAGGGGCGGGGAGCCTCGGCGGGGTGATCCCCTCCGACCCCGGGCGGCCCGCGTTGGCCGCTCGCGGGGACTGCAGCGCTGATTCCTGCCTGCCCCGCCGCGGGCCACCCTGGCTCTCCCCCCGCGTCCTCCCCTGCAGCGGCGCAGAGCTTGGGCTCCGGGGTCGGGCGGTTTTAAACCTTGCTCCGCTAGCAAGTGTGTCGTCTCGGGCAGTTCACCTTCTTGGCAAAATGAGGAAAACAATAGCGCCCATCCAGGGCAAATCCAGCTTCCGTGGGGCTTCTTCAAGGGGAGATATAAAATTAGACTCAGGGCTTTGGACGCGAGATGAGGCCCGAACCTTCACTAGCTTTACACGCTAAATCAAGGGAACCACTGGATAACCCTAGAGTGGGTCCTAGCACACTGGGCAGGTGTTGTTTATGAGGATGATTTCCTTGTAGCGGGTAAGGTGGACCTGGGAGGGGAAGAAATAACGCTGTCGGTTATGTGCCAGGTGTTTTGAATACATATGGTACTTAATTCATGCACAAACCGAATGCCAGTTGTACAGTTCAAAAACCTAAGGCTCATAGCTGGTGCAGCGGTTCTGGAAAACAGTATGGAGGTTCCTAAGAAAATTGAAAATAGAGCTGCCCTACCACCCAGCAATTGCACTACTAGATATTGACCCCAAAGATGCTAATGTAGTGATCCGGAGGGGCACCTTCACTGCAATGTTTGCAGCAGCAATATTCACAATAGCCAAACTGAAAGAGCCCAGATGTCCATTGACAGATGAATGGAAAAAGAGGATGCGATATATACATACAATGGACTACTACTCGGCAATCAAAAAAAAAAAATCTTGTTAATTAATTGAATGTAAATTTTTTAAAAAAAATTTTAAACCCTAAAGTTCAGAGAAGTCCTATTACTTGCTTGTGGTCACATGGAACCCAACTTTGTCACATTGCAAATACCTGATTTTTCCACAATTTTACCTCACCAATACGGATATGTAAATATCTTCTGTAACTGTTTGAAGGAGAAAAGAAAGAAGACATGCCACCATGAGAGGACAAAGTGCCTCAGAAATACCTGTATTTCTGAATTTTTCACGGCAAAATTTCCCTCATTCAATACAACAGCAAATGGATTGCCCTTGAAAGCACACCCTCTGAGTGTGAAGTACCCTGTTGCAAAATCAATAAATGGCTTTGCTAGAATGTGTTCAGGTTACACATTTGCTTGCTCTATTAGCACTGTTTACTTTTTCTATTGATTATTAATACTACTGCAATTCAGATTGATGGGTTTATAATCTATTCCCAAAGGGCTTATAAACTAAGACAAACAATAACCTAATGAAAGGAACTCTCCTTGTGGAAGGCACTTTACATACCTTTCTCATCGAAACTCCACATGTCATTGCTATAGATATAGATTTATAGATATAGATATTTCCCTCCATTAGCTGATGTGAACTTAGAAGTATATTGTCTCTGAGTTTACGTGGATACACAAAATTTGAATCTAGTGTTGCTTGGGACCTAAATCTTGGCTTTTTTCCTTCACCTTGGAGAAAAGAGAAGAAACTAGCAAAAATACATGAAGTCATTTATATCTTGTAAAGTGAGGGAAAAGAAGATGTCAGATTCTAGTAGTTATATTCCCAAATTAAGTTTCTATAGCAGAAAACTAAAACATATAGCTTAATTTGCTTTTCTAGAATGAAGAAGAGTGACAAGTAGAGCATCAGGCATGTAACAAACAGTATATTTGTTGAATGAACTAATTCATAAAAGAATTAGTGAAACGGTACTTGGTGGTGCTTATTAAGTCACAACCTTTCAATAGATGTGATTCTTGTAGAATGAGAGAATAACTGGGGTGCCTGGGTGGCTCGGTCGGCTGGGTGTCTTGCCTTTGGCTCAGGGGTCCTGGGATCAAGCCCCGAGCTCAGCGGGGAGCCTGCTTCTCCCTCTCCTCCCTGCTCATGCTCTCTGTCTCCCTCAAATAAACAACTAAATAAAATCTTTTATAAATTAATTAATTAAAACAGTGTAACAGAGAGGTGTCTGTACCCCCTCCCCTCTAATTTTTTTCACTGCATCTAATTTCAGGTCACTATTAACCAGTAAAATGGGCAAGTCAAGTATTAAGAGAGAGCAAAAGGAAGAAGGAAAGAACAGAGAAAAATAAAAGGACCGTAGGCAAGAGTAGAGAGAGAAGGAGGAGGGACATCCTTTCCTTTGCCTGATGCTCAGAGGGAAAAGATCTTTCATCTATAAGAAATATGAAAAAAAAATCAAAACTATGTTAAATCCTCTAAATTGTGAAAATGAAGCCATAGTTTTATTTTTATTATATTAGTGTAAAAAACAGCAATATTTTGTGAAGACAGATAACAAAACCTGCATCTAAACAATCTGTGCACCGTCCCCCCTCCTCACACCCAACACCAACCACCACAGTTAGTTCTGGAGTGGCTTTGGATAAGGTGGAGGATGGGAGGTCACACATTTAGATAAAGAAGGCAAGTTCACTACCTCTCCCTCAAGCAGGGAAGCATTCTTGCAGGAAGTGGACATTCAAAGACTTTCAAAAACAAATTCAATAAAGGAAGTGAGAGAGGGAGCATACATGCAACTTTCAAGGAATGGATGATTTTTCAGAAATTCCAAGGAGGGAGTGAAATGGTGATTCTGATGAAGGGAATTACAGCTAGTGTTTTAATGTTATCAGGCAAGCTGACTCCAGAGTCTATGTTCTATAGCCCATGCTGCTAAGCACTCAGATGTAGAGGAGGTTAGACCACCCTATCTAAATACGGCAGGCTTGGAGAACAGAAGATGAAGGGAAAGGAACTCTGGGTGCTTTCTTAAGTGATCTGCAGAAAATATGAGGCTCCTGAGCCTGAAGTTTAAATCCAAATTTAAAGAAATGAGTAAAGGGAGTCAAAGGGTAAAACAACAACAAACAAAAATCTGCTGAGTGAATGAATATGTAGGCTGAACTGAAATCTGAATCATCTCATATAAAGCAAGAATATAAAATTGACTTTAATAATAAATATTATTTAGTATTTTAATCTAGTATTTTTATCATAATGTATACATACAGCTCTTAAGTGAGTAAAATTAAACATATTGAGAGAAAATGATAACTCCCATTCTACATTTTTTTTTCTGTTGAATGAAAGATCAGCTCTGATGCTCAGAAATCGAAGTAGCATAATATTTTTTAAATAACCTTCTCTATTTTTCCTAAATTAAAAGCAAGTCACTTGCTTATTATATAATTTTCTAATAAGGCCAAAAAGAAATGTATAACTAAAAACTATAAGTACATACATACATACATACAGCAATTAAGGATACTTGTCTCTACTCACTGATTTCAAGAGTGAGGTTCATAATATAATATAGTCTGAAGTAGTATTACTTTTTTACTGCATTAAAACTCTAAAACATCTCTTAAAATTACACCAAAATATAAAATGCAAAAAAATGGTGGAAATTTCAAGAAAAGATGACAAATCCACTACTCGTTGGAGGAGGTCATCAAGAGGATGGAACCCTAAGTTAACCTGGGAGCCTGCCCTGGGCAAATGAAGACTCCCTACCACCTCCCCGTCCATGAAATGGCTGCTCTGCCCACTGTTCTAACAGTGAGAGCCATTTTCAAGGACACAGCCTTGAGAGAGTAAGGTGTTACTGAGACCATCTAGACTGTGCAGGTGACTGAACCCAGTTAAGGCCTCCATGTGAACTTTTAAGATTCTGGTAGGCAGATGTGGAGATCCACTCATCTTGCAGCGACCCAAAGGCAAGCCTTGTAAGTAAGTTCCCTTTGCTTATTAAATCTGCTACCTACAAATCTGGAGTGGTCTGCCTCCTTGGTTTGTTCCTTGCCCTCCAAATATAGGGGCCAGTTTGTGAACTAACACTACCATAGCTTGAATTTTAACAGAATCTCTCTGAATTATTATCATGTTAAGCAAACAATAACAGTAAGGATATAGGAGTTTTGAAAAACGTAATTAACAGTCTTGATCTGCCACACACACATTAAAAAATAATAATAATAAATAAAGCAAATTTACTTCCTAAACCCAAATTGAGAGAAGAGCTCTCTTAGTTACATATCTAGGTAGGACAACCCTCATCTCCTCATCAAATTTCACTGGCATATCCAGCAGTCCTTAACTTTCAAATACAGTTTCTTAGTTATGTACGATTGGCCCAGTTGTACACTTTACATTATACCAATTCCCCCCCACCCCCAACTACCTTTCATATACCAAATTCCATTCAAGGGCATCATCTGCTGAGAGATGACAGTAGCTACTGAGTGATGGGTGGCACTATCACCTGCTTACCAAAAGGTCAGTCTTTTGGGGAAGCCTGAGTAGTGCTGGGGGCTTGTGGCCCCAATGCCCACTCTCCTATACTGAATTACAGTGTTCTTAACCTCTGCCTTCTCCAGGACAGGAGTAGCCTGACACCAGCAACCTGTCTTTCTCTCTACTTGGCACTGCAGGTTGGAGGTGGGGAGGCTATAACTCCAACTTGCCTCCCAGGTTGCTCAGGCTTGAAGGAGCCAGGGCTAACTGAAATCATAATAAGGAATTTTGTAATCATTTCTTTGTTGTAGTGATGAGAGCCATTTATAAAATTTATGGTTTTCTTTCCTTATACATTTGCCTTTTGAACACATTTCCAGGAACTCATTTGTTACCAATACAAGGGACTGTCTTAGCCAATACACTACTCCAAGGATATAGATTTCTCACACCACAGCCTCCTGTTCTGCCCCTCCCTGTCTTGCTTCCTCTTTTTTTCCCTCAATTTCTTTATGATTTTTAATCCCTAGAACCCCTTCCTATTTTCTCAATTCATTATCTCCATTCCAACTTTCTTATCTCCCTCCCCAGTAGAGGTCAATTAGTGTTTTGTGTTGTGCTTTTAAATATTTTATGTGCACGTTTCCTTACTAGGCTGAGACTCTTCATTCCCTAGACCTCCCTCCATTGCCTGTCAGGAGTCTCTGGCCATCTACTTTCATGGTTAGTTTCCCAAATTGTTACATGTTACTAGAGCATCAGAGGAGTATGTCCATTGGATCCACCATGAATTCATACCATATGAGAAGAGCATTTATCCCGTTAGCATCCTTTTCATCCTCTTTCCAATGCATGCTCTTCCTGAATCCTAAACATATTCCATCCAAGACCTCAGTTGATGACCCTCCTCATGTCAAAAGACAGGACTGCATCCTGGGGGTGGCCCAGGTGGCTCAGCCGTTTAGCACCACCTTCGGCCCAGGGCCTGGTCCTGGAGACCTGGGATTGAGTCCCACCTCGGGCTCCCTGCATGGAGCCTGCTTCTCCCTCTGCCTGCATCTCTCTCTCTCTCTCTCTCTCTCTCTCATTAATAAATAATTAAAATCTTTAAAAGAAATTTTAAAAGACAGGATTGCATCCAAGTAGAAAAGCACTTTCCCCTGGATCTTCCACAGATATTTTTGCATCTTTCCATTCTCTTTCTTCTTTCTAAGAAACAGTTCCTTCTTGCAAATGCTAACCCCTGTGCCTTAAGTCCCCAAACCCTCAACTTCTCCAGGATTGGACTTATCCATTGTCACCTTTTACTTGTGTTTTCAAAGTTCTCCACTCTGTTGTCTCCTGGGTCTCTGATTGCAAGCTGAGGCCTTGATGACTCAATAATAATTATTTTATAATTATTATATTTAAATATAATTATTTATACTAATATAAAATTTCCCAACAGCTCTGCTATTCCTTTAAACTATTGACCTATAATCTATATTCCCTAACCATCAAACGTTGTGAATGAGTATCTATTCTCATTCCTCCAGATTCTGACCCTTACCCTTTGCAGAACACCTTAGAACAGCACAAAGCCTATCCCCCGGAATCTAGGTTTCTCAACTATTCTACTTTACCTCCTTCCATAGAAATCAATAGTCACATCCACTGGGCTCAGGGTTAGCATCATTCACTTCTCTGTTTACCAGGTTGACCTGTCCTTCCTCCTTCAGACTTTCTTCCCAAAAGCTTTTTTTTTCCCTAAGAAATTTAGAAGGGGGCACGTGGGTGGCTCAGTGGTTGAGCATCTGTCTTTGGCTCAGGATGTGATCCCAGGGTCCTGGCATTGAGTCCTGCATCGGGCTCCCCATGGGGAGCCTCCTTCCCCCTCTGCCTATGTCTCTGCCTCTCTTTGTGTGTCTCTCATAAATAGATAAATAAAATCCTTAAAAAAAAAAGAAAAAGAAAAGAAATAAATTTAGAGAATTTTTTTATTGGCTACATAACAACTACTTGATGTTACCCTTACTTGGAGATCTTGGTTCCTTTGGTAGTCCATCAGGTTGAACATTTTTAAAAAGCCAGACTCCTGGGCCTCCCATGCCACGTATCAATAATCCAAAATTATGTCGATTGTATATACCTAGATTTATATGCTCTTTCAATATCCTCTACCTACAGACTTTGTGGGGAGAGGGAGGAGGAATTGTTAATAGGCCCAAGGAAATAGCTTACAGCTGTAAGTAGAGGCAGAGCAATTATCAAGAAGCTAAAGGAAATCCTACATGAAATAACCTGTCCGTCCAAAGCTATCATCTCCATATTGAGGAAATAATGTCAACTCTGGAAGAAAAAAATTCCTCACTCAACTTCTGTGATTCTATATCTCCTGGTTCTCCAAACATTCAAAATATTTATCTCCATCCTTTTCTCTTCCTTTTTCCTAAATTTAGGTAGTCCTCCAATGTTCTAGCTTTAGATCTTTTTCTGTCTTCTCTTACTCTCCTCTCTACTCATGTTCTGAATAAGCTTATTATAAACCACTTGTAGGCACACAAATTCCAAATCTCTGGCCCTGAAAGATCCTGAGTCATCTTCCCCTCAGATTGCACCCATCCCTCTAACTCAAGATTCCAACCTGAACTCAGTATCGTGTCACTATAACTTGCTTCATACGTCAATGTTTGTAATAATAGCACTTCCATTCTCCTATACAACCCGATTTGAAACTTCAGTGCGTCTTTTGTTTCTTCCCTGTTCCTTCTCTCCCATTTCATACTTCCTAAACTCTATCAAAAGTACACTTAGAATAAGCTTGGTGTCTATAGCCTTATGATATCTATTGTCTCAAATTACAGTATGTGACAATTATAAGTGAAAAATCTGGAGAAAGAAATGTAAATAGTATTATTCAGATACTTAAGTTAATATCAGTGATAGTCACTCTCCAAAAAAGTTATTTATGGCAAATACCAGATATAACACTTAACTTCTACCTTTAAAATTAAAGTTTAATGGGCTAAAATTGCATGCGGTTGAAATATTCTTACATACTAGAAAAAATTAGTAATATTTTAAAACTACGTATCAGTCATTTTACAAGGTAACTTAATTTCATTATGTGGTAAGGACTGAATTATGTTTACCAAAAATTCGTATGTTAGAGCCCTAACCCCTAAAGTGACTGTATTTGGAAATAGGGCCTTTAAAGAGGTAAAGTAAAATGAAGTCATGAACATGGGGCTCTAATCCAATATGACAGGTGTCTTAATCAAAAAAAGAAGAGACACCAGAGATGCATGTGCACAGAGAGAAAGCCATTTGAGGACATAGGGAGAAGGTACTATCTGCAAGCCAGGAAGGAACCCTCACCAGAAACCAACCCTGTTGACACTTTGATCTTGGATTTCCAGCCTCCAGAACAGTAAGAAAATAAATTTCTGGAGGATCATATGAGAAGGTAGGGAAAAATAAGACAACATGAATAGATTCTTTTTTTTAAATTTTTATTTATTTATGATAGTCACACAGAGAGAGAGAGAGAGAGAGAGTGGCAGAGGGAGAAGCAGGCTCCATGCACCAAGAGCCCAACGTGGGATTTGATCCCGGGTCTTCAGGATCGCGCCCTGGGCCAAAGGCAGGCGCCAAACTGCTGCGCCACCCAGGGATCCCTCATGAATAGATTCTTAATCATAGGAAACAAACTGAGGATTGCTAGAAAAAATAGAGGTTGGGGACTGGGGCAGCTGTGTGATGGGCATTAAGGAGGGTATGTGATGTGATAATCACTGGGTATTATATGAGACTGATGAATCACTGAACTCTATCTCTATAGCTAATAATATACTATATGTTAATCAATAAAACTTAAACAAACAAACAAATAAATAAATTTCTGTTGCTTAAGCCACCCAATCTGAATGTTTTCATTATGGCAGCCCTAGCAGACTAGTATATTATGAAAATTTTAAATATACAAGGAACAGAAGATGGTAAAATGAGCCACCCTCTTGAAAACTATTGCTAAAACTTAGTAATTACCAAGATTTGGCCACATGTATACCATATATATGTTTTCTTTTCTTTCATTCACTGACATACTGATGTATGTAAAGCAAACCCCAGACATCAGCTTATTTCATCCCTTCTCACTTCATTATGTACTTCTGACACAATATCAATGACATTATCACACCAACGTAATCAACAATAATTTGGAATTGTATAAAACCAAGGTCATATTCAAACCCTCAAATGTCTCAAAAATTTGTTTTCACAACTGTTTCTTGTATTGTTCTGTTTCATTTTCATCAGGATCTACACAAGTTCCACCCATTACATTTGATTATAATGTCTCCTGAGTTCTGTTTAATCTTTTTACTTTCCATGTCGTTGATTTGTGGGAGAAACCAGGTCCATAATGTCTGAATGTTCCACATTCTGCATCTGTATGTTTACTTCCTTCCTGGTGGTACTCATTCCTCTCTCCCCATATTTCCTGTAAACCTATGCCACTCTCTTTGTTTTTTACAGTTTGTATTTTTTTCTCTACCTTATAGGTAATTCACAAACACACATGTCTTTCAGTGGTGCCTTTTTTTTGGAATTCATTTCAGTTGGTTTCTAATGTTTCATTCAACAGGCACCAATTGTGATGAGCTAGTCATATTTTAGTTGTTTCTCTAAGATTAGAATGATGATAGAATGTAGGGTTTGAAGATATATCAATAGGAGTTAAATAAAAGAAAATTATTTTATTTTATTTTTTTTTTAATTTTTATTTATTTATGATAGAGAGAGAGAGAGAGAGAGGCAGAGACACAGGCAGAGGGAGAAGCAGGCTCCATGCACGGGAGCCCGACGTGGGATTCGATCCCGGGTCTCCAGGATCACGCCCTGGGCCAAAGGCAGGCGCCAAACCGCTGCGCCACCCAGGGATCCCAAGAAAATTATTTTAGAAGAAATTCCAGAAACAGCCATCATTGTTTTATACTCCTATGTTCATTGATTCAGTATGCTCCACCTTGAGAATATTCTCTCTTTAAAAATTTACCTATTTTAAAAGAAATAAAATGTTCCCATATATCAATTATCTTTCTTGATTATGAGGGCTACATTTTTTAGACGTGTAGATGCAATTATTTTTAAATTACTAGAGGGGAGAGATTCGGCTCACATGTGTGCAGACATGCTATTTTTAATAGTGTATATGGGGATTCTTGTGTTTTGTGGAGCAAAAACCAGAGCTCAATGAATTTCAGTGCCTTTCCCAAGTAAATACAGATATTACAGTTAAGTATTTAATCATATATGTATAACTTTTTAATATGTATATAGATTTTAAATATTTTCTCTAGATTTGATAATTTTTCAGTGTTATGGTAATTTTATAAAAGATACAATGGCACAATTATAATTACATTTATTGGGTATCTATCACATGCTAGGTATTAGTTTACCTAGCACGTGATAATTATGTATAATAAAACATTTAGACTTCACAACAATCCTATAAACAGATTTTAGAATTATTCCTATTTAATTGTTGAGGGATCAGTCCTAAATCAATTAGGTTTCTTTCCAACTTTCTTCTCGTAGCCAGTAAGTGGCAGAGACAGGATTTGAATCTAGGCGGCTTAGCCCCCTGATCCTTAGAGACATGATCCTGAGCCTTAGATCCTTACCCTCCATGCTGTGCAAAGCCTGTATTCAAGTGGTCTAAGCAGGGAGGAGGAGGAAGTCACTAATTAGTTCTCAGCCTATACTGGCCAATGCCCAATTTCCTCATGCTCTGGGGGATTTCTCCAGTTCAGAGGGGCTTCAGGGAATCCCCATCCAAATTAAGCAGTGTGGGATAGATCTGAGAACACTCTTGAAGAGCAATGGAAAGCCCCAGCCACTGAGAGACTTGAAAGAGCCTAGCAATTTCCCTCCCTGTCTCTTCTACTTCTACAGAAGTAGTCAGAGTTCATATACAGAGACTCCAGCAGGTCAAGAAAAAAGTGCTGTTGGGAGAATGAAGGTCTAGTCTTTGTAGACCACGTGGCCTAGATCCAGCGTGACTTCCAAGAATATGCAGAAGGATGAAGTTTGCATTTTGAAGATCAGTTCTGAGGGAACTGACTTAGGTAAAAAGTTGCTTGCCATACTTGCCTTTTTATCCTTCATGCCGAATACCTCACTTTAGAACTTCAAACACTTCTGTAAAGAAAACCTTTCTAGAGTAAAAAGACATTGTATTAAAATGCAATTGATTTGGTAGGGTACTATTTTCTTTTGTTACAAGGATCCCTCTGTATATCTGAAACTGAAGTTTGAACACATTCTAAAGCTTTATGGTTTTACTCCCCCCCACACACATTTTATGTTTTTGATGTCACAATTTATATCTTTTTATCTTGTGTATCCCTTAACAAATTAATATAGTTATTTGGGGGCACCTGGGTGGCTCAGTCAGTTAAACGTCTGCCTTGGGCTCAGGTCATGATTCTGAAGTCCCATGACCGAGCCCCACATTGGGCTTCCTGCTCAGCGAGGAGTCTGCTTCTCCCTCTGCTCCTCCCCTGGCCTCACTCATGTTCTCTCTCTCTCTCTCTCTCTCTGTCAGATAAATAAATAAAATCTTTCAAAAATATATAGTTATTTTTACCACTTTTGTTTTATTATTTTTTAAAGATTTTATTTATTTATTCATGAGAGACACACAGAGAAAGAGAGAGGCATAGACACAGGCAGAGGGAGAAGCAGGCTCCATTCCATGCAGGGAGCCTGATGTGAGACTTGACCCCGGGTCTCCAGGACCACACCTGCAGGCTGAAGGCAGTGCCAAACCTCTGAGCCACCTGGGCTGCCCCACTTTTGTTTTAACCAACATACTAGCTTTAAAAGTGATATATTAGCCCATTACCTCAACAAAATTAGATTATTTTGAATTTTATTATATATTGGCCTTTACCAGGGAGATTTATACTTTCATATGTTTTCCTGTTACTAATTAATGCCCTTTCATTTCAGCTCAAAGAAGTTCCTTTAACATTTCCTGTAAAGCCAGTTTAGTGGTAATAAACTCCTTTAGCTTTTACTTGTCTGGAAAACCCTTTATCTCTCCTTCAATTCCAAGTGATAACTTTGCTTGGTAGAGTATTCTTGGTTGGCCATTTCTTTTTTCAGCTATTTTAGTATTTCATGCTACTCTCTTCTGGCCTGCTATGTTTCTGCTGAAAAATCTGCTCAGTCTCACAGGGGTTCCTTTGTACTTACATTCTTTTCCTCCTATTGCTGTTAAGATTCTTTCCTTGTCTTTAATTTTTGACACTTTAATTGCAACATGTCTTTTCTTTGTATCTTTTTTTATTTTAAAGATTTTATTTATTTATTCATGACAGACACAGAAAGAGAGAGAGAGGCAAAGGCACAAGCAGAGGGAGAAGCAGGCTCCATGCAGGGAGCCTGACGTGGGACTTGATCCCAGGTCTCCAGGATCACGCTTGCTGAAGGCAGCGCTAAACCACTGAGCCACCCGGGCTGCCCTAATTGTAACATGTCTTGGCGTGGTTTTTTTGAGTTTATGTTGTTTGGCACTGTCTGGGCTTCCTGGGTCTGGATGTCTGTTTTCTTCTCTAGGTTAGGAAAGTTTTCAGCCATTATTTCATCAAATAAGTTTTCAGCCCCTTCCTCTTTCTCTTCTCCTCTGGAACCCTTTAAGGCTAATGTCATTCTGCTTGATGTCATCCTTTAAGTCTCATTGGCTATCTTCATTCTTTTATCATGCTTTTTGCCTTTTGCTGCTCTGATTGGGTGAATTCCATTCTCCTCTCTAAAATTTACATCTAGTGGACTATTGAACCCCTCTCATGTATTTTTCAGGTTAGTTACTGGATTTTTCAGCTCTGTGACTTCTCTTTGGTACTTTCTTATACTTTTTATCTCTGTTGAAATTCTTACTTTGTTCATTCATCCTTCTTTTAAGCTTAGTGTGTGTGTTGATGACCATTATTTTGAGCACTTTAATTTTTCCCCTGAGAGAGAGAGAGAGGGAGAGAGAGAGATGGAGGATAGGGGAGCAGAGAGAGACAGGGAGAGAGAAAATCTTAATCAGGCTCCATGTCCCATGCAGAGCCCGACATGGTACTCAACCTCATGACCCTGAGATCATGACCTGAGCTGAAATCAAGAGTCTGATGCTTAACTGACTGAGCCACCCAGGCGCCCATTGAACTCTTTATCACATAAATCACTTACCTCCATTTCATAAGGTCTTTATCTGAAGTTTTATCTTGTCTTTTCATCTGGAACATATTCCTCCATTTACTCATATTCCTTGGCTCTTTTTGTTGGTTACTATGCATTAGATAAAATAGTCACTTTTCCCAGTCTTGAAGGAGTGGCCTCATGTAGGAGATAAGCCTTATTGTTCAACCCTGTCCTAGTTCTTGGTTGTCTCTCAAACCTTTGTGATTGTCTAAGTAGCCTACTTTATTTTTAGTGGCTCCCAGTATTTGAAAATGCACCAAGACCTGTTAGTGTCCCAAATGTGAAGAGCTCAGTCAGCAACTAGATTCAGGCTCATTAGAATCCAGACTCTCTATCAGCAGCTTTTAAAGCATGCAAATACACCTCTTCAAGAGGAAGATTGGAACATGAGTATTTCTGTCTGCTCTCTTTGCATGGAGCCCTGGGGGTAATAACCAGTTAAGAACCGTTTCTTTTTTTGCTACTGTCCTACTGTACCCATGAACACAAGCTTCACTAGCACCAGAGCCAGGGTCCCAAGGAATGTGTCCTCTGGGTGCCATAGCCAAAATTTGGGGCATCAGACTTGCACATAAGCTCTTCTCTTGGAGACACTGATCACCTGGGGCACAGCAGAGAAATAGCATGATGGCTTCACAGGCCTCCCTGGTCTCTGGATTTGATTGTAATCAGCCCTGGATGTGTGTCTAACTAGAAGCCTTCCCTTCAGGCTACAGCCATGAAGACAAGTTAATAGACCTCTTTTACAGAAAGACTACAGATGTGTTTTAATTTAATGTCTCATTGCTGTGCTCTGGTAGCTGGTTGAGAAGTATTTCTCCATTTGTAACAGTCCCACAAAACCCAAAAGCATAAGCCCTGCTGGCCACCAAGGCCATGTGATTAAGAAGTGTCCCCTGAGCAGCAGGCACAAAAATTGGGGTGCCAAATGAGTGGGCAAGCTCAGCCCTGGAAGAGACTAGCATCCAAGAGTGAGGTAGAGGGAGCGCACAAAGATGGCACCACCAACCTTCATCCCAAGAGAGCACCTCAATAGGTTTCTTGATATATGCCAAACCAGAAGCCTGCCCCTCATGCTGAAGCTCCAAGACAAAGAAAGACCACGTGTGTTTCAGTTTGCTGTCTCTGCACTGTGTCCTGTGGGTGAGAACCAGCCAAGAACTATCCATCCACTTGTTACAGTTCCATGGGATCCCCAAATGCTTGCCACAATAGCCACCAGATCCAGGCAATAAAGGGGAGTCTCCTAAGTGGAAGCCATAAAACCAGGGCACTAGATACATGTAGAAGCTCTACTCTGGCAGATATCACTGCTCTGGAGCATGGCAGAAGGAAAATTCAAAGCTAGCACCAGCCCTCTGAGTTCTCTGGAAAGCATTAAGTCGGCTCTTAGATGTGTGTTTAATTAAAAGCCTGCCCTTTAGGCCATAGCTATGAAGATAAGCTAATAGGCCTCTATCAAAGCAAGACTGGGCGCCTCAGTTTGCGGTTGCCTCTCTGCTGTGCCCTAAGGGTGATAGCTGTTTAAGAATTCTTTCTCAGTTTGTTAGAGTCCTGTGGGATCCATGACAAAAAAACTCTGCAGCCATTAGACCGTAGCAATCTAGAGGTGTCCCCTGGCTGCAGCCACAAAAATCAGGGCACCAGACAAATGTATAAGCTCTTTTCTGGGAGATACTGGTGAGCTGGAGTGAGGCCAAGGGAGAGAGTAAAGATGGCACCAACTGGCTTCTATCTTTGGAGAGTATATCAGTAGGCCCCTCGAGGTGTGCTAAATTACAAGCATGGCCTGCAGGCAGATACTTTAAGATAAGCAAATAAGTCTCTTTCATGGAAAGTTTGGATGCTTTTCAATTTTAATTTTTTTTAAATTTATTTATGATAGTCACAGAGAGAGAGAGAGAGAGAGAGAGAGGCAGAGACACAGGCAGAGGGAGAAGCAGGCTCCATGCACCGGGAGCCCGATGTGGGATTCGATCCCGGGTCTCCAGGATCGCGCCCTGGGCCAAAGGCAGGCGCCAAACCGCTGCGCCACCCAGGGATGCTTTTCAGTCAGCTGCCTTTGTGGTGGGCCTCAGGTTGGGATGTCTGTGAGGGCCCATTAAGGACTATTTTTCAGTTCACTATGGTCTGTGGATCCTGTGGATATGAATCCTATTGACTTTCAAAGCTACATATTTGGGGCACTTGGCCCTCACATGCAGGTCTTAAAACTTGGGGTTCCAGATGTAGAGTCAAACCTTTCACTCCTCAGGGAGAAGCTCGGGATTGTGAGTTCCTGATTGTGTGTTGAGGTACCAGGGGGTAAGGTATATGGTAAGATTGTGTCTCAGACTCTCCTACCTATTTCAATGTGGTTTTTTTCTCTTGTTCATCCAATCTGTAGGTGTTACATAGTTACTTTTTGTTTTGTTGTGGGTTTTTTTTTTCCAAAGGAAATTTTTCCATATGTAACTGTAGTTTCAGTGTGCCTGTGAGGAGGTAAATTCAAAAATCCTCCTACACTGCCATCTTGAAATGGACCTGCTCTTCTTTTATTATTTTCATTTCTACTTCTTTCTCAGAATATTTTCTCTGTCTTCATTCTCCAGTGATAGACGACAGAACTTTCTCCTTCTCCATTTTGTATCCTGCCCCTTCTATCTCCTTCACTCATTTTCTCTCTTTCTTCTTAGTGATTCCAGGCTCATCTTCTAAAAGCATAACACTTTGAACAGGTAAATCTCTGCTCAGAAATCCCCATTGCCCCAATACTCATAGTATGGAGTCCAGATTCCTTTGTTTGGGATTTAGGGATAGTGAAAATCTTACACTCTTGATTTTCCCTGAATGACTCATTCTGACAGGGGCATCTTTCCTCTTAAAATAAACATATTTTTACCTCCAATTTTTTTCTTGCCATCTATTATATTCCCTCTTGAACAACCTCTTTCTTCTTCATTTTTGCTTACCTGAGGCACATCCTTACTGAAATGCCAAGTTCAAGACCCATTTTTTCAGAAGAGCATCTCTGATTACATGATACAATCCAAGAGGCGTAAAAATGTGATAAAATGTACATTTAAAAATAAATAAAATAATATGTAGCATGTAGTTGACTTACTGAATATATAACAGCCTTAGTGTAAGCAACTATAGAGGATAACTGTGGTTTATTTTTGTTCAGCATCCATTCAATCTTCTCTCCATAACTGTCCCTCTATTTCTCTCAGTGGGTCCACCCCTTGCCTACTTCGAGAACAGATACTTCTGGAAGTAACAAATCCACATATATCCTAGGGATGGAACACATGAACAAGGCTAAATTAATCAGTGTATTAATACCCCTGACCAGAGTGATTAGTTTAGGGAAAATCTGGGATTTGAACCTGGAAGTATATAGCTCCTGGAGCTACTGGCAGCCTTCAGGAAATGGAGCTAGCACCAAAGAATCAGAACTAAGAAATGAGAGAAAGAAAGTTCTGATCACATGTTCGAGTCTTGAATCATTAAGCAACAAGCAGAAGCTCCTGGACTGGTTGATGACATGAGCCGCTATATTCTCTTTTTGCTTCAGACAGTGGATCTCAACACGTTCTTTTCCAATTAAAACAATCCCAATTATGAATAAAGGCAAATCCTTAGTATAAAGACACATTAAACAAATATTTATTGCATGTCTATCATAAACTAGCACTGTGCTAATAAGTAAAATGTCTCTCTATTTAAGCTCCTTTTAGGTAGGAAGGGAAAATCCTCCACTAATCTTTACTCAGTCAGTGTGGCATTCTACTTGGATTCTTTGTACACCCTGAACAGAATAAATACGATTTCATGTAAGTGGCTTAATCAGGAAAATTTTCTGCAAGAATACCATATAACAGATAAAATTTGGACTTTATAAACCACATATTTGTGGTAAACTCTATCCTTTTGAAAACCATAATCTCTCATTACAAAAAATTAAGGCATGATACCAATTTAAGATATGGATTATAACATTATCTCTTAAGACCAGCAGTACTGTCTCAAGGAAGCTGTTACTAAAGATATTCTCATAGAAATTAGAGGGTAGTTTGAATTAATTCTCTTTAAAGTTTATGTGCCATGCACTACTGACATTTGAGGTTCAGTTACTTGGTGGAAATTTGGAAGAGAAAACAGTGAACAGATTAGGCTGAAGAACAAAGAGAAGGTGTGCCATTCTGGGTACAGCACTTAGTGTACAAATAAATGTCATATTTATTTCAAGGCTTAATATGGCAGACCGAAGCCAACTGATGTTTATTATTAATATGCCAGGCATATAAAATTGCATATAAAATTTTAGTATTCCCACAAATAGTCTAACACCAAAGATTTCAGCCATTCAGAGATAATCAGAAGAAATTACACCACTTAAATTTCATAAAGATCAATATTATCACATGCATACTTAAAAAATAAGGTAGTTATTATTACTACTAATTGGAATTTTAAAACTCAAAGCCTAAGTGAAAATAGTTTCTGAAGAAATCTATACATATATCACTATTTGAAACTTTAAAATGGACATGCACACACAATGAGTGCCAGTTTTTACCTTGATAATTGCCTAGGGCCTTGTGTTTGAGACAAGTAAGCTTTAATATAAATGAAAAATGACACTTTAGAATTGAAAGAGAACTTAAAAGTCTTTAATGTTACCTAGATGTAGAGCAAACTCCTCATTTAGAGAGGAAGGGTAAATTGAGTACATACAAATGTAATTTTCATGTAATTTTCAAGAAGGCATGAGGCAGCCCTAGTTTGACAAAGAACAAGTTTGAGGCATCAGGCTTTGAATAGCAAAGAAACTTTCTGTTTGGTAAAATCTATATCTACATCTCTCTCTCTCTTTCTCTCTCTCTCTCTCTCTCTTTCTCTCTCTCTCTCTCCTAAAAATAATTCTTCCAGAAATACAGAATCCACAATAATTATAATGATTATTATCTCCAAACATTGGCTCTCTAAAAAGTGGCTGTTGGGAGAAACACTGATCTTTTACTGCATACAAGATACTATGGCAAAGACATCCCCTTTAGATGGTTCTCTGGTAACAGCATCTAGACAGTTGCATCTGTTTTCCCACTAGGAAATATTTCCAATAGTCCTGGCCTGAGTAGCAGTGTAGTCTGTTTCTCATTATTGTATTTGTAATGGGCAAATTTACTGGCTTAATTAGTGAACATGCTCTCATTTAAAAAATATTTTTGTCAAATAAATTCATCACCCTTCAATTTTTTTCAGAGATTTGATATGGAAGCATGAAGAACAGCTCCAATACAATTAGCACTTAAATATACTCAAGTGCTCCTAATACAAATACAAATCCAATCTTCTACTGTATGGGCACATAAAAGTATATGAATATTATTTAACACTCTAATTTCCATTAATAATGCTTATTTTATAAAAGTTAATGTCTGTCATCAAACTATGGAATTCTTCACAGAAATATGTCTTATTTACTATCTTAAAAAATTGTGCCTCTATGACACAAACTTCAGAGTGTGTGAAATTTAATTAGCACTACTTGTTTTAATATGTGAAGTCTAAAGAAGTTCTATGGCTGAGAGAAAAGGTTAAAGATGTATTGGCTTCACTACACTAATTATCTGTTAATTATTTTATCACAGAACAGCAAGAATCAAGAGGAGATAAGTGGGACGGGAGGCAGAACAAAAGCCAGAGAGAATACTGAAGAGAGAGAGAGAAAAAATGAATGTCAAATCAGCTTACAACCTCGAGCGTAAATATATTAACTTTTCATAATTCAGACTCTAATAATTACAGGTCCATTTAAATTAACTGGAAGATGAGGCACCTATTTAGTCTGTGCTACACCATCATATTCATCAATCCCAAAGTGGGTCCTTACTGAGATGTATTTATCTCAGATTTCATTTTCCATAAATCAATAGCTATTTTCTGCTACATATTGAAGATATTTTATCCTTAGCAAAATATCCCTTCCCCAAGAAACTAAGAGCATGAATTCCCATGTAATTCTATAAAAACAGATATTGTGAGGGGTACCTGAGTGGCTCAGTGGTCAAGCGTCTGCCTTTGGCTCAGGGCATGATCCTGGATCCAGGATCAAGTCCCACATTGGGCTCCCTGCAGGACACCTGCTTCTCCTTCTGCCTGTGTCTCTGCTTCTCTTTCTGTGTCTCTCATGAGTAAATAAATAAAATATTTTTTTAAAAAATGGATATTGTAAAATTGCTTATTTAATCAAAAATTTATTTTAAGATTAACTTTGCTTAAGGCTTTCATTTTATGTGAAATTGTGGAGTTGAGTATTTGATATTTTTTACATCACTTATTCATATGTTAAGTGGTAGGAACAGGTGTGCATTTCTTTGAAAGATGTTGAGACTGGGGGGAAAAAACCCTATCTTGCTTATCATACTTGATAGGACTAAAATCATTTAGGTGAGATTTTTAACACATTACAATACATCAGAGTTCTATTTTGAGCCTAAAGGGTGACAAGATCCATAATCAATGTTTAAGTCCATTTCAATTTTACCCAATCCCCATTGCTTTTTGAGTATTTGTTCATTCATTCACTTACTCATCATTCAACAAATAAAGTTATTGAGTGCCCACAGTTTCAGAACCTGGAGATCCCTGGGTGCACTATGTTTTACTCGTTAATTGTGACCTTATTTTTTATCATCTTTTATATCTCTTCAGTGCTTAGGACTGTGCTTTACATAGTCCGATGATAGACTCTACTAATGTTGATGGCCAACAAATATTATTAAAGCATCTATAGTGTGTTAGATGCTAAGCTCCACGGTGAACAATATCAGCTAAAATCTTTGTCCATGCTTAATACCTTATCACCTAAACTTCAAGTTAACCTAGTAGGAAGATACAAGTTATAAGAGAAGATCAAATCCTAAATTCCATATGAAATGTACACTGTGTTCTTTTGAACTCAGTTTTAGAAAAATTTCTTCCAAGGCTATACTTTTTTTTTTCCTTTTTTGCAAGATGGGATGAAGTAGGTAAGGATAAAGGAAAGGATCTTCACATAAGGAATATAGTCAATAATATTGTAATAATCCCTTTGGTCACAGATGGTAGTAACTAGATGCATCGTGGGGATCACAGAGATCAGGGATTGCTTTGTAATGTGTAAACCTATCAAATCACCATGATGTACACCTGAAGCTAGTAAGACACTATATGTCAATTTCACTTTAATAAAAAGTGATGAGGGGATCCCTGGGTGGCTCGTGGTTTAGCGCCTGCCTTTGGCCCAGGGCGTGATCCTAGAGCCAGAATCAAGTCCCACATTGGGCTCCCTGCATGGGGCCTGCTTCTCCCTCTGCCTGTATCTCTGACTGCCTCTCTCTGTGTCTCTCATGAATGAATAAATAAAATATTTTTTTTTTTAAAAAGAATCCCATAGATTAAAATAAAAAATAATAATAATAAAAAGCGATGGGATTTATTTTATTTTTTATTTTTTTAAAGATTTTTAAAGATTTTATTTATTCATTAGAGAGACAGCATACAGTGGATAGGGGAGGGGCAGAAGGAGAGGGAGAGAGAATTTCAAGCAGACTCCCTGCTGAGTCATTGCAGGGCCCTCATGATCCTGAGGTCATGACCTGAGTCAAAAACCAAGAGTCCATCGCTTAACCAACCGAGCCACCTAGGAGCCCTGATGAAATATAGTTTATATTTCACTATTAAAGTTTAAACAAAAATATAATTAAAGAAATTCTCTTTCAAGAGGTTGGGATGATTAAAAATGCTGTGTAAAAAAAAATAAAAAATAATAATAAATAAAAATGCTGTGTAGGGGGCTTAGATAACAAATGAATACAGTGGGAGGGAATGGGGGTGCATGGAGGAAGAAAGAGGGAGAAGCCTAGGTGGACCCAGATGACAGCTACAGAGAAGAAAAGAGAGACATGTTCCAGAGTCTGTCACTCTTTATTCTAACCAATGGGCTGCTTCTTCCCCACAGGCTGTAAGAGCCATAAAGGCTGTGACCCTGTTTGCCTTGGTACATATGCAATAAACATTCATTAAATGAATAGCTAGTAATAAAGGTTCTGAATATATATATATATATATATATATATATATATATAATCACACATTATATATATCACACATATAATATATATATATATTTTTTTAATTTTTTATTTATTTATGATAGTCACACAGAGAGAGAGAGAGGCAGAGACATAGGCAGAGGGAGAAGCAGGCTCCATGCACCAGGAGCCCGATGTGGGATTCAATCCCGGGTCTCCAGGATCACGCCTTGGGCCAAAGGCAGGCGCTAAACCGCTGCGCCACCCAGGGATCCCTATAATATATATTGTATATATAATCACACATATTATATTGCACACATAATTTGATGCTTTTTTCACACATTATATTTTTGAGATCTGCCCTGATTGAGAGATATAGATATGCTGTTTTTAATGCTACATGATGGGAATATACCACGATTTATGTATCTATTCCCTAATTAAGGACACTTAGACTGTTTCCAGCATTTCACTATTTCAAACAGTGGAATATCCTCACATATGTCCCCTCAGGTGTGGGCAACATGTCCTACTCAGGGCAAAAATGTGTGTTATGTGTTTGAAAAGGTATTATGTAAGTGTACAGTTCTCATGTTCAGAACATTTACTACCTGCACACACACAGCATATGTACAGATAGAACTTTATCAAGGTGTAATTCACATACCATACAATTCAGTCACTTACAGTGTACAACTTAGGGACCCTTGGGTGGTGCAGTCAATTGGGCCTCTGATTCTTGGTTTTGGCTGAGGTCATGATCTCAGGGTCATGGGATCAAGCCCTGTGTCAGGCTCTGAGCTCAGCAAAGAGTCTGCTAAAGTTTCTCTCTCTCTTTCCCTCTGTCCATTCCTGCGCTTGCTCTCCTCCCCATCTCTCTAAAATAAATAAATAGATCTTAAAAAATTAAAATGTACAATTCAATAGTTTTGACGTTAATAATTTTTTAAATTATAGTAAAACACCTATAACTTTTAATAATTTTTAAAATAATTTTTAAGTATACAGTTCAATGGCATTAATTACATTCACAGTATAGTGCAGCCACCAGCACTATGTTTTCCAAAACTGTTTCATTGCTCTAAACAAAAATTCTGTAATTCTCAAGCAATAACTCACTTTTGTGCCCCTCCACAACCTCTGGT
Source organism: Canis lupus dingo (assembly GCF_003254725.2). Taxonomy (NCBI): domain Eukaryota; kingdom Metazoa; phylum Chordata; class Mammalia; order Carnivora; family Canidae; genus Canis; species Canis lupus. Next base: position 35,547,809 of record NC_064243.1, read on the forward strand.
AATCACTAATCAACTTTTAGTCTCCATGAATTTACGTAGTCTAGATACCTTGAATAAATGGAATCATACAATATTTGTCTTTTTGTGTCTTGCTTATTTCATTTAATGTAATGTCTTCAAGATTCATTTATGTTGCAGTATGTACGATAACTTTGTTACTTTTTATGGTTGAATAATTTTCCATTGTATGTGTTATATACCATAGTTTGTCTAATTCATTCATCTGTTGATGGACACTTAGATTGTTTTTACCTTTTGGCTATTCTGACAATGATGCATCGAAATTGGTGTATAAATATCTATTCAAGTTCTTGCTTTCAATTCTTATAGGTATATAACCAGAAATGGAATTGCTGGATCTTATGTAATTATGTTTAGCTTTTGAGGAATTGCCAAATCTTTTCATGGGTATATATTTTTAAAACACTAAATACTTCAAGATAGTGATGTATGTTTGAGCTAATGAATTTACTGGGAGAACACTCACAGAAGTTATTATTTGGTGGTAGGGATGGCATGCACATATGGAGAAAGGAAAAACTAGGTTAGGAGTGGTCAAAGGAAAGTCTTATCTGCAACGCTTCTTTTTACTTTTTAGAAGGGCTACATATATGTACATTATTTGCAGAATTATCCTAAAAATCATTAAGAGGAAAGAACATTTGATACAATATCAACAGTTGTTAATTTGAGGTAGAAGGAATATCCATGTTATTCTTTGTACCTTTCTTATTTTTCTAATTAGAAAAAGCCAAATTTTTCTAAAAAGTACCTATCACTTGATCCTCATATGGAAATTGATGAAGGAGAGAGGACTGTGATATTATCCTCACTGTAAAAGCAGAATTCTGAAATGGAGAGTGATGGACCAGAAGCAGAGACTCGGGCTCTGAGCTGCTAGTCGGGAGACTTGGTGAGGAGAGGGGGCTGAGGAGGTGGGCATCCTAACCTCTTTGATGCTGTGTACCACAACCCCTCCAGGTACCTACTTAAAATTTTCCTCTTTCTTCACAGTATGATGACATTTCTGTTTTGAAAACTGCTACTTTTGTAGGGAGTGTGGAGAAAAAAAAGAATAAGGTTCATTAAAGCAGGAGGATAGCATGATAAGAGGAAAGGCTGGGGGACAAGATAACAACTCAGAACTGTGGCTAGGAAATGAGGGGAGGGGAGAAGAGGAGGGATTCTGAGGTCATGCAGATCAAAGAGATAGAGGTTCAAAGGGCCATTTGTAGCAGACCATTTGTGCCATGTGAGAGATGAGATGGAGTCTTCTTGCGTGTCCTGGTGTCCTACCAGCACCCCCTCGCCCCTTCCCAGTTTTCACTATTTCTGTCCTAAGTGACTGGAGCGGGCAGTTATGTGTGATGTGAGTACTGCAGGTAAGGAAAATGAAGGATGGGGAGCCTGAAGGAAATGTGGGATGTGAGATTAAAAGCCAGTTAAATTAAGAACAAATGATCATCCCTCTGAAGTAGAACAACTGTTAGGTGTAAGATCATTCACTACTGATTTCTTGTAGGTATACATCTTCCAGAGCTAATAAAATTAGTGAACAAAAATATCCAAATTCCTCAATAACACTGTTTTTTTTTTAATGCCCTTGCCCTGAAAAATAACCTTAATAGCTTTGTCACTAATTTGTTCAATCTAAGTCTCTTTTCTTTCTAATATCTTAAATTGCTAGTCTCAGAGAGATGAAAAGAATCCGAGCTGAGAACAAAGAACGCTTCACTCACAAAGGTGAGGGAATTACAATCGAAGAGGAAAGGGAAGTTGTCTGTGGTTATGGGCTCCACCTACACATTGCCACCAGATTAATTTCCCCCAAGCTCAAAGTTGAATACATTTTTCTATTCAAATTTCTTTCCTTGCCAAAAGCAGTATCCCCCAAAGGTATTTCTCAAAATCATCTTGATAAGTGTTTCTTGAGAAAAGAAACTACAAGATCAAGTAAGTTTAGGAAGTGATGAGTTAAGAAAAATTTCTTACTCCAGAATTTTAAAAAACTAACCTGAAGCATGAACTCCAAACCATAGGGGCATTTTTGAAACTTATATGACCAAGATATTCCTCTCTTTTTATTCCCCCCTCCCCAACCCCAATCTATACCTTTTCATGGAATCAGAATTCTGTGAAACAGTTTTGGAAACTTTGACCCAACCTCTAAGAGCCTGGATGCTGGAAATCAGATCTGAGTGTAAATTCCTGCCTTAACACTTACCAGCTGAGTGGTACTAGGCAAACAATAGAAGTTTTCCTATCTCTGTTTGCTTACTGGTAGAATGGGATAATAACCTTCCCAGGGTTGGTGTGAAGACTAATTGAGATAATTTATGAAAGTTTTTGGCATGTAATGAGTGCTCAGTAAATAGTAGCTGTTATCTCATTGTTATTCTAGGCTTTGAACCTTAACTTGCTTTTCCAGCCTTATGAAAAAAACAAGAGCCAGTGAGTAGGGACTCTTATAACGCACCATAAGTTAATGAAAGTAATGGAAAGGTTTTAAATGGGAAGGAGTGGTTTGAATTCTAACCCCCCTGGGACAGCTGGTATTATCTCCAGAGGCTCATTCTGCTTTGCCATTGTCTTAACACATATACATCCTACTTATCACTCAAGGTCCCTCCTTATCACTTGAGCCCTTTCTCAACAATGTCCTCATTCACTCCCTCACTGGCAGTTTGCAATAATCTCTTCTTGTAAATTTTATAGCCTTTTTTCTCTGTCTTTCGTTAGCACTTACCACTTGCTTTTACGAATCAAGTTATTTATGTGCTGCTGTATTTATTTCCCTAAGTGTATATATTTCCCTTTTAAGGGCAGGGCCATGGGACGCCTGGGTGGCTCAGCGGTTAAGCATCTGCCTTCAGCTCAGGGTGTGATCCTGGAGTCTTGGGGTCGAGTCCCACATCAGGCTCCCTGCATGAAGCCTGCCTCTGCCTCTGCCTCTCTCTCTGTGTCTCTCATGAATAAATAAAATCTTAAAAAAAAAAAAAGAAAATAAGGGCAGGGCCACATCTTGTCCCATGTTTGTAAGTATAATACAGGGATTTGTAGTATTCACTATGTATTTATTAAATTAAAAACATGCTATCTCTTTATGGTTCACTGAGTAGCTTTCTAATTACAACATCAGTGTCAATAAATATAGAAAAAGTTGATTTTCTCCAATTAGCAGAAATCCACAGGTTTGGAGCTCTTTCCAAAAGTCTTTTCTATCAGAGCATCATCTGCTGCCCTCCTGTGTTTGATACGAATATTATTTTATACCAGAACAAAAAAAAAAATAACTGGCTCAATTAAATTTATTTCAGCTGCACTTTGTTTACTTTCAGATCTTTGAATCAATTTTTCCCATACAAATTAGTTTTCCTTTTCCCATTAAAATTATATTTATTTATTTATTTATTTTTCTTTAAAAAATTATCTTTAATACATTTCAAGCTACATTTTTTACTTAGAGTTATATAGTATATAAGAACTTTTCATACTGGTCTGATACTCTTTCAGTACACTACTTAATTTGTTAATTTTCATTTTTTTATGAGACAATAACTAATTTCAAAATATCCTAATATGACCTTTATGTATTAGACTTGCTTGGGTAACAGTATATATAAGACTGTACTTTGGGATCCCTGGGTGGCACAGCGGTTTGGCGCCTGCCTTTGGCCCAGGGCGCAATCCTGGAGGCCCAGGATCGAATCCCACATCGGGCTCCCGGTGCATGGAGCCTGCTTCTCCCTCTGCCTGTGTCTCTGCCTCTCTCTCTCTCTCTCTCTGTGACTATCATAAATAAATAAAAATTAAAAAAAAAAAAGACTGTACTTTGGAGCTAGAAAGGCCCATTTCAAATCCTGGCTTAACCACATAGTAATTGTATAACCTGGGGCAAATTACTTGTCTGAAATTTTTCATCTGTAAAACAAATACCTCCCCAAAGATCACATAAAACCCTTTGTGCACTATAAAAGCTATCGATATGTTAGCTATTCTTACTATTTAGGAGGCATGTTTTCAAATATATTTTTTCTTTGGTATTACCTATTTTGAGTAAGTTGAAGACTGCATAAGGATATGAATTAGAATGACCCAGTATATTATCAGGATTAAGTTCTGTCTTTCCATATTCAACACTCAATATTTATTGAACACTTGTGATGTGCCAGGCACTATTCTAAACACTTGGGCTTGTGCAACCTAACAATATAAATCCTAGCCACCTCATGAAGTCTTTCTCTAAGTTACTAACTTCCCTTTAAATTCTTGCAGGTCTCATTGTCTACATTACTTATTTGATTCTTTATACAAGCTACCCCATACTAGGTATCCAGTCCCTTCCTGTCTATCCCAGGGTAGGTTGTCATCTCTCTTGGTCTACTGCTACAGCCTCTAGTTAGAGATGGGGGCCCAGTCTCATGCCACTTTGTATGCCTTTAAGTTTTTTAAGGATGGAGATTTACAGCTTGAATCTCTCCTACTCATTAACATTAAGGGAGGAGAAGGCATTAGTGTTAATATTTTCACTTAATGGTTAACAATAACAGTCTGTTCTGTTACACCACCTCAGTCTATTCTCAACATAGCAGCCAGAGGGATCCTCTGAAACTGGTCAGTTGTTTACCTTGAAGTGACATCCTTTTCTTTCTTTCAAGATGTTATTTATTTATTCATGAGAGACACAGAGATAGGGAGAGACACAGGCAGAGGGAGAAGCAGGCTACCCCCAGGGAGCCTAATGCAGGACTTGATCCCAGGACCCCAGCACACCCTGAGCCAAAGACAGACTCAACCGCTGAGCCACCCAGGCATCCTTGATATACATTTCCGTTCATTATTTTTATCAAATGCCTACCAAATACTCAAGTCTAAATAACCATAGTTTAATCTACCATCTATCAGTATTTTTCAAGCAAAGATGATGGGAAAGGAATTTCAGGAAATCTGTGAAGTTAACATTATTTTCATAATACTAAGATTTGCCATTCTTAGCTGCTTCAGCATTTGTACAGATGATAGAAAAGCAACGGAGAGTAAACAAGCACTTAGCATGAATCAAGGTAGTGGCACCAAAAAGTACTAGCAGTCTTTGTATTTTCCACTGCCATGTACTCTCAATGAAAACAAACAAAACCAAAAAGTCAACTCAGTTTCACTTAAAAATGTTCTTTATGCAGTAGAAAGTAGTAATTTTATGAAATCCTAGCTCTTGAGGGGACATCTTTTTAAATATTTCATGTGACAAAATTGGTAGTAAGCATAAAGCATTTCTGCTGCTGCCAAAGTACGATGGTTTTAAGGAAAAGCACTTATTATTTCGGTTGCAAACTGAACCAGCTTTTTTTTTTTTTTTTTTTTTAAGCCTCAAGGAATACCATTTTTTACTTGAACGATTGACAAACTATAGTTACTTGGAAATGGGTATTTGGAAGACATTTCCTTGAAAATGAACCAAGTGGGCCTGTCACTTCAAGGAAAACAAAAGACAGTATTTGCCACTGGCCGACCTAATTGAAGCTATCAAGACCAACTTAAAATTGTGGAAAACTTATACCATCGCTCTCAGTTTTTCAGCTTCCCAATACTGTAAGACTTCTCTGATGAGATCAGTAGTAATATGAATGAATGTAATCTCTTGATATGTATAATGAGATGTGTCAACATTGTAAGGTCTCTATCACTGTGAGCCAATACTTTCCAAATGAAGGATGTATGAGGTTACAAAATCATGTATGGGTAAAGGATTCTTTCTAAGTTCAAGATAGAGGAATGAATTCTAATGTAACAGAATGAAAAGTTCATTGATCAGAGTTCATGTTATAACTTAAGAAATTACTTAAGAAATAACTTAAGAAATTACTACTTGGGAGTTTTGCTAGAGAATTAACAATTATCCACAATTACTTGAAAAGGTTATTAGAATATTTCTCCCTTACCACATATTTTTGTGGACTTTTCAGACTTCAACCAAAACTTCGTATCACAATAGTTCAAATACAGAAGCAGACAGGAGAGTCCAGCTCTTTTCTGTTAAACCTGACATTGAAGACATTTGCAAAACTGTTTTTTTTTTTTTTTAATTCTTCTCACTGAATTGCTTTTGGAAAAAGTTATTTTTCATAAAGTGTGTTTGCTAACATGTAATGGTTTTATTGTTATCTACACGAATTACTAAATATTTTACAATTTTGTTTTAATTTCCAATTTGATGAATATCAACAGCTAGAACCCTCATTAACAGACTCTGTGGTATTCAAGAATTTTTAAGAACGTAATGAAGTCCCAAGGCCAAAAGGTTTGAGAATTACTGATCTAAAATATGTCAGCTCACATTACTTAAAACCATTAGTCCCAATGGCTCCTCATTCCCCTCAGGATAAAGTCACAAGTTCTTGCACTGGCCTAGCAGGCTCTACTCTTACCTGTTCCTCCTCCATCACCCATCCCTCTACTCCTCCCCTTGCTCACTCCCTCCAGCCACATTTGCCTCTTTGATGTTCCTCCAAAAAGCCAGATAATTTCAGTATTACCACCATTGCACTAGCAGTTCCCTCTGCCTGGAAAGCAATTCCCTGTTTTCTGTGTGACTATTTCCCTCCCTTCCTTAGTCTTGCTCAAGTGTAACCATCTCTATAGTCTAACATAAGCATCTTGTTTGAAAGTGCAAACGTACTGCTACTCCCATCCTGCACAACACCTAATAAACTTGTTTATGCCTACAATTTGTGTGCCCCCCCAAGTATAACATAAGCTCCAAAAGCGAGGCAAAATGCCCACCACATAGAACTGACTCAACAAGTATTTGTTGAATGCCGAATGAATGAAAGAACTCGTCTGACAGCCTGTCGTTTTTCAGGATGTGTCCAGAATCCCAAGAGAAAGAGACGATGCAACTTACATAGAGGAGTGGGCAATGCTAGTAAAGATTTTTCTGAATGCAAGAACATGAAAGAGGGATACAGTGATCATAAACCTTAATCCTCAGTCCTGAAGGCATTATGGGCCTGAAAAAAGCTCTTGGGAGAAGTCTGGGTTGGGGAATATTATAAAGATCGTGCAAGGCGGATTTAACTGTATGCCAATGAACGCTGGCCCTGTGCTCAACTCCTCCACCCACCCATCTCCCGCCTCTTCGGTCTCCCAAGAAACTAAAGTCCCCAAAGCCCTCCTTGGACCCCCTTCCACTGAAACGCAAGTGGTCCACACCAAGTGATTGAAAAACTTCTAGACTTTATGGAAAAAGAAACGACAATCAACTAGCCAAAAAAGAGCCTCCAAATCCCGTCTGATCCCAGTTCCTTCCCCCCTCTCTTGCTGGTTTAGGACCTCTCCACCGTCTCAGTTCTCACGGGTCCTGACAGTCTCCCAACGCTGTTCCTAAGGGTCCACAGGAAAGCAGGTCAGGCGGGACGGCCTCAGCTAAGCACTTGTGCACGAGGAAGGCGCGAGAAACAGGAGCAATGGAGAACCGGTCCACTTCGGGGCAGGAACACGCGGGAGAAACGGCAAACGGGAGGAACTCGGGACACGCTCCCGCGTGGCAGTGACGAGACGGGGGTGTCAGTTCTCCTCCGGCTTGTCGGCTGGCGGTCCGCAAGGCTGCAGCATCTTCTCCATCAAGTTGAAGCGGACTCGCGCTTTGCTCTCATTCTCCGCAATGGCGAAGTAGTTGAGAAGGTCGAAGTGGCCCATGTAGGAGCAGTAGGAGTCGCGGTGCTGGTTTACCAGCCACTCCCACTTGGTGGTGTCGGCGTGGCCCGTGCCGATGTACTTGGACTGCAGGTGCTCCAGCTGGCTGTGGATAGTGTAGCGGTCAGTCATCTCGCCGCTTTCCCTTCGCGCCCAGGTCAGACGCCGCAGAGGAGAAGCTGCTCTAGATTTCCACGCGGGAGAGAGCCCACGACACGGCACCTCCCGGCCGGCTCAGTCGCAGGAGAATGACGTCACAGCCACGGAGCCGCGAGGACTCGCGGTCCTAGCGCTCAGAGGAGGAAGCGGAAGTGTATTCCGTCAGGGAATTGGAGTTGCCTAGGCGACGCTACCAGTCGGCCGCCCACCCCCCGCCCCCGCCATGGAGAGCTCCGCCCCCTCCGTAGAGCGTTGCATCATGGTTCATTCAGTGGCCCTTGCTCTAGCGCGGAGCGTTGCATGCCGGGAGCTGCGGTCGCCGAGGGTTCGTGCGCGCCCGCCTCCCTGGGCGGTCGTCGCGGTTTAAGAGCCCGCCGGCGCCTGGTGGAGCGTCGTGTCGGGGCGGCGGGGAGCATCCCTGGGCGGCTGGGAGCTGCGAAGAAATGGGGAGCTGCCACAGGCCGCCGTGAGAGTAACCTCGGTGTAACTTTGGTTTCGGAGCGAATGTGGCGGCGTGGCGGGCCCCGTCACGGCCCGGGGTGGGTCACCCTGAGAATCGGTCGACGCGACTGCGGCTCCCAGCTGTGCGTCTTCCTTCAGCGCTGGCGGGGCCGCCGTTTCCCGCCCGGTGCCCGAGGACCCTACGGGCGCCGACACGTTCGGGCTCCCACACCGAGCCCCGCCCACCCCGCCCCCCCCGCCCCCCCCCCGCCCCCCGGCGCTCCAGCTGCTTCATTTGATGTCCTGCCTCCAGCTGCTCGCCCCACCCTACGCACCCCAGCCTGTGTGTCTCAGCATTCCGTGCCGCTCGCCTCTCCAGTTCTTTGTACTAGATGTTCCCTCCGCTTGGAATGCTTTTGTTCCCTTGGCAAACAACTTCTCTCTTTAAGTCAGCTCAAAAGCATCTCCTTGAAATCGGCTTTGGCCACACCAGACAGACGTAAAGTCTCCTGTACATCGCTTCATTATGATCGCCTTATAGCCTACGTTTTGGGTTCTTTTTTTTTTTTTTTTTCTGAGAACTCCCTCGTGTGAATTCAAACTACTTGGGGGAAAGTAGCGTATACTTTTTTGATGCCATCATTTATCATAGCTTCTTTTGTGGCATCTTTTTTGTGATAACCACACTTGCGATACTTGGCCTGGTAGAGCTCGCATTCTCAAAAAACGTTTGATGAATGGATGAACAACTGTGGCAGCAAATAGAAGGGACTCTTTAGTGGGAGAAAGATGACTTTAAAATAGTTCTGTTCTGCAGTTAGGTACAGATGAGTAAGTCTAGAGATCTAATGTACACACAGCATGATGATTGAAGTTAATCCTGTATTGAATATTAGAAATTTGCCAAGAGAGTGGATTTCAGGACGTGTTGATTAGCTCAACTGTAGCGATCATTTCATTATGCATATCCATTAAATCATGTTGCAAACCTAAAACATAAGCAATTTTTATTTTCTAAAAAAAAAAAAATATTTAAAGGAAAGAAAATGACAAAAAGCATTCTTTATGGGAACAAATGCCTGTACCAAAAATGGAAAAATAAAAGTCTTATTCTTTGGTTTAAACCATGTTATATAACATTTCATTCCTAAAATGTGGAGACTGTTATAAGATATACCTGAGGATTCACTGTCCAGATATATCAGAGCTTACCATTTTGCCATTGCTTCCAACTTGGTTATATTTGTTTTGGTTTTGGTTTTCAAAGACATAAAATATAAAAAATGAAGTTCTCTGTGTTCCCCTCCATAATCTATTTACTTCAAGAAACCAGCTTGAATTTAAAGGTCACCATTTCCCAGTCTGGTTGGGGTTTTTTGTTTTTGCTGTTGATTGCTGAAAGTTTGTGTATCTAAGGGGTTATTTGAAGTTTAACATAAATGATACCCTGTGGGTATTTTTCCCTCATCAGAATCCATGTTAATATACGCGGTTTTAGTTCATTTTTCCTGTTGTGTACACGTTGTTGAATTAATATACCATAATGTGTCCATTAACTCAATGATAGACATTTAATTTTACATATTTGCATAAGAAACAATGCTGCAATAAATATTCTTGTATATATATTCTTATATACATGAAGAAGTTTCTCTAGGGCATATATATGGGTAAAAAATTGTTGAGACATAGGGATGAGTATCTTCAAGCTTTGCTAGTTATTGCCAAATTGCTCTCCAAACTGCTTATACTAATTGGCTTTCCCAGCAAGAGAATGAGAATTCCTTTTGATCCACATCCTTCCCAAAACTTGATATTTAAAAAATATCAGATATTTAAAATATCTCAAAATATCCTCAGATATTTAAAAAATTTATTCAGATTCAGTGGGTGGAATGGAATTTCACTGTGTCTATAATTTGCAATCCCCTGCTTACTAGGAAGACATGCTTTTTATGAGTTTATTGGTCTGTTATATTTCTGATTTGTCAATTGCATATTCATACTTTGACAATTTTTTAAATTGCAATGTTTGTCTTTTTCTTACTAATTTTTTAGGAGATCATTATATATTCAGAATACCAGACCTGCTAGTTATATGCAATGAAAGTATTTTTTTTTCCAAGTCTTCTTTATGGTATCTTGTACAGAAGTTAAGTTTAAAGTAGTGAAATGTATCAGCCTTCCTTTATGTTTCATGCTTTTTTGTCATTGGATTAAAAAATGAAATTAAGGGACACCTGGATGGGTGGCCCAGTGGTTGAGCATCTGCCTTTGGCTCAGGGCATGATCCCAGGATCCTAAGATAAAGTCCCTGCATCAAGTTATCTGCGGGGAGCCTGCTTCTCTCCCTGCCTATGTCTCTGCCTCCCTCTGTCTCTCATGAATAAATAAATAAAATCTTTTTTAAAAACCCAGAATTAAGCAAAACTCTTTTTACCCTTGGGCTATAAAAAATAATTTCCTTTATTTCATTCTAAAAGTTTTTAAATTTTGATTTTTAATTTAATCTACCTGGAAGTTTTTCTTTTGATTTGCTTGGCTTCAGGGATCTAATTTTCAAACATTTTCCTACATGGCTAACTAGTTCCCAGTGATAAGGATCATTCATTAAATAATACAAACTTTCCCTACTAATCTTTAATGCTTCTCTTATATATGTGTTTCTGGGCATTCTGTTCCATTAGTCTCTTTGTCTATATGCACATTGGTAACACAAGATGTTAGTTATTGTGGGGTTTTTAAAATTTTTTAAAAGATGTTAATTATTATATCTTTATAATAAATCTTGATGTCCGGACAGGTTGAAAGTCGTACAATTTCCTTTTTAGAAATGTCTTAACAATTCTTGATCCTTTGCTTGATCCTTTCCACGTGAATTTAGAGTTGTCAGTAAAATCCTCATGGAAATTGTGATTGCATAGTCAAAGCCAGGGAAATTAATATTATTTCCATATCAGTAAGAATGATTCTAAGGATATGAGAGAATTCCTCAAATTCAAAGGGCCCTTAGAACTAGATAGAAAGTACATTTACATATAGTAATTAGGAGCTAAGGTGTATTAGTTTGCTGGGGCTGCCCAAACAAAGTACCACAGACTGTGTACCTTAAACAATAGAAATTATTCCCTCATAGGTCTGGAGGCTAGAAGTCAGAGATCAAAGTGATGGCAGTGTTGGTTTCATTCTGAGGCTTCCCTCCATGATTTGCTGATGGCCATCTTCCCTCTGTGTTCCTCTGTATGGCTGTGTCTTAATCTCTTCTTATAAGAAGGCCAATCATATTGGATTAAGGTCCACTCATGTGGCCTAATTTTACCTAAAGGCCCTCCATTCAAATTCAGGCACATTGAGTTACTGGGAGTTAGGACTTCATCGTGAATTTTGGGGGGACACAATTCAGTCAGTGGTAATGGTTTTATACAGTAATGAGGACTATATAAGAAAATGTATCTTTTTACATATTTATAAATTTAATTAATTAGATTTGTGAACACAGTTTAACCACATAAGAGAACTTTATTTATTAAGTCAGACAATTGTAATACTTACAAGGAAAATGCAACATATTACATTAATAAGTGTGGTTTAAAATGTTGAGTAAAAATTTGGAGTGAGGGGATCCCTGGGTGGCGCAGCGGTTTAGCGCCTGCCTTTGGCCCAGGGCGTGATCCTGGAGACCCGGGATCGAATCCCATGTCGGGCTCCCGGTGCATGGAGCCTGCTTCTCCCTCTGCCTGTGTCTCTGCCTCTCTCTCTCTCTCTCACTGTGTGCCTATCATAAATAAAAAATAAAAAAAATTAAAAAAAAAATTTGGAGTGAAACTAAATTTTATCCAAACGCCTTGTAAGAGTGTGAAATTTTGCTAGGTTTATGGATAGTTTAGGATTTTTTAACTGAAGTTACAAGCTTAAGGAAAAAAGGCAGTTTTTTCATATAACTTTAATACACTTATAAATTAACTTCTAAAATCTAAACAGATCTCTGAATGGTATTTTGTGCATTTCCCCGAGTGAACCTCAAAGTCATCAAAAAAGTTTCATTTAATAAGACCAGCTTGCAAATAACATAAAAACCCTACTTCTGGGGATCCCTGGGTGGCTCAGCGGTTTGGTGCCTGCCTTAGGCCCGGGGCGTGATGCTGGAGACCCGGGATTGAGTCCCGCGTTGGGCTCCCTGCATGGAGCCTGTTTCTCCCTCTGCCTCTCTGTTGCTCTGTGTCTCTCATTGATAAATAAATAAAATCTTTAAAAAAAAAAAAAACCTGCTTCAATTTTAATTTTAATTATATTGGTTTAAGAGATTTATTTGGAGAGAATTGTCATTTTTTTAAAGATTTTATTTATTTATTTATTTATTTATTTATTTATTTATTTATTCATTTATTTATTTATGAGAGAAACAGAAAAAGAGGTAGAGACATAGGCAGAGGGAGAAGCAAGCTCCCTGTGGGGAGCCTGGTGTGGTACTTGATCCCAGGACCCCAGGATCATGACCTGAGCCAAAGGCAGATGCTCAATCACTGAGCCAACCATGTGTCCTGGGGAGAATTGTCATCTTAACTATTTTGAGTTTTCTCACCTATACACATAGGAAACATTACAATTTATTTAAGTCTACTATTTCGAATTTAAATAAAACTGTATAATTTTTTCGGTAAAGATCTGTCACATCTTTGGTTAGATTTATTCTGGAATATCTTCCATTTTTTAAAGATATTTCTTGTGAGTCTTATATTGTGACCTACTAAGGAATAACACAACTTCTTACACTTATTGCCAATAAAGCATTTTGGTCTGTAACCAGAGATCTTAGAGAAACATGGGAAGACATACCAGGAGAGCTTCTACTATTCCTGACTCAAGATACTACTTCATGTCAATCCTGCCTGTTAGGTCTCTTCTATGTAACCATCAAATACTATCTTACAATTTGTCATTTGAGTAAGAAAAATATGCAAGAAAAGATGCCATTGGAAAAATATAGAATTAAAAACATAAAAGGAAAAGAAAAAACATTTTTGAGCAGAAAATTATATTTTGTCTTGTTTATTTTTTAAGTGTGGAAATGCAAGGTAACATTTTCTCTTTTCATTATTCTTGGTCTTGTGCTAATGGCTTCATTTGAGATTTATTTAAGGTCATTTAATATTTTGTCTTTTTTTTTTTTTTTTTTTAGTAGGCTTCATGCCCAGTGTGGAGCCCAATGTAGGGCTTGAACTCAAAACACTGATATCAAGACCTGAGCTGAGATAAAGAGTAGGATGCTTAACAGACTGAGCCACCCAGGCGCCCCAAAACTCATTTAATATTTTGAACAGTCAAGGTGTCCTTTAAAAACAAAAGAAGTATACAAAGGAATGCAGTTTCTAACATCTGTCCTACCCCCATCCTCAGTAAGTAACCATGGCTACATGTATCTTGTTTATCTTTCCAGAGACTTTTTTAGGATTGTATATATAGGCAAACACAAATATATATGATATTTTATTCCTTTTAAAATGTGGATAGTAGGGGCAGCCTGGTTGGCTCAGTGGTTTAGTGCTACCTTTGGCCCAGGGCGTGATCCTGGAGACCCAGGATTGAGTCCCACATCGGGCTCCCCGCATGGAGCCTGCTTCTCTCTCTCTGCCTGTGTCTCTGCCTCTCTCTCTCTCTCTCTCTCTCTCGGTGTGTGTGTGTGTCTCTCATGAATAAATAAATAAAATCTTAAAAAAAAAGAAAATGTAGATAGTAGCAAAGTCCTCAAATGAATTGTTTGTTTTTTGTTGTATTTTCTTTGACATATCATGGAGATCATCCCAGATGAGTACATGAAGAGCTTCCTTATTCTCTTTTTTTTTTTTTGGTCTTGTTTTATAGCTGTATAATAATTCCTTGCATGGATGTATTGTACTCTAAGTAACCACTCTCTAACATTTTGTTATTGCAGAAAAATATGAACTTCAAATTGACATGAACTAAAGTCACATTTCCTTTAGTGAAAAACTATTTCAGGTACCATTTTTGGTCTGTAAGCCAGTCTTAATATATAAGGATTTTCAACATTCGCGGGTGTTGATACCATGTTTCACACTAGAGGTCGCCAAAACAGTATTTAACGCCAACAAATAGCCGGGTAGTTGAGAACTTTTTACAACGAGGCACCTGGAGTTTCTCAATTACAGTAAGCAGGAACTGTACCCGTGACGGAGATGCTGAAGACAAACTTTGGTCTGCTATATTTTTAAGGACACTAGGCTCTGCTAATTTAGAAGGAAAACAAGCAATCCTTCCCTTCTCATCATGCAAATTTTGCGTTGGGGTTTTATATATAGTTGGATTAAACAGTGATATGGAATTTAAATGATACAGGATTTAGGGAATTTTTTAAAAGAAGTTTGTTAGACATAATCTTATTTACCTGTGATTAAAAGTGTCTTTAGCTTTTCTTTCCTGGATATACCAGGTTTCATATATCTGAGTAGATCTAAAACTTGATTTTTGAAGGGTTTTGCCTCTAATTGAGCATATGTTTCAAAAGGATAAATATTCTGTATCTTTTTTATGATTACTCAGGTAATCATAAAATATGATTGCCACGGGTATGCGTTCTATAACTCTTCATTTGAGATTTAGTAGACTGTCCCTCTCTATTCTTAAGTGATTACATTAAAACACAGGCTGGTGCAATTTTTGAACAAAAATTTCTCTGGAGAAATTTCACAAAGGAACTTTGAAGTATTTATAGAAGTTACATTCATTGCAGTGATATGAAATCTTGCAGCACTACGATTAACGACTGACATATCATAGGTACTAAATTAATATTTATTGAATAAATGAATGAATGAATGTTTATGAAAATATTTTGAGTGACGGCAAAGGACTGGAAATAGCTTTACTGCCAACAATAAAGGAATAATTACATAAATTTTGGTGTTATCTGTGTACATATTACATATCTTACTTGAATGTAAGTTACTTTGAAATATCTGACTTTTTAAAAAAGATTTTATTTATTTATTCATGAGAGACACAGAGAGAGAGAGAGAGAGAGGCAGAGACGCAGGCAGAGAGAGAAGCAGGCTCCATGCGGGGAGCCCGATGTGGGACTGGATCCCGGGTCTCCAGGATCAGGCCCTGGGCCAAAAGCAGTGCCAAACCACTGAGCCACCCAGGCTGCCCAGAAATATCTTACTTTTGTTCTGTGTTATAATAGCATAATGATTTACCCATTGCTGGCACTCTATAAATATGTGTTGAATTAGAATATTGTTCTCATGCTGGATTAGTCAGGGAGATACCCAAAATCTCAAAGCATCCCCCAGGAGTTGGGACCAGCCACCATAAAGTTGCCACCATTCTTTACCCTAAGTTTAAAAGATATGGATTGGAGGGGAACAATTTTTTTTTCTATGAAGTTAATGATAGAAAAAAAGAACTATGATAAAGCTTTATAAAATTGTGAATATATGAAAATTTAACTGTTAGAGAGTTGCTTCAATGAATTATTCAAAAGGATTGTGAGGAACAGTTTTTCATAGCAGAGCCAGGTCCTTGAACATCAGGACTCACAAATTAGAATGCGGAATCTGAGAACAAGAATTGTAATGAATGGGACTGACCTTTGTGCGACATTTCACGTACCCAGTTAAACATGTGGTTCATTATGGTCTACCTACAGTAAAAGTTGCAGGTGCAAGAAAGGAGCCGAGCTTGTACTTTGATTTGGTTTGAATTTGAGCAAATGTAAGTTTGTCTAGTTCCTAGGGAAGATTTAATGCCTCTTGGTTTTATTGTTTTGTTTTAAGCAGGCTCCATGCCCAAGGTGGGGCTTGAACTCACAATCCTGAGATTAAGAGTCACATGCTCTACTGTCTGAGCCAGCCAGGTGCCCCCAAGGCTTCTTCTTAGTTTTAAATCAACACAGGGAAGTTGTTTCATTTTGACTTTTCAGAATAGGTATACATATAAAAAAGAAGTGATGACATCCTCATCAGAGTATGATTTCTTCCACTTCCCACAAGTCGCACTTTCTTTTTTTTTTAGATTTTATTTACTTATTTGACAGAGAGAGAGAGCCAGAGAGCACAAGAAAGGGGAGGGCAGAGGGAGAGGGAGAAGTAGGCTCCCCACTGAGCAGGGAGCCTAATGCAGGAATCGATCCCAGGACCCGGATCATGGGATCCCTGGATCATGGCCCGAGCCAAAGGCAGACACCCAACTGACTAAGCCACCCAGGCACCCCTACACTTACTTTCACTCATCAAACAGATCATGTTTCAAATTTCTATGAATTTTTGTGATTTTATTTCATTTGTAGTATATCTGCTTCATATGTCTGTATGAGTGTTTCCTAACTTAGAAGTCCCAAAGGATCTGTGTTAATACAATGCCCCCCAAAGAAAATGACATGAAAGTAAGCCTCATATTTTTAATGCTGTTAATTTGTTTATAGTAGCTGAAGGCCAAAAAGGAATTTAAGGGTGGAACTGATTGGCACACTCAGCTATAGCAAAGTAACAATGGTGCCATTTGCCTACCCATTTTTCTCACTTTTTCTTCAGTTTATGTAAACCATGTGCAAAGGCAGTTTAAAATCTTTCCTCTTCCAACTAGGTATCTGCTTCTAAGTCTCATCTTAACCTCCTTTAAATTCTAACATAAGGCCACTGAGAACTACTCTAATAATATACTTTAGTAGGTTAAATGCTTTATTTGTTTGAGGAACTGATTTGTTCTGTAGAGATATAAAGGTGTTTCCAGGGGCGGCTGGGTGGCTTCCCAGATCCAGTCCCACATCAGGCTCCATGCATGCATGGAGCCTGCTTCTCCCTTGGCCTATGTCTCACATAGGCCTTCTTCTCTCTGTGTCTCTCATGAATAAATAAATAAATAAATAAATAAATAAATAAATAAATAAATCTTTAAAAGTAAAGGTGTTTCCAAAGTCTCATCTATGGAGCCATTTATAATTATGTTTTTTTTTTAATGCATAAAAAAATTGTGAATTCCAAATTGGATTTCCAAGAAGAAACTTGACATTGTAGTGCTGGCTTGTGTGCTGGCTCCCTACCTCCACCATTGCCATGAGCCAAATGGGAAGAAAAGCTCTCTAGTTCTCTCCACTGACAAGGATATTTGGGGTGGAGTTGGGGGAAACAAGAGATAGGAATAGAAGCTTTGGGGAAGGAGGAAAGCATGTACTATAACAAGAACTTCTGACCAGCAGGGACAGAACTCTCTCTGTTCCTTCCTCCCCATCTTTCTCCCCCTTTCTTTCCCTCCCTGAGGCTGAAGGAGTGGGTTCAGTGTGCCTGGGTAGTCTTGTCACAAATAGAAACACAAGAGGAGTTTCTACACATGTGAGTCTGATAGGAGTGGGCATTTGTATTTGGAAAATGTTCTATACATGGGGGGCTATCTGCATTTGGAAGATTGAAAAGTTCTTAGCATCCTTTTCTCAACCTCTAGTCTGCATTGAGAAATTATTAGTCTTTGCATTTTTATTAAGCCTTAAAACTTTTTAAATTTTTTTTGATTTTTATTTATTTATGATAGTCACACACACACACACACACACACACACACAGAGAGAGAGAGAGGCAGAGACATAGGCAGAGGGAGAAGCAGGCTCCATGCACCGGGAGCCTGATGTGGGACTCGATCCCGGGTCTCCAGCATCGCGCCCCGGGCCAAAGGCAGGCGCCAAACCCTACACCACCCAGGGGTCCCAAGCCTTAAAACTTTTAAAAAGTGCATTTGGTGCAAGATTTTTCCTAAAGCTGTATCAAAAACAAAGCAGCAGACAATACAATTTTGATAGAAACATTCTGTTATTTTTACAAAGTGGAATTGGCTCTAACAGTTGAATTAAACTTAGCAATCACGTACTCAGAAAAGAGTCAGGATTAGTGCATTTAATTACATAAAAATGGAACACTTCTGTCCTAAAAATACTATTAAAAGAATAAAAATACAAACCACAAACTGAGAAGACATTCACAGTCTATGTAACCAAATACCGCCACCACCAACAATAAAAATCTTGTTTCCAAATACATAAAGGACTCTTTAAATATGATTTTTTTAAACAGGCAGAAGATCCAATAGAAAAAGAAATAAATAACCTGATTATGCATTTCACAATAAAGAACATCCAAATGGCTAGCAAACATTAAAAAGTTTAATAAACAGAGAAAGGTTGATTAGGCCTATGAGATGTCACTGTGCACCTATCATATTAGCAAACTTTAAAATTTTATATAGCCAAGTATTGGTGAGGAATTCTAAATTTTGGTGGGAATGTAGTGCAACCACTTTGGAAAACAGTTTGGGATTATCAAAATTGAAGACATTCATACCCTATGTTCAAGCAGTTTCCCCTGGTGGATACATCCCTGAAAGAAGTGGTTCTCAAAGTAGAGTCCTTGGATCAGCAGTACTAGCATCATCTAGGAACATTTAGAAATGCAAATTCTTGGGCCCTACCCTAGGTCTATGGAACCTACTGATCTACTGGGGATGGGGCCCAGCCATCTATGTTTTAACAAGCTCTCTAGATGAGTCTGATGCATTGTGTGCGTGTATATATAACAATACAATATCAAGAGAGTTCGTAGCAGCATTTTTCGTAATAGATCCCTAAAAGGAAACAGCCTAAATGTCCATTGTTAGTAGAAAGGTAAATTCGTTTTTAATTTAGAAACAAAGGAAGTATCTTTATATAGTGAGAGAAACAAATGAGAGAGTAAAGGCAGAAAGAAGAAAATAATTTGTTGGAATAAGTTGAAGATAAGATAAAATCTAACTAAGGAGGTTATCTGAGGTGAAAAAGAAGGAATGCAGAGATTTTACTGATAGTGGGAGAACAGGAGGAATTGAAGTTTTTTCATCCAAGAGAACATTTTTTTTTCTTTGTTAGGAATCAGGGTCCTATGGAGAGGGAAGAAGACAGGATGGGTGGAATGAGGACAGTTATGAAAGTTTGAAATATCTTAGGAGCACACTGGGGTCAGATGTGGAGAAGCCCAGTTCCAACTGTGTATTTGGAACTTGTTACAGTGGGCCTAGGAATGATAAAATTGCACAGAACTGCCTTATACATGGGTCATTTCTGTTATCTCTCTGGCACTTCTTCACATTCTTCATCCAATGTTTGTGAACTAGTTATTTCAAATAATTGCTTCTCTTGAAGAAGCAAGCCACATCTTAAACACTTTTTTCTCTCTCTCTCTTTTCTGGAGAGAGACAGGTGAGAGGGAGAGAGAGAGAATCTCAAGTGGTCTCCACACCCAGCACAGAGCCTGATGCAGGGCTCCATCTCATGATCCTGAGATCATGACCTGAGCCAAAGTCAAGAGTCAGATGCTTAACTGACTGAGCCACCCAGGTGCCCCTCAAACTCTTAACACAATGTTAGATTCTGTAACAGTTTCTCAATAAAAAAAATTAAATCAGTGGTGGAGGGTTAGCAAATGGTGATGGATAGCATACCAGTGAGAGTATGGCTTAGTGAAAGAGGAAAGTCTTTGGAGATGAACAAAAATATACATATATTTTAAAATAATAGTGACTCTGCAACTTAATAGCTATTCTGATTCTAGGAAATGTGCAGTTGTCAGGACAAGTCCCCTAGAAGCACAGCCTGACATGGGGATTCTTGGGTAAGTAATTTGTTGAGGGAGTCGTCTCAGGAGAAGGGAAGAAAGAGGCAAGCTAAAGCAGGAGGAATAAATTCAGCTTCGGCTGATCCCATAGGAGGTGATGGAGCTCAGATTGCCCACAGAGCTCTTCTCACCTTGAAGCAGGAATGTCAACAGTCAGTACCTCCAAGTCATTCAGTTATCGGAATGGGCTATCTGCCCTAGGGGAGATAACTTCCCAGGCTAAGGGACTTCTAATTGGCCAAGGTCAGTTCTCTAGAAAAGGAGGCAGCTGTGGAACTTTAGAACTCAAATTTCCCAGCAGACTAGGGATTAGTGCATTGACCTGGTTAAGGACATCTGGGAAAAACAGCATGCACTACAGTCCACTGCTTATACCCACTTAGCTCTACTTTCTTACCAGATTTTTGGTTGATCACAATTTCTGGGAAAACTAAGAGGAAAAAGTTTAGTGGATCAAATATAGTTTCTCACTGTTGCAGTTGGTCCCAAGATTGTAGCTGATGTTTATCATCTCCCTTCATCACCACACACTCCAGATTCTCTTCTCCTCCAGCTATCGCCAAATTTGGTCCAGGTGGCTTTCCTGGGAGACTCAGGTAGACTCTCATCTCACACAGGTTACCTATAGG
Organism: Canis lupus dingo; assembly: GCF_003254725.2. Classification (NCBI taxonomy): domain Eukaryota; kingdom Metazoa; phylum Chordata; class Mammalia; order Carnivora; family Canidae; genus Canis; species Canis lupus. The sequence goes on from NC_064243.1 coordinate 35,568,381, forward strand.
CTACCCTACTATTATTGGGCTGTGGTGCTGTACTTCTGGGTATTAGAACCGAGGGACACTCTAGTAAATGACGTGAGTGTCAAATATATCAGCTTCTTATAGTGACAAGGATCAAGTAACCCTAACAATACGGTAACTCCTTTCTTTGCTGGTTCATTTACAGCATCCATAGCTATAAGTTTAATGATTTTCTTACTATGTTCTTTGGTAGAAGCATCCCCTTCTGGGAACCAGGACCTTTAGAACCACAGAGCCTAAAATTGTGAGAATAAGAAACATAATTTCCTCAAAGAGTCACAGGAAGTAATGGTGGGACCATTCTGACTTTTATTCGTTGATACTCAGACCCATGTATTCTTCTTAATGGGAATATAGCCATATAGTGGCTGATGGTTTAAGATATATTCTGCATCCTGAAGCATAGTGCCCTGTCCTTCACCAGGCATGACCAAGCTTGTGCCTTGACTGTACCCTCAAGATGCTCTTACACTGTTCTTTCAGACTGGCAGTTTCTGGATGGTGCATATATATGATCTATAAGCATGTACCTAATGCCATACCTCCTTTACTGAAAAGAAGGTCCCTTGATCCAAAGATGATGTTAGGTGTGACCCCATGCCAGGATATATGCTTTATGAACCTTCACATAGTGAGATAATTGAAGCACAACAGGCAGAAAAGGCAAATCCATATCTAGAATAAGTGTCAATCCCATTCAAGATAAAAAGGTGAGGGGCCTGTAATATGTCATCGATTTAGAGAACCAAAGGGAAGTTCTGTGGAAATTCCAGATGGCCTGGATCCTTTTGGATCATCAAGGCAAAGAATTAATAGAGAATTAATATAGCTTTGGGGCAAGACCATGAATGTACACTAATATCCATCCTGTGTGATGGCAAACTGTTTCTGATTCTCATTCTGGTAGATGTAAGATAAATGGATGTAGATATAGCTGCTAACCATACATCAGAGGCTGTGGTAAAATGTTAGAGTAAATATACTATGTCTAATATAGCAGATGCAAATGAGGTCACTACTTGGATAAGTTTGTAGTAATTCAATGTCATTCTTTTTGATTCACCTCTTAAGACAAAATGGTGGATTAAGTGGGGGATACAGTGAGACCCATCACTCCTACATCTCAAACTCTGTCATTCCTCTCCTGAGATGTAAATTGTTTTTGATTTACAGTCTTGGCTGAGACTTGAGGGTGTATTTTCAGGGACTTCTACTTGCCCATCTTACTGCAACAACTCTCATTCTACAAATCAAAGAACTGATATGAAAGTTCTGTAAAGATTCCCAAATCTATAATTTATAGTTACTCTTTCCCCCACAATTCTCTAACTACAGAGAGAGTGCACTAGCTGGTGTATCTCTTTCCCTTTAGCACTCACCAAATTCACTACAAGTGAAAGTCTTAGCACTCTCCTCTCTATCGCATGCCTGGAGCTACCAGCACTCTACCTACTACTAGCGACTGCCAGCTGACCAGTGAGTGAATCAACTCGAGAACCACATTTAAGAGGGAGGAGCAAGATGGCGGAAGAGCAGGGTCTCCAAATCACCTGTCTCCACCAAACTACCTAGAAAACCTTCAAATTATCCTGAAAATCTATGAATTCGGCCTGAGAATTAAAGAGAGACCAGCTGGAATGCTACAGTGAGAAGAGTTCGCGCATCTATCAAGGTAGGAAGACGGGGAAAAAGAAATAAAGAAACAAAGGCCTCCAAGGGGGAGGGGCCCCGCGAGGAGCCGGGCTGAGGCCGGGGAGAGTGTCCCCAGGACAGGAGAGCCCCGTCCCGGAGACGCAGGAGCTGCACCGACCTTCCCGGGCGGAAAGGGGCTCGCGGGGAGGTGGAGCAGGACCCAGGAGGGCGGGGATGCCCTCGGGCTCCCTGGGACAGTAACAGCAACTGCGCGCCCAGGAGAGTGCGCCGAGCTCCCTAAGGGCTGCAGCGCGCACGGCGGGACCTGGAGCAGCTCGGAGGGGCTCGGGGGCGGCTCCGCGGAGGAGGCTGCGGGGCCCGGGAGCGCGAATCCACCAGCGCAGGCTCCGGAGCACAGGGCGCCGGGAACAGCCCAGGATCCGGCCTCCCCCGGGACAGGCAGAGGCCGGGAGGGCCCAGGACAGCGAGGACGCTCCTGCCCCAGCTGAGCAGATCAGCGGCCCTGCCCGGAGCCTCCAGGCCCTGCAGACGGAGTTCCTGCCGGAGCTGAATCCAGGTTTCCAGAGCTGCCCCGCCACTGGGGCTGTTCCTCCTGCGGCCTCATGGGGTAAACAACCCCCACTGAGCCCTGCACCAGGCAGGGGCACAGCAGCTCCCCCAAATGCTAACACCTGAAAATCAGCACAACAGGCCCCTCCCCCAGAAGATCAGCTAGACGGACAACTTCCAGGAGAAGCCAAGGGACTTAAAGAACACAGAATCAGAAGATACTCCCCTGTGGTTCTTTTTTTTTTTTTTTTGTTTTGTTTTGTTTTGTTTTGCTTTTTGATTTGTTTCCTTCCCCCACCCCCTTTTTTTCTCCTTTCTTTTTCTTTCTCTTTTTCTTCTTTTTTTTTTCGTTTTTTTTTTCTTTTTCTTCCCTTTTTTTTTCTCTTTCTCTTTTCTTTCCTTCTTTCTCTCCTCTCTTTTTCTCTTTTTCCCAATACAATTTGCTTTTGGCCACTCTGCACTGAGCAAAATGACTAGAAGGAAAACCTCACCTCAAAAGAAAGAATCAGAAACAGTCCTCGCTCCCACAGAGTTACAAAATCTGGATTACAATTCAATGTCAGAAAGCCAATTCAGAAGCACTATTATACAGCTACTGGTGGCTCTAGAAAAAAGTATAAAGGACTCAAGAGACTTCATGACTGCAGAATTTAGAGCTAATCAGGCAGAAATTAAAAATCAATTGAATGAGATGCAATCCAAACTAGAAGTCCTAACGATGAGGGTTAACGAGGTGGAAGAACGACTGAGTGACATAGAAGACAAGTTGATAGCAAAGAGGGAAACTGAGGAAAAAAGAGACAAACAATTAAAAGACCATGAAGATAGATTAAGGGAAATAAACGACAGCCTGAGGAAGAAAAACCTACGTTTAATTGGGGTTCCCGAGGGCGCCGAAAGGGACAGAGGGCCAGAATATGTATTTGAACAAATTCTAGCTGAAAACTTTCCTAATCTGGGAAGGGAAACAGGCATTCAGATCCAGGAAATAGAGAGATCCCCCCCTAAAATCAATAAAAACCGTTCAACACCTCGACATTTAATTGTGAAGCTTGCAAATTCCAAAGATAAGGAGAAGATCCTTAAAGCAGCAAGAGACAAGAAATCCCTGACTTTTATGGGGAGGAGTATTAGGGTAACAGCAGACCTCTCCACAGAGACCTGGCAGGCCAGAAAGGGCTGGCAGGATATATTCAGGGTCCTAAATGAGAAGAACATGCAACCAAGAATACTTTATCCAGCAAGGCTCTCATTCAAAATGGAAGGAGAGATAAAGAGCTTCCAAGACAGGCAGCAACTAAAAGAATATGTGACCTCCAAACCAGCTCTGCAAGAAATTTTAAGGGGGACTCTTAAAATTCCCCTTTAAGAAGAAGTTCAGTGGAACAGTCCACAAAAACAAAGACTGAATAGATATCATGATGACACTAAACTCATATCTCTCAATAGTAACTCTGAATGTGAACGGGCTTAATGACCCCATCAAAAGGCGCAGGGTTTCAGACTGGATAAAAAAGCAGGACCCATCTATTTGCTGTCTACAAGAGACTCATTTTAGACAGAAGGACACCTACAGCCTGAAAATAAAAGGTTGGAGAACCATTTACCATTCGAATGGTCCTCAAAAGAAAGCAGGGGTAGCCATCCTTATATCAGATAAACTAAAATTTACCCCAAAGACTGTAGTGAGAGATGAAGAGGGACACTATATCATACTTAAAGGATCTATTCAACAAGAGGACTTAACAATCCTCAATATATATGCTCCGAATGTGGGAGCTGCCAAATATATAAATCAATTATTAACCAAAGTGAAGAAATACTTAGATAATAATACACTTATACTTGGTGACTTCAATCTAGCTCTTTCTATACTCGATAGGTCTTCTAAGCACAACATCTCCAAAGAAACGAGAGCTTTAAATGATACACTGGACCAGATGGATTTCACAGATATCTACAGAACTTTACATCCAAATTCAACTGAATACACATTCTTCTCAAGCGCACATGGAACTTTCTCCAGAATAGACCACATATTGGGTCACAAATCGGGTCTGAACCGATACCAAAAGATTGGGATTGTCCCCTGCATATTCTCGGACCATAATGCCTTGAAATTAGAACTAAATCACAACAAGAAGTTTGGAAGGACCTCAAACACATGGAGGTTAAGGACCATCCTGCTAAAAGATAAAAGGAAAACCAGGAAATTAAGGAAGAATTAAAAAGATTCATGGAAACTAATGAGAATGAAGATACAACCATTCAAAATCTTTGGGATGCAGCAAAAGCAGTCCTAAGGGGGAAATACATCGCAATACAAGCATCCATTCAAAAACTGGAAAGAACTCAAATACAAAAGCTAACCTTACACATAAAGGAGCTAGAGAAAAAACAGCAAATAGATCCTACACCCAAGAGAAGAAGGGAGTTAATAAAGATTCGAGCAGAACTCAACGAAATCGAGACCAGAAGAACTGTGGAACAGATCAACAGAACCAGGAGTTGGTTCTTTGAAAGAATTAATAAGATAGATAAACCATTAGCCAGCCTTATTAAAAAGAAGAGAGAGAAGACTCAAATTAATAAAATCATGAATGAGAAAGGAGAGATCACTACCAACACCAAGGAAATACAAACGATTTTAAAAACATATTATGAACAGCTATATGCCAATAAATTAGGCAATCTAGAAGAAATGGACGCATTCCTGGAAAGCCACAAACTACCAAAACTGGAACAGGAAGAAATAGAAAACCTGAACAGGCCAATAACCAGGGAGGAAATTGAAGTAGTCATCAAAAACCTCCCAAGACACAAGAGTCCAGGGCCAGATGGCTTCCCAGGGGAATTTTATCAAACGTTTAAAGAAGAAACCATACCTATTCTCCTAAAGCTGTTTGGAAAGATAGAAAGAGATGGAGTACTTCCAAATTCGTTCTATGAAGCCAGCATCACCTTAATTCCAAAGCCAGACAAAGACCCCGCCAAAAAGGAGAATTACAGACCAATATCCCTGATGAACATGGATGCAAAAATTCTCAACAAGATACTGGCCAATAGGATCCAACAGTACATTAAGAAAATTATTCACCATGACCAAGTAGGATTTATCCCTGGGACACAAGGCTGGTTCGACACCCGTAAAACAATCAATGTGATTCATCATATCAGCAAGAGAAAAACCAAGAACCATATGATCCTCTCATTGGATGCAGAGAAAGCATTTGACAAAATACAGCATCCATTCCTGATCAAAACTCTTCAGAGTGTAGGGATAGAGGGAACATTCCTCAACATCTTAAAAGCCATCTATGAAAAGCCCACAGCAAATATCATTCTCAATGGGGAAGCACTAGGAGCCTTTCCCCTAAGATCAGGAACAAGACAGGGATGTCCACTCTCACCACTGCTGTTCAACATAGTACTGGAAGTCCTAGCCTCAGCAATCAGACAACAAAAAGACATTAAAGGCATTCAAATTGGCAAAGAAGAAGTCAAACTCTCCCTCTTTGCCGATGACATGATACTCTACATAGAAAACCCAAAAGTCTCCACCCCAAGATTGCTAGAACTCATACAGCAATTCGGTAGCGTGGCAGGATACAAAATCAATGCCCAGAAGTCAGTGGCATTTCTATACACTAACAATGAGACTGAAGAAAGAGAAATTAAGGAGTCAATCCCATTTACAATTGCACCCAAAAGCATAAGATACCTAGGAATAAACCTCACCAAAGATGTAAAGGATCTATACCCTCAAAACTATAGAACACTTCTGAAAGAAATTGAGAAAGACACAAAGAGATGGAAAAATATTCCATGCTCATGGATTGGCAGAATTAATATTGTGAAAATGTCAATGTTACCCAGGGCAATATACACGTTTAATGCAATCCCTATCAAAATACCATGGACTTTCTTCAGAGAGTTAGAACAAATTATTTTAAGATTTGTGTGGAATCAGAAAAGACCCCGAATAGCCAGGGGAATTTTAAAAAAGAAAACCATATCTGGGGGCATCACAATGCCAGATTTCAGGTTGTACTACAAAGCTGTGGTCATCAAGACAGTGTGGTACTGGCACAAAAACAGACACATAGATCAGTGGAACAGAATAGAGAATCCAGAAGTGGACCCTGAACTTTATGGGCAACTAATATTCGATAAAGGAGGAAAGACTATCCATTGGAAGAAAGACAGTCTCTTCAATAAATGGTGCTGGGAAAATTGGACATCCACATGCAGAAGAATGAAACTAGACCACTCTCTTTCACCATACACAAAGATAAACTCAAAATGGATGAAAGACCTAAATGTGAGACAAGATTCCATCAAAATCCTAGAGAAGAACACAGGCAACACCCTTTTTGAACTCGGCCATAGTAACTTCTTGCAAGATACATCCACGAAGGCAAAAGAAACAAAAGCAAAAATGAACTATTGGGACTTCATCAAGATAAGAAGTTTTTGCACAGCAAAGGATACAGTCAACAAAACTCAAAGACAACCTACAGAATGGGAGAATATATTTGCAAATGACATATCAGATAAAGGGCTAGTTTCCAAGATCTATAAAGAACTTATTAAACTCAACACCAAAGAAACAAACAATCCAATCATGAAATGGGCAAAAGACATGAACAGAAATCTCACAGAGGAAGACATAGACATGGCCAACATGCATATGAGAAAATGCTCTGCATCACTTGCCATCAGGGAAATACAAATCAAAACTACAATGAGATACCACCTCACACCAGTGAGAATGGGGAAAATTAACAAGGCAGGAAACAACAAATGTTGGAGAGGATGCGGAGAAAAGGGAACCCTCTTACACTGTTGGTGGGAATGTGAACTGGTGCAGCCACTCTGGAAAACTGTGTGGAGGTTCCTCAAACAGTTAAAAATAGACCTGCCCTACGACCCAGCAATTGCACTGTTGGGGATTTACCCCAAAGATACAAATGCAATGAAACGCCGGGACACCTGCACCCCGATGTTTCTAGCAGCAATGGCCACGATAGCCAAACTGTGGAAGGAGCCTCGGTGTCCAACAAAAGATGAATGGATAAAGAAGATGTGGTTTATGTATACAATGGAATATTACTCAGCTATTAGAAATGACAAATACCCACCATTTGCTTCAACGTGGATGGAACTGGAGGGTATTATGCTGAGTGAAGTAAGTCAGTCGGAGAAGGACAAACATTATATGTTCTCATTCATTTGGGGAATATAAATAATAGTGAAAGGGAAAATAAGGGAAGGGAGAAGAAATGTGTGGGAAATATCAGAAAGGGAGAAAGAACGTAAAGACTGCTAACTCTGGGAAACGAACTAGGGGTGGTAGAAGGGGAGGAGGGCGGGGGGTGGGAGTGAATGGGTGACGGGCACTGGGTGTTATTCTGTATGTTAGTAAATTGAACACCAATAAAAAAATAAATTAAAAAAAAAAAAGAGAACCACATTTAAGAATCTACTTCTTTGAAAAAAAAAAAAAAGAATCTACTTCTTTGGATTACTTTCAGATCAACTTATCTTAGGTTGAAATTCCAAGTAGCAGAACCTGAGACTAAGATCTTGTGCAGGTTTATTGAAAGAGTGCTCTCAGAAGAAAGGGAGTGAGGAAAGGAGAGGGCAGAAGGAGGGCTCGGCAAAGATGGAATCTCAGTTGGAGGTGCACTGCAGCCTGACCCCGTGGGAATTCTGGCACATCCACTGCACCATGAAGTTAGTTCCATTCTAAGACCAGGGTCTCAGCCCTTAGTATCCCAGTATTAGTCACTGGCTGTGTTTGTGTTGAGATGGCTCCTATCCAACTGGGGACAATCCCCTGGAGAAGAAAGTACTTCTCCAAGAGCTGATAGCAGCCAATGCCCTGAGCAGCTGGAGGATGGACACAGGGGTATGATAAAAGTGCTCTGGGTGGGGCAAATCCCGAAACTTATTCTGACCATTACTTTCCTTCATCTATCAAAGGAATATTAATACCTAGTTTAGGTATTAATCTGAGAGGTACAATGAAATTAAATGGTAGATTTTTTAATCTGAGTGGAATTTGGATAAGCCATGATGCTGGAAAAATGGGTTGACTAAGCCTGCTGGTTGCCTGTTTGCATGTAGATTGAGCTTCCTGGGAGGAGATTAAAACTTTGGTTGTTGTTAACATTCATTTATTCATTCATTCATAAATATTTAGTGCTTTTCATTCATCAGCACTCTGCTAGGCTGTGACTGTTTTGCCTGGTTTAAATGTGTGGAAGTTGGGGGAGGTGACCCATTAGAAGTCCTTTCATCTCTGTCTTGGAGCTAAGAAGTACTGGGACATGAATCAGGCATGCTGAGCTTGATGAACTCTGAGACCCGGGAAGACCGAAGACAAAAAGGAAAAAAAGAAAAATATATTTGTTGTTGTTCATAGCAGTTTCCTTTTTTAAAAAATAAAGATTTATTTGAGAGAGAAAGAGCAGGTGCATGTACAAGTATGTATAAGCATGTGAGCAGGGGTAGGGGCAGAAGAGGGAGAGGGACAAGTGGACTCTGCATTAAGCGGGAGCCCGACCTCACCACCCTGAGATCATGACCTGAGCCGAAACCAAGAGTCAGACATTTAACCGACTGAGCTACCTAGGCACCCCAGCAGTTTTCTTTTTCTTTTTTAATATATTATTATTATTATTATTATTATTAACGCTTTTTAAAATTTTTTTTATTTATTTATGATAGTCACACACAGAGAGAGAGAGAGAGAGAGAGAGGCAGAGACACAGGCAGAGGGAGAAGCAGGCTCCATGCACCGGGAGCCCGACGTGGGATTCGATCCCGGGTCTCCAGGATCGCGTCCTGGGCCAAAGGCAGGCGCCAAACCGCTGTGCCACCCAGGGATCCCTGTATTATTATTATTATTATTATTATTATTATTATTATTAATAATTTTTAAAATTCTAGTAAGGTTAACATAGTGTTATATTAATCTCAGGTATACAACATAGTGACTCAATAATCCGTTATAAGTGCTCATTACAAAAGGTGTACTCCTAATCCCTTCACCTATTCTACCTATCGCCTCACCCACCTCCCCTCTAGTAACCACCTATTTGTTTTCTATGTTTAAGAGTCTGGTTTATTGTTCGTCCCCTTTTTCTTTGTTTTATTTCTGAAATTCCACATATGAGCAAAATCATATGGTATTTGTCTTTCACTGACTGACTTATTCCACTTAACATTACACCCTTAAGATCCGTCCATGTTGTTGCAAATGCCAAGATCTCATTCTTTTTATGGCTGAGAATTATTACATTATATATATATATATATATATATATATATATATATATCACATCTTCTTCATTTATTCATCTATTGATAGACACATGGTTGTCAACCATGTCAACACATGGGTTGCTTCCATAGTTTGGTTATTGTAAATAATACTGCAATAAACATAGGGGTGCATATATCTTTTCAAATTAGTGTTTTCATATTCTTTGGGTAATTACCCAGGAGTAGAATTACTGGATCGCAAGATAATTTTTTTTTAATTTTTTTAAAATTTATTTATGATAGTCATACAGAGAGAGAGAGAGAGGCAGAGACACAGGCAGAGGGAGAAGCAGGCTCCATGCACCGGGAGCCCGACGTGGGACTCGATCCCGGGTCTCCAGGATCGCGCCCTGGGCCAAAGGCAGGCGCCAAACTGCTGCACCACCCAGGGATCCCCGCAAGATAATTTTATTTTTAAGTTTTTGAGGAAACTCCATTCTATTTTCCATAGTGGCTGCACCACTTTGCATTTCCATCAACAGCACATGAGAGTTTCTTTCTCCACATCCTTGTCAACATTTGTTTCTTGTGATTTCAAGTTTAGCCATTCTGACAGGTGTGAAGTGTTATCTCATTGTGGTTTTAATTCACATTTCCCTGATGATTAGTGATGTTGAGCATCTTTTCATGTGTCTGTTGGCCATCTGTATGTCTTCTTCAGAGAAATGTCTGTTCATGTCTTCTGCCCATTTTAATTAGATTATTTATTTTTTAGGTGTTAAGTTGTATATATATATATATCCATAATATTTATATATGATGGATATTAACCAGAATATTCTGGATATTAACCCTTAGTGGATATATCATTTACAAATATCTTCTCCAGTTAAATGTTATTTTTTGTTTTGTTGATTGTTTCCTTTGCTGTGCAGAAGCTTTTTACTTTGATGTATTCCCAGTTGTTTATTTTTGCTTTTGTTTCCCTTGCCTTAGGAGACATCTAGAAAAATGTTACTGCTGCTTTCAGGGAAATTACTGCCTCTTCTAGGACTTCTCTTCTAGGACTTCTATAGTTTAAGGTCTCACATGTAGGTCTTCAAGCCTAAATTTTTAAAAAATATTTTATTTATTTATTAAGGGGAGACAGAAAGAAAGAGACAGAGACAAAGGCAGAGAGAGAAGCAGGGTCCCTGTAGGGAGCCCAATGTGGGACTCAATCCTGGGACTCCAGGATCACGGCCTGAGCCTAGGGCAGACACACGCTCATTCAGGCATCCTGATTTTATTCTTTTTCATGGTCTAAGCAATGGTCCAGTTTCATTCTTTTGCATGTGGCTGTCCAGGTTTCCCAACACCATTTGTTGAAGAGACTATCATTTTCCATTGGATATCTTTCCCTCTTTATCAAAGTTTAATTAATCGTATAATTGTGGGTTTAGGGATCCCTGGGTGGCGCAGCGGTTTGGCTCCTGCTTTTGGCCCAGGGCGCGATCCTGGAGACCGGGGATCGAATCCCACGTCGGGCTCCCGGTGCATGGAGCCTGCTTCTCCCTCTGCCTGTGTCTCTGCCTCATTCTCTCTCTCTGTGTGTGTGACTATCACAAATAAATAAAAATTAAAAAAAATTTAATTGTGGGTTTATTTCTAGGTTTTCTATTCTGTTCTGTTGAACTATGTGTCTATTTTTGTGCCAAACCATACTGTTTTGATTACTACAGTTTTGTAGTATATCTTGAAATCTGGGATTGTGATACCTCCAGTTTTGCTTTTCTTTTTTAAGATTGCTCTGGCTATTTGGGGTCTTTTGTAGATCCATACAACTTTTAGGATTATTTGATCTACTTCCATGCAAAGTAGATCATTTGATGGAAAGTAGATTATTTGATCTACCTCCATGCTGGTATTATTTTGATAGGGATTGCATTGAATGTGTATATTTTTATGGGTAGAATGGACTTTTTAATCCATTAGCATGGAACATCTTTCCATAAGTTTGTATCATCTTCAATTTCTTTCATCAGTGTTTTATAGATTTCAGAGTACAGGTCTTCTACCTCCTTGGTTAAGTTTATTCCTATGTATTTAATTGGTTTTGTTGCAATTGTAAATGGGATTGTTTTCTTAATTTCTTTTCTACATTATTATTAGCGTATAGAAATTCAACAAATTTCTGTATATTGACTGTATCCTATGACTTTACTGAATTCATTTATCAGTTCTAGTAGTTTTCTGGTGGAGTCTTTAGGATTTTCTATTATAGCATTATATCATCTGTAAATAGAGTTTTACTTCTCACTTAACAATTTGGATGCTTTTATTTCTTTTTCTTGTCTGATTGCTGTGGCTAGGACTTCCAGTACTATGTTGAATAAAGGTAAGAGTGACATCTTTGCCTTGGTCCTGATCTTAGTGGGAAAGCTCACAATTTTTCCTCTTTTTGATGTCCACTGTATGTTCTTCATATAAGGCCTTAATTATGTTGAGGTATGTTCCCTGTAAGCCTACTTTTTGAGGGTTTTTATTGTGAATGGATGTTGTATTTGTCAAATTCTTTTTCTGCATTTATTGAAATGATCATATGAGTTTTATCTTTTCTCTTCTTGATGTGATGTATCATGTTGATTGCTATGTGAATATTGAACCACCTTGCATCCCAGAAATAATCCCATGTGATTGTGGTGAATGATTTTTAAATTTTATTTATTAATTTTTAAAGAATTTATTTATTTATTCATGAGAGACACAGCGAAAGAGAGGCAGAGACATAGGCAGAGGGAGAAGGAGGCTCCCTACAAGGAGCCTGTTCTGGGATTCGATCCTGGATCCCAGGATCATGCCCTGGGCCAGAGGCAGACACCTCAACCACTGAGCCACTCAGGCATCCTGTGAATGATTTTTTTTAATGTATTGTTGGATTTGGTTTGTTAATACTTGTTGAAGATATTTGCATCTATGTTCATCAGAGATAATTGGCCTGTAGTTCTCTCTCTCTCTCTCTTTCTCTCTCCCCCCCCCCCCCCCAGTGCTTTTTATCTAGTTTTGGTATCAGGGTAATGCTCATAGACCTCACAGAATGAATTTGGAAGCTTTCCTTCCTCTTCTTTCCTATTCTATTTTTTCATGGTTTGAAAAGAATAGGTATGAGCTCTTCTTTTAATGTTTGGTAGAATTAATCTGTGAAGTCATCTGATCCTGGATTTTGATTACTGATTCAATTTCATTGCTGGTAATTGGTCTGTTCAAATTTTCTATTTCTTCCCGATTCCATTTTGGAAGGCTATATATTTCTAGGGATTTATGCACTTTTTCCAGGTTGTCCAATTTTTGGTATATAATTTTTTATAATATTCTCTTATAATCCTTTGTATTTCTGTGGTGTTAGTTGTTACGTCTCCTCTTTCATTTTTTATTTTGTTTATTTGAGTCCTTTCTCTACAAAAATAATTTTTTTAATTTTTAAAAAGATTTTATTTATTTATTCATGAGAGATACAGAGAGAGAGGGGCAGAGACATAGAGGGAGAAGCAGGCTCCATGCAAGGAGCCCAATGTGGGACTCAATCCTGGGGCTCTGGGATCATGCCCTGAGCTGAAGGCAGACGCTCAACCGCTGAGCCACCCAGGCATACCGAAAAATAATATTTTACTAAAAACTCTAACATTGGAAATGAGGAGCACAATCTTAGAAACTCATCTAAGCAAGAGTTGTACATGAATGAGGGTGGGGAGTGGGACAATTCCTTTCCAATTCACAGCAGAAAATCAACAGCTTTGTCATTTTGAGGGCTTCACTGTTTCCACTGTGTTAGAGACAGCAATGCTGGGAAGGCCTATCAGTAGATAATACTGCGATTCTGCAGGATGGTGGCAGCAAGTAACAGGTGCAGACATTCATGAGTACGTGTGTGAACTGTCTGGGAACTCTCAAACATTCTCTAGAATCACTTACTTAGTGCCAGGCTGATAGAGCCTTAGTTATAGCTCTAGTTATAGCTCTATAGAGCTTGGTTATAGCTACCATACCTAGAATACTCAGCAGAGTGCAAACATCTAGCAGATCCTCAATCCATTTCTCCACCCATCTGTCCCCAATTCAGTGCCTTGACCCCGCTGCCTTTCTGTAACCAAGGAGATCACCCTGAATACACATTTTAATTACTGTCAGTTTGAGGAATGCTTGCTTTTGTCTATGGTGTCCATACACCCTCCATATTCCTGCTTTTAATGACAACATCTGTGAAAATCTGTTACTTTTTATTAAATTCCAAAATGGCCATTATTCTTTCAAACTGAGTGGAGGAATCAATAACCTAGAAAATCTAGTATTCAAAATTAGCTTTTTAAAAAAGATACTCTTTTGTTGTTCTTGTTGTCATGCTTTGTTTTGTACCTGAATGATTCCATGAATCACTGACTGAATGATGTCTTTTCTTTTGTTTTCCTTGCCCTGACTTTCCTTATATTAAAAAACAACTCAAAATTGAACCAAGAATTAGAACTAAAAATATTAACCTTATAGTTTATTTTCTTTCCATCCATATACTTTCTTAAGCCTTTTTCTAGCTTAGGATTCAGCTGGCATGATAGGCGATCCTGAGCTCTGATTGGTGCCCCAACTCTTTCTGTACAAGTAAGGTTAATGCAATGTGCATTAAATAGTTTTAATAAGACCAAAAACAAGAACTATCAACACAAAAAGAGGTCAGAAAGGGCACAAAAAGGAATAGACAGAAGGACAAATAACATAAAATTACAAGAAGGTTAATATGAAATCCTATTTTTCAGGAATAAGTGTCCTTATAAGGCCAATGTAGAGTTGATTTTCAAATAATTTATTACTAAATAAATAACTGGGAGTTTATTATTTATTTCAAATTCTATAGCCACATCTTCCTGTCTGAATCTAATACACAGAGAGCTAATTGAGAAATTGAGAGAAATTGGCCAACATGGACAAAAGATTAATATTAAATAGGTCTTGTGGTAAAACTTGACACAAGCAATTCAATGTGGAAATTATTTTCATTTCTACTTGCTGTCACAAAACAATTAGCAGCAATCAAACTATAATTTTCTTTTTAAAATTATTTCTGAATAGGCCTAAGAGTTAAAATAGAAAGTAAAGTAACATAAGTGACAAACTAAATGACCCAGCAAGTGTTTGACTGAGATAAGTTATAACACTTCTGCTAAAAATTGAAAAACTGTCATTTCCTTGTTAGAGCTGAAAATAGCTCTTACAAGTTGTTCTTTCTGATGCAAATCTATATTAAGCTTTGTCTATTAACACAAATCACTCAAAACAATTCAAAATAAGTATATATAGGCTTAGAATTATGTAATAAATAATACTAGGTTGTTGATAAAGCATTTAATCCAGTTTGAGTATTTTATCCAAAGAGAATTGACTTAAGGTTTTTCTCTTTCCTTCTATAAATTTAGTGGTTACATGCCAATTCCACTTAATAAATATGTGTTGTGTAGCTGTTAGGTAAAAATTCAGAGACTAGGTGCACAGGGCAGACTGCAAAGGTAAATAATATGTAGTGAATACTATGTAATTTATAACATAATCACAGTTATAAATATGAAAATTTATAACATTATAATGGAAGGCAGCATAAATATAAGGCTATTCTGAGAATAAGTAGGTTATTTTTAATAGAAGTGATGAAAAATGAGTTTATTTATTTTATTTATTTTTTTTGAAAAATGAGTTTATAAACATAATATCATTTGGGATAGAATTGGAAATCTGTGCAGTGTTTCAGAAGTTGTTGATGGGCTTATAGGGAGCTCATTCTGGTGGAGGGTCTATCATGATCAAAGTTATGGAGAACTGAAAGTTCATGGTATATTCAGGGAACGGCCACTTGATAGGATAGAGAAGGGTAGGAAAGAAGAGGGAGATCAAATTGAAATGGTGTTATGGAGGATATTAATACCTCGCACGTTAAATAAAGAGTTTGGACTTAATCTACAAATAGTAGGGACTCAATGAAGATTATAGGGCAAGAGAGTAATGTAATTAAACCTGTGTTTTGAATTAATGACTAATGACAGTAACCTAGGAGACTTTGCAATAGACTAGTTAGGTCAATATAAAAAAGATGGAAGAGAGGTCACATTTGGGAGAGCCTTGAAATGTTAGGTAACTGTGACAAGGGCCGTTTTTTGCCTTCTAATATCCATTTTCCCCATCTTCCTTTAAATAAAGATTAATTCTTCCCTCTCTTGCAGTTAGATGGGGCCATATGTCTAGGTTCTGGCCAATGAATGAAGAGGAAACTGAAACTTCTGTGGAATTTATATCAAAGGAAGAGTTTTTCCTCTTTATCTTTTCTTCTTTCTGATGGTTCGAATATAGTGCTATCGACTGACTGCTTGTGTCCCCCAAGTCCCTATGTTAAATCTTAATTCTTTTCTTTTTTTTGAGAGAGAGAGAGAGAGAGAGACAGTGAGAGAGAGAGAGAGAGAGAGAGCACATGCATGAGCGTGCTTGTGTGCAAGCACATAAGGGAGGGAAGGGCAGAGGGAGAAGGAAAGAGAGAGTCCTAAGCAGACTCTCTGCTGAGCACGAGGCCCAATGGGGGGGCTCTTCCCCTCTACCCAAGATCATCACCAGATTGGAAATGAAGAGTCAGACGCCTAACTGACTGAGCTACCCAGGCGCCCCCAAATTCTTAATTTTGGTGAAATATTGTTCATGTTTTTGCCTGTTTTATAATTGGATTGTTTTCCATTGATTTTGAGAGTTTTTTTATATATTGTAGATATAAAGCCTTTGTCAGATCTGTGGCTTGCAAATCCTGCATTGTCTTTGCAAAGCCTTTCACAATACAGAAGTTATAAATAAATAAATAAAATCTTAAAAACATACACAAAAAGAAACACCCTAACCCAGTCTCATCCTTTGGGTCTCTTGCCAAAGCCTCTTGGGACTCAGAGTAGAGATAAAATAGCTCAAAATGGATCTGGGATGCACACAGAGAACAGCTAGCTCAGTGAATGATATCTAATTCAGCCAAACTTCCTAACATTTACCAAAGAGCCTGAAATAGTTATGATGATAAATAATCTGGTGTAGGGTTTACATGTTTTGTGAAACTTGTTCTTTTCCTCTGGTGTTGAAACATATTCATCATCGTTTTGACAAATGCCATTAATTTTCATTTTTCCTCAAATGGAACATTGCCCTATAAATTATTTTCATAGCAAAGAGTGACTCAACTCTCGATAAAAGTGATTTATGGAAATCTGCCATGTTCTCACTCTGCTATTCATAAATTTTCCTCATGTAGTCAAACTTCTTTAAGTGTTCTGAGTCACAATAACTCATGGTCAGGCACTGAAATGCAATTCAACTATTTGAAAGGTGAACACAAATAATGGGTTGATATGTCATTCAAGTAATAACACGAGAAATCGAGCAGCTCAACAAAGTCAAAGCACTCGATGAGCTTAGTTCAAAAAGTTGAACTAAGGTGGATGTAAACTCATAAAGTCAATGCCATAACAAAATACTCCTCTAGTGCACTCTCACTTTAAGTATAAGTTTAAAAGCCAAGCATAAATCTCTGGCTATTTCTTTGGAGTACATTCAGGGCTCACCCTCCCTCTCGTACTCCCTCCCTCCCTCCCTCCCTCCCTTCTTTCTTTCCTCCTCTCTATTTCCAAGCACTTCCATGTACACCATCTTATCTACTCCTGAATAGAGATATTATCCCCACAATGTAGATGATGAAACTGAAACTCAGGAAGTTTAAATAACTTGCTTACTCTATGCAGCTAGAAAAGGTAATGCCCCATAAATTGAAAGCAGGTAACTTGCTTCCCAACACTCCAACTTCAATAACATACTTTATAATATTTTAAAAGACCATTTACCTGCTTGCTGACTCTGTAACCTATACTTTCTATGACCTGTCATCCAAAATATCAGTCTTTTGACTTCACGCCTATGAAGGAGCTGCCTTGCGAGGAGGAAGTATTAGTCCAGCCTTATAGAAAAGCCATTTAAATATTTTAAAACTTCTTTGCAAACTCATCAGGTCTAAAGTAGTTAAAAATGAATAAAGAAACAAATTAAATAAACTCAAGTGGTAGTAGTGACCTTTGAAAGCCACTCTTTAGGTTAAGAGACAATAAGTTGACTATAGAGACAGAAGTCATTAAATGCATTTGAAACACAAATAGCCAGCTCAAAGTCAGCGCAAAGATGGAACCCTTCCAAAAGTTTGTGTTTGTCTATTTAATCTTCTTCAACAAGGATTGAAGAATAAGAGTATTGGGGAGGGTTTTCTCAGACATGTATTTTCAAGAAAGTCTACTCTGATTCTCCACTTTCCCTCCATTCACAATGATAATATTAACAGTATTTACTGAGTTCTTACTTTCATGTCAAGCACTCTCAGATCTTTACATAGTAAACTCACTAATCCTCATGTAGACCCTATGACATATGTATCCTTTTTACCTTGACTTTCAACTTTCAGATAATGAAGGAAGCAGAGGAAGGTGAAGTAATTTGGCCCAGGTCATCCAGCCACTATGGGCAGAGCCAGACTCTGAGCCCTGATGGTCTTACTCTTAATCTCTGCATCATATTGCCCTCCAGCCCTAGCCTTTATCAGGTCCCTTAGATGCAGTCCTGTTCACCTGATATCTCCTTCTAGAGCAGGAGCCATTTGTACCAGTAGAGGACCCAGTACCATGAATACTCAGCAAACTCTATTGTATGAATGAGAGAAGGAAGGAGGAATGAAGGAAGTATACAAACATGTTCTGAGAAGTTGGAAAAAGAAGAAATTCATTTAGAGTAGGTAGGGTAGGAAGAAAAATTTCTATCAAGAAGCCTTGAATAATGGTAGAATTTCTGTAGGCAGAGATAAAGAAAAGGGAATTTCAGGTGGAAAAATGATACAAATTCAGAGACATTGGAAAGCCTAGAGATACATTCAGGGAATAGCAAGTTGTACCAATTGGCAGTGGCTTAGTCTTCAGCTAACATGAATGAAGGTAAAGCAAGGAAAGGTCTGATCAGGTTAACTTGAGGTTATTTTGCTGAATGTTTTTGGGTTTTTTTTTTTTTTTTTTATCTTAGCAGTTTTTATTTAAAAATGTATGTAAGATTACTTTATTCCTGAATCTTCCCTATTGTTTCCTCCTTATATCTGCCCTTTTCCTTTCCTACTTGGCGAGATTTGGCTTTATATTCAAGGATCTTTTCGTGGCCTTTGTCCACTGTTAGTCTAGTGATAACCACCTTGTAGGGTGAAGGCCCAAATGGATAGTTGTGCCATTTGCCTTATCTCACTGTACTCATTCAATGTAGATGACAGATTTCTTCTTGTAAACCTGGACTATTTTGCCAATTTGCTGACCTTTATGGTATTCTTGCACAACCTGTACTTCATCATCCTTTTGGATGGGCATGGATCAAATATTGTACCTCTGTCTCAGCTCTTTGGGAAGAAGGGAAGACATAATCTTCCTGTGAATGTGGGAAGGTTCATTGAAATGCCTTTTATGGTTCTTGCTCCTTCCTTCAGAAGTCAGAAAAGGATTAAACTTCATTTTGGCCACTAACGCTTCAGCAATGGTTGCAAAAGGAAAGAAGTGCTGAACGTTTTAAATAGACTGAACGAATTACTGCTTAAGGAACTGGACACCTCTGGAGGAGTAAGACTATAAAAATTTTGAGACTGTGCTTTTGGGAAACTAAATGTGTCAGAAATTCAGAGCAGGGGCTGCTGCCCTATAATGAATGAATACCTGGATGAGTCTTAGGAAGTCTGTGGAGCCTTGATAGACATACAGAATTTTGTCTGTATTCATGTATGCACACATTTCTACTGAGGCTATACCTCTTAATGATTTTCAAAAATTATGACCCCCTGCCCCAAACAGGACTGCCCCAAGACAAGCTTCTGAATAGATGCCACCATTCTGTATATTTAAATATCTTAAGATTATAAATGAATTTAAACCATTAAATAAAATCTGTTCTTCATCCCATCTTAGCAAATATAATCTCACAACATATAGTATAGTAATGATATTCAAATTTTACTTTGAATTTACTTTTATCAAAAATGTAAGTTAATGTAAACATTCAAAACCTCAAAATATTAAGCAATATATTAAAATTATCTGTTAAAACTAAAAAGCAATTAACATAAAAATGAGATACTACTACACACTTATTAGAATGACTAAAATCCAAAACACCAACAACACCAAATACTGGTGATGATGTGGAGAAACAGGAGCTCTCATTCACTGCTGGTGGGAATTCTAACACCACTTTGGAAGACAGTTTGACAGTTTTTTTACAAAACTAAACATACTATTATCATATGATCTGACAATCCTGCTCCTCAGTTGGTGAGTGGATAAACAAACTGAGCGCATCCAAACACTGGTATATTATTCAACAACAAAAAAGAAATGAATTATCCACCTACAGCACAGAGGAAATTTTAAAGCACATTACTTAGTGGAAGAAGCCATTCTATAAAAGAATATACTGAACAATTCCAACTATATGACATTTTGGGAAATATCAAGACTGTGGAGATAATAAAAAAAAAAAATTAGTGGTTGCCGGGGGTAAGGGAGATAGGATGAATAGGTGGAACACAGGAATTTTTTAAGCAGTGAAGCTATTTATTATGATACATATGAATACATTTGTCAAAACCCAATTAAAGAAAAATCACACATACACACACATACATGCACATACACTCCAGAGAATGTACAACACAAAGAGTGATTCCTAATATAAACTATGGACTTTAATAATATATCAACAGTGGCTCAACAATTGTAACAAATGTACCCCACTAATGAAAAAGGAAGGTGGTGGTGGGGGGAGTACTCTATACTTTCTGCTCAATATTTCTTGTAAATGTAAAACTACCCCTGTAAAAATAAAGTCTACTAATTAAAAAATTAAAAGGAGGGCAGCCCTGGTGGCTCAGGGGTTTAACACCACCTTCAGCCTAGGGTGTGATCCTGGAGACCTGGATCCTGGGATCGAGTCCCATGTCAGGCTCTGTGCATGGAGCCTGCTTCCCCCTCTGCCTGTGTCTCTGCCTCTATCTCTCTCTCTGTGTCTCTTGTGAATAAATAAATAAAATCTTAAAAAAAAGTAAAAGGAAAAATGCAAATTATAATGGATATAAAAACTTGAAAATTATTTAAATAGATTAGAATTTATTAATTTATCACTTCATACATTTGGAAGCTGATATTGGTACATAAACCTAAGATTATTTCTTTCGAGTTAATTGATTTCTTTACCATTATGAAATTACTTTCTTTATACTACTAGTATTTCTGCTCTGAAATGTATTTTCTCTGACATTAATGGAACCACTTTTGCTTTCTTTTGGTTTGTGTTAGCATGCTGTATCTTCTTTCCATTCTTTTACTCATTTTGAGTCTTGATAGTTAATAAGTGATTTTCTTGTAGGCAGCATATTGTGGTTTGCATCCAATCTGACCATCTCTGCCTTTTAACTGGGAAGATTAGACCACCTACATTTAATGTAATTATTATGTGTCATATTGAAATCTAATCTTGCTAGTTGTTTTCCAACTGTTCTTTGTTCTCTTTTCTCTCTTTTTCGGTTTTTTTTTTTTTTTTTTTTTTTTTTTTTTTATCAATTGAGCATTTTAATGATTCCATTTTTTTCACTTTTACTAGCATGTTATTTTAAAATTTTAGTTGCTTTGGGTTTATAGTATCCCTCATTCACTTATCTCAGTTTACTTTTGAGAGATATCATAACACTTTACAAATGGTTTAAGAACTAGGATGGCTGGGTTGCCCAGCAGTTGAGTGTTTGTTTGCCTTTGGCCCAGGGCATGATCCTATGAGCTGTAGTCACCTTGATCTCCCTGGACATTCAGCTTCATCTCTTTAACTCAGGGAATCTACCTGGCTTCTTCTCTGGGCCATGTACTTGAAACTCTCTTCAAGGAGCAAGCTGGGACAGAAAGGGCTGACCTTGTGTATTTTCCATATCTTGGAGATCACAGTCCTTCATTATTTAGTGCTGAATATCTTGAAAATTGGTGTTTATATATTTTGTCTTTGCTGTTGTTATTAATTTGGGAGGATACATCTGGTCTCTGTTACTCCATCATGTTTGGAAGCAGAAGTCAATGTGTAAGTATTAACTAAATAGTAGAGTATCAAGGCTCATTTTACTCAGTTGGGGGCAGAAAAATGACTTAATAACCAAGACTTACAGTGTAATTCCATGAGTTGCTGAATTTAGTATAAACTTTTAGAACTAGAAAGATATACAAAAATTATGTGGCCTAAAAGGATATGATGCCTGTGAATAGTCTAGGGCAGAAGGCATAAGAATGAAGGGTTTTACTGACCATGAACTAATAAATATCTTAACTTAGAGATTAACTATTCTAGAGATTTTTGCACAGGCCCAACATTGGCTATAATAAAAAGTTTTAAAAATTATCCAGTCCTACTTTGATTTGGTAAAAGAGAGTATGATCTGTAAAAGAGGGTAGGTATGTGGCTCTGTTGGCACTAGCATGAGGATGATAATAGTATCATCATTTCATCCTGCACAAAACAAAGAAATAAAAGAAGCAATGAGTGTTTGCAGAAAGGTGAGTAGGTCTGATTTATTGTGATGAAAGTTTGTGATTGTTGCAAATAGAGCTGAAAAGTGATGATGATAATCATGATTATAGCAGTTTACTACTTTCTAGGCATGGTTTATGAGCAGTTTGCATGAGTTATCTCATTAAATTCTCATAACTTTTATATATATGATAGTCTGCAATTCATATTTTTTCACATTTTGACATTTCCAAGGATGGGTCTCTTGACTGTTGGTATAGTAGAGTTACTGTTAATCTGGATAGTTTAGTATTTTCAGAGAGGGTGTGCCTTTGTTTCAGTCAGTCATTTGGTAGCATAATCAAACCAGTCCATTATAAATTAGGCTTGAGGCCCTTTGTCCCATACAGGTAATATGAATTCAGACTTAAAATTTCCATGACTACCAACTTTATACAAATCTCAGAGGAGATTTTTACCCCCTTACATCTAGTGTCAAATTGAATTACAAATAGGACCTGGACTGAGACAAGATGGTGGGCCTGCAATGAGAAGTTGTCAAAGGATAAAAATTGGTGTGATTAGAAGTAGATTTTTAAAATTTTATTTTATTAGAAGCAGATTTTATTTTATTTTTTTTTAATTTTTATTTATTTATGATAGTCACAGAGAGAGAGAGAGAGGCAGAGACACAGGCATAGGGAGAAGCAGGCTCCATGCACCGGGAGCCTGATGTGGGATTCGATCCTGGGTCTCCAGGATCGCGCCCTGGGCCAAAGGCAGGCGCCAAACCGCTGCGCCACCCAGGGATCCCTAGAAGCAGATTTTAAAAGCGGTTTCTATCAACACATTTTTTTCCACTATACATGATTAGCATCTTGATTGTCTATGGCAGTAGCAGCAGTAAAATAGGCAATATTAAACAGAACTATCTTGAAATAGTTCAATTTTATTTCCAATTCCAAATGGAGCTTTATATTGTGTTTGCCTTAAATTTATGTATCTTTTCTTCCAGATAATTATAAATGCAAAGTAGAGCTTGTTTTGAACTTTTCAACAATGAATACATCATCCACACAGAAAATCAATACAGAACCATTGGACTTACACTATGTATTAGAACAGATGGACTTAACGGACATTTATAGAATATCCCATCCAACAGCAGAAGAATACACATTTTATCAAGTGCACCTGGATGTTCTCCAGGATACATTATTTGTTATGCCACAAAACATCTCTTACTAAATTTTAAAAGATTGAAATCATATCAAGTATCTTTTTTGACCATAATGGTATAAAACTGGAAATCAGTTACAATAAGAAAATTGGAAAATTCACAAATATGTGGAGAGCAAACAATGTGCTACTGAACAACTAATGTATTAAAGAATAAGTCAAAAGAAAATTCAAAATTCCTTGAGACAAATGAATATGGATGCACAAGCTACCAAAACTAATGTGATGGAGCAGAAGAAGTTCTAAGAGGGAAGTCCATAGCAATAATTGCCTCTATAATAAAAAAAAGACCACTTAAACAAACACTTTTACTTAAACAAACAATTTTACTCTACCCCTCAAAGAAATAGGAAAATAAGAATAAATCAAGCTTAAAGTTAGCAGAAGAAAGGAAATAACAAAGATGAGAGTGGAAATAAAGGAGGTAGAGACTAATAGACAATTGATCAATGAAACTAAGAGGAAGTTTTTTGGAAAAGATAAACAAAATTGATAAACCTTTATCTAGAGTCACTTACCAAGAGAAAAAGAGAGAAGACTCAAAGTTAGAACAAAAAAGGAGATGTTACAACTGATACCACAGAAATACAGAGGATCATGAGACTAAAAATAAGTATATGCAAAAAAATTGGACAACCTAGAAGAAATGGAAAATTCCTAGAAAATATACCCTACCAAGACTAAATCATGAAGAAATACAAAATCTGAACAGACCCATTACAAATAGGGTGATTAAATCAATAATAAAAAACCCTCCGAACAAAGAAAATCCAGGACCAAATGTCTTCATTGGTGTATTCTACCAAGTATTTTAATAATGAGTACTAATCCTTTTCAAACTATTCCAAAAAAATAGAAGAGAACAGAACACTTTTGAACTCATTTTACGAAGTCAGCATTACTCTGATACCAAATCCAATCAAGTACAACTACAAGAAAACAAAATTACAGACCAATATCCCTGATGAACATAGATGTAAAAATCCTCAACAAAATATTAGCAAACTGAATTCAACAATATATTAAAAAGATCGTACACCATGATCAAGTGGAGTTTACTTCAGGGATGCAAGAATGGTTCAACATCCAACATCCACAAGTCAACGCATGCAATACACCACATTAAAAAAGTGAGGAATCAAAATCTCACAATAATCTTAATAGATGCAGAAAAAGCATTTGACAAACTTCCACATTGATTCATGATAAAATCTTGTAATAAACTGAGTATAGAGTGAATTTACCTCAGCATAATAAAGGCTGCAAGTGACAAGCCCACACCTGTCATACTCAATGGTGAAAAGCTGAAAACTTTCCTTCTAAGATCAGGATCAAGACAAGGATGCTCACTCTTGTCATTTTTATTCAGTTTAGCACTAGAAGTTCTAGCCAGAGCAATTAGGTAGGAAAAGAAATAAAAGTCATCCAAATCAAAAAGGAAGAAGTAAAACTTTCTCTATTTGCAGATTAAATATAATAGAAAACCCTAAGAATTCCACCAAAAATTGTTAGAAATTATTTTAAAAATCAGTAAAGTTGAAGGATACAAAATCAATATACAAAAATCAGTTGTGTTTCTATATCATGCCAATGAACTATTAGTAAGAGAAATCAAGTAAACAATCCATTTACAATTACATCAAAATGAATGATATACAAAGAATAAATTTAACCAAAGAGGAGAAAGATGCACTGAAAATTGTAAGATATTGATGAAAGAAATTGGAGAAGACAATAATAAATGGAGAGATATTCTTCTGTGCTTGTGGAATTAGAAAAATTAATATTGTTAAAATAGTCATACTACCCAAAGCAATTTGATAGGGATTTAATACAATTCCTATCAAAATTCCAATGGTATTTTCCACAGAAACAGTATGGTATTGGCATAAACACAGACACATAAATCAATGGAACATAATAAGAGCCCAGAAATAAACTCATGTATATGTGGTCAACTAATTTTCCATAAATAAACCAAGAATATACAATGGAAAAAAATAGTCTCTTCACTAAATGGTGTTGGGAAAACTGGACAGTCAAATGCAAAAGAATGAAATTGGACCTCTGTCTTACACCATACACAAGTCAACTCAAAATGGATTAAATACTTGAATATAAGACCTGAAATTATAAAACTCTTAGAAGAAAACATAGGGGGTAAGCTCCTTGACTTCAATCTTGGCAGTGATTTTTGTTGTTGTTGTTGTTGTTTGACATCAAAAACAAAGATAATAAAAGCAAAAATAAACAAGTGAAACTACATCAAATAAAAGCCATAAACAAAATGAAAAAGTAACGTACCAAATGGGAGAACATATTTATAAATCATGTACCCTATAAGGGGTTAATATTCAAGAAATATAAAGGATGCATACAACTCAAGCAAAAACAAAACAAAACTATTTATTTTTAAAGATTTTATTTATTTATTCATGAGAGGCACAGACTGAGAGTCAGAGACATAGGCAGAGAAAGAAGCAGGCTCCATGTAGGGAGCCCGATGTGGGACTCGATCCCAGGACTCTAGGATAGTGCCCTGGGCCCAAGGCAGACATTCAATTGCTGAGCCACCTGGCATCCCAAAACAAAACATTTTAAAAATGGACAGAGGAACTGAACAGACATTTCTCCAAAGAAGATCTACAAATGGCCAACAGGTAAATGAAGAGGTGCTCAACATCACTAATTATCAAGGAAATGCAAATCAAAAGTACAATGTTAGAATGACTGTCATCAAAAAGAAAAGAGATAATAAGTTGGAAAGGATATGAAGAAAAGAGACCACCTGTGCATCATTGATGGGAATGTAAATTGGTGCAGCATCTATGGAAAACAGCATGAAAACTCAAAAAATTATGGGACACCTGGGTGGCTCAGTAGGTTAAGCGGTCTGTCTTTGGATCAATTCCAGGATCCTGGGATTGAGCTCCGCCTAGCTCCCTGCGCAGTGGGGATCTTGCTTCAGGATCAACTAATTTTTGCTTCTCAGCCTTTTGGCTAAGATCAAGTGTAAGATAAAAGCATCTGTTTCTTGGTTTGTCTCTTTTTTTTCCCCCTTTGTGTGTTTGTTTCTTAAATTCCACATATGATTTGTTTGAATTTTATAGTTTTCTAATGATGCTGTAATCATAAGGAATTTATATCATGTTTATGTAAAGTATTTATGTTATATTAATTTGTCAACACTGAGTGCCACAATATTCTTTTTCTCTGAAGAGAAGTCTACTCATTACTTAAAGTTGGAGAGTTGATGTCCTAGGCCCTTGAAAGAAATAAGGCATGAATGGATTATATGCAGTACCCACATTTGCATTGTCATCAATTACGAATTCTGATTTGCCTGGGGGCATTTGTTTTGTAAATGTTTCTTTGTTACTAGGGATGTAGAGTTGTGGCAAAAGTTCCTGTTTCATAACTGATCTTTACCCATCACCAACTTGTAGAAAATAGGGTTTAAAGAAATCGGCTAGAGTGGCCTGCTTTCAACACTGAGTGATGCAAAGCCATGTCAGCTCCTACCAAAGATTCCTATTTACGCCCTAGGCACATAAGTAAGGAAAGGAGCTGTGGACTGAGAGGTACATCTGTCAGCTTCCCCAAGGTCTCTTCAACATGATCATCATTCCAAGAGCAGGTACCTGTAAGAAGGCTGTCCACTGAATCTGTGAGTTTACTGCTGAGACTTCGATCTGTTTTCACTGTGTCACTTTTAGTAAGTTCATCTTTAAAACATATTCGTCATTTGAAATATGTTTGCTTTTGGAAGTGCCAATTTGTACTTTTAAATTTTCTTTAGAGTTATGGGAGGTTGCTGGCCATGGTCCATGCACTCACAAAAATTATAAGCCATTTTTGAAGGATTCAGTCTACTTGAAGATTGTGCTAAAGGGAAAAGTAAGACAAAATCATGGAGCTGCAAGAAGAGGATGAAATGGATGAAGAAAAAGAGAAAAAAACCATGTCTCATCCCCAAAGTAAGGCTTTTTGGTCTAGAAAGACATAGTTTCTAAATGGATGACACAAATTCATCTAAATGACCAAAATATGGATTATAAAAATGTTTAGTCTGTCTGTGAAAATTATGCTTGTTGAGAACAAATTTAATTATTCCAATTCAAAAACAATATTTAAAGGCTTACAATGAAACTATTACTTTATTAGTAATAGGCATGGCTTATTTGTTACATTCTGTTTATGCTTTTGCTTTTTCTGTTTCACTTTTATCAGTTCCGCAGGGCAGGGTGATGGTGCAAAATGAGTTTACCAGAAGTGAGTATTGAGCAACAGTCTCGTCTTAAAATAGTCTTGCAACTTGTTATGCAAAATCACAGTTGCAGAAAAATCATTAAGAGCCATTAAGCAAATCAATTATACTATCTCTAGACTTGGTATTTTTTATCCCATTCTCTTTCACAGAGAATGTTCTATTTGCATGCATAGGACAGCCAGTACATGCTCACCTTCAAGCCTCTTGCAAGTATGCCAATGTATCAGAGGGAAGTTTTCACTTAATTGTAAATTGGGCTAAAATAAAAATACAACCATGTCATTTCAGGAATTGCTGGCAGGAATAAGATTTAACAATACCAAAATAGTACATTTTCACTGCTAATTTTCTACTCCTCCTTGTGTACCATGCACAGAAAAATAAGCTTCCTATACAATAAGAAATTTGCTTTTCTATGAGTTATCTGTTGCATTCTTTTCTTTCTTTCTTTTCTTTCTTTCTTTCTTTCTTTCTTTCTTTCTTTCTTTCTTTCTTTCTTTCTTTCTTTCTTTCTTCTTCTTTCTTTCCTTCCTTCCTTCCTTCCTTCCTTCCTTCCTTCCTTCCTTCCTTCTTTCTTTTTTTCTTCTTTCTTTCTTTCTTTCTCTTTCTTTCTTTCTTTCTTTCTTTCTTTCTTTCTTTCTTTCTCTCTTATTTTTTTCTAATTTTTTCTAAGCTTATTTAGATTTAGACATCGCTCTTTGAGTATAGGTAAGAGGATAAAAGAAATCATTTGCTTTGGATAGTCCTTATTTTTTGGTTCTTCTGTGGTCTTTGATGCTGTTCTTGGATTCTTTATTGGCAGTTAAGAACATGGGCAGCTGCAGTGGCTTAGCGGTTTAGTGCCGCCTTCATCCTGGGGTGTGATCCTGGAGACCCGGAATCAAGTCCCACTTCAGGCTCCTTGCATGGAGCCTGCTTTTCCCTCTGTCTGTGTCTCTGCCTCTCTCTGTGTGTCTCTCGTAAGTAAATAAAATCTTTAAAACAATGGACTTTTGTGTTGGACATGAGGATCTGAATCTAGGGTCCTTTGCTTGCTGGTACTGGTGCAGTGGACAGGAGACTTTAAGGCTCATTTCCTCCTCTGTCAAATGGAGTTGAGTTGTATACACCTCATATATATATGAGGTTATATATGACCTCATATGAAATATATGAATATGAAATATGAATAATATTTCATAAATATGAATATGAAATAATATATTTATTTCATAAATATATGAAAGTGTTAGCATAGTGGTTGGCCCATTGTAACTGAGCAGTAAGTTTCAGTTATCTCTAATATAGGAATTAGCATTATGGGGCTTATATATTTTTAAATGAGCTGCTACTAATTGCATATTTAAATATTGAGCTTCAAATGGTGTCTTAGTCCATGTAGGCTATATGCTATAGCAAAAATACTCTAGACCTTATGGCATATAAATAGCAGAAATTTATTTGTCACAGTTCTGGAGGCTGGTAAGTCTAACATCAAGGTGCCAATAGATTTGGTGTCTGGTGAGAGCCTACCTCCTGGTTCACAGATGGCTGTCTACTTGCTGGTGTTCTCACATGACAGAAGTGGCAAGAGAGTTCTCTGGGGCCTCTTTTATAAGAACATGAATCCCATTCTTGAGGGCTTCATCTTTATGACCTTATCACCTTCCAAGGCCCCACCTCCTAATATCATCACATTGGGTATTAGATTATGATATGAATTTTGGGAGACGCAAACATTCAGTGTATAGATAGAAACCATGTTCTCTGGTAAGTTGTGTATACTGAGTAATGAAGGTTTGTTTGCAGTACTGAGGTACAGATTTTCTCACATATCTGGAAGTAATTTAAAGCTTATTGGATATTAAAATATTTAATATTTTAAACTTTAACCTATTTATTTTATAGTTTTCTTTATATATTTTCATAAACAATATTTTATGTAGAGAAGCTATATCCAAAAAGATTTGCCTGTGATTCAGAATATTTTTCTAGTCTGTTTACTGGAGAAAAATTTATTTATTGTATGACTTACAACATAGTTTTTTCATAAAGCTAACTGGTGGATTGGGATAAAGAGATGCTAACATTATCAGGGAACATTTTTTTTAAAAGATTATTTATTTATTTATTTATTTATTCATTCATGAGAGACACACACACAGAGAGAGGCAGAGACACAGGCAGAGAGAGAAGCACGCTCCATGCAGGGAGTCTGACATGGGACTCAATCCCAGGTCTCCAGGATCATACCCTGGGCTGAAGGCAGCACTAAACTGCTGAGCCACCTGGCCTGTCCTATCAGGGAATATTTTTGTAGGACTGTAGGTATAAAATATTCAAAGCAGGGATTTGGACACTATGTTCTAACTGATTAAGGATCCTGTTCAGTGTTCCAACATGAAACAGATGGCACATTCAAATTAGAACAATTTAATGAAGCTTTATAAATAAAGGTAATATTATAAAGCTATAGGCAGAGTGGAAACCATAGGGACTCCTGGGTTGTCATACCCCAGGCCTGAGAACCATGAGTAGGGAGAGGTATTCAGAACCAGGAAGGAGAGGGAATCATATAGAACAGACCATCTTAGAGGAACCTTCTGTTGAGGAACACAGACAGCCTTTTGGCTTGGAATACCTCATTCCCTGCTTCCACTCTCCTGCTAGATCTCCCTATGGGCTAAGCCCAAGGGCATAGAAACCTATTGCAATAATCCATTAGGATTAACCATCCAGGCTAGAGAGTAGAATGGAGGGAGGTAGAAAGTAGATCTGAAGGGGCAAACAGAAGATAAGATGTCTGCACACATGCTGGCATTATTAAAATCTAGAATTTCTTTCTTTTTAAGATTTTATTTATTTACTCATGAGAGATACAGAGAGACAGAAAGGCAGAGACACAGGCAGAGGGAGAAGCAGGCTCCATGCAGGGAGCCTGACGTGGGACTCAATTCCGGGACCCCAGGATCATGCCCTGAGCCAAAGGGCCATAGACTTTTTAGGCAGCATATGTGCTCCCTCCTAAAAGAAAGACTTTTATCTTAAATTTTAAGCTGGCCAATTCTGGAAAAGATTATCCAAATATGATTTGTGAGACAAAGCCCAGGGTACTAGCAGGATCTAGAAAGCACTGCCCAATATATAGTAACAAAAGAACTGGTAGCATTCATGATGATGTTCTGGTGATGTTCTACTCTGTACAGTCGAATGTAGTGGACACTAATAACCACTAGTTATGGTGGCTGTTATGCACCAAAAATGTCACTGAGACTGAGGACTTGAATTTAAATTTTTGCTTAATCTTAATTAATTTAAATTTAAATAACTACCTGTGGCTACAATAATGGGCAGCGTAGATCTACAACAAGATGTGCATGTTAGGGCTTGCTGATTCATTTAACCTCATTTCCCTTTCCAACAGGGTTAACAATTACTGTTTGTTGACTCATACAACATCATGTGCCTAGCAGTATGTCACACAGAGAGGAAGTCAACGATAGGTTATAAGAAGTAACAAGTGTTGGCAAGGAGGTGGAGACATCAGAACTCTTGTGCATTACTAGTATGAATATAAAACAGTGCAACTACTGTGAAAAATGGTGTGATGATACCACACACAACAAATTACACAGAGAATTGCCATATGATTCAGCAATTCCACTCATGGTTATATACACCAGAAAAATGAAAGCAACAACTGAAAAAGAACTATTTTTCAGCCTTTAAAAGGAAAAAGATTCGGACACATATGCTATAACATAGATAAACCTTGAAGACATTATGCCTAGTGATACAAGCCAGTTGCAAAAGGACAAATATTGTACCATTCCACTTATACGACATGTCTAGATTAATCAATTTCATAGAGGCAGAAAGTAGAGCAGTGGTTGCCAGGGGCTAGGGAAAGGGGGATTGGAGAATTAGTGTTTAATAGGTACAGAGTTGTCAGTTAGGGTAGATAAAAAATTTTGGAAAAGGGTGGTGATGGTTACATAATAATGTGATTGTACCTATGGAACTGAACTTTACGCTTTTAAAAGATGACAATGGTAAATTTTATGCCACATATATTGTATCACACACAAAATATCTTCAAGGACTTTGAAAACTAGCATGGCAAAGAGAAATGGTGGTTGCTGAATGCTACACAGTGAGGGGATAAAATATGACTATTTAGCTGAGGGCTATGGAGTAATTGTACTTGAGAGGGTTGGCTGGGCTAGATGACCTCCAATCATGAAATTCAGTGGGTTCATGAGCACTTCAAATTTGGGATGGCAGTAGGATATAAGATGGTGTATACATAGGACAGGACTTCATGCAACAGCTGTGCCCCTCTCCATGTACTTGTCCTGCTTTATTTGGGTTTATCCTTGAGTCCTCATCCATACTCATGGTTCAAAAAATCCAAACTGGAGGTGAGAGCCAACCTCTCAGAAAAAAAAAAAAAAGTATAAAACATAGGACACCCACCTGGGAGCCTAGAAGGAGTCGTGCACATCAATTGCAGAAAGCCCAGGTCCATCTAGACTGCCATTATGTATCTTCATTCCTTCATCATCTAAGTCTCAAAGATCTCACTCTCTGATAACCAATTTGCATTTTTCCAACTGAATCTCCCTAATCCCCTACCGTGTAATTCCTTGACACCCCAGAACCTCTAATCCATTAACCTAACACCTTTTCACTTTGCCTCAACACCATCATTCATGTCCTCTCTTCTCTCTTTCCTTGGTTTAAATGCCATGGTTGTTCCTTGTAATCATTCCCCTGCACAGATGCTCCACACTCTTGTTCCTCTCTCCTCCATGATGCTCAGACTCCAGGCTCCGGCTGTATCTGGATCTCTGCCTAGCACTATTTGTACCCAAATAAGCAAATGAGGCTAGTGAGAATACACAACTATACCAACTGCCCCCTCCCCCCCCATATATCATGGTCCCTGACTCCAAGTGAATCTTTAGTATTATCCAGCAATCTGACTACATTTTCAAAATCTATTTACATTCTCACTGTCCCTGAATGATATTTCATCCTTTCTACCCTCTTCTCAAACTTCCTCTCTCCTCTTCACTTTCTGCTGCTAACCTTGTTAACTTCATCGATAAAACATGTTTCTGCCTCCACATTTATCAGCATCTGTGCCCATTTGTTCTGCCTCCCCTCCAGCTATCAGAAAAGAATTCTCTACCTTCTCCAATTTAACCCCAACATTCCTTTTGCATTGGATTCTATCCCTGCTCATCTACTCAAGAACATTGCTACACAGTGATTTTAGCTCTCTTACATCATCACTTTTTCCTTGTCTTTGGCTCATGCCCATGAGCATACAAATAGGCATATTATCCAATTAAAAATAAAAATCTCTCTCTTGACCATATATTTCCTTCCAGCTATTGTCACATTCTTCTGTCTCCATTTACTCTTTTTTGATTCTCTCTGGGCCTAATCGGAGTGCTAGCAGGCAAAGTACCATGAACATTACCAGTTATTTGGTTACTATATTGGGCAGTGCTTTCTAGATCCTGCTAGCACCCAAAGAGGATCTGGGCCCTTCTTGACAACTCCAAACTTAAAGTGTCCAAAATGGAGCTCTTAATCCCCAGCAATCCTTCCCTCCCCTCCCCCAACCTTACAACTTGCTTCTCAAGTAGTCTTCCCCCATTAGCATAAGGAACCTCTTTTCTTCTAATTGTTCCAAGTAAAAACCTTGACTCATCCTGACTCTTTTTACTCTCTTATGTCCTACATCCAATTAATCAGCCAGTACTGTCATCTTCTCCTTAGGAATATATCCAGAACCTGCCCACTTCTTACCAGCTCTACTGCTAGGGTTTTTAAATCAGTGAATCAGAGAAACAGAACCATGTATTTATAAATTAAACATATATATTATGGAGGCTGAGAACTGTCAAGAACTGTAGTCTGCTAGATGGAGACCCAGAAAAGTTGGTGGTATAATTCCTGAGTCCAAAGGCCTGAGAAGCAGGAAAGTAAATGGTATAACTTTCAGTTTGAGGGCAAGTCTGTAGGCAGGAAGAAATGGATGTTCCAGCTCAAAGACATGTCCAGAGAAGACAAATTCTCCCTTACCCAGCCTGTCTGGTGTTCTATTCACTGCTTCAAGACTGGATGAGGCTTACCCATACTGGGGAGGGCAATTTGCTTTACTCATTCTATAGATTCAAATGTTAATCTCATCTAAAATATCCTTACAGATACAGACACATCCAGGATAATCTTTAACCAAATACCTGGGCACCCCATTGCCCAGTCAAGTTGACAGACAAAATTAAACAGCACAGCCTCCTAACTGGTTGGCCTTCCTCCATTGTTTCTCCTAATTTGTTAACATAATAGTAAAAAAAAAAAAAAAAAAAAAAAAAAAAAAAAACCACACACACACAAACAAACAAAAAACTCAAAACCATGAGGTCACTGCTGTACTAAAAATTCTTTGACGTCTTCTTTTCAATCAGGGTAAAATATTAAAACTGTCATGACCACCAAGGCCCTACATACTCTGTTCCCCACCCCTAGCTCCAAGATCCATTGCTCTTCCCACACTCATTTTGTTCCAGCCACACTGCTACTACTCCAAGCATGCTCCTGCCTCAGGGCCTTTACATCTACAGATCTCTGCTTGAAATGGTCATAATCCATATTGTTTCTTCCCTCAAACTGTTTTCTTATCTTAGAGGTCTTTGAAATAAACCTTTTGTTTTGTTTTTAGTTTATTATAGCACCCCTCATCTCTTATTTTCTTTTAAAATAAACTTTATTTTTTTAACAGTTTAAGATTTACAGAAAAATTGCAAGAGTAGTATAGAGGGTACTCATAAACCTTGTTCCCATTTTCCCCTATTATTACCATCTTACAATTAGTATGGCACATCATCATAACTAATGAGCCAATCTTGATACTATACTACCAATGAAAGTCCATACTTTATTCAGAGTTCTTTGTTTTTTTTTTTTAAGACTTATTTATTTATTTGCGAGAGAGAGAGAGAGAGAGTGCAGGAGTATGAGTGGGGGGAAAGGCAGGGGGAGAGGGAGAATCTCAAGCAGACTCCTCACTGAGGGGTGAGCACTCTAAGGTTCCATCTCTCAACCCTGAGGTCATGACCTGAGCTGAAATCAAGAGGCAAACTCTTAATTCATTCAGTCACCCAGGTGTCCCCTCTTTAGTTTTTTACCTAATGGCCTTTTTCTGTTCCAGGATCCCATTCAGTATACCACATACATTCAGGTGTCATGTCTCCTTAGACTCCTCTAGGCTGTGGCAGTTTTTCAGACTTTCCTTGTTTTTGATGACGTTGACAGCTTAGAGAAATATTGGTCATGTATCGTAGGATGTCCCTCTTTTGGAATTTGTCTGATGTTTTTTCTTATGATAAGCTGGGGGAAGAGGTCACAGAGGTAAAGTGACATTTTAATCACACATCAAGAGTGTATACTATCAATATGATCTATAACTGCTGCCGTTGACATTGATCATTTGGCCAACCTCTTGTTTTTAGGTGTCTGGGTTGTGAAGTTACTCTTTTCCCTCCTTTCCACACCTTACTTTTTGGGAGAAGTCATTAGGTGCACCTCATACTTAAGGAGTGGGAAGTTATGCTTCTCCTCCTTAAGGTTGGATATCTGTAAATTTTTACAAATTCTTTTGCAGGGGAGATTTATCTCCTCTCCATCATTTATTTATTCATTAAACTGCTTATATCATTAGGCACTCATGGGTTTTCTTCTTACTTTGTAGTCTAATACTACTTTATTAATTTTGTTGCTCAAATTGTTCTAGCTTCGGCCTTTTGGGAACTCTTTTAGTTGGCTTCTGAGTTTCTCTGAAATTTTCCATCAGTGAGGGGTTGTTTTGTTTTGTTTTGTTTTTTTGGGGGGGGTGTGGTTAAGCAAGTCCTAATTTTGAGCTTCAGTCTTTTTTTTTCAAGATACCATTTCGCATAATACACACTTTATCTGTTTCTCGTTCTGCAGTGGAACGCCAGGTCTTTGAGGGCGGGGTCTTGGAGCTATTTTTAACCAGGGCAAGTATCCTCAGCCCTCGAGTGGACGCTCAGTTGGGAATGAATGAATGAATGGATGGATGAATGGATGGATGGATGGATGGATGAATGGATGGATGGATGGATGGATGGATGAGTGAGTGAGTGAGTGAGTGAGTGAGTGAGTGAGTGAGTGAACGAACACACGGACGACCCGGCTGGGGCTCAGGCCACTGGGGAGGGCTGGGTCTGCGGGCCCTGCAAGGCGGGGCTGCGCCCGAGCGGCCTCTCCCAGGCACACCCACACTCCGGGCCGCCCCGCGTCAGCAGCGCCCGGGGATTCCCGGGGAAAGTCCGGCGCCTCCCGCCCGCCTGTCGGGGCGGGGATGGGGGCAGGTGCCGGGCGGCGGGCGGCACGCGGCACGCGGACGGCGGGGAGGCGCTCCTGCGGGCGGGGGAGGCGCGGCCGCTCTCGCTCTCGCTCTCGCTCTCGGGGCGCAGGAGCTCGGGGGCTCCGGGGGGGCGGGCGCTGCGGTCCCGGGGCGGGGCCTGCTCCCGCGGCCGTGGGCGCTCCCGACGCCGGGGCCGGGCGGGCGGCGCGGAGCTCAGGCGGCCGACGAGGAGCCCAGCCCGGGCCGCGGGAGGCGCCCGGAGCCCCGCCGCCAGGAGTCGCGCAACAGGTTTCCTTCCTCCTCGCGGCGCGCAGCGCGGGACCGGCGCCCGCGCAGGACGGGGCTTCTCGGCTCGCACGCTCCGTCCTCCTGCGGGTTCGTTTTCCCCCTCTACGTCTTCCTCTCTCCTTACTGCCCCGGGAGCCGAGGGTCGCCGGGGGCCGGGGGCCTCGCGGGCTGGGGCTTCGAGCGCTGTCTGGGGGGCACTTGGGGTCCGGCCCCGGGCTCACCCCCCGCTTCGCGCCTCCGGGCACTCGGCCTTGCCTTTCTCCTGCACAGCGGAGTGATTTCTCCTTTTTTTCGCCCGGTGGGCAAGGGACTGCGCATTTAGGGCTTCGTAGAAACTATGTCAGGTACCGGTGGGGAGGCTTCCCTTGCAAAGTGTGCGCCTAAGACTGCTTTTGTTTTGATTCGAGAAGAAGCTGAAGTTCTTTGGACGAATTACCGGGGATATCACTTAGGTGTGATCACCTGTACACTCCCTTGTTTTAGGTTACACTTTCTTAAAAACCCCAGAATGGGTACTTCTTGACTTGAACTTGACAGTAGGACTCAGGAGCCAGGAAATACGGATAAATTGATACTGCCTTGAAATAGTTCCTTCCAAGCCCACATAAGAAAGGCTCTATTTTTAGAAGAATGAAGACAAGCAGCAGTGGCAACGTGACAGCAAGAGCCACGCCATCCTGGGAGGGAATGAATACTGGACTCCTCTGACAATAGCTAAGGCCTGTATTATTACTTCCTGTGGTTCTCATGCACTTGTTGAGCCATTTCTCAGCAAAGGGAGGAGTTGTTATTTCCAAACGGGTATCCAGAAATGACTCACAGGGCTGCTCTTTTAATTGTGAGACTTTGTTAATGAACTTTTGAAAAGTGAGGTTTTTTCCTGGGTGTGTGTAAAGTGAGATTAAGATGTAAAATGCATGCACGCCTAAACTGGGCCGGGTGGTATAGGAAGTAACAGTTCAAGCTTTCAGTTTCCTAAAACGACAGATGGTACCGCCGACCAGCTAGGGTCACTGAGCCGATATAAGATAATCACTCACATCCTGTGCTTTGCTACAGAGGCCCAAGAGAAAATTAAGTTTGTTATTCAATAACCATCTGTTATTACGTTAATTGGTATGGTATGGTAGAAATATATCATCTTACATAGTGATTGTCACTCTCTGAATCCACATATTGGAGACAGATTGGGCCAAATCACAAACCCTCATGTGCCATGTTGGACCTGTGACTTTTTCCTATAGAAGATTTCAGCAGGTGAATGATATTGTCAGACAGGCGTTTTGGAAAGACCATTTAGAATTAAGATGGAGGACAGATTGGATGAGGACAACCCTAGCCTTAGGGGGACACATAGGAGATTACCGTAATATTTAAGAGAAATTGGAAAAGGCTTGAGTCAAGCTGTGATAGGAGTGGAAAAGAGGGAAGGAGCTGAATGGATAAAAGGCAGAACTTGACCATATCTTTAGGGGTGGGAAGTGAGGGAGAGGAAGGAGTTTAGGATGATTCCTACATTCCTAGTAAATGACTAGGATTGGAATGCAAGTAGAAGAATAGGTTTGTGGTAAAGGACCATGAGGACCTTAGGCTGAATTCACATGATGAGTCTAGAATAGTGCCTGGCACTAGGCACTGTGTACATTTTAGCTATTATTATTATTTATTTAAAAACTTTCAGGAGCACTCATTATTGTGAATTCAGTCTTTAACTCCTTACTGCATTGCTGTGGGTTAGGTACTATAATCAACTGCTTTTGACAGGTGAAAAAAGTGTTATGTTAGTAATTGATAGAGCTAGGAACTGATCCCACGCACTTGGTTCCAGAACTTACATTCTGAGCCACATTGCTTTGGTATGATATCTCTAACAATGAATAGATAATGAATGAGTGAATGAATGAATGAAATCTCCGACACTGTGATAAACTCAAAGTGGAGTCACTGTCTTGATGCCCACAATTCTTTCTCATCCAGGAATGGCCTCATATATAAGATGGGCCCTGAGTGGCCACATTGTGCTGCATGGTACCCATCCCCCTACCTTCACCCCAAAATATATTTGGTTGATCTAGGAATAGGCCTAGAATAATCAGAAAATTTCTCCTGTGAATTGTAGACACTTTTATGGAGACTCACTTTGGCTGAGAGTTCCCAGAGCTTCAACAAATGTGCCTTTAGAGCTGCTTAGGATACGACTCTCACCGAACACTGAGTGTTGACTGCTTTGCATTCCTTAGATGCGGTCAGTGATCTGTCACTGAAATCTGTAGTATCCCTCTTGTGGGGAAACAGAAAGGCTGGCCAGGGGTATTAATCCACAGAGCAGTGCCTTCTGGGGCCTGTTTTATTCTAGTTTTACCCTAAGCAGGTGTTTACCTGCCTGTCTTGCCTCTAACTTCTAGAATCTTATTAATTAAACTGGCCTGCAGTATCCCCTGTCCTCTTGATTTTAGCTGGGCAAATGACTCAGATTTCTAGGGGTTAGGGCCTGTTTTCTATTTTCAGAATCCAGGTAGATTCCTTTGGTCCCTATAAATTTTTGACAAACAAGCCTAGCTCCCCCGCTTCCTCCCAGAATCTGGCCTCAGCTCTTCACTCTTCTCATTGTTTCATGAGTTGGATTAAGACTTTGATTGTTCACCAAGCAGGGTCTAAATTATCTTTTCCTCAAAAGCCTCTACTTTGAACTATTTAAGGATTATGAACAGTGAGTTAATGTTCTACCTAAACCGAATCAGCAAACCATTTTAAGTTTGAAGGTTTTTTTTGTTTTTTTGTTTTTGCTTTTTTAAGAATTTACTTTTTCATGAGAGACACAGAGAAAGGGACAGAGACATAAGCAGAAGGAGTAGCAGGCTCCCTGTGGGGAGCCCGATGTGGGACTCGATCCCAGGACCCCAGGATCACAACCTGAGCCAAAGGCAGCTGCTCAACCACTGAGCCACCCAGGTGCCCCTGAAGTTAGAAGTTTTAAAGTTTTTTCTCCATGTGTGAAGGAATGTTTCATTCAGCATTTCTTCAGATTTAACAGGAATTCAAGGAATTTATAGCTTCCTATTATATGAGATTGACAGGAAGCCTTCCAGAATGATCCAGCCCACATGTTCACACCTTTGTCTGAATTCCTGTATGCCTGTCTGTAATTCATTCAGTGCTCAAATAATAAGGAAGGGTTTTGGTTAATATTTCATGTGGGTTTGTTTGTCTTGCCTCTTCATTTCAACTGTGGTTTCTCTGAGAGCAGAGAATCACTCAAGTTGGGGGCTTTTATAGCTCTCTCAGCTTCCTTCCTTCCATTCTGTGACTTCTGCTAATAATAAAGCCATCGGTCAGATTAAGTCATTGTTAGCCACTCCTTCTGAGTCTGTGAATAGCAGACATTATTCATTTAACCTCTTGTAAGTCTCAATAATTTGGTAATTTTTCATATAAAGCATAGTTTTAGAATTGATAACTTCCACTTATCCTTCTTGAGCTGAGTGCTTCCAACTTGATTTTGTATTGTTGTGTTTTTTTTTTTTTCTTTTCAGTGGATACAGTATCAGGGTAATCCAGAAAATATTAAACTGCCCAAGAAAATATTCATCATTTTGTATACTTGTTTCTGTATTCAGAGATGTAAAATGTTATTCCATTACTCATTGCATAACTAACTTATTGGGTAAAAATGTGAATTCTGACTTTACAGAGTAGTGGAAATTGCTCTCTTGCTATCTTCAGATGGAAACAGAGTGAACAAATATGGTTCTGTCTTCTGTTTCAGTTTCAGGATTGCAGCAATGCACAACTCACCTCTTGGTTTTATTTCTAATTTTTTATTTTAATTTTTTTTTTAGATTTTATTTATTTATTTGACAGAGAAAGAGAGAGAGCACACAAGCAGGGGGGAGCAGCAAAGGGAGTGGGAGAAGCAGGCTCCCCAGTGTGCAGGGAGCCCAATGCAGAGCTCAATCCCAAAACCCCGGAATCATGACCTGGGCTGAAGGCAGATGGTTAAGCAGCTGAGCCACCCAGGTGCCTCTATTTCTAATTTTTTTTTATTATGTGTCCGGCTGTACTGATTAGTGACACAAATCTGTTGATTTGAGAAAGTGACACACAGTGTGTAAGCTGAATTGTACCGTATTGGTAGATATCCTCCATCCTCCTTCCCTCTTCCTTGATTACTACATGGTAAGCCAGGATGCAATGATGTTAGCCGATAGTATCATACAGCTCTTCTTCATTAGTTACAAAGGACTCTCATATATATTTTCTCTTTTAATTCCCATAAAAACCTGGCAAAACAGAAATGGTATTATTGTTGCTGTTGTCGTCTGTATTTGAATTCCATACTTGAGGAAAGACACACTTGGAGAAATTAAGTGACCCCTTGATTACTCAAGAAGTCAGGTACAGAGGCCCATGACCCAGTGCTGTTAGTGCTTAACTGAAAAAGGCAAGTTTAGCATCTTAGGTCACATTCCCTGCAAATAGACGGTGAGATTTGCATACAGAAGGTTTATGGGAGATGCCGTGGGAATAACACTTGTCAGGGAGAAAGCAGCAGGATTATGCAGAGGGAGAAAATGAACTTTAGCGCCTGTACAATGGAGGCCTCAACAGCAGGAAACTTTGAAGGAGGAATGGCCCCCTCAGAATTGTTTGGCAAGTAAGGGAGCTAGCTAGTCATCTGCATTCTCTGCAAGGACTAGTTAGTGGCCATGGGCTACACCCAGGCACGAGGTGCACTCTTGGACTAAGCAGCTTCCTTCAGTCAAAGGCAATTCCTGGAACTCTGAGCCTTCAGTAAGCCAACGTTTCTGGCAACTGGGGGACTGAGGGCCTTGGTCCTGAAGGAGATCAGCATACCACATAATCTACAACCTTTGTGTGCAAGAGAGCATCCTCCTCCGCTAGAGCCTTGTTTGTGTCTTTCTGACCCAAACTGTTGCCCTGCTGAGTGGAGCCCAGAAAGTTGTCATTTTATCCAAAGCCCTTAAAGGTTTAGAATAGCTGACCAGATAGCAAAAAGACAAAGTAGCCTTAAT
The DNA here is from genome assembly GCF_003254725.2 of Canis lupus dingo. NCBI lineage: Eukaryota > Metazoa > Chordata > Mammalia > Carnivora > Canidae > Canis > Canis lupus. The sequence goes on from NC_064243.1 coordinate 35,609,683, forward strand.
CCTAGGAAGATTAGGAGCAGAAGGGGAGCCCGGTGAGGGAAGACTGGGATGAAAGCAGTGATGTGCCTTGTAGAAAACTAACTTCTGATGCCCATGGCTAACAAAAGGCCCTTGGCTGTCCAGACCTAGAACAAAAGTGTAACGAATTGTGGTCTTTGCTGTAAATTTGGGCTTTATCATTGTTGAATGGTAAACAATTTTGTGATATTGACCTGCATTTCCTCTGTTTTCTCCTTTCATCCCCCCTCATCTTTCTATGCCTTTGAAAAGCCTCAGACCAGTCCAGTGACTCTCAGTATGTAGCCTGTAGATTGTAATCATCAGAATTACTTGGAGCCTCTAAAAAAAAACTCCCCAAAACAACAACAAAAAAGAAAACAAAGTCCAGGCCCACATTTGATATCTATTGGGACAGAATCTTTAAGAGTGGCGCATATGAATTGATATTTTCAAAAAAATTTACCCAGGTGATTTTTATATGTGTTCTACTTAGAGAACCATTGACCTAAACTATTATGCTTTTGATGATGACTAAGCCTATTGGGATTTTTCAAATTAGCAAGAAGTTACAAAAAACAGTGGGATAACAGAGCAACACATGAGCCTTGATCCCAGCAGGTTTAATAATTCACCCCTTGTCTTTCATAGCAAATTCTTGGTGTGGCCATGAGAGACTGTCCCCAATTCCCTGGCTGGCTTCTGCCCAAAATTTCTAGAAAGAGAGAGGGATGAGTCTGATTTGGCTTTTTAGTAGCTAAATGAGAGATGCCAAATTCTTTGAATAGTCATAGGGGGGAAGTCAGTGAATTTATAGGAATCAGTAAACTTTCTAGGAGAATAAGAAAGTTCCAAGACATTTTATCTCAGATGAAGCTTTGAGGTGCTGCCTTATAACTAAATTCACTAGGATGAGAGAGAACTATGACAAGAAAATATATTATCTTCTTCATTGAAATAGGGAATGATTATTGTTCATCAAAGGGAAAAGCACTTCTAAAACTACCAATTCTGAGTCTGGTCATTGCAGGAAGTATCAGACTCACTTAAAGAGTCTGATAAACTCCTAGGGCATTTTGATGCTCTGTGCTGGGTGCTCTGGGGTATATGCCAAATGCAACAAGTACAGCCCCTCATGGAACTTATAGGCAAGCAGAAAGGATGGGCAGTAAAAAAATTAACAATAGAATATAGTAAATATCAGGAAAGAGGAAGTACCACAAAGTGTGAGATCATAGAGCCAGTCCAGTTTAGTCTAAGGTCAGAGGGTTTTCCATTCTCATGAAACATATAAAAATAGAAGCTGTGAGGCTGGCTTTGGTTATAACACAAAGGGCCTCTTTGTAACAAAGGAAAATCTTTTGATCTAGTTTAAAATCGACTGATCCTTCGTGTGTGTGTATCTGTCCAGTATGTGAGCACACACATTGGTAAAGAGAGGTAAGAACATGACTCCTTCACTTAATGAGTAAAACACAGAGCAAGGAACAGAGAAGGAACTCTTTTGGTAGCTCATTCGATGTACCATTGTTTGAAGTTAATTAATGTTTTAACATGTAATATATGGTAAAAAGAAAATAAATTTAAAGTCTGAAAATCATGAACTTGTATGACAACTTTTGAAAGTTAATTTTAAGAATCTGATGATTATGGCCTAGGAGGGTACTTGACAGATTTGCCTTCGGGCTCTGTTTCAGTTCAAGTTTGAAGCACATTTCCTCAGAGGTCAGCATGTGTTCTTGCTTCTCATCTTCCTGCTTCACATTCTTGACCCTGGTGAGAGAAGATGCAGCAATGCTGTTGAAGTTTGTAGCTTCCGCCTGGCTTGGCAGGTCATGCTAAGTTCTTGTTCCTTTTTTCTGGCCAGTTCTTGCTCTTTTAGTATTTCTTTTTTTTTTTTTTTTTAATTTGCTCTATTTATTCATGAGAGACACAGAGAGAGAGAGAGAGAGAGAGAGAAAGAGGAAGAGACACAGGCAGAGGGAGAAGCAGGCTCCACGCAGGGAGCCAGATGTGGGACTCAATCCTGGGTCTCTAGGATCATGCCCTGGGCCGAAGGCGGTGCTAAATCGTTGAGCCACCCAGGCTGCCCTGCTCTTTTAGTATTTCTGTATCTGCTTCTTTTCTCCCCTTAAATTATAAATTTAGTCTAGGGCAGGGATTATGATTTCTGGATTTTTAAATCTTTGAATCTCCTGCAGCTCTTCTATTATACTTTATTACATTAAATAAATAACCTAAAATGTAATATCTGGGTTAAGAGGTGATCCTTGGGTTGAGAAAGTAACCAAATGGGTTCTCTATTAAGAACATACTTGTTGGGGATCCCTGGGTGGCTCAGTGGTTTAGCACCTGCCTTCGGCCCAGAGCGTGATCCTGGAGTCCTGGGATCGAGTCCCACATCGGGCTCCCTGTGTGGAGCCTGCTTCTCCCTCTGCCTGTGTCTCTGCCTCTGTGTGTGTGTGTGTGTGTGATGAATAAATAAATTTTAAAAATCTTAAAAAAAAATCATGTGTCTCGAAGATGGGGAAAAAATCATTAAAAAAAAAAGAACATACTTATTTAACCGGACATCACAAAGCAGATATGCCAAGTGCAAACATGCATATTTAGCCTGTGAATGTCAACGTTAATTACTAAAAATACCATCCACTTGGCTGAGTGCAGGGAAGGGATCATTAAGTCATCATGGAGCAGCACTTATTAGATGTAGATGGTGGTATAGAATGTCCTGCCGGGTCTCACTTGAATCAGCTTAGACACATGTCTACACCATCCAGCATCTTAGAATAACACTGATTTAAAGATTAGGATTTAAAACCATAGTGCAAATGAGAATATAACTCAGGCTTGAAGTGTGACTTCAAGTGAACAGACATGTGATGTCTTATGATGACCATTGACCATGTTTTCTTACATCTTTCTTCCTCTGCTTTGGCATGTTCCTTGGCTTATTTCAGGTATGACTCAATTTATGTTCTAATGTTTTGTCTTACTTTTGCTGTATATAGGAAGTATATGAATAGTTAGGAAATCATTCTCAACATTTGTTCTTCCACTTTCTATTTTGTATAGTTCAAACTTGATTTATTGCTGAAGTACAGGTTATGAGTTAGTCCACTCTGAACCCGGTTGAATACTTTAATTGTAAATTAGTTCAACTTTTAGATTTTCGTTAAGAATTGGAATTTTTATTTTTTTAAAGATTTTATTTATTTATTCATGAGAGACCCACAGAGAGAGAAAGAGAGGCAGAGACACAGGCAGAAGGAGAAGCAGGCTCCATGCAGGGAGCCCGACATGGGACTCGATCCCGGGTCTCCAGGATCCAGGATCATACCCTAAGCCGAAGGCAGGCACCAAACTGCTGAGCCACCCAGGCTGCCCAGGATTGGGATTTTTAAATTCCAAGGCTATGTTGGTGGGGTGCCTGGGTGGCTAAGTTGGTTAAGTGTCTGCCTGTGGCTCAGGTCGTGATCCCAGCGTCCCAGGATCCAGTCCCACATCAGGCTCCCTGCTCAGTGGGGAGTCTGCTTCTCCCGTGCTCTCTCTGCTCCTCCTCAACGCAGTCTTGTATGCTCTCTTTCAAATAAATAAATAAAATCTTTTTTTTTTCATAAAAAAGACTATCTTGGTGAAATGAAATATTTTTCTTTTTGAAAACTCTTTAGAAGATAGAGCTTGTTTCCTAAAGAATCAAAATGTTGGTAGTGTCAACTCATCTGAAAAGAAGAAAGCCCCAGTTAGGCAGTATACTTTTGTTGTTTAATTGGAAAGTTTGTCGAGTTATTAATTACCCTTGCTGAAACTCAGAATGCTAGAGACACTTTCTCCTGTTGACATCTGGTTACCTATACCCACCACTGATAACAGCATGAACACAGAATGAGGATTTTTTAAAAATTTACTTTCAATTGAAGCATAGTATATAGAATATTGTATTAGCTTCAGGTGTATGACATAGTGATGTGATATTTATATACATTACAAAATGCTCACCACAGTAAGTATAGTTACCATCTGTCGCCGTACAACATTATTGCAGTATTATTGGCTGTATTCCCTGGACTGTACTTTATATTCCTGTGACTTATATATTTTATAACAACCAGTTTGTACTTCTTCATCTCCTTCACCTACTTCTCCCAGCCCATCACCTCCCATGCCTCTGGCACCATCAGTTTGCTCTCTGCACTTATGAGTCTGTTGCTGTTTTGTTTTTTCATTTGTTTTGTTTTTTTAGATTCCATGTGCAAGTGAAATCATATGATATTTGTCTTTGTCTGACTTTCTAAAAAAGATTTTATTGATTTATTTGACAGAGAGAGAAGCAAGGGAAGCAGCAGAGGGCGAGGGAGAAGCAGGAGCAAGGAGCAAGGAGTCTGACGCGGGGCTCGATCCCAGCACCCTGGGATCTGACCTGAACTGAAGGTAGTTGCTTAACCAACTGAGCCACTCAGGTGTCCCAGAATTGTCCCAGGTTGTCTTTGTCTGTCTTATTTCACTTAGCTTGCATTATACCTTCTGTGTCCATTCATGTATACAATATATGCTTTCAGTTTGTATTCTTTCCATATAGTCTTAGTAACTAAAGCATAGATAAGTCTTATATTCTGATTATTAAGATAATAAGTCTAAACTAATGTATTATTTTTAATTTGTATTTATTTGCTAAACAGTAGATAATAATTTCATATTTTTATTAAGAATATTTTGTCTCCTGTGAAATACCTTTCTATATACTTTGCTCGATAATTTGTCATGTTATTTTCTTGCCAGTTGGAGTTGTCTCTGCATATAATATTGAGTACCTATACAATGTTTGTTATATTTTGTGTGAATATTTTCTTCTGTCTTTTGCTTGAATCCTTAATATTTGTTATTCTTTTTTTTTCCAGAGAGATTCCACATTTTATTTAGTCAAATTTGGTTATCTTTTTTCTTTGAGATTTCTTCCATAGCCTCACATCTCATAGAAAGTTATTTTCCCAGATGTTCAACTTTTCTTTCCATTAGTGTTTCTGTTACATAACAATTTTGCATTTTTAAGTCTTTGATGTCTCTGAGGCATATTATAGGGTCTCCAGTAAGGATTAGAGAGGAATAAATTCTTGCTGCTCAGTTTTACCAGCCTAGTTGTTTACATTTTTTCCCCTCTATTACTTTTTGGTGGTTGCTTCCTCATATACTAACATTTTATATATAATTGGTTTGTTTCTCAGTGTTGTGCTCATATCCATTAATCTAATTTTTATGTTTGTAAAAAGATTATGCTTTTAATTACTGTCTTATGACAAGTGGTAATATCTGCTAGGGCTTTCCTCAATCCACCAGTGCTATTTTCTTTTCAATTTAGAAAAAAAAAAACTTTAATCATTTATTATTTGAGTTTTATTTAAGGATCATTTTCTTTTTTTAGAATTTTTTTAAATCCTGGTGGGAATTTTGGATTTAGTTCAGTCAAAAAATTAACTTGGGGAGAATTCCAGATTCCATTTACAAATGTGTCTAGGTGTGCGTTCTAAAGTGGAATCTGTGGAGAGATGGTTATGTGAGAGAGAGAGAGAAAGTAGTAAGCAGGCAGGATTGAGAACTCCTGGTTACCCTCCAGCCAAAATTCACAACATTACCCTATTAGCATTACCAAAAAGCCCATTTTGTTCTTTTTTCCTGTTTGTTTCTCTCTTTCTCCCTGCCTCCCTTCCTTCCTTGCTTTCCTTACATTTGTCTTCTTTCTGTAGTTTTTAATTTTATCAAACATACATACATAATTAAAGAGTCAAAAAGTTCTATAAAACTAATGAAAAATGAAAGTCTGATGGAAAAAGGTCAGTCCCTTTCTATTTCATCTCACCATCCCCCAAGGCAACTGTATTAACTCTGTTTACATTTTCTTTTATGTTTACTATGTTTACTGATTCTTTTGGTTTTTATATTTATATCTTGAAATAACATACTATTTCTTGATTTTTCCATTTTGGGCATTATCTATTGATTTTCCTTACTGAAGATAATTTAGCTCATTTTAGTCCTCTCTGTTAGAGACACGTACCCCTCTTGTTCCTTTCCCCATCCTTCCAATACAGCAGAATCCCAATTTGAGTTAGATCAGTATTTAGTAATTATAGGCTTATGATTAGGAAAATGCTAATCACAAGAGATCCATGGTTTATATCAGGATTACTGTCCTCTGACTACATAATCTGTTTTAGCTTTCCTGGAGGTTAACTGTCTGCGTTTTTTGTTGTTGTTAATAGTTTAGTTTTATTTATGGTTATAATCTATTCAACCCCAAATTGTCTACATCTCCTCCCAAGGAATTTTGACCCATCAGGAATTTTGAGTTTCATCTTTCTGAAGAGATCTCTCCTGTCATCTCACCTAATCTAGACAGATGGGCTTTCCAGTCACGTGCCAGCTCTTATCTTAGAATTTCCCATTGCCGTCATCCTGGGATGCCCTCTGCCTCTCTCCTCTGCTGGATTTCATGTTAGGATTCTATAGTCTATCTTTTTTGCTTCACTTCCTTGTTTTGTTGGAACACATTCTCCACTCTCTTCCTGAGAAAGGGCATAGGAAATGTTTTTTGATGCTTTGTATAACTGAACATTATTTATTCTACTTCATATTTGATTGATGGTTTGGCTGAGTATAGAATCCTGGGCTGAAAATACATTTTCCTCAAAAATTTAAAGGTATTGTTTCATTATTTTGTTGTTTCCGATGTTGCCGTTTAGAAGTCCAAAGCGTTTTGACTCTTGTTGCTTCATAGGTGTGTTTCTGTGCTTTCCCCCTACCCCACCACTATATGATGTCTTCTCTCTGAAATTATTGTTACGCAGAATTTTAATTTAAAGTAGTGGACCTCCAAATTCTTCATTTTCACCTCTTTATTTCTCCTTAGTACTTAATGGAAAAGATCTCTTATTGTCCTGTCTGTAGGATCTGGGTTGGTTTGCTGGACAGTAGGTGAAGGAAGAGGGCTTGAAGGTCCACATTTCATATTAAAAAACATTCTTCTCATCCTCCTTTCTTCAGATAAGTACCTCTCCCTTGGTATAGGTTCAGAATCTAGCCTGCACTCTCATGCCAAGATGGGATAAGGGATGACAGATCCTTTCCTTTTCTTAAAAAGGCTTTAACCAAACTCAGTTGTTACTCCATCACCTCCTTTTTCATAGATACTTGGCCTTCTAATTTGGATTCCTGGGTATTTATCTTATGCTTGTTTCTTAGCTTAGGATTCAAATTTTAAAATATCTACTATGTTAGTTATCCCTCATCCACTTGTTTACAACTTTCAGAATTTTATTGTTGCTCTCTTCTCTCTGCTCTTTCTCCCTGTTGGTGTATGCCTTTGTGAAAGTTCTTTTAGTAGGATCTTGGAAGGGAGCAGAAATACTATTTACTTTGCCATTTTATCCAGAATACAAAGATCATCTTTAAAAATACAAATGTGCGGGGATCCCTGGGTGGCTCAGTGGTTTGGCGCCTGCCTTCAGCCCAGGGTATGATCCTGGAGACCCGAGATCAGGTCCCACATTGGGCTCCCTGAATGGAGCCTGCTTCTCCCTCTGCCTGTGTCTCTGCGCCCCTTTCTCTCTCTCTTTCTCCCTTTCTCTCTCTCTTTCTCTCTCTCCCTCTCTCTCTCTCTGTCTCTTATGATGAATAAATAAAATCTTAAAAAAAATACAAATGTGTTTTCTAGAATAAGCGTGGTAAATTAAGCTACAAGCACATAAGAATGGATATATTCATCAAAAATAGCTATTATTGCCTTAAAAAGCAGAGGCTGGAACATAGGACTGGGATGTTTAAGTGGACAAGTTTGGATTTGCATGGGGTTGGGGCGGGGTGAGAGTCATCTCTGATTGGAAGGCATGTCTAGAAGGAAGGCAGGATAAAATGGCGGTAGCGAAGCTTCTATAGGCCAAGACAGATTGAGGGCAGTTAAGTAAAAAGCAAATAACTATAATCTACAAATTCTCTGTTGATGTTCATGGAGAGTGTGTATATTGACCATCAGGAGTAAAACTATAGGTCTTGCATTTGTTGAGAATTCACTCACTGTGTGTCAGGCATCTTAGTGAGGACCCCTTGAGGTTGGTAGTATTATTCCAGTTTGCTCAGAGCTGGGAGTCCAACGCAGGTTTATTAGACTTTGCTCCCTCTTTTAAATACTAAGCTATTATGTCTTTGTATCATAGCTGACACCAGTTACTGAAACTAAGAAACTTTTTGCCTTTGCACAGAAAACCAAAAATGTATCTCCCTTCATTATCTTCGTAGTTCTGTCTTTAAGTGTGTTGAAAATCAGAAAGTTACATAAGTCAGTTTTGTTTCAGCTATCTTTGTACTTTAAATATATCAGAAGCCTATTTCACATTTCTGAATTTTCGTTTCTTTCTTCCTATAAGTTTTTTGTGCTGTTGTTGCTTATTAAAAAAAAAAACACTTTTAAGGAACTGAGACCACATTTCTTTTGCTCATTGAGCTAACTTCATCCTCTCATATTGCCTGGCACACAGTAGGTACTCACTAAGTACTTGTTGAATAAATGCATTAAAGTCTCTGTCATAGTAGTCCATGCAAACACATATGTCCTGAAAGATGTGCACAAGAACAGCAACCCCATAGCCTACTTTATGAATGTGACTTAAAGGTTAGTTAACAGGGTGCCCAACTTGGTTTATGAAAATAAAATAAATCTAACATGCCATATTTGACGGCTGCCCGTCACCCAGCCATCATTTGTATGCTGTAGTATATAGTTTAGCTAATAAAATAGAGATATTTTAATATGATGCTAAAATCTAATAAATGCTCAACAGAAAGTTACGGTATTTAAATTTATGCATTTTACAGTTGTTGGAATGAATCTACCGGGATATTGACAGTCTGTGCATGGGGGAATAGATAAAACTATTCTTTAGAGAATTTTCTACAATCTTGAACAGATAGGAATTTATTTATTGATTCCAATTATGAATGTTACCAAAATAGAAGCTCCCCAATAAGGGAATATGTAAATTCTATTAATATTAAAAGGTCTGTAGGATTACTTTTCAATATCTAAAGGTGTTGATTCTATATAGCACTAAACAGCATGACTACTGCATGGAATGTTTATATTCGGGTAAACGTGTAAGAAATTTGGTCAGCTCCGCTTTTTAGTTTGTTAGTTTTGCTTTGCAAGGAGCTGGTTTTCTTCTTTGACAGGCATAATGTGAGATATTCACTTTGAAATAAAAGTTTTCATTATAAATGAGTTTATTCCCTTGGCCCTCCTTCATATAGTAAATGAAAAACATCCACATTCCTGGGGTTCTGAGTGAATATAGGGCATTAATATTCTGTCCCCTGAGTAATTTAATAATATAGAAATTGCTACTAGAATAGTTCTGTGGTTTTATAGGGTCATTTTATTTTTTTTCATTACATGATTTATTTTATTTTTTTATTTTTATAAATTACTTTTTATTGGTGTTCAGTTTACCAACATATAACACCCAGTGCTCATCCTGTCAAGTGCCCACCTCAGTGCCCGTCACCCAGTCACCCCCACCCCCTACCCACCTCCCCTTCCATCACCCCTAGTTCGTTTCTCAGAGTTAGGAGTCTCTCATGTTCTGTCTCCCTTTCTGATATTTCTCACTCATTTTTTCTCCTTTCCCCTTTATTCCCTTTCACTATTTTTTATATTCCCCAAATGAATGAGACCATATAATGTTTGTCCTTCTCCGATTGACTTATTTCACTTAGCATAATACCCTCCAGTTCCATCCACATTGAAGCAAATGGTGGGTATTTGTCGTTTCTAATGGCTGAGGAATATTCCACTGTATACATAAACCACATCTTCTTTATCCATTCATCTTTCGATGGACACCGAGGCTCCTTCCACAGTTTGGCTATTGTGGACATTGCTGCTATAAACATTGGGGTGCAGGCGTCCCCGCGTTTCATTGCATCTGTATCTTTGGGGTAAATCCCCAGCAGTGCAATTGCTGGGTCGTAGGGCAGATCTATTTTTAACTCTTTGAGGAACCTCCACACAGTTTTCCAGAGTGGCTGCACCGGTTCACATTCCCACCAACAGTGCAGGAGGGTTCCCCTTTTTCCACATCCTTTCCAACATTTGTGGTTTCCTGCTTTGTTAATTTTCCCCATTCTCACTGGTGTGAGGTGGTTTCTCATTGTGGTTTTGATTTGTATTTTATAGGGTCATTTTAGATCACATGGTCTATACGTGTTTCTTAAGGGGTAGTACTTGTATTTTGAATAAACTACCTCATGAAGTAAAGTGATTATGGATAGCAAAGGTATAAAATAATAATTCCTAATACTATGTTTGTAAAATACTTTAAAATATATAGAGTGCTTTTACATGCATTATTTACATCATTTAATGGTTTCCTCCATCCCCACCCACACCCCCACCCTAAAAAGATCATTGTGAGAAAAGTAGTGTTACTACCATTTTACAGGTGAGGAACCTGCCACTCAGAGTCATGAGATGTTTTGCTCGATTTTATATAGCTGAAGATGGAAGTGGGGCTAAGACCTCTGATGGCTAGCTGAGCACCCTCTCTCCTATACCACATTTGCTTTCAGGACTCATATCAGTTAGCTGAGGAGCAAAACATCTTCATGCTCCTGTATCCTACTGGAAAGCAAAACAAAGCCCACCACTACTACCAACAGAACTTTACTAATGTGGTGGGGAATAGGGCGGGCTTACCTTCCCAAGACAAGTATGAGGGAGATGCTCAGTGGATGTTTATGGAATTAAAATTGTTAATCGGCTCCCCAAAGAACACCTGGTCACTGACTTCATAAACACTCAATCTTGAAGATACTGGTCCTCAGACTGACTTAGCATTTCTACCATCTCTGGGGTGTGTGGAATTAGGGTCACCATTTTGAGATTCTTTTTTTTAAAGATTTTATTTATTAATTCATGAGAGACAAAGAGAGGCAGAGACACAGGCAGAGGGAGAAGCAGGCTCCATGCAGGGAGCCTGAGGTGGGACTCCATCCCAGGACCCCAGGATCAGAACCTGAGCCAAAGGCAGATGCTCAACCACTGACCCACCAAGGTGCCCCACCATTTTGAGATTCTTAAACATGAAAACAAAACAGAAGGATTCTCTTCCCTTTTAGAACTCCCTTTCCATTTCCAAGTTGTTTTCACTGTTCCTGATTTCACCTGCACCAAAATGTGGATGGTAGAAAGTGCAGTGACACCAGCCCTAGGGACCTGCATCGCTGAGGGATGCCTCTGGCAGGAAGAAACTCCAGAGAACTCCTGTGGTTTACTGTCGAACCATTTCATATGTCAGTGTCAGGATCAATTCAATGCTGTCTCTTAAGTGTTCATGACCTTATAAGATAAAAAAAAGAGTCTGGATTGGTTATTTTATATGGTTATATATATTATATATAGTAGTAGTAGGTGATGTGAAATTTTTTCTTTCCATGTAAAAAAATTCTGTATCATGTGATTTCTCTTCCTCCTCCTTTTTCTTTAAAAAAGAGCATGTTTTGCATTTTCACTCAAGAAGAAATTTCACAATAAAAGAATTGAAACAAAAATTATTTAAAACCCCCAATATTAGTGTTCTCTTACGACTGTAGGTGAGATGGGCAATAAACTGTTAGTAGTATGTTAGCAAATGCATTATTTATAATATTAGTTGCTGAATATCCATTGGTTTGAGTGAATTAAAAATTACAGAAGAGACAATAGTATATACAGAGAGCTTACTCCACCAGGCACTCTTCAAAGATCTTTATGTGAATTATCCCATTTTATTTTCTCTACCATCCCATGCAGAAGGTATTTATACTTGGGGAAGATAAAGTAGAGAGAAGAAATGTGATATAAACAGAGCTTTGAAAAGCACCCATCTATAAGGCACTGCCCTCTCTTACTGCTGGGAACTCTGCAAGCAGGGAGGCAGTCAGGATAGACCCAGTGGTTGCAGAGCTGGCTCAGTGCTTATAGCCACTCTGTTATAGTTCCCTGAGCATATGCCGAATTCTAAGCAGACTCTACAACTCTGAAAAGAAGTATCCTGATTGCCTTTAACACTCGGAGAGATTAATAGGACCATAATCAATTTCTGATGTTTCTTATAAACCTAGTTCATGTCCCACTATTTTTTTTTTTTTTTTTTTTTTTTTTTTTTTTTTTAGTACAATAGCAAGAAACTTCTGTGGTCATCCTGGATGGCAGAGGAAGGTGTGGCATATGGCAGTGGAGTCATGTTTGAAAGTTGCATTTTGTCTGCCCAGTGTTCTTAATTTTGGCAATCTGAACAACAGACTTGTGGCACACTTGAAACCATCTACCTCCATTTCAAAACTGGCTCTTCAAGTTCTCAGAACCTCTTATCAGACTGAAATTAAGCCAAGGTTAAAAGTGCTGTGTCTTTGTGCTTTCCTGCCCCCGCTGCTCAAGAACTCTTACTTAGCACACTGCATTACTAAACAGTTTCTGGCCTTTCTTGTGGAGGCTGCTTGTGTCTGAGATCATCTTTTTTTAGCATCGTTTTTTTTTTTTTTTCTCTTTACTCTGATTATGACCACAATCTTCAAATGAAAGGAAGGCTGTCCTCAAACATGTTAAGAAATACATACTTCTTTTTTGTTTACGTTTTATATTAATGTTTGCATGCAGTATGAACATTATTATATATAATGAATATTATAAATGTACAATCTATTAAAATTCAAGTATGTAAATGAACCATGATCATCAAGTAGGTGACATAGAGCATCAGGAGAATCATTTGGTACATGCTGCTTATGTTTGTGTTTTTAAAATACAAACGAAAAACTTTCATGTTAAATGCCTGAGCATTTATTTTTTTTTAAATTGTGGTTTATCCATGATTCATGTAATTCTCTTAGGTCCTCTTTAAAGAAGGAAGTACAGAGAAATCTAAAGTGGGGCATGTCAATTAGCTTTGTCAGTATAACAAATCATACTGTTATTTGTCACAGGAGGATTCAATGAGGTCATTCATATAAAGCTTCTACCACAGTATGTGGCAGAAAGTAAGTACTGGGTATTTCTTCTGCTTGGCTCACCTGAATTCAGTCACACAGGTTAGTGGTGGGTGACCTGGGAGCTGCCTTTGTCTCCCTGGGGTTCTCATCCTCCAGGATGCTAGCCTAAGCTTCCATGTAGTGGTTTCAGTATTCCCAGCAGTAAGAGAGGGCAAGCCCCAGTATGCTGTGTTTTTCAAGCCTCTGTTTGCATCATGATTTCTATTGTTTTCTTGGTCAAAGCAAGTCTTACAGCCAAGCCCAGATTCAAAGGATGGAGAAGTTGACACAACTTCCTGCTTAGAGGTACAGCTAGAATTTGTGGACCTTTTTGTGCAGTTGAGTATAGTCTGCCTCTGGCAAAGTGTATTCACATTTCTCCTATGCTTCCCCCCCATCCTAGGATTCCCAGAAGTCTCATTATGGCATCAGCTTCTAAGTCCAGAGGCTTATCCATGATCTACATCACATCTGGACACTTCTGGGACTTCTCAGATACACCTCTTTGAATGTGGATACTCTTGATCCTGAGACAATAAAGTAAAAAAAAAAAAAAAAATTAGTTACCTCCCCATACACACCCAACAAATAATGACAAAATATAGGGAAAGTATAACCAAAAGATATAATCCATTAAAACAAAAACTAAAACACATTAACAGGGTACAAATAACCATCACAGTTCCATGGCAGTTCTATCTAGGTCCATGTTGCTAGGTACTCCACTCCTGGGCCAGGGGGTGATTGGTTAGGGCCCAGTTATGCATCTCAGGACTAGTTCACTGGTACCTATTTCTCCAATGCTCTTGGCTCCATCTTCTGAAACGTTCCTCTTTTCCTGTATGAAGTGGCTTATTTCTGCTTCTAAATAGCTTCTTTAGCCCACTTCCTGCTCCTAGAAAAGCAGGCACACAGAGGCCTCTCTTCCTCTGAATAATTTCTGTCTTGATTTTGTCCTCATCAGGAAAACTTTCTTTAAAACCTTGTGGATTCTTAAGAATCCCATAGAGTCCCTGCCCCTAAAACTCACATCCACATTTCTTTTTTCCAAGACAGATTTCTCTCTCTCTCTCTCTCTACTTTGGGCGGAGTGTCACGCTGCTGTGAGAGAGCCCCTTCAGGCATCTCAGAGCCCCTTTTATCCAGCTGAGAAGGTCGATGAGGCATCACATTAAATTTCACAAAGGTCTTTACTCTGAGGCCACTTTTTCCTATAAAAATCTTTCCTTTCATTATGCTGAGTGAAATAAGTCAATCGGAGAAGGACAAACATTATATGGTCTCATTCATTTGGGGAGGATAAAAAATAATGAAAGGGAATAAAGGGGAAAGGAGAAAAAATGAGTGGGAAATATCAGAAAGGGAGACAACATGAGAGACTTCTAACTCTGGGAAATGAACTAGGGGTGGTAGAAAGGGAGGTGGGTGGGGGGTGGGAGTGACTGGGTGACGGGCACTGAGAGGGGCACTTGATGAGATGAGCACTGGGTATTATTCTATATGTTGGCAAATTGAACACCAATAAAAAATAAATTTATAAAAAAATATTTCCTTTCAACTGAAGAGACTGAAGGCAAACGGTTTTATTTTCCAATCTTGTGAATACTGGCTCTATAAAATGCTTATAAATTAGATCATGTTTTAGCACATCTGTCTCTTGCAGCTAGAGGCACTCAACAAACACTTTCAAGCCTTCTGCCTGGAGACCTTTGCAGCTGGAGCCAGCATTCACTGTGTGCATTTTCAATTTTCTGTGCTGCTACAAATACTGCCTTGCTGCTACATAATACGTGTTGCCTTTCCCCCAACTGCTGCATGGTTTTCTCATCACCTTCCCTACCTCCACTAACATTTTGAATGCCATGTTCCCAATTTTTGCTAATAGCTACCTCCCTGCTTTCACCTGCTGTCTGGTCCCAAAGCCATTGATGAATGTTTTAGGTTTTTGTTATGGCAGCGTGCTACTTGTAGTCACTAATTTCTGTACCAGTTAGTTTTTGCTGTGTTGTACTGCAGCTCCCTGTGGCGAGCCCTCTTGCACAGTGCCTTATGAGACTTGCTTGCATCATCATATTTGCTGATGTCCCATTGACCAAAGCAAGTCCATTGACCACAGTCAAATTCAAGAAGTTCAGGAATAGTCATATATACCTCTTGATTGAAAAAACTGAAAAGAATGTGTAGTGAATTTTTGTTTCAACTTTCCCCAAAAGAGTATGTACAAATTTGGAGAGAAAGAGTGAGGGCACTTGGGAGGTCAGGTCAAGAAAACAGGATGTGAATTGATGGTCATCACATCATGGAAATTAACAATTTGATGCTTTCATAGTTCAGAGACTATGTGGTACTAAAATAGTAAAATTAATAGCAATTATTTATTGAGGTTCCTTTATTGAAGTTCCAATATATGCCAGGCTTTTGAAAATGCTTTACATATTTTAGAATCTTTTTGCTATAAATGGAAACATCTTTCATAAGAGTTTCCCCCTTATTAATAGCCATCTCTTCACCATTATTTGTAGGTTACTTAAATACAATGAGCTTCTCTTTCTTCATCTTTAAAATTAAGGCATATAGGTACAAGAGAATCACTCAAGTCTTTTTCTGCTTCTCTGATTTTACTTAACATAATTATTGGGTTGATTGAAAAGGGAACACAATAAATAGCTTCCCCTTTACTCATCTGATTTCCATACCAATTGAAATAGGAAAAAGCAGTCAGAGGCCAAAGTGTTTGTTACCTTTGTTACCAATAAAGACAAGGTTGGAGGAAGTGGCTTCATTGAAGGGGGACTGTGCTTTATGTCTCTGAACCTAGAATTAGATGGACTTGCCCTCTCCAGCAGCAGACATCTCCACTTGCACCCAGGAGCAGAGCAGAGGAGAACACGGGTTCTTGGTGGCAAACCAACTTTCAAAAAGAAGAGGGAAAAAGAGGCTGGGCTGCCACAAGTAATTTCTCTTTCCAGATTCACCAGTCAGATAAGCAACTCTATGTCCTTTGGCAGGAGGAAGTGGAGAGAGATGTCTATAGGGAGGGAAATGTCAGAGTGGTGACAAATATTTGTTCTTAACAATACTTACATCATATACCCTGAACTCTCCTCACAGCTTCAACGTCGGATTGAGTGGACAGAACATGAACATAGGATCTGGACAGATGTAGGCTACATCCCAGCCTTCTCACTTGCTAATGAGATGGCTTGGATAAGGAACTTAACTTTTCCAGGATCCAGTTATTAGTTAATTGAAAATTTTGTTACCCTCCTCACATAGTTATTGTGAGATTGTTGACGGATTGTCTGTCAGTTGTCTGGCACAGAGACTGGCTGGTATTGGACACTCAGTTTGTCACTGACATTTGTTTTTCCTTCCTTGCTTTACTTCATAGGTTTGATTCCAGAGGGTTGCTGACCTACATGTAGCTTTCCAGTATTAAATGTTTGGCTTTTATATAATTTCTTTTTTTAAGATTTTATTTATTTATTCATGATAGAGCGAGAGAGAGAGAGGCAGAGACACAGGCAGAGGGAGAAACAGGCTCCCCGCCGGGAGCCCAATGCGGCACTCGATCCTGGGACCCCAAGATCACGCCCTGGGCCAAAGGCAGGCGCTAAACTGCTGAGCCACCCAGGGATCCCCATGTAATTTCTTACCTAATTTCTGTTACCAATGTAAAGGGAATGAGAGGAATATCCGTAGCAGTAGCAGTATATAACCTTAGTTATAAGGTAAGGTTTGACATTTTAACCCTGAGGCAAGAGAAACATTTGAAAACAAATGCAAGTGTACCACATGGTTCAGTGATGTTAATAATGACAAACTGAGTCACCAATAAATTGTATCCAAAGTCCCCTCTTTGAAGAAGAAAAGTACATCAGTGCATTTTATTTTTTATTTTATTATTTTTTTAATTTATTTTTTTATTGGTGTTCAATTTACTAACATACAGAATAACCCCCAGTGCCCGTCACCCATTCACTCCCACTCCCCACCCTTCTCCCCTTCTACCACCCCTAGTTCGTTTCCCAGAGTTAGCAGTCTTTACGTTCTGTCTCCCTTTCTGATATTTCCCACACATTTCTTCTCCCTTCCCTTATATTCCCTTTCACTATTATTTATATTCCCCAAATGAATGAGAACATATAATGTTTGTCCTTCTCCGACTGACTTACTTCACTCAGCATAATACCCTTCAGTTCCATCCACGTTGAAGCAAATGGTGGGTATTTGTCGTTTCTAATGGCTGAGTAAGTGCATTTTAGAAGAGGATTTCCAACAAAAATGAATGAACACCTCTCATCCTCTCATATTTGAAGGGAGAAGACTCACTTAAGTAAAGGTCATTTACAGGGAAAAACCTGCATTGATGATGTTGGGTAACAGATTTTTCTGCAATCATGTACAAATTATCAGCTAGAAATAATAATTTGTTTCCTTGAAGAACTGAAGAGGAGTAAGCAGCCAACAGGATGAGAATCAGTGACTCACAAGACTTTGTCTCAGCGAAAGAGGAAGAGGAAAAAAAATCTAAAAATTCTGTGGGATGGTCCTCAGCTGCTATTATGAGTTGGGAAAGAAAAGGCCATTAATGATTCTTGAAAACTCTACTGATTTCCTTTTTTTAAACAAAATACCCTGTGGAATATTTATAAAATATGAAAGTTTAATCAAAGACATATTGGACTAAACATTTATTCCCCACAATGTTTTCTTTCTACATTGGATTCCTTCTGTATTTTGCTTCACATTCCAGGGCCAAAGCCAAATCAGATGTGGAATACAGTAACTGGTTCTTGTTTGTAAATCCTCATACAGATAAGAGTGGAAAAACTTGTATAGACAATTCAAACCTTGACCCTGGAATTCTATTACCTTTACTCTTTCCCTTACCAACCTCATTCATTAGCCTTTCTTCTGTTATCACTTCCATGCTCCTGGCTGTAAAATTTCTATTCCCAAGATCAGTGCTAGGTTATTTCAACAGTTGAGTCAGTCTTAACTACAGTAAATCTTTGTTATAAGAGAATTATCTATGACTGTTAATTCTGTGGACTTTTGGCAAATTGCGATGAGTTACTCTTGTCTGATAGGGTAACAGAGGCTCTAATAATGAAAGCTTTGCAATGTTGGGGAAATTCTGATGTGAGGAAGTTTATGAGAAAGAAGGTAATGGTTCTGATGTTGCAAAAGTTTCCATGAGTTCATTCAGATCTAGGTTTTTAGATGCTAATAATTGTTGCACATATAAAACCTTGATTGAGGAACAGTATGGTCTGAATGCTTGGGTCCTTCAAAATTCACATGTTGAAATCCTAACCCCCAACAGGTCTTTGGAAGGCAGTTAAGTCATGAGGGTGGGGTGCTCATGAATGGGAGTAGTACCCTTATGAAAGATGCCCCGGAGAACTTGCTTGTTCTTACTGCATTATGAGCACACAGAGAGGAGACAGCCATTTATGAACCAGGAAGCTGGCCACTATCAGATGCAGAACCTAACCATGCTGGCACCCTGATCTCAGATTTCCAGCCTCCAGAGTTATGAGAAATAAATTTCTGTTGTTTATAAGCCACCCTGTTTGTGGTATGTTATAGCACCTCAAATGCACTAAGACAGGGAATGGTTTGCTAGAAGATTAAAGATTTCTCCCCCCCCCCCTTTTTTTTTCAAATTTTGGTTTAAATTCTAGTTAGTTAGTAGCTACAGTGCAATAATGGTTTCAGGAGTAGAATTTAGCAATTCATTGCTAACATGCAATACCCAGTGCTCATCAGAACATGTGCCTTCCTTAATATCCATCACCCATCTAGCCTATCCCCCACACACCTCCCTCCATCAGCCCTCAGTTTGTTCTCTATCTTTAAGAGTCTCTTATGCTTTGTTTTCCTCCCCCCGCCATCTTCATCTGTTTTATTTCTTAAATTCCACATCTGAGTGAAATCATATGGTATTTGTCTTTCTCTGATTGACTTATTTTGCTTAGCACATAATACACTCTAGGTCCATCCACATTGTTGCAAATGGCAAGATTTAATTCTTGATGGCTGAGTAATATTCCATTTTATAATGGTATATAATATATATTACATAAATATAATAATGGAGTATGTCACAGGAAGAGTAAAGATTTCAAAGCCTTTATCAGGGAATCACTGGAAAAAGAATCTAATGTAGCTTTATGGTTTACAGATGGGCTCAAGTCAGTTTTTCTGGATTCAGGCCTCAGCTCCACATTTATTAAGTGTGTGACATTAGGTAAGTTGCTTAATTCATTAGGCTTCAAATTTCCTCTCCTGTAAAACAGGGATGACAATAGGGCCTCATAGGGACTGCACAGTTCTTAGCACTGTGTTGGATGCTCTACAAGTACTGATATAGCTGATCAATGTAAGCTCTAGAGCAGA
Source organism: Canis lupus dingo (assembly GCF_003254725.2). Classification (NCBI taxonomy): domain Eukaryota; kingdom Metazoa; phylum Chordata; class Mammalia; order Carnivora; family Canidae; genus Canis; species Canis lupus. The sequence continues at coordinate 35,629,138 of NC_064243.1, forward strand.
ATGTATAGGCTGATGAGTAGAGGAGTAGCTACTTTGATTTACAGTGCATATCTGCAGGATGCATCTGAAAGCATATTGCTGCAAGTAAAGTTCCTACTTCCTACTGCCCACTGGCTGTTTACTGGCCATGCATACGGGATTGCCTTCTCTTCAAACACTGGCTGAAAAATCTGATTGAGGGAACTGAAAAGTGAAAGTTTCAGGAAGCATCAAATGAATAGAGTGACTAAAAAGTGGAGGCTATCTGCTCTTTTAGATTAGATTCCCCGAAAAATGCTTTGGAAAAACTTCTGGTTTTGCTTTAGCGAAGAGGGGGAAAAGAAATATTTCTAGCCTCAGACTTGTATAATTATAATTCATCTCTACTAACACTCCTCAGACTCTCAGATTGTGCCTTGAGTGAACCGCAAGAAATTAAACAATTAAATGTGTTCTTGCCAGTGCACTTTGGATTCGATACAACTTTTTTTAAAATTAACTTTAGAACAGTAAGAAGATAAATCTTTTTAGGAACTCTTTCTATTTTAGCCTATAATTTTCAGAAGCTCAGAGAAGGATTTTTACCTCTTCGATGTGTCATTTTTTAAATCAAGAAACAGGGCAGAATGCCAGGTTTTACTCATTTGACTGAAATTATTATTTGTGGATCTGAATCAACCCGTTTGTGAAAGTACACTTGTTGTGTTCCTATGCTGTGTCCTGGAAGGTAACTAACTGCTAACTTACCATGACATAGGACCTATGGGACTTCCTGGCCCCTATGAGACTCTCCTGGCAGGAGAGTCAAGAAGGGAGTACTCAGGGTGACCACACAGGGCTGTGCAGACTGTGCCCAGTACAAGGGTTGACTCGCCACGAAGATGAGAGTGACTGGAAGCCCATCCCATACCCAGTTCTCCAGATGGAGATGCTGTGCCCTGATGCAGGGCCGCATCACTCAGAGAAAGGGGCACCCTTCTAGCATTCACAAGAATGTCATATGGACCCTACACAATGGCTCTTAAGGTTCCATATGGACCAGTGGTGGGCCTAGACATAAAGACACATTCTGATTTGTAATCATCATTTTATGTTTACAAGACTTAAAGTATTGCCGTAGAATCAGGACATAGGAGATACAGATTATACAATCAGAAAATGAGAATATGGACACTTCATTATTGAAGTAAGGGAGTCAAAAGTCCTCATTTGGAGCATCTATTATGGGGCTGGATCTTTTTAGTTTCATTAATGGCTGATGACTTTATACAAAGCCTATATGTGTGTGTGTGTGTCTCTCTCTCTAAATGTGTTTTTTAAGTTCCCATTGAAGCAAGAATCCTAAACTTTCTGAACTCAAGTAAAGAAGAATAAAGTTTCTTTCTTTTTTTTTTTTTTTTTAAGATTTTATTTATTTATTTATTCATGAGAGACAGAGAAAGAGAGAGGCAGAAACACAGGCAGAGGGAGAAGCAGGCTCCATGCAGGGAGCCCGACATGGGATTTGATCCCAGGTCTCCAGGATCATGCCGTGGGCTGAAGGCAGCGCTAAACCACTGAGCCACCCAGGCTGCCCAGGAATAAAGTTTCTAAAACATTTCTTTGTCATAAATACAGAAAGGGAGGTCCTTCCGTGCTTTTGGATTTGTTCACCTCCTGTAATCTACAAGTTGATCTTTGTAATAAACCTCACATGGTTGACACATTTCCCTGCATTGAATTGTGTATCCCCACATCTGAAGCTTCTCACTACTTGTAAAAATACTTTAACATATTGCTGTGAAACAAAGGAAGTTTTTGTTTTCTGGGAGTAGGTAAAATTTGCTTAATGTATGTATTGCTTAGGGACCCCTGGGTGGCTCAGTGGTTGAGCGGCTGCCTTTGGCTCAGGTTGTGATCCCGGGGTCCTGGGATTGAGTCCCACATTGGGCCCCACAGGGAGCCTGCTTCTCCCTCTGCCTATGTCTCTGCCTCTCTCTGTGTGTCTCTCATGAATAAAATAAATAAAATCTTTCTAAAAATGTATGTATTGCTTAGTGTATAATAATACATAGATTATATAAAGACCTCCTTTTAAATTCTCTCTTTAAAGACCTTATCTCCAAATAAGGTCTTGCATTCTTAGGTGTTGAGGTTAGAGCTTCAATATATGAATTTGGGTGGGTGATACAATTTAGCCTATAACAATGTATGAGCATTTTTGTTCTTGTTTCTCTTAGAGTAAGAAAGCATGAAGTTTCTCTTTTACAATCAGAGATATGACCATGTGTTCTGTTTACAGCTAGTTCCCTTAGAAGCACAGAAGAGCTTTCGTGGTGGTTCTTTGTAGCCCCGGGCATATGGGTTATTTATGTATTCAGACCCCCACTCATTGACCTTCTGAGTGTGTGCAAACCTGACTTCTGAATCTTTCTTATCCTGTCTTTCTGAATCTTTTCCTATCAAGTTTGCTCATGAAGACTGCCCCCCAACCTGAGGACTTTTATAAGTTGTCCAGAATTGCATTATGTTTATAAATAAGAAGCTGTCATGATAGTTATCTATAGCATGGGTCACAAGTTTGAGTGTACAGTGGAATCACCTGAAGATCATCCTAGAAGTACTGAGTCAAAAACTCTAGGGACCCAAGCATCTTTAGTGTTTGCAGCTCTCCAGAAGATTCTATTGCCTCCTAAAGTCTGGGAACCTCTGAGCTACCATCAGTTCTCTGTTCCTATTTTTCTTTGTACATAAACTAATTGCCCAATGAAAGAAGGTTTATGCAATTTTCCCTTTCTTCCTTGTGGGACCTTGTTCTCAGGACAGATGATATGCATGCCTGAAAAAAAAATTAAAAGCCACAAGATTTCTGGTAGTTGGTCATAAAATTTAGTTTGAATTTTTCATCTTATGTAACTCAAAGCAGGATTTACTTTAGCAACTTTATGAATATAATTTACTAAAATGTATTAGATTATTCTTTACCATACTGAGACAGGATGGTCAATAGAATTGTTTAATTTTTCCTTCTCATTTATTGTAGTTTCCTTCTTAGTATTTCACAGTATAAAATCAAGCTACTGGAGGTATAGGTTAATTTGATGTTCTTTTGGTGCCTACTTCTGTATTTTGGTATAACTACAGCAAGGAATACATTTTAACCTTTTGAGGCGAGATTCTTAGAAATAAGCAGCTTCTTGGTTGACTTTTTTTCCTCTATTTTTTATATTTATATTTTATTTTTAAATTTTTTCCCCAAATTTTAATTTAAATTCCAGTCAGTTAACATAAAGTGTAATTAGTTTCAGATGTAGAATTTAGTGAGTCATCACTTACATATAACACCCAGTGCTCATCACAAGTGCCCTCCTTAATACCCATCACCCTCTTAACCCACCCTGCCACCCACCAACAACTCTCTGTTTGTTCTCTATAGTTAAGTGTCTGTTTCCTGGGGGTGCCTGGTGGCTCATTGTGTTGAGTGTCTGACTCTTGATTTCGGATCAAGTCACGATCTCAGGGTCCTGGGATTGAGTCCTGCATTGAGCCCTGTGTCAAGCTTCCTGCTCAGTGGGGACTCTGCTTCTCCCTCTCCCTGTGCTCCTCTCCCCTGCATGCCCTCTCTCTGTCTCACACACATAAATAAATAAAATCCTAAAACATGATTCTTTATATATTTTGGATACTAACCCTTTATCAGATATGTCATTTGCAAATACCTTCTCCCATTCGATAGGTTGCCTTTTAGTTTTGTTGATTGCTTCCTTCTCGGTGCAGAAGCTTTTTATTTTGATCAAGTCCCTGTAGTTTATTTTTGCTTTTGTTTCCCTTGCCTTGGGAGACATATGTAGTAAGAAGTTGCTGTGGCCCATGTCAGAGAGTTTACTGCCTGGGTTCTCCTCTAGATTTTGATGGTTTCCTGTTTGACTGGCTTTCTGTTGTAGTTTTCTGAATGCTCCCTGGCAACCAGGAGACCTCTGGGTCAGTGGACCTACTAATCTGGGTTGGGCTGGGTCAGGCAAGGTTGGTAGGAAGGCAAGGTAAAGGCCACCTTCTTGTTTATACCTCCATAGAGAATCTTCACTTCCCTACACTGTTCCTTTCACTCCCCTTACCTGATTATGGACTTGAGCCTTCAAATGAGCTTAGGCCTGCACTTGATTTAGGATCCATGCCTTTATGGTTTTCAGGTCTTGAGAAGGAATAACTATTTCTGAACATCTTCCAAGGCCATCTTCTGTGTGATTGAAGTGTGTTTTTCTCCTGATATTATAAATGAGATGATTCCCCCATGGCTTTTTCATGGCTTTAGGAGTGCAACCCAGAGCATGGGACCTGTCTAGGACTAGTGAGAGACCAACAAATGGGTTCCTAATGTTGTGGTGTGTGGTGCTTTACCTTAACCACCCGTTACCTTGTAGTGCCTCCTAAGTCTTGGTCAAGAAGCAAGGATAACACCTGTTCTTACCTTGTTCTCAAAATGTATACATTCTCTGTACTATTTACCTGATGTGTAGTAGAATATATTGGATACTAACCTAACCAGATAGATACAGCTCAACTCCATACCAGCTAACTAATGTATTTTGTCCACGTCACATAAGGCATTAAGACATATGCATTGCAATCAGTTGCATGTCTTAAAGAAGGATGTTAAGGGTTTAGTCCTTTAAGCGAATAACATTTATAGCTTTGTGAGATTTTATTTAATTATAAAATCTACATGGGCATCATAAAAATTTTGGAAAATACATAAAAGCACAAGGAAGTAATTAAAACCATTTATAATTCCACAATTCAAAGAAAACAACTATTAACATTTTGATGTATATTATTCAAGTCTTTGTTTCAGCATGTATGTGTAGTACCGCTACATGTTCTCTTTTCCTTACCTAGCTTTTCTACCTAAGATGGTATTTATACTTTCCTACCATTCGGTAGCCTTCTAAACTGTGATGATTTAGCAGCCAGTACCTCATTTTTTTACATTTAAAGCATTTCTGAATTTCTGTAAAAACAGCATGACTATGGAACTATTTACAGCAATGGGCTTCACACACATTTGCATATATATTTTAGAATAAATGTACATGGGGCAAAACAAATACACATTTTAAAAATACATGTTGCTCACCTCCCCTCCAGGAAGATTCTATCAATTTGCTGTCCTACCAGCATTTTTTCAGAGTTCTCAGAATCCTCACCAATTTTAAACAGTATTGTTATTTTTTAAATCCTGGCAATTTGGTAGTAGGAAAAATTGCAGTGGTTAAATTTGCATTTCCTTGTTTAATAGTGAAATCCTTCATGACTCTCTTTTATATATTTATTGAAGAAGTTTAGTGTAGTGGCTAAGTAGGGCTGCTCTGGGGCCCAAGTGTTCACTTCCTGACAACCATGGGTAAATTCTTTAATCTCCCTCTGCTCACGTACCAGCTCTGATAATGACAATACTTACTTCATGGAGTCTGTATGAAGATTAAAGAGGATATCACATGACAAGTGCCTAGAAAGCAGTTGGTATTACAGTAAGTACCTGATATGTATCAGCTACTCCTCTAGCATTTAGCTTTCTTCACATATGAATTGGCTTTTCATTGTCTTTGGGCAAGTGGTTTTGTTTAGTTTTGTTTTGGCAGGAGGTTTTGGTATATTAATTAAGTCTGTTAACCCATTGCCTGCCTATGTTGCAGTTTCCCCCAATTTGTGGTTTGCCTTTAGATTTTGTTCAAAGTGACAACATTTTTGGGCATCAGGAAATTCAGGCTGGGGGATGGCATAGTTGTCGTCCAGCCTGGATCTTTTTTTCTGCCGCTCTGTCTTGCCTCTAGGAGAGTCACTTCCTTATCATTGAGAGGTTCTGGTATTGATTCTTGTCACCAGAGCAGAAATGGCATTTTAAGCAGGATGTTAAAAATCATCATCTTGAATAAAACCTCTGCTTAATTTATGTAAATAATGATCATAGCAGATGAGAGGCCATGGTTAATATTTCACCACTTGCCATTTATCACTAAATCCAACTTGTCAGCATTTCATGGTGAAATAAAATTAATTACTTCAACTTGAGAGAAGCTTTAAATTTGAGATTAAGATCCCTCATAGATTGAGTATCCGTTAAGTGCTACTATATTTTCCTTCTTTCCTACAAATTATGTAGTAGAAAGAGAATCTTTCTAGCCACAAAATCTTGTGCGTAAGGGGAAAATGTTCATTATTTTGGCATATATACATGCTACTAAAAATGAAAGTTTTTCACTTCCCTGGAAAAAATGTGGACATAGAAAATATTATTTTACTTCGTATGTAGAGACAAATTAGAACAACCCTGATCGGGGGATCCCTGGATGGCTCAGGGTTTAGCGCCTGCCTTCAGCCCAGGGTGTGATCCTGGAGTCCCGGGATTGAATCCCACGTCGGGCATCCTTGCATGGAACCTGTTCCTCTGTCTGTGTCTCTGCCTCTCTCTGTGTCTCTCATGAATAAATAAATAAAATCTTAAAAAAGAAAAGAAAAGAAAAGAACCATCCTGATGAAAACATGGGAATTCTATATTGCAGATAACACCTGAATGTATACACAGATGCACAATTCCACTATAAAAGTAGTATCTGTGTTCATCGGTGTGTACATCTGATCCAGATCCAGTTTATACTCCTCCAGTTTATACTCCTCCCTGATTTGCTGAGTCTCAACTACCCTCTAGTTCTTGGCTGTCTGATCAGAGAAGAACCAAGAGCCCAGCTCCTTCCTCTGTCACCTCATCCCCTAACACTGCTATCTTTCTCAGCCTTCTGTGAGGACCAGACTTTGGCAAGGCCTCCGTAACATCCGCTGTGGTGGAGGCCGCCACAGCTCCAGGGTGACCTCTGCACCCACAGAGGCTTAGGTGCCCTTATGTCTGGTTTCAGAGAAGCACCAGGTCACGATGGGCATAGGACTTGGTTTCCCCAGTGGCTGCCCTGAGGATGTGGAATACACAACCTGAAAGTGTACCGAGGTTTTAATGTCCATTGGATGAAATTTGACAAGACAGGAGACAGGAAGGAACCAATAAATAAATAACTCCCTTTTTCTCATCCTTGTGGACTATTCCAGGTCTTTCTGGTGACTTCTTGTGAGACTAAGCAACTGTTGTCTTGTGACGCTGAAGCCTGCTTAGTACTTGTCTCAATTCTTTCCCACCTCACTTCCGTTTTCTGCCTCACCTTGGTGGCCCTGGGATTATATCACTAGTAATAATATGTTGGCCCATAAAATTTGCTTCAGACTCTTTCTTGGGAACTGAGGTTAGGCAGCATCTGAGAGCCTTCATATGCATTTAAATGAATATTGTATATTTAAGTAAGGTGCTTAGCATTCAGATGTGAATAAAATACCAACATGTGCATAACAACAACAACAAAAGTACAACTATTGTTACGGTGTGATGGTTAAATGGAGTGTGTTCTGTTACTGCTACTAGGGTTATGTGTAATTGAAATTTTCCAGGGGTGCTTGGGTGGCTCAGTCGGTTAAGTGTTTGCCTTCGGGTCAGGTCATAATCTCAGGGTTCTGGAATTGAGCCTTGCGTCAGGCTCCCTGCTCAGCCGGGAGTCCGCTTCTCCCTCTCCCTCTGCTGCTCCCTGTACTTGTGCTTTCTTTCTCTCTCTCTGTCAAATAAATAAATAATATCTTTAAAAATTTTTTTTCTATTAAAAATTTTTCTTAAGTAGTTAATGCTTTTTGCCACTAGGGACCTTGGGAAAAACTGAACGCCTTTCATTTCTGACTCTTCATCTGGTTCTGCTATGTGATTGCTGCCTAGATGGGTATGTTTCTGCTCACTTCTCCTACTTATTAAAATCACATTAAACACTTAACTACTTTATATCTCTTTCACTTTTAATATCTTCCGTCAGAATATATTTTCAGATTTCCCCCCACCCCCAAAACAGGCACTCAAACTGAAGTCTGTATCACTGATAATGAACAGAAGAGCAAGGAAATTTCAACGTCCAAATATTATACTTCCTCATTAGATTTTTGTCTTTATTTCATTGTTTAACTTCAAGCATGTTTTACTTGTATAACCTTTTTGAGAGAAAGAATTTTTAAACCATGATTGATATATATATGGTAACTGTTTTAAGAACTGTGACACTGCATGGGACCGGGCATGCTCACCAGTTGCGGCAATAGACAAAACAAAAACACAGCAGTTAGAGCTGGCCCACACAGTCTTGTCCTCGTTTAAAAATTTTTATCCTTCCAAATATTGTCTTCTCCTTTTTCCTTTTAATGTGCCTCTTTTGATTTGCGATTATTGCAAAGCATAAAGCAAGAAAGAGTGACTGGTTCCTGATGCAATCTGAAATTTTACATTGCTGATGGAGTGCCGGGCGCCTGTAACAATGAGCTGCAGATGCCTTATGGGCTGTGAAGTACAATTGTGTTCACGCCCCTGGGTCACGTTAGTCCTTTTCTCGTAAGCAAAATGTCCTAGAATTGTTGCCTGCACCCAAGAACAAAGACTCGGGGGCAGCCCTGGTGGCCCAGCGGTTTAGCGCCGCCTTCAGCCCGGGGTGTGGTCCTGGAGGCCCAGGATTGAGTCCCACGTGGGGCTCCCTGCATGGAGCCTGCTTCTCCCTCTGCCTGTGTCTCTGCCCCTCTCTCTCTGTGTCTCTCATGAATAAATAAATAAAATCCTAAAAAAAAAAAGAGAGAACAAAGACTCGGGAGCGCGTGCACAGGTTTCTCTATTTTACGCCGCAGTTGGCTCCCGGAGGCGTCTAACCGGGTCTCTCCTTGCAGGCACGATGAAGGACCGGCTGGCCGAGATGCTGGAGCTGACCAAGAGCTATGACCAGCAGTTCCCAGCCAGGGACGCGGAGTTCGACCCGCCCCACGAGGACGTCGTGTTCGAGACGGACCACATCCTGGAGTCCTTGTACCGAGACATCCAGGACCTCCAGGAGGAAAACCAGCAGCTGATGACCGACGTGAAGCGGCTGGGAAAGCAGAACACCCGCTTCCTCACGTCCATTCGGCGCCTCAGCAGCATCAAGCACGACACCAGCTCCATTGCCAAGGACATCAAGGCCCGCAGCGAGAACATCCACCGCAAGCTGCGCGCCCTGAAGGCGCGGGGCGAGGAGGCCGAGGAGGTGCACGGCGCCCACTCGGCGGTGGCGCGCATCTCGCGGGCGCAGTACAACGCGCTCACGCGCACCTTCCAGCACGCCATGCAGGGCTACAACCAGGCCGAGGTGAAGCAGCGCGACAACTGCAAGATCCGCATCCAGCGCCAGCTGGAGATCATGGGCAAGGACGTCTCGGACGACCAGATCGAGGACATGATCGAGCAGGGCAAGTGGGACGTGTTCTCCGAGAATTTGCTGGCCGACGTGAAGGGGGCGCGGGCGGCCCTCAACGAGATCGAGAGCCGCCACCGCGAGCTGCTGCGCCTGGAGAGCCGCATCCAGGAGGTGCGCAAGCTCTTTGTGCAGATGGCAGTGCTGGTGGAGGAGCAGGCCGACACCTTGAACGTCATCGAGCTCAACGTGCAGAAGACCCTCGACTACACCGGCCAGGCCAAGGTGCAGGTGCGCAAGGCCGTGCAGTACACGAGGAAGAACCCCTGCCGGACCCTCTGCTGCTTCTGCTGCCCCTGCCTCAACTAGCCGGTGGGCCCCCGCCGCCGCACCCCGCCGCACCCCACCGCACCCCACCCCACCCCTGACGGGAGTGGCCGGGAAGCGCACCGGGGAGGATTTGGGGGACCTCTGCACAGGGGCGAGCTGCCCCAGAAGTCTAGGGCCTTCTGTCCTTAGAGCAAGAAGCATTCTGAGGTGCGAGAATTCCAACCCAGCTTGTGTTGGGGAAGGTGGCGGATGCCATCCGGTGTCTCTTCAGTGAGGACAGACACCTGCCGGAGTTGTGCGAGGTCATATGGCACGCGGCACCCTGAGGCTGTAAGCTTGCTGTAGGCTAGATGCCCAAGGCTTGCTTCCTAACAAAACTCTAGGAGGAAGTCGGTTCTGTATTGGCGGATAGTATGAACGCATTATCAAGACTTAAATTCATTTACTTTATCCTGAAAGTCCCTCGGTTCTGTTCAAGTTCACATGACATTGATCTTGGAGAAAACCGTACCTCTTCCATGTCTGATTCTTCATCTGGCTTGTCCTGTGAGATTCCTGCCTAGAGGTATACCTTTTATCTGCTCACCTCCCCTACTTACTAAAATCACATTTAACAAACTCATTATTTCCTTATATCTTTCACTTTTAGTATCTCCCATCACAGTATATTTTGGATTTTTTCCAAATACTTTTAAGCACTGAGTTTTGAGCAACCATTCAAATTGAAGTATATTGTCAGTCAGCCATGTTTTGTATATTTTTCATAAATGTAATACAAATGCACATAATTATATAAATGTAAAGGACTAATACTAACACATGTACATAATGACCAATTGGTTTGACTGGACTTTTGTAACTATGGTCTATAAATATTAACAGCAACACATTTTTACTGATCATTGGTGTTGGTTTGCTTGTTTTGAGTTTATCTCACTCCCATCTCCATAGTCACGGTTCTATTTTGAACCATTCTGTGTTGGTTATGGTGATAGAGACAGATGTTAAAGGCTAAAATGCATAAAGAACTGGAGATAATAAAATAGCATTCTTGGAAATACTACTTTTGTTTTACTGTGGGACCATTCCTTTCATGTACTGAAATGGAGTAATTTAAAATAAAATAATCATGTTTTTCAATTCAGCCTAATAAACATTACATTATAATATCCCCTTTGTGTATTTATATCTTGACCATTTAAACCTTAATTTGCTTTTTCAGTTATTAATCTTAAAAATTCTTCTACTAGCTGCATGAGACTGCAATATCTGGATGGAACTCTGAATAGAAGGGGAAAAAATGAAAAAGAATTCACTTGTGGGTGTCCTGCTTTCTCTCCTGAGTTAGTTACAGTAGTTCACAAATCATCAGGTTTTAGAGATTTGGTTTTGTTTGCAAACTTTGTGACGCCCTTACCCACAATTACCGTATTTCCTGTCTTCCTTCTGAGTCAACTGTTAACCATTTTCAGTCATTATTTACTAAATGAGCAAGTTTACTCAGCAAAGTTCTTGAGTCCTTCAAACAGTGAGATTTTAAAAGGAGTGGAAAGAAGAGCATGTGGACTCTTTGAAACTCACTGATGAACCTGTTTGTGGCCATGAAAATCTAGCCTTGCACCTAATTTTAATTTCATGGTTAAATATGAGAATTATGGAAGCCAAGTTCCACCTGGCTCCTCTCAGATTTCTCCCAATTTCTTTCTCAGCTAACCCGATGGATATGTTTCACTTTTAACCAAATTCCTTTACCCTAAAAAGAAAAAGTCTTCACACAGCTCCATTGTTAGGTCTTTCATTGTACAGAAGTGATATTGCGAATATAGACCACGAGCTAGTTTCCCTGAGAGAGAAGAGTTCATGAATTTGACGTCTTTAAACCCATAGAGCATTTTCTTTGCCTAGAACCAGTTATAAAAGTAAACGAGTTTGCACACTCTGTGTATTTTTTAATTTTCCACATTTCACATTGGACAATTAAGTAAAGACAACTTTAATTTAGTAAGAGACTAGTGAACTGCTGCCTGTGACAAGGTAAGAATTTTTCTTCCTGCTTTTTAGTAACTCTCTTGAGTGTTGCATAGTAGTTAAGAGCACCAATTCATGACCTCTGTTCAGTTTAAATCCTGACTCTGCCACATACTAGCTGCATGATTTGGGCACAGTACTTAACCTGTTTGTGCCTCAATTTCCTTATCTGTAAAATCGACATAATAAGGCCTACTTCATCTAGTTGCTGTAAGAAGTAAAGGCCACCTGTGTTTATTATTATTATTACATAGCTTTTTGATAGACTGAGCTGTTACTTAGTAAGTTCATAGTTATTAACTTCTGAGGAAAAACAAATGCTTATTTTTCTGCTGATAGTCTTTAATAAAATGGAATAAAGAAACCAAGACCTATCTTCTTTGAATTTTAGGGCTTATTTTTCTACAACAACAACAACAACAAACATTTTCACTGTGGCATTTCTATTCTTTTTATATCCAAACATGTTCTGAAAAAGTATTAGATTTTCCGCTCAGTTAAACAGGAAGCAGCTGTTCTGTTCAATTTGGCAAGTATTTTCCTCTGATCTTCCCAAGCTGTGAGTCAGAAAGTCCCAGAAAGTGTTCAGTTTGGAGACCAGGTCACAGCAGACTAAAGGGAAGGGATCAGTTGGCTTTTCCCACATCCTGCCCTGTTTCCCTGAGGCCCTTCCTGGCTCTGACTGCCATGCCAGACAGTGTGTGAAATGCTGGCTTTTCTCTTTGGAAAGCGTACTCCAGTGCCACCAAGAGGTGCTATAGAGTTGGCTTTACAAGCCCACGATGCTCTCTTGGCAAACTCTGAAAGTTGACCTTGGGCAAGAAGAAAATTTTGTGGCAAAGCTACTAATTTCATCCACTAATATCAGTTAATGTACAGAATGGAAGAACCAGTCATGAAGAACAATAGATCCTTCAGGGGCTAGAGGTGGAAATCCATTTTCTAATGCTATTTTGACATATGCAGTGACTCTTTCTAACTAGCTAAATGCCAAACCTTACAGTCACGGCCACAGATTATATGCAGTGACAACTCCAGAAATATCAGAAACAAGAGAGATGCTCACCTAGGATGCATCAGTATCCAGGATAGAATGAGTTCAAATTTTTAAAAAGCTGATCAATAATTCACAAGTGCTTGAACTGTGACATCATAGGAGTAAGTTTATGGCCTTTCAAGATAACATCTTCCAAAGAAAACAGTGTTCTTCTTGCACCTGTGTTTCAGATTTATTTAAAAACAGTCCCAGTGCTTTACAACTGAATGTCACATGCACATATTTTTCAGGCTCTACGATATAAATTCCTATCTTGACAAGAAACTACTGAAGATTGTGTATGGCTTAAAAATAATAAAATATGGTAACTGTAGTCTTGGATTTTATGTATAAATCCCACCATTCTATTTTCCACCATCAGACATATTTCCACTCTTGTCTGAAATACACAAGGTATAGAGCATGCAGTTCACTCATTTGTAATCAGGATGATAGTCTGAAACATCCAATTGCAATAGAAATAACAGTTGACTTGCTTTTGATAGCCAGAATTGAAAATCCTTGCAATTAATAAATTGGGGCTATTAGAAACAAAATTAATAGGATCTAGAATGCAACCTCACCATCATTAAATATTGAGCATCTTTATTACCAACATGTGTTATAGGGGAAGGATGAGATGGCCTTGTATACTGGAAGCTTTTGTTTTGAAGATTATATATATATACTGGTAAGAAAGAAAGCTTTCTGACCTGATGATCTGGGTGAGACTCCATAGGATGCTTTTAAACCAGTGATACCCGAAAAACTAAGAAGTTAGAAACAACTCCCCAACACTATAATTTTCTAATTCTTTTTTTCTTTTTTTAAGTAGGCTCCACGCTGGGCGTGGATACAGGGCTTGAACTCACAACCATGTGATCAAGACCTGAGCTGAGATCAAGAGTCGGACACTTAACCGACTGAGCAACCCACACAGGTGCCCCTCTAATTCTTGATATTTATTTTGAAAGTATTTTTATACCCCCATTTTAATTATAAGCATCATTTAGCCACTTCTTGACCTCTTCCATTTTTCCTGATCTATACCTATCTCTACATATTCAGGGTCTTACTTACAGCCCCTCTTTAGACATATCCTTCCCTCTGAATCCAGGTATCCCATAATATTCTGTAGTAGATACAAATAACAGAGCATGAACATTAATATCTGTCTCCTTATCTCTCTGTTTTCAGATGGGCCCAGCTATTTGCATGTACTTCGATTTGCTTCCCAAACAGAGAAGCTCTCAGAGCCATTTCACAGGAACACACATGCAATGCATTTGTTTTGAAATTTCTATGTCAGGATCTTTACACTTTGTAAGTGTGGTCTCCAGTTATGCTCCCCCTCCCCTTTCCTGTTACCTCCTGCAGATCTTGTATTCACACCTGGGGATTTGTTCTAAGCCACCATAAATCTGTTATGGACTGAGGCAGGGAAAGAAGAAGGAATGAGTCAATATCCACACCTATCAAAGCTCACTGGCTGCGGCGTAGTGCCTGTTTTCTGAGTGTTCTTGCAGATGGATGGTGCCTCACAGCTGTTCTATACTCATCCCCTCTCTGCTTCTTTGTTTTGTTTACTGCGTGTGTGGATTTTACACCTTCCCACCCGATGGTCTTGTTTCTGTTTGTTTGCTTGCTCTGATTCTGCAACCTGACTGCTGTCCATCTGCAAGTTTTTCTGGCTGTTTTTTTCACCCTGATCTTCCACTTCTGTACACTGCTGGCACTACCCTCAATCTGACCACACTTCGCTCAAAAGTCATCCCATCTCACAACAGGTAGACAATGAAACCCACTGGTGTAACACCTGTCAGTTTAGAGGGTGCTTTGATCTCATTTCCCACCCCCCCCATGGTAATCCTGTGAAGTAGTATTACTGTTTCATTTTTTCTAAGAGGTGGGAACTGAGAATGCAGTCCTCTAATAGTTGACAAAGTTATGTATTTGTGAGTCTGTTTCTTACTCTCATATTGCTAAGCTTCTCTCTGCACATTCACACTGTCATCAATCTAGGAGCATAAATTGCATGAAGGGAATATGCATTTTCCTTGACTGATCTCTGTAACATTAGCAAAACCAGCTCTTCCCTTGGCTTCTGGCTCTGCATTTTTTTTCTCCTACCTTTAGCTCCCTCTTCTTCATCTCCTTTACAGGTGTCTCTCCCTCTTCCCAGCCTTCATTGTGAAGTCTTCATCCAAGGCCAACTTCCCTGAGCTATTTCTTTCACTCTGAAGTTTTCAGATGCCACCTTTCTAAACGCTAATGGTTTCCAGATCTGTACCTACAGCCCTGATTTTTCAACTGAGGCTGAAGTCTGTACATCCAACCACCAGCAAACATTTGTAGTTAGATGTCCCACCAGAGCTTCTAATGCTAGGGTCCCTGCCATCTTCCCTGTACCCAGTGCCTCCTGCTCATCCTATCCTGCAGGTGACACCATCCATCACTTTCTACCCCACAGACCAAACCGGCACCCTGCTGCAGCCCCTGTCTCTGTCCCACTTTGCCTCCCCTGGAATTCACATACTTCTCTTACACACATGGCCACCTGCCCAGGCCAGACAATCATCCCTTCCTGCCTCAGTTACTTTAGGAGCTTCTAACTAGTCTCTGGTTTCTAGTTTTGCCGCCTTAATTCAATTTCTATATTACAGTCATAGCGCTTTTTCTTTTTTCTTTCTTCTTTCTTTCTTTCTTTCTTTCTTTCTTTCTTTCTTTCTTTCTTTCTTTCTTTCTTTTCTTTCTTCTTTCTTTTTGTCATTACTATGCTATGCTGGGATTATTTTTTAATTGTGGTAAAGTATATATAGCATAATATTTACCCTTTTAATCATTTTAAAGTATCCAATTCAGTAGTATGAAGTTGTTGTTGTGCCCCCAATCTCCAGAACTCTCCTCATCGGGCAAAATTGAAACTTTGTACCCATTACACAACATGTCCCCATTGCCCCCTCCTCTCAGCCCCTGGCAACAACCCTTCTATCTTCTGTCTCCATGAGTCGACTACTCTATGTGCCTCATGTAAGTGGAGTCATATATAGTATCTGTCCTTTTGTGACTGGATAATTTCCCTTAGCGTAATGTCCTCAAGGTTCATCCATGTTGTAACCTGTGTCAGAACTTTTTTCCTTTTTATGGCTGAATAATACTCCCTTGGATATGTGGCTGCATTTTGTTTCTTCATTCACCAGTTCGTGTCCTTAGTCGGCTTAGCTTCTGACGGTTGCCCCTTGCTGTTGGCCTAAGGATTCCAGCCCCACCAGCTTCTTCAGCCTCACCCCTCCCACTGTTGGTCCCATCCACATTCTTCTCCAGCTCTTGCCATCCCTGTGGGCTGTTCCTCTACCTGGACAACTTCCCAGGATTTGTCTCCTGTGTTAGTCCAGGTGCTCTGAGAAGCCTGATTCCAGGAAGGGATGAAACATGCAAAACTTCTGTTCAGGGAGAAGTGTTAGAGAGAAATGGAGAGAAAATCACGCCTGCCTTCGGGTCCCTGCAGCGCTGCATTGTGGAGGGCGGCCAGGGCCTGGGTAGAAATGCATGGCTTCTAGCACCCAGCCCTCAGCTGCGCTGGTGCATCTGTGCAGTGCATTCCTCCGGCCAGTTTGCCCTTCTCTTCACCCAGCTACCTGTGCTTCCTCTGCTAGGCTGCATTTTGATTTTTAAGGGCAGACAATAGCACCTTAATTATTCTTTGATCTTAGTGTGTTGTATGGTATCTTTGGCTTCATAGTATTCAAATATTTGTGGTCTAAATGCAGAAACAGAAATATTCAGTCTGCTTTCTGTTATGGATGACTTTGTGTATACCTTTAAAAAATGTATTGGGGCTCAGTTGGTTGAGTGGTGGACTCTGTTTCTACTCAGGTCATGATCTCAGGGTCCTGGGATCAAGCCCTGAGTCAGGCTCCATGCTCAGCCGGAAGTCTGCTTGAGGATTTTTTTCTCTCCCTCTGCCCCTCCCCCACTCACGCTAGCTCTCGCTCTCTCTCTCTCAAATAAATAAATATTTTAAAAAATGTTTTTAGGGGATCCCTGGGTGGCTCAGAGGTTTGGCGCCTGCCTTTGGCTCAGGACGCGATCCTGGAGTCCTGGGATTGAGTCCCGCATCAGGCTCCTGGCATGGAGCCTGCTTCTCCCTCTGCCTGTGTCTCTGCCTCTCTTTCTGTATATATCTATCGTGAATAAATAGATAAAATCTTTTAAAAAATGTTTTTAAATAAAAATGTATTTTACGGCATAAAGCCCAATATCAAGTCTCCCTGCCCAGTGGAGGGTCTGCACAGGTGCTGGGCCCCCGGTGGGGGGTGGGGTGGGCAATGTCCTGGGAGTAGGGATAGAACTTGGCCAAAGGCGAGAGATAAGATTGGAAAAAAAACTGCATTAGGAAGAAACAGCTTCTCCAAAAGAATGGTCAATCTGAAAGGGCTGTGCAGAGAGACAATGAAGGTCTGAGTCACTGAGCAAAGCCAGCAGAACCAGGGGCAAACCCCCAGACAGGAATCAATGTTTCCAGGCAGAGTTTTATTAAAGGTACAGACTCCAGTTGGATGCAAAGAAACTTGTAAAACTACATTTCATTGGGAGGGAATTATTTTCTTTTTATTCTTCCAGTCATAGAAAACAAAGATTATTTTTTAAATTGGGGGACAAAATGTATCGGTTTGAGTTTCAACTATACACATACCTCTCTTCTGCGGCATCTAGTAGGGTAATTGCTGTGAAATACCTAGTTCCTGGCTCCTAGGCATGAAAGGCTGTTTCAGGGTGATGGCTTTGGACATCAGTCCTGAACTGTCCTCAATCCCTGAGGTCTCTCTATGTCTGAGGATGCCCTGAGAGGCCTCCATCCATTCTCCCAAGTATTTTAGGAAACATATACATACAGACTGCCTAGGGGCCGATAGTGCTTATTCAGTACAAAAATGTTCAACTGCACGTGTTCCATGAGAGAAATAAGAGCAAGGCCACTCCTTTCCCTGCAAGAGTTGAAGACCAAGGAAAGACTGCAATGACCCTAAACTGCCCTTCCTTTTATCTGTAGCTCTGCCCCCACTGAAGTGGGCCTGGCACATGTAATGCTGCAGGCCCAAGGTGCCTTCCAGCTGACGGCAGCTGGTGCTCCAGCTCTTTCTAAACACAGTTGGGGACCAAATCATGAAGAGAATCTCCAGGGGTAGACAGGATATACAAGGAATGTCACCCCCAGATAAAAAAGAAATTATTTACCCTTCTGTGACACAGGCAGGAATTCCTCTTGCAGCTAGGAATGTTTAACTAGTTCATTCTTTTGCCCTGCCCTGTGGCTTGCCCTGGTCTAATGCGCCCTTAAAGGGGCCGACCTGAGGCAGCACGACTTGTCTTCATAATCTACATCCCTATTTTGTAATGGGGTTCATGGAAGAAACCTGTCAAACCAGAAATGCTACAAAGTGGCAAGATGTTAAAACATGTACTCACCTAGGAGAAAGTAAAGCTGTCTGGGAAATGGAAGAAAGTGCCTGCTCTTTTAATGTGATAACTCATCATCAAGGGAGCTTCTGGGGCTTGGCACCCCGTGTTGGCTATTATCAATATTTGAAGTAACTCTGCAACAAGTTCACATTTCCAAAAAGTTAAATTAGCAAAAGTTGCCTTTCTTCATGCTGCTAAGTTTCAGTGCTAAAACGGACCAGCAGAAGAACATGCTCTGGGGGATGTGAACGTGGTATAGAGCAACCCTTCCCTTCTCGACAAGAGACAAAGAGGTTTATAGGAAATATTTTTGGAAGGAATTATCTAGAAGGGTGAATGAGTTTTAGATTGAAAATAAAAAGAAAGGGAGAAAGGATGACCCCTTCTTAATAGGAGGTGAGTCAGAAAGCAAGAGAACTGTGGACATCCGAAAGTGCAGAGTGGAATTGGGGGGGCGTGTCAAAGTGGACCAAAATTTAGAAGGGGGAAACTAAAAATACAAAAAAGTAGATTTTCCTGTGAACTAACCCGGTTAATCTTCATCGATGTACTAAAAAAGAGAAATTACAAGTCAAAGACTTACTTGGTTGGCAATGGTTACAACAAGAGGTTGGGTAGGCTTTCTTTTTTTCCTCCATGTAGGCCTTATGAGTACAGCTTGGTAAGATTGTGTACTTACTCTCTAATATAATTTTTGGGGGCTTAAATTCAATGTGGTAAGTGGGATGAAAATTTTGGAAATTTCTCAACACCTCAAGGTCTTTGTAGATTTATGATAAACCAATGCCTTTATATTAATTTGCATATTGATTTCTTTTCCTGTTATTATTATTTTTTGGTAAAAAAAAAAAAGAAAAATATCTGCCCATTCTCACAGTTTGATAGAATATAATATAATTTCCAACCCTTTCTTCATCCTACTATGGTGTCGTTGTTTAACAAAAAATAAAACTGAAAGAGAAGGATACTATTAAAGCCATTTAATTTATTGTTTCTTTGCTTGGTCTGCTTTTTCATTCAGAAGAAAAGTAAAAATATATATTTCCAGTTCTGAAATTTTCACGGTCTGAAAAACAAAGTTGATACTTGCAGTCTCTACCTCAAATGAAAACTTATGTAATTAAAGATATCTCACACAGCAATTGAACAACTGAATTACCTCCTTAAACTATATTGCAAAAACAAAAGGAAAAATTCATGCATTTAGATTTATATTACCAACTCCTTTGATTTATTTGACAGGAGAAACAGGCAATAATTTGCCAAAGGCCACATACCCTGTGTGGACTGGTTGACAGTATTTGCCTTCTCCACTGCTGCACATGCACACCACACAACCTTAATAAATCATCCCATGTGGTTAAGGCCACTAAGAAAAAGGAGGAGGGCAATCGTTGCTCCCCAGTGCTTAGTAGCATAAAAACACAGTTATCTCATATCTGTTTCAGGATCTTGGGTCAAATGAGTTAGCCCCACACTGACATGAGAAATGGCCTAGAAATCTGCCCTTGACTCTCTCTTCTCTATACATCCTTTGTGGGCAATATCATCCATCCCAAGGCCTTGCTGTCTCACAGTGGTGATTTCCAAAACTTTGTGGAGAGAAGACTGACCACTGACGGCTCCAGCAGCTCCCTTTAGTTTGCCTAACAAAGAGCAAATACACAGTCTCAGCTTCACCCAAGGGCCCCTAGCGCTGTCAGCATTAAGTAGGCAACCTCCCTGAGCAATTGGCATCCAAGCTAGACTCTTCCTTCTGCTTGTAAGACTGCTCTTATTCTCACCTTTGAAAAGTATTATTTTTGAGCAGTGGGACTCACCTCATAATGTATCCAGTTTGGTCCTGCAAAGGATACCATGGGATGATGCAAGACGACATGGATATCATTGTGGGGCTACCCCTCTCCTTGCACTTCTGGCCTGTACCATGACAGTGTGGTATTTGCCTAAGCCATTTACTCAACAATCTCTATCCGTAGCCTAGATCTGTCACCTGAGCTCCAGATTTTAATACCCTACTGTCTGCTTGCCTTCCCTTCTTGAATATTCCACGGATTCCTGAGACTCAGCATTCTCTCCTTCCCTATGGACCTCCTTCGGTTAATGGAATCATTATCTTCCCAGATCTAGAGGCAAAACATCAGAATTACCTTCACTCTCTATAACCATGTGAAATGAAATTTAAATTGTTGCCAATACTAAAAAGAAAGAGAGAGAGTGAGAGAATAATATTTGTGATTTGTGTAATCCAAAATGCACACCAGGTACTTGAGGTGTGGTGCGAAGGCTGCTACAATTTCCTGTCTGGACTTTCCTTTTTTTTTTTTAAGATTTTATTAATTTATTCATGAGAGACACAGTGACATAGGCAGAGGAAGAAGCAGGTTCCTCACCGGGAGCCCGATGCGGGACTTGATCCCAGGACCCCAGGTTCATGACCTCAACCTCTGAGCCACCCAGGTGCCCCCTGTCTGGATTTTCTTTTCTTTTCTTTTCTTTTCTTTTCTTTTCTTTTCTTTTCTTTTCTTTTCTTTTCTTTTCTTTTCTTTTCTTTTCTCTTTTCTTTTCTTTCTTTCTTTCTTTTTTTCCTGTCTGGACTTTCTTAACTGACCTAGTATGAAAGTGTTTCACATACAGGAATTGTATTTTTATTTATATTTAAATTGATATAATCCTTCATGTTATCGTAGTTGATCACTCAATAAATGCCTAGGGGCGCCTGGGTGGTGCAGTTGGTTAAGCATCCAACTCTGGGTTTCCACTTAGGTTGTGATCTTGGGGTCCAGAGATTGAGCCCCAGCCGGTCTCTGTCTCTGTGCTCAGTGGGGAGTCTGCTTGAGATTCTCTCCCTCTGCCCCTCCTTCAACTCACTCGCATGCTCACTCTCTCTCTCTCTCTCAAATAAATAAATAAATAAATAAATAAATAAATAAATAAATCTTAAATAGTCTACCAGGTGCAGATGTGATATTAATTAATTTGGGTTTGAACTTTTACACATATTTCTTTTACATACATAAACTACCCAGGACAGTTTCTGCAGGCCTGGTATCCCAGCATCATATTTAATAGCTCCTTTTTTCATTTTCACAAGTTGTCTGGGTTTGGATGACAAATTATATGGTCATCCACATTTATCAGATATATAATCTGGGTATCACCTTGCTTGGCATTCTCTAAGCTGACCCTGCCCTATAACATCTAACCAGTTTAGGGGCAGCTGGGTGGCTCAGTCACTTAAGTGTCTGCCTTCGGCTCAGGTCATGATCTCAGTATCCTGAGATCAAGCCTCCTATCGGCTCCCTGCTCAGGGGGTTGTCTGTCTCTCCTTCTGCCTCTTCCACTTCCCCTCCTTTCCCCTCTCCCTGCTTGTGTGCATGTTCTCACTCTCTCTCAAGTAAATAAAGTCTTAGAAAGTAAAATTAAATCTAACCAGTTTAATCTGAGCCCCCCATTCTGAGTAAGTGCAGGAAGACCCAGCCTTTTGTTAGATTGACCTTCTCCTTGGTGTGAAGCCCATGGAGACTGAGGATGTAGCCTTTCTTTCCTTACTGCTTCTTCCCAAGGCTATTTTTCTCTAGCCAAAAACACAAAGTAGAAGAAATATTCCTGGGATCCCTGGGTGGCTCAGCAGTTTAGCGCCTACCTTTGGCCCAGGGCGTGATCCTGGAGTCCCAGGATCGCATTCCACGTCAGGCTCCAGGCATGGAGCCTGCTTCTCCATCCTCCTGTGTCTCTGCCTCTCTCTCTCTCTCTCTCTATCATGAATAAATAAAAAAATTTTTTTTAAATTAAGAGTAAAAAAAAAGAAATATTCCTAAGGACAAATGAAAACTTTAAAGTAAAATAACACAAGGAAGGGAGAAAATTAAGAAAAACTAAAATGTAGAAATTAAAATATAAGGGCTAAACTACACATGTAGTGAAAACAAGCTGTTAAAAGATCCAATGGTCACATTTAACTATAAAATAAAAAATTAAAGCTACCATATGTAAAATAAAATAAAAATACAAACATAGAGTCAAAAAATTCTCAACTAAACTAGAAATAAGGAAACATTCAAAAGAATGAAAATGCAATAATATTCTTAATGGAAATATAAAGACAATGTGGGGAAGACAAGATAAAAGCTGAACACTTAAAGGCTCAAGAACTAAAATAGGAATGAAGGAAATTAGATAAAATGAATGAAATGAAGTAACACATGTACAACGCTTCTCACAGTGAAGCACTGTTGACAGAGTGCTCCATCAAACAAAATTAGTCTCTAATAAAGTTGGAAAACAAAAGATGAGATGGAAAAGAGGGGAGAAGGGAGTAAAGAGCCCCAGTGAAACAAGCTGAGTGCCTGGCAAAATTCCCACTGAGCCTTCTCAGTAGTTGACTCCTGGATAGCTGGGAGATAGGAGGCACAGGGGATACAAGCTTTCTTCCCATGGTCGTTGTCCCATGTCCCCTGTCTCCTCTCATGTCTTTATGTATCTATGGCCCAGAGCTGTCTGAAAGAGCTTCGGCACAATTTTGGGAGAGAGTCAAGGTTGGTTAACTTCACACATGCTTAGCCACCAACTCTGTTTTTGAAATCCAGAAGAATAGCATGCTCAGGTATCTAAAAGTGTCTGGCAAGTATGTGGTAATCCCCAATGTAAGCAAACAGATGGCTTTGCATGCTCACCTTCAGATGAGTGGATATATCCTAGTGTTGACGCTATTTAGTGATAACATGTTATGATCACTAATTTAAATAATAATGAAAATCTGTGCTATATTTCTTCATAATATAATTGAGATAAAAAATGGGTTTTAAAGTAACCTGGATGTTGAAGCATTTAACTGATATTGAAATAAGAGGGTGTTATACTGATGTTGTAGCAATCAAAACAATATGGTATTGGCACAAAGATAGACACATAGATCAATGAACTGAACAGAGAGCCCAGAAATAAACCTATGCTTTTACCGCCAATTAATCTATGACAAAGGAGGCAAAATATGCAATGGAGAAAAGACAGTATCTTCAATAAATGGTGCTGGGAAAACTGGACAGCTGTGTGCAAAAGAATGAAATTGGACCACTTTATTATACCATACATAAAAATAAAGTCAAAGTAGATTAAAGACCTAAGTGCAAGACTAGAATTTATAAAACTCCTAGAAGAAAATATAGGCAATCATTTTTCTGACATTGGTAGTAGAAACATTTTTCTAGATATGTCTCCTCAGGCAAGGAAAACAAAAGCAGAATTAAACTGTTGTGACTATACCAAAATTATAAGCTTTTGCACAGTGATGAGGCAATCTACTGAATGGGAGAAGATATTTGCAAATGATATAGTTACGAAGGGGTTATATCCAAAATATATAAAGAATTTGTATGATTCAACACCAAAAAAAATCAAATAATCTGGTGAAAACTGGGCAGAAGATCTCAATAGACACTTTTCCAAGGAAGATGTACCAATGGTCAACAGTCTAATGAAAAGTTGCTCAATATCACTAATCATCAGGGAAATGCAAATCCAAAGCACTATGAGACATGACTTCACATCTGTCAGAATGGCTGAAATAAAAAAGATAAGAGATGACATGTTGCTGGAGAAAAAGGAACACTTCTTGTGTGCTATTAATGGGAAAGCAAACTGGTGCAGCCACTGCGGAAAACATGATGAGTTTCCTCAAAAAAATTAAAAATAGAATTACCCCCCCCCCCAAAAAAAAAAGAATTACCCTATGATCCAGTAATTTCACTACTGGATAGTTACTCAAAGAATAGGAAAACACGAATTTGAAGTTATATACACACCCTTATGTTTATTGCAGTATGATTTACAATAGCCAAGATACAGAAGCAACCCATCGATGAATGGATAAAGCCGTAGTATATAGGGATGCCTGAGTGACTCTGGGTGGCTCAGCGGTTTGGCGGGGCTGCCTTCGGCCCAGGGCGTGATCCTGGAGACCCGGGATCGAATCTCACATCAGGCTCCCTGCATGAAGCCTGCTTCTCTCTGCCTCTCTCTGTATCTCTCATTAATAAGTAAATAAAATCTTTAAAAAAAGACATAGTATATATACAATGGAATATTTCTCAGTCATAAAAGAGAATAAGATCTTGCCATCTGCAACAACATAGATGGATCTAGAGAGTATAATGCTAAGTAAAATAAGTCAGACAGGGAAAGACAAATATCATATGATTTCATTCATATGTGGAATTTGAGAAACAAAACAAATTAACAAAGAAATTTAAAAAGAGGCAAACAAAAAAACCAGACTCCTAAATATGGAGAAAAAAAACTGATGATTGCCATAGGGGAGGTGGGGGAGGGGGGCGGTGCGCAGGGGATGAGTAAAATAGATGAAGGAGATCAAGAGTACGTTTATGATGAGCACAGAGTAACGTACAGAATTGTGGATTCATTATATTGTATACTTGAAATTAGTATCACTGCATGTTAATTCAATATTTCAATAAAAATAAAATAAGATAAAAGAAAAGGAAAGGAAAGGGGGAAAAAAAAGAATAGGTCTAAAAGTAACCTGGACTTTGAAGCACTCAACTGAATAGAAGAGTGTTAGAATGATGCGAGGAAGTCGAAGATTTCTGGTAAAGTGAAAGTAAAGATTCTCTTAAGGACAAGACAGACCAATCTCACAGAGGAAGACATAGACATGGCCAACATGCATATGAGAAAATGTTCTGCATCACTTGCCATCAGGGAAATACAAATCAAAACCACAATGAGATACCACCTCACACCAGTGAGAATGGGGCAAATTAACAAGGCAGGAAACAACAAATGTTGGAGGGGATGCGGAGAAAAGGGAACCCTCTTACACTGTTGGTGGGAATGTGAACTGGTGCAGCCACTCTGGAAAACTGTGTGGAGGTTCCTCAAACAGTTAAAAATAGACCTGCCCTACGACCCAGCAATTGCACTGTTGGGGATTTACCCCAAAGATACAAATGCAATGAAACGCCGGGACACCTGCACCCCAATGTTTATAGCAGCAATGGCCACGATAGCCAAACTGTGGAAGGAGCCTCGGTGTCCAACGAAAGATGAATGGATAAAGGAGATGTGGTTTATGTATACAATGGAATATTACTCAGCTATTAGAAATGACAAATACCCACCATTTGCTTCAACGTGGATGGAACTGGAGGGTATTATGCTGAGTGAAGTAAGTCAGTCGGAGAAGGACAAACATTATATGTTCTCACTCATTTGGGGAATATAAATAATAGTGAAAGGGAATATAAGGGAAGGGAGAAGAAATGTGTGGGAAATATCAGAAAGGGAGACAGAACGTAAAGACTGCTAACTCTGGGAAACGAACTAGGGGTGGTAGAAGGGGAGGAGGGCGGGGGGTGGGAGTGAATGGGTGACGGGCACTGGGGGTTATTCTGTACGTTAGTAAATTGAACACCAATAAAAAATAAAAAATAAAAAAAAAAAAGGACAAGACAGACCTTAGGCGGAGGCACACACAATAATTTACACACCTATTTAAATACAAGAAGACAAGTATGCCCTCAGGAGAGAGGTTTATCTAAGAGAAAGAGGTAAATGATAAGAAATCAAGCCAAAGGTGGGGAATCAATTGAGGAAGCAGCTTCTAAAGAATACTTAGAGCCCTTCCTGCATTCCACACATACTGTAGGAACCCTCAGGAATGCTTTGGCTCAGGAATGCTTTGGCAGAAACCCTACTGTGATAACTGAGACTCTAAAACCCGAGCCTGCCTCAGATCACGCAGCTCTAGTGTGCGTTCAAGAAATTGGGGTGGGCACGTGAATCTGCATTTCTAACAACTTCCCATGTGGTCCAGATACTCTGAGAGCCACTGGCTTACTTTTAAAGACATGAAGTTCATTTTCTTGTATAAGAAGCAGATTGGAGGTGTGTGGTTTCTGGTTGGCTGTGGCTTACTAAGGTCTTTAAGGGCAAGCACTCTTTCTAATTTACCCTTCTGACTTCTTGTACCTTCATGGTCACAGTATGGCTAACACGGCTCCAGTTATTTCATCTTCACACCAGCTCATTGAAGGCAAAGAGAAAAAGAGAGGGAATGGCACAAGCTTTTACTTCCCCAGGCTTTGTTTTTTTATTCCAGAAAGGACATCTGTTTCAGAATCCCCAGCCAACTTCCCTTATCTCTCATTGGCCAGAACTGGATCGCTTACCCACTTTCCCCCTTAACCCTGCCACAGATTCATTATTGGTAGAATGGATGATGTAATAATAATCACTGGCTTAGACCAATAGCAATTTGTCCCCTGAGACGGGGGGAGGCATTTACATTGCCTGAAATAAAAGTGGGAATGGCTCTTCAGAAAGTAACAAATATTAGGGCACTTGGATGGCTCAGCCAGTTGAGTATTGGACTCTTGATTTCGGCTCAGGTCATGATCTCATGGTCGTGGGATCCGCTCAGTGTCGGTGTCAGGCTTTGAGTTCAGCAGAGTCTTCTTGAGATTCTCTCTCCTTCTCCCTCTGTGTCCCCCTCTCTTCCTCTCCCTCCCTTTCTCTGAAATCAATCAATCAATCAAATCTTTTAAAAACGTAACAAACATTGACTAGCACCCCATAGGAACCTACCTCCAGCCAACCTTCTAGCTGGATATTTTGCATACATTAATTCACTGAATTCTCACATTTCTCTGAAGTAGACATTCCCATTTTATAGGTGAGGAAACTGAAACTGGAGGGGTTAGGCATTTTGCTCACATGGCTAGGAAAAATTTAGAATTTGAACAAGGTCCACCGATTCCATAGTCTAAACAGTACCTTTACATTATGATGTGCTGCTGCCTCTTGTTTTAGCTATAGCTCAGAAAAATCGTTGCTATCATAATGACAACCCTTGATTATGGGCAGAAAGACTGATTTATATTTTGCTTACTATATAGGATATATGTGTACTCTATTTCACAAGATTTGAGACAAAAATTTAAATCTTTGTGTTCTTAAACAGGAAATCCTGTCACCAAGAATAATGTATCCCTAATGATAGGACATAGCTTAATTTTTATGATAATAAACAAGATCCAGCAGAGTGAGAAGGATACTTCTAAAAGTCTAATTTGGAACTTCCCAAGTTTTTTTTTTCCCACTCATATTTGCAGGAAAGTCTAACTTATACTTCTTCATTTCACCTACAATTAGATGTGAGGTGGGAAGGGAGGATTTCTGTGGAGGAGGATTAGGCAGATAAAGGCATCATGGGAAAGGCAGGAGAGAGAGAGAGAGAGAGAGAGAGAGAGAGAGAGAGAGAGAAAATGGCTTAGCATCTTCAAGGGACAAGAGGTCCCAACTTGTATGACAGGGATTTCAGGGGTTGTGGAAAGGGGTTACACATGCTGCTTTAACTTTTACAACGTCAATCTGGGGCCACCTGTGTGGCTCAGTCTGTTAAGCAGCTGCCTTCAACTTAGGTCATGATCCCAGGGTCCTGAGATTGAGCCCCACTCTGGCTCTCTGCTCCGTAGGGATCCTGCTTCTCCCTCCGCCTACTGCTCCCTCTGCTTGTGCTCTCTGTCAAATAAATAAATAAAACCTTTTTAAAAATGTGAATCTGTTTTAGGAAAGATATTTTCATTCCGAAAAAATAAAGACAGAGAGAGAAGGAAGGGTAGAAGCCACAGGTCCAAGGATTCCGGGGGAAAACTGAAAGTGAATGGGTGTACTTGGAAAGTATGGGTAATCCATTCAACAGCTTGAGAGCAAATGGAAAGAAGAACGTTGAATGTTTGCAAAGGGGTCAACAAGATGATTCTTTTAGAATATATATATATATATGAAAAAATATATGCTCATGAATACATCATCAAAGCTAGAAAAACTAGCTAATATATATGTGTATTAGTCATCTATTAGCTGCATAAAAGTAACATAAAACTTAGCAGCTTAAGACAATAAATATTATCTTACATAGTTTCCGAGGGCCAGGAAATCAGAGCTTGGCTGGTGGTTCTGGTTCAGGGTCTCATAATTACAGGGTGGTAGTCAAGATGCTGGCCAGGGCTACAGTTATCAGAAGGTTCAACTGGGAGGGAGGATTCATTTCCAAGCTCGCTCACGTGGGATCTCAGTTCCTTGCTGGCTGCTCTTTACCCTGTGGGCCTCTCAAGGGGCTGCTCATGACAGGACTGCTGGTTTCCACCAGAGGGAGTGATCCAAGGGAGAGAAACCAAGACATTGGCAGCATTGCCTTTTGATGACCTACCTAGTCTCTGAGGTTGCATATCACTTCTGTTTTATTCTATTTTTTAGAAACGAGTTGCTAGATTCAGCCCTCTGAAAGGGAAGCTCCATCTCTTGAAGGGAAGAGTGTCAAAGCATTTGTGAACATATTTTTAAATCACAAAAAAAATACATGGAGCACATCATGGCTCAAATAAACACACGCGCACAGTGAAAAATACTTTAAACAGAGTAAAACATTTGCCCATAAGAAGTATGCCAAATGCAATTTCCTGAACAGGAAGCCATTTCAATGTTGCAAAATTTGTCTTAATATTGTCATCTGCTTTCTAATATTGTCAGTTGTAACAAATGTCACTGCATAGTGCTTTTCACATTTTGTTCCAACACTCAAGTGGATATTTGTCATGCCTTGCAGTTGCCAGCATCTTTTGAACACCCTTCTTATGTTTGGGGAATGTCTTCCATTTTAAGGCCTGCTTCCTAAGGTAGAAGCCAGAATTCTGCCTCCTAATCTTCCTTGTGGCGAAGACCTCGCGATGGGACTTGTGTTCCTCCAACCGGAGAGTCCTAGGAAGAATGTCAATTTGGCGAGGGCAGCATGGCCCAGAAACCAGTTTCCAGTAAAGAGGAAGGAAAGGACTCCAGTGATGGACTTACACCTTGGCTTTTTCATCTCGGGATTCTGCTTTCTCGGGTTGGCTTTATTCCCAGATCCCGGTCTCCATGTAATACTCCTAGTGCTCCACTACACTATCTCAGTTTATCAATCTCAGAGTTTTCATGAACTATTGCTTCATTAAAACAAACAAACAAACAAACAAAACTTGGTAGCACAAAACAATAACATTTTTATGCTGCCCATAGATTCTGTGAGTCAGAAATTGGGAAAGGATCCAGTAGGGACAGCTTGTCCCTGCCCCATGATCTGGGTCCTTAGTTGCTAAGATTCAATGGCTGGGTCATTTGATGGCTGCGTGCTGGCATCACCTGAGGGCTCATTAATTTATATTTGCAGCAATTAATATTGACTGTTGGTCAGGGTTGTTGGTTGGAAAACCTACATGTGGCTACTTGGGCTTTGTCACAGTATGGTGACTGGTTTCCAAGCGTCCCAAGAGAACAAGGTGAATGACCTCAGAAATCACATAGCACCATTCTGCCACAGACGCAAGGCTTCCCAGTTTCAGTGGGAAGAACATAGACACTGTGTTTTGATGATACATGTGTCAACATCGCAGTGGAAGAAGATGTCACATGTGGAGTGGGAGATACTGTGGTCCTCTTTGGAAAAAGACAATTCGCTACATAGCAGATTGAAACTTGTCTTCTCCAACACCTCAGAGTTACCTGTAACTCTGACTAGACTGACATGTGTTCCAAGGCCATCCTTAAGCAGTGGCTCAAAGATACTTAATATAATCTCAAGGCTGCAGGAGAGGCACTTCTAAGGGGTACCCTACAGTGCAGCAGTGTTGTTCAGAACCGTTTTATACTAGAGGCTTCTTGGAAGCTAAGTCTGGGGTTAAATAAAAATATCCTTCAAATAGTATATTCCCATGTTCCAGAAGATGATTGAGGATTTGACGGCTGCATGGTGGTGAAGCTGTATATTGGCCTTGAGGTGCCGCCAGCAGGTCTAGGAGGCATCTTGTTATATCTGAGTGAGTCTGTAACTGGGCTTCTATACTTGAAAATGGTGATGTAAACACTTGCTATGCAGAGTTGTTTAAAAAGTCAAGTTAGACAATATATGTAAAGAGCTTAGAGCAATGACTGCCCCACAGTGACCACCTAGTGCATTATTTTATTACCATTTTAAGTACTCTGAAAGCCCAATTTTATGAGATCTGAAGCCTCTTGACAATCTGGTGCAGTAAGATGGAGATGGCAGTAGTAGGAAGTGATCCTGTGTCATCGCCCCACGGATGCCTCCACATCCGGCAGAAGAGAAGTTCCCCTTCTTTCCCCGCCTGAGCGGGCAGCAGCTGAGGCACTGCCTGCGCCTGGCCGTCGTGCTCCTGCGGGGAGCCAGGCCTCGTGCTCAGCAGGAGGGACCCCGCGAGGCTGGGACCTCCCGATGTTAGGTGGCCACGTGAGCAGGATGCCGAGCCACCGGCTGTCAGCCTGGGGCTCTCGGGGTCGGTCGATGCGCTGGGCTGACCCCAGGCCAGGGCCAGGCCCCCGGGGACCACCCGGGTTGGAGGAGGCGGCGGGGCCGGTGAGGAGCCGGTCGGGGCGGTCCCCCGGTCAGGTGCACTCGAGCCGTCCGCAGGACGATGGAAGCTCTTGGTCAGAGACAGCCGCCTGCACCCTAGGCGCACGGACGTGGCTGCCAGGTGGAGCTGTCCCCAGGCTCCCCGACGCTGCAGGACGCCCAGGCCTTGGCTCTGTGGAGGATTCGAGGTCCCGCGTGGTGGGGAATGGCAGCCCGGAGGTGACGGGACAAACCGAGTCTCCCGTGCACGGAATGGAGGGAGAGCGTTGCAGCAACAGTGCAGAGAAGGTAAAGGTCCAGGAGCACAGGCGGGTCGTGGGGACGCCGGCGGCCCTCGGTGCCTCGGAGGCGGTGCAGCAGCAGGTGCGGGGCGCGCAGCCGGCGGGGAGGCCGCTGCACACTCCCTGCCTCCGCCGCGGCGCCGGACACACGCCGCTTTCTCCGAAGCTTCCTTCCCGCGCCGCTGGCGAGGAGGGGCGGCCCGCAGGCCCGCGGGTCCAAGCACCCGGCAGCTGCCCGCGCAACTCACTCCCCCGAGATTTAGTCTCTTTCGAATAAAACAAACCAAACCCCACCCGCTGGGCCCCCGCCCTGCACCCCGGGCCCCCCGCGCCTCCCAAACGCGCCGCTAACAGCCGCCAAGTTGACGCGCGTGTTTGTTTCCCGCGCCCGCGCACGCCGAAACCGAAAGCAGGGGCGGCGGCGCGGGGGTGCGGCCCGGATCGGAGCGAGCCTCGCCGCGAGCCTCGGAGCGCCGGCCCCGGCTGCAGTTGCCCTCGCTGCCGCCGCGGGCCGGGGGCAACAGTGAGCTGCGGCGGCGGCGGCGGCGGCGGCGGCGGCGGCGGCGGGAAACCGAGGCTCCGGCGGGGAGGTCGCTCCAGCTCGGCAGGCGAAAACCGGGGAGGCGGCAGCGAAGGATCCTCAGAAATTCTTGAGGGAGGGAGCGAGGACGATGGGATACAGCTTGTAGGAAGAGCGAAAAGCAGACCGTTCGCCTGTACCAGGATGGCCGAGTGGTTAAGGCGTTGGACTTAAGATCCAATGGACAATGTCCGCGTGGGTTCGAACCCCACTCCTGGTAGATGTTTGGTTTTGCTTTTTTTTTTCACCTAAACTTCTCATTTGCTTTTTGAACATAAATTTCACCGGGCACGCCACGCCTCGGGCCCCAGGATTCCGCCTTCTTGCTGGCAGAGACGCACCCTGTCCCCCCACCCCCGCGACGCGAACACGCCGCGCGGCCTCGCTTCCCGCGGGCGGGAGACGACGCGGCGGTCGGGTTGCGCGAGGGCGGGCCGCGGACTGGGGCGGGCGGGCGTCTCCCCGGCCAGGGCCGCGCGGCGCCAACGGCTCCCGGGGCCGAGCCCGGGTGGGGACTGGGGCGCGCGGGCCCGGCCAGGCTTCCCCGCGGACGAGCGGGCGCCGGGCCGGGCGGGCCGGGCGGGCGCCCCTGAGCTGCAAGCCTCGCTCCAGGCCTAGAAAGCTGCTCCTGCAGAAAAGGCAAAGATCAATCTCGACCTTTTTCCTTTTCGCTAAAATTAATTGTGCGCGCGCGGTTCTTCCATTAGCTCCTTGAAGGCGGAGACAGTATGCATGCATCACAGCTCTAAGATGGACTCTAACTTGTATTCCGTTTACAATTTTAGAATACTAATGGCATGGTCTAGTCTTTATATATATATATATATATATATATATATATATATATATATATATATAATTTCTTCAATATGAAAATAATCTAAAACCTAGAGGAAAAAGTTGCAATTACAGTGCAAAGAACAGTTTTAAAAAAAAAATCATTTGACAGTAAGATGCCGACTAGATGCTCCAATAAAACTATTAAAATCAGGAAGTTAACGTTGATAATTTACTACATCTAGTGTTTAAACCGCATTCAATCACCAGTTGTCGTTTGTAGTAACAAGCTCCTGTTCAGTATAATGTGTTGCATTTACTTGTCACATGTCTTTAGGCTTCTTCAATCTCTGACAATTTCTCAGCGTCTCCTGACTTTCATGATCTTGACACTTCCGAAGATAAATAGGCCAATCATTTTGTAGGATGTCCCATTGTTAATTTGGGTTTGTTTGATGTGATTCAGATTGAGTTTCTGTAGCAAGAGTATCACAGAAGTATCACATTGCATCTTCTCAGGTAGAGTAGTTTTGATGTGTCCTGTTAACGGACTTAATTCACCTGATTAAGCCTCTGCGGAGTCTTCACCACGATAAATTCACTCATTTTCCCTTTGTGATTAATACATAATTGGGGGGAAAGTGCTTTGAGGCTATATAAATATCCTATTACTAGTCAAACTTTCCATTTTATGCAGCTATTTAAAGGATCATAAGCAATCTAAGTGTGCACTCATGCTATCCTATTTGAATAAATGGTTACAATCCATGCTGTATTTGATGCTCAAAGTGTCCCAGATTGGCCAGTGGGAATCCATTCAAGCTTAATTTTGACGTGTCTCCATCATTTTTTAGCACTTCCTTACCTCCTAGACCAAGATATTCCATGCTTACCTTGTATTTGCTGTGACCCAGCCCTAGAATCAGCCATTAGAAACCTAACCTCAGTGTTGGTGTGATCATTCTTTTGATATGTTATTGTTCCCAGGCCCTCTGAGTGGACAGAATTAGGGAGCCTGTGTCGACCTGTACACATCTATATTTATCTACTCTCCATTTATACTTATATCCAGGAATTTATAACAATATCTCCAATTCTCATGCATCGCTACAGATTTTTAGTTTTTCTATCCATAATTGTCATTCCCTAAATTTGCCAATGTAAAATTTATTTACCTTGCTTGAGCCTATACAATGGCTTTAGAATTGAATTGTTCAAGAAGGGAAGGGAAGAAAAGAGGAAAAGAAAGAGTGTCTGAGTAGTTTGGAAATGAGCACCCTGCCAGCATCTGAGAACTGGCTATGAGCCAGTCACTGTTAGACATTTGGGATGTGCAGATAAATAACCTAGCATCTGTCTCAAGGAGCTCAGTGAGGGATAGATTTCAATGAATCACATAATGACAAAATATGAATTATGTCCAAGAGGCTAAAAGACCAGTGTGAGAAGTCCTAAGTCTTTCCTAGAGAGGAAGCTTTAGTTGGGAACTAAAGAAAGGGAAGTAGGGCTCTGGGAGGGGAGGGAGAGAGGTACAGGTGGGGTAAGCCATCTTGAAACCAAGCTAAGTATGGTCTCTGCACGAAAGGATTCAAAACAAGAAGCAACCTGATTAGTGTTGCATTTGGAAGTTTCTCTAGTGACACAGACACTCTTGGTCCATCTATATAGGTTTGGAGGAAGGGGGAATATTGAATCAGAAGGAAATATTTTTGGGTGAAGACTATTTAATACACTCAATAGCCAGTTCAACTGAGTTCAGTGTACCTCCCTCTTTCTCCTTAAAGGCCAAGCAAGAGAAAAAAACCATATTGATTTGAAGCCTTTCCAGCCTGAACTTAGGGGCTTGTGCTATTTAAGTATTCTTATTACTATGTCCAAGTGCAAATGTGGAACAGTACTACCAAGAACAGGCAAAGAGTAGTGTGGAGTTTTACTTTGTTTCTTTAAAAACTATATTGTAAATTAAGCTTCTAGTTTGTATTAACCAGTTACTGTGCATTAGCAGAGATGGTAAAAGACTCATAAGTATTCTTGAGATTGCTGAAATTCGGCCAGGTTACTCTGAGATGCCACAAAGAGGGGTGAAATGATGTCTGAAGACTGCTGGCTCAGAAACAAGAGAATCTCTAAGATAGACATTGAATTCCAAGTTTTCTATTGATTAGTATGTAGGGACTACTTAACCACAGTCTTCACACACCAAATTAAGTGGAATCTTTCGCTTTACTCTTTCCTTCTCTACCTAATGTATTATGATCAGCAGGATTCCCTAACTGAATTTTGATTTACTGCAGCAAACATTAAGGATCCGATTCAATTTATAAAAGTTCAAATCATGTGGTGACTGAGTAGAAAGAACCCAGGCTTTGGGCAACACAGGTTTACCAATTTTCTCAGGTTACTAGTCTTCCTTTTCTCAGTTATAAAGAGGAAAATAATACTTACCCCACTGAATGTTTGTAAGGCTGAATCGACTATGATAATGCCTTCTTTGTGATAATAAGAAATATTAATAATATTATTAATATTAACTAATATTGGTCTCATAATAATGCCTCCTCACAAAAGCAGATGTTTCATACCTCTGAGTTCTCGTCCCCTCTGTGGGAAATACAGAATAACTACACTGTCCAAGTCGGAAGAAATCTTACCTTGCACGTAAAGATCACTTTGCGATTTTTCAAAACACTCTTACATTCACAATCTTCCTTGAGAGGCAGTTTTATGCAGGATCCATTGTACCTATGGGGTAGATACACTTATACACCATCTTCTTCAACAAATGTAAAAAGTAATGTTTTCTTTCACTCAAAATTATAGAGAGCTAGGAACATCAGTAGTTCTTAAAGATTGAAATCCTGTCCTAAAACGTAGCAGAATCTTTACTTTCCCATGAAAGTAGACCTGTTATATTAAACTCTTTATTTTTAAAAATTCTTAGAAGATTTTGAATTTGAATCATTTGTAGGTATACCACCACTAAGTGTAGACTGAGTTTCCAATAATTATTTGGACAATAAGAAATTAAGTCACTAGTTAATTAGAATTATAAATTATGAGTATGGATTGTAAGGCTTCTCTTTGTGAGTTTGAATTGGTTGTAAGTCATTCAAAATTATTTGATTATTTTCTGTTGGGCTTCTTTACAGAGAACTCTGTGGAAGACTGTTGCGAATGCATTTAAACAGTGACACCTACTGGTTAATTTGAGGCAAATATATGTGTTAAATTGCCTTATACGGACTATAAAATCCTGAAAAATTGTTGTTCCTATGTCAACTATGTGTAGGAGCACATCAAGGCTATGTCTTACGCAGCCACTATTTTGACTTTCTTTTTTCTCTTTTAGTCATTGATGATAAATCTGCCATTGAAAAGATTACTAAGTCACTGACACAATTTGCACGGGCCATTATTTAAATTGTATGAACAGGGCCCTTATCTCATCATATCCATCATCTTTGTTTCAATTTTTTTTTTCAAACTCGGAAACTGTGAAGTTGAATAGAGATTTGGGTTAGCCACTAACTTGAAAACACAGAAACCACGCCCCGTTTGAGAAATCCTGAACAAGGAGCTTTCTTTGTCCTTTGTACCAAGTTGGAATTTGGAGATCTTAATTAGTCATTTTGTATTATATCTTGCTTTTAGGTACAATTGCAGCTAATTAATGAACAACTTGAATGCACATCGCACATTTGCTAATCGTTCAAGTGAGATAAATGATAATGCCTCTAGCCTTCATGAGTCTGTTCGGTTACAAAGATGCCAGGTAGGAGTCAGGGAACATAATTCCAGGTTCCTTACATCTACACTATTGCCAGAAAGAAGGTCATTGTGAACCACATGGTTGATTTGTGAACTACTTGGTCTCATTTTCATCTAAATAGATTTTGATGTCTCTGAACCACTTATTGGAATACCTGGCAGAGAAGCAGTGATTTAACTGGGTCATTACTCAGGTGGAAACTGCCTCAAAGAGTGTCTATAGCAAATCATATACATTGTAGAAATGCCTGTGGAATAAATGAACAACTTTGAAATCCACTGACTATACTTCACACTTCATCTGTTTATTGTACACATTAATTCTCATTTAGGATGTGTGTTTTAAAATGTATTCTGGATTTGTTTTAGTTAAGTGTAAGACACATAAACACAGAAATGACTGACATAAGGGAACACTTTTTTATACTTACAAATCTCTAGAAACAAGAGTCATGGCATGCCATGTAGGGGCACATACATGAGGGATGTGTCAAGAAGCAGAGGAAGCAAAGGGCAAAGCATGGGCAAAAACCTTTTATAGTGGTTTTCACAAGAAGGAATGGGTGAGGCAGGGTAAGCCGGCTTAGGTTTTGGTAGTTTGAATAATTTCAGTAGGCTCTGCGGTGTAGGGACTTTCTGAGTTGTCTAGCATCCCTAGGAATTAGCTAACCCAGAGAGGGGCAGTACCTCCCTGATCAGCAAAGGCCTAGATGCCAGAATGTCAGAATATGGAAAATAGGAAAATATAGTTAATTGAGTATGGGTTCAGGCATTCTCACACTTCTTTTTCTTCTCTTTCTCCTTCTTTTGCAGCTAGAGTGGGTCTCATCTGATTAGAAGAATCAGGATCCAGAAGCCCAAAGAGGCAAACACGTAAGTGGTTTTTGAATCATTCCTATCTGGGTAGGCTATATACACTGTACTTGTGCAATTCTCATCTCAAATTTATCTTTGGGTTTAGATTATCTTTTCGGCCATTTTATTCATGGCTGTAGTATAGTGAAGCTCACAAATTACTGAAAAAGGTAACTTTTTAAATTGTACTGAAAAGATGGATTATTAAGAAGTGTGTTGAATATTTGTCTCAATTCTATAATCTTCTTTGTACATAAATACAGAAGTATGTGCATTTGTGAACTACACAGAATAGGTCCTAAGAGGCAATGCAGAGCTGTGACTAGAAGTCAGCCAGCCCAAGTTTCAACCCCAGCTCCAACCCTGATGAGCAGTGTGACTTTGGACTGGTTATTCACCTTTGCCACATCTTTGTTTTCTCATCTGTAAAATGGGGGTGATAGTAGAAGTACCTATCAAGTGATTTCTTGTGAGAGTTAAATGTGCTGTTGACAGAATGCTTAGAAATTGCCTGGCATTTGGATGATCAATTAGAATAAACTATTGCTATACTTTAGGGATTCTGATATAGTGTACCTATAGATTGACTATGAGACCAGTTTGATTCTGCTTTGGAAATACATTGTATTTGCCATAACAGTTGCAGTAAAGTGAGATTGTTAGCAAACGACACGATTTTTTTTTTTTAAGGGAGATAGAGTGTAGGCACATGTGCATGAGGTGCAGAGAGGCAGAGGGTGAGGGAGAGAGAGAATCCTAAGCAGGCTCTGTGCCCATCACAGACTCAGCACTCGGCTTAATTTCACGACTCTGAGATCATAACCCGAACCAAAATCAAGTCAGATGCTTAATTGGCCCACCCAGGCATCTCAAAAAATGCTATTTTTAAAAGACATGAAATTTGGGAGAAGGGCATAGATTGCATTTTTCATTTTGTTCACTAAACTTTTTTTCCCATTTAAAAGTCTTTTTTAAATGCCTAACTTTCCATCAACAATCTTTTCTTAAATAAAAATGGGTAATGCCTTGAATAAATTTTATGTTCAAAAAATAGCACAGAGTTCTAAACTCTAACTTTTCAAATTCATGATAAGTGAGCTTATTGTTTCCCCCTGGGTGTCACACCCACTGGGTTAGTCACAAACAGCTATATTAAGGATGTTGTTCACATTTTTTAAATGCTAACATTCTGGCCCACCCAGTTCTGCTTCAATTTTCAATGCAACCTGACTTATTTTTTTTAATTTCACATAAAGAAAAATAAAGACCCCTATTACTCAGAAGATGTTTAAAAGAATATGTAATGTCATGCTTTTAAGTGTGGCAAAGTGCTTCATACAATATAGACTGACCTTGGAGTCTATGATTATGCAGAAGAATCCTTTTACTATGATTCAGTACAATGCCTAATTCTACTAGTACACCACAAAGAACAACACATAGAAGGATACATGGAACCAAAATGAAATTTTTAAATGGCTTAATGAGTTGAAATGACACAGTTATATACTAATTGTATCAATTTCTTTTTTTAAAGATTTTATTTATTTACTCATGAGAGACAGAGAGAGACAGAGAGAGAGAGAGGCAGAGACACAGGCAGAGGGAGAAGCAGGCTCCATACAGGGAGCCCGACATGGGACTCGATCCCGAGTCTCAGGATCATGCCCTGGACCGAAGGCAGCGCTAAACTGCTGAGCCACCCGTGCTGCCCGAATCAGTCAATTTCTTTAATGCTGACTTTAGTCTCTGAGGAGGTATCCTCAGACCAAAGTAGGATGAGGATGAAGTTGGATAATTTGAGGTAGAGAGCCTCGGGTAGATTTGGAGTGAAGCAGATGTTTCCCAGTGGATTTCTCTGTTTTGCTTCTACATCTCTGTGCCATAAGCCAGTCTAATGCCTGCTTAGAAAACACACAGCTACTGCTGCCTTTTGCCCATGTTTTCAAAATGTCTAGGAAAGTCTTGTAGAGAAACACCAGCACTGAGAGATGGGCAAACTCTAGTTCTAACTGAACAATTCATTCATTCATTCATTCATTCAGTATTTTTTAAGTGATTAGAATGGACAATTCTCTGCTGGTTGCTCAGATATGGTTATGAATAAGAAAGACAAGGTCTTGTCCTCATAGATCTTACATTTAGGGAATACAGGCACCAAACAACTAATCATAATGTTAATTGTTTTCCCAGTCATAGTTTCCCTCCTAGAAGTGTGGGCACAGTTTGGAGCAGGAGAGGAGAAGCGAAGGCCTTTCACAGAACAGAAAAAATGTGAATGGATAGTAGCCATCTGCCCTTTGCCAGAAGAGAGCCTGAATTCAGCCCACAGACAAAGAAAGTGAGAGAAAGATGAGAGAGGGAGGGAAAGAAGAGGGGAGGAAGAAATAAAGACAGAGGATGAGCTAGAGGGAGGAGAAACAGACAGACAAAAAACCCAAGGCCTCAACCAATTTCCTGGAGCCAGTGGTTCTAGAATCGGCTCCACACTTGTATTTCCAAGTTAAGACTATGAATTCCTCTTTTGTGTGGCTTCCTATTTGAAGCTAAAAGAGTCCTGTCCTGAATAGCATAGCTTTTAAATATTGATATAAAGTTGAGTACCTTCTTGAATAGCAAAGGAGTTTTAAAAAACTGTAGTATTTCAGAAGGGGAACAAGTGATGGCTTTATGACATTTAATCATGGGTTTGTTGACTATAAAAGTTGGAAGGGATTTACTTAGACAAAGCTTCCAGTGAAGCAGAAATAACCCACTGACCACTCCCTGGCAGAGGTAAACTAATCTCTAAACCAGTGGTCCTTAATAGTGATAGCACTAACCCTGGGGAGCTTCTGGAAGAATGTGGTGGCACTCTGAGCTTGTCATGTTAATTTGGAGGGAGGTTACTGTCACTGGGGAAGGGGAAGGGATGCTGGGCATGCTGCAGTGTGTGGAAGTCCCACATAATAAAGAATTATCCTTCATCCTGCAAGAGTTTGGACTGTCCATCAGAATACTCCTGTAGGTTAAAAGTCTGTTTGTCTGGACCTATAACCTAACTGCATCTTCTATGTTAAACACAAAATGTTTTTACAAGCTTTCAGTATGCAGTGAATTTTCCAAGTACCCAGCTACCATGTAAATCAAGGAAAAATGGTACTTCATTTTATTTAGAATTTCATCAAGAGCTGGTTTCCATGTTAGAAAACACATCACTCATAGCAGCAGCACTATTTGAGTATCTGTTATTTGATTCACTAACTCAACACGCCTGCATCAGAATACATGTATTGCTGTTGTATTCTTCATGATTTGTTGGGCTCTGTCTTCTATGGTATGTCCATGCTCTAGCACCTACATATTGAGATATCCTATAGAACCAGATGTTTTCCACCTCCTCACTCATCAAGCTGGGCCTTTCATCCAGCCCTGGCTCATTTGTTCTCTTGTTGACATAGGCACAGCCTGCCTGCTCATGCCTCTTCTTGAAACATCTGCTTCCCACATTTACTGAAGCCACGTGGGCAGGATTACATCACCTCAACCTCCTTGCATCAGTTGACTCAACAGGGCCAATTATGTTCTCTTTCAACCATTTGCAAGGATCCATAAGGTCATTTTCGGCTATGTGCACAGAGAAGCAACACGATCTGATGTGTAAAGAGATAAATGGATGAAGCACATGCAGAGAAAAGCAAAGATGAGTGACCATGTGTCCAAAGAGAGGAAAAAACACCAGTGAGCAGCTGCTTTGGTCCCCAGTGCATTTCCTAATGCAAGTTTGTGACTTCAGGAAGCCTGGATGAGTACTCTTCTGCTTGTACCTGTGATCGAATGGTCGCTGACACAAAAGGTTGCCTTTGACCTGGTCATATCAGTGTACCAACTCTTTAAGACCTGAAAGTCAGATAGAATGAGTCTTGAGCTACTCTAAGGTTTGAGTTTCTCCCTCTAACACTGCTGATTCACGTGTCTCTATGTTGAACTTATGTAATTGTTTTTTAAAAACTTTTATTTGGGGGATCCCTGGGTGGCTCAGTGGTTTAGCACTTGCCTTCAGCCCAGGGTGTGATCCTGGAGTCCCGGGATCGAGTCCTATGTCAGGCTCCCTACATGGAGCCTGCTTCTCCCTCTGCCTGTGTCTCTGCCTCTCTCCCACTCTGTGTCTCTCATGAATAAATAAACGAAATCTTTAAAAAAGTAAAAATAAAAACTTTTATTTGAAATTATTTAAAACTTTCTGAAAAGCTGTAGAAACAGTGCACCCTTTACTCAGACTCCCCAGTCTGTCAGTTTGTCCTATTTCTGGTGATATTGACTTTTAAACTTAGATAAAATTATCTTGGCCAGGTTTTTCTCAACTGTGAAGCTAATTACTGAATATTTTGTGCTTCCACTCACTAGTATTAACTTCCATTGATAATTTGTATTTGAATCAATTATAACTATGATTTTTGCCAAATGGTGTTTTTTTCTATGTCCATCATTCCTTTTATGTTTCTTAGTTAGTGTTCTACTGTAAGATAGACGTTTCTCTTCTCCATCACATAGTAATTCAATTACTCAATATAAGCTCAGAGATTCCTATTTTATTCAATTGGTTATAATCCATACAGTCATTAAAATTTGGCTGTTCAAAATTTCCCGGATTTGGCCAATGGAACCCCTTTCAAGTTGGTCATCTCTTCTCCCTAACTCTCTCCATGCAGACCGGCCAAGAGGGTCCTGTGTACTTCCACTGGTCATACTGACCTGACATTATCCCCAACCCCGCACCATATCCATATCCCAGGTAACTATGACTCTAAATGCTGAATTCAACACAGCTGTTAATAGCCTTTATTTCAGCTATTCTTTTAGGTTATTGAGATCATTTCTGAACTTTGATTCTCCTCAAAGCATTCACTTTCCCTCCAACTTTTAAGCTACCCAAGTTTTTAATACATTTTTATTCAAGCCAATGATAAAATCTTGAATACAACAGGGGCTAAGACTTTCCTGCTCTTAGAGATACTTTTTTTCAGGTGGAATTGATACATTAATACATACTTTTTGTATGTTGTTGTTCAGCCAGCTCCAAACTTATGTTTAATGACTATCCAGTTTGCATTTGTTCATTGTGACCACAAGCGTATCTTGAGTTTTTTTCTAATAGTGTGCTGAAATTAAAGTGCATTCTGTCTATGTGTAGTGTAGTGACCTTATTAAAAAATACAATTATATTAGTTTGACCTAAGATGTAGTAAATGAACCCATGCTGACATTTATTGCTTATTGCCTTCTTATAAAAGGAGTTAAGTGGGATCCCTGGGTGGCGCAGCGGTTTGGCGCCTGCCTTTGGCCCAGGGCGCGATCCTGGAGACCCGGGATCGAATCCCACATCGGGCTCCCGGTGCATGGAGCCTGCTTCTCCCTCTGCCTGTGTCTCTGCCTCTCTCTCTGTAACTATCATAAATAAATTAAAAAAAAAAAAAAGGAGTTAAGTAACTTGCTCTAAGTATAACCAAGTGAAGATCTGGAATCTGAGTCCAGGCTGGTGTATCTGTCTCTAAAGCTTTGCTTTTTTCACAATGCCTCCATCAGTTTACATGGGGATGGAGAAAGATCTCTCCTCTTTCTGTTTTTACATTCTATGTTACTTTATTGAGACATTGCCAGTGCAAGTCTTGGCACTTAGGTGTGCTGGAGGGTAAGATAAACATTACCCTGGTAGGATCCAGGAGTTATCACTACCTCAGTTCTCTGGGGGTATACAGGCAGCATTCAGGCCATCCCTTCACAATGTCCTACTACATTGCCCATGTATAGATTGATACCTAGATTAGAAAAGCAGACATGAGTCTCTTAGAGTAAGAGCAAAGCATTTCTAAAGCACAATTAGGAAATTACATTATTTGTACTGTGAAATATTTATCCAACATTATTTTATGTCTCAGAACATCAGTATTTCAAATATGATGGGTTACTCTGCAGCCTTTGAGTTCATGGAAAGGTAAGTTTGTTGTTTCCTTCTTTTTTTAACCCCTATAATCTAATGCTCACCACAACTTGGAAATGCTACAAAAGCCATGAAAGGTATACCACTCAATGAAGGTAGCTTTGCTAGACAAAGAAGGAAGACGAAATAAGCAAAAATCTCCTTAAGTACTAGGAATGGTCTATTGAAGCTGTTTTTCTGGAGTGGGTGAATGTTGTATGCAAAGATCACATTCTTGTGGTTGTGGTCGTGTTGAAGGGACAAGAACACAGGAAGAGGAAAGATTCTGAACAAAGGAATATTTAAGTTAACTAGCAGGGAGAAAAATTCCCACATAGGAGTCAGTAAATTCAAGAGAAGTGGTGGGAGTCATCATTTCAATGCTGAGAGATGAACTGCACAAAACAACAGAGGCACTTCTGTGGGGAACACTCCCAAGCTGGCAGCCGCTCAGACAAGTCCACCCTCCAGGACTTGGCAACATATGGCTCTATGGCTTTCCAAGCTTCTGGGATAATGGCTCCCTGCCTACCACCTCTCAGGAAAATGGCCTGTGGGCCCCAAAGCCCATCTATCCTGTGATGCACCTGAGCTGAGTGAGCATGAGTACCCCTGAAAAGAACTCTGCAAGTTCATTGATTTTTTTTCCATACAGATATCTTTTTTTCTCTACAAAATCTTCATAAAGAAGTAGAATTTCCATCACCTGTTGTCATCAAATAAATCTAGATATTTTCTCCTGGTTTTATTCATTGTTTGAACAGAATATGGTTGAGACTTCTGGTTACCCACCTTCCCCTATCTATTCTCCGATTCATCCAAAGTAATTGAAGCACAATGTTGGACAGGGACACAGAGCTGCCTGGAGTAAAGACCACATTGTACAGCTTTTCTCTTACCAG
This sequence comes from Canis lupus dingo, assembly GCF_003254725.2. Lineage (NCBI taxonomy): Eukaryota > Metazoa > Chordata > Mammalia > Carnivora > Canidae > Canis > Canis lupus. Next base: position 35,672,795 of record NC_064243.1, read on the forward strand.
CAAGCAGCAATGTGTGTAAAAGCCAGTGACATAGGTAGAAGTGCTACTGGAAAACTTCCAAGAAGACATCCTTAAAGGACTGTGTGACATCCCCTTTGTCTGCTCCTGTGTACATGGATAAGATGAGTGGTCATACTGGATCACAGGAAAGAGGCCACATACTGGGGTTGGAAGAAAAGAAAGCTAAAAAGAGCTTTTTCCTGAGGTCTTATCTTAGTAAAGCAAAACCACCATCCCAACTCAGGACTACCGAACTTTAAATGCCCATGAAGACTGAAATAGACTGTTACCTAGGAACTCCACTAGTCCTACCTGATAGTAGCACAAATCAGTATAAATATCATATTAGTATAAGAAATACAAGAAAGAAGTCCCTGACCATTGCTCTATACTGACATTTTAGCTCTTTCTTTTCATCATGTGTCCTCTCTGTCTTGCCCTGAAATACTGAAATAGAGTTTAAGAGAATTGTCAAATTTCCAACCTGTCTACCTGAATATTAATATAGAAAAAACATGGTCAGATGCTTGATTTTTTTTGGTTCTAAGTGAAATTATAGCCAATGATACCAACATTAAGATGCCAGGAAAAGCAGATAGCAGCCTCTACATAATTTTTTTTTTTCTTTTTAAGTTTCTTTAGGACACTAAAGGAGCAACAGAGTTTCTGAAACTGAAGGCTCTGGTCTCATTTATGTGTTCCTCCTTTCTGGATCCCTCCATACTCTGCCTCCCCAAGGACTCTCAGTTATATGAGATTAAAACTGAGGAGGGAAATGGGTGGCTCAGTTGGTTGAGAATCTGATTCTTGGTTATGGCTCAAGTCATGATCTCATAGGTCATGAGATCCAGCCCCACACTGGGCTCCACACTTAACTTGGAGTCTGCTTGGAATTCTTTCCCTCCTCTTCTCCTTCCCCCTCTGACCCCTTCACTCCTTACCCCCATGCAAGTATGCACTCTTTCTCTCTCTCAAATAAATCAATAAATCTTTAAAAAAGAAAAAAGTTCAGGAGAGAGGCTAGATATACCAGATGGGAGTCATCAACCTAAAGGTGACAATGAAAGCAAAGGAATAAATAAAATTACACAAGAGTAAGGAGATGAGTAAGAAGAGAGTCCCTGATGGATTTCTGCAGAAAGCTCATATTTAAGTAATCCATAGAGAAAGAGACCTTCCTCATGAAGACTATGAGGGAGTAGTCAGAGATGCTGAAGAAAAAGCAAAACATTATCAATGTCTTCTATTGATCAACTGGTAAACAGCATCAACTTTCTGTGATCTGGAATATAAGACATGAATTGATATATGGTCACTTGGATCTAGAAACTAGGAGGCCACAGTGATGACCAACACAAGAGCAGTTTCAGGTGGCAGGAATGGGGCTTGGGGAGAGGTTCAGGCAAGAGTTGGGGCAGGCCAAGATTCTGCGCATCAACACATCCAAGACTATTTCCAGCACATAAACTATTGGGCTGCTTTTTGTTTGCATTCGCTGGCAAAGTCAGTGAAAAAGTCATTTGTTTGATAGATTGGACCTTTCGAATCCTGTGAAACAAATTAATATTTGTGTGCAAACCTAGTCTCTGTTAAGAGAAAGAGAAAACTGGCAAACAGCCTTTCTTGGAGGGTAAAATCTCCTTTATGGCACCACAGTCCTGCCAAAGTGCCTCTCACTGGCATCTGGAAAGGTAATGGAAGCCACCACTAGCTTGAATATTCACATTAGCCTTGAAAGGCTTTAGAGATCTAAGCAAGTGCTGCATTGCATCTAGAATTAAGCACTATTACCATATGGACAGAGCCTGAGAAGTTGGAAAGAAGAAATCCAGGCAAAAGGCCTGAGAAACTGACCTGCCTTTTGGGGGATAGAATTAGGGTGGAAATTTGGAGCTTGGAAGACTTTCTGTTATTTTTCCCCCACTGTTTCTATTTTCTACAATTATTTCTTTTTTGTAAAATCTCAGTATTTTGTAAAGTTCTTTAATCATGCAAAGACAGTTTCTTCTTTTATCTCTGTTTCTCAGTGCTTTGTATTATCGTGTGCTAAATATATTTCACCATTTTATTTACTTGAGGCTGAAGCACTGACACCATTATGTGACTTCTCCACATCCAACTCCGAGCTGCACATTTCAAAGATAAATCACTGTAATTATTTATCCTCTTAAAAAGGAGCAGGAGGTTTAAAAGCCAAACTAATATGCACCTTTAGCCCATTTGAATGAGTCTTTGAAAAAAACCAATTGCTTGGAACATTTAACTTTGACTCTGTTTCCAGATACTCTAATAGTATGAGATAATTGTGGTTTGTGGCATGAGTTGGGAAATTTTACTTATTTTTCCAACCATAGCTACATATTTATTAGGATTCTCATTGAGTCCTACAGTGTCCGTCCACAGGGTTGGTTAGCTCAACAACAACCTTACAAAGAACCTGAAAACTAGAGGTTTAGAATTCAGAGTGAACACTTTCAAAGCGGGTGCTCGAGAAGTTTCTATTTGGTTGCTTCTGGTTTATTTTTAGAAGGCAATTCTTGTCTCACTAGCGCTTTTCCTAGATAACTTAAAATGCAATCATTATCACAAATTTGAGTCTCCTTCCCTTCATGATGGCAGAAAATGAAGTTTGCTAAAATTTATTTCCTATTCCACTCTAAGATGGAAAGAATTTTCTGAAAAATTCTAACCTTAAGTGGATGGACAAAAAATTGCCCACATTATAACTTAACCTGACTTTAGAAATATAATATGCATAAAGGCAATCACTATTTTTATTCAGGAAATGTACTATCAGGGCCTTCATGTCAAATACAACCTCTTACACCAACATAGTCAAAAGTCCTACTCCTTTTTTTATCTATTTGCTGGATAGAATTCAATTTGCTATACAAATTTCTTGGTTCATTGTTGGAATTTCTCCCAGGTTCTTGGGAAAAACCTTGGCTGGTCAGAAGTGGTTCATAGTTTTCTTCTCTCTACTCCTGCCTTTTTTATTTTAAACACTTTCAAAATGCAGTCTCTTAATCACATGCTATACAAGGAAATCTTGATGGGAAATACCAGTTTAAAATTTCTCACATAAGCAAATTTTTTTTACATAATGGAAGCTAATCATAAGCAGAAGCCAAGAATATCACTTGCAGAATTCCAATTTGTTGAAGGCCAGTTTTCCAAAAGCTGATTTATAGAATATTCTGATCTATCACATTTATGGGAATTTTGTAAATTAAAAAAAATTCAATTTCTCAAAATTTCAGCATGTTCTGTGAGAATCCATCATACTTTTTTTCTTAGAATACAGGATCATTTTAGGTAAATTCTGATTCCTTTTAGATGGTTTTAAATTTGAAATAAAGAGAGATTCCTGGGTGGCTCTGCAGTTTAGTGCCTGCCTTCAGCCCAGGGCGTGATCCTGGAGTCCTGGAATCGAGACCCACATCAGACCCCTGCATGGAGCCTGCTTCTCCCTCTGCCTGTGTCTCTGCCTCTCTCTTTTTCTCTATCTCTCTCTGTCTCTGTCTCTCGTGAATAAATAAATAAAATCTTTTTTAAAAGTTTGAAATAAAAATTTAAAGCTGATGAAGATGTGAAAATATTTCTGTTAAAGTTAAATATGTCAGAAATATCTATAAATCCGCTAAGGTGGTTGTTGAGTAAATTTGCTTGATGCTAATTTAGTGTGTGGTGACTAGATTAAGACATGTCTACCCTGTATAGTGCAGTATGTACATTGCATACATCTAGGACATTATTCACATAGACTATCCTGTGAATGGGTCCACTCTGAGTTGTATACCACAGTGATCCTAAACCTAAGATAGATCATAAGACATCAGGCTCCGGCCAAGTAGCTTGTTGGCAGCTCCATTAACCAGACCAGCAGTTCCAGTCTAATTCGGAGGGACATACATATCCTAGAAGTTCAAACTAAGAGGATAAAACAAGGCCAGAAGCATAGCTTTTATATGTTAGAATTACCTGGAGGAAATTTTAAAAATTCTTATATCCAGGTTGCACTGCAGACCAGTTAGTTCTTGGTGGGATCCAGGCATGAACTTTTTTATTTTTAAGACTTTATTTATTTATTTATTTATTTATTTGAGAGATAGAGAGCACGTATGCACCCATGGTACACATGTGAGCAGGGGTGCGGGGAGGGAGAAGAGGGAGAGGAAGAATCTCAAGGGGACTCTCAGGAAGTGAAGCCCTTCGCATGGCGGTACCTCATGACACTGAGATCATGACCTGAGCAAATCAGGAGCTGGACCTTTAACTGACTGAGCCACCTAGGAGCCCCGGGAATGAATAAAGAATTTCCTGAGTGATTGCATTATGCAAGTGTTATATAATAAATAATTTGATTGGCATTTGTCCCTGGTTCTTGAGGAGGAGGGAAACTCCAAATTCTTGGAATTCCCCAGTGTTAGGAGTGTCTTTGTTTTTGGTAGTGGGCCCTAGGACCATACCTGAGTTTATGCTAAGTAGATGACTCAGACTGAGGGCTGGTCCTGCCTGAAAGACCAACCATTAGATTAGAAAACTCCGTCTTGAGCCATAAATGATATTAGCACAAACTTTCTTTTTTGTTTTTGTTTTTGTTTGTTTCTCAATCTCCATCATTTTATTTTTTAAATGGCTGTCATGCTCTTCTACCTATTATTTTTTAACAGCAGTATTATTGAGATATAATTCATATATCATCCAACTTGCTTGTTCATAAACTACAATTTAGGGTATCCCTGGGTGGCTCAGCGGTTTAGCGCCTGCCTTTGGCCCAGGGCATGATCCTGGAGTCCCGGGATCGAGTCCCACGTGGGGCTCCCGGCATGGAGCCTGCTTCTCCCTCCTCCTGTGTCTCTGCCTCTCTCTCTCTCTCTCTCTCTCTCTCTCATAAATAAATAAATAAATGTTTAAAAAAATAAAAATAAACTACAGTTCAGTGGTTTTTAGTATGTTCACAAAGTTGTGCAACCATCATCACTAATTCCAGAACATTTTCATAACTCCAAAAAGAAATCCTATATTCATTTGCAGTCACTTTCTATTCCCTCACCCCCACATCTGCCCTAACCTTAGACTTGAATTGAAAAAATCAACTTAAAAAAATTTTTTTTAATGTTAAGTAGACTCTACACCCAGTGTGGGGCTTGAACTCATGATCCTGAGATCAAGAGTCCTACATTCTACCTCCTAAGCCAGCCAGCCAGCCCCAAATCAACTCTTTGAGTCTGGAGTCTGCTGTCTTTTGGACTTTACACTATTGTTTCTCTAGCTTGCCAGCTGCAGATCTTGAGATTTGTCAACCTCCATACTAAAGTGAGCCATTTCCTTCTAAACTTCCTCCCTCCTGCTACTTCCCCTCTTCCTCTTCTGCTCTCATTCTCTCTCCATAATTGGTTCTGTTTCTCTGGAGAACCCTAATAACAGCCACTTTAGACCAATCTGTATTTCAGACATTGAAAGTTCTGTCATTATTATCCTTAACTGATGAATCAATCTCTCTCATAAAAGAGGAAGCTGTTATCTTTTTTAAAAACACATTTTTATTTAAATTCAATTAATATATAGTGTATTATTAGTTTCAGAGATAGAGCTCAATGATTCATTAGTCTTTTTTTTTTTTTTGTATATTTTTTTGTTGGAGTTTGATTTGCCAACATAGAGTATGACACCCAGTGCTCATCCCGTCAAGTGCCCCCTCAGTGCCCGTCACCCAGTCACCCCAGCCCCCTGCCCACCTCCCCTTCCACTACCCCTTGTTTGTTTCCCAGAGTTAGGAGTCTCTCATGTTCCGTCACCCTCTCTGATATTTCCCACTCATTTTCTCTCCTTTCCCTTTTATTCCCTTTCACTATTCTTTATATTCCCCAAATGAGTGAGACCATATAATGTTTGTCCTTCTCCAATTGACTTATTTCACTCAGCGTAACACCCTCCAGTTCCATCCACATTGAAGCAAATGGTGGGTATTTGTTCTTTCTAATGGCTAATACTCCATTGTATACATATACCACAACTTCTTTATCCATTCATCTGTCGATGGACACCAAGGCTCCTTCCACAGTTTGGCTATTGTGGACATTGCTGCTATAAACATTGGGTAAACATTGGGGTGCAGGTGTTCTGCCATTTCACTGCATCTGTATCTTTGGGGCAAATCCCCAGCAGTGCAATTGCTGGGTCGTAGGGTAGCTCTATTATTAACTCTTTGAGGAACTTCCACACAGTTTTCCAGAGTGGCTGCACCAGTTCACATTCCCACCAACAGTGCAGGAGGGTTTCCCTTTCTCCACTGCTGCTAGGAACATTGGGGTGCAAGTGCTCTTTCGGATCACTACATTTGTGTCTTTGGAGTGGATACCTAGTAGTGCAAAAGCACAAACTTTCAACTTCCAAGGAGGGAAGAAAGGCTAGAGATTGAGTTCAGTCATGTAACCAATGATTCAATCATTTATGCTTACATAATGAAACTTCAATGAAAACTCTGGACACCGCGGCTTGGTGAACACATTGATGTGCTAGGAGGATGATGGGTCCTGATCCCATGGGGAGAAGACATGGAAACTGTGTATGTGGGACCTCCCAGGTCTTACTCTATGTGACTCTTCATTAAAGATTTGTATCCTTTGCAATAAAACTGACAGTCATATGTATAGTACTTTCCTGAGTTCTGTAAGTCATTCTAGAAAATTATCAAACCTGAAAGGGGGTACAACGTCCAAAATTTGCAACTAGTTGAGCAGAAGTGCAGATGACCTGGGGACTCTGAACGTGCAGCTGGTCTGAAGTGAGGGCAGTCTTATTGGGGACTTCCCTGTGGAGTCTGATGCTAACTGTAAGTGATTAATATCAGAATTGAATAAGTAGTATTATAGCAATAAAGTTGAGAACCACTCTCCTAAGAAAAGATGCTTTAGAGCATTGAGAGAGTGCCAAAATCAAAATGTCCATCCATGTCAAGGCAGGGACACTATCAGGGTCCAATTAGCATGGGATAGTGTGAAAGGAGGTTGAGGACAGGCAGGACTGAGATAGAGGTGCTTGGCCCAAAGTTCCATATAGGAATGAGAGTAGAAGTTATGAACCAGGACACAGTTCAGTCATGAAAAGTACCTATATGTTGTGGGATACTATTGCTCAGTGCTCAAACAAATAAGCTCCATTGTCCCCAGAGACAGACACATGGTCCCCCAGAGGCTTTGACACAGCCACAAATTCTTGATGGTGGAGCACCACCACCAGCAAAAGTTGTTGGAAGGAAGCTCTCTATTTAACCAGGACCGGTTTTATGAGTAAGGTGGAATTGAAACAGCTAGTGCTGGAATTATAGTTGCTATGGCTGGATGGATCTGGAGTCAGTAAGTACAAGATTTAAATAATTTATATTCTTCCTATAAGTGGTTTCTTAAAAAAATATGCTGAACATACAATAATTTAAATATATCTTGTGTCTTGCATTTCTTGATATTGAAGGCTGAATGAGAAGCTCTTGTCAAGGTTGAGATGTCACTGAGCAAGGTCAGTTGACTGGCTGGCTTCCAAGAGGTGGCATTTATCCTGAAGAATTTGCCACAGTCCAGAGTCTTCCTCAGCTTTCCAGGTACATCATTTTCCTCTTGCTGCCACTCTAAAGTTGATTCTACTTGGACAAGCTGACTCACACTGAAGTAGACCTTAGCAGTCCAAAGCATATAACCCAAATAACCCAAATGTGTGTGAATTCATAATCTATCAATATGAATGGGCTTTCTCTGTACACAAGAGTAGTGGGAAAAAATTTATAAAAATGTTATATTGTGAGCATGCAGTTAAAACAAGACAAATCCATTAGACTGTAACTTAAATTGTCTAGTGCTCTGAAGTCCTGTGAGATGTACAGCATCCATCTCTATCATGGCGTGGGCACACCCACTCTGGGACTAGCCTTCAGCCTCACTGCATGGTATTGGTTAGGCCCTGCAACACTTGCCTCTGTGACTGTCCTTTTTCTTTGCTTTCTTTATTGATCGATGTTCTCTGCTGATTGATTCATCTTTCTTTAGGTGTGTTATTAACTGTAATCAGGCTACTGCCAGATCTTGCAGGCCCGAGAGCGCTTTTGTCTTTTTGTCAAGGTGACTTTACATAACTCTCTGCTGCTCCATCATATAGTGATGTTGTTTGATTCCTTTCAGAGTACAATTTTTCAAATTTTCTCCTGATTTAAAAACTGGAAAATGCATAAAAATATAAACATCATTCATAGTTTCACCACATATAATATAATTATATTCTCTTTACTATAAAATTTGTTTCTGGGTTGCTTTGAGTATTGTTTTATTTGTTTATTTAACCTACTGAGAGATAATTTACATATAAAATCCACCTATTTTAAGTGTACAATTCAATGATTGTTAATATATGGAGCTGTATAGCTATCATCACATTCCAATTTTAGAACATTTCCATCAGTTCAAATCGATCCCTTGTGCCCATTTGCAGACAATTTCCATTCTGACCTCCAGTTCTAATACCCACTAATCTATTTTCTGAATCTATAGATTTGCCTATCTGGACATTTCATAGAAATAGAATCATATGATCTTTTTGTTACTTAGCATAATGGTTTTGAGGCTCATCGATGTTGCAGCAAGTATTTGCAATTTGTTCCTTTTTATTGCATAATAGGCTTCCATTGTGTGGATATACCACATTTTATTTATCCCTTCACTGCTTGATGGAAGTTTGAATGGTTTCCACTTTTTGTTTATTATGGATGGTGGTACTGTGAATATTTATGTGCAAGTCTTTGCAGGACATATGTTTTCATTTCTCTTGGGTAGATACCTAGAAGTGAAATTGCTGTACGACATGGGAAATTTATGTTTAACATTTTAAGAGTCTGTCAAATTCTCTAAAGTGATCATGCCATTTTGAATTCCCACCAGCAAAATATAGTTTCCAGTTTGCTCACATCATTGCTAACACTTGGTATTGTTTGACTTTTTTAATATAGCCACTTTTAATAGGTATTAATTTGCATTTTCCTAATAACTAATGATGTTAGATATCTTTTCATGTGCTTTTTTAGCTACTGGTATATCTTCTTTGGTGAAATGTTCATCAAGCCTTTTCTCTCTCTCTTTAAAGATTTTATTCATTTATTTGACAAACAGAGACACAGAGACAGAGAACACAAGCAGGGAGAGTGGCAGACAGAGGGAGAGAGAGAAGCAAGCTCCCCACAACTCAGGGAGCCTAATGCAGGACTCTATCCCAGGACCTTGGGATCATGACCCAAGCTGAAGCCAGATGCTTAATCAACTAAGCCACCCAGGCACCACTTTTATCTCTTTTTAAAATCCAGTTGTCTTATTATTGATTTGAAAGAGTTCTTTATATATTCTAGCTACTACTCCTTTATCAGATATATGATTGACAAACAGTCTCTACCACTTATCCTTTCATTTTTTGAATGGCATCTTTTGAAGTACAAAAGGTTTTAATTTTGATGCAGTCTAATTTAGCATCCTTTTACAACTTGCTCTGTGATCTATTTTGAATTATTTTTGTGTATACAATGTGAGGTGAAGCTCTAAATTCATCTTTCTGCATGTGAATATCGAATTACTCTAAGACTATTTGTGGAAAAGATAATTCACATTGAATTTTCTTGACTCTTTTCCAAAAATCACTTGACCATAAATATTTCTAGACTCTAAATTCTGTTCCATCAATTGATATGTTTTTTATATTAATAACACACTGTCTTGATTACTGTAGTTCCATACTGAGTTTTGAAATTGGGAAATTTGTTCTTGGCAATTCTACTCTGTTTTTTGAGTTATAGTCACCACTTACTATGGTTTTTCTTTCACCTCTCCTGCTGTCAGTCCCCACACCTGGTTGCTCTCAGGGTGTCTAATACTAGAATAGTCTCCCCCACCTCCTTCTTTTTTTTCTTCTTGTTCTTCTCACCACTCATGTTAATTATATGCTTTGGTCTGGAAACCAAAGAACACTGTCATATATTGATACCATGCTTTCTCTTTCTCCCAACATGCATGGGTCACCAACACAGAGAAATCATAGACCCTGGTATTGTTTCAGAATGAAAAACACTCTCTCACTCACTCCTATATTGACATTTGAAGTTCATAATAAAGGAGGCAACTGTCCTACTGTATTTACTGGTTTTACCTTACCCAGAGAACTGAGTTCATATCTGGACACACAATATGAGTTTTTCAAGTAAATACAGTTTGGTTTCCCTCTGAGACATCAACTTTTTCCTCATCTAAGGCCATGCACTTCCAGTAAAGTTGTCTTTATTTCTTACTTCTGACTGAGTAGTATATTACACTCTTTTGGTGATAGTGGTTGCCTCAGAAGAAAGCATGCAACACATTCAGAGCTGCTAAGATACCAGGAGACTTTTCTGGATTGCTGAAAGATTCCCACTCTGCCCTACTAGACTTCAGATTACAAAAATGTAAGGCTGTACTTTTTAACCTTTTTGCTATTCTGAGGGAAAAGACTCCCTAGATTTCTTTCTTGGAGAAATGGGGCCTTGAAATGTGAGAGACAGTGAATTCTGATTCTGGTGATCTTCTGCGAGCTCCTGTTTCAAACCATGCCTTTAATGAAACTAACTCTGGAGCTTTTTTTTTTTTTTAAGATTTTATTTATTCATGAGAGACACACAGAGGGAGGCAGAGACATAGGCAGAGGGAGAAGCAGGCTCCCTGCGAGGAGCCTGATGCAGGACTCAGTCCCAGGACCTGAGCCAAAGGCAGACACCCAACCACTGAGTCACCCAGATGCCCCTAATCTGGAATTTTTTAAAATTACATGAGCCAATAAAGTCTTTTTGACTAAGATAACTGGGTTTTTTGTTTTGTTTTGTTTTTGTTTCTGTTTTTGCTACATGCAACCAAACTTTTTATTGATTCAGTTTAAGGGAGACACTAATAATTTAGAACAAACCCAGAGAAGAATTGCTGGCGGCAAGGGGGGTGCAGGGAGTGGGTGGGGAGTGTGACCAGAACGGTGTCAAGGGGGAAGAAATGAAAGAGTATGACTTGAAGAAAGAAGGTCTGGTGTGTACATGTTGCAGGAGAAGAAGGGTGTTAAAAGTATGGGGAGTAAACTAAAGAAAGGGAAGTATCTTCAAATATTTAATTAGAATTATGGATAGGAAAGTCCTGAGAAACATATTTCAACTCAAAGTGTTAAAATTTTAACAGCTGAATGTGTGTAAGTGGAATGAATTGCACTGATAATATTTGCTATATCTAGAAGGGTTTTAAATTATTTATCAGAGATATTGGAGAGTGAATTCAAGTGACCCAATGGATGGTTTTTTTTTGTTTTTTGTTTTTTTTTTTTTTGGAACTTTAGTCATTTGAGTAAAGTTCTTCTTCACAATTTTTGCCCTATTGGAAAGGTACAACTTGTACCATTCATTGTTCAATATTTTCTTTGCATCAATTTTTTTCTTGTCCAGACAAGTTTATTTTAGAATGAAAATTGAAATCAGTACAATAAATGAAAAAGAGTCAGAGGCCAAAAGGAAATATAATAAAAACAAAATGATGTTATTAAATCCTAACTAGAGTTTGCACAGCCAAAGCTCTGTATCTGTGATCTCTTTGTTAAATGGAAGATTAATAGTTGAAGATAAAACCAAACTGATCATTTATATTTCTCTAGTCAGAAAGATTAAACAAAAATTGAATAGGATAATTTTTTCTCACTAAGCAATCTAGTGTTTTTAATGGCATGCCTGTGCCACCTAAAATCATCAATCTAGTCATACATTTGGAAAGCCTACAGCCTGGGTGTAATTCACACCAGTGCTTCCCAGTCTTTTCACAACTCATCACACACAAACAATATTATGTGGCACACTGGGGTAAACTTAGTCAGCTGCTCACCACCTGAGATGACTAGCTCAGGGGAGCTGGCGGTGGTCCATGGGGCCTGCCACCCCCATTCTTGGAGTGGAGGAGATGAATATATTGACACACAAATAACTCTTGAAGTTAGCATTCTACTAAGAGTTTTTGCCAAGAATCTATAATTCTATACTATTTATTCTTCAAGTTTCTGGAATCCAAAAATTCAGCTTGAAGTAGTTAGTTACTTTTTCTATGTATGTCTGAGAGCTCAGAGGCTGGGTAAAGACCATCTCTACACCTTCTGGAAAATTCTCTTGTGGGATATTTGGCATCTCCTTTCGTGCATATGACAGAGGAGCAGCACTGACCACCAAAGGAAACCACAGGCAACTTCTCTTCTTGGATTTATACTACCCTTTTCTCCAACTGATACACTGGAAAGTCTGACTCAGGAAAAATGTGGTGTGTGTGTGTGTGTGTGTGTGTGTGTGTGTGTGTTTAAAGAAACCTCCACAATCCTTCTAGTCTTAGGTGTACAAATGCACTTCAGTTCTGACAACAGTTCATTCTAAACATATAGACAATCAGGTAAGAGGAAATTGTTGTCTTTAAGAGAATAGCTTTTGGCCGGGGCTATCTTATTTGGAAGAATTTCAAATGTTGCTAGCGCTCCCTGTGGCTCTATGACTGGAGAACATCTGATACCAGTTTACAGATTCCATGATTCATTAAAGGATTTTGGTCTGTTCCCTACTCTTTTAGAACTTCCTCACAGACTTTAGGATTTTTCTAAATGGACAGATTATTTCTCCGAGTTTATTTCTGTCTGTTTTTCCTGCATTGTCTTTTTTTCTAATTGTGGTGATTTACTGTCACTGGTGTTTTCATTTGAGTTCTTTGAGTCCGGGTGGGAGGTCATTTTTGGCTTCAGACTGGAATGTCCCAGAATAACTGCTGTTTAATAGGCTACTTGTGTGTTGCAATTTTAAGTAACTCTCATGATTGAGGCTGAGATCTATCTATAGGCACCAAATAGAGTGGGAATATTTATATTTGGGATTTCTGTTCTAAGACTCCAATCACTTCAAAGTACATTTAGCCCAAATCTCTACTGAGACCTGGAGGAAACAAAGCAGTAAGTGGACATTGAAGAATGTGCTATAGACTGTGTCACCTAAAATTCCTATGTTGAAACTGGTTTGGGGTAGTCTTGCCGTAAGCATCTTTGCCTCAAATGTTTTTGCTACATAACTAATTGGTTGTCAGGCAACTTTGCCATAAAAGACAAAATCATGCAAAATAAAAGAGGGACTTTCATTAAAAAGGATATAATGAAACATGAAAAATGAATGACAAAATTTTAAAGACTGTATTGCAAAATGCAAAACATTGGAATATATCTGAAATATATAGCACAGATTCATGGCAATACTGCCCAAATAACTGATTTTATTTTGTGAATTGTACCTAATTACTTGTCTTCAATCTTTAATTTAACCCCCCCCAAAAAAAACAAATCTTTCATTCATAGCATTATACTTTTATTCTTGTTGATTCATCTGTGTTCAGCCTCATACTTTCTCTTTTCTCACAAATTTCTTCCTTCGTTAAGAGAAGTATCAGTCTCTAAATACTAGCATGCATATTTGTAGATGTGCTTTGTATTGACCTATGAAAGCCTTTCACACTGTTGTTTGTTTTTGACGTATTGTTACATGCCCATTCATAGATGTTCCAAAATCCCATGGGAAATGGGGGTTAAAACTCTGTGCTACTGTGTAGACCATTATGAAGGCCAAGATTTATATAATATATATAATACAATATAAAAATGGATCTCTGCATTAACGGAGAATTGATAATATCGATAAGTTATTATTTTTTTATCATTTACAGCAAAATTGCCTTATAGCCAATTAGTTATGCAGTGAAAATGCTTATATTGAAGATGTTTACAGCAAGGATACTTACAGCAGAAATACCTGACAAAGTTTCAGCTTCAATCCCAGATGTGATGATATTTGGAAGTGGAGTTTTGGGGAGGCAAGTAGGTCATGAATGGGATTAATACCCTTATAGAAAAGGCCCCAGAGAGCTCCCTTTCCCCTTCTGCCATGTGAAAACACAGCAAGAAGACAACTGTCTGTGAACCAGATAGTGAATCTGCCGACACCTCGATCTTGGCCTTTTCGGACTCTGAAACTACAAGAAGTGCATGTTGTTTAAGCCACTCAGGCTATAGTATTTTTATAATAGCAGCCCAAACAGATTTAGACTAAATGATATAGTAAGAGGCAGGATTTCAATTCTAAGTGCTTTTCAATTATCCTGGGGTCTTGTTAAAATACAGATTTGGAATCAGGAGGTCTGTAGTGGGGACTGAGAAGTTGCCTCTTTGACAAAGTCCCAGATGCTGGTGCTGCTGCTGGTGTAAGCACTGTATTTTGAGAGCCGTGGTCTAAGTATTTCCCAAATTTGCCTGAAGATAAGACTCACCAGAGGTGGCTGTTAGATATATAAAATACTAAATCTTTACCCTAAGAATATTGATTCATCGACACCTGGGTGGTTCAGCTGTTAAGCATCTGCCTTCTGCTCAGGTCATGATCCCAGGGTCCTGGGATGAAGCCCCACATCTTGCTCCTTGCTCAGCAGGGAGTCTGCTTCTCCCTCTGCCTCTGCCCCTCCCCCTCCACTCATGCTCTGTCTCTCACTTTCTGTCAAATAAATAAATAAAATCTTAAAAAAAAAAAGAATATTGGGACACCTGGGTGGCTCAGTGGTTGAGCACCTGCCTTCGGCCCAGGGGGTGATCCTGGAGCCCTGGGATCGAGTCCCAAATTGGGCTCCCTGCATGGAGCCTGCTTCTCTCTCTGCCTATGTCTCTGCCTCTGTGTGTGTGTGTGTCCTCTATGAATAAATAAATAAAATCTTAAAAAAACAAAGGATATTGATACAGAAGGGCACCCAGGTGGCTCAGTCAGTTAAGTGTTCAACTCTTTTTTTAAAAAATAAATATTTAAAAGATATATATAGAGAGAGATAGAAAAAAATTGATTCAGGGGTCTGCATTGGGATCTTTAGCCTCCCCTTTCAAGAGCCACTTCATGCTGTAGTTCCAAACTACCTCTTCACCTGATCTACTAGGACTCCTCTACTGTTCCATTTATTCATTTTCCTCCCACCCTTTCAATCTGTCTCTTTCTTTCCCCTCCCTCCTTTCTTTCCACATATATTTGTTGAGCATTTCCTTGGGATATAGATCTTAAAAATAGAGATAGACTCTACCTTTACAGACAATAGACAAGTAAACATAAATAAATAGGTGAATTACAGCTTGTGATACAAGCTAAAAGGAAATAAATATGATGATATGATGTAAAGGGGTAAAGCCAAAGTAGGAAACCATTTAAGCCAAGGTTGTGAAAGATGTTCTCTAAGGAAGACAGTTTATTTGAAATACATATCCAACCCTCCAATCTAAGCCATACTACTTGCTGAACGTCTGCCTGTGTTTTAGGGATGCATTGCGTGTGTTCATGCTGTTTATTTCACCATGGATATCTTCTCACGAGTCCCATCAGCCAGTTAAAAACCAACCTAAATGCCACCCCCTACATCCAGGTTCCCCAGCCATATGTGAGATCTCACCCTTCTGAGCCCCCAAAGCACCTGCTACACCTGACTTTGTCTTGATCTTTCTACCTTAAATTGTAGTTGTTTTGTAATAATAGTGGCTGCATTTCCTGAAAGCACACTATTAATTTACATACGTTATCTAAATTATTCAACAACAGTGGCAGGTGATCCTATTATCTCCATGTCATAATAAAGAAACTGAAACTCAGGAGAATCTAAATGACCTGCCCAAAGTCACACAACAAATGAATGACAGAGCTGAGATTCAAATATGCCCTCCCAGTTGATCTGTCTTATTTCCTGTAGCAAATCTTAAGCAACATGGGAGAAGTGATTACTTTGTCTTTATATTCTTAAACAAACAAACAAAAAAATCAAGTTGTGGAAGAGCTCTAGCATTTGCGGAACACTAGGAGAAAAAAAAAAGAGAATAGAATTCCCCTCCCAAATTATATTAGTTAGGATGCTGTAACAAAGTACCAGATACTGAATGGCTCGACCAACAGAAATTTATTGTCTCACAGCTAGACAGTCTGAGATGGAGGCTAGAAGTCTGAGATGAAGGGGTCAATGGGACTATAATCTCTCTGAAGGTGCCTGGGGAGTATTTGATCTGGGTCTTTCTCCTACCTGACATAGTTCCTTGGCTTATGGAAGCATAACTCCAACTAATCTGAACAGTGTTTTCCCTGTGTGTGAATCTCTGTTCCCCAATTTCCCCTTTTTGTAAGAATGCCAGTCATATTGGATTAGTGGCCCATCCTACTGACCTTGATTAAACTTAACTGATTGCACATGCAAACAATCCCTGTTTCAAATACGGGCACATCTTGAGATAGTGGGGCTTAAGATTTCAATGCATGAACTTTTAAGGGACTCAGTTCAACCTACAATGCAGTTCTACCACATAGCATCTATCACAATGGTGACCCCTAAGCCAGACAATCTGGCATAGTTGTTCTAGTTGTCTTCTCCTAAAACCAACGTTATAGAGGGGTCACCTGATCAACTTAGACAAATTTTATTATGTTAACATGGAACCTGGATTTAGCTTTGGTCTTCAAATGATTCCATCAATCTGACATCAATATTAGTTAACTTTTAGCATAAGCAAATGAAGTCATCTACTTAGTACCAAAACTTGGTCTACTTGAAGCTACTCTAACTTGTGATTCCTTCTGCCTCTCATGAAAGGGGTGAGTCAATTTCTGTGGATAAGGTTACAATACCTAGAGGTTACATTTGATGGTACTTAAAATATTTAAATTTTATTTCAAAATTGGTTTAGTTTAGTGGGTTTCACTAAGTTTCAGCAGTAAAAGAAATGAAATATTAATATCAGGAAATTTTCCCACCAAGAAAGAAGTAGGGCTGGTAATTTAGGAATCCCTAAATGGGAAATGGCCTATACAGAGTATATCATAATGCAAAATAAGTTAGAATGTTGCAAAGTCAAAAATGTAAAGTCCAAAAAAAAAAAAATGTAAAGTCCAACCAAGCACAAAGCATGGACATGTAAATGTGAAGAATATTGAAGAAGCCAATTTTGCTTAAGAGACTGCAGGATTCCTGAGGACAGGGACTCTCTCATCTGATTCAGCTTTGCTCCCCGAAAGTGCCTAGCCCAGGGCATTACACAGAATCACTTTTTAAAAAAGATTTTATTTATTTATTCATGAGAGACACACAGAGAGAGGCAGAGACATAGGCAGAGGGAAAACAGGCTCCCCGTGGGAAGCCTGATGTGGGACTTGAACCCAGGACCCTGGGATCACGACCTGAGCTGACGGCATACCACTGAGCCACCCAGGTGTTCCTATAATAGAATCACTTTTTTTTAATTTTATTTTTATTTTTTTATTTTATTTATTTATTTTTTATAGAATCACTTTTAATACATTAAGTTGAATGAAGTGTTTTTTGGTTTTTCTAAAATCTTTTCCTTCTTAATAGAGATAGGAAGCATTCACAGTTACACTGAAGAAGTTAAATAAAGATGGTTGTTTTACTATATTCCAGGAACCATTTTAAGTACAAGCAAGAAATGAGGTAGACTCTATTATCTCCATCCTAAAGATAAGGGAACAGAGAGATGAAATAGCTCACACAATTACGAAATGGTAGCCATGGAATTCACACATAGACTATTTACATTGAAAGCCTACCTTCTGAAGCACCACTGGTGAGCAGCCAGAGAAAGAAAGCTTTTTATTTTTTTCTTTCCATAAAGAATTCTTTAACTGAGATGTTTACTATCAGCTAATCAGTGTGTTACTCCTGTTGAATTTCACAAATTCAGTGTAGTCACTAAGCATTCCATCTTTGATGGTTCTCTAGACCTAAGTTTAAGTCCTGGCTTTGGCATAGCGTGTCTTTGTAATCCTGTGTTACAAACTTTTCCAGGACTCCATTTCATCATCTTTAAAATAGGCTGATGAGGGCAGCCCAGGTGGCTCAGCAGTTTAGGGTGCCACCTTCAGTCCAGGGCCTGATCCTGGAGACCTGGGATTGAGTCCCTTGTCAGGCTCCCTGCATGGAGCCTGCTTCTCCCTCTGCCTGTGTCTCTGCCTCTCTCTCTCTCTCTTTCTTTCTCTCTGTGGTTCTCATGAATAAATAAATAAAATATTTTTAAAAATAGAGTTGTGATTACATGTTTAAGGTGTTGGACATAGTGCTTGATACATGATAAAAACTCAATAAATAATATCTAAAATGTTTACCTATTTACAAGCAGTATTTTCATTGTATGGATATTTGATTATTCACTGTTGAAACATATTTGGATTGTTTCTAGCTTTTAACTATTACAAGTAAAACTACTATGAATATTCTTCTGCAAGTCCTTAATTTCCCTTGGGTAAATTTCCTAGCGTGGAACAGGAGCATATTCAATTTTTAAGCAACTGCCAAAGGAATTTAAGAAACTTTCCAAAGGAGTTGTACCACTTGATATTCCCACTAGCCATGTATGAGAATTCCAGTTCCTCTACATTCAGTGCTTGGTATGGTCAGTTTTATTTATGTATTTGTAGAATTTATTTTACTATGGTAAAAAAAATTTACTATCTTCACCATTTTTAAGTGTACAGTTCAGTAGTGTTAAGTATATTTGCATTGTTGTGAAATTGTGTGCATAGTATTGTGAAACATCCTCAGAATCTTTTCATTTTGCAGAACTGAAATGCTATACTCATTAAACAACCACTCCACCCTACCCCTCAGGTCACCCCTGCCAACCAGCATTCTACTTTCTATCTCTATGTTCCTGACTACTTTAGATACTCATATAAGTGAAATCATGTAGTATTTGTCCTTTGGTGACTGGATAATTTCACTTAGCATGATGTCCTCAAGATTCACCCACATTGTAGCATGTGATAAGATTTCTTTCCTTTTCTTTTTTTAAGATTTTATTTATTTATTTGAGACAGAGACAGAGC
The DNA here is from genome assembly GCF_003254725.2 of Canis lupus dingo. Taxonomy (NCBI): domain Eukaryota; kingdom Metazoa; phylum Chordata; class Mammalia; order Carnivora; family Canidae; genus Canis; species Canis lupus. The sequence goes on from NC_064243.1 coordinate 35,691,756, forward strand.
ATGAGTGCACAAGTGAGGGAGTGGAAAGGGGAGGAACAGAGAGGAGAGGGAGAAGCAGACTCTCCATTGAGCAGGGAGCCCAATGCAGGGTTCCATCTCAGTACCCCGAGATCATGACCTGAGCCGAAGGCAGACTCTTAACCAACTGAACCACCCAGGTGCCCCAATTTCTTTTTAAGGTGGTATAGTATTCCTTTGTATGTATAGACCACATTTTGTTTATCCAGCCATCTGCCGATGGACATTTGTGTTTCTTCCCCTTCTGGCTATTGTGAATAGCACCGCTGTGAAGATGGATGTACAAACATCTCTTAGATGGTGCTTCTTTCATTTCTTTATGGTATATATTTAGAAGTGGGATTGCTAATCATATGGTAGTTCTACTTAAACTAAAATAATATGAATAATTAAATTAGTAGTTAATTTAAGGTATTAATTAATGAGTAATTAAAATGGTATGAGGACCTGCCATACTATATTCCAAGGTGGTTGCAACATTTAAAAATCCCACCAACAATGCTCTAACTTCACACCTCTGTCAACACTTGTTTGACTTTCTTTCTTTCTTTTCTTTCTTCTTTCTTTCTTCTTTCTTTCTTTCTTTCTTTCTTTCTTTCTTTCTTTCGTAGTCATCCTAATGAGTATGTGATGATATCTCATTGCGGTTTTAATTTGCATTTCTCTAATGATTAGTGATATTGAGCATGTTTGTTTGCCATATGTTGAACCCTCTAGGAATAAATTCTACTTGGTCATGGTGTACAATCCTTTCAATGTTCTGTTGAATTCCGTTTGCTAGTATTTTGTTGAGGATTTTTCAACAGAATTCATTGGGAATATTGGTTTGGAGTTTCCTTGTAGTGTCTTTATCTAGCTTTGGTATCAACCTAATACTCATAGAACGAATTTGGAAGTGTTCCCTCTTCAGTGTTTTGCAAGAGTTTGAGAAGGATTGGAGTTAATTCTTCTTTAAATGTTTGGTAGAATTTTCCAGTGACACCATCTGGTCTTGGGCTCTTCTTTGTTAGGATGTGTATATATTTTAGTCTTTGTCCTTAGAAACTATAGAAACTATATATGATTTGGAAATGAGACTACCAAACAATGGCTAAAGAGGCATAATCAATTCTATGGCTTCTTTTTTGTCTGGTCACCTAGACATGTGTTACCTGCTATAATGATCATTGCCTGTCATTTGGAATTATTTTTATCTGTGCATTCACTTGAATCTACTTTCCATCCCACATCAGTTCAAGATGCCCTTTCACCTGCTGGTACACCAAGTCTCTGAGGCCTGGCCATAATACTGATATTCTGTGCCATGCTGTGTTTTGACTGACATTGCCCATTTGGTATACCGCACTTTCCTCTGATTGCCACATCTTATTTGCTGCTAGAGAAAATATTGTTGCTGGATTTTTTTCCTTCCACCTATATCATGACAGAGTCCTGACCCACTTTCTCAAATAACTGCACACAATTTAGAGATCTATTGAGAACCAGACTACTAGCTATTTGAGACTCATGTCTTATAAACTGATGAATACTTGTAATTCAGGTCTTTGAAAAATGGCTTCTATATTTTCTTACAATCTAATCTTTAGTCTTTTCCTGATGCTCTAGCTCAGACATCTATGAGCCAGAGGAATCTGTTGGGAGGTTTTTGTTTACTGATATAATCTTCTTAGGAGTTATGGTCTGTTCAGACTTTCTTTCTTTAAGTGATTCAGTCTCCGTAGGTTGTCTGCTTCTAGGAGTTGTTCCATTTCTTTTAAGTTATTCTGTTTGTTGGCATATAATTAGTTGTAGTAGTCTCTTATAATCCTTTTTATTTCTGTAGCACTGCTAGAAATGCCCCCTCTTTCATTTCTGATTTTAGTTCAGTTTTTTCTCTTTTTTTCTTAGTTAATTTAATCTAAGGATTTCTCAATTTTGTTGACCTTTTCAAAAAGCAACTCATAGCTTTGCTGATTTTTTTCTATTCTCAATTTCATTAATCTCTGTTTTGATCTTTGTTATATCATTAAGATAATAAATTTTATGCCGTGTGTTTCTTTTATTACAATTAAAAAATAGTTTTTTTAATTAAAAAAAGAAAGTTGAGTGCCTGACTGGTTCAGTCAGTAGAGCATACAACAGTTGATCTCAGGGTCATCAGTTCAAGTCCCATATGGAGCTTACTGAAAGAAAGAAAGAAAGAAAGAAAGAAAGAAAGAAAGAAAGAAAGAAAGAAGAAAACAGATCAGTTTGCTTGGGGGAAGGAACAGGAGGGAGAGAATATAAAGGGTCATGAGGAAACTTTTGAGGCTAATGGCTTTACTTGATTGTGGTGATGGTTTCACAGATTTAAATATATGTCAAAACTCATCAAATTGTACACTTTACATATGTGCTGTTTATTGTATGTCATTATACCTCAATAAAGCTGCCAAATTGTAGATTTTCTAAAAACCAGTCAAATATTTAAATTTCTAGATATATATTACTACAGGTGATTTTTCCCCAAGTGTAGTCTATTCAAAATTTCTTAACTAAAAAGTTATTACGAATATATTTGTCTCCTTTATGTTACATGTTCATAGCTCTCCAGTTTTGATCTTGATCTGCTGTTACAATTCTGAGTCCATTTCTCTCAGCTTTCTTCAGAACAGGCAGTACCTCCAAGGATTGAAGTTCAACTGAGATACACTTTCAACCATTTTTCAATTAGGCTTTCATCATGTCTTCAGATAGATATTCATCCCATCAAAAAAGATTGTATCGATGAGATGATATTGTTCACTTAATTTTTTAAAGCATACAGCATTTATGACATTATTGCAGACATTTCATATGTTTAACTTTGAAGTTTATTTTTCAAGAGCTTTATCAACAACAAAACCAGCAATGATGTTACACTATCACAGATGGCTTTAGGATGTAATAGTGCTGTAGAATTTATATAGTTTAAACCACAGATGTGACTACTTTTACACTATTGCCTTTAAAAAAATCTAAAACTCCTCTTTGTTAAAACAAATTGAACCTAAAACACTAATATGTGCTATATAATAAATGGAACTTTTTTTTTTAAAGTAGGCTCTACATCCAGCATGGAACCCAATGCGGGGAGGGGGGGCAGGGGGAGGTGGCCCCCGAACTCGTGACCTTGAGATCAAGACCTGAGCTGAGATCAAGAGCCAGATGCTCAACTAACTGAGCCACCCGTGCACCCCAAGATGAAACATATTTTAAAGCAGCCAAACCTAGGAGAAATTGGCATTTTTTTCTTTGATTCTTAATAATTACCAATGTCATCACACCAGGTTCAATGCAATTGCAAGATTCTTCTCTGCTTTTGTCTTCAAAACTAGAAATTCACCCTGTTCATCCAATTAATTCCACTATATACTTTACTACCTTGGGTACATATAGCAACTTCAACTCCCCATAGTGGGTTCATCTGCAATTTAAATCTTACTAGTTCCAATCACCCCTGTTGAAGGCTATAGCTTCTATGTGATTTATTAAGCATTTTGATCAAAAGATGTTTATTGAGCATTGAACAGGGCTCTAGACCAGAGATGCAGTAGCAGATTCCATAGTCACTCTCAGGGAATTTATAATCTAATTGGAGGACAGATATTGAACAAGCAATTATAAGACTGATGAGTGTTATAATAAAGGAAGTACAAGATGTTCACTATGAGAACATTTCTTTTTCCTCTGGGCTTCAGGAGAAAAAAAACAACAGGTTAAAAAGTGACTGTTTTTCCTCCAACTCCCTGCTCCTGGCCATCCAAAGGAAAGATTTCATGTAGAAAGTATCTGTATCAAGAACTCGAAACAAGTCTCCATAACTATTTTTTTTTCTTCCTTTTTTAGGAATGGAGAAGCAACCTTCTTAGCAACTGGCATATTTCCAGCTTAGCTGCTGACTGGGTAAGACCAGACATTTATAACAATTCTCTTGGTTTTCTCTTGGCGACTCCAGTTGTTCCCATTTTATTAGCTATCCCTGCCTGGGAGATACTTAGAAACAACCCTCAAAAAGAGGCTGCATTCCTATGTTTTAAAACAATGGTGAAGGCAGTTGTTTGACGGTATCTACAGATCGGTTTCATGAGAGCCTTGAAGAGATTTTTGTTTCCCCCTTCGGTCTTAGATTTCTTGAAATACCTGGGAGCTCTCAGAGAAAAAGCCTTTGCTGATTTTAAGGCTACATTTACAAGTCAATAGTATTTTTGCTATGAAAACCATTTGGTGGATCTCCATACACAGTTAAGAGTTACTTACTCTTATCGGAGAGTAAGTAAATGAACAACTTGGGTCTTCTGCAGGATCAGTGGGTTCAGCCTCAACCCCAGTGTCAGCAGTGGCCAAAACAACAGAAAAAGAGGGTCATGTCTGGTTAAGAATACAAAAGAGAGATAAGATGCTTTTCAAAAGGCTAACCTAGGATTATTTTTCAAACCGAGACTAAGCCAAATAGAAGATAAATGACATGTTTACGTGCAGAATCCTATAGAATTTATGCCAGGCCAAGAATGCAAGCCCGTTCAAGTGAGTTACCTTTTCTCCACGTGTGTCATCCTAGCTCACAGAGGAAGGGAGGTGAGCTCTGGCGCTTGCCACACAAGCCTTGCTCCTTCCCTCAGCTTTCTAACAGCCCTGGTACTTAGGAGGAGGGGTGTGGATGTGTGAGACTAGTTCAGCATTTCTAGTGAGTGTCTAATTCTTTTGGCTGGCAAGGGTGAAATACTGTCCTGGTGATAGACCTGGGATAATCAGGCGGGACATCGGTGTGAATGTTAACACCCTGTGGTAGAAAGAGTCCCGAACTTTGGGAAAGTCATGCAACCTCTCTGGGTTTTTCTCATTTTAAAATGGGCTCAGATAGAAAGCTGTGCCGCTGAATCGTGTGGGCTACTTGTTAAAAGTGAGTATTTCTGACCCACCTGATTAGCAATCAGACTCGGGGGTAAGAGGTAGGAGCGGGGTGAGGGCTGGGAGTATGGATTGTGATCTGTTTTTGAAAAGCTCTGCTAGTGATTCTGCCGGTGACCGGTATGGTTCTGCTCTAAAATCCTCCGGGATGATTTCAGGAAACCACAAAGTTAATATTCCACAAGTAATACACTAGTATTGTACTAGATAAATCTCACAATTTACTATGAAAAGAAAGTATTTGTTGCTCTTTCCTCCCTTGTCCCAAAGATGAATCTGGATTAATCCCAGGGTTATATAATTAGTAATAATAACAGTAATATAAAATTTACTACACTCCAGCCACTGTTCTAAGTATTTCATTTATTTCCATAAAATTCTCTCAACAATGCTGTGAGATAGACTATTACTATTATCCCCACCTTGCAGGTGAAGAAAGCAAGGAACAGAAAAGTCAAGTGACTTACATGTGGTAACACAGACAGCAAAGTATACTGGCTGGATTCAGGTGGGCTCTGGGGAACGTTCTATCTGGAGAAACCCAAGTAGTGTTCCTTCCACATTGGGTGGCAGTGGGGTTTTGTGGGAGAAGTGCAGGCTTTGGCAGCAAATACTTAACCAAATTCTGATGCAATTACTTACTAGCTGTATGATCTTGGGTGACCTTACTTAGCCTTGCTAAGTGCCTTAGTCAGCTCAGACTGCTGTAACAAAATACCCTAGACTGGGTGGCTGCAACAAGATTTATTTCTCACAGACCTGAAGACTCGGGAGTCCAAGATGAAGGTGCCAGTGGGTTTTCTTCCTGGGGAGAGGCCTCTTCCTGATTTGCAGAAAGCCATCTCCTCGCTGTATCCTCACATTACACAGAGAGAGGGTACTGGTCTCCCTCTCTTCTTAGAATGGCCCTAATTCTACCATGTGGGCTTCATCTTCTTGGCTTCTTCTAAATCTCATCAATATTCAAAGGTTCTGTCTTTAAATACTGTTGCTTCAGGAGTTAGGTCTTCAACATATGAATTTTGGGAGGAAATAAGCATTCAGTCCATAGTGCTAAGGTTCAGTTTCTTTCTCTGCAAAATATATATCACACTTGTTTTTTTTTTTTTCTCACTTGAAAATTTTATTGGTCAGGGAGAAAGGAAGTCAGGCAGCCCCACAGCTTCCCGCCCAGGGTGCCACAAGCTCTCAGTGCTTCCCGTTGCCATTGACGGGGCGGTTCATGAGCTCGGGGGACACCAGGAATGCCTTGAGCTTGAGTCTGGTGCTGAGGCGTGCCACATAGGCCGAGAGTAGGAGGAAGGGGTCCAGCAGCTGGGGGCCGGGACCTGGTGAATCAGCAGCAAGTCCAGCAGGTTGTAGTCCGCAAAGGAGACCTGGTTACCCACGATGAAGACCTGGCCCCCCTCATTCTGGAACAACAGCATTTCAAAAGGCTTCAGGTAACCTGGTAGTGCCTTCACATACTCCTCCTTTCCTGCCTCATAGTTAGTGTAGATGAGGAGATCCTCCACACCATCGTTCACTACGTCCAGCAAGGCCGCCTCCTGCTGGTCCTTCCCGTAGAGCCCAAGGGAGAGGCCCAGGTGTCGCAGGATGGCATTGGACTGGTACAGGTGAGGTCTCCGTCCTGGAACTTGGGGAGCTGCCCATACACAGACAGGAGGCCTTGAGTGAGCCCTTCATCCAGGTCTCCATGGTCACCACCTCCTCCTTCCAGCTCTGCCCCTGGTCAGCCAGCAGCATGCGCATGGCCTCGCAGCACCCTTGAACAGGGAAGTAGATGATGGTGTAGGGTGGCATGGTGCAGCGTGGGTGATGGTGGCGGTGGTGGTAGCAGTGGCAGCGGCAGTGGTGGTGGCGGCGGCGGCGGCAGCAGACAGACATATCACACTTATTTGTAAGGTTTAGCAAAGAAGTAAGATTTTTATAAGGTCTCAGCTCAGTCTCATAATAAAAACAAAGTAAAGTATTCAAAACTTTCCTGACTATGTAGCAGGTACTGTTAAAGAAAATCTAAAGAATAATAATGATTTGTGGAATGCCATGCTTTCAGAACTATGCTACATGCACTTATGCATTGTATTCCCTGGATCCTTCATAACACCTGAAAAGCATTATTAGTATTTCTGTCACTATTTTATAGATGGGGAAACTGAGAGATTAAATATTTTCCTGAAGTCACAGCTGGTGACTAGCAGAACTGGGAATGGAAACACATCGTATGCTCAGAGTGCTAAGATATATGATATATGGCTTCTTCTGTTTATTTGGGAATATGTGAAATTCATTATTTGAAATTGTCATGAAATAAATAGAAATGAATATTTTTACCTAAGAGTTCTGAGTTTGCAAGAAATGTTTACTATGAGCCTCACAAGGAGAGAATTCAACTCTTTCTCTTAATGATGGCTTTATTTGCTGACTAAAAATAAGAATACCCAGGGAGGGGGAACTGGGGAGATACTAGTCAAAGGGCATACAGTTTCAGTTACACAAGATGACTAAGTCCTAGAGATTCACTGCATAGCACAGTGCATATAATTAACAATACTGTATTATATACTTAACTCTTTAAGAGAGTAGATCTTATGTTAAATTTTCTTTTTAAAAAAGGAGGAAAAAAATTAAAAAATTAAAAAATAAGAAAGAAGGAGGGTGGAACTTTCAGAGGTGATGGTTATGGTTATTGCATTGTTTATAGTGACAGTTTCAGAGGTGTATGCTTATTTTCAAACTCACCAAGATATGTACTTTAAATATGTACAGCTTTATTTGTATGTCAAGCATACCTCAAAAAATACATATAAAGATATGTAATCTTACAATGGGACGAAATGTCCAAAAAGGAATACAGTAGCCCATATCTCTGTTTTGTCCCTCTTTTCCCACCCTCCACTCTTGACATCTATTACCAAAGGCCAACTTTAAGGAGAGAAATATGGCTCTGAAATCATTTAGCCTGAGGGCAACATTCTTTTCTAGACTTCTTCTGTGTGTGAGCTGTCACCCAGCCCCTAGTTTTCTGTTTCTGACTCATCAAAGGAGTGTAGAAACATTTATATTCTCTCCTTTGGAAGAATTCTTCTGTGACCTCTTCCACCTCCAGTCCAGCCTGCAGGCTGAACGTGTTGGTTAAAGACAGAAACACTTAATTTTTAGAAAAACCGATAAACTGGGATTGAGTTTCCTTTTTAGGAGAATCTTCTAGATTTAAAAAAATCAGTATTAATTTTAATATTTAAAAAATGTGTTGGTTATGAAATTCTTGGAAAAAATATCATAGTAATATTGAAATTTTTTGAAGAAACTGCAGTGTAATCATAAAACCCCACAATTGGTATTAGAAACAAAAGCACTGACAGAAAATCCTCTTTTCCAACATAACCGGAAAAATGAATATAACCACCAAATCTCTCTTTGGCAGGATCCAAACACTTGGCTACTCAAGGTAACCACTGGAGAGGCAAGAGGTCAAGTCCAGGGAAATGCCAGAGTAACCACATGATTCATCTCGCCAACCCCAGACAGTTAATCAATCACAAAGACAGAAAAATGAACAATGAGGACTTCTAGAGTTTAAAGAAGTTAACCCTGGGAATCTTGGTACCATTGATACAATGGCCTCTCAAGTTAATATTGAACAAACCATATCATTAGCCGAAGAAAGATAAGCAAAATATGTAGGTTTCTGGTGCAGCTGGATTGAGCCACTTTGGGGGCTAGTTCTCAGGGAAGATTCTACTAGTAATGGCCTGATAATAAATAACATTTTGTGATAATTAAACAAAGATTGTTATTCACAAAAATTGTGGCACAATGCCAAGAAATGAGCCAACATTTATTCATATGTTTTTGTGTTCTAATTTTGTTACTGACCTTATTTTCCAACTTATAATTTTGATTTGGTCCAACTTTCCCCCTCTAGTTTCAATTTTATTTAGTCATTATATAACCTTAAGTCCTGTAGAGAAATTGGTAAGTCACTCAATAGTTAAATACTTATTAAGATAATGACAGCAAGAAATTCTCTTTTTTTCTCCTCTTTATTTTTTAAACAAAGATTCCTTGAGAATCTGGTGACCTCAGGCCTAAAGTATTTGGCTTTCCCTTTTGTTCAGGACTCTTGGTAAGCAGGGGTGGCCTGGTGATCTACAATTAAGATGACAATCCCCCTCCCTTGCCTTTTGCCCCAAGCTTTGCACGTAAAAATTAAGCCTTTGGGATTTTACAAGGTGCTTGCACTTTTAAAGACTGTTGATATTATTGTCTTTTTGGTTAACAGCTTTGTAATTCTTGTGACCAACCTGAGCCAAAAGATGAATTAGAGGTTTTTGCAAATTCAAACAAAACCTACTAGTATTACTTTGCAAAACAAAACCCAAACAAATGAAATAACTCTGCTTCCATAATTAATTTCAAAGGACAACCATCTACACGGTAGCCTTTCCCAGAAAGTGGGAAAGTTTTAAAAATATGTATTTTAAATGATTTTGTAACTGTGAAACAAAAAGAAATCTCCCCACTTAAAATTTGAAGTTAATAAAGTGTTTAGAAATCTTGCTAAGTTAATGAATGAGACCTGTTTCCTCAAGCTGTCCCTGATATGTTGTATCTCAGGGAAGAAAAGCCTCCTTTTCCCACCTCTTCCCCCATCCTGAAGAGCAGGAGCTAGAGGCTTGCTGAGAGGCCACACCTAAAGGAGGGGTTTATTCCTTCCCAGTGAGCCCGGGTACAGTGAGTCCCGCTAGGACAGGATGCAGGTTGAGTACAAGTCTGGCTGGAATTCCCAAAAAAGAGGCACAGCTAGGGTGGGGCAGAAGCACAGTTCTTCAAATCCACAGCTGTTTGAGTTTCCCAAACTGTTTTTAGAATCCTCAGGGCTTGGGTAGACTGGGTTATGCTCACTTAGGAGGGTTTGGTTTGCAAATCTGGGAAGAGAGCCAAATAGACCATTTTCTTCCATAATTCTGGAGATGATGTGTGCTCTCCAGAGAGATGTAAAATCATGGACTCATAGAACTGGGCCTTTGGAGATTATCTTGTGAACCCATTCACTCATTTTACAGACCAGGCAATGGAGGCATAAAAAGTTAAGAACTCAGGGTCCCTGGGTCACTCAGTCAGTTAAGCGTCTGACTTTGGCTCAGGTCACGATCTCAGGGTCCTGGAATGGAACCTCTGGTCCAGGCTCAGCAGAGAGTCTGCTTCTCCCCCCTCCCTCCCTCAGCTCATGCTCTCTCTGTCTCTTAGTGAATCAATCAATCTTAAAAAAAAAAAAAGTTAGGAATGTGCTCAAGTCATTACATAGATGATCTCTGATAGAGCTAGGACTTGAATCCTGTGTTTTCTTCCAAACCATTCATATTTGATAAACTAAGTAGTAGAAACTACAAGTTTCAGATATAATTTGAAGATATATAAAGCATGAACTTTGGGGTGTATATGTATGTATATAATTTTAATTATAAAATATACATAACATGAAATTTGCATCTTAAGCATTTTTAAGTGTACAGTTCAGTGGTATTGAATACATTCACATTTTTACCATGCCCTGTTTCTACATGGAAATGGAAGAAGTCAACCAAAAATATTTTCTCTTTATCAGTCTATTATTGAATGGACACATACCATGTGATCAACACTATGTTAGGATCAGACAGATTCTAGACCCTCAAGGAGCTTTTAATTTGTTCAGGCAACAAAGTACATAAATAAGAGGCTATAATTAACCATAAAAAACTGTGTATGATATGTTTTAAATGGGTATACTGACAACAAAATGTTAAGAATCCAAAGAACACAATCATTATGGGATGAATACTTAGGAAAAGCTTCCAAGAGAAGATGGACTGAGCCACATTGATAAAAGGGAAGGAGAAGCCATGAGAAGCCATTCCAAAAGAACGAACAGAGTGACCAAAGGCATGGGGGTTGCTCTAGAAAGGACTTTTTGACAAAAAGTGGATAAAGAAGTCTGAGAATAACAAGAGTAGTTTGCTACTAGACACAAATGACTGATTTTATCCCATAGGCAACTGCAAGCTGTTGGAGACTCTTGAACAGCGTCATTATCAAACTAACAAGTTGCTGTGAGGGAAAAGTATAGGATGGATTGAAGGAGGAAGAATTGGATGAGTGAGGCCAATTAGGAGGCCATGACAGAAGTTTCAGTACAGAGAAGAGAAGGGGCAATCAGTTTGAGAATGAGTAATACAAATGTGTGAAATAATTCGAGGAAGTCAATAGAGCTTACTAATCCATTAGATATTGAGAGTAGGGAGGAGAAACAAGAATACTAAATTCAAGCTAAGATCAAGCTAGAGCGACCAGAATTATAGCAATTGAATGGAGTGAGTAACTCAAGAGAGGGAGAGAATACTAAACAGAAGTTCCATTCTGGATAGGCTGAAATGGAATGATAGAAAGACATCCAAGTAAAAAAGATAAAGTACTCAGAGAAATGTATAAAGTTGTACAGCTGAGAGGTATTTTTGAAAAGATTTTTAAAGCAATTCTCTTAGTTTTCACCTCCATCTTTGGGAACAAAGTATTGATCTTAGCTTAATCAGTTGAAATGGGAATGATTAAGCTGATCACAATATATGACATAATCTTCATATGGACATATAAAGATTGTAACTCAAAGGCAAATGTCAGGTTCACTTTAAAATAATGGAGAAAGAATTGGAGGCATAAAAACCTTTTAAATTATACTCAGTTGAGAATAGCCCTATGGAAAATTGGAAATATATACAAATTCAATACTGATTTACCTTAAGCTGCTGGGTTTAAGTGTTTCAACATGATGGTATTGCTATGAATTAAGTTTAGAAAAATTAAGAGAAAAACATTGTGTAAGATGGTTTTGTATTAGCACTATTGGGATCACAGCAAATAAATCTTTATTGTTTATAAAGTCATCTAATTTGCCATCATTCTGACCTAGAAATTTTGATTCCTAGCAAAAAGAGCTTTGTTACTTAGAGAGAAATCAGAAATCTGCGTTTTCCTCCTTTCTTCTTCCTGCAGGGAGGATTTATCCAGGAGGCCTGGTGCTTAGGGTCAATGATATTTTTAAAGACCCTGTGAAATTTTATTGAATTTTGCCTAAGAAGACAAAAAACTCTTTAAGTATTTTAAATTATATGAAAAAATAATTTTAAATATGCATATTATAGTGGGAGGGGCCCACAAAGTCTGAAATGCCTAGGACCCATGTAAGTCATAATATATCCTGCCTCCTGTACTTAGATCTGGGTCTCTGGTTCTAACCATAATCCACCGCTCTTTGTACTATTTTGTATGAACTTACAAATTCCATGAGCTTGTTACTTTTATTAAAGTGAAATGTGCACAAAATTTTAACAATTAGCTAGTTCCATAAAGTTTGCAAAGACAAATAGTCTCTAACCATTTTTCTCCATATCCCCTTTTCCAGAGGCATTTAATCTACTTTGATCCTTTAAAGACACTTCTTTTTTTTTTATCTTTTAAAGATATTATTGATGGTCATTTAGATCGATAGATGAATGGATAGGGAAAATGTAGTGTATATATGCTGGAATAGTACACAGTAACAAAAAGGATGAGATGGTGCCATTTGGGACAACATGAGTGGATCTAGAAGGTATTTCTAAGTGAAATAAGAAAGTGAAATAAGTGAAATCCTCTTATTTCAAAGTGAAACTCTCTTATTTCACTGCTAAGTGAAATAAGACTGAGAAAAACAAACTGCATATGATTCCACTTATAAGTGGAATAAAATAATAAATAAACAAAAGGCAGAATCAAATCATATAGATGACAAACTGATAGAAAGGAAAGGGGGTGGGAGGTTGGGCAAAATTGGTAAAGGGGAGTGGGAGATACAGGGTTCCAGTTATGGAATCAAAAAGTTACAGGGATAAAAGGCACAGCATTAGAGGGGAAAAGCACTACTTCTTCTGTTATTACCTGGATATATCCAAGTATGAAGCTTGTGATATTACTTTTTTTTTCAGATTTGGATATTACCTATTGACTTCCTATCATGAAGATGAGGATTTAGATATCTTGTCTCTTCCACTCTTACCAAACCCAGTCATAAACACTTCTCAGCTATTCATCCTGCTGATTGAGACTGATTGTAATTTTGATTGACTCAACGTTCAGGGTTACATTTTTATGACTCTGTAGGCTACTTGGTGTTGAGTCATATAGAAAACTATGATTACTTCTTTACTGCTCGACTTACAGTTTTCCTTCAGTTAAGAATTGTCTTGTTTTCTCATTTGCCTAGTTTTCTATGTACACATTTATTCCTGTGTACACATGTCTACTGGATGTTGAAATATCTTCTTGATACATTAATATGTGTTAGGTATTATATCAATTTGTATTTTCAAATCTCTTCTGAAGTCTTTAGGCCTAGATGAGTCCAGATGTGTTGCCACCATGCTTGATGCATCATCCTGGGTAAATATGATAATGCCTTGGTATTTTTTCCTGTGTTGGATCTCTTTTTCCTGTAAAGCATATCTTCCTTTTTCTTGGTTTACCTCCTTGTTTTGGTTGCACATATTCATTAGAAACTCTCTTAGAAAAGGTGTACGTGCATGTGTGTGTGTGTGTGTGTGTGTGTGTGTGCGTGTGTGAAGTGGGGGTAAAGTTTTTCTCTGAGAAATCTTTACTCTCATATTTAGTTGAGAAGTTAGTTATTTAATATTAGAAATAATTTCCCTTCAGAATTTTGAGTGCATTTCTTCATTTTCTTCTAATTTCCTGTGTTGCTGTTGAGAACTTTGGAGTTATTTGGATTCCTGTTACTTTGTGTGTGATCTTTTCCCCTCCACCTTTCTAAAAACTTACAGCATCATCTTCCCATTGTCCCCTAGGTCCTAAAATATCTCTGTGATGTGTCTTGGTGTGGGTCTGTTTTCATCACTGGACACTTGGTAAGCCCTTTCACATTGGAAATATATATCCTGAAATTTTCAGAAATCTTAAATTATTTCACTGAGGAAATCATTGTTCTCCCTAGTTTATCTTTGAGGTACTTCTCATGCACTGGTCTTTTAATCTGCTTATGCTTTCCCTCCTACCTTTCATGGTTTTTTTCTTTTTGTTTTCTTTCTGCAAGATTTATTCTACTTTCTCTTCTGGTCTGTCTATTGAGTTTTCATTTCTACAACCATGTTTACATTTGTTGTTATTGTTGTTCTCTGTGTCTTTTTTTTTTTTTGGTCCTTCCTATTATTATTTTATTAATTGAAAGCTTTCTATTATCTTCTGCAGACACAAGTTAAATGTTTCTTTCCTTGGCGGCCTAATCATTGTTTCCTTTTTTTTTTTTTTAAGATTTTATTTATTTATTCATGAGAGGCACACAGAGAGAGGGGGGCAGAGACACAGGCAGAGGGAGAAGCAGGCTCCATGCAGGGAGCCTGACCTGGGACTGGATCCCGGGTCTCCAGGATCACGCCCTGGGCTGAAGGTGGCGCTAAACCGCTGAGCCACCAGGGCTGCCCTCATTGTTTCCTTCAAGTTGCTTTTTTTCTTTTTATGTATTTTATTCCAACATGTATGCAAGGGCTTATATCCTTAGATGACTGATAATTCTTTTTAAAAATTATTTATTTATTTATTTATTTATTTATTTATTTATTTATTTAGAGAGGGAGAGAGGGCCAGGGGAAGAGAGAAAGAATCCCAAGCAGGCTCCACATCCAGCATGGAGCCTGGTACAGGGTTCAATCTCATCACACTGACATAATGACCTGAGCCAAAATCAAGAGCCAGATACTTAACCAACTGAGCCACCCACGTACCCCAGAGGTCTGATAATTTTTAATTCTGAAGCACGATTAAGGGTGTTCAAATAAAAAGCTGTGATGTAGGTGATGTGAGATAGCTATTTGTCTTGGAGCCTCTATTGTCTACCTTTAAATGTCTTCTTAGGTTGTTCAGATTCCCTGCAGAATGCGCTTCCAGTCTCCTGTGTGGAGGATAAATGCCCATCTGCCATTGTTCTGGGAGTGAGAGGGGAGACTGGGTTTGGCAGCTTTGAATATGCATACCCAATCCCCCTGGTTCTGAGCACAGTTCTTCTGCCCTTCACTTGATTTCCCAATCCAGGGATCCCCTGGTTTCTTGGGTCCAGAGAATACATTTCTGATGTTCTGCTGGGGGAGGGGGAGAGACAGTTGCCCTGCTGTCTTAAACAAGGCAAATGACCTGAGACACCTAACTACTACTACTTTTTTTCTAAACAGAGAGAGGCAGAGGCAGAGACACAGGCAGAGGGAGAAGCAGGCAGAGGGAGAAGCAGGCTCCATGCCTGAAGCCTGACATTGGACTTGATCCCGGGTCTCCAGGATCATGCTCTGGGCTGAAGGCAGCGCTAAACCGCTGAGCCACCCGGGCTGCCCCTAACTACTACTTCTTAAGACCAATCCTTTTTATCTTCTTCCTTTCACCCTCCTCTCCCAGGGTACCTAGTGCTTTTACTTCCTGGGATTCAGGCTGAGGTTTCAGGGGAAACTAGATTTATCCTTAGCAGCCATTGCTGCTGACTTAGAGTGAAGCCTATTCAGGCCTGCAAGATAATTTCTACTTGACCATCTATGTACATCCTTCAAAAGTGTTGCTGTCATTGCCTTCTTCACCTTGTGGTCTTATGTCTTTAAATAAGCCTCTCTAGTTTCAGTAGGATTTTGGAAGAAGCAATATTAGAAGATGTTTTCAATCTCCATCTTTATCTGAAAGTAACTTCAAATCACTTTTTGATTATATAGTTTGAAGTATTTAGCTTTTATACAAACACAGTGACTTCTGAGGTTTTTGATGTTTCTGATAATATTTTATAAAAATTTATGATCATACCAACCAGCCTTAACACAGCTATTGTGTTAGCCGAGCGCTTTGCAAACTTTAGTAATGTTCTAACCCTATTCAAGGAAAAATAAAATCTATGGACTTCAGGCACTGAGTTACATTAAATCTATTACTTAAATGTGTACAAGTGTAAGTATAGATTATTTATACTTATAGCTCTTGTGTATTTATATGAGCAAAAACAAAAAACTTAATACAAGAAAATCACATATTTAATTCAAATTAACAATATAAATTTACATATTAACAATATAGATTTAATGTAACTGATGTTATTTTAATGCAACTAAATTGCTACCCTAAATATAAATGTGGTACTTAATGCTCTGTAATGTAATGCATTATTTTAAGTCCATTGTCCATGTGCTACCATGTGTTGCATGAGAAACAAATCTACCCATCTCTCCGAATTTGAAATAAGTACAGGGAAACCTTTATTTAGATAGCAAGGTTTGTCATATGGGAATCATTTAGCAAGAATGTACCCTCAACCTATTAAGCCTGCATCTGTACTTTTCATATTAGTGTAACAAATAAAGTAGCACTTCATAATGCCAAGACAATCATAAATGCAAACAAGAATTTGGCCCTTATTTTAATTTAGAACTATCCTCTGAGGAAAGCTCTGGCTGCACACTTGAGTTGAGTGACAACCCCATAGGTCCTCAGATTTCTGGGACACCTCCTGGGTAGAGGGGACTGCTGCGTCAGAGCAGGAGCACAGTGTGCATCTAAGGACAACTACAGAAATGGAAAATGCTTTTTTCTTTGCTTTTCTTTGCGAAGAGCAGAAATCTGAATGAAGATGCGTATTGTAAGAACGGTACATTTGACGTGGTGACATGATTTCATTCTAGTGGCAGGCAGCCACTAGTTTGAGATCTGTGGTGATTGTAAACTATGCCAAAAAAGCAGTTTGCCCTAGCTTTGTAAAACAAAACAGTCGCATTTATTAAAAAAATCAATACTTGAAATTATCTGCCCAAATATTTTACCCTGTTACTGTCATTGGATCCTTGGGCTTTTCCTTAGGGCCACGTGGCCAGAAATGCCCAATACTCACCAAGGAGGCACTGACCAGTGCATCTGGGACCCCTTACTAGGTCTTCAAGGGAAGGAGGCCACTGCCCTCCAGGCAAACATAACATACGATGGTGAAACTATGTGGCAATGGCAGGGTAAGAACCCAGAAGAATTTGGTACCTATTTGAAAACAGTAAGAGTGTTTTCTAGATGTAAAAATGGAGGGCCGGTTGGTTAATATCATCACATGATTAGGCTCCGGTTTAAGTCATGCTGGCTCTCTTCACAATATAGAGGGGCTGCTGCCAGAGGGAGGAGCCCAAGAAAGGGGGGCCATAGAGACAGTCTGGGCTGTAAAGCTGGTTCATTTCAAATCAGTCAGCTGGACAATGGAATGCTGGGCCTCCAGAGGGGCATCAGGAACACTGACCTCACCTAATCAAGCCATCCTGTCTCAGAGTTGTGTTGGAGCAGAAGGAGCACAACCCAGGCTGGATTCTGAATGCTAGAGGGCTGTATCTATTTGCAAGTGGACCTGAGGATACATCCAGGAGCCTGAAGCCTGGCCCTGGGTAGAGAAGCAGGCAGAGTTGGGTAAGGGTTAGGGCTCTTGCCAAAATGGGTTGTGATTTAGGACATGTTTCAGTTCCAATATGGGGCACAATCTAGGCAGATGAAATATATGCAAACTGCCTGGAAATCTCAATAGTGATCCCCACCTTACCAGAAGAAGGCAGTGGATGAATTTGGGTTAGCGTATCTAGCATTGTCCCTAGGGAATTGGGCGTGGGTGGGGGTGGGGGGCACATGAAGTAGGACTTCAACAAAAGGAAATGTTACTCCTGAAACTGAGCACCACACACACAAACCCTATGTTCTTCTTTATCCTCAAGCCTTCATCTAGGCCTCCTCTTTTCCTGGTTACTTTTTAAATTAGACTGGGCTTGGGTAGTTACAAGTGAATTCCAACATGCACTAACATTAATAAAAAGCGGGGGTTATAAAGAGGGAACTGCCTCTGTGTCTGGAAAGCAGGGACTCTTGGGTCCTCAAGACTTTCTCTGTATTTTTTTTTTTTTTTTAGCTCCTTGTGCATTGGTTTCATTTTCTCCTTTTGCAGGTATAGAACTCCAGCTAGTTGCAGGGGCAGGAGAGGGATGGAGGGAGAGTCTCAATTTTATGCTACTCTAGTGTATTCATTCCAAAGAGAAAAAAAGAGAATTTTCCCTTCTAGGGTTATTCTGGAAATTTCTCTGGAAGGACATATGTGGGTATAGGCTAGATCTCCCATTGTCCCTCTTGGATAAATCACTATGCCTGGGGTTGAGGCCTGTGGTCAGTGGTTCTTGAGTAATAAGCATACCCCAAGGCTAGGTGGAGAGGTGACTGACAGCCCCACAAAATTTGATTGGAGCAGGGGAGGAGCAAATTATCCAAAGGAAGGGGTAATGTTCCTTTACAAAGAAGGGAAAGATGCTGGTCAGAGGCAAGACAACAGATGTCCTTCAGGATTCCTATTCATCTGTTAAGGCTTGACTCAGGTGTCACTTCTTGATACCCTCTGTCCCTCCCTGTCTTTCTCCTATTGGGTTACACATCCCTCTTCTGGGTCATGTTACATCTTGGCCTACTGCTGTACCCACTAATAACTTAAAATTGTCTAGTTATGTGTT
Organism: Canis lupus dingo; assembly: GCF_003254725.2. Taxonomy (NCBI): domain Eukaryota; kingdom Metazoa; phylum Chordata; class Mammalia; order Carnivora; family Canidae; genus Canis; species Canis lupus. The sequence continues at coordinate 35,710,256 of NC_064243.1, forward strand.
GGTGTCTCTCATTAGACAGTAGCTTTTTAAACCTTTTTTAAAAATTTTTTTTAATTTATTTACGATAGTCACAGAGAGAGAGAGAGAGAGAGAGAGGCAGAGACACAGGCAGAGGGAGAAGCAGGCTCCATGCACTGGGAGCCCGACGTGGGATTCGATCCCGGGTCTCCAGGATCGCGCCCTGGGCCAAGGGCAGGCGCCAAACTGCTGCACCACCCAGGGATCCCCTAGACAGTAGCTTTTGAAGACAACCACTGTAGCTTATTCCCATTGGCACACCCAGCCCTTCAGCAGATAATGGGAGTTCCAGAAATGTTTTCAATAAAATAATAAGTGAAGATGATCACAAAATGGCAGCAAGCCATCTTGAGTTAGGAAACAGAGGAAGGAACATCATCATAAAAAAATACCAGATACTGTGATAAATGTTTCATAGCAAATAACTCATTTGATTCTCAAAACATTTGAGGGGGTTTTCTTTCTATTTCATAGACAGGAAGCCTAAGGTTAAGCAAGTTCCACAAGCTCATACAGCTAATAACTGTCAATTTAATAATCAGCACTTAGGCAACTTAAATCTAACCTCTTTACCTTCAACAACTCTGTCTTCTGTTTCCTCCTCCTGTTCCTTCTGCAGGTTAACAATGAACTTATATCACCTAAGGATGCTCTCTTTACTTCCTAGTGATTCAGACCTTTTCCCTCAATAGATTTTTATTTTACCTAAATGCACTCCCTAGCCTGTTTTACATCTTTGTCATTTGTTTCTTTAGCCACACAGTCAGAGGGTTGAAGGAGAAACCGTAAAATCACTTCCAGTACCAACATCACAAAATTATATAAAGTAAACAAAACCAAGTAAAAGTAACAAGTTTGACAACCCCAACATAGAACACCCCTTTTGCTCAGAAGGCTTTTGGTTCTCAGGGGCAGCACACCGTGAAGGTGTGGGTCTGGGGGTCCAGTTCCACTCTCAATTCGCCTCTTCCTTTACTTCTGGGGACTCCTTTATTCTCTCCTTTTGCTCTAACAGTTGCTCTTTTCTCCTCAACCGCTTAGTCTTTTTATTTTGTCCATAACTTTTTGGGACCTTGCATTTCACCTCCCTTGCCTTTATCAGTCCTTTCCTCCCTGTCTTCCTTCTGGCAGACTCTCCCTGAAGAGCCCTTGGTCAGAGCTGGCCTGGCTTCCTACCTAGGGCCCGCTGACTTGCCCAGGATGCTCCTGAGGTGTTCGTGATGCTCGGCAAACTCAAGGGTGAACCACAACTGAACAAAACACTTGAATTCAAAGAGATAAGGCTAATTGTGGGCATTTTGAAATTATGGTCGATCCAGTGGGCAATGTTTTTCTTGTAGCACAATTTTTAGACTCCTCCAATCATCCAAAGTGGCCTATTTGAGGCCAGCTCCTTAGGGAACAGTGGCTCTAAGTGAGATTCCCCAACCGGCCTGATCTAACTTCAAGCATTGTTAAAACTGCAGCTTCCTCACCAGACCAAGAAAATCAGAATTTCTGGGAGTTAGTAGGCAATCTGAATTTAAAATATTATTCTTGGTGATTCTTAAGCTCACTAAATTGTAAGAAACTCTGCTTTTGTTTTAATTATTCTCTAAAAGTTTTATGCGTTATTACTATTAGTTTCCTTAAATGTATCACAAAGAATTTTATTTATATCTATTTTCAACTTGCACAATAAATACTAGATATTTGACTGAAGCATGCAGCAATAATATTTAGCAAATATTCTGGTATCTATTCTAATAAGCTATTTTCTTGACCTGGAAAAGATAAATTCCCTAACCTTTGTCTCCCTTAAATGCTTCCATGTGGGGCTTTATTCATAGTTAACACCAAGGGTAAAGCTGAAGGAGTGCCTTGCTTTTTTATCCATTATGTATTTCCCTGTTTATATTGTCTTTTTAGAAGTTTTTATTTATTTATTTGAGATAGAAAGAGAGAGGGAGAGCACAAGGAGGGGTGGGCAGAGAGGGAGAAGCAGGTTCCTCACTGAGCAGGGCGTCCTGCTTGAGCTCAATGCGAGCTTCATCCCAGGATCCTGGGATCATGACGTGAGTTGAAGGCAGATGCTTAACTGACTGAGCCACCCAGGTGCCCCTCTATGTTTTTATTGTTGAAAGAGAAACTACATTTATATACTCTTGCTATATATACCAAATTCATTATATACAAAGTTAGGTAAGAAAATTTTCTTTTCAGTTCTAATGTTAGGATGTAGTTCCCTACACCCTACATCCTAACACATGATTCTACATAGATATGAACAGTATCTACGTAGAATCATGTCTCTCTATATTACATATACATACATACGCATATATTTCTATATCTGAATCTATAAGTACACTACTCAATATTTTCTCTTATGTTGAGGGCTTTGTCACAGTGACATCAGTTCAGTTTTCTTGAATCTTTACTGTTCTGTGGTGACTGTGGGGCAATTCAGAGTTTGAGTTAATGGTAGACTCTGGGCCACATTCCTATCACTTTCTCTGAATGTTCTACGTTGCTCTTTGGGGTGGGGAGACAAAACCCACCGAGTACTGTCATTACAAGCCAATGCCCCTGGTGCACTGACCGCGGATGGAATGTTGGTTGCAGGTGCACTAACTACTACCCAGCTTCTGACAGTTTCTTTCCACTTTCCCCACAACTTGATTCTCAGGGCTGGAAGGAAGATCACACTGCCTGCTGTACAGAAAGGAAGACTTCTGTGGTTAAAATCTTCCACTAACTGTGGTTTCTTCACTTGCAAGGGAAACAGGAATGGGACCAGTTTGGGACCTGTTTGTCATCCCAACAGCAAGAAATTTTTGTTTTGTCTCTGCCCATGGCCTACAGAGAATATGTCTCTGTGTGTGGGGAGAGCCTGGGAGAAGGGTTAGAAACAGGTCACAGGTTCCAGGGAATGTGCCATCATCCACTAAAGCCAGGGGTGTGGGTAGAGTCACTTCTGTACAGATGGTGACTGTATTCTTATGACCTTTCCTTCTGGCCTTTTTAGGGAGGCTTAACTAAACATCCCCTCAGAGTTTTAAAAACTCAGAAATTCTAGGTCCCCAAGCAGCCGTGTTTTTCAAAAATTCTGAGTTAAATAAGGTAACATTTGTCCAGCACTTTGCAGTTTACAAAGTGCTTTTCACTTACAGCCTTTCAGGCAAGGAAATCCTTAAATACTTAAATGTTTTATTTTATTTTATTAAGATTTTATTTATTTATTCATGAGAGACACAGAGAAAGAGGCAGAGACACAGACAGAGGGACAAGCAGGCTCCATGCAGAGAGCCTGATGAAGAACTTGAGCCCCATGTGGGACTCCATCCTAGAACTACAGGATCATGCCCCGAGCCGAAGGCAGACGCTCAACCGCTGAGCCACCCAGGCGTCCCAATGTAGTTTTATTTTATTTTATTTAAAGATTTTATTTATTTATTCATGAGAGACGCACAGAGAAGGAGAGAGGCGGAGAAGCAGGCTCCGATGTAGTTTTATTTTAAAGGAGGAATCTGAGTTTCCATCAACTCAACCAAGAGGATACTGTGGACGATGAACAGCTTAAGGGTCTTTAGGATAACCAGTTAAATCTCATTCCCTTGATACAGAAACTCAAATAGCAGTTGATCTGTCCTTTTCTTATGGCACTTACCACTGATCTTGCATATCCTTACTTGTTTACATGCCTTATCTCACTTGCTAGATTTGACATTCTTTAAGGCAAGATCTCTATCCGATTGTTATGTGCATCATTCACAGGGCTGATGGAACCAGCAGGCCACAAACTGGTATTTGTCAAATGAATGAACCAATGAAAGTGAATGAATACATTATATCCACTTCAAGTTAATCATCCGGATATGTTGTGAGGTTTGTATGAAGATTTCCCAAAGGAAAGAAGCTAAGCTAGAGACTTTATAAAGAACACTATCTTTCAGGACCTCTCACCCCCTCCAACAGCATTTAGGGACTGGGGAAAATTGTCACTTTATAACTAATAAAAAACGAGTGAATTCTTCCCGGCGCGGGGGGGGGGGGGGTAGCATTTGAGTCCCCTAGTGGTTCAACTTTACTAACTCATAAATTAACTTTCAAATATTAAACCAGCAATAAGCCAGAGCTGCTCGTGTATCAATCATCCTTTCCCTTTTCCCAAACTAGGAACTTGGGGTGCTGTCCCCACCCCCACCCCCACCCCCGAGTGTGATGGTCACGGAACAGAATCACAGGAACACAAGAGGGATGAAGTATGTAAATAGGCAAGATGCCCACGTCACACACGTTTCTCCCCAGATTTTTCTTTGACCAACGCCTCGACCGTGAGACAGGCGCTATTCTCAACGTGTGTGTCTGTGTGTGAGAGATTAGGCCAGCATAAGCACTGTTTGCAGGCGTGACCGAATGCTCCACTTAATTTCAAGTTTTTCTTGACATCTGAAAGCGACACTAAGAGAGCGAAGATCGAAGCACCCTTGAACTAGGACCTACACAGCGGCAGCGGCAGCAAACGGCGGGGCGAGCGGGAGGCCCGCGGAGATCCACCTCCGGAGGAGCCAAACCGGGGCCGCGGGGTGTGCGGGGTGTGCCCGGGGTGTGCCCGGGGTGGGGGCGTGCCTCGCATTTTCGGGCGCTGGTGTCTGCGCCCGCCGAGCCGCCGCGGGAGGGGAGGGCGCGCGGTCAGGTGACCCGGGGCGCCGCGCTCCCGGAGCCCAGCCCGCGGGGGCCGCCTGGGCCGGGCCGGGGGCCGAACCGGAGCCGAGAGGGGCCGCTGTCCCCGAACAAAGTTGCTGGGCCTGCGGCGGCGGGGCCCCGGCCGCCCGCCCCGGAGAGAGCAGCCCCGGGCGCCCGCACGCGAGCGCGTCTCCCGAGGGCGCCCCCCCCCGCCCGGCCTCCCGCGCGGCTCTCCAACAAAGGGGCAGGCCCGCGGCGGCGGAGGAGGAGCCGCGGGGGCCGGCCGCTCGCGCACAAAGTTGTGGAGTCGCCTTTCCTCGGAGGAGGGGAGCGGGCAGCCGCGGGCCGCGGGCCGAGGAGGGGCCTCTGGCTCCCGCAGCCGCTGGGGCGGCGCGGCCGGCGGCGCCTCCTCCCCTCGGGGTCGCTGCTGCCGACGGGAAACTCGCCGGCGTCTGGCAAACTTGGTTGCCTGCGCGCCCGTTCCAGGTTTGCACTTGGACTGTTTTGTTTTTGTTTTTGGCGGAACTACCCGGGCAGGAAGATTGCACAAGTCGGGGGCGTTTTCCATCGGGTGTCCCCCCCCCCAATTTTTTTTTTCTTTTGGATTTGTCTGGTTTTCACATTTCCTTTTCCAAACACGTCGCCCCGCAGCGCTCAGGCTCGCGCAGCCCCCCGCGATCACGACGACCCCAACGCGCCGGGAGGAGCCCTCTGCCGGCTCGGGGCGCGGCGGCCGCGGCTGGGAGGCGGCTGGGAGGCGGCTGGGAGGCGGCGCGGGCCCGCGGGTCCCGGGAGCAGGTAAGCCCGTGCGGCGTGTCCGCCTGCGGAGGCCGGGGGATGTGGCCGCAGCGCCGGGGCAGCGCCGGGGCAGCGCCGGGGCAGCGCCGGGGCAGCGGGGACCACGGGCTTCCTGCGGCTGCGCCCCCGCGTCCTGGGCCCCTCCTGAGGGCTGGCTGTAAGAGGTCACCAACTTTCGCGTGCACTTTCCCCGGAGCCTGAGTCCAGCCCCCCTCGGCGGGAGAGGGAGTGCGGGGAGCGTGGGGAGAGCCCGGGCGAGGAGGTCCGCACACTCGACCTAGTAGGGAAGGACCCCAACTCCCCCAGCGGCTTCCGTGCGGCCGCCCGGCTCCCGCGGCTCCTCCCCCGCTGCTGGGAGGGAGGGTCGCGTCTCCGTGCCCCGCGCTGTGGTCTCCGAGAGGGGACGTGGCTTCCTAGGATGGCCAGTGGCACACGCCCCGGCCCGGGGGGGCGGGGCCCGAGGGGTCCGCCAGGAGAGGGTGGGAAGGGGGTGCCGTCCGCCGGGCAGGAAACGTGCTCGACCTCCGAGCCGCGGCAGCTGCCGAGGGTGGGGCTCCCGGGAGGGGCCGCAGGCGGCCAGTCGGTGCTTCGTCCCCGCGGTAGCCTCCTCTTTCCCGGACTCTTGGCATCACTTGCTGCACCAGGTAAGGTCATTTGTGTCGCCTTCGGGCCCCGGGTCCGAGGTTCTGATTGTCCAAGGCCACTTGCACAACCAAGGAAGCCCTCATTTTAGGCTGTGCAACTTTTAGAAGGCACGCCGTTACAGGAGAACCGCCCCCCCCCCCGCCCCGGATTACGAAAGGGGCTACTGTGCACGGTTGTTCCAAGGGAAGAAGACGTGCCCGACCTCCAAGAGACGCGGGACCCGCACTGTTTTGCTTCGAACTGGAGAGCCCCGGGGCTAACTTGGAGCTCTCCGCTGCGCGCTCTGGGCCGTCCCAGGAAGAGCGTCGTCGTTCCCAGCCTCCAGGTCGTCAGGGTCACCAGGGCCTCGCGGAGCAGTTCCCCCAGCCGCGCCCGGGCGGGGGGTCGGGGGGGGGTCGGAGGGGTGTTGGAGGGGGGGTCAGTGGCCGGGCTGCTGCTCCCGGAACGCACCGAAGTCGCGGTTCCCCGGTCCGGCCGGGGCCGGGTCTCGAGGCCTCGGCGACCCGGGCCGCAGCCGCTTGCACTCGTGTGTAAGTTGCACGGGCCGCAGGAAGCGGCGGGGGCCGGTGGGCGTGGGGGCCGCAGCCTGCGCGGGGCGCAGCGGGGCGGGCGCGAGCTGCAGGAATGCGAAGCTCGTGGGCGCTTGGGCTTCCGAGTACCGGGCGGCCCGGGCCGCGGTTTACGCGGAGTCATTCCCCGCCCCCTCTGCCCGAGTTTATGGGACTCAGGAGACCGCTCTTTAACTCTCCTTTGGGTGTTTACCTAAAATTTATTGCCCCTGTAAACAGTATTAATCACCGTGGTGCTAACCTTCCCTTGGAGCGTTTGCGAGAGGGAATGGCAGTCCTTGGCACCGGCGGTTTCTTGTCCTGTGCTTCCAGAAGGGCGGCAGATTCTTGGCCCCTTGGCTTCCCTCTCCACTATCTTCAGCATTCCTAGGTTTTGGTTTCTAGTTTAAATGCATGGATAGTGTCTGCCCTGGGACCCATACCGCATTTCCATCCTAATGACACATTGTTGAACGTACTTGTATTCTTAGGTGATCTGATTGCCAAATGGTTAATTTGGAAACATTAGCTTTACTTTTAAGGGCATCTCCCCACCCCACCCTTTGACCCCCAAGTTTATTGCCACACGCTGGTGGCTTCTGTTCCATATGACAGCCAGACGTGTTCTGAAGAAAGAGTTGCTGAATGTAGCAGAGTCGAATGCATTGGTTTCCGAGAGAAAGATCTGGCTAACTTTGCAAAACGTAATTTTGAGGCAACAGAAACCTAGAGTAGTGGTAACAGTAAATTACAAAAATTACAATTATATAGGGCTTAAAGCTTGTAAGGCAATATCTAAGGCAATACCATTTATTCTCAGTTTTTCACTCAGCTTTGTGTGGAAGATGGCCTCTCACACTCCAGAGAGGTGGTAGGTCTACACCTAGGCACATTGTTCTTTTTTTTTTTTTTAATTTTTATTTATTTATGATAGTCACAGAGACAGAGAGAGAGAGAGAGAGAGAGAGAGAGGCAGAGACACAGGCAGAGGGAGAAGCAGGCTCCATGCACCGGGAGCCCGACGTGGGATTCCATCCTGGGCCTCCAGGATCGTGCCCTGGGCCAAAGGCAGGCGCTAAACCGCTAAGCCACCCAGGGATCCCTGTTCTTGAGGAAACTTGGATTTTTGTCTCTGACAACCTATTATAAATAGCTGCAGCATTTAGTGATTTAGAAGGAGGTATCATTTTTTGTGTGTGCTCCTCAACCTAGGGTGGGTCCCCTGCCCATTCCTACCAACAAGTGGCAGTCAGTGGCTCTCTCTGTTCAAATGGCCTTTTGTGGGCAGCCCGGGTGTCTCAGCGGTTGAGCACCGCCTTCAGCCCAGGGTGTGATCCTAGAGACCTGGGATCAGGTCACATGTCAGACTCCCTGCATGGAGCCTGCTTTTCCCTCTTGCCTCTCTCTTTCTCATTCTCTCTTTCTCTCTCTCTGTCTCTAATAAAAAAAAAAATCTAAAAAAAAAAAAAAACCCAAAAACCAAAACACAACAAATGGCCTTCTGTGATTCTCCCTTTTCCCCATTCTTTCCTTGTCCTGTGATCCTCTTTCTGCTGTCTCTTTGCAGCATATATGGGATTTTGATTACCAGGAAGAGAAAATTTGAGAAATTATCTTACAGTGGCAAAATATAAAAAATTATATGGCAAATATTTATGTGCAAATGAAGTAAAGTCCTGTGTCAACAGTTTACTTTTCTTCTTTAAGGAATGGGAAAGGTCTTTGGCAATTGCTGAAGTGAAGACCTTTAGCTAAGACTAGTTATGAAGGAGAGGAGTGTCAGAAATATCTTTTAAAGGGAATAGTTAGTTGCTTTCCAGTAGAGAGAATTTTTGCTGGGCAAACCGGGTTTTTCATAATAAAATTTTATTTATATTCTTCTGAATAAAGCTTTAAAGTCTTGAATATATTAAAATACTCTTAATTCAGCAAATCTTTTACAGGTATGTACCCCGCAAAAGGAACTTAATCACATAATAATCCCTAAGGTCTTAACGGTAGTAGAACAATATTAAAAAAAGAGAAAAAGTTTTTTATCCTCAAAATTTGACAGACTGATGATCCAGTCCACATGGTCCTCTCAACAGGAGAGGAGATTCTTCCTAAAGCTTTAGTAGTCCACCAGTTTTCTTCTGCCTCAGACTGTTAAATACTTCAAATATTTTTTAAAGATAATTTTGAACTCTTTATTATTAAAACACACCCTTTTTTCGACTGGTCAGGAAAAAATATAATAATTGTCTTTTATATGTATTGATATAAAATAATATGGTATTTCCTTGAATGTTATATATAATTAAACATAATATATAAAATACAAATATTACATAAGTATGCCAAATGAAGCATATCATACAATAATAATACTACATGGTATGTCCTTGAATTAAGTGATTGAATTGCCTAATTGTAGCTAGCAGAGTTTACTCTTGTTTTGATATCTGTTGTAATATATGGATTAATGCCCATTATTTGCATGCAGATTAATATTTGGATGTGTTGACTATAGCTAAGTTGCTGAACCTCAGATTGAATTCTGATTCTGTCTGGGTTGTAGGGCCACTATGTTCCAGGAAGTATTAGGGCAATGCAGAACTCTCATCATTGACATTCTTAGAGAAAAGGTGGTTCTGCCGAGTAGAATCCTCAATTCTTTAAACTTTGAAGATGATCCTTTTTTTTTTAAAGATTTTATTTATTTATTACACACACACACACACACACACACACACACACAGGCAGAAAGAGAAGCAGGCTCCAAGCAGGGAGCCTTGGCATGGGACTCAATCCCAGGTCTCCAGGATCACGCCCTGGGCTGAAGGTGGCGCTAAACAGCTAAGCCACCGGGGCTGCCCTTGAAGATGATTCTAATTAATCACTAAAGATTAAAATTATTTTATTGCTGGGCACCTGGGTGGCTCAGTCGTTTTAAGTGTTGACTCTTGGTTTCTGCTCAGGTCATGATCTCAGGGTCATGATGTCAGGGTCTTCACATCGTCCCTGCCTGGAGTCCCATGTAGGGTTCTGAGCTCACTCCACAGGCAGCTTGAGATTCTTACCTCCTCTTTCTCTTTCCTCTTCTCTTCCTCCCTCTGCTCAGGTACTCTCTCTTTTTCAGAGAAATAAAATCTCTAAAATTATATTATTGGTAGGTTATACCTATACTCAGCAGAATTCATGTGATATACTTTCTAGAATAAAATCTGTGTCGATGGGTATAACGTGTAACTATCCAGATTTATATTGAATCCAGACCATTTTTGAGATCGGACCTATATATCCAACTGTCTTTTTTATTTTCTGCACTTATATAACTTGGAGGCACCTCAAACTCAGCAAGTCCAAACCACATTCATGATTTCTTCCGCCAGTGGCTTATCTGCCAGTGTTCCCCAGATCAGTGAATGACTCACCTTCTACTCAGTTGCCCAAACCAAAACTGGGCAGTCATTTTACTCCTTAGTATTCTGACCATCTCATATCCAGTCAGTTCCCAAATGCTATTGACCTTTTGTATTTGATATTTAAATATCCCACATATCTACCCATTTCTTTCCATGTATCCTTGTTTAGACCACAGTCATTTCCTGCCTGTAATATTATACTAGAAAGATGAGTAAACACCCATTCTCTGCATTCTCTTTGCATTTCCAACATTTGTTTGCTTTCTTTCTCTCTCTCTCTCTCTCTGCATGTATGTATATGAATAGAGAGATACTTTTACATAGATAGACAAGTATATGTTACGTTGTCCTGTTTGAACTTAAGTTGAAGTTATTGTCACACTTCATTGATTAAATATTTTGGGGCAGCCCCGGTGGCACAGCGGTTTAGCGCCGCCTGCAGCCCAGGGCATGATCCTGGAGACCCTGGATCGAGTCCCATGTCGGGCTCTCTGCATGGAGTCTGCTTCTCCTTCTGCCTGTGTGTCTGCCTCTCTCTCTCTCTCTCTGCATCTCTATAAATAAATAAATAAAAAATCTTAAAAAAAATATTTTGTCAAGCGTCTCCCATAATAAAAGATACCCACTTGCATAATGACAAAACCGTTAACCAGTACTAAAGAACTTCACTATTGATATAATAACATTGTTTGATAAATAGCCCCTATTTGCATTTTTCACATTATCCCCCAAATGTTTATTTTTGAAATTCTAAATTCAGTCAAGGATTACACTTGATTGTCATGTTTCTTTAGTCTTCTTCAACCTACAAAGTTACCCCCTTCTTCAGGTGTTTTTGTTTTTCACGATGTTGATAATATTGAGCAGTCCAGATAATTTATTTTGAAGATGATCTACAGTCTAGATTTGATTATGATAAGCTTCAGGAGGATACTATATGGACAGTATAGTATATTTCCCATTGTGTCACATGATGCCCCATTATTGGTCATCACTTGGTTAAAATTAGGAATTATTTTTCCTAAAATTCTGTTATGAAAAAATTTCAAAAATACAGAGGAATTGAAAGAAATTTTCATTCAACACCCATGTGTTCATGGCCTAGGACATTTTTTCCTTTAAATATTTTATTTATTTCTTTGACAGTGAGAGAGAGACAGAGTGCACAAGCTGGGAGGGTCTGAGGGAGACAGAGAAGCAGGCTCCTTGCCCAGCAAGGAGCCCAATGTGGGACTCAATCCCAGGACCCTGGGATTATGACCTGAACCAAAGGCAGACACTTAACTGAGCCACCCAGGTACCCCTGGCCTAGGAACTTGAATGAACATTTGCTCTATTTTGCCATAGTCTTTATGGCTCCTAACTCATCATTCTGGTCCTCCTACAAACCAGAATGATCTTTTCAGAAGGCAAATCTGGTCATGTTACTTCCCAGCTTAAAACCATCCATTGGATCCTCTCTTCCTCTTTAGAGAAAGATCAAAAGACTTGGCCTGGTCTTCAACACCCTGTCATTGGTTCTGTCTACCTACTTCACCAGATTTCTCTACTCTTGGCTGTTTTTTCTCTAAAGACAGTGGTTCAGCTTCTAGAATGCTCCATGATTCTTCCTGCATGTAATCCTTTCAACTTCTCTTCCCACCTTTTTTTTTTTTTTTTTTTTTGCCAATTAAATTTTTTTCATCATTGAAAGCTTGGCTCAAATGTCACTTCTTCAAGAAAAACTTTAATTGCCCAGGGCAGGTCAGATTCCTCTGCTGTATGCTCATATTACCCTGTGCTTCTCATTTGTACATTTGTAACATATCAGTATTATAATAAAATAATTCATTATATAATTAACAGCTTAGTGTCTATATGCTTCATTATGGCAGAGTCTTTTTTAGTCATATACCCATTGCCCAGATCAGTGCCTTATACATAGAAGGTGCTGAATAAATACCTGCTGAATGAATGGTTAGTATATTTAACTATATGATTATATATATTAAATAATATATATGTATACTTCCCCCCCCAAGTCAATATATTCCCTTTTCTCTTTAGGTATTGATGTCCAGCTGGACCATCATAGAAAATTGGAAGTCTTAAGAAGAGAATTTAATAGAGTCTTTGGATTAAATTGAAACTCCGCAAAGATGGCCAAGTATGGAGAACACGAGGCCAGACCTGATGATGGGCAGAATGAGTTCAGTGACATCATTAAGTCCAGATCTGGTAGGTCATGGAAGCTTAAGAAAATGATGGATTATTATGTATGAACTACTTAGAAGACATAAGTTTTTTGGCTTGTTTTTGCACTGTTCTTGTGAGACAAACTTTTGAGAAACACAGTTCTGACAAATGACTATTATATTGTAAAAGGTAATGTACTGTCTCTGAGTATCCTGTCTTAATTGCTAATCCATTTTGGTCTTGTTGTCTGTTGATGGGCACTGCTTGGTGAAACGCCTACCTGTAGTTGAATGCTTTTGCTCAGTGAAGCTGTGCCTTTCCACGCAGGCGTGAAGTTGAGCAGTTTTTTCTTGTTGGTCTCTTTTATGAAGTTGAAGGGATTGCATGCTCAAAATACAAAGTTGCAGTTTCTGGCCAGGTGGATTTTCATGAGTTTTTCTTCCATTACTGTATATCCTCACCCCTATCCTTTTTGGTGGCAGGGTTGGGTCAGCAGGTGTCCTACCTTTGCTGTCCTTTTTGAAACTTTTTGTGAGTGTTCTGAAGGTACAGTTTTCACAGTGTCACCTAAGACAGATTGATGGTTTTCATATGAACATTTAAATTGGAGACCTAAAGCTACCACTCCCTCCCTAAGTCTTTTATATAAGTGAGTGCTTTTTGACTCTGGCTGTACAAGTGAATCAACTGGGGAGTTTAAAAAAATAATACAGATGCACTGGCTGTACTCCAGACCTGTTGAATAATTTCTGTATTTTTTTTAAAAAACTTCAAATGTGATTTTGAGACAGGCTCTAAGGGGAGATATTTTTGAGTAGGCAGGGCCTTTCTGAGCTTTGGAAATTACATAGAACTCCACCCTGGGTGTGAACACTATACTTAAGTAACTTTCACAGTAACTTTGAGGTATAAAGTTACGTCCAGTGTCACTTTAAAAACGGAAAAGGAACTTAAACCCTCTGTTTGCTGTGTGAACCATCTTTATAGAATGTTAGGATTCTATTTCTTAATTATTTGAAATTGCAAAAATATGTACTGAAAATAAGCTATAAGTTAATAGAGATACACATTTTTAAAAAAGATTTTATTTATTTGAGAGAGAGAGAGAGGGAGTGAGACCACAGAGGGAGAGGGAGAAGGAGAAGCAGACTCCCCCGCTGAGCAGGGAGTCCAATGCTGGGCTCAATGTGGGGTCTGGATCCAGGACCCTGGGATCATGACCTGAGCCGAAGACAGACACTTAACTGACTGAGCCACCCAGGTGCCCCTAGAGATACACATGTAAGATATACTTTTCCCTCCATGATACTGGTATTTGTTGATTGGTAAAGATTTTGGTTATTACAGTCTTGGCTCTAAATATGTAGCTTCTATTGTGTAACTTTAAAGATCTTTTCAGGGCACAGCTTAATATCCTGTGTTAAAGTTCACTCTTAGGATGTTTTGTTCCTCTAAATTTTTTTTTTGTTCAAGTGTTTTAGTAGTGTATATATGTATATATAACAAAGAGGAAAATAAAAGACACAACATACCCATGCTTGTCATGTTTTATAAATTGTGAGGTGGAATATTCTTGGATAGTTTTCTGAGACCATGTCCGTAACAGTAAGACCTTTGGTATTTATAACTATGTATTTTAGCCATGTTCATAGAAAGGTTATTATATAAGTTTGAAAATATTGGGTTTATATGATGAGTACACATAACTTCTAAACTCTTTTTTAAATATTATCATTTAAAAAGACAATTCTCATATATTTTTGGGGGACAGTGGGGCAGAACTTATCACATGGTTTTGTCATATACATACCAATTGGCTCAATAACTCTATTTTTAGAGTTTTCCCCGAGGGAATGCACAGACATGTACAAGCAAGTTGATCACATTATATTTATAACAAATAAATAAATAAATAAAACACCATAAAAACCCAGAATTAAAGATTGGTTAAGCCATTATTTCACAAAGTATTTATGAAGGAGCACAAGTTCTGACGTATAATTCAAAAAAGGATGTTGTGGGCCAATTACTTTAGGAAATAGCTGGTTAACGTACTCTGTTCCTTTAATGTAGGGCAACTGAACAGATCATATAGAATCTCAGTGGAGCTGTTTAAATTAGGGTGTATCCATGAAGTAGAAGATTGTACATTCACAAAAATGTTATGGATGTGTAGAGTAATACATTCTTGGTATTGTTAAGTAAAATATATGTACAATATGAAGTCTTCTAGATGGGAGATATTTTTTCAAGAAGATTTAACAGAGCATACGCTAAAATATTAATAGTGCTCATCTTGGCATTGTGGCATTATTATTTTTCTCTTTTTCGCTCATACTTATTTTCTAAAGTTCTTTAATGAGCCTGTATTACTTGGTCTTTATAATTTTAAGGGCTCTCAAATTGCTTAGAGTGTTTTAATGCCAAGGTTATGACTGTTACCTTGGACACACCTACTTCGAAACACATTGAAAAGCTAGCTGTTGCATAGCTGAGATACGAATCACATTCTTTTGGCTGGATTATGTTGCAAAAACCGGTAGATAAACTTGGATTTGAATGGGCCTATTAGTCCCAGTCTTGTTTTCTGGGAGGTACTTTTTTGATTCTTTTAAGGCGAATATTAGCATCCAATGGTCAGGTCTCATAGTGCTCTAAAATTTACATATTGAAAAAGGAGTTTCAGTTTATCTTACAGTCAAGGCATCATCTACATACAGAGATCCTCCTTGGATGTGTTCTATGCTGAATTTGTTGCCTTTTCAGCTTTTTAAAGGAATATTTTCCCATAGGAAAATTTTAATTCTTACCTGTTCTTCTGGGTTTCTTCCTTTTGGAGGACTGGATGTGGAGTAGGGGTAGAGTTTGGGTGGGAAAAAAACTGTTAAGAATATATTAATAAACTTAATCTCTTGGTTTATGAAAATTCTTCTCTTTCCTCTCCAAACCTTGAGTTTGGACAGTCTAAAAGCCTGGCATAATAGAAATGTTTGTGCATTTAAGTTATTAGGATTCTTTATATTGCCCTTATTCAGTATTAATTTGTTTTAGGCTCTGTGTGAGGTTTAAAATTTTTTTCAAATCATCTGCACCATCTGAACAGATGGATGAAATCATCAGGGGTAGGTGATAAAGTAGTGTCATGAATGTAAAAAAACGGACATTTCTTTATGGTTGTAGTACTTTTGTCTAGGATTTGAGTGAATTTCAGAAAAGAACTTGAAAGGATATGACCTTTAATGGTTAGGGGTTGGGTTGGGTAAAAATAGACCTTTCTGTCCCTAACTGAAAGTCACATAAGTTCATTGTCAGTGACTGCATCTCTGATGGCCTGAATTAGTGGGCTTCAGAAGGCTTAACAAGTTAGTAAATATTTTGAGAGAGTGGGCCAAGAATTAGAGGTTTGTTTTTCTTTTTTTTTTTTTTTTCTTTAATGAAATATATAGCCGGTAGAGTCT
Source organism: Canis lupus dingo (assembly GCF_003254725.2). Taxonomy (NCBI): domain Eukaryota; kingdom Metazoa; phylum Chordata; class Mammalia; order Carnivora; family Canidae; genus Canis; species Canis lupus. The sequence goes on from NC_064243.1 coordinate 35,725,970, forward strand.
GTGATGTGTAAGCTTCTGCTTGGGACATTTTTTTTTTTTTTTTTTTTTAAGATTTTATTTGTTTATTTGAGAGAGAGAGAGAGACAGTGCTTGGAGTGCTTGCATGAGCAGGGGGAGGGGCAGAGGAAGAAGCGGACTTCTGCTGAACAGGGAGCCAGATGCAGGGCTCAATCCCAGGACCCTGAGATCATGACCTGAGCTGAAGGCAGACGCTTAACTGGCTGAGCTACCCAGGTGCCCCTGCATGGGACATTTTAAACATAAAATAATAAAATAGTTTGAGATGCATATAAAGTCCAAGAATATTCTCATTGCTATTTCATTCTTACAGTAGCTAACACACTTTAAAGCCAGTGATGTAGAATTCATCATCCTTTTCTGTCCTCAGTGCTGTTGTAATTTTCTTAGCACAGAGCTCCCTAACAAGGGTTGACCTCAGGGCTGAAGGCAGTGTGTCAGCTAGCTACATGTGAGGATTTTGAGAGTTTGGTGTTTGGAATCAGTAGACTCTGAGATTGGAGAGGGCCGTTTGTTCAATGAATTCGGTGAGCCACATGCTGTTGTATGATTCAGTATGCTCTTTAAAAGGCCTTGGGTAGGAAGCCTGAGTGTAACAAATTTTATCTTTTCCTCCTTAATATTTTCTCTTTTTGCCTAATATCAATGTCTAATGATTGAAGGAGCCTCTCAGAGGCCATATAACCTGGCCCTGCCTGTGGAGTGGTTCCCCAGGCTCTGCTTTCACATGTCTAATGATGGGATCACGTTGGTGATGATGATGATGATAATTCTAGCAGTTTACATTTATTGAACATAGACTGTGTGCACATAGACTGCTATGAGTTTAATCCTAACAACCACTATTTTATAGATGACAGAAATGAATCATGTAGAAGTAATTTGACACATTAGCCTGCTTCCTATTTCTCCAAAGGCCAGGGGCCTCTACACATCCCTCTTTTCCTTATCTTTGCCTGCTAGCCTCCTTCTTGTCATTTAGATCTAGGCTTAAATGTCATCACTGAAAGGTCTTCCCTGCTGACTTTAGAAAGTAGATCTCCCAGTCACTCCTGACTATATCACTGTATTTAAGTTCCCTATATGTTTTTATTGCTATCTGGCATTTTTCTGTGTGTGTGTGTGTGTGTGTGTGTGTGTGTTAATATCCTTCCCACTAGAATTTAATTCCACAGGAGCAGGAACTGATACATCCCTTGCATCATGCCTGGGGCCTACCTCATAGTAGGTGAGCAATGTATGCTTATTCATTGAGAAAGGCTGCAGAGCTGGAAAGTGCCAGAGCTAGAATTAGAACTCAGGTGCTCTGACTCTAGAAACTCTGCATTTGACCTCTACATATTGCCAAGTCTCCTAATTTACAAGGTAGTTTATTCCATTGCTGCAGGATGATTCTTCATTTGTGCCTGAATCTATCGCTTATACATTTTGCACAGTATTAATTCAGCTTATACATCCCTCTGCCTCTTTTCTCCTATCCAACAAGGTTGGAACCCTGGGCTGTGAGGTGGAGCTTCTCTGGGCTTCTGCCAAAGGAAGGCCAATTGTAGGAGATACAGCCTGCTGCTCCCAGACTTGTCCTGGCCTTTCTTGGCTCCTGTCTCTGTCCCTTTTTCTAAGAGTGAGCAAAGGGGAAAATACCAAAGGACAGGCAGTCTTCTGGTTGGAAGGCAGAAAATTTGGTAATTTGTTTCTGACGTGAATTCCCTGTTCTTTTTGCCTCCTGCTGCTGGAGGCTTTTCACTGGCTGGTGAAAAAAAGGTAGTGGATTTCAGATGCACTGCGATTTGGCTCAGTTTAAGCCCTGGTTTGATGTCCAGATGGATATCTCTGGGATTGAAAGAGTTGGTAGAGGTAGGGAGAGGGGAGGGAAGAAAAGAGAAACCAGTGAAATAAAAAAAAATGAATTATTTAATATGGAATATTATACTGGTTACATTTATAGCAGGTCTCCTGAAAATACGCTGTGTTTGCAATAAAGTGAGCTTTCCTAACAAGATTCAGTTTTATAAAAATTATGAGGAAGATTACTGTATTTGTTTATCATTCAGTGGCCTTTCTTTAGGAAGGACGCTGGTTATGTTGCGTTTAGGGAGTCCTTGATCTACTTTCTCTTTCATTTAGAGAAATACCTGTGAGGGGATTTTTCTAAATAGCTTAAAAGACTGAAAAATTGTCTTTTACAATTTTACCCCCCAGCTTTACTTGGCTGGAATACCTGTTCTTTGGAGGGAGCTCTTTGAGTAGGTTTGTTTTTTTCCATGAGCCCTGGGGATTTGTGGTGAGGGATGGTAACCTCGATGGAAATCCAACTCTGACAGAGCAGAACAGCTATTCTCATAACGCGTGTAAAAATATTCTCCGTGTTATCGCCTCATTATGCTGAAGTAGTGTGATTGTGGAACAGTTTTCAGTATTAATGCAATTCTTGTGACCTATTACTGTGGTTGTAGAAGCTTTGGAGGTGATCCATTCCCAATCAGGAAGCATGAATTGCTGAGAATGTTGTAAGCAATGGAAGTACATTAATTATATGGACAGAATGGAAAACTCAATTTTATTGAACCTTACTTGAGGCCAGAAGTTTGAACTAGATGCTGATATGATGGTTTTCTGGGAACAAGAGAACATGCACGATCATTGCAGCAGTTGTAAATATTAGTTAAAATTTAATTGTGAAAGGATACTCAGGTGGTTTCAGATAGATTGGCAAGACTGTTTTTCCCTAAAGCTGTGTGTGGAGGCAGAGATATTTACTATATTACTATTTTTATTTTTTTTGGAATGCCTCAGCTGTTTAAAAATAAATCTACTCAATTCAGTATTTGAAATGTGACTCATTGTGAGATTTTTTAAATATATATTTACTCTTGAAATGGTGGCTTGGGGACTGAGAAGTCTAAGCCAGGTCTAGCTCTTTCACTTTTGTTTCCTCTGCCCTTGGATTTACATAGGTCAACTATAGGAGGCAGGTAGTTTTGAGCTTCTAGGTAGCTTTTTTACTGGGGCCATTGAACAGCCACTTATCTAAGGTTTATTTAAATCCTGTGGGTCTTCTCCATCAGAAGCTTGTACTCCTGGCCTGGTTAAGAAGGAGATTTTTTTTTTTTTTTGTGCCTGCTCATGGGGCACCTGAGATTAAGGTTTGGGGTTGGTACAGTCTCACATTGGTTTTGAGAACTTTGTTTCTTTAAAAATAAACCAGTTCTATCACAGCTGTTGAACTCGAAGTATAAAGCAGTAGAATAATATTTCATAGGTGAATATTTTCAAATGAATTTTTTGATGGTGGGGCTGGGGGCTGGGAGGCTGGGTGGTTAATTATTATGATTTCTGCCCAGTTCAGTAATTTTAGCATTTAATTATGTAACAAAAATTGTTTTTCAAGGAGCAGAAAAAGCACATAATAACATTTTTTATGTATCAGAGAAACCCAATTACAAATTGACTTTGTGGGATGCCTGGTGGCTCAGCGGTTGAGCGTCTGCCTTTGGCTCAGAGTGTGATCCCAGGATCGGGATCCTTACAAGGAGTCTGCTTCTCCCTCTGCCTGTGTCTCTGCCTCTCTCTCTATGTCTCTCATGAAAAAATAAATAGATCTTTAAAAAAATTGACTTTGTGGGGCACCTGGGTGGCTCATGGTTGAGTGACTGCCTTTGGCCCAAGTCATGATCCCCACGTTCTGGGATCAAGTCCTGCATCAGGCTCCCCACAGGGAGTCTGCTTCTCCCTCTACCTATGTCTCTGCCTTTCTCTCTGTGTCTCTCATGAATAAATAAATAAAATCTTAAAAAAAAATTGACTTTGTCTCTAAAGTGGTACAACTTTGAAATAAATACATCTGCTATAGTTTAAAAGGTATTATCTATTTAGATATTATTTTTTAGTCTCACAGTTTTAATATTGAGAATTTCTTTCATTTTGGTATGTGATATATATAATATATACTGGGGGATGGGGATAGCATTTTGAGGTTGATCCTCACTTATTAGTTCTCTTGCTCTTCATGAGCTGAGTCATGTTATTTAACATTAATTCAGGGGGATCCATGGGTGGCTTAGCGGTTTAGCACCTGCCTTCAGCCCAGGGCGTGATCCTGGAGACCCGGGAGTCCTGCGTTGGGCTCCCTGCATGGAGCCTGCTTCTCCCTCTGCCTATGTCTCTGCCTCTCTCTTGTCTCTCTCATGAATAAATAAATAAAATCTTAAAAAACCCATTAATTCAATAATTACCTAGATGTATATGTATGTTTTTATTTTGAAAGTTGGGTTTTGGACTCATCCCATGTGGTATTGTTAACTCATGCTGCACATCAAAACCGCCCTTGTGGATTCTAATTCAGCCGTGTGGGGTAGGATCCAGGCATCCCCATTGCTTTATGGAGAAAGAAGGCAGGTTTGCTAAAGTGAAAACTGCATTTCAGAAGAGTGAGGAGAGCTGGAGTCAAATGTTGAAGATTATTTCTACTTATAAACACTTCCCTTTGAACATTTTCTTTTTTTTCTTTTTTAAATTTTTATTTATTTATGATAGTCACAGAGAGAGAGAGAGAGAGACAGAGGCAGAGACATAGGCAGAGGGAGAAGCAGGCTCCATGCACCGGGAGCCCGACGTGGGATTCGATCCCGGGTCTCCAGGATCACGCCCTGGGCCAAAGGCAGGCGCCAAACCCCTGAGCCACTCAGGGATCCCCCTTTGAACATTTTAAAAGGATAATGGATTCTTCGTATTGGACAATTTTTCTTTTGCCTTGTATCTTGAAGATTGTGTTGAGCAAAGGTAGAACCATGGAGAGTGGGCCAGGAGAATGATGAAATTTGGTGCATTTCTTAGCATGGCCCCTTACACTAGATCATACCAAAATATTCAGCAGCAAATTATTTCTTCATTGAGGAACTTGGTCTTCAACTCAGTGTAATTAACTGCTTCCTGCTAGAAGTCACATCCTGAAGTGTTACATGGAGTCCTCTGATTAATTCATTGTAAAAATTTATTGTGTATATTTTTGGGGCATCTGGGTGGCTCAGTTGGTTAAGGGTCTGCCTTCACCTCGGGTTGTGATCCTGGGGTCATGATCTGGGGGTCCGTGACTGACCCGCTGGTTTGGTTCCCTGCTCAGTGTGGTGTCTGCTTCTCCTTCTGCCCTGGTGTGGTCCACCTGTGCCTCGCCCACACATGCTCTCTCTCTCTCAAATAAATAAATAAATAAATAAATAAATAAATAAATAAATAAATAAATAAAATCTTTTTTAAAAACTTATTGTGCACATTTTCTAAGAAGTTATTTCTAAGACAGATATGTTTTTGACTCATGTTGGGGAAAAAAATTCTCATGTCCAATCTTGTATGCTAGTTTTTCTTTTCTTTCTTTCTTTTTTTTAGTTATAATTTATTGATACAGTGGAATAATTTGAGATAAAAAATCACCAGGTATTTTTTTAATCAATATAGGGGGATTTCTAAGATGTGATATAAAGTAGGAAACATAACATTTTGCTAGTTTTCTTATGTTCTTCAAGATTAGAGACAATATTACTTATATATTTCCTTCCCTGTTTTGTCATTTTAAATAGGTGACATCCATTACTTATATTTAATATAACTAGACTTCCTTTTGATACAAAGTAATTTGCCTATCATTTTTAAATGAGTGCATTTTAAAATATGAATAATTGTTTTTATGTCAAAGATGATATAGGAGTTAAGTGGCTTTTGGCCACTATGGCAAGTTCCTTGAGGATCTGTAAACATACCCCAGAGGTCTTACGATGTCCTTCTATTCATTTAACTAAACCAAGCCAAACACTAAACTTTTACTCTTAAAGTCCTTGAGTTATTCGCAGTAGTGTTTATGAGCTCTAATCTTTAACTTCTTTGAAGATATAGGAAGGGATTTTCATTTCTTCATTGATTAAACAAGTTTCAGAGTAGATCAAAATATGTAATTGTTCTTACATATGCCACTATGTAGAATTTAAGGTCATGTATCAGAATTTAATGGGACTTGTTCCTGAGACATTTTTAAGATCGAGGCTTAAAAAGGGAGCATCTGGGGAGGCTTGAGCTGGATGACAATTTATATTTGAACAGAGACTTTTGTGTAGCGTTTGGCCATGTGGGAAGTATTGGGGAAGTTTCAATGAACTACTTAGGAGGGATCCTCTTCAGAGTTATTTGAAACAAACAGACCACAAAATAAAACCAACAGAATCTACCCCAAACATACATACTTAAACACAGCATTTGGTTCTGAGTTGTAAACAATCCATTTTCCAAAGTGAATTGTTGTATTGCCAGTTTAAAGATACTGTCTTTTTAAAATTGAGATAAAATTGACATTCTATTAGTTTCAAATGTAATACAGCGATTTGATATTTGCATTTATTTTGAAATGATCACCACAATGAGTCTAGTTAACATTCATTACCATGTATAGTCACCTTTTTTTCTTGCAATGAGAACTTTTAAGATCTTTTCTCTTAGCAGCTTTCAAATATGCAATACAGTATTATTAACTGTAGTCACCATGCTGTACATTACATCCGCATGACTTATTTATTTGATAATTGGAAGTTCATACCTTTTGACTCCCTTCATGTATTTCTCCTATTACCCCACCCACCCCTGCCTCCAGCAACCACCAATCTGTTATGGGTGTCTTTGAGCTTTCTGGTTGTGGTGGTGGTTCACATTACATGTAGAAGAGGGATCCTAGGGCATTTGTCTTGTTTTGGCTTATTTCACTTAGCATAATGCCCTTTATGAAGGTGCATCCATGTTTTTGCAAATGGTGAGATTTCCTTCTTTTTTTATGGCAGTAAAAAATAATAATAATTGTCCTATATACACATCACATTTTTTTGAGGGGTGGGGGTCCATGCATCCCTTGGTGAATATACAGGTTGTTCCTACATCTTGGCTATTGTAGATAATGTTGCAATGAACTTAGGGCTTTATATATCTTTTCGAGATAATGTTCTTGTCTTCTTTGGATAAATACACAGAAGTGGAATTGCTGGATCTTATGGTTGTTCTGTATTTAGTTCTATTTTTGAGAAATCTTCGTATTGTTTTCTGTAGTGGGTGTACCAGTTTATACTCCTACCAGTAGTGCACCAGGATTTTCTTTTTTTCCACTTCCTTGCCAACATTTTTTTCCTGTCTTTTTGATGATAACTGTTCTAAGAGGTATTAGGTGATATCACATTGTGGTTTTGATTTGCATTTCCCTGATGATTAATGATGTTAAGCACCTTTTCGTCTATGTGTTGGCCATATATTTGTCTTTTGAAAAATACCTATTTAGATCCTGTGCCCATTTTTATTTTATTTTTTAAAGTTTTAATTTATTTATTCATGAGACACACACACACACACACACACACACACACAGAGAGAGAGAGAGAGAGAGAGAGCGAGAGAGAGAGGCAGAGACCCAGGCAGAGGAAGAAGCAGGCTCCATGCAGGGAGCCTGATGTGGGACTTGATCCCAGGTCTCCAAGATCAGGCCCTGGGCTAAAGGTGGTGCTAAACTGCTGAGCCACCAAGCTGCCCAATCCTGTGTCCATTTTTAAATCAGATTTGTCTGGTTCTGTTCTTTTCTTTTCTTTTCTTTTCTTTTCTTTTCTTTTCTTTTCTTTTCTTTTCTTTTCTTTCTTTCTTTTCTTTTCTTTTCTTTCTTTTCTTTTCTTTTCTTTTCTTTTCTTTTCTTTTCTTTTCTTTTCTTTTCTCTTTTCTTTTCTTTTCTTTCTTTTCTTTATTACCTTTCTTTCTTTCTTTCTTTCTTTCTTTCTTTCTTTCTTTCTTTCTTTCTTATTTGCTATTGAATTGTATTAGTTCTATATGTATTATGGATATTAAACTGTTGGAGGAGGGTATTGATAAGATGTGACCACTGGTTGACCTGGAAGTTGGACCTGGGCTGTTGGAGGCTCCTCATTTCTTCATGTCCTTGAAATGTGTATTGTACCCACTGTTCTTGCCCTAGGAGCTGTTTCAAGGAAGCAGCCTTGAGAGAGTGATGTGCTCCTGAGACCATTTGGATGATATACGTGACTGAACTTTGTTAAAGCCTCTATATGAAATTTTAGGATTCTGTTGGGCAGGTGCAGAGACTTACTTGTCCTGCTGCTGCCCTCTCCCCACAAGGCAACCTTCATGTGTAAGTTCCCTTACTGATCGAACTTGCTACCTACCAACCTGGAATGGTCAGCTTGCTCTTTGGGTTCTCCTTGCCTTTTGTACGTGGGGGCAAGTTTCAAATTTCACCTGGGGAACTCTAAAGGTTGTAAGCCAACATATGCCCTTATCAGACCATATGATTTACAATATATTATCTTTTAAAATTTAAAAGTATTGCAAGAATTGACTCAGAGCTGAGAGAATGAATCAGTCTTATTTTGTGATGAAGTCTCCTGGCCTTATTGAAAATCCACCTGCTGGGGAGCTCTTAAATAAGTGTGTTCTAGTTTACTCTGTGACCCTATGTAGTTCCTTCATAGGTGGTTAGAAAATGTTATATCGAAAATGCAAAGATACTTATTTTTGTGTTTTTACGTGTGGCATCAGTGGCCAGTTCTATAACATATCAGACCCTTACTCATATATTAGATCCCATTTTAATAACACATGAATAGAGAAAAATCAGAGCAACTTGAATTCTTTTAATTTATATGTGCTTTTTCAAGAGAAGTAACCTGTTACAAGTTAGGACAGTATTAATATTTGGTGAATGGACATATATACTTGCTCTCTTTCTTGGACTGGCTTTATTGTGCATTTGGTGTGGGACAGATCTTATTCTGGAGACCTGGCATGGAGGCAGATTGCTCAGAGAGGGGAACTCATTTGCATGTATGTTTAAATGAAACATTTGAGATGTCTGCCACCATCTTATCTTTCTACCAGCCCTGTCTTTCCCCCTGTTACCACAATACCCTGTGAAGGAGGCAAATGGCACCATGTGAGGACTGCTCACGGCCTTTTCTTGCCTTTGCAGGGTGGCTTGCTTAGTTTTCTGTGCTTGGTTTTATTCCCCTTCCCCGCCCCCCAGTTTTGAGACCTCCAAACAGCGTAAGTGCCACAAAGCATTCTACTTTCCATCACCAAGCAGAATCAATCTCTCTCTCTTGTTCAGTCTTTATTTCTATTTTTGGCTCTTCTTGCTTGTGTATGGTCCATGCTTCCCTAATTTGACTTTCTGATGCCAGCCTTTAGCTTAGTCTCCACACACAGTAAGTGCTCAATAAAGACTTACTGTGTAGTTAATGGTTTAAAAAAAACTCAGACTTGCTTAGATACATATCTTATTCACTCAGTTAATATCTGTTGTTCAGTCATTATTGCTAGAGGGTGGGCTCAGAGGTGAGCAAGACCTTTGTCTGTTCTTCATGTATTCTCAGGCTAGTTGGGAGGAGAGGAATAAATAGACATCTTGCACAAAAAGCAGTGTAAAGCAAGAAGGCCATGGGAACATGGAAGGAGTGAGGACAAGCTCTTGCCTTGGTGGGAATGAGGGTACGGCTGGTAACAGCACTGTGATAGGAAGGAATTTGAGTGTGCCTTCAAGGTTGCTTATGAGGTAGACATATGGACAGTGAGGGAAGGACATGCCAGATTGATGGAAAAGAGGAATGCATTTTGAGGCTGTGTGAGTGTGGCTGGGCATTGTGGATGGTGAGAGAGGGTGGGGCCATGTTTTGAAAGGTCTTTTGATGCGGGCTAAAGGGTTTGATTGTTTTGTTCTCTGGAGCCACTGCAGGATTTTAAGTGAGTTCATGATGGGCTGGTAGTATTTTTCAGAACCATAACTTAGTTGGCAGTTTGTGAAAGGTAAATTTAGGAGGGAGCAGAGTTGGAGGGATGCAGAGAGCAGGTCGGGGGTGTGAAAATAATTGAGGTTAGAAATTATGGAGGCTTGAACCAAAGTGGTAGAGGTGGAGAGGGAGTAGGGGAAAGGATCTGAAAGATGGTTAGCAGTTAGTAAAAACTTGTGTAAAGGCACAATATAACTTCACCTTCACGGGGTTTGTTTTATATTTTTCAGTCGCTTGGATGGTTTTTTTTAAATCATGTTTAATTCAGGTTCTCAGCACTTTTAAGTATTAGCTTTTCCTCCAGAATTAATTTTCTTAATGTGCTTAATTTCTGCATTCTATTTAATTAATTATTATTATTATTTTTTAGAGAGGGAGAAGGGGAGGTGAGGCAGAGGATCTGAAGTAGGCTCTACACCCAGTGCAAAGCCCAACATGGGGCTCAATCTCAAGACCCTGAGATCATGACCTTAGCCGAAATCAAGTGTCAGACACCCTGAGCTATCCGGATGCCCCTAATTTCTACATTTTAAAGGTAGTTTACTCATCAGTTACATTGACTACTGCTGTTTTTCTAAAGTGTTGTCTCTCGGTCAGTTTGTTTCAGTAACTTTGAATTGAATTATTTCAGTCATATTTGTACTTTTTTCTATAAGTATATTCGGAAAGAAATGTCATGCTTCAGAAAAAAATAGATTAATTAAAATAAGAAGAAAGAGAAATAATATAGATTAATTAAAATAAATTAAAAATAGATTAATTAAAATAAGAAGAAAGAGAAATAATATAAAAGTTCTTTGAAATGGTAGCAAAAGAGAGGTAGTATTTATCTCATCTTAGAGTACAAATAATGGTCTTGGACAGCTAAAAGAAAAGCCATATGCAAAATGAGCCTGAAAAACTATTTCAGAGGAACTTTGATTGAAGAATAGAATGTTTCATGTGACTCTGTGAAGATAACGTCGTCCGATATTACTAATTTCAGCTCCAACAGGTAGGCTAGAGTAAATGCAAATTAAAAATAAATTAAGAAAAGGTGTTGAGAAATACCTTTCATTTAGGGAGTGATTAAATAGTGGAAAGCTCTTCATTGGAGTTCAGTCAATAAAGCTGGGATGCTCAGAACTCAAAATTATTCAAGTAACAGATGCTTTTCTTAAAGTGGTGTTTTGCTCTGGAGGTTCAGGTAATAGGAGAAAGAAAAGGCAGTCACTGTCATATTGTTTTTCTTTTGAGTTCTATACTCCAAAGTCATATATTCAATGGGCTGACTTTAAATTCTGGTGTGTAACTTGGTATCTCAGAATGGTGGTTCTCTTGACCTTGTAGACAAAAATAAAAGGTCTCATTTGAAAACAGTGCATTGTTGGGCTGGGCATTGGTGGTGTGTAAGGTCTGGATTTGGCCAATTTAACTGCTTGGTTGTGAATCTAGCTTTCTTTAAGATTCAGCTCTATCTTATGTTATGGAGCTTTTTAGGGAAGGATTTGTCTGATTCTTTTTGTATCTATGTTTATCTATCTTATCTATCTGTAAAATACATTTTGTTTTTTAAAATTTTAGTCGTTTTTAAAAATGTTTTTATTTTAAAGATTTCATTTTTAAGTAATGTGCACACCTAACATGGGGTTCCAACTCACAACCCTGAGAGCAAGAGTTGCATTGTTCTACCAACTGAGCCAGCCAAGCACCCCTGTAAAAGACACCTTGAATGGCATTTTGTTTCCTTGCTCGTACTCTGTGTCAAGCACTTGGATTGGCACTGTGTGATGAAGACACAGTTCCAGTTGTCAACTGTTTTTCACCTAGGGAGGGCTGATCTCGTCAGATTTGCTGTTTAGGAGAATAGATGCCTTGGGTTGGAGTGGTGGATGGGGCCAGGCTGGAATCCTGGAGGACTGCTGTGTGACCGACCATCACAAGTGAACCATAAGTAGTATTGTTGGCCTGAACTAAGGCATGGTAGTTGGGATAGAGGAGAGGAATGACATGGAAAGCTGTAGGTGGGAGACAGACTTAATGGGACATAGTGGTATAGGAGAAGTCTGCCTTCTGGCTTCAACACTTGGCAGGTAAAACTTTTCTATTAAGATTTTGGTGTGAGGGAGGTGGGTAAGGGAATATATTTCAATATATATCTAACATGTAGGATATGTATCTATCCCAGGAGAGTGGCCTGGACAGGAATCACATCCTTGAAAATTGGCAGCTGGACTCTTGACTGTTTTCTTCAGTAGTTCATGGAGCTCTTTTAAATATATTCTTATTTCTCAAAATTTCATCAAGAGCTGTTTTATTTCACTTTATATTTTCTGACATTTTTGACTGACCCTAGAATGAGCATCTGGAGAAAGAATTTAAGAGATAGTAGATAGCAATGGAAGATGAGAAATTAAGAAGTGGTTTTTGATTTTTATTATTTTAGCAGATATTGGTACTAGACACCTTGAGAATTGACTATATATTTCACTCCTAGGGTTATAAGAAGCCTACTTGCAGATGTTTTTCTACCTAACCTGGTCAGCTTGGGGAGGGAGTGGGAGAGGTTATTAAGAAATGCTTGCAATATATAAGTTTTTTTTTTTTTTTTTTTTTTTTTTTTTTTTTTACAAATGTGCCTCTACACATTTTCTGGGCTAAAGTACACAGTCCATGGTTTTCATTATATTATTAAAGGATGCCTATGACCCACCTAAAAAGTTGAGTCTTACTAAGGTTGTGTCTCTCATGGGGTTTCATTCTTTTCTGATGAAAATGAAATGGGCAGTTGATACTCTGGCGTGAGGTTGGGGTCCTACACTATTGACACACTCAGATTCTGGACTTTATGCTATAGCCCCTGTTGTCTCAGAGCCATTCAAGCAAAGGACCTGATTGGTAGAATTAGGCTGACTAGACACAAAGTTTGAAGGGCAAGATTTCTGATAATGTTTGACCCAGTTTTGCATATAATGAATTTTTATTTGTTGATGAATCTTTCCCTTTTGTTGCTAAAAGTGGCAAATAATCAGACATAAATTACTAATTAACAGTCTGGTTCAGATTTTTTTTTTTAATTAATGGAACTTGTGCTTCATCAAGCTGAGGTGGAGGGGGTATCACAATGCTTTATTTTTTCTAACATCAAAGGTTATTTCTTTTTCAAAAATGTTGTTATATTTGTCTCTCCCATACTCATGGAGTAAGAGTAATCGTTCTCACTGAAGGACTCTATTACCTGATTGCTCCTCATTTTGCATTTGGACCAGACCCCTTGCCCCCAGCTTAAATCTCATGTCCTCAAATTGTGTCACGAACTAAAGATGTTGTTGAGATACCACTCTGTCCCCTATCATTCCCTCTTATTTCTTGGGGACTTTAGCTCCTGGTTCACTGTCACAGTCTCTAAAAGTTACTCTTGTACTTTGATTTCAGTGTAAGCATAGCTGATCCTTCCAATAGCTGTGTCTCAATTTTTGAACTTCTCTTTCTAGTGATCCTGTCTTCCATTGCGATGCTAATATCTTGGCAAAACCAGGTCATCATTTTATGACTGTGACCCCTCCATAATATGAATTTTAAGTGTCACACTTGCTACCCACCGCGTCATATACTTCTGGTTCACTTCTTCTTATATCACAACTCCAGCAATCTCTGATCCAGGGGGGTCTATAATCCATTGCTCCTGCCACCATTGTGCTGTTGGCCGTACCTTTATATCCCCTCTTTGCTTTTTACTGAGATTCCATGGTCAATCACAATTACAATCACTCCTTTACTTTCCTTGCTGTTCTTTCTTTATCACAGCTGTGTCAAACTCCACCCCTGGTTAAATCTGACTCCTCACTTACTCTGTACCAGCCCCCATGCAGAGGAATGAGGCTGGAGAAAAACACAACCCTGATGCCTTCAGTGAAATTCATGATCACATGTGAGACCTTAAGGCTGCTTGGCAATCACTGTACCACTGTTCTACGTGATTATTTCACACTTCCTCTCTCCTGAAACATTCACCCCTTCTTCCCTATCCTGATGCTTAACTAATGAGTTTGCCTATTCTTGTCCTAAGAAAATTGAAGCAAACTGAAGAGGAATCCTCAATCTGTCTCAACTAGCAACTTCCCAAGGCTACCTCAACCATACATCTTCTTATTTACTCAAGGACATCATCTCTCTCTCCTCTACATCCCTATTATTTCTCTCTCTAGTGGATCCTTTCCATTGGCATATGAGGTATTATGTTTCCTCTTCTAAAAGAACTGTACTTTTGATCCCACCCCTCTATCCAGCTATCACATTTTTTGGTTGTCCTTTATGAAGGAGTTCCTCAAGAATTGTATATGCCCACGGTTACAATTCCTCTCCATTCATTCCTCTTAAAACCACTTTAAATAGGCATAGTCCCTACCATTCAATTAAAAGTGCCCTGAAGATGCTATAGACTTCCCTATCGCTAAATCTAAGAGTCAGTTTTCAGTCCTTATTTTACTTAGCTCTTGGTAGCATCAACACCGTTAATCATTCTGTACTCCATGAAGTACTTTCTTCACTTGGCTTCTAGGATATCCCACATTCTCCTGGTTTCCCTCTCATTCTACTTTGCTCATTCTTCTTCCTAACATTGGAAGGCGTAGTCCTTGGACCTCCTCTTTGTCCTCCTCACTCCCTTTGTCATCTTCTATCTCCTGGTTTGAAAAACCATCTGACATTGGACTCACATTTCTAGCTCTGGCCCAGCACTCTCCCACCAAATTGTATACTTCTATTTCCTGTTGTCCTCTTGACATCTCCACATGTTTCTTCAAATCTGAACTCCTGATCATTCCCCATGAGGCAAACCTGGTTGCACACTCTTGCCTATCCCTTTTAAAGGCAATCTACAGGCAATCTGATTCTCCCATTTGTCCAGGTTGAACATTTGGGAGGCATCTTTGTAGTCTTTTCTTTCTCTCAGGACCATATCCAATCTGTCAGCAAATCCTGTCCTATATTACCTACCATCTTTACAGTTACTGACGGGCCACCATCATTCCTGCCTGAATTTCTCCAGTCGCCTCCCTACTGGTCTCCCTGTTTCCCCTTTATCCCACCGAAGCTGGTAGCAGCAGAGTGAGCCTTTTTAAAATGGAAATAGATCCTGTCACCCTGGGTTCACAATTCTGCCGTGACCTCCCATTTACTCACAATAAAAGCTAAAGACCTTACATGATTCACAGGGTCCTGAGTGATCCTGCCTGACTTCGCCTCCCCTTACCCTTTTGCTCATTGTTCACAGCCAGTGGTCTCCCAGTACAGGGCATTTGCCCTGGAGACCTCTGCCTGGAGCACTCATCCCTAGGGTGACCATCTGGGTGACTCCCTCCTCTCCATGACCTACCTGACCATGGGTGAAAACCACAAAGCCTCCCTTCAGCACTCTGCACCACTTTCCCTGGCTTTATTATGTTCCATAGCGCTCATTACCCACTAGCACACTTGACAGTTTACTTGTTGGCCTGCCGATGTCTGTCTCTTTCCATTAGAATGTGAATTCCAGAGGGTAGTGTTGTCTTGGTTCAGTCACTAGTGTCTAGAAAAGTACCAGGCACATAGTATATGCCCAATAAATACATGTTGAGTGACTAAACAGGTTGAGTTTTTTATTGCTTTCAACAAATGTAGACAAATATCATTTTGGTCTTTATTGTTTGTTTATTGTACTGATTGATTAGCTCCATGCTAGCCTATGACTGTTTTCCTAAATGCTGGTTGGCAGACCGCTTGATGTTTTCAGTAGTTAAATGTGAAATCAGAAGGCTAAGGCCAATGTAATGTAGATGTGTGTAACTGCAAGGTTGTCAACTGCACTTTGTTTTTCAGGTTTGTTCATTATTTTGAGAATATGTTAATTTATTTGGCATGAGAATACCTATTTATTTGGCAGTTGGAAGCCTTCTTTAGGTTAAGCATCCCAAAAGAGCCCAGGAATAGGGTTCTTGAAAGTAAGGATGCTAATATTCCCTTTGTTATGTGATTTTCACCCTCCCACTCTCCTCCCTTTCTCCTCCCTTCTCTCTCCCCTCCCTACATTCCTCCCGCCCTTCCCTTCTTTTCTTTCTTACTTTCTTTTGTCTCAGAAGTCCTTCTGGAAACATGTTTTAGATGGAGGATCGTTTTAGGAATGTGACAAGCATTGCTGTTCTCTTTAGAGTAGAGTGGACAGGCAAGATGTAGCTTTCTATAAAGCAGTGTTTTTAGGGAATGGGAGGAGTGGTAGGTAGCTCGTCCCAGGCTTCATGGGTTTTGGGACATAATTTACAATCACTGCATCAGTTGAGGGGCACCTGACTAGCTCCGGTGGTGGGGCCTGTGACTCTTAATCTTGGGGTTGTGAGTTTGAGCCCGACATTAGTTACAGGGATTACTTAAAAATAAAATCACTGTTTTGGTTAATAAATTCTAGAAAACTTGCATGCCCATAAAAATGAAGATCTTACCTTAGTCTCAAAGAGGAGTTTGGTTCTGCTTTTGGTTCTGCAAATAACCTTGAATAAATCTCTCGATCTGCGCAATTAATTGATTTGTTTGTAAAGTTAAGATTGTGGACTAGATGACCTCATACTGATCAGTTTATAAGCCCCAGAGAACCAAATTGTTAAGACTTAATTGTTGAAGTGGTGCTAGCGCAGTGTTGTGTTCTGTTATTTTCTTCCTCGTTGCTATAATTTCAGTTCTGTGTGTACTGATCTTGTGACTTTCCCAAATATTGTATACACTTGGATTCTTGCAAGCAATATTGTTTTGGGGATTATAGAAGGAATTATATGACAGCATTTGGGAGAAGCATGTTATATCTAAATTGGGTTAGGTATCAAGTATAGCATGATGTTATTATTTTATAAGATTTAAAAAGCAATATAAGAAAATCCTGTAGTATTTAAAAATTTTATTAGCACTCTCTTGTAGCTTATAATACAGCTCTGAACAGTGGTTCAGAGTTGTATTAGTTGATGTGGCTTTGAATCTAAACATAGTCACCTATTATTGGCTCTGTGAACTTGGGCAAATTGCTTCGCTGCTCTGTGCTTCAGTTTCCTTATCCATAAATTGAGGATAGTAATAGTACCTACTTCCTTGTGTTATTATAAAAATTAAAGAAACTGATATATGTAAAACACTTTGGTACATAGAAGCACTCAATAAATGGTACATAGAAGCACTCAATAAATGTTATTACCAACATAATGCAAATTCTTAGTATAATTGTGTGTATTCTTTTCAGCCTTTTAAAATAAGCATGTAAAAATAGTTTTAATCACATCACATAAGCGAAATTTGTGTTTTTCTTTCCTAAGTAGATCTTGGATTTTGCTTTATTATTATTATTATTGTTGTTAGTGTTATTTTTAAGTAAGCTCTATGCCCAACATGGAGCTTGAACTCATGACCCTGAGATCAAGAGTCACATGTTCTACTGACTGAGCCAGCCAAGAGCTTCTAGAATTTTGCTTTTAAATATTTTCTTTTTTCTATTTAATAAGACATTCTATGATAGACTGAACATTTATTTTCAGGTCATTTTATATGCTTTTAGATGCTATGGTTATTTTTCATATGGAACTCATTTACTTTTTCTTGTTTGTGTACCATACAAATTTTCTGGTAGGATTAAAAAAAATAACTCTGTACCCATATATATTTCCTCATCTCTTTTCCCGTTTCTTTTTTCCCCCTTCTTCAAAGGCTTAGTATTGTACTCTTGTCTGAGATCACTGTAGTTGACTCATGCTTTGCCTAAGCATACATTCCCCATATCTAATTTTTAATCAGTTTAATTTAGAACATTTGCAAATGTATTAGTGATAGGCTACACTTCTGTACCAAAGAAAAAATTCAATTACTCAAATAAAATCAAAGTTTATTTCTCTCTCACCTTACAGTTCAGAGTTGGTGGGTGGCTTTGGTGGCTCTGGTCTGAATGGCCTTTCAATGGTCCTGGTCCCTTCTTTCTCATGGTTTGCCGTTCCACAGTGTGGTCTCATCTTCTTTGTTGTGGCTGACCCCTCAATACTATGTCCATGTTCTAGTCCAAAAAAAGGGAAGAGAAGATGGAAAAAAACCAATTTCCTTTGTAAAGGCTGGGACGTAGCAATCTCTTACCATCCAACTGGCTGCAACTAAGTCATGTGGCCTCATTTTGCTGCATTGGAGCTTGGGTAATGTGTTTTGTGGTGAGGCTGCCCTGTGCTGAGCTCAAACTACTAGGGGAGAGGGGCGAGGGCTGGCTTTCTGATACCAAAAAGAAGGGGAGAATGGATAATGCTAAGTATACTTTTTTAACAACTTGGTGAGCCAGGTTCAAATTTAGAATTCTCCAAGTCCTCAGAGTTCTGTGCTGGAACCTGATGGCAGGGAGAGTTGGTGTGGACTTTATCCTGTGTTTTCCCATGTGGGCTTCATTCTGCACTGAGGAAAGCTTTGCATACAAGTCGGTGGTCACCCTGGCTAAACATCTGTGGTCTCCCTCCTATCCCACTTGCAATCAGTGGTGTGAGAAGCAAACTCCTTGGGAAGGGAGCTCAGGGCTCATTTGGGTGGGATTACAGGGAGCCTGGGTCCCTAGAGTATGTTTTGAAAGAGGTTGTATGGGCTTTCAGGGCACGTGTTCATCTGCTTGGCCCTGTGATCTCTCTGTCCCCCAGGGATGGTTGGGACTAGAAGAGGGGACCACAGTCAGAGCCTTGGAAAAGGCAGTGTTGCAGGCAGGACCCCTGTAGTCTAGGGCTTAGGGTGGTACTATAATGAGAAGCAGTAATTTGATTTACTTCTTAGTTTTCCACTTTCCCCATGCTACTGCTTCATTAATACCCATATTTATCATTTATAGTGTACGTGCTATATGTTTAATCTACTAAGAGCGGAATATTTTTGGCATGAATGGAGTGTCGTTTTAATGGATGATAAGGATGGCTAAGGGCACAGTGAAGGAGGCTGGACAATATTCACTTATTTAGCTTAATGTTTTCAACAGCTTAAAAAAAAAAACAACCCTTTGAGTGGCTCTTGTGATTCAGTGGCAGTTTGCCCAGACTCGAGGGAGCCAGTGTTAGGAATGAAAACTAGATTCACTTTGAAAATCTAGAAAAAAAGTGACTGAACAAGTTTTAAGAATGTGCTTGATGGCTTGGGTCCTCTGAGAGCAAGCGCAGTATACTACAGCAGGCTAGGTTTCCACATTCCCCCCTCCACTCAGCCTTCTGCTCTTTCCCCCTCTAAGCTCCATGCCTAGCCAGCTGAGACCAGGATACTGATTTAACCAGTCCCAGGGCAGAGCCACCGCTGCACTCAGACATCCTGACCACTTGTCTGGGGAAATGTCGTTGCAATCTAGCACATAAGACTGCACTTGGGTAGAGGCAGCAAACCACTACCTCCTTCAGTTTCAGGATGGGTTATGTATGATACACGCTCAATCTCTTACCCCAACACTTGGAACCAGGTGTGTTTCAGGATTACTGTTTTTTTTTTTTTTTTTTAAGGTTTCAGATAGCTTTTGGTACATATATCACATATTATGCAGTGTCTCTGGGGGAGATTGGGACAGAGCCCTAAAATTAAATATATTAATATTTCTGTAGCAAAGTGTATGAATATTCATAGTAAATGGGACACAAACAAGGTTATAAATAGCCTCAGGTCAGTTCAGGTCATGTTTTGCTGCCAAATGGGTTATGACAAAACTGTTTGTTTCCAGAACTTTTCAGATGCTGGCATCGTGAATCAGGGATTGTGCACCTGCGATGGGGACTGTTTTCTCAATGTTTACACTGTGCCAGATACTCTCACTACCGAATTTTATAGTGTTCACAACAGACCTAGGAAGAAGGTATTTTATTATCCCTTCTTCTTTTCTCCCTTCCTCCTTTGTTTCCATCCTTGGAAACTGAGGTTTAGTGAGGTCAAATGACTTGCTGTGAGATCAAGAGGAGGCGACCAGGACTCCAGGCCTGGACACTTACCTGCTGTAAAAAGTTCCTAATTTGCTTGTTTGGCACTTTGGAATTGTAGTTGGCTTATAGAATCCGATTTCACATTTAATGGTAGCTGAAAGACAATACAGCACTAAAAGTGCCATTGGATGTAATGAACCCTTACAACATTGTTTCTTGATAAAATGCCTTTTAAGTTCACCCAGCAGGGGCAGGAAGTGGGAGTCCTGGGACTTGCCCTTGTCTGTAGATGACCCACCTTCCTGAGCTTCATGGGTCCTCCTCCAGGCCTAGCAGGGGTAGTAGGTCAGGGCACACTGTTCTTGGACCTATGGGATTGTGCTCAGGACATGGGCACAATGTAGGGTGGAGTGGGGAAGTTTGGGGTTTTTGGTGTGATAGGAGAGGTCAGGGATGGGGAAACTGGCTGAAGTTCTGACCCTACTTGGTCAGGGCTTCATTCCACACTAATGTTCCTGTTCTCATAGCAGTCACCAGACATTCCAGAAGGACGTATCAGAGAGGTAGTGAGTTTAGCATTATCTGTTAGGTAGGGCTGTCACTTGGCTGTATTTTGAATGTGGTGGCTTGAATATGGCTGCTTGACATTAGTAGGGATCTGCCGTGTTAGAATCCTTGGAACTGTTTTGTGATGATCCTGTGGAATGAGTAGCTGTGACTGCCTTTGGCAGGTGAGGACACTATGGCACACTCACACTCACTTAAGCTGCTTAAACTCATCTCAGGAATTCATGCCTCATGGGTCCTTGTTATCCTGGTCAGGACAGTTCCCTGCACACTCCCTCCTCCCAGATGGAAGAGACAGCTGAAGGATTTCAGGATCCGTCTCCTCCAAGTACTTCATCCTTCATTGCTACTCTTGTTTTATCACTGTATTAAAAAGCACATAGGCCGATATTGATTCTTATTTGGCCATAAGTGGGGCTGGTTGGCACTTGCCTCTTAGCTCTCATTCATGTAGTTTGTGTTACAATGGGCTCCTTGGTGTGTCATTTGGATTGGGAGATGCAGTTATATTAAAAGAAAACATCGGAAATTAGAAGGTCTGTGTAAATATATTAGTATACCAATCCCTTTGTTAGGGTTACCTTCATTTTCGTGACCCTTACTTAAAATTCAACATGATTTGTTAAACTTTTACTTCACGTAATATATAGGTCTAGGAGTCTTAGCCAGAGTCAGTGATTTTTATGTGAAGTACCGGATATACATTAACCTTTAAAAATTGTAACCAGTTAGTTACACCATAAAAACTAGCAATGTGTGTGAACTAATTGGTTGCTTGCTAAATCCAGAGCACACGAGGAAAATTAATTTTATATTGACAAAGTCGTTCCTGGGAGTCGTTCTACAGGAGCCTGAGAGCTAAGCTTATGTGCTGGGACTTTTCAAATACATAATTTCATTTCTTCCTCACAGTAATTCTGTGGGGCAGATGTAATTTTTCTGTTTCATATATGAGGATACTTGAGTTATTCATCAAGTCTTATAAGTTTTTTGCAGTATTTAAACGATTACACCCCATCTTATTCCAGAATCCTACAGAAAGTCACATAAGGAGTAGAATTTGGAAAAAAAAAAAATCAGCCAAAATACAAAGAGGGGAAGAAAGAGTTGATTAGTTAGATAAGGCCAAAGGGAGTTAGAGTTCTACTTGTTTTAATATAAAACAATGTCCCATTGTTAAACTTGGATGCAAATTTGTCTCAGAATGTTGTATTAGGTATTGCAGAGAGGAAAATGGTCGTTACAAGATTGATATGACTCATAAATTTTTATTTTTAATTTTTTAAATTAATTTTTTAAAAGTGGGCTTTGCACTCAGCATGGGGCTTGAACTTACCACCCTGAGATCAAGAGTTGCATGCTCTACTGACTGAGCCAGCCAGGCGCCCCTATCCATAAATGTTTCACACCACATTTACTAATGTGAAATACAGTTTTTTCCCCCATGGCCTTGAGGCTCTGAAAACCCTTTTTTCTCTGGAACGTCATAATGGGACCATGAATGATAGGGAGAAAGCTATCTCCTCAGCTCTACGTGATGCCTAGACTAACAGTCCGTTGGCAAGTGGCATCCTTTATTGGATAAGCCAAGTACAAATTTATAAAATCATTTTTGAAAATAGAGATGGGAGGAAATTATCCAGTGATTTGCCTTAAATCAGCAACAACTTTAAATGATCCTGGTATCTCAGTCAGTTATCAGACTGTTGAGTGTAATACCTACTCTTGTCTTTGTTTTCATAAATTAATTTTAAAAATGTGGTCCTCAGACTTCCCTTTAAGAAATTCTTTGCTACTTGATTATATCTCATGGAACTTGCCCCTGTTGTTGTGTATGTATTTCTACTCTCACGGTTTGTAATTCTTAATAGAAGCTTTCTTTCTGGATTTTATTCTCTCCTTTCTTTTCCTAGAAATAGCTTCCAGATGGGATTTTTTTTTTTTTTTGACAAACCTCAAGTCCTTATGTTTTACCATTGTCTGACTTATTATCTCTTTTCTGAGTTTCATTTTTGGCTTAGATACTCTGCTTTTAGTATTTTTTAATACTTTGTAATATATACTGAAAATACTTGGCAGCTATTACGAGGCTGCACAATAATCTAGTAATGATACAGTGCTCTGGGCTTCTCTGTCGCTCCTGGTTTATTAAGGAAAAATCTTTCTTCACTGTATTCTATTCTTTCTTACTCCTTTATGTTTATTTAGAAGATAGCATGAAATACAGTGTTGCTTTGTATAATTCTTTCAATGTCTGGAAAAAATAGAAAACAAATTTGTTTAAAATTTGTTTGAATTAAAGTAAATTTTTATAATACTTAATTGGGCTTTTAAAAATTAATCTTTCATATTTTTCTGAGTTGAGCCACATGTATCTCAGCCTTTAAACATCATGGCCCAAGGTGAAAGGTCCATTGATCAGGCCTTTCCCTAGGGAATGCTATTTTGGGGCATGTCCAAATGCAGTGCAGGGTTTCTGTACTTTCATGTTCCCTTTTGCCAGAGACCTTGACATTTAAACATTGGTTGCTTAAATGCTTTAAATTATTTATGAGACGTTTACTTGGACTGGGGATTTAGGTTATTGCTCCCCAAGAGTAATTTGGTTTACTAATATCCTTGTGCCCCTTTCTCTTGTCTTCATCCTTTCTGTGAGTAAGGGAGTCTAGTAGGGTTTCCTGTAGAATTTTATGTAAGATTTATTGGAGACATTGTATCTATCATCAGTTTTTGGACTCAAGTTATTTAAAGTCAGTTTTAAAAAAATGTAACCTCTGGGCACTAAGGAGAAGAAACTTAGTGGTTCTGCTACATTTGAATGGATCTGCAGAGTTACTGCAATGGGCTAGCACAGATAGAGGCTCTTTTGTCCTTGTCATTATTACTGTTATTTCCTGCTTTCATTCTTGGCCATCCTTTCCCCTTGCATCATTTGCTCTTGACTCTCTACAGGTTGTTGAGGGAGATAGCCACTACATCTCTTGGGCCAAGTCACCTGGTCTGGCTGCATGGACTTTGACCCATGCCAGCCTCTGATTTGCTGGCACATGGCTGATGCTCAGGCAGACACAGTTTGACATTGTGGTTGGATTTAATAGGGTCAGGAGTTGCGGGGAGGGTGCAGCAGGAGATGGAGGAAGGATATAAACCCAGGCAAGGAGGGGCATTCAGGAGCAAAGGACAGTTTCTCATAGGAAGGCTTAGAGAGGTACAGGCATTGATCAAAACAAATTAATGCAAAAACATTAATCAGAGAAATTAGTGCCACTCTCTCTGTTTTCCACCCCTTCCTCTCAGTCATGGTGTAAAATGTTATAATTCGGGCTGATGATGGATTCACATAAGCCTCATTTAATACTGGGAACATTTACCCGAGTCTGCTGTTTAAACTCTGTTAACTACTTTTCCAACTTTGAGATTCTATTTGTGCTTTATGTACCAGATTCTCTTATGGGCTCTTCCTGGAGTGGGTGAGGGGGGCAGGTACTGTGCAAATAACTCAGATAAGCTGATTGTTCATCAGTGGCCATATGGGCACAGGTTTTGGGAATCCACTGACAATTTTAAATAATCTCTAACTCATCCTGTTAAATACATTTGTACATGTTTAGTGTTTGCTTAGCTCTAACCTGAACACTACATGAAGTAATTTGGTGTATAAGAAGCATTATAGTAACAAAAGTAGCTTGAATAGGTTTTTGCATGCTTACTATGTATGCCCTTACTATTTTTTTTTTTAGATTTTTATTTACTTATTTGAGAGAGAGAGGGAGAGAGTGGGAGAGTACAAGCGTTGGAGAGGGAGAAGCAGGCTGCCCGTCCAGCAGGGAGCCTTATGTGGGGCTCAATCCCAGGACCCTGGGATCATGGCCTGAACCAATGGCAGCTGCTTAACCTACTGAGCCACCCAGGTGCCCCTGTTTTAATATTATTTATACACACATCCCACACCTTCCTTACATATCCATATATGTGTATGTGTGTTTGTACACACATATATGCATATATACATATATACATACACATATGAATTCATTTAATTCTCCCTATGAAAGTGGCACTTGTATTATCATTCCCATGTCACAGACAGGAAACCAAGGCACAGAGTAGCTAAGAACATTACCCAGTCTAGCACAGGTAGCGAGTACCAGGGCTAGAATTTAAATCTGCATAGCTGTGCCACACTCTCTGTCACTACCCTGCAGTGCTTCTCAGTGCCTAGTCTTTAACTCCAAGCAAATACTAACTATAGCTAATTAGTCCAAAGTTATTTTGTTGTAAGAAAATCTAAAAAGCTATATAGTTTTTAAGAATGGAACCTGGTTTCTGTTGCTTAGCATGTATGGTTTTTGTTTGGGGTTTGGCTGTTTCTGTGTGTTAAGTAAAGACTTTAGTTGTCTGGATGTTTGTGTGGCAAAGTCTTTATGACTCCCCACAGCATGTCCTATGTTAGTGAGCGTCCATTGAATGTGTGCACTGATTTACCATCTCTCATCAGGGTACCTTTATCAGCTGATTCCCAAAAGTTTGTGAGTGGCCTATCACAGTGGTCCTGCAGGTGACTCTGTGGGCCAGGGATTTATTTCAACCACTTAACTCACCCTAGTGACTTACCATCTAGGGCTTCTGTCTTTCCTTAGTAGGTATTGGGAATTAAAGAAACTGACTTAGAAATGTTTTCCATTCGGGGACCTGTTAAATGAGACTGATACTTTGGTGAGCAGAGTGTTGAAGAAAAAGTTAAAGGACTTCATGAACCATTTCATGTCACCACCATTGAACAGTGTTTGACATGTAGGGACTGGATATGTGTATCAAGGATTATCAAATAGAACACTTTAGGCTTAAGTCATAGAATATGTACAGGGAGGATTAGATTTTGACTTTTTTAGAAGACACATTCTGTTTGTTTATTTTTATTTACTTATTCATGAGAGACACAGAGGCAGAGACATAGGCAGAGGGAGAAGCAGGCTCCCCGTGAGGAGCCCAATGCAGGACTCGATCCTGGAACTCTAAGATCGTGCCCTGAGCCAAAGGCAGATGCTCAACCACTAAGCCACCCAGGCGTCCCAGGCACATTCTGTTTAAATGTAGAGAGTGGCACTATTTTGATTTGCCTAGAGATTCAAGGTCTGATTAACAAAAGAGATTTGTAGTTATGCAGGAAACTTGGTAATTCTTAAATTTGGTGATTGGATTGATTATACTTCCTTTCCTAGGCTATTAAATTATCATGACCACAAGGTAAATTGTGGATTAAATGCCATAAATATTGTTTGTAAATATTTTAACATCATTCATCTCTATTCCTCTTAAGACCAATTGATTATTATAATTGACAAAATTATTATTGTTTGAATGAGAGCAGAACAGCTCAAATTAATGACATGGTGGGAAAGAGCAAGGAAATAAATTTTTCGGATATTTTGTTTTGAATGTTAGGGACTGCTAAGTATTCCTGGATCAGAATCTATGGAGCACAGCATTAATGTTCATTTGGCTTTAATGTTTGAAGTTACTAATAGTAGTTACCTTTATTTTTTTACTTCAGCTAAATCAAAATATAAAGATTTAAGAAAATGAAGGACCTTATTGCATTTCTTGCTTTCTATCTTTTAGTGATACATTAAAGATATATCACAATATGAGCAAAATAAGGCTTCTAGGACTTCCAGTGACTTAATCAAACAAGCTGTATGTGAGCTTCAAAACCAAGTAATTTTTAAGAAAAGATTTATTTCTTTATTGGGGCGGGGGAGAGAGAGAGAGAGAGAAGAGAAGAGAGACTGAGACCTAGCAGGGGGAGGGGTAGAGGGAGAGAGAATCTCAAGCCGACTCTGCATTGAGTATGGAGCTGGACACAGGGCTCATCTCATGAACCAGAGATCATGATCTGAGCTGAAACCAAGAGTTGGTAGCTTAACTGACTGAGCCACCCAGGTGCTGCAAACCAAGTAATTTGGGCAAAAGTTTGAAATTTTATGAATTTGCTGGCAAACTTTTTCTTTCTTCACCTGAGAAGTTTCCATTCTCCTTAGGTCCCCATAGTCAGTTTCACTGGGTTTTGTGGGAAATATTGGCATTTAGCTGTGAAGTTCTTTCTGGTTCAAAAGAAGGTCTTGGAAAATTATTTCTGTATTTCATAATGTTACTATTAAAAACATGCATGTTCCCTTTCAGCCCAGATGGGAATTACTTCTGTGTGTGTGTGTTTTTTTAAAGGACTTTATTTATTTATTTGAGAGAGAGAGAGAGAGAGAGAGAGAGAAAGAGAGAGGCAGAGGCACAGGCAGAGGGAGAAGCAGGCTCCATGCAGGGAGCCTGATGTGGGACTTGATCCTGGGTCTCCAGGATCAGGCCCTGGGCTGAAGGTGGCACTAAACCACTGAGCCACCAGGGCTACCCTTATTTGAATTTTCAAATAAAGTTTTAATGTATTTTAGTATTTTCAGTATGTAAAGTGAATTGAGGTCCCCAAATAGCTGTAATTTGGCTGGATTGAATTACTGAATGTACAGTAAAATCTCACATTTAAAGATAAAGGAAAAAATTTAATTTGATGCTGTATCTATAAAATTTTGCTCTATATGAAATGACTGAATCATATTATAAATATTAAATTCAAATTCCAAGTTGGACCTAATCATGAAAAGAATAATTAGCTGACAGTTACATCTGATGTTTTGAATATTATTGTGCAAAGTCTGGTTTTGATCATAAGATATTCAGCAAGATTGTCTTCTGAAATTTGAGACTGTGAGAATCAAGTCTTCCGTGCACACTATCACCATGTGAAATCAGTGCCTGGCTTATAGTAATAAGACCATTTTCGGACTCTTCCTAAGAATAAATTGAAGAGAACAGAACTTGTAGTTAAAAGTGGAAGAGTAGATATGCGTTTGTCACTGCTTGCTGCTGTAATGACACTATAATTACAGCAAAATAACAAAAAAGAGGAATAAACAAATACAGTCAAAGGGAGGTAGAGACAAAGTGGCTTTGAATGGGCAAGGCATGTTGGAAGATGATAGCAGAGTGGTAACTACTGAGGGGTCCAGGGAAAAGGGTGGTGACAGGCGGCTTTCTGTTGCACCCTTCATACATTGTAAGCCCCCTAATTCGGAGTAACTAGTACTACCTGAGGTTGGGTTAGGGGGAAATGGGAGTTTATTGGGGCTAAAAACTAGCAGTTTGGTTCAGATCTGTAAACAGTGTGCCTCGACTCCCAGATCTTTTCTCTTCTTCCCTACCTGCATAGGAGAATATGGATTTGTATATTCTCTGGAGAAATTGAACTCTTGTCTTGGGATCCCTGGCCCAGAGAGAATGGCGAGGTTCTGGTTTGACATCAAGAAGATGAAGGGACACCAAGACTGGGAAATCCCAGACGTCCTGAAGCTATACCAGCCTCAAGTCAGAGGATGCTTTTATTGGGAGGATAGTATAGTTATAGGATGGAATTTGATTACCTACTTGAGTCCACAGTTGCCAGGTGACACCCAAGTACATAAAACTTGAGCATTTGACTGTCTCATTTTGAAATGTGAGGTGCTGCCAGGAGTCAGAGGTTTGAGGAAAGCTTCCATTACTCAAGCCAACAGGAAAAAGAAACTTAGGGGAAAGAGCGGGAAATGATCTAAAATATAACAAATATCCTCAGAGAAGTGGGAAAATAATTGCATTTTTAAAAAGATTTTATTTATTTATTTATTCATGGCGGGGGGGAGGGCAGAGACGCAGGCAGAGGGAGAAGCAGGTCCCATGCAGAGAGCCCGATATGGGACTTGATCCCAGGACTCCAGGATCACGCCCCAAGGCCAAAGGCAGGCGCTAAACCCCTGAGCCACCCAGGGATCCCCAATAATTGCATCTTTGAAACAAATGAATGCTATAAAAAATCAGATTCTGAGAATAAGAAAGGAATCTTGGAAATTGTATGATACCAGAAATAAAAAAATGGATAGAGACTGTAAGAGTAGATATAGCAGAGATAAATCTTGAATTACCATAACAAATATTTTGTAAGTAATGTCTGACTTAGAATC
Organism: Canis lupus dingo; assembly: GCF_003254725.2. Taxonomy (NCBI): domain Eukaryota; kingdom Metazoa; phylum Chordata; class Mammalia; order Carnivora; family Canidae; genus Canis; species Canis lupus. The sequence continues at coordinate 35,754,326 of NC_064243.1, forward strand.
AGAAAATAGCAGTCTAAGTACAATATTTAGAAATGCATAAATGTCAGAACAAATAGCTAACAGATGGAAGGGGGTAGGCCCTTGAAAGAAGGACTGAGGCAGTTTGCTGGATTTTATTATAATCCTATTTGATTAAAAAAAAAAAAAGACCAACTATATGTATCTATCACTTCGATAAAAATTGAGATAGAAAAATCTCATGTAATGAGATATTTACTTTGGAGATCATTTTGCTGAAAAATCCTACTGACAGTGTAGAAAATTCTGCACAATATCATTTCTTTGGCAGTCACATAAGCCTCTGTGAATAATATGGTCCCCTAAATTTTTTTAGTAGTTGTCTTTTCTCAGCACCGGTTTCTAGCCGCAGTTTAGGTATGGTTATTGTAATGTTTTGTATACCTTCCTTATGCTGGGGCGGGACAAACTTTTAACAATCATTTATTGTGCATGTGAATTGTAAATGTACCAATTATTCTGAGACAAGCTTCTCCTCACATTACAGCCACATACTTTCTGTACTGCTAGTGATTATGGGAATATTTTCTCTTAGACATTTCACATGTTGTGCTTGTAATGAAATACAAATGTAAGGAACTGAACATTTTGAGTGAGCCCTAGAAGCAAGCAGACCTTCAAGCTGAAATGGTCTCTTCCCAGCATTTCCTGACTTATAAACTTCTTTTTTGGTAATAAATGGCCTTCTTCTGCTCTTCTCTCTCATGTATCACCATGGATGGCTTATTGTGGCAACATGGACCTTCACAGAATTTTAGAGCTAGATTTTTTTTTAGATCTTGTTTATTTATTCATGAGAGGACAGAGAGGCAGAGACATAGGCAGAGGGAAAAGTAGACTCCCCATGGGGAGCCTGATGTGGGACTTGATCCCAGGACCCTGGGATCATGCCCTGAGCCGAAGGCAGATAATCAAACACTGAGCCACTCAGGCGTCCCTGAAAGATGTTTTAAGGGATCATCTTCTCCACTTCTGTTGCCTGGTAATTGAGGAAACGGAGTCAAGGAGGAAGGAAATGACTTTCTTAAGATTAAGTAGCAGTCCCAAACTCAGTATGCTTCGGCTACCTGGGACATTGAGGGAGAACTTTTTGCTCACTTTCCTTCAGATCTCATTTGGTGGTTGATGGCTTTCTACTGGCTAAGTACCTGGCAAGAAATGCTTTCACAGATTTCCAGCAAATGTTCTGGTGGGAATGGTGGGGCATCTGAACTTATAGAAAAACTTTAGGTTTATATTTACTGTGTGAGGTTGAGGGGGTTTTGTTAATATGCTGAAAGAGATGTGACTCCTGCCTGTGAATTAAAGCAGGCAGACCTTGGGCTCCCAAGTCCTGAGTGTCAGCAGAAAACGGGAGAGGGGTAGGCAGAAGGGAAGTGGGAAGAAGAAGAGAGCAAGGTTGGGAGTATCTTTTCTATCTTGTTTGTTTTCCTTTTGGTAAGAGTGAGAAGGTTACTGAATATAACTGGAGCTGCCGAACTGAACTGGCCCCAAACTGTCTTAATTTGTGTGAGAGAAAAGCTGTGGTATTTAATCTTGCAGAGCAGTTCTCATCACACAGCTGGGGCCTGCTGGCTGTCATTGAGGTTCTGCAAAATTTGATTTTTGTACCTTCTCTGAACTTTTTTCTGGTGACCCAGCCTCTGAATGCTGTTCACTGGTCTTCTAACTCCATCCAGGCCTGGACTCTCCTTTCTTACCAGAGCTCCTTTTTTTTTTTTTTTTAATTGGTCAGGTGGATATTAATGGTTGGCTGATTAAAGAAACTCATAGTAAGATGTTAATGATTACTCTGTTACTCCTCCAGGGAGTATGTGCATATATTCACAGAGCTGTTACAGAGATGAGATGGGGTGAATCTTCAGTTGATAGGTTGTAACTATGGAAACATCTGGTAGAAAAGAGTGTAATATATTTTGTAACCTTGTCTGGCTCATATCCTCATTTTACAAATCCCAGGGGCTCATTGGCTCAAAGATGTGTCTTTCTGGAAAGAAGTTAGAGAAGTTTCATCATTATTTTTTTAAAGGGTTTTATTTATTTATTCATGAGACACACACACACACACACACACACACACACACACACACACAGAGGCAGAGGGAGAAGCAGGCTTCAGGCAGGGACTCGATCCCGGGTCTCCAGGATCAGGCCCTGGGCTGAAGGCGGCGCTAAACCGCTGAGCCACCGGGGCTGCCCAAGTTTCATCATTATTAAGAATATGTCAAAAAAGTGCTTGATGTCATTAAAGACATGGAAACAACCTAAGTTTCTGTCAGTGGATGAATAGATAAAGAAGATGTACACACATGCACATACACACTGGAATCTTATTTAGCCATAGAAGAAGGAAATCCTGCAAAAATTCGCAACAATGTGTATGAACATTGAGGGCATTTTGTTAAGTGGAATAAGTCAGACAAAGATACCAGACAAAGGCCAAATACTGTATGATCTCATTTATATGTGGAATCTAAAAAAACCCAAACAAACCCAAACTCATAGATACAGAGAAAAGATCAGTGGTTGCCAGAGGCAGGGAGTAGGATTGGGCGGGAATGGGTGGAGGTAATCAAAAAGTTCAAACTTCCAATTTTAAGATAAGTAAGTCTTGAGGATTAATGTATAGCATGGTGACTATAGTTGACAATACCGTATTGCATATTTGAATGTTACTAAGAGAGTAGGTCTTAAAGTTCTCATCAGAAGAAAAAAAAATTCTAACTATGTGTGTTGATGGCTGTTAACTAAACTTACTGTGGTGATCCTTTTGAAATAGAATTTTCTTTTGAAATTTATTTCCATTTCAAATTGTTGTCTATAAAAATATTCTTCATGACATACTGCTGTCATTGCCAAAGCTCTAAGAATATAAATGTACATCTTAAACCATCAGCTTCATCACGGGTTATTACAATGCAAGGGGTCCATGAACTTGGACAGGAAAAACAATTAGCTATTTCGCTAACTCCTAACAAAAATTTGCATCTGCTTTTATTACAAGCATAGATCATAAAACACAGGATTGGTAGTAACTTTGGCTGTAATACCAACAAAAATCACAGCCATTTTCACTTCATATTACGGCTGAAAAATCATCTGGCTCATCATCCCTGCACAACATGTATGGACCCAACTGTTGGATCATGACTTTGAATGTAATCATAAAAAACAAAGATTACTCTGTCACAGGTCTTTTTACTATTTTGTAAGTGAATTTCAATATAATTGGTTTTCCTTTATAATGCCATCTGCTTTATTTTATGCATTTAAAAACATTGGTCTGGTGTACCACGCTGCCAAAGGGGACAGTGGGAATTAAAAAAAAGTAGGGGGGGCGGTGATAAGAATAAAGAATAAAAACTCTAATCTATATCATTATCATGAGATATAAACATTTGGTATACCAAAGAATGCTCATATTCTCTCTTCAATGGGTTGAACATATTTTTACTCATGGGGAAAAGGAATAAAAGACAATTCAAAATAAACAGAATTATTAAAAGTTATTTTTTATAATAAATAGAAATATTTATTTCATTAGTTTAAATATAAAACAACTATAAAAATTATCAAGGGACATTTACAAGTTTAATAGTTACTATACAGTTCAACTATTAGATATTCTTGACATACTCTTTTTTTTGAGATATAATTGACATATAACATCCTACTAGTTTTAGGTGTACAACCTAATGATCTAATTTATGGAAAACCTAAGGACAGTTGAGGAAGTGCTTGGCTCCTGTGTATTTTGAGCATTTTGAATGGTGATGTTTGTAGAAATGCATACCTTACCTTGCTGTTCCTAGGCAGGTAAGTGCTGTCACACCTGTGGATTTTAAGGCCACAGGCTCCACAGCCTGGCAGAGGCTTAGATGGAGTAGACTGGGATTGGGCTGTGCACAGAGTCAGGAATGTGACCATTCTGGTCTGGGCAGTTGGGGAGGGACTCCTTTCTCCACAGTTCCCATGCTGTTTGCTTCTGCTTTTCAATTTGACTCCATCAAAGCACACTCTCTAGCGGAGGGGGTCCATATATCTTTGTGACTTCAGAAAATATGCATGGTTGGTTTATGAATCTTAACCACCTTTGAAGGATGTGCTGAATCAACGAGAAATGGAAGTGACATCTGATTCTATACATGGAGACGACAAAGAGTCACAGGCAGGTATGAACCCTTGTTTAGAATGTTATGGTTGCTTGAATTTCTGCCCAGTCGTTGTAGACAGGAAGCCCAGGCATGACTCAGTGAGCCAAGAATTAGTGTGAATATTACTGAGCAACAGATTCTAAATTATTTTCTCCTCTGGATGATCTTGGAATTAAAATTTTCTTCTCTCAATATTATGAAGGAAGTTAGTTACATGTAAAGAACCTTACAATGTCCGTCATTAACAGCGTTTCAGAAGTATGATTTGCTCTGCTTACTGGCATTGTAGATCTTCATGGATAGGGCCACTGCTGACCTGACAGCCTCATGCAGGGCCTGGCACTTGAAGCATGCTTATAAGTGTGTTTGAATTAGTGCCAGTGTCTAATGATACTCTGTGAAAATTATTCCATCTTTATTCTGTGATGCAAGATTTGCCCAAAAGTGTTTGTTGTATGACAGTCATGGGGGGATAAAAATCATGCTGCCCCCAACATATTCTCTCATATTCATAGGGTTGTGAACTGTATCCATGATGATGCTCCAAATTTCCAACATTGGGTAATGAATTAATGCTGGTGGTGCTCCTGCATTCATTTATTTGTTCATTCCTCTTTTGGTTTGTTCATTCATTCACTTCATTTCCTATCTGTTGGGACCAAGTTCCTTATGGACTGCTGGGAAACAAAGGCAAATAAGGCAAGATCCCTGCTTTATGGGTCCTCGAACACAGTGATTCAGCACAGTGTGGTAAGAGGTATAATAATGTCACATATTAGGTGCCATGGGACCACAGTCAGGAGGGATTAAGTCCTGGCACCTTTGCTTTTCCCTGGAGGATAAGGGAATGTTTTCCAGAGGAGGAACCTGTGAGGTGGCAGAGGAGAGTGTGGAAGAGAAAGATTCCCAGCCAAGGGAAAGTGTGTGTAATTTCAAAGGCATCTTGGGTGAATCATGTGGTAAGATGCCATTTCCATATTTATGATGCACCTCTTCTCTCACTGCCCATGGCCCCATCCATGGCCCCATCCATGGCCAGTTTGCAGCTCTGGGTACAGCCTCTTTATAGGTTCTTTCCTCTGCCTTCTTTCCTCGTCAGCTTTTGACTAGACCCTCCTATTCTTTCTGGAATTGGGCACTGGATTAATTGCATCTCTTTGGAGATGCCTGTCGTGACTGCCTGTCTGAAAGTAGTTTTCAGCCTGTTTTTCTCCTACCACTTGTCCTGTTGTTTGTTTTAGCATGCTAGGCACAATACCAATTGCTTTGTTGACTTGGTTGTTGATAAGTCCCCCAGACTGTGATCTCCGCAAGGGCAGGGACCAAGATTTTCTTGTTCACCACTGTGTCTGTAGTGCTTCATCTCTACTATATCTCATCCACACTCCTATTTATCTCATACATGTCACATTTAGCACATTTTCTGTAACATATTACCGGTGGGTTACTTTTATCTTATTAGAAAGATTACACAACAAAGTTTATTTTGTATATTTTGTAGTAATGGCAGGTGGAAAATGCTATGTGACATGGCATGTTGGAAGAAGGGAAAATCTAAAGGCTGAATTGCTCAAATAATAATGACTGTTTTCCCTATTTGGTCTCCTCCAAATGAGATTGCTTGTGTGTAGGTCTGTTTAATGCCAAGGGGTGGCCGACAGGCCTTCTTGGTATCAGCCAGGAGATGGATGGTTGACAAGTCCTGATCTGTTCTTAGTGATAGCTCTTGCTCTTGGCTCTCGATTCCAACTTTCTGTTCTCTGAGGAAATGGGGAAAAAACTCATTGGCATACTACTCTGAAGGTAAGACTTTATCTTTATTTGTGGAGACAACTTTTTATTGTTGTTTCATTCATTCATTTGGTAAGTATATGTTACCCACCTACTATATACCGGATGCCATGCTAGTCACTAGGCATGAAAAAAATTTTAGTATGATCAACATTTAAATTATTTTGGAGTAAACTGGGGTAGAGGGCTATGTGAAAGAACTCACGTGTCAGCAGAGAGACATATTTTGTGGTCTGTGTGGTAATTTTTTTTTTTAAATTGCTACTGGTGAGAAAATGATGATGATTTGCACTTCTGACATCACTGCTAATGTTAGGTTTCTGGGCTTGGCTCTTTGTGCTGCAGAGGCAAAAGGCATGTGAGAGGCTTAATTTCACCAGAACGCTGCACCTGTTGCTGGCTATTCTTGCATATGAAATCCAGAACCTAGAGTCACTTGCTTTCATTTCCTTTTCCTCCCCACTCTTTCCGGTGTGGAGGGGGTCAGATTAGTAGCTCTTGTGAAGAGTCCGCACCTTCTTCCTTCAGGGTATGGTTGTGATGCCCTCTGGAGCAGCAGTGTTAGGTCCTTTTGTCCTTTTGTGGCTGGAAGACTCCCCTGTGAGCGGCCACAAGATTCGGAGGCTGATGTTTATGCCAGTTTGGACTGGGGTGGGGCAGGACTGGCTTTCAGCAGCTATTGCTGCTACCTGATACTTGGAACCTTCCTGCTGTTGAGGAACATAATTTCCTCTTGGTTTCATATGATTTTTGGCTATGACTCTGAGGAAGAGAGGAAGTATTGTATAGTATCACTTACTTTTAGGAAGCTGACCTGGGACTCCCTGGGCTCCATGCTGGTTCGGTCATTGCCCTTGAACGTCAGCGAGCTGCTTTGGGAGGCTCATGATCAGTGAACAGAAAAGCTCTGGGGCTGGGAGCTGTCTGATTCTGATTCTGAGGTTGAGAACATCCAGAGCGAACTTGGGTTTCATTTGGTGTCATGAGATGCAGTCATTTCATCTTTCAAATGGGAGTTGAGATACTGGCCCAGCTTAATTTGTAGGAACTTTGCAGGCATCAGTAACAATAAATGTGAAGAAACCGTGAAGATTAGGGTCCCCAGTGTCGGCGAGTCTTTACTGAGCAGTTACATATTCCTGTTCCAGTAGGGACATAAGGGCCTCCAGCACTCTACTGAGTTGGCAACCTTCAGGAAGATATTTTAGTCCAATGTTTCCGATTTAAGACCAAGTCTGTTATATTCGCTTTATTTATACTTTCATAGATAGACAGGTTTACTCATGGACATTCCCCAAGGGGAAACATTTTATGGAAAGTTGAGCTTTGTGTGGAATGGTACCTAAGTGATCCCAGGCTGCATGGTTGGGCATGGCCTGTTCACCACCAGGGGCTGCCCTGGGATAAGAGGGCCTGTTTTTTGTTTTTGCTTTGTTTCTAGATCAGTGTTTTCTCCTTTGTACCTTCTGGAATTGTTTCCAAGTTCCACCCTCCGATCTTCCTCTCTGTTCTTTGTGACTTCTTAGACTACTTTAACAATAGGCTGCTTGTACATTTCTTGCCCTCCGAAGTGATCACTCCCACCGTGTTTGTTCAGCCTCTGCCCTCTCCTTTCCCTTTTTACAGGCTCCAGCCTGTCTCGGTGCTTTAGCTGGATCCCCGCAGGGATCGTGAGTGCCCCAGCACACCCTTCTGTGGCACTTGGTGTTGCGTCACTCTGCCTGGCTTCGGAACTGGTTCTCGCCACAATGCATGGAACAGAGTAGGCGCTCAGTAAACCTGGCTTGCCCCCCTCCCCCATTTCCCCTTGAGACCTTGTTGCTACGTCCCATGGCTCATAAATTCTTGACTGATAGCCAGTACTTGCTTTTCCTCTCCCTTACCTGGTTACCCCTTGGAAACGCTATCATCTCAGAAATCCTGGAGCTGATGAACACACTCCTGGTCAGTTCCTCGGCACTGGTTCTGCCTAGTTATTACCTGGATTCTTCCTTCGTCTTCTCCCCACACTCAGCCCTAAGTGGTCACAAGCAGATGATTGCACCTCATTCCTAAGTTGAGAGGGAGGACCCGTGGCAGTTTGGGTGGGCGTGGCCATAATTAGACAGGGCTATCTTGGTGTGGTATCAGCTTTGGGAGGAATATACAGATGACTCACATGTGTTAATACCCATATCTTCCTGAGTGGCCAGCATCCTCGGATTTACATAAGGGCATCAGAGCTCCAAACAGAAGACATGGGCTTGAGATTGTCACTGCAAGTGACTGAGGGGCCAGGTGTTAAGAGTTTGCATCTGGATCCACAGGCTGGTGTGCCCTATGGGTGTGTGACTTAGGTCACTTCTCCCACTAAATGTTTTTTCTGCTAAGAAAGCGTGCTTTTCCCACGCTTTTCTTCATACCTTCTCATGAAGCTTGGTGTTACTAGAACCCTCTGAAACTAGAGTTTTTCTCACAATGCCAGCAGATGCACTATAAGCAAAATCACTTGTTGACCTCTGCTCTGCACTGTTGTTAGTGCTATCGCCTCTACTTTTCAAAATGAGTCCACCTTTGTATCTGAAAGAGCCCCTTTCACCTGGCCACAGCTGTCTACTCCCCTGTGGAGTTCCTTTCTCCAGCTTTGGGATCTGCCCCAGAGCCACAGATTTTCATTCTGCCCCCATCGTAGACAGGGACACTTCCCTCTACATGGGCTGGGCCTGTCGCCCGGACTGTGCTCGTTGGATGTGAGAGCCGGTCTGGTTCCCCTCGCTGTCCTGCTCCGCTGTTAACCTCTGCTCTGATGATGTCTTCCACATCAGCTCATCTCTCTTCTTTTAGTGAGTGTTCATTAATTTCTTGTGCTAAAGGGATGGCAATATTTCTTTTTCACCTGATTTATAAAAACAGAACATGCAGAAACTTCAGAAAAATCACTTCCATTTTCTTCCCTTTTAAGTAATGTTTAAAAATTCCTCTTTCCTTTTAAAGCATTTGTGTGGTTATTTTATGCAACTCTTTTTATGTCCCCTTAAGTAACTATTCCTGCTCCCTGAAGAACCCAAGCAGTGACCTTCCTTTCTTCTGCTAGAGTGAGTTGCTTGTTTCTTGAGTGGATGTCCCATGTACCCCTGCCTTAAGCAGCCGGTACTTTGGGGCTCCTTCTACTGGCCTGGCAGACTGGATCCTGGCTTCTACAAAGTCTTGGCATCACTCAAAACAGCCATGTAGTGTTCGCCTGTTCTAACGCGGATCATGTCAGTTCCTGGGGACCTCACCTCTGTTGATTCCAGGTTGTGGCCATTTCTGTTTGGAAGTAGCATTGCTTGTGAGAAACCCTGCTACACATGAATAAACATACATGTGCACAGACACACACACATATGCACACACCAAGGCTGCCCTGGGAGGGAATCCAGGTTCCTGCTCAAAGCCCTCCTCACCTGTCTGGATGTAGGGAGTGGAAGTGTGCACTCACCATCTCTCTCTACCCATCTCCTTAAGGGATTTGATGGTACTTGTTCCTTACTTCTGAATCTCAACTACTTTTGTGCAGTTTTCCTGAGATAATGGCAAGGACATTTATAATTTAATCTTGAAATACAACTTCTAGGAGTTTTTCTTTTAATTCATTATTCCAAGTAGGTATCTTTGGCTATTTGCATGCTAGGGAATAAAACTAATAATACTTAAAATATGATTTCTTTCCTCCTTCACTGGCATGTTCTTAAAGTCTGTGTCTGAGGTCAGCCTCTATGTGATTGGGGATAAATTCTAAGCTCTTCAATGGTAAGGATTTTAGCTTAACTCTCCCTAATGTAATTTTGTTGATTATAATGTCATTCCATTCCATTAATATACTAATATGGAAACAAAGGCATGATTTCAGATTTTATTTATATCTTCATGCTTTGGGAAAACAATCTCATGAGAAATCACTGAGCCCATTAAATACCATCCTTGATGTTACTTTTTTGGTTTTGCTTGTTTTTAGAAAAGTTTTCCTGGCTTTTACTCTTTGTAATTGTTTTAACCATACCAACAGTAGCGTCGTGAGTATTTTTAGATAGGTTATTAAAATCATGTGAAAAATCTTTTTCATGTCAACATGTGGAATTTTGTTAGTGATCTTTAATGTGATCAAGAACTAAGGTAGAATTTCCTAGCTAGGAAAAAAATGAGTAAACGTATCCTGATACAGTCTTTGATTTTTCTTTTTTAAAGATTTTTATTTATTTATTCATGAGAGACACAGAGAGAGAGGCAGAGACACAAGCAGAGGGAGAAGCAGGCTCCATGCAGGAAGCCTGATGTGGGACTCGATCCTGGGACTCCAGGATCATGCCCTGGGTCAAAGGCAGGCACTAAACTGCTGAGCCACGAAGGCATCCCTCAGTCTTTGATATATTAGAGAAGTTGTATTCTAAATAATAATTACTCTCATGAAAATATGAACGGGATTGGATTCATTACTAAGAATCTTGAGGGATAGAGACTATACCTTTTTTGTAATGCTGTGTAGATGGTCTGGACTGTCAGGGGACTTGGCTCAGATGGTGAAGACCTGTGTAAACTTCATGAAGATGATGGGACTCCAAACCTTCTTTTTCTGGCATGGGAAATCTTTGAGGATTATGAGTTTAGGGAATCGTAGGTATTTAAGAAAGATCCCTCTGGGGAGCCTGTGGAAAGGTGAATTGGAGTGGAGAGAGCCAGGAAGCAGAGAGGAGGAAGGACTCTACAGATGGCCTTGCCAGGAGATGGAATGAAAAAGGATGTGGTTGAGGCAGGTGTGAGATGAACAAGGCCATGAATTTCATAGGTAGTTCCAGCATTCCTCATCTGCAGTTACAGTAGTTTGAAAGAACTCTGAAAACCAAAAGGTACTTTCTTTGTAATTCATTTGAGAGTAAACCTGATCTTGACTTGAATTCATTTGTTGGTGAAATCTGACTTTTACTGGTAGGATGCTTTTAAAAGTTCTTCTTATCTATCCCACTTACCATTCATGACACACACGTATTTGTTGCAGGACTATTAATGTATTTGATTGGGGGAAATTGCTCTGGATCTTGCTGTTTTTGTTTTGTTTTGTTTTAGTGTAACATATACCCAATTTGCTCTATTAACTTAAGTGGGGAAGGTTCTAATTTGGCAAAACAGCTGGTTCAGGGGTTTTGGACAAGGGATTGTGAAGCTCTATTTGGCCTGTTTACGCGGTAAGGTTGATAAGACTGACAGATTAAATATGAAGAGAATTGTGAAGGAAAAGCACATTCCTAGCCTGGAAGACTCCATGGTTAATGATGACACTTACTCATTAGTGTGAAAAGCAACAGAACTTTTGGAGGGATCAGAAACGTTCATTAGATAGTGCCTGATTTATTGGAAAGGACACATCCTGGATTTTTGAAGTGTTGCTTATGTGCAGAATCTTGGACTGAATCACGAATCCCTGGAAAAGACAAGTGGAGAATTTTTTTTTTTTTAAGTGGAGAAATTTTAACATGACCTGTGGAGTAGTTCATAGTATTGCAGCAGTGCTAATTATCTAGTTTGACAGTCGTACTCTGGTTATGTAATATGGTAATGTTTGGGGAAGCTAGGTGAGGGGAATATGATAACTCTGGATACTGTTTTCATACCTTTTTTGGTAAATCTAAAATTATTTCAAGTTTTAAAATATGAGATAAAGGGTTGCTTGTCATACCAGGAAATGGCATCATCCATGCTGCTTTAAGTAGAGAATATCTATTAGCTGCAGCACAGTTTTCTTGGAGATTCAAAGTCTAAAACAGCAAGTCCAGTAAAATTTCAGTCAGGTCTCCTTCCCCAGTTATTTTTAAAGCTGACCTTGTTTTTATCATAAGATTAATTTAGCATTTTGTGATCTGAGAAAAATGTTTGATTCTGGCCTAAGTGCACATAGAAGAATTACAAAGTGAAACCAGTTAATGTCTAGAGAGTTTGCAGGAAGCGCCTGAAGTCCAGTGTTCACTGGCACTTGGCCTCCCTCATGTTGGAAGGTGTGGTTTGTCGCTAGCTTTTGTCTGTTGTTCTGCAGGGTTAGATGTAAGTTCATTAGTTAGGTCTGACAGTTATAATGAGATGTTCAAAGCCAAGAGGGTTTGTAGATAACAGAAAGGATGAAGAAAATGCGTGCCTTCAGCAGCCAAGGTCAACTCACCTGTGCCTGACCGTGTTGAAGCTGCTGGGCGTGTGCCTCCCCAGTGGAGAGAGCTTAGTCTCCCAGGGGCTCTGTTTCACTTTCTTGCTTCTACAACACCTCCTGTAGTTTCAGCTGATTTTTTCTGTGATTCTCTCACCAGTCCAATCCTTTCTTTCCTTTTTGGTGAGACAGTAGGCCTAGGCTGGCAGCCAGTTGCTGTTGAGCTATAATAGAGCTAGTGGTATGTACAAAATTTGATTATTGCTGTCAACACCAGATTGAAGAAGAAAGCGTGTACGCTAGATGGATACTTGCAACATAAATGGTCTATTGGTTTCCCAACAACTAGAAATGAGGTCAACATGTATTCTAGAAGAAGGGGTCTGTGGATAGAGTGGGTTCTGATATTATAGAACAATTTAAAAATGTGCCCTTCTATTAGATCGTTTTAGAAGAACTTTCAGAAAACTTTGATAAGCTGATGGTTGCTCCTGATTTTCTTCACCACCAAGTATTTATAGCAACTCTGACAAAGCCTTTGTACTTGTGTTTGATCAATGGTTTGCTTTTCCTGTATAGAATCCATGTTAGAATTTGTACTGGTTGACACAGACCATATTTGCTCCTGAGCTATGATGACATTTCCACTTAGCTTAATATGAATGTTTTAGAAATTTCCCACAATGGAAAGTTCTATTTGACATAGGAAAGTTCAGCGGCCAGTTTCATAGTCAGCTGTATGCCAAGAAATAACTAAAACAATGGATTACATAGTGCAGCCTTGGGACATGGAAAATTTCTTAGAAGAGGGATGAATCATATTATTATTACATGTTGTAAGGCTTGAGGCCTTATCTTGGAAAATAAGGAAAAAAATATTATTTTTAAAAGTGTATGGCATTTTTGTGTTTTCTTTGTCATGTTTTATATAGGTTTTATTCTATTTTTCTTTTCTTAGGGATCAAGAAAATGAAAATCCTAAAATAGGTTGCTTTAGGAAAGAGATAGTTGACATCATACATGAATTTGTTCAAACACCATAAAGTCCGAAGAAAATTATAATTTCTCTAAATTAGATTGAATTAGATTAGATAATCCCCTCATTTTTTAAAAAAGATAATCTCTGAATTAGATTATAGTTTTTGAATTTAAAATTAGATAATTCTTTAAATTAGATTGATAATCCCTTTGAATGAGAATAATTACTGTCCTCCTCATATCACATTTCTTTTTTACTTGAAGTAACATGTGTAACATGTTACACAATGTTACATTAGTTTCAGGTATATAAAACATAGTGATCCCACAGTTGAGTGTGTTACACAGTGCTCACTATACTTAAGTATAATTACCATCAGTCACCATACAAAGTCATTACACAACTATTGACTATATTCCCTATGCTGTACTTTTCGTTCCTGTGACTTATTTGTTATTTTATAACTGGAAGTTTGTACTTCTTAGTCCCCTTGACCTGTTTTGCCCATCACCCCACCGCCTCCCCTGTGACAATCACAAGTTTGTATTCTGTATTTATGAATCTGTTTCTGTTTGTTTATTTGTTTTGTTTCTTAGGCTCCATATATAAATGGAATCATATGGAATGTATTTTTCTCAGTCTGATTTATTTTGCTTAGTGTAATACCCTCTAGCTCCATCTGTGTTGTTGTGGATGGCAAGATTTCATTCTTTTTTATGACTAATATTCCTTTCCATTATGACTAATATACATATACACACATACATACATACACACACATAATAGCTTTTTTATCCATTCATTTATCAAAGGGGTCCTTTGATTGCTTCCACATTTGGCTATTGTAAATAATGCTGTGATAATCTTAGGGGTCCATATATCTTTTTAACGAATATCACATTTTTAAGAGGTAAGGGGAAAATATTGCTAGTGTCTAGATCCTGACTTGTTCCTCTTGACTATCTACAAAATTTATTTGATTTTTAAGTCACATCTGGTCTAAAATTTCTTCCTATAAATATCTGTGGCTGTCCGAAAGCTGCTTTAGTTGAGCCTATGTAGTTGTTTTTCAATTTTATTTATTTATTTTATTTTAGAGAGAGAGTTTGTAAGTGGGGAAAGGGGGGAAGAGCAGAAGAAAAGAGAGAGAAAATCTCAAGCAGACTTCTGCTGAGTGAGGAGCTCCACGTGGGGTGGGGCTCGCTTCCATGATCCTGAGATTATGACCTGAGCCAAAACCAAGAGTCAGGTGCTTAACTGACTGAGCTACCCAGGAACCCCAGAACCTATTTGTATTTAAGAGGAAAACCTATATAGAAACACAGAGGGAAAGGAATGATTGTAAATGGTTAAAATATCATATTTACATTGAGAATTTCATCTTAAAAGTTTTCTTCAGCAGCCTTTTGGTAGAGAAAGAAGGGCCAACTGCTTTAGCAGTCTGTAACTGGAGATCTAATTCAAAGGTCAGTAGTTATTTAGCTGGCATGAAACCTGTACAGCAACACCAGTTCAAAATGTTGAAATTTTTTCATAGCTGTTGGAAAATATCCACTGTTAAAGCCAGACATCTTTAAGATCTTGTTTTGGAACTGTAGCCAGTTTTCATTTTGATTAAGTGATCTCCATGTCTTACTAGTTGTTCTGTATTTTGAGTATTGAGCCCTGCCTACAAGAATGGAGGCATTTTGGGGCTACTGATAAAATTAGGCTTTGATAACCACCAGAGAAATGTATATCAAATCACAATGAGATGTCAGTCCATACTGACTGTTTGTTTGTAATTAAAAAGACAGATAATCATAAGTATTGGTGAATATGTGGGGAAATTGGAACCTTTATACACTGCTGGTGGGAATGTAAGATGGTACAGTCACTTTGGAAAACTGTCTGATGGTTCTTCCAAAGGTTAACCATAGAGTTACTCTATGACTCAGCAATCGTATAGAGAAATGAAAACATGTCAACATAAAAACTTGTTTCTGAATGCTCATAGCAGCATTATTCACATCAGCCAATAGTTAAAAACAACATAAATGTCCATCAGCTGATGAATGAATAAATAAAATGTGGGGTATTTATACAATGGACTGTTATTCAACCATAAAAGGAAGTGAAGTGCTGATGTACACTGCTACATGGATGAACTGTGAAAACATACTAAGTCCAAGAAGCCTGTCACAAAAGACCACAAATTCTATAATTTTATTTAAATGAAATGTGCAGGAAAGGCAAACCTATAGAGACCTGCAAGTAGATTTTCATAGTTGTCTAGGGCTATCCAGTAGGGAAGAAAACAGAGGCTACCTTTTGGGGTGATGAGAGTGTTCTGAAATTGATTGTGGTGATGGATGCATGTAACTGTGAATATGATCTCTGAATTCTATACTTCAAATGAGTTAATTACATACTATGTGAATTATATCTTAATAAAGCTCTCAGAGAAAAGAATTGGGGGCACCTGGGTGGCTCAGTTGGTTAAGTGTCTGCCTTCGGCTCAGGTCATGATCCCTGGGTCCTGTGATAGAGTCCTGCATTGGGCTCCCTGCTCAGCGGGGAGTCTGCTTCTCCCTCTGCCTATGTCTCTGCCTCTCTCTCTATGTCTCTCATGAATAAATGAATAAAATCTTAAAATTAAAAAATAAATAAAAAAGTAAAAGCCTTAAAAGTTATGCTTTGGGGCACCTGGGTGTCTCGGTTAGAGACAGGCTCAGGTCACAATTCCAGGGTCCTGAGACCAAGCCCGGCATCAAGCTCCCTGCTCAGCAGACAGTCTACTTCTCTCTGTGCCTCTCCCTCACTCATTCTCTCTCTTTCTCTCTCTCTCAAATAAATAAAATATTTATAAAAAAAATTGGGCTTCGACCATGTGGTATAATCTGCAGCACTGCACTTTTCGCTGTCTCATTCCTCACAACAATCCAAGGAAAGAGGTGGGGCCACTACTCCCATTTTACAGATTTGGCAATTGTATTAGAACGTATTTTGCCAGAGTCCTACAGTTTCCAGTCTAGGAAACACACAGAGATGAGGAGGAGGAGGCAAGTTCCCTTTATCATACCTCAGCCAGTAGCAGGGAAAGAAGTGGCTTTTACCTTAAGCCCGTGTATATCCTGACAGGGGTCCCTATTCTATGAAATATGAAAATCTTTGCTTAGGAGAAAAAGTTTCTATTTCAGAGCAGGAGAGAAAAAAGAATAGACAAAGAATAGGGTGAGGTTCTCTGCGTAAGGATTTTCTTTGCCTGTTGTGTGTGGATACTGTGCAAGAGAGCACAGCACATACACAAAATAGTAGAGGCTGGAAAATCTGAGTCAAAAGTTTTACTTCTTATTTTATAACTCTGTGTGGTTAAGCTTATTTTTTCCCTCATAGTAATGTGTAAGGAACTGAGAAGAAATCCTTTGGAATTTCATTTCTCCAAGGTCTATATGCATGTGAAAGTAAAATCACAAGTCCAATTTGCTCTTTGAAGTATAGTTAATATATAATGAAACTCTTCAGCCCAATCTGTAACCAGGGCAAGTGCCTCTATTTATATACATAGTGGGTAGGAAGGTGGGTGGAGGTGTCCCTTACCAGCCAACACTGTCAAAACAGGAAACAGAGTTATAATCTCTTTGTAATAGATTAGAAACATTCAAAGGCCCTTATTTGTGACGACTAAACACACACACACACACATACACACACATTCAAAACAACAACAACAACAATAATAAAAATGACATGAAGAGTTTTCACTGACTGCTAAATGTAACTTCCTGTCTGGAGGCTGGGTTAGTTTTAGTCAGATCCTCTCATGGGAAAAATAAAAGCCACCCCAACACAGGACATCCCAGTGTGCAGTTCGCAGGCTGCTTTTGTTGTCCACTTCCTCTGCATCTTTTTCCTCGTCACTGAAGCAATTGTAGGTGATGAGCAGCCCGGCAGCCACCCCGTTTCGTTGGAAAAAGTGCAGACTTGACTTGCTGGGGCCAGGAGCTCGCCAGGCCTGCAAGCACTTACCAGGTAAGTTTGTCAACTTGCATGACTCCAAGCCTGTGAGGTTTTGGAAAGGGGGTGACAGCCAAGACAGGGCTCTCTTAGTTGCTTAGTGAACCCAATTTGTTAAGTAACAGAAGCACGGAGGGCAGGACCTGGCTGGTGATGGAAACATACTGGTTTGTGCTTCCTGATGCCACATCTTTCTAGACTCCAGATAGTGGAGACCCAACACTGCTTCATCCTTCTCTTCAGAATGTGACAGCCGGTTATTGGCTTCTTTGGAAGAAACACTCAAAGATCCATAAATCTCTTGTGACAGATGTGCTTCAGTTTATCTGCCTGCATTTTTCAAAGTAGCTTATTATGTTTTGACTATTTATTGTCATAGACAGTTCTCTGTGCTGTTGAATAGTGATGGAGCTCATCCCATGGTGTACTTGATTTATTGTACTCACTAAAAAGATATTTTACTTTTTAAAATACATTGTATAGAGCTGATAAAGGGGCAAATAGGACATTTGTACTTTGGGGGGGTCTATAAATGAAGGGGTTTTCGTTTCAGTACAGTGTTATTGAGGAGAAACATAGATGCAGAACTTCACGTTGGATGTGCTCATGCACGTTTCCCTAGAAAAACTAGGGTCACCTGGTTTTTCTCATCAGGTCAGATGTCCGTATCTTGATTAATGTATATATTTGTGTACTGGTCAGATAAGCTTTCTGAGTAAGCAAAACAAAACAAAAGCCCAAGTGATGGGTGTTGCTTGACCTCACATATCATGCTTGGATGTTGTCATTGTGGGAAAACTTTCAGGCTGGTTAGAAGTTTTACAATATGTGTTTCTTTCCTTTGTAATTACTCTTTACCTCGTTTCCCTTCCTAACTCCATGTGAATGAGGTGGTAAATGCTGGTAGGCATGTTTTCTATGGAGCACATTTAAACTAAAATAATTGGAGCAGGGGACACCTGGGTGGTTGAGCTGCTGCCTTTGGCTCAGGGTGTGATCCTGGGGTCCTGGGATTGAGTCCTGCATCGAGCTCCCCGTACTGAGCTTGCTTCTCCCTCTGCCTGTGTCTCTGCTCCTTTTTCTGTGTCTCTCATGAATAAAAAAAAATCAGAGCATGTTCTTTTAATAAAAGTAGCAAACCAATGTGTATATGATTTCAAATTCCACAAAGACTGAGGCTCTCTTCTCACTGGATTTTTGTGAACTGAATATTTCTGTGTATTTGCTGGGTAGATCTCTAGTGATCTTATTAGAAATAAAGATACAGGAAATACACTTTAATTTTTATTTTTTAAAGGTTTTTATTTATTTATTTGAGAGAAAGAGATAAAGAGAGCATGAGCAGAAGTGGGTGCAGGAAGAGGGAGAAGCAGGCTCCTCACTGAAAAGAGAGCTTGATGTGGGACTTGATACCAGGACTCCAGGATAATGATCTGAGCCAAAGGCAGACAGTTAACTGGCTGAGCAACCCAGACGCCACCTCCAAAATACATTTTTAATGGATGTTTGCAGTACATGGACTTTTTTGGCTTTCAGAGCAGTCTCCATAACAGATTAAACTTTGAGATGAGTCCTTTTTTGTGGGGTGGGGGGATGAATCTTTTATTTACGGACCTTACTTTAGGTAGAAAGAATGAAACCTTAAGTGCTTTGCATTTAACTTTTGATAATGCAGAAGACCGTTGTAGAATCTAAAGGGAAGGGAATAATAAAAAACGAGGTATAAAGTGGAGTGAATTTTAGATATATATTTGCTCAAAATTAGCTATTCAGTGTTGTTTTTGAAATTGTCAATTCTTTGCTCTGTGGTGTCATCTGGATTGGGGAACTCCAGTGTATTTGCCTCCCAGTCATCCACTGAGATACAATAGGGAAAAACTGAGTAAGTTGAAATCTGAATTTCTAGATCTATCTATCATCTATCTTTCTTTAATAGAGACCCTTTTTATTTTACAATATTAACCCTAAACTTTCATAAAATAATTCCTTTCCTTGTCTTAATCTTGATGTCTGTGTACAAATGATCAAATGTTAAAAATAATCTCATTGGGGGAGACCAAAGTTAATAAAAAAGTCTTGAAAATGTGAAATAAAAAATTACTTGGTACCATTCTAGGACTTGCAGGCATCTACTAATGATGATTTATGTCTAGAAATTGCCCTGCCCAGGAAGCTACTGCTGGGAGGCCCAGCTTTTCTTGCCATCCTTCCTGCTTGCTTGTTGGCTGACAGGATTCTGTGTCAGCCGTTTCCTTTTTTGATGGGTTGGTTAAGATATCCTCAACCTTGACTCCACTTTAGAATCACCAGTGTTGGAACCGTACAGCCAGAGATTCTGATTTAAGCAGACTGAGGCCTTGACTTTCTAGCCTTTCAAAAACTCTCTGAGTGCTTCTACTGTAGATTCAAGGTGGAGAGGCACAAGGGAATGTTACTTCTTCCCTACGAGACCGAAAGCTCCATGAAGAGGACAGGAAGGAAACTTCATTACCATTGTATCCAGCTCCTAATAACTGTGTGCCTGGCATGCAGAAAAGGCTCAGTGTCGCCTTGAGGAATGAATGAATGAATGAATAAATTCCTCTGAGCAACAGGAAGGGGATATCTTTGTTTCTGGTTGGTGCTGGTGTAGCAGAGTATGTTGTATTAGACAGTGGCTCCTCTGAATATCAGCTGTCATATGGGAAGAGATCACAGGGGAACAGGCTAACCTTGGGGCATACTGAACGGCCATCTCAGAAGAGACAAGCCTCCTGGTTGGTAGTGTCTTCGTGAAGCAAGGCAGGTTGAATATGTTGGAATAAGAATTTCATCAGGGGCTGGGGTGTCTATGTATGTGTGAATGGGGAGGTGGGGCCAGCTGGGGGCACTACCAGGAGGTTCTCTGCAAGGACCCGTGTAAGGGTTAGTTTGAAAGGAAGGAGTGTGTTTATCTTTGCCAATATTAGGGGCTTCCTGACCTGCCAGTTGACTGCATCAGAGTGTAGTGAGGTTTGTCTGGGAAAATTTCTCAGGGCTTGTGAATTTTTAGCTGATCTTAATGCTTAAAAAGGAAATGCATTGGTGGGTAGGAAGACCAGGTGGCATATAATCTGCAGAGGTTAGAGAGAAAATTATTAAATTGGGAGAAGGGTAGACAGAGTGACTTCTTTGAAACAAAAGAATTTCGGGGGAAAATGAGGTGTATGATTAACATGGTACTGGACAGCCATTCAAGGGATGACCTGGATTTGATCTCAGTTCCCCCTATGATCAGCTGTAAGCCACTGAAACTCTGAGGTAGGTCTCCCAACCAGTCAGATTCCCCAGGGGGCATTTTAAAGCACCTTGTAAGATATAGTAACATTCAAGGGTAAATAAAAAGAGTAAGATCTATAAAAATTATAAAAATCTAGTCAGTTGATAATGGGCTTTGCCTGGTACTAGAGTCTAGGAATAGGAATACAAATACTATGTTGATTATGGTACTTAAAATACATATAAGCTGAAGCTGTGCACCCTGCCATCATTTTAGTTGTGTTTTTCCTTGGCGATATTTGAAAGGTGTGCTCATGACTTGGGTCCCAGATCCATTTCATGTTACAGCTGGGTTCTTTGACTCTTCCTTAGAGGGCACCACGTGCTTCCTATTACAACCATTTGCAAATTCCAGATTTGTTTGGAGGGCCAGCGAAAAGACTGGTAGGAACAAGGACAGGTAGGAACACTAGATAGGATCTGGGTGCAGTGACTCCCTTGATCCTGCCCCAATATTTTGACCTTGATTTGAACAGTTCAGTGAACTGGCAACTCAAGTAGTTTTTTTCCCACTGAACTAGAACTTTCATTGTTCTGCAGAGGAAGATGAGTCATAGCCTAGTTTTACCATTGTGTCAAAGTGAAATTTTAGTCTAGGACTAAAGGAACACAGGTCAAACTTTCTGTCTAAACCAGAGGATTGAAACTTGGATCGTGAGCTGGGCAAAAGTAAGTGTGTCTCCCTGTGAGGGTGACTGTCAAGTTAGAGAGGTATTTTATTGTAAGAAATTTTTGATCCTAAACATAATTTTTATTTTTTAAAAATATTTTATTTATTTATTCATGAGAGACACAGAGAGGCAGAGACATAGGCAGAGGGAGAAGCAGGCTTCATGCAGGGAGCCCAATGTGGGACTTGATCCTGGGACTCTAGGATCACACCCTGGGCTGAAGGGAGGTGCTCAAACGCTGAGCCACCCAGGCGTCCCTAAACATTTTTAATAATGTGTTTTTAAGTACCTTTAAAAAAAACTCTTAAGTAATCAACCTCTTTTTTTAAAAAAAATCATTGCAGAATAAACATTATACAGAGTAGAAAATTGTCATTCTCTCTTCCCCTCACAGCCATTGTTAATAGTTTTGTTTGTCCACCACACCTTTTCCTATGAATATACAAATGTGCAGCTTTATATCTAAGTTCCCACAAACAGAATGGTTTCTCTTTTTGAACCAAAGTCAGAACCATCCTGCTTTAATAGCCATTCCATTAAAAAAATTATTAGAAATAGTGAAACGTGTACATATATCTTAGTTCATTTGGGTTATTGTGGGATCAGGTAAGTGTTTACTGTTAATTTGCTGTCCATGAGGTATAGAAAGATGAAGAGTAGTATATAAATGTTTTGAATTTGGTTTCTTTTCTTTTCTTTTTTGTTTTTTTTTTTTTTTTTTTTTTTTGAGAGAGAGAGTGCACACATGAGTGACAGAGGGGCAGAGGGAGAGAGGAGGGAATCTTAAGCAATCTCCACACTGAGCAGGAAGCCTGACCTGGGGCTTGATCTCGGAACCCTGAGATCATGACCTGAGCCGAAATCAAGAGACAGATGCTTAACCACCTGAGCCACCCAAGTGACCCAGACTTGCATTTCTTTTTCTTTCTTTCTTTCTTTCTTTCTTTCTTTCTTTCTTTCTTTCTTTCTTTCTTTCCTTTCTTTCCTTTCTTTCCTTTCTTTCCTTTCTTTCTTTTCTTTCTTTTCTTTCTTTTCTTTCTTTTTTCTTTCCCTTTCTCTTTCTTTCCTTTCTTCTTTCTTTTGAAATTGAACTGCATGTGTTTAATGGCTCTTTGGACAAATTCTTCAGTGGATTTCATTTTCATACATTAAATACCTCCCAACCCCCACCCTTTTTTCTGTTGTTTGGATTTCTGACTTTTTTTTTTTTAAGATTTTATTGATTTATTCATGAGAGAGAGAGAGAGAGGCAGAGATACAGGCAGAGGGAGAAGCAGGCTCCATGCAGGGAGCCCGACGTGGGACTCCATCCCGGGATTCTAGCATCAGGCCCTGGGCCAAAGGCGGCACTAAACTTAGCTACCAGGGCTGCCCTGGATTTCTGACTTTTATTTTTATTATTTTTTTTATTTTTTATTTATGATAGTCACACACACAGAGAGAGAGAGAGAGAGAGAGAGAGAGAGAGGCAGAGACACAGGCAGAGGGAGAAGCAGGCTCCATGCACCGGGAGCCCGACGTGGGATTCGATCCCGTCTCCAGGATCGCGCCCTGGGCCAAAGGCAGGCGCCAAACCGTTGAGCCACCCAGGGATCCCGATTTCTGACTTTTAAACTGATTCTGAAGGAAATTCCTACAAAATGGTAGATTTTGAATAACTAACTTGAATTTATTTTGAGTTTGAAGGCAGTTGACTTCCAACTTAAAAGACAGAGGTGATTTCTGGATCTCTGGGCTAGAGGTTTCAGATTTAGATTCTGTATTTTCTCTCTCTCTTCTGACTGATGTGGCAGCTGTCATCATCATCTGAGACCGTGCTGAGACTGGTGATTCTTTAGGTGCCCTCCCTATTTTATTACATTTCCCTATACAGATAAGTTACTTTCATAGGGATGGCAAATCCCAGAGTATCCAAAGGATGCCCATTTTCCATGTAATTTGTGGAGCATGATACAGTTCGTGGGAAGAGGCCATGTAGTTGGATTTAAAGTTGAATCTCAGCCATCCTGCATCCTGGGTCTCCTTCTTCACTTGCTAAATGGTGATAATGGTGGTGTTGTGAGTCTTTAAAGGTGTATCCGTGTAAAATCCCTTGCATATTACTTGGCAAATGGCAGGGAGGATTATAGTAAATGGTGGCTGTTTTGTTAGTAGAGCTTTTCTTTTCTTTTTTTTTAAATTTTTAAAATTTATTTATGATAGTCACACACACAGAGAGAGTGTGTGTGTGAGAGAGAGAGAGAGAGAGGCAGAGACATAGGCAGAGGGAGAAGTAGGCTCCATGCACCGGGAGCCCGACGTGGGACTCGATCCCGGGTCTCCAGGATCGCACCCTGGGCCAAAGGCAGGTGCTAAACCACTGCGCCACCCAGGGATCCCTAGTAGGGCTTTTCAAGTTAATCCAGGAAAAACAGATGCATCCTAGATGTTAAATAAAGATAAGACAGTTTAGATGAGGACCCATATGCATCATCATACTGAAAACTGACCCGTTTGTCCTCATCCTCATATAGATCTGTTAGTGATCTTCCACATCAGAGTGTCAAGGCTGTAGTTCTGTGCTGGACTCATTTAACTGCAGATCCAGTACATGGCAAGAGATACAGAGCTATACATGACAGCAGAGGGCCTGCAGTTGCTTGGAGAATATCTTTGTGGCAGGGTGCCCGAAATGTTTTCTTGGTTTCAAAGTTCACTTTCATTTGTTCAGAAAGGTTTTTATTGTTTTCAGGCAAACAAGGCAAGCACAGGAAAAGGGCATACAGCCTCCCATATGATTCTGTGCTGTACGACCTATTTGCCTTTTGGTACCTTATATAAAAAGCTTTATTTAGTCTGCAGAGAGGACTGCTTCTTCAAATAGAGGGGAGCTGTCATAATGGTCTGGAAACTTGATAGATTTCAGTTTAATGCTGCTGATCCAGATAC
Organism: Canis lupus dingo; assembly: GCF_003254725.2. Taxonomy (NCBI): domain Eukaryota; kingdom Metazoa; phylum Chordata; class Mammalia; order Carnivora; family Canidae; genus Canis; species Canis lupus. The sequence goes on from NC_064243.1 coordinate 35,778,311, forward strand.
TGTGAGAGGCTGGAATGCACAGAGATTGTAAGATAGGCATCTCGCACAAATTCTTCCAGGTCACTTGCATATCATCAATGGAAATGCCTCATCAGATAGCAATCTTCTTGGCCCTCTGAGAGACAGTTCCTCCTGTCACACCAACACTGACCCTTTTCTCCTGGCCCAGCCAGGAGCTAGGAACCTGCTGCCAGGGTAAGTCTCCTGGCTTTGACCTGGCCTGTTTTCTTGTTCTACTCCAGAATTTTGTACCTTTAGCTTTAACTCTTACACAATAACTCCCTTTCTGGTGTGAGTAGCTCCTGGATTGTGTTTGACAGAAGAAATCTGTTTCCCCAGCAAGTTCACTTTCTCTCTAGATAACTCCAACCCACCCATGCAATCTGGTATCTGGCATTCCTCTGAGAAGGGTTTAGTTAGTTTTTAATAAATATTTAATGGCTAACTCTGAATAACTAGTGTTACAGCCTGAAAAGGAAAAGCATAGTGTGTGAGTGTGTGTGTATGTGTGTGTGTGTGTGTATGGTGCAGTGACTTATAGGACTTTTGGAAATAAGAAAGACATCATGAAATGAAAATAGTTATTATATTTTATCTCTGCCCATGCAAATTCTTTAAAACAATTATTCTATTCTATCTTTGCTCATGTGGATTTAAAAAATGGTGGATTTCACAGTGATGGATTTTAAGCTGGGAGGTTATGGATATTTTGCAAGTAGGTTGAGAAAACAGTTCTCAAGTCCTACTGGATCCTTCTTACCTATCCACCTCCTTCCTACCTATTTCTTCTACTGTTGCAAGAAGAATCTTATGTTTTGTGATGAGAAGTTGCTTTGTGGCTAAATAAGCTGTGTACTATTGAAAAAATAAAAAGTCTTTGAGATTCTATTCTGTGTATTCACTGACTTTGTTGCTGGGACTTATACTGCAAAATTTCTCAGAATAATAAAATCTAAATAAAAATAAATGGTGTTGAAGGTATATCTACCTCTTGGTTACTGAAATAAAGAATTGGCATTTACTTCCTATAACTTGGAAATCGCGCCTGGTGTTTACAATGAACAATTTTTTTTTTTTTACGATGAACAATTCTTATAGTGGATTTGTAGTAAGAAGAAAGTCAGCATTGATTTCTCTGTAATTTTCTAAAATTTCTCATCTGTTTATATTTTTAAATCAAGTAGTGCTTACTTTTCTGCAAACCTCAAGTGAGCCACATGTCTAAGAATTAGAAGTGAGAAGGAAAAAAAAAGGAGCCCCAAATCAAAAATTGAGAGAACAATTATAGAGATTTGCTGTTTTCTGGGTCCTGTCGTTGCTGGGGCATTTTAAAAGTCTGGTTTTAAACCTAATGATTCTCCTCACTGGTAGCCCAGGACCACTGTATGTACCCCACAGATTGCACAGAGGTGACAGTGGACATTTGTTCCTTGGAGTGTGCAGTGCAGGAACATCTGTGAAACACATTAGGCCCTCTTTTAGTGACTGTTTTCTTAATTCACACTCAGGTATTTAGTTTCTAGATCTTGGGCAGTAAATCAGAAGGGTAGCAGGCTGGAGTGCTGCTAAGTATCAACACAGTGACGATAATGAGATGTGCGGATTATATAGAAGAGAGAGAGAGAAAGAGAGAGAGAGAGAGAGAGAGAGAGAGAAAAGAGCAGTGCAAAAAAGCCTCAAAGCCAAGCAACCTGGGTCAATATGGCACTAGATTTTGCAAGCCCTAATAGGCTGAAAGTGAAAAACCATTAACGTGTGAAAAAGCTTTTCCCTTGAAATGGCTATGCAGTTGAGGGGAGGCAGTCTGCTTTTCTGGGCTGCAGCAACTGTTCAGGCCCTAGAATCCCATTTGCATATTTTGTCAGACCCCACTGAATTAAGACAAAGCCCCTTTCTCCAGCCCTAGCAGAGGGTTAGGCTCCCCTGCATTGCTGGTTTCCCCCTGCTGGGGTTGGTACTTTGTAGCCTGAGCTCAGTGACTCTCAGAAGCACTGTAAATGTTCTTGGTACTCTGCCATCCTTTCTGTAGGCAGGGTGTATTCTCAAGGTTTATTCTGCTGTTAAGGGATCAACAATTCACTTCTTTTCCAGGAATTCTTTGCTGACCTTCAGGTATGGGTTGGGTGTCACTCTCTTCTGCTCCCACAGCTTCCCTCCTTGGCAAATTCGGTGATTCCTAGATGTGTTCATCTATCACAGCATTTATGACAGATCTTATCGATCATTGTTTTTTAAAGCGTGGTCTGTCTCTGTAGAGTGTGGCCTGGAAACCTGCATTTTTTCTCTTCAAGTAGTCACTGAGCATGCTTCAGAATCTCAACTGTAGACTATGACCTTGAAAGACAGGCCCTTAAAAAAAAAAAAAAAAAAAGAAAGAAAGGCCCTATGCTTCTTTGTCTTTGACTCCTCAGACCCAACTCAGCGCTTGGCATATTTTTGTTGCTATTGTTTAATGAATGAGCAAGAATTTCATTAAAAAATGTATGGAAAGCAAGTGTTCATGTGGAATCCAGCACAGTCAACACCATGCAAGTGATTCTCGACCACTTTTCCTTATTGCTTTATAAATCAACAGAATGTGAAACTGAAGATGTAATATGGATGTACCAGAATTAGCTTCTCCTATTTTCTTGCTCAAGAAAATATCCTGTATGTGATTACTTTTATTTTTACCTTGTTTGAAATAAACTTTTATTTTAGGCTAGTTGTACATTTATAGAAATGTAAAGGCAAAAATACTGAGTTCCCGTATATTCCTCACCCAGTTTCTTCTTTCTTCCCTGATCAACATGTTACTATGTTACATTCACTGTGTCACAATTAATGGACCAATATTGATCCCTTACTGTTATTAACTTATTAGTAATCTCATTAATCAAAGACCTCCATAAGAGTTATTACTAAGTTTGTGGATTAAGAGATGAAATAATGGGGATCCCTGGGTGGCGCAGCGGTTTAGCGCCTGCCTTTGGCTCAGGGCGCGATCCTGGAGACCTAGGATCGAATCCCACGTCGGGCTCCCGGTGCATGGAGCCTGCTTCTCCCTCTGCCTATGTCTCTGCCTCTCTCTCTCTCTCTCTCTCTCTCTCTGTGACTATCATAAATAAATAAAAACTTAAAAAAAAAGAGATGAAATAATGTTTATAACATGTACTAAGTGTTTCTTGAGGTTGAGGTTTTGCACTTGAATTCTTTTTTTTTTTTTTAAGATTTTATTTATTTGAGAGAGAGAGAGAGCACACTCATGAGTGGGGTGGAAAGAGGCAGAGGGAGAGAGGGAAGCTGACTCCCCAATGAGCAGGGAGCCCACTGCAGGGTTTGATCCCAGAACCCCTGGATCATGACCTGAGCTGAAGGCAGACACTTAACTGACAGAGCCACCGAGGCACCCTGCCTTTGAATTCCTACCTGTAATCCCAGTTGCAAGTATATTCACAAAATAAGAGGGCAAATTTCCTGGGATTATGAAACAGATTTTTCAGGTGCAGGTCTTTTGAGATCTAAAAGAGGAGAGAGTTATTATCAAAGACTAACATTTGGTTAATATATCTCAGGTACTCCATATTAATAAAAATATTTATTGACACCTCAGGTTTTGTTAGGATATTTTGTTTTATCTATTTACAGTATATTCAGATAGAGTTACTATTCAAAATATTTAACAGCCCATAAGAGAATGGCCTGAACCAATCAGATAGTTGTCCAAATAATCAGAAGGGGTGATGGCTGATGAATATGATCATCCGTTCTACTAATGTCTGAAATACCCTAAAATTGTCTCTTAACATTGTCAAATGTCTTGCAAGATAGCTTCCAATTGAAAGCCTCTGATAGAAAGCACTTAGAACGGCCTCCCTAAGTGCTGTAGAAATATTTGCTGTCATTATAATTGTTGGCATCTGCCTTCATTTCAGTTATTTATTTCTGGTATGTTTAAAAATATACTGCTAAGAAAAAGACACCTCTGGATTCTTTTCCCTCGTGCAGTCACCACATGTATTAAGAATAAGGTTCTGCTTGGTGATTAAATTTACTCAGTTTGTCAGAGCACGTACATATGGTAGGAAGAAATGCCTCTTCCATGGAGGATACTTTTCGCTGCCCTCCTCTACCATCTTCTTTCCTGGTAGTGCCCTGAAACCGGAGCCTGACAGGACAGTGCATAGGTGTAGAATTGGAGACCAGTTGTTCCTCTGGGTTTCCTCCCACCGCCTTGTATCCTGCTTGCCTTGACGATGGCTCAGCCAGGGTAGGAGCCTGTTACTTTGGCTTATGCCAAATTCCCCTCATTTCCTCATGATGATAGGTTATTAGTATCCTGATCCCTCTTATTTGTTAAGTTAATCTGTGCTTCAGGGATCTCAGCAGATCACAGCATTTTATTTTCAGTGACTTCATGTCATAATATATGCTCTGGGTAGGTGAGACTAGACAAGACATTTAAGCTCAACAGTTTGTTTGTTTGTTTATTTATTTATTTATTTATTTATTTATTTATTTATTTTTAAGCTCAACAGTTTAATATCTACAAATAGGGATCCCTGGGTGGCGCAGCGGTTTGGCGCCTGCCTTTGGCCCAGGGCGCGATCCTGGAGACCCGGGATCGAATCCCACATCGGGCTCCCGGTGCATGGAGTCTGCTTCTCCCTCTGCCTATGTCTCTGCCTCTCTCTCTCTCTCTCTCTCTCTGTGACTATCATAAATAAATAAAAATTAAAAAAATAAATAAATAAAATAAATAAAAGTTAAAAAAAATCTACAAATAATATTTTATAGTCAACCTTCCTATCTGTTCCTCTTCAGTATTCTTGGAAACAGTTGCTTACGTTGTTTTACAGACAGTCCTGTTGTTACTTATCTAAATTATCCATTTTCCTATTGATGGGATATAGACTTAATTTTTTAAATTCTCAAATCCGCAAGAACTGAATATCCAGTGGGATCTGTGGATCAACTGAGATCTTCCTATGTTAGAATCATTGATCATGCGGCTTCTGGTGGAAACTCTTGATAACCTTATATTTTTCTCCTTTGAATCCACTCAGCAGTTTTGGTAAACATTTATTTGTCAGTATCCATTGATTATTATAAAACATAATTTAAAAATATCTAAATATGAGGTAAAAGATAGTTTTAGTAACTTAAGATTATTTAAGATAGGAGATACTATTGGTTAAATCATTGTTAGATCTATTCACACAATTAGTAGCTGTACTTCAGAGGGTAGGTTTTACAGCCAGGCATCAACTATAATCAGCTCATTGCTGATGGACTGGAGGAAGGTTAGAACCTATCTTTTTTTTTAAAGATTTTATTTATTTATTCATGAGAGACACGGAGAGGCAGAGACATGACATGGGCAGAGGGAGAAGCAGGCTCCCTGCGGGGAGCCCGATGCAGGACTTGATCCCAGGACCCCGAGGTCATGCCCTGAACCAAAGGCAGACATTCAACTACTGAGTCACCCAGGTCCCCGGGTAAAGCCTATCATTCTATCACCCCCACATTGTCCCCAAGCACACTAGGGGCTTTGAAGTCAGGCTGCTTTGAATTTCAATCCTGGGACTTCCACTTACTAACCCTGTGAGCCCTGGGCAAGTTGCTTAATTTTAAATGTTTTTGACCTCTGCTGAAAAGTGGAGATCATGAAAGCATTCACCTCAAATGGATGTTGTGGAATTACATTACATAGTAATCCTATGTAGGAGGCATTCAATATATTGTGCTAATAATGGCAACAACAGTAATGTCACTACTACTAATTTTGCTATAACTATTGATACATTAAAAATATTTGAAATTACCTTATGTAATAGAGTTGCTAAAATGAATCAGACTTCGCTGAATTAAAGTTTGGTTCTTTCTGTTCATTCTCTTTAGGTGATCATAAGCCATGAAATAACTGAAAGAGAGAGTGGTAGATATAAAATCTAGGTTATCATTCTTACACTGAACTGTTGTATTATAACTTCAGAATTTAAAGCACTAACATTTGTTGCTATTCCGTGGAAATCCTTCTTTCTAATTTCTTGATAGTAACTGTCTTCTTAGCTTGTTAATTCTTGTGTTATTAAAATAATTAGCCTGGCTGGCTAATCGGTAGAGCATGCAGCTCTTGATCTCAGGCTTATAAGTTTGAGCTCCACGCTGGGTGTAGAGATTACTTAAAAGTAAAATCTTAAAATAAAATGAGGTATTCCTTTAGATTTTATTTATTTATTCATGAGAGACACAGATGGAGAGGCAGAGACCTAGGCAGAGGGAGAAGCAGGCTCCTTGCAGGGAGCCTGATAGGGGACTTGATCCCATGATCCCGGGACTCCAGGATAATGCCCTGAGCTGAAGACAGATGCTCATCTGCTGAGCTACCCAGGCGTCCTCAAAAATAAATCTTTAAGGAGAATTTCAAATTTCTTATCTCTAGTCTTGAGTGTTTTTCATTGAAAAAATCAGAGTAGGGACACCTGGGTGGCTCAGTGGTTGAGATCCTTTGTCCCAGGGCGTGATCCTGGAGTCCCTGCTTCTCTCTCTGCCTCTGTCTCTGTGTCTCTCATGAATAAATAAATAGTCTTAAAAAAAATCAGAGTAATGTCAAAGAATGTTAGAAAAAAACGACAAAAATTGATTCCTATTTCTACCACGTTAACACAGTAACTTTAGTATCTTCCCATTTAGTCTCTATATTCATAGTTAAAATTATTGTAATTATATAATACTCCTAATTTTTTATTCTGGTATTTTAGTTTTATATTATTTCATAGATATTTTTCAGTTTCTTTAAGTTGTTCTATAATTTAACTTTCTCCTTGTTTTTTGGTATTCCTAGTTTTTCAACATTATGGATAATGGTGAGTGAAAATTATCTTTATTGATCTGTAAAATGGAGGTAATAAAAGTATCATAAGGTTGTCATGAAGATTAAAGAAATGGATACAAAAGAGGGTATCTCAGGCACAGTCCTCTTACCATTTTGAGCAGATAAATCCTTGCTATGGGGAACTGTCTTGGGCAGTGTAGATGTTCTATAGCATCCCTGGCCTCTATCCTCTAGTTTTGACAAACAAAAATGTCTCCAAACATTGTCAGGTGTCTCCTAGGAGGCAAAACCATTCCCATTTGAGAACACCAGATTTAAAACACTTAGAACAGCCTGGCACAGCTCTAGTGAGCACTGTGTAAATATTTGCTATTACTATAATTGTTGTTGATATCATTCTTTGTTTCAGTTATTTATTTCTGATAAGTTCCTAGAAGTAGAATTTCTGGGACAAGGGTTTCTGACATATATTACCAAATGCTTTCTAGAAGGACTGTGTTAAGTTTAATGCTGTCAGTTGAATATGAATATGTCAGGAACTTTGAGATCCAGTCAGTATGCACTCAGTTGTGAATTCCACATATTATTTTACGTTCAGTTTCTATAATTACTAGTCAAAAAGAGCATTTCCTTTGTTTCTTTACTAGTATTGCCTTATCTGCAGGTTCTGGTAGTGGTTTTGTAGATTTATCCCTCCCCCCAGCCTCCCCACACCACCCTCCTGCCCTTTTTTGAGTTGCTTTACCATCTACCACTTGAGGTTGAAAAGTCATACCCTCAATAACCAAGTCTGTATTACATTTCTTTGCCTGATCTTTAGTAGCATCCAAGTTGAACATTGTTGAGATCCTTTCAGATTACTGTATTTTATCCAAACAGTCTTTGGCAATTTCAGATTAAAGCACGGTAATTGACAGTATCCCATAATCATAGAACTTTCAGGGTTTAAATATAAGGTGGCATCCTCTTTTTTGAAGGATAATTTTGTGGAGAAGTCAACTTTGTATTCTGTGATGTGTCACCTAATTTTGGAAATAATCCTAATCCTTGCTGTAGGAGAGCTGTTTAGTGCCCCATCCATAACAACCTCCCCTCCTCCTCCCCAACATTTAGCCCTTCATTGCCTTTCCAGCTGCAGTCACTTTCATTCCTTTGCCTGAGGGCATTCTCTGGCTGGAAAAGCTCACACCCAGGGTTGGCAGGAAGTGCCTTCCGAGCTGCCAGCAGCCAACAGCCAGTGACTGCTATAGTATAAATGAATCCCTTGCTCTCTTGCATCTCAGGTGAGCTCCTTTGGAGAGGAGCATTTTACCCTGAGGTTCTCAGAGTTCCCAGTTGGATTATGATTCGGTGGTCATTTGCTTGAAAATGACCCTTTTATTAGCTAAGTTTCTTTTACTGTCTCATTTCTTCGTTCTCCACCCAGTGATTTTTGGGATCACCTCCAAAATAAGTTGCAGTTGATCTTGAACAACACAGGTTTGAACTGTATGAATCCCCTTATATGCATATTTTTTTCCAGTACATACAATACAATATTATAAATGTATCTTCTTTATGATTTTCTTAACATTTTCTTTTCTCTAGCTTGTTCTATTTTAAGAATACCATATGTAATACATATGACATACAAAGAACATGTTAATCAACTTTATGTCATTTGTGAGGCTTCCAATCAACAGTGGGCTTTTAAGTTTTTTTGGGAGTCAAAACTTATATGCGGAGTTTTGACTGTTTGTGGGGGGTGGGTTTGGGTGGGTGGGTGGGGAGTTGGCATCCTGAACACAAGTTGTTCAAGGGTCAGTTGTACTTATACGTGAATCCTTGTCTCAGAGTCTGCTTCTGGGAGGAACCTAAGATGTTAGCCGACTTTTCCTTTGATCTTGACCCTTTCGTTTGACTATGATGAAAGAAGAGGAAAAATCAGACCAGGAGAATAGAAATCTTTTGAGGACCTGGCTTTATAGAAAGTAGATGAGTTTCGTTCCACCAATTTAAGAGACAACCTGGACAAGTAAATATTCTAGTTTTGCTGCTGCCCAGGAAGTTTTCGAGAATGAGTGGCTGGACTGTATGATGGGATTAAAGCCACAGCTGGATGGCTTTTAGTGTCGTCACCTAATGTGACTTTCTGCCCACTTCGTTCACACCCTGGACTGACTCAGGGGCTTTACTGAGTGTCAGAAAACCTAGTTTTTCAGTTTGTGGCTTTCTCTACATGGGGGCTGACTAATGTTAGGAAGAAAAAAGAATCCTCTCTATTGCTTTCCTAATTTTGTCCTTGTTTTTGAGATATTATTAATGCTTTGGGAAATTTTCTGGCTTGTACCTCTGCTACTTTGGCAGGCAGGGCATTATTAGTTTCAATTGCAGACTTAAACCAGAGGGCTGTTTGAATTAAAACCATTTAGGAGTTGAGTGATGACCTGATGGGTCTATTTCTAGTTGCTAAAAGTGGCTTGGGAGGACAGTTAAGGGTGGTCCCTTTAAAATTAGAGGCACAGTGGGGCACCTGGATGGCTCAGTAGTTGAGTGTTGGACTGTTGATTTCTGTTCAAGTCATCATCTCAGAGTCCTGAGATTAAGCTGTAGGTGGGGCTCCACACTCAGCAGGGAGTCTGCTGGAGATTCTCTTTTTCCCTTCTCCCTCTGCACCTCCCTGTGCTCATTCTCTCTCCCTCTCTGTCTCTAAAATAAATAAATAATTTTTAAAATGAGAGACACAGGTTGGTTGATTCCAGGGATTTCTGTCATTATGCAGCCACTTTCTTACTCAGATTTAAAGAGTAGAAACAAAAGCCAAATTAATAATAGTAAAAATAATAGGAAATAAAGTTATAAAATAAATGAGGTAAATATTTGCTTTGTTAATTAAAAATAATCAACTCATTCAACCTGATTTCTAAAAAGTCAAATGTGGCTAGAAGAGCTCAATGTTAGTGGTGTAGTCAGAATGCTGAGGTACTATGTGGGTATCCCACGCTAAGATAGAGAGTTCTCTCTCAGGCACATCCTGAAAGAGCCCTCCCAGGGAGGGTAATTGATCAGCATATTACATGGGCACCTGTCTCTCGGACCCATTCCATACCTTTCCACCTGTGCCATCCATACAGCTGCTTTCCTTTGGTGTCCCCTCTTCAAACTGCAAACTTCCAGGAGCACCAGAATAAAAGTCTCATTGGTGTTTTGGTTCCTTTCTAGCAAAATATCGAAAGTAGTTTCTAAAAAGCAGAGGTCATTACACGGTTTTCAATGACCTTAGCTGTACATGAAAGTAACCCAGAGTGAACCATAGTGAATGTTGGCCAGCATAGGTTTCACATTTTATGTGTGAAAGTTCTTCCTTTGTTGTTTGTGATTAATAACTGAATAGGATATAAAGCCAAATGATTTCATTGTTGAACACAGACTTGAAGGTCATGAGAAACTGCCTGTTCAAATTAAACTTTGCCAAGATGTGGGCAAAAGGTTTGCATTAACACCTGGATAGTTTTTGAAACAAGGCAGAGAAAAACAAAACAGTGAAACACCAACAATGTGAAAATTGATGTCAAGTAGATCAAATGATGTGTTGGATCCTTACCATATAACCTGAGTTTGCACTGGGAGAAATGCTTTAAAACAAAGGTGTACTGAGGACCTTGTGAGCCAAGTTGTTTAGAATGAGTTTGTTGTGCCAAGAAATGTGGCAAAGAGTTAGTTGTAAGCATGACTGCTTTAGTAGCCTGATTGTTAAGCTTTGTATTGTATTGGTTTGCTTTTTGAAATATGATTTTGAATTAAATTTCTTAGTCCTTGGCACTTTGAATTTTATTGTTTTCAGAAGAATTTAAGAGTCACACATAATAACTGATGAAAATACAGTGGTACTTAAGTTTAAAAATAGTGAGACTCCTGCACATGACACATAGCATCTTCAATAACTATATTTTCTGCTTATTTTCTATCCTGTGTATTGTCTAGGCTTTTGCATTTAAAAGTGATGAAAAGACTTTCTTCTAGTCTATCATCTTTACTTTCGCTGTTTGGAGAAAGAACTTCCCCAGTTCTTAGTTATGTATTTGTAAACATATGTCCATTTGTTTGATGAGTTGCCCCAAGATCTTCCAGCTATGACTTCTAAACCCTAAGGATAGATCGTTTTTGAAAACAACATACTGGAAGCCTGGCTTTCCCAGGACTGGTGTGATGTAGGATGGTTAAGGGATGACTGGGCCTGGCTGGGTCCTGTTCCTTCCTCTATTATTACTTGCTTTCCAGCTGGGTCTTAAATCTCTCCTCCTGGGACAGCTTCTAGGCCCTAAGTCAACTGGTAGGAATTTGTGTGGTAGAAATAACTGCAGATGGGTGGAGATACAAACTACTCACTTCATTCCCATTAGATTTTTTCCCTGCTGAAAGCAAACAAACCAAACCAAACAAAATCCTCTAAAACATTATAATTTTATTGGAGTTGCATTATCCCTGTCAAAGAAGTTTTCTTACATGGCTCACTCTTAGTTTCTTCTGAATAATTAGGATTTTACTCTTTTTCCTAAGGATATATCAAGTTGTTTCTTTGATACCTGAGTATTTATTGTATAGTTATGATGTGTAAGAAACTATGTGAGAGAGGCCAGAGGTTAAGATAGTTTCTTGCTTGAGGGAACGAAGAATCTCATGAGGTGGGGTGCCCGGCTGGCTCAGCCAGTAGAACTAGCATGCAGCTCTTAATCTCAGGGTTGTGAGTTCAGCCCATGTTGTGCATGGAACCTACTTAAAAAAAAAAAAAAAGATTCTCATGAGGAGGGGAGATGAACATGGGCACGCATATATGTAAAATTAACCCCCCCAATATTTTGTTATAATTAAGGAACAAAATATCATGTGAATTTAAAAAGTGGGGGTGGGGTGGATATAGGGCTGGGGAGGAAACTCTAAAGCCTTCATGAAAGAGGGTGTCATTCCATGTAGAAACTGGTGGGAGCTCTGGAGCCAGAGGAAGATGTTCCAGAAAGATGGTACTGATCAGTAAGGGATGACTATAGGGAAGCATGATGAATGTCATGCAAAGTAGGTTACTTCACGCTGTAACATAGATGTGCCTGACTGGAGGCAGTGGATGATGTTTGGTAGGTTTGGTGTGTGCAGAGTTTCATGATCACAGGAAATTAATCTTTCTTTTTAAAAAAAATTTATTTATTTTATTTATTTTTTATTTTTTAGTTGTTTATTAAGAGAAACTATTCCATAACCCAGTGTTCATGTTTCATAGCTCAGGAACACAGGTCAGTGATAAGCTTCAATGAAACACAACCCAAAGAAATTCTTTATATTCCAAATTCACTTTGCACTCTGAAAGATACCAGCTTTCTTCATCTCCTCAAAAATCTTTCATGGAATCATAATTTCTGTAGAAATCTGCATATGCCTTCTTTCTTGGTTCAGCCACAGCAAACTTATAGAAAGCTGCAACCCCCAGGGATACAGCGAAGGCTCCAACGATATGAAATTGCAGACGCTTGGCCAGAAGGCCTTGCATCTAAGGTTTTGTCAAAGCACTTGAAATCATGGTCGTTATTCTCCTCAAACCTAACGTCCTTCCTAACAGAAATGGACTGAAATTAATCTTTCCAAAGGGGTTTAGGATGCAAATAAGAGGGTGGATGGTATGAGAGGTTGTTGTAATACACTGAAGGGAGGATGCCCAGGAGCTGGACATTGAGGCTGATAGCTTGGGAATATCTTGGCTCTGGTGAAGAATTAAATTGAATTATGTCAAAGCTCACTTCATGTTTTTAATATTTAAGAATCTGCTGCCAGAAGCTGAGCTCACTCTTCTCTTGGGTGTAACTATGGCCGAAAGAATATGTGTGTGAAAGATTCTTTCCTCTCGTATTTACAGTATCAGTTTCTAGTTTAAGAGCTCAACTGACACCTGCAGAAATTGTTTCGGATTGTGACTTGCTTCCCTCTGCTGTCTTTTTGGTGCCTTTTCTTAGTTATTTTCCCTTGGAGGATAAAGGAAGTACTTAGGCCACATTTCATTGTTCTAGGTCAGTTTGTGTGGGATTGCTCCTCTTTAGTTGTGTTTGTGTTTGGTGATCTGTGTATTTTGCCCCGTTAGGGCTAGAGGCTTGGACTTACAGTTGTCCTGTCCCTTTTCTGTTTCTGCTTTTGATTTTATATTCTAATTTGTGCTTCACAGGCAGAGATGAATGGCTGAGAAATGTTGCAGATGAGTGGGTGTGTTTCTTTCCTATCACTGCTGTAGCAAACTAGCATGAATTTGATGGCTTCAAACAACAATGCAAAGTTATTATCTTACAGTTCTGGAGGTCAGAAGTCAGATACAGGTCTCACTGTACTAAAATCAAAGTATTGGCAGGATTGCATTTCTCCTGGAAACTCTAGGGGAGAATCAATTTCCTTGTCTTTTCCAGCTTGAAGAGGCTGCCTCCGTTCCTTGGCTCATGGCCCACCCCATCTTCAAAACCAGCAGCTGTGGTCCAAGTCTTTCTCACATTGTGGTGTATAACCCTTAATTTTTCATTAAAAAAATTAGAAACTCTGTACAAAAGGTGTGCACAGTGGTTAATTACCCAGTCTTTCTGCTTGTTCAGAATAAATGTCATCACATTTTTTGGGGGGGGGCAGCTGATTTATAATTAATTTTAAAAAGTAGTTAAAATGGCCTTTCTTTTTTTGTGTATGTGTATGTATGATGTATACATTTGTCCAGTGATGGGGAAAAGGGAAGGAATGAACCAGGTGCTTTCAACTGCATGGTCAGGCATTGGATTGAAATTCTGGAAAGGGTCATGAAGAGTAGAAGTAACTTTGCTGTGACAAAAACATCTAAATCACTCATGATTCTCCACTTTTCACCCTTTGTTCTGAAGCCATATACTTCAATTAAATGTGATTTAATGGTGTTCTCTCAGTGTTATTTGGCAGGATGTTGTTAAGGAAAAACATCCAACATGGTGTTGAAGTGTATTTGGGAACAAAACAGGGAGTAGGTAAACTAAAAGTGAAATTTAAAGAGTTTTATTTTATGAGACTAAAGGTGATCAGAGGTTAGTTAACAGAGTGTTTCTTTGTTCATTTGTGAGTTCAGTGATAGTTTGGCCTTTGGAATTTATTTTAGGAAAGCCAAATATTATCAAAGCAGATTCTAGATTTAATGCTCATTGCGTTCTACTGCAGATATAAGAACCTGGATAGCGTAATTATCACAGAAATAAAAATTTGATGTATTATAATTATGCAATTCATGTTCATTTAATTGGAACTAGGGAGTCTACTTATGGGAGATGTCACCTCCATGAAATCTCTACCTGAATTTTTAGAAAGGAGTCATACATGAGTCAAGGATTTCTTAAGAAAACACTTCTAACACAATAATAAATAAGTCACTTAAACCCACCACTACTTCTGTGTTAATTGTATAGATAGGATTTTTTCTGACCTCCTCTCTACTGATCATTATATAGACAATGCAATTGTCATTGAATAATATTTAGACTTTTAGAGTGATAATATTTAGGATAATTTTTAGAAAATATGCATTTCTGAAATACTCTAATTACCATTAGAATTAGAGTTTTGTCATAGACAAATAAGGTGTCAGTTTAATAACCTACAAACTTAGCTACTGCCTAAATCTTTCATTTTCTTCTGATAAATTTGATTAGCTTTTATTTTCAAGGAGAAACTTATCTTCATGGAGACAGTTGAGTTGGATGAGGGCCAAGAGAAAAAGTCTAGGAAGGTTAATCCCCCATATAAGGGGAAGCTTGCCTTTCTTTTATTACTGATAATCCTTACTGATCTGAGGACTGAGTCCCATAGGTTTGTTAGTGCTCTTCCTTTCCATGTCCCTAAAGAGTCATTGTACAGGCAGTTGGCACATGTACATTTAAGATGGCCTAATGCTGGACATTTATTACTCAGTTTCTTCATTCTGCTGCATGTAGAATGACATTAATGAAACAATGACTCTAGCATGTATAGATGCTTAATAAACCATTTTTAAAGAAATGAATCAAATAACTTGCTTATGTAGTTAAAATTAGTTTTTATAGGGCAGATGATTTCTTTCTCTCTTTTTAGGTAAGTTGTTTGTATTGTGTCTTAAAGGAAAGAGAAACATATCTTTAATAGAACTATAAATCTCCAGCTTAAAAATAAGATTAGCCCAGTGTTATCCTAAAAACTACAGAAGACCAGAGATCCAGTGCCTATTCTTTCATGATTTGAAAAGGTGCTTCAACATGGATGGAACTGGAGGGTATTATGCTGAGTGAAGTAAGTCAATCGGAGAAGGACAAACATTATATGTTCTCATTCATTTGGGGAATATAAATAATAGTGAAAGGGAATATAAGGGAAGGGAGAAGAAATGTGTGGGAAATATCAGAAAGGGAGACAGAACATAAAGACTCCTAACTCTGGGAAACGAACTAGGGGTGGTGGAAGGGGAGGAGGGTGGGGGGTGGGGGTGAATGGGTGACGGGCACTGAGGGGGGCACTTGACGGGATGAGCACTGGGTGTTATTCTGTATGTTGGTAAATTGAACACCAATAAAAAATAAATTTATTAAAAAAAAAGAAAAGGTGTCTTTTCTTTTTTACTGTGTTTAGCTTAAGGGGTTTTGTTTTGTTATTTGATCTGTGTTTAGCTTAAGGGGTTTTGTTTTGTTATTTGATCCTTAAATTTCTTTCTTGACCTTCCTGTAATGAGACCATGTAATATTCATTTAAGATATTCTTAAAGTTTTTGGGTCAGAGAGAACTTACAAATCAATAGAAACTATGGAATTTCTTGCCCCCACTCAAAATCATATATGCAAACACATAATTCTCCTCAGAACTTAAAAAAGTTTGTCAAGTCACTAAAACCCAGATATGTAGCAAAATATAAACTTTTGATCATTTATTCATTTTATTCATATTTGTCCATTCATTTCCATAGTTTTATATAGGTTTATAGGATCATCTAAGAGAATGCTACCTTTGTTTTTGTTTTAAACAAAATATTATATACTTATGTTTTAAAAATTTGTTTAAAATTTATGCCCTGCTCCCAGGGGGGATAATTTCCATCATTAGAGGAATAAAATTTTTTTTGTTTGTGTGTGTATTTAGTGTATATATTAATATGTTCCATATTGCCTGTTTTTTTTAACAAATACAAGATCATATTATTTATATTGTTTTATAGGTTTTTTTTTTCTCCCTAGGTATACATACTCAGTCTTTTTCCATGACAGCATTGATAGATCTAGCATATTCTTTTAAACTACTATTTTATCCTTCATTTAGCATGAGTATAATTCTATAGACATACTAAAATAATTTACGGATTAATTTTTATAGTTAACATGGTTGGTGGCAGAAATAAGAGGAAAAGAAGGGGAACTGGTTGGAATGACATGTCTGTTGCTAAAACTCCCCTTTGTTCTTCTTTTCAGAGAGTAGTTGTGTACGGTATGGCTGGGGGAGGCATACATTCTGAACAGGGGGTTGTTGGCCAAGAAATAGGCCTCCACCTAACAGAACACCCACTGTGATGATTTACAATGTTTGAATCTCAGCAAAAATACCATTTGTATTCTGAATTCTTTTGTTTCAACTACATAACTCAATAGAAAGAAAGTTTCCTACAATTGAAAAGAATAGACACTGTTTAGAGGCCAAGTTTTGCCTTTTAAGGCTGAGTGTGCTTTATTTTAAGCTGCTCTTTCTTCTCAAGAAGACTGGTATAAACAAGAGAAGGGCCTTCTGGTATTTCTATGCAAAACATCAGTAATACTGTTTTTTTCTTTCATATTTTTTTTTTTGAGAGAGAGAGAGAGCGCGCACGAGAGAGAGCAAGAGTGCTTGTGAGTGAGTGGGGGAGGGGAGGGACAGAGAGAGGGCGAAAGAGAATCCTAAGCAGCTCCACGCCCAGCGTGGAAACCAACGCAGGGCTGAATCTCACGACCCCGAGATCATGCCCTGAGCTGAAATCAAGAGTTGGATGCTTAACCTACTGAGCCACTCAGGCACCCCAATACTATTTGTTTTTACATTAACTATTTTACTCCTGTTTATCTACTTAGTACCCATTGCTGCAGCACCTGAGGAGCTCTCTGTATTTTTGACTGTACATCCTGTGGATGAGTGGAGACAGCTTGTCTGGGTTGGAAGCTCTGCCTCAACTCTTACTAGTTAGGAAACCTCACACAAGTTTATTACCTTTGTCTCCTCATCTGTGAAATGGAGGCTACTTGCAGTACTCTCAAATGTTGTTGGGAGGATAAGGCAAGTGAGAAAACAACCCAAAGAATGGGGAAAAATATTTGCAAATCATATACAGTAGGTCTCCCTTATCCATGGTTTCTGTTTCTGAGATTTTAGTCACCTATGATCAACCATGGTCCAGAGGCAGGTGATCCTCCTTCTGACTTATGGTCGGAGGGTTAGTAGTAGCCTAATGGTACATTCACAATGACTATGGCATTTCCCTCACTTCATTTCATGTAGACATTTTATCATCTCATATCATCACGAGATGGAGGGTGAGTGCAGTATAAGAAGATATTTTGAGAGGGAGACCACATTCACTTAACTTTTGTTACTGTATATTGTTATAATTGTTCTGTTATTATTGATTATTTTTGTTAATTTCTTACTGTGCCTAATTTATAAATTTAACTTTATGATGGATATGTATATATAGGAAGAAATATAGTATATACGAGGTTCAGTACTATCTGTGGTTTCAGACATCTATTAGGGGTCTTGGAAAGTATCACTCACAGATAAGGGGAAAGTATTGTATCTGAGAAGGTTCTAATGTCCAGAATATATAAAGAATTCTTATAACTCAACAATAAAATGATAAATAGCCCAAATGAAAAAAAGGGCAAAGATTTGAATAGACATTTCTCTATTGTATATATAGTGTATGGCCAATAGACCTGTAAAAAGATGTTCAAAATCATTAGTCTTTAGGGAAAGGTAAATCAAAATCACAGTAAGATTTTATGTAACACCCACTGGGATGGATAGAGTAAAAAATACGGAAAATAACAAGTGTTGATGAGGATGTGGAGAAATTGGAACACTCATAGGCTGCTGGTGTAAATGTAAAAGAGGTACAGTAGCTTTGGAAGACAGTTTGGCAGTTCCTCAAAAAGCTAAGTGTTTACTTACTATCTAACCTGGAATCTGCCTCTATATTGTATCCCCAAGAGAATTGAAAAGTATGTCCATACAAGAGCTTGTACATGGATGCTCATAGCATCATTATTCATAACAAGCAAAAAATGGAGACAGCCATAATGCCCCTCAGCTGATGAATAGATCAACAAAATACGGTCTCTCCATACAATGGAACATTATTCAGCTGTAAGTAAAACACACTATCTATATGAGTTCCAGCATGCGTGAACTTTGAAAACATAATGCTAAGTGAAAAAGCCTGCCACGGAAAGCCACATACCATATGATTCTATTCACATGGAATGTCTAGAATAGGAAGAGCCATAGAAGGTCGAGTTGTGGTTGTCTAGGCCTGGGGGGAGGGTGGGTTGGGAGATGATTGCTCGTGGATACAGGGTATTTGGAGTAATGAAAATGTCCTGGAACTAGATAGTGTTGATCAATGTGCAACTTTGCGAATATACTAAAAAAAAACACTGAATTGAGCACTTTAAATGGGTGCATGTTACCAAATGTGAATTATATCTCAATTGACAAAAAAAATAAGGTAATGCATGGAAAGTGGTACCATCCCTTCATGGTAGGGACTACTCTGCTTGTAGTAGCTACTTCTGCTACTGCTATCATTATCATCATCATTATTGCAAAAAGATAATTGCTTTAATGTGGTTATGTATGTTATTTCTAGTTCTTTTTTTTCAAATTACACAAATACTAGCAATTTAGTGCTTGCAAAATATTTGTAAAGATCTGCATTTGTGAACAGGTTTCGTGATGGGGAGCCTTTGAGTTACTGTGTGGGTGTAAGTGTTTTTCCCATATGCTGGTACCACACCTTAGCATAAAACATGGTACTTCTTGGCAGGTCCTATGAATTTATAGTTTTTTTTTTCTTTTTACTTTTTTTTTTGTTTGATTTATCTGATTGGACACACTCAACTTCTTGAAGGAGAGAAAGCAAAACAAACAAACAAACAAACAAACAAACAAAAAAAACCAGGAATAGGATAATCTAGAGGAACTCCTCAATCTTGGTGAAATTTCCCTTTTAGATTTTTCTTGTTCAGTTAAATGAGGTTTTTCTTCTGCGCAATAGGTATATAGCTAGAGATTTACAGTTAGTACAATATGTTAACATAATCACACTTGGATGATTTTTGAAAATATTTTATATAGATAATATGTAAAAATCGATTCTTTCTTTAGTCTGAAATAATGTTTGGACTATGTTTGCTGAATATCTTGACTGTATCCTAAACCCTATGATCCTTTAAGAACTATGGGGATCCCTGGGTGGCGCAGCGGTTTGGCGCCTGCCTTTGGCCCAGGGCGCGATCCTGGAGACCCGGGATCGAATCCCACATCAGGCTCCCAGTGCATGGAGCCTGCTTCTCCCTCTGCCTGTGTCTCTGCCTCTCTCTCTCTCTGTGTGTGACTATCATAAATAAATAAAAATTAAAAAAAAAAGAACTATTAATAGGTGAGATTTGGGGGCATTTCATGGTTTTAAGGATTAAATGGTATTTATACAAGTATATAAACTTTAATTATAACATGTTAGAATATTTGATTATGGCTAGGGAGATTCATATTATCTGCCTATATTAGGGTCTAAAGTTGATCAGAGCTTTAATTTTCATTTCTGGATTTACTCCTTCAACCTTAAAGGGTATTCTGATTTCATTGTTGTCAATACTAGGACAAGAAGATCATTTCCATTTTCTGAGTATCATGGTGACCACTCCATCCCCCAGCCCCCACTCTTGCTCTTTGTATGGACATTAGACTTGTCTTTGGTTATTATATATCTCTACCCACTGTCTGCCTTTGCCTGGCTACTAGTTTGCGACTTTGACCTTTGATAGAGCTTTTACACTGACTCTCTCTGAATGGGGACCCATCTGGTTGTTCTGATAGTTGGATGCTTCGGTCTTGCTTGCTGGTTGGATTATGTCTCTTAATGGCTTTATGTGTTGGCATTCTTA
Source organism: Canis lupus dingo (assembly GCF_003254725.2). Lineage (NCBI taxonomy): Eukaryota > Metazoa > Chordata > Mammalia > Carnivora > Canidae > Canis > Canis lupus. Next base: position 35,798,303 of record NC_064243.1, read on the forward strand.
TTTCCTAGCTCTTGTCTGAGTGCTGCCCAGGGGCAGTCTCCTCTGTTCTAGTGCATAGACTGGTCTCCAGCAATTGCCACCTTCTGCATGGCAGCTTTAAAGCATGCTTCCCCCACCCCCAAAGAGTAGCAATCTTTTAATGAATTGTGTGCTTAACATGAGTATTAATAGTAAAATCTTACTTATATGTGAATAAATTATATATATTGTTTTGATACCTTATGTCATTCTGATTTGAAATTTTATATTATGTCCTAAACATTTATATCATTTATTTTCTTATTATTATTGAGAAAAAAATAGTTTAATCAGTCTGGTAATTTATACATTAAAGAATTATGTATACAATTGCTATAGGTCTGTGGTGAAATTCTTTTATTAAAATTTCACTTTTAGTGAAGTGAAAAATTTACCACAGTAAAAATGGTCTAACTTTATTACTTGATTTACAAAGTGGATAAGTGTAATTAATATTAATGATATTATACTGTGAGCTACAAAAAAAAAAGTGTCCCTTATTTGTCACAGCAAGTGGAATGACCAAAGTGATAGTTTTTTAAATTCATTGACTATTATATCTTTTTCTCTAACAAGTGACGTTTATTTCTCTCTGTGCAAGTGTATAATATACCTGTGTTTATAGGTTTCATTGAGCTTATCATAATTTATCTCTATGTATTCACATGAATCTATCAAGTTAAAATATGTGCCGTTTATCAAAGTTCAGTACAATTACGTGTTTATCCATAAACCTGTAAGATGCTGGAATTTAGTCTTGGTGTGTGTGTGTGAATGTGGTTTAGATTTCTTTCCTCCCTCAGTGCCATGCAGTTTCTTTTTTGGTTAGTTGCTGCCAACACTGCTGTGGGGCTGCTCCCTGTGTGTGGCTTCACCTCATAACCCACACTGTCTGTTTCCAGACCCACTCCATCTCTGGTTGCAAGTCAGTGTAGTGTTTCCTGGAATTGTGACTGGGCGTTGCTGCTTTACGCTGTGCTTCGGCTTGCCCTTATTAGCATTTCTTGGTTCTCTCATCAGTGGTCTCTGATTTCTTTATCCACAAATAGTCTTGTGCAGAGTCATGATCCTCCTGCCTTTACAAATCAGCCAGGCTCTGGCAAGGGAAATGATTATTCATCAAAACTCTAAACACCAGGATAAAATGTTCCTATTTAGATGAATCAGGGGTCAATTTAGTTTGCTAATGAGCTTCAGAATTGCTCTGCCTTTAGGGACTATTTTTATACTAGTGTTTCTTCTTTTTAATGTTCCTGGAAATCAAATTTTCATTCTTTGCAAATAATATAAAAGGACCTCCAAACACATGAAAAAGGAGAAGTGAGAAAGAAAATCTGTGAATCATCTTAATCATCGTTTTAAAATTTTGTAGAAGGATGAAAAGGCCACAGATTTAACAGAATTATTCTTTTTAATCGAAGTGGAAAAGTTAGAGGTCTAGATTGAATTATAAGGCAATACATAGTTTGATAGGCCTAATGAATATATTAAATAAATTAATCCAATGATTTTTTTTTTTATGGAAACCTGTTTTGGAAGCTGCATGTAGTATGGCAAGCAAAGGAAACTTTTCTTGTCCTCATAAGCTTATACAAATAATACGTAATCAAATTGAGGTAAGTACTAGGGAGCAAAGGAAAAGAAAACAGATGCTTTGAGAGACTGTGAAAGTCCTAAAAGTCTGTTCTGAAGAAAAGATGTTTAAAATTATACCTAAGATAGCCATAGGAATTAAGCAGGTTGAGAATAGGGTGAAGAGTACTTACTGTAGGCAGGCATAGCAGCATGAGCAAACATCCTGGGGTAGGAAGGGCTGGGAACATATACACAGGACACAAAGGACAGTGGAGCTACTGAAAGGAAGGGAAAGTGTTGCAAGATAGGATTTGGCTTGGGTAAGAAAGGATCAGATGAGTCAGAGTCTCTCGTAAACCATGTTAATTTAATCAATCTGGCTACCTTTTGAAAATGGATTAGTAAGAAACAGGAGCAGAAATGTCAGGCTTTTGACTTTAGGTTAGTGGATTCCAAGCAAGAGATGACAGTAGCTCAGGTGGGAGGATGGCCAGGAGATGAAGAGCTGTATGTAACTGGATTCAAGGTATATTGAGGAATTGGAACCAAGAGAATTGGTGATGGATTGTGGCATCAGGTAGATTGTGGAATGCTAAGGATTGGTTTTAGAGTCCTGGCATGAACAAGTGAGTGGTTGAAGGTGCTGGGTACCGAATTAAGAAAGATTAGAGACATAATTGTTAGGAGAAAAGGCCAGCAGTTCAGTTTTAGATGTGTTCAGTTTCAGATGAGTCCATGAGATATCTCAGTGGAGAAGTCAGATAGATGGTTGGATACATGCTGTTTTTATCTCTTGCCGCATAGCAAATTACTCTGAAACTTAGCAGCAAACCTACATTAATAAGCTATTGCTGTATAACAAATTACCTCAATCTTTAGCAGCTTGAAACAGCAAATATTTATTATTTCATATAGTTTCCTGGGTCAGGCATTTGAGAGTGGCTTTGCTAGGTGATTCTGGCCCAGAGTCTCTTAGGAGGTTGTAATCAAGGTGTTTGTTGGCCAGGGCTCCAATCATCATCATGAAGGCTTGACTGAGGCTGAAGGATGATTCAAAGATAGTTTATGCACATGGCTTTTGGCAGAAGGTCTCAGTTCCTTGCTGGCTATTGGTGGTCCAGCATATAGTTCCTCACCATGTAGACCTCTCCATAGGGTTGCTTGAGTGTCTTCATGACATAGCAACTGGCTTCTCTTAGAGTGGGTGATATGAAAGAGTGCAAGGAAGAAACGGCAATTGCCTGTTACACATAGTCTTAGAAATGTTACATCATTACATCTGCCATATTCTACTTATGAGAAGTGAGTTACCAAATATAGCTCACATTAAAGGGGAGGGGAATTATACCCTACCTCTTGAATGCAGGACTAACAAGTAGTTTGTGAACATATTTTGAAACCAATACACATAATTTTGTAATTTAGTAGAAAGGTTTTGGTTGGCAGTACATCAGTGGGGCTTCTGCAAGTAGATGATATTCAGAACTATGAGAGTGGATTAGAAACTACTTGCTAAGAGTGAATAAACTGAGATGTGACTCAGGACTGATCTCTTAGGAAATCTGACCTGCTGCAGAGGAGTAGAGGAGAAGAAGGAAATCAAATCTGGAAAGACAAAAGAGATTTTTGAGAGGTGGGGAGTAGTCTACTGTGTGGAAGGCTACTTGAGATGTCTATTTGACTTCACTTTTCAGTGTTTGTTCTTTAAATGAATGAATGAGTAAGTAAATGAGTCATGCATATGTACAAAATTTTATCTCTAAATATGTTTGTTATAGAAATGCTTTTAAGCTTAAAAAACAGGAAATAACATCAAGAATGTACAATAATAGGGTGGTAATAGGAAAGAAACTATTGAATGCTCAGTCAATAAAATACCTATGGAGCTTTAAAGGTGACGTTATAAAAGAATATGTACTGTAATGGAAACATGCTTATAGTATCTTTTATGTAAAGGTGATAAAATACTGTGGGGTTTTTTTTCATTCTATTTTCTTAAAAAAAAAGACAAAAATGTCTAGGAAGATGGACAGAAACATGTTAATAGTGAATGCCTCTGGATTGAGGGAATTGGGTGATTTAAGTTTTCTTCCTTTTGCTTGTTTGAATCTTTTATTTTTATTTATTTTATTTATTTATTCATGAGAGACACAGAGAGATGCAGAGACATAGGCAGAGACACAGGCAGAGGGAGAAGCAGGCTCCATGCAGGGAGCCCGACGTGGGACTCGATCTCGGGTCTCTAGGATCACACCCTGGGCTGAAGGTGGCGCTAAACCGCTGAGCCACTGGGACTGCCCTAAAGTGGTAAAGTTTGTAGTCTCTTGAGAATATAGTAGTCAGCATTCCCTTAGACCAGTCTATCTACCCCCTCTCTCCCCCATCTCTGTGTGACAGGGCACCCTCCTGGCTCAGTATGCCTGGTTAGGGTCAGGGAATCTGTGTTCTGAGGAAATTGTCTAAGGGAGGCTGGTGTTTAATTACATCTGGGAATGTCTGCAGTTCTTTCTTTTTTTTGGATGAGGATTCCTGTCACTTTTTATTGAGCGTTGCCCTGAGCCCCATGCTACAAATACTTTGATCATATTATGTTTATTCTTACTACAGTCATTTGAATGTTGCATTTTTCTCCCCCTTTTACACAGGAGGATAATCAGAGAGACTGAATGAGTTGTTTAAGGCATAAGCTATCAAAAAGCAGGTCGTTGGAGTGATTGGGAGTGTGAGTTCCGCCTTGTGAGGTTGTTGGGATTTGCATTGCACAGAGAGTATCTGGCTTGTGTCTGCCATACAGCAAGCGTTTAATAAATGTTACGTTTATTTTATTATGAAAACATATTGTGGGGGGAGGCTCTGACAGCATCCTCAGTATACTGTCTCCCTATTCTAATCATCTTTTAGTGTTACCTTATAAATGGGGCTGTTACATTTCAGTCTGACCCATGTCCCTTTTGCAGAGGTAGGATATAGAACTCCATCTTCTAGACCAAAAATATTCCTGAGTTTCTTCCCTCAGACTTAATCTCAGTGGTGTCAGATTGAAGTAGGATTGAGTGGAACTGCAAGGAGGAGAAAGCCTACTACTCTGGGTTATAAGAAATAATTCCTTTTTCTTCAGAAACCCTCAGTCTGTAGTTAGGCAATCCAGGGCTGGTTGCCTGCTCAGGGAAATTGGCTGCTCCTGTCTTCCTGGAGAAAGATGGAGGGGCAAGGGTAAAATGTTTATGCCAGCTGCATGTATTAAGTTTTGTCAGAGAGCTCATAGCTCACCCGGAAGTTCCACTCAACACTCTTTTTGCTCATCATTGGCCAAAATGGGGCTATAGTTTATCCCTAGTTGCAAGGGTAGGTGATTATTGTAATTGGTCACCTTGTCTCTAGGAAAAAAAAATGAGATTAGATTTGAAGCAAGAAGAGGGGAGAGGTAGGTGATTGAGAGGGTAACCAGCAAGTATCTACCACAAGAAACATTTGAACGAGTGTTTTCTCTCTTGAGTAAGAGGCCTAGAGGAATGGCCATTGTGAATACAGTTTGATTCTAGAATTCAGAAGATCTGCATGTATATCAAAAGAATAATTATGTTGCAATATAAGTTTTGTAAGATGAAATTGGAACCAAGTGAAATTTCCCCATTCGTCTCCTTGGAGAATGTATGAAGTGAAGCATACTGAGTATCTCTTCTGTGAAAGTCAAGTTGAAATTGGAATGAAAAATGTTTATTACACACATTTCTCTCCCAATTTTTTTTGTGGTGAAAAACATATAAAATGTAACATTTTAACCATTTTAAAGTGAACAGTTCAGTAGTATTCACTACATTTGCCACCCTCCATCTCCGTAATTCTTTTCATATTGCAGAATGGAAACTCTGTACCCATTAAACAATAACTCCCAATTCCCTTCTCCTGCCAGCCTCTGGCAATTGCCATTTTACTCTCTGTCTCTATAAATTTAGCTACTGTAGGTAAATGGAATCATATAGTATTTTGCTTTTTGTGACTGGCCTTCTTCACTTAGCAAAATGTTCTTAAGCTGCATCTATGTTTTCTTCCTTTTTAAAGGCTGAATTGTATTCCTGTGTGTGTGTGTGTGTGTGTGTGTGTGTGTACATGGCACATTTTGTTTAACCATTCATCCATGTGTGTGTACTTAGATTGCTTCCACTGTTTAGCTATTTCGAATAATGCAATAATGCATCGTCACACTCATACTCGATGAGTATGAGTGTGAAGATGTTTCTTTTTCTTTTTTTAAAAAGATTTTATTTATTTATTCATGAGAGAGAGAGAGAGAGAGGCAGAGGCACAAGCAGGCTCCATGCAGGGAGCCTGATGTGGGACTCCATCCCGGGCCTCCAGAATCAGGCCCTGGGCCGAAGGTGGCGCTAAACCGCTGAGCCACCCAGGCTGCCCAAGATGTTTCTTCAAGATCCTGCTTTCAGTTCTTTTGGGTATATTATTGCACGTGCTCGTACCTCAAACTCAGTCAGGTTTGCTAGCTTGTGTGTGTCTTGAGAACAGTGCTAAAGCTTTGTTGAAAAATTATCCAAATCTTTTTGTTTGATTCACTCTCTTGCTAAAACCTTCAAGAAAAATTTGTCACCATGAATTAGATTTTCTGTAGTCTGGCATGATGGAAAGGAGAGAGTCATGGTAGTCCTCTCAGAAGACACTGGCAGTTGTCTTGTTGCACTCTAAAAGGACCTAGTTTTTAAAGCTTCATTAGGAAGGAAACAGAGAAGAAAACCGAGAACATTATCCTTCCTTTGCAAAGCTGCATTGACTGTACACATGGATTACTCTCTGCGATTCTGGTCTCCTAATTAAGAAATGATTTAACAGTGAGAGGAGTCTAGTGAAGGAAACTTAGAGTGAATCCATTTGGTGTTTTTGTACAACTGACTAAATTGATTAGGGCTCTTGAGTCTAAAATGATGAAAATAGTGAAGAGATGTAATTACTGGGTATAAAGTCATTTATTTCAGAAGAGCAAACATGAACATGTTCTTCTGATCTTCAACTGAATTAATTAAATTAATCTCCAACTAAGTTAAATTAATCTAGATTTTTTGATGCTTAAAAGAGGCACATTTTAGACAAAAGAAAGAGCTGTTTTACACAGAAGTTGATCTCCACATTTACTGTACTCAGAGATGGTATAGTCTGAAGTTACGAATTTTCAAAAAAGGCAAATAAATGCTAGACCCCCAGTAAAGTATTAAAAATAGTGCTGATTTGAGTCAGGATCTTAATTTTCAACAGCAGCTTAGAGGATGAATGATCATGAAGGATAACATTAGCATGCTGGAGAAGTGGCTTGATTATCAGGGTTCTATCATTTTTGGTTCATACTGTGGATTTTATTTCTCTTGTCCAACTCCACCTGAATAAGCTTTTCAATAAAAAAGTATTAATGGCTCATGTGAACTTTTACATAGTTATTAGCTATGTAAATTGAAATGAAGAAGTATGCTTTTCCAATATGAGACTAATTATTTAAATTTTACTCATTAACTTTCAGTTTATACAGTTTGAAGCAGAGTGCTGTCCTTCATCGACTGAATTCTTAAGTGTGAGGTCCATCAGAAGAAATCTTTGCCCCTGAGTTTTTTTTTTTTAAGATTTTATTATTTATTCATGAGAGACACAGAGAGAGAAAAGGAGGCAGAGACACAGGCAGAGGGAGAAGCGGGCCCCATGCAGGGAGCCCGATGTGGGACTCGATCCCAGGTCCCCAGGATCACACCCTGGGCCGAAGGCGGTGCTAAACCGCTGAGCCACCCGGGCTGCCCTGCCCCTGAGTTTTTAAGGGGAAACATAGTGTTCCTTTCTGGCATGTCCATCTGGCTTATTATAAATATTTTACTTGGATAAAGGATTGCATTTTAATGCATTTGAAATTTTGAAAATATAATTGCTAAAATGACTCTTCCCCCTTTTAAAATTATGTTACATTTGTTTTCAACTTTTTATGGCTTACTACTAGAAGACTCTGAAATAGAGAATTCAAAAAGTATTTCTGAAATACTCTATTTTCTATTTTAAAAATTCTATTTATAGAGAGTTGTATTTCATTAGAGTCTCTGAACAAAGGACAATCATACCCCATTTTTCTCCAGGTGTGTGTGCATATATATGCCCTTGAATAAGCCTTGGTGGCTTAGTGTGATCTGTCAGTAACGTTTTTTACATTAAATTTTTGTTTTTGTTTTAACATCTTAATAACTGATAAGTACCCTGATAATTTTACCTTAAAATACTTGGATTTATTGCAAAAGGTGTATTTTAAATGATGCAACTCCCTTTTCAACGTTTACATAACACATAGACTAGACGATGGGAGGAGATGACCCTCCATAAGCACAGTTATTTTACATGTACCCAATTATCTCCTCAGACTGAAGTGGGAAAGTCAGTGGAAAGACAGAAGGAAAAGCAATTTAACCTGGATAGTTTCATTTTTAGAAATGTGTCACCTTAACTGCACCTTGTGGAGGACCTTGAGGTTTGGTCTCTGAGGGAGCTCTTTCTTGTGTGTTGAGTGTTGGCATATAAAATCCTAGATCCTTCCTGTCTGCCTGTAATTACAGACAGGCCATGTCTCTCCTATTCTCACCATTTCCCACCAAGGCAGGGAGGCAGACTGCTCAGTCCAGGTTATTTTTATAGTTGCACATTCTCTTCCCTTCCTACTTATTTCCAGTAAGGTGGAAAACAACACACCTTTTGCAGAATGGGTATTTTAAAGAAAAAAAAGTGGTACAGAAGTATTATTTGTTATAGAAATTTGAAAATATAGCTCACAAAAATAGAATATAAGAATCTCTCAGGATCTTAGAACTAGATGGTGCTAATGTTTTGCTTTTTCTTTCTAGTCATATATGCACACAGTGTATAAATGAAACACCGTGCTCTTTAATAATCTGCTTTTTTATTCCTTAATATATGGTGAAATCCTTCCATATCTGTACATTTTCTCTTAGTATAATTTTTTGTAAGATTTTATTTTTAAGTAATTTCTACACCTAATGTGGGGCTTAAGCTCACAACCTCGAGGTCAAGAGTCATGTGATCTACCGACTAAGCCAGTCAGGCACCCTCTTAAATATCATTTTTTAAATCGTTGCATTTATGCATGAAAATATACTTTTAAATAACCCCTATGGATGGATATTTAGATTGTTTAAGGCTTTTTTTTCAATTATGAAGAGTGCTTTGAGGAAGTACATTCTTTTAAATGTATCTAAATACGTATGTCTAATTATTTCCTTAAAATAAATTTCCAGAATTTGTGGGTCAATGGTCATGTAATCTTAAATATGTTAGTATAGATGTTGTCATATTGCTCCAGAAAACTTATAATATGCAGTTATGTCTGCCAGCCCAAAGCCAACTTCCTTGCTCCCTTGTGTCATTGGATGTCAGCTGGTTCTTGATGGTCAGATTCACTATCCTTTGGGCATCCTTTTCCTGGCTCCTCTGGTGCTTTAACGCTGTTAAGTATGCCTTTCTTCTGAACCGGTTATGCTCGGATGGTCTCCATTTGGTGAAGACATTCTCTTTACTGCCCCGGTCTTGCGTTGTCATAGGCTTGCTTGACATCTTCACCTGAATATCCAGGTAATCTCTGACTCATTAGGTACAAAGAATTTTCTTTCTTTTAAATGGTTTCTCTTCCTGAGCTGCTATTTTTCTTTTTCCTTTTTTAAATGGAGAGGCACTGCTATCCTTCACATTACCTGAAAGTACATTCTGATTTCTCTTCTTCGTTGCCCTTCCAGTAATTCAGTAGCCAAGTCATGGGAACCTCACCTGTATAGTCAATTCTTCTTGCAGCTATCTCTTCCTTTCTAATTTCATTGCTACCTCACTGCTTCTGGCTTTGAGATGTCCATCACAGGTGACTGTAATAAGCCTCACATTGGCTTCCTTGCTTCTAGCCTCCCACCTCTATGAATCCATTTTTCATATTAAACTCACTACAGCATACTTTGTGTTACTCCTTTGCTTAGAAAAAAGTCAGTGGCCTACATTGCTTGTTCATTTGAACTCTTAGCTTGATTTTATAAGTCCTCCACAATCTAGCCACAGTCCATTTAAATAATTCAATGATATCGCAGCTGTGATCAAAAATCGTCCAGCCAGAGAAACAGCTCATAGTTTTGTCTGTGTCCTGTTCTTTATGCCTCGAGGATTTTGCATGTTCTCTCTTCCACAAATGCCCTAACAGTTTTATATGCCTCAAATAAATCAGTTCAAATGCAATTTATTCCTTGCATCCTCTTCTGATTCCCTCCTCACCCCCATCAAAAAGAAATAATTTCCCTCTACATTTATGAATGTATCTGTACATAATATATTAATTATAATTGTCCATCTGTTATCTGTGTACTTATCCTTTCCCCACCCTCATGCTTACCTCCATGATAGCTTCTTGAAAGCATCATCTGAATCTCTCTTGGGGCCAGCATAGTAGATGCTCAGTAAAATACTACCTGGTGGTCAGTAAATGTCACTTTCTGTTTCTTTGTTTTCCACAAAATAGACAAATAACTAATTTTCATTAAAAGAGTAGAAAATAGGGACACCTGAGTGGCTCAGTGGTTGAGCATCTGCCTTCAGCTCAGGGCATGATCCCAGGGTCCCAGGATTGAGTCCTGCATCAGGCTCCTGCAGGGAGTCTGCTTCCCCCTCTGCCTGTGTCTCAGCCTCTCTCTCTCTGTGTCTCTCATGAATAAATAAATAAAATCTTTAAAAAAAATAAAAAATTAAAGAATAGGAAATATAAAACTTTAAGTGGTGATTGTAACAAAGAGGTGAAACCTTTCCAATTCTTAGTATGTCTGTTTATCGGACAGGAAGTCTTATAAAAACAACTTAAACTAATTTGTCCATGCATGACTGCTAATTTTTTATTTTTTGCTCAGTATTCTTAGCTCCCAGAGCTTAAAAGTAGGTTATGGGGCTATCAATTGTCCGCCTGTGAGGGCTGTGATAAAGACAGGCTTCTCAAACCGGCTGTGCACATTGGCATTCATTAAATAATCACTATTAGTGGGTAGCTTGAGTGGCTCAGCGGTTTAGCACTGTCTTCAGCCCAGGGTGTGATCCTGGAGACCCGGGATCGAGTCCCATGTCGGGCTTCCTGCATGGAGCCTGCTTCTCCCTCTGCCTGTGTCTCTGCCTCTCTTTCTCTCTCTGTGTGTGTCTCATGAATAAATAAACAAAATCTTAAAAAAAATAAATAATCACTATTAACAAGGAGGCTAAAAAACAGTTCATATAGCCTGTTTCATAAGCTTCGTAAGCTACAGTTCTCTGTCCTCCTGAAGGACAAGTAGGTTTTAGTTGGAGTCAATGCAGCAGTATTCCAGAACCATGCAATGCAGCGGAATGGCTACTGTGCACCTGAACTGTGCCCTATGTGCGTTGGGATGAGCTATAAGTGTAAAATTCACCCCAGACTTCAAAAAGTATACTAAGAAAAAGAGTGTAATAGTTTTTAAAATATTGATTATTTGTCAAAATGAGATTTTGCATATATATGGGGGGAAAAGACACATAGTTCTAAAATTGATTTAATCTCCTTTTTTAACATGGCTACTAGAAGATTAAAAATTTTTATATTATCTGGCTTGTGTTGTGCTATAGAACAATGCTGTTTTAGAGAGAGGACTTAGAGGTCAGTATCAGGCAATGAGGATCATCCCAGCCAATGGCTAAACACAGGATTGAACCTCCTACCTATGTCAGATTTTTATCCTCATAGTCAGTGGTGGGACTTGTCTGTAAAATATTTTGGCCAATCCACATTTATTGACTAACACTAAACTCACCATTGGGAGAGTGTTTCTAACCTTCTAATTATGCCAATTACTGAGTGCAGTAAAAGCACATTTCTCACGTTCATTAAATTAATTGACAAAGTCTCTGGTGTTAATGGTAACAAAGATAACATATCTTTGTAGAAGCCACCTCTAGGGTTTAGCCTTTCTAATTAAATTACAACTTCTTGTCTGGAGTTGTAATCCTAGGTTGGGATAACATTAAGCCCCTGGAATGGTTTGCGTACTGGAGTTTATGTGTTCCTCTGTGTCCAGCCTTTCCAGTGGTTAAGTAGCCTGCCTTTCCTTTTCAACTTTTCCTCTCAGGATTCCTCTCCTCCACTTTACAAAAGAGAGACACACCACTCACCCTCTCCAGATCTTGCTGTGCTTCATTACTGTATGGTGGCAAACAAGGGAGCAACAGTAGAATGCAAAGTAAAGAACATTCTCTTAAGAACTATTAAAATGGCTAGTGCTTTACTGCATCCAGGAGCAAGACTTTGTGCCTGCCATCCATTGACCATCCATCCATCCATCCATCCATCCATCCATCCTCTCTCTGTCCCTCTCTCCATCCCTCCCTCTCAGAATGAGAATTATGATGTGAGCCGTTGCCCAGTTACCCTGGAGACACATATGAACATGGTTTATAAGTAGAAAACTAAAGTCAGACTTCCTCTTCAAAAAATAAGTCTGATTAGCTCGTTAGTTTGACAATGAGGACTAGTTTTGCCAATTAGGTAGTAGAGACATTTCCTAATAATTGAGCTGAATTTGTGGCTTTTTAAAAAGATTATTTATTTATTTATTTATTTATTTATTTATTTATTTATGAGAGACACACAGAGAGGCAGAGACATAGGGAGAGAGAGAAGCAGGCTCCTCCAGGGAGCTCAGTGTGGGACTTGATCCCTGGACCCGGGATCACGCTCTGAGCCAAAGGCAGATGCTCAACTGCTGAGCCACTCAGATGTCCCAAATTTGTGGCTTCTTAACAATGTGCTAGAAGTTATATCTTTTTAACTATTTAGATTTACTATAGATATTGTCAAATGTGCATGGGAGTTCTTTTAGAGGTTCGTGAACAAAAATGTTTGAAGCCTCTGACTTTTTAACACAAACGTAGCATCACACTTTCTATGTTGAAAATTTATATTACAGACACCATACAGGAAGTTTTAAGTAGAGAAAGAAAAGGTGCAGAAAGACACTCCAGGAGAGAAATGGTACAGAGACTCACATGGTGTTGGGATTGCTTGAGGGTGACCACACCCGTGCAGCCAGGTGAGCTTTTATGGCTGAGAATTCCAAAATGGTGACCTAACCCAAGACGGGTCCACGGAGGGTTTTGGAAAAGAGTATCAGAGAGGCAGGATGGAGGGAAATTTGGATGTCTAAAAAAGCAAGATGAGTGGAAGAAGGAGGTGAGTAATAAAAATTAAGAGGAGAGGTGGAGGGAAGAATCTAAGCCCTAAGAATTCTCCAAATGATGGATTATAGTCAAGGAAGCTTGTAGCTCTGGACATTTTGGAGTGTTCATTCTGGCCTCTAAGGTTGTGTAGACTTTTGTAAGTCTAGTCTTGATGAGCTGAAGATAGTTTTTCCTTGATTCTCAAATTCCTTGGGGTCACACTGCTCTTTGGGGCTACCAGGGAACTGTCCTGAGTAGCTGAATTGACAGGCAGTATTTGAACTTGCATGAATTGTTGTCTGGGTCTTCATCTGTCCCAGGGTATTTATGTGGGCCATGACACACACAGAATTATTTGAAAATAGTTCCAAAGAGGGAAACTAAGCAGCACTGTCACACCCTTTAATTCATTGGGGTTGGTGGCTTCAGATAGTTATCACTGGTGTCTACAATGCTCATTCACTGATTATTAATTGCTTGCTGCTTTTCAGTATATATTTTTATCTGACTTTGATGACCCAAAGCTGTAATTACAGAAGACATGTAGTTTTCCTACATCAGTTCTATAGAAAATAATAGCATTCCTACATAGGAGTGCAAGGAGATATTTGGGTACTAAAAGTACTGTTTTCTTTTTCTTTGGATATTTTTTTCCCAAGATTTTTTGTTTGAGAAATGCTATTTGTTGGATGTTTTTGTTTTATAACATGGATTTATTAGGAATCTAAAAGAATCTAGAAGAATCCCCTAGATTTCCTCATCATCATGGGGAAAATAATTAAATAATTAAAATCAGAAAATTGCTGTGTGAATATTTAGCAGTCTTGACATGTTTTTGCTCCTATTTTAGAAAGTAGAAGTTGTCATGACAAAGTTTTAAGTCAGATCAGTGGAATGCTTATTCCATTCAAAAAAATTTTCCCTATTCTCATGAAAACTCATTTGCATAAATTTTCATACATCTGGAAATAATATGCTTATGAAGATTTCTGTAGACAGTTTGTAGAACATAATAGATCTTTAATAAGAATAAAGTAAAGGAATTTCACATTTTCTTTTTAACATTCTAGCTATTTTATCACTAAAATCACTAAAAAATATTAGTTTATTGACTTTTCATGACAGTGATTCATCATCATTATGACTCATTCAGCTCTTCCTAAATAACCTCTTCTTGTGCTATGACATTTCAAGTGATTTAAAAAAAAAAGATTACTTATTTATTTATTTGAGAGAGAGAGAGAGTAGGGAGGAGAGGGGGCAGAGAGAGAGGGAGAAGCAGACTCCTTGCTGAGCAGGGAACCTGATGCAGGGCTGGATCCCAGGACCCTGAGATCATGACCTACTGAACCACCCAGACTCTTCTCAACTGATTTTATTTTATTTTATTTTTTAAATATTATTTATTTATTCATGAGAGACACAGAGCATGAGAGAGAGAGGCAGAGACACAGGCAGAGGGAGAAGCAGGCTCCCCATAGGGAGCCTGATGTGGGACTCGATCCCGGGTCTCCAGGATCACAACCCCAGCTGAAGGCAGCATTAAACCGCTGAGCCACCCGGGCTGCCCCTCTCAACTGATTTTAATAAAACTCCTTCGCTCCTGGGACAAAAGTCCAAAGTGAAGTGTTTGTATGTAAAATTTGTAATTTTTGCTCCTGTAAATTGGGTGCTTGTTCTTTTGCATTTGCAACATATATACTGCTGTTTATATCTAAGATGTGAAGAGTTTTTCCAAAAGATATTTCCAAAGAGAAGGTTTCAAACAATTTTGAATGCCTGTAAATCTCACAGACTCAGTCTTTAGACAGAGTTTGGCAACTCTAGAAAATGAAAGTTGGAAAACATTCCCTTCTGTATTTAAAAAACTTGAATTCATCAAGTAGAAAATAGGTGAGAAGTGAATAAACACTCAAATTAAAGATGGTCAGGAATTAATGGGTTATATCTAATTTTGAAAGTAATTCTTTAGGGAATAGATTGTTTTGCAATATTTTTGCAGATTAAATGCAAAAGACCTATCTGTGAACCCCAGTGACTTTGGAGTAAAATGCTGTTGAACTGGGACTAGTTCAGAAAGTCTTCTGGTATCTCAGAGTTTGGTGGTTTTGCTTGGTAGTTCTTGAGTTTTTGCATTTTCAAAATGCAGTCTTATGGTCAGCATCATGAATCATTATAGAAATGCAAATCTGAGCCCTGACATACCACTTCACACCTACCAGGATGACTATAATTAAAAAAGGAAAATAAACGTTAGCAAGGATGTGGAGATTGAAATCTGTGTGCATTGCTGATAGGAGTGCAGCCGCTAGGGAAAACAGTTTCCATGCAAGGCAGTTTCTCAGAATCTAAACATAGAATTACCACATGACCTAGTGATTTCACTCTATATACCCAAGGGGACTGAAAACAGGGATTCGAACAGATACTTGCCTGCCGATTTTCATTGTTGGCTGTATTTTCAATAGCCAAGAGGTAGAAACAACCCAAATGTCTATCAACAGACGAATGGATGAATAGAATGTGACACTATGGGACACCTGGGCGGCTTAGTCAGGTAAGCATCCGACTCTTGATTTTGGCTCAGATCCGATCTCAGGGTTGTGAGACTGAGCCCTGTGTTGTGCTCTGCACTTAAGCATGGAGTCTGTTGGTCCTTCTCCCTCTGCTCCTGCCCCCCGCACCCGCTCACTCTTGCTCTCTCAAATAAACAAATACAGAAAATCACTTAAAAAAGAGGCATATATGTACAATGAAATATTATTCAGCCATAATAAGGAAGGAAATTCTGACACGTGCTACAACATGAATGATTCTAGAAAACATGATGCTAGGTGAAATAAGCTGGATGCAAAAGGACAGATATTGTATGATTCCACTTATATAAAATATCTAGAAGAGGCAAATACATACAGATAGAAAGTAGGTTAAGGGCTACTAGGACCTGGGATGAGGGAGAATGGGAGAATTATCATACTTTATTTTTTTAAGTAGGCTCCACTTCCAACAGTGGGGCTTGAATGTACAACCCTAAGATCAAGAGTCACATGCTCTATGAACTGAGCCAGCCAGATGCCCCTGTGAGTGGGAGAATTATTGCTTAAGAGTTAAAAAGTTTCTTGCTTTTTTTAAAAGATTTTATTTATTTATTCATGAGAAACACAGAGAGGCAGAGACACAGGCAGAAGGAGAAGCAGGCTCCTTGCGGGGAGCCCGATGTGGGACTCAATCCCAGGACCCTGGGATCATGACCTGAGCCGAAGGCAAATGCTCAACCACTTAGCCACTCAGGTACCCCAAGTTATAAAGTTTTTATTTGGGCAGATGAAAAATGCTTTGGACAAAGTGGTGATGGTCGCACACCACTGTAAATGTAACTAACATCACTGGATTGTGCACTTTAATATGGTTAAATTGGCAAACTTTATGTTATATGTATTTCACTACAATTAAAAAATTTTAATAATGCAATATACCAAAAAATTGAATCGTAGACTTTACATGGACAAATTGTATGGTATGTGAATTGTATCTGAATCAAGATGTTAAAAAGTTTTGCAATCATGGGAGGAGTACTGGATAAAGACATATGGATTCTGATTTGATTTCTGGCTCACCTAACTTCATTTTATGGGATAAGCTTCTGACATGTCTACTTTCAGGTTTGATTAGATGTTCTTTTTATATGCTTTCCTGCTCTCATACTCACTGACTCTGTGATAGTAAGGTGGGTAGTTTGGGTGGGTTAGGTTGGTTCTCTGCTGAAACATTTTCCTCCAATAGTAAAAATGACAGAAATCCTAAATACAGTGCAAGTGGGGCTGTAGACTTTGGAATCCAAGGGTTGCAGAATTACCATAAATTTGGGAGCAAAGTGAATGGGTCATACTAGAAGAGCATGTGTTTACTTAAAGAGGTTGCTTTTCAAAGACTCTATATTTTCTTAAGAAAACATTTTTGAGCATATATTCGTAACTCTGTACTCATCTTCTTCTTATGGATATAAACATTTTTCAGGATTAAAAACTTTCTAAAGTTTGGAGTATTTTAGAATTATTTTAATATATGTTCAATCCTCTGCTTTCTCATAGATATGCAATTATGTTTTATTTAAATATGCTCTTTTTTGTGAGTATTGATTTTGAGTCTGAAATGAAGAGGGTATTACTCTACTTTCACTTATTCTGTCTAGAATGCCCTTCTTTGCAGGAATCAGACTTCATCTGTCCTTCAAGATATATTTTTGATGCCCTTTTTTCCCCCCATGAAACTCTGACCTTCTTGTACTTGGCATACATTGAAGGCAAGCTCAGGAGTCTGTGGGACCTGGTTCTGTCTGTGACTGTCACTTGCGCAGTAGGTGATGCTGGGCAATTCATTTAGCTTTTGTCCCCGGATTTCAGGCTTCTTAGTTGATAAGTAAAGTTGTTTTCCTCTTGTCACTTCACCCACCTTCACATCTCCCAAAGAGACCATTGAATTGTTTTTTGCTTTTTATAAAGTGAAGTCAGAAAGACTGTTGCAAATGCAGTTTTTACCCTTAATAACTTCAAAGTGTATGTAAATACGATAAACTTACGAAGATAAATTTGAAATGCTAATCATCTAAACTCCACATATACTTAGGTAGTTTTGACAATTTTGAAAAGCACATTTTAAAGTTCTTTTTTTTTTTTTTCCAGGCCCTCTGGGATTGTCAGATTTTGAAACAAATTTGGAGTTTATACACTCTAATTGAGAGCAGTCTGTCTCCTCTTGTCTCTGTGTCTTTGACTACATATTTGTAACATTTGGCAGATTAGTACATAATATTTACATATTTCTATGTGCCATTTTAATGCATGTTGTTTCAGTAAATGAATTGGTGGCATTCAGAGGCCAACCAAATGGGTACAAGACAAGAGAGGAGAATGATCTCATTAAGCTGTGGTAGTAGGTTTCATTGGGTTTGATTAAATACAGTAGCCAGAAAAAGAAGAAGTGGGAGTATCATCTGAAATGCTGTCATTGCTTCTGAAATAATCTCTTTTGCTAATGAGAAACTGGCTTTCTAGGGTGAGTTGCATTTCATGAGAGACTTTAATAAAGCCAATCCAAGTTTTAAATCATCCAACAAGACAAATCTTTTTTTGGCTTAAAGTATAGGGACTTTTTCTCTGAATAGTTGTATTCTATGGAACTCAGATTATTGCCAACCAATTAGACATTCTTCAGTTGTTTTGAAAGATGTAGAGCCGAGTAATGCTTTCTCTCTAATAGTGGTTCAGTTTTAAAGGTAGTATACATGTTCTTAGGACTAGTAACTTTCCATAAGGGAAACAGGTCCTAATTTCTCTACTACATTTCCAGTATAGGATTTAAATTGAGATTTGTTGCTATGTTCTGGTGAAAGAATTTTTGTATGCATTTGAGCTGGTGAAGTGAAAAATATTGCAAGCCGATTTCCTGGAAGATTTATCAGGCAGTTTTGTTGATGTTTCTTGCTTCACTTCTCTTACCCATCACAGAAATAAAATTCCAGACGAGACAGCAGCAGAGGCCCTTGGATCTGTGTGAGCATGCCAAAAGCATTTTAAGAGGAGCAAAATATTTAGGGGAAGAATTTGGAAAATCAGCCTTAAGGGATTTAACACATTTTTCTTCTCCTAATTCAGTCCCGTGTTTGTCCCCCTAATGGAGAAAGGTCATTAATGGAATAAGGTTTGCTAACTAAGCCCTGAAAGGCTTTCAGAAACTAAAGGGTTTTTCTAAAATCCAAATCTAAAGAAAATGCTTATTTGGAAACTGGAATGAATACATTTAAAGTGTAAATTATAGTAACTTATTTGTAGAAAATAATCCAATTATGTGTAAGATGGTGTTTTCTGCACATTTTTATTTTGGGGAAATTAAATGACAGATTGGCTTGATAATGGAGAGCTGGAATGACTTTGAGACTTTTGAAGTTCTCTATAAATTTCTAGGAAGGGCAGAATGATTGATCAGAATTGCATGACTAAGATTTTTAGTTGTTTTCCCACCACTTAGCTATCATATTTTCACCTTCCCGAAACAGGACCTGGGCCAGGGTTGTTACCTCAATTGTTGTGGTGCAGAGGGCAGTTTTCTATTAGTAAGTGTTCCAGATTTGTTACATTTTAATCTCATAATTGAAAAGCCACAGGCTAATTCCAGTTCTTTTACTAAATTCCTCTGTGTGTGTGTATGTGTGTGTGTGTGTGTAATTGAACAAAAGGAAATGTGAACTAAAACTTTATCGAAATATGAACTCTCCTCCCTCTTTTTTTTAACTGTATCAGGAAAATGAATACAGGGAATGTTTATAAATTTGGGGGTATTTTTGAAATATTTGGATGTTGGACAACTTATCTTTAAAATCTCATACTTTATTTCATATTGGTTACATAAATTCATATTCAAACTTTGATTTGACCCCAAAAGAACTAATATTATTATAGAAACATTAAGTTTTATAAACATCTCTGTATGGCAGAAATCTGTTTGTAGACCTTTTTTTATGTGTTCAGTTGAAAAACCTTACTTATCATTTGGTAAGGTGCAGACACTCATTTCTTTGACCAGTCTACATCTGGAGAGGTACCTATGAATTATTAAATATTTTAATATGTTTTTGAAAATAAGGTTAAATACTCAGAAAAGATAAGAAAAAAGCAAAATTTATTAATATGAATCCCTAAGAATTTTTCCCATTTTTATGGTGATAAAATCTTTAAGATGTATGAATGTTATGAAATTAGGAAAATATACTATTTATGACCTTTATATGTATTTTTATTCATAGCATTATGGAATAATATGTATGGTAAAATTTACAAACATAAATTCTTTCTAAGGTTAATGGGACAAATAATTAGATTTTCTAAGAGCTCTGAAGACTGATATTTCATATTATATTCATATCGGTGGGGCTGTTTTAGTGCTCTCTGCAGGTTGATATATGTGACTGACATCTATTCTGTGTATAATCTCAGCTTCGTCCCTCTTAGGTGTGATTGCAAGGTGGGGACTCAAGAGTGTGTAACCAAGTCCTCTTGGTTAATAAATGGCAATGTGTGGCATTGATCGATGGTAGAAAGCCTGAAATCAGGTCTGATGCTGACTGCATTATCCTTTCTGAAGGGAAGGCCACCAGTACAGTTAACATCAAGACGGTTCTTAGACAACAGTTTTGCTTTTCATCCAATTGCCCCTTTTGTGTCTGAGTCAGTCTCTAGTTACCTTTATGGACATGTCAACATGCACTCTTCTGGAACTGCTGCCATTCTACTTATTTCAGGAATGACCTTTTAATCACAAACTCTCCTTCCAGAAGGGAGTTAAGGACCAAAGATATCACAAACTTGGGGAAGTGGTGGCTGAACTTCTAATTCTGCTGATAGAGATGAGCAAGGAGGTCTGTGTTGAAGGCAGCCCTTTGAAACTGATGCACAGAGAGCAGAGAGCACTTGGGCCTCTCTGTTATTATTTTGCTGTTGTGCTGTGGGAGGCAGCCTGGCAGGATGGATGGCACCGGGGCAGACAGTGTATTTATACACACCACACACACAGAACCTCAGCTTTCTGCACGATTCCAAATACTCCTGAGGCAGCTTTCAGAACCAGTTAGAGATTGTTAATGTGCTGTTTTGTAGGCTTTAAGCCAACAGTGACTCTTGCTGGTGGTAATTGAGAACTGGGGAGCTGCTGAAGAGGATACCATTAGAAGTAACAGGAAGGGTATAGTGGGTATTTATCTGCCATGTTTACACACATACTGTAGCAATAATTATAGCAATAAGGAAGAACTCAATGCCAGCTCTTTGCCAAATGTTTTCCACTCATATTCACTAATCCTCACAATGCCCTTGCAAGCTGGGTGTATTTATCTCTTTCGCAGATGAGAATCTGGGGTGACGAGGCATTGTAATGATTGACCCGAGGTCACAAGCTAAGTGGATTGGGGTGCGGTCTATTTTGTTCTAAAGCCTTTTTGTTCTTTTGGATTTAGCACATGGTTTCCTTGTACTTAACTAAATCATTCTGCCTATCTTCCAGAAGTTCAAGATGCTATAATTTTTAAAGTCGAATTTTACTGGCTGTGGCTTGGAGCATGAATTTATAATCAAAACCAAAGTTGATAATTTTTTTTAAACGACTCTGGTTTCTCCACTTGTAAAACCTGTAGATTATGTTTATAGCTCAGGATCATTAAAACCTCGTCCTGTCAGTTTTAGTACAGGAAAACAGGTTGTGGAATACCGTTATACTAGTTTTTGTTCTGGAGGGTATAGGACTTGTACGAAAAAGGAGGAAGATCGTGAGTTTCCTAGGTTTTTGTGGATAACTTTGATTTTTGTTTTGGACATGCTAACATCTCTCATGCTGAAATTTTAAACTGCAACAGGAAGTATGTGCAAGAGTGTGAAAGTGAGGTGCTAATTCTATCCCACACACGTAGATGTAATGGTTGACGGTAGCAGGCTGAGGCCCAGGACGGGGCTCCCTGGGGAAGGTGCCTGAGCTTCATGTTCTATCTGAGCTTCAAGAACTACTAGTAGGACTACTATTTTAAACTCTCCATGATGGGGATGATTGTATTTAGAATCCTTCCCAAAGGTACAGACTTTCATACTTTTTCCCTTCTCTCCCTTTCCCTCCCACAGATGAACACAATGACGTGCAGAAGAAAACCTTTACCAAATGGATCAATGCGCGATTTTCAAAGGTAATGGAGACTTTATTTTCTTTTTCTTCTTTTTTTTTTTTAAAGATTTTATTTATTTATTCATGAGAGACATAGAGAGAGAGGCAGAGACACAGGCAGAGGGACAAGCAGGTTCAATGCAGGGAGCCTGATGTGGGACTCGATCCCCAAACTCGGGATCACTCCCTGAGCCAAAGGCAGATGCCCAACTGCTGAGCCACCCCCAGGAGTCCTGGTAATGGAGACTTTCAAACACTTTATGATGATCCAGTTTTCTCTTTCTGACTGATGGAGCTTGTTTGGAAGTGCAGTGAATTTTCCCATGGCAGGTAACCTAGCAGAAATCTTCTGAGTGTGCAGATACATTTATACTTTTTAGAAATTCTCAAATATGTTTAAGTGGAAATCCTGGTACAAACCGTTCATGGTATAAACAGCTTTTAATTTTTACCTGGCATTCTCCAGATAAACAACAGTTGGCTGCTTTTGACTCTGTGAATCCTGGGTACATTTAAGAAGTGAATATATCACTAGGCAAATTTGGTGTTCCCGTAGCTAGATAGATGATGATTTCACTTTGCCTGGTTAAAATCAAAGTTATACAGGCAGCCTTTCTACCCCATGCAGAAATGTTTAGGCATTTTCTTACCTGTGGATTTGGCTAATAATGTTAATCTGCATTGTGGTTCTATTTTTTGTGCACTTCCTCACTTCTTTCTCCAAGGATCTAATCTCTCTCAGCATTTCTAAACCACTTGGAACGTAATCAGTGTTTTGAGCAATATTCTTTTTAGGGGCAGGGAAAACCAAAAGAGTAATTGGCGGGGCTATTTTCAGACTTGTTCTTATATAATTATCCATTGGTTATTGACATTGGAATTTGGTTCTTTACGTTTGAAGTGGGAGGAAGATTTTTAGGACTCCATGATAGAAAGAGGAGAAATAAAGTTTTCTTGGAGAAATATCATCGTAGTCTTTTAAATAGCATGAACGCTACTTAAATTAAGAGTTATTTTTTTCAAAAGTTTCTGTTTGGGAAGGTTGCAAAGGTCAGGAAAATAAACATCAGTATTTCTTTGAGGCAACCTGAGAATGTTTTAGGATTACTTTGATTAGCAGCACAGTTTAAAAATTGCTTCATATCCCAGTATTTACATATGATTATTTGATTGCAGTGTTTTCTTAGGTTTTGCACGTTTTTGTGGAGGGATGTTTTATCTTGCCTCTAAGAATGTTAGGAATGTGAAAACTGACCTTGACAGAAGGGTAAAAAATATAGAAGTGCTTGCATAATTGGTGGTTTTATGTGTAGGATTTATTCTAGAGCAGATATAGGTATTTCTGGGGAAATTTTAATTTTTTTTAAAATATTTTATTTATTTCTTCTGAGAGGCACACACAGAGAGGCAGAGACATAGGCAGAGGGAGAAGCAGATTCCATGCAGGGAGCCCAATGTGGGACTGGATCCTGGGACTCTGGGATCACATCCTGAGGCAAAGGCAGACGCTCAACCACTGAGCCACCCAGGTGTCTCTTAATTTGTTTTATTTTAGAGGCACAGGTAACATCTGGGTTCTTTGGATTTGACATTATGTAAAACTTTTGAAGTATTCATCTGCACGTGACCATATTCTGTGCAACATAGTTATAGCAACTGAAAGAGTCTGGATATGAGATGTTTTATTCCCAGTGTTTTCTTTTCTTTTCTTTTCTTTTCTTTTCTTTTCTTTTCTTTTCTTTTCTTTTCTTTTCTTTTCTTTTCTTTTTTTTAAGATTTTATTTATTTATTCATGATACACACAGAGAGAGAGAGAGAGAGACAGAGACAGAGAGAGACAGATAGAGAGGCAGAAACACAGGCAGAGGGAGAAGCAGGCTCTATGCAGGGAGCCTGACGTGGGACTCAATATCCCATCTCCAGGATCAGGCCCCTGGACTGGAGGCGGCGCCAAACCACTGAGTCACCCAGGCTGCCCTATCCCAGTGTTTTTATGAGTGCTGAGATGTGTTAAGATTATCCCTCCTGATTTTTATTGAGGAGGATATGGTTATTTCTAGGTAGAGCAAATTAAACAGACCTACGTTTTAGCAGCTCAATTTAGTTTTGGGGGGAAGAATTGCCTTAGAACTCCTGTTAAAGATCATTTGGGGGCAGCCCGGGTGGCTCAGTGGTTTAGCGCCACCTTCAGTCCAGGGCGTGATCCTGGAGACCTGGGATTGACTTACACTTCGGGCTCCCTGAATGGAGCCTGCTTTTCCCTCTGCCTGTCTCTCTCTCTCTCTCTCTCTCTCTCTCTCTCTCTGTGTGTCTATGAATAAATAAATAAAAGCTTAAAAAAAAAGATCATTTGGGGAGTGCCTGGGTGGCTCAGTGGTGGCTCAGATCATTTGGAAGCATCATAATCTTGGTAGATCTATGTTTGAGGGACATTTTAAACTGAGTCAATGACTTTTACCCGTGTTTATGAGAATGGAGAGAAGTAGTGCCATAGGTCAAGGAAAGGTGGAGACAACTGAGAAGGAATAATTGAAAATGTTTATCAGTATTACCATGAATTTGGCTCAGACAAGATAGCACCTTGACAGTCTGTGACAGACTGTTGAACTGGAGCATCAGCCAGTAGGTCTGCTTCATCTCCAGGTCCAGAACCTTGTCCTGATGGATGCAAGCCTGGCGCCAAAGCTTTAGCTCATACCCAGCATGGCTGAAGTACTTCCTTTGTTGAGCTTTAAAAATATCCTCACTACAGTTACTTCTTTTCCATTGGATGGTTCCCAGTGTCTGTTGATGATTTGGTCACGTACCTGAATTCTCTCAAGAAATAGCTTGGTATCAGATAAGCATCCGACTCTTGATTTTGGCTCAAGTCATGATCTCAGGGTTGTGAGATTGAGCACTGTGTTGGGCTAAGTGCTCAGCAGGGAGTTTGCTTGGGATTCTCTCTCTCTCTCTCTCTGTCCTCCCCTCTGCTCACTTTCACACTCTCTCTCTCTCTCTCAAATAAATAAATAAATAAATAAATAAATAAATAAATAAATAAATACATCTTTTTTTAATGACAACTTTGTCTTTTTGTTTTTTTTTTAAGATTTTATTTATTTATTTGTGAGAGACACACAGAGAGAGGCAGAGACGTAGGCAGAGGGAGAAGCAGGCTCCCTACGGGGAGTCCCGTTTGGGACTTGATCCCAAGACGCCAGGATCGTGCCCTGAGTCAAAGGCGGATGCTCAACCACTGAGCCACCCAGGCATCCCAATAAATAAAGAAATCTTAAAAAAGAAAAAAAAAAGAAATAGCTCAGTATTTATTGCTGGTTATTAACATCTTTAAAAAGACCTCAGATAACACCAAGTCCAGTACTACCAGGATAGTTTACTTAATGAACTTGATACTTAAATTTGTACATTTGTAATGTACATATTCTTCTGTTAAATGAAGTGAGGGTTTTAAGTCCCATGTAAATTATTTGCCCCAGGAAGCTTGTAATCACTGTGAAAAGACCAGGTAATATTATCATTTTTAACATTTTTAACATTTTAACAGTTCCAGTTATGTAAACTGACACAGAAGCTAAAAGCTTATTTTGTTTGGAGAAAAAGTATCAAAAGTAGAACTGACCCTGGAAACATTTCCTTTCAGATCCTTTTAGTAAGAAATCAAAGTAGAAGGAAAATTTGATGGTTCTAGAACACACTTATCAAAGAAATTATGACTATTTGGATATAAAGAGATGGAGGAGGGTTCATGGCAGTGACATTGAACTTCATCCACATTTTTTCTTTTCTTTCCTCTGGCTGTCTTAAATCCATAAATCAGATTGCTTCCACACTGGTGACCAGGAAAGAGAATACATATTTCTATGCTGGGAGATTTCCATAGATTCCCTATACAGCTTAATTCTACTCAGCTGGGAAAAGGTAGTTTTTGGGCTTGGTGCCAGTAGGTAATCCAGAGGCTAGCACGAGAAAAAAAAAATCCTGGTGAAGAGAATGAATTTGATTTCATTTATTTTTTTTACCCATGTCTTTTGGTATATTGTGGTAGAGTTTAAAATAGAATTATTGATTGAGTCTGATGCTTCCCTGCAGCATGAGTCCCTCCCCAGAGCATTTGGGCCCTTGTGCTGAAAAATGCCGATAGGTACGGATGGCATCTTTCATGATTAGGAATTTATTTTGAATTCCATCCCTGGGCATTTATTGGGGGTTCCCTCCCCAGTACATTGCAATCAAACAGCAAATCTTGTTGATTCCACTACCTGTGTATATTCAAAATGTTTATTTCCCTCCCTCTTTTCTGACACCTCCTTTTGACAAGATGCTATTATCTGAGATAGGAAAAAATGTGAAAGACTTTAAGATAGGCAAAAAGATTAGTGAGAATTCTGTCAAACTCAGACCTCTGGGTTATTGGCATTCTCTTATCTTTGAGCAGCTCTACAACTTTGAGAGTTTTAGAAAACAGATAATAATGCAAATGATTCTTATCCATAAAATGCAAAGTAGGTGGAGTGCAATTGATTGCTGTCCCTTGGCTAGACCTATTTTTGCATCTGTTGTAAATTTATTTCTGCTTTCCTTTATTGCATATAAACATGTTGTGTTTTGAATTCTCCTTTGGACCGGTTTAACACCTCACTGGTTCTCTTGTCAATTAATAAGTTAAAGTCACATGTGTATGAGAGTCAGGATTTTACTGCCCTTTTTTTTTTACTGAAAATTATCCCTGAAGACGTGGACCACTGTGATAATCTACCAGCTGGTTCTGTCATGCCATGCTTCCCCTTACCTATTCTTTTCTACTTTCTACAGAGTAGCCGGAGTGATCTTAAAGTGTAAGTCTCAATAACCTTTCTCTTCAGTTAAATCTTTCAGTGACTGCCCACTGTTCAGGCTTTTAAGGCTCTAAATTGTTGCCACCTCCAATCCACTCCTGATTGCATTTTGCTTTTACTCTTATTCCCTCTTGGTGCTCTAGCCATCACGATGAGCCTACTCATGGCTTCTACCCTTGCTCCTTCTTCCGTCTTTTCTTGGCCAACTCCTTCTCTTTCTTGCCTGAGCTTAAATGTCATTTCCCCAAGATACCTTTTCTGAGCTCCCAGACTAGGGTAAGATATGCATATGCTCTATACTCCATACTCCTAATGCATTATCTGCTGATGCACTTATCAGAATTGTACTTGAAATATTTGCACCTGAAAATATTTGTCTCTCCTCTCCTAAACAGTGGGATGCTCCATGAGTGCAAGGATTGTTTATTTTGTTCATTGGCACCACTTCTGGCATTTAGGAGGCCCCCAGTGAGCATTTATAGACTTGATAGATTAGTGAATGATAGTGACAGAAACATATTTAAGTTCCTTATACTTTATATCTATAAACCAGTTGGAAGTGGTTATATTGGAAAGAGGTAGGAGTAAAGAATTGAGTGCAAAATGGCATAAATGGTGTTACTTCATGGATATGAATACGTTTTGGGAAAAGTTTTCAATTAGCAATAATTGCGCCTCGGATAAACTTCATTGGCTACGATACTGCCACTGTGCAAAGCTATATATGAATATGTTTTGCTGCATTACTTACAAAAAATGAACAAACAAGTCTAACTATGCAATTTCCCTATTTACCTGTTTATTTGGAGTTGCATTGGAAAGATTGTTAAATCACCTTTTGGATTTAATTCATGATTCTCACATTCGCTGCATAGGATTCTTCAAGTAGGATCCTCCTATTAAATTTGGTGTTGAAAAATGAGATTTAAAAGTTAAAATTGGCTCAATTCACTCCTGGATAAGGGATTGTTGAAGCACTTGAGAATATTCAGTAATACGGATCTAAAACCATTTTTGATTTTTCACTATATCAAGAAAAATGATAGCTAAGACAGCATTCACTATAAATATATATTCTTTTTGCTGCAAATTCTTGTTAATATTTATAGAAATATGCTTTGGAGTTTGGGAATTCTGAGAAGTCACCCAGTGTAGAATAACTTATGGTTGCTGGATTTTAAAAAGTTATGAAGAGCTCAGAGAAAGTGATTATCTAAAGGTGCTAAGAGTTAGGAAATTTAACACTTATTCCTGGATGTGCTGCTCATTTATTTATGACCTCAGGCAAATTATTAGCCAATTTTTCCAGGTCACTTGATTTTTATTCCTTTAGCTATAAAGCACACTTGATCATAATTACTCCTCATATTGCTAAGAGATATTGAGGCATTATTATGAAACATTATGGAAGATTATAATTACTTAGGAATGCTAAGTTAGGACCCTGTCAGGTAAACCCCACCTTGGGGTATCCCTGGTCTGTGCTACACATATATTTTAAAACAGAAATTGCAAAAAAAAAGCATTGGCTCATTAAACCCACTTTATTCCATTGTCTGGTGGGTAAAGCTTGAGTGTTTGGTTCCCTCTCATTTTTGAGAGTGTCTGGTTTCTTAGTGGGCTGGTCTCCCAAGGGAGGCAGCGATGGCCTCATTGCTTCACTGTTGGGAACTTTCTTCTGACTCCCAGCCTGCATTTTCTTTGGCTGACTTTCAGAGGTGCTCATCTGGCAGAGCTGAGATGTACAAATTGCAGAAGCTCTTTTATCAGTTTGGTGAGGCGATTCTCAAAAGAGGTTTAACAAATAAAGGTTAGGTAGAGAATGTGCAAACTGAAAAATGCTGAACTTCAGTTTGGGCAGATTTCTGCCTTTCTCTTTTTGAAGACAAAGATGAGCCAAGTTTTCATATAAATTACTAAATTCCAAACTTGAAATTTGAATTGATGGAGCAGAAAAGGAAATCTATGAAGCCTTTTTTTTTTTTTTTAAGAAAAAAAATAGATTTCAATGTGGAGAGCTATTCAAAGGTGTTCCTTTTGGAGACAGTAGGACAGTGCTTGTAGTGTCTCATTGTTTTCTTCTCTTTTTACATTGGAAGTTGATGGTCCCGAAAATGAGAGCAGAAGATGTGTAGGGAGCTTTGTGGAAGATGGGGCAAGAAAAGCAGCCTGTAGATGTTCATCCTTCCTTTTAGTCTTGTGAAGGAGACAGCACAGGCTTCCTGTGTGACAATCTGTAGCATTCACAGTAGAGATTTGAGCTTTGAGAGTTACACATTGGGTCCACTGTTGATTTATTTTCATGAACATGAGGACAGCAACTCAACTAATTGTTTTAGACACTGTTAACTGTGAAGCTGATTCCTTAAGAAGTTTCAGTGTATGTTTTCTCACCATTACCCCTAAAAAGCAAACAATAAAATGCACTCTGCATTCCTAAACAGTTCCAAGCTATGTTTTGGCTACATTCTGTAAATTTGGTTCTGTTGTTATTGTTTGTTTTCATTCAATTTGATTTCTTTTGTTTGTATTGGTTCCAAATATTATACTTGCAAAATAATTTTCATCTGGTTACTGTGGTTACAGTAAAAAAAATTAATATGCTGTGTTTTGTACGTATTGAGTACTTAATAAATGATTTTGACTGAGCCTATTAGTAGTTGTAATTGTTAAGCAAATTTGATAGTATTTGCTGAGTTTTGTAACTAAGGGTCAGTTTTGAGATTGACCTGCTGAGGGGAAATGCCTTTTCACCTTCTCCCTTCAAAGGGGTGAACAGAGCCAACCTGTACCTTGATTTTCCATTCAGCCTGAGCGACCCTACAGTCCCACATTCAGAAATGGGCTCTGGTTGCTGCAGGGGTGGTAAGCCTAAGCCAGTATGGATCAGTGAGCTGTAAGGACAGCATTGTTGAAGAGGTGACAGTTTTGGGGGAAAGAAGCTTTTTCAGTTAAACAGAGCCAGGAGACAGTAGACCCATTTTCAGCTGTACCTAACCTTAGGAATCCTTTAGCTCCAATTGCTACATGTGGTAGTCACCTGCCAACCATGAGTGGAGCCAGATTGGTTGGGGAAGTGGGAGAGTTGATGCTGTTAGTTTTGTTTTTATCATCTGTTGCAGAAATAAAAAAAAAATCCTGCCAATAAAAAAAACCTCTATTTGATAGACTACAGAGCAAACATAATTTATTATTATTGAGTGTTACTATGAGATTGGGTGAATGCAAACAGAATGTCTGGACAGAACTTCACACAAATATGCAGTGAAGTCGAAGAAAGAATGATGAACACTTATCTCTTGGAGAGAACAAGTGGATGTACCTTGCCTGGGTCTCTTGTGTATTTTCTCTTGGGAGACTCCAGAGTTACTCTGAAGTCTTTGCTATCTTGAATTAGAAAGCTGGAGTTGGGAGTTTATTTAACTCCTGACCAAAAAGTTGGTCCTGTTGTGTTTTTAAGGAGAGACCGTAAGGGGAAAGAAAGGGCAGGGCAGCTGCCTCTCCTTTATTAAATACAGTGTCATTTTATTTACCTTAATATTATCATTATCAGTATCATAATGAATGCCTTGCGGTGGCCCCATGGTAGCCTATCTTTTGAGGAACAGCACTTTCCAAACATTTCCACTGCTTTGCCAGTTGTACATATATGGAATGAGCTGTATTGTTACAGACCTTGCCTGGTAGGCAAGTGGGACGGGTTTATTCAGCCTGTAGACCTCACCTGGTTGTTTGTTCCTGGATAATGCAATTGGCCCTGCCTCTGGCTGCCAGCTGTGTGAGCTTCATGTGCGGTTACTTATCATCTGGATTTATCAGCCCTATCGCAGTTACTTCGCTTACCCAAAATCAAGGTAAAACTTTTTACATGCTGTACGACTTTTGATTCTCAGAAAGATACTATTCGGTTCTACTTGCGTTTTACAGTATTTTTTTTTTTTAAGGAATCATTGATTTGATTCCTATGTGAATAGTGCATAAATCATTGCTCTGTAATGTGTTGCTAGTGTGATGACCTGAGCCATGTTTCTCCAGTTACTCTCCTTCCTTTTCTTTCCTCCCTCCCTCCTAGCTCCAAGCAAGCTTCTAAATGGCATCGTTTTCAGTTCTTAAGAACTTGTGCTGACCACCTTGAATTCTTAAAAAGAATGGCCGAGAGCCACATGCTCACTGGTTCTTTGACTGTAGCAATCTTGCTGGCTTTCCTTTGGAAGGTATTTAAAGACCTCCTTAGGCATTTCATTGCACTCATTTTGCTATCACTCTTCCGGTGGAAAAGAAATGCTGCTTTCATGCTTTCCCTATGGGGTGGAATCATAAAATGGTTACTGACCATCAGAGGTCTTCATTTCATTGGTGAAGCTATAACTTTATAATTGTGATGAGCCTAATTTTATCAGTTTGCTTATTTAATCTTGGCTAGAGATACTATTGTTTGTTGTAATCTGTTACTTATTTTATGCAATAAAACATATTACAAAAAATCAGATAGAATAAATCCAAAGAAAATATTCTTCAACTACATTTAATCCCAACACCACGAGAAAAAGCATAACATTTTTGTTACAAAAACTTAAAAAAATACATTCATACATAAATACATTCATACATAAACATAATTAACCAAAATGGCATTGTTCATGGTGCTTACTGATAGATTTACTGACTCTTTAAAAAATGAAGTATTACAAGAGCTAAAAGGATGCTACATTTGCATCAGTGCTAAGATTTGGGATTCATAAATGAAAGATTCTGTTTTTAAAAATATTAAAAGAAATGTTAAGTTAAATTGCTTTTTTCTTTTGATTTTTGAAAATAACCAACCCTTTGCCAAAAACAATCAAAAAGAATAAAAGAGAGGGATGCTAAAGCTTATAATATGTTATCAGAGGCTGGGGACATTGGCTTAATCTCAGATGAATCTGAGAAGAATGCAAATATGTCATGGTATATATGATATATATGCTATATAGTATATGTTTAATATATGTATATGCCATTTATATCCAAGAATACGATACACACGTGTGCGGGTGCGCGCGTGCACACAAACACACACACACACACACACACACACACACACACAGTAAACAGTGGGAATAGTAACTGAATTGCATTGGCTGCCTCAAATCCTATTTTGAGAATAGAGCATAAACAAATAACGAAATAGCTCAACAGTGTCAAAGAGCCCAAATTTATTATTTGTTTCTAAGATACCATATGAGATGTTAGTTGTGAAAGCATTTAAAAACTTTTGTTTTCACTCATCTTATTATGCTCAGTTGTAACTTAATTATTTATAATGAGATTAGGTAAATCATAGGACAGATTCTGTCTGTGTACTGTATCTGTCGGTACAGATTTGGCAGAAGCACACTAGCTCACGAGTCCCTCTTAATGTGCTCAGCATGCTGTGTTGATACTGGTTTTGTTTACGTCTGCATTCTGAGGGCCTTGAAAGCAAGCCCTGCATTTGTCAGCCTCGGGTGGTCAGTGTCAACCCAGCACCCCAGAGAGAAGGCACTGATCAGTCTTCCAGATGGAAAATCCAAGTTTCAATTCTATCTCTGGTTGATT
This sequence comes from Canis lupus dingo, assembly GCF_003254725.2. Classification (NCBI taxonomy): domain Eukaryota; kingdom Metazoa; phylum Chordata; class Mammalia; order Carnivora; family Canidae; genus Canis; species Canis lupus. The sequence goes on from NC_064243.1 coordinate 35,830,252, forward strand.
GGTTGTTGATATACATAATTAGCACTTTTGCCCTTTTAAGAACTCCAAACTGCACTTCCTAAATTTTACTTTCTTATTCAATCTTCTGCAGATTTTTTAAAATTTCTTTTAGCACTAGTGCTGTTGCTGAAAAACTTGGTCTCTGTGACGGAAATAACTGTGATTTGGGAGTATCGAAGAAGGAGGAAAAAAAGACAGTGTCAGATTAGAGACAGGGTGGGGACCTGAACCCAGAGGATCTTTTACTTGGAGTTTGGATAGTCTTTACCTTTCATGGGAGTCCTTTGCCTATAATTAGAGTTATTCTAGCTCTTCTGCAGAAGCAAAGGGATCATTTAGGCTAGTCCTGCAGGAGCCATGATGACAAGGGGAAGTGGTTACGTTTGAAATGTGTGTTTGGAGGTAGAAACATGAGGTGGGGAGTGAGTGGGGAAAAAAAAAGGATATGAAGCAACTACTTTGTGTTTTGGTTTGAGCCATTAATGACTGCTGGTGTTTTGTATTAAGTCATGTTCTCTAGTCTTCGGATGGTGTGATGTCTGTGTGTGTGTGCATGTGTGTGTCTGTCCTTTCCACAGAGTTTGTCAATTCCTCAGAGGACTCACTGTTGAATAAACTTACATCTCACCTCTGTGTGGTTATGTCCTGCATGGAGATGATCTGGTATGGCTGTGGACACAATTTGTTGATAGGCACCATGTTTTCGGAAACTACAAATATCAGGAGATTACACAGATAAATAGAGATTTCCAGATTCTATCTATCTATCTATCTATTTATTTATTTATTTATTTATTTATTTATTTATTTATTTATGATAGTCACAGAGAGAGAGAGAGGCAGAGACATAGGCAGAGGGAGAAGCAGGCTCCATGCACCGGGAGCCCGATGTGGGATTCGATCCCGGGTCTCCAGGATCGCGCCCTGGGCCAAAAGCAGGCGCCAAACCGCTGCACCATCCAGGGATCCCGAGATTTCCAGATTCTTTTGAAAAACCAGAAGTCTTGCCAACAATGAGCTGGGATTCCTGCATGGCTGCCGGTGGCTGGAAGTGAGCTTGGCTGTTACTGCCAGCCTTTGGGCTGATTTCTCTGGGTGTGATAGAGCCCATCGGGTTTGCTTCATGCAGTTGTCCTGTCACATATTGCCATCAGTATTCTCTGCCGCTGCCCTCCAGCAGACCCTGGCTGCTCCTCATGCATTGTGATGACAGTTTGCTTCTATCCTCTGACACTCTTAAATCCAGAAGCTTCTGTGTCCCAGCTGCTGGTATTAATGCTGGTCCCTCTTGTCATAATGGTGGGGTTAAAGCTAGTGTCAGGAGAGTGCACAGAAGTACAGGGCAAGAGGGTTGGAGGAGGAAGTTGCCAGTGCTAGTTACTTGCAGCATCTGTCATCTGGACCCATATCATGTTGCTTTTTCAATTTTTTAAGGTTAAATGTGACCCACAACTTATCTATATTCCAAGTCCAAGATTGTTCATTTGTACTATTTTGTGTTTATTGGAAAACTGTGAGAACCCTCTCTTGTGAATAAAGAGGGTGGCCTGAACTTGGCATTTCTGCAGGGCCAAGCACAAAGGGGGTATTTACCAGATATTTGTCTGATTGAATTATTAAACTGTATTTTCTCTGTCAGAGAAGTCTCTGCAAATATGTCTTTGCAAAAAAATTAAAAATCTAAATAAGAGATTGACTGTCAGGATGAATCAGTTTTTAATTTTATTCAATGATGACCTCTGACATTTCCAAACAGTTTCCAGGGTGGGCCCCATGTTAAAGCTGTGTGCTTGGGAAAAAAAACTGTCTTCATTTTGAGTTCATTTAAATCTGATATATATTTTGTTGCTTTCTTTGGGAAGTCATTAAATATAACTTCCTGTATTCTATCCCTGATCAATTAAGTATTTTCTTCCTTGTATGTCACACTCTCATCCCCTTGTAATTTTATTGACAGCTTAGTACAAACTTTGAGAATATGCATTTGGAACCAGATTCTGTAGCATTAGATCCTGGTTCTTCCCCTCTCACTTGTCACGTTACCTCTCTCGTTTCCCTACTTTTAAATGTTATTATCAAGAAATAATGAATACATGTAACTAATACATCTAAATCTCTCTAAATCTCTTAGAACATATCTAAGTGGTTGCTATTACTCTGCCTAAGAACATTTCATGTTTCCACTGCCTGGTTTTGTATGGTCCACAAGCTAGGAATGGTTTTGACATTTTTAGGTGGTTGCAAATAATAAAGAATAGAATTATTTCATGACACATGGATATTATATGAGATTTAAATTTCAGAGTCGACAAATAAGGTTTTATTGGAATATAGTCATCATTATGATTGGCTCATTTGTTTCTGTATTGTCTAGGCTGCTTTCATATGACAATAGGATTGAGTAGTTTTGATAGAGACCACCTGGCCAGCAATGCCTAAACTAGGCATTCTCTGGATCTTTACAACAGAAATTTTCCAACCTCACCTTATAGGGCACAGAGCACTGAATAATTGTATGTGCAGGTGTTACTGTCTTGGGTGATAAGTGGAACTTGCTCTTTGGCAGAGTCTGGTTCTTTCCATCTGTATATGGGACATTCCTAAGTTGTATTTGTCAGGAATACATAATATTTTGCAGTGACTGGCCATGTGTGTGGTGAGTTTGGGTATGTGTTTTCTGTGTAAGCTTTGAACCATGGTTTTGGGTTCGTAGGAGCCCAGGTACCTTTTTTTTACTTTGTCCAGTGAGGAGATTCACAGGCTGTGTTTTCCTCTCCTTGGCTATCCTGCAGGTGCAGTCCTTTTGAGGATTCTCAGTAGGAATATATACTGATAACACCATCACTGGCATGGAGTTAGAGAGTGTTGGAGAAAGGGACATAGCACAAAACACGTTTTTTTCCTGATTGCCATCAACATTCATCTGAAATTTGGAAACAAAATAAAGAAATTGTGTTGCTGTTACTGTAGGGTTTTGTTTGTTTAATGTTTTTAAAGAAAGTAAGGGCACTGGTTATACTGTGTGAATGATTGACTTCTAGAAGGACAGGACCCTGCCTGGGTCATGTTTGTTTCAACAGAATGCTCCGAGGGAGCCTTTCTTAAGGTTTGTTGCTCAGTAAACTAAGAACTAGACAAGCGAGAGAGGAAAAGAGTGTCTCATCTAGAGAAATTGATGCTACTTCTTAAGGCCTCCTACTTTGCCGTCCAACAAACAGTGGAACTTAGGGAAGAATCTAGTGAGTTTGCTGTTGAATTATGGCTTGTCTCATGGTACAGACCTATGGCACAGTGTGGTGTGCTCCAGTATTATCATGTTCATGGTTTTGGAATGGGATATATCTCTCCAGGTCAGCATATTAGTGAATTTGGGACTTAAAAGATCTTCCTCTTTGAATTGACACTAATGTGTACTCCAGCTCAGAATCGCTTTTACATTCTTGCCTGGGATGAAGTGCTTATTTGCTTTTTTCATCCCTTCAGATATTGTTGAAATTTTATGGCACATTTATGGCAGTAGAAACACTGAAGTTATACTCCTAAAATGAATGATAATATCAAACATTTATTGAACATCTGTCATTTTAGTTCTTAACAGATGAGCAAATAGATGTGGAAGGGCCAAGTAACTTGCCCAAAGTTACATGGCTCATGGCCATTCATAATTATTTGTTTTTTTTTTAAAGATTATATTTATTCATTCATGAGAGACATAGAGAGAGGCAGAGACATAGGCGGAGGGAGAAGCAGGCGGGGAGCTTGATGTGGGACTCGATCCCAGGACCCTGGGATCACGCCCTGAGCCGAAGGCAGATGCTCAACCACTGAGCCACCTAGTTGCCCATAATTATTTGTTGTATGGACTAATATTTATATTTATATTATGTTGGTTTATGTTTTTTTCATTTGTTTGAAAATGGATAGTGGACTTGAGAAGACATTATTTAGCAACACTTGTTATCAGTAATTTTTAAGATCCTTTTTATGCCTAGATATATCCCTCTTTGCTTCTTGCATGAGCTTTATCTATATTCTTGTCTTTTCACTCTCAGAGCAGAGTTATTCATCTGTCCCTGAAAGGGAATCTGATTATTTGGTGGTTAGTTCTCTAAAGTATATTCGGGTGGTTTAGAGAGAAGTAGAGGTAGTAGATGATGAGGGCCGTTTCTTCCCTTTGCTTTTACTGATGGCAGGTAGGATGTCTCAGTGTACAAAGAGCTCTTCCTTGCTCTGCCTCCTGAAGTATCACCTTCAGACCCTTAGGCCCTACCTCCCACATCATGCAAATCAGTTTTTATTATGATTGATGGACATAATCCATGTGTCCCTGACACCGTCACTGCTCACCAGAATGGCAGGTGGGACTAGAAAAGCAGCTTTGTTTCAGACACAAATAAGTCATAGTTTATTTTTTGACTGATTCTGTGGTGAAAACTTTACCCTACTTCTCCTCATGTAGAGCGTGTGAACTATCGAAAAGCCATGCTAGTCATCATTAGTTGACAATACTTTATACTGAATTAAAAATGTAAAAAATCAGGAGAAGAGAAAGAATGGAAAAGACTGAGTTTTAGGAAACCTCAGAATGGCTCCCTTTACCATCCTCCATTTCAAGCATGAGCTTGTGGGGAAGGGCCAGAGGGAGAGGGAGAAAATTTTCTCTCCAGCAGATTCCCCTGAACTTGGAGCCTGACACCAGCTCCATCTCAGGATTCCATGGCCCTGAGATCATGATCTGAACCAAGAATCAGAAGCTTAAACAATTGAGCCACCCAGGTGCCCCTATGTTTTTTTAAAGTGAAAAGTGAAGACGATGAAATAGTTGTCAGTTATAAAATATCTTTATAATTGACAGAACTAGAACTATTAATCTCTGTGGAGATTTCATATTAAAGAGGAATAATTTGATAGTGATGTCACATTTATTACATTGTGCTTTATAGTTGTCTAGACATTTTCACATAATTTTATTTATTGGATTTTTAGCCTGTGATTTAGAGGAAGGTTAAGCAGTTGATTTAGGTTTACCAGTTTAATTCCAGTTAATGATCAAACTGGAATCAAAACTGAGGCTTCCTGATTTTCTGTGTAGTAATCATCCTTTTGCATACAGCCATCATATTACATAGGATCTGCCTGTCAGTGGCTATGATTTTCTGGCATCAGACACTAGGATCTGTTGGTCAGTGTAAATTGATGCTATTTATCAATCGGGGGATGAGAGTTTAGGAATTCTATAAGCTTTGCGATTCAAAATACTGGACTGGTACCTCACTTTAGACACAGAGCCTAATATGTCATAATTGTTTAGAATTTATAGCTAGAAGTATAGGTGTAGCACCAGAGAGCTGAAATTGTGGACAAAATAACCTGTTCCCGTAATGGAAATGCCACAAGACGCCATCATACTGTGAATGCAAAGTGTAGTAATGGAATGAGAGAATCTGCACACTTTTCATTGGCCTCTGCACCCGGGTGCTATATGCTCATTTACATTTTCAGTGCATCTTTTTATCATTCTTTCTCAGGAATATACACCATAGTCAAGGCATATGGACATTAACTATAGGTTTATTTACTCCTTTTGTAAGAAATAATGCAATTTATATAAGGAATAATGCAATTTATAGCATTCAGCTTAAAGTATTCGTGTTGGATTTCAGAGTTTCTCTGTATTACATTTCTTTCCATATAAGGCAAAGCTGAATAGTTGCTGCCCATCCAGACTTTTAATTGGAAAAAAACCCAAAACCACTCATTTATTTGCCACATATGTATGGAATTTCTGCTGCTGAAGAAACTGATAATTTACTTTTTCTTTTATAGAGTGGAAAACCACCCATCAATGATATGTTCACAGACCTCAAAGATGGAAGGAAGCTCCTGGATCTTCTGGAAGGCCTCACAGGAACATCACTGGTGAGAGGAGTCTTCTTTGAGAACCAGGCTAATGGAGTGTCTTCTCATCATTACTGATACTTGAAGATTCTCTGGGGGGTACTTACAATGTAAAGGCCCAAATGGGAACATTTTTAAAAAAGGTGTTTCAATGAGTCTTTGATAGTGTAATATTGAAGCTTTTATAGAGGCCTCTATTTTTTATCAAAGGTAAAAACTATTTATTATACTTATTGCTCTCAGAAAGCACAGGAGAGAATTACAGAGAAGAATAGATATGGAAAATGGGCATATGGTTTTGATATGAGTTAGATATGTTGATATATGATATCATATATGATATGATATTAGTTGATAGCACATTAGAAAATAATTTTTTGTTTTCTTAGATGTTGTAGAAAACATATTCAAATGTTATTTATTCATTTTTAAAAATTTTTATTTATTTATTTGACAGAGAGCATGCACACATTCACACAAGTTGGGGGAGAGGCAGAGGGAGAGGGAGAAGCAGGCTCCTCTTGGAGCAGGGAGCCAGACATGGGGCTCATCCTGGTACCCTGAGATCATGACCTGAGCTAAAGACAGCTGCTTAACTGACTGAGCCACTCAGGCACCCCTAAAATGTTATTTAATAAACTCTTGGAGAGTTGTTAAAAGCTATGACATTTATTTTTATTGAGTTTTTCAGTATTCTCTTTGTTTTTATTTTTTTCATCAAACCCAACTCTATTACTTTACATGCAGGTGCTTTGTACTCACACAGAAATAACTCCACTAATGTAGAGGATGCATTTTATGGGTACAAACTTTTTTTTTTAAAGATTTTATTTATTTATTCATAGAGACAGAGAGAGAGAGAGGCAGAGAAAGAAGCAGGCATCATACAGAGAGACTGACGTGGGACTCGATCCAGGTCTCCAGGATCACACCCTGGGCTGCAGATGGTGCTAAACCGCTGCGCCACCTTGGCTGCCCACAAACTTTAATACTAGAGGTAGAACTACTATAAAAGGTATAAAGAAATTCACTCCTGAAGATGAATTCCTTTCTTGCCGAAGTGTGAGGTGTTATAGTCTGCATTTTGCCTTCCAGATGGTGGGGAGGTACCTGTTGGAGAGGCTGATCCCTCTCTCAGATAAGATTCCCTGGCCAGTGAGGCAGAAAGGAACCTCCCAGATCACCTTGCCCCAGATGGCTCTTCCTGCCTTCCCAGTGGGCTTTTGTAATGCTACCTGGAATCTGGGATAGTGCCTCTGAATCCTCCCTGCCATCTCAGGATGTTAGTGGGATAATTTGCATTCTGTCAACATTAGCTTCCCTGGTGGCCCAAGAAACCAGCCAGAGCTCTTGGCAGAGAGGGGCTCTGCACGCCGAGCTGTTCTGTGTACATCTCAGGGTCTGTATTTGTTGGCAACGTGGAGAGTTCTGTCTCATTTGATTTCATGTTTTGTTTTCTAGCCAAAGGAACGTGGTTCCACAAGGGTACATGCTTTAAATAATGTCAACAGAGTGCTGCAGGTTTTGCATCAGAATAATGTAAGTGTGCATTGTGACTTTGGGGGCCTTTGGTGCGATCAGTATTATTTATTGTCAAACCAGCCACCTGCTCTGTGCATTGTCATCAACTGAGTTTTGGAAACATTTTTCTTATAAGTATTGAGCCTTTTCTGTAAGTGGAGGAATAGTCCTCCTTTTTCTGATTACTTTATTGATCTATTGTATAAATAATACATTTCTGAGATTTAGGTTTACCTGATTCTCTAAAGTGAAATTTCTTTTATTGACTTATATTGCTGTCCAAAGGTGCCAAAACAAAATCTTCACTTCTATGGCAAAATTGTCTTATGAGTTTATTTTTTCATTTTTTTATTTTAATAGGTGGATTTAGTGAATATAGGAGGAACTGACATTGTAGATGGAAATCACAAACTGACTTTGGGATTACTTTGGAGCATCATTTTGCACTGGCAGGTGGGGAAATTTTCAATTACTTCTTAATAGAAATTGAAAATGTATCATTTGTGTGTTAGTTTCTTAGGGTTGCCATCACAAGGTACCACAACCCATGTGTCTTCAACAACAGAAATTAATTTTCTCACAGTTTTTGAGGCTAGAAATCTGAGATCAGTGTGTTAGCAAGGTTGGTTTCTTTTGAGGCTTCCCTCCTTGGTTTGTGGATCAGTTACTTGATCTATAATGGTTAATTAATGGAATATTCCTTATTTAAGGACATGATAGCAGCAACTGTTTTAAGTTCTAGACAGCATGGTTTCTTTGAACAGGTAAAAGATGTCATGAAAGATGTCATGTCAGACCTGCAGCAGACAAACAGTGAGAAGATCCTACTGAGCTGGGTGCGCCAGTCTACTAGGCCGTACAGCCAGGTCAACGTCCTCAACTTCACCACCAGCTGGACAGATGGACTGGCCTTTAATGCTGTGCTGCACCGACATAAGTGAGATATGATCCTACTTAGATGTGGGCCTTACAAATTTGTATCTCCTCTCTGTCTCTCCCTTACTACCCTGACTAAAGCCCCCTCCCCACTACCACCACTCTTCTCTCTGAACACCCTTAAACATTAAGAAAAGAAACATTATGGAAGAAAATATCCACTGAGTCATTATTTCCATAGGACTTAAATGCCACAGTGCAGTGTCCACAGTTTCTCCTACATATTTATACGTTTAAAAAATGTAAAATAATTCACATGTTCAGTCCCACTATTCAGCATGAACCAGTAATATATACAATGAATTGTGTTAAGTTTTCATTCTCATACTGAAGGGAAACTAGAGATTCAGTGCAATCTCAGTTAAATAAAGACAATTGATTTTTTTTTGTGTGTGTGTGTGAAACACGTAATTATTCAAAAGACTAGAGGCCCAAGAAGAGCCAGGACATTCCTGAAGAAGAACCAGATTGAAGTACCTTCTGAACAGATGTAAAATTATTTATGAAGCTATATTTATTAAGACTATATATGTAGTACTAAAAATAAATACAATATAATAATGGTCTGAGTCATGTGAAATTGCCAACATTTTACCGTTTTGACAATAAGAATGGCAGTTGCATATAGATCAGCCTAACAGAGTAAAGAACTCAGAAATAACTCCATCCTGATATACCCCTGAGCTGATGTTGCAGATGAGCAGATGAATAGATAGTATGGGACAACTGGTTACTCATATGTGAATAAGTAAATTGTATCCTTACCTCACTATACCCAAAAGTAAATTCTAGATGCATCAAGATTTAAATGTGAAAGGCAAAATTTATTATATGTAAATTATTTATTGTTTCAAGTTCTATTTCCTAGAGGCTTTTTTGCTGATATATAAAAAATGCAATTGACAAAAAAAAAAAAAAAATGCAATTGACTTTTCTATGTCTTAGATCTAGATACTTTTTAAATTTTTCCAAATTTTCCAAAAATGTTTCTGTAAGGGTTTTTTTGTAGATTATCTATGAATCATAATAGTTTCTTCTGTCCTTTTTTCTTCTCTTCCCCACTCATTTATGCTTAGTCCTTCAATACAATATTGATTTGAATTAGTGATAGTGAGCTGAATGTTTTGTTTTACATAATGGAGCGGTTTCATTGTTTACCCCAAGACTGCTATTTGCTGTAGCTTTTTTCATACACTTTTTATCTACTAAAGAATTCCCACTCCCAAGTATCTTCTACTTTTCCCTTATCAGTTTAAGAGGATTGGCCTCTCTTCCTAGCTGGTTTAGAGATGTTATTGAAGAACTTGAATTTTAGCCAAAACTTTTCCCTATTACTTAATTGGTTTAGCAAGTATATGTGGAGTGCTTTCTATATGCTGGATACAGAGCACACAGCAGAGAACAAAACAAGCAAAAATCCCAGTCCTCCTGGAATTTCCATTCAAATAGAAGGAGGAAGACAATTAAAAAAAAGATAATGTAGGTGATATAGCATATAGAAATGGTAAACATGCTGAAGAAAAATATATTAGGTAAGAGTGCAGGAGGTACCTGGCATGTTGGAAGTCAGTGGGTGCAGTGGAATGAGTAAGAGGAATATGGAGATGAAGTAGAGGAGGAACTGAGTGTGGGAGTAGGGCAGGCAAAGCCCAGAAATTAAGTGGTCTAAGATGCAAGAACAGATAGAGTTCAAAGAAAATGATCAACTTTTGGGTAAGTCAGAGCAACAATAATATCCAGTTTGCTGAATTAAAAGAACATCAAGATAAAAAGGAAATACTATATAATAGTAGTATGGTGGGGGATGATTGGTGAGAAGTTCTCTCAGGGCTTTGTTGTAGGAATATCATGTAAGCAGATCAGAGCTGGATTTTCTTTTCTGCTAATCTTGGTCTTTCAGTTGGATAATTTAGTCCATTAGCATTGATTGGAATAATTGATGTATTTAGGTTCATTTTGTACCTCTTGTTTCAAGCTTCTCATTTCTTTCAACTTTTCTGTATCCTTTTTCTTTGTTGTCTTATATGGATAGGTTCTTTTTTTTTTTTTTTCTATTTGGGAATAATTTAGGCCATATTTAATCTTTCTGTGGTTACTTCATAAATTTTATCTTATTTTATTTTTTTTACTTCATAAATTTTAATAGGTGTACCAAACCAACACAAGAAACTTAGAATGTTTTACCTATTGTTTTCATATTGTAAATTACTTTAAAAAATATATTTAACAAGTTTTTAAGATATAAAAGATAAAAATTTCTTTGTTTAAACTTACAAGTAAAAGTAAAATAACCTAAAACTGAAATGTATTAAATTATAACAATGACTACTTTTGTTCACATATTTCATTTTCATTCAGTTTTATTTGCGTTATAATTTCAGACCTGATCTCTTCAGCTGGGATAGAGTTGTCAAAATGTCCCCAATTGAGAGACTTGAACATGCCTTCAGCAAAGCTCAAACTTATTTGGGAATTGAAAAGCTGTTAGATCCTGAAGGTACTGTTCAGTGTTTAATTTATTTTTCTTTTTTCTTTTTTTAAGATTTTATTTATTTATTCATGAGAGAGAGAGAGAGAGAGAGAGAGAAAGAGAGAGGCAGAGACACAGGCAGAGTGAGAAGCAGGCTCCATGCAGGGAGCCCAACGTGGGACTTGATCCCTGGTCTCCAGGATCATGCCCTGGGCTGAAGGCAGGCGCTAAACCGCTTAGCCACCCGGGCTGCCCCAGTGTTTAATTTCAACCTTGATTTTGCTGTGCAATTTTGAATACTTGGAAAATAGTTTTTTTTTTTCCTTTTTAGAAAAAATAATGAGGATTGTGGAGTGTTTTTTCTTTTGGATTATGGTGCAAGACATTTTATTGCAGACCAGCTATTAGTACTATTGTACTTAATTTGTAGGATAGTTTGGGAGGAAATTGAATTACATCATTGGAAAATAGTTACTTGATATAAGCATAAGATTTAAAGGTTTAGGAAAACATAATTATTAGAGAAACAGTTCAATCTTGGGTTATTTAATTAAAATGCATTTTTATCTGATCTTCTTGCATACGATGTGAAAACTTTAGTTACAGATGTTACAGAGTTGAATTCTAGACTTATTTTCATTTATTTATGAGAGACACAGAGACGCAGAGAGAGAGGCAGAGACACAGGCAGAGGGAGAAGCAGGCTCCACGCAGGGAGGCCGTCCTGGGACTCCATCCCAGGTCTCCCGGATCACGCCCTGGACTGACGGTGGCGCTAAACCGCTGAGCCACCCAGGCTGCCCTAGACTTATTTTCATATTATAAATGATGTCCGTGTCATCTTAAATGGTAGCTAATCTGAACATTTTGGGGAAGCTTTTAGGGAAGATTTTTAAGAAATGGGCTACTGAACGAAATAAATAATCTTTGCCTTTGTCCCTTTTATTATTATTTGAAATAGAAATTTACTGAGCTCTGGTATTGGAAAGATTATATGCTGGTATTATTTATGGGTATTGAGGGTAGTTCTTTTATAGCTAATATTGAGCAATTCACCTATTTTGGACATCTAATTTAAGCTGTTTCTTCTTTCCTTCCACTTTTAGATGTTGCCGTTCAACTTCCTGACAAGAAATCCATAATTATGTATTTAACATCTTTGTTTGAGGTGCTTCCTCAGCAAGTCACTCTAGATGCCATCCGTGAAGTAGAGACACTCCCACGGAAATATAAGAAAGAATGTGAAGAAGGAGAGATTAGTATACAGGTACAGGTCGATTTTTATTAAAAAAGTTTGACTTACTATATTTGTTTTCTCTTAGGTATTAGATAAAAACACTGTCAGAGGATTCTCTTCTTGACTGAGAACATCTTGGGTTCTCAGCTTACATAGGCATAAGAAATTCTGTTTATCAGCACACTGTCATTTATCACATGCATATAATGGAAAACTGTAGCTCAACTGATTTTATTGAGAAGGAACATACATTATTTCACATAGTAAGGCTGGAGTTAGAGTCCAGGACTATGAGCATGCTGCTGCATGATAGGCTTAAGAACCTAAATTAAAAAAAAAAAAAAAAAAAAAAAAGAAAAGAACCTAAATTTTCCCATCATCTGTTCATTTTATCTTTGTTGTCATGTGCCGAAGAAGATGGTTTTCCTACATTAGCCTAGTTTTGTTCTAACTGCTGATCTTCCTTTTTCTTTTTTTTTTTTTTTTGCCACTGGAAAAAAAAAAGATTTTTATCATTATTCTCACAAAGACTATCAAAATACAAGCTTTATTTCCTCTTATATTTAAGAGGAGTAATTGACAATTGGCTGCTAGGCAAGTTTTCGATTAAAGGCTTCTAGTAGTTTTATTCATCAGAATATATTTGGGAGGAGATATAAAGTCATGAATTTTTCTTCCTGAAATATTGTGTTTTGAATCAATCTGTATTTTCTTACTCTGTTTTAGTCTAACTAGTTCTCTCAATTCATATAATAAGAGAATCTTAACAGTTGAATGAGACCTTAAAAAGTCATTCGGAAAAAAAAAAAATGTCATTCGGTCCAACAGTGTAGCAACCTAGCAACTAAGGGATACACATGGATTTCAAAATGATAAGAAATACATTTTAGAAAGGAAAGGCAGAAAGCATGGGCTTGGAAGCTCAAAATTTATTCCTGTTACTGTTTGTTTTGAGTTGCTTACTTACCTTTTCAACCACAGCGTTAGCTAAAAAATCTGGATAAAGCCACCTACTTTTAAAGGTAAATCAAGGCACCTAACAGTGATATTGATAGACACTCAATAGGCAGCAGCTATCATCATTGTAACTTTTCCTTCTAAATTTGTTTTGGCATTGCTATTTATTCTCATTGAACAAGTTCTTTTTAAAAAAATGTTAGTTAATTCTCATATAATGACATTGGTTTGAATTGACATAGCACTTATTTTTCATATTCCAAGGCTCAGAGAACTTACTTATTATTTCAGATATTCTTTGGGTAGTAGGTGCCAATCCTTTTATGTTCTCCATTTAAAAAAATAGCATATTGAAAAAGAAAAAGAAAATAACTTATTGAAGGAAAGAGGGCAAGAGATGGCAGATTATTTTTTTTATTTTTATCTAAAAGATTTTATTTATTTATTCATGAGAGACACAGGGAGAGAGGCAGAGACATAGGGGGAGAAGCAGGCTCCCTGTGGGGAGCCTGATGCAGGACTTGATCCCAGGATTCCGGGATCACTACCTGAGCCCAAAGGCAGATGCTCAACCACTGAGCCGCTCAGGTGTCCTGATATGGGCCAGATTCTGAACCCAGGACTCTTCAGTAGTTTTGAAAAGTCCAGTGATATTGAGGAAAAGCCCCAATGTTTTATAATTGACTGAAAAAAATGCTGAGAAGCATTTGTCTTGAGTAGCATAGCTATTATCCTTTATTAATGATGTACCCTGCTGCTAAGTGACTCAGATAATCTTCTAAGGTTGCCTTTTGGTTTTAAAATCATTTCGTTATGGGATCAGGGTTCCTTTTGTTAGAAAGATAGTATATTTTACTTTGTACAATTAAGGCCATTCTTAAAAAGGAAGGAAATTTCATTTGCCTTTTAGGATATGTAGATAAAATAATCATTTCTGTTTGGTGCTCAGGATTACATGAGAAGAATTGCAGAAGCCATTTGCTGTTTGATTAAGAGCAAGTATATTAACATTAACCTCTTCATTTTCATAGTTTCATTAATGCTGTAGAGGCTGAATTAGGTTAATTCAAAAAATAAAATGTGACCAAGTTTTAATCATCTACTCTTTGATAGAGTTTGCCACCCACTACTTCCCAGTGATCACTGATAGCCAGCCTTCTTCTCTCTGGCTCTTCCTACAAACATATGCTGTAGAGCATTAGGTGGTCAGCAAATATTTCCTGCGTTTCTCTGTAGATGAAAATTTCAGTTGAAAGTCTCATCTGGTGTTTGAATTAATACCCTCTGAACATTTGCAGCTAAATGTCACCTTCCATCTTACCTCTAATGAATCCTAGTGCCTATCTAAGTGACTGTTGGCTGGTCACTGACTGTCCTTGTTCTCAGATGTCCTCATTGTAGTCTAGAAGTTTGGTACTAAATGATCCAGGGTTATTTTATCTCCATAGACCCTACCTCATTTTTCCTTTCTCTGTCTTTGGCACCATCTGTGTCTTAATTATCCAGTGTTTTGTCTGTCTGCTCCTTGATTGATTTTTTTAACTCCTGTATATGGATTACCAGGTCTGTTTGACTCTTCCACCAAAATGTTTTTGGTGTATGTTTTCTTTCTGTTCCAGCCTTCATGCTAATTAAAGGCTTCATCTTTTTCTTTTCGTTTACAAGACCCAGACTACCTCTGCAGTTCATCTCAGGCCACTGCACTGTAGTCATGGTGGACATTGTCTCTCCTTCCCCAAGACTTTGTTCATGTGGGTTTCTGTCTATGAAATGTTCCTCCACCTACTATTTACGTGGCAAGCTTTCCTGTCTTTTCTATTTCAATGGGGCTTTTTCAGAGAAGTCTTCCCTGAAATCCAACCCCCATACACACAACACATATACACACATGCACACACACTATTTCTTGCTGTCACAGTATTTTGGTAAACTCTGTTAAGAATTTTAAACTATTTCTTGAGCGCATTGGGAAAACAACAAAAGATTTTAAGCAGGGAAGTCTTTTGATGTGATTATGTTTTCCAAAGATGCTTCTGCTCCTCTGTGACAAATGGATGGAGATGGGAATGTGGGTAACAGTGGTTAGCAGGCAGTTGAGCTCTGATAACAGACATTGGTTTTTGTGGAGATGGAAGGTTCTGGATGGATTTGAGGTAGATTTTGAAGGTAAGGATTGCTTGTACATTAAATATGGGAGGTGAAAGAAAGAGAAACCAAGGCAGGCTCCCTAGTTTGTAGCTGGAGGAATTAAGTGCCCTTCCAAGGGGGATGAAGGAGACTCCTGAGGCAAAGTATACAGAAAAGAAAAAGGGGCCCGGAACTTAATTTTGAGGAGATGTATTACTTAGAGGTTGACAAATACTATTTAACCAGGAGGAAAGCCAATGTGGTGTTACTGATGCAGGGAAAAGAGACCCTGAAGACCGTAGGGAGTAGTTAGCCATGTGGGAGAAACATAGGGTGATCAGATCTCTGGGAATAGTTCTGGCTTATGTGGGTAGTCTAGCACCATTATTACCAAAAATGTTCTTGTTTGTTGGTTAATTACATGGTCACTCTAAAGATGATGCTAGAAAAATTAATTTTTCAATGGGAAGGTTATTGGTGACATTGGCCAAAGCCTTTCAGGTGAGTAATGAGGACCAAAACCAAACTGGAGTAAAAGAAAATGTTATCAAAACATAGGTGCAAAATATATGAGGATTTCATATATTGTTCTGTATACATTTTGCATGTGTGAAACAAGTACAAATTGTGGATGAGAGGTAATAAAGTGGAGGCAGGCTGCACACAAATTTTAAAGAAGTTTTGTTCTGAATAGGAACCGATGAGTGAGAGAGAGAGAGTTGGTTTGGTTATAAGATTCTAAGGTATATGAGAAAATACTGCTTTGCTTAGAAAGAGCTTGAGATAATTTTATTGAATGGGTCCTCAAAAAAAAGGCCAGTAAGTAAAGTCAAGGGCTGTTGGCTTCGAAATACAAAGTGCATACACCCACCTGAATGTGTGGCTGTGTTTCAGTGTCTAAAATGCAATGCTAAATGCTATTTAGTAAAACTGGGGGTCAAAGCAGAGTCCCAGTCTCTATTTTTCTTTAAATTATATCCATCCTTCAAAGTCTGACATGTTCCAGACTCACTATATAACTTTCCTGTTATAGCCCTTAGTGAACTCAAATAGCATCCCTTGTTGGATCCATGGAATGTATCACTTTGCTAATAGCCATTTTATTTTTGTTCAGAAGTGATTCAACTACGTTAGAATTTCCTTGAGTACAGAATCCATGAGTGCATTCTACTTTTGTACTCTTTGCCTTCCTGGCACTCTTAATAAATGCTTCCTGCTGAGCTCATGGCATTGCTTGCCCAGCTTCTGAGAACTGGATGAATGCCCGAGTCATGGTAGTACCTCCCTTACTGTTCTCCATACAGTGTGTCTTTGTTGAACACCTTCTCATTTTCACGATGCTTGTGGATGTTTCTTGGGTTGGTTTTTCCAGAGCTCAGCGCCAGAGGAGGAGCATGAGTGTCCCGGAGCTGAAACCCCCAGCACTGTCACTGAAGTTGACACGGATCTGGACAGCTATCAGATAGCACTGGAGGAAGTGCTGACCTGGTTGCTTTCTGCCGAGGACACTTTCCAGGAGCAGGATGACATTTCTGATGATGTAGAAGAAGTCAAAGAGCAGTTTACTACCCATGAAGTAAATAATCTGTAGCTGATGAACAGGATATATCCACCATGGTGTCTGTACCTTAATCAGGGGAGCTACCCTGATGTTTGTTGTTTACTGACTTCTCTGCAGAAAGATCATGCCATATTTTAGGACTTGTGATATTTAAATAGTGCTTTGTTATAAAATTGGTGTGGGTGATTAACTGTGCCTTGGAATTAGATTTCAGATTTTAATCTTATCATGACTTATATATACTCTGTGGAGCCACTGACAAAAATTAATTTCTAGTACTGCTTGTTTCTGAAGTTATAGTTATATTGTTATAGTTAAAGCACAGCATGGCTAATGAATAAACCAAATCTTTAGATTTTGAGTGCTCCCTAGAAAGTGATTGTTTTTATTTATTGCACAATAAGCAAACGTCATATCCAGTATTCCTATATAATCTTATATAATGAAAATTTCCTGTTGTTTTGAGGAAATATGCATATCATAGTATAACAATTTGATTATATGTGGAGATTTCCTATGATTAAGTAGTTTTTTGTGTCGGTATATTAACAGGTTTTATTTGCTCTTTTGATTTGAAAATAATAGAAAATGGTAATATTTCTTAAGCAGTTCCTCTTGGGTGAACATGGTGTTTTATTTATTCTATTTTTTCATAATCCCATGTTCACAATCAGTAGCATAATCAATCAGCCTTTATTTAAAAATAGCTGGTATTATCAGATATCACACTGTCCCCTTAGATCTGTTCCCCTTTTTACTCAGGCCAGATGCTTATTTCCTACATTCAGAGCTTAAACAATTGGATCAAAGTCGATTTTATTTCTGCTCTACATGGCTCCTTTTTTCTGCAGCACTGCTATTAGGCATTAACAATTTATTAAGATTTTTTTCTTCAGTGAGCAGCTCACAAATCATAATGATGTACCTTTCTAGGCTTTTATGATGGAGCTGACAGCGCACCAGAGCAGTGTGGGCAGTGTCCTGCAGGCAGGAAACCAGCTGATAACGCAAGGAACTCTGTCAGATGAAGAGGAATTTGAAATTCAGGAACAAATGACCCTGCTAAATGCTAGATGGGAGGCACTCAGGGTGGATAGTATGAACAGACAGTCCCGGTGAGTGGAAGCAAAGAAATCGACGCGTTATTCTGTCCACTGACTTGCCTACTGTAGCTTTAGTGAAAACCTGAGTGTCTGTGAAGACAAGATCATTTCAGAACTTGCCTTGTAAAATCTGCCCCGTTCTTTTGGTAACATTGTTTGGATTTTGTGTGATCTTTGTTTCCCCTGTGATATGTTAGCCGAATGAGAAAGGTAAAGGTTGGAATACAGAAATTAGCAAAAAAAGGAGAAAACGTGTCATCTGGACAGTTGTCTCTTCCCAGTATTAAAATGGGAATCGGCTAACCATGTACTCAATATGAAGACAGGGCTGTGTAGTATTTATCTACAACCCCATCTTGTAACACTTTTTAGAGCAGCCTCCCCCCCACCCCCGTGGTTCATTTTATTTCATGGATTGTATATTAAGGAGCAAGCTGTATTCCATTGCCATTTCCACCTATTTAATAAGCAGGAATTCCGGATTGAAGAAACAATGATTCTGATATGAATAGAGGGGACTGTTTTTTGCATCCTTTGACTGCATTTAATTGACTCCATTTAGGAAGAAAGTAAAAGTTTTTTCTTGTTTCTCTATTTAAAGACTAAATGGTACTTCAAATGGTTAGACAAAACTGCATTCTCCTGCCCCATTTCTTTGGTGCCTGGAGCATGTGTTTGCTTTTGCAAAGGGAAAGAGGAGTGGGGCTGATGTGTGTTTGTCTCTGGACAGGCTGCATGATGTGTTGATGGAACTACAAAAGAAGCAGTTGCAACAGCTCTCTGCCTGGTTAACACTCACAGAAGAACGCATTCAGAAGATGGAAACCTGCCCCCTGGATGATGATTTAAAATCCCTACAAAAGCTACTAGAAGATCATAAAGTAAATCTGGCTCATATTTCTTTATACTGTATCAGATATAAAAAGGCAGCACTTAGCCTTCTCAGGGGCTGATGGCTTCTATCATTAGTGCAGAGATGGGACACTTTGTTCAGTGTTCTATTCAGTGTCTGATAGGGTGGAGTCGGTGGGGGTGTGACTTTCTTAAGTCATGGATGAAAGTTCAGGTAAAATGTTATAGAGGTATGTGTAGTTTTCTTATGAAAGTACTTAGCATTCATAAAGCTCTCAAGGGTTTTCGTTTTGGACCTGTAAGTGGTTAAGGACCCTAGTCTGTTGACATTAATGCAGGGTGTGGGGAAAGAGGCAAACCCTTAGATTTGTCTGTACCTAATCCTTTAATGAAAGCTGTGCTTTAGGAGCACATCTGATTCTGTGATGTAGTAGGGCATCAAGCATTAGATGATAAATCGAAATTTGGTAGGCAACTTAATTTGGTCACAAACTTAGAAGAAAACTTTTCATAGTCAAGGAAAGGCAGAGTGAAATAGCATCTCAGCAAATTATTTGATGAGTTATATTTTTCAGTGGAGTATCAAGATAACTGATTAGATAACTGATAAAACTTCAGAGATAGATTAAGCACAACTCAAGAGGCATTTGCCAACACTGTTGATAGCATTTAAATAGATCACCTATATACAGACATCTTATGGCTTATTGTGCTCTTCCTACAGAAAAGGGGAGAATGGAAGGTCCATATATCCTGAATTGCTTTCCTGGGTAGCTAATCTGAACAGCTTCTGACTTTCCAGTAGCATTCTCCTTACCTCTCTCACCTTACATTTTGCTTCACTTAAATGATCTGACTCTGTATAAGTTTTTTTTTTTTTTTTTGTCTTACAAATTCTACATACTTATCTTAATTTCTAATATATTTACTCAAGTGATGGCTTGGCTATTCCACTTTTTTTGTTGTTTTTTTTTTTTGTTTTTTTTTTGTTAGAACTTGTAATAAGAGTGATGGAATGCTGTTTATGATCTGTTATGGCACTGCATTTTCAACCTGCTTTGGTTCATAATGAAATGTAAAGATGTATCAGGGCCTTGTTTCATTAGTAGAACACTTAGGGTAATGATCAGAAATTTAAACACGATGCCTCATTAATTGTCCTTAATTACTATTGACAGCTGAGTGGATTTTAAATAGGTAAATGTGAAGAGAGTAGAAATTACCATGTACCTTAATTTTTTTTTTTTTTTTTTTTTTTTATCCAGCGTTTGCAAAATGATCTTGAGGCGGAACAGGTGAAGGTAAATTCACTAACACACATGGTGGTGATTGTTGATGAAAACAGTGGTGAGAGTGCCACTGCTGTTCTGGAAGATCAGTTACAGGTATGGAACCTGGAGATGGGATGTTCGCAAGGACCTGTGGTCTGAAACCTTGAGATGGCACTTCTGTTCTTCAGCTCCTGTCTCACTGGTCATTTTGGGGAGTACGCTAACCTTTAGTTTGTACTTCCCAGTGGGGGTCTGCCAGCCTGTGGGTTTACAGGAATACCTCGGTATCTTTCTTTTCTTGCTGCCTTTGGGGTGGATGGGCAGGGCTGCTTGTGGTCACCACCTTCCTCATGCAAAATGGAAACAAGATCAGGAAGGATAAGAACTTATTTCAACGGGTGCCCTGCAGACAGACTTCTTGCCCAGAATTGCTTGAAGACTTCGTTAGGATGTAGATTCCTGGGCTCCACACAGACCTAAATCACTGGAAGTGGGGCCAGGGGGTCTGCACCTCTGGGTGTATTGAAGTTTGAGGATTTCAGCTGTGTAGGACTGAATATCCCTGATTCTTTGTAAAACTATTTGTACAATAATTTTGGGAACCCCAACAAATTGCTGCTTTTTGCACAAAGTCATTAGTGTATAAATCTTTTTTTTTAAGATTTTATTTATATATTCATGAGAGACACAGAGAGAGAGAGAGAGGCAGAGACATAGGCATAGGCAGAGGGAGAAGCAAGCTCCCTGTGAAGAGCCTGATGTGAGACTCAATCCTGGGACCCCAGGATCACTCCCTGAGCCGAAGGCAAAGGATAAACCACTGAGCCACCCAGGCATCCCTAAGCCTTTAATAAGAGATTTATTGGCATTTTATTTGAACAGTATTTGGATTACCTGAAATGATTACCAAATGATTTTCAGTCACTTTCAGACTATAATCTTACATGAAATTTTTTCTTTTGTAACATTTAGAGTTGGCCACTGGTTGGGAGACTTTTTGGTGTGGTAGTACTTAGTTATTACAGTAACCTGAGAGCTAGGCATTCATGTCTTGCCTGTTTAGTAGTGGGGAGACTGAAATTCAGAAAGGTCACATGATGCCACTGAGCTTTAAGCAGGCAATGAATTTTTATGGCAAGACCAGAGACCTGTCTTTTGGCTCTAACTTCGCTACTCTTCGTATTCTACAAAGCTCACTCTGGTGTTAAATATTGAAATAGTACAATATGAATTAAATGATTTTTTGAACATATAAATAATACAGAAATTAAATATAACATAATGGTAATCATTATTTATAAAATGGTAATAAAATAATTTGTTGGGAAAGTCATCATGAATAATGATTTTTAAACAACGAAATTTATTTATTTAGCATTGCTAACACCTCTAAGACTCTGTTCTTGATTTTTGCATAACATGAATAGAACAAATCAAGCATTTTAAAAAATCTTATAGAAACTCAAAACAATTTTTATAAGGTTAAATTTTTTTTTCGTAATTTTGCTGTTACATATGAAAATTTTCATGGCATGTAAAAGGTGGTTAATTGATGCAATGAATTTTTGAAAAGATCATGACAGCCTGAAAAATTTGAAGCACAAAAAGTAGATAAGTATGCTCTGTTTTGAAGGTATGTGGAAAAATGTCAACTTCCATATAAAAACTACTGATACGGAAAGAGCAAGGATTGAGAGTCAAAAGTTAAAGAGCAGAGTTCTAGTTGTACCACTTTCTTGCTATGTAATAAGGAACAGTTAAATTCTATTGGAAATCAGTTTTTTTCATCTATAAATTTATAGGATTTGTCTGTATTATTTTAAAGCAATTTTTATTAACAATATTCATAAATTTCTACTGTATTGTAAAGAGCTACAGATGTCATGAATTTCTTTAAGGATCATTATTTTTTATGGTTCTGTTGACCAAGGATGGTTTCTTCCCTTCCTAGAAACTTGGTGAACGCTGGACAGCAGTGTGCCGTTGGACAGAGGAACGTTGGAGTAGGCTACAAGAAATTAATATATTGTGGCAGGAATTATTAGAAGAACAGGTATGAAGCTGTCATCCGTAATGGGCAAGACAGATGGTGAAAAGTAACCTCTCTTTAATTATGGCATTATGATAAACTTGTTTATTTTCCTTTAAAAATAAAATATACAAGTAATGTTTATTATTTTCAAAATCAGATTTCTGTGCATTTTATAACTGATTAAGTAGCTTATTTATAGAAATCATATTATATGGCTTTATTGTAGTAACACTTGATTTGATGTGTTCATTATTTAGAATTTAGAATGTATTTAGACATTCTACTTTCATGATGATGATTTTTTATTGTATTTGTGTTGGGTGTTGTGTTTGAACTTGTCAACCTAGTAGTGCCTATCACGTTTAGCTCAGTAAAAAATGCATAATGCATAAATGAATCCATTCAATGCTTTGTGAATTTTAAATCACAATTTTTCTTGATTTTTAACCAGAGTAACTACTGAAATTAATAAGAAAATATTATTTAGCAACACTATTAATTTAATACTGGGCCAATACTGTATTTTTTTTTTAATAAGGATTACTATAGCAAATGAACTTTTGGCACAAAGCTGCCAATTTAAGTTTTCAGTGGGATTGGTGGCCCTTTGCCCATCTTCCATCCTTCCAGAAGAGCAACAATCAAAACAGAATACAAATAAGCAAAACTTTTCTCCCAAAATGTCAAACATTTGTGGTTTTAGAAAATAAGCAGATACTTTATTCCCACATTTCAGTGTCCATTTAGATTCTTTTAAATGCATTTTATTTCTATCCACAAAAAGCAACTATATTCTTTTCAAGGGATAAAAACAAGTGTATGATGTTTTGTGGTTTACTAAATATGGTGGCAGAGAGAACATCTTAAAGAGTAGGTTGCAAAATTTGTCCCAGTATAAATTGTTAATCACTACCTCCTGCCCCCAACCTTTGGCCAGAATTTTCTTATTAAGGATCCTTTGATGAATCTTATTCTAACTTCTGAAATATTTACATTTCACTTCATAAATGTTTACATTTACTTGGACCCTTTTATTCAAAGAGTCATAGAGAATAATTAAATTTTCCTTCAGTAATGACAATGGGAGACATTGATTGCTAGAGAAAACCATTGTGTTATTCTTCTACCAAGGAAAATAATTTTAAATTTGAAAATACTTTGAATTTTTCAATTAAAAATATTTTAAAACTAGGGATTGACTAGTATTTTAGCCATTTGTATTACTTTAGATTTAAAACTAACCTTTGAATGGCTTTCTACTAGTGTTAGGGATGGAAGAAGCTTGTTTAGATGTAGAATTGGAAAAAAAAAAAGATGCAGAGTTGGAGCCAACATTGGCACTTAATACAGAGATAATTTGCTTTTGCATGGAAGGAGACCAAAGAAAATGGAATCTGAACTAAAAAAGTCTTTCAAGGACTATCTTTCACTTGGTTGCAGAGGCTTTAAGTTAGTTAGAAATGGGCTCTGGGGGATGCCCTGGTGGCTCAGTGGTTAGGCACGTTTGCCTTTGGCCCAGGGCGTGATCCTGGGGTCCTGGTATCAAGGCCCACATTGGGCTCCCTGCATGGAGCCTGCTACTTCCTCTGCCTGTATCTCTGCCTCTGTCTCTCTCTGTGTCTCTCATGGATAAATAAATAAAATCTTAAGAAAAAAATAGAAATGGGCTCTGAGAATTAGTTCCAACCTTATGCAAGATAGACTGATTTTAAGTGTGGCACGCAGGATATCCCATAAAAGATTCCAACCTACTTTTCCAACTTTAATTTTCCCTCCTTCCTTCCATGTACCTAGGTTCAAACCCTGAATTCCCACTTTGTGACCCATTCCTAGATTGTCAATGCTATGAGATTAGTGCTGTTTCTTTTTTTCACTGTTCTATTCCCAGTGCACAGCACATCACAGATTCCTTGTGGTTTGTGGTATTGTTTGGTTCTCGTGTTTTTGAAAGAGTGTATTTCATTTGTTTTATAGCCTCTCTGCTTTTAAGGTGTGATATCTGCTATGGAATGTCTTTTTACCAGTTTTTTAATTTTAAATTTTATTTTTGAGTTCTCTTCTTCCTCAAGGAACATGAAATCATCTGTAAACTACCTCTCTCTCCCCCACTATCCTGAAACTGGAAGTCATCTCATCTTCTTTAGAATTGCTGTAACATTTAATGTGTGTGTATGTGTGTGTGTGTGTGTGTGTGTGTTTGTATGTATTTAATTACCAGATTAAAATATAATGCAGACACCATTATATAATACTATATTTTATATTATATAATACATATTTTTATATATTATAAATACAAAATAAGCTATTATATACATGTTTTGCGATATTTGTACTTTCTTTTGCCACAGTTATTTCTGTACATATTTTATCAGCTTCACTCTATTGAGGACAGGATCTGTATTTGCTATTTAATTTCTTAATCTTCATTTTTTTGGCATAATATACAGGAAAGGAATAGTGGTTAAATAAAATGATAAATAAAACAGCTGGAGAAAGAATTGATTCCACTGCTAACACAGACCCAAGATTTTTCCCTCCAACTATATAGAAAAGAGCTTTTGCAGCAGATATTATATTTTGGGAAGAATTATCCCAAGTAGCCATATGGTTTTCCATACCTCTTTCATGTTTATCTTTGTACATTGTTAAACATCTTCTGCATGTTGATCAGTGAGGTTTAAATATCTTTATGTTGATTTTGGACTATCCTTAAACTTTATCTTCTCATCACAATTGCTGCTGAATCTGGAACATTAGTGTGGTTTTCCTGAATGATTCTATGGAAAAACCATTGGCTTTAGGATGTGAGTCTTTGATATGATTCTCTCATTAACTAGCCAAGTGATCTTGGATATATAATGGCTTATCTCTCTGTACTCCCTAAAATGAGGGTCTGGGACAGGACGATTTCCAAGCTACCTTCTGCCTCGAGAGAGTTATGATGTATGATTCTTTTGGAGATTTGGACAGTTGTTGAACTTAGCTTTTTAGATCCACCTACCTCCCTGAGAATAAGGTTTAATTACCCAGGTCTGGGGCTAGTGTCAGGATGATCTGTTGCAAATCTGAGAAGAATAATATATTCAAGAAAGATGTATTTCTAGGCCATTCATGCCTCGACCTTGGTTATTTTAAGTCCTTCCTACCCTAGGTAAGAGTGAGGCCTCAACTGGCATAAAAGTTAGAGATTTGGGGACTTGATTGAATTGAATTACCAATGATTCTCCAAATATATTTCTTTCTAACTTTTGTTATTACTTGTAGTGCTTGTTGAAAGCTTGGCTAACTGAAAAAGAAGAGGCTTTAAATAAAGTCCAGACGAGCAACTTCAAAGACCAAAAGGAACTAAGTGTCAGCATCCGACGATTGGCTGTAAGTGGTGTCAGTGTCAGCATCTGTCTTGACAGCCTGTGATATTCTAATGTGTTATATCATTAGTTAATGCAGTTTGGTGAATACAGATTATGACCCATTACCCAACACTAGAATTCTGCCCAGTAATGATCTAGAACCGGGACTCTTCTGTTTTAGTGTTAGTGAACTGCATGGCCAATACATTTTACTATAAAATGTATGTTTACATTTCCTGACTGAGGAGCAGGAATATAGAGAGAGTCCTTTTAAGAGGGAATCATCTAATAAATATTTGAAATCCTAGATTTTGAAGGAAGACATGGAAATGAAACGTCAGGCATTGGATCAGCTAAGTGAGATTGGCCAGGATGTGGGTCAATTAGTTGATAATCCCAAGGCATCTAAGAAGATCAACAGTGACTCAGAGGAACTAACTCAGAGATGGGATTCTTTGGTTCAGAGACTAGAAGATTCCTCTAACCAGGTACTTTTTGCTTTGGATTGTATGTTGTACCATGAAGTAGAAATTAAATATTCAGGTTAGTTTTAGTTTTTATGAAACAAAAGAATAGTAGGTAAACTGCAAAGTAAAGAGAAGGTTTCTTGCACCTCTCTTACCATAGTATTGAAAATTGACATATAAAAAATCTTTACTGTTCTGCAGTAAATTTTAATAGATCTTCAACACACTCCTTAATATCCAGTAATTTAACTCTTAGTAAACTGATGACACTTAGACATGAATCCATTAAATCATCTTTAAATCATAAATAATCATATTAATTTAAAAAATATATTAGTGAATTGATTGAAAGTACAACTTTGGTTTGTACGTGGATGTTCATAGCAGTATCATTTATAATAGTGCAAAAGTGAAGCCGCCCAAATGTCCCATAGATGGATGGATAAACAAATATGGTATATTCATGCAATGGAATATTATTTGGCAGTTAAAAAGCATGAAGTACTGACACATGTTGCAATGTGAATGAATCTGGAAAATGTTACATTAACCACAAGAAGCCATGCACAAGATTAAAAGCACTGTAACTCTTTCTATACAAAATGTCCCAAGTAGGCATATCCGTAGAGATAGTAAGTAGATTAGAAGTCACCAGAGCCTGGTGGGGGAGAGTGGATGGAGTGGTGGACTATTAATAGGTATGGAGTTTCTTTTGAGGAAATGATAAAACTGTTCTGTGGTGAGAATGTATGGATGGTTGCACAACTCTGAAAAAAATGATAACTACTGAACTGTGTATTTTCAAAGGGAGAATGACATGGCATGTGAATTATATCTCAATAAAGCTGTGACAAAACCTTAAAACATCTGGCTGATTTATATACTTCAGGTGACTCAGGCTGTGGCAAAGCTGGGGATGTCCCAAATTCCTCAGAAAGATCTTCTGGAGACTGTTCGCATAAGAGAACAAGTAACTACAAAAAGGTCTAAGCAAGAACTGCCTCCTCCTCCTCCCCCAAAGAAGAGACAGATTCCTGTGGATATTGAAGCTAAGAAAAAGTGAGAACAGATAGAGGAATTTTCTAAATATTGTACTGCCCATCATGTCTTTTGTACTGATCACTAATCATATGCAGTCTTAGATGTAATTTTTTTTTAGATGTAATTGTTATGGAAATTCAACCCGGAACAAACCCCTGAGTCTTTTGAGTGTTCTCCTCCACTCTGGCTAGGCATCTAAATGGTCTCAGGTGATTTTATTTATCCTGTATTCAATCTGGAACACATATTGGGTTCTGTGTGACAGAACCCTTCCTTCTTCCTTTCCATTGTCTACCTTGGGAGGATGGGACTGTCTGTGATTCCTCATTTATTCTTTCTTTCACTGTGAGAATCTTGTCTGTTTTGCTTTAGACAGAGCTCCTTATTCTCTGCACCTCTTCATGCCATTCAAAAATACTTAATGCAGGGTAGTCATTCCTTTGTAGTCTCCCTCCCCCTCATACTTACCCACATTTTCTTTCTTCCTTTGTTAATTCTTTTGTCAGATTCACTAACACATTCTTTATGTTTGGCTTAAAGATCCATCTTTGACATAAAATGTCTTTTTTGTGTCTTATTGATTCAGAGGAAACTCAGGCTCTTTAGAAAAGGACTAATCACAGCTGATGGAAATTGAACATTTCCTAATGGCAGCTACTCTGTTGAGCTGTGCTGTGTGACAGCCCGGTAATGTACCTCACATGGGCTATAGCAGCAGTGCCGTACATCAGCCCTTCTATTCTCTCCCTTTTATGGGAGAATCCCAGTGCTTGGCTAAATGGGCAATTATTTTGGGCCCGAATAAAAATGATATGATTTCCCCAATGTAGCTTTTGTTAGGCGAAGTGGGATTCCAATTTTACTGGATGATTTTCATTTTGATCATAAGGCTGTGTTTCGGTCTCCCACCAGCATCTCCCTGTACCCCCAGAGTACCTCCAAGGTGCAAGCGCCGGCAGTGGGGCCTTTGCTTTTGGAGCCAAGGCAGCCCAGGAAGAAGATGCTTCTGATGTTCAAATTGCCATAGATCTTTTATCTGAGTGTTTATTTTCTGCCAGGTAGATCTGGTGGGGTGTCCCTCCAGTGTTGACTCCATGCATTCAGAAGCAGGGAAGGTTGTAAAAGACTGGGAGGAGGGGGCATAACTCTAATACCTTAAACACGATCATGTTGTAGAGAGTGTGTTCTGCTGCAAGAAACAGAATGCTGTACCAAAAGTGACCTAAACAGTGAGGTCATCAAGTCACATTACAATAAATCTGGAGACAGGGCATTTTGATGGGATGGTGGGGTTTGGCCTCCTGCCACCTGCCTTTCCAGGTCCTTTGGCTTTTACCATCAGGCTTGTCCTCTCATGGTCCCAAGATCCTGCTGGAGCACTGGGTATAACATCTTTGTATAACCTGAAATATGTGTAGGAAGGGCAGTTTTCCCTTATTTGTCTTTTTTCTTCCCTCTCCCTCTCTCCCTCTCCCTCTCCGTCTCTCCACCTCCCTCTCCCCCTCTCCCTCTCTCTCTCCTTTTTTAAATCAGGGAGAAAGACTCTGCCTGGAAGACATGGGCTAACTTCCCCCGTGGTCTCACTGGCCATTAGTCAGTCACTTGCCCAGCCCTTTGGATGCATGGGAGGTTGAGACTCGCTGGCTGGCCTTTTTGGCTTCTGTAATTGTGTTCTGGAGGACTGGACAGCAGAGAGAAGTGTGGGGAAGGGAGTGTGTGTTGATTGGGCAACCAGCTGTGAGTACCAGTCTTCCAGTCCATGATTTGATTGATGCAGAACTTCCTTCAGTTAATTCCTGGGCAAATAGGAGCTAGTGTATATGCAGATCATTATGATAAAAGGCAGTGAGATCTCATTATTAGAAAGGTTAGTTTTTTTTTTTAATTTATTTATTTATGATAGTCACACAGAGAGAGAGAGAGGCAGAGACATAGGCAGAGGGAGAAGCAGGCTCCATGCACTGGGAGCCCAATGTGGGATTCGATCCCGGGTCTTCAGGATCGCGCCCTGGGCCAAAGGCAGGCGCTAAACCACTGCGCCAACCAGGGATCCCCAAGAAAGGTTAGTTTTATGGGCAGCCAAAGTCCACCCCCTCCACATCTACCCATGTATACTAGTTCTGCTTTTGGGCCCTCTTCAGTAGGTGCCTCATCAGTACGGAAGGGGTTTTCATGTTTCCATTTATGTTGGCCTACAGTGTAGAGTATCCTTAACCATGCTGGGTATTAGATGTCTTCCAGACCCTTTAATAGTTTCAGTCTGCTGTAGGAACAGCTATTGGCTGATTGGCTGGTCTTAAAATGGGCTGTCAGAGCAGATGCCAGCTTAGTATAGTTTCTAATACATGTTTCAGAAATGGCAGTTTATTTCCCCTTCTCTTGGTGCTGCTGGTGGCTTTTTTTTTTTTTTTTTTTTTTTTTTTACCAGCTCAAGGTCCAGAGGGACAACTCTTTCATATAATTGAGATCTCTGTTAACATGACCTGAGACCATTCCTGCTCTGTAAAAGCCAAATATTCATAATTCACTAGAAACACGTTAAGCTGTATCCCAAAAAGAATCAGACAACCTGTACTTACCTTAAAGTACCTAAAATTACCCAGAAGTTGTTTTGAGAAGGCCTGTGGGAAGTATACTGGTGAGAAGGATGGATTGCCTGGTTTGAACCCAAGCTCCACCATCTATAGCTTCATGGTCCGGGGCAGTCATTTCAAACCTCCATAAGCTCAGTTTTGGTTTTTTTTGTTTTGTTTTTTTTTTGCATTTAAAGGGATAATAATAGTAAAGGCATCTCAGGGTTGTTGAGAGGATTACCTGAGTTAATAATACACGCAAAGCCCTTAGCAAAGGGCCGGGCATGTGGCCGACAACCTGTGAGTGCTTCTCTCTTGCCCCTCCTCACTGGTTTCCAAGGGCCTTCTTGGGTTTGTCCATGCTTTTTCCTTCCTATCGTCATGTTTCAGTTCTGGCTGCTGGTACTACCGCAGCCTATTATTTGCTGTTCTAGCCTCTCTTTATTCTTTCTGCTCAGTGAACACTAGAAGATAAATACAATCATGCCAGTCCTGTGCTTTTAAGCCTTCACTGGCTCTCTGTTGCCCTTCGATTGTGCCCAGACTCCTTAATCAGTCTTGCAGGGCCTTCCAGGAACTGGCTGGTGTGGCTCTCTGCCACATGGGCAGTTGATCTTCCCTGCTGGGTACTCACGATTCCAGCCATGCCTAGCCACTTGCTGTGTGCAGAGAGTGGTCCTCCTTTTCTTTGTTCTCCCTTTGCAAGGAAAAGTCCTGTGCATAATGCTGCTGTTGTGCTCCATGAGGCCATCCCTTCCTGACTGAATTAGGAGCCATTACTATGAATTCCTGGAATTAGCACCTCTTGTGATTGCTTGGTACTTTCCATTGCTCCTACTAGATCAGAAGCTCCATAAGGGCTGGGATTGTGTCTGATTCACCTTTGTTTCAAGAGCCTGGTCCAGGGGCACCTGGGTGGCTCAGTGGTTGAGTGTCTGCCTTCAGCTTAAGGCATGATCCATGATCCCAGGGTCCTGGAATGGGAGCTCTATACAGGCTCCCTGCTCAGCAGGGAGTCTGCTTCTCCCTCACACTACTGTTGTGCTCTTGCTCTCTGTCGCTTGCTCTCATTATCTCTTCCCCTCTCAAATAAATAAATAAAATCTTAAAAAAAGAAAGTGCCTGGCATATGCTGGACTCAATTACTATGTTAAAGTAAAGAAGGCATTAACTTTAAGACTATCTGTACCTGCTGTTTTTCTGTTATTTTCTAATCAAATCTTTTTCCTTTTCTACAGTTTATAAAAATACAAGTGATTTCTTACAAAGTTTAAAAATTATATAAGTATTTAAAAAACTATTTGTTAAAATACAAGTGATTTCTTACAAAGTTTAAAAATTATTTAAGTATTTAAAAAACTATTTGTTAACGTTACAATATGATTCCTCTTATCAAACTTTTAATTGTAATTGTGTGATTTTGTGTGGTTACTCTATGTCTGTGTTGCCTTTTTTTGAGGAATATTTAGAACACGTGCCTGGTGGGTATTTTGCATGCTCTCTATCTTGAACCCGGTGAAACAATAGAAGGTTAGGAATGACAAATAGTAACATTTGAATCTTAAATCAGGTTTGATGCTGTAAGTGCAGAACTGTTGAACTGCATTTTGAAATCAAAGACTGCCATTCAGGCTGCAGAGATAAAAGGGTATAAGAAGATGCAAGAGACTTCAGAAATGAAAAAGAAGTTGAAGGTAAAACATAAAACAAAAATATCCTAGTGAATAAAATATTTCATCGGGTTTGATTTGCTGTTGACATAAAGGTGTGATGGGATCCAAAGGCTTCCTGTAAAATAAATGTAGCCAGAAGGTAGCTGTTAGAACACTGTAGTAAATTTTGAATAAGTCAAGCTGGCTGGCATTCAGATCCTTGTGTGGAGGGAAGAATTTTTTTGCCTCTTTTTTCTTAACCTCTGAGATGTACAGGAAGGAACACTTCTAAGGTGATCCAGTTATTAGTATTTTTTACATTGATTAGATCTACCTTAATCTAGTCCCTAATAATTTATGACTTTGTGTATGCTGAAGATATTTTGCTTTCTGAATATAACAAATTATTTCAATTCTCAAAATCCCTTTGATATGTTTTCTTTAGAGAAGAGACACATTCAAAAAATAAATACTGTTAAAATGTCTGAGATCTTAACTCTACAACTTTGAACCTCACGTGTGTTATTGTAAATTGTGACAGGAGATTGTAGTGACTTATGTCTTTGGTGTTCATTAAGTGTGTGTGCATCATTTCATGAAGTGTTTCAACACCTAGTGCACGTCTGTAGTCCATCTGGTCTACGTTGATGATGGAGTTTGTCTGTGAAGAGTTTGGAGAACATTTCCAAAACAAGATGTAGATAAATATCAGTGATCTAAGCCAGAAAGTGGTAGTACCATGGTGGTTGAGAGGAGGCCAGGATGGCAGTTGTCTCTGTTCACTGGTGAAGTCCAGAGGGGGAGGTAGCATCATGCTAGAATCAGAAGGGACATGCTTGGAGCTGGATGGGAAGGCACAGCAGGCAGGGGTGCCCCTCAGCAGAGGCATGAAGGTGAACAAGTATGTTGTGATAGTTTTTGTTGTTGTTGTTCTGTTTAGTGCTAGGTGTATGTGTAAAAGTAGTGGAGAGTTAAGGTTGGAGAGGCGGTTTGGAGTCAGACCCTGGTTGACATATGTTTAGGTGAGAAGTTCAGACTGACTTCTATCTTATCATTGCATTGTAAATATAAATCTGATTAGGTGGCTCCTGTGGTTGCAACTAATGGCTTTCCACTGCCACGGGGACAGAATCGATATGTCCCTGACATGCGCCCTGAGCTTACAGCCCTCCTGAATCCTGCTCTTTTCTCATCCTCTACCTTCAGCACGTGCTGTTTTCCATGCTCAGAATGACCCTTATTAAGCCTTTGTGCTGTGTGGTTGAAAAGCCTTCTACTCCAATAAACCTCTTTCAGCCTCATTAGGAAGAGTTAAGTGATTCATCTTTGGACTTCCATGTTGCTTTGACCATACCCTGGTGAAAGCCCTTATTGCATTTATGTCATTATTTGTTTCTATGCCTGCCTGTGAGTGCTTAGAAGTGAGGATAATTTCCCATCGAACCCCCTATTTTCGGCACTCAGCAAAGTTGTTGGCTGATGGAAGGAAGGAATGAATGATGGCTGTGGAAAGGGGGATGTGGGAGGTTGTTAGCCTGGAAGCACCATTATCTGAGCCCTCTGAGTAGGGAGTCAGGAGATCAGAAAGGACAGCTGTGGTGCATCATTTCATATGCTTCTTACAGTGCTGATAATCCAATAGATGATAATAATGAGCATTTAACAACCCTATTCTCAAAGCAGAGGATTTGGAAGTTATAGTGATCTTTATCCAAAAAATATTAATAAGTTAAATTCCATCCTATCTACAAACAATTTTACTCCTAGATTGTTACTATAATATTGGAGGGGATGAAAATAACCACTGTGTTTGTTACTGGAAGGCATGATTGGTAGTTCACTCGTTTTCCTTTAATATTTGTAGATTCATTTATTTTGTTGTTTTAGACAAGTAGTGATAGATGGATGCCAAAAGAGTTGGCAAAATGTAACATGAAGAGAAGTTAACTATCACTTTAATCTCTAATTTTTCTTGCAAATTGGGGAAAGATCAGCTTAATTGTGTTTTAATGAAGAACTGCCTTGTTCCAACTGCTGCCTCACCTGGGTGGAGGATCCACAGTTCAATCTATCACCACAGAAAGTAGCAAAAAAATCAATTTGTATAAAACAGGTCATAATTCTTCAGTTTGTTGGTGACTTTTTGCATTGATACTTGGTTTAACAAAAACAAGTGGTGTTTCTTTGAATCTCTTGTTATTTCTTAATCTTTGTGAATTAGTCACATTAAAGCTGTGCAGCTCAAAGTAGGATTGTTTATTTGCTAGTGCTTTTATGTACAGAAGTTAGAAGGATTCTTCTCTGGGTTGTCTGGTTGAAATAATATGCCTAGAAGTTTTGATTGTGCTCTTATGGGCACTATTTGAGTAGTTAATTTTATCAGTTGTGGATTGAGGAATGGGAGAAATATCAGATATTGAGTGTTCATGCATACGTGTGTGTGTGTGATTTTGTTCAACCCTTTCTTACTAGTTCTGGAAAGATTTTGTCTTCCCTGTCTTTGAGATATAGGGACATTGAGAATATCAAACTATAGAGACATAAATATTAAGTACCATTCTTCAAACATAAGGAACAAAATGCTTTAGTTTGGGTCCCAAAGCAGATTGTCATAGTTTAGAAATTATATAAGAATTATGGTTGTGGTTGAAGTCTGCAGTAGATCCTAAACTTAATATAATATCAACAAATAATAGGCTCAAAATATTTCTATTTTTCATGTTAATTTTTGTCCAGTGATCTCTGTTATAGAATATTCAGTTAATTTGCCTAAACTGTTATTTTTATTGTGTGGCATAAACATTGAGGTTATGTATGTAAATAGATATCCTGGATCTAAAACACTAATTTTAATTGTTCCCTCTTGATAGGAACTATAAATGTACAATTTTTTTCTTATAAAAGTAATCAAAGTTTTTTTTTTAAGTCACCAAAATTTTGTGTGTTTGTGTTATTTGTTTAAATTTGCCTTTTGAAATTTAATCAGCTTTGAAATTTTGTAAGGCAGCCTGGAATTGCATAGTTTTGTCTTGTAGTATTTCTCCTGTGTCAACCTTGACTATAACACTGAAAGGGAATGCAGGAAGGCATGAACCATGAAACTTAGAATAGCGTGAACATTGCATTCATTGAGAAGAAAGTTTGCAGTATTCTTATGTTGGGATTTTATTTTCAGGGATTAGAAAAAGAACAGACAGAAAGAAGCCCCAGACTGGATGAATTAAACCAAACTGGACAAGTCCTTTTGGAGCAAATGGGGAAAGGTGAGACCCTTGATCTTTTTTAAAAAAATGTTTTTTAGATGGTAGCATTGAATAACATTTACAGTTTGACAAATTACACATTTAACACTGTAACCTCTTTTTTTACAAGTGGTTTAGACTTTTTTTTAGACAAGTGGTTTTCAAAAATTTTTTTTAGGTAACAGTTTTTTTTTTTTCAAATGAAATTCTATGCTAAAGTTTTTATAAAACAGATAAAAGGGAAGTTGTTCTGCTTTATAGAGTCAGACAACCTAAAACTCTGATAGCTTAGCTGAATAGTTGAAATTCACTGTTGTGGAAGATTTTAAAATCTCTTCCTTTGGGGTTATATATTAGGAATTTTTTTGGAGAGGGGTGGCAACAGAAAATTTTACTTTGGCAATATTTGGGAAATGAAGTTGTATTGAAGTGAATTCATTAAGGTTGTTCAATTTTTATCACTTTCAAATTAGTATATTAATTTAGTGCAGGTATCTTTTTATAGTTAAACTTGATGAAGTTGTTACTTGTATTTGAAATTTTTACCTGTATTTAAGGACTTTTTTTTTTCTTTACCATTAGCCCTCAGTTACTCAGGGTTGTATAAAGATAAATATTTTTCCTATCAGCTTTACATATGAAACTTTCTTTGGTCTAGCTCTGAAAGACCTTTCTTGTAAGTCCTATTCCTTATTCCAGTGATGGTAAATGCTTTGGAAGACTGCTGCAATATTCTTTGACAAAAGCCATGTACACCCAAGGCAGAATATTAGTTTGACAAGAATTTTCAGTGTAGTGATTTTCAGTTTTTTTTTTTTTTTTAACTTTTCATTCTGGAAAATGTAAATATATACAGCACAAACAGAATAGTGTAATGAACCTCTTTGTACCAATTACCCAGCTTCAGTAATTAATGGTATCCTGCCATTCTTGAATTATCTATACTTCTACTCATTTCCCACTTCCTGGGTATTATTATCATTGTTGTTTATAGTTTTCTAAAATAAAATTTATAGGCCACCTGGGTGGCTCAGTCAGTTAAGCATCAGACGCTTGATTTCAGCTCAGGTCATTGGGCTCTGCCCTCAGCAGGGAGTCTGCTTGACCCTTTTTCTCTGCTTCCCCACTCTTACTTGTCAGCTCTCTCTCTCTTTCAAATGAATAATTAAATCTTTAAAAAAATAAAAAGTAAATTTTACTTACATTGAAATACATGAAACCTAAATGTGCTGTTTTGACAGCCTGTATGCATATAGCAATATATGGAAAATTTCTATCTGTCCAGGAAGTTCCCTGGTGTCTGATGGATCAGTCACCCCTCCTCAAAATAACATTTTTAAAAACTTTAGATTATTTTTGCCTCTGCATTTAAAAAAATGTAAATTAATTATATACACATACAAACTATGGACACACATACACTTATACACGAAAATATGTGTGTGTCTAATATATGTCCATTTATTTGGAAATTATGCAAAAATACCAGTGTCAATTCATAGATGTTAGTATAGCTTAATTTCTTTCTTTCTTTCTTTCTTTCTTTCTTTCTTTCTTTCTTTCTTTCTTTCTTTCTTCTTTCTTTTTTTTTTAAATAAATAGAGTGGGTTTTCACTAGCAGAGTACAGCTTTTGTTGCATGTGTTCTTATTGTGAAAAGGCATCCCCTAAAATATATACTCTGGAAACTAAGTTCATGTGAAAATGTTCCTTGTAAAATATCAAGTGCAATATCAGAGGATATGTCATTGATGGTTTTGTAAAGGAACGAATTTTGTGATGTAATGCAGACTTGTTTAATTTCATGGGAAACCCTTTGTATTTTGTATGTTTTTGGAACATTGGTAGGACTGGAAATGCATTCATTAGAGGATACTAATTTTTATTTATGTACTTATTTTTTTAAAGATTAACTTAATTATTTTAGAGAGAGAGAAGGGAGAAGGAGAGGTAGAGGGAACAAGACAATCCTGAAATAGACTCCCTGCTGAGTACACAGCCAGATTGTGGGAGAGAGGGGGCTTGATCCTAGGACCCAAAGACCATGACCTGAGCTGAAATGAAGAGCCAGCTGCAGGGCATCTGGGTGGCTCAGTGGTTGAGCATCTGCCTTTGGCTCAGGGCATGATTCCGGAGTCCTGAGATCAAGTCCCACATTGGGCTCCCCATGGGGAGCCTGCTTCTCTCTCTGCCTATGTCTCTGCCTCTCTTTCTTGTGTCTCTCATGAATAGATGAGATCTTAAAAAAAAGGGGGGGGGGCCCAGCTGCTTAACTGACTGAACCACTCCGGCACTCCCTAATTTAATTTATTTTAAAAGACACATTTAAGATGAGGTGGGAATGGCAATGGGGTATTGATCTTAATAGGCTGTTTATGTTCTGGGTTTAATGTCTTGCTTTTTGAAGAGTGTCTATGTGTTAGAGAATAAAAATGAATTTTAAAAATCTTCCCCAGTGTCTTCCCATTTTATCTATTATTCTAATTTTATAGTATTGTATATTATTTTTCTCCATATGGTTTTAGTGCTCTTAATCCTACTGCTCTTATAAACCAGAACTGTTGAACAGAAATGAAAGCACAATTGGGTCCCTCTTGCTGCTCCCCTCATCTTGGCCATTTTCCCCAAGCAATTTGAAATAAATCCTAGAACAC
The DNA here is from genome assembly GCF_003254725.2 of Canis lupus dingo. NCBI lineage: Eukaryota > Metazoa > Chordata > Mammalia > Carnivora > Canidae > Canis > Canis lupus. The sequence continues at coordinate 35,867,198 of NC_064243.1, forward strand.
AGATAGTTAGCATAGAGGGTGTTTTTAAAAGAGTGTAATTTGGCCAGAGCCTGCCTGGGTCAGGATGTAGATAAGTGACTCAGTCCTTTGGTAAAACAAATGTTCCAATAATCATGTCACTGATTTCCTCAAACTAGTTCATCAGAAGTCATACCACACTGAAATTTGATGGGACTTTTCTGCCAAGTGCATTTGAATTGCTTTGTGGTATCTTGTAAAACATAGAAACATTTTAAACAATGAAATTTTCTGTTTCATTTATCTTTTGTGGCTGTTTTATTCGGTTTTCTTGGTTCAGCCTTATCTTTTTCCTAGAGATTGTGAGCTAATAAAATAGAGTAGTTAGGCATTTGGATAATATGGCTTTATGAATTGATGTTTACTATGACTAGCCTATGGAATTTGATAGTGGTCCTATGTTTTTTAAATTTCCCTAGATTCTTTTTTTTTTTTTTTAAAGATTTTATTTATTCCTAAGACACAGAAAGAGGGTGGGGGAGAGAGAGAAAGAGAGAGAGAGAGAGAGAGAGAGAGAGAGAGAGGCAGAGACACAGGCAGAGGGCGAAGCAGGCTCCATGCGGGAGCCTGATGTGGGACTCGATCCCGGGTCCAGGATCAGGCCCTGGGCTGAAGGGGGCGCTAAACCGCTGAGCTACCCGGGCTGCCCCAAATTTCCCTAGATTCTAATAGTGATAGACTGAAAAATATAGTCAGGTGAGAGTAAGTGGCAGGAGTATGTTATATTTTATTCCTTTTAGTAATAAGATGACAGTCTATCGATTTGGGCTTTTGATTAGTCATTTAAGAGTTGAATATCCTGTAGAAATAGAAAATTTATAACTCAGGATCTCTGGGAGCAAAACCATTATTTTAAAAGACAATATATAGTTTTCCTTGCTTGATGTGAAAATTATGCTTTACTTACTACTTGATGTCTATCCAACTTACAATATCTTAAGCTTAGAGGAAGGAAGATTTAAATTTTGAGAATTGGTTTGAAGAGGCAAAATGAATGAATTGTGATGTATTATCAGTGAATAACTACCTCTTCCTTGTTTTCTAGATGAGTGGTGATATTTTCCATCTCAAAATTTTACCAGTTTATTTTCATTTTTTTTTAAAGATTTTATTTATTTATTCATGAGAAACACAGAAAGAGAGGCAGAGACATAGGCAGAGGGAGAAGCAGGCTCCCAGCAAGGAGCCTGATGCAGGACTTGATCCCAGGACCCCAGGATCACACCCTGAGCTAAAGGCAGACGCTCAACTGCTGGGCCCTCAGGTGGCCCCAGATTTTAGCAGTTTAATCCTTCTTTATTGTTTAGCACAAATTACCCTGACATGAATGTAAAGTGGCTGATGTTATACCTTTTGCCCTCTTAGAATATAAATGACCTGACAGAAGCAGAGCCTGGATCACCATTGTTCAGTTGGGTTGTTAGGAAAATGGTGAATTGTTTTGTTTATGACCCTATTAATAGAGATAAATGAACTTGGACGTGGTGTGAACGATTTGCTTGGGCCTAATATTCTATAACCTGTATGATGCTGGCTAGTGAACCTCAGCAACTGACATGGGTGGTGTATTCAGATTATGTCGTGTCATGTTTGCATTTCTAATTTTCAGTGGATACAGTGTGTTGTAGTATTTTAAAAATTGCATCGGCTGTGGATCATAAGTGACCTTTTGTTTTACATGCCATTTTATTCCTTAGAGCTCTTATTACCCTGATTTCAATCGCATCTATTTACAAAGCACCATTCTTTTTTCCCCTCCTACTCAAATAATAAAGATGGTAAGCCCATTCTTTCAACATGCATGCCCTCCTAAGGAGATAAAGATTCCTTTGTAGATTTTCTATACTTTTTCATAGTTATTTTCAGTGATTTGGTGTATTTCATATTAAGGGAAGGACTGTGATAAAACTTATTATTACATATAACTATTATTTCTCCGACCATATTTTACCTTTCAAATATATGAGACAAAATTGTAAGATTTCAGTAATAAACATAATGGCATTTTTTTCCCTGTTGTGTTTCTGAAGTAGATCGTCTTACCACTGTGTTGATATTTTCGTATTTTCTGGTCAATGTGTGGCATGCCCAATAGGCTTGCTAATACCTCTTGGGCCTGGCTGCTGGCTAGGTGCTCCTACACTCAACAGGTTGCTCCATGCACTAGTTCTTGCCATCCATTTTGCAATTCTTATGACACTGTGGTTTGGTCACCAAAGAATCTTTTGAGCTCCTCAATTGTTTAGCCAAATGTCTTTTTTTGTGATGATAGAAGGTTTACCTTCTTACCTCAGAACTTCAGACAAGTCTACATAATTCATTATATTTCCCTGCTTCTGTCTAGAAGCTAGCAAAGTGATACAGTGCACATACTCTATATAAGAAGCCATGGTTGCAGCTCCACTGATGTGCCTTTTGTGATGGCAGTACTACTCCTGAATTGCTATTTCAAGCTCCCCCTCTCCCGTCTCAGCCAGAGAATGAAGCATAGTTATTCTTAACGGCATCATTATAATTTTGTTGTTATGTTAGAAGGGACTTAAGGAAGTGATCATTATATGTGACATCACCTCATTATTTTGAATAGGCTAGAATGTTTATAACAAATTCAAAACAAGTTTTATAATAACATATGTAGTGTCTGCTTATTTTTTATGTCTGCATAGAGGGTATTCCTACAGAAGAAATAAAAAATGTTCTGGAGAAGGTGTTCTCAGAATGGAAGGATATATCACAGCATTTGGAAGATCTGGCAAGAAAAATTCAGCTACAGGAAGATATAAATGCTTACTTTAAGCAGCTTGATGATCTCGAAAAGATCGTAAAGACAAAGGAGGAGTGGGTAAAACACACTCCCTTTTTAGAAGCTCCTCAGCGGCCCTTGCCAAGTTTGAAGGACTCCTGTCAGGTAAAGAAAGAATCATCCAGAACATGAAAGCATTCTCTGCCTAGTCCTGTATTTAAAGAATGCTACTTTTATTATGAACTTTAGGTTAATGCTGCTCTGATTAACTTTCTGTGAGGATAGTTATCTTCAATGAGTTCCGTGACCCAATTTTCTCTTTTGTAGCGGGAGTTGACAGATCTCCTGGGCCTCCACCCCAAGATTGAAATGGCGCGTGCCTATTGCTTAGCTCTGAAGTCTCGGCCTTTGGCTCCAGATTTTGTCCAGCAGGGCTTCGAGAGCCTTCTGGGCCGTTACCAAGCTGTGCGACAGGAGTTAGAGCATCGTCAGCAACAGCTGGAGAATGGTAAACCCATTCTTTTGGCTTTCTTATTAGATGACTCTACTATCTTCTCTCTCAGTTTGCTGTAATTAAAAAATTACCCTTGATATTTAGACAAAGAGCACACTTGCTTGTTTTGCACCAGCCACATTTTGTTTTCCTCTGTGCCTGCTACTGTTCGGGGTCTTAAAGTATATTCTTAATATTCCTTGGATTCACACTTCTTTAGAAAAGTACAAACAGCTTTCACCTGCTCTAAAATCATGCTACTAGGACATAATAATTTTTTTAAAGGATATAATAATTTTTAAGGAGTTTTTTTAGAGGGTGCTGTTCTTCCCTTTTATTGAAGGAGGCCGGCTAATATCAATACTAGTAGGGCTAAAAAGAATGATCACTTCTGTTTGCTCAGAATGGTTCAGGTTTTGGCAATACCTTTTCCTCTTAGAAAAGAAATTATGTTTATCTTTCAGAGTCTGAAATTATTTATGTATTTATTTATTTACTTACTTATTAGAGGGAGGGAGGGGCTGGCGGGGGGAGACAGAGAGAGAATATCTTAAGTACGTTCCATGCTGGGCTCAATGTGGGGCTTGATCTTACAACCCTGAGATCATGACCTGAGCTAACATCAAGATTCAGATGCCTAACTGACTAAGCCACCCAGGCGCCCCTCAATGTCTGAAAAATTTTAAAGAATTTTTACTTTTGGAATAAACCTGAGTTTGGCAAGTTAACTGTTAACTGTTTTGAGAGCTCATTTCTCATATGTTCTGGGTTTTTTTTTTTTTTTGTCCTTACCTATCATATAAGTCAGGAATTGTGTTGTATTATGTAATGTTATGGGTAATGCATGTTAAAAAGCTGTATGTTGAACCATACCCTTCTTGTAACAAATGTAGATTGTGTAATAACTTGTAGGAATCTATATGTGTACGTGATAAGCAAATATGTCATGTCTTTCTTCTGGAAAGGGTTTTGGACACCATGCTTTTTTGTTCATTGAATTTAGTTACCCTAAGGTGTAAAATAAATGTTTGAGAGTATTGCTTTTCAAATTTACTCTTATAAAACATGCCTTCATATCGATCCTTGTCAAAAACAAAAGTATATTTTGTAATAGTAAATTGAAAAAGCAGTACACTGAAACATCTATTTAACATTACAACACAGTTCCCAACCTGAAACTGAAAAAAAAGTTCAAAATCTATTTTTTTTTGTTTTTTTAATTGTGGTAAAATATGTATAACATAAAATTTATTATTTTAACCATTGCTTTATTTATTTTTTAAAGTTTATTACTTAAGTAATCTCTACACCCAGCAGGAGGCTCAAACTCACGATCACAAGATCAAGAGTCGCATTCTTCTCCAACTGAGCCCGCCAGGCACCCCATATTGTAACCATTTTAAAGTGTAGAGTGCAGTAGTGTTAAATATATGTGCAACTGCTCTCCAGAAGTTTTTCATCTTGTGAAAGTGAAACTCTGTACCTATTAAACAACAGCTCTTCACTTCCTCCTTCCTCCAGCCCTTGGCAACCACCATTCTACTTTCTGTTCCCATGAGTTTGACTCTTCTAGATACCTCATATAGGTGGAATCATGCAGCACTTTTTATTTGTGACTTAGTGTAACGTCCTCAAAGTTCATCTATGTGGGCAGCATGTTGTCAGAATTTCCTTCCTTTTTAAGGATGAATAATATTCTATTGTATGTAGTCTACTGCATTTTATTTCTCCATCCCTTTGTCGAGGGCATTTGGTGGTTGTGACTAATGCTGCTAATTTCTTAACGTTTGCTTCTCGTTGGTCTCACATCTTTGTATTCCAGATCATCTTACTTCCTTTCCACACAAGTGTTGCTTGTTTGTGATTTTTACCTTAATGATAGAGACACACACATTCCAACTGCCTTCTGCAGTCAGTACCTCTCATAGGACCTGCCATAGCTGGGCTGTGGCTTTCTGGAAATGCCCACCACTCTGTAAATGGCGGTTTGTCTACCCACTTGAGCTCAGAGGAAGACTGGTTGGGGGGATCCTGGTTTTCTTTTATTCTTTGTGTAGCTACTAGGGAAAAGGAGATTATATGAGACAAAAGAAACATTGTAGTACGATTTTTAGAGAGACATTTCATCATGTCTCATCATCATTTTTCAAATAAAGAAAAAATGATAGTGAGTTAGTTAATATTTCAAACATCAACCCCCAGGAATGAAGTCACTGTCTGACTCTCAGAAATGCCAATGGAATGATTTGTCATAGCAGCTAACAGAGGCCCTTCTAACTTTTAATTGTGGAGTTTAACTTATTAGGTATTAAGATTCACTTATATAGAGAAGATTAATGGTATGTATATAATAATATAAGGTTCCTAAAATTATTTTCTAAAAGTAAGTATTTTTAAATAAACAGAACTGAAGAGCCAACCTGGACGTGCATATTTGGAAACATTGAAAACACTGAAAAATACACTGAATGATTCAGAAAGTAAGGCCCAGACATCTTTGAATGTCTTGAATGATCTTACAAAGTTGGAGAAGGCCCTTCAGGAAAAAAAGGTAATATATATTTTTAGGTCTTAGAAGTCTGGTGTCATTTTAAATACCTCCTGTCACTTATTTTGAAATGTTTTTTTCCAGCTATTTAAAAAATAGTAGTCATTTTTGGTCAAAATTGGTCAAAAGTTCCTTATAGTTTAAAGGTTAGTTACAATAATGTAGTACCTTGGCTAAAAGAAGAGATACTTATTGAATACCACTAATAGAATAAAAGTGTATTTTCTCCTTCTACTGTAATTAGTCTAGAATTCCCAACCTGTTCATAATCTGCTAAAATATCTTTAATAAAATGAATATCACTGGAATTGATGTGTTCTTTCTTCTGTGTTGAATAAAAATGCTTATCTGGTTATTTAGGATATATGACTCTGCATTATTTCATCATACAAAACAGATCAGCCATTGAGCCCTGCACACACTTGATCCTCACTGAGTGCATTGTTTTACTGGATTTTAGTGTAGAGAATATATTATTTCTGGCCCACACACAACTCATGAAGGGAAAGCTTTAACTTTTTTTGGTTATGTGTATTTTTTTCATGATTTTTGTACAATTCTTTTTTAATTGAATACTTTTTAAAAAGTGACAGGCTTTTTATAGCCCATATTATTACGTCTGTACAGACAAATTATTGTGCATATTTTTAATCTTTAAAATTTTTTTCCAGGCCCTTGATGAAATCCTTGAGAATCAGAGACCTACATTATATACACTTGCAGAAGAAACAAAGGCTTTGGAGAAAACTGTTTCTCCAGATGTAGAAAAAATGTATAAGCAAGAATTTGATGATGTTCAGGGAAAGTGGAATAAACTAAAGGTCAAGGTTTCCAAAGATCTGCATTTGCTTGAAGAAATTACCTCCAAACTCAGAGCTTTTGAGGTAAATCCAGAGCTAATGGTGTGTAAGTTTATTAGAGAACAAAGTGGTAATTTATCAAATAAGACTCTAGTGTCTATTATTTGGATATTTTTCATTCTTTCATTTCCCATATTTATTATGTGTGTAAGTTGGGATTTCTAACTTGCTTTTGATGTGCTGGAAAACACACTTATTTGCTTTTTCTTTGCAAATGGGCTTATTTGTAGAGGTGAACTGGATCTTGAAGATAAGAGAAAATTACTTAAAACTGGTCAAAGTAATGTTTCAGGGATGCAGAGTTTGCGTGATATTCAGACTGGTGATTAGATTGCAGGGGAACTTTGTCGGAGTGGTAAAATTGCCCAGGTAGTAGCAGACGGCTGAGTCCTTGAAGCTGGTGTTTGAAGACTTTAGACATTTGGAGATAAAAATCTGAACTAGACCATCGATAAACAGTGTCCAATTGGGAAAGCAGGTCATTTGAGGAACATGAAAGTCAGAAGTAGGATCCTTTGCTACATCTGAAAATGCCCACGGATGAAACAGTGATAAAGTTCCAGACGAAAGAACAAAGGTTAGAAAGTAAGGAGAAAGTAATAAAAGTCAATTTCAGATAAGCTAAGATTTTAACATTTCACCTGTGAGGAATATGGAGAAGTGGTCTTGAGCAAATTGTCTGGTTTTCTCCTAGGAAAGGTTGGGAGGAAGAATGAATCAATCGGACTCTTTGCCCTATTTTCCTGGTCTCTCCTTACTTTGGTATTTTGTGTTGTATCTCATGATAGACTTTTGGTTTCATGCCTGGCAAAGAGAAGGCACTCAAGAAATATTTTTCAGTGAATGAAATGAAATTAGTAATAGGAGATTTAAATTTGGATATGTATATATATCCAACATTAATTAATAGCTAATATAATGTTATGTATATATTTGGATTTAGATTCTAAGAGATTAGATGAGACTTTATATAGATATATGTATTTCATATATACATGAGAGTTTGTGTAAAGGATGATGTTAAAAAAGTGAAAAGATTGAGAATGAAGACAAAATTCATGAAAATGATGTTTTAAAAATCAAAATCAGGGAACATGTGGTAGGAGAGGGGTGGGTAGACTGTACAGATCCGTGTGAAGATATCAAGAAAGATGAGACAAGTGGAGCATGGTGACTGCTAAAATTAGAGGGAGACTTTTTGCCCCATTGGACAGCTGTAGTGAATGACCAGGAAAATAAAGATGGTGACATTTCTGTGTGTGTGTGTGTGTGTGTGTGTGTGTGTGTGTGTGTGTGGTGCTAGTAGAAGGAACTTTTTTTTTCCTAAGTGCCAACTGCAGTTCTCTACCAAAACTGAGATCTCCTTAGAATAAAGCTTGATTTTTGAAGAGGGGTGTGTTATGTGTTGCTTAGTATTTTTGAATCATTTAATTTGTGTGAGCCGATCCACTTCCCCTTATGTGTCTTCAGGTGTAGTTTTTCCCAACTTCAAAAACCATAATTACTCTTATTCATGATCGTAAAATTTGTGGTTATGGTCCAAGCACTTGTTACCAGTGGTTCTCAGCCAGGGGTGATTTTGCCACCCCTACCCCTCCACCCCACCCCACCCCACACCCCCCTCCAGGACATTTGTTAATGTTCGGAGATGTTTTTTGGTTGTCACAACTGTGGAGGGAAGGGGGTATGCTATTGGCTTCTCATGGGTAGAGGCCAGAGTCACAGCTAATGCATAAGACCTCCCCCACAACAAAAGACTTTTCTGACCCTAAATGTCAATAGTGTGAAGGTGGAGCAATATTCGATTAAATATTTCTCATCTTTTCAAAAGAGCAGTGCTTTGTTTTCAATTTAAATCTAAGATGTAGTTAAGAGAAATTTACGGGTGAAGATTAACCCAAAGGTTATTAATCTTTTGACTCTCAGAAGTGTATTTTGGGGTTACCTAAGTGTGTGCCAGTATTTAAATATGGAATTTTTAAAAAATATGAAATTTAAAGAGAATAAAGAGTGTTCCAAAACACAAAAGAGAGTCCTGTGGCTATAGTAATCCAGCCTTAGGCTTTAGTGGGTTGTTATACTAATGTAGCAAACCCAGGCACTTAGAGTGGCCAGTTGGAATATATGCCAAATTCATTCCATGATAAATAACCAATATTTAAATTTTTTTGTAATCACAGTAGCAGATTGATAATGTCCAGCTATTCTTTCTTGATAATGTCCAGCTATTCTTTCTTTATTTTTTAACTACAAGATTGTTGATAGTCTGTGTGTATTTCCTAACTGTGCAACTTCTTTATTGAAATATGTTTTTTTTTATTATAAAGAAAACTTTTACTCCTTTATTTGCTTTGCTTTGAAGGCATTGCTTGTTACTTAACTACTTACAATTCACTTAGGAAACCTTAATTTTTCACCAAAGCTAGTTACAAATAAATATTCTTTAGAGGTTAGCATTGTTTCCCTTCAGTGACCTGATGTACAGTTTTCTAGCCATTTAAGTTCTATTTGTCTTTAAGGCATGAAGCACAGTAGGTTTTTTTTTTTTAATTTATTTATGATAGTCACACAGAGAGAGAGACAGAGACAGAGACACAGGCAGAGGGAGAAGCAGGCTCCATGCACCGGTAGCCCGACGTGGGATTCGATCCCAGGTCTCCAGGATCACGCCCTGGGCCAAAGGCAGGCGCCAAACCGCTGCGCCACCCAGGGATCCCCACAGTAGGTTTTTGATTCAGTGTGTTGGTTTAGGATGATGTTTCTTAGGAGAAAAGTGATTGATTTGTTTATTTTTAAAATGCATTTTTAACTATATAACTAATACATAGAGGCTGGTTGTTGTGAAGAAATTGAATAATAGAGAAGTATTAGAGTGAACATTTAGACTTCCCTGCCCCTCCCCCAATACCATTTCCTTTCCTTTTTTTTTTTTTAAATTTTTTTATTTATTTATGATAGTCACACAGAGAGAAAGAGAGAGAGAGGCAGAGACATAGGCAGAGGGAGAAGCAGCCTCCATGCACCAGGAGCCCGACGTGGGACTCAATCCCGGGTCTCCAGGATCGCGCCCTGGGCCAAAGGCAGGCGCTAAACCGCTGCGCCACCCAGGGATCCCACCATTTCCTTTCCTGAAGGCATCTAATATTAATAATGGGTCCCAAGAAGACACAAAGAAATGGGAAGACGTTCCATGCTCATGGATTTAAAGAAAAATTTTGTCAAAATGTCTATACTGCCCAAAGCAACCTACACATTTAATGTGGTCCCTATCAAAATTACAACAGTGGTTTTCACAGAACTAGAACAAACAAATCTAATATTTGTATGGAATCACAAAAGACCCTGAATAGCAAAGCAATCTTAAAAAAGAAAAGCAAAGCTGAAGGTATCACAATTCTGGACTTCAGGTTAAATAACAAATATCGTCATGTGACACGAAAATAGACACATAGATCAGTGGCACAGAGTAGAAAGCCCAGAAATAAACTCACAATTACTTATGATCAGTTAATCCTCAACAAGGCAGAAAAGAATATGCTATGGGAAAAAGACCATTTCTTCAACAAACGGTGTTGGGAAAACTGGACAACATGCAAAAGAACGAAACTGGACCACTTGCTTACACCATACACAAAAATAAATTCAAAATGGATTAAAGACCTAAATGTGAGGTCTCAAACCATAAAAATCCTAGAAGAGAACATAGGCAGTAACCTCTTTGACATCAGTATAGCAAGTTCTTTCTAGGTAGGTTTCTAGGGAAACAAAAGCAAAAATAAACTTTGAGACTACATCAAAATAAAGAGCTTTTTGCATAGCAAAGGAAACCATCAACAAAACTAAAAGGCAAACTATGGAATGGGAAAAGATGTTTGCAAATGACATATATGATAAAATGTTATTATAGGAAATACATAAACTTAAAAACTCAACACCCCAAAAATGAATAATCCAATTAAAAATGGAAGAATATATGAACAGACTTCTCTCCCAAGAAGTCATCCAGATGGCCAACAGACACATGAACAGATTATTAACATCACTTACATCAGGGAAATGCAAATGAAAACTGCAATGAGATATCACCTCACACACCTGTTAGAATGGCTGTGCTCAACAACACAACAACACAAGGTGATGAGATGATGTAGAGAAAAGGGAGCACTGTGCACTGTTGGTGGGAATGCAAACCAGTGCAGCCACCGTGGAAAACAAAATGGGAGTTTCCTTAAAAAGTTAGAAGTAAAACTACTCTATGATCCAGCAATTGCATTACTGGGTATTTACCCAAAGAATACAAAAATACTAATGCAAAGAGATAATGTACTCTGGTGTTTATAGTAGCATTATTTACAATAGACAAGATATGGAAGCAGTCCAAGTGTCCATTGACTGATAACTGGATAAAGAAGATGTATGAATACACACAAATACACACACACACACGCACATACACACAGTGGAGTATTACATAGCCATAAAAAGAATGAAATCTTGCTATTTGCAATGACATGGATGGAGTGAGAGAGTATAATGCTAAGCAAAATAAGTCAGAGAAAGACAAATACCATATGATTTCACTGGAATTTAAGAAAAAAACCAAATGAGCAAAGAGAAAAAGAGACAAACCAATTGTAGAGTGCAAACTGATGGCCACCAGAGGGGAGAGGGGTGAGGAGATGGGTGAAATAGGTGATAGGGATGAAGGAGGGCACTTGGGATGAGCAGGGGGTGATGTATGGAAGTGTTGAATCACTAGATTAAAAAAAGGGGAACTTTCTGGGGGTTAACAGATTCCAGTCCAATAGAAAAGCTCATGAATGTTACCAATTCTAATAATTTTTTTCACCTAATAGAAATGAATGATGTTGGAGCTCCATGAGGGTGGGTTGGTTATTTATTTATTTATTTATTTATTTATTTATTTATTTATTTATTTATTTTCATGAGGGATATTTAAATAGCACACAAATATATGAGCTTGGAGTGTGAATCCCAGTACTGCTAATGATGGTGCCTTTCATTGGCACAGCATACTTCAGCTTCGAAAGTATTTCATAGCTACGTGCTTACTTTTTCCTGCCATTCTACGGTACTTATAAAAACATCTTTTTGTTTGTTGGTGTGCAAATTTTAGTTTTCTGTTACTTGTTGGCAAATAGGGTTTTTTTCATCTGCCTCTATTTCCTTTGTCTTCATGGCTGGTTTCTCTGTACAGTTGGAGATTTGGCCTGCGTATTCATATTCAGTGTTATAAGTTCTTAAATTCTTTTTTTATCTATACCATGCCAAAGTAATGACCTCAGTTCCTGTACTTAGGAATTAAAATGTTAATTGGTATTTTAAAAACTACTTCACAGAAAATCCTCCCACTCCTTCCAGGCAGCAAAACATTTAAAAATACATGAATATTAATATTTTCATTATTGATTTTACTTGATTTTTTAATGAATTATGGGGATTAAATATTATAAACTTTTAGGAGGCTGGTTGTATATCTCTCATCACCAGTAATGGTATCTTTGCATTTGGGAGCTATGGGTGTTTTGTATTGTTTGTTGCTTCTTTTTTCTTCCTCAAGATCTGTGATGTGGTATAACTGCAAATTGTGAAACAATTCATGAGGCCCACACAAAACTCTGTCTTATGTTTATCACCGTTTCGATAGCCTCTCCCTGCTGTGTTCAGACTCCCATAGAGTCCCTTGCCCTGATAATCCCATTGCACTTTAAAGCTGGCTCTCATTTCCAGTCTCTTCCCTCTCGAATTCGACTTCCCCAGTGGTGCCAGAGTTCTGCTTCTGGAAAGGATCTGGTTGTCTTTGCCGTGGTGATAGGGTGCATTCACATCGTCTCCTAGCTCCTGCTTCCTCCTTGCCCTGAAGCCCTTCCTGCAGCGCCACCCCCTGCCTCTCCCCTCCTTCATGAGCTGAGTCTGGCGAGGAAACAGTGTCTTGGATCACCAAAACCACATTGGACAATTTCTCCGGAAATGTCACTTCCTTGCTAGGAATTCACATCTTCTGAGCTCACCCTTTAAGAGTAAGCTTGTTCTACAGTGTTCTGTCTTGCTCACCACCATCCCCACGGCTAATTATTCCCTCCTCTGTGATTCTACTACACACTGTTGACACCTTCCCAAACCCTCATCTCAGACCAGCTTTTATTAAAATGAGACCTGTGTGTGTCTCTCCTCCCCCAGAATGGAGTTCTTTGACTACAGGAGCCTTGTGTGGCCAACAGCAAGTAAGTGGATGTGAAGTAATTGCTTTGTAGGTGCCTATAGACATCTCTACAGATGCATTTCTCTCCTGAGGTTGGATCTGTAAAGTATAGATGGACCACACATGGAAGGACCCTATGTCATCAGATCCCTGTAGTCAGTCGCTGACCAGTTGGATGGGCTCTGACCCAGGGTGTGGAAGAGGCTATGCCGGACCTCTGAGACATGCAGAATCTGGCTTTGAAATTACTGTAGAAAGAATTTCAGAGTAAACACACATTGGTCATATCTTGTTAAGAGTGACCTGAAATAAGGCTGATTTAACTCTTTCTAGGTAATATATGATTGATATAGTGATCTTATAAAGTTTTTTCTTTTCTTTCTCATTTTGAATGCATTTTAGTTTATTTTTTATTTTTATTTTTTTGCATTTTTTTGGGTTTTTTTGCATTTTAGTTTAAAAGGGAGTATTGGTGCATTCTAAACCTTAGATTTAAGAATTCTTCTTAGTTTCAGGTAATTAATGTTGTAGTGATGTCATCATGGCTCTTCCCTATTAAATGAAGGGACACTTTTTAAAGAGTATTTTTGAGGTGCATGAGTGAAATAGAAACCTCATTATGTTAAATTACTGTTTTAATTCTGGTTTCACACTTGCCTCTGTCTTGGGTTAGAAGTTGCTTAAAAAGCTGTGGACATTCCAACAGATGGGGAAGGAGCAAAATGAAATGCCAAGAATTTAGCCGTCAACAAAATCTTGGGAGGTAGTTGTGTACTTTGGAATCTCATTGTCTTAAATCCAGAGCTACCAAGCTTCAGATTTCCTCCATCTCTAGCTCAGGGGCTAGGCTGGGAGTTTTAGGGTTCAAGGAGTTATTTTCATGACCCTGCATTCCATTTATGTAACCAGCAGCTTGTATCGCCCATCTCAGATATGTACAAATCCGTGCTTTTGAGCAGTGATGGTCAGTGTACAATTTTGGCCCTTCTAAAACTTAAATTTTTGATACTTTGGTTTTCAAAATACCCTTAGTCATTTTATATTTGTATCAGAATTTGCAAATATAAATAAGAATGAGAAATGGTTGCCCTAGGTTAGTACTTACAGTTTATTTACTTTGTGCGTATGAAATAATGGCAGATATTTATTTTAGAAGTTTACTGGGATTTTAAAATGTTTTACATTGCTTCAAAAGAGATGAGGTCCCCTAAAGGAGAGAGAACATTAGAAATTATCCAATTCTTATATATATTAGAATATATATGACATATATATAATTCAGAACATATATGTAATATATAATATATTATTCAGAACATGTAATATATATATGTAATGTATATGTGTGTATTCTGCAAATGGATGGAGGTGGAGAAAAAATACTTGTTATTGTACATAGAAACTCATAAGTGTGTAAGCTGAGTGATTTTTTAATGTGCAGAGAGGTACTTTTCATGGGAGCTCTTGCACTTTCTTTGGAATTTCTTTCTTGTATGATTGATTTAAAGATGAGCAGACTTTGGGTATTTTTTTTTTAAAGCATAGGAAATACTTGCCACAGGTAGACTGAGACAATATTGTCTTTCTGGGGAAGAAGAGGTATTGGAGGGTGGAGCAGAGCTCCCTGTCTCCCACACTTACCTGCACACAAGCTGTAGCTAGTATTGATCTTACTAATCTATTAACCCTTCCATATGGTGTGGCCACAGGGTGGAGATCCTGTGAGAATCTGCTGCCACCAGGAATTTCTAAAGTTCAGGCCTTCCCTCATTTACTGGGTTTCCTTCTGCTGAGCTGAATTCAGAAGATCTAGTAGGTCTTCCAAACAGTTGCTTTTAAACACCAATAGAATAGAACAAGGATTAATGCTGGCAACAGTTAAAAACATTACACTGATTCATGCCAGCATGTACTCTCCCTGGCCACTCATTCCTAAACTTGGAAGTGGTAGCTCTTTATGGGTTCATCTTGATAATAAAGCACTTGGTTTTATAGATCTTAGTAATAATAGCATTTACTGCATGCCTGCTTTGTACCAGACCCTGTCCAAACATTATCTTTGTTTTTCAGAACAACCAGGCGAGCTGGTTGTTATTATTCCTATTTCATAGATGAGCTGCTGAGCCTCAAAGAAGAGAAATTAGTTTCTCAAGACCTTGTGACTGGTGAGGTGCTGACCTTGGTATTCACACTTTTGTCTTTCTTTCCATGGGTCCCACTGCTTCTCTTAGAAGTTAGTGTGGCCAGGATTACGTGAAGGATTTTTAGTAGAAAACAAATTGTCAGATTCTTGTCTCTTTCTTTTGTTAACTGTTGGGATGATCAATTGAACTTCATGGCTTATCTGTGTCTGTTGCTTTCCTCTTTCTTTTTTCTCGTGTTGAAGTATGAGAGAAGGAACAGGTGTGTGCGAATTGTGTGTGCTCCCCTGGGTCTGTATCTGGCAGAGGGAGGAAAGGAAGGGGGTTGATACCATTCCTCACATGCCAATGATGGATTGTTGAGGCTCCTCACTTCAGTCAAATCAGATTGTGATAAAAAACCTCTGTAGAGTGTAATGCTTCCCTACAAATTTCAAAAATCCTTGGCCCAGAAGACCATCAGCTTTTTAATTCACAACTAAGAGTTAATGAATTGCCAAGGTACACAGCAGCAACACTGCTTTGAGTTCTTAAGTAGTTTAGAATGGAGAGTAACCATGCAGGATGTGCCAGGTTAAATGGACAGTTTAAAAAAAAAGTCCTCCGTGAACTCTATAGATACATTTGTACTTTCTCTCATTTTGTACTTTTATCTTTTTGTATCCCACTGCCCCCTGCCCTGGGTGTGTCTTACTGAGTAGTCCAATGTGGTGAGATCTTAGGACGAGGAGCAAACACAAAGAGAGAGATGTCGCCAATGAAAATAATACATTAGAGGAAGAGTGCATGAGCCTGTGAGAACAGTGACAGGCTAAAGAACAGAGGGAAAGGCTTGCGGTAAGCACACAATGAGACTGAAAGGGTTTTTGAAGCTGTATTTGGAAGCATTTTCAGAGTGCACAGTTGTCAACAGGGGAGGCTAAAAGGCCAAACAAGTGCATTTTGCTCCCCGTCTTCATTAGAAGAGAGCCCTGTAAATTGGGAAGTATCAGATGATCATTATTGATGGAGTATAAGTGCCTCGATTAGGAGTTAGATAGGAAGACCACCCCAGGGCCTACAGATGCCTAAATCTACATCCCAAGTAAGGTGGGAATTTTACTTTCCGTCTCCTGGCCACATTCTTCTCTTATGAGAAGTTACCAGAAAAATGAAGATGGATGAATGTCCTGATTT
Source organism: Canis lupus dingo (assembly GCF_003254725.2). Lineage (NCBI taxonomy): Eukaryota > Metazoa > Chordata > Mammalia > Carnivora > Canidae > Canis > Canis lupus. Next base: position 35,883,400 of record NC_064243.1, read on the forward strand.
GTGGGGAACATTATTTTCTAGAAGTTTAAGATCTGAAGTAAGCTTGATGCCAGTTCCTGGCAGAGCTATAGGTAAATGACAAGCCAGAGATCTTATGTGTGCTTAGGAAAGAAAGTGACAGTTGCTAGGAATCATCATGGACACCACTGAAAAGCCTTGCCCAGACTTCTTTCCTTTAATTACTGTGTTCATGTATTTATTTTTTGGAAGAGGGATACTACATTATTAGATACACAGATTCATAATCTCACATTTCACGTGTGCTCATTTGGTTCAAATAATGGGTCCCAAACTCATTTTTGGCAAGTCTTGACTTCTTTGGTAAAGTATTTGAGAAATCATTTCCAATCCTTTAAGAAGGAGGTGGCAAGCTGGTTAGATGTGTTATGTAGATTACCATATTTTGAAAACTAAGCCAAAGCTTTGCAATTAATGAGTGACACAAGTCGTCTTGGTAGAAATGCTCAGGTAGTCACTGTCATTGGCCCTGGTTTTCACCAGGAAAAAAACTAAAAACCCAACAACAACAAAAAAATCAGAAAAAGAACAGCCCACTGTCAGATTTGCAGATAAGAGGAAGCCAGGAGTAAGAGCTGGTTCAAAAGTGGTGAGACTAAAAATTTGAATCATTCTGTTGGCTTTTTATTATTATAACTACTATTGTTGACATAACAAGGGAAAACATAATATTTATAAATATCAAGTGTTGAATTTATTCCAGAAGTCATTTAAGTAATATGAGATAAGGGAAATGTAATTTTGAGGTAGTTATGGCAATTTTGGAATTCTGGCTAACCATAAATAATACTGTGACTAATATACCTATAAACAAAGGAAGAAACAAAAACAACCCTACAATAAGAAAAATAAAACTTAAACAGTTTTAGATGGCATTTTATGAGTGTAATAGCCATATGTGAAATAGGTTGTATTGTTACTATTTATTCCAGTGTTATAAGGAGAAGAATTATTGGTTCTGTGTGGTATGTTATAAGGACATTCAAAACATTGGTGTAGTTTCTTGAGCATGTTGATGAGTGTGATGAGTGCCATACCTGGATCTCATGCCTTAGAGACATCCTAGAAGGAATCCGGAATGCTTAGCCAATTGGAGACTAATGGAAGACAACAATGGTTGCTGAAGGTCATTTTTGAGCAGGATTGTAAATGTATCCCCATTCTTAGGGTTGAACAAGAAGCAAAGAATTGACAGGATATAAGGGAACAGATTCAGCTCCATTTAAGGGAAACTCACAAGTGAGACTGACCAGTAACAGAATGGGAGGCGTTGGGAAGAAATGACCATTGCTTTGCTCTAGTACTGGAGATCAAGTTGGATATACCTATTGGTGTTAGTGGCCCAGTTCCAATGTTACTGTCTCTCCTTCTCTCTGCAGTGTTATCTTTCTCACTTGTTTTTGAGCTGCAGCACCATACACAGTTAAGATTGTAGTGGGTGCCTAGTAAATATTGGAGGAAAGGATGAAGCTGAGTGGTAGACTATCCAGAGTTCTTAGGTAACAAGGTGTCCAGCAGCAAAACTAAGAGCAAGCAATCTATTGTATTTATTTATTACTCCAGGATGCTATTAATTTATTCCTGCTTTGAGTAGCTAAGTTTTGGAGAAAGTCTGTTCTAACTTCTGTGAGAAGTTGTAGCTGGTTTGTAGCTGGTTACATCTAGAAAAGCATTTCCTGTAATTTGAATTTTTAATCATTGATATTGCTTGCGTTTAAGCAAAGTAGCTTGGTTCACTGTAGAGCATTTTGAAACTTTGAGAATCATCACCCGACTGTCATCTCTTGAGGATTTGAGTCAGTCATCAAGAAAATCAAATTTGGAAGATTTTTTACTTTCAAATTTGTAAGATTTTTAAAAAAGAAATACAATAAATGAAAATGATGCTATCAAGGTTGTGAAACGTTGCCTTTCTTTCAGTAGGAATAGATCTTGAGATGCAGTAGGTTGAGTGTCACTGAGTAATTTCCCCCTCTCTTATTGTGTTCTACTTAGGCTGATTCAAAAGTCATTGAGAAGTGGATGGATGGTGTGAAAGACTTCATGAAAGAGCAGGCTGTCCAACGAGACGCTGAAGGGCTACAAAGTCAACTTGACCAGTGTTGTGTGAGTTCTGCTGATTTAGGGACGCTGCTGTAATAAATAACATTTCCTTCTTCTTCTTCTTCTTTGTTATTTGCTATTATTAAAATTGCAAGAATATGACATGACAATAAACCGAGATAAAATATCTCTCATCATAAACCCTTTTTTTGGACTTTATAGTTATTAAAAGAATGACTGGTTATTCACATTTTCATTTTTGGCTAGGGTTATAGAATTTTGCATGGAGAGAACAAGAGCAATTTTAATTCATTAGGAGCTGCTATTTCATTTTCCAATGATAATTTTAATGTCATATTACCAATTGTATATTGCTCTTACTATGCCATACAGTGAGACTTAAAGAAAAACATATTTAATGAGTAAAATTGCTGATAATACTGCATGCAATTTATATTTGGTTAAATCATTAGGCTTCTCTAAATTAATTGGGAGTACTATTCCCTGCTGAGAGTCAACTATTTCCAATCTGATTTGGCAGATGGCTATATGAAGCACCCAGGTGAAATGAATTTCTCAGGGCACACTATTTCTTAAGTAGTTAAAGGTCCTGACTCCCAAGCATTCTGTTTTTATAATATTTTCAGGGATGCAAGCAGAGACAAATTAAAATTATGGTACCCACTTATATAGGAATGAACTCAACATGGGCTTGTTTTATATTTCAGGGCTTTGTTAATGAAATAGAAACAGTGGAATCATCTCTGAAAGACATGAAAGAAATAGAGACTAACCTTCGAAGCTATCCAGTTGCTGGAATCAAAACTTGGATGCAGACAAAACTAGTTGACTACCAAACCCAATTGGAGAAATTTAGCAAGGAGGTAAGTTTTTCAACTTTGCTATCTGTGGTTTTTAAGAGGCAGATTGTACCTTCTCTTCAGTGATTGAATTGATTTTATAGCCCATCCAGTTTGAAAAACAGTGGCCTAGAATAACTATAGCATGGATGCCAGGTTGGGGCAAAAAATGGATTTTTCTTTTAATTAAGGGAGGGTACTAATTGTCCAATTTGGCTCCTTGGGGCAAATGAGCTTGACATGTTCAACAAAGAACTAGAAAGGCAGTGAAGCTGGAATAGAATGAAGAGAGCAGTTAGCAGGTGGGTAAGGTCTGAGGTCAGAATGTAGGTGGGATAAATTGTATATAGCCTTTGAAACAAAATTTTATTCACACAAAGCAGAGGGTTTTGAGCAAGGAATTGACATTATCATATGAGTAATTTGCTCTAGGAAAGCCAGAATGAAAACAGACTTATTTAAGAGGTTATTGCTGTCTTGGTCCTTTAGACTAGAGAGATAGTAGTGGAGGTGATGAGGAATGTTAGGTTTGGACTATTTTGAAAATAGAGATAGGAGTCTTGTAATGGATTGGACATGTGATCTTGGAAAGGGAATGAATAGTCCAGGACAGCTGAGGGTTTGCTCAGAGTTTCCACTTGAGTTGTACTATTTGCTGAAATGGTGGAGACTCAAGGAGGGGAAACTTTTGTGTGAGAGCAGGTGGAACAGTGATTTCCATACTGGAAGAGTTAAGTGAGATTATGAGGCCTGCAGATGGGGCTCTTCAGGACTGACTGCTGAAAAGAGGAAAGGGTAAGTCCAAAGATGTTGAGAAGTTAGAGTCAGCCAGTAGAGAAATGCCAGGAGGCTGTGAGACCCCAGGGCCAGGTGGAGAAAGCTCTCACTGGTGCCCATCTTGAGGATTGCTGAGGCCAGGGAGAACTGAAAGTCAGGCTTTAGATCTGACAAGATGGAGGCTTTAAATGACCTTGAGAAAAGTAGTTCCAGTGGCATGGGGGGAAGAAAGTCACATTGGAGAGTCTTGAGAAGAGAATGGGAAGTGAACACCTGGGGCAACAAGTATAATAACTTTGAGGAATTTCTCTATTCAAGGGAGCAGAGAAATGGGGTGGGTGTGGGGACCTGGGGACCCAAAGAGGTGTTTTTGTAATTTTTAGAAATAAGAGATATTACAGGTTATTTGTATGCCAAAGAGAAGGACCTCACTTAAAAGGAGAAAATAATGACGCAGAAGAGTTTGAGAGAAGATAGTTTCTAGAGGGAAGTCTGCCCTATGTGAGAGTGATGAGGTCCACTCTCTCAGTGAAAGAATTGCTGTTGGATAGTTTCTCCAAAGTAATGGAAAGAAGACAACTAAGTATAGTAGGAATGTGGTGTAGCTCTCTTCTGATTGCTCTGCTTCGCTTAGTGAGGTTACACAAAGCTGACATGAGTGAGGAAAGGGGAGAATGGGAGGAGAGGGTGAAATACAGGAATGTTCCACAGACAGCCCTTAGATGGTCTACATCTCTTCGTGCAATATTTTTTGGTTAATGTTTATGTAGGAAGAATTTATATTTGCATTCTTGAATATTTTGTTTTCATTGTTTTCCTCCAAATTTCATATTTTGAATATGTTCAAACTTAAAAGAAGTTTGAAATAATGGTAGAGGGAGCAGCCATATACCCATTCCTTAGTTTGCCAGTTGTTAATGTTATACCACATTTGCTTTCTCTCTCTCCTTCACTCTCTTCACACACACATACAAACGCGCGCACGCACTCGCGTTTTTCCTAGATGTACTTTTGACAGGAATTTGAAACTATCATTATGCTTCATCCCTAAATACTTTATCATGAATATTAAATACTAAGTACTTATGTCATGAATAAAGACAGTCTTCTGTCTACTACAATACCATTGCCACATTTAAGAAAATAATTTTATAATATCGTCTATTCTGGCCAAATTCTGATTTCTCTAAGTGTGCTATAATCTGATGGTTTGTGCATGAGTTTATTGATATTTTGGGGAAAGTAAATAAGGAAAATGGTTTGGGAGTATCAGCAAGGAGCAAAGAAAGTGACAGATAGGTAGGTACATACATACATAAAAACATGGATATTTAAGGCAGCCTGGGTGGCTCAGCTGTTTAGCGCCACCTTCAGCCCAGGGTGTGATCCTGGAGACCCCGGATTGAGTCCCACGTGGGACTCCCTGCATGGGTCCTGCTTCTCCCTCTGCCTGTGTCTCTGCCTCTCTTTCTCTCTCTGTGTCTCTCATGAATAAATAAATCTTAAAAAAAAACATGGATATTTAGATCTATGTATCTATCTACATATATACATACATACAGATATGACAACATAGACATAATTATGAATTACCATTAATTCATTGTATGAGAGTAAATATATGGGAAAATTTTAAGTGTCCTCAGCAAGAAGGAAACCATGTGTTGTGTGAGCAATTATCTAAAAGCAGTTCCAGCTGTTGTGTTCCGTTGAGGAATATAAAGGTTGAAGAAGTTTTGGACAAATATAATGCTGTCAAATTTTTATTTTGCTAAGAAAGGATAGACATATAAAGTCAATCACCAAATAAGACAATCTAATCTCATATGTCATATCCATAATATCATGAAACATGGAACATTTTAATGTGAAAAAATATGAGGTATATAATCTCAGGATAATTAATTATGGTTTTTGAGTCTCCCCCCCCCCCCTGCTTTTTTTGAGTTCATTACAGTGTCTTTATTTGTTTCTGGATCTATGAGAATTATATAATTGACTAGTGTCCAGAAACTACTAGTGAGGAGAGTATTCTGGAGGTGGAACCCAAGGGATCTGTATTTATATATATATTTAAGAACAGCCACTCCACTTAAAGTGCTGATGAGCAGGACTTGGGAACCACGGCTGCAGAGACTGCTGGCAGGAGGCTTCTGGGGCACCGTGCAGCTTCTTTTTGGTCTCTTTCTATTTTTATGTCTGTGATCCTGTTTGGAGAGTGGGAACAAGAAAGCCTCTAAGGATTCACCCTTTCTCTCAGGAGAGCCGTCCTATTCCTGTGCTGGCTTTTGGTTACTATCAGCTTTGCAGCCAAGCAAGCCCTGGCATGGTGACCACAACTCTGAGACTCAATTTGAGTGGGAGGAATAGTGAATAATGAAGCCAGCACTGGGTGATCTCTGTGGGATGGTATCTACTCTCACAGTAGAAGTCCATTTGTGGTTGGAGGGAGAATCAGACAAAACCTTTTTCTAATGTAACTTTTTTGCGTCTGTGTGCATGCAGTACAGAAGTATAGTAGATTATAAAAACTAAAATTTTGTACAGCAGTGTTTTATGGGAGAAAATGGGCATTTCAGTTGCTTCCAGGTTTTTTTTTTTTTACTATAAACAATGTTAAAGTAAATTTCCTTAAAATATCTGCTTTTTTTTTGCTATAGATTAGATTCCTTCCTTTGAGATTACTCTATCAAAAGTTAATGCATTTAAAAATTATAGTAGATATTTCCAGATTAGATAAATATCTGAAATGTGGTACAGAATCCCAGTTATAATTATTGTTTTCATTGTTGCTTATATTCCACATCATCAGCACAAAATGTATAAAGGATTTTATCTGAAACAAGACTCTTAAACAAGACTCTTTGTGGAAAGTTATCACCATGTCCTTAGATATTAGAAACTAGAACTTGACATTTCATGTTTTAGCATTTGCCTATTCGAGTGAATGGCTTTTCCTTTCCAGATTGCTATTCAAAAAAATAGGTTGTCTGAAAGTCAGGAAAAAGCAGTGAACCTGAAGAAAGACTTGGCAGAGATGCAGGAGTGGATGACCCAGGCAGAGGAGGAATATCTGGAGAGGGATTTTGAGTACAAGTCACCAGAAGAACTAGAGAGCGCAGTAGAAGAAATGAAGGTGAGTCTGGGCCAGTGTCAATAGGCTTTATAGCTCCCTTTCTCCCTTAAATATGAATGAATGAATGAATGAATGAATGAGTGAGTAATTGAACCAATCTATCTTCTGTAAAGCACAATATGTACATATAATCTTTCGTAGTTGGATTTCAAATTGGAAAAAATATGGAAAGATAGGTATTATGATCATAGGAGGAAAAGGAAGCCGAGACTCCACTTGTTCAGTTTGGCCCATGACTTGAATCTATGAAGGCCCCTGAGACCATCTCTTCCATTCGAACCTCAGAGAGCCATAGAGAATGACTCAAAAATTTAGTTTTATCATTTATATTCAGTGTTTTGCAACCATCAGCGCTGTTTCCAGAATTTTTAAAGAAGAGTTGTCTTTTGTTAGGAACAAGGGCAACATCCCAGTTCAGTTATGATTTGTCTTCATTTAATCAAATGTATTCTTCTGTTAATTCATGGGAAACCCATGAATATCAAAATTTTTTTAGAGCAGGTAAGAGTAGCAGTAGGGACATTGTCAAGGGATTTAATAGGAATTGGATCCACAGGATGGATTTCCTATAAACTTATATCCTTGTGTCAGTAGTCTTGAATGCTTTCTTTTTTTGTATAGTGAAAGAACTGGGCATCATTCCCAAATTTCTGACATTGCTTCAAGTGTCCTTCAGTGTTCATGCCAAAGGAGATAGTGTTTTAAAGGCTCTTTCTTAAAAAAATAAGATTAAGCCACACATTGACTGTTTTTTTTTTTTTACATTGACTGTTTTATGTTGAATTTAACTTGCCTAAAAGTATAATTAAAGCAAAAATCTCTGTGTAGCAATTTAACAAAAGGATTATTATTTCATCAACGCATTATTGAATATGAATCAAGTAAATATGATTAGGGGACTTTTACTGTACTTGTATGTAGTGTTTTCACTGAAACATCTTTTTTTAGGGTAGTTTTTTGAAAAGCTTTTAAAATATTCAATATGAGGTATTTTAAAGGTAGCCTACCATGTTAAAAACCATCTTATTTAATTTATTCTTTTCCCTTATATTATTGACATTGTAGTTTTGTGGTTTCTTAAAGTCACTAGGGATGAGAGCTTGGAGAAATAAGTTTAAAAACCTTGATTGGGCAACATTCTATTTATTTGTTTTTATTCTTCCAAACCATTATGATTTTAAAAACCACTCTACTTAATTACTATACCACAACCAGGGGAAATTTAAAACCATTAAGTAGTGAAGAAAGCTGAAAGTAAAAGGGAAAAACTGTTTTGGACTGATTTTCCTGAAAATGAGACTTCATGCCTAGTACAGAGGGAGAGTCAAGAAAGAGGCTATTTCTAGATTAGATTTTCCTAGTATAACTTCATCATCTTAGAAATGCTATTAGTTATCAGAACCATAGCTACACCCATGTTCCAGGAGAAAAAAGATATGTTTAAATTACTTAAATTACTTTTAAATGACACCTCTACTCCATCTCAGTTTTTGTGAGAATTTATTAAAGTTTAATATGCTTAGACCTCTCCTGTTTAATTAAAATTACCTCACTTATATTCTTATCATGAGCCTAGATTTTGAAAATACTTCATGTCCGTTACGGAGGGGTGACTTAGGTGTTCACATTGCTTGTTATTAAATGTAAACGTTATGGTTAGCATTCTTATTTGAAAGGTACTCTCTGTAGTGATTATCTAAACACTGTCCCATTTCGGTAGTTAGAATCTTGTTGGCATTTTAATTTTGGTTTAATTATCTTTTTAAAAAAAGAAAGACATTGGTTACTGAGAAAGGGAGACAGTTTTCAAGTTCATCCTTTCTTGGAACAGAGGGCAAAAGAGGACGTGTTGCAGAAGGAGGTGAGAGTGAAGATTCTCAAAGACAACATCATGTTACTAGCTGCAAAAGCGCCCTCTGGTGGCCAGGAATTGACGTCTGAGCTGAATGTTGTGCTGGAGAATTACCAACTTCTGTGTAACAGAATTCGAGGAAAGTGCCACACGCTAGAGGTATGTTATTTTATTAGTGACATATTTCTGAGACCCAACTCTGTAAAGTATTGATCATTTCCATATCTTGGAAAAAACTCGATTTTTCTTTTCTGGGATGAGATCATAAGGGAAAAGTCGTTCTTGGATAACAGGTGTATAAAAAGAAACTGGGATAAAAAAATTGGAAACCAAGATCCGCCTTCAATTAGTAGAAGGTTCTTGGGACAGCTGTTTTGTATCTTTAGAATTTACTTTTTTTATATGCGACGTCAAGATTTTCATATTTCAGATGATCTGTAGGATCCGTTCCAATTCTAAAATACTAGAACAATGTAATGTGAGCCTCTCCTTCGTTTTGTTTTGCCTGGTTAGTACATGGAGGTGAATTGAGGTTCTTTTATTATGATTGGTGTCTGAAGTTAGAGAATCACCTGACAGAAGAAAGAACAACTTGCATGTGTTGGTATTTTCCTGGACCATTTTCTCTCTCCTAGGCTGTTGGTTGAAGATGTAGATGTGATTCTAGGAGTTTTTTTTTTTTTTTTAATTAAATTTTTACTTGCTTGTTTTGACATTGTTGTGACTTTTGTTGCATCCTACTGAAAAGATTTAAGAAGCATTTCAGTTTATAAACAATATAATTGAAATTCAGTTCAGCCTAAAATGAATGTATTGTGGTAAATCCTAAAATAGTAAACAATCACAGCTGTGATATTTAAATTCATTCAATACTTGCTTGTTCTGAATCTATTTTGTGCTAAGATAAGTATGTATAATTCAGACTGGTTAATGAGAAAGCTGTAAGTCAAAAAAACCTCATTCCTTAATGTTAACATACGGCTGATCTTTGAACAATATGGGTGGGAAGGCGGGTAGGAGCACTGACCACACCTAATGTCTAATGTCACCCAGTCGAAAATCTGTTTATAACTTTTGACTCCCCTAAAACTTAACTACTAACAGCCTACTGTTGACCAGAAGCTTATTGATAACATCAGTGGTCGATTAACACGCATGTTTCTTGTATCATACTGTATTATTACAATAGTAATAATGTAAGGTAAGAAAATGTTAAGAAGATTATAAGAAAGAGAAAATACACTTCTAGTACTGTACTGTAAAAAAAATCCATGTATAGATGTATCCACACAGTTCAAACCTGTGTTGTTGTTCAAAAGTTAGCTGTATTGTCTAACATAAAATACCTGAGGTTACTCAATTGAGAATTTAAAATTTAAAATTCTGTAAACATAATATGTAATATTATGTATGCCTAATCTTGAGACCTAGTGAATGATCTTAGACTTGAATTTTACTGTAGTTTTTTTACCCATATTTTTGTTTTCCTATGTATCTATAGCCAAAATAATGACTCATAATATGTGTAAATAATGAACAAAGTCCCCAAGTTGCCATAAGCTAATAAAAGACCAGTATGTATTCTGTGTCATTTCTTCAAGTTGTGTTTGTGACCCAGAGGTGAAAATTTGAGGATGAGAAATAAAATATGCATGTTGAAAATTTGGAATTGCTTTGAGAATTACCTTGGAATTAATTTGGCAGAATTACTTTGAGAGAAAAGGAAAAATGCCAATAAAAAATGATAAGAGAGAAGAGAGATGAAGCTTTGATATCTTTAAAGGGGGAAATGAAAAGATGAAAAAAGAAGTTTAAAAACTGAAATGCTCTTAAATGATGTCCAAGATGACTAAGGAATCTTGGGCAGAAATAGCCCAAATTCCTAAATTAGAGTAAGAATGCTTTTTTTTTTTTTTTGGCAGTGTCCAACTTTATTTATTACCTTGATTATTTTTGGATTCCTTAAAAATGTTTTTTTACATCATGAAATATTTCAAACTTCTAGGAAAGTACAGATAGCACTACTATCACCTACATAGTCTGTATAACCTACGTATCATCTGTGTAAGTATCCTTCAGATACAGCTTAACATCTTGCCCTATTTTTCCAGATCTTGTTTTCAAAATAAAACAAATTAGCATTACAGGCTGTTTCCTCCTTTTCCATCTCATACCATCTTTCTCAGTCCCTTTCTCGAAGTAATCATTATCCAAGAGTTGGTATATATTCTTCCCATCCATGTTTTTATATACTTAATATATGCACTTATATTTCAGTTTATCAATTGTAATACCAATTGCTAATACGCAAACCTCACCGAAACATACATAGTGGCTTACAAAAATAGCCGTTTATTATTTCTTATGATGCTGTGGGCTGATTTGGCTCAGCTGAGTGACTCTTTTGCTCCATATGGTATAGGACAGCTCACACAGGTAGCTGCATTCTTTTTTTTTTTAATTAATTAATTTATTTATGATAGAGAGAGAGAGAGGCAGAGACATAGGCAGAGGGAGAAGCAGGCTCCATGCACCGGGAGCCCGACGTAGGATTCAATCCCGGGTCTCCAGGATCGTGCCCTGGGCCAAAGGCAGGCGCCAAACCACTGCACCACCCAGGGATCCCCAGGTAGCTGCATTTGTCTGGGCGTTCAGCTGGGGCATTCACGATGGCCTCTCCTGCCGCAGGTCTTTGTCCATACAGGCTCTCTGTTTTATGGCTTCTCTGCAGCAGGGCAGCTGGATTTTAGGAGGGAAAGAGCAGAGGCTGCCAGCCCCCTTAGAGGCTAGGTCTACAGTTTGGTAGAGCATCACCTCTGTAGTATTCTTTTGTTCTAAGCAGGTTGCAAGGCCAGCCCACATCCTAGGGGAGGAGAAAACAATTTTGCCACTTAATGGGAGTAATGGCAAAAATGTGTTGTGGTTATTATTGGTCTGCCATATTTTGCTCTCTGACCATAAATCAGTTACGTTGTTCCCTCATGCAAAATGCACTTAGGCTCTCCCAGGCACGCCCAAGGTCATATCCAGTACAGCATCAAGCTCAAAATCCAGTGTATTGTGATCTGCATCAAGTTCAGATGCAAGTAGCTTCTTGAAGCAGTTTCTTCAGGTGCAGGTGTGTGGGAGAAGTGCCTCTGGATCTGGTGACCCTGACATAAAAAAGATAGGTTAGCTGCACCTTATAGACCCAACATACCGTAGCGGGATGGGCACAAGAAAACCTCAGTGGACACTTCCATTCAAAAAAGCTGGCAGAATAGAAGGCAAATAACAATCACTGGTAATGGTGACTCTGAAATCTAATAATAGTAATTCTGGAATCCAGCTAGGTGCATGTGTGGGGTCAGTGTCCTACTCCAGAGGTAGGGCTGTAGTGTGATTAGGGACCAGTTTGTTTCTTGGGAGTGCCTCTCTGGAAACCATCCTTTTTTTCTCTGTAGGAAATAAGGTTCAGCTGAGTAGATCTTGGTCTGCTTTCTGTCTGTAGAAACTTGGAGGACTAGACACCTCTTTTCCCCTGTTAAGTCTTAGCTGGATTGGCAGGTTATAGCAATGATTAAATACACTTCATGGCCTGTTTCTGTATGACTTGTGAACTAAAAGTGGTTTGTATATTTTTTAAAAAGGTGGTTCAAACACCAAAACACATACACAATAAACAAAAAAGAATCTGGGACAGAGGCTGAACATGGCCTCTGAAACCTAAAAGATTTACTGTCTCGCCTTTTATAGAAAAATTTGCTGCCCCCTGACCTGGTAAACACACTCCCTATGAAGTCCTGGAATATGCCTTCTCTTAGTAAATGGATCTGAAAAAGGCTCTGTGCTGAACTCTTTCTCCTAAATTTATCAATCACATAAGCTCATCCTGTATGGGAAGGGGCAGCCTCTCTCATAATTTTGCTTCTAGAAAGTGCAGTATAAATTTATCCCTCTTCCCACAGAACTCCTCTTAGGAATAGGAGATAAATGATTGGGACTAATAGAGTGAGCGTGGTCTAACTCCATTTGGTTGATTGTGATTCTCTTCATATATAGACACATTCATAGGAATTTAGGAAAAAATTGGAGAGAGTATACAGCAAATTGTTATATTGGTAAGCTCTCAGTTGGAATAGGGTAGACGCCAGGGAATTCTAATTTCCTATATAATTATTAAAAAGTGTTGCAGTATTGAGTACATTTTATGTTTCTATTAAAAAAAACTAATAGTTTTCCCTCTTGTTTTTTTTCTACTAAATATATAGTTTTGTTTTCAGCATTTCAACAGATCCTTGGAGTTTAGTGTACAGAGAGGGGCAACTTGTTTTTCTTTGTCCCCTGATCCCCCACCAACTGGTCTAATTTGATTTGTTGAAGATTCTTACTTTTGTCACTTAAAAAAAAAAGGATTTTATTTATTTATTTGTGTGAGGGAGACAGAAAGCGCAACAGAGAGCACAAGTCAGGAGGAGAGGGAGAAGCAGACTCCTGCTGAGGAGAAGAGCCCGCGTGGGGCTGGATCCCAGGATCCTGGAATCATGACCTGAGCTGAAGGCAGACACTTAATTGTCTGAGCCACCCAGGCACCCCTTGTTTTTTCCACTTATTTGAAATTCCACCATCATCAGTTTGTAAAATTTCAAATATACTTTGAATGAAATTGTTATTGATTAGGGAGACTGTGTAGTACTGGAGCTGCATTGCATCTGAAATGACTTCTTATATAATAGAGCTTTCTTCTTCTCACTTTAGGAAGTATGGTCTTGCTGGATTGAACTGCTTCACTATTTGGATCTTGAGACCACCTGGCTCAACACTTTGGAGGAGCGAATGAAGAGCACTGAGGCCCTGCCTGAGAAGGCAGATGCTGTCAATGAAGCCCTGGAGGTGGGCATCTGTGTTGCGGGTGGCGATTCTTTTCATTGCAGTGAGGCCAAATGAGTAATTCAATGAGGAACACGGTGCTTGATGTTGACAAACGCATTTGCTTTCTCCATAGTTTTCAGCGTAACTTCCGTTGCCTGAAGTATTTATACAGTCATGTATGTTTAGATTATTGGTGACCCACTAATAATCTAAATAATCAGCCTTGTGGGTTGGGTTAGCTGTTTGATAATTAGTACATTTTAGACATTAGTACACTTAGTGAGGCACTCTAGTGGTTTTCCAACTTGTTTTTACCATTCCCCAGATAAAACTCTGCCTTCTGTTATTTAGTTTAATTGCTCTCTTGTTTCTTCATAAAGTTATTTTTGCTTGTTCATGGCAACTGCTGTGTTTACAATAGCTCTTGCTCTGTTATCTTTCGATGTGAAGAGATGGGGACAGGTTAGAGTGGTTAGTATTTGACGCCCAGGATTCTGTCCTAGGAGCTTGTGTCCAGGTCTGGGCTTGAGCTCCACGAGGCTAAGAAATGGACCTGCTATCTCATTGTTTCCAAGTTACCAGCACAGCATGTGGCACACGATTAACTTAATACTTGTTTCTTAAATGGATTAAAATGTGAAGAGAGTAGATTTGCTTAAAATAAAAGAGGAGGAAGAGGGTACATTTGCTTTTAAAATAGAAAGGACACAGTGTGGTGACTGAGTGGATCACTGGACTGAAGGTCAGAAACGAGTCCAATGTGATAACTGAAGTCTAAGAGCCAGACACTAAGAGAAAAGATGTCGCTTCTAAAGTAAGATAGAGAAGTTGAGAGAATACGTAAAAGTATGAAACGCTTACTTTAAAACGTATTTTTCTAATATGAGAACTAAAATATGTGCTTTCTAGAAATATGAAAAATAGAAGTAAAAAGCAAGTAAAACACTTTTAAACATTTTGGTATATTTTTTCATTATTATTATTATTATTATTATTATTATTATTATTATTTTCTATCCATACTGGAAGGCAGTACATTATAGTAATGGAAAAAAGCCTTTAGAGTCATAAAGTTGGAATTGTAGATCTTCTTTTTACTGTGTATTTTTGTATTTATTCTCTGTGAGCTTCAGTTTTCCCATCTGTAATATGGAAATAGTATTTATCCCATCTAGCTAATTAGATTTATGAATATAAAAAGTGTATATATAAAACAGTGCCTAACATTCTGTGTATGTTGTAGAAAAATGAGTACCTGTGTTTAGTGATATAGTCAATAAAAATTTGAGATAATTTTGCTTGTATGTGTTTTTGCTGTGCATCAAACCATAAATTTCTCTATAATATATATATTATATATAATATATAATATAATTAATAATTACTAAAGTTATTTTTATGAAATTCTAGTAACATGTATCATCTTCATTCATAATGAGTTTTCGATTTTAGGTATTTATTAATACTATGATGGATATTTTTGTAAATTAATCATCTACCTCATTTCTGATCCTGTTCTTTAGGTAGATTTCTAGAGAATGGAATTACTTATTTAAAAAAAGTAGACATTTTTAGGATCCTTGATACAGTTTGCCTCAGTAAATGCATATTTTTCCCCTTTCCTTGTCTAGTCTCTGGAATCTGTTTTGCGACATCCAGCAGATAATCGCACCCAGATTCGAGAACTTGGCCAGACTCTGATTGATGGGGGGATTCTTGATGATATAATCAGTGAGAAACTGGAGGCTTTTAATAATCGATACGAAGAACTGAGTCACCTGGTAAGAATTGGGGGATACCAGGGGTGTTGATAGGTCTCACGTTATAGAGCTGACCTCAAGAACTTTTACCGAGGGGACGAGTTGGGGTGTTGAGGACATTGAAATACTGGGGGGGAGGGGGGAGAGTAAACTTAACACTTACAGAGCAAGCAGAAGTTTGATGATTAAAAAACTCTATCTTTGAGATTGTTTCTACTTAAGAACTATGTAATTTCCTTTAAGGATATTGTAGCTGTATATAAGAATAATAACTCATATTATCCTAGTAAATATTAGGGCCACCTGAATTTCATATAAGTTGCTGTTATAAAATGTCATTGTCTCTTAGACACACATCCAGAATGTATCACAACATGCACGTTCATATCAGTAAGTATAGAACAGAGATTATTCTTCATAGGAGGGTTGGATGGATATTACATGTTTTCAAACACATATTAAATAATGATTGATGTTTAAGTCATGAATAGTATCAAACTTACCCCAAAAGTGCAGCACATAGTGGTTCAATACATATGCCAATCTGTAGAATTTGAAACTGTGGGGAAAAAAAGAGATTTAAATGTTCACTCTACTGATGGGCAATTATGTTATATTTTATATAGTTATTGATAGGCTTATTGTGGACTCCTAAAAATGTCTAAATTGGTAATAAATGACATTTTTATTGTCTCTGTTTAATGTTATATGGGAAAACTTTACTGTTTCCTTTTTTTATTGAGATATAACTGAAATACAACATTTTATTACTTTGAGGTATACAACATAATGATTTGATATTTGTACACATTGTGAAATGATCACCACAGTAGGTTTAGCTAATATCCCTCACCATACATAGTCACAATTTTTTTTTCTTGTAATGAGGACTTTTAAGATCTACTCTCTTAGTACTATCAATTTGTTCTTGTATCTGTGAGCTTGGTTTTCTTTTTGTTTGTTTTAGATTCCACATATAAATGAGATGATATGCTGTTTGCTCTTCTCTGACTCATTTCTCTTAGCATAACGCCCTCAAGGGCATTCTTATATTTTGTCATTGTATATACAAAGAAGTAAAAATTAGTAATTCATTGTAAGGTAAATAAGAGACTAGAAGAATCTTGTCACTGTTATCTTTGCTAGTTATTATTTATTTACAGTGTAGGCCAAATATACTGCTTTTACATTCTGTTTCTTTCTTGGTGACCAGAATATATGGGTTTTCTTATATTCAGCTCTTTATATTTGTGCTGAGCAGCTAATGATTTGATTTTTCCCCTGTGTAGGCAGAGAGCAAGCAGATTTCTTTGGAAAAGCAACTCCAGGTCCTACGGGAAACCGACCACATGCTTCAAGTCTTGCAGGAGAGCTTAGGGGAGCTGGACAAGCAGCTTACAACGTACTTGACTGATAGAATAGATGCCTTCCAAGTTCCACAGGAAGCTCAGGTACTGCCATGGATTTTGAGGGCTTTTGAGTTGTAAAAAGAGCATATTTAATTGCTTCCTTACCCACAAGATAACTGGCCCCTCTTGCCATTCCAAACGGAGTCATTGAGAGAAAGATTGACCTCATTTGTGGAGCAGCATATGGGTTTTGGAGTTCTTTTGCTTTCTCTGTGAGACCTGACAAATGTTAAAATAGTATTTATGAAGTTGGGAAATTTCCTTCTTTATAAATAAGCAGTGAGCATTAGAAATGACAAACGCAAAGATCTTAATTTTATGTTCACATAGTAGTCCTGCAATACAGGTGGCCCGTATTATTATTAAACTTTTTAGAGCTTAAAAAGTTTACAGTTACAGATGCTAATGTATACTGGTCAACATATTCTCATGTATTGTGTGACTATCTGGAACTTTTAATAAAGAAGACGTTCTCCCCTTTCTAATCTCTTTGTTGTAGAAAATCCAAGCAGAGATCTCTGCCCACGAGTTGACTCTGGAGGAGTTGAGAAGAAACATACGCTCCCAGCCTCCGACTTCCCCAGAAAGCAGGAATGCCAGAGGAGGAAGTCAGATGGATGTGCTACAGGTGAAGAGGGAGAGCAGCTCCTTTTCACTTTTTGATGCATTGGGTGTAAAAAAAAAAAACAAGAAAAAAAAAAAAACGAGAAAAAGCCAATTACTAGTATGCTTTTGCTCTTCTTTATGATGTAAAGAGTGGGATGGAGATAATGTATCGGAGGTGCATTGCATCCTGGGCAAGGCAGCAGAAACAAATTGTTGTATGGGTGGAAAATATTGAATCTGATTTTATAATTGCATTGAGAAGAGAGAGCAAGCTAGATTTAGAAGTTATCTTTCTATAGATATTTCCATTAATGCAGCGCCTCTGGCAGTTCTGGTGTGACTGGTGCATGGGGTAGCCTGAGAGCATGGGATGCAGACCACCTAGTTGTTTCATGGTGGATGCAGGATTGACTTTGACTCTGAGCTTGCTTGGAAGGGCATTTTGAGTTTTAGGTTCCTAAGCTATATCTTTCAAACAGGTGAGAAATTTTGCGAAGTTTTAATTTCAGCGAGGCCAGTTTAGCTTTTTATTATGTCTTAGACTGATACTCTGTCAAGTAATTCATGACATTGTGCTGTGTAGTTCACTCAGGTGATTGGGTAGCCTCTGTTTCTTTAAGGAATTAAAAAAATTTATCTATGTATTCATGAGAGACACAGAGAAAGGCAGAGACATAGGCAGAAGCAGAAGCAGGCTCCCTGCAGGGAGCCCAATGCAGGATTAGATCCTGGGACCCTGGGATCACGCCCTGAGCTGAAGACAGATGCTCAACCACTGAGGCACCCAGGTGTCCCTTTAAGGAATGTTTTTATTGCTGCTTTATCTTGTAGCTTTTTAGTGGTGTGTATTGTACTAATATCATCTGCTGAGAGAGATTATCATTCTGATGTGAATTGCTTCTTTTGTTCATTTCTGGAAACAGAGGAAACTTCGAGAGGTGTCCACAAAGTTCCAGCTTTTCCAGAAGCCCGCTAACTTTGAACAGCGCATGCTTGATTGCAAACGTGTGTTGGATTGTGTGAAAGCAGAACTTCATGTTCTGGACGTGAAGGACGTGGATCCTGACATCATACAGAACCATCTGGACAAGTGTATGGTGAGGCCATTGGGTGGCTAATGTGTTCAGTGGGTTTTTCAGCAGCTAATATGGCTTCATCTAGTGCTTACATACATGCTTTAATAATTACTAGTCTATGGTGAGCTAAGAATAGAGTTTGATGGTGAAGAAGAGGCTAAAAATAAGAAGTGTGGTCCTGTCCTTCAAGGACATTAGAAGAGATAAAGAGAGACAGGTAGGAGAGAATAAAATCAATTATTACAATGTAACAAGATAAGGAAGCTGGAATAGACATGCATATAACATGATTTAAAAAACAAGGGTAACACATCTTAATCACAGTATGAAGTTAGGGAAGATTTTGACAGAATGTGACTAATAAGTTAAGCTTTAAAGGATAAGTTTGAGTCACCTAGAAGAACCATACTGAGAATAGATGTCAGGAATATTATAGTGTAAAAGAAAATCATTCTTAAAGAAAGTAAAACTTTGAATTTTAACTTAAAAAAAGTTTAAGCCTAAAAATGACAGAAATTATACTTAGAATGAATGTCAGGAATATTATAACATAAAAAAGTCATTCTCTAGGAAAGTAAGATTTTAAATTCAAGTTTAAACCTAAGATGTGAAAGAAGAAGTTATTTATAAGGCCTTATTACTATTTTAGGCTTGAACATTATAGTGCAGTTGAGTAGAAATTTAAAAATAATGTGGCTAAGTATACACAATCTTACAATTAGTCTTCTTTTTGAGGAGAATCATGAAGAAACTTAACATGATACTTGTTAAGATGAAAGTCTGGGGAGAGTTTTTTATGCTTTTCAAAATTGCAGTCTCTTTGTTACACACTGAAGTTTTGTGTACTCGAAAGCTGGAATGGGTAGAAGAATAAACAGGGTAAATTTGTGGCTGTATAAGTATATGTGTTTGTGAAAGTGTGTATGTTTGCATTTGTGTGCATGTATGTGTGTGTGAGTGTAGATGTAAGTATTTATTGATTTAATGAGACACAGAGATCAGCAGAGTAAGCACTATCCTTGACCTTGTGTAACTTAGTCCACTGATTCATTATTATGTGACAACGCCACAGGAGATGTTTCAGGTCAAGATCATGGTAGACAGAACAAGAGAAGTTACCCAGATAAAAGCTTTTTGGTTTCAAGGTAACTAGGATGAGGATAGCTCTGAATTTGACCTACATAACTCCAATTTCTTATAGTTACATACATCTTGATATATGGAGTATACATTCTCATTGAGGTAGACTTGGTACTTCAGAGAATTCTAAGAAAAAGCAAATGTTAATACTCCAAATTTCAACAGCTGGAAATAGAGTCAGTGTTGGCTTTTTTTTCTAGTAATAGCATTTATGGTTTTTAAAAAATGTAATTTAAAAAATGGTAGACATTCAATTTTTAGTCTTAATATTTTGCGATTTTATGTAGGAAAAATGTTTTTATTACTAAGTATGTTCATAAACCTTGAAAATACATGTTTGAGGGTTTTTTAAACAAGTATAATTCCTGTTAGTTTATTTTTTTTATCTGACTTTAAAAAGATAATGCAACCTTGATTTCATTTCATTTATCCTTTGAGCCCAAGCCGAGGAAGATAAAGCCCTTTGATCTCCAGAGTTACTTTGTAGCTGTCAATCTGTATAAGCTGTGTTCCGAAGTGATTCCAATTAACAACTTTTCACCACAGTGTATAAAATGTGTTTTGCTTTCTTTTAAAGAAACTCTATAAAACTTTGAGTGAAGTCAAGCTTGAAGTGGAGACTGTAATCAAAACAGGAAGGCATATTGTCCAGAAGCAACAAACTGACAACCCAAAGGGGATGGATGAGCAGCTGACTTCTCTGAAGATTCTCTACAATGACCTGGGTGCCCAGGTAAGGGCAACTCCACTGCTCGCTGTGTCTCTCTCATTTATGTATTTTAAAATTTTGCTCCTAGAAGAATGCATGTTTGAATTTTATGGCACTGATAATAGTCTTCTCAATTATCCCAGTATTTTTTTATTGTATTTCTTTACATCTGTATGTTAACATTACAATGATGAATAATTGTAGAGAAATTTACTTTTGATATTTAATCCAGACTCATTTATACACACACACACACACACACACACATATATACATTTTAAAGATTTTATTTTTCATGAGAGACACACACACACACACAGAAAGAGACAGAGAGAGAGAGAGAGGCAGAGACACAGGCAGAGGGAGAAGCAAGGCTCCATGTAGGGAGCCCGATGCGGACTTGATCCCCAGTCTCCAGGATCAGGCCCTGGACTGAAGGTGGCGCTAAACCGCTGAGTCACCTGGGCTGCCCTTATTTTTATATTTTCAATGGCTAGTCACACTTCCTAAGTTATTCTAAGAAAATTCTACCAGTAATAGCCTCTGTATAAACTCAAGTTATTGGTCCTTGGATTTTTAAATGGAATAGTCTACTGAGAAATGTTAAAACATTGGGACTCTAATAAATGGTAAGCGTCAGCAAGTTTACAGTAATCTAGCAGGATCTAAAAGCCTTTTAAGAAACATATAATTTGTGCATCTTAGTGCCTTAGTGAATCTGCAGGGGGATTTTTGGCCATTTATTATGGATGACTATATTCAGCAGATTTAATGTCTTATCTTACTGAGTACTCTACCCTGAAACCAGGAAAGCAGAGCAAAAGAAAACAAAATAACAATAAACATGTTTAAATAAAACCTTCTTGGCAATATTGTGATGTGTTAGATAATATTTTAGATCCTTCTTGGGTTATTAAACATTACCTAAGTTTCTGCATAAGCCCAGAGAAACCTAGCTGAAATTTTGTTATCATTTTTGGGTCAGTAAGAATGAACAGTGCCTACATTTCCTGGAAAATTTTGACTTTCTTACTTTTGCAAGATAAAACTGACAATCTGATACATGTTATATTATTTTTATACATTGTATATCTGGAACATATAGTGTCAAGCTTCTTTTTGGTATTATACAGTTGAAGTTATTTATCAAATATTATAGTTATTCATCAACTGGGCATATTACAGATGGGAATGATGTTGCTGGTTTTAATATCAACTCTCCAACTGAGACTGGTTTTAGTGTTAATTTTCTCATTCAACACAATTGAGACTGTGCTGTGTGACAGGAATCATATAGGCAGTATAGATCAAGAGGTGAGCAAAAACGTAATTTATCCTTGTCTAGTAGAACTTAGGATAATGAAAGAAGAAAACACTAATCAAGTAGCCAGACAAAGTAATGTCACATTAGCAGTCTGAAGTGTTATGAAGGAATGTATGTGGTGCTTTAAGAGTATATGTAATGGAGAATTTGGCCCAGTCTGGGTTATAAAAGCTTCCTTGAAGAAGTGATGCATAAGCTGAGATCTGAAGGATGAGTAGGAATGGCCTGGGTGAAAGCAGTGGAGGAGACTTTGAGGTTGATGGAACAGCATGTGTAAGGGTCCTGTGGCAGGAGGCAAGCATGGTACATTTGTGTGGCTGATTCAGAGAGAGCAAGTGTGGGGAACATGGTGTTGGAGAGAGGGCTGAGACCAAGAGCAGAGTAGTATCTTAGGATTTGTGATAAAGATTTTAATCTTAAGAGCAATGAGCAGTTATTGCAGGATTTTAGCAGTGAGATAACAAGCTCATGTATTTGCTTTTTAAATGATCACTCACTGCAGTTTGGAGGATGAATTGGAGAAAGGCAGCATTGGATGTGAAGAGAGCAGTTAGGAAGTCATTGTGTTCTTAGTGAGAAATGAAGATGAAATGAACGAGAATGGAACAGTGGAGATGGCATGAGCAGATGGGCTTAGACATATTTAAGAAGTGAAGTGAGTAGGACTTGGTGATGGATTAGGATGTGGGAGTACAGGAGGGAGGGAGATAAAAGATGACCCTTGGGTTTCTGGCTTGGTTACATGGAAGATCATGATGCCATCATTGGGAGGGGCCACTGGAAAGAAAGGCAGAAATGTGGAAAAGTCATAAGTTGGACATGTTCACATTTTAAGTGCCTTTGTGAGAGTGAATTGAATATGTCAGGTACTCACAAAGTTATTCAAATCTGGAGAATATATCTGGGCTGAAGCTAGGAAATTTATGAGTCATCTGCATAGAGATGGTAATTAAAGTTTTCAGTGGTGATGAGATTGTCTTGGGAGAGGATATAATGAGAAAAGAGAAACCTGTACAAGCCACAAAATAAAAAAATAAACGAGTGGGATGACATCAGACTAAAGAGCTCCTGCACAGCAAACAAAACAAAACAAAACAAAACAAAACACCAAAAAACAAAAACCCATCAACAAGATGGAAGGACAACCTACAGAAGGGGAAAAATTTGCATATCATATATATGATAATGGGTTAATATAAAAAAGTATATGAAGAAGTCATACAACTCAATAGCAAGAAATCAAATAATCCAATTAAAAATGGGCAGAGGATCCGAATAGACATTTTCTAAAGAAGATAGTTGAATGACAAACAGGTACATAGAAAGGTACTCAAGCATGACTAATCATCAAGGAAATGCTAATCAAAACCACAGTGAGATACTACCTCACACCTGTTAGATGGGTAGTATCAGAAAGAGATAATGCTGGCAAGGATGTGCACTGTTGGTAGGACTGTAAATTGGTGCAGCTGCTGTGGAAAACAGTATGGAGGTTCCTCAAAAGGTTAAAAGTAGAACTACACTACACTCCAGTAATTTCACATCTGGGTATATATCTGAAAGAAACAAAAATACTACATTGAAGAAATATCTGCACCCTCATGTTCATAGTAGTGCTAGTTAGAATTGCAAGGCATGGAAACAACCTAAGTGTCCATTGATAGAAGAATGGATATAGAAGATATGGTGTATATATAATGTCATATAATTCAGCCACGAAATGAAGGAAATCTTGCCATTTACAACAATATAGACCAACTTTGAAGGCATTGTGCTAAGTGAGATAAGCTGACAGAGAAAGACAAATAATGTATGATCTCACTTATGTGAAATCTAAAAAACAACAACAGCTAAACTCATAAAAAAAGAGATCAGATTTGTGGTTACCAGAGGAGGGGGACTGGTGGGCCTGGGAATTGGATGAAGGTGATCAAAAAGTACCAACTTGTAGTTACAGGGTGCATAAGCTCTAGAGATGTAATGTACAACATGCAGATTAAAGCTAATACTGCTGTATATGTACATATGGAAGTTGTGAAGAGGATAAATCCTATGAGTTCTCATCACAAACAAGAAGCTATTTTATTTTATTTTTTTGTTTGTTTGTTTTTTTGGGGGGGATCTATATGAGATCATGGATAAACGTTTAAAGTTTTTGTGGTTTTCATTTTGTAATATATGTGAGTAAAGTCATTGTGCTATACACCTTAAACTTATACAGTGTTATAACTCAATAAAACTGGAAAAATTAATTAAAATAATTTTTAAGTAAATTAAGAAAAAAGAAAAATAAAAGGGTCTGGAGCAAGTCTTGAGGAATTAGATCATTTAGTAAGACATTTGAAGAAGGTGTGTTTGCAAAAGAAACTAAAGTATATCTGTACCACATTTTATTTATTTTTTCATCAGTGGACATTTAAGTTGTTTCAATGTCTTGGCTATTATGTGTAATGCTGCCATGAACATGGGCATATAATATATTTTCTAAATACTGATTTCGTTTCCTTTGGACATATATGCCAATGTGGAATTACTGGATCATATGATAGTTTTATTTTTAATGTTTTGAGGAACCACCATACTGTTTTCTATAATTATATACTTGAAATCTACTAAAAGAATAGATATTAAGTGTTTTCACCAAAAAATAAAGGTAACTATGGGAGAAGATGGATGCATTGATTAACTTGATCGTGGTAATCATTTCACTCTGTATATATACGTAAAATGATCACATTGTACACCTTGAAAAATCACGATAGAAACTACATGTATGTATATGAAACAGTAGCAAGAAGTAGTAGACACCAGGAGAGTGCTGGGTTGGGGAAGCCAGGAGAAAAGGGTGTTTTGGGAAAGAGTGTAGGCCCTAGTTTTGAATTATTGTACATTACATATAATGTCCACTTAAAGATGTCAAATTAGATCTTTGCCCTTGGAGTTATTATTGAACTTAGCAAAGATAATTTCTGTGAAGTGATAGGGGCAGAAAGCAGAGCAGGAGGAGGTAAGAAGTGTGAGGAAAATAAGAAAATGCTTTTCAGGTTGGTAAGGGGTGATGGGAGAGAGCACGTTCTTAGGAGAGATAGAGCCAAAGAAGGAAAAAAAAACATTTTTTTTAAATGCAAGAGACTTATGTATGTTTCATAGCTGATGGGGATGATCCTATTGAGAAAGAATGGTTCCATAAGAAGTTCCATAAGAAGAAGAAAGGATAAATGGTTAGGTAAAATCTTTCCAAGTTGATACTGCTTAATTCAGAATGCACTATAGCTCATAATGTATTGGTTAGACTGAGAAGAGTGAATTGTTATAAGTGGAACTGTAAATTATTTTCTTCCTGGTAAATACAAATCTTTGGTAGCATTAAATTTTATGATTGTATAGCTTCCCAGTCATGTCAGAGTCCAATAAGATCCCTTGAATACCTAATATCTTTTAATAAAATTCATGTATTTGTCTCCTAAAGTCTGCATTGAGGGGCTATTAATTTAAAGTTATGAATTCTAATTAAACTCTGTAGAGAAAAATATTTCACTTTTAAGAAGGAATTTAATAAAAATCCATCCTTGAGGTAACAAAGAGTAAAATGGAACCAAGGGGATCAGAAAAAAGAAATGTAATTCCACATTACTTATTAAGAAAATTCAATCGTTGTATCATCTAAGAAAATTTCATCCCATACCTGACTTATTTATCACTCTACTACTTAGGTAATGTGAATTGTCTCTACATACATGCTCATGAAAAGAGGGACACATTTTTATTTATGTATTGTGTTTTGGTGCCCTTAAAAATGTTATCTCAACTTTAGATTATGAATGATAGTTTTGTTTGAGAATACCATCCTGTAACATGAAGGGTCAGACCAGGCTCAATCCAGTGGTCGTGTGCCCCCCTGCTCATGGCTTTAGACCCTGTAAGCTTCACTGCCCTGACCTGCAAATAGGAAGGAGAGGGCCCATTATAGATGCCGTTGTGGTGCTTGTTTGCATGGCATGTATCAGATTCTTCAGCATGATATGGGAGCTATGTAAAGAGCCTGGTAAATGTTAGTTCAGTCCATTTTGCTTTTCTGTCAACCACAAAAACAAAATGATAAAGGTCTATGTTGCATAGTCATCTCTTATATTTTAAATTAAGTACTTAATTGCTAAACTTAATTATGAAAACCATACTATTCCCCCTCAACTTTCTAAAATATAGGGTATATGTGTGTGTTTTTTAAACAGAATTCTTCGTTGAGAGGATTGTAAGGCATTTTCTGTTCAAAATGATAAAAGATACCATTTACTGATTCTGTAACTTTGTTACAAGGACTGGGCCAAGCCCTCTGTGTGTGTATCTTTCTCATTTAATACAGAACAACTTTTCAAGGGCAGTGCCTCCACCAAGGTCAGTTAGAAAGTAAGTGGGAAGAGATAAGATGAAAACCCAGGGTTGCCTGACAATTAACCTCTACACAGTATATTGTCTCCTTGTGGAATTACAAGAGTGGAGTGATTCCAGGTGGGAGAGGTAAAGGTTATATATGTCTTGGGGGTTAAGGATGGATAGTTTGGATCCTTAGTTATTATTTGGATTCATTCTTTTTGTATTCATTTCCCTCTTCCTTGCCCTTTCCCTCTCTCTCCCTTCCTCTCTCTCTTCTTTCTCTCTCTTTCTCCTTTTTAGGTGACAGAGGGAAAACAGGACCTAGAAAGAGCATCACAGTTGGCCCGGAAAATGAAGAAAGACACTGCTTCTCTCTCTGAATGGCTTTCTGTTACTGAAACTGAATTGGTACAGAAATCCACTTCAGAAGGCTTGCTTGGAGACTTGGATGTAGAAATCTCCTGGGCTAAAGTAAGTTGTGGTTCGGTTACCTGCCAATATTACGCTAGGGTTTCTTGTGGCATTTTGTTCGGGATGTCATTTATCTCCATTTCATGTTAAATATAGCATTTTTTTTAAAGATTTTTTTCCACTTCCCTGTCTTAAGAAAAAAGAAAAGACTTTTAAAAGAACAATTTTAAGAAGACATTTTTATATTGATTCCAAAAGCATTAAACTCACATGGATTATCAGTAGGGGCTTTATAAGCATTGTGCCTATGTGATACTTAAAAACATTCTAATCATTATTACCTTCACAACTGGTGACATTTTTTGAGTATTCATTTTTCACAAAGTAGTGTACTGAGTTTATTCATTAATTCTTCTATAATAACTTTTATGCCAGTAAATAATATTCTATTGCAGATGAACTGATATAAAGAGCATAGGAACAGAATTAAAAAAAAAAAAGCAAAGGTCCAAGAGTTTTCTGTAGTTCCATAGTTATTTTGAAATCACAGAGATTAGAGAGTAGATTTGCCAATTCTCTCTTTTAAGGTGGACAAAGAATTAAACACAAAGCACTTTTTCTTTCAACCAAGGCATTCTCTTTTCGTAAATTTATTTCCTAAGAAAGGAGCATGTACTAGAGATAAGTGCTGAATATAAATGATCAATACTGTGACAGAAATTTATATAAAGCCACAAGTATCAGTGTTGACATCTAAACACTCCACTTTGCTTGTGGAAAGTGGAGAGCAGGTGCTCTGAGATCATGAATGATACAACCATTTCTTAAATTTGAACACTTCGTAGAGGTAGCAGTTGAAAGAAGATCAGGATCTGAGGTACTACAATAGCTCCTGAGAAGTATAATTATGCCATGGGCTATGTGACATGACAAGGAGATGGAGAAAGGGATGAAGGAAGGAAAGGAAGAAACCCCACTGATTTGAGATGCTAAATTCATGTATTCTTTTTGCCTATTGCTTTTCTCTGTTTTCTGCTTCACTGATCTGACCCTCTGAATTGTTCTTCAGCTGTTTAACTCTATGGCTTCATAATATATTTCAACATGTAGTTAGTGGATTCCCTGTCTTTATGCTTCTGTTTGTGTGTATGTGTTTATACTCATATAAACTTTAGAAATATTAGTCTGAAATTATTTTAAAAATTTGATTGGAAATTTTGGTTTGAATTGCCATTATTTATAGATTTTTTTTGAGGAGAATAAATATCTTTGCTATAAGTCGTCTTAGTAACATGGTATGTTTCACTCCCCCTCCCCAATTTTTTTATATTACTACATAATGCCTCAAAGACATTTTATATATATATACAAGGATATTTATTCTTATATACTTATTTTTATAGGTATATAAAAAGTATGCTTTTTTTCTTTTTTTACTCATTACTTGTAGCTTGTTCATAGGTGACACTGATTTTTTGCATTTTTAATTTTTAATCATCCATCTTTGTATACTGACATCAATTCAGTTAGTTTTTTACTCACATCAATTCAATTCAGTTCAATTAATTGATTCTCATAATTTTTAAAGGTAAAGAGCTAAAACAGTGGTAAGTTTGCCTCTTCTGGTACTACTTATTTTAAAATTCCCATTTAATCTTATTTCAGGTTTGAAATAATGAAGATGGTAAATACAAGTCATGAATTCACAGTACTAGAGTAAATCAGATGAAACATCAGTAGGGGACCCACTTTTTCAATATTGTTTCTAGATTTAAGAAACATTAAGATTTCACAACATTTTAATGTATTTGCACCTAAAAATTGTGTAAAAGTTTTGCATTGTAAATATTTATTTATTTATTATTTATTTATTAATTGGAGTTCAATTTGCCAACATATTGCATTAACACCCAGTGCTCATCCAGTCAAGTGCCGTACTCAGTACCCATCACCAAGTCACCCCAACCCCCCGCCCACCTCCCTTTCCACTACCCCTTGTTCGTTTCTCAGAATTAGGTGTCTCTCATGTTTTATCACCTTCACTGATATTTTCACTCATTTTCTCTCCTTTCCCTTTATTCCTTTTCATTAATTTTTATATTCCCCAAATGAATGAGACCATGTAATATTTATCCTTCTCCGATTGACTTACTTCACTCAGCATAATACCCTCCAGTTCCATCCACGTCAAAGCAAGTGGTGGGTATTTGTCGTTTCTAATGGCTGAGTAACATTCCATTTTATACATAGACCACAGCTTCTTTATCTCTTCATCTGTCGATGGACACCAAGGCTCCTTCCACAGTTTGGCTGTTGTGGACATTGCTACTATAAACATTGGGGTGCAGGTGTGTCGGTCTTTCACTGCATTTGTATCTTTGGGGTAAATCCCCAGCAGTGCAATTGCTGGGTCGTAGGGCAGATCTATTTTTAACTCTTTGAGGAACCTCCACACAGTTTTCCAGAGTGGCTGCACCAGTTCACATTCCCAGCAACAGTGCAAGAGGGTTCCCCTTTTCCACATCCTCTCCAACATTTGTTGTTTCCCGTCTTGTTAATTTTCACCATTCTCACGGGTGTAAGGTGGTTATCTTATTGTGGTTTTGATTTGTATTTCCCTGATGGCCAGTGATGCGGAGCATTTTCTCATGTGCTTGTTGGCCATGTCTATGTCTTCCTCTGTGAAATTTCTGTTCACATCTTTTGGCCAGTTCATGATTGGATTGTTTGTTTCTTTGCTGTTGAGTTTAATAAGTTTTTTATAAATCTTGGATACTAGCCCTTTATCTGATAGGCCATTTGCAAATATCTTCTCCCATTCTGTGGGTTGTCTTTTAGTTTTGTTGACTATTTCTTTTGCTGTGCAGAAGCTTTTTATCTTGATGAAGTCCCAATAGTTCATTTTTGCTTTTGTTTCTTTTGCCTTCGTGGATGTATCTTGCAAGAAGTTGCTGTGGCCAAGTTCAAAAAGGGTGTTGCCTGTGTTCTCCTCTAGGATTTTGATGGAATCTTGTCTCACATTTAGATCTTTCATCCATTTTGAGTTTATCTTTGTGTATGGTGAAAGAGAGTGGTCTAGTTTCATTCTTCTGCATGTGGATGTCCAATTTTCCCAGCACCATTTATTGAAGAGACTGTTTTTTTTTCCAGTGGACAGTATTTTCTGCTTTGTTGAATATTTGTTGACCACATAGTTGAGGGTCCACTTCTGGATTCTCTATTCTGTTCCATTGGTCTATGTTTCTGTTTTTGTGTCAGTACCACACTGTCTTGATGATCACAGTTTTGTAGTACAACCTGAAATCTGGCATTGTGATGCCCCCAGCTATGGTTTTCTTTTTCAATATTCCCCTGGCTATTCGGGGTCTTTTCTGATTCCACAGAAATCCTAAGATGGTTTGTTCCAACTCTCTGAAGACAGTCCACGGTATTTTGATAGGGATTGCATTAAATGTGTATATTGCCCTGTGTAACATTGACATTTTCACTATATTAATTCTTCCAATCCATGAGCATGGAATATTTTTTCACCTCTTTGTGTCTTCCTCAATTTTTTTCAGAAGTGTTCTGTAGTTTTGAGGGTATAGGTCCTTTATCTCTTTGGTTAGGTTTATTCCTAGGTATCTTATGCTTTTGGGTGCAATTGTAAATGGGATTGACTCCTTAATTTCTCTTTCTTCAGTCTCATTGTTAGTGTATAGAAATGCCACTGATTTCTGGGCATTGATTTTGTATCCTGCCACACTGCCAAATTGCTGTATGAGTTCTAGCAATCTTGAGGAGGGAGTCTTTGGGTTTTCTATGTACAGTATCATGTCATTGGCGACGAGGGAGAGTTTGACTTCTTCTTTGCCAATTTGAATGCCTTTTATTTCTTTTTGTTGCCTGGTTGCTGAGGCTAGGACATCTAATAACTATGTTGAATAGCAGTGGTGAGAGTGGATATCCCTGTCCTGTTCCTGATCTTAGGGGAAAGGCTCCCAGTGTTTCCCCGTTGAGAAGGATATTTGCTGTGGGCTTTTCGTAGATGGCTTTTAGGATGCTGAGGAATGTTCCCTCTATCCCTACACTCTGAAGAGTTTTGATCAGGAATGGATGCTGTATTTTGTCAAATGTTTTCTCTGCATCTAATGAGAGGATCATATGGTTCTTGTTTTTTCTCTTGCTGATATGATCTATTACATTGATTGCTTTACGAATGTTGAACCAGCCTTGCATCCCAGGGATAAATCCCACTTGGTCATGGTGAATAATCTTCTTAATGTACTGTTGGATCCTATTGGCTAGTATCTTGCTGAGAATTTGTGCATCTGTGTTCATCAGGGATATTGGTCTATAGTTCTCCTTTTTGGTGGGGTCTTTGTCTGGTTTTGGAATTAAGGTGATGCTGGCCTCATAGAATGAGTTTGGAAGTACTCCATCTCTTTCTATCTTTTGGAACAGCTTTAGTAGAGTAGGTATGGTTTCTTCTTTAAACGTTTGATAGAGGGCAGCCCCGGTGGCACAGTGGTAGGTGGCGCAGCGGTTTAGCGCCACCTGCAGCCCAGGGCGTGATCCTGGAGACCCTGGATCAAGTCCCATGTCAGTCTCCCTGCAGACCCTGGATCAAGTCCCATGTCAGTCTCCCTGCATGGAGCTTGCTTCTCCCTCTGACTGTGTCTCTGCCTCTCTCTCTCTCTCTCTCTCTCTCTCTCTCGTTTCTATGAATAAATAAATAAAATCTTAAAAAAAAAGTTTGATAGAATTCCCCAGGGAAGCCATCTGGCCCTGAACTTTTGTGTCTTGGGAGGTTTTTAATGACTGCTTCAATTTCCTCCCTGGTTATCGGCCTGTTCAGGTTTTCTATTTCTTCCTGTTCAGGTTTGGTAGTTTGTGGTTTTCCAGAAATGCATCCATTTCTTCTAGATTGCCTAATTTATTGGCATATAACTCTTCATAATACATTTTAAAAATCATTTGTATTTCCTTGGTATTGGTGGTGATCTCTCCTTTCTCATTCATGATTTTATTTTATTTTATTTTTTTTATGATAGGCACACAGTGAGAGAGAGAGAGAGGCAGAGACACAGGCAGAGGGAGAAGCAGGCTCCATGCACCGGGAGCCTGATGTGGGATTCGATCCTGGGTCTCCAGGATCGCGCCCTGGTCCAAAGGCAGGCGCCAAACCGCTGCGCCACCCAGGGATCCCTCATTCATGATTTTATTAATTTGAGTCTTTTCTCTCTTCTTTTTAAATAAGACTGGATAATGGTTTATCTATCTTATTAATTCTTTCAAAGAACCAACTCCTGGTTTTGTTGATCTGTTCCACAGTTCTTCTGGTCTCTATTTCATTGAGTTCTGCTCGAATCTTTATTAATTCTCTTCTTCTGCTGGGTGAAGGTTTTATTTGCTGTTCCTTCTCCAGCTCCTTTAGGTGCAAGGTTAGCTTTTGTATTTGAGTTCTTTCCAGTTTTTGGATGGATGCTTGTATTGCGATGTATTTCCCCCTCAGGACTGCTTTTGCTGTATCCCAAAGATTTTGAATGGTTGTATCTTCATTCTCATTAGTTTCCATGAACTTTTTAATTCTTCTCTAATTTCCTGGTTGACCCTTTCATCTTTTAGCAGGATGGTCTTTAACCTCCACGTGTTTGAAATCCATCCAAACTTCTTGTGGTTTAGTTCTAGTTTCAAATCATTATGGTCTGAAAATATGCAGGGGATGATCCCAGGCTTTTGGTATCGGTTAAGACCTGATTTGTGACTCAATATGTGGTCTATTCTGGAGAAAGTTCCATGTGCACTTGAGAAGAATGTGTATTCGCATTGTAAACATTTAAATGACATTTTCATTCCTGACCTTTAATAGCATTTTTATTCAATAGCTTAAATATTATTTTCAGTGTAGTCACTTTCTTTACAGTATAGTCTATTAGCATGTTATTTACATTTAATTACTTGTAGATAATTATTTCATATAGTTTTTAAGGACTGTTCTAGTCAGTCAGTACATTCCCAGTGAAATAAATGTATGTAGAAAGTCTTAACTGTAGAGAGCATGGCTGTGGGTTGTTTTTCTTTTTTTTTTTTTCTTCCTTCTGGACAAGAACATTTAAAGGAAACATTTTAGTGCCTTTATAAATATACCAGTGTTTGATATGGCCAAGTAAATGTTTCAACCTTGACTCATCTGGGAATTTGCAATTTTTATATCTTCCAAAATGTCATTTAATGATGTGAGATTAAATATAAATGAGCTCCTTGAAATGATTTGTTTAAATGTTGGTTTAAAAAGGTACAATAGCAGTGGGGTAGATATGCTCGTTACTTTTGATTTTATAACTTCATAGTTTTAATTTTGGAAGATAGCATTTTTGCTGTATTTCTCTGAGTACATGTCTTGCCTGGTCAGACTTACAAATGTACGAATCAAGTTGTCACTATACTACCCAGAGTATTATCTTTGCATATGGCAACTATATGACTACAGCTTAGACATGCTAGTTCTCCTATGATTTAGTTAAGATGAGGTATTTTTTGTGGTGTTATCCTTCCAAATAAATGTCGTACACAGTGTTGGTTTCCTGTAGTAGTCTAGGAGATAAATTCATTATAAAATTTGTAGAATTGTGACTTCTGGGATAGTTCTGTTTTGGCAGCTTTTAGTTACTGAAAGTAAAATTCATTTTTTATGTCTAAAGGAATGATGAAGATATTTGGTGTTTGTGTGTAGCAAATAGCATTTGTATGTAAAATTAATGAAATGATCCTTTTTCACAACTGAATTTATTTTTTGTATTTGCATAATTAAATGTTTTATTTTTTATTAGGAATTTCAGAACCCTCAACATATTAGTAAGTTGTGGAGTTTTGGAAGCCTTTGACATGTTGTGAATAATTATATAGGGGAGTTGTGGACTACTATACATAAGTAAAAAAAAAAGTCATTTAAAAATTTAAGTTGTATAAACTGGGTGTTATATTCAAGTGCTGAATCACTAAATTCTACCCCTGAAACTAATACTACACTATATGTTAATGAGCTTGAATTTAAATAAAATCTTGAAATAAAAACAGCAACAAAATAACCTTCATACAATGTTCTGAAAAATCAAGTAGATCATGGTATTTTTCTTTTCTAGAATGTTCTGAAGGATCTGGAAAAGAGAAAAGCTGATTTAAATACCATCACAGAGAGTAGTGCTGCCCTTCAAAACTTGATTGAGGGCAGTGAGCCCATTTTAGAGGAGAGGCTCTGTGTCCTTAATGCTGGGTGGAGCCGTGTCCGCACCTGGACAGAAGATTGGTGCAATACGTTAATGGTATGTTTTAGAGAAAATTTAATGATGAAACCTTTTCCCCTTTAATTATTTAAAAGCCAATACAGCTTTGATTGGAATCTCTTTTTTGTGTGTCACTATAATATTTTGCTTCAAGTGAATTAGTTTCATTTGGTTACATGTTATTTTTTCCTTTGAAAACATAGTAAATAGAAAGAGTTCAAAATGTCTCTATTAAGTGAAAAACCATTTGTGACATACATAGGAACATGTACTTTAGTATCCTAGTAAGTGTACCTCATTTGTTATATTTTAATGATTTTATTTTATATTTAATTTTCATGCTATTATAAACTATATATATATATATATATAGTTTATACATATACATATACATATATATATATATGTATAATGTTCTAATAATGGCATACTAGCATCTGGTAGCCTAAGTAAAAATTTTGACTATGAGCTGTATGACACTGGTCATCACTTGAATGCTCTCTAAATCTCAGTTTTCTTGGGATGCCTGCGTGGCTCAGTGGTTGAGCATCTGCCTTTGGCTCAGGGCGTGATCCCGGGATCCTGGGATCGAGTCCCATATCGGGGTCGGGCTCCTACATGGAGCCTGCTTCTCCCTCTGCCTACGTCTCTGCCTCTCTCTCTCTCTGTGTATCTCTCTCATGAATAAATAAATAAAATCTTTAAAGAAAATAAATAAATCTCAGTTTTCTCATATATAAAATGGACATTACTATAATTTCTACCTCATACAGTTTTTGTGATGATTATGTGATATAAAACATGTATATATGATCTATAATTAATACTTAAAATAATCAATTGTAGATATCATGATGATGCTTATGCTACTTATTAAAGGTTGTATGGTTTTAGTCTTTGATTATACCACTAGTAATGACCATTTAAGTTTCACAGTGGTTTTCTGTCCCTCTTATATTAACAATAAATATATGGCAACTTCCCTTCTCTCTTCCCTTAGAAGAAGTTTTATTTATAAATTATTGTTTTGTTTTGTTGTATCTGAGATAGGACTTTTTCAAATTCATAGAATTATTGGATAATAATAAATAGAGACAAAAATAAATTATTTTGCGTTTGAGCATTTATTGAAATCAATCAGAATGTGTAGGGCATTGAGTTTCTTTCATGGGCTCACATCCTGATCTGTCAGCTTCTTATCCAAACACAATTTATCTGCAAAACTTGGGTAAATTACTTAAATATTGTTACATTTTAATTTCTGTATATATAAAATTAGAATAAAAGAACATATCTCAGAGTTCTTAAATGTTAAATAATGAATATGAGACTCTTGGCTCGTAGAATATGTTCATTATATATTTTATATATTCATTTTTATTGTAACTAACTTTGTTCCACGTTCTCACAACCCTTACTTCTATATTCTTAAATTTATACCTTCCAAATTCTCCTTTCAAATTCAAATGATACCTTTATAGTCCTATTAGAACATTTTTTTAAAGAGATTTTATTTATTTATTTGAGAGAGGGAGAGAGAGGGAGTGAGCATGAGCCTGGGGGAGGGCAGAGGGAGAGGGAGGAGCAGACTCCTAGCTGAGCAGGGAGCCCAATGCGGCCTGATCCCTGGACCCTGAGATCATGACCTGAGTAGAAAGCAGATGCTTAACTCAATGAGCCACCCAGGAACCCCTAGAACATTTAACATTAAATAAGTGGTGGTCATCGGTTCTTTGTTAGACACCAGATCACTGTCCAAACTGTTCTTATTTATGAGTTCTCCTTTTCTTTTTTTAACTATTCTTCCATATTATGGATTAACAATTTGTTTTCTTGTCTTTTAAATACTTCTAAGATTTTTTTCTAGTTTCCTTTATTCTATAAAACACAGCTCTTAAAAGCTGTTAATTTCATCAAAAGGCTTCCCTATTCTTTTTGGTCAACTCCTAAATTCTTGCCTTAGCCTCAGCTATTTTGCTTTGTTTTAATTGGCTTAACTGTTTTCTGGTGGTTTTCACATTTATTCCCTCAATCACTTTTTCTGTCCTACTCCAGGAAATGTTAGTGAGGACTGTGCCAGCTCTGCTGTTAAGTGCTGGCGGCACTGAGCTGACAAGCCGCGGGCCTGCCAGTCAGTTATAGTCCACTGAGCAAGGAATCTTCTTCAACCCATACTTTAAGCATTCTTTTATGTTATTACTTTTTAAGTTCATTAAAAAATATGATCAAGGGGTGTAAATGGAATTACTTAGAAGAATGAAGAATAAGGGAGACAAACAAAATGAAATTGAAAAAGTTTTACCTTTTATCCTTCTTCAAATTTTTGTTGTATTGAGGCCTAAATCAAATAGATTTACAAAGTACATAACCATAACTGTGCTTTTTTAGGAATGAGATTTATTTACTGGGAAGGTACTTCACAGAAAAACAGAATCCTGTCTTGAAATTCAGCATGTATTTGGCTTTTTGCAGGTCTTTTAAAGGTCATCTAAGTTTATTGTCTTAAATACTGCATCTGATTGCAAGTATTTTATTAATTCCTTTCTAGAATCATCAGAACCAGTTGGAAGTATTTGATGGAAATGTAGCTCACATAAGTACCTGGCTTTATCAAGCTGAAGCTCTGTTGGATGAGATTGAAAAAAAACCCGCGAGTAAACGGGAAGAAATCGTGAAGGTACCAAGCACAGAGCATCAATAACAGTGGGAGTGGAAGGTTTTGGTGTGGTCTTTTCTTTAATGCTCCAAGTTACTGGTGCACTCATTCTTCCCTTGCAGTAGATTCATTAGTTTTTATTTTGGTGGGAGAAACTGTGGTCTTGGATGAGTCCGATATGAACAGCTCTTCATTAAATTGATTGTTCTAAAATCTTTTCCAGGGATCCAAGAAATTCATGTAAACTGCCTGTAATTCTGAGTTAGCGTCATGCCCATGTTTGGTTTTGATATTTCCCACGTGATAATTCTGTGTTTTCTTACAATTAGCGTTTAATATCTGAGCTGGATGATGCCAACCTCCAAGTTGAAAATGTCCGTGATCAGGCTGTTGTTTTGATGAATGCTCGTGGAGGCTCAAGCAGGGAGCTTGTAGAACCAAAATTAGCCGAACTGAATAGAAACT
The DNA here is from genome assembly GCF_003254725.2 of Canis lupus dingo. Taxonomy (NCBI): domain Eukaryota; kingdom Metazoa; phylum Chordata; class Mammalia; order Carnivora; family Canidae; genus Canis; species Canis lupus. The sequence goes on from NC_064243.1 coordinate 35,920,132, forward strand.
TTGAAAAGGTGTCTCAACATATCAGGAGTGCCAATGTAAGTAATTATATTTTAATATAAAACTATTTTTTCCTGTGGGCATGCATCTCCATAAATGATTTTATAGTATATACATCAAAAATTTTTGAAATAAAGTGATTTTAATCACTTGGGAGTGATTTTAATCACTTGGGAGTGATCGGTCCCTATTTGTGATTTTATGTATAAAGGAGAGACAACAGGAAATTAGTGTTGAAGAAAATAACCCATTTGAGAAAAGCTTTTGAAGTGTCAATGAAAAGTTAAAATTGGTTATAAGACCACCCCCTGCCCCTCCCCACCCTGTGCTCGTGTTCTAGCTCTCTCTCTGTATGTCTGTCTGAAATAAAAAAAAATAAATCTTTAAAAAGTGGGGAGGTGCCTGGGTGGCCCAGTTGGTTAAGCGATCAACTCTTGGTTTCTGCTCAGGTCATGATCTCAGGGTCATGAGATTGAGCTCTGCTTCAGGCCCTGTGATCAGTACAGTCTGCTTAAGTTTCTCTCTCCTTCTTCCCACTTTGCTATTCCCCCTCGTCTCTCTATCAAATCAATCAATCAACCAACCAGTCTTAAAAAAAAATAAAATTCATTCTCAAACCAGGCATGTGTATTAAACCCAATATTGTGTAGTCATACTTTATAAATTTGTGCATACTACATGCTTGTGAACTTGTTTTTATTTTGTTGCATCTAAAAGTTACAAGAAATTTCACAATTTAAACCTAATGCAGAAAAGCTGCTATCTGCTTATAAATTTGAAAAAGGGCTTTATAAATTTAAATAAGAGGATAATAAATAGAAATTTCCCTTAAAAAAGTTATTTATGCTACCGTATTATAATTTTTCTCTTTGTATGTATCTTACTAATTCCCTTTCTTCTTTCCCTGTTTCCTGAGGGGAGGAAATGAAGCATTTTACTGTAGTGTTCTTAAGTCCTGGAGTGTGCCGAGTGCTCAGTAAATGTTAAATTGAAAAGATGAGAACATTTTGATGGTTTGCTAGGGCAAAAAACAAAGCAGCATAGCTGACTTTGGGGGTCACCCAAACCAGGTGTTCATTCTGACAGAGGATTATGAGGTTTTCAGAATCCCAGCTGGGCCCGTGGGTTGACATTTTTGAGTATTTGGTTAATTCTACCTCTTGAGAGTTGTGTGTGGAAATTATCTAAGAGGAAGCACCCTCTTTTTTTTCAGGAAGTAAATATTGTCTAAGTCTGCTTTAACTTGAAATAGCTGATAAGAAAGGGAGACAGAACATGAGAGACTCCTAACTCTGGGAAACAAACTAGGGGTGATAGAAAGGGAGGTGGGCGGGGGATAGGGGTGACTGGGTGATGGGCACTGAGGGGGCACTTGATGGGATGAGCACTGGGTGTTATTCTATATGTTGGCAAATTGAACACCAATAAAAAATAAATATATAAAAAATGAAATAGCTGATAAACATTATATGGTTTCATTCATTCAGGGACTATAAAAAATAGTGAAAGGGATTAAAGGGGAAAGGAGAGAAAATGAGTGGGAAATATCAGAGAGGGTGACAAAACATGAGAGACTCCTAACTTTGGGAAATGAACAAGGGGTAGTGAAAGGGGAGGTGGACGGGGGGGATGGGGTGACTGGGTGATGGGCCCTGAGAGGGCCATTTGATGGGATGAGCACTGGGTGTTATGCTATATGTTGGCAAATTGGACTCCAATAAAAAATATACAAAAAAATAATTTGAAATAGCTGACATAATAGGCTAAACTGTCTTTCATAGCTTATGAATATACTTAGATTATTCACAACATAAAGAAAATAAATAACTGCTTTAACTCTCTCTTCCTTAGCTTTGATGTTACTTCTCTACCTTCTGATCTAAGCTCATTTGTACTTTTCAGAAGGTATTTAGGAGGATTTTCCTGGTATAAAAGAGGAAGGCATGAGATAGGGTTGGAGTGAGAGGAACTACAAAGAAGAAAAATTATTATTGTTCTGATCAATAACTTCTGTTACTATTTGGGCACACATGTCTACTTTTACTCCTATGTATGTGATATTAAAATATCAAAATTTTTATATTGTCTTATATGTTCTCCTTTGACATGATTTTTAGCAGCTATGAGGTTTTCCGTTATATGATCTGTTATACTTTTGTAAGTCAATTTTCCACTTTCAGTGTGCTTTAATAATACTGAATTGTCAAAATCCTTTTATGCATGTCTTTTTGCTCATTTGTTAACATGCCCTTAGGGTCAATTCTTAGAATTCCTTGAAATTGTTGTAAAAGTTGTGCATATAAATGCCATTAAATACATTTTCCAGAGTCTTACAAAAGTTTGTGCCAATTTCTACTTCCATAATCAGTGTGAGAACCTTGTTTCCCTATGCTCAGCCAACATCCTGTTATTTTCCTGCACGTTAATTTTATTAAAGTTGTTACACTGAGTTTAGTCATATAATTATAAAGTTTTTCTGTAGTGATACTGTCTGAAAATACCACATTGAGAAATATGTACTTTTTCAGTTTGGATATCAAAATCCAAAGGAGATTCCATGGGGGAAGGTTACCTGGGAGACATTCTATGGGATGTACCTATACTCCGTGGTGGCCCTTTCTCTTCTCTTCTCTTCTCTTCTCTTTTCTTTTCTTTTCTTTTCTTTCTTTCTTTCTTTCTTTCTTTCTTTCTTTCTTTCTTTCTTTCTTTCTTTTTCTTTCTTTCTTTCTTTCTTTTCTTTCTTCTTTCTTTTCTTTCTTCTTTCTTTCTTTCTTTCTTTCTTTCTTTCTTTCTTTCTTCTTTCTTTCTTTCTTTCTTCTTTCTTTCTTTCTCTTTCTTTCTTCTTTCTTTCTTTCTTTCTTCTTTCTTTTCTTTTCTTTTCTTTTCTTTTCTTTCTTTTTCTCTTTCTTTCTTCTTTCTTTCTTTCTTTCTTCTTTCTTCTTTCTTCTTTCAGATTTTATTTATTCATTCATGAGAGACACAGAGAGAGGTAGAGACATAGGCAGGAGAAGCAGGCTCCATGCAGGGAACCCAGTGCAGGACTTGATCCCAGGACCCCGGGATCATGACCTGAGCTGAAGGCAGACACTCAACCACTGAACCGCACAGCTGCTTCACCCTTCTTCTTTCTGTGGCCAGGGCAGGGATGGTTTTTAGGCCTTGGTCCTATTTTGTGTTGTGCTCATATGGGATCTCAGAATCCTCCACACAGCACTCCAGGGAGCCACTGTTCTTTGCACACTAGCTCACATCTCTGGCTGGAGTTTGGAGAAAATGGATAGCTCTGAGAAGCCCAAATAGATAAACTCATTGCTCTGTGAATGAATGAAATTAAAGTTAATTCAAATAAATGCTAGCTCCTCTCTTGACACTCTATCCCTCTAATTAATGATGGTCTAGTTAAGAATGTATCTTTTCAACGAATATTTTAACTTCTGCAGTTGCTAATTGGCCAGGAACCATTATCGTACCAACGTCTGGTTACCACTGAAGCATTTGAAGCTGATGTACTTTTCTCTGATCTGGAAAAATTAGAAAGTGACATAGAAAATATGTTAAAAGTTGTGGAAAAACACTTGGAATTCAGTGGTGAAGATGAAAAGGTTAGTTCAAGGAGATTTTCAAAGTCACGGTGTTCTTACTTTTCTGTTAATTATATTTTTATATCAATGATGTTTAGCCAAAGAATCTGCCAAATCATGCCAAAGAATAGACCCAAATGTGATTTTCTGCCAAGTGTTGTCTAAATGTTCTTTAACTTCTGCTAAACTAACATTCTTTATAAGATATTTTAACTTCAAATTTGAAATATTTTTAAAAAACATGAATTTTTGTTACTTATTCAGATGAACAGATCTTGACTGATCTCACACTTTGTAGGTTAGTTCTCCTTCTTGGGAAATGATTAGTAAGTGATGCTGTGCATTTTTTTCTTTTGAGTAAATTGTTTTTCCTATTAAACATTCAGGTGGATGAGGAGAGAGCCCAAATTGAGGAAGTTCTACAAAGAGGAGAACAAATGTTACATCAACCTATGGAGGATAATAAAAAAGAAAAGATCCGTTTGCAGTTACTACTTTTGCGGACAAGATACAATAAAACTAAGGTATTATCTCCCAAGGGACTCTGTATTCTTTAAATAACTTATTTAGCTCTTGCCATTCCAATATTTGATGCTGGTTTCATGGATACCTTAAAAAACAGGTGGAATAGTATCCCTTTCTCCTTCCTGGTATGCATTACTAAATAACATTTGTATTTTTAGATGGGACAGGATTCAAAGAAAATAGAAACAAAGTCCTATTTTTGGGATCTCTTTTGGACTTCTGATAATGTATTAAATCTAAAAGGCATCTATCCTTTTAAAAGTGACTTCCTGGGCAGCCCCGGTGGCGCAGCGGTTTAGCGCTGCCTGCAGCGCGGGGTGTGATCCTGGAGACCCCGGATCAAGTCCCATGTCGGGCTCCCTGCATGGAGCCTGCTTCTCCCTCTGCCTGTGTCTCTCCCTCTCTCTCTCTTTCTCTCTCTCTCTGTGTCTCTATGAATAAATAAATAAAATCTTTAAAAAAAATAAAAGTGACTTTCTCCTTCAGTTCTGTATTTTATATATGGAGGTCTTAATCACCTCAAAAAATATTCGTTTACAAATAACTAAATTTATGAATTGATGAACTATGATTATATTCTAGAAAAAGATTCACTACTAACTTCCTTTTCAGTGGCCATCTTCCCAACTGCATTGCTAAGTGTGTTGGTGTTCTCTAAAAGTCTGTTCTTAGGTAATCCCTCTAAGAACCATTTTTATGTATTTATTTTTTTAAATGTTTATTTATTTATGATAGTCACAGAGAGAGAAAGAGAGAGAGGCAGAGACACAGGCAGAGGGAGAAGCAGGCTCCATGCACCGGGAGCCCGACGTGGGATTCGATCCCGGGTCTCCAGAACCATTTTTAGTTGAGGATGTTGAACCTAGTAGAAGATTCTACTCCTCTCAGCTTGCTGCCTGTGAGATGTCTCTGTTTGTATGTGCCTTATGCATGCAATATTGTAACATGTCCCAACCTAAACGTGTCCTCTCGCTTCCCACCCATATTTCCTAATGTATTCCCTTAGTATTCCTTATATTTCCTCAAAAACGATGTATTCTCAAAATAGAAACCTCAAAATCTTTTCAACTATTTCTTGTTCCTCACACCACATCAAGTAGGTATTAAAACCATCACTTCCGAAGGAAGTAAGATGCAGCTGAGCCTGAAATTAGACACAGCTCTACTTGCTTTACAACCCTGGGGAAATGACTGAATCTCTTTGTCCTCTCTCCTTTCCATAATTCAGACTCCTGTGATTTTTCTCCTGTTAGGCACTGCAGTGTGTCCCAAGCCGGGTTTTCTTATGTCCAGTTTTTCTTAACTCTAGCCCATCCTCCAAGTGGTCCTCAGAATTATTCCCCTCCAGAGTTATGGCTGGTCATGACATTCCTTTAACTAAGAAAGTGTTCAAGAAAATACTGCAAAATACAGAAGAAACTACAAGTGCAAAGTTCATCACTATAATGATACACTAAGGCTTCTTCTGTCTGGCTTCCAGCTACCTCTTTGACTCACTGGCACTCACCAGGAGTATAGCTATGCTGGCTTTCTGCATTTTCCCAAACACACAGGTGCCTTTGCATCTTTGAGATCTTGCTAATTTTATTCCTATTCCCTGGTGTGGGTTTTATCTCTTTATTTTACCTGATAAATGTGTTATCTTTTTAAGGCGTGGCTCCATTTTTATTTCTAACATTTTTGAGATGATATTATAGTTCTTTGCTTCATTGATACTTTGAAAAATATCTTGTTTTCCTAGAACTTTATTTTTGGGTTTCAAATCGTCAATCATTACTGGTCTAAAATAGAAATAATTTTTGGACTTTTAACAAATGAATAAATATGTTTCTTAAGAGTACTAATATACTTTACAACAAGTTCATTTCGTTTTGGATTCAGTAGTTTAGTTATTGTAACTAAAATGTTTTTAAAATATTTGAAATGTTTTTGTCCTTGTTTCATTAGGTAATATACTTCTTCGAATTTGCAATTTTTTAAATTTGCAGTTTTAAAACCGTGTCTTACGTATAAACATTAGAATCTCTTGGGGAATTAAAAAAATCTGACCCCCAAAGCAGTTAAACAAAATCTCTTAGGTTGGACCTATATGTGAACTCTCTTGAAACAAACACAATTCTAATGTTCAGTCAGAATTGAGAACCACATTTAAAGAACTCATTTTCTTACTTGAAATGTGTGTAAATGACCTTTTCCATTTGTTTATTGAGAGTATGTGTTACTATTTTTAAAATATGTGTGAGCCCTTTATAAAATAAAGATATTAGTCTCCTGTCATATTTGCTATAAAAGTATTTTCTTGTTGATTTTCATCTTCTAATTATTTTATCATTTTTTAAGGCTTTGTTTATTTGCGAGAGAGAGAGAGAGAAAGAGAGAGAGAGAGAGAGAGAGAGAGAAAGAGTTAGTTCATAAGCAAGGGGAGGGGTCTAGGGAGGGGAAGAAGCAGACTCCTCTCTGAGCAGGAAGCCCTTTGTGGGGCTCCATCCCAGGACCCTGGGATCATGACCTGAGCTGAAGGCAGACATTTAACCAAATGAGCCACCCAGGCGCTCCTACTTTTTTTCCTAATTATTTTATCTTTAACATGGAACCATTTAAAATTTTTGTTTAGCCCTGCATGAGTGTATTTGTCCTGTGTGAGTGTGTGTGTGTTTTCCCTCAGCCTGTTTAGGATCTGAAAAGTACTTATTTTCCACAGAGATAATGAATATTCAGTTCTGTTTAGTTCTGGTTTTTCTCTATGGTTTGATAAAAACAAAACTTATGACCTTTTTATAAAATGTTCATGTAAAATGAACTTTTTAATCTATTTATCTGGAATTTAGGTTGTATATTATATGAGTAACATCATTTAACACTGTCTAATGTTAGCATTAGCTTGCAGTATATTTGCATTTCTGTGTCCTGCAGAATTTTTTAAAGATAAAATTATCCAGAAGTAAAGTCTGGGTCAGATCTCGAGGACTTTTTTTTTTCTTCTCCTAAGACATTTTGATTGATTACTCTCTTGGGATAAAATCTATTTTGGGAATACAGAAAGCTCATGTTTAAATTTCAAACTGCCCTTGCTGCTTCTACAAGAGTGTGGAGACTCAGAAAATCCTAGGTTATCTTTATAGTCTGAATAGGAAAAGGTAGTCTTTAATGAATGTGATTTTTTTTTTTTTTTACTTGGAACTTCCTATTTACAATACCTGCAGACCTTCCCATTTTTTAATATTTGCTTAAAAAATATAATTTCCCTTCTTGGACTCATGGGTAAATATCTAGAAATGCTTTCTGAGTAAAATTTGAATGTGTGGCATCGGGATAATAAAACTAATATTAGAATCAAGTATAAATAATCCTGTGGATAAAATCAGGAAATCTTTGGCTTGCCTCTATCTTGCTAATCAAGACTATCCAATTGCTAAAAGTATTTTATCGCATTCTAGGAGACAAATAAATGCACACCTCTATATTCAACACCATGTTGTTGATTCACTGGTTTTAGTCTTGAATCTTGGTTTCATTTAGGAAGTATAAACATAACCATTTTTTAAGGTTTTTTTTTGAAAGATTTTATTAATTTATTCGTTTGAGAGAGAGAGAGAGAAAAAGAGAGAGGCAGAGACACAGGCAGAGGGACAAGCAGGCTCCATACAGGGAGCCCGATGTGGGACTCGATCCTGGGTGTCCAGGATCAGGCCCTGGGCTGAAGGCAGCGTTAAACCGCTGAGCCACCCGGGCTGCCCAAACATAACCATCTTTAAGATAGTACCTCATTGAACATGTATTTATGATCATTTTCACTGCCATATTTGAATATGCAAAGGAATACCATTTTTTTAGAGGTTCAATAGAGGAAAATAGTGAAAGCATCTGGGAAGCCACCTTAATTCATGAGAAGATGCACTTTGCTGTTTACAAGTAGTAGATGGCATTTAATGAACTGTAGCCATTTGGAGTAAAGGACTTGAATGCCTGCAAGGCTGGTAGCCCATCCCAGAGAGCATTGTTTTGTTGAGAAAGCTCTGATGGAGGATATATGAATAAATGTACCCAAATAGGTAGTCCACCCGCCTAAGGATCTGTCTGAATTGATTGTGTTATATAGGAGTCATGTTCTGTAATATTGTTCTCAAAGATTAAGGTCATATACTGAATTACCTGGATATTATTTTAATCAAAACCACTGTTGCATTTCTTATGTTATGAATACTTGTTTAACTTATTTATGTTTTCAACAGTGAGGCCCAGAAGTTTTTAATCTAATTGTGACATTTTACAAAATGGGTAAAATGATAATGATATTAAAATGTTTTATTTCATATAAGATTTTATGATTTGTGGCATATTCTCATTTCCCCAACAGGTCAGGAAAGGAGTTGTTGTATTTTCTTGTTTACTAAATAAGTTTAGTAAGCACATGTCTTAAAAACCTTTCAAACTTTAACTTCTTTATACTCTTTCACTGCAGGCTACAGAAGAAAATCAGAGTAGAGATTGTTAGAGTTTCTACAGCAAGACAGGGCAAAAATATAAATAAATAAAACTTAGTTTTTTTTATTTGTGTTCATGGTATTGAATTGCTCCACAAAATAGTACGGTGTTTTCTTCTATTTGCTACTATTTATTGTGAGGATATTATAAGAGATGTATCCTATTATTATTGTTTTTATAGACAGTCCCTAATCAACAGAGGAGAACAGGTCAGCTTGCTCCTGGAATTCGATTGTCACCTCTCCCCACAGATTATCTAGTTGAAATTAGCAAAGTTTTACTTTCCATGGATGATGCTGAATTATCACTTAATGCTCCAGAACTAAGCACTGTTGTCTATGAAGACTTCTCTTTTCAGGAAGACTCTCTGAAGGTAAATCTCCAGGCACCTCATCTGAGTAGCCACCATTAATGTAGGAATAAAGCAAATCTGTCCTTGTGCCTTTATAGATGGCCTATAATTTAAAATTTGTGCCAAGGAATTAATAATGTATATGAATAATAAAACTTTCCCAATTCACCAATAAAATATTACCAAATTTTTAATTTTTAAGAGCAGTTAATGGATTTTTAACTATGCAGTTAGTAATTCCTGGCAACATCAAAAACTTCTTTAATCAAACACGTGCATGAACCATATACCTTTCTTATAAACTTGATTGTCAGTTGATGTACAATATCAGCATTTATGTTGTAATCTATAACAAGTTAAGATTGGCCAGTTTTTAGGGTATGGAATAGCATGTTGCTTAAAGTTAATAGAGACTTGGGAAGTTTTTAGTTATTTATAAGACTCTTAAATATCATCAAGGCCTTTTCATATAATTTGATTACGCTTACATATACATTTCCAATAAATTACTATTAGATTTGATAGGTTTGATAGCTTATTTCTGTCATTTAAATTGGCATTGTTAGCTATTTGAAAATATAAATCATTCCAGCTTCAAACATTTCATTACCTTTACAGAATATTGAGGCTTTTGATATTGTACAAATACTGCTTTGAACAACTGTGAGGATTTTCTTTTCTGCCATTAGGATATTAGGTAGTATTTCTCACACTTTGACAAATATGGGGTATTATTTCATTAAAAAGCTTTCAGTTTTGATGAGCAACAATTATTATGTCTCATATTTTAAATAAATGTTATGCAAGATAAATTTTTGATCTGGGATTTCATTCTTCATGTCTCTTTGCTGAATTTTATTGATGTGTGATAATATATTTGTAGAATATCAAAGAACAACTGGACAAACTTGGGGAACAGATTGCAGTTATTCATGAAAAGCAACCAGATGTTATCCTCGAAGCTTCTGGACCTGAAGCCATTCAAATCCGGGACACACTTACTCAGTTGAATGCAAAATGGGACAGAATTAATAGAATGTACAATGATCGTAAAAGGTATGTGTAAATTAAATTAATACCTACTTTTCCTAAAAAGGTCTATGGGTTCATGGGCATGACAAAGGTCATATGTATGCTAAGATTAAGTGTAAGCTTAGTAACATAACATAATAACATAATAACATAAGCTAAGATTCACATCCTTGTCCTATGCCTTGTTTAATAAATTGTGATGAGTGTGGTTCCTTAAAGAAAGAGGAATTGCATCACACATAGATGATCATTTGCAACATAATATTTAGATAATTAAAGGAAACACCTTTAATTTTTAGTATCTAAATGGTGTTCATTTTCTTTAAAAAACTTAAAAAAGATTTTCATTAATACATCTCTGAAACACACTTGATGATTAATGCAAGTGAAGAACAGAAATAGCTATTGATAATTTGAATCTGTGTATAACCCAAAACTGTTTTTTAAAAATAATTTTGCTTAATGTTTTTTGAGTCTTCTTCTTCCTAGATTTTGACCAGGCCTATTAATAAGTAGAAATAAGGGCAGCCCGGGTGGCTCAGCAGTTTAGCGACACCTTCAGCCCAGGGAGTGATCCTGGAGACCCAAGATTGAGTCCCATGTTGGGCTCCGTGCATGGAACCTGCTTCTCCCTCTGCCTGTGTCTCTGCCTCTCTCTCTCTCTCTCTCTCTCTCTCTCTGTTTCTCATTTTAAATAGATAAAATCTTTTTAAAAAAAGCAAGTAGAAATAAAAACTGATAAGATTTTTGCCAGTAGCTGTGTATGTGGTGGAAAGGCAAGTGAGGTGTGAAATAGCCCAATATAAAGTACTGTGTGTAAGAGGAAAGTTAACCAGAAAAAGGTATTGGAAAACTTAAGAGACACACACACAAAAACTAAGCCTCATGTACTTTGTCTTTGTTTGTTTTAGCCCTCATATTTCAAGTGAGTATACAGTCCTTGAACGGATCACTGTTAATGGCCTTTGGGTGTATTCCTTTCTATGGATTTTTAAAATCATGTCTGTATGTTTAGAGAATTTTTTTACATACATCTTTATGCATAGTTTTGCTTCATTAGATTTGATTATTAGAAAATGAGTAATTTGTTAAAACATAGCAACTTTTTAAAAGGATTTTATTTGAAAAAGTGGGAAAAAGAAAGTGCACACGTATGCATGTGCGTGTACAAGTGGAGGGTGAGGGAGAAGCCGACTCCCTGCTGAACAGGGAGCCCCATGGAGGGCTTGATCCCAGGATCCTGGGGTCATGTCCTGAGCCAAAGGCCAATACTTAACTGACTAAGCTACCCAGGTGCCTCAAAGCATAACTTTTAAGGCTTTTAGTTTTTTAAATTTGTTTATTTTTTGAAAAGATTCTATTTGTTTATTCATGAGAGAGGGGTGGGGGGCAGAGACATAGGCAGAGGGAGAAGCAGGCTCCCTGCAGGGAGCCTAATGGGGGACTCTATCCTGGGACTCCAGGACCACACCCTGAGCCACCCAGGCATCCCAAGGCTTTTAAAGCATAACTTTTAACTTAATGAGGATTTGGATTGCATCATGAAATTAGTTGTCATATATCTGCCAACCATATTTGTCAAAGGGATCTTATGGAATCTGGTTAATATCAACGGTTTATTTTTGTTTTTGTTTTTTGGACAAACTTTTGATAATTGTGTTGTGATGGATTGCATCTCAGTTTTATTTTCCTATTTTCATTTTTTGGTTATCAGTGAGATTTCAATATTCTTATATATGTTTACTGACCCCAGTGTTATTTCTTCTGTCAATTGTTAGGTGATCCTCCTTGCTTGTTTTTCTATCATGATATTACTGTTTACTTACTAATATGCAAAAGTTAGGGATATTAACTATTCATATTTTTTTGTTTATTCATGGGCCCTTTAATTTTGTTAGTGGTGTTTTTTATATATGGAAGTTCTAATTTTATATAATCATATCTCATAAGTCTTCCTTTGTGATTTTGTTTTGTTTATATGCATATAAATTACCTTTTAATTATGAGATTAAGTATGTATATTTTAAGGACAATTTTATTTGACTTGAAGTTTATATTAAATAGCTAACCCATCTGAATTTTATTATGGTATGTATTTTGGGTTAAGCCTCCACATTGGTGGTTCTGTACACTGCCTCTTTAGTAACAAGAGTAGATAGAGTTCATGCATCCTACCTTTTAAACACTCCTCAGTTCATTTTTTTGGTATAATCTGGGTTAAGAAACACTAATCTGCTTTGTCTTATTTTTCTTATATGAACAACTAATTTTCTCATACTTTTTGTAGAATAATTTAGCTTTTCCTTATTTTTGGTGATAATTTCTTTATTATAAATTTTAAGTGTATTCTCATAGCTCATTTTTATTTAATTTTTCTAATTTACTTTATCACACTGTCATTTTTACTCTTATACCATAATACTTCCATTTTTAAAGCATTATAAAATATTTTCGAGTAGCATATCCAGAAAATTTTTTTATCCAGTATGTCTAGGAAATTATTTTGAGTATATCCAGAAAATGTACTTTCCCTAATTATTCTAACTTTAAATTCATATTATTTTTCTATATTTTTCTTCTGGTAAAATTTTTGTCATTTCAAACCAATTTGTGAAAACGTGATCAATTTGAAATATAGTTTTTTTTCTAATTTTTTGAATTCTTCTCTGTCTTCTCAGTAAAGATTTGAAGGTTTATCTATACCTCTCTCCCCAGGACTATTATTGGTAGTTTTGTGCTTTACTTTTTTTCTCTTTTTTCTTTTATAAATGAAGTATTTTTGACATATAGTGTTATATCAACTTGAGGTGTACAACCTGGTGATTTTATAATTCCATACATTATTCAGTGCTCATCACAACAAATATAGTCACTGTTTGGCCCCATACAACATTATTATTACAGTATTATTAAATATATACCCTATGCTGTACTTTTCATCTCCATGACTTACTTATTTTATAACTAGATGTTTATTCTTCTTAATTCCTTTCACCTATTTTGCCCATCCCTTCTCCTACTCCTCTTCTGTCCAGCAACACCAATTTGTTCTCTCTGTTTATGAGTCTGTTTTGTTTTGTTTTGTTTATTTGTTATGTTTTTTAGATTCCACATATAAGTGAAATCATCAGTGTTTGTCTTTTCTCTGCTTGACTTACTTCACTTCACATAATACTCTCTAGGTCCATCTATGTTGTTGCAGATAGCAAGATCTCATTCTTTTTTTGTGGCCAAATAGTGTTCTATTGTGTGTGTGTGTGAGTGTGTGTATAAAATCTCTATTCATCTATTGATGGTCATATAAGTTACTTCCATATCTTGGCTATTAAAATCATGCTGCAACAAATATAGGGTTGCGTATATCTTTTCAAATTAGTGTTTTCATTTCCTTTGGGTAAGTATCCAATAGTGGAATTCCTGGATCATGTAGTATTTCTGTTTTAAGTTTTGAGGAACCTCCATACTGTTTTCCATGGTAACTGCCCCAATTTACACTCCCTCCAACAGTGTATGAGGGTTCCCTTCATTCTACATTCTTTCCAACACTTGTTATTTCTTATCTTTTTGATACTAGGCATTCTGACTGGTGTAACATGATATCTCATGTGGTTTTGATTTACATTTCCCTAATGACTAGTGACGTTGAACAATTTTTTCATGTGTTTGTTGGCTGTCTGATGTCTTCTTTGCAAGAATGTCTATTCAGATCCTCTTCAATTTAATGGGATTACTTGTTGTTTTGGATTGAGTTGTAGAAGTTCTCTATAGATTTTGGATAACAACCCTTTATTGGATAAATCATTTACAGATATTTTCTCCCATTCAGTAGGTTGCTTTCTTTTCTTTTCTTTTCTTTTCTTTTCTTTTCTTTTCTTTTCTTTTCTTTTCTTTTTTTTCTTTTCTTTTCTTTTTTCTTTTCTTTTTTTTCTTCTTTTCTTTTTCCTTTCTTTCTTTCTTTCTTTCTTTCTTTCTTTCTTTCTTTCTTCTTTTTCTTTTTTTGATGATTTTCTTTGCTGTGCAAAAGCTTTTTATTTTGGTGTGGTTCCATTTTAGCTGTGTGTGTGTGTGTGTGTGTGTGTGTGTGTGTGTGTGTGTTGCCTGAGGAACATATCCATAAATATGGATATTTATGGCCAATGTCCAAGAGATTGCCTATGTTATTTTTATGGTTTCAGATTTCACATTTAAGTCTTGACTGTATATTTGCTTTTACCAGTGATTTTTTTTTTCATTATTCTCTTACTTTTCTAGTTGTGGCCTTTTATTTTTACTTTGAAGAATGGTGATGAACTCCTTTAACTTTTGTATGTCTGGGCAACTCTGTCTCTTCTTCAATTCTGAATGACTTTGCCAGGTTGAGTATTGATTATAGATTTCTTCCTCTCAGCACTTAAAATATATTATGCCGCTCGCTTCTGGCTTGCAAATTTTCTGTGGAAAAATCACCTCATAGCCTCATGGGATTTCCCTTTTATGTAATGGTTTGTTTTTCTTGTTGCTTTTAAGATTTCTTCTTTATCTTTAGTTTTGCCATTTTAATTATTATGTGTCTTGGTGTTCACTTCCTTGAGTTCATTTTGTTTGGGACTCTTTATGCTTCCTGGACCTGGATGTCTTTTCCTTCCCATTGTTAGGGATATTTTCAGCTATTATTTCTTCAAATAATTTTCTGCCCCCTCTGTCTTCTATTTTTGAGATCCCTATAATGCGAATGTTATTACATTTGATGATTTTTCAGAGTTCCCCTAATCTATTCCCAATTTTATTTTTATTATTTTTCTTTTTGCTGTTCATTTTGGTTGCTTTCCATTCTGCTGGCTTCCAGATTGCTGGTCCATTCTTCTGCATCCTCTAATCTGTTGATTCCCTCTGGTATATTTTTCATTTTAATTATGGTATTCATTAGTTTTCTGACTGATTATTTTTTATAATTTCTATCTTCTTGTTGAAGTTTTTACTGAGTTCAAATATTCTTCTGTCAAGTCTGGTGAGTATCTTTATGACCATTACTTTGCTATCTTTATAAGTCCTATTGCTTATCAGTTTTGTTTAGATTTTTTCCTGGGATTTTGTCTTGTTCTTTCATTTGGGACATATTCCTCTGTTTCCTCATTTTGTCTGCCTCTCTATGTTTGTTTCTGTGTATTCGGTAGGTCAGTTACATCTCCTAGTCTTGAAAGCATTGGATTTGTGTACTGCCCTGTAATGCAGTCCTACACTACTGCATGAGCCCTCCTGTTGTGGCTGAGCTATGGTTTTTTTGGCATGCTTGTGTGTCAGGCTAGCCTTTAGCCCAGCTGGCTACAGTGACCTACTTTGCCTGCTATGGGCCCACTGGGCAGGGTTTGTACCCATGAAGAGACCTGGGTGCAGCCTCCTTGGGTTTGTTAGTGGGGGGGCCAACACATAGCCTGGCTCTCTGCAATTAGCTGTGGCAACAGCTGCTGGTGCAGAGTAGGACAGGGCTTGTTCCTTATAGCCAGCTCAAAGGCCCAACTGCAGAAAGTGTGGGCACTTTGGTGTGTGTCTTCTCCTCAGGTCAGGAGTCACGTTAGAGGGATGCCTGCCCAGGTGAATTGGTTGACTGTGTGGGTCTGCATGGGAATGCCAGGATAGGGCATATGGTGCTAGCAAGGTGAATGGATGCAGAGTGTCAGAATTAGCTTCCAGCAGCATCTGGCTATCTATTTTGGGCAAGGGCAAGAAAAAATGGCATCTGCTAGCACTTTTGTCCCTGAGGAAAGTTCCTGCAGATCCCTGTCTTCTGGTAGTTTTGTGTTTCTCTTGTTTGTTGCTATAGAGTTGGTGTGTGATAGCTTTCTTCTACACTCTGGGTGTGTGTGCATGTGTGTGTGTGAGTATAAAACTTATTTTGTTGACTTTTGTATATATTGACACATCAGTTGTATATAATGATAACTTCTTTTTAAAAATCTTCCTATTCGTATATATGCATTTGGCTAATGTGGTAAAATGTCAAGAACATTGTGGACTAGTAATACTGATGGCAGAAATTCTGCCATTTTCTTGATTATAAAAATGTTACCTTTTAGAAAAGAGTTTATTCCATGGGAATTTTCAAAAATTTTAAGCACTAAACTATATTTTCTTATGCTCGAAAAGTCTCATCTACCATAACTTTTATTATCTTCTGTCCTTTGTTAACTTGATTACATTTGCTAGAGGGTTATCTCTTTTATTTTATTCCAGCACTTGGATGCCTTATGTTCTTATTTTTAATTTTCATTCTCTCCCAACTTTAGTACCCTATCCTAAATGTTTATTTTTCTTTATCCATGTTTATCCATCTTTCACAAATAGTGAGAACTTTTGTATATTCTGTTTTTTTTTCCATAAAACATCTAGGCAATGGAAAACATCCTGTACTTTCATGGTTTCAGTTATCAGTTATAATCACATGAGGGTGATCACCAAGTCCATTTGTCTATACGAGGTCCCTGTGCTATTTGACCTATAAAACTTTTCAAACTTCTTCAGGAGTAGAATTTAGTGATTCATCACTTATGTACAACACCCAGTGTTCATTGCAACAAGTATCCTCCTTACTACCCATCACCCATTTAGCCCATACCTCCCCCCACCTCACCTTCAGCAACCCTTAGTTTGTTCTCCATAGTTAAGAGCCTGTTTTATGGTTTGCCTTTCTCTCTCTTTCTTTCCCTGATGTTCATCTGTTTTGTTTCTTAAATTCCACATATAAGTGAAATCATATGGTATGTGTTTTTCTGTGAAATGACTTATTACATTATATGTCAACTAACTAGAATTTAAATAAAAACTTGAGGGATCCCTGGGTGGCGCAGCGGTTTGGCGCCTGCCTTTGGCCCAGGGCGCGATCCTGGAGACCCGGGGTCGAATCCCACGTCAGGCTCGCTGCATGGAGCCTGCTTCTCCCTCTGCCTGTGTCTCTGCCTCTCTCTCTCTCTCTCTCTGGGTGACTATCATAAATAAATAAAAATTAAAAAAAAAGAAAAAGAAAAACTTGAAACAAACAGAAAAAGAAATAAAACTAATCTATGGGGAAAAAAGCTTTTCATCTTTGTTGACCTGTCGTAAAAGTAAGATAAATACCATGAAAATATAAATCAATCATCTTTCTTTGAAAACTGTCTTATGCCTCTTTAACACTGGTGCATGGTATTAATTTTCATGTTTTTCCAAATAAGTAGTTTTCCAACCATCTTAGGTAAATAATGAAACCCCCTTTTTCTGGATGAATTTCTTCCCTTTCTTTGAGCCACTTATTTCTTCCTTCTTATCATGGATCCTTGGATCATCATGTATCTTCTCTCCTAAGAATGTCTTCTCAGGTATTCATCCTCTTTATTTCCTTTGGTGGTGAACAAAGTTCAGACCTCTCATCTTGAACTTAGAAGCTTTTTAACAGTGTTCTCCAGGTGGCCTAATTTCTTATACCTTGGGCATATTGCTCAGAAAGAATTTCCTTCATTCATGTCACACAAACTTGATTAAATTTTTCTTTACCTTCCAGTTTCTGATTCTTTTTTTTTTTCCTTCCAGTTTCTGATTCTTACTCAGAATTCCATCTTCTGCAAGGAGTAGTTTTCCTTCTTAATTTTCTCAGTCATTCTTTTTCTATTATTTAAAAAGTTTTTGAAATTCAATTTTAAGACTTTACCCATCCACCTACCTCTGTATACTTGTCTATCCGTCTGTCCATGCACCATCTGTTTGACCAATATTTACTGAGTAAATGACTAATTCAAGGTATTCATATAAGTAGCTACATATAAGTAGTTATAAAAGGGTTATAATGCAGATGTACTAATAGATACAGTCTCTGTCTCAGGGTCCAAATGTACATAGTAGAAAAATAATGACAAGCACTTATTAAATAGTGCTATGGTGGGGAAAATACAGGACCGTGCTAAGAACCTTCAAAGATGAGAGAGAGAGAGAGCACGTGTGAGTGCACTGCTGTTGAGGAAATGAAAATAGTCCAACAGAGTTAGAACTCATAGCAGAAAGATGAAACTAGAAAGGTCTGAAGGGACTCTATTAGAAGGACCTTATATATCACGTTAAGTACAGTTGACTCTTGAACAACATGGGGATAGGAGCACTGACTGCCCCTGCAACGTAATAAAAAGTATGTGGGGGAACCTGGGTGGTTCAGTGGTTGAGTGTCTGCCTTTGGTCAGGTCATAATCCTGGGGTCCTGGGATCGAGTCCTGCATCAAGATCCCCAAAGGGAGTCTGCTTCTCCTTCTGCCTATGTTTCTATCTGTGTCTTCCATGAATAAGCAAATAAAATCTTTTTAAAAAGTCTGTGTATAACTTTTGACTTCCCCAAAACTTAACTATTACTGCTTACTGTTGAGTAGAGCCTTACTGGTAACATAGTTTATTAATGTATTTTGTATATTATATGTATTGTATATTGTATTCATATAATACAGTAAGCTAGGGAAAAGAAAATGTTATTAAAATCATAAGGAAGAGGAAATATATTTACAGTATTAGAAAAATCCATGTGTAATTGTAGGGAGCCATGACAGTATTTTATACCAAGGGAATGAGAGTTTGCTGATTGTAGAATACACGGTAGAAGACAAGACTGAGAGCTAAGGGGACCTATCTGTGCTGCTCACATGATAATAACTTGATTAGGATAGTGACTGTGGAAGTAGAGATTAAGGGAAAAATTGAGAATTAAATAGTTGAATCAGTAAAATGTGATTGGTGGGGTGTCCAGAGTAAAGAAGAGGGAGAAGTAAAAACTGAATCCCAAGTCTTGGGCTTGAGGATGTAGGTAGGTGGTGGTACCATTGCCAGAGATAGGGTACATCGGTGGTGAGAAGAATTTGTGGGGAAGATGGCAAGACCAGCTGAAATATTAGAGAGAACAAACAAATATGCTTATAGTTCAGGTCTAAATCAAGGCTGCAGTAAGGCTGGGACTTGGAGTCTGATTCTCTGGAGGTCCACAGCTCATCACAATACTCTGCTGCCTCCTCTGCAAGCTGGTTGGGTTAGAGAGGAGGTGATGATGGCTTTGTGAGTCCTACCTGAACATGCATCTCCTCCTTTCCTTTCCTTTCCTTTCCTTTCCTTTCCTTTCCTTTCCTTTCCTTTCCTTTCCTTTCCTTTCCTTTCCTTCTTTCTTTTCTTTTCTTCTTTTTTCTTTTCTTTTCTTTCTTTTTTCTTTTCTTTTTTCTTTTCTTTTCTTTTCTTTTCTTTCTTTTCTTTTCTTTTCTTTTCCTCTTCTTTTCTTTTCTTTTCTTTTTTTTCTTTCTTTCCCTTCTCTTCTCTTCTCTTTTCTTTTTTCCTTTCTTTCTTTCTTTTGACTTCCTATTTAATCCATAGCTATGCTGCTTACATTAGTTTGAGATTTATGTTCCATTACAATGATACTTATTGTTACTAAATGTCATGTTTGTATTCTCAAGGTCTTCAGATCTTTGAGGCAGCCTTTTTTTTTTTTTTAGCAATTTTCTATTCACTATTACAACATTTGAAAAGTTAGCATCTATGTTTGTTATTTAGTTATTGCATAGTTTTATGAAATGTCATGAAAATTGCCTCTATATCTTCTCTTAGTGATGTGTTAGAAGTGCTCTTATTTTTGTCATGCCCAATAGAATGCTGCTTCTCTCTGGGCACTCAAAAAATATTAACAGCATTTTCAAAGTGATTTTCATGGAAGAAGGGAACATGAACATTTTTAGGAGTTAGTGATGCCAGGGACCATTTCATTATTTTTTGAAATATTGTTAAAATCTCAGGGATACCATCTAACCCTCTCCTAGCAGTGCTACTTTAAAAGAAAAGGCATAGGGAAATTTGTTAGGATCCTAATTCAACAAAGATTTTTCTTAATTCAACAAAGATTTTTCTTCTAACTTAATGTGTTCCAAATGTGACAAGAAGTGTAGTGTGACTTTATCTCCTTTCTAAAGGAGTTATGTTTAAATAGAAATCTTGATAGCTCTTTCATTGACGAACAGTTCTATGCTATGTGAGCACCTCCATACTGTTCTATTATCAGATAAAGGGGACACTCCACATTAGCCATTGCACAGAGGGTATTGACTGGCTGAGGCTGCCATCCTAAGATGCCATCCACAGATGGGGTGGCTTAAACAGCAAACACATTTCTCTCAGTTCTGGAAGCTTAAAGTCTAAGGTCAAGGTGCCAGCAGGGTTAGTTTCTAATGAGGCCTTTCTTCCTGGCTTGCAGATGGTCACCTTCCCACTGTGTGCCTACACATTGTAGCCTTTCCTCTGTGTTCTTGCAGGGGGAGAGAGAGAGAGAGAGAGAGAGAGAGAGAGAGAGAGAGAGAGAGAGAAAGAAAATGATCCATTTGTGTGTCTGTTTCTCTTCCTATTAGGACACCCGTCTCCTGGGATTAGGGCTCCCCTCTTATGACTTCACTTAACCTTAATTACCTCCTTAAATTCCCTCTTTCTCCAAATATAGTCACATTGGGGGATGAGGGCTTCAACATATGAATTTTGGGGGACACAATAGGTCCATAACACAGAGATAATAGAGCGCAAGGAAACTTTGGGGGTTTTTCGCCTTTTAGATTTTGTTCTAGCTGGGAACTACGTATTCTGGAAATAAAACTCCTCTTTTTTCCCCATAAGAAAATAGAATAATTAATCATATTTTACATTTCATGGTATTTAACATGTTAAGTATGGAAAGTTGGGTGGGTTAGTGTGGCTGCAGCTAATCAATCTTGATTTTCCAAGCTGGAGCAGGCTGTCTTTTCAGGTAAAAAGCTGCCCAGTGTGTTTGTATATGTATGCCCACATGTTAAGACAGGGCAGGGCAGGAATCTTCTTGATATGATGCATGTTTCTCTAAGAGGCATCATTAACCATAATCTTTCATGAAAACTGGTCTTAGAGATCAGTGAGCTGTGAATTCACTTGTTTGGGGGCATTCAGTTTCGATGAGACTTGAATTTCCATGTTGGAAAAATTGCCTCTAGACAGTCCTGGAAACTTTGGAAACCTCTTTTGTTTTTTGTCCTCTAGTCATTTTGATAGGGCTGTAGAAGAATGGAGACAGTTCCACTGTGACCTTAATGACCTCACACAGTGGATAACGGAGGCTGAAGAGTTATTGGCTGAAAGCTTTACTCCCGATGGTGGCCTTGACTTGGAGAAAGCTAGGATGCACCAGCAGGTGAGTGCTCTCCATCAGAGGGTAGGGGTCTGCTCAACAGGTGGCACATTTCTTTAGGATGTGCCATTTAAGGCTGATTTTGAAAGGAAGGACTAAATATATTAACTTTTCAGGAATATGTAGAGAACCTATAAATTTGTTCCAGTTCTCCTTTCCAAGTTCCAAAATTTAAGAAACATTGGCGTTTAGAATTTTTTTTATTTATTTTTTATTTTTTTGGCATTTACAATTTCTAATTAGGGTTTTAAAAATTTAAGTTAAAAGTGCTCTTTAATGGTTAATGGAAAAAAATTTATCTTTAAGGTTTTATGTTCAGTGTAACATTTGTTAAATTTTGTATATAAGACTTTATTAAGGACAGAAGGATATCTGCATATCTCACCTGTTTTCTGTACTTTAATACTCTTCATCTTATTTTTCTTTGCAGAATTGGTAATATTCATACAAGGAAATTATTCTGGAGCTGAGTCAGGGCCACTGCTCATGTGAATCTAATTCAGTCTCAGGGAAATATAACATAATAGCTAAATCAGTTCTGTTAATATTGGGTCTTTAAAAATAATGGTCAAAGCAAGCAAAATTTCAGTTTACATTGTTAAAGATATTTTCTCTTTTATTAAATCCTTAAAATCTACTTTATGTAGAAGTCTCGCAAGGAGTTAGAACATGTAAAAAAAAGAAATTAGAACATGCTTTTATTTTTTTCATGAGCATGTTAATTTTCATGAATTTTACTTTTAGAGTTATAGATAAGAACTTAAATTTGACCTTACAATATCCTTTTTTAGTTTGTTACTTAAAAATTTACAGACTTATAAAGCCATATCTCAATAAAATACACACTGAGGTTTATTTACATATGCTGGGACATAGGAGTTGTAGTGGTCTATACATATATATGCATTTAGAAATGCTTTCAAGCACATATTTGGAAGAAGAGAAACAGTCCACTTTACTCAAACATAATTGATGCTTAGGCTTCAATATAAACAGCTGTTATTTACATTATTGGTTGTCCTCTTCCAGTGTATTTTGCATGGTGACGTTCAGGAGAATGGGTTAGATTTCAAAATAGATTATTCCATTTAGTGTGTTGATTGAGATGTTAGTAAAGTGTTTTAAAATGCCTTTTTCATGAGCAGAAAGATTCTTCTAGGACTTTCTCTAACACTTAAACTGTACCTGGTACACATAGTAGCTTTGTGCATCCATTGCATAGTTAAGTAGTGGAGTTCATCCTGAGTTGTACTCTGTTACAGGAACTTGAAGAGGGGATCAGCAGCCATCAGCCCAGTTTTGCAGCCCTAAACAGAACTGGGGAGGGGATTGTACAGAAACTCTCCCCCACGGATGGAAGCTTCTTGAAAGACAAGCTGGCAGGTTTAAACCAGCGCTGGAATGCCATCTTTGCAGAAGTGAAGGACCGGTGGCCAAGGTGATTTAGCTGTAGTAACTTGAGGGCACAGGGGTAAAGATATTTTGGTAGAGCCTTTTAAGATGCAATCAGATGAATTCAAAAAATCTTCTATTGTCTGATATCACGATAGGAGTTGTACTGACATTTACCTCTATTGTGATGTTCTCTATTTTTAGAATTTTGTCTCACTGTATTTTTAGGCGACCTGCAAAGCCTCACTTTTCTACTCAGTCATACAATGTGAAAGATTTATTTTTCTCATTTTTGACATTTTAGTATCATGTGGTGACTATGTGGCAGGAACTTGAAGTAGGCGAAGAGCAGTCTTGACTTGCAGTCTCAAGATCTGGGTTTGGGGTCAGACTTCTTACACATTTCCTGATTGGGCCTTGGGATCTTCCTCTAAAATCCCTCTTACTTGGTTATTCTTAAAGTCAAAGGGTGTGTTACATTCATATATGCCAGTGCTTTGTAAATAGTATAATTCCTCATCTATGTAATATAATAAACATAATGAAATATTGTTTGCTTTTATGTCAGATTATGTTATAATGCCCAGCTTTTACTGAGTGTCTTCTGGTTGCAAACATGTTTGATTACCAGGGAATATAGTACTGAACATTACAAATTATTTTATATGTTACTTTAAAATTATTTGAAGTTATTTTTGAGATTCAAGATTTAATGGTGGACTTCTACTTTGCTTAACATGTTTCACCCCATTAATGATCTTATTTTTAGGTTGATGTTAGTTTGGGTTGGAAAGTCCTCTTTTTTTTCTGCTAATTTTAACTCTGTAGATGATGTGTTGGTTGAGGAATAAGCTATCGTTTTTGTTAAAAAAAACTAACCTAATATTTTATTAAGTCCTATTTCATAATGTGAAATACAACAAAAAATATGGAACTATGAATATTTGGCATATGGCAGCTTTTTATAAAATAAAATCATCTATTATTTTGTGTGTTTTGGTAAGAGGCAACTGATGGCTTGTGCATTTGGGTGGAGAGATTGCCATGTGGCAGAGACTGTGTTTGGCACCTGGCACACATTGTTTCATTTTATCCTCTCAACTCCTCTGAAAGGACTTAGACCTATTGTGCAGCTTTTGAAACTAAGGCTCAGAGAGAAGAGGTTAAGTAGCTTGTCCAAGTCTCATACAGAAAGTTAGTGATGGCATGAATTTAGGCTCTCAAATACTGTGCTTGAACAAATTCGGCAAGACCATAGAACTCTCCAAGGGGAGGGATCTTGAAGCTGAGTGTTGAAGCATTTGTAACAATTTCCCATAAATTAATCCTCGAGAGGGCGTTCTAGGGAAACGAGTAGAACAGGCTAAGGTTGGAAGCATGAGATAGCATGGCCAGGTGAGAGATCTGCAAAATTATATGATGAGGAGGGTTCGAGGGACCCTGGGTGGGATTGGAAGCTGAGGTCCCAAAGGGTTTTATGTGCCTAGCTAACGCATTTGCATGGAGAGTTCTCCTAGTTTGTAAGTCATCTAGCTCCCAGGTCATCTTAAGGAAAAAGATGTACCTGCTGGCATGATATTAGCAATAATAGCAGAAATTCTCCTAAAGATTTTCAAGTGGGTCTCTGGGGAATATGGTAATTATTGCTCTAGGAACTAACAAGGTGAAGCTAATACATATTTTACTCATCTTGAGGACAAGATAATAATGAATCTCTTCTCCAGCTTCTTGTATTTTAACTAGAGCAATATTTATTTTCATAAATTTATGTTTAAATTCATTTCAAGTTGTAACTTATCTTAAATTGGGGCCACCTTGCAATTTTAAGAGCTTGTATGTGTACTGTTATCAGAATCATTGAGGAATAACACAGTGTAATTTGTTTTTATATTAAGTGCTTGTAGTTAAATATTTGCACAGTTCATCAACGTATGCTGTTATTCCTTAATGAGCAATTGTTATCTCCTGTTTGAACATAAATTTATAACTTGTTTTTACTCTTAGGGATAACATTTAAAATAGATTATATTTTGCTGGTTTGCAGATGAAAATTTTGTGTGACTCAAGTATATCTTCTTGAAATTACTTGATGTTAGTTTTTTTCATAGATATATTTTCAAAATACTGTTAGTCATGATCACACAACATTGGAAATATAAATGCCAGCCTTTTTTTTTAATACAAGGTTTAAGGGGATCCCTGGGTGGCTCAGCAATTTAGCGCCTGCCTTTGACCCAGGGCGCGATCCTGGAGTCCCGGGATCGAGTCCCACGTCGGGCTCCCGGCATGGAGCCTGCTTCTCCCTCCTCCTGTGTCTCTGCCTGTCTTTTTCTCTCTATGTCTATCATAAATAAATAAATAAATCTTTAAAAAAATAAATAAATACAAGGTTTATAATAGTGTTTGGGTGCTTACAAAGTTGTTACATTAACTAGTCTTCGATATAGAGGGTAAATTACCTGTTTTGGTATTGTCAGTGTATAACAATTAGTACCATTGCTTTCTTGCTTGATTGATTTTATCTTGAAGTAATGTTCCCTCTTGAAGGATACTTAAAAATGTAAACTTGTAATTTTTTAGTGATTTTCTTTAGTTTTTAACATTAAAATACTCTTCTTCAAGTATTACTCTCTGTTAAATATACAAATATTTCTTTAGCATTCGATTATATTTATATATTGCATCATGTGTTAGGTATTTTGTGATTAAAAAGTCATAGCCATAAAAAATGTAAATTTTTATTCAGGTTGACACAATGCAATTAATTAAAAAATTGCACTCAATTTTTAAACCAGCAGCTAATAGCCACAACTATAAAAATGATGATACCACCACCAAGCTGTAAATAGCTTGCAAACCCTCTCTGAAAAATATATAATCTTGTTCATCTTATGAGTTCTAGTCATATTCTCATCTTCTGACAGATGGTTTATATACTTATAAATGTTATTCTTATAACATTTAAAAGATCTAATTAAGGCAGTTCCTTTTTTATATTCATATGACTATTTGTTTCCTTATATCCTTTAAAACTTTTGCTTTGTTTCTTCTAGATCTCTTTTTATAACTTGGTGCTATATTCAAATATAATACTTATTTTAACGAGCTAACAAAATTTCCATTTTTTCTTAGACTTTCCTAATACTTGTAAAAATTTTCCATTCTCAGTATCTTGCCTTGTTCTTATTCTTTTCTTCCTATGAATAAAGTAGAGTAATGGTTGCCACCTAATGTGAATAATATGTCATATAATGATGACTTTTTATCTTCATGCACTACTCAAAGAAAATTAGGTTTTTCCTTTTTTTTGGAGATAAAGACATTTTCTTTCTTCTTCTTCTTCTTTTTTTTAACCATCCATTATGTTGTACAATGGTCTGTAGCTTAAAATCTTTGGTATTGGGACTCCTGGGTGGCTCAGCGGTTGAGCATCTGCCTTGGGCTCAGGGCGTGATCCAGGAGTCCGGAAACGAGCCCACATTGGGCTCCCTGCAGGGAGCCTACTTCTCCCTCTGCCTATGTCTCCGCCTCTCTTTTTTTGTGTCTCTCATGAATTAATAAATAAAATCTTTTAAAAAAATCTTTGGTATTAAATTTCTGCAGAATTTTTCATAATGGGAGAAGATAATGCATAGTTTCAGTGTTTTTTAATTTAATGAAGGTAGAATTTTTATTCTCATATTACCAAATAATCTTTAATATTGCAGCAAGTATACATTACTATTAACACTCACTTAAAATATATATTAAAGATAATTATTGAGAATTTTTATGTGTGGTGTATTTAGTCAGGATATCCAAAGCAAATATATAATGTTCTTCCTAGTTGGATAATTTTTGTCAATGTTTTTCGATAATATATTCTTTTAGGCTAAAAGGAGAAAATAAGCAGGTGATGGAATATAGAAGAAGACTAGGTGAGATTATGTGTTGGTTAACAGAGGCCGAGAATGCCATGCAAAAGAGATCAGCCGCTGAGCTGGAAGAAAACTTTCAAGAACTGACAGTAAGTGGTTTATTTGTTTCCGTATTTGCCAGTGTTTTTTGGTGCATGAACACTCACACCAAAAATAAGATATTGCATGACTGAAGAAGAAAATGGGAAGAAGCTTTGCACTATGTGGTAAATGTGGTGAACTTTCATGAGGAATTTTTTTTTAAGAGCTGATATAATTTTGTTCTTGCAGAGGCAAGGTTTCACACACAGAAAAGTGGTAAATCATGTATCCTCAGTATTAGATCAAATATTTTTAGGATATTTTAAAGAGAGTTTATTTTAGAATATAATAGTATTGTGAAGTATAGTTCTTTCCTTTTAGATTGAGAAAATAATAACTTGATTACTCACTATAAAATTGAGTTTTACAAGAAAACTCAAAGTGACTTGAGAGCAACTCATCTCAGCGTACTTCAGGCTTACCATGATGGTTTTATGAATCAAATATCCTTTGTTGATCCACAACCAACAGGAATTGTTTATAGTTGTATATGTATACAATATATAAAAATACATAATTATGGATATATGTAAATACATTAAAATACATTTTTATATCTATAAATTTCATAATTTTTGTGTTAAGAATTAAAACTTATTGCAGAACAATAAAACTTATGTGCTCACATTTTTACTAAAAAAAAGAAATTGTGTATGAGTGTTGATACATGTGCTGAAGGCACATGTGCATGCATTAAAGTATGCCTGAAAGGATACTCACTAATTTGATTAAAGATTTTAAGGAGGATGATTGAGGCATTTTGGGAAAGAAACTTTGCATAATGATGAAAAATACATGGCAAACGATGACTAAGAGTTCTTTTCAAAATGTGACAAATATCTAACAAACTTGTTCCTTTTTTTTCTTTTTTTCAAGACTCTATGTATTTATTCATGAGAGACACAGAGAGAGAGGCAGAGACACAGGCAGAGGAAGAAGCAGGCTCCATGCAGGGAGCCTGATGTGGGACTCGATCCTGGGACTCCAGGATCATGCCCTGGGCCAAAGGCAGGCACTAAACCGCTGAGCCACCCAGGGATCACACTTGTTCCTATTTTATCTAAAAATTTCAATAGTTTTCTTGGAACATTCCATTTTGTAAACAATTTGGGGACAGTCACAAAGAGTGGGGCAGTATATTAGGGTAGGTAAAGAGAAGGTAGAGATGGATGCATAAAATGTTCCTGGTGCTTCTTTTTTTGCCTTTGATTAGAATACACATTATTTTCATTATCTAAGGACAGTATGTTAAAGTATCAAAGAAAGTATGATGTGATATGACCCTGTTTAAGAGATGGGGGTCGAGGAGGGACCAGAACACAACTTCATACAAATGCATCCTGAAAGTGTGTGTTCATTCCTGGATCAGTTACAGTTTGTTAACATAAGTTTAGGCTTCTTACAAATTTATTTTCCAAGAGAAGTTAAAGACAATAGAAGACATTCATAAAAATATTTTAAAGAGAGGTTTTTTTAAAAAAAAATATTTTATTTATTTAAGAGATAACAAGCAGGGGGAGCAGCAGAGGGAGATGGAGAAGCAGACTCCCCTTGGAGCAGGGAGCCCCAGATGTGGGGAGCTCAAATGTGGGGAGTCTCAGACGCAGGGAGCCCCAGACACGGGGCTCCATACCAGGATCGCAGGATCATGACCTGAGCTGAAGGCAGATGCTTAACTGACTGTGCTACCCAGGCAGTCCTTCCCAAAGAGATTTTTTTTTTAATTTTTATTTATTTATGATAGTCACACACACAGAGAGAGAGAGAGAGGCAGAGACATAGGCGGAGGGAGAAGCAGGCTCCATGCACCGGGAGCCCGACGTGGGATTTGATCCCCGGTCTCCAGGATCGAGCCCTGGGCCAAAGGCAGGCACTAAACCGCTGCGCTACCCAGAGATCCCCCCAAAGAGATTTCTGATATAGTTCTTGACCTTATAACCACAACTCTATTCTGACTCTTTTAGGACTTAACCCAGGAGATGGATGTACAAGCTGAAAAACTCAAATGGCTGAATAGAACTGAATTGGAAATGCTTTCAGATAAAAGTCTGAGTTTACATGAAAGAGAAAAAATTTCAGAAAGCTTAAGAATTGTAAATTCAACATGGAATAAGGTGTGCATTAAGGATTACTGTGATGACTCTCTCATCGTTATTGATTTTGTTGTCAAAGGAGTGAGATCATGTAACTTTTGCTTTTAAGTGTATCCAAATTTGGGCACGTTTACTAATGCTTTTTAGTTTGTGATTATTATTTTTTCATCTGTCATAGAAACTTATATTCTCAGAGAATACTTTTTATTTTAAGTGGGATATTTTGGTCTGGGGTTTTTATATTATATACTATATTACATAAAGAATATATTTCAGAATGAGGCAATAAAATGCCAAATAAAATTATAAAGTTGTAAATTAAGAGCATTAAAATAATTCTCTGATGTTGCACATGACTTTTTACCTATGTAGGTTTATTTTTATTGATTTTATTCATTTAATTATTTTTATTTTTAATGATTTATTCATTTATTCATTGATTTACTAGGTTCCAGGTAGAATGTAATAGCATATGCTACGAATATGACTAATACAAGATCCTTTTCCTCATGCCATTATTATTATTATTATTATTATTATTATTTGCAGTTAAGACAATCACAAGCAGATTAAGTAATAGATTTCTATTTCTTTTGCGCTGGTACACACCATCTCAGAGTGTGAGGTCTGTCTGAAATACTGAATGGATATGTCTCTGTCCCTGGTTTGGTAGATGCCTTATTAGTCATTTTTCCCCCTTCTTGATCCTCTTGAAATGATAGCCATCATCCTGTATCTAATGATGCAGATGCTTTAGTGATCTAGACTCTCTAATTGAGAATTACTGCCTTGATGATTCACTATTACTGATGACTCAGATGTGTATATCTCTGGCCTTGACCTGTCTCCAAACTCTAGATTTGCATGTACAGTGGCCTGTTCAGCATGCCCGCTTGGATGCGTAATAGGCATCTCAAACATACAAAATTGAGTTCCTGTCCTCCACCTCTTCCTTGTGCTTTACTGTACTTCTCCCATCTCAGTTGTTGATAATTACTCATTATTCTTTGGCCAAAACCTTTAGAGTCAATCTAATGTGAGTTATATCTCAATTTTAAAAAACTCCAAAGCTTGGAGTCACCATTGTCAGCTTCTTCTTCAAAATACATATCAACTTTAATGGATGATTTGATGAATGGCTACATGGCTAGATACATGATAAAACAAATATAGTGAAATTCTAACAACTGTCAATGTTGGGTGGTACAACTGGTATTCTCTGTATATTTTTTTCATTTTTTTTTTTAGGTTTGTGGAATTTCAGAAGTTTGACTGCTTTTCGCTAACATCATTGCCACTAACTTGTTTTTAAGCTGCCATCATCTCTTGTCTTGATTACTGCCATGGCTTTCTCACTGGTCCCTGCTTCCTCCTTGGCTCTTTGTCGAAGTAGCCAAAATATTTGTTAAAACTTAATTCAATCCAAGTAACTCCTCTGAGCAAAGCCCACTAAGTGTTTTCCATCTCACTCAGAATAAAGGCCAAAGTCCTTAATGTGACTTATTAGGCCCCTGATGTTCTGGCTTCCTGTTTTCTCCCTAACTTCGTATTCTCTTCTCTCTGCCTTACGCTCCTGTCCAGACATGTTGGCTCTCTGTCAAACATGCCAGACTCAGCTTGTGCGTATTCAATCAGAGCACACATCTATTTTTAACATAAAGAATGACAGTGAACATTGTGTAGAATAGGGCACCCTGGTTAATTTGGGGGCACTGTGTTAGACAAAGCCAGAACTACCTTTATCATAGGATTCCATGTAGAATTTACTCTACTTAGGTAAATTATGACTGTTCAAGGTCAGACAATGCTTATTGTGCAGAAAATTTTGATACATGCCTGTTGGAAAAGACTAACCTAAGGTATTTCATTCATGCATGCATTTATTCATTCAGTAGTTTTTGATGGGACTCTTGCTTTATGCCAGGCACCATTTTTAAGAATTAAGAATACAGCAAAGAGTATGACACTGCTTCTAACCCAAAGAGTTTATTGTGGATGAGACAAGTAGGCAAGCAGTTATAACATAGAGATATCCATAGGGACATAAAGATAGAGCACTTACCTGGCTTTGGGTGGTAATCATGGAAGATTTTCTGAAGGAGATCATATCCATGTTAGTTTATAGAGAATGAATGAGTATGGGTCAGATGAATAATGGGGGAAGGGCATGGCAGGGAGGAGAAGCAGCAAGTGAAAGGGTCTAGAGGAGACAGAGAATGAGCATGGTGCATTTGGGTCTTGGAAGTAGCTTAGTGTGAAGTGGATGGACAAGAGATGCTTGTAGAGACCAGATCCTAATGGCCTCAACATGCATCACAAGGAAATTGAGCTCCACCTTGAGAACAGTTTACCACCTGGAGAGCAGTGGGCAGCTACTGATGGGTTTCAATCAGAAGAAGGTTACATTTTGAAAGATCACTATAGCTGTACAGTAGAGTGGATGGAGCGATCCTAAGATAGATAGCCTTAGGACATCAGGATATGAGGTAACTCCTCTGAACAAAGGCCACTATCCAGATCAGGAAAACTGATCTGAAATGGTCAATTAGAGTCATTAGACTGCCTTGTGAAGGGGGTTATCAGGAAAATGGATGATGAATTCAGTATTGGACATGTCTGAATATCCAGTTGACAAATGAGCTGGACTAAAAGATGTATTTTTTGGAGTCTTCAGCCTCTTAAGACTCCATATGATAAATGAAACCATTAGAAACCAGGACACAGAGAAAGCCAGGGTCAAGGGTAAGAAGACCAAAAATCCTACCCTGTAGAATGTCAGTATTTAATGGATGGGCAGAGGAGAATGAGCTGGTGAAGGATGCTTAGAAGATCCATCAGAGAGGTAAGCATAAAGACAGGATTGCAGAATAAACAGTATCCCAAGGAGGGGGAGGGATAGCATTAAATATTCCAAAGGGCTCGGCCAACTGAGGACTGGATGGCACTCTTCACAGTAAAGTCAGTGGCGGCGGGTGGTAGGGGAGAGGAGGGTGCTCTGGGAAGACTGCAGTGGATATGAAGGTGGAGACAGAAGCTCAGGCGTTGAGGGGGAAGAAAAGCAGCAGAACTATCACTTAGAATAACACTTCCTCTTTCAAAAATATAATCATCTTTATTTATATAGTATTCTTCTTTTTGTTTGGCCTGATGCTGTAGATATGCAGAGAAGTGCCTAGCACATTGAAGGAACACATCCAGGAACCCTGTTCTGTGTCTCAGACAAGAATTGCTGGTAAGATACAGTTTATTTCTTAACCAAAAAGTTTTTTTTATAAGCATAACAAAATTTTATGATTATAAGTATCATATGTGAGTTAGAAAAACTTATTTAAAAACACAATGCCATTGTGATTTATTATTCTACTTTTCAGTTATTTGAAAATAATTTTTTTTTTTTGAACACAAGACAGGGATCCCTGGGTGGCTCAGTGGTTTAGCGCCTGCCTTTGGCCCAGGGCGCGATCCTGGAGACCCGGGATCGAATCCCACGTCGGGCTCCCGGTGCATGGAGCCTGCTTCTCCCTCTGCCTGTGTCTCTGCCTCTCTCTCTCTTTCTCTCTTTCTCTGTGTGACTATCATAAAAAAAAAAACACACACACACACACACAAGACATATGTCACTGCCCGGTGTGTGCAAGGCATTCCTTTCCATGGCACCTAAGACTTCTCACCCTTCCTGGGCCTCCTTTGCAGAGGCCGCTGAAGGCAATGGGAAAGTCAGATGCGGGATTGAGGAAGATCTTCTGGGGACCTGCAGTTTCTCAGGACATTGGCTATAATCTGCTATGTTAACGTGTTCTGGTGTTGTGTTAATTAGACACTGATCATGACTGAAAACAAAAAGTTTAGATGGATATCCTTGGAACCAGATGGGAGATGGGGATTTAGAAGAGTTCTCCATCCCAGGGAAGGTATTTACTGACAAATGATGATGACTAAGATTGGGAGAAAGAAGAGTTTTCTCACTTTTTCATTTCCATATCTCTTTGTCTGGAATAGAGGGCAGGCTACTGAGCCAGTAGCCACTGTGGTCACTGCTTATCACTGCCTTGTGGGCTCTCAAGACCTCCTTGCCCTGCTCTTCTTCTGTTGAGTTACCAGGCAAACCCCCAAGTGTGATGAACCCTAATTTTCCACTTTCTCTGTGCCAGCTGATTCTCTCCCTCCTCCTCTTCCTCTCCTTCCCCTCCCCTCCTTTTCCTCCTTCTTCCCTCTGCTTTGCCTCACTCTTCCCTGTCCTCCACCCACCATCCTTGCCCTCCTTTTCCCTCTTCCTTCCCCTTTCCCTTTTCCCTCCCCTTCCTCCTTCTGTTTCTCATTAGGATTCTGAAAAAGTGGTTAGTGACAAGATTTTTAAAAAAAAAACTTTTTTGAGAGCAGCCCAGTGGCGCAGCAGTTTAGCGCCGCCTGCAGCCCAGGGCATGATCCTGGAGACCTGGGATCGAGTCCCACGTCGGGCTCCCTGCATGGAGCCTGCTTCTCCCTCTGCCTGTGTCTCTGCCTCTCTCTCTCTCTGTGTCGCTCATGAATAAATAAATAAAATCTTAAAAAAAAAACTTTTTTGAGGTTGCAAGCTTGGTAAGGGCCAAGTTAGTGTTCTGTTTTACTTATATTTCTTAGTACCTTGCACAAAAAAAATACCTGGGGCCTGATTGGTTGGTTGATTATATTAAAACTATTTGAATTAACATGTGGGCACTGTTGCCTTGCAAACACAGCTCCATTCTATACCTACAGGGAACAGACTTGATGCATTTTATGAAAGAGCAATAGGTTATCGTACCTTTTTAAACATCATTGTGACAAAGTAACAGAGAATATTTTAATACACATTTAGAAATATAGAAAAGCTAACAGCAGAACTATACCTTCCAGTAGGTTAAATCGTAATGAATAAGATATTCATCCCTGGGACAGGTAAGAGACCTGAAACTTATTTCAGTATGTCCTTCTCCTCCTACACAGTGTTCTAATTCAATTTATTCTTCTTTTTATTGTGTTAGAAAAAGAAAACCATTTTTTAAAAGATTATTTATTTATTCATTCATTCATTCATTCATTCATTTATTCATTCATGAGAGTCACAGAGATAAAGAGAGGCAGAGACACAGGCAGAGGGAGAAGCAGACTCCATGTAGAGAGCCCAACATGGGACTCGATCCCGGATCTCCAGGATCACGCCCTGGGCTGAAGGTGGCGCTAAACTGCTAAGCCATCAGGGCTGCCCTAAAATTAACCATTTTTTAAGTGAACAATCCAGTGATACTTAGTACATTCACAGTATTGTGCACTTCAAACCTCTGTCTAGTTCTAAAATATTTCCATTATTCCAAAGTAAAACCTCTTACTCATTTAGCACTTTCTTCCCATTCCACTCTACCCCCATTTTGTGGTGACCACCAACCTGTGTTCTGTCTCCATGGACCACCTAGTCTGGATATTTCTCATACAGTGTTTCTTTCACTTGGCATATTGTTTTTGAGGTTGATCCAGACGAACTTCTTGCTAACCATCCTCGAATGGATGCTCAGCACTGGTAGACAATCCTACTGCACTTTTTTCCGAGTGCTCCTTGTTCCCATCTCTCAACTAATGACCTCTTTTCGTTTTTAAAAGATAAAATACTTTTTGTCCAACAAGATCTTATTTTTCCCATCAGAGAATCCCTATAAGTAGGTTTACCTACATCTGTTCTCACAAACTATGCGTACTTCCTTCCTATGCCATGGAAGAATGATCTCCCTTTCTTTCTAAGATCATCTCCTCCACTTGTGCTTTGGATTACAGCTTTTCTTGATTTTTTACTTACCCTCCTTCTCTCCTCCCTACTGGATCATTCTCACTGGCATATATTTGATGCATGCAGCTCTCATCTGTGCATTTTAACTGATGTATAATGTTCCACCGCACAGATCCACAGCGGTCCTCAGAGCTCTCTCTTCTAGTATGCTTACCAGTTCCATGGCATTAGCCATGTTTTAACTTTAGAGGGTTCAGCCAGTTCTTAGGCCAATACATTTGAAGTCACCCTTGACACTTCTCTGTGTTTAACATCTAATCCATCAGCAAATTGTTAGTCCCTTGTCTCATCCCAGCCACTTCTATGGTCTTGAACACCATCTGTTTCATCTGTGTTTCTGGAATAGTCTCTCACTGTCCTGATTCTACTCTTGCCTTACCAGTCTTCCGTAGTCTATTCTGATAGCAGCTAAGTCACGCTTTATAAACATACATTTTATTGTGTCACTCCTGGCTCACCACAATCTTGCTGTCTCTTTCGTCATCCATAGTGAGTGCTAAAGTCTTACTGTGGGCCAGAAGACTATGATTTGCCTGCTGTCCCATAGCTCTAATTTCATTTCTTATCACTTTTCCCTTTGTTTATTCTACTTCAAATGCATTGGTCTACTTGCTATTTCTAACATGCTGAGGATGTTTCCATTTATGGCTTCTGTGCTTGCTGTTTATTCTTTCTTCTTCAGATGTCCTTTCAGATCTCTACATGTTCTACACACTCCCCTTCATTCAGTTCTCTCCTCAAATGTCACCTTAGATAGGCCTTTCCTGACCTTGCCCACCATATCTCAAATATATCCTGTCTCTCTCCATCTTGGATTGCTTTTACTACATATCCTCTGTCCATTTACCCCACCAGAATGCAGGCTCCATGAGGGTGGGCTCTTCGTCTTGCATACTCCCATACCTGCAGCATCTAGAAGAGTAACTTGTACACAGTAGGCCCCCTACTAGATTTTTGAAGGCTTGAAACAATGAATGTTTAGGTTGTTTTGGGTTTTTTAAACTATAAAGAAAGTTACAGTGAAGATTGGACAGACTGTTATGTGAGGTATTCTTTAGGGTATATAGTAGTAGAATTGCTGGATCATAGAATATGGATAACTTCTACTTGACTAGATACTGTCTAGACCCTTTGTTCCAGTTCACACTTCCACCAGCTGTGGGAGGGCTCTCATTGCTCTACATGTTATCAGAACTTAAACATTGTGTTCTCAGGACCCCTTTATACTTTTAAACATTATTGAGGACCCTCAAAGAGCTTTCCTTGTGTGAGTTATGTTTATAAAGATTTACCTAATTAAAAAACAAATTTGAAGAATTATGTATTAATTTGTTTAAAACAGCAATATCCATTTATTGTTAGTAAAAATAATATTTTTTATAAATATAATGTTAGAAATGAGTTTTTTCAAGACAAAAACAAATTTAATTAGAAAAGTGGCATTGCTTTACATATTTGAAAATCTTTTAGTGTCTGGGAAATTAGAGGACACCTGGATTCTCATTTCCACTTCTGCATTTAGTTTGTTACGATATCACATGTCATGTAGCCTTGAGTAAAAAAAATACTCAAAACCACAATGAAATACCACCTCACGCTGGTCAGAATGGCTAAAATTAACAACACAAGAAACAACAGATGTTGGCAAGGATGTGAAGAAAGGGGAACTCTCTTGCATTGTTGGTGGGAATGTAAGCTGGTGCAGCTACTCTGGAAAACAGTATGTGGGTTCCTCAAAGAGTTGAAAATAGAGCTACCCTGCAACCCAGCAATTGCACTACTAGGTATTTACACCAAAGATACAAATGGAGTGATCCGAAGGGGCACCTGCACCTCAATGTTTATAGCAGCAATGTTCACAATAGCCAAACTACACACAAAGGCCAGATATCTATCAACAGAGAAATGGATAAAGAAGATATGTAATATAACTCAGACATCAAAAAAAAAAAAAAGAAATATTGCCATTTGGAACAACATGGATGGAAAAAAGAGGGTACTATGCTAAGTGAAATAATCGGTAAAAGACAATTATATGATCTCATTCATATGTGGAATTTAAGAAACAAGCAAGATCATAGGGGAAGGAAGGGAAGAATAAAACAAGACAAAATCAGAGAGAAACAAACCATAAAAGACTCCTAGGCATAGGAAACAAACTGAGGGTTGCTACAGGGGAAGGGGTAAGAGGATGGGATAACTGGGTGATGGACATTAAGGAGGGCACATAATGTAATAAGCCCTGGGTATTATAAGACTGATGAATCACTGAACTCTACCTCTGAAACTAGTAATACACTCTATGTTAATTGAATTTAAATTAAGAGAATGATTAAAAAAAAGAATGAGCATGAAAATGTAAATCACTCATTATGATAATCATAATTTGGGCATCCACAGCCCTTGGAAGGATTTCTGGGTACTTAGAGCTTCCTAGATCCTACTTTGAGAGCCTGTGACCTATAGAGATAGGGCATTTCATTTCAATTAGCATTTTCTCAGATACTTGTGTGATTGAGCCCTTTTTCCATGTTTATTTCTTTCTTGTTTCCTCTTTCATGGATTGCCCATTGATATTTTTGGAGTTTAAAAAATTATTTTGATTTCAAATTCTTTGTTTAGAGTGTACATTGCAAATACCTTCTTCCTTAGTCTATGGCTTCTAACATTTTTGTTAATGTTGACATTTTCAGAATTCTTTAACATTAATGGTCTATTAATAGCTTCCCATTTATGAGAGTTTTTAGAGCATTTTTAATACTTTCAACTCATATTCTTTTTTAAATTAATTAATTTATTTTTATTTTTATTTTTTTAAAGATTTTATTTATTTATTCATGAGAGACACACACACACACACACACACACACACAGAGAGAGAGAGAGAGAGAGAGAGAGAGGCAGAGACACAGGCAGAGGGAGAAGCAGGCTTCACGCAGGGAGCCCGATATGGGACTTGAGCCCAGGTTCCCGGGATCACACCCTGGGCCGAAGGCGGCACTAAACCGCTGAGCCACCAGGGCTGCCCAAGATTCTTTTTTAAATATTCTCAACTAACAGTTGTACAGTTTTAGTTTTCATATTCAGGTCCTTAATCCATCAAGAACTAATTCTCTCAGGGTATATATGAGGTCAAATTCCATACCATCGTCTTCCTGCTCCAGCTTTGGGTGTCCACGCTTGCCAGTATCATTTATTGACCAGTAAATTTCTCCTTATTGATCTTTAATGCAATCTGTGCCAAGGTCAGATTTCTCTGCCACCTATGGACTGTGGCTCTTATCTTCCAGTAGTCTCTTTGAATGTCTGGGTCCATAAAACAGTGAGTTAATCATTCGTTATTAGCTAAGTGATACAACTAAATATCGGATAGGGCATAACCCTCCAACTGTTTTGGCTGTTTGTGGTCCTTTTCTATATTGATTTGTTTTTTGTTTTTTCTCTTTTCTCTTTCTCTTTTTTTTTTCTATATTGATTTGAAAATCAGACTTTGAATATATGATTTTGTCAAGTTACACACAAACTAGCTGGGATTTTTATTAGAATTGCACTTACTTTACAGATTGACTATATTTTTGGAAAATTATTTGTCTCACTTAATATACCATATGCTAAAGTGGATTCCAGATAGATCTAATAATTAATTTGATGCTCTCATTTCAAAGCTAAAGAAAAGCAATAACCAAACTTCCATTCTTAAAAACAAAACAAGACAAACCAGAGAAAAAACAAAAAGTAGAAAAAATATTTATCTCATCTTTAGAAAAGACAAGAGTCTAACTTAAAAAGTTCTAGGAAAACATTCCCTCAAGACAAATTTGTGGGTTTGATCACTGCGTTTGTTATCATCTATATGTTAAAAAGAAAAAAAAATTTAAATCCTAAAGTAGAAATGTTATTTTCAGCAATGGCAAAGGCTCATCTTTCCTGTAAAAAGAATTCATCCCAACTGATAAGAACACAGTTATAAATTATACCATATTTAGTTAATAAACATAAAAGTATTTGTGTTCATTGACAATCAAAAAAAACAATAAATGAAGACAATGGTGAAAGATGTGTTTATCCACGGAACTAGAATATTGTCCATGTGGATGTAGGAATTTCATCTGTTCCACACACTGCTGCTGGAAGTCTAAATGTTCGATTGTTAAGGAAAACAATTTGTCAATAAGTATTAGATACATAAAACTTTTTCATTTTCTGATCTAGTAATTCTACTTTGGGAATTTATACCAAGATGATAATCAAAAATGTGCAAAATATGTAAGATAATCCTTGCACATTCTTTTTGAAGTAGAATTTCAGAATCACTTTAAAGTAGCTGCAGTGCAGGATAGGGGTTAGCTAAAAGTTAGTATATATGTAGATTATAACAGAAGTATTCACAATGATTTTGGAGCTGGGGCCCAGAGGTGCAGGGGCACCTGGCTCTGGCTCAGGAGGCTCCCAAACAGATGAGTTCAGCCACTGGCCGCTGAAAAAATCCAAAAGCAGAGGAAACCAGTGGTGGTAAAATAAGAAACAAACTTATTTCAGTAAGGCCAACATCAGGAAGACAGTGGACTAGTGTCTCAAAGACTGTCCCCAAGGTGCTGAAAATCTTTCCAGATTTATTTTAGGAAAATGTGGGACAAAGGTCGGTGGGTTACCTGCAGGTGGGTGGTGAAGGTCAAGTTAGTGAATGCCCTGTCATCAAGCGGGTGGGGTCTTGCTGGGTCAGGGTGGTTGTTATTGCTTGAGAGGTTTGTTTCAGGTGCTATCAGGGGATGCTTTGCCCTCAGGGTCTTTTGCCTGAGTTTAGCGTACACTGGAAAGCAGAACTTAATTAGAAAATTTGAGGTTGAAATGGAGGTAGTTGAAGCCCCCTTTCAATTTTATTAAGAATGACCCATACTCATATTATAAAAGTTAATTAGAAAAGAATAGAAAGTAAGAATAAATTGACATTATAATTAAGTCAAGCAT
This sequence comes from Canis lupus dingo, assembly GCF_003254725.2. Lineage (NCBI taxonomy): Eukaryota > Metazoa > Chordata > Mammalia > Carnivora > Canidae > Canis > Canis lupus. Next base: position 35,959,531 of record NC_064243.1, read on the forward strand.
CTTAAAATAAAAGCGCGGTCCTCATTTTCCTATGATTGATTTATTTTTTATTTTATTTATTTTATTTTCTCATGGTGTCAGTGTTCGTTACTTCTGAGTTTTCCTGCCCTGGAATCTTGTGGGATGATTTAATTGATTTAATTGGCTTTATGGCTACCATGGATATGTAGATACTACAGGAAATGCCATTGTCATTTTAGTATGAAGAAATAAAAACTTTCTACAATTTTTTTTAACTTAAACTGCATTTCATTTAAATACACACACACACACACACACACACACACACACACACATCACCCCTAGGCCACCACAATCAGAGTAATATCCTGTTGATGTATTAATACTTTGCCATGTTTTCTAAATTTCAGCTCATCCTGGTGTCCAAAAGGTGGTGCTAGTATCATCTGCGTCAGATATTCCTGTTCAGTCTCCCCGTACTTCGGAAATTTCAATTCCTGCTGATCTGGATAAAACGATCACAGAGCTAGCTGACTGGCTGGTCCTGATCGACCAGATGTTGAAGTCCAACATTGTCACTGTCGGGGATATAGAAGAGATCAATAAGACAGTTTCCCGAATGAAAGTAAGTACATAGCGTAGAGACTTGTCAGGGAAATACCACAACACAGAAACAGACAAGATCTGTTTGGATCTCCTTTGTTTGTCCTAAACTCTGGGACAATGAGCTTTAAAAAACTCTTTATCTGTCAAAGAGCCATGCTATGTTTGGTTAGTTCCGAAGAATAAAGCTTTTCTTGCCTTTCTAGTCTTTTCGTGAAATGAAGTTTACCCACTTGAAGTAGAGATTCAGTGTATTTTAAAATCTAAAACTGATAGACCATCAAGTGAGGCACATTAACACAAATGTAAATTCATGTGAGATTTAATGCCTACTGCGATGTAGGATATTTTCCTATAGCACCTTTTCAACCTATATTTCATAATGAGCTTATTTAATTGCTGACTTTAGAAATAAGCATCTCCTGATTAGAATTTTGTCACTATACATATGCCATCTAATAGAAATGTTTGATATTCACTGTGTGCTAGGTTCTAGGCTATGTGTCGTGTAGGGATTCTAAAAAGAACATACCAGATAGAAATTGTGAATGTGTCGTACAATAGTTACAGCGGCTGTTGCTTTTATTAGGTGTTGAATCTGTACTGGGTGGTTTTCTAAGTGTTTTAAATATATCATCTCATTTATTTTTTTGACAGTCTTTTGAGGTGGGTGTTGATTTTATTCTCAGTTTACAAATATTCCTGAAGTGAGGCAGAGGCACCAAATGCACATAGGTAGACAAGTTGGCTGCAGCAAAGCAGAATCTAAGAGCAGCGGAGGATAGGTCTAAGCCACCTGTTAGGGGAGCCAGGGTGAGGAAGGAGGGTAGTTCACAGTGGTGGAAGGCAGACCGTGGAATGTTGACCCCTGGAGATAAATGCATGTAGGGAACAGAGTGAATGAAGTCATGAGGTAGGGGAGTGTGAAGGATGTTGGGTCAACATTTGTGCAATAAAGAAATGTAGTGCGAAGTCAGAGAGCAAAGACAGGTCCAAGTTCACTTTGGAAAGAAGCTTGTTGACTTGCTAGGTCTAGGCTTTTAGTCTGTAAGCGGTTGGCAAGCATCTTTTCGCCCTTTTTTCCTTTTTTTAATGGTGGGGGCAGACTGATGATAAACAATGCTTTGCTTTGATGAGAAGACTGGGACGCTTTTTAGTGCTGAGGATAAATCGGAGGTGAGAGATGCTTAAAGCAAGCAAAAGAGCCCTTTCTGAGTGACTAAGATGATGCTGTTGCAATTAGCAGAAATCAGGAATAGAAGAAATGGGCTGTGGATGAGGTTTTGAGTGATTTAGTTTTGGGTATGTTGTGTTGAGAGGTTCTTGGGCCATTTAGAATGAAATAATCAGCCTTCATTGAAATGTCTCTCTGGGATTCAGGATTACAAGATGTGAGTAATCCATTTAGAAATAATATTTGACACTTCAGGGCTAATTGAAATCTGCAAAATTAGTGAATTTATGAAGAGGAAGAGCTGAGAGAGAATCTGCTACCCTGTTTGTACTTATGGGGAATTGCATTTTCTAATCTTTATGGCTATTTATTAGTTTTGTGCTTTAAAAAAAAAGATTTATTTATTTATTTATTCATGAGAGACACAGAGAGAGAGAGAGAGAAAGAGAGAGAGGCAGACACAGACAGAGGGAGAAGCAGGCTCCACACCCGGGAGCCCGATGTGGGACTCGATCCCAGGACTCCAGGATCTTGCCCTGGGCCAAAAACAGGTGCTAAACTGCTGAGCCACCCAGGAATCCCCAGTTCTGTGCTTAAAACACACTATATTCTGATTTTTAAAAACTCTTTGCCGCTGTTAATTAGTACTGAGACAAACTCTCTAGCGCAGCGTTTTTCATGTCTGAGATTATTTAATTTGCAATTATTCCAAAGCATTTTTTGAATGCCTCACTACCATTCCTGTAGGTGACTTTGTTTGTGTTTGTATCTCATGTAGGGCAGATACATGAGGTGTCATCAGAAATCACTGCCAAGGTTTTCAGACCATTTTTCCGAAGGAATTTTCTTTTCTTTTTTTTTTTAAATATTTTATTTATTTATTCATTAGAGACACACACAGAGAGAGAGAGAGAGAGAGAGAGAGAGAGAGAGGCAGAGACACAGGCAGAGGGAGAAGCAGGCTCCATTCAGGGAGCCTGACATGGGACTCGATCCCGGGTCCCTAGGATCACACTCCGGGCTGCAGGCAGTGCTAAACCGCTGAGCCACTGGGGCTGCCCCCGTAGGGATTTTCTTCATCAAATCTTCTCCAACTTGATATGGCGGAGCTGTAAGTTTTCTGTTATTTCTTTTCGTGAAAACAAAAACAGTAAAGTGCCTTGCCAGGTGACCCAGATGATAAGTGGCAGAGCTGTATTTTAAACCCAGGACCTTTGACTTCAAACCTTGCTCTTTTCTGCTATCTTGCTGATGCCTCACTATCTTGTATAAAAGGACAACAGCAATTTTGATGTCAGCACACCAGTTCTGTTTTGTTAGCAGTATCCTTAGGGTAAGGCTTATTAATCTATCTTAATTATCATTTTTTATTAACAGATCACAAAGTCTGACTTAGAACAACGCCATCCTCAGCTTGATTATGTTTTTACATTGGCACAGAATTTGAAAAATAAAGCTTCCAGTTCAGATGTGAGAACAGCAATCACAGAAAAGTGTAAGTTTAAAAAAAATTTATATATCTTCCTCTTCCTCTGAAGATAGTAACACACACACACACATTTTCACATATTATTCAACCAGAAATTAATATTATTTGATATTTAGTACCCTATTAATGACCACAGTTTTCCTTTGATTTTTATTTTTTGTGAACCTTGTTACTATTCCCTTATGAATTCCTTAAAGTGCTAGCATTATTACTCTTAAGTAATTACTGGTACATTGGATGTTTTTTCTTTTAAGTTAGGATTTCTTTTTATTTTTAATTTTTTAAAAAGATTGATTCATTTTGGGGAGAGAGTGAGAGAGAGAGAGTGCACGTGCAAATATGAGTGCAAATATGAGTTGGGAGAGGGGCAAAGGGAGACTAGGAGAGAGAATCCCAAGCAAACTCTGAGTGCGGAGACCCAGGCAGGGCTCCATCCTGTGACCCTGAGATCATAACCTATGCCAAAACCAAGAGTGGGATGCTTAACCTACTGAACCACCCAAGCACTCCAGGTTAGAATTTCTTTTAAAGGAATCAAAACACAAAAGTTAGAGAAAACATTGGAATGCAAACTCATACTTCCATTGTAATTAATAAAACCAGATCTTGCTGTGTCTTTTAACTCATCTTCTCCAAATTCATTCCAAAAAGAATTTATTGAGCAACACACTTGTACCATTGGGCCTGGTCCTAATTTGGGAACAATTTATTTAAGAGCAAAATAAATAAATGTACAAAACAACCATAGCAAAGATCCTTGTTTCATTTGCTTTCTGGCTTCAGAGCATCTGTTAAATCTGTATGACAATAAAACAAAGTCTCAGTTCTCAAGAATGTCATGTAGGGATGGTCACAGCCTGCTTTCATCATCCCCTCTCCCATACGGCCCTCTATCTGTCTGTAGCCATTCTATATTGTAGGTATTCTTTAAAATGTCCTGGAAGTTCCTAATTATTTGCAATAGTTTTTTTTCCTCTTGGCCTTTTTTTCCCTGGGTGAAATTCTACTCAGCAGCTAGAATGTCACCCCTCTTTGTGAGGTCTTTCCCACCCTTGAATAGTCCTTGGTGAATAGGATTTTCTGTCTTTAGTTCCTGCTGTGCCCTCTCCCTCCATAATGTCACTATAGATCTCACAATTATTTTAATTTTTTCTCCCATAGTTGGTGAACATTCACCTTTCTGGCCCTTGGGCTCCCAGTGTCCAATACAAATTAAGTACTTAGTAAATATTTTTGGCAGAATATAAACTGGAAGGTATTTTATTACCTCGTCTAATATTTCTGAAAGGAAGAAAGTCACCTCTTCCTCCTCTTAAAAGTGTGTTTCGATTTTAAAATAAATGTGGCAGCAGCAATGTTATTACAAGAGATGAGTTAGCAGAGAACTTTTAGTGTCTTACAACGTTGGTTTATTTTTACTACATAAGCGATCTTTCTTCTTTCTCCCTCTTTTTTTTTTAAGGATTTATTTATTTGAGAGGGATAGAGCAGGGGGGGAAGGGTAAGAGGAGAGGGGGAGAATCAATAATTCCCTGCTGAGTGCTGAGCATGGAGTATGATGTGGGACTAGATCCCATGACCCTGAGATCATGACCTGAGCCAAAACAAACCAAGAGTCAGATGTTCAACTGACTATGCCACCCAGACACCCCATCCTTGTTTTTGTTAAATTGATGGATTGTTTGTGCCTGCTTTGGAACTCTGGAATGAGTTCCTTTCATCGTTTCTTTTAAGGTTTTTGACAAGACTTTTCTTTCTTCTGAATATCTTCCCTTTCCAATTTAACTCCCTCTCTGTTTTCTCTCCATTTTTTTTTATCTGCATAGAGGTTGCATAATCTTTGTCATTATTCATTATATGAAAAAAAATTCTCAGCAGGAGTGTACTGCCTATAATAACCTGCTCTTAGCGCTTATTCACAAAGAATAGAACAATTTGCTTATTTTTAATGATAAACCCATGATAGGTGCTCTCACTTGATGTCTTTCATTTTATTTGTTCAGTATTAAAGGATTCTATTAGTAACAGAATTGGTCATAAGTACTTTATGTAACTTTTTAACTGACAAGTAGAACAGTATTATTAAAAACAGGCAATCTGTTTAAACTCCTAAGACAGCTTAAAACAGATAATCTCATTGAACAATTAAAAAAATTATTATATGTAAGTATAATTTTCAATGTTCTGAACAATCTTAAATTGATCACTCTTATGGCTTGCTATAACCTTTTGTTATCCCAGGAATTTTACCAATAGGTCCCAATATGACTTAGCTGCAATGTTCTTTTATAGTTAACGTCTCGTTGGCCTGGTATTTAACTATCACTCTCCAGTCTGTGTGACATCCAAAGCATCTTCTAGAAGTTTCATTTCCTAGCTACCTATCATCAGTGGGTTGTTGAAGTCATTCAAAGCTATTGTTTATTAGTGCTTCAGTTCAAGATGTTGAACTGCCCATGAAGTAATTAATCAAAAGCTTAAGTTTCTTTAGATCACTCTTTCTTTAGCCCCATGTTAAAAATGAGAAGAGGAGAGAAGGGAGAGGAAAAAAAGAGAGGAGACGGAAGAAAGAATGAGAAATAGAAACAATAAAAAAAGAAAGAGGAAAAGAGCTAATATGGACTTTTTTATGATCAAGAGCTACTGGGTACATAGAACTTGAATCTGATTTGCTTTTAGTGTTTCTCTTAAGCGTATAAAAATACTTTCTTTTAGAGAGGTTTCATGCTAGAGTAAAACAAACATGAAAAATATTCTTATATAGATTATTTCCTTTTAAAATCTTGACAACCTTAGAGTATCTCCTTTGAGGATGACAAGTGATTACATCTGTGTCTTAAAGCTCTGTTATGAAGTATTGTTAAACTCTACCTTCATCAAACCAGGTTCTGTGAAAATACATTAGACAGGAATTTACTTTCTTTATAATTTTTGGTTTGTTCATTTAAAATAGTAGATATTTGTATTGTGAGATATTTCAGTGGATTTAAAATAGTATTTAATTCAGGATTCTTCTTAAAGAAGAGTTTCAGAAATATATCAGTTGTATTGTGTGCCAATATGTATTAAATTCCCTTAAAAGGTACATGCAAACTTGCCTTTTTCTTTTCTATTTATAACCTTACTTGTGATAAATTTGGTATCAGGTATTTTTTCCCTTTCCTAATCATTACTTTTACTGGGATTATTTTTATAATGCCTCCACTAGTGGAAAAGGTGAAGAACCAGTGGGACAGCACTCAGCATGGTGTCGAGTTAAGACAGCAGCAGCTGGAAGATATGATTATAGACAGTATTCAGTGGGATGACCACAAGGAGGAAACTGAGGAACTTATGAGAAAATACGAGGCTCGGCTCTATATTCTCCAACAAGCCCGAAGGGATCCTCTTATCAAGCAAATTTCTGATAATCAAGTAAGACTCATTTGATTTGTGGAGGGATTTTGGGGGGCATTATCAGCTTGTTGGATATACTTTTTTGTTCTATTGTTAACTGTAATTTTTAGGACCCTTGTCATGATGTTGCCTCAAGTGCTGAGAATATACATTGAAATTTATGTAAAGAATTTGACCAGGAAGGTTTTTGAAAAATTTTAGGATGTGTAACAAATAGAAATGTATACCTGTATACCAGATGTATTGCTCACTGCTCACTGACTCTTGGCAAATGGAACATGACCATGAGCCAGCATCTAGAAAAAGAATATTTTCAGGATCCTTGAAACCCTCCTTTTTTTGCTACCTTCCATGTCTGCCCTGAAGGTTATTTTTATTTATGAAGTTTTCTGAGATTTTCATTTGAGGCTACTGTACTGAACGAACCAGGTAATCCGTTTAGTTTCTTTTAATAATTTTATAACCAATCTGTTTTATTTCTACTGTCAGAGTAGGTAACTTTTTTGGATAGGTTTAAATATAAAGATGATGTTGAACATTAATGGTATTTTTAAAGTGCTATTTTAAATTCTTGCTATAATTATAGAAAATGTTCTCAAATTGGAGGTCATAGTTTTTAGGTTATATTTTGGTGTAACATTTATTTACCCTTCAGAGGCCTAAGATGATTGTGTGCATTTGTAAAGAATATATGGGAAAAAAAATCTAAAACATGAGAACAGGGTTTTATAATTCACACATGTAGACTTTCCATGGTTACAATTTAAAAACCAAGTGTGGCCAGTTGTCCTGGTTTTGTGGATCATTTTCTGTGTTTATGATATCTGCTGATTGTTTTCACCAAATGACTCAAATATAATAATCAGCAAAGCCCCAGGATACTTAACCAGAAGAATATACTTAAAAGTGAGATCAACACTTCAATCCTCAGATATTCAGAATATTCCTTTCTAAACAATAGTGTACCTCTTTTCTACTCAGACTTTAGGATGGATTTTTTTTGCCAGTTGCTATTAAAAGCATTATAGGAACATTTATTTGTTATTTAGATTTCATGGGGAGTATCTTGATCCAGAGGCTCTGAGAAGTAGAAAACCAGTGCCTGTAGGCACACTCAGCTTCAGTTTAGTTACTTACACAACTCTAAGAAAAAGCTTGTTTGGCTGCTTGATCCACCCAAGCAGTTAACTTTGTCAACAGACACAGTGATCCAGGGACACAGAAAACTGCCGTATTGTTGGCCCTTTTCATTTCTGTAGCCTTTTAATAGCATCTTCTGTATACCTGATCATTTCTTAGACATTTGCCTTTTTACTTCCAGAATTATTTTTATTTGAGCTCATGTTCAAGAGTTTGTCCCATAATTAGCTTTTTTTCTTTTGATACTTATGTCTAAAACATGTAAAATGGGGAGACCCAATATTTAGGTAAGTAGTTACTGAGCGACCCAATATAACAATTACACCTGCAATTACACCTTAGATATTGCTGCAAGAACTGGGTCCTGGCGATGGTATCATAATGGCGTTTGATAACGTCCTGCAGAAGCTGTTGGAGGAATATGGTAGTGATGACACCAGGAATGTGAAGGAAACCACAGAGTACTTAAAAACATCATGGATCAACCTCAAACAAAGGTAACATGAAGGGCCTGGTAGGTGAGTGAATGTAAAGGCAAGAATTTGATTGCTTTGGCTTTCTCATGGAAACTGGCCAAATATGGGACTACTAAAAGTACATCTTATTATATTGGTTTTTAAAAAATTTTTGTACCGTGCTAGGTTAGTATTATCACACTTAGTACAGAAGGTGTATTTGTACATTATCTACTTGAATTTCTACAATGGAGTTTTTCCTTGAATGAGTCTAAATCTTGACAAAGATAATATTATGTGTTCTGGTTTTTCTCTACCTCCCAGCATTACCTAGAAGGCATCCTGTAGTAATCTGAGGGTAAGGACTGGTTAGGTATTTACAGATAATATTAGGGTAATATTATCCCTAAGTATAACTAAAATAGTGTGCTGTTTGGCCAGGTCATCCTTAGTTGAAGCTGAGAACACATGGATCCAACATCAGACTTCTGAAATATACTGCATATATTTAGGGCTTCAACTAATTTGTTTTCTTTCGATTACCCTGTCTAGTCAGTATATTTGGAACAGTCTAAAATAGAATATGTGTTTATAAGAGAGATTTTTCTGTCACTTGAACACCTAGGGTCTAAGGAACTATCAGCAGTGGTTAGCATCTCTTTAAGATAGAATATTTATATTCATCATCAGGAAACAGTGTTTACTTCCTGCATAGTATGGGGAATGCGTGTGTCTAATGAAATTATGGTTTCACACGCACCATTATATATTCAGATGTAACTACCTGAAAGCTAATTTGTATCAAAACACATTTATTTTGCAGTGAATAAAATGGATAATACTAGAATACTTTATGATACATGTTACTAGAATTAAAGTATGGCCAAGCATTTAATCACAGTTTGACTTGGAGGTCTTTTATACGTTTTTAGGATGTCATTTTTAGTTAGAGTCTATAAAGTAGATGTTTGGAAGAATTACGAGGCAGCATATGAATGTGAATATATATAAATATGTGTATATACATGCTGTTACATATACCTAGGATTCGGGAGGAAATAAGACTAGGGTAGCAAATTCAAAACTTCAAAGTAGTTGAAACAGAAAATAGCTATAATACTGCTCTTTCTAGCATGTTAGTATTATGGTTTTCCTTTGTTGTAACAGGTTACTTGGATATAGTAAGGATCCCAAAACTAAGGCAGGTAAGAAGGTGAATTAAAAATGGCTTTAAAGTTTAAACTTCCTGTTACAGGATAAATAAGTCCTAGGGTTGTAACATACAGCATGGTGACCATAGTTAACAAGACTGTATTGGATATTTGAATGTTACCTAGTAGATCTTAAAGAAAGAAAACCTCACAAGAAAAAAAAAAGTGTAACCATTGTGGTTGATAGATAATAACTAAACTTATTTTCTTAATCATTTTGCAATATATACACATACTTAAATCATTCTGTTCTACACCTAAAACTAATACAATGTTATATGTCAGTTATATATCAATTAAGAAATACAGATTTCATACTAAGATAGTTCTTAAGTATACTTTAACTGCGTATTTCCAAAAATCTGTATGTAAGAATTATGGCTTTGTTTTTGTTGTAAACGATACCAGAAGAACTGATCACTTAGGAATGTGAAGCTGCTTTATTTTAGCACCTCCAATTCTTTTTTTGCTTTTACTTTGTAAATATTTTAAGACAGCCTACAGCAGTAGTTAGATTAGATGGAAGAGGCAATTAAAAATGAATTATATTCCAAGGTGATCTTTCATTTATCAGAGCTAAGACAAGCACAGTGTTCCATTTTTATGGTAGTTACAAGTTGTTGTGCTTATTCTGTTTTCTTACTGCATTTTTTGGGGAAATACATCAACATTAATATTTAGACATGATTTAGGTATATTACTATCTATAAAGCAAGGAAAATAAAGCAAAACTGTGGCTCACATGATCCTTTTCATGAGTGACAGCTGGGGTTTCTATGTATTGTGAGGATTTTGTCTTTTTAACAGTGATGTTTACAATTTATAACTCTTTAAATTGGAGACTTTTCTAGAATATACAAATCTTTCCTTGCCTTAAACAAAATATATGAACCTATGAGTAACATTTAAAAAAAAATTTTGGCTTTATTGTTGTGAGGATAGAATTAAGGAACTCTAAGAGCTTTACATAGTCTTACAGTGCATTTAAGGCAGTGTTTCTCAACATTTTTACATTATCAATCCCCAAAGAGCCTTGTTAGATCCCCACTCCCATGAAATGTTTATACCATGGATATACTGTGTATCTGTTTCTGTACTTTATAGTTGTGCTTTATACATAGAAAGAGTAGATTTTTCCACACCTCTCCCCAACTTGCTCCACCAAAGAACCACTTCTCACCTCCATTGAGAATGCGTGGTCTAAATGTAATTAATGCTCTTGGGCTCAGAGAAGGTGAATGACATGTTCAAAGTCACGTAGCATAACCAAGATGATTTTTTCCTATACTAAGTTATGATAATGCTCTTACTGCTCTGAGTTCTGAAGAATTGGTAGTAAATTTATTCAGGCTGTTATGCTTTGGAGATTTTCTGCTTTATTTTTAGGGTATGGATTTTATTGGGTGTCTTCCCATTGTCAGACTCTGTGCTAATCTCTTCACATGCATTATTTTATTTAATCCTCAAACCATAAGAGACAGGCAGCATTTTCATCAGCACTGTGTCAGTGAATAAACTGAAGCAGAGGAAAATTAAGGAGTACCCGAGATCACACAGCTCATAAGAGCAAAGCTGAGACTGATATCCAAACCTTTTTGACTGTGCAGTCAGGCTCTTACATTCTTTAAAAATAATTTTGTTTTCTTCCTTTGTTATCAGAATGTCAGCTATTGCTGGTGACTGTTCTGTGTACCCCCGCCTCTCAGATCTGTCTGTCATTCTACTTACTGTTTCTTATCTATGTCGAGTTTAGAAACCAGATCTGATTACAGATATGGGGGCCTCTACTATGAATAATGTAACATTCTCCAATATGTGACCACTGTGCCCTCTGCAGTGGTCTCTGAAAGGACTTATATGAGGGCTGTCTTATCTTCTAGCTGTGTTCTGTATATGCGTCATTGTCAGCCAAATTCGGGGTGGTGGTGGCGAAGGGTTATTATACTTGCTCATGGAAAACTGTCATTGAGGCATAATGTGTGAAGTTTAATATCAGCTTTCAAAGGAAATGTTTTGTATGAATTGCAATTGGCCTAAGTAATTTGGCTATTCACAGTTACAGGGCCTCATTCCCTTATCTCTGATGCCAAAAACCAATATGCTCTGATAACAGAAAGCTTTGAATTGACATGAGGACGTTTATCATAGTCTTTATTTATCCTGCTTAGTATAAATAGCCTTGTTCCTAGCTGTAGAAATATTAATGTTTTTGCTGCCTCAGATCCTGCTTGGGTGTAATATGTCATACCAATACATTTATAATAATCTTTATTATACAGAAAATTCTTAATTCTGTAAAACAACTAGCTCCCACTATGTCAGATTCTGCCAACAAAAGTCCCATCTCTAACATTTGTAACTAACTGATATACATTGACCACTCCTGTTTCTCATCTGTGAAATGTTTCCCCCCTTGTATCTCTTAATGATAATTAACAAAATTTTTAGTGTCAATTGAGGTGTAGTGAAAGTTGAAAAGTGCTCAAAGTAACTTTTCACGTGTGGATGCCTGATTTGGATCTGAAATGTTTAGCCCAGAGTGCCTATGTATATATACCCATATACTCACATACATGCATACACATATACACACTTAGTTAATATGTTGAAATAGTGTAGAGGAAATGAGACAATATAATTTTGTGCTATAAGGAATGTCTTATACATCATTAATCACTATGTGGTAGGAAGATGGAAGATTCTCTGCAGTGAGTCTGCTCTCTTTAGGCTCCATGAATATGGGGTCAGTGAGGCTGGAGGTGGGGCTGGCCTAGAGAAATTTGAGTAGGATCACAGATAACATCAGAATCCCGGTGGGCAGGGCAGAGAGCTTCCTGGGGGATCTTTAGTTTTGCTAGGCAGTGATGACTTCCTAATTGTGGTTTATAATAATAAATGTAAAGAGAAGATAGCCCTGTGACAGTGTTCTTTAGCAATGCTCGTTTACTCAGAGGCACGTACAAAGATTGCAGATGGAAGATTGGGAGCAAGGGAGAGAGGAAGGTGTTTGACCCGATCTCTGTGTAACAAAGACTGGTCACCAAAAGATCATAGATTGTGGGGTATAGTTGCAGGGACTAATTCTTCATTAAATCAACTGCATTTCCCCAAAGTGTGCTTTAATATATATATTTTTAGCTAAATGTTATTTTATTGACCAAAGAACTTTAAAATTACCTTGTGAAAGTATCCATTGAAAAACTTAAAGAATTGTTTCACTGTAAGTTTTCTATATGCTGCTCAATTTTTGATGCCACTATTTTCCTCTCAAAAGAGATAAATATATTTAAAACTCATGTAACTGTAAAGGTCACCTTTTAAGTATACCAAGATTTAGCAACACATAACTGTGGGTTTTCCATTAGAATAATAAAAAAGGCATATCTATTTATGTTCACTCTTAACCAATTATAATAAGCACATGCACATTTGATTAATATATCTTATAGCTTAACATACCAAGTACTATATGACATCTTTAAAATGCCATTAAAAAGTCAGTTATGTGGATGGCCATGTTTTCTTATGCTACAAAATAACTATAAGCTATTTGTAGAATATCAGCTGCTTTATAGCTAAGAGTTTACATTTAAAAAATCCCAGTTCCCTTTAATATAAACTATTATAAATTTGTCGCCCATGGATTCCTCAAATCTTTTGTGAGAAGTTATTTATATTTTCAGTGTGCACCATTTCCTGTCCCAAAGAATTCTATAGTCTATTACTCCTGTTTGAAGTAAAAACTCTTGTTTCTGCTAAAGTTGCCCTTCTATACTTCAGATATTGTTATCTTTTAGGCTTCCAGGCTATCCTTACTCTTTATGATTTATAGGCTAAAAAAGATTTTAAAAAAATCTTCTGTCTAGTAGCCACAATTCTCTAAACTTGAAATCTTTTTTTTTTTTTTTTTTCTGTGACAGTGCTCCTTCTCCTATATTCTCAATTTCTTAGAACCTCCTTTGGTTCTTCTGATCTTGAGATGTAGCAGCCTGAACTGCCAAATATAAACTCTTCCCTGAGAGTTGGAGACAAATGGGAGTTCACTGCTGGATGTGTTCTTAGGAACTTGCATATGGATCTTAGGAATTTCCCAACCTTTTTGCTGCCTGCACAACACTCATCTTTCCCTATCGGTAACATTTCATTTATATGCAGTTATATGAAGCTGAATTTGAAGATAGGGACGGGGGTGATATTGGAGGGATCTCTTCTAGCAGGTTTTATAATCTCTGTGATGGATTATGTAGTTTTATTTAAAAGGACCCTTGGAGACTCTGATATGGGTCCTTTACTCATTTAGTCTAAGCAGCTTATTTTAAGGATGGAAAAAACAAATTGGAGATTTGAAGGATTTATCCTAAGCCATATAGCTAGTAAATGGCAGGGGTGGTAGAAGTAGGTCGTTTTCTTCTGAGAGCAATGCACAAATGGCATTAAAGGTAATTTATTAGCCTTTGCGATAAACTGTGCATACACATTCCTGAACCTCTCGTTTTACCAATTATTTTTGGCCTTACGGTAGTATGATAAATCATGTGAAGTTCCTTGGAAATGGATAAAAGTTTCTTGCAGTGTCTAATATACCATGCTCTGGCATTGGATCTAATTTTAAGAAGACTAACATAGGTAGTATGTTAACCTCTGAGCTATATTCTACTGACATTACATATGAAATTACATGAAAAAATCAGCCTATAAATTAATATACATTATTATTAAAAGGTTTTAAAATATTTATTTATTACAATAATATGAAGACAGTTTGGGCTGCTATAAATAGTGCTTAGTTTCTAGGATGGTTATTATTTTTATTTTTATTTTTTTATTTTTATTTTTTTAAGAAATTTTACATTTCTTTTTTTTTATTTTTTTTATTTATTTATGATAGTCATACATTGAGGGAGAGAGAGAGGCGGAGACATAGGCAGAGGGAGAAGCAGGCTCCATGCACCGGGAGCCCGACGTGGGATTTGATCCTGGGTCTCCAGGATCGCGCCCTGGGCCAAAGGCAGGCGCTAAACCGCTGTGCCACCCAGGGATCCTGGTTATTATTTTTAAAAACTGATTACATTCATGATAAAAAATATCTGACACCCAGATATATGTGACCTTGAAAAAAATCTCCAAGATCTTTATTATTAAGCTGCACATTTGCACGCTCTAAGCAAAATGAATTTCCCAGTATTTCACTCAATTAATGTACAGATTAGGGAAAATATTATTTCTTGGGTATTTACTACATCTTGATACATTTATGTATGTATACCTCATTTTTTCCTTAAATTATTGCAGGAAGGAAGGTGCTATTCCTATTTTTGTATTAGTTTATTTAGTACATACTTGAGTTGCTACTGTGTGTGGGGCCTGGGGATACCAGGGACACTGATGATACAGAAGCTTTAAACAGACAACAAAATAGTCACTTACAGTCATGATTAGAGATATGAGGTGGGATATGGACTCCCACATCCCACCTACCATTCCAAAGGTAGGGAGTCTGTCTTGGATCATCTGAGTGGGCCCAGTTCTATCACATGCATCTTTAAAAGTAAAGATGGCAGAAGTCAGGAGCCAAGGAATATGAGTGACCTCCAGCCAGAAGCTGGAAATGACGAGGAAAAAATACTGTCTCTAGAGCTTCCACAAAGGGACACAGCCCTGCTGACAACTTGATTTTAGTTCAGTGAGCCCCATTTCAGAAACTAACTGACAGAACTATGAAATGATAACAACCTTCAGGTGCTCTAAGCTACTGTGTTTGTGGTGATTATCACAGCAGCATGGCATGATAGCCAGGTTAAGGGATGTCATGCGATGTGTGGGGTGAGGTGCCATAGAAGGTGTCTGCACTGAGTTCTGGAGGGGAAGTAGAAATTGATTAGGTCAGAAGGGGAAGGTTAGTGGGAATGGGGAGATGGGGTAGAAGGATATTTAAGATAAAAGAAGTAAAAAGTAAAACTCTGGACTGAGGATTAGTAATTGCTTCATTTTTATAGGTAAATAAATAACCCCATAGAATTCTCAGACATTGCATCCTTTTCTTCTAGTCTGGGCATTCTTAAAGGTTTAATAGAGCTAATCTATAATGATCTGCTTTTACATTAGCTGTTTGCCACATAACCTATTTTATTCACATGAATAGTCTTAAAAATAAGTGATATTCTGTAAAATTAAAGTGTTTGACTTTATCAAATTTTATAGTCATTAGTTTTATGTGAGTGTTAAGAATTGCCTGCCTGTTCATGATCGATTAATTGCATGTGTGTACTCCTTTAATTTTTTTGCTTTTTCAGTACCTTTTGGGAACACCCTTTTTTTGGATATTCTTAATGTCTTTTTATTATTGTTTTAAAAATTAAAAATGTGGCTGGGGTTAGGTGGAAAATAAAACACCAGCACCACCAACAACCACCCAAATTCTAGTGGGTAACGTCTAAATTTTAGAAAGTAAAGAAATACATACGTATGATTTAAAAAATTAGAAGGTTTATTACAAAATACAGCAGTTCTCTCACTACTCACCACTGTCCAATTCTCTGGGGGCAACTGCTTTTTCTTCTTTTGGCTTTTCTGTATATCATTTATACATTTCTATATTCTAAATAAAATGCATACACCATTACCTTCTAGTACATCAGTATTAGACTTATTTGGTATCCTGTTCTACTAAATATATAAAGTATAGTTTCTCATGTTTTCCCTTCCTCATCATTTAATTTTTTCACTTTTTATTGTGATAAAATACACATAACATAAAATTTACCTTCTTAACCATTTTTAAGTATACAGTTCAATGGTAGTAAATATTCATGCTGTTGTGCAACCATCACCACCATCCATTCCCATGATTCTTTTCATTTTGCAGAACAAAAACTCTTGTCTCATTAGACAATAACTCGCTATTCTTTCTTTTTCCCATCCCTGGCAACCACCATTCTTATCTTTGTCTTTATGGATTTGACTACTCTGAGTACCTCATATAAGTGGAATCATCCAGTATTTGTATTTTTGTGACTAGCTTATTTCACCTAGTATAATGTGCTCAGGGTTCCTCCATGTTATAACAAATGTCAGAATTTCTTTCCTCTTTAAGGCTGAATAATATTCCATTGTATGTGTATTACATTTGGCATATCCATACATTTGTTGATGCACACTTGGGTTGCTTCCATGTTTTCCTTGTTATGAATAATGCTGCTATGAATGTGGGCATATAGATATCTTTTCAAGATCCTGTTTTTAGTTTTTTGGGGTGTATACCCAAAAGTGGATCATATGTTAATTCTATTTTTAAATTTTTGAGGGATCACCATATTGTTTTCCACAGTGGCTGTATAAACTCATTGCTGAATTTTTAAATAAACAGATATTCAGTGTTGACATTGTTAGGTGTGTCTAAACATTATTAACAGCCAGGCGCTAAAGTTTACTCTAATTTTGCTTCCTCTCTGTTTTTTTCACCTGAAATTAATAATTGCCTTGCTTTCATGTGCTTAGATTTCTTTGCACCTATTATGAATTCTTCCCTCATTTTCCAATGATCTGACAGTACAATTTCCCACAAAGTCAATCATAGTAAGCAGTCTATCACTTCTAATATCTTTTCTTAGAGACATTTCTTCTGTAGACATACTTTCTTTCTTTCTTTCTTTCTTTCTTTCTTTCTTTCTTTCTTTCTTTTTTTTTTTTTTTTTGTAGACATACTTTCTAGACCTGCTGCAGAACCATAATCCTAGAGATTTTCTGTGCTTTTCTCCTATTTTGGAATCCCTATTTCCTGGATTTCATGTGTGGGTTTGTGTGTGTGTGTGTGTGTGTGTTTCTTTTCTCTTTTGGGTTATTTCCTTGTTTTGTCAGAGTGTATCCTTCATTGGTTTTGTCAAGGTTTTGTCAAGTTAAAATAAGAAATCATAGCAGTTGGAATGGTGATGACAGTCCTCATCTGGCCCAGTTCATCACTGTCCCTTCTGAGATCTCTTTTCACCATTAGCACAAAAGCCTGTTTGCGCTCTCTCGCATTCTCTGTCTCTCTCTCTCTGTCTCTCTCTCTCCTTCAGATCTTTTGTTTTTATGCTTTTCCTATCTTTTTTTTCTCTTTTGATTTACAAACTGATTTTTGTGGAGGCCTTCTCTTAGTAGCTTCTTGAAAACTGGTGATTGGGAGGTAAGTTTAAATACATTATAGACTGTCATTATTCTATAAGTACTTATTAAAATACTGTAATAAGGACTCTGAGAAATATGGAGATACATAAGACTGTTTCTGCCCATAGTAAGTCTATAAAACAGGAGAACAAAAAACAAACCTATGTAATGCTGTCAAAGTATTAAATTCATTTGAAAGTATTTGAAATTCATTCAAAGCATGAAACTAGATCACAATCCAGAGGCTTTTCCAGGATACATGTGATAAATTTCTGTATAAGTAGGAGTAATGACCTTTTATAATCTCAGAGCAAGGAAATCTAATTGGTCTGGATGTTCTAAAGAAGGTAGACCTTAACCTTAAGGATCAGTGGGATTTAGGTAAGTGGAGGTGTCAGAAGGACATTTTGATGTGTATGCGAAGTTTTGGGGTAAGCACAGGATTAAGAATATCCTAGAGAAAAAAAAGAGTATAGTATCCGGATCTGACCAGAGCATTGGCGAGAACTGGGGGATAAGCTAGAAAAGTGAATTAACGATAAATTATGGAGGACATTGAGTTTCAGGAAAAGCATTTGGGTTTATTCTGCAGGCAGCCAAACACTATTGGAGGTTTCTTAGTAGGTAAATGCTCAGATGAGGTTGATGATTTTCTAGAATGGCTTATGAGTAGAAACATAGAGCTTTTGTGTCTGGCATTTTTCACCTAGCATAATGCATTTGAGATTTCATCCATGTTGTTGAATCTATCAGTATTTAGAGTAGTATTTCATTGTATGCATATACCATAGTTTATCTGTTTTCTACTTGATGACATTTGGGTTATTGCCTGTGTGGGGCCATTATGAATAAAGATTTGCGTATAGGTTTTGTGTGGGTATATATTTTCATTTCTTTTGAGTAAATACTTAGGAATAGGATTGATTGTTGGATTGTTCTTGAGTACATGGTTAACTTTATTTAAAAAATCTGCCAAACTGTTTTTCAGTGGCAGTACCATTTTATACTCCTACTTGCAATGTATGAGAGTTGGCAGTTACTCTGCATTGTCACTAGCACTTGGTATATTCATTTTCTTAAAGCCAGTTTAATAGGTAGTGATATCTTATTGTAGTTTGAATTTACATTTCTCTGATGATTAATGATGCCAAGTATCTTTTCCTGTGCTTATTTGCCATCCATATATCTTCTATGATGATCTCTGTTTAAATCTCTTACCCGTTTATTTAAAGAATTTGTTTATTGATGTGTGTAGAAGATACTTGTTCATTATAAATTCATAGAATACAGGAAAAGTACAAATAGGAAAGTAAACCACCTTAAATCCCAGCACCTAGAAATAATTTTTAATATTAACATTCTGGACATTTATCCTTTTATCTATATGTACACAGATAATACTGTATATAGGACAGGTAGATAGATGCATGTTGTATGGATAGATGAGTGGATGAGATAGAACATATATATGTGAGATCATATTACACATGCTGACTTTTTATTGTGATATAGTTCATATTACTATGAAATTAACCCTTTTAAAGTGTACATCTTAGAGGTTTTTAGTATTATTCACTATGTTGTGCAACCATCACAGTGCTCTTTTTTTTAAAATTTTTTTTTAAATTTATTTATGATAGTCACACAGAGAGAGAGAGAGAGAGAGAGAGACAGAGACATAGGCAGAGGGAGAAGCAGGCTCCATGCACCGGGAGCCTGACGTGGGATTCGATCCCACATCTCCAGGATCGCGCCCTGGGCCAAAGGCAGGCGTCAAACTGCTGCGCCACCCAAGGATCCCCACAGTGCTCTTAATTTCAAAAAATTCTATCACACCAAAAGAAACCAAATACCCAATTAGCAGTCAGTTCTGTTGCCTTCCACTCCAGTCTTAGACAACAGCTAATCTCTTTTTCTCTCTGTGTAGACATTTCTTATAATATGAAGGGAATCACACAAAATGTGGCTTTTTGTGTCTGGCTTCTCTCACTTGATATTTCAAGGTTCATACATGTTAGGACAAGTATTAGCATTTCAATCCTTTTTATGGTTGAATAATTCATATATGAGTATACTACATTTTATCTATTTCTTTATCAATGGACATTTGGGTTGATTCTGTTATTTGGCTATAATAAATAATGATGTTATATGAAAATTTGTATACAAATTTTTGTGTAGATATGTATTCAGTTCCTTTGGGTTTAAACCCATAGGGTGTAATTGCTAGTATCCATTTTATTTATTTATTTATTTATTTATTTATTTATTTATTTATTTATTTTTGAGAGAGTGAGTGGCATAAAGAGGGGTAGAAGGAGAGAGAAAGAGAGAATCTTAAACAGGCTCCATGCCCAGCACAGAGCCCTGTGTGGGACTTGATCTAATGACCCTTAGATCATGAGCTAAAAGCCAAGAGTCAGATGCTTAACTGATTGAGCTACCCAGGTGCCCCTAAAATTGTTTGTTTTCTTCTTAAGAAGCTTGAGGTTTATAAAAATTTAAAGATTGGATTTACTGGTTTGAAAATCCTTAAATCATGCAACTCTACATTTCTGTGTATTAATTTTGATGTAGATTTACTGAAGGGTTTATAAAAGCTTGATTTTCCAAATATAATATTATTAAATGAGCTTAAAGAACCAATTTGTATTGACCTGAGTTGTTTTAAAATACGTAAAGTAAGCCCTTTAAATTATTTTCCTTTTACTTAAGTATTCTGATGTTACTGCTTCTTAGAACTCATTTAGTCACTCATTGCATGAATATTTATTGATATTTCCTCTGTCAGGCATAATACCAAGGTATCAAAGGAAAACATTGGAGGATAACTTAATATACAATTAGGAGTTGCAAAATGGAGTCATAATTATTTTATGATATGGATGTGATTTTGTTAATATTTATATGTCTCTCTCCCTCTCCCTCTTCTCCCTATTTACATTACTCCTTCCATTAAGGATGATTCCAGACACCCATAGAAATAAATGTCTGAGTTACATTAGGTACTTAAACAAATAAAGGTTCCTTGGAGGCTGGCTGTTAATTTGTTTTTTAGGGTGTGCATGATGTGGACTGTCACACTGTAAGTAATGTCATCCTTTGACTTGCAGCATTACTGACAGACAGTGTGCCTTGGAAGCAGAGTTGAGGGCAGTGCAGGCCTCTCGTCGGGACCTGGAGAACTTCCTAAAGTGGATACAAGAAGCAGAAACCACAGTTAACGTGCTTGCGGATGCCTCTCAGCGGGAGAATGCTCTTCAGGACACTCTGTTGGCCAGGGAGCTCACACAGCAGATGCAGGCAAGTGCATGGGAACCTGCACCCGGCATTTTTATTTTCCCTGTGTTGTTTGACCCAGCTACATGCAAACATTACTGCGGAAGGGGGAGGTAGTTACCTAATTCTGAGATCCACGCTCCCGTGTGAATCATTGGTTTCTGGAAATCAGATCTCTAAAATATTATACTTAATAATAGAGAAAAAACACCTTGTTTTATGGAAGTAATAATTGTTTATTTAGACTCATAGGTTTATAGCTGTTCTGTTTTTGTCATTTTAAACCGTGTTTCACTTTGCCTTATTGAATCCTAAATTATAAGGGCATTTCTTTTTAATATGTAGTTGTTTCTCTCTCCATTTATTACAACATACTTAATATAAAGCTGTAAAGGCTCTGTGGCTTAATTTACAACTGCAAACATTAGGCTTTGGAGGTATTACTTTTATGTCTTTAGCTTGATGGCTATGATTGTATATGCAGTCTGAGGTTCAAAGTTCTCTCCTCCCAAAATGTGCTAACACAGAATCTTCCCTTTACAAAAAATTGTTGAGGAATGTCACATAGCATGTCTGTATCTTTCTCTGCCCCAAGTACAACTGCTTCAGTGACCTTGAATTTACCATATTTGTGTTGAATGACCTACTCTTGCCAGTTGCAGACCATCTCCTTCAGAACTTGGTTTTAAAACGGATTTTAATGGAGGGACGCCTGGGGGTCGCAGTGGTTGAGCATCTGCCTTTGGCTCAGATCGTGATCTCAGGGTCCTGGGAGTGAGCCCCACATCAGGCTCCCTGCAGGGAGCCTGCTTCTCCCTTTGCCTCTGTCTCTGCCTCTCTTTCCGTGTCTCTCATAAATAAATAAAATCTTTAAAAAACCCAAACAAACCAATTTTAATAGAGAAGTTCCCTTGCCTACTACAGTTTCACATCTGCTTACTTCTGTATGCCATATCATCCTCACATCATTTTGACCATCATTATTCCTGATATGCCTGTGAACTTGTGAACCAGTATCATCTGGGGCATGTCTCCTCTGGTCCCAGCTGATCACATGACTTCTCATGGGTAGAGATTACGGTATTCTAGGTACTGTAGAATGTGCACATTCTAGGTAAATACTGACTGTGGCCCATGGACCCCGACTTCACCATTATGAAATTCAGCATGATGACCTTTCTGAGTCTTTTCTTAGAATTCTTTTCCCTTGAAACTCAGAATGTTCACAAATACGTGGATCTGGATAGCCTTCTTAGAACTATTCTTATTCTTACACATTTTCCCTAAGTTTGAAATTGTTTACACTAAAAAGAATAAACATTTTTTTTAAAAGGACCTTTTGGGGAATGGGCCTACTTTAACTTGTTCCCATGCATAAGGACTGTTAGGGTGTTTTATGGTGGAGTTCTCAAGACTAATTTACCGGAAACCTTTGTTTACTTATATTACTTCTTATTTTGTATTCATTGCATTATACATTTGTGACTTAGTAATGAGGGTGGCTCAGCAAGTGTCAAGGTTAAATATGTTCTTTTGTGTCACCATCTAGAATTTCAGGACGCCACTATCCATGTTATTTGAAAAAAGATTTAGCTATTACCTCATTTTCAGGGGGTTTAAGAGGGATCCAAATGTGTGCTGATGCTAGAATGTATTATTTTTTATGATTTAGACAATTGGAAGCCTGACCTATAAATGTTCATGGGTGCTTACTTTGTGTAATGGTGTTAAACTCAAAAGATATGCAGGTTGTGCACTTGACAAGGAAGCAGCAGTTTTTAGACAATGAGCAAAAGAGGCTTGAAATGAACCTAGATGATGAGCATTGGCAAAACATGGACCTGTTTTAGAGTTTACGTCTCCTAGCGCATTTTATCTTGGGATATATTCTTAATATTTAATGAATACTCAAACTGTAGAAATAAATGTAAATGAAGATGTTTAAAATCTTTCTAAATAAAAATAACTAAGCACAAGATTTCTTGTCTTATGGCAACTGGCACCAAGAAAGAAAGGTTACTGACTAAAATAATAAAGCACATTATGACATGTATAGTAAATGCCTCTCAAAAATAGTTTAATATTGTTGAAATTTAATGTTGTGGCTCATAAGAAGTATTAAAGAGTACAGTTATTAAGAGCCTATTTCAGTCTCTTTGTCTAAAGATAAACACATGTATTTTTTTTTTGTTTAGAATATTTCCCGTTATGGTAATTTGCATGATTTTTCACTGCCTTGCTCCTTTTAAAAATGATCTTCATTTTAAAACATTCTCTCCGTTTTATTTTTAAAAATCCTATGGCTTTATTTTTGGCACTTTATAGGTGGATGCATTTAGAGACTTAGTACCTTTTGCTGAGTATTTCTGAGACAAGAGAATTTTTTTAAGAGATTGTATTTATTTGAGAGAGAGAGAGAGAGAGAGAGAGAGAGAGAGAGACAGCATACTAGTCAGAGAGAGGAGCAGAGGGAGAGGGAGAAGCAGACTCCCTGCTGAGCAGGGAGCTTGATGCAGGTCTCTCCCAGGATCCTGAGATCATGACTTGAGCCAAAGGCAGACACTTAACTGACTGGGCCATCTAGGCGCCCTGAGACAAGAGAATTTAAATTATGCTATGACTTTTTGTATTAATGACTTCTCCATTTGTGTGACTGAACAGATAGTTAAAATGCAAACTTGTTTGGGAGTGGAAAGATGTTTGTTGAAGAAAATGAATATATAAACAAAAGTGTCTGAAATTATAAAAGAAATTTTCTGGTGACGTGGTAGTGGTGGTGGTGGTGGTGGGGGGAATTTATGGGTGCACTAAAGAGATGGAATAAGGGGCAGCCCTGGTGGCTCAGCGGTTTAGCGCCGCCTTCAGCCCAGGGTGTGAACCTGGAGTCTCCGGATCAAGTCCCACGTCGGGCTCCCTGCATGGAGCCCGTTTCTCCCTCTGCCTGTGTCTCTGCCTCTCTCTCTTTCTGTGTCTCTCATGAATAAATAAATAAAAATCTTAAAAAAAAAGAGAGAGAGGTGGAATAAGGATTTCAGCCCATGTGTGCTCTGTGCACAAGGGGTGTATGCAGAACTGCTTATGTGACACTGGGTTGTACTTGCTTCATGTCTTTATGACAACTGGATGCAGAGTCATAGGACCATTTCATGAAGATTATTAAGCTATTGTGTATTCAGTTTAAGGTGAATTT
Organism: Canis lupus dingo; assembly: GCF_003254725.2. Classification (NCBI taxonomy): domain Eukaryota; kingdom Metazoa; phylum Chordata; class Mammalia; order Carnivora; family Canidae; genus Canis; species Canis lupus. The sequence goes on from NC_064243.1 coordinate 35,983,574, forward strand.
GGGTAAGTTTTGATAAGGGATAGTTTAGAAGCACAGTAGAAAGTGAAGATTAACTGGTGGGAGTATGCTATGATCCATACCATTTCTATTAAGGTTGGTTGATCATTTGGACTTACATATTTATGTCTCATTGCTTGTCTGCAAGGCAGTTAGGCTTTACTCCTCCACACAGTTGGCAAGAGAAAACCCAATCCTTTGGAGAGGGAAGCTCCTGAATTTCTGAGTGGTCCAAATCATAGAGGGTCTTGTTTGACTTGCTAAGGATTTTGTATTTTAACCTGATGGCAACAGGGAGAAATCATTAAAGAATAGTGAGTAAGAGAGTGATGCTATGGGATTTGTATTTTATAGGGATCCAGCTGATGGCATTGTGAGGAATGAATTTGTGCTGGGTAAAACTGACAGTAGTGTGTGCAGTCTGCTATGACAGTCTTGCAGCCATCTGGTCAGAGAGGTAATGACCAGAAATGAGGCAGTCACACAGGGAATGACAAGACCTGATGACTTGATAGTATGGGTAGACAAGGGAAGGGTAGAGACTAAGAAGACTGCCAGCTGGGATTAGAGGTTGATGGAATATAGGGCAAGAATAAGTCAGGGAGGTGGTGCAAGTTAGTGTGGAGTGTGAAGGAATGATAAATTTCATTTTGACTACAGTGAACTAAGCCATTTGAGTAACATCCAAGAGGAGATGCTTCACTATGCAGTTGTCACTGTGGATCTGTATTTAGGTAACAATTTGACTCAAGAGCAGAAACTTTTTTTTTTTTTTTACACTTTTGAATGAAAATCTATTATTGGCTTCTCTGTACATTTATCTGTTGGTTCAAATGCATTTATTCTGAATTTTCATGTCTACATTCTAGGATATTTTATCATTTTAATTACATTTCAAAATACAAGTTTTGCAGTTTAGCAGTAACCAGGTAATTGACATGATCTGATTCTTTCCTGGATGAAAATCTGCTGCCCTGTGCCTTTCTGAGGTGGTCTTATAAGAGGTAGCTGTTTCTACTCTCACACAGGATGTGTTTGGGGATTATTATATTTTCATCTCTCATGTTCTCTTTCAGCCTAATTTTCCTCCTCCCATTCCATAGGTGCATTTGATTGTCTAGATGGTTGTTGATCATGCCCGGTACTCAGCTCCATAACCAGCATAGTGTTTGACGGGTACTACCTTCATCATGTAGCTGGTTCAGGGACAGGAATGAAAACTTCCTATATTTTTTAAATTGCAGCTTTATTGACATGTAATTCACATTCCACACAAGCCATCCATTGAAATTCTACAATTCAGTTGTTTTTAGTGTATTCACAGAGTTGAGCAACAGTCACCATGATCAAATAGAACATTTTCATCCTCCCTAGAAGAAACCATATAAAGCTTAGCAGCTATTGATACCCCTCACCAACTCCCCAAATCCCCAAACTGACATCATTATGAATCTACTGTTTGTTTCTCTGTTTTTGCCTTTTAATATTTTTAATTACATCATTGACTGCCTCTTCCAATTTTGGCTTTGTGTAGATATTTTGATGTTGCTAGCCTGTCCAGAGGGAGGCAGTGTAGGTTCTCAGTATAGACCTACAGTGAAAAAATATATAAGCAGAAGCAGAAAAATATACAAAAACACTGCTTGGTAAACACAACTCTGAGAGCTGGTATAGGGCTTTCAATCACACTAACATGAAGGACAGAGAAGAGAAAGTAAAAGAAGAGAAACAAATACTTTCAGTATTGCATTTCTTTTAAAGAATCATGACAGTAGTAGAGAAATAGCAGCCTTACCTGGGTTATTAGTTTGAGCAGGACACTGATAATGAGAAACGTCTGGCTTCTATTTCTGGCTGTGCCCTTTGACCCAGTCATTTAATCATTCTGGGTTATTTTGCTCATTTCCTTAGAGTACTTTACCTCAATTGGTATTTGTAATAGTATCCAAGCCACAGTAGAAAACACATCTGACATATACACATACATATAAAACCCCCAAATTCTGTCCTGGGTTTTTATATCATATAATCCTATTTTATGTTTCTTACTCATAAAATTAAAACAGCATTATGGCAAATCAAATGAGATCATGAAGATGCTAAGGGGAAATGTGGTAATTTGGAATGTTAATAGTCACAGACTTTTTTTTTTATTTTTGTATTTTACTAACTTCATTGTTTAATTAGAGAAGTCCCAACCTAACATTAGAAATTTGATTTCTTGCGACTTTTCTCCCAGGCAGGCATCTGAAAGCCCATGGACGAAGCTGCTTTTAGGGTATCCTAGGTAAAGCCACATACCCCCTGCAGGTATTTCTTGTTTTGTTTTAAGGAACTTGTTCTGAGATCTGTCTGGAGGTGATTTATTAGCACTTAATGTATGGGCTGATATCATTTAAGCCAGGTACCCTTCTGCTCTTCTCAAGATTTATAACAATGTCTATTCACTCATCCCACAGAGCACAGCCAGAGCTGCATTTAGTCTGGTAGTGAACGCATCTCTCTTAAGAGTGAGTGAATGAACACCACTCGATCTCTTAATATAAACTCGTCTTGAGGCATGCACCGTGGTGGTGATGTGTTGAATCTTTGTTCCCAGGGGATGTCTGCCATGTATCTGCAGCTTTAATGTTTCACTTAATATCCTTTTTGGCTACGGAGTGCACTCCTCTCCGGCAGCAGGCGTTTGGCTCAACAACTTGCTCATTGTCTGGCCATGCCGTGCTGAGCAAGTACCGGCTGTGAGCATCTGCTGGGGGGCTTCCTTTGTGTCGTTTGTATGTGTGTGTGTGTTTTTTTTTTTTTTTTTTTTTAAACTGAGAAGAAGTTGAAGGAATACCAGTCTCCTTTTGCCTAGCACCTAAACCCCTGTATCTTTCAAATGCATTCCTGGAAACGAGCATGCTCAGAGAACTGGCAAATCATTGTCCAGTGACCGGGAGGAAATGATCATTGCTCTTCATTTATAATGCAAATTCTGAGGTGTCTCCAGAAGTGTGGTAAACTTAAAATGATGGCTGTGGTGAGAACGTCTCTGCAGAAAGTTGTGGTTTTGTTACATCGTTTACAAAGGATGGCAGTTTCTTCTCCTCGGTATCAGAAGCTCTGTAAGGTAACTGAGTGATTGAAATGAGGATCTCGGGTGTCTGACAATTCTGTTTCTCAGGCTCTAAAAACTAACCTTTCAGCGTTCTTACCAAGGAAAGATCCCTTCTCTCAGTGACTGATTATGAAAGCTCTTAAAGGGATTTGCTTCATTAAATTTTGTTTGGGGTATCTGAAACAAGTATTGTTTTAGTGCATGTTTTATTTTGCATTTGACAAAATCTTATCTTCTGAGAAGGACTGATAAACTGGAGAAAATATGGCAAAACTACATTCATTAAGACCTGTTACCTCTGTGATACTTTGGAGTGTCTTAATATTGAATGATATATTAATCTTGTGTAAATTTCAGTAAATTTAAAAGAAGAGTTTAAAATAATTCAGTAGATTACTTAATAATCATCTGTCCCTTTACAGCTAATTGTTTTTCAATTAAAAAATTGAGGCATATTTTAGAAACTACTAGACTGAATCGCATCATAAAATATCCCCTCTCTTCTTGAATCTTCATATATTATAGTTAAAACTTGAAGAACTTAATTTTATTTGAGCAGGTGGATTAAGTACACTTTGAGGAGGCAACTTGTTTGACAGTTGCAAATTTCAGATACTACGTCATCCTAAACATACCCCATTGAATAAGCTGCTGTATTTTAAAGAAAAGTTGGCTCTTGTATTTTTGATCATAGTTTTGATTTGTACCATGTTCATACTGTCTCATTACTTTGTCAGAAATTGGAACAATTTGATGAAAAAGGAAGGGGGGGAATTGCAATAGGAATGTGAAAGCAATTTACACAGCACCGCAGTACCACGTTCTGCCTTCATAGTACCAATTTCAAGAATGCATTTTGCTGCCCTATTAGCTGCTCAAACTCATTTGTAATTGGAACAGCTGTCTCTAGGACAATATGACTTTTCTGATGATAGAAAATATAACACGCTCGAGCACCTAAACCGCATCTTATGTGGCAGTGCATTAGGAGGGTAAAGCAGTATTCTATTAACTTTATCATAAATTTTTATTTTTTCAGCTTGATCAATTAAAGGTATTTCTGTCTAAAACTTATTTTGGAAAAGTTTTAGGAGACATCGTTAGTGGGGCATTCTTTGCAGAAATACTTATAAGTGTTTTCATTTGCATAAAAGTTGATTAAAACTTAATACAACTTAATAATCACTTTAGTAACAAAAATCCATAAATTAATTATTTCAGTGTGTTGTGTTTTGCTTCACTTCAGAGAACAAGCTTATTCTGGTATTATACATTTTATGTATTTCAGAAACAGGCAGCTTTGATAATAAAGCTCATTCACTAATGCATGTTATTTTACCTCTTTAATTACAACTGTGAATATATAAAGCATTCTTTTTTTAGTAGTTGGGTTATTTTCCTCACCCATCTATATGCATACTTTCACAAAATCAGGTCTTTTTCTCAGGTCATGTGACCAAAGTATTACTGTGAGGTCGGAAACAGTAGAAGTTCAAATAGTAGAGAAAGTTACGTAGTTTCTTAATTATGCCCCAAATAAGCACAAGTTCAACCTACTGAAGTCATTGGGTAAGTTGATTACTATCAGAAGTACTCTTTGAATAGATTTCTTGAGACTTATAATTTCCTAAGGAAACCATTAAAATTTAAATGTTTAGAACAAATGTACTTTGGCTTTTAAAAAATTAAAGCTTGTATTATTTGCAGTTGAAATGTCTTCCAGATTTCTTTCCTCAGATGCAAAATTAGCTGCCCAGATAATCAAATGAGAAATATACAATTCCAGTACTTTCCAGCAGGTGTCAATATAAGGCAGTGATATATGAGATTTTGGCTGAGGAACTGGAAGTCTAGAATAGGAAGTGGCAAAATTACTATGAAATAAATCAGCTAGTAACAGATATTATTCATTTGCTTGGTTGTATTTTGAAAATTGATCTTAGTTACTGAGCTATGCTAACTTATATGGTATAAATAAAAGTTTTAGTTGCAGAATTAAATATTAACAGTTATCCCAAATACTGACATAGGAGCTATCTATCTGTAGAAAATGAAAATACATAATTGTATTATAATTATCAATAGTTTGAGTGTACTATTTAAATGTTTAAACAAGTTTGGTGTTGATTTGCTTTAAGATACCATAAAGTCTTTCCCCCTTAAATTGTGAATGTTATAATGACTATCTCTCTGTGTACCTCCTACATTCTCTAAATTTAGTGTCTTAGAAAGGAAATGCTGTAAATTTCAGTGTTTCTTCATAAAAATATAGAGGTCTCTTGTAAATACATTTACAGATCAAAGTGAAAAAATGTTGCATAATCTAAGGGAGATGTAAGTTTTAAATTCATATTGGCATTTGAAATTTAATGTCTGTTAATATTCTTATCCTCTTTTTTATTGTTTCAGGATCTCTTTACATACATATAAAAATTTAGTCTTTTATCAGACTTTCCTCTGTGATACCTTGTCTTTGCTTATTTTCATACTACTCTTGGGTGTCAGAAGATAGTCCATATGTTACACATTTGGAAATTTATGTTGAATATTCTCATTTTGTGTTTCCTCTATGTTTTCAAGGCAGAGGGTAGATAGAGCCTGGAATTCATGGCTCCCAGAGTTAAAATATGCTTTTCTTCCTCTCCACCTATTTACACATTCACTGGCATTTTGTTTTTAAAAATATTACTTCCTTATTATATATATCCCATAAAATTTAGGCAGGAAACTAAAACAGAAGTGCTGCTTAGTTGGAGATATAATTAGCAGCAGTGAAATTGCCCTGATGACCTAAAATCATCTCATGCTGGATGCTAATTTTTCCAGATTTGGTTTTGATTGCTTAGTTCCTTTAAAATATTAATGATTATAAAACAATTTTCTTCTTATGAAGCACAGCAAAACAACTGAATGTAAGTGATTAAAAAAACAAAATTGACTTTAATTTGCTTTCATTGTTATGTGATTATTTGGGGATATTTTATCATTAAATCTTGGTATGAAAAACTGAATTTATATTGAGTCAGAAAGGAATTTTTTAAGTCCTGTTTTCTTCCTTAGTGTCAATTTTCATAAAATATTTATTAATTGAGGACATGATAAAAGCAGCTTTTTTTTGGTAAAGCAGATTAAGATATGAACCATTTTGGCAAAATAAGAAAAAAATATACAATTAGTGTTATAATAAATTGGAATCCTCATGACTTAAGCATTTAAAAATTTTTGATTTAAGTAATATAATTTCTATTTGCCTACATGTGTATATAAATCACTTTAGCTTATGTGGCTTTAATCATATGCAAACTTTTTTGATCTTGTAGTCCTACTAGTAAAAATATCTTAAGCATATATACACATATAAACATGTATTCATTTTAAAGGCATACACATACACTATGGGCAGATCACATATTAAATATTAGTAGAGCATAATTTTGTTCTTACATCTACTGTTCTCTTCTTATACCCCAGTTAGTTGTCCTTTTCTCTCTGTGTTATACACACACTATTTTGGTGACCACTGATTCAGTGAAACCATGGCTATGCCTACTCTTGGCTTATGGAGCACTCAGACTTTCATGATGGTGCTGATCTTGAAGTCATCCCTATAAAACCGTTATCTTCTGTGATGTCAGAGTGGCTGTCGATGAGTACTCTGAAAAATAGAAACTGGAAGATCTTGAGATTTTGCCCTGCAAATATGGATGGACTGGTGATGTCTATGGAAGGCTTGCCATCCATGTATGTATGTGTGTATGTGTGTGTTTGCATGTAGACAACATAGAGCCATGTGGAGGACTGTGCTGTCATGGGGCAAGGATGTTTGACCACAAAGGCACATAGTCCCTGAACAGAGCTTTATATATATATATATTTTTTTTAATTGAAGTTCGATTTCCCAACATACGGTATAACACTCAGTGCTCATCCCATCAAGTGCCCTCCTCAGTTCCTGTCCCCCAGTCACCACATCCCCCTGCCCGCCTCCTCTTCCACTATGAACAGAGCTTTAGATTCACTGAACAGAGTCAATTGACACACATTTTTTATCTACATGTGTAGGTTCCCTTTATGTAGAGGTAGTTAAGGTTGATTATGTATTTTTAAGAAGATGTAGAATGCAATGGTATATTTTCAAAAGATTTACACCCCACATAGTTAAATTTTATGTTTTTTATTCCCAAATATTTCCCCACTTTGTTTTCCTGCTGGAAAACTCCTATCCTCAAGTAATCAAATCTTAACATGTTTTAGGGTGCTGGCACTTTACTTTGTCATGATCTGAATGTTGAGATGTAGGTATTTTAAGAAGCTCTCAGTCTTCACAATCAAATCATATACATAAGTGTTTGGTCGGTAGAAGGTTAGTTATGGTCTGTAGCCTGGAGGTAGAACTCCAGTTGATAAATGAAGCTTTGGCTCTTCTTAGTTTTATGAGAAATTCTCAGTTTGGTTACTTCAGAAAATTTGTGAAGGCTGAGGTTTAATGGAGAAAAATGCATCTGTGGAAGGATTTGCATACATCTAACCAGTCACCATTAATGAATTAGACATGTTGCCTCACAGCTGTATGGACCCCGGGCAGACTACTTGTCTTACTCTCCATCTTTTTCCGGGCTCTTTCAGGGGGCTGAGATAATAGATGAAATGAGGTGGGCCAAGGGATACAGTACTTACATCTCTACGTGTCATCGGATATTTCCTGTCATGGCTTCTAAAAGCAGCAGCATGATTTTAGATGATTCTCTGATCTCTGTGTTGCCATAGCTCTCCAAGTCAAGGTGTATATCAAAATCATTTTATTTTATTTTATTTTTTTTTAAATTTTTTTTTATTTATTTATGATAGTCACACAGAGAGAGAGAGAGAGAGAGAGGCAGAGACATAGGCAGAAGGAGAAGCAGGCTCCATGCACCGGGAGCCCGACGTGGGATTCGATCCCGGGCCTCCAGGATCGTGCCCTGGGCCAAAGGCAGGCGCCAAACCGCTGTGCCACCCAGGGATCCCTCAAAATCATTTTAAAAACTAGTTGTCTAATGTTTTGGTAATCAGAAAACTCGTGTTACCAGTGACTTTTAGCTAGATGTAGTATAGTTAGCTATGATATGATGTTTTGTCAATTAACTAGAAAGTAATTAAAAACATTCTACAAGATGTATTTTATTTTTTATTTTTTTTTAAATTTATTTTTTATTGGTGTTCAATTTACTAACATACAGAATAACCCACAGTGCCCGTCACCCATTCATTCCCACCCCCCGCCCTCCTCCCCTTCTACCACCCCTAGTTCGTTTCCCAGAGTTAGCAGTCTTTACGTTCTGTCTCCCTTTCTGATATTTCCCACACATTTCTTCCCCCTTCCCTTATATTACCTTTCACTATTATTTATATTCCCCAAATGAATGAGAACATATAATGTTTGTCCTTCTCCGATTGACTTACTTCACTCAGCATAATACCCTCCAGTTCCATCCACGTTGAAGCAAATGGTGAGTATTTGTCATTTCTAATAGCTGAGTAATATTCCATTGTATACATAAACCACATCACAAGATGTATTTTAAATAGTTCCTAAAGGGGCACCTGGATGGCTCAGGTGGTGATCCCTGGGTCCTGAGATCAAGCCCCACATCAGGCTCTCCACAGGGAGCCTGCCTCTGTCTCTGCCTCTCTGGATCTCTCATGAATAAATAAATAAAATATTTTTAAAAATAAATAGTTCTTTAATAGCCAAGATATTATTTGTGTAAGTCTAGAAATCAGGGACAAAGTCAATCTGACAGAGTTAGAATAGCATTATGGATACGGATAAAAGTTCTTTATTTTTAGAGTAGCATTTGATAATTGTAACTAAAATGTTGATAATCTGTGTTTACCTAGGGGTAAGGTATATTAAATTTCAAGGGGAAATTTCCAAGCTAAATGTACTGCTAGATTTTAAATGTACAGACATTATCCACTCCCTCTTACTAGGGACTGTGAACACTGCCAGCTTCTCTTGGTATATTTGGTAGTTTATTTTTAGCTCTCTAAAATAAGCAATTAGTAGAACTCTTACCATAGAGATAAAAGAATATAGAAAATTTCATGCTATGGTAGCTTTCTCAGTTTCACAAAGTTTATTCATTTCTGAGCAAGGTAAATGAGCCCAAATAATTGAAATTGGAAAGCATATGAAGTGCATCAGACGGTTTCTTTTCATTTGTCTTCTACTTTGTTCAGTTCTAGGGAATTATAGAAGATTAATTTATAACAAAGCTCACTTATAAAAGGAGACAGAGCCTTTTAATGCTTAATAAATAACAGGCTGATATGAGAGTATGGCTTGATAAAGCTTAAGCAAGAATTTTGGAAAAACATCAAATGGAAGAAGGCATTGTACTCTAAAATAGACTATTTTACTTTTGCTTTAAGAAAATTGAAAGAAAAATAGTCAAATACAGCAATAAAATAACAGCAAGCTTTCATGACTGAAGAAAGTCTTGTTACTACTTATTTAATTTCCTTTCATTTTTAGAGTTTACAGAGTGTTTTCTCATATTGCATCATTAATACATATGGTGTTAATTAATAATTATATTATTACTTATCCTTAAGAGATAGGAAAGAAATCATCATTCTTCCTATTTAACAAATGGAAAAATGGGATTGGTAAATTGACAGGTTAAGGAGCATGTCAATAATTGCTTACCTATTGGCACCTGGGTGGCTCAGTTGGTTAAGTGTCTGACTTGAGCTCAGGTCATGATCTCAGGATCTTGGAATCAAGCCCTGTGTCCTTGGCTCCGAGGTCAGTGGGAAGTTTATTTCTCCCTTTCCCATTGCCCCTCCCCCTGCTCATGCTCTCTCTCTCTCAAATAAATAAATTTTAAAAAATTGCTTAGGGTATGTGGCACACTCTGAACTAAACATATGTTGTCTAAATCTAGTGTCTCCTTACATTTAATTTCAGATAGTTTTAGGGATTATACTGGGCTAAAATGAGCCATGCACTATAGAAGGTATAGAAAGAGAAATCACAATTAACTAAGTAGTAGATATTGTTTTATTCTACATTATCTTCCTATGCATTTCATTTTCTAAAGAAATTTAGCCTATGGTATCCTTTAAAACACTAGGAGATGTTGGAAACTCTCTGATTGAACTATTTCATTTCACAGATGAGGAGACAGATCGTCTATAGTGGATATTTTATTTAGTTTTGTTGGAGGGAAATGTATTTGTTTTCTCCTAGAAGTTTAAACCTAGCAAAATATATTCTTTTCAAAACTACTTTGATATTTGAATTCTGGCTATATAATTTTAAGAGAACAAAGATTTTGTTCTAGTTTAAACTTATACATTGCATACTCTTTTAATGAGCTTATTTTGCAGTTTTATAAAAAATAGATTGGTTCATTTTAATGCAAATTAATATAGTTGGTTCTGGATTTTGATTCATAATTTAGTTTGGTTTGAGTCTCAATACACAAGTATTGAATTATGTATTCACTGAAACTTATTCTCTATACTCAAATGTAGTTTTTTATCATTATATCTAAAAGTACATAATAGCTCCTTAAAAGAGTAAATTGAAAATAGTCAACTAATTTTCTAGACTGAGTCTTTTCTAATAAGAAATTTGTGGGGGGTTTTTGTCATTATTTTTTTTTCCGCAATTTAACTCAAAGAACATGTATTGAATGGCTGTCATGTGCCAAGGCACATGTTAAGCAGCATAAGCATAAAATACAATATTGCGTTTCCAAATAAAATAAAGAAGTTCCAATAACTTGTTCTGAAGACTCAGCTTGAAATAGTGCAAGGAAAAGTTTCCCTTGACCACTAAGCTTGTGACAGAAACTCTGTAGGAGGGAGTATTCCTCAATTTATGGGAGCTCTTCTAGATTATTGATTTGGCCCCAGATAGCACTTGAAAATCTAGATAATCCACAGTGAAATTGATGTTATCTTAATATACAAAAAACATCACATCTGGAAGAAGTTCTTTTCCATTGCCAAAAATTGAACAGAGCATATCTTTACTATGACTGACACAGGAGGAAAAACAAGTATGTTTGCTTAGAGGAGAATGGAAAGAAATTGCTGAACCTCTTAATGTATTCTTATCATCCTTAAGAATCATGGGTATGGGTGCCATCAATTTTGAGTCCAAGTTTACTTCCAAAGCATTTGAATAATTGTTCTTCGTATAGGTATACTATTAATTATAGCCTTTTGTGGAAAGCTCTTGGCATGTGGCTCAAAATCAATATAGAGTAAGTTGTTTTACTTTTTTTCAGGGCACACTTTGCAAGAGTTTAAAGACAGAAAGAAAACTTTTTTGCTTATAAACATTATCTGATGCTATATGTATGCCAGGTTCAGCATTTTAAATGACCAAGGTGTGTGCATCTACCCAGTGTGAGCTCCCAGGGGACTGTCATTCCTAGTGCCAGTGCTTGCAGTATGCATGCAAAAGAAGTGTTGTTTGTGATTAGGGTTTTTTTTTTTCTTTTAAATAAACTTTCTTTTCAACTTTATATATTGTGAGTGGTTTTCTATGTCATTAAGCTTTTCTTATGTTGTGATTTTTTTTTTAGTAGTGTTAAATATAATTCTGTTGAATGGCTGCAGGATAATTTATTTAAGGAATTAACTATGGTTAGTTAGGTTATTACCAATTTTCTCATGATAAATAATTCTGTGATGGACATCCTTATACATCACTGAGTACATCCTGATTATTTCCAGAATGTGTTTTTGGAATGGAATGACTGGACCAAATTAACATTTGATGGCTTCAGTTTATATATTGCCAAATTATCCTCTTGTGAAGTGTTACCTGTTTATATGTCCATTGGCAGCTTGAATGCCTGATTTCGTCTACTCTCCCACAAAACAGGCAATATTAATTGAAAAGTACCTTATGAATCATTAGAAGAAAACTGTAGCTGTGCCGTAGAATGTAAACTAAAATCTAGTGAGGTAAACTGATTCACCTAAGGGTGGGAACACCTAATCTATTCCAGGTCTGTCTGAATTCCAGATCCTGGGCTGGGAACCCAAACACTGTAATGTCTAAAACAGGTATGACAAATGCCATATAATAAAGCTAACAGTTTTTTAAACACAGAGGGGAGAAAGTAAACTGATTTGAAAATGTCAGGGAAGTATTTAGAGAAAAGGTAGTACTTCATAGAGATCTTGAGGAGTAGGTTGAGTTTAACACAGTAGAGAATTCTGAGAATAGACAAGTGAATGAGCAAACACACAGGACACAAAAGTGTGTTCACCATAGTTAGAAAACTTGGGGTACTTTTTATCAGAAATAGCTATGAAACTCATTCACATATTCATTTCCATAAAAAATTATTCTTTTGGTGGCCAGCTGTGCATGTCAGATTGACTTTTGATTGTTTCCAAATTTAGTCCAGTTTTTTTTTTAATTTAAAAAACATTCATTCATTCATTCATTCATGAGAGATAGAGCGAGAGAGAGAGGCAGAGACACAGGCAGAGGGATAAGCAGGCTCCATGAAGGGAGCCTGATGTGGGACTTGATCCTGGGACTCCAGGATCACGCCCTGGGCTGAAGGCAGTCACTAAACTGCTGAGCCACCCAGGCATCCCTAGTTTTTTGTTTTTTTTTTTAGGATTCTATTTATTTATTTGAGAGAGAGAGAGAGAGAATGAGCCAGAGAGAGAGAGCAAGAGCATGAATAAGGGTTTGGGAGAGGAAAAAGCAGACTCCTCGCTAAGCAGGGAGCCTAGTGGGGCTTGATCCCAGGACCCTGTAATCATGACCTGAGTAGAAGGCGGGTGCTTAATCACCTGACCTACCCAAGTGTCCCAAAATTGAGTCTAGTTTTAAAGGAAAAATGTTTGTGAATATTGGTAATATTCAGACATAGAGGACATTCCAAAAGGGAATTCTAAAATGAAAAATGGCATAATATTCATGTGTTTGAAATAACATAGTTCTTTCAAGTGTCTCCTTGAAATGGAGCAACCTTCCTTTGGATGTAAGTCATTTTGGTATGAGAGTGACAAAAACAGTTATAGTTTTAATTGTAACTCAGTTGATGAGAGAATGACACAATATTTCAAGCAAAAATAAAAGATAATTCACAGTGGAAGTCAATCTATTCACTATTAAATTATAGATTTATAGAACTTTAGTTTTTGAAAAATGAAACTATTTGGCCAGTTTCCTTGTTTTATATATGAGGAAACAAAGCCTTAACATTTATGTGGAGCTTTGCTCTTAATGTTCTTTGCTATATTTTTGCTGCCCTGGATCACACAGCGAAGTGATTCTTGGCTACATATTTAAGTTTCCAGGAGATTACTCTAGTGTTCCTTATACTTAATGTGTGCTTATTTTAATAGAATATGTATTTAACTTTGCCTAATACTATAATTTGATGTTTATTTCTGTGTTTCTCTTTTTAAATTGTCAGTTTCTTGAATTTAGGGCCATATCGTATTTTAGAGGAGTCTTTTTGATAGGACAAGTATTTGCAAATGTTGAATAGAGAAGCCAACTTTCATTTTTGCCTGAGATCTACAATGTTGTTATAGTATAGTTGAAATAATGTACTTGGACTCCATGTTTTTCTTTTTTAAAGAGTTTTTTTTGAGACATAATTCATATACAATACAATGCACTCTTTTAAAGTATACAATTTGGTAGCTTGCTTTCTTTCTTTCTTTCTTTCTTTCTTTCTTTCTTTCTTTCTTCTTTCTTTCTTTTTTCCTTTTCTTTTCTTTCTTTCTTTCAGCATGTTCACAGGTTGTGCAACCATTACCATGATTAAATTTTAGAACATACTGTCTCCTGAAGGAGTCATAAGCAGTCTCTCCCCATTTCCCCCAACTCCACTTTCCTTGCCCTACCCAACCACTGATCTATTTTCTGTGTTTTTGTTGTTGTTGTTTTGTTTTTAACGTAAGCTTGTTACTAAGAGTTTGCAACCTTAAATGTTAGTTAATAAAAGGGCTGGAAAAATAATCCTAGATTATTTTTTTAGATTTACTACCTTATAGACTTTGTTAGTTTTGGAGTTTTAATTATTAATAGCAGGATAGCTTTTGTTAAACAATTTGTAAGCCTTATAGCATTAAAAAGTGTGGTAGTTATTTTCATATTAATTATTTAGCGTACTGTCAAAGTGGAGTATAATGGGGAAAATGCTGAATTTGGAATCCAAAGATCTGGGTTTGATGACTCTTGCTTGATCTTTTGTAATGTTCAAGTAATACATCAGTCCTCAATTTCTTCATATAGACAGTGGGAATAATATGCATTCTGGTTACTTTAGAAAGATTTTGCAGAACTGCTAAGTTAATGTTTATGAATTTGCTATAAGTGCTAGAGTATTACTAAAATTAAAATACTAAATTTTCTGTAATTTCATTTTTTATAAACCAACTAACCAACAAAAACAATGACAGTATTTATCCATGTGTGCTTTTACCTTGGCTCACTGCTGGAATAATTTTTGAAACAGTGAAAGAACATACTAACTTAAAGCTTCTATTTGTCTCAACTCAGGCAGCAGAATGTTGAATAACCAACTACCTCATGTCTTTGCAGTGTGGGGTCATCTAATTTTTCTTTTTTCCCATGGCATCAAGCCAGCTTCCATTAAGGTTCATTCTCTGCCAGCAAAATCATACTATTTCCAAACAACTTAGATTCACACTGAAGCTACATGAAAGGGACCATGTCTTTAGAGAAGATACTGGTGCATCAGTATCTAGTCAAAAGAAATATTCTGAAATTTTTATGCAATCCAAAATTAGGGCAGTTATAATTTTTATAATCTATACATTATTTGTCTTACATGCTGGTGGGCATCTGACTTAAGGAAGATCTTTCTTGAATTTCAATAATGATTAAATATTCTGGTAATTGTCAGATGATTTTGCATAATCTCTATTTTGAGAGTGAGGTTTTGATAGGTACTAAATAACCTGAATTAATGACTATAATGACTAGTGCTGTTTTGAACTAATTCTTGAAGCAAATCCTAGATTGCTTCATTACATAGCCTGTCATTATGGAAGATCCTTATATAGTGTGGTGGTAAAGAAAGGGAAACATTTGCTCTTTTTGAAGTAATTATGTCTAATGGAAGTCTAATGACCTATTATGCTTATTTCTAAAAGCTAAGCAGTAGAGCTTGAGAGGAAGCTAGTGAAAGATTCAAGAAATGATAATGTAAAGCAAAATCTCAGGAAGTCTCATGTGGTTGAGAATCAGTACTTTATGACAATTAAATAATTCAATAATTTACTTGTGCCAAATGTCATCCTTACTTTAAAAGCTGGAGTGATTTCTTGAAATGTGCCCATACTACAGAGAGCTGGGGTGCTTCTGGGTCAGTGTCTTGCACTTTTAGGTGTCTTACAGCTTCTCTGAATTTCATATGCATATTGAACAAGGCAGTGAATATAGTGTTCTTGCGGGTACTGAAATCATAGAAATTAATAACCAATGATGATTTTGGGTATTTTAAAACTTATTTTCTTCATTTTTTACAGATGAGAAGACAGAGGCTTAGGGAGGTTAATTGATTAACATATTACATATGTTAATTACATATACCACTCACATATTAATGTTGAGTCGCAATAATTGAATTGCTTTGACAAGGATATAGTCTATTTCTGGATTTCATGGGACTATATGATAAAAATGTATTTTATAAGTTTCTGAGATAGGTTATTGACACGAAATGAATCAAATAGTTGATATAAATGATTTACTTGATGAGCCCTGAAAATAAATGAATAAAACTTTATGTTTAGATTAAACACATATAGGAACCTCTTACAGTTTTAAATTTGGTTGTCAATATAG
This sequence comes from Canis lupus dingo, assembly GCF_003254725.2. Lineage (NCBI taxonomy): Eukaryota > Metazoa > Chordata > Mammalia > Carnivora > Canidae > Canis > Canis lupus. The sequence continues at coordinate 35,999,518 of NC_064243.1, forward strand.
CAGTGCTTACTTTGCTGTCTTTCAACTATTCTGTATCCTTGAATATTATCATGATAAAATGTTTCAAAAGTAGTAGCAACTCTAAAATGATAAAGGTTGGAGAGATTACCTGAAGCTGTGCAAACTTAACTATTGAGACTCGAAAAAATTTCAGTTGCCATTTATGTATATTCTTCACATTTTCAAAACTTATGACTAGGACAAAATGCAAAATAGTTTAAAAGTGTCTGAACTTACCCAACAGTAAATATTTATTGAGTCTGTAGCTTTTCATTCTTTTAACTCATTTGAATTTGAACAAGTCATTTTAAAATGATCATTTTTCCTTTACAAAAGTTGCACATGCCTACTACAAGTTTGAGAATTCCTGAAGCATGAAATATGTAGTGTTGATACCCTCATTTAGTATTGTTTACTCATTCTTGTGGAGATTAGAAAGAAAATTGTCTTTGTGAAAGCATTCAGTGTTTGAAATGTAATATAATAAGAAAGTTTGGTTTGTACCTCTATTTAACAAGACTTTGCAAGTCCTGTTTGGAACTGATAGCTTTTGTCCAGGCAGGCTTAGAAGTGCTTGACAATGTCTTTCTTTTGGGGTACTGACATAATGTCTTCATCTTTCATATTTATCAAAGTGATTAGAAATTCATTGACACAGTTCTTAAACTCCTTAAATTCTAGAACTATCCTTACATCTATTTAGGAGTGACACATCAGTTTTACCAAAGGAACAATCTACTTGTAATACATTACTACAAAAACCATTTATACTGGTATCGTTTTGTTTTGCTTTTCTCATTTCTTCTGAGTCCCTACTTAAAGTTGCTGCTTTATAATAATTTGATTTAATTATACATGGTATGGTTCTTTCAGGACTCATGATGTTATTTTTAAGCTTTCTATCTGCCCCGCCATCCGATATATACACATACATATATATGTATGTATACAGAACACTTTCACATTGCCAAATAAACCAAAATTTCTCATCTGTTGAAAGAATGATAGAAACCATACTATATGAAACCTGGAGTTGTTCCTTATTTACTAAAAATAGTATGAAACAATTTTTATGCTGTTTTCCAAGAATGAACTGGAATGGCATATTTGGATTAAATTGGAATGAGGGCATAAATAACAGAGAGTGGTTGGGAGATTTCAAAATTATTTATTTATATTGTAGTTTGTGCTTGTGATTAATTGCTCTTGATTAACCTCCCTGCTCTTTAAATTAAATCAAAATTAGCAATTATTTATTGCAGTCTCAGAGAAACCTCATTTAAGGCTTAAAGCACCATGGAGAGCAGTAGGATGTTTTCTTTAATAAAAGCCAGAATGTGAAGACTAGGAAGCCATCTCCCCATTTCTTGATATATACCTGTTTAGGACAAGTGCATATCAGGAAATGGGGTGGTTGATTGGTCTGGAAGGAAGTGAGGAAGGAGGAAGGATACTCATTTAAAGACTTGCCATGATACTATTTTACATTGATGAAAATCTGGATAAATAAAGAGAATAAATAAAGAATTAAGGTACTTGTGAAACAGTGTGGGGCATCGGAGGAGGGTCCCCTGCAGAGGGCCTGAGAGATTTGCTTTCTGGACATGCTTTTTACTGTTTTGAATGAAATAGGTAGGTTACCGACCTTTGCTGAATTTTGGGGTTTCATCTTGAAGTTGGTATAGAAGAATGTTTTTTAGAAAATTCTGTGAAATAACACTGCCAAGGAAGTATAATGACTGCTCTTAAATATGCATGTGTAGTAAATCACTTTTAATTTTGTTTGGCAAATTAAAGCATATTTCATTAGTTTTAAAAATAGCATTTACAGGTTTACTCCTGGATATATTAAAAAGGAAGTGCTCCTTTTGTAAAATGTAGAGGAGAGGAAAAAGCAAATAAAACTTAACCATTAATTCTGCAACTCAGAAGGGAATATTATTGTCTTTTCCTATTTTATGTCACTCTTGCTTTCTTTGTGTACATATATTTGTATGAAGCATATTCATACAAATTTGGAATCATGTTTTATATAATACTTTTGCCTTTAAGGATATTAGTGTTTTACTTCTCATAACAGTATTCTATATACATTTTTATATTTCTTTATTTAAAAAATCATGATTTTTTATGGCAGTGTTAGGTATTCCATTATGTTTTGTGAACTGGACAAATAACTTTTTTCCAATTTTGACCTTATAATGCTGCAATGAATTCTTTGTGTATAAATTTTGACTATAATTGATATTTTTTGTTAGGATGAATTCCTGTAAAGGAATTTTTGGACCTTTGCTGGATCAAAGGTTATACACTGCCAAGTGGCTTTCTGGAGAAAGGCTGTTCCAAAGTATACTTTAAAAAATGTTTTTAAAATAAAATAAAGATTTTATTTATTTGAGATGAGGAGAGAGAATGAGAGCAAGTGACAGCTAGCAAGAGCACAAGAGTAGGGGGAGGGAGAAGCCAACTCCCTGCTGAGCAGGGAGCCTGATACAGGGCTCTATCCCAGGATCCTGGGATCATGACCTGAGCAGACGCTTAACAGACTGAGCCTCCAGGCTCCCCCCAAAGTATACTTTAATAGTGTATGAGGATATTGGTCCTACCATACTTTAGTTAGTCTTGAATTTTATAATTTTAAACTATTTATCAATTTACTGGTTTTATACTGCATCACTGATTACTTGTTATTACTCTAATAAGAATTTTTTTCTTACTGGCCCTTTGTCTGACAAAATTTTAATTTCCTTTGAACTGGTTTACATCTGTTTGATGTTCCAACACCTGATCAACATCTATTTGATGTTAGGGAATTCAAATTACTTAGGAAGGAATTCTGTCATTCAAGTCATTAAGTAAATAGTTTCCAAAGTATTTCAGTGCAAAATCGCAAGTGAGTCCCTACAGTAAAATTTTTGATGTGAGAAAAAAAATCAGACATTACAATGGTTTATAAGAAAATGTCAATTCATAGGTTTCTTAGTTCCCGAAATGAAAACAAGCTACAAGGATAGTGTCTACATTATTTGAATAATCATTATTTCATTTTTCTTTTTTTTAAAGATTATTTACTTATTTATTCATGAGAGACACATACAAAGAGAGAGAGAGGCAGAGACACAGGCAGAGGGAGAAGCAGGCTCCAAGCAGGGAGCCTGACGTGGGACTGGATCCCAGAACCCCAGGATCATGCCCGGGGCTGAAGGCAGGCGCTAAACCGCTGAGCCATCCAGGGACCCCAAATAATTGTTATTTTCTAGAGAATTCACTTTTATGGTTTTAATTAATTCTGAAAGGTCTAGTCCACTTGTGACATAGCAGTAGTATCTCAATATTCATATTCTCATTAAGATTTAAAAAATATGTTTGAATTAAATGATTTCAGAATATGAATGAATATCTACTTATGTAAAAAATAAAATCACTCAGGTCTGCAAGTATTTGGTCTGATCCTCTCCTCTTGTAATGTTTATGGAAGGACCCTCTCATCATTGTCAACCTTGCCTTCCCTATAGCTCTTTTGGTGTTGAGCGAAATTCCAGTGCCATGAAGTCTTCCCAAGTTCCCAGTGAACACAAGATTTCTCTTTGACGCTGGCTTGACATTACCTTTTGGTTCTCAGACCGGACTGTATTGCCTCTATACCAACTCATAGGACTTACTCAAGTCATCATTTATTTCTGACAGTTATATTCAAATCAGCAAAGTGCAAACTTTATAACAAAAATGGATTTTCCATGCATCAAAGTTCTGTAGCACATCTGTCAAAGGTTTGCTGTACATGGAAAATCACAGCTTTGGTATCCAACAGTTGGCATGTAATAGATTATCAGAAATATTTGATGAAATGAATTAGAATAGAATATCAGTTTGCTAGGCAGGGCATTGATAATAGAACTTCTCATGCAGTTTCATTGTTAAACTCTGATGTTCAGATCTGTTCCCACTCTTCTTTTATTAACCACTAAATAACTTTTGCCTTATCATCCATTTGGCAAGAGATAACCTGTCAATTACTTGTAGAAAATTACTTAGAAATGAATCAATATTCTATTTATTGTGTCACCTCTACTTTAAAAGGCTACAGTCCCATGTTTCTTGTGCTTAATCCCTGAATTCTTTCATTTTAGTGAGGGCACCAATTTGCCTTCTATCTTTTATATCTAATTCCTAAACTTCATATTAAGAATGAAGTAATAAATCTTCATTTTCAGATTTCATTAGTATAGATGCAGATTAAGATAAGTTTCCTGATATGTAGGATAGATATTTAGACATTAAGCAGAAGAAATTATTTTGACGATTTCAGACAGGTTTTATTCTCATTTTGGATCTCCCCTTTTTTTTCTTTGTAAATGTTTGCTTTTGTGAGTTGCTAAAAAGAATAATTTTGAAGTTATATTCCTATTTTAGTAGTATTTAAGTTCACACTGCAATGTTTCTTTCTTGAAAAGCTAACATGGAATATATTTTGAATTCTTTTTTTTCATGTCTTAACATTGTAATTGAGTGTATTTGATTATCTGAACCTAATCTAAATAAATTCTGATTTTACCTTCTCAACCTGAAATGTGGCAATGATCAGAGACCGTAGATGAACTTAGTTTCATTCAGTATTATTTATAAAACAGTGTTCAACATTGGGAAATAAAATAACTGATTGCTTTGCTATTTTGGTGTGATGACATCATCCTACACAAAACACACTTTAAGTCATGTGCCGTTTATACATACACAGATGTAATTGCTAATACAAACCAAAAAAGAGGGAGAGACAGAGCAAGAGCTAGCTAGATGGTGTCTAGGGCATATAATAATTAGCATTTTTAGTAACAACATCTGTTGCTGGCAATATTGCTGGCAGTATTGTAGGAGAAAGCAGTCATTAAAATTAGCTAATGTTCAGTTTAAGTGCCACACAGTGTACTGACATTTTCAATATTTTTACTAGTTTTACATTTTCTCATTCCAATAAATTTGTGTTTTTGAGTTTGTTTGAATGCCTTGTATTATATTAAAAATGTTCTTCATATCCCTCCAAATTGATCTGGGGCTAATGATTGTATTTCCAGTGGGTCAAAGTAGCATTGTTCCAAATTGTAGACATTTATTATCCAACACCTTGGAATGGATCTCTGAGTTTGCTCCTACTTGATTGAGGTCCTCTCTGAGTGAGAAAGTACCCCCCCAACCTGCAACACACATTTTCCTCAAATCTTATCTTCTTACCATTGTTAACATTTTATTCTGGAATTCTTATTTGAGGCTTAAGTAAAGTCTATTGAACTTAAAAAATTTAGTGAAGCTTAAGTCAGTTGGATTAACTTGACAGGTAACCCATTGACTCCCAACCTGTGATTCCTCACTTGTACATGGGTGTGTTGCTTTCAAGTCACAGGTGAACCCCTCTGAAGGAGAAGGAAAAATGAGAGGCTTCTGTTCTACCATGTGGTGTCCTTGATCTTTTTGTGCAGCTTTTGTTTTACGCTTGTTTGCTAGTTTGGGAGTATGTCAAAGTGAAAAAGGAAAAGGAGTCTATTTTCTCTTCAAAGATAAAACTCGCTAGTGAATCAACATTTGAATCATATACCAAACCAATTTGGAGTCTGCATAATTGTTTATGAAAATAAATACAGAGTCAGAAATTACATTTCTGGAAATATTTTGATGAGCTGAAATATTTCCCATTTATATTTTGTTAGTCCAAACTGAGTATCTGTCAAACCTTGTCTGGGAGATATTAAAATGTCTACTGTGAAAGTGGTTTCTGTGGTCCAATTAGTTTGGAAAATTCTGCAAATTATGTCCTCCTTCGGTGCCCCATGGTGCACATTATATATTCAAGGCAATGAAAACTCCTGCAGTAAAGAAACATTCTGAACTTTGCTCATCTCAGTGTTTTCCAAACTTTTTTTTTTCCTGAGTCAGTTTTTATTATGGAAACCAGTTTAAGAAATGCCCATCCAGTCCTCCTATAGTTTAACTTGCCATTTATGTTTGTTGAAGGTTGCAGAAAGGGCCTCTAGGTAAAGGTTAGTTGTCTGACTTATAGCAGGCTTTTTGGCTCTTTGTGATTCTGACAACATCTTCATGGCAGAATGGACTCCTAGACTTTATTAGTATCATTAGAGATGGACACAGATGATGGCAGAATTCATAAAAAAAAACTGTATAAACCACAATGAATTTATTCATTTGTATCGGACAGTGTCTCTCCCAAAGACTGGGATGCCCATGAACTTAAATAAATGTAACTTAGAAGGTCAGAGATAAGTTGAGAGAGTTATTGGCAAGATTTAGACAAGTATTCCCCTCATTCTGAGGTTCCTAACAGTTCCCAATAAACCAGGATTGTTAGTAACTCCACTGCACAGTAACTCAAAGCACATCTGCAGTGGCTTCTTGTGTTCCCCACATTTCATTTTTCTCTCCACTCATAATTTGTGATGGTTAATGTTACATGTCAGTTTGCCCAGGCCATTGTACCCAGATAGTTGGTTAAACATTATTCTGGATGTTTCTGTGAAGGTATTTTTTTAGATGAGATGAACATTTAAATTAGATTTTTTTTCTTCCAAATTTATATTTAAATTATAGTTAGCATGTAGTCTAATATTGATTTCAGGATTAGACTTTAGTGATTTATCACTTACATATAACATCCAGTGCTCGTCATAATACATGCCCTCCTTCATACCAAAAAGAAATAAAAAACATCCCAAAAAGCAAGGAAAAAGTCAAACTTTAATGGTTTGCAGATGACATGATAGTTGGTAGACTTTTAGTAAAGCAGATTATTCTCCGTAATGTTGGTGGCCTCATCCAATTAGTTGAAGGGCTTAAGAGAGAAAGACTGACCTTCTAGATGGAGTTCTGCTAGCAGACTTGAACTGCAACTTTTCCATGGGTCTCCAGCCTGATAGCCTGTCCTATAGATTTTGGACTTGCCAAGTCTCTGCAATCATACAAGCTAGTTACTTAAAATAAATCTCTCACTCCTCCTTCCCTTCCCCTTCTGTCTGTCTTTCTCTCTCTCCCTCCACACGTATACACACACACACACACTCTCTCTGTCTCTCTCTCTCTGTCTCTCTCTCTCTCTCTCTCTCTCTCTCACACACACACACACACACACACACACACACAAAACACATTTTGTTGGTTTTGTTTTTCTGGAGAACCTGTTTAGTACAGATGTTAAGGACTGGTTACCAGATTTTGTTCTGCTCTTTTCTTGTGTTGGCCACCATTTTTTCTTAGACCTTTGTTTTTTTAGACACATTAGTAAATTTGATTAAACTCTTCTCACTTCCACCAGACCCAAGGGACAGGAATTCACTGTCTTCTTATTATGATTCAAATGTAATTAACTTTACTTTTGAGGGCAATTTTCCTGGGAGGTAACTCTTTTGTCACTACTGTGTGCCAGTTTTTTAATACTGAAAATCCACAACAGTGTGACTAAGCAAATTTTGCCTAAGAGAAGGATTTGTGATATATAATTGTTAGCAGTCATGACACCCAATAACATTATAGACTCTAGCTTGGGCAGACATCTCTTAAGGTCATAGTCTTACAAAGAAAGAGGATAGTAAATATTAAAATTCTGTTTTACTTTCTTAAGGAATGTTCAAGGAGAATGATTCTGCAACTCTGGTAGTTTCTTCTGATATTTAATAATCAGTTTTACTCTCAAACATTTTTTCTTTGTCAGAATCCAAGCAATCTTGTAATTAAACTCATTTTTATATTTTATTTAAGGATCTCTCTCTTTTTTGTAAGTAATAAGCCCAAATATCCAAGACATTACCGTTCTGAAGGACATGAAGTACATGAAGATTAAGGGGCCATCACGTTGTATGGCAAAGCCAGCACTGAAAGTTAGCATGGCCTTCTAGGATTCTAAATCTTGCTCAATCCCAATGAAATTGAATTGAGCAAAGATTTCAGTAAATTCCTGCACTCTTTTAAGAAAATAACATGTGGAATTATAGGATAGAGGGAACTCACTGATTTTTTGCTTATTTCAATTGAAAGGGTGTCCACATAACACAGTATAGTAGAGAAGTTTTGCGAAAACACTTAACTTTTTCTGTTTCGGTCTTATTGAGTGAGCACGAAGCCAGTGCTGCCCTTCTCACTGGAGCCTCATCCTTTTCCTCTTCCCTAACCCATCCTAGGAGAGGAACATCATTGTATTTTTAAAAGACAAATTTTGGATTTGACTTTCTTCTTGGAGGAAGATAGGCAGGCAGGCAGATGGACACTCACACACATGTGCAAACATTTTCAAGGGAGGAGAGAAGAGTTTGGGAATGATTTTGCTACTGAAGCAACCTTAGTAATGACTCTTGGGAAGGACTTTGCATTTTATAATGACACAGAAGGGCAGTTAGGCTGGATTATTTGCAAGGAATGAGATAAACATAGTTATGAAAAGTGAATATTAGTAAACAGCCCTGATCTGTGATAGTGTCTCATCATTGATCCCCATCAGGGAGGCAGGTGCATCCTTTTCTTTCATTTATTTATTCATCCAGTTCCAGATTTATCCACAAATATCAGTTGGAGTACCTGCTGTGGTGCAGGCACTACCCTAGAGCTGAGGATACAGCAATGGGCAAGTTCAACCAAAAGGCCCTGCCTTCCTGGTATTCACACTCTTGCTGGGGAGTTGGGGCAAGGGTTGTGATGGGGAGAGAACTCCATTCTTGAGTCCTCAGAGGACAGACTTTTCATACTTGCAAGTTCATGAGCAGTCAGTTCTATTTACCCTCAGTTGTGTTTGGAAGAATAACAACAGCTGCTTTGGGAGATATCTTTGCCCTGCATAGGAGCAAGGGCCACATCAGTTTCCCATGTATTGTGAATATTGATTTTGGCCAACTGTTTTATAAAGGATGTAGGTTTGCAGAGAATTTTCACCAAAGTATCACTGGAACTTTATAAAAAAAAAAAAACTTGTGAGAGCTCTTTTAAAGCTCTAGGTCCAGTCATAAAATAATTGTCCAGAAATGGCTCTTGCATTGTCAAAATGGTAACAAGAGTGACTTCCGTATGCTTTATATACTGTCCTTTTCCCTGGTGGCCCTTAAATGGATTGAAAGTTCTCTATGGAAATCACTAAATTAAAAAAAAAAAAACAGAATAGCTCTGTTAATGGCATTTAAAAGTGTTTAATGATCAGATGAAGAAAACAACATATATTTTCCACAGTTGAGTCCATGAACTGTTTTTTCATCCGGATGTTTTATCATCTCTCATCATCGCAAGAAGGGTGAGTATAGTACAGTAAGATATTTTGAGAGAGAGACCACATTCACATAACTTTGATTATAGTCTGTTGTTATAATTGTTCTATTTTGTTACTAATTATTGCTGTTAATCTCTTACTGTGCCTAATTTATAAATTAAACTTCATCATAGGTACATATATATAGGAAAAAACTTAGTGTATGTGTAGGGGTCAGTATATCTGCGATTTCAAGCATCCACCGGGGTCTTGGAACATATTCCCCACAGATGAAGGAGGAACTACTGTAGTATATAATATAATGCCAATATATCATGCTTTCTCCTGCTTCCAAAACATGCTGTTTTTCAATGTGTTGAATTGAGATTCCTGGTGGCAAACAGGAGCATAAATTCAAATATTGTCTTAAAACAGAATAGTAAAGCTTGGAGAAAAGATCCAGGAATGTTCAAGATTCTAGGAAGAGCAATTGAAGGAGAAAGAGGAGTCAAAATGTACAAAAGTTTCTCAGGATGCTCCCTGAAGATGGACTCCTAAGTTTTGAACCTAACCATTAAGTCAGATATTTAGTCTCAACTGGTCTTTCAAAATGAGTAGAAATTCTAAATAATTATATTCTTTTGTTAGGTATCTAAGATAGATTACAGGCCAGTTCCATATACCTCAGACCAGGTGGTTGAATGAATGAACAAATGAGCAAATGAATAGAAAAGGAGCCTAGTTGTCATCTTCCTTTGGTCTGTGGTCTGCTCCATCACCAGCAGCAGATTTGTCAGCATGAATCCTAGTAATTAACTCATACATGAAATTGTTGAACGTGCTTCTCTACAGCAGCAGTTTTCGGTATTTTGGGCTATGGAATCTGCATCAGGTTGGAAAAATAAACTTTTCCTAAGTTGTTCCCCTCCCAGGGAAGTTATTTCCATGATAATTATAGGAGTTTGGAAGCAATTCAGCTCTTAAACAAATATAATTTCTGGCCTTCAGTATATGAATCTTTAAGAAACCCTGAACATTCTAAGGGCATTCCAAATTAGAGGACTTTATTTCTTTTTATCAAAGCTTTGCCTTGGGTGATATAAATAACAGACCTCTCTTTCCTGGTGTTTATTTAGAAGGGTGTAGAATATTTGATAGAGAAGATACAGAAAAATATAATATTGTTATAAAATATGGTTAAAAGCAATTCTAAGTGGTTTAGTTTGTGAAAAACTTGTAATCACAAAGAAATGGTTTGTTGAAGGATTGTCCCAAACTGGAAGATCTATAGTTTCAGTGAGGAGTCAGAATATATATTTTACAGAATTGCACACTTCCTAGGGGTCTACTTTCAGGAGTCATTTTCTTTATTATTTGGCTGTAAAATATATTAATTCAGATTTTCAAATGTATGGAGGTAATCTTTTAATTTGGAGCCTTTATAAGTATTATTCCCTCTGATTAGGTAGACTGTTCTCATTAGGAGTCACATGTCTAATTCCTTCGGTTGCTTACTCAGATAGTACTTCATAGAAAGCTGGTCCCAACTGCTTCCCCCTGTAGACATCTCGCCTCAGAGTCAGAGTCTCTTTGTGCCCACACTGTGCCCTTTTCCCACCCCTGTCACTGTCATCCTGGTTAGTTTCCTTGAATTTTGTTGACTCAAACCAAAACCCTCTGAGTAGTTCTTGCTTGCTCCTTTTTTTCCACCTATCTTAGGCTCCATCCATGTTCACACCATGTCCAAGCAGGTATATTGGTCTCTGCCCCCAAAGTATATTCTCCATTAGGCCATTTCTCTTGATCTTCATTGTTAATCAGTCAATGCCGTGCCATTTTAACTTGACAAATGTAGTACCCACTGACTGTTCTTATTGCTTCCGTAATTATGTCCCTTATAGTCTGATCAGCAGCCCCAGTGATCTGTCAGCAAGTCATGTGTGTTCTCTGCTGAGAATACAGTAAAGGCTTCCAATCACACTTAGAATAAAATTCAGACCTTTTAACCTGCCCTACCAGGCCCTGCATAATCGCCTTCCATTTGTCTGTACAACCTTATATTTTTTTAAAAAAATCATTCTTGTTCCCCTGACCCACCACATTTGAGCCACACTGACCTCTTCCCTCTTTCTTGTACACATCAAACTCATTCCCACCACAGAACCTTTGTGCCACTGTCCCCTTATCCTGAAACAGTTTTTGCTGATCTCCATGTGGTAATTCCTTATTAGCAGTGGCATGGGTTTCTAAGGATGAATGCCATTTTATCCTGTGTTTAATTCAGTTATTTTGAACTAGATAAGTAAAGGCCCATGTAATACATAATGGTGAAATCTTGAAACATTTGAGAAATTATTGACTCTGAACTACCACTTAAATAATTCTCGCAGTTAATGATAATTAGCATTGTTATTTAAAAACTACTTAATAAAGCAGGGTTTAGGGCTAGAAGACAATTTATTGGATATCTTCAAATAATAAAAATGAGTCACACAAATGAGAGAAAAAACTATTGCCATATTTTTTTTTGGATTAAGCCATAAGCCATAATAATTTGCTGCAGCAAGCATTGTAATACTAATCACAATTGTGAATCACTTATATTTGTTTCTTACTTAATCATGGTTCAGTGGTTGCTTTGGAAGTTTGTATTTTCTCTGACAAGTTTTTCTTTGATAGCCTTTTAATTTAATTCAATTTAATTTAATTTTTTTTTGGATTTTAAAAAGAGGTTAAATTCACATTACATAAAATTAACCAAGTTGAACATCTCTAATAGATGTTAAGTTTTGATTCTCATCTATATCACTACAGTTGTTTAATATGCTTTAAAAAGACCCAGCGTGTCTCATCCAGTGTTTGAGAAGAATTTTTTCATCTCCCCAGATCATATGCCCACTGGCACATTGGACAGGCTCTCTGAAATCTACCCCAGGTCTGCTCTTGTAAATTGCAAGCCTGCATTTCTTGTGCCAGGTTCCACTCCAGGCGCAGGTGGGCTTTTGCACGGCCAACCCACCATGGCACTGTACCACCTGGTGAAGAAATCTATTAGGAATATGGGGAGACTCTTTGTGGCTTTTATCAGCTATTCTTTTGCCTTTGAATCTGTGAACAAAAATCCACTATTGAATAAAGCTCCATGAATTCAATTCAGACCCTGCATTATTGATTTTCAAGCAGAACCAGTGCCATAATACTGTTGCACTGTTGGTTACATTCAAGATCAATAGGAATGTCTCTTGAGAAATCAGAGGGCAATTTTCATTGGGATTAGACAGGAATGTGTTTTGTCTTCCATCTGTCCACCAGTTTTAAGTTCTTAATGATTTAATTCCACTTTTGGATGAATTAGATCTACTATATCCCTACTCTGGCAAATAGAAAGAGAAGCATTCTCTAGTATGCAGATGACATATTTAGTAACAGAAACTAACAATATTTAAAATCACTCATTGACCCAACTATTCAGTACTGCCATTGGTTAATTATTTTAAAACCATCATTGTGATTTCACTTGATATTCCTTGCATTGAAACTAGTATAATTGGAAGTCTGAAAAAGCCAGTCGTCTCAATTTGGTACCCAGGTTTGCATTTTAGACTTAATTCCTCATACCGGCATTGGGAAGGTATATTTCTTAAAGCTGGACCTAGTGAGGGAATGTTTATGAAGGCTGGGGCTTTGTGAGTGTTGCATTAGTTTGCTTTGAACATCTTCTAGTCTAAAGTCATCGTGGCCATGCTTTATGGATGAACTGCAGGAATTTTGATCACCCTTCGGTTTGTGTGAGAGTGAACTTAGCCTGAATACTTTTCAGGTCATCCTGGGAGAATTGAGTTGGACTTATCCTTAGAAATACATTCCTTTAATTGAGCTCTTCATACACGTCCATCAACTCTGCTTTACATAGTCAGGTTGTTGAAGCAGAATCACTTTGCATTTAATAACCTACTTGGAGTTAGTTACTGTTCTACTGGGGAGTATACTTACAAGGAGCATACTCTCAAATTTATTGCCACCCACTCAGTACTATTCAGAGCTTGCTTGAGAATTTAAGGAGAACTGTCTGACCTAAGTGGTCCAGCCATTCTTCCAGATAACCAAAATCTATCCCCAGATTTAGCGGGCCTTTGGATAGTCCCTTAACTTTGAGAAGTGTTGGTTCTCTAAAAAGTTGCTTTGATTAAATTGCACCTGAGTACTTTAAAAAGAGAATACACATGAGTATTAACATACTTCCATTACAATTCAGGAGATGTATCTTTTTTGCAAGCTAAATTGAAAGGTATAGTGACTATTCAGAGAAACCATCTGTCAGTATTTGCAAATTCTAATTAGAATAATAATTTTTAATGTCATTGTCATACATTGGAAAAGAAAAGCTTTAGGATATCAATTGGAGATCATTCCCCTTCTCTGTAAGGCCAGACTAGTTCAAAATTTGGAAGTGGCTTTAAATCTTTCTTTCAATTTTTAAATTATATTTATTTTTTATTGTTGATACTGCTGGCATAATAATGTCTTCTTGCATGTGATATTCCTTACCAAATATTTCAATTATATGAATACTCTGTGACAAGTCTTCAATTTGAAATTTGAATTTATGCTTCTGTGTATTAAGTAAGTATAAAGCACAGGAGATTAGTAAATACACTTTAGTTACAGACTAAAAAACTTTAGAGTTGACTTCAAAATCCATCATGCTTCAGGTAATTTTACTAGTCAGCAGTTAACCATGAAGTTAAAAAAAGATAAACGCTGGGATGCCTGGGTGTCTCAGTGCTTAAGCACTGCCTTCAGCTCAGGGCGTAATCCTGGAGTCTCAGAATCGAGTCCCACATCAGGCTCCCTGTATGGAGCCTGCTTCTCTCACTGCCTGTGTCTCTGCCTCTCTTTGTCTCTCATGAATAAATAAATAAAAACTTTTAAAAATATATAAATGCCATTTCAATTTTCAATATTTGTTCAGTTATTCATTCCTTTGATAAATATTTATTTTTGTGCCTCTTAGGTACCTGGCACTATGAAAACCTTTGCTCAGTTCTTTTCCTCTGTTACAATTATTTAATGTTTGAATATTAAAATATTTTATGTTTATGCGTTCTATTATTTAGAACTAAGTATGATGCTGTATCACCAAACACAGCAATAATAACAGCCTCCCCCCCAAAGTCAGGATGCACCAAATTATATTTGATTTATACTCAAAGATTTAATATATTTAGATGCAATATTTAATAAAGCATGTGTTCCATCAGAATTTATATTCTTTCAAGAAAAATCGTTTTTGAGTTGAAAATTAAATTGACTACGCACAACTCTTGATAAAACTAAACTATTTCATCTTTAAAAATTGAAACATTTGATTTTGATACTTAGCAAATAGTCCACGATATTAGGTATAATTGCTTTGTGATCTTAGGAAGTTTAAAATCATAAATGACTCTCTTAAGGTCTTGGTGTGACATATTAGAAATTTGCTATCTATATGATTAAATAAGCACAGCAAATTCTTATCAAATTGAGCATTATACACATTTTATTTTTGTGCCAGTAGACTTGCCAGCTTTCAGGTTATTATTTTTTTAATCAGCAAATAGAAGTATAACTACAATTTCTTATTCATTGGTAAAGCACAACTGTTTTTTAAGCCATTAGTATTATTAGGCCTTTAAGCAATTTTTTTCTACTTTAAATGATGCAATTATCGTTTGAGAACTCTGCCTATCAATTTGGTAAGTCTAGAAATGCAACTTATTATAGGATGAAGTAGAATAACTACTTAATGAAACAGAATATGACTTTACAAGCTCTTAAACCAGAAAATGGGAGAAGTCTAGTTTACCTTTAAAACTGTTTAGTGTCCGTATGGCAAAAAGTGTTAATGTGCCTCATAAAATTTCTCAAGAAGTATGCAATGGTTAATACATTTCTTGTTCTACATGGTTTCTTTCTGAAGAGTTCCTTTCATCTTTGTAAAGTTGCCCTGAAATTTGCTTGAGTTTGTCAAAATAGACCAAAAATGCAAAGTATCTCACCTTTACTACTTGTTGCATATAATCTGGAGAAGACAAAGTTAGATGGACTCTATAGGTACAAAGAAAATGTAAATTATTTCTTGAGATCTCTCCCAATCCTGAGAATATGATTTTGTGAATTAATGTTTATATTACAATTGGGTTAGAAATAAGGAAGCATTTGAAAACATTGTGTCTGATTGAAATACTAGACCACCCAGAAAGGCCATTCTGTGTCCTAAAACAAAGGTCTTTAAACCTGGGCTAGTTTACCACATGTCTTATGTAACTACGGACTTCCTTGAACCAGAGCTCTATGTTGGATATCCTGTGCGCCTATATGAATGCCTCTTTCTTTCTTTCTTTCTTTCTTTCTTTCTTTCTTTCTTTCTTTCTTTCTTTCTTTCTTTCTTCACTCTTCTAAGAATGCAAAAGGAGTGGAGTATATTGAATTCCTCTAGTATCATTGATTTACTTAGTCTCCTTCTGCTTATATTGAGCCTGGTTTATTTTGGGTTAGCTTGTGAATTTAATGAGATCATAACACATTGTGATGGCCATGATTGCAGAATGGAAAATGTCACTACTACGTGCCAGTTCATTTAAATCATTTTTAAGTACCCACCTGTGCTCTGAACTCTGCATTTGAATTTTATTGGCGAATATGTTTTTGCTCCAATTTCGGTTCCTTTAACTCTTCTACTTTGGTAAGTTAATCTGGGAGCATGTGCTGTTGCCCTTTCAGCTTCTGTTCTTGTTCTAATAAAGGCCCCCTCTGCTTGATGGGTAGACACATAGGCCTTTCTTTTTTAAAAAATCAATTTGTAAAAGCATAGTTTCTAAAGGGCAAGAAGAACCATAACACTTTAAAACATATTATTTGGGAGATGTTCAGTTTCTGCTGTCATGTGCTGAAATGTACTGAATGAGAAATTGCATCCAAAAACAATACTGTTTTTTTTTTTTTGATTACTTTTTTCCATCCTTTGTGCATGTCTTTTTCTGTATTTCATGAAAGTCTGCCTTCTCTGAGAGAGGTTTGGTGAGCTGGGGACAAGACAGCTTTGGGGATTAACCTGTCAGACTCAGACTGACTACCTTTTTGCTCTTAATCCTGCTGCCCTATTGGTGACATTACCATGAGAATGAGGAGAAAATAAGGGATTAGTGTAGAGAAGAATGGCAGTTTTGAGGCCTGAAAGGATAAGAGGAAAGAAGGAAAGTGAGTGGAAAAATCTAACTGGTGGCAGGAGGTGAGCTTGAGGTCTGGGATGCCCTTTCTTTTTGTCCAGAAAATACTTAGCTTGGGCAGATGTGAGGAGATGTATGTACAGTAAGAGCAGCCCTGATGCTGTGTAATTAGGATTGAAACTTCAGTATGTGGGGCAGAACATGACTGTAAGGGCCTCCTGAGGTTGAACTGTGTCACCTTGGGCAAATTAGTTAACCTCTCTGGTCCTTGGTTTCTTTATCTGTATAATGGGAACACTGATAATAGTGTTTGCTTATTACTTCCTAGGGTTGTTGCGAGGATTAACTGAGCAACTATAAGTAAAATGCTTAGAAAATGCTTATTTCTTTGTAATATTCATTTTTAATAATTATTAGGGGGGCATAGCAATGTGGATGAGTTAAAAACATGAATTGTGGATCATTTTAGAGAAATAGTGATTTCATTGCTGATGTGAACAGACAGACCATAGTGGATCTCCAAAGAAACCATGTAGTTTCCTGATTTCATGCCTCTCCTTTTGCCTAGAATATATTCCTCTTAGAAATTTTTACTAATCCTTTAGGGGCCATCTCAAATGCCATCTTCTCAGTGAATTCTTTTGACACCTCCCAGTTTGCCCATGGCACTTAGTTAATATCTTCAATATGATACCGCATTAAAAGTAGATCATCTTTTTAACATTTGTGTATTTTCTCCTTGCTGACAAATGCAGACTCCGATCATTTTAATAATCAGCATGTGTAGCTGATGTATGCGAGACAGGTAGATGTTGATATTTGGTTAGGAAAAGTATAGGATTCTAGTAGTGTTCGGGTAGGATTCTAGTACCTGTATCACCTCTATGCCTTTCACTCTGTGTATGGGATCCCATTTTGAGGGTATAATAAGTACTTGCTTCAGATCCTAGGAACTGCTCAAAGGAACTGGCAAGCTAATCTGGATGGTTATGGAAGAAAAATGTTTATTTTATTGTCCTTCATCCTTCCCTTCCTCCTCCATGCTCTTATTTCTCTTCCCCTCCTCTTTTTTTTAGGGTAGTTTATTTAAAGCTCTTGTTGAATTTTGCTCATCTATTTAGAAATTTACTTAATCTTAGTATGAATAGATTTTCATTCTATTCATGAAGTAGTTACCACATTTTCATGAAATCTTAAGTAATAACCAGTTGAATATTTTCTGTTATAAACTACTTTTGTATACTTATAATAATTCCTTTCCAATCTGTTATTAAATCAGTGTTTTACCTTATAAGAGATGATGTCCTATAATTAAGAAAAAATAGTGTTATTATGACACTGAATTTAAGAATAATGGCCATATACAAATTTGTGGGATTGGCTGATAAGAAATTTATACTGATTTATTATTCTTAAAGGGCTTAATAATATATGTTTTGTTCTGATATCTTTATAAGTATGTTAGAAATCATCTGTATTATAATGTATCATCTAATCCAAAGGAAAATAAGGCATGGACATTTATAGGCTTTTATTTATAAATGGATCATTTAGATATGTTTCCTCTCAAAGAGGAAATTTAGCTACAGAAAACAGGAAAGAATTGTAGAAACTCCCATGTGCTTTGGAAAATGACTTTTGCTCTCATACTGGACCAGTGATTGTTACAGATTATATCCATTTCACTCTGAATCACCTATACTTAAAAATTAGGTAGAACTAATTAATATGAGGAGTATTAGCAACTCTAAGTATTAGCAACTCCATAGATAGTAGTATATAATGACAGTGCTGGTAACTGTCCTTGGTTTGGAATGCCAGTTATGAGAGATACTATAAAGAAACAATTTATCAGGTAGTACTTTCAATTAATCAGGATTCTTCCAGAAATTTATAAGGCATCTTCCATATAAACTTATTTTCTTGCTGGCTGTATTTTATCACCCAAAGTAGTAGTTCTACTGAATAGAGAACTGGATGCATGGGTGTGGGTCTTGATTTTGCAACTTGCCTAACCGTTTGAATGAGTCAAGTAATTTGTTCTCTGAGACTCAGTTTCTTCATCTATAGGATTAGAAAGTTTTAAATGGTACTACATTTTATCAATATGAAAAACATCGATAGAACATTAGTAATATCTGTAAAGTTTAAGCCTATAAAGTCATTATTTCAATAACTTGAGGAATTCAGATATAAAATGTATCTTTGGAAATCTCTACAGTTTTGCATTGGTAAATGACAGTGATAGTAAGGTTTAGAATGGAAAGCTATTTTGCAGATGACATTAAATGATTCTAATTACCTAGACTCTATTTCATTCATAGGAGATAGATCCCCTTTAGGACACTGGAGAAGGTTTCTTTTCATTTCATTGTGACACACAGAATTTGGTGAAGAAAAGAGAGCGCCCCCTTTAAAGTAGATTACTAAATCAGCTGTTTGAAATCCTTGGTGTAAAAGGTCCTAGGGCCTTGCCAGCTATGGAGATAGGAAATGTAATTGCTTTCAATATTCCCAACTCTTTCTTTATTTTATCAGTGTTTTACAGATTTCAAGGTGGGTTTGAAAAAATAGAATTTATTCCATTATTCGACACAGGTTATATGGCACAATCTTGGGGAAATCATCCTGCATTGATAGGGGAAAGAAAGATGTAAAGATGAAAGATATTATGATGCCTTTAGAAAACTCTGGAATTTTGGAGGGCAGATAAAGTTATGTTGCTGAGGCAATAAAAGAAAATAAGGAGAATGAAGTTATTATCTAAAGAGAACTACAGAGTCCTACAGTAAGTCAGACCCAGGAGACGTTACTTCTGGTTGTGAAAATTGGCAAACTGGTGACTGTTTCTCTGGATGGATGGGAATGATAGGAAGGAGGTGGAGGACATTGGGAGCAGAGGGAGACAGACAGTTTGAGTGGTGGCTTAGGAATGGGATGAAGCCAGTGTTGCTAAGGAGTACCTATTAAAAGGAGCATTGTGAGAAAATCAGGAGAGAAAACAGCATAATGGGAAAATAAGAATAGAGAGATAGAATTAAGTCAGATTTCAGATTTCTTGGATTTCTTTCAAAGAGTTTGAACTTGATTATATCTAAATTTGAAGAAATTATTAACGGTTTTTGAGCATGGGGGTACATCACTATGCTTTAGAAAGGCGAATCTGGCCACAGCCGTGTAACGTAGAAAGAAAATAGGCAGAAACAAGAGGGAGAACCAGTACAAGGATGTTTTCATACTTCAAACAAGAGTCAGTAAACAAGAATGGAAATGTCAATGAAAATCAACAAGCAGTAGTCAATTTGGGTAGTTAGAACTAGCGGGAAATAGTCACTGGTACTTGGTTACCAGGGCTGTATGAGAGAGGGAGACAGAAATGGTAGAGAAGCTTCCAAGACTCAGCTCAGAGGATAGGAGGGGGTGGCTGGGAGGACCATTACCTGTAGGAGGAAATGAGGCTAAGGTTGGTTGGGACTGGGCAGAGTTGGTTAAGTGGGAAAGGATGAGGATTCATGTTCTGAATTCATTGAGATTTTGACAAACACATTGGCTGTCCCACCAGAGATGCCTGGCTGACAGCTGGCAATAGGGAATAAGCTAGTAGAGGAAGTCAGACCTTTAGGATAGCATTAGAATAAATCACCCTGGGAACTTAGATTAAAAGTCAGTGTTTGGGCAGTGAAAGTAAACCAAATACCATGAGTAGATTGAGGGAGTGAGGTGACTAAGGGGATTTCTTTTTAGGAAAGTAAGATAGCCAAACATGTTCTCACCCTGAGGGAGAAGAGCCAGGACATAGGACAAGGTGAAAGATATGAGAGATGAAATAATGAAATTCCATGTCAGTTACCATGACATTGGTGAAAATTGAAATTAAGACACTTAGATGGCGGGACGCCTAGGTTGCTCAGCGGTTGAGCACCTCCTTTTGGCTCAGGGCGTGATCCTGGAGTCCCGGGATCGAGTCCTACATTGGGCTCCCTGCATGGAGCATGCTTCTCTCTCTGCCTGTCTCTGCATCTCTCTCTCTCTCTCTGTGTCTCTCATGAATAAGTAAATAAAATCTTAAAAAAAAAATAAAGACACTTAGACGGCTACCAAAACTGAATTACTGGATTGGTGATAAAGGCCTAATGAAAGTATTAGGATTTGTACCATTAGACCATATACATGGAAGAATTGATGAGATGCC
Organism: Canis lupus dingo; assembly: GCF_003254725.2. NCBI lineage: Eukaryota > Metazoa > Chordata > Mammalia > Carnivora > Canidae > Canis > Canis lupus. Next base: position 36,020,153 of record NC_064243.1, read on the forward strand.
CTTGGGAAGAAACCAATGGTTGTAACTGAGCTTGAGCAAATAAGCAAACCGAGTATTAAATACAGAACAAGCATGGTAAACTTCCATAATTCTCAGTCAACAATGAATTCATGCAAACTGGGTAGATTTCTTACAAAAACATCTCTCCTATGTTCATCAGATATTTCTGGTACCCATATAGGATACTTGGCTTATGAGAAGCTGTGTAATTATACAATTGTGAGTTACATTCTTGTGGTTTATACTTTCCATGGAGAGATTTGATAAAATAACTTGTTGGTGAGGTGTTTTCTTTGTGTATTTCATTCCTTAGTCTATCTGTGACTTCTCTGCTTTGTCAGTTCACAGAATCAAAAGCTCGAACTTGGTTCGAAGCATTTTGTTTCTTTTTGGTTTGTAAATAATACCTGATGTAATGTTACTACCATAAAATTCCCTTGGATTTTCAAGGGAGGTGGTTGAAAAGCTTGAGGATTCAGGTAGAGAAGTTGGTATGCTTTGTTCAGTGAATAGCTACCAAATTCATGAGTAAGTGCAATCATAAAATGTTTATAAATTGATTTCATCTAAATATGTTCCCTAGTGCCCTTTACTCCTTTGCTACTTGTTAGAACCAACCCTACGCAGCATGAACAAAGCCTAAATGCACCCCCCAGCTAAGGTTCTTTCGGCTCCCTCTGGATTACCTGAATATACCTCATCTCTGCTTTATGCATGCATATATGACAAAAATGATTAGGCAGCATTGAGTGGTGCATCATGACTCTGAAACCATAAACACAGACATTTTATAAAGCCAAGTCCTAAAACCGAAATGGGGGAAAATCCACTTCTGGCTGAAAAACTTTCTATTGACTCTAGCCGAGTAAACAATTTTCTTCTCAGACAGACAGTATTTCTGTAGCTGTATCACAGATATTACCGCCCAACAGTGGCCAGGAAATAGTTCATTTTCGTTGGCTCAAGCTTAAAATAAAAAACAACTAAAACCAAATATGGACTTCGAAAATTACTCTTTAAAATATATATATATAAGTGTTGGGTGTTTATTTAAAGAATTAATTTACATTTTTAAACTAATTTTGCATTTTTACATTTTTTTAACTGGCCTCCCTATTATTGCTCATCTTTTCAATTTGTGTTCCATGGTACTACAGAAATCGTTTCACTAAATCTGAGACACCCTATTTATTCCAGCATCAGTAATAAATACCCATTATTCTTAGCATGGCTTTCAGAAACATTTACAGATTTTCTGTTCATACGGTACCCCTCCAACATCTTCAGAGTCTGGATCTCTCTCTTGTTAAAGGACCAGGCTCTGTTAAGTATCCAGCACAGTGTCTCCACCTCAAATATGTCATCTGCTCCCTTGCCCCATTTTTTTTTTTTTTTTTTTTTTTTTGCATTTCTTCTCTATCCTCAGGAACAAACTTAAGGACTGTATTTTATGAGAAGTTTTATTGGCTTTAGTTGAAAATAATTTATCTTGGAAATTGGTAGTTTTGGCAACAATGGATTTGCACATGGCAGCAACAGCCTGGCAGTGTGCTGCTGCTCCCCAAGATCCTGGCCAGCTGTCACGTTGTTCCCAACACTGAGGTTGTCTCCTGTGTACTATCAAGAGTGTGCTGTTGTTTTTCTTATACACAGATCAACTTTGCGCATATGGTACCTGTATTTCTGCTTGCAGCCTCTGGTGTATAGCTTATGTCTGAGTAGATCACTGAGGATCAAGATTTGATCTACACAAAGGAGACACTTTACCAGCCTCAATGGCATTCTGGGAGGAAGTGGAGGGGTGGGATAGTCTGGGGTGGGGTTGATGTTGGCTTATCCCCAAGAGAAGGGCTGTTGGGTGCAGATGTGTTTTGCCAAGAGTATCACGTCTGAGTGGTGTCATTCTCACTGCAGAGACCAGAGATTTGTCTAGACTGATAGCTGGTACAGTAATTTGTCAGTTTACTCTCTATTTCTTCACATGGTTTCAAATAAAAGCCATATTTTGAATAATATTGTTAACCTTTATCTTTCTGTCTTTGGATTTGCAGCTCTATTTGGTTAGTTTGACTGTAAACATGACCATTTTATTGTTCTAACATACATATTGTATAAAATGTACCATATTAGCCATTTTTAAGTATACAATTTAGTGACACGAAATACATTGACAGTCTTGTGCAACTATCACCACTAGTGAGTTCCAGAATTTTTGTATCCTTTCAAACTGAAACTCTTACCCCTTAATAATTCTTCATTTCTATCCCACCTCAGCCTGGTAACCACCATTCTACTTTTATATCTATGAAATTGACTACTCTAAGCACCTAGTATAAGTGGAATCATGCAATGTTTGTCCTTTTATATCTGGACTATCTAATTTAGCATAATGTTTTCAAGGTTCATCCATGTTATAGCATGTATCAGAATTTCATTCCTTTTTTTATTTTTTTATTTTATTTTGTTTTTTTTTTTTTTTTTAAAGATTTTATTTATTTATTTATGAGAGACACAGACAGGGAGAGAGAGGCAGAGATACAGACAGAGGAGAAGCAGGCTCCATACAGGAAGCCCAACGTGGGACTCGATCCCGGGATTCCAGGATCATACCCTGGGCCAAAGGCAGGCGCCAAACCACTGAGCCACCCAGGGATCCCCCATTCCTTTTTTTAACCTCAAGTATAGAATATATTCATATTTATTTTGCATGTAGCCACTAGAGGGAAAAGGCTATTTTGAACCATTGTAGGGAAAAGGCTATTTTGAACCATTGTATTTGAACCATATGTATTTATATATATAAATTTATAAAGTTAAATACTTGTATAGTTTTAATAACAGGTATGCTATAAACTAATTTTGGTATCATATTGGTTGATTTTTTTTCTCTTTTTAAAAAATTGTGCATAGTATATATATCACACAATTTATCGTCTTAACCATTTTTAAATATATGGCTCAGTGATATTAAATACATTTACATTGTTTTGCAAGTATCACCTGCATCTGTCTCCAGAATTCTTTTCATCTTGTAGAACTGAAACTCTGTACCTATTAAATGATTGCCCTCCATTCCCCCTTTCCCCTAGACCCTGGCAATCACCATTCTACTCTCTGTCTCTATGATTTTTAGTACTCTAGGTACCTCATAAGTGGAATCATACAGTATTTGTATTTTTATGACTGGCTTATTTTGCTTATAGTGTCCTCAAGATTCATCCAGGTTGTCAGAATTTCCTTCCTTTTTGAGGGTAAATAATATTCCATTGTATATCTGTAATACATTTTGTTTATTTGTTTACTATTAATGTATACTTGGCTTGTTTCCACCTTTTGGCTATTGTGAATAATACTGCTATGAACTTGGGTGTACAGTAAGTCCCTACTTTCCATTCTTGTGGGTATTTATATATGCATGACTTTTTCATCTGATATGTTATTCATCTCCCAAAGCTCTTGTTCCAATTTATGTATCTTGTGAAATCGGTATGCATATAGCATTCTTTCATTATTTGTATTACTAGGAGGAGGTTGGTGGCCCTTTTCTTTGAAATGTGTACAGTGCTAGAAACTTCCATCTAAAATCATTGGTTCCTATCCCATAAGAATTCCACCAGAGCTCTAATCTTTAAAGCTGTGCTGAGCTGTTTAAATCATGTTTCTTTAGAACTTCCAACATTTTTAGCTTTTCTTTGAATTTTTCCCTGGTAGAGTTGCTTTGGGAAAGGCTCCCTCACTTATCCATCCATTGCTGTTTGAACTGGATTTTCTAGCTTACTAACTCATTATCTAAGTCGAGTCATCTAAATAGAGGACATAGAAATGTTCAGTTGGTTTTATTTTAGTTGGTGTGCTGAGATGGAGAATTCTTACTCTGTAATGGATCTGTGTTCCTACCCTGAGTGCTCTGAGATGTTATAGATTGGATAATTCACAACCTTCATCTCTTTGGGGACCATCAGCTATCTTATAGAGGAGCACAGCCTGCCTGGGAGATAGGAAGATCTGGGAGTAGAATTGGTTCAGCTAATCAGAACATTGGACATTCTACCTGTAATACATCGTGAATCTTTGGGCTGTATAAATAAGGCTCTGGGGATGCCTGGGTGGATCTGTGGTTGAGTGTCTGCCTTTGGTTCAGGTCGTGATCCCGGGGTCCTGGGATCGAGTCCCACATCAAGCTCTTCACCGGGAGCCTGCTTCTCTCTCTGCCTGTGTCTCTGTCTCTCACTTTGTGTCTCTCATGAATGAATGAATGAATAAAATCTGTAGTAAATAAATAAATAAGGCTCAGTACCTGTTAAATTTGATTGATTACCATGCATATGGAAAACTGGTGAATAAATATGTAGCTCTCTTTTTGAAGTTTTCTTTTATGCTGAGCATGGGCACCAGCAGCATTTACTTCTCTATTTTTGGAGAGATTTCCCTTTAACCATGAGATGTGAATCTTCATTGCTTATCTTTAATTTTAATGTGACATATGGGCAGAGTTGTTACATATTTACTTATTAATTTCTCCTACTTATTTTTCCAAAGGTATTACATATATTTAGTTAAAAAAAAGGTGGAAAGGATGTGTAGTGAGGCATTTTCTCCCAGGCAACAGCCACTGATGCTAGTTTTTTGTGTGTTCTAGAGATACTTGCTGTATTGCTTTTTTTGTCAAGTACAGCATATGTACAGAATGGTGTGTAAAGCATATACAGAAACTATAAAGAATCATAATGAAAACAAGCATTCAGGAAAAAGTTATTGCTGGTCTTTTGACGCTGTCTGCCTGTGTCTCCCTGGTGGACCTCTCTTCTCTTAAGAAGTAACCACTATTCTGACTATTGTGATAACCATTCTCTAACTTTGGCAAGGATGCAGGGACACTGAATTAGAACTGTCCTTGTTACATATAGTATCTAAATATAGAGACAAAGTCTTTTTAGCATGGATGAGTTGTTCATTGTGTTTTTTAACCACATTGCAGATACTTCCATGTGGTCACAGTGCTGCTCCTCCTCTGAGCTAAGACTGCTTCTCCCTTAGCCATAGCATGATTTAGATATTTGAAAGGCATTTCCACTTATAAGACCACTTTAAAATTTAATACATTCATGTTATTTTAGGCATGTTGCACACCTGCTCATGTAGAATGGTGATTTGGAAAATAGAAGACAATTATAAAATTTTAGAGCATTCAAAAATAGTGTTCTGATTGGAAATAGCTGCATTTATTTATTATGGGAAGGATTAACATTCAAAAGGAGAGCTCAGCCTTGTTAATGTTCATGATTTGCAGGGAGCTTGATACATAGCAGGTTATTACTGAATGTTTATTGACTAGTTCTGAATTGAACCCTCTGTCATATACATACTTAAGTCATTCTGCACACCACTCATTTTGTGCTGTGTTTGGTAGCTTGAAGATTTGGCTTGAGTTCAGTGTTTATCAACTTGACTACATGTCCTGTGTTCCAGTTGTCACCCCTCCTTGCCCCTTACTCACAATGAGCGTCCTAAAAAGACTTCGGGTGTCTTCTGAGCTGTGTGAGACAAGAAAGAGGAAAAGAAGATGTAATTATTATTATCATTGTATTATTTTGGTTTGGGTTTTTTCTCTCTTCCTTTTGTCCGTGTAGGTGTATTAGCAGTGATGTCCCCTGACTGGTTGAACTGAAGCAGGGGCTGTAGTATCCGTGCTGCAGTGGAAACTCTCAGTCCTGGTCTGTTGGCTGAACCTCATAACTGGCTCTGCTTCCTTGGATGAAAATGGAGCACAAGGTTTTGATACTGCTTTACTAGAAGCAAAACCAGCGTGTGTGTGTGTGTGTGTGTGTGTGTGTGTGTGTGTGTAACTATTGTTAAGATGTAATGGGACTGTGCCTCAGTAACATCCTGTCTGGAATTCACTCATTTCACCTGGCAAACTCCAGCTCTGCGGATCCTTGGAAATCATACCATAAACTTGTATTCCAAATGTTGAAGCAAAGAAAGGAAGCTTGTAAAGAAATTTCATTTTACAAAAGTTGTAAAATAGTCACAGTTTGCCATTCCTTAAATTCCGGAAATAACTGGGTAATGTGTGGGGACAAATAATTAAGGAAAAAAAAAGATTTTGTGATGGAAAGGAGGAGCAGGGAAAACGGAGAGGTTGGCACATGTATTGGAAAATCATGGTAATTTAGCAGGTAATCAAAGACATTGAGAGCAGTGCTTGTCATGATTTCAAAGGAGTGTAGACTATTTTCTCTCATTTCCTCTACTGTGGATGGATTCTCTTCCAGTTTCCCCCACCCACTTCTTGTTTGTGAGGGTTTTGGGCTCTTTTTTCCTTGTATATATAAATAAAACTTTTTGTTTTGTTTTATTTTAACTGATATTCCAGTGGGCTTTGGGAAGATAACATGTCTTCTGTTTCACCGTGGCATACTATTGCTCTGAAAAGAAAGAAAAGAAAAGAATTTAGAAGAAATGGAAGCTAAATTTTCCATGGTGAAGTAATGCTGAACTTTTCTTAGTAATCCTAGAGGATCAACATTCAGATGTTAAGGAAAAAGTCAGATTCTTTGGCTTCTGAGAGACTTGAGGAGGCCCCAGGGTCCATCAAAATGTAACAAAATTTATTAGAACATGCACCTCCATAAGCTGTCTGAGTACCCTGGGGGTCACCCAGCCTTCAGAGTATCTTGAGAGAGTTATAGTGAAAAACCCATTTACCCTTAACTCAGTCTTGTTTGAAAACAGCTTAAATTGTAGCTGCTCTAAAGAATATGAAAATGAATGAACTTGTTTTTCATTTATTTATTTGTTTGTTTGTTATTCATATTCTGTATTCTATTTGACAATTGTATCCAATAGTTAAATCTTTTCTGAATATACTGAAACTGAAAAAGAAATCAAGAATTGGGGCGCCTGGGTGGCTCTATTAGTTAAGCGTCTGCCTTCAGCTCAGGTCATGATCCTAGGGTCCTGGGAAGCCCCATGTCGGTTCCCTGCTCACAGAGTGCCTGCTTCTCTCTCTCCCTCTGCCACTCCCCCTGCTTGTGTTATCTCTCTCTCTCTCTCTCTATGTTAAATAAGTACAGTACTAAAAAAAAAAAGAAAAAAGAAAAAAAAGAAATCAAGAATTGAGAGACATTTGTGGCCATTTCTCAGAAAGAGAAGGACATCTCTCCAAATATCAGATCTAGGAAGTAATAGAAACTTGCAGGCAGATTAAGCTAGTTTTTTTTTTTTTTTTTTTTTTTTTTTTTTTTTTAAATTTTATTTATTTATGATAGTCACAGAGAGAGAGAGAGAAAGGCAGAGATACAGGCAGAGGGAGAAGCAGGCTCCATGCACCGGGAGCCTGACGTGGGATTCGATCCTGGGTCTCCAGGATCGCGCCCTGGGCCAAAGGCAGGCGCCAAACCGCTGCGCCACCCAGGGATCCCTTTTTTTTTTTTTTTTTTTTTTTTTTTTTTTAAAGTTTCTTTTTTTTTTTTTTTTTTTTTTTTTTAAATTTTATTTATAGATTAAGCTAGTTTTTTATCTGAACTGCCTTTTCCCTCAGAAATTCCAGAAATACGAGGAATGAGGTAATGGTAAACATGGCTCCCTTGTCCTCAGACCTTTAAGTGGTTTTTCATAATGACAGAGGTGTATAGTTTGGTAAAATGTTTTTAGTATTGAACCATGGAAATCCACCTCTCTTATGGCCACTAATATTTGGTGTTCCATATTTCTTTTCACTCTTAGATGACAGAGAACAGACCAGTGATTAATTTTCACAAGTGTTTGAGGTGTGTAAGAATACACATCATTTTATATTCTAAATGTTCACCTTTTTAAGGTTCTTACGTAATTAATACATAGTATAATTTAGTACTTGGCCAGTACTTTATTATATCTTTGCCATGAGGCATTTAACAGAATAAGTTGGAAGTATGTATTTATTATAATTCTTTGACCTTTCAGTCAGTGTATTTCTGAAGGAGTAAAGAAACTCGAGACATAACCTGCTGTTCTTCATTTTGGTCACAAAAATATTTTTTCCTGAGAAGTGTAGCATTGAATGTGTCTATTGTTTTATAATGAAGACATTATCTCAGAGAACGCACAATTTCTTTCAGATAGTTACCAGAGTAAACATCAAAAGGAAAAGCAGTACCATCTAAGGTGCTATACTCCATGAATATTGTTTAGAGTTCTGTTTGAGGAATTGACTGGATATTTTCAGTGATCTGTTAGGATAGTTTTCTTTTTCTCTCTTCCTTTCAGTATGATACATTCTTTCAAAATGATTTTATTTTATTCATTGAGAGAAATGACAAAATCTTATTTTGCAGTTTCTTAGAAGAGATTTCATCAGAACATGACAGTGTCATAATCTTAAGGGTGGTCAGTATAGTATGTACAAGGTACAAGGTTCTGGGGTTAGACGAGCTATGATAGACATTCTCTCTGCCTGTTGGTGTCCACCTGCACAGCTGGACAGAGGCTCAACCTGGCAGCTAGCTGAGGTTGCCCAAGAGAATTCCCATGGTCCAGCCAGGCAAACCATTGCACAGTGGTAGCCCAGTGTCCAGGCTGGAAGTGGAGCTCAAGCAGGACAAATAGGAACATGAGATTTATTGATGTGTAGTCTTTCCAGCAGTTGAGAACTCAGGAACTTAGAGTCCATAAATAGGGTAAATAGGTTAGAAAACTGGGGTTTAGAAAAAAATTGTAATAGCTAGGAGACCAAGAAGTATCTTGGGTTGTGAAATTTGGACACAGAAGCTCTGTTATCAGTTGGGAGCACTTCAGATACCTATCACTTTGAAATTGTCCTTTGGAGGAATCTGGTGGTCAGTTGGGGTTGCCATGTGGGTGACTTTTGGAAGACTTTGCACTAATTCTCCACAGATGCATGGCTGAGATGGTTTAGACTCTCGCTGCCCCTGCGAGTGTTGGCTCAGCAATAGGGTTTGTGAAGTTGAGATCAATGAAGACAATAGAGAAGGGTCTTGACTCATTAATATGTACCTTATTTATTTTAGTTTTAAAATAATTATTATTTTTTAAGATTTTATTTATTTATTCATGAGAGACACGGAGAGAGAGAGAGGCAGAGATACAGGCAGAGGGAGAAGCGGGCTCCATGAAAGAAGCCCAACATGGGACTTGATCCTGGGTCCCCAGGATCAGGCCCTGGACTGAAGGCGGCGCTAAACAGCTGAGCCACTCGGGCTGCCCTAAAATTATTTTTAAAAATTCTTTTATTGAGGTGTAATTGACATAGCATTATATTAGTTTTTTTAAAATATTTTATTTATTTATTCATGAGAGACACACAGAGAGAGAGAGAGAGAGAGAGAGAGAGAGAGAGAGACAGGCAGAGGGAGAAGCAGGCTCCATGCAGGGAGCCCGATGTGGGACTCGATCCTGGGTCTCCAAGATCAGGCCCTGGGCTGAAGGTGACGCTAAACCGCTGAGCCACCCGGGCTGCCTGCATTATATTAGTTTTGGTGTACAACAAGACAGTGAGATATTTGGATGTATTGGAAAATGATTGCCATGATAAATCTAGTTAGCAATCATCACCATACATAGTTACAGATTTTTTTTCTATGCTGAGAACTTCTAAGATTAATTCTCTTAGAGAATTTCAAATATGAAATACAATATTATTAACCCTAGTTGCCATGCTGTACATTGCCATGACTTATTTATTTTGTAACTAGAAGTCTTTACCTTTTGAATGCTTTCACCTATTTCATCCACCCCTAACCTCCTGCCTCTGGTGACCATCAATCAGTTCTCTGAGCTTGGTTTTTTGGTTTGCTTTTTTTTGGATTTTGAGGGGGTTTTGTTTTAGATTCTACATATAAATAAGGTTATATAGTTTTTGTCTTTCCCTGTCTTATTTAATATAATACTCTCAAAGACCATCTGTGTTGTAAATGGCAAGATACCATTCTTGTTTACAGCTGCATAATATTCCATCATGTATATATACCATGTCTTCCCTTTGTTTAGCTTGTAAGATTTTTAAAGTTTTATTTATTTATTTATTTATTTATTTATTTATTTATTTATTTATTTATTTATAGAGTGCAGCTGCACAAGTGGTGGGAGGGGAAGACAGAGAAGGAGAGAGAATCTCAAGCGGACTCTGTGCTCAGTGTGGAAGCCTGACATGGGGCTTGGTTTCACTACTGTGAGATCATGACTTGAACCAAAATGGAGAGTTGGATGCTTAACTGACTGAACCATCCAGATGCCCCTACCATGTTTTCTTTATCCATTCATCCACCAATGATACTTAGGCTATTTCCACGTTTTCGCTATCATGACTAATGCTGTAATGAACACTTATACCTTTTTATTTTAGTATTTTCATTTTGTTTGGATAAATAGCCAGGCATGGAATTGCTGGATCACATGGTACTTCTATTTTTTAATATTTTGAAGAACTTTCTTAATGCTTTTCACAGTGATTGTACCAATTTACATTCCCACTAACAAAACACAACAGTGCATTAAGAGTTACCTTTTCTCTGTATCCTCTTCAACACTTATTTCTTTTCGTTTGGGTAATAGCCATTCTAACAGGTATGAGTTGATGTTTCATTGTGGTTTTGCTTTGCATTTCCCTGATGATTCTTGATGTTGGCCATCTTTTTGTCTTTGGAGAAATGTCTATTTAGATCCTCTGCCTCATTTATAAAAATGATTGTTTGTGGGCAGCCCCGGTGGCTCAACGGTTTAGCGCTGCCTTCAGTCCAGGGTGTGATCCTGGAGACTGGGGATCGAGTCCCACATCGGGCTCCCTGCACGGAGCCTGCTTCTCCCTCTGCCTGTGTCTCTGCCTCTCTCTCTCTCTTTCTGTGTCTCTGATGAATAAATAAATAAAATCCTTAAAAAGAATGATTGTTTTCTTACTAAGTTGTATGAGTTCCTTATATATCCTGAATATTAACCTTTTACTAGATTTATGACTTGCAAATATTTTCTCCTATTCAATAGGTTACCTTTCATTTCATTGGTAGTGTGCTACATGGGAACTTTTTAGTTTGATGTAGTTTCATTTGTTTAGTTGTGCTTTTGTTGCCTTTGCTGGGGATGTCAAATCCAAAAAAATCACTGCCAAGAGCAGTGTCTAGGAGATTACTGCCTGTTTTCTTCTAGGAATTTTATGCTTTTGGGTCTTACTTTTAAGTCTTTAATCTGTTTGAAGTTAATTTTTGTGTATGGTGTATGATAGTAGTCCTATTTCATACTTTTGCATGTGCCTGTCCAATTTTCCCCATGCTACTTTTTGAAGAGACTGTCCTTTTGCCATTGTATTTTCCTGGCTTCTCTGTGATAAGTTAATTAATGTATGGGTTTGTTTCTGGGCTCTCCTTTCTGCTTCATTGATCTATATGCCTTTTTTTTTTTTTAATGCCAATACCATACTGTTTTTATTGCTTACCTTTGTAATGCAGTTTGAAATCAGGGAGTATGATGCCTCCAGCTTTGTTCTTTCCCAAAAGTATTTTCATAGTTTGGGATCTTCTGTAATTCTACACAAAATTTAGAATTATTTCTAAAAGGTTCTGCGAAAAGTTCCCTTAGAATTTTGATAGGGATTGCACTGAATCTGTAAATGCTTTGGGTAGTATTTTTTATTTGTTTTTTAGATTGTTGAATAGTTTCTTTGAAATGTAGTTCATATATACCATGTAACTTAACCCTTCTAAGTTGTACAATTTAGTGGTATTAAGTATATTCATACAGTTGTATAATCATTACCATAGTCTATTTTTAGAACATTTTCATCACCCCCAAAAGAGACTTCTTACCCCCTTGGCAGGCCATATTAATCCCCACATTCCCCCAGACCCTGTCAACCACAAAGTCTGCTTTCTGTTTCTGTAGATTTGCCATTCTGGGTATTTCATGTATATAGAATCATACAATCTGCAATCCTTTGCAATTGGCTTTTTTCACTTAGTATCATATCTTTAAGATTTGGCTATACTATAGCTTGTATTAGTGTTTCCTTTATTTTTATTGCTGAATAATATTCCATTGTATGATTATACCACATTTTATTTATCCATTCATCAGTTGATGGACATTTGGGTTATTTCCACTTTTGAGATATTATGAATAATGCTGCTATAAACATTGTGCACAAGTTGTTGTGTTGATATGTTTTCATTTCTTTTGAATATTCTACCTAGGAGTAGGATTGCTAGGCCTGTTAATGTGTTTTAAATTTTCTGTGTATATTTGGGAACTGAGTGAAATAGTTTGTGAATACAATCAGTAGTATAAAACCTCTAGTTATTCGTGGTTTCCATTAAAAAGCTTTATATTATATTTTATATAATATTTATAGATTTTATGTATATGTATTATATGTTTAATATATATTTTATACATATATGTATTTTGGTGCAATAATGTTTTCTGAGTTGAGAGACCTCTCAGTATTACCAGCTAGCCCCTCCTATTTATAGGTCAGGCTCCTATTTTTTCATTTTGTTCTCTAGTTATATTGCCATTCACTATCCTCTTTACTGTTTTGCATTTATTTATATTAGATTTTTTTATATTATAAAGTACTGCATGTTTCTTGTGAAAAATACATGAATATGGTAGCATATAAATACATAAAATGAAATATCTTCCCCACTATGATTCTCTACCTCCCAAGTACCCCAGCTCCGAACAGTTTCCTATGTAGCCTTCCTAGAAATTCTCATATATATACAAGCACTTATATTCACATATATATTTTTTAAAAGAAATGGTGTTATTCTGTACATTACATATGTTTCCACATCCTGCCTCCCCCCCATCTATAATTGACACTGGATAGTAATGTAACTAATTTCTGCTTTTCTGTTTGGTTTGGCAGCCAGGGAACTCTGCACTCATTTACAATTGCCAGGAGAACTGTACTCAAAATACTTGCCTATTTATAGCTCCAGTTTTCTGATTTAATTGGTCTCCTCCCTTAAAATATTTTTTTTTTTTTTTTTTTTTTTTGTGGGGGGTACGCCTGGGTGGCTCAGCGGTTGAGCGTCTGTCTTTGTCTCAGGGCGTGATCCTGGGGTTTCGGATCGAATCCCGCATCGGGCTCCCTGTTAGGAGCCTGCTTCTCCCTCTGCCTGTGTCTCTGCCTCTCTCCGTGTGTCTCTCATGAATAAATAAATGAAATCTTAAAAAAAATTTTTTTGTTTTATTATGGCTTCTATATGTCAGCCATTTAAACAATTTTAGTGAATAGGAGAATTGAATAATTATGATTAATAGGAGAGATATATTTGACCTTATGCACCAGATTTTGTTACATGCTACTTTGTATTATTTTAGTACCTTGGAAGCTGTAATTATCAAGGTGATATTTAAGAAATTGCTTTTTCAACGTAATAGTTGGTACTGAAGTACTTCAAAGGGTTACTGTAGTTCACAAACTCTGAAAAGCTTTTTATCTTACCAGAACACTATGAAAGAAAGACCCACTAATGATTTTCTAGTTGAAACATCTAAACGATTTTGAAATGCAGGTTAATTTTTTAAAGGCAGTGACCATTTCATCCTTAAGATAAGGTTTTGTGCATCTGTCATCATCCTTGTTGATGTAATTACACTGTTTTTATTCTTTGGTGTTGTATTTAAATAGAAAATATATTTTGTGTTGTTGTTGGTCTCTCAGTCTGCAGTGTTTTATTTTGAATGTAGTAAATATTGGTTTTATTACCCTTGGGACTGCTTATCTCTAAACACTAGGTCCTTCCCTTAAACATGGATTCACAGACGGTAAATCACTAGAATTTTTGTTCAACAGCGAAAGAAGTCACTTAGTACAGGCCTATCTTGTTTACCACTGTTTATATAATTTCTTAGTAGCACAGTATCCATTTGCTTAGCAAGGAGATTCTGGGACATATCTGTTTGGAAAATTAGATTAAAATTGATTTTCAATTCATTGGAATTACTAATTAGTGCTCCTGATTACTGGTGGTATTTAAAAAATTAATTTTGAAAGATGTGTGTCTTGTTTGTTTCCTTTTTTTTGGATGATAGAAGCCCACACATTAAATTATGGCTCTTGGTTGTGATCCTTTCAGAGAGCAATGAGGTAAATTAGCTAATCTGTCATTGTCAAGTAACTTTAGGGGTAGGATTCCAGTATTTAACTAAAAGAGCTAGAAGTTACTGTTACCGCTACTGTTCTTACATTCTTCCAGTTGCTCATGGTTAACTCAGGCAACTTTCTTTTTTGGTGTTTTCTGGATGGGTCAGAATAAGCTTTCTATACCATTCATTAAGTCATCATTTGTTTTACAAGCGTTTTGAAACAATTACTACTCACATTGTCTTGAAGTCAGTCACTTCCCGTTTGCTGTCAATATAATGCAGTCTAGCTTTTACTTCAACCACATGTTGCCATTGCCAGGATCATTGGTAACTTTACTGCTTTACCTCTTCCCAGGTTTCACCTGATTTTATCTTTTCTTTTAAAGAAAAGATATGGGGCAACCGGGTGGCTCAATGGTTGAGCACCTACCTTCGGCTCAGGTCATGATCCCGGGGTCCTAGGATCAAGTGTCCCATCAGGCTTCCTGTAGGGAGCCTGCTTCTCCCCCTGCCTATGTCTCTGCCTCTCTCTCTGTGTCTCTCAGGAATAAATAAATAAATAAATAAATAAATAAATAAATAAATAAACAAATAAATAAGAAAGATTTATTTATGTATTTGAGAGAGAGAGAGAATGAGCAAAAGGGGCAGAGGGAGATAGAATCTGAAGCCGACTCTGTGCTGAGTGTGGAGCTTCCCTCGAGGCTTCATCTCAAGACCCTGAGACCACAATCTCAGGTGAAACAAGAGTCAGAAGCTTAACCAACTGTACTACCTGGGTGCACCCTGATTTTATCTTTTGTACCATTTTAAACTGATGGTACTCTTCTTCATGTGTTCTCATCTCTTGGTGTATCATGTACTGTTTTTTTTTTTTAATATTTTACTTATTTACTCTAGAGAGTAAGCACGGAGGGAGAAAGAGAAGCAGACTCCCTGCTGAGCAAGGAGCCCAACTCGGGGCTCAACCCAGGACCCTAAGATCATGACCTGAGCCTAAGGCAAATGCTGAACTGACTGTGCCACCCAGGCACCTCTCACATACTCTTAATTAATTTTATTGCTGCAGTTGTCTATTCCTTCCCTCTTTATTCTTTATTGGCTTTCCTTTGTTCAGTACTTAAGTAGTTTTCCAGAGTTCTGTCCTCAAACCTCTTTTGTTTTCACTTGATGCATTCTTCCTGGGTTCTGTAACTTCTGTATTTTCTTGTGACTCTCAGGTCCAGTTGGTGATTTCACAGACCCATTAAATTCATATCCAGTTGTCTTACTGAATTACTTTGTTTGGTTAATCTTGCCCAGTTACCCAAGCCAGAAATTTGGGTACCATTCTTAAATACTTTCCATCACTCCCCGTATCTAATCAGATACCAAGTCCTATTGATGCTTATTTTTTTCTTACCTTATTGCTTCTACTGTCAGTATTTCTTGAATCATGAAGCCATATAAACAGGGTTGCTGCAGGATACTGCTATGGGAGTTTCTATGTGGAAGGGGTGGGGGATACTTAATCAATTTTCAAGATGTCAGGTTCAAAGAATGTGTCGCCATTATTGTGGCCAGAGGGATATACGCACTATCAGTGGGAGGAGAGAGGGGCTATTTTCAAGAAAGGCTCTGGCATGTGATAGAGACCATGTAGGCAACATTAAAATAAAACTATACAATCTAGCACCAGAAAGGAACATGGGAAAAATGGCTTGGTGAAAGAAAGCATTTTAGGGTATATAAAGCAAAACAAAACAGAAAACTGAGTGAGTCATGATAATTACATTGAAGTCGAGGAAGATTATCTTTTAAAACTGTGAAACTTTTCCTATAATATAAGAAGAAGTGGGAAAATGAGGCATATAAAAGTTCTTTTTATCTACTTTAATATAAAGAAGCAACTTTGGAACTGACATAGTGAAAAGCAGTTCTCCATTGTGTCAATGTTCACATAGAAATTGGAAAATACTTATCGATTATATTATAGATGGAATCATTATATTGATTATTACAATAAACATTGACAGTAATGTAGTGATGTTGAATCATTATATTAATTGAAATGTTTAAAGGTAGACTCTAGAGAACCTCTAAAAGCTACTCCAAACATAATATGTTGAGTGTATCTTTTCGTATAATACTAAAGAAACTCAGAAAGTTTATGATTCATTAAGCATGAAAATATTTGCAAGAATATACTACTGAATACACAGAATATAACCCCTTTTACTTCTGTTTTCTCAACAATTATCATAAGTAAAATTTATAAATTTTTTCTTTATTAAGATAATTAGCTTATAATTTCTTGAGAAATTGCCAGGAAAAAAAGTCTTATTAGTTGTTATGTCCCCAAGATCATATTGCAACATACAGATTTGAGTCAGGGAGATATATAACCATGAGTACAGTTTATATTTATTTGTTCAAAGCTCTGGTCTCATGAAAATTGCTATATAAATACTTATTTTAACAACTGTTGTTATTAGGGGTTTGTATGAAAGTCTGCCAACGTGGTCCCAATATTTATATCCTAGATCAAAATGTTTTGAATAGAGCTGATTCTCAACTGTGATCTTTATTGTTTTGAAATTCAAAATGTACTGGAGTTATTTTCATTTAATGTAATTGAAATGGTTTCTATTGCCAGGTTTTTTCCCTTTTTAGTTAAAGACCAGAAGTCCTTGGACAAAGAATATCTATTTTAGACTAATAAGTAAATAAAATGAAATAAGAGAACTTTTTTTCTTTTTCTGGAACTGAGGAATAAATAAAAGTTCTGCCCTTAAATGTTATTATCTTAGTGATCCTAACCCACTGTCACCAGTGATAATAACCCATTATTGAAATTATTCCTTGGCTCTCAGATAATTATAGATTCTGGATACCATGCTTATATTAAGTGATAGAGCAAAATGCTAATTTTAGAGTATGTGTTTGTCTTATGCTTTTAATCAGTTCAAATTGAGCACAACTCAGTTAAAAAAATACTGAAGATTTGAATAATATTTCCTGAATAAGGTAATTAATTTGTGATTGGTTGATTTTATGCTTTAGGTTCACAGAAATCTTATTGCTCAGGAATCTTGATACAGGCAGTGCAGGTGTTTACATGAATATAAAACTAGCAACTATATTTAGCTATAATTAAAATCTAGTATGGTATGTAAAACCTGTTTGTCTTTGACTGGAACTTTTTCCAAGTTAATGAGATCTCAAACAGGGCATAGAATGTATGTCCCTTTTTGAAATATGATGATATTAATTACTTTGTGTGTGTTAGCCCATTTTGACTCACTTAGGAAGCTGCAAAAGTATGGTCTGAACTTCTTCGTATTATGGCTAATTTTTCTTTAAATTTATACTACTTGTACAAATACTCTGTAATATGAGCCAGGAAATTTTATAGGTGTGGATTTAATTTGTAGTGTTGTCCATAGGGGTGGTATATATGTATAAAAGGAAATTTTATAGGTGTGGATTTAATTTGTAGTGTTGTCCGTAGAGGTGGTATATATGTATAAAAGAGGTGGTAAATATGTATGTCCATAGAGGTAGTATATATGTATATATGGTATATGTATATGTAGTGTTGTCCGTAGAGGTGGTATATATGTATATATGTCCGTAGAGGTGGTATATATGTATGTAGTTTCCTTTTTTGATGCCCTAGTCATATTTAGATACTCTTTCTAGTAATTTCTTTGTAACTTCCTGCTAATTCTACATCCTTCTCACTGTCATAAATTTCTTTTTTTAAGGCAGTTTTTTGTTTTTTAACCCTAATCATACCAAGAGGCAAAATTGATCTATTTTGAGTAATCAGAGAGGGATGTTTCTTAATTTCTGAGTTCTCTGCTTTGCTTTCCTCCCTTTCAGACAAGCTGTACTGCTTATGGCTTAATGCCAAGTGTTTTGTGCACCAGTGACAGAAGGGCAATTTAGAGATAAAATGTCACAAATCTACTCACCTCCTCCATCTTAAAGAACTCTATAACTTCCTATTCTCTTAGCTGGAAATGCTTTCTTTGTTTTGGAAAAAATAAAACAAACAAACAAACACTGATATACTCTGTCCAGCCCAGGAAGAAAGAGATGTTTTTCCAAGAGGACATTTTTAAAAATTCTGATTATAAGAACTAGAGGAATAATATGGGTATGATTTTATTATATGGATTTCCCTGAATAGATTATACTTATGTAGATTATGTGCAATGTATTATGGGATATGCTTCTTAAATAGATATTCTATAACCAGGAAAATTTTCACCTTGAGCCCGATTTAATACTTTTTGTGCTCCTTCTGGGTTTACATAGGCAAACTTTTAATTTTCCCAATGGAGTATGTCAGAACCCACAGCATTCTGTTGCATGCCCCCTTTCATTCAACATAATCATGTAGCTTTAGGGAAAATAATAGAAGATTGTCCTGGAAAGTTTACCGATGCATGGAAGAGAAGTAGGAGGCAAAAAGTTAAAGATACTGTGTCATCAAAGGCTCTTGTCTCCATCAGAGAATGATGGGGTCTGGGATGTAAAGTACATGAGTGATGACCAGTTTAGAGTTAGAGCAGATGTCATAGAAGAAGCATAGATAAGGATTTAAAGGTGGAAGTTTACATTTTGATTTATCAGAGGGGATTAGAAGATAATGTATTTTAAGGGAACTACAAATACCCAAAGTCTAGGTTAAGGTTCAAAATATTGTGTGTTGGTGAAATAGAAATGAAATGAGTTTAACTTTGTTTAGTGAGACAGTAAGTTGAATTGGATAGTTTTCATGGAAATATGCAAGTTTTTGTTTATTTTGTAAATAATTAGGTTTTGTTAAAATTTGTGTTAATTGTGCTTAAGTGATTCTATGTCTGGATCAAAAATATTATTGCATACTTCTGCATACATACACTCATGCTTTCTAAAATTGTGTACAGTTGAGTCCATGGTATTTATGGTTTGCTATATTTATTGTTTTGTGAATTATTTTCATCATCTTCCTAAAAAGGGCAAGATCACTGGGGAAGTTTACTTCATAATACTGTGTCACATATGACTTTATTTTTATATTTGCAAAGGATGGGTATATGTAAATAAAAGCATGGCTGCATAGGTACTTAAATCAGTCCGTATGTAGGAAAAGCAAAACCCTATGGAACTATGTACAAAACTCAGTAGTTACTAAGTAAATATTCCTAATCTTCATCTTTGTCAAATGACAGAACTATAACAATTTAGTAAAGGAGTTTGATATCCTTTATTCAAGGGAACACAGTCCATGGGCGGGAGGAGTACAGTGCTTCACAAGCAGTGGAGCACTATTCCAGGAGTATTTGGGGTAAAGAGTGAGTTTTATAGAACCTTAGAAAAGGCAAGGTGGATATAGGGCTTGCTTGGCTGAGAAGTGGGATTTCCTTATATGGCTAGAAAGTCTTATTTTCTAGGATAAGGGGAGCTAGCTAGAGCTGAGCTGGAAGATGGTGATTAGCGTGTGGTGGGTGTGCTTGACAGTGGGGTGTTTTGTCAATGCAGGCTGATTTTGGCTTAGATTTGTGACATGGGCTGGGCCACTAGGGCAGCCTCCATTTGGTAGGTCCTGATTCATAACAGATTACCTTTATCATCCTATTATGCCATTTTAAATGAACTCTAAAATTAGTACTGAAAAACTTTGACTAGTTGAAATGGCTTATATTTATATGTCACTTGGATCCAGAGATCCAAAATACAGAGTTTCATAGAAGTACAGTCATTTTCTAACTGAATTAGGCTTATATGTAGAATACTAGGGTATTTAAAATTAATGGTCTCTCATCTCAGTGACTGAGAATTTAAGAAAATATTTTATAACACGTAATATTATTTAGTTTTATAAACTGTTAATATCCTAATAGTAATCCAAGGAGCTATAGAAGTGAAGAGAAAATTATGATAGCTAGGTTTATGTATAATTATGTATTTGCTTATATGTTAGTCATACATTTATTTTTAAAGGCCTAATTTATATTTTTTCCTAGCAGTTTGTTTTTAGTTTTATTTTTTCATAGTGTTTTATTTAAAAAAAATTTTAATGTTCATAGCTTATCAGAGAAATTAACTTCATCTTAATTTCAGTATATAGTGCTAATGAATTTAAATCATGTTGGCATAGAATTAGCTAAAGGCCTGTGAGTATGTCCATGCCAGTTGTTAAATTGAATTCTTTTTTTTTTTTTTTAAGATTTTATTTATTTATTCATGAGAGACACAGAGTGAGAGCCAGAGACACAGGTAGAGGGAGAAGCAGGCTCCCTGCAGGGAGCCTGAGTGGGACTCCATTCCAGGACCCCAGGATCATGACCTGAGCCAAAGGCAGCCGCTCAACCACTGAGCCACCCAGGCATCCCTAAATTGAATTCTTCTCATGTGATTTCTTTTTTTGAGAATACTATAGTTTGTTTGTTTGTTTGTTTATTTATTTATTTATTTACTTATTTATTTATTAATATTATAGTTTAAAGAATTATTTTTTCTGTCCTAACCACAATAATAATAATTTTGTTTTTTTAATGTAATAGAATCATAGTCTACCTTTTTAAAAATAGTCATAGAACTTAGATACTGTTTAGTTCTATTTTGTTTTGAAAACGTACATAGATCTGGGCAGCCCCGGTTGCCCAGCGGTTTAGGCCCACCTTCAGCCCAGGGTGTGATCCTGGAGACCCGGGATCGAGTCCCATGTTGGGCTCCCTGCAGGGCGCCTGCTGCTCCTTCTGCCTGTGCCTGTTCTCTCTCTCTTCTCAATCTCTCTCTCTCTCTCTCTCTGTCTCTCATGAATAAATAAATAAAATCTTAAAAAAAAAGAAAATGTACATAGATGTAATGGCTGCAGAGACAGCTTCTGTATAAATGATGGAAATATGATCCACATAGTAGAATGGTGCTTGCAGTATGAATAAGGTCATTGATACAAGTCAGCAAGGTAATTTGAACTGAGCTCTTTGATTAATAAAAGGAGATAGAATCTTAAGGGTTAAAGAAAATACATAAAAATCTGAAAAAAGTAAAATAAAACGAGCCAGAGAAAGCAGCCTTGGTGTTGGTGATCAAGAAATCTCTGCATAACAGAGGGGCTGGGGCAGCCTAGGTTTGGGGAGACCTGCAGAAAGCTGTGTTGGGGATGGAGTGTTTAGAGCATGGTTCTGAGTGGCAGATTGTAGGAGATGCCAGAGTGATACTGACTGCTAGTAAGGTGGGGGGAAGGTAGAGGAAGGAGGGGGGGGAGGGGAAGCACATCTTTAAAAAAATTTATGTCAAAATGGTGTTCAGTGGTCCATCACATTGAATCAACACACCTCTATTGAAAACTTATTATTTAGCACACGCTGTGGTGGCACATTTCTCTTATTCTTTGAACTTGAAAACCTTTTCTTGTTGATCTTTGATATGGGTCACTGAACAGATTCTGTTTTACCTGATTAAATAAATGGTAACGAGACTTAGGTTGACTTCCTCTATTTTACTGGACTTACTTAATCGTTCACTTTGTCAAGCATCCACCCTTTCGACAAAATTAAGGAAATTAGTGGTTACAGTGTCGTGTAATTCTGTTTAGTTTGAAATGTTACTGAGGCATATATTTCCCTGCCTTTTTAACATTCATTTGTTAGAAATGTTATTCCTTAGGTGTATGATGAATCAACATTTCTTTTGCCTAAAGTCCAGTAAAATCAAAGCCTTACTTAATTTAAAATGTTATAAATCATATTCATGTTAATGTCTTTTCCTTAACATTTAATTGGAGACTTTTTCTCAGTTAGCTCACCAAAATGTTACAAGGTTCCTCTGTGGCTGTCTGGTATTTGAACAGAGAGGCAACTAATTAGAATAATAGAACAGCATAATTGTCATTCCTGCGTTTTATATGGGTTGTTTTAAAAAGAGATTTTTTTAAGGAAGCTGTACCAAAAATGTATTATATTAGTAAATACTAGGCCCATACTCTTCCTTAAGGCACTTTTTCACCTCATTATCCAGACACTCCTTTATTCTCTATCATAATACTAATCAAGAAATGGAATGTTTTCCTAAGTTAAGAAAACCTCTGATGCATAAAAATTCAAACTGCTAAAGCAAATAAATCAGGAGATGTCTTTTAATTTGAAAAAAAGTTCTACATTACAAAAGAATTTCCTGAAGATTACTTTAAATATACAGCTCCCTTACAGTGCTGAGCATCAAATCAAAGAATATTCTAAATTTTAAATGTGTTCTTTTATGGGCACACCTGTTCCTAATATTCCTATGTTAATGGTAACTATTTACATGTGTGTCCCAATGTGGTGGGTAAATGAAAACTGGTTTGTGAATTACTCATGTTTGGGTAATGTTAGAGAGAGATCAAGATGGTTAGTTCTACTCTTACTATATACTCTTTGTCCAGCCAACCTCTCATTCTCTTCCCATCCTAGGCCCAGAGAACAGGATGGGAGGGGAAGCAAAATCTCATTCTAAAGAAGCTCACTTCTTAGAAAAAAGGGAAACACTATGGGATTGACACTAATTTTTCTTTCTCCTACCCTAGTTCTTGATACCTTTAAAATTGAGATGATCTATTATTTGTCACCCAAGTAAACTGACATGTTTAATTGGATCCTTAAAGGCCATAGGTTTTATAACAGGCATTTCTGTGAATTGTGAGTCTACTCACATTTGTTCTTCATGAAATTAGGGAATGGTTTTCCACGTATTTCATAGATAGCTCACAATGTGAGCTCCTTCAAAGTAATACTTTTATGTCTTTTTTATGGCACCTGGTACTTGAACTGTTTAATAGATGCCCAAATAAAAGATTACATATATTGCAGTTGTTAGACGTTCTGAGGGACTTTATTGCTTAAATACCTGTTAAGAATGTAATCTTATTTATGGTAATATTATTACTGTTGGCTCAACAATCTTTAATAAACACTCACCATATGACAAAGATTTTGCTAATTATTTTACCTCTGATATTTCACTTTTCTCAATACAAATCTTTGTAGTTTGAGGTATTATTAAAATGCTTTCTATGTAAATAAGTGGATTTAAAACAGATTAGACTCTTGCCCAAGGTTAATGAGTTGACTCAAAACTTCCCACGTTATCAGTGACTCATTTTCTCTGTCACTGGCTCTTCCATGGTATAGAGTATTTAAAAACTACAGTCTTTCATTCATTCCTGTTACAGTGAAGATATTCAGATCATTCATTTTTTATTTTTCAGTTACAGTACACTTGTGAGGAGTCTAACCTGATGACCCATTCATCATTTGGGTGGAAAATTAACTGAGACCAGAAGGGAGAGACCTCAGGGGAAATAGATACAACTTTGAGATAAGCTCTGTTTTGTTTCAATGTTAAAATTTAACTTTTAATACCTTTGCAATATTTACTCAACTGTCCATGAAAAGATAAATCTTCTACCTCATTTCACAAGAGGGCAGCACTTTCTTTTAAAATTTAAAGTATGACTCTTAAAAAATACAGTCAAGTTAACTTTTTGTCAAGAAGTTAAGCTTGAGTGGTTTACAGAAGAAGGACTGGAATCTCTGGAAATTTATGAGTAAGAAAAGTATAAAATCTTTAGAGTAACTTGGGATCCTTTCAGAAAATGGAAAGATTAAAATAACTCCTAGAATTTTTTACCTGAAAGTTGAATTAGATTAACTACTTTGGTACCTTTGTAAATATATGTGTCTGCCAAGATCATGGCTTTTTCTTCAATTGTAAAATCACATTAAGGATGTGAAATTTTAATAAATTATGATTGTTTTATTCTTATTAATTAAAACTGTTGAACAGTGATTCTATGTTTAGAATTCTATAGGTTATTTGGGGGACAAATAAATTCAACTTTTTTTTCTTCTTCCTCTCAAAGAATCTACTCCCTATTGGGGTTGGAGGGAAGATAAAACAAATTGGCAAAACAGCCTGCAAGCAAAGCAAAGCAATATGTAAGAAAAGTATAGGATAACATGCAGCCTGATAGAGATGAGTGCTATGCATAGGAAATTCTTGAATTAAAGCTATGGTATAAAGCTTTGAACAGAAGATGGAAAGTGAATTGGACCTTGCTGACTGGATAAAATTTCAATGGATAGAAAAGAGGGAGGCTACTGGTTAAGAGATGAGAATCCCATCAATGGAGAAAAATTAGAGTGTATATTGGAGAAAGTTAGAAAAGCACATCCTTGAGAATGTTGTGAACAAATCATACCTGATATGTTTAGGGATGCCACTACCCATATGTGACTGTCTACATTAAAATTAAAATTAAATAATTAAAATTTAGTTACTCATTCACACTAGCTACATTTCAAGTATTCAGTAGCCATACCACTCCATTGGGCATCAAAGATAGAGAACATTTCTGTCATCACAGAAGGTTCTGTTAGATAGTGCTACATTACAGTTTAGATGTTTTTGGGTTGGGATATGGAGAAAAGAAAGAAAGAAAGAAAGAAAGAAAGAAAGAAAGAAAGAAAGAAAGAAAGAAGAAAGCAAGCAAGCTGATATGGTAGTATCAAAAACTTTTGGATTTTAAAGCTATGAGCAGGGAATGGGCTTCTATTTATTATTATTGCCTGCTTTCTATGGATCAAACACAGTTTGCCAGATATAAAGGATGTTTGAAAAAAGTCATGGTTATTAATTTATGTTTGAAATTAGCTGTTATGTACTAGTTTTATAGATGAAGCAGTAGAGGGGGAGATAAAATAAGTGACTTTTTGATTGAAGTAGTGTTTGAAGAGAATGTAGTTTGGTTTGTCATGCCAAATGATAACAGAAGAGAATTTGAGGAAAGAGCATCAAGAAATCAATTGCTTGAATCAATTCTGTTAGGAGGTAAGTGACAACTGCAGCAAGAGGGTATCAAACAATGTTAAGACATTCTGATATTTAAATAGTTGGTCATTGAAGTATATTGGTGATTTCAAGTTTGTGAAGTCTCAACATTTTATGAGCTTACTTAGAGATTGTATGTATAACTTTGATTCAGTAATACAATGACTATTTTTTGGTTATCTACTACATGTCGGGGAGTTGTAACCTCTGGGGGGTACATTAGGGAAAAACTATTTCAGGAACCACCTCACTAATATAATGGATATTTTATTACTTAATATTGCTTTTTAATAATTAGCAATCTGTGATGAACTTTTTAATAATTTGTGTATATTTGTTTTTAAAATTTTTTTGCTCGGGATCCCTTGGTGGCTCAGCAGTTCAGCGCCTGCCTTTGGCCCAGGGAGTGATCCTGGAGTCCTGGGATCGAGTCCCGCATCGGGCTCCTGGCATGGAGCCTGCTACTCCCTCTGCCTGTGTCTCTGCCTCTTTCTCTATCTCTCTATGTCTATCATGAATAAATAAATAAAATCTTAAAAAATGATTTTGTTCCTCATAATAGCTGATGTTAACACTTAACAAGTATGAACATTTTAGTGAAAATATACAGGAATATTAAGAAAACATACATATGCTTCTTAAAATAATCTATTGTATAATATATTTTTCAAAGTTTTTATTAATTTAGGGGGAATATATGAAAACATTCCTGGTAATGGATAGAATTGTATTAAAGTCTCAGCTGTGCTATAATTAAAATTATCCAACTATCATTGAATTTTTGTTGAAACTAATGATCAATCAACTATATAGTGCTGGTGAATGTCTTTCTTGATAAGAGTATGTGAGTGTTTAAGTATGAGAGCTTCATTTTACAAAGAAAAATCAAAATCTAGACAGGGGTTCAAGTATCTTTTTCTGGGTCAAGCAGGCTAGATAAGTGTTACTACAGATCAAATCACAAGCCGGATCTCTTGACTTTAAGAGTATTATTGTTTCTTATTTATCCTATGAAAGATATATTATACTAGGGCTGGGATGTAGTAATATAAATAAGCAACCTAGTTCATATGTAACATTTGAACATATGTAACCATAAAATGGTTCTATTTTAGACTATTATAGTATTTTTTTTTAATTTTAATTTAATTTAATTTAATTTATGATAGTCACACAAAGAGAGAGAGAGAGAGGCAGAGACACAGGCAGAGGGAGAAGCAGGCTCCATGCACCGGGAGCCCGATGTGGGATTCGATCCTGGGTCTCCAGGATCACGCCCTGGGCCAAAGGCAGGCGCCAAACCGCTGCGCCACTCAGGGATCCCTAGACTATTATAGTAGTAGTATGATATGATTCATAATTTCTAGTGAGAAAGTTATGTTCTAATGATATGTTGTCATTCTGAGCCATAATCATTTTTATAAGAATATGCGGTGTTGACTGAAAGGTAATTAAGAGACAGTTAAAAAAAATATGCCCAGCTAAGAAGGAACAAACAATGGCTGTAGGAGTGGGAATAGAGGTGGAGTGGGATGAATCAAAGAATGTTGAACTCTCTCAAAATATCTTGTAGTTATGTTTAGATTGCATTTAAGTTTTATAAATTTGTTTAATATTTTCCAGTGTTGTGCAATATTTGTAGCATCCTTAATAACATGGATCATGTTTTGAATCTACTAATTAATGGCAAACTTTAGACTTAGGAGTGTATACTTGGTTTTTGAACATTACCAACAGTCATTCTAGTAACCAATAAATCTAGTCATCAAGATGGGTATTAGAAGTTTGGTAAAGGAGGAATTAGAACTGAAAAATGAAATCAATTTTATTATATGGCTCTCATTAATTGTAAAGGTATTTCTGACATGATATTTTAAAAAAATATTTGTGCAATAGCAACATCATTTGGGTATTTGTTTAGCTTTTTGAGCTTACGATTTTGATGCCAGTACCTGCTCTATAAGCATAAATATCAATTCAATATTGTGCATTTAATGGCTCTATTACATTACATTGTAATCATCCCATATTTTTATTTTAAAATTTTGGATTTATTTATTTCAATTCAATTAATTAACATATAGTGTATTACTAGTTTCAGAGGTAGAGTTCAGTGATTCATCAGTTGCATATAACAGTGCTCATTACATGCAAATTCTGAATTTGAATTGTGCTTTACATTCCTTGGTTTGGCAAATTTAAAGTAAGCTAGAGATTATAAACGCCCCTCTCTTACTTGATTTAGTCCTAAAGAATAATGTGCCTGACCTCGGTGTCTGATGGCTGCTTCACTGGTAGTGGCATATCTCCTTCAGTATTATGTTAAATTCGTTGATAGTTGGATAATTTTAATTATAGCACAACTGAGACTTTAATACAAGTGAAGCATACCTTCTCCAGACATAAGAAGCAGCCCTGCAGCTAGTATTTTCTTGTAGCTTCTGTAACTTGTTACATGAACAAAATTGTAACTGTTGTGTACCATCTCTATAGCCAGTAGTAAACCCTGGCTCTCACTTTGCAGTTCCCTTGGTTGGATTACATAACTCAACTTGAAAGATGAAAGGAGGCTTCAGTTGCCTTGAACAAGACAGGCTAGATATTCTTTTGTGGGTATAGGTCAATTGATTTTATGAACATTCCAAAAAATTATATACCATAGAATATCAAGTATTAGATAACAGAGATAGATACCAGTTTCATTGGAAAGAGAACAGTTTGAATTATAAACGCCTATTTAGACACAAAGTTATCATTTAAGTAAATTGGAGTTACTGGTTATTGAGTAACTTACAAGAACAAAAAGGCTTTGTTTCCCCCTTTGAAAAGTTTACCATTGACCAGCCCACTGCTGTTGAAGGCTTATTTCTATTAAGGGCTGATTGGCTAGAATATCAGACCATCTGGCACCTCGAAACTTCTGAAACTTTCAGAGGCAAAAATGATGGTCTCTGATGGCATTTACTTTCAAATCTAATTATGCCATTAAAGTAGATACTTACTTGGAAAGACAAATGTGTTTTAGTTGGGAATTTCTAGTTTATTTGATTTAATTTTGTGTGGGAAAAGGATCATGTGCTTGTGGTAAAATTTTTACACACTATAAAGACTGTAAGTGTCTATTCAGGACCCTCAGATCTCCAGTCTCACTCAGAGGTGACTGTCATTGCTATCCTCTTAACACATCTTTCCAGAGATATTATCTGTATTTCATATAACATACTTTTTTGTGTGTGTTATACATAACACTTAATGTATACCCCCCTCTTTGGGTATATATATATATATATATATATATATATATATCCTATAATACATACCTATATATTGGGTATTATTTCTTATGAGCACATAGAAGCCATCTCCCTCTTTTCCATAGTGGCATAGCATTCTGTTGTGGGAAATCTGCCATAATTTATTTACATAGTTGTCTACTGATGGACATTTGGATTGTTTCCAGCTTTTTGCTGTATCAGACAGGACTTACTGAGCATCCTTTTACAACTATGTCTTTCCACGTTTGCAAATTAGATTCCTAAGGACAGAATTTCTGACTCACAGGTTATATACGTTTTAATGTTTGATGAATATTGCTAAATTATCCCCTACCCCCAATTTGACAGATTTTGAAAAATCAATTCTGCTGCTTCTGATACTCTCCAGGAAATGTAATGGCTCAACTTAATTCTGTCAAACATGAGAATTTTTCTTTTTTTTTTAATTTTTATTTATTATTTATGATAGTCACAGAGAGAGAGAGAGAGAGAGAGAGAGAGAGAGGCAGAGACACAGGCAGAGGGAGAAGCAGGCTCCATGCACCGGGAGCCCAACGTGGGATTCGATCCCGGGTCTCCAGGATCGCGCCCTGGGCCAAAGGCAGGCGCTAAACCGCTGCGCCACCCAGGGATCCCGAGAATTTTTCATTTTGTGATCAGCCTATTGATTTTATTATGAGCTGTGTACTACATTGTCTGGACTCACTGTCGATCCAGTGCTTTATTGAAAATTTTTGGGGAGTAAACAAAGACATCATGTAGAACTCATAATATAGGACTCAGAGTAAACATATGAAGGAAGTGATATAAAAGTGCGGAAAGGAAATACAAGTAAAGATACTCAGAAAAAAAGGATGATGATAGTCTGTGTCTTTTGGAGGAGCCATATTTGCAGGTATAAGTGGCTTAAGGGGTAAATGCGTTAACTGGTTACCGGTGAGACTGGTGCAGGTGAATTGTGATAACGGAGTCAAAGAAATTATGCGGTATGATTTTGCAAAGAATTCCAGAATGGATGCTAAGCAGGGAGATGGCAGGAGCGTGGAACAGAATTGAAGCAGGAACTATTCCCCATATGGATTGGCCTACAGGCATCAGTAAAGCTCCTCTGCTTAGTATGATCCATAGAATCATAGCAGGTCTCACTGGGTCAGTTTGAACTTCCTCTGGGTTCACTTAATGTATAGCTCCTTCAATATATGCCAGGGACAGTGCCCTCCTGGGAAGAGTATCTGTTTCTTTACTTGTGACTAAAAGCAGTACCTACAATTTTGTTTTATCTTGACAAGTTCACTGTTACTGTTAAAATTTGTATTTTAATTTCGGCTTTAATTTTCTAAATCTGGAGAGCTGCAGAAAATTACAAAGGCTTTCACAAAACCTTCAGAAAAACCTGTAAGAACTTTCTCCAAAGCCCTCTGTGATTTAGTTGTATGTCCCACAGGCTTCTGCTGTCAATAGACATCTGGAATTATGAGGCTTGGCTGCCTGGGATGATTTCACTCTTGTCTGATACTGCATTTTTTTTTGAGGAAGGATATGGTTTTGAAACATTAACTTGTCTTGGCATTATTTTTAGTCACCTAATAAAGTGGTCTCTGAATCATTAAATATTTAGAAGTTTGCTGAAGTCTGACCCCTGCACCTGGTTGGCTAATTCAGAAGCACATCAGCTGGCATTTCTCTTCCCCACCCATCGACTCCCCTTAAAAAGAAAAAGTTCTGTGTGCCTTTTAAAATGTCTTGTAGAATCTTCTGGCTGTAGGTTATGGAAATTAGAAAAGTATTGAATCTTTTTCCTATGAAGTGTAATTTTTATTTTCCAACTGCCACCTGTATAATTATCAGAATAGATGACACTATTGAACAGATGAACGTTAAAAATAATTCTTTGTGTACAAAGCGTATTGCTTGAACTTTCTGGGATAAAAGGAGAGTTCCGCCTTTCATCAGGGGGCTCGGGCCTCTATTTTAGATTGAACCTCCTGCCCTTTAGGGCTGTATATTACTTTAAATGGCTACCAGCTGACAGACTTGGTTGCTGGCTGATGTTAACTAGAGAGCTGTAATGTGTTGAGTAGACTCCTCTTCATAGAACTGCAGCAGAGCAGGAATTGAAATCTCAGATCATGATTAGGCCTTGAAGCTATTTTATTTTTGAATTATAAACCCTGAGTTAGAAGGGTTAGAAAAAGGAGAATTGTGTATATTCTTTTCAAAGGCATTATAATCTGGATCTTTCCTTAAGTCCAAATGGGTTTATAACAAGTACATTTTTTGTACCCATTCTTGAAGCTCTTCGATTTGAATGAAGCCATGATGTACTGATTTATTTATAATCACCTATTGACCTCCATATGCTTCACTTTAGAGGTTCCCAAGAAGCTTTTTTTTTCTTCTCTTTTCTTTTCTTTTCTTTCCTTTTCTTTTTGTTCTTTATATTGACCAATGTAAAAAGAAACCTGTTAGGCATTGCATAGAAAACATACTTTATATATCATTAAATATATAAAATATATAAAGAGTTTTTAAAGCTCTGAATTCTGTGTATAGACTACTATATGAGTAAGACATAAATTGCTTTTCACCAAAACATTTAGGCTGCTCCTTTTGCTTATATTTGAACCCTAGAGGATGTTTTATTGCCTTGATGAAGTGGCTAAATAAGTCATCTTTTAATAAATTAAATGAAATATAGTTTTTTAGACATAAAAAGTTTTTAGCCTAGCTTTTGAAAGTTTTTGCCAAAACCATATATACATTTAGCCCTTTTCATATTGGCAGTGGAATGTGGTTTTTATTAAGTAATTTAGATTTAGATTTTATTGATTCCATTATTGAATTTTTCTTTGCTTCTCTCTGGTTCTATAACTTTTACTTCCTCATGGAATCATGTGTCCATGTTTGAGACATGGCTTATTTAGCTGGAGAATCATGCATATTCAGTGTTGATCTGTTATAGGGATTGGCAGTATTATGTTTTTTTCACCTCTTGAGGATTAGTGCACAATTTATTTGCACACTAGTTTAGACTGGCAAAATGTCAACTACTTCAAATTTCATCATCCAATTTATTAAGTCTCTCTGGTGATGTACTGCTTTCACCAGAGGCCTCTTATTTTTTGTGTTAATGATTGCAGGATTATAAGAGATAATGTATCAAAGAGGTGCTTGGTAAAAATAGAAATGGCTACGGAGATGTAAGGTGTATTACCAAGATGATATTTTGTATACAGAGTTTAAACTGAGAAAGTGTTTTTATTTATAGATATCAAACAAATAACATAGTAAAATGTGCTTACAGTTATACAAGCAATTAACTTTTTTTTTTTTTTAAAGATTTTATTTATTTATTCATGATAGTCACAGAGAGAGAGAGAGGCAGAGACACAGGCAGAGGGAGAAGCAGGCTCCATGCAGGGAGCCCGATGTGGGACTCGATCCAGGGTCTCCAGGATCATGCCCTGGGCCAAAGGCAGGCACCAAACCGCTGCGCCACCCAGGGATCCCTCAAGCAATTAACTTTTATATTTTACAAGTCTCATTCTAATGTGCCAGTTATCAAAGAGCATAGTACTTCTGACTAATATATTAAAATTTAGCTATTTTAATTTTATAGAATATTTTGGATTTTACATAAATAATTTGTCTTTCAAACTTTACATTTTTAATGTAAATTACATGTCAAAAATAATATTTTAGTTGCTTTTCAGTGTTTTAGGGAGAGTATAATTACCCCATTATTAAAATTAGGTGAGAATTAACATTTTTTTTTTCCCCTTTGGAATGATTCCATATGGATCCACTGAGTATATTTTCCCCTTTTCCTTCTAAAAAGGATGTCATCATAGCTAAGTTTGTCCATATCTTAGTTTTTGGCATTTTATAACTGTAACTCAGGAGCTTTATTCAAGTATTTGTCTGACAGAGGATGTCCGTTCTGAGAATGGGTGTCAAGCATTTGCAAAGACAGTCAGAGAAACTAGTAGTTGTTACAAAGATTGACTTGACTTCTGAACACTCCACTTTAGAATTCCGGGTGGGAACATACTCTTCCCCTCTTTATTTATCCTGTGTTTGTCTCTTCTAGGACACAGGTACCTATCATGCTTCTGGGAAGATTCCCTAATATGCAGGATCATGTTGCTTTTCCATCATAGATTAGCCTTGTCTAAAGGTAGAGGATACTTGGAGCTCTAATAATAACAATCATACTTGCTCTGGTCTAAGAGCCCTTTTAAACATAAGACTCTACTTTAGAGAAAGACTCTGTTGTTCCACAGAGTTTTTATTTAATTCATTCTTCTGATATGTGCATGAGGGATTGCGTGTTTGCACGTGTCTCTGATCACAATCATCCAGCACCCTGGGTGGTAGTTGGAAGTTTGCCCAGCTGAGAAAGATTGTTCTTTTTTGCTCTCTCCTTTATTTATTTATTTTTTGTGGCGGTGGTGCTGCTGCTGGTGGTGTTGGTGCTGGGGCTGGTGGTTCCTTTTGTTTTGTATTTATGTAAAAAGTTTATTTGTTGCTGCTGAAAGATCTCAGCATGTGGCCCCAGAGCCCTCACAGATCAGGGTCATCTTGGTCAGTTTCTGATGATTGGTCTTCAAGCTGATGTCAGTGCTTTTTGATACAAACTTCACAGATTAATTTTGCTTATAAATTTCTGCATAATCACTAATTTACCATACTTGTTTTTGAAATTAATCATGTGTGTGTGTATAAATCTGAATTGGGCACTTTGAGGTGAAATACATTCTGCTAGAAATCTCATAAAGCCATTTTCCCCCAGAGACATGTTGGTTTTATGAATAAACGATGAAAATATTTTAAAAGCTTGTTAAATTTTGTGTAGATCCGCATATGTAAAACACATGCTATTGAAATACTGATATGAAAATAAGCTGGGAATGAAATGGAAAGAAAAGTGGTTTGCAAATCCAAAAAATAATAACCATATTGTATATTGTTCCCTGATAGGTATTTTTTTTCTGTTGTTAATGGAATCGCTTTCTCCATGTGATTGAGTGCTAACAATTTTGATATTTAACTAACTTAAGTAGCCTTTTAGAAGATATGTATTCTAATTTCAGGGTTTTTTTTTCCTTTGCTCTCTGCCCCATGCAAAAAGTAAACTTAGTTATATTAAGATTAATACCATTCTGTGTGTGATCGTGTCACCTTTAAGAGCATTATATATTTATGAAAATTTCTACACACAGCTAGAGAAGTATGTTTCATATGGACATATCTGTCAGACTTTTATTGGCCTACTAAATAGCTATGTAACGCAAAAGCAAAACCACATTTTTGCCTTGGAATGATGTCCATAACATCAGTGCCGAGAATATATCATTTGGATTGAACTTTTCCCTTTAAAGCAATTACACTTAAAAGTTCGTGGAAGTGTTTCTGTGAGTGGCAGTAATAATATAACATCAAAATTTAATATTAAAAAGTAACTGGCTCTTACGTTTTGGGTATTTTCACTTAAGTTTTATTTCAGAAATAAGCAGATGTTCCACATGAAAAGAGCCTGACTGTGTTTTCATTGTATCAGTGAGATAAACTTTCCTTTAAAGTTCTTTTCCCCATCACTTTACCAATAAAACCTTTTTAGAAATAGTACAACCAATCACACACATTTTTCTTGGTGTTTTGTGCTGTTTGCACACACACACACACCCTTTGATTTTTATGGGTGGGCTCCGAAGCGGAGCATGCATCCCACCATCTATTCTGGACTGAGAGCATCTGAGAGATACCGCATGGCAGTTTGGGGAAGGGAGGCCTCCAGGAAGTGGGAGTGAGCTTCACTTCGAACTGCGTGAAGGGTGGTGGAAGGGAGGATGCTGATTAAAATAATAAACAACTGCTGGAAAGAGAAGGGGATTACCACACTCCTGTCAGATCAGCGAGGGGAGCAGGGGAGCAGGGGAGCCGCCTCCCGCCGCCCTCCCGGGCCTGCAGACCCTGCAGAGGGGCCCGTGAGCTCTGCCGCTGGAACTTTTCTCCGGACTGAACAGCTAGAACAACTTTCCAAACTACTTAGTTCTGTTGCACTGACAGCATCCCTTAGGCAGAGCCTGACCTAGGGAAATGGAGTGAAACTAGCTTGGTGGTTGCCATAGCGACGCCGGCTGCGGTGTCTGGGAGAGCAAGCCGTGGCCTCTTGTCCCGTGTTTGGGTGTTTCTTCAGACGAGAAGAGTACACTCCTTGCTGTTCGGACTACTACACAAGCCATGCTCTTTGCAAACTGGCTTCTTACCCAGGATTTTGTTTTCCTCCTTTTTCTTTCTGAAACCAGTCTGAATGGAGGAAGTTGGTAATACTTGGCCTTTTTTTTTTCCCTTCTTTTCTTTCTTTCTTTTTTTTTTTTTTTTGCCTTCTCTCATGCAAGTTTCCAGGATATAGCTTCTTTTTTGCTCTGTGTAATTGAGACCAAACTCTTAAGCTTGGGGCTCAGGAGAAAACAGTTGTGGGCTGCAGGTCATTAGTGAGGTGAGCAGGAGGGAATCCTGGACTTCCCAGAGCAACAGGAGACCATGCCAGCCTCGTGGAACACAGCTACCTGGAATTATAGAAGCAGGTCTATTCCTTGCGAACCCCGAAGTCCATGAGAAGACGGACCCACGGTGGGGTGGCTAACATGTCCCCGCGCAAATGCTGCTGCTCATGGACCATAGCTCAAAGGCAAGGCTTGTCAAGGATTTTACAAAGGATTTTAAAGTATAGCCAGAAAAGATACGGATTTTAGAAGTTAAAAGCTGTTATCTGAAGGAAGTTCGCTGGAAAGATGTAGGCTTCAAGGGCTACTGGACGATGATTGGTTTGAACTTCAGCTTACGGGAATTGCTGACAAAATTTGAAAAGGTATGCAGAAAGTGGACTTCATGAATGTACTTTTTTCCCCCTTCCTTGTCTGTTTTTTTTTTTTTAACTGTGCATTTACATGGCAGATCTTCTCTTGACTCTTTGATTATTTAATTCCTAAGGCATATTTGATTTGATATCCTCTTTTACCTTTTTTTTTTTTTCCCCAACTAAAGAGCAAATTCGCAATTCTTTCCTTTGGTCAGGAGGGCTTCTCATGATGCCTGTCAGTGTTAGAATTCCACATCAGAAGTGATCCTTTGTACTCAAGTCGACTGGTAATTTAATTGAAAGTTATTTTGGAAAGAAAAAAAAAAAAACAGCAACAACACTGGGTTTTCATGCCAAAGTCTGACTTCATCAGGCATGGGTTCTGTTTTCCATAGCCCATCAGGCTTCTCTCCCTGCAGTCGGAGGAGCTCTGCCTTTCCCAGCCTGCTTTCTGAAGATTCAGTTCTGAGTAGGAAGAAGATGCCTCCCAGTGACAAGGGCACATCCGATCTTAAACATTTTCTTTTCATTTATGAGTGTCTTGTTTTATATGTGGAGTGCTTGCATGCACTGTGAAGCTTTAACGCTTGGATCATTAATTTTGCACTTAGTTCTTTTTTTCCATAGGAAAGTTCTTGGCACACTCTAGGATTGAGCCCAGCCTGCCAAAGCTACCTTACATTTATAGTTAAACAAAACAGAAAACCTCAACGTGCTGCTTATGGGCTCCTGCCCTTCCCTAGCCTTTGGATGCCAAGCACTTATCTTCTTTCAACTTCCAGTCTTTAAAGAAAAAGAAAGAAGTGAAGTAATTGCACTGTGTGCATAAATCAATTATCAGTTGTTAAAGTTGTGCTCGGTGGCTTCACCGTGAAAACCCTGTGGTTCGTTACAAGTAAGCAAGACTGTATTGAGTCATTAAAGGAATAATGGGCTTTTTCTTACGAAACTACAATTGCCAGAGGAAAAAGGCATAAAACCATGTCATCTGAAAAATTTAGAAGTTTTTCCAGAACAATTCCACTTATTGCTTCCCTCCTGGTGATAGAAACAGTATAGTGGGAAGAGTATGGATAAAGAAGAATGTAGCTTCTTCTGGCTGGAAGCTCCCCCCTCCCCCATCTCTCCTGCACCCCAACTGTAGTAATAAGGATTGTAACACAGGACGCACTTTGATCTCTCACTTTAATATGTTGTTAAGCACCTAAATTCCTTAGAGTGGGGATGGTTCCCACTTGGTCACCATTTAAAAGGGGCAGAGGAGGCAGAGAATATCTTTTTTATGGCATCTGGGAACAGCAGGTGACAAACTTTATGACCATCAAGAGATCTGTTAGCTTGGTTTGTATAGATTTGTCTGTTTCTTCCTAAAAAGGTATAGGGCATATGTTGCATGAATAATTCATTACTTAGACCCCCTAAGAGGCAGTAATTGTGGGCAATAGCTGGACTTTTGTATTGTAATTGCTGCTATTAGTCTTAAAAGCCTAGGTCAGATACCAGAGGTTATTAACCTGCCCGGTCTTCTGGCCATTTTATTGGCAGTTACAAGTTCTGGTCATATTAATATATTTCCTCTTTTAACTCCCAGACCTTACTATCTGCCTATTTCTTATTCTTACTTTAGTAGTTGAATTGACAGTAAAAGAAGTCTGCTGGCTTATTCCTATCAAAGGCTTGATTTGAGATTTTTTTTTTTTGAGACAGAGGCAAATTCAAAGAAACAATCCTGTTGCCATTCACAATCTGAAGTTCTCCGTATATGTTTATGTTTTAGAGACGCTTTTATAAAAATCTGTTTGAGAGTTACTCTCTTTGCCATATTTCTTTTGTAGGAAGTTGTACATGAATATATTTTTTCTCCACGTCAGGTATTTTTTTAAAAATCCTTTGTGTATTTTCACAAAAGCTGTCCCATATAGTATAGCCTTTGCTACATTGATTCATTGCCAGGAAAACTGGTGTTATGGAAAGGTGCCACTACCTCACACTTCTCAAATACAACTGCCTACCTTCCCCCAGCTCTGAAAGCAATAATGCCATTTTTAAGCAAGGACCAAGGCCTTCTGCTGTAATGCAAAAGCCATATGATACCTTCAGAAGCTGAATAACAGATTTTTCCTTAGTTCTTTTACTTTCAGTTCCCTTAGACCCGTCTTTTCCTCAGTATTAGTGATCTGCTTCTTGAGAGAATACTGACCATAGTGATTTAACACTTCTCATGTCAGTAGTTGAAATTCTGCAGTCTGAGATTTAGGTTGTCATAGCAAAAAAGGTAATTTTGCTGTGCTCCTGAAGCCACTTCAGGCTGTAAGAACACAAGGGTCCAAAGTTGGGATATGGTGGGTCTTCCAGTGATGGTTAATCTGAAAAATTATAAACTGCTCAGTAATTGAAATTTCCAAATGACTGCAGACCTTCACCATAACTTCAAGACAGCAATTGACTTGTGAGACAAATTGAAAGGGAGTATTCCGATTGACATTTTTGAATTTCAGAGACATCCAGTGGTTTTGTGATTTATATTGGAAATCTGTATAAACATGAATGATTGGCACATGATTGCAGTCTGTGATTTTGTTATCTAGTCTCAAAATGGGTGATAACCAGGATTGGTTTTCCAGCATAGGCAGGGTGGACAAATTATACTTGTACTCATTCCTAATCTCTTAGAGCCAGAAAAGGCAATGCTGAATATCCCTGGAAATCCAGAAGGCAAGAGATGTTCTCTACTACTCCCTCAAGGTGACAGCTCACCAAGGATCAGGAAATCCCAGCTGACAGAAACCACCTGTATCCCAGACTGGTGGTAAAGAGGAGGTTGAGACTGGAACTTCTTACCAAGGGAGGATGACCTTGTGGCAAGATGTGCCTGCCAGCAAGCAGACCCTTTTCATTAAACCAAGTGATGAGGGGTGAGCACTGTGACCATGTGCACAGCGTGATTGATTACTCTGGCCAAACTTACAGTTGACTTGACATAGAAAGCTGGTGTACCAACATACCTCTCTGAAATCCTATGAGTTGGTGTTAGTGTCACCTTGATTTTAGTGAATTAATTTTCTCCTTGAAAGTACTAAGTAAAAGGAGGTATCTGATGGCTTCAGTGCCTAATATACTGTCACACTTGAGCCATTTGCATTGTGTACTGTCTATTCCATTTATTTAGTAGTCACAGAGGATAGAGTAATGGACAGTTGTAGCTCGTTGACATTTTGAGAGACTGATGTCTTTTTATTAATTTATGCAGTTCTGCTAGGTGATTAATGGTAATGACAGTTTTTTAATTGGGGGGGGATATGTGTGCATGTGCATATGTCTGTGTCTGAGTAATACTACTCTCTTGCTGAACCCTATGGGGAAGGTGACTTCCCATAGTGACAGAAAGAAAGCACTCAATGATAAATTTGCTTTATGGCATTTACCTCCTTCAGGAAGAGTACTTTTAAAAATTATAATTTGAAGCTATATTTTACTGCCCAATTTGCAATGTTTAATATTCAAACAAATGTGTACTTGAAGACACAGTAAACTTCCAATTTCAAGGTCTATTCATTTGTTCAACAGTTAGCAAATATTTATGAGGTGTAGAGTTTGTACCAGGCATTGGGCTGAGTTCAGGGATGGAGTAGGGGATAAGATAGGCATTCCCCCCATTGAACTTAATGGCGTAAGGGGCAGATACAGACTTTAAACAGGGAAAATCTCTTACTACAAGTGTGTCATGCAGCAAATGTAGAGGGAGCTATGAGGGTAACAGGTAGCCCTAATCTAACCCAGGTGCAGAGAATCTATACTGCAGAAATTACATTTAAACTGGGACTTAAAAGATGGGTTTGAGGTTAATGGTTTTGAGGTGAATGCATATGGAGAAAGAAACATCTTTCTGAGCAATAGGACAGATCAGGAGGTGAGAGTTGGGTGCTCTGGGATTATAGTTTTAAACATTTAACATGTCATTATCTTTGGGTTTTCAGACCTGTTCAGTTTTGATTCTGTTGTCTGATTTGGGGGAATTAAGGTGGGGCAGTAATATGGCTACACAAAGCATTTAATAACTGCTCCTAAGAAACTTGTGTTCATGTCGATCAAACCTGCTCAGTTAAGGAGGGAGGCCATTGTGTTTTAATTCACTAGGATTTTAATATGTTTCAGTAACAACTGGTATAGATTCAAGGATTTGGAACACTTTTTGGTTATGAAAGATACTTTGATTAAGAGCAGTGTTTGGTGTGTTGAAATTTAAACCATATTTTGTTTATTGATTCTTTATCATTGCAAGTTGGCTTGTTCAAATTATCTTGGAAGGGCAGTTAATTGTGAGCCTGTTCCACTTAGTAATTTAACTTTTTTTCGACCCTGTTGTCTAACATTTTTGTAATCATAGATAATGGGAAAAGGCATTACTGGCATTGGTTTCTTATTTAACAAATGCTGCTGTAGACCAGGTAATATTACTTTCTGTTGTCTGTCAAATGTGATTCCATAATTATTAATAGAGTGATTAAAATCTATGCGATTAGTTGTTGAATGAAAATGTAGCTTATAAATAATTAATTGAATAGTTTATTGAAATTAATCATAATAATTAGTTGAATAGTTAATTGCAATTACCATCCCAGAGGCTTCACAAAAGCCCCAAAGCATATTTACATATCATATTATGACCTCTCATGATGTTATTTGGTTGTTATATTATTTTTGGGTAATATCTGACTTGTTACAAAAAAGTTATGATTCCTCCTTTTCAAAACCTAAATCTCTGGCAACAATCCCACTGAGCTCCTGTTAATCAATCCCATACTGTCTCTGAATTCCAGTCTTGTTTTTGAAAGGAACAGTGGATTTCTTTTCCCCTAATGGTTAACTTTGTTGATTTAGCCCGAGCCTTTGGATACGGTAGGGAAGTCGTTGCTGACCTTACTTCTTTACCTTCAGGAAAGGGGTTAGGACTCCTTCAGAGAAAACATTGCTGTGGCCATGTAGGGTTAGGTAAATATGCCATGCAAAAATAAACCAAAATTATGTGAACAAGTTCTGAAGAGGTTGAATATATTCCAGCACCAATTCAGTTGCTGAATTCTAATGGTACTATATTCTTAATCTCTGTTTCCTAGCAGAGGGTTCAAGCAGTTCTGCTTATTATAACCCAGTTTTTTTGCTCACATGGTTATAGCCACTATTGATTATAGAACATTAGAAAGAAGTAAAATTGGGGCACCTGGGTGGTTCAGTCAGTTAACATGTCTCCCTTCAGCTCAGGTCATGATCTCAGGGTCCTGGGATTGAGCCCCATGTCAGGCTCCCTGCTCAGGGAGGAGCCTGCTTCTCTCATTCTCTCTCCCCACTCATGTAGTCCCCCCTGCGCCCCCCCCTCCACTCTCTTTCTCAAATAAATAAATAAATAAAGTCTTAAAAAAAGTAAAATGTATGTGACTTACATTGTAAAGTGTCAGCATATAATATCTCTGTAGGTTAGGTAATTAGAGAAATGTCCAGTTAGGGGCAAAATTGGTATGGAAATATCAGTTATTAAATAAGCAAGCAAATACATATTTTCCTTTATTTATGAGGTTAATTTTGACCTGGGCAGTGGGTGTTGTGCACAAGAGACTTATCAGTGAATCTCTGTGAGATTTGTAGCTATCTTCTGGAAGGCTGTGCTGACAGTGTACAGCTTATGCATTTGATGGTGTTTTCCTATATAGTCCTTTTATCCTAACCCCTGGCTTCTCCTAACCTTCTACATTATGCTTATATTCTTAGAAGGTATGTTTCAATTGAATCCTTACATACCCCTTTGTCTTGTTTTTAAATGTTAGTTCAACTGCTTGAATACTTTGCTTTGGCCTCTCTCTGCACATGACTGGCTTATGTTAAATGCTTGGGAGAGCATTGCTTTGTGCTTCTGCATGGATTACATTCCCATAACTAATTATCAATAACTATTTTGTGCTGCTTAATGTTCAGAATGGGTTACAGGTGACAGAGGTGAGCATTATTAGGGCAAGTCCCTCAGCTATGCAGTGAGAGTAAACTCTCCTTCATGGAATTTCAATTTATTTTAGCATTTGGTGTGCTACATCAGGGTCATGATCTAACAGACTCCTGTGCTGGCATCTTGATTTTAAAACCAGTGTATCATTGTACAATCATCTATGAAGGAACGTAATTCATTAACTCCATATAATTCTAAATTTCCAGTGAAAGATTAGGCAGGGTTTTGCACTGCAAGCTTCTAAATAATTGTAGGTTTAGGTTCCCATATTAAATTTTTTTAATGAAGAGATTAAACAAAATGATTACTGCACTCCCTTCCAATTGTGTAATTGTCTGATTTTCCTTGGCATTATAGTGGTTAATATGTCAGTCAAGATGAACTTGATATTTTCATTCATGCATTTATACATTTATCTATCTACCTATCTGTTTTACTCTAGGCTCATTCTGTGTAGCAGAGACTGTGAAGAATACAGAAGAAATATTAAGATGATTTTTCTGACTTTAGGAGCTTTTAATATATTTGGCCAAGTAAATATGCCACCCAATTTTAGTTACATAAAACAAAATAATGTAGGCTGATTTCCTTTTCTCTGATCATTTTCTGTTTGTTGATCTTCTTCCTAACTTTTGTGGAGGCTCATGTGTGAAAGGGTTTTTCACATACTGAAATATGCATATATGATGTTTGGTAGTTTTCTTAACCAAGTCCTGATAGAAATACCTACAATCATGACTGGCCAGTGATGGTGCTCTGTTGTACTCCATTTGTCTTTGTGGCCGGGTTGGAAAAGGCATCACTTGATTGGATATCAGGAGCCAAATTTGGTCTATACTCTTGGTAACCAGATTTCCTGATGTTGTAGGATACTTCCATGAAGCTTAAAAAGTGTTTATGGATGTTAATATACTTCTGTCTTCCTACTTCTCTTGACTATGAAAGGAAGCAAATATGTCAGGCTACTTCAGGAAGTAGTAGTTGGAAGTTTCCCTGTGATTTGGGGTGTAGTTCATTAATAATGATTAGGAACCTGTACAGGAAATTTGAGTGCAGATTCATGTTGGCATTAGAGAGCAAAGAGATGCCTTGCTCATGGTGTCATTGAGCTTCTTTTTGTTAAGATTTTATTTCTTTATTTTAGAGAGAGCATGCAGGAGCACAGATGGGGGGAGGGGCAGAGAGATAGGAAGAAGCTGACTCTCCTATGAGCAGGGAGCCACTTGCAAGGCTCAATTCCAGGATTCTAGGATCATGACCAGAGTTGAAGGCAGATGCTTAACCGACTGAGCCACCCAGCACCCCTATTGTTGAGCTTCTTAAGAAAGATGGTTATCGTGCATATGTACAACATGAACCTAAAATCATTGATCTTTTTATATATCTCTTTAGATGTCTTAAAATGCATTTCAGAACACAAAAATAGAACAGTTACATCCTAAAGAATAAGGACTAGGTTCAGATGATGACACCAAAGAACCTTTCAATACAATTTTACTTACCTTTTTCTTTTTCACCGAGAATTTCTATTTGAAGCATCCCAAACTGAAATTATATTGAGATTGCCATTTTCCATGCATAATGTCCAGCCTGAGTACCTTGAATCAGGACCTGGCTCTGTCCCCTGTTCCCCTGTTGGTGTCTGCTTTGCAGTCTGTGGGATAGAGGTGCTAGGGAAATGCACAAGAGTCATCAGACTCCTGAGTTTTTGTTTGGTGGTGAACACCAATTATGTGTGTACCCAAATCACACTTTGCAGGTAAACCTTTGGCTCAGGTCATGATCCCAGGGTCCTGGGACTGAGGTCCCTGCTCAGTGGGAAGTCTTTTCCTTCTCCCTCTGCTGCTCCCCCCTGCTTATGCTCTCTCACTCTCAAATAAATAAATAAAATCTTAAGAGGAAACAAAAATGTCCTTTAATTTTTTGTATAGATATTATACTATTTTGATATTTTGTACAGTTTTTGGATGTATGTATATACAATGATATATAAAAAACATATGCTAATTTAAACACCTATCTTAAATAAACATCATAATGTATAGTTTTGTATCCTTCACTTTTAAACTTAATATTATATACCATTAAAGTATTATGATAGTTTCTAGTATTTTACTTTAAAAACAATTAATGTGATAAATGTGTTTATACATAAATCTTCTAGGATAGGTGATTTCAACAATATTAAGGCTTTTGATACAGATTGCCAAAATACGTCTTCAAAGTCCAAACCATTCTTTATTTTTAATTTATAACAAGTCTTATTTTATAGTAAAATTCACTTTAGAAAATTTTTTTTTCTATTTAACAGGACAAATATTATTTTGTCATAAGTTTTTAGTTCTTAATGAGGGTAAACATTTTTATGAAAATGTTCTTTTTTTTTTTAACTTGAATTCTGTTAACCAACATGTGGTACATCATTAGTTTCAGATGTAGTGTTAAATAATTTCTTTTAAAAGTTTAGGAATAGATTTTATTAGATTGGAAGAACAAACTATTGAATTTGTCCAAATGTAAAAAAAAAAAGAAAAACAAACCCGACAAGTAAAATTATGTAATATTCCTGTAAAACATCATACTTTGATACTTTGAGGGCAGTTTTCCCCACTTACAAAGGGGAGAAAGAATCTGGGTATTAAGCAGGAATCAGTGATTTGGCAATAATAATTATGTAAAATTTCAAAAATTTCTCATGAATCTGAAATACTAACATTTGTGGTGCCTAGGTGGCTCAGTCGGTTAATTCTGCCTTCAGTTTAGGTCAGGTTCTTGGAGCCCTGGGATCAATCACCATATCAAGCTCCCTGCTTAGCTGGGGAGCCTGCTTCTTTCTTTGTCTCTGCCCACTCCCCACCTCTCACCCCTGCTCATGCTCTCTCTCATATAACTAAATAAAGTCTTCTAAAAATAAAATGAAATACTAACATCATCTGACCCATTAAATTTAGATTCTAATACATTCCCTTTTTAAGAAATGGAAAATCAATATACTGAAGATTTGAAGACTATTATTTTCAACATAAGAATTGTGGACACACTTGAATTTGTTATCATTTAAGATGAATTTAACTGTTTTGATTTAAAAACAAAAAACCAAAAAAAATAAAAAATAAAAACAAAAAACCTCATTTGTAGAATAGAAAAAAATAAAGTTCTAGATAGCAACCCCAAGGTAGTGTTGGTACTAATATCTAACATTTACATTGTCTCTGCTCTTTTCTCTTTAGGACATCCAGGCAGAAATTGATGCACATAATGACATATTTAAAAGCATTGATGGAAATAGGCAGAAGATGGTAAAAGCTTTGGGAAATTCTGAAGAGGCTACTATGCTTCAGCATCGCCTGGATGATATGAACCAAAGATGGAATGACCTAAAAGCCAAATCTGCCAGCATCAGGTCAGAACAGTCAATAGTGAAATAAAACTGGTGGGGGAGGGATATTTTATGATTTTCGTGTATCGGAAAGAGAACTGGAAGTCTTACCATCATGCTACTT
The DNA here is from genome assembly GCF_003254725.2 of Canis lupus dingo. Taxonomy (NCBI): domain Eukaryota; kingdom Metazoa; phylum Chordata; class Mammalia; order Carnivora; family Canidae; genus Canis; species Canis lupus. The sequence continues at coordinate 36,064,727 of NC_064243.1, forward strand.
TCTGAAATTTAAACGCAGAAGTGCCTGCCTGGCTCAGTTGAAAGAACATGCAGCTCTAGCTCTCAGGCTTGTGAGTTTGAGCCTCACATTGGTGCAGAGATTACTTAAAACCTTAACAAAAAAGATATAAATGCAAAAATTTTTTTTAAAGCTGCAGTTTTAGCTCCATTCATATACGGGGCCTCCTGCCAAATATTGACTGTTCACAAATTTAAACATCATATATTTTTTTAAGATTGTATTTATTTATTTGAGAAAGAGAGCCCTCAAGAGAACATGAGCTCGGGAGAGGCAGATGGGGAGGGAGAGGCAGACTCCCCACTGAGCAGGGAGCCCTAAATAGGACTCCATCCCAGGACCCCAGGATCGTGACCTGAGCCGAAGGCAGATGTTTAATCAACTGAGCCACCCACGTGCCCACACATCTTATTTTAAATCTGAAACTAAGAAAAATAATTTTACCAACACCTGCTGGTTATTGAGTGTTTACCTTGACCAAGTACTCTGTTAACATCTTTACAGACATTACTTAGTACTCAAAATCTCCCATTAGGTGAATAGTAACATCCTTCCTTACATGAGGAAACAGAAGCTTAATGAATAATAGGAACTTGCCAAGTTTTTGAGCTAACAAGTGCCAAGCCAGGATTTGAACCTAGATCTTTCTGACTCTTGGCCGTAGTTGTTTTGCTTCGTCATGCTATTTGTATATCAATTGGTAAATATATTTATAGAGATTAAATATTGTTCATGGACACTGACATGGAAAACTTATGATTCATGTCTCCCTTTGGAGAGAGTAAAATTAAATCAGGGTGAATTTGAGGACCAGAGTGCTGGCTAGGAAATGACCCTGAAAAACTACCAAGGGTGACAATTATTAATGCTATTAAAAGTTTAGAATTACATTTAATAGATGGTGAACAGTACCCAATGGATATGAGTTTACAGGAAACTGAGAAGGTGCTACTGAGCAAAGATCAAAAAGAGGGGGGCACCTTGGTGGCTCAGTGGTTGAGCATCTACCTTTGGCTCAGGGCGTGATCCCGGGGTCCTGAGCATGCTTCTCCTTCTGCCTGTGTCTTTGCCTCTTTCTGGGTCTCTCATGAATAAATAAATAGAATATATTTTTTAGAAAAAGATCCAAAAGAGGAATGCTGGTAGAAAGACCTAGATCTTGGAGTACCTGGGTGGTTCAGTTGGTTGAGCATCTGACTCTTGATTTCAGCTCAGGTCATGATCTCAGGGTTGTGAGATGGAGCTGTGCATTGGGTTCTGTGCTCAGCTCAGAGTTTGCTTGTCCCTCTCCCTCCTTCTGCTCACAGACTCTCTTTCCCTTTCTCTCAAATAAATAAAACCTAAACAAGCAACAAAAACACAAAGAAAGACCCAGATCTTACATCTGGGTCAGTTTCTTTTAAGGTTCAGAAACTGTATGATGTATTGAAAAGTGTACAACCTTAAACAAAATGATCGTAAGTTGGATTCTTTGACTTTGCTGTTTACTTACTGATCTTAGACAAGTCCCTCAGTTTCCCTGAGCTATAGCTTTCTCATTCACACAATCAAGATATAAATATTTAATCCATAGGATTGCTGTGAAGATTGAATGGGATAATCTGGTAGTTCCTTCACCTACATAAAGGTTGTCTAATATAGTATCTAGTTTGTTTTTGTTTTTGTTTAAATATAAAGGGGCTCAGTGGATCTGCTTCATCTGGCTTCTGGATTTTGTAGAATCAGCATCTAGAGAGTAGAAATCTTTCGTGATTATTTATTGTGAATAAACTTTAAAAAAAATTTCTTTCTAAAGAGGTGTCCTGAAAGGTTTTATTCTTTGGCATCTCGTAGAGGGAGATTCACACTTCTTTTTACCCTTAAGGGAAGGGGGTAATTTATCATGACCATGGCAGCCCCTTTGTAAAGATCCTCTTGGAAATTATGTCAACATCAGCCAACTACTTTTTTTGATGAGAGGAAAATTTGGGAGTATTGCATAGTGAGAGAATATACTTATGCTTATTTTAAGAATGAAATATCAAGGGATGCCTGGGTGGCTCTGTGGTTGAGCATCTGCCTTTGGCTCAGGTCGTGATCCTGGGGTCCTGGGATCAAGTCCACAACAGGCTCCTCACAGGGGGCCAGCTTCTCCCTCTGCCTTTCTCTCTCTCTGTCTCATGAATAAATAAATAAAATCTTAAAAAAATTAAAGGATTGAAATTTCAACTGGCCAAATCCCATTGAGTTGTAACTTTCTGTTCCTCAGAAATAAAAATAAATAAAGTGATTTAAAATGTTAATTCAGTGAAAAACATTCACTGAGGTCCTAGCAAAACCAACATCTGATCTAACAAGTAAAAAGTTACAGTGTTGGCCCTGGGAAGGATTGTGTGTGTGGTGCTGGAATTTTGATACTTTGGAGGATGAATTCTGTAGGAAGGAGAGTTTATTGAAGGCTTACATCATAAAGAGATAATTCCAAATGGAAAGCTACAGACAAAAAACATCTTTGATCTTCCACAGATGCTATTCCTAAGCCAATCAAGTCACATTTTTTTCTGACCTGAAAAGAAAAATCTCATAAACTTGCAATAGTATCTTTAAAAAAAAAAGATTTATTCATTTATTTGACACAGAGCACAAGCAGGGGAAGCAGCAGAGGGAGAAGGAGAAGCAGGTCTCCCACTGAGTGTGGAGGCCAACACTGGACTCTATCCCAGGACCCTGGAATCATGACCTGAGCCCAAGGCAAATGCTTACCTGACTGAGCCACCCAGGCACCCTGTTGCAATATTATCTAATAAATAAATTAATATTATTTTTAGAATATGGGAGAGTAAACTTTTGCTGGTAGATTTCTACATCAAGATAGATCACATATTCCAGTAAAGTGTGTGTGTGTGTGTGTGTGTGTGTGTTTAAGATTTTATTTATTTATTCATGAGAGACACAGAGAGAGAGGCAGAGACACAGGCAGAGGGAGAAGCACGCTCCATGCAGGGAGCCTGACTTGGGACTCGATCCCAGGTCTCCAGGATCACACCCCAGGCTGCAGGCGGCACCAAACCGCTGCACCACCAGGGCTGCCCAAAGTGTGTGTTTTTTAAGTTTAAAATTTTTTAAATTTAAATTCTAGTTAGTTCATATGCAATTCAGTCTTGGTTCAGAAGTAGAGTTCAGTGGCTCATCCTTTACATATAACACCCAGTGCTCATCATGGGCTCCCCATGCTCCCCTTAGTACTCATAACCTATCCCATCCCCCACCTCCCTCGCTCCATCAATCCCCAATTTGTTCTCTAGAGTTAAGAGTCTCTCATGATTTGTTTCCCTCTCTCTCTCTCTCTCTTTTCCCCCTTCCTGAATGTTAATTGGTTCGTAAAGTGTGTTATTAATGTGATTAGAATTAAAAGAATTTTTAGCCTCATTACCGACCTCTGGAGATTCAGGCATTTATTCAAGCAGTTAATAAGAACAAACTTCTGTGTTTAAGGCATTGCAAATAATAAACAAGACATGCTGCCTGTCCTAGCAGGCTCACAGGTCTATCCAGGTTAAGGTGGGTTCAATGAAGGGTGGTTACTTTCTCTTCAGATGATTATCAAAGGCTTCATGAAAGAGCCATTCACTAAGCTGAGCCTCAAAGGGTGTATATTCTCCAGATGGACTGTAAACCCTGGAGAAGGACATGTAAATAGGAGGCTTGACATAATACTGTTTTCACAGAATAGTGAAGAAGTTCAATCTGTCTGAGACTAGAGTTTTCTGTGGGTATGGAGGGGAAAGATTGTGGCCAGAAAAAAAGGTGGAGAGGTGAGACACACTCATGGAACAGCTGTGTGCACCATGTTAATTCCTCTAGTAATAGAATTTGAAAACTCTTAGGTGACATGATTAAATGTGAGCTTTGGAAAGATCCCTCCCACATGCCCATGGAGGATGCTTTATTCAATAGTGTAGTTCCGAAGACAAGGAGAGCTGCTAACAGATCTCTTCAGTATCCAGGAATGGAAAGACATAAGTACTCAGTTCACGTTATTGAGACACTAAGTGAGATCTCTAGAAACAAATTGCCAGTAGCCATTGGATGGACATCTCTTTGAAAGAGAGCTGTAGGCCACATAAAGAAATAGTGAGATGAGGAGTACCTAGATGGAGGTGGCAGGCAAGGCACTGTGAGTAGGCAAGAGGGCACAGCAAAGAATCCCAGGAAACCCTATTATATCAGGAATAGGTGAAGGAAAGGAAAGCCAGCAAAGGAACCTGAGAAGTGGGTGGCTCTGAGGAGAGGAGAACCAGGAGTGTTGTCAAGAGCTGAGAGAAGAAGGTTTTTCCAAGGGAGAGGTGTGGTTGGTGGTACCAGCCCCTCAGGAGGTACAGCAAGATCAGGATGACAGAGGCCAGGCGCAATGGGAAGAGCTTTGGTGACTGCTGGGACAGAGATTTGGTTGAGGTGAAAATCTGATTTCAGAGGAACCAAAGGTCAGAATGGGAAGTGGAGAAGTGGAAACAGAACTAGTCTACATAGTCTCATTTTCTCAAATAACTGTTATAAAGGGAAGAAGCGAGAGACAACACATTGCTGTAACTATGTTATGACACATAACAGCATTATAAATGTATAAGAACTGGAAGCCTAGATCTATACCTGTATTGACTTGTGTATGTTTTTTTTTTAAGATTTATTTATTTATTCATGAGAGAGAGAGAGAGAGAGGCAGAGACACAGGCAGAGAGAGAAGCAGGCTCCATGCAGAGAGCCTGATGTGGGACTCAATCCTGGGACTCCAGGATCACACCCTGGGCCAAAGAAAGGCAGGTGCCAAACCGCTGAGCCACTCAGGCATCTCTTGTGTATGTTTTCATATAGATCAGATATGCTTCACTAAATAAGTGAGTGATACATTCTTCATTATTAACTTCAAAAAATGGGCAAAACAAATTATCTTAACATTCATTCTTATTTGGGTATTTATAAAATATGTATACTTCTTTATACAAATATATATCAATTTGTAACTCTATGTGGTGATGGATATTAACTAGACATATTGTGGTGATCATTTGGCAATACACACCTATATTGAATCATTGTGTTGTCCACCTGAAAGTGATAGAATGTTATGTGGTAATAATATCTTAATTAAAAGAAAGATAAAACAGTTTATTATACTCAGCAATAGGCCCTCATATAGGAAGCATACCTCAAAGAGCAGTGGTACAGGATGGTGTTTAGTAGTGTTAATGCTATGGAGCTGTACTGCCTGGGTTCAGAAACCGGCTTTGCCACTCAGCAGCTGTGCCACTATGGACAGGTTATATGTCCCTTCCGTGCATTCTGTATTTCAGATTTATTGAATATTCATATGCCGGACCTACACAAAGTGTTTTACAGACATTACTTCCTTTGACTATGGTGTGGTCATTGGACCACTGTGTAATAATCTGTGGCTCAGTACCTTGGGTTCATATCTTAAATATTATTTTGCACTCCTTTTGGATAACTTTGATTAGACTTTTAAATACTGAAGTCCAGTGTGCGAAATATTCTTTGCAATCTACAAATTATACTCACAAGTATATATTTCACTTAGACTGATAGAAGAGACAATAGCTAATGATTTGAAATGTCAGCTAGAAGATAGCCTCTTAGGGAATTTGACAATATTTTTTACTCTCTGGAAAATGTGATCGGAAATAAATTCAGTAATATGAATGACATGGCTTAACTTTTTATGTTAGATTTATTTAATTTAGGACTATGTTAATTAAATATCCACTTATCAGCTTAATGATGTTTAATATAGATTCTTATTAACATATGGTTTCAAAGGCCAGTGAAATTGTCAACTCTAATGAAAACAGAGTTCAAAGATAAAATTCTATCTTTCCTTTCTTTTATGAGCCTCTTAAAAATTCAGGGAACCCTTTTAAGAGCCCTGAGAGAAGATTAACCTTTAACATCATGATTACATCTAATGTTATCACATCTTACAATGTCATTGACACCACTTTTAGCTTTAGCCAGTTGATTTTGCTAACCATATTGTAAAACTACTAAAATTTCCTTATCTCAAGTCGAACAGAGAAAGATTCTGTTCCTCTCTTCTTTCTTTTTTCCCATCTAGTTCAGCACTTTCTGATAGAACTTTCTGAGAAAGTGGAAGTGTTCTGTCTCTATACTGTTCAGTGTGATGGCCACTAGCCGCATGTGGCATATTGAGTGCTTGAAATGTGGGTAGTGCAACTGATAATATGAATTTCAAATTTTATTTAATTAACTTCAGCTTAAATGGAAATCGCTACATGTTGTTGGTGGCTGCCATATTGGAAACATAGCTTTGGTGTTCTTTTCAACACAGACTGAATTCCTTTTTTCTCCTAGTCATCTTAACTCCCTTTCTCGGAGCAAGAATAACTCCTACTGTAACTGGTTATTCTTGCACTAATAAGGGTATTGTCTTTCATTATAACTAGATTTATAATCTATGGGTTTTACCACAAATTAAAAATAAATTTCATTTGTCATAAAAATGCCAAATTGGACATTTACTTATGTGTGTTCCTTACATGATAGAGGATAGTATGTATTTGTTCCCCTTAATTTGGGTCATTGTATTCTTTGGTAGACCTACTTTGCAAATGTATCTTCACTTGTCTATAAATATGTCTGGACAGTTTTTTCTGGCCTCTTTAAATGCTGTCCATAATGAAAGCAGTGAAGTGGAAACAGTTTAGACTTCAGTTTGAATCCCAAATTCTGTCCTTGAGCAAGTTTTTTTCTTCTCCGAATTGTGGTTCCTGCAGAGAACTGTTGTTAAATTTCTTATATCAGAGTATATTTGGCTAACTTGTCTTTCTCCTAATCTGACCCCAGGACTTTTTATTTCTGAAATCATGTAGTGCCTGGTATCAGTGCGAGTGCTCCATAGATGTCTGTAGTGAATAAATGGAAAGCTAGATTTTATTTTTATAAATGCCCCTGCTTACTCATACTGTTTGTTCTCTGTTTTCATATCTATACATTGGGAGAAGGAATAAAGACTTCTTTGAAGAAACATTGAAAAGTAGAGGATTTTGTGATTGATTGATTTTAGATAGAGATTGTGAGCAGGGACAGGGCAGAAGGAGAGGGTGAGAGAGAGTCTCCAGCAGGCTCCACTCTCAGCTTGACTCAGGGCTCAATCTCATAGCCCTGAGATCAGTCATGACCTGAGCTGAAATCAAGAGTGGGACATTTAACCTGCTGAGCCATCCAGGTGCCCCAAGGCTTTTGTGATTTAAAAACACATATTAATTTAGAGTTTCCTCCATATTATATTTGAATGGTAGAGTATCATTTGTGTGGATCCTTACCTTCTAAGAAGTTTTCACATTATATATATTTTTTTAATTTTTAAAAAATTTTTAATTTACTTATGATAGTCACAGAGAGAGAGAGAGAGAGAGAGAGAGAGGCAGAGACACAGGCAGAGGGAGAAGCAGGCTCCATGCATCGGGAGCCCGACGTGGGATTCGATCCCGGGTCTCCAGGATCGCGCCCTGGGCCAAAGGCAGGCGCTAAACCGCTGCGCCACCCAGGGATCCCCCACATTATATATTTTTAAAAATAGTTGGTTACTTAAAAATGTTTAGAGACTTGTAAAATAAACGATTCAGTGTAATGAGAGCTAACTTGTGTAAACCCTGTTCTGTAGTAGACATCATCCTAAGTTGATACATTCAGTGAAGGTACCTCTAGTTTTGCACATGTCAAGCACCCAATGAATAAACTGAAACAAGTGAGAATTAGGCTAATAAGTCAGTTATGCAGAATGTGAGTGCCCGCAGATAGGAGTTAAAGAAATGTTTTAAGGTAGGGCACCTGGGTGGCTCAGTGGTTGAGTGTCTGCACTCAACAAGTATTTTTCCATTGAGCACATTAGGTGGTATTCCAGCAATAGACATTCAACAATATCCTAAGTCCTTGTTTAAGAGTTCATAATGCTCTCAGAGGAACGATTTGATCTCTAGTTCATAAAATAATGACCATGGTCTATCAGCCAATATTCTTGGCTAAAAAAAAATAAATAAATAAAAATGAAGTTCTGCATATCTCTAAAATACCACATACTAGCATTTAGTCACATACAAAAGGCCAGTTGTTGAGTCCAGGTCATGATCCCAGGATCCTCAACCTATGTCTCTGCCTCTGTGTCTGTGTGTCTCATGAATAAATAAATAAAATATTTAAAAAAAAAGAAAAACGTTTATAAGATTCTGAAAATTTGATGACTGACTGGTCATCCGTAGTTGTGGGGAAGGGAAAGCTTTAAAATGTTTAGAGTAAAACTGAGAAAGTACAGTACACCAAAAACAACTTTAAGTTTTCTACGTGCAAAGCATTCAACCCGGTGCCCAAGAAAAGGCTTTCATCTTAAAAGATGAAAGAATTGAATTGAAACGAGAACACTGAAGGCTACTATGGAAGCATGCATGTATTTGGGCATATGGTAGTAATCCACTGAACACACAGAATCTATTGGAGAATAACCAGAACAGATTTTCCAGGCAATGACTCTGGCACATCAGCTTGCTTTTTATGTTGGAAGAAGGAAGATGCAGAGAAGTACGGACACTAGTATTATCTCATTTATTTCCAAGTCACTTCAGTACTCTCTATAAAAAGCATTGTCTTCATCTTTATGAACATAGAGTCCTTCAGGTGCTGAATGCAGTAGATTTCAGTGATCAATTTCATTATTTTATGCAGTCGAAAGAGTTAATTACATTGGGGAAAAATTTGCATGCTCTTCACTGGATGAGTGTGTGTAACTGGATTTCAAAGGAATGTAACGTCCGATTTAGTTATTGATTAGAGTCAAACTGCAGATACTGAAGAAGCAGGATCAAATAATCTAAAAAAGGAGGTCAGGGTATATGCCTAAATGTTTTGCACACAGACACTCAAGCGCATCTTGATCGACTAAAGGCCTCTGATGTCATTCTTTTTTGCATTTAAAAATATTAGAAAGAGGGCAGCCCAGGTGGCTCAGCAGTTTAGCGCCCCCTTCACCCCAGGACATGATTGTGGAGACCCGAGATCCAGTCCTGCATCAGGCTTTCTGCATGGAGCCTGTTTCTCCCTCTGCCTGTGTCGCTGCCTCTCTCTCTCTCTCTGTGTGTGTGTGTCTCTCATTAATAAATAAATAAAATATTTAAAAAAATACTAGAGAGAAATTGCAGCACCTTAGTGGAATATATTTATGGCAAAATAATTTGTAACCGGCAGAGTTTTCAGTTAATATAATTGAAATTATTTGGTTCTGCTCTGTGACAAGTAAAATTACTGTTTATCACAGGTAATTATATATTTGGCCTAAAATTAATCAATATGAACACAGAAAAGCTGGCACTCAGGCAGAATCTGGATCTCATTAAAGCAAAATTTTGTAAAGTGAGGTCAGTCATAGCACCTGTAGAGTGAATAGAAAAGATTATAAATGCTAGAGAATATAACAAACTTTTTAATTGTACAATTCTCAAAGAATTATAAAATACCTCAAACTTCTTTCTGTATTTACAAATTATTTTTTATTATTTCATATTGAGTTCTTTTGAATAAGACATAGAATTTTAGGGTTTGAATAGTTTGTTTTATATTAGCCAGCTGACAATGGAGCTATAAATAGATTGCAGGACAACTGGCCTTTTGTATGTGACTAAATGCTAGTATGTGGTATTTTAGAGATATGCAGAACTCCATTTTTATTTATTTATTTTTTTTAGCCAAGAATATTGGCTGATAGACCATGGTCATTATTTTATGAACTAGAGATCAAATCGTTCCTCTGAGAGCATTATGAACTCTTAAACAAGGACTTAGGATATTGTTGAATGTCTATTGCTGGAATACCACCTAATGTGCTCAATGGAAAAATACTTGTTTGAATTAACTATAGTGGAGCTATCAGCTCCGCTGATAGGGCTGAGGGACAGTAGTGGCTGTCCCTTGTTGATTCGTCTATTACTCAGAGGAGGAGCAGTTTTGTGGAAGAGGGGATCCTAATGCCAATGTCAAGGTCACAGCTAACTGAGAGGATGTGAAGCCTGGACAACAGAGGTTTCTTGCACCTGAGGTTGCCCCAAATGAATCATCTTTTGCCATCATTGGCTTTAGTCTTTGGAAGCCAGTGTGTAACAAACCTAAGATCTGTTTCCATCATCCCTCCACCTCTCATTCTGAAAGATCAAGCACACTTAAGTCCACATTCACCATCTGCCCACTGGGGTGGTACAGGGTTGGGTAAACACTGACTCTTGCAGTGCATGGAGTTATTGATCTGATCTCTCCTTTCAATTCCAGCCCATGAAGTGTAGGCTTGAGGCTGGGTATGTGCCCTTTCTTTAGGGCCCCAGATTTGTGCTTTTATTTTCATTTCTATTCTCAAGAGCTTTTACTCTTATTGGAATCTTCATCAGATAAAATTGTATTTCTGAAGCATGGTTTCCTGATTATAAAGTTCATAATTTAAGAATCTGAAGATACTTTTCTGTTCTAAAAGCAGAAATTGTTACTGAAAAAGACCTCACCTTTAAACCAGAGTATGAAGTACTGTAATCAATGGTTTTTGCCCAGTTGTTTTGTATTCCCAGTAGACATTTGTCACTGGACACCAATCAGCTTGAAGCCAAATAGCGTTCTAGCTGAGCAATGGGTGATTGCTTCCCAACTTTGAGGTGAATGCTGGTGATATTCTGCTTTCAGTAATTTATTGAGTTCTAAGGGAAATTAAGATATTAGTAATTATTTACTGTGTTTTCTGTAGTTACCCCATCTAGTATGTATCTTTCTAAACATGTTATATGCATATAGTTGCTTCTTTTCCTCTCTCTACCCCTCTTTCTTCATGTATATGGATGAAAGGAGAAAAAATTATATTTGAGTATGTATATATACTTACATAAGCTACTGAAATTTGCTTTTATAATTTTATATTTTATCACAGACATTCTTGAAAGCCTCATATTTATGCTTTTGTGGAGTGTAGTTACCTATTGTAAATTTTGATAGATATTACCAGCATATCTGCATATTTCATCTTCAAATTAACTGTTTCTTACAGGATCTTTTCTTTTTCATTTATTTTATATTTTTTTAAAAGATTTTATTTATTTATTCATGAGAGACACAGAGGGAGAGGCAGAGACATATGCTGAGGGAGAAGCAAGGTCCCTGCGGGGAGCCTGATGTAGGACTTGATCCCAGAACCCTGGGATCACATCCTGAGACAAAGGCAGATGCTCAACCACTAAGCCACCCAGGTGCCTTGATTTCTTTTTATTAAAAAAGAGTCCGGCTCTCTTGGATGTGAACATTAGTTGGTCATACAAGATTATGAGCCTAAGGGAAGATATATAATTTTTTTTAACACAGTTCAAGTTTCTAAATGTGGTCAGTGCTGTCTCTCAACAGGGCCCATTTGGAGGCCAGTGCTGAGAAGTGGAACAGGTTGCTGACATCCTTAGAAGAACTGATCAAATGGCTGAATATTAAAGATGAAGAGCTTCAAAATCAAATGCCCATTGGAGGGGATGTCCCAGCCTTACAGCTCCAGTATGATCACTGTAAAGTAAGTTGACTGCATATGGTGGGGACCTTTCCTATTTTTTTTTTATTTTGGCAAAGTAAATACTCAAAATTTAAGATTAATATCTGAGTTGAAGCAATCAGCACAGAATTTCACTCCCAACCCCCCATTTCTTTTATTTATAGATTTAATTTATTTATTTGAAAGGGGGTGGGGAGAGCAGAAGGAGAGGGAGAGAATGCTTAAGCAGACCTCTGCTGAGCATGGAGCCTGTTGCAGGATTTGGTCCCATGACCCCGAGATCATGTCCTGAGCTGAAACCAAGAGTTGAACCTGAGCTGAAGCCAACCCAGGTGTCCCTATACCTGCTGTTTCTAATTGTCAGTATTTAGACACTTAATTTAAGTTGCATGCATTGCTTCCATTTGTTTGTAATTAATTAGTCTCTTCATATTTAATTAATTTTTTTCCCAAAGATTACAGATCTCTAAAGCCTTGTACTGCTTTTAATGTTTCATGACATTTATCTAACTTTCTAAATAGATTTTAAAATATTAATATATTCTATTGCAGAATTTTTTACTGTAAGTCTTAAATTCAGAAGGCATAGTTAAAAAGAATTACAAACTATTGTGTTCATAATAAATGGAAGTAAAAAAAATAAGGACCTATAGAAGTAGAGTATAGAATAAAGTCTTAAAGCAAGTGAGGGTGAGTATTTAGATCATTTTATAGGTTTTATTTTTCTAGACTTAGACCTTTTTTTGAGTTACATTTTTATTCTGCTCAAATTTCTGTCTCTATGCAAATTTGTATTTTTACTCTGAGAAGTAGATATGCTGAAATGTTACCAAACTGGCACATTAAGTCTTAGGTCTTTGTGTTATTTAGAGTCTGACTTATTAATTTTACATTCGTTTATTTAATATTCCTTCATGCCCATTTTCTTATGTACTACACATTGGCTTGTATTGTTATACAACTTTTTACTCTTCACATGCATGTTCTCTTTCTAAATCTGTACATTTTAATATGATGTTAGAATTCTGTTTCCTTTGGAAAAGTGATGAACACTAATGCATGCATCTTCTAAAGGAAGAAAGGAAGAGGTCATCTAGGTAATAAGTTTGCTTCAAAATGATAAGAGTTTGAAATTTATTTTACTTTGGATCCCTGTTGACTAGGTTATTCAAATTATCATTTGGGTAAATTTTCTCTTTCTACTTGAGAAGAAACTGATAGAGAAATAGTTCTAAGATAAGAAAAAAGAAAACCCTGTGGAATATAACATGCAAAATAACAACAGCAAACCATGATAGAAGATTTTAAATCACTGATTTAGGAAAATCACAGTTCTCCCTTTTTTTCAGCTTTTTCTTCTATTGATTATTCATAGACCTTTTTTGTGGATTCAGTGATGAAATAGAATAATACAAAGCTCTTCTAATAGAAGTGCTCTGTTAAGGAATAAAATCTGCTTGTGACCATCTTCAACTAGTTTTGGTTAAAACCTCAATTCTTGAGGCATGAAATGATTTTCCTCTTCTGGCCTTAGCAAGTAAAGTGCACATCAGTGTTTCCAGTAAGTGCTGGCTATGTTTTTCTAAGTCCTCCTACCAGCAAGGTCAGCCTATTTTAGACCGTGTTTCACTTAGAGTCTTAGAATGCAGTTGCTCTGCACCAACCATTTTGGCCTGGGCATTTAGATAATAAAGATAATGCTGATAATGATACTGATGATAATACTGGTTCATTCATTCAGCAAATATTTATTGAGTGTGTAATATGCACCAGGCACTATTCTAGGCATTGGTGAGTCAATGAACAAAATAAAGCTCTTGCCAGATTGCAAGTAGTAAGAGACAGACACTAGACAAGCAATAAATACATAATATGTCCCATGGTAATAAGTGCCATGAAAAAGGTAAAGCAAGGTCAAGGGGAGACAGAGGGATGGGAGAGTATAAACAGCAGAGGTGATGTTTTATGTGGAGAAGGTCAGAAAAGTGCCATAAATGGGGTGTTTTTTGAGAAGAGAACCAATGTAAATGTGATGCAGTAAATAATGCTACTCCCTTTGGAAGATACCATCAGAAAAGGGGACAGAAACACATGAGCTATAGAGATTTCCATGTTCTAGTCATATTTGAGGAATAGCATGGATACCAGTGTTGTTGAAACAATTCAGCCAAATAAGAGGTAGGAGGTGAGGTTGGGGTAGAGGCAGGGGCAAGGGGCTTAAATCACATAGATACTTGAAAGTCCTTTGTAAGGACTTGGCTTTTACTCCAAGTGAGATGGGAAACCATTGAAGGTTTTGATAATTATACTGCTGTGATATGACTTACATTATATAATAATTATAGGTGAAATTATGAAGAATAAATTATAGAGGAGTTCAGAAGTGTATTTCAGTAATCTAAATGGGGGATAATGATGACTTGAACAAAGGTATAAAGGTGGAGGTAGAAGTAACTGGTTTCTGAATATATTTGGGAAGAACCAACAGGATGTGCTAATGGATTGGATATGTGGAATATAAGAGAAAGAGAAGGGCTTATAGTGACAGGAATCTAAGGTTTTAGGACTAAGCAAATGGGGGCAGTACCTGGAAACAGAATGTGGAATCAGATAATGGTTTTATAAGGAGAAGGACAAATTCAATTTGTTTCTCTGCTAATGGGAATGATCTTGTAAAGTGGGAGAGTACCAGGTAGGGGATGGGATGGGATCCAGTGTAAAAGTGCAACAGTTGATCTTGGGTAGGAGGATAAAGAGTTCATCTGTTCTAACAGAAAGGTAGGTTTGTAGATTTGCATTTGACAATCATTAGATTCTCTTTTTGATTGCCTCTGCTTTCTCAATGAAATAAGGAGCAAGGTCATCAACTGAAGATGAGAAGAAGGAAGACGATTTGGAGATTTGGGGGAGAGAAGTGGCAGGAAATGTAGTCTAGAAATGGGTGAGTTAAACTAGGAATGTACAAGAAGACCACAGGACATTCTGGAGAGCCCACTTGAGGTCACTGCTCATAAATTTAAAGTGAGAAAGGCCAATGTGAATGTTTTTCTTCACCCATGTTGAGTTGCTTTACTGAAGATGAGGAGTGCATTGAAAAGTTGAATTGAACCAAGCATATATAATGGAGTAAGAGAGAGGCAAGGGAGTTACAGAAATAAAAGAGACCTATAATAATGAATGCATGTGACATTGAGACCGGGTAAAGGAAGATATGAGGATCTCAGAGATGAGGGACAGACAATAAAATGATGTTAGAAGTCAATGAATGGGATACAGCAGTGGAGCTAAGAAATCATTCATATTGGGGAACTGGGGAGGGGTACAAACTATAAAGAAAGCTGGTTGTGGCCAGAGAAGGGATACTAGAAATTGAGTTTGTGGAGGGATGCATTTATTGTTAATGACAACTTCTAATGTCTTTTTGTGAGAGTGAGTTGCACAGGTAGGGTGGAGAACACAGTTCTTTGGGAGGAGTGGATAAGGAGCTGAGAGGCTGGGTTAGCTACAGGGACAGTAAAATCACCATGACCAGGAGAGAGACCCTGATGGCAAAATGGGGATTATGAGGAGGAAGGGTGATGGTGGTATAGGCTGGGATTAGTATAGTTGGAAAAATGATATCTTCACATTCCTTTTATCTTTTGAGTCTTATAACTATGCACAATACCCTTGGTTGCGGCCGAGAGAGAGGAATAGTGTAAGTTGGATATAGTTGAGCACATTTCTAAATGTCTTAGTGCCTTCTAGTAGACTTTTGGGTTACTGTTACATCTTTATCACAGTTGCCATCACTTAGCACATTGTGCATAATCCTGACTACTGTTGAAGGATGTTCTTCATCCTGAAGGATGTTCAGTAAATAGGACTTATCAATAGTTTTCATTTAATAGTCTGTACTTTGAGTTTTATATTAGAAAGTTTATATGAATAGCAGGGATTGAGTCTCTGAGTATGGGGCCAGGTGGTTTCTCACCTCATTGTTACACCCTCATTGTTAGAATAATCCTTTGTGGAGTTTCGTATTGATTATAGGTTCTAGAATATGATACTTTATTGTGATCTATTATGGTCTGCCTTCTAATTTATCAGTGATAAAAACTAAACTAAAACTATAGGCTGCCTTAATATCATATATTATTAATGTTTTGACCCGTTTCATATTTAACTCTGAAAACTAAGCAGGCTCTTACGCCAGAAATAAATCATGAAAGAGATTTCCAAGTAGGGTTTGTGGAGGTGTGTAATCGTTTGTGGGAGCCACCATAACAAAGCACCATTGATTGAGTGACATAAAAGAAATAAATCTTCTCACAGTTCTGGAGGTTCAAAGTCCGAGATCAAGGTGTCTGCAGGGTTGATTTTTTTCTGAGGCTTCTCTCCTTGTCTTGTGGGTGGCTATCGTTTCCCTGTGTCTTCAGATGGCCTTTCCTCTGTACCTGTTTTTAAAGCCGCTCAAAATACCCTCTTTTAATAAGGACATCAGTCTTAATGACCCATCCTTGTGACCTCATTTTTACTTAACTACTTCTTTAAAGACCCCATTTCCAAATATAGTCACATTTTGTCAAAAGCAAACTTCTTTGCCAACTGTCAAGTATCATGTTTCTAATCACTATAAATTATTACCATGAGGGCAAATCACTATGCCTCAGTACTAGTAGAGCAATATTTAAAGATGTGACGCTATCTGCAATTATTTACCTTTCTTACTAAACTTTGCCAATCATAATCATTGAGTAGTCTAACTGTAGTTGAATCTCCGACTTGCCAATGTTCTAACTTAACTATAATTCTGTATTTTGTCTCTAATCTTTCCTTAAATTTAAAATCCTTTTGGATGTACATGTGGTTACAGTGTTTCAGGGCAGCTTTTTCTTTCCTGTGTCCCTAGAGATGTCTTATCCCCCTGCCTTCAGATTCTTTTTATCAGGAAAAAAATACTTATTTAGAATTAGAATTAGGAATGATTAAAATTGAAAGAAGCCCATGAAATAGTTTAGTCCAATCCCCTTATTAATAGTGGAAGAAAATGAGAGCCATGGTGTGTTTTGATGGAATCTGAGTTTTCATCCCTCTCTTCCTTTCTCACTTCCAACAAATCCTTATCATTTACCCTCATGTCGGACAGTTTCTGGGACACCAGAGAGACACAGATACACAGAAAAAATGCAGTCCCTGTCTGCATGGAGCTTGTAGTAAGGAGAGAGCCTGTGCCTGCCCTTCCTCAAACTTACAATGCCTGTTTCTTCCCTGTGTTATGAGAAATCATTTCCAGCAAGCAGTGGGGCTGAGCTGTGAACTAACTGCACATTGCTGTCCCAAATCTCTGGTTATCTGCTTAACTATCCATTTCTCTAACCCCCAACTTCAGTCCCTTGGTGATAATTCAAGCGTGCTGTCAGTTCTTGTACACTTTTATATCTGATCTTTTCTGTTTAAGGGATTCTATAACTGTCTTCAATTATAACTTATGATGTAGCTTTAAACAGAATAAAATAATTTAAAAAAATTTTTTCATAGGTATGTTTAGCATTAAATTTAGGTGCTTTTTAGTTTTGTCCATATTATAAACTGTATTTTTTCTAGCTTCTTGCTATATTTGGTCTTTAATTGTCATAATAAAGTTTTTTTAAAAAATCTCTGATTCTAAAGAACTCTTGCTTTATAACTTAAAGTATATAGTTAGAATCAAGCCTTAAATGGCTTGATACTAATATTAGGCAAGTTATCTTGAAATTTCCCTATAGAAAGAATGAGATTTTATATTTGATTTCTGACTTTCTCTTCTTGCTGATAGTTGTCTGAATTACTTTATTTTGAATAACACAGTACAATGTCACATAATGTGACATAATCTAATAATACTAAATTAGAATGTCTAGAGATTCCCGGATGGAATTTTTTTTTAAATGAAACAAAGAAATCTAACACTGATTTGTTTACCATTCTAGGAGATACAATCTCATAAATGCAAGTGTTGAATGTCATTGTATTCAAGTCTTTTAAAGATCAATTTAAAAAGCAATACCACATGTCTTTCTGTTGTGGACAAAACGAATACACATTCACAAGATGCATTAAAAACCACCTGTGCTGATGTCACACAAATTAGCACTTAAATTCTACATTAAAATTTCCAGTGACATCATATACAAAGTAAAAAACCAAAGCTATAGCTTAGGTGGATTGGGGATTACTGTATGCTAGAAGACCACCGTGTAATTTAAAAGCTACTTCCAGAGATGTCAAACTCTGATGTCAAAGAGTTACGTTAAGAATTTGAATAAGATAATTCTAAGTAGAAATCTGACGAACCGGGTATCTCTGGGTGGCTCAGCAGTTTAGCGCCTGCCTTCGGCCCAGGGCATGATCCTGGAGTCCTGGTAACGAGTCCCACATCAGGCTGCCAGCGTGGACCTGCTTCTCCTCTGCCTGTTTCTCTGCCTCTGTTTGTGTGTGTCTCTCTCATGAATAAATAAATAAAATATAAAAAAAAAAAGAAATCTGACTAACCTCTATTCTCAGCACTTTATAAAGTTGAGTGAAAATTTTTTTGGCTCTTCCCCTCTGGAGAATGGCATATTAGCCACTATTCTGAGGCACCTTATGCTGGGACTTCCTATACAAAGTTAGGGAACTAGCACCTGGGCTTAGGTAGACATGGTTTTAGTGCTCCTCTCCTGCATCACTAGGTCTGTGATCTAGCCTCTGTAGCCGATAGTCCCATCTCTTCAGTCCTGTTTCTGACCATCAGTATGTATAAACCACTTAGCATAGTAAATTCAGTAAGTGCTCAATAAGCAATGGCTGTTAGAGTTCTTCTTTGAACTAGGACTTATATTTTCTAGTGTATTTTTCATTTAGTTGTTCAAAATGTCCAAATTTTAAATTTTTTCTCAGATTCATGATGTTTGGGCAACCATAAGTTTTGATGTCATAACTTACACTTATTATTTTAGCCTACTGGTGGCTTCAGAGATAATTTAGACTACTCAGGAAATGGGATGAAGTCATTGAAATGACATTTTTGAGAATTTATATAGGATAAGATATGAGTCTAGGGACTGCAAGATAATTTATATCTTGTTCTTAATAAAGAAAACAGCTTATCATGGAAAGGCCAAGCTCATGAGATGTGTCTGTATGCACTACTCTTATTAACTTATCAAAGGTTTATAGGCAAATGATAAATGTTTAACTATGAATCTAACTACCTTTAAAAGCAATATTTGAGGGGCAGCCCAGGTGGCTCAGCGGTTTAGCATTGCCTTTAGCCCAGGACCTGATCCTGGAGACCCGGGATCGAGTCCCATGTTAGGCTCCCTGCATGGAGCCTGCTTCTCCCTCTGCTTGTGTCTCTGTTCTCTCTCTCTCTCTCTTTCTCTCTCTCTCTCTGTCTGTCTCTCATGAATAAATAAATAAAATCTTTAAAAAAGCAATATTTGAATGTTACCATAATCTCTAAGTAAAAAAAAAAAATATATATGATCTTACATTTGCATTTGCATGACCTTATCCTGAGTCCAGTCTGCTTTCACGGTCACAAATGACTATGGTTAGAGACCCTGGTATCTCAGATTTATGTGTGCAGTCACCTTGGATACTTGGAGGTTGGCTTATGGGAACTTACATACTCTCAAAGTCTTCTGGTTCCTATCTATATTTCTATATTCTAGATCTTTATATGTGCATCAGTGATTTAGTGATGCTTTTATATAACCATTCTTCAAAAATGGCAGTGCTAATCACTTTCCCACCCACCTACACTATTCACCGAATGCCTTATGTGTTGAAAACAATGTTAAATATACAAAGGGCAATAAGGCACAGCCTTTGCACTTCAGTGGCACATTTTAATAATTTCTATTCATAAAAGCTCTGTGCTTGTGGCTGTATCCAGATGGAATATTACATATTTAAATGTTTAGGGGACAGCTCTGAGACTTTTAGTTAGAATGGTACTGTAAAGTCATGCTTCAGACCACCTTGTCTGCTTAAAACCTAGCAATTATAGATAAAATGTAACAAAAAAAAAAAAAAAACCAGGAAACCAAGCATGGCAAAGATGGGCTCCAGAACATAGCAGACATTCCATAGACCAGAAACAGAGCAGAAAAGCAAAATAGTAGGGTTGATGCTGCTGGGGAAAAGTACGAGTCTTGGATGCTGAGCAAGCAGGAAGCCATAGTGCGGGCTCTGTTTAAAATTTCTCTCTTACACATTGAAATGAGTGTCTCCCAGATTGGCATTCTTTTCTCCTGTAAAATAAAAAAGGAATGTCCCAGGACCCAGTATTATATAGCATCAGTGTATTTTGGATACTTAATTAATACTCTGCTTATACTTTGGATATGTTGGATATTTTAACCAGTGAGTCAGAACATTGATAAATTTTCAGCAACAACAATAAGAAATACTTTGTTCGGTGCCTTAACAACATATGTGCATAGGCAGACCCATTAAATAATAATAAAAATTAGTAATATGTCTAAGGGTTCTGACAGTAAAGCATTTGGCACTGAGTCTGGTGCACAGTAAACAGTGCTGCATATTTCTTCACATAACTGCTGTGAGTCTGTCTTGACAGTTTAGATCATTTTTATTTTGTTTAAAATTGTCTAGGCTATATGAGTTATCTAAATAAAACCAAATTAATACCTACTATTTACCATGTAATACTGCCCAGCAGAAGTAACCCTATCCCCCCACCTCACTATCTAGGATTAACTTGTAAAATTAGTCACTTTCCAATCTTACCAGTATCAGTTTGTAAACAACACAATCGTATTATTTTTTTTTCTTATATGGGTACGTATTTAATATCCTCAAATATCAAAATATTGCTACTTTAAAACATGTTTTTTAAAAAAAGTGTTTTTAATTTTTTTAGAACAAATGGATAGAGTTGAATTTTCCCATCAAATGACCCATATTTTTTGTACATTTTTAAAGTTTTATAGAAAATGAGGTCACTCATATGCAGCTTCACTTTCAAGAACGTGAGATTATCATTTAATCAAGAATTACTTAGAAAGTACTTACAGTGCATGTAGCATTGATTTGTGGGTTTATTTCAGTCACATACTTTAACATTGGATAAAATTGCAAATGCAGTGTTTACTACTCACTCTACACTTCATTTTCTACACAATGCAAATTCTAAGTTATAAAGGGAGCAGTAACCACCTTTCTCCAAAAGAATGCGTGATTGATTTTAGACAAGGAAACCAGGGGCACCTGGATGGCTCAGTGGTTGAGCGTCTGCCTTTGGCTCAGGACGTGATCTCAGGGTCCTGGGATCGAGTTCCACATTGGGCTTCCTGTAGGGAGCCTGCTTCTCCCTCTGCCCATGTCTCTGCCTCTCTCTGGGTCTCTCATGAATGAATAAATAAAATATTCAAAAATAAATAAATAAATAAATAAATAAATAAGGAAACCAAAAATAATTGAAAGTGTATAATTCTGGTATAATGTTTTATAGGTTGAGGTCCATTCCCTTAGGCCTTTCTATCCGTTACTTAACTCAATTTAATTTCTCTATTCAAGTCTCATTATATGGGCAGCCCCGGTGGTGCAGCAGTTTAGCGCTGCCTGCAGCCCAGGGTGTGATCCTGGAGACCCGGAATCCAGTCCCACATCGGGCTCCCTGCATGGAGCCTGCTTCTCCCTCTGCCTGTGTGTCTCTGCCCCCCCCCCTCTCTGTCTCTCATGAATAAATAAATAAAGTCTTTAAAAAACAATCTCATTATATAAGAGTCAGAACATTTGGGTCTTTAACTGACTTGCTGAAATACATTTGCAAAGTTGTTTTCTTAACACAACAAATTCAAACATTGTCTTTAAATCAGCAACGCCCCACCATGAAATTGAGGCTGTGTATGTGTAAGATCATTGTCCCTCTTAAAGTAATCTGAGATTCTACCTGCAAATCTGTAACTTCAAGGTCTTGCTGAGTGATGAAGTTACCCAATGTGGGAGATTGACCTTTTTCTAAAATTGATTAAATTAATTTCCAAGTTCCCCCTCCAGCCTTTGGCACCTCTGTTGACTTTCTTCCTATTAAATGCATAGCCCACCAAGGACTGTTACTTGTATTCATCCCTGAAGCAGCAGTTCTGGAAATGAGGCTACACCGAACTGCCGTAATCCATTTAGCTGTCTGCAGTTGATTTATCTCCTATGCCTGCTGGCTGTCATTGAGACTTTACCCCAAAGGGCAATGGAATATCCAAGTTTAGAGGGACAGGTAAGATAGCCTAATAGCTGGCATTGTCTAGTGGTGAAATTGAGAGTGGACAGCAAATGTAGCAGGAAGTAGAGGTATGGGAAACTAAGCAGTTACAGTCCACCCCCTGTTAATATAATAGCCCATTTCCAATGAACTGCCTCTAGATATGTTTAGCCCAGTTTCATTTATCTGACAATTTATGTATCCATTCAACAAACTTCTATGTTCCTGCTATTTTCCCATACTTTGTTAGGCACTGGGCATGTATCACTTCAGAAGACTCATTTTGCTGTCACAGATTTCACCATCTGGCAGCAGGGACAGGTCTGAAAAAAGTTAACCGCATTCGGTACCAAAAGCACAGTAATGTGAACAGGAGCACACAGCCAGGGAGGCACAGATGAATCATGATTATCTGTGCTTGGGAAGATTGGGTAAGGCTTCACAGGAGAGAGTAGCCTTTGAGCTAAAAAGAGATCTCAGAATAAGAATTCACTAAAGAATGTTATCCAAACTCCTGGAGGGAAAATACTCCAAAGCAGTCATGGTATGACTTGGTGTATTCAATAGAACAAGAGGTGTTGCTTGCCTCCCTTTTCAGTTATACTTGAAAGAGAAAAAAAATACAAGTTCACCCTATATGGTGCCTGGTAAGAGTAGATATTGCCTATGTTTGCCTAGTGAGGAATACATTTGTGTGTGCGTATATTTTGAGAAGCTTAAGGAAGAATACTCTTTTATTACTGTGAGAAGCTGGAGGATTCCTGCCGTAGTTTTCACATTCATACTTGGTGTTCTGACTCAGGCATCACTTTTTATGTCAATGGGGTGGAACCAAAATGAATTTATATATTAAATGTTCATTTAGGAACGTTAACCAAAACTTTTAAAGCTCTATGAAGGAGGGGTTTTTTTTATTTTGTCGGCATACTAATGAAAAGTAAGCCTGTTTTCTCTCCCTTTTCTCATGTAGTTTTATTAGTGCTATCAAATTTAATGACTCTTCTGCCCTTTTTTGCTGTCATACTATAATGACTTCAGATCCATATATGCTGATTTAGCTTTGAAAGCAAGTTGGGAAAAAAAGTAAATTACATTCTAACAGATTCTCCTTACGTTTGTATCATTTATTTTTTTCTGCTTATATTCTCCGATAAGTAGTTAAATGTTTTTTTGAAACCAGAAGCTAGGGAAGCCTGCTGTACCAGCAGTACATGTATTTGTTATAGTTGAGATGCTTTGCCTCTGGGGCCAGCTTCATGGGTGTGTGTCCCATGCAATTACAGTCACATGAGGTCCACTCTTAGAAGGGCCCTGCACTTGGTTTAATGCTCTACTGCTGCCATCTTGAAATTCTTAGTAATATTTGAAGAAAGAGCTCCATGAATGACATAGTCAGACCTGCTGGCATTAAGAAAAACATTTAAGTTTTGACATACATAAAACGACACTTTTACCGTAATGAAAGCTCTTAAAACTTATTTCAAGCATTCTCTTTCTCAAGTAAGCCATCCTGAGCCTTTGCTCTCACATATATGCTCCTCATTATACCTTATCCTGTCTCCATATGTTAGTGTCAGTGGAGATATAACCAGGGGTCTATTCTCAAACTTTCCTCTCCTGTCAGCTTACTAACCGTTGCTCTGTTTGACTTCTTTCCTTGACTCCTAGGATACCACTCTGTGCTGATTTTCTTCTCACCTCACTGGTAGTTCCTTCTCACCCTTCTTTGCTGGCCCTTTCTTGTTTCCTCAGCCTCCTAAAATTGGGATGCACCAGGGATCAGGAGATTCCAACTACTCCATACCCATTCCTTCCTGAACTCATCAGGTCCCTTGGTTTTATATGCCATCTATATGCCAATCACTGCCAAATTTACATCTTTTTACAGATCATCTCTATTGGGTATCTAAGAGACATCTTAAACTTAGTATGTCTAAACTGAATTTTTTGAACTTGCTACTCAAAATCATTCTACCTACTTTCCTCCCATTTCAGAGGAAAAAAATCTATTCTGGTTGCTTATATAAAAAATAATAATCACCTTCAATCCCATCTTTCTCTCATATTCCATTTGTTAGAAAATCTTGTTGGTTCCATGTTCAAAATATATAATCAGAATCTGGTTACCTTTTACCAACTCTTAGGAGCTACAGTGATCAATCTCTTATTCTTACTACAGTGGTTAGAGTGTTCTTATTCCAATGAATCAAAATCCTACAGTGGTTTTCTATTTAATTCAGAATAAAAGCCACCATTCTCAGAATGGTCCGCAAGACCCAACATGATGTGCCCTATTTCCCACTCACACCTTGCTCACCTCATTCTTTCTATTCTCTCTTTAAAGTCTGGTTTTAACCACACTGGCCCCTAGCTGTAACTTTATTACATCACCGTGTTGTCTTTTTTACCTAGAATGCTCTTTCCCTGGCATCCAAATGGTTAACTCCACTATTTTCAAATGTTTGTTCTGTAGCACCTCCTCAGTGAAGCCTCCCAGACTTCTTTGCACCAATCACAACCCCCTTCCCAGTGCCCCTAATCTCTGTTACCCTGTTCTGCTTTTTTCTTTTTTCATAACATTTATCATCCTCTAACACAATTACTTACTTATTTTCTGTGTCTCTTTGTCTACATCTGACATGTTAGATAATCTGTATTTGTTGAATGTTAAATGAATGGAATATATCCAAAGATAACATGTCCTTTGGTATGAGTGTTCCTTTTTTTCTCTTTATCTCTCTGTAATCCTTTTTTACTTATTCGTGTTCAAAAGAATATTCCCTTTTTAAAAATATTTCTATTTTAAATAGCCGAATCTTTAATAAAGATTAGCTGACAGAAATGTAAGTAACAGTATTTCCTCAAGAGCTAGAGATAATTTCAATTATATGCATACTTGTAAGAAAATTAATCAACACCATTATACTTTATGGTTTAATATTATAGCCAGGTAAGAGGCTACCTTCTTTCTGTTTTACTACCTAAATTATTCAGATCAGAAATTGGAAAGATTTTTATATAAGGGAGAAAGAATTGACATATCTCTAATTGTTTAGATAGCCTTTAAAATATAGCATGTTATTTTATCCTTATGTACTGAATGTTGCTGGGTTCTCTCTCATGTGGAAATTTGACTTCCTGAAAGTGGGATGGATTAAGATTCCTCATAGACATAGGCAGTACCGATAACATAGGGAATGCCCCATTCAGTAACTCTGTTGTCATGTATTACATGTTTAAAAGAAGTCTAGCTTCAGAGAGGTTATGAAGTAAAACATAATGGGAAAGTTTTATGGTTGTCATAGATACAAAACTATGCTTCTAAAATACCTTTGTAATTATTAATAATGCCATTCTTTAAAAGTAGTAATTTGTGCTGGCTTGGGCAGTACCTATACTAAAATGGGAATGATACACAGAAGATTGGCAAAGCCTTCATGCAAGGAAGACATGTAAATTCATGAAACATTCCATATTTTTTCAAAAAATTAGAAGTAGAACCACTGTATGATCCAGCAATTCTACTTCTGGAAAATTATCTGAAGACATTGAAAACATCAGTTTAGGGGATCCCTGGGTGGCTCAGGGGTTTAGCGCCTGCCTTCCGCCCAGGGTGTGATCCTGGAGTCCCGGGATCGAGTCCCATGTTGGGCTCCCTGTGAAGAGCCTGCTTCTCCCTCTGCCTGTGTATCTGTCTCTCTCTCTCTCTCTCTCTCTGTCTCTCATGAATAAATAAATAAAATCTTTAAAAAAAAAAAAAAAAAGAAAACATCAGTTTGAAGACATATATGCATGCCTGTATTTATTTACAATGGCCAAGATATGGAAGCAACCTAAGTGTCCATTAATAGATGAAGAAGATGTGGTATATATTCGTTGGAATATCACTCACCCATAAAAAAACAAATTAAATATTGCTATTTGTGACAACATGAATGGACCAAGAGGGTATTATATGCTAAGTGAAATGAGACAGAGAAAGACAAATACTGTATGATCTCACTTACCTGTGAAGTCTAAAAGTCAAAATAAATGAATTAAAAAAAAAAACAGAAACAGACTCATAGATACAGTAAATAATCTGTTACCAGAGTGTGAAGGCGGTGGTGGATGAGTGAAATAGGTAAAGGGGATTAAGAGGCACAAGCTCAGTGTTATGAAATTAAGTCATGAGTATATAATGTACAACATAAGGATTATAGTCAATAATATGGTAATAGCTTTATATGATGATACATGGTAAGTAGACTTTTTGTGGGGATCATTTCGTAATGTATAAAAATATCAAATCACTATGATATACCTGTACTAATAGAATATTTTATGTCAATTATATTTCAATAAAAAACCAAAAATAAAAGTAATTATTTGTTCAATGATAAATGAGCTAGGTTCCATTTTGTATTCCTTTCTTAAAAGTATAATTTTAAATTATGAACATAATATCATTATAGATTTTATAAAAGCAAGAACAAAATGTGGCCTTAAGTTTACCACTGTAACATGACCATTTTCATTTTGCATGAATATTTCCTTTTTGCATATTTATCTTTCACAGAGTTCTAAGAGGGTATTTAGTTTTATCTTGTCTTTTTTTTTTTTTAACTTAGATATATGTCCTATCTATTCCTTCATGTGGCTTTGTAGTCATTATCACAGTAATTTTTCAAGGTTACATAATGGTCCCTAGTGTAGCTGTACTGTAGTGATCCTAAATATTTTCCAGGTGTTAGATATTTAAATTGCTTTCAAAATTTTTTGGTCATAAATAACTTTATAATGAAAACTTTTGTGTTTGTAGCTTTTTCTGGCACATTTTCCTAGGACGTACTCTCAAAGGTGAAATTCTTGTTTCACACAATATGAACATAATAATGACTCTTGATATATTGCCAACCTACTTTCCCAAGTGATTGAACCAATTTTCCGCCTCTAGCAATGTATGAAAGTGAAGTTTCACTGCACCCTTGCTTGCGATTTCTTAGTTCTTCCCCCCTTTCCTTGAATCTTGTATTGTTAACATTAAAATGCTGGTGCTCCATGCCAAGATGGGAATTTAGAAAGCAGTTTTAAGATGTCAGATGTCCAACTCTGATTTTCTCTCAAAGAGAAGGGAGATAATTGGTTGGATGTGTTTGATTTTGTTGTACCTGGAAAGATTGGGGTAAAGATACACATTGTTGGGATGATCAGTTGAAGAAATTTGGTATTTATATCAAATGAGTGTATGTGATATAACCTGGATAATCATTTTTGCCATCACAGAGCTTTACCTTGCTGTTTTAGTCTGGAACAAATTGGTTTACAAAAAGACATTACATTTATATGTTTGTTTTCTAAAAATCTAAAGTGACAGAAGAAGCTTGCAACCCAGTTTTATACTTTCCGAATATTTTTGCTTAATTTTGGAGGATCATATGATTCCAGTTTTCTTAAAATTAAATAATTTATCCCTTAAAAGAGTTAAATGTAGTTGTTCCTGCTAATGGAGGGATGGAGACTGGTATTGGTCATCGAAAGCTATAGATAAAACAGCTAGAACTTTCTTCCACAAGTAATGGTGAATAGAGGCTGAGGGAAGAATTCTGTCCTGGAAAAGAGGGGAGAATGTTGGTAAGACTTCAGGTTAGCATCATTTTAATAGTAACTAGATACTCTAGAACACTAAACCGTTTTGAGATATGTTCAGATCCACTCTTTCACCTGTGGAGTTAGTAGGATGGGAGATCTTGTTATAAACATGCAGAGAAGCTTTGGGATAAACCCAAGGGCTGGTGGTGGGTAAAGATGTGCCTTCATGGTGTGTACTGGACTGTCACACAACCTTAGCTTCAAATCTCTGATTTTATTATACCACAGAATAGGTTTTTTAAACATCTCCTTATTCTCTCATACATAAATTCATTGAGTTCCTACCTATCCTCTGTGGCATAGGTATGTGCCTTCATAGATGGCTCAGGTGGTGTAGGAATCAGGTCTGCAAAGAAAGCAGGATAGTATGTGTGGTAAATGATTCAGCAAAGCAGATGCCAAGATCTGGACAGTTCTCAGAGGCGAGAGGGCTGGCTCTTCTGGAGAACCAGGTGATATTTATATTAATGGAGAGGGTGATAACGGTGCTGGGTTCTTGAAGGGTCAGGAGGGACAACCCTTGTGAATCTCTTTGACTTTGACCAATAAGGGTCAGTGATATTGCTAAGAAAGTACACAGGTCTTGTGTCAAGAAATAACTTTTTCTATGAAGGGTACAGGAGATGGCTCCTTCCCTCCTCTGCTGCTCAGAGTTGGTTATTCTGTGCTGCTTTCTTTGCAGACGAGCTTCGTAAGAGCTACTCTCATTTCTCAGGAGTTCACCTTCCTTGATTCCTACATTTTCTTTCAAGTCAGTTTACCCATTTTTTCATTTATTTATCCAATAGATGTACTGGTTGCTGAGATCTAAATAATGAGAAGGAGCCTTTGAAGATTCGAAGCAAATACTTTCAGGATTACACAGGACATGAGGAGTGAACACTTGGCATATTCTAGGAATAGAAACAAAGACTTTGAGACTGGAAATTAGGGGATTTAGTAGTTGAAGTTGGAGAGCAGAGAAGGCCCAGATCTGATATGAAGTTTAGAATTTGCTCTAAGTACAACAGGAAGCCATTGGAGGGTTTTAAGCAAATAAGCCAAAGGATCAGTTTTATCTATAATTTTAATATTATGGTCTAGAAAATTTTAGGAAAAGTGCATCTCAGTGAATTGAGGCATGTAATATACAGACAGTTTGGATGATGGCTTTAGGTTAAAGAAAGGGGAGACAGTTGTTACTTACAGAAAAGGGGATGACACCAGGATTTAGTTCACACTCACATGTGTGCATCTCTGCTTGTCTCAGCGCAGTGGGACAGATTGCCAGGTTAGGACCGAAGGGAATACCAGGAATTCCTCTCCTCCCTCCAGGTTTCCTCAGATCTTATTTTCATATCAAGTGATTTGCAAGATACTGCCCATGTCACTGCTCCATGAGTAACTGATATTACTGCCCTTTGCTTGGCAGCAGCCCAGCCACTCCAGTGAGCAAGGGCCATGTTTCTGATGAAAATGACAGCTGATTGACTTGAGAGACTTTCAGACTCAAGCCACCCCAGTCATTTCTTTATGCAAACAGTCCCTGATGTAATGGTGGTAGACTTGCAATTTTTCAACTTTATGATGGTGCCAAAGCCATAGGAATTCAGTAGAAACCGTCCTTCCTAATTTCGAATTTGGATCTTTTCCTGGGCAAGTGTCATGCAGGATGTCCTCTCTCATAATGCTGGGCAGCAGCAGCCTCAGATCCCAGACCCCCACACAGTCACAAGGGTCAAGGACTGATCCTATTGACAACCATTCCGTCTCCATGCAACTGTTCTGCTTTTCCACTTTCAGCACAGCAATTTAAGAAGTTTCGTGCACTATCCAACTTTATTTGAAAATAGGCTTTTTAAAGATGATTTTGCCCAGGGGTAGGCTCATGTAAGTGTTCTGAGCACATTTAAGGTAGGCTAAGCTAACCTGTGATGTTTGGTAAGTTAGGTATATTCAGTGCATTCTTGACTTAGGATATTTTCAGCTTACAGTGGGCTTATCGGGTCTTAACCCCATCGGCAGTGAAGGAAGATCTGTACCTTCTTATCCTTTAATCCCCTCTCCTTCCCAATTAGAGCAAGTGGGGAAAAGTGTTCCTAGACATTACAGGAGGATCATTGAGGATCTCTCTTTAGGCATTTAAAGTTGAATAAGGAGCAATAGACTCTGCTGCCTGACACTCATACGACTTTGCTGCCAAACAGTAGCTTGAGTTTGAAAGAGGACAGAGAAGTGACCGGAAAGGTAGCCTCTGCTCAGTGGGGTTTGGGGCTTGGGGAAATTCTGTTGGGAATGCAAACACTGAGATTTTACTAGTTGAGTTCTAATATTCAAATCTGGTCTTCATTAATCTGACATTCCAGGGCTTCCTTTAGTTTAAATGAGCATGCAGAAGCTGCTTAACAGGGAAAAGAAGGACAGACTGGATGGCTTTACCTGTGTATTCTGTTTCCTTTAATTGCTTTTCTCTTAATTACCTTTAATCTAATTTCAGTTTCCTTTACAACACACAGTTCATGTATTTTTGGAAGGGTTGCTTGTGCCCCATCCACCTCCCACCATCTTCTCTGTATTTCTCTGATTGGAATATTGGCTTATTAATTACTGTGCCCTTTGTGCTGGCATATTTCCTTCAGATTATATGAATTTAATATGTCTTAAATTTTTTATTTTGGTGGAAATCTTTGTTGAAAAATCCTATCATATACTCTTATGCCACCTTAGGGTGGGAAAGGAGTAGAACATTTTCTTACGGCCATGGGACAATCATTTTGCTCTCCATTTATTATTATTCCTGACTTCTGAGGTATCTGATACCATATTTCCTTATATTAAAAATTTCAGAGCATACAACTTTTAAAATACAGTTTCAGTTTTTGAAATTATTTTATATCTCTTCCTTCTTATAACTGATCTGGTCTACTGCTACAGGCTGGAGCTTGATTTCACATGTGCTTGCCTGGAAGGGGAATTGAAGTCTTTGGACTATTAGAATGGAAAATGCATAAGCTTTGTGCTCAGGTTGTCACACAGGGCTTTCATAGGTCAATGGCCAGGCCTTGAGTCAGTAAGGTAGCTAGATGTCTGTTGTATAAAGAAGGATGTAGTTACTAGGTGCCTTTCCTATCAGCTAGAAAGATTTATTTCCTTCTAACATTCATGATTCGAAACATTTTTACAGAAGCAGCCACCCTCATCCTTTGTTTACCCAGCTCTGACAGTGCCAGCCTGCTGAGCCAGGCAAGCACTTCCCTCAGGACTTTTGTATTTGCTGTTCCCCTGCCTGGAATTCTTTTGCCAGATATTCTCATGGTGACTTCCCCACTTCCTTCAGCTCTCCAGATATCACCACTGATATCTGGGACTGTCTTTGAGATGCCTTCCATGACTACTTATATAAAATATTACCAGTCCCTGTGCCTCCCCCAGCCCTCTCTGTCCTCTTTATCCTGTGATTGATTCTTAAAATAATGAATCGTGATTCTCTAGATCTCAGGCCCTATGCTGAGGATCATTGCTGTTCTCCTCACCAAGCAACGCATTGTACTTCTCCATTCTCTTGAATCTGTGCTGAGCCTCGTGACTTGCTTTAAATAATAGAATGTGGCCTAAGTGCAGATTCCAGAGATGTACTGTGTGATGTTGGTAACCCTTAGCTGTATGTGACCACTTATATTTGAATTAAAACAATTACAATTAGATAAAATTTAAAATCTGGTCCTTCAGTTAAATTAGTCATATTTCAAGTACCAAATAGTTTTTTTTTAAGATTTTATTTATTTATTCATGAGAGACGCAGAGAAAGAGCGGCAGAGACATAGGCAGAGGGAGAAGCAGGCTCCATGCAGGGAGCCCGACGTGAGACTCAATCCCAGGACCCCAGGATCACATCCTGAGCCGAAGGCAGACGCTCAACCACTGAGCCACCCAGGTGTCCCCAAGTACCAAATAGTTCCAAGCAACAAGTGGTTACCATTCTAGACAGCATGGTTTTAAAACATTTTTAATCATTGCAGAAAGTTCTATTGGATAAGTTCTAGAGCCTATGTCTTAAGATATCTTGTAGCTTTCACTCTACTCTTCGGAAACACTAATTACCAGGCTTCTAAGGAGCCCATTCTAGCCTACAGGGCATTTAGAGACCCTATGCAGGGAAACTGCTGAGGTATTCCAGCCAGGAGCCTATAATAATTTCTAGACATGTGAATGAGCCCATGTTGGATTTGCAATCCTAGTTAAAGGGTAGATGACTATAGCTGTAGGAGTAACCTTTGGTGGCACCAGCAGAGGAGCTGATCAAATTGCCAATCCAAAGAATCTTGAATAATAAATCGTCATTCTGCTGAGTGAAGTAAGTCAGTTGGTGAAGGACAAACATTATATGTTCTCATTCATTTGGGGAATATAAATAATAGTGAAAGGGAATAAAAGGGAAGGGAGAAGAAATGTGTGGGAAATATCAGAAAGGGAGACAGAACGTAAAGACTGCTAACTCTGGG
The DNA here is from genome assembly GCF_003254725.2 of Canis lupus dingo. Lineage (NCBI taxonomy): Eukaryota > Metazoa > Chordata > Mammalia > Carnivora > Canidae > Canis > Canis lupus. The sequence goes on from NC_064243.1 coordinate 36,096,660, forward strand.
AAACGAACTAGGGGTGGTGGAAGGGGAGAAGGGCGGGGGGTGGGAGTGAATGGGTGACGGGCACTGGGGGTTATTCTGTATGTTAGTAAATTGAACACCAATAAAAAATAAATTAAAAAAATAAAAAAAAAATAAATAAATCGTCATTCTTCTAAGCCAATGCATTATTTTATTATTTTTATCATCATCATTATTATTATTCATGAGAGACACAGAGAGGCAGAGACATAGGCAGAGGGAGAAGCAGGCTCTGTGAGGGGAGCCCAATGCAGGACTCGATCCCTGGACCCCAGGATCATGCCCTGAGCTGAAGTTTCGTTTCGTTTCTTTTCTTTTCTTTTCTTTTCTTTTCTTTTCTTTTCTTTTCTTTTCTATTTTTTCTTTTCTTTTCTTTTCTTTTCTTTTTTCTTTTCTTTTCTTCTTTCTTTTCTTTTCTTTTCTTCTTTTCTTTCTTTTCTTTTCTTTTCTTTTCTTTTCTTTTTAAGATCTGATCCATTTATTCATCAGAGACACACACACAGAGAGAGAGAAGCAGAGGCATAGGCAGGGGGAGAAGCAGGCTCTACTAGAGAGCCCGATGCGGGACCCAATCCTGGGACTCCAGGATCATGTACTGGGCCAAAGGCAGGGGCTAAAACCACTGAGCCACACCGGGATCCCCTAAGCCAGTATGTTTCAAATGGATTTGATACACAATAGTAATAACAGATTCAGCCTTCAGTCTAATGACTACAATAGTTTTGAAACTATGTTCTATGCAGTTACCTCAGGATTATGGAGTGAGCCCATACCACCCCTTTCACTGAAATCTGTTACTTGTTTATCTAGGGAGAAAAAAAGACTTTTGCTATTAGTTAAATGATAATCAATAATAAAGTAAAATGCTTAGTATTTACCAGCTGATAATTAGAAGATAGGAAGGGGTGCTTGGCTGGCTCAGTCAGTGGAGCATGTGACTCTTGGTCTCTGGGTTGTACATTTAAGCCCCATGTAGATGTAGAGATTTCTAAAAATAAAATCTTTTAAAAAATACTTCTGACAATTAGATGATAGGAAAATCTAACTGTGCCTCAAAAAATATTTACTAAACATTTGCAAAGTATATAGTTTAAATAATCCAGAGCTAACTGGACTCCAGTAATTTAGGATATCTAATTTAGGTTAATCACATGTGGGAGACTTTGTTTTATTTTGCTTCACCATATTTTGGAATCCTACCTAGTATTTAATCTGAAAGCATTCCTTGTTTCATTCCTTATTCCTAAGCATTTATTGAGTACTTTCTATATGTGTGTAGGCAAACACTGAAGAGACTTTTGAATGATTAAGATGTGAGCCTTATCCTAGAACTGACAATATAATGGAGAGGACAGATGCATGGTCACAATATATCAGGATGAGCTGTGCTAGAGAAATAGAAAGTGCTCTGGAAACTCTGAGATGGGAACATACTGAACATATAGAATGAGCTACTTCTTTGCAGATTGGTGGGGATAGAGGTTAGAAATAAACAGATTATCTAGAGAACTTTTTTGGGAGAAAGAACAATTATTATTTTCATAACTTTATTGAGATACTATTCACACAGTATAAAATTCAAGTGACCAGTTCAGCAGTTGTTAGTACGTTTACAGAATTGTACAACCATCATCACTATCTAGATTTAGAGCATTATCCCAAAAGGAGACCCCACATCCATGAACTGTCACTCAACCATTTTTCCCCCAAACATCCAGCCCTAAGCAACCACTCTTCTACCACATGTCTTTATACACTTAGCCTCTTTGGACATTTCACAGTAATGGGCTTCTGTGTCTGGCTTCTTTCACTTAGCATAACGTTTTCAAAGTTCATCCGTGTTGTATCATGGATTCATCCATTCATTTTTATTGCTGAATAAGATTTTCATTATATGGATATACAACATTTTATTTATCTGTTCACCAGTTAATGTTTGGGTTGTGTACACATTTTGGAGACTATGAATAATATTGCTATGAATATTCATGTATAAGTCTTTATATAGACATATACTTTCATTTCTCTTGGGTATGTACCCAAAAGTAGAATTGCTGGGTTATATGGTGATTTTATATTTAACATTTTAAGAAACCGCCAAATTGCTTTCCAAAGTGGCTGCACCATTATCATTCTACCAGCTGTATATAAGGGTCCCAACTTCTTCACATCTTTGCCAATACTCATTATTGCCTGAGAACAGAATTGTTTTGAATGAAAATATAAAGTCATTAAAATAGAAAAATTCCTATTAGATTATGTTATACTCACTTAAGGCACTCTATATATGTCATGTGATTTTAGAACCTGCAGCTGAATGCCACTTTGTAGCTCTGTATACAAAACAGCCCTGTCGGAGTCTAATTATCTTATCATTAATGTTCACCAGGTGGTTAGGAAATTCTGACTTTCTTTTATGTCTAATTGAGAGGTAAAAGGTAGTGAAATGATTATATATAATACTGTTGAAAGTTAAACCCATTTCTGATGTGCATTTAAATGTAATTGAAATAGGACAAATTGAATAATAAAATTAAATTTGCAAAATATATGAACAGGTATTATTAAATGTATGTTCTTCCCTAAGATATTTGGGTGGTGAGTTGGCACATAGGACTCGAGCCCCACATTTTTGTGGGGCTTGCTTGGCGTGGTTCCCACCTGCCCACACTTGCCTCTTCTATTTCCCTCCCTTGGCATATCAAAGGAGTACATGAGACATTCCCCTGCCAACGCCCTATGCAAAGAGATTGTTTTAAAAAAGTGCTGAAGTTTAATGTTAGGAAAGAAAATGGATTCTCCAGTCCTGTGGGCATTCTCAGAATCAAGATTTGTTTTTCATGCATCTGGGAGCCCCAACAATGATACTGTAAAAAAACCAGAAATGTAAATTTGACAGTCATGGCCCCCTACTACCTTGTCCGGCTAGTTAGTGGTTTCCCACTGTCTGTTATTGGTTGCTTCAGATGCTTAATTAGGACCTCATACAGTGGTTTTTGTGACCTGCTATCTGCTCGGCTCTTCAGCACTTAATGTTTGTAATTCCCTAAGTGCACACACTACCATATTCCCTTGTTCTGCTCGTGCTTTGTTTCTTCTTTTGGAAGTACTCTTCTCTCTCTATGAGACTCCGTTTAGACACCACTTCCACCAGGAAGCGTTTCTGAGCCCCCTAGCTCTACTAGGTCCTAAAGCACTGCTGTGGGTGCCTTGTTTACCACAGTGAAAAAAAAAAAAAAGGCAAACAAAAAAATAGAAGGTATCCTTGGCCTTGTGGAACTTATATTTTATCTGTGGGAAACAGATGATAAACAATAACCATAATAACGAAAGACCTAGTTTGCCTAGTAGAAGGTGATGGGAAATGTAACGGGTGGGAGAGGTGGAATTCTACACCAAATAGCATGGTTGGGTGGGCCTCATAGAGAAGGCCTCTTGGGATGAGGAATATGCCATGTAAATTATCTAGGGAAATTGCCTTCCAGGCAGAGTCCACAACCAGCCAGTGAAATCTCCCTTCATGAGAGCATCTGTGTTAAACTGGCACAATTCCAGTCATCAAGGAAGTTGACTGACTAGTTTTCCCAAGTATCCTTTCTTTAGGCAAATATATATTTCCATTTGGATGTTTGAAATTCTAAAAATAGTTTTAATGCAAATCTCTCCTGTACTGTTTCCCCTTCCCAGATCTGTAGCCAGTGCACGTATTGTGGACTAATAATAATCCAGAACTTCCAGGTGGGCGCTACTGTACACCTAAATCGTATGGATCATATGATCTTCTCTCTCCACCATGAGATCAGGATTCACCCTCTGTGACATATAGGCCCCATAATCATTGTATGTTTCCAGAGGGCCAGGACTGTTTCTGTGCTCTGTTCACTGAGTCACATTCCTTTATGTTCTGTCTTCTCTCAGTTTTTAATTTCCGTCCCCATCATCACCCAGTTGGTGTTTCCTGGTTTCCCTTTTGTGCCTGTGCATCCTTATCCGATTTGATCAATAAGATGGGGGAAGTATTCTTCTGGTTCCTTCAGTTTCCTTTTAGAAACTTGCATTAAATAGGTTCATGTCTGGGACGTCACTTTCAAAAAGAAGAAATCTAGCATAGCTCTTGCACATTAATTGAAGAATCTTTACTTCTCCCACATTTACTGGTTAGATTTGGGTTTGGAGGAAATACATACTCTGGATCACTAAATTTTATGTAAATCTGCTGCATTACCCACTGTTTTTCACTGCTGTCTTTTAAGCAACATGCTCTTTGCTATCATTATTTTATATTTCCAGGTGGTTTTGGAAGTAAATATTGGAGTATTTTCAGTAATCTGGAGCTTCTTGCTGTAACAACACAATAATTTAAATTTAAATAGGCTCGGGCAGCCCAGGTGGCTCAGTGGTTTAGCGCCACCTTCAGCCCAGGGCGTGATCCTGGAGACCTGGGATTGAGTCCCATGTCGGGCTCCCTGCATGGAGCCTACTTCTCCCTCTGCCAGCCTGCCTGTCTGCCTGTCTGTCTCTCTTTCTCTCTGTGTCTCTCATGAATAAATAAATTTAAAAAATCTTAAAAAAAAAAAGAATAGGCTCAAGACCTGAAAATGTATGTGTATATATATTTCTAGATTAAAATGTATTTTCCCCACAGCTGGAGCACCTGGGTGGCTCAGTCAGTTAAGCATGTATCTGTCTTTAGCTCACATCATGATCCCAGGGTCCTGGGATGGAGCCCCACAAGAGGCTCTGTGCTCAGTTGGGAGTCTGCTTCTCCCTCTGCCCCTCCCCCTGCTTGTGCTCTCTTTCTCTGTCAAAATAAATAAATAAAATCTTTTTAAAAATGTATTTTCCCCATTTCTCTTACGTTTCTTATATCTCCACATATCAGAAACTTTAAATGTCAGAAGATAGTCTTGAATGTCACACCTTGGGACTTCTTCACGAGCTGCATTTCTCAATAGAGATGGTGAAGGTTTTGTCACATAGTCATTTGATGCTCACAGGTGCTAACTGATGTGAGAATTTACTGCCTTGTGCTTGCTTCATTGTCTGGTTATATAAATGCTATAAATGTATCTATGGATTTTAGGGAATGGTGCTTTTTTGCTGTTGTTCGCATTACTCTTTTAATTTAAATTTTTTGTCAAGGTAATAATTATAAGTAGCTTAAAAGTCAGATAATATTTACATTGCTTATCACAAAAAAACAAAGTTCTGTCACTCATCTCCCTTCACCCTTCCACACCAGTAATGTTCTCTTTTAAATTTATTATAGGTGGGGCACCTGGGTGACTCAGTCTGTTGAGTGTCCGACACTTGATTTCCACTCAGGTCATGATCTCAGGGGTGATGGGATCGAGCCCATGCTCAGTGGAGAGCTGCTTAAGATTCTCTCCATTTTCTTTCTCTTCTACCCCTACCCCCTTTCACTCGCTCCTGTGTGTGCTTTCTTTCTCTCTCAAATAAATAAAATCTTTTAAAAAATAAATTCATTACTGATGTTTTTCTGGTGTTTAGCTCTGGTTTTCACATCAGATGATTGTTCTGGTGTTTTTTAGATTTTTTTTCCCTTTATTTAGTATGGAAGATGAAGATTTAGCCTGCAAATATCCTGACATTCCAACATAGTTATGTTAAATGCTACTTAAAAAAACAGTTGTGGGCTCCCTGGGTGGCTCAGTAGTTTAGCACCTGCCTTCAGCTCAGGGCGTGATCCTGGAGACCTGGGATCGAGTCCCACATCACGTTCCCTGCATGGAGCCTGCTTCTCCCTCTGCCTGTGTCTCTGCCTCTGTGTGTGTGTGTGTGTGTGTGTCTCTCACATGAATAAATAAATAAAATATTTTTTAAAAAAATTGTATTTAGAGGCAAAAACTGTATTGATTTTAAAGTAGTACTAGAATACAATATTTTAGAAAACAAAAAAAACAGAGTTTTCATAATGCATTGTCAGAGAAGTGCACTAGAAGCAAAATATTAGACCTAGCAGGTGTTTATGTACATAATTTTAAGAGGATAACAATAATATTAGCAACAATTCTGATTTGGCTCCAGCATTCAAATAGTACATGAGGAAATCTTCATTTCCTCTTACCTTACAGTAGTCAGTGAGTGAGCTTTGTTTTTAAACTCTAGTCAATTAGAGTCCTAATCATCAAACATTTTATGGGAGCAGAGGTGAAAGTTTAACCCCACTTAAAAGAACAAAAGTACTAAAGGCAGACTGTTCTGAGAATCATAAATTTGCATGAAAAACCTCACAAGGGAAAAATCATAATTGCCTCAGCATGAGAGATGGAACGTATTGGAAGATAATTGGAGACTGTCTTTTATGTGTTCTCTTTGGTTTAGTTTTGATTTCATGTACTTTAATTTGTTTCCATCTCTTAGTTTTTTTCCTTAATATATTCTAAAGAATGTAAAACACTTCGAGGATCTCATTACTACTTGTGAAATTGCCTTCTTCTGTACCATTGGATGTAATTTTTTTTGTCAGTCTTACAAGACAAAGGTATCTTTGAACAGGCTATTTTACTTTAGCAATCTGACAGTAGTGATAACCCTAAAACTACATTTTGTGTAAGTTCAAATATACTATAACAGTTTCCCTTAGGTAAACACGTTAAAGATTTTTGTTTTGCATATTTAAGCCCTATCATCTTTGCTTTTATTCATGTTTCATCATTCATATGTGTCAAATTTATATTTTCACTTCGAACTTTGCTTAAAGGGTATATTAGTCATTCCCTTGACAAGTATGGTCAGTAGTCTAATTGAAGATGTTTCATTACTTGGTGAACACAGTAGGTTACAAACTCAACTTTTGCTTCTCTTTGCAAAGGCCCTGAGACGTGAGTTAAAGGAGAAAGAGTATTCTGTCCTGAATGCTATAGACCAAGCTCGAGTTTTCCTGGCTGATCAGCCAATTGAGGCCCCAGAGGAACCAAGAAGAGACCTGCAATCAAAAACAGGTGAGATTGGGGCGCCTGGGTGGTTCAATGGGTTATGCATCTGCCTTTGGTTTAGGTCATGATCCCAAGGTCCTGGGATTGAGCCCTACATTGGGATCTGGGTTTGGCAGGAAGCCTGCTTCTCCCTCTGCCTCTGCCCCTGCCTTTCTCCCTGCTTGTTCCCTCGATCTCTCTCTCTCTCTCTCTGTCAAATAAATAAATAAAATCTTTAAAAAAAAAAACAAGCTAAAAAAACAGGTGAGCTTTTTTTTCATACATCATAAAAACACATGTGAGGAGAACAAAAACCCGACATCAAGTAGGAAATTTCCTCTCAGCATTTCAGGATCTGATATAAAAAAAATTTCTTCCAAGTATTCGTTAGTTTAATCCAATATGTCATTATTTAATATCCAGATTTTTATATTAAAAAATAAAATGTATACGTCAATATTCTTAATTTAAAAGGAAATTAACTGCAAATAGATTTGGTAAAAGGCATGCTGTAACTAAAAGTAATTTCTTTGAGAAAGAAAAATGTACATTTCTTCTATTCAAACACATTACGTGATAAATGATTGCAACTGGAGGAGTGATATTTAAAATACAGTTCAGGGTAGCCCGAGTGGCTCAGCAGTTTAACACCGCCTTCAGCCCAGGGCCTGATCCTTGAGCCCCGAGATCAAGTCCCATGTCGGGCTCCCTACATGGAGTCTGCTTCTTCCTCTGCCTGTGTCTCTGACTCTCTCTCTTTCTGTGTGTCTCTCATCAATAAATAAATTAAAAAATATATATTAAAAATAAAATAAAATACATAGAAATATTTAAATAATCATAAAGATCTTTTTAAGCTTCTGTTTTTACAGATTCCTTTTTAAAATTAGACTCCAAAGTAAACACTTTTCTTTTCCAAGCAGACAACAGAATTTAGGTAATTTAAAATTAACCTGGGACACTTGGGTAGCTTGGCGGTTGAGCATCTGCCTTTGGCTCAGATCATGATCCCGGACTTCTGGGATCGAGTCCCGCATCAGACTCCCTGCATGGAGCCTGCTTCTCCCTCTGCCTGTGTCTCTGCCTCTCCCTGTGTCTCTCATGAATAAATAAATCTTAAAAAAAAAAAGTTAACCTATTTATGCACTCTTTATGTACTTTGGCTGAAAATGGAAACAGTAACTGCCTTAGTAGGAAATAGCAGTCAGTCACACAGTAAATTTAAGAGATGAATTTGGAGGCCAACATAGATCTTTATTGTGATTTTTCACTGTTGGCAATAAAAGCATTCTGATGCATTTTTAAAAACAAACATGCCATTCAAAATATTTTTTCATCATTTACTTCACATAGTGAAGGCAGATCTGAAAGACTGCCTCATGCTGTGTCCAGCAGCATAATTCATGAACATTTATTACTTGTAAGGAAAGTACATTTGGAAAAATGCTTTCTTTGTGGCCGAAACTGGAGCAGGCCTTTGGACAAGTAGCTATTTTCCTACTCAGCCTTTGTCAGAGTAGTTCTACTTCAGACTGAATAAATTTACCATCAAGATCACTATCTTCTAAAAAAAAAAAAAAGATCACAATGTTCTTTGTTATATGTGTACTATACACACACACACACACACACACACACACACACGTCTATGCACCCAGCTTACACACATACACACAAATTGGGTGCTTAATGCACAGTTGCTGAATGAACGCGTGCATGAGCTGAGCGCACCTGTGACGATGCTTGGTCAGTGAGCAGGCTCAGTTAAGAGGAATGACCCACCGGGACAGGATCATCACAAGCAGCAGTGCAGCAGTGAGGAGCAAAGCGGCCCTGTGCCTGGGCAGGAGGTGGCAGTGAGGGGCTTGTACGTGCTGTCTGGTTCAGATTGCAGAGGACCTGGAAAGTCGGACAGAACATTTCAACTCAATACAAGAAAGAAGGCACTATTACAATTGCTGATGTTAAGCGTGGAAGAAAAATAAGTTTACTCATCTCACCCTATCCAATTTGAAATTCACCTTAAATCTGAGTTTCTTGTCTCCCTGCTTCCCCAGTACTTTCCAGTGAATAGAGGAAGCATTTTATAATCTACTTCATAGCAGTAAAAAAGTGTTATTGTATCACTAAAGCTTCCCTTTGCTATACATTTTCCTTCTCCTGGTTAGTCCATTTCAGGGGTAAGATAATATCACTTTTTTGAGTTCTTATTTTGCTGTTACATTAGGTATGTTTCTAAGCCCTCTTTCAAATATTCTATTGGGGGGGGCAAGAGAAAAAGTCATTAATGTAACTTTATGATTTTCTTTCTTTTTGTTTTTTTTATGATTTGCAATTTTTATGCTTTCCTCCTTTTGTGATATTGCTTTCTGCAATGGTGGCTGATTTTACCTGCTGTTAAAAGTAAATGAAAGAAAATTATCCGTAATAGCTTTTATACTTTTGTTGTTTACCATGAATTATGTAGAGCTGCTATCAGAAATAGAGAGCATTTGAACATTAGTTATCTTGTGTGATGCTACGTGAAGTACTCACTGTTAAAGGGAATAGAGCGGGGAGAAATGATATGATTTTTTATTCTATTTAATAAGCATTTATTTATTGAATATGCTGTGTATACACCAAATGGATCCATCTCTTTACTTTTAAGTAACTATTTCAGAAAGTACTTCTCTGCATGTTTCTAAATGCCTTTTTTCTGCCAGCTCCTTTTTTTTTGTTGTTTTTTTCAATTATCAATTCTTATAGTGTTATGTGTTTGTGTGTGTGTGTGTGTGTGTGTGTGTAAGGCAACCTGTGGCATTTTACTTTACTGCCCAGTAATATAGGTATGAATTGCTCTCAGGCATCTGTTAATTGACAAAGGCTATTAAAAAGAAGCAAATTAATTATTTCAACCAAATGATAAGTTGCTGATAAAGAATCTCATAAGGTATGCTCTGCTAGGTATTTCCCCTCCACCCCCTTATTATTGAGATATAATTGACACATTGTAGATGTTTAAGGGATACAACATAACGATTTGATGTATGTATATATTATAAGCCAATCACCATAAGTCTAGCTAATATCCATCACCATATACAGTTACATATTCTATTTCCTTGTGATGAGAACTTTTAAGATCTAGTCCCTTATCATCTTTTGAGTATGTATATTTTAAATATTTAAAAATCACTACTGGGTGACTCAGTGGTTGAGCACCTGCCTTCGGCCCAGGGTGTGTGTGATCGCGGAGTCCTGGGATGGAGTCCCACATTGGGCTCCCTGCATGGAGCCTGCTTCTCCCTCTGTTTGTGTCTCTGCCTCTCTTGTGTCTTTCATGAAAAAATAAAATCTTAAAAAAAAATAAAAATCACTAATATTACTGCCTGGCTTTAAGCCCTTGCCATTCCTTGTTAGGAGTATTGTCAGTTCTTTCTCAGTTGGTATCTTTGCATCAACATAGACAGTACAATGATAAATCGGAAACTCAGAACTGGCATTTGCTCCCCTGGTTTAAAAACCACCAATAGCCTCTAGGATGGCACCTGAGCTCCTACACCTGGCACACAAGCTGCACAGGGATTGGCCTCAGTTTACTGGGTAGCAGTCTCTCCTCTCTCTCTCTCCTCCCCAAACTGATGTCCATTTGACACCAAACTGCTAGGGACGATCTGCCAGTTATGGTCTTCCTTGCCTTTATCCTGTTGCCACCTATCCTGTTTTGTTGTTGTTGTTGTTATTGTTGTTGTTGTTGTTTGTTTGTTTTTTTCTGCCTGTGGGTCTATTTTACCTGATTTCTGACTCCTTCCTTGTTTGCCCACCCAGCCCCTGCTCATCCTGTCCCAACTGTCAAAGGCTCAGTGTCTTCCTGATGCTTCTCTCTCTCATCTCTTCTCCATGCTTTCCTGTCATCTCTCTGCTGTGTTGCCAAGATCTGTGTCCAGAGCTCAGCCCTTCCCTGGCTTAGTGACCTTTCTCACTTATTGAGAAGCTGAAAGAGTGTGGAAAAATGATCTAGGCAGCCAAAAATAGATATTATACAGCAAATACAGTGAAGATCCTCCCCTTACTCATAGCAAAGCTGCTCTCTCAGAGGTATTAACTCCTACTTTAGATACTGTTGTAACTAGTTTAACTTGATTCCCAGTGAGTTGTGGATATGTGGCAAAGTGGAAATGTCAGGACAGGGAAAAGGGTAGCAGTGAGCGATGACTGCTGGCAGTTTGACAGCAAGAAAGAGAAAGAAATTATAGAAAGGATATATGAGACTTCTAAAATAAAACAAAACAGAGAGTCTTTGGGGTTTTTTACAATAAAAGAAAAACTGAGCTATGAATTATGGTTTATTTTTGAAGACAGAACATAAATCAGCTATGAGAAGGCATAGGAATTTATACTATATTTTAGTATATTTCTTTTTTAAATGGCAGCCATAAAAACACAGGGCTAAATAGGTAAGGTGTAGCTGTCTGGAGCACTAACTCAGAATAACTCATTCCACTTATAAATGGTTCTTAAGTAAATATGATTTTTAATTGAACTGAAATCGTCTGAATAATTACAGATATTTTGTGGAGTTCACAGCTTTATCAGTAGCCCTCCCTTATCTGGTTTGAGCAATATGAAACTTTTTAATTTGATTACATCTGTATCATGTCATTTAACACATTGAATTGTTTTTCATTTGATTTTAATCACCTGGTCTATATCTGTGAAAAGGTAGAAAGAAGAGTAAATCTCTCATCATCTTTGTATTGTTCTTTGTACTTCTTCTTTTTTTTTTTTTTTTTTTTTGTTCTTTGTACTTCTAAAACCACTCTCTAACTATCCCAATGAGTCAGGCACATAAAGCAAGATGCTTTTTCCTTTCTCTCTCTGTCTTCCTTCCCCTTTCTGTTTCTCCTTCCCCCTCCCCTCCCCCCTTTCCCCTTTCCTTCCTTTCTTTCTTCTTTCTTTCTTTCTTTCTTTCGTTCTTTCTTCTTTCTTTTTTTTTCTCTCCCTTCCTTCTTTCCTTTCTTTCTTCTTCCTTCCCTCCCTCCTTCCTTTCTTCTTTCTTTCTTTCTACCAAGAAAATACTGTGATGTGGAACAAGGCCACCAGCTAACATCGGGGTAGATCCAGGAACAGAGTTCAAAGCTTTTATGTGGGTGACCTTTCTTAACCTGCAGTGTTTTGGCTGACTTTTACCATCTCTTCCTTTTTTATCTCCTCTGTGTCTCTGCTTATTGGCCACTGACTTGACTCCTCTACTTTTGGAATCTGGAGCCTATTCACCCTGCACTGCTGTTCCTTGGTTTCTCCCTTAATTCCCCTGCCTTCTTTTACCCCTGACTGTTTTCAGCCCAGCTTGCACTTCCTTCTGAAAATCACCTGGCTGCATGGTGAAGGTAGACGTACAGGACACCTGTGGACTTAGCCATAGTCAGCCTAGCCCACTTCAGCCCCTAAACCTCTCGAGATAATCAAGGAGAACATGTGCTTTCTCACCTCTGTGTCACCTGCAGTTCAGGTTAAAAGTCGGATTTGCACAGAGGAGTTAGTGATTTCACATCAGCATCCCTGTCTCCACACCGCATAGAGATGCCGGCGTGCATGTGCACAAATGTGCATCTATGTTTTATGATTTGAGGTTATGGTATCAATTGCTAAATAAGCCTGCGAACACTTTTATAGGATAGATCACCTCCAAAAGTATTTAGAAAGTTGTACAATTTATTGTATCTGTGGGTATAGACAAGCTCTTTTCCTCTTCTCAGCTTTTCATTTTTAAGATAAAAAAGATTGCATTATTTTATTTATCAATTCCCCCATGAGTCCTCTTTAGAATCTATTCCAGTTAAGGCATTACTATTGCTATAACTATTATTTTATTCCAGGCTCTTAGAACATCATTTCTTTTTCAGCCTGTTATACTTGATGAGTTGATTCTGTTTCATTTTTAATGATTAGTCCTGGAAAAAGGACATCTATTATTTTATTTATTCTTTTTATACTTTGTAAATTATTGTGTGTGTGTGTACTTCATATAATTATGTATGTCTGTACTTCTGATTAATGGTTGATCATTTTTCAGATACAAAAGTATTATGGATTAATATTTTTCATCTTTGATCTTTGACAGCTGGCTATTTTTCTTTACTAGTAGTTAATATTTAAACTCACGGTGTACTATTTTCTTTTAAATATTAAATGTTTCATAGTATTTTAAAAAGATAATTATTAGGAGTATTTTTCTCTTATGCAAAATCTTATATATGATGTAATGAAGTAATAAATGACATTTTCAGTCCACTGTGTGAGTCCATTTTATGCCAATATTAGCAAACTTGTGTGAATAAAATTTCACGATCATTAAATGAATGAAAATGTGGAATTATCATATAGTTTAGTAGAAGTTACTTTTATACTGATTCTTAATATAACTTAAGTTTACAGGAAGAGATGGCAGTAATTATTTCCTTGCATCTCATAAAATGAGACCAAATTACATATTATAGCCTAAATAATTAGGCTAGTAAAAATGATGGGTGTTTTCTCTCAGGGCATTTTTGTTTTCCTAGTAACAGCTTTATTAATTAGAACCCTAGTCATAGTAAATGGCAGACACCCAACATCCATAAGCAAAGGCACAAGGGGAAATGTATTAACTCCCATAGCCAAATTACATTAAGGGCAAGGTCACAGCCAGCCACAGGGACTGAAATGCCACCCAGAAGCCTTTTTTCTTTGTCTTCCTGTCTCCCTCTACAAGTTTTGATTTTCTTAGCTTTCCTATGATCACATACCTCATACCACCAAGGAGAGACAGCGCTTCTTTCAATCCAGCACATTACAGGAGAGGGCTCTTATGGACTCAGCTTGAGTAACATGGAGCTCAGAGTCTACTGGGATTTGGCACACCCATGCTACAAAAATAATATTAAATGGGGGAAGAGCCAATGCCCAAGAAGAAAGGGAGAGAAATGTTAGTAGACATAGATGTTCACAAGGCAACATTGATCAGGTGCTTACAGTGTGCCAGGCACTATGCCAGGTACCTCACATACCTTGTTACCTTTAATCCTCGTAACGACTCATTGAGGTATGAATACTGTTACCACCCATTTGAGATAAGGAAATTAAGTCTTTGAGAGGTGTGGAAGCTCCTGTCACTCATGACAGAGCTGAAACTCCCATGTCTGGCTTAGTGTCAAACTTAGTGCTCTTAACCACCATAGTATACTCTCTCCATTACCCCAGTAATCATAAGTACTTCCAGCTATACAGTAGAAATAATTTTCTATATTTTTTGACTTTAAAGAAATGTCATACAATAATTAAATACATTTTGTAACTCTTGACTTTTCCCTTTGCTGTTGCTTTTTCTTTACTGAAATACCAGGCTGCTTAATAGAATGGCATACCAGTTCACTAATTTCTAGCATCAGGAGAAAAGGTGGTTGGGCAATGTTAGACTTTGTCTTTTTAATTTTCATATAAAAACTTGAAGGATAAATCATAGCTTTCAGGCCTATAGACCAAGACAATAATTTAATTAGCTTCTCAAATCCAAACTAGATTAGTAATGTTGTAATGCATGAAAAAGCATAGAAAAATATAATGTTGCTTTCTTTTTCAGTATTCTTAAATACAGAGCAGCAATGTGATCCTTCCCAAATTAAAGTTCTATAATGTATGTATGGGTGTAATGAATCTAGTCTTCAGCTTTCCTAAAATATATGTGTTGGCTGACTAAGCCTACTGATTGGGTAAAAATTTCTAAAACTTTTTTGCATGACAATGAGTACCATAGTAATGAAATCCAATTTAAATAAACATATCAACATTCTTGATGAAGAATTATATAATAACAAAGGTTAGTTTGATGGGCACAACATTTTAAATTAATTGTTTACCATCTGTTATATTCTCTAATCACTGTTGCAACCATCCATAAATTACATTTGCCTCATAAAAAGGATGACAGTATTTTACATGTATGTATTCTGTTGTAATAGACATCCGGGAAGTTACTTTTTTAAACATAAAGAATAGGGGGATACTAAACTCTTTTAATGGGTTGGTGTACTTATTTTGTTGTTGTTTTTGTTGTCCCTCTGGAAAGCTGTAATCTTCTAGAGTGAATTAGAGGAGTTGCCATTTTTAAAGAAGTTTAAGGCTAGCAAAGACGTAAAATCTTCTCTTCAGTTAAACTCCTCACTTATTATGGCATTACATAAACATAAGACATACTTCACTTCTTCTGCAAGAATGGCTAAGTATTCTAGATACTGAAGATACAATAGTGAACAAAACATATCCTTTCCCTCCTGGATTTTACATTCCCAGCTTCCCTTCTTTCTTTGCAGTGCCATCCCTCAACCCCCAGTGACCTGTCTGCAGCTGTTCTAGCACTCATAAATGACTTGAATAAATTACAAAATGGCCATTAGGATGAGGACATTCAGGGAATACTAAGTTACAGAAGATTGAAAGCTGGATGTCAGGTGGTTTAGCCAGTTCTGTTCCATGGCATCTCTTATATTCCTGTTCCTTTCCTTAGAGGTGAATTTTCTTAACAATCTGTCCTTACTTCTTGCGCAACTCAATGCTGGGTTTATTTACTTTGGCTCACTTTACAAGAAGAATAAAACTTAGAAGTGTCTTGACTTTGGTTCTACCTCCATTTACCTCTGAACAGAAGCACCATTTATCTCCCTCCACAGTGTGCTCTGCATTTCTAGCTTCCTCTCCATTTTCCTTCTCTCTCTTAAGACTTTGCATGTGGGTTTTTGTGGAAGATACTCCCTAAATTTCTTTACTTTGGAGTTCTTGCTTTTCTCTAAATGTCTCTGTTCACTGTCCTTTTTTTCCCCACTTAAGGATTTAAGAAACCCCTTGGCAGCATGGATGAATCCATATCATCTTTATGATATTCCTACTGAAAGATTTAGGCTTCACATTAACAGGTTAATCTAGTCTGGGTAACATCTTACTATTGTCACTCTTACAATATATAGATTAACATAATTAGAAATATTACAGTAATCAGCTGATGGCCCTTGATGATGCACTTGTAATCTAGTTCATAATGATTGTTATCATCATACAAAATAGGAAATGGGTGGAGTCCTCTTAAACACTGATCATCAGAGAGATTAAGTTAATCTTAATCATGTAATCAGAAAACGTGAAGAGAATATATTTCCCATTATTTTAATCACCTTTTGGTTATGAAGGAAAGAGAGAAATGGAGGGCAGTTAGAGAACGAGAGAAAGAGCAAGTCGAGTCTCTAGACATGGGAGTGCTTTGTTTTTTTCCTATGAATTCTTGTTAGCTAATCTATTGGTTTGCTTGTCTAAAAATCCCTACAGATGTCTAAACCTCCCAGACTTAGTAATAAAATCATAAAAGGAATCATAAAAGAAATTGACCTTTGTTGACGCCCTCCTGTGTGCCAGGCATGTGCCAGTTACTTTATAGTTACTAACTGAAGTTCAAAGAGATAAGGAATATGTTTATGATTACATAATTTGTTAGTGTTTGAAATGGCATATGATCTCCTAATCTTTCCATACACTAGATTGTCCAGGAGTGAAAATGCTACTCTGGAAGGTTTTAATTTTTTTTCCCTATGTTTGCTTGTCTTAATATTTCCTTTTCATCACTTGGTGAAATACATGTTAAAAAAAAAGAACAGTGCAAGTAAGATATTTGGAACTACCATACTTGAAATAACTTTGTAAGGTTTATCCTTCTCTTTCACGGTAAAAACCTTTTTTATAACTCACTTTAGATCAGTGTAGGGAGGAGGAAGGAAAAATAAATGGAAAGATTTCCACTTGAAGTTATAAAGTTGAGTATTCTCAGGAAAGAGTTAAGCTAAAAGTTCCATTGAGCCCAGCTCAATTCACTAATTATATATTGAGGACATACTGGTCTCTAGACTGGATATTGCCAAACCAAGATGGAAAGAAAGAAAACATGTATGACATAAGACTTTAGAACCTATAAATAAAAAGTCACAGTGAAGTTATAAATGTCAATTTCCTATTGAAAAAAAGAGGATGCAATAAATATGGAAGATCTTTAAAGCAATTGGGCTGATTCTAATAGAGTTTTATATTATTTCATTGGAGAAACATGTAATTTAATTTTTTTATTGTAAAATGTTTTTGTATAAGCATGCATAAGGAGACTATTTTCCTCTCTACTGTTAAGATTTCTTTGAGATATATGTTGGCTTTGGCTTTCTTATAGAATTCAATTTTAGGGATGCCTGGGTGGCTCAGTGGTTAAGCATCTGCCTTCAGGGACATGGTCCTGGAGTCCCAGGATCGAGTCCTGCATTGGGCTCCCTGTGTGGAGCCTGTTTCTCCCTCTGCATGTGTCTCTGCCTCTCTTTCTGCATCTCTCATGAATAAATAAATAAAATCTTAAAAAAAAATTCAATTTTAGAGGTAAATGAAGCCCTTTGTCCAAAAAGTTTTCCCACTGAGAAATATGAGTTCCCACTTGATAAAAGTGAGATGAGCATCATTTAGCTCTCCTAGGAGCAAAGGGCATGATACAATCATGGCTGGCCCCAACCCTAGACTCTGCTCTTGGTCCAGTTTTGTTTGCCACCTCACTCCAGGGAATCATGGGGCAGTCTTTCTTTCCATGGCATAGTAAGGTATAAATACCACCAATTAATTTGCATAGTTGAAGAATAAAAATAATTGAACAAGAGAGGAAAATTTAGGTCTGATTGTTGCTTTCTTCCCTCTTTTGTTTTCTTTTTCTTCTCTTCTTTCTAAAAGATTGTTACTAAATCTGTCTTAAAAGATAGGTATCTATTGTAACATAATAAATCACTATTTTAAATTATATAACTACGAAATTAATATAACAATATGGTTAACAAAAATTAACCTGTTACATGTTTTGTATAAATGTATAATATAAATATAGAAAGTAAATATAATTGCACCTGAAGTTAAAAAGGGAAGGCCTGAAGTTCAGTTAAAAGGGAAGGCCTGAAGTTCCGGACGAGAATGGAAAAAGAGTGCTGCCCCTCAAAAATATCCAGAGAAGGACACACACGCACGTGCACACACACACACACACACACACTTCAGGGAATAGGAAAGTGACAGAAAAAGCTCTTCTGGTCTGAAAATTGTCAGTAAATTTATTTGGTTTTTATCCTGCTGTTTCCTCCTTCTCTCAGATTAGCCTCTATTACTGCCTTTTCAAATGCAAATTAGATTACCCTCTTATCTCTGAGCTTCATTTGCTCTGTGGTCTCCAGTATTTAGTGGCCCTGCCAGTTGCGTGGGAATGACACAACTCACCGGAGTGGAAATACTCCAGCTTCAGCAGCAGGGACCAGAGAGATCAATTTGTAAGCCAGGAAGCTGGCGGTGCTCTGTCCTGGCAACACATTACAATCATCTGGGAAGCTTTTAAAATATACCCATCTTGCCCTTCACTGTTGACCAACTAAATCTGATCTCTTAATTTTTGGGGGTAGGGCCTCTGGGGATCTGTATGTAAAAACAAACAGGCAAGCAAACAAACTCTCAGAGGGGTTTCTAATATGTACTCTGAATTCTGAACCACTGGGTCTGAAAGATTCTCCACTTCCTGCATGAGGGTCTTAAAATTTATGGCAAAAAAATCTCTTCAGAAATTTTGAAGGAAACAGTCCTTTGATTTTCAAACAACTAGAGGATTTTACAAATGTAATTATATCCTTTTATTAGTTTCTTCTCTTTTTTTGTTTTCTGTGTGTGTGTGTGTGTGTGTGTGTTTGCTGCTTTCATTTGTTTTTCTATTCTCTTAACCCCACATCATCATGACTTGATATTTCATCTGTTGCTACCTGTTACCCGTTTCACAAACGTTCTGAAAAATTTTTGTTTGGTTTCACGCTTCCCTCTGTTCTTGGTTTAAAGTATGCATTAAACTGAGATTGGTACTGTAATAGGGAGGCACTTTTATTCTGACTCTGTGATCAGTTAATAGGTATCCTTTCTGGCAAACAGATGGGGAATTGAACACAGAGCTTTTCTTTTCTTTTGACTAGCTGCTTGTGTAGGAATTATATAATAAATACCACACAAAGGGACTGCTCAATCAAAAGATTTTACATTAAGTGAAGACAAAAATGTCCCATCCATGTTGAGTGTTTTGTCACAGGACAAAGAAGCTGTGTGTCTCCCTGCCAGGTTATTCAGTGACTGACTCAGAAACAGTTTTTTACTTTATCCAGGGAAAAATCATCATAATTAAGTTGTCTGTTCAGAAATTAGTACTGTATCTTTTTCTTTTACAAAAGCCAGTGAAACACAAGTGCTTAAAATAGATCTTTGGAAAAGCCTGAGTGACTTATTAACAAACACAGGTGCTGCCATCATAAAAATTACCACTCCCTTTCTCATGGGACTAGTAAGAGTGACTTTTTTCATCTCACATAAATAACATTTATTTATTTTCTATATTTTATATTATTCATGATAAGCATTTATAGAAACAGAGCATATAAAATATGGCATTTTATATTTATATTAAATATATTGTATATAAGTGTGATGTAGTTCTCATTTTTTAACTTAGGGATTTAAATAAGGTTTGCCTAATGACCTACTTTTCCTCCAGCACTGTTGTCCTGGACTGTATCCCAGCTCAAACACTCCTAGAAGCTGGGTGTTTAATTCACTTGTTTTCCTTATTTATCACTTCCTGGTGGAATCAGTTTATCTACCTATCATAACATGGAATCTCCTGGTAATCAGTTCAGTTGCCAAGGGATTATTCATGACTCTCTATAGCCTCTAGCAGTTCAGCAGTGTAATTCGGAGTTCTGTAGCTTCTGAACTCTTCATGGTCCATTTGGTTCGCAGAGATTCATTACAGCTGTTTTTAAGTCTAAATATTGATGTCTAGAATTGTTCTGGAAATATAGGTAGGTAAGAATATGTGTTCTGTCCCCTTCAACTTGACTTGTTATAATACTAAAGAAAGACAGGGGGACGAATTTATGTTAAATATGAGTTATGATTTGGGAGAGCTGGCTTTATTTATTTAGTTCCTCTTACCAGGAACTTCAGTGAACTTCAGTTCATGTTTACGAATGCTATGAAATATTTTGAAGTGAAGTGGAGTTGCTTCACTGTGATTGATACTAAAAGTTGGGATCTTATCACAGAGAAGAATAATTATTTCTATCTTAAACTAATCCAAAGTTTACCTTGATTGTATGTTTCTGACTTGCTTCTGTTTTCAGTGGACCCAGCAGAACAACCATCAAAGCAGTGAGATAGGAAAGGGGATTGCCTTGGATATGGAGAGAACTGAAGACCAGGAGTGTTCAGTTGGCAATCTACCTAAACTGCTTTGAGGGTGTCTGCTTTATTTTCATCAAATTCCTTTGCCCTTGTCTTCTTGTCAGCTTCTCATCTCTGTGTTTCTGACAGCTGGGTTTGAACTTGACTTTCATTTCTGCCTCTTTCTTTTGCTCGTCTTGTAGCCTTTGCAGGGCCTTGCATTATGCCTACCCTTTCCTGTCTGAAAGTCTGACTTTAATTCAGATATCCTGGAATCTTTGAAATCTATGAAATATTTGGGATGGTCCTTGAAATCTTGCTGTATTCCTGTTGAAGTGTTTGTGAATGTGCTACATGTCTGGACTATAGAAAGTACCCTATATTAAAGGTGAACTGCCATACAGATTCAGCAATGATGAAGTAGCTAAGATATATTATTTGTCTTCAGTTATTTTTTTCTAAGGAACATGATAATTCAACCTTATTTTCTCAGAGTCTTTCCTCGTAACTTAAAGCTGTTTCTCTCCTAACTATATTTCCCATTTTTATTGAGGACAATGAAATGAAAAAGACTGTCTTTGGATTTTATATAACTGAATTTATGTTAAAGAAAAATTCTTTTGTTTTTTGAGTTATTGTGTTACATTTCAAGGTTTGTAAATATATTAAAATTCAAGTCACTGAAGCCACTGGGCCACTTATTACTCTGTGTAACTACTTTCTTCTTTTGATAAATAGCAGGGAATCCATTGGTGAAGGTGAAGGGAGTAGAGAGAAATTTTTTCTTCCCCTGATTTGTGTAAACAATGTCTCCATGTACCTGATGGCAACCCTTCAAAAGGTGGTGTTCACACCTGGCTGTTGATCAGGTTCCAAATTTTTTTTTTTTTTTTTAAATCACAGAATTGACTCCTGAGGAAAGAGCCCAAAAGATTGCCAAGGCCATGCGCAAACAGTCTTCTGAAGTCAAAGAGAAGTGGGAAAGTCTAAATGCTGTCACTAGCAATTGGCAAAAGCAAGTGGACAAGGCACTGGAGAAGCTCAGAGACCTGCAGGGAGCCATGGATGACCTGGATGTTGACATGAAGGAGGCGGAGGCTGTGAGGAATGGCTGGAAGCCTGTGGGAGACTTACTTATCGACTCACTGCAGGATCACATTGAAAAAACCATGGTCAGCACCACTGCCTCAGATAAGGATTTTAAGAAATGTTTTATTGTTAAATATAACACAAAGAAAGTCATATATAAAAACTGTCATAAGAGATTTTATGAAGCCAACCCCGTGACAACTCCACCAAAATCAGGAGATAGAGATTTCCCAGACACAACAGATGTTTTCCATATGCCCCTCACCATCAGAACCCCTCCCCACCAAAATAACAACTAATGAAACTTTCACAATAATTTACTTTTATTTTTCCTTATACTTCTTTTTTACCCAACTCTGTGTCCCTAAACACTTAACTGCTTTAAAAAAATAATGCGAAGTCCTTTTTAATCTCTAGATTTCCCTCTATACCCTTTTGGTTTTCTTTACAATGTGTTTGTTTAAGAAACTGAATTGTTTGTTTTATAGTATTTCTTATAGCCTGGGTTTTGCAGAATGGCATCCACATAGTGCAGTTGGGCAGGTTCCTCTCTACTCTGTATTTCCTGAAAATTGGTAGTTGGACTTAGGGATTTAATAAAAAACATACTGTTTCAGACTGAGATCCTCATGTAAAAATTTCATCTCACTGTCTGAATATATTATGGAAGGATTAGCTTAGCTATAAATTTTGTCTGCGGTCAGGAATTGCCCAAAATTAAGGATGATAGATCTGTGGTCTAGAGCCCCTTTGGCTCCTATATTATAGAACATACCCCCCAAAAATTTAGTAGAATTTAGGCAGTAAGAGACATAGTAGTAGGGTTTGTGATAGCATAGTAAACTATAAGGTAGCCATGAGTCAAATCAAAGAATAAATCAACAAAAAAATCAGAAGGTATTAGATTAACAATATCAATATCATGAATGGCATTTTTATTGCAAAAGACCTACGTTTTGTGCACAGACTTGGATAACATTTTCCCTTTGTTTGATGCATGTGGCTGAAAAGGAAGGAGAAGGGTCTAGGAAGTGAAATGAATATACAGGCAAATTACATAAGTAAATATATGTGTGTAGATATAGGAATAATAATGTCTAGCATTTATTGAGGATTACTGTGTGCCAAGCTATGTACCCACTTTACATGGATACCTCTTTTAATCCTCACACTACCCCGATGAGGTAGGTATTATCATGCCCATTTTACAAATGGTGAAAGTGCAGGTATTGCTCAAGCCCACATAGCTGGTAAGTGGTAGAGTTTTCATAATTTCTTTCTTACTCTTCTCTTTCATTGTAGAGACCTCACTCATACTAAGTAATTAAGCACAACTTTTATCCACTATTGGAATTCAAAGCTTTAAAAGTCACCTATTAAATTTTAAACTTAAAAAATTTTATTACTAAAAGAATGTTGATGTCTGCCACCTTTCATTATAAATATACAGAAATATGCAGAACTCTATAAATTAAGTGGGCCTCTTCCTACAGCTCTGGCATCCTGAAAACCATTTCTGTGGACGAATCTGAGTTTAAAATAATAAACTGAAAATAAAGCCTTTTAGTAAAGATTATTTGAAAGTTACACACTTCTTGCAGTTTAAAAGATGGTTTTTAAACACTAGAAATCTTGAAGTCACTGGTTTATAAACAGTATATTTTTTTGGACTACAAAGATGCCTCTCGGAGCAAGACTTTATTCATTTGAATTTGAAAGTATCAATTTTTAATGCAGTCTGATTAGTGTTGAAGGAAAAATGAAAAGTGATATGTAGGCTTGTTAAAGACCTAAAAGTCTGAGAGGTGTTAATTCCATTTGATTAAAGAAATTACGCACCTCTGCATCCAAATCCTTTTGTTCAAATCTCTACTTAAGTGGAAAGCCAGGAAAAATACAATTAGTATTTAAGAGGAAGGAATAAACTGTGGATTAAAATATTTTAACATCTTATTAGGAAAAAAGAAAATAAAAACCCACATCTCATTAAACCAAATAAAATGGATTCAAAGTCTGAGATGTTTTACCTGTACTCTAAAGTACATGCCAAATCCCAATGAAGCTGTTGGCAAATGAAAGTAAGCACTGATTATTGTATTGCTAAATATTATTAAATATGTCAAAGCAACTGGAAAACAAAAGCTTCGGGGGCAATCAAATAATTTTAAGGCCCCAAAATTATCCTTAATCATTATTATTTGCCGAATACACACCTTCCAACAGGAGAAGGTTTTTTCTTTTCCACATCTGCCAGCAGGCTGCCAGTCAGCACCTTTAATGATAGCAGATGTTTCTGTTTTTATAACAAAGAAGACCACATACTTTTCTTCTTCTATAGGAAAGTGCAGCCAAACGTGATAAATTGGTTCTTTATATTAAAACACACACTGGATCTGAAACCATTTTAAAATTTGCTTTACTTCAAGCCTCTTAATTTGGAAGCTCTTAAAAAGCAAAAGATAAACTCTCTTATTTTTTTTAAGATTTTATTTATTCATGAGAGACACAGAGAGAGAGGCAGAGACACAAGCAGGCTCCATGCAGGGAGCCCGACGTGGGACTCGATCCTGGGTCTCCAGGATCACACCCTGGGCTGGAGGCGGCGGTAAACCGCCGAGCCACCTGGGCTGCCCGATAAGCTCTCTTATTAGAAAGATTCCACACTGCCATAAAACACCCGTGAAAATAAAATCCAACGACCTTTTTGGTCAAAGGTCTTTTAATATTTTCACCTGTGGCTTATAAGAGAAAAACATTATTTTTACAGAGAAAGAATTAAAACTCCTCAATGTTCTATAAGACTTTAAAAATCTGTCTTGAAGTTATTCTCTAATTTTGAAAAACTTTCTCCATCTTTTGAAATCAAGCTCATATTATTTAAAATTATGGAAACCCAAGAACACTTCCTAGCATTTCATTTTTCATCTTTGGTACCTGCAAAACGCAAAGACATTGATTTTAAAAGCTGATTAAAATTCTTGAGTCCCCCCAAGTAATCTAGGAGAGAATATTAATGTATACTGTTAAAATGCAACTGAGGAAACCTGGAAGGATTTGAGTTCTGTCATTATTCTAGACTGAATCTGAAGGAACTCAGGTTTCTTCCAAGTCCAGACTGAATAATTCTCCTTCCCCACCCTAACCCCCCTTCTGTCCATGCTTCCATGTTAGTGGTTCATTCTTTAGGCTTAGAACACCTATTATCATATAACTGCTTTTCTCATTGAACTGTTTTTGTGCATCTGTCTGTCATCTGTGAAAGCTCAACATCTGCAGCCATGGGAGAAAAACTATCACAACTTGAAAAGATTTTTCTTTCCATTTTCCAGCAACTCACATGCCTTTGTGAGCTTCCCTTCTTCTGACTTTGAAATATGGGTGCTTTCAGGGTTCTAGCAATGTTTCTTACTTTACACACATTGATTTTCATGTTCACAGTTCCAGATGTTATTTATACACTGCTCCCTCCTAGATGTGTAACTTTCACTCTGACTCTGGGCTCTAGGTCTGTTCTTCTGACTTTCCATCTTGAGTTTCTTCTTGTGGTTTTTGAGCATGTTCAAGAATTTTGAAACACTAAAACATATTCTCTGATTAACCTAAAATTAATTTCCTTTTTAAAGTCAAGTACTTTCATAATACTATTTTGATTTTTATCAACCATAATGATTATTTTTAGCCAACCATAATGATTATTTTTAGCCTGTGCATATTATATAAGGGGGAACTATATAGAGTAACTGGTTTTGGAGAGAGAAGGGAGAAAGGAAGTGGTTAAAGAGCCATTCTTTTTATTAGCGTAATGAAGAAGCCAAATTAATATTGCAGTGTGCCAGTGAAAATTCGTGCTCGTTAAAGCACTCTGATGTATAATATTTCATTAACTGAACTTGGTATGGTGAAAAGGAAGAAAGAAAGTTTGTAGACATATTCTGTCTCTTAAGGGGTGGGATGGTAGAAATAATGTAATTTGAGGGCTGGTGCTGTGTGTTCACAACATCTATTACATATAAGTTCAGTTTGGTACATGATTAGCTCTGATTTTGTATTACACTAAAGAAATAACAATCTACTGTTCTCTTTTAGTAACTCAATTCTGTTCCCAATTATACATTGGCATTATCTTGCCTCAGATATCATTTTTATGGGCCTTCATCAATAGAAGTGAATTCTCCCCTCTTGTATTGCAGACTTTGTGCTGAATACTGGAGAGTGTCTGTTCTCAAGAAGCTTCTGTTCTTCTTTGGGGGCATCAAGAATATGCATGTACTAAGAGCTCTGATAAGGAATGATATTTAAAATATATAACAACTGGCTTGTATGGCACCAAACAATCAGTATGACCTCCACCGTAAAGCCCCATTTGTGTGGCTGCAAATGTGCTGGCTGAAAGTCCTACCTGGATTCAAGAAATCAGAGAGAATGCTGGGGAACATGCAGAGGGGCCTTCAGCTAAGAATGCTGAGGGAAGGGCCTCAGGGAAATCTTCCCTGAAATAGGGTGGATGGGGCACCTGCGTTGAGTCTTGTAGGGTATCAATGGGATGTAGGCAAAGACTTTCTTGGAAAAAGGGAACATGAACATAGAGGCAGGGCGAATTATGTGGAGAATGGAGAAAACTTAGTGTTTTCATTATTCTGTTTGCTTCTACAGGACATATTACTGTTACTGGCCCAAAATATCTTTTGTTTTTTTCTTTCCCTCTTTACATACATCCTCCACCCTGACTTGTACCATTTCTTTGTCCTGTGCCCAGAGATAGCATTTGTCACTAAGCCTCATTTACCTCTTTTCTTATAGACCTCACTCTTCCTGACCCTCCTCTAACCATGTGATCATAATGATTTGGAAAGGATGAAAACTTAGCTCTTGAGTTTATAATAGTCATAGGTTTTGTGGCTAGACAACTTGTTCTTACTGGCCACTTTCTAACTTATTTTAAATGGAAATGTGTTCAAATCAAATTGTTGCATCAGGTGCAAAAGTAGCAAGGTAGCCATATTAAGAAAGAAAAAAGAAGGAAAATATGAAAGAAAATGAAAAATCGAGTCAAGAGTAGAAACTAGTGAAGTGGATAATAATGGCCATCATTTTCCATATGAAATTATATAAAATGGTAGATTCATTTCAATGAGTTTGCATTATGATTTTTCTTTTCATGCAGCTATTTAGATTCTCCATGTTATGTGGGATGCCTGGGTGGCTTAGCAGCTGAGCATCTGCCTTCAGCTCAGGGCGTGATCCCACATTGGGGGATCGAGTCCCGCATCCGGCTCCCTGTGAGGAACCTGCTTCTCCTTCTGCCTGTGTCTCTACCTCTCTCTGTATCTCTCATGAATAAATAAATAAATAAATTTAAAAAAAAGATACTCCACGTAATGAAGGATGACTCTGTGGCCAGTAGTCCGCATTGCTAAAGACCTGAACTGAACTGTCATTGAGTGTACAACTGCTGTCAATGGCCTCTCAGCTGGTCTTGCCATTTTCATTGAAGGAAAGTTCAAAGTACCACTTTCTGTTATGTTCTTTTCCAAGGTCGTAATTTTTGTTTTTATTCTTCCAGGCATTTAGAGAAGAAATTGCACCAATCAACCTAAAAGTTAAAACAGTGAATGATTTATCCAGTCAGCTGTCTCCACTTGACCTGCATCCATCTCTAAAGATGTCTCGCCAGCTAGATGACCTTAATATGCGATGGAAACTTCTGCAGGTATCAGTTTATCCCTCTTCATGATCCAACTTTTACACCCCAGGTGGTCCTTAAAACCTGCCTCATTATTTTACTGCACATTGTCATTTTCTCCTTCTTTACTGGTAGGTGTAGCATATAATATCGTCAAGTATCTGTCTTTTCATGTCTTGAACCCAGAGGCCTCATGTATTTATGAATCTAGGTTTTAGTGTAATTTTATGATATACTATTCATATGATAGTTGTAGAAAACTGCACAGGGTCAAATCACGGTAATTGAGACCTGTGATAGGTCACAGAAACATTTTCCCATAATGGTTCATGAAGGAGTAATTTTTCTTACTTTAATCATGTATTTATTTTTTCCTTTTGAAAAGTTAAGAAATCTCCCTTCTTCCATTGTTTGCTATTTAGGTATCTTATTCATTTTTTTTTCAGTTAACACAGTTGTACTGTTGTGGTGTTTTTACCTTTAGCTCTGTTGAGTATTACTAGATATTAGCATTTGCAAGTCACATATGTGAGTCAATAGTTTTGGGTTTTAGTCTTTGCAGACTAAATGTTCAGTGGCTAGTTCCTTGGAGTCATCATAATCATTTTTTCCCCCTGAAAACTAGCAGGATAACTTAAGTGGAATATTGAAAAAATAATTCTTACCTATTTCTCTATTTGGAGCCTAAAATGCAGTATTTAATGAGACAAATGTGCAATTGGAGGTGGTACACAAAAGCATTTTATTTTAAAGATATAACATACTCGGTTTCCTGAAATAACTCAAAATACCACTGAATACCTAGTGGTTCATATGTTTTTCATGAAGTTGAAAATGTAAGAAATGACTGCATAGTGTTAAACAATCTTTTCTATCTTTGAAAAGTGTGTTAATAATCTGGTATTAATAAGGCAGGATCTGTTAAACTCATGTAATTTTCTAAAGAGTGGAACACAGATGGGTTTGACTTTATCTTTTTTCCTTCTGCACCATTTCCCTAATTCATTACCTTCATGTAGGTATTCCTGTGGCCCATCGTGATGCCTTTTGCTTGTATTATCACTATCTCCAAAGATGAGAAGTCAGGGAATACATTATGCTTAAAAGAGGATATGTATTCTCTTATCCTTATCTCTGAGTGTTGTAACTGTTAGAGCACAGATGTTAGTTGCTGGTTGAATATGAGGGAAAAGAATCCATGCTGGTAGTAATGTCACTACATTTCAGGACTAGTATCTTCTCTTCTTAATGTAAAGTATGGAACTTGAGTGCTTTTTGGCTTTAGTGAACGAAGCACTTGCTAATGCAATTTAAATAGCTAACCAGAAGAAACTAGAACTTCCCAGTGAACCAGAGGTATACATGTTTCATTTAAAGGCAGCTGAAAATAAGATCGACAATCTAAGCAGAACATCTGACTCGCACTACATAGACCAGGACCAGGAAAAAGAAGATGGAAGTGTCAGTAGGCTATGTGCAGTCATTACTAATTTGCATTTAGTTTCTTGGTATACCAACTCTCTGCATTTTCATAATGTAGAGAGCTAACAGTGGAAGTTTTGAGGACAAATTTAGAGATTACACTAATTGACTGGTATACACTTGAATACCCCCAAGTCGAGATAATTGGACACAAACATGAAGGCAAATAAGAGATTCCATTCTCATAAATCTTTGTACTCTCCGTCTACCTCTATCTATCAATCCATCATCTAATACTATCTCTCTGTCATCTACCAGTCTTTCTGTCTGTCTGCATTTATCTGGTTTTTTTTTGTTATTTTGTTTTTGTTTTTTTTGTTTTGTTTTGTTTTGATTTGTTTTGTTTTAACCCTGGGAGTATTTTAGACTTGTTTTTCATTTGCTTCCTGTGGCACTTTTTAAAAGAGTAAAAGAGAGATGAGTGGCCCCTGGCCACAAGGCCACATCTTAACTTTAGATGCTTTAGAGCTTTACTGCTTTTAATGCAATGTAGAGGAACAGTAAAGCAATAGATTCTGGCACCAGATTAATACTGTCCTGTACTCACTTTCTGTCCTTGGACAGGTCTTTGTGTCCCAATTTCTTCATCTGTAAAGTGGTGATAACCCAATATGATTATTGTGAGGGTTAAAATAGTTAATTTGTATAAACTGCTTAGAAGAGTACTGTTTGCTGTCTGTCACTTTGTACCAGAAGTCTGTTTTAATCCTAGTACTTTGATTCCAGAGATAAAGAGTCTTTACAGGAATCCTATCTTGGGCAGTAGCATCATTTAGTAAACTGAGGGATGCTGGAGAGAGAGGTGGGTGGGGGGATGGGATAATTGTGGGATGGCCATTAAGGAGGATACCGGATGTCATGAGCACTGGGTGTTACATACAAATGATAAATTATTGAAGTGTACATCTGAAGTTAATGATGTACCATATGTTGGCTAACTGAATTTAAATAAAAAAAAATACTTAAATCTAGTATATTATTAAAGTCATTGTTTTCAAAACAAATTATTTCTTGCATTTATATGTGTAGGTTTCTGTGGATGATCGCCTTAAACAGCTTCAGGAAGCCCATAGAGATTTTGGGCCATCCTCTCAGCATTTTCTTTCTAGTAAGTACCAACAAAGTTGACTGTTCTCATTAATTGAATGAATGAGTATATTCTCTCACTTTCCCTCAAGGAGCCATATTCTTTGCTACAGATATATTTACTTATATTAGATAAATGTATAAGAAGTAATATTAAGATTAATTACAATATTGTTTATTGGTTATTACTTGTAATGATCTGTCACAGTCTTTAAAATGGAGCAAAACAATTTGTCTTTAGCTATGGATTTTCACTGGACCATCAGCTATAATAACTAATGTAGTATCATATTGTCATTGCTATATCATCAGCAAAGGTTATGAACTTTTTCACAATAAAGAGATCATTTTTATATTTTAAGATTTCTAATTAGTTTTTCTTCTTAAAAAGTGTTTATTAATTTAAAATGTACCTGTATCTTTAGAAATTAAAAAAAAAATAGCTCCCCATGAATCTTTGAGATTTTTATTAGGTTCACTGTAATCATACTTAGTTTTTCTTCTGGTCAAGTATTACAGATGTAGCCAAACCACATATTTAGATTTTTATGTAATATTCTCCAATCGAAATGTTAAATGTTACAGACTGCTAATAAGATCTTATGTAAGTAATTTAAGCTCCTACTTTATCATTCACTGCTGGGGAAGCTCAAGAATGTAGGACTCAGAATCATCCAAATTAAGATTAAAATATTAATTCTGCCTTTCATTAGACCTGTTGATTCCTGAAAGTTAATTTCTTTTTTTTTTTTTTTATAAATTTTTTTATTTATTTATGATAGGCACACAGTGAGAGAGAGAGAGGCAGAGACACAGGCAGAGGGAGAAGCAGGCTCCATGCACTGGGAGCCTGACGTGGGATTCGATCCCGGGTCTCCAGGATCGCGCCCTGGGCCAAAGGCAGGCGCCAAACCGCTGCGCCACCCAGGGATCCCCGAAAGTTAATTTCTTTATCTTAAAATTACTATAACAATACTTATGTTTTTCGGATCACCTTGAAAATTAAGTGAGAAAACACAATGAGTTTCACAGCACCTAACACAGTTCCTGGCACTGGTGCTTTCACTATTAATTTCTTTACTTTTGTTTTTCCTGGCAAACGTATGTCAGAAAGGTTTGTTTAGTTCAATATAAGTGAAGTTTAAAACTTAAGGCTCAAAAAAATAAAAAAAATAAAACTTAAGGCTCAGCTTATTTCCCAATATGGCAACTTCTTTGTATCTATAATAATAGAAAAAACTGAAGTAATACCATGACTTCCAACTAAATTGATTTCATTTAGGTTTTCCATTAATCATTTGTCATGGTCAGTAATCTGCTTTACCTCAATTCAAGGTCAGGCTTTTCTATTTTCACAGTTTTAAGAATCTGAATTAGTCATTTCCTGCCCTTCCTGTCCTCCAGAGTCATGCTCTCCCTCTTCCCCTCCTTCCCCTTCCCACAGGCACACATGTTTTCCGTTTCACACACCTGAACCCTTAGATAGCCTGTCTTTGAGAATTGTAGACCTTCCTGCAATATACTGAGTATAAGGATGCATTTCTAAAGTTGGGATGCTATCAGTATTGATAGTCATTAAGTTTGCAGTATCCTCATTAGGTATGAACTACTTCAGATTTCTTAATCTTAATTTAAGCTATGTGCTAATGCCAAAATAAGGAGGAATTTAATAAATAAATAATTGTGACACTATTTACAGTTTTTAGGATTAGTTATCTATTAGTATTGATGAAACCAAACCCTACACTTTCACCTACCCTAGCAACCATTCTTTCATAGTAAAAATCCAACTCATGCACTTTAGGAAAGGAAACATGGTAAAATTCACATGCACTTTGTGAAATTCAAGTATGTTGCCTTTTAGTGTATGGCACTGATATTCCAAGGAGGTCGGAGTTTTTCGAATCAAAACAATTATTAACATAAATGGAGAAGTATAAACAAAATACCAATTAATAAATTGAATAATTGTTATCTCTTGCTGCTTGGAATCATTGACCTTATAATATTTCTTGGACTTCAGCCATGGTTATAAAAGTAGTCTGTTTAGTTAGACACAAAATAAAAATGACTTGTTAGCCTGGTGAAATGAGGTTGGCTCTAATGAGAAATTTAATATACCTACTTCCACGTTTTCATCATCCTTTTCTATTTTCATGGACATAATTGGAGGAGGGAGTGCTCACATGTTACAAAGAGAAGGATAATTGTTGAATAGAAAAGTTGCTGAACTAGTGGTCAGAAATCTTGAGATCATATCTGAGCTCCGCCTTATTTCTAAGGCAAGTTATTTCACTTCTGAGTATTTATTAAATTCTTTATGTATCAAGTGGAGCTCTAATATGTTTTTGTTGGCTTCCTTATCAATGGATATATTTGAAAATGGTTTGCTAAGTTTAGAATGCTCTATTTTTGTAAGATATTAATATGACATGAATTCAGAAAAAATCATTGACGACAATTGGCTATATGAGGGTCTAGTGATAATTGCAAAGATTTGTTTGAATTGCTTGTTTATTAGCAAAATTCCTTAGTTGCTCTAGCTTTGCATGTATAAGTCTTAAAATAATTGATTTATATAGGAATAATATGTTTTTATAAATAAGGAATAACTGGAAGTGTAAAAAATAAGTACCTCAACAAAAATAAGTACCTAAAACAAAGTATGAAATCTCAATCATAGTGATATCTAATGTAAAATTAGGAAACTGTGTTTTTTGGGCATTTCAGATGAAAGTAAGTATTTGGAATTCTTCTATCCAATAATTACCTTGGTTTTTGTTGTTGTTGTTGTTGTTGTTGTTTTTTACAACCCTTTGCCTGTGTTTATCTTAATCTTTCCTTTTAAAAATTCATACAAATGAGTTTGTTTAAATGCCATCTGTCCTAGATAGTTATTCCTGTGAAGCAAAGTAAAGTACGTTATTAATGATCTGGAAAATTCAGTCGTGCGAAATCTAGTGTATAATCTGGATATACCAGGTAAAATTAATTTTGGCTTTAGCTTAATCAAAAAGTATATACAGAGTGCATTTTCTGGTTAGCACAAAGTTTTCAATTGTGGTGGTTATAAACAATAAAACTTGATTTTTAACAGTATTTTTAGCAACAGGTTCAATTAGTTAGAGTTGGCATTTGAAATTGAACCTGTGTTGTTTCTTTCCTGGCTTCAAATGAATCTTTAAAAAAAAGCCACTCTTTGTTTAGCCTACAGATTTCATAATTATAGGAATCCAGCTCAAAAACCAGAACAGTTCTCATTGAATTGGCTATAAAATGTGTTCAGTTGTTCTGCATTATGGCATGAGGCTTTTGGGTGAGCAGTGTTTCCAATAACCTCCCTTTGTTTCTTCAGCTTCAGTCCAGCTGCCATGGCAAAGATCCATTTCACATAATAAAGTGCCCTATTACATCAAGTAAGTTGATTTTAATTCTCCTTTATGATACCAAAAAAGCTAAGTTATGTTGATAACTTAAGAGGCTTTCCCTTGTAAGTTTAGAAAATGGAATTCAATTCTATTATCTGAAGGAAACTATATATATTTAATATTTAAAAGAAGTTTAAAAATCAGAGTAATATTTGTAGTTTATTAGGTTAGGCTATGTATGTTTATTATATATTTTTTAAAACAGATTTTAAAGTATTTGAGGAAAATGACAAAATTTCTAAATATGTCAGACTCTTGGGGTGCCGGCTAACTCAGTCAATGGAGTTTGAGACTCGACCTCAGGATCATGAGTTCATACCCCTGTTGGATGTAGAGATTGCAAAAAAATAAAAAATAAATCTTTAAGTAAATAAATCTGTCAAACTCTTGACATGATGTTTCTCAGACTGTACTGATTCTAAACCATTTTTATTTCTCCCTAAAAATCCATGTAAAAAGTGCTGTACTCTTCTAATTTTAATCCATCAAAAAGAAGCAGTGTATTTATCCAAAAAATGTTCAGTATTTTCAGGGTTTTTTGACTTATGGAAATTACCTGCAATATTAGTTTAGGTTTATCATCCTTCCCTTTTTATTGTCAATTGACATTTCTCCTTTTTACATACTAAGTTTCTCCTTATTATGTAACATTTCATGCATTTTATACCATTTACACAAGGTCTGAGTAGGATTTGATCTTTGGCTTAGCCTAAGTATCATCCTAGGACAGAATGATACAGTCCCTTGAGGTGTAAATTAGCAAAGCTGTTTCTTTACAATGTGTTAAAGTGGCAACAGCTGACTAGCTGACTCTGTTTTATGTGTATGGTGAATAGCATCATAATTATGGGAAAAATAATCACTATTATTAGAGTCAACTCTGTCTCAGATTAGCTAACTGACCTCAGGCGAGTTAGATGAAGATCTCTGGGTCAATTTCCTTTGTAACTTTCGTAAATGGCATGTAGATCTCCAAAATCCATGTTGATACTAATAGTCTACTCTTCCAATATCCCTCTTCCTGAAAAATTTGTGAATGAAGTCAATGTTTGTGAAATAGTATATGCTTATGAAGGTTTTATTGTAGTCTGAGATGTGTCCTCAGGGTAAAAAAATCACCATACCATATATGAAATATAAAAACAGTATATGTTACATTGTCTTAATGGAATTTACTACTTCTTGCAGTGTACAGTCTGTCCTTACTGGGTTGTGATAAACTTAAGGATAAGGTAGGAAAGCAGTTGGCTGGTGTCAGATTTGTGCAAGCATGAATGGAAAGAAGTCGGAGGCTGGGTAAATTGGCATGTCTTTATTGAGAGAGGGTGTAATCCTCTCATTCAAGTTTAAACCATTTTTAAAATGTTTATATTTTCATTGCTATAATAACAATAATAGCAGCAGGTGGAAAAGGGAGCATGAGTCAAGAAATGCTTGAAGCCTCTAGAAACTGGAGGAGGCAAGCAAATGGGATTCTCTTTCAGAACCTTCAGGGAGGAACATGGACCTGCAAACCTCAATTTTAGCTTAGAGAGACGTTTATTTTGGAGTCCTTTGTTACAGCAGCAATAGAAAACTGATACATATATTATACAAAATCAAGAAGTCCATGAAATTATTTGAAATTAAATTGTTTTTACTATAAGTGACAAAGAATCCTCATTATCTGATTTTTTAAAAAATGTAGATTGGACCCAACAAGGCAGATTTTTGTCTTTACTGGATAAAGAAAATATTAATTCTCTTGTTTGATTATGTCATACAGTGGTTATCTATTTGATTTGTCATTTTAAAAATCCATCTTTAACTTTAGCACTGCTATTGAAAAGGAATTTCTATGTCCAAGTTGGTTATATGTGACTAAAAACAATGTTATAAAAGTCAGAGTTTCACTGATTCAGAATTTTTTTGGTAGGCTCTCACAGAATTATATTCTTGCTCAGACTATGAGTTCTGATGGGGCAGACCAGTACACTAAAAGCTGGTTTCTCTGGCATCTCATTGGCTAGAGCACCATGACCAGCACTTCAAAATATGTATAATACAACGATGGCCAATATGTTTAGTGGGACCCATAGGATTGTAGCATCTTCCACATTAGTGAAAGATTGAATTGTCTTGAATATATATAGTTTTACTGTTCAGTATCTTTTAGGATTTTGAAATATTTAGAAATCTCTCCAGGTATATAAAATGAATTCTCTTATTTTTAGAAAACTTTTTAGCCAGATTCTTTCATTACCTGCTCTGTTGTGTAACTTAACTGTTTATTTCTTTATTATAAAGTACATCAATCTCTGGAGGGAGAGTTAATGTGAGCCAGTATTTCCAGATGAAAAATTGTTATGAAAACAGAATTTAATTCCCAAGTAAATTAATAAGCAAGTAAAAAAATGAGTGAAAGGGCTTTTAATATACACTTCCTTTTGCATGGCTGCGCAAGTAAGTAGAGAATGCATGTTAAAAACAAATTTAGCATGATTGTCATGCAGCTAGAGTTTCCTGGAGCATATTAGGATGTATTAATTTGGCCAAAAAATAATATGAGTCGGGCAGAAATTTAGTTATATTCAATATGCACATACACTGTTTTGTATACTCTAATGCCAGAATGTAGTGAGAAAGTTACGGGAAGAACAAATTGTCTTTATTTCATATTTTTATTTCATAGATTAAAACATATTTTGATGGCTTCCCAATGCATTTCTTTCTCTAGAGGTGTTTTCTCATTAATATTTTGCAATGCGCTGCAGCGATTCTAGGACTCACTTGTTTCTGTAATGACAGAATGCAGATCTGAACTGTAATAGTCGGTGTAGTATAAATCTCTCTATGTTACTATCTTAAGTTGAAACTCATATCTTTAAATTATATTTGGTGCTTCTAAGGTAGGCTTTCCAAAGCTGATATAGTTATTTTTTTTCTAGTATAATCCAATGACAGCCCATTGTTCTATCAGTTTAAGGAAACCTAAAATGGCTCTTGCTGCCTTTACAATATACAAAAATCTACCATAAAAGCCAGATTTCTTTCTCTGTGAATTTTTAGTTATGTGTTTGTGTTTCGCACACGTTTTTCATTTCCTCAGCTAAAAGTTAGTATCCAGGGAGTTTCAGTCATCAAGGGAATGATGAGTAAAAGTTTTGAGTTGAAAAAAAAAAAAAAAAGTTTTGAGTTGAACTTTCCTAATGTCACATTAACCATATAAAACTCATTGCTTCTCATTTTGACCCAGAAATAATAATAATAATAATAATAATAATAATAATAATAAATAGCCATAGTGGGTGATAATAATGATCATTATATTTTTTGAATATTCATTTGCCAACGCTGTGCTAATCCTGTGCATGAATTCTGTCTTCATTCTCGTTGAAGTGTGGGTACTGTCGTTACCCCCATTTACAGGCAAGGCTTAGATAACAACTTAGATAACAAGTACACACATAGCTTGCTTGAGTTCCACAACCGGTATGTGGAAGAGCTAGTGTTGAAACCCAGGGACTGACTCCAGCTCCTACCCTCTTGACTGCTATGCCTCCAGTTCTCTGTGTTGCCTGAGGTAGAGAACATAAATTTTAGTCACATGGAAAATTTGGGTAGGATGAAGACATATTAAGGAAGGAGCAATCAGGTGGAGAAAATTTGAGCAGACATACTGTGGACTGATTGCCTTTTACGATGGACCTACTATGTGCCAGCAATTGAGTGCAGAGCTAATTTTCATAGGCTAATTCTGTGCGTTAATATATGGTTTATATGTTTAAGGAAATGTCACACTGCAGTACAGTAATAGACAAAGGCGCTTATCTGTAGGTAGAAAAATATTCTCCACAGTCCTGCCAGTCAACCTTGACAGGAGTTCAGAGGTAGTGGAAGAAACTCTGTGGCCCCCGTTACCTTTCCTCATTTACAAGGTCAGAGATTTCTGTCATTGGACAGATTTCCATTGATGATTAGGATGCTCAGCAGGGCTGACTCATAAGTCCCATAGGGCTTTTAGCATATATGATTCAATACATGTCCAGGCTGTTAGTAAGTCATACTCTTTCATAGAAGTTAGTAAGGTGAAGTTAGGAGAAATGGTTTGGTTTTCCTTTCTCCCTCTACGATGTCATCTATAAACCCAGAGTGTGTGACTTTTTGGTAAGCATTAGCTTTGGATGCAAGTGATTATGCAGCTCTTGTGACAGGGCTGCACATTCGCATCTTAACAGGTTTTCCTCTAGAATCTGAGGTGCAAACCTAAATTCTTTATGGAGTCTTAAGTGTGCTCATACACACAGCTTTAATATGAACATTTAGTAATCTCTTCTTAACAGATAATGCATATCACATTTTCTAAAACTGGCATTCCTCAATATTACAATGTATTCATCAGAATAAACTATATATACAGATACCACTACTATGCATTCTCTGTCTTATTCACACTCCTCTTGATGAATAGGCCTAAATCAAAATTTTGCTCAGTTTATTACATCTCCCTTATATTTTCCTTTTCTTTTCTCATGTCCATTAAGGATAATTCTCCTTTCTTGCCTCCCAAGGGCATTCTCTGCTGCCCTAATCCATCAATTGCTCGGGGAGGTGGGGGGCAGGGGACAACAACCAAAGTTTATAGTTGTAAATGAAATCTTGGAGAGCAAGTTGCTGTTTTTTATAGCAGTCATGCAGTTTATTTGCATAAACTGTATATACTTGTCTCATTACATATGTACAATCTAAAGGAAAGAATTAATGCTTATTTCTTTAGAGAAATTGTGGACCTGTTTAGTGATGTAGGTAAAATATGTCTTCCTTAAGTAAGAGCAGAGAGGAGTGGCAGCAATGGGCTATCCAAATATTCAGCCTAACAAGAAAGTCCAGGCTAACAAAGGTGTGTGTATAACAAAATAAAGAAGAAATCAACATAAAGCGTTTTATGTTTAAAGATTGGAGAAAACTCATCCCAAAACAAAATAAATCCATAACAAAGATGTAACTAACAATGAAAGATAAATACAGTTCTCTCTGAAAGGTCTCCTCAGCTGTCTTCATCTCTCTTCCTCCTTAATCAAAATGAGAGATTGCATCCTTTTGGTGCCAGACTTTTAAGTGGAGACGACTTGAGACACACGTGAGTCTCTTTCCAAAAATACAGCTTGTGTTTTGGTTTTAATGATAAAGAAATGAAATAGAAGCCTAAGAGAATGTACTGGAGAGTCCATTTTTACAAGAAATAGTCTGAGACTTTATCTATATTGAAAAGAAATATTTCAAACTCATTGGGCCAACTCTGCTGATGAGGGAAAAACAAAATTGTTTCATGAAAGAATGTAAGCATCTTGGGATCCCTAAGCCTCCTCCTGCATTTAGAGACAGCTGCAGACAAGTGAACACACCTTGGCTAATGAGAAAACTTAGGAGCAGACCAGCTGCCCTACAACAGCCTTTTGCTGGCAAACGGTAACCGGACAATTTCCAGTATATTTACCAGGGCCCTGATGTACTAAGATAATTCAGGTGAAGTTGACACTGGGAAGAATATTGACTAATGCAGGACTTAAGAAGTTATTATTTTCCTGTCATTCATCTATACATTGCTGGGGTACCATGAAGTGGAATTGGGGCTTGGCATCTTATAGATTACTTGGTTCCGTTGTATTATAGTAGCACCATCAGCCTTACTCTACAGTTTGACTTTTAGGGTCAGGGATCCAATTAATAAAGGTCTACTCGACAGAACAGAAAGGTCGCTATGGGGCCACTGGAGAGGAGGAGATTTTCGTGCTTTGATTTGTAAAGATTAAATTTTTAAAATAGTCACTGAAACTAGCAAAAGTACAAAAGTGATAATGATCAAGTAAATTGTGAAATAGATCATCTTTTTTCTATGTGGATTATAAAGTAAAATGATAGTGTAAGATTCAATACAACCATATAGAAACACTTTCTCCTTTAAAAAGTTACATATGAGAGAAATAAAGTAGTACATTTTAAAAAATCTAAATAACATAAATTCAGCTTTAAAAAAAACAAACCAGAAGGATACAATGATAAACTCAACTCTGGTGAGAAATAATCCTGGAATTGACACACCGGGTATGGATATAGAGGACTCCCCAGGGCCAACTCAACAACAGATGACCTGCAGGAATGTTGATTAATGTCCATTACTGGTCTGACCCTCCCTAGTTTGAGAACTTATAGGGACATGGGGGTAGAGTTTGGGTCAGAGGTGAGGCTCCTTCTGAGCTCTGGGCCGAGTTTATGGAGTGTGATACAGGTATCACCTGAAGCTCCTGGCACACCCAGGCACACCCATTTTGGTCATGAATTCTACTGCTTTACTTAAAAACAACTACAAGCAAACTTTGTCGTTTTGTTTTGTAGCAAATTGTTCTGTCAACTGTGACTGGAATATTGACATTTGTATTTTGAGGTGCTGTAGCCTTGATCTCTATATAGCCCTTCACATGTTTGTGTTTTTTAACTTACTCTTGAGCCTGAAATTATTTTAAGTGCATTTTAGACTTAAACCCAATATGTTTGGAGTTATCCATTGTTGACAGTTTAGTGATCCTGCCTTGTGTCTTCATTATCATGACAAGCTAGTGGCATTTTTTTTTAAGATTTTATTTATGAGAGAGAGAGAGAGGCAGAGACACAGGCAGAGGGAGAAGCAGGCTCCGTGCAGGGAGCCCAATGTGGGACTCGATCCTGGGACTCCAGGATCATACCCTGGGTTGAAGGCGGCGCTAAACCGCTGAGCCACCTGGGCTGCCCGCTAGTGGCATTTTTTAAGGAAGACTATGCATTTACAGTATCTTACCAAATCGGATCCTGTATCCTATTTGGAATTTAAACAAAAAAGTTTTTTTCTTGAAATGTTGCATTCAAACTTTCTTAGGTTTTCCCTTAGATTGATTCTTACATTTCAAAAAAATGTAACTTTGTCTTTCCTGCCTTTAAAAGCCTCGAAGATGGCAGAAGGTGTTTGTTGAGGGTTCAGGAAGTTCTATATAACCTGAACCCTTAAGTCTCCCCAGTGGAGGAAGGAGCCTCCTGATTTCCTGCCCAAGCCATCCCCCATGGGCCCCTCCATACAGTCATGCACACAAGCTTACACACAAACAGTAAGAATCTGCATACTGGCAGGAGTACTCCAGATTCTTCCTATTTTCTTTTTATTCTTTTTATTTATTTTTTATTTTTTATTTTTTTCTATTTTCTGGTCTCAAGTGAACTAAAGATTGGGGGGATTATAAATTCCAAAATGAGAATGTCATCTCTTAGATCTTTAAGAAGATGCTACTCAGATAAACAGCATTGCATCAGATTGCCAGAATTTGTTTTCACTCTTTATACTTTATTCACCTGAATGCAGATTGATGATTTGGGAGCTCCTGCTTGACTCCTATATTCTTCTATGAACTTTCAGAAGCATATGTAAAGCAGATATTAACAGAGCAGGCAAAAGCCCAAGTCAGCTTCATTCTGGAGATTCTCTTTTACACAGCATCTCTTCGCTTCCACTTTTGCTTTGTGACTTTTGGGGTTTTTTTCTTCCCTATTTCTCCCCATCCTGAGGACTGGTCTGGGGCATTGAAGACAGAAAAGCAGCCACTCCATTGGACAACATGCAGTTCACTTGTAATTTAATAGGGCCAGTTGGGTAGAGGAGTGAAGTTGGAAACTAAATAGATGTGCATTTAGTAGTGAATAGGACATGAGGTTGTACACTGTTTGAGAATTTTGTCTGTCAAGAGGAGAAAAAGGTAATAGAGAACAGGAAATGTAGATTCAAAGTAGGGATGAGAGAGAGAGAGAGAGAGTGTGTGTGTGTGTGTATGCATGTGTATGTTTGTGTAAGGATGGTAGACACTCCAACATTTATAATTTAGAGAATGGTCTTACTGAGAAGGAAGTTAAAAACAAGTTCTTAAAGAAATCTTTGGAAAGAATCAGCCTTTGATAGGGAGGAATTCCTCAGGAAGGAGGAGAGAAGAAGACAGTCTGGCAGATAGAAGGAAATTTATTGATTTGATGGTGGTAAAATGAAAGAGTCCTAATCTGGTGGTTTCTAGTTTTTCAATGAAGTATGAGATCAAGTGAAATGATACAAGGCAGGGAGGGTAACTTACTTAGATTTGGGAGGGAGAAGGCAGTAGTAAATTGTCTTGGGGTCTGGGAAGCAAGTTTATTAGGGAATGTTGTGTAGTTGCCAGCAGTTGGACATTTGAGGTTTGAAGTTAAATATTTAAAGTAAAATTAGTCTGTCTGTTGAGTGATTTTCTCCAGCTGTATTCATGCACAGCTGCTCAGGTCCAGCGAAGGCAAGTAATTGAGCTGATCCATGCTTGGGTTTTGCCAGGAGTGAGAGAGAAGCAAGGCAGATGAGAGTGTTTACAATGATTATAATGATGGACCATGGACTCAGATTTAGACAGATTCATCAGAAAGATGTTAAAGTCTCAGTCATGCAAGTATACTTCCATATTAAGAACTCAGGCTTGAAATAAGACCATCTGGGTTTAAATTCCATTTCTACTACTTACTCTGAGACTTTGAGCAAGTTATCGAAGTGTTCTCCCTACCCTAGTTCCTTCATCCGTAAAATGGGCTACTATTGGCACTTAATTCATTGAATTTTTATGTGGATTGAGTTTACACAAGGAAAGTGTTTGGAAGAACACCTGGTACAGACTGGACACTCAAATAATAGGTCATTATTGTAATTAATATTATGCATCCTGACCTGTGTTATCTTTCACTATTCACAGCAAAGAAGAAATAATTCTCTTTCTGAGATTGTCTTATCCCTGAACAATATGGGTCATTCTTTTTCTCTCATTTGCATTTTCAATTAACTGACTCACCTTTAATTTTTTCTCTTATATGTCCTTCAAATGGTAATTGAAATGAAAAGGACACATGGCAAAACTCAAAAAATCCAGTTTCAAGCATAAAATTGAGTAGATAAGTAACAAGTAAATGTGTTTGTCAGTTTTGGGGTAAGCAGTATGCTTTCTTGTCATCATTTAAGGTTTTATGGAAAAAAAATGAGACCACTCTAATGAGGACAGATGGGTTTAAAAAGTATCTTCCTCAGAGCAGTCTGTTGCCCAGAAATCAATATCTTACCAATCTATCATAAAAGTTACTTTGCCATTGGTTCATTGTCTCATATATTGGACTGTTGTTTTACAACATTTTGTGTTCTATACATTGATGTACAAGCTTGTGTTTTACTTTTGATGGCTCATTAGAATACATATGAATAATAATAGGTAGAAATGTGTATGCCTTATTAACCTTATTGGTTCATTATTTCATCAAAATCCATAAAATACAGGGAGCACATGTTACCTCAGCTGGGACATATAAGAGTAAAGGAGTCCTCTTTTAATAAGTATACAGGATAGCAGGTATAAACCAGAACTATCCAGGGTGTTAAAGGATGATTAAAAAAAAAAAAAAACAG
The DNA here is from genome assembly GCF_003254725.2 of Canis lupus dingo. Taxonomy (NCBI): domain Eukaryota; kingdom Metazoa; phylum Chordata; class Mammalia; order Carnivora; family Canidae; genus Canis; species Canis lupus. Next base: position 36,139,125 of record NC_064243.1, read on the forward strand.
TTAACAGAGATCTTATGCACAGCACAGTGATTACTCGAAACAGTACTATGTTTTAAACTTCAAAGTTGCTAGGTGACTACATATTAAATATTTTCACCATAAAACAGAAATGATAATCATGTGATGGGATAGAGGTATTAGCTCACAGAACCGTGGTAATCCTACTGCAGTGTATAAATGTATCAAACCAACACATTGTACACCTTAAACTCACACAGTGTTACATCTCAATTTTAAAAAATTAAATAAATAAATAAAAATTAGGTAAAATCTTGAGTCACATATAAATATAAAAAGAACAAAGATTTCATTTAACTCACTAATGGAATCAGAAGTTCTAAGAAGTCCTTCTTTATACTCAAACAAGGGATGAAGTGAAGTTTCCCACAGGTGCAAAGCTGATAAACTGGTCAGAGTCCACAGGTAGTAATCAGTTGCATCCCAATGGACATGATTTACATTTCTATGCATAAGAAACATTTGCATTGCTATGAGTTTTCTTCAGTTTGCTGAGTTTAAAATAGTTCAGAGACCACTAACTCTTTGCCCACATGAAAGGCCTCAGTTTTTCCCTATACAAGCAAACCTAGCCTCCCTCAGCCCCTACTTATATGTCATATGCTCTCACTATCGCTCGCTTCATATGATTTTGGACTTACCTGTTGATGGCTGCTTTGTTAGTTTTTTTAGTAGTTTAGCAAGCTGCGCAATATTAGGTTCTACTCTTCTTTCGGATTTGAGGTAGGCCAGAACCTAAACTGTTGTTATTTGGCGGGGGTTGAGGGAAGGTGGAACGCTACTTTGATTCTGTTTTGGTTGCCTACTCTGGGAGGACTTGGAAGCATTTTGGCTGGATGAGTTGAGCCATCTGCAGCTGTTCAAATACTTAGAGCCTTTGGGGTGGATTTTTGCTTTAAAACCTTGCCCCCACTAGAAAAAGAGAGAGAGAGAGAGAGAGATAAAAAAAAAAAGAAAATCCAACAGTCAACTATATATTACTTTTTTTTTTAACTGTTGTTTGGTAAGCTGCAGTTATACTTCTGTAACCAGAGGCTGTGTTTATTTTCAGCATTGGCAGTTCTGCCTAATGAATCAACTGGTATTGAATTCACAAAGGGAGATGCTGTTTCCCTCCATCTGTTTGCCAAATGTGTGTGTTCCCTCAGCTTCTTGTCCGGGGTTTCACTCAGAAGAGCCATTAGCAAGCCGGTCTTCTCATTGAATTCTTAGCCACTGCCACACTGCATGGTGGTATTTCCCCCTTGTGGCCCCATAGGAGTTGTTTGCCAAAGCTCCACACTTGTGATTCTAGAGAAAGAGTACTTACATTAGTTATTTAAGTATAAAGTTTGGCTCCAAGTTACTCAGAGCTTTAGTTTGGTTCTTGGACTTTGATCTGGTCCTTCATGATGGGATGTCTGCCTCTGGACAAATTGCCATGGGGATTTAAATTAATTCAGAGAGGGCAGCCTGGGTAGCTCAGTGGTTTAGCACTGCCTTTGGCCCAGGGCATGATCCTGGAGACCCGGGATCAAGTCCCATGTCAGGCTCCCTGCGTGGAGCCTGCTTCTCCCTCTGCCTGTGTCTCTACCTCTCTGTCTCTCTGTTTCTCATGAATAAATAAATAAAATCTTCTTTAAAAATTAATTAATTAATTAATTCAGAGAGATAAGCATTGTGGGAATACTAGTTGGCTGTCTTAACATTTGGATCTCCTGATGGATTTTTTTTTTAAATTACAGTGTATTTCCAGCAAATCCTTCTTTAATTCTTATTGATGGTAGGGAGGAAGTTGTTTTATTAACAAATCTTGGAGGTGTCTTTATTTTTTGTTTTGTTTTGTTTTTTACTTCATGCGTTAGAAGCTTTTGAGGTCAATTACTTCTCACACATGAGTGTACATACTGATCCCATGGGATTTTGTTAGATTGAAGATCCAGTTCAATAGAAGGAGTAGAGGTCTAAGATTCTGCATTTTTATCAAGCTCTGGGCCACACTGAATTGTAAGAATTTTAGGTCAGACAGCTTCAGTACTTTCTCTGTGGTTGTTGGAGCAACTTACAGAGTAAACTGGTAGAATGGTTTGGTTGGTGTTCAGGAGCAGAGTACACAGCGGAAACATTTTGCCTCTGCATTGGTGTCAAGAACCAGGTAGGAGAACTAGACAACTTTCCAGCTCTTCCTGAGATAGACCTTCACATTTTAGGCATGTTAATCTGTGTGAGATTTTAGAATTCTCAGGACATTTTACTTACCCAATTTCATACCTAAACTTTAAATATTTTTCAAAACAAATTATGGGTTTTTGGACAATTCTGTTATATATGCCTGTGTAACAGTGATGATGTCCTTTTCCTGGTGACATGTCCCACTTTTGGATATATAACATAGATTTTTAAAAATCTCTTTTATTTGATTGTATGAATATTTTAATACCATTCTCTTGTGTACTGTGCCATTTCACTTAGCTTACTAAACAGTTTTGTAAGAACTGCGCGTTATCCAAGAAGTCTTTTGAGTACTATTAAATGTTATTACTCTATTCTGACCTAGAAAAAGGACAGTAAACTATTTTTAAATATAAGGACACTGACCCATGGAAGTTAAGAGCGGTTGACCACATACACACACGCACACATACACATACACAAATGGCAGGAACCTAATTTAAGCACTATGTGGATCTGTTCTACCTTCATCTTATTCCTGAAAGACTTCAAATTCTGTGAATTAGTTTTAGAATTTTTAGAAAAAGAGAAAATTTAAAACTTAACTTCTCAAGTGCAGAATAAGTACCAGGAGAAAAACTGTTTGATGCCTGTTAAAAAGTCCTGGTTAACCAAGGAAGGCTGATTGCTGAGACAAGCATGAAGTCACATTGACAAGAGAGATTCATGCAGAAGGGGAGCGGAGAATTCAGATACACACCAAGAAGGGTGTGTTGGGAGGAAAAACAACTTTTCTTCCACTTTCTTAGGTTTAGTTTCTGGGGTTCTGTGAATTATGTTGACAAAAGACACATCAGCAAGAGAAGAGCATTTGTTTACACATACACTGATGAGTAACTCAAAGGGGTGGTTAGAATTTGGGGCATATAGACCTCACTGAGTAGGGGAAAGAAGTTGGGGAGAAAAGGCTCCTTTGTGAAGACCCAATAGGTTTCTTTAGGAAAGATAAATGGTTTTTTTAGGAGAATAAACACAAGATAAGAAAGTTTGTGATAATGTTTGTTTATGCAGGTGCAAGTGGTTTTTCTTCTTCTTCATAGCCACAAACCTCACCCAGAAAAAGGATTTATGGAAGCCTCACTTCCCAGAAGTTTCTGCTTTTAGTCAGATAAAGGAGGCTCTGAAAAGACTTCTTTCCACATCTGTTCAATCTCAGATGTCTTTAGCTTGAAATAATCTTTGTATCAGGTCTAGGGCTCTGAGTGAGCCCCTACAGGGGCAAAGGACTAATTTACACTGAGGCAGGAGAGACTCAAGGTTAACAAGGAGGGAGGCTTACTTGATTGTGAGGTGAAGATGTTATTCAGAGTTAAACTCTTCATTTCTCTGTTCTTTGGAAATTTGATTAGGACTTCTAAAGTTTAGCAACTCTTTACAGCACTTCTGCTCTCGGAGGATTTTATTCTGAATAGGGATCTATATCTGCCTAACACAAGCAGAATTATTCTGGAAACTACATTGATCTGGCTGCATCAAGCCTGAGGCCCCTGGGTCACACTTCCTATCTCGGTTCTAATTTTTAGTTGTAAATCTTTTTGAAAGAGACAAAAATTTTTTACTTATATTTTCACAATATATTTGCCCAAATAAAAATTTATTACTGTTGTTTCAAATGTTATGTAATAACTGGACATCAGGATTCAGAATGACCCAATATAGGGATCATTTTGCATGTATTTTAAAAATTTAGGGGATGCCTGGGTGGCTCAGTGGTTGAGCATCTGCCTTTGGCTCAAGTCATCATCCCAAGGTCCTGGGATTGAGTCCCGCAATGGGCTCCCCACAGGGAGCCTGCTTCTCCCTTTCCCTGTGTCTCTGCCTCTCTGTGTCTCTCATGAATAAATAAAATCTTTAAAAAAATAAAAAAATAAAATAAAATAAAACAAAATCTTTAAAAAAAAAACCTTAAGATAAATACTCTCTTTGCATATGTTCTGTGTGATATACATTAATTTGTATGCTCTTTAATTTTAATATATTACCTTTTTCCCCCAGCCATCAAACACAGACAACTTGTTGGGACCATCCTAAAATGACTGAACTCTTTCAATCTCTTGGTGAGTGCTATTTTATTTAATTAGCCTAAACAACTGATAGTTGTATATTCTTAAATGGAAACTAACCACCAGTTTTTCCTCCATGACACAGTATGTTTAAAAGCTTGTGTCACTGACATAGAAAAGCAGTAGAATTTCTGAGGGCAATGCAGGAAACTGTTTTTACCTTTCTTCTCAAGGGAACATGTGGTTTGAAATAGCACGAGGTTGATTTTAAAAACAAGCTCCTTCACATTGAGTCATCTTAAACTTCAGCTTTCCCTAAAAACAAAACAATTATGGCACAGCAACCTCCAATTCATTGCTTTAAATTTCCTGTTAGCTCACATTTTATTCAATTAATCTTACTAAATTAGCTTACCTAATTTCATTTTGTCATGAAAAGCTACAATCATTTTAATATAAAAATGTAAGAAAACACATGAGACGAGAAATCTGATCTTGTAGATTTCTAGTAGCATATGACTTTGAATTGATGATCTAGTCTGTTTCCTTTAGGTTGGTCCAGTGGTTTTGAAAGAGTTTTTTCTCTTTGGGTAGATAAGGCACTGTTGGAGAGGCAAGTAACACCCCAAGACTCACACCCACTCCCATTTCAACAGGGAGGGAGCACCCCTTATTAATCTCTTTAAATGTCAGGCTTCTATTGAGCTTTCATGTGGATAGTTGATGGCGACCCCAAGAATTGAACAAGTGGGAGAAAATCAATGGGTTTCTTTTGTTTGTAAAATAAGGGTACAAACTGATGATTTCTGAGTTTGCTTAAGTTCCAGTCTCTAATACAGATACTCTGTCTATAAGAAACAGAGAAAGAAATTATGATATCTTTTTTTTAATTTGATACCAAATCTTTTTAGGTACCAAAAATTTGGTACCAAACTTTGATACCAAAGTTGTTTTTTTAAACTGCAATATAATTGGCATACAAGATTATATTAGTTACAGAGGTACAATATAGTGGTTTAATATTTGAATGTATTGTGAAACTGTCCACCAGAATAAGTCTAGTCAGCATCTATCACCTCATCTCACTACAACATGTTTTATTTTTGTGATAATTTTTAAGATCTACTCTTCTAGCAACTTTCAAATATACAATACAGTATTATTAACTACACTTAACCTTTTGTTTCTAAAGATCTGAATATAGATAATGAGATAATTTTAACCATATCTATAAAAGGGCAGAAGAAGTAAACAGATCAGGATGGAAGAAATAAGACTAGCTTTATGAGTAGTGAGAGGGACAGGACAGCCTCATCGACAGAAAACTAATTGTCCTTGCGGAAGATTCCCTGGGAGGAGAGTCCCTCCCAACAGTAGAGAAGAAACAGCCCTGAGCCTACAATGTGATGGATTTATTAAGCATTCAGAAGTTAACAGGCCATGTTTCCTTTTCCTCATTTCCCTCCTTTTCCTATTGGATAACGCCCTCTTGAAAGCTGTGTAGCACTGCTTTGGAATGTATCTCACTATGGTCCTGGTGAACATTTAATTATTCTCTTAAATAAATGCTGTGGAATTTGAGAGAAGACTTCTTAATGAAAACAGACATAATACCTTTCCATCATCTGAAGTAAACAAATATATTCTTGCCACTCAGTAGAAGTTAAATAATAAACATGCTTTCAAATGTGTTCCCTTTTCCATTTCAGCTGACCTGAATAATGTACGTTTCTCTGCCTACCGTACAGCCATCAAAATCCGAAGACTACAAAAAGCACTGTGTTGTGAGTTATTCTACCAAAGTTAATCACTCTGTTCTTTGGATTGCTTTTTTTTTTTTTTTTTAAGGCAGAGATAAATGAAGAGGGTGATGTATTTGTAGAGTTAATCTCATTTTTAGTGTATCTCACTCAAGGAATTGGCTGTGTTTCTATAAATGCTGTATTATTTGTCCCATCAGCACGCATGCAGTAGTAAAACAAATGAACATATGCCATTCTCAGTTGGAGAACAAAATTAGCCAAAATACAAGAGTAACATAAAAAGCTTTTTCAAAAATTATGCTGCCACCCAATTTAAAAGGATTAAATTAGAAAATCAGAGTAGTAGATCATTGCCTTCTTAGTACTTTGTCTTCATTTGGAAGTATAGGATTCCAAACAGTTTGATTCAATGAAATAATACAATAAAGAAATACTAAAAAATAACTTTCCTGATCCAAATTTGAACTGGCACCTAGAAAATTAGATAAAAGCTCCGTTTTTATTTAAATATATCTTGAGATGTTTGGTATTATCAACATGAATTTCTCCTGCAGAACGTTTTCTCAGAGTAATGTTCTGTGATAGCCATTTTTACCAAAGAGTTATTCCTCCCCCCAATACAAATGCCCAAACAACCTAAATTTAAATAGAAATATGAATACTTGTAATAATAAAGTATAGATATAACCTATCTGAATTCTCTTTGTAGTCATAGTTTTAATGATCGAGTCTATTCAAAGAACATGTAGGTCTCATCAGATAGTTAATATGGAAACTGCCTATGTTTTTAAGGCAGGATAATCTTAATAATTCCAAGTATTCTTGCGACCTTTTGTTAACAATTATATTATGTCTAGACAGTTCATGAAGCTTTGAATATTACTCTGTGGAAAATGATATATTAAGGTTAAAAATCTTCTCTTTAAAAGTCAGTAGAAATTAGAGTTACATTATGAGCTGGTTACATGAGGAGAGGTAAGGAAAGAGAAGTGTAGAATCATTCAGAAAAAAACCCCACAGCAATGCAAAGCTTTAAAATGAGAGAAACTTAAGTTACATGTGGAAGAGAAGTCTCAAGGGCTAAAAAAAAAAAAAGAAAAATGCCTCCAGATTTATGGATGAAAGAAAAATGAGATGATTTTGATGCACATAATCCACAGAGCCCCAGATAACTGGAAGCAAATGGTGCAGAATTACCAGTTCAACACAGTAAAGCCAACACTCTGGCCAGTGATCTGTATGTTGAGCCAGAGGGGAATAGGAAGTGAATTAGGAACACACAAAAGGGATGTTCAGTGAGCTCAGTGAGTCCATGGTGACAGCAGTTTTGAAAGAGGCTCAGCTGCATGTCCAGTATCCAGCTGACAGATCTGGAAGGTCTTCTGAGGCCTGATGAGCTATAAAATGAGGACAAATGACTCAGCCCCAAATCTCCATTGACCGAAGACCACTTTTTGTCGTGATGAACTTCTGTAGCACTTCTGGCTGGATAAACATATTAACACATTTGGTGTTTTCCTCCACTGGTTCTTTTGAGTTCTCAAGAAAGAACTCCCTCCTTCGGCTCCATCCTTCAAACCTGAAAGGAACAGAAGAGGAACACCTCCTCCTTCCAAGCTCCATGACATTTAGAAATGAGGGCTAAGAGGACGCCTGGGTGGCTTCGTGGTTGAGCATCTGCCTTTGGCTCAGGTCATGATCCCAGAGTCCTGGGATTGTGTCCCACATCAGGCTCCCTGTGGGGAACCTGCTTCTCCCTCTACCTATGTCTCTGCCTCTCTCTGTGTCTCTAGTAAATAAATAAATAAATAAAATATTTTAAAAAAGAAAGAAATGCACTGTAAGAAAAGGGCTGGGTTGCATTGGGTTTTAAATATTCGAGGTGATGTGTTTGGAACCACCTGGCCTCACTTTCACCTCACCTCTGCCTCGGCCCCTCTGGCCCATCAGCCTGAGGCCTCTGGATCACTTGCTGACTCACCTGTTCATGATTAATCTGTTCCTCCTCCTTCCACCCTTTCTGTTTACTTGAAATGCCCTGACCCTTCCTCTGCAAAGGTCCATAACCCTTTATTCCTTCCAGACACTGTTAAAAATTTACTTCTTTTGGAAATGTTTACAAGCTAATCCCACCTGCCTCCAATTGTTCCAGAACTTTATGATTGCCTGTAACGACTGTTTCTCACCTAAGCGCCATATGCTTGCCTTTGTTTGATAGATAATGTCAGGAGGAGTGCCCTACCTCCACTGCGAATGGCTCAGGTCAGGGGTCGTCTCATTTTGTCTAAACCCCCACCCAGCACACGGTCTTAGTGTAGAGGGTGTACAGTCACTGCTCTGCCGTTGTTCATTCATTTATTGGATGCCACGACTGTGCAGGAGATAAGACTGTGTAAAGAGGCTTGGTTCCCACACTTGAGAAACGTCCATTTAGAGATAGCGTGTTACACATGGACATGCTTTCAGTGGATTCCTCAGAATGGAATGGTCTTTGCCATCGCGAACAAGGCAAGCTTCCTTGAGTATGAAGCACACAAGCCAGGCTTTAAAATTCACACAGGATTTAGGCACATGGCTATTAACCAGGGGTAAGAAGAAAGGGACTTCTATACATCAGCATCAGAGGTGTGGATGGTTTTCAGGGAATGCAGTGGAGTCTGAATGGAGTAGGTTATGAGCTATCTGTCCAGGATTCAGAAATGTCCTCAAAATCAGTTTAGATCCACTTGGAAGGCCAGTACTTTTTTTCACAAAACCTTTTCTGATTCCTTTAATTTTTTGTTCCTCAGTCTCTCAAAATGTTTCATTTAATATTTGCAGTGTTTTTCATAGACTCATTTTCTGTTTTGTGGGAGTTCAGAGATAGGCCCAGATGCAGATGTTTCCTTTAGACAATACCTGAGGCAAAAGGAAGGACCGAGTGAACAGGGACAAATACATAGTTCAGGTAAAAAAAAATCACAGGGGCTAAGCTGGCAAATGGTGGGAGCAGGGAGGAGAGAGTAAGGATTTGTAAGGAGGAGGGAGAACTGATGACTAAGGGGGATTTGCCAGTTGATAACTGGCAGAGGGTGAAAGGAGAATGTTAGCACACTTCAGGATTTGCAGACTCCTGGTCCATAGAAGATGGTAACACCATTACTGGATTGCAACATAATAAGTCAAGACCTTTATTTGGAACATATGAAGATGGAGGTCCCCAGAAGAGAATAGTATAGTTCTTTTTGGGAACAGAACAGCAGGAATGTGGATTGGGTGTTTAGACGGGAGATGGGGGATGAGGAAACAATCTGGAGCCATCCAGAAAGAAGGAATTACTGAAATATTGAAAGAGAGAGAGGGTATCAGTAGTACCGAGTGAAGGGACATTGATACAAGACCTTGAGCACCACCTGTATTTCTGACATGTCTGGGGAAGAGGAAGTAGGAGAGTGTTGAGAAGGAATGGTCAAACAATTCAAGAATATAAGGGTTCTAGAAGCCCAAGGTCAAGTGTTAAACTGTGTGGTTTTGCAGAACAGGAGAATGATGATCCATTTCCACTCGATCCCCTGTGCCTCATATGTGAGATTAAAGAGAAAGCCTGAAAGTCAGTTAGAAAATGATTCTGCTGTTTGTTTCATTTGCCACATGACTGAGCTGTCATATGTCTCCCCTTGAAAAGAGAAAATCATAATTTTGTGTGATTTAAATGTAGTCAGTTTTTTAAAGGAACCTAAATGTGACACATTTCAGGAAGGATGTATGCCTGGCTTAGGCACTAAGGCAAAGTGTCAAAGTAAATCACTAAAAACTGAAGAAATGATAGTCTGTGAGATATGGCAAATTACTGTCACAGCTACAAAGTATATCACAAAGGAGGCCGTTCTAGAAGAAATGCAAGGGCAAGCACGATTCAGGAAACAGTCTTTTTGGAATTTGGTCTCTTGTCTCTTTATGACATGTGTGGATACAATAGCAGTGCTGATTTGTTGGCATAATTAGTGTTGGAATTCAGAAAACTTAGAGCATTTTGGCAGTAGTTGAATATGTTTCTTTGTGACTCTGTGGAATTATAGTTCTGTAGCTACCACCATGAAGCACTTCTCCTGTGAAGGATGAGTTTGAATTTTGCTCCTGCCCTCTGGAAGTTTGTAATCTAAAATGGTGTACAGTGCCAAGAAGTGGGGTAAAAATGATATTGAAGATTCAGATGGTTCTTAGCTTTTTCTGATACTGTCTCTAACTCATGGGAAGCTTACACAAGTTATTTTCATACTTAGCTGAAATTTTACCAATGATATATTTGACACTGGATGTAAATGGATTGATCTATTATCCAGACTTGTGTTTTAATTTGTCTCTTTCTCTCTCTTTTATAAAGTCTTCCCTATTGAGTTGTTTTAGAAATAATTTTAATCTGTGTAACTTTAAAGCAGTTCTTTTCCATTACAGATCACTTGAAAAAATAGATCATTCTATGGTATTTAAGTAGCAAGAGTAGACACATTTCATAAGCATCTTTAAAAATTCAAAATGAGTGGTTATTCAGTGGTTAAAAATAGAGAAATACAAAGGAAGCCATTCATTTTATTTAACTGTCAAAATATGTTCTTATATTTTTTTGAGGGGATAGTTTTATATCAGTCAAGGAGGAAATAGTTGGTTATGTTAAAAAGTTCCCCTAAGCTTATTTCTTTTAATGTTTAAAAGTTAAATATGGTGGGGCACCTGGGTGGCTCAATCAGTTAAGCATCTGACTCTTGATTTGGCTCAGATCGTGATCTCAGGGTGCTGGGATGGAGCCCCGTGTTAGGCTCTGCACTTAGCAAGGAGTCTGCTTGAGGATCTCTCTCTCCCTTTCCCTCTGCCCCTCCCTGTGTTCATACTTTCTCTCTCTCTCTCTCTAAAATAAAAATAAATAAATCTTCAAAAAGAGTTAAATGTGGAGATAAGGAAAACATTTTATAAAGCAGGAATTTCAGTGAGCAGAACTTAAATTCATATGGGTTCTATAATTTTCCAAACCCATATCTTTAGATTTGATCATCTACTATTTCCCTGTTTTCCATTAGCTAATGAATAACTCAAAGTTAATTAAAAAGAAAGGTTATGTGAGTTTTTTTCTTTTTTGTCTAAGCTTTTCCTTCTGGCTTTTGAGGATCTCCCCTAGTGCAACACATGCCTTCCCCTTTCATGACAAGTGTCTGCCTCACTGTAACCAATGCCACCCATGTGTAAGCCACATATTTTCCATACTGCCATTGTCATTTCTGAGAGCCTCCTAGACTTCCTTGAATTCTTGTCTTTTCCTAGGCAGTTCTATTTTCCTGGAATTCTTTCCTTGCTTTATATGGTCTCTTGTATCTTCTCTTCTTTATTATGTTTTAAAGATTTTATTTATTTATTCATGAGAAACACACACGAAAGAAGCAGAGACATAGAGTGAGAAGCAGGCTCCCTGTAGTGAACCTGATGTGGGACTCGATCCCAGGACCCTGGGATCAGGACCTGAGCCAAAGGCAGACACTCAGTTACTAAGCCATCCCTCTTCTCTTCTTTAAGGCCCATTTCAAATCCCCACCTGCCCAGGGAGCCTTTTCTGGGCTTCTTCTACTCCCCTGTGGCAATAGAAATCTGTGTATTCTGGAGCACCGGGGTGGCTCAGTGGTTAAGTGTCTTGCCTCCGGCTCAAGATATCGTGATCCCAGGGTCCTAGGATCAAGTCCTGCATGTGGCTCCCCTCATGGAGCCTGCTCCTCCCTCTGCCTATGTTTTCTGCCTTTCTCTCTGTGTCTCTTATGAACAAATAAATAAAACTTTTAAAAAAATCTATGTATTTTTGTTGCAGTTTCACTCCTTTTAGTAAAGTTATCAGTGGTATGCTTAACCTCTTCTTCTGACTGGCCATCTTTGTGAGCAGGAGCCCCAGCTTGTCCTTCTGTGCCCACTCTGCTCTAGTACCAGCCAGTCCCACTATAAATGTTCTGCATGTGAAGTGTAAAAGTGGGAGCAAATATATGAAGACCCATGGATGTGGGCCTATACTGTGGACTGCTGCAAATCTCATGTAATTTAAATGGCCCCTATGCCAAAGGATCATGGGCAGCAAACCAGGTTAGGGCCAGACTGGGAAGGCATTCTAGATCAAGTTTGTTTGGCAAGCAATAGAGAACTACTTTGACAGGACCCATTTTTTTAACTGAACATTTTCAGTGAATTTTGTATACCATGATGTACATGTTGAGAAACAGAATGATTAGTTTGGCAGTGGTATAAAGAATGACTGGGAGGGGGTGAGCAGGCTGTTCTCAGGAGTTAGGAGAAGAGCCGTGTCATATTTTAGATGTTCTACTATTTGGACTAGATTTATTTATGCCTTCCTATATTTAAAAGTAGAAAGAGCCTAAAGAGAGGAAAGCCAAAAAGGGAAAGTGGAAAGAGTTGATATTCCAAAGAGAAAAAAAAAAATGGGATCAGATTGAAAAGTAACAGAGTTTAGATGCAAAAGCATGAAAATAAGAGATACAAATAAAAGAAGTGTTTAGAAATGTAAGAATGGAAATGCTATTTATTTCTTTAAAAATTGAAATTAGCTTGAAAGGATAGATTCTTAAGTTGAAGAATCAAGCTAAAGATTTAAGATTAGAAATGTTTCTGTTGCAGTGTTGTTGTGTAATGTAATGACAGTGCATATTCCTTTTTCTCACCTGATTAGTGGATCTCTTAGAGTTGAATACAACAAATGAAGTTTTCAAGCAGCACAAACTGAACCAAAATGATCAGCTTCTTAGCGTTCCAGATGTCATCAACTGTCTGACAACAACTTATGATGGTCTTGAACAAATGCATAAGGATCTGGTCAACGTTCCACTCTGTGTGGATATGTGTCTCAACTGGTTGCTCAATGTGTATGACACGTAAGTTGCATTTTTTCTTCTTAAGATATAATCATTGAATGAAATATATTGATAATGCAAAAATGTCTCAATTTTGAAATGAGTTTTTAAAAAAGTACTTTCAAAGTACTTTTCATAGTGGAAATATTTACGTTAATTGTTGAAAAGAAGGACTTTCCAAAATTTGAGCTCTTAACCAACAACATAACAAAAAAGCATGTCCACCTATTACTTCAAGATTTTGCTTCAATTTATAAATGTTGTCAGATTTGTAGCATCACGCTGGCTAGGGGAAACCTAATATGAATAAGTCCTATTTTCTCCTCTCTTCTTTTGAAAGACAAAAATTTATATTTGTTGTTATGGGTTACAATAATTGACTGGCTCCTAATAATCCACTCTGCAATTTTTGTATGACAACTTAAGAGCAATTTGAATGGCAATTAAATGGATTTAATTTATCTTTTGGTATTATCTTTATTTATTGCAATAGCAGTTATGTGTATGTGTGGTGTTTTAAATAATTTATGCTATAAGACACTGTAATATCTGTAATTTAATTAGATGCTCACTGTTACATAAAGAGCACTCTCAACTTGCAACGTAACTCATTCGCCATTAATTTGGCTTTTTTTAATGTGACAGTGCATTTGTGAAATAATCAATTCTAGAAAGACCTGCTGTGGGCTGACATTTCTAAAACATTAGGAATTATTCATTCTTCTGGTAGGGGGTTAAAGTATGCAAAGATGAAATAAGAAAATGAGAACTGTTGATTTTCTTTCAGAACCTAAAAGTTATTTTCTATTAATTAGCTGCATGAAAATTTATGTTTGTCATCCTTTTATTTGATTTAGAGAGAAAGAAGATAGGTGATAGTTTATACATGCACATGTATTTAGCAGTGGATTGATTCCATATAAGAAGTAAATGGTGACAATTGCTTTAGGGATGATTTAATTAAAATTGTTTATTCTTTTGATTAGAAAGTTTGTTATCTTTCAATATTCACAAATGTCACAACAAAGTTGTTTTTTTTTTCTTAAATAATTAAATAGCCACCATGTGCTAGAGGACTCTTAAGAAAGTCACTGAAGAACAGATAGGTAGCATAAATCTCAATTATAATAATGAATGTGGGATTTACTATATCCCTGTCTGGTATCTTTTAATACATTTCATTTTATCCTTTTTTTATCCTTCTAGAATAAAATATGGCTTTGGCATTAATTCACTATTTAGCTGATCTTCAATTTTTTATACCTCAAAAAGAAAAACATTTTCTATATAGTAAATTCACCAAGATAGTTGGTCAATTGAATGTGTTAACTACAAAAACTATAACTTAATTTGAGGGCCCAGGAAGAATGCTACATTCATAGATTACTTGGTTGAGAACTCCATTAAGTTCTATAAGGGCATGGTAGAGGTGGATGTTTTGAGCAATAATTTCAGAAAGAACTGGAGAAGATGTTAAACCACCCTCATCTAGTTCAAACACCCTACATTAGTTTGCTAGGGCTGCCATAACAAAGTACCACAAACTAGGCGACTTAAATAACAGGAATTTTTCTCACTAGAAGTCTAAGATCAAGGTGTCAACAGGATTGGTTTCTTCTGAGGCCTCTCTCCTCAGCTTAGAGATGGTTATCTTCTCCCTGTGTCTTCACATGGTCTGTCTTCTATGTGTGTTTGTGTCCTTATCTTATAAAAATATCTGTTGCATTGGATTGGGGCCTACCCCATGATCTCATTTTGGGTCAATTGCTTCTCTAAAGACGCTGTCTTTGAATACAATCATATTCTGAGTTACCAAATGGTTAGACCTTCAACACATGAATTCTAGGAGAATCTAACTCATAACATGTCACACACACATATGTTGTTTTCACTGGACAGCCCAAAGGGAATAGTGCCACTTAGTTGTGAAGGAAGCAGAATGTGAAATGTTGTGATTCATATTTTAGGGAATCAAATGTTGGCATATTTCCACTTTCCATCATCAAATGTGAACACATGGGAAATGCTACACTGAGGTACTGTTTCTTATTTAGACAGTTTCTTGAAATTTTCCATTTTAAAGGAAAAAAATAGCTTTTAAGATTTATTTCCCTTCCATGCCAAAGAAATATAGTGAAGACCATGCTGGATCAGAATGCTGTATGCATCCAGTCTAGTGTTCTGTCCTAGAGAGGAATATCATGCATTAACGTAAAGGGAAAAAATATAGCTAATCATATGATGGCAGTCTCAGATAGCCAGAGTTGATTACCCAAATTTCTGTAACAACCATAATTTATCTAAACAAGACTTATTCAAGTTACTAGTTTTCTTTGAGCATTAGAACATTTTGGACCCTAAGAAGTCTCTGAACCTTGGAAATAGTACTACGATCTTACCTTTCCATTCATTCAGCTTTTTTGATATTCACTATTTAACTATATATTTTTGACTGCCTTTGTGTAGTATGCTACAGCCAGAGCTGATACTATGAGTTCTTGAAGTATATTCAAACAGCTCTTGAAATAATGAGTGATGCATACACAGGAGATCTTAGAATTCTAAAAGGAGAAGACTTTGAGGACCTTCCATCTTCCATTCTGCCCTTTTCATTTTACTCTGCTCTCTTCATTTTACTGATTAAGAAATTGACCCAGTGAAATAAGACAATTTATCCATAGCCACTTCTTGCACATTAGTGGTAGATAGGGAATTAATACTCTGGTTTCTTTAATAATCACTTGATTATTTCTTCCATATTGCCATATCTAAGAAACATAGTACTTTATAAGTTATATTAAGCTTACTATTTTTTTTCAAGTTTTAACATGTATCCAACTCCTAATACTCTGAATTTTACCAAAAAAAAAAAAAAAGTCTATTCTGTTGTGAATGATGAGAATCCAAATTTTTGATTCTGGTTGCTTTGTACCTTGGCAGCCACTCAACTTTTGGCATCTCAATTTCTCATCTGAAAAATTGAGGTAAAGATATCTACTCTGCTTACCATACATAAGATATTTGTGAAGGGCAAATGAACTAATATATGTAGAAAGGGCTTTCTAAACTATAAAGATAAAATTTATTCCATCTATGAGTTCACAGCCTCACTCAGTCTTCATCTTCCCAGGTTAAAATGCCTTAACTTCTGATCTTCCTTCTAAATTTAATAGAAATAAAAAATGTTTAAATCATGATTTAAAGCAATAGTCTGGAACACTTGGTTTAAATATTTTTGTCCCTACAGAAAATATTAACCTCATTTACTGCAGTGTTTTTTTTTTTCACTATGCCAAGATGGATATAATTTTATAAGATACATATTTTTCCAGTTAAACTAATTCAGGAGTTACTTTGGAAGACAATCAGGGACCAAATATTAAATATTGGGTTATATCACTCACTAATAAATTTCTTTGCCTCCCTCTTCTTTTTCAAATCTAGATGTCTTATTTAACATCAGAGCTCTCTATCATCTGGTTCCAGATGGTAAAACCTGGACTACTTTATCAACTGTTTAGCCTTAATACAAGTCTTTCCCGCACCTGAAAGCATCTAGTGTCTGGTGCTCCACTCCTGCTTTTGTCCCCTTGCCCATGTTTTTCCTATAATAATCTACTCTCTTCTAGGGACAGTCCAGCTATGTCATGCCTTCAGTGTTTGATTTGAGACTTATCTCCTCTACCAAATGTTATGAGACTAATAACAAGTCAGCCACAACTTTCTTATGCTTGTTTATTTCCATGCATAAAGGTTGCTCTCCTGTTTTTTGTGCATTTCCCATTGTTTTTTTGTCCCTCCTCTCTAGCTGTGTGTGACCTTATCGTGGGTAGGAATTGTGCCTTAACTTTTCTGCTGGTCCTTCTGGTACACAGAATAATGCTGGGACCACAGTAAACCTTCATAACTGCTAATGGTGTGATGATTGGATGATTGACATTTTCAGTAGCCTTCCTGATGATGCCCCTTTCTTCTATTGTCACCATAGTCTGGAGGTTATCCTCTAATACATGTCATTTTTATCTTTTTTCCCTTAAGGGACTGCTTTGTCTTTCCCTGTGTCCATGTGCTAGTCTATTTACCAGCCTTTTGCTATCTTCTGTAACTCTATTGCCTGATTATCCAGAAAATAAAATTTCTTGATTCGTGAGAGAAGAAAAACAGACATGGTGTATTTTGGGGTGATAATTAGGAAACACTTAAAAATGTAAACTAGAAAAACAATTTGTAGCATGGCTCAGTTTAACTTGAAAATATTTTTATAATGGCAAGAAACTGGAATGAGTACATTAACTTAGATTTCTGCTTATAATGGCTATATGTATTTAAAAATTTAAGTATTAATTATTTCATTGGTCACTTTTGAATGTTGCACACATGCATATTAATGGTTTAATAAGTTTATTGGATGTGATTTCATATAGATTATAAAGTCTAGGCTATTAAGTGACTGTTTTGAAAATACATTTTACTGATCTCAGCATGTTTTTCTCTTTTATTTATTTTATAACTTATATGTCATGGTATATATACAGAAACTTACCTGCATATTTATAATTTGAGAATAGAAGATATCCATTAGTATTAATAGTAGGAATATCAATAAGAACAAGATTTAAACACAGTTTGACAAAAATACCACCTAAAATTAAAATGACATGACACAAATATTTATCTGTTTTTTAGATAGCATGAGTTACTAAATTTTATGTAATGATATGATTTATCAACTTTAATGATATTTATCAACTTTTAAATGATATGATTTATCAACTTTAATGATAAAGTTACGTAGATATTAGATACAGGTATGAAGTATACTGTACTTATATATTGAAAACATGTCTTGAGAAAAATTAATGTTAAAAACCTAAACTGAAAGCAGATTCTGACTATGAAATAATAAAGATAGCAAGAAAGACTTTTTCTAGATTGTGTGTTGCTCCTTAGCAAAGATCAGGTTATCAATTTTTGTGGTTTCTGCATTTCCCATTCTCCATCCCCAGGATCTAATACATTAGGACATTTGGTAGACAACTTAGAAATACTTTGACACATAACAGGAATAAAGACAGCTCTATGCTTTTAAAAATAAAAATTTTCTTCTAGTCAACTTATGGTCTCTCGTCGGCATAGTACAAAGCTGTTTCCTAGTGTTGATTAATTAATACATTTTGTATTTAATTATAATTTGAGTCTTCCCCAAATAGAAATTTCACACCTGTCTAAGATCACCATCTATTATAATTGAAATAGTAACCTGAGAAAACTGAATTGACAGAGACCAATGAAGACAACAGCTTTAAAGTATCTAACAAGTTATTAGCCCTCAATATAGTTAATTTTATATAGTTTTTGTACATGTAGTTTTGTACATTTTTGTAGTTCTGGTACATTCTATAGTTTCTGTACATTAATTTTCTATAATTTTTGTATATTTTATACCTTCGTTTTTAGATACATCATATTTTTCTCGCTATATTAAGCCACATGCATATTATATATACCTTTTGCTATCTATTTTAAATTTTGCATTTATGATTATTAACAGATAGATTTTAATTCATACTATTTCCAAAAATATCTTTTCAGCTTTGTAATTGTCATTTTCATTTTACTTTTATTTGTTCTTCCAAGTTCATGTATTGCATGTAAAGTGACTTCAGGCTCTATATTCTTCAGATTGGGTCAAACATGCTATTAAAACATGCCATGAAATTATGGTATGGGTTTAAAATTAATTGTTCAAAGTGAATAGAAAATTTGCATCTCTAAGGTGCAATCATCTTTCAGTAATTTACCGTCAAGAAAACAGATATTCAGAAACAATTAGTGTCCTATCTACAGCTTTAAATACATCTAACGTGTTGAAATTCTTACAATTATAGGGGTCGAACTGGAAAAATAAGAGTGCAGAGTCTGAAGATTGGATTGATGTCTCTTTCCAAAGGTCTCTTAGAAGAAAAATACAGATGTATGTAAGACTTTTCCTGTACAATTGTGTTTTTAGTAATATTAATGATAATAGCAATTGATTGGAGGTTTCCTTTATATGATTTACTTGTAATAACAATTTCTATTCTTTTTACCCCTTACTAGACACATCCTGGGCTAGACAATGGGTCTCAGTGAGAAGTGATGTGGATTTGTGTGAAATGAGGCAAGGTGCCTCAATGAAGTGAAAACCAACTGCACATTATATCTCATCTAAGTCTTAGAATAATCACTTCAGAATGTAGGCATTGTGACTTTCGTGTTCCAGCTAAAAAAAATTAATTCTGAGATGGGTTAAAAATCTCATCAATGGCTGCAGAGACAATAAATTATGGGAGTAGAATGAGATCATGCAGATTTTTCTGACTCTAAAGCCCAAGAGTCTTTCTCTCTGTACTTCTACTGCTTGAAAAAAAATTAAGATGGACTAGAACTTTCCTATTATTCTTTATTATAGAACCTTGTGTACTTCTAATGCCCCCTCAGGAAAAAAAAAATGAGATGGACTAGAACTATTACAGGCTTTGGCAAAGAATTATATTTTATACCATGAGAAAATAATAAATTTTGTTTGTCCTTATTCACCAAATAAATCAGTGGTATCCTTTTAGCTTTCAGTTAACAAAGGGCAGGCATCCTGACATTTTGAAAGGGATAGGCTCAGGAGCCGAGGAGACGTGCCTTCAAATCTCAGCTTTGCCACTTAGTGGCTGAGTGACTTTAGGGATTACAGGATCCCACTAAAGACCACCAGCTAAAAGGCAATATTACTCACATTTCACATTTCAGCCTCCAGAATGGATTTCCTTCAACTGAAGAATGAAGCCAATAGTTCTTGCTTTGAAAGCAATTAGAGATAATATGTGAAAAGTACCTATAAATCACAGCTGTTGAATAAATGGTAGCAGTTGCTGCTGTGCCTCTAAACTCTTTTAACTACTGTAAAGTTTTTCTGATTTAATTTGTTCATAAAGTCTGGGTAACTTGGTCCTTTCATGCGTATCACCAGATGATTCTATTTTTTAAAAAAAAGATTTTATTTATTCATGAGAGAGAGAGAGAGAGAGAGAGAGAGAGAGAGAGAGGCAGAGACATGGGCAGAGGGAGAAGCAGGCTCCATGCCAGGAGCCCGATGTGGGACTCCATCCCGGGACACCAGGATCACACCCTGGGCTGAAGGCAGACGCCCAACCTCTGAGCCACTCAGGCATCCCTCACCAGATGATTCTTCACAAAATATATTCATAACATTTTGGGGAGAGTGGTAGGGATATTTCATGAATGTGGAGAGACGAAAAACAAGAGGATATTTGTTTTTTTTTTTAATTTATTTTTTATTGGTGTTCAGTTTACTAACATACAGAATAACCCCCAGTGCCCGTCACCCATTCACTCCCACCCCCCGCCCTCCTCCCCTTCTACCACCCCTAGTTCGTTTCCCAGAGTTAGCAGTCTTTACATTCTGTCTCCCTTTCTGATATTTCCCACACATTTCTTCTCCCTTCCCTTATATTCCCTTTCACTATTATTTATATTCCCCAAATGAATGAGAACATATAATGTTTGTCCTTCTCCGACTGACTTACTTCACTCAGGATAATACCCTCCAGTTCCATCTACGTTGAAGCAAATGGTGGGTATTTGTCATTTCTAATAGCTGAGTAATATTCCATTGTATACATAAACCACATCTTCTTTATCCATTCATCTTTCGTTGGACACCGAGGCTCCTTCCCCAGTTTGGCTATCGTGGCCATTGCTGCTATAAACATCGGGGTGCAGGTGTCCCGGCGTTTCACTGCATCTGTATCTTTGGGGTAAATCCCCAACAGTGCAATTGCTGGGTCGTAGGGCAGGTCTATTTTTAACTCTTTGAGGAACCTCCACACAGTTTTCCAGAGTGGCTGCACCAGTTCACATTCCCACCAACAGTGTAAGAGGGTTCCCTTTTCTCCGCATCCCCTCCAACATTTGTTGTTTCCTGCCTTGTTAATTTGCCACAAGAGGATATTTGATCCCAGGTCCTATAAACTTAGTTAAGTTTAGCGTCTTCTGTGAACAGACATAAGTTTTTAAAAACTTATTTTCTGGGATGTCTGTGAGGTAATTTGTGAATTTTAAGTCTAGATCATGATGGCTTGTTTTTCTTAAACAGTTTGACAAGAATGTCAGTGATAAGAGATGTGGGATTTGTATGAAACAAAAAGCTGATAGTAAGATCAGGTGAGGTGCCTTGATGGGAGTCAGAACCTAGTAGAAGCTTTGCAGAAGGCTTTTATTTGGTTGGTTTTTATCCAAAATTTAAATCCTCTACAACATCGTAATTGTCAAAAGATAATCATTTTCAAAGCTAAAAAGATTATTTTTTGTAATGAGTGGGAAAGAAAAATGTTAATAAAAACATCACTGTAGCACTATTTTAAAAAGGACTTTTTATCATTTATAGTTTGGGGTTTTCATGTGCTTCTGAAAGAATGTAGGTTCCTTAAAGGTAACAGTTACATCATGATGCTCATCTTACTCTGAAACAAATACAAATTCACTCTCAAAGTATACCATAAATATTAAAATATAAGAATGTTCTGTTTTCCTAGATCAATGATTTCTCCTCCCTTCCTTTTCAAGTTGGCTATCAAAATGCAAGCTAAGACCAAAAGAAAGAGTTATAACACGGTGACTGTAGTTATAGGGCAAAACCAAATATAATATATAAAGATTTCTTTTATCTGTATACATACCTTCAAACATATGTCTGAAAGGTATAATTTTCAAATGAGGAGCATATTTCAGCATACCTGTATTCACGCACTCGTAATACAATGGACATACTTTCTACAAATACCAGCAAATTCAACAATAAATTTTCAGATTATGGCAAAGAAAGCAGAAGCCCTGCAATGAGAATTTCTGATATTTATCTTAATCCATGAAGTATGCCATTTTAGTACTTAATTAAATAAGACATCCTTTGGGTTAAAATCTTTAAACTTTCCTGCAAGTATTGAGACTCCGGAAATGTTCTGGAGTTTTGTTTTGTTTTTTATTTTGAGGTCCTTAGCAACTCTGATTTTAGTTTTGATTTCCCCAGTGATATCAGAACACTTCATTATTATTTCCATTGTTAGATTAATATTGAAGACAATTTGCTCTCCAAACTCAATGGCATAGGTGCTATTCTGGTTCAATTGGTATCCATCTGCACAGTGATTTTGCAATGGCTAATGTCAATGTCTTGACCCTGGTGACACCTCCTTCTCTCTTAGCACCTTCTTGAGAATATCCCTTAGTTACATTCTACCAACTGCTGGACATTCTTGCTTATAGCTGAGTGGCTTTCTTGCCTCATCAAAAAATGCATTTACAAGAATGCATTTTGCATCTCTTCTGTGTTGATTTGTTGGAACTTGATTTTTAGATTGTGACCTGTTCCTACATCCTAATACTCCTCTTTGTTTCTGACTATAATATGAAAATAAGAACTTTTATCAGAATTCAGAAGTATGTCAAAATGTTAAAGAATCTTTTCTTCTGTGTTTTATGTGTAGCTTTACCTTAACTGTGGCAGAGTGGTATAGCTGTCTTCCTCAAAAGAGGAAAATTTGACATGATTCATGTCACTGAAATGTGTACTTCTCTGTATAGAGAGCATTATTACTTAGAAGGTCTCTTCCTAGCAGTGGGTTTAAAACAAGAGTCATAAGAGTCCTAAATAAATATTTTCTGGCTATGAGAGTCTTATTTTTTTTATTTTTTTTTGAAAGTCTTATTTTTAACAAAGGGAAGAAGGGTGAAGGGTAGACAGAGTGAGTGAAGGGGAGTGGGAGATATAGGCTTTTAGTTATGGAATGAGTAAATCACAGTAATAAAAGGTATGGCATAGGGAATATAGTCAATGGTAATGTAACAGCATTGTATGGTGACAGATGGTAACTATACTTGTGGTAGTGAGCATAGCATAACGTATAGAGATGTTGAATCATTATGTTGTACACCTGCAACTAATATAACATTGTGTGTCAACTGTACTCAAATTTTTATGAAAGGAAGAAAAAAAGAAAAACACAGAATTCTGACCAAATCTAAGTGAACAAATGATAATAAAAATTAAATTTATCTTACTTGGATTCACTTCCTCTGTGTAAACTTAAAGTTACATTTCACTGTGATTACTATGTCAGTATCACTGAGCTTGGTTCAGTTGTTTGAAAATTCACTGTTGGCAGTGTTAGATTTAGCTTTATTTCCCTTAAAAGAAAAATACATCAAAATGATAGACTTTCATCTGATGTCTATTTACCAAGTATTGTTTAGGAATGATTTTTAGGACCAAATACATATTTACTCTCCTTTTTTTCTGTTCTCATTAAACTTCACATGAAAAGCATTTAGAATTTGTGTGATTTTTTTTTAAGTTTTTAAAACCTGGAAATTCCTTTCCAGAAAATATTTGTTTCTATAAGAAAGTGGATTGCTTTTACATGAAATTTAAATAACTCATGTGATACATGTCCACATAATTTTTTTTTTAAATCTACATCATTCACTTGACAAAACCAAAGATATCATTTACATAAAAGAATAGTCTAGGCAGATGGAAGTTAACCTCTGGGCTCTCTTCTTTGTAGATCTCTTTAAGGAGGTGGCAGGTCCGACAGAAATGTGTGACCAGAGGCAGCTTGGCCTGTTACTTCATGATGCCATCCAGATCCCTCGGCAGCTGGGGGAAGTAGCAGCTTTTGGGGGCAGTAATATTGAACCCAGTGTTCGCAGCTGCTTCCAACAGGTAAACGAGAAGGATCGCTGGTATGTAGAACGTATCAGGAATGGTGTTGAGGATGTTGTGAGAATTGGAACAGGGAACTTGTGCTAGAACTGAATTGTAGAAGATGTTGGGTACCATCCCAGTAAGTTTGTGTTTTAAATTTTTTCAAACACATTTCATTCAAGGAATAGCAACCTTCTCAAGGAGACTTACTGTTTGTAAATGGATAAAACGCCACATCTTTAAAATGTGCTACTAGATTGCTGTGATTGACCCTCACTTTGCCCTGGGCCTCACCTTTTACCACTCATCTCCTTCCTGTCTGTTTCCAGTGGCAATTTTACTTCCTTCATTCCTGCCCTAGCACCTTTGGACATGTGCCTTTTGTTTAGTATATTCTTTCTTACTCTTCACCTACAAACTCTATTCTCCTGCTAATCCTTATTCTTTCTTTTGATCTTTGCTTATTTCACATTCTCTGAAAATCCTTCTCTGAGCCCTTCAAGTGAAGGGCTTCAGTATGTGTTCCTACTGTATTCACCTGAATCTCCTCTGTCTTCTTATGATGTTCATGAAAGTATAACCACATACCAAGTTATATAATTGATTGGGGTTTTTTCTTCCATACAAACCCCCAAATTCTTTTTAATGCATATAAAAGCATTCTGGAAATGTTACTACTGATGTTATATGTATGCATAAAGGAAAAAGCTATAGATATTTTGCCAAAGCATATCCAGTGATTTATTGTTGCTGAGAAAAAAAAATGCTCACACCATCTCTTTAAGGAGAATTGATGTTATGGGTTATTACATTTTATAATGGCCCTTTTACTTGTTTTAGAAATACAAAAAATACCAAATGAAAATTCTAAATATGGTTCTACCATGTACTGGTTCATAGGGTGACCTTGACAAAAGTGGGAGAAAGATGTTACAAATTTAACTTTGCACATATGAAAATTAGTTAGGATTAGGTTTAAAGAGAGATTCAGACTTTAATGCAGTTAATCATAATAAATTTGGAAATGTTGCCAAATATATTCATAGTAATATATTCCTAGTATGATGTTGTAATGGGTGGACCAGGACACAGAAATAATAGTTTTTATTTAGCATCTGTAATGACCTTCAAGTTTGGGAAGTTACCAATGAGTTTTTCTCAAATTTTTACTTAGATAAACGAGTTTTATAGGATTAAAATATTTATGCGAAAATAGTACCTTGAATTATGTGGTTTGGGGTTTTGTTTTTTGTTTTTGTTTTTAATCTGAGTCTATTAGGGAGGGCAATGGAATTTTTTTTTCTTCTTCCTTATAAGATTATTTGTTTTTTCTGATTTTAAATTCTAGATTTTTCTCTCCATTAAGAACCTTAAATATTTTGTGATTTAACTGACCTGGAAAGAGTTCTATAACTTTTCTTTCACTTCATACAGATTTTCAGAAGATTATAAAGCAATACCTGCTGCAATTTCAATGAAGAGATTTTCTTCACTTTTAATATATATATATACTTTTTTTTTTTTACCAGAATAACAATAAGCCAGAGATAAGCGTAAAAGATTTTATAGATTGGATGCGTCTGGAACCACAGTCCATGGTTTGGCTGCCAGTTTTACACCGAGTGGCTGCAGCTGAGACTGCAAAGCATCAAGCTAAATGCAACATCTGTAAAGAATGTCCAATAGTTGGGTTCAGGTAAGATGATCTGTTGCCAGGGATAGCAGGAGACTATTTTCTGTTCTGTTGTTATAATTTCAGTATACATTTACCATCCCTTCCCACTGATTCCATTGGGGGTTTGTATCCTCAATAAATGAGAATCTTAGCATATTCCATCTATCTGAAAATGGCATTCCTTCTTATAATTACTACATGAAGCTTATTTTATTATTATTGTTATCTATACCACTTGGCTCCAGAAACGGAGATTATTCTGAATTTCTATTTACGTAGATTCCAGAAATGTTCATGCATAATAATTGTATGACGCAATTTACATATATGGCTCTGATGGAATTTGCTGATGTTGTAAGGCCTTTGGGGTCAAACTTAGTAAGCAGAGAGCAACATTTAAATAGTGAGAAGTAACTAGATTTCTTTATGTTACTTATGCCCAAGTTTGCTGTGAAATCAATTAACCCTGATTCATTCTCACTGGAGAAAGCTTTGTCAGGGAATTTTGAGATTCATTTCTTATTGACAGTGTAATTTAAAAATCTGATGTGTCAAGCTAATAAACATGACTCTCCTTCTCTGCCATTTGCATTCGCTTTCATACATTACAGAAAAATGTCTGACATGGATATTTGTCTTCTCATAATGTTGAAAATAATGGCAAAATGCTTTAGAGACTTGGATTTCAAAAATTTGCTTTTCTTTTTTTTTTTTTTTTTTTTTTTTTCACTTGGGAGGTGGGTTACTTAATTTCCCTTGTGAAATCCAAGATTTTCTTGGCCCTAATTTGGAGCTAAGATACAAAGAAAATTCTACATTTTGTGACCAATCTACCTTTATTTCCATGGTGATTTGGATAAATGGCATTCCTGCCCACAGCCGAATGATTTGGACTAAAATTAGGCATGCAAGCTAATGAATTTTCTTTTCTTTCCTCTAGGTATAGAAGCCTAAAGCATTTTAACTATGATGTCTGCCAGAGTTGCTTTTTTTCGGGTCGAACGGCAAAAGGTCACAAATTACATTACCCAATGGTGGAATATTGTATACCTGTAAGTACTGAGCCACTTGGTTGGTTGGTTGGTTGGTTGATTGGTTGTTTGGTTGTTTAGAGAAGTGGGGAACAGAGAGAGAGGGAGAGAAAGAATCTTAAGCAGGTTCCATGCCCAGTGGGAAGCCTGACTCAGGGCTCCATCTCACCACCCTGAGATCGTACATGACCTGAGCCAAAATCAGGAGTTGGATACTTAACCAACTGAGCCACCCAGGTGTCCTTCTTGTTTGTTTGTTTTTTTTAATGACATATTGCTTTTGTATTAATTAACATCAAAATTATTTGGTGTATTTAGACTTAAATTTTTATGGAAAAAATCAATTTTAAGATTATTTAACTAATTTTTTTGTGTTTTTGTTTTCTTTTAAACAAATACTTCTATGTTGAATTCATTAACAGAATAATTAATTATCCTTTTTTTCAGAAAAAATTATTTATTACATTTTGTTTACATCTGTGCTTTGATTTTAAACTTAACTTTCTTGGTAGCAAACTCTTTTTAGGAACTTACACTGGTCTGCATTGAAAATGATACTGTGTGACGAGAAACCGTCTCTTTTAGACAGTTAAAGTACATTTCCATAATTAAATATATTTATATTAGCAAAAAGTAGAAAACAGAGAAAGTAAAAAATTCATAAATCTGACTCCTGAATCAAATCAAATCAAATCAAATCTCTTATTTTGTCAAGATTAATTTCTGTATTTGCATTATTTCAATCCTGCTTTAATCACTGAACATGTGGTATAGTACATGTTCCCCCTAGTTAACTTAGTAAATTACTAAAATTTATCCAACCACTCCCTCAAATTTACTTGGACACTTAAGTTTATTTTCAATTTTCGGATATTACAGACAGCAATCATATGAATATCTTTGTGAAAATAGCTTTTTCTCTATATTGCATAAATTATGTTTCCATAGAATAAAACACTGAAAATAAATTATCTGGGTCAATGAATATGAGTATTTTTATGGCCATAATTCTTCATGTCAACTTATTTCCAAAATATACTTATACTACTTTACATTATTACCACATTTTGTTAATATCCTGATTCTATTACAATCTCACTAGCATTGGATACCAAGTCTTGTTCCTTTGATTTAAAGCTATTTTTTTCTGAAGTTATCTTCATTTGCTATAAAGAGCTATTTTCTAGCTTCCTTTCAAATAGTGAACCAAAATTTATTCATAGAGTTGTATATTTTCTTTAGGTTTAAGCAATTGAGTTACTTTTGGGATTATAAATTGACAGAAAAACAGCAATACTTATAAAACATAACCATATAAATCTCTCCATCTTAGGTATCTTATCTCAAATAAATAGGTGCTGCATTTGCGGAGAGGAAATCTCTAGAAAATGCTGTGAGATTATAATAGATGAAGTAGTGCATGATAACTAGGAAAAAAATCCCCCAAGAAAATTTATGAAACACCATTTATTACTATGATTAACATATTTATTCACTCAACAAACAAGTATTGAGTACTTGCTTATGTCAGACACTATTCTCAGCTTTAATTCATCAGTGTACTACCAGGGTAGACAAGATTACTGTCTCTCCTGCTACTTTCCATTTAGGTGGAGGGAAAGTGTGACAAGGAACAAGGAAACAAATAAATGAGATCATTACAGATTATAGTAAGCGCCTTAAAAGAAATAAATGGGTAATGAGATAGAAGATTAGAGGAGGCGCTTTAGATAAAGAAATCAGGAAAGGTCAGCCAGAGAAGTTAACATTTGAGTTGAGATTGAAGGATGAGAAAGAAGCAACTGTGTGACAAGTTAGTAGGAAGGTATTTCAGAGAAGAAAGAGACACAGAAGTCTGGACATGGGAAAGAGGTTGGCATGGTTGGAGCACAGAAAAAAATGGAGCAGATTCCACAAGGAGAGGGCAGTAGGTAGCACCAGCTATGTCATTTGAAGTGCCCAGAGCACAGGGAAGAGGTGGACCCCTTATTTGGAATGTCTATAGCTTTTAAGATGACAACAGCAGAGCATTAAGCCAAACTTAGGGAGATTGTGAGTATGAGATCCCTGTAACTGCACAGGTCACACATCCATGAAGATGGGAAAGAAAGAGGTAGGAATGTTGGGGGAACAGAAAAAAATGGGTGAATTTCTCTGTCTGCAAAAGGGAGAGTGGTAGGAGATGAGATGAAACATAAAGGCGGCACAGATTGTACAGAACCTTGCTGGATGATGTAAGAAATTTGGGAGAAATATAGCATTAATATTTACATGATTAGAAGTAGGCATTTAGGAAACTGATTATAAAGAGCTAAGGTCAAAACAGAAGAATCACAAAGTAAATATATGTTAAAGATGTACACAAATGTGACAATATGTTTAAAGATGTATAAAATTAAAATTACGGTTTTTCCTGCGCTTAAATATGATTCCTAATGATTTTGTAAAATACACAATTCAAAATATACATCTCTTCAACATTAGTCATTGGCCAATTGGGGCATGCTTGCAAATCACTGATACGTTGATGCATTTCACTGATGCATAAAAACTGTCATTTTAAAATGACATCTGTAGGTTACCCAAAGCTCCTCTTGTTACATAGATTTTGCAGAGTCATTGTTGTCATATCTAAGATCACAGCTTTGTAAGGGATCCTGCGTTGTAAGGGATGGCTTCCTTTTTTGTAGATGTTCTTTGGGAGGTCCTTTGCCCCTTTCTGGAGTTTGTATAGTGATCTTAATTAGCAACCTACTCATAAATCATCTTATGACAGGTTATTTTCTGCATTTGACCTCACAACTTTTGATAAAGTAGCTAGAAATATATGTAAGTTGAATTTTTGAATGGTACACTCCAATTTAATAGTAACGAATTACTACATTGATGAGTTTCCAATTTTCTTTCTTTTCATCAGCATTCTTTGGATTTTGCTCTCTTTTCAGTAAACTTTATATATATATATTTTTTCATCTTTTATCCTATATATATATATATATATATATATTTCATCTTTTACCCAATATTCCCTAAACTCATTTGATTTCTGCCTTAGAAGAGAAACTCAAATGTGAGTTTTTCAATACAATGATAATAAGCACCGTTTGCAAGTAAATGGATCAAACCTTTCCATACAGATCTTGGTGTTTGCATTTCTCATAGTGCTGGGATCTCCATTTGTGGCTGGGATGGTTCTCTCATTATATTACTGACTTCATTTCTTTCCCCTTTAACTTCCTTTTTCGGCTGAATCTCAATGTGTCTATTGTTAAAGGTTTTCTGAAGCCTTATTTTAAACCCTGAAAGCTCCAGAAATATTTCTTCAAATATATCAGCTTGCTGTGACAATGTTTGTCTTTAGATGTAAGCAGACTAATAGTGTGTGAACTCTTGATCATAATTTATGAAGGCATTTTATGAAATTGATAGCAAAACGTTTATACATAGAAGTGAATTCTTCTTTCTCTAGAAGAATCTTTTTTTTTTTAATATTTTACTTATTTATTCATGAGACACACACACACACAGAGGTAGAGACACAGGCAGAGGGAGAAGGAAGCTCCATGCAGGGAGCCTGGCGTGGGACTCTATCCTGGGTCTCCAAAGATCAGGCCCTGGGCTGAAGGCGGCGCTAAACCACTTAGCCACTGGGGCTGCCCGAAAATGACTTTTTTAAGCTCCTATTTTATTCCATTATTCTATAACCCAACTTTGTACATTTAAGAAGTTTATGATTGGACTCAGTAAGAGTTCATCTAAAACAGCCAACATAACATAGATTCTGTTTAATCCCTGTCACCACTCTCTCTCTTTGTCCCTACAAATCCCACCCCTTCACAAAAACAGCTTGACTCTTACTGTGTGTATAAAATCTTCCCAATGTCCTCTGGCTTCCCTTCCAAGGGTGCTTCTTCACCATGTGGTCTCCAACAATAGCCTCTGTTGCACCAGTTAGCACTGGATTGTATATTATCTCATATTGTTTTCCATGTGTTTTTCCCATTTACTCTCTTTTTAACTCCTTTAAGACAGAAATGAATCTTACTCTTTTTTCTTTTTCTTTTTTTTTTTTTTTTTTTTACTATGCTTAGTTAAAGCCTGGCTCATAAAACGTAAATGAATTCATATCTGACATTATAAACACTAATTATAGTATATTAAAGCTGGAAAGATCAAGCAATCATCTAATTCATTCTCATTTTAAAGAGAAAACTAAGTCTTAGAAAAAAGGTGATTTGTTCAAAGTTGGTGGCCTGGATTTAATGATTTTACTCCCTTGGGGAAATATACACAATTTGGTGCATTAGCAGACTGTTTCCTGTATGCTTGCTGGAGTGTTATGTTTGTTGAGTACCCAATTGTACAGGCATTTTGCTGGGGACTGGAGGTACAGTGAAAATATAATGAAGGAAAGAAAAGACCTCTATGTGGAGAAATTTAAGACTATGTATTTTTTTAAATTGACCGAATTTATGGATTAAAATAACAGTCAAAAATGTATATTGTTACCTGTGACCTCTACATT
This sequence comes from Canis lupus dingo, assembly GCF_003254725.2. Classification (NCBI taxonomy): domain Eukaryota; kingdom Metazoa; phylum Chordata; class Mammalia; order Carnivora; family Canidae; genus Canis; species Canis lupus. Next base: position 36,169,988 of record NC_064243.1, read on the forward strand.
TGAACTCGGGGATTCTTTATTATTTATTTAAAATAGTGACATTTTATATTAAAGATGTACAGATTTTAAGTTTCTTTTTTTACATAAAGATTTTATTTATTTATTTGAGAGAGAGAGAGAGAGAAAGAATGAGCAGCCAGGCAGTCGCAGAGGGAGGGGGAGAAGCAGACTCCTTGCTGATCAGTGAGCCCCAGCTTGGAGCTTGAACCCAGGACTCTGAGATCATGACCTGAGCTAAAGGTAGCTGCTTAATCACCTCCCAGGTGCCCCTAAATTTCTTTTTTATTGGAATTAGAGTTTGTAATCATTTAATTTCATAATTAAAATTATCCTAATTTTATCTTTTTAAAAATTGCCTATATTCTCTGTTGCAAATAACCAAAACTTAATTGATGTTAGACACATTTTTTTTTTATGTTAGGGCACATAAGATAGTCCTTTAAACTAGAGCAAGAGGATGATGAGTTTCATGTATGATTTTAAGAGTTTATGCAATTGCTACCAGTGAGAGAGAGCTGGATAGGGTTAAATATTAAGGAGAATGGAAAATGTTTCAAATTGCTACTGGGGGCAAGCATGAGTCAATAAGACATGAGTAAATTGATTGCTATATTGCCACAGGGGTGGATCTGAAGTTAACTGGCAGGGATTTGCACTTGCTCAGTCACTTTGGAATTAAAAGACGGTGGATATAGTTGAAGGCCAAGGGAATGAATGATACAAAGGCATTAATGATACTGGGATACCAGGATTGCTTTGAACTGTCCCCATACTGTATAAACCAAAAGAAGTTGAAGAGGTTTGTTCATTTTAAAGAAGTAGGAGTAAGGATCAGGCTTTTTTCCAAGTTAGAAATTTGGAACTGAATAATGTTTTGAGTTGAGATGAGGTCTGAGGTTTGAACTTACCCCTGTGTGTGTGGCTAATGTGGAACATGAAGAATTCTGAGCTGAGATGGCATTTAGAAGATCATAGTATATCTCTAGAAATGACAGGTGATAGCTTGTCTGGCCACGTACAGTCTAAGAGGAGAGTGGATGGGCACATTGGTTTTCATTGATGAGAAGACTAGGGCTCAGGGCAAAATGCTGTAAGCCTCATTTATTCTTGGCCTTGGTGGGGGAAGAGATTATACAGCCCATCATGGAGAGGAAGGTAGGGGAGATATGGTATCACAGGAGCATCCAGATTCGTCAAAGGAGAAGGTTTTGAAGCCACAGTTATGAACAAGATGTAGTAGAGTGTGTTTATACATCAAAGGGCACAGAGTCCATGATAGTGGGGAAAGAAAGGTAACTAAGCAGAGACTGTGTGCATCTGGTGAGGGACAGTGGTCCAGGAGAGAAGAGAAGAAATGGGGAAAGGTAATAGGATACTCGCTTGTTGGCAAATACAGGTACAAGGAACGGAAGGGTGAGCCAGAATAGGAAGATGGTTTGAGAGGTGTTAGCTTAGGGAGAAGAGATGGGATGTTTGCAAAATTTTATTGCTGAAAAAGTCAGCAATGTTAGCTATTCCCAGCATTCAAATTAATGGAGTGGAATCATTACAAAATTCTCTGCTTATATGCAAGGTTTGGGCAGGACTAGTTTACAGCTGACAGTTTCATTGAGATTTTGTTAAGAACAGTGGAGGACAGGAAAAAATGTATCTCTATGGGAAGCAGCTTGTTACATTAATAACACTTAAAACACATTTGTATTGTATTTTTTAAGCAAGTACGTGTTACTTTCCAAGCAACAGATTCAAGCATATTCTTGCCAATATTGATTAAATATATGGGGAAATAAACCAAAGTTTCATATTTTCAGCATTTCTAGAAACTGTAGAAAAATCTATTTTCTTACAAGAAAAAACAAAAAGTTTCCTTTTAAAGTTAAAAGTGAAATCACGTCTTTTCTTTCCAAACTATATGTTGTTAGCAAGAATCAAGCATGAACAAAGGGAAAAACTAGAATTAGTTGTTCAGTCCAGTTCCCAGCATCAGTGTATTTGTAAGAGTATAAAAATCAAAAATAAGAAAATGCTGGTTCATTCTTTGGAAAGCTCTACATTGTGTTAGTGTAGTTTGTTTTTGGCAGTCTTGCTTCTTCAGATGAGACTTGGGATGTTTGCCAGCAGACTAAAGATGCAGCATCATTGCAACTTCTCTGACCTCAGCATGCTGAAGTAGCTTTTCAGTTCTTGCTCACCTTACCCTGTGTTCCCAGTAAGTTGAATAATTTAGAGAGTGTCATTGGCTCTTAAGTTGAGGTTTGGACGATATCCATTTTCCTTTGGCTGCCTTATTACCCTACTTATTTTTGACCCCATGGTGATTCTGTTAATGCTAATTTTTTAGTTTCATGTTTTTCCATTAGAACTTGAAAGACTCCAAGCTTGTCTGACTTATTTCATCCATTCATGGAGTTCAGTGTATCTGAATTTCAACTTTTGACATCAGTGAAACTTAGCTCAATCCTGAGAAGTTTTTTTTGCAATTAAAAAATATATTGGAACATCTTTAAGATAAGTCCTGTGATAATGATATACTCCTTAGAAGTATGCATATACCACTTGGGATTATTGACTTCTGTGTTTAAGAAATAAATCTTTCTAATGATGATGCTGTTTAATAGTGATTTTTGCACTTGTGCATAATCCAAATGGTAGTGTTTAATTATTCTACTCATGTGCCCAATGACTGTGTTGTTTCTTATATAACTTTGGTTTTCCTCCTTGTTTTTCTCGGTCAAAAAGTTACTCATTTTTGTAGTTAACAGTTAAAGCTCTAATGTTAGGAGTATTTGTTAAAGAATTAGAGAATATTGCCACCCAAGTTATGAGCTGACTAGAGGAATTTGGGGAAGATTTTAGATAAACATGATTTTGCTTATTTATTTGCAGTTGTTTTGGTGTTTTGCTAAAATTGCTAGGTAATTAGAAGTTGGATGTTTTGGCCTCGGGCTTATTTGACATCATTGTGAATAGTCCCTTTTACGTTTTGCTTTGTGGCTCTTTTGTGTTATTAGGAGGAATTTTGTGAGCTGAAGTAGTAAAGCAATGTATTCAAGGATCTAGTTGACTATAATACTATGAGAGTTCACATTCCTAACTTCTAGACTTTTTTGTACTTTAGCCTTGTAGCTCCTTGTAATTCACATTAATGAGAAGGACAAGACTCTCAGTCACATATCCATGTTTTTGAAGTTCAATAATACATAGATGTCAGCATTTACAATAAGAATATACAGTTTAAAACATGAACAGGGATATATATAATAATACATATGGATTTATATGTAGATATACAAACACAAGTGAAAGATAACTCTAAATTTGGTCTATATGATGTCTATATTTGTCCTCAATCAAGGAATAAAATGAAGGAAAATTTAAAATACTCCCAACTTTGGCTTAGAAAATAGACCTTGAGTGAAAAATCATCTGATACCAGCTTGCACAAAAATTTTTAAGACTTTGGTAAGGAGTTACATGCATAGAGTTACCCCAGGGTAGCTTTTGTAATTCAGCAACATGTTTTTATATTTTATGCATTCATTTGTGTTAGTCGGTGTGATGCAAGTTGAGAGCTAATTACTTTTTATTATCCAAATAAGTTTTCATCATTATCTCTGTGCTACTTAATAGCAGCATAGTGGGGGGAAGTATAATTTTGAGTATTCACATGCCCACTTGTCTATGTAGGTTTAGTTTTAAAATGTTTTTCACAATGACTCAGCTTCAATGAGCTTTCCAAAAATGACAATTTGAAAGACAGTCCTCATTTGGATAAGTGAGTTCTTATGTGCTTATTAAAAATCAAGCCAGAAGGATTTAGGGGAAATGGCAGTAGAAGTGGCTTTAGAATTTTTCAAAAACTTTTGTCCTTGTCATTTTCTTCCCATTTCTAAATCAGTTACATAAAAAGAGAGCAACTAGATAATAAAACTAAACCCCTGGGCAACATTTACAATAAAACTAGGTACTAAGATATCTGCAAAATAAATCTGGTGCTGACAAGCCACCATCAGCCACAAAACCTGCATGAAGATACTATTATCTCTAAAAGGAAGGGAAAGGATGCAAGGTGCGTGAGAACTGGAGAACCCTAAAACAGACAACAGGTATTTAGTGGAAAGCTCAAAGAGCTGGTTTGGGAGCAGAGCTGTGAACCTAGAAGTCACCCAGAGAGGAAGATCTGAAGGTGCTGGGGGTGCTCTGAGCTTCTGGAGCCCTTAGACCCAACCCACTAGGGCTTCCTTCCGGTAAAGAGCCTCAGACTAGATAAACTGCTAGGAATGACACTAACATAGCAGGTCAACAGAGATGAAAGAAATGATCTAGTCCAAAGTAGGGCAAGGGAATAGGACCAGGAAATCCCCAAACTCAACTGCCCTATTTTTGAATACCCCACGAAAGCAAAAGAAGAAGGAACCCTATGAAGTTAGAGAAGGTTTCCTGAACTGTACAAAGCTTTCTTGAATTAGGAATATTAATTTCACAACAATGACAAAATTCAGCAGCAGAAAGTATCAAGATCAACTCTCATGTAAAGCAATTATTAAAAAAAGATAGAAGAACCAAAAAATATAAGTGTAGTAAAGCCTACCAGAAATATGTGCTCCTTGAACAGGTCAAAGGTATAACCCACCATTGCAAAATAAGCTTAAGAAAATGATCCCACACATAAATCAGAACTGGAAAATCTTGGAAACGAGGTGATAGAACTCAGGGAAGAATTAGAAACAAAAGAAAAATCATTTCAAAAATTAAGACTAATTGTAGTCTTAATAAACAGGAGAGGTAAATATTTTGAGAGAAATAGAAGGTAGATAAGAGACAAACTCTGAAAGTTAACAAGAAATGAAGAGAGCAATATGAAATATCCAAGAGAAAATGACAGATGTTGAAGATAGGAAAAAAATTGAAGATATGCTGGGAAAATTGGACATCCACATGCAGAAGAATGAAACTAGACCACTCTCTTTCACCATACACAAAGATAAACTCAAAATGGATGAAAAATCTAAATGTAAGACAAGATTCCATCAAAATCCTAGAGGAGAACACAGGCAACACCCTTTTTAAACTTGGCCACAGTAACTTCTTGCAAGATACATCCACGAAGGCAAAAGAAACAAAAGCAAAAATGAACTATTGGGACTTCATCAAGATAAGAAGCTTTTGCACAGCAAAGGATACAGTCAACAAAACTAAAAGACAACCTACAGAATGGGAGAAGATATTTGCAAATGACAGATCAGATAAAGGGCTAGTTTCCAAGATCTATAAAGAACTTATTAAACTCAACACCAAAGAAACAAACAATCCAATCATGAAATGGGCAAAAGACATGAAGAGAAATCTCACAGAGGAAGACATAGACATGGCCAACATGCACATGAGAAAATGCTCCACATCACTTGCCATCAGGGAACTCAAATCAAAACCACAATGAGATACCACCTCACACCAGTGAGAATGGGGCAAATTAACAAGGCAGGAAACCACAAATGTTGGAGAGGATGCAGAGAAAAGGGAACCCTCTTACACTGTTGGTGGGAATGTGAACTGGTGCAGCCACTCTGGAAAACTGTGTGGAGGTTCCTCAAAGAGTTAAAAATAGATCTGCCCTACGACCCAGCAATTGCACTGCTGGGGATTTACCCCAAAGATTCAGATGCAATGAAACACCGGGACACCTGCACCCCGATGTTTATAGCAGCAATGTGCACAATAGCCAAACTGTGGAAGGAGCCTTGGTGTCCATTGAAAGATGAATGGATAAAGAAGATGTGGTTTATGTATACAATGGAATATTCCTCAGCCATTAGAAACGACAAATACCCACCATTTGCTTCGACGTGGATGGAACTGGAGGGTATTATGCTGAGTGAAGTAAGTCAGTCAGAGAAAGACAAACATTATATGGTCTCATTCATTTGGGGAATATAAATAATAGTGAAAGGGAATATAAGGGAAGGGAGAAGAAATGTGTGGGAAATATCAGAAAGGGAGACAGAACATAAAGACTCCTAACTCTGGGAAACGAACTAGGGATGGTGGAAGGGGAGGAGGGCGGGGGTGGGGGTGAATGGGTGATGTGCACTGAGGGGGGCACTTGACGGGATGAGCACTGGGTGTTATTCTGTATGTTGGTAAATTGAACACCAATAAAAAATAAATTTATTAAAAAAATAAAATAAAAATGAAAATTCAAGAAAAACTTTCTTCCCCACCAGAAAGGAAAAGGTGAAAAACTATGTACCAAGAGTATATCACATGCCTGAGAACATTGACTCAGAATGACTGATACTATAATATGTTCTGATAAAATTGCTGGACTTTAAAGTCAAAGAAAAAAAATCTTCCAGTCATAAACAAAAGGAACAACATGACTTAAAAAGGAAAGAAGATCAAATAATAGCAAAGCTTCATGTGAAAAGGAAAATGAAAGGACTTTTTTTTTTTTAGAAACTCAGGGAAAAAGCATGTGAGCCAAGGATTTTATATTGAGAAAAACCAGCCTTCTACTGTCTAGTAGGACACAGGAAAATTATCATCAACATACAAGAACTCAGGTAATATTGGTCCTATGAGCACTTCTTGAAGATTTATTAGAGACCAGGCTTCAGACAACCAAAATAACCAAGGAAATAACATCCTAAGAATAGGTAGAGACCATTAAATATATTGTTACCTGTAGAGCTTAAACAAAGCGGGGCTAACTGGAAGGGGCTTCTACTGGCCAAAGGTAAGACAATTTGATCTCCAATAATGATAATTGCAAGACCCAAACCCATTAAATATGTTAAAAAGCTATGAGCTCATAATAACATGTGAAAATAATTTTAAAAATTGGTTATGTTTGGGGGATAATAGGAAACCAATGTGTTACTGCAGAAATTGGTCAATAAAAGGGAAAATCAAACATGTAATCCTGCCTTTCCTGAATAAACTATATTCCTGAGTGTGCCAAATAGCAGACAAGGGGACATGTCTTTATATAGTTATTTCAATTAATAAATGAAAATGAATGATAGAATTAGGATGTCATCATTTTGACATCATTTGACATCATTTTGAAGCCCCCATTGGATTTTCATTTCACATGAAATCTGCTAGGATCTCAAAAGAGTGATAACCAGACACTACTGATAGTCTTGCCAGATCACACCTGAAGTTGATGCATTCTCTGGATCCAGCTGCCAGTTTGCAGGATATCCAAAGGACTGAGGAGCATGCTGAACTGCATCAAACATATGCCATCCGCAAAGCCTAGCTAGGTCAATTTGCCTGTGTTTTCCAACAGATGAACTATAAGGAAATGGCAAGTATGGAGGAGAATCTACAAAGTGAGTTAAAATATATCAGATTTTTTTAAATGAACTACAACACATAGGGATAGACTTTGGGGTGAAAAATTTATTTTTTTAAATACAAGATAGTTGTTGCTTATAAAAAATGAGGAAAATGGTTATTATGGAGACAACAGAAGGGTGAACAAGGCAAGGTTATTGCTAGGTGGTCAAAGAGCAAGAGATTTTAATTTTTCTTTTTTCTCTCTCGTGTATTTTTCCCCCTAATTCTGCTTACACTAACATGTCTTGGACATGCAATTTAAAAGTTATAAAATGAAAAAAATAAGTCATAAAATGACATTTCAATATAAACTTGGTAAAACTCAGCTTAATGGGTAGCTTAATGTAGTAATTAATAGTATTTTAGTAGATGGCTATGGGCTCTTTCTCTTACAAAACCTAGAACTGTTGTGTTTTTCTAGGAGAAGGGATATAGTGCTGGTATAGTGAAAAAGACCCAGGCGTGCAAGAGCAGCTTTTTCATTACTGACTTGTAGGTCTGAATCCCTGCAAGCTTTCAGAGGGATCAAAAAAAGTGATGCTAATCTCACCACTCTTGATGGTAAAATGAGAATTAAGGAAAGCTGTTTATAATGTGCAGAGTTCTATGCCTTTATGTTACCCTTGTCTCATATGATGAGATGTGCAAAATCTTTTGTCCTCCTTCTTTCTTTTCTTATAGCAATAAATAAAAACCTGGTCTTTCAAGAAATACTTGATTAACTTAAAATGTGGGATAATTTGTGTAGTAATGAGTGATTCATTCCATTTCATCCTCAGATCATAATATCAATAGTTATTTGCTTAAAAAAGAAAACGAACAAAGCATTATACCTAGCATGAAGATTGAGTTGAATTTGATTATATTCATTACGGTAGGTGGGTGGTCTTCCTTTTTGCTTTTTACCAAACTATTGCTCTAGTGCTTTGAAATAGATAGATATTAGCTACTGTCATTAGATAGCAAATTAGACCAAATATGTAAAAATATCTTTTAACTTTTTTTTGGTGAGAAATAGGTTTAAATCATTTTCTTAGCTCTCCTTCAACTAAAGAATTACATTTTGCTAACCTGAATAGAACACCTAGTTCTTGTGGGATGAATTACTTTCATTTTTTCTTTTAATATTGCAGAAAGTTTATGGCATTAGTGAACTCAGTGCCTTTAGATTATAACTATTGGTGAAAGCTTTTTTTTCTCTTCAATATGAAAATTGATGAGGAAACAAAAATATGCTTTTTCTGTATGAGAATGCACTCTTTTTTTCAAATATTAAATTTGAACATTATCACAAATTCAAATTTTTTTTAATTTATTTTTTATTGGTGTTCAATTTACTAACATACAGAATAACCCCCAGTGCCCGTCACCCATTCACTCCCACCCCCCGCCCTCCTCCCCTTCTACCACCCCTAGTTCGTTTCCCAGAGTTAGCAGTCTTTACGTTCTGTCTCCCTTTCTGATATTTCCCACACATTTCTTCTCCCTTCCCTTATATTCCCTTTCACTATTATTTATATTCCCCAAATGAATGAGAACATATAATGTTTGTCCTTCTCCGACTGACTTACTTCCCTCAGCATAATAACTTCAGCCCCTGCTATAACTTTTGGGGAGGCCAGTAGGTGCTTTTTATTTGTTTCTTTGTATTTTTGTTTTGTGGGAGATGAGTTTTTTGTTGTTGGTGGTAGCTGGTTGGTTGGTTGGTCGGTTGGTCAGTTGGTTTTGCTTTGTTCTTCCATGTCTTGAATGTATTTAGTTAAAGAATGTTAGATGTGGAATTGGACGTGTACTTTTGGATGATGTGTCATTTTTTTCCCAAGCAAAAGTTCATGTTGAAACCTAAATATAGATAAGCTAGAAGAACATTATGCTAAGTGAAAGAAGCCAGTCACAAAAGACCACATATTGTATGATTCCATTTATAAGAAATGTCCAGAATAGGCAAATCCATAGAAACAGAAAGTAGATTAGTGGTTGCCAGGAGCTAAGGAGAGGAGATAGGGTTAAGGTGGGAGTGGGAGTGACTGCGAATGGGTACAGGGTTTCTTTTTTGAGGTGATGGTTGCCTAACCCCATGAATATATAAAAAGCACTGTATTGTAGACTGCCCTGGAGGAGGCAGGCAGGGCAAGTAGCGTGGTACCTTGCTCACATGGCCTTTTCTCCCACTACCCCACTCAAGGACTGCCTGAATTGAAAGCCTGGGTACGATTTGAAAACCACAGGGCTAAGTGGTAAAAACTTTTTTATTCACAGCTGGATGTGGAGCCGGAGGCCAGTACTTCCTTATCTCCCTGTATATTAACAATGTGTTAAGAGCAGACATAAAAATAAATGGAGTCATAAATGCTTATCTTTGCATAGGAGCCTTCTCTTTCTATTTCTATCATGGAAAGCTTCTTCCCTTTTTTTCTTTTTATCAAAACATTCAGGGAGAACTTACCTATAAATGTAATGATCTGCCGCTGTGAAACCCATTGCCAGAGGTCCAAATGTCCTTTTACAGTAGGTGATATGTCCTTTTGGCTTTATTCTCAGTCCCAGACATTCCTTCTCTAAAAATTTCCTTGTTTACTCCCAAATGTTATTCTGCTTATTTTTCCTGTTCTATCTGGTTAGATCTTAGGACCTCCAAGCCATTGTCTCTCTTAGCAACACTTTCCCCTACGGAGCGCCTTGGATTCTTTTTCTTTTTGCTAAAAGCTTATTTTCTATACTTCTTCTTTGTCTTTGGAAGGATCTGTACCTAAATAACTATGGACATTATATAGTTTATTTTGAGTTATTCAGAAAAAGATTTGACATGGGTCTGATGGTAAGGCCCAATGATAATGTGAGTGGTCCTTGCTGTGCTTTTTATTTTTTTATTTTTTTTTAGTAAAATGGAAATTGATGAACTTTAATTATAAATAGCTTGGGCTTATTCCTCTCTTCTCTGCAAGCCTAGAGAATCAGAAGTTCTCTTAATTGTGTGCTAGAAGCAGACACATGTAGGTAGAATGAGAGCAGATGGAAGGCAACAAAACCACATAAGGGCTGACTCAGAATTTAGTTGTTTTAAAAAATAATTATATTTTTTAAGCTTCTGTTTGCAAACCAAGTTTGTATGAGTCCTGGGCATGCTTGTCATGAAGGAAAAGACTGACTGGGGAGTGTATTTAGCACTTGTTTTGTTATTATCGAAGCGTTCTCTTCGTTTGGTTTTGTAAAGTGATAGGAGTGAGGTCTATCCAGGTTTTTAGACTGAATAGCCAACTGGGAATCAGACAAACAAGGTTTTAATTTAGTTCTCTGCAGGTATAATAAATATTTTATATTCCTCTTTAGAAAGACTAAAGTTGGTGTCTGTATAACATATTGCAAATAAAAATTAGAATTGGTGATAGTAAGAAACTGAAGCTTTGGGAACAGTTCATGGGATGGGAATAAGGGATGAAATAGGGATAGGTTTTGGCCCACCTAACCCTAAATCATCATGAAATGGTTAAGGAAACAGTAACATGACAAATTAAGTCTGTTTCAAAAAATTATATATTTGTATAGTTGGGAAAGACAAACTCGACAATATTCCTTACAATATTGTCACCCTGTTCATCTCTTTTATTTATTACTTTCTCATTTTCCAGACATTAACATATGCTGGCTCGTGTGAAGTCAGTAGGAGCTATATACTCACCCTTACTTACTCACCTTAGTTAAAACCATATTATATGAATCTTTCATCATGCCTAAACACTTAATAGCAATTGCAACTCTTTTATTAATAGGAAGCAACCAGTAAAATTACCAAAACTAATTTTACTTTTTGGCCTAGTTTTTTAAATATTGGGGAAATGAGCTAGTTACGGTTTATTTTCAACAGAAAATTTTAAAAATTATGAACTGATTGCTGGATATATTTAATAATAATGAGTCCTGGTTGTGATTTCGTGACATGACTTGTTATCCCAAAAATACATAAAGCTACTGAAACTGTTGATTTATATCTGCTCAAATTTTATTGTAGCTAGATCTCTCCTTCCATTTTAATGAGAGAAGTATAATTTTTTCAACTTCCTAGACAACATCTGGGGAAGATGTACGAGACTTCACAAAGGTGCTGAAGAATAAGTTCAGATCAAAGAAATACTTTGCCAAACATCCTCGGCTTGGCTACCTGCCTGTCCAGACAGTACTTGAAGGTGACAACTTAGAGACGTAAGTTTAATTTTAATATTAAAACTTCTTTGTACTCTCTTCTCTGACATCATCTGTTATTATGTCAGAGACACAAGAGAAATGATCTGATACCAGAAAGAGTTTGTGTTTTGGTAAAATGTTTCATTTTTAAGGAGGTAAATTGAACTTAGAATCAGTCCTCATAACATGAATTTTTACTGCTTGCTTTTGACAAAATACCACAGGTAAAATTTTAGGTTTAATTTTGCATGTATTGCTCTATCTTAAAAGTATGTATTACTGTGTGTTCAACCTTGGCCTTGGTCACCTCTTTTCCTCTTAAAAATACTTAAAGTAAATTGTGTTATATGCTGTTTCATGATTTTATTTATTTTCCATTTTTCCTCCTGTAAGGATATTTTGCTATTTCATGTAGTATGTTTTACTTATTTTACGTTTTTAATGTAAATTTATTAATAATTTTGAATTTCTTATTTCAGATACCTCTGTGCTAAAATCTCATCAAAATCTTATATTTCTAACTTTTGTCTTGAACATGAAGTCAGCAAAATGAGATAGCTTTATATGAGACATAAAACAGACAAAATTTCTTCTAAGTATATAACTTGAGTTTATAAGCATAAATGAAACACAATCTCAAGGTAACAAAATTATGATAGCATTATAAGGAAAAGAAAAAATAACAATTCATAACCTGAAATGAAAAGAGAAAGAATTTTTAAAGCAAGCCAGAAGAAATGCAAGAAGTAACGTTAAATTATTAAACAATTACATATCAGGATCAAAGCAGATCTGATTTTAAGTCTTTGAATCACTTTTTTAAATCTCAGCCTAAATACACCTGCTGAGGCAATTTTCTTATGCTTGAATCTTGGGAAAAATTAACTTTTATTGCTAATCATTAGCAAAGTGCCTAGTCATAAAAATAGTGATGTTCTAGTTACAGAAAGATACCCTCCCAAATGACTACAGAAAAGTTGAGGTGTGAAGTGTGAAACTTTCTACATTCTCCAATAGAGAAAATTGTAGTGAGATACATAAAATGTGTGTTGAATGCAATCTTTGTGAAATCCGTCTTTCTTTAATCTTCAAAATTCAGTTCCTTTTATTGTGTGTACAAGAGATGCAGACAGCAGTCATGGTCTAGTATTATGACAGTCCACGACTCAACGATGTCAAAATAGAGGGATAGACTATTTGGGCTGGATTTTCTTTCCATATAGATTTGCAGACCATTGACTTTGCTGCATTTGTGTACAATTGTATGTGTTTTTTGTTGATTTGTGGAGCTTCTAAGAAGAAGAAAGACCACAGCCAAAACACAGTAGATATTTGATCCCTCTATAGAGAATAAGTCCACAACAGTATATGTTGATAGATCTCAAAATACCACACACACTTAAAGCATACAAAAAAAATTCCTTTTGATAACTTTGCTTGATATCAAACTGTGTACACTTAAAATATTATGCCTCCTGGTTATTTTTGCACAGTACACTTCTGAACAAATTTTATTGGAGAAATTTCAGTTTAAGGAGAGCTATTCATTTACTTTAAATCCATAAGAAAAAGTCGATTTTTGGTTCTCTCTTTGTTTTGTGGGTATATTTTTTTCCTTTTCTTCAAATGGTTATATGGTGCTACACTCTTGTTCATTTTACTATCTAACATATAGTTTAACTGCTGAACACCTCATGATAAAGGCACAATTTTACTTCCCTTGATATCAGATCTAATTAACCTTCAGAATAGCTAGCTGCCTGAAGCACAGAATTATCACATAGTGCTTTTATTTACAAGATATTTTTGATAGGCTTGTACTAGTGATGTGCCTTTCATTCTTAGGATAAACCATTGGCATTTTGTGTTCCAAAAGTCTACATCTTTCATATGAATCGTGCAGGCAGATCGATCTTTTATACTCCTTTTAAGCATTTTGGGTAATTTGCCTTTTAATGTCAAAATAATCATTGACATCAATCATCCTATTCTGAGTGACACAGTAAAAGTGAAAAAGAACAGAAAAGCATAACAAATAATTTTGTGCTATGATTTTTGGCTGTAATTCTGAATATGCTTCATTTCATCTTCATATTCATCATGAACTTACCAGCATTTCCAGGGAGAGGAAAACAAGAGAAAGAATGGAAGTAGTATAAGGTTAAATCAGATGCCACAAGTTGCTTTTTGAAAAAGATTTATGAGATAGAGTGGGTAGGCTTTCTTCTTTTTTTAATTCTAGAATGCATTCTTAAAGTCAGTATAGTTCATTTTTCTGCTGAGCCCTTTCCAGTATAGGGCCACTTAATCTTCTGGTGTAACAATTTATGTGAGTGGGTAGTAAAGTTTGATTTCATTTATTCTCCTATTTGTGGGAGAACATTGGAGAAAAACCAGTCAAGTGGTAAATGTGTTGAAGTTATTTATGAAGCTGATTAGAATTTCCTTTTGCATCTTTCTCTTTCATCCCTGCAAAATGTAGTATCTTATCCCCTCTCCAGTAATTATACGTGCATACATAAAGGGAATTTATGAGAAAAATGAGTCATAACTAAAAGGAGCTAAACAAACCCATGGTTAGGTTTATTCAATTAATTTAGTAACTGTGTGCAAGAGTTTTCAAAAAATAAATAAAAATAAATGAGTAGAATTCGATTAAAGACTTAACCATTGAAAATAAACCTAAGCAAAAGTAATTTGAGAATTGGGAGAGATTATTATTGGCTGCAAGGTAGGTTGGTTTCCCTAAAGAGTAAAAAAGTAAAAATGGACACTTCTGCCTCGTATTGGTTGAAGTGGAATGGATAAGTTTCATGGTCCAAGTGTTGTTAAGTGTAACTGTGATTGTAGGAACATTGGACTGGGAGGCAATGACAGCTAAGCTGAGACCTAGAAGATTAATAGGGCCAGACGTTCAGGGTTTTTCGTGTGGGAGAAGGAGAGGGAGAGTTTCTAGGCAAGGGATGTATTTTCAAAAGCCCGGAGACCCAAGATCGTTTTTGGAAACTGGAGGGAAGCTGGGAAACATGGCAAGAAATGAGAGGGAAAGGGAAGCAGGACCCATAGAATGAAGGGCCTTGTAAGTCATGCCAAGGATGTTTGGATTTTATCCTGAAAATAGTAGGGAGCCTTTGAATGTTTTATATGTTAGAGCACACTGGGAACCCCACCTACTATGGTGCAAATGGGTTGAAGAAGGCAAAAGGCTTGGAAGCCTAAAGCATTGAAAGAATCATGAAGTTCTTCAAGGAAAGAGTGGATTATATTTCAAAAGTATATTTAGTAGAGTCTAATTCATTGCATATTAGTGTACGATTAAGTAAAACACCGCATTCAGTCCCTGCTTCTGGAAAGTAGGGATGGGCCACATTATGGACTGTGTCTTATTTTGAACCCTCTTTTAACTATAAACTCTATGCAGTGGGGATATTGCCTTGTTTTTGCCAGAATTAAATGAGAAAATTTATCACTTAGCCTTTGTCTTCTACAAATCAAAATACTTTGAAGTTAATGAAGCCTAAAGCTTGATTTTTTTAATCTTTATTTCTTTTCTTAGAAATGTTCTCAATATGTAAGAAACTTTCTTTTGAGAACTTCCGTTCAGCTTTATACCTCTGCCGTTCTTATCTTAGTTCAATGAATCACTTTTGTGCTAACTGAATAACTTCACAAGAACCAATCATGCAGTTTCACAAAGCCTTTCCGAGTTCAATTAAGATCAAAAATACATATTCTTTTTGGACTTAATGTTTGCTGCAGATGTCGTAGTTACACTTGAATTTTAGAAATGCTCTCTCGAGTAGCTACTGTTTTTTGGAAAGTGTATAAACCAGTCATTCACTTGACATTTAACATCCACATCTCAGAGTTAAGGAAAGGTAATGACTATTGAGTAATGCTGTGTTGTTTCATTGTCGTAACTAGCAGGTATGTGGATGATTAAATTTATTTACAGATATTCTGACAAACACAGTCTGGATAAATGCCTGTTTTTGAAAGTAGGGCTTTGTATTTTCTTTTTCAGCCCAGTAAAATTCCCTTCATCTCCTTTTAATCTTTGCTATTCAGACATTAACTTGTACTTCCCAGTAGAAGCTAATGAGATCGTTAACTTTTTCTTAAGTTTCTGTGTATAATAGAAATACAGGATCACGTGGATCTAGAATAATTTAAACATTCCTTCTTTGTTTCTGTCAACATGAACTTGTACAGGAGACTTTTATTTATTTAATTAAATAGAGAACTAATTTTCCTTAGACTTTTAAATTCCCACATTCATCAGTACTTCCCCCCACTCTCCTAAAAAAAAAAAAAATAGGGTTTTTCATTATGTTCAGTTGTTTTCAAGAGATATTTCATGGAGACTTGAGGATTTCTGGGCAGTGGTTGAGGTTGGAGGGTCCCCAGGGCTCGGAGTCCATACTGAAGGATCAATCTCCAGAGTCAGGCCCAACTCAGGCAGAACATGTTTCCTTATCATTTTCATTGACTGAACTTCTGGAAGAAAATATGTTTGAAAAAAGTATAGCATCATGTAGTCACTTTCAGCTTTATTGATAATTTGAAGTTTTTTTGGCTGGGTGTAGGAGAGAGAATCTAAGTAGCATCTTTTTGCAAAAAAATAATCTTTTTGCAGTGTCTCTGGGAGGAGGGGATACTTTGTGCACTCTCGGATTTGCATTTTTACATTTAAAACCGGACAAAGAATCAGAAAAGAAATCTCATTTTATTGCAATTCTGCCATTAGTGTTTAATGTAGTCTTTGGAATTTCTGACCAGGTTTCTTCAGGAAAAATAAAGATCTGATTGCATCATCCCTCACTATATTATGGAACATTATCTTTAAAATTATTTCATGTTTTCAAGCCATTTTAGCACATTTCGTTTCCTTTTTTCAATGAGACTATTTAGACATGTGTTTGCTATCCTGTAACAAATATCCTGTAATATCTGTGAAAAGCCCCTCCAGGCACTTGAGTACACAGCATCTTCTCTAGAATAAACAGGGACTTCTGCTACTTTTGATTCCCCGTGGTGCACCTCAGGGCAACCAAACGTGAGAGTGGAAGACAGTGGAGAATGTCCTCCCCACCCCACCCCCCGCCCGCTGCTTTTGTCTGAAACCGCTCTCAAGTGCTAGCTCTGTGACCTCTGTTTCCCTCTCCCCCTCTGCAGTCCTGTCACACTCATCAGCATGTGGCCGGAGCACTATGAGTGAGTATTCACAGCTCCATCTGCAGGAGTTGGTACTCTGATCCGTGTCATTAGCATGGGGGTGATTATGCAACTCTTGAGCTAAAAGAATAGTCTGCCTCCTGGGTAACAATCCTCATGGTTTGTTTGCATGGCAAATTCACTATTTAACTAAGCTAACATTCCTAATAGTAGCATCTATCAATATTTGGGCATAAAACTATTTCTTTGCTTTTTCCTTTATAGCCCATCACAGTCTCCTCAGCTGTTTCACGATGACACCCATTCCAGAATAGAACAGTATGCCACACGGTAAGAGGCTTTGAGAGGAGTCCTCTGCTGCGCTGCCACCCAAAATGTATCTATTTCTGTATGAATCCTATGTCATCGACATGCCTTGATTTGAGAGATGTTTTGCAAGAGTCTTGACTCTATTTTATTTGGAATCTGGGCTCTCATCTTTCCATGTTGTGATTTCCAATCTACCAAACACCTGCTGTACATTCTATGAAGAGTAAATCTCCATGGGATGTGATTATTGACCTCATTAGAATCCATATGCTAGACAAGCAGGATTTAGATAATGTAACTCATTTCAATGAATGAGAGTAGGAACAGAAAGTGTTCTCAGGAGATGGTGCACATGTGAATTAAAACATGTAATTAAATTTATGCTAATGCTTTCTTAATAGAGGCTTATTTTAGAGTCCTTAAACAGTATAGAGTATAGGCAGGTTTTGATGGCATGTACAAACTTTCAGAAGTGTATAGAAGTGTCAATGGTGCTAGCAACTAGCTATTCCTAAAAAGGTTAGTTCAAGTATTGTATAAATAATAATATATGAGCTGAGTCTTGGCCAGATAGAATTTCTGGAAAAAGGTAGGCTTAGACTAATGAAAAAGCATACTTAAAAGCAATGAACTGAGAAAGAACATGGTTTGTTTAAAGGAGTGAGGAGTCAAGGAACAGAAGCCAAAATCCAATAATGAAGGCCCACTTGCTAAGGAGTTGGATTCTGTCCTCAGGTAAAGGGGGAGTCATAGTGAGTGTTTAGACAGGAGAGGAGCATAATCAGATTTATGAGAATGGAGACCCACTGCAGGGTGCAGGAGATCAGTGAGGAGCCTAAGTTAATTAGAAGTCTATGTAACATGGTAAAAGATGAAAGCCTACAAGCTTTAAGGCAGGTGTGATAGAAACATAACTCAACATTAGATGTTCTTTTAAGTTCCCAATCTTTTTAGGAGACCTAAAAAGACCTTTTCATATTTTGTCACAATTAGGACCACTTGAGAACAACTAGAGACTGTAGCACAGTTGACCATGCCCTGTGGAACCACATGAGGGAACGTCTTTATTTTCATTTTTCAGGCTGGCCCAGATGGAAAGGACTAATGGATCTTTCGTCACTGACAGCAGCTCTACCACAGGAAGTGTGTAAGTAAATCATGAAATAAGTGGTGCCTGGGGAGGTGAGTTCTTGTGTCATGGCTGTCGGGAATAATCTTCATTGATGGTGGCTCTGAATTTTGATCCCAATCAAAATTGATAAGTGTGGTTACAAAAATGTCTAGACAGATTTTATGCTTTCAAGCCATGAGAATATAAATGGGATATGTTTATTTTGTTTCATAGAAATTAATGAAAAAATCCTGTATTTGCCAACTAATTTGCCTCAGGAAGATTAGATTGTTCTATTTAGAATTACAGGTATAGATATTAATTCCATTTGTCGTATATTTCTTGTGGATTTAACAAATGTATTTCCACAGAATACATGCCCTTCTATAGAATCCTCTTCCTTCTGCTGGCTCACTTTTTCTCTATAATCCCTGCCATTTAACAACTTTGAACCACACAGGCTTGGACATATTCTCCCCATGCTTCATGGAAAAGTGTTATTTCTTCTGCCAGTATTTTATTATATTAGCAACCAGGAAAAGTCTCGTTGACTTTAGAAAAATACTTAAAAAGACTTTCTAGGCAAATTTTTTTTAAGGATTGTATGTATTTATTCATGAGAGACACAGAGAAGGAGACACAGGGACATAGGAAGAAGAAGAAGCAGGCTTTCCGTAGGAAGCTGGATGTGACTTGATCCCAGAACCATGGGATCATGCCCTGAGCCAAAGGCAGATGCTCAACCACTGAATCACCCAGGGTCCCAACGAGGCAAATATTTTATCTCTGATCATCCTACTACTATGTGTCATCTTGCTTTGGAACTCTTCCCTTTTGCTCCCCCTCCTTGGAATTAACATTTTTTATTTTGTGTGATGTCTAAAAGATTTCAGTAGTGTCAGGTTTACTTGACTTAGGTAAATTCACTGTTGTTTGGATCTGGTGGGAGCTGGAAGGCAACCCAGGAAATTACAGAACATAGTGCTCAGGTGTTTTATACTGAAAAAAAAGACATGGAGAGAGCCAAGGAACAGTACCTGAAGCAGTCTACTATAGACTCCCTATCAATATTTCAAAAACTGTTTTACTGTCCATTAAGCTTACAAATAAAAATGTCTGGAGGTTTTTCAATTTTAAATTTCAAACATTAGCATGTTAATACTTTACAAGAATAGAGTAGTGATTTATACATTATTATTCATGTGCTATGAATATGAAACAATTCCCAAATCAAGATAATAGCATATTTATAATGCTTGTTTCATAGTTAGCTACTAGTATGTATTTTATAAAAAGCAGTTAGATGACTTGAGTATTCCCTAAATCAATGTAATTTCCACAAGGTTGAATTCGATGAAATAAAAAATAATAATTAAAACCAAAATAATTAAAACCAAATTTAAATTATTTAAAATGAGTTTGTCACGCCCTGTGAATGGAGGAAAGGTAATGCTCAAATTTAGTACATCCTACTTCAAGGATTTTAAACTCTATTTTAAAATTTAACACTGATGTCTGAGAAAAAGTAATCAGATGACTAACAGCTGAATACATTTTAATACACTGTCATTAGCTATATTAACTCATTCATCTGTTCAAAAATATTTATTATATACCTACAGTGCAGTGGTGTGCTAGAGCCAGTTGTTACCTTTTTCCCAAAGTTCGTAAGCTGTTCATTAAACACAGCCATTTATAGAAATTAATTTGTATACACTTACAATTAAATAAATTAGATTCAAATGATAACAAAAAAACAAACCCCATCATGCCCTAGTTATCTACTTCATTTTACTATTATCTATGTTTTCTGGGGTAATTTATTGTATTTGTCAGTTGGTGTTCCACTGTGTATCTTTTCCAAACTCTACTTTCAGTAAAGTCATTAGCTTGAAATTGGCCTTGGTGAAAGTATTTAAGCCATAGAAATTGCAAAAGCTACAATTCAGGGCCTTTTTATTCATTTATTTTCTGGAAAGTTTTTTTTTTTTAAATAATAAATTTATTTAAAAAATAAATAAATCTTTTTTTAAGATTTTATTTATTTATTCATGAGAGACACAGAGAGAGAGAGGCAAAGACACAGGCAGAGGGAGAAGCAGGCTCCATGCCAGAAGCCCGATGTGGGACTCAATCCAGGGACCCCAGGATCACGCCCTGGGCTGGAGGCAGGCGCTAAACTGCTGAGCCACCGGGGCTGCCCTGGAAAGCTTGTTAAATCTATCAGCATGCCACTGCTACACACCCAGTACTGTAAAAGTCTACTGTAACTACTATCAAGTAAGACTGTAAGTACTGTAACTACTTACTGATGTAAGTACTGTCTCCATGAATCGTGCTGGCTAGAGGAGAGTCCATTGATGTTTCTATAGAGGAAGAACATGGGAAGGGAATTTTTTTTAAAAAGATATATTTATTTATTTTGAGAGAGAGAAAGCACACAAACAGGGAAGGGCAGAGGGGGAGGAAGAGAGAATCAGACTCCCCACTAAGCAGAGAGCCCAATGCTCAAGCCCTGGACCCTGACATCAGGACCTGAGGCGAAACCAAGAGTCAAATACTCAACCGACTTGATAGACAGATTAATGACCCCCCCCAAATAACTTCACATCCTAATCCCTGTAAGCTATGAATGTGCCACTTTATTTTTTTTATTTTTATTTTTTTCATTTTATTTTTTTTTAAGATTTTTTTAAATTTATTTATTCATGGAAGAAAGAGAGAGAGAGGCAGAGACACAGACAGAGGGAGAAGCAGACTCCGTGCAGGGAGCCTGACGTGGGAATCGATCCCGGGATGCCAGGATCACGCCCTGGGCTGAAGGCAGTGCCAAACCGCTGAGCCACCCGGGCTGCCCAATGTGCCACTTTATGTGGCAAAAGGGACTTTGCACATGTGATTAAGTTAAGGATCTTGAGATGGGGAAATTATAATATTTCCTTAAGCATTTCCGTTTTAGCCAGTACTCTTGACAAAGTGAGTAAGTATTGCACATCCTACCATAAATACCTTTTCTCCCAGTGCATGGAACCTTACAATGAGGATGCTTCTTACCTCCTTTGGGCTAATGACTCCTCAGAATTTGTGATGGGAGGGTTAACAACCAAGCCCCAGTGTTTCTTTCTCTGACTGCCCTTCTGTGTTTCTCATCTAATAATTGAATACCTTGGATCACAAGATACATGAAGACATCTTCACTGCTCTTATCAGGATGCTGTGCTGTTCTTTCTTTGCTCTCACCTTGTTTCCTACACCATCTTACTGTGGAAGCAGGAAGTATGCCACATACTCTAACCTTGGCCTTCTTTGGAAATTTCGTAAAGCTCCAGTGTTGAAATGGTCATGACACAATCCTGCGACTATAGATGACAGTTCTCTATACCACTTGACAGTATTATCAGCTTGTGAGCAAGGGTTCGGTGGCTTCTTAAGGAAGCCTTGGCTCTTTTGCTTCAGTCTGAGGTCTGCCTTGAGGCAACCAGCTTCAGAATATTAGCAACTTGTATTGTTGTTGGCTAAAATGAAAAACTAACCCAGAATGACTTAAGCAAAAGAAAAAAAAAGTATTAGCAAATTTCTAAAGTACATTTTAGAATTTTTCTCATTCCTGAATTCCCGACCTTTCCTCCAAGTTCTTTTGAATGGTGGTTTTGTTATTCTAATAGGTAATAAAAATATTAGGTTTCTCTTAACAAAAGGTATGATTCAAAAACAACCACCATCTCTCCCTCCATGAATAGCATATTAGGAGCCTGGCACTGCTCTAAACACTTTGCCCACCTTTGCTTATTTAATCCTCATAGGACCCTTGGAGGTGCTATTCTTGTTTCTGTGACTGCCATTTTACAGATGAGTACATTGAGGAGGCCCTGTGAGGTTAAGGAGCTTGCCTAGGGTCTCGCTGTCAGTAAGTAGTGGGATTCAGACCCAGGCAGCCTGGTTCAAGACACAGGCCCTCCTGACCACTCCTGACCACCTCTGACCTGTTGCTCCTCCACTGCGTGGGAAGGGAGGGCTTCCCAGATAGGAGCACTGCCATAGGGGCGGGGATGAAGAGGGTCAGAGCATCCACAGTCTTTGAGTTCATCACTTTCCTTGGCCCAGTCTTGTCCATTCTCTATCCACACTTCAGCTTCATAGTGCAGACCTAATTAAAAGAGTTTGTAATTCACTACCTCCAATGCTGATCTCCTAAATGTGGTTTGGGATGATGTCAGCAGTGGGTAATAAAAGAAATCTTTATGCTTTCAGGTGTGAATTTTGAGATTTGAACCTGTGATTCTAAGTTACCCAAGGTCCTTTTAGTCATTTGTGTCTTCAAAAGCAGCCATCCTACCCTGCAGTTTGAGCCTTTCTCTGTTCCTCAGATTGGTCTATGGAACCAATTCCCTGGCTCCCGACAGTGTTCATCTTCGGTGAAGCTGGTTAATTAGCTGCTTCGTTCCCATGCATCACAGGCTGCTGCCTCCCCAACCTAGACATGAGTCAGTTTCACAGCTCTTCCCCCACACAGACCCAATTCTCAGTGCTCCAGTGCTCCCTTTCCTCCTGAAAGTCTGACTCTGGATGATTTAAAAAGGTGTCAATTTTGAGGATATTAATTTTCTTCGAAGGAGGAATTGAACATCCATGACTCAAACAGAAACAGGAGCCAGGATAGTCCTGGGGAATCTCAGTAGCAGGAACTCAAGGATAGATCCTTAGGCCACTGCCATCAGGATGTCTCCCTCCATCTGCTATCTGCCCTTGAGTGACACTATTTGATGTGGAAAGATCAAACTTGGGTATGGTTTGCACTGGCATCGCTGTTTGCACCTCTGAATCCTGGAACAGAACAATCTTTGAAAGGAAGGAAATTATTGTTATTTTTATTTATGTCTTACCTACTTTCAAAAGGTCATTGAATGACTCACAGTTCTTTTGTCATCTGATATGTACTAATTTTGTCATCTAGATAGTATTTACTATGAGTGACTTAAACATAATATAATTATATTCCATTTAATGGTATTTCAGTGGTGCAGACTTATATTTTTGCAACCTTTTCTATTTTAGTACTAATGACATTTAAAGGCCCTCATTTGGTACTTCATATGAAATCTGTATTGAAAGGGTATACTCTTGGTTTTTACTACATATAATTAAGAACTTGAATGTATTTATTTTTGTATTTAAGTTTTAGGCCTAATAACCTTGAGAAACAAGGCAAAAATTATATGTTATACATAAATGATTTTTTTTTTTAGAAATTGCCTTATATCCCTTTCAGATGCCTTAATGAAAAAGTGTAATTATGGTGGTGATTATGGTGATTACAATAATAAATTAAACCGTCAGCTCCTCAGAAGAAATGACGCTTGTAAACATGTCAATGTTTACAATAGAATGTATCTCAGATCTAATTTTGACTTGTTTGTGTGTGTATTTGTTTCACTGTGGCTAGTCCTCAAATCTTGAAAACAAAAATTTAGTTGGTGTTAATATCGAGCACTGAGTATAGTACCTGAGTCAGATAGTTGCTGGAATGAATGTTCTAAGGGCATCAGTGGTCTGATGGTGTCTTGTGACAGGGGAGGAGGTCTAGCTAGGATCCATTATCAAGTCATAGACCCACCAGAGAGCTTACGGGACTTGAGTTTTCCTTTAGCTCTTCCTGTCCACATTAAATATTTTTTTTAACTTTTACTTTTAGTCCTTTATTTTCCCTTACGTGAATTGTTCATAGGAATCATATGACTGTTTTTAACCAAAGTGAGGGGATGCCTGGGTGGCTCAGTGATTGAGCATCTGCTTTTGGCTCAGGGCATGATCCCAGTTTAGGGATCAAGTTCCACATCAGGATCCCTGTGAGAAGCCTGCTTCTCCCTCTGCCTGTGTCTCTGCCTCTCTCTGTGTCTCTCATGAATAAATAAATAAAATCTTAAAAAAAAAATAAATAACCATAGTGAAATCAGTTTACCTCTTATTTATTGCAATACCTGAGATTAGTATCTCCTTTTGTTTTATTTTGCATTATTCTTGCTTGTTCTTTTTGCGCATTTGCATGATCTGGCTAGTCACATGCATGGCTGGGTTAGGACTCTAGACATTGCTCCTTAGCCTTTTGAAACTGGATATTATAGAGAGGCTAAACCTTTTGCAAGAGTGACTGTTTTGTTTGATTTCTGGTTGATTGCTTATGATGCTTTATCCTTAAAATATAGAAATTTCATGAGGGTTTCTCTTTTGTTTTTGTTTGGGGGGGATACTCAGTCTTTCTAGTTTCCATACTTTTTTTGTCTCAGCCTGAGAAATATTTACAAAATGTTGTGTTATACTCTTACTTTGCTATTACTTTATGTCCACTGTATCTTTATACTTTTATTGTTCCTCTCTATGTATTAGTTCTCTATTTTTTAATCCTCTCTTACTTTGCCTTCTCTCTCCACCTGAACTAGATAAAATGCCTCCAAACACTGGCAATGATAAAGATCACAGACTTAAAGTCTTTCCAACCTTAGCAGCTAATTGGTGTTGCATCATGTTGATACATTAGCCTGTAGCCAGCTTCTGCCCTTCATAACAGCTAGGGTTAGCCAGGCGCCTGGTGGCTCAGTCAGTTAAGCATCAACTCTTGATCCTTTGCTCAGGTCTTAATCTCAGGGTTGTGAGTTCAAGTCCCATGTTGGGCTCTACACTGAGTATGGAGCCTAGTTAAATAAATATATAATAGTTAAGTTTAGGCTATTGACCATATATTTCCCATCAGGAAAATGGCCACCTGTCACACATACCCTTGCCACATTTCTATCTGATTTAGCTACATGTGCAGCCCAGGGGCTTTTAAATGCTACTGCTCTGCAGTGATGCCATACCTATTCCCTCCTCTTATCCTCATCCTTCTTAAGTTAGGAATAAGCATGGGATTCTTCTAGAAGCTACTTTATTTGTTTTTCAGCTCACTGCATTTTCTCTGGAAAGGTCATCAAAAGTTGGTGCCATAGCTTATTTCAGTCTTTATCCCATCCATGTTCCTTATTTCCAGTTTCTCACTGAGTGGTAAAGGTCCTACTCCTTCCCATCTGAAGTTGATAGTAGAAGGATGTGAGGTTAGATATTGATGTTTATATTGTGATCCTAAGTAAAGTGTATGACCTTTATTTTTGCTAAATATATGTCCACACACACTCTCTCCATGTAGAACTTTGAGAGAAGGAGAGGCTACCAATTAAGGAAGCAAAAGATATCAATCAGTAGTTTATCTGAACCTTTGCTTTGGCTGTTCTGCAGGCATAACACTCATCTTTCTCTTTTGCTTCATCATATCATTCTGCTCTCAATGCTCAGGACAAACCTTTTCTATGAGTTCACTAATTCTCAGAGGCAATTTCAAGTCCCCTTTAAATCACATAGGAAACTGTGATCACACAGTGTTGCAATTTCAAATCAGACTCAGAAGAATCAAAGAGCTTACCTCGTATCAAGTGTTGCTCATTAGGCACAGGGCACAAATAAGAGGTCCCAGACTGCCATCACAGCTCACTAGGTTCTTTCTGACTGCGTTAGGGTATGCTCTGACCCCAGTGTGACAAGACGAGGTCTCTAAAGCGACATTTGCAGTTACATCACTTTCAGAGGAGCTGGTTCATCTTGAGATAGCTCCATTTTATACCCTAAGAGCTACATGTTTTACATGTTTTTCTGAAGCCCTATCCTATAAATCCATAGATTCTAGGATTTGTTTACCAAACACTATCAAAACAGACCAGGTCCAATCTGCTAAAGTATATATTCCACAGCTAGAGCATCCAGCTAGCATTAGCCAGGAGGTCTTTCCTTTCCATGACTATAGAGAGATCCAACTGAATCTCCCCATAAAAAAAGAGAAGGTCTTCCAGGCATGCTGCTGAACATTTCCTTCTCAAGATTGTATCAATTTTGTCTATTTTATGATGCTTCTGTTTCTGTCAGTTGTTACATTCGACCACATGATCGATATGTCTGATTCATTAGACAAGTAGTTAGAAAAGTAGGAGAGTCTAAGTAACTGTAGTTTCTTGTTTTAATGCAAAATGATTGATCCTAGTGAAGACATGCTGATAAATCAAGTAAAATATCTGCAGATATTTTATAAATATCTACAATCATAATTTTTGCTATGTCTTTGGATGAAAGAATCTGAGGATTATATTCTTCCATTCTGTGGGTTAACAAAGCATGACAAAATGGCTTTCAACCAAATGCTAAAGACGGTGAAATCAGCTTAGGCCTTAGTCCATTTGTGCTGCTTTAACACAATATTATTGGCTGGGCAGCTTAGAAATGACATTTATTTATCACAGAGTTGGAGGCTGGAAGTTCAAGATCAAGATACTAGCAGATTTGGGGTCCAGTGAGAGCCCTCTTCCTGGTTCATAAATGGCTTTCTTCTCACTTTGTCGTCATGTGACAAAAGGGGGAAGCCATCGCTCTAGACTCTCTAAGGACACTAATCTTGTTCGTGAAGCTCCACCCCCATGATCTGATCACCTCCCAAAGGCCCTGCCTCCAGGTGCCATCACACTGGAAGTGAAGTTTCCACATATGAATTTTGGTGATATACAGTTTATTTTTAAGTCTTTTAATCTACTCTTTTGGCATTCAATTACTGATTATGCCTAACATATCTTTTATATTAACTGTTTAAGTAGTGTACCTTCTTGGATACTTCTGCTGAGTAGAATCTCTTCTAAGGTTTGTCATATGTACATGTTAGCCTAAGGCAAAACAGGAAATGGTGGTATGTAGAGTACACGTACCTTTTAGATAAATATCTTCCTAGAGTTTTAGAGGTACATTAGAGGGATTTTGAGCTTTAAGGCAAACCTGGCCCAGCAGCCATCCCCATCATCATTATTTCTATTTCCCTAATATCCAAAGACATCCATACCCACATGGGAGCCTCCATATGTGTGTGTGTGTGTGTGTGTGTGTGTGTGTTTTGTCTCCCTAGGGAGGACGAGCATGCCCTCATCCAGCAGTACTGTCAGACGCTTGGAGGGGAGTCCCCAGTCAGCCAGCCCCAGAGTCCAGCTCAGATCCTGAAGTCGGTAGAAAGGGAAGAACGTGGAGAACTGGAGCGGATCATTGCCGACTTGGAGGAAGAACAAAGGTGCGCCCAACCTGGGAGAAGAAGCTAAGTCCCCCTGGGCAAACTTCTGAAGGGAAATTCTTTAATAATAACTTCAGTATGATCCCTACCCATTCTCTTTTCAGAGGTGTTTTCTAAGAAATCAAGGTGGAGTCCAGGTTTTAGAGGAGACTAATAAACTGGGACACTGTGATCACACATGTGAGGGTTCCTGGACCGTGTCTGTCAGAACACTTGCTTAAAGCTATAGTTTTGTTCATGCGTACTCATCTCACTGTCAAGAAATGTTTTTAGAAAGAATGTTTCTAGAAAGAAAGAAGTAGCCTCAGTTAAATCTGGAGCTCGTGGGCAGTTTCAGAGAAGACGATGCACCCAATGGTAATTCCAATTTTTCCTTCTCTGCGTTAGAAACCTGCAGGTGGAATATGAGCAGCTGAAGGAGCAACACCTGAGAAGGGGTCTCCCTGTCGGGTCACCTCCAGACTCTGTTGTATCTCCTCACCACACGTCTGAAGACTCGGAGCTCATCGCAGAAGCCAAACTCCTTAGGCAGCACAAAGGGCGGCTGGAGGCTCGGATGCAGATTTTAGAAGATCATAATAAGCAGCTGGAATCTCAACTCCATCGCCTTCGACAGCTGCTGGAGCAGGTAGAGTGTGTGGAACTCAATGTGGCACCCGTGCCCCCCACCCTCAGCTCCGTCTGTCTCGGGGGGTGGTCCCAGCTTCAGCAGAGAGGCTCCCCTACAGCCTCTCACCTCCGTGCTTAATTTAGGCTCTTCAGATGGAAGCATCATATTTTCCACAGGCTCAAAAAGTGGGCTTGCCCCACTTAAAATGGAATTTCCCATTCTTGTATAACCCTGAAATCTAACCCAGTTCTGAATATTTAAAGGGAAAAGACCCTGTAACATACATCTGCATAAATGACATGTGGGAACTCTGTAGAGACTAAGGGGAAGGAAGCCATTGGAGCTCTTCATACTACAGCCTTCCTTTCAGTGAGCTCTTTTCAAGAAATTCAGTGACAGATGTTTATTAATGAGCAGCTATCACTTCCTAACATCGAGCCATGTTTTATGGCAGTTGTTGGCACACTTTTCTGACAGTAAGAAATATAATTTACATTATGATGAATGTATACCTGCATGATGAATACAACATAATAATTGCCATTATAAAAAATGCTGTCTCTTATTTTCTTTTTTTTAAGATTTTATTTATTTATTCATGAGAGACATAGAAAGAGAGAGAGAGGCAGAGACACAGGCAGAGGGAGAAGCAGGCTCCATGAAGGGAGCCCGACGTGAGACTTGATCCCAGGTCTCTAGGATCACACCCCGGGCTGAAGGCGGCGCTAAACCGCTGAGCCACCGGGGCTGCCCTTATTTTCTATCTTTTTAAGTTTCTTTCCTTCCTCTTTCTGTCTGTCCTTCCTCTCTTCCTTCCTGTGTTTCTCGTTTCTCTTTCTCCCTCCCTCATTCCCATTTTTCATCTCTCCCTTTTCTTTCTTCATGCTGGGTCAGTACCTACCAAATCAATTTTATAGCTCATCAGGGGATAATAGCCCACAATTTTGAAAAACACTCTTCTTTGGGATATAAAAGAAGCATCAAACGTAGTTTTTTTCCTTCTTGTTGCTTTGCAGTCCTATTAGAGACGGAGACAAGACAGTATAATATACAGCAAGATAGTATCACACATAAAGACACAACACTATGGAGAATTAGCTACTTGCTTAAATCTAGCAGTTAAAGAATAGGAGTTGTATCAGAGAACTAGACATGAAGATGCCTGGGTAGCAGGTGCATATTGGGTAATCCCCACAGATGGGGCTAGACTTTATCTTTCTTGAAGAATCCCTGACATCACCATTCATGTTGTCTTTCGCCGTTTCCTCTGGCCTGTGTAGCATGGGGCCCCAGGCAGTGAATAGGCCATGCCTTTCTCCAGAAAGGATTTATCCAGTCAGAGGCCGAAACAACTTTTCCTCCAGTGATCTTCTCAAATGTCAGAAAACCATCTTGTCACAGTTGCTGTCAGTATCTTTTAACTTGTCAGATTCATCCAGAACAGCGTGATTTCTGCATTACCTACACAGCAGGCCACAGATCACCCCTTTTGACCATATACTTTTCTGTATATGTCTGTCACTGTTTCAGGATTTGTGTCAGAATGTTTTAAGGAAGGCTTGCTTTGGACCTCCAAACCGAGCATCATTAGAAAACACTAGTTCCCCTCGAGCTTTCCTGAAGCCCTCTGGAATGTTTGAGTCTTCTCTGGTGCTGGTCACATACGTTGGAACAGCCACATTGCAAGCCCCGTGTTTTTGAAGTTTCCCCATGGTGGCTGTAGAAGGGATGAATTTTTCCTTGAAATCTCTGATTTAAAATATGAAGTGTTATTATTAACCTAGTGCAGCGATAGAATCACTGCGGAGGGAAGCCGTGCTCAAAAGCTTTATTTGCCATAGCCTGTTGGAGAGCTAACGGCTCTTCTGCTTCTCTACTCCCCTCCCCCTGACTCTCTCCATCCCATTAGACAGAGCTGCCTAATGGCTCATGTGCCTTCAGAATTGCACAGTAATGCTTTTAGAGATAGCTGGTATCTAAATGGCTCTGTATATCCCAGACTGTGGGCCTCTTATCTCTTCTTAATGATTTAGCATGAATGCCAGAAGTAGATGGAAAAATCACCTGACAGTAAAAAACGGGCGAAAGCACCAGACTTCAACGAATATAAATTGAATGGGAAGACTGGCATCAAAAATGTTGTAACGTCTGCCTTCTCTGTAAAATGGATCACACTTTGTAATTTGAACACATACTTGTCAGTGTGTCTGTCACCATTTCAAAGCTTTGTGC
Organism: Canis lupus dingo; assembly: GCF_003254725.2. Classification (NCBI taxonomy): domain Eukaryota; kingdom Metazoa; phylum Chordata; class Mammalia; order Carnivora; family Canidae; genus Canis; species Canis lupus. Next base: position 36,200,081 of record NC_064243.1, read on the forward strand.
AGAGCATGTTTACAAAATGCTTACTGTGTGTAAGATTGTATTCTAATCTCTGTGGAAATACTAACCGATCATCCTCCTCACAGAATCCTTTGGCACAGGCACTCTTTTTACCATCCCCAGTTTCTAAGTAAAGAATCCAAGGCACACAAGGTTATAAAATTTGCTCAGACTTAGGTAGGTTCTGAGTGGTGGAGTTTGAATTCAAGCATGTGAATCCAAAATTGTGTCCTTACCTTTCCAGTATTGCCTTCAAATATTAATTTAAATAAAGAAATTAGCTGATTTTGAAATTAGATAAATTTACTGTATGAGAAGCAGTGCTCCTTTTTTTTTTTTTTAATTTTATTTTATGATAGTCACAGAGAGAGAGAAAGAGGCAGAGACACAGGCAGAGGGAGAAGCAGGCTCCATGCACCGGGAGCCTGACGTGGGATTCGATCCCTGGTCTCCAGGATCGTGCCCTAGGCCAAAGGCAGGCGCCAAACAGCTGCACCACCCAGGGATCCCAATGCTCCTTTTTAAAAGATGAATGCAACCTGTTTCTAAATTCACTTGGTTGACATAAAAATCATAGAAAAATTGAGGGATGAAACTGACACTGGTAAAGGTCACATTCTAACCCACTGAGCTCTTCAAGGAGCCCAAACTGAAGGAGACAGATCACTCAGTACTCATGTAAAGTACTAGGGAGCCCACCAAACTGATGAAAACGTGTATTCTAAATTTCTGTGGCCCAAGAACCCACATGATTTAATTATCTACAGATGTAAGAACCGAAAATGCTTTCTTTAGCAGTTGTTTGAATCCTTCCCTGCTTTAACTTCTGAATGTGATTGCAGCCTGAATCGGATTCCCGAATCAACGGCGTCTCCCCCTGGGCTTCACCTCAGCAGTCTGCTCTGAGCTACTCGCTGGATCCTGACCCTGACCCACAGTTCCACCAAGCAGGTTGGTGTCCCCAGGACCTGGCTAACCGCCCCCTCCCCAGCTCTGCTCTGCACTTTGCCATTTCATTTTAAATAGTCTTCTTACTCACCCATGCCTTAGAGCATAAAGGAGTTTCATATTCTCTTTGTGTGCAGCTGCATACAAAGACATTTTAACAACATCCAGAAAGCAAACATTTTAGAATAATAATCTATAATACATTTGCTTATATAATGTGTCAGAGTGGATTGAATTTTGGCAAAAGATGAAAAAAAGTGCTCTTTCCTTTTGAGATGAGCAATAATTTGATTTTTGCTCTGCCTTCAGAATGATTTTTTTAAAGTAAATATTCTGTCTCTAAAATTTATATTTGTACATATTTGGAATATAATCCTAAAGTATATTATATCAAGGATGGGTTTCTCTGCCCAGGTCTGGAAACTGAATAGTCTGCTTTTTCCATGCTAGCTTCTATCCTATAGATATTGCCATCTTCCTTGTCCCCATCTGAAACCAAGGTCTCACTCACTCGGCCCGTCCTTGGTCCAAAAGGGGCTTGCCACTGCTGCTAGGAAGGACTCTGTCAACCAGCATTCAGGAATGACATTTTGTTATTGATGAAATTTAAGTTCTAAAATTCCCCTTAGGACCACACATTTTAACCAAATTAATTTGTTTATATATTTTACTATATTAATCAGAAAAAAACTAAAATATCAATATTCTCTTGTTTTAAATAAGTGAATTAGTTTGCTATTGGTTATAGAATAAAAAACAGCAAAGTAAAAAGTATCTTATAAAATACTTCTAGATTTGTGGCAATATAAGCTAGCCCATGCCACACTCTTTAAGAAGAAAGAAAGAAGGGGAAAAAAAAACTGATAGAATATTTTTTTTCTCTGAAAAAACACTTGGAATGCAAAATAATGGAATTCCATTTAATAAATTGAAGTAATGGGACTGCATTACTTATTTTTCACTCCTAAATTTTCCCCTGGCACATGGAATCTTCCAACAGAAACATCTAATACATTTTATTTATATGAAATTACCAACAAAGTGATACAAAAATGGTTTTGGTAGTGTTCCCTAAAATTGTCCTCTTCAAGGAGAATGATTTTCATGTTGATATTGAGAGGCTAGGGTTAGTATTTTCTCCCAACATTGGGTTTTGGTAGATGGCTGGGCATTTCTTTCAAAACTGTTTGTTCTTCTTTTCCTCTGCTGTGGCAGTGGCCGAGGACCTGCTGGCTCCCCCACATGACACCAGCACGGACCTCACAGAGTTTATGGAGCAGATCAATAGTACATTTCCATCTTGCTGCCGTGAGTATGAGAGATCCTAACACTACCACTACGACGTTCCCTTCCATTTCTTTTTTCCTGCTTGGGGCCCTTTGTCTTCTTTGGTAGGATAGCAAAAACCAGTATTAGAAAGAGGATTGAATATTATTTGGAAATAAATCAAACTTTCTATGTGTCGACAAAGCAAATGAAGCTCAGCTTAATGCCATCACATCACTGGGCTGCAGTGATATAGTCCTGTTCTTTGAGAGGTTCCATTGTCCCTTATGAATGATATAGCCTGACGGCAAATGAAACAAGCCCCTTTGTAAGAAATTACCTCTCTCCAGCACAAACTATAGTAAGAAATGTGTTATTATTTCAAAAAAGAGCTTTCGGCAGCATACCAAACAAAGCATGAAAATAGCTTCTTCTGATGTAATTCCCTCTTTAAAAAAAAAAAAGTTATTTTTAACTAATCTCTACATCCAACATGGGGCCCAAACCCACAACCCCCAGATCAAGAGTCGCATCTCCACCGACTAAGCTAGCCAGGTGGCCTCACTCTCTTTTCTTTTTTTTTTTTTTTTTAAGATTTATTTATTTATTCATTCAGAGAGAGCAAAGAGAGAGGCAGAGACACAGGCAGAGGGAGAAGCAGGCTCCATGCAGGAAGCCCAATGTGGGACTCGATCCTGGGTCTCCAGGATCACACCCCGGGCTGCAGGCTGCAGGCGGCGCTAAACCGCTGCGCCACCGGGGCTACCCCTCACTCTCTTTTCTTCACACATTGTTCCCTGATGTCATCAGATTCAGTTCTGCAAGGGGATTATCTTCAGGATTTTTTTTCTCTTTGATTTTCTTTCTTCTGGTTTCTTTCCTTGTGGAATAAAACAATCACTGCATAAAGGCCAAATAATTGAAGGCATCACAGATTATGACCCTGTGACTTTTCTATATGAACTATCAAGAGCCAGAAAATAATCAAAAGAAAGCAGCTGAAATCCCAGGGGAAATTATGTAATGTTATTTATTGATTTTTTCCCCCAAACTTTTTGACTTTAGCCTCTTGTCACCTCACAGTTTCTACTGAGCTCTCACCAGAAACACTTATGCTATTTCAAACAGAAGCAGCTTACTTGTATGTATGCATACTACTTGATGCCACAGTTTATTTTAAATAATCTTTTAAAGAAATATGAATATATCATTTATTTTAGGGTGATTTCCTCTCAAATTTATTTTAAATCTAGACAGCCACTAAATTAAGATTTTAGTATGTATATATACTACTGTAATGTATAATATATATTATATCTGGTACCATATATATGAAACAACTTCTCATATATATCTTATATATGGTGGTACATATATAAAACAGCATCTTATGTCACCCTTTTTCATGCTGTCCCAGAAAATACCATCCTAAATGATGAAAAAAGGCTTTACCAGGCAGGTATTTAAATAAGATATATTGACTTCATTAAAAAATATGCTTCAACTTATACAACTCTACAGTTTATAAAAATGCCATCATTAGGAGGAAGTGGAAATAGCTATTTCAGAAGTATTTGCCTAAGGGACATAGTACAGCTTCCACAAGCACATAAATATATTTATATTTGAGAATGTGTCATTTTCCAATTATTATCTGTGATTATACTTCTCGAAGTTTCCTTAATTGTATTTACTGTATGTCAGTCCCCCTACTCCCCAAAACACATGTGCCCACGTGTGCAGATGTATGTACCCTCTAAAGTCTCACAGAGGCTTAAGAGGTCAAAGACCATATTGCTATCAGACTGTTTCATATATTCTAGGCCCTTAATACCCACAGTAGATGAGCAGATTAAATATTTTATATTAAAGTTGGATTTTTTTTTTAGAGATTTTGATTCAGAGTCGTATGTTACTTAATGGCTAGATAAGACCTCATCATGGTCATGATAAAAGATAGAATTTCAAGATTGAATTGGTAAATGAAATTACTTTTTAGTTCAGCTTAAATCCAAATACATTAATTATCAGTTAAGAACAAATTTGGTAAATCAAAGTCTGTTTAGAAGTTTGTATTTAAATGTGATAGACATATTCAAATGTAAAAGTCAGTTGGCAGTGAGAGTTAGGATGTTTAATTATGTTTATGTGTATTTAATTAAATTCTTTACAGTGACCATAGATGTAGAATTTCCATATTAACATTATGTTAGAAATTCATGATGTGTCTTTTTTTAAGTTTGTCATACAGCAGTGACACGTAAATCTTTTTCCTAGTATATTCTTGTATCTAGATAGTATAAAAGATTAATCTGTCTTATTTTAGAGGAGAATATAAATAATAATCATAATTATAAGGCAAAACGAGTAAAAAAAAAATTATGTTCATCTAATTTCATGGCTTCCCTTAAAGGTACATATAAAATTCCTTTTGGTTGGAATCTCATTAACAGATGCTATTGGTTCCTGAGCAGAGTGTATACCTTCAGTGGTACCTTCATGACAGATTGAATTCTTACTCTGCACTGGTGCCCTCTTCATCCGTGCCCTTTTGTGTCGTGAAGGTGGATTGTGGAGCACTAAGAATTCTTCATGGGACGCTGGCCCCATGTTCTCATAGTCTTAAGTTTGTATATTCACAGATACTTAACAGAATTATAATTTTCTATGCATGACCATTACTGGTCATCTGTTATTTTGAAGAGTTCAGGTACCTTCCACATATGAAACGATGAGTGGGGTATTTTAGAATCCTCTGACTTGGGATCCCTGGGTGGCGCAGCGGTTTGGCGCCTGCCTTTGGCCCAGGGTGCGATCCTGGAGACCCGGGATCGAATCCCACATCAGGCTCCCAGTGCATGGAGCCTGCTTCTCCCTCTGCCTGTGTCTCTGCCTCTCTCTCTCTCTCTCTCTGTGACTATCATAAATAAATAAATAAATAAATAAATAAATAAATAAATAAATAAATAAATAAATAAAAAATTAAAAAAAAAAAGAATCCTCTGACTTTTCAATCTTATTATTTTTGGTTTCTGAAGTTCTGCTATTTGAGTTTAGTCTGATTTTGTTCATATCTATATCCTGTATTTTGCTTTGGTAATAAAAAAACTCTCCAAGATAAGGAACAGTGTTCCCTAAAAATAAAAGATTAGTTTACTTATTTATAAAATTGATACATATTTTTAGTTGCATCTAAAGTTATTAAACCTTTTAAAAATTGGTACAGAATAGACATAGCACCTGATTTAGACTTTGTGCCCTGTTCATGTTCTGAATTGAATGAATGAATAATTGTATTTTCTAACCTGGAAGGTTTAATTGGTAAAGTTTCCCTGGGTAGTATATAGAAGGTTTGTAGGATTCATTTTCTTTGTGGCCCCTTTTAAATTGCTCAGCTAGCAAATCTTTTAATAAACCTTTGCGTTCCCAAAGCTTCCTGACCACCTTTGGAGGATTTTTCTAAGCAAATCAGATTGGCACTCTCCCAATGCCAAACCAATCCCCTGAGCCCCTGTTACTAATGAGAACTTTAAAACTGCTTGTCACCAGCATACAATGCATTGATCTGCATGTTAATCTTGACTTTTGATCCTTTGTGGATTAAAAATTAGCATGGTCACAAGTGAATTTACACTCCTGGCAATCCTGGAATTATAATGAAACTGTATTCATAAATCGTAATTGCATGAATTGCCTACTTAAACATGGCATTTTTTTTTTCTGGGTCTGTATACTATAGCACATAACACTTTAGAATTTCTGTCTCAAATTAATATCCCAGTTGTTCCTGATAGCATCCTTGAATTATGGCCTTTTAAAGTCTTCTTTTAATTATTTACATAAGTTTCAGAGCAGAGAGGAAGGCATTTTCATCTTTTCCTGACAAGGCGTTAATGAAGGGAATTTCACTGTGTTGCCCATTAACTAATACACATACCAAACTTTTCAGACTGCCTAATTTTTTTAATGTGAAATCCTTTCAGTTTTTTCATTTTATGTCATCCAAATATACAGGATACTAATACTGAGTATTTTTGGCTGACAGACCATTATTATTATTATTATTATTTTAGATTTTATTTATTTATTCATGAGAGACACACAGAGAGAGGCAGAGACATAGGCAAAGGGAAAAGCAGGCTGCCTACAGGGAGCCCAATGCAGGACTTGATCCCAGGACCTCAGGATCGTGACCTGAGCCGAAAGCTTATGCTCAACCAGTGAGCCACCCAGGCACCTCAAATGCTTTTAAAATTATTTTTTATCTACAGGCAAATTTTCACTGTGAATTGCCCATGTCTATTAAACTTGAATGACATTCATCATAAACTCAAAACCTACTAAAACACAAGGATTTCCTGATTTTTCTTAGAAATAGATTGTACAGTTTGTTCGGTGGAGTACTCATAGCCTTTTATTTGGTAAAAAGCCGTAGAGTTAGGGGATCCTAGGTGGCTCAGTTGGTTAACACTCCCAACTCCTGATCTCAGTTCAGGCTTTGATCTCTAGGTTGTGAGTTCAAGGCCTATGTTGGGCTCCACACTGGGTGTAGAGCCTACTTCAAATAAATAAATAGCTGTAGGGTTAATGATGCTGATTTGGAGCAAATGGATTCAATTTTGGTTTGGGTTTGACTGTTCATTATGCTGAAGAGAAGTGTAAGTAGCTCTGGTGTACTTAATAGTAATGCAACGGAGCACTCCCTAGGTGTAACTTAGTGGGAAGCACGTCTACTCTTGTATTTTCTTGCTGTAACTTATGTATCTGGTAGAACTAGGCTGGATTTTAGCCTCATTCTTCCCCAGATATGATGGGTGCTCCTACTTTCCCTCCAAGCATCATAAATAGGCCCTTGTTCATTCTGTTGTTCTCACAGAGCACCCACTGTGTGGTCATGGATGTCTTTTTCCCCCCCTCAGCACACAAAAAAATGAGAGATGGAAGGAGTGCAACATGGTAGATAATGAGGGACGATTCTTATTTGACGCAGAGCAGATGTTGCCATCCTTGAGAGGCAGAACATCCCCAGACCCACTTCCTGTGCCCCCCGCTACAATGCCCACTGAATCATCTATGCTGGCCGTGCTTTCTGTAACCAGGAAGCAATGGAGCAACTCAGCCACAAAGGCGAATTGGCCACCATATTCCAGCTTCTCCAGTGCTCTTGACTGGGCCCCTCCATAGCACAGTGATTAGCCTAGGTGCCCACAAGACTATGGGGGTGAGGCCAGCCAGCCCTTTGTCTGAGGCAAGCACATTGCCACCAGCTTCCTAGGCCTTTGGGGCCAGGATGAGCCAAGGGGGTAGAGACTGAAGATGCTTGCCCCTTCATTTCCCTGATCACCTGTCAGTCCGAATTTGTGCTCTTCAGCAAAATAGGCAGAACTTGCTGTGTGTGGATACATAAACCAAATCCAGGGCAGGATTTCAACAGGGAATTTTAAGATTTTTTTTTTTTTTAAACTAGTTATTCAGTGAAGGCTTTGGTGTACATACTTGAGAGCCAGCATATGTTTTGCATGTTTTGGTAGAATGTTTATATCCTAAAGGACATAGGATATGAGAAACTAGGGAAAAGAAACTAGTCTTTGTTAAAGAATCTAGCCAAAAAAAAAAAGGAAAGAAAGAAAAACCAAAACCTGTTTCGTATTTCCTTTTTTTTTTTTTAAAGATTTTATTTATTTATTCACAAGAGACACAGAGAGGAAGAGACATAGGCAGAAGGAGAAGCAGGCTCCATGCAGGGAGCCCATGTGGGATTCGATCCTGGATCCCAGGATCATGCCCTGAGCGAAAGGCAGACGCTCAACCTCTGAGCCACTCAGGCATCCCTGTTTTGTATTTTCTTATTAACACCCACTTAACAGCTGGGAGCTGTGCATTCCCCACTTTTGCATGCCTGACAGGGGGAGCCAGCAAGGCAGCCACAGCACCTTCCACTGATTTCTTTTGTTTTCTCTTTCAGCCAATCTCCCCAGCAGGCCACAGGTAAGGGTCAGTGGGTCGATGGGCTCAGGTGCTGCTGATTATAACCCAGAGGGAGCAGATTCTCTGCTTTTGATTTGAGTGCCAGACATTATTCCCCGTGTAAAACAGTAAACTTGCTTGACCTTTAAATGCTAGTTAATTCCGTACAACAGTTGGTCAGTCTGGAGAGGGAGAAGCCCCTCCCATGCCAGTTCTTCCAGATGCCCCAAAATACCTGGTGCCTGATCCTTTGTGTTCTAACAGCATTTTACTGGCCTCATGCATACTGTGCAGAGTCGCCCTGGGTAGATTTGGGGGACCACCGCTCTCCCAGATATGTACTTAAGGCAGCTGTCACAGACCGTCGACTTAAAAACTGTGACTGCAGCGGTACACGAAGTGGTTTTGTTACTTGGAGGAGGCTCAGGTTTTGATTTTTCTTTTAAAAGTTGACTGAGGAGGGGAGGGGAAGAATTTGCTGAGAAAGGTGGGCAGCTGTACCTTTATACCTTGCAGGGTTTTCCTTATCTGGTCCTCTTAGCACTAGGGAGCCACAGGACCTCAGCACATCTTTGGAGAACATGTTCTTTCATGAACTTGTTTATGAATCTTTAACCTTCTGATTGTGCTCTTGTCTTCATGGCATGAGGGGCCAGGGTCCTAACAAGAAGCACAGACAAGTGGTCTTTAGAACCTGGATGGGAAAAAAGGAAATCTCAAATCAATTAGCAGATGGGAGGTGAGAACTCCAGAGATGGCAGGACTTCACCTCAGTGAGGAAAATTGCTTGTGCTGTCTCAGTGACTCGGAAGCCAGGGCTTCAGCAGAGAGTGAGGATGGGAGGGGGTGTCAGAGGTGTGAGGAGAGACTGGAGGATGTGCCCTACCTGCTTGGGGACCAGGAGGTCGGCAAGGAAGTCGTGTGACTGTGAGGTGGCATTCAGCATGACTTATGGTGCCTGCATATGAATTTAATGTGAGGCCGGTCTGCAGGGCTGTGTGTTGTCCCATGGCCACATTCAAGTTCATAAGCACAAGCACCAGGGTTGGCTGAGGGTTGCTTTTAACCAGAGTTGAAGTTGTGATTTGGCCGAGAGGGTACAATAACAATTCAAGGGAGGCATGCTGATACTGATTGAAGCAGGCATCTAAGCTTGTAAGGCAAGAAGTGATGACACTGTAGTTGCAGGAGACAGAAGAAAATGGGGGAGGAGGAATGGCTTGTGGTAGCAAAGGGTGGGTGGAGTTGGGGTCCTAATGGAAGTAAATGGGAAGGTAGAGGTAGTTGTCAGAAGACAGGGTGATTGAAATTGAAGTGTTGGAGGGGTTGAGGTATTGGCAAGGTCCATTTGAAAGTTTGAGTGGCTGACAAGGGTGGAGGAGAGGAGCTCAGGAACTGAGAGGCTAGAGTTCTGAAGACTTAATCTCTGTGGGTATTGAAGTCATTAAGATTTAAATATAGTTTTTGTTTGGTGACAGTGAGCCATTCTTCAAAAGTAGAGGAATGTGACCCAAGGGGTCAGAAGATAACTGCACAGTGGGTGATATAGTCTGATGGCGTGAGATTCAAAGTTGGGTAGGGGAGAGGGAAGAGAGAGAAAGGCCTGAAAAAAACAGAGTATATGGACCTAGAAAGCACTTATCCAATATATAAAAAGTATGGGAGATTAAAAATAGTCAAGTATAAGAAGGTTGTGGAGAAGGCTGTATCTTCAGGAGAGATCCAGATATTGGTGGGAGCAAGCAACTGGAGGATGCATTCAGAAGTGAAGGGTATGATTTTAATGATGATGGATCCTGCTCTTTGACATTTCCTTCAAAAGATTGATGCCAGTTGTCTAAGTGCAGCCCAGATTTATATCCTCTCTGGCCTATATGGATATTGGCCCTGGTCCATTAACTGGCACCACTACACACCTTTAGACGATGAGTCCTGTCTTTCATTCCTCTTGTCTGGACCCCAGCATGAGTTGGAGACCAGTTGAAATTGTCAAGGATCCCCCCTCAGCAGTAGACCTCCCACAGTTCCCCAGGGAGAGACAGGGTGCTTGCACCAGCCTAATTCATTCACCCATGGTACCTCTAGCAAGAAACAGCCAAGTGCTTTCGATTTTAACTTGGTTTCCAACTTGGGCAAGAGAAAAGTCTTCCAAACGTCCTCTACATCAGCTGCAATGATAAAAAGCAGACTAGATGCCTTCAGTATGAAAGAGAAAGACCTCATCCCAGGGAGCAAAAGTCACACAGCTGTAGAGGGTCCCCTTCACACACAGCAAAATGGGATTTGACTAGTTCTGAAAGAAGCACTTTTATTTCTCAGAAGAGTTGACAGGTCTCCACTACGTGTAATGTTCTATGTAAATGTTGTTCTGACAGTATTGTTTCCCCTCCCGCAGGCAATGTGAAGTGTTCATCTAGCCAACCAACATTTCCTGACATACAGTATTGCCCTTTGCAGCAAATGCCAATTCCAAGTTCCATTTAATCAGAAGCTCCATGGCTCCTTGAAACATGCTGTTGAGCGCTGTGTCTTCTACTGAAGGAGTAAAACACTGACTATCCAAAGAGAAAAGGATATTTTGTTTTTATAATAACCATATATTATTGTTTATTGTTTTCTTCCTCCCTTTCTATGCAATTGTAAATTAATGAACAGAGTGGTATTTGGAAATGGTAATACATTTGTCACTGATTTGTATACTGTATTCAGCATTGGGAAAGTGGGTGGGGGCTTTATAATATGATACCTTCTTTTTAATAACCATGACAAAAATTGCATAAGAATTAGAAAACCGTGTTACATTTTTACATTCCTTCATATTAACCTTGTACAATAACTTCATTTATTTTTTTCCACTCTTTTACCATTATGTCTTGGTTATTTATAATTCATCAGCCACATGACCAAATGGATTTCCTTGTATTTGTTTCCATGATTTGGCCAAATTAATAAGTTTATATATTTCAATCAAATATTTATGTATATGAATTAAGCTACATCTCTGTGTACTGCTAAACTTTATTTGACATCATATACTTAACTTCTTTAGTAACCACTTGGATAACCACAATAAAAGTCCTATGGGGCCTACCTGGTATTCCTATCAGGACTTGTTTCCTGCATTTTATTTCCCTGCTCTATGTAAGTAGGTCTTGATTTCTTTATTTATTTCATGTCCCAATCTATATGATAGAGGAGACTCAAAGCAGGATTATGATAATCTGAAAGATTATTTCACCAAAGGTTACCGGATTTAAGTATATTTTCATTTTGACACAGAAACAAAACATAGGATAACATTTCCTTAGTTGCTAGATCTTGATTTTCACCATTAAATATCCAGCAGACCTTTACTTATTTCTGCTACCAGGACACATCTTTGTCTTTCATTCCCTTTGAAGAGACTTTTATTTTTGTTTATATATACTCAAGCCATTTGTAATCCTTGAAATTTCCAGTTGTTTTCTTTCTGACAGCAAACACAAATTTAATGCATGTTTCATTTTACCTTTTGGGTGAATGATTACATTTTTTATTACTTTTCATTTGATCAATATATTTGGAAAGGATGTTTATCAAACGCCTATGTCACTGCTTCCATAGAGGAATGAAATTAATACTTAGATGGTGGTACCCTTGCCTGTACCTTTGAATACATTCAGTTAGTTATTTGGTTCAGCTTCTGATTTAACATTTACTTGATTCAGTTGAAACATGTAATTACCAAATGTAGAGAAACCAAAAAAAAAAAAAAAGAAAATAATGTGTTTTAATTCAAGCATATGTGTATTTAAAACATCAGGACATTTTAACTTTGGGTTCTCTTGACTGGGATTTGGCCAGAAGGAGGCTTAAAGTTAGAAATTGCTATTCTTTTAGAATAGGTTGGGTGGGTTGGGGGGCAAGGGTGTCTATTTGCAGCATAGATATTTTGAGAAGAAAATTGTTTTATATAAGAGGAAAGCCATGACCACCTTTCTACCTCAGATCCATCTTCATCCATTGTGTTGGAAATAGCTTTATGCCGCTGCAGTCTGCGAAATCTAGAGCTTTTATCAGGCCACATCAAACCCAAGAAAAGCACCTATTTAAAGAGAAAACGTTCCCTGAACTCTGAACTACAAGTTGTAGATTTGGTGTCTTCCTTGTTCTTACTTTGAAAAGATATGTATTAATTTTTTTCTGCCTGTAATTGTGTGTAACATGTCTTCTCTCTGCTATTAAGGAAAAACTACATAAAACACTACATTGTAACCTTCTAAGTAATAATAAATAAAAAAGAAATATATCACAATAACAAGGGGAAATAAGTATGTAGTTCTTTTGAAATATGTGGTAAAGAACTAATCATAGACTATCATCTAATCTGGTCACATGTTGTATTTTTCATCCTGAATAAAAGTAATTTTAACACAAGATGACTTTGATATTCCTCAGCTGTGTTCATTGATAGATGAGTTCTGAGCATACATTCATGAAAATAAAATACAAAAAAGCCTTATACTGATAAATCTGCATGTTTTCCTCTACTTTCTGTCATACACACTACTGCATTGTTCTTGTTCTCATTGTCTCATTCTTTCCCGTGTCCCTCTTTTCTCTCTTCTTTATATAATTCTCAATTTCCTTTACAAATGGAAGCTTATGGATAGGGAAGAAATAATGTCGCTGTTAAGAACGTGTACGTGAAGCCTATTGGGCTTTTGTTTTAATAACCTAGGTGCTGTTGGTATTTACTTGATTACTCTTCCAAATCCACTTTTAGCCTCCTGCCCTTAAATAATGTGCTTTTTCTATGTGCACTGAATTTTAACCATTCTGGTACTAGCTTTAATCTCTTCCTAAAGCCATCCCATGGCAAATAGTGGTGAGAACTGTATTACTTGATTCTAAAAGTAAAAGCAATATATGAAATAGAAAAATCCCCAAACGTGTAATTTGTTAAAATAAAATGGATATAGTCTAATGAACATAAATTTTATACATCCTGTCTACCCCAAAGTAATAGTCCCATTAAATATTCCTAAGGAGACCGTTGTTGATTTTTAGTGACCTATTGAGTAAGTCTTGAAAATGGAAATAAGGACAGAAGAAAATGTTTTGTCTTTACACAAAGACTTCAGCTTATTACTTCTCTCTGCCTTTGAGATTATATGAGCATTTTTTTAAAAGGGTTTATTTATTTGAGAGAGAGCATATGGGGGAGGAGGGGTAGAGGGAGAGGGAGAAAGACTTTCAAGCAGACTCCACTGATCAGCGAGCCCAAAGCAGGGCTCGTTTTCCCTGAGAGCATGACCTGAGCCAAAACCAAGAGTCGGATGCTCAATCGACTGGGCCACCCAGGTGTCCCTCTACAAATACTTCTAAAGAATGTAGTTTGCTCTTGGATATCTCCCTGCCTACCCACTCCCATATTAACTGTTTCAGTTAACCAGCTTTTTCAGGGACTTTTCTGAGTTCATTAGTTGAAAATTTAATATAAATACAGTAAAACACCACTAACACCACACCACCCAGCACTATAGGCAGGATCCAAGAACTTCATTGCCATACAAAATCAGCTAGTGTTTTTGTGATGTGACATTAAATAAGTGATAGGAGTGAGCCCTTGATGGAGGCCAAGAGCCAATCTCAGTCATGCTGTCTACTCCCTGGGGTATGAGTTTTCTGTTGGGCATGATAATCAGTATGGCAACTATAAAACCTCAGCAATCAGCAGGTTTTTAGCTCATAGGATGTGAGGTTCAGCTGACCTCAGCAGGACTTTGCTGCTCACAGCTGGACTTGCCCATATGTCTTGGGTTGACTGGCTATTGAGTGGTGTGGTGTGGTGTGGCCAGACTGGATGATTGCAGCAATCTGTCTGGGTTCTTTAACTCACTAGTGGGCTAACTGGGTATGTTCTCATAGAGTGGCCCAAGCTGCAAATGGAGGGCTCTGCTGAGAAGTGACACACCACCACATCTCCTAAGTCCTGTTAGTCAAAGCAAATTGCAAAGTTAGGTTTGGGGACTAGATCCCACTTCTTTTATGAGAGCAACTGCAGAGTCACTGAGGGTGTGGCTACAGAGAGGGTTTCACTGTATGAACTTCGGTTCATCAGTGAACCAAAGGTTTCACTGTATGAACTTCGAGGTAGGTAAAGCAGGGGACTTAGGCCAAAATATCAAAGTGTCCATTTCCTTGGGCATTATGTACACTGTCTCAGTGGAATGAGAAGGGGGTGGACTTCGTATGAAGCATTCTTTTAAAACAAAGGTCGAGATAAGTCCCTCCTCCTCAGGCTACCAATCCAATTTCAAAAAGAGACACAAGTAGGAAAACTTGGCATGTCTGTGTCCAAAACTCTCTGAGTGGGAAGGGACCTCGGGGCTGATATTAAAATTAGAAAAAATAACACCAAAGAAAAAAAACCTAGATGAGAAATGAAATAGAAGCGATACTATTTTAACTGCTCACAAGGTTTGCTCAAAATGAATTGTTAAATTGGAAGAGCACACAATACATAGGAGATTCTTCACTTTGACCAAATGAGTAGGCACATGTGATACTGTGCCCCTGCCAAGCATTTGTTTAGAAACATGTAATTCATTTGCACTTTTTATAAAGTTAACCAACCTGGCACTAATCTCATTTTGAAGGCATTCCAATTGGTGACACAGTCTCATATTTTAGAATATTTGCAGTGTATGCTCTGCTTCAGATAGTCTTTTCCAGACAGCTTATTTTTTTTCGGTACTCTTTCGAATTTTGTATGTGAGTAATTAGGAAAAATTAATTGACAGTTTGCCCTCAGCCTAGCTCTGTCCTCTTCTAGAAAGCACAAATGTTGAATTTGTAATTAAATGAGATGAGTTCCCAGGCTGCCATAGGATATAATTACAATCAGTTCCTGATACTACTTTTTTAAGACTACTTTTCAAAAGTATTAAAATACTTATTTTTAAGTTTTTACTTCAATTATTTTTTTAATTTACATAAAATAAAATGACATTCTAAAACTATTGGAATTGAGGCATTCTAGTATAAATCTGACCGAAGTGAGCCTATCAAAATCTAGAACATTCTGATTATTCTACCCTGTGAATCTCATGAGCCATGTTTACTACCTGGCAAATTGTGGACAGCCACACATACCAGTGGAGATGTCTACGGGTACACTTCACTTTCAAAGGCTCACCCCTACCCACCCCACCCCCCACCACTGATCCTCCTGTATCCTGTTCTCTCAGTTCCACCCACACTATGCAGGTTTATATTGTCAGTGATGCCTAAAATATGGTGCTGCTTAGTATCAAACAAAATGCAGCCTTGATACTATCTCCCCAAAATGTCAATGATGAGTTAATAAAGTGAAAAGTGTAAAGAGGAGTCTTAGGATCAACCATGGATCAAAATTTTGCCTTGACTTGAAATGTGGCTATAACTGCATTAAAAACAAAAATATCCATGCGCCTAGGATGTGTGAGGAGGCGCTGCTCAAGTTGCCAGACAGAATTAGGAAATAAATCCCTGCCTTAGGGAGTTCCTAATCCGATGGTAAGCCCCATAGTAAGCAAGGAGTTACAATAATAGTAACAGAAGCTGGATAGGTCCCTATAAAAACATGTAGTGTACTCTGGACCCCACAGGATGCGTATCCAAATACAGAGATATAGCTCACAGGAAAACATGAAATTTACCACCACTTATAGAGATCCATATTAACTTCACTGGGATGTTCTCAATGTACATATTAGTGATGTTAGAGTCCTAAGAAGATACCACAATGACCACTAAAAATGCACTGGATATAGCAACATTTCCCCAATAAAAAGATTCCCTAGTTAAATAATTTGGGAAGCACTGCATGCTCTAACACCCTTTAAAGATTCACAGTGCACATGAACATATTACAAGTTTTTAGAAATCCTGAAGAAACCTGCCTATGTGTCACTCTGCATTTCTAAAGCACTTAACAACAGAACCCTTTTGCTGCTTGCCTATTAACATCCTCCAGTGTACACTTTGGATGCTGAATTGATGTGTAAGTTTTAATCTTGCAACTACATATGGGTGGTGATCCCATGAAATCTAGAGAAGTGGTAAGTGAATAGTAAAATAATCATATTAATTCAAGAAAGTAACCTCGGATGACAACCAACATATTCCTATCATTAAAGAGATATGCTAAAGCGTGGGTAAGAATTAAGACAGTTTGCCCTTAGCTTAGCTCTATCTTGGGCTCAGAAAACCTATTTCTAGAGGAAAATTATTTTTATTTCTAAAATCCATGTCTTCCTAGATGAGCTATGCACATGCTAAACCAGGTATGAATTATAAAAACAACAGGATTTAGGCATGGCTGGGGTATCCAAATACTGCTTCCTGAGATCCCACTTTTTATTTATTTTCTTAATTAATAATGGGAATTTCTGGAGTGCCTGAGTGGCTCAGTCAGTTAAGCCTCTGCCTTTGGCTCCGGTCATGATCCTGGAATCCTGGAATCAAGCCCCACATCAGGCTCCCTGCTCAGTGGGGAGTCTGCTTCTCTCTCTCCCTCTAACCCTTCCCCCTACTCATGCTCTTACCCTCTCTCTCTCTCTCTCAAATGAATAAATAAAAAATCTTTAAAAAAAGGGGGGTGGGGGAATTTCTGGTTCATGCTAAAACAGAATGTTATCCAATCACAATGTGGTTGTCCTGTAATAAGTAGAGTTATAAATACCATTTGTTTCCTCTCTTCCAATAGTTCCTTCCTTTTGAATTCCGGATCCTTTTGCATGCAGGTAAAAACTTTCATTCCCTCCACCCAGACCTATTCATAAGAGTTTTTTTTTTAATATATATATAACAAAACAAAGTGCTAGTTTGCTAGTTTGTCACAACCTATTTGAATTATTTTCCAACTCTATTTCTTTAGTGTATTGAGCACACAATGCTCTAAATTGTCACAAACTGTTTGAATTATTCTTTAAATCTGTTCATTTTATGTATTAAGTAAACATGTACTGATTATTAATTTTATTTCCCACATTTTATTCATAATAAGAAGAGGAGTCCTAAATAACGGTTATTAGAAACGTTCACTAGTTGTGAACAGATCCTTTTGAGATTAGGTATCAAGCATCAGAGCTCCTGGGTGTTATCTCCCATGGATAAATTGTTTAAGTGGAGTTCCTGAACCAGAACAGTTTAGAGTCAAACCCATGAACAGAGGGACTAAAGTATATACCACTGCAACTAGCCTAGCGTCAAAGATTAATGAGTTGACTAAGTCAATCTTAATTAGTTTTTGAAAGGATAAATGCAACTAGATGTTAGAGCATTAAACTGTGGTCCTTATATCACCTTCTTCAGAATCACTGGAAATCTGATTAGGCCCTTCGCAGACCTACTGAATGAAGCTTTCTAGACCATACTCAGGAATCTATTATACAGGCCTGCTGCTTCCTCAAATAACCTGTTGATAAGACCAAGTCAAGTAATTTTTTGTTTGTTTTGGTAAAAGTAGTAAGGGAGAAAAATACTACTTGACAGAATTCTCATAGTGTCTCTGAGGAGAAAGGTCTTGGTTAGGATTGCAGAACAGGGATAATATAATAGTTTAGGATTGGAAAGCATAACAAGGTGAACATTCTGAGGGAAGAATTTTGAAGAATGTAGGGGAATACAGTTGTTTGATGCTGCCTGCTGAAGAACTGAATAGTTTGATGTTCACATACTAAGTTTTTCAGGAAGTTTCTGGAACAAACAATGAAGTTTTAATAAAATCATAATGAGGAAGGCAGAGGAACACCAAAACTATGTTAGTGAAGACAATGGATTTCTAAATTCATGACCCTGTAGACAAAGCCAAGTGGACTTAGATATCATGGTTTTCATGTTTCTGAGAACATCAAGCCACAGCTTCACCGCAATTTGAGGTGTCATAATCAAGGGTCATGTTTCCAGTGTGGTCATTTCAACTGACATTGAGTGTCTGTTTTCTCGTTCTTTTTGCCGGATTTGTTGGATCATTAGATGGGATCACAGCTACACACAGTATGCAAACCTCTGGAGATCACAGATATGAACATTGCAACCCAGACAAATAGCAAGAAAAGGCTGGTAATCAGAGTTTGCATTCCAGTTTTCAGCCAGGAACCATGAGTACCCAAACAAAACTCACAGAGTGGGTACTATCACCCATCTGACAAGCCTACAGAATTGGATAAAGGAGTTACTAGCAAAAAATCTTTAAATTTGCAATTTCTTTGTTCGCATCCCGGGATTTGTTAGTTATGTTTTAGACACCAAAAAGGTCTACAGAGCTGTAGTCACAACATTCTTTCTCTAATATAGCACCTGTTCACTTTAGAGGTCGATATTACAGGGCAGCTCTATTTTGAACCATCTGTACTTATCCTTTTTTCTTCTTCTTCAGTTTTTCAGTCTTAAGATCTATCCCATCAACAAACAAAGCTAAAAGCTAAGTCTTGATTTTCTAAAGTAATTCCTAGCAGCTATTCAAGGATCTAGACAGGTTGCAAACAGATGCGAGACAGTCATAAGTGCCTCCTTCTTTAAGATAATGGAAGAAGAGTAGCAGGATTCAAAGCATTATAATGATGTATAGAAATATGTGAGGGAGAAAAGAATAGGATTTTGTAGGAGATAAGCCTACTTGCAGAGAGATGTTGTTTATTTTCAATGAGCAACAAAGAATCCCGCCCCCCAGAGGGATTTCCATTTGAAGGAGATGCTAAAAAAGGAAATTATAGAGCCTCCACTAGTTTAGCTGTTGTGCTAGTGCCCGAAGCAAGGGGAGTAGACTTTTGCCACCAGGTCAAGAGAGAAACTGTAGTACACTGTTGGGATCTGATGATTCACAAAAAGTTGGGTCAGAACACCCAGGCCTTGTTCAAATATCTCATATTATATATAATTAGACAAACATGTGATAATTAGGTAAGGCCCAGAGTGGGAGGTTTTTTTTTTTTTTTTTGGTTTTTTGTTTTTAGTTTTTTGTTTTTTGTTTTTTGTTTTTGTTTTTGTTTTTGTTTTTGTTTTTGTTTGAGTGGGAGGTTTTTGAAGAGTTAATTGTACCTCAAGAAAAGAATGTTTGTCCTTAGAATCCCGAAGGGGTTGGTTATCGAGGATTTGGTTGAGTCACACAGTGATGTGAAGTTTCAGAACAGCTAGGAACTGCAGTAGCCAGTGAGGTTCAAAAATCCTCTTCATCATCTCTCAGTTCCTGTGCTAGGAAGGTTCGGCAAGGCCAAGCCTGTTAAGAGAAAGAAATTTACCTCCTTGGGATAAACCTTGTTCTAGGTGATGAACTTTACTTTGACAAAATTATAAGTTTTCTTTCAAAATCTTATGCTGCCTCTGGGCTAAAACAGTAAGCAGAGGGATGGAATCAATCTTAGAGCTCACCGCATCTCAAGAACACAAAAAATGGTAGTCCACACACTGGATAAGAATAGAATCCCAAGGAAATTTAGATCATAGAATTGGCAGTTGAAAAACTTCTGAAAAATAGGAGGGAGATTTCATAGTACTTTTGGCCACAGCAGTCAGTTATATTGTGGATTTTTCTAGGAGAAGGCAACAATTATTGATTATTTTGACCTAAAGGGACACAAAACAAGCAGAACACAGATGTACTGGTGTACAGTGGATGCCTTCTAGGAGTCACCTAACAGGAAATAGTATTTAGGTTTGCTAACTACAGGGCATCAGGGAGTAACAATACTCATGGCCTGGACAAATATATATTCCATCTGGGTTATTAACAGTGATGCTACCAGTGTTAAAAGGAATGCTCCAAGGCGCTGAGTCTATTATTAGACTTTTTTTTTTAATTTTTTATTGGTGTTCAATTTACTAACATACAGAATAACCCCCAGTGCCCATCACCCATTCACTCCCACCCCCCGCCCTCCTCCCCTTCTACCACCCCTAGTTCGTTTCCCAGAGTTAGCAGTCTTTACGTTCTGTCTCCCTTTCTGATATTTCCCACACATTTCTTCTCCCTTCCCTTATATTCCCTTTCACTATTATTTATATTCCCCAAATGAATGAGAACATATAATGTTTGTCCTTCACCGACTGACTTACTTCACTCAGCATAATACCCTCCAGTTCCATCCACGTTGAAGCAAATGGTGGGTATTTGTCATTTCTAATAGCTGAGTAATATTCCATTGTATACATAAACCACATCTTCTTTATCCATTCATCTTTCGTTGGACACCGAGGCTCCTTCCACAGTTTGGCTATCGTGGCCATTGCTGCTATAAACATCGGGGTGCAGGTGTCCCGGCGTTTCACTGCATCTGTATCTTTGGGGTAAATCCCCAGCAGTGCAATTGCTGGGTCGTAGGGCAGGTCTATTTTTAACTCTTTGAGGAATCTCCACACAGTTTTCCAGAGTGGCTGCACCAGTTCACATTCCCACCAACAGTGTAAGAGGGTTCCCTTTTCTCCGCATCCCCTCCAACATTTGTTGTTTCCTGCCTTGTTAATTTGCCCCATTCTCACCGGTGTGAGGTGGTATCTCATTGTGGTTTTGATTTGTATTTCCCTGATGGCAAGTGATGCAGAGCATTTTCTCATGTGCATGTTGGCCATGTCTATGTCTTCCTCAGTGAGATTTCTGTTCATGTCTTTTGCCCATTTCATGATTGGATTGTTTGTTTCTTTGGTGTTGAGTTTAATAAGTTCTTTATAGATCTTGGAAACTAGCCCTTTATCTGACAGTCAACAAAACTCAAAGACAAGCTACAGAATGGGAGAAGATATTTGCAAATGACATATTATTAGACTTTTGGCTATCAGCTGCAGTCTATCTTTCAGTCTGGTTGAGAAACTATCATGTGAGTTTGAGTTGACATTTAGACAGGACAGTCTCAACCCTGATGGGCCCAGCCCCAGTAATGCTATCTATATGAGTAGAATATTTGCTCACAAGAAGTCGAGTATCTCCTTGAGATCTGCAATGTGGGCTTGATTTAGACACACAGACATTGGAAATCACTGTCCAAATTCGTTATGCCATTAGGATGAATGGGGGCCCTCAGGAATTTCAGAAAAGAACTATTAGCATATTTAGTCTGGCAATTCAATTTGCACAGTAAACTACTCTTTATGAAGTTAGCAGGTGTGCATGTTCATTAAGGAGGAAAACATGTTCCTTGGTTAGAGACCCCAGGGCGATGGTTATGGACTGGGACACAGGGCGTGTCTGAAGATATTAGAAGCAGACACCCACCACCTGAGTATTCGAATAGTTCTGTGTTCTGTTTTAATATAGTCTAATAGTTCACTCCAAAGGCAAGGTTGTATAACTGGTACAACCTCAGGTGGATATTGCAGCACCTGTATCAATAAAAAATTTGCAAGGTTTCCCTCTATTATTTAGAGAAATTTCTCCCTGTAAGTTTGAGGCTAACACAGTTCCCCCCCAGACCACCTCTACTGATTAGTTACTACATTTTGTTCCTGTAGATTCTTGGCTAACAAGATAATTCTTTATCCAATGCATTTTTGTTTAGTAACATTTTGTTTACGCTTTGTGTCTATACAAAAGATGATCTTGTCCCACATAGACGGATGGGATCATCTAGCTAATTTTTTGTTTTTGCTTTCCGTAAAACCACATATTCATCCTGAGTCTTTTTAAAAAATATTATTTATTCATGAGACACACACACACAGAGGCAGAGAGATAGACAGAGGGAGAAGCAGGGTCCTCGGAGGGAGCCTGATGTGGGACTTGATCCCCGGACCAGAATCATGCCTTGAGCTGAAGGCAGATGTTCAACCACTGAGCCACCCAGGTGGCCACCCACCTCATCCTGAGTCTTATTCTAGTTTTGTTCTTTTTCAAAATATTCGGCAAAGTATTAAAGATCTGGTAATGGGGCTATTAACCATTCTAGTTTTTCCTCTCATATTAAATTCCCTCTTTCTCATTTAAGACTATTAACAAAAAGTGAGGAGAAAGGCAGGGTCACATCTGCCTCAAGTCTACTTCTAAATTTTGCCTAAAAGTAGTACAGAGCCTGTTTCTGAAGTACCAGATAAACTCATCCTTGCTTTGCCTTTGAGACTGTATCATAGCCCAATCCATTCTCAATGGAAAATCTCTGGAGCTAGCCACCAGACAGCTGTGCCCTGTGCTTCCATCTTTTCTAAACCTCTCTAGATCCCTATGTAATTAGGACTCTTTTCAGCTGCTCTTGAGATCCTCCCAATCTGGTTTATTCTCCTAATTTTTTTGCATCTGAGTTCCCACTAATGCACCCATTAATTGTTGTAAACCTGGAAACCTTGGATTATTGGTTTCTGAAGCTCTCCTGCCTTCCTCTGCAAATTTCCTTCTATGTTATATAGGGTTTGGAAACTGTTTGACAATGGCTTTCAGCCCAGAGTGAGACCTGGACTTAAAACCAAGTGTAAGAGGTTTTTCCTGCTCTGCGTGTACTTTAATTTCAAGAGTTAATTGAGCTTTGGGGGTTTCTGACCAGCCAGGCAACAAGGGGAGAGTGCCAGAGGGAGAGATCCCATAGAGGAGAGATGTGTACTGTGGTGGAAAAGAAATAAAAGCGATTAAGTTCATCTTGTGATCTGAAGAAATCCAAGAGGGAGAGAACTTTACATTTTTCACATTTTCTTTTGCTTTGGTTGAAAATGTTCTTAAGAATATGATTTTGGATCGGAATTTCTTTGAGATATTTCCTTATATCAACCTAAGTTTGCAGATGGTATGTGTTTGCACTATGTTCCCTTTGTGTTTTTACAGGGCTTCTCCAATGAACGATTTTGATTATACCGAAAGTCCCCAAAGTACTGTAATTCTAGATTATCCTTGGTGAACGATGTCATTTAGAAAGTAAAACTCATGATTTGGAATTGGAGTGTAAAAATGTGGGGACTGGACACCCAGCCATAGGGTGTGTAGTTGTATGCGTGGAGGGAGAAAAACCCATGGGAACAGTCAGTCAAAGGGGGGCTTGTGTACCTCATAGTTTGACCCCTCAGCCTGAAACCCAGGCCATCTCTGATTAATCACAGAAGACAGGAAAGCTTGAAGGGATCTTTCACAGAACTGGACTCCCATAGACAAAGCAAATCAAGACTGAAGAAAGTTCTCTAGGTGTGAGAAGTGATCAGGATAATTTGTTCAAAGGTTAAGTTCTAACAAGAAAATTTCTAAACATCTCAGTCCAAAGGCCAGTTTGATGAAGGGATTTATTGGTATCTTTTTTCTATATACTTTCTCTTATAAATGTACAACCAAAGTGACAAAGACAGATAGAAATGAGGAGTTGTACTAAAGCAGTTTGCAACAAGAATAAAACTTTTTTTTGGTCAAATTTATGCAGATAATAAAGCATTTCTAAAGTGAGTTTCATTTTCCTGAAAGTTAAATCAGCATTTTGGAAGCTCACCACCAGAGTTTTTGATTAAATAGGTTTGGGGGTGGGGTTGGCGGTGGGGATGGAGGTGGGGATGGAGGTGGGGATGGAGGTGGGGATGGAGGTGGGGATGGAGGTGGGGTAGGGTTAAGAATTTATATTTCTAACAAATTCTCCTAGCAGAAGGCCAAAAACACTCAGAGTAGCAATCTCCTAGTCAAAAGCCTAGGGCTGCTACACTAAGGAAGTCTAAGTAGAATGTTGATGAGAACTCCAAGATCGTCAAATTCTGGCTCCCTATAACAAACAACAACCCACTAAAATAATCTATTGTGAATACAAAGCTGACTTTATTTTTATTTCTTTTGAATGAGAGCTCTCCTTGAAAAGTCCTAGATAGTCATGTATATGAAGTTCTGAAGCCTGGTTTATAGTGAATCGTTCAGTGCAGGTATTTGATTAGGCCTGAATAAATATCATGATATCATAGTTTAGGATTTGTGGACACAGCAAAGCAAAGATTTTAAGTCATAGGCTTTAAAGAACAATGAGGAGACAACAGATGTCTAATGCTATCTATTGAAGAGTTGAATGCTTTGATGTTCATTTAAATGGTGTTTTGGGAACCTCCTGGAGTAAGCAAATGGGGTTATTTGCAACATTTATCTTCCTGGGCAAGAAATTCCTGAAATAGTAAAACCATGTTGACAAAGAACTATAGTGGCATGCTGAAGTTATGTTAGTGAGGATAGCCTAATAGCAAAAGTACATAAGCAGTAAGCTGTACATGCATTGGTCTTGGAGATATATTTTTACACTTCATTTCAGTTATACCCCAAATTGACTGCATATGCAACTATCATATCATTGATAAAAATAGACTGCAAACTTAGCAATGTTGATATTAAAATCAACCAGTGATCATGTGATTAATAGAGCTGAAATAACACATCTTCATCTTCTACCTTCATCTTCTATATCATAAAAACATTTATTCAAGGTTACATTGTGATTTTTACATTTTGAACTTGAGGAAGCCTCATGACAAGGGTTAAGAAACAGGATAGGGAATTTATTTTGCCAGGGATGAGGCATGATGAGGTAGGGAACAAAAGGGATTGTCTGACTTTACCAACTCAAACTAGAAACACAATGCATACATTTGTTGACTTACTTTTGAATAAAAAGATTTTGGGTGAAGGGAGTGGGAACAGTGGCTTAATATATTTAAGAGAAAACCCAGAAATCTTTAATCAAATGAGAAAATGGTTGTCAAATTTATGAGGGAAAAAAAGCTATTATTGATAAACTCCAAAGCATCTTTGGAATAATATTAGATGATCCTTCTAAGTAATATAGTTCGTATATTTAGAGTTACTTTTTTTCAGATAGCACTTCTCAAGTGTTGTCCCTGGATCATCAGTATCAGCATCACCAGGGAACTTGTAAGAACTACAAATTCCTGAGTCCCACCTCAGATCTATTGATTCAAAACTCTGGGATTGAGTCCACCCATCTTGCTGGTTCTGATACAGGTTCAAATTTGAGAGCCACTCGTGTAGGGGGGAATCAAATTGCACTGAAACAGATCACCATGTTTCTTCTGGATGTTTTGGGGTCCAAAGATTACAGGCACTGAAGAAGCCAATCAGAAACTCAACTAAGGCTGGGAGAGTTTCTGTTTTTTTTTTTTTTTTTTTTTTTTTTTGAGAGTTTCTGTTTTTAAGAAAAATTATGACTCTCATAACATGAAAAATATAAAATGAACACATTTCAAAATTTTTATATAACTCATTACATCAAAAGATCTAGAAGTTGAACCCATGCAATGGAATATTTGAGACTGAAGCAAAAACAACAAGGTTATGACTTGGGATTTGCAAATGAGAATATGTGAGTCCACAAACTTTTTGAAGGAGGAAGTGTAGATAGGAGAAAGTAGATTTCCAATGCATTCAAGGAACTTATAGATCAAGAAAAGATATGAAAATTGTTGTGGAGGTCATTAGAAACTTTAAAAGTACATTTTATTGGAGGGTATATACCGATTGCAGGGGACTAATTGGAAAAGGGGATCATAGGAACTGACCCATATTAACTCGTTTAAGAAGTGTGAAAGGGAAGGAAAATGTAATATGAACCATAGATTAGCAGTGGAGACACAGGAAGTTCCTTTAAGATGTGATGTCCATTTCAGAGGGTTCTGGTCTGCAGGGCAGAGTGCCAAGATAGAGAAGAAGTTAAACCCAGAGCAAGAGAGAGTGCATCTGGAATCTTAATAGTCTCTTTCAGTCAATCTCCATAATTCATGAGGAGCCTGGAATTTAAGAAAGCTCTGTATCTGCTTACTTTACAGTTAACAAAGAAGGAAGCCTCTCTGAAACTTCACTTTGGGGACTCTGATCTTCTTTCGAATAGAGTTGACCTGTATTCATTCTATTAGTAACTGTCTAACTCTGTCTCTCTGTCTCTCTCTTTCATTCTCTCTCTCTCTCTCTCTCTCTCTCACACACACACACACACACACACACACTCAAAGGCAAAGGAGAGTTTGATTTAATTCTTTCATTGACAAAAAAACTCCACATAGAAGTTATAATGCTCATTTGCTGCAATCATTTCAAGGGGACTCCTATTTACCATTAAGTCTTGTGGAAAGCAGTAAGGAAAGATGGAGGTTTCTAATGCTGAGAAAGTAATTTTCTTCTAAAAATAGGAGTTTTCCTGTTGCCCACAACAAGCACTCTGTGATCCTTTGAACAGGAGTCTTTCCTACCTAGCTACCTTTAAAAGTTAGTAAGTCTCCAAGCAGTACAGGACTTACATATTTGACCATCTCTTGCTCCAAGGTCACCATTTTCTTTGTGATTAACAAGAACTCGCTGTTTTCTTCAGTGAATCATGGGATAATTCCTTTGACAACATAATTTCTGAAAAAACTGAGAAAGAACATGTGCTATTATTATTATTAAACTCTTTTAAATACCTTTAATCATGGTGAATATTTAATAAGCACAGAACTTCATGGCTTCATGCTTTCATATGGGGCTTCCCCAATGTAAAACTGGTCACTAAATCTGGTCACTTTTTAATTGTCAGTGGGCCTTGGGAAGATACATCACCTCTAAGCATATCAATCCAGTCTTCCCTGACATTTCACTTGAAATTAAAAGAGCAAACTCTGCCTTTATTGTCTATGTTGTCAGACACTCATGATAGAGTCCTGACACACATTGCTCTGGCCCTCATAAAATCCTAAGGGTGGGTAATTTGGTCCCATCTTATAGGCAAGAGAACCTGTTCATCATGGCTCCTTCTCAGGTAACAGGAGGGCCTGCGCCTTGAGCCTAAACATGCCTCTTGGTCCAAAGTTGTGTTCTCACCTCAGAAGTCGGCCTCTCAAAAAAGTAAGATTGCCACAGATAATTCAGCATCAATCACGGTAAAACTTCAAGGAGGCAAGGACACTGTGACATAAGGTATGGAAATGCCAATCGCTCTCAGCAAAATTCCAAGTTTTTCTTTATGTTTATTACAAGATGGTGGCTCAGATAAGGCAGATTGGATATTTCAGGTGCCTTCCCCAACTCCCTCACACTGGAGACGTTTTGGACATGGAGTCTCCTTCTTTCCTTCTCTCCTCCCCCTACTACCAAGGCAAACATTTTAATGTGTCTGATGCTATCTTCTTATTTTTTATGTTCTTGAAAATGCTTGTTTTGGTTTCTGTGCAAATGTGTGCATGTTGGGCCTCACTGTGAGGCATAAATCCTGTGCTGGAAACATCGTAGAGCTAAGAATATGGACTCCAACCCAGCTCCATACCTCACCAGCCAGAGGTGGCTGGTGATAGCAAGACCAGCTATCCTCTGTGAGCCTGTTCCTCCATCTTGAAGTAAGTATAAGGCTACCTTACTGCCTTGCCTTTTTTTTTATGGTTCTAATGACCAAATGAGATAATGATTCTAAAGATATTTTTAAGCTATAAAACATGTTAAATCTATAAAGCATTTAAAGCTGTAAAACTCTTATGTATGATTTTATCTCAGAAATCACCTGTGTTATGAATAGTGGTAGCTGTTTTGACCAAAAGGGCCACTTTTTGAAGTTGTCCCATTTGGGAGAACTTTGATCCAAGGTATTATGGATTGATATGTGTTCCCCCAAAATACATTATGTTAAAGAACTAACTTGCAATGTGATTGTATTTGGGGATGGGGCTTATAAGGGGCTTATAAGGGGCTAAAGTTAAACGAGGTCCTAATTTGGTGGTCTTAATCTGGTGGTCCTGGTGCCTTTCTATAAGAGGAAGAAGAGACACCAAAGATCTCTCTCTCTCCCCCGACGCATGCATAGAGAAGCCATGTGAATACAGAGGGGGAGACAGCCATTTACAAGCAGGAAGAGAGGGCTTACTAGAAACAACCCTGATAGCACTTTGACCTCAGATTTTTGACCTCCAAAATTATGAGAAAAGTAATTTCTGTGGTTTGAGTTACCCTGTCTGTGATATTTTGTCATGCCAGTCTGAGCAGACTAATGGAGAGGCACTTCTCAGAAATGTATGGTTTGAATGCAAGAGAACACATTTAAATGTATGTTTCCTAACCCTTGGATATGTCTCAGACCCTGCAGTGACAACAGTTTCTCAATATGAAGTTAATTTGCATTTTACTTAACATAATATGTGATAGATGGCATTTTTAGGGCGGTGATGCTGGGTACAGTATACTTCATTGATGGTGCATGACTAGGCAGGGCTCCACAAGCCCCTCCCCTTGTTCAGGGGGTCTGGGATGGAAACTGTGGAGGTTGAGAGATTCTCAGGGTGTTGGGGGATGAGTTGGGATACATACTCTCCAGAACTGAGGGCCTGTCTCTTCCTCTTGCTTCTTCTTCCACCAGTCACTAGGGCTGGTGATCTAGGTTGCTCTTACTCCTTGGAGGCCATGTAGACCATATGGTCCACCACTTGGTTGCAGTAGCCAAATTCATTGTTATACCAGAAAATGTGCTTGACAAAGTAGTCATTGAGAGATGGCAATCAACAGATGGCACTTTTGAAAGGGAGCCACAAAATCATCCAGCACTGTTTCAAATGAGAGCAGAGTGGTAAAGCACGCATAAGGGAGGTCATGCTTAAGACCTGGTGACCCAACAACAGTTCCTCCAAGGTTGTGTCTCAATATAAAAACACAAAATTCTAGAAAATCCATTTGTTGCTAACACCTAGAACAGGAAAACATAAGACCTGAGAAAAGTCTGGTTAGGTAACAGATAACTAACTTTAATTAACTAACTTCCATGCCCCCACTCCCCACTTTGGTGCCTCATTTTTCTATCCTTTCTTTAGCAATAGGAAACACAAATGCCATTTCTGAGATGGTCAATATAACTGACAGACATCTAACATCAGAATTTCCCTTTAGAAGAGAACTGTTTCCATATTTGGAAAAATACCCTGGCAGAGCTTGGGGATAATGTAGTGATGTTTCATGGTCTACTGGAAGAAATACAACTGTTCTATACAAGATGAAAGGAGAAATGTGCTTTTTATTCTGGAAAAGGGGTTGGAAGGAAGGAGACAGAAAAATGTCATTGGGGTCAAGGAGGATTTGCTGAAGACTGCCTATTGTGGGATAGGACCCTTCCCTGAGTCCCTACACCTCCAGTAAAGTTAACATCCTCACACATGGTGTGACATGAAGACATCTATTATGGACTTAGGTGAAGGTGAGGCGTTTGCCTTGGCAGTGACATAAGTGGCTCCCCTAGATACAAGGTGGAGGCAGAAGGCAGCATAAACATCAAGAATTGGGAGAAATCCTGTATGGGCTCTAGGTTCTTACAGGCCTTAAGATTAAGTATGTGAGTTAAACTGACCTACAAAAACTAAGGTAGACATTCAAACCACATGAATTGAAGGAGAGAACCAGGGATGCCTGGGTGGCTCAGCAGTTTAGCGCCTGCCTTTGGCCCAGGGCATGATCCTGGAGACCTGGGATTGAGTCCCATGACAGGCTCCCAGTATGGAGCCTGCTTCTCCCTCTGCCTATGTCTCTGCCCTCTCTCTCTCTCTCTCTCTCTGTCTCTCTCTGTCTCTCATGAATAAATTTAAAAATGATAATAATAAATAAAATATTAAAAAAAAGAAAGAGAGGCAAGTTGCCCCACATTTCTTAAACATCCAACTGGAGTTTGGAGGTATGTGCCTACCAAAATATCGTCACTGCAACCTAATCCCCCTCTCTCGTCCTCAGCTTCATGCTTCCTCCTGGTTGGCTTTCCCAGGAAGCTTGAGACCGCAGTGGCAGACTGAAGAACAAGAGTCAGGTCAGGTTGCAGGGAGGACCATCAGTTGGCCAGTCAACGTACCTTGAAAGAGCTGGCTGGCTTGTAGGTCCTGAGCTTAGTGCATCTGCCATTCTGCTCCATGGCTACAGCAAGCATGGAATCCTATAACTTTTTCTGACACACAGGGAGCAGATTGGACACAGATGTGAGTCTGAGATGGCACATCATTTTCCTAGATATTTCTACCCTCCTTCATCTTTTAATTGCAGCAATTTCCTGAGGCTTGTCCTCAGTTTCTTCCTCTGTATAGCATCTTAAATGGTTGCATCATTTTAAACTTTGGAAAAATAGAAACAGAAAGGCCTAAGGTATGTAGGACTGGCAGTTTTGCAATGAACTACCTACCAGGATAAGAGGCACCTCTCTGACTCCTGACGGTTAAGGGGCCAATTTCATTTTTTGTGCCTTCTCTTGGTGAATAGCGCTAACCAGCTTTTAATCTCTAAAACAGAGGAGAGAGTGGCAAACAGTGTCTCTGGTCAGATGCCTCTCCTTGGCCTCTGAGGCTCTCTCTGCAAGCAAAAGAGTGGTTCTGACCTCTTTCTAACAGTAATTACAGTCCCTATTAATTTTTCATAAAAAGATAGATCAGGGAAAAAATGAAAACTTGATGGAGCAAGACATGAGGTTGAACAAGAATATCACTTCCCCTCCCCTGCTCCACATTTTTATTCACTGTAATGAACACATTCCCTTGGAGGCAGAAACCCAAGGCACGTTGTGACAGAAACGGATATCAAGCAATTCAGGTTCATTGCCATAGAAGTGTTATGATTCAGTTTCAGTAGACAAGAGGTACTCAGGGAGTCTTCTTGTCTCATACACTCTCATACATTCTCATCTCCACTCTTCACTAAATATACTTAATCAGAAATTAGAATTTACATTATGGGAATAAGGATGTTCTTTCTCCCCCTCTAGGGCCATCATGTGGGTGGAACAGCCTTATCATGGTGTCCACTCACAGCAGGATAGAGGGGTTGCAGGAGACAGAATGCTTCCCTGGAAGAGAGTTGATACATTCAGGTTTTATCCTTCCAGCCAGCACATGCACTGGGGATACAGTAGAAACCCCTAGAGATGTTAATGTGGAGGTAACTGGAAAGAAACTGGCTTTTCTAATGAAGTTGTTGGTTATTTGGAAAGCCCAATTTCTGGGTGATGGGCATTAAAAGGGGTATACAATGAGATGAGCACTGGGTATTATACTATATGTTAGGAAATTGAATTTAAATTTAAAAAAATAATAAAGAAAGCCCAGTTTCATGGTAAATGTGTCACTAGGCTTTCAAACATTTCATGATGGCAGAAAGCAGAATGGGTGTATGACTGGAAGCTGTATGTGACTCACAGTTTTAATGGTAAGGATGGGGGAGTGGAGGACACCAAAATGTTGGGTGAGATAGACATGGAGAAAGAAAAGAGACTAGAGGAAGCCTACAGATGGCCTGCCTGCCCTTGAGCCCTGCTCACTGAAACTTTGCAATGCATCTCCTCGTCCCTACCACCTGAGATGGATACGACAGAGATTTCCTGGTTATGTCAAAGCCCAATTATGCCAGGGTATAAACACTTCACTGTAAACCCAAGAGGAAAAATACAACATTGCAAATATGGATGAAACAACATTAAGTGTTTGGAAATTGGAAAATAATTGATAAAAACATCTCTTCCTTTTCTGCTCTCATATATGACTAATTACCTGTTTCCCAGATACAAATGACACGAGACAGCCCCAGGAGTCTCATTGTGTGATTGACAGTGACAGTTTTGGAAATGTTCACTCTGGTTGGCCAACAGCAAATACCCATTGCTTTCCTAAAACTCACAGAGTTTAAGGTCAGCCTGCTGTGTTCATGGGAATCCTTGGTAGATATCCCTGCATGTTAGCTGACACAGAAGACAGAGATTTTCAAGCAAACAGACATGTGGTTAAACATGGCTCATCTGCTTTGATAAATATTCACAAGAACAGCACTATCCAGTGTGTGGAGCTAATACCTGCTTGACTCGAACTGTGGGAGTCCTCAGAGTCTGACACTTTTAATGGAGTTCAGCATCCTGATCAGTCAGAGAATGAGCCCATGACTTTTCAACAGGGATGGAAATCCAGCAAGCCTGTCAGTGGTTATTGTTAAAAATATGAGTTTAAAATGGCCCATGTATTTCTGAGCCAAGAGGCCAACTCCACTTTGGAAGCATCACGCAGGCTGAGCACATGGGGAAGAGTGCAGACCATGAGGAATTCTTGGAGCTGAGCCTGGGTTCTCATGTACCAAATGGGCATGAATTTCCTAAATGTTGCAGAGAAGGATTCCATGGAGGATTTTTTTCCAGTGGTGCAACAAACCCTTTCCTTCCCTGTAATGAGCTGGATTGTGTCCCCTGAAATTCATTGTTTGAAACTCTAATCCCCAGGACCTCAAAATGTGGCTGAACTTGGAGACTGGATTTTTAAAGAAGTGAGCAAGATAAAATGATGCTGTTGGGGTAGGTCCTAATCCAATGTGATTGGTATCCTTCTAGGAAGAGGAAATGTGGGCACATAAAGAGACACCAGGTGTGGGCATGCTGAGAGAAGGGTGTGTGAGGCCACATGGAGAAGGCAGCCATCTGCAAGCCAAGGAGAGAGGCCTCTGAAGGAACCCAACCTGCAGGCATCTTGATTTTGGACATCCAGCCTCCAGAACTATAAGAAAGTAAGTTTGGGGTGGTTAAGCCACCCAGTGTGTGATGTTTCTTTATGGCCACCCTAGCGAACTAAGACATTCTCTTTATCAGGACTTTTGTTTCCTTCCCCTTCTCTGTTCTTCCATTTGAAAACTCAATCTAAAGAAAAACATCACAAATTCATTTGCATAAAGATGCCTGGAAATGTCCCTTATCTCGGGGCTGTCATATCATTGGAATGTAACATAATCCCTACCGGGATCCTGGGATGGAAGATCTAAGTGAATGGCTGGGCACTAGGAGGGATATGGGCAGACAAGGGTCCTCTCCGAGTGTTCCATTGACATCAACCCTCTCACTCTTTTTCATTTCCTGGAGCCTCAGGCCAATGGTCAAGATATGGACCAGAAGCTGACTTGTGTTTCCTGCTGCAATGGGAACCAGGCCTGAAATATCAGGACTTCTGTTTAAAATCTTCCCCTATCATAGGAAAACGCCAATGGCTCACCAGATTTCTCCAACATCTTCATTGTAAGAAATCTTCAACTGAAAGGAAGGGGAAACTCAAAACTCCAAGTACAGTTTCTACATGGTAATAGGAACTCAACTCAAACACGTTTAAATGTAGAAGACTTCTCATTTTGACTAATGGCAGGGCAAGGAGTCAGATTGGCTTTAGGTTGATTTAATGGCTCAGGTCTATCTCCAAAGACCCTGTTTGTCTTTTTTGTCTCTGCTTTCCTCAGCGTCCACTTCCTTCTTGGACACGCCAGCAACCAGAAGCAAAGGAGACTACATCTTCCTGTAGCCTTTTCTTGGGATAAGAACACTTCCCAGGAGCCTCCTGGAGGATTTCTCTCCATTTCTCAGGTTTCTCCAAATACGGAAGGCCACAGGTGGGAATAGATATCCAGTAGTGACTCCTGCATTACACCCAAAGTAATTATCAGATTTGAGAGGCTAGCACAACAATGAACGCGTAGGAAAATGTGTACTGGTTTAGGCCATTTGATGGTCCAGAGCTAACTGACAGCCTCCTCCATCAACAGAGCTGCAATCAGATCAATGGCATGAGGAGAGACTAGACTAAGGGACACCAGACAACTGTGCCCGAAGATTCAAGGCACCTCCAGGCCAACCTAACTTATTTACCCCTATGACTGTACTACTCTTTTGCTTCTGCTTATCTTCGTGTATTTTATTTTTATGTCTTTCCTTATCTACCCACTGCCTATTTGCTCTTAGTGCCCTATCCGAATCCCATACAGAGACAGGCTGTGTGGTCTGCCTGGCAGCACCTTTTGTTCTTGACCTCATAGTGGACCTGCCTAGCCTATGACCAGGTTGCCCTGAAGTGGAGGTCTAGCTCTGGTCCCATCAACGACTACTTCTTCCCTTCAGAAAGAATCTGGGGACAGAGCAGGAATTTCGGTATATTCGATATGGTTACCAACCTCTCTCTTACAGACTCCAAGAGCAAATATATATTTAAATTTTCTTAAATATGTCAACACCAAAAGAGAAAATTATGTTATAGTCCAAATCAAAATTAAATAAAAGCCTAATGTCATTATCTTCTTAACTAACATAGCATATTTTCTTTAGCGTAGAAAAAGAGAGAAACAGAAAAGATCAGGGACTATAATTATTTATGTTTATATTTTACTTGTTAAACCTAAATTAGAGTTTTGGGTACTGCAATATTAAGCCATATTGGAGTATATAAGGATGTTAAACAAGTCCCCAAGTCCTTTATTTTCATGTTATATAAGTGTTCATCTCTCAAATGCCATCATGGAGCATAGAAGAAGGGAATAATGATGTATGAACTTAAAAATGAATTTAAAAAATCCTGATCCACATATTGTTCCTATAAAACACTCAGCCACCACCCAGGAGAGCTTACATACTGTCCGGAGCCAAGACTATGAGAGGCAACTTCTGTGTGTGTGTGTGTGTGTGTGTGTGTGTGTGTGTCTGTGTCTCTCTCTCTTTCTTTGTCTCTTTTTCCCTCCTTCTCTCCTGGAAACATCCAAAGAGAAAAGAGGAACTAGGGACATACCTCCATCATTACTTCTACATCTGTCGTTTCTAAGATATTTACTAAGAGTCTGCTACTGTTCTGAGCTACCCAAGTATCCACTTTGGCAAGATCTCATAACTGGACAGAATAAATAGATGAAGGAAATGCCTGCAGAGAAATCTGCATAGATGAGAATGGGGCAAGAGGAGAAAAATAGTCTGTGGGAACTCGGGAGCAGGTGTGCGGGGAAGAAGCAGTAGGAAATTTTCAAAGGGAAGAATTTTATTAAACTCAGCACATTTTATTGTTTTATGACTTGCTCTGATTGTTTCATGTCTCTTCTCTTCTGGCTGGCTTATTAACAGAGACAAGCCTTACACATGAATACCATGTAATAGTAATACTCTGAACACATAACAATCAAGGAATCCTTGTCAAGTTCACCAACCAAGGAATGGCTGTGAACTGCCATAATCCAAATTATAAGGACAATTGCTATAATAATCAGTTCAATCATGATTGTTAAAAGTTATTGTTGTGGCAAAAAGCTAATGCTTAATTTGATGTTAAGGGATCAGTCCAAAATGGATTATAATGAAGGTTGAATAGTACTGAAGCTGAGTGAGTAAAGGAGAGTTAAAGATGTGGGTCCATGTGTGTGAACTCAAGTGGACAAAGTTAATAGAAAGTTAAGATAAAGTGAAACACAATGGGAAAATGACAGTTATATCATAATGTCCCTGGAGTTGAAGCAGAAATGAAACAGGACCAATAAAGTGGGAGCTGGTATGATCTGATAAGCATACTCTGTTAAGATCACCGATGCTAAGGAGAGTCTGAAGCAAGAGAGATTAGAAATAAGAAGACACTATGATAACACATGAAAATAATTTAGAACTGTGCTTTCTATATGCTAAGAACTTAGTAAATATCAATATTGCACAAAATTGTATCTCAGTTAATTGTTAAATTTTCAGACTTCTGCGTGGGTAGCTATTTTTTTTTTCCTGTTCGCTACTGCACAAATCCATGTAATACTGGAATAGACAGATGTGTGACTTTCTTCTATGCCTGCAAACATGCCTGACACAGTCATTGTGGATGCCCAGAGAAGCCTTAATAAAAGGTTTTCTTTTTTCTGTTTTAATTCTAACAAAGGCATATATATATATATATATATATATATATATATATATATGCCATATATATATATTAATTTCTGTTTTTCAGTGGTAGAGAAAAACCATACCTGACTGAAATATTAAAGTCATCTTGCCATTTTTTAGTAATGTTCATTTGGTTATGTTGACCAGCAAGTGCTTTCTTATCCCTGTTTGTTCACTAGCAGCAGTGACTGGGCTAATTGCTAGTCTAGTAGATGTTTCACTTTTTAACACTTTCATGCTCACCTATGAATACATTACATATGCAGAAAGACTGGCATGAACTTGGATTTTCATTTAAAAAAATAAGAAAATGAAATTTCCTCAGGGTATCACATCAAATAGAGTAAAGCTGCCATCTGCTTCTCCCTGATTATCGCTGGCCATTCTGAATGAATTATGGTACCTATTAACTACCTGTGTTTCTTTCTCTCTTGCTTTTCCTATATAAAAGTCAAAGAGATTTATTTGGAAATTAGAATGCTGTATCTGTTCATAAATGTTTTCCTTTGCCTTTTTCTTTCACATTTTTCCATATAAATAGTATTATTTTAAGAAAAGTCCAAAGAGACTTTTGAAATATTTTTAAAAACATGAGAGTAATACATTTGTAATTAGAGGTTCAAATCTTAACTAACCAAGTAATCTTTATCTTGATGTCCACTTTAAGATTGAGCACAGAGAGGCATACAGTTTACTTTGAAAGCCTTCACTGAAATAATACTAGAGTTTTAAACCCCCCAAACATGAAAAGAATGAAAAAGAAGCTAACAGTAGTTT
This sequence comes from Canis lupus dingo, assembly GCF_003254725.2. Lineage (NCBI taxonomy): Eukaryota > Metazoa > Chordata > Mammalia > Carnivora > Canidae > Canis > Canis lupus. Next base: position 36,236,632 of record NC_064243.1, read on the forward strand.
AAAATTGCAGCAAATATATGGTGTCTTAGTCACAGTTCTTCAGAGAAACAGAACCAATAGAATATTTTTGTACATATTAAAATATTTATTTTAAGGAATTGGCTCATATAATTGTGGGGTCTGGCAAGTTTGAAATCTGTAGGGAAAACCAGAAGGCTAGAAATTAGGCGGGAGCTGATGCTGTTGTCTTGAGGCAGAATTTCTTCCTTGGGAAACCTCAGTTTTTCTTTTAAGGCTTAGTGGTTGGGTGAAGTCCACCCACATTATAGAGGGTAATCTCATTTATTTAAGGTCAACTGATTGTAGATGTTAACTGCACCTACAAAATACTTTCTCAGGATCACCTGGATCAGTGTTTGATTAAATAATTGGGCATTGTAAGCCTAGTCAAATTGACCAATAAAACTAACTGGGGACTGATGAAACAGGGAGAAGAGATTTGTAAACAGAAATGACTACAGAGGAGCTAATCATTCTCCTTCTAGTTAGGAAACACACACACAGACACACACACATACACATACACATACATGCACCTGCTCTTGTGCCTAAGAACAAAACACTTAGAAGACAGGTCCTTAATGATCTCCAATGATCTGCACCTTTCAGTATTCATATCTTTGTAGAATTCCTTCCCCCTGAATGTGGCAGGACCTATGTAGTTTCTAACTACCTGACTATGACAAAGTCTGCAGGATGTCACTGCTGTGGTTGTGTTACATCATATAAATTTCTGTTTTCCAAGACTCACGCCAGAGGTTCTTTTTGTGAGTTTTATAAAGTAAGCAATCGTGTTGAGGAAACCTGTGTAGAAAGAAATTAGAGGCCACCTCTTGCAGCTGAAGGTGACCTCCAAATGAATTCTTTCAAGAACCTAAGTGTTCTTGGAAGTGAATTCTTCCCCAGTTGAACCACTAGATGAGAATTGTCTTTATTCATAGATGTCATGATCTTTTGTAAGGAAAACATGAAATCTACAAAAAAAGCTACTAGAAATAAAAAAGTGAGTTTAGCAAGGTTGCAGGATATGAGATCAATTTACAGAAATCAACCGTATTTCTAAACAAATAACAATTGGAAATTGAAATTTAAGAAACAATACCATTCAACATGGCATAACAAATATAAAATGCTTAGAGATCAAATTAACAGATATTGTGTAAGATCTGTGCATGTAAAACTATAAAGCTTTACTGAGAGAAATTAAAGAAGCTTAAAAACACACTCTGTCAAATAAATAAATAAATAGATGTCTTTGAAAAAAGAAATTAAGGAAGCTTTATACCTATTAAGATATATATAGTATGATCATGAATCAGAAGATTCATTTTTCCAGATGTCCACTGTCCTTAAATTAATCTGTATTTTCAAAGTAACTTTAATCAAGATCAACTTAGATTCTCTGTAGATTTGATACGTTTATTCTAAAATTAATGTGGAAATCAATGCAAGATATCTAGAATAGTCCAAGTAACATTGGAAAGGAAAATAGAGGACTTATTTTTTATTCCAAATGTTATTATGAATCTATAATAATCAAGACAGTGTGATATTGCATAGTGATAGATCAATAGATCAAAAGAACTGAATAGAATCCAGAAATAGATTCATACATATGTGGTCAATTGAAAATTCAAAGGAGAAAAGATAGGCTTTCAACAACTAGTGCTGGGACAATTGGATATGTATATTGAAAAAAGAAATAAACCTGAAACTATATAACAAAGTGAACACATAATGAAATAGAGTTGTGAATGTAAAACCTCTAGAAGGAAGATACAAGAAATATTTGACATTGAGTTAGACAATGATGTTTTAGACATCACTAGTAACACAATCTACAAAAGAATATATTGCTAATTTAACCTTTATCAAGATGAAGACTCTCTGCTCTTATAAACTCACTGTTAAGGGGCTAAAAAGACTTGCCACAGAATAGAACTATTTGCAAAATACATTTTTGATAAATTACTTATATGTAACATTTGTGAGTTTCAAAAGATTTGAAATAGCACTTCGCAAAAAAAAAAAAAAAAAAAAAAGTGTATGTATAGAGAGCTAGTCCAAGAGGCTTAATACTGTTAATCATTAGGACAATGCAAATTGAAACCACAATGAGATACCACTACGAAGCTATCAAATGACTAAAATTAAAGACTGACTGTACCAAGTGTTCCTACAGGTAGGGAGCAGCTGAAACTCTTATACACTATTGAGAATATAAAATGATACAACCATTTTGAAAAACAGTTTGGCAGGTTTTTTTTAGCATATTATATATATACACTTACCATATCACCCAGCCATTTCAATCCTAGTACTTATCCAAGAGAAATGAAAGCATATATACTCACACAAAAAACTGTACAAGAACTTTAGCAGCTTTATTTGTAATAGGCCCATATAAGTTTCCTAGGGTTGCCACAACAAATTATTACAAACTTGATGGTTAAAACAACAGAAATGCATTGTCTCATGGTTCTGGAGGCCACACATCTGAAATCAAGATGGCAGCAGGGCCATACTCCCTCTTAAAGCTCTAGGGGAGGGTCCTTTCTTACCTCTTCCAGGTTGTCATGGTTCCTGGAATTCCTTGGCTTGTGACTGCTTAGCTTGGTTCTCTGCTTCTGTCTTCACATGGCTTCTTCACTGTACTTCTATATATCCTCAAATATTTCTTCTTTTTTCTTATAAAGACACTGGTCATTGGATTTAGGATGCACTCTCAATGAAGGAGTACGTTCTCAAGTCCTTAGCTTAATTACCTCTGCAAAGACCCTATTTCCAAATAAGGTCACCTTCACATTTACTGGGGATGAAGACCTCGGCATATCTTTTTGGGTGACACAATTTACTTCACTTATATCCCTAAACTAGAAACAATCCAAACTTCCATCAATATGGAATGCATATACAAATCACAGGACATTTTTACAATGGAATACCACTTCATAATAAAAAGGAATGAACTATTGATACATGCCATATGTGGATGAATTTCAATATAATTATGTGACTGACAGAAGTCAGAAGAGAAGGCATGCTGTATGATCCAGCTTTTTTAAAATTTAGAAATTAGAAACTAATTTATAGTAACAGAAAGCTGATTATTTCTCACCCATGGAGAGGGATGGGGTGGAGGAGTAGGAAGAGATGAGGCAGGAAGTTACAAAGGGACACAAAGAAAACGTTTTGGAGGAAAATCATATGTTCATTATCTTGATTATAGTGATGGTTTCACAGCATATATTTGTGCCAAAACTTAGCAAATTAGGGGTATGGTTAATATTTGCTCTGTCTTGGGATCCTTGGGTGGCTCACCGGTTTAGCGCCTGCTTTTGCCTCAGGGCATGATCCTGGAGTCCTGGGATCGAGTCCCACATCCCTTCCTGGAACCTGCTTCTCCCTCTGCTTGTGTCTCTGCCTCTCTCTCTTTGTGTCTCTCATGAATAATAAATAAATAAATAAATAAATAAATAAATAAATAAATAAATAAATAAAATCTTTTTAAAAATATATTTACTCTGCCTCTGAATGCTTCCTTTGCTTAAATTCCCCATTCCCTACTCCATGTGATTCTGATAAGCCTGACTATCAAACGAGTACCCAACTTCTCTACCAGGTAAGGTTAAACAGAGACCTTTGCAGAGACTGATGTGTAGGCTGGAACAAAGAAACCTCGGGTATGGACCATGAATGCCTGGAGCAGCTGCAGCTTGGAAGGTCACCTCTGCTACATGGAGAGAGAGTCTTGGTTTAAATAAAGTCTGCAGAAGAAAACAGGGAAAGGGAAAATAAACTCTGATGACATTGTTTCAATCCCTAAATCCAACCATTCCTGAAGCCGGCGATAATCTTGGATTTCCCAAATAAGTGAACTAAATGATGCCCTTTCAGGCTTAAGATAGTCTAAGTTTCTATTACCACAACTGAAAAGATGAATGACTCGCAAAATGCTGAATCCAAATTTGTGTCACAGCTTAGAGCCTAAACTCAAAGCAGCGGTGCTACCCCACCTCGGTGAGTGTCTTAGTGTGCAAGAATCAATCCAGTGGAAATGTTGCCTCGGAGGGAAATGTACAATTAAATGAAGTACAATCCAGATGTATAGGGAGTGACAGTAGTATTTTCTCTATAATAGAGGAAGATATAGACGTCAAATAATTTAGAAATAATTCAGAAATCTGCTAGAAGAATGGAGTTGTATGTCTTTTGAAGACAACAGAACATAGGGCAGAATTATTCAGAGTGAGAGTGGGTACTGTCAAGCTAACCTAATTTCTTTCTCAGAATAAAATGCCTGCCAGGTAGATGAATGGCAAGTTTTGCTATAACAGAGCACTAGGCTCCAGACAGCCCAACCTCAGTGTTTGACCTTGGGAGAGCAGCATCTTCCCTTGGGCCCTCAAACACTGCATCTGTAAAATGAGGTCATCTCAACATTTCCATTCTTCAATTCCATAATTTCATTTTATTTTTTAAAAAGGGAGGGGGATATCTGGCTGATGGGTTGGAGGGGTGGGTTCTAGAAAGCTTTCTTTGGAGGGACCTTACCAAGGCCCTTGAGGGCTAAATATTCCTCTGGAGCAGAGTCCCTCAGGCTCAGCACTACTGGCATTTGGGGCTGGATAATTCTCTGTGGTGGGGCTGTCCTGAGCATTGTAGGATGTCTAGTAGCACCTCTATTCCCTACCAATTTGATGCTACTAGCAACCAACTCCCCTGAGTTGTGACAACTGACAATGTCTCCAAACATAGACAAATGTCCCCTGGGGTCAAAAATCACTACCAGTTGAGAACCTTTTTAGGTTTTGCAATGAACTGGAATGCTCAATCTGGAGCTGCTTTCAGGAAGGTAATGAGGCAGGTAGTTTCAGCCCCGTGGTAAACAGGATCTGAATGGATCTTGAGGACTTAAAAGAATCAGACAGAGGCAAAGAGGCTGGTGCTCAACCAGATCCAGTAGAAACTGGGGACCTAGGAACCAAAGTGTGCTCCTATAAAATGGGAAAACAGGCTGGGGGTGAGAGTACAAGCAAGAACATTTGGATCTCAAGGGAAAAAAAAAACAATAGCATAAAACCAATGGCAAAAGGGCCATTTGTGACTTGGGGTGTGGAAGAAGTAATTTTAAATGAAAGTCTGGAAGAAAAGCATTCTCCTTTGATCCAAACTAGCTGCACTTGGTCATGAACTTGTGCTACCCAGGTTTCTGCCCCCCAGCCCTAGAGAACTGGGGGGGGGGGGTAATTGGAGAACTTATAAGGAAGGGCTGGTCAGCCTGTGGAAAGAGTGGCTGCCATTGTCCATTATGGATAGATTGCAAAATCCAGCCAGAGAAGTCAGGGTCCACTTTTGTGTGGGTTTCTGGTATTCCCCTCTCTATCCCACTGCTCCAGGGGAAAAAGTATTCTTTTCCTTCCATTTCTTCTTATTTTTATTTGTACTTTGCAAACTCTCTTTGATCTACTAAAACTTTGTTCCTTTCTCCTGTTCATTCTGCTCGCCCTAAAGGGCTGACTTACTGCTGTCATTGAGTTTCTGTAGAGACTTAAATTAGACCCTCTGTGTTTAATTTGCTCCACCCCTTTGTTTGGAGTCCTGCCTTTTGCTTGTTGAATGTCATGGGCAATTTAGTTAAAGGATACTAGGCAGGTTGAGTAGGAACTATATTTGAATTCATGCGAAGATGACAAAGGAAGCAAAGGAAACAGTTGTTGAACCTGGTCCCTCTCTCCCTCCTTCTCTCTCTCTTTTCGAAAAGACATGATTAATCTTTATCTCAACAAAGAGAACCTATAAATGGTGGGAAAGATAAATAAGGACCAAATAGAAAATATGTCAGAACTGTGGGAAAGTAAGACACATAGGATTGTTTGTCTCTGAGGGATAAAGGCTCAGAGTCTTTATAAGTCAACAAAGCGACAGCACAGGATCAGAATTCCAGGTGTGGCTATTGGTATTAGGAGGCAGAAGGTGGTGCAAATTTATTCACCCAAAATTGAGACTTCAGGGAAACTATAATTTTTGTTCTCCTGTCTTACTGATCATTTTTACACCCACCACCCACTAGATAGTGGGAGAAATAGTATGTGTGTATGTGTGAGGGAAATAATTGATTTGTCCAATCCAATAATCTTAATATGATAAACATAGCATATTTTTCTGATTAGATAAATCATTCAGGCTCATTGAAGAAAATCCAAACTGTACATAAAACTAAGAAGAAAGTGAAAATCACTTGAAATTTTGTCACCCCTGAATATATTGGCAAGCATCCTTTCACTGATTCAATAATTAAAGCAGTCCTTCTGGGTTGAATGTTTGGTCTTTCATATCTCCTCCCCTCCCTTCCCTTTCCCAGGATAGCATCTGGTTGTGTGAAGAGGCTTCCTGTGACTTCCTGCCAGCAGAGCAAAGGGTTCTTATATTTGATTTCTCTGGTTTCTAGAGCACGGTTTGTTGCTACAGTCTCTCCTGTCATTCATAGTCGGAAGTTGGAGGCTGCTAGAAGTCATGGTTACATCTTTCTTGGCTTGGTCAGGGCTCTTTAATTGGTCTTCCCTCAGCTTCTGCTGAAACTATAGGCCTGCCAAGCTTCTGTTTGGCTCCCTTGTTCCTACCAAGACAGGCCTATGGCAGGCCCTTTCATGGTCAACTGAGGTATTTTCTGAGGCCACTTCAGGGAGGTAAGATGAATAAGTTCCAGGGTTGGAATACAGTATAGTGAGCCAGTTAATAATACTGTATTGTACTGCTTCAAATGTGCTGAGAGTAGATCATTAGTGTTCTTACCCCCAAAAAAGTGACAGATGTATTCATTTCATAAAGGATATGCATATCAAATCACTTACATGGTACACTTTAAGTATATATAATTTTGTGAATTGTAACTCAAGGTGGGGGAGGGGAGGATCTCTGCCACTTGTCCATGAGGTGAGGGCAGCCTCCAGATGATCTGTCCAGAATCCAAATGTGAACAAGTGCAAAATCCTGTGGGCTCACACCACTCCCCTTGGTTTATTTATTACTACATTCCACCTCTAGGTCAAAGCCTGGAACAGGGCCATTGGCTCTGTTTCACCACTGTCCATGCGCCATCCCACAGGGCTAGAAATGATGAGCCTCTCTCCCCTATCAGCCCTAACCTCCTCTACATGCTCCTCCTTGCTCAGCAGCTATTCTGGTGGACGAGATGAGAAGAGAGATGAGCTGGTTTACCAATAAGTGGGAATATAATGCCTGTTACAAGGCACAGAGACTGGATGTTCTTGAATCTGAGGATTGGCCCACTGGAGAAAGAATAAAAGGAAAGGGATTATGCTTCTCAGATGAGCCAGCTATTGCAGTTTTGTTGAAGATTGTGATTTCTCCCATTCTGGAAGTTTTAAAATTGGATGTCTCAGATCTATTAAATCTTCAATGTATTAAACTTCAGGTCTATTAAAATCCCCCTTCCTCCCAGACAAAGAAAGATGCTCCCACTTTGTTTGAAGACCCCATGGCCCTTAGATACTCTGGCTGTTTCTCAGTGACCCTGGGGGAGGAGCTGGAGTTGTACATGACTGAATACTGTGCACCTAACCCAGCTCCTGGCACATAGTTGGCTCTTTACAAACATCTGTTAAAGCGGAGAATGAAAGAAGAAATGATAGGTAAGTGCTGTTCTACAGAGCTAGACAACAGTTTATTTTGTTTGAAGACCAAGGAACAGAGACAATGCCCCTCCAAGGTCGCGGGTGAGTCTGTGAGTCTGTGTACACATTCCCATGGCTAGACACCAAGATATTAAAATCTGTCAACGTTTTCATGCTGTCCACCTAGCCGCCTGCTCCGCTTGGCACTGACATCTGTAAACAGGTCATTTGTATGCTTCTGTCACCTACATTCCTCTGAAGGAACATCCCTCAGGTTCACAGAAATTAGTTATCCCTCAGGCTGGACAGATGATGGATAGGTGGCTTTTCCACGAGCCACACTTGGTTTGGAAAATGCCAGATGCCTCCAGTGTTCCACCTATGCTGTTGGTGCACATGATTAGAGAGCCTGGGGCACACTCAGAGCAGGAGCACAAGAAGCAGACGTTTCTCCCCTAAGGGAGCCGTCTCAAGTGACCCAGGACTGCCCTTGCGCTGGGACCATCTGTGACGTCCTCTCCTCTCCCCAGCTCTCCTCCAAGAGAACCTTGACAGAGTTACAACCTTGGAGCAAGGAGGCTGCCAACCTCTTATCTCCATGGTTCCCCGGCGGGGTCTTTCTCTGTCTAATTGTTCCATTTACTCTTTCTGTCCTCTTTTAAAAGCCTGGCATTCAAAGCAGAAATCATTCTATTCTAGTATGTGTTGCAAGGGAGCAACAGAAACCTACCTGCATTTGGATGCCAAAATCTACTTTATTCCTCTGTTTAAATAAAAGCAGGACATTTGTTGGTATGTGTTCTTCTGATACCTCCCTCTCTTGTCTTGATTTATCAGAGCTCTCTGTGTCCACCATTCCATCGATTAAGATGAAAAAGACACTCACATTCCTAATGCCACTGGGCAAGCCTGGTCATAGCATTAGGTCACACTGGGACAGGAGATTGGCTCAGGGGATATGCTCATATCCCGACCCTTTTATTTTATTTTTAAAAAGATGTTATTTATTTATTCATGAGAGACACAGAGACACAGGCAGAGGGAGAAACAAGCTCCATGCAGGAAACCTAATGCGGGACTCGATCCTGGGTCTCCAGGATCACACCTTGGGCTGAAGGCGGTGCTAAACCGCTGAGCCACCCAGGCTGCCCATATCCCGACCCTTTTAATGTTCTAGGCCATTATGAGCATTTCATGAAACAATATCTGGATTTTGTCCTCCATTCTTATCTTTTGTGCCTTAGATAACTCCCCAGAAGGCAAACTTCAGTTTACTACTTTCAACTCTCTAAAGAGTATGGTATTTTATGTGCTGTGTAGTATATTATTGATAGAAGCACTAGCAAATGTTCTTTTTATTGTTTGTTGATAGAGAATCCACAATGCCAATGAGAAAGGCTCTCTTCTGGGTTCCTTACATTTCTTACAAATACATATTCCCCATAGCTTAAACATGTAGCTCATATTCTTGAACATGGGCTTGAAACTGTATTAGCTTGCTAGGGTACTCATAATGAATTGCCCCACCCTGCGGGGGGGTTAACCAACAGAAATTTATTTCTCACAGCCTGGAAGCTGTGAAATCCAAGACAAGCTGTCAGCAGGTTTGGTTCTTCTGAGGCCTCTCTGCTTGGCTTGCAGACAGCTACTGTCTCCTGGTGTTCTCGCATGGCCTTTCCTTCATAGGTGGGAATCCTTAGTGTCTCTGTGTGCCCAAATTTTCTCTTCTTATAAGTAATACTTATATATTATATGTATACATACATATATACATATATATATATGCATATATAAGTCAGATTGGATTAGGACCCAACCTGATGGCCTCGTTTTCATTTAATTACCTCTTTAAAGACTGATATTCAAAAACATTCATATTTTGAAGTATTAGCGGGTCAGGGTATCAATATATGCATTTGTGTGTGACACAATTCAGCCATTAGAAAACACCTGAATATTTTTCCTGAATATTCTTTTGTGACAGCCATTGTAATAAGCACTTATGCTCTTGTTTGAGCCTCACCATGATCCTGAGTGGTAATATTAATTGTCTACTGGGTCAGATCCTGTAAACCATTCCAACCTTCCATAGATTACCCACACAATTGTCTATGGAAATTTCCTGGCAGTCAACCTCCATTGTGAGCTATACCTCTTTATCCCTCTACAACTGCAGCCCCATCTTTCACCGATGATCTCAGGTTCAATACATGCAACCCTCCTACATGTTGTGGCCTAGAGCCTGCAGGTTCCCATTTCCCTCTATACTGAGTCCAGTCCAGTAAGAGTGCTTTGCAGATGAAAAAATGAGATGAAAGAGATCCAGTGACCTCCCCAAGGTCCAGTGTATGACAGAGCCATGATTCTGACCTCTGGGTCAAGCCCAGCCCTGCCTTCTTTACCCATGTAGCCCTCAAGCAATGATTTGAATCATTTGGAATGAGTAACATCTCTGTTTAGAACCCTCAAGACTCTCATCATGTCTTTAAAACATGTATTCTAAATAAGTAGCCTCATCAGCTCTATGTCTATAAAGCCCTAAATCAACTAATTTCTCAATTGGAGATAAAATAATTTATTCTTTCTCTGGGTAACAAAAATTCCTCACTGCCTTTAAGAAGAACCGGGCAGGAATCTATTTTCATCCTGATATAGTTATAATTCTATTTGCCAAGGGGGTGCTGTAAGCAATGTGAGGCTCAGTCATTGAAGTTTCCAAGACTAAGTGAAGGTCAAAGCCTGTTGTCGGTTAGTATCTCTTATTTCTGCAAGTGACTCAGAGGTTTTTCTTCCTGAATTGCCATAGCCCTCATTTTTTATTTATAATGCTCAAGAAAGATACTCTGAGTGTGTCTGAGTAAAAGCATGATTTAGGGTCCTGTGCACTGTTGTTCACAGCCCAAACTGATTCTCTGAAGTTTCTTTTTTCATGATGAATTAGAAATTTCTCTTGGATCTGACTTTGATTTCTGTTCTTGGGGATTTCTTGAAAGTTCCTCCTAATTGATGAGGTAGTTGTGAATCAGGTGATGTAAGGCTTTATGACAAAGACAACCTCCCTTCCTCTTGCTTCTGTATGTCTGCCAGGAAAAAATGTGCCCTGGGTTCTCTGAAATGACAAAGACATCGTGGAAAAAATATTCTGCCCCTGCAGTTTTATTAAGTACTCACTCATTCTTGGAAGCTTGTACATATTTTGTTAAATTTATCCCCAACTATTTCATGTTATTGCTGCTTTTCTGAAATGAACCTTGATATTTTTAAAAATTTCATTTCCCAGTTGTTTTTTGATAGTATTTAGAAATGCAATATATATCTCGTATGCTAGTGCCTTGCTAAATTCATTTATTAGTTTTTTGTATTTGTGGTTTCATTATGAGTTTTTACTCACATGATTATGTATCTGTAAAAAGAGAAGTTTTATTTCTTTCTTTCCAATACATGCGCTTTTTCTTTTTCTTACCTTATTGCACTGACTAGGCTCTTTAGAACTATGTTGAATACGAAATGATGAAAATAAAAGCCTCTCTTCATTTTTGATTTTAAGTAAAACAAGTTCAGGCTTTTTCTAGGTATAAAGCCAACTGTTGGGTTTCATGCACACACACACACACACACTCACAAAGAGACACAGATACACACACAGTATCAAGTTGTACAGGTTTCCTAATATTAGTTTATTGAGAGTTTTTGTAATAACTTGAGAGTTTTGTAATATCTTAGAGTTTTTTGAATTATCTTAGTTTGTATTTGATAAAATTTTTTCTTCTTTTTCAAATTTTGCCTGTTTTTACTAAGATAAATTCACACAACATAAATTTAATCATTTCAGAGTGTACAATTCAGTAGCACTTAGCATATTCACAATGCTATCTCACCATCAGATATTTTATTCAAAATATTTTCACTACCCTCAAAGGAGACCCTGTACCCATTAAGCAGTATTTCCTCATTTCCTCTGACCCTCAGCCCCTGGCAACACTAAAAATATGGATTTACCTATTCTGGATATTTCATATAAATGGAACCTTACAATATATTGACCTATAACACATGACTTTCATTTTGTATAATATTTTTGAGGCTGATCCATGTTGTAGAATTTCACAGAACTTTATTTTATAGCTGAATGATATTCTAGTATATGGACATCCCATAATCTGTTTATTCATTCAGCCATTGATGGGCACTCAGGTTGTTTCCATCTTTTGGCTGTAATAAGCAATCTGGTATGAACATTCTTGTATACTTGTTTGAGTCTCTGTTTTCAATTCTTTTGAATATATAGCAAGGACTGAGTTATTGGGTCATATGCTACTACTATGGTTAACTTTTTGATGAACCCCCAAACTGTTTTCCACAGTGGCTGCAGCATTTTACATTTCTACTAGGAATGTCATGCGGATTCCAATTTTTCCATATCCTTGCCAACACTTGTTATTTTTCTTTTTTCTTTTTAAAAAGATTATTATTATAGCCACCATAGTGGGTGTGAAATGGCATTTCATGGTGGTTTTTAAAAAATGATTTTATTTATTTATTTGATAGAGATAGCATGAGGGGGGAGGTGGGCAGAAGGAGAGGCAGAGGCAGATTCCCTACTGAGCAGGGAGCCTAACAGAGGGATTGATCCCAGTACCTGGAGCTCATGACCTCATCTGATGCTTAACGAACTAAGCCACCCAGGTACTCCTCTTTGTGTTTTTTTATTTGCATTTCCCTAATGGCTAAAAAAGGCCACTGGCATTTTCATAGCAAATGCATTGAATCTGTAGATCACTTTGAGAAGTATTGTCATCTTAATATTTAAGTATTTCAATCCAGGAAGACAAGATGTCTTTCCATTTATTTACATATTCCTTAATTTATTTCAACAACATTTTATAATTTTGTAGAATTTCCAGTACAATGTTGAAAAGAAGTGGTGAGAGAGAGCATCTTTGTCTTATTTCTGATCTTAGAGAACAAGATTTCAGTCTTTTACCATTTAGTATGATGTTGGCTATGCGTTTTCACAGATGTGCTTTATCATTTGAGGAAACTCCCTTCTAGTCTCAGTTTGTTTAGCATTTTAAACAAATGCTTTGTGTCAGATGCTCTTTGTGCATCAACCTCAGTTGATGCATTTCCCCTCCTTCATTATATTAATACAGTATAGTACAATGTTGATTGATTTTTACATTTCGAATTACTCTTGCATTCCTGGGGTAAATCCCACATGATTCACTTAACCTTTGAAAGGCATTTTTGCTGGTTATAGAATTCTAGATTGGCAGTGTTTTCTTTCAGGAATTAAAAATATACTGTTATTTTCTAGCTTGCCATTTTTTCTGACATAAAATCTGCATTTGTTATTTTTTCTCTGGCTGCTTTATAATGTTTCTGTATCACTGGATTTTTGTGGTGTTATTAAAATGTGTTTTGATATAGTTTATCTTTGTTTCTTCTACTTCTAGCTTGTTAATTTTCTTGGATTTGTGTATCAATGATTCCCATTGCATTCAGGAATTTTTTTCGTATGTTATTTAATCAAATGTTTTTCTGTGCCCATCCCTTTCCTCTGGAGCTTCAATTACAGTCTATCAGATTAGAATATTGTCTCAGAACTTACTAAGGAGTAGGTCTTTTAAAATTATTTTAGGTCTTTTTTCTCTCTGTGCTTCAGTTTGCAGAGTATATATTGCTGTTTTCAAGTCATTGAGATTTTTTTCTAAAGCACTGATTCTTCTCAAAGTAGCAAGACTTCTGTGTTATTCTTTGTTTTCTCTTTCCTGAACTCCAGTAGAGAAAGTGTTTCCAAGCAGAAATCCAGAGCAATTATAATGCTTACCTTGTTTGATTCCCTTTCTCAGGAATCACAGTTCAATGCTGTTTGTTGTCTGGTGAAGGTAACTATTTCATATACTTCTTCCAGTTTTTAATTGTTGGGGAGAATACTTTTGGTATTAGTTTCTCCATTATGTCCAGAGGCAGAATTTTCTTATTACTTTTCTTTATTTTAGTGCCCAAATGATAGTTTGACTTCACCTTTTAAACTGGTTACCTCAATATGCATGCCTACAAATGGTTGACTAAAACGATTGATAAATCAAGTGATCTGTCATCTTGACTCCAGATATTTGAAACAGAAAGTAGGTATTTAGACTAAAACAACTGCATTGAACAAATCCAAAAGTCCAATGATCTATGTGAGGGTCTAAGTCTTGAAAAGGTAGGATAGGATTAATGTCTCTTATTCTGAGATTAGTTCTCTTGACAACACATTTGATTTCCATCCCATCTGTTCACAAAGAGCAGGTGTTGGCCCTAAATATTCTAAGAAATATCACTATCACCAACAGCAAACCATCAGTGGCCATCACCATATTGCTCTCATTCATATTTCATGTATCTTTTTGCAGAGTACCATGTATGATTTGATTTAGCACATCAAATGCAGAATAAAATAAGTATAATTTTGGGACGTCTAGGTGGCTCAGTGGTTGAGCATCTGCCTTTGGCTCAGGGCGTGATCCTGGGTCTGGGGATCTAGTCCCACATTAAGCTCCTCCACAGGGAGCCTACTTCTCCTTCTGCCTGTGTCTCTGCCTCTTTCTCTCTGTGTGTATCTCATGAATAAATAAATAAAATCTTTAAAAAAGAACTATAATTTCAAAAGAATTGGAAAAACAGTTTCAACAAAAATTTATTATCACATCCATCATATATTGAATGCCTAGTATGTGCTAGGTACCTTGTTCGTAATACTGCTAGTCTTCAAAACCATGCTAAAAGGAAGAGATTCTAATTATCATTTTACTGAGTTAGGAACTAATATACAATGAGACAAAGTACTTCCAAAGTCCCAGGCTATGTGACAGACAGAGCTAGAATTTAAATTTCTATCTGATGTATTCAGAAGACTTCTTTCTACTATATCATATTGAAACCAGAAAATTTTGGAAAAGAAGCAAAACCGCAGGCTCTTGTTTATCTCTTATTTTGCATTCTGTGGAGAGATGATCATCATGCTTCTCTCAGCAACAATTCCCTACTGGACCAATACCACTACTTGGTTCTATTGCTAAAGCACTGATGGGATTCTCACATATAGGGATTCTCATAATCAGCATAGTTTCCTTTATGCCTCCAGAGACTTCATCTTGTTCAGATCCCAAATACTCCTCTAAGGTCTTCATTCTCTTTAGCAATGACAATATACTTACAGGAAAATCACAGAGATTCATTATAGTAAAACACTAGAGATTCCAGCTCCAGCATGGATAATCTATGTATTAGTCACATGGCTACATTCAAATTTTAAAATACTCAGGTCAATAATCACACTCACTAAAATTGTATTTAACATCCAAAATGTGCCTTTTGTTAATATAAAAATTAAAGAAACCTCTATATAAGCCTACATTCATGTATGTATTCTAAGGGCTATTAAGATCTGGTTATGTCCCTTTGCCTATTACTTGAAACTTAATGTGGAAACAGTAAGGTATAGTTTGAAAATATTTGCAATAGTTTTGGATTGAAAGAAAGCATTCTAGGTACAGAAAACAAATTGTGTCTGTCTAAAAATCACTTGCAGTATGAGATTTGGAGCCCCTATTCGAATAAATGCACTTTTCCTCCTATTTTTCCAATTGACAGTAATATTAGCTTCTGGCTTTTGTCAATGGTTCATTTCCAGTTATCTTACAAGTATGCCTGAAAGCAAGGAGATACTATTTTCCTTCCTATAAAAAACGGCACACTGAGTAATTTCTAGCAGCATCTAAATAGCAAGGTTGTTTCACTTTCATAATTTATCAGTGATTTTTCTGGGACTAAATATTGTATTTTGGCCAGAAACAGTGAACTAAATTTTAAAATTACAAATATTTCTTTTTTTTTTTTTTCAAATATTTCTTTTTTAAAAAAGATTTATTTAGGGAACCCTGGGTGGCGCAGTGTTTTAGCGCCTGCCTCTGGCCCAGGGCATGATCCTGGAGACCCGGGATCGAGTCCCACGTCGGGCTCCCGATACATGGAGCCTGCTTCTCCCTCTGCATGTGTCTCTGCCTCTCTCTCTCTCTAGTGTGACTATCATAAATAAATAAAAATTGAAAAAAAAGATTTATTTATTTATTTGAGAGAGAGAGAAGAGGGGGGTGGGGCGAGAGACAATCCTCAAGCAGGCTACTTGCTGAGCATGGAGTCAGACTTGGGGTTTGACCCCAGGAACCTGAGATCATGACCTGAGCCAAAATTAAGAGTCGGCTGTTTATTTTTATTTTATTTTTTTATTCATGATAGACATAGAAAGAGAGGGGTGGGGGGCAGAGACACAGGCAGAGGGGGAAGCAGGCTCCATGCCAGGAGCCCGATGCGGGACTCAATACCGGGACTCCAGGACGGCACCCTGGGCCAAAGGCAGGCGCTAAACCGCTGAGCCACCCAGGGATCCCCAAGAGTCAGCTGTTTGAGCACCCAGGTGCCCCAAACACCAATACTTCTAACAAATTTAAAGATGAAGTATGAATGCACAAGCAATAATGTTTTCTTTGCAATTCCTTTTATAATTTCTTATGTAATTTGAAATGTGTATTTAAGTAAATGAAAGTTCAAACTATTTCATATTTCATTCCCTAAAATGTTCAAAGATACATTGTCAGCCTTGCTGTAGGAGATTCTCATGAAAGTTTATTGAGGATTCTTCATTGCTGATATATACATATCATATATATATCAGCAATATATATTTTTATATATTATACAAATATATATATATATATACACACACACACACATATATATATATTTAAGAAATTTTAAAAATTGGAATGGTAAAAATAATTCAAGTACCCATATTCCTGCCATGTTGAATTAATAATGGTTAGCATATGCTTCTATTTTTTTCCTTAAAACAAAACTAAACAGCAAAAGAGCATTGTGTAGATACAGTTAAGGTCTTTTTAATGGCCTTTCTCCATTGTCACCCCTCCTATATATAGGACATAACCAAATGCTACTATTATATATATATCCAAATAAAATACATATTTGGCACATTTGTTTTAATTTGTATAATATGATATGTATTAATATTTATTCTGATTTTTTCACTTAACATGGTGTTTTGAGATTTATTCATGTAGATATGTTATGCATCCATTTCATTCTATTTAATGTCTCTGTAGTATTCCATTGTATAGAGTTTAATGCTATTTATTTATCCATTCTCGTGTTGGTGTTTATCATTACAAAAATTATTAGTTTATGTAGTTAATCCTTATGTAGATTTATCCACATTTACCTGAAATTTGATCATAATTCCTTTTCTAGTATGTAATAAAATAGAAAACGAACACAAGCTGTGACCAGCAATCCTACGTATGGTATGTAATTTGGAGACATTCTTATGAATGTACACAAGGAGAGCTACAGAGTGTGTAGCTTAGAATAGGTTGTATTAGGCTTGCTCCACTTTACTTTTTTTCCTGGAGTAGTTAAAGTAAATTTATTTAGAGCATATCTATCCAAATGGCTTCTTGTTCACCTTCATTTTTTGTTGGTCTGTATAAGATCTTAAACACACAATATTATTTTCTCTCAATGATCTGAAGATATTATTCAATTCTTTTCTGCTTTCAGTTATACACATTGATATATCTCTAGTTTAATTCATTCTGTGTTTTTTTAAAAAGATTTTATTTATTTATTCATGAGAGACACACAGAGAGAGAGGCAGAGACACAGGCAGAGAGAGAAGCAGGCTCCATGCAAGGAGCTCAATGTGGGACTCGATCCCGGGACTCCAGGATCAGGGCTTGGGCTGAAGGCAGATGCTCTACCGCTGAGCCACCCAGGTGTCCCTAATTCAATCTGTGTTAACAAAAAATATATTCTTTCTTTAAAAAAACAATTTTGGTATACCATATATTCATTCTACTAGTTGTAGATTTTATTTATCTTGCCTTGGATTAATGAAGCCAAAGCTTCCTTATTCTGGCTATTCATATCTTTGATCAATGCTGGAAAATTCTCATCTCTTCCCCATCTCTCTAATCTCCTCTTCTGAAACAATGTTTAAATGGAAGAAATGTATGTTGCATCTTCACATTCTGTATATTTTCTAACTGTTCAATTCTTCTGATGAATGTGGGTTAATTTCTTGAGCTCATTCTTCCATGTTATTAATGATCTCTTTAGCAGTGCCTAATTAGTATTTAGCTTATCAACTGAGATTTTAAATTATAAGCCAATTTAAATTCCACTGTAAGTATTTAATCATTTTAATTTTGAAACTATCTTTGACAATTCTATTATCTTAGGTTTTTAGGGCATTAAGTTTGTTTTTGGTTTGCCTGCTGGCTTCGGCCTGTGAAAAATTTCTTCCTTGTGTGTGAGCTCATGTTTGGTGGGGCATGATTTGTGGGGCCCTGTGTATCTTAAAGAAGGTAACTTCTTCCAGAGAAGGTAACCTTCCCCATATATGGACTATCGCCATCTTGTGATAATTTTCCTGTTAATTTCTCACCCTAGAATTTCTTAGATAACAGATAGTATAAATTCAAATTTGAAATTTGTGTGAACACAGGCCTAAGCACTGTCTCTTTTCACCTAGATGCTATCCCTAGGCTGATAAGAGATATTGTGATCTCCCTGGGCTAATGGAACATAATACAAAACAATCACCATACTCAAGAAATACTATAATACTTGATAAACCATTGTAATAAAGGACATTAAAGACATTTCCTAATTTAAATTTCAAGACTCACATATAAATATGGATGAAGCATCGTTGCTATGAAAAGCTTAAAACTGGCTACAGAACAGAATAAAATGCAAAAACAAAAAAATCTATGTTTTGATGAATTGACATGATACTTCAGTGGGAATAAAGTGCAGATATCACCTTGGCTTTTGGAAAGATGTAGGTCACTGCTGACTTTAAGAAGGTTTGCTCTAGGACAGTGATAACTATAAAAGTCTTTATTGGAGTGGATGGAAGAGAGAAAATGGTGGAAGGAGTTAGAGACAGTGAAGCCAGAAATCCTTTGGAGAAATTTCATCATGAAGAGAAGCAAAGAGGACATGAAGTCATGGAGGATTTCTTGTTTTAATTTAATTTTAATTTTCTTTTTTTAATTGAAAGGGGACATGAAGTCATGGAGGATTTCTTTTTGTTTAGTTGATATTTAAAGTGTGTTTATATGTCAGTTGGAATAACCCATCAGAGAAGAATAGATTAACAAGAGAGAGAAAGTTAGTTAATTGTACAAATGACATCCTTGAGAAGGAGACTGTACACAGTAAGTGGAGGGATAGTGGTGGCTGGAGGAGGAGTATTTCTTTTGTTGTAATAGTGAAGCAATCAAAGAATGAGTCAAGCACTAAGAGGTTAGTGAGAGAATGGACTTCTTCTAGGCCAGAAGTTTTCAAAGTTTCTCTGCAAGGGCAAGATAGTAAATACTAGAGACTTTTCAGGCCAGACTGTCTCAGTTGCCACCACTCGGCTCTGCTGCTGCCTCATGAAATCAATCAGACACAACATCAGCAAGTGAGCACGGCTGTGTTCCACGAAAAGTACTTTATGGACACTGAAATTTGATTTTTCATGTGTCATGAAATAATTTTTCTTTCTCTTCTTTCCCAGTCATTTTATAATGTAAAACACATTTTTAGCTCATAGGTAGAGAGAGGAAGCTGGGGACCAGATTTGAGCTGCGGGCTATAATTTGCAGAAGTCTGCTCTGCACTTACTGTAACTATTTTAGTATTAGGTGTGAACCAGGGCCGCCATCATCTGAGAGCATGGAGAATGTGGGTATGGGATGATAAATTATGAGAGGTGTTAAAGAAAACCAAAGCCACACAGTGGTTAAAGTGGTAAAAACAGATTTCAATCAGGAACTCTTACAATAAGGGAAAAGAGATTTCTGTATAGAGCTGGACTCAATTTCAAATCGACAACAACAAGTGGGATTGATAAACCAAGAAGCAGGCTTGGGGTGGGGTCAGTGGATAGAAACTACTGAGGAGACATCAAGGGTGGAGGAGGGGGGATGTCCTCACTCATCTGAGTGAACAGGATTCCTGCTGAAGGTGAGAGGGATCATACATCACTGAGGGGGTTGATGGAGGATGAGGAATTTGATCAGGTATTGAGGGAGATCTGATATCAAAGATGAGAGATTCTCACTAAACTGACTTAGCAGGGTGTTTGCTAAAACCAGGCCAGGTAGGCCTATTTGAGAAGGGGGGTTTCAGGAGCCTGACTAATGTTTGGTCAGAAGAGAGGCTTTGTTAGAGGAGAAGAGAAGATGTAGCATAATCGCTTTGAAGTGAGCCGGATAAACTTTATTAAGGTTATATAGTAGAACTATTTTGCCAAGTTAATTGTCCAATTGAGATTTGTGGTGAAAAAAAAAATTAGAAAAAAGCAAATGAAGGTGAGTTCATCGAAACCAGCTGTGTGAATTTCTCCAGGCTCATCCAAGCTGACTGGGTGCCGGTGAGATGCAGGAAGTTGCTCAGGTACCACTAGAACTGAGTGTTGCTGATGGAAGTTGAAGGAGAGGGATGCAAAGGCATTAGCAGTGTTGGTTCTGCCCTGAACCCCAAATAGCTATAGGAAGTGAGGATGTTAGCATTTTATAATTCAGTGAGAACATGGCGTTACTGGAGGTCTCCGCAAAGTCAACACATTATGGCATTGGAGTTACCAGCGTACCCTGAAATACAAAGTTGAGAGTCTGAAAGAGAAGTTAGGAGGTGATACATTAGAAATGGTGAGCTCTATTGATGAGGTGTGGCCCTGAGTTGCATGGCTAAGGTAGGGTTGAGAGAAGAATTGGAACTAACAGCAAGAACCTAGGAAATGTCAACAATGTTTGTTGATATCATTCAAGCCAGCAGGAATGGTGGAGATTGAGGCCAGCATTCAGGTCCTCAAAGACTCCAGTGAGTAAGGGGGAAAGATTAAGGGGCTGTATTTGAAGGAAATAGTAGTGGTTTTGAAGAAGGAGTTTTGAAGTTGGCCTATACTCAATTCAAGAAAGCAGGTGGAATATTTTGTTTTGTTTTCTTTGTTTTCCAGAAGAAGAAAGAAATTCTGGCCCGTCAACATCTAGGCAGGTATTTATTGTTTGTTTTCGATTGACTGTTTCCATGAATTAAATATTCTAACTGAAATGCTTCTCTCTGGGTCCAGTTTAGAACTTTTATACTGCCTTCTTGTTGATTATGTTTCGATTAGGATCACTAGTCTTTTTAACTGTGTCACACAAAGGAGTGCCCTTCTTAGACTTTCAAATAGCTCCCAAATAGTACTTAAGAGCTCTCTGTTCTTCATAATACTCAAACTAAAATTCAAAATGTAGCACATAAAGCACAGTTTAGCTGCATATCTGCATATTGTTGGTAAAATGTATGAATTTGCCTTTGACCCGCTTCGCAAGAATCAATAAGCCATTGCAAATGCAAAACACAGAAGTGGGAAGAAACAGTTTTCTCTCTGGGCTGAAGCCACATTGCTTCTTCTAGCTGAAGACTAAAAATCCCCTTAAAGAAGCTCTGGGTATCATAGTCCCAAAACATAGGACAGCAGTTGGGTCATACAACATTCACTGAGAAGTTTGGAAAGAGCCAGTGTTTCCTAGCACCGGTAGGGGGCAGTAAACACAGGCTAGTTAATATTGGCTGGACCCACAGAGATAACTGAACTGGTCAGTTGTCAAGAGTTTATTATCCATCCGATAAGAACTTGAGAGCAAATCATTAACATAAGGATCAGATTTTTTTAAGATCAAGAGAAACAAGATTGTTTATGGAAAAAATAGGAAACGGATGAAATGAACATTTTTAAAAGAAAATGACAGATTAGCATAATTGACTTAAAAGCAACTGAAAGGCTGCATAGACTAATAACCATTAGAAAAATCAAATTCTAGTAAAATTTATTCCTTTACCTATTCACCCACCCAAAAAAATACCATGCCAAGTTTATAGGCAAATGTTTACAAGTTTTTAATGAGTAGTTAAACCGTATCTTTAAAAAAATGTGCCTAAAAAATATTTTAAAAGATAAAACTATCTGACTTATTTTTATTACCTTGATATAAAAACTGGAAAAAAACAGTACAAGACATAAAATTGTAGGCCAGGAAATTGAACCTAACAGTGTATTACAAATAATCATCATAACCAAGTTGGTCCATTGCAGAATGAAATGGTAGTTCAACATTAGAATATCTGTCAATATGATGCTCTACATTACCTGGAGATTAATAATGAACCACTTGCAGAAAAAAAGCATTTGATAAAGTTCAACATCAACTAATGATAAATCTGGTAGCAATAAAAACTCTTAGCAAGCCAAGAGCAAAATGGAATTGCCTTAGCCTGGTAAAGGATATAAAATATCAAAAGTAAATATGATGTTCAATGGTCGACTATTAGAGTGTATTCCCATTAAATTCAGGAATAAGACACCATGCTTGCTACACCCGCTCTTGCTTACCCTGAGACTGTAAGTCCTGGTCATTTTAATAAGAAAAAGAAATAAAAGGGAAGATATGATGATCAGAAAGCCAACGGTAAAACTGAAACTGTCATTGCTTCAAATTCTTAGTATCTCTTAAGAAACAAATTAAGAAAATAAGTGGGCAAACTCTGGGCTAAAAAGGAGCTTGACCATATGCGAAATTCAGTAATGTTTCATTACATCACCCATAGCAAATGAAAGAATGTAATAGAAAAAGTAACACCAGTTGCAACACTACAAGAAATATGGAAGTCCTTTTTGAGAGCTAGCCCAAAGTATGGCTGGGCTGAGGGTTTAAAAAGATGAATGAATGTTATTTCAGGGGATAGGTGGAAGCAGAATAGAGCAGAGTCAAGCAGTATAATGTTTTCAATGACATGTCGGTGCTCTAGACTCCTGTTTTTGGTTGTGTTAAGTCCAATAATTCTCCCCACTGGATGGTTGCCCTTCTTAAGCATCTGCTTGTTACTCTGCCAAAGACTGAGCTCCTGGAGGGCCTGTGTCTCCTTCACCTCTGTATCTTTAGTGCCTGACAGTGCTGGGCACAGGGGAGGGCACAACATAGCTTCTTGAATGGCTGACGTGCAGAAGAGATTTTTTTGTGTACATATTTTTATACATTTTCTACATGCTTGGTCACCTGATCTGATAGATTGGAAATGTTTTTGTGTGGTGCTGCCCACATGTGGAAGGTTGATATTATAACTTGCATATCACATAATGATACCATATCTTAAAAATTAGATATCTTATAATGCTTGGTCAAAAGAGACTCATCTATACAAACTTTAAGCCAAGTTTGTGTTTGTGATAAAGTGCACTTTTCCCAAGAAAAGGTTAAGCAGGGCAGTATTTCAAAATAAGGTCAAGCCCAGAGGCTACTGAAAATATACCCTGTCAAGGATTCTATGTAGGCCCCTACCACTTGATTGGGAGTTGCATACGCCATTCATTTGGAGCATTTACCACTCAGGTTTTTGTTTTGAAGTAATCAAACCAGGATCAAATTTCTTATTCCTGCTTTCTCCATTAAATGATCTATTTTAGTGGCTTCTGATAGATTACCTTTTGCAAACTGACTCAATCTCAGAGAGGGATATAGGATTGTTTTGCTGCACTCCATGCCCTATCCTATCCCTGCAGCATCTGTGGCTATGCTGGTATTGTAAGTGCATTGCTGTTTTTCTTTATGATTGCATTTTTGTCCTAATAGAAAAACAGCAATAGTTTATATTTTTACACTGTTTTATAGTTTATAATTTTCTGGGTTTTTTTCAAATAAAAAAAATTCCTGTCTTCAAATAAAATCTTACTTAGAAGCTTAACATAGATAAGTAGATTAAATGACCATACTCTGTGTAGAAGGTGGGAGGAAAGATGTGTCTCAGATTCTGAAGAGCTCCTAGCACTTGGGGGAATAAAACCACAAAGCCACTGAAATGATTATTACCTCAATCCTTCAAACCAGATTGGGCTTGTATTTTTCATTCGAATTTTCCAAGTAACTGAATTTAAGCAAACACTCAAGACCTTCTGCTAGTAATTTGGAATCTAAGAAAGATTACCAGGCTCCGGCCAATATCTTTTCAAAGGAACCTGGTAATTTTTTCACAAAAATGATGGGTAATTACAACCTTGGTAAAAATGAATCTTACATGTGAAATGAGTAACCATACATAGATTTTAGTTAAAGTTATCTTACACATAAATATTTTTCTTCAACTGAAAATTGATCCAACGGATTAAATAAATTATGATACATCCTTTCAATGGACACTTTTGCAGTCCTTAAAAAGAATAAGGCACTCTATATGTACTGAAACAAAGTAATTTTATTGTTAAATGGAAGCAAATAAGAACAGTGTCTTGCATATAGTTTTTAATGTGCTATCATTTGTGTAAAAATGTATACATGTATTCTTGTATGCATGTATGTATATGTATATGAATAGAGTATAATGGAAGGATATACCAGACATTGACACTAGTCCTTCCAGACGAGGGACAGGATGACTGGGGACTCCGGGTGAGAGGAAGAATTACTTTTGGCCTTATATCATGGTATATTTGGAATTTATATCACCTGCATTTAACCACAATTAGAAAGTATTTTATATAAAAACTTGGCCTATGACAATGCATTTTTAGTAAGGGCTACTTTCTGACTCTCAACCATATCATGTTCCCCATAATATGTTCGCATGCCACTCTATACCACGTCTTTAAATTATTGATCAATTGGCCATTATTCAGCTATTTTGTGATTAATTGATTAATATCAATCTCTTTCACAAGACTGCGCTCCAGAAGATCAGGATCCTATTTTTGCTCTTATAGGGAAAAATTGTCTAGGACTTGAAAATGTGTAAAAAGAGGTTACTGGATGTCCTTTCCTTTTCTAGTGGATCCTCTAAACATGATCTGACTCTCTAAGGGTCTGCATCTTTGATTGTTTTTCTACTAAGCTATTTGAGAGCTCTGTATGTGCAGAACTTACATAAAACTGGTAGCTATGAAAATTATTCTTGTCCACAGGACTGCAAAAAAATTTGTGATAACTTATGTATGCCTTATTAAAAAGGTAATAGCCCAAACATGACATTTTTTTTTGCCTTATAGAATACTGACCAGTTATGCATCTATTAGTCAATTAATTACAGAATGCTTGATTATAAAATCTAAATGAGCATGGATTACACACACACACACACACACACACACATACACTTCTTTGAACCGGTTTTTTAACATTTTAGCACAAAGTCAGAACCTGTGAAGGATAAAAAAAAAAAAAAAAAAAGAACCTGTGAAGGATCTGAGATGTTCTCTTAACTTGCAGAAATATCATACTCTGAATAGGATGTCACACCTTTGTTATTCACAGCAATAGCAGCATGGCATTGGGTCCTCATGCCCAACACCTCAGTAGGTGATGTGATGAGAGCCAGAGTGCACAGGGGGGTTATACCACAGGATAGAAATTCCAAAATTGTTATTCTCAGAGCTTACATAGGAGCTAGAGTATCTACCTCTCTTCCTCCTAAAGTAAGAGAGATTATTTTTTACTTAGAATGTAAACATATTCTATCCTTTTTTGAAGGGAGGGAAGATTATGCTGGAAAGTACGTCGTTGGGTGCTGGGAGAGTTAAGAATGATTTTATTCATCTGAATGGGAGCAGATATCTCTAAAAGAGGCAAACAAATTAAAATGGAATATCCTTAAAATGTAACGAGCAAATGCTGCTGGCAGAGAAAAAGGAGATATTCCCTTTCACTGTAGCATGGCAATTTCAGTGATCGGAGGCCCACACTGTGCAGAGATATGAAGTAATATAAGATGGATTGGTTGCTAACAGTTACCTCATTAATAAGTTGAATAAAATCTTTGACATGTATTCACCTTGTAATTATACAAAAGTCAGAATTTTACTTCTGCAAATTTTTCTTGAGAAATCACAATGTCTTTCATAGTATCCAAAAATAAGAGAGGTTCAATAAATATTTATTGAATAAATAAATAATAAATAGATTTAAAAATGCAAGAATTTAATTTGTTCTATTTTCCAAAAATGAGTATAGAACCTTAATGACTTAAACAATATTGCAGAAAATGCCTATCCTCCCTTCCCTTTTCCATTTTTTTTACTGGTAGGACTTGTGAAATAAGTATTATTAATTGAACTGACTTTATTCTAAAAATAGGTTTGTCTCATTTTGCACATTATGTGCTGCGTTCCTTCACTTCTTTTCAAGAGACTAGCCCTTAGACATAACATATCTTGTACCAGCTAGCAGTGAGAAGGGCTCGATGCTCATATGTGATGCTTTGAGAAGGAGAAAGGGCCTAAATAGGCAAGTTCTAAATTCTTTTGATTGCAGTTTATATTGATTAGGACTCTTTTGCTTACAAATAACAGGAAATCAATTCAAACTATTCTAAACAAAAAAAAAAAAAGAAAATTTATTGAAGGGATAATGGACAAAGTCATTGAATTTGAGGGTAATAAGCATCTGAATCTTAGGAATAAAACTAAAGATTGCAGTGCTGTAGGGAACCCCGAGAGCCCTTTTTCCATCTCTCATTTCTGTCACTTTCTTTGGACATATGTTTCATTACTCTCTCGTACCACTTTCTTATTTGCTGCATGGCCTGGTAGAAAATGGCTGGTGCTTCCTACTTCTAAGTAACAGTTACTTATTACAGACTGGTGACCCACTAGGAGAAAAGATCTCTTGCTCACTCAGACTAAACAATTGCATTCCAATTCCCCGGAAAGAGACTGATTACCCAGCTGGGTCAGGTATCCAATCAATGAGACCAGAGGGTGTGGGCATGGACTGACACACTATACAGATATGTGTTGGTTTCTGGCATGACCTTGTGGATAGCAGGGAAGAAGGTAATTTCTAGAAAAGTAGAGTTAGTCAGAAAACTCCGTAAGGACTCACTAGAGTGACTTTCAAAACAATTTGTGAAAAAGGAGAATATCAACCCAGCAAATTGGGAAAGCCTAAGAGAGGGCAAAGTCACAGTCTGGGAATTAAGGAAAAGAATGGAGACTGTAGTTATGGGAAAACAGAATAAATGAGACTCAGGGAGAATGGAGAAGGTGGAAATTTTCCAGTAAGGTGACAATGATGCTTCATGTTTTCCTAGAGGTGTTTGAAAGTTTAACAAACAAATTTATGAAACTGTTTTGTTCAATAGAATTTTCTGCCATGGTGGAAATGTTCTTTACCTTTACTACCCAATTCAGCAGTCTATTAGCCACCTGTGGCTATTGAACTCTTGGAACGTAGCTAATGTGACTGAGCAACTGAATTTTACATTTTATTTAACTTTAATTAAATTGAAATAGACACATGTGGCTACCATATTGGATAGTGCAGCCTCATACTGAGGAACTGAATCTGCAGACAATGGTACTACCACAAATAAAAATAGAACCCACAACTTACAGCAAGTTACCAAGGAAACCAACCCACTTATCTATAATAGTCAGCCCGGGAGGCCAGTCTGCTATATGTCAGACTTGTAGGAAGGTAGGCCATTATGTGTAGTAACAACCAGGAAGTCAATCAACCACTGCTGTAACATTCAGCCTCAAATGTTCAGGACTTGATCAGTAATGGATAGTTTCACTAATTTTTCCCCATGTTTCCAACTTAGGATTAATTAGGAGAAGCCAAATATGTACCCCTGACCAATCACGTAAGGATGCTCCACTTCCAGTTGGCTGGCTACAGCTTCCTCATACCAACAGCGTCCAATCTGGGCACACCTGAAGCTATCTCTTTCTTCCCCTATAAAGCTTTCCCACTCCTCTGCCTGCCTTTGAGTTTCTGCCAAAATGCAAGTGATGATGGTTGACTTTCTTGCTGTAGCAACTGTGAATAAATAGCCTTTGCTTGTTCTCATTAGTGTGGTCTTTGTTTATTTCCACATAGCATTGATTTGATATGCTTTTATTCTTTCACAGGAACCTAGGTGGAGAGTTAGAGATGACCATGCCTTTAATTGGTTTGGCATGTGGTTCTTCGTGCTGTATTCTCATGGTATCCTAATGGGAAACCATATTTTTTAAAAAATGATAACCTAAATCAGCCTTAATATGAGGACATGCATTCAGTTGTCTATGTGTATTTATTACATGTGCCTGTTCATAAGCATACAGTTTAAGTTGGCCAGAGTGCACACAAAAACATAGGATTCTCAGGGTGCCTGGGTGGCTCAGTTGGTTAAACATCTTGCTCTTGATTTTGGCTCAGGTTATGATCTCAGGGCTATGAGATTGAGCCCCGTGTCAGGCTCTGTGTCAAACTCCCTGCTTAAGATACTCTCTCTCACTCCCAATTCTGGGAAAACAGAGAGTTGCAGAAGGGGAGGTGGGTGAGAGGATAGGATAACTGGGTGATGGGCATTAAGGAGGGCACATGATGAGATAAGCACTGGGTGTTATAATATATGTTGGCAAATTAAATAAAAAAAGATTTTCTCTCTTTCTCTCTCTCTTCCTCTCTAATAAATAAAAACATAAGAAAAAATAGGATTCCCAGTTAAATCTGAATTTTAGATAAAAAACAAATTAATTTTTCATATTATTATTTACATGTAATATTTGTCCTATTATTCTTAAAAAGTGATTCATTGTTTACCTGAAGTTAAAATTTAAGTTGGCATCCTATATTTTATCTTGTAGCATTAGTATACATGGTCTTCTCAATGTGTGACCATCTCTTATACAGCCTCATGCTGGGTATGTTTGATATAGGAAGAAACTTCAGGAGACAGGATAGGCAGAACCAGAAATGTTTCTGGTTACCCAACTTTGTCATGTCCCCCTTTTCTTAGGTGGAAGGAAAGAGTCAGAGGACAGTAAAACAGGAAGATATAGCAGATGGCTGGGAAGTTTACATTTGCTCAGGTGGGCCAAGGGTACCAGAGTGGTTGGAATCCCCAGGAGAGCAGCCCTGTGTCACCTATAGCATCTGTGCTTAGTGGTTCAGTGTTGTGCAGGGTTCCCAGGGAGAATCTATAGCCTCTGTAATCTTTCCAGGTACTGAGAAATACTGTTCATCTCACTGAATTTAGATAGATTTCTGTGTCTGCTTGTCTCCTGATTCTGGCTCGGCAAATATACAGAGCTCACTCATTCTTAACAATTTTAATGAGATTTTACTGTGTGCCAGACATTGTTCCAGTTGCTAGAAATATTGCTGAGAGTAAGACAAAAAAAAAAAAGATCCCTGCCATTATGGATCTTATACTCTACTTTAGGTGAAAGATAAATGGGCAACAAATAAATGACTATATATGAACTGATAGCAGTAAATGATATGAATAAAAATTACACATGATAAGTAGAAAGAAAGTGTCCAGATTCAAGAGCCAATTTCTCTCCCAAATCATCAAAATAACCTGATAAAGCAAAGCTGAGTAACCATCTCTGTGATTTCAGTGCTGAAAGGGAGAGCTGTACCTTGACAATGTCAGAAACTGCCTCCAACATGGAGAAAGGAAGTGGGATCATGAGAGTTTGGAGGGTCTGGTGTAAGGCAGGTTTTTCAATATCAGGCCTCGTTGGGATTGGTATACACAAAGAAGCTTGGGTTTAGAAGAGAGCTTTGAAGAGGAAACTCTGATAAGCCCAGATGAGCAGTCTGTTGCTCTAAGAATTTACCTGAATTAATTCTGGTGTTGCTTACAAATGGATATTGAGGATTTCCTAAAATAAGCAATAACATTATCTACAGATTAATGTTTCTGAGCAACAGTTTCTTAAGATGGCAAAGTCCTGTTCCTGCACATAGTGAGCTGTGTGGTTGAGATCATTTGAGGGCTAGGTACTGTTTTGGTTTGGGTTGTAAGGGAAGGCCTCTGAAGTTGATGACGTCTAAGTAGAGGCCTGAATGATATGAAGGGTGAGCCACGAGCAGTGCTGGAAGAGAGCATTCCAGGGAAGAGAAAGACAAGGACCAAGGCTCTGGAATGGGAATGATTTTGAATTTTCAATGACCAGTGAGAGAACCAGTGTGTCTGGGGAGCCTAGTGAGCAAGGGAGATACTACTTTGGAGATATGGTCAAAATCTAGCTTATTCAGGACAATCTTAACCCCAGGAAGGGGTTTGGATTGAATTCTAAGTAATATGGAAAGTCATTAATGGTTTTCAAAAAGAGGAGTGAGCTAATTTACAGGTTTAAAGAACTCCTTGGGCAGGATACCAGTTTTGGCAAGGAGGGTATTACAGTTGTCCAGGTGAAAGATCAGGTGGCTTGGTCTTGGTTGTAGTTCTGGAGGTGAGAAGTCACTGATGTAGCAATATATTTTAAGGTAGATGGGGTAGATGTGTGGCGTGAGGAAAAAAGAGGAACCAAGGGTAACTACTAGTATTTTGGCCTGAACAACTAGGTGAAAAGTTACGCTATGGGTTATAGACTGTATTGTGTTCTCCTCAAATTTATATGTTGAATTACTAACTCCCAATGTGACTATATTTGGAGATAGTGCCTTTTGGGTGGTAATTGAAGTTAAAAGAGTTCATAAAGGTAGGTCCCTAATCTTATTGGACTAGTATTCACTGGAGATCTCTTTTTCTTTATGCTCATACAGAAAATAGACCATGTTAGGACACAGTAAGAAGGTAGCCATCTGTAAGACAGAAAGAGACCTCTCCCCAGCACCAACCCTGATGGCACTTTGTTCTTAACTTCTGGCGTCCAGAACCGTGAGATTATACATTTCTGTTGTTTAAATCACCCAGTCTGTGGTATTCTGTTATGGCAGCCCTAGCAGGCTAGTAACCTGTCGCTGTATATAGAACACTATGGAAAGAATAGATTTGTTGGGATGGGAGGGTGGGCTGAAAATCAAGAGTTCTTGTGGAGATGTGGTTGGTTATATGAGTCTTAAAATCAAGGTAAACAATGTTAAGATATAGTAATGGAGTCAGTTGGGTGGCTCAGAGACTTTGATTATTTTTCTGTTCTTCCTTAAACATCTGACTCCATCATCACCATCAGCTTCCCATCCTGCCTTCTCCAATACTTGTTGCTTTAATGCCATTTCTTATCTTCTTACTGAAAACTGCTTTGTGAAAAAGACTAGCTGTGGTGGAGTATAAAAATCTCTGGACTGGATATCAAATATGCTCCATTCAGGTGCCATCGCTTATCATTTCTAGCCAGGAAGTCTTGGGCAACCAATATACTTACCTCACTAGGCACCAAGCTTCTTCCCCAAATAAGGATAAGAATAAAGATATTTGCCTTAGACGGTTACTGTGAAATAACAACAGTGCAGGAGAAAAATGAATGTGAAAGCATTTTACAAAGCGAAAATTTCACTAAAAATGCATAGGTAGGTTCATTAGTTTTCAATTACATTTTGGTGTGGTGAGTTAGTTTCCTTGGGGTGATTGCACATACAAATATTTGACCCATGCAAAATATGTCTGGAATTAATGGTGCAAGAGAACTTCTATTCACTTGCTTTCCCTAAATCTCTTCAAATAAATAAGTGACTAATCTATTTACAACTGAAACCAGTATGGCCCTCAATTCTCTTTGGAATGTGTCTATTTCTTTGCACAAATAGACTGCCTTGTTCTAGAAGATATAATACAGAGCATAGCATAGAATTATAGAATCATAGAATGTTAAAGTAAAATAATCCTCATATGTATTTCTAAGGATGGCAAAATTGCAATTTAAATCACTGCTTCCCTATCCTTTGACCATGTTTGATGGAAAACATCACCTATCCAAGACATTGGAGTACACTTTTCTACTAAACTATTACATAGCTTCAAATCCTTTTCTTAAATCCTTTAATCCTTTTCTTTGTAGTATTCATGTAGCTTGCCATCCAGTTTTAGTGAGTAAATTTCATTTCCCATCTGTGATTTTAGTTAAAGCCCCTCATTATTCATGTGGAAAAACTGAGACACTGAAAATTAGTCCAACAGTGCTTAATGTTTTCAGTAGGTGCTAAAACTATCCAAGCACATAGTTGATTCCATTACTATTCTTGTGTAAAATTAATGTGCTTGTTATGAATGTGTGTGTCATCTCCCTGATATCTCCCCACAACCTATGTCCAGATCATATAGATGATTCCTCGTTTGAAGTATTTCTTTTTGATTGAAGATACACCTAGAGAAGCTAGAGATGGCATTCATCTAACAAATCTTTCTTGATCAACATTGGCAGTATTGAGGCATTGTTTCCTTAGAGATATGGCTCTTGTCTTTTGCCTAATAATTAATTATTAAGTGAGTAAAATTAAAGTGAGGACAGGGATTATTAGATTCTTATAATCTGTTGTTTATTATATTACAACTAAGATCTTCCATTTTTAAATCTCTTTGAAGTTCTGAAAAAGACAAGCAGAGAGGTCTCTTCTCCTTTGATCTTCTTAAGGACAGTGATACATTAAGGGATGCTATCATTTCTCTGGCTGCCAAAATAAGATACTAATAACACTGTAATCTCTCTAAATATAATATCCCTCCTACAATATCTTCCTTTGACTAGCATAATTGAGTATTCACAGGGGCCTCTTAATGAAACTTCCCATGTTTGTGGTCACTTTTGTTTCATTTAATTAGCAGTCTGCATGAATAAGGAAAGGAAAATGTCAACTCATTTCTAAGAATGGATGAAACTGAAGGTACCTAAATTAGAAGACTCACTTTCCTTTTGGGCTAAGCAAGCCCCAAATACAAGAGCCCTCATGTTACAATATATCTTGTCACCTAATCTTACCTATAAATTTGCAAACCTTTCATCAGACTACTCTTGTAACAAGATGCCAAATTGGACTCTTCCTATCTCAATGTTAATTGAGGCCAAAGACAGTAAGTGCTAGGTGCCTCCTTCAAACGTGAATTTTAACTCAAACTACTATGGTTGAATTCACTCTTAAACCACACTGAAGTTCTAAAACTTGTTCAGTTATTGAAGGTAAAGAGAATTGGAGAGGATTTCTTTGGAGAAATCCACCCTTTTGAGATTGTTCTATCAAAAGAGAAAAGCATGTGTGTATAGGGGGCAGTGCTTCCTAATCCCAAATCTAGTGAGAGGAACTCCAATGAGATTACATTGAGAGCTTGGTATGGAATCTTTGAAGGTGTAGGACACAGATGCATGAGGTTTGGTTCATGCTTGAGGAAGCTAAGGTGGCTGGTGGCATGGAAGT
This sequence comes from Canis lupus dingo, assembly GCF_003254725.2. NCBI lineage: Eukaryota > Metazoa > Chordata > Mammalia > Carnivora > Canidae > Canis > Canis lupus. Next base: position 36,269,489 of record NC_064243.1, read on the forward strand.
GGACTGTATCTGGTAAAGTACTACCTGCCTTCCTGCAGATCAGAGAGCATGAATTCTAGGGACCAAATGTGGAGCCCACACAGGTAATGTCAGCCTGAGATAATTTTTTAAAGGGCTTTAAAGGGATTTCCAATTACAGTAGTACGAAAAAAACTGGTGAATCCTCTCAAACAAGCCGGACAGAATTTGAAAGAATTCTTTCTTTCTTTCTTTCTTTCTTTCTTTCTTTCTTTCTTTCTTTCTTTCTTTCTTTCTTTCTTCTTTCTTTCTTTCTTTCTTTCTTTCTTTCTTTCTTTCTTTCCTTCTTTCTTTTCTTCTTTCTTCTTTCAAGAAAGTTAGGGCTCTGAGCCAGAGAGCCCAAATTGTGTGGACCACAATTTGAAAAGCAAATATTCTTCAAAAACAGGAATGCTCTGCATAAAAATAGCAGAAGTGTATGGCCTTTTTGCTTGAGCTACTTTCATTCTCTCTCCCACCCAGTAGAGTTAGCAATAAATGTTGGTTTACCAGCTAGGAGGTGGTCAAAAAACCCAGCAGCTTTATTGTCAGATGGGACAGAATCTATTTGGGGAAGGTGACAAAAATCAATAGCCATGTCAAACAAAACTGAAAAATTTGGCAGAAAATAAGTAGAGAAGAACTGTACATTTATTTGCCCAGGCTTGTGGTCCTAGTTAAGGTGAGCAGTGGACTAGCTGAGGAAGTCCTGGAAAAGAAAGATCTATTAAAGGACTGAAAAGCTCTCCATACTTCCTTTATTTACTAGGAAACTATTTATCCCAGCTTTATTGCAGTAGAAACTGTAAATCAAGAGACCTGAGAAATTGCTGCAACTTGAAATGTACTTGCCAGGGGCTCCTGGGTGGCTCAGTCCATTGCGCATCTGCCTGTGGCTTGGGTTGTGATCCCAGTGCTCTGGGATTGATCTCTGTATGGGGCTCCCTGCTCAGTGGGGGAGTCTGCTTCTCCTTCTCCCTCTGCCTCTCCCTCTCCATTCATGCTCTGTCTCTGGCTTTCTCAATCTCAAATAAATAAATAAAATCTTTAAAAAGAAAGAAGAAAGAAAGAATGAATAAATGAACTACTCTTGCCAGTCCATATACAGATCAATAAGCAGAAGGCATCAACCCAAATTACTGGGTTATCACTAAGCTATGCAGCCACAAAGATGACCTATAACAATAAAAATTGAGAAAAGTGAACCAAATCATCAGTAGGTGCACATTGTGGGCAGGCAAGCATTGCCATTTATATCCAGGCAAATGAAAACAAATCTCAAAGAAATAAAACAGAATCCATGGTTGCTATAATTGGTTATCTAAATTGTCCTGTTTTTAACCAAAAATTATAAGACATGTACAGAAATAGGAAAATGTGACCCTTACTTTACTCAAGGAAAGACACTCAAGAAACAATAGAAACCCACCCTTAGTAAGCCCATCTATGGGCTTTCATAGACAGATTTCAAAGCAGATATTATAAATATGCTCAGAGAACTAGGGAAAAAGACTATAACAATGACTCAGCAAACAGAAAACATGAGAATAGAAACTCTAAAAAAGAAAAAACAAATAAAATTCTAGAATTAAAAATTGCAAAAACTGAAATGAGGAATTCACAGGGTGGGCTCAAGAGCAGATTTGAGATGGCAAGAGAAATTATTAGTAAACTTGACATTGGATAAATCTGCAGAACAGAGAGAAAAAAGATGGAAGAAAAACGAACAGTCTTAGCATCTGGTGGGATAATGTCAGTGTACTAATATACTTGTGATGGGCCTCCCAGAAAGAAAGGAAAGAGAAAACAGTATTTGAAGAAATAATGGCTGAAAAATTCCCCATCTGAAGAAAACAGTTATTTTCAATTCCAAAGAGTTCAACAGATGTCAAGTGAGATAATCACAAAAGACCTAATTCTGGGGCTTCATGGTACAACTGATGGATGATAAAAACAAAGAGAAAGTACTGAAAGTATCAAGAAAAAGGTGACTCATTACATGTAGGGGAGTTTCAATATAATGAATGGTTGACTTCTCATCCAAAACAATGGAGTCCAAAAAAAATGTTGAGAAAATGAAGAGAAAAATAACTGTGCATTAAGAATTTTGTATCCAAAGAAATTCTCTTTCAAAAGTGAAAGAAAGCTATCTCCAGATAAAAACTGGGGAAATTTGTTGTTGACAGACATGTCGTACTAGAAATTCTAAAGGAACTCCTTCAGGCTGAAAGGAAATATCAGACAGTGACTTGAATTCACAGGAAGAAATGCAATAAATATGTGAGCATATATAAGACTGTATTGCGTGTATTTATATGTATGTATGTGTGTGTGTATGTGTGTGTGTGTGTGTGTGTGTTTGTGTATTCCTCTCTTTTACAGAGATGTTGGCCTGCCAGTGAGGAGCCAGCCAGTGAAAAGGCAGGATGGTAAACTCAAGGGGAATCAAGAGTAGTTAGTTGGGCACAGGACCCTGTGAATGACGAGGATTGCAATCAGAGGGGCCCACAAGGAGGATCTGTGAAGAAGGCACAAAAGTGCCCTTGAGAAAAGAATAAGCTTTAAATACTTGCCAGATTTAGAGAGCATGAAGCCAGCTTTAGACAGGAATAGTCAAGTCAGAAATTTCCAATCCCTCCCTACTCCTCCTTTCACCTGGCTCTACTTTCATTCTGGCAAGGGTTGAAGAAGCAGTTAGCGGGTGGGGAGAAAGAGAGAAGAAGCCAACCACACCCCTTCCAAGTGGTAGACGGCCCACCTATAACAAGCTCTGACTCAAGACAAGGAGAGAGACAAGCCTCGCCTTCTAATGGGAATTGAATTGTGGACTGATATAGAACTGGACAGTTTTGATTACTGGCTTGTCTGTGAATGAAAGGATCTATAGAGCTGTTCACTACCTGAGAAAGGACAGAAGAGTTTCGAGTCTGCTTACCCAGGAGCAGAGGACATTCTACCCCTTGCCCTTACCCCACAGGTTTAAAGAGTAAATGGGAGCCAAAAGTAATGTTCCTTTTATAAATTCATCTCATCCTTCCCGTGTGTTACACATAAATGGTATCCTTGCTTGTTCTTTGCCATCATTGAGATCTCCAAAACCTCAATTCATTTTTTTCTTCCTGTTCATTCTTCCTATGATTTTTCACTTTCTTAGCTATTCAAAGCAGTTCTCAGAATTTGTTACTTCAACCAAACTCTTCCCTATGTGTTTAATGATTACCTCTGTTTGTCCATCACACAAATCTTGAATCAATCTCGCCTTAGAGAAAATCCCCCACCTGAGTTCTTGGCACCAGGATTACTTAGTGGCCTCCAGTTTCAGATGGGCCATTTATACACTCATCAAGACTTTCATCTGCCTCTAGTCAGTTTCCTTTCCCATTCACTCCATGGTTATCACAGATGTTAACCACACTGTTCAAATTTCTTTTTCTATACCAGCTCTTTCCTCTTTTAGCTGGTGAAGAAGCTGCTATCTACCTCTTTTAGCTGGTGAAGAAGCTGCTATCTACCTTTCAAAGATAATTGAAGTTGAAGTGGGATATAAAGAGGAAAAATTTAATGCTCACTCACATTGTGCTTCTTGCCCTCTAGCCTTAGGAAAAGAAGCTTCTATTTATAGCTGAATTTGAGTTCATTCATCCTTTCCCATCTCTTCTATATTTACCCCTCTTCTCTATTTTTAAACTTATTCTCTTCACTGTCTTCTGAGCATCTTATGCACATGCTAAAGGTGTTCTCACTTTAAAATTATCCCTTCTGTCAGACCCTGTATTCCTTCACATAAAGCCCTATATCAGGGCACCCTTTTACAACCAAGTCTATTGAAAAGGGGTCTCTATTTTCTGTCTATATTTTTTTAGAACCCATAACTTTCCTCCTTAAAATAGATGTTTACACCTTGTATTTGACAAATAAAATATATTTTCTCATTAGCCCTGTGAGATTGGATACTGTTGATGACTCTTCCTACTGTAGACTCTCTCCTCCTGTGAGGACCTTCTGGGACCCCACTCTCTTCTGGTTATCTTTCTTCCTCCCTGATGCTTCATTCCCTTTGCCCACCCCCTTATTTCTGAGAGTTCTGTTATTAGAGTTTTATTCTTTTACTCTATTTTTTCTGTCTAAATGATGGCATCTGATCTCAAAGTTTTAACTGTGGACTTGTATAACCTGGGTCCCTGGACCGGAGAGCTGTGTATCCAAGTGCTTGGACTTCTTTGCTTGGATTTCCATCTCCCAAGCACTACAAAGTGTCTAACAGTCATCTTATCTCATCCCAGCACACGTACCTTGCTTATCTTGGTAAATGGCATCCCCTATCATTTTACTATTGAAACCATTTACCTGAGATGAATTCTCACCTATGTAATTTACTTATTTTTATCTACTCATATTCAATTGATTTTCATATCATATAGATTTTACCACCTTGGCATTTAGCCTATAGTTCTTAACCTCTTCTGTAAAAGTCTCAGTCTAGACCCTCAAAGCTCTAATGAGCAATTACTACATTCTGTTTCTACAACTCTGCCAGACAAATGTTTTAAAATGCACTGTCTTTAATCTCCATGGCTTTCAAGTTAAAGCCTAAATTTTTTATCAGATTTATAAGGTCTTGCATAATATAGTCTCTGCCTCTCTCTCACACACTGTTCCCTACCTCCCTGGATGCAATCCTTGCTCCTTACCTTCCCAAAATAGCTTAGGTCTTTTTATCTTCACTCAACTATTTGTTCTTACTCAAATCTACTATGTGTTTCATGCCTCAGTCCCCACAGCATGCTATCCCCACTGCTCCTATGCCTTCCCCTATTGGCCCCTTACGCTTCAAGTCTCAAAACTTTCTCTTCTTAATTTCTGTTTCCTCCCTTATTTCTGTTTTCACTCTAATCTATAAAAATACTGTTGTGTCACCTGGGATTCAGGCGGGTTTCCTGTAAGGTTCTTGGGGGCAGAACCTCATCTCATACATTATTGTATATATAACACAGAGCATAGTGCCTGGCACATGGTAGGCATTTATCAATATGTCTTCAACATAACTGAGTACTAGCAATAAGTTGCTCTGTGTCTATACAGCACACTTTTTTTTTTTTTTTTTACCAGTCATATTCTTTCAGGCTCTGTGTGGGGGTCAGGACTGACAGCCCATATTTAAATAGGTCCAATTTCATCACTTGCAGCCAAGCTGCAGGTGGACTCCTAGATCTTTCTTTGGATTACTACTAAGATCCTTTAGTGAGCACTCAGGCAGTCAGTTAAAGTGGAACATGTTATACCCCATTATTGTTTCTCTTATTTATGTATCTATTTTAAAAATAAATAATCAAGAATTTTGGAATACATGCTGTATAAACTCAGTCAATATTTTAGTGTGTGGCACAGTGCAGGTCATCTAAGCTTCTTAAATTAACTGGCCTAGGGCTATGTCTTCATTTTTTTCTAGAAAAACAAAGGCATGTGGGGTTCGATGACTTGCCAAAGAAGGTTTCTAAGTTTTTGGTGAAGTAGAAAGAAATGCTCGCTTTTCTTATATCCAGGCCTGGACCCCTTCCCATGTCCTTTTTAAATGAACCAGAAAATGAAATTGAGGTGTAATAGAAACATTCTTCTCATATTGCTAGTTTTTTAGATTTAATTTTTTTTTACTTCATTCATTCTCTTATCACCCAGTCCATCAAACAATATTGGCTGACTAACTACCCTTTACATAAGACATGGTGCTACAGATGACTTACAGCCACCCAGAGCTGATCTTAAATCTCACCCTGCCACCTAGAAGTTGTGGGATCTTGGACCAATTGGTAACCCTCCTTAAGTCCCATTTTCCTACCAAGTAGAATGGGTTTGGAGGAATTATAAAAAGTGTGATTGACTCTGACCCTAAAGATTTGTTCTTTAACTGGATGCATGTGCATGGTAATCCATAGAATAACAATGCCATAGCATAAAGGTATCATTGCTGGGCTGCAGTTCCGTGTGAGGTAGTTAGGGTACAGGAGAAGGGAAGGGTCAGCTGGAATCCCAAAATTGTGAAGTTGTGAATAGAAGCCACTGATTTCTTTTTTGTAAACTTTAAGTGCCTTCTTGGCTCAGTGATGGTAGAAGAAATTGCCCTCTTTAAATCTCTTCCCATCCTCACTTGTTTTCCTCTATTGCCTCTCTCTGTGGTGGCTGTCCTCCTTTAACCCAAGTCTTTTATATGGTGCTTATTTTTCACAAACTATTAGCCTGTCATGCAGGCTTATTTTCTACCTTCTCCTTCTTTAGAACTTGGAAAGCTCATTGGTCTAGTTGATAAAGCCATGGCTTGAAGCTCCAGAATTCTAGAGATCTAATCCCGGGACAGAAAATCTATGGTGAACTCAGGGAAAGAAGCTGTTATCACTGTATTTTGTTTTACTGACTTTGTAGATTCGATATAAGTATAACCTGAAGAATGGATGTCAGATACTCTGCTTAAGAATTGATAATTCAAGATAGTTTATGTATTGAACACATATTAATAAAACAACCTTTTGAAAGTAGAGTCCCTTCTATGGATTGATTCCTTTTTTGTTTGTCCCACCATACCTTTGAAAATTGTCAAGAGAGATACATTCTATAGCTACAACACAAATAATGTTGATGAAGAAAGGCTGCTTAGCAAAACATCTGAGTTTCCCCTGCATGGTTTCTTCTGTTCCTGACCCCAACATCCACCCCAAACATCAAGGGGCAAGTCATACTCCATTTGTGAAGCAAATGCTTCCCTTTATTTGAAGTATAGTCAGGATATACCAAACGCCTGGGTTGTTTTTTCTTAGTAGCAGGGAAAACCAGGTAAATGGAAGGGGTGGTCCAAGCACTAATCTCTCTGTCAATCTAGGCAGAAGTGAGTTAAGAAAAGATATCACAAAAGAGTTGGTGACACTCTTCCTTACCCTATAGTGCTCATGTTGAGAGGCATGGATTTCTGAGCAAGCAAAGTTCTTTTTTTTCTTAAAGATATTTATTTATTTATTTAGTTAGTTAGTTAGTTAGTTAGTTAGTTAGTTAGTTGTTAGCTAGTTAGTTAGTTATGAGAAACAGAGAGAGGCAGATACATAGGCAGAGGGAGAAGCAGGGTCCATGCAGGGAGCCTGATGCAGGGAGCCTGATGCAGGGCTCTATCCCAGAACCTCAGGATCATGACCTGAGCCAAACGCAGATGCTAAACTAATGAGCCACCCATGTGCCCTAGAAAGGTTCTTTTTAACAACTACTTTCTTCTAGCATTAGAAATAAAGAGACTAAAATCTTGAGATAATCCTTGGGAGAAAGTAGAGTAATACAACTCTTATTCTTGATGCCAAGTAATTGTTTTGCCTTCTGGATTATGGCTATGAAAAATTTGTGAGACCCTAGTTGGTGATGATTTTCAGGCATGTCTCTTCAGCTCCCTAAAAATCCTCATGGACTTGATTCATTGAAGATTCATTAAAAATCCTTAATTATGAAAAAAAATCTTTAATTATGGCCAATTATAATTTAGGTAAATGGCTTGGAAAAGTGTATCATAGAATTTAGGAATATAGAAATAAGCAGAAATTATGAAATTTAGGGAAAGCATGGTGAAAGGATGATTTACTTAGAAGTAAATAGTGCAAAATGGGACAAAAATCTTCCATATTCAAGGATAAGGTGACCTGATAAGGCCAAGGCCAAGCAAAAAAAAAAAAAAAAAAGCAATATTGATTAAAGTAGTTACTGATGAGCTTTGGGACATTCTTCAAGTACATTCACTTCTGTTATCCAATGCCATTGCAAATACAAAGGACACTGTGATATGTCTGTGAATCATTCATGAAGTGACGTTAAAATGTTCTCTTTAATTAGTGATGACAACCGGCTGGCCAGTTTAAGGGCCTCAGTGGACTGGATTAGATTAAGTCCACCAGGGAGAGTGTTCCGTAACCCAGCACATGGGAGAAAGTCCTCCCACCTCATCAGAGCTTCAGTGAGAGTAAACTCTATGTCTGAGCTGGCTGGGAAAAAAAAAAAAAAAGAAAAAGAAAACAGCCTTTTGACTTTTAGAAGAGACTTTTTAAAAGTGGGCATAATTGGAGCAATGCATTTTCTAGGAGAATGAGACATAAAGGAAATTGACTCCACAGAAAGCAAAGGCCTTTTTATATTAAAAAGGAAGAAATGAAAAACAGTGTGCCTGACTCTCCCAGGGATCCAGAGAATGCACTTTTCTAGGGAGTAGAATAAGTATTATGTTTTCGAAATCCCATGTTTTTTTCCCCAGGATGCCAGCCGACACAGAGAATCTCTAGACTGAAATTGATGGTACCTGCCTTGTGCCAGTTAAAAATGGCATGGCCTCTTCAGAAGACAATTTGACAGTTTCTTTCAAAGCTAAACATGGTCTTACCATATGATCCAGTGTTTATAATCCTAAGTATCTACCCCAATGAGTTGAAAGTTTACATCCATACAAACCTGCATATGGATATTTATAGCGTTTTTATTCATAACTGCCAAACTTGGAAGCAACCGAAATGTTCTTCAATAGGTGAATGGATAAACAAATTTTGATACATCTACACAATGGGATATTACACAGCAAAAAAATAGAGCTATCAAGCCACAGAAAGACACAGAGGAAACTTAGGTGCATATGGCTAAATGAAAGAAGCCTGTCTGAAAAGACTACATACATAAGATTCCATCTATATGATGTTCTGGAAAAAGACAAAACTACAGACACTAAAAAAGATCAGTGGTTGCCACAACTCAAGGTGGGGGTGGGGTGGGGATGGTATGAATAAATGGAGAACAAGGAATTTTTATAGTAATAAATCTCTTCTGTATGTTACTGTGATGGTGGGTACATGACATGTATTTGCCAAATCTCATAGAACTATACAACACGAAGAGTGGATCTCAATGTGACAGATGGACTTTACTTAATAGTAATATAGGAATATTGTTTCATCAATAGTAACTAATGTAAGATCTAATAATAGAGAAGACTTGGTCGGGGGACTGAGGACTTAAGGGAACTCTCTGTATATTTTGTTCAATTTTTCCATAAACCTTTAATTACTCTAAAAAATAAAGTCTATTAAAAAAAAACTTTGGTATCCTACTGGACTCAGGAGTAGAGATGAGAGAAGGTAGTGGGGTGGTGGGGGGCGGGGGGATCAATGGAAGGAAGACAAAATATCACCTCTTTCCTCAAACAGTATATTAAAGAGTCCAACGTGATCCAAATCACACTTTCTAATTAATGTTAGAATAAACACCAGCTTCTGAGGCTGGAAGAAATCAGCACTAGATTGGGATATGGACCAAAGATCAGTTGCCCAAATATTTCTTGGCCCAAATATTGAAGCAGAGGAATATAGTCTCTTTAATGATGTATTAGTGCCTGATTTTTCACAGAAAGTTATTTGCAAGATGGGCTATGACCTGAGTTATAGAACAGACCATTAAAACTTCAAAAGAAGATTTTTATTATATCCACAGTGCTGGTCAATGTCAGTGAAGGGCAAGTAAGATTTCTGTTCTTGGGAGAAACAGCTGTGCCAGGCTATGACTCTATGTGCCGTCAGAGCATCATACGTTTAACTGTTTTTTTTCTAAGAGTGAGGATGAGTTGCCCTGTGATAAGCACCCACATTTGCCCAATCTATCCTTGCAGGCTGGCGTTGAGCCTGCATTTTAAGCCCAGACAGGAGACTTGTTTGTTCTTTCTAAGCATTGAGGACAAACCTCAGAGCACAGAACAATCTTTTAAAATATTAAAATCTGGTCATTTAATTCTCCTGCTTAAAACCGTCAAAGCTTCCCAGTGCTCTTAAAGTAATGCTCAACATTTTAAAAGAGCCTCCAAGGTCATACAGTGTATGACATGTATCCACCAGCTTTGTTTTCTGCCACCACGCTTTGCTCACAGTGTGCCAGGCATAGTGACCTTCTCAATGTTCCTTGAATTGTACAAGCTGCTCGTCCTTTCTGGAGCTTCTTTCCTTGGCACACCTCTCCCTCTATACTTATACAACCAATTTCCTCTCTTTATTCAAGTCTTAGATTAAATGTTACTTAAGAGGAAACTCCTTGTCTGAAGTCTCCAAAGGTAGGGGCCTGTGATTTTGTTACTGCACCTGGTACATTTTTATAACCATCATCATGATTGTAATTATTTAGCTATTTTTGTCTTTATTGGACTACAGACTTCATGAGGTTAGGAGTTGTCTCTGTCCCAGACACTGCTCTAACTTTATTCCTTGCTTAGGGTTTGGCACAAATTAGGTGGCTAAGAAATACTTTCTGATGACTGAATGATTGGTAACCATGAGCTTAGTCATTTTAGTCTCATGCTGAGATAGTTTTATGATGAAACTGCATTGCTGGAAGATCCTTGAAGACAAATATTTTAAGCTTAACAAAGGGGATTTGTTTTTAATGTAAAAAGGCAACAGCAGAACTCTAGCAGAAATAAAATTGCAAGAAAAATTCGGTCCTCATGCTTCAGAGAGTAAACCAATCACCATTTCAGGGTAAGTTGAAAGATTTTTTTTTTCCTCATCCATCAAAGTATTATAGTTGGCAGACTTCTTTATGAATTCACTTTTCTTCCTCTGAATGATCTTGGATGTGGCCTGGCACATTTCTCAGCGACACTACAAAGCAGAGCACCAGTACATTCCAAAAACAGAGCTGACTGTGTCCCCAGCTTAGTGCAAAAGGTGAATATCCAAAGGGTACCACTTTCTCAAAGAAGGTTTGGCCTACTACTCCTGAAAGCTGAAGGATGCTTGTGGCAAGTTAATTCATTTAGGTTCATATCTAGTGCTATGGTGGCCAAGCCCTTTAGAGTTCTGAAGAGGAGAGCTTCTGTTCTTAAAATAAAGGCAGCTGTGTTCCAGCTCCTGAAGAAGATCTCAGAGATGTTCTATCATCTCACAGCTCAGAGGCTCAAAACTCCTCTTTGTAAAGAGGGAGAGAATTTTCTTATTATCGTAGAATTCAGGATCTTGACAATTTTCATGATTAGCTCTTCTGAAACTTGAATGCAAATGAAAAGATATGATGTAGATTATGGTATTTTATGTGTTTATAAATATGCAATATATTAGTGTTTATTAATGCATTAACATTAGGTAGAGATCTTTCTAATATGAACATGTGTGTTCTTATTTAGTAAATTCAATGCCATGGAAATAATCCATTTTTCCTTGAACTGGTGGAATTCTCCATATCTCCATGCTATGAATATTAGTTTTTATTTTCTAGAATTATAATTGCAAATACAGAAACTGTGAAAGATTGGAATAATGTTTATAGACCCAAAGACATAATCTGAAAATTTTGTTTCTTGGAATTTAAATTACTAATATGAGTTTATTTTCTCCTTACTTGATCCTGCCCTCTAAAATTAAATGCCAAGGAAAATTCTGAGTAAGTCATCTAATTTGAGGAGTTCCATTTTTTGGAATACTTGTCATAAATTTAAGAGTTGTAATAATTAATAAATCTTTAACTATGTCTCCTACAGTAATCCACAGGGATGATATTTGTTTGATTTACACTTAGGGGAGAAAAACCCCCAAACCAAATTAATCTGATTTTTTGATGTCTAGTAATCAAGTGTTTTTACAGAGTTTAATAGGCAAATTGTAAATAGATCTGTGTGTGCCTGTGTGTGTGATTCTTTCATCACAACTCCCTATGGAGGAATAACTTTTATTTTATTAATGTTTTACTTTGATTGCTTATGCCAATGTAGGAATTGTACTTCTAGAAGGATAAAATTGTACTTCTAGAAGGATAAAACTAGTTGTAGGATAAAATTGTAGTCAGTAACTAGAGCATTACAAATAGAAGGCAAGTTGCATGAATAAAGGTGATAAAAGAGAAGGGAGACTAAGATAGTTTCTCCTATTTCTTAACTGGGAAAGAAAGATTTGTTTGTAGATGATGTGTAAAAATGATGACCTATGCAAAACATGAGCATTCCATAAATAAGGAAGCTAACATTGTGGGCCTACTATGTGCCTGATATTACATACACCTGTATTTCATTCAGTCTTTATGGTAGACTTGTGAAGTAACCGCTATCATCTACATTTCATAGAAGTTAAGTTTTGCCATAGTATATGTGAACAGTAGGGAACAGCTCTCTTTGACTCCAAATTTGATATCTTCCTATTATACTAATAATATATCACATAAAAATAATGAGATTTTTGAGCATATTCAAAAGTGAAACATCTAGGGATAATGCTTGTCTAGACCTTGGTTATCAATGAAGGAAAAGTATCCGTTCCTGAGAATTGATCATCACAATCCTGCCCACAGGTGGGTTTAAAAACCTCAAACCAAAAATGTCATTTATAGTAGTTTCAGATTTGACCTTCCAGCTAAGTAAAAATTTCATTTAAAGTAGTTTCAGGTTTGACCTTCCAGCTAAGTAAATAAATAAAAGACCCCCCCCCACAAAATCTACAAGGAAGCAAGGCACCATGAGCAAGAATAAGAATTACCAGTATCAGATCTGCACAGTTTCAGAATGAGACTATGAAATAAATATCTTCAGCAAGATTTGAGACTCTGAAGAGACCTATCAAAATATGTGCAAAGATCAAGAAACTATAAAAATGACAAAAATACTGTCAAAGAATTTTGGAATTTATAGGAATAAAAACATTGTAATTAAAATTAAATGCTAGGACTAAAAACATTGTAATTAAAATTCAAGGAATGCTAGATCTAAACAGAGGTTTAGAAACAGAGCTAGAGAAGGAATCAAGAAAATTGAATATGATTCTGAAGAATATGATCCTGGAAAGAAAAAGAAAGCTGTTAATCCATTTGGAACAGAGAGTGATAACTTCTAATATATATTTAATCCCAGAAGGAGACAATATAGAAAAATGGAGAAAAATAAATATTTAAAGAGATGATATCTGAGAATTTAGAAAATTATCAAAAGACATCAAATCTCAAATCCATAATTACCAGAATGGAAAATAAAAAGCCACATCGTGGTAGAGAGTGAGATGACAAAGAATAGATCTGAAATGTGTGGAGAGAAAAGGTTGGTCACCTTAACGGAAAAGTAGTTGGACAGAGGGTTAGTGGCTCACTGACGAGAAAAAAAAATGAAAAATGACTTTTATATTATCTTTAATATGCTGAGAAAATAAAAACTCCTGAATTTAGAATTCTAAGAATTGGAACTCTAAATGAAAGAAACTACTTTTCAATTACAAGAGCACAATACAGACATTTTCAATAAGATTAAAAATTGAGTTTATCACACTAAATATGTGTGAAGGGAAATTCTAAAGAATGTGCTTTAGGTAGAAAGAAAATAATCCCAGATGGAAAGTTTGAAATCTAGACATGAATGGCAAGGGGGGGGCGGAAATGGTAAATATGGTGTGAATCTAATAAACTTTAACTTCATAAAATAATAACGTCTAATTTGTGGTGTTGTAAAACAAGATGAAACCAAAATATTGGACAAAACTAAAATATAAATTAGTAGGGGATGACCAGAATTACATCATTCAAAGAGGCTTGTATTCTTTAGGTAATGGAAAAGCTTGACCTTAAATGTAGCAAGAATGCATGTTATGATACCTAGTATAGAGAATATATAATTTGTAAACTAATAGGACAAAGAAGAGTGAGAAAATGAAAACAACAGTTACTTTAAAAGTAATGTATAATTTATATAAATTTAGAAAGTAACTTATAAAGAAAATTTATAAAGTGATCTCTAATTAATCCCTCAAACATAAGGCTAGAGCAATGGTTTTCAACCAGGGGTGGTTTTGCCAACATCTGGAGACATTTTTGATTGTCACATGTAGGGGACGGGAACACCACTGGTATCTAGTGAGCAGAGACCAGTGTTGCCATAGGACAGGTCCCTATGACAAAGAATTATCCAGCCCAAAATATCAATAGCACTGAGATTCAGAAATTCTGGAATAGAGAAAGATTAGAAGTAAAAGAATCAAAGAAGATATCCAGATATATCAGTTTTGACTGGTTTGTTGTGGTGTCAAACAACTCCAGAATCTCGGTGGCTAAAAACAAAAGCATGTATTTGTCACTCATGCCTATTGCCAATCACTTAGGGCTCTGTTCCTATGTCTCCTGCCTTCAAAGCCCTGATGACAAACAGCCATTTCCTTGAATTGGGCTAATCATAATGATAGCAGGAGGGTCTAACATCTCCTTCTTGAAAGTGAGGCACTTTGTTTCCATCTACAGATCACTTGCTGGAATTTGTGCCATAGCTCAACAAATCACGAAGGGTCCACAAAGTACAGTCTTAATCTGTGACCCAAAGGAAGGAGAACAGAGGCCTTCGGCAAACCAGAAGTATGACTACCACATCAGGCACATATTACCCAAAGAAGGCTACCATAGCTACATTAGCATCAAATGAAACAACTTTGAGACAAAAGCATTCCTAGAAGGGGAGCCTGGGTGGCTCAGCGGTTTAGTGCTGCCTTTGGTCCAGGGCCTGATCCTGGAGACCCAGGATCGCGTCCCCCATCAGGCTTCCTGCATGGAGCCTACTTCTCCCTCTGCCTGTGTCTCTGCCTCTCTCTCTGTGTGTGTGTGTGTGTGTGTCTCTCATGAATAAATAAATAAAATCTTTAAAAAAACAAAACAAAACAAAAACATTCCTAGAGATAAAGAGTCCCTTCACAATGATAAAGGAATTCAATTCACTCAAAGCTGTAACAATTCTAAATTTGTATTCACCCAGTAGCATAGCCTTAAGATCAACAGAGCAAAATCTGACAGTCTACAAGGAGAAGGAGAAGAACAAGAATCCATCAGCAGGGCTTCTGAGAAGGGGTTTACCCAGTGAAAACCAAATTTTCAGGTTCTTCAGCAAAAATAGATCAGGTCCAAATCAACACAGGTTTTGCCCCAGACTTCCTTAAGATGGGCATTCTAATTTGAATGAGATTTCTCCTTCTCTCAGGAGACATGTCCGCCTCTTATAACCAAAAGTTAACATGTGAAATAATTTTACTCTTCTGCTCAAAACACTCCAGTGACTTCCCGTATCACTCAAAATAAAAGGAGATGTCTTTACAATGGCCATTAGGCCCTTGTACAATCTGACTTTTCTCCCACTTAACCTTTCTGATCTAATTGAATACTGTGCTCCCAGGTCACGTCTCTCCAATCATACGGTCCTTCACTCTTCCTCGAAAACATTGCTTACACACTGTTGTGGACTGAATTGAGTTTCCCCTCCTTCTCCTAAATTGTTATGTTGAAATCAGAATGTGATTTTATATGAGGACAGAATCTTCGAAGAGCTGATTGAGTTAAACAGAGGCTGTTAGAGTAGCCCCAATTCAATTAGACTGGTGTCTTTGTAAGAAGAGAATATTAGGATACAGAGAGATGCCATGCACAGAGGGACAGCCATGTGAAGAGGGAGCAGGAAGGCAGCACTATGCAAGCCAAGGATAGAGGCCTCAGAAGAAACCAACCCTACTGATATCTTGATCTTGGCCATGTAGGCTCCAGAACTGTAAGAAAAAAAATTTCTGCTGTTTAACCACCCAGCCTGTGGTATTTTGTTTTGGCAGCCCTAGCAAGTGTATATACAAAGTCACCCCAGGGCATTTGAACATGTTCTCTTTGCCCAGAACCCTCTTTCCACAAATACACACAGGTCTCATTTTCTTACTAACTTCAGGTATACCTTTATACCAATATCTTCTCAGTGAGTCCTTCCCTGGTACCCTATATAAAAGTGAAACCTGCCTCTCCCAACACTCACTCTACCCCTCCCCTGCTTTATTCTCTGCACAGCACTTCTTACCACCTGCCACCTGTATATCATACCCATTTCATTGTTCTCTGTGTCTGTCACTAGAATGTGAGCATGTCCACTGGGTAAGATCTTTGTCTCTTTTATTTCCTCCTTTATTCTCAGAGACAGAATAGTGCTTATCACAAAGTAGGGATGTGATGAACAATTATCAAATACATTTTAGCAAATTCTCAGTAATCCAAATATTAAAGGCTTAAATGACTTATTTTTAAAGGAGAGGGCAGGCATTGCCTACAGAGAAAAGCAAGCTCACTGGCAAAGGGATCCAAGGCCTGACGAGGCAGGTGGGCTCATGGAGCAAAAGCATGGGACTCATCATAATTTCACCAAGAAAGCAAAGTAAACATACCATTTGTAGAACTTCTCTAGGATTTCAACATTCAGTCAGTAATTCCAAAAGCTAGGGAAAAAATGATTTCCTTTTATCTAGGGTGGCATTAGCAGATACAAAATTTTCTCTTTTAATGGGTAGTTTCTTCTACTTCCATTTTTTTTAAGAAAGTAGAACTTCTTTATCTAGTTTAGAGAATAGATGTTTAATAATATAATATATATATAATATATATAATATAAACTATAAAGAATGGTACTCAGCCTGTTTGTGTAAGTGTATTAATAATAATTAATAGGTGGACTCATTTAAATGTTAAGATACTGAAATGTTTGGGGGGACCTGGCTAGCTCAGTCAATGGAGGTTGTGACTCTAGATCTCAAGGTTGTGAGTTTGAGCCCCATGCCAGGTGTAGAGGTGACTTAAAATCTTAAAAAAAAAAAAAAAAAAAGTTGTACTGAAACGTCTTAATGTGAATACAGCAGGCTTTCAGACTTTTTGGCCCTCGGGGCTCTCCTAATTTTTATTGCGCTCTGTAATAATAGACGGATTTGTCATCCTGGGATAGTCTCCACTGATTTGAGTTTAAAGATATACTTCCTTTCATTCTGCACCCATGCATGACACAGGAACTCAATTGTGCGTAAAACATGTTACTTTAAACAAATAAGCAAAACCAAAATATTTTCAGATGACTTGGCTTTTGCCAGTAGGGTGAAATGTGGCCAGGAGTGGTTTGAATATATTTCATTTCATGGGCATTGAGAATAGTTATGGATCTTGACTTTGGAGTTGTTCAGAGTTGGTTTGAATCCCGTGTGACCACCTCCAAATTACTGTGGTCAAACCATGTAACCTCTTTTCTGCATTTGTGGAATTCATAATTCAGAAATGTGTAAATGAGGATCATAACACTTACCTCATTTAATTCATGTAAGGTTAGATGAGATAATGCACATAAAGTATTTAGACACCTAGTAAATGTGTAATAAATGTTAACTATCATTAATGTCATTATCTCATGCATTGACTTTTATGCTTATTTCCTCTGTGGTTTTCTAAGTTTTCACACTGACAGGAAGGTTTCTTTAAAAATATAATAACACACAAAGAATCCATAATCTTAAAATGTACTCCCCTTTTAAGATTATTTAATGAAGGGCCTTTTTAAAAAAAAGATTTTATTTACTTATTCGTGAGAGACCAGAGAGAGGCGGAGACACAGGCAGAGGAAGAAGCAGGCACCATACAGGAAGCCCGATGTGGGACTCGATCCCGGGACTCTGGGATCACACCCTGAGCTGAAGGCAGATGCTCAACTGCTGAGACACCCAGGCATCCCAAATGAGGGGCCTTCATTAAGAAAAGTCAAATCTCATGAATCAGGCCACCTTTTCCCTTCCTTATGAGATCTCCATAGTTAGATGTAAGGGAATAAAATTGAGAACCTGAAGAATCTTTATTACTGTAGAGACAAAGCAAGTTTCTCTCTGACAGCTTTGAACACAATAGAGTGCAAACAAGGGATTACCAAATAAACCTATTGTTTTCTAAAATGTTTCTATTTATTGTTTTATTAGGTTAGATGTGCAGAATTTCTTTTATTTTTTTTTATTTTTTATTTATTGAAGTTCAATTTGCCAACATATAGCATATCACCCAGTGCTAGATGTGCAGAATTTCAAGGCCAGAAAAATAAATTAGGGACAAAACAGTTATTTGGTAACTTGTTTGCCTTAATTTGATAGTTGTAGGCTCTGGAGTCATGGGCAGTGCAGTACCTTTCTTTGACACAGAAAAGAGGATCCCTGCTTGGAAAGTCATGCTTTACAGGACTCTCCTTTGGCCTTCCCTTGTGCTACTCCCTCCCTATCAAATGAGGAGTTCAGGGGGCCAACTGTCTACCCCCTTTTTAGACCATACATGAAGTACCTAGGACCCCCATATTTCCAAGTTTGTTTTCCTTAAGCAGACAATTGACAGTGTGCACATACCTGTGTCCCAGGCATGGCCAAGGAGCAATGGTTTTGGAAATGAGGGGATGTGGTGGGGGATATAAACGCAGCTGCATGTGTGAATTGGGATGTCTGCATGCCTGTACACAAAACTCTTCACCATGCAAGATACAGCCTAGTATGACAAGGAAAGAGGAAACCAGTTGTAGGTTGAGGGGCCCGGGTGTGGAGGGGCTGCTGAATTCTAGAACTCTAAGGAATGCAAGAATTTTAATTTAAATCTAGTCTCCCACTTCTTTGAAAGGTAAGTTATCAAACATACTTCATCTAGCTCTTTGTTTCCCATATTTGTATAACTTTTGTTCTGTGATAGTATGCTATGTCATGTGACATGGAATTCCATTTGCACTCTTGCTCTGGATCCCACAAAAGTCAGAAGTAGGCTGCAGCACAGGACATGTACAGAGAGCCATAGATCATAGAATGTCAGAGCTGGCAATTGTCAAGATCAATATAGTACAATCATTTCATTTTACTAGAAGCAAAATTACATTGTGCAGGGATTGACAAAAATTTACAGCTTTATAGATTCTTTGAGGAAAGAAAACATAGGTACTATGATTCAGTAGATATGATGGTTAAGAATTGTTTTAACATTGTTAGTTATTGTATTTTAAATTTATCAGAAGATTTTGATATGTGTGTTTGTGCACTTATAAAAGTTTGGAGGCACCTGGGTGACTCAGTTGGCTAAGCGTCCAACTCTTGATTTCAGCTTGGTTCATGATTTCAGGGTTGAGAGGTCGAGCCCTGTGTGCTTAGCGTGGAGCTTGCTTAAGATTCTTTCCCTCTTGAGGATCCCTGGGTGGCGCAGCGGTTTGGCGCCTGCCTTTGGCCCAGGACGCGATCCTGGAGACCCGGGATCGAATCCCACGTCGGGCTCCCGGTGCATGGAGCCTGCTTCTCCCTCTGCCTATGTCTCTGCCTCTCTCTCTCTCTCTCTCTCTGTGACTATCATAAATAAAAATTAAAAAAAGGCATCTGCTTAAAAAAAAAAAAAAAAAAGATTCTTTCCCTCTGCCCCTGCTTCCTTCTCCTGCTTTTTCTCTTTCTCTCTTAAAAAAAAAAAAAAAAGTTTGATTAACTTTTCCTGATGGGTGGTGGTTGGAGGTATACTGGTGAATTAGAATTCAAGCCTCATACTTCTTCAGGTAGCCCCTACCCACTTCTAGAAGGTTCTGATCTAAGTCCTTCAATAAGAAGCAGACCTAAGTGGATCCTTCTATCCAGGTGACCATACTCTTCCACCTGATGCCTTCATCATGGCCACTATTGAATGCACCAGGAGCAGACGCCCAACTCAAGGGAGCCCACTTACCAAACACCTAGTAAATAACTGATAGGATTATTTTGCCTGACAAGGGTATTAGTGACTAGTTAGATTCTCTCTTAGAAAATTTGAGTGTAAAATAGAGAGGAAACTGGGAGTAGGTATGGAGGCAAAGTGAATGCCACAGAGAGAGAAAGCAGCATGGGAACATCATGAGTAAGCAGAAGCTGAAAGGGTAGAAGCATTGAGGTCAACTAAAGAGTCCACAGACAAAGAATCAAGGAGCAAAGCTGAATCATGTGGTGAAGACTGGGTGAAAACAGATTTGTGGCTCAGATGGGGTTGGGTCAGGGGTGGAAGCAAAATAGCTTGGTCCTTAGCACCACTCAGGTTCCCAATGACTTATCAGTTCAAGATACTCCAAACGTCCTGAGGCTTGCCTGACTGAAACTGATTTTGTTCTCCCCAAGGATTCTTCCATTTAGCTTTTCCTGGAACCTAGGAACAAAACACTGATCACGAATAACATTTACTGATCCCTCACTTTTCACCAGAGCTGTTTTAAGAGTTTTTCAAGAATTTTTGCTTTACCCTCAGAACAATGATTTGAAGTATTTTCACTAATCCCATTTAAAAATAAGAAAACCAAGGCAAGAAATGTTAAATCAGTTGCCCTAGGTCACATAGTGGTCTTATGGGGAATAGAACTTGGAATTCAAATGTAGGTAGCATGATTTAGAGCCTAAGCTCAAATCAACCATAATACCACTTCTGTATGTTTCAGATTTGTTTTCTGTCTTCTTGTATTTATTATTATTTTACTGCTCACCCCCTGCATGCCATATTCTCGAATAGGTTTATGTTCCTGGCAGCCTAGAGTTTCTAAGTAATGTAATTCTCAGCAACAACAGACCTGCCGTTTCAATCACCAGGCAATTAATTTTAGCTTTCTTTTCATGGGCATATAGTCAGAGGTTTTTTTGTTTTTTGTTTTTGTTTTTTCTGATTCTGCTGTGCACACAGCAGGACAACTCCTTGGAATATAATGTTCTCTTTGACCTGCTCCTAAGAAGAGTGATCCTCTAAAACAGCACATCCTGTCCTAAACTCAGCTAAATTATAGTCGGTCTCCTCCCCGAGACTGTGAATTCCTGAAGGCACTAATTGTTCTTTTCTTTTTATTTGTCTCTAGTAGGTCTTGCAATGTCTGTGACAACAATACTCCAAAACAGGTCAGTAAATGAACATAGTGGCTCCTTATTTATACTCTGGACTTCAGATGTTCATTCACACTCTGTTCTAGTCTACCTTGGGGACAAGCCTATTTGGTCAATAGAGAATATATACCTAATCCAAGGTGGCTTTCAACTCAGAATGGTAATACGTAGGCATTTAAGACAATTACTTTGGTATTAGAGACAGAAGACCAGACCAATAATTTTGTGTTAAGATAGGTAACTGAGTTAATAGTACATAATTAAAAAAATAAGACTTTATTTGTATAGCACTTTATAGAATGAAAAGCATTCATATTTCTATGGTCTCATTGCATGCTCACAGTGTACTTTGAAGATTTATTATTCTGGTCTTGAAGTCTTTGCCTGTGCTAAACCATGGCGGGCAGCCATGTGGGTCAGTGGGGTCTTCTCTGCTGCTGCAGTTCTATGAGACTCTCTACTCTGAGCTCCTGAATGTCATTGCCTAGAAAATCCCAGGATTGGGGTGGGATGGTGTAAGGATGGAGGAGTTCTTCCCCAGCTCCCTCTGTGATTAAGCCTCTGAGAATGAGGGGGCAGGTGAAGGTTTGTCCCCTGAGTATCACCCTTCCTCTTGTCACCAATCTGCCAGTCTTCTCCAATCCATCACACACCTAACTGTGATGGAGATTGAAGAAGTGTTTTTCTAAAGGATCAAATTTCAGAGGGGATGGAATCTTTTTCTAAGGAAAGTGAACCATGGAAAACTTTCTCTCCTGTTCTCCTTCATCTCTGCCCTTCTCCTGTCTATGCTGCCTTTCCCATCAATTCCTTTTCTCTGGTCTTCCATACCTTTCCTTGATAATTTCCACTATTCTCCATGTAGAGATGCTCCCACCACCATTTCTACCTTCCTAAACCTTAGTCCAATTATTAATTCAAGAAGTTTTTGTCTGCTCCATCATTCATTATTCAGAGGAGAGACTATGGGCCATAGTCCTGCAAATGATGATGGTTTGAGAATTTCCAAATCCACTGCAATCTCCCAACCAGAGATACCCAGGCCAATCTCCTCACAAGTTTACCTGGGATACTGGCTCACACTGCCACAGCCCAAACTTACTCTGTGATAATACACTCAAATTTCTTATGCAGTCATCCTAACCCCCTTGAGAACAATAAACTCTGGCATTATTGTAAGGGTCTTAGACTCTTTTCTGAGCTTGGATCAGGTTACCAGAGCCTCTACTAGGTACAAGTCTGTTTCTTTTTGTTGTCAAAGAAGGATAAACCATTTCCGATTAATTTTTTAAAATTTCAAATCCTTTCTTTCTCCACAACAAACTCAGTTCCCCTTTCCCAAGGGAATGGGGTTAATTGATTCCAGCACAGTGTAAGAAAATGGAGCCTTAGAGAAATTAAGTGAATTACCAAGCAATGGCAGACACACACACTACAATGTCTCACTCATAAATATTAATTGTCTACTTTGCAAGTAGAGATTTACTGGCAGCTCTGAGGAAACTTCTGATGGTAAATTATTGAATCTATTTGTTGATCTCATTTTCCATATTTCTTTCATTTCCTTTCCAGCTCCTTCTTTTTTTTTAAGTGTTAAATATATTCAAAAGCTTTTGATTTAGAATGATCCAAGATGTAAAGTTTTGTCTCTTACATTGACAAAGTGGAAATGTCTGAAGACAAGAAGGAAAAGGTTAAATATTCTTTATGTCATAACTTCTTCACAGATCCCCAGAGTTAATGTTCATAGCATTTATATTCTGATTATCCCCTCCAACAACCCTCTGCCTTACACAGAGTAGGAACTCAAGAGAATCTCTTAGAATTCCATGTATGATATATTGAGAATTTTTAAGTAAAATCATCCTGGAAGTCTGATCCTTGCCAGTAAAATTCATGCCAGGTCAATTCCCTACCAACCAATTCTGCTCAGCTGTTGAGATTGTTCTCTCTCTTTTTTTTTTTTTAATTTTGTGGAAGTTAATGTGTTTACCAAAATGGAAGGATCTGAAAAATATTTTTCCCTTTATTTTGAAGAGTTCCATTTCTGGCAGAAAAATAATTCTGGCGCATTATTTTCTTTGCAATGACTTGCTTAAGGAGATGTGTACTTCTCCCCCTTCCTCACTCAGCTTTTCGGGTCAAGCCTAAAGACAGGAGCTAAACAAACACAGCTCTTCCTCACTTTGCCTCTGTCCAAAAATTTCATTTCACCTTTGTGAAGCCCCCTCTCTCCACCATATTTTTCTTTCTCTCTCTTTCTCTTTTTCTCTCCATCTCTCTTTCTCTCCCTCTCTCTGTCTTTCCTATATCTAATATATACCTGCAGAAAGTGGAATTTCCTTTGGTAAATGCTTGTTACATATGTTTTTAACAATTGCTTTAAGTGCCAGGAATTGGTCTTTTCACTTCTGCCAGCAGCCTAAGCATCCCTGGAACATATTTCCAGATTTTCAAGGAAAGAAGCCCTGTTTTCAAGCTAAGAGTAATGAGCCCTCTTTTTTCATACTGGTGAGTATGCCACAGGATGGGTATGACCCATGGTCTTTCCAGTAGCCATGAAAGAATGTGATGGACTTCAAAGGCATTACTTTCAAGCTCAGGGAATTGTAGATGAAGGTGTGCCACACAGCAAGAGTGCAGACTGAGTAAATGTTTCATGGGATGGAAAATGGAAGTCAAATAAACCCAGTAAGACCTTATTAGAATAAGACCTGATTATTACAGTCATGGTCAAGGGAGCCTTTTTACTCCTTATTTTTCCACCCTTCTGCCACTACTCCCCTTTCCACCGACACCAACGACAGCATAGTGAATTGGAGGACAGTGAGTGGGGAAGCGGAGCAAATGGGAACCAGACGGAGTCTCTTCCTGCTGCTCTATGGGTTTTTGAACCTGAATCAGGCTCAGGCCGGAGGATCCAGAAAAACTTTGTATCAGTTGAGAGATTGAAATGAGATACGACTAGCTTTTTTTATATATCTAAAGATGATAGGTTTATTATTTCCTGAAAACCATCAGAGATGCTATGAAATCTCTCTAAGAAATGTCCCAAGAGAATGAAGAAAGGCATACATGAGAAAGGATAAAGATTTATTTTTCTTCCCTCTTCATATACAACTGTGCCCAACTTAATAAATTAGTGATATATTTCATGAATAAATTTTTGGCAAAAGCTTTACATCAATTTATTTTACTTTGGTTGAGAAATCCACATGACCAGATCCCCTGCAGCACGTTAACCTTAAATAAACGAAGAAACTCCGAATGACTTGGGTGAGAAGAAATCGTTCCTCATTTAAATAATGAAGATTTAAATATCCTCTATAAGCTTTTCTAGCATTTGCTCAAGATGCTTATGAGCTCCTTTCAGTTAGGCAGTACTTCAAATAAAAATGCTCTCTGACACTGGAAATACAGCTTGGAGCAATTCAGATAATGGCTCATAGCCTTGGTCCTTGCTAGAATCTTATTTCACATAACACGTTATGGGGAATTATGAAGAAGTTCATAATCTTCCTTTGAATAAGAATGCAAGAGAACTATTTATTCCAAGTATTATCTTAGATAATGTGTAATGTTCTCTTAGGCTAGCTAACTTTGGTCTGGCCATGTGCCAGAATGTAGTTAGTACACACGGGCTTAGAGGAAATTTTACGGTGGTGAATTGGATAATTTCTTGAGGATGGATATTCCATTTCTTCCAGTTATATAATAATTTTGATATTTACTCTTTGGAGACTGTTGCCTCTTGCTCTATACTGTGCCAAAATGTAGGCTGGGCCCCTGTGCAATAATTAAGACCCCAACCAATGAAATGTTAGGGCTTCTGTGAAAGCAATGGAAGTGTCATGAAACCGAGAATGTGCACACATTGAGAATGTCAGACTCACCCCATGTGATTGCCAAGAATTAAATGCATTTTTCTTTCCAGAAGAGATTAGACTGTAATCTCCAAATACAGTAAGAAATGTGTATGTGAAGGGTAATTGGTTTCTTCTTTCTTTTCGTATCCCATATGGTTAAAGAATATCCAAAGAATTAAGTAGAAAATATTACATCTAAGATTTAGATTAGACAAAATAAGAAAAACTTTAAGTAAGGATTGCTAAGAAAGAATGTGGAATCCCTTGGACCAGTTCTATAGTAAAGGCAGTACCCTGGTTTTGTTGTTGAGATATATGTCACTGATGGCAAGTGGTTGAGCTCTAGAAGTTCATCCAGTGCCCTAAGGTACATTCCTCATGTTCCCGGTTTTCACAAACATTTCAGTTTAGGATATAGAGAGGTCTGTGAAATGCTTGGTGCCTCCTGTGTTGCCTTCCACTTGTGGGTTTCCAGAACATTAAACAAAGATATCATTTAAATTTAAACTAGAACCTAGGCTTAAATGTTTTCAAACTGAACTGCTTTTCCTAAAAAAAAAATTATAACTTTGACATTTAAAAATAAAATCAAGAATCTTATTTATAACCAACTATTTAAAAATCGTCAAACATTTTACTCATTTCCATGTGGGAAGGCGCCTATTTCCAAAAAGCTTGGGAATAGGCATATCCTTTCAGAGATTCTACCAGAAACCATCCTTATAGAAGTTGTGAATGCCCATGTCATCAAATAGGATACTCCTATTAAGTTGTATGGTTGGTGGTAGATTAGTGAAATCTAATCTATGCTCCCAATTGATTGACTCAATGAAATTATACACAAAAAGTCTATGATCTTGAAAAATAGAAGGCAGAAAAATGCAAGTTTCTATCACTGTTGTGCAAGCAAAATCCTTAGGAAAAATAATGATGACAGATTCAATGAACCTGTGAAAGTTATAGTTTCAATATTAGCCTACATATTTATATAATCTATTGGCATAAAATCATGATAAACATACTCATGTGAAAACATCATTTATTTTGAAAGTTCCTTATTATAATCTTCTTAGAATTATCCAACCATTTAATGCATTATTTAATACCTATTAAAAAGAAAAATCATTCAACTTAGAAGACAAATTATAGGATTGCTTTTCTTCAAAAAAGATTTGATTTTCTGTAATCAAACGCAAAGCTTTTTCCCTTTGAATCTCCATTTCTTCCCAATTCATACTACCAACAATTTTCTTCTTGTATTTTTATTGTAACCTTGGAAAAATCTATAGGCTATAACTATGTCCCTCTGAGTTTTCTCTTTTCAACTACATAACTTTAGCTTTCCTTGGCTCTTAATATGTTGTCTTCTCTAATGGCTGAGTTTTTCCAGCTTGTCCTTTGCATCTCCATGGAGTTGTTATTATACATGTTGCCCAAGTAGTTGGGAGCTGAGATGCACATGAGATCCTTTGTACAATCAGTCCCAATCTGCATCTTCGTTTATACTTGGGGCATAAACCAGACACAATCTCAGATTAGGTGGAATCTACTAGGCTCTCTGCCGCCTCATAGTGGGGCAAGGGTGGAAAGAGCTTCTTGTATCACTGGGTTTGGCTTAATGTGGCAGTGGCCCTTTCAGACCAGAGAAGGAAGAGATCCAGTGCCTTCTCTCCCATGGCATCCAGCATGGAACTTTCTTCTAATGCATCGCCAACAACCAAGAAGAAAGGCAGGTGCTGAGAAACTGATTCTTCCCAGAGCTTTAGTTTTATCCTCTATCCAGGGCTTCTTCCTTAGGTAAATCGAGGGCTCTGGTCTGTTTGTTTACACAGCAGCCTCATTATATCATAGTCAGGTGGTGAATGAAGCAAAAGATGCCATCATAAATATTTGAAAAAAGAAAGACAAATACCTTGGGAATTCTGGAATCCCCTACATATGGCATTTGAAAATAGATCCTAATTCTCTGAACTTTGTCTGACTCTTCTATAAGGAAGTAGTAGAAACAGTCACAGCACCAATGGTGTGCTAATGAGTGTTTAACAACAGGCTCTCCGAAAAAAAATTATGCACTTATATATGTATATAAGTGTATTATAAATTTTACTGATACAACGATGTGTAGCACACAACTGACAAATAATAATAAAATACACAATAATCTTTATTATAAATTCCATATAGCCAATTGATTCTTACAGACTGATGTGATTGAATTTTGCTAAACTCTTAGTATGTAGCCAACCTACAGTTGTAATTAATGAATAAGTATTGTTCTGAAGTGAGTGATGATTGATATTTCTATTTACATTAATGAGCAAGACCAAAGTGAAAGTGAAACAATGAAGATGTATGTCAAACTTCATTAGTGTATCAATGATGTCAGCACCTTTTTGCTTCAAATCTTGGGAGAACAGTCCTTAATTTTTTTGTGCTACTTGCATTGTAATGGTGACAGATACAAGTTTAATCTACATTAACATTTTTCTTCATTACTTCTCATGACTAGACAATGGAAAAAGGAATAAATCAGGTTCTGACTGGTAGCTACCATGATCAATTTAAAGCTACTAACATAATATTACTGATTGCAGAGCTGAAGAGATGCACAGCTGCACCTCGTCATATATTCTTCCTACCATAAAAATGGAATATGTGTAATAACCTCAAAGGCATAAATAATAGAAAAATGTAGTATAATAATGAGGATGTGATGAGTTTGGGATATTTGTTATGTTTCTTTTTAATATGATTCATTTAATACGTAAGTTTGCATAATGTAATTTTTAATAATGGCTTTAACAACTGGCTCACAAAATCCCTGAAAAGTTATTAGCCCTTGTAAGCCAGCACAAGTGAGCTCCAGAATATCATGGATCATAGCTCAGAGGAATTAAAACATTATAATAATAGGAAATTAGAGCTGGAATGAATCTTATCCATTGTTCCTGGTAAGTGTGGACTCTGACGTGTAATGGTTTGTGGAAAAGACTATCAACATAGTAAGTTCTGGTCTGGTTCCCAGATCCCTGGTGGTATGAATCACTGAGAAACCATCTCTAGTACGAGTTGGCCTTTTTCATGGGGAAGCTTGGCAGGGGAGTGGCAGTTCTTAATAAAGTCCAGGCCAATTTCTGTGTCTGTTTGTCATACTACATGTTTTGTACATATATGTGGGGAAAGGTGCAGCAGAGAAAAAGGCACATGTTGGGAAGCCATATCCTACTGCCCAGGACTCTAAACCCTAAGCAATCTGGAGCTTTGGGAATGTCTGGGTTCCAGGAGGAGAAAGATTTTTCTTTCTATGTTCAGAAGCAATCAGTGAGAGTAAGCATGGAAATGGTAAAGATTTAGGAGAGAAATGAAGTTTCAATATTGTGATTATGCAGAATGGGAGACAGAAAAGTTAAAATCATCAACTCCAGCTGGTTCTAGAATCATAATAGCTCAGAACAGTTAACATTTACTGTTTCACTGCATATTTATAATATGCTAAGTGCTTTACATGCATAATTTCACTTAAACTTCACCACGACTATAGAAAATAGATATTATTTTTCTTGCCATTTTTCAGATAGGGAAATTGGATGAAGTAGTTGCACAAAACAATACAGATAGAAATGGGAAGAGCTGGAATTGGTAGGAACCACAAACCTTTGAATCATGAATATATGCAGTTGTCTTATTTTCTCCATCAGCTGCCCACTTATTGGGACCAAGAATAATAGGGTTGGGTTAGTAACCAGTAATCTACTGGTTAGATTGGAGAGAAAAACAAGGGAGAAGTGGGGAAAGAGTTGTTTTTGGTTTTCTGGAATTCTTATCTATGACCAGGATGAAAAAGGAAATAGACTATTTCTACCACCATTAAAACCTGGGGTCAAATACCATCAAGAACAAAGTGTTATGAGTAACCAAAAGATTGTCAAATTCCAGGGTCTTGAACTAGGAATGAAGACTGTAGTAATAGTTCCCTCAACGTAAGTTTCTGGAATCACTTAACTATTTGTCTTCATAGAATGTAATCTTTATCCCAAAACTGGCCTGAGAGAAACAGAGGCAAATGCCTGCTGGCTGTCAGACTAAAGATAGGGATTAATTAAGAAGTGGCAATGGTATTTGTCCCTGGATTTGGAGTAATGTCTCAACAGGCTGGTCTATAGCTGCCTGAAGCTCTGCTGGTAGTGGGAGTAGACAAGACAAAGTGGGAGAACCTACATGGATCTGCTCCACTGTAGTTCTGAGTTGGTGATTTGGATTCAGTATGGTTTTAATTCCATACCTTCAAGGTGGCAAAACTACTGGCAACAATTTTCTTTCTGTTATACAAATCATCTCTCAGCTCATTTAATGTCTTAAGATAGGGCTTATTATAGCTTTTATTGTGGTGGTTTCAATGGCTAGACCCAAATGCAAGTCAGGACAAAGATGAAGGAAAAAGGACATGCTTGCTAATATCATCCATGGCAGTTTTAAAATATGACCCCAAAATATCAAGGTGAGAGTCTATGTCTTTTCAGTAGTTGTAGCTAGAAGCTAAGTGGTGATCTCTGAGCCCACATCAGAAAGTGCTGTGTAGCTCCTACCTGGTCTTCTTAGGACTCTCTGGGACACTCCCACTCAGAATCCAGTCTGCATAGTGTGAGATGCATATGCCTCATGGAAAATGACAGATAGATTCTCTGTTCATCAGTTTAGTGGAACAAAGTCATCTCAGCCTGCCAGACAAATGAGTGAAGAAGCCATCTTATAAATGGCTCCCCTTCTTCCAGATATATCTTGTTCCAGCCATGTAAGTCTTTCTGGCTAAGTCCCCAGATATTGAGGGCAGAGAAAAAGCTGTCCCAACTGTGCCCCTTCCTAATTCATGACCTACAGAATCTGTAAGCATGGTAGGATGGTCATTGTTATATGTTACTAAGTTCACAATGCTGTTTTTTCAGAGGTTAACAAGAACACATACTAACAAACATCTCTGCAAGCGTAAACATTAGAGTGCATCTGACATGTGAAACACCAGGAAAACACCAGGATCACATTGTTGTGTGCTTCAGGGGCAAGAGTTTCCTGGGTTCTTGGCTCTTGGAATAGTGGAGGTTCTGTGAGTCAGAGTCCCCTCATCAACTTTCAAGAAAACTGGCAGTGACTGAGTATTTCAAGCTAAAGTTGATAGAAGAAACACAAAAAGGAATAAGGACAGTTATTATAATCCCTATAATAATTATACTAGACATCTATTTTCACTGCGGCGCTGATTTGGGACTATTTCTGTATCTTCTTATTCTATTGCACTTCAGTATTTTGGGTACATAGTGTTTGGGGGCTATTTCCTTCTCCTTATTCTATTTATACTTGAATCTTGCATGTTTTGGGTGCACATTGGCAGCAAGCATTCAGAGCAGTATTATGTGCCCAGTGGCAGCATGAAGCACAGGCAATGATCATACTTTGGTCCAAATCAAATATGGAGTTGAATGACTCATGTCTCTGTTGCTCTCCAGAGGCTACCAGGAATGTAATTGGTGAGATGCTTGCTCCAGGTTCTGGGATGATCAGACCCAGGTGAGCTGTCGTTGAAAATTGTTCTGGGGGTAGAATATTCCTATTTCCATACTTCCAAGATAATATAACCAAAGTGAGCTCCATATTAAAAGAAATGTGTAAAGGATGCCCAGTTTCAACAATTGTATCAATATCAAAATTGTCTTTTTAATATGGTTTCCTGTTGATATTTTACTGAATGGTTTCTGGGTTAAAGTTCACTTTTTTAAGAATGGAAAAACTGAAAAAATTGGTACTGACTTAGG
Organism: Canis lupus dingo; assembly: GCF_003254725.2. Taxonomy (NCBI): domain Eukaryota; kingdom Metazoa; phylum Chordata; class Mammalia; order Carnivora; family Canidae; genus Canis; species Canis lupus. Next base: position 36,299,846 of record NC_064243.1, read on the forward strand.
TATTGTTATATACAAATTAGGTTAATCTGTGGGTTGATAGATCTGCTTGTTCAATCCAACAATTTGTCATTTCCCTCAATCTTTGGTAGCGTATTTCCTAAAAATCATTCAGCAGTATTATTGAATGAAATAGTTGTTTTTATGTAACATTGTTATGATCTAGGGCAGACATTATTAATAATATAAGTAAATAAATATTAAATAATGTACCAATTAAATATTTGCATTATCTGCAATCAAAAACATTTCCAGGAATTATAGTAGCTTTGACATCCAAAGTTCTTCCTACAATTACAGAAATCAGATTTCTGGGCAGTATATTAACTTTTTTTTTAAAGGAAATTTATTTTTTTTAAGATTTTTATTTATTTATTCATAGAGACAGAGAGAGAGGCAGAAACACAGGCAGAGGGAGAAGCAGGCACCATACAGAGAGCCCGACGTGGGACTCCATCCGGGGCCTCCAGGATCACGCCCTGGGCTGCAGGCGGCGCTAAACCACTGCGCCACCGGGGCTGCCCCAGTATATTAACTTGAAAGAAAAGGAAATATTGTATATTCTGGAAAAACTCTCATTAACCATAACTTTCTTCTAAAAATAAAGATGGACTGATGAGGTAGGCATGACTGTTTATTTTCCCCCATTTAGAGCTCTACAGTCTGAGTGAGGCAGAAAATGTCCTCCCTCTCCTTATAAGGGGTGACCATATATCCCAGTTTGCTCTAGAAACAGTCCAACTTTATATCTGCTCTCCTGATATAATTATTATTAGAACCCCCTTACACTCTCAAAAGTGTTCTGGTTTGTATGATAAATTATATGGTCACTCTATTCACAAGTCTAAGAGAAAAATTCAAGCTCCCTACCTACACATACATCCTCGGTATAGATTCCCTTCATGCACATGAATTGCTGGCCATAGCATGAAATCTTGTGTCCAATTTCTTCTATCATGTGTAAAATGGAATCCATTAAATCTATATTCCCCTTGGTTTTTCTCTATAAAACCAAATTACCTGCAATCAAGGCTCAGTTTATTTCATTTGTATGAATCAAACACCCATGACTTTCATGGAACATCATTTAGGATTGGTTTAAATTTTGCAAACATTTATAATTAACTACGTTTTGCAAACATATATAATTTAAACAGTACACACTCTAGGATGGACTAGGTGCTGTTTTCCAGAAGAATGTCTTAGTTTCAACTAGATCAAAAGGCCAGATACAGTAGAGAGGAAAGAACCTCAGACTTGGGGTCTGGAGCTCTACACTCAAGTCCATACTCTGCCCTCTATGTGGAGAGGGACAATAAATGACAGTTTTCCCAAGATTGTCCTGATTTACACCTGCTATTCAGTGTAGCTATTAAGAGTACCCCTTCTCATTCTCAAAAGTGTTCTGGTTTAGAAAGTAAATGATATAGTCACCCTACTTACAAGCCATGTAGAATCAGGCAAATAACTAACCCTTTTGTGTCTCCATCTCTTATTTGCCTAAAATACCCATCCCAGAACTTTATCTTGAGGAGTGAATGAGAGTGCAAATATGAAAAAGCATTTAACAACCCAATATACCAAGCAAGTGTAACATATTAGATAAACTTGCTATTTTTCATACTTCTGCCTGGGGTAAACAAGATCAAGGATTTGTAGATTTCCTGTGGCTGAGGCTGATTCTTGCTAACAGTGCAGTTGCTGCCTCTTCTCTCAGGGGCCCAGGCAGCTCAGTGAAAGGGACAGTGCACCTTTTTTTCACCCTGTCAAGGCTCTCCGCCACATCCTGTGTATACCACACTCACTCCTGCTTCCTAACCGTTCTGCATGTTCTCCCCATTTTCTGGAATATCTTCTCTTTGCCTCTCTCACTGTTCACATTCTTAGTTAAACAACCCAAGATCACATCTTTTGAAAGAAGACTTTTGTTAGTATGTTCAGGGGTTTGGGGGTGCTAATATTCTGGCCACTTAAGTTTAGGTACAAAACAATGAGTAAGAAATGAAGTATAGTTTTATCAGTAATGGAAAGCAATGATGCTACAATGAATGGAGAGCTCTGACCAATGGCTGGATTAGCTCTAGGCTGGAGTGGGGAATTCTATTTCCTTCTCTATCTAGATCTTGAAATTCATATTCTTAGGTATGCCAAAAAGGGAGAGAGGAAAGAAGAGAGAGGGCTGACCTATAAAGCTAACTCTGAGCCCACTGGTTAGAAGACCTCAAACCTTCTCACATTTGAAATCATGAAAGGATGACAAATTCTCTCATCCCAAACTAATTATGTTCTTCTTTAAACACCATTTTTACTTAGAGACAACACTGCACACTTTAATTAATTGTTTTCTTATTGTTTCTTGATGGTCAGTTTTTTTTTTTTTAAAGATTTTATTTATTTATTCGTGAAAGACACAGAGAGACAGACACAGGCAGAGGGAGAAGCAGGCCCCATGCAGGGAGCCCGACGTGGGACTTGATCCCAGGACCCCAGGATCATGCCCTGGGCCGAAGGCAGACGCTAAACCGCTGAGCCACCCGGGCTGCCCTGATGGTCAGTTTTTAAACAGTGATGATATTATTAGCTCTCAGATATCACTGATTGGTTCTTCATTTCTTCAGTATCTTTGAGAGAATCTTAGGAAAACTGGACTCCTACTAGGTAACTGTTATTGGTTGAATGATTGAGTTGCAGGCTTAAATAGCTATACTTTTGGGGCATAAACCTTGAACTTTTAAAATTTGATAAGATCACATGGTGGGACTGTCCCATAATGCTGAAAATATCCCTGTCACTATATTACTGTAAAGACCCTAGTCCTGCAGAGAAGGAGAGGAACTGAGATTGTATCTCTACAGTTGATCTGCTTTGTTTGCTCTCATGTCCCACACCTGCATCTCCTCGTACACTGCAGGAACTCAGTAAAATTTGTTCAATGATGGACTAATTCCACATTTAAGAAACTAAATGGTAATTTATGAATTTGTGATAAGAAATCTAACTTGATCATGCTGCCTGCAGCATTCAGGTCTGTGTGAGGAGGAATTCTCCATCTGCAGTTAAGCCTCATGGGAAAGTGAATGACAATGAGCAGCATGGATTCAAAATCCAGAGGTATCGGGTGTTTAATGGCATCATGGCGTGATGCATGTTAGCAGGGCTTCTGAACCATGTGAGAGGAAAGTATGTGGAGGCAGAAATCTTACCTCTTTATGTGGACTCCTGAAGAGATGCCTCAAGACTGCAAAGCTGAGTTTATGTATTTATTTGAATTGCAGTCTTCTGTGTGTTTTTTTTTTTTTTAATCTACAAAGCTGTTTGCTCTATTTGGCTCTAAATAATTTCAAGTGGATGATTTGTTTCTGATGACTATGTTTAGGTCTCTGTGAGGATGTCTCTGTCACTGGAAGAGGAACACACACCATATAAGAGCTTGCCCTACTCAGACATGCCTTGAATTGGCTCTTCATGGCAGAGCAGTAAGCAGGGACTGTGTCTTGCCCATTGCTGTATCCCTAGTGCCCTGGCACTATAAACTCTGTGTATAGCACCTGGCACAGAGTTTGTGCTCAATGTATATTTTATGAGTAAGTTGTAACTATTAGCCAGAATGGGTGTAAGGATGAATCAAAGCTGAAAATCATACCAACTCCTATCTGGAATTGGAAGATAATATTAGCCCTATTTTTCGAGTTTTTTTTTTTTTATGAGCCAGGCATTCTGCATATATCATCTTATCTAATATAAAAGGAAAACACTGGGATTGTTTCTAAAATAGAATTTGAGAATCAGAAGGACAAGCCATTTGCACAGTCACAAAGCAACAGAGCTCAGATGTAAGCTGAGGTTTGATCTCTGATTAAGCCATTCTTGCCCACGATGCCTCATGAGAAATGGTGTGCTTTGAGCAATGGAATAGCACCATTGCTCTGACATGACACAGCTCCAGCTGTGCACACTCCTACCTTCTTGATGGAGGCGCCTGACCTCAAATCAGCAAGTCCACACAGAAGTGAAGAGTGCTATTTTTTGAGAAAAATAGTTCTCAGTTGAGCCGTGCTCTTTCAGGTACCAGCCTGTGGCATCTGTGGCACCAGGTGAGAGTAACCATGGACTGATTAACCACAAGCCATCTATTTCTTCAGCTGCTCAGGACCTGCAGTGAGTTCCAGATGCCAGTTTATGCAGCATAATATTATAGGCTGAGTGACCAAAACATTTGCAAGGACAAGAACTTCTTCGAGGTGCTAAAGGTAGGTCTCCCTTGGGAAATGAAAAGGTTGCAATGTCATCATTCTTTAAGTTCTAACAAAACACTCATAGCTTTCCTTTTAATCTGAATGAAAAATCAATACAATTTTACCCTGTGGCAGAAGAGAACTGAGACTTATATTTCAAAATAAACATCTCTGACATCCTCTTTGATGCACAGTTTATTTTGATTCAGACAGTTACAATTTGTTTTTCCTCCAGGAAGTAGGGGTGGCAGTGTGCATGTCACCCCCTTTGTTCCTTCTCCGAGTCCTCACCATTCTTACACTCATTCACAGCCTCGTACAAGCCACAGATCAAAATGATTTTTACATGTGCTGGAATAGTTCAAGAGAGTTCATGTTTCAGGTTGGTCAGCAAGATAGCACCTCTATTTTATTCAGTGCTAGGAACGCAGCTCAGTGAGATCATTCTCAGAGAGCTGGTTATTTACCCGGCATTAGTTTCTGTAATAGTAGTTTGCAGAGGTCACGAATGCAATGCTCCCTGTTCTCTGAGTGCTGATTGGAAACCAGGACATTTTGTAAACATGGTGATTATGCCTAGAAATTTTTACGTAGGTCCAAGACCAGTTAGGGTCGCTGATTACTGTGCAGAAGCGGGCAGTAGAGAAAAACCAATCAGGACAGAATACTGTACCCTAACGTGACATGCTTCTACCCCAATTTTTGGCCTAAATAATGAAGAAAATAAGATGTTCTACAGAACTTAAAGCCACTCACTTTCTACACTGTGTCTGCAAAGGAGAATAGGAATTGCAATCTTTAGGTGACATGGACTGTCTTTGAAATTATTGTCAATGAAAATAAAGCCCTTAATATATTCTTTAGCTAGTATCACACCTCGTCTATAATGACACAGGTCTGTTACTGGCTCTCTGATGGTTGGGATGGCTTTTAGAAATAAGTGTCTCTCACGGACTATTGACATAATAATGGTTGTGGACTTGCAACCACAGTCTCAATCTGAGCATGCAAGATGTGTCATATTGCTCTGTTGTCAAATAAAGTCTATCCTGAGCCTCCATCTTGTCAAGCTGGTGAGAAGCTGGTCATTGTTGGTGACTAGGAATTTTCCAGTTTATTCTAGAACAACAGTGGCAACCACAATGAGAAGAGTAACAACACCTAACCCTAACTTCAAGGTGGCCCCTCTAGTTTCCTGTTAGAATGCAATACTCCAAGCCTTTAAGGGCCTTAAAAGTCAGTGTCTATGTGGCTTCCATGCCTCATTTTGGCAAGAGATATTTTTCGATGCCAAGAATTCAGCTTCATCACACATCACTATTTCTTATATTCTGCATATGAGTGAAACCATATGATGACTGTCCTCCAATTGACTTATTTCACTCAGCATGATACCCTCTGGTTCCATCCACGTCGAGGCAAATGGTGGGTATTTGTCCTTTCCGATGGCTGAGTAATATTCCATTGTATGTATATACAACACATCTTCTTTATCCATTCATCTGTCAAAGGGTAGATCCTGTTCAGTGCCTTCCACATATGATTGTGTTATTGCCAGCTGTAGGTAGAGCGTAGGAATGGCTTCCAGGGACCCTCCCTATATATGACTCATTCAGCATTGTAAAACAATGCTATAGGACCAGAGATTGGTTGTAATATATGAACCTATCCTGAGACACTGGAAATATGTGGGTATTGGAGGAAAAATAAGGTTTGAAATGTTTAGAGCCAGAAGCTAGTCCGTGGGGTATTCTCTCAGTCATCAGGTGTTTAATGTTGTAATTCCTACTGATGCCTCGTGAGGACATTCTCTAAAAGGAAATATCTGTTGATGCATTATATAATTATAAATGTAACATATATTTTTCTTTTTAAATTGAAAATAATGAAAAACATTATCAGAATTTTTGCATTTTTAGAGCATGAATCTATAGCAGAATTTTAAATACTAAGTACTCCTCTATGTAAAATCACATGTTTTATGCATCCCAACATATTAGCTCACTTCCTGGTATATCTGAGGTACATTGCCCTGAAGTAACCTGGAGGTTCCAGAGGAACTGGCAAACAAAATTATTACTAACATAGCAGAAATCCTCAAGAAATAAATGGTCTAGTGACAGAACTAGATTCATTGATATGTCACTAATAGTAATTATATATTACTATATTAATGCTATAATGTTTAATATATTAGTTTTATCAGTGTACTTAATAATGTTTTAATCTATGTAATTGGATAATTAATGGAAATATCATATAACTAGCTAGCTCACTATAATAAGGCAGCAGACTAAAAATAAATTTTTTATATGCCTTACTTTCAGATTAGGATAATTTCATACATTATTATCCAGAATTATTAATTATATATAAATCTGGATGCTATGGGAAGAGAATATTCTAGTGGAAGCCAAAAATGTAACAGAGACAATTCTGGCAAAAGACAATTTGGTTCAGGGATGCTTGGATGGCACAGTCAGTTAAGTGTCTAACTCTTGGTTTTGGCTCATGTCATGAACTCAGGATTGTGAGATCAAGCCCTGCATGGGGCTCTGTACTAAGTATGGAGTCTGCTGAAGTTTCTCTCCCTCTCTCCCTCTACCCTTCCCTACCTCACATACACTTACATACTCTCTGTCACTCTCTCTGAAATAAATGAATAAATCTTACCAAAAAAAAAAAAAAAAAGACAATTTGGTACAAAAAGACAAAATTTGGCATATTGAACCTCTCTTACTGCAACCAAAACTAAAAATTTGTATGGCCATCAGAGCACACAGGGATTTCAACAACTTTATTGGGAGAATTCATTGACTTTGATAAATTCCATACTTGGCTTTGTAAATTGACTTTAGCACTGTTTTATAAAGAAAGTAGTTGTTTTTTTTCCCCCCAAAGCATGATCCTCGTTATATTTATAGGGAATTAAACAGAATGTACAACAGACAGTAGAAATATTTTTTAAGTAAATATGAACAACAACAGCAAAAACAAAAAGAACAATGTTCAAACTGCTATAAAATCCCAGGTAGTGCATCCAAGATACAATGTTGTATATATTGTATAATTTAGAAAGTATTTCAATGAGTCAGACATAACTTCCTGAAAGTCAGGAGGACTTTCTAGACAAGGAGGTACTTGAATGACACATCAATCAAATACAAATGTGCAACATGAACACCTTGAAGAGCAGAGAAGAAAGAAGAGTCACTTTTATTGGTAATAGTTTGTATTATTTTTAAGCATTCAAAAGAGTAGTTATGCCTATTACATTTTAAAGTGAATAGGATTTGCCCTTCAGAGGGTACAATGAAAAATAGTGTTCTTTAAATAATGATAATTACTGAAATCATGGGAATTTTTTTAACAAATTGTTGTATTTGATTTACTTCTGTATAAGCACACTGAAAAATGTCAAAATGAAAAAGCAAATGTGACTCAATTATTGCAAATCATTTGTCAGAATTAAATCATGGGAAAATGTGTAAATATGAAATGTTATCTAGATAAACAAAATACCAAATATTACTACTTTATTGTTGAGTCTACATCAAATGTGATTGGGTGACCTTATTGTATGCTACAGTTCTCAAACCTTATGAATACTTTTAATTCTTTTGTCAACCAAAGATTCTATGAGAGGAAGTGATAAGCAGAGATAATGAACATGCCCTTGGCTTGCTTGATAATCCAATTAGAGAAGAGGAGTGACTCATATGAACACATTGGAAAAAGATTTAAATTGGTTGCCAATTTTGGATACCTGGGTGGCTCAGCGGTTAAGCATCTGCCTTTGGCTCAGGGCATGATCCCAGAGTCCCAGGATCGAGTCCCACATGGGACTTCCTGCATGGTGCCTACTTCTCCCTCTGCCTATGTCTCTGCCTCTGTGTCTCTCATGAATAAATAAAAAAACCTAAAAAATGTATATAAATTTCTTGCCATTTTGACATAAAATAGTGACTTCGATGACTGTATTGTAAATGCATAATGCAACCCTACAGTGAAGACATTGATGTGCCAAATGGGTCAGTAGGAATCATCACTGAAAGAGTATTTAAAATTGGTCACCCCCAAAAAAACAAAACAAAACAAACAAAAACAAAGCTTGAAATGACCTGAAATCCTCCAGCTCATATATAAAATATAGACTTGATAGAGATTTCCTAAATTTGACAATTCTAAAGATTTACATGATCTTACCAAAAGGAGTGTAGAGCTGCAAGAAATGCTTCTAAACCTAAATAAAGATCATGATACTGCAAAATTCAGTGGACCATGCTAGAAGAAATACTGAATTATCCACCTTTTATATTGAAAATACACAAATGTCATATGAAAAAATCATTGAAGAGTATGCGGCCGAAAAGTGTAAGCAAAAGCAATTTCACATAGGTGTGTGAGACAATTCTTTTAAGAAAAGTAGTTGTACAAGTAAAGCTACTATATTTATGGATTTGTAATGTTTTCCTTTTTTAAATGCTTTTAAAATTTATAATCTGCTATGATTTCTCCTCCTAAATTTATTTTTAAATCTAATTGTATATTCAAAATTTTTTAAAGATTTATTTATATGAGAGAGAGAGAGAGAATGAATAGGAAGGGCAGAGGGAGAAGAGGAAAGAATTCTGAAGGAGATCCCCTGCCGAGCGTGGAGCCCGAGGGGGGGCTCTATCTCATGACCATGACATCGTGACCCCAGCAGAAACCAAGTCAGATGTTCCATTGACTACGCCACTCAGGCACACCCATAATTTTTTATTTTTTAAAGGAGACTCACTAAATTGTATAAGCTTCACATCCATGAAACCCTTGGTCTATCACTCTCATTTTAAGTTCCATTCCAATGTGAAGGTTTCTCCCTTTCCCCTTTTTGGACCACTCTCCCTTCTTGCCTAGAACACATTGTGCTTCACACTTCAGCTGGGAAGATCAGAAGATGACTTCTGCTTTAGGAGCAATCACCTACTTCCCAGAGAGAGGCAATGTCAGGGAGAGTGGGGGAAATAGCAACCAGAACAAAAGCTCTTCCTCTGGGTAACACTCTGCCACATTCAGCTTATTAATAAGCGTGCCTTCCCCTTGCTATGCCAGTCTCCTCTCCTGTCTCCTGTTCATTCTTCATGGCAAAAGCAAAAATTAAAGCAATAAATGAAGACCTTACCTGATCATGTGACTCTCACTGGTTTATTTATGGGGCACCTGCTCTGCCTGAATGATTCTGTGCTGTCCACTGGTGTTGTTTTCAAAGATTTTGGGCTTTAAAGAATAACCCTGTATGGTAGTGGGAGATAAGGTTGTGGGTAGCCACTCAGGAGCCCAGAAGAGCTGTCATTTTCTAATTGATATGCTGGACTTCAGCATAAGAGTTCCTGAAAGAATGTGTCTGTGTTTAAAAGGATTTCAAATATCATTAGTCTTTATGCAATTTAAAATTCATGATTTGTTAAGTCTCCTCAAGATCCAGCCTAATCTCATTGACTGCTGGTCCATGATATATGTTCTCTATTTCAGCCACAGAGAACCACTTCTTTTTTCTCAAACATGCCAGGTGCTCGGGACCGCCCCACCTCGCACACACTTTTCCCACTTGTATCCAGGAGTGCCTTCCTTCCCTGTCCCAGACACAAACTTCTTTTCCTCTCACTTCCAGCTTAAAAGCCATGTCTGCTCAGTGGTGGCTCTCTTGACCCTGTTCTCATTTCCTCTTGCCCTCTGGCAAGCCCAGGCAATGATTTATTGATTGATTCAGTTTCAGCACAGGACTTTGACATTGCCTCATAATTATTTGTCCTGTTCACTCATTATGAGTTTTCCTACAGAATTTATCATGTTAATCTTGTATCTTTGAGACCTAGCTCAGGACCTAGTAACATAGCAGGTGTTTGGGGAAAAAAAAGTATTCAATGAATGAGATTTAAAAAATAAGATAAGCTAAACAGTGTTTGTCAAGTCAAAGGAATACTTCCCTGAGAAGTCATTTCTTGAGCTACAAGCTTCCAATTTGTGTTTGTGCTAAACAAACGAAATGACAGATATGTCTTGCCTTCATTTTACTCAGTATTCCCTCTTCCCCTCTCTGATTCGCACAGCCTTAGGCTCCCCACATGATGTTTCCTTCTGGTCAGTTCGAGGAATTGTATAAATCAACAGATTCTTCCCTATTAGTTGCTTCTTTCCTTTGAAAGGAGAAAGTGCAGGGTATGTGTTTGTCCATTGCTTTTAGCTATTTTTTTCCATTGCTTATTCCACTGTGAAAAATCTAAGGTCTCTGTTTTCAGGCATCTAAGGAAAATCCTTTTCCTCTTCTTTTGCATTTCTGAGACAATCTCCTCAAACCACTGCAAGGTGTAGGATCATGTGAACATAACAGTTTTATCAAGAAAAGGGAAAGTTCCTTTAAAAATACATGAAGACAACAAATATTTACTGAATACAGGGTATGCTATGTAATATGTAATAGCGGTCATAGAGGTGACCAGGATAGACAGGGTCCCCGTGGAGCTAGTTGTCTAGCTGTGGAGATGGGATAAAAGGAATACTCAGTAACAAATTATAATTTTTAGTAATTATGGAGACAAATGCATGAATGCCCAGCCCAGGATGCTATGTTACTGTAGAAGAGCCCACTGTCAGGTGCATGGGCCTCTAGTTTGACATCTGAAGATGAGCAGCTGTGTGATGTGGGGAAGATGGGTGGAGGAGGGGAGCTTTAAGGACAGAAGGAGCAGCATGTCTAGAGATTCTGAGCTCACAGGAGCCAGCAAAGATTGAGGAAGAGAGAAAACGTCTGTGAGACATGAGCAGAGAGGGTTAGAGAGAGTGGCTGGAGATGAATGTCATGGACAGAGTAGAATAACAAACCATTGTGGTCAGCCTCGAAGCTCTGATACTTCTAGAGGTTCTTTTTCAGACTGACTTTCTTATCTCCGCTTTCTTGCTTCTTTCTGCTGTTCAATTATGAATAAAACACAGTATTTTCTCCTCTTTTCCTCCCAACTGTAGTGCATTTTAGCCAAATTATGGGTAATTTAGGCATTTGTGGAGATGCATGGAACTCCCACCATCTTTTCTGTGTTTGCCTCTGGGAAACAAAGCCTCCTGCAATTAAAACAGCCTACTTCCTGTGTTCTTCTGGAGCACCCCTGTTTCCAAGTTAGAAGGTGGCTGCCTTGCCACACAGGTGTCTTATCTCTGATGACTGCGAGGAATGAACATTTAAACTCATTCTGAATAGCAAATGATAAAGCTCTTCTATCTGCCAGGGAAATTGTGGTTTCCATAATTTTATTGCTGAAGAAATAGTTGTCATGGCAATAATTTACATAACTTTGAACAGCCATTGGTTAAATGCTGTTAATGGTGTGCTTTCAATGCACCAAGAAAGTATTGTATAATGAGGATTTGCTCAATGCTTTGTCAGAGATGGTGTATTTCCTGGTTTTGCTGACATAATTTATCAAGTTTTGAGAGCCTCAGGTGATTTCTATACATGTTTATTTTAATCCCTCAAGGTGTTCCATTATGTCAGGAATTGTCCCTTTGCTTCTTTGTGCTTTAAACCTTCATACTCAATCCATCCAGTTTGGTCGTGTGGGTTTACAGAATGCGTTTGTGAGATCTGAATCTTAGCAACTCTAAAATAATTTAATTGAATTAAAAAATATTTTTGAGTGCCTACTGTGAACAGTACATAATACCAGGCTTGGGAATAGAATGTATTCTGAGGCATGTGCCTAAAAAATGCAGAAGGAAATTTGGAAATAAAATGTGGTGAGAAAAAAATTTAAAAAAATAAATAAAATGTGGTGAGATGTTATGATTAATATCAGAACATTATGAAATAAATATAAACATTACTTAATGTTATGATTATATTGCTATGAGTTAGAACTTGCAGATCATGCCACATGAGACAGAGGTTGGTGTGTGAGCACTGGAAGTCACTGCTGAATTTTCTGTACTCCCTTCTGGTTTATTTTCTTACAGTTCTTGTAAAAGGGAGGCAGCATAATGAAGTCATTAAGAATGGAATCTGGGACTCCTTCAGTTAAGTACATTTCTTATCTTCTCTGGTGAGCCCGTTTCTTCTGTAAAATGAGGTTATAAAACTATTTTCTTTAGAGATTCCTTTTGAGGAATAAATGACTTACTACACACAAAGTACATAGAGGAGTGACAGCATATGCTGAGCAATTAATAATAATAATGACAACCTTATGATGATGGTGATGTTGATGAGTGAAGGACAGTGAACCACTTAGGTACATGTGGCACAAACTGGTTTCCTGATTCAGTCAGGAAAACTAAATTTCTTCAGCAAAGTTGGATTTAGTCCAACTTTGGGTTTTTCTTTTTTTTTTTTAAGATTTTATTTATTTATTCATGAGAGACACACAAAGAGAGAGGGACAGAGACACAGGCAGAGGGAGAAGCAGGCTCCATGCAGGGAGCCCGACATGGGACTCAATCCCAGGACTCTAGGATCACGCCCTGGGCTGAAGGTGGCGCTAAACCACAGAGCCACCGGGGCTGCCCCACTGGGTTTTTCTAATCAGTGAATTGTCTGGCTCAAACAGATGGACACATCCATCAATCCATCCATCCATCCATCCATCCATCCATCCGGTCAGTAATCACTGATTGAATAAATATAAGTTGGGAGTCATAGGTTAGATGTTAGAGGTATAGTGATGAATAGACATAGTTGGGGTAGGAGAACAATCAATGGTTGTAGCTAGTTTGGATTTCATGGAGGAGTAACATTGTAAATACACATTGGGTTACTGGCGCTGGGCTGCTAACATTTTACTTTGCCGATTCAGGGTGCTTAAAAGAGCCAATTTCATTTTCATTTTCATCACCACATCTTAACCCCAAAGCAGTAGAAAGAATATGATATCAAAATAGATGTCTATAAAATTAAATATATTTAGCATTTAGGAGAAAAAGCTATTAACCTGGCCCAAAATAGATGCTTGATAATTTCTTGTTGAATGAACGTACCATTTCCTTATTTTCTTCAGGCCTCTACAGACCAGTGAATCGTTGTTTGCAGACCAGTACTTAGGAATATGGAAGAAAGTGGTCTTCTTTTCGTGTATTTAGATTAGACTTTGCAGACACCTTTTACTGCATACCTCTTCAAGGAGAAAACTAGATGCAGAGGTGTAAGGTTATCCCTTTAACAGAGGTAGTCAATGATGTTTAAATAAAAACGGCTTTCAAGGGGAAGGCTTGGAGTGTTCTTTGATAAATTATGGGAATGGATTTTAGTTCATAAATCAAAAATTTGTATGAGCTTTTTGTGAATTTTATGTGCTTTGTGGTTGAAGGTTATATTCCTGAGAGTTTAAACAGAAACTTCATGGTTAACAGTTAAATATCTTAGGGAACACACTGCTGATGCTCAGTAGAGATAATGAGACAGGACCCATAGACCTATAACTTGAGAGACCTTTTATTCACCGGGATCATCTTTTATCAATTTCCCTTTGTTCACTGTGATCCTGTTTTTGAGGAATGTTACTATTTTCTCACCTTCTATCCTTTATCTTTCCAGCACACAACTATAATAGACTTGTGTCAGCAGGATGTTTCTTCCTAAGGCTTATCAGATACCACCATGTGCAACATTTTCATTTAATTTTCACCAAGGCGGAACAATTTTTTTCTTAATAGTTTTATATGCATAGGAACCACTGATCCAGGATTAGCTATAATCCAACTGAATTCTTAAGATTGAAAGTAACAACTTTTCTTTTCATAAGGATAGAATATGTTTATCTAATAAAAGGGTGACTTTATGCTTTTTAAAGTGCCACAAGTTGAAGGACAGCAAATTAGTGTGGGATTGGCACATTGAAAGGGTGTACCTCTCTGCCTTGTGATTGTCCCCATAGACTTGGATTCTCTGGGGCTTTGAGAGGCTGACTGATGAATAGTTTTTTTTTTTTTTTCTAGAGATGTCAAACTTGCAGGAATGAAGAGTCACATTTCCTGCAAATCAGAGAGTCTTCTTAAGGCCTGTCTCAAGTGGGCTGTGACAGACAGACACAGAATGGTGATAGGGCCAGGAGTCCACCTTAGCTTCCTTGGGATATAGAAATCAAGTTATTTCACCAAGAAATGGCATTGTTATCATTTAAATTTTCTATTTTGATTGATTTTTCAACTTCCTGTAATGAAAACAAGTTACTTTTATAATCTCTGAAAAAGAGCATTATGCTTTTTCAAATAAGAGGTCAAGTATTATATGCCAAACACCTAAAGTTCTTAAGGAGTAATTCATATTTTTATTCAAAGCCTATTTGCTCTCATTCTAATGTGTTAGTTATTGTGTTATTAGCTTATATCAATGGAAAAAGTGTAAACAGCAGAAGATAAAAGAATTTACAGTTGCAAAAGCACCAGTTATAATTTCAGAAGAAAACACATCCTGACAGCATGAAAAGTGGCAAAATATTCTGAATCTAAACATAAAAGAACTTTTTTAAACGTAAAAATTCCAATCCATTCCACTGAGTATAGGGGCATAAACTTTGTATTCCTTGATTCTTTCCCCCCAAAAAAGTAACATTATATTTTATATCTTTTAAGTAAGAAGACAGAGATCTATGTATTATGCATACATTTTTTTCTTTTAAATGTGTTAAAAAGGAAATTCATTATATAGGTCATTACATGGGTTGGTCTTACCTTATTTGAATCTCAGCTTCTTCATCCCTAAAATGAGTATATCAGTCAGTGTTCTTCAGAAGTGTAGAACCAATAAGATATATAAAAATGATTTTTATTTATTTATATTATTGATAATGATTGGTTTATGACAAATAATGGTAAATGATGAATTTATATTATATTTACTTATGTATAATGTGGTTAATTATAAGGGATCAGCCCACATGATTATGGAGGCTGAGAAATCTCATGATCTGCCACCTATAACCTAGAGTCCCAGGAAGCCAGTGGTGTAGTTAGAAGGGCTGAGAGACAGATTCAGTGATGTAGATTCCAGCCCAAATCCTCAATAGCTGAGAACCAGAAGCACCAAAGGCAGAAGAAGATTGATGTCCCAGGTCAAGTAATCAGGTAGAGAGCTAATTCATCCTTCCTCTGCCTCTTTGTTCTATTCAGGCTCTCAACAGATATCATGTCCACCCTCGCTGGGGAGGATCATCTACTTTAAATGCTAATCTCTTCCAGAAACACTTTCATAGACACCCAAAAATAATGTTTAATCAGATATCAGAGCATCTCATGGCTCAGTCATGTTGATGTGTAAAGCTAACCACCATATTAATATATGATGCTAATGCTACCTGCCAGTCAGTGTCTAACTAGAATATAGAAACTACACAGGAATTATTAAAGATGTTTCATATAAAAAACTGTACTCTATAACAGAGGATTTCTGTAATGAGGGACTAGCTATTAGGAAGGAAAAAACTCCAAAGAGTATAAAAATAGTGAAAGTAATGGCTGAGATAGAGCCCCCAGGGAAAGGATCCTTCAGAACTAAGATCCAGACCTCATTGGAAAGGGCATGGCCATGGCTCAGTGAATGGCACAGAAGATACTGTGGTACCATGCTTGTAGCTCTTGCCAGAACTCCACTGAGGTGCCAGTGGAATATTTTGTGAAGCTGCCTTGGGGAGTAGGGGGTGTTGGGTGGGGTGTGTCAGAAGTTTCTGGATAAGCATCCAAAACACAGGAGTCTCTTTAACCCTGTTCTCTAGTTAACACTCTATCTCTTGCCAGGTATCCCTGACTCCAATTGTACTCTGATATGAAATAGGGCAAGTCTCTGGAAAGAGTATAATGAATTTCAAGTCCTTTGAAAAAAATAAATTTTGAGCCGGAAGTGAGGAGAGAGTGAGAAGGTAATATACATACACTGAAAATGTTGAGACCTTTCTCCAGAGGGATTTAAGGCTTATTTTGCTGAAAATATAATTAGCTGAAAATATAATCAGCTTGGTGGTTTCTCAGCTACATCCCAAAGGAAATATTAATTTGATTTCTTTAGGTTGCAAGAAACATAAAAAAATTATTTCTAGCTTAAAGAAAAAAAGAATTCATTGGAAAGATATTAGAGAAGCTCAAAAAATGAAAAGAAGGGTTGAATGGCCCTTGAAATATGGAAGGGAAGGTCCTAGTGCAGCACTGGAGTTTCAGAAGCAGAAATAAATACTATTTCTATCTTCACCTGTGCCATGACCTCAACTCAGCCGCAAGTGAATGTCAGTCCCCAGGCCTTGCCAGTAGGCAGAGGAGACAGCCTCTGACTGATCCAGCCTGGGCAAGATTAAGCCTTGCCTGAATCCTTCAGTGATGACCCAGAGCATGGGTCACAGGGTGTGATCATTACCAACAGACATCTGAACTGAGAGTCAGAGTCAGAACTAGAAATACTGGCATCCTGTTGAGTTAAGCATCCAATGGAGAGAAAGCTACACAAAGAAGAAATTTTATTTGTAGCCTGTTCTTGCTAATAAAAATGTGACGAGCTATCTGGAAGCAGCCAGCCCTGTTCTCTCATTTGATAGCTGGTCCTTATTTGGGAATCTTCAATTTGTGACTGGTAGGACTTCATTTCCATCAGATAAAGCCTAGCAATAATAAACATCTTCCTGATAACTGCTGTCACTCCTTTCCAAGGAACTGAAAATGGTAATTAATGCAAAAGCTGTGTTTATTGGTTCGTGAAATTGAGTGTGTACAGTCCTTTGATACTGTGTCTTCTTGATAGTGAAAGTTTGGGAGGGGGCAGGAAGCATACTGCACATTAAAGATTCAATTTATTTTACAAGATATTACAACAAAGGCAACCTCATGTATATGAAAGTCTTGGGCTTTTGTTTGCTTTGCCAAAATAGAGACAACAGAACAAGAAGCAGGTGTTCTTTCCATTCTCTCTCTTCCCAGAGTCTCAACCCACTCCTGTATTTTACCTCCTTAATAAGGCAGCCACAGAGTTGGAATGACATTCTGTTTCACTCAAGGACACAGCTTAGAGGTCTGTCCCTAAAACTCCTCTCCTTGTTGATTTTTTAGTGGGAGGCCAGGGTGAGCAATTTTATCTGATAAATTCCCAAAGCCTGCAAGGGGGCATTGAGGCATGGAAGAGTAGAAAGACACCTTCTTCAGTAGAAGGAAATAAGAAACTGTTTAACTAATATGGATTCTGGAACTAGTAGCCTCACAGGAAGCCCTGAATATGCTCTACGTTTCATTATTTTAAGTTGTGAGTTTCAGCTGTGGACAATTCTGAGTTGGGTGGAGTTTTGTGATCAAATATTAGTCATGATGGAAGTGAAAGAAATACTGAAGGGAGTCTCTGAGGAATTTTACACACACATACATGCACACACAAATGAGGAGGAAGCTGCATAACCACAGAGACAGAGACTGGAGTGATGCAGCCACATGCCAAGGAATACCACCAGAAACTGGAAGATGAGTTTAGGCAAGAGTTGGAGACTTTGAACAGAAATAACAGGAAAGATCGTCAAAATTTGGAAACTTTCTGGATTGGAAAAATCTAGTGCTCATTACTGAGTAACGAAAAGGAAAAGAAGTTTGAACAAAGACTCGTGATTTTTTTTTAGTAAAGCAGAAACCTTATAATTAAGACTAATTAAGAACTTATTAAGAACATTTACTTCCCATCAACATCTATTTTTTTTAGGTGACTTCACAGAGGCTACTACCATTGAGCTGAAAGAAAGACATAGTGGCAAGAAGACCATGAAATTAAGCAGTATTGGATAAAATGTCACAGATTCTTGGCACATGGAGCTAAATAGAAACAAGTGGATCAGAAGCCCAGTAAGTTTTTGAGGGAATTGTATTGTTAAAGTCATCACAAGCCTGGACTCAAAAAAAGCCTGTGATTATAAGTCAACCAGAAGACTACTAATTTACCTGTAGGATATGGGCTAAAGAAACTGTGTAGCCCCCCAAAAGGGAACACTTCCCAATGCCCAATTCAAAGGTGACCATAGAGTATAATAGAAAGAAACTCCTCAGAATAAACAGAGGCAGAGTCCAAGTGCAAATTTTTTTCCATTGCTAAGGCAGAGATTCTTTATTTCCTCTTGGAAGGGTTGCTTTTTACTGTGAAATCTCCCATTCTCCCTTTTACACAAGGAAATTTTAATTGAACTATGGGTCACTGGTATATAGGAGACACACCTATCCCCAAACACCATATGTCACCAAGGGATCCTGGCCTTTGTCCCAGACATGGTGCCTGGATGGGACTTTGAGATGACCAATTTAGGGAAGCAGTGAGTGTGTTTTACTTGTAGGGAAAGGGTGCACCAGAGGGTCAGACTGTGCAGAGGTGGTTACTGCCCATAAACATTTATGCTTCACCTTCTATCATACTGCTGAACAATGGTGTCTTGTTGAGTGTCGCTGTTACCAGTCTTGATTGCTTCAGGGTGAGGTCATATGATCAGTACTCATCAAGAAACTGAAAAAAAAAGAGATATGTATAATTTCTGGTTTAAGAAGTGGGCTTGCCTTCTCTGCCCTTTCCCTTTCTGCCTGGATGCAGTGAACTCTGAGACCTTAGGGAATGGCAGAGCCATGAGATGGCAGGAATGAAGGTTCCTGAATACAGGTGAAAACATTCACTAACTAGGAACACCTGAATTGGGTTGTTACACGAGAGAGAAGAAACAGCTTTTATATTAAGTTGTAGGATTTATTTATTATAGCATTTTGTGTCATACTAATGTATGCCTCGGTATACATTTATACCACACACACGTATGCACACACACACTCAGACATACACATACCACATACTACTCACAGCCACACAGACAGAAATAGATCATACTCAATTTTGTATATTCCATCGGGAGCCTGTCTGACTTCAATGCTTCTGCCAGCCAGCACATGTGCCAGAAGGTCCTCAGATCCATGATCTCTTGGGACCATTGAGGACATATTTACAGTTAAAAGACCAAGTTCTTGGTTAGCAAAGACTAATGCTGTGGTTTGGGATTTATCCAAAATGCATTGCTCCTTTGAGTCTTATCTCTATTAAAAGGGCTGGAAGCCTTTCGCTATACATGGAGATGGGTACATGAACTGGTAGGGAATAGAAGCAGCTAGAACTGGAATGGACTTATGGATAATTACGTAGGTGAAGAAGTGAGGCAGTTTTCAGGAGATGATGACTTGCTGGTGGTAGAACTAGGTTTAGGGGTAGTATCTGCTAGTTCTTTGTTCAGTGGTCTTTCTGCCTTACTGGTTTTCTTCCCAATTTCAGAAGCCACTTAAGTCACACGTTGGGGACAAATCAGTAGCTCTAATAAAAGGTTTATTCCTAGAGGAAATTAAAACTATTGGCAACAATAAAGTTCAAGATTACTTGTAAGCTCCAATCATCCTGCTCTACATAGCTTCATGAAACATTAAATAGAAGGTGGTTATGGGGGATGCCTGGGTGGTTCAGCAGTTGAGTGCCTGCCTTTGGCCCAGGGTGTGATCCTGGAGACCTGGGATTGAGTCCCACATCAGGCTCCCTGTATAAGGCTTGCTTCTCCCTCTGCCTGTGTCTCTGCCTCTCTCTCTCTCTGTGTCTCTCATGAATAAATAAATAAAACCTTTAAAAAAAAAAAAAAAAGAAGGTGGTTATGGCCAAGAATCAGCACTGACTCTTCACTCATTATGAGATTTACTGTTTTCTTAAAAAGTATTTTCTAATTTGCATCCTTAATATTTTATTTTAATTTTTTATTATATTATTTATTTATTTATTTATTTGAGAGAGAGAGAGAGAGAGAGTGAGAGAGTGTGTCAGAGACACAGGCAGAGGGAGAAGCAGGCTCATGTAGGAAGCAGGACGTGGAACTCAGTCCCGGGTCTCAGGGATCAGGCCCTGGGCTGAAGGCAGCGCTAAACCGCTGAGCCACCTGGGCTGCCCCAATATTTTATTTTTTAACTTCATTATTTCTCAAAGTTCAAAAATGTATTTAAGTGTATCTTCTGCTCCTTGCTTCTTAAATTCTAGTAGATGGCCTTGCCATATTAACAAGGATCTTGGGTACTATTAACATGAGCTATTTTATTTTATTTTTTAAAGATTTTATTGATCTATTCAAGAGAGAGAGAGAGAAAGAGAGAGAGCAGCAAGCACAGGAGAGGGACAAGTAGACTTTGTGCTGATTGTGAAGCTGGATGTGGGGCTCTGTCCCAAGACCCTGAGATTATGAACTGAGCTGAAATCAGGAGTCAGACATGTAACCAACTGAGCCACCCAGGTGCCCCAAATGAGCTGTTTTGAATTGTGACTTCCATCCAGATCTACCTCTACTGCTGTACTATCTTATCCAACTTCAGAAGACTGGAACTTTCACTTTCCGTCTAACAGTGAACCATTCACCTGACCCCTGGTACCATTTCTGTCTAGTGCTTCCTGAAGTTTGCACCATCACCAACTCTCTCATTCTCTGTCTCATATGTTTAAAGTCTCAGCCTGTATACATGTTTATGTCTCTAAAAACAATCCCCAAATTAAATCTCTCAACATTGAGCCTAAATAATAAAATAATACAATAAAGTTAATACTTTATCTCCTTCTTTCCCTTGGCTATCTGTCATCAAAATTCTTGAGTTTTCCATATTCGCTCTCTCCTTGTCATTTCTCCTTTGCTCTGTACCTCATTGTAGTAAGGATGTCCTCCAAAAGTCATCAGTAATTTCCTAATTACAAGCATTGGAATCATTTTATTCCTACCTTCTTTGACTTCTTTGTAGTATTCAATGTTGGTTATTACTCTCCTTTTCCCTTGGCCCTCTCAGTTCTCCTTCTACCTTTCTAACTGCACATTCTCCATCTCCTTTAACAAAACATCCTGTTTCCCTTGGGATTTAGCATTTAAACCAGGGATTCACATAGCATCTACTCTTGAGATTATTGTGTGAATGAAATGATATAATTTATATAAAAGTTATGACAACGACTTGGGACAGAGTAAGTGCTTAGAAAAAATGTAATCACTATTACTGAGTTCAATTTTAGATTGGTTGATTTGAAATGAATGTGTCAGCTAGAAATAAGGATCTTGATTTCAGGGGTGAAAGCTGGGGTTGTGGATCTGGATTCATCAGTGCACATGTGACAGCTAACGATATGGCAGTCCATGAGTTCACCTAGGGAGCACATCACCAAGGTAGGCTAAATTAAGTTGAGGTAACATCCCCAAGACTTAGTGACTTTCAGCAACAAATGATTAGTTTCCACTCCTGTTATGTGTCTACTGTTGGTCTGCAGAGGAGTTTTCTCATTGCTGTCATTCAAGAACTAAGACTGCATGAAGAGCTGTGGATTCAAATATGGACAAGAGGAAAAAGAGCTCTAGATAATCTGACATAAGCAAGGAAGTACTTTGGCCTACAAGGGATGCAAATTTCTTTGGCTCACAATTTATTGGGTAAAGCTTATCATGAGGTGCACTCATCCATAAACATGGGCACCAATCACTACCAGAGTATGTCTAGAATGAAAAGCAAAGAGAATACTTCAGAGAACGTGCTGTATTGTCTTTTACTACCTTCTACATTTCCCTTCCCCACCCCATTGCCTACATTGTTTTTCAAATCTCATTTTTCTAGATACTCGAGCCTAATACTTTTTTTTTTTTTTTTTTTTTAAGAAATAAGTGGCTCAGTCAGTTAAGCATCTGCCTTCAGCTCGGGTCATGATCCCAGAGTCCTGACATAGACTCCTACATTGGGCTCCTTGCACATTTGGGAGTCTGCTTCTCTGCTCCTCCCCTGGCTTGTACTCTCTCTCTCTCTCAAATAAATAAATAAATAAATAAATAAATAAAATCTGAAAAAAATAAAAAAGATTTATCTATTTATTTTAGAGAGAGGGAAGGAGGAAGAGAAGCACGGGGGAGGGGCAGAGGGAGAGGGCAAAATAGAATTTCCAGCAGACTCCCTGCTGAGCATGGACCCTGACTCCAGGCTCGATCCCAGGATTCGGAGACAATGACCTGAGCTGAAATCAGAAGTCGAAGTTTAATTGACTGAGCCACCCAGACGCCCCTCCATCTTGATACTTCTAAACATCTGTGACTCTTTACTCTCATTCACTCTTTCCCTCTAATTTAAATATAAAATTCTATCAATTCAATTAGCAGCATATTTGCTAAATTCATTCCCTCCTCTCTATCAGCTCTGGGACTATTATTAGAGCCTTCAAACTGCTTTCGATCAGAATGACCTTCTAAAACACAAATTTTGTCATCCCTCATGGCTTTAAAAATAGATTTTTGTAAATAATAAAATAATTATCAGGATTGGATAAAGATGGAGTGATGTGGTTATGTACTAGAGTTTTTATTTATTAAAATACAGACTGGGAGTGGAAAAATTGTAGAAAACAGAAAAAACATAAAGGAACAAATGTACATGTCTCCCTGTGGCATTTGATATTATCAATTGCTCCTTTTTGAAACTACTCATATGGTTCTATCAGACTCTCTAGTTTTCTGCTCACTGCTTATTTGCCTATTTGCCCTTTACTAGCCCTTTCTTCCTCTGCAGGGTGCTTAAATATTGGTAATCCTTGGGGCCCTATTTTGGTTCAGCTTTCCTCCTTCCTCTCTTACTCTTTAACTTCTCTCTAGTGATCTCATCCATATCTCACCATCAGTCCCCCTGCCACACCCAGCAACAACCTTTTTATTAATGTTCTCTTAGTATGTAAAGTATAGTATGTTGAAAAGTTAGCTCATTTCCTCCCCCCACCAGTATTCTTCTGCTCAATTCTTTACAGGTTGCACAAACCAGACATACGAGAACAGTCCTACAGTCCTAAGTTTCCTGTCTTCTCTACTCTCTACGCACAATTAGAACAAGCACTTTTGCTTCTAGGCTAACTCCCTGCAACCTTCTTACTATCTTCCCCATCCCCATTGCCGCTGCCTTGATTCAGGCACTCATCTAACTGCAACAAAGATTCTTCATGTATCTCCCTCTACCTCCTTAACTTTCTCCCAATTCTCAATCCACCAGTATATCCTGTCTCTACTGCAGAAGTAGACTGATTCTTCTAAAACCCAAAGCAGATCATAATATTCTCCTTTATTTCTTCAACAGCTTTCTATTGACTTCAGGATGAAATCTGAGGTCTTGAGCATGGCACAGGTTTCCATAACCTGGCTCTCATTTGCTTCTCAGTTTTACTTGCATCTTATCTCCTCCAAATTCCTCAGGAGCACCTTGATATTCAAAGATGCCAGTTTTTGGTCTTGTAAGGTACCACACTGTTTATTTCTCTGTAAAGATCATACACAGTCCCTTCTGCCTGAGATGCTCTTCTCTTACCCTTCCTCTCTCCACACACCTGTTTCCTTATAGGTCAAGTATATTCTACTCATCATTTAAGATGCCACTCTGGGGTAAATTATTTATAACAGTTTTCCCAGCACTCTTGAAACCTCCCTCTCTGTTCTAGGTCCATTCTCTGGCTTCCATAACATTCTTTATTCACCTTTAACCTGGCAATTGGTTATCAAACTATAAAGGAATTTTGCATTAATCATTTTGTATTCCCTCTTGAGGGAAAATACTTTATTTGTATCCCTAGCACCTAGACTAGTACCTGGCACAAACATGGCATTCAGAAATACTTGTGAAATAAAGGACCATGTTTAGTGATCCCATGGCACTTTGTCCAACAATTTTCTCAGTGCCTCGTAATTATTTCATTTATATATCTTTCTCTACTGAATCATGAAATATCCCTAATATGCATGCAATTCGAGACACAAAGTACTATAGAAATATTACCTGATATTGTCCAATTTGAAATTCTTTATATTTCAAAATACTGTTCAATATAAGGATTTATTTCAGAGTTTAATATAAAGAAGGATATATGAACTGTTATTATTTTAATGGTGACTGTAAGATACAGAAATGGAGAAAACCTGATGCCAATTTCATTTAGACTTTTTTCCTCCTCTATAGTTATTTTAATTCTCTTAGTTTATCAAGATTGTCCCCAACAATCTTAGGATAAGATTGGACAAAGTCATCCTAAGGAAATTTGAAGGAATAAGAAGAAAGGAAGAATAGAAGGGGGAAAAATGAGCAAAGAATAAAGGAAAGAAGGAAAGGGGGAAGAAAAGAAAAAAATAAGAAAGTTTACTTATCCAGAGTTCTTTTTTTAAAAAAGATTTTATTAATTTCTTTGACAGAGAGAGAGATAGCGAGAGAGTGGGAGAGAGAGCACACAAGCAGGGGGAGTGGCAGGCCAAGGGAGAGGGAGAACCAGGCTCCCTCCTGAGCAAGGAGCCCTATGTGGGGCTTACTCCTAGGACCCTGGGATCATGACCTGAGCTGAAGGCAGATGTTTAACCAATTGAGGCACCCAGGTGCCCTCTTATCCAGAGTTCTGATGTTTATTTAAAAATAAGGACAATTTTTTTCTTAAAGATTTTGTCCATTGATTCATGAGACACACACATACACACACACACACACACACACAGAGGCGGAGACACAGGCAGAGGGAGAAGTAGGCACCATGCAGGGAGCTGATATGGGGCCCAATCCTGGGACCCCAGGATCATGCGCCCAGCTAAAGTCAGATGCTCAACCACTGAGCCACCCAGCAGGTCCCCATAAAACAGATATAAAGTTATCTTTACATATATTTAAAACCACATACAAATATTTATACATTTTTTAAAAGATTTATTTATTTATTTATTTATTTATTTATTTATTTATTTATTTATTTATTTTAGAAAGAAAGAGAGAGGGTAGAGCAGAAAAGAGGAAGAAAGATCTTATGTAGACTCTCTCTTGAGCATGGAGCCCAATGAAGGGCTTGATCTCACAACCCTGAGATCATGACCTGAGCTGAAATCAAGAGTCAGATGCTTAACTGACTGAGCCACCCAGATGCTCCAAAGTACTTATATATTTTTATTTATTTATTTTTAAATATTTAATTTATTTATTTGAGAGTGAGGGAGAGGGAGAGAGAGAAAATCTTACCCAGACTCTCCGTTGAGCATGGAGCCTGACTTGGAGCTTGATCCCACAACCACAACGTCATGAACTGGGCTGAAATCAAGAATTGGAGGGACACCTGGGTGACTCAGTGTGTGAGCCTCTGCCTTTGGCTCAGGTCGTGACCCCAGGGTCCCAGGGGGGGTCCCTGCATGGAGCCTGCTTTTCTCTCAGCCTGTGTCTCTGCCTCTCTCTGTGTCTCATGAATAAATAAATAAAATCTTAAAAAAAAAAAAAGAGTAGGATACACAACTGACTGAGCTACCCAGGTGCCCCATAGATTTTTAAAGAATTAATTAACAAGTGCACTAGATCTAACATCATGTTTAACTTGTAGATTTAACATTTATTAGAAGAAATGAGTAAGTTTTGTTCCCTCTGATATTAGGTTTAATATCACCTTTTGTTATATACTACAATGAGGAGACACTATGATGCTGGTGTAGAAGAAACTTTGTTTCCAGCACATCTTAAATGCCTATAGGCAATATTTGAGAATAACAAATAATTTCTGATGTGTTTTCCTTATCTGTCCCATTTTTGTATTTTAACAAAACTCTTTAAATTTATCGGTTAAATCTATTCCATCAGTTTTGAATTATTTTCTTGGGGGAAATGATTAAGGGAAAAAAATCCCTGTTAGGGGAAAAGTTCTCAGTAACTTGAGTTAATCAAAGTACAAAAAAAAAGGATTAAATTCAGCGAGGCAGCTACACTTCTAACTATGTTTTCCATCTCTTCAGTCAAGACAAGGGGCTTGTTTTTAAGAGGCTTATAATCTAATTAGGGAGACAGAGCATATACATAAAAACATGAATAGCACTATAGGGAATCCAAATGAGTAGTCCAGACAGTAAATGTTTCCAATTTCAGAATCCGGAGGAGGGCCTGAAAGCTGGGGTGGCTGGACTTGAATTGATCGTCACAAAAGTGAAGTGATCTTCAACAAGGGGTGTGAAGAAGTGGGGAATGACTGTTAATGCATACAAGTTTATTTGGGGGTAATGAGAATGTTTTAAAATTGATTGTGCCAACAGTTTCACATCCCTGTGAATACACTAAAAATCATTGAATTATACATTTCTAATGAGTGAATTGTGTATTAGACTGAAGTATATCTCAATAAAGTTGCTATATTAAAAAAAATCAGCTATGATCTTGGCACCAGTTACAGAAATGGGGACTTCAGGAGCTGTGGATATCATTTCTCCCCACCCTTTCCTTTCTCTTCTTTATTGTAAAGGGAGGCTGGTGGTGCTTAACTTCACAATTTAGTTCACAAGTCATTAGGCAGACCAATGAGAAGCCATATCCAAAATAGATGATAGATGTAGATGACTGCATATTACCTGGAGTTCCTGAATTGTTGAGACAATGTAAGGACTGATGTACTCGTGTCTCCTTTCTTTGAGACGGCGTTGAGAATGACTATCTACAAAGAATAGTTGCAACATGTTAGGTAAAACCTTGATAGTGCTCTATGAGAGTAAAATATGATGGAATTCCAGAATGGATGCAGAATGACACATCTTTGGCTTGTTTTGTTTTTAGATACATTCCCAGTTCCTTTCTGACTAGCTCTGTATAACCCACCCTGTGTCTGTGGAGTGCATTTTTCAGGGTATAATGGCTACTGGTATTGGTTTGACCAGTAGGAGGCACTAGCTGGTTGGAGGACAAGAAGAAATCAAGGGTATTTTTCTGTCTTCCTGCTTTAAACAGCATTTCTGGCAACAGCTGCATCTTCTCTGTTGCTGTAGCTTTTGCCTTGGCTGCAGCTTTGCTCCAGTGACCTTAAATCTTGAGCTTTCTATCAAAACCTCCTCTCTTCAGTCTTCTAGCTGAGATTAGCTGGTGTTATTCTATGTGTTGTCTCACTATCCCTTGGTTGGCTTCTCAGCTCTCCCATCACCTGTGCAACCAATTTTCTGTCCTAAATTCCATCTGTTTAAAGCATTTTGAGTACTTTCTGGTGTTTGGAAACTTAAACAATATGAACTTAATAAATATTTGTTAAATTAGTACACTTAGTAAATGGGGAACTAGAAAAATTCTGGGGCTGCTACAAACAAAAAGGAATGCAAGACGTGGAAACATTTGGGTGGAGATGAGTTTGATTTTAGACATTTAGAATTTGGGAGAATAAGGTGGTAATGAATCATTGGTTAAAGGAGGGAAGAGCACTGGGACTGGGGACCAAAAACTTAAGTACCCCTATATTCTGTTTCCATAGAACTAAGTTCTGAAGTTGAAACAATTGCAATAGAAAACATGAACAAGGGAGAATTTGTAGAAGATGAAGAACAATAAAAGATTATGGAGGAAAACTTGGGGACCCAAAGAGACAGACTACGAGAGAAGCAATAAAGGATGAGAAAAGTTAGCCATAAAGATATAGAAGGGGTCTGCTTAGCATTGAGCATGATGTCATGAAAACCAGGTAAAATAGAAAAGGAAAAATTAGCTAAATGCTAAGCAATACAGGGTAGTCATGGAAAAGAAAGACTAAAAACGATTACTGAGTTTGGTGATTAGGAGGTCATTGTTGATCTTGAAAAGTGTGGTTTTATTAATATGTGATGGCTGATTACCCTTGCGAAGTGGTTAAGTGGTTTAAAAATAACAGAGAATGTGATTATAGAAATGAAATGAAAGACAAAGCTAGGGTAACAGTTAAAATGATAAGGTAGGCAGCATGTTGTCCTTTTTTGTTGTTTTACTTTTAAGATAAGTAAAATCTAAAAATATTTGTAGACAAAGGGGAAAATAACAATGGTTATTACATGAATGAAAATGAAGAAATCAAAGAGGAAAAATGATGGAATAAAATTCTGGGGAAAAGAGCAAAAAGATCACTCAGGACACAGGGGAAGAAACACATTGGGGAAAATGTGAACTGCTTATTTGGAAATAGAAAGTCACAGATACTTACAGGGAGAGTGGAGATTGGGGAAGTTAAGGAGCTCGTGGTAGATAGCCTGGTGAGAATGAAGGGTCCCACATAGTGATGAGCAGTTTGGAGAGAGTGTTTGAGGACAAAGAGCAAGAAATCCTGAAGGCTGTCAGCAGAGAAAGTGATTGGTAGGCTGGGTTAAGGAAATGCTGGTGGACAAGGGTCAGTTAGAGAGAAGTGGGGTGTGGTAGGAGAGTCAATAGCACTTGGTAATCATATGAAGGAGACAGCCTAGAAAGTGTTAAGTGAAGGCTGCACTAAGTTTTTTGCCAATGATAAAAAAAGTTTCTGTGTATGGGAGGGTAGATAAAAGATAATGAGCTTGATGGATGGCATCTTTAGTTTGAATTGGAAATCTCTAGTATGCAGTTAGAGATTTTGGACTAAATCTCAGACAAGCAGATGCAAATTTGAAGTCAATGAGAAAGAGTTGTTAAGGAGGCCAAAAAAGGGAGTAAGAGCTCTTAGGTACATAGTGTAAAATAAGAAAGTTAGAATGCCAAGGACTGAATGCATCACCACATCTGGGGATAAGAGAGGAAATGGAGCCAGAAGAATATGCAGATATGAAAAATTAAGAACTTTTCTCAAGTGGAAAGTAGCAGCGCTTCTCTCTAAGTTAAATTTCCCTAACTCAAATGTTTCACAAGTAGAGCTACTGGTTTTGTCCATATCCTGCACATTTGCATCCCTAATAGATATCTTGCAGAGTGCTTTGAATGGCCTTAATGTTTTTCCACATTTAAGAAGATGAGCCCATTCACAGAGAAGCACTTGAAGTGAAAGAGAAATTTCTGCAAATAGCACATTCTTGGGCTACAAAGCACACTGCCAGTTCTTGGAGATGTGTGTGTAAAAGCTTAACTCATGCGTGTGGATAGTTGAGAGTGAGAACATGGAGCTGTCATAGCCAAACCATCGAATTCTTTCTTAAAAATTAGGAAGATGACTTTTCTGTTCCAAGGTCTCTGAAATAGACTACTATTCCCATGTTCTTTCAGGAATTCATTGTGGCCAAAGACTGTGCTATGATAATTTTGTCTTTTGTAAGACATTGGGCACATTTATGTCGTTTTATTCATCTAGGGTAAGCTGTTTATGACATAAAAAGCTCTAGGTCCTCAGAGCTGACATATTTTTGAAGCTGTGGGCTACATCCTGGTAATAGTCATTTCCCATTCCCAGTGGGGTCAAGCTGAATTACTTAGATCAGGGGCCAATAAAGTGTATGGAGGCAGAAATAGGGGTTATATCAATACTGGCAAAACACAACCAACTTAAATTTACTTTAGGATACTTTCTCGTAGTTGTTAAAAGAAACTTATACATTAAAAGAAATCAAACTTTCTTCTTTGAGGCCAAATTCCTGATCCAAAGATCTAGAAGCATCTAAATATTTCTGTGCCAGCCATCTAGGAATTCCTTCAAACTTATAGATTATGTCCTGGTTTCAACATAAAATCTTACCCACATAAGAGGATTCTAACTACTTGATAGGATTCAGATTTGCTCTCCCCTTTCCATTTGACTGTCATGTGCAGCTCAAACAACCATCATCTCTGGCTTGATTATGACACTTGCTTCTTGACCCTCTCCTTACCTTTCATCTTGTTCATGCAAACTTGTTTTCTCACATTGTGATTGTCATAGACTTTTTAGAACACAAGTTGGTAATGTTATTCATTCATTATTTTTGAAGATTGAATACCAACTATTTGTCAGACACTATCTTTGATCCTAGAAATAGAATAGTGATAAAAAAAAAGAGTCCAAAACAATCAAGTATTCACATGCAAGAACATGAATATATAACAAAAGAAACTGACCTACACAGTGATGTCAGGAAAGTGAAGCCTGATAACGGAGGAGGGGCGAGAAACAGGGAGGGGGAAAGAGAGCTTAATCCAGATGGAGGGAATAGCATGTGCAGCAGGGGTAGGGGTAGGAGGATGTGGTATGTTTGAATCGCTGAGAGAAGCCGAGAGCAGGATAATAGGAGTTGGGAAAGGTAGCAAAGGCCAAATATGCAGATTCTTATGGGTGCTTTTAGGGTCTTTGGTTTTCATCACAAAGAGCTTTGCAAAGTAGTAGCTTGACCATGTTTAATGGTCAAGGTGGGATTAGATTTACATTTTAAACAGATCTGGCTTTGCTGTATCAGGTTGGAGGAGAATCAGTACATTTGGGAAGTCTGGACAGTTCTTTACCACCATAGGCCAGATGAGAGATAATGACAACTTGGACCAGGGTGGTGATAGTGGAAGAGGAGATAATTGATGGATCAAAGAGACATTTTCATAGTGATATGGGGACAAGATGAATACAGGAATGAAGACAATTTAATATCAAGGATACCACTTATGTTTCTGGCTTATGAACCAGCACAGATGATGGTGACATTCACTGGAATATGGAACACCAGATGAGAGCAAGTTTTGGAGGGAAACTAGATGTATTGAGTTTAGATACATTGAGTTTAAAGTGACTTTGAGATTTCTAAGTGTTTAATGGCTTCCCATTGCCCAAAGAGTTAAATTAAATCTCTTTAAAATGAACATTTCAAATCTTTGTGACTTTATCCCAGATCCATCTTCTGTCACACTCACATATGCTCCATATTTCAACTATTTTGAATTAGCGGAATGCTCTTGAATACCCCAAAGTGTTTCACAGCTTGGTAGACTTGCAAATACTGTCATTTTTGTTGGACAGATCTTTTTCTCTACTCCCTTCTAGAATACCAAGCTAATGCTTCTTCTTCAAGACTCAACTTAAACATCATCTATTCTGGAAATTTTTTTTTTTCAGTTTGTCCCTAACCTTATATCTGTGTGTGTATTTCTGTGTGTGGGTATGTCAATATGTACATACACATACATAAGTATATATATCTATTGTGTGTGTGTGTGTATATATATATATACATATATATATAATTTTTTAATGATTGCCAGTTTATCGATCTCAGCCACTAGATTGTGAACTCCTTGATGTCAGGAACTATACTTTGCTGTTTGCTATGAACAAATTTCTGTAACTGCAGAAGTCAATGAATGAGTCCAATGATGAAATCAATGAAAAAAAGGAATTTTGAATTATTTCCTTCTTTCCAGGAAAATATTTTCTTAAATAGGCTTTTTTAGTTAACATAACCACTGATAAGATTGCAAAATTAGAGCTCTTTTCTTTTTCCATTGAATAATTATTTACTGAGGATCTACTTAGTGGCTCATCAGCAAAAAGACACATTGGAAACCAAAGTAAATACAAGTTGTCAGCATCTAATGTCTGTTTCACGAAGGGCAGGATACAGGGTGGGGATACAATGACAATTTGCCAGCCCTTGAGGATCCTGGTCTGATGCAGGAGATTGGACAAGGAGTTTGACCTTGAGGTAGGCCTGGGTGTGAGTAGAGGTGGATCAGGAGCTCTTTGAGCTCCTTGGGTGTGGGTGTGCTGTGCACCATGGATGGTAAAGAATGAGGCTACAAAGCAAGAATTTCTGCTTAGATTTTGAAAGGTCTAAGTGACAAATTTTGTACAGCTATATAAGACTTTAAACACTAGGGCAGAATCTAGATTTGAGCTGATAATGATTACAGTTTTGAGCAGGAGATGTATTGAGGACATATATTTTGACACCAAACAATCACTTAAGCAGCTGATAAAGCATCATAATTATTATGATGTTTTTGAGGGTAAAATACCATTATTCCTGTTTTACATAAGAGATTAAGAAGTATGCAGGTAAATAGTGACAAAGCCAAGTTTTGAACCCATAGAACTCCTTTCCTTACAAAAGATTCCTATTAATATTATTGAATTAAAGAATATATCAATCTCTCTTTCCCTGCCTGATCAAAAGTAAAACTCCAACGAAAAGCCCTAATGTCTTTCCTAAGATTCATAGAATATCATTTTAACATGACCATAAACTAAAAATCAAAACCAGTATGAAAAATCTGATTTTAAATGTTTTTCCTGTTTATAGAAATTACATAGGTCCACTATGAAAAATATAGAAAGAGTACAAAAAAATACAGAACATAAATATAATCTCACCACCAAAAGAAAGCCACTTTTCATATTTTATTTGTAAATCTCTCCTGTCCTTTTTCTGTGTTATCACCTACACTCTGACAGCTTTCCTAATGAAGGAAAGCATCTAGATGTGCAAAAGGCCAACATTCCAAGCCACCTTCCAATGGGTGATCAGAATGATTATGTGCTCAAAAATACATGAAAGATTTCTAGTTCTCTCCAGGGCCTGAACCTTTTGCATCCTCTCCAGAAAAGGTTAGAGGAAAAGTCAGAGCCAGGCTCTTATGGGGCAGGCTGGCTCTTCTGTCTGTCTGTCTCTCTCTCTCTCTCTCTCTCTTTGCAGAAATAAACAAACGTGGTAGCTTTAAGAATCAGGTTTGGGAGGAGTTAGGAAAACACCACATTTGGCCCTCAAGGCCTGAGCTTTGTGCTCAACACAGTTTTTAGACAGGCAGCTTTGCTATCGGGGATATTTTTCAACTACTGGGAGTTATTAGCTCAACTGCTGGAATGGATGAGTCATACTCTAAGATTTACTTTCTTATAGATATATCTCTAAAGAAGTATGTGGGGGGGACAGATGATTGTTGAGCGAGTACGCAGGCATTTCTAGCTTCCCAGGACACAAATGAATTTGTAATTCCACATCTGAGTTTTAACACCATGCATCTCATAAGATTAAGGGAAAAAATGGTAGCAAAAGTGTATACAGACCACATGTTTGTCTAGACAGGTGGGATATCACAATACAGTCTGAGGGATTATAAATATATATACACATACAACACATATATAATTTATTCATAAATGTGTATACACATTCACATGTAGGCACATACTATTGCATCATCAAAAAAGTAAGGTCCAGACCTATGATATTTGTCAGAATTATTTCTGTTTATTTTATGGCAATTTTGGAAACCCCAAATATGTTTGCTTTACTTTTGTTTGACTCTACAAAAGGACTGTATTTTTAATCAGTTAGTATAGTTCAATTCTAATATGGCAGAGTGGCTTGTTAATTATTAGACATCTTTTCCCCTAAGTGTTCATTCATTCTCTTATTACTCACTTGGTTACTTGGCTGAGGAGAAATGTCACAATAATTGGCTGTGGATTTCTCAGCTTCATTTTTAAGGCAACATGAACACTGTCAATGTTTCCCTTGCCTTGTCTGTGTTTGTGTCTCATCCTGCCATCTGCTCATGCCTAGGTATAGCAGTTTGCATATACTTTATTCATGGCCCCAGATCCCAGTCTGCTCTCCTACCCTATGAATTGCAGTGAATTGTGTGGAAATCTGGAAAGAAGGCAACATGACAAAATACCAAAAGTACCAAATCAGCCTCTCCTGTTCAGAGCTTAGCTGGTGCCATCTTTAAATACATTGCTTGTATGCCTCATTTTCCCAAAGCCCTCATTTAGGAGGCTTGTTAAAGATTTGGAAGGAATCATTGTATCACAAAACACCATTTCTAGGGAAATATCAGACTGTTCAAAGGAATCAAAAAGACCTTCTCAGATTTCTTTTAACTGGAAGATCTGAGAGGGCTACTCTCTATGAAGTGCGAATGAATCTTCAGAAAAAATGTCTTGTTCGACAGTGGTGCAGCATAGTCTGACGATGACTCAGAAGCATGTATTCTGTTAGGGAGCCATTGAACAAAAAAGAGACCAATTTCTTAGCTTAAATTATCTGTTATTACTCTTAACTTTCCTCCTTTATTGTTCCTTTTTGTCTTTGTCTTAGTTTCCCTAGAAAGAGTAATTTAAAAATCAGGCCGTTATGTTATTTTTATTGTTATCCAAACTTTCACTCTGAAATATAAGTGACTTTTATTCAAATCATTGGTCCTTCTTTGAAATATCATATATTCTTACTTACAGAGAACCCAGCATATAACATAAATGCAACTATAATCCTATACTGTAGATTATTGATGCACATTAATCACCTTAAATAGTTTTCCAAATAAAGAAAATGGGCTTTATCAACTCATATTTTTAAGGATGTTGTTAGATATTGAATAAATTAATAATCATGTTTTATCTGTTTGAACTTTGTGTTCCAAATCAATGACACATAAAAGTTACATCATTAAAAACAAAGTAAAGCAAATACTTTGAATACAAAGATTACATCAATCAAAAGGAAGATATTTGTGGTAAATTTGTAGTATTTTTTATTTGTTGCATTTTACCTAAATTCTTTGTTGAGGACCAAGGTTTTTTTTGTATATTTTTTTATTGGAGTTCAATTTGCCAACATGTAGTATAACACCCACTGCTCATCTCGTCAAGTGCCCCCCTCAGTGCCCATCACCCAGTCACCCTAGCCCCCCTTCCACCTCCCCTTCCACTACCCCTTGTTCGTTTCCCAGAGTTAGGAGTCTCTCATGTTCTGTCTTCCTTTCTGATATTTCCCACTCATTTTCTCTCCTTTCCCCTATAATCCCTTTCACTATTTTTTATATTCCCCGTATGAATGAGACCATATAATATTTGTCCTTCTCTGATTGACTTCCTTCTCTCAGCATAACACCCTCCAGTTCCATTCACGTTGAAACAAACGGTGGGTATTCATCGTTTCTAATGACTTAGTAATATTCCACTGTATACACCGACCACAGCTTCTTTATCCATTCATCTTTCGATGAGCACCGAGGCTCCTTCCACAATTTGGCTATTGTGAACATTGCTGCTATAAACATTGGGGTGCAGGTGTCCCAGCGTTTCACTGCATCTGTATCTTTGGGGTAATCCCCAGCAGTGCAATTGCTGGGTCATAGGGTAGCCCTATTTTTAACTCTTTGAGGAACCTCCACACAGTTTTCCAGAGTGGCTGCACCAGTTCACATTCCCACCAACAGTGCAAGAGGGTTCCCCTTTCTCCACATCCTCTCAAACATTTGTTGTTTCCTGTCTTGTTAATTTTAGCCATTCTCACTGGTGTGAGGTGGTATCTCACTGTGGTTCTGATTTGTATTTCCCTGATGGCCAGTGATGAGGAGCATTTTCTCATGTGCTTGTTGGCCATGTCTATGTCTTCCTCTGTGAGATTTCTCTTCATGTCTTTTGCCCATTTCATGATTGGATTGTTTGTTTCTTTGCTGTTGAGTTTAAGAAGTTCTTTATAGATCTTGGATTCTAGCCCTTTATCTGATATGTCATTTGCAAATATCTTCTCCCATTCTGTAGGTTGTCTTTGAGTTTTGTTGACAGTATCTTTTGCTGTGCAAAAGCTTCTTATCTTGATGAAGTCCCAATAGTTCATTTTTGCTTGTGTTTCTCTTGCCTTCATGTATGTATCTTGCAAGAAGTTGCTCTGGCCAAGTTCAAAAAGGGTGTTGCCCGTGTTCTCCTCTAGGATTTTGATGGATTCGTGTCTTACATTTAGATCTTTCATCCATTTTGAGTTTATCTTTGTGTATGGTGTAAGAGAATGGTCTAGTTTCATTCTTCTGCACGTGGCTGAAGGACCAAGACTTTTATTTATAAAAATAAATTATTTTAATTATCTCACAAATGATTTTTGAGCATCTTTTATATAGTAGGATGTTGAATAAGACAGACATGGTCTTTATCCTCTTTTAACATAGAATCTATCAAGGTAAATGGATATGGGACAAGTAATACATTTGATAACTAACTTGATAAGAAGCACAAGATAATGTGGGAAACTTATATTAAAAGTGATATCTGGGATGCCTGGGTGGCTCAGCAGCTGAGCGCCTGCCTTCAGCCCAGGGCATGATCCTGGAGTCCCAGGATTGAGTCCCACATCGGGCTCCCTGCATGGAGCCTGCTTCCCCCTCTGCTTAGTCTCTGCCTTTCTCTCTCTGTGTGTCTCTCATGAATAAGTAAATAAAATCGTAAAAAAAAAAGTAATATCCTACTTTTTACTTCCCGGATTGTAGAATAACAAGAAGACAATTTCTTGAATTTGGAAGTTTCTCTCAATAATGAGACTCCTTTGCAACAGACAGAAATATAGTTTTATAATTTCAGTGTCGAAAATAGAAATAGCACCCTGCTTGGGGTCATCCAGCTTTAGCTGTTTTGCTATAAGCCTTTGCTCCTAGCTTTCTGATGGTTGGCTCCATTACCTTCTTCAAGAATAGTCACCATTCCAGTATTTTTCTGAGCCTGTTTCTTTTCTGTATCTTGCTTATTCTCATCATAGCACTTAATACTATTAGTAATCAATTGATATCTTTTATGCCTATTCTTTATTCCCAAATGGCAGGACCCATATTTTTTTATTTACCTATGTGTTATCTAGCAACTATTATTATGTCAACATATAGTTTGCTCTGAATAAAAATTTGATGACTGAATGGATAAGCAAAACGCATAAGACAAAGAGACAAAGTAGTGTTTCTAGTTGTTCTAGAGAATAAAAATGATACTCTTATCCACTTGACTATGTTTATTAAATTATGACCAATGAAGTTTCAAGAGATTTTATTAGTTGTTTTTTAATGGGTGCTACAGTTGAATAAGTTTGGTAATCATCGACTTAAATGAACTTAATCTGATTCCCTCACTGCTGGATTTCTCATAACATGTATATATTTTACATATAACTTCTAGTAGACACACATGCACACACACACACACACACACACACACACACACACACACCCTCCAAGGGGTATGGTTTAGAAAATGCTGGCTTACTTTGTTAGCAGGTGGGACATATTAAGTGACAGGTAACCAAATTTTGCAGTCTTGTCCAACAGTTTGCAAGAGTTAGCACAGCTGGATCTGATTCAAAGATGGCCTCAGGAAAGCACTAGGACATGAACTGATCAAATAGGTTGTGCCTCCAGCCTTTGACTTCTGTGTAAAGAAACTTCCTAGTCACAGCATAGACCTCTGCATCCTGTGAAGGAATCGAAAATGATCAACTTCTTGCCCTGCTTCTTCTTGCTGAGCTGTTGCCTGTGTTCTCCAAGGTTCACCCTCCTGAGATTTTCTGTCCTGGAAAAGCCTTTTATCACACTTGCCACTTTTTTCTTGAAAGTAGTTTGCTGGTCTTACTCCTGCCCTCCAGGAATCCTATATTAATACACTGCAGTGTAAGAAATATTTTAACATCAAGAGAAGCTGATTTCTACCCCCTGGACAATTCATGCTCAGAGTCCTTGTCTCTGTCCAGTGGGTATTCTTATTTCCATGTCAAAATGTAAGATTCTCTGATATGACAGGGGGACAGACCTCTGGTAAGGGTCCATCTGGCCTTCCACCTCTGCAGATGGTCAAATAGACAACTTATAAAGAAGAAAGGAGGAC
Organism: Canis lupus dingo; assembly: GCF_003254725.2. NCBI lineage: Eukaryota > Metazoa > Chordata > Mammalia > Carnivora > Canidae > Canis > Canis lupus. The sequence continues at coordinate 36,337,421 of NC_064243.1, forward strand.
TCCTTTGTGTCTTTGCCTCAGTGTGGCTACCATCTGGTCATTCTCCCTTCTCCCGGTAATATAGGTCTTATCGGATAACTTTATAGGTCCTCATCTTTCCAGAACTATGCTCATTTGGAACAGGGCAGTTGGTGAGTGTTAGGGAGCCTTCCAGACACTAGCCACTTCCATTAAGCCTGTGCAATACTATCCTCATCTGCCAAGGCCTGAGGATGGTATCCTCACCCATCTTTCCTTGAGGAGCCCAGATTCATGTATTACTTATAACTAAAATTTAATTTGAATAGCAGTGTGTTTCAAAATTTCTATTTGCTCTTATCTTGACTCTAGCCTATCCAGTTGTATTCCAATTCTACACTGTAGAAATGAATTTGTCTAGCATGGCTACGTGTGCCACCTGTCCCAAGAGGGTTATATTATGGGTCACTGCTTCCCCCTTTCTGAAAGTGTCCCTTGGCTATTAGGAATTGCTAGTGTTGCAATCTACCTTAAAAACATTAACATTCTCTTGAAGGCAGCCATTTTTTGCTCAGATACCATTACATCATTCTGACTTGGAGTAAACTCTTTATTTCTTTATCTTTAAGTTGACCACGAAACTATTGGAGACATGAATAATAGTGTCTTCAAGGTGTTTTAGCACCATAAAGAGTTGAGATATTTTCTTACAACAAGTTTATTGTGCAAATGTAATGAAATATGTAATGAGATTTGCACATTGCCTGGCACATATCAGATACTCAGTCAAACTTAATTCTTTTTTTTTCTTTCATAAATCTAATACAAAGAAAATGAAAATACATTTTTATGCTTGCTTTCAGTATCCAATTTTTCTCTACCAGAACCCTAATGCTCCTGGGTCAGAATTCTCACTGTTATAAGGTATAAATTAAATTCTTTTGCAGGTTATGCTGATGATGGGGAGGAAGTTGGGAGTATCTCCTCTGAACTATATTTTTAAATCAGTGAACAAAACGAGAAGAGCCAACTGCACAGACTGAGTATTCATTTCTCCGTATCTCATTGACATGCAGCTGAGTTAATACCTTCAGCATTCCCAACCCTTCTATCTCGGTGGCCCATAATCTCTTCTTTCTGCGAGAGAGGCAAATAGTATTTTTGATCCTGATTACCTGGATTAATATTGAAAAACCTCTTCAGGCTGGTGTCCTAAAGAAATTGGAAAAGTTCCCTTTCCATTTGAAATGACTTAAACTGTTAGGCTGGAACAAAAGACTCATCTCTCCGATAATCATCTCACCTTCTTGTCACTCGGAGTCCAATTAAATAAATGACTCCCTGATCTTTTGTCAATTGTCAGCAGATCTGGCTTTCACTTTTAATCAGCCTGCACATCATGTGGACTTTAAATTTTCTTTTCGCCCTTTCCTTTGTCCATAAATATGAGGAGAGCAGGAGTCGAAAAGAGGTGGTCTAAGAATAAGATAAATATGCAGATTTCTCTACGCATTCTTCATATTCCTCCTGAGCCACCTTTTCTCTTTCCTCTGCAAAAATAGTTGGGCCACTTCCATTCAGAAAGATGATTTTAAAGACTGTTTTTTCTCATTTTCACTGCTATTTCTATCTTTAAAGCACATAGCTTCCATTCAAACAACAAAAACATGCTCTTTAACTGGAAATTGGTTAGGGGAAAAATAAGTGCTTGAAAACAGGAATGTTTTGTCTCTTTGAAAGACTTCAAAGTCTATCCTCCTCATCAGTGGCTCAGTCCCATAATGAATGTTTCATTCTACTCAGAATGGATGAGATCTGATCCTTTTTCTCAAGAAAAAGTCCTTGACTCAAGGAGGAATGCAAGACAAGGGGACACTGGAAGAGTAAACAGAAATATAACAAAAGAGGAAATAAAGATACAGTAGCATCACACACATTTATGTAGAGACTGGAATTCAGTCACGCCCTGCAATGCAAGCAGCAGTGCCATTGGGAGGGGAGTCTGGAAGTTACAGTCTTTTCTGGAAGCAGTACAGATGTCCTGCCTGGCTCCTGGGATAAGTTTACCTACCATCTTTTCTTTATCTTCAACTCAGATGCAAATGTAAGCTTTCGATTAATGTGAGTCAAGACCAAAAGCAAAATGACAAAGGAGAGTTAAAAATAGCTTGTAAGCCTTTTATTTTTAGCACTATGACCTACCAGTATTCTACTACCCTACTCCTCACCACACACACACCAAATGTTGCTAGGCAAAATTTAACAAGACACTTGGATTGTATGGCTGAGTTTTGAAGCTAGAAAATGAAAATCCCTGAGAGGAAGGTGAAAATCAAAGCACTGAGCTCTCTCAGGGGCATTTGGTGGATTTTGTGACAGATTTTAATTGCCCTTTGGAGTGGTAGACAAAGACTTGCACTCCAGAAGGTGGGGGAATCAAAGAACTTTTCCATGTACAACCAGTATCCTCACATTTGGTGAAAGGGTGAACTAAGAAAAAATATGTATATAACTTACTAGCTGAGCTAGACTATGAGGAAAACTACCTATGTTTGCTTTGGTGGTGGTAGAATTAAAAAAAGCCCTGTTTGAGAGTTTGTAACCCAAGGCCTGGCCCCATTTCATTCAGTATTTTGAAGAGATAATGTTTACCTGTTGAGAACACTGGAGGTGATCGTGCATGTTAGCATAGTCCCCAGGGAACACTGAATGAAGCAAATGCATATCCTCTCAGTAGAGCCATGCTCTCTACATAGGACATGAGTAGGTGTCATTGGAATTAACAGAAAGGAAATTAGGTCCCCCAAGAACTATAAATGGAACATCAAGATTCATCTGACTTTCTTAAAGGTATAATACAAATAGTTCTAAAAAAGAAAGATGAAATAAATCTATGATCAATTAATAAGATAGTAGAACAAAGCAGGCAGGTTGAGAAAAGAATCAAAATATACTTTCTGAAAATAAAAAATATAATTGCAATGAATCATTTCATAGATAAGTTAAAGAATAGACAGAAGAGAAAATTTATGAACTAAAAGCTAGACATAATGGAATTCTTCAGAATACAGCAAAAAGAGGTAAAAACGGAAATCTGAAAGCGGTGTTAGAGGATGGAGAACAGAATGAGAAGCTGTCACATACATTCCACTAGTATCTAGAAGACAAAATAGAAAAAATGGAGAGGCAACATTCAAAGAGACAATGAGTGAGAATTTCCAGAATTGAAAAGAGATATGAATCTATAAAATACAGTTGACCCTTGGACAATGATTGGGTTATGGGTGCTGACACCTTGTGTCTTTGAAATCCACATAGAAATCTTGACTCTCTAAAAACTCTACTATCAAAAGCCTACTGTTTTTTTTTTTTAAAGATTTTATTTATTCATGAGAGACAGAGAGAGAGAGAGGCAGAGACACAGGCGGAGTGACATTGAGGGAGCCCGACGTGGGACTCGATCCCGGGACTCCAGAATCACACCCTGGGCGTAAGGCAGGTGCTTAACCACTGAGCACTCAGCGATCCCCATCAAAAGCCTACTGTTGATTGGAAGCCTTACCAATAACATAAACAGTCAATCGACACATATTTTGAATGCTATATGTATTCCATACTGTATTCTTACAATATAAAGTAAGCCAGAGAAAAGAAAATGTTGTTAAAAAATCATAAGGAAGAGAAAATGCATTTACAGTAGTGTAAATGATATTTAGTAGTCAATCAGTGCTGTACTGACTGAAAAGAAATATCCTCATAAAAGTGGACCTGAACAGCTCAAACCCATGTTATTCAAGGGTCAGCTGCACCTAAGCAGGATGCATTCCTTTTAAAGAAATCTCCACGTAATCACATTGTAATGAAATTGTACAATACCAAAGACCTTAAAAGCTGCCAGAAAGAAAAGACAGATTACTTGCAATGAAATCACTCTGAGTGGTTTTCTCTACAATAGTAAGAAAGAAAAGAGGAAAAAATGCTTGGAACATAAAAGCAGAATAGAGAGCTCAAACTGGTTGGAATCAATCTAAATAAGCCAGTATTTACAATAAAATCAGTGAACTAAAACTATTACAAAAACATTCTTCACTGAAGAATTTTATGTGATTATTTTCCCTAAGCAGCACAAATTAGTCTTTTGCTATCAATGAGGCCATTCATTCATTAAATATGAATAAATTCACTTCGCTATTTCCAGTATCTAGTAGGCATATAATGCCTACTATGTTCCAGGCATTATTTATTTTATGTGCTGGAGATAGCAAAGTGAATAAATGTGGTGAAGTCTCTGTTGTCATGGATCCTACATTCTTTCAAAAAGCCATTCACTAACTGGCTATAATGTACAAGGTATTTCTTAAAAGATATCGCATTTAAAAAAAAAAAGACAAAGGTTTTTGAGCCAAGGATATTTTGTAATTTTCCTGTAAGAAAATTAAAATTAAAACTTCCTCATTTTTATTTAAATAAGTAACAAAACCATAAATAAATGACAAAACCCTGTAACCAAGATTATGAACTGTACTTTTACAACAAGATCATAGTTCATAGCGTTTTTGCTTCTACATTAATAATATCTGAAAATTTTCTGCCGAAACAGCCTACTGAGAGATGAGTAAACGTCAAATAATTAAGCTTAATTCAATAATTAAGTCCATTAGGTAATCCCATCTTATTGGACAAGGAAATGATCCAAAAATTAAGAAATTAAACCTCTAGAATTTATTTCCAGTTGACTAGAAGAGCATCCAAAAGCTCCTCAGAAGTAGGAACTGTGTCTGTTCTGTTGAGGCTCCTATGCCCAGGATGTAGCACACTTCCTGGCATGAAGTGAGTACTCAATAAATATTGATTGAATACCATACTGTGAATGAATGACCACTGCAAGTCAAGTAAACTAAATGGCACCATGGAAGGCCAATCAGAAAAATAGAAATCAAAATTAATTCCATTTTCCTGTCTACATTCTAGAGGACTAGAGAAAATAAATGAGGACATAGGAAAATATGTATGATCCTTTAAATGAAACCTTATATGAATTAAGCTGTGATGGTTATTATAGTTTTAAGTTTTATGATCTGAATTTGTTCTTCACCCAATTGTGTTAAATAACAGAATAAGTAGAGAAAACCGAGTCTTACCATACTTGTCAGCTAGAATCACTCATTGGCAAATCTTCTGTCTGTCTGGGATTAAATGGATAATGCAGTGTGTATAATGTAAAGGAAAATTAAATACAATGGCTGTCTACCTCTGATAAAAAAATATCTTTAACATTTGCTGATCTCTTCATTTTTCGGATAAGAGGATGAGCTCCGGATTAGCATAAAATGAAGTAAATTGAAGATGAATTTGTGCCAGAAAATTCAGTCTGCATTTTTCAGCCAGGGATGGATGAATGAATATCGTAATCCTATGTGAGATCTAGTTAATCTCAAAAAGAAAGCCCTTAGGGGCTAAAGAGCACCTCTTTTAACATCTTATGCATGGTGGGCAACAGGTGTAGGTCTGATCCATTCTCCGTTGCAGAGATGGCGGCGAATAAAAGCCCATCCAAAGATAGGAATTAGCCACACCTCAATATGGACTTTGAAGCGGCAAACATTGCTGCAGGGCAGAAGCTCATCATTTCAAAATCTTAAGGGAAGAAGCTTCTCAATAAATTCTAAGGATCATTAGCAATTGACATAAATATATTAGAAAAGGACATCTTTAGACCATTAACTGATTTGGTTTTTTTTTTTTTTTTTTAATGATGCTGGTGATCATTTGAATGCATGAAATCATTCCCATGTGCCTAGACTGCAGCAATAGGAGGAGGAAATGGGTGACAAAAGTAATCTCAATGCAGGATGTCAAAGCAATTAGATCACCTAAATCAAACCAAACGCTACAAGTGGCCCTTTGGGCCAGTTACCCAGAATCTAACAAGTAGGAGAAAGGGCACATAGATAAGTAAGCTCTTAATTACTAATTTTTTTAAGAAGTGAGCTTATTTTTTTTTTTTTAATTTATGATAGTCACAGAGAGAGAGAGAGAGAGGCGCAGAGACACAGGCAGAGGGAGAAGCAGGCTCCATGCACCGGGAGCCCGACGTGGGATTCGATCCCGGGTCTCCAGGATCACGCCCTGGGCCAAAGGCAGGCGCCAAACCGCTGCGCCACCCAGGGATCCCAAGAAGTGAGCTTATTATAAAGATATTGGGGAGACAAGAAATTGGAATAAGCACTAGGAATATACTTGTTTGGTGGAGGGTATCTGAACTGGCCTGAGATCCTCTGGGGGCCATTTTTCTATTGGGGAACATCATTGGCAAACACTGAGAAATAATATCTTAACTTTCCCTCAAGACCCAGCATAATCATATGCACTGTTTTTCAATTTACTGTTATAGGGATTTTTCCTTTCCCCAAATAAATACAGAAAACAGAATACACATACTTTTTGCAACCTCTCATCACTGTTCTATTGTAATGACTGAAGACACATTAAGTTTTTAATTATTAGCAATCTGGCTAGTACTTCATAGCAAAGTCTACTCACAAATAGAGATGAAATGTGTTTTGTCATCAACAAATTGAAACAGTATTGTCTATGCATTCTGCAATATTTGTTTCTTTCTTTTCATAGCCTCCTATGAAAACATCATTAGGTTAGCACCATTTGGTCATCATACCCTCTCTGAGTTTCAGAGTAATTCCAAAAGAATCAGATAGTCTAACACAATGCATTCAATATGTTCAGCTCCACTCATTAATTTTGGAAATTAAATAGTTATGCTTATTAATGTGACCTTTCACCACTCTCTAAGCTTTCAAAATGGAACTGAAAAAAAATGGCATTACATGAATCCACATTGGGAAAATGTGGATAATGCTAATGTTCTTTTATGGTGGGGGAGGGATTCTTCAAGGGCAAATCAAATTGTTCCTGTTCTATATGCATAGGTTGGAGAGAAGCAGCTTATCAAAAAGACAGGAAATAAAAGAGCAGGGTAACTACACTAGAACTTCAATTTAGAATTTTTGAATTCTTTGTGCTGCTCAGCCTATTGCTCATGGTGGTGCATCTGAAAGTCACAAAGATCAATTTGAGAGAGTTTTAGAAGACAGATAGCATGCAGGCCTGATCTGCTGCTTTAGTGTCTAACTCCTCCAGGCTGGCAAGGGAGTTCACCAACATATATTTTTTTGATTTACATGTATTTCAGGTTGGGGTACCTTCTTTGAAAAATGGAGATATTTAAAAAAAAAAAAAAAGAAAAATGGAGATATGACTGGATAATTGGCCTCAGTGTTACCTCTTAACCACAGTATTTTCTCTGTAAGTCAATGAGTCTAGGAAAACAAAACAAAACAAAACAAAACAAACCGAGGAATGCCCTAGGTTTTATCTTAGCACTCCCGTATACTGATGCAGCATGAAAGAGGAACATGCCAAGAAACGTGAGAAAAAATCCAGTGGTGAAGAAGCTTCAGATGAATGGTGAACTCTTTGTTACTCTCTGTATGTAATCTTTCATGGCAAAAATCCATAGCATTGAAAATCAGGCATTTCCGTTTCTGGCACTTTCTGCAAAAAAGAGTTCATTGGCCTCACCTGGAGAAAGAATTATGCTGACAGGCAGTAGCCAGCAGTGACCTGAACAATTTCATCTTCCACGCTATCTGTCATCTTGTGTCCCAACCATTTGTTTTAGTGTCATCCTGTGCCTTAAAGAAATGAGACTGCCATCTTCTGGTGGCCTTCAGTGTAGTTAGGTGACTGTCATTAATATTGTCATTTTCTTTGCTCTCCAGGTGACTCTATTACTGTTTGTATCATTAAAATATGCTTGTCTTAGGTATTAGGAATAAAAATTCAGATTTAGTCAACAAAATGGGGAACCAACTGTGTGCCAACAGATTTGTCATTTTTTTCTTTTGATGTTCGAAACAACCCATCTGTGCGGTAGGTATTGCAGTAGAATAAAAAAATACTTGATGATTCATTTGTAGAATCAGCACATCAAGTGAATATTGCATGTAGTCACAACTATATGAGAAAAATCATGTGAATTGCTCATAAAGTAAAATAAACTTGATTTTGTGTATACAATCATACATAGTAATATGTATATCACCAGTACACAATGTATGCAGTGATTATACATAATAGAGTGCACAGATACAAATTATAACTTTCTGGTATATTTGAGTTATGTAAAAGACAGCCATATGGTTGAATATCCAAAGTTAAATGCAACATTATATCTTTACAAACGAGATAATTAAACCTCAGATAATATATACTCCAAGTCATATAAGAAGCAAAATTCAATTGTACAATATTGAATGTTTTCTGAATCCAAACCTGAGACCAATTGCTGTGTAGTTATAAGACCTTAAGCCTTATAGAAATACCAAATGCACTGGCATACAATACTTTTTCAAAAGATAAAATTTATCTGACTTCTATTTTTCTGCACTAATATTTGTTGACTAGATTAGTGATTTGAAAATATTTCTTCCTTGTACCTGCTCTCTCACTCCTGACCTTGTCTGTTTGAACATATACCGTGTCTTAGCTCATTTCTTTTCTCTTTTGTCAGGGAGAATTCAAAGAACGTATAATTTCGGTTGGGAAAAAGCTTTTCTAGTTTTCACACTGTTTATCCATATTTATATGCTATCTTCTTCCAGAAAGGATTTTAGTTTGTCCAGTATACAACATGAAAACATGTCTACTGCTCAAGAAAAATCTATGAAAGCAGACATTTATAATATGCAATGACATTTAATAAACATGGTCTATTGCTATGGATCAAAGAACACTAATAACACACCTGTATCAAACAAAGTTAAATTTATTAGTGTTATTATTGATATTTAGCAAGATTACTGTAGAATGTTTCCCCAAAAAGTGAGTTAGGGAAAGATTCTTGCAGGCTGGAGTTGATCACAGGCTGAGCTTTTCAAGGACTGGTCAGAATTTGTGACTGAGAGAGTTTTTCAAACAGTCAGAAGTTTTATGAATCCAGACAAAGTTAGATCAGTTTATCTGTGGCTTGTCATGGCACACATGGGTCTGAATAAGGTAGGAATTTGAGTTTAGATAATTTGCTTGCATGTCATGATTTGGTATAGTTTAATCTGTTTTGTGAGTCAGAGAGCAGTTTTGCAATTTTTTTTTTTCTATTTCAGTTTTCAGTATTAAAATAATTTCATTGCTGGCAGCCTGGATTCTGTAGAGATAAAATTTGTGATTCCTCTCTCTTACCCTCTAATAGCTATTTTTTTCCATTCATTAATCAAATATTTATAAATGATCAGACATGTGGCAAGCATTGTGCTATTGTTATATAGAGCTTATAATCTAGCTAGACAATAATTTAATTATATGATTAGAACAACTTTATTTAATTTTTATTATTGCTTTTTAAGATTTTATTTTTAAGTAAGTCATCTCTATACCCAACATGGAGTTTGAACTCACAACCCTGAGATCAAGAGTCACGTGCTCTACCAACTGAGCCAGCCAGGTGCCCTACAACTAGAGCTTTAATTTGACTTTTCCAGTCAGCATTATTAATAATGATTCTAATTTTTTTTAAGGAAGATTCTCCTTTTTTTTTTTTAAGATTTTATTTATTTATTCGTGAGAGAGAGAGAGAGAGAGAGAGAGAGAGGCAGAGACATAGGCAGAGGGAGAAGCAGGCTCCATGCAGGGGGTCTGACTTGCGACTCAATCCCAGAACTCCGGGATCACACCCCGAGCCAAAGGCAGAGGCTCAACCACTGAGCCACCCAAGCATCCCAAAAGATTCTATTTTTTAACTGAATTACTCTCTGCAATGAACTGAATGTTTGTGTCTCCTTCAAAATTCAGATGCAGAAATCTTAACCTTCAATGTGATGCTCTTAAAAGGTGGGGCCTTTGGAAAGTAATTAGAACATGAGAGTGGAGTCCTCATTAGTGGAATTAGTGCCTTTATGAAAGGGACCTCAGAGAGCTTTTCCAATTTCTTTCTACCATTAGAGAATACAAAAGGAAGAAGGCAATCTGCGATCTGAAAGAAGATACTTACCAGAACCTGGCCATGATGGCAGCCCCATCTTGGATTTCTAGTCTCCAGAACTGTGAGAAATAAATTTCTATTTTCAATACGCCATCCAGCCTACAATAGCTTGTTATAGCAAACCAAACCAAGATAACTCCAAACTAAGGTGGGAAAATGTTTGGTTTTTACCTATGTGACAGAGAATGTTGACTGCTCTGAGCTATAGAGGCATTGTTTTGTAGATGAGCACATGGCTGTATTAAATTACAACTTGATTTCTCTATTTTTGTAATTAGTAGCAGCCATTCGATGAAGTTACAGCAATGGGGTGTAAGAATGGTATTTCCACACCAGGAAGTGTATTCAACTCAAAGGAAGGCGAATGCCCTCTTAAAAATTTTTCCCCTTCTGATGGCTGAAACGATGTAATGGCTGAAGGCTGACCAGCCACCTTGAGCCATGAGGTGGGATGTTGTTACAATGATAATGACAGAGAGCCACAATAGAAGAAACCAGAGTCCCTAAGGATGATTGAGTCCCATGGACCACTAACCTCCAGAGTTCATTTACTTGAGCAAGAAATAAATATGTATCTTCTTTCTACTCCAGCTCTACTTTAAGCTTCTGTCACTACTGAGATCTACTCTGCTCAAGAGTTTAAAAGCAAGAATTGAAATTATTGCATATGATAAGCACCCCCAGAGATGGACAATGGTTGTAATATTGAATATTTTAAACTTTAGAAATTTTCAATCATGAGACTCAGCAAAGCTTCTTTTGTGGTTCTTCTTACATTTCAGGAAATTTCGCAGACATGAGATTGTTTGATCCCCATGGCAAACTTGTAAAGGAAACAGGAAAAATATTAATGGCCTCATTTTAGCATTGAGAGTACTGAGATTTGGAGGAATTATCACATGCCTAAGCTTACCAAGTTGAGTAGTGACACATCATGGTTAGATTCCAGGCCATCCCTGATCCAGGGGTTTTACTACCACAGTTCTTAAGTGGCAACTCATGCTTTCTCTTGCACTCAAGATCATGAAAGGTTAATTCAAATTCTATGTTTTTGTGGGAGCAATTTTCACTTGAATCTCAATCACAGCTGAAATCTTTTTGGAGACTCCTGACTGAAAAAGGTAGTATCTGGGAGCCCTGGATCCTAACTGTGACTCTGTTCTAACTTGACTTCTTGTGTGTTAATAAAAGAGGTAGAAAAATTATCTCTAAGGAATGCATTCTCTCTAGGGTTTCATTCAGCCCTGATACTCTTTGATAACAAGAATCTAACATATACCTTATTGGTAACAAGAGTCTCACTGACATTCACCTGTGTGCTTCCAATTTTGGGAGAAATTATAAAGAACCAGAAAATGTTTATTGGTTTAAAAAAGAAAATGTTTTCATTAAGTATTTGGGGCCATTCTATTGAGGGAATCTTTAACTGAGAATAAATATTACCAAAGCTTTGAATGAATTGGGAATAACTTCAGCTTTTATTGATTTCCATGGCAGTAGGGTTGCCATGCTTAGCAATTAAAGCTACAGGAAGCCCATTTATGTCTGAATTTCAAGTAAGCAATAAATAATAACTTTAGTATCAGTATGTCCCTTGCAATATTTGGGAAATACAAAGAATCATTTGTTGTTTATCTGAAATTTTAATTTAACTGTGAGTCTTATATTTTATCTGAGAATCTATGTGGCACATACTAGAGACTGGCTTATTCACTCTCTAGGTCAATCCCTTTTCAGTGCTTCGCTATACCATGGAAGCTGTAAAGCATTTTGCATGTGATTTAGGTACCATCAATCTGACTCACTTATCCAAGACTTAAATTCAGAACTGGCTTACACAGTGAGAGGAAGAAGGCATGAAGCTCCATCTCACTGGTGCAGATCATACAAAGGCAATGTTCTCCTCCTGGAGCTAACAGATATGAGCAGAGCTTTTCAGTTTTGCAAGTTGCTTGCTGGTAATAGCAGGAGAAGCAGCCCTTTTGGGATCCCAGTTCTATGGTATAGCCTTGAGAATTATCCCTGGCAACTCAGCCTTGTCTATTTCTCTAACCATTGCCTTGATTCTGTAATAAATGCCATTCTGCTTCATTTGGTCAGAATGGTTTCTCTTCTTTGTAACTGGACCATGACTGATAAATTCCAAAATTATTTTAACTGGCAAAAGGAAGCGGGGCAGGAATAAAATGTTCTCCTCCATTTTTAAGCTTATAAACAACACAATAAAAATAAACATTTGCTAAAAGCGAAATAAAGCCTCCATTTTACCATCCTAAATAATACTATGTTTCAATTCATAAAAAAAATTCATTTTGTGTTTCTTCCAGTATTAGTTCATATGCAGAGCTTGTTTCTCACATTGTAATCACAATGCAAATATAATTTTACATTCTACTTTTCTGCGTTAACATTATACCATAAATACTTTCTGTGTTGTTACATAGTTTGCATAATTGTTTTAATGGCTATTTAACAGTTCTTCTAGTTGAAGTATCAGTTAATTTAATTATTCTCTTATTTTTGGATATAAAGGGTTTTTTTGTCATTATAAATAATTCTTTCATTAATAAGAGGTTTTTTTTTCCCTTCTTCTGAATTATTTCCTTAAGATATATTCCCAGCAGTGGAATAACTGGGTCAAAAGGCTGTGAACATTCTGTGTCTCTTAAAAAGCTTTTTCAAATTGCTTTCTGCAAGGGATGTGACAATTTTAACTGGATGGCAAATTTTATTGATGACTGAATTAAGGAAAGCCAGGGAAAGCTAAACATCATTCAGAATGTATATGGCCTGACGATACACAATCCACACACAGAAAGGGAAAATGCATGGAGCATGTGGCCAGAGAGTATGAAACCAGCAAAAAACATATGAGAAAGCTTTGTTTTTAATAAACATTATATTCTCTGATTCTTTAAATGAAATATATCTAATTAATTTTAAAAAAAATTTTGAAGTCTTTGCGTGAGGAGCCAGAAACAGCTTCTCCAGCCTTCTGTCTTGTGTTCTCATTTTCCCAAACTTTGCCTCTTATTCAGTTGGAGCAAACCAATCAAGAATTTGTTATTGGGATGTCTGAGTGTCTCAATGGTTGAGCATCTGCCTTGGGCTCAGGGCGTGATCCCAGGATCCTGAGACTGATTTCCACATTGGGTTCCCTGCAGGGAACCTGCTTCTCCCTCTGCCTATTTCTCTGTCAAGAATTTGTTTCTTTTATTAATGCAAATTAACACCAAGTGTTTATTATTTGGTTTCATATTTGGCTCACAAATATTGCTGTTGAATCCACTTGGATGTACAGTTAGCTTCTTGTGAGGAGAAAGGGGATAGGAACCTTATTTACTTGTTTTAAACTAGTTTGTTCTTTATATTTTCTTTCAAAGATTTTCAAATTTGGAGTACTTTTTTTCAGTCACTAAATTTAATCTAGACTTATGAATGTCACATCTTCCTATTTTCCCACCAAAATTACCCCCAGTATGGCTTTTCAGGTGTTCAACTCTAATGAATTGAAGGTCATTTCTGGGAGAGGATGCTTAAGTAGAAGATCCTGGGTGATTCCCATTGGAAGATCATAACTTTGGTTTCATTTTGAGCCATTAAAATAGAAAATATTTTCAAGTGTCAGATCTCCTTTAGACATGTTGCTATCTTGGTGGAAAATTTTGGGCAAAACTGACTACTTAATAATCATGACAATAGGCAACTTTTTCTCAGAGACAACCAACTTTTGTCATAGTGGTCTGACAGTAAAGCTTTCTCTGACATCTCATGTAGTAAATAGTTCAGCTTTGCAGGAAATACATTCTCCATCCCCACTATTTAATTATGCCCTTTTAGTGTGAAAGCAGCTACAGAGAATATGTAAATTAATGCATGATTGTTCCAATAAATGTATATTTACACAATCAGGCTGCAGGCCTTCTTGGCCAGCTGGCCATCATTTGCCGACCACTGACTTCAGAGATCTAGCTTTAGATGTCCTGCAGTTGTAATACAACTTCATTTCAGGAATCTCTTAACACTAATAGGATTATCAACTTTACAATGAAAGAAAAAATTTAATAAGAAAAAGAAAACTTGGCTTAAAATAAACTCATATGACATTTTAAAAAGAAATAGAGGTTATGTTTTTATGAGATAATCCAGTAGCTGTAAGAAAGGATGACTAGGAATCAACTTGGAAGAATGATCCAGAATTTGAAAACGTTTTGGAAAGTGGATTCCCTTAAAAAAGTCCACCCAAAACTTAGGATAGGGATTGAGGTAGCTGACCAGCCTCAGCAAGGATACTTCTGCCCTGGCCCTCATCTTATTATAATATTCCCTCTTTCAGAGTCTGAGTCAATTTAAGTATAGGGTTATTGACCCTTGGACAATGCCTTTCACTGCCTAGAGTTGCCCAAAATCCTTGGGGCTCATGAGACAGACTGCCAACCACTGCACCCTGCCCCCTCTGATGTGGAATCTCTGGGGGTCTTTGGAGTCAGACAGGTCTGACTGAGTCTCTGGAGTGAGGAGAACTAGGAGAGGGTAGGAGTCATCACTAGTCTTTGGTAGCTGCCAATCAGTGGGAGAGTCAAAGCAATAGCTAGAAGTACTACATATATCGTTAATGTGTTGCTGATATAAGTGAACACTGATTTTTCACTTTTTAAATTCAAGTTTAGTTAATAGGCTCTCTTTAGTGATATGTGCTTATTATTTATTCAGAGTTGGGACCTGCTCAACTATCTTACTTGTAGTAAATATAATGCACATACTGAGAGCTGACTGTTGAGTGTATGTGGAGGTCCATGTGGAACTGAACATAATTCTCCCCACAACTCTTTTAAGTGGGGAATATGATTATTCACATTTTACAAGTGAGGAAACAAAGCCACCAAGAGATTAGAGAGTTGCCCTGAGTTACACCCTGAACGTGGATCATTACATACACTCAAATATCTGAACTGTAATGCTCTTAAACATGACACTATAATAAGCCTCCTTTTGGTTAGGTAGGAAACAGAACCTTTTTCTTTTTTTTCCCTCTATTACTTCAAGTAAGCAAGTGGGCAAAAGTGAAAAATAGAACACTTCCTTTTACGTCAGAGAGGTCCAGTACCCTTCAAAAGGGCCTGTGAGAAACCTGAGAAGTAAGACCTTTCTGCACATACAGAAATGCTACTCTGGTTGCTTTTCTGCTGCCTGTTCACTAAAGATGTACCTTCACGAATGAATGCAAGTGTCCCTTCAGCGGGTAAAACCCTGCAGAGGTATAATACCAGATGAATCCCACAGAGGACAAGGATTTTCCTTTTCTTTTCTGCATGAGCAATAATGTACATATTTCTTCTCAATCTGACTTCTCTTCCTACCATTGGACTCTCCAATTGCTGTTTTTCTTCTATCTTTAGTATGGTCTTGATTTTTCACTCTCTTCAGAACGATTCCCTTGCTGTCTGTCTCTAGTTCCTTGATGGCTTGGTCACAATTAGAGAGCCTAACTTTAAGTTGAAGTGAGATCTCTCCAAATTTCACATGTTGATGTGAACATGGAATAAATGGGGGGAATAACCTATAAAGATGCAAAGGCGCCCTCTTCCTCTATGTTCCATGTTAAATCCCCTTTCCTACAGTCCTGGTTCCCAGGCTCTGGAATTCCATGAGTGGCCAAAATATTGAAAACATTCAGATTCCATTAAAGCCTGGCCAAGTTTAAATTTTATCCAGTAATGATGCTAAAGAAACCCAAAGCAAATAATTATCACCATAACCTCTATCATTTTGTAATAGAAAGAACATTTCTCACAGCAGAAGTAGGCCATAATCTGAGAAAAAAGAACAGTAGTTTAAAGTGAATTTTTCTTTTATAAAAAAATTTGTGACATTGTCCTAATATTTTTCACTTTGCCTCTGACAGCTTATAACTTAATTTTGAGCTGGCCCAGGTCCAAGTGCTGGTATTTGGGAAGTGCTGGTATAATGGAAAGAATCTTGTTTTGGAGTCAGACAGGTCTGGCTTCAAATCCTAGCTTCTACGCTTGACCTTGAGCAAGTCAAGTGATGAGTCTGAGACTCTCCTTATGAAGGATTTTGGAGGCTTCCAGGAGGTAGTCTTACCAGGCACCAGGTGTGCACCCGGTAAAAGCCTGTTCCTGATTGACGTCTGCTCTGTCTTCCTTTCCTCCATGATGTATCATAACCATTGAATTACAAGAAACAAAGCAACCTTACCATGAAGCTAATGCTAATGGTTTGGTTAATGGTGTTGTTACTATTGATATAAGCATATCAGTTATTTTAAGTGTCACCTTTCTATAAATTCACAAATACTAATTGGTAAAAATGATTTGGATGATTCCTAAATTATACCCTTTGGAACAGTTGGCAAATAAACCTAACGTAAATAAACAAACACAAAAACGTGGGGAAATCTGATTCATTTCTCAGACCTCGGGCTAATACGTACAGTCTGTTAATATGAAAGCTACATAGGTGTATCATTTGACAAGGGCTCTCATTCCTAGATCAAACTTTAGTCAAGCTCCCATAAGCCCTCTTCTCGACTAGGTCTTGTCCTTGGCCTGCTAATCCGGTTCAACAAGAATCCTGCCAAGTCAGTTTAGCAGGATTCCCTCCACCCTTGATACCAAACCAAATTCCTCTTAATCATTTTCTACCCACTCTCTTACCCTGTCCATTGGCTATAACTCCTCATCTGTCCCAGGTTGTACTCAGAGTTGCATTTAATCTCTCTCCCCTGATGTGATAGTATTGAACCGTATTGTGGTAACCCTGAAAAAAGTTTTCCTTGTCTATTTAACTCCATCCAGTGCAATTTTTCTTTGTCATACCACATACCCACACGGTATTGGAAAGAGACCTATACAGGTGAATGTGGAAGCCACATGAGGAATTAACCTCAGGGACAGTCAGCTCCAGGCTTTATAAATTATTAAAAAATTAAAATTCAAGGGTTAAAACCAGATGAAATTGTTTTATTTGATTATTTTGGAGAAAATAGAAGTCAATTTCCACCCCTAGGGGATAAACTACTAATTTGGGAAAATATTGGGTAAAAGAAGAGTCATTCCTTTTTCATTCACGAAATGGTTGTGAAATTTTTTCCATTACCATAATTATTTTTCTAGTGTTTGGAAGACTAGCAAGGAAGGCTTCACTGATGACAGATTTGTTATACGTAAAAGTGCCAGAGGTTTTTTTCTCCAGCAAGTGTCCAGCACTGATGCTGCTATTAGTAATTACCTCCCCACCAACGCTTGTCCTTCCCGCTGCTTCACGTTGGCTTCTTAATTATGAAAGAGAAAGGAATCCTGAGGGAAGGCGGAGAAAAAAGTAGTTCAGAAAGAGTACTTTTCTTTCCAGAGCTGCTCAAGAAACCAGATAATTTGCACTGTACCTTTTTGTCCTAAAGTTCTTTTTTTTTTTTTCTGTGATAATTTATAAGTCATTTCATAAAGCAGCCCACTGCCAAGTGCTCACAACTTTCATCCTCTTCCTTGTGTCATTCTGTGGCCTATGTTGCTAACCTGACAGGATTGTGCTGACATAAGAGCATTTTGACTATGTGGCAATCAGCTCATTGGAGTGTGCTCGTGTGAGCAAGGGCTTTCTGGGCACTCATTACACACCTTACGGCCTCTGACCTGGGCCTCTCTGCCCTGCTTACAGTGCCATCTTTCTGGCGGTGGTGGTAAGAAGGACCTAGAAGACTCCAAAAACGCTCGCAACTTGTAGGTAACACCAAAGTCTGAGAAATGGAAAGTTGAGGTGAATCAGAGGGATGAAACATGGAGATATTTAAATGGCATTTTGGAGACTTGTGGTGAGCTAATTTCTGTAGTGGGCAGGACTGTGCCTACATTTGAGAAAACTGAACTCAGATGAACAAGGGAGCCTGGACCGTAGTTCTGAGGTCTGAACAATAAACTTCTTTCTGGGCCCCCATCTCCTCTTAATGTCAAGGGCTGAATCTGCATTTTTTTTCTTTTTCTTTCTTTTTCTTTCTTTTTCTTTCTTTCTTTCTTTCTTTCTTTTTCTTTCTTTCTTTCTTTCTTTTTCTTCTTTCTTTCTTTCTTTCTTTCTTTCTTTCTTTCTTTCTTTCCTTTCTTTCTTTCTTCTTTCTTCTTCTTCTTCTTTTTTTTTTTTTTGAGAGAAAGGGGAGTGTGGAGAGGGCAGAGGAAAAGAATCCCAAGCAGGTTCCACAACTAGGTGGAGCCCAACTTGGAGCTCTATCTCATAGACCTGAGATCCTGACCTGAGCCAAAATCAAGAACCAGATGCTTAATTGACTGAGCCACCCAGGCACCACTGCATTTTTATTATAGAACAAAATCCAGTCAATTGTTTTCTATAGAAATGCCTTGAAATTTGCTAAAACACATCATTCACGTTAATGGAAAGGCTAATCCTTAGTGCCAGTGGAGGGAGGGGGATGTCTTAAGAATATAGTTTGAGTGGGATTCTATTGTTGTTTCAGAGCCTATGTATGAGGCTGGCCAGGTACTGCCATAGTTATATTAGTGTAGTAGTTTGCTAAGGCTGCCATAACAATACCATGAACTGTTTTTTGAGTGGCTTAAAACAACACAGCTCTTATTCTTATTCTTATTCTTATTCTTATTCTTATTCTTATTCTTATTCATTTTTCTCTCACAGTTCTGGAAAGTATAAGACTAAAATCGAGGTGTTGGCAGAACCACACTCTCTTGGCTTCTGGAGGCTGCCAGCCTTCTTGGCCTTCCTTGGCCTGCAGCTTCTTATCTCTCGTGTGTGCTTCCATCCTCATGTGGTCATACAGCAGTCTTTTCTCTGTGTCTGTGTTTGTACAAGGTGCTCTCATCTCTGCACATGTCTGTCTCTGAATCTCCTCCTCTTCTTATAAGGACAATTGTCATATTGGATTAAGGGCCCACCTTACTCCAGTGTGACCTCACCTTAACTCATCTTAATTACATCCTCAAAGACTCTATTTCCAAATAAGATCATTGTCACAAATACTAGGGCTTAGAACCTCAACACACATTTTGGGGGGAATATAATTCAATCCACAACAGGAAGTGTACATCATTCTTTTTAAGCAGTATTTCATATATGGATATACATGGTTTATACAATAATTCTTTTAGTATTGTTTAGGTTGTCTCTAAATTTTCAATAGTACAAATAAGCTTTAATCTTATCTTTCAGCCCTTTGTTTCACATTTGTTCGTTTGTTATTTGTTCATGTCTCCCATTAGAATATAAGTGTCCCTGATGTTAAAGATGATATTTATCTTTTTTGTTATAGTCATCCTAGTGCAGAGCACTATGAAAAGCACATGGCCAGTGAATGTAAATATCCTTGTCTACTCATAAAAGTACTATTAGTAGGAAGAACTTCTGGAGGTAGATTTAAAAATGTAAAAGCTATTGCCAAGTTGTTCTAAAAATCAGCTGTACCAATTTACATTCCCCTTATCTTACGCATTGCCACATGTACTGTTTATTATCAATAAAGTTTTCCCCAACCTGATGGGTGAAAAATGGCTATTTGCTGTCATAAAATGATTTTATTTTAAATCTATTTTATGAAGTTATTCAATTCTAAGCTTCTTTTTTTTTAAAAAAATATTTTATTTATTTGAGAGAGAAAGAGAGAGAGAGAAAGAGTACAAGCAGGAGGAGAAGTAGAGGGAAAGGGAGAAACAGACTCCTTTCTGAGCAGGGAGCCCAATACAGGGTGATTCTAGGACCCTGGAATTATGACCTGTGCCAAAAGGCAAATGTTTAACCAACTGAGCTATGCAGACACCCCTGATTCTAAGCTCTTTAAAACCAGGATCTGGTCATAGGTATATTCATATTTTTTGCAACCTTGATTTAGGGCATAGTAAATACACAATAAATACCTATTGAATTGACTTGCTATCCATTTTTGAATTTTGATTTACTTTTCTTCTCAGGCCTATATGAGCTTCCTAGAGTGGCTGTGATAAATTACCACAAAATGGGTGGTTTACAACCACAGAAATTTATATTCTCATAGCTCTGGAGACTAAGCATCTGAAATCATTGTGTTGGCAGAGCCATGCTCTCAGAGGCCTCCAGAGGAGAGCCCTTCCATTTATTTTCCTAGCCTCTAGAGTTTGTGGTAATCCTTGTCATTATTTAGCTTACATCACTACCATCCTTGCCTCTGCCTTTACATGGCCTTCTCATGCACCAAATTTTCTCTTCTTGAAAGAATGCCAGTCATTGGATTAAGGCCCATCCTTATCCACTTTGAACTCATGTTAATTTGATTATGTCTGCAAAGAACTGATTTCAAAATAAGGTCATATTCAGAAGTCCTGGGTAGATATGAATTTTGGGGGTTACTGGTTAACCCAGAATGCAGAATCCTTTACCTAAGAAGAGTAGCAGACTATGTCACCACAAAATATGCCACTTTGGCATAAGAATTATTTTGAGCTGAATGCAATTGAGAAGAAGCAGATGTAAGGAAAGTTCCCTGTCCTCTCACCCTTCATTTGCCCAAATATATTTTGCAGAAGTTAGATGTGTCTCTCTTCTTCTCTGTACCAGCAAAGGTTAAAGTTAATTACTGGAAACAGTTTTAGACCCTATTGAGTTGGAAACAGCAAAAAACCTGTAACTTTGCTAACTAGTCTTCATCTACCTTTGATTTCCTCCCATATATCTCCTTTCCCATAGTTTGCCACCATTGGAAGCCAAAAACTGCTTTCTTTCCTCCTGTCAGTTCTCTATAGATTTATGTTCTTTGTTGAAGATGTTCTGTAAGCTGGAGTTTTAAGCCATCACTTTGAGTTACTCAGTTTTCCTTGGGTGTCTCCCATGTGTACATGAAACATAGTTGTCAATAACCTTGTTTATTTTTCTCTTGTTAATATCTTTTATTACAGAAGTTTCCCCCCAGAACTCAAGAGGATAGAGGAAAATTTTTTTCCTCTCCTACTCTACATGTCTCTTAAGACTTTTGTCATGATCTTTATAGGTCCAATACCTTGAGATAGCTCTGGGCTATGCCAGGTATCAAAACTTCCTTTGGCTCTGAGTGATACCAAAAATTTCTTGAATGCCTTTGATCATCACTTGTTTCAAGGTGCTCCCCAGCTCCTCAGTTTTTTGCCCAGGAGAAATAAATGGCATTTTGCTCCACACAGCTCAGCTAAAAGCAGGTGACAGATTACAACAATCCCAGGAGCCTGCCATGCTGCTGTGAATCTTTCAAGACTGTCCTTTTTCAATTAGTATGAATAATTTTCCTCCTCTGACTACTTTTTCTCAGATTCTTGCCCTTTGAAGCCTGGAACTGGTATAAATACTAATTTGAAATTAACATACAATTTATTTCTTTGCTAACCTCTCCTGGCTAACTTCCAACTCCTTAACTTGGCCTCTTACAAATACCTTAGGCACTGATTTAATTCCTTTTTAAGGAGCCCATAACCGTTTTTCTTCAGGTAATTTTGAAACCTTTTAAAATTCTCTGTCTCTAGTGTGTATGTGTGTTGCGGGTTGTACACATGTGTAGGTACACGAGCACAGCTTAAGAATTGGACTAATTTCTTGTAACGTCCTGTCTGCCTCCAGTACCTATAAGAGCAATACAAAATTTCATCTGGAAGTAAATGGTCACTTTTCTCTATCCCTAAATTTTACAAGTTTCTGGCAGTACTTACTCTTCAGGGATAAATGGTTGAGAAGACACATGAGCAGGTGGTTCCAAAAGACATCACCTTCCAGACCATCCCTTTGCCTTGGAGGATAAAATTTTTGCCAATCATTATGATTTTTTTTTATTTTCACATGATGCCAAGTAGCTTCCTCTAACTGACATCTTTTTGGACTGCTGCACACGATATTGATGTTTTCTCCTGCTGTTTCAATGTGAGCCACTGCTAAGCGATGCCACCAGAAGACATGTTACCCAAGACCTTGTAGAGAGACTTCAGTGCATTTCTTCTCACATGGATACCTCTCTTTGCTAACCATACTTAGAGTTTACTGACATTTGGGCTTTTTACTTCCCTCCCTCAATCCTTTTCTTCTTCTCAAATATTTATGGAGCTTCTATTCTTTCCCAGGATAGGGGCTAGAACTTAGTGAGAAAAATTAAAACAAAACAGGATTTTCCCTGAGAAACTATATATACAAACAGGCAGTGGAAAGACCATATAATAATAAGACTTTGACTCACCGCCTCTACAGCAATGGACCTGAAAAGTCAAACCACTGCCTCTGCAGCAATCAGCCAAGAATGGTCAGAACTTGGTCTATGAATGACAGCTTTCCACTTTTTTGTGCTTGCTTCTAACTCAGGACTAACAAGAAAAAGCCAGTTATACTCCCCAAACCAATCACATAAGACATCTTGCTTTTTAGATAGCCTAACTCCTGCTTCTTCATGTCATCAAACTTCCAATCAAAGCCTACTTGCAACTTTCCTTTTTTGCTTATAAAATTTTCCACTCCTTTCCAGCCTTTGAGACTCTGCCAAAAATAAGTGATGATGACTGACTCCTTTGCTATAGTAAGCTCTGATTAAGAAGCCTATTTGTTCTCATTTGGATGGTCTTTGTTTATATGCACAGTTTCCCTGGAGGTTCCACTGGGATCTGCTTTGCACTGCCCATCAATTGTTTGAACAGGTGTGATTTTATGGAGGTCCCCGTGCTTTGCTGCTTGAGGCTTACTGAACCCATGCCACTGTGGTTAAGTCAGCCTATGTCTGATTTACATTGAGTTCCTTGGTGATTTATTCCCACTTTGGTGCCTGACTTTTTTTATTGATTCCCACTTTTTTGGCATCCTTGGTGGAATCGGACCATTCATTTTTATATGTTTTGCTCTCTTTTGTGCTTCCATTTTGTGTTGTATGTCTAAAAGATTTTTTTGTAATCAGAATGAGAATCACTAAATAGAACATAGGCATAAACCTATAAGCCTATTGTTTGCTGACAGAGGCTCCCATATAAAATTCTCATCAAAAATTGCTTAACAATAAGGTTCTTTGGCCAACAATAATGAGTAATTGATAAACTCATGTAATGAAAGATTAGGCTCATTTCCTAAATAAATTCTCCCTATCCTTGTCCTCCAATTGCCTCTCTATTCCAACACTTCCTTTTCTCTTTTACCTTTCTGATTTCTTCTTCTATGCCTCTGTTGACTCTTTCCTTCTCTTCCTCTTATCTAGCTCACCAATCTTATCCCACTGATTCTCTTAAGAATCCAAATGCCAGTTTCCTATAAATATCCATTTCTCTTCAAGTTATGCATATAAGCCATTGTTGAATTTAAACCATGGGATTAAACTAAATCAAGAGTTATAACTGAGGATTCCCTAAACCCAGACAAGACCAACAAGTAGTCATAGAAGAACTTAACATTCTTTGGGAGCATATGCCCCAGGACTACTTGATCTATGTTAAATTGTACACATGTGGTTGGAAATTCAGATGCTAAATTCTGAATGCCAAAAGGTGTTTGGACTAATTTAAAGGGAACTATAGGATTCTTCTCCCACAATAAATTTGAGACTAACCCCCACCCCCATCCCTATAGGGCAAAGTCTTCTAAAAGCTAAAATTTTTCCAATAAGAATCAATTGAAGATCTATTGCCTGATAATGTGAATGCAGTTAACACTACTGAACTGTACATCAAGAAATGGTTAAGATGGTTAAATTTAAGATTTATTTATTTATTTTAGAGAGAGAGTGTGTGAGTGGGGGGAGAGACAGAGGGAGAGTGAGAGAGAGTCTCAAACAGACTCGCCATTGAGTGAGGAGCCTGATGAAGGGCTGGATCTCACAACCCTGAGATCATGACCTGAGCCAGAATCAAGGGTTGGATGCTATTGTTGTTAAGATTTTATTTATTTATTTATGAGAGAGAGAGAGAGAGAGAGAGAGAGAAGTAGAGGAAGAAGCATCCCGGGATCATGACCTGAGCCAAAGGCAGATGCTCAACCACTGAGCCACCCAGGTGCCTCAAGAGTTGGATGTTTAACTGACTAAGCCACCCAGGCCCTCTGAGATGGTTAAGTTTTATGTTGTGTGTTTTTTTTACCACAATTAAAAAATTGTTTTTTAAGTTGAAGACTTGATTGAACTATAATTTAGTCACACAAACAGTAAAGAGATGAAATCAGGGGAGATTTTTGGAAAAATTAGAGAATACCTTCTAAAATTATTTGGGAATTTAATAAAAGGCAGTCCTTTCATTTCATTTTGACAATGGAGTTCAGCATGAAATTGAAGATCTAATTGAAAAGCAGAAATTGGAATGGAAAATTGTCCCTTTACCTGAATTATACCTGAAAACATTTTTGAAGGGCATTAGAACAAAAATGAGATGGAACCCCAAATAATTTTAAGACTCTATGGATCAAATAGGTGCCCATTTCCCACTCTACTGACAAGAATGCTTGTAGATATATGTAAACAAAAATGACACTGGAAAAGAAGGCAGTTCCATCTTACAAAATGAAAACAAAAACAAACCTAGGTAAAGAAAAATCTTTTAATTTAGATGATTGAGGGATACTTCAATGAAAGAAAAAAGCAAATACCCTGCCTTACCTATAAACACTCAAGGTGAACTAAATATAAATATGCATGGCCCACTTCATCAATTACTGGGAGATATAGATATTTCTCATTCTACATTAAACTATGCTATGTTTGCTCAACCTCCTCCAAGGAGTAAACATACCAGTCAAATGGTAGGTATTTCAAATAGCCACAGCTGTTCCCTATCTCCCAGTCTTTAACTGTAACCCTTGGGCCCTAGACTGTAAAACATTCCTCCTTGACCTATGACAGCACTCCTGCACACTTTTTTTTTTTAAGATTTATTTATTTTGAAAAGAGAGAAAGAGTTGGAACAGGAGCAGGGGGAGGGGCATAAGGAGAGGGAGAAAGAGAATCCTCAAGCAAACTCCCTGCTGAGCATGGAGGTTGACTCAGGGCTTACTTATTCTCACAACCCTGAGATCATGACCTGAGCCAAAATCAAGAGTTGGACACTTAACTGACTGAGCCACCCACATGCTCCACCCATGCAAATTTAATAGACAGAGACTTACTTAGAAATGAGATTGTACTATTAAATGCACTCCAAAGGGACCGTTTCTTGATGTTTCAGAGGTTGCCTCTAATCAAGTCATGTTTTTTTCTGGATATTGTCTTACCTTTTCCATTATATTTGATACATAGCTCAGATAAAAGATCTTCACATCATAACTGACTCTGAACTAAAACTTCAGCTGACATACATAAAAAAAATAAAAGGAGCAGAACCTACTAAAGTTCAAGTAGATCCTCAATTATCCAAACTTCCCTAATATGTCTTGAAGCCAGAAGCAAAAGAAGGGATCAAATTTGTAAATAAAAGTCTTACACATACAGGCCTTCTCATTTACATGCCAGCCTACATACATGCTACATACACCTGTCCTCCCAGTAAAAAAACCAAACAGATGAGGATATCAATTTGGTCAGACTTCAGAGCTGTCAATAAAATTGTTATCCCTTACTTCCTGGTTATACCTAATATGAATGCCATCCTGTCATCAGTTCTAGCTGAAGCTACTTGCTCTACTGTATTGGAGCTTTGTTCAACCTTTTTCAGTATGCCTTTACACTAGAATTACCAGTACCATTTTGTCTTTACTGAAAGAGGACAACAATATACTTGGTCAATCATACCCCATAGTTTTTTCCTCAAATCAACACTTAAATTTCCCTGTGACTCAGTTCTGATAAAATTTGTGGATGACCTCTTACTTAGTTCTCTGGAACAAGGAAGCCTGTAAAGAGAATGCAATTTACTTTCTCTTAGTCTTAGCAGGAAAAGAACATAAAATTTCAAAAGACAAATTAGAATTTTTCTAAAATACAATTCATTATTTAAAGTATGATCTATATAATGAGAGAAAAAGCACTCTCCTTATACAGTAAAGATAACCTAAACTTATTTTAGGTGCTTCAAAAAATGACTATTGATTTTCTACATTTTGCTGGATATAGTAGATAATGGGTGCTAAATTTCACTGAAATTGCAACATCTCTTTAGGAATTGACTAAGTCTGCTGCAAGAGACTCTCTTCAGGAAGCTCAAACATTAATGGGCCTTCAGCAACCAAAAGAGGGCTCCTTAACAGCTGTACTTAGGCATCACTAACTGCAAAAAGTTCTTTTGAAGTTCTGACTCAACTTCATGGCAATCAGCAAAAACCTATTTTTTTTTTTAAGATTTTATTTATTTCTTCATGATAGTCACACAGAGAGAGACAGAGAGGCAGAGACACAGGCAGAGGGAGAAGCAGGCTCCATGCAGGGAGCCCGACGTGGGATTCGATCCCAGGTCTCCAGGATCGCGCTCCGGGCCAAAGGCAGGTGCCAAACCGCTGTGCCACCCAGGGATCCCGAAAACCTATTGTTTACCATAAGCTCACTCTTGACATGGTAGCTGCTTCTGTAAAACTTGTCAGTGCTGGCTAGGCTCTCTGTGTGGCCTCATGGTTCCTCATGAAGTATAGACATCAGTGCTGACATCAGTGTATAGACACAGCATTTTTCAGCTAGCCAATTAGCTTCTTATGAAATTCTTTTGCTCTCTCCCTCTCACATTACTGTTCTCCATTGTAACACCCTGAATCCCACCATTTTCTTCTTCCTTCCAAAAGAAGGGGAGACTCATGATTGTCTTACCTCAGTTGGAAAACTCTTTGTACCCTGATCAGATTTATGGAAACTCCCATTAAGAACTCTGGCCTAATTATTGATGGGTCATACCATCAAAACTGAAACTGAAAATTATCAAATAGAATATCATATGCTATCCCTAATTTAAGTTCTCCTTTAAACTACAGTCCCCTACCATAGATATATATAGTTCTGTACCATGGGCAAAATCAGCCAAGATGAAGAGGTTACACCACTTACTAGAGCTTGTCAACTAACCAAAGACCAGAGAGTAAACATACGTCAGATAGATATATATAGTTTTGGAGTAGTACATTACTTTGCGATATTTTGAAAACGAAAGGAGTCTCTCACTTTGGCAAGAACCCCCATCAAAAATGAAAAACAAGTTGAGGGAATTTTAAATGTACTACTACTTCCTAGAGAGGTTGACTATTTTAAGGGGTTCAGCCTATGCAAAAAGACATAATATGGAAGAAAAAAGAAATGCTCTAGCATTATGATAGATAGGTTATGATCCTATCTAATCCCTGAAGAGATTAATTTCTAGAGGGATTCAAAGAATCCGTTATAAAATACTATATAAGGCTCCACTTTTGTAAGAGTAAAATAAGAAAAATCCAATTGCACTCTTTGTGCAGATAGTATTTGGTGCTCCTAAAATGGCCTGAAGCCACTGAAGCCATTCATCATGGTACAAACTGGTTACCATCCTAAATCAACATTGGTGGGAAATTTTAAAAAGGTGGCTGAGGGGGATCCCTGGGTGGCGCAGCGGTTTGGCGCCTGCCTTTGGCCCAGGGCGCGATCCTGGAGATCCGGGATCGAATCCCACATCGGGCTCCTGGTGCATGGAGCCTGCTTCTCCCTCTGCCTGTGTCTCTGCCTCTCTCTCTCTCTCTCTCTCTGTGACTATCATAAATAAATAAAAATTAAAAAAAAATTTAAAAAAAAAAAAAAAAAAGGTGGCTGAGGTTATTTTTGGGTCCAGTGTCAAAAACACAAAAACATAATTTTGGGAAAATTATAAAGGTAGGACACGGTCAGAAACCAAAGCTTCAAGGTCCATTTGAACACCCTCAAATACATTTTATCCAGCTTCTACTTCCATGGGATTTGATTTTTTTTTTTTTTTTTTTTAGTTGTTGCATATCTCTTTTCAGGAAGAGTTGAAGCATTTCCTTCATATAAAACTACAGAACTTGTTAAAAAGCTGCTTGATTTTGTTTTCAACCTGTTACATGTCAACTTTTATGCCAGTGACAAAGATACACACTATATGGGAAGCAATATAAAAGAATTCTGTAAGTGTTACCCCTTTCCCACAAGCTATTCTGTCCTTACCATCTTCAATCTTCTGGAAAAGTTGAAAGAACCAAAGGCTTCTTTAAATTAAAATTAGAAGAATCTTCAGAAACCTCTGAGCTCCCTTGGCCAATGGTATTCTCATTAGTTCTTCACTTGATCCACTCCCTTAGGGACACATCAATAACTGGAAGACTCATGCATTTAGTAATTACATCTTCAAATCTAAATTCCTCCTTGCTACATGCAGATAGGACAAAATACTGCAAGGGACTCATATGCTATACACGTTCCCTTTTGTCAACAACATCTTCCCACGTAGCCTCTTTATGGTAATCAATCAGGAGATTTCACATATTATAAGACACACCAAAGAAAACCTACTCTTGAACCTTCCTGGAAGTAACCTTATCAGGAAGTGTTACCAACAAATACAGCAGTGAAACTCCAGGGAGTCAATTTTGGGTTCACATTTTGCAAATAAAGAGATGATTCAGAATTCCACACAATTGGAAAAATCATAAGGGTAGGACAAGAATAGGGGAACTTGAAGTGAGAATTCTCAGAAATTCTCTAGAACAGCTTATCTTCAGAAGCAAACTCTAACTCAAAAAGTTTGGAACAAGCAGATGACCTCAGATAGCAGTGCCCAAGACATTGGACCCAAACATCTGTCTAATTCTCACTTTGTTTTTGATGTGCTTGTATATATTCATTCTTTCTCTCATTTTCTAAAAGCCATTGGTTTTTTACTACCTGTGACCCTTTTTTCCCCTTCCTTCCTAATAATAGTGTTAAAGCATACTCTAATGCCATTTTTAAATTATCCCAAATGCTATCCACTCCCCTCAATGTTACTGACTGCTAGATATGTCATCTGCCACCAGAGCCCTATGATCAAAACCTCTGGGCAATTCTGGTCTCATCAAGTGAGACCATAGACAGTTACAGCTGGTCACATTTTCACTTGCACCTACATAAATAGATGACCTTAAGAAAAATCAACCTGTGACATTGCTAGTGTCCTCTTCCAGAAAAAGACCCAATTATTACAATCTCTTGATCACATCCTAGGTAATTCTAAATTTTAATTCAGCAAACTTTGAAGGGCAATGGGCCAAATACTTGTCATCTGAAAAAGACTAATAGAGACTCAAATATATAATTCAGTTGATGTAATGTCTTGGTTCCAACTTTGTGTCATAAATGTCTCTTTTTTTCCCTGGATCCCCATGTGTCCCAACAGGATAATACTTCTTTTGTGGCCAAGACACTAATCTTGTTTGTACCACACCAACACCTCATTTACCTTAGGAATAGTACTCTGAGAACTCTCTATACACTGAGAACTTAATTATATAAGTCACTAAGGCTGAAGACAAGTATTTTAATTATAATTGAATAAAAATGAAATTCTATATGTAATAATTTTATAAATCAGATGCAAAATATGCATTTTGCATAATTCCTAATGCAAAATTCCTAAATAAGGAATTATTCACTCTACCTGGAAGAATTACTATTTATACAACAGAGCAATATTCACAATGATAGAAATTAGACAAACAGAAAAGACTCCAGGAAACTTGGAAAAACCATGAGAGACTCTTCACTATAAGAAACAAACTGAGGGTTGCTGGAGAGGAGGTGGGGGATGGGATAACTGAGTGATGGGCATTAAGGAGGGCATGTGATATGATGAGCACTGGGTTTTATGCTCAACTGATAAATTATTGAACACTACATCTGAAACTAAGGATGGCTGAAACATCTGTTGGCTAATTGAATTTAAATTTAAAAATAAAAGAAGTTATTAATGATACTATCTCTGCCTTAGATGGAAAACAGATCAGTTACAAATGGATGGCATAAGTAGTGATACATGTTTGTATTGCTGTTTCTTGCTAATTCCTGAGGCATCTGTGACATTGCTTATACACCTTGCTGTATTTGGATCAATGAAATGGGTACAAGGAAGGTGTAATAGGGGCGCCTGTGTGCCTCAGTTGGTTTAGCATCCAATTCTTGATTTAGGCTCAGGTCATGATCTCAGGTTCATGAGATTGAGCCCCGAGTCGGGCTTTGCACTCAGCAGAGAGTCTGCTGGAGCTTCTCTCTCTCTCTCTCTCTCTCTCTCTTCCCCTCCCTCTTCCTCTGTCCTTCACCCCACTCACATACTCTCTTTCAAATAAATATATAAGTAACTAACTAACTAACTAAATAAATAAATAAATCTTTTTTAAAAAAGGAAGGTAGAACAGAAATAAGTAAAGTCCTTAAGGAAAAATCTACTTGGCTCTCTAAGGCTGATCTTCATAGAATATAGGATTTATTCTTTCAACCGTGGTTAGGCAACTGAATTCCTAGTTCTGAATCATCTTTCAGGGACAATTTGTTATTCTCGTTTTTGTGATAGTGGTTGATACTGGTTTGTTATATTTTACCAAGTCTTAAATGCTTCTGCATATCCTAGTCAGATGATTGCTATGATGTTATAACAAAAAGATCAAGAAGATTTTGTGATACTATTGAGTATGGAGACGATGAAACAATCCCTATATAATGAAGATATGGACATCTATCTTCTACTAAATTGGTCAACTTTCTGCAAGAGAGTTGATGATAAAACAGGAGACTGAGAGACTGATATAAAAACTGACAATGAGGGATCCCTGGGTGGCACAGCGGTTTCACGCCTGCCTTTGGCCCAGGGCGCGATCCTGGAGACCCGGGATCGAATCCCACGTTGGGCTCCCGCTGCATGGAGCCTGCTTCTCCCTCTGCCTATGTCTCTCTCTCTCTATGTGACTATCATAAAAAATTTTTAAAAAAATTAAAAAAAAATGACAATGATAAGTCTTCATATGATAATAGAATTTTGACCTACAATTTCTGCAGCGATTGGTCCAGAATGCCCAGAACATGGTAATTGACTTACCAGTCTCCTATTTTTTTCCCTCTGCTTCCAACTCAAGACCAAGACTCAAGACTCAATACTCCACAAACCAATCACATAAGATCCACCACTTCTATTTAGCTCACCTCTTGCTTCCTTATGCCAACCTTTAATCAGAGCATATCTGAAGCTTTCCATTTTTGGCATTATAAAGCTTTCCCACCTCCCTTGCCCACAAGTGAGTTTCTACCAAATACAAGTGATGGTTGGTGACTCCCTTGTTATAGCAAGCTCTGAGTAAATAACCTTTCCTTGTTTTCATTTGTGTGTTTTTATTTCTATAGCTCTTTGAGTACCTCACAACCCAAAGCGAAGAGACAGTATTAAATGTATATTTATCACACCCTAATAAAAACAAAGCAATAGAATTATAAATCAAAAGGTATAGAGGAGGCAGCAAAAAGAAAGCAATAAATATTTCCTTTTTTGATTGGCTTATTTTATTATATCACTCTTCTTCACTTTTGGTGAAAAATGTTAGAGTAGCCCGAGGATTCTGGTGAATTCCTCAGGAGACTTAGGTTGTAGCTGAGAAAGCCAAGAACTGTGGATGATATCCAGTCATCATTAGCTAGAGATGCTGACTCTGTACCACAGCCACTGATACTACTTACTACTAAAGGCAGTAAAGGACACTACAGCCACCAAAATATCTATGGCAACATGATGGTGAAAGAACTTGTGTAGGATAGTTCTTGCCAAGGCTTAGCTGATAATACAGCATGATCTGACTGTATTGAGGCTGAGCTGGAGGAAGAGCCGTACAGTTGGGATATTGTAGTTATGATTCTAGTTAATAGAATCATTGATGAGGCTGCAATGAAAGGGGAGCTTTCTGAGGGAAAGGATTGTCTGCAGACTTTTCCTAGGTTCAGTCCATTGGTGAACATATTTGTGATGGTTGGATGTTGTGAAAAAAATTCTGGCTACTCAGAAGAGAATGACAGATTTTGGCTTGTCATTCCACCTGGAAATTGAAGCTTTCTGGAATAAGCCCATCCATCAGTCCATGCAAAGCAAATGGCCTTCTCTTGCCATATGGGCCTCATGATAGTTATTGCTCCTCCTTTCTAGGTGCCAAGAACAAACTGAGTGTAAAAACTGGGAGTCTAAAAATTTCAGTGGCTAGGGAGTTTCACCAAATGTTCTGGCTGCCATACAAAAAAAGCATGATTGCTTGATAATCTGTTTTGGGGAGCAAGGGAGGCACAAGGAGCCCACGTAGTAGAATTTTACTAGTAGAATATAACTAGTAGTAGAATTTTAACACCATCATCACCAACATTAGCAGAGGTTCAGTTTTATAAAAATGTTTGATAATTTCAAGAGAAAATGGCCTAATACATCTATCTTCACTATTTGAGTATGTCTGCCACTGGGCCTGGACAGTCAATTCTTGGGCTGGACACACTCTAGTGGGGACAAAGTTGGCTCAATAATGCCATGGTTGCTGTTGAAGCTGCTTGTTCTCCTCCTCTATGATTAACTAACCTTATTTTATATGGCAAACTATTTTTCTTTAGATATAATTATATTTTCATTCTGATCATAGTTAACATTTGTGGGCCTAAGTACAAGTCTTCCTTTTGAAGATGAATTTGCTTAATTCTTTTCTAATTTTTTAAGCATTGATTTTTTAAGCTCTCAGAGAAGATATTTATTTCAGAGTTTGAAGAGATGCCTCCCTGTAGCCCATGAGAACTATCAAGAATTCTTACTTTAAAAATAACCCCTTTTCTTATTCACTGATTGGCCTGTTTCTTGAGTGTCAATTCTTATAATTATTCCTTGGTGTAAAAGATCAGAGCTGTAATGAAAAGCTTAAAAAATTCACTCACGTATTCCAGAGGGTAAATTTGAAGTTATACTCTTATTGAATCTATCTGATTTATTATATAAAAATCTTTAGTGAGAAAGTGGAAAGCACTCTTGACTTCATATTATGTTTTTTTTATCATTTGATAATTATGCTAATATCAAATGTTTGATATTTGTGAAATCATCCACATCAAATTATGGGTAATAATTTTATTAATAAAGGAATTAGTTTAAATTCCCTGAGCCTAGATTTTTTTCAAATATATAAATTAAAGATAAATTAAAGATAATAATATCTAACCTAACCACCCCAAAGATGTTGTGAGGAAAAATACAATTTTTCAAAATACTTCATGAATAGTAAAGTATCCCAAAGTCATATGATTTTATAAAAAACAGTAATAATAATCATAACAACTCTTAGGCTACTTACTTAATTTTGTATAGAGCCCGTGTTTTACGGTTTTGCCCAGAATCTTTATCCAGGCTAGAGCAGAGCAGTTATTTGCAGAAAGGCTAACAGAAGATGACCCTCTGTTGTCAAACTTTCTTAGGAATTGTCTCAGTTGAGGTCACACCTTACTCAAGATCATGCCTCTTTCCTGGGGCAGCCTACATCCAAAGACTAGTTAATACAGTGTTATAAAGAGTTGACCAGGTCAACTCAACCATCCAAATTGTAGGTCTCCCCTTGAGGTCAGCTAATGCTTTCATTGGGATTTCATCACAGCTCAATCTTTCCTTGGGCCAATCCTGTTTTTTTCTGTTCCCTTGCACAGGTGTTGAAACACAACCCTTCTGTAATAAACAGCTTGCATTTTAATCTTCATGTCAAAATCTACTTTCCAGATGTATCAAAGTGTGAATTTGGGTGCCAGATCCAAGACAGCACATGCTAAGATGGAATTTTGAAGCTAGATCACCTACCACCCAGTTGGAATATGGAACTGTTTGTCCGTGGAATACAGGGAGACCTTGGCAATAACAGGGGAATATTTAAATGTTCACTGGTGGTCAATTGGGATGATATGCTTAAGAAAGGGAATTGTGCCATTAGTTGGTGTCATGTATCAGGCTTTTGAGAAATAGTAACTGTAAGGACAGTATAATTGGGTAGCTATTGATAAGATTGCACTCTGAAAAAAGATAATGGAAAGCTAAGAGTGATTAACTGGCAATAAAAGCCAAGCGTAAAAGCCAGGGGATCCCTTGGTAATGTGTAAAGAGGCTCTCATTTCCTTCAGTTTAAATGCAGAGAAAGCAGAAGTCTGACTCCAGACTTTAGTCAAAAAGAAATTGAGATTCAAAAAGGGTAAACTCCAAATGAAGGCTGGTCTGTCATACCAATGTAAGAGCCCTGGTTGGAAGAGAATGGGACTCACAATATGGAAGGGAAATATCTGAGTTGAATGTGACTTTCAATCTTGCGTCATTGGGTTCCTCTGAGCCTATGGAGGTGAGAAGCTAGCATTCTCTCCTTGTTTGAAGAAGCCTCTCTCTTGCAAGATAATATATGCCCCTCAGAGTCTGCCCCTCTGAACTACTAAGCCAGTAATTACAGTCAAAGATGGGGACATACAAGGCCTTCTAGGGGTGGAATGGGACTACATCCCCTAGAGGAACTGTAGGACTGAGACAATACAGGCTATTAGGAGCTAGAAGAGTACATGTGGGACTGTATTTTCTTTTTAAGATTTCATTTATTTATTCATGAGAGACATATAGAAAAAGGCAGAGACATAGACAGAGAGAGAAGCAGGCTCCCTGTGGGGAGCCTGATGCAGGACTCGATTCTGGGATCCTGGGATCCTGGGATCACGACCTGAGCCAAAGGCAGACACTGAACCACTGAGCCACCCAGGTGCCCCGTGAGACTGTATTCTAAGAGTAATAGAACAAGAGGTGGTAGGACATAAATTTGGATTAGGAGAATTTGTTAATTTAATGAGAGCACTCTCCCAGAATACGTAATTTAATACCCTGCAAGCACCCGGGAGATGCCATGAATGTTCTGCTAAGATGGCTCCTGGAAGTGTGGAAAAATTATGGCCCCCACCAAATGAGGTAGAAATGCCAGAATTGTCCTAACCAGTAGTGAAAGAAGGAATGAAAACTTCACAAAGGTGGGCTTGTTTAGAGCAGATATACAATGTAATTCTAGAAATTCTATTAGATGACCATATGTCATGGGAAGGCCTAAATAATATGCCATTTGCCAAAGCAATAAAGAATGCACTGGTGAGGACACAGGTAGCATCACAGAGAAAGCCAGGGCTGACAATAGGCAGATCTGGACTTTGTAAGCGCACTTAAAATCACAGAATCCCAAAACAACATTGAAGCCAGAGAGCAATATTTAACCATCTTAAGTCAGGTGGACTCTGTTATCATAATTAAGAATAAGATTGGAGTAACCACCAAGTGAGCCTAACTCATAGAGAGTTATCAAGATGGTTAAGAGAAAATAGCATACCTAGGGACAAAATAGATGGGCAGTCAACAAGTGTTCTCAAATTTGTGCAAAGGAAATCAGGTTGGATGATCAGGAGATTGTGAGTAGATAATTCAATAAAATATCATAATTTCTTACTTGGTTTCTGGACTTGAGACAGTTTTCAAATCCAGAATTCATCGACTGAAAGAGGGGCTGGGTCCCCAGGAGGACAGGCCATATAATACTGGCCAAATGTAGCTAGTAATAATTTCCCTAGTATGCCCTCAAAGGCACCTAATGCCCACCTGTGAAATTAATTGTATATTGAGGAAAGGGAGTGCCTAATCATTTTGAGGCCTACTGGATACAGATATGCATTGATTCCTGGAGACTGGAAATATAATCATGCCTCCTTCTCTGTTAGAGTAGGAGTATTATGGGGATCTTGCCCAGATTATCCTGGGTCCTGCGGGTCCACAGAACAACTTGTGCTCATTTACTTGGCGCCAAAATGTATAACTGGAATAGACAAATTTGGTAATTGGCGCAACCCCTTACCATACCCAACTGCCTTCCTGCCCAAGGATCACATTGGATTCTTAGCCTATGAGGTAAAAATTATTGAAGTAGGGATGGCCAAGTGAGAGCCCCTGAAACTTTCCCCTATCCTCTATATTTTATTATTAAACTAATAAGTATGACCCCCCCCCCCCAAAAAAATATCTTGGGTAGATGGCAGAAGTTAGTGCCATTCTTTTTTTTTAATTTTTATTTATTTATGATAGAGAGAGAGAGAGAGAGAGAGGCAGAGACATAGGCAGAAGGAGAAGCAGGCTCCATGCACCAGGAGCCCGAAGTAGGATTTGATCCCGGGTCTCCAGGATCGCACCCTGGGCCAAAGGCAGGCGCCAAACCGCTGCACCACCCAGGGATCCCAGTTAGTGCCATTCTTAAAGCCCTAAAGAATTAAGTTGTGTTGATTCCACCATATCTCTACTTAAGTTACCAATCTGGATCTTGCAAATACTAGATGAGTCCTAGAGGATGACAATGGATCACTGCAAACTCAACCAGGTAATAGATCAGTTGCAGCCACTGTACTTGAAGTGGCATCTTTGCCAAACTGTGTTAACGTAGTTCCAAGTATATAATATTTGGCCATTAATCAGATATATTATTTTTCATTTCTATCCAAAAAGGAACAGAAATAGCTTGTATTTGTTTGACTGGACGGTAGTGTTAATCATTTTTTCCCAGTGTTCTGTTGACTTTCCCTTCAGCTGTCATAATATAGACTAGATGAACATCTTCTAGAACATTATACTGGCCAAATGTATTGATAATATCATGCTAAACAGAATGAATAAGCAAGAAATGACTAACAGGTTGTAGAAATTGGTAAAGACTTATGCACTCTAGAGAAAGGAGAAGAAAGCCAACAAACAGGAGCACCTGGGTGCCTCAGTGTTTGAGCGTCTGCCTTTGGCTCAGGTCATGATCATGGGATCCTGAGATAAAGTTCTGCATCGGCTCCCTGCAGGGAGCCTGCCTCTCTTTCTGCCTCTCTCTGTGTCTTTCATGAATGAATAAATAAAATCTTTAAAAAATAATAATAAAAATAAAAAATAAAAAGGCCAACAAACATTCAGGGACACTTTTCATTCTCCACAACATACCCCTCCTCCAAATTAAGTGACATTATTTATTTTACAATTTCTACCATAAAGAAGAAAACCCAATGCCTTTGTAAGTCTTTTCAAGTTATTATTCCAGACTTTCCCACATCTGGAAACACAGCTCCGACCTATATATTCAGTGATGCAAAAGGCTACCAACTTTGAGTTAGGCCCAGGACAAGAAAGAGTCCTGCAGAATATTAAGGCTGCAGTGTGAATACTCTGCCACTGGAGCCATATGACCTTACAGGCCCTGTGGTATGAGATACCACTGGTGAAGAAATATACCATGTGGAGTTTATGTAAGTCTCAAATAGGGGAAACCACAGTGCAAGTTCACAGGACTTTGGGGCAAGAATATGTCATGTGAAGCAGAGAATTATACACCTTTTGAAAAACAGCTGCTCATCTATCACCAGGCCCCAGTAGAGACAGAATATCTGACCATGGGGCACCAAGTACTCATTTGGACAGAACTGTGCATGATAAGCTGAATTTCATCAGGCCCACTGTGTTGTAAAGTAGAGCACATCTAACAACTAACCTAGATGATAGGATAGAAGATGTTCATCTGAATCAATTATAAACAGGACCAAGGACACAAGCAATCTGGATGGGCGTGTAGGCCAGATACCCACTTTCTCTACCCATATTGACCCAAGATCTCTCATTCAGTCTCTCATTCAGACTCACGGGTCATCTTTTATACCAGCAAACAGAGGAAGAAAAAGTCCAAGTATGGTTTGTAGGAAGTTCAGCTGAAAATAGACAGTAGTTGCACTACAGTACCAGAGTATAGAACATACTATTCAGACATGTTTTTGAAACAGGGTGGTGACAAAAAGTCCTTTCAATGGGTAGAGTTTCAAGCAGTACATCTGGTCTCCTACTTTGTGGCTTAATGTATGAAACATATACACATGAGCAGTGGTGAATGGTTTAGTTGTCTTGCCTGGGCCCTGGAAGGCAAAAGAGTAGAAGACTAGGGGCAAGGAAATCTGGAGTAGAGGCACATGAATGGACATATGGTATGAACACAAAGTATAAAGATATACAAAGTACACCAATATGCCCACCAGAGCATATCTACCATGGAAGAGGCACTGGACAACAAGAGAGAGTGTTGAAATAAGCCAGCTTTTGTCCTTGAAATAAGCCAGCTTTTGTCCATATACACTCCAATGTTATATATAGATGCATGAAATGAATAGCCATGACCGCAAGGATGTAAGTTCTACACAGGCCCAATAGTTCTTAAGAAGCCCTGACAACTGCCAGTAGCAGAGACCAAAGCCAAGCTACAAATATAGCACCATTCCTTGGGAAGACCGGTATCTACTTGGTGGCACATTCTGACTACATTTGAACCCTTCTATTATGGAAAGAGCTGTGATTCACTTTCATAGGAAGAGACACATATTGCAGATAAGGATGGTTTGCCTTTCCTGCCTGCAAGGCTTTGGCTAGCACCACTATTCGGGGGCTTATAGAATGTTTGATTCCCAAGCAAGGATCCCTCTGTATCAGAACAACAGACACAGTTTACAGAAAAGGAGGTACAGATGGGGGCCCATGACCATCGAATTCACTGTTCATAATGCATACTACATTACCCAGGAGTTGCCAGCCTGGTAGAATAGAGGGGCAGCCTGTTAAAGGCCCAGCTGAAGACAAAACTCAAAAATAATACTTTAGGAGGATGGGACTTCATTCTCCAGGACAAAATATTTTGAATCAAAGACCTTTTGATGGTGCTATGTCCATAATAGTGAAATACATAGTTCAAGGAC
Organism: Canis lupus dingo; assembly: GCF_003254725.2. Classification (NCBI taxonomy): domain Eukaryota; kingdom Metazoa; phylum Chordata; class Mammalia; order Carnivora; family Canidae; genus Canis; species Canis lupus. The sequence goes on from NC_064243.1 coordinate 36,376,135, forward strand.
CAAGTGTGGAGGAAATAGGAGTTACCCCACAAGCTATCACTCCCATTGATCCTTTTGGGAAATTTGTGCTTCCTATCCTGTCAATTTAGAGATTCTTGTCTCAAAAGAGAAGTATTTTTTTAAGATTTTTTATTTATTTATTCATGAGAGACACACACACACAGAGAGGCAGTAACACAGGCAGAGGGAGAAGCAGGCTCAAGGCAGGAAGCCTGATGTGGGAATTGATCCCGGGACTCCAGGATCATGCCCTGGGCCAAAGGCAGGTGCTAAACCACTGAGCCACCCAGGGATCCCAAAAGAGAAGTATTTTCATCAAAGGGGGAAAAAAAAGCATTTCCAGCAAAAGTCTCATTGAATCATAAGCTAAATCTGTCATCTCAGTGTTTGGGCTCCTTGTGTCAAAGAATAGTAGGTAAGAAGATGAATTTCCATTTTAGTAGAGAGAGTGATGCTGATCAGGAGGAGAGTGAGGCTGCTGTTATACATGGAAGCATGAAGGAATACATCTTGCACCTGAGTGATTCACTTGGGTATTTCTTGGTACTTCTTTGTCCTACATTGACTATAAATAGAGAAGTACAGTAACCCACAATCAAGCAAAGACACAGTGATAAGATCTCAGGGATAGGGTCTAAGTCGTATCGTCAAGAAAATTATGGAGACCAGAAGGAGTGCTGGTTGAGGCTGAGAGGAATCTAGACCGTGTAGTAGAGGAGGGAGACAAAGACCATCTGTCACAGCATTGAGACCAACTCTAGCAGAGGAGGGTCCAGTTCTTCTCATTAGCCTTCCTCTTCCAAGCTTCCCCCTAAGAGATATCTGCACAAATCTTGGAGGAGCTGTTCCCAGAACCTATAGGAAGAAATGGATTCAAATGGTTCAAGAATAGCTTGTGGTGAATGATGTGCTGTGCTGCCCCATTGCCTTTCAAGAATAAAGGACTTTGTGTCCAGCTGGTGGGAAGGCTGTGAGATGCCCTGAGCTGTCAGCCTTGTGTGAGAGTTGTTTCAGCTGAAAGAAATGGGCTCACCCAAAGTCACACCTCTTTCCGGGGGCAGCCTGTATTCAGGGACTGACAGTATGGGGGCATATTACCCTGTATCTTGCCCCACTTGGATCAACTCTGGACTGTTGCCGTGCTCTGACTGAGGCTGCTGGTAGCCTTGCATTGCATTCCATTTCTCTCTCTGTACAATCTACTTTCTGTCCTCCATTGGTGTAGCTCCCACTGTTCTGTGCAAGACTGGCCTAGCCTAACATTTTTGCTGGGGATGGCAACAGACACTACTGAGGAAAGAAAATCTAGTTGGGGAGTGGGGGCCTGAGATTATTGGGGTCATATTGTTTCCTGCTGTAAAGGTAAAGTTTGGACCTTGAAAAACAGGGACAATTAAGCTATATGAAGCCAAGAGGGAAGGTTGGGTAGAATGAGTGTTTGGTTGGAGTTGGGGGTAAGGTTAGTGAAGAAAGGAGGGGAAAATGCATCATACATGATGAGAGGCTGAGAGAGAGAGAGAATAAGAGAGAGTCTCTGATATGCCTACTTTCCATTTCCTGGCTCTGGTTGAAGCCCAATGTACCTCCCTGACATGCCTCTGAACCAGAGACCTACTCCTCCTGAATCTCCAGATATACACAAACAAATGAACTGCTCTAAGTTAGCTTGAGGTGGTTACTCTCTTTCAACAAGTCTCCACTAGAAAATTATATCGTATTATTAGCTTTCCAAAGTGTTTTTATATGTATTTTTGAATTAATATGGAGATTAAGAATCTAAGCAAATGTTTTAGATGCACAGAAAGGAAATGAATTGAAATTTGTATTAGACAATGACCCATCGAGAATATTCCAATACTGTATGAACTCTTGGTCTACAAGTGAAGTAGAACTAGGACAGAATTATCATTGTTTTCCTTGCATTCAAATGTTTTTGGAATAGCGAGGATTCCATGAGAATGAAAAAGCTGCTTCATTTTCCCCACTGAGACATTTTACAAAGAGGCAGGTTTGGGAGTGAGGGCCAGAGAGAATAAGAGTGAAATCATACTAACATTATTTACTAAGCATAAATTTATAATTAGAATTCTGATGAGTTTGTCACTTCTAATTTCAAAAATTAATCATCATAGAGAAAAATATTAGTGAGATTTGAGGAAATATATTGTACTGTTATCAAAATAAATATGGGAAGTTATTATAGATGTACCACCATGCAAGTCTGTTTTTGTGGACGGGATGAGATAGCACTGTGCCTGAATTCAGGACATCTGGAGATGTCTGGGCAGGTAGCCATGAGAGGAGGAAGGGAATTTATTGGCAGACCAGTGGTTTTCACAGTTAGGGCCCCAGACCAACAGCAGTACCATCCCCTGGGAGCGAGTTGGAAATGCCCATCACCTCATTCCCCACTGTGGGAGATGCTCTAAATCATAACCTCCTAAAAATAGTATCCTGTAAATCCCATTGACTTTGGATGTCAGTAGCTAGTGTTATTTGATTTTGTTTTCCCAGATTGAAGTGATTTCGTTAGAACAACTTTTAGCCTTGGGTTTTAAGAATAGAGATTATAAGAGTTCAGTGCCTGTGGCTTCCAGGCCACCTTGTTGCCTCAGCTGCAGGGGGTTTATAGTTTATGGGGTCTGAGGTTTACACTACTCAGATGGTAGAAGATGGGAAACCAAGAAAGGAGAAGGGGAGCAGGAAGTGTAAGTTAGAATCGTATTTTGCCCTCTTGCTTCTAGTTTATACATGCACCCCTTTGAAACATAATAAATTTTACTTAATGATGGTAGTGAAAGACCTTTCTGGGCCAAATACTTTAATTACATAATCACATAGTCTTTTAACTAAGTTTGTTTTCTAAACACTTTCTTATTAGAAATTAACTAGGATATACACCCAATACATGGAGTCTATGTATATCTTTGTGACTCATTGAATTTTCTGAATCCGTTTGCTCCTACTCCATAGGCCAGCTGTATTCATTCTGGGTCAAAACCAAAAATCACCAGACTGAACTTAAACTCCAAAAGGTAGCAGTAGGGCACAGAAAATGTGTATTTATTTCCCTATCTTCTTTAAGTCTTCATGAATATTGTTGAATTTTCTGAAAATTCCTCTATCCAGAGCCATGTCTACTCATTACTCACTTATTAGATGGCCACGGTTGTGTGAGAAAACTTGGCATTAAAATGCTAGCATCTATTATCATAAAGTAAGTGGTGAAACCATTGTTTTCACTGAGTCTCAAAATACTAGTACACTAATAGTAGGATAGCATGTTAATGAATCACCAAATTTATTGAACTTCTAAACAAAAAACCTAAGTCACTATCACCTTGTATTACCAGTTACTTAGCATCACCTGAGAAGGGAAAAATGGCTACTAGATTACAATTAAATATGCACTTTACATCTTTTCCCACTGTCTTTTTATTTTTCCTCTTATGTTGTGTTTATTATACCAAGTGAGTGAGGAAGTGTAAATTTGATTGTTCAGTTCCTAAAATTTGATTAGAATTTGGGTCTCTGGGTGGATGCGTGGAACTTGCCACCAAGAGTATAAGCTGATTTGAGTAAGAAATGGGATTTAAGGTCTCTGTCATCATAATCAATGTATTTCATCCACCTCCATCTTTTTCAGGTATTCACGCAGAAAGAGCAAATTCTTACCTGATCCTTGAAACTTCTTGTTATCACCCAACGCTGTGTGATCCCCTGATTTCTCTGCACTTGTATGTACTACTTACTTGACACTAATCAGCTACTCCCCAACATATAATATCTGCTTTGTTCTGACAGCTGGCTTGCAAGCCCCCAGAACCAGGGACACGTTTTTAACCTATGGATGTTAGAGCCGTATATTCTTGTATAAAATGTTAGGAAAAATCTAGACTAGCTTCCCACTCACTTGGGTCAATAAATATTTATTATTTTTAATGTACTATGCTAATAGCTCTCCTCAAAGATTTTCTCATAGCAAGAACAACAAAATGTTTCCCCAAGAATCTCAGAAGCCATGCAATTCAGCAATATTCTAGAGAATGTTGTTCTCTAAGGCATGCTTGAAAAGAAAGCTGTAAAGGGAGAAAAGAATATTACAAAATTAAGCAGAAGTAAATTGTGCCACATCAGAAAAGACTGCATACATAAGTAAAGAAAGCCAGATGGTTTTCTTCAGATATGGAATCTGAAACCAACATGCAGAAAGAATTTTGGTTGTCAGCTCTTCAATTCTAAACTTCACCTTAGAGTACAAGTTAAATTGATGCTTCCAAAAAATTGTTGAGTGCTTTATAATGACTTTGAGTTTGTTTTGGGGGATTAAGCTGATATTTTCCTTATATAGATCACACTTTCCTAGCTCTAGAATAAATCCATACTCTCTCTTTTTAAACAATGTTTCTTTTAGTTTATGTAATCTAGATATTAAATCTTGCTTCATGTCTTACTGTCTATTTTTTCTAGGGTCCAAAGTGTCAGAGTTCCATATTTTTCTGCCTCTGATGTTTTTCTGGGCTCACTACCTGTCCTTTCTTTTCCTATTTATTGTGTGTACTCTTGCTTTCAGTGACTTAAGATATTATGTTATTGAGTTCATTGCTTAGTGTCAATATAATACATGAATATAGTTAAAACCCTGTCGTGGCGGTTGAGCAGTGTATTTTTACTATAAAGTGAGATTTGGTGCTAAAGTTAAACAGTTCTATTAAGACCTTATCTGCATTGGTTATGTAATAATACATATTTGTAGTGTTTAAAATATGACAAATATGGGGATCCCTGGGTGGCGCAGCGGTTTGGCGCCCGCTTTTGGCCCAGGGCGCGATCCTGGAGACCCGGGATCGAATCCCACATCGGGCTCCCGGTGCATGGAGCCTGCTTCTCCCTCTGCCTATGTCTCTACCTCTCTCTCTCTGTGTGTGACTATCATAAATAAATAAAAATTTTTAAAAAATAAAAAATGAAAAATATTTGTAACTCTTGAGAATTCCAATGATGTTAAGTATATAGAAACTCTCTGTCCATAAGTTGGCAATAGACTTTGAAGTCTATTGGCAATAGACTTTGAAGAATATTCTTTAGTATCTGTGATGTGCATCCTTTTGCAGTCCTACCACTCATTTTATTGTGATACCAGATGTAGTTCTTAAATCTGGTTACTGGCATTTAGGGTGATGTCCCTCCATTCCCGAGGAGAATGCCACCTCCTTATCTCAAAGACACATTTGCATCAAGGGAAGTCACTGAGGCTTTTCAAATGAATCAGAGCTAGTAATTCATTACTCAGGTCTCCATTACAGAAATCTTAAAGGTGTTAAGTATCTCCAGAGGTAATGTGGCTGCCTAAGTGTCAATAACTAAATGTCTACAGGCCCCTAGGGAATCAATGTATGGGCTTCAGAGAGCCTAGAAACCCTCTGAAGTATTAGATATTTGTGCATTTGTTCATTTTTTTCTAGGTAGCATGAGCATTCTATCAAATTTGTGACAAGGTTAAGAATAATGACCCGAAAGGGAGGCAGCTTTGGAAAACTGGAGACTTCAGTGTAAAAACCTGTGTTTAAGTCATTGATGTAAGAATGTTAGATGATAATGACCCCTGGGAAGCTGATTGATTGTGCCATTTACCTTCCAAACAACTCCATATTTTATCACTTGCCATTGTTTTGAAACTTACCAGCACCCAAATGTGGCATTTGTTTTTCAATTCATTCATTCATTCATTCTATATGGAAAAGGCTGTGATTTGTTGCAAAGCATAATTATATAGCCAATTTCAAAGAAGGCCAAATAATTTTCAAAACCAAAATTTTAAATTTAATGGCCTGGGCCAAAGATTTAGTTACTTTTTGGAGATCTTAAATGTATTAGGGGGGAAGACTGCTTTTCCTCTTTGCTCTTCTCTTTTTCCTTTTGTGGCCTTTCCCCTCTTTTACTTTTTTTTTCTTTTCTTTCTTCTGATATTCTTGTTTTGAAGTGATCTTTCCAGTGGAACTGGATGAATGAGACCTTTTCCTTTTTTTTTTTTTTTTTAACTTGACTCATCAACATCCAGGATCCTCAGTCAAGGGTGGCATAGAGGGGAAGAAAAAGATACTACCACCCCTCTAAGCCATGCAAGCCAGTTCAGAAAGAATGTGCTGGACTTAGAAAAGGTTTCTGGGAAAAGACTGTTGGCAGTTGTACTAGCCCTTGTGTCAAGAAGTACATTGGAAAATTCCCTACATGTGTTCAAGATGGTCTGGATAATTAAAGAATCCAATCTCCAGGCAGAGGGATGCAGTGGAAGTTATTTTTGGATATTAATTGGTTTTACATTTGATAAGAAATAAAGGCTCAGTGAAACCCTCCTGGCTATCTTTTGATGCTCTGGATTTTCCAGCTCAGTGCAATAAGTAAGAGTTAGAGCACCATCTTACCTAGAGAGGGCAAAACCCCATTTTGTACAGGCTTTGGAACATTAGAATTTTTAAGGCTAAAGTATTCTGATGGGCCTGTGCTGTGATTTCCTCCCTCAACCTCAACCTCCTGTTACTTCTTCTTCCTCATGCCTACACAAGATGAGAAAGGTCTTGAAAAGAACCCTGAATTTACCCAGTAAAATTATAAGATAGTTACTCAAACAAAGAAGCAACCCAGTTCAAACTCCTATCACATGTGAATTTATTCTAAAATATCTTCAGATTTGGCTGTTTTAAGATTTGCTTAAACAATACCAAATAGACTGAAATGTAGGCTATACATTAAGGCTTTTAAGGCATGGAGGATGATTCCTAGGGATCTCCGTGTAGGAGAATAGTGAAGATTCTGGGATATCAGATAGAAACCCCCAGGCTGGGTAGATGAATACAGACAGGCACACTTCTTCTTGGCCAATGTCCTCCAGATGTCCATGGAGCAAAGAGCTACATCCTTGTGCATCTTCCTCAACTGAACTCACACTAGTCTTCAAAGAGGGTTTGAATTGCCCTTTCACTGATTCCTTCCTAAGTGTCTGGAACCAGAACAGAGAGTATTTGGAATAAGTGCTGGTATAACACAGGGTCTTTTTGGTAAGCCTTTCTTTAGAAAGTAACTCAGATAAATGCTCCTTCCTTCCATAATGCTAGGCTTCTGTTGACAATCACTATCCTATTCTAACCCTTCCCATGCAGAGTTAACCCTTTGCTACTCACTGTTTTCACACTCTCCCTCAGGACACACCAAACTGATCAAAGACCTTACTCAGTCCTAATGTGCCTTTTCAGTCCAGTCCTTGGGTATCTTGGTTGGATGTCAGTGAGCTTTTATCTGCTCTTACAAGTCCTGTCTTCTCATGGCTGAATGGGGCCTTCTCATCCCAGGTAAGATGGGGTGGAGATGATGGAAGATTCTTCAACTCTTGTTCTACCTCTGTCCAAAAACATATCTGTGGTCTTATTTGCTCCTGAATTTTTTGACACAAACAGTATGATAATAATGAGAATTAATTTTTTTCTTTCAATACTCTACCAAATTTCATTTACATAAGAACTCTATAATCCTGCTTTTAACAAATATTAGTCATACTTTTTATGAAATAAAAAATCAATTTTTAATATATAAAAGTACATGATTCTCTCTTTTTTTTTAGATGTCTCTCCCCCTTACCTCTCCTCTTGATGAAGCCATATATTGACAATGTTTCTACAGTTCAGATAAATGGCACTTTCTTCTCAAATTTCTTTCTAATCCTCAAGATTCCCTTTTATCCAGAGAAAGGGGTTTTGGTGCTTCCTCTCCAATTAGAAATTATGATGGCCAAGGATTCTTTAGATACGAGGCCAAGGATTCTATCAAAGATGATGTATTGGGGTTTTAAATATCTTTGCCTTTGAAATCTTGGTCTTCAGTTTCCACTTAACTTTTCTAAAGTGGATTTATGGTTCAGAAATTGAGAATTAGAACCAAGTCTTGAAATATATTCAGAGCTTGAAGGGAATCTGTTGTGATAATTAGTGTGATCCAGCCATTAGCTAGACCTGTCCTCATGGTGCATATTCCCTTAAGGTAGAATTTAATCAACTTTGCTGGATCTACACAATACCTAGTGATACATCTATATGAACAGGTAAGTGCTCCCAGACCTTTTTCAAATAGATTAAAAAACTACCTTGTTTCACAATCTCTAGAGGTGTATGTAACGGTGATGATTTACAAAGTTATAGGAAAAGACAGATTGATAAGAAGTAATTGGTCCTAAGTCGACAAAGTACTTGGGAAAGGTAGACAAAGGATTTGGCCATCCAGGCAGTGAGTTAAAGAAATACAACACTGAGTATGTATGTTATAAAGTAGACATCTTTGTCATTTTGTATAAAGCCTACAGAATATTTGCATAACTTCATTTCATTTTTGGTGAATGTTTAAAAATGCACATTTAAACAAAAGAAATGTAGTTAATTTTACATTTTTTCCAGTTTTTCAACTTGCCATGTACAATGACTATGTATGATTATTGTGTTGTGAATGAGTCATTGTGTCAAACTAAAAGAATTTCTGATATTAAAATTTCATTTTTGTCCTAAGAAATCTAATCAAAGTAATAGTAACATATTCTCACAAAGGGTAGTCTATGATATGATGGAGTACATTATTCACATGTTACAATATAACAATCAGAAGACCATTACACTTCATAGAATACTATGCCCAATGACAATACCTGTGATAATTGCAGCCATGAGCACTGGGGGAAGAAGGTATATGAATCATTGAACAGACATTATTGTCATTAATAATAAACACTGGAAATAAGGCATTAAGGTTTTCATCATGACTGCTCCTGCTCAGACTATAGATTTATTTTCAGAGTTTGAATTGATGACTATATAAAACTAGGAACCCATGCACAGAAATAACAAAATGTAAGTTAATATATTACAGAAGCTTTGAAAGCCAGTCCTTACTAATTGTTGTAATGGATAGATATTTACATTTAATGGTTAACTGCTGAAATAATTAGGTAGTATTTTCCAAACAATGATGTGGAGCTTTAATGATTTCTATACACTCCCTTTGGAGCTGCTTTTGGTTACAAGTGGGAGGTGGATATAGTGGTTGAATGCCTTTTCCTTCTAATTTCCTATTCAAATGCTAGACTACCTTTGAGACATATTTAAGACTTTCTTTCCAGAATGCTTTCTTTGGTTCCTAGACCCTCTGTTCTCTCAATTCCCAAACTGTTTATTTGGAGGCTGCCTTTTGGTACTTAGGCACATATAGTCCAACACTGATGGACTTCTCCATAAATATTATAAGTTTATTGAGGTCAGAGACTGTGCATTATGTTAGTTTTTATTTTCCAGGGCACATGGCATTGTATACATGGCAGGCACTCAATAAAAATTTGCTGAATTATGTGCAAATAATGTTATCATAGCATTTTTGACCTTATGAGACATTCAGAAATCATTTAATTCAAGTCTCAGTTTTGTAGATGAGGAAAATGAATCCAACAGAAGTTATGTTCTTGATCAAGGTTATATGACTAATGTATAATTTAAAAATAATCCAAGCACTTTATTTGCTTAGGCAGTAGATGTCTCATTCATATTCTTACTTACCCTGTTTGTTTTCCTAACAGACTTCCCTTTTCACAGACAATGCAAAATTTCACCTCATCCCAATACTGCTGGGGTAAGTGAAAATTTGGCATATTTGATAGTTCTCTTTGCAGCTCTGATGCTGTGGTTAATATGCACAAACACATTCGCCAATGCTTGTAAACTTTCTTTTTTAACTTGACAGTTACAGGTTTCATCGTCCAACCTCTATCCTTGGTCCCAATCAGAATTATTGCATCCCTCTGGTCAAAAACAGCTGTGTTTCTGCTCCAGTTTTGTTACTTACTACAATCAGACCTGTACTGTGGTTTGATGAATAGATGTTTATCTCTCATATTATTCTGGGGTTGTTTGAGGGTGAGGGATTCATATAATAATCACCTTGACTTCTCCATATCACCTAGCTATGTGCTTTGAGTATAGTAAGAGCTTCAGAAATGCTGAAAAAAGGTTTTCCAGTCTAACATGATTTAATGATGATTATAAGAATCTGTCCCTGAGAAATCGTTTTGTATGAAAATGCTAACCAAATCATGTTGCTCATTATTAAAAAACAATTATATTACATGTCAACACAAACCAACCAACCAGTTTCCTAAAATGTAATTAAAGCCCAGTAAAATATCTAGTTAGAATTAACTACCAGGTTAGGAGTAAAAAGCTTAGCCATTTCATATTATAATAGTGATGGATTGGGACAGATGGCAGCTACACTTGTGTTAAACTTGTAGAATCACTATACTGAACACTTGAAACGAACATTGTGTTTCCACTATACTCAAAAAAAAAAAAAAAAGCTTAAACCATCTCTTCCTGATCACTGGACACTTAGTAAGGCTGTGCACAATGTTTTGTATGCAGTAACATGTATAGTTTTAATTCCATGTCATAAATATTATGTTTGTGATAAGGTATAAAATGGATACACAGCAATAAATATAGTTGTTAGGGAAAAAACCAAATACAAATTTACAATAAAAAGTTCACTTCTTATAATGAACTTGTCATTTGCAGCTTGAAGAAAGTTGAGAATAGAATTGGAAAGAACAGTTGAAGCCATTTTTTGTCAAGAGTTACAGAAGGAGATAATGTGAGGCATTGGTGTGACTGGGTGACAAAGGGGCAACTTTATGCAAATATCAGACTCAGAGGAAACTGGTAAAGGGGCACCACCTTTCTGATACTGAAATAAATCTTCAGGGAACTCACTGAGACTTTAGGATGCAAAAACACTAAAATAAATAGCCAATTTTGCTTTTTTTAAAAGAGGAAAAGTTTTTAACCAGGATTCTTGTCATATTCCACTATATACCAGCATGTTTGTCATCTCATCTGCATGACTCCTTGCGCCATGGTCCTCTCTTAGGATCTACTCTTTCAGCATCGGCAACAGTAGGGACACTCCCATGACCTTTAAATTCCTGTTTTTTAGATGTAATTTAAGACTTTTATCTGCACATCCTATCGTTAATAATGCCGTACTGAGTTTTAACAACCTAAGTATATTTTTTTCCTTTATCAGAAATGACAGGAAAACATTGTATTTAAAGATACATGTGTTTTATGAAGTTTGCATATTAAAATCTAAGAAATGGCTAATATAGGATATAGTCTGTGGAAATATATATGATAAGATCTCAGTTTGCTTTTTTCCTCTTCAAGGGGCATACCATTCTTCCAAGGGAATAAAATTCTCAAGTCATTAAAAGTATTTATTGGGCGCCTAGAGTGTTTATAGCACTGTCAAGAGCATTGTAGAGGCAACGTAGACAGATCAGATAATAATAATGAGATAAGGTCTGTTCAAAATCAGCAGCACAAACCCATGGGAAAGGATTATAAATAAGCAAGGTACAGGAGTCTAGAGGAGTGGGGTTCTGTGTCATAGAGGGAATAGTAACACCTAGAAAGAATTGGTGGCATCTTCAGGGTAAAGGTAGAAATTGGGTATGGGTATGAACAAGTTGGCCCTCTTATTTAAAGGCATATTTATTCTTTATATGGAGAAGTATTCCCATAGGGAATAGGGAGTAGGGGAGAGGGTGATTCTATCTGGGAGTTAGATATTCAGTAGTAGAGAATGGCTTGCACTAAGGTGGTTCTTTGAGAACTGTAGCATATTAGAGATAGTGCTTTTAATCTGAGGCTTCGATGTAGAGAAAATTCAAAGGCCCTGTTGTTATGAAGCTTTCTGTCTTCAGTTCCTTGAAAGAGGGGAGATAGGAAATGGGGTCAGAAACACATCAAAACTAATACTAATTAAGCATTCATTTGGGAACTGAAATTCTTGCAAGGGACTCTGCCTTAAGGCAGCATGGAGTGTGTAAGTACAGATTTTTAGGGTATAGGAACTAAACAAAATTATAGCTAGCACCTACTATCTGAGGTGAATATCTGTTGTTTGCTGCCTAGCATTCACTGCCCCCTCCTTAATTTCTTTTGGTCACACCCCTCATTCTCAGCCATCTAGGGTATGGTTTTGACCTCACTGCTGTCTCCAGCAATGGGTCATGACTGTCTTGAGTCTTATCAGTGTATTTCTTTCTTTCAGTTGATTGACTGGATCAAGGATAGTCATGTCATACCAGTGGACAGAATTCAATGTGAGATGTTTATAGGGGAAGCCACCAAGGAGAAATTTCTACAGGAAAGAAAGAAGCTTCTTTTCTTTCTTCTTTGGACAATGTAAGGAAGTAGGGTCCAGGGATCCCTGGGTGGCAGCGGTTTGGCGCCTGCCTTTGGCCCGGGGCGCGATCCTGGAGACCCGGGATCGAATCCCACGTCAGGCTCTCGCTGCCTGGAGCCTGCTTCTCCCTCTGCCTGTGTCTCTGCCTCTCTCTCTCTCTCTCTCTCTCTGTGACTATCATAAATAAATAAATAAATAAATAAATAAATAAATAAATAAATAAATTATTTAAAAAAAAAAAAAAAGAAAGTAGGGTCCAGAACTGACACTGTGACTTCTGTTGTTGCTTTTTGTGGTTTATTCTGTTTTCATTTGCTTTTGATTTGCTTCGGCTTCCTAAGAAGAAAACTTAGAGCTCTTGGAGGATAGAGTGGATGCCTCAGGGTGGGTCAGGGGTGGGCTGTGATAAAACAGATACTAGCAGAATACAGAGATGGAGAAACCAGGCCCTTGATGACAGTGTCAGGGCTACTGGATCAAGCTTTACCCTGAAGCTGGCCCCTATAGGGATAAAGAATATTCTGACACTGTCATATTATAAGTCTCCTAGTTATTGTTTTGGCATGATTATGTGTATGTGTATGCACACATGTGTATTGAATGTGGGGGTGAGCACAGCAAGGGCTAACCAACTTTGTAATAGGACAATTGTAACAATGAGCATGGAATGGGTCAGAACAGAGTGAGTCTACGTCATCTTAAGCAATAAAATGACCTACCATCAGGGTCCAAATACCAAAATTATCTTGGAAAATCCAAGTGAAGTAAGTGAAAGATTCTCAATTAACAATAGTTCAAAACCACCTGAATCAAGAGAAATACACAAAAATCAATATTTCTCTATACCAGGAACAACTGGTAAGCAAATATAATGGAAAAAAATTCCACTTATAATTGCACCCCAAACCCATTAACTAATTATGAGCCAATATAAAAAGGTTTTATATGAAGAAAATTACAGAAGCTTGAGAAAGACATAAAGAACATTGGGGGTACCTTTTAGCTAGATGGAAGGAGTCACTATTGGAAAGGTATCAATTCTTCTTAAATAAATATTGTAACACTATTACAATTTATATTTATATGATTTTTTAAAGCTTAAATGATTCTAAAGTCTTTAGGAAGAATTTATTTGTGAGAATAGGTGTTTTAGAAATTGTTATTTTTGTCTAAATCTCAAAGAGGGTCTCTTCTTGCCTGGACCCACATTAACTGAGTCTTTTTATAGAGCTATAAGTATAAATGTCAGAACTTTGAGATAGACATCAGTTTGAAGGGTTTTTCAACAAAGATATTTGATTTTTCTCCCCAATATAATATTAAGTTAAAATAAAATATCACCTGAATTGATTTCTCAGTCCTCTATTGATGGTAACCGTTTCTAGGAATCCCATTCAATGTTCTAGAGGAACTAGGGATTTATTCCTCCATCTTATGTGGGACAATAGTCACAGCCTTTCCTCCAGAGGGACATACCCATCTCTTTAGAGGCCAAACAGGCATTTAGTGATATCATCAATTACAATGTTTCTTTCTCTTTTGAACACTGAAGTACAATTCCTCAGTCCTCCAAAAAAAGAAAGGTGAAGTTGCACAGACTCAAAATTTTTGTGAAAAGATGCAGCCTGAGAAGAGATTATACTTTGTCTCTCTTTCTCTTACTAAGATTTGTATAATTCATCTCATGAGAATAGAATGATGGCCTCAGCCTGGCTGCATTCTGCTCCATGAGTGACATACTGTCACAAGCAAAGAAGGTACTTTCACATTCATGTTCACACTTCATATTCATTCAGCAGATGTTTACAGCATCGATTATCAAAGAAGTACAAATTAAATCAAGGAGACAACCAGCTTTGGATAGATAGGTGGTGCATACTGGAAAGCTTTAAAGTTGCTGATGGGTACATACTAGAAAGTGAACATGCATATCAGTGAAAGAATCACAGCTTCATACTGGAAGTATGCATGCATAATGGTGCAACCTTTCATTTTTTTTTTAATTGGAGTTCGATTTGCCAACATATAGCGTAACACCCAGTGCTCATCCCATCAAGTGTCCCCCTCAGTGCCCGTCACTCAGTCACCCCCACCCCCTGCCCACCTCCCCTTCCACCATCCCTTGTTCATTTCCCAGAGTTAGGAGTCTCTCATGTTCTGTCGTCCTTTCTGATATTTCCCACTCATTTTCTCTCCTTTCCCCTTTATTCCCTTTCACATTTTTTATATTCCCCAAATGAATGAGACCATATAATGTTTGTCCTTCTCTGATTGACTTATTTCACTCAGGATAATATCCTCCAGTTCCATCCACATCGAAGCAAATGGTGGGTATTTGTCGTTTCTAATGGCCGAGTACTATTTCATTGTATACATAGACCACATCTTCTTTATCCCTTCATCTTTCGATGGCTCCTTCCACAGTTTGGCTATTGTGGACATTGCTGCTATAAACATCAGGGTGCAGGTGTCCCGGCGTTTCACTGCATCTGTATTTTGGGGTAAATCCCAAGCACAGATCTATTTTTAACTCTTTGAGGAACCTCCACACAGTTTTCCAGAGTGGCTGCACCAGTTCACATTCCCACCAACAGTGCAAGAGGGTTCTCCTTCCTCCACATCCTCTCAAACATTTGTTGTTTCCCACCTTGTTAATTTTCCCCATTCTCACGGGTGTGAGGTGGTATCTCATTGTGGTTTTGATTTGTATTTCCCTAATGGCAAGTGATGAGGAGCATTTTCTCATGTGCTTGTTGGCCATGTCTATGTCTTCCTCTGTGAGATTTCTGTTCATGTCTTTTACCCATTTCATGATTGGATTGTTTGTTTCTTTGCTGTTAAGTTTAAGAAGTTCTTTATAGATCTTGGATACTAGCCCTTTATCTGATATGTCATTTGCAAATATCTTCTCCCATTCTGTAGGTTGTCTTTTAGTTTTGTTGACTGTTTCTTTTACTGTGCAAAAGCTTCTTATCTTGATGAAGTCCCAAATAATTCATTTTTGCTTTTGTTTCTCTTGCCTTCATGGTTGTATCTTGCAAGAAGTTGCTGTGGCCAAGTTCACAAAGGGTGTTGCCTGTGTTCTCCTCTAGGATTTTGATGGAATCTTGTCTTACATTTAGATCTTTCATCCATTTTGAATTTATCTTTGTGTATGGTATAAGAGAATGGTCTAGTTTCACTCTTCTGCATGTCCAGTTTTCTCAGCACCATTTATTGAAGAGACTGTCTTTTTTCCAGTGATAGTCTTTGCTGCTTTGTCTAATATTAGTTGACCATAGAGCTTAGGGCCCATTTCTGGGCTCTCTATTCTGTTCCATTGATCTATGTGTCTGTTTCTGTGCCAGTACCACACTGTCTTGATGATCACAGCTTTGTGGTACAAAGCTGAGTACAACCTGAAATCTGTAGTACAACCTGAAATCTGGCATTGTGATGCCCCCAGCTCTGGTTTTCTTTTTCAATATTCCCCTGGCTATTCGGGGTCTTTTCTGATTCCACACAAATCTTAAGATGATTTGTTCCAACTCTCTGAAGAAAGTCCATGGTATTTTGATAGGGATTGCATTAAATGTGTAAGTTGCCCTGAATAGCATTGACATTTTCACAATATTAATTCTTCCAATCCATGAGCATGGCATATTTTTCCATCTCTTTGTGTCTTCCTCAATTTCTTTTAGAAGTGTTCCGTAGTTTTTAGGGTATAGATCCTTTACCTCTTTGGTTAGGTTTATTCCTAGGTATCTTAAGCTTTTGGGTGCAATTGTAAATGGGACTGACTCCTTAATTTCTCTTTCTTCAGTCTCATTGTTAGTGTATAGAAATGCCACTTCTGGGCATTGATTTTGTATCTTGCCACACTGCCAAATTGCTCTATGAGTTCTAGGAATCTTGGGGAGGAGTCTTTTAATTTTTCTATGTACAGTATCATGTCATCTGAGAAAAGTGAGAGTTTGACTTCTTCTTTGCCAAAAGAACTCAAATACAAAAGCTAACTTTGCATCTAAAGGATCTGGGGGAAAAACAGCAAATAGATCCTACACCCAGCAGAAGAAGAGAGTTAATAAAGACTTGAGCAGAACTCAATGAAATAAAGACCAGAAGAACTGTGGAACAGATTAACAAAACCAGGAGTTGGTTCTTTGAAAGAATTAATAAGATAGATAAACCATTAGCCAACCTTATTAAAAAGAAGAGAGAAAAGACTCAAATTAATAAAATCATGAATGAGAAAGGAGAGATCACCACCAATGCCAAGGAAATATAAATGATCTTAAAAACTTATTATGAGCAGCTATACACCAATAAATTTGGCAATCTAGAAGAAATGGACGCATTACTGGAAAACCACAAATTACCAAAACTGGAACAGGAAGAAATAGAAAACCTGAACAAGCCGACAACCAGGGAGGAAATGGAAGCAGTCATCAAAAACCTCCCAAGACACAAGAGTCCAGGGCCAGGGGAATTCTATCAAACGTTTAAAGAAGAAACCATACCTATTCTACTAAAGCTGTCCAGAAAGATAGAAAGAGATGGAATACTTCCAAACTCATTCTATGAGGCCAGCATCACCTTAATTCCAAAACCAGACGAAGACCCCACCAAAAAGGAGAATTATAGACCAATATCCCTGATGAACATGGATGCAAAAATTCTCAACAAGATACTAGCCAATAGGATCCAACAATACCTTAAGAAGATTATTCACCATGACCAAGTGGGATTTATCCTCGGGATGCAAGCCTGGTTCAACACTCGTAAAGCAATCAATGTGATTGATCATATCAACAAGAGAAAAAACAAGAACCATATGATCCTCTCAATAGATGCAGAGAAAGCATTCGACAAAATACAACATCCATTCCTGATCAAAACACTTCAAAGTGTATAGAGGGAACATTCCTCAGCATCTTAAAAATCATCTATGAAAAGCCCACAGAAAATATCATTCTCAATGGGGAAATACTGGGAGCCTTTCCCCTAAGATCAGGAACAAGACAGGGATGTCCACTGTCACCACTGCTATTCAACATAGTACTAGAAGTCCTAGCCTCAGCAATAAGGCAAAAAAAAGAAGTCAAAGGTGCAACCTTTCTGATAAGCAATCCAACAATACACATTAAGATATTTTAAAGTGTTCATGTCTCCCCCAGTAATTTCACTTCTTTTTCCTTTTTTTTTTTCACTTCTTTTTCCTAAAAAAATATTTTATTTATTTGAGAGAGAGAGAGAGAGAGAGAATGGGCAATAGAGTACAAATGGTGAGGAGAGGCAGAAGGAGAGAGAAGAGGAGACTCCCCACTGAGCAAGAAGCCTGACTTCACATGTGGGGGAGGAATGGGGGCTTGGGCTCCAGGACAGGAAACTGGGATCATGACTTGAGCCAAAGGCAGACACCTCACCAACTGAGCCATCCAAGTTCCCCAGTAATTTCACATCTAATAATGTCTCCCATGGAATAGGATATACACTCAAAGATTGACAAAGGCTTATTTTCCTCATATTAAAGTCAAAAACTCTGGAAAAAGAGACATTAAACATTTTTAAATGGGAAAAAGGTCATTAGGAAATAACATGAAGCCCTTAAAAATCAAAACATATTTTTCCTGCACATTGTATAATTTTTAAATTGAGCTCTAACACATATGAAGTACACCAATCTTAAATCCAAAATTCAATAACTTTTATATACATTCATAACCACCATCCTGATTGAGAGTACCCTTGGCACATCAGAGAACTCTCATATTGCCTCTTACTTAGTATCACTCCTCAAAGGTAGCTGCCATTTTTGTTTACATTGATTACAATTTCCCTGTTCTCTAACTTTTGTAGAGAGTTGTACATTACACACTCTTTTGTGCCTCCTTTCTATGATGCTGAATGTAATTATAGTTCACTCATTTTCATCGATGCACACTGTTTCATTTTATGAATATATCAAAAATCGTTCATCCAACCTATTGAGGGATATTTGAGTTGTTTCCAGTTTGGAGTTATCGTGAGTGAAGTTTCATCTTTTTTTTTTTTTTTTCAAATTGTATTTCTGAAGAGTAATGATGTAAAAAAGATGTTAACATAAAGTGTTAATTTTAAAAAACTTGGAAATGTGCATCTGATAAAATTTGGTATCAGTTTGAAAAATTAAGCTGCTTAGAAAAAGAGATTAGAAAGAAATGCAGGAAATAATTGACAGTGGCTTATTCAAATGGTAGTACTACTACAGATAGGATTGTTCATGAAAAGTATATTAAAATGGGACTCTATTTCAGTTTTGAGAAAAGGTGCCCCAAATATGAGTACAGGTGGATTCAGGCTGTTGGTATCCTGCATTTTGGCTATTAAGGTATTGAAGATGAAATGCCTTAGAAGTTTGCAAATATGCAAGAGAACTTGATCAGGGAGAGGAATTTCCTGCAGCAGAGGAGTTTTTTCTTCAAACCTCAAGATAGAAGATTATTAAAGAACACTTGAAAGACCTCCTGCATATCACCATTGTTTCAGGCAGTATCAGACAGTATCAGACAGAAGTTGAAGGAATCTACAGGTGAGTAGCTGTGGCTCAAATTGACAGAGTTGGCATGGGATAGGGACAGGGTTGCACTGAGAGTTGGGTTCGTAAGTACCAATGGCAGGGCAAGGATGCTCCTATATCTTGCTTAATGGGCTACCCTGGGGACATTGGTGGTGACTTATATCCTCTACTTGAAGGGTAGCTGGAGGAGGAGACTGCTGGATTCTTAAGAGGTTATGGGAAGAAAAGTTAGTGGCCAGCTCAAGGAAACTCATTGCCTGTATAAAAAGCACAGTCTAGTGATTCTAGTGAGGTCTCCCCTCACTAGAACCCATGAAGAGTACTGCTGAGGCAAAGATCAACTTTCCTCACCCACCAGATGTGGAAGAAACCATCACCAATGGCACTGGGATCACTCAGGGCAGGCTTTTCTGGACTCTCCTCCCACCTTCCGCTTCTCTGATTTTATTTTATTTATTATTATTTTTAAAGATTTTTATTTTTATTTATTCATGAGAGAAACACAGAGGGAGGTAGAGACAAAAGCACAGGAAGAAGCAGGCTCTCAGTGGGGAGCCTGATGCAGGACTGGATCCCAGGACTCTGGGATCATGACCTGAGCCAAAGGCAGACAAACGCTCAACCACTGGCCACCCAGATGCCCCTGCCTCTCTGATTTTAGAGGCACCAGACAATGCAGCCAGTGGAGGATGGGAATGTGAGGGCTGGAAGCAAAAGAAAGGAGTCAACCACCTTCTCCCATCACTATAGGCAGAAGAAAGGAGCTTTATATATTTCAAAACCTTAGGATTTTTATTATTACACAGACCTATGCACTTAAATTACTGCAATGAGGTGATTTTTATGACTAACAGTGACAAGGACCCATTTTTATTATTTAAGAATGAAAATAAATATCATAAAACCTGCCTTAAATTTCACCAGGGGAGTTGAGAGGAAGCAGGCACAGAGATTAACCTACATAGGCAATAAGGAGAAGAATAAAGTGATATTCAGACTGTACTTTTGAGATTCCTGTTGACACTTCAGTATGTTTTCCAGATTTTATACAATAGTACTAGTTAATTTTTAAATAAAAAATGAGTTAAAAATAATAAAAGAGAATGAAATACAAAGTATGGACACATAGAAACAAAGAGAGGGTTAACCAAACGTGGCAATGTCCTCTGCAACAGCATTTGTCATATTTTATGGCTACCTAACTTCTAATGTTTGAGAAATTTCTCATATTAAGGGCAGCCCTGGTGGCGCAGCAGTTTAGCACTGCCTGCAGCCCGGAGTGTGATCCTGGAGACCTGGCATCAAGTCCCGCATTGGGCTCCCTGCATGGAGCCTGCTTCTCCCTCTGCCTCTCTCTCTCTCTCTCTCTGTATAAATAAATAAAATCTTTTAAAAATTTCTCATATTAAGATATATGAGAAAGGTATAAACACTTTCCCAGTGAAATTCACTTTCCCAGCCTTTCTTGTAGTTAGGGTACAGTCAGGGGACCTCAGCTTCACCAATCAAATGCATCCATATGAAATCTTGCATTAGAAGAATGTAATTTGAGGAAGCAAGTCCTCAGCAAATTCCAATTACTCTGGCATGAAAGGTAGTGGAATTGTTTTGTTTTCCCTAGAATCAGTGGGTGAGTCTCCTGTGCTCAGCATCAGCAGTGTGGGCATCAGTGTCTGTGTCCAGCAGGGACAGAAGCAAGGCATCATCCTCTCCCATGGTGTGATTGGTATTGCCCTTGGCTTGTAGTCTCCAAGCCTCTGGCCTTTTGAAGATTGAATAAACTAACTCATGTCATCTCACAAGTAGTTCTACTGCTTAAGCTAGCTAAATTAGATTCTTTTATTTTTAACTAGAGGAGGGGATGCCCTGGACAAAGTATCCTTCACTCTTCTCTCCATGGAAACGTATGCATTGAATTACCAAAGCTTGGTGCTATTGAAACATTTAACAAACTCCCTTGCTCATGAGACAGTTTCATGATTATCACTTGTGTCTGCTGGGAGAAAATGCACAGAAAATGCTGATGTGTTCTAGGCATTAAAACAGTTATGTTTCTCATTTTTAATTCACAAATTATAATTCTGGTTTATGCACAAGTCTTTTGTGAGCTTGCTTTATTACGAATTAGTACTAAGATACAGATTTAGCCTCTGTATGCTGACAAAATCAAATTGCTAAATTTAAAAGCTAGGATTGCAAATTGGGCCTTGTAATATTTTTTCTTTGAATTAGTTGACCTCTTGTCAAGACACAACCGTGCTTATTTCTTGGTGACACTTTGATATTGCCATGAGATTTTCCTTTCAATATTTACAGTTATTTATACAAGCTCAAGAAGAATTACTTGTGTGACCTTTTCTGATCATGTTGAATATATCAATAAAATATGCTTTTAAAAAGGATAGAGCAGTTCACCTTTAACAGCAATTTCTACATAATGCTTTAAAGTTTCAATTTCAGATGCGGAGGGGCAAGATGGTGGAAGAGTAGGGTCCCCAAGTCACCTGTCCCCAACAAATTACCTAGATAACCTTCAAATCATCCTGAAAATCTACGAATTCGGCCTGAGATTTAAAGACAGAACAGCTGGAATGCTACAGAGAAGAGTTTGCGCTTCTATCAAGGTAGGAAGACGGGGTAAAAAGAAATAAAGAAACCAAAGGCCTCCAAGGGGGAGGGGCCCGCGAGGAGCCGGGCTGAGGCCGGGGCAAGTGTCCACAGGCGAGCAGGCGAGCCCCGTCCCGGAGGAGCAGGAGCTGCACCGACCTTCCCGGGCGGAAAGGGGCTCGCGGGGAGTTGGAGCAGGACCCAGGAGGGCGAGGATGCCCTCGGGCTCCCGGGGACACTAACAGACACCTGCGGGCCCAGGAGAGTGCGCCGAGCTCCCTAAGGGCTGCAGCGCGCACACGCATTGACCCGGGACAGCTCGGAGGGGTTCAGGCAGAGGAAGAGGCTCCGCGCGGAAGGGGCTGCGGGGCAGGAGCACGAATCCAACAGCGCAGGCTGCGGAGCACAGGGCGCCGGGACACAGCCCAGGATTCGACCTCTCCCTGGGACAGGCAGAGGCCGGGAGGGCACAGGACCGCAAGGACGCTCCTGCCCCAGCTGAGCAGATCAGCGGCCCCGCCCCGGAGCCTCCAGGCCCTGCAGACGGAGAGCTCTGGAGTTACTGCGGGGGCTGAATCCAGGGCTCCAGAGCTGGCCCCGCCACTGGGGCTGTTCCTCCTGGGGCCTCACGGGGTAAACAACCCCCACTGAGCCCTACACCAGGCAGGGGGCACAGCAGCTCCCCCAAGTGCTAACACCTGAAAATCAGCACAACAGGCCCCTCCGCCAGAAGACCAGCTAGACGGACAAGTTCCAGGGGAAGACAAGGGACTTAAAGTATACAGAATCGGAAGATACTCCCCCGTGGTTTTTTTTTTTTTTCTTATTATTATTATTATTATTTTTTTGCTTTTTGATTTCTGTTTGCTTCCCTCCAACCTTTTTTTCCCTTTCTTTCTTTTTCTTTCTCTTTTTCTTCCTTTTTTCTTTTTTCTTTCTTTTTTTCTTTTTTTTCCTCTTTTCTTTCCTTCTTTCTCTCCTCTCTTTTTCTCCTTTTCCCAATACAACTTGTTTTTGGCCACTCTGCACTGAGCAAAATGACTAGAAGGAAAACCTCACCTCAAAAGAAAGAATCAGAAACAGTCCTCTCTCCCACAGAGTTACAAAATCTGGATTACAATTCAATGTCAGAAAGCCAATTCAGAAGCACTATTATACAGCTACTGGTAGCTCTAGAAAAAAGTATAAAGGACTCAAGAGACTTCATGACTGCAGAATTTAGATCCAATCAGGGAGAAATTAAAAATCAATTGAATGAGATGCAATCCAAACTAGAAGTCCTAACAATGAGGGTTAACAAAGTGGAAGAACAAGTGAGTGACATAGAAGACAAGTTGATGGCAAAGAGGGAAACTGAGGAAAAAAGAGACAGACAATTAAAAGACCATGAAGATAGAATAAGGGAAATAAACGACAGCCTGAGGAAGAAAGACCTACATTTAATTGGGGTTCCCGAGGGCGCCGAAAGGGCCAGAGGGCCAGAATATGTATTTGAACAAATTCTAGCTGAAAACTTTCCTAATCTGGGAAGGGAAACAGGCATTCAGATCCAGGAAATAGAGAGATCCCCCCCTAAAATCAATAAAACAGTTCAACACTTCGACATTTAATAGTGAAGCTTGCAAATTCCAAAGATAAAGAGAAGATCCTTAAAGCAGCAAGAGACAAGAAATCCCTGACTTTTATGGGGAGGAGTATTAGGGTAACAGCAGACCTCTCCACAGAGACCTGGCAGGCCACAAAGGGCTGGCAGGATATATTCAGGGTCCTAAATGAGAAGAACATGCAACCAAGAATACTTTATCCAGCAAGGCTCTCATTCAAAATGGAAGGAGAGACAAAGAGCTTCCAAGACAGGCAGCAACTGAAAGAATATGTGACCTCCAAACCAGCTCTGCAAGAGATTTTAAGGGGGACTCTTAAAATTCCCCTTTAAGAAGAAGTTCAGTGGAACAATCCACAAAAACAAGGACGGAATAGATATCATGATGACACTAAACTCATGTCTTTCAATAGTAACTCTGAACGTGAACGGGCTTAATGACCCCATCAAAAGGCGCAGGGTTTCAGACTGGATAAAAAAGCAGGACCCATCTAATGCTGTCTACAAGAGACTCATTTTAGACAGAAGGACACCTACAACCTGAAAATAAAAGGTTGGAGAACCATTGACCATTCAAATGGTCCTCAAAAGAAAGCAGGAGTAGCCATCCTTATATCAGATAAACTAAAATTTATTAATTTAAATCATTTATTTAAATCATTAATTTAAATCAATTAATAACCAAAGTGAAGAAATACTTAGATAATAATACACTTATACTTGGTGACTTCAATGTATTCAATTTATTTATGTATTCAATGTATTCAATTTATTTATAATGTATAATACACTTATACTTGGTATAAGTATATTACACTTATACTTGGTGTCTTCAATGTATTCAATTTATTTAAATCATTTATTTAAATCATTAATTTAAATCAATTAATAACCAAAGTGAAGAAATACTTAGATAATAATACACTTATACTTGGTGACTTCAATCTAGCTCTTTCTATACTCGATAGGTCTTCTAAGCACAACATCTCCAAAGAAACGAGAGCTTTAAATGATACACTGGACCAGATGGATTTCACAGATATCTACAGAACTTTACATCCAAACTCAACTGAATACACATTCTTCTCAAGTGCACATGGAACTTTCTCCAGAATAGACCACACACTGGGTCACAAATCGGGTCTAAACCGATACCAAAAGATTGGGATCGTCCCCTGCATATTCTCAGACCATAATGCCTTGAAATTAGAACTAAATCACAACAAGAAGTTTGGAAGGACCTCAAACACGTGGAGGTTAAGGACCATCCTGCTAAAAGATGAAAGAGTCAACCAGGAAATTAAGGAAGAATTAAAAAGATTCATGGGAAAAAAAAAAAAAAGATTCATGGAAACTAATGAGAATGAAGATACAACCGTTCAATATCTTTGGGATGCAGCAAAAGCAGTCCTAAGGGGGAAATACATCGCAATACAAGCATCCATTCAAAAACTGGAAAGAACTCAAATACAAAAGCTAACCTTACACATAAAGGAGCTAGAGAAAAGAGAGCAAATAGATCCTACACCTAGCAGAAGAAGAGAGTTAATTAAGATTAGAGCAGAACTCAACGAAATCGAGACCAGAAGAACTGTGGAACAGATCAACAAAACCAGGAGTTGGTTCTTTGAAAGAATTAATAAGATAGATAAACCATTAGCCAGCCTTATTAAAAAGAAGAGAGAGAAGACTCAAATTAATAAAATCATGAATGAGAAAGGAGAGATCACTACCAACACCAAGGAAATACAAACGATTTTAAAAACATATTATGAACAGCTATACGCCAATAAATTAGGCAATCTAGAAGAAATGGACGCATTCCTGGAAAGCCACAAACTACCAAAACTGGAACAGGAAGAAATAGAAAACCTGAACAGGCCAATAACCAGGGAGGAAATTGAAGTAGTCATCAAAAACCTCCCAAGACACAAGAGTCCAGGGCCAGATGGCTTCCCTGGGGAATTCTATCAAACGTTTAAAGAAGAAACCATACTTATTCTCCTAAAGCTCTTTGGAAATATAGAAAGAGATGGAGTACTTCCAAACTCATTCTATGAGGCCAGCATCACCTAAATTCCAAAACCAGACAAAGACCCCACCAAAAAGGAGAATTACAGACCAATATCCCTGATGAACATGGATGCACAAATTCTCAACAAGATACTAGCCAATAGGATCCAACAATACATTAAGAAAATTATTCACCATGACCAAGTAGGATTTATCCCCGGGACACAAGGCTGGTTCAACACTCGTAAAACAATCAACGTGATTCATCATATCAGCAAGAGAAAAACCAAGAACCATATGATCCTCTCAATAGATGCAGAGAAAGCATTTGACAAAATACAGCATCCATTCCTGATCAAAACTCTTCAGAGTGTAGGGATAGAGGGAACATTCCCCGACATCTTAAAAGCCATCTACGAAAAGCCCACAGCAAATATCATTCTCAATGGGGAAGCACTGGGAGCCTTTCCCCTAAGATCAGGAACAAGACAGGGATGTCCACTCTCACCACTGCTATTCAACATAGTACTGGAAGTCCTCAGCAATCAGACAACAAAAAGACATTAAAGGCATTCAAATTGGCAAAGAAGAAGTCAAATTCTCCCTCTTCGCAGATGACATGATACTCTACATGGAAAACCCAAAAGTCTCCACCCCAAGATTGCTAGAACTCATAGAGCAATTTGGTAGCGTGCCAGGATACAAAATCATTGCCCAGAAATCAGTGGCATTTCTATACACTAACAATGAGACTGAAGAAAGAGAAATTAAGGAGTCAATCCCATTTACAATTGCACCCAAAAGCATAAGATACCTAGGAATAAACCTAACCAAAGAGGTAAAGGATCTATACCCTACAAACTATAGAACACTTCTGAAAGAAATTGAGGAAGACACAAAGAGATGGAAAAATAGTCCATGCTCATGGATTGGCAGAATTAATATTGTGAAAATGTCAATGCTACCCAGGGCAATTTACACATTTAATGCAATCCCTATCAAAATACCATGGACTTTCTTCAGAGAGTTAGAACAAATTATTTTAAGATTTGTGTGGAATCAGAAAAGACCCCGAATAGCCAGGGGAATTTTAAAAAAGAAAACCATAGCTGCGGGCATCACAATGCCAGATTTCAGGTTGTACTACAAAGCTGTGGTCATCAAGACAGTGTGGTACTGGCACAAAAAGAGACACATAGATCAATAGAACAGAATAGAGAACCCAGAAGTGGACCCTCAACTTTATGGTCAACTAATATTCGATAAAGGAGGAAAGACTATCCACTGGAAAAAAGACAGTCTCTTCAATAAATGGTGCTGGGAAAATTGGACATCCACATGCAGAAGAATGAAACTAGACCACTCTCTTTCACCATACACAAAGATAAACTCAAAATGGATGAAAGATCTAAATGTGAGACAAGATTCCATCAAAATCCTAGAGGAGAACACAGGCAACACCCTTTTTGAACTTGGCCACAGTAACTTCTTGCAAGATACATCCATGAAGGCAAAAGAAACAAAAGCAAAAATGAACTATTGGGACTTCATCAAGATAAGAAGTTTTTGCACAGCAAAGGATACAGTAAACAAAACTAAAAGACAACCTACAGAATGGGAGAATATATTTGCAAATGACGTATCAGATAAAGGGCTAGTTTCCAAGATCTATAAAGAACTTCTTAAACTTAACAGGAAAGAAACAAACAATCCAATCATGAAATGGGCAAAAGACATGAAGAGAAATCTCACAGAGGAAGACAGAGACATGGCCAACATGCACATGAGAAAATGCTCTGCATCACTTGCCATCAGGGAAATACAAATCAAAACCACAATGAGATACTACCTCACACCAGTGAGAATGGGGAAAATTAACAAGGTAGGAAACCAAAAATGTTGGAGAGGATGCGGAGAAAAGGGAACCCTCTTGCACTGTTGGTGGGAATGTGAACTGGTGCAGCCACTCTGGAAAACTGTGTGGAGGTTCCTCAAAGAGTTAAAAATAGACCTGCCCTACGACCCAGCAATTGCACTGCTGGGGATTTACCCCAAAGATTCAGATGCAATGAAACGCCGGGACACCTGCACCCCGATGTTTAGAGCAGCAATGTGCACAATAGCCAAACTGTGGAAGGAGCCTCGGTGTCCATCGGAAGATGAATGGATAAAGAAGATGTGGTTTATGTATACAATGGAATATTACTCAGCCATTTGTCGTTTCTAAACGACAAATACCCACCATTTGCTTCAACGTGGATGGAACTGGAGGGTATTATGCTGAGTGAAGTAAGTCAATCGGAGAAAGACAAACAGTGTATGTTCTCATTCATTTGGGGAATATAAATAATAGTGAAAGGGAATGTAAGGGAAGGGAGAAAAATGTGTGGGAAATATCAGAAAGGGAGACAGAACATAAAGACTCCTAACTCTGGGAAACGAACTAGGGGTGGTGGAAGGGGAGGAGGGTAGGGGTGGGGGTGAATGGGTGACGGGCACTGAGGGGGGCACTTGACAGGATGAGCACTGGGTGTTATTCTGTATGTTGGTAAATTGAACACCAATAAAAAATAAATTTATTTTTAAAAAAAGAAGATGTGCTA
Source organism: Canis lupus dingo (assembly GCF_003254725.2). Taxonomy (NCBI): domain Eukaryota; kingdom Metazoa; phylum Chordata; class Mammalia; order Carnivora; family Canidae; genus Canis; species Canis lupus. Next base: position 36,403,775 of record NC_064243.1, read on the forward strand.
TGCATATACAATGGAATATTACTCTGCCATCAAAAAGAATGAGATCTTGGCATTTGCAACAACATGAATGGAACTAGAGGGTATTATGCTAAGCGAACATACAGTAATCAGAGAAAGACAAACACCGTAATTTCATTCCTACATGCACTTAAGATACAAAACAGGTGAACACAAGGGAAGGGGGAGGAAAGAGAGGGAGGCAAACCATAGAAGTTCAACTATAGAGAACAAATGAAGGTTTCCCCAGGGGAGGTGCGATGATGATGGGCCAAATGAGTGATGGATATTAAGGAGAGTCTTGTTGTAATGAGCACTGGGTGTTTTATGAAGTGATGAATCACATCCTGAAAGCAATATTACACTATATCTTAACTCACTAGTATTTAAATAAAACCTTTTTTAAAATTGATAAATAAATAAACAAACAAATAAATAAATAAAGTTTCAATTTCAGAGACGCCTGGGTGGCTCAGCGGTTGGGCACCTGCCTTCAGCTCAGGTCATGATCCTGGGATCCAGGATCGAGTCCCACATCAGGCTCCCTGTGAGAAACCTGCTTCTCCCTCTATGTCTCTGCCTCTGTCTCAGTCTGTGTCTCTCATGAATAAATAGATAAATCTTAAAAAAAAATTAAAAAAAATAAAGTTTCAATTTGATCGAAGTAGCTTCTTCTTCTTCATGAGTCCATACAACCTAAATGAAAAACAAAAGAATAAGACTCTTATTGGAGTTAAATTCAGGTTTACAGCTTTATATGTAAAGTGGGGAAGAAGAGCAATAAAAATAACATGTCAATTTGGATATGGAATCAATAATCTCTCTCAGATAATAGGACACATCTTCATTTTGCAGAATTCTTTTTATAGGAATGATTCCCCTTCAATATTTAAGCAATCTTATCAAGTCTTATGAGACTCTTGGTACCTGAGTTACAATCTCTCCTTCAGTCAATATATCACAATTTCTTCCATATTCTTTCAAGTAATTGAATCAACATAAAATATTGACTTGGTGACCAACTAAATAAGGAGCTTGTTGACAGATAGTGATTTAGATGTGATGATTATTATTTAGTCTCAAAAAGTTCTTCTGTGAGAAGCATAAAGTAAAAGTATTCAAGGATACTTCAGGGAATTAACAGTAAACTTGAAAATGGTTTTAGAGGGAGTAGAAAGTGCCTGACCTAGATAAAGCACAAAAGTTGCATGGGAAGCATTTAAAGTGACTTAACCATCAGAAAGTAAATGGTTCTTTTACACAAAGTTGTCCTTTGTGTAATGATTTCTATAAATCGTTAAAATCAGGACACTTCAGTCAATTGGTCTTAATTTAAATTTGATGGAGCAAAATCAGTTGAGGGAATAAATAGATATTTTTTGAAAATATCAGAGAAGCAGTGGAATAACTGAAACCTTCTTACATTGCTAGTGAAGAACAAAGAACATGGCAATCACATTTGGAAAACAATTTGGCAGCATCTCCTTTAACAGATGCCTAATCTCTGACCTAACAATTCTACTGCTAGATATATATCCAAGAAAATGAATGCATGAACTCACAAAAATACATGTGCAGCAATGTTCATAGCAGCTTTATTCATAATAACCCAACTGGAAATAATAACCAAAATATCTATCAATAAGACTGGATAAATAAATTGTGGAATATCTATATAACAGAATGCTACATAGAAAAAATCAAGAAGAAACTCCAGACACACATGATGGTAAAAATTTCATAAATATAATGTAAGAGTGAAAGAAGTTAGAAACAAAGGAGTACAAATTGTGTGATTATATTTTTGTGAAGTTCAAAAACAGGCAAAACTAAACTATAGATTTAGAAGTCAGAATAGTGACTACCTCTGAGTGAGGTATTGAGTGGGAAGGGGCACATGGCAAATTTCTGAGGTTCTGGGAATGTTCTCTATCTTAACAAGATGGTGATTGTAGAGGCACATATACATGAAAAGTACACTTGTAATTAGTGTGCTTTTGTGTATGTTATACCTCAATAAAGGAACTTTTCAAAACATAATAAAGTCAGTATTCAGAGGAAAAAATCATACTTGATCATATCTTTCTTTTTTTCCTTACTTCTCAACTACTTTCAGCTTAATAAACAATATTATCAGATATTATTAAATAGAGCCAAAGGTTAATTGGTTCTCTAACTACAGCTCAGCTGCTGGATTGTTTTAAGTCTTAGTTGGGAAAATCTTTTGTAACTATTATATTTTCCATCCCTTAAATCTAGTATCATCAAAAGCCTTTCCTATTATATCATTTATTCCTCCTGAGTGGCATTTACCATAGTCAACAACAGGCACCCTTTTCTGAAAGAGATGTTTTTCTCATTAGTTTGACTACCTATCATCATGACTTTATCAAAGCATCATTCAGGTGAAAATTGGTGGTTTGTCCATTCAAACATATTCTTGTCTCTACACAAAACTGCTGTGCGTTGAATTGGTATAACTTAAAACTTTTTTCCAGTTGCAATAAAAAGCAAGCTAAAATTAAAAAAAAAAAAATCAAAACAAGAAACAGTAGCATGTAACCCCTGGAAAACTAAAGGGCAGGAGTAAAGTTTTGCTAAAAAACTAGACTTTAAACAAAAGCCTACAAAATTTATGTTGATCCTTATACCCCACCCTTTCTTCTCCACCTTATTCCCAAAGTGCTGGCAACCATATTTATGACTTTCAGCTTTTCCTGACCAGCCAAGGAGAAAAGAGCAATAGATATCATTTGGGTAGCTGCTTCCCTCCCAAATCCTGATTTCCTTATAATCACTATGCAGAGTAGTGTTATGAAACTTATAGTGCCCCATTCCCAAAGATGAATGAACAACCCAGGGTACTGGAGATTTCAGGAAAGATTTCAACATGAAAGACACTAAAGTAAAAAGAAATAAAAAAAGAAAAGGAAAAAACCACAGAAAACTAATGCCATTTAAAAACCTATAAATAATATTCTTCAGAGAAGATATTTTCTTTAATTGAGAAGATGATACTGTTAAGAAGTAATGGAGATAAGAAAAAGTTCTTAGAAAATAAAAAATACCATAGTAGAAATTTCAAAGAGATCAAGAGAAGAATGGAATGCAAAAGTTGGTCAATTCTCCCAGAAAGTGGGGCTAAAATATTAAGAGATGGAAAGTAGGAGAAAGAACAAGTTAGAGGAGCATTCAAGAAGGTATAATATCTGATGAGTAGAACTTTTAAAAATAAATAATAGATAAGATGGTGGTGGTGGTGATTGGAGGTGGTTATCAAAGAGAGTACAGAACATGATTTCATGTTAAAAGGGCCCACTACGTGGCCAGCAGAATGAATAAGATGGGTCTTCCACCACGTGCTATTTTGGAACACAGCTGAAGAGAAGAGGGGAATTTAAGTTTCATGCAAAGGACTGTGAGTCAGACTGACACTGAACTTTTTAATAATATATTGGAAGCTAGAAGATAATGGAATAATGACATTAAGAACACCAATGGAAAATTCTTTCTGACTTGGAATTTTATATCCGGATAACCTTGAATAAATGTATAAAAACTCATTTTCATATAAGCACGATCTCAAAAACTTTTACCTCTCACAAAGTCTTTCTGGTCAAGCTAATGAAATAATTATGCGATAAATAAATCAACAAAGAAGACATATCATCCATAAAACAGAGGATTCAACAAAGGAGAAAGGGCACAGGCTAATGATTAATGGAAGTCCCTCTGAAGACAACAGAATACCAGAGAGAGAAATTGGCATATAATGGATTAGAAGGAGCAAAGCTCTAGGAATAATCTCAGAAAGGGAAAAAATAGACTTGTAATATTCCCTGATGTGAATGACTACACTGAATGGTGATTTTCCCAGTTCTGTTGAAAATTTGGGAAGGAATTAGCGATGAGAAAGCAGATATTAAGTAAAAAAAAAAAGAGGGGGGAGAGAAAGTATAATCATTAACTTAATTAACTTCTAAAAAAGTGAAATTATGTAAAAGAAAAGTGACATAATCATTGTATACTGTGTGGCTAAGCATGGAGAACACCGACATGGTGATAATATACAACAATGCAAACACTGAATATTGAGAAGACAGAGGAGGCATGTGCAGATTGGAATAAGTGCTGCGGCAGATTGTATTCTTCCAGGATGGCCCTATCAATGCTTCCCATCCAAATGCTCTGCTACTATGTGATCTTGCCAATCTCCCATCCAGGGATAGAGTCTAATCTCCCTCTGGCCTTATAACCCAGTTGTTACCAACAGAATGCAGTCAAAGCAGTGCTAGATGCTAGATGACTCCAGACACTAGTCAGAAAAAGCCATATAACTTATATCTGGTTTTCTGGGTACTCTTGCTTTTAGAGCCTTCACCTGCTATGTAAGAAGTCCGCTTTCCCTAAGACTGCAATGCTGGAGAGATCATGTAGAATGATAGATAGAGGGCCCCAAGCTTTAGATGCAGCAGCCTCCAGCCATGTAAACGATTGCAGCAAAAATCAGATTATGTGAATGCTGAGGATGATTCCTTCAAAATGACTCCAGCCTCAGGTGCCGTTTGACTGCAGCCACATGAAGGGCCCTGAGACACCTGGATGAGCCCATCTGAGCCTCACAGAACCAAAGAACTATGAGGAATGATTATAACTGATGGGCATTTTAAGCTTTTATGTTTTGGGGTAGATTTTTATAAAGAAATAGCTGAATGAAGCAAGGGCTCAATCCTTATTATCTGTAGTTGGAAGTCAAAGAAGAGAGTATAAAGTAAAAAAGCCAAGAAACAGAAGTATAAACATCTAGTTTAGAAATGTGATTATAAATACAAGAAACAATCTAAAGAGATAAAAGTATTTGCTTCTAGAGAATAAAATATTGAAAGCTCTTAACCAACTTTGGCCTCAGTTTTCTTATTAATAAAGATGTGGGTAGGCATGGATTTGACATTAAAGGTGTCGCTTCCAAAATATTACATAATTTATGAACTCTACCCTAAAGCTCATCCTACTAGGTTCTAAGAAGATAAATTTTAAACAGTCTAGGACAGGAGTTGTCACTTCCTGCTCTCAGAAGCTACTTATGCTTTTTAAATCACTGAGGAACTAGCTTTAGTTTATATGAGTGACGTCTTTTGATATTTATCTTATTAGAAATTAAAACAAAAAATTAAAATATATTGAAAATATATTTCAATAAAATATATTGAAAATAACAATAAACCTATTACATGTTAACATATTTTCTTATAAAAAATCAGTTTTCCTAAATATAACAATGAGCAGAGTGGCATTGGCTTACATTTTTGCAAATTACTTTAATGCCTGGCCTAAAGGATGAGAGTTGTATTATCATATCTGCCTTTGCATTCAATCATTGCAGTATCACTCATTAGGTAACCTCTGGAAAACTCTTCTGTGCACTTGCTTACAGAATTAGAGTGAAAAGGGCAATTAATATTTTGATATGATTATAAAAATAGTTTAACGTCACATATCCCATGGAAAGGCTTTGAGGACCTCTGGTGTAAGACATTAAAATGCACTGACTTTGAAGAACTTCAAAGATGTAACCTCTAAAAAGCGAATCTGACTTTAGAAAGTTAGCAAATAATACAGATGAGCCATTTTTCTTTGTTTAAAAACCATGGTTATGAACAGGGTGTATCAATGGACTCAGAGAAGCGGCATAATGCAATTGGTTAAGAGCACTGCCTCTGGAATCAGACTGCGCAGGTTCCAATCCTGGCTCTGCTATTTATCAGCTGTGACAACTCAGGCAAGTTACTGAGTCTCTCTGTGCCTCCAGGGTTGTTATCCCGGTTAAATAAGTCAGTATCTCTATACGCTTGCACATAATCAGCACTAACATATGTTTATGAAATAATAGAAGCTTCTTCCAGGGGAGAAAAGCAAAACTCAGTTCATCATGCGAATGCTGATCATGAGGCAGAGGGTCTGTGTCTGTCCAGGCTTTACCATTCATAGTTCACATGACCATAAGCAACTCTTCTACCCCCTGACCCCTACTTGCTGGGAGCATGTATTCTCTGCAAGACTGTTGTGAGTCTCAACTGATAAGATATTTGTGAAAACATTTGGAAAAAGTTCAGTGTTGTGCGGCTTTGCGTTTATAAAAGGTTATTCTGATTTATATTCTCACCTATGGGATGATCTGCCTTAAGTAACTGTTATGATTTTGATAACTTTAAGCATCTGCTGTCCTTCTGGATTTCCTTTGCCTTTGGGTGTCAGCAATGTAACTCATGAAACATTCTTTTCTCTGCCTCTTGGCATTCTGATTTCTGTTTTCTTTGGTGTTCCTTTCCAAAGTAACCTCATTAGGCAGCTTTGGGATATATGATTTAGTTTTCACATCATGTAACATTTGCTGAGTTTATCAGTCCCCTGGGGCCTCCACAGGACAGTAGCAGGGAGAGAGACAGAATACTCTTAGAAATACCATTATTATTGTAATTATTCACTGTAGGCAGAGATGGTTTTATTTTAGATTCAAAGCATTGCTGGGAGGAGGGGAGAGGAAGGAGAGCCTAGCCAGTGACGCTGTGTGGCCTGTGAGCACCTGAACTGGGAGAGTAGGCAGATTGAAAGGATGAAAAGCCTTGGAAAGTCTGGCCCCTTCCATCAAGTTTAGATGAGGGAGATGAAGTAGGTCCTGCAGTTCAGTCTCCTAGACCCAACATCAAACTCTCAAGCAGAACTAGTGATTGATCGATCAATCCACTTGAGCTGCAGCTAGGAGTTTGGTTTCTTAATTTAATGATTCTGTAGCTTATAAAATACCATCAAAAACGTTTTACATAACAAGGTCCTGACAGTCTCCCTTTGTCCTGTCATGGTCATGGAACTATGATAATTTTCAGAATCTGCTGGGCTGCTTTTGCATCTTTGCCTTTGTACATGTTAGGGCCTGAGTGATACTTTTTTTTTTTTAAGGCTTGGTAAACTTTTTTTTTCCTTCAAGATTCAGGTTAGTTGCTAATTCCTCTGGGACCCCCCCTAAGAAAGTTTAGAGGGTTCATTTCAGTCTATTTCCGTCTAGCTCTAACTTCCAGCACCTAGACTTACTTAAAGCCTCTATGGCATTTACTTACTCATACATATTAGCTTGGCATGTATATTTCTACACTGGACAATGAGTTTTTTGTAGGGAAGAGGTCTTACCAGGGTACACACATTTCTGTAGCCTTAGGACCCTTCACAGTTCATACTGGAATATCAATAAATGTCTGTGGAATAAATGCATGAGAAATGCCAAGATTGCTATACATTTAGAGTTCTACCGTAGAGCAATAATGCTAACCATCTGTGGGAACCTTCCTTCCTTGGATCCTGGGCATCACGCTCTTGAAGCAGATAGTGAGAAGACAGGCAAAGTGAGTGGTGCCAATGAGGGGACTGTGTAGATGAGGATAAAATTAAGCTTCCTATAGACTTGGTTGCATGTGGATGAGGGCAGGAGCCAGTGAGGTAGGAGCATGGCTAACCAGAGAACACTGCGATTCAAGGCTCCATCCATCCAGCACTGTTTAGATAATATAAACATGTAGATTTCAGTCTGAATTCAAGAGGTAAGATGGTACGCTAGATGGATTTTGGGCTTTGGGCAGAACTGGGTTCACATCTTGTCCCCACCACTAAATGGAAGCTTGATTTTGAATGAGTAATAGAATACCTATCTCTATTTTCTTGTTTAGTTCTGTTTGAAAACAGTTCTACATAGTCTTAAAACTCTGAGTAGTTCTATAAATCGATGGTGATTGATTTTGTCACCCTCACACTGATGGTAGTGTGAGGGTTTTTTTTCTGTTAAAATGGGCATAAAAATAGTACTTGGCATGTTGTAAGCATTAAATGAAAGAATACATGTAAAATGTTTTCCATAATACCTGACAAAAGAGTTTAATAAATGTAAGCCAATATTTTTATTAGATAATATATGAAAACATCCAGCACATAACAAGCACTCCTCACATGTGAGCTCCTTCTCTTTCTGTAAGATGAAGTGGGACAATTACATTGGTTTGGCCCCATTCCAATGGTCATTTATTTTTATAAAGGTCAGATGAAAAAGTTGTATGTGAAATATGAGCTCCTTCCTGCCTTACTGCTTTCCTGCCTTCCTGCCTCAGTAGAGCATTTGAAACTACATAGGTATAGTCCTTATCTTCCTGGAACATGTGTTGGGTTTCACACAATGCAAAAATCACATACCTATAGTGGTAAATTTCCTGTGCAGCCTGGGGATGAAGAAGCAAAGGATAATGGCCATTTTCTCTATGTTAGGTGACTATGCATTTATTTCCCCCAAACACATAAAACATTGCACTGAAGAGGGTCAGCTTCAGAAACTCTCATTCCTGCTAACCTGTGACTCTAAGGATAAATCACAAACTCACTTCCACATTGGTGTCTGGGAAGAAACATATTGGAGCTAACAAAATATATTTTAACTAAAAATAGAGTTATAAGTATTTAATCTCTCCTGAAAAAGTATGAGGTGGGAATGGTTAGGCCCTGGAGGAGAAAGGGAAGGCGAGGAGCCAATATTACCAGCTCAGCTGGAGTTTCCCCCCCTTTTCCAAAGGGCATTTGAAATGCAGGTTCCTGAGCCATGGCTGGGAGAGCCTCCTGTGGGGTTTGGGGCTCAGGTGGATTCTCAGCCTTATCTAAATCTAAATCAACTCTTTTTCCCTCAAGCCAGTGAGAAGCCAGAAAAGTCCTTGCTTCTACAGTAAAGGAGAGTGGCCTGGTTCAGGGGATTAACAAGTATAGTACAGCAGCTTCAGCTTCAGTGATTTTGATCCAGGCAAGATAGTTAGGAATATCTCAGGGCTGCCTGTGAGCTGCTCAGTGCCTTATGAGAATTGCGTGTGGATAGTGCTGTGTTCTTTTAGACAAAATTTTTTATAAGCCTCCAGAAAAGCCTACTTCACTATGCTATAGTTTAATGAGTATTTACTCCTAATTCCTGAAAACATTGACAAGGGAGATTGCCCAAATGTAAACTATTATAGCTATAGTAACATCCATATCCAGAAACAATTTATATTTTAATTTTATTTATTTATTTTGAGAGAAAGAGAGGATGTGTGAGCAGGGTGGAGAGGCAGAGGGAGAGAGAGAATCCTAAGCAGACTCTACACCCAGCCTGAACCTGACACTGGGCTTGATCTCATGACCCTGAGGTCCTGACCTGAGCTGAAATCAAGAGGCAGACACTTAACTGACTGAGTCATCCAGGTGCCTCGGAAACAATTTCTATTTTATTATTATTATTATTTAAAGGTTCTATTTATTTATTCATGAGAGACACACAGAGAGAGAGAGAGAGAGAGAGAGAGAGGCAGAGACACAGGCAGAGGGAGAAGCAGGGTCCATGCAGGGAGCCTGATGTGGGACTCAATTCTGGGATTCCAGGATCATGCCCTGGGCTGAAGGCAGGCACTAAACCACTGAGCCACCCAGGGATCCCCACCAATTTCTATTTTAGACAGCTGTCTTGGTCCACTCAAACTGCTCTGTAGCAAAACTGGGTGGCTTAAATAACCTTTATCTCTCACAGTTCTGAAGGCTAGGAAGTCTAAGATCAAGGCACTGGCAGATTTGAACTCTGCTTTTAAAAGAATTTCAGCCCTTTAAAGGGCACTAATCCCATTCATGAGGCCTCCTTCTTCATGACAGGATCACCTCCCAAAGGCCTCCTAATGCCATCCCCTGGGGGGTTGGGATTTCAATATGAATAGGGGACCAGGCACAAACATTTGGTTCATAATGGATAGCTTTATCCAAATTATAAATGTTAGGATAGTTTCTGGTACTGATAAACAAGATCAATGGCACTGACCTTTACTCTGATAGAAATAATTGTGTGGTTTTCCTGACTCATCCAGCCTGCCACCCAAGGAATGTATGTTATTATCTGTTGACTGTACTGATCATGGCAGGTGTAGACCACTGCATTGGGGCAGTCATGGGTCTTTGTGCAGATAAATATGCAACTTGTGTTCAGAGGGTGTGCTGCTAATACTTTGGGGATTAAATACTTGTAACTAGAGAAAACAGAATAACATACCATGTTGGCTCATCCAATGAGCAAGAGCTCTTCAGTGAGACCTTTTATGTGCAGAATGACTTTGAATAAGACTTCTGAATAAGTCTCCTTACCTCCTTACCTTTTGAAGTCATGGATTTTAAGACATAGAATTTACTTTAACAATTTTATATTTAAAGTGGGTTTTAGGGACTCCTGGGTGGCTCAGTGGTTGAGCATCTGCCTTTGGCTCAGGGCATGATCCCGGAGTCCCGAGATTGAGTCCAACATCGGGTTCCCTGCATGGAGCCTGCTTCTTCCTCTGCCTATGTCTCTGCCTCTCTCTTCTCTGTGTCTTTCATGAATGAATAAATAAATAAAATCTTAAAAAAAAATTAAGTGGGTTTTAGAATCAGTTCTAACACTGACTACTTTTGTGCAGTTTTTCAGCTTTTGACGTTTAATTTTCTCAATGTGGCAATTGGGGTGGAATCAGGATTGTACTAGATATTTAATCAATTTCCTTCCTGCTCTATAACTTTTTGAAAAAAATCTTTGGTTATAAACAGTTTCATACCAAAGAGAATTTACCCATAAATAATTCATAGACACCAGTAAATAGTGGTCCACTCATTGGCTCCCAGTATATGTTCCAAAACTACTTTTTTATATAGGAGAAGAAAGAGTACTTTGTTGGATGTTTTTGAATCAGAGTCACAGTCTCAATAGTAAATAGCTGGGACACTCAAATTGACACATTTAAGAGGATTTAGGTGAAAGAACTATTTATATATGAATGGGATTGAACTATACTAACAAAGTATAATGAATAACCCCAAATAAACAACTGTAAGAACTATCTCTTCCTCTAGGCCTGAAGGTGTAAGAGAACAGAGTGGTTTCCAGGACCCAGAGAGAGACCTAGAGCATTAGGGTAGGAAAGGGCCATCAGACAGGCGCCATGATCTTAAGTAGGAAGGATACAGTTCTTGCCAACCTGTGGTCCTATAGGAAGAGAGCCAGGGAATACCTCACTCTCCTTCTTTCCTCTAATTCGTGTCTCCTATTGACCAAATCAAATCCAAAGCCTGAGAATAGGGGGCCCAGGGATGTATACACAATGTATATATATGGGGGGAAGGGAGAGAGGAGGAAGAGAGAAAGAGAAAAGGAGAGAGAAATATATTTTAAAGAATTTTTCATCACAATTAATTAATCTATTGAGTTGCCTGCCAGACTGAAGACCAGGGAAGAGCTGATATTGCAAGTCTTGAGTCTGAAGGCAGTCTGAAGGTAGAATTCCTTCCTTCTTAGAGGACCTCAGTCTCTCTTTGTAGGCCTTCAACTGATTATGAAGCCCACCACCATTATAGAGGATAATCTGCTTTACTAAAAGTCTACTAATCTAAATGTTAATCTTCTCTAAAAAATCTAAATGTTAATCTTCTCTAAAAAAATCTTCACAGCAATATCTAGACTGGCATTCGAACAAATAATGGACCAATCCAAGTGAATACATATAATTAACCATCATGGTACTCCTATAGGTCAGCTTTTATGGGTACAGAAGATTGAGAAAGGTGGAGAGAGGATCTGAGCAGAGATGGACACAAACAGGGAATATTTGGCAATACATGTATATAGAAATGCCTGCCAGGCTTCCTGAAAGTAGAAGGTAGAAACACTTTGTACATTGCTGGGTTCCTAGTGCCTAGTCTAATACCTGGCACATACTGGGGTAGGTTCCCCAAGAGTGTTGGCTGAATTGACTTCAATGTTATAAAAACAAATTCAGAGAAAAAAGTGTTTAGTGAGGTGGCCCTGGGGAGTAGCAATATCTCAAGAGCTATTTGCAAGAAACAGGTAAATACCACCATGGTTTTCTATCATCTTTTGAGTATAGGAAAAAGCACTACATCAAATCAATCAGATGCAATGATATCTTCTAAGGTTCAAGACCAGATGACATTTCCAAGCTTTGCTCTATATCTTAATAGAATAAATTTAGTCATTGAACTGGATGATCACCTATGCTGGTGAAGACTTTAAATTTCTCCCTTTTTAACCATGCAATAATATAAAGGATTGGTTATATTGCTGGGCTATGATGGAAGTCATTTATCAGGTAAATAATCCTGAAAACAATCTAGCCTTAATGGTCCACATCTGCAAGGAATGTGACACCAGATTTACTCCCAACAAAGAAATGAGCTGGGAATCAGAATGCATCTTATGTGTCTTAGGACAGTGAAGATAGAATGCAAATGAATAAAGTTGAAAAGACCTGTAAGTGAGGCACACCCTGGCTTATATGACACATTATTTTTGAAGTCACGGAAATGGTTGTTCAAAAGTTACCAAGATATTACCCTTTGAGAAATCAGTTTTGGGCCAGTTCATTTTCATCTTCTGAAAACCAGGAGCAGGGCAGCTATAAAGGGAGAATGGAATGATGAAGGTCATGGAAATGCAGAATGGCACCTCCAAGGCCATTGTGTCACCAAGGAGTGCAGCAGCTATTGCTCAAAATGCCAGCTTGGCTTTATGTATCAGTTGGTTCTGATAAGAATCTTGCTCTTCTTTCTGTTGCTTTCCTGGTTTGCTGTCATAATGAGCAGATCTTTGAAATGGAAAATTAGTCACTGAGCATCAGAGACAAAATTAAAGGAAATATGTAAATACGTCATATAGGCATGTGAGGCACAGTGGTGCTGCTTCTTGTGATATTATAAAAAGAATTGTCATACAGGGACAGCTTGAGGAAAAAGTATGAAGTGACTGAAGGTTGTCACTGGAACACATGCTTTCTGCACCTGTTTCTGCCCCTCGTCTAAAGTCCTCACTATTCCCATAACGCATGTGCACATGTGCATACCCATGCACACACACACACACACACACACACGCACACACACACACATCTCCAGCAGTTATCCTGGGTCTTATTCCTATAGAGCCTGATTTAGCTATTTCTCAACGAAGTTGGAGCCACCGGATTTAGCTCTGTGTCCCCAGAGCTTAGCACACCACCTGGACTAGTGAAGGTGCCCAATAAATCTTTCATGAGTGAATGAAACTTCAAAAAGACATTAGATGAAAGTGGCTCTGACACTTCTGGGGCTGGGAGTGTTTACAATTTATTAAGAGATTCTTAAAGCTAGAACCTCTGAGGACCAAATTTCTGGCAATGTGATAGGCAGCAGCCACAAATATGAGCAGCTAGTCTTGCCTAGTGGAGATGACGTCATGGCCCTTTTCTGATTGTCAGCAAAGGCAATTCCTGGCATTTCTCAGAATTCTGGGTTCTATCCCCATCAGGAGCATCAGTCACAGAGGGCTTCCAGAGTTGGAGGCCATCTGTCCTCTTCTCCCATGTAAATGAGAGACTCTTTTGCCAGTCTTCCGAGGGAAGCATGGGCTAGAATGGTCCAAGCTATACTTTGTCCCTTTGCAGATATCGCCCTGTCTGTTCGGCTGCCTCTCTTCTCCAGATAACCTGTTCTACCAATTAACTCAAGCTTTGTAACGTCAGGCCTATCTGTGTCTTTGTTTTCCACCAGAGCCTAGTAAAATACTATGAGATAAAAAGGTTTTAAATGAAGACTTTTTTATTTTTTTTTTTTTTTGCTTTGTGGATTTCAACTTGCTGGTAAGAACTGTAAACCCCTGAACCCCTGGCTTCCCTAAAGAAGTTACTTTTGAATTTTCCAATATCTTCTTTTTTCCTGGTTTAATATTACATATGTAAATTCTTGTTTAGAATATTCTTTAGTGAGTTCTCTTTCCAAAGGTCAGTTTTTCCCAATGCATGGCCAAGAATAGATCCCAACATGCTGAAATACTGACCATCCTTCCAGCCTGAGACCATTCACAGGGGGCTCTGAGTAGCTCAGAGCTCTGGCCTGGCTGCAAGGAACAGCGTCTCTGTTCAACCTAAGTTTCTGTTCAAATATTATCATTTTCCTTGTTCACCATGATGTGGGGAGAAAGAATTGAAAGCATTATTCTATTGCAGAAGTCAGCAAACTTTTTCTATAAAGAAGCAACTGGTAAATAATTAGGCTTTGGGGGCCATATGGTCTCTGTCTCAACTAAACTCGACAATGTAGCATGAGAGCAGTCAAAGTCAAAATTGAATAAATGGATGTGGCTGTGTTCCAACCAAACTGTAAAAAAATAGGTTGTAGGATGGTGATTTGGCCTGAGGGCCATGTTTGCCCACCTCTAGTGTGCATAAGATGAACTGTATTTTCCTTGCTACAGGGAATCTCCCAAGGTCCTCTCCCTGGTCAACCTTTTCAGCTCTTGTACTGGCTCAAACTCCCCAAATCTTGAGAGGCAGTCCCCCTCATCTCCAAGCAGAGTGATGTGGCCCATGTCTGCTCCCACAGCAATGAATTCACACATCTTCCCATTTTGATATAATAATATGTTGTAAGGTCAGTCTTCTCCTTCAGACTGTAAAATCTTTTATGGTACAGACTGTGTCACACTTATATCTGTACCCATTAGATGTAGCATAGTATCTGTCACATTTGGTTTGGTTCTCCAAATTTATTGCATGAAGAAGGAAAAGAAGAAAGGAAGGAAGGAGGGCAGGAAAGAATGAAGAAAGAATTCTCTCTGGTTGAACATTTTATGTAAAGTTTCATTGCCTCCAAAGGGGGTCAGGGGTAAGTGTTGGTGATAAAGATGAGTGAGGGCAGTAAAGAGAAGTGGTAGATGGAAGATTTAGGGAGGAAGTAGAGCTAAAGAAGTAGGTAGTTATCTGAATTCTACAAAGTTCATTGGCTGCCATTGAGTCTGCATTATGTCTGAATTACTTGGTATTATCCCCAAATAAACCAGCATCATAAAAATATATGCTTTAAGCAGTTAAATAAAAGGTTACTGTGGCAAAAAGCAATTCAGCAATGCACTTGCAGTACCTCTGGGGCTCTAGAATTTATGACAAGCAAATGAACCAGAAGTAAATGAATCAGAAACCATAATAAGGAACAACGGCAAGCTACAATTTAGTTCATAATATACCTCAATTATAAAGTACATCTAGAAACTTTATGAATTAATTTCTTTTTTCCCTCTTTCTTATGAATTGTCTCCAGGTTTCCCCTGTGGTATAAATAATCATATAATGGTATTTTCAGTGTAATTTCATTTCATCCCAGGCAAGACCTAGAGTAGAAACTTCTCCAGCCTAAAAAAATAAAAATTAAAAAGCACAAAGTTTCATGAAGTAGTCTTAAGTGTATTTCTCTGAGTCATGTTTTTCTGACTGCTAGGGCTTAATGCCTATATTTTAATGATGGGTAGTATATAATGAAATATAAAAAATAAAATACAGAGAATGCCACAAGTTAAAATAATATTCCTCTATTCATGCCATAATTTGTAAGCTACAAATGATTTACTTCTATATACATCATTTTTACTTGTCCTTAAGATCTGAATATTATAGGAATCTAGACTATAGATACTAAGGCTTTCAGTCTTTTGATTTTTCGATATTGCCTTATATGCCTGTTTAGAGGCATTGAAATGACAGGCAAATCCAAAACTTGGTATTTCCCACCCAAATACCAGTTTCCTTCAGCATGCAATGCTGTCATGGCTTGGTAAAAATAAGTTTATTTTTTTTTTTTTTACTGACTTGTTTAGCTTATATTAAATGTTCTATGCATAGCACTATGACTTAATAACAAATAAGTTGTAATAGGTACAAAGATTTGCCTGATAACAAGTTGTTTTTGAAATTTATTTCCCAGGCTAGAGTTGCCAAACTTTTTCGGTCCTTCCAAAGTAGTCAAGGCATTACCATCTAGAAGGTAAAATCAATAAGTTAGAAGAGGCCAATTATTCAAATAAAGGCGACAGTATAAAAATGAAATAAAATATGCATGCTATGCCCATTCTTGGGCAAGAGTTACAATGGGTTGAGCTATGGCTGTTCAGTTAGGTCCATAAGGATAAGGCTTTTTCCCTTTGCAGTGTTTATGGCCCCTCTTAAGGGAATAGTCATTCCTGATGTCCATTACCAAAGAAGAAAGAAGTTCTCAGGTGAAAAAAATGAAGACTGTGAACATAGGTCTTAGGTAGGGCAGAGAGAGCACTACCTTTGTCTCTCTGAGTCTTGTTCTCTTTGTTCTAAACAGAGTTTAAATATCTAGCTCTGTGTTCTCAGGAGACTGGGAGGATGTGATGGTACATGTACATACTCTGTGGACATGGACCCAGAAAGAGGATGAGTTAGTTACTGTGAGCCCCAGAAAGCAACTGATATTTGTTATGCCAAAATATCTACAATCATGTTTCTCTAGAATTTTTTTTTTTAATTTTTCCTTTTTTTATAGCTGAAACAGAATAAGTCTTACCTAAATGTTTAAGCCTTGCATCAGCTATCCCAGTAGATTCACAAGGTCAGGTCTGGAGCTTCTGCTAGGTACTTGAAGAAGTGGCAGGGTTCTCTGAGACCAGAGTAGAAGCACCAGAAGGAAATAAGGAGAGCTTTTCTAAGGGTAAATGGGTCTTATGATACAGTTCAGTGTATCCTAAGCCTGTACCGAATAGAACTTCATAGTTCATTGGCCACCGTCCACGTAAAGACTCTTTTTCAGGTTCATTATAAATAGAGCCATGGCTGTTTAGGCCAGATAGGGACCTTCCAAAATCATACAGACCATTCTCCAGGGTCTAGATAGGATTGAAGCAAATGCAGTGTCAAACCTACACAGCTGTGAAACAACATATTGGCTTATAACACTGCTTTAAATCATTTCAACTTATGGTAATAATTCTCTGATAACATTAAGCATGTAATTTGAAAACACAAAAGATAATAGTTTATATTTTTAATGAGCTTAGTTTCTCAGCTTTTAACAAGATTAGTTTTTCCTTCTTAGCCTCACTTGATTCTTCTATTTATTGCTACTCACAACATACCAGAGGACAATATTTTTTAAAATCCTAAATGTATACTATGGTGATGGAAGTAAACAAATATGAAAAATTTTCCCTAGTTGTCCTAACTCAGTTAACCTAGGACATTGTCATCACTACCAAAAGGCGAATATATTTTTGGCTTTTACTCATGCTTAACTACACCTTGTCATACCCACAATAAAACTTTTCTTCTCATGTTTCTCAAAAATTGGGGAAAAAAATTGGGAGACTAGTTAAATTATTAATCACAAGGTAAAGTACACGTTAAGCTCAGCTTTTGCTAAAACGTTTTTTTCCTGCTGTCAGTTATGCCCCTAGGATACACTGGATTTATGCAGAGGCAACATTCCAGGGCATTTGGGTAATAAATCTTGCACAAGTTCTCTGAGGAAGCATATTTCACTGGCCAAGGGAAACGCTCCTTTTATTTAACCAGCAACATAAAGGAAGCAAATGTTTTCAGCATCAGCATTTCCCTTGGCCTAATATATGTTTTAATGTTCTATAAGCTTAAATGATTTTAATGGTCTTATGTTCAGGAAACAAACACATAAACAAGATGCAGAAGAATTTTTCCTTCAATGTTTTCCTTTCTGATGCCTATTTGGGGAGGGAAAAAGAATCCAATTTCTATGTTTTGAAGAAAATATTCAAATCCTTGAAGTTATCCCTGGAGCTTATCAAGGGATATGTATTATTAATTATTAGAATGTAATAGCTAGCATTTATTTAACGTTTACTATATGACACAATTTTTTTAAAAATGTTTTGGTTGTTTAAAAATGTTTTGAATCCTCATAATGAAAGCTCTGGGATCTAGATGCTTTTATCGTTTTAATCTTCATTTTATAGTTGAAGACATAGAGATACAAAGGGATGACATAACTTATTCAAGGAGTGCCTGGTAGCTCAGTCGGTTGAGGACTGACTGTTGATTTTGGCTAAGGTGGTGATCTCAGGGTCATGAGATTGAGACACCCCTCCTCCCCCATTGCCCCAGTTCTGTGCTCTGTGGGGCATCTGTCTGAGATGCTCTCTCCTTCTGCCCCTCCCCCTGCACTCTCTCTCTCTCTCTCTCTCTCCAAAATAAATAAATAAATCTCAAAAAAATAACCTACTCAAGGAACCACATCATTAAGCAGTGGACAAAGTGTTCAACTTGGGCTTGTTATAGAACCTGTGCTCTTCACCACCAGGCTACACCCTACTGTCTATATGTGCCGCCTGGCAGGTACCTGACATGCAATATTGCTAATATCTGCCACCATGGTAAAGTAGGTATTTTTGCCTTCCATTTTCTAGATGAGACACAAAAGGCTCACCACACCCGAAGAACTTGCCATGGGTCACATGGCTCATAAGCAGTAGCTCTGGGATATGAACTCTGATCTTATGATGTTATAAGCTTCATTCTTTCCAAGACCACACATTTTTGCTCCAAGATGAATTGCAACAAAGATGTTTAAAGTTTTCACTGTGCACTCTAAGATCTACTTTGGAAGAATAACCTAAGAGCTAATTCTAGAGCTTTCAAATAATCTTTCCAAGAGACTTTACATATTTACAAAAGAAATCAGGTTAAACTCGGGACTAGATTCCCAGGGTGCTAGTAAACTCAGAGGCAAGCTGTGAGTTGGGGATCAGGCTGGACTGGTTTTCTAAGAAGGTCCCCTGGGAATTTAAAGTGGGTGGTGAAGTATTAGGAAAAAAGGAAAAGATGAGGCAGCACAAAACAGTACTTGTGAATGGTATCTAGAATCAGGATTTGGGGTTTCTGGAAGCCCTCATAATGCTTTTATGAAATCAGCTGAAAATGGGTCAAAAGGCATAGATACAAATAGATAAAACTTTTCCAAGTAGATTTAATTTTGGGGGCCAAGCTTTAAGAAGGTGAATTCTAAAGACTACTAATATATCCCAATATTTTCATTTACAGCTGTCATTCAAATTGTTGCGTGCTCTGCAGCAACACGATCAGGGTCCCGAGGGTAAGGGGATGAGGAAAATAAAAGAAAAGTAAAGAGATGGGGACAGGAGGGACACAGTGGATGATGTCCAAGCAGTGTCAACTTTATTCAGGGTTCTTACGGTATTATATAGCACAAGCAGAACAAAAATAAAAGAATACCCACATGCGTGACAGACCCTACTGACACAGGAGGGTCCTAGTTAATAGATAAACATGCTATTCTAGGTGCATACACTTTCAAAAGGACAATGGATATGATTAACAGACCAGTAAGAATAGCACAGACCCGTATTTAACTTTACCACTAGGCTAGAACACATTATATCAATTGTATTATGTGGGTGATCATGTAAAAGCGAGCTCCGGAAACCATTGCTCAAGCCCTTTCTCAAGCGTCAACCAATTATTTACCCTTTGGGCTCCCGAGCCTTAGGAGTAAATGAGGGACACAAGTCCGAGCTTGGTTTGGTTTAGTAACTCTAGCTAGTCCGTGGCCATCCACATCAAAAGTGTGACTTCAAAATAAAGAAATAGGGGACGCCTAAGTGGCTCAGCAGTTGAGTGTTGCCTTTGGTCCAGGGCAGGATCCCAGAGTCCTGGGATCAAGTCCCACATCAGGCTCCCTGCGTGAAGCCTGCTTCTCTCTCTGCCTATGTCTCTTCCTCTCTCTCTCTTTCTCTCTCTCTCTGTGTGTGTGTGTGTTTCTCATGAATAAATAAATAAAATCTTTTTTTAAAAAAAGAACAAAATCAAGAAATACCCGGGGATGCCTGGGTGGCTCAGTGGTTGAACGTCTGCCTTCAGCTCAGGGTGTGATCCTGGAGTCCAGGATCAAGTCCCATGTCAAGCTCCCTGCAGGAAGCCTGCTTCTCCCTTTGCTTGTGCCTCTCATGCATAAATAAAAAATTTTTAAAAATACCTGGACTAATCTTTTTTTTTTTTTTTCTAGAACATCCAAAAAAGAACCTTTAAACTACCTTAGGGAACACAGTGACTATACTAGTGAAAGCCAAGGGTTGTTTAAAAAACAAATGGTTACTCTATTTAGGTGTTCATCATTTATTTAGTTATTTTAAAAGTGTCCATCTCACACATATGAGAGATTAAAAAGATAGTTATTTAAAAGACCTAGTAGGAATGCTAAGTACAGCAGGACAAAACCAGAATTAGTTAACTGGTATGACGCAAAGTAGCTGAAACCTCCTGTCCCGGCAGGAACCACAGCTTGTGATAACGTCACCCTGCGGATGGCAGAGAGGGAGCGGGCTGCAGTCCACCTGGCAGGATGGTAACAAGCCTCAGCAGCAACCTTTGTATTTACAACAGTGGCTCACTCCTGGTTCTGAAGCATGTCAATGTGCAGGTTCTCCAATGTGCAGGATGGGGACAGACTTAGGCAATTGGTGGAGTAGGTGAGCTGCATTTCTCTATCCTATTCTTTTTTTCATATTTCCTCCTCTCTCTCTAGGCAAGTCCTCCTGGACTTGTCCTTTTCCTTACAGAGTGAACTGTCCAATAGTCCCTTCATTCTGAGCCCACGGGGATTTAAGGGTCATTCACCCCTGGAACATGTTTAAAAGCAGGATTGGAGGTGAAGGAGGGCTGATGAGGCGTGGAGAGGTCCTCACACGGGTTCTGTTGCACTGCTTTTTGTATCGCTTGTCATAATCCATGAGAGCATATGTATCGTTTTGTGAAGCTTTTACTTTAATTATAGTGTGCGCGCGTGCGCGTGTGCGCGTGTGTGTGTGTGTGCGTGCACGGCATGCACACGGGTGCTAAGAGGTAATGAGAACTACATTTCAAACCATAAGTCATGGTAAAGAACATTTGCACTCCAGGGCAGCTGGGTGGCTCAGTGGTTGAGCATCTGTCTTTGGCTGAGGTCATGATCTCGGGGTCCTGGGGTAAAGTCCCCAATAGAGCTCCCCACAGGGAACCTGCTTCTCCCTCTGCCAATGTCTCTGCCTCTCTCATGAATAAATAAATAAAATCTTAAAAAAAAAAGTTGCACGCCAGTGGCAGTGTGGTTAATAACCCAGTTTTGTGAACCCACGTGTCATTGTTCAAACCCCCGCTATGCAACTAAGTAGTTTTGTGACTTTGGGCAAGTTATTTAGCCCGCTTGCAACTGAATTTCCTAATGGTAGATAGGTATAAGGGCCTTTCTCCCAGGGCTGTTGTTGCCATAAAATAAGTTAACAAAAGCAAAGCACTGGAAAAAGGCCTGACATAAAAAAAAAAAAAAAAAAAAAAGTGCTCAATCAGGGATATTGGCTCTTCTGATTGTTACTATTCCAGTCATTACTGTCACTTGGGTAGGCTGGTGGCCTTAGTGCCACTATCCTCTTTGGACAGACCTCCTGAGAGCCGAATCACTCCTGCTGTCCACAAAGTGACTGGGTTCCCCAGGGCCAGTCGGGAGGATGGCTGGGCAATAGCTGATGGATGTCTGATTGCACCTGCTTGCTTTCCTAAGCCAGTTACCTTTAGATTGACTCATCTGTGGAATGAGGACAGGTATCTGCTCACCCACACATACATTTGCATTGTGCAGTGCATTCATAGAGTCCTCCTAGAGCTGTTCCACATGCTGATGATCCAGCAGTGAGCAGAATGGCTGAGGTTCCTGTGTTCACAAATTTTTCAGTGGGAGAAAGACAATAAACAAGTCTGTGTTTAATATGATAGATGGTGGTAAGTGTTATAAAACAATGAAGCAGGGTAAAGAGAGTAGAGGTTGAAATGGTGGCAGGGGATATTGGGATTATGTTATTTTAGTTGGGATGGGCAGTGAAGGCCTCTCTGGTAAGGTAACATGGGAGCAGAGATCTAACTGAAAGGTAGGGGTAAGGTGTGCAGCTGTCTGGGAGAAAAGCCTACCCTACAGAGGTCACTTAGGCTCTAAGTGGGGGGGTTATTCAGTGTATTCTAGGAACATTAAAGAGGCTGGTATGGATAAAGTGCAGAGAGTATGAGACAGAATAATGGAGATGAAGTCAGAAGGATCAGAAGAAGCTAAGTTATGAAGAGCCTTAGAGGTCATGATAAGGACTTCGGATTTTATTCTGAGTGAGATGAAAAGTCATTGGTGCATTTTGATTGGAGAAATGACTATCTTATTTAATTTTTTAGTTAATTCTTTTTTTTAAAGATTTATTTATTTATTCATGAGAGACAGAGAGAGAGAGAGAGGCAAAGACATAGGGAGAGGGAGAAGCAGGGTTTTCACAGGGAGCCTGATGGGGGACTGGATCCCAGATCCCAGGATCATGACCTGAGCTGAAGGTAGCTGCCCGACTGCTGAGCCACCCAGGCGTCCCAAGAAAGCTCACTCTAGCCATGGTGAGGAGAGCATAATGGAGTACGGGTAGAAACAGGTAGGGGGCAAAAATCCAGGGGATGACAGTGACGAGAAATATGGCGTAGTTCTCAAAGTAGTGAGAAGTTCTGGGGTCCCGAACATCCACTGAGGAAGGAGCCAATGCGATTTGCTGATGGATTGCATCTGGATTGTGAGCACAAGAGAGAGGTCAGTTAGCCTTCTATTCTTTTATTATTTTTTTTTAAAGATTCTATTTATTTGAGAGAGTAAGTGAGAAAGAGAGAGAGCATAAGCCAGGGAAGAGGCAGAGACAAAAGGAGAAGCAGACTCCTGGCTGAGCAGGGAGCCCGATGCGGGGCTCTATCCCAGGACCCCAGGATCATGACCTGAGCTTAAGGCTTAATTGATTGAGTCACCCACGTGCTCTCTCTCCGTTCTTAAGTGTTGCAAACTTAAATGTTCCACCAGCCAGGCTTCTTGGTTGCAAATAACAGAAGCCCAAATCAAACCTGCTTTTTTTTTTTCTTTTTTTTTTTTAAACAGTGAAACTAAATGGAAAAACACAGAGGTAATGCTACCCCCAGTCCACTCTTTCTCAGTCTGTCCCATATACTCTCTCTGCAGGCAAGCTTCTTTCCCTCAGAATGATGTCTTCATGCAGTGGGGACATGGCTGTGGACATTGATGAGCTGAGGTTCTTATCCACTTGTACTTGGAGAGGAAAAAAGCCACTTGGTCCTATGTGGGTATGGGTCACTTGTCAAAAGCATCCTTGAAATAAAGTCTTTCTGTTACCACAAAAGTATTGACCCAAACATCCAGGTGAGTTTCTGCCCACCAAGCTCAATTAAGAGCTATCTGAAGTACCCCAAGGATAGGTCACCTCTCCCCTGTCCCACTTCAGTCCCCAAATAAGAACATAGACCAATTCAGAAGCTACAGACCTTCTGCCTGACAAAGTAAATTTGGGAGGAATTTCAGTTATCTGTATAGACCAAACATTAAAAAAAAAAAGAAAAAAAAAAAAAAAGTCAGCAGTAGGCACCAGCACGGGGGAGGACGTGGATGGCTGGGAATGAGTAAGGCCTGGAAATTTACAGCAAACCCATCAAGACTGGTAGGGCCTTTTTCTGGTTTTCAAAATCCTTTCACAGTTTAGTTGATCCCCATAATAGTTCCTGAAAATGAGTAAGGCAGGAAAGGAACCTCCACCTTCTCTTCATGCTTCTTCTCTCTCCTCCTCTCCCTCAACCATTTAGGGTGAAGGAGATTCAGAGTTTAAGTCATCAGTCATGGCCAAAACTATTAGGTGGCAGCTTCAGGTATGGATTCTTCAATCTTCTCTCTGCTGTTCCCAACTGCATAGAAAACCATATTCGATCAATCACCAGTATGTTCCCTAAAAGAAAATGCTGATGATTCTGTGGCTTTTCTAAAGAGACTTACCAGATAGTGTAGGTGCTGTGTGACAATAAAACAGAAGAAACCCAAAACACCAAGCAAAGAAAAATAAATCAGACAACTCTCAGGCTGAAAAATGCAAATTGCTGCACAGAAGTATTATGGGAGACCTTTATAAAATATTTTGGACAAAAACATCAACACCATATCTGATGAGAAAGCAGCCTACCCAAGGAGTGAAAGACTCTGTAAAACAAACAAACAAACAACAAACAAACAAGAAACAAACCAACCCAGAACAAACACGAATAAGAATGTAGGGGAAGGGTTTTTGGTCATTCTCTGATTTGAGTAGCCTCCCTACCACCCATTTAGAGCTTGGTGAACATGGCATCTCCTTCAGAAGTCAAGGGCAGCGATCTGACCTCATGAGATAAGTTAGTCATGCAAACCAAATTTTTCATGATGGGAGGTCATGAAAATTCTTCTTAGTTCGGCTCCTGGCACTGTCTGAACTGACAACAATGACAGACACAGCTTTCTAGGCTTTGTCTTTCTGATGTCTAGAGACAATATATGTATTTTTAATATACCACCCACAATTAATCTCCCTTTACAAATGGCTATACAGTCCTTAGATTTTTATAACGAAGTCTTGATACTTGTTGATGTGAATGATTTTTCTCAAGCCACTGTATTACATATCAGTTCAGCATTTATTTCCTTATTCACTCACGCATTCACTCCCACTTTCTCACCTTCCATAATTTCTCTAAACATGTCATGAGTGCCAGTACTGTACAAGGCTCCAAGCTAGATAGGACAGGGTTTGGTGAATGGGGTATGAATATCCTGAATGGGTGAATTCTGCAGTCAAGGCTATTGATATGGTAAATCATCAGAATCAAGCCTTTGCCTTGAGCTTGAGCTGTAAACAAAACAGAGACTATTTTGTTAAGGAAGTCAGCCACTCAGCCCACCCCTGGAGTCTTGCTTTTTTTAGTAGTTCTCATTTCCTCTCCAATAATGAGGACAATTAGCTCGGGGTAGAGATTTATCCAGGGCAAGCAATTCTAAATAGACTTTGGTCTGTATGTGCTTTCATTGGATGCTGACAAAATCTGCCATTCAGAGGTAGGTGGCTTCTGATGAAGGGTTTAGAATTTCAAATTTATTTCTTTGATTGAGGTGATAATTGTTCTTGAGGATTCACTTTGGAAAAGCAAATAATGACTTCACTGGTATTTTGTACTTCCCAAGACTTTGAGACTAATTTCCTAATCTCATTGCCTATCCATATAAGTCAAAAACAGTATCTATGATTTGGAAGCTCTTTAAAAAAAGAAGGGGCATTGGGAGGTAGGAAGTGTTTTGAACTTAGACGTTATGACTGAAGAAGTAGGGAAGGAAACTTAAATGATGATTTTCTATGGCTTCCTTTTAATTAGTGCCCACAACCTGATTTACTGAGTCTTCAATAAGAGTGATATTGTTATTCTGACATCTATGTCGACTTTGAAGAAGCCACATAATTTTTTGGCTTGTTTGAATTAGCTCTGAGCCACCAAAAAACATTATGATTTATTCATCCCACAGTGGAGCTGGCAAATGAGCAGGAGTTCAGATGGCATCTTTTATAATTATTCTATCTACCTACATCCAAACAACTTAGATCTTATCTAGATAATTTCTGGAGGTTTAAAACAAATCCACAAACTTCATATTTAAGATCAAAGATTCTTTCCTTTGTCTTAAAAAGAAGTAAATCGCCTTGAAATGCTCTCATTAGTTTAACCCAGAAAGGATACACATTGCCAACCACTTCATTAAAATAATGTTTGTCGTTAGGATTATTGCTCACTTCACATTTGGAGCATGAACAGGAGCTGTGAAATAACACAACACCATTGACTTTTTTTTTTTTTTTTATTGTGGTGCTAGTTTAATGTTATGACTCTGTGGCCCCATTTGCCCATGCTATAATCATACCAGGGGCAGGCTAGAATTTGTCTTTCTGATGTATTGGCTCCCTGGTGTATTTAAGCAACCTATCAGTCGTAGCCTTATTAGATGCTCACAGGGCTTTTACACTCACTCAGCTCCACTTAAAACTTCTCTGCCAATGCTCCTCTTTCTCCAATAAGAACTCATTTTGGCCTGTATTATTATTATTTTTTTAGAGTGTGTTTTTTTAAAGGGGGCGTGGGGTTGTGGAGGGACAGAGGGAGAGGGAGAAAGAGAATCGCAAGCAGGCTCTACGCCCAGCTCAGAGCCCGAATCAGAAGCTACAACTTTGAGACAATGACCTGAGCTGAAATCAAGAGTCGGATGCTCAATCAACTGAGCCATCCAGGTACACCTGTTTTTTATCTTTAACAACCTGAGTGAGGTCTGAGCTACCTGGGCAGTGGGCCCTCCTCTAACAGGATGATTGACATCTGAGAGGCTGGCGAATACATTTCTCTTTATAAGTGGACACACCAACATGTAAGGATTGCTTTGAAAGACATTGGGAAAAATCCTCTTTTTCTCAAAACTATAGGCTTTCAAATACTCTTCAAGATTCATACCAAAGTCACAGTATCTGAACCCCATGTGGAATATCTGTCAGCAGTTGGCAACAACATATATTCTGATGCCAGACTTAGCTGTATTCCCCTTGGTAATTCTCTAAATTCTCTAAATGTGTCAGTCTTCCAAGGTTACATGGCACTATATTTCTGAGAAGCAATGAGGGACATGTGTTGAAGATTCCTTTGGATCTGGTGTGTAAATCTTTTCTTTTGTGTCACATAATGTGACAAATCCCCAAAAGACTTTTTTTTTTTTTTTAAGATTTTATTTATTCATGAGAGACACAGAGAGAGAGGCAGAGACACAGGCAGAAGGAGAAGCAGGCTCTATGCAGAAAGGCCGATGTGAGACTTGATCTTAGGATGCCCGGAGTCAAAGGCAAACACTTAACCACTGAGCCACCTAGGCATCCCCTCAAAAGACTTTAAAACAGAGATGTAACTAAAAGAAATATTTATTTGAGGGATATGGCTATAATGAGTACTTTAGGTAGATTCATGTGTGACATGTATAATGTTTTCCTGGGGAAAATATTTAACATAATTTTTTCTTGTATTCAGGAAATCAGATGAAGCAACTGGGGATGCAGTGAAGCCTGAGTTAAAACTTAGTTAAAAAAAAAAAAAAGATGGAGAGAGATAGAAATATGATCATGTGTGAATATCCAAATAAATTTGCTGATAACAAATTTAGCTTCCCAGTAAAAAAATTAGGGTTTTTTGTCTTTGCTCTCTCACTCTTTTCTGAAATATTGGAGCTATCTTTCAATGTCTATTTTTGAAAGATTTTCTTCTGATGGTCTATTTTGAAAAATGTCAAACCTACAGAAAATTTGCAAGAATAGTACAATCAACACCCATATGTCATTTACTCTGATTCACTAATTGTTAGCATTTTGTCACATTCAATTTCTCTTTCACTCTCTGATTATTTGATGATCTATTTTAATGTCAGTTGCAGATAATCATGAACTTTCAGTTCATGAAATACAGATTTCAACAAGTATTCTCTAAGAACAGGGACTTCTTATAAAACTACACAACAATTATCAACTTGGTAAATTTAGCCTTGATTTTATATTATTACATAGCCTATAGCCCATATTAACCTTTCTACATTCATCTCAATAACATCCCTTACCCATTTTTTAAATCCAAGATTCAATTAAGGATCATATATCTCACTTAGTTGTCATGTTCAATATACCATTTAGGGCAAGAAGAAAACCATACCCTTTGAAACACTTCTATCCAATAAGACTTTTTTTTTTTTTTAACCTACGAAGGTACCACCTTTTTTCCAAATCAAGAATGGTTGCTGGGTTTGCTTGCTCTCCACATGCACAAGGGCCTGATTCTATGCTGTTTACTCTGTCTAGACTTTTCTGATAGCTCTCTATCAACTTAATTGATGCCAACATTTTTTAAAAGTTCATATTTTAAATTTTATGCTCATGGGACTATTCTTTCTCCTGAGATAAAAAGGTAACACATAAATCTAGGCCAGTGGCAAATCTGTTATGTAGAGGACCACATAGTAAATATTTTAGGCTTTATGGACTTAAAATGGTCTCTATTTCAACTATTCAGTGCTGATGCTATACCTTGAAAGTATCACAGATGATATGTAAACAAATAGACATGGTTGTTTTTCAATAAAACCTTATTTACAAAAACTGACGCTGGCCAGAATTTGTTCCTTGGAGAATATTTTGCTGACCTTTTACCTAGGCTAACATGATAATTGATGATGATAGTTAAGGAAATAGTATTCTTGGGTAGCTTAATTTTTATATTAGCTTCAGCAGTCTGGAGACAGTCCTTCTATAGGTGAAAAAAATTTCTTCTGGTCCTTGGAGAATATGAAGCCTGATTTAAAGAGACCCACAAATACTATTTTAAGAAATTATTAAGTCTTACTCTCTGAGAATATTTTTTACCTGTGGATCATCCATGCAAAAAAGAAACTCAGTTTTTACAATGACAGAGTATTCAAAGATTTTCATGCAAATAAAAGAACAAACAAAATTAGAAAATTCTACTGGAAACTTCAGACCCACTTTTTTAGGCTTTTATTTAAATTCCAGCCAGTTAATATCCAGTGTAATATTAGTTTCAAATATGCAATAAAGTGATTCAGCACTTCCATACATCACTTGGTGCTCATCACGGCAAGTGCCCTCCATAAGTCCCATCACCTATTTCACCCATCTTCCACCCCGCCCCCCGGTAACCATTTAGAGTTTGTTCTTTAGAGTTAAGAATCCTCAGACCCATATTTCATAACTATTTTAACCTCCTGGTATGACTTTTAGGGATTGTAACCAGTTATTGGGAACTAAGCTTTCTTGAGGAAAGAAGGGTGGTTAGTGAAACTTCCATGACCTCAAAATATAACCTTATGCTCTATCTACACTGGGTGGCCTGCCCGGCTGCTCCACTTGTTCAAATACACATTGGCATAAACTATGCAAATCCTGGACTGCCAGGTGATCAGTCCTAGAGCCTTCTGGTGCTTTCAGAAGCTGCATGCCAATTTACTTCCCTCATCCTTCTTTTCCAACTTCTTGAGTTTGGTTGTATATATTATTAAATAGAAAAACAACATGAAATCATTCTTTACAATCATTTTTTAAGGGACATCTGGGTGGTTCAGTGGTTGAGCGTCTGCCTTTGGCTCAGGGCATGATCCCAGAGTCCTAGGATCGAGTCCCACATCAGGCTCCCTGTATGGAGCCTGCTTCTCCCTCTGCCTATATTTCTGCCTCTCTCTCTGAGTCTCTCATGAATATAAATAAAATCTTAAAAAATAAATAAATAGATAAAATCATTTTTTAAAAGTGAAATTTAAGGAATGCCTGGGTGGCTCATTTGTTAAGCATCTGACTTTTGATTGCAGATCAGGTCTTGATCTCAGAGTTGTCAGTTCAAGCCCCATGTTGGATTCCACACTGGCCATGGAACCTACTTAAAAAAAAGAAAGTGAAACTTAACATTTCTATAGAAAAACATGCACAATCCTAAGTTTACTACATCAGTGAATTTTTATTAAATAAATACAGTAAATCAATAAATAAAGCATACCAGACTGCTACCAGCCTCTCTCATCATCTGTCCCAGTAATTGTTTCCCCACAAAGGAAACCACTACTGTTCACTTTTATTCCATGCATTAGTTTTGCCTGCTTTGGAATGTTATAATCAGAATTATATACTGTGTACTTTTTGGTGTCTTCTTTTGTTTGATGTTATGTTGGTAAGATTTAAACATTGCTTGTATGGCAGTAATTTATTCATTGTCATTGCTATAGAATATTCCATTATATGAATATTTCACACTTTATCTATTTTGCTGTTGATAGAAGTGGAATTGTTTCTAGATGTTGGCCAATACAACTAATGCTGCTAGGAACCTGCTTACTCACATCTCTTTGGTCTTTTGGATCTCATAGTACAAGGGGTAGAGTTGCTGAGTCATAGGTTATTCATAAATTCAGCATTCATAGGTAGTGATAGTTTCCCAGAGTAATTACACCAATATTCATCCCTACCAGCTGTGTGAGAAAATTTTAGCAACTCTTTTGAAATTGTTTATTTTTTCTTATTTATCTATAAGAGTTCTTTTATACTTCAGATACAAAGCCTTTTTAGGATATGCATATTACAAATACCTTCTGCCATTCTATAACTTGCCATTTCATTCTCTTAATTATGTTTTTTGATGAACAGATGAACTTGACTTTAATAGCATTGCATTTATCCATCTTTTTCTTTAGAGTTAGTGCTTGCTATGCTCTAAGAAAACTTTGCTTATCTCAAAATAAAGAAGATATTCTTCTGTCTTTTTTCTAGAAATTTTATTGTTTTACCTTTCATATTTTATTCTTCAAGCCACTGAAAAATGATATTTTTGTGTTATATGAGGTAGAGATCAAGATTCTAATTTTACAATATGGATACCTGGTTGCCCTTTATTGTCAGTGTTCTCCTAAATAACCATACATGGTTCTCTATTCTGTTAAATTTTGTACTTTGTCTATGTGATAAGTAATTTGCTACAGATGCTATCTGAGCCCAGAACTTTTTGTTGTTATTGGAAGGTATTAGATTAAGGATATATATATTATATATAGACATAGTATATGTATAGTACAGATTTCTTGTGTCAGTTTTGATATTTATGTTTTTCAAGAAACTTTATTTAAATTTCAAATGTACTACCATATAATTATAGCATAATCTCATATTTTTAACATACATAAGGTTTGTAATTATATACTACTTTTATTACTAGTATTTATAATTTGTTCCTACTCTCGTTTTTTCCTTAAGCTATTTTACTAGGGTTTACTCATTTTATTATTCTTCTCAAGAACCAACTCTGGATTTAGTTAATTCTTTTTCTGCTATATACTTGTTTCTCTTTCATTTAATTCTATTATTATCTGTATCATTTTCTTCTACTTTCTTCAGATTTAATTTGCCATTCTTTTCGTAACAGCTTAAGATGGACATTTACATAATTTTCAGATTTTCTTCTTTTCTAATATATGCATTTTAAGGATATAAATTTTCCTCTAAGAATAGCTTTAGCTGCATCATACAAATGATGTTATACCACGTTTTGTATTATTATTCAGTTGTATTACCTAATATCCACTCTTGCCCCTCAAAATTAGGCAAATACCTTGAGGAAGAATATGATGTAGGATATCATCATATGTATCATATCAAGTTCATTTCTTTGAGGTTATCTTTTCTTGGGGATCATGACCTCTCAAGTACTTAATACTTTTTTAACCCCTGATCTTATGGCTGCCAAAACCTTCATGGTGCCAAAAACACCAGTTTCTGCTCAGTCTGATTGTTGCTCTATTCATGAACCAGGAAATAGCTAGACAGGGAAAATGGTGACGAATAGTGGGAGCAACTTCCTTCCTTCTTTCCAGATCTTTTACCTTAACCTCTTGACTGCCTTCATTGCTGTTCCATTTTTCTTCAAACAGCTCTTTCTTAAAAGTTTTATTCAGTCTTTATAGATCTCCTCAGCAGGAAAGCTGCCCTGAATCAGATATTCTGTCAAAGCAGAACCAGAAATTGCCTCAGCAAATAACTTTGGAGCTGGGGAAGACCTTAGAGATTAAGGCTTCATGGCTGATCAAATTTCATTACCTAGGTTTCATTACCTAGTGACAGAGGCAGCACTAGAATGTGTAATTTTTTATTCCTTATAAAGTACAAAGAGCATAGGGATGTGGCTCTGGGTTCACAGATATGCACACATGGCAGCTGGGACTTCTCATTCTTCTCTACAGTCTCAGATTTAGGAACAAGGATTTTCTAATCCTGTAAGATCTCCCAAATGTCCCAACTATGTGAATTATAGTTTTGAATACAAGAAAAAGTAGACTGTGCTCCTAAGCCCCTAAACCATCTGTTGACAGTTGATATTGTATGAAATGTGGTTCCTGCATTTACACGTATTAGGACTAAGACCATGGGTATAAGAATGAAAAGCACAAGTTTTTCCTCAAACCCTCAGGGGAAAAGAAAGAGACAAACAAACAATAAGAAAATGGTTTTTATGTGGGAGCACCTGAGTGGCTTAGTCAGTTAAGCGTCTGACTTCGACTCAAGTCATGATCTTGGGATCCTGGGATTAAGCTGCAAGGGGGGCTTCCTGCTCACTGGGGAGTCTGTATCTTCCTCTCCCCCTCGGGGAGGGGGGGGAGCGGTGTGCCATCGCTCTCTCTCTCATAAATAAATAAATAAATAAATAAATAAATAAATAAATAAATAAAATAATTTTCATGTGATTTATACAGTGCAATGGGAACACTGCTGAGGAGCAAAGAATTGCCTGCGGAGTCAGGAAAGCCTTCAAGAATGAATGTTGAAATAACTTTCTAGGCCCACGATGGAGCCGAGCCACTCCTGCCAGAGGTTCCACACCAGTAACTTCGGTGTCTCTGTAGATATCTGCTCTGCTTGACCAGAAACAAAGTAATGCCAGTCATCCAGTCCTCAAATGCCAAGCCACCTCTGGTTCTATACTCACTTCCTGTTCCTTATTCATTTTCTTATGCTCACTTCCTATTCCTTATTCATTTTCTATTTTTCTCTTCCCCATTCCTTATTCTCTTTTTAAAAAAGATTTATTTATTTATTCTTGAGAAACAGAGGGAGAGAGAGAGAGAGAGAGGCAGAGGGAGAAGCAGGCTCCATGCAGGGAGCCTGATGTGGAACTCAATCCCAGGTCTCAAAAAAAAAAAAAAAAAAAAAATCCCAGGTCTCCATGGGCTGAAGGTGGTGCTAAACCACTGAGCCACCCGGGATTTCCTCCTCACCCCCCATTCCTTATTCTTTATTCCATAAAAGCTTCTTACTTCCTACCACATTTTGTGGTTATCTGGACCCTTGGGAATGGAGACTGTCCACTTCTCAAAGTGTTCAAGTTTCTTTTTCACACCTAACTGTCTTTTAAAATCATTTTAACATGTCCTAACATATATACTCACATGTTGTATGTGTACAAAGCTTGCCCACACACACAGATAAACAGATCAACACACAGACTAACAACTATGCATCCAACTTTGTGCACTTTCATGTTCCAAATTACTCTCTTCTGTAGAACTCAGGCTGGCAATCTACTTTTGATCTCTTGGTTTGTCCCCTGCCTCAGTTCTGCATTCACCTCTCAGACCTGCTGCTAGATATTGACAACCTCTTCTAGCTCCCTCCCCAGACATGAGTCACAATTTATTTCCACATAACAGCTCCCTCAAGTCCGCAAAAGCACCAAGAACCACCCAGCGGTGTCCATGTGGTTCTGGAGTTGTCCTGAAAACCCTGGAAGTAAGTTAAGCACATGTTGACCCTGCCGGTGAGTCTCAATCCTGAAATTTTGGTAACTGTGTGAAGCCCTTTCCACTCCCTCCATCTCATCTTTTCCTTTGAATCTTATGAATTTTTTTTTTTTTTTGTATTCCCAGGAAAAAACAATGGGTAGCCAGTGAATAATTCATTCTACCCCATCTGTTATGAATAAACAGTTAAGGCATAGAGGCCTTCTGCCTTCCTCTGCTATGCCCCCTCCCCAGCTCCTTCCACCCTACCACTGGGAGAGCCAGGGGATTTTCCTTCCCTGATGTACAATTACAACAGCAAATGGCACATGAAGTGAACACTGGAAAGCCTTCAGTGTGCTATTTATTATGGCTGCATCACTGGATTTCCATTTCTGTCTGCTATGATGCTTCTTTGGAAATATAATGGAAACTAGAATAAAAATATTAAAAGTATATATAGACATTTTTCTCTTAGGGTGTATTAATGTCATACTTATGACAAGAAATTACTAAGAACTAGGGATGTGGATATGAATAAGAAAAATCACCTGTGTTCAAAGAAACTCGATAAAGACACAGATAATGAAAATAAATATAAGAATTATGGGATTACGGAGAATAGAATAATTAATTTGGGTATTTTGAAGAGAAAATAATAATAATTGTTCAGTATTTGAACTGTGCCTTGGAGGTGGGATAGAAATTACATAAAATTTCATACATGTAATTAACTGGTAAGATGAGATCTGCCTGCCTTTATTTCCTTTAACTTCATAAATATATAGAAGTTTAAGGAGCAAAAACCTTAAGACTGATGTACTCCTGAGAATGGATTGACAAGGAGATTTTAAGGATGAAAGTAAATTCAAGTAAACAGCCAAGGCACCAGGACCCACATTTGTTATGTTTAACAGGTTTGTCTACTGTCCTTCGTGGCAAGATAAGAAATATTGACCTGGGAGATGTATTGCATAGGACTCTGGCCAAGGAGTTAGGTGATATTCTATTCTTGGCTCTACAATAAATATGCTTCCTGACCTTGAGTAAATATCTTAACTACCCTTTGTTTTCAGAATCTCTGTATTCCATTGACATTTGGATTATTTTGTTTTTCATAGATTGCCATCACCATGGTCCTATCTCCCAACATGCTCTCATTTCCCAAGGAGAATAGAAAATACACAAATCATTTTGCTCAAATATGCCTACCAAGTTAAGAGGTTAAAAGTCCAAGTCTTTGTAATGAAAATAGTCCCACTAATCAGGTTAACTAGTGCAATCATAATCGATTCTTAAACTCTATGATGAAATCTGTGGAGAGCCACAGGTTTGAGTGATGAATGTGTATATTCCTTGTTTTAACATACAGTTTCAAAGTGAACAAAATGTTAAGGACAAGGGAAAAAGATGGATACATGTTGACTAGAGCAACAAAGACAGATATATATGAAAACCAAATGGAATATACAGGGGCCAGCTCTAGTTTACAGAAGAACCATATAGAGCAGAGGACGTGTCCTGGAACTAAAATGCCTCATCAGAGTCGTCTCACACTGAGCCAGCCTGTCCTTGAGATACAGGTATCCTTAGAGTACAAGGGTAAACTACAACAGGATATATTGGCTTGGTGCAAATATTTTTATGGCAAATATTCTTTTGGTGGTTTCCTTACCATGCACCTTCATGTATCACTTAGTAGCCCTCAACATGTAGCCACTGCACCTTATTTCCAAGGCTTATCTAGTCAGAGTAATAGGTTAACAGTCTAACAGTGAACCCAGTTTCTTGTGAGTCTAGAGAGCTTTTGGGCTACAAGAATGAAGTTTCCGTGCCTGCATGTAGAGAACCACCCCAGCACCATGTTGAAAAGGCCACTATGCCCTCACTTCATCCACATAGCAGCCTTCTTCACCCTGACCTAGCTCATAACTGGCAAGGCAGAAAACAATCGAAACTTTAGCCATAACCGTATTTAGTATCTATAGCCATATATCCACATCTGTACAGCTCTAGATCTAGGTCTATAACTATCTGCCTTGCTATCTATCACTTTCCCTAAAATACTTGCATTCGAATTGAGGGAAATCTCAGGTGCACATTCAAGACTGCAAGTTTTCTTGGAGAATGCCTTCTGTTCTTTAGAGGTGGCCCACAGTCACCCCCAGTTGTAGGAGTATGAAGAGTAGTGTTGGGGAAGCTGGGAGAGGGATGATGTAATCCAAAAGCAAGGCCTCTGATGTATCATTAAGTATTTCTTTTGTCATATGAAACCCATGAGGTGGAGATAGAGGTGGATTTTCCTGTCCCACTGGAAGCCTTCAGGAATGAGGCAGGGACCAAGAATGTGCCTCAAGGGAACTTGCAAGTAACCACAGTGGTGGGTGGTGTGGTGTATTAGCTGCAGTCATCCACAGCCTGAGGCAAGGAGGCAGAATGAATGATGTCTGTGTGAGAGGTGGAGAGCCTAAGCCCTGGGAAATGGAAAGGACACCTGGCAGCTAGACACACGGCCATATTGATGGAATTCCCAGAACACTGAGGACTCTATTTTTCAGGTGGACACTTTCAAGGTACTAGATGTATGGATTTGCTCCCTTTCTACTCCTTTTGCTCTGCCATAATTTCCTCTGATGGTTGGAGAAATGGACCTGAAAGCAGAACAGGAATTCTTCCCTTGAATATTTTTTTCCCTTAAATTTAAAATTTTTTATATGTTGCTTGATTTAGACTATTTTAAGAAACAGCAAAGGTATTGAATAGAGTTACACCCCACCCCCCCACCCCCAAATAATGTAAATAATGATTACATTATTTGAAAGTAATGTAATCATTGTTGTGTGGATAACAGGACTCTGTGTGCCTTCAAGGCGCAGAGGGCTTTGCAGAGCTCCACTTCACTACTGAAGAACAGCATTCACATACAAAAGCTCTAGCACAGCACCCTACGGAGGATACATGATAACAACTGATCCCCCCCTCCCCTCCACATTTTACAGGGGAAGAGCTAAAGCTTAGGGAAGTTAAATAGCCTGTCTTGGGTCTCACTTTTGAGAAGAGACGACTTCTGTTCTGTTTGATCCCAAACCTCAGGCTTCAAACTACTGTACTCAAAAATTGTTCAATAAACATAGCACAAAGGAAGCATGTTTCCAATGCTGCTATTACAGAAATGTAGGAGTCCTGTAAGGCAGGAACAGCCTGACAGTCTCATCTTCAGCACTTTTCCTTGTTTTCATTTCCATGGGGCCAGCAGGTAAGGACGGAACAGAGGAATGGAATCTATTAGAAAGCTGCCGATAAAACTGTGCCTAGTTTCTATTACTGCTTATGGTTAATGCAAAGAGGATCATTAATTAAAAACAACCCTCTTTATATGGCTGTTTGCCATTTACAAAATGTTTTTGCTGACATTATCTCTTCCTTCATTTGATTATGTTGCAATCCTATGGAATTTATCAGTTCAGCCCTATCTGCATGATTTCAAATATTGAGTAAAATGTTTCAAGAGGGAGGAGATGTGAAAATTAGTCATTCAGCCATGGCCAGATGCTTTGCATCCCAGAGACACAGCATCTGTATGATTGATTGATTTTTTTCTTATTCTGTGTGGATGTTTTGTTATAAACCTCAAACTAACCTTTAAAAAAGGGGAAAAAAAACCTTGAAAATATATTCAATATTTTTTTATCTGGCTGGTTTCCCAGATATTTCAAATATATTTTATTTACTAGCATCAGAAGTTAAAGTAGGCCATTGTGTGGTATGATCTCATTCAATCACTTCTTTTTTTCATCCATACCTACCTGCCTTTTAAAAATTCATTTATCCATCTTCTAAGATTCACACCAATATAAATACACACACACACACACACACACACACACACACCAGCATCAAAATATATAATATAATATTTGGGTTAGGGACATTCCATGTGATTTACTAACAAATACTCCTACAGAAACTGTGAGCTCTGAATTATTAAAACTTAGGTCTCTAATTGACATATTAATTGATTAATCAGAGTAAAATTATTTTACGATTATTCCCTGAAGTATGTATTGATTGTATTTGGTTATCAGAATTGCAAACTTAAGTAGATGGGAATTAGAAAAAGGACATAGAGTCTCCTCCAATTTTCACCCAGATAACTCTTAATCCCTTTATTCCCACCGATTGCAACTTCTCAAAAATTATTGTTTCCTTCATATCTTAGAAGACCATTCATGAAAGTCAAAGTTTCTCATTTGCCATGCACTTGAATTAACTGTTAGAGAAACATGCATATTTGCTAAACTGTTATTTTTTTTGTTATTGCCCTTACTTTGTGGTTAACATAAAGGTTCTGATACCCTACATGTATCTTCCCCCCCTCACGCTTCTAATTCCCAAGAGAATAAGAGCTAAGTGTTACCTTTATATACAACAACTGCTGTCCTTGATACCGACTTTGGCCTAGGTTCTTTAAGCATCTTTTACTCTTCTTTGCTTAGTGTGTATTCTTCTTGTTATAAGAGCATGTAGTTAGAAAATTTCTAACAGATTCCAGTGTCTTATGGACAAACCCTTGTCCCAATTAATTCCTGATATATATAAAGCCCCTAAATTTATACAGCAATTGCAAAGTCCTTGATGAATCATCTTTCCATTTTTGAATGGAGGATCTATTCAGCCTGGATGTTGCCCTTACAGGTGTAGTCATGACCACCATGACAGCCTCCATTAGAGTCACTGGGAGTTGATCACACTGTGCATCCTCTGTAGCTATCCTCAAAGAGCTCCTGGAGACAATTCACCTATCTCAACACAAGAGTGGCATCTGAAGCTCTTGCAGTAAGAGCTTAAGAAACACATCAGAAAGATGTCCAAACTGTTCATTATTTAACCACTTCTATGTACCCTAAGATTTACCTCAAAGTGTGCCAACGGTTGGCCCACATCACATCACCTTTGGAGCTGCAGTGCTCTTCTGGGTTGTAGGTGAGTTCAGCTATTCACTGTATCTGAACTGCAACCTCAGAGCTAGTGTCTTTTCTTCTCAGGTATGATAAAGTTGAATGTTCCACCCCCAAAGATCTCCCACTCTCTTCTTGGGAGGTTGATATGAGGTCTTACTTACCCTCCAGTCTCCACATATCAGGCACTAAAAGGCCCTTGATATTATTACCTAAGACTTTCAGAGAGCAGTAATAGCACAAAGCATATCTCAATTTAAGTTGAAATCTAAACAACCTACTAAAGGCACACACCTAGGAAGCCCTGTACTCAGTATTTCCAAGACCATTGGAAGGGGAGACCTCTTAAATTCAATCCATTCAAGGAGAGATAGAGAAGTTCAATTTAAGCTGCAAGTTTCTATCCTAGAAATCTTTTTGATAATTCACATTTTCTGAAGACCTGGTCAGCTATTCTAGCAAATAAGTAAAAAGGCTTTCTTGAAATATGGAAATTCCTAGTCTGGGAAACAGGAAGCCAAATTTCAATTTCTGTTTGTTTGTTTTTTCTCTCCCAATACTACATAATTACAATTAGTCAAACTACTCACCTTCAAGTGATTATTCAAGACTTTTGCTTCTCTGCAAAGAAATTACATTTTGAATGGAAAAACAAGGTAATATACAACAGAAGGCAAAAATTGTATACCAATGCAGGGATCTTGGAAATAATCCACAAGCTATGTGGAGCTTATGGAGATACTTTGGAAGATGTCAGAAATTTTTTTTAATTGAAAGTTAAGAGCTGTCTTATTGACAAAGATTACAAAGCAAACAACTATTGTGCCAACAACTCAAAAATTCAGAAGTCTGAATTGACATCATGTCATTGCCAGGGGAAGAGAGTTCCTAATTTTAAAGACTTTCACTACAAGGGCTGAGTTTACTAGTTATTTCACCAGCCAATTAAAGAAAACTAGCAATTAGAAAGTGATTATAAAATCAATGTAACAGATTGTAAGATAGGGAACAGAGGGGAAAAATGGAGTGATTTTACATTTACATGATTACTCATAAAGAATTGCTACAATCAGTAGAATGTGAAAAATATTTTTTCTTTTACTTATTGCATAAACTTGGTTTTAAAAAACCTGCCACTTTTATTTTTTATAGATTTTCACATGCTACTATTAAATGAAATCCATCTCTTTTTAATTGTTTCCAGACTTTATCATTTCAGTCTCATTAATTCTATGTTATAGCATCAACAGTTTTTATAATACCAAATATATGCCCAGAAATGAGCACACAAAAGCAAGCCAACAGAAATGCAGCAATTTGGGGGTTTTTGTCTATCTCATCTCTGCTGCAGGTGAATATTTTTTTCTGACTTATTCCCAGGGTACCCCTAATTGTCTTTTCCCAATATAATCTTGGCTTTAACAGTTTCATAGACCAAGGGAAATTATAGGTAGTTGGGTCAGACAACCTGCATTCACATTCTAGCTCTGGTTCTGAGAGTCAGTTTAGATAAATCATGTAATATTCTAGAGGCCCAGCATCCTCATATGTTATGAGTAGATAATAATGTCTTTTAATGGTAGACTGTGAAGGACAGGTGGAAACAGATTGTTTCCCCAGACAAATTTACCTTGTTTTTTTCTTTTTAACTAGTCTCTACTTGGCTTGGTCTCTCTTTCTTTTTAGATAAATACTATTATTTATGAGGGGAAGGGCATACATACTTTTTAATGTAAATAAAAATGCTCTAGCTATTACATTACCCAGAGTTGTCAGCAACCCCTTTCTCAAATTCTTTGTCTCCAGCTCTCTCTATCTCTCTACCCATTTACTCTATTCTTCATTTGGACAAAGAATAAGTATATATTCTTACCTGGATCACCTAATTCTAAATTGCTTATGCATATTCTATATGAGTGCATGGAAATATTTTTCTTAAGGCCTGAACTGCTTTGAAAATAGCTGTTATTCCTTAATGATGTGAGGTCTTTCAACAGTGAGATAATATATGTAAAATATTCAGGAGACCATGTCACAAGATAGAAACTCAGGAGAAACTTATTTAAGGTCCCTTCTCAGTGTTCTCATCTTTACTCTACCACAGTAGTTATTACTCCATAACATATTTTCTGGCTTATACTGCCTCTAATAGATTGTGAGTTCTTTTTAGGGCACAGTCTTTGTATTTAAAGAATCCAGCATGTAGCCTAGCTCATGATAAGTCTTCAAGACAGATTTGTTGAATGAATAGAATAGTTTGCCAATATTTTAATATTTCTTTACTAGTAAAAAATCTAATGATAAATGGAATATAATTTTTACAATAAATAATATTGCTTCTGCCTCTCATGAGATTTTTTAAAAATCTAAGATTTGGAACATTTAGCTGTTTAAATGAAACTGATGAATAAATGGTAAAATTAGGCCTTCATTCTGGGTCTAAAATGATTTGCATATATAAAGTAAAGAAGTGGTCATCTGGCAATGCCCAGCCTTAAAGATAGCTCATTTATTGTCATTTTAGTCAAGTTCAAAGTCCTAAGACCAAAGACTCTCTGGCTTCTTCTGCAGAGGTCCCTGCTCATAAAAGAGAACATGTATTTGAGCCATTCTCTGTGACACCAGGGAGTGAAGACAGGACTGGGGAGTTGGTAGTTACCAAGTGAACTAGTCCAGAGAACTCGGGTAGAAAATTAGGTTAGAGAATCCCTAGTGACCTAAAGTAAAGTAGGCAGAGTTAGGAGACCTAACCCTTTGGCAGGGAAGCAGAGCCTCTGCTCTGCTTTCTCATCCAGGTGCATGACCTTCAACAGGTAGAATTTCTGTCTAGGAAATCACACTTGGACAGAATGCATCAAATCTTATGACATTGGAACTGATCGTTAGCTAGTAATAGTGCCTGCTGCCAAATAAATTAACAAACAGGTTGATTTGGTGCTCCCTTCCGTGCTTACAATGCCCTGTAATGTATTAAGATTCATTTAAATAAAACTTATTTTAGATAAGTTGAAGTACTGTACAAAGAGGCTATTTCTGTAGAAACTGGCAGACGGCCAATTGTGCTATGCTTTACAGATTTGTTTCCTTGCCTACAATTCATTTTGTTCAATGACAATTCTTGATGAACCAGCTTGATAACCACTTCCTGACTGTGGGGGAAACACTCTCTGTAATGAAAACAACATTTTCTTTCCTTCTGACTTTATTTATTGCAAATACAGTATTGTTGCAACAGAAAAAAATCCAAGTTACATTTGTGGTAAGTCAGTATTTGGGTTTTTAAGTCATGATGTGTGTCTTGTGGGTGACCTGAAGAACCAACTATTGAGAGGTATAGGGGAAGTAATTAGTCATTTCAATGGAAGAAGGAGTGAGTTGAGAAATATCTCAGAGGACATACCATACCTATCTTGCTTTGTGAAAAAAGTTGCATTAAATTCATTGGCAGGGCTTGGGTCGGAGGCAGCTGACGGGCATCATGGACAAATCTAAAGAAAACTGCATTGCAGGGCCTGTTAAGACTACAATTGCACTTGGTGATGGTCCAAAACGTGTTCTGGTGACTCAGCAAGTTCCTTCACAGAATCCGTCATCTGCAAATAGTGGCCAGGCCCTGTGGGCCTTTTGTCCTTCAAATTCTTCCCAGAGAGTTCCTCCACAAACCCAAAAGCTCATCTCCAGCCATAAACCGGCTCAGAATCTGAAGCAGAAGCAATTGCAGGCAACTGGTGTCCCTCGTCCTGTCTCTAGGTCACTGACTAATACCCAAAAGAATGAGCAACCCTCGTCATCAGCTCCTGGAAATAATTCTGAAAAGGAACTGGCAACAAAACAGAAAAAATGAAGAATCAATAAAAAGGCAATGGGCTTTGGAAGATTTTGAAATTGGTCGTCCACTGGGTAAAGGAAAGTTTGGTA
Organism: Canis lupus dingo; assembly: GCF_003254725.2. Classification (NCBI taxonomy): domain Eukaryota; kingdom Metazoa; phylum Chordata; class Mammalia; order Carnivora; family Canidae; genus Canis; species Canis lupus. The sequence goes on from NC_064243.1 coordinate 36,445,756, forward strand.
ATGTTTACTTGGCAAGGGAAAAACAAAGCAAGTTTATCTTGGCTATTAAAGTATTACTTAAAGCTCAACTGGAGAAAGCAGGAGTTGAGCATCAGCTGAGAAGAGAAGTAGAAATACAGTCCCACCTTAGGCATCCAAATATTCTTTGGCTGTATGGTTATTTCCATGATGCTACCAGAGTTTACCTAATTCTAGAATATGCATCTCTTGGAGCTGTCTACAGAGAACTTCAGAAACTGTCAAAGTTTGATGAGCAGAGAACTGCTATTATATCACAGAGTTGTCAGATGCCCTGTCTTACTGTTGTCACTCAAAGAGAGTCATTCACAGAGACATTAAGCCAGAGAACCTATTCCTTGGATCAGCTGGAGAGCTTAAGATTGCAGATTTTGGGTGATCAGTACATGCTCCATCCTCCAGGAGAACCATCCTGCATGGCACCCTGGATTATTGGCCCCCAGAGATGATTGAAGGCCAAATGCATGATGAGAAGGTGGATCTCTGGAGCCTTGGGGTTCTTTGTTATGAATTTCTAGTTGGGAAGCCTCCTTTTGAGACAAGCATATACCAAGAGACCTACAAATGAATATCACGGGTTGAATTCACATTCCCTGACTTCCTGCCAGAGGGAGCCAGGGATCTCATTTCAAGACTATTGAAACATAATCCCAGCCAAAGGCCAACTCTCAGAGATGTACTTGAACACCCGTGGATCACGGCTAACTCCTCAAAACCGTCAAGTAGCCAAAAAAGCAAAGACTCAACTAGCAAACAGTCTTAAGGATTGTGCAGGGGGAGAAATCTGAGAGGCAGGCCTGCCCAGTGACAGAGGGCACTACAGACAAAGGCCTACTGTGCAGGTAGCACCTCAGCCTCCCCACTCGAGTCTACTTAAGTGAACAGTATGCTCTGGAGTGAAAGTATCCACAGGAATTGTGGGAGTGTCACTAGTTTCACAATTTGGAGGTGAGGTTCACCTGGACCTCCCCACAGCCTGTTTCGAGTCAGGCCTCCTTGTGGAGGACCCACTCTGGGTCTTACTGCAGGGAGAGTGGCTACCTCCCCGTGACTCCATCAGTGAAAGAGGCGTGCAATAACCTTCCAAGTACCTACATGTGTGTGTAACTTATTGGGTGGCCAAATCTGGTAAAGCTGTCAGGATGAACATGTGATTCTTTCTTTTAAATGTTAAAATAAAGATTTTTATAAAGACTTCTAAAAATAAATAAATAAATAAATAAATAAATAAATAAATAAATAAATAAATTCATTGGTAGGAAAGGTTATCAAATATAAAACTAAACTTTTAAATGTTAATGGAGAGATGAAGTAACATATTTACGAATGTTCATAAGAGCAAAGGTAGTATATTTTACCAACAAACATGTATTAAGCATCTGCTGTGTGCTAAGCATTTTAGTCCCTGTGAACACGTAACCTTAAGGGAAGTATGCAAACAAATGTTTATAATCAACTACAATATTGGCAATAAAAGAGGTTCATACAAAATGCAATAAAATCACAGAGAAAATAACACTTAAGTTGGCACAAAGGAATCAGAAAAGATGTCACTGGATATTTTGACTCAGTGCTTCTTTATTCCTTTGACATCCTAAGAAACAACTTAGACTGACCTGAACTGATATTTTTTCTATCACCACCAAAACCAGTTCCCCACACCAACCCCACTCTATCCTCCCTACACAACATTTGGACCAGTTCTGTGCAAGGCACTTGGGCAAATATCTCCCCATGCCTTTTCTTTTCCTTGGGCTCATGAATCCTTAACTGCAGAGTGACAAGATACCTCTTTGATTTGCTTCTGGGAATAAAGGGAAGGGTAACAGAGGTCACTAAGCCTACTTTTAGTGAAGGCCATAGGCCAGAGACAGTTAATAAGTCTTTCCAGTTCTGCTGTGGCCTAGCCCAGACCCTAGCCATTTGAAATCAAACTGTTTTATCTATTTATTCAAGAGATGTTTATTGATCTCTTCCAGTGTTACCCTCTTATTCTAGGAGCTGAGGATAAAGTGGTAAAAGTAACAAAGTTTCCACCTTCTTAGGAAATTGAGGTGGGGAGAGGTGAATTTATGTTCTGAAGTAAATGGAAATCCACTGGCAGAATCAGGCTAGCTAGCCCCTCAGACCTCTTAGCTCCCAGAAGTCACCGAGGTGTTTTTCTACTGTTTTGCTACTTAAATGTTGACCTTGAATGTGCAGGATTCTGCAAGTGTGTGTGTGTGTGTGTGAGAGAGAGAGAGAGAGACAGAGAGAGAGAGAGAGCACAAGTGTATGTGGTATATACTAAGCTTATTGGGTTCTGCTATTCATCACTTAGCCCAGTGCTTACCATGACCTTATATTTGACAAAGTCCATGTCCTCAATAATTTTCTCTATTAGGTAAATTTTAGATAGTGCCTTGAGCCTAGTATGCCCTCAATAAATATTTATAGAATGAATGAATGAATATATGACAAGTAAAATGCCTGGTGGACAATTTACTAGGACTATATTAATCATGCAGAAACATACAGTAAAATAAATGATTCACAAATGGAAAAGAACCCCAAATGAGGCTGCCATGAGAAAGTCAACCCTCTAATTTGAAAATGTTCTGTTGCCAAAACGGGTTCCCTTCTAATTTCTTCACCCAGGGTCAGTTATTGAATTGGTTTGACCTACATTGATATTGTTCCCATGCCCATTTTCAAATTGAGCTAGGATTTCTGAAAGGCTGCCAGTGGTCTTTACACAAAGCAAGTGCACTCTCACCCCAAATGCCTGGACTGTCACACAGCAGGTGATGCAATCACTTCCACTGCTTCCCAGTCAGTGCGAATTACTCTGCCATCAGGGCTGATGGGGAAAGTGGCTGAAATGACCAGGAGACATACATGGGGTCAGCCCAAGTTTGCATCTATTTTCCCTCTCAACCTACCTCTTAGAGCTTATTCGTTATTAATAATCACCCATTATTATAACTTGAGAGATTTCATGTGCACGAAAGAATTAATTCCCTTTGCTGAAATGAGCACCATTTTTTGAAGTTCTAATATCCCCTCGATGGCATTTTTCCTCCCTTGGCCATAGTTCTGTGGTAAATTATTTCTGTGGTTGTCTTTCATTTCTCTAGGGCCTGCTTTCCCAGTAAGGAGGCAAGCTTTAGCTCTGACATCGCAGAGTATATTCAAGCCACAGTGAAAATTGTATCTAATTTATTCTCTGAAATGTGGAAAACAATATTGGGGAAGAAGCTAGAAATCAAACAGTAATAAGGTTTGAGGAACAATTCTGACATGGCTGTCAGAATGTTGATAAAAGACAGTCTCTCTTCATTTAATCAGCCATTTCAAAGCCAGGAGAATGAGAAAGACAAGGAACCAGTACTTTGCTTTCCAGTGACTGAAAGGAAACTCCAGGAAAGAGACAGATTGAGGTTCCGGTGCTGAGGGTGTAAGTACCTGTGTCATTCGTGATAAATCTCATGCTTGAGTCTGCAGGACTGGCATCCTCATGAAGATAGGAGCCTGGCTGCCACCACCGCACACCCTCCCAGGGAGCAGCACATTGACCTAATGCCCAGTGGCCCCCCTGGAAGTAGAGAGGAGGGATGCTCTTGAAATAATTTCCTATGATGGAGAGCACCTGGAGTAGGGTGTGATGCACATTGGCTCTTTTGGTAAAACAACTTTGCACTAAAGGATCTTTATGAATCTGAAAAATGTCTATTTGTGCAGGAGTCAATAGGAACTTAGTTTTATACTATTTTAATTAGTTGATATGTTTCATTTTGTATATGTTTATTTTATCTTTTATACTTATTTATAATTATAATGCAATAAATATATATGTATTAATACATTATATATTAAAACATAAGAGGTACTTTGTGGAGGGTGGGTTATGTTACACTGGGTTTTCTGGAGGCAGAGCCAGAGGCAAGGATTTGGGTACACACATTTCTTTGCCAGAGGATGCTAGGAAGCAGTGACAAAAGCATGGGAAAAGAAAACAGGGATGGAAGGAAGTCAATACACATACCGTGTGTAATGAGCAGAGACTGTAGAAACTCTGTTCCTCAGGAAACTTCTGAGCTACTTTGTAAAAACCATGGTACAGAGTTCTCCTTTCCAAAAAGTGAGGAAGCTAAGGTGCCCATCCACCAAAATCTACTCCATCACTGGTTGAGGGTAACTGCCAGAGAGGCAGTATTAACACTAAGGAACTTTGAGCCTGAGTTTCAACCAAACTGAGCACCCTTCTGTAGCCAGACAAAACCCTTGAGCTGAAAGTTAGAAGTTGGCAGCAAGAAGCCGGGTGTATTTGGGAGCAGTGAGTATTGGGAAGGGAGAGACGGAACATCCACAGCACCTGCCACAATGTGCTGGATCACCTCCTGTGTGGGAAGAATCATTTTCAGAAGGACACTAACTGTACAGCTCAGGACAAAGGATTCTTGTCCTGTCTACCACTTGTCCTCTGTCTACCCCAGAGATTTTTAAAAATGCTTTCCAAAAAGAGAATTGCCTTTGAGAATTGCATGTAAATAAGAAAAACATGAAGGCATTCTCCTCATATTTTCTGCAGACAATCTCCAGTTCTGTTGCCTTCTGCAAACAATTCTGACCCCAGCTCATAAAAAAAATAATGTATTGGTTTCTTTCCTTTTAGTTTATGAAGTGTTCTCACACTTTTTCACTCCTTTGATCTTGAGGACACACACAGTCCGTTCTCACATTTTCACAAGAAGAAGCTAAAAGTATGTAGTTATTAAATGAATTGCTTAATAGAGCAGGGATTGAATCTACATCTCAATACATATTTATTGAGCATCTATATTCTAGAAGCCATGCTCAGTTTTAGGGATATAGAGACTAATGAGACATGGCCCTCATCCTTGACATAGTCAACCAACTCACCAACTCTCCTCCTGCTGATTCTATTAGAGCCTTTATCTAACTCATGTCTTATTGTCTGACCCATCTTCTCATGATCTTGCCACTACCTAGCCTGCCAACCTCTTTTCCCAGTTTTGCATTTTAAGTTCAGCAAAGGGGAAAGAAAAAAGAAAAAACTTATAAATTCCCCAAAACACATTCGACTCAGGGTTTTTGTCTTTTTGCACATACGGTTGCCTCTTATGGAAATCCCGTGTCCTGTTTGTTTACCTTGAAACCTCATCTCAGTCTTGCCTCCTGTTGAAATAACTTTCTAGTCCCAAGGTGGAGCCACTCCTGCCCCAGTGCCACATCAGCAAACTGAAGTTTAAGTAACTTTGGCATCCCTCTTGCTGTTCCACTTGACCAGAAACACACTATGTCCAGTCAGCCAATCCTCAAACACCACACCAACTCTGGCTCCATACTTGCCTCCTTGTTCTTCATTCATTCTCTATTTTTCTCTTCCTCATCCCTTATTCTTTATCCAGAAAAAGTTTCTTGCTCCTGCCCCATTTTGTAATTCTCTGGAACTTTAGGAATGGAGACTGTCTGCTTCATGAAGTGTTAATAAAGTTTGTTTGTATCACTGGATTTGTCTTTTTAAAATTATTTTTGATAGACATTAACTACTATAGGACTAGGAAATTGCACTTTGAAAATCATGGTGTTTTATGTTTTGGGGGGCTTTTGGGTACATTTAATTTATGTATGGGTCTTTTCATTTTTAAATTAAAATTCCCATGGGAGGAATTTTTATCTCAAGTGTGCTAAGGGAAGCAAGATAGAATATTGGTTTGTTGACATGCAAACTGTTTTATCGCTTGACTGATTAATCATTTTATATATTGTTGGGCTCTGCAACCTTAAAAAGGAACACAGCAAGGTCTGGTTAAAAATGGAAATAATCACTATTGAACTACTGGGCTGTGGGATTGCAGAGGACTGCATGTGTTCTCAGAATGAGATTTCATTTCAGCCTGGCCAGCCTTCAGATCCCCCAACTTCCATTGAAAATACAGGCAAGTGTCCTTGTACGGATAATATGTCACCTTCATCAGTCTATACCTGGTGTGAATTCATCAAAGGTACTTTGAAAAATGTCCAGGGCACAACTTTGGAGGACTTGAACTGTCAGCCTACTCTTCACTAACTTATCTGTCCTGATAGGCTGAATGAGTCTAGTTACCTTGTGCTGAATCACTGGCACAGCACAGAGAGCCCACATTCTGTGGCCTCCTCTTTCTTCTTGTTCTCACTCATAGGAAGCGTTCTTAGGATGGCCCCCCTCGGGTTTATCCTTCCATGGACATTAGTCTCAGTTGATGAGACACCATTTACTCCTTTGGAGGAAATACTTTTTTAATTTTCTAATTTGACAAGAGGGAAGGAGAATTAGAAGCAGAATTTTAAGGGGAGATGATGTGCTCTCCTGAGGTCTGGTGGAAGGGCATATCAGTGAGAGACCCACTTTGGTGGGATCTTGTCTCCCATCCAGAAATTTATTCCCTGCAGCTTTTCTCTAGTCTTTCTTTCTTTCTTTCTTCTTTCTTTCTTTCTTCTTTCTTTCTTCTTTCTTCTTTCTTTCTTTCTTTCTTTCTTCTTTCTTTCTTTCTTTCTTTCTACTCTAACTTTAAAAGGCTTTTTGCTTGTTTGAGTACTTTGAAACAAGATGCTTTTCCCTCACAGAATTCCATTTTATTATAATTAAGAACTATTGTTTTAAAAGATTATTTGAGAGAGAGTGAGAGAGATCCTGTGTGAAAGCTAGGAGAGGGGCAGGGAGAGAGAATCCTCAAGCACACTCCCCACGGAGTGGGGAGCCCGACATGGGGCTCAATCTCACCACCCTGAGATCATGAATTTAGCCAAAATCAAGAGCTAGACGCTTAACGGACTGAGCCACCCAGGCGACCCAAGAAGTATTTTAGATAAAAACTCCTTCCTTGATCTTGATGCTTTTGTTAAAAGTGACCAAACAGTGATTGTAAGGAGCATTATTTTCCCTCTTGTTTTCTTAGAGATCACATCATCATTACAAGGAGAACAGAACAGGAACACAAATGCCAGATAAAAATAAATCAAAGGGCTACCAAAACAAGTGGAAACAAAGCAGAGGAAGTGTAGGGAGGGAAACAGAGAGGACTCCAACCTTGGGAAGCACTGGCTCCTTATACCTCTCTGATGGGAATAATACAGACCAAATCCTGGGCCTGCCCAATAGGAACAGGTCGATGCCTGGCTGCAGTGGAAGTTCCTCTGCTGACAAAAGATGTTTGTTAGAAGCTGAAATTCTATCGCAGGGTGGAGGGGAGAGACTTTACGCTAACCATCAAAGTTGACTGGGAACCAGAAGTCTGCCGTTTGGTCTAGGTCCTGCTGCTCACCACCTACCCCTTCCCCCAATTAATTACATAGTTCCTCATTATTTCTTATTCTTGTCTTTCCCTGCACTTCTCTTTCCAAAACATTTCATTTCCTTCTAGAAGGCTGCCTGTTTGGTTTTGGCGTTACCTGTTGTTGCTTAACTTAATCTAAGTTGACTTTTAATTTTTGCTTAACTACAGCAGTTTCTGACTTTGTTAAAAATGATTAAAGAAGACAATTTAGGTGATACACACTTTATTTAACACTTCACGAAGCAGGCAGTCTCCATTCCCAAAGGTTCAGAGAACTGCAAAATGGGTCAGGAGGCAGGAAGCTTTTTTAGGATAAAGAATAAGGAACCAAGAAGAGAAAATTAGAAAATGAATAAAGAAGAAAGAAGTGAGTATAGAGCCCAGAGCTGGCGAGATGTTTGGGAATTGGCTGACTAGATATGGTGTGTTTCTGGACAAGTGGAACAGCCAGCAGGACACCAAAGTTACTTAAATTTCAATTTGCTGACATGGCACCAGGGCAGGGGTGGCTCCATCTGGGGACTAGAAAGTCATTTCAACAGCTTTAAAAATCAGTCTTAAGCTTCAACCAAAAGCGGGCCAATTTTTGAAGACAATTCACCAAAAACCAACTTGCTGAAATATCCATTTGTTGAATGGAAATTCTTTGAATAGACAAAAATACAAAACAAAAGGTCTATATACAATCTTTTTAAAAAGATTTTATTTTAAAGTAATCTCTACATCCATCTTGGGGCTGGAAGTCACAGCCCCGAGATCAAGAGTCGCATGCTCCACCAACTGAGCCAGCCAGGAGCCCCGAGGTTTATATAAAATCTTTTAAAAGAAAGAAATTTTCTCAAATGTATACAATGATGAGAATATTCTTGTCATGAATATTTTAATAATGGCATTCTTCTTGAATATTCAATAAAAAATATTACATTGAACACATTGTTTTTAGCTAAATTTTAAGGAATGCTTAATTTGATAAAAGTTAAGGATAATTTAGCTTTCTTTTGAATATATGCTTTAAAAATTTATATGCATAATTTTTTAAGAATTAACTTCTGCTTTATTGATATAAAATTGACTAAAATTGTAAGATATTTAAAGTGTACATCGTAGTGATTTGACATATATTGTGCATACACTGTAAAAGGATTTTCACCATCTTCTTAATTAACACATCCATCATCTCATATATTTACCTTTTTGTGCGTGTGAGATCATTTAAGTTCTCTCTTAGCAATTTCAATTATATAATACACTGTTATCAACTATAGTCATCATGCTATATATTAGATCCTCAGGGCTTATTTATCTTATAGCTAGAAGTTTGTACTCTTTTGCCAACCTCTACCTATTTCTCCTACTCAGCAGCTTCTAACAACCACTTTCCTACCTCTCTTTCCATGAATTTGGCTTGGTTTCTTTTCTTTCTTTTTTTTTTTTTAAGATTTCACATATAAGTGATACCATACAGTATTTGTTACATACACGTGCACACACATATCTTCTTTATCTATATCTATGGATGGACCATTTGGTTGTTCTCATATATTGAGTATTGTGAATAATGCTGCAATGAACATGGAAGTGCAGACATGTCTTCGATATCTGTTTTTCATTTCCTTTGGACATATACCCAGAAGTTGGATTGCCGGATCATATGGTGGTTCTAATTTTAATTTTTTTGTGGAATCTCCAAACTGTTTTCCAATGTATGTTTGAATATATTAAATACATTATTCTTATGAATCCATCCTGAGCTTCAGCATTTCACTTTGAATTTTTAAATTTTAACCTATTCTTTTTTTGCCAATCCCTTTGAAGTCACTTCCTATCTTATAAACGTTTTGGCATTTTTAGGTTTAGCTTTGCTGTATGAATAATGACTAAATTTACCACACTAACAAAAGATAATTCTCTTAACTATGTAGAAAGTTTATAACAATTAGTGTGGAATTAGGCCTGGAATTTTTTTTTTAAGATTTTATTTATTTATTCATGAGAGACACAGAGGGAGAGAGGCAGAGACACAGGCAGAGAGAGAGAAGCAGGCTCCATGAGGGAGCCTGTTCCAGGACTCCAGGATCACGCCCTGGGCCAAAGGCAGACACTTTACCACTGAGCCACCCACCCAGGCATCCCAGGTCTGGAATATTTATAACAGTTTTCATGGATTTTGGTGTTTTTACTCTGTATTGAGGTATAACAAGGTCACAGCAAAATGCTTGAATGCTAAGGATACATAGATCTGTGAATTTTAATATATGCACATACCTGTGCAACAGGGTCCAGATATAGAACACTTCCAGCATCCAAAAAAACCCTCTCCCTGCAACCCCTTTCTCGTTCATAACCCTCCATATCTATTAAGACCTCTATTGTCATAGATTAGTTTCATCTTTTCATACAGGTTTTTTATTTTTTAAAGATTTTATTTATTTATTCATGAAAGACACAGAGAGAGAGAGAGAGAGGCAGAGACACAGGCAGAGGAAGAGGCAGGCTCCATGTAGGCAGCCCAACGTGGGACTCGATCCCGAGTCTCCAGGATCACACCCTGGGCTGAAGGCGGCACTAAATCGCTGAGCCACCTGGGCTGCCCTTCACAGGTTTTAAAAGAATGTGGAAACAACAACAACAACAACAACAACAAAGAAAACAACCAACCAACCAACCAACCAATGTGCAGTTTGCCTCTGTTCCTCCTCCTTTCTACCTCAGCAGCTTGAAGCTGAACAAAGTAGAGGAACCTTCTACTAGCGGAAGAGAAACAGAAGCTATCAGTCCCAGGGAAGGCAGAGCCTGAGGGGAGAGGAAGACACTGAGGCAGGGAGAGTGTGAAGGAGCCTCGCTCCACCCAACCTGCAGAGACCCTGCTAATACTAGAGGCATTATAAACAATTTTTAAAAATCTATTTTTGGTCAATAGGTAAGTGTAGAAAATAAATCATTTCAGTGTGTCTCTGTCAGTGAGTTAGTCCCTGATTGCAGATTCCAGGTGAAGGTAGTTCACTGTAGCCTCTTCTTATAACAGCCAGGCTATGCTACTAATTAAAGGCTGGCTTTGGAGCTAGAAGAAAGGAATGGGTGAAATGCACAGGCTTGAAGAACTGCATGTCAGCAAGGCCTTAGCTGAGCGGCTCCAGCTCCACCCACCATGAGACAATGAGAGCAGAAACAGACCCAGGGGGCTCATAGAAAGAGGGAACTACCAACTCATGACCCATGAAGGATTTGTCCTGCCCTGACAGGCTGGTACAAACAGCTGTTGCAACACAGGGAAGTGAGAGTGGCCTTGAGTAATTCCAGGGAAAAAGTCATAGCTTGCCATTAGATCCCAGTTGTCACAATGATCCTGATGATGGTCTCAAACTCTGCAGACTTGACCAGACCTGATCATATATCCTGTTTTGTGTGTCAGTCAGGGAAACCAAGGAGAGGAGAAAACAAGGTCCACCCAGAGTTTTCAAGCTTGATCAGCTGGGTTCAAAGTAGTGTCACTTGCTAATTGGGAAAAGTAAAGATTTGTTGGAAAAGTAAGGACCTCAATTTTCACGAGGTTACATTTGATTTTCTTACAAGATGGGCAAACGGATATGGCAGGTAGGCAGCTGGTTTCACAAACCTGGAAGTGAGAGGAGAGAGATGAATTTAGGAATCTTTAGCATAGAGATGGTATTTAAAGTCACAGGAAAAGCAGTGTTTTTGGAGCTATGAGTCACAATTCATTATCGTATTACATCAATTTAGTGGGTTATGACCAATATTTTTTTAAAAAAATGAAATAAAATAGGATATAGTGTAGTAAAATAGAAAATATCAGAAAGAATCATATAGACTCCTAAATGATTATTTTGTAAAACAATTAATTACAATATATGAATCATATAAGCTATATAATACATACATACATATACATATATATATGTATCTGACATGCATATCATTAAGGAAAGAGTGAAGAGAACCCAGAACTAAGTGCTTAGAAGTCTTGCAAATGAGGAATTGGGAAATAGTACTGAGATGGATTAGCTGGTGTTGGTATAAGGAAAACTGGAACTAGAGGGATCATAGAATTCAAGGGACAATGTTTCAAGTATAGAGAGCAGCTATGTCTAGTATTGCCAGGAGGTGGGACAGATGAGGGCAGAACTCTCTCTATAAGATTTGTTTCCCATAGAGTATTGGTGACCTTGGCAAAAGTTCTTTGAGTGGATAGTGGGAAAGATGCCAGATGGGTGTGGGTTGATAGAATGGGAGGTGAGAAAGTGCAGAGAGCATATATATGTAATTCTTTAGCAGGTTTGACTCTGCAGAGGCTGAAACTGAAAGGGGCAAAGGCTGCAAGATAGTTTCATCTTAAATCAAATAATAATAATTTAAATAAAATTATTTTTAGATATGAGAGAATGTAAAATATCCTTGCATCTCTACTCTATTAAGTCTAGCCCCATCATTGGTTTCTTCACTTAGACCAGAGGGCAGTGTAGGTGGACTAGGAGTGGCTGCCTGAAGCACACTATTGAGAAGAGATAGGACGCTGTGTTTAGTAGCACATTGCTATCCTTGATTTAGATGGAGATGTTGGAAGACAGGTAAATGAAAAATGATTTTAAAGGAAAATGACAGTGTTCAGTGGTTAGATTTTTTTAAAATATTTTATTTATTCACTTTATTTTAGAGAGAGAGAGAGCACACCCTTGAGCAGAGGGAAGAGCCAAGGGGGAGGAAGAATGAATCTTAGGCAGACTCTGTGCTGAGTGTGAAGCCTGACATGGGGCTTGATCTCATGCCCCTGAGATCATGACCTGGGCTGAAACCAAGAGTTAGATGCTTAACCAACTGAGCCACCCAGGTACCCCTCAGTGATTAGAATTTGCTCAGTTGCCTGAAAAAACCCAGAACAATCTCATTAATTGAATAAAAATATGTTGAATAACTATGAAACAAAACAGAAGATGGTATTATACCATCAAAGAACTTTTTTTAAAAAAGATTTATTTATTTACTTATGATAGACAGAGAGAGAGAGAGAGAGAGGCAGAGACACAGGAGGAGGGAGAAGCAGGCTCCATGCTGGGAGCCTGACGTGGGACTCGATCCCGGGACTCCACAATTACACCCGGGGCCAAAGGCAGGCGCCAAACCGCCGAGCCACTCAGGGATCCCCCATGAAAGAACTTAAAGATAGGGAAGTAAGGCATACACACAAAACTAAATAGTAGTATATAATTACATGCCTAAGCAGTAGAGAAAGTAAATGCTACAAAGTAGGGTCATTAAAATCTGTGGCAGGAGTTGAGAAAACGCTCATAGAGCAATGTTTTTTGAACTACAGATCTCAACCCATTAAGGTATTGTATTCACTTGCTAGGTCTGTCATAACAAAAAGCAATAGGTGGGTGGCTGAAACAATAAAAATTATTTTCTCATAGTTCTGGAGGCTAGAAGTCCAAGATCATGATGTAGGCAGGTTGCTTTCTTCTGAATCCTCTCTCTTTGGCTTGTAGGTGGTCATCATCCTTCGGTGTCATCACATGATCTTCCCTCCATGTGTGTCTGTGTTCTAATGTCCTCTTCTTGTAGGGATAGCAGTCATATTGGATTAGGGTCCACCTCAATAACTTCATTTAACTTTAATCACTTCATTAAAAATAGTTACATTTTGCATTACTAAGGATTAAGATTTCAACATGTGAATTTTGGATGGGCGCAATTCATTCCATAACAGCCATCACTCTGAAATCAATTTAGCCATTTAAGACTGGAATTATAAAAGAAATAAAGTACAGTAGCATAGAAAATATCAATGTATATCATATAGAGCCATGTTAAATAATTTCTTTTTACAGGTTATAATAAAAACAATAGTTTATAATATAAACTATCATAGAGGACTCTGGAATACAGTAATATGTGAAAAAATGGAAGGACAGAGGGAAAATTATGGATAAACAGGAGATAAGAGGATATAAAACATGGCATTTTCTTGGGAGGCTAGTAAGACTCATCTTCTTGGAAGTGAATTCTCAAGCCAAGCCATAATTAGACCTTAAAGTTGGATTATTCTATAGTCTTGAAGCCCGAGCTAAGAACATGGATTTTCATCCTATTGGCAAAAGATGATTTTAAGCAGTAATGAATTTGATAATTTATAAAGATACTCTGGCAAGTCTAGAAGCAAGAACATTTTTGGAGACTGTTGAGTTTCTCTGACATAGATTGAAGGGATCCTAGACAAGCTGGTGACAGTGGAAACTGAAAAAGAAAGATAGCTACAGATATACATCAGAATAAAAAATCGGTAGTACTTGCTAACTGAATAAACATAGGAGACAGAAGACAACCTGTGAAGGTGGGAGGGGTTCTGGTTTGGGGGAAGTAAATAGAACTGTGTTTTCTGATACAGTAGCCAGTAGCCACATATGAATATTTAAATTAAAATTAATTAAAATTAAATAAAAAATTTAGTTGTTCAGTAACACTAGACACATTTCAAGTGCTCAATAGTCATTATGTGGTTGATGATTATAGTATTGGATAGTGCAGACATGAAATATCTATTATCCAACAAGTTTTGCTGAACAGTGCTAAAGAGAGCTTCCTCATAGAGAACTTTCCTTTGATATACTAACTAGGCATCCATGCCTTTCATGCTCAGAGGCATTTTCAGCTATAACTTTGATAAAATTATTTTATGGTCATTAGAAAAGCCCATCTGTTCTCAAATCATTTATTCATTGGCCTATTATATTCCTACCATTATGCTTGGGCTTAAGCCCTAGACAGATCTATTTAAATCTCAACACTCTAAAAGAAGCATGAGTAAACAATCATACGATACAGGTGCGCTAAAAGTTATTATTTTTTTAATATGTGAGAGGTAAGAGTTTAAAATCCTTTTTAGAGTTAGAACCAACTTTTAAGCATCTGTCAGAAATTGAAAATGATAATAAAATATGAAATGTGATTTAAAAAATTATTTCCAAGTTAATTAGCTATTTATTCTATGGAAAGAAAATGAAACCCAAGAAAGTCAACACCTGGGAGGGAAAATAAGTGTTTTCAGGCCTGATATTCTGGTCAAGGGCAGGTTTAGAATAGAGGGGAATGTTTGCATATATTCACTAATTTCATCCTGTGAGATAGTTACTATTTTTCTATTTTAGAGCAGGAAGAAAGGGTGTATGGAGAAGTTCACCAACTTGCTAAAGGTCATTTAGCTACTCAGTGATAGGTGCAGGAAATGCACTCAGGTATTTGGCCAATTCCAGAGTTGTCATGTGATTTAGCCACCAGTATAATGGAACACAAGCATCTCTGGTTGCTTACTGATTGAATGATGGGCTGAGCCAAGTAACTGAATTTTTATTGAGAGACTAGTATGGCCTAAGGGTATCCTCTTTTTACCTGGCTTGAAGTTGGATGGTACCCCAAAGTTTGGGATATGATCACCACTGGGGAAAACTGGTAGTATTTAAACATTTCACTCTATTATACCAACTTAGTTCTGTCTAATAGCCACCATAAAACAGCTCTCTGATTTAGTTCATTATTATCACCTATCAAAATATATTTTACCAGTATGATTTTCTCCACCTTTACTGGCTGACCAAACACCCTAAACAATCCACTAAACACAACCACAAATAGAGACAAATCACATCGTTGGGCACTCAGTTTCCTTTGTAGCATATAAAAATATTACCATACTTTAAGTGTCACAAGGGATGTGAGTAAAGTGGGAACTAATGAAGCTGATCTGTATGCCAACTTTTTGGATTTTTTTTTCAGGTTTCCAGGCAATATGATTTAGGATTCTTAATGAGTTAGATTGTTGCCAGAAAAATATTTGGTTTTATTTTATAGGGGTATATACTTCAGCTCATATGTAGATGATGTCATCCCATATGAGATTTCTCTAATTATTAATACATATGTTCTCCCCACTTGTAGGCATTAATGGTGCGGTAGTAAAAATCCTGCCAACATTTCATTGAGGCCATGATTAGCTTGCTTTTCCAGATGTATTATACACGACAATATGTCAGGAATTAATTTTTCTTGTAGGCTTCAGCAATAAGAAGCCTGGATTTTATTCCTGGGAGGTTGAGTATAAAACACTGTAGAACTGGAATGTGTTGGGGGAAATGTGGCCTGCCTCTGAAAACAACTAGATGAGCAAAGAGGTGAAAAAAAAGTTAAATTCTTTCCATAGTCCCTGCAAGTGCAGAACAGTATTTATAGGTTGCTAACTTTTGCATAACAAAAGGGAGACCATAAATTTCTATGTATAACTGCTTAATGTTATACTATACTAGCATTTTATATTAAATATTAATTAGGTATTTATGTATGACATGCCATATTAATATTTTGTATTTGACATGGAGAGTATTAATATATAACATTTCCATATATTATATTTATATGATATATTCCTCATATCATGTTTTTCTACTATATCTTTGATAGAGATTCTGAGGAGTGGGATTGCTAGGTCAATGAGAAATTAATATGCATGTAGTTTGGTTATATTTTGTCAAATTTTGTGCCATGTGAGTTATGTAATTGTGCATTCTCACCAACAATGCATTACAGTACTTGTTTCTCCCACAGTTTTATCAAAAGAGATTATGGATTTTGCCAATCTCATAGGTAGAATATGGTTTATTAGTGAGTTAAAATTTGTATCTCTCTCATTGTGAGGCTAATCATTGTTTTCTGTGTGTAAAGGCCAGTTGTATTGATTGTTCTGTGGCTTTCCTATTCATATTTTTTGCTTATTTTTCATGTGTGTGTGTGTGTGTGTGTGTGTGTGTTTAATTCTCAATTTTTAGGAGTCCTTCATGTACTAAGGATACTGGCTCTTTACTACAAGTTTCCAAAATTGTTATATACAATATGTCATTTGTCTTTAGACTTTGCTTATGGTGTTTCTTGTCATTCACAAGTTTTCATGGTTATATTGTCAGATTTATTAATATTTCAACTTGCTCTTGGATTTTGAATTACCTGCGTTGCTTAGCAGTACTCATTTCATTTTTAATTTTAGATCTGATTCCTTTCACTTCAGCATTATGAATTCAAAATCAATATATCAAAAAAATAATTTCTTTTCTTCCCCTTCTCTCTACCCTCACTTTCTTCTCATGACTTCCTTATTTCTACTAATGACTCCTCTTCATCTCCTTGTCATTTGAACCTCAAATGTCCAACTCCTTTTTGATTACTTGCCTACCCTTCTTACCTCTGAATAGATTTCTTAAAATTCTGGTTGTAATTTTTCTTACCTGGTAGGAGAGAATTTCATAGAATACTGTTAAGATTATAGAAAAAGAGTCATAAAATTTAGGCTGACTTAGGAGTAAATATTGAGTCTATTTTGGTTTAAAAGTATAATAAATCAAATATAATATTTGTTAATATTATTATTTGTTACTGGTCAGTAATATTTAACTGGAAGGATATATTTATTTTTATGTCTGATAAATCAGTTAAACAAATAATTAATAGACCCTCAATTCTCTGAATAGATCTTAGAAAAAATTAATCAATGAGAAATAACTTTTTTTTTTTTTTTGACAACTTAGGTAAGATGATCACTCATGACCATGCCTGCTTGTAAAGAACAGTTAACTCAGGGATGGGGCAACTGAGTGCTTATCTTGTTTGGTCTAAGATCAAACATTCCTGAGAAAAATTGTCCAACAGTTACCAAATTACAGCTTAATAGGAGTTATCAGCGTGAAATCTGTTTACAGTTACATCCAATTTGTAGAAGAACACCACAAGAGCAAAATGTTTGGACCAAGAGTACGTGAATAAGGGCTTGGTGATTGTCGTCACTTCTGTTTTTCTTTTTTCTTTCTTTTTTTTTTTTTTTTTTTTTGCCTGTAACACCCAATAAATAGGCTTATTTTATTTTTGAGACTGTTTGATGTTTTAAGATTCTGTGTGGGAAGTTTGTGGTCATTCACATAAGCTATTGCTTAATTGCTAAAAGGATCCAGATGTCCAATGTCATTTGGTTACAGACATTTAAGGCCAAATAAAGTTTGTAGAGAGCAGATATTGGAATGTTGTTAGTGGTTTGTGTAGATGACAAAATTTGTGGTCAACAAGACCAGAATTTTACTTTTATGAGTATTTAGCATAGTACACACAGTTCTAGGGCTACTGCTGTATCCAAAAATTATGAGCAGATCTACAAGTAGGCAATCAGAGTGTTAATTTTTTGTATGTGTTAAAGGAGCAACAACATTTTTTTATTTTAGTTTGTCACCTTCATATTTGAAAGAAAGCTTTTAATAATTGTCAACAATTGGGCAAAATAAGGTTAGCTTTAAAGACTGGAAAAGGATAGTTCTGACAAGCAACAGCAATCTTCTTGATCGATGATATTTAGAAATAGATTTAGAAAATGTTAGAGTTAAATTTTGTAGTCCAAACTGATCATTGATTCAGAAAAACTATGAAACTAAAAGATAACTTATTTGGTTGATTTCACAAATAATAGTCAAAAGTAAAATGTCCAAAGGTATAAGGATATAATGTAAACCAAAGTATATAAACACACTATTGATAGTTAGCTTTCTACTCAGCTTTCCACTCTACTTTCAATTTCTGTCCCTTATTCTACTTACATCATTTTGTGCTAGTCAGTGCTGTAGCAATTTGTACATGATTTGTGATTGACAAATAAGTGATGTGCTTAGAATCAGGTTTGGTCCTGGTCTTACACTATGACTGATGAAAAATTAGTGACACAGTTTTCCCCAATTGTCTAAATTAAATACTGTGCTTCTAGACAGGTCTTAGGTAAGTTGGCTATATTTCACTTTGTGTGTTATTGTTTATTAAACATCAATTAATACACATTATCCAATACAAATAAAATGAGAGGAAGGTACATTCATAAATTGTATTATTCCAAATTGCATAGCAGAGCTGTGGAAACTGCCCTATGAAGTAAAAACAGAGTCTAAAAATAAATATTTATTTATTCATGAGAGATACAGAGAGAGAGAGAGGCAGAGACACAGGCAGAGGGAGAAGCAGGTTCCTTGCAGGGAGCCCAACGTGGGACTCCAGGATCACGCCATGGACCAAAGGCAGGTGCTAAACTACTGAGCCACCCAGGTATCCCAGGATTTCTATATCTGTCAATATAATGTAATAGATAACTTGAAGGACTCTTATGACTAAACCAAGTAAAATTCTGAACAAAATATATTTTGAAAAACTTTTTAAACACTAGTAATAAGGAAACAATATGCAGAGGCAAAACCAAAGTTAAATAGGAATGCTGGTGGGCAAGCAAGTATTGATGCTAGCTTTTATTCTGAAATTATCTGCACTGAGATTTTGAGCTTTCCATCTGAAGGCTATACAAGTAAAGAGGATGGATACAAGGCCTCAGAACTATGTCAGCTGGATAACCTAACAAGATTTACTAATAAAGATGGAAACCCTAGAGAATTATAATCTTAATGTAAGAAAGAAAGCTCAGTGTGAAGAGGGACAAGGCAAGAAAACTACCTTTATCGTGATGTGAGGTAGAGGAAAAAATAATCTCATCTGAGAATTTGTAACTAAATCCAGCCCTCATTAAGATGTATGATTTTAACTTATTCTATCTATATGATTGGAAAAACCTTAAGTTTAAAGTGGCCCATGTTTGGAAGTGATCCTAAGCTAGTGACACAAGCAAATATAAATTACCTCTGGAAAAAATACCCAGTCTTCAAAGAATTCTAAGGAAAGTATCAGCCCACAATCAAGAATCATAAAGCACACAAGGATCCATGACAATTGGTGAGACAAGAGACATAAGAACAGAACCCCAAGGACTTCTGGTATTATCATAAGTTGAATGTAAACTGACTATGGAATATATCTAAATAAATTGAAAAGAAGCTTTCAAATTGGAGCAGACAAGACTATAAAAACCTAATAAATTAGAAGAATCAAATAGAACTTCTAGAAACTAAAAATATGCAAAATAAATTTAAAATCCTATGGCTAGATTAAACAGATGAGACATAGCTAAAGATAAACTGAGTAAACTGTAAAATAGACCTGAAGAATCCAGCATACAGATCTAAAAAGACAAGGTAAAGTAAATTATGAAAGACAGATTAACTCCTATGCTTATGAAGGTGATAGATAAGATAAATATATATATATGATATATTACAAATAAGGAAAAAATACAAATGTGGACTTATTATCATAAAGTAACTGAATATAAAAGAAAAACATATCTTCAAAGAAGACAGAGAAAACAATAGGCCACCTAAAGAAGAACAGAAATTGCATGAATTTCTAATTTCTCAAAATCATCAACAAATGCCAAAAGACAGCAGAATAATATCTTCAAACATGCTAAGAAAAAAAAATCACTGCTGACTTAGTATTTATTCCCAGGAAAACTATCTTTCATTAATGAGGATAAAATAAAGACATTCAGAAGCAAACAAAGAGTGATTAATTTATCGGCCAAAGTTCAGGAAACTCTAAAGGAATATAGGTAGAGTGTTTAACAGGAGTGTATGAAAGGTGAATAAATATATTGGTGAATGTATGGGTAAATTGAAACAAACATGAGATATATATAATAGCTATAATAATGATTAATTTGTAGGCATAATAAAGGCTAGAACTAAAATATGGAACCATAATAACATTTAACTGGAAATGTGAGTGATGTAAGTTAAAATATTCAAATTTGTTTAGATAGTTTGAGAAGTGTATATGGATATTGATAAAGCTTAAACTTTGTTAAGTATACATATTAAAAGAGCCAGGGTCTTAATACAATATGAAGCCTTAACTGGATACTGGAACAACAATATAAAAAGGGTTTTAGTAAAATCAAAGTAAAACATGAAGTTTATTTGATAGTAATGCACCCAATGTTGGCTTCTTAGTTTGATAAAAGTACTATGGTAATATAAAATGTTAACAATAAGAGAAACTGGGTGAAAGTTATATGAAAACTTTCTGTAATACCTCTGCAACTTCTTTGTAAATCTAAAATTATCCTAAAATAAAAACTTCATTTAAAAAAATATCTAGGGTAACTACAAAAAATAGCAAACACAGCCAAACAAATAGAGGGGACAAATGGATAGAAAAAAAAAAAAGAAAAAGAAAAAAAAGAAACCTCAACTGATCCAGAGGAAGAACATAGCACACACACATATATACATGTATGTGTGCATGCATGCATATGCACTTGCACATACACACACAGAAAAAAGAAAAAAAATGATCAGTACCACAAGATTAAATGGTAGAAATAAAGACAAACATGGTATCACAATAAATATAAATGGTCCAACCTATCCAGTTACAATGACAAAGAATATCAAGTAGATGAAAAAAAAAATACCTAACAAGTATTCAAAATATTCATTGGAAACACTAGAAATCAGGCAGTTTGGTGGTAAAAGTTTGAAAAAGACACTAAGCAAATACTTACCATAGTAAGGTTGTAGAACTATAGTAATATCAGACAAAATAGACTTTAGGGCAAATGTTCATTAAAGATGGTGATTAAAAAATGAAAGATTCAGCACAGTACACACAAAAAATGTTTTTATGGAAAGTTGCAAGAATTCCATATTTTATATGTCTAATCTAAAAGCTGAAAAGAGACAAGATAATGGATTCTGCCCTAGAGCCTTTGAAAGGAACACAGACCTAGCAACACCTTGATTTCTGCCCCACAAGGCTCATTTCAAACTTCTGACCCCACGAACTCTATGATAATAAATTTATGCTCTTTTAAGCTACTACATTTGTGTAATGTGTTTTAGCAACAATAGGAAGATAAAAGGAAATACCTCTTAAAGGAAATACCAACAACCTATAAATGTACAAAATGATGCTCAACTTCATTAATAAAAGAAACTGAAATAAAACCATAATGAGATAATATTTCAATACCATCATATTAGACAATGAAAAGTTGATTATTCCAAGTTTATGGAGAGGATATGGAGCAGTTAGATTCTCACCCACTACAGGTAGCGTAAATTTAGAAAAACAGTTAGACATTACCTAATAAATATGAGTATGCACATACCCTGTGATCTAATTACTCTACCCCTAGATATATACACCTTCATGAAATTCTTGCATATGAGTATCTGGAGACCTGTATAAAATCTTCACAGCAGTATTGTGTATAAAGCAAAAACTTGGAAATGATTCAAACGCTCATGATTTAAGAATGGTTAAACAGTGTTGGCTTTTCCCTTCATACAATTGTACAATATTGTATAGCAGCAAAAGTAAATGAATTAAATTTATACATATTAATGTGGATGTATCTCAGAAATGTAATGCAAGTAAATGAGGCTGGTCTGAGTGGATTGCATACAGTGTGATTTCACATACTTAGAATTTAAACATGAAAATAAATTACAATATAATGTCTGGGATAGCAGAATCATGAAGAAAAATAATGGAATGATAAATCATATTTGAGATTGTGATCACTTGAAGGGGAGAAGTTAAGTGGGGTGAGCCACAGAGGGGTTTCAAAGATATTGCTAATATTCTATTAATCTTGCTGCTGAGTTCATGTGTGTTCATTTTATTATTATTCTTTAAACTACACATTTTGTTCTTGTAGACTTTTATTCACATGATTTTTCATAATATAAAAATTAAAAAAAATTTATTTCAATAGAGAAGAAATTAAGGAGAATTCATTTTTAGGTTAAAACAGATTAAAAGGGCAGCCCGGGTGGCTCAGCGGTTTAGCACCGTCTTCTGCCCAGGGCGTGATCCTAGTGCCCCGGGATTGAGTCCCATATTGGGTTCCTTGCATGGAGCCTGCTTCCCCTCTGCCTGTGTCGCTGCCTCTCTCTCTGTGTCTTTCATGAATAAATAAATACAATCTTTAAAAAAAAAAAAAAACAGATTAACATGTCTATGCTCCAACAGTTTAGGTAAATATATTTAGTGATTCTAAATTTGCAATTTAGAAAAGTACAAATCTTTACCAAAAAGCCTTCATTCATTTTTTAATTAATTTATTCATTCATTCATAAATCCTTTCAATGTGTATTTATTGATGTCTATCAAGTGCTGGAATTGTTCTATTTAGATTACTATTTGATTAAAACATGTAGAGCATTTGTTTTAGATAACCAAGAAGCAATATTTTTAAAAGACCGCATGAATATACTGACCATGCTTAAATGAAAGGTAGAATAAAATGGGTTGTGAGAGAATATATTGGAAAAATTAAACGACAAAAAAAAAAAAATTTACTGAAACAACTTATCTTACAATATGTAGTCATCTGGGAGAGATGTTTGTTAAGAAATGGTAGCCTAAATTTAAGAATTAACTCCTGGCCAACATCCTCATTTTCTTATAATATTTTTACTATATTTTGTAATATCTCTCATAATATTCTAGTGTATTGCATGTTCATTTGGTAAAGCTCATGCTTTGTGTTCTCAAGTTCAACAGTGGGTGTAGAGAATTAATCTCAAGTCAGAATCAGTCCTTAGATACAGAAGTTTAAGGCTTTGCATCTATTCTCGTTTCCACAGCAACAAGATTTTCCCCCCAGATTTTAGGTCCTAAATGTCACTTTGATGCTTTTACCCTAAATTTTAAAACTATATCTTAGCTACTGCTAATTCTATTTATAATTTTTCAGAATTCTAACAGGCATAAATAACTCCAGACCTTACTGTAGTGGAAAAAAAAAAAAAAAAGATTACTTCTTTGGTCAATTTTGGAAAATGTAGATAAGATAAAAATAAATAGCTGGAAGGAATTTCTTTTTGTTTGTTTGTTTTGTTTTACATATTTGTTTAAATTTTAAACCTGCTTTATTTTTCCTCAGGAGAGTAACAGGGCATTTGAATAAAAAATTATGGTAGAAAAAAAATTATGGTAGAGAAGAAATGTGTCTGAGACATATAATAATGGAGACATTTCTTATGGTTAGTTGGTTACCAGTTCTTGATGATGATAGGTTCAGTTGCATGCTTTCCTGAGTTGGGTAATTTCTAGTGAAATCCAAATTCTAGTTCTGTGCTGTCTCAGAGACCCCTAAAAATATAAATGTTCAAATAGTTCCCTTAGTTGAAAACTCATGCCTTATATTATTTTAAAACTATCACATTTTGGTCCTAAAGTGCACAGGTAACTATTTTTCCAAGCTATCAGGAAATCTGATTGCCATTTATACTTGAAATTCAAAACTTCTAAAAATTCTCTTCTCTACTCCACAAGATGAAGGCAGGATACCTAATAGCTCTTCTCTTGAGTCTCAGAGATGAGTAATTATAGTCCTAAAATGCTTTACAGAAATCACACACCATCCTTAATTGTACAAATACCAAACTTCCAAGGATGAAGCTATGGAAAGTATATAGCTCTCCATAGGAATTTCCGTAAACAATTAAAAATGCAGGAACAGTAAGGCCTGGAGCCCTGAACAAGCAAGTAGATAATAGCTCCATTCGAAGGGATTGTCACTTCTCTCTTGTCCTTTTCATTAGTCACTGCTACTCTTCTGTATTGCCAGTTTCGTTTTTTCCTCCAGGCAAATGTCCTGTAAGGCATAAGAAAAGAGGGTGGGAGACTAATTAGTGTGTCAAGAAGAACTAGAAGGTATGGTGAGAAATTCAGAATCTCATTTTCCTTTTCCCCCCTTAGAATTGATTTTGCTGTCACCATTTAAAAAATAACAAATGGATGTGCTTCTATTATTTGATGGAGATAAAGTACTTTCTTCCTCTCTACATATAATTCGCTGCAAATTCTATTAACCAAATATATATTTCAGAACCAAAATTAATAAAAATTCTGTATAAGTCTTAAATAGTTTAATTATCTAAGGCTATAAAATGGATTGATTTTTATTTGTTTATATATGTCATTAGGATAAATCCAGATAGAAGTAAGGTAAAAGACATAATCAGATTAGAGTGCTTGCCAGAAAAGTAATGATTTTTTAAAAGCTATGCATTAGGGGGAAAACTTTGCAATCTGCTATTAAAAGCATCCTATTTATATCATTTATTTGGTTGCAGATTGAATGCAAGATAAGGCTTTGTTGTTATTTGTTTTTAATCCACCTCTAGACTCTTATACTGATAGAAAGTTTTGTTTATAGTGTGGTTTGTGATTGTTGATAGAAAGTTTTCACAGATGAACTTTTATATTAATGCCTTTTTTTTTTTCTTACTGAGGAAGGAGGTGGGCAGGCTGCAGTGCTTTCTGTAAACTACTTTTATTTAATACTAAGAACCTGGTGCAGTTTGACTCTTTTCTGTTGTTATCATTTTTTGACTGATGCTCACATCCTTCCCAATTGGGTGTTTGTGATATGGAAAAGTAAGACTCTTGCCTGGTCCTCATTAATCTGAGGTGTTAGGTATTGATTAGGTAAATGTTAACCCTACACTTGAGTTTCATTACTTTGTAAGCTTTGCTGGTTTCTGTTCTTTTCCCTTATCCTGTTTCCCAAGTGATCAATTTCTGTAACAGGCCTATTTGTTTCCAATGGGACTGTTTTCCTATATAGTTTGATTCAAAGAGATTGATTTATTTTCCCCCTCCTTCCTCTGGAATGGTATTTTTGATCTTATTTTACTTTATTATTTATATTTATTTATTTGCCTCATTAATTTGCTAGCAAAAAATTTCCCCCCCTGCTTTCTTGTGGAAAGTTATTTCAATGGTCATACCCTGTGATTGGTTAACAGCAAAGTTGCATGATAGGGGAATAGATCTATTCTTTCTGTGGAAAACGTAGTCTCTACCTTTCTCCTGTCCTCCCTCCCTTTCTCTCTCTCTCTCCTCCTCATTCTTTTTCTTTTCATTTCTTTTCTTTTCCTCACCTGTTATCTGCTTCAGTTTTTAAAAATGGAATCAGAGAAAGTACCAGAAGATATTGAGTTAAGAATCAGGGTCCAAAAAAAAAAAGAAAAAAAAGAAAAAAAAAAAAAAAGAATCAGGGTCCAATTCCCATGCCAATAAGTGTTAAAGAGATTAAACAGGACAAGGGAAAATTAGGCAGGTTGAAGAAGTGGGTATAATTTCAAGAAATGGATATAATTTTCTCTAAGCCCCTTTAAGGTCTGGTTTTCATGATCACCTGTGGAAGGCTGTAACAACACCAAATTTTGTTGTTTTCATAGGGCTTTCAACAACTAGATTGAAAACTAATTGACTCTTATCAGTTAAAAATGCCTGACTTCTCCAAAGGGAAAAGCTAAGGAAAATGCTCAGAAGTTAGAATGGAAGACCACTGGGGAAGTAGTGAGGAGCAAGGGCAGAGTGAAGCAGGAAATCCATGAGGCTGAGTCCTGGCGGAAAAGCTAAGGGGCTGCCCCTTGGTTCAGTGTCCACTGTGCCTCACCCTGACTGTGTGACTTTGGACATATTCCCTCCGTTTCTGACTTCCAGTTTCCTCACATGTAAATGGGAAGATATCAGGTACCTCACAGGGTTTTGTGAGGATTAAAGGGGATCATGTTCACCCTCAACAGTGCGTCCCTGAGTACAGGAAATGTGTCTTCTGTACCTTTCTATGCCACAGAATCTAAGATGGGGCTGGCATACTGTAGGTGCTCAGTAAACATCTGGCCAGAAGGGAGGAGGGATCAAGGAGCCTACAAGAGCAGTGTATTAAAGAAGTGGGTGGGGAAGATAATAGAAAACAAAGGAGGAGACATGGAAAGAAAAAAGAAAAAAAAATGGTGAAGCATAGAGAGCTGACGAGGACCTTCAGGTTAAAACTGTGAACTATCCGTGAGCCACCTGTCCCCTTACTTGTCTTATCTACTGCAGAGGGGCTCTTCTGCTGTTTTTTTTTTTTTTTTAAAGTCCACCAAGACCTAAATTGCCAACACAGGATAAAAGTTTACAGTGTTAGTAAGGACACTGGGGATAGTCTTTTTTTTTTTTTTTTTTTTTAATAAGTTTGTAAACTAAACCTCACTTCCCCACCCTTCCAAACACTGATGGTAATTGGTCCGAATATTCCCATTTTAACCTATATGGGTATGAAAACTATAATTTCAGTGTCACTACTCACCCTGATTCACATGAGGCAACCACTAAAATTGTCCTCTCTGTCATTGTTTAATTTATTTGGGCTAGCAAGCACTGAGAAGTGGTGGTGAGTTGTTTCTTGTTTTCTCAGTGATTTTTATTAATCTGCATTTGATACTCTGAGAAACATTCATGGATTGTAGATGGTCAGTTCAGAAAGCTCATCTAATGTCAGCTCAGCCCATGGTGTATTGCAAATGAATCCTGACTGTAGTGCCCTTGCATTTTGGTGCTTTATTTATCATAAGTTTTAAATCATTCTCTCATATTTCACCCTACAAATTCCATCATGTCTTGGTGGATCTGGGGGGATCACTCCCCTCTGTTTATATCAAGATCAAGAACTTGGGACGCCTGTTCTTGATCTTGACCAAGAGTGACTCAGCAGTTAAGCGTCTGCCTTCAGCTCAGGGATCCTGAGTCAGGGGATCAATTGTCTAGTCAGGCTCCCTGCATGGAGCCTGCTTCTCCCTTTGTCTGTGTCTCTGCTTCTCTCTCTCTCTCTGTCTCTCATGAATAAATAATAAAATCTTAAAAAAAAAAAGATGAAGAACTTGAGGTTATCATGGGATTTTTTAATGCAGATCTACTTTTGAGTTTCTTAGTGTCTTAACACTTAAAATAACAAAATCCACATGTGCTAATAAAAAAGAAGGCAATGGTAAAAACAGGAATGGACATTTCAAAAATCATCAATATCAGAGAAGTCACCTGATTAAAATACAACTAAACAAAATATTAAAACCTCAAAATAAAATAAATCTACATTTTAAAAACCTGATGTTTATAGCAAAATGAAAGACCTGAGCATCTGTTGGGAAGGGCTAAAGGAGAAACAGAGCCTTTACCTCCAGCCAGAGGCACTTGCCTCCTTTATTGTGGGCTGTCATCCCAGCAGCTCCTTAGTCATCGCTGAGCATTGGATGGTCAGGGTCTGTAACATCTGGGCTCTGAGCAGGGATGGCTGCTACCCTGTTTCTGCATCATTCTTTTAGACCCATGGGAGGAGTTCTTCCATGTGAGGTTAAAGCATAGGAGTGATTAAGTCATCTACTTTGCAGCTCTCCTTCCCACAACACAGATAATTTCTTTGTTCAATCTATCAATTTCATGACCTTTGTACATATTAAATTCTCCAAAGGTTTTCCATGTATGAAAATTTCTTTGAATGAGCACTGAAATTTGATCTTTCAGAATGCTGACTTTCAACACAAGAGTGTTAAGGAGGAAAGTATAAGATATTAGATTCAGTTGTCAATGAATTTTAATTAAAAAACTACTATGTTCCAGCACTGTCCTGGGCATTTTCAAACAGAGCAAGGAACATGGTAGCTACAGAAGGTTAACACATAGCTCCGTACCCTGGTAATTGTCAAGGTAATGGTGCAAGTGTAAGTCTTATAGTAAATTATGTTGACATAGCACCTCAGATGGTAGGATCTTTCTTACTTGTTTTACTATCTTGTGCATTTTGTAGCCTCCTGAAATGCCAAAGTAAAGTTCCATTTTGGGGAATAATTCACTTACTCTATTAGAGTGATAAGTGGTAGGCCTTTACTAAAGGAGAGAGAGTACACAGAGCCGCTGAAAATAAAACGTCCTTGGATTCTATCATTACTCATACACTTGTGACACTTTGTTTCCTCTGTGTTATAAAATGGCCTTTCCTCATGCTGTTATGAGGGCTGAAAGGTCATATAGCCTTTGGTTTATTATTCAGAGCTCTCAGAGAAGGGTTAGTATTTTTTTAACAGCATTTCTCCCACTACATTAGATGCATGTCAGATTGGAAAAATCAGGCGAGAATGGGCTAAGGTGCTTCCTTTATTTGTCATAAGCAACACATTTTTCATTATTAAAAATATGAAATATGAAAAATTTGGATGGAACATTTACTCTGAAGGACACTGTGTTCTCAACTATTCCCCTATTTGTCTCCAAAACAGCCCAGAGAGGTAAAATAATGGAGCAAATATTACTGTTCCCTTTATACAGATGTAGCAACCGAGGCTCACAAAGATTAGGTGTCTTGCTCAAGGTCATTTGCGGGTTTATTTGTTGGGTCAAAAAGTATTTGTTGGTCATAGAGTAGTTGGCAGAGCTGAAAATACAATTTGATTTTCTACCTCCGTTTTCCCACTGAATTAGGTTTCTACTACCTTTTAAATAACCAGATACAAAATGTACTTTGTAAACACATGAGTGCATAAGATCTCAGACGCAAAAAATGTCTACTATGGAAGAGAATTGTCCTTGATGCAGAACTTAGCTTCCCAGACTTGAGTAGGAGGTGTCTCCAAGTAGGAGGTGTCTTCTTCCTTTGGAAATCATTGCAATACATTTTTGAAATGATACCAACCATTGGTCACATGTAATAGACTGACAATGAAATGTAATATAAAAATATTCCTGGCATGTTTACAAACAACCTCAGAAAATATTTATATTGTTTTTCCCATTATTCTAGGCTCTTATCTTATAAATTTTAGATTTTTTTTTTCACTCCAGTTTTAAAGATGTCACCTCATTTCTTGTGACACTTAGTTGGCCAATCTCAACAGGGTTTAACAGCAAAGCAGAACTTTTTTATGGAGGAAGACCATCCTTAGAAAGAGGGATCTCGGTCAACGAGTGTGGGTACGGTGTACTATGTTCAATTAATGGAATGGCAGTGTACCAAAGGGAGATCCTTCTCTTTTCATCTCCTGTGCAAACACCTGCTCATCACATCTGTTCATTTCTCCTTACTTTTGGCAGTTAACACAAGGGACCAGTAACAAAAGAATGCCAGTGTATGTTTTTGAAGAACATTCCTCATTAGGAATGTGTTTTAAAATGTTGCTTGCCTTAGGTTTCTATGACCTAGCTTTAGAACGAACAAGATTTTAGTAATTATACTCCACCAAGCACCTTTATTGACGCTTCCACCCTGTGTGGGCAGAGGAAAAGCCAACAAAGGGAACTGGGCAAAAAGGACGGGGCAAAGAGGAATTCAAACACAAGAGACTTTAAGCCCTCAGTAAACATTTATCATTTTTTCTGATAAGTGGAAACCAATATTTGTATTAAATATTGATCTTAAATTACATCTTAAATAGGACATTATTCTTACAAGTTCTCAACACAAGAAAAAAATTGTAACTATGTCTGGCATCAGATGTCAATTAGACTTACTGTGGTGACCATTTTGCAATATACTCAAATATCGAATCATGATGTTGAACATCTGATACTGATACAATGTTATGTGTTAATTATATCTCCATAAAAATTTTAAAAAGAGGCATGCCTGGGCGGCTCAGCATCCACCCAGGTTCAGCATCTGCCTTTGGCTCAGGTCATGATCCCAGAGTCCTGGGATTGAGTCCCACATCAGGCTTCCTGTGAGGAGCCTGCTTCTCCCTCTGCCTGTGTCTCTGCCTCTCTCTCTCTCTCTCTCTCTGTGTCTCTCATGAATAAAATAAAATCTTAAAAACTTTTTTTTAAAGAATAATTGTTATTATTCTAATATCACTCCCTTTTTACTGATACTCTAATTCACCCAGCAGGTAAATTGGAGAGGAGAGCCTCCTTGTAGTTCCCTGCTACACTTTGTTCCCTCTCCATTGTCTGTTTAATTACAACGGGAGCTCTCTCAGGGCTAGGACTGTGTCTTTAATAGTGTCACCTCCCCTCCAAGCATACAGAGTCCACACACAGTGGTAAGTCAGTAACAGCCGTCATCTGTCTGATGGGTAATAAAATTTTGTGCATTAGTGGAATGGTGATTTTCCTTCTCAGTGTACTGTGGCTGAGCAATCCCATCTGCTATCTGCACTGCTTGCTGTAATTGTGGCAGTAGCCTGTGGCTAGAGGGCCAGTTTTGGTTCAGAAAGCCATCTTTTGGTTTCTCAGATACATGTGGCTTTCAACAAAATGGCTGATTTTTAAGCATTTTCGAGGAAGATGAAATTTCATACCCATGAAAACAAGACAGCAACTGCTCTGGTAAGCAGACATGGTAATCTAGCTAAGTTTAGTCTTTATGATGAATCATCTATAGACTATTACTTGCTCTGGGTCATTAGCTGTTTTATTTTTAGGAAATCTGAATTTCAGTTCAATCCATTTGGTGGTACATAATCAGAGTGGATTTAGTCCAAACTAGGTAATTATAGGTCAGCTGGAGGTGATTATCTCCATCTACGAGCCTGCCCGGGGGTAAGAAGCTCTCTATAAGGCTTTGAAAGCAACATTTTCTTCCTCAGCACCAATTTAGTATAAATGAGGCTCTTTAAGGGCTTTTACTGAATCATCTTAACTTGATTTGTTGTCTTTCTGCCTTTTCTGGGGGTAAAATAAATCTTCTGGCCAGAGTTCTATCTGAACCGGTGAAGAACAAGAGGGTGGTTGTGCTGAGGTGACACCAAGAGACATGTCTGCTGTCGTCAGGCCACCTTTATTTTGGGTGTCCCTTTTGGGGTCTAGTTCACAAAGGCTTTCCAAGACAGCTTCAAACCATCCTCCATGATCAGAGAAGAGATTTCACTGGGATAATCTTTCTCTTTAAATTTTGTAGCCCTTAAAGAAAGTTCTAAAGATTGGCAGTACACTTTTCTTTATAGCCATTAACAGGAGAAAGCACATGCAACTGTCTTAAATGGTTTAAGTTTGCTAAGCTGGTTTGTGTCTTTAATGGGAGGGAGAATGCTTGGTGTGGCAGTGAGAATTTTTCAAATCCAGCAGGTGCTTTTCCCTGGGCACCTGATGTTTTTCTAGCTGTCAGCATCTCTCTCATCTGGTTGGCTCTTCATCAAGCCTCTGCTTCCTCCGCATCCCACCTAACTGACATGATGAAGTTCAAGAGGTCCTAATAAATGTGTCATCCACATTAGGGCTTTAGATCTTCTAGTTGTCACTATCTGCTTAGGGATCTTAGCAGGGAAAAGAAGAAATGTCTATCATTTAGACTCTGCTAGAAAGAAGCCTAAATTCTTCTAGTGGTGGTTGTATGTTATTTCAGAAAATGTTTTTTGGGAACCCTTTTGATGACCATGTAAGCCCAATGGCTTCCTTCACTTACCACCGGCTGCAGACATTTCTGGCTTCATATAACTTGGATATGCACCTCTCATGACTCTTGCTTCTGTCTTTCACTCTTGAATCCAAATTGCAACAAGTGCCATATGTTTGTGCTGCTGAAAACATGATATACTGAAAGGAAATTAATTTGTTAAGTTAGAAGAACATGACCAACCAGTGGAGTAGTGATTCATTGTTTGAATCATCCTGGCATGTTTAATCTCTGTGAGTCTCATTTCTTCATTTAGGTAGTAGGATGATACGTACTCCACAGGATTATAGAAATCATCAAATGTGGTTTATGAACCAATACTCCAGAGTGTATAATTGTTAGCCTCCTCCCAATTTATGCATCTGTATGGTCTAATTTTGTCACATTTATAGGTAGCAGAATTCATTATTGTATATTAGTATGTGTCTGAGGTCTGTGAGTACTACCTATGTGATCATTTCTAAACTAGCAGTGTGACAGGTACAGATAGAAACATGCCATGTGAGTATGGAATGGATGAGCTAATAATTGAGAAAAAGAAAACTTAATTATAAAAAAAAAAACAAGCACAGAGTTCTAGAATCATAAAGCTAGAAAAGATTTTAAAGTGTAATGTGTTCTGATTTATGGGAAAGTAAAGTCCATAGATGATATGGAACCTGCTCGAAGTCTCCCCAGCGATGTAGTCACAGACCTGGTTTAGCCTCAAATCTAATCCAAGCCGTCAGCCACCCCTGCACAATCATTACAATATGATCTGCTTAAACTCTGTATGCGAGCACATTAGATAGGTATGAAATGTTACCAATTAGAAGAGAGAGAGAGAGGGATGCCTGGGTGGCTTGGCAGTTGGGCGTCCTGCCTTTGGCTCAGGGTGTGATCCTGGAGTCCCAGGATCAAGTCCTGCATGGGGCTCCCTGCATGGAGCCTGCTTCTACCTCTGTCTGTGTCTCTGCTTCTCTCTCTCTCTCTCTCTCATGAATAAATAAATAAATAATCTTAAAAAAAAGATACAGAACATTTCCCAAAATTCAAATCAATTCCCAAAACTTATTTTCAGGGGAAAACATCTGTTTTCCAATAATTTGACCAAATGACAATCTTATCAGGCCTCAATATCCTCTGTAAAACAGGGATAATAACTATTAGTAGTGGTAAAGTGTGTGATGAGGTCATGAACTTAATGTATTAGCACAGTGCCTGGCATATAGCAAGTACTACTGAAAACGGAAAACTCTTCCCCTCCCCTCGAAATCAGAATTTGAAGAAAGAAAAAAAAATCTCATTTTGTAATAAAAAGAAAGAAGGGTAATATCTGCAGGTTGTATTAGATAAAGTGCAGATGTGAGTTTGTGCTGTGTTCACTACTTTGATTAGAGGACACAATGAGTCAGGCTCCAGGTCAGCTTACTGGCCCATCTCTAACTTTGTAGGGTGTCAGCTTTAGACACTTGAGCTATTCCAAATAGGAAGCAAGATACCCATTTTAGATAAAGTTTTAGAGGTGAATATTAAGAACATTTTTGGTTCATTAAACTTTCATTTAGATTGGTTTAAGTGCTTCCTAAACTGATATTTAAATTCAGGGAACACTTTTTGATTCCAAATGTCCCTAACCTCAGTCCCTGGAGTAGCTATAGTTCTTGCTTCTGAATTATCACTAACTGATTTCTGGAATTGTCTGGCCAGTGTAGTCCTGGCCTTAGATAATGGCACAAAGAAAAAGTATAGAAAATCTATAAAAAGACTCTCTTTCTCTTATTAGCTGTATGGCCTACAGATAAGATGTAATGCTGTGTAAAAAAAACCCTAGCTGATTAGAATGGATATTTAAGAAAAAAACAAGCTAGAGATAATGAAAACTTTTGCCATCTATTAAATTTTAATAAATTGCCTTTTCATATTTTATTAATATATGTTTTATCTGACTCATTTTAAATTGGTAGACATTATTATTTTAAAACAAAACGAAATAACTAGACTTTTTCATTAAAGAATCTGAATTCATAGTTTTCTGAAAATAATTTGGAAATTAAAGTGTATTTTAATAAAGCAAACTTCAAAAAAATTTTTAAAGATTTTATTTTATTCATTCATGAGAGACTGAGAGAGGCAGAGACAAAAACAGAGGGAAAATCAGGCTTCCCAAAAGGAGCCTGATGTGGGACTTGATCCCAGGACCCCAGGATTACGACCTGAGCTCAACCACTGAGCCACTCAGATGCCCCAATAAAGCAAACTTTAATAAGAGTTTTAGACTTGAGATACTCACAAAGATGACTGAATTCTTTTAAGATTATTCTAATTTGAGAGGAAAGAAGAGTGATAACTTCAACCTAACTTCTCAAACACTTCTAAAACTTATTTTTTCCTGAAAAAATAAGGAAATTGATGTATTTCTTCTGTCTCCTCCCATTCCATGGATCCTCTTTCTCTTGTACAAGATCTCACAATGATGAAAAATACTCATTCAGGTTTTAAACTGTTTCCCTTCAGTTTTTGCTCTGTTGATAAACCCTTGAATTACTCTGTTGGCTAGGCATCTTGTCCAGTATTTTATTTCTATATTTAAACTTTAAAGCATAATAAATCATCCATCTATTTATTCAACAAGCATTTATCTAGTGCTTACTGTTTCCCTAGGTTATGAAAATATGAACGTGAGTAAGATCTACCTCTGTACTCAAGGAGCTCATTAACCTTTATCATCTCTCCCTATCAAGGCATTCCAGGGACACTTACCCAGCACATTCAGAGTATCCGAGTTAGTCACAGATTCAAGTTATTAATTTTCCTTTATCTTCATCCCTATGGCATTTAACTCTTGCTGGTGACATGTTGTTGCCTTCTTTCCCCTTTTTTGACTGAAAATTAACTACTGAATTAACCAGATTTTTTTTTCTAAACAAAGGTGGTCCATCACTTTTTAAGGGTATGATAGGCAGTTTTTCTCCAGAAATAAGGCTCTAGAATCGTATTTTTTTCCTTTTTTCCTTTTTCTGCTACTAATTTTTTTTGTATAACCTCATGAATTTCTTCCACAGCAAAATTCTATTAATAAGTCTGCTAAGAGCTGCTTGATGATTTGCCAAAGTTAAATCGGACATAAAATTTTGAGCTTTTGAACAAAGTAGCACAACTAAGTTTATCACAGGGTGATTTTTATCTTCTTTCAAATTACCTGATACAAAACGTTCACTTTGCAAAAATCTAATCGATAGCTAATTCCTTCGTAAATGATAGGCAAAAAGATCTCAATAGCTTATCTCCTTTTTACAGTAGGAGATATTTCTGATTTCTACGGCAAACTACCTATTCCCACTATTGTATTGTATACAGGAATACTTTCCCAGAAGGAGAAACAAAGTATGACAGTGCCTCCCCTATCACACAATACCTAATTTATTAACGAGCATTCTATTTTACTTGTTTTTAAAATAGACCATTTAAATAGTTTACCTTTTCCCATGTACAAGCTTGTTCATGTAATTTTCCTATCATGCCTTTTCAATACATTAGTCAAATGGCTAAATTATTGAAACTTGCAAACTCATTTGAGTATGGGGCATATGTTTAAGTGGAGCACACAATTTCCCCAGCCTCAGAGGTCCTTACTGACTCTGGCTTTGAATATTTAAACAGTCATACTGGTATGTCATTGCTTCAGTTACGTGCTAGGCCATGCTAATTGTGTTAGACCACTGGATGCATGATTTAATCAGTTCACCCACAGCAGATGCTCTATGTACATTTTTAAAATGTAACAATTTTTTTAAAAAGATTAGACTTCTAGAATTAGATCATCTAGCCCAATCTTTTACAAGAATCTCTTTTAAGGAAACTTTGAGGGATGGTCATCCAAACACCATTTGATTATGTCAAGAATTGGGTGACTCACTACTAGTTTGTGGGGCATTCCATTCCAATGGTGGTCAGTACAAAGTCCCTTTGCAAAGGTCTAGTTATGGGCCTTGCAAAAAAACAAAGGACAAATCTTCCTTTTTCTCAGAACTGATTCTTAAATATTTGAGAAAAGAACTGTTTCTTAAATATTTGACGACAATATTAGGTGGAATCAAACTCCTAGCCTATTATTGTCTCCATTTACATTTTTCCCATATTTGGAATTCAGAAATGCTGACTGAGAAGGCTTTAAAGACCTTGGAGGTTTCCAATTCCATTTATAAACAGCTAGGGGCAATGTGGAAGGCAAGAGTGTGGCAGACCTGAATGGTCATTGTGAAATCTGGTAGCTCGGCAAGGATAGAAAAGTATAAGCCTAGTAGAAGAGAAGGTCAAAGGAGCAAAGGATTTACACAGCAGAAAGTCAGAATATCCTGACAGTGGTTACTCCTTAGCTCCCTGAATATATGTGCTTGAACCTTGATAAGTGTGAAATTAAGAGGTGCTATAAGAGAGAAATTAGTGGTAAACTATGTTGAGGAAATCCTGGATTAAATAAGATTAGACAGTTTTCTTTAATGCAGGACATGTCAGTCTTCAGGTCCTACAGTAGACTGTCATTCTCCAATGGAGGTGTAAAATACAGTGTTTTAAAACATCGTTAAACCTAAAATCCTGTTTTTTGCGAGCAGTTTGTGTCTATCAGCTTATCCTCAGTTTGGCTCACCAGCTTCTCTGGGCTTAAGAGTTTTTAGTAATTTCTCAAGCATTTAAAATAATCCCAGATCTAAAAGTGACAGTAAGTCTATGCCAATTCATGGGAAATATGTATTCGTATTTCCTGCAATAGTTATCAAAGCCTGGTGTACATCAGAATCACCAAGGGAGATAATAAAATAAGATATTTGGACCCTATCTCAGAATCAGAATTTCCAGTGTGGAGACCTCAAATCTGCAAGTTCAAGTTTCTCAGTGTCTTCTATTCAGCCATTCTGTCACTGACATCAAGTCTACAAGACCCCTGGTTGGTTATTTGACCTGTCTCTTAGGAGCTGGG
The DNA here is from genome assembly GCF_003254725.2 of Canis lupus dingo. Taxonomy (NCBI): domain Eukaryota; kingdom Metazoa; phylum Chordata; class Mammalia; order Carnivora; family Canidae; genus Canis; species Canis lupus. The sequence continues at coordinate 36,482,192 of NC_064243.1, forward strand.
GCTTTGTGGTAGACCTCACTCAGTCTCAAATTGCCTGTTACTTGCTCTGTGGCTGTGGACAAACTTTTTAACCTTTCTAAACTTTGAATTCTTCATCTACTTAATAAAATCTTCCTCATAGTGTTTTTCTGAGGAAAAAAAGAATTTTTTAAAGTAGAATGCATAGTATGTTTCATGGCACACACTTAGTTCTTATACAATACTTGGGAGCAATTATTATGGTCATAAATATGTTAGAATTAATTAAATGTAGCTGAAGAGGATAAATTATTCAACATCAAAGTTAGGAGCATGTGGGCATCAGGTACCTTCTCCCTCCTTTTACAAAGAGCAACACCTGCAGCTCAAAATAGAAGGCAATCGAATGTTAGAGTTGACTCAAGGCTTTGTTTCCTCTTCCTTAGAGGTTAGGCTTTGACTCCAACAATGGCATAGGCTCAATACAGCTTGAGAAACTTCTCTATGTTATGCGATCTGTCATTTAACAAAAGCTAAAAAGTGTATTTATGAATGTGTTTCAAGGATTCCACTGAAAGAGCCTCTTTGCCAGATGCTGACTAGTGTTTTAAGATTCTGCCAAAATCAGTGTTTTCCATGGTACAAATGGTGAGGAGCTCACCAGCTCTTGAGGCAGCAAACCACATTTCTGGGAAGCATCAGATGAGAGAATATTCTCTCTTACAGCAGAAGTCTACGTAGCCTGAGCTCTGGAAGTTTCCTTCTACCAAAGCAGAGATAAACTTCTCTCTGAATTGGTGAGCAGTTTTCTCTAGGGCATATCCTCTTTCTTTCTTTCTTTCTTTCTTTCTTTCTTTCTTTCTTCTTTCTTTCTTTCTTTCTTTCTTTCTTCTTTCTTCTCTTTCTTCTTCTTCTCTCTCTCTCTCTCTCTCTCTCTCTCTTTCTTTTTCTTTTATTGGGGGTATATCCTTCCAAGTTTCTGATTTATGCACAGGTTTCTATTCCAACTCTCTACTCCACTCTGGGATCCAAGAATCTTAAACTCCATCCTTGTCCCAGTAGGTCCTTTTGGTCATTAGGGCCAATTTCTGGGGCTAATCAGTCTTCTTCCTCGTCCCATCTTAATCCCATCTGTGTTGGCATTCTTTCTTCCTTCATTTCTGTCCCATGGAGATTTTCCTTTCCACTTACTGGTTTTTTTGCTATCTTCTGATGTCGTCCAAAAGGTCTTATTCTTTTTCCACACAACAGTCATTTGTATATTTGCAGATAGTTATGTCATTCTATTTCCTTCCTGTGGATATAACATTCACAATTGCTCAGTATATACAGACTGTGGTCTGCGTTCTTTAAATGCTCTTTACTTTTTCAATTTGCCTTAAAATTGCAGGCCCAAAGTAATGCCTCAGGTGCATTTCAACCTATGTAAATAGACTACACTATTCCCTCTTTTGCTCTAAATGCTATTCTTGTTAATTAGCGATCTATGATTGTACTGGTCCACTCTGACAATTCTGGAATGTGTTGACTCAGATTCAGTTTGGAGAAGAAAGCTCTTCTATGTGCTGCTGTAATAATGGGTGGAATTGAAGTTTAATTTTGTTGACCGATTTCAGTCAATTAAAAGAGATTGAAGATATACGTTAATTGCATTGGCTTTGGAAGACTCAGCGATTTCTATTATCTGAAGTTTTTGGTTGGGCTAAGGAGAAACGAAAATTCTCACAAGTGAAATTAATTCAGACACCAGACTTTACCAAGTATAACGAGGCAACACTTTACTAAAATGTAGTCAACATGTGACCGATTTGGCCTTTTCCCTTTTTAAAAACTTTTTTTTATTTAAATTAAGTTTAGTTAATATATAGTGTATGATTAGTTTCAGGGGTAGAATTTGGTGATTCATCAGTTGCATATAACACCCAGTGCTCATTTCAACTGCCCATAACCCAGTTACCCCATTCCCCAGAGGTCCCCTGCCTTCCAGCAACCCTCAGTTTGGCCTTTTCACTTTTATTAGTTCCGTTTATAGTTTTTATTTTTTCTTACAAAGGTCAAAGTTTTGTATTTTCTACTTTGATTCCTTTTAATTTTTTGTCATTGGGCTTGTGACTGTATTTTTAATTTAACATATAAAGTATTCAATCTACTTATTTTTTTCTGCCATTGTTCCTCCCACCAATGAAAATTTAACTACAAAACATATGGAGATAAATTTGTTTTAATTCAGCAGGTTGTTTCCATTTTTAAAAGAATAGGCGGTGCATTTACTGCCATCTGGTGGAACATTTTATAGGAAAGAGAAATAGAAACGAGATTATGTATAACATTAAAAATACCTAACCAGGTAAAACTTCATTGAATCAGCATTCCTGTTTAACTGGACATGTGGAAAATTAATTCAGGTCCACATGAAACCTACACTAATTGAAACCAAAGAAAAAAAGTGGTATTCAATTTTCTCTCTTCTAGCTGTTACTTTACTATCCCAACTGTGTAGCAATACTTCAGATTGTAATTTCACTTTGGTTGCTTACAATGGAGGTGAAAGTCAGAAAAACTTAAACAAAAAGATTTATATCTTAAGTTTTCTGAATTTTTGACTTAATATATCAATGTTTGATTTCCTTAGTGGATTAGCTTCATTTGGACTTTTTTTTCTTTTTTTTAAACTCTCATCTGAGTTTCACAGGTTGTCCTGTTTAACATCCTTACAAATAAAAATCAGGCAGATTTTATACTGGTGTTTCCTCACACTCTTCCCTTTCTTCCCAAGGATTCTTCATTATTCATCTCCTTTGTTCATGAATAAATAGTGAAAGCTCTAGTCCCATCTTCTTGCTAAATATCTCAGACAAGCAGTTGTACCTTTCATTTTCAGATTACATATCTATATAATGACAGGGGTTGACTTGTTTATACTAAATGGTCTCTTACAGTTCTGAGGCTCCATGAAGTCATGAACAAATCATTAAAATTGGTTTGACCAGTTATATTCAATAGAGGTGTTAGCATTTCACTCAGAGTAGTAAAAGCTGGTAGAATGGCCCAGACTTCAACGCAAGACTGAAAGTAACCTTCCCTTAAATCATACCACATGGATAACTGCCTGGTTTGTTACTTAAAATGTGTATCACATTTATTATTATTTTTATTTATCGACATAATGAGTCTGTATTAGGTTTGGGGACCTAGTCATAAACAAATAAGCAAACAACATTAGGGGAAGATAGAAAAATCAACAAATGATTATAATATACTAAGTGGTTATCACCCTAAATATCCATAAAAATAAACTTCAATGTCAAATTGATAAAATTGAAGGTTTCTGAGCCCTACTCCTGGAGATTCTAATTGAACATGCTTGGGTAAAACCACAAGCCTGTATAGTTCAAAAGCAATTTAGGTGGTCCTGATGCAAGTGGTAGGACACAGTAGAAGAAAAGTTGATATGGGGGATGGATGTTATAGGAAAGGTAAACACAAATTACAACTGGAAGGAGTGTTTAACTTAATTAGCAGGATTCACGGAGGCTTTTTAGGAGTAATGAAAGAAAGAACTGAATCCAGGAAGAGGTTTTGAATTCCAGGCAAAGGAATGAGAATTCCAGGTGGGAGAACTTGGCACTTTGAGAGGATAGGAAGTAGTTCAGTATTTCTGAGAGATACAATTTGGGGATGAAATTGACCACATATTCAGATATAAAGCAGGTGGCAAATTTCAGAGAATTAGTCTAATTTGGACAATGCTTTCTGATCACAATGTGATTTATTTAGAAACCAGTAAGTTATTATACTTACTGGTGTAAATCTGCTTATGTCTGGAAATGTAAAACCCAGATGGTTAAATAATACATAGGTCAAAGAAGAAATTGTAAAAATAAACAATGACAAAACTGAACTTTCACAAAAATGCCACACATCGGAACTAGAACAATCTAGCTAAAATAGCATTTAGAGGAAAAATTAGAGCCTTAGGATATGTATTTGAAAAGCAGGAAGGTGGGGCATCTGGGTGGCTCAGTCAGTTGAGCATTTAAATCCTGGTTTGGGCTCAGGTCATGATCTCAGGGTGGTGAGATTGAGACTGTTGTCAGGCTCTGTGCTGGGTATGGAGTTTGCTTAAAATTTTCTCTGCCCCTCTCCTTTCTGCCCTTCCCCCCCATCAAATAAATAAATCTTAAAAAAAGAAAGCTGAGGGGCACCTGGGTAGCTCAGGTAATTAAGTGTCTGCCTTCAGCTCAGGTAATGATTCCAGAGCCCCACATTAGGCTCCCTGCTCAGTGGGGTACCTGTTTCTTACTCTCCCTGTACTGCTTCCCCTACTTGTGCTCTCTTGCATGTGCTCCCTCTCTCAAATAAATAAATAAAATAAATAAATCTTTAAAATTAATGTATAAGCAGAAAGTTTAAACATTAAAATGGAAGGAAATAATTAAAATAGAAGCCACTGAAAGCAGAGTCCAAATACAGCTGGATAGGAATATTGTATCAATTTACAATGTTTTTAGAAATTTAAAAAACGGGCATGGACATGTGTGTATATTTTTGACTTATGAATTGTTTAAACATGTGAGCTATTAATTATTTGAGCTTTGAATTGAACCTATGAATTGTTCAAACATGTAGGTTTTAAACTTCCAGACATATGAAGTTTAAAAAATAAGATTTATTGTAGTTATTGATTTCTACATCCAGACCAAGGTTGGTTACACATGTTAATCCACCATAATATGATCTCAGCTGCATCCAAGAATATATATATATATTTTTTTCTTGAAATGCATTTTCATGGAATCAGTTACCAGACAAATAAGAACATTGTTAAGCCATAGATCTTAGTGTGATGAATGAGATGACTCCATAAAGTTTTCCCACCCAATGATTAGAAAGAGATGTATTGCTATCAGGGCTATGGAGAAAGATCCAATCCTATAGGTATGTATCACATAAATATCTTTCTTCATTGTATGTCAATAGGTAAAGAAAAAACTTATTTTCAAAGTAGTTGATATTCATAAATAAATGAATAAAAGCATTATTTTTGGCATAAATCTTCAACCTCAGATGAACAGCACAATACCATTATTTCTAATCGCAATTATAAAAACAAACAAGTGCTGATAATTAGTAATTGAGACAGAGATTGCCAAAAGTATTTCTGAATACCTAGTGTAATGCTATTGTAGTAGCCCTTATTTTTGTTTAAATTTTGCCTCTAACACAGTGATACACGAAGAAAACTATCTGCAGCAGTTTATGACTCATAAGCATGTTAGGTTGGAATTATAATGAAAAAATGTTGATAATCCTAGATACATTCACCAGCCCTTCCCCAGAATCCTGCTGATACTGCAGGTGTTGGGAATTTCGGAGGATCTTTGATAAGGTCAAAAGCCTTAAAAAATTGACTTAAGAACTTGCAGAAGAATTAATATAGCATTGCCATATTATTCTCAGAAGGATCTGAGATATTGCTATTCTCAAAAAGATCTACCTGCAAGGTCTACTTGCAAGACTTGTCTTGACTGGCGTTTGGTAACTTGGCTGGTAAATAGTTCTCTAGACTGCTATAAAACTTTCTCTAAGTGAAGACAATGCTTCACTGTACTTTTTCTTTTTTTTAAGATTTTATTTATTTATTCATGAAGACACAGAGAGAGAGAAAGGCAGACACACAGGCAGAGGGAGAAGCAGGCTCCATGCAGGGAGCCCAACGTGGGACTCGATCCCAAGTCTCCAGGATCATGCCCCCGGCTGAAGGCTGTGCTGGACCGCTGAGCCACCCGGGCTGCCCTGCTTCACTCTACTTAAAACTATTTGTACAAACAATATGATTTATATCGAATGCTTGCTTTCCTTACTGGAGTTTGGAATTTGGGTACATGGTTGATAGTTACTAGATTCCAATAAAAACTTTGGGCACTGAGTCTCTAACAAGCTTCTCTGGGAGACAAGATGTCACAATTCAAAGCTGGGGGGACTAAGAGTATCCTGCGTGACTCTAGTGGTGGAAGTTTAGACGTGGTTTCATCTGGACTTTGCCTGTCTGACTCTTCCCTTTGCTGATTTTTTTTTCTTGATCCTTGTTTTGAAATTTTTTATTTAAATTCAATCTAATTAACATATACTGTATTATTAGTTTCAGAGGTAGAATTCAGTGATTCATCAGGCTTCAAGTTCCTTCCTTAATGCCCATCCCTCAGCTACCTACCACCCCTCCAGGAACCCTCAATTTGTTCCCTGTAGTTAACTTTGGATAAATACCTAGTAGTGCAAGTGCTGGGTCATAGAGTAGCTCTTTTTTAATTTTTTGAAGAAATTCCATACTATTTCCAGAGTGGACTATACAAGTTTGTATTCCCATCAACAGTGTGAGGGTTCCCCTTTCTCTATGTCCTCACCACCATCCGTTGTTTACCAAGTTGTTATTTTAGCAATTCTGACCAGTGTGAGATGGTATCTCATTGTGGTTTTGATTTGTATTTCCCTGATGCCCAGTGGTGTTGACCACTTTTTCATCTATTGGCCATTTGTATGTCTTCTTTGAAGAGATGTCTGTTCACATTTTTCTGCCCATTCCCTGACCAGATTTTTTTGTATTTTTGTGTTGAATTTGTTCAATTCTTTATAGATTTTGGATACTAGCCCTTTATCTGATAAGACATTTGCAAATATCTTGTCCCATTCTGTAAGTTGCCTTTTCATTTTATTTGCTGATCTTTCTCTATATCCTTTCACTATAAAAAGTCAGAGCCACGAGTAGGACTGGCCCTCCTAGTAGATCTTCAGCTCTGAGGGTAGTCTTGAAGACCCCAAACACAGTAACACACAGGATAAATGTTCAGGGAAGATTGAACTGCCATGTGATGTTCCTTATTCATGCTGCTTGAAAGTGGAATAGTACAAAAGAAAAAGAGGCATGCCTTTGATTAACTTGAGGTTTATCTGAATTAATAAACATCCTTTCAAAGTGTAAGTGTCTTTTAAAATTACCAAGGGTTATCAGTTACATACTACATGAGCATTAATACTAACACTTGATACCACTGTAATGGTTATACTACGCATAGTCCTAAATTCTTCACATAGATTGTTATTCAACCCTTGCATTGCCTTATGACAGTACCTATAATTATTGCTACTTTACAAATGCAGATTGAGGCTCAGAGTGATTAAGTAACTTGTCCTAGCCACATTTCTGTGAGTAGCAGAGTCAGGATGCCAACATAGGGAGTCTGACTCCAAAGCCTATCCTCTTAATCACCAATTTTATTGCCATCTTGAATTTGGACTGGATCTGTTTTTTCCAATCCCCATAGAAAGAATGATACTTTTGATTGCAGAAAGGAGAGAAGAGTAATTTTGGAATATGGAACACTTGATTCCTTTTTTTTTTTTATTGGAGTTCAATTTGCCAACATATAGCATAACACCAAGTGCTCATTCCACCAAGTGCCCATCACCCAGTCACCCCCACCCCCGCCCTGCCTCCCTTTCCACCACCCCTTGTTTGTTTCATAGAGTTAGGAGTCTCTCATGTTCTGTCTCCCTTTCTGATATTTCCCACTCATTTTTTCTCCTTTACCCTTATTCCCTTTCACTATTTTTTATATTCCCCAAATGAATGAGACCATATAATGTTTGTCCTTCTCTAATTGACATATTTCACTCAGGATAATACCCTCCAGTTCCATCCACATCGAAGCAAATGGTAAGTATTTATCGTTTCTAATGGCTGAGTAACAGTCCATTGTATACATATACCACATCTTCTTTATCCATTCATCTTTCAGTGGACACCAAGGCTCCTTCCACAGTTTGGCTATTGTGGACATTGCTGCTATAAACATCGGGGTGCAGGTGTGCAGGCGTTTCATTGTATCTGTATCTTTGGGGTAAATCCCCAGCAGTGCAATTGCTGGGTCGTAGGGCAGATCTATTTTTAACTCTTTGAGGAACCTCTACACAGTTTTCCAGAGTGGCTGCACCAGCTCACATTCCCACCAACAGTGCAAGAGGGTTCCCCCTTCTCCACATCCTCTCAAACATTTGTTGTTTCCCGCCTTGTTAATTTTCCCCATTCTCACTGGTGTGAGGTGGTATCTCATTGTGGTTTTGATTTGTATTTCCCTGATGGCCAGTGATGAGGAGCATTTTCTCATGTAGTTGTTGTCCATGTCTATGTCTTCCTCCGTGAGATCTCTGTTCATGTCTTTTGCCCATTTCATGATTGGATTGTTTGTTTCTTTGCTGTTGAGTTTAATAAGTTCTTTATAGATCTTGGATACTAGTCCTTTATCTGTTATGTCATTTGCAAATATCTTCTCCCATTCTGTAGGTTGTCTTTTAGTTTTGTTGATGTTTCTTTGCTGTGCAAAAGCCTCTTATCTTGATGAAGTCCATAGTTCATTTTTGCTTTTGTTTCTCTTGCCTTCATGGACTTATCTTGCAAGAAGTTACTGTGGCCAAGTTCAGAAAGGCCGTTGCCTGAGTTCTCCTCTAAGATTTTGATGGAATCTTGTCTCACATTTAGATCTTTTTATCCATTTTGAGTTTATCTTTGTGTATGGTGTAAGAGAATGGTCCAGTTTCATTCTTCTGCATGTGGATGTCCAATTTTCCCAGCACCATTTATTGAAGAGACTGTCTTTTTTCCAGTGGATAGTCTTTCCTCCTTTATCAAATATTAGTTGACCATAAAGTTGAGGGTCCACTTCTGGATTCTTTATTCTGTTCCATTGATCTATGTGTCTGTTTTTGTGCCAGTACCACACTGTCTTGATGAGCACAGGTTTGTAGTACAACCTGAAATCTGGGATTGTGATGCCCCCAGCTATGGTTTTCTGTTTTTAAAATTCCCCTGGCTATTTGGGGTCTTTTGTGATTCCACACAAATCTTAAGATAATATGTTTCAACTCTCTGAAGAAAGTCCATGGTATTTTGATAGAGATTGCATTAAATGTGTAAATTGCCCTGGGTAGCATTGACATTTTCACAATATTAATTCTTCCAATCCACTATATTTCATCATACTATATTGTCAGATATATATATTTAAGAAGTCACACACTACACTGAAGACATAAGAGAAAGGTATTGGAGTCTACAGGCCCAGAGGCCTCAAAGAAGATTTGGAAACATCAGGTAGATGAAAAAATAAATCAGGAAAGTGACAAAGGTAAACTTTAACATATATTTTTAAAGTATGCCTGGAACCCAGCAGTTAAACTGAAGGAAAAAGAAAGAGCTCAGAGTTTGGAAATCCAAGGAAGCTAGAGTGTGAGGCAGGTCTGCAAAGGGGTCATCTCAAGTGTTGGTAGAATTCTGACATATGTTTGCATGCAAGGGACTACAGGAGTCAATGGGAAAAAGTCACAGGAGGAGCAGGAAAAGCTTTTAAGGAATTCCCTAAGAAATCACATAGGATGAGGGAAAGTCACTGTTTCCAGCAGCCAGAGTGGAAAAATATCTTCATACACATGGCACTGGATAGATTTTTTTTGGGAATTTTTGTCTTAGTGGTCCAGATTAGCCACCAAATTTCACCAGGCAGAAGGAGCATAAAGAAACCACAAGATATGTCATAATAAAATCATTTAAATCAGTGCTGAAGAGAAAGTGTTAAAATTAGCCAGGCAGGGAGAAAAAACTAACAAACAGATATGTGAAGTATAGATGAATGTCAGCAGAAATCCACTCAAGCCAGAAGAAAATAGTGGAATATCTTTAAAGTACTGAAAGGGAAAAGACAATCAACCTAGGATTCTATATCCAGCTAACACATATTTTAAAAATAATATAAAAACAAAGACTTTTTCAGACATAAAAGTGCTAAGAGAATTTATTGCTATCAGACGTCCACTGGGAAAAATGTTAAAAAGTAAATCTTTCAGGAGGAAAAAAAAATATTACCAGAAGTTTGATCTACACAAAGGAATGAAAAGCATTTGAAGGAGAAAACATATATTTTGAAGAAATTTAGAAGATAATAGACTTTTAGAAGCAAAAATAACTAGATTTTGGAGTTTATAACATAAATAGAGGTAAAATCATGACAAAATAGCACAAAGGCCAGAAGCAGAAAAACGGAAATACACTATTTAAAGTTCTTATATTATCTATGAATATATATATTATTTGAATGTAGAAGTTAAAGATGTGCTTACAAACCTTAGAGCTAACATTAAAAAAAAAATAAAAAAGATTTAGTTAATAAGCCAACAATGGAGATCGAGTGGCAGAAGCAAAAACATGCAATTAATACCAAAATGGCAGGAAAAGAGAAACAAAGATTGAGTAGAATAAATAGAAAATGAATAGCCAGAGGGTCAGCTTAAGCCTTAGTCTATTAATTGCATTAAATGTTAACAATATATTTAAAAGGCAGAAATTGTCTGATTAATACAAAAGCAAGACCCAATTATATGCTATCTAAACAAAATTTAGTCTAACCATAATGGAAGAGGTAACTTAATGGTAAAAAGATGGAAAATTATGTACCGTATAATACTAATCAAAAGAAAGCTAGAGTGGTTATATTAATACCAAACAAAGTAGATTTTGAAACAAGGAACATTACCAGGAATAAAGAAATTCCCCTCATACTAATAAAGATATTAAATTATTAAGGCATATTAGTCTCAAATGTCTTACACACTTAATAATAAGCTTCAAAGTGCATGAAGCAAAAACAAATAGAATAGACAAGAAAGAAAAATCCACAGTTATATTTACATATATAAACACCTTACATTCAATAATTAATGAAAGTAGAAGACAGAAAATCAGTAAGACTACATTAGTCCTGAATGACTCTATCACCTATATAATAGGATTAACATTTATATAACACTCCACCCAAAACAACAGAATGCAGGCTCTTTTCAAGTGCACATAAAACATTTTGTAACACCATTTTCTAGGACATAAAACAAGTTTCAAGAAATTTAAAATAATTGAAAAAGTATGTTCTTTGACCACAATAGAATTATATGAAAAAAAAAAAAAAAGACATTGGAAACATACCTGGAAGATCACCACATATTTGAAAATCAAATAACACATTAGTAAATAAAACATGGGCCAAAGAAAAAGTTTACATGGAAGAATAAAACGTATTTTGAACTAAGCGAAAATTAAAATGCTACATCATGAAAGTTATGAAATGCAGCTAAAATAGCCGTTAACTGAAAATTCACAGCAATTATATTACATTTGTATGATTTCAAAATAACTGATATAAATTTCTACCTTAAGAAACTATAAAAAGAAGAGAAAATTAATCCCAAAGTAAACAAAAAGGAGAATATAATAAATATGAGAAATAACCAATGAAAAGGAAAATAAAAACAATATAGAATATCAGTGAAACAAAAGCTGGCTGTTTGAAAGATCAACATAGCTGAAAATTCTACAATCAGACTGAGGAAAAAAAGAGGATATAGATTATGAATAACAGGACTGAGGAAAAAGATATCACTACAGATCATGCAAACATTAAAAGGATAACAAGAGAATAAAATGAGCAACTTATAGCAATAATTTTCAACTTACATGAAATAGACAAATTTCCTGTAAGGTGCAAATCACAAAAGTTACTAGTAAATTCTAACAAACATTCAAAAGAGAAATAATATCAATTCTATACCATACTATACTAACTCTTCTTGAAAATTGAAAACTCTTCCCAAATCACCCTATGAGGCTGACATAGGTTACCCTGTAACCAAAGCCAAAGACAACACAATGAAAATGGAACTATTTATTATTATTTCTCATAAACAGATGCAAAATATTCTTTACAAGTGTTTAGCAAGCCAGATTCAGCAACATATAAAAAAGAGGATTAATCACCATCAAGTGGGATTTAGCCTCCTAACACAAGATTGACTCAACATTTGAAAATCAATGATTGTAATTCTCCATTTTAACAGATTAAGAAATGGAAACTATATGAGCAACTCAATAGATGCAGAAAAATCATTTGACAAAATTCAACACTCATTCAGAAAAATGTCTCCTAGCACATCTAGGAAAAGAATGAAGTTTCTTTAACCTGACAAAAGGCATCTAACAAAAAAACCTAAAGCTAACATACTTCATGGTGAAAATTTGAATGTTTCCCCTCATACGTTAGAAAATGAGGCCAAAATGTCCACTCTTACAATTTCTATTCAGCATTGTATTTAAAAGGAAACTGGTCCTAGCCAGTGTGGTTAAAGAAGAAAAGGAAAAATGGGGGGAAAAAAAGCACACATATTGTAAAGAAAAAGTCAATGTTTTTATTTACAAGCAACATGGTCAGTTATAAAGAAAATTCTGTATCGACAAAATATTACAAAAAGAGATCTAATTGATTTTCAACAAAAGTGCCAACTGATTTTCAACAAAGTTGGCAAGGTAATTCAAAGGGGGAAAAAGATCTTTGCAACAAATGATGTGGAAACAGAAAACTATAAATATGAAATAAAAGTGAAAGAAAGAGATTAAACGTTGGCCCTTCATTCTTATCTCATACCATCTATAAAAAATTAACACAAAATTAATCATCGACTAAGGGAGCTAAACCTATAGCACATCTAGAAGAAAACATAGGGGGAAATCTTTATGACCTTTGGTTCGGCCAAAAACGATCAATCTGCTCATAAAATGTCTGTTCTAACACAAAATAACTCCACAAAGATAAAGCAATTTTAATTTTTTAAGTTTACTCTTCAAAGGATAAGGTTGCCATTCAAGAGAAAAAGAAGTAATTTCAATGCCCATAACAAAAAACTCGATTTATTTTGACTTTTCCAATTAGAGCTTTTTAAATTGTTTTTTTGTTTTTGTTTGTCTCCTAAAATAGGAAGCACACGAAGTGGGAAATTCAAGAATGGTAGATTAATTCCATGATGCTACTAGAGGCTCTGGCTTTTTCTATGTTTTTACTCAGCCTGCAATTAGATTCCTCATGCAATTTTCTCAGGGTCAAAAAAATGGCTACTACATCTCCTGTATCACATCAGTGTTCCATGCAGGAAGAAAATTAAGAGCAAGAAGCCAAAGGTGTTTGTCCATCAGCTTTTAAAGAACTTTCTGAGAAGGCACACATAGTAACTTTTGCTTACATTTCATTAGCTAGAAGAATGTCGCTGGCCATGCCTACCTGCAAAGAAGGCTGAGAATCAATCTTTCTCTTTCTGTCTTTCTTTCGTTCTTTTTTTCTTTACCTTCTCCTTCCTTCCTTCCTTCCTTCCTTCCTTCCTTCCTTCCTTCCTTCCTTCCTTCCTTCCTTCCTTCCTTCCTTCCTTCCTTCCTTTTTTAATCAAGAGACATTAATGTCATAGCAACAATTGGAATTCTGATGGTAAGGAATACAGGAAAATGGATATCTAATAGTAACAAAATGTCAGCTATAGGTTCTCTTCCCTGCAATCAATGGAAGGTTTTTTCCACTGGTTGTCTCATACTGAAGACATTTTATCTGTATACAAAATTATAGCCTAATTAGATTTTGAATCTTTATAGACCTAGAGAATAATCCAACCATATCTTTAGTAACCTCTGCTATTCTTTGGTGTAAACTTTGAAGAAAAAGTGAAAGAATGGTCTCCTGAGGTATGGAATGACTGAAGTCTCTCTCTATCAAGTACAAATACTGTATTTTGGGTGCCTGAGTGGCACGGTCAGTTAAGCCTCTGCCTCTTGGTTTTGGTTCAGGTCGTGAGCTTATGTTCATACTCAGCATGGTGTCTGCTTTAGACTATCTCTGTCTCTATCTCTCTCCCTCTGTCCCTCACCACCCCCAAATAAATAAATATTTTTTAAAAAGATTGCATTTTTTCAAGCTCTCCTAATCTTGACTTGTAAAACAGTAAAGAAAAGGATTTTATTTTTTCCAAGAAATACATGGATTAGGTTACCCTACTTAAGCCTTTTAAGTATATGTCTGAATTGTGCTTACTCGAAATACTAATTCATTAAAAAACTGCACAAAACATCAATTATTTAATATTACTTTTTTTTTTTTCTTTACAAGTGTATGGGTACTTGATTAATGGCAACTTGGGATGTTCATCAATTAGGAATTTTAATCTATCATGATTGCTTACTTTGTCTCAAAGATAATCAGTAAGTCAATGAATTGTGAAATAATTCAGTTATTTTAAGAAGAATGACAAACATTTTCAAAAGCAACTCTGATTTTTTGAGAAAAAAACATTAATTCAGAAACAATGAGGGACACAGGAGTATTGCTGCAAATGAATCAAGTGATGCTAAAAGATGGACCTAGAAAATCTGAATTTTGTTCTCTACTCTGATATTCTAAGACTTGCAAAAATTTACTTTGACTCTACATAATGTCAAAAACATTCTGATGCAAAATGAAAACGATTTGGATATCTTTTAGACATAGCTTTCATCTATTTTCTCTTCAATTTTCTTGACACTAAGAAAAGCAATGACTGTTTCTTACCCACTGTGAAGAGATTTTCTTTTAAAGTTTGAATTCTTTAGCCAAATTGATTCCATTGCTTGAACAATACACAATTTCGCCACGAGGAAGAGGATTTTATTGCCATCATTTTGGACCTCTTCTTCTTCTGTTCAAAACCAAAGCAGGTTCCCAACTGAAACAAGCTTGGAGCAGTTGTAATTAGTAGAAGCTTAACTTGGAGTAGATGAAAAGAAAAGCAAAGGGAAATAAAATTAATACTTACTGAGTAGCTGGGTGTTAGAAGACTTGACCTACTTTTGTCATAAACTAGATTTGAGATGTTGGACAAACACACATCCATGTCTGGGCCTCACATTTCTGTTACAACATGGGGCTATAATACAACTGATACCTAAATTTAAAAATGTAGGATCAGTTCATTTTCCAATAGTACTGTTTTCTCAAAGAGAAATGTGGATATAATACTGAGCCAAAATAACTTCCTTTGTGGTTTGTTATAACAATGATTCATATTCTTCAGGGAGAATCTGACTGGGTCTCTCAAAGCAAGGCATCACTTGGGTTTGCATTCAGCCATAGCTGAGCTGTTCAGCTTTAACTGTTGAGCTGAGCCTTGACTGACATATCTCACTTAAGTCCTAGAAAAACTAAATGAATTCTTATGAAGCTTATGTATAGACCAGGCTTGAATAATTGACCCACTAGAGCCAACAGTTTTGCTAGTTGACTGGACAGTAATTTTATTTGGCATTTTCTTAGCATATACTTTTTTTTTTCTTTGCTAGACACTGGGATTTTTATATATTATTTCATGTCTGCAGAACAAAACCTCAGAAGCAGGCATTAGTATTCCTATTAGAGGAAACCAATTCTCACAGAGGTTTAGTAATTGCCCATGGCCAACTAATTGTGAAATCCCAGAGATGAGATTCAAGCTCAGTCTGCTAGAGTTCAAAGCCCATGCTCTTTCTTTTACACATTTAAGGCTCAGTCAGTTCCTAAGCATGTGGGGGAGGGTATTAGGTTCCTTCTAGGTCATTGTCCAGGCACCATTGCCTTTGGCCAAATTGGAATTCCCTGACATTTTCAAAGTCGTATGAAACTTGTAGATAGTCCCTGGAAAGTGTAGTAAAATACACAAGAATAAAAAGCTGTCTAGAAAAACCACAGAGCTCCCTTAAATAAAAATACTAGGCAAAGGATTATGGCTGAGTTAATATTTAAGTTGGGCCTGAAGGAAAAGGGGGGTGGGCAGATGGGGTAAGTAGAGGCAGATGGGAACATTAGATATATTGTAGGAGACACTGGGATATCCCTATCCACAGAAGCATAGCGGGAGTTGTAGTTGAGTTGGGCAATAATATTCAAGGGAAGGCAAAGAACTACTTAATGTATGCCAATTATATCCCAAGCATTCTGCTAGATTCTTTATAGTTAACATTTCAAGGCCCTTTTCATAGGGATGGGGGTGTCAAGACAAAAAGTGTGTGTTTGAATCATTTGACAATGACAATCAAGTGAAGTCTTTTGAACAGAATGTAACCAGATTAGTGCCAGGTTTTAGAGAGATTACTCTGTCAGTCCTCTGCCAAACATATTAATCATATAGGGGAAAAGTTGAAAGGAGAATGGTTAAAGGTAAATGGGATGCTAACCCATGGACACAAACAAATACCTTAGATACACAAATGCTTTCCTCTGCCCCACCTCCCAAGCAATGATTTGCTTTTTTTTTTTTTTTTTAATTTTCAAGGCTATTCATTACTTTTTAATTTATGACAGTGATTTTAATGAATAACAGCTCATATTTTCTAAGCACTTATTTATGTACTAAATTCTAAGTGCCTCGTGCATTTTTTTCAATGTCTATAGAGGCAGAGAGCTAGCCTTCTTTGATAGAAATGGAAACTGAGATTTAGACAGATTAAGGCACATGCCCAAGACCACACAGCTGGTAAGTGCTAGTGCTGGCATTCTTACTTAGTTGTGAATCCAGAGATTTTGTTCTTAACCACTGTGCTACTAAAGAACAGGCCAAGGAAAGAAATGCCTTGCCATTTTGAGAAAAATTTCATTTCTTTTTAGTAAAGTTGAAAAATTGATTTTTAAGGCCTGGATAGTAAGTGAGTTAGCAGAATGTTAAGAGCATTCCTGATATTAGTCAGACTGTTAGAGAGAACTCTTTAGGTAGAGAGCCAATAAAACAGGCCCCCGAAGAAGGAAGAAAACTTCAAAGTTCTATTTAAAGGAGATCCAGTGAGAATCACTTTGAAAATAGGAAGTGGGGCCAAGTGTATCAGTGAAGCACATCAAATGCCCATTGTGCTTCCAAAATCAAGATCCAGCTGAAAGAGCTGAGGAGAATTATGGAGGAGTCTCTGTGTGAGCAGGTGGGTGGTACTGCAACGTGATAAGATAAGGGGAGAATGTGTTGGAAGGACTGACTCATTCTACTCCCTGCTGTGGTTATTCTGAGCTTAAAGATAAGGTTTAACCATTGAGCTCAATTTGCTGTTAAGGTGACTTGTTGAAAGCTGAAGATAATTGCAACTGGATCTCAAGTCTCTGTTAAATAGTCTCTTAAGTGACATTATCCACAGTGTCATGGATCCTTGTGGAGTCCAAAGTGTTCCCATTGTAGTTCCAATACTTATGAAAGTTCTGCAGGTTGTTTCAGGTGGCTTAACAGAGCGTCAGCATTTTGGTGAATTCACCATTGTAAAGGATGCTAATTTATAAACCAGAATTCAGTTATTAAGTTTGAAACCTCAAATTCTTTTTGGAATGATTCAGAATATAAATAATGGGAGGCTAGGTGAAAAAGTGGAGAGAACAGATGGTCTAGATTTAGACAAAGCTGTTTCTGAGAACCTAGTTTAGCTAGATGACCTTGAGCAGCATCATAACAGCTCTGAGTTGCAGTTTCCTTTGGGAAATGGAGGTGATGTTATGGAATAAGGCTAGTCTGACCCTAGAATACTCAATTCAAAGGCAAGAGACTGCAGGCTGCTAAAGCTAACCCCCACAGTCATGGATTTATGATCCAATACTCAGGTCCCAAGAGAAGCAGATGTCAAGTGTGAGTTAGACTAGGGGTATTATAAAGAGTCTCAATAGGATGGTTGGACTGTAGCAGTATCAGTAGATCCTTTCCATTTTAGAAAACCCTAGACTATTGTATTCTTCACCCCAAAGTACAGAATTGATATGACATTAAATCAGGGGTTTGATCAGATGGCATTGAGTTCAGGTCTGGCCCAAATGATAAAAGAATGGCAACGTAAGGCAGGGTACCCAGGGCAATTTCAAATGGAATGCTGTGCACTGCGCTGTATGTTGTTGTTGTTGTTGTTGTTCTTGTTGTTGTTATTATTATTATTATTCATTATTGGTGGAGGGTCCCTGATGCATCTGATCTAGGCCCAGCACTTGATTCCAATTCCCTCTGTGTGATGAAAGCAGGGGTGTTATCTTTCCTGCTATCTGTATGGCTAACTTTGGGCAATTGTCAAAGATCAAGTCAGGGAGGCAAGGCAGATTCTATTAGCATCAGAGTAAAAGACATTGGATAATAGTGAGGCTTCTCCAAGAGAGTTTTAGAAAGTGTCCCAAACTCATAACGGGCATCTCTTCCTAGTGCCAGGAAGTATCAGCTGGGGCCACCTGCATGTTGCCATCTATATAGCATTAGCACTGTACCCTCCCCAATCTCTCAACAAATGGAAGCCATATACCAGGATTTCTCTGATTTTTTTTTCTACTTTCAGGGAGGTACTTTCTTCTTTTTTCTTTCCATGTCTTTCTTCCTTCCTTTCTTTTTTCTCTTTCTTTCTTTCTTTCTTTCTTTCTTTCTTTCTTTCTTTCTTTCTTTCTTTCTTTCTTTCTTTCTTTCTTTCTTTCTTTCTTTCTTTCTCTTTCTTTCTTTCTTTCTTTTCTTATTTCTTTCTTTTCTTTCTTTCTTTCTTTCTTTCTTTCTTTCTTTCTTCCTTCCTTCCTTCCTTCCTTCCTTCCTTCCTTCCTTCCTTTCTTTCTTTCTCTTTCTTTCTTTCTTTCTTTCTTTCTTTCTTTCTTTCTTTCTTTCTTTCTTTCTTTCTTCTTTCTCTTTTACGTTGGGAATTTCTGTTATACACCACAATGGCCAAGATATGAAATCCAGTCCATTCTTGAAGGTTAAGATACACCTACCACCTAATCACCCCTACATTCTCAAACATGATCATGACCCTGGTAGACTTCACTAGTGATTTTTAGAAATGAACAAGTGGAGAGGTTCACAGAATAGCATTGGGAAAAATAAGTATAACGGATAATTATCCCATCCCTGGAGATTTCATTACTCCTCTCTTCCTCCTCCTGTCTCCTTCCTCCTTATTCATCTTTCCCATTTCCTTTTGGGTAAAACCCCACAAATTATTCTTTTCTCGGGCAAAAGAGCTCTCTTCTACATCAGTTATAATATCCTTTGTTGATGTTCATGCCTTCTGCTAAGTTCTCATCTTTCTTAGGGGAACATGAGATAGTTTTTGAGGATCATTTTCTCCCTAAGAGATTCTTATTTGACCAGCGAAGACAGTAAAACAAATTTGATTTTAAATACTGGTAACCAGAATATTGGTGCTCAAATGATTCAGAATTTTTCTTGAATGATGCTAACTAAGTAAATACTTAGCAGCTTTTTGTTAAAAAGCCAATTTGCTTCCTTTTGTTATTTTAGTAAAAGGCTTTAATAGTCTAATGTTACCTAATGACAGTCAAGTTTTAAATAGTCAAGTTTAGTTTTCCTTGTTTCTATTGCATTTTAGATGAAAGTTGGAGCATACAGATTTTAAATGGTACTGTATTCTTATCAGGAGTAATTTTTGATGAAATATCTATTAGATTAGATTTTTTTTTCCCTAAAGAATTCCACAGGAGACTAGCATCTGTTTTATCTTGTTCTTTGGGTCAGTTTCTGAAAATGACTTTTTAACCTTCTTCCTTGATTCTGAGGATGGCCCTGTATAAAATGTGATTCTCTGTGCTCTGACCATTGCTTCCAAGTTTTATGACTGTACATTTTGTCAAATTAATTGTTGCTGCCAGTATAAATGGAGGCACAATTGACAGGATTTCAAATATGTTGATTCTGAATCTGTTGTACACAAAAAGGTGGTTTGTTTAATCCAAATTTTTGCTGTGATTCTGCCAAAAATAATATGCAACAGGAGAAGTTTACTTTTGATATACCTCATCATGATGGTGGCCAGCAGTATTTTTTAGAATAAAAGTTACCTTATTTAACCACATTAACAATAAAATATTCCAGGTATTGAAAATTAGGGGGGAAGTGATAAGGAATAAGTAAAAGAGCTAGTAGGTTAGAATAAAAGAAAAGTATAATATATTGTACATCAATGTCAAAGCATAACACTTTTTTTTTAAGATTTTTTAAAATTTATTTATTCATGATAGACACAGAGAGAGAGCGAGAGGGAGAGGCAGACACACAGGCAGAGGGATAAGCAGGCTCCAGACCGGGAGCCCCATGCGGCACTCGATCCGGGACAAAGGCAGGCGCTGAACCATTGAGCCACCCAGGGATCTCCCATAAAACTTTTTATAGAAGTTTCTTCTAACATTTACCTAGAAATGTTTTTGGTAATTTAAAATATTACATATATTTGCGTATAGTTTTACATTAGTTAGTGCTGCCTAGAGTTGAGACATTTGGGTGGAGGAAGTTGATGCAACATCATGAAAGGAAAGATAATATAAAACTAAACTAAAAACTGCACAAGGATGTGTCAGTAATTTACTGTCAATAAATCAGGCAAAATCAAAACTTTCTTGTCGTCATTGTAGTTTGAATGGCACATCCACTGACCAAAAACGTTGTGGGTCTGTTTTTTCTAGGTTCCAGCACACTAAACAGAAGAAATAATTAATTGTTTGGTGATCCATAATTCCATTGGTAGATTAACATGCTTAATCATGCATATCTTTCCCACTTCAATTCCTAAAACAGAAAAGAAATATCAGGAGTAATAAAAAAAAGTTTCAAAATACAGAGCATAATTTAAATAATAATTCCCACATAGAAAGTAGATCCCTTCCATTTGTACTAATGATGTGGCCCCAGCTCTGCTGCATTATAAGCTATTCTCCAAGGGAGAAATAAGCAAAATAGGACCAGATTACAGGCTGGAGTAGGATGGGGGAAACCTGACTAAGAGAAAATGGCTGCTTGTTTCTTTCCTCCATCTTCAGAAGGGACCAGGAGACCAAATCAATGAGTGAGTGGCAACCTGGAAGCCTTGCCCAGGCATCACAGCTCTAGGAGATAAATATTGCCCCCAACCCTTTGGAGAAGAGTTCTTCTCAGGGTCAAGTGAAAGTTTCCAGGTTCTTAGTAAGAAAGGATGGTGCAAGCTGATACCAAGAACTGTGGGAATAGTTCTGGTAGAGATAGGCAGGAAAAAGAAAGACTCAAGGCCTCCATTCCCCCAAGCCAGGCAGCTGAATACTCAGGGCTGGCCTCTAATTTTGCAGAGAGCTAGAGAGCCACAGAAAGAAAAAGAAAGAAAGAAAGAAAGAAAGAAAGAAAGAAAGAAAGAAAGAAAGAAAAGAAGAAAGAAAGAAAGAAAGAAAGAAAGAAAGAAAGAAAGAAAGAAAGAAAGAAAGAAGAAAAGAAAAAACAAAGATCTTAGTAGAAAGACCATTGAGGCTGGTTCTTATATGAAGTTGAGTAGTAGGAGAGGTCTAGCCTGATGCCCACAGAATAAAATTCCTTTTTGAATTTCCAGGAGTATTGCCAGATCCCCATTGCTCATTTAGAGGACCTCCTAATATACCTGCATTCCACTGGCTCAGAGCCTGAGTGGCAGGTAAAGGTATCTAGGTCCAAATTGTAGCTACTGGATAACTACAGTTTTGATATAGCTTAGAGAATGGTTTGAATATATTGCAAATTAAATTATGTACTTCTTCATTAAAATTAAATGTTGCAAAAGTTAGCATAGGTTACAATATCATCTTTATATGGGCTTTTTGTTCTTGCTCTTTTTGATCCTAAATAAGAGTAAAGAATACTTTCTTTCCCCAGCATCCTTAAGGTTGAATTCTTTAAGACCTGGGTGTACAGCTTGTCAAGTAGGAAATAATTTATTATTACAACTGATACATCCTGCTTTATCAGCGTGGGATACTAAAAAGTATCGTATTCTTTTTCATATTCAAATTAGATGATGCTGAACCCCTATCCCACAAGAGTATCTCTTTTGTCTGTCTGGGCTCTCTCTTGTGATAACTGCAACAACTTTAGGAATGCTTTTTAAGCTCAAGTTAGAGAGCCTCAGAGAGAGCCCCAAGTTTAAGCCTCAGAGTCAGCCCTGGTTGATGTTCTATTTTTTACTATATTGTTGCCATATCAGATCATGAAAATTCAGGTGGTCTTGTCATCCTAATATCTACCTTGTCTACTGAGGAGCAATTTGCCTTGAGCAGACCAGGTGCCTCAACACTGGGCTGGTGACACAGTAAAATGGTACAATCTTACTTTCTCCTGAGATGTATTCTCTGCTGAGGTGCTTCCTATAGGAGGAATGAAGTAGAACATATACTTGGGTATACTAGTTTCCCAGGGCTCCTGTAACAAATGACCACAAACTAGGTAGGTGAGAATAAAATAAATTTACCATCTCAGAGTTCTGGAGGCTAGAAATCTGAAGTCAAGTTATTGGCAGGGCCATGTTCTCTGAAGCCTCTAGAGGATCATTCTTTGCCTCTTACTAGCTTCTGGTATTGCTGACAATCATGGTGTTCCTTGAGCTTGTAGACACATCCAACCTCTGCCTTTATCACATGGTGTTCTCCTCTGTGTGTGTGTCTGAGTTCAAATTTGCTTTATTTTAGAGGAACATGAGTCTTTGGATTAAGGCCTTCCCCAGTCCAATATGAATTCACCTTACCTTGATTATCAGCAACTTGATTATTTAACTTTTCTCCTGATTCTGCACCTAACTGCAGTGTTCTTTCCTCTGACTTGTGCCATGATTTCAGCTTCACAAAACAACTTCATTGACCTGATGTCCTCATCTTGCAGACAGACAGTCCAATTTAAATAGATTTTTTTTGGGGGGGGGTGGCAGAGCATCTTCTTTCTACACTTGCTCATGCAGCCTCATATACTCTTCTGTGGACACTGTATTCACCTTCAAAGTTGAACACTAGCCTAGCTATATATTTATAAGAAGCATGTCTATAAAAAAAGAGTTGAGAAGTTAAAAAAACATACTGAAGAAATCTTATCCAAGTTGGGCTGAGGAATTAATTAATTTCTTTAATCATTTAATCTAGTAGTGTCCAATGTAATTTTCTGTGAAGATGGAAAAGTTTTATTTCTGTACTGGCCAATTCAATAGCCACTATCCACATATGATTATTGAGTACTTGAAATGCAGCTAATGTGCCTAAAGAACTGAATTTCTAATTTTATTTCATTTTAATTAATTTTCATTTAAATTTAAATAGCAATATGTAATTAGTGATTACTGGATTGGACAACACAGATCTACTCCATTCTTCGAATATAAAGAAATATGTGGCAGAACAACAGTTAAACCTTCAGGAGCAGATAATCAAATTGAATTCATTTGTTATGATAAGAGCTTTATAGGATCTTAAGGGTAAAAGAAAGAAAAGGTGATGAACTGGATATGGCAGTCTAACCAAATAATTCCAGGGCAAAATGAGTAAGGTCCATCATCATTTATGTGTTGTTGGAGATTGATATCTTCATCTTTCTAGCTCCAAGCACACTTTAAGAGCTATGAAAATCTGACAAAGGTGAAAATGTTTGAAACATATTTAGCCACATTTTCTAGAAGCCAGATGAGACTCTGGAGAAGCCAATGACCTAGCTTCTCCTGATGAGTATCTTAACCACCTGATAGAATCAGTTAGCTAACATTTGAAGCTATTGTACCAGTAAGAGATAGAGTAAGGTATTATCTTCACATTTCCAAATTGTTTCTCTTAATTTCTCTGAGTCCAATTTAGTGTTTTCTTTAGATAAATTGCTTCATTAGCATTCATGTGCAAAATGTTATTCAGACTTTAAAAATAGAAGATGTCAAGGTTGAGGTAATGTATCTGATTGGGAGATTATCTTGCTCCTGAACTGGAAATCCAAAGAAAGCAAAGAGAGAAGAGAGAGCAGTTAAGCAGAGACATGTTATTGATCTAGGGAGTGTGTCCATCATAAGGCCTGAGGGAAATATTTTCTTATGCCACACAAAGATGAGTTACTTTATGAAGAACTTTAATCAGTTTGATTCAACTGTAAGATGTTAGGGCTTCTGACTTCCATATGTTTCAGTGGTTGTCAAGAAATCCTTTCAAAGAAAAGTTTTAATTAAAGGTAGTTGAATCTTGAATTAGTGTAATTTACCTTCTGATCTCATGGGATAGCTCTAAAGAAGATATAAGTGTACTGAGTAGACAGGGAAACGGAAATGGATGAGTTGAGGAATAATTTTTTCACAGATTTATTTCTTATTTTAGAGAGAAAGAGAGAGTAGGGAGAGGGGCAGAGAGGGAGAAAGAGAACCTCCAGCAGATTCCCCATTGCAGGGCTCAGTTTCACGACCCTGAGATCATGACCTGAGCTGAACCAAGAGTTGGATGCTTAACTAACTGAGCCATCTGGGTACCCCAAGAAATAATTTAATAACATAAAAAACTCTTAATTCCTAAATGCAATTGAAAATAAACTTATATAGGTGCAAAACTCTTGATCTGTTTTCTGATTTCTGCTCCAAAAACCAGGTAATCTCCAGCTTATATGAATTTGAATGTCCATATATTTATAAAATGTCTTTCCAGTTATTCCCCAAACAACTTTTTTTAGAATACACTTGTAAATAAAATCCTCACTTTCATTAGATAGGAATCATCTCCTCTGAAATGTTAATTTGGGGTAATTTGCTTTATTAAAGCAAAATACTAAGTCTGTGTGTTGTGTGTCTATGTAGCTAAGGAGTCAAGGCCTCTCTCTCTCTCTCTCTCCTTCCTTCCTTCCTTCCTTCCTTCCTTCCTTCCTGCCTTCCTGCCTTCCTGCCTTCCTGCCTTCCTGCCTTCTTTGTTTTTATTATATTACTTTTTGGATGTGGGTGAAAATTATGAGGATTGACTGAGAAAATAAACTATTTTAATATTTTGTCTTTCAAAATACTAGTGAAATTTTTAGTACCCAAGTCCAGCCTGCATAGAAGTGTTGCCAATTTCCATGGTGAGGTGGGACTCAATCGGTTATGAAACCCTTCCACCTCTGTTACCCATCCTTCATACTTATCTCCTTAAGACAAGAATGCTTTTCTTTTCATTCTCAGATTCTTCTTTTATTTATCTTATTAAGTCCTTTATTCTGTATAAAGATGAGGAGACATTTTACTGTTCATATCATTGTCATTTGTCAGGGAACTGATTTATCATATGTGACACTAGAAAAAATAAAACACTAATTTATATTCATGAAGTCCTCATTTGTGCTTTCTAAACAGATACAATACAATCTGTCTAACCTCTCCAGGATGTTCTAGAGCCCTGTCATCTTCTGACATTTTCTGTCCAGTATAAATAGGAGAAAAATAGTACGTGAAAGGTAAAAATATTACAAATAAAATTGAAGTGAATATTTTTAGACAAATGAAAATTAGAAGGAATTCCTAAATTATGTTTTAGTTCTTAAAGTTAATTTTATAATATGTCAGAAGATGGAATAGAAAACTTTGACTTGAAATTTGAGGATTATCATAACATTTCTCTCAGGTACCGAGAAATCTAAACTGACAAACAAGCAAACAAAAACCAAAAGACACTCATCAGTAATAACTAGCACTTTCAACTACACAAACCTGTATAAGAGCCTCACCTATAAACTTACAAGATTCCAAATGTAAATTTTTATCATAGAGCATATATCAACTAACCAAACAAAAATAAATAACATTTATCATTTTTTATTAATGCCATAATATTCAAGAGTCCTAGGGAAGGCAGATAAGATCATATAGTTTTAAGTCTTAGTTTAAAGATCACTTCCTTAGAACAAGTTCCTCCAAGTTCCCAGACTTGGCTAAGTTCCCCTGGTATAAACCTTTGCAGCCCTATTTACCCCATAGACCTTTGTACAGCTGCAACGTAGGCAGTACTTTTGCAAACATTTGTCTCATGGCTGTCATTATTAGACAAACTCCATGATGGAGCTGCTGCATTGATTTGGTTCCCCCTGCACACTCATGGCTGAGCCCAAGACCCCCCTGATATCTGTACTGTATTTTCTCAAAAACACATGTTGTATTAATCATCTTTAATGTATTTAAAGCATTTAACTTTTGCATAAGGACAGAGAGATAGCTCTCTCTGAAGTGAATTGGCTTTTGAAGTAAAGCTACTAGGCTGGCCCAGCATATCACAACATTGGGTTCTGTCAAGAGCCTAGTGATACATTCCCTTATATTTGTAATTATATCCTAGAAATAAAAACAGTGAGTAATGTGTGGTTGAAGTATTTATTTACATGACGAGGCCACAATTAGGTTTACTCTGTGACTAAGCTAATTCTTCTTCCAGCAGAAGTTCAAAGCTAAGGAAAATAAAATACTGTTGAACAGGGAGATGAGAGCATCATTGACCAGGAGCTGAGCAGGCATAGGAAGCTTCAGAGTTGGAATCCAACACTAAACAATTTCCTGTCTCAGCAGGGCAGAACCAAATAAATTGAAATAGGGTAAGAAGCTTTTGTGAAGGGTGAGTTGGAATACAGCTAGTTGGTAAAGATGCCAACCAAAAGGCTGGTAATGAGTCTGGTCTTTCGGAGTATTGAATTTTGGCAGTCTTAAAGTTCCACTAAAAAGCCCCGATGATCAGGAAACTCTGAATTTATTATTTACAAAATCAAGAAGAAGGGAGGGTAAAGTCAGGATATTTTTGAGGCTTTAGAGTCTGATTTAAGGATTAAGATTGGGTAAGAATCATAATATAATAATGAATAATGCTGCAATGAACATAGGAACACAGACATCAAGACCTGGAAACAATTGTCTGTCAATAGATAAATGAATCAAGGAAATGTGGCATATTTATAGAAAGGAATATTAGTTAGAAATCCTGCTATTTGTGACAATATGGATGGACTCTGAGGATATTATGCTAA
Source organism: Canis lupus dingo (assembly GCF_003254725.2). NCBI lineage: Eukaryota > Metazoa > Chordata > Mammalia > Carnivora > Canidae > Canis > Canis lupus. The sequence goes on from NC_064243.1 coordinate 36,508,787, forward strand.
GTGAAATAAGGAAGGCAGAGTCAACTAATAGAGGAGAAAAGTAATTGCCATAGCTGTGAGATTGGTGAGAGAAATAGGAAGGAGTTGGTAAAACAGTATAAACTCTCAGTTCTAGGATGAATAAGGTCTGAGGACCTAATGTAAAACATGATGACTGTAGTTGATAACACTGTATTGTATACTAAAATTTGCTAAAAGAGTAGAACTTAAATGTTCTCACCAAAGAAAAGAAAAAGGGTAAATATGCTGAGGTGATGGATGTGTTAATTAACTAGATGGTGGAAATCCTTTTACAATACACATGTGTATCAAATCATCACATTGTACACTTTAAATATCCTACAATTTAATTTGTCAATTATACATTGATAAAATTGATATGGCAAGGAAAGGACTTTATGGTGAGGTTTCCAAGAATCTCAAAGAGTAAACTGTCATGTGATGCTATCTGTTGAAAAGCTGGACAATCTGGTATTAGGTGAAACAGGATTTTGGAGATATTTCCAAAATGAACAGTGAAATTATCTGCAATTTTTATCTTCAGGAGCAGAAAGTCCTGTTGATGAAGGCAGTGGAGTAGTTAGGTCCTGTTAAAAGTGGACAGTGATCTGCGTGTGTGTGGATGGTTTCAGGTTTCTGTACTCTTCTTGTTCTATGACATTCTTTTGTTTCTGCAAAAGGAGACTCATTGGAGGAGCACTGGGAAGTAATGGTCACCTTACCTCAGAACTGTAAAAGTCAGTAGTGGGAAAGGGCGGTATCTTTCAACCTACCTACTCTATCATGAGCAAGACTGATTCCTTAACCTCTACTTCAGAGTGACTATTAGGGCTCATGAATTTAAATCTCCTCACTCCCAGATTTCTAATGAAATAAATATAAAGCAATAAGCAGGTATTAGAGCAGAAGAAAAGGGAAATAAAAGATGCTATATTTACTTGTATAATTCATGCGCTTTGAGACTTACAGAAATATTTGGTGGGGAAAATTATTTGTAGTGGGAACAGATAACATAAATTTATAAGGTTAGTTATTAATGCATATGCATAATACAATGATTGTATAAGCAGTATAATACTTCTGAAAGGTATATGGGGAAATGCTATTAAGTAGGCCAGCTATAATTTGTTTTGTCTTATTATATGCTTGGTTAAAAATGGCCATTCTCATAATCAAATGAATACTAGGCAAAGTGAATGTTGTGATTCAATTTTAAAACATGAAAAATGTTTTTAATAAAATACTTCTTTATTTTTTTGGAAACAAATATTGCAACTTGACAACATGCATTAAAATGCTAAGCAGAATTTTGGAAAGAAAGCTAGCATGTCAAGGACACTCCATGGAATGGGAGACTAGCAAATTCTCCCAACCTGACTGAGGAGACAAGAAAAACACATTAAAATTCTTAGTTATGGGACTCTATATGGACACACATCTGACCAACAAGGGTCAGATGATAGCAACAGCATCATCCTAATTTTAAGTAATGTAGAGGGAACTGGAGTGGCTTGGTTATGCATGTTGTGCCTCCCTTCGCAGGGCCCAAACAGGATCCCTCTTTTTCTTCCCCAAATGCTTCCCTCTGAGGTGATGATTGCAAGCCCATGTAAAAGCAGAAGTCACAAACTCCAATTCACACAGAGGCACTCAAAAAGTAGATGGGGACGTGGGCCACAGTAAGATTAAAGTGAGCGCTAGGGAACAGTGGCCATGGATGAACTAAAAGGAGCATGACTACTCAGATCTAGTTGATTGTTAACATGTAAGAATATTTGCTCAATGTGCCAAACGTTTCAATATTTCAAGAAATGCTAGCAATTCAGATTTTTTTCAGATTTTTGTATGCTAGTTTTCTATTTATAAAGCACATTTTAATGGCCAAAAAAATTCCACACATCTGCAGGTTGAACTTCGTGGGCCTCATCTTGTTTAAACAGCTGAAATCTGAAGACATAATAGTTACCTGGAAGGCTTGTCCTAGCACAGACTGCTGGTTTCTGTGCCCAGAGCTTCTGGATCAGTAGGTCTAGGGTGGGGTCCAAGGAATTTGCATTTCTATCCTAGCTTCAGGTGCTGCTGCTGCTCTGGGGACCACTACTGCATGCAGGCAGGTTGTTTGGGCTGAGCATGGTAGGTATACACAAGGACTGCGAGTAAGGACCGAAGAGGCTGGAATAATTCCATCTGCTTCATCACGGTGCCTTGGATCTGGTGCTGGAGCTTGAACCTAATTGCATTGCAGATTTTGCAGGTGGTTCATTCATTCATCATATATTTAGTGATACTTGGCATGTGCCAGATACCATGCTAGGCATAGGTCCATTAATTAGTTATCTTATTAAGTCACTAATTAATTAATTCAACAAATGTCTATTGAGCATCCACCATTACCCAGGCCTTGGGCTAGTTGCTGATAAGAGTCGGGTCTCAGCTTTCAATGACTCAGGAGCCCAGAATCTCTTGGCTTCACTGCTGTCATTCATATTCAGAATACGGCTTGAAGAAAATATTGGTTCTTTCTGGGTAAACAAGACAGAGCACAATAGGGTTGGCTTGTTGTGTTATCCTGTGGAAATGGTGTTCTGCACAGATCCCTGAAGCTCAGAGGGGGAGGCACTTCTGTCTGAACCAAAATGACAGCTGTGGTCCTGCCGGCCCAGCAGGGACAGTGGGCATTTTCCCGTTAGGAGCAACCAGGCTTCTCACAGTCACCCTGTGCTTGGCAGCAGGACCCCAGACACACTTTTTCTAGAAATGGTGCCTTGTCAGTGAAGACAAACGTGTATGAGATAGCCTGTCAAAACCTGCCTTGTAGGGGATCCCTGGGTGGCTCAGCGGTTTGGCGGCTGCCTTCGGCCCAGCGCATGATCCTGGAGTCCTAGGATGGAGTCCCACGTTGGGCTCCTTGCATGGAGCCTGCTTCTCCATCTGCTTGTGTGCCTCTCTCTCTCTCTTTCTCTCTCTCTGTCTTTCTCTCTCTCTCTCTCTGTATCTCTCATAAATAAATGAATAAAATCTTAAAAAAAAAAAAAAAAACTGCCTTGTTGCAGCTCTACTGCATTGCTTCCTAGAAAGTGCCCTGTATGCCGTGCAGGAGGCCTGCCTTTTTCCCTGTCTGCAGCCCATGGGTTATAGAGGGCATGCAGGTCAGAAGCATATATATTTCTAAAGTTACAGAGGCGGCCCCACACTTTACCTAATGACAAATAATTTTTATTTTATTTTATTTTATTTTTTGTCAGGCCTGGAGGAGAACTGGAAATCTTCTGGTAGCTCTGCATTGCTACCTTGGATTCGGACCTCTTTCTACAAATATGGTACAAAAAGAGACTCTTGATTCTGTTTGTTTGTTTGTTTGTTTGTTTCTTTTTTAGTTTCCTGGGTCTATCCATTTGTACAAAGTCTTGAAAAAGTGAATTATTATCTAGGCAATAAATATTGAGGTTTGCATATGTTTACGTGGATTAGTTCCTTTGTCTTCAAAATATAGATCATTTCCTTGAGATAGCCTTGAGATTGATACTATGCTAACTTTTTATTTTTTTTTAATTTTTTTTATTTTAATTTTTTTATTTTTATTTATTTATTTTTTTTATGATAGTCACAGAGAGAGAGAGAAAGAGGCAGAGACACAGACAGAGGGAGAAGCAGGCTCCATGCACTGGGAGCCCGACGTGGGATTCGATCCTGGGTCTCCAGGATCACGCCCTGGGCCAAAGGCAGGCGCCAAACCGCTGCGCCACCCAGGGATCCCTATGCTGACTTTTTAAAATCACAATTATTTAATTTGCAATAATTGCACTAAAAAGTCTGAGAATTGGAACTGGCTAACTCAGGACTATGTCTCCAGGGGAGATTTAGACTTGCATATAGTGGACACCCAATATATATTTGTTGAATATATGCATAATAGAGTGAAAAAACGAATAAGCATTGGAGAATATTGAGGAAGCAGGCTCAGGGGAGTGTAATGATGTCTTAAAGATTTTCTTCCAACAAAAGTAGGTTAAGAACCTGTCTCTTGCCTTCCAGTATGGGGTTTACCACACTACCTCTGTCAGAACACTGCTGACTTTTATTGATAAGTATGGATGCTGGTTCTCAGTTACTAAATTTGAGATTTGAAGATGCCAAGGAGAAGTGAGCTATCTTTAAAATAGTAAATATTTAATATAAGCTGAAATTAAAAATAATTTATTGGGAAGGCAGAGTTTTTTTTCCTTCTTGGGGGCAAATGTAAGTGGAAAATTTGATGGAAAATTTAATTTATAATTCTAGATTCAGGTAAGGATTTCCATTAAAAACTCCAAATCCTGTTAAAGCAGTTTCAGGGAAACATAGGTCCACGTTTTACTACAGATATTTTAATTGACTTGATAAATTGAGTTTACCAGTAGGTGGTAAAATCTCTGTCAGACTGGAAGGAGGAATATTTAATTTCCATATCTGCTCAGAAAACTATTTAAACTTAGAATGTTTATCTTTATGGCCAGACAATATGGATTATTTGACACTAATGAATATAAAAACTTAAGTAGGTCTAAGAATTCTCTGTGTTGATCTCCTACGTGCTCTGTCTCAGTTAACAGACCACTCATGTCTCACGCTTCTGTGGCCCTCATCTAGTCCTGCCGGTTATGCCTCTGAAATATCTCCCAACTCCTTTTCTCCTTTCCATTTCCTTTGGCCAGAGTCACATGCCCATCACCTCCCTTCTCTTTCTGCTTCACAGTCCTGTCAATTCTCATTCTGAAACACAAGGCAGATTATGCCATTTCCGTAAAACTCTAAGATAGCTGTCTACCATGCAGAGTGACATCTTAGCCTTATAGCCAAGCATTCAGAGCCCCCTACAGCTTTGCTCCAGTCACTGTTTGCAGACTCCTCTTTTACCACTTCCCTCCACACAAACTCTGTTCCAGCCATGGTCACTCCTCACCATCCCTCCTCAGACAGTAAATGAGGAAAACCACGGAGTGCAGGTATTGAGAGTAGGTAGGAGGGGGTGTCTGGGTGGCTCAGTTGGTCAAGTGTCTGCCTTCAGCTCAGGTCATGATGTCAGGGTCCTGGGATCAAGCCCTTCATTGGGATCCCTACTTGTTGAGGAGTCTGCTTATTCCTCTCACTCTGCCTGCCACTCCCCTTGCTTGTTCTCTCTCTGTGTCTCAAATAAATAAATAAAATCTTTTTGGGGGCAGCCCGGGTGGCTCAGCGGTTTAGCGCCTGCCTTTAGTCCAGGGCGTGATCCTGGAGACCCGGGATCGAGTCCCACATCAGGCTCCCTGCATGGAGACTGCTTCTCCCTGTGCCTGTGTCTCTGCTTCTCTTTCTCTTTGTGTCTCTCATGAATAAATAAATAAAATCTTCAAAAGAACAAAGATTTTTTTTTGTTTAAAGAGTAGGGTAGGAACTCTGGAGACACATTGCCCTGCCACCCACTTGGTGACCCTTTGTAAGTTACATCGCTCCTGAGTCTTGATTTCCATCTCTGCATAACAAGTAATGATGGAACTTCCCTTGTGGGGTTACTGAGTTCAACCTGAGAGGACACCAGAAATGTGCCTAGAACAGGGCACATCAGTCATCACTGCCATCTTTCATTCTGTTGCTCAGGATCTCCTGCTGGCACCATCAGGCTCACATGCACCCTGCAGTCAACAGTTGACATACCACTTTGGAAACCAACAAGGAGAATCAATTATTTTTCTGGATTCCCTGCATCACTTCAGTTGCCTGGAGTGGTGATGAGGTGTTTTGCTATCTTCATATTCCCTCCTTCCAAATGATGAAATCCTTGAGAGCAGGAGCACCATGTGATCCTCTTTCCATCTGCTGCTACCAGCACAGTGCTTAGCACCTGGAAAATGTACATTAAACATTTGGTGATTATCTGTGTGACACTCAAAGCACTTATGATTCAATACATGCATCTAGGAAAAAATTCTGATTTGAATTTGAAACTCCTCCTACTCATTTACCCTATGTGAAAGCTAATTTCACTAATTCAGCAGATATTTATGGAGTACCTACTATTGCCAGCCACTGTTCTAGGCCCCAGGCATAAAGCAATTAAAAAAAATAGATAAATTTCCTTCCCTCAAGGAGTTCTTAAAATAGAAGATGGATGGAAGTGGATGAAACAGTTAATTAAAAAGATTTAAGAATGTAGGATGCCTGGGTGGCTCAGAGGTTAAGCATCTGCATTTGGCTCAGGGCATGATCTTGGAGTCCCGGGATCGAGTCCCACATCAGGCTCCCTGCATGGAGCCTGCTTCTCCCTCTGCCTGTGTCTCTGCCTCTCTCTCCCCTCCCCTCTCTCTCTGTCTCTCATGAATAAATAAATAAAAATCTTTAAAAACAAAGATTTAAGAATGTGATAAATGCTACGGGTAAAAGAAAAACAAGGATGGAAGAGAGTTGCTTTATGTGGTCCACGTAGACCTCACTGAGAGGTGACCTTTGAGGAAAGATCTAAGGGAAAGTTGCACCTGAGAGAAGAGCTTTCCAGGCAGAAGAACAGCCAGCACCAAGACTGTGAGATAAAACTTGCCAGAGAGATTTAGGATGAGCAATGAGACCTGTGTGGCTGGAATGGTGTGACCCCAGGAGGGAATGGTAGGAGTGACATCAGAGGTAACTGGAGCTGGAGCTTGTAATAGTGGTGGTGTTCATGCTGTTTGAGTGTATGACTCTCTCCATCCTCACCCTGTCACAAGCCACCCTTACCATCCATCTCTTCTCCATCAGAGAACATTGTGGGGCCCAGTTCATAGTCTCCCTCTCCTTCCCACCTTTTGGACCTTAGCTCTAGATGTGTTCAACACCCATATAGACAAAGCATCCAATGATGCAGCATACAACTCCAGGTCCCTGGCCTCAGGAGATCTTTACTACTTCTCCAATCATCCACTCTCAGTCTCGACCATGACAGCACTTGGATACTGCCTCATAAGACATTTTTACTTAACTCCTTTCCATCCCCGCCTTCACGGGAGCTGTCTGTGGAAACTTCCAGACCTCTAGGCTGCTGATGCTGCACCTCTCTCATTCTACCTGTTTCTCTGGAATGTCTTTCTGGTCTGTTCAGGCCAGACCCAAACTTAATCACCTGAGTTCTTTTTATGCTTCTAATATCCATTTATTGCAACTTAACCCTGCTGCTGCTGCTCTGTCCTTCAAAATTCTAATCTTAGGTTAAATGTCGAAAATGTACCTTCTTCCATCTTAATAGCAGAATTGTTTAGTGTTGCTAGAAAACAGAAAGGCACACCTACGCATGCATCGTTACTGCTGTAAATTTGTTGTCCCACAATTTAAATGCACCATTAAGCCTGCCCGCGGATCTTTTATTTCTCCTTTTTTAGCTCTTGTTCTCCCTCCGTTCCACTGCCATTCTCAATGGCTAAGGATGGCTGTCAACCAAACAGGAAGGCTACCTGGTTTTACATAATTATTTTCACTTTTAAAAAGTCAACTTATTGTCAAGTAGTCAACACATGTACAACATCAAAATTCAAAAGGTCAAAAAAAAGGTATAGAGTAAAAAGTAAGTTTTCTATAGAAGTGTCCCTTCGATGCCTAGTCCCCCTTCAGATGACAATTGTGCTTTGAATTTCTTCTATATCTGGCTAGAGACATGCTATGAATACAAGTGAAAACATTTGTGTATGTGCCTTTAAACTCAGGCTGTAAGCATATAAGTGTGTGTAAGATTGTGTGTGTACACACGCATGCTAACACGTTATAGACAGTACCTTGTGTCTTTTCCCTTCACACCCTCATTTGGAGATTGTTCCATTTCAGTAAATGTGGATCTGCCTCTTTATTTTAATGACGGTAATATTCCTTTTTCTGCTCACATCACCCTTTATTTGATCAGTGTCAAGCCGACGGACATTCAGGATATTTTAACATTTTGCTACCACTGACAGCTCTGCCATGAGAAATTTTCTGTATGTGTCATTTCTCACACGTACTAGTTGTAATAGTCATAGAATGTTCCTAGAAGTGGAATTGCTGACTTAAAGTGTGTGAACATTTTAAATTTTGAAAAACATCTTAAATATAGATAAATAGTACCCAAACGCCCTCTATAAGAGTTGTACCAAATTACACTTCTGCCAGCAATTACTTTTGAGCCTGCCTGTTTCTCCACTAAGTGAAAATGGCATTTCACTGGAGTCTTAATTTGCATTTCTCTGATTGTGAGTAAGGTTGACCATCTTTTCATATGTTTATGAGACATTTGTATTTCTTTTTCTAGGAGCAATCTGTTCCTATTGGAGTCTATTTTGGACTCTGCTTAATTGTCAGATGTTTGGAGTTAGATTGTTCTAGTTAATATTTCTTCCTATTATATTCCTGGGTCGAACAATGTTCTAGCCTCTTCATCCTGCTGCTTATCTACCAAACAGCTCCACCTGAAGAGGTTTCCTAAATATTCCCCTAGTGGAGATTTGTGTATTGCAGATGTGAGCTGGGGGATCAGAGTGGGGTGGCCGTATCATCCCAGGACGGTCGGCAGACTTAATTGGATCCTCAATTCTATAGTCTGTGAAAGTCCAACAGTATCCCTCCCCCAGCTCCCAATCTCTCGTGATATTCAGGAGTAGGGGAGACTCTACCGTCTGAGTGTCTCACTTTCCACCTTCTGTATCATTGTGGGATATCTGTGTTTCCAGTCTTCACTTTATCCCCATTCTCTCAGGAAGGGTAGTAAAATCCCTCACACTCTTTACTGTCTCTCTCAAGCAATTCCACAGAAGTATTTCTTGCATTTGGTTAAATTTATCAATGGTGTAGAGTCATAGGAAAGATCACTCCTCCTTCTTTATGTCTCCCTCTCCTGCTTTATCTCCTTTTCTTCAGTGAAGTCTTTCTCCACTTTCTTCTCAAGAATAAAATACATTCCTTTTTTATAAGTGTGTGTGTGTGTGTGTGTATGCAATCACCTTTCGGTGAACATATTTGTAGATTCTGTGATCTCACCTTCTACACAAAATTGCACACTCAAGTATTTCTCTTGAACAATACAGTATTTCCTCCAAGAGGAATTCTGGTGAACAAAGTTTCTTCCATAAGTATATACCTGGAAATCTCTGTAATTCTGATGTGTATCTCACCTACTAATGCTAGGCATAATGAATGGACTTAAATGCAATGATGTTCAGTTAAATGCCACTCTTATGATGCTAAGAGTTTATGAGACAGAATTTACAAGGTTCTTCTAATGAAATATATTTTGAGTCAAGTACAAAGGATTCTGTGATAAGAGAGAGGAGAGTGCCTACCTCTTTCTTATATGAATTTGTTTGGAATAGTCATTTATGGGAATGCATGCCCAAGTTCTGATGATATTACAGACTCATGGCATCAGTATAAGATTCTATATAACAGATGAACTCTTGGATTCTATTAAACTTTCTTTAACGGTCCATGTATTTTGGGAAAAAAAAAGAGTCTAGGACTCTTTTGGACTATTATTCCCTAATATGTTTATGAGCCACTTATTAAATGACCTCTCTACCTTCTAGAGAAAAATGAAGTCATTGGACATAATGTTTATTATTCAACTACTGTCTCTGTTAACAAATTTATCTACAACCATTCATTCTTCCCATATTTCCAACATTTCTAGTAGATTAAGTGCTCTTCTTCTCAAGGCCAACCCATTCTTCTGTACCTTTAACTCAAACCATAGCAAACTTCTTCTGATACTTTACCACTCCAATTATTCCTGTTCATTTCCTTTCAACTGATTTCTACATATAAAACCATAAACTTGCTCAGATCTAGGTAACTTTTTCCCTACCAAGAAGAAAAACCACAATCTCCTCCAAAAGTTTTGACTTTGAGTCTCATCTAGGAATTCATCCATCTTTTTTCTCTACCTCGTCTCAAAATTTTAGAAAGTAATTCCATCTAATGTTCTCACTTCTTTCCCTCCCATTCACTCAGCTAATAATTGCAGCTTGACTTCTGTCCCCACCAATCTGATTTCACCAACACACCAATGATGACATAATTTCCAAATAAAAGTGTTTTCCTAAATGTTATTTAATTAAATCACTCATCCACCCTTGTTGCTCTTGACTCTTCCCTAATTCCTGAAAAAAAATCTCTTTCATCTTGCCTTCCATAGAACTACTGGTTCTCTGTAAACTTTCAATATTAATCTTGACCTGTATGGGTTTAGTGTGATCTTCTTTGTCCCATCCCTAAAATGTCCCTGTCCCCAAGCCTCCATAACTTCCCACTGCCCATGTAATCCTCCTGCTGCTTCTACCCTTCAAAATTCCAATCCTATATTTTATGTGCAAGCTGCTGTATTTCCCACCCACTCTCTGTGAGATTCTTCTTAAACTTCTTAGTTTCACCCACTGATAATAACATAAAGACCCTCAAATCTCTGTCCAGCTCCAATCTCTCTACCTACTCCAAACTTGAACAGAGTTATTTTTAACTTATTTCTGTACCTCATCTTCATTGCAAATCAATCTTAATATCTCACAAATCTTCCCTTTTTGATGCATCTTGGCCATCACTACCCCAGCTAAGGCTTTTTTTTTTTTATTTTTTTTTCGCTTGCCTCTCATGTTTCAGCAGCTTCCCACAAGCCTTCTAGCCTCTCCAATCTTGGCTTCCTCAGTTGGTCGGTGTATGCTAAAGTCATGTTTGTATAATGGAGGTGTGACATTATCCATCCCTACTCCTGCTGTCTCTCCATCTCATGTCTTATCCCTCCTTTCCTCATAGCACTTCTCCCCCTTCATGTCACTATGTTTCTTGTCCCAGGCCTTTGCACTGACTCTCATATCAGAGGCTTTCTCACTCATCATTTCCAGTTAGCAAACCACCCAGTAAAATGCCAACTGCTACTTGTTTTTTAATTAGATCAAGTATCACCAGCTCCAAGTTACTTTGTCATATACAGCCTTTCTGTCCAGGTCTAGTTTAGGGGATCCATTCCTAGACCCCTGAACCTACCCCTTATCATCTTAATACATTTTACTCAGGATCATCTTTTTGCACAATTCTGTCTCCCACTAGATTTGAGTACTTGAGGGCAGAAGCTTCTTTTACCTGCTCATGTATTTCTAAAGACTATGTCTGGGCTTGGCACATAGTTTATGCTTACTAGTGTTATTGAATGAATATATGAAGGAATGGTTTAGATTAGAACATGGAATGGATAGCTCAAAGTCAAACACTGAATACTGGACCAATTTAATCTTTTCACTTCTTTTAATTATTCTTTTTATTATAGAATGGGGATAGTGGTAGTAATCACTTTACACCATTTTTTTTTGTGAGGCTTAAATGAGATAATATTGTGGAAAACACTCACCATAATGCCTGACCTAGTAATTTCTCACTAATATTGCAATGTAATGTTGACAATCCGCTCTATTATTCCTAGTGATACTGTTGGGGTTAAGCATCATCAGGAAAACAATATGCAAAGTCTATTCTTTTCACTTACCACTATTATTAGCCTTAACAGTGAGGAAATTGGCCTTCAGGTGGCTCATTTTCTTAATAACTGAGCTCCAGGATCATGCTGGCTTTATTACTATTTTTTAATTACAAAGCCATTTGCTTTATTTTCCCAATTAAAAAACAGAGAATGGAAAAAACATGTAAAAATTTCTTATAACCCCGTCATCCAAATACAACCACGGTTGATGTATATTTTTTTTCTTCTGTAAGCCCCTTTTCTAGGCACATGCTGTTAGGAGCTGTTAGTGATGGCAGTACCTTTGATGTTAAATCTGTTCCTTAATGCAAGGACCACAGGCACTGAGAAAATGCAGACCAAAAAATATGCAAGGAAAGGAGACAAGTTTAATCTGAGTTCAGAGCTTATCAACAGCCCCAAACAAAGACAAAAGTGAGGCCCACTCTTGGTATCAGATCCTGCAGTGGACACAGAAACAAGCATTTTTGTTTGTTTGTTTCAAAACTCTAAGACCTAGAGTTGGTGATGTCTGTAAATAACAGTGGTAGCTCAACTATTTGCTCAGCTAATAAGGATTCAAGCAATATGTAACTTCCAAAATACTTTGTTTCATTATATTGTGATTTCTCAGCATGTTATAGTTATTGTTTTATCAACAGCCATATGTTGTCGCCCTCTGGGAATGAACACCTGTCACTCTCAAATAGACTTGTCACAAATTCACTACTTATTTAGCTACAAATATTAAGCAATAGCAGTGGACCTTATTTCAGTTTATTGAGTCATGCTAAGACTAAATTGCAAGGAAAAAAGGTGATTTATTCATTCCTTCTTTAATTAATCCAAGTTATCTGTTGCCTGACTTTTATAAACCAGGCATAGTCCTTGTCTTTTAGTTTACACTGTGATGAACAAAACTGGCATGGTTAAATATCTTCAAGGTACACCAGTATAGCCAGGAAACTGAGAGTAAACAAGAAAACAATCAAATAAATAAAAACAATTAGGATTATGATAAGTGCACTAAAGAGGGAACATGCATTACTGAAACAGAATAATACAGTTGGGGAGAATGGGTAGGAAGACCAGCCTCTAGTTAGGGAAAGCCTCGCTAAAGTGGCAATATTTCAGCTGAGACCTAATGCAATGTTAAGGGTCTGCCAAGCAGCAGTTTGGGAGAACAGCCTTCTGGCCTGGTGGCTAGAAACAACTTGCTTCCTGGGGCAACCAAAAGAAGTCCAGTGTGGCTGGAATGTGGAGGTGAGCAAAGGAGTGAGAGGCCTGGATGAGGCTGGACATGCCAGACCTGACCATACAGAACCTTGTAGGCTATGTTAAAGCATTTGAGTGTAACCAGACCCTAACCTGCCAGGATATTATGAGAGCCAAACAGATATGAGAAAAAGAAATAACCAGCCCCAGCCCCATCCTGTCCCAACTATGGAGATAGGAAAAAAATGAGAAACACTTATGAAGTTCAAAGTCCACAGGCATAGGCTTACTAAAAGACTGAGACCTAATCACAGGACTGTAGAATGCTTCCCTTCCCTCCACTCAACACCAACACCTTACTAACAACTTTTTACAGCAGTTTCTTTTACCCACTATGTCATGCCTGGCAAGCAAGAAAAAATTACAATGCATACCAAAAGGCATAAATAAATAAATAAATAAATAAATAAATAAATAAGCCAAAAAGAAAAATTGAAGACACAGAGCAAACATCACAACTAGATGTGGTGGGAATATTGGGATTATCAGGCCAGGAATTTTTTTTTTTTTTTACATTTTTTTTTTAAATTTAAATTCAATTTACCAACGTATAGTGTAACACCCAGTGCTCATCCCATCAAGTGCCCTCCTCATTGCCTATCACCTAGTTACCCCATCCCCCTGCCCACCTCCCCTTCCATAACCCTTTGTTTGTTTCCCAGAGTTAGGAGTCTCTCATGCTTTGTCTCCCTCTCTAATTTTTCCCATTCAGTTCCCCTCCTTTCCCTTATAGTCCCTTTCACTACTTCTTATATTCCATGCATGAGTGAAACCATATGATGATTGTCCTTCTCCAACTGATTTATTTCACTCAGCATAATACCCTCCAGTTCCATCCACGTCAAAGCAAATGGTGGATATTCATCTCTTCTGATGGCTGAGCAATATTCCATCGTATATATAGACCACATCTTTATCCATTCATCTATCGAAGGACATCGTGGCTCCTTCCACAATAGTTTGGCTATTGTGGACATTGCTGCTATGAACTTTGGGGTGCAGGTGTCCCCGCATTTCACTACATCAGTATCTTTGGGGTAAATACCCAGTAGTAGCAATTGCTGGGTCATAGGGTAGCTCTATTTTTAACTTCTTGAGGAAACTCCACACAGTTTTCCAGAGTGGCTGCACCAGTTCGCATTCCCACCAACAGTGCAAAGGGTTCCCCTTTCTTCACATCCTCTCCAACATTTGTTGTTTCCCGTCTTGTTAATTTTCCCCATTCTCACTGGCGTGAGGTGGTATCTCATTGTGGTTTTGATTTGTATTTCCCTGATGGCCAGTGATGCGGAGAATTTTTTCATGTGCTTGTTGGTCATATGTATGTTCTTTGGAGAAATTTCTATTCATGTCTTCTGACCATTTCATGATTGGATTTTTTGTTTCTTGGGTGTTGAGTTTGATAAGTTCTTTATAGATCTTGGAAATTAGCCCTATATCTGATATGTCATTTGCAAATATCTTCTCCCATTCTGTAGGTTGTCTTTTAGTTTTATTGACTGTTTCTTTTGCTGTGCAGAAGCTTTTTATCTTGATTAAGTCCCAATAGTTCATTTTTGCTTTTGTTTCCCTTGACGTCATAGATGTATCTTGCAAAAAGTTGCTGTGGCCAAGTTCAAAAAGGTTGTTGCCTGTGTTCTCCTCTAGGATTTTGATGGATTCTTGTCTCACATTTAGATCTTTCAACCATTTTGAGTTTATCTTTGTGTATGGTGTAAGACAATGGTCCAGTTTCATTCTTCTGCATGTGGCTATCCAATTTTCCCAGCACCATTTATTGAAGAGACTGTCCTTTTTCCAGTGGATAGTCTTTCCTGCTTTGTCAAATATTAGTTGACCATAGAGTTGAGGGCACATTTCTGGGTTCTCTATTCTGTTCCACTGATCTATGTGTCTGTTTTTGTCCAGGTCAGGAATTTAAAATAACTATAATTAAGATACCAGGGGCTCTGATGGTGATAAAGTAGACAGCATACAAGAATATATGGGCACTGTAAGAACTGGAAAAAAAAGAAAGACATTCATTCACTAATTCTTTAATTATTTCAATAATTATCTTTAGAAATCCTAAGAAGGAACCAAAAAGAAATAAGAGTTTGAGTGTCTCTAGACCTGCTACTTCCAAGCTTACACCTTCCCCATTGAATGCTCTGCTCTAAAAGATTGCCCACCAACATTAGCTGTCCAACACACCTGTGCATAATGTTACTTTTGTGCCTTGGTGACCCAGTGTTCCTTCTGCTTGGGATGGAAATAGTATCAACTCGAATTAGAATGTCTGCTCAGAGACCTACCAGCAATAGAATTATGGGCAGGTTTTGAAACCCTGCTGGGCTGCATATCTTATAAAATTATGAAAAGGTGTATCTCAACATTTTGATTGGAGAGTTAAATGAAATACTATATATGAAATGCCGTTGGATGGGGCCTGATCTACTCAATAAATGCTAATTTCCCTGTATCTCTCCATCTATTGAATTTCTATCCATTCCACTTCATTGCCCCTTCATAAGATTTGGTTCTTACCACCTATTTTCTCTTATCCAATAATTCACTGTGGATTCAGGTTTGTGTGTGTGTGTGTGTGTGTGTGTGTGTGTGTGTTCTCCCAAACCCTACAGTCATGAGTAGCATTTGACACAGGTGATGCCCAGTAAATCTGTTGTGTTTGTGTAATTATAATCCAGTGAAGCAAAGGAAATCTTGACGTGGCAAAGCCACAGAGGTTGCAAGTAACAAAAAGGAAAATGCAAATGGATCTCATGGCTGCAGGGAAGTTAAGGGAAACCTGCAGAGAGAACTTTGGATGAAGAGAGAATTCTGTTAGAGTATGGAGAGAGGTCCTTTATCTAATGATGGATACTCTAGAGTTACCTGTGGTTATGCCTATAATCCCAAACTGCAGTGAATTCACTGGTGAACTAAAACAAGCTGATTATTTGGACTCCCCATTAATTAATTAATTAATTAATTAAGTTAACAATTATTTAATGTTTACTATTGACAAGTGTTATCTCTTAGACTAGATGTTGGTATTTGCTGGAATAAGTACCTTAGTTTTGGATAGATTGAATATTATGTCGTTTGATCCAGCTATAATTGTGAGTTGAGGCACAGATATTGTGTTTTTCTATGTCAATATTGTGAGATTTGAATTAACATAGGTTATCTGAATATATTTGGGATTTTGTTACTATTTGTTAAGTTAGCCAGTGAGATTTTCAACTGCTGAATGTGATGAGATATATGCTTTTTTAGATAGAAGAAAAATAGTATTTCCAAACATTTTTCTTTAAAAATTATTTTCGTAGGTACATTTGCTAGGAGTCTTGAGGCATTTTGATAGGGCAATGCAAATATATAATCTATAAAATATAAATAATTTGTTACAAGTCTCCATGTGGAAAAGAGATCAGCAGAATTTATGGGCCATATTATATTTGTTATTTTAAAACTCTATTTTTAAGATCATTTTTAAAGCATGTATGTCTTTCACTTCCCAAACAGTTTTTTTGTGTTTTATGTTTAACTTTCCCTTAAATTTTTTAAGGTAAGCACTTTGAAAGCAGAGTAATTTATAAAGTCGAATAAGCCCTTGAATATTTTGTATGTTCCACTGTTTGGTTCCTTTATTCCCCCAGTCTCCCAAAGTAATATTTCCTTTTTCCTTTCAATAAGCAAATTTCTCAGATGTATAATAATTTGATTTAGAGATGCCACATTAATAAGTTTATCCCTCTAACTAGAAGAAAGACTTTATTATATTAGTCAGGGTATTTCTCCAAGGTATTTAAATTTATCTTCAACCTCATGGTCCAAGTTCCAAGAGATACCTGTAATTAGATGTAATTACATGTCCTATGAATCAAATGGTGGCATATCCGGTTCCAATTTTCCTACTGTCTACCTCGCACATTTTCCACCTTATCTTCCCACCTCCCTCTTTAGAGCCTCCCTTATGATCCCCACCAAGAAAATGTCTCTAAATTATATCCTATTTCTAAAACTGTCTGGGAACCAACTCCCCGGAGAGCCTGAAATCCAGTGCACAGCACTGTTATAATGTCCATTTTTTCCCTGAGGAGCATATCTTTAATTTTGGACTTTAAATCTGTTTACACCCCCCTCAAAAAGGCAGCTGCAATTGACCTGGCTGTCTGGCTGCGAAGGGGCTCCTTCTGCTTTTGGGTTTGCGGTTATAGCTCAGTGTCCAGGTACAATGTTTCTGCTTTCTTTTTTCTTACAGTTCCTTGGAGTGTAACAGCCAAATGACAGACACTATGGTGTCCCATGGATGTCACAGGCATAGTTCCTGGCCTCCTTTCCCAGGATTTGCTAAAAAACCCAAAAGGCTTCGACTATGGCTCAGGCAAACTCTGGGTGGAGTGTAAGTTCCACAGCTGTGAGGAGGTGACTGTCTACTGGAGATTTGTTCCCATTCTGCCCTTTAGAGGCTTCCTCCTAAAGGATTGGGTGTGGACAAGAGTCCCTGAAAATCTGGTTGTCGCTTTCCTCCTTTCTTCTCCTTTTCTTCTTTGTAACAAAATTTGCCTTTTGTTTTCCAGCATGCACTGTTGCCCTTGCAGATTGTTTGAAGCTCCTTAAATGAACCGCTTCATATAAATAGCAGTTTGTTTGTTAACCTAGTTAGTATCAAACTTACAATCCCCCTCCTCCCCTAATTGACTAAGTTTTCCTCAGTTTTACTGAGCAGACCCAATTTGCTGGTTTCCTAGTATCACACTGAAGCATGGGCAGATCTGCTGTTGCCATGGAAACAAGGTAATTGCTCAGAGGATTCATCCTGCACGGGTAATATTGAACTAACTGCTGTACAGTTTCTCATTTATTACAAAACATTTACAAGGAAAATGTGATGTGTTTCCCAATGTTAAAATGTTTGCCTTTTTTCAAGAAGCTAAGTAAAAATTTCTTATTAGAAGAAATGCTAAATGAGATGGGACCTCTTCAATGAAAAGCAAGTTTACAATATATAGAGGTAACTGATGACACACAAAACATCAGTTGGTGGGCCTTTGGCCTCGACTGGGTGGAGGATATGAACACATCTTTGTGAGTCTCAGGTGAGTTTCTTCAATGATTATCATCAGGCACAATAATACGTAGATGGAGTATACATTCTCTTGTGCAGTTGGGACACCATTTCATATTCCCTTCTCTTCGACTTTGCTCGTAATGACCTGAATGACTTTTTCTGACCTACTTTTATTTCTCTTTGTTTAATTTCCCGTATTCTCACCCATACTAAGTTCCTATAAAAAAAGGAAAACATTTTGGGGGAACCTGGGTGGCTCAGTCATTTAAACGTCCAACTTGATTTCAGGTCATGCCACGATCCTAGGGTTGTAAGATTGAGCCCCATGTGGGGGTCCTTGCTCAGCAGAGGGTCTGCTTGAGATTCTCTCTCCCTCTTCCTCTGCCCCTCCCCATCCTCAAATTAATAAATAATTTTTTTTTAAAAGGAAAGCATCTTTTTCCTGTCCCTGTCCTTGGACAGAACAGATTTTACCACACATTTTAATTCTATTCTTAAAACACCACCTTGTATGTGATAGGATCTCATCAAATTGTCACTGGAAGTACCTTCAGACAGGGCATTCATTCTTTGTTTCCAGTGCTATCCATAAAACCAACCAACTATATCAGTGTTTTCCAGCTTCTTGTCCTTAGCTCACAAGTGGCTTCATAGATACCAGGCTTCTGAGTAGGATTGCTTTGCTTTTCTAGTTCTAGTGCAATCCCGCCCAACAAAAATCTCTTTGTTAAGAAAGCCAATCATATACTTTCTCAGTGCACACCTGCTCACACTACTTGTAGTTTGACATTGACACTCACGATTAGAACCAGAAGACCTCCAAATTCACTTTCTGTTCTGATGCTCCACAGTTCGATGACACTCTCATCCAGTCATCTTAAGGAAATCTGCTCTGATCAGGCTTCCTTAGCACATCCTTTAGGAACCCCCAAATAGCCCACACATACTTTTATTGTTGCCCTCACCATGTTTCATTGATGTTAGTTAGCTCTTTAGCTATCTCCAGTAGTCTTGAACTCCTTGAGAATGCATCTGTTACTTATTTAGACTTGTTTACCTGTGGGCCTGGCACAAAGGGTAACAATGGATCTTCAATTAATAAATTTGTGTTGGGGCAGCCCCGGTGGCTCAGCGGTTGAGCGCCACCTTCAGCCCAGGGTGTGATCCTGGAGACCCAGAATCAAGTC
Source organism: Canis lupus dingo (assembly GCF_003254725.2). NCBI lineage: Eukaryota > Metazoa > Chordata > Mammalia > Carnivora > Canidae > Canis > Canis lupus. Next base: position 36,527,763 of record NC_064243.1, read on the forward strand.
CCATGTCGGGCTCTCTGCATGGAGCCTGCTTCTCCCTCTGCGTGTGTCTCTGCTTCCCTCTCTCTCTCTCTCTCTCTCTCTCTCTCTGTGTCTCTCTCATGAATAAATAAAAAATAAAATATTTTAAAAATAATAATAAAAATGAATGAATGAATGAATGAATAAATAAATAAATAAATAAATAAATAAATTTGTGTTGAAATACTTATGTTGTCCAGATTATAGCTCTGTGCATGCATTAACAGCAGACCCCAAGTAGGGAGCTATTGCAAACCTTTGCTAACATGGCTGTCACAACTGCTAAAATGTATTCAAGGTCAACTAGCACCAAGAAGGGTTAAGAGACTGGTAGCGGCTTAAATGAAAGTGACTAAGCTTGTGGAACACATTTGAGGAACACTTTTGGGAATTTGTTTGTATTCTTATTTGTATAACTTCCTCCCCATGCCAAGTTTGCTTGGCTTGCTTAAGCGGTATAGTATTAACATTCATGCTTTACAATGCTTAACCAATTGTTTATTCATAGTGTTGTTAATTGGATGGCTACTTTGTTACTTGCTTTTAAAGGCCACAGGATGGGGATGCCTGTGTGGCTCACCAGTGGAGCGGCCATCTTCGGCTCAGGGCATAATCCCAGGATCCAGAATCGAATCCCACATTGGGGTCCTTGCAGGGAGCTTGCTTCTCCCTCTTGCCTGTGTCTCTACCTTTCTCTCTGTGTATCTCTCATGAATAAATAAATAAAATCTTTAAAATAAATAAATATAGGCCACAGGATAGAGAAAAATCATGACACCTCCATTTCCTCCAGATGAATTACAGAATTGGATTCCAGTTTCACAAAAATAAATAATAATAGAATATATGCCCTTATATGAAATGTCAACCAAAATTAATAGTAATCTATTTCCCTTGGAGCATGAGCTGGACCCAAACAATCAATTAGCAGTAAGCGTGTCAAAATGTACAAGACACAGGTTGCTAGGTGCTTTATCATAATTTTATTTGCCCAAGGCATTTGAATAAATGAGGTGAAATGTTGCCTCAAGTCCCTGAATCTTTGATAGATAATTTCTGGACCTCCTGCTGAAATAGTGTTGGCTAATCTTCTGCAGTAAATTCTCTCTGTGATTGTCACAGCCTTTAGTAATAGATGACTTTTCTCCCATATGTTACTATGCCTGAGTGCAGAGAGATGACACGCAGGCTGTGTGTATGTCTGTGCAAATGCAGCTGTGTGTGCATTTTTTTTTTATGAAGAGAAATAGCTTTCTCCAGAGATTCTGCTGAAAATCCCATTCCTTCTCCCAAATAGCAGGCACTCAATAAATATTCATTGAGTCACACTCCATTTTGTGTTATATATTGGTATTCCCCGCATCTGTAGGATTGGAGAATGAAGTGGAAGGGTGATTAAGCTAGGAAGAAAAGTCTGGTATGATATCACACCAACATGGTCACAGGTAGATGTACAAATTAGACACACAGGGCACAAATAAGCTTTAAGGTACATTTCCTTAGTTTTATAGAAGGATACAAGCAGGTGCCTTAACAAGTATAGCATCATCTTGTGGAGACCCAGCAGCTACTCAAGCACACAGGTCTTTTTTCCTCCTCCCCCACTCAGGGCATATGCAGCTGTTGCAGACAAGAGCCAAATCTCCCGCATATCTTTCATACTGTTCTAGTCACATAGGTCCAAATCCTACCAGTTTTCAGCTCCACAGCCCAAGTGTGGTTCTACAGATCAGGCGTAAATACAACAAACCAAAATAACATTCCATCTTTATCTTAATGCTGCAGTTTTCAAGGAAGCAGTGCAGTGGGAAGACACTGTGTCCTGCACCAGCCCACGCCTGATGAAAAACCCTTGATGCAGGTATTAATTTTCATATCACTTGAATTGCAAAATAGGCACATGAAGTGATTTTTGAAAAGAGAATTCTATTTTCCTCTGGTTTTCATTGTCCAGTTGGAGAGGTGCCCATGGGGGAAAATCACTCTATTAGAGTGAAATGAAAATTTCAGCCATTACAGGCTTAAGATGCTAATCAATCCCACAGAAGAATAATTGTCTGCACACCTAACTGAACAGACAATTGGATGCTTGAATTAAAATCCACAGAGTCTCTTCTTCACAGTGTTTTTCAACTCTTTCCTTGGTTCTGGACACTTCAATATCTCTCCCAGTTAGAGATCTCTCTCATCTGGCTAACAACCCACTTACTCTAAATTTCTCTCTTTCATAATTTTGCACTTCTTCTCACCTAAAAGAGAATCTAAAAAATATATCTGTAGGTAGCAACTACAATTGGGTTAAAATCCCTTTAGTGCAGACTTTATTCCAAAACTGTATTCTACTCTACTGATTACATAAGTTCAAAATTCCTAGTTTAATTCTGCCCAGTGTGATTCGAAGTTTGTCAATTCTCTGAAAGGATGGATATTCTCTGAATGCAATAGGAACTAATTCAAGTCTTCATTTTTTAAAAAAGGCATAATATCCAACTCACAGTTTTTCCAGAACTAAGAATTCTCTGCCATTCATATCCTCATAAGGAGAACAAACGTCAATTCCAAAGGCAAATCTGAATCACACTTTGCTTCCACAAAGGACGTGGTTGTGTACTATATCTTCATACGCAGACATCTCCTTTGGGAGTGAAATAGAAGTTCATTCCCACTTGACTTCTCATTTCCATTGTTGTCTATTGCACTAATGGAGAATAATTTAAGTATCTATGTATATGAGGCAATCACTATTAGAAAGTATACACATTAAGCATAGTTCCTGAGAAATACGGAAACAAATATACTTCCGGTTTTAGGAACAAGGTCAAGGTTTTAGGAACAAAGAAAAATAGATAAAAATGATAGAAATTGTCTAAAAATGTATCATTTCAGCATTATGCTTGAATTTATATTCTTCATATTTGTATGCATTTTATATGTAGAAGTCCTCAGAGAACTTCTGTAATTGGGATGATTACCTTTTAGTGGAATGCTTAACCTAGGTTTATTATTAACATAGGTCATATTATTCAAAATAGGGTACTCAGGGAAAAATCACTAAATATGGATAGTGGAAACATAAAATTATAAGGATTAATTTATGTGATGTTATAGTGCAAAACTTAGTATGATCGCCCCCAAACACTTGGCTAAAAAATGCTGAGAAATACGGATTATCATAATTCTTAGATGTCTGTTTTTGCTGTAGATATGCAAAGTACCGTTTGTGGTTTCTCTTTATTACTACTTAATTCCCTATAATTCCACTTTTTAAGCTTTAATAATATTCTTATCATTTCTTCAGTTTTCTCCATTTAGGGACTTCATGCAATTTATACATAACTTTTATTAATACAAGTGTCTTGCATTCTCCATTTAAATAAAGATTTGCTCTCAATGACAAGAGTCAGTAAATTGATACTGACATCTTTTTTGTTTGTTTGTTTTTTAATGAATTGATTATTTCATTCAGCACATATAACCAAATTAAAAAGTCTTAAATTCACCAAACTTGTTGTGAGGGGGAAAAGAAGAATGCATTTTTGAACCCATAGGAGGATAAAGATGAGTAAAAGAATGTTTACAAATAGGACAATCTAATCAAATACTTGCTAACCATCCCACCCCCATTCCCAATTACTTTGTGATCTTTCTATTGGAGAAAAATGGATTTTTATTCCAAGTAGATCCTGCCTGCTATGCCCCAAGACAATTCAATAACACATATGATACCACATAATATCCTTTCTGCTTTGAAACTCTGCCAACACTATCAGAAAATCAGTCAGAAAGTTCCCAATTAGGTCCTTTTTTGTTGATTTATAAAAGAAGAATACATCGTAGTTATTATACCCCCATTTTTGATGGAAGAGATTGGTGAAAGTGAAAAATGTATGTCTCAGAAGTCACTGACTTAAAGCATACATTGCAAATTCATAAATACTTCTCCTTTAATCTGAAAATTACAATTTAGTTCATATCTCCTGAACTGACCTTTATCACTTGATAGGCTCTGACTCAGCAAGCTCTGAAGAGGATAGATAGAATTTTAAAGTGCCAAATTTGATTGCAGCTAATTTGTTAATACTTATGGCCTCAATCCACAAGATGAGTTATGTGAGCACACAGCAATTTCCAGTGGAACATTCATGAGAAGGTGAGATTTGGAGTAGGAAATGATAGCTTTGAAAAAAAATCACAGATAAAACTTTAAGATAAATTTTAGTGACTCTAAAGTAATATTGTGGTTATTTTGCATAATACATAAAATTTGGAAACACGCAAACACATCCATTTAACTCACACACTCATAAATATTTATCACCTTTTGAGATCACTTTACTATGGCACACTAAGTTTCAAGACACCAATAACCATCGTCTGATACCACTTTTTAAATTAGAACAGTAAAAGAAAATAAAATGATTTATTTCTATCCAATATACTCTTTAATTTGATTTGTATAGTATCAAGGAAAATTGTTGTTGTTGTTGAATATGTATGGAGTTTGTACATCCCTAGCCAAGCTCTTAAAGTATTAAGAGCTGCCCCTGAGAGGCTGAAATAATAATAGAGTGTAATAATACATATCCTAAATACAAATAGTGTTTATATATACATTTTAAAGCCATTGGAAATTCCCTACTTGTAGCACAGATTTTAGGATGCTGGGAGTTAAATCGTGTTTCTCTACTGATTAATAGTACATGGTTCTAAAATACAACATGGAAAACAGGAAATAAGTGTAATCCTTGCTATTAGCATTGTTTTATAATACTATTTACATGTCAAAAAAATACTATTTACATGTCTATGGATAATTTGCTATGTAATTTCACATTTGGTCAAGGTCTAATGAATGTAACTTTATTGATTTATAAGTCATCACGTTCTTAGTGAAAATAGAAAACTAGAGATCTGTCATTGACTTTGCCCCTGAGTCAGTAGAGACTAAGACTAAGTAGAGACTCAGTAGAGACTAAGACTAAGACTAAGATTATGACATCTTCTGTAAAGTAAGGAATAAACCAAATACCAGCTTCATGCTATGAAGATATGGTACCAAAGACTAAGAAGGGCTTGTCTTAAAAATACATCTTTAACAAATACCATAGCAGAAAAAAATGATTATTTAAACAGTAAAAAAATTACATTTTTCCCCTCAAGACCAACACCTAAAAGGTGTTTGAATTAATCAATAAGTGAGCAATGGCTATTCATCTCCAAGACTATTTTGCATGAAGATGAATTTTATGTATGAGCCATTTTTATTTAAGTCTATATATATTTTAAATTACATGAAGAAAATGTCTACTGTTTATTTTTTCATCCTTGGCAAAGGCACTATTACCATCATCAACACTGAAATTGCGATCATGATTTTAAAATTCACATTTTATCTTTTTAAAATTATTTTATTTATTTATTTCAGACAGAGAGAGAGAGAGAGAGAGAGCATGAGTGGGGGTGGAGGGGGGGGCATGCAGAGGAGAACCAGACTGCCTGCTGAGCAGGGAGCCCCATGGAGGCTCCATCCCCAGACTGAGATCATGACCTGAGCCAAAGGCAGATGCTTAGCTAACTGAGCCTTCCAGTCACGCCTGTAATTCACATGTTATTTTCTGGTTCTCTGTAGACCACAGCTTTAGGAATGACAGATCTGTACAAGATCCAGGAAAGATCCATTTCCATCACGTGTGTAATTATTATATAGATTCCTCTTTGTCTTGATTTGACTATGGAACCTGATATGCATATCCAAAAACAAAGGGTTTATTTCAGTTTAATTTTGCTGAAAAGTTTGGAGAGATTATCACTGGATGCAGAAGAAAAGCCGTCACTGGCCAATAATGTTCTGCTGACCTTGCTGAGATAGGAAGCTGAGACCCAGAGAAGACTGAGACTGCATAGTCGCCAGCCAAGGGCAGGCCTGACCATCTACACTGCTCATGGGGGGAACTTCAGTGCAATCTCCAGCCTCTCTATCCAGGGAGTAGTCTTCTGTCTGCTGGCTGATTTTTTACATTTCACTGAATCTTCATGAGCAATGTGTTTAGAATAGTATTTCATACCTGAAATACTTCTGCATTTAGAAGCATTGAATTTTTGACCTGAGAGCTAAGAGAACATTTACGCCCACCTATCACTTAACAGATGAAAGCACTGAAATTCAAAAGATTAAGTAGCTTTTCTGAAGCCATGTAGCTTTTTGGTGATGGTGTCCAGATATTCTCAATGATAGTTCAGAGCTCTTGCATTTCCACTTTAAGATAATTCTTCCTCAAATAGCTCATAGTATAAAATCTATGTTAAAAGACTGTATCTTTCCATCTAGGCTTTCTTTTTTTTTCAGTTTTAGCCATGGAGAATTTTACATTTTATTTATGTAAATCACCCAGTGAAAGGTACAATATCGAGTTGAGGAGGAATCCAAATAAATGAATGCATCTGACATTTCAGGACTTGAGTATTAATAATCGATTATGTGCAACAAAAGAAAACACCAATTAATATTTCTGAGAGGTTGTAAATTCAAAGAAAGCAGGAACCATGTCTAATGAAACCCCCTGTTGCTAGTGCCTAGCAACTCATCTAGCACATGGTAGATACTCAATATATTTTTTAATGACTAAAGAAAACATTTGGTAGTGAAGAGTCAGAAAGAACCAAAAGCATGCTCTTAATGTGTATTTAAAATACTTCTGCTACATACAATTATAATGGCAGACCCTAAGAGGTTCACATACCTTAGGGACATGTCATCAAAGAGAAGCTCAGGAAAGTGACAAAGCTGGCAAATGGATCATGGAAAAGTTTTATCATTTAGAAAAATCAGGGGCCTTTTTAAGTGTACCTGTTTCACAAATGTGCTGAGAATACAAATGAGCCCAGAGGATTGGGAAAAGAAGCAGGGATAATGCCAAAGTAGGAAGAGACAGGTTCAAAGCAAAGGGTAGAAAGAACTAGAAACTTATAAGGAAGAGATATGATGTTGGTGACACTTGCCTAGTTCTTAGTGAAGTCTGGAAATGACACTGGTTTTGTTTTGCTTCCAAAGCTGACAACTATAAGGAGAAAAATAATGGACTCTTGGGAGAGAATCAGGACCAGCAGGGGTAATAGACCCTTATTCCCAAGGGACATTGTTGTGCTCAATTTTTATTTCAACTTCATTTCTTACTGAGCAAGTCAGCAAAATAGTTCTTCTTTCAAACACTTATATAGAAATATGTATTCTACTGGAAAATGGAACTGGATCCAAAGTTACATAAAAAGTGAAGGAAAGAAATGTTTTTTGAAGAGACTCACACAAGAGGAATGAAATTAAATATACATCTGCAATGGAAGCAAAGTAAAAAGAAATTAATTTATAAATTAAGCTATATTATTAAGGTAAGTTATAGTGCAGGGTTGAAGGGGTGATGTATAACAACAAATGTGAATAGGTTAGTATGCCTAAACATGAAGATTGAAACAAGAGGTGTTAGGAGCTGTTAGGCCCTCATTCTTGAGGAGTACTAACTACCTTGAGGATACAGATTCCCAACCCCCTTACCTGCTACTAGACTTAAATAAGGGAAAAAAATGAATGAAAGGATTTGTGTCAGAAACCCAAATGAAAATGACACAAGATTTTGGAGGTTTGGGGGAACTATGTCTTGAGGGTCTTACTTCTGAGGCTCTGACCTCATGTAGATGCCTCACCTGAAGTCTCTTTTATGGTTGAAGGGAGATTAAGGTTTTCTTACTTAGTGTATGCTGCTAAAATGGCTTCCAGGGATTAAATAAAATCTATCTTTTGCCTCAATTTTCCTTACCCAGGTTGGAGCTGAGATGCCAAATATCCCAAAGAAAGAAGCCTGAGGAAAATATACTAATACTATATGAGGTCTCTAAAACAAAAGCTTTCAATGTATTTGGGTGCTGGGTGTAAAACATAAGCTAAGTGGTTGAGATCTTCATGAAATGTGACCTCAGAAAGCTGCGAAATGCTCCAGAAGTTTTTGAGACCGACCATGAGATAAAATGCTAAAAATACATTGTGACTAAATTAAAAGGAAGGTCAGGACACAGCCATGTCTGAATGGGAGATATAAAGCACAGTGAACACAAATTGATAATGCTAAGGAGAGAGATCATTTATTGCTCTTCCATTTTTCTTTTAGGGAACAAGCAATAAAATTGAAATGAATGAGCCAATTTTAGACCTAATTTTCATACAGCATCATTTCTCCTGAAGGTTCACCAAAGATAGAAATCAAAGAGAAAAATAAAGAGAAAACCAACTTATTCCATTCTCAACTCAGCTCTTTAAGAAAGACTCCATATTTTGTCTGAGGGACACTTTTTAAAATACAAATTCTGAACTACAAATTTTGAAACACACACTTTATTTTTATGTGCATATGTTCTTTTTTAAATATTTTATTTAAATTCAATTTGCCAACATATAGTATAATACCCAGTGTTCATCCCATCAAGTGCCCTTCTTAGTGCCCATCACCCAGTTACCCCATCCCTCTACCCTCCTATGTGCATATGTTCTCAACTTGCATATTAATGCAGAGCTCGATAGCCATACTCACACATGAAAATACACGCATACATTCACACATCCAAATATGCACTCTATTCTTTCTGTCTTTCTGTATCTCTGTCTCTTTCTGTCTATCCATCATCTATTTATCTTCATCTGTCTCTTATCTATCTATCTATCTATCTATCTATCTATCTATCTATCATCTATCATCTATCTATCTATCTATCTATCTTTACTTATTTATTTATAAGTCTTTTAAAATATGGTTTGGTTCTGTGCTGGATAATATTTTTCTCCTTCTGCTTGTACCTATCTTTTTCTCATTGACCTATATTCCTGCTTTAATTTTTTTCCTAGGAAATAGAAGTTGTTGTTGGATAGAGATTATTTAAAGATCCTATTTGATTCTCTCCTTGGAAGTTCAAACTGTCCAGAGCAGTGAAAGGTCTGAACTTTTACCCTGCTTGCAAGCTAAAAAGGTAGCCTGTCATGATTTTATGGATACTAGCAGGAGACATGGAACTCTTGTACCAGAGACAAAGGACTTTATTACTCATGGCACAGCAGGCGTTATAGGGTTCGTGTTCACATTGATTTCCTTTGCTCCGTAGTCTCAAGGTGGGCCACGCAGAGCAGCCCATGTGGATGCTACACACACGGTAGTTCTGTGTCCCAGGTGATGAACCTGAGCCGAGGAAACATAGTCTTTTAAAGAAGCTGCTAACAGACAATGCTCAACCTTTACCCCACATTATTTTTATTACTCTGGACAGCAAAAAATGTCTGCCCTCTTCCCCAGAGGGAGACATTCTATTTTCCAAAGTTGTTTGCTTTATAAACGTCCTTGAAAAGATAGTCCAGAAAGAAAGGCTTTCTGTGCCTTTCAGCTGAAGTATGAGAGATCCATTGAGAATTATCTCCCAATACAGACTTGCTCCTCTAATTCTCTGCAGATATGTTCCAATTGTTCATATTATTAATAGCCCAAGAGATACTTACCAGTTTGCCTGTCAGTTTCCAGAAAGTTCTCTCATCAGATAATAACTCTATCTTTTTCTTTCTTATTCTCCCTCACTCCCCCTCCTCCTCCTCCTTCTTTTAAAAATCAGCCCTGGTACAGAGGCATCAAACTCTTGCTTCTGTGTTTTGTCCTCAACACCTGAACAGTTTTTCCAACATGTGCTACATTTGTACATTTTATCTTTTCTTTCTTATTACCTTTCCTCTTTCCTAGTCCTATACTACTTGGCTGAACGTTCCAACTTCAGTTTTTATTTGTTGCCAATGCCTACTGCAATGGATAAGCCAAATTGTCTGTGCTTTTCAGATCTCAGGAGATGGGGATTGTAGCAGTATCTGATTGCTTTATCCTTGTATTTTTAAAAATATATTATGCAGTGTTCTCCCCTACTCTTCCAAGATTCCTCTGAGTATATATATTCATTTATCTTATGTCAGTTTTACACTGACAAAGGTCATGCTCATAATGAAAAAACGTAGTGCCACAAGTACCTCTGTGAATTACAGGTTCATATCCAATGTTCCGCCTCTAGATTCCTAAAATTGAGAAAGAAGAGGGTCTCCAAAATTTATTTCTTTAATTTTTACGCCACAGGTAGGAAATGCTACTTCGAAGGTAATGAAAATGATAATAAATATACCCAACTTTGGCATTCAGAGCAGTTTGAGCCCCTTCAAAAACGAACTCCTCAGAAGTTGTAGACTTACTCAGGCTTTTCTGCATTTGCTCAAAATATTTCTAAAATTGTTTGTAGGATTTAACACACATTTTTTGGACCATCTTCTGCAGTAGCCAATCTTTATCCTTTAATACTGAATTTCATTTTTGGTGATACCAAAAGCTATTCAGAGTCTAATAAAAAGATAGATAGAGAAGTTGGGTTAAAAAAATGGGAATGTGTGCAAGGAAACAGATATCCTTATGTGGTTGATAAATTGTCCTTAAACAAAATTCTAGCAGAGGAGTTCCAAATGTTCCAGGTTTCCTGTACTTTGGAAGAAACTAAAAGTAGTTCTTTCCAAAAAGATTGAGAGCATCTTCACTAAAAGTATAAATGATAAAGAATTGTTCAACTGTATTCTTTTCTTTTTCTTTTATTTCTTTAACAGGAATCATTTTTAATCTAAAGACATTATATTAAAGTGGAGGGATTTTGTCAGTGAGTGTCATCTGGGTGTCACCAGAGCCCATGAAAATCACTTACAGAGTTGCCTACATTACTTATAAAATGACTGTTAATTTCTCTAACTTTTATATATTTCCCATCCTTCTTTGCATTGGCTCATTTTTGAAAGATAGTGTGTTCAGTCAGAAATAATAAACATTCAGGAGTAAATCTTATAATCTACATGACATTGAGTTAAATTTAAGCAAGTCACTTAACCATTCAACTGAAATTTACCCAAATATAAAAATGGAATAGTAATATTTGATTTACAGGACAGGTTTTAGATTAATGAGACAGCATATAAGAAGGTGAATGGCAAAATTGAAAGGAAATCGATGCTCAATAATTCTCTTCCCGCCCACCTTGGTCACCATTGAACATTTTACATACCAATTCAATATCTCCTCTAGAATACAGAAATAGGTTGGAACCTCTAAGTTCATGATGGCTGAACTGCCAGCTTCAAATTTATTCTCAAAATGCCTATCTTGGGACAAAAAGAAAAGACTGAAAGGGCTTGTTCCTGCTAGCACCTTCTCTGTGTAGAATATGGATGGATGATTATAACGTGATGGGAATACAAACTGACCCCCCCAAACTACTGGGCTAGGCTTCAATCCTTTGATGTTGGGCATGGGATTTAAAAACAATTTCCCCCATATATAACACTCCTCTGTGGAGGAACTATCAGGAAAAACATAAGGCCGCCCCCTTCAGAGGGGCGATGGGAAGTAATGACAGCAGTGGAGCAGAAGAATAAAGGAATTCTCTTTCCACATATGTGCTTTCTTGCTTCTCCCCTGGGTGGCACATGGGCACACCACACCTCAAGGGAGACACGAGAGACAATCAATGAAGCACTGGGGAAAAAAGGGTTTTGAAAATTTTGAAGATTCTATTTTCAGACTACTGAAAATATTCAAAGATTTTGTGGGACATGAGCATGCATAAATGTGACCCTTTGGCTGAGTCTGATTTTCCAGGAATCTAAAAGAGATCCCTGGAAGGATCTGGGTCCAGCAGAGGTGAGGAAAGTGGCATCCACAAATCTCAGATAAGGTCCTTCTTTGGTGATTCTCAGCTTCTGCTTTCAAATTTCTACAGTTATTTCAGCTGTTAGGGTGGTTGGGTGGTGGGAGTGGGGGCGTTTAAATGCTAGTTTAAATATGTGTTCACCATTGAATTTTGAAGAAGGGAGGAAACGATAAATGGGGTGTTGTTTTGGCTGTCCTTGCCACCATGGTTCTGTCCATGCTTCCATATCCTGAGATTGTCAACCACACAGCTTGCGTCCTGCAGGACCAATCATTAAGCTCTCCAGCAAGACGGAAAAGAGTGCGTGCAAAATTGGAATGGGCTGAAAAGAAAAGATGGGGCTCATCAGAAAGATGAATACCTACCATTTGCTTCAACGTGGATGGAACTGGAAAGTATTATGCTAAGTGAAATAAGTCAATTGGAGAAAGATAATTATCATATAGTTTCACTAATATGTGGAATATAAGTAACAGTGAAAGGGACTATATAAGGGAAAGGAGGAAAACTGAGTGGGGAAAAATTAGAGAGGAAGACAAACCATGTGAGAGTCCTAACTCTGGGAAACAAACGAAGAGTTGCAGAAGAGGAGGAGGGGGTGGGGGATGATGGGGTAACTGGGTGACAGGCTTTAAGGAGGGCACTTCATGGGATGAGCACTGGGTGTTATACTATATGCTGGCAAACTGAATGTAATTAAAATATTTTAGAAAAAATAAAAGTTGGGGCTCGAGGAGGGGCCATGGCAACCTGTATCTAATTCCCACTATAAAAATGGACATTCCTTTTTTTTTAAGTCACGAATGAAATCTCTGTTCATCAAAATCATAACTAACCTTTTTCACCAGCAGAAGTGAGTACATATCTGAGAAAAAATTCCTAATACTTTTCTACTGATAAGATTCCTGATAGCTGATGAACAGTCAAAACAAAAACATACAACTGCAACTTAGTTAAAAAAAGAAGAAAAAGAAAGAAGGAAGGAAGAAAGAAAGAAAGAAAGAAAGAAAGAAAGAAAGAAAGAAAGAAAGAGAAAGAGAACGAAAGAACGAAAGAAAGAAAGGAAGGAAGGAAGGAAGGAAGGAAGGAAGGAAGGAAGGAAGGAAGGAAGAAAAGGTCAGGTGGATGCTACAGGGAACTTACCTTTTAAAAAGATTTAAGGTAACAAACAAAAAAGGGGAAATTAACAAAAGACCCCAGAGTGAATCTGGAAAATTAGACACTAATTACCATTGTCCTATACACTTATAATTGTAAATATAAGTAGACATTTCAAGAGAAAAATGTGTGTTGGTTCCTTTGCCTGCGATCACTGGCCTGTAAGGCGCTAACTCCCCAACTTGCTAGTGCCTATGGAATGCTGCCTCCAGGAAATGTGATTCCAAGCTCGGACTGCGGAGGTGGGGAGTGGGGGGTGCAGAGACAATCCTTGGGCCCCAAGATTTTCCTTTCGCGACCTCCAGGTGGTCTCTTGGTCTAGCTTTGTGACCAAACCTGTAGCATTGCACACCCTGGGTGTGTGAGCGCTGCTGGTTTACACTGTCGGTGTAGAACTTGGAGGAATTCTTACTGTTCCTGCAGCCCCCCTGCCCCCCATATTCGCAGGTCTTGGCTTTCTCTGACCCTGGCTCACCTGGCTGCTGGCGCGAGAGGAGGGGGTGCAGAGGGACAGACGTAATAACTGTTGGGCATGCAATTTCTCAAACTCAGCACATATTTTAGAAGCTTTCTTCCACCTTCACCATTTTCAAAGTAGCATTTTAAGGTGACTAGGATGCAAGTGAATAGCTCTCAATGTGCATTAAGAACTACATGGGAAACCAACAGGCCGTTTCACGACTATTTAATTTCACAGGACTTTTCTTGACGGCTGCTCAGAGTTCTGGGCCAGATTTTTTATTTTCCAAAAAGCCCCACAAAACCAATGGTACTTTGTTGCCTTTTAAGATTTTTCTCAGTGAAATTCCAATGGCTGTCCAAACTTTCCAAAAATGTTTGAGATTCTTTTTGATTAGAGATTCAATTTTTTCCTACTACAACAGTCAGAGACGTCGATCATGCGTTATGTACCCCTCCACCCAAGTGCCAAGGCAAGCCCCTGGGGCCTATCTCCCCATGGTCCATCACAAACCAGTCCATGTGCCTGTATCCCCATCGGTCATTTATCTGTGGTGGGTTCCCCATATATACATGGAGGGGGCGGGAAACAGAGAGAGGGAAAAAGGATGAGAAAGAGAGAGAGAGACTGAGATTTACTTGAAGGAATTGGCTCACATGGTAGTGGAAGCTGGCAAGTCCAAAGCCCACAGGGTAAATCAGCAGGCTGGAAACTCAGGCAGAATTTCTGTAAAGGTCTCAAGCAGAACTCCTCCTTCTCTGAGAAACCTCACATATTTGCTCTTAAGGTCTTCAACTGCATGAAGCTCACCCACATTTTGAAGGCTAATCACTTTACTTAAAGTCAAAGTGATTATAGATGTTTAACCATATTCACAAATCCCTGGAACCAAAAAATCGGGTACCAGAGCCCAGCCAAGTTGACATATAGAATTAACCATCACGATGCGCAAGCTACCTCAAGGCCTTCCACGCATCTTTACCTTGGCTGCTACCTTTAGTAGTTAAGCTGCCAGCTGCCCTCACCTGGACAAATACAACAGCCTTCTAACTTCTCTATATGGGGCTTATGCTATGGTACCAAGCAATCCCCAATCTCAGTAGCTTACACTGGTAAGGGTTTGTTTCTGGCTCACATTGCATATTGGCTCCTTGAGTGTTCCTTACCCGAGGATTAGGCTGAGAGAGAAGCTCCTATTTGGAACAGGCTGCTCTCGTGGCCAAAGGAAAAGAATAGCAGAAAACTGCACAGTGGCTCTTAGAACTCCTGCTCCTATGTGGCATCTATTATTCTGCTCATATTTTATTGGCCAGAGCAAGTAATAAGGTCAAGATTGATTCGAAGGGGAAGGGAGGCATGTTCGTTTATAGGGAGAACTGAAGAATATTTAGAAACAAAAATATGGGCAGCCCGGGTGGCTCAGTGCCTTAGCGCCACCTTCAGTCCCGGGTGTGGTCCTGGAGACTCGGGATCGAGTCCCACGTCAGGCTCCCTACATGGAATGGAGCCTGCTTCTCCCTCTGCCTGTGTCTGTGCCTCTCTCTCTCTCTCTCTCTCTCATTAATAAATAAATAAAATAAAAAAAAGAAACAAAAATATATTTACACACAACCTCCCTTCAATCTACTACTTTCCACACTGTATAATCAGTGGTGTCTTCAAAATAAAATTGGGTTATGTCAATCCTCTGCTTAAGAAAATGTTCACTCCTCTGTTGTCAGGGTTCTTCAGGGAAACAGAACTAATAGGATGCGTGTGTATGTAAAAGAGATTTATTATAAGAAATTGGCTCATATGATTATGGAGGCTGGCAAGTCCCAGCATCTGCAGGGTGAGTCAGCAAGTTGGAGACTCTGGAGAACTGCAGGTATAGTTCCTATCCAAATGCCAGTGGGCTTGAAACCTGGGGAGAGCTGATGTTTCCGTTCAAGCCTGAAAGCAGGAAAAAGTCCAATGTCCCAGTTTGAAGGCAGTCAAGCAGGAATAATTATCTCTGACTTTGGGGTCGATTCAGGCTTTCAACTGATTGGATGAGACTCACCCACAAGGAGGGCAATCTGCTTACTTACAGTACTGATTTAAACATTAATCTCATCTAAAACACCCTCACAGAAACACTCAGATTAATGTTTAACCAAATATTTGGGCACTTGATGTCCAACTCAAATTGACACATAAAATTGGCCATCACAAATGAATTCTCAGATTCCCAGCATACTTAAAATAAAATCCAAACTCAGAGTACCTGATTGGCTCAGTTGGTCAAGGGGGCTGACTCTTGATTTCAGCTCAGGTCGTGATCTTGGGGTCCTGGGATTAAGCCCTGCATTGGGCTCTGTGTTCAGTGGGGAGTCTGCTTGAGGATTCTCTCTCTCCCTCTCCTCTGTTCCTCCCCCTGCTCATGTGTGCATGCTCTCTCTCTCTCTCATAAATAAATAAATCTTAAAAAAATAAAGAAATCCAAACTCCTTTCCATGACCTCCAAGGTCCCACAGGTCCTGGCCCTTTTCACTCTCCAGCCTCATTTTAGGCCAAATTCCCAAATTGTTCATTCTATTCTAATCACAGTGCCATCTGCCCATTGCTGAAAGATGCCAATCTCTTTGTTGCTATTTTTATGTTTGCTGATCTGTCAAGCCAGGATCACTCTTCTCTCAGCACCCGCACATTTCACATGGCACAACTGGATATTTCCCACTTTTCTGGTCTCAGTTTAAAATGCCTCTGCCTTGGAGATGGCTCCCTTGATAATTCCATTTAAAGTATATTCCTAACCCAGGATTTCTATTAAAGTATCTTGTTTATTTTTTTTATTTTTATTTTTTAAATAGGCCCCATACCCAATGTGGCAGTTAAACTCATAAGCTTGATTAAGAGTCATATGTTCTGGGCAGCCTGGATGGCTCAGTGGTTTAATACCGCCTTGAGCCCAGGCCCTGATGGAGACCCGGGATCGAGTCCCATGTCAGGCTCCCTGTGTGGAGCCTGCTTCTCCCTCTGCCTGCATCTCTGCCTCTCTTTCTCTCTCTCTCTCTCTCATGAATAAATAAATAATCTTTAAAAAAAAAAAGGGGGTCATATGTTCTACCAACTGAGCACCAGGTGCCCCACCACCTTGTTTATTTGTTCAGAGTCATTTTACTTATCTAAAATTATTTTAATTTTTGTATCTCTCTTTTACTAGGTATAAGTGCCACAAGGACTATAATCATTATCTATTTTCCTCATGATTGCACACCCAACCATGATAGTTCATGCTGCATTGTAGGCACTCCATAAATATATACTAAATAAATGAATAATTGAGTGGGCCATGGGAACACAGAAATAACTAAGACCAATTCATTGGCCCTAATTATGATTATAGCTCAGCCAAAGTGGAAGACCATTTTAAATAGAAATTAATTAAACACCTTTAAAGTTCTCCACCAAGACACTTTTAAAAATAGTTATTGCCCAGAGTTTTTGAGTTTTGCTTGATTATTTCATCTTCAGTTATAATTGAGAGAGTTTGGATGATAATCCTGTGATAACCCCAAACTTTCTTTAGTTGTTATTAATCATTTTATGCAACTAACAGAAAGATTGTCTTACTTTGATAGAGGGACTTACATCTGAATTCTTATTTAATGATTTATTTTGTATTATACTGAGTTGAGTCAGAAATATCACAAAACTCATGGAGTCCTCTGAGTTAGACTCATCCAACAAACCATTGTCATATACAAATAATTGGTTTCTAAGCCCCAGTTTCTTCACATAGAAAATAACAATGACAAATAATATCTTCCTTCCAAAGTGCTTGGCACCAATCTTGGCCCACTGAAAATCTCAATGATCTGTATCTGTTCTCAGTGTCTGTGAGGTAGGATGGGAAGTCTTGGCAGGTCAGCTCAGAGTCAAGGAAGCCTTGCCTAAAAAGCCTGGTCATAGGACAGACAGAAATCAAGGATATTAGGTCACAGGTCAGGACCAAGACTTTAGAAACCAGAATTGGTGAGAGCAAAGTAGTATGGATGTTTGAAAGGAATTAAGTTAGAGTTAAAGGAATTAAGGAATTGGGATCCCTGGGTGGCGCAGCGGTTTGGTGCAGGCCTTTGGCCCAGGGTGCGATCCTGGAGACCCGGGATCGAATCCCACGTCGGGCTCCCGGTGCATGGAGCCTGCTTCTGCCTCTGCCTGTGTCTCTGCCTCTCTCTCTCTCTCTCTGTGACTATCATAAATAAATAAAAATTTAAAAAAAAAAAAAAAAAAAAGGAATTAAGGAATTAAGTTAGTCTCCTACGAGAACAGGGACTAAGGAATGGGGAGAAAAGGCCAGAGATCAGTTAGAGAGCTGAGGTTCAGGGCAGAGCAGAATCTACAAGTCTGGTTTTATGGTAAATAAAACTTAAGTCTTGTTTGATTAGAATGAACTGGTTCAAGCTAAGTAGCACCAGTGTTGGGAAGGGGCTTCTGGGCAAGGAAATAGGAAGGTCAGAGAGTTATGCATTAGATCCTAGACTTTATTATATCCTCTGTGAATTTAAATAAGAGGTTAGGGGAAGATGGGATAACTGAGTGATGGACATTAAGGAGAGCATGTGATGTAATAAGAGTGATGTATAATAATAAGATGCATAAGAGTGATGAATCACTGAACTCTACCCTTAAAACTAATAGTACACTGTATGTTGATTAATTGAATTTAAATTAAAAAAAATAAGAGGTTACTATTTAGGTGATAATGCCTTTACTTTATAGCACTGATATAATAAACTTTTATCCAAACAATACTTATCTATGTAGATTGTACTTCTTCCTGTCATTTACCAGGTGTGAAAGATGAGGGTAAGAATGGTTTAATCACTGAATTCACCCAGGAAGCTGGAGTGGGAGCATTATATAGGCCTTTTGATATCCAGCTCAGAATTTTACCATTTCCAGGAGAGACCCACAATCAGTAAATATTAAAAGTGTATAATACATTTTCACCAGCTTCACTTCCCCAGAAGGATGTCTCTCTATGTTGATTGGGTACTCTTGGGGAGTTCGATAAGGGAGGACTAGACATAATTCTGTACTGGATACCACCAACAAAATGTATTTTCCAAAATAAAATGCAGTCAGGTATCCTTTCCCCTTATCTTGTGAATCTGAACTGTCCTGGCTGTCCATATTTCATTTTCATTTCCACCTGTGACTTGATTCTCATTTCCCTTTTATGACAGATTTTGTAATTGTCTTCACGTGGCATGATGTTACTCCTCATGCACAGATGGAGTAGGTAGCTACCAATCAAGTACAATTTGCAAAAATAGATGATCTGATTCCCCTACACCCGCCATCTCCACTACCAGGCTGGACGCCAAGGTAAGGTGCTGCTGAGACCTTTATGCAGCTACACTTGTCACCTGGAAAGAAAATGCAGAAAATGCAATGAATCATCATTAGTCATGAACACGATCTCAAGTCACTTCAGCAGCTTAAGGAAATCACATTAATGGCTTTCTGTGTGCACACACATTTTATACACTAAAAATAAGCATTTCCTTCTTTAAGAGTAACTATGAAAGAAGTTTCTGTTGGAGAAAAAAAGTATATTCTAAAAAGTTTCTCTTCTGCCTCTCCACTTGGACAATGGTTAGAAACATTAGAATAGTTTGGGAAGACTTGAAAATTCTTGTCCCCAGTCTGCACCCAAATAATATATCTGAATCCCTGTAAGCTGGACCGTAGATCCAGTAACTTTTTTTTTTTTAACTTTTATTTATTCATGATAGGCACACAGTGAGAGAGAGAGAGGCAGGGACACAGGCAGAGGGAGAAGCAGGCTCCACGCACCGGGAGCCCGACGTGGGATTCGATCCCGGATATCCAGGACCGCGCCCTGGGCCAAAGGCAGGCGCCAAACCGCTGCGCCACCCAGGGATCCCCCGATCCAGTAACTTTTATAAAGATCCTCAAGTAATTCCATTATGCAGCCATGGTAAAAAAAAAAACAAAAAAACAAAAAAAACAAAAAACAAAAAAAAAAATCTGCTCTAAATGTTTTCCAGAATAAATAAAATAATGCTCTTAAGCATTTTTAAAGAAAAGGTTTTATTTCCTCAAGTGGAATTTAAAGATTGAGTTAATTATTCAAAAGGTAGAGTTAAAATAAATTAATCATTGGTCCAAGATACATGGAGGCTGGGGAGGCGAGACAAGGCTTTCCTCTGTATGGGGCCACAATGGTTTTCTTTAATGAATTTGCCAGCTTCGAGAAGAGAAAGGAGACCCAAAGGAGAACAATTGTAGTGTTGTAAATAAGAAGAGAGTTTGAGCAATAAAATTTTGTATCGAATATTATTTTTCTCATAAAACTAAAAAGGAAAACTAATAAGGGCATGTCAAGATTTATATTGTGTAGTTCTTCCTTTTTTTTTTTTTTTTTTTTTTTTTACACTAAGGTACAATATACCTTACTGGAAAATTCTGTTTTTAGTGTTCAGTTCTGCAAGTTTCAATGAACATATATAGTGTGCAACTACCTTATAGAACAATTTTGCTATCTCCCCAAATTACCCCCTGCCTATTTATAGCCAACCCTTCCTCCAACCTCAGACCCTGGCAACCAGTGGTCTGTTTCCTATTCTCATTTTTCCTTTCCTGAATGTGGTATAAATGGAGTCATGCAGTTTCACTGTATTCTTAATAGTAATATGATAATAGAAAGGAATTAATGGGGGATCCCTGGGTGGCGCAGCGGTTTGGCGCCTGCCTTTGGCCCGGGGCACGATCCTGTAGACCCGGGATCGAATCCCACATCGGGCTCCCGGTGCATGGAGCCTGCTTCTCCCTCTGCCTGTGTCTCTGCCTCTCTGTCTCTCTCTGTGTGACTATCATGAATAAATAAATAAAATCTTTAAAAAAAAAAAAAAAAAAGAAAGGAATTAATGTGGGTATGTTGTGCAATAAGCTCTGAATTGACCAAGTATCCTTGTCTGAAAGATGAACCGAGCTGTCATCCCTACCTCGAAGCACTTGGGAGAGCTTGGCACTGTCCTTATACATGGGGACTGGGAGGATCTGGACTTCTCAGGAGGGCAGAATTTACTGCTTTAAACCAATTTTGATGATACAAATGTTGAAATCAACTTAAAGAAACACCAGTCACATAATTAAACCCAAGAAAATAAAATATAAGACACAGAAGGGGTATATATATTTTTAATTAATAAAAAATAAATGATTCTTCATCCTTTTATAAAAGCAAGAGTAGTAGAAAAGTCAGAAACAAAAGTAAGGAAGGAAAAACCTACAAACAGCCAAAGAAAAATCATGGTATTTATCTAGACTTTAAAAATATTTCACACATAGTTATCACATATATTCATCTAGATACATACAGAAATATATCTTTTTTTCTTACAATACTGGGATGTTTTACATGCTGTTTCATAAGAGATCTTTCTCTCAAACTTTTTTGCTGCATTATGAATAGTTTCTTTATGCCAATAGTACAGTGTAGGGGTTAAGAGTATAGTCATTAGGAGTGTGGATGAATCAGACAGACCTAGCTATTTTCTCGGCTCTTCCACTTACTAGATATGTGACCTTGGGCAAAATACTGAGCTCCATTTTTTCTTATTTTCAAAAGAGAGACAATTATATCTAATTTGTATATTTGATGTGAGAGTTAAAATAAAATGAGATAATGCATGAAAAACACTTAGTAATATAGTGGCTGGAAAATAATAATGGCTCAGTTACTCTACCAAGTTAATGAACAAGAAAAACTCAGGATGTAATTAAAATAAATGTTTTGCCACTTCATAAAATGTATTCATCACCAGCCTTGAGCTGAAATTTCTCACAGTCCCCATGCTTTTCTGTTCATTTTTAGATAACTGAGTCCAAGGTCACTTCAAGGAGCAGTATGTTCCCATTCAGAAATTAGGTGGATGGTACCTGGGTGGCTCAGTTGGTTAAGGGTTAGATTCTTGGTTTAGGCTCCAGTCATGATATCATGGTTGTGGGATCGAGCCCCAACTCAGGCTCCACGCTCAGAAGGAAGAGATTCTCTCCCTCTCTCTCTCTCCCCCCCTCTGCCTCTCCCCCCACTCATTCTCTTCCTCTCTCTCAAATAAATGAATCTTAAAAAAGAAAAAAAAGAATTTAGCCAAAGCTTTGGCCTGCTACTTTCTGGCACTTGGAGTTGAGGAGAGAAGAGTATAAGTATGTAAGAAAAGTATTGCTTGAACTTGTTCCAGATAGACTTGGGTTCTTGGGGCCAATGGACAGCTGATTTCTTGGGGGCTTTTTGTTGGGCTCTTAGAACACCCTCTGGACATTCCATCCTGCAGTTCTCTCAACAAGGAGAATGTATTCTGGTGAATACTCTTCAGCTCCAGGAATCTGGTCTTCACCTCTAGGTTCTGGCTGCTTTTATATTCCTCTGCCCCTTTTGCAGTCATTTGAAATATACCACTAATGACATTCCTCTGACATCTGAAAGCCTTTCTCTCTTTTTGGGCCATGGGAGTTCTTGTGTATCCCTTGCCCTAGTCCACTGGCCATGCAAGGGCACCCTCTAACTCCATGACCAAAGGTATTAGGAATGAAGAAGTGAAGTCAGTGTTAAAACAGTAGTGAGAAAATTGATTTCAATTTGCTATCTTCACAGCTCAAACTGGGAATGAGCTGAGATTTGCAACAAAGCTCATCTGATTCCAAGGATCTTTCCATCATATTTTCCTATAAATGTGTAGTCAGTGTTCAATAAGTATTTGCTGAATCTGCATCTAAAACGAGGTATAGACGTGACTATCCAGAGCCCTGGCAAAACAAGAAGGACCTATACAATTTACGATTAAGTAGCAAATGATTTTTCTCAAATATCTGAGAGAGTCATTTACTGTTCTGCCAAGCTATAACCTCAATGATTTCTTTTGAATATTAACTCAGATTATCCATGATAATTTTTCCCTATTCTTTTTTCCTCTCAAACACTGAGCACTCATTAGCTATTACAGGGTAAATACTCTCACTAAATGACACAGCAGTATTACATCCCAGCCACCTGACTCTTGATAATAAAATACCACCTAACTTGAGAACGATCCAGTTAAATAAAATACAGGCTGTACTAATGCCACAGCTTTGGCTCTGATTTAATTTTTTACTACCTAGTCAATGTACCATGTTAACCACTGCTCATTTTAGTGATAGCATTTTAATTCTATGCCTGTCTCCACTCCTGACTTGGCATTTGTCTAAAATAGTGGGACAGTGGGGGAACGGTTTCAAGATTTTGTTTTTCCTCTTCCTCACTAAAGCATTCTCACTGGGGAAAGAATCTGAGGGAAATTTTTTAAAGAGGGTGGAGACTTTCATTTGTCTTTAAATTCCATTATTCTGCCCACATGGAGCCTGGCTCACATCCTGCATCCCAGAGCCTCTGGCTGCTAAGAGACCCACTGCCTGGCTGAAAAGTTGCCTAAGGCAGGTAACATTTTGACCCAGGAGCAGCAAATAGAGGTCAAAAGAAACAGTGTATTCAGCATGCTTTTGACATATGGGAAGCTTTATTTCATGACCCTAGATAATAAATATAAAAAACAACTATATGTCCCCAGGCAAGTAAAACTGTAAATGAATAGTTTCATTGATAAGCCTGGCCCATAAAATTCAATATTCTTTCTCATCTATCCTTTCAAAGGGTTAAGCTTCAAAGATTGGTGTAGCTCGTAAAAATATTTGATGAATGTTTCAGCAAAAGAAAATTTAAGTGCTTTCCTATTGTAGATTTCATTAAACATAGTTAACATATAAAATATACATACCTTTTCTAAATGCAATATTTTGTTTTGTTTTTGAAACTCATTAGGATTCATTTGGTTGCAAGTAATAGAAATACAACTAGAACCAGCCAAAGCAAAAAGAGAAAAGATATCAGAAAGATATCCCAAAGCATCCATGGATACCAAAATGTATTATGGGATCAAAAGGCACGAAGCCCAAATGGCTCAAGAAAATGGACCACAAGATTGGAGCTCTTATGGAAAGCCTGGAATATTACTCTTGTCTTCTGTCTGGCTTTTCCCCCTGAATGTACACTGTTCTTTCCTTGTGCTGTCCCCAAGTCCACATAGTGCTGCATAACTTTCAAAAAGGGCTTGCATTTTATGTGTTGTAGCTGAGTCACCTAGGGAGAGCACCTGTCCCCAAGTTCCCAAGGCAGAGATCATTTGGTTCAGTCTAAGTCATGTGCCCTCCCAGGAATAAACTGTGGCTGGGGTGACTGCGTCACGCTGCAAAATTATCACTCCAGTTTCAAATCAATGGATTGCGATGTTTGGGTCAGTTTCCAAAAAATTGGGGTATTTCCTTGAAAAGTTTTGTGAGTTGGGGGTGGTATTGGGAAAACTCAAAATGTTGGCATCTTATACTTTGGACTTTTCACATGAATGCTAAGTTGCTAAAGTTTTAAGCAGAATTATGAAGATAATTAGAGGAATTAAGGAGAGAATTAAATACATATAGCATTGCCACCAAATTAAAATGCTACTTGTGTTTATTTGGGAAACAATGAACATAAAGTTATGTAACAAAAGTTAAATATTGACTCTGGAAGTTTTTTCCCCATATTGAAATCTTACTCCACTATTAACTAGCAATGGGACTGCTCTAGGTCCAAGTTTTCCTTATCTGTATAATGGGAATATTAGCATTACCCATTTTGATGGGCTATTAGGCAATTAAAGTGAATTAATATATATGTAAAGTGCTTTTAACAGTGCCTGGTACATAGGAACCCTAAAAAAATGTTAATTGCTCTTGCTTTTTTTCTTCCAGATGTTGAACATGAGAAACGAATTCCACTTTTCCCTCACTCCACTAAGTAACTGAAATAATACAAGATGCGATTTTTGCTGCATCAATGTGAACTCAGCTCTTTATGTAGCTAATATAGGCTTTAGTTGTTTTTAGTGAGATCTTAGATCACTCAAAGTCATTAAATTCTTTAATAAAGCAAACAGCGAAGAAATGGGCAATATCCAATAGTCAGATGAGGTCTTGAGTTCTATTTTAACATTATGACTTAAAATGAATCTATATGACTTTGGGGATTTCTCTTTCACCCATCATATAAGAAGACAGATGCAGGTAAAAAAACATTGCATCTCAAAATTAGTCATTTTATGCACACATAAAATCAAGAGGCCTGTCGTTAGGAAATAATAATATGCCATTGTTTTCAGCTTCATAAATATGCATATCTGCACATAAGTCTTCAATTTTTCATAGGCTCATGAATAAATCCTTGGACATGAATTTGGCACATATTTTTTATTTAGTGTTTATGTGTTTGTCCATCTGTTGTCTAATCATTGGATCATAGCAGAGCATCCATGCAGCTAAAAGACCTATTTCTACTCCCATAACTATTTTCACAAAACAATAAGTCCATTTTTAGATGCTATATTTGATGATGGAAGGCCACTGTGAGGTAGGTTACATACAAAAAGCAAATTCCACTCTTTGTTCTTCCACCTCTCTCTCTCTCTCTCTCTCTCTCTCTCTCTCACACACACACACACACACACACACACACACACACACACACAAGGCCCATGCTGTTTTAGTAATTACTTGAAATTGAAGCCAGCAGCCACATAGAAGGTTGAATAGGTTATTAGGTTTAGCTGTGTCTACAAAACTTACTGAGTTACACAACAGTGCTGAACTTATTTTGACAATTCCAGGAGTCATATTTTTTAAAAAGAATATTAACAAGGCAGACTTTGACCAGACAGGGACAAGTGTATTGTTAAGGGGTCTGAAAATTGTATATTTGAGAAATAATGGAAAGAACCAGAAGTGCCTTAGGCCCTTGTCATTCAATGTAGCTCAGTGGTAAAACCTCCTCATGGCTTTAAAATTTGGACCAGGTCACCATTTTTATGCACAAATTTGCATTAGTTTTATTAAAATAGTATATAATTTTTTAAACTCTTAAAATGCATATAAAAATTAAACAGGCATTTGTTTTATAAGACATCATGCTAGGTACTGGGAGTTGTGGGTGAAGATTTTGATAGGCTTGACTTTGGACATCAAGCATTAGAAATGTTCAGCATAGTCATATACTACAGGCCGGCAAGTGGTCATCCTGGCCTGAGTCTGGATAGAAAAATCAGGGCTAAATGTGAATAAAAGTGGATGTCATTTAGGTAGAAATTATGATTAATGTAGTTGCCACAGCAAGATGTGAAAGGTCTAGGAACAGAATTGGGGGTATTTTTTTATTTTTATTTTATTTTTATTTTTTATTTATTTATTTATTTATTTATTTATTTAGAATTGGGGGTATTAAGGTTGCCTAGATTCTTCTTTTTTTTTAAAGATTTTATTTATTTATTTATTTGAGAGAGAGAGTTGTGTGTGTGCGAGAGACAGAGCGCACTAACAAGGTGAGGGGCAGAGAGAGAAGCAGACTCCCTGCTGAGCAGGGAGTCCAATGCGGGGTTTGATCCTGGGACTCTAGGATCATGACCTGAGCCAAAGGCAGACACTTACTCAACTGAGCCATCCAGGTGCCCTGAGGTTGCCTCTGTTGTAAGAGAGTTAAATCTCCACGTCCTGCCACCTGGTGATTAGTCATTTTCAGTTGAGGGCGAGAATAGACATGGCATCAATCTTCCACGGGCAGCTTTTATGTGCATGCATATATAAACGTGTATATCTGTGTATCTGTGTATATACAAGAAGGTAGGGCCGCAATAATTTGTCAAAGAAGTGGAAGTTACAATAAGAACCAAAAGAATAAAGTATCACCTCTGACATCAGGGGTGAAGAAAATTTTGAAAGCCGAGGGATCAGCAGTGTCAGATGGTGTGGAAAGGAAGAATGTCAGTAAAGCAATAGACTTGGATAATCCATTTATTGCAGTTATTCTAAAAAACAAGATACAGTGGAGTGTTAGGTGAAAATCTTATTTTTCAAAGCATCGGAAAGTAAATTGAAGTGGGAGGTAGGGGATAATATAAGTGAAGTCTCTGAGCACAGTCTGTTATTTTTAGAAGTTCCCTATTAAGGGGAAGAGAATAAACAGTAGCTTAGGTGAAAGGAGAACCAAGGGAGGGATTTGTCTTAGGACCAGGAATATAAAGACATGTTTGTAGTTGGAAGGGCAGAAAAGAAAGAGGAAAGTGAAAGGTTGAATATGAAGAACAGGGATGATTGATGGACTGAGAAAATGGAAGGACAAAAGGCAGCCAGATAACAAGTGGAATAATTATTTTACAAAAAGACCAATTCTCTCTCTGAGACAGGACTAAAGGAGAAAAGAATGTGTCCCAACCCAAAGAAAATCTGAGGTCAAGGGAAAGATAACAAAGAAGCTGTCCACATGAGTCTCATGTCAATGCACCCAGTATTTGGTCATCTCTAGCCTAGGCAGAAAAAGCTATTGGCTCATAGCACTGTGGGTTTGCTGTGAATTATAATTAAGTCAAATCAGCACCAAGCAGTAATTTCTGTTATTACATAAGGTTCTGCTATATAGTGAGACCTGATGATTAGGTCCAGATCTGAGGCTTGGAGGTATTGTGAGGCCAGCACTGGAGCAACCTTCTCATCCCTGCACCTGCATTCCTGAGACCAACATTCTTCCATTACTGGCTGCTCTGTCTTGGCTTTTCATGAGCAATCCTGACCACACTTTTCTATGGTTGTTCTCTTAAAAGGCAGTAATATTTGAACACTTTTTAGAAGCTCTTGGGATGGGTGAGTGTCCAACCCAAGAAGACACATGGAGCTGCGAAACAACATAAAATACACCTGGGACAAGTGGAGTTTGAAATTTGTTTATACTTCAATGATGAAGTGGAAGAAAGTAGAGCTAGCATGGACTATTTGGTAAATATTGAGTAATTGTGAAAAAGTTAGAAATTCATGTTTGTATCAGAAGTCAAAAAAGATTATCAAACAGAATTATGAGAAGCCCACACTAATCAGTCAATTCTTAGACTGGCTTTTTGATTTTTGTCTTTATACATTATGCAACAGCTAGCCATCCAGAGAGTTTAAATTTCATTCTTAGATTAAGTCAGATCCCCTGCAATCTACATCTTATTTAGCAGAGTTACTTTTACTGCACTATACTTTGGTAGTTTGCATTGAGACACCATGGAGAGATTGTATGAAATGTTCTCTTTTTAAATCCTGTAAGAATATTGCTCAAAGT
The DNA here is from genome assembly GCF_003254725.2 of Canis lupus dingo. NCBI lineage: Eukaryota > Metazoa > Chordata > Mammalia > Carnivora > Canidae > Canis > Canis lupus. Next base: position 36,555,368 of record NC_064243.1, read on the forward strand.
GTTACTCATCATGGCAAGCAGTGTCTCCTTTATGCAGGCCTAGGGAAGAATTTTTCTTGGGCCCTGGGGCTCACATTGAATTTTTTTCTTAGCAACTAGAACATTTTGATTCTATGGGCATTGGGGGTATTATAATTGATTGTGATTCTTTGCTTTATCTTTGGCTGTGTATCAACTGAGAATGCTTTTAGCCACATTGACTTACAGTAACTTAAGCAGGTTTTTTTTCCTATCTTTTTACAAAGCAAGAAGCCTCAAGATAAGTGTGGGATGGGTCCAGCACTTCATTTGGGGACCAGTGTCTCTGAATCTCCTCCAGACACAGGATGGCTGGTTGCAGCTGTAGCTAGAGTTCTCAAACTTTGATGTGCATTGAAATTGCATAACTGATAAAGCAGAGGTGCAGGCTCTTTGAAGAATAGAGCCTGGGCTCATGGTCACCAAGATCTTCAAGTGAGTCTAATATCAATGAAAGCTTGAGAACACTAGTCCCTGCCACTCCAGACAAGAAGGGAGAAATACAGTAAAAGTCTTTCTCTTCACCAGGCTCCATCTTCTTAGCTAAATAGAAAAAAAAAAAATTTCAGAGTCAATCCCACCGACTTTCTCTTATTTCTCCTTTAAGGAAGCCTGGGGAAAACCCAATTTTCCAAAAATCAGACATTTATCTTTGTCCTAACCTAAACATTGATGTTAAGAAGGAAGCAGGTTGTTGGATGGGGGCAAAAGACAGTGGTTTGGAGTCAATATTGCCTTTAGTTATTACATAGAAACTAATTTTATATTTCTTTATGTGGTAACTTTATTCTGAAATAATTTTGCCTTTTCTCTGATTTTTCTAGTAAAATTATTTGTCTTGGGGCACCTGGGTGGCTCAATTGGTTGAATGTCTGGGATCAAGACACCGAGCCCTGCTGAGCCGAGAGCTTGCTTCTTCTCTCTTTGCCCTCCCCTCCCCGACACATTCGTGTTCTCTCTCACTCACCCTGCTCTTTTTCTCTCTCAAATAAATAAAAAAATCCTTAAAAAATAAAATAAAATAAAATTAGTAGTCTTTTTTTTAAGATTTTATTTTATTTATTCATGAGAGAGAGAGAGAGAGAGAGAGAGAGGCAGAGACATAGGCAGAGGGAGAAGCAGGCTCCATGCAGGGAACCTGATGTGGGACTTGATCCCGGGTCTCCAGGGTCACACCCTGGGTGAAAGCGGCGCTAAACCGCTGAGCCACCAGGGCTGCCAAAATTAGTTGTCTTGTACGAACTTATATTATCTACCTTAAATTGTTTTTAAAATACTATGGGTATATGGTGAATGTGATGAAGTTCTTGTACCTTGTGTTCAAGGATGGCCACTTTCGTCATCATCAATGAAAGAATCTAGAGGTGTGAAGTTCTGCTTTCTGAGCTACCTGGGGCCATATTGAGGAGAATGCTATCATGCTCCATTCTCCTCTAGTTCATGCTCTGTGTCGTGAAGCAGGCTGACTTGGTGATTTCTCGGAGTCAAAGTAAAGCTGAGACTCCATCTTGATTGAGCATAACTTGGGAATGGCCTTTCCTGGCTATTCTCTCTTAGCCCAAGTATGAATCCTGTTCACTTCTTGACATTTTGTGCTTCCAGCTTGTTAAATCATAACAGCCATTGTGCATGAAGCTCATCTGAAAAACACCATGTTCTGTCCCATCCTGATTGGAGGCAGGGCTCATGTTTTTCCCTAAAAGCTCCCCAGGTGATTCTCATGTGTAGTCAGGGCTGTGGAACCAGTGCTCTGGCTGACTGACTCACTGACTCTGATGTAACGCCATCTTGTATGCTCTGCCTTTAGCTTGGTTCATCTGATTCTATTTCTGATTTCAATTTCTGTTTATGGGTTTCATTCCAAGGATCTCTGTCCTTCTGTTCCCATATGGTAACCTGGCTACGTTTATGACTGCTCTCTGAGTTCTGGATTGATTTCTTGACCCTAGACTGTGGACTCTAATTAACCTGCTCCTACATTTCAGTGGCAAGAGCTGAGTCCCCTTCTCTGATTCTTAGCAGAAGGCCAACGTATCCCACCGATGGCCACAAAGTGTGGGGAAATCCTAGGGCTGACAAAGTAGACATAAGGAAGCAACAATTGACCCTGCACAGCATCATTGCAGAGTTCAAACTTCAGGAAACTTTTTGTTTTTAGTACCATCCAATTTCACCTCCACATCAGCAAGAGTCTCCTTTGGTCTCACACAGTTTCTAATTTAATTCTTCTTCCAAGCGACTTCTTGAGACTCAGAGCTAATGGTTTTATCCTATTTTCTCAAACCAGAAATCCCCACAGCTTTGCTCTCTCCCTACAGATAGCCAATAGATCATCTTCATACGATTCCATTTGTTAATTTAAGCTTTATACCCTCACCTCAATTTTTTCCTTGAGTTTCAGACCTGTCTTTCTCACCAAATTCTTTCACATTCTCAGCCCTCTTTTTTTTTTTTTTAAGATTTTATTTATTTATTCATGAGAGACACACAGAGAGAGGCAGAGGCAAAGGCAGATGGAGAAGCAGGTTCCCCACAGGGAGCCTGATGTGGGACTCAATCCCAGGATCCTGGGATCATGACCTGAGCTGAAGGCAGACGCTCAACCACTGAGCAACCCAAGTGTCCCCATTCTCAGCCCTCTAACCACACTCTATATACCAAGTTTCCTGTAAACACCAAATCTGCCTCAAACATAAGTAACAAAATAAGTGGCTCTATATTGTTTCAAATTTGGGCAGCCTGGGCCCAAATTCTAAGTCTGTGACTTCCATGTCTGTTCCTTCTCTGACAGAATGGGGTAATAATAGTAGCTAATTTGTAAGATTGTTGGAGAAAAAATAAGATAATGCATATAAATCTTAGAGGATTCCCTGGCACATCATAAGGGCTCAAGAAATGTTTGTTAAATGTTTGCTGCAGATGCTAAGGTAGAACTTGGCTAAAATTTATTTATTTGTTGGGGATCAACACCAATGAAAGGAAGCAAGGGACAGGGCTTGACAGAGGACAGGTTCAACTTCTGGAAATGCCAAGTTTTCAAGTAAATATTGCCTGACAGACTTCTTTTATTGACCTTTGCCTGTCAATCACCAGATGTAGGTTGCCTCAGGGAAGCTTATGGCCTTGGGTGAGATGGCTTTCCATAGTTTGAAGTGACTATGAAGAAGCTGGCACCTGGCAGCTGTTTACTGGCCACATTCTGGGTCTGTGAGGCAACTGCTGTCATGGAGGCAACATCTGTTTGGGCAAGCCTCTCCATACCTACTATAGTTTTCCTATTACCTTTCTTCTAGGTGAAATATGCACAGGCCTGACATGTACCCAGCCAAGGTGAGGTAGTTATTCCTCACATTGCCTATGCTTAGAAATACTGTTCTCTCTAAGACTCCTTGCCAACAAACCCGTGGGCCAAAAGCATTGGAGAAGGCTTTAAACATGCATAATTTTAGATTATTGGACCCTAGGACTAAAGTCTAGGTTTTTATTATCACAAATAAGAAGAAAGAAATAATAGGAAAAAAAGAATGAGGATGGGGTAATTTTAATAATGTATCAGTCCTTTGTCTGATGTCGTACCTGGTGATTCTACTAATATGATCTGTCAGCAAACAACAGAATCTGTGCACAGAACTCCCAGGAACCCACTTCCCAAAATCATTCAGCCTAGGACTAGTCGTGATTTCTAGACAAACTAGTTTCAATAGCCTGCAATAAGTTTTAGAAAAGATACCTAATCCTTCATTTGCTGCTTGTTTTCCAAAGGAACTGGAATTCACACTTGAAATGGTTGCTCCAGTCCTAATAAATGTTTAAGTTTCTCAGATGCTATGGTCTTTCAGCAGGGACTAGATTAATTTCTGAAGAAAGACAAACTAAAAGGGATTTTCAGTGGGCTTGCATAAATGTTTTCTGAATCCCCATAGCTGCCGTGGTCCTAAATACACAGCATAACCAGACCTCTATGGAACCTCATGGATAGAGGGACAGGAGATCCCTGGACTTTGGACCATCTTCAGAAGAACATAGCACCTGTGGCTCTCCTTGATAGCTCCTTAGTGTATTCTCATATCATTCTAGTCAAGCAGGAAATGCAGCATTGTGGAGACATTCTGTCTACAACAGTCTGAAACATGGAATTGGATTCTTAGCATCTACACAAAGGTACTCTAGCTAAGCAGTGAACAGCACATGTTTTGGAACAATAAAAATCTAGGTTTGAATCTCACCACTGAAAGAATGGCTGTGGGATTTTAGGCAAAATGCTTTGCTTCTCTGAGCTTTAGTTTACTTATCCAAAAAAACCTTGGGACAACAATCCCTAAATACATAGTGTCAATGTCTATTGTAGTGCTTAGCACATTCAGTATTCAACAAATGATAAAGGGTATGAACACCATCCTAGTCATCATCCTTTTTTTTTTCAGCCTGGCAATGTTCAAGTGAAGAATCATCTTTCTATAAATGCATTTCATGTTTTTATGCTTATTGGGTTTAGTTCTTTTTCCTTTTCCTTTTTCCTTTGCAAAGGTCATATGTTGATCATTCCTGGTGTTATTTCTTGTACTCCCAGTTTTTGATTGATGAGGAGTTGTGTACAGTAAGTGGCTCATGGAGTTAGGGCAGGGTTTGGGTTGTGCTCATTCTCAGTGACTTCCAATGATTACATCACTGTCGAGGATTAATCCAGTGACTACATTGGACCAGATTATGTGTCTTGGGAATAGCTTCGGATTCTGCACAGTTGACAAGGCATTCTTTAAGCTCCCAGTAGGCAGTATGTGAGGACCTCAATAGTAAAGAATGTCCCTCTGCCTTGGGAAAGATATAATCTCCACCTTGGATAGAATAAGAACTTCTCTGTTGGCTTTATACTAAAGAAAATCTACATTTTCTTGTACTATAGAAGCATTATCTAGCTTAAAGTTGAGTTGAGACCAAAATTAATTCCTTTTACTGCTTCTCCTAGCTTCTTATCTGTATTTTTACAGTTCTTGAAATTCCATAGCCTTGGCAACTGTTCTTCTTTTCTGAACTTTTGAATTAAAGCAGGGAACACATATTAATAACTGTGGGGTTAAGACTTGTGACACATGTGGTGGCTAAGAGCAAATGTATCAGCTGTAGATATTTGTTTCAAGGACTGTTCTATGTCCAAGAGGTTCAGCCATCACACTACGAAGCCCTCACCAGCGAGGGACTAGTACCTCTATATTCACTGACCCTCTTCCTCTTTGCTTCTCTGTGAATCTTATCCCAGTTCAGAATATCTCTAATATGATACATTTAGAATCAGACTTCCTGGGTTCAAGTACTGGTTTTGCTACTTACTAGATTTTAAACTCTTATGGTTTAATTTACTCATCTCTAAAAAAGGGGCAATGATACTACCTCTCTAGGGGCATCCTTGTAAGGATTAAAGGATCAGGTGAGATAATACATGTACTATACTTAGGCTATGCCTGGCATAATATCTATTGGCTGCTAATATTTTATTGTTATTACTATTACTTACATGCAACCCTCTGAGTTCATGACAGGCATACTAGCCAGATTCCAGTGGAATTGTTGTTATTGGTGGTGGGGTGTTTTTTTTGGGGGGGAGGGGTCACCAATTTATAGAGCAACAATCCTCTGGTGCAGGCAATGAAAGTTTTAACCAAAAGAAAGAGATGACAAGGCTTAAAATCATCTGTAAAGCAATACAAAGAATGTACAAATGAATCCCTTCCACAAAGTTACAAAGGGTGGATAAATATAAGCTTGGTTATAACCACCTGTCTTAATCCAATTTGCTATAACAAAATACCATACACTAGGTGGCTTATAAATGACAGAAATTTATTTCTCACAGTTATGGAGATGAGAAGCCTAAGATCTGGTTGCCAGCATGGCTGGGTTTTCGTAAAAACTTTCCACATTGCAGAGGACTGATTTAACATTGCATCTTCACATGGCAAAGAGAACAGAGAGAGACAAGCAAGCTCTCTCATTCCTCTTAAAAGGGTACTAATCCCATTCATGAGGGCTCTATCCTTATGACCTCACTAATCATAATTATTTTCCAAAGGCCCTACCATCCAATACCATCACATGGTTGGGAGGTAGGGTTTCAACATGTGAATGGGGAGGCACAAATATTCAGTCCATAGCACTGCCTTACCAAACCCCCATGACATTGTCACGTGATGCAGACTTCACATTCCTTCCCTCATCTCTATCAGCAGACTTCAATGCAATAATAGATCAAAGGATCAAGCCCCCAGTAGAGGGTATTACAAAATATTAGTTAAAAAGAAAGAATAAAATCTTCAAGTTTGCTTTTTAGTGGCTCCATTTGGAATAATTTCTGAGGTCATTACTGGCTTGCTACACTAGCAAATGTACAAACCGGGTGTCCTAAAAGAATACTTCAAAGCTGGCCTTATTTAGCATAAAGGTTTCTAAGAGTTAAAGAGGCTTTGGGAAGAATAAATATATGACCACAAATCAATAAAAGGGAAAAGCACTCATAATTACAAATGCATAACTAGACACTCTGACCAATTAGCCAGTTGTCACACATTATATGAATTAAAATAAAAACATTGTGAGAGGAAATGAGTCACAATGTCTATAAATGTAAAATATATGTTTTACCACAGTTCCAAGATATTTAGGAGTAAAGGGACTGTAATATGGATTAAGTACAGTATGTGACATTTGATGGTGTTTTAAAGATTGATATCTTGTTGCAGTTTTAAGCATTCCATTCCAGTATAAGGCCAATGCTGTCACGTTTACCTGTCATGGCAGCACTAGAAACCACATCCTTATCTCTAGTATTGATCAGATTCCCTTCAAACCTCCCATGATTAAAATGCCCCCCAACTCCTTAATTCAAAACATTCTTAATCTGTCTCTTGGAAGTCTGCATAAAGACACATGAAAATGCAAGATAAAATATAAACCCCCCAACATACAGAACACAAAATGACCGCTATGGTTGCAGGCATGCATAATTTACACGTTACTGAACAGCGTGCGGTATACATTTGCATTAAATAAACAAATCCGTTAGCAATGCAGTGCAAGTTTTCTGGACAAAAGAAAAAGATTCCTTTTTAATTAGGTCTGAAAATAGTGTGGAATAATAGTGATCTATACCATGGAGCTTATAATAATAACTGATTTCTCCCAATAAATTGTGATGAATTTACAATAACTTCATACCCTTGTATTTTGATTCTGTCTTTTGAAAGAGAGGGGCCTATATGTCATTTTTAGTGAATAAACAAACAGTCTGGAAATGCATTACTCCATGAATTATAGGAACAAAAACCCAAAGCATCTTTAGTGGAATAAGCTTGAACAATAAAATGTGAAATACTCTATAAACAGAAATGCAATGCCTGAAGGCATGAATATTTTCTCCCTCGTTTAGTTTTGCTTTTCTAGATAACAATCCATCTCCGATTTTATATCACTCCAGCTAATAATTAACTTATTTCTGGGTAATGTAACCTGTAAAATGAAGGCAGGGAGGTGCTAGTTCTACCTCAGGAAGACATGATAATGATTTCTCTCAGGTGTCTGAAGAAAAAATAAGAATATGAAGGAGGAAGGGGATCTGATAAGCATTAAGTGGCAGTGTTGCTTTTAGAAAGAAGTAACATGAATAATTTATCAAAGACATCAGTGAATATATTTAGCTGTGTGCCGTGAAGGTGAACGCCTGGGTCACGTGTTTCGCTTTTACCATAGGAGCGCACAACAATGTGTGTTGGATCACTAGCCTTTCCAAGAGTATTTTAAGACAGAAGTGTGATTTTTTTTTTTCTGGCACGATAACCAAGAAATATTTAAAAGGTATGTTGCCTGAATTCACAGAGACTTCAGTAAGGGAATATGTCATAAAGAAGGCATATTGTATTCCTAAAGACTATCTGTTCCATGATGGATTTTGAACCATGTTGTGAAATGACTTCCTCCGTGCTCTCTAATTCCCCTGTGTCTCTTTAGTAACATGCTTCTGGCCTTACTCCGAATCTATTTATTCAAGAAACAATAATAGTAAGGACTGCAAAGTAGACTCCAGAGGCAGCTGGGCCATTGCTACTTTTTCATTCTAAACCCAAATATATGCTTTTCGATACTGTTGTCATTTTTTAAGAGTTAAATTGTGTTTCCCAGAAAGATATGTTAAAGTCCTCCTAACCCGAGATCCCTGTAAACATGATCTTATTTGGAAATAGTCTTTGTAGATGTAATTGAGTTAAGACAAGGTCAATGGAATGGGCCCTAATCCAACATGACTGGTGTCCTTACAAGAAGAGGAAAAGTGACCCCGCCTCAGACACATAGAAAGGATACCATGTGATGGTGGCCAAAGAGATTGGAGTGATGCTTCACAAGCCAAGGAATGCCAAAAATTGCCAGCAGCACAAGAAGCTAAGAGCAAAGCCTGGAAAGATTCTTCCACAAAACTTTCAGAGAGACAATTACTCTTATTTCAGACTTCTTGACTCCAGAACTGTAGAAGAATAAATGTCTATTGTTTAAAGTCCCCCAGGTTGTTGTATATTGTTGTAGCAATCCTAGAAAACTAATACATGACCTAAACTTAGATCTCCAGAGGGAGGGGCAGTGAGCTAGCAAGCATACCTGGCAAACCAATAATACGAGAGATGTGCATGAGCCAAGGGTACAACTGTTTCCACACATCCACTAACAAAAAGGCATGTTACTGTGTGAGTTGGTCAAGTTCATCACAAAGTTTGTCCATGCAGTCTCTGTTTCTGCTTACTTTCTGGGCATAATAATTAACAGGCACTTTTTTACTTTCAAAATATCCCAGTTTGGATGTTAAATTATAGTTACTCTACCTATGTGTACCGACTTAAGCACTCAGCAAAGAAAACAAGTAGAATTTTACCACTTGTGTCAGTATTTTTTAATTTAAACTTCATTAGTTAATAGCATAATATTGGTTTCAGGAGTAGAATTCTATGATTCGTCACTTACATACAACACCCAGTGCTCATCCTCACAAGTGCCCTGCTTAATACCCATCCCCCACTTCATCCATCCCCCCCCCCCATGTCCCTCCATCAATCCTTAGTTTGCTTTCTATTATTAAGAGTCACTTATGGATTATTTCTCTCTCTCCTTTTGTAGTTTTGATTTTAGAAATTTATTTCTATTGTCACAGTCAAAATATCTCCAACAATGCAGTAAATTAAAGCTTCAAGATTCCAGGAGTTAATTACTTTAGTTTTAATTTTACTCTGGGACTCACAAATTTACATCTCTCTTTCCAGGGTCACTTTCCTTGGAAATAATGTTCCAACTTGTTTAAACCAATTAGAATAAACAGGACTAGTAATACCCCCTGGGATTAGGAAGTAATAAGGAGAAGGAAGAAAATGGCACATCAGGTGAAAAGCAGCAGGAGTAGTATTGTTAGCTCTACAGTCCATTGCAAGGGGGTGGAGTCCAGTAGTGTGGATTCTGAGAAAGAGTTAGAGATATGGCTTTTATTTCTCACTTTGTCACAAATCCTCCCTGACTTTGAGTAAATCTGTCTTTGTTTTCCAATTTGGCAGGTGAGGGCTATAATAATTGGTTTTTAATTCTGTTGATGTTTGTTGGTTAATTAGGGAATGCTGATAAAATGCCTGAACAATTTGAAAAACACGTTGAATGCTCTCTGCCTTGAAGATGGGCCTATATAGAATTACTGTTCAATGTTAGAAGAAAAACTAATTCCTATTTCTTGTCAGTTGTATGCTTGTTATATCACTAAATCATGCTACTGGTCAAGTGATTAGTACATGTAAAATGATGTTACATATGTCTCCAAATCTTTGTTCACTCTTTGTTTGCCTCTCCTATCTATTGTGTTCAATTTAAAATAAGGCAGTCGACATCATTTGACTAGTGACTGTGTTTAGCCTCAACTCTGGCTTCTGAAGTTAAGATGAGGTTCTCTGTTTCTTTCTACACTTAGGACTCAATCTAGCACCTTGGAAAGAAAGTAGGTGATGTTGCTGACTACAAAATGCAGATTGGAAGTTGCTGATTTGGGGGCAGTGTGATGTTTCCCAATAACAATTATTGTTATTGTAATTGTAACCCACAATTAGGTGGCCTAGTGTAATCAATATCCTGCATTGCTTCCTCTCTGAGTTCGAACAATGCCATATGAATAGCAATTCCATGCAATGACATTATATTATGATTTTGTTTATAGCTTTGCTTCTTCAACTAGAAAGCGATTTCTTGAAGTTTGGAGCATATATTACTCATATTTTTATCTCCAGTATTTCCCAAATACCAGAAAATAGGTGTCACTCAATTCACATTTGTGGAATAAGTGAGTAGTAACTTTTTAAAGAACAAAGGTCTGCTGCTAATTCCATCTGTGGACTGGTGTCGGGGCTTTACAAAGTATTGACTTGACTAGGGTGAACTGTTTACAACATCTCTCTCTTATGAAATTTTTCTTTTGATCCATAAGATACTTTTTTGCAAAAGATTTGGAAGTGGAAGTGAAGCAGCAACTGTCTTTTTTTAGTGTCCAAAGGTTGAAGCAAGGTCATCAGGTGTTTTTGTAGCTCATGAACACTGTTGAGTATTTGTTGACCCACCTCCTCAGTATGGGATGGCAGCCAAATCTGCACCTGTTTCATCTGTCCCCACATCCTTCTGGAGTTTTTTTTAACTCCTGCCACATGTGTGTTCAGATCCATGATGACGACTGCCAGTGGGTTCTGTGGAATATTCACATCTTCTAGCTTGGAAGCATTGAGATTTGAGAACTGGTTTCAATTTGTCCCTGTGAGATCCAGTTTGCCCCTACTTTCCCTGACTCCCCGGACATCTTATCTTCAGATAGCTTCTTGTTTACTTGAAGCTGTGGGATCAGGTGTAGAATCAACAGCCTTACTGAGTCTGCTTAACTCTCACAACTGTGTAAGGTCAAATCCTTATAGCAAATACCTTTACACACATGCATGTGAATGCACACATCCCACACCTATGGAAATATATAGACATGTATGTATATAGGGGTGGCACTTCTCTGATTGAACCCTGATTAATACAGTTAGTCTGTGAGATGTTAGAGGTAAATTGCCTAAGAGTGCTGATCTTTCTGTGTGTATGTGTGTGTGTGAAGACACATGAATATGACTGACATAAAGGCATTATTGGTTGATATAATGCTAACTATTGAAACCAAAAGATCTTAAAACAAACTTAGCAATTTAACATAACAAGTATTTTTTCTTGGTCTGTAAAAGTCTAGTATATGTGTTCTTGCTTGGTAGGGAGAGAACACACTCTTTGTACCTGTTTAGAAACCCTTCCTGAGGAGATTAAAGAAGTGGCTTCTCAAGTTTCTCTGGGCAATAAAATTTAGCCAACAGATGGGAGAAAAAAGAGGGTAGAATATATGTATGTACTTTGTAGCCACATCAGGTTAGAAGTGGCACCATTCTGCTTATGTTCCATTGTGAGAACCAGTCCCACAGCACTACATAGAAGATAGGGATGCTGGGGACAGACTTACAGATGCAGCAGCCCATTCCCGCCCACAACTGCATTGTGAAAGGAGAGCACAGTGATTGGGGAACAGCTAACCATCATTGCCACATAGAATTGTATGTAAACAAATTACTGTTAAATCAGAAAAACCTACCATCTTTATTTGATATTGAATTTCAGCCTGGTTCCTGGCTTGGATAAAAATAAAAAAGAACTAGAATAAGTCTGTAGGGAACCAGAGAAGAGGATCTGGCCAACTTCAGGATGGCTTGTTCAATTGTATCCTAAGGCAAATGGAAAGCAGTACAGCTTGCAGCCACCTTAGATCTGGCTTTTGGAGTTCAAGCTAAACTGAAAGACCCATTTGAAAATTCTACACTAACTGCCAAATCCATTAATGTCTAAGTTCCATCTGAATGTGTCTTGAAGGTAGCTCGCCAAATCCTGGATGCAACAGTTCCACCACAGTTTGATTTCTTTGTTCCTTGATCTTGGCTAGCTGCAGGTACAGATATCACTGGCCTGGAGGAAGCACTTATGTACCAGCATTTGGTACACCTTTTGGAATAAGTTGGCTGGCTAAGTTTACAGGCCTTTCCCCTGCTTTCCCTCCAGACGTGGCAGTCTTTGTGCCAAAGTCAAAGTCAACTTCTACTTGAAATCCAATTCTGTGTTCTTTAAATATGTTTTATATTAAGTATTTCCAGTTTTCTATATAGCTAAGTGATCATATATTTGTCATTTAGAAATAAATCAACATCTAATTAGAACTCACATATGTTTGTGTTTTTCCTCCATTTACTCATTTGTATGTAAAATTATTTTTCATTGCATTTTTTTCCTGATCTGATTTTCTATTTTGGCATTTTCCCCTTATGTTTGTTTCATGGACTGAGACTTTGTGATCTAATACAAATCACGCAACTATCAGAGAAGCAAGATTTAGTAAGGACCATGTGTAATTCAACAAGCTGTGCATCTGCTGAAAATCTCTTTTCACTAAAAGCAGCACATCTGATAAATTTTTGACTTACTCCTTTGACAGTTTGCTCTCTCTCAAGAAAGGGGAAACAACCAGAATTACTATTCTGTACTTAATTCTAATCAACAAGAATGTCTTTTTGGTGCTATCAAGGTAAGGTAAGACTCAAAAGAAAGTACTCACCATCTTAGCATTTTTATATCTAAGAGAGGAATGCTGAGACCAGACATTGAACAAAAGCATAAAAAAGCAGGTTCTACAAGTTTGGGGAGAAAACAATCCAGCAAACCAATTTTGGGAAAGAAATTAGCTCAAGGCTGCTGAAAATCTTTCAAAAAGAAAAGTTTGTAACCTAGGCACAAATGATCCAAGGAAGAAGAAAGACAACCATTTATAGTGAGTGTTCCAAAATTTTTTGTGCTTTTAAAAAACACTTAAAATAATGGGGAAAAATTTATATAATCAGTAATAATTATAGAAAAGCATCATGGAACTATACAAATGGCGTTATAAAAAGCTAAACACCCAGAATCAAAAGAACGTTCCAAAAATACAGTAGATCTAGTACATAAAAAGCACTGCCCATTAGGTACAAAAGGATTCAAGACTGAGTTAGTCATGCTTTTAGCTCTCAATGAATTTTCAACCAGTTGCTAAGGGAATTAAATGTTTCTAAATCTCTTTTAAGAGCAAAAAAAAAAAAAATCAAAGATAGAAGAGCTCATGGCTTTATCAAGGTTTCATCAGTGATTTACTGAAAATATAAAACTGTGAGAAATGATAACTTCAATTCCTAGTTTGGTTCTGTTTTTACTGTAAAGAATGATTTAAATTAACAAGATAAATTTCAAAGTAAAATTCTGCATTTAAGTTAAATAAATTCAACTAGTAAAAGCACTGCTTAATAGCTGCTCATATGAAAAATATGTGGGAGTTTTAGACTATAAAGTCAATGTAAGAACGCAGAATGGCAAGGCTGTCAAAATAATATAAATGTAGACTTTACCAAAAAAAAAGAATTCTGATTACTAGAAATGAAACTCACATTATAGTTTGAAGTGGTCACATGTAAAATCTCAGATTTATAAAGAATATGTCAGGGTTGCCTGTTTTAGGTGGTATATGTTGCTACAGACTAACATCAAAATAAAAAGAATTAACAATACAGCACTTATGTGTGTGAATGCATATACATATGTTCAAAGGCATTAGAAGGCTCTCTAGGAAGCCATGATTTGAGGTATCAGGACCCCAGAAATAAGAAAAATGAATTGATTAGGTCTGGATTTCTGTAGAAATTTTCCTCTGTGATATTTCAGTAAAAGTCTAAGAAGCTGAGAATCAGTGGCAGATAAGGAGTTGGGATCCTGAGTTAAGATTTCAACAGTCTCACTAAGATTCCAAAGTTGCTATAGCAGTCCAGAGTTGAGAGAAATGAAGATGTTCGGAAAACAAAAAACATATCACGGTGATCCCAATAGTCTGCACTGTTTTCCCCCTTGAGGTATCTGCCAATTCATAAACAGTGAAGAACCAAAAGGCTACAAAGCAAAGCAGAAAGATTTGACTAAGAGCCTGGGAAACTGAATTCTCAATAGTTTCACAAAGGTGTGAACACTACACCTGGAATCAAAGCCTGTAAGCAGAAGAGAGGCCTCTGGACTTGCAGTTAGGACCGTACAAAATCAGCACTCTAAGATTAAGATTCAAAAAGAAGTTAACCAGTGTATAGAAAAAAATTTATCTGCAAACTAGTTATGTTCCAGTCTAGTTTAAGATGACATGTCCTATTCTGAATATACGCAAGAAACAAAAGTTAATTCTATCTGGAAAAAAAGAACATTAACAAGATCCTCAAATTCTTTCTACAACAGTTCATAAGCAATGATTGGTCTATAAGGTAGACTAGAAGATGGTAACAAGTGACTGAAAACTAAGAGGAAAAAAGTTAATAAAAAAAGAACCACAGGAATTTAGATATTGGTGTTAATAGACTTGGATTTTTAGCGTAACTATGATTAATATGTCAAAGGAAAGAGATGAGAAGATATATGACCTTACCAGAGAATTGGGATCTATAAAAACATCAAATGCAAAACATATAAGCAAAAAATAGAATAGTCGAAGTTAAGAACACAACAGATGGTTTAACTGTCGATTAGACACGTAGAAGAAAAGATTAGTGAATTAGAAAACAAGTCAATAAAACGTATTAACACTGAAAACAAAAAAGAACAAAAAGTAAAGGTATATAAAGGAATGCAAGAACCATACGGGATACCAGTAAAGATCCAGAGTTATTTCCCAGAAGTGGACAAGCATAACACAAAGGACAAGATAGTAGGCTTACATTTAAAACTATTACTATTTACATTGAATTTAATTGCCAGACTGGATAAAAATAACAAAACTCAAGTATTTGTTGTTTATAGGAGACATACCTAAATACAAAGATACAAAGACACAGAAAGATAAAAGTCACAAAAAAGAAGAGATCCAGACTGCGCAAACCTAAGCAAAACAAAGACATACACACACACAAGATAAGGTCTTACTGTTAGTCAAAGTAGATTTTAAGGCAAGATATATTATTACTGATTAGAAGAGATGTTTTAATATAATGTAATGGTCAATCTATCAGGAAGATATATCAATTCTAAATTTGATGCAAGTAATAAAGTAGCTTCAAAATATATACAGCAAAAATGAATGCAACTAGCAGGAAGCATACACAATCACCATCATAATAGGTCTTTTTAAAATGCATTTCTCTCAGTATCTGATAGAATATGCAAACAAAATCATCAAATATTTAAAATATTCAGAAATCGGGAATGGGCTAAATGGGTAATGGACATTAAGGAAGGCACTTCTTTGTGATGAGCACTGGGTATTATGTGTGAGTGATGAATCACTGAATTCTACTCCTGAAACCAATGCTGCACTGTATGTTAACTAACTTGAATCTAAATAAAAACTTGGAAGAATAAGTGAATAATATTTGAAAAATGCAATTAATGAACCTGACCTAATGGACATATTTAAACACTGCACACAACAACTTCAAAATATATATTCTTTATAAGTGCATCTGGAAAATTTATAAAATTAACTTTTCATACAGCCAGTTTCAACAAATTTTAAAAGATTGAAATCATTCAACATATGTTTTCTGGCAACAATGCAATTAAGCTAAATGATTGTACTTTTAAGGGGGAAATTCCAAAATGCTTAAACATTTGAGTGTTGAAGATTTCCAGGGCCACTCTCAGGTTCAGTGACTCACTGGGAGGAGTCAAAGATTCAGTACATAGTCATACTAAGCTATGATACATTACATGAAAGGATACAGAGCAAAATCAACAAAGGGAAAGGTACATGGAATGAAAACTAGGGGAAATTAGGTGTAAGTTTCTGGAATCCTTTCCTGGTGAAGTCACACAGGATGCCCTTAATTTCCCCAACTACAATTTGTGGCAACATATGTGAACTGCTGCCAACCACGGAATCATAGACACCTCATGCCCAGAGTTTTTACTGGGGGCTGGTCATAAGGGTAGCCTCTGCCTGGTATATACCAAAATTCCAGGCTCCCAAAAGGAAAGTAGGTGATCGGTATAAACTATGTTGTTTGTATAGTTTAGGAATAGTGAACCACTCTTACCAGTTGGTGGGGGGATGATGATAAGGTTCCCAGACGTCAGCCAATGGCCAACCTTGTGATCAGGCCTTTCAACAGATAGCAGTTAGGTTTGGTGTGTTAACTCGTTTCTGCATATAATGGATCAAAGAAGACTTTACAATAGGAATTAGAACATACGTTTACTTAAATGATAATGAAAATATGATGTATCAACACCTATGTTGCCACTAAAGCTACACTTAGAAATTTCTCTCTCTAAATGCATGTGTTAGAAAAAAAAGAAAGTCTGAAAATCAAGTATTCATGTAAATAAATCAGAAAAATAACAAACTAAACTCAAAATAATAAAATTTAAAAAGACAACCCCATGGAAAAGAGAAAATAAACATAGTCAAAAATTACTTCTTTGAAAAATGTAATAAAAACAAAACATTAATCAGGAGAAAAAGAATAATGTGAATTGCATACACCAGGGATAAAAAAGGAAACATTACAGATATTTTAACCATTACAAGAATAATGAAAATATAACCAATTTATGCTAATCAATTTAAAAATTTACATGAAATTTACCAATTCCTTGAAAAAACACAGCTTATTAATACTGATACAAAGAACATAAAATCTTACTAAGATACATAAATAAAATAAATATGTAATTAAAAACCATTCAATAAATTAAAGCTCCAGGATCACCTGGCTTTAGCAACAAACTCTATAAACTTTTCATGAAGAAATAACACTAAGTACACATGAGCTTGTCTAAAAAATAAAAAAAGAAGAAATATTTCCCAGCTCTATTTATGAGTATAGCATAATCTTGATACCAAAACTTACAAAGACATTGCAAGAAAAGAAAATTATAAATGCAAAAATCCTAATCCAAATATTAGCAAATCAAATTTAGGAATATGTAAAAATGGGAACATATAAAAAGTTGGATTTATTCCCAGAATGCAAGTTTGGCTTAACTCTCAGAAATCAGTAGACATAATTCAGTACAGTCACAAAATAAAGGAGGGAACCAGATCAGCTCATTACACATGAAAAAGTGTTGGATAAAATTTCAACACCTTTTCATTATGCATGGTTGTATAGCCAATGTAACCGCAGGAGGGTATTAAATTTGTTTAAATGGAGAGTTGCTGTTTGAGAGGGAATATCATAGGGAGTATTTTCTTGTGAAATTACCAACAGCAAAATAGAGACATGTCTTTCTCTCTCTCTCTCTCTCTCTCTCTCTCTCTTTCTTTATCTCCTTCTCTTCCTTTCTTTCATTTGGTCAGAGGAGCAGAAAATTGATTGGCCAAAAGATGCAGGGCTTCTCTTTTCCTCCCTTCAGCCAAGCAACCTCATATTTGCCCTTATGGCAATGCTCTTTGTAGGAAGAAATTTCCCCCACAAAACTACACCTGCCTAGCCTTTGTGTTATTTGACATAGGAATGAGGCAACAGGTTCATGAATATATTGGTACTTGCTAGTTTATCTTAGTAGCTAAGTCCTTCGGAGCAAAAACAGGACTTGAAAGAATGGTCCACAGGACAAGAGCATATTACAGCAGAGTAAGAAGAGATTCAAGATGGTCCAGATTCTGGAGACTGAGCCTCCTTGGGGAAATGTCAAACTCATCTGGGATACCACAATACGGTACCCAGGCACTAGTGGAGGAAGGTATCTGAATTGGAAGGGAGAGGAATGAGACAAACTGTGAATCTAAACCTAAAAAGAGAAGATATGGAATCCATACTAGGAAGAGACCTTGGAGAACATCTTTGAATGCAGGGAAACCAAAGACCTTAGGGATAACTGGCTTCTTGAAGGTCACAGGGCTAGTCAGTAGTAGCAGGAGGAAAATAAAAGCCCTAGTGTTTCGATTTCTAGAAAAATACTCTTCCTATCACATGAAACGAAAATATTACAGCTGTCCCTATCTAGGTTTTTTAATACTAATTGAACAGCTGACCATTAAGCCTGCAGAAGCTGATAAGAATACAATTTCTACTTTAAATAAAAAATGAAACACTGAAAATAGTGTTTAAGTAGGTTTTTTAAAATTGAAATACATTTGACATATAACACTGTGTAAATTTAAGGTGTACAATGTGTCGATGTGATACATTCATACAATTTTCATTGTAGTGATAATTAGCCCCTCTATCATGTCACTTAATTATCATTTCTTTTTTAGGGATTGGAATAATTAAGATCTAGTCTCTTAGCAAGTTTGACGATTAAAATACAATGTCATTGTCTTTCTCACTATATTGTGAAACTCCATTAGAGCTGCAGAACTTATTTACTACTTGTTGCAAGTTTGTACTCTTAAAGAACACCTTTCCTCCTCTCTTATCCCCCTACCTCCAAGGCCCTGTAACCACTATTTTGCCCTCTGTTTTCATGGATTTGGCTTTTTTAGATTCTACCTATAAGTGAGAACATGCAGTATTTGTCTTTTTTCTGTCTGACTTATCTCACTTTGCATGTCCTCAAGATTCATCCATGTTGTTGCAAATGACAAAACATCCTTCTTTCTCATGGCTGAATAATATTCCATTGTATATATGTACCATATCTTTACTCATTCATCCATCAAAGGGTTCTTAGGTTGTTTCCATATCTTGGCTATTGTGAATAATGGTGCAGTTAAGTAGAGGAGTGCAGATATCTTTTGAATACCCTGTTTTCATTTCTTTTGGGTATATACTCAGAAATGGAATCCAGCTTCGTTTTGTTAACAAATGCAAAAAAAAAAAAAAAAAAACACAGCAGTTTGTGAAGACAAATAAAAGAAATGACAATTGAGGAAACTTCCAAGATTTGCCTTTATCTTCACTCTTAGATTCTATGTTCCTCAAGAGAAAGTGTTTTTACCAATTTATTTTATTTCTACTTCATTGTGTTACAAGAGGTGTGTGGTTATAGCAGTCCAGTAATAAATGCTTATTAAATGAATGCAAGGAAATATCTATTTTTAAAAACCCAATAACCCCTCTTATTTTCACTATAAGATTTCTGTTTCTATGCCCATCTAATTATAGAAGAGTTAAAAATCCAGGTTAGACAATTTGACATTGTGTTGATATTCTCTCCTATCATTCCTGTAGCAGAGACTAAGTCACCAAATAGCCATTGTCCTTTGCATTTCTGGTCCCCCTTTGTAGTTGCTTAAGCTTTATGACTGTGTTCTGGCCAATGGAAAATATGTCAAGTAATTTCAGTGCTTAAAAATATTTCCCAGTTCCTCCACCCCAGTCTGCTGTGCTTTGGTAACTTTGAGGCCACATGTTCTAGACTCCATAACCTCATGATGGAGTGAGCCACTAAGCCTGTGCTGGGTTTTGACTGACTGAGAAAAAAAATCTTCATTATGCTAAGCCTCTGCAATTTGAGTTCACCTCTAACATCAGCTATTTACAATTACCTTATATGTGTTCCTTCTCCCACCAAATGCTATAATACAATGTGTTTTGAAAACTTAAACTCTTTTGTGCTGACCGTTCTTAAAACTATATTATTCAAACCATATTTTCTTGGAGTTTTTTTTATAGAAGGACAGAGGGATCAGAGCTATATAGTAAAACAAAACTGCTTAATTATTTTCAACAGCTTTACCTGATGCCATTGGAACTATCTCTCTTTAAAAGTACATGTGGTGTACTCATATTCTCGAGACATTTTTTACTGATTTAAATTAGTAGATAATAAAAGTTAATTCTTGGTCTTAAGTTCAGAAGTGACACAGAAATACCTTCTTTATGTCACATCAAATTTTGAGTGGTTACAACAGACATCAATTGAACACATACATATTAAGAGCTGTGTTAGGTAGTGCCAAGAGAGTTGAAAAGAATTTAAGGCCTTGCTTTCAAAGAATCTACCAGCTTGCCAGACCAATGAGACATGCCCACATCCAACAATGGATCTATAACACTTATTCACATTTAACCAGAGAATGCGCCTTTTCCAAAGCATCAAGTTTCCTTTGCTGTGTTTTGATTCAATCTTAATGTGTTTAACACCATAGTTTGGCATCAAATTATAATCTCAGCAGCAGGCTAGGAAGATAACTCTGAAGTTAAAAAAGTTAGGAATAAAGTTGTAATGGGATCTGAAGAAGGTTGAGTCTTGTCAGGTACATATGATATTGAAATAATATCATCAGTCTAAGCAAGTAAAGGAAAACTTTGGGTTTCCCTTATGCAAAGAAATCTCCCCCCACTCAGATAATTCAAAACTCAAAGGATTTTTAGGGGCGAAGAATCCTAAATTAGATTTAAAATAAGTAAGAAAGAAGCCATGAGGAACTTTCCCTCCAGATTTTATAAAAAATTGCTGGGCAGCCCCTGTGGCGCAGCAGTTTAGCGCCGCCTGCAGCTCAGGGCGTGATCCTGGAGACCTGGATCGAGTCCCACGTCAGGCTCCCTGCATGGAGCCTGCTCCTCCCTCTGCCTGTGTCTCTGCCTCTCTCTCTAGCTGTGTCTCTATGAATAAATAAATAAAATCTTTAAAAAAAAATGCTAATTTCTCAGAAACTGTGTACTTAAATATTTTAATCAGAGACCATTACAGCACATACACTACAAATAATAGATTGAAGAAAAAGAAAGTGAGAGCCAAAATTATTGCAGGTGGGAAGTTTTCATCAGAGAATTGAAGTTTGTAAAAGAATAATCAAACAAAAAGTATATAAGAGAAATATAATAATGGATAAAAATATTAAAAGCAACTAACAAGGCTGGGTTGAGAGGAGTGGGCCCTCTCCTCTCCCTGGGAGGTCGTGTGCTCGTCCGTTGATATCTGTGTACTCTGAAAAGGGGGAATCATCTGGCAAAAATGTTACCTTGCCTGCTGTGTTTAAGGCTCCCATTCGACCCGATATCGTGAACTCTGTTCACACCAACTTGCGCAAAAACAACAGACAACCATATGCTGTCAGTGAATTAGCAGGTCATCAAACCAGTGCTGAGTCTTGGGGTACTGGCAGGGCTGTGGCTCGAATTCCCAGAGTTCAGGGGTGGGCCTCACTGTTCTGGCCAGGGTGCTCTTGGAAATATGTGTCGTGGAGGCCGCATGTTTGCACCAACCAAAACCTGGCGCTGTTGGCACCGCAGAGTGACCACAACACAAAAGCGATGCACCATCTGCTCTGCCCTGGCTGCCTCAGCCTCACCAGCACTGGTCATGTCTAAAGGTCATCGTATTGAGGAAGTTCCTGAACTTCCTTTGGTGGTTGAAGATAAAGTTGAAGGCTACAAGAAGACCAAGGAGGCGGTTCTGCTTCTTAAGAAACTTAAAGCCTGGAATGATATCAAAAAGGTCTATGCCTCTCAGCGAAGGAGAGCTGGCAAGGGCAAAATGAGAAACCGTCGTCGTATCCAGCGCAGGGGACCCTGCATCATCTACAGTGAAGACAACGGTATCATCAAGGCCTTCAGAAACATCCCTGGAATTACTTTACTTAATGTAAGCAGACTGAACGTTCTGAAACTTGCTCCTGGTGGGCATGTGGGACGTTTCTGCTTTTGGACTGAAAGTGCTTTCCTCAAGTTAGACGATCTGTATGGCACTTGGCGTAAGGCTGCCTCCCTCAAGAGTAACTACAACCTTCCCATGCATAAAATGCTTAATACAGACCTCAGCAGAATCTTGAAAAGCCCAGAGATCCAAAGAGCCCTCCGAGCACCACGCAAGAAGATTCATCCTAGAGTCCTGAAGAAGAATCCACTGAAGAACCTAAGAATCAGGGATCCCTGGGTGGCGCAGCGGTTTAGCGCCTGCCTTTGGCCCAGGGCGCGATCCTGGAGACCCGGGATCGAATCCCACGTCGGGCTCCCGGTGCATGGAGCCTGCTTCTCCCTCTGCCTATGTCTCTGCCTCTCTCTGTCTCTCTCTGTCTCTCTCTCTCTCTCTCTCTCTGTGACTATCATAAATAAATAAAAATTAAAAAAAAAAAAAAAAAAGAAGAATCATGTTGAAGCTAAACCCGTATGCAAAGACCATGCGCTGGAACACCATTCTTCGCCAGGCCAGGAATCACAAACTCCGGATGGATAAGGCGGCAGCAACCTTAGAAGCCAAATCGGAGGAGAAGGGGGTTCCAGGCAAGAAGCCCATGGTAGGGAAGAAAGGAAAGAAGGCTGTTGGTGTGAAAAAGCCGAAAAAAACTTTGGTCGGAAACAAGGCTGCAGCTACCAAGAAACCAGCAGCTGATAAGAAACCTGCAGAAAAGAAACCTACCACCGAAGAGAAGAAGCCCGCTGCCTAAAAACTTATATTTGTTTATTCCATAAAACTCGATCATTTTGGACAGCTAATTTTAAATTAAGACCTGATCAAAGACAGTGAGAAACATTAAAGAAAAAAGGGGGGGGGGCAACTAACAAAAGGGACACATTAAGTTCAAAGGATCAATAACAAGTTTTATCTGACTTTTGGACAGGTATTATAGAAATAGGAGGCAAAAGATTGACATCTTTAAATGCTGAAAGAAAAAATTTCCAACCTAGAATTCTGTAACAAGTGAAAAATCTTATTTATTTATTCATTTATTTATATTGATGTATAGTTGACATACAATATTATATTTCAGGTGTACAAAGTAGTGATTGAACAATTATATATATTACATAATGCTCACCACCTTAAGTGTAGTTATCATCTGTCACCATGATTTATTACAACAATGTAATGTTATTACAATATTATTGACTATATTCTCATGCTGTACTTTTCATCCTCATGAATTATTAATTTTATAATTTGATGTTTGTAGGTCCTTGTCCACTATGTCGCCCATCTCTCCACTCTTCTCCCCTCTGGCAACCACTAGTTTGTTCTCTATATTTACAAGTCTGTTTCTTTTTTTGTTGTTGGTTTGCTTTGATTTTTAGATTCTACATGTAAGTAAAATAATACGGTATTTATCTTTCTTTGTCTAACTTAATTTCACTTAGCATAATATCCTCAAGGTCCGTCCCTGTTGCTGCAAATCCCAAGATTTCATACTTTTTATGGCTGAGCAATGTTCCTTTATATATATATGTAATGTAATATATATATATATATATTACATCTTCTTTATTCATTCATCTATATTGATGGACACGGGTTGCTTTAACAACTTGGCTATTGTAAATAATACTTCTATAAACACAGGGGTGCATACACCCTTTTGAATTAGTGTTTTAGTTTTCCCAGGTAAATACCGGAGGTGGAATTGCTGGATCATGTGGTTGTTCCATTTTTAATTTTTGAAGAACCCCCATACTGTTTTCCACAGTGGCTGCAGCTATTTGCTTTCCCCCCCAACAGTGCACAGTGTTCCCCTTTCTCCACATCCTCGCCAGTACTTGTTAGTTCTTGCTTTTTTAATACTAGTCATTTGATGGGTCTGAAATGATATTCTTTTTTTTTTTTTTTTTGCATTCAAAATCTTTTTAATAACAAGGCAGGATCTGGGGTTAGTTTTTGTAGCCTCGGCTGGCCCTGCGGCCTCTGGCACGCTCGAACTTCCGGCCCTTGGATCTCACGTAGGGTTTGGTGTGGCTGTGTGGGGTTCCTGGGGCCTTGCCAAAGTGTCTGTACACCTCTCGGCCCTTGCGTGGACCAGAGAGTTAGACGGTGCCACAGCCCTTGGGGGAGTCCAGGGCCAACTGATCGAAGGTGAGCATCTTGCCTCCAGCTTTGAGGATGCGGCTCCGGGCATGGCTACTCACGCGCAGTGCACACACCTTCAGCTTGGGCACCTCCTGGACACGCACATCATCCGTTATGGTCCCTACAACCACAGCTGTTTTGTTTTCCCAGCCAGGCAGTTTCATCTTCCGGATCATCCGGGAAAGGGACAGAGGTGGCCGGTTGGTGCGACTCATGAACAACCTCTTCAACACAACCTGGTTAAAGGTAGAGTTGGCTCGTCTGGCCAGAAACCTGTACAGCTTGACCAACAGTCTCAAGTAGATGTCCTGGCTCTTGGGCTCCTTGCGCCGAACCTTTCGGTCCTTGTGGCGGATGTCGACTCCCATGATGGTGCCTCCTGCTCAGCCAGGTCTGGAAAAAGAGAACATGAAATGATATTCTCAGTGTGGTTTTGATTTGCATTTCTCTGAAGATAAATGATGTTGAGCATCTTTTAATGTTGTCTGTTAGCCATCTGTATGTCCTTTTTGGAAAAATATCCATTCACGTCCTCCGCCCAGAAAAATTTTCTTTAAAAATTATGATAAATACTTTTCAGCAGATAAAAGATTTACACTACAAATAATACTAAAGGGACTTTTTCCAGGCTGAAGGAAAAGGGATCCTGGATAGACACACAAGACTACAGGAAGAATGAAGAGCAGCAGAATGGGTAAAAATTTGGGTGATTAAAAATGGTAAATTTAAAACAACAATCACAACAATATTTTGTGGGGCTTACACTCTATGTAGAAGCAAAATGTGTAACTGTAATAGCACGAAATTGGATAAAAGGAATAAAACTGTTGCAAGATTCTCAGCATGTCTGCAAGGGTGGTAAAGTGTTAGTATTAGGCAGATTGTGGGGAAATAAGGATACATGTTTTGATCTCTAGAGTAGCCAGTAATAAAAATTACACAAGAATTGGGATGCCTGGGTGACTCAGTGGTTAAGCATCTGCCTTCAGCTCAGGGCGTGATCCGGGATCCGGGATTGAGTCCCACATCAGGCTCCCTGTGAGGAGCCTGGTTCTC
Organism: Canis lupus dingo; assembly: GCF_003254725.2. Taxonomy (NCBI): domain Eukaryota; kingdom Metazoa; phylum Chordata; class Mammalia; order Carnivora; family Canidae; genus Canis; species Canis lupus. The sequence goes on from NC_064243.1 coordinate 36,580,247, forward strand.
TCTCTTTGCCCATGTCTCTGTCTCTCTCTGTCTCTCTCTCTGTGTCTCTTATGAATAAATAAATAAATAAATAAATCTTTAAAAAATACATAAGAATGTAAACCTCAAAGATAAAAGAAAATATAGAGGGGAATAATAAAGGCTATCAAAAGAAGGTAGAGAGGACAAAGGAGCATAAAATAGATAAGACAAAGAGAAAATAAATAGTAACATAGTCAGTTGATCAAAACTCAAAACATCAGTAATTAAATTGCATGCAAGTGAATTGAGAGGTGGGAGCAATGCAAGTGTTTGAGGGGAGCGCTCAGAGGTCTCCTTGAAGCAACTCTTGGCAGCTAGTAGGAGGTAATAGTTGGGCTCTGCCCAGCTGCATATCAGCCCTGCCTAGGTTGGGACCATGCAGTTGAAAAGTGTAAAGGCCATTGTTGTTTGTTATCTTTCAGATTCTCTGTGTACTCTTCTTAAATCATCCCATTCTTTCCTCCCTCATTGGTAATGATCATTTTATCTTTGTATTTACCATTTCCTTGCTTTGCTTTATAGGTTTACCAAATATGCACCAATGCCTTCATAATAGAGTTATTCTGTCTTTAAACTTCATATAAATGGAATTATACTGTCTGTACTAATCTTCAACTTTGCTTTTTTGTTCAGTATTATGGTCTTGATATTTATCAGTTTTTGCAGGTAGCTGACATGTGGTTATTTCCCCTGATATATAGTAATCTTTCATATGATGATTCCAATTTTTTTTTTCAATTCTACTGTAGATAGACATTTGTACACATCCAAGTTTTTCTCTAAGGTATATATCCAGGAGTGGAATAGTTGAGTTATATTCACTGTACAAAATCAACTTTACCAGATAATGCTAAATTGTTTTCTGAAGTGATTTCTGAAGAGGTTTTCTGAAGTGACTACCAGCAGCGTGTAAGTTTACTAGTTGTTCCATATCTTTGACAAGACAATTTTTGTGAATGTGCTAGAAAGAAAATGAATTCCGATGAATTTGTGTGCATTTCCTTGCTTACTCATGAGATTGAGCCTATTTTCTACGTCTGTACTACAGGGACTTCCTCAATGAAATGCTTCTTTCAAGGCTTTTGTCAACACTTTCATGTCATTTTCTTAATGACTTGTAGGAGTTATTTTCTTGAAGTGACTTTTAGATTATTACATTTATAATGCTATTTAAATTCTATATTTTTAATAAAATTATATATTCTGTTTTTATTCATATATTGAAATTCAAACTTTTAAAAATGTATATTACAACTAGCAAACTTGATAAATTTTTTTGTTACTTATTTTATTTTTAAAATTTTTATTCAATTTATTTAACTAAAAAAATAGTCAACCGCAGTTCACTCATTTCTCCCATTGCCTCCCACCTCTGGCAGCCACCAATCTGTTCTCTGTATCTCTGAGCTTGTGTTTGTTTGTTTTGTTTGTTTGTTTGTTTAGACTCCACATATAAGAGAGAGAAAATGTGGGCAGCCTGGGTGGGGCTCAGTGGTTTAGCACCGCCTTCAGCCCAGGGGCTGATCCTGGAGACCCAGGATCGAGTTCCACATCGGGCTCCCTGCATGGAGCCCCTGCTTCTCCCTCTGCCTACTTCTCTCTCCGCCTGTGTCTCTGCCTCTCTCTCTGTGTGTGTCTTTTATGAATAAATAAATAAAATCTTTTTTAAAAAAAAGAGAAAATATTTTCTTTATCTAACTTCTTTCACTTAGCATCATGCCCTCAAGGTCAGTTCATATTGTCACAATAGCAAGATTTCATTCTTTTTTATGATTGAATAATATAATTCCCTAATTTCCATTCCATAATTTCTTTGTTCATTCATCCACTGATGGAAATTTAGGTTATTTCCATATCTTGGCTATGGTAAATAATGTTGCACTGAACATGGGGATACATGTATCTTCTTGAGTTAGTGTTTATGTTTACCTCAGATAAATACCCAGAAGTGGAACTGCTGGATCATATGGTAATTCTATTTTTATTCTCCTGTGGAGCCTCCATACTGTTTTCTACAATGGCTGCACCAGTTTACCTTCCGACTAATGAATTCGCACAAGGGTTCCCTTTTCTCCACATCCATTATTTCTAATAATTTATGTGTATAGTTTTTTATTTGTTGTGTTAGCATATCATCCATGAATAATAAAACTTTTGTTCTTCTTCATTAACCTTACAACTTATTTGTTTTTCACATCTTACTGTACTTACTAGAATCTTCAGCATAATGAATAGTAGTGAGAAAAAACACAATTGTCTTGCTTCAGATCTTAAAAACAATGTGTTTCCCCACTTCAAAAAAGTATGATGTTTGCTGTAGGATTTTTCTAGTCCTTTAATATGTTAAGAAAATTTCCTTTTGTTCTTAACTTACTGAGAGTTGTTATTGAAAATCAATAGTGAATTTTATTGAAAAAAATATCTCTCTTTAGAGGATCATATCTTTTCTCATTTCATTTTTAATGTTGCTCATTATATTTATTACTTTTTAATACTATGCCACCCTTGACATGCTAGGGTAAAACCAACATTTAAAAAATAAGTGACTTGATTCATTCTGCCATGAATTTGTGTTTGTATCTCTAAAATCTGAGATGTATAGTCAGAATTTGAAGGGAAGAGAATACCCAGCAGCCCTACTCACAATAGTTCCAGACTAAAGACAATATAGACACCCATCAAGAGCAGATGAATAAGCAAATAGTGATCTTTTCATAAGATAGAATACAATACAGCCATGAGAATGAATAACTACAATTATATAGATATATGTCCTAAACAGAATGTTAAATAAAAGAAGACAGATGCAAAAGGTATGTATACTATGTAATCCCATTTACGTAAAGTGTAAAATTAGAGAAAACTAATCTGTGCCCAAAACCGGAGACTGTATATGCCTCAGGTAGGGGGTAGAGCAGTGACTGGAAGGGAGTATGAATGGGGTTTCCAGGTTGTTGATAATATAATGGTGGGCAGCCCAGGTGGCTCAGCAGTTTAGCGTTGCCTTCAGCGCCCAAAGCCTAATCCTGAGGACCTGGGATCAAGTCCCACGTTGGGCTCCCTGCATGGAGCCTGTTTCTCCCTCTGCTTGTGTCTCTGCCTCTCTCTCTCTCTCTCACTCTCTGTGTGTGTCTCTCATGAATAAATAAATAAATAAAATCTTAAAAAAAGGAATATGATGATGATTGGTCTGGTTGGTGGTTATACGGTTTTGTTCAGTTTACAGAAATTCATTGAGGTGTACAGTTTTCTCATGGGCATTATACTTCAACAAATTTTTTTTGAATGACAGAAGCAGCATAGACTAGGAAGCAAAAGACATCAATTTTTGTCCAAATTTTGTCCTTTAAGAGTGGTATTATCTTGTTCAATTAACTTGACCTCTCTGGTCTTGTTTTATTCATCTGTAAAATAGGGAAATAATATCTGCTATATGAAGTGACAGGGTGTAATTAAAACCCATTTGCTCCCTGAGACACCCTACTTGAGAGTTAAATTATGAGTCAGCATGTAATGGATCAGGAAAAAATATGCAAGGCCATCCTGAGAAGCTAGAATGACTCCTTTCTATTGAAAGAATCAACAGAAATTTGGCTAGCGGTATACATGTATTGAGAGAGGAATGTGCCCAGAAGAACAGAAGTTTGGTCAGCTACAAAACCACAGAACTGAAGAGTACAGGACTAAAATATATCCCAACAAGGAGTCGGTCATCTTGGAAATGCAAAGATCAGATGCCACATACCTTGTCATCAAAGAAATGAAGGTGCCATTGCTTGGCAGCTATATTTCTAACTGAGGAACGATTAAACTGACAAAATAGTTTTAGACTTAAGAATCTTGTGACATTTGCTCAAAAGATTAAGCATCTTCAAACTGAATACATGCATCCATTCATTATTTATCAAACATGTATTGACACCCTCCTCACAGGGAGATATAGAGAAATAGACAGGACCAGCCCCGACCTCAAGAAATCAATAGTCTGATAAGGAAAAAAAAAAATAAAGAAAAAAAAATAGTCTGATAAGGGAGACAGACATGCGTATTAACAATAGTGAGTTAAGGGCTTGGACAGAGGTAAATGCAGAATCTTATGGGACCATTTAGAAAGGATGTCTAATCCATGTTTTTGAATTCGGGGAAAGCTTCCTGGAGGGGAAATATTAAAATTCTGACAAAGTCACTGTAGCTGAATTTCCGAACTTTCAAGACTATGGGCTAAGCCTCGGACCATGGAGAATTTACTGTAGTAAAAGTCACTTTGTGAGATTTCTTGGCTGCCAGCCATACAGCCTGTCTTGGTTGTGACACAACATTTGCCTGGTGGCAGCAGGGTGGGGGAGGGGTGAAGGATGACGCCGGACTCAGGGAGGGGGGGAGGCAAAAACTAATAATATCTTGTGTTCCTTTGATGGTGGCTTCTGTTATGCCACAATTTGTGTTTGTGGAGTTACTTATGAGGTTAAATGCAGCATGCATCAGGTTCCTTAGGAATCCTAAAGACTGGTTCACTTATTAATCACTATCATTTTCTCAGGAAAGTTAGTCTGTTTGTTAAGACTGAAATATTCAAAATATGTTTCTTCTGATTAAAATATCCAATTCAGCGAGCATTTCCTGAGCACTGCAGAGTGCCTGACCCTACTAGCCAGTGGGACATAGGAATGAGAAAGCTTCTGCCCCAAAGGGGTTCAAATGCAGGTGTGAATAGAAGATGTATACAAATGCTCTGTAAATTCCTGCTGCTCAGATGGACCAGAGGGGTTCAGCGCCCCCTACCAACCATATCTCCATCAGCATCCTTAAATTACCCAAATGAGCATCCAGTCTACAGAATCAGTGTGTTTGCTTAAGCAACTACAACTTAAAGGCAATAAACCCAATCCCAAATACCCACGTCCAGCAGATGCCTTCCCAAATGACACCCCCATTACAGGATGATGCAATGATATGTTTACAGGAAGAAAAGGAGTCTGAGGAGGAATCCCTGCAGAAACTATCTCTGAGGGGCACCTGGGTGGCTCATTGGTTGAGTATCTGCCTTTAGCTCAGGCAGTAATCCCGGGAATCCTAGGATCAGTCCTGCATCAGACTCCCAACAGGGAGCCTGCTTCTCCCTCTGCCTATGTCTCTGCTTCTCTCGTGTCTCTCATGAATAAATAAATACAATCTTAAAAAAAAAAAAGAAATTATCTCTGAATATGAATTTGAAGGACCCAGAAAAAAATGCAGACCAGAGAGGAAGGACCCTCAGCATAAAATCTGGAGATGAGGAGAGAACTTGCAGGGGGTGGGGGACCCATGGGGCTGGCAGATGGTCCTCATCTGAAGGGACAGAAATCAGAACTCAGAAAGCACTGCTGACAGTGCCAACAAGCTCGCAGACCTCATCTGTACACAGAAAGGGAACATGGAGGAGTTTTAATGGGTTAAAATCTAAGTAAGAACATTTCAGTGGCCCCGTGAGATTGTACTGTTAGAGAGACAGTCGGGGAAGGGGGATGGACAAGGCAAGCGAGAAGAGCCATGCTCGATTTGCTCACATCATGTTCCTTAGTTCTCTGATTCACGCTCACCTTAAATGCTTCTAAGCATTTTTAGCATATGATGCAGACCATTCCGCCTTGCCAGATTCTCCTCACACTGGTTATTTTAGTGCTGTTCTACCTTGCAATAATAGTTGGCGGTGGGGTTTCATCTTAAAGCTATATTGCAGAAATCTTTAAAGTTTTCATAGTCATTGTCAATTTGGCAAAAGAAAATTTTGAGGCCACTCAGCTGGATTTGTTTTTTAATCAGTGTGGTTATTTTATGACAGGGAGTAGATCTTGTGCTTTTTTATAATGCATCATAAAAATAACCACTCATTTAATAAGATAGTGCAACAAGAACCCTGGATGCTTGGGTGGTTAATGAATGTGGCAGGATTCTTTCCAAATCAGCAGCTCTGAGCAGGAGACAAACATCAGTGTTTAAACAAAGAACTTTGAATAGGGAATTAATGGGGTGGAGAATTGCTACTTTTAAGCAGAAAAGATCTCATAACCACCCCCACAATCAAAAATTTTTATTCAAAATGATTTTTCTGATTGAAGGAAATGAGACATTCTTGCATATAACTAGCCTCTCTCTCTCTCTCTCTTTTTCTCTCCCCCTCCCCAACTCCTCTCTCTCTCTCTCTCTTCTCTCTCTCTCTCTCTCTCTCTCTCTCACACACACACACACACAGGAACGTCAAAGAAGCCAATTTCCAGAGGATGAAAGTATAGTGTGCTTTCTGGAATTACCAACCACAGGTAAACCCACCCCAAGGAATTTCTTATGTTTACCGTTTATCTCTCGAGGCTTGACCCCAACAAAGCAATATTTCCTCTTTATGCAGTTTACTTCTTTCAGAACCTTAAAGAATGATGTCGGCCACTGTGGTTCTTTCTGAGTTCGAACATTAAACATTTCATCACTGATTGCTTTTAGTAAATGTGTGTACAGTGATGTCTTTTGTTTCCTAATTATCTGTAATTATGGTTCTTTCACACTTTCTAAGAACTCAAAAGAAAAAGTGAAGAGACAGCAATAGTTTAAACTGAGACTCTAAATAAATCAAAAAGAAAGAAAGCTTCTTATAAATAGGTATGTGACAGCTCTGGGTTACTTATAGTACCTTCAAGAAGTGAGTAAAGAAAGACAAAGGAAATTAACAATTCAATCCCACCTGGACCTGAATCAGTCAATATTACCCCTTCTTTCCTGCTTGAAAGCAAAAATATATGCTATGAGTTTTATTGGAATAATGTGAATACCCTCACAGTCTTCCCCAAAGTTTATCTTCTACTTCTGAACAACTTAATGGTAGAGTTCTCAACACATAAAATTTCTTGTCATCTGTTTTAATACTCAATTTGTTCTATTCAATAATGCTTATGTTACTTCTCACATTAAGGAGTCTTTGCTCAACAACATTTGACATGGAAATTTAAGATAATTATTAAATTATTTTTAATGGCCTTATCAGCTGTCTAATAATGGTCACATTTCAGAAGAATATTTTCATATATCAAAGGTGCTATTGCCCCTCAAATTACCTCCATCATTTTCTTGTCCTTTGCTCTTTAGCCACTATCACAAGTTTATTTATTTAAAGAGTTAGTATTATCACATGCAGTTGTGGCACCAATGCATGGGGTCACATAGGGTATATACTATGAAATTCCAGATAGCGCTCACTTAGACTGCAATGGAACCAATACCCTTGAAATTCTCAGGAAGATGGAATAGTGGAAAAATGGTTCTCACCTGCACACCACCTTACTGAACCTTGATCTGTGTATGCATGAGAGTTACTAGTTGTGGAAATATGTGGAGGTAGGAGTAGAGGTTGAGGACTGTGATGTTGAACAGCCCAGTCTGAGCCCATAATCCCCAATAATAGTATATTTATCTCAATTTCAGATTGTTCTTGAGGAGATCTTTAAAGATTTTTTTCTTGCATTGGACTATATTCTACAGTTCAGTTTGGAAAACCTGATCTTTATGTGTGTGCAATGTTATGGCTAACAGTCTGCTTAAATTAAAATAACCCTTATTAATTATTGAATACAAACTAATGAGATTCTCTTGAGAAAGAAGCACTTTGTATTGAAGTTTCAAACAGCAAGCTGATTGTTCATGCTGTGGCAGAGGTGCAGAGTATGGGAGAGATGCACTGAAGCTGAAATTTGGTGAATTCCTCTATCTCTCAGGAATATATTAATGTCAGCAAATATTAAAATATATGTATATATAAATATAATAGAATGTACATAATAGAATATATATTATAGAAATATATAATCACATATTTGTCTACATCTATGTATTTCTATAATGTATAATATACATTCTATCATATATAACAGAATTTATTGGTAGATAATGTTATTATTTAGTATATGTTATATAAATCTATCCATAGTGTCTAGAAACAGCTATATGCTACACACACACACATATTCACTCACACTCACACACAGTCCAGAAGGGCTTTACATTCTCTTTACAATGAGAAATATGACTGGCTGTCAGGTAGATTTGCATACTCATGTTGACAAAGCCATTCACACTTGTATGCAGACTACATAAAGTTGGCTTTATCTAAATGCTGCTTGGCATGCCTAGGCTCAGAACAAGGAGGGTTAAAATATGGCTTCAAAGGAAACAGCATATCTCTGCAATAAATGCAATTTTCAGGTGACCTCTGGGCTTGCCTGCCTGGATATGCTCCCTGCTGGGTAGTGATTTAACTACCACTGTGATCTGGAATTTTGCTTTTCATCTTCTGGAAATGTGCCTGTTCTCACAGCACAATACAACTGACTAGGCTTCTATTTCCTGAGCTACAGTCAGGAAAAAGTTACCCTGTTTACCTGAGGTACCGGGTCAGCCATGGAAAGAGGTCTTCTAGTTGTCCTCAGAGTATCGGCCACACCTTTCTGAGATGTCCCTTAACACATTGTGGGTCGTTTTTGTATGATACGTCCCTGCTCCCTTGGCTACAGCTGATTAGGACAGGCTGAGTGACCTCAAAGCAGTGGTTTCTGTGTGGCCAGAGGCCTGCAAGCCAGCTCGATATGAGACTCCTGTCCAGCAGGATGCTGTGCAGCAGTGATTTGGCCAAACTATTTAAATCCTCTCACTTGAAGAGTGGTGCACCTGAAGGAGATGCACGCAAAGCAGACTGGCAGTGGGATCAGTAGAAGCAAAAAAATAAGTTTAAAAAGGCAGTAGAAGAGAATCAAGAGGAACATCAAACCATGAGGCAATGAAGCTGTAAATAAGGGGAAACCACCACATAAGGAGAGAAGAGAGTCAACAGTTGCAGAAGCGCAGAAACCTGGAACTGTAGACTCATCGCAATGGCTAAGAGTGGAAGTGGAGCAGGAGATGTCCAGTTCTGATGAGGAGAGTCCATTGGCTCCTGTTGGCTTATAAGCAGGCTTTCAGGATCTATAATCCCTGGTTATGAGGCTCTTGAGAAGAATTCCTGTATCTTCATTTCCCTATTATTTACAACAGTTGTCTATTATTTGAGGCAACCTGAGTGAGTCTTTGCTTCTTGCCATCTTGAAAGAGCCTGATTAATAATCCTGCAATTACTGCCTGATTGAATCTTTTGAAATTTTGCAGTCACCTGTTGGTAATCCCTTAGAATTTGCTCCCAAAGGTAATCAATACCACATGTGGATTTTACCTGCCACACTGGTATTTTATACACTGGCAAATGTATTTCCAGATTCTCAGCAAACACCTAAGAGCTGCCCTGGTGTCCTGACTCGTATAAAGGCAGACCAGGCAAGAAGCGGTGTGGGTTCCCTTATCAACTCCTCATTCTGCTTACAAGCTGAATCACCAAATCACTGAGCCATTCTACCACCACCTTAATTAGGAGGACTGCAATCTTGTTCTTGAAAGTACCAGTGGCAAAGCAGTTTTCTGATAACCAAGGCCTTAGCTTGAAGAAGTGACCTGCACTTGGAGTAATCTAACTTTGTTCTAATCATCAGTCATTTGCAGCCAAATTGAGCAGAGTCTGGTTCTGGCTGCTGTCTTCCTTTTTTTTTTTTTTATTTTTTTTTTTCTGGCTGCTGTCTTCTAACCAAGATGTAGTAGTTGTTTATCCTTTAAGTTTCAGGCTTCATTGCCAGATCATTCATGCATACAGTTTTATAGCAACAAAATAGCACTTAAGCATCATGGAACTTTTAACCATACCAGTAGCATGAGAAGGTGCCTTGTAGCCTGTCCTTTCCACCCAATCTAATGCCCAAATCCCAAAGAGAAAAGCAAAATGCATCACAATGGAGAATGAGAAGGAACCCTCAAACATTCTGTAATTAGATGGATAAATTGAGAAGAGAGTCGTGATTTTCGTTGGTCTAATTTTTCATCACAATAGAAAATAGAACAAAGCAAGATTACAACTGTTATCTCCTTGCCATATTCGCCTCTAGCACACACTCCCTCCCTTTTCTGTGTCATACTTGCCTTCAGACCACGTGTTGCCTAGCCCTTTAAATGCTGGCCTTTGCACGGTTCCAAGCTGAAGTCACGATCTGAAATGTGAGGGCTGCAAAGATGTGGAAAAGCAGAAATTAGCTCAAGAGAGAGAAAAAAAAAAAAAAGAAATGGGAGGCTTTGGGAAGAATCTGGGCAGAAGAGTATTTGATGGTAATAGCACAGAGCTGCAGAACTCCTTGCCCCAAGTTGCCTTTCTGGCCACAACTCTAGAACATTCTTGTTGATCTGGGTTATTTGGCTAATTCCTCCCCTGGCAATGGAGCTGCCCAGGCTGCAGGACTCTATCCAGGTAAAATCTCACTATTCCTCTCTGCATTAGAGCAAGGAGGACTGATACTCATTGTCTAATGTGTGGCCTGGTGTTAGCAGCTTTCCTTGAAGAAAGAGGAAGAGGTATTCATTTGCCATCATTCACTCTAATTGACTGAAGTTTAGGGGAGACAGGGTAGTTCACTGGTGATGTCGTATGAAATGGAACACAATTCTGTATAAGCAGATGAAGAGACTTAAATTCATTAATCCACAAGTGATTCAATAAATTATTGATTCCTTTGAGCAAGAAATATTGTGAATTTAGAAATGCTGGAAAACTGCAGTAGGGTTTCGAAAGGACATGTATAATAGAAATTTGATGTTACCTTCCTCTTGTAAGCAGCATTTCCAAATGAACAGTATCTGGCTAGATGATTTGACTTCCATGAGAAGGGGAGATAGCCAAAAATAGAATCAGAGCATTGAAAGACATCCAAAGCATGTCATTTTTTAGCTATCTTTGTTCTTCCTACTCTCATAGATAATAATAAAAAGTCTAAGAACGGATTCCTTATTGTGTATTTCAGAGTAGTCTCTATTCTATAGGGAATTCTACTTCCACTTAGGTATTTGAATGACAGTCAACATTTATTGTGGCAAAATTTCTTCCCCTAGAGGTTTAAATTAAATTTCTACACTGCTTTCTCTTCATATCCCAAACCTTTCTGACGATAGGTTGAAAGTCCTTGCTGGTGATTATTTTCCATCACTACCATCGTCATAGAAACAAATGATAATGCAGGAAACCCAAGGACTCTAACAAACTCCTGATCAGATCTTAGCAGAGAGGATCAGTGTCACTAAATCTCATTTAAGCCCAAGGTTCCCTGTGTGTGTGTGTGTGTGTGTGTGTGTGTGTGTGTGCTTATTTCCAAGTTATGAGCTATGTGAGCAACAAACTGTAAAAACTGAAAATATGTGAACAGGCTTTCACACTGAGGTGAAAGAATATTTGTAACAAAGACAATGTGATACTTCTTAATGATCTGCCTTAGAATTGTGGAATGTTGTATTTTACACATAAATGGTAAGCTAGTCACATTAAAATATGTCTTCTATGAATAGCCAAACTGGGCATTTTGGAGATTAAACTGGGGATGAGAAACATAGTCAGGTTGGGAAAGATGTGGACTGTAGGGTCCATGGGTTTGGGAACAGAATCTAAGGTGAGCTCTCCTCACTGCAGGAGAGAATCCTCCAGCAGAGCCTTAAGGCATGGAAGTGCTGGTTAAACTAGCTTTCTGTCCAGGGTGCTGTCCAGGGCTGATATTTGGTATTTGGTGGTGAACAAAACTGGTCATTGGGATCTCCCAGGACACTAAGGCTATTTGGTACCCCCATTTAGGAAGAAAAGAAAACAGAAAGCAAATAGGTGGTTTGATGATTCATTAGTGGCTTAGGTTGTAAGCTACATCTCTCCATGATAAATGAATCAGTAAAAGTCTACCTATGGGAGGGTTTTAATCCTCATAAGCTGTTTTTATGTGTCTGCAGGGTGGTGATATTTGGGAAAATCCAGGCAGCAAGATACCATCATGACTGTTTTCAGCTCCAACTCATAATATTTGCAATTCCATTGAAGCTGTGAGCACACGGTCCTGTCAGAAGCCAACAAGCATGGAATTCATGCAAGTTCTCAGAGATACTTCCTATAAGTCTCTGCTTCTCTCCCACCTACTTTCCCCCCAAATCCCAGTTTGTCTGTACCAATCTCTTTCCAACAACCTCAGCGCCCCTCCAACCCCCTTTCCTGTTGAACCTATTCCACCCCATCCCTGTCTCCCCTTTCTATGTCTCCAAGCCCCACTCACCCTATGGAAAGAGTCTTCCTTGGGAGAAAAGTTCAGGAAGAGGTCTTCTTAGTTCTCAGGGAGAGGAAAGCTGATGAGTAGTCATAGAGTAATTCTTACCCCCTCTTATATTAGTTCATTATATTGTCTTACTAACACCAGCACTAACAAAGTAGAATTTTTTGGGGGGAGGAGCAAGAGAGGGGAAGAGAAAGGTAATTTTAGAAACATACTACAGAAGAAATGAGTTCATGTGCTCATATGCAATCATCTATTCAAACTCTAAAAGGTACAGATGTGAACACCATGGAAAATCTGCTGCTTTCTCTATGCCCCGTGTGCCCTCTCCCCACTCCCTGACCCCCACCTCCCCTCCTCACCCAGCCTCTCTCTCCTGCTGTGTGAATGCAGCCAACAATATCAGCTTCCATTGTCCCCTTTAGGAGCTATGTCATACAGATACAGATGAACATATGTTCTCTCCTTCACTCTTTTTACCCAAATGGTAGCATTCTGCACATGGTCTTCTGCACCTTGCTCTTCTTTTCTCCATTTGACTTGGAGATGATCACCTACCTGCACCACAAAAAGATTTCTCATTTGGGTGAGAGGAGAGGATGAAAGGTATGTACTATGTAAATGACACCTATCCTTTTCTTACCTAAGTTTGGAGTTCATATTTTTTTAAAAAATAAGACAAACACAAAGCAGATAGAGAGCAAAATGTTTATTACCGATAAATTGATTTTAGAGACTGCAGCTCAGATGCACAACAATTTCCTGATACTGAACTCCCATATTAGACAGACTTACCATCAGTCATAGGCAGCTCAAGAACCACAGGCCTGCCTACATGGCTCATGACCTGGTGAAACAGAAAGGAAAGATGGACAAGCTTAGTTACATGGCCCAGTCTCTCATTCAGACTCACTAATTAGGCCACTAACTTCAGTAAATGATTGAACAAGAAATTAGAATGTTTAGGAAAAACTCTTTTTGATGAAAACCAAAAAAATGTGGCAATAACATCCCCCCCACAAACCAAACATTAGGAATGAACAGTAATTGATTTAACTAGTCTCCTATTGATAAACACCACAGATGCTTCCAAACTTTTCTTATTACCAAATGTAATGAATATGAATCTTCAATCTTTTGCTTTTACAAAAAAAATGCAATGAATATGAATATTTGAAAATGAATAACATTGTACATATAGTTACGTATAGTTTCACACATATGGGTTTATGTCAGAATGATGAATTCCTGGAGAAAAAGAGTATGTGCATTAAAAATTTTGTAAGATATTATTGGGATGCCCTATATGAAGGGTATACCAATCAACTCAGAAATGTGTGAGAGATTGATATAACACCCTTTTCTCCACATTTTTCAACAAAATGTATGAATAAGACCTTTTAATTTTTGCCAATCTAGTACATAAAACATGGTATCTTTATGATGTTATTTTTTTCTTTTATAAGGGAGATTAAGTATCTTTTCTTATATTTAAGAAATATTTTAAATTTTTTAATGTCAATGATCTCTTTTTGTCCTGTGTCCATTTTTCTATTGGATGGTTGTGGGTTTGTTTTTTTAAGAGACTTTTTTTTTTTTTAAAGCAGTTTGAGATTCACAGAAAAATTGAGCAGAAGGAAAAAAGTTGAGCAGACGGTACAGAGATTTCCACACACTCTCTACCCCCATATATACATAGCCTCCCCATTATCAACATCCTGTTTTGGGGTGTTTTATACATTCATTTGCAGACATTCTTCATAGTTTAAAAAAATTTGATTATGATACAAATTGCAATTTTTTCCTAGGAGTTGGCATTCTTTTGACATTGCTTATCGTGTTTTGCCATGTTTAATTTATTTTTAGCACAGTCTAATTTATCATACTTTTTATTATGTCTTTCAGTTTTGTATTATTCTTAGAAAGAACTTCCCTACTCTGAGATTATTAAATTTTCCCCCTATTTCTTCAATTATTTTTATAGTTTCATTTTTTACTTAAGATCTTTGAACAGTTTGAATGCAAAGGAAAGGATCCAGCTTAGTTTTGTTTTCTTCCTGTATGGCTACCCAATATTATTTTTTTAAAATAAATCCAGTTTTTCTTCACTACTTTGAAATTCTAATAACTATGAATCCTAGATTAATTGGGTGAGATAAATGAGGCTGAAATATTCAGATAAAGACGCCAAGCAAGAAATCATCTATTTGAAAATGTGCCCATGATTGTTCCTTTCATTAACACTTTGGAAATAAAGACATTTATCTGGATTCAAATTCGTACTCTTCCACTTAGTAGTTGTGCAACCTGAAGTGAGTGAATATTTCTGAGAGTATGGCTTTGGGTTTGTTGTGAGGATTATATGAGGGATTACAAAAAGTACAGTAAAATATAGCAGTTGTTAATATTCATTTATTGTTTAATTCTTATGAAATGCTGCTTTAGCTCATCCTCCCCTCCCTCCCCTGCAGTGACATCTGGTTGATGGATGACAATGCTACCATTCCTCTTTTGCTTATATAACCCCAAAGGAGTGGCCAAAATGCTTCAGAAACCTTTTCTATGGAAATGCTGAAGCAAGATAGGTCTGTTCCAGACTTCCTTGGGGGCATACTTGTGTAATTGATGTGGCTGAGCTTATATATATTTTATAGAACCTATGTTTGGCAGTGTTATTTATGATACAAACTTGGGAATAGAGTCTCAATTTTTGTAGAAGAAAATAGAAAGATGTTCTTGGTTGCCTGTGAAATACACTGAGGTCTTCTGGAATTAGGAGTAGTGATCCTGGAAGACCTATAGCAGGACTGGTAGGCTGTTAGTGTTCTTCCAACCACTTCTCCAATAGGATTAGAAGAAAAGTTAACTTTCTGTCTTGTTTTCAAGAAGCTCTTAATTTCACCAACCCCAAATATATCTGCCATATTTTCAAATATATCCAGAACAATAAGTTTGCCAAGTCTCTTGGTATCAAATTCTACTGAGTAACAATGATCAGAAGGTATTCTTTTTTGGTAATCACAAACTTTCTTGTTGCTGCTTTAGTCTTTGTTCTTCGTAGAGATGAAAACTAGCTGATCGTCATCTATTGCTTCACATTCCAAAAAGTAATTATTAACTGTACCTCAGCCTCTACTTTTATTATGAAAATACCAATTCCTTTAATGTTCCCCTAAACGTTCATTGAAGATTGTATAGCTAGGGAAGAACAAGGGAATTACAAACCAATTATGATAATATGCCAAGAGGAAGTTAATCACAGCAAAATAAAAATGAGTATTAGTGGTTGATGAGTGCACTTTGTAAAGAATTCAATGTTCGGAATTTTTAATAATTGTAAGAAACTGACTCTTGACAAACTATAGCATTTGTAGTTAATACCAGTAGATATTGCATGGTAATTATGTAATACAATTTGGTATACTATGCATTTAAGTGTTCAGAGATGTATACTAATGATGAAAGGCAAAATATATGTTTTGCTATCTTGATGTTTATTATCTATTTTCTGTTAAAAGTAATTCAGTGTTAATGGAAGAGTGAGTAAAGTCAAATCACAAAATCATAGAGTTTTCATACTACAAGAGACGTAATAGGTCATCCTGTTCCAGCCACTTGGCTTTACAGATGAAGAAATTAAAACTCACATATGGAGGGGAATTTGCCCAAGTTGAACAGTGTGTTGATGGCCAGTTGGGCATAGTACCCAGCATTGACTCTCAGGATGTATTTTGTATTATTTGCTGTTTAAAGCAAACACTTATTTGAATGGCAGTGATGTTACATACATTTTGCACTAATTCTTTTCTTTACTCATTTACTTGTGATGACAGGTTTTAATAGCATTTTCTGGCATACAGTGTGGGCATGTAAAGTTCACAGCATCCAAATTTTTCAGGATAGTTTCATTTTCAAATTCTCTGTTTTACTCAGTATCTAAATGAAGCTTAGATACCTATTCAGACTTTCCACTACCTTACTTATAGTAGGTAAACCATAAACATCTCTTGACTGGTCTCTCAGCATTGCTGATTTGGTCAGGCAACCAACTTTCCCCATAATAAACCACAACCAGACAAATGAGTCAGGCATGTGTCTAATTTGTCATTTCTTTTTTCTTTTTTTTTTTAATTTTTTTTTTTTAATTTATGATAGTCACATGGAGAGAGAGAGAGAGAGAGACAGAGACACAGGCAGAGGGAGAAGCAGGCTCCATGCACCGGGAGCCCGACGTGGGATTTGATCCCGGGTCTCCAGGATCGCGCCCTGGGCCAAAGGCAGGCGCCAAACCACTGCGCCACCCAGGGATCCCTAATTTGTCATTTCTATAGAGAAACAAGACCACTTTGGAAGGTGTGCTGGTAAATAACAACCCATGTCTTAAATGTGTACTTGGAATCTAGATTCCAGAATAAATCTTTAAACACATCCCTCATGTCAAGTAGGCATTGACTTTGACAATGATTCCAGGCTATTGTTCCAGAAAGAAGCAGTGAGTAGAGAAGTGGAAGGCAATTTTGCTGAAGTAACAGAGACAAACAGGATGCTTCTCCTAGAGTTTCAGCATGCACTTCATTTTTCTGCTTGTCTGAAGACTTTAGTGTTTTCAGACCTGATACATGAGTGGAAGATGTCAGAGAAAATTATATATATATATATATATATATATATATATATATATATATGGCAAATTGGGCAGGAATTACCTGGTGGGTTTGTGAGGCAGGTATTGATCCTGATTAATGGCCTGTTCAGAGCAATCCCTTTGTACTCCTGTCTCTTTTGTAACACAGACACCAAGATTTTCTTTAAAGCAATCACAGAGGTCTCACTAAAAGAATGAAGAGAGGAGGGGTCATTATTCCTCTCTCACCATTACTGCCTAGATAGTCTGTGAGAGACTGCATCTGACCCCCAATGATTTCAATAATTTAATTATAAATGTGTCTGCTCTGTGGTGCTGCACGTAGGGAATGACTCCTCAAGACCATATTCATCTCTGTCCTCTCACTTGCTTCAGATGCAGATTTGCAAAGGAGGAATGGAAAAGTCAGGAATTGGGACTGAGGGCTTTCTCACCTCTACCTTCCATCATTCAAACGATATTTTGTTTGAGAAGTTTGCTTATTGTTGAGTCACTATAAACTAAGAGTGTGGCAACATAGAATACAGAAAGGTATAATTTACATTCAATTATCTGGAATTTGATATGAGTCCCTTATTTTTGAGGAGCCTGATTCTAGGACCAGCCTGCCTTTGCCATGGTGATCCCTGGAGCAGGGACCCTGGAGGTCATGATTTTGCTTTCTCCATTCACACTATAATTGCTAAAGGCACAGAAAGCATATTTCTGTCTCTAGAAAGGCAAACTGGAAATTTAGCTCTTCACCGTCCTTCTTATTTCTCCGTCTCTCTCTCTCTCTCTCTCTCTCTCTCTCTCACACACACACACACACACACACACACAGAATGAAGAAGGCACTGTAAAATTTTACCTTTCAGATATAATATATAAAACATCAGATAATTTGTGCTGTATTTTATACCTAAAAATTCAAATTATACTTTACAAATCCGCAAACATCTTCTCTGGAAAATTAGATCATATGCAGTGGAAGAGTGATTTTTGAAGATGCATGGTCTGGTATTTTTGAGAGTTGGGATAGTCTCTTATGGTAAAATTAAATTTCATTGACTTTTCTGTCCTTCGTTTTACCCACTTTAGTGGGGAAGAACTTCAGTGTTTAGGTAAATAATTTTCGTGGTTCAATCACAAGGATTTTGTGTAATGTGTGAGAAAAAGCATTCCCACTTTTCTCTTGACCCATTTACTCACCAAAGTATCCTTGGAGGACTTGTTTCCAGAGTGGTCTATTTATGACATTCAAGGGAGGGGATAAAAGATTTCCTTCTAATAAGAGGACTCAAACCTCAGCTTTGAGGATTAATGTTATATCGGTCATAATGGCTAAAAGAAGTTCTCTTCATCAAGCAGGGGGAAGATCCATCTACTTCCCACTAATCTGGGTGGCTTAGGTGGCTGATTAAAAACCAGGAACAGAAATTGCCCCGATCACTTTTCCAAAAAGTGGGGGAAACCTATCCTTTTGGGTACAAGTGTCTCTTACTACAGAATAGCCACAAATGGCCAGAAATATACAAATAGCCTTTTTGGCAAGATGTCATTGTGTGATAAATGGAAAGGAGTAACCAAAAGTTTAGCAGAAGAACAGCTGGAAAGTCCAGCTTCAGATAAGTCTGCCTTGCTTTGGGATGGGCCTATGAATAGTCCAGTGGGTAGGATGACCTTCTTCTTTCTTGTATTGCCACAACTCCAGTGTTTAAAGCTCAACAGGCCTTAACAGGCAGGTAAATGTTCTATGGACAAAATGCACATGCCAGCAAATGCCGTATGATCAGACCCAAGCATGCACACCCCATTGTACTGCCGGTAGCATGAATATATCAAGATGCATTACACAAAGACCATGGGTTTGTGATTTTGAAACTAAATGGTCATGCTCCTTCCTATGTCTCTTTTCTCCACCAAGCTGATGAAGCACAAATATAAGAGTTCTCTCATCCAAGGCAACTTTTCAAGTAAGGAAGCTAGACAGGGAGACAGAAGCCAGGGGACCTTTCTTCCTCTCTGGGTGGCGAACACCCACCTCCCAAAGTCTCCTCTCTCTCCCCTTCCACATTTCACCTCGACTCCTGGGATACTGATAGATGCAGGTCACATCCAATTTTCAATTCTCTTTCAATTTCAGTGCCTTTATTGGCATGACAACGTGTACAGGTATGATTCGGTGTCTTAAAATGAGTAATGTTTGGTATCTGATTCCAATAACTTCTTATTTCTGTGAAAGAGACAAAGCTGACTGCTTCTAAGTTTATTTTTTTAGATAAGAAGTACAGGTCTACACTTCTCA
The DNA here is from genome assembly GCF_003254725.2 of Canis lupus dingo. Classification (NCBI taxonomy): domain Eukaryota; kingdom Metazoa; phylum Chordata; class Mammalia; order Carnivora; family Canidae; genus Canis; species Canis lupus. Next base: position 36,599,376 of record NC_064243.1, read on the forward strand.
TTTGCTAATCAAGGTAAATTTGCTAGTTTTGATAGTTGGGAGAAAATGTAATTTCTAACCTTTCTGTGCACAGGGCAGATGAGCCCTGATGCTAGAAGTCAACAGTGCTGTGGTTAAGAGCATGGGTTTACAGTCAGCCTGTGTCAAGTCCAGGTTCTGCCACTTGTTAGGAAATAAGTCATTTAACTTCTCCAAGTTTCTGATTTCTGTCTGTGTGACTTTTGAATTTTGTAACATGAGCAACTTTACTTATTCATAAAGAAATAAAAATATTTTTTTAATAATTAAGCCAAGCAGATGTGATGTTCAGGATGTACCAGAAGAGGAAAACCTGAAGGAGTTGTTTGGACAATATCATAGTATTTAGATCTGAGATGAGGAGGTCCTATACTTGAGTGGTGGGGAGGGATGGATCAGAAAACACAGTCCAGGCTTTTATCACTAAAGGGAGGGAGTGAGATTGGGCTGAGCTGTGGCCACTGGCAGATGGCTCTTTCAGGTCCTTGATGGGGCTTCTCCTTCTCAGACGCTCCTGCCCTCACCATCCCTCCTCTATTCTCTGTCCCCACTTCTTCCTTCTTTCTCTCTTTCCACTCTCAGGACTTTCCTGATGAATTCCAAACTAGAAATCCTCCCCAGTCTCCCTTATCTTAGCATTCTCCATCTCACTAGAGATTTCCAATGTATGTTATGTGATTCTAATACATTTTCAAAGGTTTTCTGCTATAAATCCTCTCTTCTGTTACAACGTGGAATGTGGCAGACTGTGCACAGGGTGGTCATATCTCTTCCCACTCCTGAATGCATACTCATGACTTTGCAGCTCCTGTCATCAAAAACTGGAATCTACTTCCCTACCCTTTGAGTCTGGGTGGCCTTGTGACTTGCTTTGGCCAGTAGAATGAGACAGAAATGTCATTATTAGCATTCCAAAGCTTCTGTTCTCACCCTCCTAGAATGTTGCTCAGAGCTCACTATGTCAAGACACCTGGCCCAGGCATGTGGAAGAGAACCCAGTGCCTGTCCCTGCACTCCCCAGTAATTGCGATGTGCAAGGGGCCATCTTAGACCACAGTTGAGCTGCTAGGTGAGTGCAATGGCATGAATGATTCTGGCCAGCCTAGCCCAAGTTGCTGAATCACAGAAGCATGAGCAAATCAACAGTCTCAACAGTCGTGCCTTCAAGCAACTAAGTTTCGAATGGTATGTCATACAGCAACAGAAAACAGAGGCAAGGATTCTGATTAAATATGGTGTCAGAACATTCCTTCTTGTTTATTGTTAGGTATAGCTGTGAATTCGCAAGCTGGCAGGTGGTAGTCACAGTTAAGGGAGAAAATAGCAGGTAAGCAGGTAGAAATCTTGGGCCTGTCCCTGCTGGGACACTTCCTTCCCAGAAATAGCAGCATAATTGCTAGCAGCAGTTTTCCTGTAGGAGATTTAATTTTTCATTTACTGAGCAAAGATATATGGCAGAGGTCACAAAATTTCATTCCTATCTTTTCTTGATCGTAAATACCAGGACTAATGTACATAATTCTCCCCAATTTCTGTGAAATTTTAAGAATATAGGCATCAGAGACAAGGTTGTCTTGTCTGCAAAGTTTGGATGCACCATCCTGAATTAGAATTGAAGGGAGGTGTGCAGCAAGATTATAACTACTAGAAGCAAAGGCATGTGGAAGAGGTGGCAACAAAGCAAGAGTGTGCTGAACTGAGCTGGTATGGCACCAAATGACCCCCAAGTCTAGAAGCAAGCACAGCTCCTAGCAATTTGATTTGGGGTTATTGTAGAACCTGGTGTGGAACATAAACATCCACGGGGTAACTAGTAACATAAAAAGGTGCAATCCAGTGGCTTGACAATGAGAGGTGGTAGCGCCTGCCAATACAGATTGTATACAGTGTTTCAAGGGGACGATTGCTGCTCTACTCCATGACTTATTTGGGGGGGGGGGCAGATAAAAGCCCAATGTTATGGGTACCTCCAATTATTCAAGAGGAAATAAAAATGTGGATTATTACATGAAGCCACCGGAATTTTAAATGCTACTTAATAATTTCAGAAGAATATAAAGCCCTGGGAAGGCCACACAAATCATGTCTGTAGTTTATAACTCTGACAAATATAGTAAGAAATGATATTTACTATATTTTATAGCCAGTGGGTACACCATGTATGACATCTGGTGTGCAAGCTACAGCTGTAGTGCTGAGCTCCTACTTGACCAGGTGTCAAGTTGAGTTGCTGTATCATAAGAAGTTGCAGAGGACGTTGGGCCAGGAACATGGGGTAGTACTCAATGGACTGCCAGGAGCATTGACTCTTTTCAACTGGTGTGGGATTATTCCGAAATCTTCACAAGGCTTTTATCACTAAAGGGTGATATCATTGGTATGTACCAGATGATTATCAGCTTTGTAACAAAGAGAGCAAGTTCACAGTACTCAATATTTTTTCTGTATTTTATTCTCAGTTTTACTATTGAAAGCAAAAAGATGAATGTAAAATCTTGCTGTTGAATATTATAGCACCTCTTGCTTTTATTCGCAAATGGCTCCTCTAGTGCCCAGCAATTGTCTCCACGGCAACTACTTATGTTTTTATAAATCTTAGATTGCGATGAGCTGGGGAAGAAGCAAGAGTAATAGCAAAACCTTTACAAGCCAAGATTTTCTTTCAAACATGAAAAAGTTTCCAATAAAAGCTCAGATCCTTTGCTTTCCAATTTATACCCACATCTCAAGTGTCTGAGTACTGGTTATAACCTAGACAAATAAAATTTATAGCTCAATCAATCAAATATTTATTGAATATCCACTGTGCATCCAGCATTTTGCTAGGTGCTGTCAGAAATTCAAAAGAAAAAACAAGCTATGGAGGACCATCACAGTTTCATGGGAAAGCAGAAAGGACACCACATCCATAGCTGAATCAGAGGACACAGAGGAGAGGGATTGATCTGAGTGGAGGTGCATGTGGAGGAATGATGACAGGAGGCCAAGGAAGTGAGAGAAATTTGAATTCTGAGCTGACAAAGCTTGTCTTCTGCCTCTAAATACCCTGGTGTTTAACTTCAACCATTGCCCCCTTCCTGTAGATACCTCCAGGGTATTCCCACCGTGTATCACAGTAAGTGTCAGATGCTCAAGATTCCCAGATGAATCTCCATCATCCCAGTATACATACTCTTGAATATATTACCTGATTTGGCATGATCTCCAGCCCACCTCACCTTCCCTCATCTTCCCACACACTTGGATTGTGCCCTCTATGGAACATAGTTAATGCAATAGCATCAGCCTCTAGCAATTCTCTGTCTCTTTCCTGGACACTGCTTCAGGATCCAGCTGTAACCGACTTGAGCGACCCCATGAGCATCCTGCCTCCCTTGGAGTACCATCAAGGAAAGGCTCCCCAAAACTCAACCTCATATTCCAGGACCGGCATGTATTTGTGGTCTCCTTTCTTTTCATTTACTCTTTAAAATATTTTCTCTCCCTTGTTTATTAGAACAAAACAAGAAACAAAAACAAACCAAAAACACAGGTCTTTTGAAAATCTGACTCTACCACATTGTCAGCAGAGACTTATCGACTTTGCCCAGGAATTCATTAAAACTGCCCCATGCTTCATCTCCATAGTTGTGTTGTAATTCTGGCCAAATTCAAATTCCAGAGAGAGGATTGATCTAGCACAGTGACTTTATAGTTTTGTGACTTCCTCAACAGCAATGATCTTTTTCTTCCTATCAGAACCATCCACTCCACAGATGTATTACAGATTTCATTATGACCCTAAATCTTGCATTTCTGAAACTCAGTTTCAGGCATCTGGCTTCTAACTTTTGTCTCATATCCTTCCAGATCCTTTTTTCTAGTATTTCCATTCCAACAAACTTTGAAACTTATTAGGACATACAGTGTGTTGACAATCAGATTTATCCTCCTTACTCTTCCTTACTTTACCTTACTCATAGAAGAATTTATACACTGATGTCAAAAGAAAATTCAATGAGCTTTATTTGATAGAAGTATTTTATGGAATGGGGAGTAAACTATTCACAAACAGGTGTACTTTCAACGTGAAACTAGTATGAAGTTCACAGGCATGATATTACAGGATAGCTTACAAGGTAAAAGTAAGGAGGTTGTTCAAGTTTTACAATGATTGGTTATTAAAATGAGAATCTCCAGACAGCAAGACATTGGTTAAATTGATTATCTTATACTATTTTAGGAAGATGACTTAAGTTTTGTTAATGATTATCAGAGGTATTTCCAAGAAATAATGTAAGCTTAGCCTACCTTCATGAAAGAAGATAGACTATTTTACTTATATGGCTTGACTAGTTTTGTTCTGCCTAGAGGATCTTTAAGCCTGGTCTCTATTTTATTTTATTTTATTTTATTTTATTTTATTTTATTATTTTATTTTAACACTAATAATATTCCAAACATAAAAGATAACTAATGATTAATGTAATGAAAACCCATTTATCCTCTCTCCTACTTAAAATATGAAACTCCTTCTGAACTCATTCCTACCTTCAGGACCTCTGAAGTAACCAGAATACTAAGTGTTTTTCTGATGTTTAAATTTTTTTTGAAAATCATTTCCTACATATCTTTTCACTTCATATATATATATATATATATATACACACACACACACACATCCCTAAAGATATGCAGAATTGTTCAGCATATTTTTAGGCTTTATAACAATCATATTATACTATATATATTTTATCAATTGCCTTTGTTACTCAAAATTATTTTTGTGAGATTCACTTGTGGTGGTGCATTGTCTCCCAATTCCACATTTTCATTTGTGGTACATTATTCCATAGAATAAATGTCACAATTTATTTATTTATTTTTCTTATAATGGACATTATGTTGTCTGTTGTTATTGTGAACTTTGTTTTTCTCCTACGAAAAACAATGCTGACTATATGGGTTCTTTAATTTATATTGTGTCACACTATTTAATCTTCTGTTTAACTATTGTAGAACTTCCAGAATGAACCAAAGTTTGTCATTGTCTTAATCTACTCAGGACACCATAGACTTGGTGGCTTATAAACAACAAATTTATTTCTCATAGTTCTAAAGGCTGGACATCTAAAATCAAGGTTCCAGCAGATTTGGTGTCTGGTGAGAGCTCACTTCCTTGTCCATACATAGCTGTCTTCTTACTATATTATCATATGGTGGAAGGAGTCAGGAGTGCTCTGCAGACTCTTTTATGAGGATGCTAATTTCATGCATGAAGGTTCTGCCTTCATAACCTAATCACCCCCAAAGACCCCATCTCCAAACCGCATCATACTGAGGTAGATTTCAAGATATGAATTTTGGGGGAAGACAAAAACATCCAGGGCATATAGCATAGTGGCTATATTGAATTCTTTTTAAAATAAACATTATTTATTTTATTTGCTAAAAGCTTTTTATCTCTGTTTATATGTGAGATCACCTTTGATTTTCCTTTTCTTTATGTATGCCCCTTTCCCATATTTACATGAGAAAGTCAGATTCACCATCCTCATAGAATGGGTTACAGAGTGACTGTTCTTTTTCCATTTCCTGGAAGAATTTGTACAGGTAAGTAATATCTCTAATGTGAATGATTGCTAAGTTACACCAATAAAATAGTTTAGTGTAGCGTGATTTTATGGGTAGATTTAGAATTGTTTTTCAAAATCTTTAATGGTTATGAGGCTTCTTAGATTTTCAACTTTATTTGGAATTCACTTTTACAAGCCATTTTTTCCTTAGAAAATAACTTACTTCCTCTTAGTTTCCAAAAATTATTGTCCTGAAATTATTTTAGCGTTGTTTTGTCGTTGTTGTTTTTAATATTTCAAATGACTTTGCTGAAGCTCTTCAATGTAAAAACTGACCATATTTCTTCTTTAGATAGACTCAACTCTAGACTTTAACAGGTGCTGTGTGAGTTAGTTGAAAGTCTTCCCTTTGCTCTTTCAATTTACTTATTATAAAAAACAATTTGGGGAACCCTGGGTGGCTCAGGGGTTTAGCGCCGCCTTCCGCCCAGGGCGTGGTCCTGGAGACCCAGGATCGAGTCCCGTGTTGGGACATGGAGCCTGCTTCTCCCTCTGCCTGTGTCTCTGCTTCTCTTTCAATCTCTCTCTCTCTCTGTCATGAATAAACAAATTAAAAAAAAAAAAGCCAATTTGTACTAACTCTCTCAATGTCACTCTTCCTTCCTACCTCCCTTCCTTCCTATAACTGGTTCGACAGTCCAGTGCAGATGCCATTGACTGACTGATTGATTGATTGAATAATTTGACATATAACAGTACATTAATTTCAGATATACATTATGATTCAATATTATCTATGTATTGCAAAATAATCACCACAATAAGCTTAGTTAGCCATCACCATACATAGTCACAGCCTTTTTTTTCTGGTGATGAGAACTTTTTAGAATCTATGCTCTTGGCAACTTTCAAATATGCAAATGTAAAAAAAATTAGCATTCCTTATAGTCTTTTTAATCTCTCCTTTTTTTGTAGTTACATACCTCTTTCTGTTCCAAACGTGTCTTTGTGGCTTCTCTCTTTTCTCTTCATTAACCTTCTCAATGGTTTAGTGCTTCTTCAACCTTTCCAAAGAACATGTGTTTAGTTTTGTTGACCTTCTCTGTGAATGTTTATTTTCAAATTCATTTATTTCCACTTATCTTTATTGCTTTATCTATTCTACTTCCCTCATGATCATTCTCCTTTTCTTTTTCTGTAATAGTACTTTAATTTTAAAACATTCTTATAGTGACTACAAGAGCTGTTGCTCAAAAGTTTTGCTATATTGTCTATTTGTTACTGAAGAGTTCTAGGTATTTTCATGTATCTTTTATGATTTTTTCACCCTTGGATTATTTAGAAGTATGTTTTTTTTTTAATTTTTATTTATGTATGATAGTCACAGAGAGAGAGAGAGAGAGAGAGAGAGGCAGAGACATAGGCAGAGGGAGAAGCAGGCTCCATGCACCGGGAGCCCGATATGGGATTCGTTCCCGGGTCTCCAGGATCACGCCCTGGGCCAAAGGCAGGCGCCAAACCGCTGCGCCACCCAGGGATCCCTAGAAGTATGTTTTTAATTTTCAGATCTATTTATTATTTTAGTAACTTTTAAAAAAATGTCTGCCTTAATTGTATTATAACCAGAGTATGTGGATACTATGATATTAATTCTACAGAATTTGTTAAAAGGTTAAAAGGTGTTTTATGGTATACTCTACTGTCATTTTCTTCCCTAAATGTTTCAAATGTGCTCAGAAAGAATGTGTAATCTTTAAACTGAGATGCAGTGTTCTCTATATCCATAGGGCAAGTTTATTAAGCCTTACATAGAATTACTGACTTTTCTTCTGCTTCATCTGCTCATTACAGAGAATAGTATAAAATTTCTCCTTATAATTCTATAAATATATTTTGAAGTTAATTGCTGATTACATTTTAGATTATTATTTTTCTGAACTTATTGAGAAATTATTGACATAAAACTTATGTAAATTGAAGTTACAATGTGGTGATTCTATACACATATATATTGCAAAATGATTACCACAATAAGGTTATTAACATCACCATCCTTTCACATAATTACCCTTTTTTTGTGTGTGGTAATAACATTTAAGATCTACTTTCCTAGTAACTTTTAAGTATCTAATGCAGAATTCTTAACTTTAGACATCATGCTGTACATTACATTTCCAGAATTTATTCATCTTATAGCTGGGAGCTTGTAACAACACCTCTGACCATCAAGTTTGACCAACATCTCCCCATTTGCTGCATCCCCTAGCCTCTAGTAAGTGCCATTCTACTCTCTATTTTTGTGAATTTGGCTTTCTTAGATTCCATATATAGGTGAAAACATATAGTATCTGATTTATTTCATTTAGTATAATGCCTCCATGATCTAGCTCTATTATTATTACAAACAGCAGGATTTCCTTCTTCTCTATGGTTGAATAATATTCCATTGTACTTACATATATGTATACCACACCTTCTTTATCCATTCATTTGTCGATGGACACTAAGGTAAATGCCATTGGGAATAATGTTGCAATGAACATGAAGTGCAGATATCTCCTTGAGATAGTGGCTTCATTTCCTAAAAAATATATCAGTGGGATTGCTGGATCATATAGTAGTATTATTTTTAATTTTTGAGGAAACCCCATACCATTTTCCATAATGACTGTACTAGTTTGCAGTCTAACCAATAGTGCATAAGGATTTTTTCTTCATCTCCTCACCAACATTTGTCTATTGTCTTTTTGATGATGGCCATTCTAACCAGTGTGAGGTAATATCTCATTGTGTCTTTGGTTGGCATTTCCCTGATGATTAGTGATGTTGAACATCTTTTTATGCATCTGTTGGCAATCTGTATGTCTTCTTTGGAAAAATGTCCTGTTCAAGTCCTCTGCACCAGTCAGCCTGTATGGAGACCCAGACTAGACCATCTAATAGTATCTCCTGGCAGGCTTGCTGCTGGAGTCCTATAACAGACTATTCTGGTTCCTAGGTCAGCAGATGGGCACACTTGGTGCTTGGGTACATAAGGATTGGTGTAGAGTCTGGGTTCACAAGGCCAAACAGGTGCCAAGAACCACTGGGGTATACCCAGCCATCTAGATCTACAAGAGCCAGTCCAATGCTGTGACTGGTCAGGAGCATGGTTTCGCAGGAGACAGCCTGGAGACTTGTGCTCTGGAGGCCCACCTGGTGCTAAGGTTAAACTGGAGCTTGGTTTATAGGCGTTGGCCTGAGGTTTTGGAGACCAACCTTAAATTTAGGTCTGCAGGGGCTGATCTAGACTGGGGCAGGTCAGGAGCCTGGGTCCTTAAGAGCTGATCTAGAATCTGGGTCTACATTAAATAATATTAATATTGCTATGCCATCTTTATTTTGTTAATATTTTCTGGCCTATACCTTTTATACCTTTATCTTTTAACCTTTCTGTATTCTTATATTTAAGAGTGCTTCTGCTAGAAACCTTTAGGTACAGCCTGCCTGCTTTCTTTCTTCTTTCCCTCCTTTTTTCCCTTCCTGCCTTCTTCTCCCTTTATCACTATATTGAAATGGAACTTTACACCATTTATATTTCTTTAAATTACTGATACATATACATATTGTGTTTTCCATTTACCTTGCCTCTCCTGTAATGTTTTTCTTCTGCTTTGTTTCCATCTTTGCCTTTTTAAATTGAAATATTATCTACACTTGTTTAGATTCTATTTCTATTTTACTAGTACTTCTTTCTAAACTATGAATACTCAGACCTAACAAATCCTAAAATATATCAACATTTTTGTTCTTCTCCTGACTAATGTAAAAATATCCATATTCTTTAACATTGCATGTCTCAATTTACTGTTATATTTCCTTGTATTTTAGATTCACTATTTGTACCCTCCAGATTAGACATTTTATTATTGTTTATACTACCAATGTTAGTTTAGATGCACTTGCATTTCTCAATTTCTTTTCTTGTCATGGATTTCTTCATCTCAGACTTCTTTCTGGAGTCACTTCCTTTTTCCTGAAATATATTCTTTAAATTTTTCCTTTATTAATAATCACTTATGTGCAAACTCTGCCAGTTTTAAATTTTCTGAAAATCTCTATTTTAGTTTTATTCTGAAAGATGGTTCATTGGGTGTATAGATTTCTATGTAAACAATTATTTTGGCTCAACTTTTAAAAAGACTATCTTAGAGGCCTGGGTGGTTGGTTAAGTACCTGCCTTTGCCTCAGGTCATGATCCCAGATTCCTGGGAACAACCCCCATGTCAGGCTGCCTGCTCAGGAGGGAGTCTGCTCCTTCTGTCCCCTCCCCTCCCTTCTCTTAATTGTTAATCTTTTCCTTTCTTTCTGGAATTCCATTGAGATACATGTTAGGCTTTCTCATTTGTAATAAATGCTACTGTAATACTTCCTGGTATTCCAGGATTATTCCCTCCCACATTGACTCTGAGCTTGTCCATGTGACTTCCTTTGCCTGTTGAACATTTAGCAAATGTGATACAAGAAGGTTTAATAATGCACTTGTATATGAGAGCTTGGTGCCTTGGAACAGTGTACTGCCATGTGAAGAGGTGATCTAGCCTTTTTGGGGCTGAACAGCTATCCCAGTTTTCCCTGCTGAACACTTGAGAAATTCCCAGGTATGTGAGTATGAGTCTAGGAGGAATTATCAACAGAACTGCCCAACACCCCAGAGAATGAGAAAAAAATCTGCTCTTTTCAGGTGGTTTTTTACACAGCTCAGTAGATAACTAATACCTCATTCCCTCTTCTACATCTCCTAACCTCTCTTTCAGAGTTTCCATTCTCTTGTGTCTCTGTTCCCTTAGAAGTGATTTCTTCAGCTCTGTTTTCTAATTTACTTATTTTTTTCTGCTGGGTTTAACATGTTATTTTACCACCCACAGACTTTAAATTTCAATTATTATGTGTTTAATTTCTAAATTTCTGTTGGGTACTTTGTTCAATCTTTTTTTTTTTATTAGCTTTTCTCATTTATTCAATTCAGCATTTTATTTCTTTATACCTTTTAATACTATTTCTTTAAAGCTAACTCATTAAAGAAAATAAAATAAGAAATCAGCTTTCATTATCTGAAAGTCATAGGAGTCCAACTCTGTTCTTGATTTTTCCCTCTACAGTTCAACTATGGCAGCTTGTTTCCTCTTGTGTGTATAATCTTGTATTTAGGGTTAGAAATTCTATGCTTTCTGGATTGAGAGTACACCATTATTGTCCAGAGTAGATTTTCTTAGTCTTCTTTCACCACCCAGGGTTGTTGTGAACCAGGATCACTTTTATTAATTTCTTAGCATTTACTGCCCCGGACAATACTATAATTTCAAAACCCAACCCTTGTGAATAGAACAGTGGTTAAAATTGTCCAGATTTTTTTAAAATCCAGATCTCAGGTCAAATTTGACAGATTTTGCTGTCATCTTTCTTTCTAGAAAGCAAATATTGCCATAAATCACATCTCACGGCAGGTTTAGGTATGTATCTCAATACCAAAACATTGTAGCCATTAAAGATCACATTTTAGATGGACAAATACTTCCAAACCAGCAGAACTTCTATAATGGCTTCACCCTCTGTTTTCAGCTTCCTCTTTGCTTTGGAGCTCTGAAGATTTCTATAATTTTTTTTTCTTTGTGAGTTCTGCCATATAGTTGAGAGGATGTTTGCTATATTTTATCAAACATTTCAAGTTCTTTTTTTAAACTGTGAGGTTGTCAGATTATTGAGAACACCATACTGCCCGAAATAGAACTTCCATTTCCTCTTCACCAATTTTACTTGGAATTTTATGTTCCCCACTCACTAACTCCTCTTTACCAAAAGCAATAGCTGATTCTCTATCCCATCTCTGTCAACTCCTCAATTCATCAGTTCCTTAAACCTTTTCAGGTTTAGGTGCATGTGTTCAGCTCAATATTCCTCTCAGATGTTGTAGTAGGCTGAAAAATGCCCCCATCCCACTCCCAAAAATATCCACATCCTAAGCCCTGGAATCTATGATTGTGACCTTATTAGGAAAAAAAAAAACCCTTTGCTGATGTCACTAAGCTAAGAATTTTGAGATGGGGAAATTACCCTGAATTATCTGGGTGGAACTTAGATGCAGTTATATGTGTCCTTATAAAAAAAAAAGAGAGAGAGAGAGAGAGAGAGAGAGACAGGAAAAAATTACACATAGGCAGAAGAGAAGACACACAGAAGAAGAGAAGGCAATGTGACCATGGAGCCATGTAGTACCAGCAGTCATTAGAAGCTGGAAGTGGCAAGAAATGGATTTGAGCCTCCAAAGGACATGTGGGCCTGTTGACACCTAGAATTCAGTCACTGACATGGATTTTGGACTTCTAGCCTCTAGAACTATGCGAGAATAAATTTCTGTTTTTTAAGCCACCATGTTTGTGGTATTTTGTTAACTACAGCCACAGGAAACTAATACATATGTCTAACAGGCAATCAACTTAGTGCTCTAGGGCAGGACTCCTGATTGTCTACCCTAACTCTGCTCTAACTTCTATTCATAATGACCACTACCACCTCTATTTTCAAGAGTTATAAATTATCTTTAATATTCCGATTTTCTTCCTCTACTCCTCCAACAGTTCATCTAGTTGACCATACCTTCAAAATATAATCTAAATTCTTTCTCATCATTTCCACCTCCATCCTGAGCCACCATTATCTCCCACCTACAGTGCTCTCCTCTAAGATCCCATACTTGCATTGTGCAACCTGACAGTCCATTCTCCACATAGGTACCTGACCAATCCTAATCTTTATGTAAATTAGATCAGTATCTCCCTTACTTAAAATATCCCCAGTGACCCTAAGTCCCATATAAGAACTTATATGACTTACTCCTTATCTCCCCAACTCTTCCCCTTCCTCACTATGGCTGTGCTTCCAGTACATTAAGCTTGTTTCAGTCTCAGGCTTCATATTCAATTTTTCCTTCTCCCTGGAACATTCTGCCTTGAAACTTTCATGTTAGTGCCTTCTCATTATTCAGATCAAATATCACCCCCCCAGAGAGGCAATCACCATATATACCTATCTTTATCTTTGTCTCTATCTCTAGCACTTCCATGACTCTATCTGCCTGCCTGCTTGCTTGCTTCCTTCTTTCCTTTCTTTTTCTTTCTGCCTTCCTTCCTTCCCTTCTTTCTATTAGTCACATCTCCATCTGGAACTAACAGAACTTCTTGTAATAATGAAAGTGTTCTCTGCTATCCAATATAATAGCACTAGATATGTGTGACAATAGCTCTTGAATTCTTGAAGTACATGGTACAACTGAAGAAAGGATGTTTTTCACATTTAGTTTTAATCACTTTAAATTCAAATACCTGCATATAGCCAGTAGCTACCTTATTGATCAGTGCAAATCTAAAGTAAGCCCCCCTTTATCTGTACCCCACTCAGTAACTATATATCTCATTGTGTTGTGTCATTTTATTCAGAGCACTTTTTACTACCTGAAATTATCTTATTTATTCATTGATTTATGTGGTTATATTCTATCTCCATCCTACTTGCTATAAGGTCAGAGCAGTAAGAGCAGGTCTTGTTCACAACTTTTCCCAGTGCTAAAATTAGTAGTTACAGTCAAAGCCCTGTCAGGAGGCTGTAACAACATTGACGTAGATGCTTGACTTGGCCATCAGGCAACATGTGACCACAGGTATCAATACTAGCTAATAATTAAGGAATACTTTCTATATGCCAGATTTTGAACTAAGCTATTAACTTAAATTGTTACCTAACATACAATAACTCTATGAGGTGTTATTAAAATCTCTACTTTACCAATAAGGAAATTAAAGCTTAGAGAAGTTCAGTAATTTGCAACTCAAACCATGGTCTCTTTTAAACTGAAGTTCTTATTTATTACTACTCTCTAGTATTGCTTCTGTCTCTTCAGGGAACATCTACAAATTGAGGGAGTTTGGCTTAGATAATCTTTTACTTTCCTTTAGCTTTAATATTCTTTAACTCTTAACTTGGAACATAATATTTTCTACAGGGATTCACAAACTAGAATCTGCAGGCCAAATCTACCCTACTAACTGTTTTGTAAATAAAGCTTTATGGGAACACAGCCATGTTCATTTGCTTCCATATAGTCAATGGCTACTTTCACGCTACGAAGTCTGAGTTGAGTAGTTGTGATGGAGATCTTTTGGCTTGCAACACCTAACACATTTATTATCTGGCCTCTTGCAGAAAAGTTTGCCAATCCCTGTTATAGAAGTTTATAATAGTCAATTCTCTGTGTATAAGTCATTGATTAGTAATCAAACTCAAATCTTAATATTGTAATTTAAGGTGAACATTGCAAAATTATTGCCACCGTAGCATTAGCTAACATCAGCATCACATCACATAATTATCATTTCTTTTATATAATAAGAACATTTATGATCTACTTTCTTAGCAATTACCTTAATAATTAATTTTCCTGTGTATTTTCTATAATTTTAAAGCAATTCATATTACTTTCCATATAATTTTTAAATAAACATACATTTACTCTAGAAAAAATTTTTTAAAGATTTTATTTATTTATTCATGAGAGACACAGAGGGAGAGGCAGAAACATAGGCAGAGGGAGAGGCAGGCTCCTTCTGGAGAACCTGATGTGTGACTGCATCCCAGGAACCTGGGATCATTACCTGAGACAAAGGCAGACACTCAACCACTGAGTCACCCAGGTGCTCCTACACTAGAAAATTTTTAAGCAACATAAATATTTAAAAATCCATTATCAGTCTATAGCAGTCTATTTTATATTGGCATATTTCTTTCTACACCTCTTATTTTTACAATTAAGATCATACTGCTTCTGTGTCTGTTTTCCTAAGGAATATTTCTGAGGGACAGTCTCAGGATGACAGTGGTGACTTTCTATGTAAGTAATTTAATTTCTATTTTCAAGGGATTTAGCAAATGTGACACACTTCACCCGATCCCCAGGTGGTCACTATGGTTTCATCACTGTTTTGTTTCCTCCTCAAGATTTCCATTAAAAAATGCATGAAAGCACAATAAGCATTAGCATCTGGAGTGCCCAGAAGCTCAAGTGAGAATAAAGTCCTTTGGTGTTGCTTTATTTTATTTGATTCTGAAATCACAATGACTACACTTTCACATTTCTTATTGTGGAGTAGAAAGCATGCAAAATAAAATGTTGTATTTTATACTTGGCAGTAATTTTGAGGAAAGAAAGCTCTTCACTAAGAAATTTTATTGTTTATGATGTTCTACCAGAAAAATGCAGGTCTGTTGTTTATTTAAAACACCAGAACCTAGTGTTAAAGTAAAAGTTGTGGGACAGATTCAAACTCTGTCTTCGCTAGTTATAAGCTGTGTGACATCAGGAAATTTATTAACCAATTTATGTCTCAATTTCTAAATCTGTAAGATGGGCATAATTATTAGGACAAATTGCTAGGGTTACTGTGAGGATTCAATCACAGTTAAAATATATAGTTTTACTTAGAAGAGTACTTGACATGTAGTAAATAGACTTAGCCATTTGTTACTTAAAAGAGAACATCACATTTTGGGGAGAAAGAAAAAATTAATTTTATTTAAATTGAAATGGAGTCACTTTTTAGAAGATGAAAATACTCATCTAATCTATGGTAGTTCTGGCTCAATATAGTACATGTATTGAATCCATTTTGAAGTAAGTTTTCAAATTCCAACACTTTGCGATTGGGAAAGCCTTGGCTACTATTTATACTAAGGATTTTATTTATTTATTACTATTTATTCCCAAGGACTTTAGTTAAATTGGCTCTCCTTTTTCATCCTTTCAGAATCTTCAGAAAAACATCCCTTCTTAGCAAACTAAGCCTCACTCTCTCCTTCCTCCCTATGGTTAACTTTTTTTTTTAATTGTATCCTGTAGGACAGAGCCAGAGAGACAAAATGGCCCAAAGCTGCATTTCTTAGTGACAATGTGAGTAATGTTAGCCTGAACCAGCTCTTCAGTCTTTCTGAGCATTAGTTTTCTCAACTCTGAAATGAGTATACTAGTAATAATTTTCTCTAACTCACAGAGATATTGTTAGGCTCAAACTAGTAATGTGAAGGCTATAAATACAATATTAAACATACATATACAGTATATGTATGCATATACACCATACATATATATATGCTATATTTATATTGCTATAGATAGATAGATGATAGATAGATAGATACAATTACCATCATTCTTCTGACCACATATAGTCATAATTTTGGAAGGACCATCCGTATATTATTATAGTCTCATAGACTGTAGACTACAATGACTAGTGAACAACATGTTGGTTTATTCACTTGTCGATCATCATACAATTGCCCACGATCAATTCTTCCACGACTGGTTCTACTGATGCCAAACTCACATCCGGTGAGGCAATATGCCTCAACAGAGCAGCAAGAATGCAGATCCTCGGTGTGAGCAACAGGCAGGCATATATAGAGAAAACGGGGACTTTTTAGGAATGCTGGGGAACAACATCTGGAAGGATGAGGACAAATGTGCTTTTCCCACATAGCTTACTTAAATTGTTATTGCGATAAACCCAAACAGAATTCTCTTAAACATCTAAATACCTCTTCGGTGAAAGAGAGGGGTATAGGACAGATTATTTTTCAGAAGATTGGCAATCCTGTGTGCTTGTGCCCAGGCAACAGGCTCTGCAATTCCCTGGGTAGATTCGTCAGTAATGCTACTAGATGGCACGAGGTTAGGAGACTAAAATTTGGTTTCTCTTGCTCAGGATAAAATTTCATCCTGAAAAATTATAGCTTCAGTGTGAATTTTTAAACCTATTATTAGAATTTTGGATCTCTCTGGAATATTCAAAGGCTCTCCCATCTCCCTACTCTCATTTATTCATGCATTCATGTTACAAGCATACTAGATACAGGCATTGAAACAGGTACTGAAAATGTACAACCTTATCTCCGTGAGTTTATACTACAGAGCATATAGTATTTATAGCCTGCTTATTCCCAAGAGGATTTTGAGTAGTATATACAACTGAATTTAAAGTCAAAAACAGGAGAGAAAATTAAAAATGAAAATGAAAGAGAGCCCCCCATATGAAAACCACATAAGTAGGTTTTACCTGTCTCCTACAATGAACTAATCACTATTCTTTGGAACTGGATTGGGTTGAATTATGTCAGCTGCTAAAGAAAGAGACTCACTTCATGTTACACAGTCGTATACTCCAATCAACTATTTTCCCTCACCACTGCCATACAAATTTTTCTGGAAAGGCAAGGGTTTATCTGACACTAAACTCAGAAGGGCCATTGTAATCCATGTTTTATTAGAGAAACACTGTTCAAATAGGCAAATATGGTATTGAAGTTTTTAAAAGGTAGAATATATATGAATCGAACCCAGCCAAGATATTTTTGTTTGTTTTTTGAAGAGGCCTGAAATAATTATGGCTCAGCCACTTCCTGGGATAAAGTAAGGATAAACTCGGGCAAACTACAGTCAGGCATAAACTTGGACAAACTAATGGATAGATGCTCTATCCTTCAGACAGGTTCCTTTAAGAAATGAGACTCATTCCCTCAGGCACTTATCAAATATATATAGTATTTCCTCTTGTAACTTAAACCCTTTGCTGGCTCCAGCATGGGTGTTTTTGAAATCACAGGCTGGGCACGGACCAAGAAGCCTGAGAAAAACATCAAATATGAAAATTTCGAACTAACAGGCACATTAGTATTTGAGGGCAACAAAATTCTACCACTTAAAAGATAGTTTGAAATAAAATTTATATCTACTCTGAGGATGTCATAGCCGTAGAGTTAATCAAGTAAATAGTTCAACGAGCGTTGGAATCTACCAATTAGGATAGATGCTAAATTATTCAGGTGGCAAGAAATCGTTTTGTAGAAACTTTTATGATGTGAAAAATTGATCACATATTTTAAAGCGCCTACACAAACTACACCTACAGAACCTCAACTGATGAAATCTCTGGAATTCATAATTCATGGGCCATATAATTAATAATGGTAGGTAACATTTACTGTGGGTCTACTAAGTGACAGAAATACTGCTAAGAGATTTACACAAGTAATATACTCTCTGTTGTTGTAGAAAATATTGCTTCCTACGTCTTCCCACACTAGGAGTATCTGTTCCAGAGATGTGAATTTTCATGACTCAGCTTACCAGAACAACTCCACTTTAGTCCTTTGTTCCACAAATATTTATTGAGTGCTTACTAGACATCAGGCATTGTGCTAGGTGCTAAAGATGAAAGAGTCTATGTTCTTAGGGAATATAAGTGTAAGTAGTTTTACCTAGAATATTTGATATGCCCAATATCCACAGGGCCCTGGCATCAGCAGGGCATGCCTGGACCAGGAGTACAAATGGAAATCCACCTGCTGTTCTCTGAATGTTTAAATGTTTTTAGTCAAGCTCACAATCTGTTAAATAAAATATGTTCTATTCTCCTACTTTGACAAATATACTTTCATAATGCGCTGGAAGGATAGGATCTTAATTAGAATTCTTGGGCCTTTGGAAATCTGTGCTGGAACCAAAGGTGAGGGAAAAGCATGCCCCAGCATTTAATCCTTAACTGAGTCACCTCTTTTGCCATCTTTGGCTTTATCCCATATCAGGAGGTAGCCCACATTCATGCATGTCCAGACTCTGTCTACATGCCTGCACACAGCTTCCCTTTGACTATCTCTTAGGTATAAAAGTGATCATATGTGTGATATATTATACATATCATACATATGTGTGATATGGCCCATCCTCAGAGGAATCAGAAACTGAAAGAGTCTCACAGAGCCCTGAAAGCAGGTTCAGGGCCATTGGGCAGGCAATTCTGAGACCCCGGGTACCCACACATGATTAGAAGGAGAGAGGTTTGGGGTCCAGGTGGCTATGTTTCATTTGCCCCAGGAACTCCAACTCCAGGGGGTAAGGCACAGCCAGAAGAGGGTCAAGAGGGGCCCTCTATAATGTGAGGGTGGGGTGGATGTGAGAGTGGGGGTCCCTGTTACTTAGGTCTAAGGGTAGAAATAGTTGCCTATAAATAGAGGATATCCACCCTACAGCTCACTCCCTGGATCCACTCATAATGACCTCTGGCAAGAATACAGAAGAATAACTGGAACATTCCGAAGATGCCAAAGAACCCCACCCAACTCACACCCTTCTGTTAAGACCCTTTCTGACCTACTGTGCACATACTAAGCTTCCATTCTACATAGCCCTGTTCTAAGTCCCTAACAAGGAAAGGACTAACATTCAAAGGCCAAGAGAGTGGTATCTTGGTTCCCTTCTCGCTGTTTTGGTATAACTCAGCCTCCTTTTGTTTATAAATGCTCCCAGCCATTAAAGTATAAGTGCTTTTATATTTTCTGAGATACCTTCCTGATCTTCTAGAAGAGAATATCTATATATTGTTCAGAAAACAATGTTTCTTTCAACTAATTCTTAATACTTAAAATTTTTTGAGGAAGAGTCTTCCAAATTCAAATGTGGCTATTTTCCCATTTTTCATATGCTCTAATTTTCTTTTGACATAATAAGTTTTGCAAACTAAGTTGGAATAACAGCACTCTCCAAGCATGATCTGATAATCATTAGGAATAATTTTTACCTAGCAACTTTTTCTGTGAATAAAAATTGTACATATCGATAGAAACTACCATAATATGTGTTAAATAACTGGTACTATTAAAAGTTGCTATTACTATCCTTCAATATTCTTTTAAATCTTCAGTAAGAAATAGCAGGAAACTCTAGTCACATGAAAAAAAAATCAGGTCAATAAAGTGCAGACTTTCCAGCTTAAGCAGTAAATAATCTTTCAAACTCATTTTATAATCGATGTTAATTCAAAAATAATTCTACTCTTACATTATACTTATGCTTCTTAATTCTATTCAGCATCTAGCTTTTGTCCTCATAATGCTCCATAAATCAGTCCTTTTGGATCATGAATTAGCAAGCCTCCAAAATAAAGTGACAGGTTAATTAAATTATGCAAGGAAAATGGTTTTCAGTTCTATATCCCAACAGAGAGGAGAGGGACATGGAAAATTTATGATTACATCAAGTCTTCCCTGCATTTTCTATCATTGCCTAATAATAACTCCAGACCCAATGACAGAGTAATCACTCTAAACTGTTAAGGATGTGAGTATCATCAAATTTGACCTGGTTAAATCATATAAGCAACATCAATGAACATGTTACTAGCAAAAGCTTCCCAATGCGAACTCTAAGGTCAGGGAATATTTTTATAACAGCTTATCTCATTAAAGATGTCATTTCCTTAATTTACCCTACAC
Organism: Canis lupus dingo; assembly: GCF_003254725.2. Lineage (NCBI taxonomy): Eukaryota > Metazoa > Chordata > Mammalia > Carnivora > Canidae > Canis > Canis lupus. Next base: position 36,619,307 of record NC_064243.1, read on the forward strand.
AACACATCTTATGGAATAGGCTTGGCATTGAGTAGCTATATATTCACATCCACCTTGCGAAACATTCTTTGGGAACAGCCTATATTTGTGAATAGCAATTTTTTTATTACTTTCCTTTTCTGTTATTTTGATTGTTAAGAATACTATGTCCTTTGGGAGAATAATCAGGGTAATCAAATTATAGCAACAGATGGAATAATCATGTTACCTCAATATATTTCAGTATGTATTTCAGATTCCTTACAACATTGTCTGAAAACCAAGGCAAAATCCAGGGAAGAAGAAGGTAATTGTTGACATAACAGTCATGAAAATAACCACTAGACGATGAACCCTAGGTCCTAAAGAAAGTAAAATCGAATGAGAATCCATGGGCCTGAGGTAAGTTTAATCCACTTTGTCCTTTTCTCCTCTTTTTTTTTTTTTTTTTCACTTTTCATCAGCAAGGGATCTACACTCAAGATAATTATGTGATGTCAGTTACATGCAACATTATGAAGGAGATCAATCTTTTCTTTAGACATCTCTGAAATGTTTCCCTTCCATGATATTTTCCATATTTTCCCTTCCCTTAAGAATGCATTTCTTGGAGCCCCTGGGTTGCATAATTGGTTAAGCCTCTGATTCTTGGTTTCAGCTCAGGTCGTGATCTCAAGGTCATGATTTCAGGGTTGTGATCTCAGGGTAGTGAGATCGAGCCCAAGTGGGTCTCCACGCTCAGTGGGGAGTATGCTTTAGACACCCTTTCCCTCTGCCCCCTTCCCAACTCTCTCTCAAATAAGTCTAAAAAAAAAAAAAGAACGCATTTCTCTTATTCTTCCCTGTTTTAAGCACACATATGGTTCCAATCTGTTTTGTTATAGGACAAAGCAGTTAATCTTCCGGGCATATTCTCAGACTCTGAAAGGACCATAGGCAGAAAATGTTTTTCATAAAGGAGAGCATTAATATGAGCATTAATTTCAGACTTTATGGATAAGCAGTTAGGATAACATTTCTGGGGAAATAATGGCTTTCCTGGAGTTGACTGGGCAAGTTGGGAGGGACACTGTGGCCAGGGCTCAGTTATCACATATTAGGCACCTGGCCTGCGTCTCTTTTCGCCATGGATATAGCCATCAACTCACACAGCAGGTGCACCCTCAATCAAAGCTTATTATATGAGTGAACATAATGGACACATGAAACAATATGGGAAGTCTATTTCTGAAGGATTCACCTCTGGCTGTGCTCTCCTCCATCATAGATAGAAAAGTGCCCCTAACAAGGTGTTCCAGAGATTCACTATGGAGAAGCAGTATATGACCCAGGACACAGAAAAGATTGCTGTCCCATCCACTGACTTCTGAGCTGGTAGCCCACAGGCCAGTGAGGTAGACTGAAGTCATTCCAATAACTCTTTGGATACCTAAAAATTATCTTTGCTTTCTTTCTTCTCATATCTCTTTGTCCTGCCCCAGAAAGGGGCTCTTTAGTGTTTCTGATGTTATATTTACTAAATCCTGAGAACAAAAACACCTCACTCCCAAAGTTGGGTATAAAACCTCTATTTTATAAAATATTGCTCACTTTTTTCCTTTTCTTATTCATTTTGACAAGTGGCTTAAAATAAGTCATTATTTAGAGCTCTGTTTTATATCCTAAAAAATATCCCATTATAATTACCTTAAAATTGCATTCCAACATTACTCCAATAAGCATCTAGCCTGAAAAGCTTACTCAAGCAATAATCTTATTTCTAAAAATTTTACTTCTTTTTATGGTGAAATTCCTTATTAATTGCTAGAGGTGAAAAGTTTAATGTCTTATTTTGGTGCAGCAGTTTATAGGCATATTGCTAATGAGAGTCTTATTAATATGTGAACTGCCTCTAGACTTTTCCTCAGAGTAATTAAGTTAATTACACCAAAATTTTGGAATAATTTTCTCACCTATTTATGGATCTAGTTTCCAAAGTAACTTCCTGGGAATTTAAAGAGCCTTGGAATTGTCTTTCTCAGATAATATTTTATATAGCATTATCGACTTTGATGAAAAGGAATAATTAAGTTATGGAATTATTTCAAATAAATGGCAAGAAGGCCTTGGAGCATGGTGGATCACGTCTAATTCATACTTGTATCTTGGGAAAGACTAGCCAAATTTCAGCATAGATGCTTCATTGTGGGATTGAACAGAACATTTGGTGAAATTGTTAAAATTTCAAAAAACTTATAGTATCAAGTGTTGGCAAGGACATAGGGTGACTGGAATTTATATATACTGTTGTAAAAATAAAAACTGATATATATGACTTTGGAAAACTGTCCAGCTGAATTTCACTAAAGCTAAGCATACCTATACAATGAACTAGCAGTTTGACTCTTAGGTGTATATACAACAAACATGTATACCTATATGCGACAAAAATCACATGCAAAAATGCTAATAACACTAGTCATCATCACTGTAAAATGGGAGCAATTCAGATGTTTATTCACAGTAGGATGAATAAATTATTATATGTATTCACAAAATTGATACTGTTCAGCAGTGAAAATGGACAAAATACTTCCATACACAATACTAATGAATCTCTCCTCCTCCCATCCCTACACACACTATTGAGCAAAAGAAATCAGACAGAAAAGAATACACGTTGTATGATCCCATTTATAGAAAGTTTAAAACAAGCAAAATTAGCCTATGCTATCAAAAATTGACTGGGTGGATGGTTACCTCTGGGGAACCAACAGGAAGAACTCTGAGATGCTTTGAAGTTCTATTTCTTGATCTGAGTAATGGTTACATGATACGTTCTGTTTGTGGTAACTCATTAACCTGTCATAGGGACAATGCACTGTGTTCTTCTTCACTCTTACACTACTACCCTACTCACATTTCTGACCCACACATTGGGTTTTCCACATCAAGCAATTCTAATGCAAACTGGCTGGTGATTAGCAGCGGACCCCCAGGTTAAAGTCTCAGTGCCACAAGAATGTCTCCCACTTCAGATACCACTCACAGGTTGCCTAAAACTTCTGTTTGACTTGACTACAAATCAGAGATTCACATGACCTTCTCTTCAATCATTTGTTAGAAGAGCTCACAGAATTAAGGAAATAAGTTTTCCTACATATTATTATTTTAAAGAATGTGGTAAAGAATACAAATGAACAGCCAGATGAAAAGATATATAGAGTGAGATCTAGAAATGTCCTGAATGCAGGGGCATCTCTCTCTCTCTCTCTGTGGAGTTGAGATGTATGGCCCTCCCAGCATGGACATGTGTTCACTAACCAGGAAGCTCTCCAAGTTTCATATTTTGGGGATTCTTACGGAAGCTTCGTCACATGGAAGTGTTCAGGTATGAACTTAATCGCCAGCCCCTCTTCCCTTCCTGGAGGACGGGGGTGAGGCTGAAAGTTCTAAGCTTCTAACTGTGATATAGTCTCTCTATAGCCCACCAGAAGTTGCCTCATTAGAACAAAAGACATTCTTGTCACTCAGGAATTTCAAGGGATCCAAGGAGTTCTCGTGTGTGAAACCAGAATCAAAGACCAAGTATTAGAACACAAGATGTTCCTATTGCTTTCCTAGTGGCTCTTATCATTTAGAAAATTACCTGGGTTTTAAAAATCTGTGCTGGGAACCAGGCACAAAGACCAATACATATATTTTCTATCATTTCACAACCTGCAATATGTATTTTATAAATTGTGTACTTTACTGTGTGACTATTATAATTCAGTACAAAATTAATTTTTTAATCTTTCTTATTACTTACGTGTTTTGAAATGTCTAGTTATTTTAGCTAAATATAGGTATTAAGAGATTTCTCTTCTGTTCCCAGAAGCAGTCAGCCCTACTAGAATGAGAGGAATAATGACTGAAGATGTAGTTTAGGAAGCAGCTTGGAGATTAGGTCTGAGGTTGTGGTGCTGAAGTATAGACTACTAGCCAAATATGTTGGCATGACATACAATGCCTCTTGTGACCTAAGCCCCATTCATTTCTAACCCTATTCCTTGCCATTCTAATATATATGCCATTATCCAGCCACACCAAATCTTTTATAGTTTTACCTCCATACACTGGTATTTAATACAATTGTTCTCCAGGTGGAGAAATCTTTCTTCATAATATAGTTTAAGTATCATGTACTCTGGGAAGACTTACCTAATCTTACTTTTATGATTGTATGTGTTTATACATATAAGGAGATGAAGCTTACACATATGTAAAAAAATTTAAAGATACTTTTAGTTCATACTAAGTCAACAAGCACGACAAATTAAATTCTGTCTGTATGAGAGATTGGTTTATCCAACTGCTGCTAATTTTCAAAGTTTTCAAAATGAAGTTTCACAGCTAATCATTCAAATTATCCTGATAAGCTTCCAGACATAAGTTGACATTTGCATTCCAATGCACATTTTAAAAATTCAGTTGATGGAGTAATTTTGAATGACCGTGATCATCCTACATTGGGTAAGGTCCAGATGGTCACTTATATCTCATGGAATGTAACATGTACAGAAATTTCACTTGTCAGACTAAATAGCAAAAATACTCATCTGTTATGAGTCAGATTTATCTAATATTTCGAATTAAGTTATTTTTTACCTTAGGGCATGTAAATTAATTCAAATTATGCTCACTAGAGATTTAATGTCCAAGATCCCATTTGAAAACATGTGAGAATAATTAACTGGGATATCAAATATTTATTTGTATTTAAATGGATATGTTTAATCATTGACAGTATTTATAATATTTGTCTTAAAATGTGAATATTTGCCTTCAATTTTGGTTAAGTCAGACTACTTTCTATTTCATGAACTTGTCTAGTATTTACTCAGCTACATGCATGTTCATCTTATTCTTCTTCTCATTTAGAGTGTATTTGCCCCATCCTACAAAATTTTTTGGCCTCCAGTGCAGTCTCCACTGCAATATGTCAACATTTCAGTTGTGTGTATCTAAACTGCCCTCCCATTTGAAGGGAATCTCTCTTGATATGAAATTGGTGGAGAGAAATGCCCCACTTCCATCATGATTCCAAAGAGAGTCGATGGTTTTATCCCGTACCCAGAAGCAGCTGGCCTTGGAAAAATAAAAGAAAGGATGATTGACAAGATAGTTATGGTTCCTGCCAGCTTAGAGACAATGCCATGAGAGATTGTTATGCAGAGCTGTTGGATGTAATAGATGCTCTGAACCAACAAACAATATATAGAGTAGTTACTTTCATGTCAGAATACATGCATTCAGAAAAAAAAAAAATGATCTACTGACAAAATGTCTGCTTTCCATTCCTGCAACTCTGATTTCTGAGGTGTTGGGTTTTTAATGTCCAAGGAAGAATTTGCTTCCCATAGTGGGCACAATTCTTCCTCAGAATTTAAATAAAACAGGTGGATTTGCTCAGAAAATAGACTCTGAGATGAAGATTTGCACACAGATTTTTCAGGGAGTGCTCTAGAGATCTACACCAGTGAAAGGGAAGAGATATGGACGCAGGACTTGGTGAAGGGTGAATTCAAGTTGTGCTGTGATCTCAAGAAAATTCAGTGGACCCTATGGGTAGCTAAGATGGATGGTCCTTTAGAATTATTCTAAATTGGGTAAGAAGACCAGGTCTTTACATCCCTGGGTCTTACCAGTCAATGGATGCAAGTCACCTCAAAAGAGAATGTGGACTTTAGTGAGATGGCTCTTTCCAACTGAGGCAGTCCCCAAAGGGGGATGACAGCTGAGGCTCTTTGCCAGCAGGATATCTTAGCAGTTGGAGTATTAGGCCCTACATAACAGAAGGAAGATTGGGTGACTGTGCATCAGAGTCCACCATAGACAGTCTGCTTCTGAATAGTTCATGCTATTGGTAAAAGAGTGAAAGCTAAAGTTAGGTGTTGGATAGAATATGAATTAACCCTATTAATATGGCCAAGTGTTGCTATTTTACCAAGAGGGAATAAGGGTATATTGATGGGATTTAGGAGACTACTGAGGCCCTTCCTTCTATTACCCTATCCAGAGGGAAATCTTAATGGAAGTTGACCAGTTACACAAAACTGGCAGGACTAACAGATCAAGATCCCTCCAGAATAAACTTCAGGTCACCAAACTATCTAAAGGGCTCTAAGAAGTACAGGCGCTAGCTGGAAACAAAAGCAGAATAAATCATGTGGGAGCTATAAACACAAGTTACACTCATAACCCCTTCCTGTAAGCAGACTACACAGGTTAGTTATAGGGGTAAAGCTCTTCTTTTCTCTCCTTTTTTCCTACTATTGTGAGTCAGCAGTGGTAATATTAGAGCCCTACACTGCCTAACAGGATAATCACTAGCTACACGTGACTATTAAAATTAGAATTAAATTAAATTAAAAATTTAATATTAAATTAAATTAAAAATTAAATTTCTACACTGTAGTAACATTTGCTCAATAGCCACATATATCTAGTGACTACTATATTGAGTGGTACAGATACAGAATATTTCCATCATCACAGAAAGTCCTAGAAACCAGTGGCTCTTATAATCAACTAAAGGGTTTATTAAAATTCAGATTGCTAAGCACTGTGGTCAAAGATGCTAAATCAGTAGACGTAGGTAATGATCCAGGAATTTGCAGTTCTAACAAGTTCCCAGATTATGATAATGCGATTGGTCCGTGGTAGATAGTGATATAGGATCTTCATTGTACACCACTGTAGTGGGATTGTGACAAACTTGAAGATAGAAGATTTTAATTTATATGGAGGGGAGAGGAGAGATTCTGGTCTTGGGGTAGGGTAAGTACAATTTTAGACAATACAAATATTAGTTATATTAGGCACGAGTTTTTTATTTTGGAATAGTAGCATAAGGATAAAGGTATATATACATAGATGTTGGGCAAGCAGCCAAAAACGGTGAAGTATATTGCATATTTATCATTTTCCTGCTCAGAATCCAATCCTCTTTCTCATTTCAGAGGAATCCCTTTGTGTGAGTCGCAGTAAAATGCAGAGCTTTATCTCTCATTATGGAAGCCAGATGTAACCCTGCCCCCTGATCCAGGAATGGAAATGATATGTTGCCTCAGCAGATTAGATGCACTTGCCTGGGACTTTGAACTCATAGAAGTGATTCAAGAGCATAAGACAGTAACAATTTGTTTTTTTTGGTGCAGTCTATGAATGGCTGTGCCAGGAGTTGCCTCCCTCATGGAGACAATGTCCACAGCAGTGACTGTGGCATAAAGAAATGGTGACATGGTGGCATGGTGGCCAAATTTTTGCTACTGCATAATCTTAAGCAGCATCTTGTTTCCTGCCTGTTTGCCAAGACTGTTCTTCCATTTCTCTACCACTCTTGAGATCCCCTCTACACACACTCAACAACTCCTCATTCTTATGAAGTTAGCCTGAGTTAGATTCTGAAGTTCGCAACCAAAACACTTGACTGGTTTGCTCTTCCTTGTCTAAGAAGACTTCTTCAACATGGAGCTAGTCAGTCATTCTCTTGGTTCTCACAGAGATTAATTCCAGCTGGATGTATGTTACAGAGCTATTTCTGAATGAGTGTATAGAACGTTATTAAAAGCTTTATACTTTTGTTGTATCCTGTTCCTCCTCTTAGACTTTAATTACCTTGCAGATCAGAACTACCATTTCCATCTTTGCATTCCCTACAATCAACTAGCAAAACATTTGAATATAAACTATTTCCAAAGAAAGAAGGGCATCTTAACTTTGCAGTTAGCTTAAATGTCATCCCATTTAAAAGCCCTTTCCTCATCATCTGTAGCCAGGCCAGCCCCAGTCAACTGTTTTTAATACCCTGATTTATTTTCCTTATCACACTTATTTGCTCGATGAGAGTAGCAATCTTTACTGTAGATCAGCTTGGACACACACATTAAACATCTCACTTTTCACAAAATTCTGTCCACACAAACTAATTTGAGTTTGACTAAAATTACCAGTGAGAGTCACAGGAAAATTCTCTTCCTTCAAACCACAGCGATCTACAATGTCACTGACATTTGCCTCTTTTTTCTCCTTTTCCCCTCTCCCCTTTCTAAGAAGTAAGACAAAGTTCCCTTTTTGTTTAATGCCCAACACTTAAAAGATCATCATCTGAAGGTTGAACAGACTCTAGAATACAATTCTTTACCTTTATTTATCCATCAAAGTGTAATCTCCCCAAATAGCTCTTTCTAGAAGGAATCAAATATAGTTTTCCCTAGCTTGTTACATTAATGTCTACAATCTTCTTCATCTAGATTGCTTTTGTTACAAATCCAAGATTAGTGGGATCAGAGTATGTGTATGTAGACATGTGCTTCTGGGTGAACTTTGAGGCAAAGACATTTCCAACTGCTTAGCCGCTTTCCCTGTAGATATTGCACTGAATACATGATTCCTACCCTGGCTGCAGCACCAATCAGTAAACAAATCACCAAGACTCCTGAACTTGCATTCTCTTGCTTATGAAAGTAATGAAGTCTATCAATTATTCGTGCATATAAATAGGCAAATACAGAGATGGAAGGTGATAGATGGCTTTTGTTTTATTTAATAAAAGGTGATTCACAGTCAAAAACTTTATTAGGTTTAGCCTTGGCAAACAAAAGCCCTGAAATGTAGGCTTAGTGACTTGTCTTCAGATATGCCTACCTTGAGTGTCAAACTGATTGTAGTCAACAAATCCGACAGAGATGATAACAGGAGGATTAGCGTGGAGTTTGAGAAAAACAGCACAAATCCTAAAAGACTGCATTTCAATTGGGCTGATATACTGTCATCTTCCAGAGCACATGAGTGCTGCCTTCCTTTAGGCAGAGAATTTGAGCCTGCGAGCGTGGTGTTAATGCAGCAACCAGGGAAAGGAAAAAAGTGGCAAAAGATCTGTAGTCGAGTGGAGTTTTAAAGCCCTGCCAGAGTAGACAATACCCGGTCTTGCGGGAATAGAGAGAAAAAAAGAGATTTAAAAGGGTGTCTCGCAGAGGGCTGACACCTGACATCGCCCTGCAGGGCTTGGGCTTCCAAGCTCAGCATGGTGTCCGGCAGAGACCACCATTCTCTGTCAATGACACACAAACTCTTCACTTTGGATTTTGTTTGCTTTTTGCCATTTTCAGTACATTCCACTTTCATACCCCTCCACTCTCCTTTCCTTAACGAACACAGTCCCCCTCCTCTACCATCACACCCACAGACTTACCAAAAAAAACACAAACAGACCAAACAAATCCTGTTTTATGGACTGTTGACTGAACAATGCATACACGAGCAGCGACTGGAAGGCTGAGAAAAATACAGCCAGGTTTTACAGCCATCATCTGCTACGTGGCACTTGTCCCTGCCAAGCCCTAGGATGGGATTCTTACATTTTCCCTTTGCTTTGTGGAAAGTGATTTTTTTCCTTATTAACTTTATCACAACCTTCTCCTGCCTTATTTTAACTTGTTTATTTTAAAATATTTCTATAAAGTGTATGACTGCCCTAACTATGCTAATATTCTAGTGATTGGTGACTTGCTTACACAGATTAAATGCCAGGACAGGAAGAAGCATGTATGCCTCTGACTGTGAATCCAGCATCACATCTCAGAGATGTTGGTGTTGTTCTGTGTGACAGAAAGAACAAATGCAAATCCAATCAAAATAACTACATTTTTTATGAACAGAAAAAGTTCGAGACAAAAATAGACACATTTGAGGGCTTAGGGCTTCAAGGAGGAGAGTGGAGTTACATAAAACCTAAACGAGCTTCGGAATATAATATAATATAAATATAATATAAATATAATATAATTTATCAAGAGGTTATTTGGTTATTTTTGGTTCTTTAACATTTTTCAGGATGCTGACACATCTTGCCACAAAGATGTTGCATGGCATGGCTGATGAGTGACCTTGCACAGTACCATTTGGAGGGTACAACAGAGCAGGAGCTGGGGCTCAGTCTGGCTGGAAGACAGATATAAATGTGAAGGGATGAAAAAAGACTGTAGGAACCAGCTAATGTACCTCCACTATCTACACTAGATAGATGATAGATAGATAATAGAAAGACAGAGAAACATACACCTAGAGGTTTGAAGTGAATATTTAACTTGATGGCCCTAGTTGGTGAGAAGCAATATTAATGTCTCCAATACTCCACAGCTCTCTTCAGCCACGTGCTGCTGTTTTATGAAACCCCTCCTCTGACTTCTATTTCACTCAAGATTGTCCTTAAGTGCATACAACCTGCACAGAAATGTGAGCTGTGCTGAGCAGAATCTCTATTTTCTCAAGGCACTTCCCCTCATTCTTTTTTCTTTTTTACTTTAATTAACAAATTGATCCCTCGCCCAATCTAGATGCCACCAAAACACAAGTTTCTGTATGAACAGAGTAGAGAACAGAATTTGGCCAGCAGGCTATGCCAAGGACTATGATGAGTCTGAGACTTTATTCTACTTTACAAGCTTAACAAGTTGGTTTGCTAGTTATGGATGCCGGCAGAAGCATGAGGTTTCTGGGTCCGAGACAGGAGATGTTATTGCTCACAGCACAGCAAGCAGTGGGAGAATTGGCATATCTGCATCAGTTCTCTTTGCCCTCAAGTGCCACGGGGGCAATATGTATGGGCCCAGATGGCAGCTGTATACTCAGTGGGTTGCATTACAGAAGAGGAACCCTGAGCTTAAAGGACCCAAATCTTTTATAAGAAGAAGTTATCAGAGGGTTACCTTGTCTTTATTGTACTGGACACTTGCATGCTTGCCCTTCACCTGGAAGAGACTTTTCTCTATCTTCTAAGGCTACTTGCTATACAGAATCCTCAAAAAGATAGGTTAAACTATAACTCGGTGCCTCTTTGTGCAAGAAACGCCCGAGATTCCATGGGTAATCACCTCCCAACAGATTCCCTGGTTCTGTTGTTCACTACCTTCATCATGCCCCCATGCCTGTCCTTTCTGACACATTAGGCTGTCACTGTGCTCTCTTCCCACCCTCTCCCCACCACTAATCATTCTGCACTGTACCTCCTGGCCTAGTGATATGCTTCTCCAACTTGACTATAAAATTCTCCTGAGATGAGACTGTTATTCATTTTGATATCACCAATCCAGCACAGTGTTTGACCCTCAGGGGAACCCAATAAACGTTAAATAATGAGGAACAACCTTTAGAAAGTACCTAAAGGGCAGGGGCTGCATCTTACATAGCTTTGTATGACAGACTATAGCTCCTAAAGAGTTTCTTTCGTACAACAGTCATTATTATGGCAATAAGATTAAATAATTAGTGCTTAATTTCCCAAGCAGGCTAACAAAGTCCAACATTCTAGCCCAGGAGTCTCAAACTGAACTGCAAACTAGACTTCTTAAATCCTAGTTGTGTTTTGCAGCAACATCACTTTGAAAAGCAAAGTATTTTATTTTATTTTATTTTTTTTTTTTTTTAAATTTTTATTTATTTACGATAGTCACACAGAGAGAGAGAGAGAGTCAGAGACACAGGCAGAGGGAGAAGCAGGCTCCATGCACCGGGAGCCCGACATGGGATTCGATCCCGGGTCTCCAGGATCGCGCCCTGAGCCAAAGGCAGGCGCTAAATCGCTGCGCCACCCAGGGATCCCGAAAAGCAAAGTATTTTAAATATTGTTGTTTTTCTCATTTTTAAGTCAAGCATATTTCCCATACTTTTATAGTTTTTACCACAGCCTATTTTTCATAGTATCTCAGGTTTTTTTTCTTTTATCACAAACATTCTTTATATAAAACTCATAGGGGTAGTCTTCACTTTAGCAACAAAATATGTTCACACATTTTCTTCTTGAAACACACACTTTTATTTTCCCACTTGGAATAGAAAAATGACTGTATGAATTGTTCTACCTGCCTTTTAATTCCTTTCTAACAAAATCAGCAGCGTGGGACAGTTGCAGGCAATGCTTTTTGGCCTCAGCCATTGGAATTTGGTAGGGAGGGTCAGGAACAGAAAGCCCACCCCCCCACCCCCACCCTCACCTCACCCCTCCTCTGGGATGCTTGCTCCTCACTCCAGACCAGTTCTGTCTGGTCTCCTGACATAGCATGAAGTGTCTGAAATCTGGATGTTTATGTGAAAGCTCCTAATTTCATTTGTTGACCATTTATTCAAGGAAAAATTAATGCAAGGCACAAACTTCTCAGACCAGTCCCGGGACCCTCCTCTGGCTGCCTCTGAAATTGCCTGGAATGGAGAAGAGAAAGGTACTTATAATGGGGGGGTTAAAGGCCAAACTAGGAACAGTAAAAAGACAGTTGGCACACCTACATTGTGTGCAATTGGCAGAGATAAGCATCTTATGGTGCCTACAACACATGGGGAATATTCAACAAGTAAACCTGGATTCTTCTCTGAAGAAGCTTCCAGTCCAGGGGTAACATGTGAAAGCCAGGGGCACTCTTGGTGTTTTATTTACTGAGTACTTCAAGTTCCTACATTGAGTCTTATGTCTTTTGTGGACCCACCTTCTGCATAAGGCTTTCTAGGTCTCAGGGAAAGTTTTATGAAAAGGATTTGTCCTGATTTCTGTTTCCTCTTAAGAATAGGCAAACTGGCAGTCACGCAGGTACATACCCAGCCACACCCCCACATGTGTGCATCCACTGGGGTCCACAACACCCCTAGGGAGAGAAAATATGGGTACTTTGAGGGTCAATGCGCTGGAAGAACGAATAATCAAAGATCAGAGGAAAGCTGTCCCTGCTTCAGGGCAAGTGAAGTTTTGCAGAGAAGCACTACAAGAGGGATATTCGGTGACGCTTCTCAGAATACTGCTTCTGCTTCGTGCACCAAGGCCAGGTGAAGATCCTCAACATGTATGTGTGTGGCTTGTGGTAAAGAAAGGAGCCTGAGAAATCAAACCAATCGGGTGCAAGTTCTGGTGCTTTGGGTCCAGTGACTTCATCTCCCTAAGCTTTAGTTTCCTCCTCTATAAAATAGAAATAATAATATCAGTAAGTGCTGCATGAAATTTTGTGTACAAGATACAACTAGAATAGAATAGAATAGAATAGAATAGAATAGAATAGAATAGAATAGAATAGATAGAATAGAATAATTAGAATAGAATCCAAGGCAGAGAAGAAATGGGGACATGTGGACAAGTCCCAGTGGTTTGTAGTCTGAAGAAACAGAGCAGAGGCAGGGCCACGCAGTAGCTGAAGCGAAGCTGCCCAGCATGGCATCTGATATGAAGCCCAGGTAGAAGCAAGGGTCTCATCCAGAGGAGGATGTAGATGAGAGTAAGCACATAGAGGACTTGATGGCATGATGGCCCACTGACTGAGCTTAGCCGTTCCCTAGACTCTACTGGCCAAAAACAAAAAAGGAATACATTTTTATTTTCACTGGCCCATACCCTTGGTATGAAACTCATTGAAATTCCCTCCCCCCAAAAAATACAGGAGACTGGTAACCTAAAATTACCACAAGGAGTTGATACAACATGGATTGTGAGAGGGATCCTTAATTTCTTTGACACAAGAAAGAAAACACAGTCTCAGACTACTACTATTGCTTCTCAGGTTTGAGTTTATTTCGAGAGGCTTTAGGAAACAAACTCTTGGATAAAAATAAAGGGAGCCTTAGGCTCTTACTCTGGCTTTGCAAGTAAATCTCTGGGTTATGACAATTGATCACTCTGTGCTTCGTGTTTACCATGTGGAAAATGGGAATTAATAAAAACTGCATCCTCTTTCTCCATGAGAGTGTTGTGTAGGTGAAGGTGGTTCATGAAGCATTTAGCATCTAGAATAAAATGTGTAATAAGAACTCTAGGTTCCATAATTTATTAATAACATATGATTGACTTTATAGAGGATGAGCCCTCTTATTTTGGATACAAGAGAGATTGTTGTCTCTGTTGTTCTTAAGAAGAAAACCATAATACATTATCTTTTGACAATGTTTGAGAAAATTGGCAAAGAGAATTAAAGAGTGAATATGAACTTAAATTTTTATTACTGAGGATATTGGCTAGTCCAGAAATAAAAATCTCATTACATTAATGTTAATAGTGGGAAATGAACCATTTCACTTACATTTTTAAAGGCTAGTAATATACTGTTTTCTTAAGATTCTCAAAACCATGTTTCATTGAATACCTATGGGAAGAGTAGCATCAAGGTTACCCATGATTGATGCTAAATAATTCACTATGAATATATATATTGCCTTCAGGAAAAGAGCATGAAATTTGGAATATATAAATATTAAACAAAAGTAAATCCTTCAGAACCTTTCTATCACTGAGGAGCAAAGCAGGCTCAGAATCATCTCTAGGATAGTAATTAAAGGGAAGAAAGACTTAATATCTACAAATTCTGAATTTATTTTTAATGTACTTACAGAATTTCTGTTTTTAAAATACCAAGTGTTTTAATCACTTTAAAAATCACTTCACACCATACCATTACTCCGACAAATTAAGTTATTTCAGACATAGAATTTATGGTAGGTGATCTGGACTGAATATTTTCAATTGAAAGTATTCTGAAATCCTTTCCCACTAAAATATAACTATATACTCTACATAATAAACTGATTATTAAATTTTGGACTCTCAGGAAATAAAAATTAAATTTCTGAAGATTTCCTCTCTTTCCCTGAAAAAAAAATAATAATAGCAAGCTAAATCCAGAGATTGAAACAATGAACACACAAGAGATTGGAAAAAAATGAATTGTCCTGAGTCAAGTGTTTAGAGCATCACTGTGATTCAGAAACTCTGATGTATTCTGTAGGATGAACCAAAAACAATGCCAAGAAACATTTTATTAAAACTGTAGAACTCTAGGTGTACCTGGGTGCTCAGTCCTTTAAGTATCTCCCTTTGCCTCAAGTCATGATCACAGGGTCCTGGGGTGCAGCCCCCTGTCAGGTTCTCTGCTCAGTAGGGAGTTTGTTTGTCCCTCTCCCTCTGCCCCTCCTCCCCTGCTTGTGCTCTCTCTGTCTCAAATAAATAAATAAAATCCTTTTTTAAAAAACTGTGGAACACTAAAGATAAGAGAACTTAACAGGGAAAGTGAAAATTGAAATACAGAGAATCCTGCAAAGGATATGACAACACATTTCTGGACAGGAATACAGGAAGTTGAAAGATAATGGAATCATGTTTTAATTTTCTTTGATCATCTCAGGACCACCTGCAGGCCCAAATCATTGATGATGTCATGCTACAAGAACCTTACTAGATGCTCTAGGAGGCCATAGGCAGCTGTTTTGAACAGACAAACCAGATCATCAGGGATACTTTCTGGGTCCTCCCAAAAAGATCTGCTGTGCGAAATCAGCTGAGATTATACTTTCTGTACGTGGGTACCTCAGAAAATTGGTGGTGAATTCTTTGGGGTTTACTCCTGAGAACCATGTCCACTTTGGTGCTATAGGCAGCTGGAATCACTGATAGAGGCTCCCCTATTACCCTAGTGCTTCCAGATTTCCTTAAAGTAGCCTCCTGAGATTTTCTTTCCCAGTGTTTGCAGTTGTGTAAGCCTCTAATACTCTCTTTTTCTCATTGACATGCTTAAAATGGGCATTTTTCCCCCAGAACCATGATTAAAACAATCACCTATTTTTAAAAAACATTTAAAGATTGTATCAAAAAGGAAATACAATTCTGTTTGTAAGAGCTATGTAAGATAGATTCAATAGAATAGCAAATAAAAAAATAAAAGAATATTTAAGAAAAGATGGAATTTCAGCCAAAAATAGTTAAATTACACACACACACACACACAAAAGACAGATAATGATTTTAACACTACAATTCAAAATAAATACCTAATACTTTTGCATATTTATGTACCAAGTAACATAGCAGCAAGATTTGTGAATAAAAATATCAGGTGACATAGGAAGAAATAGTATGAACAGACCAATTGCAGCAGTTATTTATTTCTCTTGGTTGATGATGAAGAAGTGGAAAAATAATAAGACTAAAAAGTCCTGCAACATATTTAATAAGTCGTTCAGATTGATAAATATGAATTCCAAACTCAGAAAATCAAGAATATATGCACTATCTCTTTAAGGGACCATGAAACACTAAAAAAAAAAAAAAAAAAAAAAAATCAATAGCAAAACTGGTAAAACAACTATTGGCAGAAAAAGAATCTAGCACAAACAATTTTACAGAAGAATTTTAATAAATACAGAAAGAGATGATATTTGCAATGCTTGCAATATCCTTTCTAAACACATACTCAAGGGGAAAAATTCAAACGCTTTTGTTAAATGTGACTATAATATTGAATTAAAAACCCAAAAAGTTTTCTATTAAAAAGAAAAATTTATCAGTATAAAATCTGTAAATATTAGCAAACATCTGGTAGGATATTAAGAGAATGCACATCTTAAGCTTATGTTATGCAAGGATGATTTAACATTAGTAAATCTGTTAATATAAACTCACCATGTTAATAGCTCTAAAAAATCCTATGATTATTTCCACAGATACTAAAATTTTATTTGACAAATGTCTTCAATTTTTTCTTCAATTTGTTATACAGGTATTCAATTAAAGAATAGATGGATATTTTTCTCCACATAATAAAATATATTTATCTGATATCCCCAATCTTCATCATGCTTAATTCTAAATATGACGTTCACTTAAGTCAGAAATAAAATAAGCCTGCCCAGTTTTATTACTGTTATTTGGCATTTTATGGGTAGCACTAACCAATGCAATCAGACAGAAAAAAAAATGAATGTATAAAAATTGGAAAGAAGGAGCTAAAATTATCACATGAATATCTTAACTATAAAATTCAAGAAAACTAATTAGAAAAATCCCTGCAAATAATAAAATTTAATGAGATCTCAAGGCACAAAATAATGTATAAAAATGTATAGCAATATGTATAAACAATACCAATTTGAAAAAAGCAATGGGAAAAAGACCCCATATGTAATAGCAGTAAAAAAGAAAAAAAGTTCCAGGAATAAACTTTGCAAAAGGTGCACAATTCCCACATGAGTAAGATTTAAGAACATTCTTGAGGAACACCAATGATGTCTTGAACAAAAGGAAACACTGAGTTTCTCAGTCAGCAAAACTCAGCATCATAAGTATGTTAATTCTTCCCAGATTATGAAGGCTATAATCTCCCAATATATCAACAAACCATGGGAGATAGGTTTCAGGTACACATAAGTTGACCCTACATTTATATGGGGAAAAAAATCCATATACACATAGCCAGAAAAACTATAAAATCATTGAAGGGAATAATCGAACTACCACATATTAGTACATATTATAATGATTATAATGCCTCAGTAATTAACAAAGTAGTCTTGCTTCATGAAACATAGATAGAGTCACAGTATAGAAGACAGAGTCCCGAAACAGATCAAAACATATATGGGAATACAGTATGTGATAAAGGTGGCATTTTCAAACCATGTGGAAATTATGGACCAGTTAATAAATGAATAAATGAAATAAACGTATAGGCTTCTAAAAGATAACGTAATACAGTTGGACCCACACCTCACACTACTTACCAGAAAAAATTTCAAATAGATCAAAGATTTATATATAAAAAAAATAAAATCATAAAATTACTACAACAAGAGAGATTCCTTTCTAAAGTGTTAGGAATCAAAAATCTATAAATTATAAAAGGCAAACTTGACATATTTAACCACATAAAATAAATAATTTGTACATAGTAAAAAATGGGAAAGAACTTGAAAACAAAGTCAAAATAAATGACAGATTGGAAATCCATTTGCAACTCATGATGAAGGACTAATCTAATGCTTACAGTGCTTGTTATAGGCAGAAAAAGGCCAACACTGGAACAGAAAAATAAGCAAAAGTTATGAACAGACATTTCACAGATGCCCCTAAAACTCATTAAAATAGCCTTAATGTTAATCATAAGAGAAATGTAATTTCAAACTCTACTTTCACCAAGCACATTGATAAATATCTAACAGTGTGATAATGTTCTCCCTTTGAGTCTATGAATTCTCGTGCGTGGTTCTTGGAAGTTCAAATTTGTGCAGTCTTCTTTAGAGGGCAATTTGGCATCATGTTTCAAAATTACAAATGCATAGACACTTTGAGCCAGGAACTGCACTTCTGGAAATCTATCCTCCAGATGTATTGTCACATGTGAAATGTGAAATGATACCCAAAGTTAGTACTTGTAAGAAAAATGCTGGTGATAACCCAAATGTATATCAGTAGAACTGTTTCAAAAGGGACATGATGGGACACCTGGGTGGCTCAGCAGTTGGGCCTCTGCCTTTGGCTCGGGGCGTGGTCCTGGGGTCCAGGATCAAGTCCCACACAGGGCTCCTACAGAGAGCCTGCTTCTTCCTCTGCCTGTCTCTCTCTCTCTCTCTCTCATAAATAAATAAAATCTTAAAATAAAAAGGAGGACATGATGCAGAGAGTGGGTAACAATAAGTAGATGCCCTATAGACCACTATAGAAAGCTCTCTAAGATGTCGTGTTAAAAGAAAAAAGCAAGATGAGAACTTTGCTTATGTTTTGAAGATTTTGAAAAAGAGAGGAAAAAATCGAGAACCTGTATTTAAAATTCTACCTCTAATACATAACAATAAGCAATAACAATAAAAGTTATGTACCTGGTGGTACAATGCCTTTTACAAGAAACATATCTGGGAATTCAAAGAAATAAATATATTGACATATAGCTATCAGGTGAATACTAACCAAAGAAAGCTTGCATAGCAGACAAATAGATTTTAAGACAGAAAAAAATATATTATAAGGATGCCATTAGGGATGAAGAGAATCACCGCATAAAGAGAAAAGGTTCAACTGATCAGAATATCAATGTTCTGAATCTATATACACATGAATTATCCTCACAATATAGAAAGAGATTTGAAAAAGTTTACCAACATAGTGGGAGATTTCAAAACAATCCTCTATTCCTCATAGGTAAAATTAGTAAAGATATAAGCAATTTGGACAGCCTGATTTAATGTAGGTCAGCATCCAATTGCTACTGCCTTCCTAAGCAAAATGGAAAAATGAAGGAAAGTTCTACTAATTCCACTAAATAGGTCTCAGTAGCATCAAAGAAATTTCTTATAAAGTATTCACAGTCTACAACACAATTAAGTTAGAAGTCAAAAACAGAAATAAAATCTCCATGTATATGCAAATTTAAAACAATTCCAAATAAGTCATAAGACTGAAAATCTTCAAAAGGGAAATGTTTAGCTTTGAATGGGCTTGTCTATTAATTTTGAATGCAAGGCAAAATTAATTCAAGTAAATAAGAACAACAGAATTTCTTCTTTGTACTATGAAAAATATAAGTTCTGTTATGATCTTAAATATTATAACAAAGATTGAACAATGATCCATGTAGCTTAGGGAATCTGGAGCATCTAAATAATTCGATTTTAGTTACATGTATGGTTTATTTTAGAAAGTAAACAACTAGTGAAAGTCAAGGTTGTAGAATCTCAATACTACACAGGAATTTTAAAGAACAAATTTAAGTCCATATTATCAGATAAGGAAAATTAAAATTGAGAGAAATGTCTCATAAAATCTCTCACAGCTAGTTGATGTCAAAGCTAGGATCCTAAGCAAAGTGACAGCAGAATGTTATGGATGCAGACAGACAGGAGTTCATGTATTGTCTCTACAACTTACCTAAGTTTAGCCTCAGTTTTCATATCAGAAAAAAAGAGAAAGTTAATTGGTTAATCATACTTTCTTCCAAGTTTGTAGAATTTGTAAACATACATGAAGTTTATTACATGTAAGTAAAGAATGTTTACCAGATAATAGTCTTTCTATTGAACATTAGGTCTGAGAAACTTGCTTTTATAATTTAAACATGAGACTGTGCTCATCTAGTTCTTAAGGACGTTCATGTATAAGTTATATTTCTTACATAACAGCTACTTTGCAGATATGCTAGAAATTGTAATGCCCGTTTGTGGATGTGAATGGAACATATTCTAACATATTCTAGGGCAATGACTTAGAGTTTCAGTCATAAGGATCTCTGATTACCACTTGACATTAAGCAACTTTCCTTTTTCTCTATTGTCTCCATTTCTAAAATGAGTATTATGATCACTCTGGCCTCGAATACTTCAATTTGGCTTAAATGCCTATTTCGCATGACTCAGTATTTTTTTGTGTAAGCTCACTCATGAGCATTAAGCATGCATGGCAGGTGATGCTTTCAAGGGAGTTTAGCTAGAGCAGCAACCTAGTTTCTAGTTTTTCAAAACCTAAGGGATTCAGTTCAGGGAGATCTTCTAGAGAAGAGAGAACCCTACAGGTCTCCTGAGGTGATGGAAAAAAAATTTCTGTCTCATTCAGAGAAATAGAAACCACGAGTTGGCAAGCAAGATCTCACAGAACTCTTAGATCGACCCCCATAAAAATATATCTGCCATTGACATAGCATCAAGGACTTTTAGACCACCCATGGAAATCCTGGCCAACAGATTCTATATTCCACATGGAAGCACCAGGCCTGTATATTTTAAAAGCTCAGTTTAGATTCTGATAGATACCAAAGATTAGGAACTAAGCCTTAAGCTTCCCTCCTTCTAATTCACAGCTCTGATGCTGTCATTCCCTTTGCTCAAAAACCTTCCATGGCTCCCTACTACCCCAGGAATGAGGTACTAACTGCTTAGGGTGTCATTTGCTTCCCACTACATCATCCAAAAATCGGTGTTCCCATGTCTCACATTGCATCGTCTGTGGTGTAAACCCAAGGCTATAAACTGAACATACTCTAATCCTTTCAAGTGCCTGTCTGTAAAGCAGCCATATGAGATCACCTCAAGAGCTTGTTAAAATGGCAGATTCCTGCTGTCACTGCCACCCTTCCTCAATCCAGTAGGTATGGAATCTGCCATTTTAACAAGCAACCGAGGTGAGCCTGAGGAAAGTATTACTCTTCGTGCTGATTTTGGAACTGCCACTTCCTCTCCAGGTGTGCCCTGGCCCACCTGCCAGACCCTTGGGGCTCAGCTCAGATTTACCACTTTTCATCAGTTCTAGATTCCCCCTCTAAATAAAATTATTTTACACAGGACCCCCATATTTAGCATCTTTTGTCTTTTATTTGGTGTCTTTTGTACTCTCCTTGCTAATAGGCTCCTAAGGACAGAATCTGCATCTTTCTCATTTTTATACTCTCCATAATGTTTAATACAGTGACTTCTCTGAGCTAAGTTGTTCAACCATTATCTTTGGAATCGAATTGGATGCCAAAAATGGAATGGATCCTGGGCCTGGTAGGGAGAGTAACAGGGCTACAATGAATGATGGGGAACAGGCACAAAAGGAGTCAATTCTCAGAGAGTAGAGAGGGAATTTGCTCTCAAAACTTTAGATCTGTGGTCCTGGAAACCAGGAAACACACACACATATAATACAGAAAATACCTTCACTACATAATTAGTAGTGAAAGGAGTGAAATATACCAAACCTCAATAGCGGTTATCTCTAGGGCTCTGGGGGCTTTTATCTTTCTAGCTATGATTTTTTGTTTTCTTCAATAGATATTTTATTTTTACAATTACATAAAAAGTGGTTTTTTAGAATTAATCATCTGATATATTTCCATTTTTTTCTGAGAGTTACTGTTTGACTTGGGGAAGGATTACCTGAAGTGACATCAGGTCATTTTAGCATCAAATTGGCAAACATTCATGAAATAACATCAATTGCCAGGAACTTTGCTAGAGCCTAAGAATACGGAGGTGGATGACACATGGTCCTCATTCTTACCCAACTAACAAGCTGGTCGGAGAGCAGACACATGGGCAGAGAGGTTCAATATTATGTGATAAATGCAGTGACAGAACGCACAGGGTCCTGGGAACCACATACCTATGCCACCCAGCCCAAACCCACTGGGGAGGATGCTTCTTGGATGCAGAAAGACCTGAGTGGTTCAGAGGACAGAGTTAGTCAGCCCTGGGTGTGAAAGGTAGGAATTCCTGGCGAGGGAAAGAATATAAGAGATGAAGACAGGAAACAGCATTCAACTCTGGGAATGCTTCTATTTAATGAGGTTTTAAGGAAGAAGTAGGAAGTGATGCAGAAACAAGCAGGTGTCAGCCACAGACACCCTTGTCAGTCACAGGAAGGAGCTTGAAAACCAATTTTCTCTACTTCTGTTTCAAAATCTCATTTGTTGCTCGCAGCAGTTTGGTATTTAAAACAACACAGAAGATTTACACCACAAAGTCCCTGGATAAAGCCGGTGGATAACTGAGAGGGTATCTTCAAGTTGTTTCGGAATCTGATTGGTAATCAGAATCACTTGTGAGTTCTTGAAAAAAACACAGACTCACTGCCCACCCCAGACAGGATGTTAAAATTCTCAGTTAATTCTAGTAACAAATTCTGTTTGGGAACTACTCTTCTAGATTTGCCTTTGTTCTCTCAACTCCTTCTGCCACTAGAGTCACCTGGAGAACTTCTCAAACCTACAGGTAGCCGGGCAGGCCCATCCCTAAGGGTTTTGGTTCAGTGCTCTCAGGCAAGGCACAGCCGTATGCATTTAACAGAAAGCCCCCGGCAACACTGCTGTATGGTCTGGGCTAAGGACTACTGCTAACTTCAAACTCTGTTGTTGCACCAAGTAAGATAAACCAGAAGAAAAGGGAGAAGAGAAGAGCCTGGAAGGCAGGCGGTGGACAAAGTGCCATACTGATTAGAGCTCCAGCTTTGGGATCAGACACACAGAGTTTGAATTCTGACAGTTATAAAGATTTCATCAAGCTACTTAAACCCTCTGAGCCAGTTTCCTCATCTGTAAATAAGGTTCACAATACGGTTGGAATGTTAACTGCAAGTAAAATTCTTAGCATCACGCATGTTAAATATTAACTATTAATATTAAGACAGTATTTTAAGTAGGAGGAAGTGGTAAGTGCTGCCAAAAGGTGAAATGATGTTAGGCCTAAAGGTTTCCAAAGAAGTTAGCAATGGGCAAGTCAGGGTAATCGCAGTGAGAGCAGTTTAGGTACAATGGTAGGGAGGAAATCCAGAATTTATCCTGAACTCTGCTTCTATCTTCATTTATAAAACCATCTCCTGAAAACCGTAAACTATGATGCTATAATTTTACTGTCTGGTAGAAAGCCCTTCAGAGAACTTTAATATTAGGTTCTCATTTTTATTAAGAACTAATAAATGAAATGATTATATGAGAACATTAAACATTAGTGTGCCCTCCACTTTCAAAAAGAACCATTATTTGCACATGGTTACATGTATAAGACCCATACGTTGTGTGTAAAGCTGCCATCAAAAGCATCATTCTTAAGCTATAAAATGATATTTTACTTCTTTTAATCTTTAAAGCACAGAGCCAGGCCTCTTCTGCGGGTAGAAGAGTGAACCGAGCTCTGAGAAGCTGTACAGGCCAATGCTGGCCTCTGTCTCTATCTTCAGCGCTCAGTCCAGACCATCCAGCCCGCTCCCAGCTTTGTCTCTTCCCTGTAGGACATTCTTCACCTATGTTCCACTCTTCCTCTCTGTTCCTTTCCTCAAGAAGAATTGGCATTTGCATTTTCCTCTGGCTTCCATTTCCCGTTTTTCTGAGAGTCCCTACACCCAGACTGCAGTAAGTGATCGAGCTAAGATATGTACCTAAAAGGTGTCATTTCCCAAGACACAAAATTGACAATGGCCCAGGTGACCAACAGAGAATAATTAAAAACAATGTAAAACAAAACACAAAAGCTGAAACCCTACTTTTGATACCCTAAAAAGACATTTTAAATGGCAAGTATTTGGGGGCACCCAGGTATTTCAGACGGTTAAGTGTCCAACTCTTGATCTCTACTCAGATCTTAATCTCAGAGTTGTGAATTTGAACCCCATGTTGGGCTCCATGCTGGGAGCAGAGCCAAAGGGAAGGGAGTGTTTTGATACCTACAAAATAGATACATGGGGCAGGATTACATGGGAAGGAGCTCAATTTAACATATAGGCACTGATGATTAATATGTGGAAGGGAATTTACATACATGACAAAACAGGAAGGCCATTTAGAAAGACATAAAAAGTTAGAGTTTAATATTTGTCAGACTTACTAACTCTGCAAAAGTGGCTTATGTGAAAAGAAGTCAAACTGGAACCTACTTGACCGGTTTATGTTAAATCAGCCTTCCTAAAACTCTTACTAATGAAAGCAATTTGTCCATCAAATCTTTCATGGAAAGATCAATTACTTAGGATATGCAGTGAATAAGCGTTGGTTTCATCTCTTAAATCAGTTTCACACTTCTAAAGAGGTGGCATTTTTTACTTCTGCTCTTCGTTAATCAGAGCCATAAAAATCAAAGCTCAGCAGGTCAAAAGTAAATTTGTATTTGGGAATTTAAAGAGAGGTACTCTATCTAATGAAACACAGAGTTGGATGCCTTATAAAATAAAAAATCTGACTTGGAAAATAAATTTTAAGGGAAATAAACTACTCTGCATTTCTGATGTATTGCATGCTTGTACTAAATAAAAGGGCAAATAAATGAATGGATCCTAATTATCATTTTTCATTTAACTGGGAAAAAAACTCACATTGTCTTGCCTTAAAAATTCAACCACATAGTCGGTTGGACACTCTCTTGAACACAAATGGCATTTGCTATGTATTTGTATGTCTTCAAAGCCTAAGGATCAACTCTAATACTTCCATCTCCTTCGGCATGGCCAAGGACATGACTGCCCCTGCCTTGTAGAAGGGGCCTGACTCCAAATGAGCTCCTCAGGGGTCTCACCCCTGCGTACCGTATATCCATTCCAGATTCCGCTCATTCTGTCTTCTGTACTCACAGCAGACCTTTTACCCAGGGGCCAGTTTTTTGCCCTTTGTCTGAGCTCTTTGGATGAGCTCTCTTGGGCTGCTTCCTTTGTTCCTTACCCTTGCTCTGCCTCTAGATGGTGCGCTTAGTTTTCTCTTTCCTCTTTCTGGGCAATCAAAAGCTAGACCCACTACACTTCGTGCCTGTCATCAGCTTCTGGCACCAGAATGGAAGGCCCCCTGCTCAATTTGATATATACTAAGTATCTGTCAAACTCCCCAATTGGATGTGCAAAGGGACCTTACATTTTTACATTCTTACACACACACACACAGTCAAGGGATCAGTGAATATGTCCTGGCATAACAGGTTCCTTGAAATCTAGCTTCCTTCCCTGTACTTATATCCCCACCCTCCCTAGTTATACCTGACTTTTCCCTCTCTTCTCTTTTAGGATCTTCCCATAGCAATTAGCTGTTTTCTCTTTTCTCTTCAATACTTTTTCTTTACTACCTCTTTATTTTCTTATCACTGTTATTGCCATAAATAGTGCCACTTTATGACCCAAACCTTAATATTATCTCTAATTTTTCCTTCTAAGGACTTTTTATATCCACTTAATTGCCAGGACAACGTTGCCTCTATAACACTCTGGAATGGAAACTATCTCTTTCTATCCACAGCCTGGAAATCCTCGAAGGGATCTGAAATTCAATTTTCTCCCAGTGAATTAATTTTCCCCTCAAATTAAAACTTCTAGACTATTACTTCAGTTTATAGCTTCGTATTAATTATCTATACTAAAATAACTTAGGAAGCAGATTTGACTTCCCCATTATACTATTAGGTAACAACTGATGTAGAGTCTAAATCTAAAATACCAAGGTTTTTTGTTTCCTTTTCCATTTCCCCTAAATCTTGTCATTCCTTCACTAGCAACACAACTGGCGATTCAGATGAGACCACTGCTCTGGTGGATACGGCTGGCTTCCAGCCAGGGCTTGCCACAGGAGAGCAGAGGCAGTTCTCCATCCAGCTTCACTTGTAGGAGGAAGCCAGACCTTTCTTTGTTCCTATCTGCACAACTGAGATAAGGCAGTGACATTTGGCAGGCTTCAGTGAGAGGTCAGAGTATTGGAAGCAGGGTCTTGTCACCTACAGGACACTGGGAATAGCATCTACGGTCCACCAGACAAATCTGAGATGTGGAAAACACAGTAGTGTCCAGCTCTGTGGCTGCAGCAAGACGATCCCAAGATATTTCTCAAAATATGGGTTATTAGATACACAACAAAACAACTATTAGCTAGGTGGGACATACACACACATATACACCCTCCAACAAACTTTGTGAGTACTATGTAAAGCCATATAACTAACTCTCATTTACTTAAAGAAATAGAAGTTCTGTCTGCATTTATAGATCAATATCCTAAAAGACAAGAGTGCTACGTTGACCTTTTGAATGTTGGGAGCTGATTTATCTTTAAAGAATTTTTGGATTGTGCTTTTTTGGCTCTGTTGGAAAAGTCTTGGACATTTGCAAAGGAGGAGAAAGTTCATTGGCTTCATTATCATATCAATTAAAAAATACACCATCCAAGGAAAGCCTTTAAGCAGTTCCCCTCTTGTGGATGCCTTTAATAGATTAGAAGGTTACATTAAACTTTAAAAAATGTATGCCCTCCGGCCTGTCTAAGGAAAACCCTCCAAAATCTGTCAGTAGTCCCGCAGAGGAATTTGTGCCCAGTTTACTGAGGGATAAAATAAACTCCAAAGATTTTTAGCACTGGAACAGTTCAGGAAGTTGAACTAATCTCTCCCAGTGTTGCTAGAAGTTTCCAAACATTACTTAAGAAAAGCTGCCTTAAAATGTGACCAACATGAACACCCTGAGGCTATTTTCTTTTGACAAGACCCAGAAACTCTTATTATAATGGAGTTTGAGAACAAACACAGGAGGTCAGACTTCTGCTGGAGGGGTTCCTTAACAGAGACCTTTTGAGCCATTTCTAAAGAGAAAAATAAAAATCAGGAAATGCCGAGGGGCAAATACTACTTGTCAAGTCTTATTGTCACCACAGGAAGGAGTCACATGTTCAGAATTTTCCTCTATAATTGAAACCTTTGTCTTTCAACTGAAGACAAGATATTTTAGGCTATGATGATTGTTAACAGTCAGGGGAACAGCCTTTTACCCTAGAGTAAGTGTCCTCCAATTTTATCAAGAATGTCTGTTACACAGTTTTATTTGGATACTGGGCACTGGGAAAATTAGTATTTAATTATATAGAAAGTACTTGTCACACTGCAGCTCACTCCCATATTTTTCTTCTCTTATTAAAAACTTCCATTATTTCATCAATGTTTTATATATCCATTGTAGAAAACAACACAGTATAGAAATAACTAGGGGGAAAAAAACAACCCAGCACCTGTGGAAATACTACTCTATTATCCTGACTAATATTTTGGTGTGTAATATTTTGCTGTATATTAGTATAAAACAGTCTAATCCTTTATGCAAATGAATGCGTGTAAATTTGCATTAAAATAAGACCATCCTATCTATCTATCTATCTATCTATCTACCTACCTATTTATCTATCTATAGCATTTTTTTTTCAATAAAATGTTAAATGAGTTAGGGACAAACAGGGTTAGGTAAGGAGAGATAGGTAGGGGGCCATGGAATCAGGCTCACAAAAATCCCAAAAAAACACTGAGGTGTAAGAAAACCAGAGATAAGGAAGCAAGCCAGAGCACCCAGCCCTAGATGTAAGCAGGGAAGGTGTCTTTTATGACTGTCACCTGTGACAAAGAGGGGTAACCAGACCCCAGAGAAGTAAGCCATTAAAGATGTTATCACTAGTCCTTATTCAATGGATTTCAATAGATATGTTAAAAGGATTTAGGTCCCCTGGTTAGCTTTCAATAAAAGACCAACCCTACAAGCCCCTAGTGGCAACCCTGAAGGAACCCTCTCACTTCTGAGAGCTTTCCCTGTATCCTCACTTAATAAACTTCTATGGCTTTATTCACTCTCCTTTGTCCTTGAGATTCATTCTTCGACTCCGTGAGACAAGAACCAAGCTCTCCTGTAACAATAACCATCGCTTCACTTCAAAGTATAATCTGACATTAAAATTCTTAATGATATGCAGGGTTCTAAGTTATGTTACATCATTGATCATTTAGCCAATTCTGTACTGTTTAATATTTTAGTTATATATCAGTTAAGATAGCCTGGCTTTATCTCTGGCAACAAATAACTCCTGAATTGCAGCAGCTTTAAACAACAAAGTTTATTTCTTGTCACTGAGACATGTCCATTGTAGGTTAGCCTGGGGCTCTGCTCCACATTAACCGCCTTTCAGAATTTAGGGTAACGCAACAGCAATCATCAGTTTTCTGCTTGTCGTGAGAGACACGAGAGCCCCGTGCTGTGTTGCATGGGTCATAATGTTCTGCTTCTCACGAATGATTGGCCGGGACTTGTCACATGGTCCCACCCAGATCCAAGAAGGCAAGGAAGTACAATCCTATCACATTTTCAAAGCTGTCAAGACTGAATTGCACTAAATTGTTGAAAAGTAAATTAAAAGTGAATAAGGAACTGGAAAAAGAATGGCAACATTTACAACAGACACATTTTAAGAGAAAACTCAAGCCCAGAAATGCTTAGTACCTGGTCCAAGAAAATCAGCTACTGAGTGGCTGAGTCAGGATTCACACAGTAATGTGAGGGGGTGGGGGGGGCATCTCACAGTGCTAGTTGGGAAAGAAAAACTGATCAGCCCTATCTACATTTCCCTTTGAAGTTCTTTTCCCCATACACTGAAATTCTCTCATTGCCCTAGGTTTTTTTTAGAAACTATTATCACTCGACAAAATTACTTAATTCATAAATCACAGCCTGAGCTTTGTTTCATGAGTATTAAATCAGCCCTCAACCTCTGAGTGCATAATTTCCAACTTTTTGATTACATTTAATTACAGCAATAAAAATACTCTTCCTTTTAGGGTTTTAAATTTAGCATGTTTTCCATCTTCTTGGAAAATTCTATTTTCAGAGGAAGAATGATAAAAAATCAATAATATTTATCAAGAAATTTCAAATTGAGCTGTATTCTGAGCATTCCAAGACAGCTGGCTTCTGTTTATTGAGTTTAAGACTTAGTTCCTGGGGCAGCTGGCTGGCTCAGTCAGAAAGTGTGAGTCTCGGTCTCAGAGTTGTGAGTTCAACCCCACATTGAGTGTGGAGATTACTTAAATAAGCAAAACTTAAAATGTTTTTAAATACTTAGTTCTCTTCTGTTCTTAGTAAATTTACTGATTTTTTTTCTTATTATATGAAATGTTTTCACTGTGACATTTTGAATTTTTTATCTTCAAATTTTCCCAAGTAGAATTTTAGGCTTTTTACTCATAATCTAGTTTTATTATCCACTTTTTAGCTCAGTATTGAAGATTTTTACTAAAGCAAAATCAATATAATTAAGTTCAAGTTTGGACTTTTCTCATCATTCAGATTTTAAATATATGTATATTATATACATAATTTCCTTTTTTGTGATTTTAAAAGATAATTTGGAAAAGCACACAAAATATCTTAAAAGAACAAAAGTAATATCTATGATGCTATTAACCAGGAAAAAAAGCGCAGTTAACATCTGGCATATATTTTTCAATACTTAAAGAAACTTTTAAATAATTGAGATCACATAATCAAAATGTTGCATCATTCCTTTTTTTAACTTCTAGACATTTTTCTATTACAAATATTTTTGTAAATAAAACCTTAATGGTGGTATCAGGGAGCAAGAATTACTTTTCCCCTCAATGGTCCTTCTAGTGGCACTAAGAATGAAAACGGAATAGATTAACAGTAAATAAAATTTAACAGTGAATGTTCAGGAAATCCACACAGACACAAAAATTGCAAAGACAGGCATAGGAGGTAATATATGTCATTCTAAACTAAGGAGAAGGGGGTAGGGATCTGGGACTTCAAAGGGAAGGAATTCAATTTATAGGAAGATGAAAAAGAGAAAATGTTTGGTAAATAAATGTCTGCCCTGCCATACTGTTTGGTTACTCAGATTAAATTTATCTCTGATAATAACCCTTATTCTGGAAAGATCCTCAAATTTACATTCTCCTATGTAGCTAAGGGAGGGGCAAAAGTTTCTGTTGAACCCCTAGGGTCTCGATCATCTTCAATTCAAAATAAGCCACATGCCAAAAATGGCCCATTTTAGGGCCCTTGGCCCCTCCAGTGGTATAATATATTCCATTATATGACCATGCAAAATGAGTTTCTCAAATATTGAGTATTTGGGGTATTTTTAGATATAAGTTGTATAACAATTTTTTATTAATGTTTTATGCACACATTTTTTGATGTCTTCCTGATTATTTTCGTATAAAAGACTTAAGTGTATAAAACAGAGTATATTATATATATTCTTAAATTGTCTGATGCTTATTTACAAATTGTTTCCTAAAAACAAACTGTGATAGATGAGAGTGCCTATTTCACTCTTCACAGACAACACTGAGCACTATTCTCAGAAGTATGCAAATGAGATTAATAAATAATGAAACAAATGGTTTTAATTCCCTAGATTAGTCAACTGTCATATGCTTTTAAGCAATTTGTGTGTCGTCTTTTACAGATTATTGCTTACAACCTTTGTGCTTTAGCAATGGAACAATAAGATCCTAGTATTTTCTTTTTAGAATTGTATGAATGCTTTACATCTGAAAAATGCTAAGCAGGTTTCATAATGGTAGCAAACAGTTCCCTGGGACAAGGGATGGCAGGGCCTGAGACAAGTCCCACTGAAGGCTTATGGGCCTTCTCTACTGCCCAATGTCTCTGGCTTAGGCAAGGATAGGAGGCCACCAGTGGCCCCCACACCTGGCTCGTGGGCCAGCACTCTGAATCTGAGAGGTGATTCTGTCCAGGCTGGCTTCCCTTTGCCACCTGACTCTGTGCTGCCTCTGACTCTGAGGTGTCATTGTCCTTCTGATGGATGTATCTGCTCCAGGGAGAGTGACCAACATGGCAGAGAACCAGATCCTGCTCCCTGGAGGCTGGAGATGAACGGGCTCCTCAGCATGGGCCTCACCAGAAAGTCCTTCTAGGGAAGGATATGGACAAGTTTGGCAGGAACTTGGAGCCATGGAAGAGCAAAGAGGAAGCTGATGGTCATCTTCTCAAAAGTGGGTGTGAGCACTGGCCAGAGGATCACAGTCCGGCGTGAAGGTGAGGGATCAGAGCACTGCTAGGAGGTGCCAAGCAAAACAAGATGCTTTTCTGCACTGTGGACCCTGAAGGCAACAGTCACGTGTCATGGGATAAGTGTAAAATGAAGTTTAAAAAAAAAAAAAAAAAGATGAGAAAACACACAAGTCCTCAAGAACTTCGAACAGGATAGCATCAGGCAAACACTTCCAACCCTCTCTCCTAATGCAAACACCTGTCTCACTTCCTGAGGCCTATGTAGTAGACTGCAACAGGCTCCTCCTAGAACCTTTAGTGGAAAAGCCCATGAAATATACCAAAAAATAATCCTTTACAAGAACCAAAATAAAGACTGACAACACCAAAAATGCTGACAAGAATATGGAACAACTCGGATTCTTGCTCATTGCTGGCAGTAAGATCAAGCAATTTTTTTTGGAGAATCGTGTGGCAGCTCTTAAAATTTTAAACACACATATGCCCCATGACCCAACAATTCCACTTCCAGATGCTGACCCAAGGGAAACAAAAATATATGTCTACATAAAGACCTGTACACAAATGTTCACAGCAGCTTAATTCACAATAGTCAAAACAGTTTCAATGTCCATCAGAAGAGGATGGGATAAGCAAACTGTGGTACATTCATTGAGCACAACATTACTGACCAATGAAAAGGCTTACTGATACAGCAGCAGGGACGACTGGATTGTCAAAACATTGATTTGAACAAAAAAGGCAGATACAAAAGATTATTTACTAGATAATTCTTTATATATGTATATATAATATATATAATGTCTAAGAAAAAATAAAATTTACCTGTGGGAATGAAAGTCAGAATATGGTGCTGCTGAGGTGAATTGACTGAAAAACTCAATGAGGTTAATTCCTGGAGTGATTGCAGTATTCTGTATTATGTTTTGGCTTGTTAGTTGCACAGGTACATGCAATTGCCAAAACTCATTGAACTTGACATTTAAGATTATGTGCACTTTACTCTATGTAGAGTATATCTCAATAAAATAATTCAAGATACTACATCCATTATTCAAAGAGAAATTATTTGTAAACACTGAATCCAT
This sequence comes from Canis lupus dingo, assembly GCF_003254725.2. NCBI lineage: Eukaryota > Metazoa > Chordata > Mammalia > Carnivora > Canidae > Canis > Canis lupus. Next base: position 36,651,440 of record NC_064243.1, read on the forward strand.
CTACAAATATCTACATTTATTAGGCTTTCCTCAATACTTTATGTTCCACTGAATCATTTTCATTGGAACTATGCCCAAATGAATAGCACTCATCAGTTCAAAAATATATATCATGATAGAGTACATGTATTTGGATGCAACAAAATATTAAAGTGTGTTTTCCTTGATTTGCAAAATAGTCTATAAATGTGCTGGCAAGTTGCTCAATTTATTGATTTTCATTCACCTGAAGAGACTTTGTTATGTACATCATATGTGTTCTAGGTTTTTTTTTCACTTATAGGATATTTTTTCCTAGATGAGAATAATTGTATCAAGTTGGATGAAAATACTGTGTAAATATTGTGTCAAAAACTCTCTGTCCTGCAAAATAGTTCACCAGAGTAGATTTTTTTCTTAAAATTGTGTCATATAAAATATAATGTGATGACATGGAACACAATTAAGTGGCAGTTGTACATCACAAAAATAGTCAACAAGATAAATCAGTGATGTATCTTACTTTATGCCTGCTCCAGTGAGTACATAATTTGGATTAAGAATTACTCATGTTTGAACCGAAGAAAGAATGAAAATACCAAGAAATACAATTTTCTTATCGGATTTTCTTTGATACAATCTAGGAGGTTACTTGTTTTGAGACAGCAGTTTACCTAAAAGGCTACTTGTTTTTAACATAAATATTTGAATACAGCTTGAATTTAGCTGCCATCTGCTAAGAGGACTAGTTTTCTTTGGCAAGAAAGCATATCTCAGAGCTCCTTTTAAAAGAAAACCATTAGAAAATAGATGTGCATGTATGAGAGATTTCACAGCTTTTGTTAAAAACAAAACTTGTCTCTAGACATTCCCACTTACAAAGTATTTCTGTAAGTCACCTGTTGGTAATAATAGGAGAAAAATGGAATTGGAGGTTGAAGCATTGGAAAAATAACAAAACACAAGTGTTTTTGAATTGCTATCTTAAAAATGATAAAGGAAGGGGCCCCTGCGTGGCAGTCAGTTAAGCATCTGACTTCAGCTCGGGTCATGATCTCAGGGTCCCAAGATCGAGCCCAAGGTGGGCTCCCCACTCAGTGGGGAGTCTGCTTCTCTCTCTCCCTCTGTCCCTACCCCTGTTTTGTCTCTCTCAAATAAAAGATTTTTAAAAAATGATAAAGGAAATTGAAGTAAAGTGAATCCTGGAACTTTGTTCTGATTCTTCAGTGTGGTTGAAAACAGGAACAAATGAAACCAGGTACAGAACGCTTGCTTTATTCTGATGTATTCTGGCCTAAAATCATAAGCAAAAATATGGCAATATAACATCAGATGCTACTTGAGAAATAGGGTTATATGTATTTACTTCTCTGTGTGATGAATAAGAAGGCACAACTAAGAAATCCTCTCTTAACTATCCTAAGTAAAGAATATAAGTAAATTATATCAAAAGGTATATTTAAAAAAAAATTTTAAGTACAATCTACACCCCCAACTTGGAGCTCAAACTCATAACCCCAAGATCAAGAGTTGCATGTTCTGCCAACTGAGCCAGCCAGGTGCAGTGCCTGTTTTATTGTTTTTCAAATTAAAAAGTAAGACATATTTATTGTAACTAGTCCCACAATACATGCATAAATAATAATCGATACACTCCTTACCCTTCTGAAGTCACCAAATTTGGACTGGAGCCTTAAGGTCAAATTCTGCTGGAAGCAACTCCTGAGACAATTCAGATGGAAGTGATTTATTAAGGATTTACTCCCAAGAGAAACCAGTTAAGAAATAGGAGAAATGAGGGGTACCTGGGTGGCTCAGTGGTTGAGAGTCTGCCTTTGGCTCAGGTCATGATTCTGGGGTCTTGGGTTTGAGTCCCACATGAGGCTCCCCACGGGGAGTCTGCTTCTCCCTCTGCCTATGTCTCTGCCTCTTTCTGTGTCTCTCATGAATAAATAAATAAAATATTTAAAAGAAAAGAAACAGGGGAAATAGGATAGGAATGAGGAAGAATCCAGGTAAGGGTGTAACTTCAGGGGAAGTCCCAAACTCCACCTTCTCTCAGAAATCTTTGGAGTATGAATTATGCCCAGAAGCAAAGGTTTTATGCTCAGCCCAGTACAAAGCCCATGAAGGACATATAACTCTAAGTATTTCCAGTTCTCTTAATGAGTTAGCTCCAGTGCCCAAAGCAGTTTTCTCAGTGTCACAGATGAAGTTTTAGTAACAAAGCATCTCAAAGCTGGGATGAGTACAACAGAGCTGAAAGAAAAAGGCATCTAGATGGGGCATAGGCATTGCCTGCTTACACCTGGGATCTATCCTTCCAAACCTTTCTCCAAGCTTATACGAATATGTACGTGTACGTACACTAGCACTACACATATATGTATATGTACATGTGCACATATATGTAAATACACATTTCACAAATACATACACATATATTTTTGTGTATACATGTGTATATATCTACTTGTGTTTTTAATATTTATGTGTATGTGTATACACACAATCTGTGTTTTTTGTTAAGAAATTAAATATATTGGGCAGCCTGGGGGGGCTCAACGGTTTAGCGCCACCTTCAGCCCAGGGCCTGATCCTGGAGACCTGGGATCAAGTCCCACGTCGGGCTCCCTGCTTGGAGCCTGCTGCTCCCTCTGCCTGTGTCTCTGCCTCTCTCTCTCTCTCTCTCTCTCTCTCTCTCTCTGTGTGTGTGTGTGTCTCTCATGAATAAATAAAATCTTTAAAAAAAAAAGAAATAAGAAATATATTACTCATTATTTGTCAACTTGCTTTTCTCACTAATTCATCATGAACAGATATATTTGCTGAGTTCAATAGATGTAGCACTAATCATTGTTTTTAATGGCTGCATAATACTCCATAATTTGAGTGCACTATAATTAATCCAGATATTCCTTAACTAATAAGCATTTAGTTTTGTTGTTTTTGCCACCACAGAGAATTGAGGCATTAAAAAACAAACAAAAAACCTTATTTCTATAGGATAACATTTCAAAAATGAAACTGCTAAATTGAAGATATGTATGTATCTTTATAATTTTTACAGATACTGCCAGATTTCTTTTCCAAATAAAGAAATCTGCCTGCCTAGCAGTAGTGAGTGAAGGTGCCTGCTTCCCTGCATCATCACCCAGCAGCACGGTGTCATTCTTTAAAATTTTTGCCGATACAATAGATAGGAATGTTTGCTTTGCTTTTCGTTTCCCTGACTAGTAGAGATATTGAGCATATTTTCCCCTATTTACTAGCCATTTGGACTTTTTTCTTAAATTGCCTACACATATACTGGTCTCATTTTTCTATTGGGATTAATTTTCTGATAAATTTATAGATGCTTTTTGTAAATTAGAGTCATTAAGTTTTCTCTTTCCTGTGTCTTATGAATATTTAATCTAGTCTATCACTAAATAAATAAAACATAGGCTCCTTAAGTTTTGTTTAGCCAAAAGTATCTATCTTTCTTTCATGACCTCTGGTTTCTCCTAAATCTAAGGTCATAAAAAATATTTTAAAATATGTATTAAATAAATAATAAAAAATATATATTTGTTTTTGGTTTTATTTTAAAGATTTATATATTTGAGAGAGAGAGCATGTGCTCATGCATGCAGGCATGAGTAAGGGGAAGGGCAGAGAGAGAGAATCTTCAAGCAGACTCCTCGCTGAGCCTGGAGCCCTCTGGAGGCTCAATCCCTGGACTCTGAGAGCATGACCTGAGCCAAAAGCAAGAGTTAGACACTTAACAGAGTGAGCCACCCAGGTGCCCCAATATATATTTATATATATATTTGTATTTAAAATCTCCAGGAGTATCTTTTTGGAAGATGTATGAAAATTTTTTTCTACTATAACAGTGATAAATTATTCTGGCACCAGTATTTTCAACATTTTCCATTGCAACAAAATACAAACCTGCCATTTATTAAAATCTCAAGTATTCATACTGAGTTCCGGGCTTGCTCATATCTTACATTGGTTTGCCTATTCCTGCATCAACAAAAAAATAAAAATCAGTATTCTTACTGATTTTATTTGCAGTAAGTTTTTCTTTTTTAAGATTTTATTTATTTATTTATGAGAGACACAGAGAGAGAGAGAAAGGCAGAGACACAGGCAGAGGGAGAGGCAGGCTCCATGCAGGGAGCCCGATGTGGTATTTAATCCTGGGACCCCAGAATCATGCCTTGGGCTGAAGGGGGCGCCAAACTGCTGAGTCACCAGGCATCCCTGCAGTAAGTTTTAATATCATATAAGGCAAATATGTGATTATATTTTAAAATGTGCCTAATTTCCAAGCATTTATTTTTCAGCATGAAATTAATGACTTAATAGTATTCCAAAAATCTTAATATTGATTGAACTTTCATTAAATATATCTATCAATTTGGGAAGAATTCACATTGTTTATGAGATTAAGCTTTCTTATTTAAAATATTTTGGGACATAATTCATTTATGTCAATAAAGCTTTATAGTTTTCTCTATGAGAAAACTATATCTCTCTTCATAGAGATCAGTCACAATTCTTGGAAAATTTATTTTGAAATATTTTGTAGTTTTTAGCACAATTATAGTTCTTTTCAATTTCCATTCATAACTGAATAGTGACCAAATTATTAATTTTAGTATGGATGTTCTAGGTATAAAAGATTATCATTTGCAATTGCAAATAATTTGGTGGTGCTGCGTGCCAGACTCTTGGTTTCAGCTCAGGTTGTGATCTTGGTTGTGAGATCGAGGCCTATGATGGGCTCCGTGCAAAGTACAGAGTCTGCTTAAGATTCTGTCCCCCTCTCCCTCTGCCCTGCCCCATGCACTCACACTCTCTCTTCTCCTCTCTAAAATAAATAAATAAATCTTTTAGGAATATGGTAACTTGAACCTTTTTTCCCCAATTTTTGTATGGATTTTTAAAACTTTCTTATTAATGAAAATTGTTGTTAAAATAATGCTTTATAAGAGGTATCCCTGATTTCATGGAAAAGCTTTCAGTGTATTAGTTATTATCATATCTACTATTACTTTTTGGTGGTCTTTATCATATTTATTTTTATCCTTAGAATTTCTATTAGGAATGCTGAATTTCTGTAATGCCTTTCCGTTACTATTACCATCTACATATTTTTCCTCCTTTAATGTATTAATGTAATAAATTATGTTGACAGATTCCTTTTTTTTTTTTGAAGATTTTATTTATTTGAGAGACAGAGACACAGACATAGTGAGAGAGAGCACAAACAGAGAGGAAAGAAGAAATAGGTTCCCCACTGAGCAGGGAGCCGGACATGGGGCTCAATCCCAGGACCCCAGCATCATGACCTGAGCCAAAGGCAGGTGCTTAACCAACTGAACCACCCAGGCACCCCATGTTGACAGATTCTTAATGTTGAAGCATCTTTTGTATTCCTATGAGAAGTCTTATTAATAGAATATATTCTTCTTTTGGTAAACTAGATTTGATTTATTAATATTTTATTTATATTTGTTAGAAATATATTTTTCTAAGGCATATTTATAACTGAAGAAATTTTTCCATATCTCTCTATGTTCTAGAATCTTTTAAATAGCTCATGCTGTCTCAAGGACTTCTTATTTCAAGCATCTAGTTTGCCCTGATTCTTGAGTGCTATCAAGGACCTGAGATTGGTGTTCATAATAGCCATGGCACTGTTCTTCCCTCTATGCCTGTCCTTGCCCATTTTCTTCCCCCTTTTAGTATTTTTGGGGGGAGTGGGGGAGAGTCCTGAGATTATTTTCCAATATATCTGTGGGAGTCCTTAGGCAGTCAGTAATGACTCCTACCTATCAGGGGGAAAATCACAAAGCCTAAATTTTCTTCTTTCAGTTAAGTGTGGTTTGCAAAAATGTAAGTCCTAACAAGGGCATGTAAAATCTATGTTAAGAACATTTCAAGAAAAAGATGTACCTCTTCTTTAGAAAGATCACTGTTGTAGATTGGATTTCTGGGAAAGCAGTCTCTGAGATGGACATTAGTTTCTCAGGGAGTAATCTTGAAATCAACACCTGCTGGAGAATGGAAGGGCAAAGGGAAAACTTGGCTTAGGATTTCTTGTCAATAAAAGTGCAAAATGACTTCACAGGAAACTCTAAAACTCGTCAGTCTGCAGAGTTGTCATTTGGGGCTTGGAGGCTTCATACCCCTTCATGACCTGGCATGAGTTGCTGGCTGCCTCAGAAAAAGTGGTGGAAGTTGCTCTTCCTGGGAAAGGCTGTCAGCTAAAAGCACTCCCAGCTGCTGGGGAATGTCTCTTGATCCTGGAGAGAGCTTTTGGTGGTGCTTCATACTACTCACCATAATTAACAAAAGCAAAAATGACGGTTCTAGCTACCACTTTTCTTCCCCCTTAATTTAGTAGAAAAAAGATCTTCACATTGGAAAGTGTCCTAGTTTGGGCTGTGGTAACAAAGAACCCATAGACTGGGTGATTTATCAACAACAGAAATGTGTTTCTCAACAGTTCTGGAAGCTGCAAGTCTGAGATCAGGAGGCCAGCACAGTCGAGTTCTAGTGAAGACTCCCTTCCAGGTTGCAGATTATCATCTTTTCATTGTATCATAACATGGTGGAAAGAGAGCAAGAGAGTTCTCTGGGGTCCCTTTATAAAAGGCACTAAATCCATTTATAAAGGCACTAAATCCATCCTTGAGGGCTCCACCTTCATGACCTAATCACCTCCCAAAGGCCCAAACTTCTAATACTATCATGTTGGAGGGTAGGATTTCAACATATTATTAATTTTGCAGTGGGGGGCAGGCGGTCACAGATATTCAGTTCAAAACAGAAAGTTTAGAATAAACTTCTTGAGGAAAAAGATGTAGAGATAAGGGAACAACTAGGTCTTCATAGAAACATAAATCCTATCTGGAGGAAATAAGAATACACAGACAGGGCTATTGAACCACTATTAATAATCTTTTAAGTATTGAGAAAAATATAATTGATATATTAGTAATAAATGTTTTTAAAACTTTTTAAGTGAAACAAAAAATTAATTTAGAGTCCTACAAAATGGTAAGAACCTTTTGTTAAAAAAACTTCAGAATGGCTTTAAAAATCACTTATTCCAAAAAAAATAAAAATAAAATAAAGTAAAAATCACTTATTCCCACTTGGAAAAAAATATATAGACATTACTAGAAACTGGCATATGACTTCAAGAACAAAAGATATCATGTATTTAGGGAGGTGCTAAGGATAGAGAGGTCCTTGCCTTTGAGTAACCTCCAGTCTAATAAGATAACAGGGTTTTTTGTTTTGTTTTAAAGAATTTATTTATTTATTTATTTATTTATTATTTATTTATTTATTTATTGAGAGAGAGAGATAAAGAGAGCAGGAGCAAGTGGAGGGGCTGAGGGAAAGGCCAACTCCCTGCTGAACAAGAAGCCCAATCCTAGGCTCAATCTCAGGACTCCAGAATCATGACCTGAGCCAAAGGCAGACGTTCAACCATCTGAGCCACCCAGGTGCTCCAAGATGACCAGTTTTTTGACTGGATAACTCAGATTGTGTATTTGGTTTGGGATCTTATAATTTAGCTCTACCTTCAAAAAAGAAAAAAAAAGTTCCTTCATAAATGGGAAACCCTTTAAAATATTCTGGTGACAACATTGTATTCAAGCCATTTATTGAATTTTTGTTTTATACAAACATTCAAACAAAGTTACCAACTGGGTGGGATTGATTTTGTTTTTATGACACATTGCAAATATCACCAAACTCACATAGGCTGCACTTGATTTACATGACATTGGATGAAATATTTTCATATTTCAAAACTTTTTTGAGTCAAGAATTGGGCATAATAAAAAATTGTCAAAATGATAGACTTTCTGTATCCAGACTTTCCAATCTTATAAACCTTGATGATAATTAGAACCAAGAACAGTTTGAATTTTCCCATTTTATCTGTGTGATAACCTGTTGCTTGCCATATATGAATCTGTTTTTTTTTTCCTACTTTTTATCATTTCATACCATACATTATTTCTTACCCATTAATTTTTCTCATTCAGTATTTCTTCATATTCTCCTCTCAGTTTCCTTTTAGCTAGAAAACAAGGATTTAAAATTGAATGTAAAGTTCAGATTCTTGTAAACGGAACTATACTACAGGGAGACTTCATTTAGATCTCTAATGCTTTCCAATTTCTACTATTTTATTGGTTACTAAATTAATGAACTACATTAGTACTACATTCAATAGCAGATTCTTGAAAATATAAATAAGATTTAAGGGAAAGGTATGATTATAGCCAGCTATATTCAATTTCTAAATAGCAGAAAATCCAAGATAGTTATAATTAATATAATCATAGTGTCTAGCTCAGCATTTTGCAGAGCGGCCACTCAAAAGCTATGTTAAACAAATAAATGAGTTCATTATAGCAGTTCCTGCTACTACTTCTATTTATGAACACTATTGATTTTTAGTCTGTGCTATATTGTAACAAAACTGTATTTAAAACAAATAAAAAGCCTTTTGTATAACACAAAAGGATACTATAAGTAATCTGAATTATTAAACTGTTCCTATATTTAGAAGTTTAGCAATTATTTTACATAGTTCTAAAACCTTTGAAATTGAGTTTCAATCATGTAACAGAGGCCTTGCTAGATATTCTACTGATGCTTGGCCTGTTAAAATTGTATTGTTACAAATAGGGAAAAAATGAAAAGTTTTGGTGTTTTTCTTTAAAGTTCTCCATATTTAATAACCAAGTTTAGAATGCTTAATAAGTCTTAACTATAGCCATTTGTCTCAGTTAAATATGTGCCCTAGCAAAAGGGAAATTAAAGGACCATATCCAGATACGAGATTTCCATATCATGTAGTGTGGTATCACTACAGGTAGGCAGATTTAGGGATAGTTAAAAAGATGAAGACTGGAATCTAAAAGTATGAGCCAGGTATGGGGCAGGCAATCTTACACCAAATTTCATCATCTGTCATAATCAGAGGCTTTTTCTCTTGTCTTAGGATCTTTTGAGTGCCAATAACAGACATCTACTTAAGTAACTTAAGTTTTGTTTTTGTTTTTTAAAGAATTTCTTTCACTATTAAAATACTTTAGGGCTTCCAACAGCAGGTAGCATCCTTGAGCATCACAGAGGACTAGAGGCAGGAACAGAAGAATCTTCAGGTACCTACTTGGTTTAGGGGAATTCTTGGCCAAAACAGCAGAAATATCCCTTTTTAACTAACCCGCAAATGAAGTAGCGGTTTCCTTTTATAGTGAGTTAGAACCATAAGAAATAGACAGTTGTTCCAGAAGTTTTTCAACAGGAACTACTTTATTATCTTCTCAGAATAATATTATACAATCAACAATATTCTCAAGGGCATATCTACACACTGGGACAAAGACCCTCCTTCTGCAAACTTTCTACCTCTGGATCTTTGGGGACAAGAGAATTCTGTGTTATAGGAATATCATGGAGCCTCCCCAGACTTTCTCAACAAGGATCAAGTTCGTGACCCATACATGGGGACTAAAGACACTTTTCTTCAGATGGCCTTGCTTCTACCAACAGAGATTAAGGGGAAGCTCCAGATACAACCCTTCCTTCTTCCCTAATATTCACTGTCTGTCTTCCAGGATAATTTCCTAAGCTCTTTATCCTGTTTTTCTCAGATAACTGGAGGAAAGCACTCCATGGCTTGGTGTTTGGTCCTCATCTCCTTTCTGTCTACTCCCACAGTCTGAAGGTCTCATCAGGTCAGGGGTAGTTCCGTATGTGGTAGGAGGGTGTGAGAAGGACTTTTGCTCCCATGGTAACAGCAAAGAGGAAAAATGATATGACATATATACTTTTATAAAGCTTTGAAAAAATGTGGATTCAAAAATTCCAGATGTGGATGAAGTTATCATGAGTGAGCTAAACGTCACAATAGTTTCATTCCTGGAGACGGGTGCATAGTCTGGGTAAAGCAGATGAAGATTGAAAGAGACTATGATGATAGACACTCGAATAGTGGTTTCCTTTCCCATTGAATGGATTTGACCAGAAAGGAGCATAAGGGAACTCTCAAGGGTAATGGAAATGTTCTATATCTTTATTTGGGTGTTGGCTACACAGACATACACAATTTCCCACCTCATCAGACTTTGATTTTGAGACTTGGGTGTTTCACAATTAAGTTAAAAACAATAGAGGGGAATAATTAAAACAAAGATGGCAGAACATTAGTGGTTATTGCAGCTTGGTGGTGAGTGCTTGGGGATTTGATATACTACTACTCTCTTTATTTGTGTCTTAAAATTTTTCATAATGAAAGTTTTTTTTCAAAAAAATCAAATTCTGTCACTTTGTTCAGAACCCTCCAAAAGCTCCCCGTCTCACTAAGAACAAAAGCCTAGTCCTTCTAACAGCCTATGAAGCTCCAGAGGGCTCCATAAGAACTGGACTCTCCTGTTATCCTTCTTGGCCTCTTTCCTTATTAATGTGTCCCTCCCTCGCTCCACTGTAGCATTCACAGCAGCCGCTCCAAGCTGTTCCTTGAAGGTGTCAGACATGTGTCCAAAGGTAGGTCTTCATAGTGATTGTTCATTCTGCTGTTCCTCTTTCCCCCACACAACCCTGGGCAGTGCCCCCTTACCTCCTTTAATTCCTTACAAAAATATCACATTCTCAATTAGGCTTATCTTGATATCTATATTTAAAAATGCAAAATTAACCCTTCTCTGCCCCCTTTTTTTTTCCCGCAACTGTTCACCACTTTTTAATACTTTACATATTTATTATTTTTTTACTCTCTACCACCCACCCCCTTGAATGTAAGCACCATAGGATGGGTAGAATGGTACCTAGAACAATCCCTGACACATAATTGTGTTCCATAAATATTTGATGGGTGAATGAATATGTGATTTCTCAACCTTATTCTGTGAAGCTTCCTTCCTTGATAAGCAGTAAAAGTCCCCTACCCTCCATTCTTCAAGAGTATACAGAGTGATTCTTCTGTCCTTGACATTTTTGGTCACAACCTTGACCATCTTCCCCTGGGAAACTACTACTAACATTTACTGTCAGGGAGGACATTTGCTTTACTTTCCTTTGCAGTTGGAAATTGGGAGGAGAACTTACAGAAATATTAGAAAATATCAAACACACATTCTCATGGCAGAACAAAATATAAAGGATTAAAAATGATTAAGACTTCTTTTTCGACTTTGTGCATTCATCAGGGAATGAGAAACCAAATCAACAGGTGTGGGTGGAGGGGCAGAGAAGGGAGAGAGGAGAAAAAAAAGAGAGAAACAGAGGCTGTGTTAATTTAAGAAATTGGCCTATGAATCCAAAGGCAATTTGTTGGTCAAATTCCTTCTTGCTCAGAGGAAATCAGTTTTGTTCTAGTAAGGCCTTCAACTGATTGAATGAAGCCCACTCAAATAATGGGGGACAATCTGCTTCACTCAAAGTCCACCAAATTAAATAATATCTCATCCAAATATCTCATGAGAGAAAAATACAGAATAACATTTAACTAAGTATTTGGGCACCACTGTCCAGTCAAATTGACCTATAAAATTAGTCTTCACACCTTGTTACAAATGACAAAAGGTGTCCTTTGTGGCATAAACTTTCTAAAATACATGTTGTCAGCTTTATGGCCAAACCTTCCCAGTACGTTTACCAAGAATACCTTTTTTCTCAGATACACAAAAGGATTCATTCTCTTTCCGTATGTGTTTACCCCTGTGTTGCTTTCATTTTCTTTCTTTTGTATAGTCTCACTCTCTTCTTGTTTTTTTGTTTTTGTTTTTGTAGGATTTCTTGTTTGTTTCCTTTTGTTGTTTTATTTTTTTTTTAAGATTTTATTTATTTATTCATGAAAAACACAGAATGAGAGAGAGGCAGAGACACAGGCAGCTGCCTAAGAGGGAGAAGCTGCCTAAGAGGGAGAAGCAGGCTCCATGCAGGGAGCTCAATGTGGGACTTGATCCCGGGACTCCAGGATCACGCCCTGGGCCGAAGGCAGGTGCTAAACTGCTGAGCCACCCAGGGATCCCGAGTTGTTTTTTTTTTTTTAATTGTTTGCTTTTGGGTTTCTTGTTTGTTTGGTTTTAGGTTGTTGTTGTTGTTGTTGGTTTTTTTGGTGTTTTTTTCTTTCCCCCACTCTTACTCTCTTCAAGTATACTCTGACTATTGCTGTCTTGGTTTTGCTCAAGTTTGCTACACGTGTACATCATCTTTCTTTTTTCTTGAGACCAGATTGCTCTGCCTCAATATGCAAGGTGACTGACTGGTCAGCCTCAACCTTGAATGTCCTTGCCTATAGCTAACTTTCTATATTTTTTGTATCTCAATACACAATTCCTAAGAAGCAGTCAGACTAGTTCAATTTGATCAAGCTTTCCAATTGTACTTGGTCAAATCATTTATTTGTCTCTGGCCAGAAGGATGGGTGATGTGTGGCTTGCTATCTGCTTGTTGGGGCTTTAGAAGTAAACTAAATTCCCTAAAAAAGAGTATTTCTGCAGAAAGAACCCTATTAAACTAAGAAATCTCTAATAAAGTTAATTTTTGACTTGGCTAAGGGTTTAATAATTTAATATAGCCCTTAATATAGTACTTAATACAATATTTGTAATAATGCACCAGTTTAATAGGACAGACATTTCTATTATTATTATGTTTCATTCATCTTTTTTGACAGTAGTCAAGCCTACGAAAATGGGTAGGAAAAATACACATTAAGGTTCAATAGAACAAAAAAATTAAGCATTAAGTTAATGGGAAAATGAAAGCATTTATTATTCATGGAGCATTTATGTACATACTTCTATCCATGAGTATGTGTGTATAATATTTTGTTTTCCTGATCTTTTCAATTGAACTTATCCTAACTTTATTAAGATCTTTGATCACTTTTTTGAGATATACCACAATGGCAAGCAGTGCCCCCTTGTAAATGAATGTATCTCTCCAAGGAAAAATAAAACTTTTATCTCTCTCCAAATGCTTCTTAATTACAAAACAGAAAAATGGCAACTTGTAAGTGGAGAAAACTGGTAAATGCTTCTTATCCAAGTGACCAAAAAAAAAAAAAAAAGACATTATAATGGAACAGATCAACATTATGTGTCTCCCGTTAGACACACTGAGGATGCAGTTTTACCTCTGCATTATTCCTGTCAAACACACACAGACTGAATGTAATCAGAAGGAAACATTGGATAAATCCAAATTAAGGAGATTTTCAAAAAATAATCAGCTCATCACCCTTTGAAAGTGTCAGATGTCATGAAAGACAAAAAAATGACTGAGGAAATCTTCAGATTAAAGAAAACCAAAGACATGATATTAGAATGCAGTGCATGATCTGGCATTTTCTTATGCTATAAAGGATAAGATTGGGAAAATTAATGAAATTTGAATAGGTCTGCAGATTAGGAAATAATATGGAATTAATATTAATTATTTCCTGATTCTGATCATTATATTCTGGTTAAGTGAGAATGTGTTCTTATTTTTAGGAAACATTTGTTGACATATTTAAAGAGTGAGGGGACATTATGTTTGCAACTTTTTGTCAAATAGGTCAGAAAAATAATTTACTACAGATAAAGAGTATGAAAACATGCAAATAGGTTAACATTTGGAATATCTGGGTGAATTATTTGCATTGTTCTAGATACTTCTCTGTAAGTTTGAACTTAAGTCAAAGTATAAAATTAAAAGGAAAAAATACTTCCTCATAGAATCAAATCTACTTTATACCCATATGTGTGTCTCAGTTTTTTTCTGTGGTATGAACCTGGATTGGAGACTTCTTTTCAAAGAATATGTGGATTTTCTATTTTAATGCCAAATTACTCCCTAGAGTTGTTTCATCAGTTTACATTCCAGCAGTGTAGAGTTCCCAAACTTCCATAACTTTCCTGAAACCTGATACTATTACACTGAAACGTTTGCCAGTCTGATAATTATGAAATTGTATTTTGTTATTTGATCTGTACTTTTCTGACTAGTCTTATGTTTAAATGTGTTTTCCATGTATTTGTAGACACTCTAGTTTTTTTCCTCCATTGATTGTTCATATATCCTTCCCATTCTTAATCTTTTTGTTTTTGTCTTCTTATTATTGATGCATATTTCTTTATACACTAATCTTTGTTATAGACATTGGATGTCTCTTAAAGTGTATACACATTTGTCTAAAAATTACATATGAAGATCAGAATAATGGTGTGTAGACTGAAGAAATCAGTGAGAGCTCACCATTCAGTCATGTGCTGACTTGAGGCTCCAAGGAAACCTGGAGTATGGCCATGGTCACATGACACCAGCTGGACCCCTACTGCATGTCAATAATAGCACTCCTTAGATTTATTTTTTTTTAATATCATTAAAGCTTCCTATTTCCTGATTCTAAATTATGTGGTAAAATAGGCTCAATAACATTGTCAATCCTGGAAATCTGATAGAATAATTCAGTTCTGATTCTGTCCATCACCTCCTGGAAGACATATTTAAATATAGCTCCTAGCAGTTTGCAATTTGCTTGGGGATTCGCTTTAAAGTACATGTTCCTTTTCCTCACACCTCATGAAAGATTACTACAGAAACTAGTTTAAACCTGGTGACTGGAATATTTCCAATTTAAAAGGACATAAAAAATCTGGCAGAGTTGTTTTGGAATACAAGCAAGTTGATCTTTATCTTTCCTAAAAGATGTAAATATAATTCAGAAAACTTGATGTCTGCAAGCTGAATGAAGATTTGCAGAGGACAATAACGAACATCCTCAATGCTGTACTTCTAAATTAAATATGACATTAATGGGAACCATTTAATGCAGTTCAGCTCTGCTCTGATGGCCATTTTAATTGGATCACTGTTGCTGTGAATAGAAAAGCTGCTGACAGTGTTAGAAAAAGTGGGCTTACAGGAAAGCACCACCTAAGAAGATGGTGGATTTGAATTTTCATGTATAATCAGTCAAATTCACTCATTATAGCCCTCTTTTAGAAGTGCAATTTGATTCAGTGGTTGGACAAACAAACACAGTGGCTCACTGTCAACTTTATGGCCTATGTTCTGATGACAATAGTCTTTTTCCTGAACCAAATTCCGTAACTGTTTGTTGGCTGTGGCTTCTGGTTATATCATGTAATTACCAGACAGCCCTTTCATCCTAAGGCGGGGCTTTCTATCAGTGCCGTGAGTACTAAATGAGAACGAGTTCAATAAGAAACTGATAAAAGATAAAAGTTCATTTCAGAAACAGAAATGACTATGATAAGATTCCCCTGAGAGAACACTGTCCTATGCAGACCATCCTATTTTTTTCTTTTAAAAAAAATCTTAAAAATTTTTCCAGCTGTATTGATATATAATTGACATATGATATTGATACATATAAAGTATACAATATAATGATTTGATATACATATGTATTATAAAATGATTACCACAATAAAGTTAGTTAACACATCCATTACCTCATATATTTAAAAATTGTGTGTGTGATGAGAACATGTATTCTATTCTCTTAGCAACTTGCAATATATACCTCGGTATTGGTAACTATAGTCGCCATAGAGAATATTAGAACCCTAGAACTTGCTCATAACTGGAAGTTTATACACTTTGACCAAGATCTCCCCACCACCCCCCATGTATCAGGTCCTAGCACTACCATTCTACTCTCTGCCTCTATGAGTTGTTTTTTTTTTTTTTTAATTCCACAGATAAGTGAGATCATACGGTATTTGTCTTTTTCTGACTTAATTCACTTAGCATAATGCTCTCAATTTCCATCCATGTTATCACAAATGGCAGGAATTCCTTCTTTTTATATCTGAATATACATATCTAAATATATACCGTTATATACATATACCATATTTTCTTTATGTACTCATCTATCAATGGATACTGAGGTCGCTTCTATGTCTTGACTTTTGTGAATAATGCTGCAGTGAACATGTGTGGTGCTGCAGATCTCCCTCTTTTTAAAAATAGGTTTTATTGATTTATTTGAGATAGAGCAAATGAGAGAGCAGGAGCAGGGGAGCAGAGGAAGAGGGAGAAGCAAGCTCCCTGCTCAGCAGGGAGCTTGGGCCTCTATACCAGGACCCTGGGATCATGACCTGAGCTGAAGGCAGACGCTTAACTGACTAAGCCACCCAGGCACCTCTGCACATATTTCTTTGAGATAATCATTTCATTTCCTCCAAATAAATACACAGAAGTGGAATTGCTAGATCATATGGTGCTCTATTTTTAATTTTGAAGGAACCTCCATATTGTCTTCCATAGTGGCTGTATCATTCTATATTCCCACTAACAGTGGATCAGGGTTCCTTTTTGCCATATCCTGACATTTATTATCTCTTGTCTAATGTTGATAATAGCCATTCTAATAGTTATGAGATGCTATTTTATTGTGATTTTGATTGGCATTTTCATGATGATTAATGACATTGAGCATCTTTTCATGTACCCCTTGGCTGTTTGTATGTCTTCTTTAGAAAAATGTCTATACGAGTTTTCTGCCCATTTCTCTTTTTTTTTTTTTTTTTTTTTCTAGTATAACAGAATTGACAACCATTTTTAAACTAGATTGTTTGCTGGGATGCCTGGATGGCTCAGTGGTTGAGCATCTGCCTTTGGCTCAGGGCATGATCCCAGTTTCGGGATCAAATCCCACATCAGGCTCCCTGCATAGAGCCTGCTTCTCCCTCAGCCTATGTCTCTGTCTCTCTCATGAATAAATAAAAATCTTTTAAAAAATTAGATTGTTTGCATTCTTGCTCTTAAATTGTATGAATTCTTTATAATTTTTTTAATATTATCCCCTTATCAGATATATAATTTGCAAATATTTTTCCCATTCCATAGGTTGTCTTTCATTCTGCTGATTGTTTCTTTTGCTGTGTGGAAGCTTTTTAGTTTGATGTAGTCCTACTTGTTTTTTT
The DNA here is from genome assembly GCF_003254725.2 of Canis lupus dingo. NCBI lineage: Eukaryota > Metazoa > Chordata > Mammalia > Carnivora > Canidae > Canis > Canis lupus. Next base: position 36,668,392 of record NC_064243.1, read on the forward strand.
TTCCTTTGTTGTTTGTGGTTTTGGTATCATATCCAAAAAATCACTGCTAAGAGCAATGTCAAAGAGTTTTGCTCTGTATTTTCTTCTAGGATTTTTATGATTTCAGGTCTTACCTTTAAGTCTTTATTCTATTTAGAGTTAATTTTTGTGAATGGTGTAAGATCGGGAGCCAATTTCATTGTATCCAGTTTAACCAATGCCACATATTGAAGATATTATCTCTTCCCTTTGGAGTATTCTTGGCTTCCTTGGCAATGTTAGTTGACCATATATTTGTGATTTTATTTCTATGCTCTTGATTCTGTTTCATTGTTTAGATGTCTGTTTTTATGGCACTATCATACTGTCTTGATTACTACAGCTTTATAGCAAAGCTTAAAAATCAGGAAATGTGTTGTCTCTAACTTGAGAAAGAACGTACAATTGCTTTGGCTATTTGGGATCTTTTGTGGTTCCATATGAATTTTAGCACTATTTTTCCTATTCCTGAAAAAAATGCCATTGGAATGTTCATAAGGATTGTATCCAATCTATAGATGGCTTTAGGTAGTACAAGCATTTTAACAATATAAATTTTTCCAATCCACGATCATGGATATTTTTCCATTTATTTGTGTCTTCTCCAATTTCTTTCATCAATGTCTTATAGTTTGCAGTGTATAGACTTTGTACTTTGATTAAATTTGTTCATAAGTGCTTTATTGTTTTTGAATGGGGTTGTTTTTATTTCCCTATTGTGAATGGGATTGTTTTTATTTCTCTTTGAGATGTTTTGTTGTTAGTATATAGAAATGCAATTAATTTCTGTAGGTTGATTTTGTATCCTGCAACTTTACCAAATTCATTTATGAGTTTTGTTTTTTGGTGGCATCTTTAGGTTTTTCTCTATGTAGGATCATGTTACCTGCAGAGACAATTTTCTTTCTTCTTTCCAACTTGAATGTTTTTTATTTCTTTTTCTTACCTAATTGCTCTGTTTAGGATTTTCAGTACTATGTTGAGTAGGAATGGTGAGGGTGGGCATCCTTGTCTTATTCCTGATTTTAAAAGATAATCTTTCAATTTTTCAATGGTGAAAAACCATTGAGGATGATATTGGCTGTGAGTTTTTCATATGGGCTTTTACTATGTTGAGAGATGTTTCTTCTATACCCAATCTGTTCAAAGATTTTATCATGAAAGGGTGTTGAATTTTGTCAAATGCTTTTTCAGTATCGATTGAGAGGTTAGTTTGATTTTTATTCTTCAGTATCTTAATATGGTATATCACATTTATCAATTTATATACCATCTTTGCATCCCAGGGATACATCTCACTTGATCTTGGTATATGATCCTTTTAACATGCTACTGAATTTGGTTTGTTAGAGCTTTGTTGAGATTTTTTCCATCTATATTCATCAAGGAGTTGGACTGCTATTTTCTTTTTTTTAAATTAAAATATAGTTCACAGACAATGGTATATCATTTTCAGGTGTACAGCATAGTGACTTGAAACTCTATACATTAGCTATGCTCACCACAAGTGTAGCCACCATTTATCACCAAACAACATTATTACAATACCATTAATCATATTCCTTGTGCTGTACCTTTCGTCCCCATGACTTATACATTCAATAACTGGCAGCCTGTAGTTTTCATGCCATGTCCTTATCTGGCTTTGGTATCAGGGTAATGTTGACCTTAAAAATTAAATTTAAGAGTATTCTTTTATCTTCAATTTTCGGAAAAGTTTGAGAGGGATTGGCATGAATTCTTTAAATATTTAGTAGAATAACTGGTAAAATCTGGTACTCCGCTTTTCTTTGATTTGAGAGGGTTTTGATTATTTTTTTTTAATTTTTTAAAATTTATTTATGATAGTCACACAGAGAGAGAGAGAGAGGCGGAGACATAGGCAGAGGGAGAAGCAGGCTCCATGCACCAGGAGCCCGATGTGGGATTCGATCCCGGGTCTCCAGGATCGCGCCCTGGGCCAAAGGCAGGCGCTAAACTGCTGCGCCACCCAGGGATCCCAGGGTTTTGATTATTGATTCAATTTCCTTAGTCTTTAATAGTCTGTTCAGATTTTCTATTTCTTTGTGATTCAGTATTGGTAGGTTGTATGCTTTTAGGAATTTATCCATTTCTTCTAGATTATATAATTTGTTGTCTAGAGGTTTTAATATGTTGTGTTTTCACTTGCCTTAAGATAACTCTCTGATTTCCCTTTTGATTTCTTCTTGACCCATTGGTTGTTTAAGAATGTGTTAAGTTCCATACATTTGTAAATTTTTCAGGCTTCCTTCAATTATTGATTTCTAGTTTCACAGCATTGTGGCCGGAAAAAATACTAGATATTATTTCAATCTTAAATTTGTTAAGGCTTGCTTTGTAGCCCAATATATGATCTATTCTTGAGAATGTTCTGTGTACACTTGAGAAGAATATGTATTTTGATGCTGTTGGATGGAAGTGAAAGTTCCATATTTGTCTGTTAGGTCTATTTGGTCTGTAGTGTTATTCAGATCTGCTGTTGTCTTATTAATTTTCTCACTGCAGGATCTATCCAATGTTGAAGTGGAGTATTAAAATCCCCTACTGTTACTATATTGCTGTCTATTTCTCCCTTCAGTTCTTTTTTTTCCCTCCCTTCAGTTCTGTTAATATGCTTTATATTTGTGCCCCAAGACTGGATGCATATATATTTATAATTGTTACATCCTGTTGATGAATTTACACTTTTATCACTATGAAATGAACTTCATTGTCCCTTGCGACCAACTCTCATTGAAGGTTTATCTTATCTATCTTATCTATCCATAGCTTCATAAATTTCCACTGGTTGTATCATACTTGCCTAATTCTTTATGACCCACATAACCTTGCATTTGTGTCTCTGTGTTTGAAGGAGCCATCTCCTCTTCCAGTCTTTACAGACTGGATTCAGTAGATAGACATCCCCCATCTGATTCCTCATCTTATGGGATTACCTCTGGAATTGAAGTCTTACTGGGTTAGTGCTGGTTATGAGGCTTTCACTGGATCAGTAGTGGGGTACATGGTTGATGAGCTTACGCTCAGAGGTTTGGGTGGACATGGGTCCTGTCCAGTCCCTGTGCGAATAGAATTGCATCCAGTACTTTGTTCAGTAGAGTGGCAGTGAAACATAAATCCACTTCAGAATCTGCAGCCGGGTTCTTAGACAGCAAGCCTATTACTAGGTACATGGCAGGTGTAGTTCCTGCCAGATTCCTGTGAGAACTGCTGTCTGGTCACTAGATTGGGTCCATGTGTTGGCAGGAATGGCCCAGACCATGGCTGAAAGGGGGTGGAAACAAACCCCAGAGCTATCAGGTTCTACAGCCAAGATTGAGTTTGGCAAACCATGTTCTAGACAAATGGATAGACTTGTCTCCTGCCAGGTCCCTGTGTGGGCTGGGCTGGCCCTAATAATAGCTCAAAGGGTTGAGGCTGAATAGAGGGCACTTTCAGGGTGTCCTCACATGCAGACATGCAAGACTGTATCCCACCTGCACACCATTCTTTCAAAATCAATTTTGAGCTCTCCTTTCTAAATCTTAAAAATACTGGACCAAAAATTCTTTCTTTAGCACCAAAGAATAAGAATTAGAGCTATTATTTTACTTCAGACTGCCTCTGAAAGAAGTTTTGAATTTAATATCAATTTATGAACTTGGGGCTATAGCTGAAGGGAGAATTAGATTAGAGTCTGCAGGTCAGAAATAGTCATCCTGGAAACTGTCGAAAGCTGTTTTCTAGTATACCACCATTTTTGTATGTTAATTTTATCCTATTATAAGCTGCACAAGTGATATTCTTTCAAAATCATTGAGAATAAACTATTCATGAATATTAATTACTTCTTAAAAACTTTTATGGAAAATAATTAATAGTGAAGGTTCTCTTACCCTCCCCCAATACATATTCAGATCACTGTATATTATTTAAGCTCTGTTTATATTTCTTTAACACCATGCAAAATATGCAAATCATTTTCTTTCTTTTCAGATTACTAATGTAGTTTTCTTTGCTGTTGAAATAACATATTCATAGCCAGAGGCCAAAGGCTGCTACTGCCAAAGACTGTCACTTTTTGTACAACTAAAGAATATATTTTTTAATTTAATTAGTTTGAAAATGAACTAAAGTTACTGCTTTTCATTTCTTCCACAATAGGAAGGGTAGCCACAGCAAGGTGAACGTGTAACTTTCAAAAAGATCTGGCATTATACACCAGAAGCCTGAAACAACCATTTTTTTCTCATACAGACATTTAATATAATGCTAGATCTATCTGTCTGATGGCAGTGCTTCAAGAACAAGGGTGCTGCCACCAAAACTGCTTCATCCATCATCACTGAATTTCCACCTTAATGAGGTGACTATTAGATGTGAAAGTGGTAGTAAGAATGATGTCTGATGAAATGCTCTATAAATACCTACCTTCACATACATAAGAAATGCTTTTTACCAAAAATGGACCAAATTCTTGGACCACATTCCAAACTTATGGAATCAGAAACTCTGGGATGTGATTTGTTTTAACAAGACCTTTCAGGTATTCTGCTGCACACTCAAGTTTGAAAACCACTGGTCTAGAAGAAGCAATCATTTGCTAAAGGAATGAAGACTTGATTGGAGGCCCTACCAGAGAGGAGCTGGGTGAGGTGTGGGCAAAGTGGAATCATGCCCAGTGTCAATGCAAAGTGTGCAGAGCCCAACAAGATCCATGCCTGAACCCAGGGCTCTATTCTACCAGTCCCTGGTTTAACAGTAAAGCTACCCAAAACTAGGGGAGAAAAAACCTGTTATACAGATGATAAAGGACATCTGAGATTTTCTTCTGGTGAAACTATATTCATAAACCTAGCCCTGGTACATCGAGACAATTGACATGCAATAAAATTATTTAAAACATTTGCTTTAATTTGAGCAATCTTAGGCATTTACAATAAATTGAGAAAAGTACCTGTCTTAGGTAAAATATGATGTCCAAGCATGCAGCTAAGAAACTCCTGTCAGAGGCTATATAATCCCAAAGAGTATCTAAAATCAGTCACATAATTAGGAATATTTTATAGGCTTATAGTGTCACATTGACATAACGATAGCAAATAAAAAAAAAGTTACAGCATAAATGCATATATATTGAAAGTTCTGCACACCTAGGCAAAATATGAGAAAATTACCAGCTTTTTATAATTGTGAGGGATTATCACAATTTAAAATTATGGAAGTACCACATGAGTTAAAATAAAATGCCAGTTAGCAGATTTTTTTTCAAGTTATGAGTCTGAATTTCCCTTTACTGGCATTATAAAAATTTTATAGTTCAAATTGAAAGATGTTTTAGAGTTAAGTTAGTGGCTAAAATATGAACCTTCATGCATATCAGACATGGAATAATACTACCAAAATTATTCTAAAAGAAGTTGTCATCAAATGAAGAAGTTATAAATGGATACAGAAAAAAATACTATCCGTTTGACTGAAGCTTGATTCTAGGTGGTTTTTCAGTATTTTCTAGGTAGGTCACATTTACATAGCTAAGTAGCTAGGAAGTTAGATCCAACCAGTTTCAATGGCAATGCCATTAGCATAGTTATATATTCAATATTCCTTTTCAAACTTAAAGGACTTTTTCTCATTAACAAAAAGACTCCAGCTACTAGTTGAGGGCATAACCCTGCCTGATATAAAGCTTTGTGTCTAGCTGTCCCTTCAAATAAATCTCTGGTTTTCCTGCCTACCATAAGCTGTTGAAGATGGGTTATTTTGCTATTATATAAATAATGCTACACTTTGTAGCAATTATTGGATATTTTCCATTGTATATTTTCCATTGTTCTTCAATTAATTATCTACTATTCTCCATCCTCCTCTGTGCCCCAGAAAGATGACCAGTATAAACATCATCCCCCAGCTTCTTTACTCTGGTTTTGGGGTGCAGTCAGCCAGTATGAAAGCATGGACAGGAGAGCAAAATGTACAAGGAGGGTAAAGTCAAAGAACTAATTCCCTCTGGTCCCTCATTACAAGGTTAAATCCAGTTGGCTTCATTCTCTACCAAGACGCATAGTTGTTGGCCAGCCTTCTCCTGCAGTTTCATTACACTCTCTGGGGTCCATATCTTTCCTTTCATTTCCCTTAACCCGGTTAAACTTTCATCCATTACCCATCTCAGTGGGCCATCTCTTCCCTTCAGAGACTTCAACTGATGTAATTTTTAACAAACACTCATTAGGCACATAGCAAGAGAGACAATGCAATACCAAAGTACTTTCTTTTGCCATTTACTTGAGATGTTTGTATCACAAGGAAAAGTCTAATTCTAGTCTTAGCAAAGCAAAATAAACACCAGAGTAGAAGTATCAAAGCATTCCTTTAAAGCACTCAATAGAGAAAGAAATAGATGCAAGCCATAATGCCTTATGTCTACAGAACACTCTGTAGCTTATTAAATGCTCTCAAAATCATCATCTTACTTTTTAAAAAAGCCTGGGAAATGATGATAAAAGAAAGAGAAAATTTGACTTCATAACTTTGCAGCTTGGGTACAGTGTTTTATGTCTTTAAAGAACATCTTGTTCTATATCTATGTATGTAGCCATTTCCATGTATATAAAGCTCATGCATATGTAAATTCCCTTAGTAGACATTCAGTAAATGATGGCTCCTTCTCTAATTCTAAATGCAATATCTAATTTTGCTATAGTGTTGAATGGTATCTGAATAATAGCCTGGATTTTAAGATTTCTAACAAATGTTCTATGCTGGAGGAGTTTGCAATGCAGTTGAGAAGCAAGTAATACACTATTATTTTTCCATTTATTATTTAAAGAATCACCTCAAGACTTTGTGGCTTAAAAAATAATAATCATTTATAATATTTCTCAATTTCTGTGAGTCAGCAGTTTGAAAGGGGCTGCACTGGACAGTTATGACTCAAACCTCTCATGTGGTTGTCCTTCTTGTCTAAAAGATGGCTGGAGGATCCATTTCTTGGGTGACTCACACATAAGGCTGGCAAGTTGATAGTAGTAAATCAGTATGTATCCATTTTGGCCTCTCTACAGGGCTGCTTGAGTATTCTTATGACATTTCTTCCAAGTATGTGATCCAAGAGAGAAGTTTAGAGTTGCAATATCTTTTATGATCTAGTCTGGATGTCAAACAATATCACTTTCTTCATACACTTAGTCACAAAGCTCTGATTCAATGTGGAAGTTGAACACAAGACTATAGATATTGGGAGCTATCTTGGATAATTGTTATCACATAAACCTAGAAAACAAAACAATAATGCAACTGGTTACCAAATGGGAGTTATTGTGAGACAATGCTACAGAAGAGTCAAAAGAGAGATCAATACAGTTTGGTATTGCAGAGAAAACCTAAAGGATGAAGTGGCATAGATTTGGAATGGCAGGATTTGTAAATGTGAGGAGAAAAGAAAATGTGAACAACAAGAGCTTTTCTGAATAATGTAAAAAACCAAGGATGACTGAGTATAATGTGTCTGAGTATTCCTAAAGATGAATGATGGGAAATTAGAACACAGTAAGGGCCAAATTGGGAACTGGGATTTAATCCTTGCAGGCAAGAGAAAAGCATGCAACTAACATAATGAAATTAACACAGTAAAATTAAGCTGGTAGTAAAAAAATGTATTAGAGTAAGGTAGTAAGGGAGCCGTTGGAATTTTTTAAATTTGGAAGGATAAAGACCTAAACTTGGAGTCTCAGGGACATTTTGGAACAAGAATGAACAACGGTTAGTGTTGGACAATGCCTGAGGAGAACCATTGTTGACTCCATGTCTTCAAACTCAAATAATCTAGAGAATGAGGGTGCTAATGGTAAAAACCAGAAACGTTAGTTTTGAGAGCTTGGATTCCTGTTTAGACAGAATGGGTCTGAGATGAAATACAAAGCAAATAAAAAAACATATGTTACAACTTTGTTTCCATTTGCAGCATTTGTTATCATCTGTGACTCTCTCCAGCCACACCCCTGAATTTTTAGAAAGCAGCTGGTCCACAAAAAATAACTCTTGTTATGAATTAGCATATTACACACAGATACAGGCTGACCTGTTCTCTTTAATGACCTCACAATTTAAACTCAATAGTCAAATAAAATGGCAGCCTAGCTAACAGAGGGGAGAAATGAGGAATTTATTTTTTAAGATTTTATTTATTTATTCAAGAAAGACACACACAGAGAGAGAGAGGCAGAGACACAGGCAGAGGGAGAAGCAGGCTCCATGCAAGGAGCCCGACATGGGACTCAATCCCAGGTCTCCAGGATCACGACCTGGGCCGAAGGCAGCGCTAAACCACTGAGCCACCTGGGCTGCCCGAAATGAGGAATTTTTAAACTACTTCATGAACTGGTGAGGTCATGACAATTACTTACATTTCCTCTGTGAAAACATATGCTATGGACTCAGCAACGTGAATACTAGTGTTCACCAATTCTGAACTGGGGCCAGAAGGGCTATTGTAACTTGACTGAGGATACTTATCAGTGACCAGTGCTCCGGGCTCATCAGTATGAAAGATCCCAGCTCTTTTTTTTTTTTTAATTCTTTATTTATTTTTATGATAGGCACACAGTGAGAGAGAGAGAGAGGCAGAGACATAGGCAGAGGGAGAAGCAGGCTCCATGCACCGGGAGCCTGACGTGGGATTCGATCCTGGGTCTCCAGAATCGCGCCCTGGGCCAAAGGCAGGCGCTAAACCGCTGCGCCACCCAGGGATCCCGATCCCAGCTCTTTCTAAGATGAAAATATACATTTCTCAATAAGTTCATTTCTGAACTTATATATGAAAACCACAAATATAACCAGTTTTCCTTGGTACTGTTCCTGGCATCATGACTTGACTAATTTAAAGATAAAACAATCATTATTGGGATGCCCGGGTGGCTCAGTGGAGTCATCGGGCTCCCTGCATGGAGCCTGCTTGTATCTCTGCCTCTCTCTCTGTCTCTCATGAATAAATAAATAAAATCTTTAAAAAAAACAATCATTATTAAAATATATTTACTAAATATCTGATTATACAAAGAGCTGAGCCAAAAATACTTGACAGTGCTAATGCCACTTGCAGGCAAAAGATGATCAGTTTTATAATATTGGTACAGGTGATCAGTGTGATGGAGATCATAAGAGGAAACCAATTAATTTTGGAGAGGGAAAGAGATGGTATGTGAGAGTGTTCAAAACACATTAGAACATACAATACTGCACGTGCTAGGCATTTAAAAATATTTCAATATGAAAATTTCAATCATAAACAATGGTACAATGAAACCCCCTATACCATCACCCAGGTACAAAAATCATTGACCCACAAATGCCAATGATTTATACGTTACTTTATATTAAAACTCAAAGAGGGTACAAACATTCCAAGAATATACAATTAGTATGTAATAAAGTTGATGTTTGAATTCATGTCTGTAACATCCTGGGCCTTAAACATCCTGGGTCTCTGACAACAGAAGTAGAACGAGGAGAGGATGCAACCTCCAAAAACACCTTTCCAGGTACAGTGTTGGTCTAATAAAAAATGTTATCCTTACCTTGGCAATGCTCATATGCACATATTATTTAAGATTATACATAGAATAAACATAATTTTGAATCAGTACATAGTTGAAAATCAAAGTACATATAATATACACACTCTTGACAAATATCCTTAATAGATGGATCTGAGATGTCATAGTCATCTTACAAAAGCCTATTGAATCAAAAGCAAGGATATCAAAGAGAAGAGGAAAAAAAGAGTGGGTGAGTATAATATGTGGCATTTCAACTGATTCTGTAGATTAAAAAAACGAATTAATTATTTCCTTTTACTGAATTCCAATAACCTTAGCATTGTTCTTGAACACTGGTTTGATTTTGACCCCTTAATTAGATTATAACCTTGTAAAGTATAGGGTAGCATGGTCTCATTTCTATTTGCCTCTCCCATGGAGCCCAGAACTCTACTCAAGACATAATAAGAACTCAGAATATATTTGCTGAGGAATTCAACAAGTTGATGGAGGCTTGGATTCTTGTTCATTTCTCATCCACCCCATTGCCTGTATCAGTAGAGAGCAATGTAGAACTTCTGTCAGAATTGTCATGTTAAATAAATGAGCATCCTGTCGTACTCGTCATAGTTATAGGATGCAAGGAAATGTGTTTTCACAATAGGCCCTGAGATTTGCCTGTGACTGTTGCTATGGCAACAAAAGGAAGGAAAGGCATCTAGGGTCTTGTGCGGCCTGGCTCCCCTGGGGCACTGTTCGGAGTCCTGCTTTGACTTCACCAGTTCCTTCCACCTTAGCAGACACATAGGATTCTGTGGTAATTTGAATATGCAGACAAATGCCAGGGTTTGCTCTTTATGTCTTATCAGTTTTCTGTTTGACTAAGGGTGGTGAAATCAACAGTGACTGGGTAAAAGGAAAAGCATAAGAACAATGCAGTGCATCATTGATGAACAATTCTCAGTTGGAAGGTCACTACACTGGATGAGTTCAATGCAATGATGCTGCTAAAAACAGAGACTGTCTGGAGAGACCTTGGAAGTCAAGGAGAAAACCTCATGAAGACTTAGCCGCCTGGCTATATTTCAGAGCATGACTCCCAGCCAAGAGCAAAGAATAAGCCAAATTATTTTCAAAAGCATTCATGAGGGCCATTAAAGGCTTATGACAACTTTATATAATGAAAACTTAAATTTTAATTATGTCGTTTGAAATTATCACCATTCTCTGTAAAGTTAAATCTGGCACTTGAAGGAAGTCAGGAATAAAGTCTGAGAAGTTGTGAGAAGATTCACAGAATCTTAATAGCAAATAAAGTAAAGAGACATGGGGTCCAACATCTACCTCATGCTAGAATCACCTCCACAATATCTCTATCTTCACAGTATCATCTCCTTTAAGCACTCTGTGATACTGCAACCATTCTAGAAATGCTGAGGAACTCCTCATGAAGTAGAATTCACTGAATCCTGATTTTGACATTTTACTAAGAGATGTGGTACACACACACACAGGATATTATTTAGCCATGGGAAGGGAGGACATCTTGACATATGTGACAACATGGATTGATCTTGAGCACATTATACTAAGTGAGATATGTCAGACATTGAAAGACAAGTACTGTGTGACATTAATCACTCACATATGGAATCTAAAAAAGTCAGACTTGGGGATGGCTCAGTTGGGTAAGCGTCTGCCTTCAGATCAGGTCATGATCTCAGGGTCCTGGAATGGAGTTCCACATTAGGCTCCCCACTCAGCTAGGAGCCTGCTTCCCCCTCTCCCCCATGCTCATGCTCTGTCTCAAGTAAATAAAATCTTAAAAATAAATAAATAATAAAAAGTCAAACTTGTAAAAAGAGACTAAAATAGTGGTTACCAAGGTATGAGGGGTGGAGGGAGAAGGTTGATGTTGTTTAAGAAAACAAAATAGTAAATAAGTCGTAGAGATCTAATGCACAGTATAATTAATATAGAAAAAAATATTATACTATAATCATCAAACTTGCTAAAAGACTAAAATATAATTATCCCATCCTCTAAAAAGAAAGGATAATTACATAACATGACAGAGGTGCTGAATTTCATTACACTGGCAATCATATTATAATATATAAATGCATCAAATTAACACATTGCACACCTTAAATTTAAATAGTGTTATATGCCAAATATATTCAATTTTTTAAATGTCCTTCCTTATATTGAAACTAATATTGCCCCTGTAGACTTCTATTGGCCATAGTTATAAGTTATAAGTTATAAGGCTTTCAGTTGAAAAACTTCTCACTACTGGACTGGCTCACTTACTTTCTTCTCCTGGATCTGAAAGAGACAGGGATGGTGGGCTGCTTAGGCAGCCCTTTATTTCCCTTCCTTATACTCCTCTCTTCACCCCCCTTTCTCTGATAGCCTTTTTCTTCTCTCTAGAAATGGATTGAGTAGGAGAGAGGACTGGAAAACCAGGAAGGCTTTACTTGGTAAGTATTGCCATGATTATGGCACTGACACAATCTGGGCTTGACCCTGCCCAAATTCCGTAAGCCCTCCAGGAGAGTCTCTGGGGTCAAAATAACTCCAGGCCAACACTGTCCATAATTCCACCTTCATACAAGTACAGCCACTCCCAAAGCAGCCCATTCAGCTCTGCTGTCCTGAGCAGCTGGCCAGCTACAGTCTTGCCTGTTGGCTTTTAGATGTGGGACTGGTACCAGTCTCTGTACCTCACAAACCAGGGTAGGAATGGGGTGGTAAAGGATATCATGGCACTCAATCAGCTGCTTCTGAAGAAACTTCTCCAAAACTAGTCTGCCATCTTTGTAATATCAACTTCCTAAATACCCTTAGAGTTTTTTCTTTCGTTTTCCCCTCTGTATAGTTTCTATGTAGAGGATACCCTGAAATACTAAAGGAGTACTCATACTTAGCACCTCTGCTTTTCCCTCCTTTGAGTCTTCAACCAAAACTGAAACAGAGAGTCCTGCTTTCACATCCTCTTACACAAATACCACCCTTCACTCTCGTCCTCTTCTCTACACTTTGCTCTGCAAATTCCACTTGGATGTCCCCTGAACAACACTTTCTTCCCAACCCCTAGGCTATCCCACAATTTCTCCCTGTTGGATTTCCCACCTTTGCAAATACCCTACCCCTTTCTCTGCCCAACCGATTGTCATCATCTCCATTTTTTTCAGCCATTTGTTTTTTCTTATGTGTCTCATTTTAGAAAGTTCTATGGTGGCTTCCTACAGATCTACACAATTATTCTTTAAACCATTTTTCAAAAGCCTCATTTGGCTCCTTTCCTTTTCCCATGTCCTAGTTTGTCTTCTGTTTCCTATCATTCTGCCCACCCACTCCATTTAGGCTCTCTCCTTTGTCAAAACTGGGACACGCGCTGACTACTGTTCCTTCAGTCGTAATCACCAAGCGCTCACTAAATCAAATACCTGCAGAGTATTTAGCACTTTTCTTGGCTTACAAGATCAGGGAATTTAAGGGCTGTCTTCAGGGAGTTTCACTTTTATCGGTCAGGACAGAACGCATCAAAAGAAATAAAGAATGTTCACTATGTTAAAATATGTGACTTGACAATGTGCAGGTTTTCACTTAGACCGTAAAGCTGGCTTCTGTAAAGTTCAAAGAAATTCTGAAATCTCTTCTCATCTGTGAGGTCTTCCCACATTGTTCACAGAAGGACCACTTGTTTCACTCTGACAATTTTTGACATGTTAGGTCCACAGATGCACCTACCTTAGCTTGCCACGATGAATATAAATTTCCCCTAAACTTGTACATGAGATACATTTTTAATTTAGGTTTTGCATACAGTAGTTAAATCCTTTTACTTCCAGTTCTAACTCTGCCTGATATTTAGCATCTAAATAGTTGGGTGAAGAATCAGGTTCCTATCATTTCTTTTTAATCTTTTCTAGCATACAGACTTTTAGATGTTTAGGGCTTTATGATGGTGATAATAATGTTAATGACAATAATGACACCTCTGATTTGTGTCACACTTTAAAAATAGTTGTGTACATTATCTTATTTGAGTCTAAAAATGCATCTGCAATGATTATGACTATTCTGCTTATGATTGAACCTCTCAGAGCACATAATAGCTGTCCTGCCTCCCACAAGCTCTGTTCTCCATAGAAAGCTGCACCCCCTGAGTTCTCTTGCTCAGGTAAATCTCCGCCTCCTAAGCCCATTTGTTCATGCTTTTCTGACCCTAACTACAAAGCTGTTGATTTGGTTACCATTCTTGTTCTCCACCTTCTCCCTCAGACTTGACCAGGTCCTTTACCTATCAGGCCTGCCTTACTCCAGAACAAAGACTGTAGTTCTGCTTTGCTCTGTGTCCTGTAGTCAAGTTCCATCACCACCCAATCCCAGCTGCAGATCTTGAAATCAGTGTCTTGACCCTGATCTCTGAATGAGGGTGTCCATCACTGCAATTGCCAATGAAAGGAGTAATCTAACACCCCCAGCTTAGAGACCTACATGAGTTCCTGTTTTCTTCCCACATCAATGCATGATTCTAAGACACGATATCCATCCTTCTGAAGGTCTGCAGTTGTTATTCTTTTTTTAATATTTTATTTATATATTCATGAGAGACACAGAGACAGAGAAAGAGAGGCACAGGCACAGGCAGAGGGAGAAGCAGGGTCCTCACAGGTTGCCCAACGTGGGACTTGATCCCGGGTCTCCAGGATCAGGCCCTGGGCAGTGCTAAACCGCTGAGCCACCCGGGCTGCCCTGCAGTTGTTGTTCTTAATGTAGATTTGATGTTAGCGCAAAATGAAGTCAATTTTCCAACATTTGTGATAATACTAAAGTGTGACCATCGGGACTACACTAGATGATGCCCCATTTCATAACTTAGACTTTCCTCAGTGCTTTTTCTCATGAAAACTTGACCACTACTAACTAGCTTTTGTTTTTATAAAGGATTATAAAAACAGCTCCAGTTTTCATGAATTTTTCCTATTACCCAGAAGTAGAACATATTGAGCAATAGGAGTGCCAATGACTTGCAGGAATGAAAAGCCCAGCAGATAAATACAGAGATGGCAGAAAGCCTGAAAGATGAGGATAATGTTGGGAGATCACAGACAGCTGAGTGTTACCGCTACAGGAAGAGTTTGCACATGGCCTGTCTTTAGGCTAGACAAGGGTGTTTCTATTTTAGAGTAAGTTGTCATGTATTTCCTGAGGGAAAACTGTTTCAAATGCTTTTACTTACAAGTTGAGAGCATTACAGGATGTGCTTTTATTCTTGTTATTAAAATGTAGGTGATTTGTTACAAAATAAGCAAACCAATAATAGTATGAAGGTGATTTATGTTTAAGGGTTCTAGGAAATATAAATTGATTTCTTCATTTTTTAAAAATTGTTACTCTATTATCAGATATTGGAGAGGGTAATCAAGATGTCATGACCACTAGTAGACTTGAGAGCTTGTTTGGGCAATTAGAGGCTCTTCACTCCCTCCGTCCTTGGAATGCATCCTCCACCCTCTGTTTCCACAGTAGGAGCTGCCCAAGGATACAACCTTGAGAGAGTAAGGTGTTGTTAAGACCATCTGGACTGTGTATGGTGTCTGAATCCAGTTTCAGCATTTTCATAAACTTTTAAGATGCTGCTAGAGGAGCTTGGATATCTACTCATCCTGGGGTCGCCTAAGACAAGACTCATGAGTCAATTCCCATGCTTATTAAACCTACCATCTATCAATCTGGAGTGGACTGCCTTTCCTTAGGTTGCTCTCTGTTATCTTTGCACATGGGCCAGTTTTAGATTCTACCTGGGAGGCTCCTGAGGTTGCAAACTAATAATTAGTGAGTCAGCCAGGCGACCAAAGAAATGGGCCTTGAGAGAGGCATCTGCCAGGGAAATCCCAAGTTGGCCATTGACCTTTATGTGGGAAGGGGCGGCCCATATGTTAGATGCCTGTGGACCACTGAAGGAGTATGGGGATGCCCTAAAAATACCAGCCTGTCTAATGCACTTGTTTAAGGCACTGTGCAGAGCACACTATGGTGGAGAAGGGAAATGCATGGCTGCACAATAGCCAGGCTTCTACATTGGGGAGGAGGTGACATTTCTCTGACCTGGCAGAGAACAAAGAAAACGAGTAATATCACCACATGCAATGCCCTCTGACAGTGCGTACATAGCACTCAGAGGGTTCAAGCTACTCATTCCCTTCTAAATTGGATTATCCTGGCCTACAGGGTGGCTTGGCCCAATGAGGGGGAACTCCCTGGACATGCGGGTCCCTAGAAATCTACTGAGGAGTTATGCCAAATTCTTAGGGAGCTGAGAATGAGACAGGCCCCTGTCTTTGAAGGCCTTGATCCAGCCACATTCACTGCAGGAATGAAAGACTCTGTTCTGTCCCAGCACCTGGTATGGGATGCTGATATCCATGCTGAGCACATCCATGGGACAAGGTATTTCTGATGTTGGGCTGATCCATTGCTGATCTGGAGGAAACTGATGAATCCCAGAAACAGGTATGGGCAGTGGGAAAGACCCAAAATAAAGAGAGAACTCAGAAGGCCAAAAGGCTATCCCAATTGGTTGTAAAAATAAGCCAGTAAAGATAATCTGGAAGCAAATGTGGTTTGACCTCATTGCTATGGGGACCCCACTTGAACAGACAGATCAATAACTTAACACTGTGTTGGTGGGTCCATGGAAAGCTTTAAAAATCTGAACAATAGTTCAGACCTGCCTTATCTGTTCCTACTGTCACTGATGCCCTGACTGCTCCAGCAGAAACCCTAGGGATACAGTCCTATTCAGAGTGGATGTTTCCCACGCCCTGGGTATAAGATGCAGGTCAAAACTGACTCTAGGTGAAGGCCATCAGAGGGGAGGCAATCAGAAGCCTCATGTTGAGTTCACTATTCATTGGCCCTCCAGAAACAATGAAAAAGTGACCGTCCTGGTGGATATTCAAGCCAAATGTACTCTAATACATGGTAACCCTTACAAGTTTTCTGGCCCCCTCAGCATCATTGATGGTTATGTGGGAAAAATAGTTATGGTCAGGAAGGTCCTTTTGACATGGTAAACTGGGCATTCTTCCCACCATTCCCAATAACATGAAGATTTTATCTCTCCAATACCAGAGAGAATATTGGGCACTGATATCCTACAGGTCAAACTCTGCAAACCTCTATTAGTGAATTCCACCTGCAGGTTAGAATAATCAAACCAGTGCTAAGGGGAAATGCACCTGGGAACCAATAACCGTGCCATCCCTGCAAAGAACTGTAATTGTCAAACAATAAAAATTGCATGGGAGGTGTAAAGGAGATAGGAGAAACTATCCAAGAACTACATCCAGTGGGTATTATATACTTTGCCCATAGTGCCTTCAATAGGCCATTATGGCCAGTAAGAAGCTAGATGGCTCAACGCAGATTAACAGTGGACTACCAAGAATTAAACAAGGTAATGCATCCATCTATGTGGCTGTGCCCAACATTGCCACCATCCTAAATACTTCGGTTATGGTCCTAAGAGTACACCATGTTGTGCTGTACTTAGCAAATGCCTTTTTCAATACACTTCTGGCCACTAAGTTATAAGATCAGTTTGCCTTCACATGGGAGAGGCAACAATGGACCTTTCGAGTACTCCCCAAGTTTACTTACACAGCCTCACCATATGTCATGGGATAGTAGCCAGAGACTCGTCACTGGCTACCATCCCACATAAGTAAAATGGGCCCATTACATTAACAAAAAAAAATGTTAACATTTGAAGACTTGCTTCTGCTACAAGACACTGCAGACTTTGCTGGAACATCTGTAAGAGAATAAGAATAGATAGTGAACTCACAGAAAATTAAGGGCCCAGGCCCTGGGAGTTTTGAGGAGTTGTTTGGTCAGGCAATATGTGCATTATCCCAGAGGCTCTTATTGTATTGAGGCACAAGCCTATCCAACCCCTAAAAACATGAAATGGTTGTAAGCCTTTATTGGGATTTGAGTGTTTGGAAGCCTTTTATTCCTCACTTGGCACAGTGCCTCCATCCCTTATACTGTCCGGTAAAGAAAGAGCAAGTGTAGACTGGGTATCACAGTGGCAAGCCACCTCTGCAAAGGCAGAAATACCAGTGAAACAGACTAAAACTCTGGGCATCTCCCAGGTAGGGTTCCCATTGGAATTAGATGTGTCTATGACTCTGAAAGGTATTGATTGGGCTGACAGAGACAACAGAAAGAGATAATACCCTCAGAATCTTGGTCCCAGTTCCAGAAGGGAGAAGAAACCCAACATACCACCAACACCTCCTAACAGTGCACATAGTGCTCCTCCAGGTATAGCCTCCCCCTTACAAAAGAATGGCATATCATGGTAAGAACTTCCTTTTCTAACAAGGGGTGGATTAAAACTACATCCCATGGACCAATCTCTGTCATGGCTCAAACCCCCACTTTTACTAAGTGGCATGCTTATTTGCAATAGAGGAAAACCCTGTCCACCAACCCACTGTCTCTAAAATTGCAGATACTCCTAAGCCCATAGAGTATGTAGATCTTCTAAATGCTCCTGTTTCTCTTGTGGCACCTGTGACCTGCAGACAGGGAACACAGGAAATTCCCACAGATGCCTGATGTATAGATTGGTCTATTGAGACAATCTGTCCACATGAACTACAGTTGTTATCCAGCACCATCTGGATGGAGACAGGAATAACCAGAAACAGAGCAGTTTGATTGGTGATCACTCATGAGCCCTGGCTGTTAACACTTCGCACTAACATTTGGACTATTCTAAAGGCATTAGCCCTATGGCTCAGACAATGGGAAGTCAAAAAATGGATGATCAGAAATAAGTCCTTGTTGGGTCAAAATGTAAAAAGGTATTTGAGTTCATCTATAAGAGCCTGAGGCAGACCTCATTGTTTTCCATGTCCCTGCTCATAAGGTACCAACTCTCTCTGGCAATTAGAAAGCTGATACTCTAAGTGGGGTATGAGCCCTAGCAACTGACTCATCATCATATACAGCAGATTGGATACAGAGAAAGAGTGGTCACCACAGTGCGTGGATGCAATGGCATATTGCCAAGGATACTGGATTGCCCTTAAAACACAGTGACTGGATTAATACAGTAATAGCATGCCCTGTGTCTTCTAAACCATGCCCAAGGCAACTGCTGAAGAAGTCTGGGGCCATCCACTAGTAATTATATTAGCTCCCTCCCTGCAAGTGAGGGTTCTAAATACGCCTTGGCTTGTGTGGACTCTTCAACTGGCCTAACCCAAGCTTCCTCCTGTCACTGTGCAAGTCAGACTGCCACTATTAGGAGAGTAAAGAGGCCAAGTACCATACATGGATACCCTCGTAGAATAAACAGTGATGGGGTCACATTTCAAAGGTCATGATGTGCAAGACTAAGCAAAAGAACATGTCATTGAATGAAGGTCCTATCTCCCCTGTAATCTGCAAGCAGCAGGGTTAATGGAAAGAGAGAGAGAAGATTAAAGCAACAGATTTTTTAAAATAATTATTAATATAATAATCATCAATATGTAGTTATTATATATTATATCATATCATATAAGGAGATCATATCATATAATATAAGGATATATATATATATATATATATATATATCTCCTTACTAAATCTATCCAAAAACCCTAAATGATAGCTGGCAAAGCCTGTCCTTATCAAACACTGAAATGTCTCTAATGAAAAATGTTGTCCTCTAAAATAGGGATGGTCCGGGATATTATTATTGCCTTGCAAGGAAGCACCTGTGCCATTATCCAAAAAAAACCTATATGTTCATATCTGATAAGTCTGCTAAAATATCATTTTTATTAAATCACATAAAAACACAAGTGAATGCCCTGAGTGATTCAGCCCCAGCCTAGGGGACTTAGTGAATCAATGGCTGTTGGTGGGGAAAAAAATGTTTTTTTTGAGAATCATCTTAATCTGCTTCTCTTACATGTGCCTAAATTGTTGCTATGGTTTCCACCTCCAATACAGCCAGGTAGCCACAAAACCAACTACCTCCATGCTAGTAAACCCCTTGCTACAGCTCAGGGCACATTACAAAAGAGAAGGGCATTTAAGATTATAAGCACTGGTCATCCAGAGGATGTGATCGCAAATTGAACCTCAAACTGGACCCAGGCACTTAAAGGCTTCTCACTTCCTCCTCTGTCCTCCAAATGTACCGTCTGCCCATCATTCCCACAGTGGGAGCTGCCAAAGGACACAGCCTTGAGAGAGTAAGATGTTGTTGAGACCATCTGGATGGTATATGTGACTAAACCCCATTAAGGCCTCTCTGTGAATTTTAAGAATCTGGCGGGTGGGCATGGAGATCTACTCATTTTGTTGTTACCCAGGACAAGCCTTGTATGTAAGTTCCCTTGCTTATTAAAAACTGCCACCGGCAAAGCTGGAGTAGCCTGCTTTTTCTTAGATCTCTCCTTGCCCTCCTGGTAGGGGGACCAGTTTTGGATTTCACCCAGAAAATTCCCAAGGTTGTGAACCAAACCAGAGTTAAATGCATTTTTTACAAGAAAAGGTGAAACAATTAAAAAAAAATCTATTAGAAGAGTTTCTACAGGGTGTTTAGAGGACAGAAAAATTTCCTCTGTTGAGGAATTGAGCCTCTTCCCCTAAAGGCTGAAATCGCTCTCCTGGCTAAGTAGGCTGCCTGTTGGCTGAGGCAATTTTAAGACTGGGTTGGCATTTCCAACCAAGCTTAGGCAGCTCATCAGAGGGGGTGCGCAGTCTGGAGTTTAGATAAGGTTTCCCAGAGGTTTTAGTTGCTCTTCACTTATTTCAATTTGGCTTTCTCCTTAGCTGGCTCCTACTTAGCGTTTCAAGCTTGTGTTACTATCCTGGTTTTCAATAGTATCAAATTCTAAAGTAGTCTATAAAACTGTATGGCTGTGCTTCATGCAGAAAAACATACTTTTGCATCTCATGCCAAGGAATATGACTCTAAAAACTGTCAGTCTCACAAATGCCTTGACCCTTCAGCATTCCAAGTACTTGGCCTGTCAGTTTTCTACCATTTTATAGCTTTTGAAAAATGGAGTACTGAGTTAGTCAGGCTCGGAGGCTAAATTCTCTTCAGTTAGTGTGTTTCTCCTAGCATAGTACATTCATCTATGCAGGTAAAAGAATAACCTTCCCAAAAGAGAACTACAGGATGGATTTTCTGGCTGAGGCTCCAATATAATTTGACTCTAAGTGCAACTCAAGGCAATCACTTATCATTACTCCATGTTATATTCATATTACTCAGATATTTTCTTAAACCCAAGAGAGTGACTTTTGGGACGCCTGGGTGGCTCAGTGGTTGAGCATCTGCCTTTGGCTCAGGTTATGATCCCAGGGTCCTGGGATCAAGTCCCGCATTGGGCTCCCTGCAGGGAGCCGCTTCTTCCTCTGCCTCTGTCTCTGCCTCTCTCTGTCTCTCATGAATAAATAAAATCTTTTTAAAAAGAGAGAGAGAGAGAGAGAGAGACAGAGTGTGACTTTTTTCTCAGTTTAGTCTTTGCTCCTGTCCCATCACTTTGCACTCGTTTCACCTTAGCCATACTCAGGAATCAGCTGCACCCAGACTTCATGCCTGTATCTGGCAAACTGAAAGTCTTCCCTGTGGTCACAACCCTGTAGCCCTTCGACATGACAGCTTCCAGGTGCCCAGTTGTTCCGTGCCCCAACCTCCTTCATTGGCGTTAGGTGCTGCCTTCCATTCTGACCCCACAATCCAAATGTGAACCACATTCACACCTCAGAACCCTATTAGTTTGCTACTCCTTAATCCCTCGCCTCTCCATTCCAGATTCTGTCCTCCTTCAGTTCTCATGGGAAGAAGAATAGAGCCAGGAGACAACTGTTTAGGCACCTGGCCTGGCCCTTGCACACTTCTGCCCTTCATCTGGGTGTTCCAGGCTATTCAGCAACCTCTAAATTACCTCTAATCTGCTGTACACTGGTTCCAACTCTCCTCACTCTCTCCTCAGTAAATGCCTACGTGAGAAAACAGAAAAGAGCTGGCGTAAATTCCCACAATTTTTTTTTCCCTTCAATGCTGAATGTTTTTTGTTCAGCTTTTGTTCACTGTTATGTTTCCTTCCATAAAGCTTCTTTCCAGGAATGTTTCCTCCCTTTGTGTGCTCCATCCCATCTGATGACTGGAGGCTCAGGAGAAGGAAGATCCAAATGGAAGAATGGCATGAGCTCGGGAAGAGATCTCTGCCTGTGACCACTGCAGAGGCAGCCAGAAATTACACCAGGACCGACTGTCACACACCAAAAAAGCAGGATTTATAGCTCTGCTGGAACGAGACCTCTCTCAAGAAGAGCTGGAGTGGACAGATGTTGTTCTGGCTGCCCACTACCTGTTCTTCCGTCACTCTAATTTTCTCATTAGGAAAACCCTTCTGAAGATTTGGTGGTATCTCTCATCAAGATACTCCACACCATTCCTGCCAAAGGATGGGAAAATGACCTCAGGTTGGTTGAATTTGATCCATTAACAGACTGGCGCATGAACTGCTGATCTGATTCATGCTGCTAGTAAAAGAATGACTATTCCCAGAGGCAAATATCCAGCCCTGCTGCTCTGAAATCTGATTGTTCCGTTTTCCTTTCACTTCCACCAAGCTATCCTATGTACTTCAAAAAACGTCTTTATGAATTAAAGCACCACAAATCAGTTTCTGGTACTTCATACCAAAGAAAAAGTATTGGATCAAGAGACAAAATTGTGCCTCTAGTTCTAGTTCCTCTATAGACAGCTGCAATTTATTTGTTCCTATTTTGCTTTACCTTCAGTCTAAGATTCTCACCTTGAGAAGGCATATCCAGATCTCTCAAGTATGTTTTTAAAACCATACACATGCATTTCCCATTCAAATTCTGTCAAAAGTCTGTCCCCTCTCCTCAGCACTCCCATGCATTGCCTTACCACGGCAATTAAAATCCATAGAGTCTTCATAACTAACAGAAGTGTGTTCTATCCTTCAGATGTGCTGGGTGGAAAATACTCTGCCGTACTAGGATATTTCCAAAGGTCCTTCTAGGTCTAGCACCCTTTGAGCTGATAAAATACTATTTCAGAAATACAACTGTTTAGACAGGTTATGAAAGAAAATTTAAAGCAAAAGCAGATGGAAGTCTAGGAATAGAAACAGGAATCAAATCTCAAAATTGGAGAAATAGTGAAAGATTTTGATGTGAGTTGCTTTAAGCACAATGATCAAACTTGTAGCATATATATTCATTAGGACTCAATGAGTCTTTTCATATTTTAATGCCCCAGCACAGAGGGCTTCAATTTTTTGAAGACTACTTGGCTTGAAAAAATTCTGTTGTGTTTCTTTAACACACTCTGTTTTTAGAAAACTTCTACTGCATTAAATATTAAGACCTTCAGTGTGCTTATATAATAACTAACATTCAGTGTCAAAAAGAAAACATTTTTGAGAGGTCTAACTGAATGCTACTAATCTAAAAGAACATGGTACTAAAACTTTCTGAATAATTTGTTATTCATTAATGAAAGATAACAAATGTGAATGATACAAAAAGAAAAATAGTTCAAATAAATCAAATCTACACTAATGAGCTAAAATTAAACATGAATTAAACATTGAATAGTTAAGATGTTGAAGAAATACCTAGGGCAGCCCAGGTGGCTCAGCGGTTTAGCACCGCCTTCGGCCCAGGGCGTAATCCTGGAGATCTGGGATCGAGTCCCATGTCAGGCTCCCTCCATGGACCCTGCTCCTCCCTCTGCCTGTGTCTCTACCTCTCTCTCTCTTGTTTCTCATAAATAAATAAAATCTTAAAAAAATATACCTAAATAAAAATTTTAAATATATTTTAATAAGAGTCATCATTTCTGTTGTGCATTGCTGGCTTCTTTCAATGGAGAAATGTTAAGAACACTGAAATCAAAATCATAGTCTCTGTCAGTCAGCTTTGACACAATGGACTCCTAAGGGGCCAATTACTTATTTATAATGAATATACTTTATTTTTATTAAGTCATCAGTCATTTTTTCTATTCTCTTTCTCTCTTACACACATAGACACATATTCACCACCCCCATAGTTTTCAGGCCAACAATGTTTAATATTGCTCTATTTTGACACTTAAAAGAGCATATTCTTTGATATGATATTCTCTGCCCCTAAAATTGCTTAAGATCATATGGAATAGACCCATATGCTTATGATATTCTGCAATTTCTGCAAACTGTTCACCATATGTTCCTACTGGAACTTTTAAAATTATGTTTTATCCTTGCTGCATCGATAATTTCAGAGGCTGGTGCATGCATATAATTATAACTTCATCCTCTCCATTGCTTTTTGTATACCTTTTATAAGTTCCTTTTATATAACAGGTAAGAAACATTAGTTCAAAGAAATGAGGTAATTAAAATTTAAGAGCTAATCATGAATCTAACTAGTTCCTTACCTTGGCAGTGAACATCCACTTTGGAAACTTCTAATTATTTCAACAATAATTACATTGGCAGGAGGACAACGGAGTATGTAATTTATGATCATAATTATACCATTTAACTGTACCTTACCTAAGCAAATCTTTGTGAAACTTGATGCTTGGTAACACTATGGCTTACATCAGAGTGGTATCACTCAGTCTGTTTCACAAGTTTCATTCACTATTTCATCAATGAGAGATAAGATACAGTATATAAAATGCTATAAATGGACAAAGAAGGACCAAATGGGAAGCATATTTTTTGTAAGAACATTATATTACATAGTTTTACCCATGATGCACTCAAATTTTACATCTCATTTTTTGTTCAGCATTGAATAACAAAAGATTTTTCCGTGCTGTTGTATAATTTTGGGGAAGTGATGAAGGGAGTTTTCTACTATTGTGTTTATGCGTTTGTATAATTTTTTAAGAACAGGGGAAAAGAGCATTGCGGGGCAATTTTGATTTCTATGGAAAGTTGTGGGGACAATTAGAGCAGTGTTTGTTAAAGAAATTCAAAGGTAACCATTAAAGAGAATTTGTAAAAAGCTTTCACATTTCACTGGGAGGTAAGGAAAAAGAAGCAGAAATAAAGAAAAGGGTACACAGAAAACTGAAATAAGATAGTATAAAGTTCAAACGTGCTAGTGATAACAACAAATATAAATGGATTAGGTTTTAGATGTAGATAATATCAGATTTGGACTAAAAATAAAGAGATACATGCTATCTATGAGAAATATATCTGAAGCAAAAAGGCAAGTTTAAAACAAGATAACTGAAAGAGATACAACTGACAAATACTAAACAAAATAACACTACTATCAGATAAAAGAGTAATTTAGGGAGAAAAAAAGTACTAAAAGAAATAATAGGAAGTTCTACACTATGATTTTGTTTTCTTTTCTTTTTTAAAGATTTATTTATTTGAGAAAGAGACGGTGTACATGCAAGCCTGAGGGAGGGGCAGACAGAGAGGGAGAGAAAATCCTATGACTAGCATCCTTAAGACTAAGCCCAGAGCCCAACTCAGGGCTTGATCCCACAACCCATGAGATTATGACCTGAGTCGAAATCAAGAGTTGCATGCTTTACCAACCAAGGTGCCCTTTTTTTTCTTTTTTTTTTTTTAAATAAACTATACCCCCAACATGGGGCTTAAACTCATAACCCCAAGATCAAGAGTCAGTCACATGCTTTACAGACTGAGCCAGCCAAGAGCCCCTACACTATGATTTTTTTAAAAAGCCATTGATATATTGGGCAGCCTGGGTGGCTTAGCAGTTTAGCCCTGCCTTCAGCCCAGGGCCTGATCCTGGAGACCCGGGATCGAGTCCCATGTTGGGCTCCCTACAAGGAGCCTGCTTCTCCCTCTGTCTGTGTCTCTGCCTCTCTTTCTGTGTCTCTCATAAATAAATAAATAAAGTATTTTTTTTAAAAGCCATTGATATATCTACAAACTATGTATATGTATGTTTGATGATATACATATATATATATAAGATTGGAGATTAATTTAAAATATCTGAAAGTGCCAGTTTTATACCTTTCATAGTTAAGAATACTTTATTTTTCTATTTTCTATTTTTCTTTATAAGTCAAAGAATTTGTCCTTATAGATGTGCCATATATTTCTGTAAATTCTTGTGCAAAAACTATAAAATTGGTTATCTTTATGTCATTGGAAACCAGAAATGTTATTCAAATTGCTCCATGTCACTAAAACTTGAGCCAATTCATCCTCCTCAGGAAGCTAGGCCATCAGGAAAAGTGAGAACCTCTAGGCAAGGGTCAAAATGTCTTTACCCACCATTGCTAGCTCTATTACCACCATTCTTTGATATGTGCAGTTGACTTTTTCTCAGTTTTACATGCACTACAATGATGATATAATTTTATTTTTATCCTACTTTTGTCCTACTCCTTCAAACTAAATTGCCTCCCCAATTCCATTCCTAAACTACAAGTATGAAGCCACCAATGATCAACAAGGTAGTACCAACAAGAGTGCTGTTATTTTTAACAATTAAGCAACCAAAGATTTTGCTCTAAGTATTCAACACAAGTTCTTTGACTTATAAAGAAAAATAGAAAATAGAAAAATAAAGTATTCTTAGCTATGAAAGGTATAAAACTGGCACTTTCAGATATTTTAAATTAATCTCCAATCTTATATATATATATATATATATATATATATGTATATCACAACACTAACTCACTTCTACCCTATAATGTTTAGCCCTGTTTATATTTTACAAGAAGGAATATTTGTCACATATTTTCAAATGTATTAAATTCTAGTCACATATTAGTTACTGTTAGTTACAGTCCATTTTACTAATCAGCTTAAAGGAGGATTTAGAAAAGTGAAGTGTATAATAAAATGTATGGTCTTTTTCCATACCTTATGCTTCCAATTTTTCACCATCTTTTATTTTGTATTTTCTTCTATCTCTTTTTAAAATTTATTCTTCTTTTTCTACATATCCCACAATGGTCTTCCCCAACCATTTCTTAAACACTTGATTTAGACCTCCCTACTTTTTTTTTTTTCCAAAATTGTACTGATTTCATTGCTCTGAGAAAGGATACATTCCATCTAGGAGAAAAAGTAATTTATCAGCTTTGAATATCAAATGTTATGTTTTGTTTATTTGGCTTTTTCCCCCTACCATGACAATAGTTGTTACACAAAGGTTTTGACAAAAGGAAAGGGCTTTTCCACTCAAGTTTGGTAGTCTTGACCATCAAGTTTACCACAATCAGGAGTACAGAAGTTAGAGGATATTAATGGGTATGTCCTGTCCTAGGGAAGGGGGAAGCCTGAACTGAAGTCTGAACACTATAGATTGTACAAAGAGGGGGACCCCTGGATGGTGCAGCGGTTTGGCGCCTGCCTTTTGCCCAGGGCACGATCCTGGAGATCCGGGATCGAATCCCACGTTGGGCTCCCAGTGCATGGAGCCTGCTTCTCCCTCTGCCTGTGTCTCTGCCTCTCTCTCTCTCTCTCTCTCTCTCTCTCATAAATAAATAAAAATTAAAAAGAAAAGATTGTACAAAGAGAAAAAAAGTCAGAAGTAGGAAAAGAAAATATTCAGACATTTGGGTCCTGACTTTCTCATATGCATAAAACTTCCAAACAAGAGAGAACAGTAAGCCAAAGGCTTTCTACCCACTTTCTGTTTAGAACTTTGGGTAGGGATGACCAGTCATGATGAGCTTGCCAGTGTGTTGCCAGTATGGCAACAGATAGCACAGTAGCAACAGGAAAGCATTCAGATTATTGAGTCTGAAGCAATTCCCCATCACCTTTTACTCACTGGCAAGGAAATGCTCAGTAGTTCTATATATTTTTCCAAACTCCCAAGGCCGGATGTAGAGGGGAATAAATGGCTAGAGAAATTTCCAGAAAGATTCAGGGGTCACTATTACATTGGAGAAATCATTCCTAGGTAAGTATTATAGAGTACATTACTAGTCCAGAGAGTAAATGGGTTTCTCTGCCAGAAACCAGGTATCTGTGAGATGAGTGGGAACAAATTGCTACATGCCCTAGAGCACTGCCCAAGTGAACACAGCACAAGTTACATCAGCAGTGGTCTACAGGAGCAGCAAGGAGACTATATTAGGACCAGCCCTTCCATACCTTGGTGAATACCAACCAACTACCAGCAGTCCTACAACTAAAACTAGCAAAAAGCCTGCACTCTATCCCAGCCCTTCAGGACAATAAACTTCCCCTAAATTCCAAATACCATATCAGACAAGGAAGAAGCAGAATAGAGAAACAGCCTGATGGTGAGTGTAGTTTTGAATTGACTATATACTTGTCTGAGAGAGCTTGTTTTAAACAAAAGGAAATTACTAAACTGAGAGAGAGAGAAAAAGCATTAATTGGAAAATTTTAAATTTAAGTTATTTATACCCTAATGCCTAGCAGGGTATGGTCTATTCAGAAAAATTAGATTAGTTATAGAAAAATAAAGCATACAGAAGTGTAGAAGCATAAATCATTACACAGTCTACATTACAGTGTGAATATGTAATTCACAATGCACACCCTGTGTTCTTAGAAGTATTACTATTATGTGTGGTCCCTCTACTGGATACAGTTATAGATACATATAGGTCGACTATTATAGTAGTATACTCTAGTAGATCTATATGTATCTATACTTTATCTACTTATTTGTCTAATATAGATAGTTTTATAGCTATATATGGTAGAATATAGTATGTAGACTATGTAGATGAGCTTGTGTGTTTACTCATATGTAAAATTTCAACTAAAAACTTTCTATGTAAGTCATTGTCTGAATTTTGTAATATTTTATGGAAGTAAAATTACAGTGGGAATGAGCATTTTTAAGATTCATGAGGTAGTTTGCCAAACTAGCTATACTTTGTTTATCTAAACCAACTCATTCTTATAAAATAGCCAGATACTTGGGAATGATATAGAAAAGAATAAGAGATCATATCAGTCAAGAATGCCATTTGTTGTCATTTATACTTTCACTGTTGGGAAGGCTGGATTTCAAGGGATTGTTTCCTTCTTCTAAGGTATTTGCTGCCTAGAAAGAAAGACACTTAGACACTAGCTGGAAGGTGGCACTGCCTGTTTCCTTCCTATTATCTTTGGTTGGTCAAGCTCAAAGATATGCCTTTCCACTTAAACTAATTAATATAAGTATTATTATTAGGTACTTTCCCCACTAAGTCTCAAATGTTAGCAGTCGCATGAAGCTCATGAAAATTAAATCTTTCTCTTCAACCAAAATCCGTTAACTTAGATATTTTAAATTTTGTATATAAAAACCTATGTAGAAATTCAAATGTAAAAAATAATACTCAAATGAAAAATAATTGTGAATGAGCTTTGAAAAGGGTGTAGCAGTATTTACTGTGTGCTCCCTCCAGGAGCTTCCACTGAATTCTGTGGTTGATATTCTATGCTTTCTCCTCTGGCAGTACAAGCTCTTAAAACCAGATTCGTGTTGAAATGTCTTAATTTCCACAATTAACACTGTAACATGTATTATTCTAAATATTTGAATGAATTAATATCATTTCTAAAGATGAGATAGTAGAGCAAAGTGTTAAATATACAGAGGAAAAACAATGCAGAAACAAATACAACTATGCATTCTTGAAATCACCTAAGAAGAAAAATATACACACATGTGTACACATATTGTTCTCTTTTTGTAAGAACACCACATACAAATTTGGATATCAATTTCTTTTACTCTGGAGTTTCTTAACTTATTCTTAAGTTTCTTAGGTTCTTATTAAATTGAAAAATCAGGAAAGGCCAAAAATTGAAATGAAATTTGATTTTTAAAAATCTTTTAAATATTTTACATGTGACATTTCAATTTTTAGTGCACATTTGTATTCCTTTGCTTTCATCAATTTTCTTAATTGACTTCAAAGAGACTGTATTTTATTCAATATCTGTTTATATCCTCCAGAAATTCCTGGATCATTCTCAAAATGTACTCAAAGATGACCTTACTCATCAAAAAGACTCTCTTCTTCAATTTAAGTGTGTAGATATACATTTCATTCTGAATAATATCAAGCTTTGAAAAGAGAAGCAACTTTTTCCTTTATACTTGGTGGTAATTTTTGCTTTGTATAATCATTCATGGAGTTCAAAGAAATTTTCTTCCACAGAGCACAGAAGTTTTCCTGACTTAGCATGATTCAAATAAATTTCATCCTACTGCCTCTGGCAACCTTAGAGAGCCAGCCTTACATCCCTACCCTTGCTTGCTCCCCAGAGCTAATACAATATTGTTTTTATAAGACCAGTGAATGGGAGATAAGGTAAAGATAGCCATGTGGAGCTTGAAGGGGAGGGTAGTAATGTTAAGTAGGGTGGCAAATTCTGAAGGTAAACGAGTAGTCTAGAGACAAAGACAGAACAGCTAGTGGGAAGGCCATAGGCAAGAGGGTGCTAGGGGCACATCTGAGGAGCAACAAGTTTCCTTTGCTTGACCAAAGTAAGTCATGGGGGAGTAGAGCAGATGAGGTTGTCAGGAGGTAATGGGGGTGACGGAGTTAGAGCTTCAAGGCTCTAGTATAGAATTGGCTTCTGGTCGCAATGAATTTGAAAGCCAGTGGAGGGGTAATTAGAGGAATGATGTTTCCAAATCTGACTTTTCTATTAAAAAGAGGATGTACCGGGGCAAAAGTGAAAGAAAGGAGACCAATTAGGACACCTCTGAAGTCATTTAGGCAAAAACAATGGCAGGTGTCTTCTCAGCAGATTTTATTTTTCAATATAAAACATTCTTGTGTGTCCTCTTCCATTCAAAGCCTTCAACTTGAATTATCATTTACCCAATTTTACTAAATGTCCACATCTACTTCCTTGTTCTAAGTATTTGCTGGAAATTTCTTTTTCCAATGCTTTATTCTCAATTTTAAGTGATATTTCACTGTGTGTCCTTAATCCAGGAAAGAGATCAATCTTTAGTTTATCCAATCTAAGAGTATATATTAATCCCATTAATATTTATTTAAATGTGGATATTTAAATTTTTGTACCATTTCATCCTGTACTTTCTGTTTATTATGTTTTCTTATTTTCTTCTTTTTTTTCTATGACATTTTGCACTGATAGTTTTTGTTTGTTTCTTTTTGCTGTTTCATTTCTCCACATCCCTTGGAGGTCCAAATGTTATGCATCTTAATCGAACTGTTCCATCCAGCAGCCTTCAAAATTAGATACACATATTTAGATTTGCATTTTCTTCAATAACCAAAACAAACTATTTAAATTAATGATTATGTCCTTCTTCCTTTCATCTTATATCATCCTTCCTTAGTTTTCGTGGTATCTCTTTATTATTTTGAGACAGTATTCTCCTATTTCATAGGTTCAGGTACTTAACCTTCATTTGTCTTCTTCACTCTGAACACTTTTCATCCATAGCCACCTCAATTCTTTGTACAGCAGAGCCCTTCCTTCCTGTGGAGCTGTTACTCTATTTGAGTAACATTGAATACCCAGATGGATCTCTCTCTCTTTCAATATACATTAACTATTCTTCATGGTGGGAGAATCATCCTAATTTTTAGAAAAGAGTACAATTATCCACATCACACAAAATTATATAATTCTTCTTGATTATAATTTATAATGTATACACACTCTCACATACATGTTTTTTTATGCATCATTGAGCTTTACTTGAGGGAAAATGGTTTTTCTTCCCTTGCTGTGGCAGTTTTACATGTTGCTTTGTAAACACAGTGAGGAAGATAAGGTACTTCAGAAGACCTTACCATTTACATGCGACACTTATACCTCATCTTCATTGCACATTAAGAGCCTCAAGAACCATTTGGAAGACTGCAGAAGCAGACACCATATTTCCTTTGCTCCAGCACTTCCTTTCATTAAACTAGAGAGTTACACAGCTGTTAGTGTTGAAAAGTTATCCTTAGGGAAATATTGCTTTCAAAGGGAGCAGAGATTCCTTAAAACCACATTTCCAGATTTCTGTTCAGTACAGGAGAGCTCATAATCAAAACTGAGTTTTTCCATTAGGTTTTTCAATGAGAAATAATTAAGTCAGTGAACAATCTCAGATCACTAGATTCTCAAATTATGAGAATACTATTACCACATTTATTATGTAATATTATAAATATTATCTACAAAAATGTTAATTCACAGTAATTTGATAGTTTCAATAAAAAGCAAAAATTTTGCAAAGAAAAATAAACTCTCTTCATCCCCAGACTTTTTTTCTGTCAATATTGGCCATCTTTCTGTTTTTATTAAGCTGTTTTCATTCCCTAAAATTTTCTTCACCTTATCCATCCAATCTAAACTAGCCATTAATTATCACATTCACCTTATTTTAGTTAAGTAAAAAATTTACCATAATCTGACATATTTTAATCTGTCCCTCAATCCACTTCTTTGCCTGTCTAATCTCTTTCCCTATTGAAAGCAAAAGTCTTTTTTATATTATTTGGTTCTATATTCTATGCACCTAGAACAAGTCTTGGCATATATACCAGATGCTTAATGTATATTTCTCAAAATATAGAGAACATTACAATAGTTTGAATTTAAAACTTTAATTTTATCATCATACACCCAGGAAAAGTAAAATTATGTGATCAAATATCCTGGATTTTTGAATATTTGCAGAACTTAGAACTATTCATTCCCCTTAACTATCTTTATGATGGTAAAAAAAATGAAATATAAGATTTTAATATAAGGAATGATACATGCACATTATTGCAGAAAAAAATTATGTCTCCCATAAATATTACCAATGACTTTTTGTAAAACAGGAAAAAAATTTTAACCCTTTTTTTTTAAGATTTTATTTATTTATTCATGAGAAAGAGGCAGAGACACAGACAGAGGGATAAGCAGGCTCCATGTAGGGAGCCTGACGCAGGACTCAATCCCGGGGCCTCCAGGATCAGGTCCTGGGCCAAAGGCAGCGCTAAACTGCTGAGCCACCCAGGCTGCCCCTTACCCCTTTTTTATAAAAGAATTGATAAAGAGATTTGTTTTTTAAGTAAAAAGCATATATAATTGCTATATTTTGATTTGACTGGAAAACAAATGCCCTAAATGCTGCTCTGTGTGACTAGTAGAATTTTTCAACACAGGTTAAAAAGATATTTGAGGGAAAACAAAAGAAACAAATAATCCCCAAAGATCAAAAAAAGACAATTATATCAATACCTTTCAGTAGGGAAACTGAAAGTTAAAAAAAATCATAGATAGCATACAAGGCAAAACTTAGTAATAATATACAACAGAAGATAAGTGGAATGAAATTTCTTCTTTTTCCAACTCCATCTGTCTGATATCTTAGATTAGATATTTTAAAAGCAGTGAATTTGCTTGTCTTCAATTAAAGATGAATATGAAAAATGAACTACCAAAATACTGCCAAATTAACTGGTGCTAAGGAACTAAATCTAGGCGCAGAAGAATGCTGAAAAAAAAATATTCAGTCTCAACTTTGGACAGAAATTTTTTTAGCAAAATATAAAATTATCATACAAAACATGAATTCTAAAATAATGATTTATACAATCTGAGGCTTTTCCAGGTATGTTACCAGTCTTCCTAATTTCAAACATCAGATTTTAAAGAAAACTAGAGCTTGTGGTTTCTCATAGGCTCATTGTGGCCACCTAATTTCAAATTCTCCCAGACATACTGCCCCACAAACATTTATATCAACAACAACAAATCAACAACAACAACAAGTGACATCACCCATACTCTATGACAACAGCAAGGAAGTAGAGAACATTGAAAATTTTGATTTATATGTAAGTAAACATCTGGATTACAAACCAGGGTAGAGAATCAGATGGGGCTTATGCAGAAGAGAACAGAATACACCAGGATCCTAGCTGTAGTAGAATAGTGATTAAGGTTTACTCACAGGAGGGAAGGGTTGTATCTTGAAGAATACCAAGAAAAGATCTGCAACCCCATAGGTGAGCAGTGACAATAAGGAGTAAAAAGAGAGCATCTTAGAAAGTGCACAGGACCAGCAGAGGTACCCCTAGGAAGGCACAGCTTCTGGGAAGAGCATGACAGCTTTGTTGTGAAAATGCTTCCCAGAGGTTTGGTGGTGATGAGAAAGAAGAAAGCATCTGATGATAATGACTCAATAGAAACAAAATATTAACAAAGCATCAGAGGAAGAAAGACTGTCCCCATAATGAACCTTTATTAAAGACCTTGTGCTTCACAGACAGTAGTGCTCTTGACTTAAGAAACCAGGTAGGGATGTAGGGGTGGTTCCTTTGGTTAAGTGTCTGACCAGGTCATGATCTCAGGATCCTTGGACTGAGCCCCACATCAGGCTCTCTGCTCAGCGAGGAGCCTGCTTCTCTCTCTCCCTCTGCCCCTCCCCATCACTGTGGAAACCAAGCAAGTCACATCGTTTTAGGTCCAAACCCAGCTTCCTCAGTCTATAGAATGATCTTTTATTCCTTGTCTAGGAAAACCAGTAGAGCTAATAATGAGCAAATCAACAAAATTCTCAACATCTATACAAAGTTACTTTAAAAATAAAACAGAAAATGAGAATGAAAAGTTTCGAGTATATAAAAACACCAAAAATAGTTAGGATGAAAAAGATAAAACTATAAGGCAATATTGCCACATACAATCACTAATTCAAATAAGTGATGTTAATAAGTAGTTGTGTATATGAAAAAATATCATGAACTAAAATTCCAAAATGGAGGGTAGATATGGACAAACCATAGGATAATATCAAACTGAGTTTAACCAAACTAGAGGAAAGAGAAGACAAGTTGATCTTGAAATTAAGATTGAGTTATATGCATTGACTGAGAACACAGTTAAGGTAGATAGGAGATTTTTTAAAAATTGAAGTAATTTAGAAAAGCAAAGAAAAAAAGCAGTGCAGATTAGAGTAAAACTGAGAATTATGGAATTTAGACAATAAAGATCCGACATACATATGATTAGAGAAAGAAGAAAAGCAAAAGAATGGGGCAGTAATAATAATGATGATAATAATGATAACATACCTTTTATAAAATTAAGGAACTCCATACTGAAAAGACCTCCTGTGTATCTGGTAAACCTGACACATAATGGTAAACTCCAAGGTGTATCCCAGTAAAATGATTAAACTTTAAAGATAAAGAAAAAAATTAATTTCTTGGTTTCCAGGCAAAATACCAAACTACTTACAAGGGAAAGAAATCAGGAGGTATCAGATTTTTAGACAGTAGATAAAACAAAGTTTTCAAGAATTCATGCAAAAAAGTATAAGCCATGGTTTTTATATTTATATTTTCCTTTAATGTCAAGCATATAGAAATACAGTGTTAAGCATGTAAGATATGAGAGAATATTTTGCTCATGAGCCCTTATGAGAAACCTACTAAAGGATGAGTTTATCTAATGAAAAGATTATGGACATTTCAACTGAAGAATTGTGTTAAGGACTGATTATAGGTTGAGCGTCTGCCTGCATCTCAGATCATGATCCCAGGGTCCTGGGACTGAGCCCCACATCAGGCTCCCTGCTCAGGGGGAAACCTACTTCTCCCTCTCCCTCTGCCACTTCCCATGTTTGTGCTTGCTCACTCTCTCTCAAATAAATAAAATATATTTTTAAATGAGATCTACGTGAAGCTGGAGAAATAACATATATATGTTATATGCTCAGATAACATACAAACAATAGAACAAAAAAAGGGAGAAGGAAAAAAACAAGTGGAAAGAAGTATGAATTATTTCATTGCCTTGGAGGTACTAAGAGTCAAAGGATATTACATCAAGCTGATAAATCAACAATAAACAACAATAAAAAAAGAACTAAGGTCATTATTTAGGTATTATATTATAGGTATAATAGGTATTATAGGTATATATATAATAGGTATTATAGGTATATTATAGGTATTAATATAGAGAAAATAATTAGGACATGAATACAAGTCTTTCTAAATAACAAAAGAAATAAAAACACAATCATTAACAGATAGTACAATGTAAGACATACAGTAATTATATCGATGTATGCTGAAAATATAATTTAAGCTATTTGACTTAGCTGAAACAAAACACATTTGATGAATCACTAATTTAAATGCAAATGGTCTTTAATCTATTCATTAAAAGAAAAATATGTTTAAATTGGCTCACACAAAAAGTCTAATTTTATGCTATATTCAAGAAATGCACTTTGTTTTGATGTATCAGCTTTTTGTTTAGTGTGTTCATGAATTACAAATTTCCATTTTTTATTTTTAAACTTTCTTATTTTTAAAGTGCATTCTTTATAAGCAAAATATAGTTGGTTTGTTTTCTTATTTTTTTATTTTTTTAATATTTTATTTATTTATTCATGAGAGATACAGAGAGAGAGGCAGAGACACAGGCAAATGGTCTTTAATCTATTCATTAAAAGAAAAATATGTTTAAATTGGCTCACACAAAAAGTCTAATTTTATGCTATATTCAAGAAATGCACTTTGTTTTGATGTATCAGCTTTTGTTTAGTGTGTTTATGAATTACAAATTTCCATTTTTTATTTTTAAACTTTCTTATTTTTAAAGTGCATTCTTTATAAGCAAAATATAGTTGGTTTGTTTTCTTATTTTTTTTATTTTTTTAATATTTTATTTATTTATTCATGAGAGATACAGAGAGAGAGGCAGAGACACAGGCAGAGGGAGAAGCAGACTCCATGCAGGAAGTCTGATGTGGGACTGGATCCAGGGACTCCAGGATCACACCCTGGGCAGAAGGGCAGACACGCTTAACCACTGAGCTACCCCAGGGTCCCGGTTTGTTTTTTTAAACAGGTTTTTTTCATTTATTTACAACACTTAGTCTATTCATATATAATGGAATTATGATATTTGAAGAGTTAAACTTATCATGATTTTTTTTTTATTTGTCCTGTATTTTCTTTTCTTATCTTATACTTTGGGTTTTTTGTTTTTTTTTTTTCTGTTTTCTCCTTTCTTGTCTTCTTTTGGATTAACGAGTTTTTAAAAATCATTCTACCTTCCCCCCATCTATTTATTAGCTTGTTGGTTACATATATTTAAATTGTTTTTAAAAATGATCATCCTGGGGCTAGATATTTTTACATATATGTAATTATTCATGTATTTTAAACCTCATAATAATTACTTTTATTATTCTAAACAGTGAATGTTCCTGTACATTTAACTACACACATACTGCTTCCAATGCTCTTCATTCTTTCTCTATGTATGTAGTTGCACTGGATCTTGTCCAGTCTACCTGAAGAACACACTGTAGTATTTCTTTTAAGGCACTTGTTTCTTTGAAAGTATTAAATTAAATTAAATCTGTGACTTGATATCTTTTGTCATTTTTGAAAAATCCTCTACCAATATCTCTTTTAAAAAAATGTTTTTTTCTGTTCTATTCTCTCCTCTTTTTCTGGGATACAACATATAAGCAGGTTAGATCTTTCCACCATTTTCCACTGGTCTCTTTTCTGTATTTCCTATTTTTCCTTCTCTTAAATCTGAATGTTTCTTACCAACCTATTTGTTTTACACTTTACTGATCTTTTCACTCTGTCTAATCTGTTATATACCATATAGTGAATTCTTAGTTTAAGCAATCATATTTATTTCAGAGATTTTCATTCAATTTTTAAAAATAAGATCTAGTTCTCTAATTAAATATCCATCTTTTTATCTACTGGCTTGAAAATACTAATCATAGTTATTTCTAAATTGAAATATTCATATAACATAAAAATCCACAACTTAAAGTGTGCAATTCAGCAGTTGTTTGTATTCTGGCTATGTTGAACAAAAATCGCCAATATCTAATTCCAAATTAACTATTCCAATTCCATCCTCAAAAGAAACTCCATATCTACTAGCAGTCATCCTAATTTTCTCAGCCTTTCCCCTGTCAACTACTAATCTACTCTGTGTATGTGGATTTGCCTATTCTAGATATTTCATATAAGTGACTCCTACGATACCTGTCTCTTTATATTTCAAAGTCCTCAAGGTTCTTCAATGTTGTAGCATGTTCCTTTTTTAAGGCCAAATGATACTGCATTTTATGAATATGGCCCTTTTGTTTATTCATCAGTTACTGGATATTTTTATTACCATTTTTTCACCATTACAAATAATGCTACTGTGAATATTTATGGACACGTTTATGTGAACATATATTTTCAATTCCCTTGGTGATGTACCTATGTATGGAATGATTGCATCTTCCAGTAATGCTGTGCTTAACTTTTTGAGGAGTGCCCAAACTTTTCAATAGTGGGTAGACCATTTTACATTTCTACCAGCAACATATTACAGTTGTAGTTTTTTCATATCTGCATCCACTTGCCACTGGATTTCTTTTTGATTATACCCATCTTCACAGGTATGGAATGTTATCTCTGTGGTTTTGATTTGTGTTTACATAATACTTCATGATATTGACCCTTTTTTCATGTGTTTATTGGCTATTTGGAGAATAGTTGGAGAACTGTCTATTCAAAGCATCACCCATTTTTAAATTGGATTATTTAGATTATTTATCTTTACTTGTTCATTTGTATTCACTTTTATTTCTATTCCTCATAGTGGGTAATCTCAAATGACCTATCTTCAGGCTCACTGATGCATTTTTTTGCCTGCTCAGACTTTTTGTTAAGTTAAGCTCAGTGAATTTTCATTTCAATTTTACTTTTTAATTTCAGAGTTTTTGTTTGGTTTCTCTTTATGCTTTCTACTTCATTATTGATAGTCTTTATTTGGAGAGTTTTCACACTTTTCTTGGGTTCTCTAGGATACCTTTAATTCTTTACTTCTTTGGATTTTTTTAAGTTCTTTGGACATATTTAAAATAGCTGATTTAAAGGGTTTTCTTGTTTTTTTGTTTTGTTTTTCTAGAAAATTCAATGTCTGGGCTTCCTCAGAAACAACTGCTAATTGAATGTTCCTTTTGCATTATAAGGCATACTTTCTTGTTTCTTTCCATGTCTCATATTTTGGTTGAAAACTGGACATTTTTAATATTATAAATGTGGCAGCTCTGGAAATAAAATGCCCTTCCCTCACCTAGTTTTGTTATTCTTGTGCTTATTATAGTTTTTGTTTATTTATTTTGTGAATTTTCTAAACTAATTCTCTAAAACATTTATTCTTTGTCATACATGACTACAGAAGATCAGTTTCATCAGCTTAGTAGTCAGGTAATGATTAGATTAAAATTTCCTTAAATGTCTAGAGCCAAAACATTTCCCAATCCCTATCAAAGGGCTTTATGTGTGCATGGGGAGTTTCTAACTCTGCCTTCACCTTCACTTCCTGCTTCTCTAACCTCAAGGTCAGCCAAGGGTAAAAGCTTAGGGCTCTTTCAAGTTTTCCTGAGTATAGCCCTAGGTATATATGTGTCCTTCTAGAATATGCCTTTAAAAATATGTCAGAGCTTTTCAAAAACTTTATGGACATATTTTGCACCAGGCTTTTCTCCCAAGATTGTTGGTTAGTCTATTGTTTGCCCCATAGCACTTACCACTTTAGACAGTAACAGCTAAAACATTTGCCTATAAATGACCATCAACTAGCAGCCCTAGCCCTGTGCTGGTTTCAGTCAGGTGAAATAAAGATAAGCCTTTCATGAGCCAGTCTCCCAGGGGGCCATCAGACCAATCAAAACAAATTTCTTTGTAAATCAAGTCCATCCTGCTCTTTCTAGTATTGAGAACCTAGGCTGTTGTTTTTAAAGCTACCGCTGAGCAGAGAGAGGGGACATGGGGTTGGGGAAATTTAAAATGCCACAGAGCTCATTGTGCTTACTGACATTCAACTATTTTTCTTGAATAAATGATCCCCAATCCAGCAAGCCTTTGGTTAATTTCCAAAGTCCTTCAAAAGTTAATTCTGACAGTTTGGGCCAATTTTTAAATTTGCTTTTATGGGGAAGTAAATGTTCAGAATTCCTTACTCTACCATTTTGATGACATAATTATCATAATTATTTAAAGTCTATATTTTATATCTCCATTTAGAAATTTCAAAAAGCCTACAAATTCTTTAGCACTCCTTTTGTTGAGAGGCAGGATCTATGTTCTTTCTCCTTGAATCTGCACAGCTTTTATCTTCTTTTTTAATTTTTTTTATTGGAGTTCAATTTGCCAACAAATAGCATAACACCCAGTGCTCATCTGCCAAGTGCCCCCCTCAGTGCCCATCACCCAGTCACCCCAACCCCTCGCCTACCTCCCTTTCCACTACCCCTTGTGTATTTCCCAGAGTTAGGTGTCTCTCATGTTTTTATATTTAATGGAGCCAAAAAGCATGCACATATGATGCCATGTAATTTCCAATGATGTGTTACAAGGGTCTTACAGCTTCTGCCTGACCCTTCAGGGATGATTATGCTGAGGGAACCAGTTCCCATATAAGTCCAACTACACTGAGACCACAATGCTAGAGACGCTATGCTTAGTCACCCGTATTTAGCCCAAGCTGAGTTCCCAGCCAACACTTGGCATCAACTGCCAGACATGTGAAGAGCCACCTTGGTTATATAACCCACTAAAGCCTGCAAATAGCTGCAGCCCTAACCAACATCTAACTGCAACTATACGAAACGCTCCACGTAAAAACTGCCAACCTCTTCCCAAATTCTTGATCCTCAAAATCATCAATCTGTTTGACATCACCAAGTTTTGAGATATCATGTTATGAAAAAGTAACTAGCACACTATGATGTCTAGATCATCAGTAGACCTTTTCCTATTGTCTTTTTTTCTCTTGGTTTTCATTTTGGTCATGTTTGCAACATGCTGTGTAATTTTTTTATTGGAAGGCAGGTATGAGGAGAGAAATAGCAGTGGAGTAGGAGGACCCTAGGCTAACCTAATCTCACGAATACAACTAGATAACCAGCAAATCATCCTAAGTACCTCGGAATTCAATCTGAAGACTGACAGAACAAATTCCACAGTTAAAAGTAGAGAAGAGGCCACTGAAAAGAAGGTAGGAACTATGGAAACACAATTTGGGAGACAGATTGTGGCCACGTGGGATGGGGGAGCC
Source organism: Canis lupus dingo (assembly GCF_003254725.2). Classification (NCBI taxonomy): domain Eukaryota; kingdom Metazoa; phylum Chordata; class Mammalia; order Carnivora; family Canidae; genus Canis; species Canis lupus. The sequence goes on from NC_064243.1 coordinate 36,709,061, forward strand.
TCCGCTTCAGAGAAGGACCAGAGACAGACTAACACCAGAGGAGAACATAGGGGAGATAATTCCACATAGCAATTGGTTTGGAAAGTAAGAGGGGCCAAATTCTGTGAATTCTTGCAACCAGCGAGGCTCGAAGTCTGGAGTTTTAAAGATTAGTGGGTTTGGCTCAGGGAGTCTGGAGGGCACTGGGGCTGCACTTGGACAGAAGGCAGAGCAAACAGCCTGCAGATATACAGCTAGGAAACAGAGATTTGAAGACTGCCTGGGGTACACAGTGAGGAGGTTGGTTCATCCCAGAGCATTTCCCTGACAGATTACATTCATGGAGAGACCCTTCTAGGAGCAAAGGAACTAGCAGACACCATTTGCTTCCCCTGTCCCTCAGCATAAGGACCACCTGCAGGAACCAGCACAGTAATGACACTCACTACCTACCTTACTTATACTAAGTCCTACCCCCACACTCCAGTAGAACTGCCTTTCCCATCTTACTTGTCTCAGTCCCAGCACAGCAGTTCCCTGCCCCAGAAGTCTGGCCCAAACCCCTGCCCAAACCCCTGCCCACACTTTGTCTCCTGACCAGCAAGCTTTGCAGGGCTTCAGTTCCAGTGGCAATGCTGATAGGTCTCATTTCACAAGCAGAGCAGAGCACACTTAGTTAAAATATGCCACATTCAGGCCAGGGACCAAACACTGCCTGCAAAAGACAAAAAGAGCCTCTGCAGCTGACTGGCTTGAAGGATAAAGCAACCAGGACATAACAGATGTCCAGATCCAGGATGTACAGAGAACCCACAAGAAAATCAATGAAACTAGATCCACACCAAGACATATTGTAATTAAAATGGTAAAATATAGTGATAAAGAAAAAAAATCTTAAAAGCAGCGAGATAAAAGAAGACAGTTACATATAAGGGAAAGCCCGTATCGCTATCATTGGATTTTTCAGCAGAAACTTGGCAAACAAGAAGAGAATGACTTGTATTCAAAGTGCTGAATGGAGGGGAAAAAATCTATATAGCCAAGAATACCCTATCCAGCAAGGTTATCATTTAAAATAAAAGGAAAGATAATGAGTTTCCAGACAAACAAAAACTAAGGGGGTTCATGACCACTAAACTAGTGCTGCAAGAAATATTAAAGGGGACTCTTTGAGTTAACAGGAAAAACCAGAAGTGATAGTATGAAAGCAGAAGACACAAAGGAGAAAAAAATGAACATTTATGTAAAAAATAAGTCAAGGATCTCATGAAATTACAAAATAAAAGAATGTAAAATATGACACCATATACCTAAAACATGGGAGGAGAGGAATAAAGAATGGGTTCAAACTTAAACAACCATCAATTTAATATAGACTGTTATATACAAAAGATGTTATATACTAACTTAATGGTAACCACGAATCAAAAACCACCAATAGATATGCAAAGAATGAAGAGAAAGAAATCCAAGAATATTACTAAAGAAAACCAGCAAAAATAAAATAAAAAATAAAAATAAATAAATAAATAAATAAATAAATAAATAAATAAATAAAAGAAAACCAGCAAACCATGAAAAAGAAGAAAGGATCGAGAAAATCTTCAGAAACAACCACAAAACAAGTTAAAAAAGGCAATAAATACATATATATCAATAATTATTCTGAATGTAAATGGACTAAATGCTCCAAAAGACACGGGGTGGAAAAATGGATAAAAACAAGACCCATATATTTGTTGCCTACAGAAGACTCATTCAAGACCTAAAGACACCTCTAGATTGAAAGAGAGGGAATGGAGAAACATTAATCTTACAAATAGATGTCAAAAAAGAGTCAGAGTAGCAATACCTGTATCAGACAAAATATGTTTTAAAACAAAGACTGTAACAGCAGACAAAAAAAAAAAAAAGGCACTATATAATAGTAAAGGAGATAATGCAACAAGAAGATATAACAATTATAAATATTTATGCACCCAACATGGGAGCACCCAAATACATACAACGGTTAATAATATAAAGGAACTAATTGATAGTAATACAATAATAATAAGGGAACTTTAATACCCCACTTACATCAATGGACAAATAATCCAAACAGAAAATCAACAAAGTAACAATGGCTTAAAATGACACATTGAATCACTGAATTTAACAGATATACTTAGAACACTCCACCCTAAAATAACAGAATACACATTCTTTTTGGGTACACACAGAACACTCTCCAGAATAGATCACATACTAGGCTACCAAAAATGTCTCAACAAATGCAAAATAAATGAAGTCATACTGTGCATCTTTTCTGACCACAATGCTATGAAACTAGAAATTAACCACCAAAAAACTCTGGAAAACCACAAATACATAGAGGTTAAATAATACGCTACTAAAAAGTGAGTTGGTTGAAACAAGAAATAAAAGAAGAAATCCAAAAGTACATGAAAACAAATGAAAATGAAATGATTCAAAACCTTTAGGACCTGAGCCAGGGTGGCTCAGTGATTGAGCATCTTCCTTGGGCTCAGGTAGTGATCCTGGAATCCTGGGATCGAGTCTCACATTGGGCTTCCTGCATGGACCCTGCTTCTCCCTCTGCCTATATATCTGCCTCTCTCTGTGTCTCTCATGAATAAATAAATAAAATCTTAAAAAAAAAAACACCTTTGAGATGCAACAAAAGTAGCTCTAAGAGGATAGTTTATATCAATACAGGCCTACCACAATAAGCAAGAAAAATATGAAATAAACCACTTAATATTACAACTAAAGGAACTAGAGGGGAAAACACAACAAATGAAACCCAAAATCAGTAGAAGGAAGGAAATAATAATGAGAGCAGAAATAAATGAAATAGAAACTTAGAAAAACATTAGAACAGATAAATGAAACTAGGAGCTGGTTCTTAGAAAAGATTAAAAAATATTCATAAACCTCTAGCTAGACTCATCAAAAAACAAAGAGAAAGAACTCAAATAAATAAAATTACAAATGAAAGAGAAGGAATAACAACCAAAACCACAAATATTCAAGCAATTCTAAGAGAATATGAAAAACTACTCCAACACATTGGACAACCTTGAAGGAATGGATAAATTCCTGGAAAGATATAATCTACCAAAACCAAATCAGGAAGAAATAAAAAATTCGAACAGCAAGGCAATTGAATAAGTAATCAAAACACTCCCAAGGAGCAAAAGTCCTGGATCAGATGGCTTTACAGGCAAATTCTACCAAACATTTAAGGAAGAATTAATACTTATTCTTCTCAAACTATTCCAAAAAATGGAAGAGAAAGGAAAACTTCCAAATTCATTCTATGAGGCTAGCATTACCCTGATATAAAACTGATAAAGACACCTCAGAAAAAGAACTCCAGTCCAATATCTCTGATGAATGTAGATGCAAAAAATCCTCAACAAAATACTAGCAAACAGAATCCAACAATACATTTAAAAATCATTTGCCACAATCAAGTGGGATTTATTGGGTTGTAAGGTGGTTCAATATTTGCATATCAACCAACATTATACATTAGCAAGAGAAAGGATAAGAACCATATGATCATTTCATAGATGCAAAAAAAGCATTTGATAAAGTACAACATCCATTCATGATAAAAACCCTCAACAAAGTAGGTTTAGAGGGAACATACCACAACATAATGAAGGTCACATGTGAAAAACTCATAGCAAACATCATACTCAATGAGAAAAACCTGACAGCTTTCCCCCAAAGTCAGGAACAAGACAAGATTATCCACTCTCACCACTTTTATTCAACATGGTCCTGGAATTCATGGCCACAGCATTTAGACAACAAAAAGAAATAAAGACATCCAAATTGGTAAAGAACAAGTAAAACTTTCACTATTTGCAGATGACATGATATTCCATATAGAAAATGCTGAAGACTCCATCAAAAAATTACTATAATTGATAAATGAATTCACTAAAGTCGCAGGAAACAAAATCAATGTGCAGATATCTCTTGCATCTCTATACACTAATAATAAAGCAGTAGAAACAGAATTTTTTTAAATCCCATTTATAATTGCAACAAAAATAATAAAATACCTAAGAAATAAACCTAACCAAAGAGGTGAAAGTCCTATATTCTGAAAACTGTAAAACACTTATGAAAGAAATTGAAGATGACACAATGAAATGGGAAGACATTCCATGCTCATAGATTGGAAGAACAAATATTGTTAAAATTTATATACTGCTCAAAGAAATCTACAGGTTTAGTACAATCCCTATCAAAATACCAAGAGCAGTTTTCACAGAACTAGAATAAAAAATACTAAAATTTATATGAAACCGCAAAAGACCCTAAATTGCCAAAGCAATTTTGAAAAAGAAAAAGATCGGAGGCATCACAATTCCAGACTTAAAGCTATGTTACAAAGCTGTAGTAATCAAAACAATATAATACTGGCACAAAAAATAGACACATAGATCAATGAAACAGAATAGAACACCTATGAATAAGCTCACAATTATTAGTCAATTAATCTTTGACAGAACAGAAAGAATATCTAATGGAGAAAAGACAATCTCTTCAAAAAATGCTGTTGGGAAAACTGGTCAGCTACATGCAAAAGAATGAAACTGGACCACTTTCTTACACCATACACAAAAATAAATTCAAAATGGATTAAAGACCTAAGTGTGAGGCCTGAAACCAATAAAGATCGTAGGAGAGAGCATGGGCAGTAAGGTTTTGACATCAGCCATAGCAACATTTTTCTAGATATGTCTCTTGAGACAAGGGAAATAAAAGCAAAACTATTGGGACTACGTTAAAATTAAAAAAAAAAAAAACTTCTGCACAGTGCGAGAAACAATCAACAAAACTAAAAGAAAACCTATGGAATGGGAGAAGATATTTGCAAATAACATATGTGATAAAGGGTTAGTATCCAAAATAAATAAGGAACTGATACAATTCAACACCCAAAAAGCAAATAACCTAATTTGAAAATTGGCAGAAGACACGAACAGACATTTCTCCAGAGAAGACATACAAATGGCCAACATGAAAAGATGCTCAACATCACTTATCATCAGAGAAATTCAAGTCAAAACTACAATGAGACATCACCTCACACCAGTCAGAATGGCTAACATCAACAACACAAATAAGTGTTGGCAAGGATGTGGAGAAAAAGGAACACTTATGCACTGTTGGTAAGAAAACAAATTGGTACAGCTACTGTGGAAAAAGTATAGAGTTTCCTCAGAAAATTAAAAGTAGAACAAACCTAAGATCAATTAATCATCATACCGGGTATTTACTCAAAGAATACGAAAACACTAATTCAAAGGGATACCTGCATCCTTATGTTTATCGCAGCATTATTACAACAGCCAAATTATGTATTATTATTACAGCCCAAGTATTTGGTGACAGATGAAAAGAAGAGGTGGTATATATACTATATATACTATACACACATGCACACTCACATGTGTGCACACACACTGGAATATTATTCCACCGTAAAAAAAGAACAAAATCTTGCCATTTACAATGCCATGAATAGAGCTTGAGAATATAATAAGTGAAATAAGTCAGAGAAATAAAAATGCCATATGATTCCAGTTATATGTGGAATTTAAGAAACAAAACAACCGATTAAAGGGAAAAAGAGAGAGAGAGAGACAAACCAAGAAACAGACTCTTAATTATTGTGAACAAACTAATGTTTATCAGACGGATGGTGAGTGGGAGGATTGGTAAAATAGGCAAAAGGGATTAAGGAGTGTACTACATTGTAATAAGCACTGAGTGATGTATGGAATTGTGAATTGCTCTGTTTTACACCTGAAACTAATTGTATGTTAACTATACTGGAATTAAAAACATTTTTTTAAGTTAAAAAAGAAAGAAAGGCAGACATATATGAGAAGTTATGGATAGCACCAGGTGGTGCTATCTTCTTCCAAAGAGTATTTAATGCTATTTTGGAAGGCCTATAATGTACTGAGTGATCTCCTTGATCCAGCTGATGGTAGTTTATTCCTTGCTTACTCTTATTCTTATGGCCTAGTCCTGGGTTGTTAGCCAGAATCTCCCTTCTTTGGCAGGTTCACTTTTTTCTTGATACTACAAAAAGTTTCTTTTAGCTTTTTAGCCTCTTGTCACTGCTTCATCTTGGTTTCTTAGAAAATGGTTCCATACATGCATTACTTTGGAGTCAGCAAATGCCCCAAAAGGCTTCCTCAAAGAGAAAATTGAGTACAGTATATCAGGTTCACATCTCTGTGTTATCCTTTTCCTCTAGAATCTTGTTCCTGAAGTCCTGGTTATGTTGGATATTCTCTGATGTTTTCAAATACTTGTCCTTTTCATTTATTTATTATCTATCCTAGCTCTTACAGTTGTTTTTAGTTGGACAATTGGTTTGATACCAGTTACTCTAACACAATTCAAAGTAGAAGTTTAGGGGCACCTGGGTGGCTCAGTCAGTTAAGCATCAGCCTTTAGCTCAGGTTATGATCCCAGGACCCACGTAGGGCTCCCTGTTCAGCAGAAAGCCTGCTTCTCCCTCTCCCTCTGCTGCACCCCCCCCCCCCCGCTGTGCTCTTTCTGTCAAATAAATAAATAATTTTTTTAAAAAAGTAGAAGTTTATTCTGTTGCATTTTTTCTCCATAATATGTTACATCCACAACATTTACTTGTTTATTCATTCTATATCTCCTTAATGTAGTGTCTTGAGAGCAGAAATGAGTTTCATTCACTGTGAAGTCCCAAAGCCTACAAAAACATGGTATAAAGAAGGTATTCAGTAAATATGTTTGAAGGAAGGAAAGAAATCAACACATTTGATTCTTTCACCCAGGTACACACCTGAGAAACTTGGTTTAAGGACTTCTGTTTATCCTTTTTGATCAATATATTTTAAACTTTTCCTACTCCCCCACTCTGCACATCCAATTAGCTACCAATTATGTTAATTCCATATTTTTAATACCTTTCAAATATGCCCTTCCCTGTTCATCCTGACTATATGAGTTTGGGAGTGTCATTATCTCTTAGCTGGTTACTACCTAAGTCTGTTCTTTAATGCCTTACCTCTAGTTTTCCTGCCCTTATAACTTTCCCTTGCATACTATTTTCAGTATTTTCTCAAATACAAATCTTATTGTATTTCAAGGTTTTAAAAATGTTTAAAAATGGGGCATTTGGGTGGCTCAGTGGTTGAGCATCTGCCTTTGGCTCAGGTCATAATCCCAGGGTCCTGGGATGAGTCCCCTCATCAGATTCCCTGCAGGGAGCCTGCTTCTCCCTCTTGCCTTTGTCTCTGCCTCCCTCTCTGTGTCTCTCTCATGAATAAATTTTTTTAAAATCTTTTAAAAAATGTTTAAAAATATCAATGGCTCGACAATGTCTACAAGGATAAAAACCAAACTTTTATTTTCATAAAATAAAAGGAACTTCAAAATGTATTGCAATGACAAAACAAGGACTTTTTAATAAACCTTGAAATCACCAGAATGTTCATACTAAAGTGTCTGAAACTCCAAGATCATAAGCATATCACCATGATTTTATGCATAACTCTTGATGGCTCAATATGACTCAGAGGAATGAGGATTAGACTGAATATATTAAGGATTAGACCAAAAAAAGAAAGTGGGATGTAAATATTCTATATAAATGTATGCTATGGTTGGTTGGCAAGCAGTAGCATTCATATCTACTTTTTAATACTTCTGAAAAGACTTACATTACATTAAACTGATAGGACTTATTATACTTCATGGACTATTGGAATTAAAGAGTTAAAATCATATCAGTATTGTTTTCTTTCTTGAATACTGAGTGCCGGCTCTGTGTCAATGGCTGTCTAATTCTTCACAACATAAATATGTATAAGATATAGTTTTTCTCTATCAAAGGGCATACAGTAACGATTTCACCTAATTGGTTAACTGAAGTAAATACTGTATTGTGATTATTTTCTATTACAGTTTTAATTTAAAAAGTTATTTATTTGAAATATGCAGAATGTTTAAGGTTCCATAATGAAGTATTCCTTCACCTGTCATTGGCTTCCACACTTAATTGGGGGTGTATTTAACACTTTCTATATCATTACCCAAACTTACAGGAAACCATAATGTAAGTCAAACTTTCCTACAGAGGAAAAAAGAAAACAGAACATGGGAAACTGCTCTGAAAGGCAGGGGAGAAGAAAGAGACTAGCAAAAGAAACTTCTAAGGAGTCAGAATACTAAAAAGGAAAAAGGAAAAGGATGTAAATATTTGAAGCCTCGGTTTCCTTATCTGCAGAATAGAAACAATATACTTAACTTGTACAATCAATAGGAAGAAGAGAAGATCGATGAAAGCAGACCTATTAGCATGATGCCTGATGTTTAATAAATTCTCCTAGAGATTGCTATTTTTGTTTCACCTAAAACTACAATTTCTGCTCAAACAACCAAACTCTATAGTTAGACTATAAGCCAAATTCCTTACCACAATAGTGCCCAAGATACATGCTCTTTGAATCACTGCTTACCTTACTTACTTAAACAGAAAAATGAAAACACAGAGACAATACACAGGCTAAAAATTTGCAACTTAAAAAATGATTTATCTCATTGTATTTTCACTAAGGAGACATAATTCAGATAAAGAGTCCTTCACATTTTTTTTAAACATTCCCTTAGTTGTTGAAATCATGAGTATAGCATGAGAACTGTAATGAAAAACTGGGTCTCATCAAAATGAATAGTACAAAATTTAAGAAGCAGAAGCATTAGGGTCAGGGAGCTATTTCATATCTATTTACTTTGTGATATTTTGTTTTATGTGGGAGGTTTCAAAGACTTTGCTCTTACCTAAGGGGTGATATAGAATGTCTACTGATATCCATTAGCACCTTTGTCTGGACTACTGTGACTTACAGATTCTTTATGTTAATTGGGAGTATGCTTCTGGCATATTTAGAAACCCATTACAATTTTTTTAAACATTTAAGTCAAGTGATTTGAGAAAAGCTAAGCATAAGGCTTCAGGTGGTAGAGGTATTTCAGGAATGACAGCACCAAAGAAAAAATAATTAGCAAACCCTTTCATGATAGCTAATTTTCACTGGGCCATGTGCAGTCTATTTTTATACCACCAGATGCCCCCTTCAATGTAGTCTTATTTTTATTTACATAGCAAAGTTATTTCTAAAGTTGACAGAGGTCTGTCAATTTGTTCTAATTTTGTTGAGAGAAAATTTACCAGTATCACATGATAACATCTTCTGCCCCATGTACCCAACCAAGCCTCTTACTTTGTGAGAGGTAAGTTGCTCTAACACGAAGACTGGAAATAGCAAGCCTCCCCCACAAGCCCATGAGGAAAGGCTTTGCTATTCAGCTCATTTTGAGATCTTATCATCACCCACTATCTAATTAAAACTTGAGCAGACTTATTCAGTTTGGTAAAATATTTCTGGCCAGTGCAATCAATGAAGCTTTTCCAAAGCTACTTACTAAATAGTGTTTTTCCTAAATTTCAGATTTTCAGTGGACTCTTTGCAAGATGGTCAAACAATTCTGACAAAGAATTTCCTCTAAACTTTGATGTCTGAGTGTGTTGTTTCTAGAGAGGTGGGAAAAAAATTATATTAACTCAATAAAACAAGAAATTGGTTTTCATTACAAAGTTATTTTAATGATTAGTTATACCATAATGGTTATATGAACGAAGCCAATGGACATATAAAAGGGAACTGATTCCATTGTAACCAGGAAAATGCAAATTAAAATTGAATAAGATAATAGTTTACACCCACCAGAGTGACAAACATAAAAACAATAGACAACACAAGCATTAAAAAGGATGTAGAAAAACTGGCAGCAGTGGTGGAAGTGTTAAGTTGGTACATCTACTAAAGGTGAACAAACACATACTCTATTAATCCAGTTTCACTCCTAGGCAGAAATTTCCAGCAGAAATGTATATGTATATTCACCAAAAGACACACACAAAAAGGATCATAGCACTGTTAGCCTCTAATCATTTGGGTGATTCTTTCCCTGACTTTGGGGAATACTTTGTTATAAGCATATGCTGATTAGTAAGCAGATGAATATTCTTTGGTGAACTTGATGCAGATATCTAGGTTTCTCTGTCAGTTCTTTCCTTTCCTGTACTTTGTCCCATTAACTCTAGCTGCCCTGTTCTGTCTGGAGTCTCAGTTCCACCTTCTGCACTTGGGTAATCTGATAGGCTCTGTCCTGGTTTCCCCTTCCTGCACCATGACCTAGAAACTCTCAAGTGTTATAACCTGGAGCAAAAAAAAGAGATATATTATTTGTTTTCCATTTCTCAGGGATCATTTCCAAATACCTTCAAAATCGTTGTTTCTATACTTTGCCCTTTTCTTAAAAATTCAGGCAGTTAGGTAAATCCAGTTCCTATTACTCCATCTTATCAAGGAGTTAACATTATTTGGAATTCCATATTTCCTGGAAAGAATTTCAGAGGGTCAGTCTTTGCTTCTTCAGGATTGGGTGTTTGACAGATATTTTGTCTGCAATCAACCATGTAAGCCTGTCACTTCACAAAAAAATATGCAATAGCATTTGTTATCAATGATAAAATTCAAGCTTTGAGCTTGAATTTAGAAATATAGAAAATGTGTATCTGCCATCAGTAGCTTTGTTAGCATCTAAAATACATAACTTCTTTAATGAAATTAACAGCAATCCTATCACATGTGATCTTTTTAACACTGTGTAATGAAACTAATCAACATAGAAAAAGCTGCCTTATTTGGGCACTAATAATTTTGAAATGACCAATCCATATCACAAAATCCTGCATAGGTACAACATCTATTTTAAGTACAAGATAGGCCAATGGATTTTAAGGTAACATTGTTGATACAGTTTCAGATTCTGCACTATAACAAAGTTTTAAAGAATTATCATTTCTTGAGTTCTGGTATTGTATTAAATATGAATATGCATAGTAATTTAAAAATGCTTCTATAATATTCCCCCCATTTTGAAGAATAGACCTCTATGTACCCAATTGAAAATATACTGCTACAAACAATATGCTACTTTTGAGACTGCCAGTAATTTCTTAGGCATTAAAGGGTTTCTGAGACCAAAAGTCAGCATAGAAAACCACAAGCCAAAAGACTTCTTTAGAACTCCATTTATTATTTTCTCATTTGAAATTTTCTTCTTAATCTGCTTCTTGTGTCAGGCTCATCCTTGGTTCTTCTCTAGTCTTCTCCTTTCATTAACAGCCCAACTCATTGACAGAGTCCTGCCCTGATGCCCTCAGGATTGAGAATTTCTCTAAATCCCACTCTTTAAATCCAGGCATCAACTGCTGGTACCAGAACTACTTTATGCAACCATGGCCCACCTGAACTCTGCTCATTGGCCCCTAACAGGTACATTTAGACTCCATAGCACTGTGCTTTTCTTTACTTGCTCTGTGCTTTGTGTTAACCAGAGCATCTTCTGGGGCCTTTTCAGTTCTGTTTTCTCACTGCCTGCTGTAAATCTGTCTGCTTCTTTCTAAATTTCAGATGCTCATCCCTATTTTCCAAAAGAGACTAACTCCATATTTTGGTGAAAATAATTGTAAAAAGGAAATAAGTAGGAGGACCTTATGCTTGCCTCATCGAACACAGCTAGATATATATCGAATTGTTCTGAAACCTAGGAAATCGATCTAAAGATTGAGAGAACAAACTGCACAACTAGGAGAAAAGAGGCCACATCATGGAAGGTAAGAGGAGTGGAGCTATGATTTGGAAGAGAAACGAATCTCTGGTGCTGCAGGGAGAGGGAGCCCTGATGAGAGTGAGAGAAGACAGAGAGAGACAGCAGGGCATAGGGAATTGCATAAGAAAAACACTTCCCCAAAACCATTGATGGGGAAAACAAGAGGGGCTGATAATTACAGGTTTTTACAAGCAGTGGAGCTCAAAGTCTGCAGTTTTAGAAGTCCACACCATGGCTAGGTAGAGCTTGGTGGGCTTCTGTGGAGAAGCGGGGGTGGGGGGGGTGGGGGGGGGGGAACAGAGGGTGGGGCAGAGGCCCAGGAGCAGACAGCATGGTCTGAGGACTCCCTGAATCACACTGGGAGACATAGTATCCCTTCTAGGACTATGTTAGGCAGTGGCAGCACTGCCTCTCCAGGGACAAAAGAGCCAATGGGCATCATTGAGCCGCCCCATTCATTAGCATAGAAGCAGAGGCAGCTGCTAAGGGCAGCAAACCTGGATGCCAGCTTTTTGCTATACTTTACTATAAACTGTAAGCCTTTGTATGTTCGTGCAACCTCTCTTCTGGGACAAACCAGAACCAGCCACAGTGCAGCAAGACCCACCCCCAGAGGATCAAATGGAGTCTGTGCCATGATAGGTCCCTGAGATTTGGAGTTTTAAAACCTAGTCAACATGCTGATAAAACATAGGAGCACTGTGCCACCAGATGGGCAGACAGCTAAGACACAGGGATCTGAGGAATACCTAGGACAAATGGGGAGAGATTGTTCACTCTTCTGTGAGAGCTTTCTGAGCAGCACCAGTGTGAACTCCCCTCTCTGGGGAGGAGAGTGCCAGCTGAGGCCATTTTTACTCCCACTCATCAGCACAGACTGACTTCAGCAAGCAGTGCAGTGGAGGCATGAGCTGCTTACACCAAGCTCTGCCCCCATTCACTATACACATGCTTCTTCACTAGGGCAAGTGTGCCTGAGAGTCAGAATAGCAGTGTACCCCTCCCCCAGAAGACCAGCATAAACCCCCACACCCACCAAGCCTATTGACCATAGAATATTACAAAGCTTTAGCTCTAGGGGAAATAGGATTTATCCTCTTCTAACAAGCAGACCAAAACACATCTAGTTAAGACTCCACACAGTGGACAAGGTCCAAACACTCCCCACTGCCCGCAAAGAGAAACACTGCAGAGGACTGAACTAAGGGAAAGAGCAGCCAAAACAAAACAGCAGAGTGCACACAGTATAACCAGAGACACTTCCTGAAGTGTCAGGCCCTGGACAATATATGATCTCTTCTTAATATAGCCATTACTCTCAGGAGCAGGAAACATGACAGGCTTTCCTAACACAAAGCAGGCAGAGACCAAGACAAAATGCCAAGATGGAGGAATTCATCTCAAAAGAAAGAACAAAAGGTTACAACCAGGTATCTAATAAAAACAGATATAAGTAATATGCCTGAACTAGAATTTAAAACAACAATCAGGGAGCCCCTTACCACAGAGATAAAAGACCTAAACACTAGTCAGGCCAAAATAAAAACTGTTATAACTGAGATGCAAAACAGACTGGTATAATGACCAGAGGATGAAAGAAGTAGAGGGAATGAATAAATGATGTAGAAGACAACATTATGGAAAATAGTAATGCTGAAAAAAAGAAGGAAAGAAAAATATTGGATCAGGAATGTAGACTTAGAGAATTCAGCAACTCCGTAAAGCATACTAACATCTGTATCATAGGAACCCCAGAAGGAAAAGAAAAGGGTAAAGGGGCAGAAGGTTTATTTGAGCAAATAATAGCTAAAAACTTCCCTAATTTGGGGAAGGAAACAGACATCCAATCCAGGAGGTACAGAGAACTCCCATCAAAATCAACAAAAACAGACTAACACAAAGCACATATCACAGTAAAATTTGCAAAATACAGAGAATGAAACAATCTTGAAAGCAGCAAGGGAAAAGAAATCCTTAACCTACAAAGGAAGACAAATAAGGTTAGCAGTAGATCTTTTGACAGAAACTTGGCAGGCCAGAAAAGAGTGGCACAATACATTCAGTCTGCTGAATGGGAAAAATACACAGCTAAGAATACTTTATCAAAGTGCCTGAGTGCCTGGGTGGCTCAGTCAGTTAAGCAGTCTAACTCTTGGTTTCAGCTCAGGTCAGGATCTCACAGTTGTGGGATTGAGCCCTGCATGGGCTCTGCACTCAGTACAGAGTGTGCTTCAGATTGTCTCTCCCTCTCCCTTCCACTCACTCTCTCTCTCTCTTAAATAAATTAATAAAACCTTAAAAAAAAAAAAAGAATATCCAGCAAGGATGTCATTCAGAATAGAAGGAGAGAAGAGTTTCCCAGAGAAACAAAAACTAAGAGAGTTTGCGACCACTACACCAGAAGGAAGAAATATTAAAGAGAACTCTTTGAGTGGGAAAAAAAGACCAAAAGCACAAAGCCTAGAAATGAACAGGGAAAATCTCCAGAAACACCACTTTACAGATAATACAATAGCACCAAATTCATATCTATCAATATGTAATATCTACCATATTACACTCTGAATGTAAATGGACTAAGTGCTCCAGTCAAAAGAAACAGGATATCAGAATGTATTAAAGAGAGAGAAAGAAGAGAGAGAGCCATCTATATGCTGCCTACAAGAGACTCATTTTAGACATAAAGACACCTGCAGATTGAGAGTGAGAGGATGGAGAACCATTTATCATGCTTAATGGATGTCAAAAGAAAGCCAGAGTAGCTATACTTATAACAGACAAACTAGATTTTAAAATAAAGACTGTAACAAGAGATGAAGAAGGGCACTATGTCATAATAGAGGGGTATATCACACAAGAAGACCTAACAATTGCAAATACTTAATGCCCGCAACTTAGGAGCAACCAAATATATAAATCAATTAATAACAAACATAAAGAAACTTATTGATAACAATACAATAACAGTAGGAGATTTTAATACCCGACTTACATCAGTGAATAGATCATCTAAGCAGAAAATCATTAAGCATCAGAATCAATTGTTTTGAATGACACTGGACTTAACAGATATATTCAGAACATTTCACCCTAAAGCAGCAGAATACACATTCTTTTTGAGTGTATATGGAATATTCTCCAGAATTAGATCACATATTGGGTCAAAAATCAGGGCTCAACCAGCACTAAAGATTGAGATCATACCATGCATATTTTCACACCACAATACTATGAAATTTGAGGTCGACCACAAGAAAAAATTTGGAAAGACCACAAATACATGGAGGCAAAAAACTACTCATCCTACCAAAGAATGAATGGGTTAGCCAGGAATTTAAAAAGAAATTAAAAAAAAAAAAAAACCATGGAAACAAATGAAAATATGGCCATCCAAAACCATTGGGATACAGGAAATCAGTCATAAGAGAAAAATATGCAACAATACAAGCCTACCACAAGAAGCAGAAAAAGTCTCAAATATACAACCTAACCTTATACCTAAAGGATCTAGAAAAGGAACAATTTTAGTATATATGCTGCTGAAGTGAGCAATAGAAAAAGAACAATAAATGAAGCCCAAAGCCAGCATAATAATAAATAATAATAATAAAGATTAGAGAAAAATAAATGATATAAAGAAAAAAAGCAGTAGAACAAATCAATGAAACTAGGAGCTAGTTTGAAAAAATTAATAAAATTGGTAAAGCCCTAGCCAGACTTACCAAAAAGAGAAAAGACTTAAATAAATAAAATCACAAGTGAGAGAGAAGAAATAACAATGAACACCACAGAAATACAAACAATTATAAGAGAATATTTTGAAAAGTTATATGCCTACAAACTGGGTAATCTAGAAGAAATGGATAAATTCCTAGAAATGCATATATAACCTACCAAAACTGAAACAGAAAGAAGTAAAAACTTGAACAAACCATAGCCAGCAAAGCAATTGAATCAGTAATCAAAAATCTCCCAACAAAGAGAAGTCCAGGGCCAGATGGCTTCCCAGGGGAATTCTAATAAACATTTAAAGAAAAGTTAATATCTATTCTTCTCAAATCATTCCAAAAAATAGACATGAAGGAAAACTTCCAAACCCATTCTATGAGGCCAGCATTACTTGATTCCAGACAAAGACCCCACTAAAAAGCAGCATTACAGGCCAATATCCCTGATGAATATGGATGCAAAAATTCTCAACAAAATGCCAGCACATCAAATCCAACAGTATATTAAAAGAATTATTCACCTCAATCAAGTGGAATTTATTCCTAGGCTGCAAGGGTGGTTCAATATTTGCAAATCAATCAACATGATACATCACATTCATAAAAAAAAGTTATGAGAATGATCCTCTCAATAGATGCAGAAAATGCATCTGACAAAATGTACCACTCATTCTTGATAAAAACCCTCAACAAAGTAGAAATAGACAGAACATACCTCAACATCATAAAGGCCATATATGAAGGACCCATGGCTAATATTATCCTCAATGGAAAAAAATTGAGAGTTTTTTCTCCATGGTCAGCAACAAGACAGGAGGTCTACTCTCAGCATTGAATTTAACATAATACTGGAAGTCTAGCCTTAGCAATCAGACAACAAAAAGAAATAAAAGGCATCCAAATTGTCAAAGAAGAACTCAAATTTTTACTATTCACAGATAACATGATATTCTATGTAGAAAATCCGAAAGACCCCACCAAAAAATTGCTAGAACTGATAGACGAATTCAGCAAAGTTGTAGGATATAAACTCAATGTACAGAAATCTGTTGCATTTCTATACACCAATAATGAAGCAGCAGAAAGAAAAACCAAGGAATTGATCTCATTTACAATTGGACCACAACCATAAGATACCTAGCAATAAACTAACTGAAAAGGTAAAAGATCTGTACTCTGAAAACTATAAAATGCTGACAAAAGAAATTGAAGATGACACAAAGAAATGGAAAAAACATTCCATGCTTATGGACTGCAGGAACAAATATTGTTTAAAAGTTCATAGTACCCAAAGCAATCTATACATTTAATGCAATCCATATCAAAATACCACCAGTATTCTTCACAGAGCTGGAACAAACAATCCTAATATTTGTATGGAATCAAAAAAGACCCCAAATAGCCAAAACAATCTTGAAAAAGAAAAGCAAAGCTGGAGGCATCACAATTCCAAACTCTATGTTATAGTACAAAGCTATAGTCATCAAGAGAGTATGGTAATGACATAAAAACAGACACATAGATCAATGGAACAGAATAAAAAAACTAGAAATGGACCCTCAACTCTGTGTTCAACTAATCTTCGACAAAGCAGGAAAGAATATCCAACAGAAACAAGACAGTCTCTTCCACAAATGGTGTTGGGAAAACTGGACAGCAACATGCAGAAGAATAAAACTGGACCACTTTCTTACACCTTACACAAAAATAAATTCAAGATGGATGAAAGACATAAATGTGAGACAAGAAACCATCAAAATCCTACAGGAGAACACAGACAACAACATCTTTGACATTGGCCATAGCAACTTCTTCCTAGACTTGTCTCCAGAGGCAAGGGAAACAAAAGCAAAAATGAACTATTGGGACTTCATCAAAATAAAAAGCTTCTACATAGTGAGAAAAACAATTAACAAAACTGAAAAGCAACTTTCAGAATGGGAGAAGATATTTACAAATGACATATCTGATAAAGGGTTAGTGTCTAAAATATATAAAGAACTTATAAAATTCAACATCCAAAAAAAAACCAAATGAACCAATTTAAAAAAGGGCAGAAGACATGAATAGATATTTTCCGAAAGAAGACATACAGAGAGCTAACAGACACACAAAAAGATGTTCAACAATACTCATCATCAGGAAAATACAGATCAAAGCTACAATGAGACAGCACCTCACACCAGTCTGAATGGCTAAAATTAACACAGAAATAACAGGTGTTGGTAAAGATGTGGAGAAAGGGGAACCCTCTTACAGTATGGGTGGGAATGCAAACTGGTGCAGCCACCCTGGAAAACAGTATGGAGGTTCCTCAAAAAGTTAAGAATAGGAGCACCTGGGCAGCAGGCAGTTAAGCATCAGACTCTGGGTTTTGGCTCAGGTAATGATCTAGGGGTTGTGACACTGAGTCCTGAGTAAGGCTACCTGCTCAGCACAGAGGCTACTTGAGAATCTCTCTCTCTCTCCCTCTGCCCCTCCCACCACTCTCTATTTCTCTCAAATAAATAAATCAAATTTATTTTAAAAGTAAAAAATAAAACTACCTTACGATCCAGCAATTATACTACTAAGTATTTACCTAAAGGTCACAAAATACTGATTCAAAAGCATACGTGCACTCCAGTGTTTATAGCAGTATTATCAACAATAGGTAATTATGGAAAGAGTCCAAATGTCCACCAACTGATGAACAAAGATGTGGTATATTTATAAACAAAATATTACTCAGCCATCAAAAAGAATGAAATCTTGCCATTTGTGCCAACATGGATGGAGCTAGAATGTATTATCCTAAGTGAAACAAGTCAGCCAGAGAAAAACAGATACCATATGATTTTACTCATATGAGGAATTTAAGAAACAAGCCAGATGAACATAGGAGAAGGGGAAAGAAAGAGAGGGAAGCAAACCATAAGAGACTCAACTCTAAAACAAACTGAGGGTTAATAGAGGGAGGTGAGTAGGGGATAGGCTGAATGGGTGATGGGTATGAAGGAGGGCAGTTGTGATGAGCACTGGGTGTTATATGGAAGTAATGAATCACTAAATTCTACTCTTGAATCCAACATTACACTATATATTCACTAACTAGAATTTAAAGAAAAACTCGAAAAAAATAATTTTATACTTCCAAGGAGTGTTTGGATTTAAAAGTATTTCTATAGAAGCATTACACATCTTAAGTGGATCTTTAGTAGTAAAATATACCTTCCAATAGCACTGAGTGTGTATATACTGGGGACAGGAAGCCATCTGGGGATATGGGAAATTTCCTGATGCTCTGCAAGCCAAACACCTGTCTTCTCTGCATATGTGAAATTCCTCTTTGCCTGTTCATTTGCAAAATGATACAGAGCTTTTATTGAACTCTTTGGCTTCAGGTAATAGGTACTCAGGACTCCCAAGCATTTTGTATATTGTAACAAATAGCTGAAGGACCATAATCTTGTATTTATTTTTTAAATAGTTTTCCAAAACCCCTTACTTTTGAAGTGGTATCTCTAAAATTGTTCATGAAATTTTCCCGCAATTTATCCCAACATCCAATTTATTACCCAGAGAAGCATCATGTTATTTTTCTGAAGTTACTTGTATCAGATCATTTAGAAAAAAATATTACCTACAATCAATCCTTGGTGTGGGTTGAGGAAGGAAGGTGGGAGAGAAGAAAATCGTCACCATTTGGAGTCTTCCATCCAGATAAATATCCCCTTCCCTGTCGTTCAGAAAATAAAAATTCTTATAAGTTTTTGAAAGAGACAATTTTCTACTTTTTTTCTCTAATAGATACAATGTTATGTGGTTAAAAAAAATTTTTTAAGCCCTCTTGCTATAATTTCTCCCTGGTGCTCCTTAAATATATTGCAGCTGTGCAAAGATTGGATTAAGATGGGTAGGATTTCCTGAGGAAATAATTTTCTTTTTCACTTTATCATTGTTAGTGTTTTCCTCATCAATTTGAGAGTCTGGCAATCTTGGGATAGCAGGTCAAAAAGTATTTAATTCATGAATACTTTTCCCTTGGCATATGGTTCCATGGTCATTAGCTAACACAAAGTAAAATAATGATGAATCAAGTACATTATCATGTGTTACTGGGTATTTTGTTCCATCATTCAATTTGAAGAGAATGACTCCCATCTGTTTCTGAGCTTCCATGGTAATACAAGATGTGGAAGAGAACAGATAAAACTTAGGATGTTTCCAAGGTAAAGAATCTGATAAAAGAATGGATCCTGAAAGGGCTACCCTCACAGTAAAAGTGAGAAGTAGAATCAGACACAAAATAAATCTTGCCACATAAAGGGATTCTGAAAATTTCCCTGTCTCAGGTCCAGGGCCAAGTGTAGGGAAAAAAAAGCCTTCTTTGAATTTTTGTAATCCCAGACTGGCCCTTGTAGTGCATCTAAGATCTGAATTTACACTACTGGGCTGACTCAAAAACTCCTCCTAGAATTTAATTTAAAATGGTACCAAGTAACTAGCAAAATAAATGCAAATCTCTGTAGGATTTCAACTTCAACCTGGGGTCGCAAAGAAAAATGAGAAGCTCACTATCCAATTTCACGAAACAGGAAAGAAATAAAGAAATACAGCTGGGAACTAGCAGACACAACAGACAACAGAGGGGGAAAAATATCAATATTAAGTCAGGTTATTGAAAATATCAGATGTAATATCTAATAGCAATGTTTAATAAGAGAGAAATTATTGAAGAGAATTATTGAGAAATTATGTGAAGGCACTACCAGGTTACCTGAAGCCTTTTGAAATGCTGCTGTCCCAGAATGAGGGGGGCCAGGCCCTCATCACGGGCAACCAGATCTCCTTTGGGGGCTACAAACTGCTGTACTTGCTGCTGATTCACCAGGTCCTGGCCCCCAGCTGCCTGGACTCCTTCCCCCTACTCTCAGGCCTATGTGGCACGCCTCAGCACCAGACTCAAGCTCAAGGCATTCCTGGTGTCCCCCGAGCTCAGTGAACCGCCCCTATCAATGACAATGGGAAGCAGTGAGAGCTTGTGGCACCCTGGGCGGGAAGCTGGGGGGCTGCCTGACTTCCTTTCTCCCTGACCAATAAAATTTTCAAGTGAGAAAAAAAAGAGAGAGAAATTTATAGATATGATCAGGGAATAAGCAAATATGTAAAGAAGCTAAATAAGACTTCAAGAAATAAAATAGTAAATATTAAAATAAAGCATTAAACAAAATTAAACAGCCAATTAAATATGCTTGAGGAAAGAATATGTGAGTTTAAAAACAGATATGAATAAAATATCTAGAATATATCTAGAAAGACAAGGAGATAAAAAGATTAAAAGACATACAAAATTCAATAAGTATTAACATACATGTAATCAGTATCCCAGAGGGAGTGATGTAGATAATAGGACATATAAAATATTAAAAGAAATAATCATCACGTACATAAATTTAAAAAAGAAAACCCAAGAATATAAATAAATACAAATCCATTTCTAGCCTCACCAAAACAAACTGCAGGACAGTAAAGAAAGATCTTAAAAGCAGGTGAAAGAAAGCAACGTTGCTAGCAGAATGACAGTGAAACAGTTGACTTCTCAAAAATCATAATGGAACCAGAAATGAAGGGAAATACATATTCGATGCGTGGGGAGAAAATAATTGTGAATCTACAATTGTAAACCTAGAGGAACTATGTTACAAAGAATGAGAGTAATATAAAGACATTTCAGAGGCTTAACTATGGAATACCTTCACAAGAGGAATAAGTAAGGATACATTTTAGGTAGCAGAGAGAAAGAGAAAGAAAGCCACAAAAGAGTGGCTAGATGGCACATATGAGAGGAATAGTGTGCAGTGACACTGGGTAAATAAGTGGGTAAAGCTGACAAATTCGGGATCCCTGGGTGGCGCAGCGGTTTAGCGCCTGCCTTTGGCCCAGGGCCGATCCTGGAGACCCAGGATCGAATCCCACATCGGGCTCCCGGTGCATGGAGCCTGCTTCTCCCTCTGCCTGTGTCTCTGCCTCTCTCTCTCTCTCTCTCTCTCTCTGTATGACTATCATAAATAAATAAAAATTAAAAAAAAAAAAAAGCTGACAAATTCTAATGATCATGTCTCATTCGTGGGGCCAATAGGTGGAACTAAATTACTGGGCAAAAGCAGCTTATAAGTTGGTGGTGGATGTCTAGAACAAAAAATTCTAAATTGCTTTTAATATGTGGGAGGATTAAAAAAATGAATAACCTAAATTTTTTAATTAACTAGAGTAACAAGACACAGAGTATATTACTATCAAATCATTTACAAAAAAAAATAATTGAAGGAGAATATGAAAAAAAAGTTAGAAAAGAGGAAGAAGAAGGAAAAGTAAAAATAATAATAATAGGGACACCTGGGTGGCTCAGTCTGTTAAGCATCTTCCTTCTACTTAGGTCATGATCTTTGGGTCCTGAGATCAAGTCCCACATCAGACTCCCTTCTCAGTGGGGAGTCTGCTTCTCACTCTCTCTCTGCTACTCTCCCTGCTTGTGTTCTCTGTGTCAAATAAATATAATCTTTAAAAACAATAATAACTACAGGTAGAAATAAGTAAATCCAAAGACAAAAGTAATCATTATAAAGAACTTGAAAGGTTTCAAACTAGATTAAGAAAAACTCCAGTTATATTGTCTACAAGGGAAAATATGTAAAATGTAAGGACACCAAAATACTAAAAGCAAATGATGAAAAACATAAAACAAGCAAATACTACCAAAGAAAAGTTGATATAAGGCAAAGGGCTTTAAGATTGAAACAAGTAAAGAAACCAATCAAAACCTTTTTAGAAATGTTGGTTATTATGTCCTGATAAAAGGTTCAATTCACCTGTGAGATACAATAGCATCAAACTATGTACATAAAATATACATTTAATGAAATTTCCTTAAACTATATAAAAATTTCAAGAAATCTACATGGAGAATAGTATCATGGTACAAAATTTTACCAGATTTCTCTCATTAGCATAGAGTTAATTAAGAGAAGGCTGTAGAAGTTTAAAAAGCATAATTACCAATATTGATCTAATGAAGATATATAAAACTTTATATCCATTAATGGTAGAATACAATTTTTTTCCAAAAATATAGGGCATATTGATGAAAACTGACTCCATGCTATACCTGAAAATTTAACCTCATCAAATTCTAAGGAATCTATATATAATTCACCTCCTTTGATCTCAATGAAATTAAGTTGCAAATAACAAAGAATAATTGGAGAAAATGATTATTGTTTATAACTTTGTACAAAAATATCATGCATGTCTGTGCATGTATATGTGTGTATGGGTATATGTTTATATATGTGCATATAAAAATATTTGTGTACATGTGGATATATATATACATACACATATACACTTACTTATAACAGTAGTTGAGGAAAATATGGTAATATATGGGGATGCTGCACCTAAATATGTGGGCCTATGGGATTGTTTAAACTATATAGTGGTAACCAATGAAATTGGGAAGATACAGAAGTATCATTTAGATGTATTCTCCTCCAAGTCAATACATATCAAATTTTTATACTAAATATGTATATGTGTGTGTATGTAATTACAAATAAATGACACTTTCAAATGTAAAGGTGAAATGAAATATTTATATGATTTGGAAAATTTTTTTTTCTTTTACAGATTTTATTCACTTATTCATGAGAGACACAGAGAGAAAAAGGCAGAGACACAGGAAGAAGGAGAAGCAGCCTCCATGCAGGAAGCCCGATGTGGGACTCGATTCCAGGTCTCCAGGATCACACCCTGGACTGAAGGCGGCGCTAAACCACTGAGCCACCTGGGCTGCCCGGAAAATTCATTTTAAAATATCCAATTAAAACATTTTCACTGCTGGGACACTTTGGTGCCAATAAAGATTAAGATAGAGATAGAGAAAATGGGGATGAAGATTGAAGACTTAATTTTATTTATAAAAATGTGGTACACAATTATATCAACAAAAGAAAAGGAAATAAGAGTAAATATATCCAATTCTTATTTTCCTATTAAGTTACACTCTTCTGTCAAGTAGCATTCTAAATTATGTTTATTCACTTATCTTATATCATCAAGATGATATAGATCATCTTGACATTTTTAATGCATATTTTTCATGTATGTTTAGGTATCTCTAATTTTGAATCACTCTATAGGTGATATCAAAGCAGTATAAGACATTATAAAATTGAAATATTCAAATAGATTCTATAAGAAAACAAAAGTTTCAAAGTTCAAACATATTTGTTTATTATGCACTGAGGTTTATTAGAGCCTGGTATATATTAGCTCATTTAATGCTCACAACAAGATGAGTTAAGTATAATTTTTGTTCCTATTTTACAGATAACAGAGGCAAAATATTAATTTGCCCAAAGTTCTACTACTATAAGTAGCAGAATTTAAGTGAAGCAATTCTGTCTCTACTGCATGTGCCAAAAAAACTGCCACTTGTGCCTCTCTTTTCCATTTATATCAACTGTACATTGACCTAATTTTTTATTATAAATATAGAACAATGATAAACATCCTAATAGGACAGTCAGAATCTGGGGCCAGAGAAATGAGGTGACTTACAGAGGTACAGTCAGATGGGTCTGAAGCAGGACCCAGAACTCCCCTTTGCTGACTCTCAAATCTGGGCTCACTTTTCTTCTGAGCAGCTAGAGGTGCATGATTCACACAATGAGACCTGCTTATTTGTGATATTTGGCAAAACGGATTTTCTGAATGGAAAAAATTATTGAAGTCTATTCAATACAAACATAATATTGAGTAGAATAAATAAAACAAAAACCATGTTATGCAATACTTACAAAATCTGTAACCTGAATCAGTGATGCCTTGTCTATAATATTTCAAGCCTACTAAAGCAATTGCAATTTCATTAATACTAATATTCAAATCCAGAGAGTTCCAGTGCTTCACTAGCCCATGTGGGAAGTCCAAATCTTTTTGGAGCTCCTTTCTTAAAGTCTCTCTGGGAATTCCCATCATTCTCTTCTTGCTCTCTCATCAGTCACTTGCTACTGGTAATCCACCACCGTTGTTCAAAGCCAGTCCATGCCAATTCTCCCCAGGCAATAATAAATGCTCCAGAAGAGTTGGGAGGAAACAACCTTTCCTTCTGTGTGGTGCTCACTAGGGAAAGGCCAAAATTATTTTGCCCCTCAGTATTGCCAAACTTGAAAACAAACTGGATCTATTTTCATCCGGAGCCATTCTTCTCCCCAGGTGCTCACAGGCACAAATATACTGGTTAGTCCCCATACTGGATTTGCCAAGCAAGACTCCTTCTTCTCTTGGGATGAATTTTTTTTTCTCTAGGCATTAGAACATTCCTTCTTAGATTCAATCTTGCCTCATACCAATCCCAACAGTAGTTAGAAAAATCTCCCCAGAGCTGAATCCCTAGTTTATCAGTGTGGGAAAGACACACTGCAGGGAAGTGGGTGAGGTGCAGGGAAGACAGAAAGCGGCATTCCTCCAATTTCACAGGACAAATTTATCAGCCAGTCCTGCCCAGTTAGAGCACCCATTTAAATGCATGGGGCAGAAAGTTCTATAGACATTCTCTCCAGATAGTCTTGCTCTAGCTGTCAATTCATTTACTGAGAGTTTGTTAGTGCCATATATTCCCCTGCTTTAAGTACACTAATTAAAATACGTCAAAGATAAATTTTTTTGGAAAGAAATCAAAGGGCTACTAGATTTTCTATCACAAACCATTGAAGTTCAGTGTCCCCAAACATTCTTCATAGTCTTCGAGGTGGCCTCTTATGTGTCTTGTAGGTAAACCTTACATGTGCTCCACCGTGCAGGCAGGCCCTCGGGTCAGGAGGGATACTTTCTTCCCAGTGTTCCACATAGAACCATGACAAAGAAATATGATTTACCACTTGTTAAAATGGTACAGAAATCTGCATTCAATACTACTGCAATAGAGGTCACACCATTGTAACAGGAGAGAGCTCAACTCTGAATACAATAGGGATAAGTGGGTGATTTACAACCAATGCACAGAGTGAGGTCCTCGATGTGGCGGATTCTTGCTAAAGTGGCTGAATAGGATTCTTGCTAAAGACAAGGCAAGGTCAAAAAGCATAATTAAGACGAGGGTTCAGAGAAGCCAAATTTTAGAAGACTAAAATTTGGTCATAGGAGAAGTCTTGTCAATAGCTCAGGGCAATGCTCAGAACAAACCTCACTAACCAGTTACACTCAGGCTTTGAGAACCACACTTTAAAAACTCTTAAAATGAAAATAAATAAATAAATAAATACTCTTAAAATGTAGAGAGAGATCTTTTGTTTATTGCTTTTCAATATTCATCCAACTTTCCTCAAGTGGTAACTTTCTAAACAACTCATTTTCAAAAAGTTAATTTGTGACTTTAAAAAAAAAAAAGAAAAGATACTGGAATTGGGAAATATGCAAATCACAATATTTCAACAATTGACAGTAATAACCTGGAATCCTCCCCCAAATATCCATGGCCTTGGCTATTATTTTACAAATGATGGCTACCTTTCCACTCCATTTCTTGTACCTCTCCCTTCCCTTCCTATCTGCACCTGTACCCTTACCAAATTATTACATGATCACTCATTTAGGAAAAGGACCTCGGAAAAAGATCTATCTCATCCATTGTAATGTACTGGGTTTGGAAATGGTTTCCCTAATTCATTAAGTCCTGCTACAGCGGGAAAAGTCTAACGGTGATCCCTCCCAAACCCCTCATTTAACAATTCAGGAAACTGAGCTCCAGATTAGTTTGTGATTCCATTAAATTTAGGCAGCTAGTAGAAAGCTACAAATGAATATACATTTCCATATCTTAAGTTTAATATCTTTCCTTGTATTAAAATAGTCATAATTTTGAATTTTTAAGGCCTGGTTGGACCATACCGGGAAATACGAACCAGTTCCTCCTGCTCCTGTCAGAAGAGATGGGTAAGAACTGGTTGCCACTGTCTTTAGCTAAGGAGTTGATATGATATTGGCTGGATTGAAGAGTACCTAGAACCTTGTAAGATCTGAAACTTCTACTGAATATGGTAAGTTTGTGAGTCCTATTCAAAGATTAATAGGAATGTTAGGAAAACCTTAAACCAGGAGCTGAGAGATTTGTACCTTTTTCCTGACATTGTCTACTAAACAACGTATGATCTTGGGCAGTTTCTTCCCCATTCCCACAGTCTCCTAATCCATAAAATAAGATGACAGATCAGCACCTTACATTGGAAATGCTGGTTTATTTTGTGCATTAAACTGGGTGAGTGGATTAATTAGCATATATAAAGAAAGCAATTCACATTGGGCTGGCTCACAGTAAATCCTCAAAATAAAGTTAACCCACTTTCTGGCTTCCTTCCTTCTTTTTTTTTTTTTCCTTCCTTCTTGCCTTCTTTCCTTCCCTTTTTGTCTTCCCTCCTTCCCTCATTCTTTACTTCCTTACTTCCTTCCATATCCAGTGTGAGTTGGAAGGGGAGGACAGAGGACTCCAGAATGATGGGAGGGTAGGGGGGTTGTCAGGGTGTGAGGAGAGTAGATCGTGAACATTTGGGAGCAGACTGTGATGGATTATCCACTCCTTATGTGGTTGGGGTTTTAGCATATAACATTTGTGTCCTAGGGGAAAACTGTACAAAATAAGTTTTTAAAAATATCTATCCATCTAACAGAAGCAATATTCTCTTTAACAAGCCACCAGTGTAATCAGTTCCAGCTTTAACTTTTAAGAGTCAAATCCAGACATGTTCTCTCAAGAATACCTCTAAATTTTGTGTAGATTTGGTGTATCAAATGTCCTACATGAGTATATGAACATGAAATAGTAATATAAAACTGGTAGTTAGCAGTTTTTATTCTGCCTTCAGTGGCCTTTTTCTAAAGGATCAAACACTTTGACTGCCATATGCCCCACTGTCTCAACTATCCCCTCATTCATTCACAAGCCTGAGTGTACATTTTAAATCCCATTTCTGTTCCCAACCCTTATCAGCTATGCTCTTTCTTTTAAGGTGGGATCTAAGCCTACTTAGAAGACTGGAAAAATATTTCTATCCCAAAGAAATACTCCTGCCTAATCTGAGAAGTTGAGGAAAAAAATCATATGCAATGAGTCCATTTTGTGTAAAAAGTTTAGTCATCTGGGTTTAATTGAAGGGGTGATGGGTTTGGCTTTGCTTTGCTTTGAATTCACTGCAGTCAATACAGTAGGGATTGGAGAAGACATATGAATAGGAGGCAGCTGGGAGGTTTTCACATTCAGGGAGCAATTTTCAAAGGCAATGCCACACTTATGTATAACAAAGTGCTGGCAGCCTAGGAGAAAAGCAGCAAGTGAAATAAAGATGACCAGATGAAAGAAGAGACACAACCTGTTCTCCCTCTGCACTGGATTAGGCTCCATTCATATGTACATTTACAATAATGACACAGCAATAAAGACAAAACCCAATGAATGCCATATGTTGTGTGAGGTGTCACAGGAAAAAGAGTCTGTTAATTGAAGAGAAAAGGTCTCCTGAGGAGACTGGAAGTAACTTTCTGGAGGAGAGAAAAAGAGAGATGAATAAAGTCTCTAAAACAGAGAACACAGTGCAAGCAAAAGTAAATTAGTTCCTCTTATTCCCAGCAAAATATTTGGGTTTGGGTGATCATGAGCTCTAGCCTTGAGGCTCTGGGGCAAGCATTTCAGAGGGATCCTTGAAGAAAGAGAATCTTCAAGGACAATTGGAAGCCCAGCCATAGCAAAACTACATATGAAGACCTCCCATCACCTTAAAGCCAGCATATGGGTATATAAAGAAGATGGGACCTGACAGTCTATATATCATAGAACTCAAAGCGTAGGCTTGGGAGCCAGACTGCCTGGGTTCAAATCCCAGCTCTGCCACCCACTGTGAGATCATGGGCAAGTTCCTGAACTTCCCATTTTCCCTTAGAAGAGTGCTTGGCATTAGTTATGTACCTAATATATAGTATTAAAATACCAACCAACAAATTTATGTTGTTTTATTATTTCATACATATTTATTTTATTTAACAAAATATATGAGTGGCTCATATATTGAGCCACCTGGGTGGCTCAGTTGGTTAAGCAACCAACTCTTGGTTTTGGCTCAGGTCATGATCTCAGAGTTGTGAGATCAAGCCCTTCACTAGGTTCCACACTTAGCAGGGAGTCTGCTAAGACTCTCCCCTCTCTCTCGCTCTCCCTCTGCCACTGCCCAGCCTCCTGTTCCAGTGTGCTCTCTCTCTCTCTCAAATAAATAAATAAATCTTAAAAATATATACTGCTATGGTGCAAGAGTTCTTGTCTTATATTTTGATATTTCCAGGAACATTGAATAAGGGAGAGTGTGCCACATTGCCTGGTACTTGAAATTACCCAAGGATATTTGTAGGATTGCAGGTGGTTGGGTCGGGGGAAAGGGGATATTGAACCCTGTGCAGCAAATATGTCATACCCTTTTTGTGTAAAGTCAAGTGGGAAATTTACTGAAGAGACACTGTATACAAAATTTTACACTTGAGGTTTTTTTTTCTGAAGATCCTAACTTTCATCAACTCTCAAAAGATTAGGTATTACTAGCTTACTCATCCAAAAGCATTTTTATATAGAATATTTTATCACACACCTACCTTTAGCAACCAATTCAAAGCAATGAATGTTACTCATAACTTAAAATATAGCTTGGTATTCAACTCAGCTATAACCCCACAGATGTCTGTTGGAATTTTTATTGAGGTGGGAATGACATCAATTCAGCCAGAACTCAGTAAGTTTGTGTGTCAAAGGCCATTCTTCACTCACTCCCCCATAAACATGTATACATGTCAACCCATGTCCCTAAAATTCAGCACAAGAAACTGCGAAGCGCATGAATTTACCACCATCAATGACTTGTTGAACACTTTTTTTTTAACTGTAGTAAGAAAGTCTTACTTTTGCTTCAAATATAAATCAAGTAGGCAAATGTAAGTAGTATGATTAACCAAGCTGTAGATGATTTAATACCAAAATTTTTATACAGATATGAAAAAATATTCTTTTGTTTATATTTTAAGCTCTCTTTCTTCATATTTTTTTAATTATATAAGAAAATATAGGGTAGCCCCAGTAGCCCAGCGGTTTAGCACCCAGGGTGTGATCCTGGTGACCCAGGATTGAGTCCCGCATCAGGCTCCCTGCATGGAGCCTGCTTCTTCCTCTGCCTGTGTCTCTGCCTCTCTGTGTGTGTCTGTCATGAATAAATAAATAAAATCTTAAAAAAAGAAAAGAAAAAAGAAAATATATTTTGTAAAAAGTGTTCAAGCACAGAAGTACTACACTGGAAGAACAGATAGTCAACCGTCACTTTCTGTCCCCGTATCTGGATCTCATTCCCCTCTCCATGGGTCACCAGGGTTAACTGTGGGTTGTAAATTCCTCCAGACATTCTATGCAATATAAGATATACATATATACATGTATGCATTTTTATATGCTTATATATCTACACATAATTTTACTTGAAGCAATCTCTGCCTAAATGACATAATTTTATACTTAATATCAGCAATTTACTTTTCCCATTTCCAACATGTACTGGAGATCTTTCCATGTTGTTATGCATAGTACTATGTGATTACGTTGCAGTGCAGAGATCTCAGGCATCAACTAATCTAGGATTGATGGATGCATAGTTTGATTCCAGTCTTTCTTTCCTATCAAATCCTTATATTTCCACCTTTGGGCAAATGGGAAATATTTCTCTCATAAAGACATTTGTTACTTGTACTTATTGTGACTTTTGCCATTTTAAATTTTGTAACTTTGTGTAGGCAAATATGAAAACTTTCTTCTTGATGATTTCTGGATTTAGACCCTTTATCAGGAGACTCTTCCAGACCCTAAATTACAAGTGAATAGTCTCTTTATTTTCTAAACATAATTTTATATTTGTTATTTATGTATAATTACTTGATACATTTCCAAACAATTTTGTGAGGGTGTGAGATGAGGCAAAACTTAATATTTTTTTCAAATTGTCCCATGACTTTTTTATTAAACAACCTATTCCTTCCCCACTAATTCCCAAGGTAACATATGACATTGCCTTTGTCACATATGAAATTTCCCTAGGTAGCTGTAGTTGATCTTGCACTACTCTTTTCTATATAATCAAGCTGTCTACTCCTGAACTATTACATAGGTTTAGCTACAATAGCTTTACACTAGATATTTTTAACATGGATGGGCAAATATCACCCTTTGATCTTTTTCAAAATATTCTTGGCTACTTTTCTTCTTCAATTGAACTTTAAACTAAATCTGTCAAGCTCCATAAATAGTTCTTTTAGGGTTTTATATGGGATTACATTAAATTTACAGATTAATTTGGGAAAAACTAACATCTTTTAAATGTTATGTATTCTCTTCCAGGAACTTGTTATGTCTCTGCATTTATTGAGGATGGTTTATGTATTCTTCAGAAAGTGTTACATTGTTTTTTATAATTGTCTTTTAGAACTCTTACTAGGTTTAATTCTTACTGGTTTTGTTTTTTTTTGTTGTTTTTTTTTTTTTTTTTGGTTTCTGTTGCTATTGTGATTTGGGATGTTTTTCCATGATATATTCTAATTGTCTATTGCCTTGTATAGAGAAGTTATTATGTACTGAATTTTGTATACAAGTGCCTTCTTAATTTTAATAGTTTTTTCGATTGATTTTCTTGAATTTTCTAGGTAGATGATTATATTGTGTACAAATGACATTTTTATCCTTCCCTAACTAATGCATACATATGAGCATGTGTGTCCCGTTTATATTCAGTCTTTATAAAATTTTGAATAGTAGTGTTGAGAATAGATACCATCATATTCATCCTGACCGCATAATGGCCATTCACAAATAAATAAGACATAATATTCAAAAGCTTCAAATTTCCTGTCACCTGTTTTATTCAGGGGACATTTGCATTTCTATAGCTGCAAAAATAACCACAAAATATAATACTGTGCATAATCAGCAATACTTCAAATCACTTTCATCTTTGCACATTGTCTGTTCTTCATAAAAGCCACTGAGGCTAAAATATGGTGTCTTTAATAAATGTTTATTGACTGACCAACTGAAATTATTATAATAATGTCATTCTGACAGAAACCTCTATTTTATTTTTCATACTATCATATTTTATATCATATTGATAAATACAGATAGGTATATGCAACAGACACACAAATTATAATCATAATAGCAAAATAACTATTATGAAGCCATATTGAACTTAAGAGCTTCCATTTTTTGAGATTTATACAAATTAATTCACAATGTATGCAGTCCCAAACATTTTGCCATTCTCAGTATTATGTGGGTAAGATTTATCTGTGTTGTTGCATATTATTATAGTTTATTCATATGTACTGATTTTGCTATTTGCTATTTTTTTGCTATTCTATTATATAAATATGCAACAATTTATTTTCATTAGATATTTAGGGTTATTTCTGGTTTTCTGTAATATTAATAAAAATGCTACAAGTATGACTGCATATTCCTTCTGGTGCATATGTAAAAGAGTTTCTCTAGGGCATTTCTTAGAAATGAAACTTGTAGTGCATGGGGATTACGAATGTCCAAATTTTCATAATACCTAGTATAGTTTTATGGGAGATATACTCTATACAGAAAATAAAATTATCTTCAATTGCTAGTTTATTAATAGTCCTGCATGAATAGTTGTCAAATTTTATTAAAAGCTTTTTCTACAGCGAATAAGGTAGCTACTTAAAAAAAAATAATGCCGTATAACAAACCACCCCAAAACTCAGTGGCTTAAAACGATAATTATTTATACTCATTCATGTATCTGTGGGTAGACTATAGTTAAACTGACCTAAGCAGGATCAAGGTGTACTTTGGTGCCAAACTTGGTGGGGGAGGAGTCTGGTCTGTCCCATGTATCTGTCATCCACCCTGAACTAGCAGGCTAACTAGTGAAGGTTCTTTTGTGGCAGAAACAGAAGCGTAAGAGCCGAGTTTGATATAAAGTTATACTGACCTCATAGACCAATTATAATGTAAGGGTTAAGGTAATACTCACCTGCAAAACTGTTGAGTCCTAGTATTTTCTTTGCTGGAAACTTTGTATCTACTGACTCAGTTCACTTAGTCATTATAGGACAATTTAGGCATTCTTCTTGAATTAGTTCTGGACAGATTCTATTATTTATGGAATTTTTCCATTTCATAAATTCTCAAAATTGTCAGCCTTCAATCACTCATAATATTCACTTACTGTGTTTTAAATATCTATATTTGTAATTATATGTCCTTTTTTGTTCCAAATATTGAGCATAGGCCAGAGTAAATTTACTTTCACTTCTACTAGAAGTTAAAAGAATTTGTGTTCAGGGACCAGTCTAGCCCCTTAAAATTGTATGGGCTAATGAAGAATTCCCAGTGTCAGCTTTTCTGTCTTTAACTATCAGAGATTTAGTCTCCAATAGATGATAGAGCTAGCACAATCATCTGCCCTCAGAGCAACTTTGGCTATCTGTGATTGCTTCTTGTTCACTGGTCCTTTATGACCTTTGAGTAGTGGTGAAGAATGCCCCAAAAGATTTCTTTCACTTCTTACTTTGAGACCAGAAATGAATTAAAAGGTCTATTTTATCCAGACAGAAGTTACTTTTCACTTGTCAGCTCACGAGAGACACTGAGGCAGAACTGCCCAACCATGCTACTCCTGAATTCATGACACACAGAAACCATGAGATAACAACCTGTCATTGTCCTAAACTGCTAAGTTTGGGGATTGTTTATGATACAGAGATGATAATACACACAGTGTCATTGTTAAAAATTAAGATCTATTATTTTTCTAACAGATGGTGTATGTATAGAGCCCCTAAATTGAAATCAGTCTGATGCTTTAGTTTCTTCATAAGTAATGTAATCAGATCATAAGCAACATATTTGGATGAATAAATACATACAGACCAAACTATAAGCATTCACTGAGGCCACCAAACAAATACCTGGTAACAAATATCATGCCTGATTCAAGAGAAAAATCTATACTCCCTGTGAGGAGAGGTACTATAAGAACTTGTAAACATGTTCCTCATCTCTCTCTTTGGGGAACTATGAACATCCCACTGACAGAGTTCCTGGGTCTTATGTGTGCACCTTTGCATTTTCTCTTGGATAACAGAGCACTACAGGATTTGCAAATGATAACTTCACATTCACTGTGATTTCAAGTAGCACTATTAGCTAAGTAATAGTAATAAATAATATCATTAGTTAACAGAATATCATTCAGCAATTTTTCCCAGCTTTAATTTTCAGGCTTAAAAGAAATCATGTTGGAGGAATATAATCGTTTCCAATGAGACTTAAAATGTCTTATACAAGTTGAATATAATGATTATTGTTAATTTTTGGAACATATAACAATTTTTGAAATAGAACTCACATACTTTGCTTGATCTACTTTTCATTAAAGCAGGCAGGTGACAATAAAGACTATTATTACAAGGTAATATGTTTAATCCTGGTCCACAGTATCAAAGAAGATAGTCTCTACTTATTTTGTTTTTATTTACTTAAACAAATTGTTGATAGTGTAAAATGAAGTAACTGCTGCTAGTGTAAAATGGAAAAAGCTCTATATAATCTTTACTTGGACAAAATAAGGAACTCTGGGTCATTAGTAAGCATAGTACATGAAAACCTCATATGCACTTGGAGAAAAGGCTTTGTGCAGCTATTGAAAGCAGAAATTCACTGAAGCCTGGTGACAGAAAATATAAGTACCCATTTTATTTTATGAATCTTTTTGTTTAAGATCAGCATTAATATCTATAGTCAGCATTCTTGTCTTCATTTGTCACTATCCATAGTCTTTGTTTCATTGCATTGATTATTTATGTCCTAAATTATAGCTATTCTTTCTTCTTCTTTTTTTTTTCCTGTGGTTTAAAGAATCGCTTCAAGGGCAAGTGTAAAATGCAATGCCTGAATAATATGTTACTTGGCAATGCATGGACAGCTCCACATGAAACAAAACCATGTGATGTCTTGGCACATGTCTTAGGATCTATCGTGAGACATAATCTTCACCAGTTTATTTGCTATATGTTGGTGCAGTTACTGGCACAATGGTAAATGTCAATTAGAAGAACAAATGGAAAAACAAAAGCTCATCAAAGTTTCTTTCTCTTATTCTTTTTTAAATCAAAACTTTGTTGTTTAGCATGGAATAGTCATTATTTAAACCTATCTCACAAGGAGGCACTTGACGGGATAAGCACTGGGTGTTATGTTATATGTTGGCAAATTGAAATCCAATAAAAAAATATATAAAATAAAAATAAAAAAATAAACCTATCTCACAGAGTTAAAAGTTGCTTTGAAGATAATCCAGTTAAACCTACTCACTGGTGTTTGGAAGGCAGCTACGTTCACTACTAAACCACCAAGGCACACTAGTGTTTGAACCCTTTCTGTAGCACATAAGCAATATGTCTAGCTAGTCCCAAGTTCAAACTCCTCAGTGTAGCTGACTCTCAACAAACACTGGTAGCTCACTCAGTCTTCAGCTGGCTATCACTGGAAGAATGTTTCTACACCTTTCTTGAACAAAGACAGCTAATTTCTTTCCTTTCCTCTTAAAACAAGGATGGAAGCTTAAGTAAGGGTTTTTTCAGCCGCCTATTTTTGAAGTTGGAATTTAAGGAGCAAGAGAATCATCCATCCACCATTTCCCTGAAGACTGAAATACAACTGGCGATATTATTTCATTCATCCTCTTACCTACAGTAATGACTAAAAAGACACACTGTTAAGGAAGTGAATCATTCAGGCATAAACTTTGTTGCTACGTTTCAGGGTGACTTTGGATTAGAACTCCAGAGAAAAGCAAGCAATTCTATATTAGACAAGAACAAGCTGTAATGGTAAACAAGGGTGCCTGAGCACATATTTCATGGTCTTCAAAACACTCACTTCTTAATAACTTCCTTGCTTTGTACCTAATTTATCTTTCATGCTTCCGGCCATCACTGTGATCAAACCCCTCACCTTTCATTTGTTGTCAAAGTATCTCTCACATCTGCTCATTGGAGGCTTGTCTCATAGAAACTATCTGAACAGGACAACAGTTCTGCTTGGGTTTCTAAGTCTGTCTCAGATGGCTAAGAAGCATTCAGAAGTTATACTTACAAATATATCTTTCTAATGAGAAGAATATGACTTCCAATGGCATGCAAATATTAACAAATAAATCTGTGTTGAACGCCAGTTTCACATACTCCTGAAGAGCTTCAGCTTTTAGACAAATAGGCTAATTCCTTTGGAAACCATCCAAAGTATCACATCACTGATTAGAAACAGCTAAAATGGTTAGAGTAATTGTGGCTCTATGGGCTTTTCTACTCTTTTCTCTAATGGTTTAGGATACACATCATTCTGTTTAGGTAACAAGTATAAGTTCTGCAATTCATGTAATTAGACTAATGAGGTTTAAGTTTCAGGGCCCCCCAAATGTATGGGCCCCTGCCAAAGCCACAGAAGGTATCTTCATAAATTTATACATTTTTCCTAAGAGCGGCACCTCGAATTTTTTACAAGCTTCAACCCTCATGAAATCTAAATCTACACCTGCACTCAGAACAGTGACAAGGCGTTCTAAGGGATTAAAATAATAAATGTCTATTTTCATCGTTCTTCAAAAGATAACAATCCTGTTGAAGAAATAATACTTAGGCATCAAAGAAGCATCTGTTGTCATATGAAAGTTATGGGGTTTGGAGTCAGGAGATAAATAAAATCTCCAACTCTCAGCTCTGCCACCTATATTCTGCCATGTGATTATGGATAATTTGTCCTCTTTCTGTTCACACAAGAAATACAGACATAATACTTAAATAACAAGGATATACAGAGAATTAATAAAACTAAATATGTGAATGCCAAATGTATCACCGTCATCATGTCCATATAAGGCATTTGAATGATTAAATTCCAGGTTGCATGAGTCCTTAAAAAAGGTTTCATTTAACTTTATCCCCCTTTTCAATGTTTGGCTTTTCTCTATAGTATATCCAAGACATGGTTGTCTATACTCAGCTTGAATATGTCCAGTGAAAAGGACTAAGACAGTTCACTTCTTATCATTAATATCTTAAATATACGGCATAAGAGTTTGGGGGGTTTGTTTTTGTTTTTGTTTAATTTCAGTTTTTTGGTGTTTAAGTATAGGTGTGCACATCACCTTACAAAGAAAATACTGGCATCAAGGACTGAAGTATAGGCTAGAAATTTCCTTTTGTGAGTACAACATGTGTGTGATAGTCAAAACTAATGGAGCATCACATGTCGCAGCAGGGAAAAGGGAGGTACCCTGGAATGTAACGTTAGGCCAATAATGAAGTCACAATAGGAAAATGGGAGAAACCTTGTAGCAAGGAATCATCAGAGGGAAAAGAGGCAACCAGCAAAGAGTAGTGTCGTGGAAGCCCAAAGAGGAGTTTTGAAAGGAGGAAGTAGTTAATAACATCAAATGCTGGGGAATTATTCAAAAACATGCTCTGATGATTACAGAGCAGACTTGATATCCAGGAGATTGTTAGTGAAATAGTGGAAAACTGAGCAGGAATGACTTGTGTGGGAAGAGAGTGGACACAAATTGTGGTCCCGTGGCCTTGACTGGTGGCACAGGGTGGCAGCCAGGGGACATTGCAGAAAGAGAAATGAGTGAATCACAGACCGTCGAGAAAGAAGTGGGCAGAGGCAAAAATGCGTTCAGACGTTGGTGGAAGGCAAGACGTGAAGTGTTGGTCCTGGGGCAGAAGACAGGGAAAGAGGTCCAGCCCACAGAAGCCCAGGTCAACCTTCAGCAAATAAAGGGATGTTTCTGCTCCTAAGATCACAGGCAAGGGTGGGATCAGGTACAGAAAAATTGATGGATTTGGAGATAGAAGCCAAGAAATGCCATGCTTCTGCGTCTCAGGTAGGCTCAGAGTCTTTAAGTGTCTACTAATACGTGGACCAAGGCAGCAGCTGCAGCCAGTGCTTGGAGCTCCAAAGAGAGCATAACTGAGAGGTTGCCCTCAGATATAAAGCTGAAGACCATCAGCTCCAGCAGGTCGTGTTGCAGAGCATCCTAAAAGAGGACTCTATCCAGGTTCTCAAGGTAGGAGATGCTAAGGAAACTCGCCTCTAAACTTTATCTAAATATCCATAAAAATCTGTTCATGCCCCTCTATCCAGATCTAGTTAGAACTCCAGTCTTTCCTTCACAGACAACCGACTACAGAATGCCAACTTGCTAGTAATTCCCATTCACTTTTGATCCCTCCTGCTGATTAGTTACACTATACTCAGACTTACTTCTAAAAATACATGTCTGGTTATGTGTCTTTTCAAAAAATATATATCTATAGTATTGTCATATTGCTCTTAGAATGAGGAAAAAGTCTGAACATGACACATAAAGCTATTCTCAATCTGATCCCTTGCCTCTGACCCCTCTTCTGTCTTACCCCCCTGCCTTCTCCCTGGTAAAGTTCCTGTCAAGTTGGTCTTTTTCAGGATCACAAAGCATAATGTATTTTGCCCTACCTCATGTGTTCCCTTGACCTGCTCCACCCTAAGCAAACCCTACACATTATTCAGACTCAACCCAAAATTCATTTCTTGGACGGATCCTTTTCAGTATCTTTCTTATATACCCTTATAATTCTTATACTTTCAAATCATAAGCTTACCATGGCTTATAATTATCAACTATTATTATTATTATTTTTTTTTTTAGAGAGAGAGTGGAGGGGAGAGACAGAGGGAAGGAAAGACAGAGAATCTTTTTTTTCCTCCCTTATTGTTTTTCATTTAAATTCATTAATTAACATGTAATGTATTATTGTTTCTTATACAACACCCAGTGCTCATTACATCACGTGCCCTCCTTAATGTCCATCACCCGGTTACCCCGTCTTCTTACCCCCTCCCCTCCAGCAATCCTCAGTTTGCTCCCTATGATTAAGTTTCTTGTGGTTGTCTCCCTGGAGAGAGAGAATCTTAAGCAGGTTCCATGCTTAGGACAGAGCCTGATTCAGGGCTCAATCTCGTGATCCTGAGATCATGACCTGAGCCATCATCAAGAGGGAGACACTTGACCAACTAAGCCACTAAAGCATCCTGTCAACTTCTTCTTATTAATTGATTAATGTCTGCTTCCTCAACTGTAAGTTTTTTGAGGGCAATGCTCAGGTCTGTTTGTAGTCATTCATTCTGTAGAAGCAAAAACAGTGCCTGGTGCATAGTAAACAATAAAAAAATACTTGTTTCATGCATGCATGCATGAATGAATAAGTGAGTGAATGAATGAATTGGTGTTAGCACTGTGGCTTTGAAATATGAGTCTTTGTCTAATGGAAGACCACAGTTTCTCCTTTACCTATTTCGTGACTTTCTTATAAAGATCAATAAAACTCTGCAGAGGAAAGTCTTTTATATATTATTGTCTTTATCACAGTTATAGAGGAGACACTGACAAAAGTGTGTACTTTGGGAAAAGGAATTAATTTAACCAAGATAAAGAGTTCCGTTAGGGATCAAGCCGAGACTTGTAGTGTGCTCTCTCTTCTGGGTCTTTTCTCTCTGTTCCTTGGAGCATGAAGGCAAAGGAGCCTGATTGATGACTGCCTTTCTGCTCACATCCTGACGGCATAAAATGTTCCTTGGTAACATCAAAAGATGCTTCTTTTAGCCCACTGGCATATGAACTCAGAAAGATTTGAGTTCCCAAGTGAAGTAGACTTTAGTGTAACAGACATCTGTTTATATAACAATTTATGTAATTAGAGCTGGGTAAAAAGAACTTGTGAGTTGGTATGAGAGAATTTCCTTTAAAGCTGTAGAACAATCATTTATATGGATGTTCCAACTGTTCAGAGAAACAGTCTCATCAAAACATCCTTCATCAAAGCCCTTTGAGTGAAGCAAATAAAACAGGAGCAACCGTCTTGTTCCAGAACATGTAAATCCCACTCTGTTTGATTTTCTATGACTTGCATTTTGATGTTAAAGCCCCAGTAAGGTTGAGGAAACTGCCAAGAGAAGAATCCTTCCAAGTTATGCCTCTAGCTACACAATCTAAGCAATGAGGTTGGCTGATACCTACCTGAATATCAGGTAACAGTACGCAGGCCTGTGGAAGAGAGTCACTCACCACCAAGGGCACAGAGGGCTACTGACCAACACCTGCCATTTAGGGGTCAACCCCCACGTGGTGCAGTGGTATTTACAAGACTAGTCAGTAGACAAGAGGCAGATGAGAAGAGTTAAGCGGTTTTGTCAGCAGTTCCTGTGGATGTTACTTCAAATTTGCTCATATCAACACCTGGCTCCTAAGATCCCCAGACCTTATGTGATAGATATTTCTGAAGAACCTCTCTCCTGGCCCCTACAGGCTCAGATGCCTACTTCTAAGGATAAACAGAATTTATACATTTTAATCTGACATGGGAGAAAATGACTTTAAACTACAATGGAGTCAAGTGTAGTAGATGTGGAAATTTGAAATCATAAATTACATGTTCACACAGTTTGCCTTGACTTGCCTTCTCCCTTCTAGCAAAGATCCTCAACTCTGATTAGGCTGAAAAACTGAGAAAGCACCCAGACCCACACTTCACTTCTTCGTAAAAATCAAAGAAGGTAAACAGAAAGGAGAAATTAGAGTATGCTGGCTTTCATGAAAGAAAGAAATGTGTAGAATTGTCACATGATTCTACTAGTTTTGATGTAGCCCGAGCTTGGTAAGCTTGATGATTGGGAATGGCAGAGGTTTGGTTTGTAGGAAATGCAAGTAGTTTAAATATGCAGATTCAGTTTATTGGTAAATGTATAAGTAAGGGTGCTAGAGTAATTTGACTGGTTCATCAAGCTTTGGGAGGAGCCATATTTCACATGTGGCAGGATTCAGTAATGCATATGACATTTGTAATAATAAAAACAGCTAACATTTTCTCAACACAGGAACTGTAGTATTTGTCACTTTTATATGTGGATGTCGAAGAGTTTCACAATATAAAGATTCAGGCTCCTGTTATTACTGAGTTATAATAACAATCACAAAATTTTTAATAATCAAATGAATTTGGGACAAAACTAACCAACAGGAAAAAAAAATTCTGAAACTTTCCTTTGTGTCCAAATTACGTATCTGGCAATATTCCCAGGGGCATCAAAGATGGTTGTGTGATACTCAACCTGTGTGGCCCTGGATTTCGAGATAGAATCGCCTGGAATAGCCACATGGTTCCTTTACTCTTGTCCTTTTTGTTGTCCTAATTATTTTACTTCCTGAGTCTTTCCTCTCTGTAAAATATTGTGGCCATCTGGTAGAACTCAGCCATTGCCTCCAGTCGTACCAATATATAAAATTGAGGTTACTGTAGACCCATCTGTCCTAAAGCACAAAGTTGAACTTTAGTCCAGAAACTCTGGAAGGGTAGCTTCCCATTTGGCTACAATTATTTAGAGGGTGCCTATTATTACAGAGTGAAAAGAGTGGAGGAAGAAGGCATAGTGAGAGACTTTGTTCTGTTAGGTAGGAACACATCTACACAATGCTAATGAAAGTTTTCTCTTCTGTGTGAGCCTGTAACCATCACTACGTATCACCTACGTTCCGAGACGTATAATAAGTTTAGTGAAATCTCCCAATTGTTTATTTAGTCTATTCAATTTACTTCCATCTAATCCAGAATCCCAAGGGCAAGGTCCTGAAGAAGAGAGGTGTAGGTAGAAGTAACCATTGTAATAAAAGCTTCTTCTTATTATGTTAACAGACACAGAAGCTCAGGCTAAAAGAGCTTAAATACTTCTCCAAAGTCTTAGAGTTGGAGTAGAAGAAAGAACCTGGAGTTGAACCCTGCACCACTGAACTCTTGCTCCTGGTCTCTGAAGAAAGAGGGAGATTTTATACCTAATTGAATACCGAGGCACACACCCTTCAAGCAAGGCAACAAAGGCATGAATCCAGGCCAAGGCAAGACTTTGAAAGTAGAATAAAGCCCACAGCTAAACCCTTGAGAGTCAATGAAAGGAGAGCCGCTGTGAATTCAGATTATTCAGGGAAAACTTTGGCTAACTAGGTAAGTGTCAGGCTAGATAGATCAAGATGGCCAGGAGAGAGAGATGGGAATTCCTCTGCTCTCTGAGCATCTCCTTGCTGTCCAGGGTTGCTGGCCAGACCAAACCCAGCCAAGCCTCTTGCCTCCCAAAGCTGCCATCTGCCACACAGCTCCGGCAGAGGCCAAACTCTGCCTGCATCATTTCCAGAGTTCCTTGCTTTTGCAAAGTCATCCTGAGGTGAGCCACAGAGAACTGTCCTCTAAATGACTGCACAACACCAAATAAATGACTTTCCTGAAGAAGAGATGACAGCTGAGGAAGCTGCTTACAGAGAGGAGGTGCACCCGCACTCACCTGCGGTCTCTTCCCACATCCCCAAGCAGCACGTGTTACCCACCCCCTCCTCCCCATCTGGAAGAAGGAGGAGATGGGTGGTAGCCTTATTAAAGCCTGGCACAGGGCCAGCTTTGCTCAAGCTGTCTTTATTATTCAATCTTAGGAAAGCACCTTGAAAATAAACAGTGACTGTCTCCTATCATGTATGTAGCACTTAGCAAATTGGAAGTGCTTAATAAAAGTCAATGAACCCAACATAAACCCTGACTATTAATATATATGTCTGACACACACTGAATGTGCAAATCAATAAGAAAATTAACATCTTGAGACCTTCAGGTTTTCACTGAATAAGCATTACGTTGAATTGAACAACGATTTTAATGCAGATTTGTGGTAATACTCATTACAAACATGCATTAAAATGATTTTGAGTGCATGATTATTTTGCAGAGCAGTGATTCTAAATGAAAGGACAATTAATTTAAGCTTTAGCCTTGTCGTATCCCATTTAAACGTTTCTAGTGATGCTCCCATAATCATGATACCACATAACTTATAAATAAAAATCCTTATTGTGGACTATCATATATTATTACTACTAAAACTATTAACTAAATGCTGGTATTAAAATTGTACCAACAGTAAGTAGAGAAAAACTTTAGTGTGGGAGAGGTTTTTATTTCTGATCATTGATTATTTTCTTTTGTCATTTTTATTTTGAAAAAATTTCAGAAAATTTGCAAGAATAATCCAAAAATTCCTGTATATCCTGCACCCAGATTCCCCGCTGTTAACCTTTTACCATATGTGTTTCATCACTCCCAGTATATACAGGTATATATATGTATACATATATATCGTTTATTTTTTTCTGCTTTTCAGGTAGTAATGGGGACAGCTGGTAAAATATAAAGAAGGTCTGAAGATTTGATAATAATAATTGATTAATATTGTTAATATCCTGATTTTAGCAATTATAGTGGTTATTTAAGAGGTAAAGGGACATCATGGTTGCAATTTACCTTACATGGTTCAGAAAAACAATAGTTTGTACATATATTCGTATGTTTATTTTTACTTTTTAATGAAATCCTTATGGTATGAAGAGGGAAATCTAATCATTAATTTTGGCATATAAATTATCAGATCAGTTTCAGAAAGAACTTGCAATATTTATGCAGCAGCCTTATCCTTGATGCAGGAATTTCACTCCTGGCATTCCTCGCCCCAAAATAGTCTTTTTTTTTTTCTTAACAGTTTTATTTATTTATTTGTCTGAGAAAAAGAGAGAGAGAGAGAGAGCATGCATGAGTGGGGAGAGGGGGAGGGAGAGAGATAATCTCAAACCGATTCTGTGCTCAGCACAGAATCCTACTGTGGGGCTGATTCTCAGAGCCCTGAGGTGATGACCTGAGCCCAAACCAAGTCAAGAACTTAACCAACTGAACATCCAGGCACCCCTCCCCACAAAATAGGCTTAATTACACAAAGCCTTAGACATCAAGTTGTTCATTACATCATGACTAACAGTAATAAAAAACTAAAATAAAAACAGCAAAGGTGAAAAAAACCTAAAAGTTTAAAAGTACAGGAAAGGCAGGGCAAATTATTATATATTCACAAGATAAAATGGGATTACAGCCATAAATAAAGTGTATTAAGTAAAAATGCAGTA
Source organism: Canis lupus dingo (assembly GCF_003254725.2). NCBI lineage: Eukaryota > Metazoa > Chordata > Mammalia > Carnivora > Canidae > Canis > Canis lupus. The sequence continues at coordinate 36,752,706 of NC_064243.1, forward strand.
GCGATGGAAAAATGTAGGTTGAGAAATTTAGTAAAAATAAGTTTCTAAATTGAATATATAATATGACTTCAAGTATATGAAAACAAACAAACAAAAAGGCATGGCAAAAGAAGTCAACCTGTTAACAGGGGTGGCACCTGGCTTGTACAAACCCTCCACTGGCAATGAGCAGGAATTAGCCCAAGGGGCCTCACTACCTAGCCCATTTCTGATCTCCTTTCAAACTGGCCCACTCTCCAGTTTCTGGTTTTGTGAAACAGAATGAAAGGAAGTAAATCAGAAACAAGCAAGTAGGGTTCAGAAGGCTTGCTGCAAACACCGCAAAGAGCAGCCATAAGTGCCTGGTGGGTGAAATTGTTGAGCTTGTTTGTAGATACAGAAACTTGATAGACAGGGTTGGTACTGCAAATGACTTTTTCCCTGTTTTCATTAAGTTCCAATTTTCAAGGCAGAACAATTATTAGTTTTATAATAATAATTTATAAAAGATTTAAGAAAATTAGCCCTTTGCTAAATGTCTTTATGGTACATAAAATGATGTGAATTTTAAGAATAGAAGAAAAAAATTATCTATTGAGTTACTATGCAGCTGGAACTGAGAAAAGTACTTTTACAAATGAAATATAAATATAAACTCATTTAATACTATATTCTATTTCTGTATTTTGATTACATGTTCATGCATAGTTGCTCAAGCCTAACATCTACAGTCATTTATATGCCTTCCATTCCCTAATCCCTCAATTAAATCAATTACAAATTGTTGCCAATTCGATACTAATTTTTTTCCAATTTTCCCCTCTCTTCAATCTCTGCTTTGCATCCCTTATTATCTTATGAGTCCATTGGCTGTAGGTTATGCTGATAAGAAACTAAGTCTGAAATCTCCATGGCATAACAGAGTACAGGTTTATTTCTCTCTCACTCAAGGGCCAGTGGGAGAGAGTTGATTCTCTATGGTCACTGTCCTCTGTGTCATGACAACAGTTCAGGCTGTTTCCAACTTGTGAGAACATTGTCTCAACAGTAGTACCCAAGACTGCCTTGCAAAAAAGGAAGAGACAGGATAGAGTAACTGCACTCATTTTTTTCTGATTCAGCCTGGAAGTGACAAAGTTGATCCAAACTGGTCATGGTCACATGGTTCTAACCTAAATGAAAAGGAGGCCAAGAAGGAAGGTGCACTTACAGACATCCAGTAAGCATCAGGTCCCCCAGCCACAGTCTCCTCTCTCTTTACATATATATCCACACTGGCTCTAGGCTTCTTCTCTCTAAAATGCAAGCTGACTGTTTTGGTCTTTTCTTGATTACAAAAAAACTTAATAGTTGTGTATCACCTAGAGTAGAATTTTTCAAACCCCTATTATTTTGTAGAAGTAATTTTTCACTTGATCTGAATTTTTCACTTGATCTGCATGTATGCACATGCATACATACATAAATTTAAAATATTTTAAACTGTACTAAAAATGCACAAATATCTTATATACAATTTCTCAGATCAAAGTCTCTATTTCATAAAAATACACATTATTCTCACTGTCCTCTGTATTATATAAATGTTGAGCATTAAAAATATACTAATAACATTTTATTTTTATTTGGTTTACATAATTGGCATTCTAGGTTAGATGGGGAAGAAGGGTCATAGCGTTAAAAACAGTTGGGAAGCATGGACCAGTGCACTGAGCTCCAATATGAGAATAGCTTCTGCTTGCATCTTCAGCCTGGCTCTTTGCCCTTTCCACCTTCCAACATTATTCTCCAAAATTTGTGAACTGCGTATAGTTTCTCTAGGGCATTATGCTATTTCCTCTTTCTACAGCAATACCCTCTTTTCTCACCTCCACTTTACCCAAAAAATTCCTGCCAGTATTTCAAGACTCTGATCAGATATTGTTTGGGTTTCTTCTGTGTTCTGATAGCTCCCTGTACACAATAAATTCAAAATTTGTATTTATAATTTTTCCCTCAACTTTCTTTCTGTAATTCCTTAAGGTCATCTTTATTCTTTGAATTGTAGCCCAGAGCTGGCCTATACTGTTCTTTCAATACATGTTTTTAAGATGCTGAAATGCACATTTATTTAGTCAGTCATTCAATAACTTTTAGCGAGCACATTATATTCTAGGCACTGTTCAATATACTGTAAACTTGGAATCGAATAGGCAAGTCCATTATCCTTGAGAAGAACCCAGCATAAGATGGCAACAATCCTAAGCATAAGACATCCTCCATATCGATCATTTTTATCATGTACCACAAGCATTTAATATCTCAAACTTTCTGCTAGCCAATAACATTTTAACAGTGATTCTCACATTAATAGATGCAGAAAAACAAATAATGGGTATTCACAATAAGCTGAGAACATAATTTAAAGAGAAATACTTGGCAAAGGCTGGAATTCTTTTGGCAAGTCAATACCATCTCTGATCTAGAACATTTTACAAATCTGGAAGCCATTTTTTTCCCCAGAATTTTTTGCCAGCAAGATTCCTCAAATGAAGATTGTTTCTTCTTACCAAAAGAATCTGATATTATAAGGGATTCCAGGAAGCAGACTATCAGGTTTAGGCACTGAGGACAGTTCATCTAACCTAGTTAGATCTGAAGGCAATGATGACTTCACTGCCAACAGAAATATGAATATTGATCGTTCGTGGCATGCAAGTGGCAAAGTACTTAGTTAAATTATCAACTGTAGTTTTCAGGAAAAAATACCTACTAAACCTCCTTTGCCAGCAGAAGTTGGGGCTCTCCCCTATTTGATGGGGCTGCCATCCCCATAATCGAAAACTCTCTAATGGCCTCCCTTGATTAATAAGGACAGGATGGGCTATGATGTAGTAACAACAACTCTAAAACCTCAGTGACTTAACATAACAAGAGTGTGTTTCTCTTTTATGTGACCTATCTGGTGGAGACAGGCAGGGACTTTATTCCACATGGATGCTTATGGCTCCAGATTGGTTGAAGTTCAGTCAACTTGCAGCTGGACTGGTGGAGCACATGGTAGCTGTTGGTAGGGAAGAGGCAAAGGGAGACTCCCAAACCAGCTCTCAAACACCTCAGCATAAAAGTATCACCTATTCCTCTTTGTTAGTCCACAACCTCAGGAAATCAAAATCTAAAGCCAGCTCTTTACAAGGAGGGCAGGGAGAGGCCAAAGGAGACAGACCATTCCAGATTGTTAGGTGGCAGGTTTACTAAGCAAGGGAACTTATACATGAAGCTTGTCTTGGGTAGTCACAAGAGGAGTAGGTCTCCACATTCACCTGCCAGAATCTTAAGAGTTTATATAGAGGGCTTGACTGGGTTTAGTTACATATAATATCCAGATGGTCCCAACAACATCCTACTATCTCAAGGGGTCATTGGGCAGCTCCCACTGCAGAACAAGAGGCAGAGGGTAAATTCCAAGGACAGGGAAGGGGATGAGCAGCATCTGATTGCCCAGGTTCAGCTCATAGGCCAACCAGAGGTCATGTCCTCTCAGTGAACTCCTCCAATACATTTACCAGAACGAGGAACTCCATCATTGCAAGGAGACTAAAAAGTATGGTGGAACATGGAGTTCTTTGATGAGAAGAAAATGTCTCTTCCACATCACCAAAAGCAGTTTTCTTGCAAGTGGGTGATGGTATTTCTCAGGGCTACCTGTAACCCTCCAGATTGTCTCCGGATTCCATAACTAGAGTCAGATACCAGCAAACCCCAAAGCCTTAATCACAAGTCTCAACCAAGGAGAAACAGATCATATGTGGAAATAATTGGAAGATTCCGCCAAACTATATCAGGAAAAATATAGGGAGTATAACAGGAATGAACTCTAAGGGTAGTAGATCAGGCAAGAATAAACATAATGTTGTACTAAGTCAAATTTATTGATATATATACATTTACTTAAAAATGTAGATTCAGTGTGTTAACTGCAATAGCCAAATATTTTTTAACAATTTGCTGTAATGGTTTTCTTTGTCTGATACCCGAATTCTTTTTTTTTTTTTTAAATATTTTTTTTCAATTTTTATTTATTTATGATAGTCACAGAGAGAGAGAGAGAGAGAGAGAGGCAGAGACACAGGCCGAGGGAGAAGCAGGCTCCATGCACCGGGAGCCCGATGTGGGATTCGATCCCGGGTCTCCAGGATCGCGCCCTGGGCCAAAGGCAGGCGCTAAACCGCTGCGCCACCCAGGGATCCCTGATACCCGAATTCAACCATAATTTTCCACAATAGTATAGAGCAGTATTTCTCAACCAGGAAAAATTTTGCTCCCCTGGATCCTACCCATGAGACATTTGTCAATGTCTGGAGATGATGCTGATTGTCATAAATGGAAGGGAGGAGCTGATGGCATCTAGTGGGTAGAGGCCAGGAATGTTGATAAACGTTCTACAATGCACATGGCAACCCCTCACAACAAATGATTATTTGATCCAAAATATGTCATGTCAAGGTTGAGAAATCCTGATTATAGAGAAATTTGGAAGCTTGATGAAATCTGGAAGCAATGAGCGGATTTGAGTGGATTTATCATGGAGAACATTTATCTACTTCTAACCATGCCACTTAGGATGACCCAAAGGACACTCCCTTCTTCAAGGCATTAATGAATATATTGCTGGAAGCAATGGATATCTGGTAAAGCTCTACCCTGGCTGTCTTCTGACAATAGGCAATGACAAAGGGACAGAATGCCCTAAGAAAGTTTCCCTAATATCAGTGTGGATGACGGGATCTTGTAGTGCAGATACCACTTGATAGCCAGAGACAGACAGGGCATGGATACTGATAGGGCAGCAGGACTGGGGTAATAATCAGGGATCTGGTAATGACTACAACTGATCATGCTGTCTAGGACTGAAATTGATGGGCAGCCTACAAAACTATTACTCAGTTTGTAGACACCAAAAATTTGAGGTACTGTAAACAGAGCTGAGATTGAGGCCCCAGTTTTTCCAGCCTTTCACTAAATTCTCATATTAGAGTCTGGTTCCCATGAGGAAGGAACCAAAGACACTGCCACATGTTTATACAGGAGATCTTCCTTGTAGGCTTCCCAAAAGAACCTGCATCCATTTACCACAGTGACTATGTATAGGGGAAAGGGGACATACTAATATTTTTGAGGATTATTGAACATTGACCTTGAACTCATACACTTAATGATCCAATGTTACTAGAAGCTGGTCAGAGTGGAGGTTCACAGAGCCCAATTATAATTCTCTTCCCTAACAGGATAGCCAACCAAATGTTCCCATATTCTTGGGACAACTGCTGTGATTATTGCCATCATCAAAGACTTGCAAGTTGCAGGGATGGTGATTCCTAACATAGTGCCATTAACTCACCTAACTGAATGTATGAATGAGTTTTTGATATTGACGGTGAAGTATAAATCCAATCAGGTGGTAACTGCAATTGTAGCTACTGTCCTCTAGGCAAAGTACTGGAAAAGATGAAAGAATTTCCAGGAGAGGACTTGAACCTGTAACCAAGTTCAAAGACCACATGGACTGACCTGACAAGAAACTGTCCTTGCCTTTCTGAGGACCTACAAGCTTAGAGCAGCTAAGAGCCTAGTCCCTGCCTACTGATAAAATTAAGGAGGGGTAGAGATGGTCAGAAAACAATAGTGATCCCTAAGATCTTAGTGAGGACAGGATATCAGGAAGCATCAGAGATTAATGCCACTTTAAATTTGTGCCACCATGGTAGGACTGTGAGACCGTGGAGCTAGCTTAAGTGCATCTCATGTGTGCCCAGAGATTCTCTCACCTGCAAAAAATAAACATGTATGTATAGAGCCTCTGTGGGGCTGTAATAGGGAAGGATGTGGCCAGATAAAATAAAATTAGGCAATGCGGGCACAGTTGGTTAAGCAGCTGACTCTTGGGTAGGCTCAGGCCATGATCTCAGGGTCATGAAATCAGCCCTGTCACAGCAGGCTCCGCATTCAGTGGGGAGTCTGCTAAAGTTTCTATCTCATTCCCTCTCTGCGCCTTCCTCCCCCCACAACCCCCACTCCTACCTGCTCAAGCCTGTTTGTGCACATGCTCACTCTCTCTCTCTCAAATAAATATATAAATCTTAAAAAAAAAAAAAAGTTAAGGAAAGGAAAGGGAAAAGAAAAGAAAAGAAAGAAAAGAAAAGAAAAAAGAAAAGAAAAGAAAGAAAAGAAAGAGAAAGAAAGAAAGAAAGAAAAGAAGAAAAGAAAAGAAAAAAGAAAGAAAAGAAAGAAAAGAAAGAAAAGAAAGAAAAGAAAAGAAAAGAAAAGAAAGAAAAGAAAAGAAAAGAAAAGAAAAGAAAAGAAAAGAAAAGAAAAGAAAAAATAGGCAATGGCTTTTGGTTCCAAGGATCTGAGCTTCAGATAGCCTTGTCTCCCAGGTAAGGGCATAAAAAAGTTGCCTTGGGCAAGTAGCAATATATACCTGTCTAAAGGAATTCTGTTTGGGGGCTCCCCAAGGAATATCTTGTGTTATTACAAACAGAGCTTCTCAGAAGTGACATTCCCAAAGACTTTATTATTTTCATATAACCCATTATCACAAGCAGAAGAGCTTCAAAAGGCATAATGTAAGAACTACTTAAATGGCAATAGATAAAAATTATTTCTGTCATTGTAAAAAAACTACCTAATTTATATGATTGGTAGGCAATATCTTTAATATGCTCACTTTAGCGGCATCTGTGGAAGGGAGACAATGAGGCACTAAGTGGATAGTGTATTATCCTCAGGAGTCAGGCAGGCACTTAAAGATGCACATTAAAAAATTCCATGTCCTATTTGGACAGAAATATGGGTCTTCCAGGATTATGGTGGATTATCATAAACTCATTAGGTGGTGTCTCCAATAGTATCATGTGCTACACTACCATGATTAGATTTCTACGTCATCTATGAGACACAAAAATAAAACTTAGAACACTCAATTTATAGAAAAAGTCATTTTAGCAGCCTGTGGGGAAGCTCCTGAGGTCACTCCAACTGATAAGCCACTTAAAAGATTTGCCTTCTATTATCATGTAGATACAAAGCCCATAAACCATAACAGGAACTCAATGTTTCTCCAAAGGCTTGAAGGACTTTGTAAATTGTCTTAAAATCACAACTTACTACTACAGAAGGACCTTACATGAAGGTGAATGTGGTTACTGTTCTACATGTAATGAACCATATATCATTTTTCAAATATCCCAGTTACTTACATTAGAAGTTTTTGGTTAGGATAAAGGTCAATGTTTTGCGTTCTCAGCAAGAGAACTTTACTTGATTCCAGAGAAGTGGAGAAATGTACTTTGTTATTGGTGTGATTTATTTTCGGCACCCTGATTTTTAGACTTCATTCCAAAATGGACTCATCTTGTCATTTAATAACATCCTACCGTTCAAGCTGCTCAGCCAATTCTGAGAAAGGACTAATCCATTTCAGCATCAGCAGCAAGATGGACACTCTGGAAGAGCAGATGTGCACTCTTCTCTGTAATTACTTTCAGCTCTTGCTTTGCCCTTTACTGTCTGTTTGAAATTTAACCTTAATGGAATCAGAATGGCATTTACCCAGGGATCAGCTCCAGATTGTGTGAAACTCACAAAAATAAAGGTTATGACATAGTAAGTCTACTAATCGCTTTCTGTGACTAGAATTGACTAACAGTTATCCTTGAGTAGAAGAAACTAAGAATACCACATATTTATCCTGAGTTGGAGAAATTAATAATTTCTCTTCTCATTTTGCCCCCTGCCATCAACCACTACGGTAGCCTATACTATGACCTCAGAGTAGCAATCAAGAACTCTGACACAGAGAGCATAGAGAATGGCCCATTCTATTGAAATATAAATTGTGTGTAACAGGTGAGATACCAACCAGATATTCAGAAGTAGAGACCGAGTTGGTAGCTGGAAAGGCAGGGCTGGAGCTTAACATGGAGCATGTTAAGGATGGAGTGTCCAAACACAGCAAACATGGAAATAAGAAGAGTTCCAGATCTTCCATACTCTGCTGCCAGAGCCCAGCCTTGGATTGAACTAAATGTTCATTTTCTTTATAACAATAATAGAGCTAGATTTGCTTACTCAAGTACTTTACAAATGTTGCAGGATAAAGAAAATGTTATTATTTAAATAGTCAGCTCCTTAATTCCTCTTAAAAGAATTGTTTTCCTCTGGAGGAATCTTATTAAGTGATTAGGAGGGAAAACCCCTATTAATTAGGCTGTGTTTTTGAGAGTCTTCCAGACTTCAGAGGAGAGAGAAAGCTTCCCTATATAATCCACCATGGGGATTTGACTCCTGCAAGTGAATAGGGGAGAGAAGAAATGAGAGGGAGGGAGGAGTAGCAACATGGAGAGAGACTCAAGACTCAGAGAAGGTGAAATACAGCGGAGAAACAGTACAGGAAGGTTGCCGCTGACATTTGCCTCCAGGATTGTTGAAATTGCTGACATAATCTTCCCTCCACTGCACTCTTCTCCCTACCAATTTTCCATAATACTCATTGAATGGGTTTTTGTTTTGTTTTGTTTTGTTTTGATGGTGGCTTTTTAATTGTATTTTAAATTGTTTAGGCTTTTTTAAGGATGCCACAGAAAGAAGACAGGCCCTCCTAGAGTGAGTACAGTGTACATAGAAGCTGCTAAGGAGCACACAGAAGAAGGGAACGAAGTGACCTAGGAATGTAAAATCCAAGGGGGTCAAAAAGATTTGGAGAAAGTCTTTAGACTTTTGAATATTATGGAACCAGGAAAGGTTTAAACCAATTTTCCCTAGAACTTGAGGGGCAGGTAAGTCTCAGGTTGACATCTAGGTTGTGAAACTATCTCATTCAACCCTCATAATATCTGTATGAGGAAGATTCTGTTGTTAGCTGCATTTTGCAGATGAGGAAATTCAGACTCAGAATCATCCCCAAAGTCATATACCTAGTAAATTGCAGAGCAGGATTACAATACTAACTCTAATTACTGAGGGCACAATCTCAACCAGTATAAGACAAACTTTTTGTCTCATATTTTGAGACTGAATCCTCACACAGTCAAATCCTACCCATCTCTTAAGATTCATTTTCCTCCCCCAAACTACATTGAGGGAATTCCACATCCCTCATTGACTATTTAAAGTTCTTTCCCTACAGCATATTAACATAATAAGATTTTGCCCATATTTATAACAAGGCAGCTTCTTCAATTATTTACCTAATTCCTTTTGCTCCTAATCAATTTTCTTGAGATACGGCCTATAATTTCTGCTCTCGGGATCCCTGGGTGGCGCAGCGGTTTGGCGCCTGCCTTTGGCCCAGGGCGCGATCCTGGAGACCCCGGATCGAATCCCACGTCAGGCTCCCGGTGCATGGAGCCTGCTTCTCCCTCTGCCTATGTCTCTGCCTCTCTCTCTCTCTCTCTATGTGACTATCATAAATAAATAAAAATTTAAAAAAAAAAAAATAATAATTTCTGCTCTCTTTTCTATTCATTTTTCTACCTAATAACTCCACCTCACTAGGTGATGGTCTCCTAATCCCAACACTCAACAGTTGCCATCAGTCTTCACCTCCTAAATAATTTCCTCAGTAGCATGTGACACTGTTCACAAAACCCCACAACCAACATTGTGGCATCTTAGATTTGGCTTCACACTTGCATCTATGACCCTCCATCTATCTCCTTCTTATATTCCTCTTTTTTCAGCCATTCCTAAAAAGCTTATGTGCCAATTGATTTCTGTCGTTCTTAATTTCTCCATGGGTAATTAGCTCAGAGTCAGTGGATAAACCCTGTATGGTGATAAGCGAGCCTCTGAAGTTAATACAAATTATTTTCTATATGTACATTTTTTCGAAGCAAAGTATTCTTTCATTCAATATTACTTATTTCCATAAATATTTGTGGAGGATCTATATTCTGTTACACACTCTTCTAGATTCTAGGGTCTAGGTGATTTAAAACATACACACACACACACACACACACACACACACAGAAAAAGAAAGACCCAGTGTCAAATATTAGAAAGGAATAGAGATGTCCAGAAACAACAAAACAAGTGATAAAATGACAATATATACATATCTACCAATATTTACTCTGAAGTAATCAGACTAAATACTCTAAACAAAAGACAAAGGGTGTCAGAATGGATAAAAAAAACAAGACCCATCTATATGCTACCTACGAGAAACTCATATCAGACATAAAGACAGTTGCATATTGAAAGTGAGGTGATAGAAAACCATTTATCATGCAAATGGACATCAAAAAAAAAAAAAAAAGCCAGAGTAGTGACACTTACATCAGACAAAATAGATTTTTTATTAAGTAGGTTCCACCCCCAGCATGGAGCCCAACATGGGGCTTGAACTCATGATCCAGAGATCAAGAACTGAGCTGAGATCAAGAGTGGGACACCCAACCGGCTGACCCACCCAGGCACCTCAGACAAATTAGATTTTTAAAAATTTATTTATTTTAGGGGTGGGGAGGAAGGGGACAGAGGGAGAGGGGAAAAAGAAGCCCAAGCAGACTCTCCCCTGAGCAAAGAGCCTGATACAGGGCTTGATCTCAAAACCCTAAGATCAGACTTGAGCTGAAACTAAGAGTCAGGCATTTGACTACCACCCAGGAGCCCCAGACAAACTAGGTTTTAAACAAAAGACTGTAACAAGAGATGAAGAAGGACACTATATCATAAAAAGGGGACTATCCAATAAGAAAACCTAACAGTTGTAAATACTTAGGCCCCCAACTTGGGAGCACCCAAATATATAAAACAATTAATAACAAACACAAAGATATTCATTGATAATAATACAATAATACTAGGGGACTTTAATACTCCACTTACATCATTGCCATCCAAACAGAAAATCAACAAGGAAACAATAGCTTTGAATGACACACTGGACCAGATGGACTTAACAGATATTTTCAGAACATTTCATCCTAAAGCAGTAGAATAAACACTCTTTTCAAGTGCATATGGGACATTTTCCAGAGTAGATCACATACTAGATCACAAATGAGACCTCAAAAGCTACAAAAAGACTGAGACTATACCATGCATCTCTTCTGATCACAATGCTATGAAACTTGAAGTCAACCACAAAAAAAAAAAAAAAAAATTTGGAAAGACAACAAACACATGGAGGTTAAAGAACATGCTGCTAAAGAATGAATGGGTCAGCCAGGAAACTAAAGACAAAATAAAAAAATACATGGAAACAAATGAAAATGAAAACATAATGGTTCAAAATCTTTTGGATGCAGCAAAAGCAGTCATCAGAGGGAAGTATATAGCAACACAGGCCTACCTCAGGGAAATAAAAATCAAAATTTCAATGAGGTATACCAGTCAGAATAGCTAAAATTAACAACACAGAAACAACAGGTGTTGGCAAGGATGTGGAGAAAGGGGAATCCTCCTACACTGTTCATGGGAATGCAAACTGGTGCAGCCACTCTGGAAGAGAGTGTGGAGGTTCCTGAAAAGTTAAAAATAGAACTACCTTATGATATAGCAATTGCACTACTAGGTATTTACCCAAAGGATGCAATAATACTGATTTAAAGGGATACATGAACCCTGAAGTTTATAGCAGCATTATCAATAATAGCCAAAGTATGGAAAGTGTGAATGTCCATTGACTGATGAATGGATAAAGAAGAGGTACTGGGGTGTGTGTGTGTGTGTGTGTGTGTGTGTGTGCGCAATGGAGTATTACTAGCCAAAAAAATTAATGAAATCTTGCCATTTGTGATGGTGTGGATGGAGCTAGACAGTATTAGGTTAAGTAAAATCAGTCAGCCAGAGAAGGATAAATATCATATGATTTCACTCATATGTAGAATTTAAGAAACAAAACAGATGAACATAGAGGATATAAGAGAAAGAAGGGCAAATCAGAAAACAGACTCTGAACTATAGAGAAGAAACTGAGGGTTACTGGAGAGGAGGTGAGCAGGGGATGGGTCACCTGGGTGATGAGTATTAAGGAGGGCACTTATTGTGATGAGCACTATGTGTTAAATGTAAGTAATGTATCACTAAATTCTATATCTGAAACTAATATCACACTGTATGTTAACTGTCTGTAATTTAAATAAAAACTTGCCAAAGAACAACAGAGGAACTAGGGGAGCATAGTAAGGAGATGAGTTCAGAAAGATGATGGTGACCAAGGTCATGCAGGAATTTTTAGATTACTGTAAGTACTTCTATTCTGAGTGAAATAAGCAACCATTGTAGGGTTTTGAGCTTAGAAGTTATGCTATGTGGCTTAAGTAGAAGAATCAACTCTGGCTGGGGTATTCAGTATGGATTAAAGAGGCAGGAGTAGAAGTAGGAGTCCAATCAGAAGGCTATTGCAGTTACCTGTACAGGAGATGCTGGAAGTTATATCCAACAGTATTTCCCAATATATTAGAGGATATGAGAGACAAAATAGTTAAGGACAACTCAATATTGCTGGCCTTGGCATGTGGAAGAATGGAGTCACCATCACCTGAGATGAGGAAAACTGTGGGTAGACAATATTGAGGGGGGACAGATAATGGGAAGATCAGTTTGGGACCTGGAAAGCCTGAAGTGTCTAATGCACAACTAAGTGGAAATATTAAGCAAGCAGTCAAATATATAAATCTGGAATTCAGAAGAACAGTCTAGACAGAAGTTATAAATTTAGGAGTCATTAGCATATACCCAGTATTTAAAGTTATATAACAGAAAGATATGACTAAGAAAATGAGTTTTGATGGGAAAAAAAGAAAGGATCAAAAACGGAGACCTACAGCACTCAAATATTAAGAGGTAAGGTGCCAGCAAAGAAAATTGAGAAGAAGCAACCCGCAATGGAGGAGAAAGAAAGAAAGCTGAGATACTGGAGCCAAAGGAAGTAACATAGAAGGGGGAGTCAGGTGACATCAGCTATGTCAGGTGCTATAAAAAGGGACAATGAGAGCTGAAGTGGGTTCCATGGAGGTTCCTGGTTACTCTAATAAGGGCAATTTTGGTGGAGATGAAGACCTGAGTGGAGGAGGACTAAGAATGAACAGAAGGGAAATTGGAATTCTGCACCAAAGAGGACCAAAAATGATGGTGAGAGAAACGGTTATTTTTTAATGAGGAACTGTTTTAGTTTGTGTTTTATTGAGAATGGTTGAGCAGAGAGTGGAAAATTGATGAGATAAAGAGAGGAGATTGCTGCAGTGATGTCCTTGAGGAGGCAGGAGAACACAGGATCTAGTGCATACATGTTTGGAATGTCTGGCTTTCAATATGAATATGGAGACTTTATTTATGGCAATGGACAAGAAAGCAGAGTATGGGCACTAGATTCTGTTGGGGGGATAGAGGTGATGGAGGGATTCTGTCGATGTTTTCAGGTAAATTATCCAACAGCAAATTCATCTCTTGAGAGTAAAGAAGGGATTAGGGGCTGTTTGGGGAAGAAGGAATGAAGAAATGAAAGAAGGTATAAAATAGCCATCTAGTACAATAAGAGATAAGGACATCTTACCTTATTGTCAGGTAGCACTTGAAAGAACCACCTGAAATCCATGGTCAAGGATGTAGAAATGAGACCAGGCAGTGTGGTTGTGTGTGTTTTTTTTCCAATCACAATCAGCTACACAGTCATAGGCACTAAAAGTAGACAAAGGATTGGACTTAGTCATGGTTACTGTTTGTCAAGTAAGTACAGTGAAGCAAGAGAGAGCAAGAAAATGATTAGAATGATTGACCATAAATTTAATGTGCATAAGCAGGGATTCTGAACCTTGAAGGAGTAAGGGATAGTGAAAAAAATGGTGAAATACTATTAGATGAAAAAGATTTAAACACAGGATTGTTGCTGGTCCCAGTGGGTGTAGACACATCATTGGAGTTAGTACACTGAGGGAGTGAGTTATAAATTTAGGAAGCAGTGGTCGGAGAGTGGAATGGATGAAATTAAGATTCTGGAGGAATTAGATGTATTGACAATGACAATATCTATGAGAGTGATTGGTTGTCAAAGAATTTAAGATCTGCAAATGCTGAAGATCCACATCTCTACATCTTTTCTGCATTAACTACCCTAGCTCTAAATAGTGCATGTTTTGAGATGATTTCCTGTCTATGCATCCAACAGATACTCTCTACCTGTTGGCTGTCTCCATTTGGATGCAGAGCAAGTACCTCAAATATAACATGCTCTGGGGTTAAATCACTATTTTACCCTTTCCCTGCCCCCTCCACCAGCAGACCCAGAGAACGTGTCATTCATCTATTCCATGTAAGGCAGAAATCAAGACTTCCTAGACCTCCTTCCCTAACCAGCAACATTAAAATAATTTACAATCTGTTGGTTTCATCACCTAACTCTACCTTTTAAACTGTCTTCTTTCTCCAGTCCCACCCCCACAGGTAGAAATTTATACCCACAAAATTTCAAAACTAGATTACTAAAGCAGTTTCCCAGGCAGTTTCCCAGACTCTTTGCTATGGTTTTGTCCATTTTCAAAGCCATTATCCACATTCCTTCTGGAGTATTATTTCCTAAAAACCTGCTTAAAGTGTCTCAGTGGAGGCTTCATATTGCCTTAGGATAAAATCCATACTCCTTAGAAAAACTAGGCAGCTGCTTATCTCGTGCCTGCTTGCCTCAAACCTCACATTTCACTGCTTCCCAGCACATCATGTTCACCTAGTGCTCCAGCCACATGGAATTACAGCCAACTCCTCAACTCTTTACCTTTACAAATGCATTTCTATTTCCAGGTATGCTTTTCCCTATTCCACCACCTTCTTCAACTAGCTAATTATTGCTCATTCTTTACAGTTAACTCAATCTTGCCCTCTTCCAAAAAGCCTTCTCAGGGGTTCTTAGTGAGTTTACGGTTTCCATCTATGTGTCCCCAAAGCATCCTGTTCCTATCTACATCAAGACATTTTCCATATAGTAAATTACTCATTTTTAATTTGTCTGTTTCTCTTCTGAATCTGAGCTCATTGAGGGCAGAATATTGGTGTGTTTTGTTTTGTTTTGTTTTGTTCAACTTTCTGTAGTTCTTAACACAATGTCTGGGTACATAAAAGGCAGTATGAGCTTTCTGAATGAATGATTAGCTCTTAATTGAGTCCAACCATTATGATGGTTTAAATATCTGTTGAAATCCTGAAATCCCAGTTGCATGAAAACTCCTAAGGATAGTAATTCTCTTGTAGTTCCCAAAGTATAGAAAAGAGTTGGCAACACAGAACAGGCACTTGGTAAACAATGAACTCTGTGAGTCCTGCAGTTTTACCCTTGGTGATATAGTAGGGTCAGGACCTGCAAAATCCCCACTCAGGCCAGTTGATCTCAGGTATACTAGAATAGAACACAAGTGAGTGCTAATATAGCACAGATAAAGTATAGTAAATTGGTTTCATTCAGTTATAGCAAATATTTGCTTCTAGACTCAGTAGCTACCATTCTGGCTACTGGACAAAATTATTTTTACTACATCAAATTTATGTGAAACTTATAAATGAGTGTATCTGATGATTGCAATAAATACAAAAGATCCCCCAAAAGAAATAATCTATCTTTTTTGCAAATAAATTGCATGAGGTTATCATCATAATCTGACAAATTTGGCAAAAGACTCCTAAGAAGGAAAATGACCAAACAAAAGGAAATAATCATTTTGATGTTAAGCAAAGAATTACATTCTCTGACTTGTGTAGTTGCCAAATTGCAGCAAATCATATTCATCTTACTTGGCCAAAGGTTCTGCTCTTTCCACTGCTCCTTCTTCCCAGCAAGTTATCAAGTAGAGCTTCAACAGCTGCCAACATCTGCTCAACTGACCTCCAGCACCAGCTCACCTGTTTCTGTCTTTCTACTGATCAAGAAGTACAGCAGGATTCCAGTGGAAGGACAAGTGTAGGTTCAAAAAATCTGGGAAATTCTTCCTAGATCAACAAATGGAATTTCAACAAGAAATGAGAGAATTAGCAAATTGCAGATTTTTAAGGCTTATTACTGTACCTTTGTTTTACTTCACTCACCATTACTGAATTTCAGGTTAGCACATACCTGATGGTTACTGTGCTAAACAGATACCAGAATACACAGTAGAACACACTGAAAAAGAAGTGTGGCAAGGAAAAGCATATGACTAAGAGGCAAGCAGATCTGTACTTGAATCTCAACTCTGCTTCCAACCCAAAATTATTGTGTGTCAGTTAGCCTCCTTGAGCTTGAATTTTTCATCTGTAGACTGGAGAAGATTATGTCCTCCATAAAGGGCTATCGTGAAGAGTAACTAAGATCACACACATCATGTGCCTAATAAAGGCTTGACATAGTTGACAATTAATAAATGATACCTGTGATAGTAAAAAGGAGTTTACTATCCACCTGGGAGTCAGAAAATTACATAACTTACCAAAATAAAATGTTATAAATACTATTGAGCAAACCCTATGAGAGTAGAGACAAGGAAATAATTAATCCTGCTGGATGAGGTGGTAGGGGAGACTTTACAACCAAGCCTCCAGATTTTGCTGTTTGACACTAACATTGACCAGTTCACCTCCATTATCATCAGCCAACAAACATGCTCTAGTAGCCCTGCTGTAAAAGTAAATAAATCAATCTTCTCTTGACCTCACACCACTCCCTCCAGATTACTGCTTATTTCTCTTAGATGATCTCATCTAGTCCCTTGGCTTTAAATGCAATTTATTCCCTGGTGACTCTGAAATTTACATCTTCATTCAGCCCCATCCTCCCTCTTGAGCATCAAACTTGGACATTCAACTGTTGATTCAACATGAACACGATGGTAGGCTTCCCAAACTTTCCAGGTCTAATACAACTACTAATTCTCCCAAGCCTCCCCACAAAACAAAACAAAACAAAACAAAACAAACAAAACCACTTGCTCTTGATTTATTTTTCCCTGTCTTGTAAATGTTTATACTACAGTCATGTTCAATGCCCTTGTTCCTTCACCCTGTTTCTCATCCATCAAGTCCCTGGACTCTACCTCTTTGTTCCTTTCCTTCCACCTTACTGCCGCCACCACCACCCAAGCCTCCACCATCCCTCATTAGACCCTGCATAGCCTCCTAACCTACTTATAGCTGCCAATTCAGGTTCACTGCTTTGTCCACAACGTTCCACTAGTCTCCACAAAGTAACTATCATGATTTTCATAAAATTTGCATTCCCCTTTTTAAACACTACAGTGCCTCCCCATTTCACTTGGAGAAAACCCTCAGTGCCTTGACATGACCTGGGAAGCCTTGTGCTGTCCAGCCCCACCTACCTCTCTGCCCCCCTGCTCTTGCCCCTCTCTAGTTCACTCACTATGCCCCAGGCACAAGGGGCTTCTTTCCATTTCTCAAATGTACCAACTTATTCGTGTTTGGGCAAAAAAACTGAATTTGTTCTTTGCTCTATGCAACACTTCCCCAATCTCTGAATGGCCCAGGCTTTCCCATATTTCAGATGTCAGTTTAAATACCCCCACTTCAGAAAGATGACTCCCAACCATCCATTATAGAGGAGCCCTGTCCTTCCTCTCACACCGATCACTTTCTGTTATGTCACTCATTTGTTTTCTTCACATTACTACTTTTTTTTTTAATTTGTACTTGTTTGTTGTTTATTGCTGTCCCTCTAAAATATAAGACTCAGGAGAGAACAGATCTCAAGCTGCTTGTTTATTCCTGTATCTCCAGTGCCTACATCAGTGTGCGGCCTAGATCAGTGAATACATTCACACAATATTTGTTGAATAAATGAACATAGTTCTGGAAGTGTTTGGTAAGAGGAATCGTCAAATTTAGTAATTAAAATTAAACTGTAAAGGAAGGGGAAAGATAAATAGGCAGGGCACAAAGGATTTAGTGCAGTAAAATGACTCTGTATGACACTATGGTCATTATAATTGCTATCATTAGAAATTTCTCCAAACCCATAAAATATACAAGAGTTTACCAAGAGTAAACCCTAATCTAAACCATGGACTTGGGGTGATAATAGTGTGTCAATCTATGTTTATAATTGCAATAAACGTACTACCCTGGTAGGGGATGCTGATCATGGGGCAGCTATGCATCTTGGGGGTGGGATGTATATGGGAAATCTTTGTAGTTTCACTCAGTTTTGCTGTGAACCTAAAACTACTCTACTAAAAATTTGTAAATTAAAAAATTTTTAACTCTAATATTCTTTATGGCTTCACTTGCCTCCTGTTCCACTAGCAAATGTCATTGATAATCTGCTGAATGGTGAAAGCAGTGGTAATGTTGGAGGGGTTTTACTCACAGGTGAACTTTGTGCTTTTGGAAGAGTAGTCATCAGAAGATAAGCAATAAGGATACAACTCAGCCTGCCAGGGCCCCTCCCCCAGCTCTGAAAGGACTATGCATAAAATGGTACTTTCAAGACACTCCTTTAACTTGAGTGAGAGTGCATATTATTCTGAGCCTCTTTTCTCCTAGATCAATGAGAAGTTCAAAAACAATGAGAATATTTCTGTCTCTAACGATTAAGTGGGGCAGGAGAAATTAAGCAACAATCTAAAGCAGTCATTTCTATTAAAACATGTTCAAAGTAAATCAGGAATGCAGAGCCCCTTCTAAGGGGTCAGGAAGCCCTAAATGCTGTCCCTAAACATACCTGTTCAAGAAAGGTCCAGTCAGCAGAAACTGGGAGGCTGGACCCTCCACTACCACAGGAGCAGACTGGTGAAGGGGCTGACAGTCCTGCTTCCCTCCTCTGATTGCCCAGGTACTGAGAACTTTAAAGTATAGTCACACAGTTTCTATTTGCTCTATTCTAAAAGAGATGGTACTTCATTTGTGGTCTCATGAATTCTAGAAAACAAAATTCCTCATATGGAGTCACTTGGTGTTATTTCTGCACTGAAATCTGAGACCCAGATTCCATGCCTTCGAACCAGCTTCTCAAGGCTTTCTCTAATCATCAGTGCAAAGGTGCCACCTTACTTGTAGGCTCTGTGTCCTCTGGGTGGTCACCTGCAGTGGTGAAAAGACACTGTACTCCCTAATGGAGCCAGCATGTGACCCTGTGTCATTACCGACTGTTCATACAACCTACCTGACTTATGTGTGTGCTTCATCTCTTTGCCTCCTGTATCAGCTAGCTGGTCATTTTCACACTGAACACCAAAGCAACAGAGAAGAAATAGATGAATCTGCCTTCTGCTGTCTCATTACCCCAAGTCTGGTGAGCACCCCACCACCACCACCACCATCACCTTGGACCCTGGGACAGCAGCAATGAACAAGTCCAGCAAGGCTCCAACGAGTCAGTTTATAACATTGGCATTATCATCACTTTAAAATGGACAAGGTAAAAGTTGCTTTATTAAATTTTGACAATCCTCAAACAAAATGAACACAACTCAAGGTGACACTGTGAAGGAAATCTTGCCTCTTTTAGGATTTTTTTCAACACTCTGTGCATGTTAGAATCACCTGGGTAGCTATTTTTTAAATGCTCTGAGAGGTTATGATTTAATTGGTCTGAGGTAGGATGGTTCTAATGACCTGCGACGGTAAAAAAAAAAAACACCACCTTAAATGGGTAAGTGGAAGCCTCTAGATTCTTAAATACTCAGGGAGGACTCCCAGCATTGCAGTGATGACCTTTGTAACTGAGAGTACATAAATAAGAACAATAAAATAAATGAAGAAACACAGCTCAATTAGCACTGAAAACCAACGAGGTGAGGAAGATCCATTCTACAGTTAGAAGTTCTTAATCACAATTGTGTCATGTGTACAGCTATTTTTGGTAAGTGAAACTGAGTAAAAATGCTCTGTTGTTAGTAGCTTCAATTGGGTTTTGTTTCTTCTGATGATGCTTTTGGTAACTTCACTTTGACTTTGCAAATTTATCTTTCCCAAATTGACTTTCATAGGAGTAAAACTGAGTTATTTTTTTGCCTGAAGCCCTGCTTTGATGTGTTTAAGGTAGGGGGGAAATCCTCTTAAATGAATTTCAAGGCTATGTCAAAGCAGTTTAAAAGTTAGAAAAATATTGTCCTAAAATTGCTAAAGTCAAGAAGTTTCTAAAATTTAACAGCAACACATTGGACAGTTAAAAGTACAGCTGTATCTCGTGGGTCTTTGCAAGCTATTGGCTTTCTACCTAATTCTCTTGGACTCCTTCTGGAGAGGCTGTGGCTGCTTTTTTTTTTTTTTTTTTTTTTTTTTTGCCATGCCTTTACCCCATCCCTCACGTTCATTGCTAAGATGTGAAGTTTGGTTGCCCACACACATTGGATCTTTATGATCACCCACTCACACACAAACCTACTGGGCTGTCTACTTAGGGAGAGATGCCACCGCCCAGCCTTGGCAGTCACTGAGTTCTCCTGCAGTGGGGAGGCATTTGTATGGAGCCATCTACACTCAGCCCTCTTGTCCTTCTCCAAACTCTGGAAAGAAATGAGCACCAACCAATGAGGAAAGCAAAGACTATTCATTCTGAACTTGCTATAACAATGGAGTCCACAAGACAGGCAGAGGAGCTAGAAATTTTAAGGTGAAAATGGTAAGGCTTCAAGTGTGCCCTGATAGGAAGCTGTTAGCATAAGGAAGCTGCAGGTGGGCTAGCTAGAAGTGCTCTGTGATTGGTTAATAATATGTATTTGGCTTTCTCTTATTAGTTATAAACTGGACATGGGGGCAAAAAAATAGGGAAAATGTCAGTTATTTTTTAAATTATTTTTAAAGGTTTTATTTATTTATTTATTTGAGAGAGAGACCACAACCAGGAGAAGAGAAAGAAGGACAAGCAGACTCCCCACTGAGCAGGGAGCCTGATATGGGTCTTGGTCCCATGACCCTGCGATCATGACCTGAGTCAAAGATGGACACTTAATCAGCTGAGCCACCCAGGTGCCCCAAGAAGGTGTCATTTATTAATTAGGTTCTGGCTATTTGGAGCCAACTGTTACAGAACTCATTATTTAGCTTCTTGAATTGTCACTAGAGGTAGAAATCTGGCTTCCTTCAAGTCTGAGTTATAGCAAGCAGGCTGTCTTCCTGGATTGTTTATTGTAGATAAGGGGTTGGTTTCCTGGACAAGTTGTTGTAGGTTGTGAGTTAAAGTTCTATCTTTATATATGGTCTGGCCACTGTCCCTTTATATATTCAATCTCTCAGAACCAATAGAAAGAACATGGGTTATGGTGGCTTTTTAATCCTCTGCTTTCCAGTCTGTCCCATATCCTGACTGCAGTGATTAGCCACAAATACACTGATAATTTTATTCACTATTCACTAAATGTAACATATTTATATATATGTTAAATATATATATATATATATATATATATATATATATATATATAAAACTTGGTAATAATTACTTGGAAAGAATAAGGAAGTAGCTATGGCAAAACCAAGGTCCCTGAGCAGCATATTCCTGATTTCTCTGGATGCAAATCAGAGAGTCCTCTGGAAGCTCTTCATCAAGAGCTCTTCATGATCCCACTCCATATTCTCTCTCTATCTCTCTGGCTTTTGAAAGTGCCACTTCCTTGTTGATGATGAGGCCCGAGCAACAATCAGCAGCCCTGGTCCAATCAAGAGGAGTACCTCACACCATATGACTTGATTACCCCTGAAATTCAGCTCAAGAAATTTGTAGCTGACAAGAACACATAGGCCACTATATATTTAAAAAGTAAATTTCTATCAAATTTCTTTTTTTAAAGAATGTTGTAATAAGTATTGTGCCAATTAGTTCCAGGCAAATAAGAGTGTTTATTATGCTAAGATTTAGATTATCACTGTATTTGAGATCAATTTAACCAGAGAATGGTAACCACCAACTAAATGCAGGGATGAACACTTAAATACATTCTTTGGAGTAATT
Source organism: Canis lupus dingo (assembly GCF_003254725.2). Classification (NCBI taxonomy): domain Eukaryota; kingdom Metazoa; phylum Chordata; class Mammalia; order Carnivora; family Canidae; genus Canis; species Canis lupus. Next base: position 36,774,598 of record NC_064243.1, read on the forward strand.
TGCACAATCACGTGATACAGACATTATTCCCATGTTGTAGATGAGAAGATTGTGAACCCCAGAAAGACCCAAGGGAACCCAGCAAACCAATTGTACAGCTCTTATTTTAGATGCCAGGAATCCTTGTTGCTCATGCTGTATTAGTTTTCTAGATAAACATAACCAATAGGGAACCAGGAAAGCCAGACCCGTAATTCAGTCTGAGTCCAAAGGCCCAAGAACCAGGAGCATCAATGTCCAAGGCAGGAGAGGATGAATGTCTCAGCTCAAACAGAACAAATCTGCCCTTCCTCTCCCTTTTTATCTGCTTCAGGCCCTCAGCGGAGTGCACAATGCCTACTCACAAGGTGAGAGTGATCTTTACCCAGTTCATTAATTCAAATGTGATCTCTTCTAGAAACACCCTCACAGACACACCCAGAAATGTTTTACCAGCTCTCTGGATATCCTGCAGCCCATTCAGGTTAACACATAAGATTAACCATCACACACATCCTGTGACAGCAGATATTCAAAGATGCTCCTAGGTCATTTTCACAGAATAACTCAGGGCACATGTCATAGAGACAGCTTCATTCCTCAGAGGCCAGTGTTTTATGCACCCAGGAGCTCTTTCTCCTGCTACATAGCAAACCATCCTTGGCTCCCCCCAAATGATAATACAAATTGCATTGTAATAATGAAAGCATACATGATAAATTCCTCTACACAATCTCACAGATCACATCTTGCTTCAGGGAGCAAAGTCTTGGTACATTTATCAATGCTGCTGCCAAAACTGTCACTTAGGATTCAAAGGTGACACATTCTCCACATTCACTTCAACTTTGTGGTTAATATAAAATCACTTCTTACTTTTTTGTTATTTTCAGTTCTCCTCCAGCCATCTTATCAGTTTGATGTTTATATATGTTTGTGATGTTATCAGTATGAGATAGGGCATTTTTATTTTCTTAGCAGTTGACAGAAGCATTTATCATAAGGAGAAGAGATCCACCAATGCTCAGAAAATTATTTGAAACTCCTGGTTGAGTAGAAGCTAAGACCTTAGAGGGACTGAATATAAGAATTTGCCTGCCAGAGGCAAGGAGGGGAAATTGTTTGCACTGGAGAGGGAAGGACCTAGACAAAGACAGGAAAAGAGATAATGCCCGCAGTTGTTTATAACTCCTTGTAACTTCCCTAGAACACTTCAAGCCTAAACTAATACAATTCTTATTGTGATTAGAACTTTTGTGGACACTGATGAAGGGGCTGTATTTTCAGTCTAGGTCTATAAGAGGAAGAACCAAGATAGTGAGCTAGACCTAGTTCTATTAACCTTGTCTTTTTAACCACATATTCTGATGCTTTGACATCTGGGTTATTGCTAACTCTCCCAGAGCTGGCCAATTCCTAGAGATAGTAAACCACTCTCCAAGAGCTCTGGAAGCAAGCTTCAAATGCCAACCAAGTAATGCAGAGCCCATGCTTCCAACCACCTCCTTTATTAGCCTCCTACTCTGGGCCACCATTCACATCCTCTAATTGTCTCAAACAATTAGGGACAGCTTCTATGCCCCAGAGCCTGGTGAAATTGTTTGACTTGTCAATCCCAAGGCTGCTTACCCTGCCTTGCCTGTTCCTTCCTACAGAAACCACATTAAAGGTTCTTGCTCGAATTTTCCCTGCTGCCCTGCCTCAGGCTGACTCCCACGCGTGCTTCCCTGCGTAGCCCCACAGTCTTGGCATGACTCCCCCTCTTGGGAACTGTGAATAACTAGTTTTTCAAAGGCAATCATCTCCTAATCTGTTAACCTTACTGTACCTCAACTTTTTTATTAATACTTTAAACTTTTCTGGTGTTTTGAAACACCAGTGGGAAAAGTCCACAGGAAACCACAAAGAAGAATTATGTCAGAAGATACTACATGGTGAGAAGAGTTCAGAATTCTCAGACATTGAGCTGGGGCTGAGCCAAAATTACCTTAATCTCTGAGGGGCAGGAAGGCCTCCCTCCTGGATATATCTTTGCTTCACCCCAGCATTACACACCTCCCTTCTCCTCTTACCTGGTATGATTTAGCAATCCAACAAATCAACCCTTAACGATTTTCTTTCATGACACCAGGGATTCTCATATATATATATGAGAGAATCATATAGTAGGAAGAGATCTGAAAGTATGTATTTTCAGCTCTGAACAAAAGCAAGAATCTCCAAACCCATGTCCTGGTCAAGTTTGAGCTGAACCAAGTGGTAGGTAAAGAATAAAACATTTTTCTCTTTAGGGAAATTTCTCTTTTTGACACACCTAACAAAATAAATATGATGCATGAGAGGAAGCAAAGAATATGAAAAAGTGTGAAAAAAAATTATCCTTTCAAAAGGTCTCTTGACATTTAATGTTATTTAGGTTGTTAGAAATTCCCATTAAGCACATTCTGAAGCTTTTTAAAAAAAGTGTAAACACTGAGATTTAAAATTATGTGTATGGTTAATCCAGAGCCCTAACATTACTTAGAAATATTGATAACCCAGAAGACAGGTGTATATGACAGAAATTATTTTTAATTTTTATTTAAAAGACTGTATTAAAATTTAGAGTAATTATAATTATGCAGAATCTGTTCTTATTTCTATTCCATTACAAAATAAGAATAATCAATTCAAAGTCAGATATAAATTTTGGCCTGTAAAAGACAGAACTGGCAGCCACTTTGGACTGTTTGTGAAGATGTAACACTCAACACACACACTCTGTTTTTTAAATTTTTATTTATTTAATTTTTAAAATTTATTTATTTATTCATGAAAGACACAGAGAAAGAGGCAAAGACATATGCAGAGGGATAAACAGGCTCCTTGCAGGGAGCCTGATGCCAACTCAATCCCAGGACTGCAGGATCATGACCTGAGCAAAAGGCAGACGCTCAACCACTGAGCTACCCAGGTACCCCTTATTTTTTTTTAATTTTTAAAGGTGTGAGCAGATTCCTTGTAATTAAGAAATTAAGCATGCATGAAAACAGTTTTGTGAAGTACTAAAAATAATTATTAACTGTAGTTAGGAAAAAATATATTTATTTGGTATTGTTCTTTATTAGAATTTTTAATGGTAAGCCATTCTAGTAAATTAAAATACTTTGAATTATTCTTACTCTGTAAGCCAAAATTTTCTGGGACCATCATGCATGCAAACAATCTACATAATTTAAGTAGTTAAAATTAAAGATTTCATAAGTATTTGACCTAATTTTCAATAGATGCCTCCATATATGCCAATTGAAGGAGTCAAAGTGAGTTGAGCACTCTAGGATGTTCATTTTTGTGCCCTCAGCACTGGCACAGTATCTGTCATCTCATAGGTTCTAAACAGGTGTTTTTAATAAATGAATGAAGCAGAATTAAGAATATCACTGTAATGATAGCCATTAAATGCCAAAGATCCTCCAGAGGTCTGTACTAGACAAATTAACATCAATTTCTCTAAGTGTGATATATTAGAGAAGAATACCGTGCACAAAAATCCACCTAAGCCACATAGAATTCTGGTTTCTGTGCCTTGTAAGTCACAGGGCATATGGCAAAAATATCGAACATTTCCAAGTCACATGTACCATGTTTTAGACTTTTCTGTCTGTAAATACATTTATTTTTCTTTAAAAACTCAGCTGTCTGTATGAGAAGCTAACAGTAAACAAGGCTAAGTCTTCTTAGATAAAACAGAGAGTTACTTCAAAGGAATGTAGGACAAATTCATGGAAAATATTATCAGACTACGAAACTATAAAACACCTGACTGGAAGGAAAACAAGAAGTCAAGTCTACATCTTAATAAAGATGTGGTTCCAAAGGTTCTGACCACTTTCCAACCATGAAGAACTGTTAATGATTCCCTGCTGGCCAAATCTTACTTGGGATAAGTGCATCTTACCTTCCTGATCCCCTTTGCCATTACAACTGTATAGATTCACTCCTGTTCCTATATCAAAGACCACGGTTAGGGTTTGATGGCAGAGTGACTCCTGGCCTTCTCCTGGCAGATAAATGGAATTCAGGTATATAGGAGGGGAAAAAACCTCTTCCTCTTCCCTCAAGTTCAGTGAGTGGGGCCTGTGAGCTAAACTAACAAAAGGCAGACTAACAGTCTGACAGAAAAGGCATACAAATTTTCTCAATATTTAAAATTTTGTGTGCATAGGGACATCAGAGAGACATGAAAACCCAAAGGAGCAGTCAGACTCAGGGGCTCATGTAACATTTCACAAAGGGCAGTGAACTGCTGAAACATGACTAGAAAAGAAAGGCATGTGGGCTTCCAGGGCTCACAAACTATGGGAAGTGAGTTGGAAATACAGGGAAGAGCTAATCATGAAAGAAAAGAGTCCTCTCACTAAGGTTTGTAACACGGCCCAATCTCAGTGCCAACTCTCCATCTCCAGTGATAAGTGTCTCTTTCTTTGTCCTGGTCTGAAGTGTGGGTGGGCAGGGGCGGGGGGGATTTACTCCCTTTTTTCAGACAGATGAGGGGAGGGCAGGAAGCTCTTTTGGGTCTGTTATTTCACAATTGCCTTTAGCTCAAAATAATCAAATATGCCAAAGTGGCATGATTGGGTTGGCATATTCTGGACCCCTTCACAGGAATGGGTAAATAGTCACAAATTCTGGGTAGGGACTGCTCAAAGTCATCTTCAGTTGTGCCTGAAATATCCTTTGAGGTACCCATAGAAGGGTATCTTAAGAAACTTACACAGGGGCAACTGAGTGTCTCAGTTAGTTGAATGTCCAACTGTTGGTTTCAGCTCAGATCATGATCTCAGAATCCTAGGATTGAGCCTAACATTGGGCTCCTCACTCCTTTGGGGAGCCTGCTTGAGACTCTCTCTCTTTCTAACTCTTGGTCTCACTCTCCCTCTGCCTCTTCCCCCATTCAACATGTATGCTCTCTCTCTCTCAAATAAATAAATAAATAAATAAATAAATAAATAAATCTTTTAAAAAATTAATCAACTTGCATAAATGAAAGCAGTATGTGAAGAAGATGCAGAAATAATGAAGTCAATTGCTAAAGCAAAGAGCTCTTACTGAAAGGTCAAAATAACCAGGAAATAAAACACTTTTTTCAAAGCCAATTAGATTCTCTTCACCTGATGTCATTTTGCAGGTAATTTAAGCCAGAGCTCCTAGCTAGACCCCTTTGGATAGTTTAAATCTTGCTTTGGATTTTTTAGCCTCTAATATTTTGATTTTAGTTTTTGTTGGTTTAATTGTATGCTTGATTTTGTCTTTGTATCTCATTTTGCTCACTGTGTTTGCACTTCTTAGCACCTTCCATTGCTAGATTTAGACTTATGAGATTAAAGGGATGAGAAATATAGCCTTGAAAAAATATAAACAGAATGGAGACAAAAGATGCTCCTTTTTTTTAATCATGAAAAATGAATGGCACTTAGGATAATCAATATAGTCAAATTACTGTCAGGTCAAAGAATGATTTGTGAATTCCGAAAGGTGTCTACACCAGCAACAATATCATTATAAAATAATAGATCCAGGCCAGCATCAACTGCCAATTCACAGAATAAAGAACATAGACTTTTGTCTAAAAAAGGTCCTCATGGAGATCATCCAAGAAAAATCTCAGTTTCCACAGGAGACTTCTACAGCTCAGAAGTACTAAATGACCAGCCTAAGGCCATACGATAAATTTTGGCAGAGTCAGAACTAGAAAAACAAAATTTACTGGTTCCAAATGTCCTGCCATTTCCATTGAAAAAGTATCTCTGATAATTGAAGGAGAAAAAAAAAGGTAAAAAGCATTTGTTTTGTATTTGGCTTTACATAAAAGGAGGAGCTTTTTTCAGGACATGGCTTGGAGATTTTCTAGACCACTTCCTACATTGATCTTTGTCATGTTCTCTCCCTTTATTGGGCCGTATTTTCCCTAGACTTCAAGGGCTACAAAATGAAAAAAGATAGAAACACACATCAGTATATTTTATAAAGACCTTATTAGCTGCTCTGATGCAAATCTTAAAGGAATGTTGGATGTACAAGACCAAATAGGATTCATGCATCTCAACTTTACCATCTTACTGAAACACTTAAGAATTAACTGTAATTAATCTTCCTAATTCTGATGTCAAATTTTTTTTTTTTTAGTTATCCTGTAATGGCTGAATCCAAATGAAAGGAGAAGGGAGACCAACTGCTAAGCTGGAGTTCAGTCTAACACAGGCGAATGCAGCAGGCAGAACAGGGAAAATCAGACCGAACAGGCTAAACTGCCTGAAGAATGACTCGCGAATGGTTCTGATTCCCTAACCCTCTGATCAGGAGGAGGCCACAGCAAGCATGCTGCCTACACACCCTTGTGGACCACAAGACCACCTGCTCAGTGATAGAGTGAGTCACACTCTGCCTGGATTCTTGACTTTGTGCAGTTTGCAACCTCATTTTCCCAACAACTGAACTGCCAACATTTATTTTCTCACTATGTTAATGAAACCCATGCTGCTTGCAGCTCACTAATGGATAGAAAATAGTCTATTGCTTCTCTGTGAAAAAAAAATAAATACCCAGCCATTAGAATTACCCAGAACTAATCGGGAAACTGTGTGGGGAAAAGGCAGGCTACAAAGTCACGGATCCAAGTTCAGGCATAAAGTGTGCCTCAGGCAGAAAGTCTGACAAGCATCCTACACTAAAATGTAATAAATGGGAGTTGGGGGGTGGTGGTTTGCTGCCTTGTAAAAGTGATAGGGTTAGTGCTTCTTAAGAGGAAAAGTTGGCATGCCTATGACAGCCCCAGAGCCTTAACAGGACATTAGATGATCAATCACGTCAAGAGTCAGGGCTTGTGCTCTGACTAGCCCATGGCCACTGGTCCTTGGAAGGCTTGAGGGGAACAGTAGCAGCAGCCTGCGACCTCCCCCAGGGGCTCCTCAGAGAAGGAGGCTTGACTATTGAATTTTTTCACAAAATAATGATCTCTGTGGTCACAAATAAAATGACATACAGCATTTGAAAGCTCTGGGCATATTCAATTATCTTTAGGACCATAAGGTTAGACAATACTATAAAAGTCTTTGGTTGAAATATCATCTTTGGCATTTTCTTTCTCATTACCTCTGCATCCAATCAGTCATCCATATTACCAACCCAAAAGCCTAAACATCTCTGGAATCTATTTAGTTCTTTCCATCATCTCTACACTGCCATTATCCTAGTCTGATCCACCATTAACTCTCACCCAGACCGTCTCCTTGCTTTCAATCTGATACCCTCCTGTATGTGCTAGAAAAGCCTGCCATGAAATCTCAGTGGCTTACAGCACAGTCATTTGTTTTTCTCACTCAAGGCCTGGAGGCTGGCTTAGCTCAGGTCTGTCTGAGTCTCATCCTGGGACCTGTGGCACATGGGCGTGCTGTCTCATGACTGATGCAGAGCCAAGAGGCCAAGACAAACCTTCGAAACACACCCAGAGCCTTCACTAACATTCCACTGGGCAATGCATGTCACATTGCCAAGCCTACCATCTAGCAGGTATGTACATATACTGCCTGAATCTAGTGGAAAAAGGTACGAAGTCACAAGGTTAAAAGCAAGGATCCGTTATTCCAACTGTGGAGGGAATACAGAATTGGAAAAGATAATGCAGCATACCACACTACCTATTGCCTATTCCCCACATCAAGCCAGAGAGGTCTTCTAAGTAAACAAATTTAAATAAACATGTTATTCCCCTTCCCATACTCTTGAATGGCTGTATTACCATTGAAAAACATGCCCCCCCCTCAAAAAAGAAAGAAAAAAAAGTGCCCTACAAAACCCTGCAGGGAAGCACCCTGCTTGCAGCTCCAGTCTAAATCTCTTGCCATCTTCCTCCTCCATTCTATACTCTAGACATACTGAACCTCTGCCCTGCCAGCCTCTCTCCCACCTTAGAATTTGCTCAAGGTAGTCCCTCTCCATGACTGGAATACTTTCTCTCCCTTTTCTTCCATTGAAACCTATATCTAAAAGGATGTCACTTCTGAGAAATTTTCCCTGACCACAATACTGGGTCCGGTCCTCCTATTAAATACTAATTCCTTCTACTCTCCTCCGGGACACTTAGTTGAAATTAATTGATCCTTGGTAGTGTAATGACTGTCTCCCTTGCTAAAATGTAAGCTTCATGGTTGTAGAAACAGTATCGAGAGTGTGTGTGTGGGTGTGGGGGGGTGTTATTTTCTTAGCTTCAGGGCTCGGTCATGATGAACACTCAAAATACATATACACACGTTTGCATACACACACACACACATATATTCCCATACAAAAACTTTTTCTTTAATGATCTTCCCCACTCATTCTACCCCTTCAACATTTCTTTGCATAGCAAAGACAGAAGAGCTTAGCATTTGGAGCCATGCATTGAAATCTCTTGCTCTGCCATTTAGTTGTCCTGTGGGTTAATGATTTAATTATCTGGCTGAGGGGCACCTGGGTGGCTCAGTGGTTGAATGTCTGCCACTGTGGTTGGAGTCCCACACTGGGATCCCCGCAGGAAGCCTCTGCCTATGTCTCTGTCTCTTTTATTATCTTTTTAAAGATAAAATCTTTAAAATAATAATAATAATCTGGCTGAGCCTTTCTTACCTATAAAATGGAGATGAGAATTCCTACTTTGCAAGGTTGAGGGATTTAATGAGATGTGCATGAATAAACACTCAACTACTGTTCCCTCCTCTCTTCCCATCCTCTAGCCTAGTTGCCAGGCCCCAATGTTCCGATTTATTTTTTTCTTTTTTTTTTTTTTTTTTTTTTACTTTTATTTATTTAGGATAGTCACACAGAGAGAGAGAGAGAGAGAGAGCAGAGACATAGGCAGAGGGAGAAGCAGGCTCCATGCACTGGGAGCCCGACGTGGGATTCGATCCTAGGTCTCCAGGATCGCGCCCTGGGCCAAAGGCAGGCGCTAAACCGCTGCGCTACCCAGGGATCCCCAATGTTCCGATTTATACCGGACATTTCCAACCCAGATTTGCTGGCAGCTACACATAACTCTCAAGTCAAACCTAGCAATTTCCCTATCAAAACTGACAAACTGTTCCATCCTAACTCCTTGTTTTGCCTAACCTTTCAACGGTTTCGGGTTCATAACTGGAATCATTGCCCACAAAGCCCTCCTGTGCCTCAATTTCCCCCAGGAAGCAGCATGCCCACCAGCTCTCCTTGGCCTCTTCCATCTTCTTACTGACCCTGACCTTTCCCTGCCTGAGACCTCTCCTGGGCTGTGCCAGTACTCCAGGCTCTGCTCACTACAACCCAGGACTTCACTGCAACCACATTCATTCACATAGAATGAATCTCCATCAAAGTCTTCAATGATTAATAAAATATTGCAGCTGCCAAAGCAGTATGAGCATCATAATGACATTTTTACTTCTTAAAACCTGTATTAACAAATTATAGAAAGAATATAAAAAATATAGGTGGTAAGATACCAGGATATCTATTTTCTTTTTTCTTTTTTTTTTTCTGTATTATGTGGTTTCATAAGAATGTATTGTTTTTAGAAGTAATAAAAAACATTTTATAAATCCAAATTACCACCTAAAACAAATATTCTATGACTCTCTTTTTTTCTAAAAAAGAATCAAATACTTAATCTTGTCATTCAAGGTCCTTTATACTTTGGCTCTAGATTATTTTCCCAGCCTTGTCTCTTACCACTTTCCCTCATACTCCCCCATATTGTGATTAAATAATGCTCTTCATTTCTTTCTCCATGTGGAACTGAAATGGTCACCCATCCCTCTGACTCTTTGGCAAGAGCCCTCAATTTCCATCAAGGCCCACCAACTTCACTCTCTGTCGTGTGCCCTCTATAATATTTTAATAAGCTCTCAATGAAGAGTTGAGTTTATTTGGACTTCAAACACTTGCCAGAAAATACACCCTTAAGTGCCTTCTCTGTAAATTTTATTAAGAGCCCAAATAAGAAAAATACTACAGTTCACTATCATCACAACCCTATCCATTAATTATCAGGGACTAGACCTCTGGCAACAGCCTTGAAGCAGGACATTGGTAGGTTTAATTCCAGAATACATTAAAATTAAAGTGGGTATTGTACCAAATATGTCATGGTAATATGGGAAAGAAGATTCACATTGTAGCAATACTACCCAAAACCCAATGTGATTCCCCATTGATCTCTCTCTTCTCCCCTAAAAGCCTCTTCCCTGAAGACACCTCATTTGTCTTCCATCTGTTGCATTCTGCTGCCTTTAAAAATTCTTTTTATTTTCTTAAGAGCTGAATTCAGCTCATACTCACTTTGCTTATTCTACTCAGGAAATCAAAAGTCTGGTACATAGCCCGTACTTAAGTGGCCTCAGAACCCCACCTCAAATAGAATTGTCAGAGTACTCATCAAATAAAACAAGGCTCTTCCTAGAGGAAAATTCTACTGTTAAAAAATATGGTTTCTCCACACTAAGAGGCATCCTTTGAAAATCAATTTAAATACCATGTCCTTCAGAAATCTTCTCATATTCAAATAATGGATAGACTCTTTCATAGCCAAACTTCTGTGTAGTGGGTTGAAAATATACCCTGTAAACTTATTAAGAATTTTTATTCTGGGAAACCTGGGTGGCTCAGTCGGTTAAGTGTCCAACTCTTAATTTCAGTTCAGGTCATGATCTCAGGATCATGAGGAAGAGCCCTGCATCGAGGTCATGCTACTCATGGTGCCTGCTTAAGATTCTCTCTCTCCCTCACCCTCTGTCCCTCCCCAACAATCTCTCTTAAAATAATACTAATACTACTACTACTAATAATAATAATAATTTTTACTGTGTAAACTACACTGAGGACTAGAGACACTCTATTTGACAGGCACCTCCGTAAGTATTACTTTTAGTTATCTCTTGCTATTGTACGTGAAAATTCTTCAAAAATACCAGTGATGTGGGCAGAATTACACAGCAAAAGGTCATGGCCCCAAGAAATGATGAAAACACATGTGTTATGATTCATAGACACTAAGATTGTTTACCACCCTGCTCAATTCTTTAGATGTTATTATCTGTTACATTTAAAGATGATAAAGGCAATTTTATTTCAAATGCCATCCTTATTTTTGGTTTAAAATTTATAAGCCTGCTTGTCATCACAAAACAGTATAAAGCAATATGATGCTGTTTTGAAGAATTAGAATCCTAAAATTGTTTTTATGATTTAAACAAGGTATTTTATCTGCAGTGATGTAATTCCATGTCAGAATCTTACTTACATACCAAATATGTCATGGTAATATGGGAAAGAAGATTCACATGGTAGCAAAACTACCCAAAACCCAGTGTGATTCCCCATTGGCTCAAGACTCAAGTAATTGGAACAGGGTATTCGTGAGGCAAAACTGAGCAAAAGAGCTCAGAGCAAAGGAATATTTTACTCGTCAAATTCATTGACAATAAATTGTCACATTCTTTAGTTACTTGCCAAAAACAATTTTTTTTTAAAATCCTAACACTTGGTGCCTAACACTGTAGGCACCAAGATGGCTCAGTGTTTGAGCGTCTGCCTTTGAAACGGGTCGTGATCCCAGGGTCCTGTATCGAGCCCTGCATCGGGCTCCCTATAGGGAGCCTGCTTCTCCCTCTGTCTATGTCTCTGCCTCTCTCTGTGTCTCTCACGAATAAATAAATAAAATCTTTAAAAAAAAATCTTAACACTGTAAACACTGATATTATAAAATATTCCCAAGGAACAGATGATAGAAATCTATCCATTATGGTAATGGAGCTGAGCATAGGAAAATAGCTAAGGGAAACTGCATCTGGATAAGCTCTCCCAGATGGTGCCTTATGATGAGCAGCCTGCCCTTCCTAGCACAAACTTATGGTCACAGGGTCCTTCATCCCAGAGTGAGAGTATGTGTGGCATAATAGCCATAAGAAATTTTGCAAAGCCATATGGCCCTGTTTCTCTGCTGCTACCTCATGTACAGTATACTTCAATATTCTCCATCACTACCCTGACATGATCTATTAATATACAGGTAAAAGCTGATGGGAGTTGAAATGACTCCAGGAGTCTTCTAACCAGAATTAATGTGAATTCCCATTTATTCATACATTGTAGAGTCCAGTACAATAAGAAGTACATAAATTGGTAAATGCATTTATAGCTTTCAGCCCCCAAATCAGAGAAACCCCTAAATACCTTCAATGATTGTGGTTTTCTGTGAGTGAAGAGATTCCATGTCTTCAAGTCAAATGCCCCCAGCAGAAGTATGATTAAAGCATGGTGGGATAAAACTTGATTTTGACTTTTCAGCAATATAACAGGTTATACGACTCAAATGACTTTTCCAAATGGGTTAAATTATTTTCTTAGAAATCATTTTAAGTGCACTGATGAAATAGCACACACAAAAAAATAAGGACTCCAAAGATCCTAAAAATTAGGTGTAATAGTAACTGGGAGTTAAGTAAATACCAAGACTGGCTTTTGCTCCAAGGATTTTTGCTGAATGACAGAAAGCTAAGCTTCTGATTTGTTAGCTTCTTTGTACATGAGGAGAGGTAGAAAAGCCTAGTGCCCACTGAAGATGGGGAGCCCAATAGGAGACCATGTATAAAACAGAGACCCTAATGGCACTAAAGGAGAAAGTAAGGAAATTAGCCTGTCTTGATTATGACCCGAGATGAAAAAAAAAAAAGCCTACCCCAAGAACATGAGAGCTCAACTTGGTCTTCAAATGGGCTTGGCCCAAATACACACTTTGTAGTCCAAACATTAAGAATTAAATTATAAAATGGTTTTGAGTTGGATGTATCACACAAAACAAAAAGGCATAAATAAATGTAAGTCATTTTTTTACGATGTCAAATTCAATCCCAACCAAAGATGTGATGCAGATACAGACCAAGACAACAAATAGTTCCCAGTACAAAAACCAAGAATTCACAAGAAAAAGGTACCATAAAGAATAAACCATAGAAACAGACTAAAAATAATGTCAGACATTAGAATTATCAAATAAAGGATGCAAAATCACTGTTTAATATGTTTACATTATTTTTAAAAATTAAACACACTTGAAAGCATGTGCAAAGAATTAGACATGATAGAGAATGAATGATCAGATTTGATGAAGAATCAAATAAAACTACATTTGGATAATATATCTAAAATAAACCCCCAAAATATATATTTATATAAAAACCAAATAAATAAAACTTTAATAATTAAATTAGAAATTTAAGAGAGATTAAACAGCAGATGAAATGCCTGTTCACTGAGAACCAGAGAACTGAAACAAAGCCATGAAGAAATTAGATGTAAAATACAAAAAACAGATTGAAAGACATGGAGGATAGAGTGATAATGGCTATAAAATGCCTAGAGACTCAGAAAAAGATGAAGAATTGGAAATAGATAATATTTGAAGATAAAAAAGCTGAGAACTTTTAAGAAGTATTGAAATATCTTTAGATGCAGTACTTTAATACATCTCAAAAAGAAATAAAACAAATTCAATTTTAGACACACAATAGTGACACTGCAAAGTGACAAAAGCAAATATATTTAAAACACTCAAAGGAGTAAGAGAAGATTACATGCAAAAGAAAGATAAATGGAGTGATTGCTGACTTCACATAATAAAATATGGAAACCAGAAGAATGCAGAAAAGCAAAATGACAGAAAATCACTGCCAACTTAAATTTCCATATCAAGCAAAAGTATCTTTCAAGAACAAAGAGAAAACAAAGACATTTTCAGACAAAAGAAAAAGTTAAGTGAGTTTACCACCAAAAGATCCTTACTACCATGGATTCTAAACACTATATAAATTTCAAATAGAAGTGAAGTGATCCCAGATGGAATATTTGGCATGCAAAAAGGAATAGTGTGCAAAGACATTGACCAACCAGTGAGTGTATAAAACTATGAAATTAATGTCTAATTTATGGTGCAATGTAGGTGAAAACTAAAATACCCTCTAACAATAGTATATATTTCTTTTTTTATTTTTCTGAGAGAGAGAAAGAGAGAGAGAGAGGAGAGGCAAAGTGAGAGGGAGAGAGAGAATCTTAAGCAGACTCACACCCAGCCCAACTCAAGAGCTTGATCTCATGACCCTCAGATCATGATCTGAGCTGAAATCAATAGTCAGACACTTAACCAGCTGAGCCAATAGTATATATTTCTACCCAGTTATCCTACCCTTTGGACAGGGCCCTGGCAATTTATTCTTCTAGTCCAGTAAACATGTCCCCAAAAATGTTGATTAATTTGATTTTATCTGATTTTGGTGATTACAGGGAAAAAAATTGTGGAATATACTCTTTGTTAAAGACGCATCAAGGAGATTAATCTTCATCTAGGAACTCAGAACGTTTTACCTGATTCAAGAAATTCATTCTGGCTCCCTTTAAAATTGAACCTTTATTCCTGTCCTCTTTCCAACAGTGAGCCTCACTAATTCACAAAAACAATAAAAGAACTAGTCTTGTATTGCTTAAATCAGAGCAGGAGACAAAATGGCACTCGTGCTGTCCACCCCCCAATCCTCTGTACAAGGCAGTCCTTGCTAGTTAATCATGACACTCTTTACTGAGGGGCCAATTGCTATCACAATCTTCTCAAGGGCTGTAGACAGCCCTTCCAATCAATCAAAGCTTGAATTTGATATTGAACCTACTTGGCCTTTTCCAACTTAAAGGCTGCTGGCTTTATTCTATATGGAAAATGATCTATGATTGCTATTTCCTTCTTTAGTTGTTTTGGAGAGAAATATAATTTTATTTTCCTTCCTGGAAATATTCTTTCACTTCTGGTTGCTGGCAAAGGGTAAAAATCATAACAAGTAATCATATTGGCTTAGACATTCACAATGGCTTAGGCATACACAGTCTGATTTTTAGGTACCCACATTCTGTATTTGCTTATAAATAACTGAACAAGAAAATGTGTGCCTGGGTGGCTCAGTCAGTTAAGCTACTGCCTTCAGCTCAGGTCATGATCCTGGGATGTCCCAGGATTGGCTCCCAACATTGGGCTCCCAGCTCAGTGAAGAGTCTGCTTCTCCCTCTGCCCCTCACCCTGCTCATGCTCCCTCTCTCTCTCTCTCAAATAAATATATAAATTTTTAAATAAATAAATAAGGAAATAACTGTACAAGAATTATGTATTTGCCATGTCACAAATAAACCCATATTTTGATAGTGCTTTGTAGTTTTCAAAGCACATTAGTATAAATTTTTTGTCTCAGACTCTAAAAAAAATATGTATTGAGCAATGCCACGTGACAGGCATTGTGCTAGATGTCAGGGATATAAAACTTCTTGCCCCCTTGAGTTTGTAGCTTAGTAGAGGAAACGAACACATAAACAAATGATGGGAATATAGGATGACACTTTCATAATGAAAACTAAGGGGGAAGCAGTATGATGAAGTTATTAAAAGTATGGACTTTGGAACCAGAAAAACCTTGATTTCCTGCCCCTACTCCATAATTTTCCAGCTCCCTGAATAAGACTCTGTATTAGGGTTCTCCACAGAAACAGAACTAATAGGATATGTATATGTACATTATATATTTATATGTATATATGTATATATGTATATTTATACATGTTCTTATATATTATATATATGACATATTATATATTTTAAGTATATCTAACATGTAATATATATATTTCTATAAATATAGTATATATACATACAGGCATACTTGGGGATATTACAGGGTCAGTTCAGACCCTTGCAATAAAGTAAATTCACAATACAGCAAATTGAATGATTTTTTTTGTTTTCCCAGTGTATTAAAAGATTATGCTTACACTACACTGCAGTCTATTAAGTGTGCAATAGCATTAAAAACAATAATGAATATACCTTAATTTAAAAATACCTTATTGCTAAAAAAATGCTAATCATCATCTGAATGAAAAATTTTGAAAAATTAAGAGAATTATCAAGATGTGACCCAGTGGTGCTAACAGATTTGCTCAATGCAGGGTTGCTATAAGCCTTCGATCTGTAAAAAACAAGATCTGCAGAGTGCAATCAAGTGAAGCACCATAGAACAAGTTATACCCACAGCATAGTTTACAGGGGGCAGGGCAAGAAAGACAGAGGGAGAAAAGAGAGAGAGGGAGAGGTTGAGCCTAAAGAATTGGCTCACACGATTGTGGGGGCTGGCAAGCCCAAACTGAAATTCTGACAGGAGTTGATGTAGTCTCAAGTCCAGAGGTCATCTGGAGCCAGAATTCCTTTCTCAAAAGGGGGGTTCAGTCTTTTCTCTTAAGACCTTCAAATGATTGAATGAGGACCACCCAGGCTATGGTGATATGCTTCACTCAATGTCTAATGTGTTATTATGTTATGATATGTTAACCATATCACTTCACCACTACAGCCTAGTCAAGTTGACACATAAAATTAACTATCTCAGGCTCATTTTTTCATTAGTAAAATAATAACGAGAATAATGCAAACTAATAACACCTGTCTCATAGGATCTTTGTGAGGCTGTACTGGACGCTGTTCTATCAGTGCTTAGCACACGAAAAAAAGGGCATACAGATAGCACTCGGTTAGTCTAGTATCAGCGTTAGGTCATGGCTGATCCTCTGCAGGTAGTGGCATACGAGCCTCAGTGCCTGCCTTTCCTCCTCTGCCTCCCTTTGTGCCTGTGAGTTCCTCTGCCTGGAATACCAGTCCTTGTGCATGAACTACCTCAGTCCAAATGTAAGGCGGCCCAGGAAAAATCAGCAATATTTGACTACGTTTGATGTAGCAAAAATCAGCCATTTCATAGGTTTTGCTTACTAAAACCAAGCTGCTTTGAAGCACTATCAGTGTTGTTTCAAAAGAAACCCCTCAACAACATCCAGAAACAAACAAAAATAAATAAGGATGTTAAATTTTTAATCCACAGATGAAATCTCTAAAATTCCTTTTCTTTTTCTCAATCTTAAAACACACACACACACACACACACACACACACACACACACAGAGGCACACAGCTGTCTCAGTATCCCAAAGGTTCTCTAACCTCGCCTTGCCTAGCAATCTTAACTTTTTTTTTCTTCCCCTCTCACCTTTTGGATTTATTCTTTTGTGTTCCCCTAAGTAGTTCCCTGACCTTTCTGATGTAAACAACTCAAGTTCGTGCTTCCTCAAGTAGATGCAGCCTAGCAAAGACAAGACTCTGTAATGGAGAACATTAATTAAACTACACATTAACCTTTTTTTGCAGTCATAGCATTTTATGCATACAGAATCTATTTCCAGATTCCATTACTTTTGTATCTGCTTGCATTTTGTGTTCCACAACCAAAGCCACTCAATTAAATGAAAAAAAAAACTTACATTTTTACATATTAAGTTTTTGGGGTGGCCCCATGGCTCAGTGGTTTAGTGCCTTCAGCCCAGGGCCTGATCCCGGAGACCTGGGATCGAGTCCCACGTCAGGCTCCATGCATGGAGCCTGCTTCTCCCTCTGCCTGTGTCTCTGCCTCTCTCTCTCTCTCTCCCACTCTGTGTTTCTCATGAGTAAATAAATAAAATATATATATTTTTAAAGTTTTTGTCCCAGGACTATATTTTTAACAAACAATCCTTTTGTAAACAGAACATCTAAAAGCACTCCAAGACTACCCAGGCCTCACGCTGTGTACTTGTGGAGATGCCTTCAACCAACACCTTGGCGACCATGCTCTTCCATTCCTCTGGGTGACTACCACTGACGTAATTTTATTTTTTCCTCATTTCTTAATGCAAAGCCAGAAGGTTCAAATGCATTTCTGATGAGCAGAGATCTTGCAAGTGGCTTGACCCTGATGTGATAGAATTTTCTGAGCTGTTCAGAAGATGAACAGTACTTCTAAATTCCCTGCTGGCTTCACCACAGCTTTGAGGTTAATAAGGGAATATTTAGAAGGCAGAAGGTATTTAGAGCTCTGGGAAATGAGGTAACAAGTGGAGAAGGAAAGGCACTTATAATTATAAGGTAATATTGTTAATACAAGAAGTAAGAGTCCACCCATTTTCTAGAGAGCAGCCTTTGGCATCAGGATCTCTGAATGCTGGCTGGAAAACTCTAAGCAGAGCAACTTGAAGTGCTTCACCTTATCCTCCAGCAGTATTCTCCTTAGAGTGACTGACACATGTTTGCTGAAGAGAGCTGACTTTCCTCTCCTTAAGAATATGTGCACTCAAATCACATAACTGCTTATGTCTCTGATTTCTGTTCTTTCCTTGAACACATCTGAAGTATTTACGATGATTTTCATTGAGACTTTTTTTTTGTGTTTGTAGTTATATTTGTTCATAGCAATCAAGGAAACTCTAGTGGTGTGTATATCTGCAAATATTGTACAGTCATGTTAAAAAGCAAGAGAGACCTTTTGCTCATAGCAAACCATGGCATGCCTGAGGTCTCTTCTATCTCCAGTGTGATAATACATCCATATAAAAATAGAAAATAAAAGTAGAGCAATTTTAACAGATCATCTGTGTGTGTTTCACTGGACACACAGGAAAGAGATGTCCCTGGAGCACCTGGATGGCACCATCAGTTGAGCGTCCGACTCTTGATTTTAGCTTAGGTACGATTTCATGGTCATGGAATTGAGCCCCACATGGGGCTCCACGCTCAGAGGGGAATCTGCTTCTCTCCCTCTCCCTTTGACCTTCTCCCTGCTCTCTCTCTCTCTCTTCCCCCCATCTTTTTTTAAAAAATAAATAAATAAAACTTAAAACCAAGATGTCTCTATGCAAGCATGGTATCATTATGGCAGTGTTTCATTATATCTTTAAATTCATAAATGATGTATTTCAAGAGTAACCTTCCATCAGTAATCTTCCATTTTTTTTGGCAGGAGATAATAGGGCTGAAGGGAAGGAAAAGGTTTTCCTCAACCCTCTTAGGGTCTGTGCAGGGTCTGAAAATTAAACTTGACAAAGACAGGTTAACAGAAGAAAAGCATACAAATTTTACTGCATTTCTACATGTACATGGGGGCCTTCACAAGAAAATGAAAACCTCAAAAAGTCACCAGAGCAGAGAGCTTATATACCTTTTAGACAAACAAACAATACATTAGTGAATAATTAGGACAAAGCAGTTTGGACTAGGGGTAGTAAGTGGTGGAGAAGTAACTAGGGTGATAAGGATTAGTTTAATGAGGTCAGTTTGTCGGGATTTCTGGGTCACTTTACCTTCCACTTTGCCAAAATTCTGATTTGCCAAAAATGTCATTGAGGAAAACCAACCTACTGGGCTACGTTTTAAAATTTGGATTTAAATAAGAGATAAATCTTGATAAATTTCCCAATTACTAATATTATAGGCATGGTAGCAGCCTAAACTGGACTGTTTTCTAACAAAATGAGCCTTATGCAAAGCTGCTACAGATCCTAGGGTCCCTGGACCCCTCATCCCCACTCTTCCATTATACTTGTATAAGGTTGGTGGGTTGGTGCCTAAAGTTTCATCATTACAACACTATCCCTCTTAAAATGGATATATATACCATGGAGTAAAGGCAATATATGGTTATTATTTGTCCAGTATATATGTCTGTGAGCCAGGAGCTTCCTGAGGGCAGGCATATTGCCTTCATTTTTAGAATCTAGAAGTAGGCAAAATACGTGGTAAAAAGAGGCCATCAACATTTCGATGTATATATAAATGAATCAATCCCAATTAGTCCCAATGTGAGTTAATTTTTCACATTTCTGACAATCAGCAATCTATCTGGGAGCTGGTTGTGATGACAAATAAAAGGGCACACGAACAGGCAATGCCTAGAGCCTAGGGAATTATCCAAAAGGACCAAAATTAGAATTGAGTGGATGGTCCTGGGAATCCTACAGATAATAGAGGCAAAGGATTTGGAAAAATGAATAAAGCCAAGGGTTGATCTCAATTTCCTACTACTCGAGTATGTGATTTGGGCCAAATCTCTTTGTTTTCTTTGTCTCAGTTTCTATGATCAACATAATAAAGTTGTGGCAAAGTATAAGCTTATATGCAACTAATAAATAATGGATAGAGATTAAATTGTATGAATTTTACATTATTTATAATTATTACTACAGTTATCCAATACCATTAGTGTCAATTAAAAAAATAATCATCTCAGGAAAGAGGAAGTTTTTAATAGGATGGTAGAAGAGAGACAAATTTACTCCTTCATACTTTGTCTGTGGATGGTCCCTATTTCCAACCATACATTCTCCTTAAAGTAAACACCAAATCAATACAGTAAATTAATTGATCCTGACGTCATAGAAGCAAATCTCTTCACCACAGTTAATCTGAGGCTGATTGACACAATAATTACATTAAGACAACATTATCCACTCTGCTCTCTGTGGTCCTAACTCAAACTCTTCAGGTGTACAATTCACAAAGCTACGATTCATTTTGCGATCCAAGTAGTTGTGTGAAAAGAAGAACCAGAAGTAGTTTGATCTAACTGTCTCAAAGAAATGTTAAAAGGCTCCAGCACTGAATGGTATAAGACCCTGACACTGAACAGAGGGTAGGAAGGCCACATCTGGAGCACCAATGTCCAACTGGAAGCTTCTTACCCACATCAAGTACTTGAACAAACTGGTGCTATGGATAGACCCTGGCCTTGGACATCAGCCCAGGAGGCAACAGTGAAGTCAGCAGTGAAATTCATCTAGAAAGACCAATCAGCCTCCATTGTAACTCTTCTCTTAGTAAATCAGTTCTGTTCAGTATGTATTCCACCAACTTAGAATCTCTTGATGCAATCCACACTTTTCTGGAATTAAAATCATCAGAGATGTCTCACAACATAAAAGTCATAAAGCACTCATCATATAAAAACCTGGATCTTATTTTTCCAGTTGTTCAGGGGACATTCAGATCAACATTCAAGATTGGGGTGAGCAAACATTTCTGTAAAGAGCTAGACAGCAAATATTTCAGGCTTTGAAATATTTGCTATCATACAGTCTCAGGTCTTACAAAAGCAGCCTTGGATAATATATAAATGAAAGGACATAGCTGTGTGCTTCTAAAAACAGGCAGAGAGCAGGGTCTGGGCCACCAGCCATAGTTTATCGGCACTTGCAAACTCCCTATCAACATCTAAATCATCCCACAAAATTAAATACTCATGTATATTCTCATGGGTTGGAAATTTCATCAAACCGTGTGATTTTTTTTCACCAGCTTTAAGTAATTTCAGTAATTTAGAACTAAGACTATCATAGATGTTCAAGTAGATGATTAAAAACTATCTGTTGGATGAATAAAGGGATGTATCAAAATATAGGGATATAGTTCTTCAATAATGCTGTATCTCCAGATGCTGCAAATTTTTAAATTCTCAGAAGTATATCTGCCTCTGTGCTATGCTGAGGTTTTCATTATTACCATTGTGTTGTTAATTTGTGTTTTCAGTTTGGATTGTTACAATGAAACAAATTTATTTGAGAAAGTGTACAAGGTACATAATTGTTTATCCACAAACTTTAAGGACAGATTTTGGGGGAAATTTTGAGTTTTTCATATTTTACAAAATTTATATAGGGTACATACTATATTATATGTCCCCATTCCCCTCAAAGTCTGGGGCACACCATGTAATCAAACACAGTAGTTTTCTCCAGTGAAACACATGAACATTCCTATCAAGTGGGATAAATAAAAATTATAAGAGTCCAACTGTTCTCAAAGTATAAGTTAGAGATACCTGGAAATCTCCAAAACTTTCCAAGGGGTCTATGAAGCCAAAATTATTTTTATAAAAATACTGAGACATTTAACTTTCTCACTTTCCCTCTTTTCTGAATGTATAGTGAAGTTTTCAAGGTGCTCCTTGATGTGTGATATTAAGGGCAGATTGAATGTAGAAACAGATAAGAGACTCTGGCTATCTCCTGTTAAGTGAGCCTATAAAGAGATTTGCAAGAAAATATAATAATCCCTCTTCTTAATAAAATTTTGGTTTGGAAAAATGTAGTTATTTTCATTAAATATTATTTCTGTTAGCATGTTACTTGTTATTTGAGGACAAACATGAATAAATATTTTTTTAACTTTTCATTTTAATTTCTAATGTGGTAACTATGAATAAATACAACTAACATAAGCAAAAGACCATTGGGGTCCACAGTAATTTTCAAGAGTGAAAGGAGTCTAGAGATTAAAATGTTTGATGATTGCTATAGAAGGTTAACCTCAGCTCAGGTCAAGTGTAGCTGCCAAAACTTTTGTTCTTCCAGGCAGTTGCATTTCACAATTAATGACGAGGGACTGTGGTCTAGTTAGATGACTTAGCATTAGGAAATAGCTTGATGTTTATGCTAAAGCAAAGTCCCAAACCTTGGTGTCCTGGGTTTAGAGGGCTTTCATGGGTTGTAAACTGAAGTGCTTGCAGGATCCAGGCAGATAAATGAATTGTATGAAACATGGCAGGTGGGGACCCTGATATCTGGCTCATGTCATGCCATGTAGGCAAATGAGACTGGTTTTACCAAACCTTGGAATTCAGGAGAAACTGGAAATCTAGTTCTTTTATGTAAAATTTTCTCATTGCATTTCCTATTTAAACAGTGTCAAAAGAAAAGAGAAAAGAAAAAGAAACTACTTGGCAAATTAAATCAGATACATCTGCTGGTTCTTGCTCACCTGATACTCATACATAATTATGTGGACTCAGGTACTCATAAGGCTACTGCCCACTCAGAGATAGTAAGAGTTAGCTCCCTTCTCTTCAAGGGCATGGACAGACAGAAGTTTTGGTCAGATTTGGGGAAAAAAAGGCATGGAGTAGCTCTACCACTGACTCAACTATTAATGCTTCCTCTGTTTAAAACCATATATCTAATAAACAGTTAGCTTTGTCAAATATTTTTAGTTGACCATTGGTTTCATTTTGAAATAATCACTTTGAATTTGTCTTCATATATTAGTTACAGAGCTATAACCAAATTGCTCTATATCCTGTACGTTAAGGTTATTGATTTGTAAAATTGATTTTAGTAATACAATTCAAAAAATGTTTCACTAAAAATATTCTGGAGAACACAGGTCAGAGGATGACAATAATTGAACATGTAGATCCATGGTTCTTTTCCCAGATACATGTCAAGTGAATAAATACTGTGCTAACTCTGCTATAAAATAAAGTATGGATCAAAAATAATGCATCTTGCCTCTATCCACTTGTCTTTTTAAAAATTGAACCATTTACTATTTTTCCTGAATATTAAAAAATGTGTTTGTTGTAGAAATCTTAGAGGATTACAAACAATAAATAAAAGTC
Source organism: Canis lupus dingo (assembly GCF_003254725.2). Classification (NCBI taxonomy): domain Eukaryota; kingdom Metazoa; phylum Chordata; class Mammalia; order Carnivora; family Canidae; genus Canis; species Canis lupus. Next base: position 36,797,905 of record NC_064243.1, read on the forward strand.
ATCAGGGGTCTCACCATCCAGAGATCACCGGGATTAGAGTTTATAGATATAGATATAGGCATAGAGAGATATATTTTCATTCATATCCATAAAAATATTTGTGGGTGTGTATTCTCCAAATACATACATATGCAGATATGTAAACAACAAAATTAGAGTAATTCCTATATACAGTTTTGTCCTACTGATTAATGGGCACCTCTTTAGTTTTGATTTTGAAGTGGCATTTCTCACCTTACTAACACAAGCACTGGAACAAAGCAAGGGGGGTGGGGGCAGCACGGCCCTGCTCTAGTAAGGACACACAAATGGCAGTTACTATTATAAATGATAGCCCTGAGTCAGGCAAGCCCTAACAGCTGACCTATCTGTTTTTTCTCCCACTCCCTGACTCACATATCTTCTCTTATTTCTATAATAATGGTTGGGTTACTGAATGCATGTGAACTACTTCCCAGCACTTGGACCACTTATGAGGACAATGGTTATCAAGTGACTAATTAAAGTCTCTATGCCAGACAGTGTCCCCAGTTTTTCTGTACACAGAAACCTGGTTGTTATTTGTATGCAGAAAATTCTAGTAGAGTGTGAAATTACACAGTTCTCCAGGAGCTTTTGATAGAGCTGAAGAGATATAACATAAATACAAAAGAAGGATGAATCATGCTAATTTAATAAGTTAAATAAATCACTAATTAATAAGTTAAATAAATCACTAGAGTAGCAGGTATAAAATAAAGTTCACAAATTCAGGTGTGCAAGAAACATCTTTCTTTTCTAGATCAACCTATTTCCGGCCCAGATTGAAAGGAAATGCAACTTGAATCAATGCTAAGGGCTCATTTCCCTGAATTGATAGAGCATCCAGATCTGAGGAGGCCACTGGTCACCTGTCCACATAAATTATTTGAAACATCATTGTCCAGAGTAGCGTGATTTCTTCAGGATCAAGGACCCTGACACATTGATGGTCCACTCAGGGCCTGATAGTTTTGGGGGAGGCTGAGTTCTGGCGCCTCGGGTGCCACCCATCTGTCTGCCCCTGACCCTTGGATGTTGCCTGGGAACTGCTGCCCAGTCTACACTCCCTTGTGAGCTTCATAGCTCTCTCCTTGCTGTTCCATTGCAGAGGACCCTCTTCATTCTCTCTGGTTACCTCTCAAAGACCTTCCCTTCTCTCTCCTGCTGCTCCAGTGTATTAATACACTTCCTGCATCCCAGAGAGAGGGAATATATGCAAAAATCCAAAGTCATAAATATTTCAGGAACAAAAAGAAGCCAATGCGTTTGGCACACAATGAGTAGAAGATGATGAGAGTAGAGAGGCCAAAAGAGGTCATGTCATGCAGGGCTTACTACTGGCTAAGCATCTGGATTTGATGGCCAGAAAAATGGGAAGTCATTAAAAGATGGCAGCTTGGAGAAGCATGGTCAGAATTTTACTGTAAGCTGAGAAAACCTGAGATCCGGATATGGTGGTACAAGAGGAAAAACAGAAATATCAATAAAACATTTCTAACTTTTGCACTTAGGTATTGTGTACCCAAAGAAATCTAACCTGTTTTTGCATCAAAAAGTTGAGACTAAGGTTTAAGACAGGGTTTGAATCCCTGCAGAAATCTGTCGACCCACCTCTCCCCTTACCACAGTGCTGAATAAATCATTAAACATGGATGTAGAAAATAAGGAAAAAAATAGGTGATATAGAAAAGTAATAAGCACATGACCATCCCTTCTTTAATGCTATTGAAAACATGTGCAGTAAGTTTCACTCCAGCTCCATCAGTGTTTTTCCTTCCCCCTCCATGGTTACATGCCATAGCTCCAGTCTATCAAGTATCCCTTGGAGAAGAATGCTGGGAGTTAGAGGAAGTTTCTGAAGCTCAAGATCATTAGCATGCATCTACTAGAGAAAATTATGTACCGTTGCTTCCTTAATAGGAATGCCTGCAACAAAACCCCTATCACTTATTTTTAGCTAATATAGTTAGCCCTTGGTGATAGATGTGAAATAATCGCCCATTTGTTTTCAAAAGCAATTGTTCAAAACCACTATTCCTTTAATAAGAAAATAATGTAATATTTTCCTGTTCATTTAATTTCCCATTTGGAAAAAAACATTTGTGACTAGAATGATTTCTAGAACCTTCAAAACGATTGCACTACATATTCCTTATTATCACAATATTACCTTTGTACTGTGACTTAAGCAAGGCAATCAGAAGTCAACAAACATCAGCATTACACCCATCCATTTGTACCTGGAAATGGAAATGGGCAGAAGCCCCCTTAATGATGGTGTATGCCCATGCTAGCATGTTTCCTCTGAGAATCCTGTGAATTTCGCCTTGGAAGATAATCAATCTATCTGAGAAATACAGCTATGTTTTTGACCTTACAAACTCCATTTTTACTGATTGTGTCACATTCTAGGCCTTAAATTCATCCTTAATACCATACTAATCCAGAATTTCTATTCTACTAAAATAAAACTAGGTCAGTGCCAAGTTAGTATCATCTTGTGCCCGATTTCCTCTGTTGTTATTACCCAGAATCTTTTTTTTTTAAGCTATGTTTCAATCATCAAGGAATATCCTGACAAACTGGCATGTCTTATGTGGTATTTTATATGTTGACTTCGGCAAGTGAATTTAAGACCTAAGTTGTCCCAAGGTTAATGCTTCAAAGCAAGCAGATACTTATGGAATGTGATTTTGGAGGTGACAAGAATTATGTCTCTTCTTGCTGGCGACAGTGCTTTACATTTCCATCCAGCACTAGCAATCAGGGCCTGAAAGAGGGTGGGGTAACACAAGCTCCTAAGGCACAAAATCTAAGGGGACACTTACTCTCTGAGGAGTGCAAGTACCTCCTTAAATTAAGGCACCCCACTTACCTCACCTCTTCCAGGCCCTGACAGCAGCACATTTGGGATAAAGCTCAGAAGGACTCAGTTAACATACAATTACATTCTCTGAATAGTATAACACAGTAAGTCATTAGCAACCACCGAGGAGAACTAGATTATTAGATTAGAATCAACCTCACTAAAAAGGTTCTTAGGAAATGGGACACTGAGCAGGTAAGTTTCAAAAAATATAGGGCATTTGAGGTTTGGAACCTATGGCACTGCCCAAGCATATGACAGAAGAATCATGATGAATGCAGGGAAGGTAGGCGGGCACAGCACAAGGAAGGGGAAAAAAATCATTCAGCCTCTGAAGAGGACACAGGGTCCTGCAAAATTTACTTGCGTGTGTGTGTGTGTGTTACTGTGTTGTAACTCATGTCATATATATATATATTACCACTAATATATAGTACATAAACTGTAATGTCATGAATGTAACTACTCATATTTATGAAGTATGTAATATATACACAAGGGGGGTGGGGTATATATGTATTTGCAGGTGTTGGTGGGAAGTCTTGTAGTGGATCCTGACACAACCACCTATCAAAGCCAATGTTACATTCACATTTAAGGTGGCCCAGATAATCTGTAGCCTTTTAAATTTGTCTGGAGCTTATTTCTGTGTTTGTGCCAAAGGAAGGGCTTAAATCACCACTGCTACTGTCATATAAGCCTCAGGCAGCTTTTAGCATCCTCTCATCAGTGAACATCTCTGTTTTGTGTTTTTTGTTTGTTTAGGATTTATTTATTTATTTTAGAGAGGGAGCTCATACACACAAGTAGGCAGAGGGGAAGAGGGAGAGGGAGCAAGAGAATTCCAAGAGGACTCCCCACTGAGTGCAGAGCCTTAACCAGGCTCAATCCCATGACCCTGAGCTGAACTCCAAAGTCAGACACTTAACCGACTGAGCCACCCATGCACCCCACCATCTCTGTCTTAACACAGGGTTCCCTGATGGGGGCAGCATTAGAACACTGTACCTGGGTGGCTTACAGGAGACTCATGCCCTTCCTGCTGACTAGTCTGAACTTTTATTTCTCTGGTTGTCCCCAAGCTTTCCATTGGCCTCAGTCTCACCTTCTAGTGTTGGCCCTCAGCACACCTGACTCAGATTGTCTCCTCTCTCTCGTCTTGGCACCCTCAGACTGGCCACCCTTCCTGATGGAATGCCCACATTATGATCCCATGGTTTTTAACTTACCTGCTATTTGACTGCCCCGAAAATGTCACAATCCTAACACATAGTACTAACAACTAGTGCTCGTGGCAACCTGGTTTTATTGGTGCACCAGATGCAATTGAAAGATAACAGCAGGGCTTCGAGCAGCTGTAACCTCCTCTGAAGGCTCAGATCAAGTTGCTATTTATGAAACGGTAGGGGAGAAGTGCCTAGGCAAGAAAGAAGGAACATGAACTCAACTAGGTTCAAATTGGGGCACCTGGAAAACTCATCTTAACACACATACCAGCTCTCCTGCTCTCATAGCTCCAACGCCCTTCCCAAACAGGGTGGCTGCTGGGGTCTAGCTCCAGATTGTGCATAAGATTGTGTTTGCTCTCTGAGCCTTGGCAGAAGGAAAACCTGAGTGAAAGTACTACTTTTCTTGGAAGGATGGTGGCCTTCTGAAATCCACAGTCCTGAGAAAGGATGGGTGTCAACCTGTCTGAATGGTCACAGGAGGCCATCTTCCTTGCCCTGAGAAGCTCTGGAAGAGTAGAATAGGTGAGCTGAATTCTCTCTACTCATAATGGAAAGAGAGAAGCATTAACCATTACACCTCAGGAAACCGAAATCAGGAATGGGGCACCCTGTGCATGACTACTGCTTTTTTACGTGTTTTATGAGCCCCACAAAACAATGATGTGCTTAAGAAGGAAAGAAATATGCAAATCTTTTCTCTAAGTCAATGTCTGGGTCAGTTAATATTATTTTCAAATAGAAGCTCCTTAAGGTCAGAAGGAATGAATGAATGAATGAATGAATGAATGAATGAATGTATGTATGTTACAGTAACTTCATATCCTGGGGCTATTTGTTCTTAGATAGATGAGTTTTACCAAAAATTGTGTGCATTGTCTGCATAATCATCTCCAAGAACATATCAGTGGTATAATACAAAAGGCAATGACTGGAAATTCAGAGACTTGAATGCTAGTCCTAGATCTGCCATTAACTCTGTGACACTAAGCAAACCATATCTTTGCTGCTGCCTTTCAAACTCCTGAAATTTAGAGAATTTGGACCAGAAGAGCTCAAAGCTTCCTCTATCATTAATATTTACCAACTAACATCATTAAGATAACTTCTATCACTAATGTTTCTGAAGAATTGTTTTGGCATAAAATAGAAATGGCAACTATCTCTCTGGACAGTGCCTGGATTATTGGTGGCTGGCTCTCTTATTCACATACGTTCTATTTGCATGACTTGTCCTGAATTTCCTCTGACTCACTCTGCAGCCCCCAGCCTGATCTCTTGCCTGCATAAAGCCCCCAACACCTTGTTCAAAGTGAGAAGAGTAGTCATAACCAACTGCTGAGTGGTGATCACCTTGACCACAATGTTCATTCTTTTTTTTTCTTTTTTAAAGATTCATTTATTTATTTATTTATTTATTTATTTATTTATTTGAGAGAGAGAAGGAATGTGAGTAGGGGGAGGGGCAGCGGGAAAGGGAGAGAATCTCAAGCAGACCCCCACTGAGTGCAGAGCTCAATGTGGGGGCTCAATCCCTCAACTCTGAGATCATGACCTGAGCCAAAATCAAGAGTCAGATGCTCACCCAACTGAGCCACCCAGGCACTCCTGTTCACTCCTTTCTTAAGTGTTGACCAGTGAAAGTTATTGAAGGGGAGCTGCTTTTATGTGGCCCTGAGAGTGAGAAAGCAAAAACCCTTTACCAAAACCCAAAACAGCAAACAAAGAACATTCAGAAGGTACTGAAAGCCACCTTTCAAAATACTAGTCAATCTTTTGTTTTTTACTGGGGTCAAAAGAAACTGTTAAAGTTTCTTAAAAGAAGAGTTTCTCTAAGGTGTTTTAGACCAATGACTTTCAGCTGTTGCCTGGCAACAATCCTAAAGGCAAAAGTAGCCTAAGACCTGAAGAAATCTAGTAAATTAGGAAAGGAAAGTGCCTGGTGCCTATGTCAAAGTCATTCTGGTTTAGTAGTACTATAAAAGGACACTGAAAATCCAATAAACAGAGTCTGAAGTCTTCCTTGGAAATCACAAAAGAGTAAGTTGACTTTGGTAAAGGGAAAACATGCTTGGTACACTCTCTGTAAGTGTTTGTTAACGCTGTCTTACACTCATGCAATGCTTCACAGGCATCATCTTAGTGGGTCTCCCTCACTAGGTTCCCCTAGACCATCAGGGGAACAGGTACAGCAGGAAGACCTTGGATGCTGTTTAACAGCATCCCGTGTACGCATATCTTCTTAAACACTGTGGTGAACCCAGACACAGTTAACTAGCTCATTGGATAAGCCAATATTTTTTTCTTGACCAACCTATTTTTGAAAAGTTTTCTTAGAATACTCTTCCTTGAGAACTGAAATTGTTTCTAAATAACTTTCAAGTACTTGTCCTCAATCTCCCATACCTTTTACCCTGTCTTAAATGGGATAATTAACACGAGCTACTGCAATAGACAAGCCCCCAGTTTGGATGACTTAAAACAACAAAGGTTTTATTCCTTGCTTCGGTAAAGTCCAATCCAAATTGACCGGCCAGCTCCATCTTGTAGTTATATCCTCTAGAACGTGCTGCCAAGGCAGAATAAAAAAAAATTGGTGGAAGTAGACTGGTTCTTATGCTTATATCTGTAAGAGGCACCAATACATCTACTCCTATCTCATTAGTCAGAACTAGCCACAGGACCCCAACCTAACTGCAGGGGAGCCTGAGAACTGTAAGAAAGTATATGAAATTTAGTGGATGCTGTGCCTGCCACACTCTGTTTCCCCAACCACGCACACTGACTGGAAGATAAGTCAGGTACCATTATTTGATCCATCATACGGATATTGAATCCTAAAGCCAGATCATGCCAAGGAACAACTGGTGCTTCTATGGGATCATGCAGAGATACCCCAGTGGTCAATCCCCCAGAGTCTGACATCTTGGCCCGCCATTCTCTGTGAGCTGCCCAGAATATGTAACTTTTCCTCAGGATAGGCTGGGTGTTTAGAGAGCCTAGTAGTAAGCCTCTCCAGCCACTCACACTCGTCGACAAGAAGCATTTCATATCTCCAGCCTTAAAGATCAAGAATTTGACAGCATGACAGAAGGCTGCCACATAATTAATGTCATTTTATATTCATTTAGATCATGTTAATTAAACTTGTTATTATATCTTTATATAAATATACCTGTTCTGCATTTCAGATTTTCCCAGGGGGCCAAGAATAAGATAATACTCAGGAAATGGACTACTCCAACAGGCTGAAACCAGTGTTTTGTCATCTTACAAATTGGAAACTGAAACTCTGAGAGGCTGAGTGACTTAACCGTGTTTACATGACCTGTAAATACAAAGCCAGAATAGGAGCCCAGATCTGTGACTTCCAGTGCAGTGCAAAGTGCTTTGTAAGGGCATGCCAAGAACTAGATTCCAATCTCCTCCATGCTTTTTTTCTCTTTTCAAATGTCAGAATACCAACCTGACACCACAGGGAAGAAAAAGATAGCCAGCCAGGCCCTTGCTGATAATAGCACCTGTGGTGTCAGCAGCAGGCAAATAATAGGCAGTGGAAAATGCACATTTAAATCATGCAGAAATTAGTGGCATGATGAGGACAATAAGAGTCCTCTGATGGAATAATTACTTCCCCTTGAGGTGTTCCAGCAGCGCCAGTTTGCTGGCGCCCAGACTATAAATGAGTTTGTACTGGAGGTGTCAATGTGGCCAATACAATGGAATGAAAGGGGGAGGAGGCAACCACAGGCATGGAGTTTTCAAAACCAAACCAACTGATATACAAGTTGCTGAGATGCTGTTCAAGAAAATTTATACCTCTTTAAAAGCTTTATACTTTGAAAAAGAAAAAGTGAAATGGTACTTGAGCATCGACTCTATCCTGACTCCTACAAGGCTGGTACAGTCAACATCTACTTTTAATCTACTTTTATAATAATAGCCTGGACAGGTATTAAAAAAGAAAAAAGAAAAGAAAAGAAAAAAAGAAAAGAAAGAAAGAAAAGAAAAGAAAAGAAAAGAAAAGAAAAGAAAAGAAAGAAAAGAAAAGAAAGAAAGAAAAAAAGAAAGAAAAGAAAGAAAAGAAAAGAAAGAAAGAAAAGAAAAGAAAAAAGAAAGAAAAGAAAGAAAAGAAGAAAAGAAAGAAAAAAGAAAAGAAAAGAAAAGAAAAGAAAGAAAGAAGAAAAGAAAAGAAAGAAAAAGAAAAGAAAAGAAAAGAAAAGAAAAGAAAAGAAAAGAAAAGAAAAGAAAAGAAAAGAAAAGAAAAGAAAAAAAACACCTGGTTAAGCAGCATGAATGTTACAAACATGTTTTACTCTTTAGTGGTACTAGAATCATTTCAGCATACTATCTGGGCCTGATAATGTGAAGAGACAGAACCATTCATGCAAGAACATTCAAGGGACCTCATAAACGCCCCCTCACCGCCTTACCTCTGCCAGCATGCGACCCTGTGGCAGAACAAGCCTCAGACTATGGAAAGCACCTGATGAAACCAGAAAATTCATGCACCCTAGTGGCAATGGCAAATGCATTCTAGGAAACAAGTTGATTGATTTTCATTGCCTTCTGGAATGATCAAGAAGCTATGTGAAATTGTGGGATGCCTGGGTGGCTCAGTGGTTGAGCACCTGCCTTCAGCCCAGGGCCTGATCCTGGAGACCTGGGATCGAGTCCCACATCGGGCTCCTTGCATGGAGCCTGCTTCTCTCTCTGTATGTTTCTGCCTCTCTCTCTCTGTCTCTCATGAATAAATAAATAAAATCTTTAAAAAAAAAAGAAGAAGCTATGTGAAATTGTAAGAGTACTATGCAAATACCATAGATGAAAATCTATGTCCCATCTCAAAGCATATAATCAAATGCATTATCTAAAAGCTCCCTTTTGACTTAGGTAGTTCCTGTCTTTTCTATGCAGAGTAATAATTATCCACATTTGATAGTTTTTACACTAACATAGTCAATGTTAATCATGTCTTATTTGAGCCTTATACAATGCTTGTAAAATAGATTAGACAGGATAGGATTCTCCTTCCATTTTAAAATGAGGAAACGTGAGATTCAGAGAAGTTGGGTGCTTTCCCCAAAATCACACAGGTAGCAGGAAATAAAGCTAATATTCTTAGCCAAGGCTTACCTTCTGCTTCTTCTCCAAAGGCTGCAGGCCAATATAATCTCATCATCCCAATGTTTACCAGTCAGACTCATCTTTTTTAAATTTTATTTATTTATTTATTTATTTATTTATTTATTTATTTATTTATTTATTTATGAGAGAGAGCACAAGCAGAGTGGAAAGGCAGAGGGAGAGGAAGAAGCAGACCTCCTGCTAAGCACAGAGCCTGACTTGGAGGGGCAGGGGGTTCCATCCCAGGGTCCAGGATCATAGCCCGAGCCAAAGGCAGACACTTAACCAACTGAGCCACCCAGGCACCCTGCATTTTTAAAAAAGATTTCCAGAAGCACATGTTGGGTCTACTGTTCCTAATACAGCCCTGAGGGCATCTGAAACAAGATGACTGTAGATACAAGCTATAGACCTGGAATCCATGGGCACCTGGCGGTTGCTTCTGTGAAACCCCTTACAATTCTACAAAACATTATGTGTGGATTCATTTTTCCAGGGAAAGGGCCTATAGCTCTCAAAACTCCTCAAAAAGTTAAGAGCCACTAAATAAAAAGTAATAAGAATATCCTAAAATAGTGTTTCTTAATCTTTATTAATCTCCTCTTTCATGAACATAAAAATCCACTGTCCTTTTTTAAAACTATTTAAAAATCAAAATAAAGTAAAAATCACCAAAAAAGAAACCATAAATAGGACATAGATCTGCTTTGTTTCAAAACTATACACATCAACCCATCCTCCAAAGATCTTAATATATGCTGGCTTCCCATTCTCTCTCACCTCAAATTCCTGTCCTGGAAGATTGTCCCTAAGCTGTTCAAAAATATTGTTCCTGGGCCCGGGTGGCCCAGTCCACTAAGCACTGGACTTTTGATTTTGGCTCAGACTTGATTTCTGGGTTGGGAGTTGAACCCTGCATCCATGCTGGGCACAGAGCCTGCTTAAGATTCTCTTTCTCCCCCTCTCTCTGCCCCTCCTCCTACCACACACCTCCACTTCACCCACACCGCCACCCCCGCTCACGTACTTTCTCTCTCCCTCTCAAAAAAAAAAAAAAAACAAAAAAAACTGTTCAAGACCTCAGAAGCAATGCTACAAGGGGAATGGAAAAAATTAGTCCCTGGTGTTATGGGTTTCTGGGGAAAGCCACCCTCTTCTGTTCTGCACTTTCTTCACCTTTTCATGTCCAATTAATGAGAGATTTGTAGGAAAGAGTCTAGGGGTCAGATTTCAGGGTCAAGAAATATTGTCATTAGGACAACACAGCAGCAGTTTGTCCTAATTTATATAATATCCAAAAGTACAAACCTGACAGTTTAAAAGCCAATGACCAGGAATGAATAGCAACTCTTTCTTAAAAACAATCTTTGTCTAATTGATATAAACTGCACATATTTAAAATGTACAATTTGGTAAGTTTTGATCCATATAAATTCTGTGAAACTATCACCACAATCAAGATAGTGAATGGATCTATTGTCCCTCCACATTTCCTCACTACTTTCATGATCTATTTCTCCTACTCTGATCCCAAACCTCAGGCAATCATTCATTCATTTTTTATTTGCATTTTTCTAGAGTTCGATATACATGGAATCGATAACTTCTTATGTACTTTTTTTTTGTCTGCCTTCATGTGCTGAACATGATGATTATTTTGAGTCATTGCCTGTATCAGGAGTTCATTCTTTCATTTACCTGTTGATCGACAGGATTATTTGAGTTATTCCCAGTCTGGAGTATTACAAATAAAACTGCTATGAATGCCTTAGTATGAATATATGCTTTCCTTTCTCCTGAGTAAATATGTGGGAGTGGAACAGCTGGATCATATGGTGGGTGCTGGGTTTCACATTTTGAGGCAGTGCCAAATTGCTTTCTAAAGTAATGTGAACCATTTATATTCCCAGCAACACTGTATGAAAGTTCTATTTCTTCCACATCCTCTCCAACATTTGGTATGGTCAATCTTTTTAGTTTTAGCCATTCTAATAGACAGAAAGCAGTATTTTATTATAGTTTTAACCTGCATTTCCTTAATGGCAAATTATGCTGTGCATCTTTTCCTGTGTTAATTCACCCTTATCTTTGGAAGGTCTTTGGGGAAATGTCTGTTCAAAACTTGCACATCTTTTTATTGAGTGGCTTATTTTTTTTATTATGTGTTGAGTTCTTTATATATCCTAGGTGGAAGTCCTGTATCATATATATCATTTGAAAATATTTTCTCCCACTCTATGACTTATGTCTTCACACTCTTAAAAGTGTCTTTCAAATGCTGAAGTTTTAAATTTTGATTAAGTCCGATTTTCTCTTTTCTTTTTATTGGATCATGCATTTGATGCCATGTCTAGGAATCTTTGTCTAGCCCAACATCACAATAATTTTTCCCAATGTTTTCTTCTAGTGAGCTTTACATATTTAGGATTTCTTTGGTATATTATATTTTTTAGTTAATTTCTTATTGCTGTGAGATAGAAATCAAAGATTTTTGTTGTTGTTATTCTGATTTGTTTGTTTTTTGTTTTGTTTTGTTTTGTTTTGTTTTGTTTTTGCCCTTAGACACCCAACTGTTCTAGTACTATTGTGGCAAAGACCATACTTTCTCTCCTGAATCACCTGTGTATATTGTTGAAGACCAGTTGTCATAGATATGGTAGTCTATTTCTGGACTACCATTCTGGTCCATTGACTTTTCTGTCCTTCTCTGTGCCAATAATACACTGTCTTGGGCAGCCCAGGTAGCTCAGTGGTTTAGCGCCGCCTTTGGCCCAGGGCATGATCCTGGAGACCCCTGATCGAGTCCCACATCCGGCTCCCTGCATGGAGCCTGCTTCTCCCTCTGCCTGTGTCTCTGCCTCTTTCTCTCTCTGTGTCTCTCATGAATAAATAAATAAAATCTTTTTTAAAAAATACATTGTCTTGATAACTGTGGGTTTACAGTAAACATTTTTTGTAGAAAACAACTGTGAAGCCGTCAGGCCCTGTAGTTGCTTTGTGGGAAAATTTCTATCTGCAAACTTTTGTTAATTGGTGAAGGACTACTCAGATTATCTTTTTCTTGCATGAACTTTGGTAGTCAGTATTTTCTAAGAAACTCAGCCTTCTGATTTGTCAATTTAAGTTGTTCATATTATTTCTTTATTATCCTTTAATATCTATAGAATTTATAATTATGTCACCACTCATTCCTAATCTGACTCATTTGTTCCTTCTTTTTCTTTTTTTCCTCATCACTCTGGCTAGAGATTTATCAATTTCATTGACCTCAATAAGCAATTTTGGTTTAATTGCCTTTTTTGTATATTTCTGTTTTCTATTTCACCAATTTACACTATAATATTCTTTCTTCTGTGTACTTTAGGTTTAATTTTCTCTCATTTTTTTAGTTTCTTGGAGTGAAAGCTGACATCATTGATTTGAGACCCTCTTTTTTTAATACTGGCATTTAGAATTATTCATTTCCTGTGAACTATGACTTCAGAAGCATTCCACAAATTTTGGTATGCTGAATTTGATTTTTTATTGAGCTCAAGTTACTTATTGAGACTCTTTTTTATGGGCCAGAATGTGGTCTGCCTTGGCAAATAATTAATGAGCACTTGAAAAGTATATGAATTCTATTATTGGGTAGAATGATCTACAAATGTCAATTAGCTTAAGTTGATAGTGTTTGTTTTCTACATCCTTGTTGATTTTCCAACTACTTGCATCAATTTTCAAGAGAAAGACTGAAATCTCCAGCTACAATTATGGATTTGTTTGTTTCTTCTTAAAGTTCTATTAGCTTTCTCCTAATGTATTTTAAACCTTATTTTTAGATCCTCTAACATTAAGTATTGTAACATCTTCTCGACCCATCTACCCTTTTATAATTATGAAATGACCTTGTTTACCCGTCAGAACATTCTTGGCTGTTATCTATTTTGATAAAATACAACCACTACAGCTTTCTTTGATAGTGTTAGCATGGTATGTGTTTATTTTTTAACTTTTTACCTAGGAATGTCATTCCATTTAAAGTACCTTTCTTCTGGGTAGCTTACAATTGGGTCTGACAATATGTGCCTTTTAAAGGAATATTTAGACCCTTTATATGTATTGTGCTTATTGATATGGCTAGATTTACTATCACTATTTCTGTTTTTTGTTTGTTTTTTTTAAAGTGAAAACCATGTTAGTCATTATTTTTTTTTATTTATTTATGATAGTCACAGAGAGAGAGAGAGAGAGAGAGGCAGAGACGCAGGCAGAGGGAGAAGCAGGCTCCATGCACCGGGAGCCCAACGTGGGATTCGATCCTGGGTCTCCAGGATCGCACCCTAGGCCAAAGGCAGGCGCCAAACCGCTGCGCCACTCAGGGATCCCCTATTTCTGTTTTTATTTGCCACATATCTTTCCCTTGTCTCTCCTTTTCTTCTGTCTTTTGGATTAATTGAATTTTATTTTCAATTTATTTCATTTTGTGGTTTTTTAGCTGTAACTCTCTGTATTGTTACTTCAGTGATTGCTTTAGGTTTATAGTAAAATCTCTAACTTATAACAGTCCATATTTAAGTGATATTATATCATTTCATATGTAATAACCTTGTAATAGTATATTTCGATTTTTCTTCTCTTGGTCTTTGAGATTTATAATTTTATGTACATTATAAACCCGAGACTTAATTGTTATTATTTTTAAATCATCTTTTCAAAAATATTTTAATAATAAAAATGTCTCATAAATTTTCCCATGTGTTACCATTTTCATTTCTCTCTTTTTTTAAAAAAAAAGTATTTATTTATTCATAAGAGACACACAGAGACAAGGGCAGAGACAGGCATGGGACATGCAGGCTCCCTGCAGGGAGCCCGATGTGGGACCCCAGAATCACAACCTGAGCCGAGGGGAGATGCTCAACCACTGAACCACCCAGGTGCCCCAATTTTCATTTCTCTTTATTTCTGATTAGATCTATATTTCCACTTGGTATCGTCTGTCTAAAGTACTTCAACATTTCACATAGTGTAAGTCTGCTATATGGCTATAATATATATCATCATTTTTTAGTTTTGTTTTGGCATATAATTAAGTTACTTGGAAACAGTTTGATTCTGTTAAGTCTTGTATTTAAAATAGATTAAGCAGGACCAGAGTACACTTAGCCTAAAGCTAATTTTGCCACAATTCTGATGTAAAGCACTTTTATGTACTTAAAAAATTTCCATAAGTTAGGTACTTAAAAAATTTCCATAAATTAGGTTTTCCATAATGGTTAGCAAGAACAGGCACAATTCCCAGGTCTGTGTAAACTTTCAATTCTTTTTTTTTTTTTTTTTTTTCTTTTCTCTGTCTAGTTCTCACCTCTCCAGGACTCTGTCTTGCAAAATCTAGCTGCTCTGATCAACCCAAACTCTCATGGAGCCTGCTCAGGGGACCACCTAGATCCCCCCTTCCTGGACACAGCCTGGAGATTCTTGCTAGGCAGTAAGTGGGACAGTCACTGTGCTCAAGTCACTTGTCTCTCATCATTCAATGTCCTTCATTGCTTGATGCAGTGTCTTAAAAGTCATTGTTTTATATATTTTGTCTAGTGTTTTGCTTGTTTACTGTGGGATACTAAATCTTTCTCCTGTTACATATTCTTCGCAGTCCTTTTTTTTTTTTTAATTAAGTCTTTTAAAAATTAGTATAGAGATCTTATTCTTTCTACTATTTTTCCAAGCTAAACCTTTGCACTCAGGAGGGAGGCAAGCAATACACAAGTGTAATGGCAGGGTACTGTCAAATACCAAACTATCCCATCAAAATTGTTTACCCCTTGAAAATTATATGACCACTCCATGTCATTGAGTCTATAGCCCAGGCATCTATTTTTTGAACAGTGTTAATATGAATGAAGACAACAGTGAATACCACTATACCTGAAAATAAAGAAATATGGTAAGGTATACACAAGATATACATTCAAAAATGTATTCCTTTATTTCGATCTTTATACAATGTGGAGACAATCATGTGCCCCCCTCCAAAATGATCTCTCCTATTCAATCATTTATGTCTAATTTGAAAGGATAATTGGCTTTCTTCAAAGATCCACAAATTGGGCAGCATCCCATTCAGGAAGTAGAAAGAGCTCTCTATTCCTATTTATTTAATAGTAATTTCTAAGCATCCTCCACAACCCAAACCCAACTTCAAAGAAAAAAACTTTAGAATTTAACATAATAGAAATAATTCCAGATATATTCTCAACCCAAAGAAATTCATACTTCCTGCTTCATCTAAAGCAAAACTCCAAATGAACTCTGATGGTCCTTAATGCCAATCTGCCTGAAAGAGTAATCATTAACTAATATAATCTTTATCCTTTTTAGTATCACTTCCAAGCTGACTGCAACACTACCAAAAGCTCCTAATTGCCAAATCCAGCGAATGGTATTGGGTTGGATTTTTAATTTCCTTTTATATACATGACCTCCTTCAAGTATTTAAAACTCTTGAAAACTCCTATCTTCTTGAAATGTTCTCATTCTAATCACTTCTCTAGTTCATCCTCATAATGTCTCACCTAGATCCAGGCAATAGCCATGTAATTATGGAAAGCATGCAGTAATTGGTAGTAGCTTAATATAACAGAATATAAAAACAGCCAAATCAGGGATGCCCCATCTGAAAGAAACATTCTCATCTTACGATGCTGTTCTTATGATTAATGAGAAAAGTAAACCCGATCCATGTTTCTACTTTGTACTCATTTTATTCAATAAAGAACTGCATTGCACATGGCTCAGAATATATGAATTACTAATATGCCTCGAAGTGTTATTCTTCATGCAGGGAGAAGAAGAGTGATTGCCTGATGTTTACTCTCACATACACACTTTATAATCCACAACACAGGACAAAATATTGAGAAACAAGTTGCACAAGAGTGAAAAATATCCTCTGCCCAGACTGCTGTGTTTATTCTCCTGCTGTGATCCATTAGTAAACAGCTGTTCCTTGACTTCTGTAGATAAGAATTCTCTTGGTACAGCAAGTTGGGGAAAGAAGGGACTAATTTTTTTTTCAAACAGGTGAAGCTAGGGACAAAACATAATTTGCAATTCCTTGCAATGTATCACACAAATTGAGTACCTAATTCATAGAGTACCTTCTAATTGTCATAATGGAGCATAATTCTCACTTTACCCAAGTCTTTTATCATTCCCAAGAGAAGGAAAAAACACACCATGCACAAGAATTTGGGTTAAAGGAATGCTTGATGAGGTATAAAATGTAACAAAATATCTAAAACTTTAAAGAGTATGCCATTTTCTTAAATAAATCCATCCTATTCTCTATAATTCAAATTATCAAGAGATTTGGAAATGAAAATTTAATGTTGGTGAAACCTCATAAACAAAACCTCTGAGTTAAATATAAGTTATATATGCACAAATCAGAGAGTAATTTGTTTGGAAAATCACTTACATACTTAGCTGCCATTCACTCTGCTTCAAAATGTATTAAGGGAATGCTTATCAATTGCTGACAATGAACACCAAAGACCTCAGGATAAGTTTCTCTAATAAACCATAATGCATTACATAGACAACTACAATGCCTTAATAATGTGTCTTCATTGCCAAATACAGGATTTGTAGACCTCAGTGAGTATAGTATTGACATGTTTATCTTCTGGGAAAAAAATATATAATCTCAGTTTAACATTCTTTCATATTAGAAAAAAAAACTAATAAAAACCATGAGTGCTATAGTGAAATAAATTAATTTTACTTTAAAGTCCTATTGATTCTCCTAAGAATAAGAATGGACAAATCGTACAATTCATGAATTAATTCCTTAGAGAACAGAATTAAAATTCCTCATGTGGAACATGCTTACCTTGGATAATTGAGTTATTTTTGAGAAATGCCCTTCAGGAAACTTTATCCCAGTTTCATTAGTAATCCCAAAGTTAATTCAGAAGTGATTCAAATTTGGGCAAAGTATTAAGAAAAACTTTAATGTGTAAAAATCATAGTAATCTGCATTCATTGTTATAAGTTGTTTTTCCCTTGGTATCATAAATGTATACAAACATTCTCACTTTGTTGATAAAAAAATCATTACCAATAAGTCATTCATTCACTAAATATTTTTGAGCACTCACCATATGCCAAAAATACTGCAAGATGTTAAATATTAAAAGATAACTAAAATATAGTGTACAACTTAAGTTTTATACTCTATAAACTTACACTTCTAGTATCAGAGGGAAACATTCAGATAAAGACTCGGGAACAATATATTGTGACAAATGGATGTATCAGGACCATCAGGATACAGAATACAGTGTTGTACTGTAAGAAATAACCCAAGTTTCTGGAATACGTAGGCAATCTGGAGGTGGTTTACAAAAGCGGCTACCACTGTGAGAGGGTGTTTGAATTAGAGCTACCTGGAAGCAGCTGTTGGTGAGGAAAGTATAATCTAAGGTGGAACTGGACAGAGCATTTCACTATCTCACTCTCACATATGTGCTGACCTCCATAAAATAATAAGTACTTCATTCACAGAATCCAACATTTTTCTTGAGAAGTGGAAGCTGAGTATCATTGCTGGGGAGAATAGGCAGGTGTCCAGAGGGCAGCAAAGCAGAATACCTACAGCAGCAACAGGACAGGGGGACTTTGTAAGAGATGTTTTTAATGGGGCTTTGTTTTGGGGCATGATGTGCAGCATGTGACTGTCATCCTTTTCAGTGCCTCCATTAATCTTAAGTAGAGACTACAAAACTAAGAAAAAGAGAAGAATGATGATGAATGGTGAGTGCAATTGGATTTCATGTGAAAACCAGGCAAGGGTCTGAGTTTCATGTACTGATTGATGTTAGGCCAAAAGAGGATCAGCTTGAATTAATGGGAAGACTACTAAGATCTAGATTGTTCATGCGGTGCATGGTCACTGTACCATTTAAATTTTAAAAAGAAATAAATGAGACAGAAGCAAAATAAAATTTAGGAAAAATAATCCCAACATCCAATTTCAGTTCTGACATATAAAGAGCTGGGAAATTGTCAATGCCATCCTTAAGAGAAAACACTAAACAAACTGAAAATCAATTACCTCCATCAGAGAATTAAGGTCATAGGGCAAACTCTAATGCTAAAATCTGGAGAGACAGGAGAATACAGAAACAACAGTCAACATCTGAGTACCCAGAGCAGAAGTTGCTGGAGCCATGCACTGTTGGTACAAAAAATTGATGATTTTGACAGACCATTGGAGTCTCAGTGTGAATTAGAATGTGAATAAGAAACTCCTGGGGGCTACTGTCTTTGAGAAAGTTAAGACTTCTGTAGGTCTCACAAAGTTCGTACCTTGAAAAGCCAAGACAGATTCCCAGTATGTCCCTGGTGGAAGGAAGGGAGAATAATCATATTGAAATATGGCCGGAATGTTCTCCGTAAGAAAGGGAAAAGACTGTATCAGAGCCTTATTCACCTGGCGAAGGGCAAGACCCTTTTTCTAGCCTCCTCTCACCCCTCTGTTTCACCTAGGTAGAGGGAAAGAGCTCAACATGAGTAAAGGCACAGCCCAAGGACACAGGCCCACTAAAAGACAGAGATTTAATCTTAAAATTATAAAACACTTCCTCTCACTCACACCAAAACACCATGTCAAAACAGGGCTTCAATATAAGAATAGTGGATGACAGCCCAAAGAGCTATAAGGCACAGACTACTTTAGGAGGAGTCCTTAGAGAACCAGTAAAGACAAAGGAGAGACCAGAACAAGGACATCAGAGAAACTGGAAGCCACTGGCACCTACAACAAACATTAAACACATCCTGTCTCCTAGCCAGATTAACAATATGGAGGGTCAAACCAGTGGCCACTTACCTCAGTTCTTACTATCCGATACATCATGTCATGCTTAAAAAATAAAATATAATAATAATAATAATAATAATAATAATAATAATAATAATACAAGGCATACTAAAAGAAAATAAAGAATACAGTCTAAAGATTCCAAACCAGCATCAAAACTAGACTCAGATATGACACAGTTCTTCAAAGATCAAAGTATTTAAAATCGCTATGATTAATATGTTAAGGAACCTAATAGAAAACAGAAAACATGCAAAAACAAATAGGCAATGTAGCACTGAGAGCTACATTAGAAACTCTAAACATCAAAAAGAAATGCTGGAAATAAAAAATATTGTAACAGAAATAAAGAATGTTTTTGATGGGCTCATTAGTAGACTGGACACACTGAGGAAAGAGAACTAGAAGATGTTTGGATAGAAATCAGTGAGCTAGAAGATGTTTGGATAGAAACTTCTAAACTGAAATGCAAAGAAGGAAAAAAAATGAAGAAAAAAAGGATATCCAAGAACTATAGTAAATTTCAAAAGGCATAAAATGCACATATTTGGAATACAACATTAAGGAAAAAAGGTAGGATGGAAATATTCTGTAATAAATATTGGAAGTATTAAAGAAAGTCAGAGACATCTAACAGGTTAAACGTCAAAATACAGAGGCATATCATTTTCAAACTGTAAAAAGTCAAAGACCAACTACTAAAAGAAGTGCAGGGAAAAAGAATAATTTATCTGTAGAGGAAGAAGATTAAGAATTATAGCAGATGTGTCATCACAAACCGTGCAAGTCAAAAAAAAAAAAAACAGAAAACAGAAAAAGAATGCAGTGAAATATTTAAGGTGCCGAAAGAAAAATGCACCATTCTAGAACTCTGCATGCAGCAAAATTATCTTTAAAAAGTGAAAGAGAAATAATGTCTCAGACAAACAGAAACAAAATTCA
Source organism: Canis lupus dingo (assembly GCF_003254725.2). Taxonomy (NCBI): domain Eukaryota; kingdom Metazoa; phylum Chordata; class Mammalia; order Carnivora; family Canidae; genus Canis; species Canis lupus. The sequence continues at coordinate 36,817,952 of NC_064243.1, forward strand.
TCAGCAGCAGACGGCTCTGCAAGAAATATTAAAAGAAGTTCTTCAGGGTGAAGGAAAATATCGGTCAGAAATTCAGATCTATTAAAGAACAGAAAACAGGAACACATTAAGGTAAAATAAAATATTTATTAAAATGATTTAAAAAATAATTCATTGTTTCAAGTAATAATAGTAACAATGTATCAGATGATTATAGCACATGGAAAAGTGAAATGAACATCATAAGAGACTGGAAGGAAGAATTGGGAATACTGTTAGGAGGTACATGCACTGCACCCAGAGTGGTACAGTGGGATTTGCAGATGGATTTAGATTAGATAAAAAATGCGTATTTTGAACTCTATGGCAACCACAAAAAAGTTTTTGAAAAGAAGCCTAAATGGTATGCTAAGAGAGGAGATAAAATGGACCATGAAAAAAAGCCTAATTAAAACAGAGAAAGCACAAAAAGGTGGTGAAAAGAAAAACAAAGCACAAGCACAACAAATAGCAAATAGTAACAAACATAACAGACGTTAATCCAGCCACATTGATAATCACTTTATTTATTTATTTATTTTGATAATCACTTTAAATGCAAAAGGTCTGAATATACTAATTGAAAGAAAGGAATTGTCAAAGTGGATGAAAATAAGACTGAGCTATAGTTGTCTACAGATAACTCATTTGAAATATCAAAACTCAGGCAGATTAAAGCAAGAGGCTAGAGAAAGACATGCCATGCTAGCAATAACCTAATCTAGAGTAGCTATATTCATTTAAGACATGGTGAACTTCACAACAAGGAAAATTATCAGCAATGAAAAGGGACATTACATAGTAACAAAGGAGTCTAATTCTTCAAACAGGCATAGCAATCATTAATTTGTTCGTGCCTAACAACATAGCATCAACACATGATAGCCTAAAACTGATGGAACTGCAAGGAGAAATAGACAAAGCAGTTCAATGTACTTTTTTCAGTAATTGATCAAGCAGGCAGAAAGTCAGTAAGGATTTCGTTGACCTGAAGAGCACCATCCATCAACTTGTTCCAGTTGGCATTTATAAAACCCCCATCAACAGCAGAGTACACATTCTTCTCAAGATCCCATGGAACATGCACCAACTTAGACCACATTCTAGACCATAAAATGCACATTATCAAATTTTCCAAAAAATAGAAATTATGCAAACTATATTCTCAAACTACAATGGAATTAAACTAGAAATTAACAACAGAAAGAAAGCTGGAAATATCCAAAAATTTGGAGATTAAATAACTCACTTCTAAATAGCACATGGGTCAAAGTGACAGTTTCAAGACAAATTAATAACTATTTTAACCTAAACATATCAAAATTTGTGGAAGCAGCACAAGCAGTGCTTAGAGGGAAATTTGTAGCATCATTAAATGTATACATTATAAAGGGAAAATATCTAAATATCTAATCTCATCTAAATTTAATAAATTATAGTAAAATTAATAACCTAAATTTCCTTCTTAGAAAATAGAGACAGAAGAACAATTTAAGCCTAAAGCAATCAGAAGAAAATAATAAAAACTGGAGCAGGAATCAATGAAATGAAAACAGAAAAACAACAGATAATAAAACCAAAGCTGTTTCTTTGAAAAGATCAATAAAATTAAAAAGGAAGGGGCAGAGAAGACAGGAGGATATAAATTACCAATGTGAGAAAGAAAAGGTGGGTTCCTATTGCTGATCTTGTGGATATTAAAAAGATAAGAAAGAAAGAAATCCTAAAAAACAATTCTGTATCTACAAGTTTGATAACTTAGATAAAATGGACCAATTTCTTAAAAGATCTGAACTACCAAAGCGTACACAAAGAGAAATATAATTCTGAATATATTTATTGGTATGTAGCTATTAATATATGTATTAAAGGAACTAAATCAATAATTAATAATCTTCAAAAAAGGAAAGTACAATACCCAGATAGTTTCACTGGTGGATTCTTTTTTTTTTTTTTCTTTTTTAATTTACTTATTTGACAAAGAGAGAGAGAGAGAAAGAGAGCACAAGCAGAGGGAGCGGGAGAGGGAGAAGTAGGCTCCCCACTGAGCAGGGAACCCAATGCAGGGCTCAATCCTGGGATGTACTAAGGATCATGACTTGAGCTGAAGCCAACTGCTTAACCAACCGAGCTACACAAGCATCCCATCACTGGTGGATTCTATCAAATTTTAGATAAGAACTAATATTAATTCTCCATAATTCCTTCTAGCAAATAAAAACAGAGGCAACACTAACTCAAACTATGATGCCTATATCACTGCAAATACCAAAACCAGATGGATATCATGAGAGGAAAAGTATAGGTCATCTCTGCACATGAACATACATGAAAATTGTTTAATAAAATATTAGCCAGTTAAATCCTAAAATATATAGAAATTATGCACTATGATCAAGTTGGGTCAACATCTTTGTACATACATTTTTGTGTACTTTTTCAATTATTTCCTTAGGATAAATTCCTAGAAATAGAATTGCTAGATTGGAGGGTGTGTACAATTTGAAGAATTTTGATAAATGGCTTAAAATTACCTACACAAGAGTTGATTTTATTTCTACCACAAGAATCTAAGACAGCTATCGGAGCCATTGATATACCATGTCTGGTGACTTTGTGTAGTTTCCATTTGTGTTTTTCTCCAACTTTTTTTCATAGTGATTTATATATTAAGGATGTATTAGAATTTTTCATATTTTGTAACTGATTTTTCCTGGTTTGTCATTTGCCTTTTAGTGCCATTTTTGTTGCTTCCATCTTGCCATTGGAAGTTATATTTTTAATACATACACAATTAAAAATCTGAATATTTAATTCATGGTATATTCTGGAATAATAATCCCTGTCCCTCACCAACTTTAGTTTTTAAATTTACTGTATTCAGTTATAAATTTGGGGGTATTTTTTGTATTTTATTTCATTCTTTGATATGCCTATCTTCTCTGACATCAGAACCATCTTGCTTCAGTTATGGAAATTGCATATTACAACTTTAATATTTCTTCATTCTTTTAGATTAAGTATAAATTTATTTAATAAGTTCTCAGAATAAAAAGTTTCATATGGATCTTTTATTTTTTAAAAAAATATCATTAGAAATGAGCCAGTTTTCTTTTTTTTTTTCAAGTTTATTTGCTTTAGTAATTTGCACACCCAATGTGGGGCTCAAACTCACAATCCCAAGATCGAGATCCCATACTCTTTAAGTACACACTCTTTTCACAGATTGTGTCTCTTCATTTGTTCAAATATACAAAGATGTAATACGTGTACCATAGGTTTTTAATTTCACATTTTTGTTGCTTTTTAAAATAAAAATATTTAAATTGGGGGGTTTCAGTCACTTATTCTAGGTAGAGGACAAAAATATTTTTTTTGCATATGGATTTTGAAACCAGCCATATTTCAATCCATTCATTTCCAGATAATTGTTTTTAGTTAGGCGATTATATCATTGCAAATAATGATTTTTGGTTTTGTTTGCAAAAGTTTTTATACCCCCCTTCTCTTCCTTTTGGTTTATCTTTAGCTCCTTGAGTAGCATGTCCAGAATAGCGCAGTAATAAGAATTATCTGCACCCCTGTCTGCATCTCGATTTTAACGTAAAAGCCCACTGATGAATAATCATGCTGGCCAGTGGGATCTGGCCTCTCAGAACACAGTGTGATAAAACCAGGCATTAATAACAAAATGTTAGCCCAAAATAATAATAGAGGAAACTTAACTGTTCCAAACAACAACTTCCTTAAAACTCAAGGAAGTATCCTTATACTGCTAGTGTTCTAAAACACCATATCAGTAATGTATGTTGTAATTCATCAAATGTATTTACTAATGTTTACTGAGATTAACAAATAATTTTTATCCTTTGGTAAAATATATTAATAGATTTCCTGGTGAAACATTCCTACATGGTTGGTAATTTATTAGTGCTTTTTTATAGTGCTGAATAAAATTTGCTGATATTTCATTTAGAATTTGACTATTTGCAAATAAAAATAGTCAAATAAATAAATTGGTCTTCAGGATTTGCATGTGTATACTCATAACTTCCATTTTCATATTATTATTATATGGGAAACTTTCCATTCTTTTTATAAAATAGTTCCAGTGATGTAGAAATATTTATTCCTTGAAGATTCTTAGAACTTCTGTGTAATATAAACTTTGTATTTTTCTAAAAGTGTGTGTTTGGTTTTCTGAAGATAAGTTTTTAATAACATATTTCTTCTTTTCAAGATTCCTTTTTCCTCATTATTTTTTATAATTTCAGTTCTGCTGGGAAAATTATGTTTCATTAAAATTTTTAAATATATTTTTATAATATGGCATTGTGTTCCCATTTTTTAAAAAATGTCCTTTTGATCTGGGAATGCCTGAGTGATTCAGTAGGTTAAGCATCTGCCTTCTGCTCAGGTCATGATCCTAGCCAGGGTCCTGAGATCAAATCCTGCATTGGGCTCCCTGCTCCATGAGGAGCCTTTTCTCACTCTGATTCCCTCTCTCTACCTCATGAATAAATAAATAAATAAAATCTTTTAAAAATATATTCTTTTAATCTGTAGTTGTACCACTTATTTTCCATATAATACATTTGTATTTTCCTGATGTTTTTTGTTGATTAATATTGTCAGAGGCTTCTTAAGTCTTTTGACCTTTTCAAAGAGCTAGGTCTTATATATCAAGTCTACTTTTTTTCTTCTAATTCATTCATTTCTGTTTAAATCTTAACTATCTTTTCTTTATTTTGTTTTTTAATTTTTTCAAGTTTTTTAAGTGAATGTTTCCACTTATTATATATTTCTTATAATGAAATTATTTTAGCACTACAGATTCTCTTCTGAGTACACCTTTCTCTACATCCCACATGTTCTATAATTTCTATACTTAGTCTTTATCTTTATTGAAGAAACATAATAGCTCTCAGCTGCAAGTAGTGCCATTTTTCCTTCAGAAGGCTTTAGGGAAAATGTAGGAGTATTTAGATTAGTCACAAGTTCCAGGAGGGGCTACTGGCATTGTATATCCAAAGATTAGGTGTGCCAAATGTCCTACAATGCATAGGATGCTCCCCAGAAGAAAAGCACTGACTGCCCAAAACCCAATAATGACCCTATTTGGAAACATTACAACATGTTCAGTATATAGCATAGACAAAAATATTCTCCTACATCCCCAACCCCACTCCCACTACCCAGGAACAATCACTTTCTATAGCTTTTGCTATTTATTTTGGGATTTGCTCCACATCTCTAAAAAATATACATTTGATGCATATTGTTAACTATGTTAGACTTCCTACTAATTATCCTGTTAGATTAAAATCTCTTAGGTTTCCTGTTCCTCTTTTCCCATGTTCTCAATATTGTTATATCACAGGTTTTATAGTATATATATTGAATACTTTTATTATAACTATGTAGATATTTTCTCTACTTTTGATTATATTAATTCCTCTTCTAGTGCTTCTTCTAATTCTTCCTGGAATTACAAAATATCTCTCTTTTATTTCATTTATTTTCATTTCTTTAAATCTATGGATGGCTTCCTATACCTTCCACAATCATATAAAAATATCACTCAATATACTTTTCTACACCGTCATACTGACAAGGTAATAGCTCCATTTTTTTAAGATTTTTTTTTTTTTTTTTTTATGATAGACATAGAGAGAGAGAGAGAGGCAGAGACATAGGCAGAAGGGACAAGCAGGCTTCAAGCAGGGAGCCTGAGGCAGGGACTTGATCCCGGGACTCCAGGATCGTGCCCTGGGCCAAAGGCAGGCGCTAAACTTACCCTGAGCCGCTGAGCCACCCAGGGATCCCCAATGGTTCCATTTTTTAACTAGAGATACTTTCACTCTTCCAAGAACTCTCTTACCTTCTGACTATCACATGAATTGGATTCTTTCCAAGCCTTCAACAGAATTGTCATTCCTCTTTACTTTCTTCTATGCTGTATCCTGTTCGTTGGATCTTAGGTCTTCCTCAATCTTGGTTTATTCACTTGTTTTGACAGGAAAACATTCTTCATTAGGTTCTGAAGAAGTGCTGAACAGGAAATAAATTTTTAAAGACTTTATATGTCTGGAAATATCTTACTCTGCACTTCTATTGATTGATAATTTGGCTAGGCATAGAATTGTTTTCCTAATGGGAAGACTGCTTCTTTGTTTTCTATCATCCAATATTTATTTTGAGCCACTCAAATTCTTTGTATCTGACTTCTTTACTTTTAATTTTAGGTAGCTTTTAGGGTCTTCTGATATTCTAAAATATCATGATTAAATGTCTTGATATGACTTTTCTAATTACTTCTAAACATTCAGGAATAAAGTTTACTGAATATTATTGTGCTGAATATTCAGTGAACTTTTTCTTTTTTTTTTATTTTTTTATTTATGATAGTTACTCAGAGAGAGAGAGAGAGAGGCAGAGACACAGGCAGAGGGAGAAGCAGGCTCCATGCACCGGGAGCCCGACGTGGGATTCGATCCCGGGTCTCCAGGATCACGCCCCTGGGCCAAAGGCAGGCGCCAAACCGCTGCGCCACCCAGGGATCCCATTCAGTGAACTTTTTCAATCTGAAAATTTATGTCCCTCACTTTTGAATGATTTTCTTTACTATGTCTTTGACAATTTCCTCCCCAATGCTTTATCTATATTCCCTTTCTGAAATTTCTACTACTTAAACACTGTTCTTCTGGCCTTTATTCTCTTATTTTGTTTTAAACAAAACTTTATTTATTTATTTGAGAGAGAGCAGGAGCTGGTGGAGAATAGAGGACAAGGGACAAGCATAGTTTATCTCTGCATAGCAGGGAGCCCAACATGGGGCTCAAGCCCAGGACCCTGGGATCATGACCTGAGCTGAGGAAGACACTTAACCAAATGAGCCATCGAGGTGTCCCAGTTTTCTATATTATCTGTACCCATTTGTGTATATTCTGATATCTTTCTTACATATATGGGAAGAGTTCCTATGTACGTGGTAATCCTTAGCTTTTCTTACATATTTAAGAGTGAAACATTAAAAATCTCATTAGACTCTGCCTTATACATATGATCATAGTTCTTTGTAACTAGACTCCATTCTAGGCCATTCTATGGTAACTTTCTTTTTAATGAGTCACTTAAATGTCTATAGCAAACTGCGTCTGTCATCTGTAAACATGATATAGCCCTCAATGTATATAAATTTCCTTTTATTTTCTTCAACAAAGTATTATAATTTTCCTTATAAATTACATACATATTCTTTTAGTAGAATATCGAAGTAAATAATGTTTTTTTTCTATATGTTACAAAAGTTATATTTTACCTTATAAATTATATTTCCTGTTTTTTTTCTTTTTTGTATATTTTTTATTGGATTTTGATTTGCCAACATATAGTATAACACCCAGTGTTCATCCCATCAAGTGCCCCTCTCAGTGCTCATCACCCAGTCACCCCATCCCCCCCTCACATCCCTTTCCACCACTCCTCGTTCGTTTCTGAGAGTTAGGAGTCTCTCATGTTCTGTCACCCTCTCTGATGTTTCCCACTTATTTTCTCTCCTTTCCTCTACAATCCCTTTCACTATGTTTTATGTTCCCCAAATGAATGAAACCATATGATGTTTGTCCTTCTCCCATTGACTTACTTCACTCAGCATAATAACCTCCAGTTCCATCCACATTGAAGCAAATGGTGGGTATTTGTCGTTTCTAATGGCTGAGTAATATTCCATTGTATACATATATCACAGCTTCTTTATCCATTCGTCTGTCCATGGACACCGACGCTCCTTCCACGAAGTTTGGCTGTTGTGGACATTGCTTCCATAAACATTGGGATGCAGGTGTCTCTGTTTTACACTGCATCTGTATCTTTGGGGTAATCTCCAGCAGTGCAATTACTGGGTCATAAGGCAGTTGTATTTTTAACTTTCCAATTTTTTGAGGGATGGCTTGTATTGCAATGTATTTCCCCCTCAGGACTGCTTTTGCTGTCCTTTGCTTTGAGGAACCTCCACACAGTTTTCCAGAGTGGCTGCACCAGTTCACATTCCCACTAACTGTACAGAAGGTATCCCCTTCTCCACATCCTCTCCTGTCTTGTTAATTTTCACCATTCTCACTGGTGTGAGGTAGTATCTCATTGTGGTTTTTTTGATTTGTATTCCCCTGATGGCAAGTGATGCGGAGCATTTTCTCATGTGCTTGTTGGCCATGTCTATGTCTTCCTTGGTGAAATATCTGTTCATGTCTTTTGCCCATTTCAGGATTGGATTGTTTCTTTGCTGTTGAGTTTAATAAGTTCTTTATAGATCTTGGTAACTAGCCCTTTATCTGGTATGTCATTTGCAAATATCTTCTCCCATTCTGTAGGTTGTCTTTTAGTTTTGTTGACTGTTTCTTTTACTGTGCAGAAGCTTTTTATCTTGATGAAGACCCAGTAGTTCATTTTTGCTTTTGTTTCCCTTGCCTTCATAGATGTATCTTGCAAGAAGTTGCTATGGCCAAATTCAAAAAAGGGTGTTGCCTGTGTTCTCCTCTAGGATTTTGATGGAATCTTGTCTCACATTTAGATCTTTCATCCATTTTGAGTTTATCTTTGTGTATGAATGATGTAAGAGAATGGTCTAGCTTCATTCTTCTGCACATGGCTGTCCAATTTCCCAACACCATTTACTGAAGAGACTGTCCTTTTTCCAGTAGGTAGTCTTTCCTCCTTTGTCAAATATTAGTTGACCATAGAGTTGAGGGCCCATTTCTGGGTTCTCTATTCTGTTCCATTGATCTATATGTCTGTTTTCGTGCCAGTACCATACTGTCTTGATGATCACAGCTTTGTAGTATAACATGAAATCTGGCATTGTGATGCCCCCGGCTCTAGTTTTCTTTTTCAATATTCCCCTGGCTAATAGAGGTCTTTTCTGATACCACACAAATCTTAAGATGATTTGTTCCAACTCTCTGAAGAAAGTCCATGGCATTTTGATAGGGATTGCATTGAATGTGTAAATTGCCCTGGGTAGCATAGACATTTTCACAATATTAATTCTTCCAATCCATGAGCATGGATTATTTTTCCATCTCTTCGTGTCTTCCTTAATTTCTTTCAGAATTGCTCTGTACTTTTTAGGGTAGAGATCCTTTACCTCTTTGGTTAGGTTTATTCCTAGGTCTCTTATGCTTTTGGGTGCAATTATAAGAGAAATTGATTCCTTAATTTCTCTTTCTTCAGACTCATTGTTAGTGTATAGAAATACCTCTGATTTCTGGGCATTGATTTTGTATCCTGCCACATGGATGAATTGCTGTATAGGTTCTAACAATCTTGGGGTGGAGTCTTTTGGGTTTTCTAGGTACAGTATTATGTCATCTGTGAAGAGGGAGAGTTTGACTTCTTCTTTGCCAATTTGAATGCCTTTTATTTCTTTTGGTTGCCTGATTGCTGAGGCTAGGATTTCTACTATGTTGAATAGCAGTGGTGAGAGTGGACATCCCTGTCATGTTCCTGATCTTAGGGGAAAGGCTCCCAGTATTTCCCAATTGAGAATGATATTTTCTGTGGGCTTTTCATAGATGACTTTTAAGATGCTGAGGAATGTTCCCTCTATACACTTTGAAATGTTTTGATCAGGAATGAATGCTGTATTTTGTCGAATGCTTTCTCTGCATCTAATGAGAGGATCATATGGGTCTTGTTTTTTCTCTTGTTGATATGATCTATCACATTGATTGCTTTACAAGTGTTGAACCAGCCTTGCATCCCGGGGATAAATCCCACTTGGTCATGGTGAATAATCTTAATGTACTGTTCGACCCTATTGGCTAGTAGCTTGTTGAGAATTTTTGCCTCTGTCTTCATCAGGGATATTGGCCTATAATTCTCCTTTTTGGTGGGGTCTTTGTCTGTTCTTGGAATTAAGGTGATGCTGGCCTCATAGAACGAGTTTGGAAGTATTCCATCTCTTTCTGTCTTTCTGAACAGCTTTAGTAGAATAGGTATGGTTTCTTCTTTAAACGTTTGATAGAATTCCCCTGGGAAGCCATCTGGCCCTGGACTTTTGTGTCTTGGGAGATTTTTGATGACTGCTCCAATTTCTTCCCTGGTTATTGGCCTGTTCAGGTTTTCTATTTCTTCCTGTTCCAGTTTTGGTAGTTTGTGGTTTTCCAGAAATGTGTCCATTTCTTCTAGATTGCCTAATTTATTGGTATATAGCTGCTCATAATAAGTTTTAAAGTCATTTGTATTTCCTTGGTATTTGTTGTGATCTCTCCTTTTTCATTCATGATTTTATTAATTTGAGTCTTTTTTTCTTTTTAATAAGGCTGGCTAATAGTTTATCTTATTAATTCTTTCCAAGAACCAACTCCTGGTTTTGTTGATCTGTTCTACAGTTCCTCTGGTCTCTATTTCATTGAGTTCTGCTTGAATCGTTATTAACTCTTCTACTTGGTGTAGGTTTTATTTGCTGTTCTTTCTCCAGTTCCTTTAGGTGTGAGGTTAGCTTGTGTATTTGAGTTTTTTCCAATTTTTTGAGGGATGGCTTGTATTGCAATGTATTTCCCCCTCAGGACTGCTTTTGCTGTATCCCAAAGATTTTGAACGGTTGTATCTTCATTCTCATTAGTTTCTATGAATCTTTTTAATACTTTAATTTCCTGATTGACCCATTCATCTTTTAGCAGGATGCTCTTAAACCTCCATGTGTTTGAGTTTCTCCAACATTTCTTCTTGTGACTGAGTTCTAGTTTCAAAGCATTATGGTCTGAAAATATGCAGGGGACAATCTGAATCTTTTGGTATCTGTTGAGACCTGATTTGTCACCCAGTATGTGGTCTATTCTGGAGAAAGTTCCATGTGAAGTTGAGAAGAATGTGTATTCAGTTGCATTCAGATGCAAAGTTCTGTTTAGATCTGTGAAATCCATCTGGTCCAGTGTACCATTTAAAGCTCTTGTTTCTTTGGTGATGTTGTGCTTAGAATGTCTGTCATTTGCAGAAAGTGCTGTGTTGAAGTCTCCTCCTATTAGCGTATTATTGTCTAATATCTCTTTAGTTTGGTTATTAATTGATATACTTGGCAGCTCCCATATTCGGGGCATAAATATTCATGATTGTTAGGTCTTCTTGTTGGATAGACCCTTTAAGTATGATACAGTATCCCTCTTCATCTCTTACTACAGTCTTTGGTATAAACTTTTAATTTATATGGTATGATGATTGCTACCCCAGCTTTCTTTTGAGGACCATTTGAATGCTAAACGGTTCTCCAACCTTTCATTTTCAGGCTGGAGGTGTCCTTATGTCTAAAATGAGTCTCTTGTAGATAGCAAATGGGTCTTGCTTTTTTATCCAGTCTGAAACCCTGCATCTTTTGATGAGATCATTTAGCCTATTCATATTCATAGTTACTATTGAAAGATATGAATTTAGGATCATCGCATTACCTATTCAGTCCCTGTTTTTTTGTTTTGTTTTGTTTTGTTTTGTTTTGATTATTTCTTTGGCCTTCCTCTTTCTTTTACAGAGTCCTCCTTAATATTTCTTACAAAGCTGGTTTGGTTGTCACATATTCTTTCAGTTTCTGCCTATCTTGGAAGCTCTTTATCTCTCCTTCTGTTCTGAATGAGAGCCTTGCTGGATATAGTATTCTTGGCTGCAGGTTCTTCTCATTTAGGACCCTGAATATATCCTGCCAGACCTATCTGGCCTACCAGGTCTCTGTGGAGAGGTCTGTTGTTAATCTAATACTTCTCTCCATATAAGTTAGGGATCAGTTCTCTTTCTGCTTTAAGGATTTTTCTCTTTATCTTTGGAATTTGCAAGTTTCACTATTAAATGTCAAGGTATTGAATGGTTTTTACTGATTTTGGGGTGGGGGGGCACTCTTTATCTCCTGGATCTGAATGCCTGTTTCCCTCCCCAAATCATGGAAGTTCTCAGCTATGATTTGTTCAAATATGCTTCCAGGCCCTCTGTCCTTCTTGGCACTCTCTGGAACCCCAATTATACATAGATTCTTTATTCTGAGCCTATCATTTATTTTCCTTAACCTTTCCTCATGGTCTTTTAATTGTTTTTCTCTTTTTTCCTCAGCTTCCTACCTTGCTATCAACTTGTCTTCTATGTCACTCAGTCTTTCTTCTACCTCATTAACCCTCATCATTAGGACTTCCAGTTTGGATTGCATCTCCTTTAACTGATTTTTTATTTCAGCCTGATTAGATCTAAATTCTGCAGTCATGAAGTCTCTTGATTCCTTTATGCTTTTTTTCCAGAGCCACCAGTAGCTTATAATTGTGCTTTTGAAATGGCTTTCTGACACTGACTTGTAATCCAAATTCTGTAAATCTGTGACAGAGAGTACTGTTTCTGATTCTTTTTTTGTGGTGAGTTCTTTGTAGTCATTTTGCTCAGTGCAGAATGGCTGTATGAGCAGGCTGAGTCGAGAATATCAACCACAACCTAAGTAAATTTCATCCTAGATGATTCTGATGAGGTCAGAGACCAGAAATTGAAAACAAAGATCAGACCGAAATAAAACAAAAGGACCACTAAAGTGAAAAACACATTTGATAACAAAGTAGGAAAACATAAATGGCCAAGAATCCTAAAGAAGAAGAGGAAAAAAGAAAAAAAGAAAAAAAAGGGGGAGGGACTGGGAGGTGGTGGTGGTGACAAAGTTGTAGTGGAGGGAGAATGTAGTCTACCTGAGGAGTTGTAGAGGGTGATCCTCTTGGTTCTGAGTATATTAAGTTTTGTATGTTAGAAGATGCTTAGTCCCAAATTTATATAAACCAGAAATACTTGTAGAAGGCCCCAACATTGACCACCAAAACACAAATTAGATAAAAGGGGGGGGGGCAGAATGAGAATGAAGAGAGAAATCTCACAGAATGAACTAGCTCGGTGTTCCACTTGGTTCTAGGTGCACACTGGTCACGTTTTAGAAGGTATTACCTTCTGCCATTATTGTACAAAATGAGGCAGAGAAAACAAAAAACACAAAACAAGACAAAACAAAAAACAACTCTTGTATATCTCTCAAAATTAAGTTGAGTATGTTGAAAGGAATCTAGAAGTGGAAACTATATCTAGGACCTGTAATTGTAGAAATATGAAAGTCAAAAGGGAAGAATCTTGGGCAGCCCGGGTTGCTCAGCGGTTTAGCACCATCCTTCCGCCCAGGGCGTGATCCTGGAGACCTGGGATCAAGTCCCACGTCGGGCTCCCTGCATGGAGCCTGCTTCTCCCTCTGCCTGTGTCTCTGCCTCTCTCTGTATTTCTCATGAATAAATAATTTTTTTTAAAGGAAGAATCTTAAAAATGAAGAGGTGGTAAAATATTGTAGCTTAAGGTGGGAAAAGAGAAAAAAATTGGAAATTTACAGTCTGATATAAAAACGAGTTGTACTGGCAAAAGGAAGAAAAAAAATAGAGGGGTACCCTCTGGTTCTATATACTGCAAATCCTTCAACTTCCCCTGGAGCTTTCCAGCGCTGCTCAGTCAAGAACTTGCTCTTCCCCTGTCCTTCCAGCTGGTCTTCTGGGGGAGGGGCCTGCTGTGCTGACTCTCAGGTGTGTGCACCTGGGGGAGTCGCCCAGCCCCCTGCCAGGTGCACCGCTCAGTGGTAGCTGTTGACCCAGTGAGGCCCCTGTTACCTGGGGCCCTGCCCCTCCCAGTCACAGGGTGACACCAGGAGGAATAACCCCACTGGCGGCAGCCAGGTCCCCAGCCCTGGAGTCGTCTCCCACAGTAACTACTGCAGTTTCCCAGTCCACACTGGCCTGGATGCTCCCGGGGGCGCTGACCTGCCCAGCTCGGGTCCTGCAGACCTCTGGCGGCAGGAGCGTCCTCACTGTCCTGTGCCCTCCCAACCTTTACCTCTCCCGGAGGGAGCACAGGATCCTGAACTGTGTCCCCCAGCGCCTTGGGCTCCAGGCTTGTGTTGCTGGAATCGCGCTCCCTGGCCACGCAGCCCCCTCCTCCTGGAGCCACTGCCTGAGCTGCTCCCGAGGCCCTGCCGAGTGCTCCAGCCCTTTAGGGAGCTCGGTCTGCACGGTGTGGCGCGCTCTCCCCCAGGGCACACCTCCTCTGTTAGTGACCCCGGGAATCTGGGGGCTCCACTGCCCCTCCTGTGGTTCTCCCCGAGTTTCCTGTTAAGCACCTCTCCGTCCGGGAAGAATCCATGCCGATTTTTAAAGTTCCTGCTACTCCGGGGCTGGGCTCTCCTGTCCTGGAGCCTCTGGCCCCCTCCTTAGCCCGGCTCCTCGGGGCCCCTCCCCAACTTGATTCTTTTTTATTTTTATTTTTTTCTGCCTTCCTATCTAACTTGTTAGAAGCCAAAACCCTTCTCTGTAGCATTCCAGCTGTTCTCTCTTTAAATCTTAGGTCGAATTCGTAGGTTTTCAGGATGGTTTGAAAGTTATCTAGGTAAGTTGGTGGGGCCAGGACCCTATTCCTCTGCCACCTTGCCCTCCCATCTAAATTATATTTTCTAATTGATTATTCCTGAAATATCGAAGTGCTATCAACTTTCATTTGTGGATTTTACAATTGACAACCTTGCTAAACTTTTAATTGTTCTAAGTTTTTGTATATTCTATTCTATTTTTAGCCATCACATCATCTGAGAAAAACGTTATTTCCTTATTTTCTTTCTTACACTTGTTATTTCCATTTTTATCTCATACATTGGCTGTAATAATCATTGTCTATATTTATTGTTTTATGAAGTAGATTTGAGATAAACTCGATTTTTATCCTTTTCTACACAATTTTCTCTTGTTTTGTACATTTTATAAGATATGTGTTTTATTCTCTTATTCAGGAATAAGGCAAGCTGTGCTCTACTTGGAGTTTTTCACTTAACAGTAATCAACAAAATTCACTTAGTTCTGTGAAACTGAATAAAGGAAATCTCACTTAAAATGGAGTTGGGCAAACTGAATTTAACTAACATATAAAATAAAATAAAACAGAGTTGCAAAGCCAGAAGGGAGAGCTTTCACAGGGTACCACTCCCAGCCTTTCCACAGAAGGCATACCTTTCATTCCCACCTGGAAGAAGCTTACTTTACTACTCTAGCAGGAAGAAGGAAGATTTTCTCCTTGCCTGGCAACAGAGCCCAGTCGCTGACAGACTGAGCTCAGCCAATGAAAAGCCACTACACTTCAAACTCCCAGTTTATTCCAATGAACTTTTTGTTATAACAGCCCTTCCCTCACTCCCTCATTCCTCTGCAAAAGAGCATTCTTCTCCTTTGTTCTCTGAATCTACCTATGACTTTGGTTGTAGCTCGCTTGTCCCATACTGCAATTCCTTTTCTATTCCAAAATATAGCCATTTTGCTGATAAAATAATTAGCTGTTTTCCCCTTAAGGTCAGCAGCTCTGGTGT
Source organism: Canis lupus dingo (assembly GCF_003254725.2). Taxonomy (NCBI): domain Eukaryota; kingdom Metazoa; phylum Chordata; class Mammalia; order Carnivora; family Canidae; genus Canis; species Canis lupus. The sequence continues at coordinate 36,833,367 of NC_064243.1, forward strand.
GTGTGCAGACACCTATAGTGTTCCTGTAGTGTTACAGTACAGTGTTACACCTACAGTTACATACAGTGAACAGATTGATAGCAAGAAGGTAGGTCATGTGGCCAGATCTCAATCCACTGAAGTTTCTAACAAAACCCCTCTATCATCTCTGCCTAGTTCTGTTATTTCTGACTACAGAAAACTGGTATTCCTTACATGCAATGATAACAGTCTTCTTTATGGCCACCTCCTACTCCATTCCCCAATCTCCCAATCCCACCCTTACTGTTAGAGCACTTCCCTCTCAACATATACTTGTTACACTGTGACTTATAGTACGAAAAATATATATGTGGTCTTTATCTGTGGTTCCTGGCTCATAGCTCCTAGAACCCTTGCCATTTCCTACATAAGGGCCAAAGTGACATCTTTTATTATCATATTTAGTTTTCTTCCCTATTCCTAAAATAGCACCTGAGTGATATAAAACTGAATCTCTTGTTATTCATAACAAGCTCCTTTCAAAAACTTCTGAGTCTATGTCAATGAAACAACTTTTGGAAAGCTCACAGGATGAAGACTGGTTGTAAAGAGAACCAGCTTGGGCTTAAAAGGTTGGAACTTTCAGCACCCCCTCCTCCTCTAGGGAGGGGACAGGGTCTGGAGGTTGAATCAGTCACCAAGGGCCAATGATTTAATCAATTACGTCTATGTGATGAAGCCTCCATAAAAACTTAAAGGACAGAGCTTGGAGAGCTCTGAGATTGGTGGACACATGGAGGTACTGGGAGAGGGGCATACCTGCAGAGAGCATGGAAGTTCTGTGTCTTTCCCACATATTATGCCCTTTACATCTCTTCTATTCAGTTGTCCCTGGGTTAAATCTTTTTATAATAAACTAGTATTCTAGTAAGTAAAACGTTGCTCTCAGTTCTGTGACCTGCTCTAGTAAGATAGTTAAACCCAAGGAGGGGTTGTGGGAACTTTCAATTTAGAGTCAGGTTGTCAGAAGCACTGGTGACTGCCTGGACTTGGGATTGGCTTTTGGGGGGTGGGAAGTTTTGTGGGAAAGAGCCCTTAAACTGTGGGATCTCATGGTATCTCCAAGTAAATAGTGTCAGAGTTGAGTTAAATTGTAGGTCACCCAGCAGGTGTCACAAAATTGCTTTGTATTGAGAGGGTGGAATCACACATTTGGTGATCAGAGGTATAAGAAGCAAAGCAGTATTATAGCAGAGTATGGAGATTAGAAGAGACATACAAGAAGAGAAGTTTTCCTTATTTTTCAGATTTCCCCCTGGGTTTTGCAATATCCACTTGATTTGTAGGTAACTGGCAATGAAAGTTTCTTAAAGGGTGCATTTCAGTCATCAACTTATTTCTTTTATTGTTTCTCTTTTCCAAATCCACCCTTCATTGTCTGTTTGTGATACTAGAATAGTTTTCCCTGGTCAGTTGGCTTGATGTTAAGCTTGGTCAGTAGAGGGTGCTGGAAGGACATTGAAGGAGAAAAGGATTTTCTGATGCCTGGTTATGCTCTTTTCACTTTGTTCCCATAGCAATCTGCAGCACAGGACACCCTACGGGCAGCTTCCGCTGGCACCCTAGAGGGCAATATCCCAGCAGATGGCTTCTCAATGAGTTCTTCAGCAGGGCACCTTCTCATGGATGGCTTCCCATATACTAGAGGACAGAGTTCTGACAGCACTTCTGCAAGGTCTTCACCATCCAGCAGGTCATGGTTGTGGTGTCTCCAGTGAAGTCTGAATCTCATGTTGTCGCAGGAGAGAGGAAGATAGGATCTTCCAATTTCGTTTCTTCCTTGGATGCTCCACCTCAGTCTTAGCAGCCCATGTCTGCTCTTATTCCTCCATTCTTATGTTTTCTTTACTCCTTAGTAGGTAAACTTCTGTAATAGTTAATACTTCTTTATATTAAACTTCCCTTGTTTATATTACTGTGTGACATTTCGGTCTCCTGATTGGACTCTAATATAGGATGTGGTATAGCCTTCTTGATATCACTTTACCTATACTGACTACAGCTCTCAGAATTTACCTGTTTTTATTTAACTTAATGTAATTTAGTTTAATTTAATTTGGTGCATTGATAAGTATATTTGAAACATTATCAAGTTACACTAGCAAGGGTCAACTTTACTTTTGGTTTGACATCAATGACAACCAGGTCATCTGCTTACAGTATTACAGATCTGATCATCGGAAGGATTTTCCACAGACTACCTCTGACTCTGTACTTTTCACATCTTGTTTTCCTCCATTTCTCACAAATGTGTGGAGTTGGCCCCTCGAAGCCACATTCATATTATGATATGACCTCTGGCCCTGTATCTTCATATTACAATGCCAGGTAAGTTAGCACAGCGAGCAAGAGGAGTATTTCAGGAAGCCATTTCTATATCAGGATGGTTATCAATAGTTTAACTTTGCTGAGAAGTGGCTGTAAATGACACAAACATATCCCATTAAATGCAAGTTAAATACCCTAAATCAATTTCCTCTTAGATGAGTCTCATAAATTCCTGGAGCAGCTTCAAAATCATCTGACACAAGAGGAGGGGAAGTAGGAGCAGAAAAAAGTCTTAACTTGATGAGACTGAAATTGCTTACTTTTCCAAATTTTACCATACATACATAAAAAAAACCAAATGACTGAGACATCCTGGGTCCAAAGACAAAGCAACAGAAGCATTCATGCCGGCATCCATGCCCTGTGTTGTCAAGATTCTCTGTGGTCTCTGTGGCCACAGAGGAAATAGCCACTGAAGTCACCTCCACTGGTGCAACGGGGTCTCATTTCTGGCTGTGACTTTCCCAAGCCTGTGAAGCTACAAATACTCCATAGTGTATGCTTTTGCTGCACAAACTATCTAGAAAATAAACTATTATTTCCATTTTTTTTCAAAACTTTTTCTTTAAAACCTGACCGCTGAAGTCAGTGAGCCTGACCCTTCAACGTGTATTGTGCCATTGACTGGATGGGAGTGAAATCTTTCCCAAATCTCCAGTCCAGTCAGATTCTTTTGCTGTGTGCCCTCCTAGAACTGCAGTTAAGGCACTATTTTAGTTTTTATTATACATTTTTATGTGATTAATTCATTGGCATCTCTCCCTCCCAAAGACAGAATACTGAGATCAGGGATTATGTCCATTTTAGTTCATAAGTGCTTAACACTTGACATTTAGTAAGTGCCCAATAAATGTTCATTCAAGAAAAATAAAAGCACTTATCAAATGAATCAATTCTTCCTGTTTTATCTGTTTATCCGATACTTGCCATTATTACCATATTTAACACATTCTATTGATATTCTCTATTAGCATGTCTGCCCACACTACTTGATTATAAGCTCCTAGAAGTTTGACATTATTTCTCAGTTATTTAGAAATCCCTGGTATGTAATAAACATTTACTCAACTGATTTGTGCCCTGAACAGAGAATTAGTATATCTACCAAGTATCTCATGTGGATTATGTAGCTTCTTTTCCTTTTTTTTTTTTTAACCTGTAGATGGAAGAAATTATTCTAGAAATGATCTCCTAGGTTCCCTTCTAGCTTAAAAGCTAAGAGCTATGTGATTCTAAATACAAAATACATTTTCATATCCCAAACCACTAACAGGATCTTAAGTAATTTAAATGGAGGGGAAAAGGCCTTCAGGGTAAATTTGAAGATGTGGGGAGAATTTTCATTAAAATATATACGATGGAAATTTGTTGATTGATTTTTACCCAACAGAATTATAAACAATAAAATGTTTATTCACAAAAGCCAAATTGGATAACCATAAAGAGTTTATGGTCTTTAGGGGCATTGCAGAAAAATCTCTAAAATGTGTATACATTTTTAAAAACTTAACATTTTAGGAAATAAAATAGTTTGTACTTCTTGGGAATTTGAGAAATGTTATTACGCGTGCTGGGTAATATTACCGTATACAAAGATTTGAAAGTTTCCTTTAGGAATTTACTATCATTATCAAGAAAAATATATTAGACATTTGGGCACATTGAACAATTTACGATAATTCTCTTTTAACAAACTTGATTTCTGTAAAGAAAAAAACATGTATATTTAAATAATTCAGTTTTAGCTTCACCTTGCTCTTTTTTTTTAAAGATTTTATGTATTTATTCATATGAGACACAGAGAGAGAGGCAGAGACATAGTCAGAGGGAGAAGCATGCTCCGTGTAAGGAGCCTGATGTGGGACTTGATTCTGGATCCCAGGGTCACTCCCTGAGACGAAGGCAGATGCTCAACCACTGAGCCACCCAGGCGTCTCTCATCTTGCTCTTGACAAATGTAAATTTTATATTGACTCTACAAAAAGCTACTGTTAGAAAATCTAACCCAGGCACAGAAGAATATCTGGAAATACTCTATTCAACATGAAATGTTTTTCCCATGAAGAAAATTTTCCCCATTTAGTTTTATTACAATCTTCAAAATATATAAAGAACACTAATTTACAAAAAAAAAAAAATGCACAGTATTTAGTGTCATTTGCTCCAGAGCCTGAGAATAATTTCCATAAATCAAATAGTTCACTAAGATCCTTCAAAGAAACAGAAAAGGAAGACAATTTGAGAAAAATAGGTAAATGAGAATAGATGCTTTATTTCTCATTTTCTCCCGCAAAATACATCAACAATATTACTTTCTTTTAAAAATAAAATAAAGTATTTTATCTCCATTCCTTCCATCTTCTCCTTTCAAATAATCATGAGAGTCTTAAATATAAGTAGTAGATGGTGTGCTAAAAGATCTAAGTTTGAAAAACTCTAGTAAGGATCACTGGCCTCCAGAGGTCACCTTGACCATCACAATGTCAGATATTTCACTACTTAGGATTCCTTCTTCAGGGATTTCTGCAGTGGAAGCAGGTTTCATTTTGGTGTCTAATTTTGGGGACAGCATTAAATATATTCAACTCTTATTATTTAATCATGTTGCATCTAGAACTTAGACTACAGTCACAGCCCAACCTTGAAAGTAAGTCCCAAGCAGGAAGGAACATCCAATACCTTGGGGAGAGGCCTATAACTGAGGAGGACAGGCAGAGGAATCAGAGTGAGGCACTCTGACATTCATATGGCCTATTGTCACCACAGGGGGTAGGGGAAGGAAAGGAAGGAATTAAGAAAAGTAACATGCCTAAAGAGACAGCAAGAAGACAGTAAAAGTTAAATACACAACTTTGCCAGGACAGATTATAAGTTTCATGGTTGACTTTTCAGAGAAAAATTGGTCCTGAAAACCAAAAAGTGGCTTTAACTGCCAACCTGCCTCTTATTTTTTAAGAAAAAGACTGCTCAGAATTTCCAACAACAACAATAATTATTTAACAATTACAATTGAAACTACATGCTATACTTGGTAAGTAAAATACCCCTTGATTTAGCATGTTTTCATTTGAGTATTTAAAGGATTTTTTTTTTCTGTTCCTTATCCTTTATAGAAACAATAAAAAAAACATACTCTGAACAGTTTGAACACCAGCCCTCACTTTGATATCACTCACACCTGGTACCTGGTCCTACCGTGATGTGTGTACCTCAGAAACTGTTCCACTAGCTTTTCCTCTTCTCTGAAACAAAGTGGTAAACAGGAATTCTTCATCTTGAAGTTCAACCACACAGAAAGGAAGGGGTATGATTATGCTGACTGCAAATAACAAAAAGGAATACTTATGTGACTCAGAGGAAGACCAACATTGCTGTCATTCAAGAAAACTTATATTCAGGGGCACCTGGGTGGCTCAGTTGGTTAAGCAACTGACTCTTGATATTTCAGCTCAGGTCATGATCTTAGGATCACCAGATTGAGCCCCTCTAGTCAGGCTCCAAGCTGGTTGTGAAGCCTGTTTAGGATTTTCTCTCCCGGTCCCGCTCCACTCCTCCCTCCCCGCCCACACACAGGCACACTCCCTTTCTCACATTAAAAAAAAAAAAAAAAAAAAAAAAAACCATTCAGAATATTCTCAGGCAGAGAAAAGACACATTGTTTATAATGCTACTTTCCAGATATAAATGGGGTGGGGTTTTTGGCATCCAATTTCCAATATTCTTTTAACATTTAAGTCCATTAAAATTAAAAAGACTAAAACTTAAAATTTTAAAAATCTATAGTCAAAAAGAAACATTGTCAAATCACTATGTTGTACACCTGAAACTAGTGTGATATGTACCAAATATACTTCAATTTAAAAAAAAGAAACAAAATAAAACAAAAAAATCTGCTTTCAAAGGAAGAAATAACAAAAAGTGACACATCAGGGTTGCCTGGGTGGCTTAGTCAGTAAAGCAAGTCTTGATCTCAGCTTGACCTCAGGGTCATGAGTTTAAGGCCCACCTTGGGCTCTACACTGGGTATGGAGCCTACTTAAAAAGAAAAATTAAATTAAATTTTAAAAACTTTAAAAAAAAAGTGATACATCAAAAAATGGCACATTTAACCAGGTTAGGGATAAATTGTGAAAAAAAAAAAAGGAAACTCATTGCACTTTGGATTTATTGATAAAGAAGCCATATGTAATCCTATCTATTCATCTTACAGTTTTTTATCCTATTACAGGATACTTCTCAAACCTGGTGATTAGCTATGGAAATTTGTTTCTGCCAACTGATAATCTCTTTACCAACAATCTAGATTCTTATTCAGTTTCACTTCCAACAAAAAGAAAACTAAGAAAATGAAAACTAAATCCAGAAATAAATTCAGAAAATTTTGACTCCACATGAAAAGAAATCAATTGTTTATGGTGTTTGCATCCCCTATTCAGCTATTTTAATTCGTTGCATGAATGTCTGTAGGCAGCACATGTATATAATTTAATCTGGCATATTTTAACTGTGTAATTTATTGAATTTCTTAGGCATCATCATTCTTTTTCCCCACTTGTATTTTGTATATAGAAAAATAACCTCAACACCCTGGTATAAATTTTAAAATGTATGTTTTTAAATGCATGTATTTACATTTTATATTAATTTTTCACATTTAAATATTTATATATTGTATTACAATTTCATGTGGAAAACATTTCTAAATTACTAACCAAAATCTATTTGATCAATGCCAAGACAGAAATATTTGCTTCATAGTTTTTTATTAAATATTTTAAATGAAAAAAAAAAGAAAAAAATATTTTAAATGCTATTTTTCTATTTTAAAAGCCATGGATATAGTTTGGGTTGCTTTCGATATAGATTTAAAAAATAAATCAGCTATAAGGCAACATGGCATAACACTGGAGAGTAGGGATTATGGTATCAGACAGCAGGATGTTGATTCTGCTTCAAACACAAACTGTGTGACCTTACAAAAAGTATTAACCTCTCTGTATCTCAGTCTCCTCATCAGCAAATGAGAGCAATCATAGTACCTCCATCAAAGAATTGTTATGAAATCCAATTCATTTTAAACTATTACTGGTACTATTGTGTTCAGCACCAAAGTGATATCTTGATATCGCTTTTATCATCATCTCAAAGAATCAGATGTATACTTATAGCACATGTTTGGCTAGATGCTATGTACATAAATTCATTGATTGAGCCCTCTCAAAGTTTGCAAACGCAAATGTGTACACACAGCCTGCAAAAGAGCAGCTTATATATAACTCTGTGATACCCAAATAAGAACATCACCTATGGGTGTGCTATACTGACATCAGAAACAAGACAAAAGTTAAAACAGAAAAAAAAAGTGATTGCTGAGATAATAAAGTTACTGGAGAATCCTGTATTCCACAAGACAAAGTGTAAGTCTTCTCTGGTTAATCTAGAAAGGTTCATGGAAGAGCAAGGATTGTGACAGTTTAATGATAGGAGAGACACAACTGGGTGGATTTTTTTTTATTTATTTATGTATTCATGAGAGATACAGAGAGAGAGAGAGAGAGAGGCAGAGGCAGAGGGAGAAGCAGGCTCCATGCAGGGAGCCGGATGTGGGACTCGAACCCGGGGACTCCAGGATCACACCCTGAACTGAAGGCAGACACTTAACCGCTGAGCCACCCAGGCATCCCTACTGGGTGGACTTAAAAGAAGAAAATGCTCTTGGCTTATGGGGCTGTTTCCTTGAAGGCTTGGCATTTGGACTGGAATGACTATACCATGGGAGTTTGGGACAGATTTGTCTAACATGAGAAAAGACCCATGATCCAAAGAATAGATACTAAGGAAATGAAATTCAAGGCTTGTCCTCACAGGCTGTGCTGTACAGCATGTACATCTTAGAATTCTGGACAATATAACCAATGACAACATACTACAAGGCTTTGAGGGAAGAGGGGAAAGGGTGCTTAGGGAAGAATGCTAAAAGGCTAAGAGATGGGAGAAGAAAACAATGCAGGCTGCAAGGAGAACAGTGATTTGTGCGTAATAGGTATAGGCAGGGAATCCAGGAGGAGAGTGATGCTGATCAAAATAACAAAATTTAAAAGTATCTGGGACAGGTGTGTTAGCCAACAGGCATGAGAAAAAGGTGACCTAAGATGGGAAGCATGAGACAAAATGATATTTAGTTTAGCAATAAAGTGTGTGAACAGAATGAAGATGACAGAGGAAGTGAAAATGACATGAGTTTGTAGCTTGAAATGGGATGACAAAGCTGCTCTGATGGAGAGAAGAGCAGAACAGAGAATCTGGGAAAAGACATGGCACTGCTCTTCAACCTTCAATTACGATCTCCATCGCAAGTTGTCCCACATTCAGGGTAATTTAAGCCAAGAAGGAGAGCAGGTAAAAGGACAATTACATGTGTACTTGAAAGCTCATGCTTTCTGGTGAGGTCAGCACTTGTTTTCGTAACCTTTTGCTGCTTCTCTCCCCTCCCTGACCTCTGTCAATACCAGTGGTTGGACACTTGGCTGAATGCAGGGGGCAGAGAGCACACAGGACTCAGAAGAGTTCTGTGTACACACAAGATGAGGCACACGCACACACACACACACACACACACACCTTCCAAAGCTAGAAAAAGTATCAGAATTAAACTACTTCATTAATGCCTCTTCCATAATATTTTCTTTTGTAAAATGACTATTTCTGTACTCACAGGAAAAATTGCTTTGTTAACCCCTGGCACTCGTTGCACATGTATTCCCCTCTCAGAAGCAGTTTAAGATCTTGACAAATGGGAGGAAATATTCATTTAACTCCTTAGTTGGTCATCTCTCTTTTCCAGAGGTACAAAGGAAGAAAAAAGCACAATCAACACATTTTCAAACAACAGTCGGTACAGAAGAAGTGCTTCTTCAAGGGCCCATTTAAGTTTAATGTATTTTGAGAAAGCCATACACAGTTGAAGAAATACATACAAGTGTGCCACCAAGAAAACAGAAAAACAAAACAAGTTACTCTCAGAATGAGCATCTAAGAGCCAGCTTGCCTCACAAGCTAAGTACCTCCATTTCAGGATAGACAACAAGCATCTAATTAACACAAATATCTAATTGCTCTAACTGAACAGGCAGCAAATTATGTCAAAGGGAAGAAATTAAACAGCAGGGGAAATAGGGAGAAAACAACTCAGGAGATTATTTATTTGAGAAATACAATCATATTCACAAGTATCCTTCTCTTTAATGTACTTGGCCGAGATGTCATCACAGTAAAGAGTTCTTGTTTTAGGAAACAGTAAAAGCAATCAACTTCTTCCAAGGGGAGGGCAGGAGTGGTATTTAGTAGGAAGGCTAGGTAACTAGTACAATCCTGGCATGTCTGATATACTTCCCTAGAGTAGTGCTCTGAATCAATTAATTTGATTTGACTTCATACTTTGCTCAAAGTTAAAATAATAAATGGAGAGGCAAGGGTCAATATATCTCATCTAACAACAGTCCAAGAATTGTCAGCCAATAAGCTAGAACTGGTTTCAGGAGTCATCAAATTCAAATTTGTTTCACTGACAGATTGAATTTTTGTCACATGTTTTAAAGTGAAATCTTCATAAAGAATTCTGAATAAATATCTTACATGGAAAGTACATGGAGAAGATGATTTACACTCAATCAAGCCAGTTACTTAAACCCTACATGATTTCAGAGGCTGACTGCTGTGGCAAAGATGGCCATTTCATCTCTACTGGTTATGATCCTGCTTGTCTTTTAAAGTTCTTCTCACTGGGGACACCTGCATGGCTCAGCAGTTGAGCATCTGCCTTGGGCCTCAGGACGTGATCCTGGAGTCCTGGGATCAAGTCCCACATCAGGCTCCCCATGGGGAGCCTGCTTCTCCCTCTGCCTGTGTGTCTCTTCCTCTGTGTGTGTTTCTCATGAATAAATAAATAAAATATTTTTTAAAAGAAAGAAAAAAGTTCTTCTCATTGGAAAAACTAACCTCAGCTCACTCAATTTGGCCTCAGACAAGTTTATTGAAGGATTCCCGACACACATAATGTGAAACCCTCTACAAAGATACAGAATGTTCACACTTATTTAGGCTGCACATTCTCTTTATCCTGTCTTCTCTAACATCACTTGGAAGTGGTAAGAGCTGAGTGAGTATTCAGTTTCCTCTTTGAGCATCAAAGGAGTTTTGTGCTTTCCTCCCATGTCCTTTAGTTGTCTTAGTAAATGTTAATTTGTAGCTTTTACTGTTCAAGAAAAAAGAGGAAATTGAAAGTTGACCTAAATCAATAAAAATTTGAAGCATCGATTCTTATCTATGAAAAAGATCTCAGAAGTCATATGATCAAATTTTCCATCTAGTAATCAGTCCTCTTTAAAACATTTTTGGAGGGAAATTTTTCAACTTCTGGTTTAAACTAATTTAGTGATGGGAAGCTCATTATCTGACAAAGCAATCTGTTTTACCATCTTCCAATTCTATTTAGAAAGTCCTGTCTCAAAGGAAGAGGAAAGTTACCACCCTATAACTCCTGACCATGGATCTTACTTCTGCTCTCTTGGAACAGCAAGTGCTTATTTATACCAATCCCTCAAATATTTAAAGGTATTATTTCTTTCTATAGTCTCTTTTTCTCCAAGTGAATCCTCCTAAGCTCCTTTCCATATATTTTGATAAGTACATCCACTGAACAAAGCCACCATGATTGCTGAGTGAGTGAAGTCCCACCCAACACCTGGAAGACAGTAAGCATTTGCATGATTGTTCAAAATTTGTAAGTGATAGTACAAAAAGATCTGAGTCTTGTTTTCTCTATCTATACTTTGGAAGAAATCAGAAGTCCTTTTTGGAAAATTGTCTAATCTGGAAATGTCAATATCCTACTTCAAAGTTGACAGAACTGAAGATAATCCTTCAATTGATTAGTAGTCAGAGAAAGAGTTTTGCATTTTTTGTGGTCCGGACCTGAGCATTCCTTGTTTGTATGTTTTTGTGTATAACAAATCAGCTGTTATTTTGTCAGCCTTCTTAGCAGCAAAAAATAAAAATTAAAAAAAAAAATAGCTGGCTCATTTAAATAACCTAGATTGTTTTCACTTGAACAACCACTAATCCAGGTTTCTCCCTTCTGTATTTTTGCAAAATACTTTATTGATAACATTTCTACCATGAGCCACGGGAAGACTGACTCTGGACTAAAATATGGATTTAGTTTATGTGTCCTTTATTTCTGTCACTAAAAATGATGATCAAAATTATATATCATAGGTCAAAAGTCCTTTTTTGTGATCTGAAAAAGAGACCACTGAGAGAGAAGATATATTCTGTACAAACCACAGCTATTTTTGTGAAAGTAATGCTTGGCGAAAGAAAATTGGCAAATGCTTCAAACTAAACTAGGACATTTGCTTAGGACATTTCAAAATCATCTTGCAGAAGAAATATGTTTTATATCATTTGTTATTCCTTATGCATATCCAGGACCACTTAGATATATAAATAATAAAATAAATAAATTTTCTTTGTACACAACTCCTACCCCTGCTTGCCAGTGACTGTAGGTAGGGTTCCTTTATCAATCTGGTTTGTGTATGTAATGATCCAGTATCTTCCAAAAAGTGTCACTTCCATTTTCTCATCATCAGCTTAATACATTGAAAATACTCAGGGTGCCTGTGTGGCTCAGTCAGTTGAGTGTGTTTGACTCTTGATCTCAGCTCAGGTCTTGATCTCAGGGTCATGAGTTTAAGCCCCACATTGGGCTCCTCACTGGGCATGGAGCCTACTTGAAAAACAAAAACTCACTAGGTATTATATGTAAGTGATGAATCACTAAATTCTACTCTTGAATCTAATATTACACTATATATTAACTAATTGGAATTTAAATAAAAACTTGAAAAATAAATAAATAAATAAATAACTTGAAACTAAATAAACAAAAAGACTTAAAATTTTCTGTGTACATAAATATAAATCGTTTCAAGGAATGAGTTAATTTTTTATTATCCTTGGAGGAAATAATTTACTATAAGTAGGGAAAAAATCAAAACTTGGTGCTAACTTTAAAAGAAAATACTGACGATGTAATGACACTCACTATAGAGTCTGCAGTTTTCTCTGGAAGAGAGCATTCCACTACTCAGACACCAAAAATGTAACAGGTCACTAGGTTTGCCTAATCTTTTAGCTGTGGGCTTTATTTATGACTTTCTGAGGCCTGCAGCTGTTTATATGCTCAACAATATATATGAAGGAAGAACAGGTGGTCACAACAGATTATTTACTCCCTGGATTATAAGAGAAATTATAGAAACTAGGCAAATTGTTGGATTAGTTGGAAAATACATTCCTTCATCTGTAAAATTCTAGATGTGCAGGAAACTTATGATGATGACCTAAATTCTAGCTCATCATCTTGCTCAGTCATGAGAATGCATCTATCAATCAAATTAACACATAAGTACGGAGACATTCTATAAGTTTGAGACACTGCTCTGATATTTGTGTCCATGAAGTGAAGGATAAAGGACAATACTATATTCAGAGTATCTTTGTTTCCAAAAGTTAGAATTTTACCCTGAAAATTTATGACATTTCACCTGGTTTTTTTACATTTGCACCAATAGTATTCATAATGTAAGCCTCTCTGTGGTGCAGGTGCTTCAATATGGCACTATTTCTTATATAAAATATGATTTTGATATTGCAAAATATACATATATCCACCCCTACAGATAGAAACAAGGGTTGGACTGAATATGACAAAATGTTAATAGTGTTTGTCTCTTCGTTATTCCTTTTTTGTTTCTTTGATTTTTTTTAATTTTTAATATTGAAATATAGTGATGTACAATGTTATATTAGTTTCAGGTGCACAACATAGTGATTTGACAGTTCTCTATATCATGCAACACTCACCATAATGAACGTAGTCACCATACAAAATTATCACAATATTATTGACTATATTGCTTAGGTTGTACTCTTCATACTTTCCATTCTCGTGACTTATTTATTGTATGACCGGAAGTTTGTACCTCTTAATCCTCTTCACCCATTTTAGCCATTGCCCATCCCCCCTTCTTCATTTTTTTTTAAATTCCAGTTAGTTAACATACAGTGTAATATTAGTTTCAGAGATTCCCCTCCCTTCTGGCAACCATCACTTTGTTCTATTTATGATTCTGTTTCCATTTTTTTGTTTGTTCATTTGTTTTGTTTTTTAAATTCCACATATAAGTGAAATAATACAGTGTGTGTCTTTCTTTCACTTATTTCACTTAACATAATACCCTCTGGGTTCCAACCATATTTTCATAAATGACAAGATCTCATTCTTTTTTGTGGTTGAGTAATATCCCATTCTATATATATATATATACCACATCTTCTTCATCCATACATCTATGGATGGACACTTAGGTCACTTTCATAGCTTAGCTATGGTAAATAATGCTACAATAGCCACAGGGTGCATATCTTTCAGAATTATTGTTTTTAGTTTCTGTGGGTAAATACCCAGTGGTGGCATTACTGGACCATATGGTATTTCTACTTTTAGTTTTTTGAAGAATCTCCTTACTATTATCCACAGTGGCTGCACCAATTTATATTCCTACCAAGAGTACACAAGTGTTCCCCTTTCTTCACATCCTTGCCAACACTTGTTATTTCTTGTCATTTTGAGTTTAGCCATTCTGACTGGTGTGAAGCAGTATCTCATTGTAGTTTTGATTTGCATTTCCCTGATAATTTGTGATGTTAAACAACCTTTCATGTGTCTTTTGGCCATCTGTATGTCTTCTTTGAAAGAATGTCTATTCAGATCATCTGTCCACTTTTTAAATTGGATTGTTCTGTTTTTTGGTATTGAGCTCTTTATATATTTGGGATATTAACCCTTTATCAGATATATCATTTGCAAATATCTTGTCTCAATCAGTAGGTTTTTCATTTTGTTGGTGGTTTCCTTTGCTGTGAAAAAGCTTTTTAATTTTTGTAGTCCCAACAGTTTATTTTTGTTTTTCTCTTGCCTAAGGAGATATCTAGAAAAATGCTGCTATGGCGGATGTCAAAGAAATTACTGCCTATGCTTTCTTTTAGGAGTTTTATGGCTTCAGGTCTCACATTTAGGTCTTTAATTCATTTTGAGTTTATTATTTTGTATGGTGCTAGGAAGTGGTTTGATTTCATTCTTTGCACATAGCTGTCGAATTTTCCCAATACCATTTATTGTTAAAGGCTGTTTTCCCCCCTTGTATATTCTTTCCTCCTTTGTCATAGATTAATTGACCATATAAACATGGGTTTGTTTTGGGGGTCTCTATACTATTCATTGATCTATTTGCTTATTTCTGTGCTAATATCACACTATTTTCATTACAACAGCTTTGCAGATATCTTAATAACTGGGATTGCGATGCTTCTGGGTCTGTTCTTCTTTCTTAAAATTGCTTTGGCTATTTGGAGTCTTTTATGGTGGTTCCATACAAATCTTAGGATTATTTGTTCTAATTCTGTGAAAAATACTATTGCTATTTTGAGAGAGATTGCTTTGAATCTATAGACTGCATGGCAAGTATTTTATTTGTGTATTTATTTGTACCTCTCTTTCTCCAAAAGGAATTAAGTATGATATTTTATAATGGATCAAACAATGTAGCAAAATGAAAATAAAATTTGAAATAAGAAAATGATGCAATGGGGTAAAAATGGATAGAAATACAAGGCAGGTCAAGGAGTATAGTTCAAAAACTTATACTACATGATCCCAATTGTTACTGAGAAAAGGAAAATATAATTATTAGTAACCTTCACAGTTGCATAAAGAATTGTTTTTTACTGCTCAGGAAAATAACAACTGTGCTTAATTCCTTGGCCATAAGGAAATTTCTTCCATGAGATCACTCACTGCGAAAATACCGTGCAACGTAATACAATCAATACTCTTGGTGCACATAGTAATGCATTTCATAAGAATGTTCCTTTTGGAAGGCCATCTGTATTAGTGAATGATGGGAAACCAAAGAGGAATTGAATATAGCAACTGTCAGCAACAGATTGGGTTGAAAATGCAATTCAGTATTTTATAGGATCGTGGCTTTCTGAGGTTGATATATGATATTTGTTGTGATTAAATATCATTAAATACTGGTAGTATGTAGAGAAATAGTTATTAAAACGCTCAAAATAAAAAAAAGAACAAAAGAAAGTCTTTGATAGTATTTTCATTAAATAAATTACCCCAATCATTAACTTACATTTTAAAAGTTTTCATGAAATGTATTCCTCATATTTCTCTTAAAGTATAAATTAGATCTGGGCACAGGATCCAAAGAAGTATTTGACTTAAAGAATATGAGAGTGTACCAAAGCCCATGTTGCTAAACACTATTTATAAGTCCTACCACTATTTATAAGTCCTATATAGTGCAGTGTGTTAAGTGCTTCAAGAGCAACCAACATGGGGTCCCATGAAAATGCCTGGGAGGAGCAAACTTGAAGACTCATGAAATATCTCAGAGAAGATCACCTTGGAGACCCATAGGTTGAATTCAATGCTGGCCAGCCATAGATGGGAGGAAAGAGGACTGCAGGCAGAGGAAACAGTATGCGCAAAAACCAGAGAGTACAAAGGTCATAGAGCATTTAAGTAATTTGCCATCCTAAAGAGTACTCTTTGGGAACTTAGGAAAGACAAGAGAGACTGGAAGGAAAGGTGTGGTCTAGATCGTAAAGTGCCTTATATGCCACAATAAGAACTCCTTTACTTTTTCTCAAGAACAATAATAAGCAGCCATTGAGAAGTATTGAACAAGGAAGAGACAGTATCATAGTTGAGTTTTAGAATCATTTCTCTGATAGCAATGTAAAAAATGATCCAGAGAGGGATAAGGTAGAAAGATAAGTCAGAATCCCTTTAACAAACTGTCAGAGCTGATAGTTGGGAGTGGACACACTTAAGAAGTATGTAGGAGGTGTATTTGAAAGAACTTGTTGAGTGATTAGAAGGGGGTGAAAAATGGAAGGGAGGTGGCAAAAATGACATTCCGTTTTCTGATGTGAGCAACTGGAGAGAAGGTGCTGCCACAGTCTGCCCAACAAACACAAAAACAATAACATGAGAGATTTGGCAAAAGAAAGAAAACTTCAGTATAAAAATGTGCAGGAAAAAAATTTGATACATAGCCCTAGTCCTCAAGACAGCTTTAGAATTGAGATTGAGCTTTGGGTGTCATTAGTTTAGATGATGATTGAGAAAATTCTGATTTAAAATGGCAAATACACTATTCCTCCTGACATATGAATGGAAATCACAACCTAAAATTTGAAGATAGAAATCCTCCTGCAACAATGAAGAGAAAGGTAAAAAGGATTACCCAGCAGATAAGATATTTCAGCATGAAAGAATGCTTTTGGAAGTGTGCTGATCAATGAACTAACTAAAGGAAAGAAAGCTGTGGCTAATGAGGAGATGCAGAACCCCAGGGGAAGTGGATAATAATATGCTCAGAGTGACTGGGCTTAAAGTTCTCAATTATAATGAAAGTTGGGAGACATAAGAAATCAAAAGTGGATGGAGTAGTCATTGTTAGTCTGGCAGTGAAGACTATGTCCTCACAAACATTTTCTTTGCAATCTCTAATAGATTTTTTTCTTAAAAGCTAAGAACAGAAAAGGGAAAGTATATCAAAAGCATCTCATAATTATCATTATAATAATGTCAGTATGAAGGAAGGTAAAGACCAGTGAATATAAGTCAATGTCAAAATTCTTTCCTTGTAAGGAAGAAGAAATAATTAAACTCAGTAATAAAAACAAGACAGGAGAAAAACAGAAAAAGCAAATAGAAATAAGATCAAATACATCAGTAATCACAATAAACAGAAAAGGCTTAAGTACTTGGAACTTGTGAGGTGCTGGGCAGATATAAGCTTTGCTTGAATACCACTCTGTAAGAAATAGAGGATGCTTACCTTGTTTGTCCACAATGGGTACAAAATCTTCACTGAAATTGTCTAGACCATAAATCCACTTTTGGACTTGTCATTTAACTTTAAGAAGGCAACAACAGAATTTCTATTGAATGAAAATATATTTCATTTTCTTCAACAGCCATATAAAGCAAACTAAATTGCATTCAGTGAATTCTGAATTTTCACTAAGAACTCATGAAAGCCTTGATAGGTGTGACAATGGCAATTATCTATTCTGTTCTATTCTAGGTCCAGTTATCTATTCTTTCATCATCCATTTCCTTTTGAATTTCTCCTTTGTAATCCATACATTCTGACCCTATGCTAGACCATTTAATACTAATTGTTTACAGTTCAGGTTTTAAATGACAGCAAACCTATTCACTGAATGCTAAGCATTATTTACTGTAGTAATATTGGCACAATCCCTGACACAATTAAAGTACAGGAATTCATCCTGTCTTTTATTTGAATGGCCCCACATATCCCGTCTGCTTCTGACTACTCTTTCAGCTGTCTACAATTCATCCCTAGTCTAATGAGAACTTCCAGATTGTACTAAGCTTAAAGTCTTTTCCACATGGACAGATTCTTGGAAATCCTATCATATCCTCTAACTACAGGAGCCCAATGCTTAACTATTCCATTCCTACTATAATGTATTTTAACCACATATTTCATGTCAACACTAAATTAATGCTGAGAAATCAAAAATAAACAAACAAAAATGATTAAGAGAGTATCTTTAAAAGGTGATAAAAGAGCTTCTCAGTACAAGGTCAATGATAGGAAATATACAAACACATTTTTACCACACTCTGAATGACCTTACATGAGAAAAAATAGCTGATTATTCAACCAAAGAATGTTTTGAATGTGAATTGTACTAGATTTTTTAATATAAATTTTATTAGAAAAGAACTTGTTCTGAGTTTATAATGTAAGTGTACAACTGGAAACACTGAACATTGTCATAGCAATCATCTTAAGTTTCTCTCATTTAAATTTCTACTTGAGAATTCTACTTTTAAATGTGCAAACCCAATTCATATGCTCAGGGGATAAGTAAGCATTCCATTTTTGAAAAGTCTATTATTTTTACTGTTTCTTCCTCTGCATACTACCTTTTTCTTCTTATTCTTTAAAAAAATCTTATTCTCAGTATAATTTCTGTCTAACGGTAGGGGAAAAGAAGTCATAAATGTCAAGCCAGCTCCATCCATTTCATTTTTTGTTAGCTTCTTGGCTAGATGCTAAGATTACCTATGTCATATAAGGCTTGGAGATTACCTGAAGGTGTAATTCTGTGGAGTGTATTTGTTTATTGCCAAGAATAAATGGAGAGAGTTTTCTCAGTGTCTTCCATTTGAGGTTGGCTTTCAGCTAGCTAGATAAGAACTACTGCTTAAAGGACAATAACAAGAAATCACAAATATATACAGGTTCTGAAGTCTAATAGATTCACTACAAATTACTTTTCTCTGTCACAAAATTTGGATTTGATTATCATTCAAGAGCTCCATCTTCCTTTCAAGAACTATCCCCTGAAACCCACTTTTAGGCACTGTCCCCAAGAGAAGCAAAATGTAAAACATATGATGTTCAAATTATATCAGAAGACAATCAGAGAAAGATAATTATCATATGATCTCATTCATATGTGGAATTTAAGAAACAAAACAGAGGATCATAGGGAAAGAGAGGAAAAAATAAAACGAGATGAAATCAGAGAGAGAAGACAAACCATAAGAGACTTAATCATAGGAAACAAACTGAGGGTTGCTGGAGGGAAAAGGGGTGGAGGGATGGGGTAACTGGGTGATGGGCTTAAGGAGGTCACGTGATGGAATGAGCATTAGGTGTTATATAAGACTGATGAATCACTGAACTCTACCACTGAAGCCAATAATACATTATATGTTAATTAATCGAATTTAATAAAAATTTTTTAAAAGAAATCAAAATGTGTTTTAATGCCACAAGTTATGACAAAAGTAGATACTGTTCTTAAAACTAGAATTTATGTATTGGTAGTGTACCAATGACAATGTCTTCCACTGTAAGCAATGGAAAGTACCACTCTACTGGCTCAAAACACAAAGAAGTGTCATCATACAAAACTAGAAGTCAAGAAAGTAGGGCAGATTTCAAGGCTAACTTAACAAGGAACTCCAGCTTCCTCAGGCCCTTTCCTCTGTTGTTCTGTGTTGGCTTATTCCCAGGCTGGGAGGAAGATAGTGGGGAACACCCATCCACACACAATCACCACCAAAGGAAGCAAGAGCATCTCTTCCTATAGTTCTTTCTCCAGAGTGAAAAAACTGTACCCAGTAGCCCTCAGAAATTCTCCCAGTATCTCAGGGACCCCACAGAGAAAGTACATGTTTTTTCTACAACTAATCTCTGTCACCAAGGAAAGGCTTATTTTTTGGCCCAATTTTGGGTTCCTGAACCAAAAATGAGGTTTTCTGTCACTATTGTTTTGCTTCCTCAGTCACACTATAAATGTGGCCTGACATCAAGCTAAACCTGTAAAAAAGGAACCTGCAGCCATCCTGGTTCCTTCTTCCAAATTGCCACTCTACTCCAACCTACCTGGGTCTTTCACTCTCCATAGACTTCAGGTAGTTGTTGTTTGTAGTCTTATGGTTTGAATTATACCCCCCACCCTCCACCTCCAATTCACATGCTGAAGGTCTAACTTCCAATACCTCAGAATGTGACCTTATTTGGAAAGAAGGTCTTTGCAGATGTAACTAGTTAAGATGTCATACTGGAGTAGAGTGGACTCCCTAATCCAAAGTGACTTGTATCCTTACACAAAGGGGAAATTTAGACACAGACATACACACAGGGACAACACCATATGAAGATGAAGGGAGAGGTCAGGGTGACACTTCCATCAACCCAAGGAAGGCCAAAGATTGCCAGCAAACTAGGAGAGAGAGCCTGGAACATATCTCCCTCACATCCCTGAGAGGGAAACAACCCTGCTGATACCTTGACCTCACATCCGTAGCCTTCAAGACTGAAACAGTATAATTCTGCTGCTTAAATCACCCAATCTGTGGTATTTTAAGGTTACCCTAGCAAACCAACACATGTCCTATGCCCAGACTTTATACAGGGAGGTCATTAGGAGCTTACTTCCCCAAACCAGTGGTGAAATGGTCTTACTTGCCTGAAAACAAGTTAACATTTTTCTCTATGTCTCAAGGTTTCTTACCTGCAAAATAGGGGTAAAAATGATATCATAGCATTGTTGGGAAGACAAAATAAGCTGATATGTGTAAAGCATCAGAGAACAGTCCATGGAACATGTTTGCTCCCAGTAGTTATTAGCTATTCTTGTCCTGCACTCATTGGACTATATGCCAGGCACTCTAGGTGCCTCACCAAACAAAACAAATATAAATTTTGGCATTTCTGAAGTTTACATTGTAGTGAGAGGATGCAGACAATAAAACAAATAAGCAAATTATGTAACATGTTGTCCAGTACTAAGATCCATGAACAGAAATGAATCCGAGAAGGAGGAGAGGGAGGGCTAGGGTTGGGGATGGCATTTCTTTATAGGCTGGCCCAGAAAAGCATCATGGAGGAGGCTAGAGATTGAGCTGGTGCACACCAGGCAGACAGAATAGCAAGTGAAAGCGCCCTGTGGTAGGAGTTGGCTTGTAACACTCAACGAGCAAGAAGGCCAATGTGGCTACAGCAGAATGAGGTGGGAGGCAGTGGGAGAAGAGGTGAGAGACAAAACAGGGGACAGGTATATATGTCCTGGAAAGGCTTACACTTGCACTCTGAATGACACGGCAGGTCAGTGGAGGTTTTGAGCATAGGAATGACATGATCTGACATGCGTTTTTATAGGATCACCCTGGCCACTAGGAGAGAGTAGATTTGAGGAAGAAGAGAACAGAGAGACCAAGTTGGGATGCTGTTTCTGGAATCTAGTCAGTGGAGGAGGTAAAACATAATTAGGCTCTAGATGCTTTGACAAGAGAAGTGACCGTGTTTTCCTGATGGACTGAATGTGATGTTTGAATGAAAGGGAGGATTTAAGAATGACTCTGAGGTTCAAACCCAAACAATAGGAAGTATGTTTCCATTAAACGAATTAGGAAAGATGTTTGGAATAATGGGTTGAGGATGAAGAGGAGAGAATGAAGTTGTTATTATCATTGTCCTGACTCTTACCTTTAGTGTTTTGCCTTTATTATTAGAATGAATGAAGTAGTTACTGATATTATCCTTCCTCTTCCTATTACTGTTACTGCTGTTGTTAGAATGAATGAATTCTTTACTACAATTGTCCTTCTTCTTCCCATTACTATTATTACCATTATTATTATTGGAGTGAGGGGTAACTTAATCCACCCCTTCCTATTTATTCTCAATCCTGTCTTCTGTGGGACCTTTCTTTTTTTTTTTTTTTTTTTAACCTTCTTTTTTCCTTACAGGTAACAAGCCACTTGTGGTGAGCACATTCCATCCAGCTCCTCCTTTTTCTTCTCTTTTTTCTTAAAATTTTATTTATTTATTTGAGAGAGAGAGCATAAGCAGAGGGAGAAGCAGACTCCCTGAGTGTGGAGCCCAACACAGGGTTTGATCCCAACACCCCAAGATCATGCCAACTGACGCCCCCTCCACTACCCCTTTTTTAAGATTTCATTTATTTACAACTGATCCTTTTTCCTGATGTAATCTAGTCCCAAAGGGAAGTCAATGGCTACAGAACATGCCCCCCTCTAGGGAACATAATCTTGACTCATCCCTCGCTGTCATCACACCTTCCTTCTCAATTTCCCAAGGAAACCTTTGCCTTTTCTCCCTTTGAAAATTTCACTGTCATTTGCTTTTTTTCTCATTTTAGCCATTTTTCTTCCACTTACTTCAATTTCCATTAATCCTCACACCAATTCTTCCCCACTCTCAGAACTGGCTGTTCTTGTTCATGAATTCTGCTGTGGCCCCTCAGCGAATCTGAATAAATCCCCTGACATGTCTTCCTAGCTTTTCCCTCTCCTCTGGCCCTCAATTAAAACTCTTGCTACAGGAATTGTTGCTTGGTGTCTCTGGGTGTCAATTTGCTCCTCTGTAAATATAGGAATTAACTAGATTATCTGGAAAGATCCTCAGTTATAACTTTTGAACACATTGATTCAGTGTTTTTCCTGTGTGGAAAATTCTTGCTTCCATCTAACTCATCTTCAGAGCTAAGAGAGTAATCTTTCATTATTCTCTTAGTTTCTGAGGTCCCAATCATATTTTTTTCATCATTATCTCTTAGGCAAAGCCCAAGCTTTCACTCACACCTTAAGTTGGTCAAAAGAATGTGTTTATTTTTCTAGTTATCTCCTAACATTGCACAAAAAATATTTGAGGGACAATGACTCAAGTTTAAAGAAATAAACTTATTTAGATATTTCACAACCATGAGAGATTTCATGATTTTCTTTAAGAAATCTGTGACCTAAAAGTTTTGTTAATGCAAGTGACAAGCAGCTAATGGCATCATTTCTGCTTTGATTTTCTGTGACACCTTTTTGAGGTTTTCAGCCTCACTTCTTTGCGGGGCCCTCACCTCTGTCTTCCTTTTGCCCTGTAACTGCCAATTTTCATCAGCGATTGAGAAAATAAGAGTGCAAGGAAAAACAATTTAGCTCAGCTGACTACTTCTTCAAGGAAACACAGTTTGTTCTCCTAGATTTCAGACTAAGTTAATAAAATAAAAAAAAAGTTTTAATCCTATAATCAGAGGTCATTTTTAATGCTTTCATTCAGCAAAATTCCAGGTGGTTTTGAAATACACTGGACATCTATTTACTAAGAACATCTATTTACTAAGGTCATTTTTAATGCTTTCATTCAGCAAAATTCCAGGTGGTTTTGAAATACACTGGACATCTATTTACTAAGAACATCTATTTACTAAGAACTAAGAGAGGTTATTCCAAAACATTCTTTAATAGCCTTAAATTGATTTTGCCTATCAGAGGAAAAAGGAAAATCCACCCAAAAAGGTCTTTCTATAGTAGAGTTTACATAGCTGAGCTTCTTAGGCACTAAAGAAATTCTCTCTCTCTCTCTCTCTCTCTCACACACACACACACACAATCGTTAGAAATATTCCATTTTTAAGATTAAGTTCTACACAACACAGTATAACCATAAATGGGTTACTTGGATATAATTGTTATCTTTAGTTATTTTTAGTAAGGGAGCTATATTTCATAATATTCCATCCTGGCTTATAAATTTAACTTTGTAAACTTGCAGGAGAAATGTGAGCTGTTTAGCATTCCCTGACAAATTAAAAGCCACCCCCAACTCCCACAGTGAAGATATCTCTGCCTCCTCTGAACTCCTCTGGAGTTCAACTTACCTTGTGTCCTCCTTAGCCCCCATACTTCCTAATCTAGATCCTTTCACATCTATCAATAAACAAGTACGGAAGAAAAAAAGGAGCAGGAAAATAAGCAGGTATTACAGTTTAATAGAAAAAGCACAGGTGTTGAATTAGACGAATCCAGCTTTGTATCTCATTTCATCTATTTCTTCACCATGTGATGCTGGGCAGTTGACTGAACTCTCTGAACTTTGGTTTTCTCTCTAGGTATCGGAGGTAATGAAACAGCCTCATAGAGTACTGTGAAGGTTAAATTAAAATTGTAAAGCGCCTGGCACATATGAAGCACCCAATAAACCTACTTCTCCTTCCTCTATTCTAGCATAGCATTCATAGTTCAGTCCTGCGGTATGGTTGATTGAACCCTGGGCTGTTTCTGGGCTGTGAGCGTTTTGAAGGCAAAGACTTGTTCATGTCTATATTTCTTATGGAACCTAGGATAGTGAGCCACATATTCTGGAGGCACAGTAACTGTGTATTGTTTTAAATTGAGGGCTGAAACAGGATAGCTTCTAAGCTGTGCAACAATTATCTACAGATTTGGGCTTTCCTAGTAGGACAGCCCCTCTCATGAGCTATGTCTCAGACCACCTGGGTGTTGACACAGTCCATCATGTTTTAAATTAGGTTGCACAAAATATAACTACTTTCCTAAATTCCTTGGCAACTAATCAGAATGCTCTTCCATTTCTCACCATAGAAAGTGCTGCAGAAAAACTGACCTTACTCTAAGAGGGAGAAACACTACACTATGAATCCACTACATAATGCTGGAAAAACCATAAGTTGTGTTGAAAGCACTGAGTCACATAAACGTGAATTTTAAACACTGGCTGGTCCCTGACTAGCCATGAGACCTTGAGCAAGCTGTCTAACCTCAATGAGCCTCAATTAAACCAAAGAAAGGGACAATAACTCTACTGTGGTTGGCACGCAGGGTTGTGGGTAGAAAAGGTGATGCACAGGAACTGACTTGAATAAGTAGGAAGCAGGATGTCAACACAAAGTCTAGAAAGCCATCACTTTCAAGTCATGGGAGCTTCAGGCTTCTATCCATACTCCTTTCTTTGGCAACTGATCAGCTCTCATTTTATCATTTCAATTCAGCTGAGCAGAAAAGCTGTGCATATGTGTGTTTGTGTGTACATCAGTATGCAAGTGATCAAATCTACATATCCCCCCATCTTTTGTTCTGTGTGTCACATTACAATGCAATGAGAAGGTGCAGTCATTAATTCATAATCCCAAAAATGCAGCATCTGTAAAGCCAAGGGCTGGTCTGCCTACAGGCAGCAGGAACTGCACACATTGCTTTTCTATCCAATGCGAGAACACTGCACAGTCCAATTGCTTGTGGCTTTTTCTCGTGGGTCAGTCAGTCACAGCTTCCACTGCAAAATATTTCAAAGAAAAATACACCCCAACCAAAGCATAATAGAAAGCCAGCTCCAAACTCAAGGGGATGGGCTGTGGGAAAAGCCAAGTGAGCAGTCTTTTCAGTTCTGGTGGAATCATTGTTTCTAGGTCATTCTACTAATATCACCTAAGCAAATCGGGTTCCTAAAGAAATTGGGAGGGTAAGGAGGCAGACAGGCCACCTACACACTGCATACGGAAGAACGAACCTTCCCAAATTTCTGAAAAAAGTCTTCTTCTGCCCGGGCCAGTGCGTCTTCATCAATGTACACAGCTGGCCTTTTGGCCATGAGGAAGTACTGCACCTTCCTCAGATTCCAGCCCATCACATACTGGAGCCAGCCACAGACGGCCGCGGTGGACCTGCCGACCCCGGCGTTGCAGTGAACGTACACGGTGTGTCCATTCTCGAGCAGCGCGTGCAGGAGACAGACGGCTTGGGGCAGCATCTGTACTCGGCCTGGGATTGAGAAAGCACAGCACATACACATGAATAATGACACCCCAATATCACCACTAATAATAACTCTTCCGGTGCCTGGTGAAATTGGTGCCCTGCAGGGAGAGGCAGGGATATTGAGCTTGCTCCATCCCCTTGGTTCAATGGAAAAGGTGAGCTGATATCAAAGCCTGCAAGAATAAAGTAGAAAGAGCACTCCAGAGGCAATGGGTCAGCTTTGAGCCTTCCTTTGCTTTTGCTTTGAGTGACTCCTGCATCAGCGCAAATCTCCTTTCAAAGGAAAGTTAACCGTTGCCTATGGTCGGAAGAATGGATTCTTTACATCCATCAGAAAGGTTTGCACAGATTGAGCAGAGATTTAGAGGATTTCACCCGGACTTTCTTCAATCCAAACAGATCTTCCGGATCAATGCAAAACACACAATTAGTTCACACTGGTGAAAGGAGTCAATCTTATTTACTCAATGTATGCCAATTTTCATTTGGCCAATGGGATGGCAAACATTAAGTGACACACATGCAACAACCAATCACACATTCATTCTCTCACAATAGACTGAGTATTGGAATGATTCCATTTCTTCTTTTCTGGGCAATTGTGATTATAGTTTTTTTTTTTTTAAGATTTTATGTATTTATTTGACAGAGAGAGAGCACAAGTAGGCAGAGCAACAGGCAGAGTGAAAGGGACAAGCAGGCTCTCTGCTGAGCAGGGAGCCTGATACTGGACTCTATCCCTAGACCCTGAGATCATGACCTGAGCCAAAGGGCAGATGTTTAACTGACTGAGACACTTATGGGCCCTGTGATGATAGTTGCTCTTACTTCATGACTACTATTTTGATTATTAGGTGATCAAATGTCTTCTCCTTTCCACACACTCAACACTCTGCTCCGGCCTGCCTGTCTCAAACTCTTAGATGTCTGGGATTTCTTCTGCACACAGGTTCTCAGAGCAAAGACAGTGGATTTTGGTGGGGAGTATGGACAATGGTCAATATAAATTACTTCAAAAGGAGATGAAAGAAGAAAACTGTACAGAGTCCTGGATTATGTGCCGGTGACTTTGTGACATTCGCTAGTTACTCTGTTCTTAATCCCAAAGGGGCACAATGGCACTTCACATTGCCATCCCACTGGATGATGGGAAAGGTGGGAAAAAAACCCTCAAATGATTTCACTGCAGATCCTAAGGCCTAGAATTCTATGGTGGGATGGAACCTGGAAGTTATGAGAGCCATTCAAGTAAATTTAGATTCCTCTCTTTGGATATCCTCTTTTAAATCCCCTAAGAGGCCAACACAACATACAGCAATCAGGCATAGCACTTTAGAAGGATGGATGTTGCAAGACCTCATCATGGTCTGAAGGCCCTCTCAGTTACCACTCCATCCAGGATGGGTCTCTTAGCTTCAGGCTCAGCCTGCTGTGAGTTAGTAGTAGAAAACCTACATGGAAGCCAAGATAATATTCTAATTTTGCTACCAGTGCTCTATTTATCTGTCTTCCCAAGGGACCTAATGCTACAGGTCCCACGCAGCAGTACAGAGACATTTTTAACTGAGATGCCTCTAGTCAGAGCACACCTCACAATTCCTCAGGCTCCATCTCTCCCTACTGCCTGTCGCCCTATGTTCACTGGTCTCTGAGTATATCTAAAGGAAGACACGCCAGCTCCTCTGTGCCACATGATTTCGCAGAGTCCAAACTCAGCCATAAACTATTACTGACTTGCACTTCCTTCCAGGTTGCAGGGACACTCTGAGGTTAGAGCTAGATGGACATGCCACATAGTCAGTTGCTCCTGGCACTCCTCTAGAGGCAGTAAAATGTCACCAGTGATGGAACAAAGTGTAAAGGCCCTATGTACCAGAGAGACATCTCACTATGTGTCTCAAGGAGCATACTGTATAGTTGATGCCACCATTTGAGCTGGGAGATTGGAGGAAGCAAACTTCCAAAGTATGTTTGAGCAACCCTGCCAGTAAGGGTGAGGCCTGCCCATGTACAAGGCTTTTGCTCTGCTGAAGGGGTGTTAGAGGTAGAGTTCCCATAACATTGGCTTGAAAAGGAATGACCACTGATCAAACTGGGAACTGGTTCTTCCCGCCATGGCCCACATCACTGAACAAGCTCCCTGTTACAGTTGCCTCTCCAACTACCATATACATCTCCAGGGGGGGAGCAGGAAAAAAAAAATTCATTGAAATATAGTTGACATCCAGTGTTAGTTTCAGGTGTACTACATAGGGACTAGACAATTCTATACTGTATGCCATGCTCAGCACAGAAAGTGTAATCACCATCCATCACCATATAACGTTATTACAAGATTATTGACTCTATTCCCAATGCTGTACTTTCCATCCCTGAGAAGTATTTTTAACATGGATTTTCATTAAATGCCCAGCATACAAATAGACCACAGAGGCCATACGCATTAGGAGCTTCTAGAATCAGAGTCCCAGCCCCTGGTGTTCAGCGGCATCAGTGTCACCGACTTGCCCAAACCAGGGTTCACATGGACCCATTGGGATCCCTTCCCCCACCTGCTCTCTGGCCAGAGATTCCATGAGGAAGGGTCTCCATCAAATAGCCCAAATGATGCAGTATCTCTCCCTTTCCTTATCTGAAAAAGATTCTTTAAGAGGCATGTACATGGTTTAGAAGTTGAAAAGGGATGTGTGTGAGCTTGGAATTCTATGACCTCATACATGCAATCCATGCATAAATGACAGCTGCCACCAGGAAACTCCAGAAAGCTCCCAGCTTAAACATAGGTTTCACCTCACAGAGAATCACAGAGTGCTTCTCCTAGAATCACTTAGCCACCCCACTTAAGAACCATCAAACAAACTATTTAAATAACATAAAGAATAAATAAATAATAGAAAAGAGCATCAGACAAAAAGACATGGTCCAGGATGCCTACCTGTTTCAGCCTGGCCTCAACTGGAGCTCTTGCTTATTTTGACTTCTAGGGACTATACATCACTCAGCTTTGATTGATGACTGAGTCCTTTCTACCCACCAAGTGCTGTTCTAAGCACTGTACATGCAATAGTTCATTCGTAATCACCTTTTAACAACTATGAGGTCAATACTATTATTATCCTCAGTTTATTTTTGAGAGAACTGAGGCAAGGAGATTTGCCCAGGGTTATTCCCCAGTGGCCATTCAAACCCAGCCAGCACAACTCCAAAGCCTCTGGTCTTAACCACTGTACTACTGCCCTTTTCTATCCTGCATGCTGGCCCCATTCTGTCAATCTGAATTCTTCATCAATCTCCACCACACCCTGCCCCCCAACCTAGTCACACTGTTGCTTTTAACCCAGGTGAAAGCAACATCTTCTTGTGCGTTAGCCTCTGCCCTACTCTACAGGGGGCTCTCTCTGTGCCCAATGGGCCTTGTACCTCTGCTAGAAAACCCATTCTAGGGATCATGAGTTAGCTAATACATAACCCACCAAGGAATAAAAAATAGGGTGCCCAGAATCAGAGCTGGCACAATAAAGCCAGTGTCAACAAGAGCCCTCTAATTTTTTATGTTCCATGTATTTAGGCTCCATAGATAATTTAATTAGATAAAAAGTTTCCATTCATAAAAATCATAATACCTAAAGGCAAGACAGAAATTCAGAATTTTTATATAAAATAGTCCAAATTTTAACTGTTGGCAACTAAATTGAAAACTTTAAACCCTGTGCAAGTCTAACAGAACATTTTCAGTGTCTGTGATCCTTACTTTGGAATTTAAAACAGGCCTTGGCTCTCAGTAGATGCTCAATAAGCATTATTAAGTGCATGAATGAAAAATAAAATGAAACAAAATCCAGTAATACTGATTAGATCTGAGACACTACTAGACCCCTCTAATCTAACTTGCAGCCCACACTTCCTCTAGGCTAACCCAACTCTGGAATGATCAAAAGCTTCTGGAAAGCATGCATTGAGCAAACAAAGGTTGTAAGAAGGGGGAGAAGGACATGTTAGGGCAACCTGTGGCATTAGAACCTGAAATCAGGGAGAGGAGTGACAAGATGCCCTGTACCTAAGGTTGACCTTGAAAGAAATTATTTCTGGACCAAACTTTCAGCCTTTCCAACATACACACACACACATACATACACACACACACACACACACACACACACACACCCTTCCTTTTTTACTCTAGGCAGGTTCATGGCTGAATATATTATTATTTTATTTGAGTGTATCTCCTTTTCCAACTTTGCAATGTAATACAGAAAAGGCCCATATTATCTAGCAGGTCCTTCAGTAAGAAACTTAAGAACTTAGGACCAAAAATAAAGCCCCGACTTTGTAATTTTCAAAGCCCTTACATATCAATCATCTTACTCTATTGTGATCCTGTAAGGCAGAAATGACTACCCCATACTCCAAATGCAGGAACTAACCTGCTCAAGATCACATATCTATGTGGTGGCAGCAAGGCTCAAGCCCAGGTGCTTGGAAGGTCAGCGTCCACATCACAGCAGAGCTGCACGCAGCTTGTTGAATCAGAGAGAACTCAGAGTGTGATGACACAGGGGTAGCCAAGGACTCTGGGAAGCATATGCCCTCACTTGGGAGGCTAGGGCAGACCATTTGTTATCACCAGCAGTGCCCTGACAGAGGTCAAAACACAATCTGAGTACTTCCTCTGAAGGAAAACTGAATTTTAATGAACAGATCTGTTTTGTTTGTTTGTTTTTTGTTTTTTTTTCAGGTAAGGGCTAGATTTGGGAGCTTTGCATGTCTCAGGTGAAAAATACAAACCAAAATATTTTTTAAAAAAAGGAAAGAAAATAACCTAATTCCTCTGCATATGACAAAATGTACAAGAGTAAGGGATCGATAGTACAATTGATTGTAACAGGTCTGTGACAACTAGTGGTGACAGTCAGGCCTAACAAACTGTCTTCTTTCTCAGACTTTATCTGACAGCATTATGCTACAGCTCAAAACATTTCCAGATGGATTTTTCTCTGGAGTTCCAAAAATAGTCAGCTGAATTAATCTATATGCTCATTGTGCTAATATTGTCAGCCACACAGATTAATCTATTGGTCAAAACTTCCCCTGCAACTCAGGAATGGTCATTAACCCTTTGGTGACTACCCTGGTCATGCAGAACCAGAGAGCTTTCATTTAGTCTTAGAGTTTGGTCTTTTCTCTTTTTTTAATATCTTATTTATTTGTTTGCTTGTTAGAGAGAGAGAGAGAGAGAATGCATGCACATAAGTAGGGAGAGGGAAAAGCAGACTCCCCCCACCCTGAGCAGACACCCTGACTTGGGGCTCAATCCCAGGACCCTGGGATCATGACCTGAGCTGAAGGCAGACACTTAACTGACTGAGCCACGAGGGTGCCCCAGAGTTTGGCCTTTTTTAGTGGGAACTTTCATTCTGCTGTCAGGTATGTTCCCAAACTGCCTCAGTGTGGAAGGTGCCCCACTGCTGTGGCTGGCTGAGATGGGACCTGGTGACCCTGTGACCCCAAAAAGATATTACCACAACTGCACCATGCCTTTGGGGATAGAGTTTTCCCTCAGGCTTCTGCATACCCCAAACTATGGAGCAAATATCTATTGGTCATGGGGTCCTTGGGCAGTCAGTGGAAAGCTGGAGTGGGATGCATGCCACAGTTAGCAGTTCAGCTACTTTAAGCTTCATCTCACATTTTACTCCATCAGGCAACATGCTATAAAATCAGAAGTAAAGAAGCAAAAATAAGAATGCCCTCTAGAAGCTACAGGCACGTGATCCTAACAATCTTCTCTGTTTTGAAACCAGAGAAACAAAGTGCTTTCATATCAATCATCTTACTCTATTGTTATGATCCTGTTATGCAGAAATTATTACCCCATTTTCCAAATGCAGTAACTAGCCTGCTTGATGTCACACAGCCACTCGGGAGCTCCCATTCTGCTGTCAGGGGTGCTGCCAAACTGCCTCAGTATGGAAGGTGCTCCATTGTATGGCTACAATGGGACCTGGTGACTGTGTGACCCCAAAAAGATTTTAGCACAACTACAGTGGGCCTAGATTCAACCAATGATCTTCCATGCAAGTAAAGTTATCTTTTTTCCTTGAAAACAAGCAGAGCTAAATCAAGTTTCTTTGGATCAACACTATCAAGAGGAGTAAACAAACTATCTCTTCCTCCAGGAACAAAATTTGTATCTCCTCCCCAGTGATGATTCAGTCCAGCTTGAAAACCACCTAAGATTCATAAAGGGCCAAAGTGGTCAACACCAGGCTCCCAGGTCTTCTGTCCCCACCCACATCTTGGACTGTTGACTCTGGAGAGATAAGCTACCACCCTAGCAACTCATGACTCTATCTCTAGGTGATCATGACTAGAAGGGATTAAAGTGGTCTGTAGAATATTCATGAAGAGCCCATATGAGCATGCAAGGAGAGGTGTCATAGCACAGAGTCTGTAGTAATGTTCTGAGTCTGACTGCCTGTGAAATCCAGGCTGTGACTCTTTCCTATGACCTTGACCACATTACTTCACATTTTTGTACCTATCCCTTCCTCTGCAAAATGGAGAGAACTACATCTGCCTGGAGTCTTGCTGTCAGAATTAAATGAGTTAAGGCATGGAATTTCTTAGCAGTGTCTGATATATTTTGTACTTTGAGGGGAAGAGAACTGATGGTAGAGATGTTTCCTGATGGGCAGGCACCATTGCCTTCCTTCCTTCCCCCAGGACTGTAGTTCACCAAATTCCCCTAGCCTGTGCCATTCCCACAGCTCTCTGCTGCCCCCTGCTGACCCTGGTTGATACTAGTAGTTGTAACTCCGTTCTCTCACCTTCAGATATCTCCTCCAATCCTTTCGCACAAGCACCCTCCTCTACCATCAAGCTGAAACAGAGCATTCCTGTAAAACCCCATGCCTTGGGACTTTAAGATGGTATTTCTTCCATCTGGCAAACCCTTCCGCCTTCCCTACTGACCTGTCAAAACCATGCCCACCTCAAATGCCATGACATTGATACAGCCTCCTTGTGCTTCCTCCCCCTACCCTATAACCCACCAGGAACACGACACTTCTTCATCACATCACATTGTTCTCTATACTGTAATTAGTTTGGAATGTCTCTTTCTGCCTCTTGCCATCAGATCAAAATGATGCCTTATTTGTCTCTCATTTCCCCAGCAGCACGCATAAGTCCTCTTCACAAAGACATGATCAGCCAGTACTTGTGCTATAACTACAATCTTGCCATTGCTACCTTGTCCCCTGCTGTGTCACCTCTTGTTAGCTCTCACTTAAACTCTCACCCCCTAACTGGTGTCCCCAGATCCACCCTGAGTCCACTTTCCATCCACTGCCCTCAGTGCCAACTGCACTTCTGAAGGAGGTAAAGAAGGTTATCTTGGCATATCCCAGCCTCCCCTCCTTTCCATTGCTTCTTACTACTTTTAAGGTAGAGTCTAAAATCCCTACTGTGGTCCAAATGTGCAGGTCGTTCCCTGACCTACACCGACACTGGCCTTCTTTGAGGTCCTGTAACACTCTACGTTCTCCTGCAGTGGAGACTACCCAAGCTGGGAGTGCCCTTACTGGGATCCTTCATCCCACTTCACCCCCTACCCTTCAGATGTAGCTCAAACATACCCAAGAAAACCTTTCTTGACGCTCTTCCTACTTCTGACTTGCCTGTGCATGCCTTCATAGCAATACCTTTCTAATAAAAATTTCATCACAGTTAAAAATTTCTATTTGTAGGCATTTGATTAATGCATGTCTTCCTTTAGGACTATAAGCTCCATGGGGACATGAGCTGTGCTTGCTTTTCCTCACCACTGTATTCCTAGCTGCCAGCATAATGCCACACATATATTAGAAACACAATAAATACATGTTTAGTAAACAAATCATGTTAAACAGAATCTTAGCCAAGGTGTCAAAATGAGTTAAATATATTAAGCCTAAAGCCTTATATTGATTCCGTTTCTATCATTCATATTTAAGTCATTCAGTTATAAACAGAAAGGTGGTAGGTAGGTAGGTAGGTAGGTAGGTAGGTAGGTTGGTAGGTAGGTTGGTAGGTAGGTTGGTAGGTAGATAGGCAGAGAGAAGAACAGACAGCAAGGACTTCTCTGAAACACATTCAACAAGAAGCCAGAAAGGTTCTTTTGGTGCTTACCTTCAGTGCTCATATCTGGTGTCGGCATCCAGATGTAGACCAAGCCTTCTTCCTTGTACAGTTTAATCATGGTGTCTGGAGTCATAGGTTCTGGGTAGCGGTTACAGCCTGAGGAATTCTGTACAATATCCCATTCAGTCTGGAAATTCATTACAGCTGTGATTCCCAATTCATGCTTCAGTTTGATGGTTATATGTTCCACTTGACGAGGGCAGCTACCCAGCCAGATATTTGGTAAAATTCTAATGAGAATATATAGAAGCAACAATTATTATTGTTATTGTTATGGTGTGAGATCCGAGGAGCTGCAGAAAACATGTAGTAATATAACGCAATTAACCTTTAAGTCTGGCACAGGAAAAGCTGCATTAACAATATTAGATGATACAACAATATTATTGATATAATAACAATGTTATTGAAAGAAAAAATACCGGTGGTATCATTTTTAGGGAAACAAATAATCCGGTTAACTAAAATACTAGGAAATAAGCATTAGCAAGCCAAATCTAGCAACATATTAAAATAAACCCACTATTTATTTATTCCTTGAATGTATATATGGTTTAACATTAGGAAACTCATCAAGATATTTCAAATACTAATAAGTTAAAGGCAAAACTCTAATGATTATATCAGTAAATCAGCCATTATTCCTGTTCAAAACTCTACATAAAAATTTCAAATAGTAGGAGAACTTTTAAACACCAGAAACTAAAAAACAACAACCTACAAGCTAAGAAGAAATATAATTATCTGGGGGGGTGGGGGGGACAAAGAAGACGTTGTCACTAATTTTTCAAATGTGTTCCTATATCTGATATCCCAAAGACTGGACCTCATCCTCAAAGTTTCTGAGTCAGTAGATCTGGGTCAAGAGTCCAAGAATTTGGACTTCTAATAAGTTCCCAGGCAATACTGATGCTACTAGTTCAGGGCAAAACCACTCCCTAAAGGATTCAATTACAAAAGCTATGCCAAGTATTAAAAGTATTAAGATATATAGATGAGGGGAAATGTACAGAAATCAAACAGCTTTTCTCTGTACTAGTAATAGCCAGATATAAATGGAGAGGTAGAAGTGAATCTCGTTCAAAAATAAAAACAAAATTATAAAACGTCTAGGAATACATTTAACCAGAAAGATTTATGAAATTTTATTGGACATTAAGAAAAAAAAAAACAAGAGATAAACAGGCATACCGTTCACTAGGTTCAATATAAAGCATTCAGATAACAGTTCATAAGTGATGATGGCAGACATCATTTGATGCTCACCAGTGTTCCCAGTTACCCTCCTTCAAGCATGGAGGACTAAACTAATTCTCTGCCTAAAAGTTAGCCCTCTCATTTATTTTTGTTCATAAAAAGTAAGCTGAAGTAACATGTGTCCCTTCTGGAGGGACATATTTAGGACCCCATAGACACTGCTTCATGCTCTGTGTCTTGCCCTGCTACAATGATCATGGAAACACATGTGGACATTGAGCCACTAAAAGACTAAAGTAGTTAAGAATGGTAAGGTACCCCAGGAGGCCAGCTGCCCTGGAAAGCCAATGGCTCATTGTATGTTCCCACTGTGTGTTCCCACAGCATAACCTGACTTGTTCTAATACAATGCCTAGAAAATTAATTCTTCAAAGTCCCTAATACACAGGAAAGAAGTTGAGCAGAGAGATTACACTTTTATTCAGTTACTTTCATATTAAGCTTAAAAGAAACCTTCTCAGTTGGAGACAATTTTGTTTCCCAAGGGATATCTGGCAATGATTATGGAGACATTGAAGATGATGACAGTGGCTGGTGCTAATGGTACCTCAGAGATAGAGATCAGGGATGCTTCTAAGCATCCTGCACAGGACAGCTTCCACAACAAAGAATTATCAAGTCCAAAATGCTAATAATTTTGGACTTGATAATAATTTTAAACCAAGGCTTTGATCAAGAAGCCTTGGTTTAGGGGAATAAAAGTGGAATAGAACTCCTTACTATATGGAGGAAGAAAGGGAATATAGGGCAGGAATAAGACCAACATATCTGACACACTTTGTGGTTCATCAGGTATATCATTCTGATGATAAAATGATATTCCATATCATATTTTAAAATGTATATGTATGCACATAAGAGAGAGAGGTAGAGAGTGAAGCAAAAGTCTATTATTACATAATCAAACAGTACGACACATTTTAAGTGTGCTGTAATGGGAAGGGCATTAAAAATAATTCAGAAAAAAAAAGCCATTCACAGCATGATAATTTTAAAAGCATTTGGTAATAACTGTGTGACATTAGGCCAAGTTATTTATCATCTCTAAGCCTTTGGTGGGCTCATCTCTAAAATGGGTCTAAAAATAACTAATTTGTGAGAAGTAAAGACAATTAAATAAGGTATTTGAATAGGACTGATACTAGTGGATGTATAATAAATGCAAGTGCCACTTATGTCTCATTGTTATAATTTTCTTATTTTAGTAATTGATATTGTATTGTAATGACTATTCAGATAATTTTCCATTGTTCTGTGTATCCTTCATTTGAATGCTACAGAATTTAGAATACTCACTCTATTTTCTTAAATGCAATCTAGCTTGTTTTTGTGTTTTAGTTCTTTCTGTTCCTTTTGGCTGTTGTTGTTATCATTGTTAACACTAAGGTAGGAAGCCAAGTGACTAACACTCAAATAGGGATATTACTCCTCCTCAAGGAAAATATCTCTCAAGATCTAGCATCTCCTAAAACTCGAATCCTACTTACCCTCCAGGAAAAGATAAATTAACTTTTTATTGCTGCTTGGGCTCTAACAGGTTATTAGGCATTTCTTATGGGTTACTGAAGATGATTATGGAAAAAATAAAGACAATAAAATTTAAAATAAAAAAAAATTTAGAAACACAGAAAAGACTTAATAGGATTGTGAAGAGAAGCATGGGATCCAAAAGCCTTTCACTTCATTCTTGACCCTAAAGAATTCTCAAATATCCCATTAGGCCAGTAGGCTAGCAGAAAAATCGTTAGTGGGGACACTTTTAGAGTGCTCAAGAGATGTGCTTGACCAGGACATTGTTAGCTGAGTATTCAGTCTTCACAGGATTAGAAATGACACACACCCTGGGTCACTGGCCCTTCCCTCTGGCTGTTGAGTGACAGCAGGAACCACCTCTACCTAAATGTTCCATCCCTCCTTTCACTATCCATTAAAGATTTCTCCTCCAGTTACCTGCTGACATCTTAGTGTGCGGCAGTGGTGAGCTGTCATACTATATTGTATGGTTTAACTGAACATACTAAAGTGTCTAAGCTGGAAAAGAGGGAAGTAGACACCCCAGTTATATAACCAAGAAATATAACCTTTTGGGCAACAATGGATTTTTATTGGTAAAATTGTGAAGTGGACTGGTAAAATATTAAAATGAATATTCATGACAGGCAAGCTAAATTCCAAACATTACCCAGAGTTCTCCTGAATATTGCACTCTTTGGGTGGGTAGCACTTAGTACATGGCTGGAGAAGAAATGCCAAAATAAGTGGCTGGCATGCAAGATGTGCATAAAGACAAAATAATAGTTCATAGAGATATACAAAGAGCAAATCATGCAAAATAACAAATCAGAATCCCAAACCAGAGTCAGTATATAGAATCACACTGTGTTCCTGGAGAAAAAAAAAATATGGTGTTACTCTGCCATCTCATTCAGCCCTGGTCTTCAAGTGTATTTCAACTAATGGCGACTTTAAGAAACTCAGAACAAGTCAAAGGTAAACAGGCCCAAAGTTGATACCGTATATTTTCCACACCAAGATTCTAATGGACATAAGCCCTTGATATACACACTCATGCATTCCCACATACATATAAACGCATATAAACACTAGCTTCTGAATCAGATATTTCTAACCTTTTGATAATTAATTTTTCCTCTAGAAGTGCCAGAAATCAAAGTTCATATTTAAGAAATGAGTATAAATTCTTAAATTCCTGATTTTCTAAAGCAAGATATGCTGAACCTAGGAAATAGATCACTAAAGATAAATTCTGAAAACAAGTGCTGTGTTGAAGAACAGAGAATTAAAGTTATAAAGTAAATGGTACTGAACCATTATAGGAGATGTGAAACCAAAGGGTTGAGTTTGTTGGAAACACACAAATCAATGGATCTTGCCTCCTCAGACAGCTAAAGTGCCCTTTATATGCATCCTATTTCAGCTTGTTGTCTCTAATAATAGGTGATATATTTCTAGTTACATGATACATTGGAGGTAATAAGATGCATGATGTACTTTCTAAACAATAATTAGACTTTTACTTACCCACTCAAAAGAGAATGATTTGACACCATTAAAAATCAATTTTTATTCATCTCATCCTACTTTTAATCTTTTCAGCACCAGTGATACTTTAAACAATGTTAAAAATCAGTTGTTTTTAAGGAAAAAAGAAGCTTGTTGAAATATGGGATTTAGGAAATAAAAATTCTCTGTAAAGGTAGTTTCAATGCAAGACACACCAAATTTTGAAGATCTAATAATGAAATAAAAAATATATGGCTCACAATTATATTATAAATTACACTGTAAAACTTCTAAAGAATTACTTTATGAATAGCTCACTATTGATCATGAGTTATATCGGATTTCTGGCAGCTCAACTATAGATTATTTGGAAAGGTCAGAGGAATCCACAGTACCAAATGGGTATTGACACTCCATCAACCCAAAAGTTCCCAAATCTGACTTTGCATTCAAGCCACATAAATTTTTATAAAAACTTGTATTAACAACATCTTGTTCGGAGATGGTCATTAAGTGGCTATGGAGTGAGGCCTATGATTCTGTAGATTTTTTTTTTCAAGAAATTAACCAGGTTATGTATATTACATTTGCAGCCAGATTCCAAAGCCACTATCCTAACAGATCCCAATAAACATGTAGAAGTTTAGTATAGTGATCTCAATACCTTTTAACAGCAGCAAAATAAATATGGCAATGAGAGGGCATGGGTTGCTCAGCCCTACACACGCACAAGAGTTAAGTCCTTGTCTTTTTCCAAAAATACTTTCAAGACTAAAAATGATTCCCAGAGAATGGGGAATGGGAAACTATCTATTAGGAGATAGTAACTACAAGGATGTGTGTCTACGTGTTTAATGGGTAGTATCTTCTAAAGAGCCAAAACCAAATCTACTTCTGAGTCATGACAAATATTTAATATAGCAATATTCATTAAGAACATACTTTTGTAAAAAAAAAAAAAAGAAGAAGAAGAAGAAGAATTTACTTTTGCAGATAAAAGGCTAATTTGAGTTTTGACTAGTGCCTCCATTATTCAACAAAATTATATTTAAATAAAATCCATCCTAGTAATATAACAGCTAAAGATGGGGGTGGGTCCAAGGGGTGGATGGATGGGTGGCATTCTGGAGCCTTACTTTGCTGGACTGCAAATCAAAATCAATTTCACTCATTTGGGTGAATCTGGATTTGTGGCTCCAGGTAATCACATCATAATACTACACTGTTCACTTCAGCCGTCAGACTAGGACCTATTTACAACAGCAACTGAAGCATATGAATCAGAGCCCTCTTGTTCCATCTCAGCTGTCAGTCAAAAGAGGCCTTACTGGCAATAATGAGTACATCAGACAGAATGAGCAAGCAAGCACTGCAAAAAATACCACTGGGTATTAACAGGAAGAGGGGGCATGGGAAAAACAGAAGATATCAACAAATAGGCCAGTTGTGTGGACACCACATCACAAGTTCCATCATTAATGGCCTTGAAAAATGGCAGAATAACCTTTTCCTGAAGGTAAAAATTAGCATTATATTTTGTTCATAAGAAAAAATGTTATGAAACACAAGATGATGGGATCAATGTATGACACAGGATTTGTTTATTTCTTATCACACCAAGAGACCACAACTATTGAAGGCAGTGCCCTCTTTCTAGCCAAATAAACACAGTACCATTTCAAAGAAGGAGAAAATAGATTTTACTGAGGTTCTTTATAAAACTAAGCTAATGATTTAAGAGCCAAAAAAAAAAAAAAAAAGATTAGTACATTTTCTAAGTTGGATAATTTTGCTGCATTTATCTTATTTAATATTTTATAGGCAATTCAATGTGAAATTAAAATGTGATCTGGCTTTTAAATAATGGGTAAAGAAAAAAGTCTATCAGCCCTATCATTTAGATCTCATTAGTGGGAAAGCAAGAGAAACGTTAAAATCAACCTCCAGTAAGCTCCAAGCTTCATTAGCACATGTAACTCCTTCTGCTAAAAATCTGTCCTCTAGTGTCAATTGTTATGTCATTAATACCAAATGTCTACATCAAAGGTTGTTTCTAACATACTCTAGTTAAGGCTGAATAACTGCCAAAGACAAATTTCAATTTAGAGAGTGATACTAATTTCTTTATTTAAAAAAATAGTTTTATTATAGTTTGCTTCTAGGTTATAGACAGTAGTATACAGAGAGCACATGCTAATTTCTACAGGTATCATTTCTTAGACTTTTTTTTTTTGATATGTTTTGTAGCTTATAGCCACACGAAGCA
The DNA here is from genome assembly GCF_003254725.2 of Canis lupus dingo. Lineage (NCBI taxonomy): Eukaryota > Metazoa > Chordata > Mammalia > Carnivora > Canidae > Canis > Canis lupus. The sequence goes on from NC_064243.1 coordinate 36,873,719, forward strand.
AATATTTTTGACATATGTTTTTATTTTCTATATTAAAAATACCATATAATTAATTATAGAGGTCTGTTATGGGTTGAATTGTGTTTCTCCAAAATTTGTGTTGAAGTCCTAACCCCCAGCACCTTAGATGTGAGCTCACTTGAGAGACAGGGTCTCTACAGAGATAATTACATTAAAATGAAGTCATTAGGGTATCAGTATACCTATTAATACTCTAATCCAGTATGACACATACAGAGAGAAGATGATGTGAAGATAAAAGAAGACGGCCATCTACAAGACCAGGAGAAAGATTTGGAACAGATTCTTCTCTCAAAGCCCTCAGAATAAATCAAGCCTGTAGACACATTGATCCCAAACATTTAGCCTCCAGAACAGAGGCAATAATTTTCTGTTGTTTAAAAGCCACCTGATTTGTGGCACTTTGTTAGAGCAGCCCCAGCAAACTAATACAAAATCTAAATATTCAGATTTAAAATACATACATTCAATCATCCAGATTCTTCAAATATCCATACATCAGGTATACTTAAAGTAAAACATTTTAATAGATATTTTTTCACCTTTCATCCTGATCTCTGAAATTCTACAATTAACTTTTGACTGTGGCATCCCAATTGTCCTCTCATACAACAGTACTACCTACTCTTAGTCCTTGATTCATGTTCTTCAGTCCATCACTTAAACATCTCCAACATGGCAGACAAAAATATCAGGCCCCTGTTGTGCTATTTGGGCTTCCTTCTTGATCTAATAACTCAGTTCTAAAGTTCTGAACTTTAGAACTAGATACCTAGTTTTGATAAATACACTATGTCTTGGGCCTTTTTGCTGGCTTTCAGAAAATGGATCTCAATGGACAATCACCTGAAATGCAGAAGAGCACAGGCTTCAGATTCACAACTTCTTAAGATTCTGAGTCCAAGGGGCCCCTTGGTGGCTCAGTCAGTTAAGCACCTGCCTTCAGCTCAAGTCATGATCCTGTGGTCCTGGAATTGAGCACCAAATAAGGCTCCCTGCTCAGCAGAGAGTCTGCTTCTTCCTTTCTCTCCCTCTCTGCCGCTTCCCCTGCTTGTGCTCACGCACTCTCTCTCTCTCTCTAATGAATAAATAAAATCTTTAAAAGAAGAAGAAGAAGAAGAAGAAGAAGAAGAAGAAGAAGAAGAAGAAGAAGAAGAAGATGATGATTCTGAGTCCAAGGACTTTGGCTTTCTTGGTTTTGAGCATTTGTTGCCCTGAAATTTGGTTTATAGTCAAGGTAACACAAAGATTGAGGCGACTAACTAGGCTAAGCAGTCTCAGTTGGTTACTGTGATACAAATTTCAACAAAATGTTCTATTAAAATATCCTCTTGGCATGTTAATTTTGTTTCCAATGCTGAGCACTCCTTGAAAGAGTAAAATGTCATGTTTAATACTTTCTCACATAATGAACTTGAAAGGATTTGTTTAAAATTAATCACTTGCATAATGAACTAGGAACCACTGAAGATCAAGGAAGTAATTAAAAATTAAATGTAAGACTTTTTTTCTGTATTTGTTTTAAAGTCATTCCATCTATTTAACAAATATGTAATGATGCCTGCTTTTTGCCAGGCACTTAACAATCAATGGTGAGCAAGACAAGTATGCCATCATTTAAGCCTACATTCTTTGAAGAAGACAGGCCATGAGCAAAGAAACACACAAAAATATATAAAATTTACTTGTAATGTGCTATTGAGGACACAAACAAGGAATTAAAATAGAGAATCATGGAAAAGCTAGATTTCAGATTAGACAGTCGGGAAGGTCCTCCCTGAAAAGGTGACATTACTCCCCTAATGTGGGAAAAGGAGTGAGACATTCAACATTCTTACAGTGAGAAAGAATGAGGTATGCTTTTGGACCTGAGAGAAACCTAGAAACAGGGAGTGAGTGAGGTGAGCAAAAAAGGAATAGGGCACCAGTTAGACTGAGAAGACCCTGCCAGGCCTTATTGATGTGCTAGGGAATTTGTATAACAATACAAAAACCATGAAAAAGCAGTGACAGATTTTTAAGTAGAGTCGTCACTGGCACTTGTTTTAGCATTTTTAAAGGGTGACTGGAGCTGTTATGTGGGAAACATGGGCCAGAAGATAGAGCAGAAACTACAGAGGAAGAGGGAAGACCTTTGGGATAGTAATGGCTTGGAACACAGTTACTGGTGCAGAGAGAGAAGTGGATTAACTCAAAATGTAATGCAGTGCTGGTATTAGCAGGACTTGCACATTAATTAGATGAAAGAGTTGAGGGAAACTGAAAATTCAAAAATGATCCCAAGTTTACTAATATGATATTAAAATCTACAGGGCTTTTTTTTTTTAAGATTTTATTTATTTATTCATGAGCAACACAGAAAGAGAAGCAGAGACGCAGGCAGAGGGAGAAGCAGGCTCCATTCAGGGAGCCGGACCTAGGACTCCATCCCAGGACCCCTCCCTCCCAGGACCCCAGCATCACAACCTGAGCTGAAGGCAGACGCTCAACCACTGAGCCACCCAGGTGCTCCAAAATCTAGTTTCTTAACCAGGTCTTCAGTGAAGCCTATAGCTAAGTTTGTTTACTATGTGTTTTTACAAGTTTCGGATTAACCAACATTTTCTGTACCAGGCATCATGCTAATGGCATCCACATGCCTAAAGGCTTGATGACATCAAACTATTGACACTTCCGGGAGGGGCACGATGGGGGAAGAGTAGGGACCCAAGTCACCCATCCCCACCAAATTACCTAGATACTTTCAAATCATCCTGAAAACCTCCGAATTTGGCCTAGGATCTAAAGAGAGAACAGCTGGAATGCTACAGTGAGAAGAATTCGGGCTTCTATCAAGGTAGGAAGACGGAAAAAAAATAAAGAAATAAAAAAGCCTCTAAGGGGGAGGGGCCCCGCGAGGAGCCGGGCTAAGGCCACGCGGGGAGAGCCCCCAGGACAGGAGAGACCCGTCTCGGAGAAGCAGGAGCTTCACCAACCTTCCCAGTCGGAAAGGCGCTCGCAGGGAGCTCGGGCAGAACCCCAGAAGGGGGAGGGTGCCCTCAGGCTCCCAGGGGCACTAACAGAGCACCTGCGCCCCGGGAAAGAGCAGGCCACACCCCGTGGCCGAGCTCCCTAAAGGGCCGCAGGGCGCGCCCAGCTGGACCCGGGAGTAGCTCAGAGGCAGCTCGGGCGGAGGCTCCGCGGAGAGGAGGCTGTCGGGCCGGGAGCGATCCAGCTGCACAGACCCCGGAGCCCAGGGCACCAGGGGGACACAGCCCAAGATCTGGCACTCCCCCCAGGACAGGCGGAGGCCGGGAGGACACAGGGCAGCAAGAACGCTCCTGCCAACCGGCGCCCCGGAGCTGTACAGATCGGTGCCCCCCACCGCCTGGAGCGTCAGGCCCCCGCGGACCTGGAGACTGCGGTGGTTGCTCCTGGAGCTGACTCCAGGGGTGGAGAGCTGGCCGCCACCACTGGTGGTATTCCTCCTGGTGTCACCTTGTGCCTGGGACTGAGCGGGGCTACCAGGGAGCAGGGGCCTCACAGGATAAACAGCTCCCACTGAGCCGTGCACCTGGCAGGGGGCGGGGCGGCTCCCCCAGGTGCACACACCTGAGAATCAGCACAGCAGGTCCCTCCCCCAGAAGACCAGCTGGAAGGACAGGGGAAGAGCAAATTCTTGACCGAGCAGCGCAGGAAAGTTCCAGGGGAAGTCTATGGACTTACAGTATATAGAATCAGAGGATACCCCCTTCTTGTTTTTTGTTTTTTGTTTCTTAACCCCCCCTTTTTTTTCTCTTTTTTCCTTCCTTTTTCCAGTACAACTTGTTTTTAGCCACTCTGCACTGAGCAAAATGACTAGAAGGAAGAACTCACCACAAAAGAAAAAATCAGAAACAGTCCTCTCTCCCACAGAGTTACAGAATTTGAATTACAATTGGATGTCAGAAAGCCAATTCAGAAGCACAATTATAAAGGTACTGGTGACTCTGGAAAAAAGCATAAAGGATTCAAGAGACTTCATGACTGCAGAATTTAGATCTAATCAGGCAGAAATTAAAAATCAATTAAATGACATGCAATCCAAACTGGAGGTCCTAAGGACGAGGGTTAATGAGGTAGAAGAACAAGTGAGTAACATAGAAGACAAGCTGATGACAAGGAAGGAAGCTGAGGAAAAAAGAGAAAAACAACTAAAAGATCATGATGGAAAAGTTAAGAGAAATAAATGACAGCCTCAGAAGGAAAAATCTACATTTAATTGGGGTTCCAGAGGGCACTGAAAGGGACAGAGGACCAGAAACTATATTAGAACAAATCATAACTGAGAACTTCCCTAACTTGGGAAAGGAAACAGGCATTCAGATCCAGGAGATAGAGAGATTCCCCCACCCAAAAAAAAAATCAATAAAGCCATCCAACATCCTGACATTTAACAGTAAAACTTGCAAATTCCAAAGATAAAGAGAAGATCCTTAAAGCAGCAAGAGACAAGCGATCCCTAATCTTTATGGGGAGAAGTATTAGGTTAACAGCAGACCTCTCCACAGAGACCTGGCAGGCCAGAAAGGGCTGGCAGGATATATTCAGGGTCCTAAATGAGAAGAACCTGCAGCCAAGAATACTTTATCCAGCAAGGCTCTCATTCAGAATGGAAGGACAGATAAAGAGCTTCCTAGATAGGCAGAAACTGAAAGAATATGTGACCACCAACCCAGCTCTGCAAGAAATATTAAGGGAGACTCTGTAAAAGAAAGAGGAAGTCCAAGGAAGCAATCCACAAAAACAGGAACTGAATAGGTATTATGATGACACTAAATTCATGTCTTTCAATAGTAACTCTGAATGTGAATGGGCTTAATGATCCCATCAAAAGATGCAGGGTTTCAGACTGGATAAAAAAGCAAGACCCATCTATATGCTGTCTACAAGAGACGCATTTTAGACCTAAGGACCACTACAGCCAGAAAATAAAGGTTGGAGAACCATTTACCATTCAAATGGTCCTCAAAAGAAAGCAGGGGTAGCCATCCTCCTATCAAATAAATTAAAGTTTATCCCAAAGACTATAATAAGAGATGAAGAGGGACACTATATCATACTTAAAGGATCCATCCAACAAGAGGGCCTAACAATCATGAATATTTATGGCCCGAATGTGGGAGCTGCCAAGTATATCAACCAATTAATAACCAAATAACCAAACCATTAGTATCTAAATAACATACTTAGATAATAATACACTTATACTGGGAGACTTAACACAGTGCTTTCTACAATACACAGATCTTCTAAGCACAACATCTCCAAAGAAACGAGCTTTAAATGATACACCGGATCAGATGGATTTCACAGATATTTACGGAACTTTACTTCCAAATGCAACTGAATACACATTCTTCTCAAGTGCACATGGAACTTTCTCCAGAATAGACCACACTGGGTCACAAATCAGGTCGTAACTGATACCAAAAGATTAGGATTGTCCCCTGCATTTTTTCAGACCATAATGCTTTGAAACTAGAACTAAACCACAAGAAGAAGTTTGGAAGGAATTCAAACACGTGGAGATTAAATACCATCCTGCTAAAAGATGAAAGGTTCAACCAGAAAATTAGAGAAGAATTAAAAAGATTCATGGAAACTAATGAGAATGAAGATACTATCATTCAAAATCTTTGGGAAACAGCAAAAACAGTCCTGAGGGGGAAATACATTGCAATACAAGCATCCGTCAAAAAACTGGAAAGAACTCAAATACAAAAGCTAACCTGAACCTAAAGGAGCTGGAGAAAGAACAGCAAATAAATCCTACACCCAGGAAAAGAAGAGTATTAATGAAGATTCGAGCAGAACTCAATGAAATAGAGACCAGAAGAACTGTGGAACAGATCAACAGAACCAGGAGTTGGTTCTTTGAAAGAATTAATAAGATAGATAAACCATTAGCCAGCCTTATTAAAAACAAAAGATAAAAGAATCAAATTATTAAAATCATGAATGAAAAAGGAGAGATCACCACCAATACCAAGGAAATACAAACGATTTTAAAACTTATTATGAGCAGCTATATACCAATAAATTAGGCAATCTAGAAGAAATGGACACATTTCTGGAAAACTACAAACTACCAAAACTGGAACAGGAAGAAACAGAAAACCTGAACAGGCCAATAACCAGGGAAGAAATTGGAGCAGTCATCAAAAATCTTCCAAGACACAAAAGTCCAGGGCCAGATGGCTTCCCAGGGGAATTCTATCAAACGTTTAAAGAAGAAACCATACCTATTCTACTAAAGCTGTTCAGAAAGACAGAAAGAGATGGAATACTTCCAAACTCGTTCTATGAGGCCAGCATCACCTTAATTCCAAAAACAGACAAAGACCCCACCAAAAAGGAGAATTATAGACCAATATCCCTGATGAAGACAGAGGCAAAAATTCTCAACAAGATACTAGCCAATGGGGTCGAACAGTACATTAAGATTATTCACCATGACCAAGTGGGATTTATCCCCAGGATGCAAGGCTGGTTCAACACTTGTAAAGCAATCAATGTGATAGATCATATCAACAAGAGAAAAAACAAGAACCATATGATCCTCTCATTAGATGCAGAGAAAGCATTCGGCAAAATACAGCATCCATTCCTGATCAAAACTCTTCAGAGTGTATGGATAGAGGGGACATTCCTCAGCATCTTAAAAGCCATCTATGAAAAGCCCACAGAAAATATCATTCTCAATGGGGAAACACTGGGAGCCTTTCCCCTAAGATCAGAAACAAGACAGGGATGTCCACTCTCATCACTGCTATTCAACATAGTACTAGAAGTCCTAGCCTCAGCAATCAGGCAACCAAAAGAAACAAAAGGCATTCAAATTGGCAAAGAAGAAGTCAAACTCTCCCTCTTCGCAGATGACATGATACTGTACCTAGAAAACCCAAAAGACTCCACCCCAAGATTGCTAGAACTCATACAGCAATTCAGCAACGTGGCAGGATACAAAATCAATGACCAGAAGTCAGTGGCATTTCTATACACTAACAATGAGACTGAAGAAAGAGAAATTAAGGAGTCAATCCCATTTACAATTGCACCCAAAAGCATAAGATACCTAGGTATATACCTAACCAAAGAGGTAAAGGATCTCTACCCTAAAAAGTACAGAACACTTCTGAAAGAAATTGAGGAAGACATGAAGAGATGGGAAAATTATTCCATGCTCATGGATTGGAAGAATTAATATTGTGAAAATGTCTGTGCTACCCAGGGCAATTTATACATTCAATGCAATCCCTATCAAAATGCCATGGACTTTCTTCAGAGAGTTGGAACAAATCATCTTAAGATTTCTGTGGAATCAGAAAAGACCTCTATCCATCACAATGCCAGATTTCAGGTTATACTACAAAGCTGTAATCATCAAGACAGTGTGGTACTGGCACAAAAACAGACATATAGATCAATGGAACAGAATAGAGAATCCAGAAGTGGACCCTCAACTCTATGGTCAACTAATATTCGACAAAGCAGGAAAGACTACCCACTGGAAAAAAGACAGTCTCTTCAATAAATGGTGCTGGGAAAATTGGACAGCCACGTGCAGAAAAATGAAGCTAGACCATTCTCTTACATCATTCATACACAAAGATAAACTCAAAATGGATGAAAGATCTAAATGTGAGACAAGAATCCATCAAAATCCTAGAGGAGAACACAGGCAACACCCTTCTTGAACTTGGCCACAGCAACTTCTTGCAACATACATCCATGAAGGCAAGGGGAAGCAAAAGCAAAAATGAACTATTGGGTCTTCATCAAGATAAAAAGCTTCTGCATGGCAAAAGAAACAGTCAACAAAACTAAAAGACAACCTACAGAATAGGAGAAGATATTTGCAAATGACATATCAGATAAAGGGCTAGTATCAAGATCTATAAAGAACTTATTAAACTCAACAGCAAAAAAAAAAAAAAATCCAATCCTGAAATGGGCAAAAGACATGAACAGAAATCTCACAGAGAAAGACATAGACATGGCCAACAAGCACATGAGAAAATGCTCCACATCACTTGCCATCAGGGAAATACAAATCAAAACCACAATGAGATCCCACCTCACACCAGTGAGAATGGTGAAAATTAACAAGACAGGAAAGAACAAATGTTGGAGAGCATGTGAAGAAAGGGGAACCCTCTTGCACTGTTGGTGGGAATGTGAACTGGTGCAGCCACTCTGGAAAACTGTGTGGAGGTTCCTCAAAGAGTTAAAAATAGAGCTGCCCTACGACCCAGCAATTGCACTGCTGGGGATTTACCCCAAAGATACAGATGCAATGAAACGCGGGGACGCCTGCACCCCGATGTTTATAGCAGCAATGTCCACAATAGCCAAACTGTGGAAGGAGCCTCAGTGTCCATCAAAAGATGAATGGATAAAGAAGATATGGTCTATGTATACAATGGAATATTACTCAGCCATTAGAAATGACAAATACCCACTATTTGCTTCAACGTGGATGGAACTGGAGGGTATTATGCTGAGTGAAATAAGTCGATCGGAGAAAGACAAACATTATATGGTCTCATTCATTTGGGGAATATAAAAAATAGTGAAAGGAATGGAGGGGAAAGGAGAGAAAGTGAGTGAAAATATCAGTGAGGGTGACAAAACATGAGAGACACCTAACTCTGGGAAACAAACAAGGGGTAGTGGAAAGGGAGGTGGGCGGGGGGTTGGGGTGACTGGGTGATGGGCACAGAGGGGGCACTTGGCGGGATGAGCACTGGGTGTTATGCTATATGTTGGCAAATTGAACTCCAATAAAAATATATATATAAAAAAAACTATTCAAACTTCCTTTCGGTTTTCCACTCCAACAATTATTTCCATTTAAAAAGGGTTAATAATGTAGGGTTTTAGTGATGTATAAACTTTGTACACAGGATAAGTTGACCATCTACTAGATTTATCTTGTACCAAGGAAATATCCATTGCAGGTAAAGTGGTACAAACAAAATTGATTTACTTATTTAATCAATTCACTAAAGAGATAGTTTCTCAAATTTATTTTTTTGTATCCTGGGTCTTTATTTCAGCTCTAGACCAAAAAAGGAATTTATAACACATGACAGTAAATGAAAGAAAATCATGATTCTTCTTTTTTAACAATAATTCTTCATTACTGATCAATCATTTGATTGTTAAAATACAAGGAATTTCTAGAGTGAAAAAAATTCTATTCAGTACTTTGAATACAATAGTTTTTTCACTATAACTTTCTTGACAAAAACAAAAGTATGGGATAGTTATATGATTATTAATTTAGACCAATGCTTCTCAAATATTAATATGAAGACCCATCAACTGAGGATTATCTTAAGATGCAGATCGTGATTTGGTAAATCTAAGCTGCAGCCTACAATTCTGCATTTTCACAAGCTCCCCTGTAGTATCAAGGCTGCTGGCTCTTATAGCAAGGAGTATTCTAATAATGGTATTCAATCTAGATGCTATTATTATTTTATTATACTTCACAACAGTTCACTACAATTCAGTACTCAGTACTCAGATGCACTGATAAGTAACAGAAGTAAGATCGTCCTGCTAGAACAGAAACACAGCATTTTATCTGAACTATTGATGCTTATGTTAGAGGCCTAATATTAAGCATGCAGAGACTACCTTTTTTTTTAATTTGACTGATTATGGAACATTTTAAAATATTTTTTAAAATGTAAAAGCCCTCTTTCTTGATTGTCCAGTAAAGAATCTGTAAGAAGCCAAATGACTATCTTACATAACAACCTTCCTTGGCTCTAAGACATTCCTCTTGTCTCCATTTTATATTGCTCATCAGCTTCTTGATCAGTTTCCTTTCCCTTTGTATTATCTTTTTAAAATGTAGTTGGAGACTTTTTACATATACTTCCTGACAATTAGGGAAAATTCATATGAGACTTCAAATTTATGGATATCACAGGAATTAAATGATCAAAAACTACTGATGCCATTAGCAGTACTGCAGCCAGGGGTGTTAAAAATTAGATAAAACTCCAGAAAGACAAACAAACAATACCTCCTATTCCTCTATGAAAATTAGTAGTTAAGATGATAACAGAGGAGAGATGTTAAACTACAAACATTTTAATATTGAGACCTACAAAATCCCTAGGACATTTTGCTTCTTTCATTCAGCCTGACGTCAGGGCATATATATTTCACAATGTATAGAAAGAAGTCACGATAGCCAGTAAACCCTCCTGAGAATATGTAAATCAAAAAGGCCTCTATTTTAAGTTATCCAGAGATCCTGAAGATCCATAGATATGGGAAAAGAGTCCAGGTATTGGCAATATTTCTTCTCCTTATGTTATTCCTAACTATGAAAGGTCTTAAACAGTCAGACATGTAGTCTAATACAATTCACAAACAAAATAAGTATCGATCATACCCAAGCTAAAACTGTCTTATTTATTTATTTATCTATCTATCTCTTTATCTTGTAAAGATTTTATTTATTTGACAGAGAGAGAGAGCACTAGCAGGCAGAGCAGCAGAGGGAGAAAGAGAAGCAGACTCTCCACTAAGCAGGGAGCCCGATGTGGGGCTCAATTCCAGGATCCTGGGATCATGATCTGAGCTGAAGGCAAATGCTTAACCAACTGAGTCACCCAGGTGCCCCTAAAACTGTCATATTTAAATTAGTAATCATAAATAATTTTAGTCATCATGAGAGTGCATTCAGTTACATGGTGCTCTTATTTGCAGCTAATTTGTTCTGGCAAGACCTTCACAATACAATTTTATTTAAGATCATCCTTTCCACTGAGCACTCATTGAAGTGCTTAATTAATAGAAATTGGCCTTAATTTTTTTTAAGCTAAAGTTGCCTCTTCCATGTTTCATAGCCCAGAACACTGTCATCTCTACCTTGTGTTATGCAAGTGCTTAGGTTTTTTTTTTAAAGACTATTGAAGATATTTATTCTGCATTCACAACTGGGCTTAATGGAGAAAGGTTTTGATCTCAAACTTTCGAAACATATCTGATATGTAAAGCATATGTCCCTTAAGCAATATGAACCACCCATGGGCTCCTATTAAGAGAATTCAATCTGGTGTCAGAGATCCAACACCTATCAAGTCCCATCTAGAACAACTGATAGTCACAGAGACAGTTTAATGTATTACTATTCAGTTCTATCTCTGTTTCAGATGGCATGCCTAGGTAGTAGCGTGCATCCTATTGATCACTTCCATTACCGCACATACATCCAGTTTATTTTTACTATGCTTCTCTCTCCTTCATAAACTCTGTGTCCTCTACAAGCCTTTTAAGTGTATTTCTCAGAGTCCCAGACTCTAAGTCATCTCCCTAATATACACTGCCATCTATAACTGCCATCTACATGCTGGTAAATTCCAGAACTATTGCCTGTACTCAGACCTCAGTGCTCTACTGGAATTTTCCATTCAATGTCCCATAATTACCACTGAACTCATCTTCACCCTCTTCCATTCTTTGCTCCCTACCCACAAATCTAATTTTCCTCTGGTATTCTTGATCTCTGTACATAGTCTCACAGCTGCCCAGTCATCTAAGCTAGGAAACTACTTAATTCTTCTCTCTTCCCCTTCTTATAGTCATTAACCCATAGAAGTCAATCTCCTAAATAGCTGTAGAATTGTCCCCTTTTCTATGTTATCATTGCTTCCCTTCAGATCTTCAGCACTTAAGAAGTGAATTACACCAATGACCTCCTAAGTGACCTCCCAGTCTGTCTCCCTTCCACACTGGCTAGAGTAATCTTTCTAACACAAAAATCTGATCACGTGACTCCTCTGCCTAAAATAGTGAGAGGACTACCCATCATTTTCATATAAAGTCTGTAAGTTTTTGGCCTGATCTTTGGAATCTGACCCCTACATACATCTCTGATTCCACATCCCCATGTAAACCCCACCTTCCAGGTTAGGAAAGATATTTGTTATTCTCCTAAAGGCCCTGTACTCTTTCCCTGCTGCTTAGCCTGCTATTCTTCCTCTTGAAATGCATTTTCAGTGTTCATCTATCTGATTAATCCTATTCAGTCTTCTCTGATCCCCCATAGTCTCACCTAGGTCCTCCTTCTTTTTGTCCCTATAACAAATAAGTGACCACACACCTTTATTTCCAGCTCTAGCCTCTCTCACTTTGAAATGTTGGTTTTACTGAGCATTTCCTCCTCTGTACTGTGAACTTCTTGAGAGCAAGAATTATCTTATTGAGCACCATATTCCCAGAACTTAACAGTGCATCCGGTATATATCATTAGCACTTGAAAGCAAATAGGTGACTGACTGACTGAAAAAATGAATGAGTGAATGAACAACAATAGAAATGTCTTTACTTATTTTTTTAATTTTATTTATTTATGACAGTCACACAGAGAGAGAGAGAGAGAGGCAGAGACATAGGCAGAGGGAGAAGCAGGCTCCATGCACCAGGAGCCCGATGTGGGATTCGATCCCGGGTCTCCAGGATCACACCCTGGGCCAAAGGCAGGCGCTAAACCGCTGCGCCACCCAGGGATCCCTGTCTTTACTTATTCATGATATTTGGTTCATTCAACTATATAAGGATTCATTCAACTATCATCAACTGATCAGAATTTCTATGATTTTTGCAAAACTGTGGTAAGGATATTTTAACTGTGCTATCCCAAAGATATATGTATTAAATTATTGGTTAAAATAGTTCAAAAATAACAATTCTCTCTGCAAATGTGGAAGTCATTTTTAGCCAAAATGTACAACTATGTTCCTTAACGTGTTTCCTTTTTTTTTTTTTTTGCCTTTACTGCCAAAAAACCTAAAGACAAATTTAATGTTTGATAGTAATAGTTACACCATCTCAAGTTCTGATAATTTCAATCCTATTTCATCTCATGGAGGTCTATTTCTATGCTAAACTCTTCTATACATTATTTCTAAAGTTTTCTCTCATAAATGATTACATTTGTAAGTAGTTGAAGAATGATAGAAAAACCCAATCCTCCAAAATACTTGTTTCTTCCACCATAAGTCCCAGGCATTAAACTATTTAAGCCATACAGACTTGTAGTAACCTACCAGAATCCTTCAGTTTGGAGTTAGTCTGGTTCTGCAGTTATGCATATCAATCTAAAGGTCCTACTCACATAAAATTGATTGAATATTATAGCTGCCAGCACAATTTATCTGCAATAATAAAGTTCCACTCATGCTTGGAATGTGGTCACATTTTTATTAATTATAACCCATGGCCCACATAAGTTTTGTTTCATTCCATGTAGTATTTTAAATGTTAGCTGATAATGTAGGTGGACAAATTTAGCAGACAATAACAAATGTGATTCTAGAGCAGTGACTCACAACCCTGGATATACTGGAATCTCTTGGAGACATCTTTAGAAATATTTAGGTCAGATCCTCAATTAAAACAGAATTTTGGAGCATGTGGGTGGTTTAGTCAGTTAAGCATCCAATTCTTGGTTTTGGCTCAGGTCGTGATCTCATGGGTCATGGGTCATGGGTCAAGCCCCATGTTGGGCTCTCCATTCAATGAGGAGTCTACTTGAAAATTCTCTCCCCTTCCTGCTCTCCCTCTACCCTGTGCTCTCTCTCTAAAATAAATAAATCTTTAAAAAACAACAACAACATAATTTCTAAGGTGGTGGGGTTGGGGCTCAGCATCATTTTTTCCAAGGATCCCAAGTGATTCTGATGTGCACTGAGTCAGGAATGCTGATTTGGAGCCTGAGAGAGAGATGAGAGAGACAAAGATTTGCCTATCCTGTTTTTTTAAGTGAAAATAATTCCACCTTTTAAAAATCAAACATTTACCTTACTGAAATGGAACTTGCTATAAAAACTTGAATTGGAGAAAGGAAATTAGAGGTGATTACTCATTTTAAAAAGGATTTTCTGTCTTTATAAAGGATTGATCTAAACATTTCTTCAAGTGACAAGCAGTAATTTAATTGATTTGTAGACTTATCTCAGTTATTAATTATGCTTGTGACCCTTGCAAAGTCACTGGAATCTCTCTAGACCTCACTTTTCTAATGTATAAACTGAAGGAATTGGAGTAAAGAAGCACGTTCCTAGCTTACATGGTACTACACATTGGTGTCCAGATGTTACATGGAGGTGTAGCAGCCAGGGCACAGACTATGGAACCAGGCTGCCTATCTTTGAATCCCAGCCACACTAATTATGTTATACCTTGGAAGGTGCCTAGTTTAATCGACTATAAATGGCATTAATAATACTCTATATCTCACAGGAAGATTAAATGAAATAATATGTCAGAGCATTTAGAACCATTTCAGGCACATAGTAAGCACTATTAAAACATTAGTTAGCTTTCCTATTAATAATGTTACACCCTGAAAAAGAGTCAGGGCCTTTAGTGTATTAATGCATTGGTGAGAATTAAGAAGGGAAAAATTATGTAGCATTTCAAAAATATATTTGACCAATTAACTTTGATGGCAGGAGTACCACTCTCTATGGAGCACATTTTTAGGAAAACTGTACTACATGATTGTTGTGTCCCTTTAAACTCTGATAAGGTATGATTCATCTGTCTTGGAGACCCAGAAAACTGTGGCCCATGGACCAAACCCAGCTCACCATCTGTTTTTGTAAATAAAGTTTCAATAGAAAACTGCCATGTTCATTCGATTACATATTGTCTATATCTACTTTCACGTTACAACAAAAGAGCTGACTACCTGCAACAGAAACCATACGATACAGCAAGCCTAAAATACATACTGCCCAACCCTTTACAGAAAAGCTTACTGAACACTGCCTTACATATGTAATGTATTGGGAAGCCTACAGCTCTACCCAGAATAACTTAATCATCAAGACAGACAAATTTGATTTTATGAATGGGCATATTTAGTACATAAACTCATTTGGCTGAAGGAACAAAGGAAACGTTCATCAAAGTGGGATGGAAAGAGAGAGTGGCTATAAGGGTAGGAGGCTCTCAATAATTGGCTAGAAAGGATAAAAAGCAAGGATCACAGAGGAAGAACTGCTGATGGGAGACAAACAAAGCAATTGGGAAAACAGAAGGTGTCTTGAAGGTTTTGACCCTGGTTGAAGGTGCTAATGTATAACAGGAACTTTCTCCCATGTTCTCCCCCAAAGCCTATACATCCTCCCCAAAATATTATATTTCATTTATAATTACCACTATTAATCACATAAAATCCTAGAAAAAAATGTTTTTGTTAGGCTGCTTGATTTTTTTAGGATAGGTATTATTACAGGATAGGATAGTTTTATAGATGAATAAACAAAGCCATGCAAAGTTTAAGCAACTTCCCCATATCTAGTCAATGGTTGAGGCTGTAGTCACACCCAGTTTTTTGGTCTCAGATTTTCCATCACGCCTCAACTGAAGATTTTCAGTTCTAAAACTTCTCTTAAGTGAAAAAAAAAAATGCTATCTAAAATTCTGATGACCAGGATTTCTTAGGCATGGTGCTAGGCCACTGTTCACCACTGGGCAAAGCTTTACTATTTCTACCCATACTAATAATCTGTTGCTTTCCACAAGTTTCATTCTTGGGTAGAGGTGAGAGACAATAGGAGATGAGGGGGCAAGGTGACTTAAGGCATCTTCCTATGTCCTGCATCGATGGCAACCCTGATGAAATTTATCTTGCCAAGAAAGATAAAGAAGGGGATTCATTCAATATGAATAAAAACACAGGAAGCTATTAAAGAAAGAATAGACAAAAATGTTTGAAATGGCAGCTGCAAACCTTATCTCTTATACTTCGTTGCTATAAGGACTCGCCAGCTTTTCTTAGCCAAATGTGAATTAGAAGAAATATAATTTAGTGTTTAGAAAATATGCTTAGTTTTCCACCAAAGCTATACAATTTGTCTTGAAGTAAGGAATTCAACATCAGCTTTTTAAAATGATGGTGATTAAGTAGACTACAATAAACTTCCAGTGTTCTGTTCTTTTCATTATTTGTGGCACCCTGATGAAAAGTAATTATGCTTGGGCGAATTTTCCTCTTAGATGTAATTTGGACCACTTATCTGAGATTCTCAGAAGGGAGCTGACTTGACAACTAAAAAAGAACACCTGTTTCTATCAATGTAAAGGAAGCTTTCCTGAGAGCCCTTACCTCTGCCTAGCAATGCATAGCATGTCTGCAGTGAGAAATATTGAGTGATACATTAATGAATTGCCTTCTCTTTCCAGCAAACAGAATCAGGAATTAAGTGGTGGGATTTTTTACATTTACACAAGGAAAGGAAAAAGAACGGTCATGAATATAAAATAACCACAACAGAAGAGGGTGTGTGGCAGTGATTGAGAGCTCTGAGTAATATTGATGCCCACCCTAGTGACCAACACACCTGCTATAGTATGTCCCTCAGCAACTCAAGAGCTTTTTAAAAAAATTTCATAATTCGGGATGGTTATTTTATTAAATAGATCAAAGGGATCTGCAGAAAATGTTCATGTATGTTTTATTGTTTCCAACGCAAATTACGGAAGTGAAAATTCTATCCATCCACTTCTTGTTGATATTAAAAGTAGGCATGCAGCTGGCATGATACTTATAGTGCATAAAAGGATGATGGTCCCATGGCTTTATTGAATCACTAAAGAATTTCATTTTCTGACTAGGACCCATGAAGCTCCAAATATACTTTTAAGAGGCTTTGTTTCTTTTATGATCTATAAAAGGTTATACTGCTATTATGTTGGCTTTTCCAATGTGTTTTAGCAAACATTGGAAAGCACTTTAACAAATACAACCAATTGGCCTATCACATTCTTGAGATAAACATCAATAAGTAAAATAAGTACAGTATCACAGATCTAAAACACAATTTAAGTAGATCTACTGAAAATCAGTTAATGGACTTCAAAAAAATTTTGTTTTACTCTGACTTTTATTTTACCATCCCTACTTGTTTGCTTTGAATGGGAACCTAATTTTCTGATGGAAACTACTGAAATGTTGCAACAAGTCATTTTGGTTGTTTATCTTTGTAACACATTTGGATTTTTTTCACTCTGTCAATTTTTTAAGTATTTGCAAGACTGGCTACATGAACTTTTAAAAACTTCCTATTGAAAATAGCATACATTAAAAATACATATAAGTCGACTGCTCAATAAATCTTTTTACAAACTGAATATAACCATATAGCCAGCACCCAAATCCAGATATTTGAACTAGAAACTACAAACCCTAGAAGACTTTCTTCTTACTGCTTTATAATCATTAGAAAGATATCCACTATCTTATCTTTCAGAATAAGAGAGATAAGGAGTTTACCAGACAAACAAAAGCTAAACAAGTTCATGACCACTAAACCAACCCTACAAGAAACATTAAAGGGGACTCTGAGTGGAAAAGAAAGATTATTAAGTAAAAGTAAGAAAAATAGGAAGCACAAAAGCAGTAAAAGTAAGCATATCTATAAAAATCAAAGAACTCACCAAAAAAGGACATAAAGTAAGACACTATATACCTAAAATGTAGAGAGGGGAGGAGCAAATAAATAGGTTCAAACTTAAGTGACCATCAACTTAATATAGACAGAAGATGTTATGAGACACCTGGGTGGCTCAGACCATGATCCCAGGATTCAGGATTGAGTCCTGCATTGGGCTCCTAAGAAGAGCCTGCTTCTCCCTCTGCCTATGTCTCTGCCTCCCTTTCTGTGTGTCTCTCATGAATAAATAAATAAATCTTAAAAAAAAAAAAGACAGAAGACGTTATATACAAACCTGATGCTAACCACAAACCAAAAACCAGTTAAGAGACACTCAAAAAATAAAGAGAAAGGAATATAAGTATATCACTAAAGAAAGCCAGCAAACCATAAGAGAAAACAGTAAGAGAAAAAAAGATCTGAGAAAAACTACAAAAATGACCACAAAACAGTAAGAAAATAGCAATAAATACCTTTCAATAATTACTTTGTGTGGAAATGGCATTTAATTCATTCAAAGTAATGTAAATGGACTAAATGCTCCAATCAAAAACATAGGGTGATGGAAAGGATAAATAAATAAATAAATAAACCTATCTATATATCTAAATAAACAAACCTACAAGAGACTCATTTCAGACACCTGCACATTGAAAGCAAGGGGTTGAAGAAACATTAATCATGCAAATGGATGTCAAAAGAAAGTCAGAATAATACTAATAGTGGACAAAATAGAGTTTTGCAAGGACTCAAAATAGAGTTTTTACAAGGACTGTAACAAGAGACAAAGAAGGACACTATATAATAAAAAGGAAGACAATCCAACAAGAAGATGTAACAATTGTAAATATTTATGTACCTAACATGGAAGCACTGAAATACATAAAACTTAATAGCAAACATAAAGGAAGTAATGGATAGTAATACAATAATAGTAAGGGACTTTAACACCCCACTTATATCAATGAACAGATTATCTAAACAGAAAATCAACAAGGAAACACACTGGACCAGATGGATTTAACATACAAATTCAGAACAGTCCACCCTAAACAGCAGACTACACATTCTTTTCAAGTACACGTAGAACATCCTCAAGATAAAAAAACAAGAGAAAAAAGAAAAAAAAAAAAGAACATCCTCAAGAACAGATCACAGATTTTCTGCACAGCGAAGGAAACCACCAACAAAACAATCTACCAAATAGGAGAAGACATCTGTAAATGACATATTCAATAAAGGGTTAATATCCAAAATATATAAAGCACTTTTACAGGGGCACTTGGGTGGCTCAGTCAGTTAAGTATCTGACTGTTAACTTCAGCTCAGGTCATGATCTCAGTGTCCTGAGATCAAGCCCCCAAATCAAGCTCTGTGCTGAGGGTGGAGTCTACTTAAGATTCTTTCCTCCCTCTCTCTCTCTCTGCCCCTCCCCCTGCTTGTGAAATATCTCTCTCTCTCTCTCTCTCTCTCTCTCAAACAAAAAAAGAACTTACACAGCTCAATACCAAAATAATAATAATAATAATAATAATAATATCATTTAAAAATGGGCAGAAGACATGAACAGACATTTCTCCAAAGAAGACATCCAGATGGCCAACAGACACATGAAAAGAGGCTCAACATCACTGTAACAATGGCTAAAATAAAAAATACAAAAAACAAGTGTTAGTAAGAATATGGAGAAAAAAAGGAATCCACATGTACTGTTGGTGGAAATGCAAACTGGTGCAGCCACTGTGGAAGACAGTATGGAGTTCCCTCAAAAAGTTAAAAATAGAACTACCCAGTAATTGCACTACTAGGTATTTATGCTAAGAATACCAAAACATTATTTCAAAAGGCTATATGCATCCTATAGTTATTGCAAAATTTACAATAGCCAAATTAGGGGTGCCTGGCTGGCTCAGTCAGTAGAAAGTGAGACTCTTGATCTCAAGGTTATGAGTTTGAGCCACCTATTGGGCATTGAGATTACTTAAAAATAAAATCTTTTAAAAAACTAACAAATTATGGAAGTAGCCCAAGTGTCCATCAAAAAATAAATCTTTCCAATTACAGCAACGTGGATGATCTAGAGAATAAGACGCTAAGCGAAATAAGCCAGAGAAAGACCAATACCATATGATTCCACTCATATGTAGAATTTAAGAAACAAAACAAAGGAAAAAAAGAGACACAAACCAAAATACAAATTCTTAAATATAGAGATCAAATAGATAATTGCCAGCGGGGAGGTGGGTAGGGAGATGAGTGAAATAGTTGAAGAGGATTAAAGTACACTTATCTTGATGAGTACTGAGTAATATATGGAATTGTGGAATCACCATATTGTACATCTGAACCTAATATAACACTGTATGTTTACTACACTGGAATTCAATTTTTTTAAAAAAATTATTTTTAGAGCATAGCCACTTTTTGGACTTTTAATGTATAGATTAGTTTTGCCTCTTTTGGTGGGTTCATGAACTTCTATTATCTTTGCTTAATTTATAAGCAGAAACGGAGGCCCAGTAACATAGGCCTATTTGTATAATGCCATGCAACTCTCGGAGAGTGAAGTCTAGACTTTTCATCTAATGTTTTCCAAAGGACTGCTTATTATTTCTAAAAGCCTCCTAATAACCAGTCAAGAGCAAAATCCATATGAGAAGCATAGATTTTTTGTACATTAATCTCTGACTGCTTTAAACATAGGAATTAAAGGTTACTCTCCCTCAATGTCTTTATCCAAACTGCCCTTTGATATTGTTTGCACTGATCTCTAGGAGCTCATCATCTAGGAAGAAAGATTAAATACGGGAGAAGGAAGGAAGATATATATGACACTCAATCTTACAGCTAATTTTTTTTTCAGCTCAAGTCACAGTACTTAATGGCCATTGGTACTATAGTGTTCACTATTCTATAGAGAAACAAAACAGAATTAACTGCATATGCACATAGAGAAACAGATTTATTCTCTGAAATCGGCTCAAGCAGCTAGAGGTGGGCAAGTCCAAAATGTACAGGGTAGGCCAGTAGGCTGGAGACTCAGAGAAGAGACAATATTGTAGTTAAAATCCAAAGGTCATCTGCTGGCAGAAGCCCCTCTTCTGGAAAGGTCAGTCTTTTTCTATTAAGGTCCTCAACTGACTGGATAAGGCCCACCCACATTGTAGACGGTAATATATTTTACTCAAAGTCTCCTGCTTTAAATGTTAATCTCATCTAAGAAGTACCTTCACAGAAATATCTAAAATAATAACTGACCAAATATCTGGGTGCTGTGGCCCAAGATACGAAATCCAATACATACGATTAATAATCACAGATGTATATCACATGCTACCTCTAGGAGCAAGTCTATTGTTCTCTTAACTTGTTTAATGTATACATTGTTACTAGAATGTTCAGACATTTAATGCCTTACCATTCCAAATGGGTAGTAAGCTCCAAGAAGTCAAGGAGCTTTTCTTTGGTCTTGCATCATTCTGATCTCAGAACCCCCTATATTTTTGTTGATCAAATGATATACTCTTAAAGTGTCAATTTTACCATTTTCTGCACAAGCTATGCAATTCTAATACTGCATAAAAGCACAGACAAGCATAAAATCATTTCAGGACCAAGAAATAATTAACTAAGAAATAATTAACTTGCTATGTTATTAAAAATTTTTGATTGTAGGAAATACAGAAAAGGTTTTGATCTACCATACTCAGAGCTCAACAGAAATTCCTGGCTGCCTTAGGAGCTTTACAAAGTTGATTTATCAAGTTTATCACCACCTGACCTAGATTCCAACTCACTTCTTTATTTTCCCAGCACTGGAAGGTATATGTGATCTATTCTCACTGATACCACTTCCTGATTACTCAAAGTTTAAAGGATAAAGTGAAGCAGAGAATTTGGCTTATAGTTTAACTAGCTACTGAATTGCTAAGATTAAAACCAATTTCTGGGATGCCTGGGTGACTTGGCAGTTAAGCCTTGGCTCAGGCCATGATCCTGGAGTCCAGGGATCTAGTCCCACATCAGGCTCCTCGTGGGGAGCCTGCTTCTCACTCTGCCTATGCCTCTGTCTCTCTCTGTGTCTCTCATGAATAAATAAAATGTTTAAGAATAAAAATAAATAAATAAAACCAATTTCTGCTTAGTTTGAGTCTCAGGTGTCAATAGAATTGTTTTCTAAAGTTCCTAAAGTTTGGGGCAATCTCCCTGTTTCCATAATCCCTTACTTTACTTGTTTAATGTTAGATTTTTGCCATCACTGATTGGATGTTTATAAGTCTATTTCCTCCTTTAAACTGTCAGCTTCTTGAGGGTAACATTCTTACCATTGTGAGTTACTTTGTCACTACCCAAGACTGGATGGATTTCTTGATTTATTAGGTTTGATTTATTAGGTTTGATTAGGTTGTATGCACACACACATACACGCATGCTATTTTGATACTAAAGCATAACCGGACTTTTGGAAGTTCCAGGAACTTGGTATTCCAAACAGCAATGTTCCACTGTGAAATGAAAACAGGACTGGCCTTCCTAATGGTTTATTACCATTATATTCTATCATACAGTATTATTTAAATGCCTAAACATCTATTCCTGTACATACTAGAAACTGTCCAAAGCAGCTAGAGAAGTGCAAAACAGCTACTAAGTAAAAGCTACTCAGGTATAGCTACAATGATCAAGAAAAAAACAATCCAAGGAACTGCTTAGCATTTTAGACTATGTACTTAGTACCTAGTCACTGAAATGGGTTGCAAAAATATGGATGTAAATGAGGTAGAGTTCTTAACATGAAAGAACTCTCAAAACAGTGACACCCACCAGTCCTCTAAAATAATATTTGAGAGGTGGAAGTCATAATTTATTTTCAAGTTTACAAAACAAAATTACTCTAAAAATCATAATAACTTGAAATCTGAAGGACTCAAATATGCAAGAAATATGCTACTTGATGAAGATGTTGCTTGTCAGGCTTTAGATCTCCCTAAATCTTTAAAAGAGAATTTCTTCAGGGATTGGCATAGGTAAAAATCTTATGTCTATTGAAATGGTTCTGATGAAACCCAAAACACTACTTTAAAAAGAAGGAAAATAATAGAACATTGGCATTTACTAATTCAAAAGTTGTTTAAGTTGTTACAAATATATAAATTTATCTAATTAAAATTAACTATATCATAAAGCCAAAAACCAGCTTAATCCTTCATGTTGGGAAGATGTTTTTAAGAGTTGCTACTGCTGGATATCTTTAGGTTTTTGACTCAAAAATGCAGTCTGAGGATATAGCTAAGACCTATTTTTCCCACAATAATTGAAAAGGAAATGTTCCGAGCAAATCCAGAAATTTCCTAATATGCAAAAGAGTAAGGAAGTTATCAGTTAAGGTGTTAGACTTCAAAAGTCTATAATGATGATAAAAGTTAGGCCACAGAAACCACAATAAATTCTGCTACAAAAATCTCAGAAAGTATGACTTTAAAAGTCATAAAGTATGACTATATATGCTTTTAAATGAGCATATATAGCAAACATAGAGGTCTTCTTTCTTATCTCCTAATTTTCATTTCTGAAATTAGAATTAGTATTGACTTTCATTATGTTTTTCATAATGAGATAGCATAATACTTGGACAGTATTTAAGGACAGCAGTTCTTAAAACCAAGAGTCCTGTGTTTGAATCCCAGTTCTGCAATTTAGTGGCTACCTAATGTAGTGAATGGATTTAACTTGTCTTTGGGTTAGGGTCTTTATCATTAAAATATGGATATTAATATCCATGTTATAAAGTGTTGGAAGAATAAGATGAATTAGTCCAAGTAGTTACTTAACATAATAGTAGGTAGCAGATGCTCAGTAAAATTTTGTTTACTTACTTATTTTTATGTTTTCAATCATTTCCCTGCTACTAATGAACTAAGAAAAATATATAAGAAATAGAAGACTAATTAAATGTCAGCACCTTGTAGTTTCATTTATGGTATCAATTTTGAACATTTAAAAGTAGATTGATTTCCAGGAAAAATGGCAGCATGGACACAGGCTTGCAAAACCTGCCTCCAGAAACACAACTAACCCAAAGCCAATAGAGTGAATATATCACAGGTCTGCAACTAATAGAAGAGCCCAACCTTACACTACTAATCACAGGAAATGGTTGAAATAGAAAACCACTGAGCCAAGCCAAAAGAATCAGCACAATACTTTATCTCATTTCAGCTTGGCAATAGGCTATTAAAGTAAGTTTTATTATTATCATTATCTTACAGATGATGCACTACAGTTAAGTAATGTATCCAAAGTCCTACTGCTAGGAAATAGCAAAGCTGGAACTCAAACCTTGGCATCCCAACTCAGAGCCCATGCTTTTAATGCCCACGTTATAAAAGCAGAAATTAATTTTAAAATATAATGAAAAACCCACCTACACATTACAGGCACATATGTACCTTGGATTCATACTAGCTGACCAGATACTGGTCTAAGGCAAAATGGCTACCTATGCCCCTACTGATTGGTGGTGATGAGCCTTCTGATAGCCTGCAGTCATGGTCAGGACTGGCTCAAGACATTAGCTGGACTGGGTCCTACAGATTAGAGGTGCCACTCAAGACCATCGAAGGTTCTATGATTTGCTAGAAGATCGCATAGACTCAGCATATAGTTGTACTCACAGCTGAGATTTATTGCAATGAAAGGATATAAAACAAAATCAGCAAAGGGAAAAAGTGCACATGAGTTTGTCTAACCAGGTGCAAGATTCCAAGAGTCCTCCGCCCTCCTTATGCTTTATTCTTCTAGCAACAAGCTGTGACAATAAATAAGAAGTATTATCTACTAGAGTAGCTCATTAGAGACACTGCCAATGGTTTTTACTGTGGGGGGAGGGCGGGGACTGCTATGTAGGCACTCCCTGCAAAGCACAAACCAAAATTCTGGACTCCCAAAAGGAAGGCAAGAATTAAACATAAACACATTCTTTGCATATTTTAGGCACAGTGAGTACCACTTTTATTTAGGGAAAGTTTTCAATCAGTCCAAGGTACCATTTACTAGCCAAATCCTCAGAGAACACCAGAAGGGCCAAACTTGAAAGCAGGTTTCTCTAAGAACAGGCAATCTCAGGCCTACTCTGTTTTTGCACAGTGAACATGAAATATTCAACCACCTTAATCTGAGTTTCCCTCTATGATTCTGTAACATTGCCCCATAACATTCTAAAATTCTTTATAATTTTCTTATAATTTAGATTTCTTCACCCTTCTCTATGCCCATGGGCCCACTCTATCCACAGAAATTTGTACTCATCATAATTAAGCTACTTCTGAAAAAGATCCCCTCTGAATTGCCAACAATAGCAGGGGAGACTCTCTGGCACTGAGGGAAAAGAATCAAGGATGGGGAGAAGGCATTGGGCCTGATGATGGCCATGCTATAACTTTGTAACAATTCATTTGTTTTCCCCTCCACCCCACTTTGTGGCACCACATAAGACCTACCTATGAATTCCCAAAGTTTTGGGTAAGTTCCTAGATGGCAAATAATAATGATCCATTAAAGTTCATGAAGTTCATCGTTCAATCTACACATATAAAGTTATATGCAAGGCATTGTATTAAACGCAGTGAATAAATGTGAAGCTGAATTCAGACACATCCTGCACTGAAGGAGTATATTGTATTCCTGTCAGGATGCATTTTTAAATAACTTTCCCGTAAGATAAGAAGTGATCAACAAGCATATGTAACCAAAGGATAGGGAATACAAGCAAGGCTGGGAATACAATAGTGGATGAAATAGGCAGGTCTCTACACCCACTACCAGAGAAGGATCCGTGGGAGGTGGCATCAGAGAAAGGCCCTGGTCAATATCTAGATATATATATGTCTGTATGATGACATAATGTCAACATGATGGGAAATAGTTGACATGGTTACAATGCTCTTACCAAAGAAGCCATATGAAGTTGGATGGAACAATTTCCTGATCCAGGAAATTGTGACTACTGATGTTCTTATTCACAAAACGTCAAGCATGATATTTGATGTCTTAAAAAAAAAAATCCCTGCTCTACAAGGCTCTTCAACAATCCTTTGATAGCCTGGCAGCATGAAATTTGCCCAGTTTTGTAGATAAAAATGGACACAATTCAATATTGCACTGATGGGGTAAAATATTCTCTTGGATCTTAGGTTTATTACCTTACCTATTACCTTATTTAGTAGGAAATGCTAGAAATTTTTTGTGTCTACTAAGAAAATAAGGCAGGATTCATTTTAGAGAATGTCTCTAATAGGTTTAGAATCAACAATAAAATTTGAACAGTGATAAATTATAATAAACAAAAGAATATGCTCCATTTTTTTTATTTGAGAAACTGAATCCTTCTGATTCTAATTTTTCCAGGTATGTGCTGTAGTTTTTGTTGGAATTTTCTTTATGGAAGCTATACTTCCTGACAGATAGGATTTATTCTCATCATTAGGATATATTTAGTTTTTCTTTCTGTCCTTTGCTTTTTCTCATTTACATTCTTTTCTCTTCCCTTTCTCCCATTTGCTCCTTCTCTCTCTATGCTAGCTTCTTCTAAACACTTGATCCATAATCAAGGATCTGAGTTGCAACGTAAGTGGAATTTTTGTAAAAATTTGTTTGGTCAGTTGGATTCTGAGGCTGCTATAGAGAGGGTTTTTATTAGAAGTGGAAGAACAGGAAGTGGCCTTTTGTTAAGATTTTCAAGTTCATTTTAAGGACCAATGTCATGCTCTAATCAAAAGACTGTCATTTCACTCTTAAAACATCTGAAGATTTACAATCTCTGTGCCCAGCATCTGCTGAACTCAGACATATGGGCACACAGGTGGCATACTTCACTGGACTACCCTTCAACTTTCTCCAAAACTGATAATACCAAATTCCCACCAGCTTAGTATATCCTAAAACTCTTTCCTCAATTGTTTGCTTCATTTCCTTAATTTTGCTCAGTACCCTAGATACCTTGATGTGTATACACTCTGTATTTACTATTTTGATTTTCCAAAAACAACAAAAAAAGTATTTGCATTAGCAAGAAAGCATCCAAAAACAAACATCTTTAAATAAACTGAAGAAATTAGTCAACAAAATGAAACACTTTAAGCCATACTTGCATAGTAAATACTGTCTGCATCCGTCCAAGCATGCAGTCATATTTTACCCCTCTCTTTATTTTGCATTTTATTTATAGATATGTTCCATTAAATAACTGACCTTTTCTGCACTCTATAGAATTTTAAAATTTTACAGGCCTTCTTATTTCTTCATGAAGATCTGTAGTTTGGACTCACCATTTACAACACCATAGGTGACTTTTGCTCCCAAACTCATTATTTCTCCTTATTACAATTACTAGAACTCTGAGATAGTTTCAGCCAGAGTTAGTTGTTTCTTACTTTTATTTCTAAAAGCAAAAATCCCAGCAGATGCCTTTCCTATTCTTTTCATTTAAAATACAACTAAAATATCTTATTTCAATCATATTCTGTAATGGCACAGTTCACTGAATTCCAGATGAAAGTTAGGTTGTTTCCATTAAAATCCAATTCATAATTAAGCAATAAAAAATTTACTCTGGGATGACATGTGCATTATAAGGCTATTTCAAAATCCTAAGTATTAGAAAAATCTATTTTGCCTTTTATAAATTAAAGCAGTGAAAAGCCATAATAGCTTTCTAAATTCAAAATCCAGAAGTAGTTTTGATTTTATGAAACTAATGTTAACTATTAATCTTGCCAATAGATTAAGTAATGTATTTTTTTAATCTCCATTTTCCTACAGTATTTAGAAACATTCTCTAAATGTTTCCTAGATATTTCTAGGTTTAGATACTTTTCCTATACAAGCTGCTGAATAATTTTTCAGACTGTTATTGTAAAGGAAAAATTTTTTCCTACTACCTTTCTATGTTATCCAGCTAGGGCTCTATAAATTAGACTGACAAAAGGCAGATTCACAGGAGAAAAGTGTACAAATATATCTCTATATTAATATGACTTTTTATATTTAATATAATATTTAATATGTTTTTATGACATAGAAGCCCTCAAAAGGAAATTAGGACCTACATAAAGTAGTTAAACCTGAGCATTCACTACTCATTTTGATGAAGAATGGAAAGTGGTACGAAAATGTGAGGGCAAAAGGATATGAGGCAATGGTAAACTAGGAGAAACCTAACAAGGCCTATGCATTTGGAGTCCTCTCAGACTTCAAAAACAGATGCTCCTTTCCTCCAGGTGTAAGGAGGACACCTCTCACACAAGGGTCTTACGATCTACTTGGGGGGGGGATCAGAAAGTCCTTTCTGTACATGCTGTTTCTCAGATTTTTCCAGCTTAAAATATTCAATATGCTAGGGCACCTGAGTGGCTCAGTGGTTGAGTGTCTGCCTTCGGCTCAGGTTGTGATCCCAGGGTCCTGGGATTGAGTCCTGCATTAAGGTCTCTGTGGGGAGCCTGTTTCTCCCTCTGCCCATGTCTCTGCCTCTCTCTCTGTGTCTCTCATGAATAAATAATTTAAACTCTTAAAAAAAATATTCAGTATGCCACGGTGGCATATTTTGGGTAGTGTGTTCTAAACCTCATCAATGTGAAGTTGGATATGCCTACAGATTAAATAACATAAGAGGCGTTAGCTCAAGCAGAGTCCCAGAGGAAATATGATGAACTATCAATCACTTGACTGACAATCTAAAACATATTAATGCAGGTAACTTCTTAGAACTTATGATATCTTGGGCCACAAATCTACTATAAAATTTTAAAGTATATATCAACCCAAAAGATAGACAAGGCCCACCAACTAGATCTCTATATGGTGTCTAAAATTATTACTGAACCAAGCCCTTTACCTATAGCAAAGTAGTCTTCACAAAGCACAAAGCAAGTGGAGCAAGAAAGTGAGGTCACATAGACTATGATATGAATCACATGCTCTGCCCTTGTGCAAGCCAGTGATCCTCTACCCAACCCTCTATGAAGTTTTACTTTTTAATAATGATAAAAATTGAAAGCACGATTTTAAGCCAGCATTGTGCTTTACCCAGAAGGCATTTTCTATAACTCAGCAGTGTGATTACTGAAAAGATTTTATTAGGATGAGAAAGTAAGAATGTGAGGTAAATAAAACTGTAACTAATTTCCTTAATTCATAAAATGTTAAATACCATGGTCTCTCCCTATTAAAAAAAATAAGATTTTGTAAGCAAAGTCCCATTTTAAATGCAGTTCATCTGAGCCTGAATTTCAGCTTAAACTTCTCATTACTCATCCTTGAAATATAAATTCACTGGCTAATAACTGTTTACAGTTTTGAAACTTTTTTTTCTTTCTTACTTTCTCCCAGTCATAGTGACAGTGACCAGGACATAAACATCCCTTGGGTGCTATTAATTCAGGCCAGGGAGTGATGTGACACTTGGCTCTATGCTGGGAATGTTTTCCAGTCTAAATGTAAGGGAATCTTTTCACAAAGTGAAGAATGCTTCTGTGATATAAATAAATGCCGTATAATTTCATTATTATTTAAGTAGAAAATTTTTAACAGTACATAACACAGTACAGGGCACATGGTATAGAATCAAAAAGACACTTCTAAATTCAGCTTTTTGGGTTTGTTTCTTTTCAAGCAGGAAATAATGTTAAACAAGATCATAAAAAGGGTATTTTGGAATTTGGTCTTCTAATGTTTAAATCTATTTCTATAATCAATTAACCACATGTATTTCCAAATCTTGTGATACCATTTTTATTGACTCTGCCCTGACTTAATTAACAATATCTAATTTGAATATCCCAAATTAAAGAACAGCTTTCAAAACCCCAGCAACTGTAAACAGTGATTATTCTGGTGGAGAACCATTGATCAATGCATTGCTGATCCCTCTGAGAATGCATCTTCTTTCACTGCATCCCTGGGCTTTGTTTTCTTTGAAAAGACCTCACCATGGCTGTAAGCAGTAAGACAAATGAGAAGCCCTACTCCCAAACCTCTAGTAACACCAGAAACAATAGATTATTCAGAATGAACTTTCAAGGGACAGAGCATGCTTCAGAAGGAAATGGGATTGAAAAAATAATCCATGTTACCATCTGCTACCCTAGAAAAATTGAATGAAAAGTAGCCAAGCCACCCTCTCCCCACCCAAAAAAGTCAATTATATTCCTTCTTCCTTCCCACTATCTTCTCTGCCCTTCTTTCTTTTTTCTTCTTTTCTAATTTTTCTAGGATATAACTAAACATACAAGTAGCTTTACTGATACAGATACTTCACTTGCACAACAAAATGGCTTCTCATAATGTGTGTAAATCTATTTTTATAACAACTTCACCATGCTTCCTGTTGATTTGTCATTTTTGAGTTAAGTTTCACTCCTGATTGATCATTAATTTTAGCTTTAGGTTTCTCTTCCCTCCTAAAACTAAGCCAATAAATAAATAAATAAAACCTAGAAATAAACTCGTAAATCCCTGGGAAGATCACCATTTAAATGAATTTTCTGGTGACTTCCTATTAAATGTAAATATGTCTCTTTGAGCTTTGGGACTTTATATACTCAGTTTCCATAAAATTTAGCATGAGGAATCAGACCTCAATAATTAAGTTAGAGTAGCAGTAGAAAAACGAGACACAGTTTATACTGGAAGATCCTCTCATAAAATGCCTTCCTCTAAAACCAGAACACCTATTCATAATGGCAAGTGCAATAAACATTCTGAGGAAAGGGTGTAGCTATGGGAATGCTAGCAACTAACTTTAGAAGATTAATAATAATTGCCCAAGAAAAACAAAACAGGCCAAAAAAGGAGTCTTAGGGAAGAAAGAGGCGTTGGGACAGGATCTGCAATCTAGGAGAAGAAGGAATGAGATAAGCAACTGGCACAATAGTTCAAGATAAGGTGGAAAACGATAAGCAAGTGAGTTAAAACTATAAGGCAAAGAGGTGAGTAAATATCACTTTTCAAAAAATGGCATGAAAGTACTAGGAAAAAAAGAAAAGTTTTCAGGTTCTTCTTATAATTAATTTAACTTATCTAGATTTATGTGGACCATATAAACTTTAGAATTTGATTAGCAATGGGTGACGTAGTTGGTTAAGCATCCAACTCTTGATTTCAAATCAGGTTGTGATCTCAGGGTTGTGGGACTGAGCCCCATGTTGGGCTCCATGCTGAGTGAGGAGCCTGCTTGAGATGTTCTCCCCTCTCTCCTTCTGCCCCTCCCCCACTGCTTGCATACTCCCTCCCTCTCTCTAAAATAAATAAATAAAAGATTTCAAGACAACAAAATAAAATTTGATTAGCAAAAATAAATGGGCTTGTTTTGGTCATTTGTTTGCATTCCAAAATGTGTTTTGATCAGAAGTTGACAGTAAAATGCTCTAGCACAAGAAAATGGAGGCCCTCTCTTATGAGGGGAAGACAGCTACATGGAGGAGAATCTAGGAATGAAGTCAGCTATTATACAGCTTTGGTTCCTACTATGCTTCTCAGTAACATGAGATCATGCTGGGTAAGGTTCCCGTTCTCTCACACTCAGAAGTTGTCAAGGGGTTATAAAGCATTATGTTGGTTTTACTTGCTCATTACAATCCTTGTGCAACATCTAAAACTTGCTCTTATTACCCTGGGTCTTAATGTAGTCCTGTCCCAGCACTCTGTCAAACACGTGTGGCCTGCAGGTAGAAAACGATGAAGAACCTTTCCAAGTATACTTGTATGTGGTGTGTGTGTGAGTGTGTGGGTTGATACACCTGTATTTTTTCAGAGTAATGTTTACACATGCTAATGAATTAAGTTAATATGTTTGTTATTGATTCATTTATCAAGAAGCATAAATCTATATGACATTCAAAGAAAAAACTTTAAAGGACTTAGAAAAAAGAAGAATGAGGATGGCATTTTGTAATTTATCAAAGTGTGAAAATAAAGATCTCATTTTTCAAAACAGAGGCTGTGAACAGAAAAGTCATGATAGAGTCTATATGATATGAAAATAGCCAACAGCAAAATTGATTCTCATATACAGTAACATATGCATTTCGACTATTTCTTTTTTTTTTAAGATTTATTTATTTATTCATGATAGACATAGAGAGAGAGAGAGAGAGAGAGAGAGAGAGGCAGAGACACAAGCAGAAGGAGAAGCAGGCTCCATGCTGGGAGCCTGACACGGGACTTGATCCTGGGACTCCAGGATCACACCCTGGGCCAAAGGCAGGCGCCAAACCACTGAGCCACCCAGGGATCCCCTTGACTACTATTTCTTAACTGAACCCTCCTCCATGGATTTGATAACCCTTCTATTCTGTTCAGCAAAGATGAAGCTATCATCTGAGAAACTAGTCAGTTACGACAACATGATCTAATATTCCAACCCCCTGACAACAAATAGAATTCCCTGATGTATTCACTGATTCTAATATAAATACATTCACTGGTCTTCCTGAAGTGGACCTTCCATAATGGCTAAACATAATAAATTTAATTATAGCTCTAAAAAACATGGTATATAATCCCCAACCTACCAAGACTCCATTTTAATATGTTAAATAGATTCCTTTCTGATCTGGCTAGAGTCACACAGAAACCATAAAAAAAAGTTTATCTCAGTTTGTCAAAAATATTCTGTCTTCTGTATTCACTTATTATGAGAGAATAACCCTTCTTTGGTTGTCATGGCCACAAGAATACTGGAATTGGGAAAGTCTTGTAAAAATTAAAATTCATGAATCAGTACATTTACATTCCATTAGTTACCTAGTGTCTATATCTCATCCAAAGCCAAAATTCCTCTCTCTTATCACTGTCATCTGATGACCTTGCTTCCTATTTCACTAAGAAAATAGAAGCAATGAAAAATTGAACTTCCACATGTTTTCACTATTACACTGACCTACCTGCACCCATGCCCAAACACTCTGCCTTCCTCCCATGACCATGCATGAACTGTTTGTTCTGGATTCAATTCACTCCTGCTTACACAAAGATTTTGTGCCTACAGCTCTCCTTTTTTGTAATCATTACTTTTTCTCAAACACCTATGAGATGCTCTTTAACATTGAAACATTCTACAGTAGCACTCATCTAATAAATTACTGTCCCCTGGAGCACCAAGGTGGCTCAGTCAGTTAGGCATTGAGTCTTGATTTCAGCTCCAGTCATGATCTCAGGGTTGTGAGATCAAGCCAGCATCAGGTCTACACTCAGCACGGAGTCTGCTTATCTATCTCCCTCTGCTCCTCCCCCTGCTTTCTCTCTCTCTCTCTCTCTCTCATATAAGTAAAATCTTAAAATAAAATAAAATAATAATTACGGTCTCCTGCCCTATATATCCTCATTTCTCTGCTCTTTGGTGTAAAAATTCATATTTTTAAAGTAAATTTTTCATATTTTACCCACATAATGACTTAGTAATCCAGTTTGCTTAACTAGTATAACAGAATATTCCTCCTACTACAATTCCTACCATTCAGACACAAACTGAGATCTGACAACAGTTTCTTCCTTCAATCAAGCATTTCTCTCATTCAGTAGTGCTCAAGACATTTCAATCATAATTTAACAATGCTGTTGATAAAATTCAAGGCAGCACGGAATCCAGCTACTTTTTTTAAAAAGACTTTATTTATTCACTCACGAAAGACACAGAGAGAGAGAGAGGCAGAGACACAGGCAGAGGGAGAAGCAGGCTCCATGCAGGGAGCCAGACATGGGACTCGATCCCAGGACCCCAGGATCATGACCTGAGCCGAAGGCAGCACTAAACCACTGAGCCACCCAGGCTGCCCAGAATCCAGCTACTTTTGTTATACTTGTAGGATTCCACAACAGCACACCAGCAAGAAGTTATATTACTAGATATGTTTTAAGTGACTCCTAAATAAGAATTAAGGAGTATGTTTGTATTTGTCCATACTATCATTAGAATGCTATTATCTGGGACGCCTGGGTGGCTCAACGTTTGACTATCTGCCTTTGGCTCAGGGCGTGATCCTGGGATCCAGGATCCAGTCCTGCATTGGGCTCCTTGCAGGGAGCCTGTTTCTCCCTCTGCCTGTATCTCTGCCTCTCTCTGTGTGTCTCTCATGAATAAATAATAAAATCTTTAAAAAAAAAATAGAATGCTATTATCTATCACTAATATTTTTTGATATGACGTTGAAAAATAAATCATCCCAGTATAAATATACATATAAAATATCTATTTTATTTAACATATTTAAATGTTTCATATAAAATATATTTTAATATTAGAAAAAGAAGATATCCACCAATTAATTTGACCTTATAAAATATGAACAATTTTATTTATATAGAAAAAAGGAATTATTCGAGCCGTCTCACATATTCAGTTAATACTCAATAAAAATCATTGCCTAATCAGAAGAACTCAACAGAAAGGAAGATTATGCTTTTTTCTTCTCCTACTAGGATGAAGGCAATCTTGGCCTCAATGTTTAAAAAAATCTCAAATCATTCAATCAGACGTAAATGCCAAGTGAAACTAGATTCTTCCCTTAACCAATAATGTCTTGATTATGAACTATAGAAGTAGGACAATGTGATTGATCCTGTTGCGTACAAAATATTGTGGCTATTCTTTATTCCGAAAGAGATTTATTGTCAAAATTCTATTATAAATGTAAGCAATGTAAATATATTATTATATAAGTATATACATACTTGCTAATGAGTGTACACAGGCTATAAAATATGTGTATTTCTAAACATAGCTTCTGGAATTGGACTGAACGTACATCCTGGGCTACAGAAATTAGAGAAAGTACCACCTAGAGGCAGCAGTATGTTGCAGGTATTTGGTCTAAAACCAGAGAAGCTTATATTAAATGTAGTCATTGTTAGGCCAATGTAATATATTGGCAAAATGCTGCATAAGCCTTAGTTTTTAAACTTAATTTTATTCCTTGTTTATTTGCAGATTTGCCTTTAACAGTCATCTAGTTCAACGAGCTCACTTTGCAAATCAGGAAATTGAAATCCACAATTGTTACAGGATTGTCCTAAGGTTACCCAGCAATAAATGAAAGAGCTGGGCTGGCACCCAAATTCCTCACTCTCTCTCCAAAGTAATTAATTTCATTCATTTTAGAAAATGTGCTAGATACAACAGCATTTTTTAAAGTGCAAAATTATTGTTCTACAGTGTTTAAAATAATTTTGAGTTTTGAAAATCATGGTATATCTTTTCTTTATAAAACAAAGCAGCTACAAAGTAAAAGCATGCTTTCATAATATATTTTCTGAACCATAACTTTTTTAAAAGCATGTAAAGTGTGATTTTCATAAAGTCTAATTTATGTCTCCTGAAATGTGTTTATTTGGCAATAAGTCTTTTCAAAATACAGAAATTACAATCCCTTTCCACTAAAGCTTCATTAAATTAGTTATCTGTGTCTTTAATGAAAATATTCATTCTTTTCCATTGAAAAAAATCTATTGAAGATGGAGATATCGGTTGGTACCAAGTATAGCCTGAATGTGGCTGATTTTTAAAATCTTATTCCAGCAAGGTAGAATCTTACATGGACCAGAAGAACGGAATACAACCTAAATCCAAGAAATAATGAATGAATTTAATATTTATTGAGCTACTGTTTACCAAGTTTTATGTTCAACAAGTTGGTTCCACATATGTAACATGACATTTTCACCAAATCCCTTTAAAAAAAGAATCTAAAGAGATTTTGTGAAAAATTAAAAACATAAAGCCACAAGAAAGAAGAGGAAGAAAAAATGACAAGTTCGAAATTCTGGAAACTACAAAGCCAACAGTTAATTACTGAAAAACTTAGAAGACCTAAAAACACTAAATCCTAAGGCCAAGAGTGGAAAAAAGCTAAGAACAGACTGGAATTACATTACAGAATCCCCAACAGGTTCAGACACTGGTATTACCAGGCATTCTGGATGCAGGTGAAAGGAATAAAAACTAGTTGCAAGTTGTATGAGAAGCAGCTGGACCATCAGATTCATTTTCCCACTTTCCTCAGCTGGAAAACTTTCTCTCCCTAGTCCTGAATAAGACTGACAGTTTATTCTATGGCAAAAGTTAAACAAGTCTCTCATAATTGAATGAAGAGCTCCTAAAAAAAAATAAAATAAAAACTAAACAGCAGTGATAGAAGATAAAATGGATTGAAAGAAATATATTAGAAGAGAAAAAAAATAGACAAAGATATCCAAAATATGAAAGACTCAGCCCAGGGTTCCAATATTTGAATGATAGGAGTTCTAGAAAGAAAGGAAATAGAAATATTTCCTTTCAAAGAAAGGAAAGAAAAGAAATAACTCAAAGAAAAAAAAATAACTCAAATTTACTTTCAAAGAAGTATCTGAGTTTACAGAATTCAAAAGTCTACTCAATGAGCACTCAGCAAAATAGATAAATTAGACCTATATCAAGATGTACCATCATGAAATTTCATAATATTAGAAATGAAAAGATTCTATAGGCTTCTCGGGTGGGGGAGGGAACAATTCAAACATAAAGGATAAAGAACCATAATGACTTTGACTTCTCAATAGCAACCATGAAAGCTCTACATCCTTCAAAGGAACTGTATAGTATTTGTGAAGAGTTAGATGTGTTAAATAGCATTTACACAGGCATACAAATAAACATGTAAAGTACTGATTTTATCAAAATTATTGTATAACTATATTGGGAAGACAACAATAGAAGAGATGTCACTGAGATTTGTCGGGGGAAAGAACCAAAAAAAGATCTAAATCTTCACATTTTGTAGTGTGAGATCAATTGGTAATACCTAAAACTAAAACCAAGAAGTAGCAATATAATGACATTATCATTTACCTGAAGGTAATTAGCAAATAATTAGCTTAAGGATGTGAAAATGGTTGCCTGTACAAGACCAAATTGGGGGAGATATAGGGATATAGGAAGACTTCTTTTCATAATAAACCTTGTAGATCTACTAAATTTGTTGAATATGTGTATAACTTTGTTAAAATTGAAAACCAAGATGTACGACATATACTCCCTAAAAACAGATATATTACATAATGCATGTGGATTTCTATAAAAGAATATCCATAGTCCCAGAGTTTTTATCAGTGTATCTCTCTGGATCTGAATATTAAGAGGTACCAGAAGGTTCTCTTCTGGATGACATGTTCTTCAGGTTGCCCTATATTCTGGTGTGCCCAGAAGAGTCCTATTTTAACATGTTGTGCAGGCTAAGTATTAAAAGTACCTCTTTTTACTCTCAAAATTATCCCAACTGGATAAAATTATTTGGTCAGCTGAACATTATTCTCATACCTGCATATATTTGCACATGCTATTCTTACTTGACTTCCCTCCCCTAAATGTTCTCCTTCACGTTTCCATCTTTTTTAAAGATTTTATTTATTTATTCATGAAAGACATGGAGAGAAAGAGGCGGAGACACAGTCAGAGGGAGAAGCAGGCTCCCTGAAGGGATCCGAACTCAGGACTCAATCCCAGGACCCTGGGGTCACGACCTGAGCCAAACCAGATGCTCAACCACTGAGCCAACCAAGCACCCTTTCATTCAAGTTTTATTCATAAAGATTTCCTTGAACTAAAGACTTCTCCTCCCATCCTTCATTACACCACATATACAACTTCAGCAAAACAAGTTTCTCATTGTATTGCACCTGCTTACATTTTCATAAGAACATGAGTTTCTAAAAGCCGGGACCATAGGCTCTCCATCTTTGATTATCTAGCACTGAACATAGGGACTACACAGAATAACCCACACAATTTTCACTGGGTGAATGAATTTGCCACATTATGTAAAATTTAACTGTTAGATATTTGTATTCTTGAAAATCTTGTCATTATGAAGAATAGTGACAACTCAACAGTCTAATAAGATTTATCCCAACCATAAAAAAAAAGTACAGGCATAATTCCACTCCCATATTCAAACTAATGGATGATCATTTGAGATTACAAAATTACTAGGTAAGTTTGAGGATCTCTATTACATATGTTCAGACATATATTGTATCTATCTCAACAGCTATAATAAATTCACAAATTACCTTAGCATTATACATAGATGAATATAGTAAGCAAATAATTAGATGTTTTGAACTTAATAATGAAATATATGAATGTCTTTACAACTCTTCTCTTATAAACTGAACTCACATCTTTATCTTGTCCAGTTTCACATGAAGATAAATGGTGGCTGGAATTAATTCATAAGGGCAGTTGAACTAAAATGACTGAAGATACATAAAACCATCCTTTTTTAAATTCTAAGTTACTGGGACACCTGGGTGGCTCAGTGGTTGAGCACTGGCCTTTGGCTCAGGTCCTGATCCCAGAGTGAGTCCTGGGATCCAGTCCTGCAACAGCCTCCTTGTGGGGAGCCTGCTTCACCCTCTGCCTACATTTCTGCCTCTCTCTGTGTCTCTCATGAATAAATAAACGAAATCTTTAAAAAATAAAAATAAATAAATTCTAAGCTACTGTCATTATTGAACTAATAACACATATTCTCAAACTTTTATGTCTAAGAGAATCATATGGAGAATTTAGAAAGAAAGATTCCCAGGACTCAGGGGACCCACAAATCTATATTTAAAAAAAATAGGGACAGGGGATCCCTGGGTGGCTCAGTGGTTTAGTGCCTGCCTTTGGCCTGGGGCATTGTCCTGGAGACCCGGGATTGAGTCATCGGGCTCCCTGCATGGAGCCTGCTTCTCCCTCTGCCTGTGTGTCTCTGCCTCTCTCTCTCTCTCTCTGTCACTCATGAATAAATAAATAAAATCTTTAAAAAATAAAATATAATATACAAAATAAAAAATAAAAAAATAGGGACACCTGGGTGGCTCAGCAGTTGAGCATCTGCCTGCAGCTCAGGGCGTGATCCTGGAGTCCTGGGATCGAGTCCCACATCAGGCTCCTGCATGGTGCCTGCTTCTCTCTCTGCCTGTGTCTCTGTCTCTCTCTCTCTGTGTCTCTCATGAATAGTCTTTTAAAAAAATAATGAGGCAAGTTCAGGATGGCAGTGTAGGAAGACCCTGAGCTCACCTCCTCCTACAGACACATCAAATCTACAGCTATATACACAACTTTCTTTGAAAAAGCCCTGAAAACTGGCTGATCAGCTCCTCTACAACAAAGGATTAAAAAGCCAAATTGAAATGGGTAAGAGAGGCAAAGACCTAGTCCTATAGGAGCTACACCTCTGCACAGCACAAACATATGGGATTTCACAAATACCAAGCACACTGTTCAAGCCCTACTTCAGTTTACACCAACCCTTGGGATCTACACTAGAGAGAGGAGCCTTCCAAACATCCAGCTTGGAAACCAACAGTTACATCCAGGAGACTCAAAGGGCTGCTGGAAAATGAGATTCTTAAAGGGGTCATGCACAGACTCACTAACCTGGAGCCCCTAGTGAAAAAGTATCAGGGTGAAACACATCTAGACTATATGTGAAGGAGTTTCATTGGCTAATCTTAAAGCACCTGCCAAAGGGGCAGTTGGCTATTGGAGCTCTCTCTAGGGACAGAGGTGCTAGCAGGCATCATTTGTGCATTCTCCTTTGAACTTGACAATGCTGGCACTGGCAATCACCATTTTTGCACTCTCTCTCTCTAACTCACTAGCACCACTCACTGGGCCTGCACACTGTCCTGTGACCCTGCTCCACTAAATCCAGTTGGTAGGCATGCCCCAGCTCAATGGTCCCCTACAATTCTGTCCCGTTAGGTCTGGCAGATGAGTAACCCCAACCCAGTGCTCCCCCAGAGCCCTGCCAAAGCCAGCCATGCATGCAGACCACACAGAGGACTTTCTCCTGAATTCTGGCACTGATGGCTAGGGAAGCTTATATTTGTGAGCCCCACAGAGATGAAACATCAGAGAGATAGTTCTTGGCAGGTTACTACCTAGAGATAACTGCACGGAGAGCAGATTTAAACACACGACCGATCTTTCTGTGACCATGCCTTCAAGACTAAAAAAGATATCTGTTTCACCTAATACATAAAAACAAAAGAGAGTCAGGGCACCTGAGTGGCTTAGTTTAAGTGGCCAACTCTTGATTTCAGCTCAGGTCATGATCTCAGGGTCTGGAATCAAGCCCTGCATTGGGCTCCATGCTTAGAGTGGAGTTTGCTTGAGATTCATTCATTCTCTCTTTTCCCCCCATCACTTTCTCTCTCTCTCTCTCTTCCTCTGTCCCTCCTACCACTCATGTGTGCTCTCTCTCTCTCTCTCTCTTTTTCTCTCTTTCTCCAAAATAAAAAAAAATAATAATATCTTTTAAAAAATGAAATTGAGTCAAGCAAAATGAAGAAACAAAGGAACATGTTCCAAACAAAAGAACAAGATAAAATCCCAGGGAAAAAAAAAACCTTACTGAAATAAAGACAAGTAAATCACCTGATAAAGAGGTCATAAAGATCCTCACCAATCTTGGAAGAATGAATGAACATAGAAAACTTCAAGTAAGTGATGGAAAATAGAAGAAAGTACCAAACAGAAGCCACAGAGCTACAGAATACAATAAATGAAGTGAAAAATACACTATTGAGTGGCTCAATAGCAAACTAGATGAAGCAGAAGAAAGGATCATTGACATAGAAAACAGAATAGTGGAATGCTCCTAAACAGAGCAGAAAAAAAAATTTTTTAAGTTTAAACAGCTTAAGGTATCTATAGGACAACATCAAGAGGAACAACATTCTTCTTACAGTGGTCCCAGAAGGAAGGGAGGTAAAGGGACAGAACCTATTTAAAGAAATAATGGCTGTAAACTTCCTTAACCTGGGGAAGTAAACAAACATCCATATCTAGGAAGTCAAGAAATTTCCAAGAAGAACTCAAAGAGATGCATAGCAAGACATGTTATAATTAAAATGTTAATTAATTTTAATCAAATAACTTATAATCAAAAGTTAAAGACAAAAAGAGAATTGTAAAAGTAACAAGAGAAAAATAATACAAGGGAAACTTGTATTATTACATACAAGGGAAACTACACACACTCACACACACACACACACAAACACACACACACGACTATCAGCAGATTTTTCAGCAAAAACTTTGCAGGCCAGAGAAAAGTGGCATGATATATTTAAAGTCCTAAAAGCAAAAAACTTCTAACCAAAAATGCTCTCTACCTGGCAAGATTATTCACTCAGAATTAAAAAAAAGATTAAAAGTTTTACAGACAAGCAAAAACTAAACCAGCCTTATAAGAAATGTTAAATGGACTTCTTTAAGCTAAAAATAAAGGACATTAATTAGTTATAAGAAAACATATGAAAGTAAAAATCTGTTAAAAATAAATATAGAGTAAAAGAAGTGTACTAATCACTTAAAAAGCTAGCATGAAGTTAAAAAGACAAAGGTAGTAAAAGTAATGAAAAATTAGTTAAGGTATACACAAAATAAAAAGGTGTCAAATGTGACATCAAAAACATAAACCATGTGCAGTCCGGTGGCCCAGAAGTTTAGCACTGCTTTCAGCCCAGGGCGTGATCCTGGAGACCCGGGATCAAGTCCTGCATCAGGTTCCCTGCATGGAGCCTGCTTTTCCTTCTCCCTCTGCCTGTGTCTCTGCCTCTTCTCTGTGTTTCTCATGAATAAATAAATAAAATCTTAAAAAAAAAAAACATAAAACATGGGGGGCAATAAATTATGTAGAGTTTTAGACTGCATTCAAACTTAACTCACTATCAACTCAAAATAGACTGGCACAAATATAGATAGATTGATAGATGTAAGCCTCATGGTTATCACAAAGCAACAACCAATAGCAAATACACAAAAAATAAGAAGGGAACCTAAACATAACACTACAGAAAGTCATCACATCACAAGAGAAGAGAGTAAGAAAAGAAAGGAATAGAAAGAAACTATAAAACAGAAAACAACTGACAAAAGAATATCTATCTATAATTACTTTCACATAAATTCTCTAACCAAAATACATAGATTAAAAATCAAGACCCATCTATTTGCTGCCTACAAGTGACTCACCTCAGATATATAGACATACACAAACTGAAACTGAAAGGATAAAGATATTTCATGCAAGTGGATACCAAAAGAAACCTGAGGTAGCTCTATTTACAGCAGATAAAATAAACTTTAAAACAAAGAATGAAATAAAAGACAAAGATGGGCATTACATAATGATAAAGGGAAAAATCTGGCAAGATAATACAATAATAATAGAATTTAATACTCCACTATATACAGAATATTCCATGCAAAAGTAGCAAAATACACATTCTTCTCAAGTGCACATGGAACATTCTCTGGGGTAGATCATAATCCAGCCACAAAACAAGTCTCAACGAATTTAAAAAGATTGAAATCATACAAAACATTTTTTCAGACCACAATGATATGAAACTAGAAATTAATCACAAAAAGAAAACTGAACAAATGAGTCAACAAAGAAAGAAAAGGAGAAATAAAAAAATACCTCGAGGCAAACGAGAATTACAATACAATATACCAATATCTATGATCTATAGCAAAAGTAGTTCTAAGAGGAAAATTCATAGTGATATAGGCTAACCTCAAGACATAAGAAAAATCCAAATAAGCAAACATTACACCTAAGTAATTAGAAAAAAAAAAAAAAAGGAAAAATTGAAACCCTGAATTAGTAAAAGGAAGGAACTAAAGCTCAG
The DNA here is from genome assembly GCF_003254725.2 of Canis lupus dingo. Classification (NCBI taxonomy): domain Eukaryota; kingdom Metazoa; phylum Chordata; class Mammalia; order Carnivora; family Canidae; genus Canis; species Canis lupus. The sequence continues at coordinate 36,915,952 of NC_064243.1, forward strand.
AAAAGAGATCGATGAAACAAAAACTAAAAAGACAATAGAAAAAAATAAACTAAGAGTTGGTTCTTTGAAAAAAAAATTTAATTTGATAAACCCTTAGCTAGACTCACTTTAAAAAAGAGGGAGAAGTCTTAAATAAATAACTTCTGAAATGAAAGAGGGAAAGTTATAAATGATACCAAAGAAATATAAAAAATCATAAAGGACTATTATGAAAAATTATATGACAACGAATTGACAACTGAGATAAAGTGGGTAAATTCCTTGAAACAGAATCTTTTAAGACTGAATCATGAAGAAATAGAAAATCTGAATACACTAATTACTAGCAAGGAGATTGAATCAGTAATCAAAAACCCCCCAATTAAACAAAGTCCAAGACCAGAGGCCTCACCAGTGAATTCTACCAAACATTCAAAGAAATTTTCATATCTATCCTTCTCAAATTCTTCTAAAAAATTGAATATGAAGATTTCTTCCAAGAGCATTTTCCAAGGCCAGGATTATCCTAGTACCAAAATCAGACAAGAACACCACAAAAAAAGAGAATTACAGGCCAATCTCTCTGATGAACACAGATGCAAATCAAAATCACAATGAGATATCCTGCTAACATCTGCTAGAATGTGATGAACACAGATGCAATCGAAATCACAATGAGATGGGCAGCCTGGGTGGCTTACTGGTTTAGCAGGGCCTTCAGCCCAGGGTGTGATCCTGGAGACCCAGGATCAAATGCCGTGTCAGGCTCCCTGCATGGAGCTTGCTTCTCCCTCTGCCTCTTTCTCTCTGTGTCTCTCATGAATAAATAAATAATTTTTAAAAAATCACAATGAGATATGCTAACAGGTTAGAATGGTTGCTATAAAAAAGACAAGAAATAACAAGCGTAGTGAGGACATAGAAAAAAAGGGGACAGCGCCGATGGCGCAGCGGTTTACCGCCGCCTGCAGCCCGGAGTGTGATTCTGGAGACCCGGAATCGAGTCTCACTTCGGGCTCCCTGCATGGAACCTGCTTTTTCCTCTTCCTGTGTCTCTGTCCTCTACAGAATAAATAAATAAAATCTTTAAAAAAGAAAAGAAGGAAGAAAAAGAAGAAAGAAAAACAGAAAAAGACAGAAAGAAAGAAAGAAAGAAAAGAAAGAAAAAGAGAAGGGAAAAAGAAGAACGAAAAGAAGAAAAAAGAGAGAGACGAAAAAGAGACAGACAAAAGACAGAAGAAGAAAAGAAGGAAAAGGAAAGGAAAGGAAAAGAACGAAGAACGGACAGGAAAGGAAAGAGAAAAGAAAAAAAGAAAACGAAAAGAAAGAAAAAGAAAGAAAAGAAAAGAAAAGACAAGAAAAAGAAAGAAAAAGGGAACCTTGGGACGCCTGGGTGGCTCAATGGTTGAGCATCTGCCTTGGGCTCATGCCAAAGGGCATAACTCTGGGATCCGAGACAGAGTCTCACATTGGGCTCCTTGCGAGGAGCCTGCTTCTCCTCACTCTGCCTCTCTCTCTCTCTCTTTCTCTCTCTCGTGTCTCTTGTGAATAAATAAATAAAATCTTTTTTAAAAAAAGGAAAAAAGGGAACCCTCATTCACTGTTGGTGGGAATGCAAATTTGTGTAGCCACTGTGGAAGAAAGTATGGAAATAACTAAAATAGAAGTACCATATGATCCAGCAATTCCACTTCTGGTTATTTATCTAAAAATATGAAAACATTAATTCAAAAACATATATGCATCCCTATGTTCATTGCAGTATTATCCACAATAGCCAAGATGTGGAAAGAACCAATGTCTACTGATGGATGAATGGAAAAAGACATGATTATCTCACATACACATACATACATACACACAGATAACACACAATGGAATACTACTCAACTATAAAAAAAGAATCAAATCTTCATTTGCGACAACATGGCTATAACTTGAGAGTATGCTGAGTGAAATAAGACAGAGAAAAAGACACAGTATGATTTCACTTACATGTGGAATCTAAAAAACAAAACAAACAAAACAAAACATAACTCATAGATGAAGAGAACATATTGATGGGGAAGGGTTAGGAGGTAGAGTGATATGGGAGAAAAGAGTTAAAAGGTGCAAACTTATAGTCATAAAATAAATAAGTCATAGGGATGTAACGTACAGCATGGTGACTATAGTCAATATTATCATATATAGGGATGCCTGGGTGGCTCAGCAGTTGAGCATCTGCCTTTAACTCAGGGTGTGATCCTGGAGTCCTGAGATCGAGTCCCACGTCAGGCTCCCTGCATGGAGCCTGCTTCTCCCTCTGCCTATGTCTCTGCCTCTCTCTCTCTCTCTCTGTCTCTCACAAATAAATAAATAAAGTCTTTAAAAAAATAATATCATATGTTTATTATGTAACTTCTCCAGTGACAAAGGAAACTAGACTTACTATGGTGATCATTTCACAGTGTATACCAATATTAAATCATGTTATACACATGAAAGTGTATCCTTTCCAATAATAAATACGAACAACTAAGAATTTCAACTTATATTTAAAACTAACAACAAAAATGGAAAGGTCAAGCACCTGGATGGCTCAGTGGCTGAGTGTCTGTCTTTGGCCCAGGTCGTGATCCCAGGTCCTGGGATCAAGTCCCACATTGGGCTCCGCGCAGAGAGCCTGCTTCTCCCTCTGCCTATGTCTTTTATAGTTTGATGATTTAACCATAAACCATGAAAATGTGAAAATAATGCAAAACAGGAGTTAATAGGTAGAAGTAGATGTGGAAGAAAATACACAGGTATTTTCCTGGGTAATACAGGAACTTACCTAGTAGGAAATCAAGAGGCACTGTCAAAAATTTATGGGTCAAAACATAGAATTTCTATGAAGTTAAATAACAAAGAATGTTTTTAATAAGTTGGTAGGAATTGGGACTGGGGAAAGAAAATAAGTATAAGTGAGCTTAATATCTTTCATGCCATAGATGGGAAACAATAGCTATTTTTAAAATTGATACATTAACAAATAAAGTATATGAATATTATTTAAGACTTGGAATTAAACTCCAGAAAAACTAACCATAAAATCATTGGAAATAATTACTTCTGATGAGCAGTAATGAAGAAGAGTGTATTGAACCTTACTTTGCAGTTAGCATCCTTTTTGTTTGAATTTTTATTATGGCACATGTTGCTGGCATAACAAATAAAATAAAAAAAATATATATACTACTAAATAATAGAGTAAATGGTCATATCTAACCTAGTTTTATGCCTACATTTTCACAAATATATCTGAATAAAAGCTTAAAAGAGACACCAGTTTTTGTTTCCATGTTCATCAGTAGCATAAAAAAATCAATGCTGATCTAGGAATTACTATGTAAATAGAAAGACTGACTAACTGCAATCTGGTCAAAATAACTTGATGCCAGAATATGTAATTAATAAAAAAAAATTCTATACAAAGGATCCTTCACATCTAGAACCAGAAAAGCTCACATACTGATTCACTGTAATTTATCTCCTTAAAATACTGCAGGCCTATAACCCCTCCAAAGGGAGACACTGCTGTTTTGAACACAGTCAACACTTCCATTGTCCTAATACTACCTCTTGTCCTACTTCTATGCTTATAAACATGGCACTATTTTTACCTTGAATAATGCATGGCTTGGTGGCCTGCAATATTAAAATAGAAGTCTGTGGTGTGCTTCATCTCATTGGTGTGCCCAGTGGCCTCAATCCAGTGTCCTATTGGGAGACAGTAAACACCATCTACCAAGTTGTTTTCATTATAAGTACAGCAACGGTCGTGGTGAGGTCCATTGCCTGGAACAAGAAGAAAGACAAACAGAGCAATTAAGTGAATGTTTTGCTTAAATAGCCACAAAGTAACTGATGCAAAATTAATAGGAAGAAGAAAATAAAGCTGCTTAATCTACACATTTCAGTATGAACAAAGAATGGACTAGAGGAGAAAAACAGACAAAAAATTGTAGTTACATACAAATTTCATAGAGCTCTGTGCTCCCTTTGAATACATGCATATTTCTAAAAGCATTAACTCTCAGAGTTTAGTGATACCTCTCAGTACCCTAACCACCCATTGTGAGTCATTTTGCAGCCTTTTTATCTTTCTGGTATGCAAATTCATAACTAAAATCAGTAATAAAAAGAATCAGTAATAAACTATTTCAGTATCAGCTCAAACAAATGAATTATTAAAATAAATACATTAATAAATAATAAAACAAATGATCACATCCAACCTAGTCTGCATGAAAATTAGTGGTTAGTACTATTTTCAGTTGGGAAACTAAGTATCACAGAGATTAGCTACCTTGTTCAAGGTCACAAAACTGGCAAGTGCTGGGCTAGGAGCAAACTGATACCTTTAGTTCCCCATCTTTCAGGCATTTGATGCCTTCATACTGTTTTATGCCTACTTTATAAGCACCACCACACACCATCCTCCCTCCACGGAATGAACCAAAAGAGACAGAGAAGGAAGAGCACACCTCTGAAAACACTATTTGCCTATATCACATTCTGCCCAGTATCTACTACACTAGTAAACAGATCCTTTATTTCTACGAAATTATAATTCATAAATTATTTCTATTTGCCCTTCTTATGTGACCACACCATTTCAAATCATTCCTTTCCTTAAACTACCTAATTTCTGAATATAGTCTTTAATACAAAAAACATGTAAGCAAAATAAAGATAGGAATAAGTCACACTTGTTACAAATATGAAAATCTGACTTATTTGTTCCTTGCTCTGTCTTACAAAATATTTTACCTAAAGTTATTTGGCATAAAATCTCAAAGGCAAAAAATCCTTAAGTCATTGGACAATTCTTTAGGATATAACTCCCTTTCATCAGGTGGGAGATACAAGATGGTAGCTCCCTTAATAAATCATCACTGATCTTCCTTGATCAGACTCTTTCTCTTGATGGCTACAAGGCACTACACCGACTAGTCCTTTACCCTTTATATTTCATAGATGAAAACAAAGCTATACCAGCAACCCCACTTCTAGAAACATATCAAATAGAAATATAACAAGAATTTTAAAAGATACATAGAGATACATGTGTGTAACAATACTATTTTAATAGCACATACTCTAAACTATGAAAGTTCATCTATTCATTTTCCCACAAATACTTATTAAAAGTTAACTACATGATCTACCTTGTTCTAGGTCATGTTAAGGATTTCGGTATTTACCATAGGAAAAACAAAAAAAATGAAATATTTTAAGTAGGCAGGTAACATGACTAAATTTTTGTTTTGAAATTATCTCTCTGGTTACAGAGTAAAAATTTAATTCAGGGGCAGCCCGGGTGGCTCAGCAGTTTAGTGCCGCCTTCAGCCCAGGGCGTGATCCTGGAGACCTGGGATCAAGTCCTGCGTTGGGCTCCCTGCATGGAGCCTGCTTCTCCCTCTGCCTGTGTCTCTGCCTCTCTGTGTGTGTGTGTCTCTCATGAATAAATAAATGAAATCTTTTAAAAAAATGTTAATTCAAATGCAATGAGATTAAAGCAAAAAGTCCATTTAGGAAACTAGTGCTCTAGCCTAGACAGATGATGAAAGCCTAGAGGTAGTAATGGAAAGGAGTGGAAAGATTTAAGAAGGAAAAACCACAGGGCATGGTGATTAACTGGACATTAGAGGTGAAGGAGAAAAAGAACCAAAAATAACTCTAGGCTTATGGCAAAGAGAACTCAATATATAGTGGTACCATTCACTAAGATATGAAATATTTGTATGAAATAAATGTATGAGTTCTCTAAGTGTAAATGGCAGTTAAGGCAAGGATATAGATGAGTCACAAAGAAAAACAATAGTGATGTAGAAGAAAAGGTTTCTAGACCCAAGTTTGAAAGCATCCCAACATTTAACTAGCTGGATAAAGAAGAATGAGCTTACAAAGATTACATTGAAAGAGAAAATGGAGAGAAAGACTGGTAGTGAGTAAGTGAAGTGGGGAAACATGATTGAAAGTGTAAATAAGGGACACATGGGTGGCTCAGTGGTTAAGTGTCTGCCTTCAGCTCATGGCCTGATCCTGGAGTCCCAGGATCAAGTTCCACATCGGGCTCCCTGCATGGAGACTGCTTCTCCCTCTGCCTATCTCTCTGTCTCTCTCTCTCTCTCTGTCTTTCATGAATAGATAAATAAAATCTTTTTTTTTAAGTGTAAATAAAGACTAAAAATTGGGTGAATGCATGTCTGACTGTTAATAGTTACATCTGGAGAATGGAACTGGGATGAAGAGGACCAATTTATTCTGAATTTGTTGGATTTGTCACAAAGCACAAGTATTTATTACTTTTTGGTTTAATAAAAGAATATCTGCAGCTCCCACTGTTCAGTATAATATCAGTAAAATAGACTTACAGCAATTTATTTGTTTGTTTACTTTTAATTTTAAGTAGGCTCCATGCCCAGTGTGGAGCTTGAACTCATGACCCTGATATCAACAGTTGGGTGCTCTACCAACAGCTGGGATGCTCTACCAACTGAGTCCAGCCAGGTGCCCCTAGACTTATGACAATTTAAAATCTTATTTATTTATTTATTTATTTATTTATCTATCTATTTGAGAGATAGCAAGACCAAGTGAGGGAGGAGCAGAGAGAGAGGGAGAAGGAGAATCCTAAGCAGACTCCATGCTGAGCACAGAGCCCAATTGTGAGGAGGGTGCAGGTCTGATATCTCAAAATCCTGAGACCATGACCTGAGTTGAAGCCAAGAGTCAGATGCCTAACCAACTGAGCCACCTAGGCACCACTAGACTTACAATTTAAATGTAACAACTTAAATAAATACTACTTTTGAGGAGCTCAAATACACATAAATTATGATGTTCAAGAAAAATTATTTACATAACATCAACTTCTTAAGAAGTCTTCACTCCTGGAATTAGGTTTTTGAATTATTCATTTTTACACATATATGTTTTAGGAGAAGTAACAAAACACTTCTATTTCTTTCATCCAAGGAGATATCAGTGGAGGCCTAATGGAGAGCTGGAACTCCCACACCACTCAGTAGTAATAGTTCAATCCCTTCAGTTGTCAATGGATGGGGAACCTGGGTAATGAGGTAGCACTCCCACTCTCCTCCTGGAGCAGTGCTAGAGGAATCCAGTTAAACCAGAAGATTTGAATAAGATTCAGGGTCACATTATACAATACTCAAAATGTCCAGGTTTCAACAGAGTCATTCATTATATCAAAAATCACAAACGTCTCAAACTGAAAATTTTTAAATGCTTGAAAGATGCCAACATCAAGATAACAGAGATGTTAGAATTATCTGAAAAAGATTTTAAGCTTCAACAACCCATTAAAACACATTTGAAACAAGTGAAAAAATAGAAAGTCTCGGCAAAAACTAGACAACATAAAGAAGAGCCAAATGGAAATTTTAGAGCTAAAAAAGACAACAATTGAAATAAAAACCTCAGTGGATAGGCTCAAGAGTACAATGAAGGAGACAGAAGAAAGAATCAGCAAGCTGCAAGGTAGAGCAATAGAAATTACTCAAACTAAGCAAAGGAGAGAAAATAGGCTGAGAAAAGAATAGAAATTTAAAGACCCATGGAACTATAACAAAAGATCTAACATTCATGTAATTGGAGTTCTGAAAAGAGAGAAGAGTGTGAAGTGAAAAACATTTGAGAAGATAATGCCTAAGAACTTTCCAAACTTGCCAATAAACATAAACCTACAGATTCAAGAAGCTGAGCAAACTCCACACAGGAAAAACACAAAGAAATCCATGCAACTACATATCATAATTAAGTTTATGAAAACCAAAAATGAAGGAAAAATTGTGAATGTAGCCAGAGAAAAATAACAATTGAGGAGAACAACAATGCTAACATCAGTAGGTTTCTAAAATGAATGAGTAGCAGGAGATCTCTAAGCAGAAAGAAAATCATTAAACATCAGGAAGGACAAAAAGGGTAAGCAAATATATGAGTAAAAACAACAGACTTTCCTTCTCCTTTTGGGTTTCTAACAAAAATTATAATGCTACCTGATGTGGTTCTACGTGTATTGGGAGGAAATATTAAGACAATTATATGGAGAAGTGCAAAAGGATAAAAAGGAAGGTAAGATTCCTTGACTTTATTCAAATGAACAAAATAATGACACCAGTCAATTCTGTTAAGTATGTATAAATGTAGGTAAATCAAATTGAAATTCTAAAATAAATGTTCAAATATGAACTATACATGCCAATATAAAGGTAGGAAAAAACCCAGAAAACTAAAACAAACAAAAAAAAGACAAACTTGTCCTAACATAATCAATAAATACATTAAACATAAATAGTCTAAATACACCAAATAAAATATAGAGTGCAAAAAAAAAAAAAAAAAAAAAACAGAGAGTGGCAGAGTAGGCTTTTTTTTTTTTTTTTTTTTTTTATTTATGATAGTCACAGAGAGAGAGAGAGAGAGAGAGGCGGAGACATAGGCAGAGGGAGAAGCAGGCTCCATGCACCAGGAGCCCGATATGGGATTCGATCCCGGGTCTCCAGGATCGCGCCCTGGGCCAAAGGCAGGCGCTAAACCGCTGCGCCACCCAGGGATCCCCCAGAGTAGGCTTTTTAAAAAATTATGTCTAGAAGAAACTCACTTCAAATTATAGGCAGGTGGGGAGTAAAAGTGTAGAAAAAGATATACCATGAAAAAAATTTTTTAAAAAGCACAGTGGTTCCATTAATATTATATAAAGTAGAACCTTCATAGCAAAGAAAATTACTAGAGATATATAGAGAAAATATATGATGTTAAAAGTATCGATCTGTCAAGGTGCTATAAGAATTCTAAAGGTGTACATACCAAAAAACAGAGCTGCAAAATATGTGAAACAAAAACTAAGACAACTGAATAGAAAATAGGCAAGTCTTGAATTATAGTTGGAAACTTCAACACCTCCCTTACAACAATTGATGGGACAACTAGACAAAAAATCAACAAAGAATAAAATAACTCAATATTACCATCAGCCAATGGAATCTAATTGACATTTATAAAACACACCACCCAATAATAGTAGAATGCATGTTTTCAAGTGTGTACAGAACATATACCAAGATAAATCATATCCTGGACCATAAGAAAATATCAAAACTTTAGAATTAAATCACACATGTTTTCTCCAACATCAATAGAATCAAACTGGAAACCAATAACAGATAATCGGATAATATTCAAATAATTGGAAATTAATACACATACTTCTAAATAATCTATGGGTCAAAAGGAAGTCTCAAAGTTATTAAAAATATATTGGAATGAGTGAAAATCAAAATAATGTATATCAAAATATTGGGGCACAGCTAAAGCAATGCCGTAAGGGAAATTAAATTAATAGTACTAAATGCATACAGTAAAAATAGGAAAAGTTTCAAGTCTATTATCTAAGCCCCACTTCAAGAAATTAAAAGAAGAGCCAAATAAATCCAAGGCAAACAGAAAGAAAGAAAGAATAGAGAATGGAAATCAATGAAATTAAAAGCAGAAAAACATCAGAGAAACTCAATGAAACAAATAGCTTATTTGTTGAAAAGATCACTAAAACTGGCAAATCTCTAACAAGACTGGCAAAGAAAAGTGAGAAAAGGCACAAATTATTAAAGGAAGGAAGAAAAAGAGAGAAAGAAAGAAGGGACATCACTAAAGACCTTCCAGGTATCAAAAGTATAAGAGAAACTATTAAAAAAAAACACACACACATAATTTAACAACTTAGATGAAATGAACCATCCCCAGGGCACCTGGGTGACTCAGTCAGTTAAGTGTCTGCCTTTGGCTTAGGTCATGGTCTCAGGATCCTGAGATCAAGCTCCATGCATCTTGGACTCTTTGCTCAGTGGGGAGTCTGCTTCTTCCTCTCCTTATGCCTCCCACTCCCCAGCCCCCACTCATGCTCTCAAATAAATAAAATCTTAAAAAATAAATATACAAATAAATAAACCATCTTCAAACCACAAATTACCGAAACTCATTTCATATGAAATACATAATTTGAATATCCCTATAACTCTTAAGGATATTGGACACGTAATTTTAAAACCCCCAAAAGAGAACTCTCAAAGCGCATGTAGTTTCAATGAACAATTCTACCAAATGTTTAAAGAAGAATCAATACCAATTCTATACAATCTCTTCAACATAGGGCATTGATATAAAGATAAATGAAATAAAGAAAGAAAACTGTACTTATTTACAGATGACATGATTGTCTATGAAGAAAATCACAAGGATTCAATAATAATTTTTAAAAATCTCCTAGAATAAGAGTTTAGCAAAGCCACAAGTTAAAGATAAGCATGCAAAATAAATTGTATTTCCATATACTAACAATGAACATTTGGCCATTAATATTAAATAAAATACCATCCATTTAGACATAACTCTTAGAAAAACATGTACACAACTTGTATGCTTAAAACAACAAAATGTGGTAAAAAGAAATCAAAGATCTAATAAATGGTGAGACATACCATGTTAATGGATTGGATGACTCAACCTCTACATCTTATACAAAAATTAATTAAAAATGGATTGTAGACTTAAATATAAAAGGTGGAACTTAAAACTTTTAGAAAAGCAAATAGGAAAAAAAATTAGTATTCAGTTAGAAGACTTCACACTAAAAGCACAATTCAAAAAAAATGTATAAATTTGATTGCATCAAAATTATAAACTTTTGTTCTGCAACAGACTTTGTTAGGAGAAATACATGTTATAGATTAGAATAAAATACTGCAAATCATATATGCCCCAACAAAGAACTAGCATCCAGAATATTAACTCTCGAAATTTAACAGTAAGTAAATCAAAAATCCAGTTAGCATTGGGAAAAAGATAAGAAGTGACATTTCACCAAAGAAGATATACAGATGGCAAATAAGTACTTGAAAAGATGTTCAATATTACTTGTCTTAAGGAAAATGCAAATTAAAGCCAAAATGAGGATCACTATACACCTATAATTTTTTTTTTATTTTTATAAAATAAAAAATAATAACACCACCAAATGCTGGATACAAGGCTGGGAGAAACTGGATAACTCATACACTGCTAATAGAATATAAAAGAGTACAATCACTCTGGAAAAATGTTTAGCGATTTCTTTAAAACATTAAACTTGGAAGAACTATACAACCCAACTCTACTCCTGGCCTTTATCTCAGAGAAACCAAACTTTTATCCACACAAAAACCTGTAGAAGAATCTTACAGTAGTTTTATTCATTAAATAACCTAGAAACAACCCAGATGTCCTTTAGTATGTGAATGTTTTCACAAATTATAATACATCAACACCATGATTTAGCCATAAAAATGACTGACCTATTGATGTGTGCAACACCCTAGGTGAATCTCCAATGAATTATGCTAAGTGAAAAAATGACAATCTCAAAAAATTACATACTGTAAGATTCCATGTATATAACATTCTTGAAATGAAAACATTTATAGAGATAGAGAACAGATTAGTAGTTGCCTAGGGTTCTGGTGGAGGAGGAGAAGTGGGCGTGGCTATAAGAGTAACCTGGAGATCCTTGTAGTAATGAAAATGTTACCCTTGAGGGAAATAATAAAAGCAACACAGTATCTTTCCCTATTATTTCTAATAAATGCTTGTGAATATACAATTACCTCAAAATAAAAAGTTTAATAAACATATAACTCTTGGGTGTTTTTGTTTTATTTTTTCCAGAAAGACTGGAACATTTTTAGGCTTCCAATTCATTTTCTGTTCCAGAAGACTGGCCTAAGAATACAATATATATAACACACTGTTTAATGCCACAGTGATGATTTATGACTAGAAGTTCAGTTAACTTTTCCAGCTCTCATCTACCCTTATAAAAGAGCCAGTTGGCTGTGCTGTACAAGGTTAAAGGAATAACTTTGTGGCAGGAGAATGAATGGGGGGGGAGAGTAGGTACGAGTAAATTATCTGTCCAGATTAGAGCTAGCCTTTGCCAGTTATTCATTAGCATTAATTTAAAATAAATAAACATACAAACAGCTCACTGAAGTAGGATAAACTGATCTCTTATTGGCAGAAAGGGTTGATTTAATTAACATTAAGCACCTACTTTAGCAAATTTGGCCATCATGTTATTTGTTCATCAAGGCAAAGTAGGTAAGTTAAAATAAAGTGAAGAAATGTGAAGAAAGAAGAGGCCTGCTCCCTGACACTCCAATAAAAACCAAAGAGTAAGAAACCAACACATGACTTCGAATAGTTGTATGAGTTTGAAAATTCAGCTTAAAGTAAGTTTACTTTTTACAAAGTTAGAAGTTTTGAAATTATATTGCATAAGCAAAATCGACTGGATAGTGTAGTCCACTTAAAATTAAAATTCTAATTATTATTCATGTTATTTAATTTTAATGTATCCTCCTTGTAGTTTAATTGCTTTGAAGGTTTGATTTCTAGCACATGAACATAAAATCTGAACCTGACACATTAATCTCTAGCTAGTAATTCACCCAAATCAAATCTCTCTCATGCCCCAGCTGTTACTACCTCAGAAGCTATTGGTGCATAAAGTTGTACAAACAAGGTATAATCATTACCGACTCTTTGGCATTTTGATATTCGGTTCTAATGGCAAATGCAAAACAAAATAAAACACAAAGAAATATTTTTGTTCAACCAAATGCCTCTTGAGAGTAGACTGTTCCAATTGTTCAGTTTGATGAATTGCAATATGCAATGGTAGAAATAGCTGAGTTTGGGGCTAGTAATGGGAGACAGCTGAACTACTTTATAGACTAGGGGACTCAGATGAAATCAAGGAAAGAGAGGATGGGGGAAAAGGATGTGAAGATTAAGAAGGAAAGGTAAGATGGAGAAAGAGGAAAGAGAAGACTTAGCTGGTAAACTACATAAGGTGAAGCAGATAATCAGAACAAGCTGGTGATGAGAACACCAAAGAGCAGATAAAGGCATTTTGGGTATTTAATATGAAGCTGTCTGCCCTTCTGTAACATCCTCTCTTCTCCCTTTCTCCAACTCTCAATATAATCTATGACATTCACATCAATTTCTTGTGTGGAGAGAAGATAATCCAAGAATAAAAATTTATTTAAAAATTGGATTCCTGGGCAGCCCAGGTGGCTCATCAGTTTAGCGCCGCCTTCAGCCCAGAGTGTGATCCTGGAGACCCAGGATGGAGTCCCACGTTGGGCTCCCTGCATGGAGCCTGCTTCTCTCTCTGCCTGTATCTCTGCCCTCTCTCTCTCTCTCTCTCTCTCTCTCAATCTGTCTCTCATGAATAAATGAATAAAATCTTTAAAAAACAAAACTGGATTCCTTGCCTACATTGACTTGATGTAGAATAGGGTAGCCTAAGCAGTGCCACAAGAAGGCACATCTGCTAAGCAGAGTGGAAGCAGGAAACCAAAGTCAAGGACGACCATGAGGATGTAAGCCTTCGTTGCTTACACAGGCAAATTAGAGAGGTTCCAAACTCCCAAATCTTTAGGAATAGGGACTGATTACATTTATATAGTAAAATAAATATCTATACTCAGAACCTGCACATGCATAACAGAATGAAGTGTTAAGAAATAAAACAATGAGCTCTAATAAGAAAATGATAAATAATACAACTTCAATAGAATATTTTTAAATATTTTTATCTTATTTCATTAAAGAAATGCACAAATATTAAATGAAAAATGTAAGTAGACAACACTTCCTGCTAATGGCAAAAACAATGTTATCTGACAAATGAAGACTAGGAAATCAATGACTACCTGGGGATATGAAGAAAATTCGATACTAACTCAGGCAAAAGGGGACAAAGCCCCATTCCTGTATTGTATTCCACTAAAATAATAGGAGGTTTACATAGTTAAAGCTGAAATAACTCCTAAGAAAAATCCAACACAAAACAATCCAATAAATTCAGGAAGAGCTCTGAGGGTTTTGATTAAAAATAATAATGAGTACAAACACAAGTAAGTGGCCCACTTAGCAATGATAAAAACAGGAATTAGAGATAACAACACTTTGCTATGAAAGATATGAAAATATTATTTGTTAAGGAGGCTAGAGTCTAGAGAACCAAGAAAGACAATATCAAATGTGACACGGTGATTATGGTAATAAATCAAACACCTAGCTCAGGTGTGTGTGTGTGTGTGTGTGCACGCATGCAAGTGTGTATGCACGCATGTGCATGCATGCATGCACTTGTGTATACATGTGTGTCTGTGTGATTGTCTTTCAAAGCACAAGACTGATGATTAATGATGCTTGCAATTTTTATGGCAAATGACAAGTTGAAATGTGGGATACATAAATATCATCCTCTCAGTACATAGGGACATAGAAACTTACCTAACCCTTTTAGTCAAAAATGAGTCATTCAGCCTAAGACAATTACTTGATGAAACTCTAAGTCAGCAGGCTCATACCTTTGTCCATAATAGGCCTTGACTCATTTTTTTCTCATTAATAATCAGACTTAAGACCATTGATACATGCTTCAAACTCTATGGGATAATCCACAAAAGTCCTTGAGACAGCTGTCTGGTAGCCAGATATGATATGTTGGACCTCTCAAAGGTGAGCTTGCGGTGTGCAAAAAAGAGGAACAGCAGGAGTGATTAATAAAGCTTAACCTTGGACCCACTCTCTGCCAAGCCTCCACAGGGAATCTTTTAAGTAAATTCCTAGAAAAACCTTGATCAGTTCCAGCTAAGAATTTTAAGAAAAAAATTAACACCTGCCCAACCATACAAAGCAGAAAACATTAGAAGGGGAAATTTAAATGATTACAGAAAGATATGGGTGAAAAGGGAGGCTTACATCAAGCTAGGTTGAAAAAATATATGAGGGGGGGAAAAGAACTTCTAGAAAAAGAAAAATTCAATAGTTCTTTTCTTAAAAGATTTATCAATATGTAATATCTCATTGTTATGAACTAAATTATGTTCTCCCCAAAATTTATACATTGAAGCTCTAAACCCCAAGGTGGACTGTATCTAGATATAGGGCCTTCAGAGAAGTAATTAAAGTTAAATGAAATCATAAGGGTGAGGCCCTAACCCAATAGGACTAATGTCTTCACAAAAAAGGGAGGGGACACCAGAGATGTCTCTCTATGCAGGCCTAAAGGAAAGACCACATGAAAACACAGTGAGAAGGCAGCCATCAGCAAGCCAGAAGGGGTGCTCACCAGATTTGACAGCTCTCTGATCTGGGACTCCCAACTTCCAGAACTGTGAGAAAATTAATTTTTGTTATTTGTCATCAGTCTTTAATACTTTGCTATAGCAGCCTAAGCAGACTAATGCACTCATATATACATGAAATATTCTAGAGTTTAATCCAGTTCATATCCAAGTATTATTGAGAGCTTATATATCCAGTCCTGCAGTAAAGTGAGGTTGACAAATGAAACTGAAAATATGATTCCCACAATGAATAAACCCTGTTCATTAGACAAAGATTACACAAAGCAATTAGTGAATGAAACAAAGCTACCTTAAGTTATGAAAATAATTGTAAAACCACATGATAAAGTACTAACACATAAATAGAATATTCAAGAATGGCAAATAGGTTTCCTTTCTGATGCCACTTTCAACGTATGGTGACTGGAATGTTATGTTGAAATGTATTGTAAGGAGCAACTGGCTCACTAGGAAAGAAGCCTATGATAGTTTCCCAAAGTGTACATGGATGTAGATGGCTGAAAAATGGGGATGGTTGGACCGGTATGAGCCAGAATTACCAAGAAAGGATTTGTGATGGAGGGGATGACCCTCAAGTTGTGACTGACACCAGGGTATGTTCTGGATACATAGCAGAGGGCACAGCAATGTATGAATGAGTATGATTCAAAGCAGAAAATAGATAATAGCAACAAATCTGTTTATCCCAGTGAGTAAAGTGATGACCTAATAGAGTCTAGGTGGGTTCATATTACTTACCAAATTCTAAAGCAAGCACTGTAAAACAACTGACTTGGAAAAGCAGAGAATAGAGATACCACTTCTCTAGCTATTATTTAAGAAGTCTGATTTTTTTTTAACGTGGAAGATTCACATTAATTAGTGATTCATGATGATACACACATTTCAAAATGGAAAGCATCTCAAGGATTGAAGCTTTTCTTGAAAAGTATCCCAAACAATGGCATAACCGGAACTTACACTTCGATTTAAAATTAAATACAGTAACAGAGCTCTCCTTATATAATTTTAAAGGAAAATCTGAACCTTAGATAGCTCTTATTAGGCTTGACTCAAAGCACCAAGACTAAAATATTAATAATTCACTTAATGTGGTGATAGTCAAGAGCAAAGCCAAAGATTTGACCATCTGATTTGAAGCGATCAAATCTTTTGGTAGCTAATTATGCCATGACTCAAGAGCTTAAACAAGAAGATAGGCATATTAAAATGCTCCATCTCTGGATAATTGGATATATTTCCTGGATACTGCATTTACTTTCTATGTCACATGCAGAGATGTTTATTCATGTGTTTAATAAATTTTTGTTTATTGCGCTAATAATGTTTAATGTTGATTTTCCCCACTGTCATTTAAACCATTTTTATGGTAGTGTCTAGACTTTCGTTGTTTTTAAATTGGTAGGTCAATTTTTCTCTCCATAGCACTCTTAGAATTGACTAGAAATTTCACTGTGTTTCATCATCTGAACACAAATCCAAGTCACACTCTAAAAATAGATAAAGCATCTATATAGTATTAGACTCACTATAGATAGAAAATCCTTCCAACCAGTTTTCACTAGTTCATTTTTCATACCTTTATGCCCACTACAAAAGCTCCCATGTCACCTATCTTTGCGTACTTTAAGCCAAACAATGCCGAGTCAGAAGGTGATAACCTTCCCTAGCAGCCATATTTCAAGAGTGTGAACGTTTAGATGCAAAGAACACAAAATAATCCTATTCATCCCGGGAACTCGGAAGAACATTGAGGATTATTTTACATTTAACCTCATGCTAACCAGAGAGACACACATTTCAGCAGTTTCATAGTAAGTAAATGTTTAGGTACAATATCTCTCTTCAATTAAGATTTTCTAGAATGTGAGACAAAGGGTTTAATAAAACATTCCCTTGAACTGATCTAGTTCTGAAGTGAAAACCATCTCTAATGTCTTTATGCTTTGGTTTCTTTCACAGCACAAATATTTTCTGATACTATAGAGTTGATGCAAACATAATGCAGGCACTACTCTAGTTACTTGAAAGAAACTAGAAATGCACAACTAACTGAAATACAGGCTAGAGTGGTCAAATATAATTTTTAAAGACTAAATTGTTTCTGAAATGGATAAGCCATATTGTTTTCAACCCTTTTAATGAGACATTACAGGCTGTAATGAGGGTTGATCAGAGAGATGGTCTTAAACATTACCATAACCATAAACCACATCCTTATAAGAAACAGCTGAAGAAGGATTTTGCTGGTCTTAGGACTTTGATGCAAGCAACACAAAATCTGACCAACAGTGACTTGAGTGAATACAGGTCTATCTCTCACATAACAAGAGGAGCCCAGAACTGATGTAACACTAAGTGCTTTCTAAATGTCTGCTTTGCCATCCTTCACATAGTGACCTTGTTGTCATACTTGTCGGCTCATGTTCAAAGGTTGACCCCTAGGCATCATGTCTGGACACTCCACTTCCTAGCCATGAGAAAGGGCAGAGTCTCTGTTCCTCTTCATGAGAAAAGTGAAAGCTTTCCTAGGAGCCTAACTTGAAAGACTTCTTACATCTCATTAACCAGAACTAGGTACCACAGCTATCCTTAGACCAACTGCTAGCTCGGGGGAATAAGAGCACCACACAGATTAAAGTAATAACGATCCATCCCAGTGCTATGAAAGTAAATCAAGATTCTGTTAGACAAGAAAAGTGGGGGTCGGGGTAGGGAAAAATGCTAATTAGGCCACTGAGAGTAATTGTGATGAGTCTAAGCATGTCATCTTTCTCTAGCAAACCATTTTAGAGGAAAAACAACATTTCTTAAGGTATCAATGTCTTTACCTAATTTCATTCAAAAGTACCCAATGCATGTATTGGGTAAACTGTAAAGTATCTTTAAATAAATCAAAAGTAAAACTAAAATCATTTTTTAAAGTTTATTTTAGTGAGGAAGAGAGAGAGAGAGAGAGTGTGTGTGTGTGTGTGTGTGTGTGTGCGCGCACACATGAGTCGGGTGCAGGGGGCAGAGGAAAAGGGAGAGAATCTCAAGTGGACTCCCCTGCTGAGCACAGAGCCCAGCATAGGCTCAGCCTCTTGGCCCTGAGATCATGACCAGAGCAGAAGCCAAGAGTCGGATGCTTAACCGACTGAGCCACCCAGGTGCCCCAAAACTAAAACCATTTTAGTGTACTTTATGTTGAAAAACTGAAACTTCCCAAAAGACAGTTGAAAAGAGAACAGATTATTTGTATAGTTCCTGATATGTTTGGTTTGTAGAACCTCTTTACTGTAACAGAAAATGTCCTTCCATTTCTAGCCATAAAACTCCCCATGCCTCTGCTTCCAGTTTTCCTGTTGGCTGCCTGGCCATCATCTCTTATAACTTTATCTTTCCCC
Source organism: Canis lupus dingo (assembly GCF_003254725.2). NCBI lineage: Eukaryota > Metazoa > Chordata > Mammalia > Carnivora > Canidae > Canis > Canis lupus. The sequence goes on from NC_064243.1 coordinate 36,934,565, forward strand.
TGACTAGCCCTGTCCTCACCAAATACACCCTCCTTCAATATTTATTCTTCAGAGCACTACAATTTGACATCTGCCCTCAACAAGTCACTGAAAAAAACTTGAAATGAAGTTATCCCCTGTCAGATTCATTTTTCATCTTTCTTTACCTGCCTACAGCATATAAAGATAGTGACCACTCTCTGTTAAATCTTTCCTCTACTGGCTCCATAATACTTCTCTTCTAGAAGGCAGTATAGTAGAGCAATTAAATGCAGGGGCTCATGATCCAGACTGGGACTCCATTCCAAGCCACACTATTTACTGTCTGTAAACAGTAATGAGAAATTCACGTAAGCAATATCTGCCTCCGTGGTCTCATTTGCGAAAAAGGAATCCTAGTACTATCTACCTCACAGGGTTGTTGTAAGGGAATTCTATTAGATAATCCATATGAAGGATTTAACAGATGACCTACCACAGCTCGTGTTCAATAAGAACTCTTAACTGCCATTTTCCCCTCTTACATCTCTTCCAGTCTTTCTTGTCTTTTTGCAAACTGTACACTAACAAAACAGGTATATTCCAAAATGAGCTCAAATTGTTTTAAAACAGCTTTGTTCAGACATGTATGTTTCAAGACAAGACTACAATAACAGTAACTCCACATGGGCTCATGTTCCAAAGACAAGGCCACTGATTTTTCTGGCAACTCACCGACTTTATAAATTCTGACCAATTTCTTCCCAAACAATGCCAGCTTCGTCTCCCTAAAATCAAAACTAATCAAAACTCCCAAATCTTTTCACTTTGAATTGTTATCAAGACAAATTTCTCTAGTTCTCTATTTTTATAAAATAACTTACTAACACAAATATAAGACTTGACTTCTATTTTCTTCTTTTTGGTTTATTCCTACTTTGGGGACTTCATATTTTGAATACTGCTTCTCTCAAGCGAAATAGCCACTATCTCTCCCAGTTATCTCTTATCAGGAAATTTGATAAGCATGCTTCCCAGGTTACCGATATAAAGATTTAGCAGGAAAAGATCTAGAATAAAGTAAAAAGTGGCTGTGTGTGTGTGTGTGGGTGTGTGTGTGTAAAAAGCCACTTGCACTCTCCCTTATGTTTTATTGGTTCATCAATCAGAGTACATTAGGCTCAGTTGTTCAACTGCATGAATCCACCTATCTCATCTATTAGTTAGCTGTCACTTTCTAATTTGTGGACCAAAACACTGGGAGATTTTTCTAAAATTCTTTACTCAAACCAAGATGTGCTGTTCTTCCATTTTTCCCCTCATATAAATGAGGACTATTATTTGATGAGGTAAGACTTCTAAAGCAATTTTAAAGCTACTTAAAAATATGTAATGATGGTGAACCATCAACGTTCTTTTTTACTTTCTGTGTGTCCTAAGTTCCTTTGAGAATAAATGCAAGGCTATGAATAATCTTCCTCAAAAAAATGCTTTCAATGCTCATGCACACAATGCATACAGCTTATCATATTATGTATACTAGAAAAAGGAATTGTGCTTTATAATTATGGCCATCAGAGAAAGAGATGAAATTTTCATTTACATATCAATTCAAATTTAGACAACCATTTTTTTAACTTTTTTTTTTTCTCTCCCTAAAAACAGCAAAGACTTACTTGGCACAAAATTAAAATTTGCTATCAAATATCACCATTTAAAAATGAATATTTCTCTATATCAAGTTTTATAAACAGCCTAATTTTTTCAAAGTAGCTGCTTTCTCTGGTACAGAATGAAATAATTTCGGACATTTAAAAATTTCATCAATGATCTCCTTACAAATGAAAACTAGCATCCTATTATGTTGCTAAAGAACTGTTATGTTTTCCATGCTACGGGACAAGACCATGCTAGTAGATCTTGCCCATCACTTACATTGCCCACCACTTACATTGAGGCCTCAATATCAACAGGAGTAAGCGAGGAATCACTTACCAAGCTTTATAAAGGTAATTGTCTTATTTAACCCATCTTGCAGTATTTATTCTCTAAGAAATTCTGGCATAAAGTTAACTGATATGGAACCATGATGAATGTTTCCAATAGACATCAAAGGAATTGGCATAACGACCTTATGATCTTATGATACAGAGGATAAAATAAGCATCCATGGTATTATCAATCAAAAATGTCTACCTGAGTTTATTGAAAAAAAAAATCATTTTTAAAGCATTCACCAAAAAAAGCCAACTGCAAGATTTTTGTAGGTGATTTTTAACTGGTTTTAATTACCTACATTAAAGTAATTTGCTTACATCTAAGCAAAATTAAGCTATCTTAACACTTCTTCCCAAATGAAGCAAAAGTTCTGGATAAACTGCTTGGAGTGACTGTCTTCACATTTATGTCATTAAATCTTTTTTAAATGAATGGTAACTGTCTTTTTCAGAATTGTTTTGGGAGATAGGGAATACAGAGGATGCGAAAGTGGAAAGATAAGGTTTGGGAGAGAATGAGATTGTGATTAAACTTTTTTCTTTAAGCTTATGCACCAACTATAGGATCATAGTAGAGTACAAGTGAAATACTGCCACCCAGTGGAATTACAACATCAATGAAATCCTCAAATTTGAAAAGATTGCAAGAATTTCCTATCAATTTTCAATTGGAATGATAATAATTTTATAATTAATAATTTTAATTATAATTAAAGCTTAATAATTTTCTAAGTACTTTCAAATCTTTTATTCCTCAAAAATAAAATCCAGTAGGACAGATAGCAGTTGTGTGAGTACATCTTTTTCAGAGGTTCTAGTCAATTAAATGACTTGACAGAGTCCTATGCATATTTAGGAGCAAAGCAGACACTGGAGCCCAAGGCTGCTGGTTCCTAGGTCACTGCTGTTTACACCATGTAGCCCCTCCTAAAGGGTCTTTGACTACTCTCATCTAATTACTGTATTTTAGAGAAGAGAAAACAGAGACTCAAAGATTATCAAGACTTCTCCAATCTTTTCAAGGGGTTTCAGAAACATAGCTTGATCCAGTACCCCACTGTCATGAAAATTCTTGGAAGGCTTGTATTTTTCCTTTAAAAATTCCTGTGAGGTTTGTGTTATGTTCTATATTATTTACATGTCTCCTTCGTGAAATAATGTGGTTTTTTTTTTTCCTCAAATGTCTTTTAGAAAAAATGTTGTTTGAAGACAATGGTGCATTTCTAACCTAGGCTACAAAGTCACTAGTCCAGAAATACAATGAAGATGGGAACACAGAGAGTATGAGTATACTAAGTTGAGACACCTGGAAAGTGCCTTGCTCAAGAGTTCATTCATTCATCAACCATTTAATGAAAATTTGCCAAATGCTAGCATTGTTTTAGATCATAGGACATGCTATGATAATAAATACCCAAGTTATCAGGTGGCATAGAAGAGCAAAAGTCTACTTCTTGCCCATGGTGGCATTCACTGTAGACTGGTTAAGTCAGGGCCATTCTTCACATTTTCATCATCTTCATGCTGGGATCATCAGACAGAGCAGTTACTATTTGGAACATCAATAGTAATCTCTTGGCTGAGAGAAAAGAGTGCACAAAGCAACACCATTTCCTCTTATGTTCTATTGGTCAAAATAAGCCATATGACAAAGATATTCTTCTTCAGCAGGCCAAAGAAGAATAATTCACCCACAGGGAAAGGATGTGGACACTGGTAAACAATAGCAGTATGTCATACCCCATGGGAAAGGTGGTTCTGGGTTACAAAAATAAGTAAAATCTCTTGGTATGTCCATTGAGAACTCAAGCATTTTTAAATAAATGGTTCAAAAAAGAGTTATCATAGAAGGCTGGAGGACTTAGGCTATGTAGGTATCAAACATGTGAGATACACATAAGTATGCATTAAACAAATACAAAGGTATTTAGAATGTTTATAATTTTGAATTATGGCTCTAAGTCTCAGTACTGATTTAGCATTTTGTCGATATAAACTCATGAAAGTTGCCTGTGTCCAGTGAAGGATACCACATCTGATCAGAAGCAACATGTCTGGATTGCTTAATGTACATATAAATAAAACTGAAGCTTCATCAGAGCCAAATGCATACAAATTATACCTTGGATCAACACATTAGAGTCATCCAACTTAAATCTATATAAAAATCACAACCATTGAATGGGGGCAATGGAGACAGCATGTGCACTAATCATATATGTGACCAAACCATGTGAGTTCACTAAACTGCGTGCTATTTTCATAGCTCAATATGACATACTCCAGCTGAAGGAGTGAATACTATTCCCTCCCTCTGCTAATGCTGGAAGGATAAGTCTCTGATCAGAAGCTCTAATGAAAGCCTTCACACAGAATCCAATCACCACTGATGGCCTCGGCAGCTGCCAGAGAAAAAGAAAAAGATCTTTCCTACAATGCCACTAATGGACCATGACAGACACCCATGGAGATTAAGATACTAATCCTCTGTATCCCTAATCCAAAGAAATAGGTATGTGCATGTGTGAGTGTTGTGCATCAATCAGAAGGTTTGGTTTCAATAAATCCAATAGCTTTATATTATATAATCATTTGTTGTATTTAAGAATTGTATAATAAATATAAATTATCTGAAGAAGCTACTTCTGATTGGCTTTCATATTATTCCACCAAAGCCAATGGAATAATGTAGCATGGTTCACTGCAGATCTAAGACTGGCACAGTTGTGACACAAATCCAAGAAAAGGGCATAGCACTATCAAAAAGTTCCATAAAATGTTGGGGGGAATAAGAGTCTGGGTGGCTGAAACATAGACTGTTTTCAGGGAGTGGCAGAAGTGCAGACATAAGTAGGTGACTGACAGATTGTTAGGAGCCTCAAAGTCATAATAAGAAATTTAGATTTATCTTACAGGAAATAAGAAATCATCAAAGAATTTTTATTTGCACATGCGACACTGTCCAATCTGTATTCTAGAAAGATAATTCTGGCAAGAGCATGGAGGAAGTATTGAATAGAGAAAGGACACAAAGGAGTTAGATCATGCAAAAAGCCACTGAAACGCCAAAGAACCAAAACGTAACAGAGGTAACAGAAAATAAAAAGAGATAGTTTGGAGGCAGAGTGGGGAGAGAACTAAAACATTTCAACTTATAGAATCTCTTACAATGATCTCCCAAACCAGCTGGTTATCAAAAGCACCTGGGGAAATTGTAAAATTCTTATTCCCTGGCCAATCCTAGAACAATTAAATCAAAATCTCTTAAGGATGTGGACTAGGAAATGCTTGGCATACCTCAAGGGTTCATCATGCAATCAGCTCAGCCTGAGAAGTTATGCTTCCACATACTTAAGTGACTGAGCTAGTGTCTTTAAATCAGGAACACAGGGGAAAAGAAAGCTTCGTGAAGGTTGACCAGTAGTTGAGGTTTGGATATATTGAGTTTATAGTACTTACAGGACATCCAGATGAAAAAGTCTTATAGACAATAGAATAATGGATCAGTCCAGAAGAGAGATTAGAGCTAGGGCTATATCATCACAAGTATGGAGACAGTCCTTCAAAGGAAGAATGTAGTTTAAGATAAGAGGTGATCTGAAGAAAGAAGCTCAAAGGGCACTTATATTTACTGGTGGTGCTCAGAAAAATAGAACTTGGTAATAGTAGGCCAAGGAAGATAAATGTATTTAACAGACAATTCCATTAAATCACCATTAAACCATATTGCCTTACTTGTTTACAACAAAGTACTATACAAAACCAATTCATGCATTTCAAAGTAAAGACTTCAATGTTCAGCCCAAGTTAGGTGTGTCAGCTGCCTACCAGCGCGGTATAGCTGGTAGTATTTATCTGTATAGCCACCAGAAGTAGATTTTTAAAAAACATGGACTCTTACAACAACAACAACTGAAAGGCAAATAACCTAACTAAAGATGGTCAGAGATATAAATAGATATTTCTTCAAGAAGATACACTCACACATGATCTTCTGATTGACATATGGCCAATAAGCACATGAAAAGTTGTTCAAGGGGCAGCCCCAGTAGCGCAACGGTTTGGCGCCGCCTGCAGCCCAGGATATGATCCTGGAGACCCGGGATCCAGTCCCATGTCAGGCTACTTGCATGGAGCCTGCTTCTCCCTCTGCCTGTGTCTCTGCCTCTCTCTCTCTCTATGTGTGTTTCTCATGAATAAATAAATTTTAAAATCTAAAAAAAAAAAAAAAAGAAGAAAGAAAGAAAGAAAAGTTGTTCAATATTACCTATCGGTTACAGTCATTAGAGAAATGCAAATCAAGACCATAATGGAATGCCACTTCACACCCCCTAGGATGGTTAAAATTAAAAATACAGGCAATAACAAGTGTTGTGAAAGATATAGAGAAATTGAAACTCTCCCACAACGACAACGTTGGTGGAAATATAAAACGATACAGTCACTTTGAAAAAGTTTGGCAGTTCTTCAAAAGGTAAACCATGGAGTTACCATGACTCAGCAATTCCACTTCTGGATATATACCCAAAAGTAGTGAAAACAAACAAATAAATAAAGAAGTGAAAACATATGTCTACACAAAAGTTCACAGCAGCATCATTCAAAAAGTGAAAACAACCCCTATGTCCATCAACCGATGAGCGAATAAATTGAATGTGGTATATCTATACAACAAATTGTTACTTAGCAATAAAACTATGAATGAAGCTTGAAGCATGTATAGTCAGTTACAAGGAGCCATTTTGTATGGTTCCATTTATATGAAACATTCAGAATAGACAAATCCATAGACAGAAAGTACATTACTACATTAGCCAAAGGATGGGTGGAGGGAAAAATGGGGATCGATTAGTATAACACAGGGTTTCCTTTGGAGTGGTGAAAGAAAGAAGGCCCTACTCACCACCCCAGAAGCACTGCCCTTCTGTCTCCTGAAGTCCTCATTTCCACATTTCTTACCAGCTGCCCCTCCAGCGCTCTCCCTCAGCATTCCTTCACCAGAAACTCTACAACTCAGTCACCCACCACAGGACTCCCAGGAGACCTACCACAAAAAGCTTAAATACTAAATGCCTTTGAATCCCCAGACTCTGGCTTTTCCCTTGTCACTTCAATAAAACCATAATTCTCACTCATAGAAGGTAAAGTCAGAGCACCAATTTCCTCTTGGATTCACATCAGACAGATTTTTAAGAATACTTGTGTTGCTCTTATTTTCATAATTACAGAAGAAAAATAATGAGGGAAGATCCTGTTTTTCTTTAAATACCAAGTTTAAAATACTACCCCCTCCATAAAACTTTCCCAACCCCTCTTCCATTCCTGAATTATTACAGGGACAAATTTCCTCCACTACACTGTGCATAGATTTTCAGGTTTCTGTTATATTCCTTCCTTGATGATAAGCCTTTTATTTTCCTCAGCTAGAATATAAATCTCTTAAATTCAAGAGCTGTGAATTTTTCATCATTGTTTCCCAGCACTTATCACAATGCCAGGTGGATAACGGAACCTCAAAATTGTGTGTAAAATGGGTTGAATAAATGAACCCAACACCTATTCTGATTTATTAGGGTTTTTTATTTTCCTAAATGAGGAAAGGAAAGTTATAGACATCCTCTCTCAATGGCTAATACCAAAATAAGGTTTCAAACAATACTAAAATGTGACATTTAATGAAATTAATACATTTTTATTTTCATAGTATTTTTTCACCTTTGTAATAGCAGAGTACCTAAAAGAGTTCCCTTTTTTAAGTTTGATTTGGATTATGTCTCTCTATATTCCTCACACCTAATTATATTGATTCACTAATGAATTCTAAGTGCATCTCTCTGAAAAATAACAAAACCTCATTTAATCATAATCAAAAAGTATCATCAAGTAAAAACTGCAGATTCAAATTTCTAAACAGATTAGTAAGTGAAGACTGAAGCCTTTGCAGAAATATATATACAGCTCAAGGGTAAAGTGCTTTTCTAATAAAAAATTTTATGGGATACTCCTTCATTGCAAATAAATGTGAAGTATCACTAAAAAAATGATAAACATAAATAAGCCAATGACAAAACCTTGTCAGTATTTTTAATACAAAATAATTATGACATCCATTTACAAAGAATGTTCACATGTATTAGCTCAACACTTCCTCATAATTATTCTGAACTAGTAAATGTTAAAGCAACACTTTAAACCAACGTATTTTTGTACTCAATACTCAGAATTTGTCCAACCTCAGAATTCAATAGATATTAAGAATATTTCTGAACCTAAGATTGTGGGAAAAAAAACCAGTGTAACCCCAAATACAGTTTTCTGTGTATGGGAGTTCAAAATTTCTCCAGCTCAGGAATTGTTCTGGGTAATGGTTGTCATGCTCATCAAATAGATAGATTTTTAGTGATTTCAATCAAATGAAGAAGGTAATAAATTGGTAATTTATGACAAAAGACATGAATTTAAATATTATATTAACTTTTACAAAGGTACAAATAGTTCATAAAATCTACAAATATAACATCCAGAAATTTTAGCAATCATAGGTGAAATGATTAAATTTGTCTTTGCTCGTGGACATAATATAGAGCCTTTTACGACTAAACTGAAAAGGAAATGATTTCATCATAACCATTCCTCTAATCCTCTATGGTTTAATTAACTAAAATTCAGGATAAAGCTCTATGTTATGTTAATGTGACATTATGATTTAACATTTAAAAACACGAAGGTCATAGGACTGAAACTGTCAAGCTTCTCACTCAGCATATACTGGCTATAATACAGCTCTGAGCTAGCTGGACACAGCCCAGGATCCCACCATCGGAGCAGAAAACAGAAAATTTTCCAGATAACAATATTCAAGTTGAGGATGATCTTGGAATAATAGAACATTTTAATGAGCTTTCCTGTCCAGAAGCACTGGCACCAGTGCCATTACAAAGACACAGAGCCATCTCTCACACCCAGTGGAAGCCCAGCTAGTCAGACCTGACCGGCCAGCTGAGCCCTTCTCTGGCACAGAAAGTTGAAATCTCCTTATACTTTTCTTGCCTCATTAAGCTATCCATCCATTCTCTGGTTTTCTACAAATCCAATTTGTAAACCTTTTCCTCATTTGACACTCACATCCCAAATACTCAGGAGCATTATCTTTACACAAAGAAACATTTAATGAAGCATAAAATTTCCAGTATATGCATTTATATCTCCAAATTAAACACCATAAAATATGTTATACTTGTTTAAACTAATGCTTTATCCAGCTGATTATGTTATCTCTATAGGAGCACCAAAGAACATTGTTAAGACTGTAGTTGTTTTACCACCTTTTGAAAAAAAAAATGTTCATAACTTTTTTCCCTCCCCACTGTGTGAGCATGCAACAATATTTTCTCCAACTTTCCCTAAAATTAGAACCTCATTCTGCTTCTAGGAGACATGAACAAATCCTCTAAAAGCAGCAAGCACTTTCATTTCTGCTCCCATTAACTCTCTGGTAAATGATGGAGGATCAGGTACTGGGGAGATGGAACAAGAAACTGCAGTAATATTTACTCCTGGATTATTTTCCTCCATCTGGTACAACTGGTTTTGATCCAAGAGGGGAAAAAATGCTTTTTATTTTGGTTTGAATATCCTCCTTGATGGTGTTAAAACTTTAGGTCATTCTGGCTGATGGAACATATTAAATGAATGCTCTGAAGAGAAAGGAGTAGGGAGGCAGGATGAGAGAATGTGAGGAGAAGGATCCTTTGGAGTAAAGAGAGTATCAATTCACTTCTCTATTTTGTCTCATTCTCTGTCAATTCCCTTCTCACTGATAATACAGAAAAATCCCAGATCTTTTTTTTTTAATATTTTATTTATTTATTCATGAGAGAGAGGCAGAGACACAGGCAGAGGGAGAAGCAGGCTCCCTGCGGGGAACCTGATGCGGAACTCGATCCCAGGACCCAGGGATCATGACCTGAGCCAAAGGCAGATGCTCAATATCTAAGTCCTGGATATCCCAGATCTCATGCAAACAGCATAAACTCCTCCTCATCTATGAAGTCCTAGAGTTAGAGTTCATGTATGGAATACTATAATTCACTTACCAAATTTCCATGCCCTGCCTAGTGCCAAATCATGTCACCTGCCCAAAGAAGGTGTTTCCCACAGCCTGTGTTTCCCACAGGCTAGCATTGTGTGTGGGCTTAGGTTATTTGCTAAGCCTCTCTGGGCCCCACTTTCTCCATTATCATATGATATCACCATACAACAATTGCCACTGACCTAGAAATAGTAAAATTTCATTTATCATAATTTTTAGTTAGAATTTTTCATACAACTGTAATAAAATATTACTAAAATAAATCTTTCTTGACCATGCCATATGTCACTCTTCAAAGTCATCTTTATACTTGTCATTCATATCTCATTCAGCTATTCTCGCATAACTCTCTGCCAGATCCTTCCACTTGTATTGCCTTTTGTACATGTCCAACTATCCTCCACTCAAACCCAGTCTTCACCAAGGTATATTACAGCTGGAGTAGAAAGTACAAGTAGTGGGACGTCTGGGTGGCTCAGCAGTTTGGCGCCTGCCTTTAGCCCAGGGCGTGATCCTGGAGACCTGGGATCGAGTCCCACGTTGGGCTCCCTTCATGGAGCCTGCTTCTCTCTCTGCCTATGTCTCTGCCTCTCTCTCTGTGTCTCTCATGAATAAATTTTAAAATCTCAAAAAAAAAAAAGTACAAGTAGAAATGGGTAAGGCAAATAATTATTGGGAGATTGCAGGATAGTCTAAAATATATTTGGCAAATACTTTGGGGTCAGTGTATGGATTAGTCCAATATTATATAAAACTGTTGCTGCTTCTATGAACATAAACTATCTTTAAGATCAATAAATTTCATCTTGAAAATGGAAAGACCAAGGAAATTCAGCTGCTATAAATTGTTGGCTATCTTAAAGTCACAGCTACTACTTTGTTACAGGCATTTTATAAACTAGTCCTCATAACAACCTTAGTGTGGTTACTAATTATCCCTTTTAGAAGACACTCTCAAAGAAAACAACCTAATTTTAACAAGAGACATATAGACTAGACTGTGTATGTATGTATGAATACATGTACATATATACACACACATATACATAAATATATTAGAAATAAACAACAAAATCAGGAATTCTTTTACAAAATTTTTAAAAATATGCTGGAAAAATACTTACCTGCAAATGTTTAAAAATCAGTCCAAGACTTCTCCTGCCTATAAAAGTAACAACTAAAAAAAAAAAAAGTGGCACAATATATAAAACACTTTTTAAATGTTGAACAAAAGGCAGCATATGAGTATAAGTTCTGACAGAAGAAAAAGAAACAAGGTGAACAATATGAATGTCATGAATTTCTACCTGTAGAGAATTTCTGAACCATGATACAGGGATGGGATTCCAAATAGAACTCAATAGTCTCAGTGATTGAGGAACTAGAAATCCAAATTTAGGTTGATTAGAATTTGTAAGGCCAAATTCCAGAAATGAGAAAGCCATGAAAGGAAAGACTTCCATAAATCTACATAAAGATATCTTAGATTCTTTGGCTTCGTGCCAATCTGTGGATACATAATATGAAATTTGATAGAGCCATACAAAGAACAAATGGCAAGCCACAGAAAAAAAACAAATAGAATACATTTCTGAATACTGAATGCCAAACAACTTGCAGAGCTCACACAAAACCAGGAAACATTTGCATTTCCATCAGAGTGAGGAAATCTTATTTAATACACTGAGGCATTCAAAAGAGAACATAGGAGGTCCACTGCCTAGTAGTAGGGCTAAATTAGCCCTACACTAAAAACTATTACAGATTTGCCTTTTGAACCTTCAAGATAATCTTCAAAAGTAACAAACTAATCCTCAAATAACTACCAGAAAAGAAATTCCAAACTCTAAAATAATGAAAAGCTAAATGTCCAGCATCCAAACATCAATAGATATGAAAGTGAATCTTTCTTATATATCAGCAATAAACTACTGAAATTTAAAATTAAAAAGTTTTTAAATATGCCACTTAAAATAGCACACATACCCCCCAAAATGTAAAAATCTAACAAAACATGTACAGATCTGTATGTGGAGAACTATAAAATACTAATGAAAGAAATCAAAGAAGACCTAATTAAATGGAGATGTATTCCAGGTTCATAAACTGAAAAACTTGATATTGTTAAGATGTCAATTTTTCTGAACTTGATAGATTCAATACAATCCCAATCAAATCACAGCAAGCTATTTCATAATATCAACAAATTGATTCTAAAATGTAAATGAAAAGGCAAAACACCAAAAAGAGACAACACTATACTGAAGAAAACAAAGATGGAAGATTCATACTACTAATATTTCAAGTTAACACAAAGCTATAGTAATCAACACAGTGTGACATGAGTGAAAGAATGGGCACAGATCAGTGCAAATATCGTCAAATGAATTTTAATAAAGGCACATGAAAAAAAGGAAGGAAAGAATTTTCAACAAATGGTGCTGGAACATTGGATGAGCATATGAAAAAAAGAACTTAGACACATAAATAAATAAAAGTTAACACAAAATGTAACATGCAAGAGTATAAAAAGCTTCTAGAAGATAGCACAGGAGAAAATCTAGATGACCTTGGATTTAGAAATGAGTTTTTTCAAAACAAAAAGCATAATCCACAAAAGAAAAAAATGGTAAGTTGGACTGCATTAAAAGTTTTACATTGTAAATAACACTGTTAAGAGATGAAAGACAACTCATAGTGAGAAAATACTTGCAAATCACATATCTCTTTAGAAGTTCTACCCAAATATTCAAAGAACTCTTCAAAATCAAAGAACTCTTCAAAGCAAACAACCAAACTAAAAAGTGGAGAAAAAATCTGAGCAGACACCCAACTAAAAAAGATATTCGGATGGCAAATAAACATGTAAAAAGATGCTCAACATCATGTATTATTAGGGAACTGTAAATTTAAAAAATCAGATACCACTGCACGACTATAAGAATAGTTAAAACTCAAAAAAATGAACAAAATCAAGCACTGATGAGAATGTGTAGCAATAGGCACTCTCATTCCTTGCTGGTGGGAATGAAAAATGCTATGGCCATTCTGGAAGATGGTTTGGCAGTTTCTTTTCTTTTTTTTTTATAAGAAACAGACTTTTTTTTTAATTTTTATTTATTTATGATAGTCACACAGAGAGAGAGAGGCAGAGAGAGAAGCAGGCTCCATGCACTGGGAGCCCGATGTGGGATTCGATCCCGGGTCTCCAGGATCGCGCCCTGGGCCAAAGGCAGGCGCTAAACCGCTGCACCACCCAGGGATCCCGGTTTGGCAGTTTCTTACAAAGCTAAACACAATTTCATATGATCCAGTAAACCCATTCTTAGGTATTTACCGAACTGATTTGAAAACTTTAGGTTTACATAATAACTTGCACATCAATGTTTTATAGCAGCTTTATTCACAATTACCAACTGAAAAGAATTATGTGTGTTGTGGGGAGGAGAGTAATCTGCTGAGGTTACCGCTTTCCAGATAAAAGGGATACCCATGGTTGACTTTTCTACTCTTCTCTCTGCTCCCCATATTCCACTGAATGCAGATGTGATGACTAGAGTGGCAGCTGTTGTCTTGAGGAAAAAGCCAAGAAGATGCAATGATACCTCTCCTGACATCCATGAGCTGTGGAGTATTATTACCACCATCTATCTATGTACATTAAATAGCAGAAACGTTAAATTTGTTTAAGCAACTGTTTGTTGTGTTTTTCTGTTAACTTACAGCCCTCTGCATTCTAAACTGCCCCTGAAACAGTACACATTTTGTGGAGAGAAGTGTTTCTCCTCTGCTCCAAGAAGTGTTTGCTGTTGGACATGCTCATTGTGCTCCCACCTTCCTGGCAAGAATAATTAGTTCAAGGAAGGTAAACTCCAGGTTTTCCCCACACATTTTTCTAACTAGAGCTGTGAGGGAAGAATATATTTTCTTCTCTGGCTTTGAATATGTAAGCCTGGAGCTCCTTGTTGGGAAGTCTAGCTTGGTAAGAGTCCACATGAGGGAATGAAGTCAAGCATTTGCTTGACTGGAGTAAAGCAAACCCAAGGGGAAGAGAGACAGCTGGAGAGTGAGTGAGGAGAGAGAGGTTAAACTCTATGCTTCTTTTAGTTTGGTTATATGAGTTAATAATTTTTAGGCTGGTTCATACTCTGTTTCCATTACTTGTGATCAGAGTCTAGGTTAATATAACTAATGTAATTTTAAACTGTGAGATGAGGTATGAGGGAAAGAAGAGGCATTATGAGAAAGACTGAGGGAAGAGTTAGAAAAGACTTCTAAAAAACAGCAACAGGTGGGATGCCTGGGTGCTCAGTGGTTTAGCATCTGTCCTCAGACTCAGGTCATGGTCCTGGGATCCCAGGACAGAGTCCTTTATAGGGTTCCCCGTAGGGAGCCTGCTTCTCCCTCTGTCTATGTCTCTGCCTCGCTCTGTGTCTCTCATGAATAAATAAAAATAAAATAAAATAAAATAAAAAAACAGGTAAGAAGAGACCTAACAAATACACAAATGCCTGGAGAAGACTGTAAGGAAAGGTTTCCCACACACCTCCTTCCAGCCCACCCTATCCTCAACATGAATTCAGTATGCTCTAAACATAAGAGGGAAAGGTCTTTCTGGAAAGGGCCCCAGTGGGGTACAGGCTAGAGATCTAGGTGAAACAGATCTTGAGATATATGGACCCACCCAGTAGAGGTGAAAGTAAAAAAGAAGAGAAAGAAAAGGTAACTCCATTTAGGAATAAAATATGCTAAATATTTTTCCCCATAGTAAGATTTCATTTGCTTGTTTTTCTGGTTTTACTTTGCTAATGGTAAGCACCTAGAGCCTGCTGGCTCCCCAGCCTCATACCCTACGGAGGGAAACCTCTCTGCAAAATCTGCCAAATTACACAGTATCCCATGCATGTCCTCCCATTTAGAGGGGATTTGGGGTAAACATAAGCAACTGAAATAAGAAACTAGTCCAACTACCTATGCTAATCAATATATTCTTTATTCATAAAAATGAATGGTCATCCAAAGATTGTCCAATATTTGAGGGAAACCTATAGTATAAAAAAAACAAATGCCCATAAAGGAAAAAAAAGTTAATGCAAGACAGAATCAACTTTTAATGTCATTGGAAAGATTCAGACATTAATTGTATCCATACAGGAAAAACAAGCAACTCTGAAAAACAAACAAACAAACAAATCAAAGAACAACAGGAAAATGCAAAGACTAAAAATATGATTGCCAAAAATAAAAAAAAAAATCCAGTGTAATGACTAGGTAATGGAATAGCTAGTATTAAAAACCATACAGTGATCTGGGAAACACTGTCCAGAAAATGCATCCAAACACAAATCATGGAAAATATAAGACAAAACTTAAAAGATACTCACATGTATGCAGAAGGTACATTACTTGGCTAACAGACATTTCAGAGGAAAGAACAGAGAAAATAGGGGAGGAAATGAAATAATTAAAAATCTCTCTGAGTTGAAAGACACAATTCCTGAAATGGAAAGAGCCAGCCCATTGTCAAATGATATAAACAAAAGAGAACTCAGATACATCCTGGTAAACTAATTTAAGGAAAGATTGTAAAGCCTCAAAAGGGGAAGAAAAAAAACATTGCATATAAAGGAATGGGCTTAGTTTGACATCATAATTATACATTTCATTGGGTACTACAAGGTACTGAAGCAAAGCCTTCAAAGGGAAAATTAATTTGAGACTAGAATAGTCTACCAAATGTTCAGTCAAGTGTGAGGGCAAAATAAAGACATTTTCAGGCATTTAAGAGCCTGGATATTTTATCTCCCATTTACTGTTTCTTCAAAATTATTTTAGGATACAATCCAACAAAATGAGTGAGATATTTAAGAAAGAGGAAGACATGAAATCCAAAACAATGTAACTAACACAGGTATTCAATTAAAAAAAAAAAAAAAAGTCCCAGATAGCTGTTCTCTGAAAGCTATACATCAGTGAAAATGAGAACAAGAATCCCAATTTTTCAAGGCAAAAATTTCTCAAAAAATGAGAAATTTGCATTCATCAAATACCACAATCAAACTAGGAAATTTTGATGATCAATGTGTTGCTTCTGGTAAAATAAAAATAAAAGATAAAAAAAATTAAGGAGAATTTTTTTAAGAGATTTTATTTATTTATTCATGAGCAACACAGAGAGAGAGGCAGAGACACAGGCAGAGGGAGAAGCAGGCTCCATCCATGCAGGGAGCCCGATGTGGGACTCGATCCAAGGTCTCCAGGATCAAACCCTGGACTGCAGGTGGCACTAAACCGCTGAGCCACCCAGGCTGGCCTTAAGGAGAAATTTTTAAACAAGTTGTAGAAGAACATTACCAGCTAAATATGAAGTAAAACAAACCCTGGTATCATTTTAAGTAAAATCTGATCATGGTTTATGGTGAAGAGAAAAAGAATTTTTCCTCTTGGTAGCACAGGTTCCACATCACAGAATTACCTTTCCTTTTTTAGGAGTCTAATTGCACTAATTGGTTCTGCAATAATTATTTCCTAATTGTAACAGTAAATATAACGACGACTAACTCTTATTTAACACTTAATATAAGTCCCATTCTAATTCCTTTAGACTTATTAGCCAGCTTAGTTCTTTCAGCAACAGCACAGAAAGGTGAAGTAACCTGCCCAAGGTTATACATGGGTTGGTGACCTCAGGCATCCTGTTCCAGAATCCTTGCTCTAAACACTGACTAGGATGCTTCTCATGATGCTCTTTGTTAATTTACCATTCTTAGAATCAACCTGTCAATCTAAAACAAGAAAGGATAGCCACAATTATAAAACAAAATATAAGTTATATTAAACTTACCAATGTAGAGAAAGTAATTAGCCAAAGGAAGGACAGGGAGAAGAATGTGTAGGTAAGATATTTTTCCTTATCCTCTTAAATAGGACTTTCTACATAATTGAATCACTGTAACAGAATTTTCTATATAATAGCAAGTCAACAATTATATACATATATAGTTTTTATATAAAATAAAAACGGAAAAATCAGCAGGGACGAAGAGGTGGTGAACTTAATTTCCTCATATTTCACTGGAAGTATGATGGTTAAATTTATGCATAAATAGCTGCTGTCAATAGATATGTCTAATTTTAATTTTAAAATGTTATTTATAATTTATATAGTAACTCAGAAATCTAAGAACAGAAAAGTTAAACTTGATACATTAATAGCAAGATAGGCAAATTACTTAGAACTTTGGAAGGAATATCAGAAAAGCTAAAAATAGAAAAGGAGAGGTCTAGGGAAGGGGAAGTCCTTAACTTTTATTAAAATTATCAGATATTTTATTGTGAAAAATTATATAATATTATCAATAAAAGTAGTGTCCTGTAAAGAAGGGCATAAACTGGCGAGGATACCTTCCCTTTCTGGCATAGTAATACAAAATGACAATGAATGCCACCTGGCCCTAAAACCCAGTGGGACAAGGATAATATATAAATGCATTATAAAATACTCAGACTCTTGGGGCACCTGGGTGGCTCAGTGGTTGAGCATCTGCCTTCAGCTCAGGTGCTGATGGCAGAGTCATGGGATGGAGTTCGGCATCAGGCTTCCCACAGGGAGCCTGCTTCTCCCTCTGCTTATGTCTCTGTG
The DNA here is from genome assembly GCF_003254725.2 of Canis lupus dingo. Taxonomy (NCBI): domain Eukaryota; kingdom Metazoa; phylum Chordata; class Mammalia; order Carnivora; family Canidae; genus Canis; species Canis lupus. Next base: position 36,952,254 of record NC_064243.1, read on the forward strand.
TCTCTCATGAATAAGTCAGAAAGTCTTTAAAAAAACAAAACAAAACAAAACAAAACTCATGTTCTTTACTGATGGTTTCCACATCATTATGGATTAAATGGCCCATTTTTGTCATATAAACTTCTACAGAGACATTCATTTAATCAGCTTTAGACAACTACGGAGTCACACAATTCCAATCCTCTACTTTGCACACCACATTTAAAGAGCTAAGTTCACATATGGCAGACGCGAGCCTACACTGGTATAAACTTTTCAAGGTATAATTTGGCAGTCCTTATTGAAATGTAAAATAAGGCCATACTCTGACCTAACCTTTTTCTCTTCTCAGACTCTACCCTACAGCAACACTGCCAAATACTCAAAGGTAACTCTATACACGGACTTTCAATTAAGCTAATTATTGTTTTTAACAGGGAAACGAAAACCACTTAAAAGTGTACTTAGATGCACAATATTTTGTTGCCATTGCGCAGCCCGTGAGGCTCTAGCGGTTTTGCACCGCCTTCAGCCCAGGGCCTGATCCTGGGGACCCGGGATCGAGTCCCACGTCGGGCCCCTGCATGGGGCCTGCTTCTCCCTCTGCCCGTGTCTCTGCCTCCCTCTGTGTGTCACTCATGAATGAATAAATAAATAATAAAAATTCTTAAAAATGTATTTTGTTGCCATTTAAAAAATGAAATACATCTATACAAAGTGACACTAAAAGGTATCCACAACATACCGTTAAGCAAGAAAAGGCAAGATACGGACTAATATATAATCTGTGTGTGAGATGGATGCAGGATAGGTAGGTGGACAGACGTACACGTACTGGGCGGCACCAAGTGGGCTTAAGGTGTGTGGAGGAAACAAGTTTTTACCTTGAAATTTGATTTTATTTTTTTTTTTACAACTAGCTTATATAGGCTTTTTTAATCTTAGGAAATCAGAGTATATCCCAATACATTTTTTTAAAAACCCAAAAAGAGATACACTCAATGTCTTTGCATTTCGTTCACTCCCCAATCTAAGAAAAAGGACTAACTACCATGCAGGAAGTAGCAGCGGCACCAGCCAAGAGGCGGGCTTCGCGGGCGGGGGGATTCCTCAGCGCCGCGGGGGGCGGGGCGGGGCGGGGCGGGGGAAGGGGCGGGGGAGGGGCGGGGGAAGGGGCGCGGGAGGGGGGGAGGGGGGCAGGGGGGGCGGGGGGGGGGAGGGCGCGGGAGGGGGCGGGGCGCCGGGAGGGCGCGCGGGGGGGAGGGGCGCCGCGGTGGAGGGGGGAGGGGCGGTGGAGGGGCAACGGGGGCGGGGGGAAGGGGCGGGGACGCGGGGGGGACGGGGCGCCGGGAGAAGGGCGGGGCGGGGAGGGGTGGGGGGGGAGGGGCGCGCCGGGGAGGGCGCGCGGGGGGCGGGGGCGGGGGGCGCGCGGGGACCAAGGCGAGCGGGCGGCCGAGCGCGGCGCCGGGAGCCGCGGGGCCCGTGCGGCCGGCAGCCGGGGGCGGGGCGGGGCGAGGCCGAGGCCTCGGCTTTGGCGGGTGGAGCGGCCGCCCCCGTACCTTCCCAGGAGAGCGCTCCTCCCGGCTCGCGCTTCAGGAACTTGTACCAGAAGGTGTCCACGCGGGCCGGCTCCGCCCCGTCGCGCGCCGCCTCCCCGGGCGCCAGCTCCACCTCCCCGAGCCACAGGCCGGGCTCCTGCAGCGCCCGCGCCCCGCCGCCCGCCGCCGAGCCCGCCGGCCTCAGGCGCACGGCCCCGCGCGGCTCCCAGCGCCCCAGCTCGGGCCGCGACCCCACGACCAGCAGCTCCGGCGCGGCCCCGGCGCCCGCGGGCGGCACCACCACCCCGAAGCGGAACCGCATGGCGGCGGGCGGCGGGCGGCGCGGCTCCCGGCTCCCGGCTCCCGGCTCCCGGCTCCCGGCGTGGGTGGCCCCGGGCCTGGGCAGCATCACGCGGGGCACACGTGTCCCCCCGCGGCAAGGACGCTGCCCGCCCCCGCCCCCCCGCGGCGGCCTCCCGGAGCCCCGCGGCCTCCAGCCCTCTTCCCCGGACTCGAAATTCTGTCGGTGCGGGTCGTGGGAAAAGGGACTGGCGCGTGGAAGGCGGCCGGCACGGTGAGGAGGCGGGGGGCCGGGGCGCCCGGGCCCTCCCCAGCCCTCCCCGGCCCCCCCCAGCCCCTCCCCAGCCCTCCCCCGGCCCCCCCCGGCCCCTCCCCGGCCGTCCCCGTGGGCCTCCGCTCGTTGCGAGGAGGGAGTAGAACAGTCCCCTCGGAAGACCCCCGCTCGCCCCGAAGGTTTCTCCGGTTGGTGGACCCAGGGCTCCTGCGACAAAAGCACCGGTTACTTTTCCCGGGCCTAGTCCAATTCGATGCCTGAAATAGCACAGGCTCGCTTTCTTTTTTTCAAAAACTGTTATAGTTTTAATATCTGTAAAACAGGTTCGGAGTAAATACTTCCAAGACCTTTCCAAAGTAAAACAAAGACCATTCTACGATTACAAATGTATGTCAATCATTATCTTTTAATGGCATTAAAATAAAACTTGTTTGAAATTTACTTTCAGTAAACAACTTAAAACCTTTTTATGTCAAGAAATACAGATTTACAGCTGTTGGGTCAAAAAAAAAAGCCTACATGGGTTGGGAGAGGTATTTAATTTTTGTTACTGCCTTAAGATGACCATCCGTCCTGTTTACATATTTGTTACTTTTTGATTCTTTGATAAAGTTGTTCTCCTGTTCTTACATTTGTATGTTCATCAACACGTAACACAGCAATCTCTTATCCAAACTAGAGACATATAAAATATCTCTTAAGTCACATTTTTACAAGTATTTGAAACCCTGTGAAAAATGGGGGAGGGGTGGACCAAAATTTCATGCATTCAGAATATCATAAGTACAAAAAGAAGAATAAAAATGTAAACCATACAAACTCGATCTCTCAGTGGAACAGTCAGTAAACTAATCTGCTTCACTCTTAAATATTGATATTCCACTCACTGGTTGGTTGGTTGCTAAGCTAAGGATAAACACAAAGAAAAATGTGAAGACAGCAAGGCTGGCCAAACATGGCTGATTCAGTACCAAAGCACACATTAAATCACAGTGGCATGTGAGTCAGTTTATTCAAATTGCTGTTACAAAATATTCTTAGACTAATTTTGGGAAATTAAGAGTCATTTGGTCATGCAGGAATCCTGGGAGCTGACAGGTCAGGACTTTATTGTGTTGTGCTATGCAGCCTGTGCTGTATACTTTCCAAATGGCATTATTCCCACCAGCTCGTCCCAAGTGAGTACTGCCCATTCCGTGGATAAAATAGCAACAAGAAGAAGGAGAGGAAGGAGAAAAGGAAAGAAGGGAGGAAGGAAAGAAGAAAGGAGAGAGAACAGGAAGCAGGAAAGAAAAAAAGGAAGGGAGGAGAAAAGAAAAAAAGAAAGGAAAGGAAAGAAAGGAAAGGAAAGGAAAGGAAAGGAAAGGAAAGGAAAGGAAAGGAAAGGAAAGGAAAGGAAAGGAAAGGAAAGGAAAGGAAAGGAAAGGAAAGGGAGGAAGGAAGGAAGGAAGGAAGGAAGGAAAGGAAGGAAGGAAGGAAGGAAGGAAGGAAGGAGAAAGAAAGAAAGAAAAGAAAGAAAGAAAGAAAGAAAGAAAGAAGAAAGAAAGAAAAGAAAGAAAGAAAGAAAGAAGAAAGAAAGAAAGAAAGAAAGAAAGAAAGAAAGAAAGAAAGAAAGAAAGAAAGAAAGAGAAGAAGAAAAGGAGAGAAAGAAAAGAAAAAGCAAGCAGGCAATATATTTGTTCAAGAGGCATTATTTTCTTTCCTTTTCTATCATAAAGGAGTAATTTTAACAGTTGGAAGTACCCCCTTTAATCCCTTATAGAGAATATACTTCCAAGGCCTTTCCAAAGTAAAACAAAGACCATAATTCTATGATTACAAATGTATCTCATTCGTTATTTTTAATGGCATTAAAATAAAACTTGTTTATGTTTAATAAATAAAGCTTATTTTATGGCATAGATTGAAATATAGTACAAATATGATGGCTACATTGTGAATTAAGTAAGATGCAATTGGAAAGAAGAACAAGACCAGAAGGACATATTCCAAAGCCTCAATCATATTTTGTCAATCGTTTGTCAAAAATTGTAATAGCCATTGAGCCCTTATTATGAACTAAGCATGTGGTTTTCAAATTCATATTATCTCATTTAATTCTCTCACCAATCCTATGAAGTAACAAATATTATATTTCCATTTTAATATTTGAGGGAAAGGTGCAGAGTTTTAGTAAGCAGCCCACAGCAAGGAAGGGACAGAGCCAATGCTGAAAGTCATTCTTTCCACTTACAGTTAAAGGGATATATAATACACATAATGTATACATAATTTGATTTCTAGGAAAATCACTTACAGAATGCCTTTAAATCCCACCATACTTAAGTGAGGTATTCTCCACTAGCTCTTAAAATGAAAAATAACTTCCTATAATTATTTCCTATAACCAATTTCATCCTTAGAAATGATGAAAACAGATGAATCTAAAATAATCCAAGAGTCTATAAAGACACAGATATCGTGGTATTTAGAGTGGATTTGACCTCAGACCCCAGAAAATAGTCATTGTTACTCCTTTATACATCTACCTTGTTGACAATGGAAACACAAATTTGAAAAGTCAAGGTGAAAACTTTCACCAGTTATTAAGCTGCATTATTCCCAGCCTTTTTTTTCCTGGTTGAGTTTCTCCATGTGATATTTCTTTTTACATCTCAAAGAATCATGGTATTTAATAAAAGTGATTATTTATGGAATCCATTTGAGGTCAGATTCTTAATGCTCTGAAGACAAGCTGAATTTAGAGCAAGAATGAGCTCAGTAAAGTAACATAATTCTGATAATAATTTTTGGAAGACCAAACTAATTTGTTGTCATTGAATTTCATTTCTATAGTGCTATCTTATATATAGCCATGATATTTCTTAAAGAATGGGTGATAAATTCACATTTACAGTTTCAGGATCCAATTCAAATGTAAATTCTTTCAAAGCTCCCTCAGGGAAAGCTATTATTTGCAACTATGGTAATTTATGTTTTCTGAAGCAATCTTTCCACTAGTCAGTGAGTTATCATAAATCTTCCTTTATAATATTGTATATGTATACACACACTCACTGATGCAAACCATATTTCACCCAAATAGTTCAGGGACCGTTATAAGCATTACTTTATTACTTGTCAGAACATACTAAGAGTTAAATGTGCCACATATACTATTTCCAATTTTGTAGCTTAAAAAAAGTAATAAAAACAAACAAAACCTTCCTTAGAGAATTTGATTACAGCTCAGAAATTTTGCATATTGCAGCTTACTTCTTTCTGAGTTGGAAAATTGTAGGTTAAGCTACTTGAAAATCCCTTTGAGGATCTGGAGCAATAGACAGATTTGAACTATACCAAGTCTTTGTCCAAAAATTCCACATTTCTCAACTATTTAAAAAATCCATGTCCTTTGTTAATACATATAAAAATCTCCTATCTGCAGGAGATTCCAGCAATTCCACTTCCCACCCCATCCCACCATATAGACAAGTACTGCATTTTTATTGTATCACCAAGAGTCAGTTTAGTCATGCATTTTTCCTGTAATTTATGCTATAGAAATATTGATTTTTTTAAACAGTATAAGTATAAAATTACATTGAAGCATACACCTTTTCAAAAGACATTGACTTGTCCCTTCCCTGGCACATCCCACCACCCTCCTACACCTGCTGGTGTCAGCATTATAATACCCACACCTCCTCTGGGCACTTCCCAACAGGTCGATCAAGCCTGGATTCTGTTAGGCAATGACCTCAACTGGCTTTTCCTAGGGAAAGTAGAGGGTCAAGCCAGGTGGCTGGACCTTGAGATTAGAGACACGGTTTAGAGCTCCCTTCAAATTGAAAAAGATCCTCCTAGGTCTGTGGGAATTTGAACGGCAGGCTAGTTAGCACCTTTCTCAAAAAGGGTAGAGGGCTTGATAACCCTTAGGAATAAAAGAGTGGTGGCTGGAAGGGATGATTTGAAACTCCCAAGGGACCTTTCAAAGAGTTTGAGAAAAAGGAAATAGGTTAGCTAAAAGTAGAGCTGGCTCATTTATACTTAAATGGGGAATGGAGAATAAGGTTGGGAAGGACAGCAGGGCAGGGGGGCAAGGGGTGGGGGAGGCAAGCCTGGCAAGTACTTTTTAAGAATTTGAACACTTTCTAATCCACCCTTTGCTTATTTTCCTAATCATTGTATGTGTTTATATCAAAAGTAAAAAATATTTTAAAAGTGAGACTATTTAGGGTGCTTACTTCTGACATGGAGAAAGGAGGACAAACAGGTTGGTTTGAAAACATTGCTTTACTTCAACTGGACACTGATGAGGATCCTGCAAAGGAAAGCAAGAGTTGATAGTAACTGGAAAGGAGAAGACTGAAGTGAAATAGAAGACCTATTGACCTTTAATAGGAAAGAAAGGATAAAGCAGGAGCTGAGTAAAGACTATGAGCTTCCCTGGAAATGCAGAAATAGTTGAGGAGGAGGAGGTGTACTCATACTTTAATCAGTGGAACTAGCCACTTACTCAAAAGTATATACTTGTCCAAACATGCACTATGGACATTGTCAAAGTATAATTTTCCAAAATGGCTCTCATATAAATTAAAGAGGGAACCAGAAGGATGGTAAAAATATTTCAAAAAGAACTACAGATCTAATGTATATAGACTCTGAAAGACTGCTAGATTACTAGATTAAATACAAAAGTGATTAATTTCCCACTGAGCAATAAAACTGTAACCTTCGGATTTATCTATCCTACCTCACAGAAATCACTTGCATCTTAAACAGATAAACATCTACAATATTGAATATATAGCTTTGGGGGTGAGGGCCCTAACCAATAGTAAGTAGTAACATAAAGCAGGCACAAATAATCTTGTAGAGAATGAAATAATTCGAATGGACCCGGAGGACACTGTTCCAGCGCGCAGGACAGGCAGTCACCCTCAGTTCTAGGTTTTGGATACTTTTTCTTAACAATGTATAATAGGGGCACCTGGTTGGCTCAGTGGTAGAGCTTCTGCCTTTGGCTCAAGTTGTGATTCCAGGGTCCTGAGATCAAGTCCCGCATCCGGCTCCCCACAGGGAGTCTGCTTCTCCCTCTGTCTCTCTTTCTATGTCTCTCATGAATAAATAAATAAAATATTTTTTTAAAAAAGTATAATAATAACATCTTGATTACTGAACTCCTATCTACCATGGGCTAGGCACTGAGCTGAGTGTCAAACACATTTAATCTAGTCCGCATTTTTATGACATAGTTATAATCTCCATTATCCAGAAAAGAACACAAATTGTTTGAACAGTAACTGATTTGCCTAAGGCCATACAGCTAACAAATGATGAAGCAGGAATTGCACCCAGAAATTCCTGACCCAGTAGCCTCTGCAGGCAAAGACTCAGCACATAGTTGTGTAACTCATATCCAGCACAGAAGCCCTGGGAGGAAGGGATGAGGGGTGCAGGAGCAGTGCTGAAACTCAGTCCATACTGCACTTGCAAACCTTTTGTTCTGGGTCCCTCTTTCCTCCCATAAAATATCTGCTCCTGGGTAAGCCTAGTGCCACCAGGCAAATCTACATATAAAGTCTTGGGGGCTGAGATTGCTCAAGGCTAACAAAATTCACTATTTCCTTCTGCTGGCAGGGAATTATTCCAATTCTCAAAAAGGCATATATAAGCTACAGCCCTACTCTAAAAATGTAAAAACAAAAACAAAAGAAAGCAAAACCAAAACACACACACACACACACACACACACACACACACACACACAACTGTTTAGATACAGTTGGTACATCTCAATACTATTCATTGGGACAGATCCTTAGTGAAATTACAGCTGTAAACAGCATATATGCAGCAGCCTGGACAAATACAGAGGTCTCTAGGTTTAGAACCTAGGGACGCCTGGGTGGCTCAGCGGTTGAGCGCCCCCTTTTGGCCCAGGGGTGATCCTGGAGTCCCGGGATCAAGTCCCACATGGGGCTCCCTGCATGGAGCCTGGATCTCCCTCTGCCTATATCTCTGCTTCTCTTCTGTGTGTCTCTCATGAATAATAAATAAATAAATAAATAAATAAATAAATAAATAAATAAATAAATAAATAAATAAATAAATAAAACAGTGACCTAGACGTTATATACATCCACTATGTCGATATCGTGGGCCTTTGGGCTCTGCCCTGTGGGAGAGTCTGCACTCCCTGCTAAGACTCGGTTATGCAGGAACTGCACCAGACACTCCACAGCCCTTCTGTAGCTCAGGGAACTCCAAGAGATGAACGAAACAGGAAACAAAAATTCAAATGCTTCCTTCCTTAGAAGGAGGCCAGAGACCGCTATTATGAGAGAAACAGTTTTCTTAACCGGACTTAGCACATTCCCCTTTAATTTCAGGTAGAACTGTGACCAAATAGAGTGAGGCATTATTCTCCCTATGCCTCCACATTAAAAAGGGCTTGTAGGATTTACAAAGGGAGGTGGAGTGGGATAAGGGTAGGGAGGAGTTCCTCTGGATGGAAAAATTGTAACAACAGCAACTGTTGTTCCCTCTGAGGGAAGTAACATAGTGGCGGCAACATCACTGGACCCTGATCTTAGACACTTGGGGGTACTCTCTGTAGCAAAGGGCACAAAACAGCAGACCACAACTGTCAGGCATACATGACCTTTTATTTAATTCGTTGCCAAAATATAAATATTAGAAAATTTCACAGGAATGTCCAAATTTTTGTCTTCTCTTGAAAAACTAGATTTTGCAGGAAGGGGCCACAGCTTCCAAGGCACAATGGGCTGGAGCTGAGAAAGGTCTGCCTCCCCCTTTGGATGCGCTTGAACTCCTGACACTCCAGTCTCCACCACGCCCACATTGTCTCCCTGAAATTGGGGCCAAGTTGCTGTTCATCCTCATACACCAAGAGTTGTTGTTGTTGTTGTTGTTGCTGCTGCTGTTGTTTTTACTGGTTTTCATGATAGCATTAAAAAGAAAGTATCAAAGATGTGGACATATTGGAAACTTCCTTTGTTGTTAATTAAAATGTAAAATAGTGCAGCCATTTTGGAAAAAAATTTGACAGTTCCTCCAAAGTTTAAACATAGTGCTGCCATATGACCCAGCAATCCCACTCCTTCACAAGGTATGAAAAAATATGTCCATTCAGAAATCTGCAAGTGAATGTGCATACCAACATTATTCTTAATAGCCAAAAACTGAAAACAACTCAAATGTCTATCAACTGATGACCAAATCAACTAAATGTGCTATATCTGGCCATTAAAAGGAATAAAGTAAAGGTAAAAAAAAAAAAAAAAAAAAAGAATAAAGTACTGATGTATGTTATAATATGGCTTGACTTTGAAAATGTTATGCTGTGTCAAAAGGCCAGTCACAAAAGACCACTACATATATTTCTTTAAGATTTTATTTATTTATTCATGAGAGACACAGAGAAAGAGGCAGAGACACAGGCAGAGAGAGAAGCAGGCTCCAGGCAGGGAGCCTGATGTGGGACTCGATCCTGGGTCTCCAGGATCACGCCCTGGGCCAAAGGCAGGAGCTAAACCGCTGAGCCACCCAGGCGTCCCAAGACCACCACATATTATGTGATTCCATTTATTTGAAATGTCCTGAATAGGCAAGTCTACAGAGATGGAAAGGAGATTAGTGGTTGTTCCAGGTCAGAAAACAAGGGGAGAATGGGGAAAAGTGAGGAGTAACTGGTAAAAGGCATAGGGTTTTGGAGAGGGAGTGTTAAAAGTATTTTAAAAGTGGTTGTGGTGATGGTTGCACAAATCTGTGAATATACAAAAAACTATTGGATTATACACTTTAAATAAATGACTTATATGAATAATATCTCAATAAAACTATTACCAAAAACAGCAAGTCAACTATTAGATCAGCTGTGGGTCTCTTTAAGTCATTTGAGTTTTGAACTCCTGTTTTTCAAAGGAAAATGCACATCAACCTGGTTCCTAAGAACCGAGGAGGATTTGCTCCCTCCAGCATACTCTAAGGTACTGATTTGGTTAGGTTAGGAAGGTTAGGAAGAATAACCTTTTTATTTTTTCAAATTCTTCCAAAAAGGACAACTATTTCACAACAGACAATCAACATACAAATACTTTTGAAGATTTATTTATTAATTGGGGGGGGGGGGGGGAGCGGAGGGAATGCAAGCACAGGGGGAAGAAGCAGAGGGAGGGAGAGAGTCTTAAGCAGACTCCAAGCTGAGTGCAGAGCCTGACATGGGGCTCCATCTCACAACCCTGAGGTCATGACCTAAGCCAAAACCAAGAGTTGGTTGCTCAACTGACTGTATCACTCAGGCACCCCAATATACAAATACTTTTGAGGTATACAGCATTGGTTAGGTGACTTGATATGAACAAATATAAGATGTGATTCTTGCTCTCAAAGAGTTTATTGGTATAGTTGCTGGAAATAAATACCACTTGAAAAGCCAAATTATGGCACAAAAATTAATTTCTTCAAATTTAACAATACTAAATTACCTGTCACCAAGCAGCCACTGACAACTAGCCACAGGCATTGTAAATGTCAGAAGAGGACTGAAGCCCCAAGGACCTGGATGGGTTGGGTCTGATATCAGATCATGAAGGACTTTCAACCAGAGCTTGTAATGGACAGAAAACAAGAAAGAAGTGGAGGTGAAAGAACACTGGTATTCCAAGTCAAGTAACCGCATCAAGAAAAGCAGAAAGAGAAAATCTCAAAGCATGTTTAAGGTAATGTTAGATTAACACAGGTAAGGATCCCAGAAAATGTTTTTTCTAAGATAACTATATGACATATTTTGCATTGATCAATTACATGTTAAACTAGATATATGCTCTCACATGTTTCACAATTTTTAATAAAAATAATAAGGAAAAAAGCATATTATAATGACCATATATTATTATTATATGTTATATAATGAAGAAATGGGAAATAGAGAAAAGAAAATATCTTGGGTGTTCACTGTCCAAAGAGAGGATATCAAATTTATTAAAATCAAGAGGTGAACCATTTCATACACTTTAGTTCAATATGAAGACATGAGCTCAATTATGCTATTTCATAATAGCAAGAATTAGTATATTGTAAATTGTTCTTTTTTTAAGATTTTATTTATTCATGACAGACAGAGAGAGAGAGAGAGAGAGAGAGGCAGAGACATAGGCAGAGGGAGAAGCAGGCTCCATGCAGGGAGCCCGACATTGGACTCGATCCCAGGTCCCCAGGATCATGCCCTGGGCTGAAGGTGGTGCTAAACCACTGTGCCACCCGGGCTGCCCTATTGTAAATTGTTCTAATCTATTTGCTATATTAGCTGTAGCAGTGAGTATATATATGAGTGCACCACCCACAAGCTTAGCAGGCAAACAGTATTAATCATGGCAAGGCTAATATATATTTAATATTCTCATTTAGCTATCAAACTTCCTGAAGTATTATTACATTAGGTACATGAGATTGCTTTTTTAAGTAAATATCTTTGGGCTGCAATAATATTCTTTTTAGAAAGTATGATTTATTATCACTTTGGGGAAAGGATTGATTTTCCAGAATCTTTAATTTTCAGTAAGTGTCCAGCTCTGACATAGTCACTGCAGGGCCAGTAAATTCACCTGGAAAAAAAATACTGTGGTTTAATTAAGTTTTTATGTGCCAGGTGGAGGAGCAATTGATTCTATGATCAATGTAGAAATTCCTCCACAGAATGAATAAATGAAAACATAATTTATATCACCAGATTAATGCCTTGAATAGTCACTTTCATAGAATTGGTTTACCACATTGCCCTAAGTTAGAAAATTCAAAGAAAGAACAATTGTATTTAGGATGGCAGAGTTTTAAAAGCCAGAAGGAGCTCCATGTTCCAGTCTCTTTGTTTGATACATGAGGAAACTGGGACTCTTATAAAAACATTTTTTAAGTTTCTCATTTATTTGTTTTCATCTATACATCTAAATTTCTAAAACATAAAGGATTATCAGAGAGACACACTTCCTCTTGTTCCCATGCTCTTTCTCTTCATTCTATGTGGTAACTTCAAGTGTTAATGGTTCATCCACCAGAACATACACCATCAATGACTGAGAAAAGTTATTTTCTTCAAGAAAATAAATATTAGTGATATTTTGGTTTTGTGAACAGTAAAATTATAAAGCTTTTTAAGAATATCTTCTACTATACTTTAAAGGTTATAGTTCCACATATCATCAGCATTTTAAACCTACTTCTTCCCTTGAGATATTCAAGGAAATAAATACCACTTGAAAAGTTACCATGTAACTTATTGTCCAAAGCAGATAAATTTTGAGAATGAAAAAAGATGGTAAAATAGTTAAGAGTGTTAATTGATTTACAATAGATATGAACTAGATTCATCTCAGGCAAACCAGAATGGACTGTTGCCTTACTCATATTACATTTTATTTAATGTGTTCTCAAAACAAATAAAATGTTTCTGGAAATTGTATTGTCCTGGGTTATGTTCAAGAGCAATCTTAAAATTCTTTAGAGTAGAGAAATTTATTATCCTACCTTCTTTCCAGGTTAACCCATCCAAAAAAGGAAGAGGATCTTTGACCCTTTGCAACAAAATACACTGATCCCTGTACTCAGGAACTGGAGGTGTATCATTCTCATATGTTACTTTACCTTCCAGTGGGAGGACAATCTCCCTCCCCACCAAGGACCTCAAAGTAAATGGGGATTGATCTTGATGCTGTTCCTTATCTCCCCAGCCAGGAGACCACTAGTCTTACACCCCACTTACTTAAGATGAATCTCTCCTCCCAACTTCCAACCTATGAAATATTCCCTATTGTTTTCTCTTTCTCTACACACTCCCTTCAAGCAGCCTTTTGGGAAAGGCTGAAGCATTAGGTGTTCAGTCAGGACGAGGTGATGATTTGGTCACAAAAGTCCTCAAGATATCTATGACCTAAAACCACCAGGGTTTATGTCCCTCTCATATTACATGTCCTTCTTGGGTTGGCAGCACATCTGCCCTACATCGTATTTACTGCATGTCCTCTCAGAAAAAAGAATAGGAAATGGTGTATAAATATCTTACCTTCCTTGCCCCTAAAATAAGTTAATTCTGGTATGTCCAAAATTCTGGCTCCCTTGAGTTTCCCTGATGGGATTAGGCTCTCGTCATCCACAGTGGTAACTGGCTTGAAAATATACCCTGTATCATCTGCTTCTGTTCCTTATCTATTTCCCCACCTCTACTGCATTTTCATTCCCTCCCAAATAAACTCTTTCACTGAACCATATTTGCCATTTGTGTAAATCACAAACGATTGAGTATCAGTTAGTTTCATATGTTTCAACTTAATACTTGAACCTAAATCCTTGATTTAGGATTTGCTTCTGGAGCACCCATATAAAGAAACTAGGTTTCACCTATTTTTTTGAATTTTGTAGAAATGAAACCATGTTGCATGTTTTCTTTTGTAACTTAAGCCTTTTGCTCAACAGTGTTTTGGAAACACATACATATTGTGGCATGTGAGTATATAGTTCAATTATTTTTGTTTATGTACAGCATATTTCTTTGGTTAAATATCCCATATTTTATCAATTTCATTGTTAATAGATGAATTATTTTCAGTATGGCCCTATTACAAACATAAAGCTTTTGGGCGTCTGCCACGGAAACAAGATGACAAAGGGGACGTCATCGTTTGGAAAGTGTCACAATAAGAAGCACACGTTGTGCCACCGCGTGGCTCTAAGGCCTACCACCTTCAGAAGTCCACCTGCAGCAAATGTGGCTCCCCTGCCAAGCGGAAGGGAAAGTATAACTGGAGGGCCAAGGCTAAAAGCTGGTACGACTAGCACCGGACCAGTCGAATGAGGCACCTTAAAATTGTATACCGCAGATTCAGGCCTGGATTCCGTGAACGAACGACACCTAAGCTCAAGAGGGCAGCTGCTGCAGCATCCAGTTCATCTTAAGGATTTCAGCGATTAGTCACTATAAACATTCCGGGTTTAAAAAATTAAGAAAAAAACATAAAGCTATTAACAGCGTGATATGTACATCCTGGTGTACATTTGCACAAGTGTCTCTGGGAACCAAAACTATATAAGTAGTTCTGTAAAAGTAGAACTCCTGGGATCCCTGGGTGGCTCAGTGGTTTGGTGCCTTCAGCCCAGGGCGTGATCCTGGAGTCCCGGGATCGAGTCCCACGTGGGGCTCCCTGTATGGAGCCTGCTTCTCCTCCTGCCTGTGTCTCTGCCTCACTCTCTCTGTCTCTCATGAATAAAAAAAAAAAAAAAAAAAAAAAAAAATAGAACTGCAACCATAGAGTATGTTCATAGCTTATTTGTTCTTTAAGTAATATTCAAAATAGGAAACAATAACCTTTATTGGGTGCAATCCAGCATGTACATCTTCTAAATCTCTACTTTGTATACAGCAGATCTTTAATGTAGCAGTTTTAATTCTATGCAGACCTGAGTTGGAAAGCAGACCAAGGCTTTTGATTCCTCTTAGAGTACCTTCTTCTGTATTTTCTCATTGAAGAGTATAATCTCCCTAAGTTTACCCTTTTCTTCAACCAATAAATAAATCTAACTCTTTTATTCATTTCTTCATAGAAACTTTTCCTATGCCTCTAATTATTTCTATTGCCCTCTTCCAAACTGCCTCCAAATTTTTCAGATCCAGGGTGACCATGTAACTTATTGTCTAAAGCAGATAAATTTTGAGAATGAGAAAAGATGGTAAAATAGTTAACAGTGTTAATTGATTTACAATAGATATGAACTAGATTCATCTCAGGCAAACCAGAATGGACTGTTGCCTTACTCATATTACATTTTATTTAATGTGTTCTCAAAACATTAAATGTTTCTGGAGGACTGGCACATATTAGGTATTAAAGAGGCCTGGTTGGCTGCACAACACATTACCATTCACAGCCACTCTCAGAAACTTTATTATGAATTTATTATGCATAAGTAACAACACATAATGATATTTCTAAGTAGGAAGGGTAAAACATTGGGCTTTTAGTGGTGATGAGGCAGTATAAGCTAGGTTCCAACTGTGTCCTTCAGGGAAACTATGATTGCATATTTGATCTTCAGTTTGGCTGCAGAAACAAATTTCAATGGTAATTTAGTATAAAAAGGAGGTTTTTCTAAAGTATTAGCTGGTTGCTAAGTAACAATGGGAAAATGGTAAAATCAGGAAAATTTTACTAAATTCCCTTGTATTTACTGGCTTCAGAAAACAGCTCTCTTTTAGATAGGACCTGTTTGACAATTTGTACTTGGAAAACTGAAAGTGTGACATTTTTCTACAAGCAGAAATATGCAAAACAAAACTATTTTAGGCATAAAGAAATTTCACAGGGTTAGTATTTGTTTATACAGAACAGTCTAAATTGCACCTCATTGTTTAGATAAGCAAAACATCTGAATAAAAATGCAAAATATTTAGGAAAATGTCTAATTTCTTCAAAATACTTGAATGTTCTTAAATAGTTTGGTAATAATAGAAGTGATAATTTAATAGGAGCTACATTGTGGCAGTCACTGAGCTTCAGATTTTGGTTACATTCTCTAATAAAATCCCCTTAACTAGAAATTATGATTCCATTTTGCTGGTTAAGATACTGAAACTTAACTGGTTACTTAATTTTTTTCTCTGTTACAAATTAGCAAGTGGCTGAGTTGATACTTGAATCCAAAGCTTTTGACTCTAAAGGCTTTATACTTTTTTATAAAATATTTGGAGGCTTTGATTTTATTGCTACCTCATAAAAAATGCTACAGTTCAAATGACATTAAATTAATTACACAGCAAATATAGTCCTGAGAAGTGAGGAAATCAAGGTTATCAAAACAATTCAAAATTATATAAGTAGAGATTTAGGGATCAACTTTTAAAAATAGAAGCCAGGAGCAGCCTGGGTGGCTCAGTGGTTTAGTGCCTCCCTTTGGCCCAGGGCGTGACCCTGGAGACCTGGGATCAAGTCCCATGTCGGGCTCCCTGCATGGAGCCTGCTTCTCCCTCTGCCTGTGTCTCTGCCTTTCTCTCTCTCTGTCTCTCATGAATAAAATATTTAAAATAAATAAATAAAAATAGAAGCCATACCATCCTTGAAAATGTATTTCTAACCTAAAAAAGTAATTATTAATATTTAATACTAAAAAGGTTGAATTAAACTAAGAAGTACAAAAAATACTATTTTCTTAAATGTTGATTTCACATTCTTGGGAATCAATTTAAGCAATTGGAGGGGGGGGATATGTATTAATTAGTGCAATAATGTAGATAATCAACAGGAGGAATTTAACTCCCAAATTCACAGAGGTAAGATCTTTTCTGGTTGCCTCTCAAGTCTATCCATTTTTTGCTATGATAAAGATACACTTTGGTGGAGAAGTTTTTAATTCATCTTGTATGAGTTTGATATTATTCTGAAGCAGAAAACTTGAAATCTTTGGAGTAATGCTCCTGTGCAACCTAACCTTTTCAAGATACACCTAACATTTTCAAGATATGAAAGTAGAAGCTTAAAAAAGCATTCTTTATCATGGTTTTCATTGCCTATCATGCACAGGAATTCTTTTGTTTTCTACTTGACTCTTCCATCTAATTTCCATAAGCTAATTACTATTTCATCTAATCATCTTACCCTCTGACCTACCTTCTTTTATTTATCTTAGTTTTCAACTTCTAACAAATTCTTTTGAAATATCTGAACCACGTTAGCTATCTTTCTTCCTTCACAGTACATTAAGAGTGATCCATTATTAGGAAAAAAAAGTTATACTTTAAAGATCTAAGATCTATATGTATAATGAATTCTAGCCTTGCTGAGAATAAATACAAAACTAATTACTATGGTATGAGGAAAAAAAGTTTTCAATAGTCAGAGTACATATAAGTTCTCAAACATAATACAAGCTACATCTTCAGTGGAAAATATTAAAAATATCAAGATAATGTTTCTTTTTTTTTTTAAGATTTTATTCATTTATTCATGAGAGGCAGAGAGAGAGAGAGGCAGGGACACAGGCAGAGGGAGAAGCAGGCTCAATGCAGGGAGCTGGACGTGGGACTCAATCTCGGGTCTCCAGGATCACACCCTGGGCTGAAGGCAGTGCTAAACAGCTGAGCCACCCCAGCTGCCCCAAGATAATTTTTCTACTCACTATCTAGATGTGATTCTTTTTTTGGAACTAAGCTAAAGATAACATGAAGAAAACTGGACAATAATTCTGACTTAGTGTCTCAAAATCAAGAATGGATATAGATTTCTAAGAAACTTATATGACTTTAAAAAGAGGTGAAAGGTAGCGTTTTTCTTGACTTCTGAAATTTGTAAAGTAATAAAATAAATTGTAGAGTACTATAAGGAATATCATTTCAGTGTCTGACCAGACAAAATGATTTTGAATGATTTAAGGATTTGCTTAAACTACAATATCATAATATTTGGATTCACAAATCCTAAAGAGAATTAGTGAGTCTTTTTCAATGAAATGAAAAACTGTATCTGTTTAGTATGTGTATGTGCTGAGTAATAATGTTAGGATAAAAATGGGGATCCCTGGGTGACCCAGTGGTTTAGCGTCTGCCTTCGGCCCAGGGCATGATCTTGGGGTCCTGGGATCGATTCCCACATTGGGCTCCCTGCATGGAGCCTTTCTCCCTCTGCCTGTGTCTCTGCCTCTCTTTCTCTCTGTGTATGTGTGTGTGTGTGTGTGTGTGTGTCTCATGAATAAATAAATAAAATCTTTTAAAAAAATGTTAGGAGAAAAATAAACCATTAGATGGATAATGAGGTCAATAATAAATAATCACCTTGTGGGATCCCTGGGTGGCGCAGTGGTTTAGCACCTGCCTTTGGCCCAGGGTGCGATCCTGGAGACCTGAGATCGAGGCCCACGTCGGGCTCCTGGTGCATGGAGCCTGCTTCTCCCTCTGCCTGTGTCTCTACCTCTCTCTCTCTCACTGTGTGCCTATCATAAATAAATAAATAAAAATTTTTAAAAAAATAATCACCTTGCAATGTTGTCTGGCTGTGTGTATGTGTGTGTAAGACCACTAATGGGTCTGGGTATGGAGGAAAGAGATCACTCTAGTCATGGGGAAAAGTAGACATGAGAAGCCCCAAATTATGAGGATGTGGATAGGAACAGTGGCTACTAAGAGGTCATCTCATGGGGAAAAAGTGGCAAGAAGATATTTAATGTTTGAGATAAAAAAAAATAGGTGACTTACTTAGAATTATTTGTCTGGATTTGAAAGTATTCAGTAAGCACCAACTAGGTATATAGCCAACATTTAACAGGCATGCAGAGGCTTTAATCATGGTTGTCAACTATAATAAGTCCAAACTCTGCTTCCAGAAAAAGTAAAGGATTCTGTTAGATCATGGGCCAGGAAACTGGTCAATGAGACATTCACCTGTTTTTGTAAATGATGTTAGTTAGAACACTGGTAGGTTCACTCATTTGCATGTTGTCTTTGGCTACTTTCATACTACAATGGTAGAGCTGAGTAGATGCAACAGAAACCAAATGCCTCCAAGCCTAAAATGTTTGCTATCTTATCATTTACAGAAAAGCTTTTCACCACTGCTCTACACCAGCACTATTGACCTATGAGGCCAAATAATTCTTCATTTCGTGGGGCTTTTCTGTGCTTTGTGGGATGTTTAGCAGCATCTGTGGCCTCTGCTCACTAGATGTCAGTAGCATATCTGCAGTTATGTCAACCAAAATGTCTCCAGATGTCACCCTGGGTTGTAATAGCATTCCTGATTGAGAACCACTGCTCTAGACAAATATCATTTTTCTAAGCTCCCTACAAATTTCTGACACAAATTGCTCTTTCACGTTGACTTACATAGCAACATATGAAAAAGCCAATTTGAAGAAATTTTTATTGAAAATATAGAAATAATAAAAAAAGAATAACACACTCTTGCTGCTACCTTTTCTACCTAATAAAACATGTATGAACTCGTCCTTCTTTAGTACATGTCAGTCCTCCAGTCTAAGGCTAACTCCAACTCTGCATAATCTCAGCCCCTCTCATCTATTCAAGGGCATGCTAACAGCCCCTCCCCAATGTGCCACCAATTTTTCTTTCTTTACCAGATCAGATACATCAGTAACTACCTCTCTCATTTTGAAACAAACTAACTAAACCCCTCTCTTTCTCCGCTTCCTTCTATTTACTGTTCACATTTCTTTGATGCCATTTATAGTATGTCTTCTTGAGAGATATAAATCTTCAGATTGAAGAATTATGATGAATCTCAAATGGGATAAATAAATAATCCACACCTAAATCTATCATAATGAAAACAAAGAACACCAATAATAAAGAGTTTATCTTAAAAGCAGGTTGAAAAAACAAAAAAAAAAAAAAAAGGAAAGAGAACTAGACTGACAGCTGTTTTCTCATAGTAGAAATGGAAGCCAGAGAATGGCCAAATACCTTTGAAGCACTTTGGGGAGTACTACTTACTCATCAGACTTCCTCTAAAGTCTCACCTGCTAAGGAAGGTAAGGAATCTTCTGTCATGTTGATTCAGTTGTATCATCTTGAATATAGGGACAATGACAGTAGCAAAGTACTTACCCTGCCTACCTCACAGCACAATGAATAGATGCTCATTCCCAGTCATAGGATTAATTTTGTTCTTCATTGATCATGACTCCCTAATTATATACCCACTTTTTGCATTTTTATAAATATATTTCACATTAAATAAATGCGGTCATATAATTACTAATCTTTTAATTTTTTGGCTTTGATAGTTGAGTATCAAAGCAAAAAAGCCATTGAATAAATTAAGATGTAATAGTAAAACATCCTAGGACCGATGATATATTTGAACTGTTCATTGTACAAATCTATAAACTGTGAACAAATTTACTTTTTTAAAAAGATTTAATTATTTATTTTTGGAGAGAGAGAGCAGGGGAAGGGTCAGAGGAGAGGATCTTTCAAGGAGACTTCCCACTGAGCATGAAGCCCCACACAGGGCTCAGTCCCAGAACCCATGAGATCATGACCTGAGCCAAAACCAAGAGTCAGACACTTGACCAACTGAGCCACCCAGGCACCCCTGAAAACATTTACTTTTTACTTAAACAAGTAAGTGATAAAAACTTTGGGTATATTAGTATTAACCCAGTGGTTATTTATAATCAATATCTAAGGCAATTCTAGACAAGCAGATAGGTCAATGAGATATAACTGAATAAGTTTTAGAAAGTGAAATTATTTAGGGACACCTGGGTGTCTTGGTTTGTTAACTGTCTGCCTTCTGCTCAGGTCATGATCTCTTGGGGTCCTCGGATGGAGCCCAGCCCCACATCCAGTTCCCTATGCAGTGTGGTGTCTGCTTCTCCGTCTCCTTCTGCCCCTCACCAGGCTCATGTTTTCTCTCCCTTTCTCAAATGAACAAATAAAATATTTTTTAAAAGGAAAAAGAAATTACTTAGCAACCACCAATTTTCAGGAGCTAGTAATATGATTGTAATATAGACTTACTACAGTTTGTGCTTGAAAAATTTTTAAATCTTTTGATGCTCAGTATCTATCTCTAGATACATAAAAATATTTTTTCTAAGATTTTATTTATTTATTCATAAGAGACACAAAGAGAGAGAGAGAGAGAGAGAGAGAGGCAGAGACACAGGCAGAGGGAGAAGTAGGCTCCATGCAGGGAGCCCAACGTGGGACTCAACCCCGGGGTCTCCAGGATCACACCCTGGGCTGAAGGCGGCACTAAACCACTGAGCCACCAGGGCTGCCCTCATAAAAAGATTTTAAAATGTATTTATTTTATTATGTGGCAAAATGTAATTTTTCCTCTTTTTTCTTATCATAATTTTTCACATAATGGAACTCACACACACACACACACACACACACACGTACCTTTCCCACTGATTCCTTCAGGCTCTAGTCCATCCCAAACTAGAATAATCGAAGAAGGAATCTAAGGCTTTGGCAAAGAGAAAAAATTCAGAGACTCACCTAGCTTATGCTATAAAAAGGGAGTCTATTGGTAAGAAAAAGATTTGTCTCATGAATGTTTCTCTTTGAGGGCCAAAGGTAGCAAAGCACCACCCAGGGAGCAACTAAATGGGAACAGAGATAGTCTGGCCTCAGTATCTAGGCTGTTAACAACTGATCAATACTCTTATAAAGGAGTGTTTTTGGCAGGAGAGATGAGGAAGGCTTTGTACATGCGGAACTGTGGTATGTGCAGGCCATTCAGGAGATGTTAACTGGAAGACAATTGGCTCAATCACTACAGAGTTTAGAAGAGGTTTAGATATGGAAGTTACCAAATCTAGAGTATCTGAAGGTGAACAACAGTACATGGGATTTTCCAGTTAAATGGGCAGAATGAGTGAAGAAAAGAACCAAGGATGAAGCTCTGGTGTGCCCTGGTGTTAGGGAAGAGCCTGGAGATGGAGAAAGAGTATTTATTCATTTATTTGACAAATATTTCTGTGTTTGCTCTGTCTGATGCACCAAGATTGATAAAGGGAAGACAAATAAGATGTGGTCCATGCACTTAAGAGAAGTCCAGCTAAGAGCAGCCAAAATAAATACAGGAAAAGTAGGAGGATGTAGTATAAGGGGAGATTTAGGAACAAGAAAAAAAAATTAGGAACAAGAGTTTCAAATACCCTAATGGAATTGAAAATTCAAATTTTCTGGGGCACCTGGGGGCTCAGTCCAGTTAACAGTCTGCCTTCAGCTCAGGTCATGATCCCCGGGTCCTGGGATTTAGTCCTACATCAGCCTCTTGCTCAACGGGGAGTCTGCTTCTCTCTCTCTCTCTCTCTCTCTCTCTCTGCCCCTTGCCCCTGCTCCTATTCTCTCTCAAGTGTATGTTCTCTTGCTCTCTCTCTCTCAAATAAATAAATTCTTTAAAAAAATTTTTTTAGTCTTTGCTGAGAATGATTTATTTGCCTTTGTTGAAGGGAAGTCAAATTGCTCAAGGTGCTTAGTGACTGAGACATGAGCTAATGCAGGGTGAGAGCAAACTGCTCTTTCAAGAGGCTCAACATAAAGAGTCAGGAGATAGGATGGGATGGATGGAAGGGAGGTGGACAGTGAAGCACATGTGGAGCTTTCTGCTTTGAAATGAGAGGGAGAAGATAATCATATTGGCACACTGAGGGAAAGTTAGTATGGAGATAGAATTTGGATGTACAGAGCAATAAATGCTGGTCAATGGAGCACATTTCCACTGAGGGCTAGGAGAGAAAGATGGAATCCCAAACACTGGCTCAGTGGATTAGCTTTGTTATCAAGGAGGAGTGTTTTAAGGAGAAAAAAGGGGGGGATTGAGGACTAAAGATGGTACACATGCAGAAAAAGTTGGAATAAATATGGGTAGGAAAATGCTTCTTACCCAGTCTTCTATTTTCTGTGAAGTTAGGACCAAGTTTCCCTGCTAAGAAGGAAGAGATGGAGATGCTCCAGACAGGTCAGGAACACAGCATGGCTGGGTGGCTCTGCATTCCTTTCAGTGTTTTGTCTAGAAAATACTTTTTTGACATTCAGTGTTATCAGCACCCTGACAGCACTCAATGAAAACAATGAGCTAGAGGTCCCCACTCACTCTTTGATATCAGGACTTCCTAAGGCCCATCTTTACCTCCCTAAGGTAGCAACGGCAACTCCAAGAAAGCACTAATTAAAGGTGAAAGCAGAGCTGAATAATGGTAGAATGGCAATATGAACATAATAATCCAAAAAAGAGATACTATATATTTAGGAGGCTATTTCAGGAGGCTAATATTTCAGTAACCTAAGACTTGCATTGTTCTCAAATACTCACCTCCAGCATCTCTTATAATAATTTCTATTAGTGTCAAAGATCTTAAGTTTGACAGGAACACTGTTTAAAGTTCATCCCTGTACAAACGTCCTTTCCACACATTGGCTTTCCAGAAATGTTTGGTTGAGTGGGCAAGAATGGAGAGGATGTTAGAGTTAACATGAAGAGAATGGTAAATACCCCAAGTCTATTTCTGCGCCACACTCACTAATGGGGGACTATGGCAGCTGAACCTTTTACTTTGCAAGAATAATGAATTATTGAAAGTGCTTATGAGTGGTGATGTTGTAATCAGTTTTGTTTTATTTTTAATTTTACACATGGATAAATTTTTAATGCAGATAACAGCAAAGATAAATGAGGAAATTATGAGTGGTAGATCTACTCTGCGGCAAACAAACGAGATTCATGCTCTGAACACTTCTGTTTGTAACAACACACAGTGTGAATGGATCAAATTAAAAGCAGACAAAACAAAGCACAGGCAAACTTTTCAAAACTCTCTTTACGTTAACAATATTAAACTGTGAATTTTACATACTGGATATTTATTTATTTATTTATTTATTTATTTATAAGAATTTATTTATTTATTCATGAGACACACAGAGAGAGGCAGAGACATAGGGAGAGGGAGAAGCAGGCTCCCTGTGGGGAGCTCAATGCAAGACTTGATCCCAGGATCCCAGGATCACGCCCTGAGCTGAAGGCAAACACTCAACCGCTGAGCCATGCAGGCATCCCTATTTTTTATTTTTTAGAGAGAGCAAGACAGCCGAGGAGGTGGGGCACAGAAAAGCAGACAGAGAATTCCTTTTTTTTTTTTGAGAATTCCAAACAGACTCCATGCTCAGCACAGAGCCAGACACTAGGCTCTGTCCCCTGACCCTGAGATCATGACCTGAGCTGAAACCAAGAGTCAGATATTTAACCAGCTAAACCACACAGGCACCCCCATATTGGATATTTTAAATTGAGACACATTTGTAAGATATGCCATAGAATGCATTCTTTTTAAATGTAAAATTCACTGCTTTACAGTATATTCACAAATATTTTCACCATTCCCAAAACCCCATACTCATAAATAACTGTCTATAAAGGGTAACTGTCTATACCCTTTATTACCTCAGCCCTGGAAACCACTAATAAACTTTCCTTCTGTATGGATTTGTTTATTCTGGACATTTCATACAAATGAACCAATGCAATAGTGGCCTTTTGCATGTGGCTTCATTTTTCACATAACACAATATTTCAAGATGCAGCCAAGTCATAGAATGCATTAATAATTCATCCCTTTTTATCACCAAACAATATTTCATTGTATGGATATTCTGTATTTTGTCTATCCACCTCTCACTGACAGACATTTATGTTGTTTCTCCTTTTTGGCAAATACGAATAAAGCTCCCAGGAACACTTGTGCACGAGTTTTTGTGTAACCATATGCTTGCAACGCTCTCAATATATATGCTTAAGAGTGGGATTACAAGGCCATATAGTAAGCAGCTCTATTTTTTAACTTTTTAAAATTAAAACACAATTTTACTATTTGTGAGGTGGCTGCAGTATTTTCCATTCTCATCAGTAATGTATAAGTGTTCCAATTTCTTCACATCCTTGCCAATGCTTGTTATTTTTCTACTTTTTAATTATAGCTACCCTAGTGGGTGTGAAGTGCTATCTCATTGCAATTTTGATTTGCATTTCTCTAATGACTAAGGAAGTTGAGCAGCTTTTCATGTGCTACTGGCCATTTGTTTATCATCTTTGGAGAAGTGTCTATTCATACCCATTGCCCATTTTTTATTTGGGTTGTCTTTTTATAGTTGAGTTTTAAATTCTTTATATATTCATGATACTGCAGATATCATATATATAATATGCAAATATTTTCTCCCATTCTATAGATTGTCTTTTCTCTCTCTTGATAATATACTGTGACATGAAATTTTCTCATGGGTGTGGAGCCTATTTAAAAAAGAAAGAAAAGAAAGGAAAAGAAAAGAAAAAAAGAAAAGAAAGAAAAGAAAAGAAAGAAAGAAAAGAAAAGAAAAGAAAAGAAAAGAAAAGAAAAGAAAAGGCATACCTATAGACTCTAACATGATTTGAGAAAAAGCAAAATCAATATATGACAACTTTAGATAAAAGCAAGGTGAAGAATCTAAAGCTGGAAAATATAATGCCAGCAAAGGATGATTTAATAATTTTAGAATGTTTAGCTTCTAAAATGTCAAGATAAGACATGAAAATTTTTTTAATTTTGATGAAGGCCAATTTATCTGTTTTTGATTTTGTTGCTTTTTTTTTGATGTCATATAAAAGGAAACATTGCCTAATCCAAAATTACAAATATTTATGCCTATGTTTTTTTTCTTCTAAAAGTTTTATAGTTTAGCTCTTACATTTATATTGTTGCTCCATTTTGAGTAAATTTTTGTGTGTAGCATGAGGAAGGTGTCTCATTGTCCCAAAATCATTTATTGAAAAAACTACTTTGACACCCTCACCCCATTGAATTGTGTTGGCATGCTTGTTGAAAATTTATAAATGTAAGAGTTGATTTCTGGACTCTTAATTGTACTCTCTTAGTCTATATGTCTATCCTTATAACAGGACCATACTGTCTTGATTAATGTAGCTTTATAGTAAGCTTCAAAATTGGAAAAGGTGAGAAAAAACTTTTCTTTTTCAAGATTGTCTTGGCTATTCTATTTTGGCATCTGCATGCAAATTTTAGGATCAGCTTGTCTATTTAAGTAAAAAAGACATTTTGGAGATTTGATAGGAATTATATTGAATATATAGATCAACTTGGGGAATATTGCCATCTTAACAATATTAAGGCTTTGTTTCCACAAACAAACTATTTTTCAGTTTACTTAGATCTTCAATTTCTTTTAACAATATTTTATAGCTTTTAGCATATAGGCTGAAATTCTTTGGTTAATTTTTTTAAAAGATTTTTTAATTTATTTTAGGAGGTGGGTAGAGGGAGAGGGAGAAACTCAAGCAGACTCCATGCTGAACATGAAGCCCAGTGCAGGGCTCCATCTCATGACCCTAAGATTGATCTGAGCTGAAACCAGGAGTCAGATTGATTGAGCTGCCCAGGCACCCTGGCTAAATTTATTCTTAAATATTATTTTGATGCTACTATAAATTAAACTGATTTCTTTAATTTTAATTTCTTATTTCTATAAGAGATAAAATTGATTTTTAAAGTTTTTATTCAATTTATTTAAACTTGATTATGTATATGCAAACTTGGTGAACTTTTCATTAGTTCTAATAGTCCTGTAGTATATGCCTTAGAATTTTTTATATACTAGATCTTATCAGTCTGCAAATACAGTTTTCCTTATTCATTTCAAATTCAGATTTTTTTAATTTTTTAAGATTTTATTTATTAATTCGTGAGAGACACAGAGAGAGGCAGAGAGAGGCAGTGACATAGCCAGAGGGAGGAGAAGCAGGCTCCATGCAAGGAGCCTGAGGTGGGACTTGATCCCAGAACTATGGGATCATACCCTGAGCTGAAAGCAGACGCTCAACCACTGAGCCACCCAGGCATCCCTCAAATTCAGATTTTTTAAAACTTAATTTTTTGCCTAATTGCTCTGGTTGGAACATTTGATACAATGTTGAATAAAATGGTGAGAAGACAGATCAGAATGGCTAAAATTAACAGGACAGGAAATAGCAAAGGCTGACAAGGATGCAGAGAAAGGGGAACTCTCTTACACTGTTAGTGGGAATACAAGCTGGTACAGCCACTCTGGAAAACGGTATGGACGTTCCTCAAGAAATTAAAAATAGAGCTACCTTATGACCCAGCAGTTGCACTACTAGGTATTTACCTCCAAGATACTAATGTAATAATCAGAAGAGGCACCTGCATCCCAATATTCATAGCAGCAATGTCCACAATAGCCAAACTGTAGGAAGAGCCAAGATGTGCATCAACAGATGAATGGATAAAGAAGATGTGGTATATGTATATATACAATGGAATCAGCCATCAGAAAAGATGAATAGTTACCATTTACATCAGCATGGATGAAACTGAAGGGTATTAGGCTGAACAAAATAACTCAATGAGAGAAAGAGAATTATATGGTTTTACTCATATGTGGAATATAAGAAACAGCACAGAAGATCATAGGGGGAACGTATGAAAAACTGAATGGGAAGTCATCAGAGAGGGAGAAAAACCAGAAACTGAGGGTTAGTGGAGGGGAGATGGGTGAGGGGATGGGGTAATTGGGTGATGGGCATTAGGAGGGCACATGATGTGATGAGCACTGGGTGTTATATGCAACTGATAATATTGAACATTACATCTGAAAATAATGATGCACTATACATTGGGTAATTGAATTTAATTAAAAAAGAAAAAAAAAGAAATGGTGAGAAGAGTTATCATTGTCTTGTCTCTGAACTTAAGAAAGCTTTCAGTCTTTGCCATTAAGTTTAACAGTAGATGTGGATTTTCTGTATACACCCTTTAGCAGGTTGAGAAAGTTCCCTTCGATTCTTTGCTTGATGAATGGTTTTATCAGGAAAGAGTGTTGTATTTTGTCAAATGCTTTTTCTGTGACTATTTAATCATGTGGGTTCTATCCTTTATTCTATTAATATGGTTTATCACATGAAATAATTTTCTTATGTTGAACTAACCTTGAATTCCTGGGATAAATTTCACATGCTATGGTTCATATTTTTTTACATGTTGCTGGAGTTGGTTTGTTAGCACTTTGCTGAAAATGTTTGCACTTATATTCATAAGGGATGTTCAGCTATAGTTTTCTTATGATGTCTTTATTTGGTTTTAGTGTCAGAGTAATACTGGCCTCATGATGCTCTCCCCTTTATCTTTTGGAAGAGTTTGTGAAGGATTATTGTCAATTCTTCTTTATATATTTGGCAGAATTCAATAGCATGGCCATATAGGACTGGGATTTTTCTTGGGGGAAGTTTTAAAATAATTAATCAATACCTTGTACTTGTTATAGGTCTATTCAGATATCCGATTTTTCTTTAGTCATTTTTAATTTGTGTCTTTCTAGGAATTTGTCCATTTCATTTAGGTTTTCTAATTTGTTGCCATAAAATTGTTTAGTATTACCATTATTATGTTGTTTTTATTTCTATAAGGGAGGTAGCAATGTCCTTTCTTGCATTCCTTGTTCTGGTAATTTGTCTTGTCTCTGTGTTGCTTGATCAGTCTAGCTAGAGATACATCAATTTTGTTGATTTTTTAAAAATATTTTATTTTTGGGGGGCAGCCCCGGTGGCGCAGCGGTTTAGCGCTGCCTGCAGCCCAGGGCGTGATCCTGGAGACCCTGGATCGAGTCCCGTCCCTCGTCAGGCTCTCTGATGCCTGCTTCTCCCTCTGCCTGTGTCTCTGCCTCTCTGTCTCTATGAATAAATAAATAAAATCTTTTTTTAAAAAAGATTTTATTTATTTGAGAAAGAGAGAGAGAGCAAGTGAGAGAGAGAATGAGCGAGTACATGAGTGGCAGGGAGGGGCAGAGGGAGAGGGAGAAGCAGACTCCCCACTGATCAGGGAACCAGATACGTGGCTAGGATCCAAGACCCTGAGATCATGACCTGAGCCAAAGGCAGATGCTTAACCAACTGAGCCACCCAGGTGCCTGAATTTTGTTGATCTTTCTAAAGAAATAACTTTTGAGTTGGTTGATATTGCCTATGTTTTTTCTATTTGCCATTTCACTTATTTACTCTCTGGTCTTTATTTTTCCTCTTTTCTGTTTGTTTTGAGTTTAGTTTGCTTTTTTATTTTTTCTGAAGTTCCTAAAGTAGATTGGGTTACTAATTGAGATATTTCTTCTTTTTAAAGTAGATATTTATAGCTATATATTTCTTTGTAGCACTGCTTTAGCTGCATCCCATATGTATTTTGTTTTTTCAATTTTATTCATTTGAAAGTATTTTCTAACTTATTTTGTGATTTCTTCTTTCATCCATTGGTTATTTGGGAGTGTGATACTTGATGTCCACATAGTTGTGAATTTCCCAAATTTCCTTCTATTATTGATTTATAATTTCATTGTGTTGTGGTCAGAGAATATATTATGTATGCTTGATGCCTTTAAATGTATTGTTTGATGTCTAAAATATTATCTCCATTGGACAATGCTCCCTGTGCGCTTGAGAAGATTAAGTATTCTGCTATGGCCAGATGGAATGTGTAAGTGTCTGTTAGGTCTAGTTGATTAATAGTGTTAATCAAGTTTTCTAGATCCTTGATTTTCTGAATACTTGTTCTATTATTGAAAATAGATTATTGAAGGTTTAACTATTATTGTTAATTGTGTATTTCTCCTTTCAATTTTGACAATTTTTGCCTCATGAGTTTTGTGCTTCCCTTGTTAAATGCATATATATTTATTATTATTATTATATCTTCTTGATGGACTACCCAGTTTATCATTATGAAATTTCCCTCTTTGTATCTAGAGACAATTTTTTTAAGTCTATTTTGTCTGATATTAGTATATCCACTCAGCTCTCTTTTGGTTACTGTTTCCATGATATATCTTTTTTTTGCATTCTTATCTTAATGTATGTATTCCTTTAAATCTAAAGGTATTTCTTGTAAACAGTATATCATACCCTAGACTATACTGATTTCGTCAATTTTTCCCTTCTATTTATTATGTTTACCATTTCACTATTTATTTTCTAAATGTTTTATGTCTTTTATGTTCTATTCCTCCATTACTGCCTTTGTTTATGCTAAATAGTTTTCAGTGTATCATTTCTATTTCATTTTTGTTTCTTTCATTATATTTTTAGGTTTTTTTTCAACAAAAAGATTACCCTGTGGATTACAATTAACATTAGGTTGAATGTCTAGCCAGACATTCATGTTTACCCAGAACCCAGAATCTCAGAAAATAGTCTTTGCAGATGCAATTAGTTAAGATGACATCAGACTAGATTGGGATGGGCTGTAAATTCAGTGACTGGTGTCTTTTTAAGAAGAGAGGACCCACAGAGACAGACATAGGGAAGAAGACCATGCAATGACAGAGACAGGGATTGAAGTGATGCAGCCAGAGCCAAGAAATTCCAAGGATTGTCAGAAGTCACCAAAAGCTATAATGAAGCAAAGGAAGCATTCTCTAGAACCTCCAAGGAAGGCTGGAATCCCTGCCACTTTGATTTCAGACTTTTAGACTGAAGAACTAGGAGAGAATAAATTCCTACGTTCTTCAGCTACTCAATTAGTGGTAATTTGATGTGAAAACCCTAGGAAACTAATACATCATAATTTAAAACAATATAGTTCACGTTAATACCATCTTAGTATCAAAAGCATTAAAATTATGCTCCTATATATCTCCTTTCCTTCCCCTTCTATTGTGCCGTTATTTTATATAAATTATATATTTATATGTTATATGCCCATGTATACAGATTTATAATTATTATAGAACTATCTTTTAAGATGAAAAAACTCACAAGTAAGAACTGCATTTATATTGACTTTTATATTTACCTGCACAGTTACTTTTACTATGCTCTTTATTTCCTCATGTGGATTTGATCTACTGTCTAGGTTCTTTCTCAGAAGTCCACTCTTTCTCAAAGGTCTCCACATGGGGGTGGGACATGATTTCAATTTTCAGCCTTCTACGTAAAGCCTCAAAGTCAGTCAAAGGTAAGGGCTTATGGCCTTCTTAGGTCTTTATGGAATATGCATACAGCCCTACGTGTGCTCATAGACTTAGAGATTACCAACAAAACCCTCCATGAACATGGCATTCCTCAGCCTTTCCTTTTAAATGTTTTCATTAAACTATGTTTGCCCCAGCTATTATCATCACCTCGCATAGCTACAGAGTTTAACTATCACTGGTTATTTCCAATAAATGCCCCTAGATAAAGGCTGTTCACATTGGGTGATCTCTCATTCAGGTCAAATAAAGATATGCATTGCAAGTGGAATTTGCAAAGAAACTTCCAGATAGTTTAAATAATTACATTTCTCTAAAAATGGGACTTTGAAATACCTCCAAACCCATTCTGACTCCTCCCATTGCTGCTAGGCTGCCAGTCTTCACCATAATTATAAGTTGTTGGTTGTCAAGATTTCCGTGGAGCTTAGGAGAGGAAGATGGGATTGGCGTAGGTCAAAATGCCACAAAGCTTGTTGTTCTTACTGAGATTCAGCCATTTTCCTTGAATAAATGTTCCCTGGATTGTTGCAAATCTTTGGTTAATTTCCTGAGTTCTAAAAAAAGTTTATTTTGACTATATTTACCAGTATTTTCACTACTCTTATGTAGAAGAGGACATTTGAGGTCCATACTCTGATATTCTCAATAATGTCACTCTCATATTTTGAGATTTTAAATAATGAAATAAATTTATGACCTAATAGTACATATTACATAATTTATAAATGAAAAGTTCCCTTGTTTTTCTTCTGCTCGTCAATTGTACATTTCATTTCTCATGTGTACCTCCCCTAGAAAGAGGGAAAAGAAAAGCAAAGGATATAAAACTTTATCTTTCACTTTCCCTGTGTTGCTGTGGCAAAGAATTTCACAAAGATAGAGTTGAGTCTGATGACTAAATGAGAGATTTGAATTATCTTTATGTGTAATTTTTATGTTAATTATATCCTTTGTCATATTTTTAAAGTATTAGAGGTATCATACATATAATATCTGCTAAGATACAGGTTAGTCAAAAATGGTTAACTCAACTTTCAATTTTCAAGTAATACAAGGAATGCAGGAAAAAGCTAAATGAGGAAATCTGGTCCAGATTTTTCAATAAGTCAGTGTCATTAAAAAAGGGATTGTGCTAGTTTAAAAAGACACTTAAAATATATAGCAACCAGATGTAATATGTGGGTTTAGATTAGATACTGCATTGGACAAACCAACTATAAAGAACATTTTGTAGAATTGGGTATTATTGAATATAACCTGGGTATAGGTAGGACAAAAATTTACTGAAAAAGAAAATAGAAATCATTAATTGGGAAAAATAACTCACAAAATGATATTTACAGTATAGTATCAATTAAGTAAAAAATATGCTTAAGAAAAATCTAGAAATATAAAAACTAAAGTAGTTAAGTATGAGTAAAAAATATGCTTAAGAAAAATCTAGAAATATAAAAACTAAAGTAGTTAAGTATGATTATTGTTGGGTGATAGAAATTTGATGTTAGGGGCAGCCCAGGTGGCTCAGCGGTTTAGTGCCGCCTTCAGCCCAGGGCCTGATCCTGGAGTCGGGATCAAGTCCCACATCTGCATGGAGTCTGCCTCTCCCTCTGCCTGTGTCTGTGCCTCTCTCTCTCTCTCTCCTCTCTGTGCTTCTCATGAATAAATAAATAAAATCTTAAAAAAAAAAAAAAGAAATTTGATGTTAATAGTTCTCATTTTTACCTATATAACCTACATCTCTATATTTTACATGTACTATTTTTTAACACTTTAAAACATCTTTCTTAGAATAGCAGATTTATCTCATGTTCTTACATGAACAACATGCATTTTACGACGTTCACTTCCAAAAATTCCCACAAATATACCTACATTATGCAAGACATACCTTCTCCACAGCACATGAGTGAGACTCTTCATAAATCCCATTATGCTTTTGGTAGTATAATCTGTATGGATTTTAAGGCAATATTACAAATAACATCAGGCATCTTTGTTACTAGCTAAAGAATTCACTTAATTTGTGGGGTGCCTGGGTGTCTCTGTCAGTTAAGTCTCTGCCTTATGCTCAGGTCATGATCCTGGGGTCCCGAGGTCCTGGGATCCAGCTAGGTCTCAGCAAGACATCTGGTCTGCTTCTCCTTCACCCTCTGCCTCTCTCCTTGGCTTGTGCTTGCTTTTTCTCTCTCTGAAATAAATAGATAAATAAAAATCTTTTTTTAAAAAAGAATTCACTTAATTTGTAAGAAGTTTTGGCCTCCTTTGCCCACATCACAAAATATTTCATTTAAAGGATGCCCCTCAAGTGTTTCTATCACATTCAACCAAAGACGCACAGTGTCCTTTACTGTCTGAGAGCCATAGACACAACTATCACAACAGCTATTTTTTTTTCTTCAAGTTTTTATTTAAATTCCAGTAAGTTAACCAACAGTGTGATATCAGTTTCAGGAGTAGAATTTAGTGCTCATCACAAGTGCCCTCCTAACACCCAGCACCCATCTAGCCCATCCCCTAGGCCACCTCCCCTCCAGCAGCCCTCAGTGTGTACTCTATAGTTAAGAGTCTCTTTTCTGGTTTGCCTCTCTTTTTTTTTTTTTTTCCTCCCTATGTTCATCTGTTTTGCTTCTTAAATTTCACATATGAGCAAAGTCACATGGTATTTGTCCTTCTCTGACTGACTTACTTCACTTAGCATCATACATTCTAGCTATACGAGCAGCTGGGCGGCTCAGTTAGTTAAGCATCTAACTCTTGATTTGGGCTCAGGTCATGATCTCAGGGTTGTGAGATCGAGCCCCAAATCGGGCTCTGCACTTTCCCTTTCCCTTTGCCCTTCCTCCTACTCTTTCTCTCTCAAATAAATAAATCAATCCATCCATCCATTTATCTTTAAAAAAAAAAATACACTCTAGCTCCATCCACACAACAGCTGTTCTTAACAAAAGCCTCATTAAATGTTAATTCCCTGTTACCCATCTTCTGAGGAGTTACTAATGAATTGAGTTACAGATTAGTTTCCTACTTGGACAATGGGGATGATAGTTTCACTTATTCAGTACAAAACACTTGAAGTTATCCTTGATCTCTCCTTTTCTCTTATACTTCATTAAAGCCACTGCTAACATCCTGGCCCAAATCATCCCCTTCCTTTGCCTGGATTACAATAGGCTGCAAACAGGTTTTCATGCTTCTATTCCTTGCTCCACCATAACCTAGACTCAGTACAGCAGCCAGGATGATTCCTTTAAGAGGACCTCAGCATGGAGTAAGTCAGACTCAAAGCCCATAATGACTCCTCACTTCACATAAAACGCAAAGGCTCACAAAAACCTTCAAGGCTCTTGATCTCGTGTCCCATTATCTCTTCCTCTGTCTCTCCTGCTATTTCCCCCAGCACTTATACCTCCTCAGCCACACTAATTTTTCTTGCCATTCCTTGAAAATATTTAGCACACTGCTCTCAGGGGCATCTGCACGTGCCACTGCAGCTTGGCTGGAACGCTCTTCCTCTCGATAGCCACTCTAACTTTTGCAAGTCTTTGCTCAAATGTTGTCTTCTTAAGGAGGCTTACTTCGATCACTTTTTTAAATTGCAAGCTGCCTCTCACCCCCTCCTTCCTGATTCCTCTTTCTCCTATTTTTATTTATTTTCCATAGTGTTTCCTTTCCATGGCCTTTTACCAGAGATCAGGCATAATGTTTTACAAAGACAAAAGGGTCAATTTATCAGGAAGGCATAATAATAATAATAATAAAAAGTATACACTTGTTACAAGCTTTCAAATACCTGAAGCAAAAACTGACAAAACTGAAAACATATAAATCCACAATCACAGTTGGAGATTTAAACACCTCTCTCTCAATCATTGACAGAGCAAGTGCAAAAGAAATCAGTAAAAGAAAATAGAACATCTGCATGATGCTTACCCAATGCTACAGCCCAAGCTGCAGAATTCACATTCTGTCCCATCTGGTGCACATGGGTTGCCATCAACATTGGCCGTGTGCTGGGTCGTAAAATGAAAGTCACAATTGGGGCAGCCCTGGTGGCTCAGTGGTTTAGCGCCATCTTCGGCCCAGGACATGATCCTGGAGTCCTGGGATGGAGTCCCATGTCGGGGTCCCTGCATGGTCCCTGCATGGAGCCTGCTTCTCTCTCTGCCTGTGTCTCTTCCTCTGTGTGTCTCTCATGACTAAATAAATAAAATCTTTTTAAAAAATTTTAAAATTAAATAAAAGTCACAATAAATTTCAAAAGTTTGAAAAATCTGAACACAATGGAATTAGAAATCATTAACAACTGCTATCTATAAAATTCCTCCCATTTGGAAAGTTAATAGCATACTTCTAAATAAATAAAAGAAGGAATCGTAGAAGTCAAAAAGTATTTTTGAAATAAATAATGAAATAATATCAAAATTTGTGGGATGAAAATGAAGCAGTGGTTTAAGGGAATTTTTATCTTTTGATGCATATATTAGAAAAGAAAAAAGGCTTAAAATCATTTATCTAAATTTCCACCAATAAGAAGCTGGTAAATAAAGAGCAAATTGGGGGCACCCGGGAGGCTCAGTGGTTGAGCGCCTGCCTTTGGCTCAGGGCTGATCCCCAAGTTTTAGGATGGGGTCCTGCATCAGGCTCCCCACGGGAGCCTGCTTCTCCTGCTGCCTATGTCTCTGCCTCACTGTGTGTCTCTCCTAAATAAATAAATAAAATCTTTTTTAAAATAAAATAAAATAAAGAGCAAATTAGGGGCACCTTGGGTGGCTCAGTCGGATAAGAGACGGACTCTCGGTTTTGGCTCAGGTTATATCAGGTTCCTGGGGGCCAGTAAGTCCCAAATCAGTCTCCACATTCAGCAGGGAGTCCTCTTGAAGATTCTTTCCTGCTGCCCCACCCACTACTCGCATGTTCACAGCACGTGCTCTCTCAAATAAGTAAAAAAACTTTGTTTTAAAAGAGCAAAAAGAGCAAATTACACACAAGGTAGAAACAAAGAAAATAAAGAGAAGAGGCAAGAGTCAGTGTCATGTAACAAACAAGGGAGAAAGGCAAAGTTGGTTCTTTGAAAAATTTAATAAATTCATAATCCCCTATAATAAGTGATAAAGAAAAAAAAAAGGGGTTACACAAATTACTAATATTAGTCATGAGAGATAGGCCATGAATGCAGATCCTGTAAACCCAAGTATAAGGAGTCCCTTTCCTGGCACCATGCTCCCTCTGCTGCTGCTCCTCTGCCCTGGGCAGTTTGTCCCTGCTCCCAAAACAATGTTCGCCTACCACTGGCAGCTGCGAATGCAACCCTCAGGAATGCCCCCCCAGCCCCAGACTGCACTGCTACTCAGAATTAGCTCCACACATGAATTTTGGTCATAAAATTTCTCCGCTCATAACATATTTCTGAAGCCTACTAATTTATCAACATTATACCTTCAGGGCTATTATTCTAATTTTGTAAACTGAACGTAATTGGTGTCCTATGTGGCTCAGTCATTACACTGAGTTA
This sequence comes from Canis lupus dingo, assembly GCF_003254725.2. Classification (NCBI taxonomy): domain Eukaryota; kingdom Metazoa; phylum Chordata; class Mammalia; order Carnivora; family Canidae; genus Canis; species Canis lupus. The sequence goes on from NC_064243.1 coordinate 36,988,406, forward strand.
CATTCAAGGAAGCATGATTCATAAGTCAAAAAGGTTTTAGAATAAGAATTCCAAGCTTTATTTGTCTCTGCCAAAGAACATCAAAAAAAATATTCCACAACATAAGCTGTATTAGTATTTTTCAAAACAACCTTTTCTCTCTCGTACCCTGGATCCCAAAGTTTCCCAAACTTTTCTCCATGTTCCAGCTCTGGTACCTTTGCTCCATAACTTGTATGTTTACCCTGTACTACCACAGCATCCTTGATAGAAAATCTTGCCACTAATTGAATTTAAATTCACACACACACACACACACAAAAAATTAAAAAGTCTTGCTATTTCTGCATCACACTGGACCAGTAAGAGTAAACAACAGGATTTGATAACTTCCTGGTCCTCCCTTGAGCAGAAAGGAGTGAAACATAGAGGACTTTCAAGAATGTGATTCTTTTATTCTGACTCCATCTCGAGAAATACTGAAGATTTTCTGAAGAACAAAATTCAATACTTTCTTATCCTCTCCAGTTGGCAAAAAACAAAGAAGATAATTTTGATTTTTTATTTGTCCCTAATTTAAAATATTCAAAGGTTTTTATAAGAAAAATCTAAAGAGGGAAGGAGGGACTTCCAGATTTGGGAGTTCCCTAAGCATTTGTAGTAGACTTAAGTGGGCACGATTCTCCCCATTCCCATATAGATACACACTCATTTGCAATAGGACTTTGCTGCTCCTCCCATTGAAGTAGTCTGCCCCTATCCTTTGAATCTGGGCTTGGATATGTAACTGCTTTGGAAAATGGGACATTAACAAATATGGCAAACCATGACTTAGAGTGGGTTTGCACATTGGGACTTTCTCTCTTGCTGTTCTTGCTACTCTCACGTAAATAAGCTTGGGCTAGCCTGATGGATGATGATGAGGGACATATAGCCTAATCATTCCCATGACCCCCGCCAAAGACTGCCAACTGCCAGACATGTCAGAAAGGCTGTTTTAGATCATCTAACCTCCAGCTGACCCATCAGCTGACCATGGATGTGTGAGCCAACCAGACAGAGATCAGCCAAGTTAAGCCAGATCAGAATAGCCCAACCAACTAATCATGAGCTAATTAAACATGTTTCAAGCCATGAAGTTTTGGGGTGGCATGTTATGCAGCAAAAGCTAACTGAAACAGCATTGAAAATTATTCACTCTTGGGATCCCTGGGTGGCGCAGCAGTTTAGCGCCTGCCTTTGGCCCAGGGCGCGATCCTGGAGACCCGGGATCGAATCCCACATCGGGCTCCCGGTGCATGGAGCCTGCTTCTCCCTCTGCCTGTGTCTCTGCCTCTCTCTCTCTGTGACTATCATAAATAAATAAAAAAAATTAAAAAAAAATTATTCACTCATTTTCCATGATTAGTTCAACAGGTATCTATGTGTGTAAAGCCCTCTGCTAAGCTCAGGAATCCAAAGTCAAGTAAGACATGGTTTCTACCTAGAATGACCCACAAGTGTACAGATACCAGCAAATAGATAAGAGCAGTACAGTGTGATAAATACTGAAAAGAGGTACAAGTGAAAAAGGGGGGGCAAAGATCATAGACAAGAGTGATTCAAGGGCTTGGGAGGATCTAGAAAAAAACAAGTGACATCAGAAATGGATCCTCACCAATGAACCAAGGTTTTACCAAACAAAGAAGTTGGGGGAGGGCATTCTAGACAAAGGAAAGGTATAAATAAAGGCTGAGAGACCCAAAAGTATATTCTGTGTTTGGGAAATGGTGCAGGAATATAGCCTACAAGGAGATGGAATAAGAAGTGATGATTAAGGAAATATGGTCAAATGATGTATTTGGTAATAAGTCCTATTATAATATCATAAAATTAACAAGAAATCATTAAGTGAAAAATCACAACAAAGTTATTACAGTAGAAGTTATTGCAATTATTTTCCTTCTTCTGATTCTCTTTGACTTCAGACCCTGTTGCAGTGGGTAAAGCTACTGCACTGCAAGTCTCCTCATCTACTGTTTATTCTGATCCTTTAGTTCACACCATCAACCTCATTCAGTTAATTGATAAAGTTTTTTTTTTTTTTTAAGATTTATTTATTATTTGAGAGAGAATCTCTGCCTAAAGCATTTCCTTCTCTGGAACTTCTCCATTTGTCCGTGTGTCTGGCATAGTTACTAGATTTTATGAGAAGGGCAGGAGGGGAAGGGAAGGAAGTAGGCATTCCCTGTGTAGCCTCAGTCACAACCTTCCAGAATCAAGCCTCCACTACGCCTGGCATGAGTGCTCAATAAATGCTTGTTGAATGAACAAAGTGACAAATTCAGCTTTCATTTCTCCAAATATCAAATGAGACCCTAAACAATCATTAAAGTATCTACCAATCCCAAGATTCAAATGTTTCTCCCACAAGATAATACAAAAGAATACAAAATGTATACAATGGTTCAATTTATTAATTTAGTCTTATGTAATACATCACTGTATTTACTCTTTAAAAGAAACACAACGTATAAAACTATAAAAAATGATCCTGAAAATTATACAAATTGTTTTCAAAGCATGATTTTAAAAACAGACCTTTAAAAAATGTGATTGAAATGTTCCCCAAAGAATCATAAGGTAAAAGGTGAAAGATGAACATTGACACTAAAGCCAATTGCTCAGTTCAAATTGTATTAGTAAATTGTGATGAATTACAACTTTATTTCTGCTGCCGTTAGCAGTATTTCGGTTATGGGATTCATGAATTTCATTAGGACTTTAAACTGAATAAATTTGTCACATTACTAATGCTGTAAATTAATTCATAACTTGAGCATTTCACAAAACTTGAGAGCAAGGTGCTTTTTGGCTTTGGTAATAACTGCAAATTACTCCCGCTTTGTAATTGTGGTTAAATACATACAACATAAAACTTACCATTTTAAGGTGTACAATTCAGCAGCATATTTAGTCATTCACAATGTTGTATAATCAACACTATCCTGTTCTAAAATATTTTCATCACTAAAACAAAAGCAGTTCCCATTAGCAATCACCTCCCACTATCCCCACTCCTCCCCGCCTGCCCTTAGCAACCATTAATCTGATTCCTGTCTCAATGGATTTACCTATTCTGGATATTTCACATAAATGGAATCACTAATTTGTAGCCTTATATAAAAGGCTAAACTAATATAACTAAATATAATTAGTTTCTTTTACTTCACAAATTTTTCAAGAACTACCATACCCTTTAGCATTTCAGGAAAAACCAACCATAAATGTAAATCATGGGAAGAAAAGATATATTGGAATCTAAATGACATCTGAGGTAAGTGAATGAGTCAGTACAATTACCTTTCAGAATGCATTCAAGTTTTTAGAACTGATTGGTGCTTGAACACTGATCAAATGAACAACGTTTTATATGCAGCACAAAAATCTTAAGAATTCATTTCCACTGAATTAGTAACAATTCAAAACAATTTATTTCATATGCCAGAGTTTTTATCACAAAGCTTTTGGAATGTTGTAGGAAATCAATACCATTCTCTATTTTAAATCTCTTCCTAATATAAGTCATAGTTTTTTTAAGTTATCAATTGATACAAAAGACACCCATGTGACATAATTAAATATTCACTGGGTAATTCTACTCTTGGACAGATGTTATACTTAAATCATTTCCATTTCCATGGTTTGACTTCTTATAATCAAATAATGTAGTTAAATCTGAATGCTGACTTGTTTTTTATAGCTACAAATTTGTAAGCTGAGACTTTAAAAGAAGCTGAATGTGTTACTTAATCAAATCTAAACTTACCAAAACTACTAGACATAATGCTGATTAGAACAAGTTTTTTAAAACTCTACATACTTCATCTCGGTTATTTTGATCAACAGGTCAGAAAGCTGAAGTCGTAGCATAAAAAAGCAGTAATGACAATTAACATGGAAAAAAAAAAAGGATTTCACTGAAAAGAGAATTCCAGGAGGACAGCAAAGAGCAGGATCTCCTATCTTCAACTTCAATCTTTTGAGCAATAACACATTATCGCTACTGTTTTTATATTATTAGATCAATGAATAGTGTAACAATTAATTTTACTCTTTGACTGAAAAGGGGTGTGGAAAGCTATCATGTGTCAGTTTCTTTGCCATAGAATGAACCAAGGCTTACATCAATCTATTTATCTGTTTCAGGATCTTGTCTGAGAAAAAAAGAATTCTAGCACTTTATATTAGAAGAACATAAAAATTAAACCTTATGAACTTGCTTTTCCTGGGAAAGGATAATTTGACTTGATGAGTTGGTTAGTCTTAAAGAGTTCAACAGAAATGTAGTTTTATTACTTTCAAACACACTATATTATCACTACTAGAACTAGCTATGTATTGAAGAACCATTTCCTATCACAATACTTGCATGCAAATAGATTAATAAAATGATTTGGGGGATGCTTAAAATCCCTGGTGTTAGTGAAAAGAAAAAAACTTAAGTTGTCATTTTGCTTCAGAAATGCTTTTCTTTATAGTAAACAATACTCAGACCAGCATGTCAAAGAGAAAAAAAAATCATAAAACAGTAGATTCATATCAATGACTTTTTACTACATAGAGCACATTCATGAAGCATCCTGTTAACCATTTCTTTGTAACTATTGAATTAATGAAAAGTCACTCCCCAAATAACACATTTGAATGTCAAGCATTCTGAACACAAAAATGTCAGTTTTGAATTTTTCTAAGGAGGGCAGCCCTTGGTGGCTCAGCGGTTTAGCGCCGCCTTCGGCCCAGGGTGTGATCCTGGGGACCCGGGATCAGGTCCCACGTCGGGCTCCCTGCACGAAGCCTGCTTCTCCCTCTGCCTGTGCCTCTGCCTCTCTCTCTCTCTCTGTCTCTTGTGAATAAATAAAATCTTTAAAAAAAATGTTCTAAGGTAAAAAAGGAAAAAAACACCTCAAGATGTATCTCTGTTAATATACCTCAAGATCTATTAAAATCCTCTTGGCCAATTTATGGAGATTATACATGCAAATAAATACTTGTAAAAACTCAGCAGAAGACCTAGTTTTTGCAAAGGATTTTCAGAACAACACCCATACTTCGTTTATTTCTACTTTTTTCCCTCTTGGTATTACCCAATATAACTTTCCAAAACAGATATTAGGAATCAAGTATGGTAGGCAACAGTATTTTCCAAAGTAATTTCCTTGTATCTAAGTGTCCCTTCTCTTTCTGCATATGTAAAGTAGAAAAGTAAACCATGTCAGGACACATTTCTCTGAAGTATCCCCAGAAAGTCATCACTACTCAACTCTGAGTACCTCAGTTTTTTCATCATTAAAATAGAAACTTGGAAAGATTTATCTTTTGAACTTACTTTGATCTTTTAAATCAAAGAAAAGAAAATAATTACATAAAAGGTGACATTAGAAGGAAACCATCCTTCCTCTTCTCTTATTTAGAAAGAAGTTTACTAAAGTTGGCCTTCATTTACACACCTCAAAACTTTTTTTGGAAATCAGATTTAGATCAAATCCTAACAAAACCCATCACTGAATTACATTAAATACAGTCGATGAGTCATTGATGAGTTGATATTCTCTAAAGGGATGACAAATATTCTCTTACTTTCTAGGCCTCATGAGTGTGTTAAATAAAACTACTTAGAGCAATATTTAGACAACCAGCCAAAACACCTATTAGTGAAATTCCTTCCATCAAGACTTTGTCCAGTCTACTGAGAGAATGCGGGCCAATTGCTTTCTTCTATTACAATTCTGAACATTCACCCCTGGAGGTCCCAATCCATCACCTTCTGATATGATGCATCATGCAGGAAACACATTTTTTAATGTTTGCATAACTATCCCTTAGAAAATTTTTTAAATTAATAAATTCTAGGTCTTTTTAGATTGGGATGCAACATGTAAAGAAATCTATTTTACTTCTAAATGCCAAAAACTACATTCAGATTGCCAGAGGTTAACCATATGCTATTAATATAGTAACATTAGCTACCATATGTTCAAGGGATAAGGAAGTTTTGTTGAAAACCATATTATCTTCAAAGTTACAAAGATCCCAATATCCATGGTCAGGGGATAATTAATAGCAAGTACATTGATGGGATATGTAGCATAGGGTTAAAGAGTAAAACAGATTCTATACTAGTAATAAACCAGAAACTCAATCGTTAGTATCTCCTAATGATAGGGTTGAAAGGATTCTCATATTTTTGTAGGATTTAACCCAGTATTTGTCTACTTCTACTCTTATCCTAGAAATCTAGTATGTTCACATGACTGCAACCACTGAACAAGAATGAGAACAAATGATGGCTAAAGGTTAATGCTAATAAACTGTAAGTTGCACTGCAATTTACTTTGAAGAGAAGAAACACAAGTGAAATACTAGTAATAACAGTAAATCTTAAATATTAGTAAATACTAGTTTTTAAAAAAATGTCCAACCACCATAGTACCCAATGTACTTTGACATATAGCTATAAGATGGAAACAACAAACATCATTTAACTTAACCAAATGGTAACAAATAACTTGCCATTACTCTTAATTTTCGATTATACATGTATATATACACAAACATACCCACTCCAATACCACATCATTCAGGAGAACAGCTGGCAAGTCCCAGGCTCCTCTCTAAGTTCTCATACTTAACTGTGAAATCAGAATCCCCTGAAGGCCTTTATTAAAGCAGACTTACTAGTTTCCACACCAGAGCTTCTGGTTAGGTCTACAGAGAGACCCAAGAATCTGCATTTCTAACAAATTCCCAGGTGATGCTGATGCTACTGGTCCAGGGACATTTTGGGAACCTCTACTGTAAATAATCTGTGAATCTCAATAGACAGAGAGAAAGAGAAGGGCAGAGAAAGGGAGTAAGTAGATAAAAGGTGATACTGTAGTTACTAAATTAATGAAAAGAGGGAGAGAAGGAGTGAGCAAGATGCATTCTAAAGAGAGAAAGAGAAAGACATGCAGTTCTGGCAAAGGAGGCAGCAGATAAAAGTGAATACAGATATTTTCTTCCATCTTGATACTTGCCCTTTATCTTGCTGATTAGAAAAAACTAAGAAATGAGCAAAGAATGACAATGACATTTAAATGACATACAAACCTTTTCACACTTAAAAGGCTAGATAGATTTGTTCCCATGACAAGTTTTAGAAAAACAGTATCGCCAGAAACTCTTCAGCCTTTCAATACTCTTAGATGGGACTACTTTCAGGAGGACACTGAAAGGGCACAGAAAGTTAATTGAGTTTTTCATATTAAAAAAAAAATTCTCACCAGTAAAACATGGGTGAGCAATGATAACAAACAACTCCTACAATATGCAGAAAATCTACTTAGAAACACTGCATTTGGAATCTTTCAAACAAGTATTAAAATTTTATTTAAACAAAAGTTTTTCCTTTTAAGTTACTGAGCCACATAAAGGAAAAATATTAATTTTATTAGAATTTGAACAAATGTTGCACAAAGAAAACATTTTAACAAAATCATATGGTGGCATAACAAACAAAAAAGAAAACAGCCAAAGATGTGTAAAAGAAATATAAGGTGGAAAACTGTTAAATATCTCATGATCCAGTGTAGAAACAAGGAATCTAAACTTAAAAACCAAACAAGCACAACCATAAAACAAAACATTAATGTTTGTGCTATCCTAACCAGACACATTCTTCAGCAAAACTTGGAAAGGCAGTTCTCTTAGAGTTTTTTTATCTTATTTCTGACTTTTTCAGAAATAGACAATTTATATAATTCAATCTCACAGTTGAAAGTTTAAGTACTGAGAAATATTCTAACTGAAATGATAGGTGAGACAAAGTAATTGATTAGTCTTTAATGCTATATTTTCAACTGTAATAAGGGCTTGATCCAACCAAAAGGAGTCTTAAGCAGTTCAGAGTCCTTCTCTAATGCCCAAGGAACACATCTGCCCAGTTTAACTGCCATAGTGTTGTTACCCTAGTAACAATAGAGCACTCTCAGGGACTAATGTAGCAAGAGAAAACACAATATAAGTTTGATATTGTATAACAAGATAACTTGTCATCCATTTTAGACTACCAAATACTGAAAGCTAATTGAAACAAATTATTTAAGTATTCCCCAATCTTTGAAATTTATTTCTAAATATTGATATATTCATTTTTTTAACTGACCACATTAGGTTAATAATAGTGTAAATCAATTTGAAAACTATAATACAATACTTCAAAAATAGGACTCCGAATATTTTTCTGTTATACCTTAATCTTCACACAAAGATGCAATTCTTACATTTTGGTAGAGAAGTAAATGGGAAATAAACCTGGAAATGGTTTAAGGAAACTGTCAACAGAGACATATTTTTCCATTTCATGATTGTCACTTTACAAAGACCCCAAATTTCACATTGTTAAATGTCTTAAAATAGTATCAGTTGTGACTTTTATAAACATAAAAAGGCAAAAATTCTAAATGCTTAGGAAATAAAGTTAAGCCCTTTGCATTCTGATTATTTGAAATTTATTCATACAATATGTCCAATCTGAACTTTAAATGAGGTATATTTTCTTCTTTCCAATATCAAAAACCTAGCAAATATATCATACCATGAACAGTTTCAAATTTAAATAAGTTCATGCTTTTTGTTGGCTTTCATTTTATAAAACACATTGCTAAAAGTCTTTGGATGTGGTGTCTTAGAAAAAAAGGAAGTTGCATGTGGTCACTCTGTATAAGAGCTGCAAATACATAAGATGAAAACACTTTTGTGGGTATTTTTAAAACATGATAAATGCATTACCAAACATTAGTCATGATTTTAAATATTACATAAATATATATTAAAGATCATCAATGTATCAACAATTGTATAAGGGGAGCACTAAAATAAAAATCCTTTGATTTATGGCAGTCCTTAAACAATTGAATGTCTTTATCTGAAAAACTTATGCTGCAAAAATTTGAATCAAAGTTTTGCTTTCTGAATGCATGGGTTATAACCCACAAAAAACATGAGGGACAAATTGGTCAGGATCTTGTTAGTTTAAGAAACAAAAAATTTAAAAACCAAAATATGCACACCATTAAAAATACTAATTCTGAAAATTATGCAGCTAAAAATTAAATCACCCTGTCCAGCAAGTTCCAAAAATTTCACACATTTCAAACATTAAGGCAACTTTTTCCCAACTAAACAGTACTTTATAAAAATATATGTCACTTCAAAACATTATATACATAGTGGCAATAAATTTAGCTAGTTGTAATCTTTAATACATTAATAAAGTGTCACATATTACAAAGAAATTATACTAGGTGCTTGCATGTGTGTGCAAGTAGAATTACAGTTTTTAAAGTACAGGTTTTAAAACTGAGCGGAGTGAACGGCCCTCTTTAGTGAGTTCTCGTGTCACACACATACATGGCAATGGGATGGCTTCTTCCCGTTTCTCTACAATATTGTAACTGCATTTCTTCAAGTGGTCAGCCATGCTTAGGATGTCAGCAAATTTCCATTCATTTACAGAACAAAATGCAGTGCTGAATCGCCACACCTAAAAGAAAATTCTACTTCAGATTTAAACAAGTCAATTTACAAAAATCAAAATACACTTCTTACTCCACCTGCAAACATTTCTACTGTTAGAGAAATATCCTATAAAGTTCCAAGTAGTTAGCTACAAAACTGAAAAGGAGTAAATCCATTTGGAGACAAATCTGTTTATCAAATAACTATAGAATAAATCACTCCTATGATATTTTAACTTCGATAAATGCAATAACCAAAAAAAATAAATGAAAAGCAAAAATCGACATTAAATACTACATCCAACTTGGCTTATAAAGTAATTTTTTAAGAAATTTTGAGAGAGGACCCAAGTGGAGAGAGGGACAGAGAGAATCTCAAGCTGACTCCCCATTGAGCATGCTGAGCCAGACAAAGGGCTCAATCTCATGACGTGAGCCATGCACCAAGCCACCCAGGTGCCCCTAAGCAATTTTTTAAAAAATCATAACCTTGTAAATTCAGAGGTACTTCCTAAAATAATATATTACACACTCTTCTTTCATCCTATCCAATTGGACATATAGAATTACTCAGAGTCTGGAGATATTGATGATACACGTATTATTTTTTTTCTGAAGTTTTTCTTCCATTCCTATTATACTACATGAAGTATACTAAAAAAATACACTAATATGGGGTGCCTTGTGGCTCAGTTAAGTGTCTACCTTTGGCTGAGGTCATGATCCCAGGATCCTGGGATCAACCCCACAATGGGCTCCCTTCTCAGGATGAAGTCTATTTCTCCCTCTCCTTCTGCCCCTTCCCCTGCTCATGCACTCGTGCATGTTCCAATAAATAAATAAAACCTTTAAAAAATACACTAATATTTTGCCAAAGTGCCTTATCATTCCACTATTTATAAGCACTAAAGGTACTTAGTAATATTCATGAGTACAGGTATTTCAATTTGTTCAACACGTTTCTGAAAATTTATATAAAACGCTTTTGTAAAATGAATCTTACTTTATTCCAAATCATTGTAAAATGCCATTTCTAGACAAAAATTCAGCTACCATCCCTATTCATGTGTCTGTTGGTAAAAATATGAGCTACTTCCCCTTTAGCCAGCTCAGCAACTCTAAGTGTTGAAACAATGTCATCTTATTAGTCCAGCAATGACAGTTGTGGCCTCTTCTCATCTTTACAATTCTAAATATAAAGCTACCCAAACACAGGTAATAAGCACAAATGGAGGACAGACCCAGGTACAAGCATGAATGGGACAGATGAGGCCTAGGCATCCTAGCTAAGCTCATCACCAGGCAAATGTTAGCGCACACTTAATGCCCAGTAAACAGCAGATACTCTAAGAAAGCAGTCACGGATTTGAAGAAAGCCTTCAGCACTCATTAGACTGTCTCATGAAAGGAAGGTAATGCCTTCCAAGGTGGCCAGATACCTTCAACTTCTTTGGGAACACTTATTTTTCAGCTGGCAACAGAAATCACCACTGTTCAGCATAAAAGGTACTTACTCCCAGTATTCCTTAGGGTTATTATATTGATTATGCCTACTGTAGGGTTCTTTCCCAGGAGTCCATGAAGGCCTAGAGAGTAGCTACCAATAGACATTACAGATATCACTAGCCTCCCTTACAATTCCCCATACCTAAGAAACTATAGGAAGAATTAGGAGTTTTGTTAAGCCTCAGCAGAACAAATTCATGAAAGATTCAATCACGGCAGACAGCCTCCCCACTTCCACAAGAATCTGGTGAAACACTAAGAAAAAAATGGATGATTCCCATCTCCTGATGGTTTCTTAATAATGGGCCAATTTTTCATCCAGAAGTATTCCTCAAGTACTTACTTAGTGCCCACTACATGGCAGTGAGGTTCTAGGCAGCAGATATTTGGTTCCCAGAGAGTCTCACTTCTCAAGGACCTTACAGTCCAATGAAACCAACAATTCATCAGTGAATTATGAAACAGCATACAGAGTGCTCTAGTAGGGGTATGCAGAGTAGAAGAATATATTGGAGTACAGAGCAGTATACCTCCCTGAAAGCTTCAGGGTAGGGTTCCAGAAGGCTTTCCTAAAGAAGTAAGATCTGTAAAATGAGCAGATGATGAACACCACAAACTCCAGAGACAGGTTTCCTAGATGTGAATCCATCAATTGGTTGGACAAGTTACTTCAGCTCTCTAAACTTCAATTTCTTCATCCATAAAATAGAGACAGAGTAAATAGGTTAACAGAAGTCTAGGATATTGCAAGTGTTCAGATGTAGGAAGCACATCTGAAGGCCCTAAGAAAGAAAACATCAGGAAACTGTAAGTAAATCAACATAGCTGGAATATGAAATAACAAGAAGAAACTGAAGAAGTAAGTAAGAACAAGATTATTAAGTCTTAAATGGTTCATTAAGGAGTCTTTCTCTGTCCCAGAGCAATGAACAAACATAAAAACTATAAAAACTTAAAAACTATTAAAAACTATAGTGTAAGAACTGTATTTATGAAAATATTTATCACTCTAGTCCTTATATAGAGAGTATGTTGGGAAGTGACCCAGTTAGGAATAGAAACCCAGTCAGGAGACAGAACATGAGAGACTCCTAACTCTGGGAAACGAACAAGGGGTAGTAGAAAGGGAGGTGGGCAGGGGGTGGGGGTGACTGGGTGACAAGCACTGAGGGGGGCACTTGATGGGATGAGCACTGGGTGTTATTCTGTATGTTGGCAAATTGAACACCAATAAAAAATAAATTAAAAAAAAAGAAACCCAGTCAGGCTATTGTGGAGAGAGAGTTGAAGAGGACAGAACTAGGCAGTGGGAACAGTAAAGCAAACCTGAGGGGTATGAAGAAGGAAGCCTCAGGAGGGTTTTATGATTACCTAGATATGGAAATAAAGGGGGAAAAAAGAAGTCAACCCTTACTCCCAAATTCCTAGTTTAGGCAATCTGATAAATAATAATGCCACTCGCTGAGATTAAGAGGGACAGAGGGGCACCTGGGTAGCTCAGTGGTTTGAACATCTGACTCTTGGTTTCAGTTCAGTTCATGGTCTCAGTGTGGTGAGACTGAGCCCCACAGTGGGTTCTGTGCTCAGTAGGGAGTCTACTTGACATTCTCTCTCTCCTTCTGTTCCTCCCCAATGTGCACAAAACTCTCTAAAATAAAATAAATCTTTTTTTTTTTTTTTAAAAAGAGGAATAAAGATGCGGAGTAGGTTGGACATGCTGCTTTTGATGAACCTGTGAGATAATCAAGTGAAGATGCTTGTATATAACACTGTGGAGTTCAGGAGAAAGTGGCCAGGATATGGATGTATGAGTAATCTGTATAAATGATGATAATTTAAACTCCAAGAGTAGGTAAGATTTTCTTGCAGGAATAGAATCCCTAGAAAATATTTCATCTCATAGGTCAATATTAGTGGGCAAGGACAAAAAGAGATCATGTTCAAAGTACCCCATCTCAAATGGTAGAAAGATACCAAGTTATCTGTATGTGTATACACACATATACACAGCAAGTATAAAACTTTCTGCCATCAAAATTCCCATTTGGGGAAAAACATAATAAAATAAATAGTATATTCAAATTGTTGGTCAAAGCCTCAGAAGAACACAGATGATGATGTAGAATTCTGAAAAACTGGAGCAATGAGTAAAAGTCTGAGAAAAACTAAGGGTGGTAAAAACAAAGCCAGAAATTTGAACTCTGCAACCAAAGTGAAATTTGGCAAACTTTTCCTACTTTATAAAATGCAAAATGTTTATATTCTAAAATGAAAAACTCCTGCAATAAAATATATTTATAATGACTTCTAGTTTCGATTAGTGCCTCAAACAGAAAGTAGACAAAAGTAGGGGTGCCTTTCTGGCTCAGTCAGTAAAGCATATTGACTCTTGATCTCAGTGTTGTGAATTTGAGCCCCATGTTGGGTGTAGAGATTACTTTAAAATATAATAATAAATAAAAATAAAACAAAATAAAATAAAGGTGGGCTAAAATGGATTTTCACAAGAGAAAAATGGTGGAACCAGGACTTGCTGCCAGATCTGCTACACCTACAGGTAATGCCTCCAATATGCAACACTCTCTTGTACTCTACTAAACCCAGAGTCCCTACCAATATCAAATCTAACTACCCTACTCTTACCTCACTTCGACCTAACACTTTTCCACATCCATCATGTTTTCTAGCCCCCAAATACTCCATTGGTCACTTACTAGTAGTAGCAGCTATAACTCTTCTCATTTCCCTCTTTTTAAGTTCAACCTGAAATACTAAGTTCTAAGAAAGAAGTTGCTAGGAATGGAAAGAAACTGCCAATTATAAGCAGCAGAAAACCTCTTCTTGCTTCTTCCATTGTCCTACAGTGAAAATGTTTCAGATGGAACTCAAATTAGAAGGCAGTTAACACAGACTCAAAAGGAGTTGTTACAGAAGAACGGAGTATAGAACTGCTCAACTGAAGTAACAGAAGTGGCCTTCTTCATATTAAATTAGAACCTAGTACTAGGATGGCTGTAGTAAACATGTGATTATGACAAAAATTCTAGTTTTTCATTAATTATCATTATTTTTAAAAAGTCTGTTGAATTAAAGTATAAGTTTTAAAGGACGGTCAATTTTTCAACAAGATTTTAACTTTATTAATTCTGCAACATTAAGTATCTACTGTATGTCAAATAAGGGGATGATATAGTTAAGATTCAACTAACCTTTTCTTTTATTTGCCATGACGAATTTCCTTCTGGATACTTCCTTTTCCCCCACTGCAGTATGACCATTCCACGAGACTGAAGCAGGCTGCCACATACATCCCTCATTAACCTGGATACACAGGAGAGCTGGCATAAACTGAAGCCATCAAGAAAGCCTGCAATATGTTGTAGGACCTCAAAAGGAAGACTACTTAGATGGTCACTATGTAATCCCAATACACAGTTTCTAGCAGGCTCTACTAATACTGTAGATACACATGGTTGAACTCCAAATGACCTCAAATGGCGGTCATGTATAATCTTTGCTCCTTGTGTTGATGGACAAAATCTACGCTGAGAATAGGTACAACCATAGTATGCTAAAGGACACCTCTGTTCCATCCAGCCATTGAGTCCAGCATGAATGTCACCATGCACATTCTTAAAATGGGAAGAAAATTCTTTTCTCCTAAATAACTGTCCACAAACAAATGTAAACATTGAACGCTGCTTGGGTTGGTACCTAGCAACACACTCCAATACTAAATCCAGCCCAAGTGTCTGAAAAGGACTTGGATTTGAAAGCTGTGGGTTGGCATGATCACAAGCTGAAGCTGAAGCTATTTCTCCAACCATTGTATTTGTAGCTAATATTGCAGATGGAAGTGAAAAAGTCTGAGTCCCAAAGTCAATGTGATAAACATCAACCATGCGACTATCAGATATACCCCTCCCACCTGGAGAATCTCCTAGACAAAAGAGCAATGCTGCTGTAATTAGATCTATTCCTTGGAGGCCCATTGGATCTTCTGCAACCTCCAAATCTGATGTATCTACTGCTTTATCCTCTTTTGGTTTAGACCAACAGGAGTTAGAAAGAAATTTGAATGGAGGATGACCTAAAGATAAGACATCAACATTCCTCAAGTCTCCTAAATCTACTTTTCTCCAACACAAAGCTCCTTCATCCCCATCATCTGGCATGAGGATATGCTGAACTGTGCCATTAGGCAGAGCACTAGATGGTAGTGCTTCCCTAAGTTGTGCTGCTACTGAAAGTGAACTGGAAGGTGGTGAGGTGCCATCTGATGCTATACATTCTCCATTTGTTAAGGTACTTTGTTTTGAATCACCATATAATTTCTGATTTTGGTCCATGGCCTGTGTACATAGATTTTCCAAAGAAAAGCCATTACAAAGAGCAGAAGTGCCATAAGAACTGGTATTCAAGTCACACAATAAATCACTGGAACCATTTTGTTCACACTGGACATCCAGACTTGTGTTGTTATGGTCAATTCCACCTACTGCTCCTATCTCATCGTCATAAAGGTGGTCCTGGTCGTTCAAGTGTCTATTCTGCAAGCTTCCCCTGGCATTTTGCTCTTCATTCATTTCACTTGGGGAAGTGCAAAGACTTGTACTTAACATGCCAATGTCTCTTGTGGCAGTATTCAGGATATCTAAAGCAGCTGCCAAACTTCTGGTTGTTTCTACAGTAGCTTGATAAAGTGCACCGTAAGATTCTTCATCAACAGACACCAAACCATTAGCATGTGGTATTTCTGGGACACTTGATTTAACTGAGATTTGTTCTCTAGGTTCTGATACTTTATCAGTCGCTTTTGACATCATGGTGGCTACTTTGAGAGACTCTAAAAGCATCCTTTGGTCTTGAAGGGCCAAGGCCATATCTAATTGTGCCACTTCATCAACATCTCTGCTTAGATTTTCATATGATTTCCGATCTGCATAACTAACTGGCCATCGGTTCCACTCCATAGTACAGCACACCACACTTGCAGGACACATCTCTAGATGTTCAGCAACTTTATTTCGAGCC
The DNA here is from genome assembly GCF_003254725.2 of Canis lupus dingo. Lineage (NCBI taxonomy): Eukaryota > Metazoa > Chordata > Mammalia > Carnivora > Canidae > Canis > Canis lupus. Next base: position 37,004,464 of record NC_064243.1, read on the forward strand.
ATTGTAAATGGACATCCGAAGTCACTATTTAAGCAAGGCACTCGTTCATATGGACATAAAAGTCGATGCTCATCAGCTTTACAAGAATGGAAAACTGCTCCACACACCAATGGACAACCAATCAAGTCGCAGGAAATCCCAGGTTCTGGTCTGGTCATACACCGTCTACTGACACAATTCACACAGTGTGAATGCTGCAGCTCCTCCTCCATAATGGCCAGTCCAACTCTAGTTGTTGAGATGGAAAAAAGAAATTAGGCAAAAAGTGGTTAATTTTTAAAAACTGCTGAATAACATAAATCAAGTCATAAAGGTATAGTGACTTATCTTACGATGAAATATATAAAATAAGCATACTAAACAAGTTTATTTTACATATAATCAATTTATCTTGAAACAACTTGAGTACTTCATATCAAGTAACAATGCAAAAGTTCATTTCTATATACCATATAACAACATGCCTAAGAGGCCAAATGTTTCAAAATATAATGCTTATTACAATTCTAGTATACTGTGTAGTATATAAATTGATGCCCAAAACAAATTTATGCATATTTGACTTTTATTTTTTATTTATTTATTTTTTTATATTTGACTTTTAGATTTCTTTTTTTTTTTAAAGGGGGAAGCTATTCTTTTTTTTTTTTAAGCTTTTTATTTATTAATGAAAGGCACACAGAGAGAGAGGCAGAGACACAGGCAGAGGGAGAAGCAGGCTCCATGCAGGAAGCCTGACGTGGGACTTGATCCCGGGTCTCCAGGATCACGCCCTGGGCCGAAGGCGGCACTAAACCGCTGAGCCACCCAGGCTGCCCTGACTTTTAGATTTCAAAGAATGCTTTAGCTTTCACTTTTTCAGTTTCAAATAAACTGATTCTGAAGCACTCCATAGTACACTGACCTCATCATATTCCTAAGAGAGAATGATCTGAATTTCATGAATATATTTAACTAAAACTACTAGAAGTTTTCTTTTTATTCCCCTAAATACAGGAATTCATTTAAGATTTCATCTATTCATCACTCCTACATATGCCTTAATACATTCTACACCAAATCACCACAGTAAGCCTTAATTGAAACAAACAGGGAATTTACAAAATACAAGTTCCAGCTCCAGTTCCTGGCTATGCGCAAATCACTTACTTCTGAGGGCCACAGTTTCCATTCATTCATTCAACACCTATTTATTGTTTAACTACTATGCACTGTGTTTGGTTTGGCAATATAATGATTAGTCAGACATGGTACCTCCTCTCAAGGAGCTAGAGCAGGAGGTCAGAGATACAACAGTAAAAGTCATGTCATGTTATTATGTGATCAATCTGACAAAAGTAAAATCAGATTAACACAGAGAAGATAATTATCACTAAGTGTAGGGGCTTGAGAAGAATTCATAGTAATCTTCAAAGATGGGAAATCTTAAGCATGGAAGGAGAGCATTGGCAAGGAAGGGAAGTATTGAATGCTGAAGCAACAGCATATGTAAATGGAGAAAAACAAGTAGCAAAACATGATCAGGAAACCACAAATTTCCTAGCATTGCTGGATCACAAGGTGTAATGCTAGGTAGCTGTGAGAGATAGGGCAGGATGATAGAAATAAAGCAAATCATGAAGACTGTGCTATATGTTGCTCTAAGGAGTTCAGACTTTAGGTAACAGGAAATCACTGTGCAGTATATCAGCACAATATACTGATTTAAATATAAGTACTAATCCTATTCAATGTGTTTTGGTCTATAATATTCAACTTCTTTATTGGCTTGTTCCTACGAGCAGTAAAAATTTTAAAACTATTTCATTTTTTAAAACCTAAATAATAAAACAGTATCTCCCTCTACTATTGTTTTTCCTTTTCAAGCTTCCAGAATAAAACCAAAAACCAATTAAAACAACAACAAAAACCCTTCATACCTCCCATAAGCTCTACAGTCCTCTAATCTGGCTTTCTTTTGACTGCCAGTCATTAAAACTTCTCTGAGATCCTCTGAGCTAAATCCAAAGGGCATTTTTTTTTTTTTTTACAGACTTCATTATGACTATTCCCTCCTTTTTGAACAATTTGTCTTTCCTTGGGATGTTTTATTTCCCTGGTTTTCTCCCTACCTTTTTGGTTATTTCTTAATCTCTTCTTCTAAAATGTTCCTCCTCAGAAATCATGTCATTTCTTGTTCATTCTATACATCCTCCCTGGGTGCTCTCAATTTCTCAAAAGCTTCAATTACCACCCATATGCTGAAAACTTCTCTATTACCCTTGCCCAGATCCCTCTCCCAAACTTCAGATCTCTATAGCCAAATGAGACAGGCAACTCATCTCAATATTCCCCAAATTAAATTACACTGTAATAGACAACAATTTGCTGGGTAAATAAGTCAATTCTTAGCCTGTTTTCATCACTTCAATGCATACAAGATTCCTAATTCTCTGACATATTTTTCCACAAGTGCTCTCTGGGTTCCAGTTGGCTAATGTAAAATAATTACTCCTGAAATTGCTATTTATTTTTGTCCAGTCCAGGGATGATTTCCTCGAACAAAAACAAAATAACAAAAGTCTACCTCATATTGTTAGAGCTCTACTGATTAAGTAGAGAAGTTCTGAGTTGATATTATGGCACTTACTGATAATAGGGGTGGGGGGGGAAAGGCATGCATTTAAAAACAAAATTATATTTTTAAATTGTGTTTAAAAATTACAAATTATGAATCTGAATACTTCTGAATGTTTATAGGTTAAGACAGAACCCATAAGTTAAACACAGACATGCTAAAGAGTCACAGTAGAAGATATGACAGCCTAATGACGACAAACATTTGTAAATTAAACAGATGTTAAAAAAGAAACATTAGTAAGAATTAAGGCGAATTTTACCAAGTGATTAGATTATGAAAGCAGCTGTAGTGTTCTTATTTTGCAACAACTAGATGGAGTTCATCTCACATGCTGAGGGTTATAAGCCTGTTACTAAGAGAGAACCTAAAAATACAAGCAGTTCCGCAGAAGTGACCACTGCTCTCGCAACTTGTAGGAACACTTTATGTTATGGCACATCATATGACCACACTAGGCCGAACACATCTCTGAAATATCACTTAATTCAAAGTGTTTAAAATAGCAACTGCTATAGACAACTAAGTTCAATGTAAAACAGCAACAAGTTTGAAAGGAAGACATAGAGGGCTCTCAAGCTTCAAAGTAAATAGTTAATTCCACACTACTCCCTTCAGAATAAGAAAACTGTTTTAAGGGCAGCCCGAGTGGCTCAGCAGTTTAGCGCCGCCTTCAGCCCAGGGCCTGATCCTGGAGACCCGTGATGAGTGCCAGTTGGGCTCCCTGCATGGAGCCTGCTTCTCTCTCTGTGTCTCTCATGAATAAATAAGTGAAATATTTTTTAAAAAAAGAAAGAAAACTGTTTTTAAAAAATAAAAATATCCACAGCAATGAGTGCACAATATCTCTTTACTGAAGCAGACTTAGAAGGAAAAAAGAACACTAATTTGTACCAGTTTTCTCCTGTCTCCAAATTTCTCACTTAATGTTCTTTAATCCTCATAACAACCAAGAGCAAACTGAGGTTCAGAGAGGCTGAAGGGACTTGTCCAGGGTCATCCCCTAGTAAGTGGCAGAACTAGGATTTCAATCTGGATCTGGATCAATGCACATGGACAACAACAGATACGTTTACTCATAAAAGTTTAAGAAAACAGGCAGCACTTCAGTAACTGGTGATCCAATTTTAAGATGTTATTTGAGGAATGGAGATTACACAATTTTGCTTGTAGTTTATTCCAACACTTAATCACCCCTGTGGTCAAGAAAGTCTTTTTGGCTCTCTGTGATTACAATAGCACATAGCTTTGCTTTGAATATCAGTTTTAAAGACTATTTTTAAAATAACTTGCATTTGAAATAGTAAAATTTGCAGAAAAATATAAATTTAGCCATTTTCAAGACAGCTAGCTATACAAAGAATCAAGTGTAATTCATTTTACAAGTAAATATATTAAGAAATAAGTTAAGAAAATGGACTAGATAATAACCAAAGAGTATTCTGGGAATAAAACCCTCTGCTTCAGAAATTAAAACTTTCAGATCCATCCTTTTTCTTTTTTTTTTTCTTTTTTTTTGATCCATCCTTTTTCTAATCAAGATCATTATCAGATTAAATATGCCTCCATAAAGTATCTTGCAATTGCTCATGAATTCTGTGAAACGAGTTTAAAACATCCGTCCCTGATATATCAGTTGAACACACAGCAGGCCCATCAGAAAACATGTTGCTAAAACTGAGGCTTCAAGTTCAACAAAACCTTAATTTAAAACTCCTCAATATTAAGTTTTCTTAAACTCTCTTGAAAACGAATCTTAACATCTCTATAGTTTACACTTAAATTTGAGCAACTGGAAGAAGTCTCATTAGATTAGAAAATATTTGTAAAAAAAGTAAAAAAAAAAGAAAATATTTGTAAATGATTAAATGTCTTACAATAGTTTCAATTTTTTCAAACAGAAATTCTTGGCCAATTCATACTCTGTGACTGACAAGCAATCCATAAAAATAGCTTAAGACATGGCATTGTCCCATACAGTGAAAGGAGGCCTTGTTATTTAAAGCTATTTCTATACATAAAAATAATTGCCTTCAGAAAACCATTTCTTTATTTTTCCAGATTCGTTAAAATAATTAAGGAGATAAATAAAGCATTGCAAGTTAGTGTGATTTTAAAATATGCTAAGTCAAGTCACTCAAAGTACTCAACACAGCTTGCTGCTATGTGTACCTCTGTCAGCAAGACACATGCAAAGATGGGCGGCGCCCTCCCACCCCATAACTCCTGCCTCAAATCTTTAATCTCAGCCCATATGTTACTTTCCAAATACCAAAGACAAAGGTATGGATCTCATACGATGCTGTGTGCTCATTACACATCGTATATTTCCTTGGTTATACTAGTCACAACTAGTCATTATCCTTTAATATCTACCTCCACAGGAAAACTATAAGCTCCATGAAGGTGGCAGAACCATCTCGTTCTCATCCATTCCTATGTTTCCTATATTCCAGACTGTGCCTAATTGGAGCTTCACTTATTTTAGAAAAATGAATAAACGAAAGATTTATACTATAATAAACAGGCAAATGGATTCCAAAACGAGATTCTTGATTTCATGGAAAACTACATATACTTCATCAAAAAATACAATTTTACAAACCTAGTATTACACAAATTAAGTCAAAATTACCTTATTGTACCAGCTATAAAAAGTCTATAGTGCTCAAACATTTACTGAGTTCCTAAGTCATACATTCCAAGCATTATATATAGAGTAAGATAAACCGTCTATTAAAAAAAGCAAGTCAAAGGGACAAGGAAATCAAAGAAAGTTCATTTCAACCTTCCATTATCTTAAAATCTTAAAAAATAGTCATAAAAGGCACAGAAGTAAACATTTACTCGTATATTTTTCCACTATTTTAACTCCCTAATCAACTGTGTGCTCTGGTTACTGGTTACTTGGATATAGAGGCATCAGTTTCAACAAGAAAAGCAGAGGTTGAGGTGTCCACACATACGCACGTGCCTAAGTAGGTACAGGGCTAAGAAAAGCAGCTCAAAAAAGGAAGTGGCATCAGCCAACTGTTTAATATTGCAGTTAATATGGTACTAGATGAAACAATTCTATTCTATGTTGCTTCAATGTGAGGCTGAAATACAACTAGACAGACCTGTTCAATTAGTTAACACAAGTCTGTGACTGAAATTTTACATTTAGCAATCAGTTATAAGCTCCTCTGAGTAAGTCTCATCCTTCTTGTATAGTACTAGAGTAATACAATTAGTTGTACAATTAATATTAAATACAAACACCTGCTGGGTGATTTGCTGACCAAATGCAGTTTTAAAGACCACAGCAAATCTATAACCTCAGCTGGACATCTTATTTCACTGGTTTAAAAGGGGTGTGTGTGTGTGTGGCTGGGGGGGGAGGGGGGTGCGGTGACTAGGCAAGATTAAAAAATCCACTACCTTAAACTCCAAACTCAAAGCACTTGCACTCCTGATGAGTCCAAAATGGCTAAGTGGGTTACACTGTATTCATTCCTTTTATCAAATTTTAGCTCTTTTTATTTATAGAATGACGACCTAATTATATGGAAAATTGTCAAATGTTTCCCTTCCAGTTATGATATAATCAAAACATATACCTTCTGTGTCTAAATATGGTCATGAGTAGCTAATTCCAAAGTGATAGTTCTAACTACTTGCAATGTTCTCCACTAAATAAGCAAATGAAATTATTACAGACTTACATCAGAACTTAAAATAATATTAATATTTAATGCTTTGGACTAGAACCTGTTTGCGTCGATCCTCAGATAAAAATAATACACCTAAATGGTGGTACTCAGCTTATTAAAATGGGCAGCATGGCACAGGGGAAGGGGTTTCCAAGGGATCTCAGCTTTGTGACCTTGAGGCAATTACTCTACTGTGAAAACAATTTAGAACTCTACAGAGATTGGTTATGTGTATATCCAACAGGATACAGTCTAATACTCAGAAAAGGGATGTACTCACTTTACACAACAGCCATGTTTATGTAGGCAAAGCTTTCTGTAAAACTATTTTTTATATCAGGTCATTTCTACTTGTAAACCTTATAAAAAGCAATTGTATGAGAAAATAACCTATTAACATAGTTAGTTAACATTTTCCAATGAAAAGATGTACCTTTTTTTGTAAAGGATTTTCAGAGACTGGATTTTAATTGAGGTATGCTTATCTGTATTTAACTATCTAGCTACCTACAATGTAAAAACCATGAGCTCAATGCCAATCTCACATATTTCATCAACCTGAATTTGAAATTAAATATTTTACATAGTCTATGATTGAAGACTGTCAAAGAAGCCAAATACCTCCTTTGAATGAAACAAACAATCCTAGGAACTCAGTTAAAAGAGTATCCAAAAAAAAAGGAAAAAAAAAAAAAAAAGATGTATCCAAAATCATACAAAGTAGCATAGGACTTATCCCATTAAAAGCCACATTTCAGTAATACAGTGTATCAAATAGTAAACACACATTAACCACACCCACGTGGTGACCTCAAAGTACCTGCCTAACTGTAAGTGTTATTTCAAAGTGTTATTGTCCTTTAATAGGTATTTTATTATGACACTTTGTATTTTTTTAAAAGTGTCCAACGCTAGAGATGGAGAAATACTGGACTGAAATAAAATACCCAGCACACCCAGAGTGCATAAAAGTTTGCCTGTATCAAAAAACTTCAGTTCTCTGAGAACATTTACAAAACTCCACCGAGTATTTCCAGAATCACACACACACACACACACACACACACACACAGAAACCTTATGTCACTGCATTAAAGTACTAGATAAAAACGAATCGGCAACTTACACGTTACCAAAACACCATGTTATCCCCGATTAAGCTTCTGGAGTAAGAAACTGTGACTAAGCATAAAGAACAGTGATTCAGCGGAAACTGTACACCGAAAAACTGGACCCTTAGAAAAATTCTTAATATAAATAAATAAAGTATTTTCTTAAAAAAAAAAAAAAAAAGGGGGGAAGTGAGAGCACCTAGGTGGCCCGGTCGGTTAAGCGTCTGCCTTTGGCCCAGCTCACGGTCCCGGGATCCCCGGCGGACCCCACGGGGCTCCCTGCGGCGCCGGGACCTGTTCGTCCCCCTCCTCTGCCTGCCGCTCCGGGGTTGTGCTCTGTCAAGTAAAAAAAAAAAAAAAAAAAAAAAAAAAAATCTTAAAAAAAAAAAAAAGAAAAGAAAAGAGAAATCCTAAACATACATTTTATGCTATTCTTTTCCCTTTGCTGCGTTGAAAACCGGAGTGCTTTCCAAAACGGTAATAAATACGGGCAAATGCACAACCTGCTCCTGTAACTTCTTAGGTCTCTAAAGGATACACCACGCGGTACACGCACACGCACGAATAGTCCAAAGAGTCTGGGAAGTTTGTTTTTATTCAAAGTTTTAAGCTTTAGCCTACGCTGGTATCAGAATGCCCATAAATAGCGTCATCTTGGATCCGAGTCAACAAAGCAGTTGTGGGATAAAAGGTCAATCCCTTCCCAACCATCCTTTATCTGGGGCTTACGACACGGCTCAGAAAGAAAAGCAAGAGGCGGTCGGAGTGCGGGAAGCGCGGCCGAAAACCGACTCCGGCGGCCGGACCGGACCCAGCGCGCGCCCCGCCGCCCCCTCCGAGCACCCGCCGCAAAGAGCAGCCCCCGGCCCTGGCGATCAGGGAGTTTCCCTTTAGCAGGGGCTGAGGCTAGGACGGCGGCCGCTCCCGCTCGCCACCAGGAACGGCAAAGTCACCAACTTCTCTCATCCCGGGGGACCGCGATGGCGCGTCCCCGCCTTACTTGGACCGTCTGTCCCGTCACCCAAGCTCCCGAAGGCAGAGGGACCCGACGCCGGGTTCTCGAGGTCCCGAGGGCTGCCCGAGGGCTGCCCGAGGGCTGCCGGGCCCCGCCCCCCCCGCCCACAGACAGGCCCGGGGACTCGGGGGTCGGTCCCCGGCCGCGGGTCGCCATTTGCCGTCCCTCCTCGGCGGGCCTCTGCTCGCTCGGCGCAGGCCCGGCCCTCGGGACCGACCCACGGCCGCGGGCCTCGCACGGCCCGGCCGCCGCCTCCGGCCTCCCCCGCCGGCCTGCCCCGCCGGCCTCCCGACACTCACCGCCCCGCGCGGCCGAACCGCGGCCCAGGCCCTGCCTGCCGAGGCCGCCGTGCTCGGCTGCTCCGCGCGGTCCCGGCCGCTCCGCGCCCCGCAGCCCCGCGCGGTCCGCCTCCTCCGCCGGGCCTCTCAGCCCCGCCGGGCCGCCGCCTTTTCTCCTCCCGGCCGGCGCCTCCGCCACCTCCCCCGGCGGCCGCCCCCCTCAGGCGGCCCCGCCCCGCTCGGCCCCGCCCCGCCCCGCCCCGCTCGGCCCCGCCCCCCAGACGGGCTCGGCCCGGCCACCGCGGCGGCCCCGGCGGCGGCTGCAACCCCGCGGAGACGCGCACGCTGAGCCCCGCGGAGACGCGCACGCTGAGCCCCGCGGGGACGCGCACGCTGAGCCCCGCGGAGACGCGCGCGCCGAGCCCCGCGGGGACGCGCACGCCGAGCCCCCGCGGGGACGCGCACGCCGAGCCCCGCGGGGACGCGCACTCCGCCCTTGGATACTCGCCCGGAAGCTGCAGGGTGGGGTCCCGAGACTCTGGGGCTTGGCGCGTCTGGGGGGTGGGGGGTGTTTCCGCGCCCACACTGCTACCAAGCCCTCTTGGACTTTGGGATCTTGTATTCCTAGAAGGAATCGTAGACTCGGAGTTCGGGAATTGAGGAACCAGGCCCATGTGGACTGGCGTGTTTAGCTCCCTAAATTGTAGGATAAGCAGCCAGATCCCTTAATTCTCGGTGCGGTTTCCCTTCCCATTAGGTCATATTGAGGAGGCAGCGGGGCAGGTTTCTTTGCAGGTCGCTGCCACGGGCCTTCCTGCCTGCTAACCCAATGCACCTGAGTCCTGCAGCTCAGTGTCCCTTGCAGGTTCTACCTATCCCGGGACTGAGCTCAGACCAGGACTGAGGCGTCGCGGAGCCTCACTGGGACGCAGGCGGGATAGCCCAGCAAGGTCTAGTTCCGTAAGGGCCTGGGGCTTTCTGCAACAAGGCGGTCTGCATGGAAAGGTGCCTTGAATGCCACTTTCGCAGAAGACTTTACAAATGACTGAGGATTAAAGAAGTATCACGTGGCCATGCCAAAGAATTGGGGTCCATATTGGGGCTCATTGCTGGGCCGCTACTACCAGCAAGCCTTGGTCTAAGGCCAAGAATCAGATTCAGAATCGTGGGGGGAGGGGGCATCTCTCATCCCCTCCCCATAGACCAGTGTCCATCCCCTGGGCTCCTGCCCAGTACCAGCAAGAGACCTATTTTTGATAGAAAATTACTAATCCTGGCCTTGCGGGTGGAAGCAGAGACAGGAAAACACTGTTCTGTAATCTTTTCTATGGCTACTATTTACACCCCCACCCCACCCCCCGCCAACCGGTATGGCTTGGAAAAGATCACACATAATTTGCCATTCTCCTGAGAAGTGACTCTCGGATATTTAGATTTTCAAGACCAGTATAAAAAAAAAATCCCAAACTGAAGAAAGAACTTAAATTATTCGCTCTTATTGTGTTATTGTGCTAAGAAAAACGGTAAAAAATGGCACTACTGATATTAATGATTCATTTCATACATGAAAGGAGATTTTAACACCATTAGCCAGTACATAATCACAGAATAAAGGTCAGTTCTTTAAATGAATAAATTTAGCTTTTTGAGAAATTCAGTCTATTTTTCTTACTTTGTCAAATTTGCTTGCGAGTCCAGAGTTTGAGAGACAGAGAATGATGCAGAAAGGACAGTGAAGCAGGCAGGATGACGTGGTGGGAGAATACATGGGGGCTGCTACAGTCTTGCCTCCCTCCCTTGCTCACTATCCTGGATTGAGTCACATATCTGCCCTTTGCCTCAGTTGCTCTCCTACAAGATGAAGTGCCAGAATAAATAATCCCTAGAGCCCTCTCTAGCTTTAAAACCTCATGATTCCATGATTGTACTTACTGAAATCTGGGGCTTTTCCCTTTACTGCATCACCGAGCTGATACTAGGTCACCCCCTCAGGCTGAGTCACTCAGGCTGTAAACTTCAATCCTCTTTACCCTTTCTATCTCAGTACTTTTCCATGCCCAGCAATCCAAAACAAAACAAAACACAAAACACACACACACACGTACACAAAAACCCCTTTATTCCTGTCTTTCACATTTATTCCTAGTTACCATCCTAGGCACATTTGGATTTCTGCTGTTCCCTACCAGTCATTCCTCATCTAGTGTTTCCCCCCTCAAACCCACCACTGACACAGTTCTTCCTAAGACATCCTTTTCATAATGTTATGTGTCTATTCAGATATCTATAATGGCCAGGGCCCATTGATAAAGTCTCAACACCTGCCTTCAGTGGCTCAAAGAACATGTTTCATTCTAGCCTGAATAGTTTCCTTTTCTTCTGCATCAAACACCATGCATAGTACAGTTCCAGGTCACCGGTGCCCATGTAAGGAAGGTCAGGCACTTCCTCCTTAATCTCCAACCCCATGTCCTCTGTGAAAGACTGCTATAGCACATACTATTGATTGTCAGCACTTGGACCTGTGCCTCATGGCGGTGTTACCAGTCTTACAAATGTATGTCAGCTTACAGAGGATCTCAAATCCCTGGAGGTGTGTATTGCATTGGTTTTGTATCTCCCCTCAGTATCTAGTATCCTACCGTGCATACTGTGGATACTTAAGGAATACTTGCTGCTTCATAAACAAAATATGTACTCTACTCCTTTCATCTTATCCCCATTTTCATTTTCTGTCCTATGTTCTAACTCCTTGGATAAACTTCTCTTAGTGCCCTTTCTAAGGGAAATGTATCTAAAACATCAGTGGCAATCAGAGAGAATGCCACAAGTCACAGGTTTCCTCAAATATTCTCTCTTCTCTAGTATATACACAGTTGACATGGACTTCTAGAACAAAGCTATCATCTGTGTGGCTTAATCTCCCAGAGGAGTGAAAGGAATCCTGGAAATTTAAAGTAAAAAAGAGGTCTTGCTATAGGACATTGTTAACATTGTCAATCGTGTGCGTTCTAATGTTTCACACCTGAGTTTCATGATAAGGAGTAGGTAAGTTTGAGCTACCTACTGCCTCAAAAAAAGGAGGACCTTACAACTCCTCCAAACACACTCTGCAGGCTGTCTTGCACTGGTTTAGATGGAGGCATAGCTCCTAGTGTTTTGTTTTGTTTTTTTTTTCTAGAGGCCATTCTTAAGATGGGGGAGATAATGAGAACCCTAAGAGTATAATAACATCACAAAGGGAAGTACAAAGCCTGGGATCCCTGGGTGGCGCAGCGGTTTAGCGCCTGCCTTTGGCCCAGGGTGCGATCCTGGAGACCCAGGATCGAATCCCACGTCGGACTCCCGGTGCATGGAGCCTGCTTCTCCCTCTGCCTATGTCTCTGCCTCTCCCTCTCTCTGTGTGACTACCATAAATAAATAAAAATTAAAAAAAAAAAGAGAGAGAGAGAAGTACAAAGCCTAAGCACCAGACTAGACTGTAAGAGAGAGAAGTTGCCAGAGAATGCAAATTCTGTTGATAAGGCAAATTCAACAATCAGAAAAATTGTTCTTCCTTTCGTTCAATGTCAGGAAAATAACATCAACATACAAGAAGGTTTTCTTTCTTAGACGAGCCTATGCTCAGGTAGCCCAGGGACCAAGGCAACAGATAAGTCTGGACTGAAGTTTAAGTCATGTACTAATTAAGGAAAGCATCCTTGGCCAGAGACAAGTGTGAGAGGGTGGGGGATGATTTCAGCTGTGAAATCATGGGACAATTGGAATTCCCAGCTGGAACTGCAGTGGGAAATATCCTTCCTCTTTTGTGATATGCTTGTAAGGAATTACAAAAAAGAGCCACTTTGAATCACCTAATTGCCGGAGTTTAGAATCTAATAGCTGTAATTATATTTTCTATATAAGTTTCTTTGAGGTATGTAGAATATGACAATTAGCATAAATTATATGGTAATTTAGAAAGAACCTACCAACGATAATATTCATAACCCCAAATCAACCTTGCAGCTGTAGGCAAATAGAGGAATTTGAGCCAAGGAGCCATGGAATGTTGGAAAAAGTAAAAAATCCAGGTACTGTTTTTTTTTTTTTTTTAAGATTTCATTTATTTATTCATGAGAGACACAGAGAGAAAGAGAGGCAGAGACATAGGCAGAGGGAGAAGCAGGCTCCATGCAGGGAGCCCGACATGGGACTCGATCCTGGGTCTCCAGGATCACACCCTGGGCTGAAAGCAGCGCTAAACCGCTGAGCCACTGGGGCTGCCTGGTACTGTTCTTTTATAGCACAGACTCACCTTACGACATTGTTGAAATTATGTGCATTTAAATGTTTCATAATTTCAGTTATTATAATAAGACATTAATATAATTCCTACCACACAAAATATACATCCATTGACCAAATAAACACACAAATACTTTTGTCCCCAGAAAGGCTGTTGAGTACCTGCACTGTGTTGTGTTTACATTTCAGGTAGCCACCACTAGGTTGAACCAAATGGGGCAGGAGCCATAAGCAGGCAGCCTTCTCCCAGGTGGGGGTAATAAAGAAGTAGTCTCAATCAGTTGTCTACAAATATAAATGTAACTTTAAATATTACCCCACTCCCAAATGTGCTCTTAGGTTAACAAAGTTAATTTCAATGTATCAATTTCACATTATTCACAGAAATTGTATATAGGTTAGGTATCTGGGAAAAACCACTTTTAATTTATCCTGGAAATGAGCTCACTGTTCAGTGCTCATACCCTCATCTCTGTTCAGTTGCAGAGGAAGCAAGTTGCCAGCCTGCAGCTCCCTGGCCTGCTAGTAACAGGAAGTGGGCCGAAGGCACTTGTTGGGATCAGAGAAGCACATTGTTACAAAGTCGTTACTTAGTTCTAGCCCAGAGCTACTGCTGCCTGAAAATGGAGCAGGGAGTGTTACCCTATCTTCTGATTATTTTTGTAAAAGCTCCTGGAGATTTAGATAATTGTGTCAAAACCACCTCATGTTGTTTTTATTTTTTATTTTTTTTGTAAGCCTGTGTGGGGGAAGATGATCAACCTCAAAAAAGCCTACATCATCAGCAACCCTTGTTTTCTTAACTCACCTGAAAGGTGACACAATATAAGTCCAGACTTACTTCTGTGGGCAGCCAATCCTCAAGCTATTTGAGTCTCATTTCCCTCTGGAGCTAGATAGTCTGTGCTCAGATGCTGGCTTTTCTATTAGTGGCTTATCCTGGGGCAAGTGCTATAGAGTGAATGTTCATGTCTCTACCTAAAATTCATATGTTGCAGCCTTAATCTTCAAGGTGATAGTATTAACAGGCGGGGGCCGTTAGGAAGCCGTTAGCTGATGAGGGGAGAGCCTTCATGAATGAGATTAGTGTTTATAAAAGAGACCACAGGGAGCTCCCTGGCCATTTCTGCCACATGAGATTATAGTGAAGTGAGCCCTCACCAGACACTAAATCTGCCAGTGTCATGATCTTGCACTTCTCAGCCTCTAGAGCTGTGAAAAAAGAAAAAAAAAAAAAAAAAAGTCTGTTGTTTATAAACCATTCAGTCTGTGGTGTTTTGTTACAATAGCCCAAAAGGGTTAAAACTAGGTAATTTGGGGCGCCTCGGTGGCTCAGTGGTTGAGCGTCAGGCTTTGGCTCAGGTCATGATCCCAGGATCCTGGGATCAAGTCCTACATTGGGATCCCTGCAGGGAGCTTCTCCCTCTGCCTATGCCTCTGCCTCTCTCTGTGTGTCTCTCATGAGTAAATAAAATCCTAAAAAAAAAAACTAGGTATATACATAAGTTTATATATAAAACTTAACCTCTATCTGTGTGCCACACAGACTCTGAGATGGTCCCAAATGATCTATGTCTCCTAGTAGGCACACTTTTGTATAATCTTCTCCACCTTGAGTATGGGCAGGATCTGTGACTTGCTTCTAAGCAGAATATGTCAAAGGCTTTGGGTTATCGTTTACAAAAGATTATGACTTTTGTCTCCCTGGTGGGTTCTCCCCTTACTGGCTTTAATGAAACAGGTCACCATGCTGGTGAGACCCACATGACACGAAAGTGAGGGCATCTGCTGGACAACAGCCAGCTAGGAACTGAAACCCTCAATTCAATGTTCCAAAGGAACTGAATCTTGCCAACAGCCACGTGCATGAGATTGGAAACAGAGCCTTTCCCAGTCAGTCTTCCAGCTGAGACCTGAGCCCTAGCCAACACCCTGACTGCACTCTTGTGAGACACCTTAAGAAGAGGCCTCATTACGCCATGCTCTGACCCATAGAAAATGTGATATAGTGTTTGTTGTTTTAAGCCACTATGTTTGTGGTGTATGTTTTCTGTTGTGTAGCAACAGAAAACTAATATATCACACCTTACCTTTCTCATCTCTAAAATGGGAAAGATAATAGCACTGCCCGCCTGCACCCAACATAGGCTTTTGTGCAGCTTAAATGAGTTCATTTAAGCTTGAGCCCAAGTGAAATGCTTAGAACAGTGCCTAATGCATATGAGCACTCAGTAGTGTTGTTTGTCTTTTCTTCAGGTAGATCCTGGAAGTAAAGTCAGGCATCCTAGCAAGGAAGGTATAGCAGACAGAAGCTGAGAGAGCTGTTTCAGTGCTGCTTCAAACCCATGTGACAAATTATGACACCGTGTTGGACAGAGGGAAATTCATTTCCACTTGTGTACCGTCAAGGGCAACTTTGCTGCAGAGCTGGAGAGAGCAGCAGGGTTACCCGTGGAAGCCAGGGGAGCCATGTCCTCACAGAGGGCAGAGACTCAGGCTCTCTCTCAAGCCGATGGGCAATGAGGAAGAACCTAGGCAGAAAATCATCAGTGGGCTTATTTTTGAGCACATGTGACAAACTCCCTGTGAAAACCCAGAAACCACTAAGCCGGCCTGTGAGATCACCCTCTGAAGAGTAAAATATGCCCTACCAATTGAGATTTGTAGCTGAATCCTTCCATTAAGGCTTGTTGTGTCAGTCAGGGAACCCCAAATGACCTAGAAACAGGGTCTGTTGTCTATCTTGTGTATTCCTATATCCCCAGAATCCAGGGGAAGATGATAGTTTATGAAAAATAAATATTTACTAAGTGACATTTGTCTTACCCCAATATTTATAAATTGTTATCACTTCCTACTTTGAAATGACAGTACCATTTTCACAGATCTTTCTCATGCCTGACCTTACACTTGACAGTGAAGGAAAGAGAATGCATGATAATACTGGGCCAGAACCTCACCTGCCCACAGCTACTATGGTACATTTCCAGGAGCAATGGCAAGCTGATCTTGAAGGTGTGTGCTTCCCACTCCAGGGAAATACCCGAGGTGGCAAACTAAGTTAATTTATCTTGCTAAAACAGATAATTTCCTAAATAAATAAACCAACATTATTTTCATTTCTCTTTAGTTATATAAACAATTCAGAATGTATTCAGAGTATGGAAGATGGGGCTGGAGAAAAAAAAGTGTGTAAGCAAATCAGTAATTATGAGTTGATACTAATGATTACTCAAGGTGGATCAAGTCACTGCCCCACGAAAAACTCTATCACATAAGTCTTAAAAATAAAAATGCAAACTTTAGATAGTTTTCTCATTAGAAGAATTACATGTCTTTTAGAGGATGGATGAGAGAACAGAAAGACCCAGAAAGCAAGAGTGGGCCTTTCTAATTCTCTTTCCAGTATTCAAAGGATTGAAGGGTAAGAGTATTGTCCATTTCTAAAGGTCGATAAAGCTGAAGCTAATATCTGGTAAATAGCCTGCTGGTTTCTCTCTGGACTGACTCTCCCTTGAGGGAAACAAAACCTGGGAAGAGATACATGTCTTGTCCTCTTCCTTAAGATTGGTAAGTCTGAGGTGTACGCAGCTGCGGGACACAAAATTACCCATGTGTTCCTTTGATGATTATGATGTCTTCTAGAATAACTTAATAAAAGACAGATAACCCTGGAATAGGTAGTACTTTATCAGGGATTATGGACATTTGGTGGCAGCAGCAGATCTGAAGTGTGGGAATGGTGGATTCTCAGTGACTCAGGATGGTGACAAGGACCAAATGGGGAGATGCAGGCTTCCAAATTTAGCTCTGAAATTTCACCTCCTCTTCATTCCACCTATGAACTTAGGTGAGAAACTAAATCTTCCACCCAACCACCCTAAATCCATATCTGTTTCTTTCTTTCTTTTTTTCTTTTCATCTGAACTGTACATTAATTCCAGTATAATCAGAACTGGCATAGGATAAAATTCTGACATCACCCTGCCAGATTTGCCTGGATCTTCCTGGACAAATTTTGTTCTATGTAGATGTTTTATTGAGTTTCTTGTACACAAAGGAAGAGCCAAAGTTAATTGCCCCTGATATCCTTCTCACAGAATTCCTGGAGCTAGCTTCACTGGCATTTTATGTTCCCCCAAGGCATTATGACTGTTCATATCACCCATATTTTGTAAGTAGGAAGGACAGTAAAATCAATTTCTGAGCCAGGGCCTGAGTCTAAGACCTGGCTCCCACACACTGTGATTTAATTAACAAGACATTGAAAACAAACACAACTCACACAAAAACTAAATTATCCCTAAATTGACTTAAAGATCACTTATCAGATGCTTAATTTCATTTCCAATGTGATTTGGAAAGATCGAATGCAAGCCTGTGTAGGCCATTCATTAAAACTGATGTCACTACACAAATGCCTCATCTTTTTTGGGTATTGAATCAGTACCCACATCTCTCTCAGATATTCCAGAGTCCAATGAGCTGGCCACATCCTAATCTGCTTCTCCAGAATCTCTCTGCTTATTGTACTCAGAGAAACACTGTAAACAAACAGCATATGCTTCTGTTCCTTCCCTCCCTTAGTGAAATCACATAATAATGTTCTTCGGAGAAATAGAAGTGACTGAAGCCTCAGCATCAGAGTAACTCTCAGCTGCTTCCCACATTTGGGTAAAAGCCTTTAATGTTTATTAAAGAAGATAAACATTTGTGAAAGAGGAGAAAGCGCACTTCAGAAAGAGACAGAAGACAACTAGTACTATTCAGGGCTGGCCTTAAAACAAAGTACATCAAATTAAATGCTCCTGATGGTTGTACAAACTCGAAGCTAAGACAGCCCTGACTTGACATTATGTGAACAGCAGCAGCAGAGCATCCTTAAAAAAAAAAAAATCCTGAGTTGACCTAAGATGTTTGAGAAGATATAGACCTCAGGATCAGGGAAGGGGGGGAGGGTGGTAAAAAGAATTCACTGAGATGAGGAGCTGCTCAAGAATGTCCTCTTTACTCCTTAAGAGCCCCCAAGGCACATGCAAACCTAGATTATCCACAGTAGCTTCCAGCCTCAGCCAGACTTTGCTTTAGTAAAGGCAGGTGCCCTGAGCCAGAAAGGATGACACTGGTGCACACACCAGGTCAGGAAAAATATTGTCTGTTTCCATCCTCTGTTCTTGGCTCAGCTCGTGAAGTCCTGGGTTGGACATCATTGTTCTGCTTGGCTATTTTCACTAGCAAAGGCAAGGTCTTCTGCCCCAAAAGTCAGATGAGTCTATCTTGATAAGTACCATTGCACTAAGCTAAGTTTAGGTGAAGAGCCCCTTACATTCTTATTTTAAATTATTTAAACCATTATAATCCAATTATTATAACTTTGCTATCACTTTTGTGAGTTACTCAAGATATCCATCCTTTGCATTTGGGGAAATAGCATTTAAGCAGGCCCTACCTCCTGGTCTTTCAACACAGAGCTGGAAATGGAACTGGGATTTCCTGATTCTCTATTTGCCCTTTTGTAGGAACAAGATGAGCAAATAAGTTAGACCTTAGCGATGATTAACCCCTCATTTTATAAAAGAAGACACAAAATGCAGATACTAAGTGCTGTCCAAGGCCAGTGTTAATCATTGCAGTCAGAACAGCTGGGACTCAGCAAACCTGTCTTGACACTCATGTCACTTTGAGCAGCACCTTGTATTGAAAAGAGCAACACAGGGGGGCCTGGGTAGCTCAGTTGGTTAAGCATCTGACTCTTGATTTCAGCTCAAGTCATGATCTCAGGGTCATGAGATTGAGACCCACATTGGGCTCTGCACTGGACGTGAAGCCTGCTTGGGATTCTTTGTCTCCCTGGGACCTGCCCTCTCCCCTTGGCTCTCTCTCTAGAAATAAGGGAGAGGGGGCAGCACTGCTGTGGGGAACTGATACCTCCTTTGTCAGAGTGTTTCCAAGTCTTGCTTTCCAGAGTGGTGAAGCTCACAACCACCAATTCTGAAAGAGGACCTATTTCTGCATAGTCTCTACATGTTACATACAGGCTAGTGAGAGAACAAGTTTCCTTGCTTGAAAGTGACATCATACTTGTCAGGATGGCAAGGAAATTATTTAAAACTTTGGATGTCTGTGTACATGGAGAGAAGAAGAAAGGGGATAGGTAATTGAGGAGGATTTGGGTGATGAAAATATTAGGAATTAGATCCTGAACCCATCCTATAGGCAGCAGGGTTTCATGGGTCAAGGGCAAAGGTGCTCAGTGGGATAAGAGAGGAACCTATGGGGATAAGTAGATCCCAGAAAGGAAAACAAACAAAACACTTTACTTATTCATAACTTTACAGAGCTGCTCAGATTTAAGTGGATTAAAAAGATAGTTTTGTTTCTAACATTAGTTTGAAAGGCACTTCAAAAAGTCATCTATATTGTAATACAATTTTGCTGTATTTGTGACATAGAAAATAATGGCTTTGCGTCTTATTTCATTCACAAATCCGTTTAAATAATAAAGCATGCTATAAAAGGGTTCTACTATACAAGGGTTGTACTATACATGGGTTCTACTATAAACCACACAGGAAAGAAACATTACTTACTATTTTTTTAATACACGAAAAAAGTCTTTGAGATTATGTTTGGAAATAAGGCATTTACTTAAAAAAATAATCCAACATTTCTCATAGAAGTCAGTCAGGCCAAATTGTTTATTGATTGTGTTTCTCCAATTTGCCCTGATTGACATGGGTTCAATATATGACTAATACTAACTTTAGACTCAGAATGAGCTGCTGAAGCCCCAACACAAAGGAATTTACCGTCATTCAGAAGCACTGGAGGTGGGGAGGGAAAAGCAATGTAATGGGAATCAGCACCTGAGATACAACCACTTGAAGAATGCCTGGTCACAGGGAAAGGCAGGGCCAGGGCCGAGCCTTCTGTCCTGAGAACTCTGATAGGCTACACTCTGCTTTGACCTCCCCTGACCTGGCTGCCTCTGGCTGCATGACCCAGGCTTCCTTGCCAGCTCTTTCTGGCATGGCTGCTGTTGGCTACCTCCTGCTCTGGCATGAGCCAGGCTGGTCCTGGCCTGTGAGTGTGCTGTCCCTCTGTCTCTGGCCCTGGCTATCTCACTCAGCCTCTTGTCTTCCCTGACTCCCTTGGGAATGAAAAAGCAGAGGCATACTAAAAGCCTAGAGGGTTTTTTTTTTTCTTACAAATATACACTGGAAAGAGTTCTTTTTCAAAATTAATAAAGAGTCCTCATAAAGGACCTTGTAACATAAAATTATTAAGTGTTCCATACTAAGATCCTATATACATGTCTACTATTTTCCCTTATGAAAATTTGCATTTTCCAGAGTTTGAAGCAAGATTGCATGAAATAAAATCTAATAGGTATAGTCCTGCTAAAGAGAAGGAGATCTAAACCCAGGAGGCAATGAACATTTCTAATAACAGACCAACAAATGGCGGAAACTTAAAGAGAGGTCTGTGGTTTCTACCAAACATGTTAACTTTTTAAGGTTAATTTAAGACTGTGTGGTGATTCTGTGTTAATAATAGCTCAGAAGCTCAGGACTCCATATCTTACTATCAGGCTAGAACTAGCTTAGTGGTGAAACAAGTGTCTGGAAGCACAAACTGATGCCAGACACGATGGATTTCCAATTAAGATGTGAGCCAGTGTGCTCAAAGCCATCTGGGAATTTAAAAAAGCAACTCATGCTAAGTTTCCATATTTACCCTGGTTTCTCTGACAAAGATTTATTTTTCTGCTTTTTTTTTTCATTTTTTTTCATAGAACTAGCAGGTTCTATTTTTTTAAAAAGTCCCTGTATTTTTTTTTTTAAGTTTCACTATGTTAGATATCTCATGTAAGTGGAATCATGCAATATTTGTTCCGACAATCGCTTTATTTCATTTAGCACAATGCCCTCCAGGTTCATCCATGTTGTTGCAAATGGCAGGATTTCCTACTTTTTTGAGGCTGAATAATATTCTATTTTATGTATCTACTACATTTTCTTTATCCATTCATTCATCAGTGGACATTTAGATTGTTTCCATCTCTTGGCTATTATGAATAATGATGTAATGAACACGAGAGGGTAGATATCTCTTTAAAATCCTGATTTCTGGGATGCCTGGGTGGCTTAGTGGTTGAGTGTTTGCCTCTAGCTCAGGGCTTGATCCCAGAGTTCTGGGATCGAGTCCCACATTGGGGTCTCCTTCAGTGAGCTTGTTTCTCCCTCTGCCTATGTCTCTGCCCCTCTTATCTCTCATGAATAAATAAATGTTAAAAGCCTAAAAAAAGTCCTGATTTCTATTCTTTTGGATATATAACCAAAAGTGGTTGCCAGGTGCTAGGGGAGGGGGCAGAGGGAGCTCTTATAGGTACACAAGATGAATAAATTCTAAAGATCTGCTCTGCAACATTGTGCCTACAGTTGATAGTTCTTTTCAGACAGGAAAATAAAAATCAAAAGAAAAATCTGTCTCGGCGACTACATATTTTAATCAGTGCTGAGGGCAATGCTGTAACTGGTGTCTACAATAACATTTTGTAGCACATAAGAAAAAGTAGATGTGTTCAGGAGATTCTGTTTAGAAAAACAGAAACCTGTGTATTTATCAAAATTTCTATTTTAAATGGTTAAAACAAAACAAAAAGTACCGCCAAATAATTTTCCAGCTGAAGAGAGTAACACTTAGCGACTTTTATTGCTTGGCTTTTTAGAATATTTAGTTCCCAGAGATTTCTGGATAGTCAAGTTTTCACTAGAAATTTATAATAGAATTTTCTCTAAACAGAACTAACAATACTACTTAGAGCATTTGACTAATCAACTTAGATAGACACAGATCCCTAGAGCTACTCACAATTTAAAGTCAGGATCACCTGAATTAACTCACCTCAATTTCTGCACTAAGAGCTAAAAAATAGTCTATCTATTTACAAAAAGGAAACCCTCTGTCTTCTTTAAATGATAGAGTCATCTGCTCAGTGGAGTTCATTTAACAGACATTTGCTGAGTGCATCATATATGCCAGACTATGTCTATTCCTTTATAAAAAATAGACAAGCATTAGGTAAACAATTTTTTAAAGATTTTATTTATTTATTAGATGCAGAGAGAAGCACAAGCAGAGGGAATGGCAGGCAGATGGAGAGGGAGAATCAGGCTTCCCACTGAGCAGAGAGCCTGACACAGGGCTCAAGCCCAGGACACTGGGATCATAACCTGAGCCAAAGGCAGACACTTAAACAACTGAGCCACCCCAGCATCCTAAGCATTAGGTAAAATGCTCTTTTTCACATATCTGACAAGAAATAAAAGTTCAGAATTTTTGCATCATTTCTGATTTATTGTCATCTTTTGATTTAATAGATCTTATAGGCTAAACTTAATTATTTTAATATAAATAGCAGGTTTTCCATGTGGATGTAGAGAGTTTATCATAAAACTACACGCACAAATAATAGTGGAAAGGAACTGATAGGTTAATTTCATTACAAAATGGAGTCAGTAAACCAGCGCAATTAATAAATTGGCATATTAATAAGTTTCATGCTATCTTGACAAAGCAAATTATAAGGGATATATCCTCATAGATATTACATGAATGAGTTCATAAATCAACTTAATCTATTGGCTGATGACAGTAAAGTTAACAATAATAATATCCTTAGATCAATATCTATGATACCCAAACCCAAACTGTCATTTTGGTGTACAGTCAATCCTGTATAACTCCTCATTGTGATGAGAGAATTTAACATTAACAACCCACTGAGTTCTCTGGGATACTTCTTTTGTGGCTGTTTCAGGGAAGCCACTGAATCAGGATACAGTGTACTCAAAAAGGAACTACCCCATAGGCCTGCATATAGATCTTTGGAAACTACTTTAATAGATATGCATAATACAGTTTTGTAAATCGTAGTGTAGGGTCTATAATGGACAGTTTGTTTTATTAACTATTGCCTCTTCAAAAAAAACAAACAAAAGGATAACTACTTCAAAGTTATTTTTGGTTGATAATTCTGTCTTTAAACTATTATTAGGAATCAATGTAGCATGATATCTTTTCTACTGATGTGACAAGGAGTCTCTTTTGGATGCAAGACCACACAGCAGTTCAAAACTTGGTGTTCCTGACTTATCACAGGAATCTTACAATGTTGGGATCAACGTTCAGATACACAGATGTATAATTGTCAACTAAAATAATTGTCAAGTTATCTGGAAGAGAAATTTGAGGCTTTTCGACATTTATTATTTTCTAAGGATGATCTTGGTTGGGCCTATGGCTTTCACCTCCTAGAGAAGTTGAATGGCTTCAGGAAAATGTCTTCACATTCTTTGTTTTCTTACAAGTTATCCATTCTAACCTTAGCTCTTCCCCTCAGGAGCCATATGAATGTGTCCTTAATTGGTGACAGAGAAGTTGTTAGCTACTTGCCAGAGATACATTCTTGAATTCTTTGTTACTCAAGTATCTATTAAAAGCTCCATTAAGAGAAACAATGTCCATGGATGATTTTGGAAGGATACACATTTCATTCATTCCTTTATGTTTTATTCTCACTGTATTCCAAACGTCTATGTCAGTCAAGGGGTAGGTATTTCACAATATTTGTTAATTGAATGAATGCATGAAATTTACCACTGGATTAAGCCTCTTAAGAGCTAAGAGATGAAAAGTATAAAATAAAATGAAAAGAGCAACAAGGTGTAGTTCCAGGGGATCCCTGGGTGGCTCAGCAGTTTAGCGCCTGCCTTTGGCCCAGGGTGTGATCTTGGAGTCCCCGCATCGAGTCCCACATTGGGCTCCCTGCAGGGAGCCTGCTTCTCCCTTTGCCTGTGTCTCTGCCTCTCTCTCTCTCTCTCTCTCTCTCTCTCTCTGTGTGTGTCCCTCATGAATAAATAAATAAAATCTTTAAAAAAGATGTATTTCCAGAATATATTGTTTTATTCCCTCTAAAATTGTTCCTGAATTGTGTTTGGTATGATGCCCTGGGATTGTACTGAGAATGTCTTTATCAATCCTCCTGTGGAACTCATGTTATTAGAAACCACACCCTCTACTTCAAGAAACATCTTAGAGGGATGCCTGGGTGGCTCAGCAGTTGGGGGCCTGCCTTCAGCTTGGGTCGTGATCCCGGGATCGGGGATGGAGTCCCCCATCAGGCTCCCTGTGAGGAGCGTGATTCTCCCTCTGCCTGTGTCTCTGACTCTCTCTCTCTCAGTCTGTGTCTCTCATGAATGAATAAATAAATCTTAAAAAAAAAAAAAACCACCTTAGAACATTTATTTTCTGGTTCTAGTATAACAAATAGTCTTGCTCATCTTGAGAAATTAATTTGTTCTATTTTACACATATCATGAATTATATTACCAGATTCCCTTTTCTAATTCCCTGCCATAAAGAAAAATCTGTAGCCTCAAAATGCCAGCATGATTGCATTTTCAATTAATTCAATTTTACTTCTATTTTTTGTCCCATATTTGTTTTTCCATTTTCTTCCTAATATAATTTGTATAAATTTATGATTTATTGGCATATTTGGCAGTTTATTATATATTTCATGGATCCCTTTAAGTTATTTTAAACCCCTTTCACAATAAAATAGGGTATTAGCAAATGAAATATTTTATCCATCAATTAAAGATTAAATTTATCATACAGAAGAATTTGACAATTTATAATCTTTGGTTTTAAAAGTCACTGAGACAAGACAATCTTATGGAGTCTGTTTGCTATTTGTTCTACTGTAAATCTCCTGCCTTCTTCTGGAAAAAGCAACTCTATCTTTTGGAAACTACTTCTCTTTCCACTGCAATCATGCTGTTCTCTGTTTAACTCTGCCTCCTAGAAAGCATTGACACTCCAGGGATGGGCTTCTAAACCCAACTGTTCTACTCAGGCATCCCTTTGATTGTTTCTTGGGAACAGGAATGTAGTATAGGCAGTCTGTCCTATGATGGAATTAAAATGTAAACTTGGGTGCTGTGAGTGATCACATTTCCTGCCTCATGAAGAAAGCCTACCTCCGTGTGCCAAAAAATTGGCACAATGCAGAGACAGCAAGTGAGAGAGAGAGAAAATAAGCAAGAGAGAGGAGCGATCTGGTAACATTCAAATTCTTGATCTATAGTGTCCTGCAACCCAACTGCATCTTTGCTTTTCATGTAGTTTGGATGTTCACTCCTTTACATGTTGTAAGATAACTAATTCTTTTTCTTTTTTTCTATATTGGTTCAAAGTGGGTTTCTGTCACTTTCAGGCAAGAGTTCTTGCCGATGTATGTTGCTTCCAAGCTTCGTTGTGTGGAATCTGGAGCATCAACCTGCTTGTGAAGAAAAGCTTTAACCCCAATCCTAAGTCAGCACCACAGCCTACCTTTGCACAAAGATGTGACTTACTCTTCATTTTGCAAAGGGTATCGCTATCTCTAATTTTTTCTATGTTTTCCTTTTCTCATTTTTTTGTTCTAATTTTCATTTAAAAGAAACTCAGCTATGCCTCTTCTACATCTGGTGTAGAAAACATTTAAATGTTCTTCTGCAAGATACCAGGATGGCAGGTATTTGTCAGTAAATTCAAACTCGGTTTGCTCTCCTGATTTGTCAAAATTTGGACTTAGACAATGGTTACTGTAGATATAGGGACACAATAACTAGCATCCAGATTGTTCTACTTCTATCTGTGTATCAAACCAACAAAATTATACATGCTGGAGTAGGTAAAGTGGAAGGAACATGAACTTTAGTTCATGCAGACCTGGATCCGTGTCTTAGCTTTACAACTTAGCCCAGCTACCCAGTCTCACTCAGGTCCTTCTTAGGTAACTTTGAGAAGATCAGTAGCATCTACTCTAGAAAGCTGTTAGATAAAATACGTGTGAAGCCCCAGTACAGTGTCAACATATAATAAGTGGGAGTGAAAAGCCATTTCCAGGCTGGAAACACAATAGACCTTTAGAGAGATTACATCTTCTATACTGGCTCAGATTGTCATTAGTTTCAGTCAAACCTGAGGAAGGTTTGACATTTTATTTTATTTGGTCAGTGAAATCAGAATCGCCTTAAGGAGTGATGCCAGCTATCAACAGCTAAAATCTGTAAGTATCTTCAGAAAATAATTTTCCGCAATACTTACCATGTCTTTGAAAAACATGATATAATGCTGTTTGGAAGGAATAAGATTGTCTCTCCATTCTACCAACAAAGACGTTTAAAACCACAAAAGTAAATTTTTGTAGTCCACTGTGAGTATAAAGAACATATTTTAAAATGGACTGAGTTAATTTAAATTTAAATGACTATCAATTTTCATACTATTGGCAGTGAAAACAACAAGGAAGATCCTGGGAATTTCTGCTTTAACCAATACAGAAAGAAGAGAGACTCCTTCCTTTCTTAGCCTCTGGTCTCTTTCACAACCTTGACAGTTAGAGGATTGTTTAACTTATGAAATGCCTTTTATACAATCTGTTCTGGAAGGCATTTTGTTTATGCTTTGACACTGTGCCAGCTTTCACAAATTCCCTCCTTTCTCTTTCTTTGTTTCTTTCATCATTTCTTTCTTTCTTTTTGCACCCTCTCTCACATCTAACAGGAAATACTGGATGTTCTCTGTCTCTGGAGCCCACCTCCCCCCCCCCCCGCCCCCATCCCTGTGGCTCCCCTTTCCACTCTCAAAATTGGCTCCAAGAACAATAGATTGAATAAACATCTATCTATATAATGGTAATAAATTAAATTTTGTGTGTTTGTTGATAATTTTATTGCAAGTACATTATATAAAGAAAAATTTAAAGGATCTTAATCTTCAGCCATAAGCTAGTGGGTCATGGTCATGGCACAATGTATAAGTGTCAGAAATAGGGATCCCTGGGTGGCGCAGCGGTTTGGCGCCTGCCTTTGGCCCAGGGCGCGATCCTGGAGACCTGGGATCGAATCCCACATCGGGCTCCCGGTGCTTGGAGCCTGCTTCTCCCTCTGCCTGTGTCTCTGCCTCTCTCTTTCTCTCCGTGTGACTATCATGAATAAATAAATTTAAAAAAAAAAAAAAAGTGTCAGAAATAGACACTAACCTGTTAATTTACTCAGTTCCCCAAATGTCAGGATGACCCGTAATTCAAGCTAGGTTATGGATTGCAATTCTAATTGTTAAGCAGAGAGATGCACCCTTTTACTGGGATCTGCAGCTAGAGAGATAATGGCATTTTGACAAAGATTGCCAGGTACCACGTTTGCCAGCACTTAGACCTAAGAACAAGGACAACAGAGGAAAAACAGCCAGAGATGGAGAAAAGAGCCTGCTGGTGCAGTCTCTTGCTTCTGTTCACAGCTGTCCTGCAATGAACTGTTCAGATAATTAGCACAATAAATAAATTCCTTCCTCCCACCTTTTTTTTTTTTTTTGGCCTTACCATGGTTTAAGATTGATTTTTAGTCTAACTCTGAGAAAGTTCCAACATGTCCATTACTTTTTCGTTGAAATGCAGTGTCACACAATCGTATTTGTTCTAAGAATATGATTTTTATTTTTTACATCTCCAACCCAACCTCTCCTGGATGGGAAGCTTACCAGTTAGTAAATAGCAGAACTATGATATACTTAGACTATAATATGGAGTAGAGATCACTGTAAAAAAAAAAGTCACTGAATCTGGATATCCAGATTTATTTTCTAGATTTTTTTTCATTCATTATTTCCAATAGTGTTTTATTCTTCCCAACTTGAAAGCACCTAGAAAGAATTGAGAAGACATAACGCCATGGATTATACTTGATTAAATACCAGGAATCCTGCTGTTGCCACATACTCACTTACAATGTCCTAGGCCTTATTTTGTTCAATGACCCTTGAATAAAGGAACAATAAATGCAAAGATCAAACAGAGTCTGCATTAATTTTATATTACTTAAGCTTCTTTTGTCTGGATTTAGCTTAGCATATGTCACACCTGGTGGCCAAGTCACCACATTAATCAACTGTGTACAAGCTTTGTTCCTACCTTGCCAAGGGATTGTGACTTTGCAACTTGCACTCCTGGGAAAATTAGATTTGTCATTCTTTCTCAGTTAACTTACCCATGTAGTTTTGCTATTATAACTTGAATTTTCCAGCCCTAATACCTTTAAAAATAGAATCAAGAATCCCAGGATCCTAATTCTGTCGAATGAGTCACTTTTTATTTCTGCCAACGACCCCTTAGGGAATCAGTCTAAGGTTTAAATCCTACAAGAGTCATGGGTGGATTTCCTAATAGGTTATGCAGAAGGGTGTGGAATCTGTGGTTTAGGAATGAAAAGCAAAAGAGCACCTGCTAGTAACATTCCTCTCCCAACCACCTAACATTTTAGGATTGAGGAGACAGTCTCATGAATAAATATTTATTAAATAAATGCCAACAAATCACTTTACTTTGAACCTTAATTTCTCTCTTGTAGAAATGAAATTTGCTTTCTTTTTAAAAAAATTTTAATTAATTAATTATCTATTTACTTACTTAAAGAGAGTGTGAGCAGGGGGTGGGAAAGGGCAGAGGGGGTGGGAGAGAATCTCAAGCAGACTCTCCACTGAGTGCAGAGCTTGACACATGGGACTATATCTCATGATCCTAAGATTATGATCTGAGCCAAAATCAAGAGCCAGAAACTTAACTGACTGAGCCATCCAAGTTGCTCTAACATCTTATTTTTAAAATAATCTCCTTGCCTTATGTGGGGTTCGAACTCACACCCAAGATCAAGAGTTGCACACTCCACTGACTGAGCCAGCCAGGTGCCCCAGAAATGACAATTCACTTTCTAAGTATGTTTGTAGCAGAGAAAAAGATTTGATGTATTATGTGGGCAGTGTTTAGAAATTAATGCTTAACAAACATGTCTGTTCACCTGGTCCTACTTGCCTGTCCAGTCTTATCTTTCACTATTATCTACCCTCATCTCTCCAAAGTCTATCCTTAACCCTAAATGCCATCTGTTTTTTTGTGAAGTACTTTGTTGCAGATACTGTATAAAATATTTGACATACATTATTTCTTCTACTGCTCTAAGCAACCCCAGAAGATAGGTTCTTTATAATCTTCATTTTACAGATGAGGCAAAGAGGATCCAGAAAGGTCACTGGCTCACCTAAGATTTTAGAACACATCAGTGGGAAATTAGAATTCCAAGCCAAGTATCCAGAATTCAGACCCTAGAACACAGCCTTCCTCACTGGCCACATCTAGTTCCCCCTCAAAAGTGAACACTAATATCTCATCATCAGGACTGTAGTGAAAATGCATAGAAGTCAGTGTCTGCCAAGGTAAAATTAAGTGTAGGGGGAGAAAAGAGTTTGTTTGTATTAAGAAATCAAAACAAGAGGGCTCCTGGATGGCTCAATCAGTTAAGCGTCTGCCTTTGACTGAGGTCACCATCTCGAGGCCCTGGAATCGAGTCCCTCGTTGGGTATTCTGCCCAGAGGGGAGTCTGCTTCCCCTTCTCCCTCTGTGTTTGCTCTCTCTATCTCAAATAAATAAAAAAAATATTTTTTAAAAAAGAAATTAAAACAAAGATAAAAACAGATGTTACTAGGGTGCCTGACTGGTACAGTGAGTTAAGTGTCTGACTCTTGGTTTTGGCTCTAGTTGTGATCTCAAGGTCTTAGACAATAGATATTATGCAGTATTCTCTGTAATATTTCAGGGTGTCAAGCATCCCTGATGCTTGGCTTCCAAAAAGTTCTTATAACCATCCACTATCCTGAAGCAAACCAAAAGTGCCCTTGCTTATTTTCCCAATTTGAGGGGACTGGTTTTGTTTGTTTGTTTGTTGTTTTTTACTAAATTGTAGATTCTGATATGCCTTGTTTTATTAGTTATTAAGGTATAATTGTTGCTGGACCTTCATAGTATTTTGGTCCAAATTTTACATATAAGCAAATACTGCTCTTTCTATCCTAACATTCTTCTCTTTCCCCCAGCCCTGCACAAATCTGGCTAATCCCCACTCATTGTTCAGGTTCCAGTTCATATCCTACTTTCTTAATCTCTCAAACTGGATTTAGGTATTCTATTACAGAGCTTCTTATATCATGTGGTACTGTTAAGAGTTGGAAAGTTCAGTGGTCAGGGCTGGGGTTCCCAGCAGAAAGTAATGGAGTCAGGACAACTAAAACAGCAAAAAAAAAAAAAAAAAAGAAAAGAAAACAGCACTAACATCTTGTTTTGCAGCCTTTGCAGAAATGACTTCTGCAAAATGTCCTAAAATAAGACAATTAACCACAAAGCATTTGTCACTATCATGACCAAGGGGCAGTTAAGACACATACTCCCAGATGTCAGCAAAAAAGACCATCAGCACGTGAACTTTAACCTAATAGGTAGACAGATGCGTGACCAAAGCCCTGAATGGCACAACTAAGCACACCCTGATTGCTGAAGATAGTACTGCAAAAGCTCAGAAAAACCCCTAAACTTAGAAACTCTGAGGGCAGCCCTCTCAGGTCCCCTTCCTCTCCAGGAGATCTGTACTATTGCTCAATCAACTTTGCTTTGCTGCCCACCACTCTTTCTCTGGTCTACCTCTTCATTCTTAAAAGCTACGTGACCAAGAACCACAGGCAGTAAAGGCAGATAAATCCTGCAACAGTACTTGTCTGTTTTTCATATTTGTCATCTTTGCTAGTAGGGTTTTACAAGTATCAAACCTGGCATTATGTGAAGGATACCTCAACAATTTTCAAATTTGATAATTATAAGCCTAGAATTTGACCAAAAGAAATAAATGAATATGGCCTGAAAACTTTAATGTTGAGTTTATTATAAATGATGTTCCATAGCCTCAACTCTTTCTTGTATAATGATCTGAACCCAGATGAAGAATTTAACTTGAAAAAAAGGAAAGTAACTTTATAGATACCATATGTACTATGTTAGGAAAGTGTCTTTCTAGATCAGAAAAAGAACACTCCTGTATAGGGTCTTGAAAACTGAAAATGTCCACCTCATCTTTTTAAAACAATGTCTCCGAAGATAATAATGCTATTTAGTCAAATGGGCTAAATTTATTTGATCAGCATGTCCATTAAAGTGTGTTGGGTGGGGGGTCAACAGACACATTAGAAAATGCTCAACATCATTTGGCATCAGAGAGATACCAATTAAAACCACAATGAGATATCACCTCACACCAGTCAGAATGGCTAAAATTTACAAGTTAGGAAACAACAAATGTTGGCAAGGATGTGAAGAAAGGAGAACACTCTTATACTGTTAGTGGGAATGCAAGCTGGTGCAGCCATTCTGGAAAACAGTATGGAGGTTCCTCAAAAAGTCAAAAATAGAGCTACCCTATGACCCAGCAATTGCACTACTAAGTATTTAGCCCAAAGATGTAAATATAGGGGCACCTGCATCCCAATGTTTATAACAGCAATGTCCACAATAGTCAAACTACAGGAAGAGCCCAGATGTCCATCGACAGATGAATGAATAAAGAAGATATATATTACAAGGGAATACAACTCAGTCATCAAAAAGAGTGAAATCTTACCATTTGCAACAATTTGGGTTTTTTTCTTTTTTAAGATTTTATTTATTTATTCATGAGACACACACACACACACACACACACACACACACACACACACAGGCAGAGACATAAGTAGAGGAAGCAGGCTCCATCCAGGAAGACTGATGTGGGACTCAATCCCGGGACTCCAGAATCACGCCCTGAGCCAAAGGCAGATGCTCAACCACCGAGCCACCCAGGTGTCTCACCATTTGCAACAATTTGGATGAAACTAGAAGGCATTATGATAAGTGAAATAAAACAATCAGAGAAAGACAATTATATGACATCACTCATATGTGGAATTTAAGAAATAAAACAGAGGAGCATATGGGAAGGAAGGGAAAAATAAAACAAGGCGAATCAGAGAGGGAGGCAAAGCATAAGAGACACTGAACTCTAGGAAACAAACTGAGGGTTGCTGGAGGGGAGGGGGTGAAGGGATGGGGTAACTGGATGATGGAGATTAAGGAGGGCATGTGATGTAAGGAGTGCTGGGTCATAAGACTGATGAACCACTGAGCTCTACCTCTGAACCAATGATATATTATATGTTAATTAATTTAATTTAAATTTAAAACTGTATGTTAGCGGGGGAGATGGGGAAACCAAAATTGTTTCTATTGTAATGCAGGATGTTTTAATGGCCCCTGTGGGGAAGGCCTTGCACCTGATGTGTAAAAAGGCAGGCCTAAGATTGAAAATGGCCCAAAGAATTCCATTTTTTGTTTGTTCTCTTTCTCCGGGGACTCTAAAAGCACTTGCAGGCCTTATACCTAGTTAAACACATTTAAAAAAAAAAACTAAATTGTTTTCTGCTTTCTTTCTTTCTTTTTTCTTTTTTTTTTTTTTAAGATTTTATTTATTTATTCATGATAGAGAGAGAGAGAGAGAAGCAGGCTCTATGCCAAGAGCCCGATGCGGGACTTGATCCGGAGCCTCCGGGATCGCGCCCCGGGCCAAAGGCAGGCGCTAAACCGCTGAGCCACCCAGGGATCCCCAGTTAAACACATTTTTTATTGTACCTGATTGTAAATTTTCTCTAAATCAACATTCTGTATAAATATGGGGAAAAATAATTAGGTTTTTCTTTATGCTCTAACTTTATAACTTTGAAATACTTGTTTTTACCTCTTCTCATACAATGGAAGAGGAAAATGGGTTTAGTACTATAACAGTAGACCTTGAACATCCTTGAAGTCTGCTTTCTCACAATACAGGTGAAATAACTGAAGCCCAAGAGGTCTAGGGGCTCCTCCAAGATGGTGGAGACAGATTTAGCATCCAGGTGTCCTCAGATCTTTCCCCAGCCCCTCACTTTGGCTTTTGTCTTTTACCACTTGATCCAACCAGCTCATGAGCCATTATGTCAGCCAGGTCTGTCTTTGAGTTACCTGCTTCTAGCTCATCATACCCCAGACCATGTGACCTGACAGTATTTATGGTTTCTTGGGGGCAGTAAGAATAAGTATGATTTATATTTGTTCTTTGAAGAAGGATTTTACTTAAAAAAAAAACAAAACTGAGTTACTATGTGAGCAATATAGTTTTGTTTTTAATTTTTTCCCATAAAAAATGTTAAGAAATGGCTATAAAGCAAAGAAGTCAGTGATGATGATGGCTTAAAAACAGTCTCTAAAGATGCTTTCTTTTTTTTTTTTTTAAGATTTTATTTATTCATTCATGAGAGACACAGAGAGAGAGAGAGAGGCAGAGACACAGGCAGAGGGAGAAGTAGGCTCCATGCAGGGAGACTGACATGGGACTCCATCCTGGGTCTCCAGGATCAGGCCCTGGACTGAAGGCAGTGCTAAACCGCTGAGCCACCCGGGGCTGCCTTAAAGATGCTTTCAAAGGAGGAATTCCAACAAGTTTAGATCAATGTCTAATTTTTTTTAATAAGTGAAAACATCTCATTTAGTTATACAAGTTTTGTAATATGTTCAAGGCATTATGGTTTATCATCAAATATAATTAAATTTTTACAGGATGGTCTGATTTACTTGACTTTCAGTTATACTACAAAGTCACATTTTGAATAGTGAAATTTTCCAGTTGTTTCTACAATAAGGAATTAAGAACATTCTGCATTAGAAAATGAATTTAAGATTATTCTTATGATAAGTCTAAGCATAAACAGATCATAAATCTTTCCACTAAAGGACCAATTCCAGAATACATCCCCCCAAATTTTTACTTGGGTAAATGGAAAACATATATTTTAAGAGACAGTCTAAAGAGTCAAAATGCTAGTGCTGGATGACAGTGTGACCTGGCCTCTCTACAACCATCCCAGAGACCTGTAGTACAGTGGCGGTTTGGATCTCCTGGTGCTTCATGAGGGGCTGACAGAAATGGACTTACTTGTGGTTGACCCTGACTTTGCTCTCCCCATTGCCTGTATTTCTATATAATTCATAGCATAACAGCAAGCAAATCTGATATTAACCAATATGCTTGAGATTATCATGAACCACATGTTCTTGGTAGTATGAGAAATATAATGTGAGCATCTTCAGAAGCGTGAAAAGCAACACAAAACTTAGGTGTTTTTTATATGTATCTGTACTTGTTGAAGGTCAGACATAAATGAAATACAGTTCCAACCACTTTTGAAGAAATGAATCTCAACTTTGAGTTTAGCAGAAGACTAACAATCATATCTCATCTAATTAGCCTATCATATTAATACAGTTTTCTTTTAATGGTTAGTTATTGCATTTGCCTAATTGATCTATGTATACTTTAGAAAGTATTGCACTGTTCAAGTGATAGATAAACAACTCGCTTTGGTTTAATATGGTGTGTAGCATCATTTATAGAATTTGGGCATGGGGCTTTGGTGAAGGATTCTATGATAAAATCAGAATAAATTTTCAATATTGCAATGTAAAGTACTTTTTTTCTGGGATATTCTTTGTTATGAACACAAGATCTGCTTACATTTTGAAGCATATATCATTATTATGTTCAGAATAACTGATCCATGTAGTCAAATCAATGACTGGAAATAGTAAAAGCAATCTGGAAACAAAATTGTCTGTGTTCCAAAAGGCAATGTTGAAGTGTCTTTGGTTTCAAATAATGAAAGACATGTTTAATAAAAAATAATAAAAAAGAAAGAAAAAAAAAGGTCACATAGTAATGGTCACAGACTAAGCAGAAGCAAGATTCCAGTTAGAAGAGGATAGTTTTGATCAAAGTTAACAGAGGAATCTTCAGAATAATGTTTAAGATAACCAAGACTAGCTATTAAAATAGGTAGACATAGGTGAGGCCAAGTTTCCAATGAAATGCATGGATAAATGCAAGTATGTTGCAATGTACCTCCCAAGTTTAAGTTGTACATCTCTTTCAATAAGAAACAAATATTTTAAGCAACAAAATATTTTAAAGATGAAGCTGACAAAAAAAAAAAAAAAGTTGAAGCTGACACTAGCAGATCTTTGTTTTGCAATCGCCCCTGTTGTTAAAAACACAGGGAAGGGGAGGGAGATGATTCTGGGTAGAAAAACAGCATATGCAAAGGCATTTAGGTAGTGAGGGGATGGGATTTTAGTGGGACTAGAGTTTTGTTTGGAAAAAGTGACTGTTTTAGTCTGCTTCAGCTGCCTTAACAGAATACCATTGACTGGAGGTCTAAATAAGAGAAATTTATTTCTCACAGTTCCGGAGGCTGGGAAGTCCAAGGTCAAGGTGCCAGCTAGTTCATTTTCTGTGAAGGCTCTGTTTCTGGCTTGTAGACAACAGCCTTGTCACTATGTCCTCACATGGCCTTTCCTAGGTGCATGCTTAGGGTTACAGGGGGAACAAGGTCTCTGGTGTCTCTTCTTATAAGGATATTAATCCCATCACGAGGGCCCTAGCCTCATGACCTCTTGTAACTCTAATTATGTCTCAAAGGCTTCATCTCCAAATACCATCACTCTGGGGGATAGGTCCCAGAGCATGAATCTGGGGGGACACAATTCAGTTCATAGAAGTGGCTATTATGGGACTGGACATGTAAAGCTGGGCCAGCTACTAGAGTACAAACTTTATCTTGTTCCAGAGTTTGGGACATTTCCAATGTCAACACGGAGCCAGTAAAAATTTTTAAGAAGAGAAGTGACATGATCCAAGTATTTTTTGAAAGGTAATTTTTAAAAAATATTTTATTTATTCATGAGAGATACAGAGAGAGAAGCAGAGACATAAGCAGAGGGAGAAGCAGGCTCCCCATGGGGAGCCTAATGTGGGACTCCATCCCAGGACCCCAGGATCATGACCTGATCCAAAAGCAGATGCTCAACCACTGAGCCACCCAGGTGTCCCCTGAAAGGTAACTTTGACAAGAAGCATCTTTTGGCTACTGCTTCCTCCTGCTTTTAGAGATCCTGTTGTGGCTGGCTGTCAGTAATCAGGAACTACACTCGGTAGGTTAGAAGGTATTGAAGAATTACAATTATTCATAATGTATCATTGGAAAATTATTGCTAAGCAGGCTGTGTTAATATCTTTTGCGATCATCTTTTTTTTTTTTTTTTTTTTTTTTTTTTTTTTTTTTTTTTTACCTCTTTTTAAATCCATGTGAGTAATTTGAATCCTAACAGTGTCTGGCAGTGAATGGTTCCATGAACCTTCAAAGCATTTCTTCATGTCAGTGGTTTATTCTCTCATCTTAATGACAAATTAGATCACTTTATCTCCCCTATAATTTCAGATAAATCTCACAGGGCTATCACTGATAGTCTCATCTCCTTGTTTCATTATTCTCTTCATTTTTCACCTTTCTTTGGTTTGGACTTGAATTTAGGGGTCTTCACATTATTCTTTAAAGACATTTATTACAGAATAGTCCCTACTATTTTACTCATGTTAAACATGTTTAAGCTGAAAAAGATCCTTGAAAAAATAATTTAAAAAATTTTTAAGTGAAAATGACAATAACAAGAAAAGTAAAACCAAAAACAGAACAAATGATAATGCCTCTTGTAAAGAAGCAGTGTTTTGCTATCTGGTGTTAAGATGTTTCTTTTTGTTGTTTGTTTTTTTCTAAATCATTTAGCTTATGAACAGGATTTTAAAAGGCTTCAGGCATAAAGGCAAGAAAAAGAAAGGGACATCATTCGTTCCAAGTGAAAAGCCCAAAGGGACCACAAGGTTTGGTGATGTCCTAGATTTCTGGGAAAGTCGACACTGAAATGATTATTTGTTTCTTTTTGAGTTGCCACATTTTTTAGGTCATTGGTGATAGGTAAAGTTGTTAATGTTATCTTTTTTTTTTTAAGCTCAGTAAATCTAAAACACCAAATAAAATTTAGAATACAGATATATAATTTGAGACTGTGCTGCTTTTATATTTATTTCTAGTATGGAATGTTCAGGACTGTAAGCTGTCAAATTTTCATAAACTGCTATAGTTTTATTATTCCAGGGTGAAGATTTTCTTCCCTAAAGTTATGACCAAGCCAGGTCTCTGACTTAAGCCCCTGTTTGAGTCAACACATACTGGTACTTGTGACTACTCTTAGATATTTTCCGCCTGAATTTGGAAGGAAACAGTTACTTTTCGTTCCAATTCAAATTGCTATTCCAACTGCAGTGAGAAGTAGTATGCATCTGAGCAAATTCCAGAGCTGGCCTTTATTCAGAAGTTGTATGCCAGTCTCAGGAGAGGTCTGGGTGGTCCCCCCAAGAGCTGGGTTCACCTGCCTCTTGGTCTATTGGCTGCTGCAGTGAGTGTTTCAAGGCAAAGCAGGGCTGACTGTGGATAGCAGGAAGTCTCTAACTGGTTTACCTTTCATGCTTTCATTTGCGGATTTTGGAGACCTCCTTATTTCCCCTAATGAAGGAGACAAAGGAATATCTTTCTCAGAGGCTGGGACCACACAGTGGGGTTGGCCAAACTCTGTGTTTGATGCCAGAAAGTCTATGATTCACATCCAGGTTCTAATTGGGAAACCCTACATATTGCCTACCCACCCTTGCTAAAGTTACTTGGTTTTGATTCCATAGGAGTTATTTTATAACTCTTTACATGCTAAGTAACAGGCATACAAATTTTGTCCTGTCCAGTATGAGTTTCATTGACCTTTGTCTCCCTCTGCCTCTGGTGGGGGTAGACAACAGTTTGGCTTCTATTCTCAATTTACTTCAAGCTTCCTTTAAACCATAAAATATATGCTTCTTGACTTCTTTTTATTTAATTTTAAATTTTTAGAAAGATTTTATTTATTTATTCATGAGAGATACAGGGAGAGAGGCAGAGATAAAGGCAAAGGGAGAAGCAGGCTTCCTGCAGGGAGCCTGATGGGATACTTGATCCCAGGACCGTGGGATCTCAACCTGAGCTAAAGGCAGATGTTCAACCACTGAGCCACCCAGGTGCCCCTTGACTTCTTTTTTAAACTGGCTGTACCATCTGCCTGGTTTGCTTATCAAATGAGTTTAACAAAATATTTCATAAATGCTCATATTAAAAATCTATACGAAAGTCACTTTTTTTTTTTTGAAATTAGCTTTTAACACTCAACTTCCTTATTTGGAGAATGAGCATAATAATACCTCCTTCATGTTCCTCCCTGAGTTTTGGGAATTCAGGTGAATTATAATTACCTGGGTTGAAATAATACCTAAGAGCTGAAAATGTATATTATCTCCTTTTGTGTTCCTAGTGACTGGGAAAGGGAACCTGTACCAAAGCGCTCTTTATTGTAAAATACTAGACTAATCTAGACTAATAGGAGGTATTGTTATTAGTAGACTTTACTGGCAGTGCAGAAGCCAGCAATCTCTGACCTCATTTTTTTTTTTTCTGACCTCATTTTGAAAGTGGTCAGAGGGCTCACCTTAGGAGGCCTTCAAAGACTCAAAGGTACAGAGCTCACGTGCTGGGCAAATGGGGACATGGTAGTTTCTGATTCCCGTGAAGAGGCATTAAAGGCAACTCTAAGAGTCGGCTTTTCTTTTCTGGGCCCTTTGCCACTAGGAGTTCAGAGATCAAAAGTGCTTTCTCCACAGGAACATCAGCTGGTCTAACATACAATCACTTGCCACCTCTCTTGGCATTGGCCTGTACTGGCTGCGGCGGGTGGACACAGAGCAGGATTTCTGAATACAAAACCTCACAGTGAATATAAAGATTTGTCAAAACACTTAGAGATTGCCCACACTTATTGGCTAGCTCTGTATCCTACTTTTTACATTCAAATTACTTATTTCAATTCCAGAATACAAAATCTGAAACTTTGGCGTAAGAAGCTAAAGTTCAAAATGGAGGTCACTACAGAAATATTCTGTGCTGTTTTTTTTTTTAAGATTTTATTATTTATTTATTCATGATAGACATAGAGAGAGAGAGAGAGAGAGAGAGAGAGAGGCAGAGACACAGGCAGAGAGAGAAGCAGGCCATGCAGGGAGCCCGACGTGGGACTCGATCGGGGACTCCAGGGTCGCACCCTGGGCCAAAGGCAGGCGCCAAACCACTGAGCCACCCAGGGATCCCCTCTGTGCTGGTTTTTAGCAGTCCCAGCATTCTTAGCTTCCATTTCCACCTTTCTCCATGATCTCAAAATGAACAGGTACATGAAACACCTTGCTCATGAAACATTACTAACTGGAAGGTAACTTGGTTTCACCTAGTGAGAATCTGAAGGCACCCCCCTTTTCCATACAGTCAGGGGCTCCACCAGGGGTCCCGAAGACAGCAGGTCCCGTCCCTGGGATCTGGAACTGTCACCTCACAGAGAACTGGGTCTTTATAAAAGTGATTGAGTGAAAGAGCATGACAAGGGGAGATTGTCTGGATTAACCTGGATAGAATCTTGTCTCACATTTAGATCTTTCATCCATTTTGAGTTTATCTTTGTGTATGGTGCAAGGGAGTGGTCTAGTTTATTCTTCTGCACGTGGCTGTCAAATTTCCCCAGCACCATTTATTGAAGAGATTGTCTTTTGTCTAGTGGATAGTCTTTCCTGCTTTGTTGAATATTAGTTGACCAGATTAACCTGGATATAATCACAAGTATCACTCTGAAAGAGAGGCTGAGGGAGATGTGATGCAGACAGAAGAGGAAAAGATGCCCCTGCAGGGAGAGACTGGAGCCGCACAGCCATAAACCAAGGAATGCCAGCAGCCTTTAAAAGTGGAAGGGACAAGGAAGGGATGTCCCCCAGAGCTTCCAGAGGGAATGCAGCCCTCCCAGCATCTTGATTTTACTGCAATGAAACTGACTTCAAACCTCTATCCTCCAGACTGGGAGAAAATCAGTTTTGATGGTGTTAGCCACTGAGTTTATGGTAAATTGTTACAGCAGCTCCGGGACACTAATACAGATGCTTGCACAAAGACTGTCTTGTAGAATCTAAATAACAAAACTGAACTGGGTCTCCTGGGGGCTTAGTTGGTTAAGAGTCTGGGTCCTGGGATCAAGCCCCACATCCAGCTCCCTGCTCAGCAGGGAGTCAGCTTCTCCCTCTCCCTCTGCTGCTCCCCCCGTTTGGGCTCTCTTTCTGTCAAATAAATAAATAAAATCTATTTAAAAAATGAACAAACAAAACTAAACTAAATAAAAACAAAAAACGTCACCAAGCATATTTGTTTGCTCAGGCTGCCATAACAAAGTACCACAGATTGGATGACTTGAACAACATTTATTTTCTCACAGTTTTGTAGGCCAGGAGTTCAAGGTTGAGATGTCAGAAGGGTCGATTTCTTCTGAGACCTCACTCCTTAGCTGATAGATGCTCGTCTCCTCCTGTCTACACATACCTTTCCTTCAGTGTGTATGCTCATGTCTGTGTCCTAATCTCCCCTTCTTATGAGGACATCAGGCATATTGTATTTGGACCCAACCATAAAACCTCACTATACCTTAATTACCTCTCTGTCTCTCTCTTTAAAAGATATTTATTTGAGAGAGAGAGAGAGAGAGAGAGCAAGCACAAACTGGGGAAGAGGTAGAGGAAGAGGG
This sequence comes from Canis lupus dingo, assembly GCF_003254725.2. Classification (NCBI taxonomy): domain Eukaryota; kingdom Metazoa; phylum Chordata; class Mammalia; order Carnivora; family Canidae; genus Canis; species Canis lupus. The sequence continues at coordinate 37,044,985 of NC_064243.1, forward strand.
GGGAGGGGGGAAAAGCAGACTCCCTGCTGAGCTGGGTGCCCCACTCAGGGCTCGATCCCAAGACTCTGAGATCATGACCTGAGCAGAAGGCAGATGCTTACCAGACTGAGCCACCCAGGCGCCCCACTTAATTACCTCTTTAAAAACCCTGTCTCCAAATACAGTAGCATTCTGAGGTACTGGGGTTTAGGATTTCAACATAAGAATTTTGAGGGGGACACGATTCAGTCCCTTACACCAAGTAACATCATTATCTTTGTTTCTACTCATGAGGATAAACTAAAGCTCAAAACATTGCTTAACATCACTTAGCTGATAATTCTGAGAGCTTGGATCTGAAATGAAGTTGCTCTAACTCCATCACTGAGTTTTTTCCTTTTTTTTTTTTTTTAAAGATTTTATTTATTTATTCATGAGAGACAGAGAGAGAGAGAGAGAGAGAGAGAGAGAAGCAGAGACACAGGCAGAGGGCAGAAGCAGGCTTCATGCAGGATGCCTGATGTGGGGACTCCATCCTAGATCTCCAGGATCATGCCCTGGGCCGAAGATGGCGCTAAACCGCTGATCCACCCAGAGATACCCCCCGAGTTCCTTTTTCAAAAAAGAATAAGAACAAAAATAGACTATTTGGGGTAGAAGTAACTTTTGTTAAATATTATTTCTTATTAGAATGTTTTGATAAGATAACCAGTTTTCAGCCAGACTGACTGCCATAAGGTTATCAAAGTTAAGTTAGGACATGGAAAGATGGTCAATGGAAATGAGAGACCCCCCTCGTGAGCATTAGGAAATTAAAGCAGAATGACATATATGAACTTCTAGTATTTGTACTCAGTATATAAGGAGTTAAAGTGAAAAGTAAAGAATCAAAGAGAGATGAGGTAGTTGTCTTCAAATAGTCTTGTTTTTTTATATTTCACCCCACTGATTCAATCTGAAATTGAAGGAAAGAGGGTAGCTCTAGGCAATCAGGACCATTTATATAGTATATATATATACACTATATATATACTATATAACTATATATATACTATATATACTATATATATTACTATATATACTACTATATATACTACTATAAAGCAATCTTATAGCTGATTTCTTGAAGTATCACTTTCGGGACAAACATCTATAATGAATTAGAGTTATTTTTAGGAGAAAGTTAAACATCCTACATCATAAGAGTTTATTTTTATTCTTTGTTAAATATAATGCTTCTCATAATATGTATTTTATGAGACTTCATCTTTCGTAATGAAAAGTTTGATCAAATTCTAAAATGTTTTTTAATTGGAGGGAAGGAATTCCAAACATAGCATCATTCATTGAACAAATATTTATTGAAAACTATCTTCCAGATATAATTCTAAATATTGGAATAAAGAATGAAAACCCTGAGGTGCCTGGGTGGTTCCATCGGTTAAGTGCTCGACTCTCGGTTTCAGCTCAGGTTGTAATCTCACGGGTGGTGGGATTGAGCCCCATATCGGGCTCCCTCACTAATGGGGGAATCTACTTGAAAGATTCTCTCCTTCTGCTCCTCCCCTGCTCATGTTCAATCTTTAAGTAAAGAAATAAATCTAAAAAAAAAAGAACAAAAATCCTGCAGAAAAATCCTGAATGAAGCCTACATTTTAGGGATAAAGCAGATGGTAAATGATTACATGTCAAAAATTAAATACAGAGTACAGGCCAGTCATGCCTTAAAGTGGTTGCATGGAGGCTCTATAGAAGACCACAGCCTCATGAGAGTGGCTTCCAAATTCCTGACCCACAGAAATCGTGAGAGATATAATCATTGTTTTTTAAAGTCATTAAATCTTGAAGGGATTTATTATCCAGCATTAGATAACTGATATGCTGTTTAAAACAAGAATTCAAGTATCTTCTTACTACTGATTTCGTAATAGCTTTGTGTTTTCTACTGGTTACATGATTATTATTTTATGTTAAATGTTAGGAAACAACTATAAAGTCGATCTTTCCCTCCAGACAGTGTTTCAAAAGCAATTGTTGGTATAGAGTGGCATTCTTAGACAAATCTGCTATTTCCAAAGAGCTACAGAGATGATTACATGAGATCAGACTCTTTCAAAGGAATGTGAACTCTTAGCCAGAGAACTGAGTTTTCTTTGTTGCTTAATTATGTGCAAAGAGGACTTGCAGGTAATTATAACATCTGAAAGGTACACAAAAAGATCAACCTGTTCCCCTCACTTATTTTCCATAGGTTAGTTCTAACTTCCAAACAATAAGATTTATGACTAATAGATTTACATATAGACAACAAATGTACCTGTTATCTGCTTTCTACACCATTAACTGACTTGAAAGAAGTTTTAAAAATTTATGGTATGTATAATTAGTTGACCATAACAGTTTTGAACCTTTCAGAGATTTCCTTGTTCCCCCTTGTAGCCTCTACCACCTGAGGAGAGAAGCATATTGCTCCAGAATATCTATACAGAAGGAAAACCTTCCACATTTAGGTATTTGAAATAAACCCATATTAATAAGGCTGGGAATTCTTTTTTTTTTTTTAAGGTTTTATTTTCTTATTCATGAAAGACACACAGAGAGAGGCAGAGACATAGACAGAGGGAGAAGCAGGCTCTTCACAGGGAGCCTTATGTGGGACTCAATCCCTAGACCTCGGATCACACCCGGAGCCAAAGGCAGATGCTCAACTGCTCAGCTGCTCAACCACTGAGCCACCTAGGCATTCCGTTGGAAAATCTTTGTAGAAACAACAGTGACAACAAAATCACTTGGGATTTCCACGTGATTCAAATCTTTGGAACAAATGATGATCTCACTGATTTCTGCCTAAGAGTTAGTGTTGCTGGTCAAAACACAACCTACTAGGAGTGTGTGCTGTTTAAGGTGCTAATCTTAAGAGAAATCTTTCTATAAAATTATTAGGGCACAGCTTCTTTTCTAGCTTTCCACCATGTCTAGAGATTCAATGTCACTCTTCTTTGTCTGGGCTATGAAAGAATTAGTGTGAGGGCTCTCTGACATAAGTAGACTAACATGCATTCATACTCAGTGTTTCTCCTGGGATGCCTTCACTTAAATTGCAAATGTATTTGCCCTGGAAGTTTATGCCACTTGTCTTACTCCTTTTGTACACCCTCTTTAAAGCTGGTTCCTTGGACCCTGCTAAGTTGTACTTATTTCATTCGGTGGTGATGAAAGAACAATGCACTGATCCTTTTAAGTGTATGGCAGACAAATGCAACTTGTTTCTCTATTTCAATGTCATATAACATTATAGAGTTCTAGAACGTTGACACATCACATTTCTGACGAACCCATGGTCTTCACAGTTAAAAAGGAGATCTATCATTAGAGAGATTCTCCGCAGGCACTTGCCCATATAGAGGACATGTTCTCAGAGTGTGGTTCTCTGTACCAGCAGGATCAGCATTAATTGGGAACTTGTTAGAAATAACCAGTCTCCACTCAGACCTCCTGCATTAGAAACTCTGGGCTCAGGACCCAGCAATCTTGTTTTAATAAGCTCACCAGAGGATTTTGAAGTAGGCTGTAATGTTGTAGGTGAGAACCAGTGATACAGTACCTTCCTATCCAAAGGATAAGACTCGTCAGGATATTAAGCCTCTGTGAGGCCTGATGCAATTATAAGCTATAACGGACATTCACACTATCTTTGGTTACCTTCTTGATTTCTTCTTAGAGTCAGAATCTGTTGATGATAAAATTGAGTTGCTTTATAGCTGAAACAAATTTAAATAAACAACTCAAAATGAGAAAATTGTCTGGTAGGGGGAGTATTTTTAGAGAAATTTCTTAACAGGAGTCTGGGAAAGAGGTACCACAGAAAGTCCTCAAGAATCTCCAAATTTTGCCACTGGCAGAAACTGCAAGAGACCATCATATCTGCCTTTGAGAGCAGAAGGCAGCTAAGTGACATGTTATTTGTTACCTACTCAAACATCTGAAGATTCAAAAAAACCAGAATTAAGTTAGCAAACAATTAAATGCTCCATAATAAATATCATTGAATTGTGCTAAATTTTTTTACTATGTAAAAAGTCAGTGCTATTGCATAGAGGATTAAAAATAAAGATCTCTTGGGAGAAGCTATGTAGTTAAAGAGTTTTGACATATAGCTCCATATAAACGGTAAAATCAAAGTACATGGAAAAACACAAAAGGTAGCTATAATTTTTGCCTGGGTTGGGGAAGGAGTGGCTTGGAGAGGGGTATAAAAAATAAGAGAATATTTGAGCTAGGCTCTGATCTACTTATCAATCTATCTATCCATCTACTAACTATCTCTATCATCTATTATCTATATTTATATATATTTTTGAAAGATTTTATTTATTTATTCATGAGAGACACACACAGAGGCAGAGACATAGGCAGAGGGAGAAGCAGGCTCCATCCAGGGAGCCCCGATGTAGGACTCGATCCCAGGACTCTGGGATCATGCCCTGAGCCAAAGGCAGACCCTCAACTGCTGAGCCACCCAGGCGTCCCTCTATATTTATATTTTTAAATATATGTAATATTTTTATTTTCCAATAGATTTTATTTTTAGAGCAATTTTAGGACACAGAAGGTCCAGGGATTTCCCATATACACCCTGCCCCCAAACATGTATATAGCCTTCCCCATATCAACATCTCCCAACTAGAATGGTACACTTGTTATAATCAATGAACCTAACCTGACACATCGTATCCTCTAGGGTCCCTAGTTTAAGTGAGGGTTCAGTCTCAGAGTTATTCTATAGGTTTGGATAAACTTGTAATGTTATAGATTCACCACTATAGTATCATACAGAGTTGTTTCACTGCCCTAAAAATCCTCTGTATGCCTCTTATTCATCCATTCCTCCCCCCAGTCCTGGTAACCAGTGAACTTCCTATCATCTCCATAATTTTACCTTTTCCAGAATATCATATTGTCAGAATCATGTGGTATGTAGTGTTTTCAGATTCATGTCTTTCACTTATGAAGTTTACATAGTTTTATAGCTCATTCTTTTTAGCACTGGATAATATTTCACTGTCTGGATATACCACTTTTTATTTATCCATTCACATACCGAAGGATATCTGCGATTGCTTCCAAGTTTTGATGATGAATAAAACTGCTATAAATATCCACATGCAGGTTTTTGTGGGGACATAAGTTTTGAACACCTTCGGGTATATACCATAGAGCATGAATGCAAGATAGGATAATAAGAGTATGTTTAGTTTTGAAGAAGTCAACAAGCTGTCTTCCAAGGTGGCTGTGCTATTCTGATTCCTGCCAGCAATGGATCAGAGTTTCTGTTCCTTCACATCCTCACCAGCATTTGGTGTCAGTGTTTTGGATTTTGGCCATTCTAATAGGTGTGTAATGATATCTCACTGTAGTTTTAATTGGCATTTCCCTGATGGCATGGGATATGGAGCATCTCTTCATACGCTTAGTTACCATCTGTATATCTTATTCCTTGGTGAGGTATCTCTTAAGGTCTTTGGCCCATTTTTTAAATCAGTTGCTTGTTTAGTTAATATTGAGTTTTGATAATTCTTTGCATTTTTTTGCGTGTATTTTTTTATTGGAATTCGATTTGCCAACATATAGTATAACACCCAGTGTTCATCCTGTCAGAATTCTTTGCATATTGTGGATAACAATTTTTTGTGTGTGTGGATAGCAATTCTTTATCAGATGTGTCTTTTACAAATATTTTCTCCTGGTTTGTGGCTTGTCTTTTTCATTCTCTTAACAGTGCCTTTCACAAGGCAAAAACTTTTAATTTTAATGAAGTACATATATCAATCTTTCTTTCATGACTGTGGCTTTAGTGTTGTCTCAAAAAGCTCACCAACAAACCCAAGTTCATCTATAGTTCTCCCAAATTATATTCTGGGAGTTTTAAAATTCTGAGTTTTACATTAATACAGAAATTATATTCTGGGAGTTTTAAAATTCTGAGTTTTACATTAATGTCAGTTTGAGCAAATTTTTGTTGAGTATATAAGGTCTGTGCCCAGGTTCTTTTCCTCCTCCTCCTCCTTCTTCTCCTCCTCCTTCTTTTTCTTCTTCTTTGCATGTGGATGTACAGTTGTTTTAGCACTATTTGTGGAATTTTATTTTATTAAAAATTTTATTAATTTGAGAGAGAGAGCATGAGTTGGGAGTGCAGAGGGAGAAGAAGTAGACTCCCTTCTGAGCAGGAAGCTCCATATGGGGCTCAATTCCAGGACCTGGAGACCAAGATGTGAGCCAAAGGCAGACACTTAACCGACTGAACCACTCAGGCTGCCTCTTTGTAGAATTTCAGACTTTCCAGCTGGAGTATGGACAATACTTTGGTGAGGCCTAATTCTCAACTCATCCCAACTATCTCTAGTGACTGAAATATACCAATATGTTGTTGAGAGTGGCTGAGCTAACCCAGCTATTTCACATATGAGGAAGCTGAGAGAATCACTGTTCTGTTCAAGAAGACTCTCTGCTTGTTAATGATAAAATCAGATCAAGTCAAGAGCTCAAATAGCCTTACTCCAAACTGAGGTGCTGCTGGATATACTCAAAGGCAAGTTAGAAACAAGGGTTTGGGGCTAGAAGGAGAGTTAAAGAGTAGAAATAAAGATTAGAGGGTCATTTATAAATGTTATGGCTGGAGCTGAAGCCATGATTAAAAGGCAAAGCCTTGATTAGCAAGAACTGCTCCAAAAAACTAGAATGTGGGAAATATTTAGAACAGAACTAATCTTAACTCTGTCTATAATATGGTAAGACAAGATCTTATTCATTCATTTTCCCAACAAGTACCTATTGAGCTCCTACTGTTTACCAACTGCTGGGCTATATCACGTAAAGAAAATAATTAGGGAGTTTATTTTCTATAGAGGAAGGAAGAAGAAAATATGAAATGAATATATGTCAGATGGTGATAAGAGTTTGGGGAAAATGAGTAAGAGGGATAGAATGACAGTAGTGGGTAGGAAGGGTGCAATTTTATGTAGAATGGTGGAGAAGGCCTCATTGATAAGCTGGCCTTGGAGCAGAGGTTCACAAGAAGTGAGGAAGCGGGCCATTTGAATATCTAGAGGAAGATCATACAGACAGAGGGAACAGCCATTTCAAAGGCCCTGAGGGAACATCCTTGGCACGCTGTAGATACAAGAGGCTCCCTGAGGATGGAACAGAGGGATAGAGGGAGAATGTGAGTCATGAGGACCGAGGCCACCGAGGCTCAGATCAGCAGGGGCCTTCCAGCCTTCATATAGATTTAGGTTTCTGAGTGAGCCGAATAACCATGGGAGGACTTTGCACAGAGCTGGGACATTATCTGCCATATGTCTTAAAATGATCACACTGGTGGTTGTGTTGGGAAAAGACTCTAGGAGGCCGTCACAATAACCGAGTTAAGATGATCACAGCAGGGATTAGCTGTTCGCTGTGGAAGTGATGACAAGTGATTGGAGTTCAGATGCATTTTGAGGGTGAACTGATGGATTGGATATAAGAGGTGAAAGAAGAAAAAAACATGAGGATGACTGCAAGGTTTTTGTCTTGAGAAGAGAAAGATGGAGTGCCATTTACTGAGGTACAGAAATCAGCCAGTAGGATTATTCTTACACTATTAGTTCACAAAACTTCCAATTAGGAAGTGTATTTTGTTTTTCACTGCTCATGATGTCATTATATATCTTTAGTAGGCATCTGTAGCCAATCTCATGGATGTGAACTCTTGGGATCGCTCCTGATACAGCCTCCCATCCTGCTACTGGAGAGGCTAGTGTGTCCATGCTTGCTTGCTTGTAATAACGAAGGGTGATGGGATATTAGCTTTAGTGTCTCAATGACTCTTGATAAAGGAGGTAGGAAGGAATGGAGGGAGGGAAGCAAGGAAGGAAGGAGGGAGGAGGGAAAGTTATTGACCATTTCATCCCATCCCATCTTTTAAAAGACCATCCCATCTATTTATGATGCTCTTGAGGAAGGTAAAGATTTTCAGTGGGAAAATCAATGTTACAAGGTGGTATTATATTAATGTTATGACATATCAAAATGTGTGGAGAAGTGCCATCCATACCATAGTTTCAGAATGCACGAAGTTCATATTTACAACCCTTGAAGTACAATGTATCAAACTTAAATGATGATGTCCTTCACTCTTAGGCGATTGATAGGCTACAGGGACAATGAAAGTGAGTTGTACCATTCTGAGTTGGTGTCTTTAATGATAAAGACATCGAGTGTATTTGCAAAGTCTGTCGATAGCAAATCTACTATGTGGCAAAACTCATTATAAAATTACATTCCTGGGATCCCTGGGTGGCGCAGCGGTTTGGCGCCTGCCTTTGGCCCGGGGCGCGATCCTGGAGACCCGGGATCGAATCCCACATCGGGCTCCTGGTGCGTGAAGCCTGCTTCTCCCTCTGCCTGTGTCTCTGCCTCCCTCTCTCTCTCTCTCTCTCTGTGACAATCATAAATAAATAAAAAATTAAAAAAAATTAATAAAATTACATTCCTGATTTTTTATAAATATTTCCATTTATAAGTGTCAACGGGCAGTTTTTACTATAATACAAACACTCGTTCCTCTGGCTCCAAGCTGGCATTTCAGCATTGGATTCAAATTTTAGATCAAAATGTGATATCTTCCAAATAAAACTGGCAAAGAATATGGTAATCTAAATTTAGTAAGATCAACGGAACTGCTTTTGTTTTTTCTCATGTGTCAGTACTTTTAATGTTGTGTACATCAAATTATAGTAAAAAGACGACTATAAACAACATGCAGCCCCTCTATTTTCATGAACAGCACAACAGATTACAGTAAACCGAGTTTATATTCCACCATCAAGTGTGGTTCTCCCATTAGTTCACTTTGTGACGGGTCATTAAGAATATCTTCAAATCCAATAGTCTCATCATTACCCCTTAAAATATCCAATGAAAGGTTTGAGCTTGGAAGAAATGGAAGATGCTGAACCTGTCGCACTGCCTTGAATTCCATTTGTAAATTTAGTGGAGCGAACAGACCCTGGATGTTTCTTAGTGTAGAAAAATTCATTTTATCTTGGTTGAGCTGGAAATTTTTTTCTGATAATTCAAGAGGATGACTGGGCAAAAAAAGTACATTTTTCACACCAGGGAGACCTTTTCCTAGAAGATCATGCTGTTCAAAAGGTCCACTTGCTGAAAGTTCAGTAACTGGAATACTGTCCTTCAGCTGAGATCCAAGTCCTCTGGCATCCATCTTCACTTGCTCTGTGAACAGCCGTTCGGCAATATTACTGTCAGCCGGTCCCGCCCCGGAACTGCTTTTATACAATATTCTGCATATTTCAAATCAACAGAGCTTATACAAGTAAAGTAGAAATCAAACATGATTTTTTTTTTCTTTTGGTACACAGTTTGTGTTAGTACCATGAAAACTCATGAAATCTTCCTTGACTTATGGCAGTGGTTCTCAATTTTGCCCCTTAGGAAATACGTGGTAATGTCTGGAAACATTTTTGGTTGTCATAACTTGGGGGTTAGGATGTGCTACTGGCATGTAGGGGGCAGAGGTGAGGGATACTGTTAAAGATCATTGAATGTGTAGGGCAGGCCCCACGAGAGTGATCTGACCCACAATGTCAATAGTGTTGAGGTTAACAATCCCTGATGTATGCCATTGCTCACAATTCATTTTATAGCTTATATCACAATCTCATTCCTTGAACTGAGCTTCATCGTTCAACTGTTCAAGTCAATATTTGAGTGCAAAGGTAGATTGGCACTATGATGTATTTCTAGGATGGGACAAAATACATCACTTTAGGGTTACATGATTATTGGTTAGTCATTACTTGAGGTGAAGTATCATATGATTCTTTATTAGAAACTGGCAAGTGTGCCAGATTAAGGCTTTTCATGAGAGTACCATCAAGGTTAGTGAATTTTTGGAAGATAATAGCCACCTTTGTTTTATGTCTAAGAACTTGATCTGTGCTTTGTTTAGTCATTCCATTTCTATGGCTGTTTATTCAGATGAGGGGCAATTATAGCTGGTAATTCTAGATGCTACAACTTTAAAAAAAATCACTTTAGTAAGGAAGCATTTCATACTTTTTAGATTTTTGTTTTAGAGTAATTTTATTTTTTAATTTTATATTTTTATGATTTGAGAGAGAGACTGTGAGAGCACAAGCAGGGGGAAGCACAGAGGGAGAGGGAGAAGCAGACTCCCTGCTAAGCAGGGAGCCTGACATAGGGCTGCATCCCAGGACCCTGAGATCATGACCTGAGCCAAAGGCAGATGTTTAACTAACTCAACCACCCAGGCTCCCTGCTGTAACTAATGCTGGCAACAACAAGTTTTTTGGTGAGGCTAGAATCCAATATGACTGCTGTCCCTAGAAAAAGAGAGACATCAGGGGTACAGGCACTCAGGAGAGACACCATGTGAGAGCACTGGGAGAAGGCAGCTGTCTGCAAGCCAAAGGGAAGCCTCAGAAGAAACCACACTTACCAACGTCTTGATCTTTCAAATTCCAGTCTCTAGAACTGTGAGAAATAAATTTATCGTGTCAGTCTGTGGCATTTTGTTATGGCAGCCGCAGCAGACTAACACAGGTGTGTGCCTAGGAGCAAAACTGCTGGGTCAGATGGGAACTCTGTGTTTCACAATTTGCAGAGCTGCTGGACTATTCATATGCAAGTCTTTGTATGGATATATGTTTTCTTTTTTTAGTAAATACATAGGAGTGGCATAGCTGGTAAGTGGATGTTCAACTTTGTACAGAAATGAACCAACTATTTCCCAAAGTGGCTGTAGCATTTTTCATTCCCACCAGCAATATAAGAAGGCTCCAGTTTTCCCCATCTTTGCCCACACTTGTCATTGTCTATTTTTTTATTATAGCCATCCTAGTGGGTATGAAATGCTATATCTGTGTGTGTGTGTTTTAAATAGATTTATTGTTCTGAGCCATTTTAGGTTCACAGCAAAATTGAGCAAAAAGTACAGGATTCCCATATTGCTCCTACCTGCTCCCAATCCTATCATATCCCACACCAGAGTGGTAAATTTGTTACATTGGATGAACATATATTGTTAACTATTGTTACAATCAACAAACCTATATTGTCATACTATCATCACTCCAAGTCCATAGTTTATATTAACATTCATCTTTTTTTTTTTTGAGTCACAAGACTTACCATTTACAAATCCCAGAAATAGGAGTGGGTGTACAATGAGCTGGGGGAAGGGCAGTCATCCATGCCAGGTCATGAATAAGCAGGTGATAGAGAACAGGGGAGAAGCACCTGCACTACTTATAAGGTAGTTGGGGAAGAGGTCACTAACTTTTCATGGGCTTGACTCTATTTTACTTTAATATTTTAATTTATTTGAGTGTGTTTGACACATCATGTTACATTAGTTTCAGGTGTACGACTTAGTGATTTGACGAATTTATACATTATGCTATGTTTATGGGTGTAGCTACCATCTCTCCCAGTACATCAATGCATCACTGTTACAGGATCGACTGTATTCCCTATGTTGCGCCTCTTATTCCTATAACTCATTTATTCTGTAACTGGAAGCCTGTATCTCTCACTCTTCTTCACTGATGTTGCCCAACCTCCATATTCCTTTCCCTCTGGCAACTATCAGTTTTCTGCATTTATAGGTCTTATCCTGCTTTTTATTAATTTATTAAAAAATTTTTTTTGAAGATTCCACTTATGAGTGGTATCATGTTGATGTAGGCTGGCTGGGTCTGAGGGCCCAAAGGGGATCCTGCAGGACCAGCCAAGGGGGTCCTTGGCTTCATGCAGGATGGAAACCAAACGAGCTGAAAGGCAGTAAGAGCAGAGTTTAGTGGAGACAGAGAGAGATTATAGATACAGACAGAGCATCTGGAAGACTCAGAAAGAAATGGAAAATGGGTCTTGTCTTTGCTTGGGGACTGGGGTTTTTATTGAGGACGGTGGTCTGGTGTACTTGTCTTTTAGTAATCCAAGAACAAAGATGAGAGTTTAGGTGTCCTCCACAAGTCACTTATGCTCTGGAGTCAGGGGTCTTGGTGAGTCAGTGGTCTTGGAAAACCTTCATCATGACCCTGCCTAGTCACTCCTTAGGTGTTACCTATTGTACTGAAAGACCAAAGAAATCATTAAGTCCTTGACCTTTAGAAGGAGGACATACTCCATCTGTTGTATAAGCTATGTGTGAGGCCAGAGTGTAGGTCCTAATGAGATTGGAAGCAGGAGAAGGAGCGAATAAAGTTTTTCATGGGGTCCCTTTAGTTGCTGGATCAATATATTTGTCTTTCTCAGTCTTATTTCACTTCGGGTTCATTCTTGGTGTTGCACATTCTATGGGTTTTGACATACATATAGTGATGTAGCCACCACTGCAGTGTCGGAAGAGTTTCACGGCCCTAAAATCCATCAGTGCTCTGCCTGTGCATTCCTCTCTTCCCATCCTCCAATCCCTCACTATGGTTTTGATTGCATTTTATTTGCGTTTCCCTAATACTGTTAGTTATCTTTCCATGTGCTTATTGGTCACTTAGTTTTGTTTGGAGGGAAGGGAGATATGGGTACAAACTTTCAGTTATAAGGTGAGTAAGTTCCGAGATTCTAAAGTTCAGCATGAGGACTGTAGTTAGCAGTACAGGACTGTACACTTGTAACTTGCTGACAATAGATCTTAAGCTTTCTTACCACACACTGAAAAAGATTTTTAACTATGTGGGGTGATGGTGTGTTAATTACCTTGGTCCTAGTAATCATTTCACAATGTGTATGTATATCAAATCATCACACTGTACACTTTAAATAGATACACAATTTGTCAGTTATTCCTCTTGCTAAAGTTGGGAAAAAAAACCTTCAGAGTTAAGATGCTACTATTTGTACTACTTGATAATCGTTTTTGAGGCCATTTAGTGGCACTATATTGTGGCAATACAAAATACATAGGATATTTTTGAAGTAATTTCATAGAACTTTAGGATTTCTTATGCTTTCAATGTCTTCATTTTGAAATAAAAATATGTCTATAAAACACACACACACACACAAAATCTTTGCTCACTTTTAAATTGGGCTGTCTTTTTATTATTGGATATCAGTGCTTTTTAAGGTTGAATTTGCTTCCAATTGGAGAGGAAAAAAACCCCCATGATTTTGTCTAGTGTAGAGGCCAAGTGCAGGCTGCCCCAGAATGGGCCATTTTGGCATGAAGATTATGGAGTTAAAAAGCCGTCAGACCCCAGCAGATTTTGGAAAAGCTCTTTACTCCCCGCTTCCCACCCCCACCCCCCGACCCCCTACTACTGTCTAAAAGAATTTAGATAGAGGACCTGCTCCAGGAAGAGAGCTATCACCATAGTTAACTACATTATCTTATGAACTGGGTAAGGCCTATTTGGTCAAAGTCCTTTGTGCCCCGTTATTTCTCAGTGGCTCAGCAAACATTTACTCTTTTTCAACTTCCTGTGAATTGCATTCCATCCCTCTGACGTCCCAGACTCCATCCTTTTCTCTTAGTTCAGAATGACATATAGACCTCATTTTGCATGTCATGGAATTTCCATGTCTGTGTGGATTCCCCGTATGTTCGAGATTAAATTTGACTTTCTCCTGTTAATTTGTCTCATGTCAATTTCTTAGTCCATCTATAAAGACCTTGAAGGGAACAGGAAATTCTTGCTTCCTGACACTAGTGTGAGAGAAACATGGTTAATATTTTATGCTGACAATGCAGTTGTCTTGTGATTTCAGGGCAGAGCTACCACATTTTTTGACAGCTGGATTCATGGAAGTCCAAAAAAACCTAAACAGCTCAATGCAATATTAAATAAGTCTTAGAGATAAAATTAGTGTAACAGTTACTGATATCAAAATCAAAGAATAAAAATCAAACAGTACGTACTATCAAATGTGGAACACACAGGAATAGTACAGTAGGAGAAATGTGAGATGATTTCTCAGTGTTTATAATTAGCCAGGTCTCTTTAGTGGACTGGATTTTTGCAAATGGTTCAGTAGCCCTCACAACTCTGCTTTGATGTGAGCCATGTTTATCAGTTATTCCAATGAATTAAATTCAACAACTATTTACTGCATACCCAATGGAAGGCAATGCCTTTTTTCTACTGAATTCATTTAATTCTTGATTAAATTTTTAAAAAATAGTTGCATTTCCTGCTTATGAGCTTTTTAGAAAGGGAAAATAGCAGTGCCCCTCATTTTGGTATTTATTATTCACTTGGGTAAAGAGATTCTGGAACTTAATGCCACACGTTTTGGGAAAAAGAAAACAAAACCTAGAATGGGAAATACCATCATTAACTAAAGGACTTAAAAGAACCTTAGAGTTCATTTGTAGTTTGATAAAACTCCGTCTTTTCTTGAACTCTCAGAAATGATTTCACTATCTCTTCAAGAACCCATTTTATGTTCTAAACTTTCTTTCTTATGGATAATCAAAATCATATTGGATGCTATACATCCCTCCTCTGCATTTAGTAGGGAAGGTGACTAGCTTTTACCCTCCAACATCTTGATACAAAAATGAAATTCTTCACCCTTCCTTGCCTTGATGTGTGAGGACCTCCCATCTCCACTTACATAGGTGACATATGACTGCCATATGTGTGGATGGGAATAAGGGTGTTACTATTCATCTGTGTATTAAATAAGAGGAAGCTAAATTTCTCTTTTTACAAATAATCCTCCCAACTCAATAGAAGTTCCAATATCTTCTTTCCACACCTTAATGATCTCCTTGCCTGTTCCTGCAAAGTGCACATGCCACACTGGAAGCCATAATGGACACTAGTAATACTAATTTAAAAACCTTTTTTTCCCACTGCAATCTTCCTTCTATATACAAACGTTTAGGTTATGTCTAGACACTTTTGGGTGTATTTTCTAAGAAATATGATAATGCTATTTAAAAGTGGTAACCAAGGGTGGTCTATGTATTCAGGGTTCGATCAGAGAAACAAAACCAGCAGGAGAGATATAGTAAAGTATTATAGGGCATTGGCTTGTGATTGCGGATGTTGGTTTGGCAAGTCCAAAGTCTATAGAGCAGGCGGGGACTCTCAGGCATGAGTGGAAGCTGCTGTCCACAGGTGGAATTTCTTCTGGGAAGTTTCACTTCTGCTCCTAATGCCCTTTTACTGACTGAATCAAACCCATCCAGGTCATCTAGAATAATCCTCTCCTTTTAAGTTGGCTGAATATGGACTTTAACCAAACTTATAAAACACTTTCACAGCAACACACAGATTACTATTTGATTGATACCGGAAACTGTGGCCTACCAGAGGTGACTTATACAACTCACCATTCACAGGTGAGAATTATCTCTGTGGTCACAGAGCAGTCACAGAATGATTATCACTATTCCATTTTATATTCATATGGCAACAGCATTTGGTTCAAAGTCAGCGTTATATGCAACTCAACCATTTTTTTTTTTTTAACAGTGCATGATGCAAAATTAAACGGAATCCTTGTTATCTACAAGATCCACCAAGCTTGCATATAGTGTTGCTGCTGTGCGGGTGGATTTCTTAACATAAACTTTTGTCTGTGATCAATAAACATGTACATATAGCAAATTTACGCTTGGCTAGAAAATTTTTGCCATTCCCTACCTTGTTCTTAATGAATAAGTAAGTATGTAATTGAAGATACTTTAAAAATAGGCTATTGCAGTTGTTCCCAAATTTTTTGGTCTCAGGACTTTCATATGTATCAAAATTACTGAGGGCTTTAATGGCTTTTATTTATATGGGTCATGCCATTAGTTTGGGCTGCTATAGTACTCTCTCCAGGGAGCTGCAGCTATTTACAATTTTGGGGGGGTGCCCTCCGAAGCTCATCTGAGGGGTGCCCTGCTCACTCCCCAAGCCCACTGACTCCGTTAGGACTGTTCAGGTAGGGGATCTGGTAAGTACCCTTTTATGTAATGGTGGATAAACTACTTTTCTGATAGAGACAAACAGTCTCAAAACTGAGGAAGAACAGAACAGATTAGAAGAAAGGAAGAAAGAAGAGAATTAAAAAGTGGTTTAATCAGTAAAGATCTTTATCTTAATGCTTGAAAGACCAAAACCATTTAAGAAGGAAACTTGCCAATCCTTTGCTGTATGCATAAAGACTATGAGTAAAAATAATCATCCTTTTAAAAGAACTTATTGCATAAATCAGATGTCTGCTTATCTGAGTTGTCCTTAGCAACTTAATAAGAGGACAGAAGTGCTATGTATTTATTTGTACTGTATCATGCTGGTAAGCAGTCATGTGGGAAGCAAGGTAGAATGGTCACCCGCAGAATAAAAGAAGTAACCAGGTAATCAATTATAGACTTAAAAAGTGAGAAGCCCAGAAGAAATTTTAAGTAAATACAACATCCCATAATGATGCTTAATATTTTAACAACTAATCACTGATAAATACTGATACAATAAAGCAAGATCAGGCACTAAGTTCTCTTCTTAAGTATAGGTTTGCATTTACCAAAGACATCTTTTTGTGTCTGCCAAAGGAAAATATTTTCAACACAATCAATAGGCAATAATGCTCTCCTCTTAGTCAGTGGAAATTTTTATGAAGAGTCTGAAAAAGGCGCTCAGTGGTTGAGCGTCTGCCTTTGGCTCGGGTCATGATCCCGGGATCCTGGGATTGAGTCCTGCATCAGGCTCCCCAGAGGGAGCCTGCTTCTCCCTCTGCCTATGTCTCTGCCTCTATCTGCATCTCTCGTGAAAAAATAAATATTAAAAAAAAAGGAGTCTGAAAAAATAACTGGATGTGGCTCTCATGTGATTATAGGAAGCTGGGAAACAGAAGGGGGCATAACATGCCTTTGCAGTTCTGAGTACAGAATTAGGGATGTGGTAAATATAAACTAAATGGTCATGAAAGAAAATAAACATAGGTAATCTCCGTAGATATACTCTAAAGTCACTAACAAAGTGAGGAGACACTAGATTTCTAAGGAAATTTGGGAACAAATATTTGCTCCATAAGGCACTTGTGCTGGTATACAAATCACAGATCTCACACAAACAGTATCAGTCCTTGGACAAAACTGTTCCCTGATCAGGCTCTATCAGAAGTGTGGAGCATAAATAAGAACGAGTTTCCAGGAGACAAATATAACAAAGGGCTTTGGAGGAAGACTTTTAAGAGAAGACTGAAGGGATGCGTTATTTGATAGGAAGAAAGAAAGTTACTGAACAATTTAATAATAGACACCTATACAAACGATCATCATACAGATAGAGGAGGCTAAATTTTATTTCTGGTTTGTAAGAAGTTGCATACATAAGTTGCAGTACAAAGGATTCAGTTTCCATATAATGAAGGTCAGTTTCAACAAGCACAATCAGTCTTAAGTCACTGATACTAAATAATGGAAAAGAATATGAGGGATGGTATGGGACCTTCAAAGACAAGGTATGTGTGTCCCGGAAAGGCTGGCTGAAGGTAAGGGAAGACAGGTTTTCGTGCTATTTTCTGTCTGTGACATTGCGCTTTCTAGAATTCAGATGTAACACCGCATACCTGTCCTGAGACCTGGAATGCTCCTTGGGTTGTCAATTACCCTGCAGGCTCCTCTTCTAAAGGAAGGCTTGGGAGTGGTTCCTATTTAACCTTAATGAGATAGCATTCTTGTGGGTTTCACAATATAACAGAGATACATGGAGATTCTCATATATTTTATAAAATATAGTTAATTGGTCCCGCTTTGAAGAAATATTATTAAAGATTAGATTTCCCTTATCAGAGTAGACAGGCTCAAAATACATTGCTTGCACTGTACTGTTTTAATGATATTTCATTTTTTATTGGCATGCCAGTTAAAGATCATGAAATGACGTTATTGGGGGGATTTTGTTTAAATTCTAGAAAAACTGAAAGATACCTTTTTTAAAGTAAGCTCCATGTCCAACATAGGGCTTGAACTCATGACCCTAAGATTAAGAGTCACGTGTTCTACCCACTGAGCCAGCCAGGTGCCCCCCAAGATACTTTTTATTTAATTTAACTAAGCCTGATCTCATTTTAGCATAGGTGATTTTTGCATTTCAAAAGGTTATTCTGTAGTTTAATAAATAATTCAAGCACACTAAAATTTCAATTTACTAAATGTAGTAAATGAGAGCATGAGAAGATTTAAAAGACAATTTGTTTTTTTGTCTACTTGAAAGGGCATTTTAAGTTGATGACTAATCTTGTATGGCTCAATTCCATTCCTGAATATTTATCAAATTATGAGTTTGTAATTATTCATAAAGCATTTGTGGTCACATCTTGAATTACCATGTCGATAGTTTTTAGTTTGTTATTAAGAGGACATGAAAAGTATGAATCCCTAAAAAGCGAAACACATGGATCATTCTGCCACAATAAAGACCACGAGAAAAGCTGAAGCTGCAATAAACAGTAAAGTTATCTGGTTTGAAGCAAAGGAATATGGAATTAGGCACATGTATTTTATACTGTATACAACTCATCTTTTCAGTCCTAATAAGCTGACTCGGATTCATGTAACGGAGAATACTTCCCCAGAGCCAAATACATTTAAGCTCTTTAAGGATTGGCACGATCCCTTTTTTCTCACTGGTTCATTAGAACAGTACCCACTTTAGAACAACTATTTGTGAGCACAGTAATAGTTCAGAAAATATAAAATGATGGAAGAAGGAAACAGAACAGTCCTTCATTTGCAGCCAAGAAGATGTGGGGATTAGATCTGTATTTGTTTTGACCAACTTTCTGGGAGAAATGCCATGACTGTTTTGAACAAATGATAAATGTCTATAAAATATGGAATTCTATAGTAAAAACAATTTTGACATCTTTTGTTAAGAGACCAAAACAAAAAACAAGAAAATATACGAATGTTGTATAGCTCAGAAATTAATAAATCCCCAAATTTCAATTTCCACTAAAATATTTATTTAATTAATGATATCTTACAGAAATAAATAAGAACAGTTTTTCTCTAATACAGATAGGTGTATTTATATATATATTTTTTCTTTTCTTTTTTTTTTTTTTTTTACAAAATCGAAGCATATCAAATTGTTTTCCCTAAAACTTTAGCTCAAAAAGGAATACTAGGAAACAAACAGAAATACTGAAATATGCTGATTATCAAATTATTACCATGGACCTTTTGAATCTCAGCATGACAGAAGATTTAGAGAAAGACCATGAGATTGGGAGTTAGGGCATCTGGGCTCCACTGTTGCCTTGCTACGTGTCACAAGCATGGTTCTCTGTATTTCTGAACCTTGGTTCTCTACCTTTATAAGAGGAATGATATTAGTTATACCAACTTCACAGGACTGGTGGGCAAATTAAAGCTGAATGTGAATGTACAGGAAAGCTCTTTATAATATGTAAAGAGCTACAAAAATAATAGTCTTGTTTAATTTCATATAAAAGAATCAATGCATATCTTCCTTCAACTGAAGAATAAGCACCAAAAACGTGTGTGTGTTTTCTTCAGTGGAATTATGTCACCCTATAAACCTAGAATAAGAAAATGCACCTTAACTAAGCACCAAAGCTTCTTGGACAAATGTGATATAAGGGATATTTCTATTACAGTTTTCTGGGCAGCTAAGTAGGAGCTAATGAGTCCTGAGGGTCATTTAAAACTCTGGAGGCTCAAAGAAAATGAAACAAGAATAGTTGTGTTACATCAAATGGCTAGGATAAAATAACCTACTCCTTATTTAGTGATTTCAAAGTCCATTAATTCTTCACAGAAGAAGAAACACTCAGTTATCAGTTGCAATTATTTGCTTATGTAAATACGACATTCTCTTGTTCCAAAGATCAAATACTAGTCCTTGAGAGAAGTCCTAGTAAAATAAAATAACAAATTATCACAAATTTAGATACTAGTGGTTAAAAGTCTAGTTTCCCAACAACACAGGAAAGGAAAAGAATCCAAGACATCAATATAATAATGAAGAAAAAAAAAACAGAACACAAAACCTGGCCATACATACTTCCATGTTATGATTAAGAAATAAAATGATAAAAACTGCAATATTTACAGATACATCAATCTTAAAGTATGTAAAAACAAGGAAAATTAAAAATAGAAAAAGCAGTTTAGATAATTTTATGATAAACATGAATACACTTAAAATGCTATTTAAAGTTCACTGCATACACTGACATTACTTAACACATCATAGAAATAAGAAAAGTGTTCAATGTTTCAATTTTTAGTAGCAACATACAGAGAAAAGAAAAACTTGCCTAAATGTTAACTTATTGTTAGGAATAGTATTACTGTAAAGTCACTATGCATGGAGTTATAGTCTAAAGCTACTCAAATAACTAGAAGTTAATATAATTTGCCATCTACTTAAAATATTACTACCAAGATATTGGTGAATCATGTACTAAAGATACTGAAGGCCCTTCCAAAACGAGATTTTTGTGGGTCAAATATACTAGGTCATATAAAATTAGACCAGTTTATTCTCTCCCTTACTCCAATTCTTTTTAAGACCGATCTTATCAAAAGAAAAGTACACATTACCTCTCTTAATTCCCTTGCATCATCAGATGTAGTTATTCTTTGGGACAAAAATAAATGTTGTATTAGGAGTGTAAGATCAAAAATCTTTATAGATCTTTTGGAAACAAGATAATTGGAAAGGACTCAGTAACTACTAGGACACCATACAACTAAAAAAAGAAAGAAATTCATTCAATGAAGAACAGTATTTACTGACATCTACTGGATTTTTTACTTGTAACCTTCTCTATAAGCAATGAAAAACTTAACTACAGTAAAGTCTCTGGATTGAATCAAGTGTACTTCATTCAAGTTCTTCAGTTTCTTTGGTAAACAGATCCGCCAGATCAGCCAAGGTTAAGACGGAAGCTTCGGGATGCTTCACCGATGAGCTCGTGTGACTGCAAGGTTTCCCAAGGAAGGAGAGTCAGAAAGAAACCAAGGAATAAATGGTTACATTTGTGTTATATTTTGCTCTAGTCTCAATAATATTAAGACATAATGATATAAAAATATTCTTATAATATAAAAACATATTTGCTCATAAGTGTTTGTAAGTGAACCATAAGAACCTTCAAGAAGAAAGTCAATGACAGGATCATTAGTACATCTCGTCAAAATTAGTGAAGACTTCTGTATAGCACTTTTAGGTTTTGTTATAAAATGTCTTTTCTCTCCACAATTCCTAAAATAAAGAAACAGAACCCATGCCAAATGCTGCTACAGCTCTCACCTTAGAATCTGCCTTCTTACTACCTAAAGTTAGTGTATTTGAAGAGAATTTCAACAGCTCTTGTAACTGCTATTTTATTTAAGCAGCTTAACTATAATTGCTGATTTCTGTTACACATGGAAACATCAGCAATAAAAAGCCTTCATGTCTGATGCAAATAGCTTTCACAGTAGACTCTTTCCTTCTCATAAACCACCAATGGAAGGAGATTTCTGGTTCAAATTGCTTCGTTGCTATGCACTGTGCCTCTGTATAGACATCCCTTCCAAGGCAATCATTCCTCTGTATCTGCCAACCATACCTATCTCATAAGGATATATAGTAAGGCATTGGTTTATGTTTTCAAAATGACTTTGAAGAAAATTATGGAATAAATATTAGAAGGTTTTATAATTTTTAAACTTTATAAAATTTTATAATTTTAAAGTTTTTTTTTAAAGATTTTATTTATTTATTCATAAGAGACAGAGAGAAGGCAAAGACACAGGCAGAGGGAGAAGCAGGCTCCTCGCAGGGAGCCTAATGTGGGACTCGATCCCAGGACTCCAGGATCACACCCTGAGCCAAAGGCAGACGCTCAGCCACTGAGCCACCCAGGAATCCCTAAAATTAAGTTTTTAAAATTAAGGTCGCTCTGGTCTCTCTGCTTCTGTTCTGCCTTTGGAACAAATATCACAATCATCAGCTGAGTTTTAAGTCCAGATCTTCTCGTGTGCATGTGACCAGCATGTGTGATTTATAAAGCAACACTGTAAGTTTCCTTTTAGAGATATCAGACGAAGGCTTTTAGGGTGGGCATAAAGATAGATTTCTTTAAAAAGTAATCCAATATGGCAAAGAAATGTAGGGCAGTTTAAATATTTTTAAACATTACAATCTCTATTAATAAATTAAGTCAAATATAGGATGTCCAGAGCATTAACTGGAAAATTTTAGATAGGTAAAATGTCCTGTTTTGCCTTTAAAAAATGTATCTGGTCATCTAAGTGAAGAAGTCCCAACACTTGTATAACCTTATATAAACAGGTAACATCCATCGGGCTTGTAGCAGATTATTATGTACCTCTTCTCAGCAGTTTTCAGCATTGCCTGCATTCTTTCTTCTATTGTTGCTTTAATTAAGAATCTGTGTACAATAGTAGGTCTAGAAGGTATGAAACAATGGTAAGTTCAAAAACTTCTTAAAACCAATTAGAACAAACAAGACTTCACATATTATATGCTATATTCATCAGTCACACAGGGCTCATTGTGGCAAGTAGTAATCAAGGTGCTGGGGCGGTGGTCAGCAGTAAATAAAACAAACTAGTCTTAATGAACTAACATTCTAATGAGGGCAGACACACAATAAACACATAAATTAGATAATACAGATAATGCCATAAGGAAGCTGACATATGAGTTGAAACATGACTGACGGGAATGAGGTTGCTAAGCCAAGGAGCAGAAAGAGCATCTAAACAGAAGCAACAATAAATAAATGCAAGCTCTTGGGAAGAGAACATGCTTGGAACAAGCCTAAAATGTATGAAGGGCAGAAAGAAACCTAGCATGGCAGAAGTGTATTTTAACAGAGAGGCAGGGAGTGGAAATAAGATTGGAGAGTGGGCAGGAAACAGATCGTGTAGGGTCTGGAGGGACATGGCAGGAATCTGGTTTTTATTGTGGTTATGAGGGGAAGTCATCCGTGGGTTTTATGCGTGATTTGATTTATACTTGATTATACTGTAGACACCCCTTTGGCTGCTGTGTGGGAGATGGCCTATTAGGTAGCAAAGGGAAGACCAAGAAGTCAGTTAAGGAGTTCTGTAGGAGTCCAGATAAGATGGAGAGTTGTGTTCTGGTTGTTTCCATGGAAACAGTAACTATCAGAAGGTCTGGAATATCTTTTGCAGGTAGAGTTGGCAAGGCTTCAGTGATGGTTTGGATGTGTGGCACAAAGAGAGAAGTATGGAAGAGTCTTAGATTTATGGTCTGAGAAACTACAGTTAAGAGAGTCAGATTATAAGATGGGGAGGGCTTGGAGTGGGTGGGAATGCAGTAGGAATACACTTTCTTTTACCCATGTTAAATCTGAGTTTTCCATTAGCTAGGTATCTAAGGGGGAGTCCAGCTATGGGTGAAGCAAAAGAGCTGGGAATGAGAGTCTGAGACAGGAGCTGAAAGGGCATGTCTAGACCAGGGACATATATCTGAGAGTCATCCACATATAAATGTTACTTAAAGCTCTGGAACTGGATAAGCTCATCTAGAAGTGTAGATAAGAAAAAAAGAACCTGCAGGGACCAATGGCAAGAAGTAGGTCATTAATAATATTATGAATCACATTTCAGTGGCACACTGAGGACAAAAACTCAACCGGAAAGGCTGAAAGAGGAAGGTTAAGAAGGGGAAGGTGGGCAGTGGAGTGTTTTTAAAGCAGATGATATTAAGACATATTTATCTGGTCATATATTACAAGAGGAATGTCCTTGAGAATATGAGAAGGGATGGGACCTATGACAAGTGGAATGGCTGGCTTTTGAAAGAAAAGGGACATTTCACCCACTGTAATAAAAGGGAAGGAACATACTGTGCCTTCCTGCTTATTGCTACAGATGAAATATTCATACCTCTACCTACAACCAAGGCTTGCACTTGAGTATTATTCTGGCACTCTCTCTTCTCTCTTGCTTCACTAGTTCTCCATTTCTAATGGATTGCTCCATTATTTCTCCCATATGAAAGGAAAAAGCAACAACAAAAAAACTTCTTGATCTCATACTCTTCCTTTTCTCTGTTCTTTGAAGCAAAACTGCTCAAAATACGAGTCCCATCAGTGATGTAGAGACAGCAGTGTACTGTGCTTAAAAGTATGATTGAGGAGGCAGAGGAGCTATGTTTGAAACCCGCTGCCACTTTTGCTACCTATGTGACCTTGGACAAATTACTTAAACCCTCTCTGCTAGATAAGTGTTTGTTGATAAATAAATGAAACCCTAATCTCTCTTATACTCAAATCAGGCTATCGCCTCCACAACTACCAATACTGGTTTCTATCTCCATTCTGCTAAATTTAAGGGTCAATTCTCATTTTTTATCTTACTTGACATTTTAATAATACAGTTGTTGATACAGATGGTCATATCCTTCTTCTTGAGTTACATTCTTTACTTGACTTCCAGGAACCTCTCTATTCTGATTTTCTTCTCAACTCATTGTTTGATTTTCATCTGTTACCTTTGCTGGTTCTTTCTCTTCTCCCATGGCCTCTAACTTTGGTGTGCTCTGGAGTCCAGTCGTTGATCCTCTTCTTTATCTATACACATTCCCTTGGTAATCTCACTCAGCCCCGTGACTTAAAAATACCATTATATGCTGTTGACTTTCAAATATATCTCTAGCACAGACTTCTCCTGAACTGAGGACTTGTACATCCAATTACAGAATACCTATCTCCAGTTTTCTAATAAATATCAAACATCTCAAATTTCTATTTAAAATAGACTTCTGTTCTTTCCTTACCAAACCTGCTCTACCCTGTAGTCCTTCCTGGCTCATCTGAAACCTACTTCATCCTTCTAGTTTTCTAGGTCAAAAACCATGGCATTGACCTTGACTTGCTCACATCCCATGTCTACTCTGTCCACACATAACTACTGGTTCTCAAAATATGTCCAGAACCTGACCACTTCACATCATATCTACTGCTGCTCCCATGGTTCAGGTCACCTTTAACTCTTACTAGGATTACACAACAGCCTCCTAACTGTTCTCTCTTCTACTCCCCATATGTTCCCCTTTCCCCTGGCCCTGAACATATAGCACTCAGAATGATTATCTCAAAACAAGTTAGAACTTGTCACTCCTCTGCTCAAAACCTGCTGTTGGTTCCCTATCTTATACACAGTGAAATCAAGGTCCTCATAGTGACCTCATAGGCCCTATAAATTCCCCTCCCCTACCAGCTTTCTGACTTCATCTCCTACTACTCTCTTTACTTATTCTGCTTCGGTAACTCTGGCTCCTTACTATTCCTCAAACATACCAGGCACAGTCTTGACAGGGTCTTTGCACTAAGTGTGCTATCTGCTTGAATATTCTTCCCCATACAAATCTTGCATGCCAGGTAGCTTTGTGGGTTAAGCATCTGACTCTTGATTTTGGCTCAGGTCATGATGTCAGGGTTGAGAGACTGAGCCCCATAACCCCATGTCAGGCTCCATGGAGCCTGCTTAAGGTTCTCTCTCTTCCTCTGTTCCTCCCTGCCCCTTGCTCCTCCTTCTCTTAAAAAAAAAACAAAAAACCTGCATGCCATCCTGCTTAGCCAAATGTACTTTTTTTTTTTTTTAAACTGGGCTCCATGCTAGGCCAACTTGGGGCTTGAACTCACAACGCTGAGACCAAGACCTGAGGTGAGATCAAGAGGTGGACATTTAACCAATGGGACCGCTCAGGAGTCCCCAGCCAAATGCACTCTTTATTTTTAAAGATTTTATTTATTTATTCATTAGAGACACACAGAGAGAGAGAGAGAGGCAGAGGGAGAAACAGGCTCCAAGCAGGAAGCCCAATGTTAGACTCGATCCTAGGTCTCCATGATCACACCCTGCGCTGAAGCCGGTGCTAAACCGCTGAGCCACCCGGCTGCCCCCAAATGCACTCTTTATCCTCCTTCCCTACTCTACTTTTCCAGCTCCTAACATAGCATATATTTTACTTATGTTCTTGTTCACCATCTGTCTCTCTACCAACTATCATAATTTCCATGAGGGCATCTCAAATACCTAGAACAGTGCCTGGAACACAGAAGGTGCTTAATAAAAATTTACTGAATGAAGTATGTGGGTATTGATGTAGGTATATTACTCAAGTTGGTGATGGAAAGATGAGATGCTTCAAATCTGACTTTATCTGTGTTCTACATATGAGGCAAGACTGTCATCAGTGGGGAGCAGGAAGTTATAGAAGACTTTTAAGATCATCTCTTCAGAAAATGGAAAAAAAATCTATCTACTAGGGAAGCATAGTAGGATTGTCAGGTAGTGCTGAATGGCCTTTCATCTGAGCTGAATCCAGTCCATGCTTTGGAAAACAGTGATAAGACAAGGCGGCAATGTTTAAAAATATAAGAAAAAAACAAACCCAAAAAACCCCAACCAAATAAGACATAACTGCATTTTAAATGACACTGGACAATACTTAGAACAAGTGTGCAGTTATTACAGTTATGTTACTTTGTCATATTTTACTATGGGTTTGTTTGATGAACATTTCTCTTTCATGCTGAAAACTAAAAGTCCTCATTTGTTCTCCTGGCTATTGCTTACAGAGCAATCCAGCTTTTAACAGTAGGTCATACAAGATGGCATCTCCTGTTACTCCTCTCCACATACTCTATTCCTAAGCAATTCTAAACTCTTTTGGGTCCCTAGGGATCTCCTGGTGTTTATCTCCTCTGTGTTCCTGCACATGCAATTCTCTTTGGCTGTGTGAGCACCCCTTTCTAGCCTAGTTTTGAAGTAATTGTTCCTTCAAGACTCAACCTAATGAAGCCTTCCATGACTCTAAGCACAACTAATGACTCCCTTCTGTTACCACAGTACTTCTATTACATTTTTGCACACTCTGCTGCAATAGGTCAGCTCTTCTGCTTCCTGTACTACATAGCAACCTCTTTGGGGGAGCAGACTATGTCTTACTCAATTTGAGTCTTCAATATCTAGTATGAGTGACATATAGTTGCCACTCAGTCAATATTTAATGAATACTCAGTACAGATTTTTTTTTTAAACATTCAAGGCATCTACCATCTAGGAGGTAATACATCTAAGAGGTCTTATGAAGGGTAACTGTCTATTCTGACATTTGAATGAAAGTAGTAGATATTACACAATACTCACTATTAGGTTGGGCCTCAACTAAATCTAGTTACCTCTTAGAGTAGCCCCAAGGGACTATCTTTTCCTAAGGGAAAGAATTTAAAAAGGAGTCATGAATGGGATATGCCTTCTTTTAAAAACAGGCTACTTTAAACAATCAAAAATCACTTCTCCTCAAAGTCATGATGGATGCTTTCAACTCTGCAGCTTAGTTTAAGAAACTGTTTTGGTGAAGCAAACAGCGTAATTTTTCCAAGAAGGGAGACACAAATATGGGAGAATTCAGGGATTTGCTGTTTGGAGGAGGGAGGGTTGGAAATCTCAAAATGTCTTTTGGTCATATACTTGAACATTTAATAAATAAGTCATTAAAAATGAATAGTTATATGAACATAATTGAAGAGTTTAAACACTGATTTATATCTTAGAAACTGGAAGCAAATGTAACTGATGCTAACTTTAGTCCTTACTTTGTTTGTCCAATCCGGTGCACCCTCCCAATGGCCTGAAGCTCATGGGCAGGGTTCAAGATGGGCTCCACCAAGAGAACATGAGTTGCTTCAATGATAGTTAATCCATTAGAACCTGTGTGCAGGGGCAGCAGCAAGATATTGATTTGGGGATCATGTTTAAATGCTGAAAGGTTCTCCTAAAAAAAGAAAGGTATATTTAGATTTTAGCTGGATCACTTAGAGCAGTATAGTATAGCTCATATTAAGAAGCCTAATAGTATTCAGGTCACTGTGAAATGTAATAATTAAGACAATTAAATATAAATTACCGATTTCAGAAAATGTAAACTTGTCTGACCTTCATGAGGACAAGGGTCACATAAACTCTCTTATTCTTTATGATACAGTGGAAACACAAGATACATGTACCTGATGTATGCCAATTAAACTACATGAGAGAGAAAAAGAAAGTGTGTGCCAGAGTGAGGATGAGATCAGAGACATGAATCTGTTACATTTTTACTTGGTCTTCTTTTGTGTTTTTGTCTCAGGGTGTGCGCCAGTCGTCGTGCTGAGCGTAGCGTAAGCAATTTGACCACATAGGGTTTTTCCTGGTGTAGTGTCTTGAGAACCTAATCCTGGCATGAGGGCCCTGTCCATTGAACAGGTGTATCACAGATCATCTTTTCCTCTATTGAAGCAAACGACCTCAAGTCAGAAGATCTTAAAAAAAAATGACCTTGCTATGGGTATAAATGAATAGATAGAAAATAATTAGTTTCTCTACTTTGCTTTTGAATGTTAGTTTTATAATGAATCAATAACTCAAATCTTTATACAAGACAATAAATGCAAGTAAGCTATTAACAGCAGTTTTAATTTACAACTAAATCTCCCCTCAAAAAAAGTAAAAATCTTCTTGACGTACCTGAAATGTCTTAACACGACTGATTTGAGCAAATTCCATGTTGTTGTCAGTGAGGGCTTTTGAAATAATATCTAATACATCTTGCCACTAGAACACATAAAAAAATAAGAAAACAAATTTTTGTATAGTTTTCACATAAAAAGGAATTGAAAAGGAACTAAATCTAAATTACTTTTGTACTTCAGAATTAACATAAAAACAAACTTTCAAATGTGGTTCCACCAATATTATTTTACACTACCAAAATGGCAGTGGTTTTTGTTTGTTTAAGTCAAATGCTGGTTAAATTTAGGGTAAAAGACATAGGTGTTTTTGGGAACTGAATTAAGATAAACATAAATAATGGAATGGCTAATGGATAAAGTTGCCTATCTTTTAAAAATAAAAACTACAACTTTTACTTCATATTTTATTCAATAGATTACTTTTTCTTTTTCTCAAATAACCAATTTAATTTGTGGAATGAGACTTTCAAGGTTACAGATTCTAATTTTTAACATATTAACATTAGAAAATGCCCATAAAACATTAACAGGAAATGTAGCTATAGAAATTGCCTTTGTAAAGCATCACCAAATTTCTCTAAAAATAATTTTATCCTATGGAAATAGAAAAAAAAAAAAGAACATGGAAAATCTAACAGTAATTCTAAATCTCAACTATATTAGAACAAACATTAAACATGAGTTCTCAGATATGAGCTGACAGAAAGCCAGTCTGAGGTAAGACTCAGAATGAAAATGTTGATTATACCGTTGAGAAGACGAGTGCTTTAGCCCCTGGGTCTCTAAGTTGGATTCTCATCAGAGTTCTGACCACAGCTTCCACTTTTGTAGAATGGCTGCCCTTTGGACATAAACAAGAAAACACATCACTACCAAATAAATCTAGTTTACAATGAAAAGGAAAACCAATATAAAACACTTTTATTACCAAAACTACATGTACATCAAAACAAACTATCGGGTTCTATGTGTTCACTCTTCTTTATTTTGTATTTGCTGGAAATTTTCTTTAGCTAGAAGCTATAGAACTTAAATCTAGGGAAAACTGCTTCTGAAACATACCAGAAAGTCATATAGTGATATACGACCATAAAGAGAAGATTTTTAGGTTAAAGTAGGTAGGATTTGTAGTTAGAAGATTTTATTATTTTAGATCAGCAGAATTTATATATTAAAAGCACTCCTCACTTCAGATATTATATGGCATTAGAAATCTTAAGAATATAATGAATCAGAATTCTAATGTAAGCAAACTGTGAAGGATCCAACTCAGGAAGGATCTTTTCTTGTAGGGAATTACAAAGGACAGTGACAGAGGTACAAATAACATCTACTTGGATAGCAGCAGATTTCTATAAAGCTAAATAAACACACACAGGTGGGTTTTACATTTTCCATAACCATTTCCATCATTAAAGTATGAAAAGGAAAAAAATGAAGAAATAAAAAAATGAGGAAATGAGCAAATGTTTTCATAGCCTTCTGAGAAAATTTTCCTCCTGGAATGCTCTGGGAGATGGCAAGACATGAAGATATTAAGGGTATGGGACTTTTAGCACTTTTACAGAGACACTCAGAGGCAAAATGTATAAATGAAACAAGAAAGAAAGGCAATGCAACTTTTAGTTAGCAAGAGAGAATTATGGAAGAAGTTTTAAAATTGTAATACTAAAATCCTAAGTCTACATAATTATATAATTCTCTGGTATGCAGACTGCTAATTATACGTGCAAGGTTAAAAAATATAAAGGATCTGTTTCAGTCTAAAAATCGTCTTAAAAAAGAGCAAAATTATATCAAATAAGAGAAAGCAGGAAATCAGCATGAAGTATTGTTAATGAGTTTAGATAGAAACATACGTATCCCTCACAAAGTCTCATTTCAAAAATATTTTTTTTTTAAAAGATTTTATTTGAGAGAGAGAGAATGAGAGAAAGAGAGCACAAGCAGGGGGAAAGGGCAGAGGGAGAAGCACACTCTCTGCTGAGCAGGGAGCCCAATGCCAGGTTTGATTCCTGGACTCCAGGGTCATGACCTGAGCTAAAGGCAGACACTTAACCAAGAGTCACCAAGGCGCCCCTCAAAAATATTTTCAAATGAAATACCATAACTATAAAACCTTCCATTTATTAAGTTGCTTCTTATGAAAAGTTCAAAAGAAAACCTAATAATCTTTAATAAACAACATTCCAAATTAGAGTGCTAACTCTGTGAAGGAAAAGACCAGAACATTCCCTTTTATCAAAGTCTGGACAGTTCAGTGGTAGCTCTCAATAAGCCCTTGCAAATATCACAGCCTGGAACCATTTGGTCCTAGTTCAGTTACTTTCACTGTGAACGAATAATAAGGAAGCCTAGAAATCTAAAGCTCTGCTTGGCAGAAAGGTACATGGGAGTGAGGCTACTTTAACACTCTTTTCTTCCACATGGATGGAAGTGGCTACTGAGAAGAGAAAAATGCATAGAATTCTTGATGGGTAGCCCATGTATACTGACTTGCATGCCCTGCATAATTTTAAAAAACGAATCCAATACATGCAAAATCCTGTTAGGTCAATATGTTTAAATAGTTTCTTTCAAGACAAAAGATTTCCTATTTTAGACTATTTGAAGCCATTTAAATGATCATAAATTGTCATTAAAAATGTTGCTTCCAGTTGCAAGAGGATATGTTGAGTTTATTTTTTAAAGATTTATTTGCTTGAGAGAGAGAGAGAGAGAGCACACATGCACACATTGAGTGTGGAGGGCAGAGGGAGAAGGAGAGAGAGAGAGTCTTAAGCAGACTCTGAACACAGAGCACTTATGTGGGCCTCGATCTCATGATCTGGAGATAACAACGTGAGCCAAAATCA
The DNA here is from genome assembly GCF_003254725.2 of Canis lupus dingo. Lineage (NCBI taxonomy): Eukaryota > Metazoa > Chordata > Mammalia > Carnivora > Canidae > Canis > Canis lupus. The sequence continues at coordinate 37,076,370 of NC_064243.1, forward strand.
AGAGTTGGATATTCAACCGACTGTGCCACCCAGATGCCCCTGTTGAGTTTATTTATTTTTAAAAAGATTTTATTTATTTATTTATTTATTTATTTATTTATTTATTTATTTATGAGAGAGAGAGAGAGAGAGAGAGAGAGAGGGGGGCAAGACACAGGCAGAGGGAGAGAGGGAGAAGTAGGCTCCATGAGGGGAGCCTGACATGGGACTCGATCCCAGGTCTCCAGGATCACACCCTGGGCTGAAGGCGGCACTAAACCGCTGAGCCACCTGGGCTGCCCTGTTGAGTTTATTTTAATAATGATTCCTAATTTGCTACTAAATGAAAAGAAAATGCTATGCACAGTTAAGGATTACTGATCTAAAAAGTTACCATAGAAAGGCAGTAAGCTATAGGAGAAAAACTGAATAGAAGTTAAATAGGATCTGGTTTCTCTTTGATTTACCACATCTATCACAAGCACATTTTGGATAACTTAAAAAAATTACATAAAATCAAAATATGCTTATTGGACAACTAAGCTAACAGAAATATAAGAATTAAAGAAGTTAAATACTTTTTTAAAGCCCTACCTTCTCAAAACAGCACTAAGAATTGGCATTTATTCTGTTACACCTCCTTAGGCATTTTAGAAGCCTACATAAAAATGCATATGTACTCCACAAATATTTGTAAACTTGTTTTATAAAATGGTCTTTTCATTTAACATTGTATCTTAACAATCTATTCATAGAGGATCTTTATATTTATTTATTAATATACACTTAGACTCTTGCATTCTTTTTTGCTATTATAAACCAGACTTTAGTGATACTTATAGCTTTGGATACAAAGCCATATGTGAAAATATTTTTGTTGGATAGGCACGTTAAAGTGGAATTGATGGCCAATTCCAAAAGACTCAAAAAATTTATTAAGATACTTGGACTCAAAAAATTTATTAAGATACTTGGATCCTGGTGGATTTTGGTGGGTCAAATTGCCATCTAAAAATGCTGGAAATTTTAACTACCAATGGTTAAAAATGTCTGCTTCTTTGCACATTTGTTAAAATTTAATTTTTTGCCAGTCTGATAGGTGAAAGGAGGAACTAAATTTTCATTTAGTCTATATTTTCCTGACAGTGAACTTGAGTATCATTAATTAGCCATTTAGAATTCTTCTGTGAATTGGAGGGTGGTACCATTTCATTATATATGGGTTGATAAACACTAATCTTTTTTTTTTAACCAAACAATTAGGAGCTACAGGAGAGGTTAATAAAGTCAGCAAACCTAGTGGCTTTTGTGGGGGCAGGTGTGAAGAGGCAGAGGGAGAAGGAGAGAGGATCCCAAGTGGACTCCATGCTCAGACTAGAGCCTGATGTGGGGCTCAATTTCACAACCCTGAGCTGAAATCAAGTCAGACACTTAGCCAACTGAGCCACCCAGGTGCCCAAACCCAGTGGGCTTTTATCTTATCTTCAATCTTCAGAAACCTAGATTCCCACCACTCTATGCCCTTATTCATGGACTTCTTTTCTCTTCCTTGCTTGTGATTTTTATTTCCAAATGAAAAAGGAGTCCCAAGATAATACTGAAAAGACTATGGTTGGTTTTATAACAGAATCAATGAAAGTGAACAAAAAGATAGGGCAAACTTTCTTCTGTTATTTTCCTTATCACTCAAGTCCCTTCAACATTTCAAGTAAGTTCGTATTTGATTATCCAAATCATTTACTTATTCAACAAAAATGCCAAGAACTATATTAGGCACTGGATATACAAAGATCAAAATATATACCCTCCTCCTACTCCCCAAAACATATAGTCTAATGCATGTTACAGAATATGGAGAAAAACGAAAAAGATGGTTTATACTGCTGATTTGACCTAGATGCAATTTAAATGAATGTTTTATTATATCATCTTAATGAGTACTATACATATTCTACTGCTCTTTTTTAATGTTTCTATCTCAAATGCATAAATGAAGTTTGGCTCAACTCCGTTTTTCAGAAGATTATTCAATATGGCCACATACTAAATGTTCAGTTTGTCAAAAAAAAAAAAAAAAAAAAAAAAAGGTTAAAACATGAAGGGATGGGTTATATACAGGCAAGGCTAGAGGAGATCACAGAAGGAGGCACAAAAGAGATTAGGATGAGGAACTGTGCACAGGAATCTATCCCTATGCAAGGTGTTAACAAAGTAACAAAGTATGAATATTCTCCAGAAAGGTAACCTGATAGCCCGAGTCCAACTTGGCTTATTTTTTAGCTATATCAGTAAACATACAAAGTTAAGCTGGAATGATATGTATTTGCTAGCAGGGTGCATGGGAATGGACATCCCACAAAAATGCTGGATCACTTAATATATTAGATTGATAAAGTTGTATTTAATTATAAGCACCTTTGTCCTCTTCTGAAACTCTTGTTCCTTTCATTGTTTCCACCCCTTCTTTGAATCTCTGTTCCACCAACCCTGCCTTTGTGATCAAGTCAGTACTTCTGGTGTTCCACTCATGAGATAAGCAGTGAAGAGTATTATATCATTAATGAAGAATACGGATGGGATTGTCCTTCTTTATAGCAAAGGAATCATAAAATATTCTTTATAAAAATCTTTGTTCCCTTGCCTGTAATTTAATCAACAAAACCAAACAAGCTACATATACAGGTGGTTTTTCTACTTGGTGGAAAATTAACCGCAAAGTTAAAAGCTCTAGGCTTTTGGGCAGAAGTCAAGGCAACAAAAAATAGCAGATACCCATTAGCACCAAAGGCCAACAAAGAATATTTCTTGTGAAGTCTGGCCTAGAGGTTGTCTAGCTTCATAACTAAAGATCAGAAATGTCATGCAGCCTCTTATCTACTCTAAGAGTGTTAAATGTGTTAAAAGGATGGAAAACTCACTTTTATTTCTTTGTCATATATTCAGTAGAAGAATTCTAATAATAAAGCAATCAAGTAGTATTGATTTAGACTTTGATAAATGCTTCCCCTCCATAATGGGACTCAATATCTTACCAGGTTGTTCGTAGAGTAAGGTACTGCTTTTCAATCCCTGAAGTCTTATTATTGGGGCAAGAGAGAATAGGTAAAATCTTTGAGTATGGTGTAGAAGATACACAGTTGTTGGCTTCACTCCACTCCCTTCATAACTATTTCCTATTGCTGAGAATCCTTGTTTAGGGAAGGCAGGAAAGGAAGGGGAACAGATCTGACATCTCCCTACCATAGCAGCGAAGTGCTACTTGCATTTGATTTATATAAATAAAACTAGTACTCTATGACTTTTCAGTCATAGCACCAGGTATCGTTGCTTTGTATTATAGCCCTTTGTCACCAGTCTTTTTTCGTGGAGCCCTTCTATTTTCTCTTTTAGTTAATCTGTCTACTTCTCTCACTTTTTCTCCGCAGTATCAATGGATTCTCGTTATGCTTTGCTCCACTGGTAGAATTAAGAGCTAAAGTGGCTGCTGGGTCTTGAAGAACATCAGGAAAATGAGTCAAACAGTAGAGATGAGGAATGTAGTCTTATTTTTCACTGAATATTAGAGAGAATATTGTTTAGAGACTACTTTAGGTCAACATGCAGGCCGTATCTTTAGAGATTTTACGTGTATTATATATAGTCCGTATATGTGAAATACATAAATACTAGTACATGTGAAATGTTTCAAATCATGGGGCTGTAAGCTACTTATCAGTTTAAAGTGAAATCAAAATGAAGTCGTTTTCTGAAATCTGCCATTCATACTCATGCTAAAATTTCTTGAAGTAGTACAGCACAGTGAAAAAAATATTACAATGAGCATTACATGGATATTGGTGCCAGATAAAGTTGACATAGACAGTTAAGTAAGTTTTCTATAAAAAAGTTAGAAGGGCCATTAGACTGAGGTGCTTGTAAAGTTTTTCAAAAAGCAAGGTTTAAATCTGCAAGATTAGAATTATATTCCTTTCCAAATGACTTCAATCACCACTCTGTTCTACAGTGTATAATACTGTTCACTATTTTAGTGACTTTCTGTAGATATGAAAGACATTTATAATTAGGTAATAAGATGTGAATGCTATATAAACATCATGTTATAAAAATGATCCTGTAACAGAAGTTAGGATGTGGAAGAGCAAAGAAAGATTGAAAGAGGAATAGATTGAAAGATGCACTAATGTCCTCTTGTTTTGAAGTGAGGAGATAACAGACACTGTCTACAGCTAATACTTTAAGAAACAAAACCTATGTATATTATTGAAAGTCATATAGGTGATCTTTCTAACTAAAAATAGAAACTGATCACAGTGGCAAGGCAAATAAGGGAGAATGAAGGACAGCATTTCTTTTCATTGTGTGCCATTCCATTTTATTCTGAATTTGTTCTTCTGTGTAAATTATTGCTGCTAAAAAATGAAATACTTCTTGTCTACCCTTATTTCTTACAGATGGACAAGAGGTTCAGGGGGATGGGCAGGAGGCCTGTAATTCTGGGACCTTTTTACCTTGTCACCTCCACAATACAATCAGCACTGTGTTTATGGCAAACAAACTGACCCTCTGAATTCTGACAGTGCTCTAATGCTGCATACCTGCTGTGTCTCTTACTGCGCTAGGGTCAAATGGATGCCTAATCTGAGCTATCTATCTACCACAGATGAGGAGTTTCAGCTTTGTGGGAGGTAAGGCAATTACATCTGAAACAGAGCACAGATTTTATTTTAAACTTCCAGTTATTATATGGATTGATTTTTGCAATCAGTAAAACATACTACAAAGGTCTTGAGATTAGAGATTTTTTTGAATATCTTATCTGACTAAAAAACATCCTGTAAAGAAGATAAATTTATACAACTTAGTCACTGCCCCACCTCAAAAAAGGACTATGTTCTCTAATCAGTAACATGATCAAATATTACATGGTGACAGATCATCGATTTTTTCTTTAGGTTTTCATGGTAGGCTTGTAATTTGCAAATAACATGAATGTTCAGTATAAAATCATTTCTGTCTTGGTATTACCTGACTTTTGTTACTTTTATTCTGGACTTTTCTTTTTGAAAGACAGCTAACTCTTTGAATGTGACTGTGCTATCCATAGTAGTTTCTGCTGAGTAAGATCAGTTAACATTGTTTTATTTCTGTTTGCACCTGTTCACCATGCTAAAAACCCATATTGGTAGTGACAGATACAATTTAGTGCAGTTATATAGCTTGTATGATTGGTCTCATGAAGTAGGAACACTTCTCAAGCTAATGCCTGGGGCAAGTCCTGGGTTCTTCAAGCATTCACATGTTACTTGAATGAAGTGCAATGGATGCCACATGTGCGGTGGGAAATCTTACAAGTGCACTAGGTCCTAAAAATATTATTCTGTCCCTTTAAACATTTGCATAATGATTTCAAAAGAGATAGGTTAGCAACTGTAGAAAAAAAAAAAGGTTAAAAATTTTATTGGCACCCAAAGGCTTTTAGGGATATTATTTAACTGCTTATCTGTTTATCCGTCCATCCACCATTATCCATCCATCTATCCAGATATCCACTACTTAACTGAGTACCTGTTATAAACCAGGCATTGTTCTAGATGCTGGGGATATAGTGCATAAAACAAGTTCTCACTTCATGTACAATGTCCTTTCCATATTGTAATGGTAGTTTACACCCTGCAAATATAAGTTTTTCAGAACAGTAATTTCAAAAAGATAGTTTACATATTACAAGTATCTACTGGGTGTTAGTTTTGTTTTTTTTTGTTTTTTTTTTTTTTTTTTTGGGTGTTTGATTTTTGTAAGCCATTGCTAACTTCCATACCAGACTCCTTAACAGTTCAGAATTATAAAGTGCTAACTTGGCCAGTGAACAGAAATTGTTTTTTGTGATTATAATTATACTTAGTCATAACATTTTCTAACAAAAACATACAATTGCATTCTAAAATTACCAGTTAATGTTCATATACAAGTATCTTATGTAAAAATATTTAGATAAGTATATTTAAATATAATTGTTTGTGGATTATATTCACCAAATTATTTCAGGCTCAGTCAGAATTTTGGAATCAGTTTTTTTCCATCCAGATGTTTGATTATATTTAGAAAGTACAAGAGAGACTTAACAAGTCACCCTTGAATAAATGAACAAAAACTCAAAAAAGAAGAGAAATAGCAGGTAGCTACACATACGATTTGACACATGGTATTTCTAAAAATCTTGGGGAGTTTGAGTGTAGAAATATAGTTCTTTTTTTTTTTGTCCCTTCACAAAGAGGCTGTGTTAAGACAGCTCTGTTAACAATAGTTTTATTTGTTAAAAATGCAGATTCCTGGGCCAGATCCCAGGTCTAATGAGTTAAAATTTAAATGGGAACGGGGCCTGATAAAAATCTTTATTTTAGGAAGTAGGCCAGTTATTAGACACTCAAACATTTGAGAAGATGAAGCAGTAGTGCACATGTGTAGGATGGGTGGGAAGGCTGCTGTTTTCTGTGGCTATACCCACGTAGCATATTTTCTCCTGGATAGAAACTTCATATGACATAAAGAGCCATGGCCGTCATAGGGTCAGGGTTTCCACTGACAAAAATGCTTTGTATGAAACCTATCCAAACTTAGAACACAGGGAACATGCCACGTGGGGCATATGTTCTGCCAGGAAGCCTACTTCACCATCCAAAACGCCTGGCAGTTGTCAGAACTTGCAAGGGGAATTTTGTTTACTTTGTGAAATGCCCAGTAGGTTCCAAGGGTCATTTAGGAATACTGTCACACAGACATTAGGGTAGATACAGTCTTTAACTTACATGTATCCACTAAAGGGAACATTGTCATCTCAATATTCAGTTTATCTGACCAATATTCTATGGTTCATCAATAAGATTCCTTATATTGTGAAATACCAGTAGGAAAAAAAATGTCTTATATTATTAAATATTATTTTTATGTTTTCCAAATATCTTTTATCCAAGACCAGCTAGATAATTAACCACTATGTGTGATATATTGTCTCTCCTGAGAATCTTGACAGTAATACTAAGTGAAATAAACATTTCTGATAATACAAAAACTTCAATGAAATTAATTACTTTTCATTATTGTTTAATAAAGGCCAGAGATTTGATAATCAACATAAAAGAACAAGTCCCTAGGGTTAGTAAAAATTTGAACTAATATTTATATAATTTCAAAGTAATGCTTTAATTATTCATACAGAGTCACCTTTATTTTACAAATGATTACTCTCTCAACTTCACAATACATGATATGACTATTCAGTAGGGTAGTTTCAGATGCAGTGAGGGTCTGAGAAAACAACAGGCAGATGCTTCAAAGAGGAGGTGGCAGACAAGACAGAAATGTGACAGACGTCAGAAAAGGGGACAGGCAGCAGAAGGCAGAAGTGGCAGGCACAAACGGGGACAGTAAAGGCAGGGAGAAGCAAAAGTAAATATGGCAAGAAGAAGCAATGTGAGGATGTGAAAGATGAAACTTACAAGTATAGTGGGTACAATATTCAGTCATGTTTAATAAAAAGGAAATACAAATATACATGCATCTATGACAATAGAAAAATTAAGTTTAGTAGACTCTGTAATCTTGTAACTTTTTATAAGATGCTTTGATTAATTCATGTATGTGCTCATCAGAATGTAGGAAAGACAGGAAGAAGTCAGAGCGTAACAGTATTTGTACACTGATATTCCTGTCCCAACAGGACAGTGAGTGTAACCATCCTGATCTCTCTCCTGTGTGTCTAGAAAAAGTGCCATTAAATGAACAGGTGTTTGGGTTTGATGGGCTCCATGACTCAGTTTCATAGAGGCTGTGCTGTTTACTGGTAGCTAGAGCAATCACTTCCTAAACCTCATGGCATGAAGCCTGACGCAGCAGTTCTTTCTCACTCGTTCCTTGCGCTGTTATGAATGCTTTTATCTAAGGGTCAGCAGCCCTTCTTAGCCACGGATGCCATCAGTGGCCCTTGGGATGCTTGAGGCTAAAGGAAAAGACAGCAGAAGAGAAAGAAGGGCTTAGAAAGACTATTTTTAAGAGAAGGAGGGGGAAAGTGCAGAATTAGGGAAAAAAGGGAGAGGGAATCTGGCAGGAGAGCAGTTCTTTGGGTGGGGAGGAAGATTGAGTCTGACCATCAAATGCCTCATTAGGGCTGGTCAGCGGATTGCACCACAGACCACCTTCCTCTTCACTTAGCAACTCTTGGGCATTTGATTTAAAAATACACATTTATCCAGGGGATTCCCAGAGGGAGCAGGACTACACGACTCCTTGAAGTCATGACCCTCTCATCACTTGATCACAACAGTTGTGTTATTCCCACACTGCTATGCAGTTCCCACCTCCCATTCTTCTCTCTCTCCCAAACTCTGGTGGTTCCCCAGGAACTAGTGCTTTATGGCCAACAAACTTTTTTACACTTTTAACCTTTGGTGGAAATAATGTGTTCTATTTCCTTGCTTTAATTAGAACCTGGCTGTCCTTTGAGCACACCACTTTCTCAGCAGGCCTCTGGATGGAGGAATTCACTCTTTCATATTCCTTGCATTATGAGTATGGGTATCCTCTGGTCCCTCATGGAGGTTTCAGATAATTATTTCTCATTTTTTAAAAAATTTCCATTCTTCTGGGCTTCATGAAACCCGGTTTTTCCCTAACTCTACCTGTTGCTGTCATCATTTACTGAACACTACCTTTCTTTTTTTTTTTTTTAATTTTTAAAAATTTATTATTATTTTTTTTGAATACTACCTTTCATTCATGGAATAATCTTGGTGACTAACTCTATACCTTAACTCTAGATATGATACATTGTCCACTTGAACAACTCCTTCAACATTTAAGTCTTACCACTTCATCTTTTTTTTTTAATTTTTATTTATTTATGATAGTCACAGAGAGAGAGAGAGAGAGAGAGAGAGAGAGAGGGGCAGAGACATAGGCAGAGGGAGAAGCAGGCTCCATGCACCGGGAGCCCGATGTGGGATTCGATCCCGGGTCTCCAGGATCGCGCCCTGGGCCAAAGGCAGGCGCCAAACCACTGCACCACCCAGGGATCCCACCACTTCATCTTCTATCACATTATTTCTTCCACCTCACTTGGGTCACTTGCTTCTGCAGTCACATCTGGAATACTAAATACCTGTCCTTTCTGAAAGGATAAGAGAGCCCAGCCTCTGACAAGGACACTTACTCTTATAGCTTATTTGCTCAGTAACCCAATCTCTCCTTATTTGACTTCAGTGAGATCTCTACTTTCTCTCTCATGGCTTCATACATCATTAAGCCAGTAACTCTGAATTTTCTATCTCTTGTTCCACATAGCAAAACTCTGCTATACAGTTCTATTTGGATGTTTTAGAGATTTCAAACACAGATGCACTCCTCTTCCAAATACCTTGTATCAGTAACTGTACTATTATCCAACTGAATTTTCACATCAGAACCCAGAGGGTCCCCTACTAAATCTCTATCAATCCCTCCAGCATTCTATCTTACTAATCAACTTTACTTCAAATATCTCATGACTATATCCATTTCTTTCTATCTCCACTACCCCTGACCTCATCAAAGCCACCATCACTATTGCTGTAGCCTCTTGATCTGGTCTCTCCTAAGTTTTTCTATTTTTTTCTACTCCTACTAATCTAATTGCCACACTGCACAAAAGGGACCTTTTAAAGATTCAAATCCGATCATGGTACTTCTCTGCATATAACATGTAATGCCTTTCTGTTTATATGGAAAGAAAATTCTTCAGTCTTCAGTGGCCCTTAAGCATCTGGTCTCTCTGTGGTTTCCGGACTCATTTCATTCACTTGTCCTTTGTGCCTTCTACACTGCAGCCACTGAATTCCACTGTGTGACTTCTTGTCTCAGGTACTTCTATGTATTGTTTTTTGTTTGTTTCTGTCTGGCAGGCTCCTCCACACAGGACCATTTTTCTCTTTTTCCCAGCCTGGTTAATTCATTCATCCTTTAGACATCTACTTAACTGTCATTCCCTCAGAGAAGCCAGGTCTGATTTTCTTTTGTAGGGCTTATCACAATTATATGTAAATTATTTGTGTATTGTCTGTGCTCCTACTCCAACTCAAATTCTGTCCCCCACCCACCACCCCATTACCAAACTGTAAAATCCACAAGGACAGCGATCGTGTCTGTTTTATTCAGGAGTGTATGCTGTGTCTGTGAGGCCCAGCACACTGCCTGGCACACACTATGTATCCAATAAATAGGTATGGAATGAATGAATGAATAAATCAGTGAAATTCATTCCAACTTTGGGATTCTGGTTATCTCAACACACTAGAGAGTAATATTAATATCATTGATACCTTCAGGTTTTACTCAAAAATGGTAGGAATAAACAGCAATTAGACATACTTTAATTTAACCACACTTTTGTCAGGAGGGGGAGCCCTAACTCTTGAGAGTTTCAAATTGCAGTTCATTTTCCTCAAAAAATACAATCTTTAAAAATAAAGGATTTTTAATTCTCAGGCCTATATTTCCTACTACAATCATATATTGATTTGTCCTTTGTCTAAATTTGGTTAGGGGGATCCCTGGGTGGCGCAGCGGTTTGGCGCCTGCCTTTGGCCCAGGGTGCGATCCTGGAGACCCGGGATCGAATCCCACATAGGGCTCCCGGTGCATGGAGCCTGCTTCTCCCTCTGCCTGTGTCTCTGCCTCTCTCTCTCTCTCTCTCTCTCTCTCTCTGGCTCCCGGTGCATGGAGCCTGCTTCTCCCTCTGCCTGTGTCTCTGCCTCTCTCTCTCTCTCTCTGTGACTATCATAAATAAATAAAATAAAAAAAAATAAATTTGGTTAGGAATAAAAAAAAAGCATGTTTAAGGTAAGCAAAGAACAAAAAAGTCGTGAGAAAGTTTTTCATTACATAAATGCCCCTTAGATAGAAAGTCCAATTAGAGATCCTGTTTGGATTTCAAAAAAAATTTTTTTAAAGATTTTATCTATTTATTCATGAGAGACACAGAGAAAGAGACAAAGGCAGAGGGAGAAGCAGGCTCCATGCAGGGAGCCCGATGTGGGTGGGACTTGATCCCAGGTCTCCAGGATCACGCCCTGGCGTAAACCACTGAGACACCCAGGTTGCCATGGATTTCTAGTAATTTTCTTAGAATTCTGAATGAAGCACAGGAAAAAATTAGGAAAATAGGGCCATGTTTTGGCTATACCATGAGATACCAAATCATGTCATTTAAAAGTACACTACCTCCTAAGTACATTAACTTCCTAAGCACTCTATTTTTTCCTCGAATGAGGCTGGGTTCATTCCTTTTCCCTGCTATCTAGGGCAAATGAGAGGATGAGGAAGAACCCCTCTTTAAGTAAATCTCTAATTTAACCAGAGCTCTATTTGTAGTGGACAGAAATACTATCAAAGATGATGGATAGGGAACTGAAATTCTAAGACGTTACTTTCTGCCACAGTGGACCTACGGCCAGCCACGTTTGAAAAAGCATTTTTGTGTTCCTCCCACAGACAGTGTAGATGGTAAAGCTGAGGATTTCAGGCAGTGTTCTTACAGATAGAAACAGTAGTTTCTATACTTACTGTGCCAGCCTTGCTCTGATTTTGATGCTCTCACTGCCAAACGCTGATTTCTATTACACTGCTCTATGTTTCCGCATGTTTTTAACCTACTTTACCTTCACAGGGATGTCTTCTTCCTGGCTGGCTTTCTCTGAGGTGAAGACATATGAGATTTCTTTGTGAGATGTGGTCTGGCGGCAGATGGCACACTTAATGGAACTTCTGTGAGACCCCACGCTGTACTGTTCAATTATAATTGAAATGCACTCATTACAGAAACAGTGTCCACAGGTCAGTACTGCCCACTGAAAAAGAAAATACACAGAACATATCTTAGGGAGATGCTATCAAAGATGCATTTTAATTTATAAATACGTTAAAAGGAGGAGAAGGGAATCCTAATTTCACTTCCTAAATGTTTTATGACATTAACATTCTAAGTCATAAAAGCTAAGTTGTATTTTAACTACTTGTACTTTGACTACTTTTGAATTACTTTAGTTCAACCAGAGTACACTTTCATAGTCTTTAGTTCTACTCACTCTTAATTGTGAGCATTAACAGTCAGCCACCATTATTTTGTAAGAAGTTGTTTTCATTTCAGTATTTAGGAAAAATGCAAATGACTCTTTTAGCATGCAACTGCAGATATTATAGAGGGACTGAGAACAACATTAATTTGGAGATAATATCCTCAATATATTCTATATAACTCATTGAGTGGATTTACATTTGCACATGCTACAGTATTTATTGATAGAATGTAAGATGGGCTGATATCTCAGATTTATTTTAAAAGTGGTTCTGAATACATTAAAAAACCTACATAAATTAATAAAAAGACATTTTCGAAAACTCTGTTGTTCTACTTCAAGAAAAGTACAATAGTTCTGACTCTTGGAGTATACCATGGAGACTCCCTCTTTTTGGCAATGAGGGATATAGAAGAGTACTGGTTTTAGGTGAGGTGTCAGTTCTAAAAGCTATGGCATCTTATGTAAATTATTTAACTTTTTTCAACTGGTAAACAACAACAAAAACTGAAGTATTATGAGTGACTAGATTCCTAAGCACTAAGCTGTGTTTTTCTAGATTTGGGCATGTATGAACATGCATGGAAAGAAGCTGCTTAGCTGGGCCCACACGAGATACTTTGCAGGATAAACTAAAAAGCCCCTCAGAAGGGAACTCACACTAAGGGAAGAGTAGAATAAGGTATATGAACTTGATTTGAAAACAGTTTTTGAGAAGGGGGAGGGGCTGTTTAGGGTTCATGCTGCTGTCTAGCTGCACATCTGCTCTCAAGGACTTGTGGCAATCCTTGGGAGTAAAATTAAAGAGCTGTTTCACTACCAAATTTTTTTTTTTTTTAAGATTTATCTATTTATTTGAGAGAGACAGAGAGAATATGTGTACACATGCAGAGGGGAGGGGCAGAGGGAGAGGGAGAAGGGCAGAGTCCCAAGCAGATTCTGCACCAAGTTCAATTCCATGACCCCGAGATCACAACCTGAGCTGATACCAAGAGTCAGCCAGTCGCTTAACCAACTGAGCCACCAGGAGGCCCTTGCTGGCATTTTTATAAACACGGCATCATTTTTCTGTACCCTGTGTACCTTTTGTGCCAGTGAGAATGAAACAGAGGGGCACTTCCTCTATTTGAGAAAACTTTTGTGGCTCATGAGAGCTCAGAATGGAAAAGCTGAATAAGACAAGTCCATCTATACCTGCAATTCAGGAGAAATCAGACACCTGCTGTCAGGGCCTCAGAAATGACTGGAAGCTGACTGAAGTAGCTCAAACAGAAGACAAGCGGCAATGTCTCCAAAGGTGTTAGTCAGTATACGAGTTATCTCTGACTGATTTCTCTAAATTAGGATGGGAAGAAGAGAACTGGGAAGCTAAAGGATCTAGAGTTCCTACAGACTGTGGTGAGGAACAGAATTAAAAAAGTAAAGTATTGTTACTCTTGTTGTAATCCAGTATGTTCTCTTAACTGAAGGAAATATGGGTCATACTATAATATGGGAATACTAAAATTAAATGAAATAATATACATGAAAGAACTTTAAAACCTGGAAATGTTTAAGACATAAATTAAAATTTCTAATTCATCCAGTTGCATGAGTTTCACTGAAACTAAAAGTAAAAAAGACAGTGCTTACCTCATGATCTTTTCCATTTTTATCACTTTTATCACATTTTTACCAGTGACTTTTCTCAGAAATCACTAGCATCTGTACATTACTATTCTGCTTGGTTTCCAAAGTAATATCGAGGCATTTAAGATTCATTACCAATAAAATATCATTTAAAATCTCATGGTCTCCATAAATTGTAGAAACTAAAAGGTATTTTCTTTCTGATTACTACTGGTCAGAAGGTGGAGCTCATACATTTAACTCTCTACTCTTGGTTCCATAGAAAAAAAACAGCCAAGAACACTTTTACAGACTTCAAATTTTGAGGAGCAATTAATATTCTGATATTGTATATATTGACTTATACAAAGTAGAGATTCAAAATCAAAATCAGGGATCCCTGGGTGGCGCAGCGGTTTGGCGCCTGCCTTTGGCCCAGGGCGCCATCCTGGAGACCCGGGATCAAGTCCCACATCGGGCTCCTGGTGCATGGAGCCTACTTCTCCCTCTGCCTATGTCTCTGCCTCTCTCTCTCTCTCTCTGTGACTATCATAAATAAAAAAAACAAAAAACAAAAACCAAAAAAAAAACAAAACAAAAACCAAAAAAAAAAAAAACAAAATCAAAATCACAGTTGGTAGGATAAAAGAATCTCTTTGAGGAGAATATGGTGCCAAAGTTTATAGAAATTTGTACACTGGGGCACCTGGGTGTCTCAGTTAAGTGTCTGCCTTCAGCTCAGGTCATGATCCTAGGGTCCTGGGATCAAGTTCCACATTGGGCTCCCTGCTGGGTGGTAGCCCTCTTCTCACCTTGCCCCTGCTTGTGTGCATGCTCTCTTTATGCTCTCCCTCTCTCATAAATAAATAAAATCTTAAACAACAAAAAAAGAAATTTGTATGCCAATATTCAAAAAGAAGTATTTATTCTTTATTATAATGGCCTTGTAAAAATAACAACTAAATTCCCCTAGGACAGATATTATTTGTATTTTAAAGCCTGATATTATTAAATATTAATAATTCCAAGTAAAAGCTATGTTGCCATACCTTTGTAATACCTTAAATAAATCAATGTATGCTCTATTATATTTTCGTATAATTACTAATAAACAGGTTTATTTATTTAGACTTGATCTTGTGACTAGAAACAATATGCAAAACTATGCACCTTTAATGAAAAATATGGTGTTATTCTAGAAATATGTTTTCACCTATTACTTAAGGAGGGACACTGCTCAAACATATGTGGTACTCAGCTTGTCATTTAACCTTTGGCCCTATTTTTAAGACAGAGGTAATTTTTGCCTTGTATATAAAATTGTCATGAGGGATGCCTAGGTGGCTTAGCAGTTGAGCATCTGCCTTCAGCTCAGGGCATGATCCCAGGGCCTCGGATCGAGTCCTGCATTGGGCTCCTCGCAGGGAGCCTGCTTCTCCCTCTGCCTATGTTTCTGCCTCTCTTTCTCTCTGTGTCTCTCATTAACAAATAAAGAAATCTTAAAAAAAAAAAAACAAAAAACGGTCATAAGAGAAAAAGTGAGTTATTGTAGGTAAATGCCTTTGAAAAGTGTAAAGCGTCTTCTAAATACATATGATACTTATTATTATTTCACCTGTTTTCCCAGCTGCCGAGCACAGATTGGACAAGGTTCTGGATTAATCCCTCCTGATGTTTTATCTTGAGACTGTTCAAAAAAATAATTAAAAAAGATTAGTTGCATTTTAAAATCTGATATGCACTTTATAACTCATCTATAAAAGTAAATGCTGGCAATTGCTAGTTAAATAACCTGATAATTAAGGTGATTTAGTAATGTATTACTTAATATTCCTGGGATTTACAAATAACATTCAAGGAACAAATAAAAAATGGAAATAATTGTCATTAGAGTTTATTAAAGTTACTATATTACTAATTTTTGTGACTAAGGCAAAATGAAAGGCAAATTATAACAGATAAATTCTCAAAATTTTACTTTTAAGCTAGATTTTGTATATGTATTATTTAAAAAAATGCAATTTGGAATTCTGAAATAAAGGCCCCTTAAATACTATACAGACAATATTTATTCTGTACATCCACCGGACATGTGATCACAGACTTGGGAAGAGGCATTTATTTACATATCTCCTTACTAATATGGGTTTCTTCTCATTTTGTATTCTCATTAAGGCAAAGCACATAACTAGAGAGCAGAAATATCTGATTTGAGACCTATTTTGCCTGGAAATTATATTGATATATAACAGTTCTCTTCAAAATCTCTTTAAAACTATTTCAAAAATTTTTAGTTCAAAGTCATGGGCAGGTTTTAATATTAATACTGAGGAAAACATAAAGAAAAGTAAATTAGACTCATTGATCACTGAAGTTTAAAGTCTGTGGTTTCATCAACCAAATATTTTTAAAAAATTGGTTTTGATTATCTTTTGACTTTTGTTAAGTAGTAAAAAAAAAAGGTAAATTGTGCGTAGATTCAGTAACTCTATAGGCTCAAAACAATTCCATTAATGAAAACATAACGATTTTTTTTTTATTGAATTTTTTCTTCTATTACTGATTTCTGTTTCAGATAATATATAAAAAACCACCTAAAATCTTAGTGGCTCAAACAAACATGAGTTTCTTGTGATTCTACAGGTCTGGGTGTGGACTGAGTCCTGAGGGGCTGGATGGTCCATTACGGCCTCATGTTGATATCTAGCAGCTGGGAGACTAGCTGGTCTGAAGAAAGGGCTAAGCTGAGATTTCTGCTCCTGAAGAAAGGTAATCTGGGCTGCTTCACAAAGACTCAAAATTCCAAAGAGCAATAAGATTGTGAAAACTCCAATGTACATGTACTTTTCACATCTCCGTGCTTATGTCACAGGCCAAAACCAGGTCATATGATAAAATAGATGGGAGATCATCCATGGGGATGCATACAACATGAGGCATTAGGCAGCATTTTTGTAAGCTATTTTTCATAATTTACAACATCTCTTTTTAAAAAATGTACTTAGAGCAAGAATTACTATTTTTCCATAAAGGGCCTAGTTGTAAATACTGCAGGCTTTGTGGCCATATAGTTTCTGTTGCAACTACTCAACTCCGCCATTGTAGCATGAAAGCAGCCATAAACAATATGTAAGGAATTGAGTCCAACAAAACTTTACTATAAATACAAAACAGGTAGTGAGCTGGATTTGGCCCATGTATAGTACTTTGCAGATCCCTGATTTAAAGTTATAAATTTCTTCTAAGTGCATCTTACCTGTACATTGTCATATGTTCAGTTCAGGACATTATCTAATTGTGATTTCTTTAACTCACAAGTTATTTAGGAGTGTGTTAATTTCTGAATATTTGGAGATTCATCTGGCTATCTTTCCTATTCATTCCTAGTTTATTTTTTTTTTTATTTTTATTTTATTTTTCTTTTCATTCCTAGTTTAATTCTTCTTTTGTCAGGAAACATAATCTTGTAGAATTTCAATCCTTTAAACATTTTAAGAGTTGCTCTTTGAATCAGCACAAGGTCTATTTTCGTAAATGTTCCATGTACCGTTAAGAAAAGTATATTTTGGGATGCCTGGGTGGCTCAGCAGTTGAGTGTCTTAGGGCGTGATCCCAGGATCTGGGATTGAGTCCCACATAAGGCTCATTTTGGGGAGCCTGCTTCTCCCTCTGCCTTTGTCTCTGTGTCTCTCGTGAGTAAATAAATAAAATCTTTAAAAAAAAAAGTGCATTTTGTAGCTGCTTTGTCGATTAGGTCATGGTTGTTTAATGTTCAAATGTTAGCTATCTTTACTGATTTTTTCTATCCATTTGGCTGACATAGGAAAGAATCTTGTGATAGCTTGTATCGGCTTATTACCTTCTTCCTCTGTGTTAGGTATTTCAGTTCTGTGTGTGTTTTATATCCTATACATTGGCACTGCTGCTTTGCACAATCAGTATTTTCTATTTACTGTATACTTAGGCTTTCTTTTGCCCTGCATTCCTCCTTCCTGCACGTCCATCTTTCAATCTGGGATAATTTCCCTTCGATTCAAAGAACCTCCTTTAATATTTGTTATAGAGTGAATCTATTGGGAAGGAATTCTTTAAGTTTTTGTTTATCTAAAAACATCTTAATTTCATTTTTCAAAACAGCATTCTAAAGATGCTGTTCCACTGCTACCTGGTTGCACAGCATAAAACCATTAAAACCTGGTAACAGTGGAATGTCATCTTTAAAATGCTAAAAGCAAACAGTTTCTCTGTGTAGTCAACAAGGAGAAGGCAGAGTCACCAGTTTTATGGTGCTCCTTTGAAAGTATTATGTCTTTTTTGTCCCAATTCTAATTGCTTAACACTTTTTTTCATGATTTTTGGTTTCTCACAGTTTGATTATGATATTTGTAGGTGTTTTTTAAAAAAATATTTTTATTTTGTTTGGATTCTTTGAGCTTATTGAATCTATAAGGTATTATTTTGTTGTCTTTCATCAGTTTGGGGAAACTCTCAGCCATTATCTATTCAGGTTGCTCTGGTACCATTTACCTCTTGTTCTCCTGGAACTTAAATGACATGTATGCCAATCATATGGCTGTGTCCCACATCTTTTTCACTATATCCTGTTCTTTATTTTTATTTATGTTTTTTCAAACTCAATATTTTTGGTTGAATTACACCTGAATTCCCTACTTCTGGGTCTAGTCACCATCCAATGAGTTTTTAATCTCAGATATTGGATTTTGCCTTTCCAAAATGTCCATTTGATTCTACTGTATACATTCTAGTTCATTTTATCTATGCTGTCCAGAATTTCCCCTTTCATGTATGAATCATAATTAAAGTCCTTTCCTGCTATGTCCACAATATGGATTATGTGTAGATCTGCTTTGATTGTCCATCTTTCCCCTTTTAATTACTGGTCACATTTTCCTGCCTTTCATGTTTCTTGTAATTTCCTATTGTACGCTACACTTCCTAGTTCATTTACACAACAAACTGCACGGACAAAATTAAATGTTATTTTTCTCCACAGAGGATTGCCCCTACCTCAGTAGGCAGTTAGGTTGATGTGTGAGTGGCTGATTATCTCAATTCAGTAAAAAAACTGAGCTAGTTTTGGGGATGGGTTGTAAGGTATGTTCAAAATCAAGCCACCATGTTTTAAATGTCTCAGGGATAAGACCTGTTATGTGTTTATTGTTGGTACCTTGCTCCCTTGGGGAGGAACTATTTCTTAAGTGCTGTGAAACTGAGATTTCACTGTATTTCTAGTTCAGGCCCAGCTGTCATGTAACCCTTATCACTCAGCAAATGAGTGAAGTTTGTTGTGTATCTGAAGCTCCTCAAAGTTCCAAAGTGTAACACTAACTCACCTGGCCACCAAAAGTTCTACTGATTTCTCTTTCTCCTATTTGAGTCCCTCTGCAATACTGACCTTAATCTCAGCCTGTATCCAGATACCGCAAATGTTTTCAGGCAAGACAATAGCCAGCAATCTCAGCTCACCTAGAAAGAGCTCTTCCTTCCCTGGAATGTCATTTCACCTCAACCTTTTTGCTTCCACAAGTCTCCACTGTCTTCAAAAATAAGATGTTAATAAGGTAATGGCCAGACATCACTGCTATTCTCATATGAGAAGTAGCAGTCCCCAAACAAAGATCTTGTGTGGTTGCTTAGTATTCAGAAAATTTCTTCTGAAGAACCCATTTTTTTAATTGAGATCTAAATGACACATCACAGATTAATTTCAGGTATATAACATAGTGATTCAATATTTATTTATTGGAGATCTCCCTTATGCTTTGAAATTTTACTAGAAATTTACCAGTTTTTTGTTACTTGATCAACAATATAAAATGTTCACCTTTAAATTTCCTCAGAACTCTTGAATGTATGCCATTCTGCTTTAAATAATTAATTTATATTTTATTTCCCAAGTTGGTTGAATCACTAACAACTTATTAAATCACAATTTGATTAGTGTCTATGATCTGTCAACATCAAATTACATTAAGTTGCTTGAGGCTAAGGACCAAGTCTGTCTCAAACTCCTATTATAATACCTATACATCATAGGTGCTTACTTTTGTATCTGGTGATTGCCAGAAAATAGAAAAATTTGCTTAGTTTATTATTTTTATTTAATTAAACATAGTCACATGAAATTGGGATTATACTCCATTTATAATTCTATTTTATTTTTTTCTCTCAGCTTTCTAACATGAGCATTCTTATCTCATTTATTTTCTGAAAACACCATTTACAATATTTATATCATAACCTCATTGACTTTATATGTAAATAATCCATGACTTTATATGGAAATACAGTACTTTTCGTTGGACACTTGGTCTTCTAGTTTTTACTATCATAAATAACACTGCAATAACTATCTTTATGTTTAATTCACTTCCCAAATTTCTGTATCTTTAGAGTATTCAGGAAAAGTTCTAAGAACTACTGTGTTAAAGGATATGAATTCTCTAAAATTGTTAATACATGTTAAAGTATTTTGAAGAAAGGGCTATATAAATTTATATTTCCATTGGTAATACACAAAATATCCATTCACTGTCCTTTTACCACTGTGGAGTGTTGTTTTAAAAATCTCTGCCTACTTGTTGGCAGGAAATGGTATCAGCTTAATTTGATTTTTCCTTCATAATGTTTTTTTCTTATATTATTAACTGAATTGGATTTTCAAGGCAGAGTATATCCTTAGAATTTTTATTTTTTTAAAAACGATTCAACAAATACAGTATGGGTATCAATTTATATCCTATAACTAACAATTAATTATCTCTTAGTTTTGACTTTCACATTTAAAGTATAGAAAACTAATATTCAAAACTCACATTCAGGAACATCAAGAAATTTTTCCAAATGTTATTTCTCTAATGCTAGCACTTTGTGTGAAACTGACTTTTAAAAGTTTGCCCCATGTAGGGTACCTGGGTGGCTCTGTCAGTTAAGTGTCCTATTATTGATTTTGGCTCAGGTCACCACTTCAGGGCTGTGAGGTGGCAGGGCTCTGTGCTCAGTTTGGAGTTGGCTTGAGATTCTCTCTCCCTCTCTTCCTCACCCCCTCCCCTCCCACACTCACTCATGCTCTCTCTCTCTCAAATAAATCTTTTTTTTTTCCTCTCAAATAAATCTTAAAAATTTTTTCCTCTAATCATTTTCTCCTGCCAGGATAATACTAGCAGTCATCATAGTAATATCAGCAAAAATACGATAATATTAATAGTAAAGGCCTAGAAAGTGCTTAATAAATGAGGAACTGCTCTAGCATTTCATGTATATTAATTTCATACAGTCCTGAAGAGAGTCCTACAACAGAATGTTGTTATTCTCATTTTACAGATGAGGCAAACAGAGGTAAATAACTTGAATAAAAGTCTCATATGTAGAAAATACTGGTGTTAAGATCCAAACCTGATCTGGGTCCCAAAATCTTCTTCTTAACTACCATGTCATTTTACTTATATGAATGTCCAACTTTTCATTTTATCGGCGCTAGGATTTATTGATTCACTTTACTGTATTTTGTATGAGTTTTCTTTCTTTCTTTTTTTTTTTTGTATGAGTTTTCAGTACCAACTCTAGTCTACTGCCTTCCTTCATTTATCCTATCCAAAAATCTATCTTTCTGATAAGGTACTGCCAACAGCCATTTATCCCTGCAATAAAATTGAACTATTCATCAATGTCCAATATAATACATTGCTCACAACTCAGAAAATGTGTTTTAAATTACATTAAATAATTAATCATTACATCTTCTGATTTAGTAGCCTTCCAAATATTTAATAGCTCCAAATAACAAATTGAAAAAAAAATTTATGTACGCATTAATGTTGCACATATATGTATATATAGATTATGCAATGCAACCTTTGCCCAGAGGTATATTGTAATACTTTCACTATTCAAGGTTCTGAACAACAGTCTGTTTACATTGTTCTATACTCTAGACTGCACATCCTTTATATAATCTGTGTAACTTATATTTTCTATAGGTTCACCTGTTGTGATTTGTGTAGCTACTATAGACATAACTAGTATTCTAATATAATTAATACAAACAAAAGATTAAAGAAAACCCTGTACCATTAATTATGGGACTAAGAGATTAAATGGAAGGAGTCACTAAAGTTTATTATATACAGCATGGGAAAAAGTAGCATCTTTTAAACACAATACCTTTTCCAAGTTAGTTAGGTAAAGAAGCTGCCCAAGTTTTTTCTGAAGCTGTGAAGTAGCAACGGCTTTATCATTTAGTAGTTTTATACGATTTTGTTCTACCTAAAAAACAAAACAAAACAATTCTTTATTCTCTTATAAAATGGTAAAATTATAATAAACATGTACATTCTTCCTCAGTAATTTGTGTCCTATTTTAAGAAAACCCACTGACATGTGAAAACTCAAATTTGCCAAATGGATACTAGATATTTTAAAAGGAAATACACACAGAGCTCTATAGAAGACAAAATTCAATACAAAATTCTTTTAAATAGGACATTTCCCTATATACTTTAAGTTGGATAAAAATCCACCCAAATTCTATTTGTTATCATCTTTCAGTAATATATCCATGGGATAAAGAAAAGCTAAATGATCTGCTGCTTTGGTAAGAGTTATTTTATGAAATCTAGGGAAGACTCTTCCTGTACATGCATACTCACACCCACACCCGTATCTCTTTTGCCCAGTAGCAAATAGTAGAATGAAGATTATAAAAATAAAAGAAACTTGATTACACACAAAAAAATTACTGACAATTCATATTTTAAAATTTGAGACAGTGTAAAATGAGTATTTAAAAATTTTTCTAAGGCACAGTTTCTAAGCTTTATTGAAAGAAAAAGATTTAGGGCAGCCTCGGTGGCACAGCGGTTTAGCGCCGACTACAGCCTGGGGTGTGATCCTGGAGACCTGGGATCGAGTCCCACATCGGGCTTCCTGTAGGGGGTCTGCTTCCCCTCTGCCTGTGTCTCTGCCTCTCTGTCTCTATGAACAAATAAACAAAATCTTAAAAAAAAAAAAAGAAAAAGAAAAAGATTTAAAAGATAAAACAGGGGTGCCTGGGTGGCTCAGCTGATTAAGCATCTGGCTTTGATCTCAGCTCAAGTCTTGATCTGGGGGTCATGAGTTCAAGCCCCTGCACTGGGCTCCATGCTGGCCATGGAGCCTACTTAAAACAAAACAAAACAACAACAACAACAAAAAATACACAAGGAATAAATTTATAAAGAGAATTATATTTTAATATGGGAGGAAAAGGTTGGGAGAGTCATTTTTTAATCCTGGGATATAAAGAGGATTTATTAGAAGATAAGTTGTTAATATTTGCTTATCAGTAGCAAAGGAAAAATGCAAAAGAAAAGCAATGCAAAAGAAAATGCAAAAGAAAAGAAATGCAAAAGAAAACTTTTCTGAAAAAAACTAAGGTAAGAAGGACATATGTCTAAAACTGACTAAGACCACCTTTAGATTTTGGCATACAGAAGGTACTCAGAAACACATGAATATGCAATCTGAAGAGAAACAAACAAAACTAAATAGTGAATTCTATGCATGTGTTAGACATTGTTCATCCTTGTCCATTCTGACTTATAAAACCAAACACTTTTATATGGCTAAAACGAAGAGCAGAGACTAAATACATTCTTATGGAAGAGATGACTGTCTTAACTCTTCTAGGGAACTTGGATTTTTGTGACACCTATTGGCTGTGTTTGTGTGATTTATTTGCAAATTACCTCATGTGGTTCAATGATATGAAGAACAGGTGGGTTGGGCTTTGGCTCCCTAGGATGACGTACTCTTAGTCGTTCTGTAGCCATTGCAAGTTCATCAATAGCAGACACACGATTCCTCAGAGCCATCCAATATTCATGAAGCAACTGGAAAACAGAAAACACAAAGACTGGTAAGCAGAATTAAAACTGGTTAAGACCACCAAAATGTGCCATGATTCAAAGTCTTCAGTGAGCTCTAAAATATATTTTTTTTCATTAAGTGTCTATGATACAAGCAATTTTGGGGCCACTTTTTAGGATGAGGACATATGACTGAATAACCTCTATAGGCCCCTGTAGAATATTGTGCCTTTAGACTCTTAGGAACAGAATACCCAAAGATATTTTGGTGAGACCAAAGATCTTTACAGGTCAATACTAGCCTGGTGGAATCTCTGCTTTCTTAAGAAATATTTTTTATTATAAAACATTTCACATTTTCAAAATAATATGTACATATGGTAATGAGAATACTAAAATAAACAACTGAGTACTTAACATCCAATTTAAGAAAGAGAACACTATAAATGCCTTGGAAACTCTGTTCCTGCTCAACTGCATCCCTCTTTCCTCGCACATTCTTCCTTCAACTCCTACAATGGACTAACCACTATTCTGAATTAGACATTCTGTACTTTTCATTGGAGTTATACTAATCTACACATTCTTAATAATTAGGTTATACAAGTTTCTGAAATTTATAGAAATGTTATCAGTCGGTATAAAATTTTTGATATGCTTTCTTCACTAACACTATACTTTGAGGTAGACCTGACTAATATGTCTAATATTAGCTTATTAATTTGCATTGCTGTACAAGAGTTCAGTCTGCAACGTTATAGAGAAAAAATTCAAAGATCTGAGAAAACTGCATAATAGGCAATCCTCTGAAACATAGTCTGTCATCAAAATAAGCCCAGAGGAAAAATGCAGGGACAACTGGACACTGTATATAGCACTGTCTTCTTCTAACTGCTTGTTGTAATTAATGTGCGTTTGCATTTAGAATAATAATGTGAGAAGAAAAATAATTATTATGAATCAATGACTTTAACTATAAAATTATTATTCCTCAGTTTATCAAACATATGAAATGATGTTACAGATAGCATATTTTCTCCTCCTGGATAGAAATTTTTATCTTGCTTTAAAAGTCAAGAACTTCAGATTTTAAAAAAGGATATAAATGGAATTATAGTATTATAAATAAAAGTTTTTTCATTTCCTCACCCATCTCACCTGCAAAACAGGATGATGGATAACAACTCCAAATATAAAGAATAATTTAAAATTAATGAATTTTGGAATCTCATTCAAGTACAAAGTTGTGGTATATAAAATTATCAAAATATAAATATAAAGGGTCACTTTCTACTTTATTAACTGCAATGGTTTCCAGCCTTGTAAGCTGAGAAATATTTACTATGTTCTCCAATCTTCAAGATTATTGATGTTTTAAAAAAAAGGATTATTGATGTTTGAGGACGCCTAGATGGCTCAGTGGTTGAACGTCTGTTTCAGCTCAGGGTGTGATCCCAGAATCTGGGATGAGTCCCACTTCGGGCTCCCTGTAGGGAGCCTGCTTCTCCCTTTGCCTATGTCTCTCCCTCTCTCCCTTTCTCTGTGTCTCTCATGAACAAATAAATAAATCTTAAAAAAATAATTGACGTTTGGTTGTTATTCACAGAGCAAAAGCAAAACAAAACACAATGAAAACAAATAAAACTCCAATTTCACAGACCTGCAGTGTAAGATCAAGCTAAGAATAGAATGAAACACTTTTACAGCTAAATAAAAGGCTTCGTATTAATTTCATTTTAATAATGACTTTCTTTTAGTAATTTAATATATGGGAAGTTCCTTATTTATTCAGTATTATTGTATTTATTATTCTTCATTACAATCATTACATTTTAGGGAAACAAATTAGGATACTTCAAGTCTGTAAAACAGATTTTTAAAAACTCTTTGAAAAAAAGCAAAGTCAAGTAGTAATTAAAATTAATATAAAGAAGAAAAAATTTCAATATTGGAAAAAATACAGAAATACTGTACCTTATATTCCTTTTTCCATGCTTCAAAAAGGTCCATTGAAGTACTTCCTTCATCAATGAATTCAACATCAAATCTATGTGATTTTGCAAATGAGAGCAATGCTTTCAGAGACCGCTCTGTTTCACTTATTGCCCACAGACCCCGGCTTGTGGTGGGTATTCGATCATCCACCAATCCTTCTTCATCCTCTATCATCTCCTCAAATATTGCAGTCTGGCCTTTGACTCTGAAAACATAGGAGAACAAAACAATAGTAATTACTGTCAGTGGGTTAACAAGCATTATAAAAATCCTACTGGCAGAGGCAAGAGAGAAGCAAGGTCAATAACTTTTCATCAACAACTTTCAGTTGTTCAGTTTCAGTTGTTTTCATGTCTACAAGATCATGCTTACAAGTCTTTAGAAAACTACAGCAATTCTAAAAATGCTAAAGGCATCATAAATTTGTCCAGTATCTTGACAGCAATGTGACATGATAAAAAATGGCTATAAATTTTCATGCTAAAATCTAGCTCTGAGAATTATCATAATACAAAACACAAACTACCATCACTACCACCAACCATGCAAAAGCAAAACAAAACCAGACCAAACCATAAGATGATCGCAAAGTACACCGTCAATCTTTTTCAAGGCAATCAGAACTTAGCCTTTTCTTAATTTGTTTGTAAAACAGGAATAATTTTGCTAATTATCATAGCTATTATGCACTTACGAGGTACGAGGTACCTTAGTTCTTGACACGGAATGAGATCTTCAAATTTGTGTAGACAAAGTATATTAATAATGACAGCTAACCTTTTACAGAACTCTTACTATGTATCACATACTATGCGCTAAGCAATTATGTGCACTTCAAAATTTAATATTCATAAAAAACTCAATGAGGTAAGCGTTTCTATTTTCATTTCATGAATAAGGATACTAAGACTTACAGAGGCAATCTGCCCACAATATGGGCAGGGATTGGAGTTGAAAAGTGTTGGACTCGAAAGTCTGTCACTTCCCTAAACTGTTTCTTCATCACACATTACTAGATGACATGAACATTTGGAAGTAACTTCGTATAAGTGAAACCGAACATGTTAAATGATGACATGCCAAAATTCACTGAATTGATGTAATTAAAGAAAAAAACGCAGGAAAGTTACTGTGAGGAAAATACATAGTCTTATAAATCAAAACACCAAGTCTTGTAAACATTTCATTCTCCTGATGGTAATCAATCAGAGAACTCACGTGTGGGAAAACAGCTTTGATTCATATTCTGTGAACAATTCATCAGCCTTACAAAAGACACAGCTGTAAAAGAAAGAAATGATCAGAGAAATATTTACACAGATAACTAGCAATCAGGCAATTTCTAAAAGTGGCTTAGTATTTTATATTTCATTTTATTCTTTACAATACGTATACCATTTAAGAAAAAAACAGTTTTCAGTATGTGGTATTTTAAAAGTTAGATTAACACTATGTTTCTTTCCACTTTGTCTGAATTTAAATGAAAAGAACCTTTATTAGATGAGCCACTGTTTATTCTCTCAGAAGAAACCTAACTCAATGGGGTGATGCCATTTCATTGCATGACTTCTCCTATTACCTACCAGTTGAGAGGAAGTCTGGTTGGTCGAAGGTGGCAGATTGTCGCCGATTCAATAACATTACGAGATGGAGGTCCCTCCAGGTTTTTTACAGCCTCTCTTACTAGCTTCTGGAATTTATTTAGCTCTTCCATTTGTGTTGTAAGTAAGAACTGAAGACCTCTACAGTCGTGGAACCTAGTTTCCATCACCAGCATCACACACAACACAAAGAAGAGTATGTCAATTCCCTCAAATTCAGAAAATGGTCGCCAAATAAAATATTAAAGAAACTGCAACATTTTATTTAGCCTGCCTTGACTGAATTTACCTTAGTGGTATGTTCAATCTACTAGTAGATAAGGTATAATAACATTGGGTTATTTACTATAAAATATATCAAAATTTTGATAGTCTCTGTCCTCAGGAACTGAAAAAGAGTCTGTGAAACCTGTCTCTGTCTCACATGTCTTTGAAAGACCAAGACTGCGACATTATTTCTTTTTTAATAACAACTGACCACAAATGTCCCTCCTGAAATCCTTGCTTTATATGGAGAGGTGACTGCAGGATGAAAAATAAAGAGAAAAATTGAGAAAAAAGAAGAAAAACAGCCAAGAATTATATTGCTTGCTACAAAGAGTTTATAAATACATATATACATATACACGACATGTGTATATGTATATCATCACATATATTTTACAATATATATACATATTATTTACATGTATATACATTTTGTTAAACATTTATTATATGATGTCAAGCATTTTGCCAAGCTCTTTACCTGTATAATCTCAACAGATACTATTATGCTCATGTTATGG
The DNA here is from genome assembly GCF_003254725.2 of Canis lupus dingo. Taxonomy (NCBI): domain Eukaryota; kingdom Metazoa; phylum Chordata; class Mammalia; order Carnivora; family Canidae; genus Canis; species Canis lupus. Next base: position 37,104,311 of record NC_064243.1, read on the forward strand.
ATGAAGCTTAATGAATTAAAATAATTTAATTAAAATTACAAAGTGATCATGTAGCAGAGTTAGGAATTAAACCCAAACACAATGCCCTTAACTTTTTTTTTTAAGATTTTATTTATTTATTTATTTATTTATTTATTTATTTATTCATTCATTCATTCATTCATTCATTCATTCATGAGAGATACAGAGAGAGAGAGAGGCAGAGACACAGGCAGAGGGAGAAGCAGGCTCCATGCAAGGAGCCCAATGTGGGACTCAATCCCGTGTCTCCAGGGTCATGCCCTGGGCTGAAGGTGGCGCTAAACCACTGAGCACCCGGGCTGTCCTCTTAACTCTTAAAACTGAGTGAAATGGGGGATCCCTGGGTGGCTCAGAGGTTTAGCGCCTGCCTTTGGCCCAGGGCGCCATCCTGGAGTCCCGGGATCAAGTCCCACATCAGGCTCCCTGCATGGAGCCTGCTTCTCCCTCTGCCTATGTCTCTGCCTCTTTCTCCTTCTATGTCTATCATGAATAAATAAATAAAATCTTAAAAAAAATAAAAAATAAAACTGAGTGAAATGTGTGCCAAGAAAAGAAATGCACGTGTGTGTGTGAATGGGTTTCTGAAATGAGAAAGAAATCCTAAAATAATAAGAAATTCAAAAATGGAAAATACAAATAGGATTTGTTGGCTTTTTAGGTTAAGGGTATATCTTTTTTCTTCTAAAATGCCAAACATGCTTTTCACCAAATTAAGAGTCTGCTCTCCTTCCTTAAGGCTTCCTAGTATATTATAACACTAATCTGTTTCTTTCTGTCCATGGAGTTCTTTGAAAGTATCATTCATTGGGATGCCTGGGTGGCTCAGTGGTTGAGCATTTGCCTTTGGCTCAGAGCGTGATTCCAGAGTCCCGGGATCGTGTCCCACATCGGGCTCCCTGCATGGAGCCTGCTTTCCTTCTGCATGTGTCTCTGCCCCTCCCTTTCTCTCTCTCTCTGTGTGTCTCTCATGAATAAATAAAAAAATCTTAAAAAAAAAAAGAGAAAATATCATTCATTTTAGTACTTTGTCAGATTCAAGTATTTATACATATTTATGTTTCTAAGATTGTTCATGGGTTTGTCTCATTAAGCTAATTTTTAGAAGGTAAGAATTAGATCATATCTTTAAAAATATGAAATAGACACAATATAACTGCTCAATAATTTCTGAAAGAATTTGCACAGGGATACAAGAACACAACTAGGTTAGGTATATTATTCACATCAGTATTATTTACTATTATTCATAAATTATGCAACAGGGGCTAAAAAAATGATCATACATCAGCAGTTAACTATTTCAGCAATATTCTCTTTTGCAGGTCCTTTAAGTGAAAAAGAAGAATATGTTATAATCAACATGTTATTGGTAGGTACTATCCTAAGTACACAAGCACTTTGCAGACATTAATTTGTTAATCTTCATAACAATGCTGTGTGGTTTTATAGATGACGAAACTAACAGCTTATCTAACCTTCCCAAGGTCAGAGAGCTAGTAAGTGGTGGAACTGGCTGGAATATGAACATAGGCAGTCTGACTCGAGAATCTACCTGTGCTCTTAATCTAAGGAAAACTAAGGTTTTGCTTTTCTAAGAATTGGTTAAGAAGCAAACATGAAAATTTGGCTTCACAGATATGGATCTCACTGAAAAACACAGCCCCAGTATTAAAATGATCTTTGAATGTAGATGCAATACAAAAATATTAACTCACCTAGATGATAAACTATACATTAAAAAAATTTTACTTTAAAAGTGTTTATTACTTTATATTTATGTCTAATGTTTCTGAAGAAAAAATGTGTAATAAATGGCATGTTTTACATTACCTACTGGTCATTTTATAGCACTGGGACCTCGACTTTTACAAGGGGCTATGTTCTCATAAATAGCAATTTGCAACTTTTAAGTAGTTTCTATGTGATTTAAGAAAAACAACTTCAAAATAATTTTACGATTTTATCAACTGATTCCACAATGCTGGCAAAACATATCAGCTTTAAAACTTGATAAAATGAATCACGACTTAAATGACAATTTATCCTGGAACGGTGATTCCTGGGTTTACCAGGGAAAAAGGAAGTGCACTCAAGAGTATAATGTAGTGCATATACCTCAGAAATGAAGCCTGTCCAGTTCTGTATGGTGAAAAAGATGATGACTGTAAATCTAAATTAGTAATGACACATGGAAAATGTAGCATATATCTTTAGGGTTTTAGCAGGCATTTTAAAAGAAAGGCTTTTAAAAGTAAAGAAAACACTTTAAAACATCTGAAAGATATTCTTATGCTGAATTTTTCACTGAAAAACTAACATTAATCCCAAGGCTGACCTTATACTGGGATGTGATCTAAGAAGCAATAAAAGATCCTCTCTCTGTCCCCTACGTACAATCAATAGACCTGCCACAATACTTCAAGTTCCCACATTAGAGTGATATTCTTTTGAGTTAAACCACTGTGGATACTATTGATAAAGAATAAGTTGGTCTTTGGGAAAAATTACTCACCAGTTATACAAAAAGCAACAATCCAACTTACCTACAAAGACCCTGAAGAATGATGAGTGTTGATGAGAAGACGGGGCAGAGAGCAGGTAATTTTACAACATAAAACCTGGACTACTGTGATGCTATGAAGCTTAGCTCTTTGTGGGTGAATTACAAAGTGGAAGCATGAATGCCTAACCTCAAGGACAAATTTCTCCAAAACAAAGTCTATTTCAAGACTTTGGCTTTGGGGCGTCTAGCAGAGGTACAATGAATATACTTTAAGTAGATTTAAAAAGCAGTAGAAATGGACTATTTAAAAATGACTAACATACAGAAGACAGGTTTCCTCTTTCAGGCTTATATCTAATATTTGTTTGAAATGTACTCTTAACAATAGGTAAAATCCAGATATTCATAATCACAGTATGTTTGATAGTTATATCCACCTCTTAACATTAAATGATCTGAATATTTGGGGTCATTACTCATAAAGTTATTCTATTTTGTACTGTTTTCTTACTTCTCTGACATAGAAAGCTTGCCAATTTGTTGCTTGTAGTTGCTTGTTATTTCATTTCGCACTCGCTGAGCAAGTTCCTCATCAATAGCAAATTCTATTGCTCTGTGGATCACATTCAGCCACCAAGGAGAATTAGAATAAATCTGTAAAGAGGACAACAACAGCTCACTGTTTCTATCACTGGGAAAGGTGCTGTGAAAAATTCAAAGGAAGTAATAAATGCTAGTCTCAAAGAAATTATAACAGTGGTGGAGACAAGCATACACACTCTATATACAAACTTTTGCATACATAATTAATGAGAACACCTGTTTCCTGAATTACTGTGGATGAATGAGAATTTATTGTATACATCTGAGTAACACAGTTGTGCTAAAAAAAATACACTACCAAATGAAAACTCAGTATTCACTGTATATATTTGAAAAGGTGATAGGTCTCCTTCTCAGTATAATAAAGATATTCTGCTAATCTTCAACTAATTGAACTAGATCGTACTCAATAATACTCTTTGATTACTGGCAAAATTATATGCCTGAATACTAAATAATGAATGAATTAGGAAGAATACAGTATGGAGTAACTGGTTAAAATAAAAAAAGACTGTGTTTTGGATAGCCTCCTCTTTAGGCTTATTACTGATTTCATAAAAGAGAAATTTTAGAAATACAAATGGCACGTGTTCCATAAGAAAAATACTCCTAATGTTCTGACATCTTTAAAGAAAAGATTTTAGAAACATACATATCTAAGGTCAAAAGGAGGTTATGGAAGTCTTTACTTTCCTCAAAAGACAAGTTATTGTCTACAAGATAAGAGAAAATCCATCTTAGCATAAAAAAAAAAAAAGAGCACAACTTCCAAGTACATGATTTATCTACACACCTGTTTATTAATCAACAAATACTCTGAATAGCAAATACATTTTTTATTATAGGACACGCACTATACAAGGTGCTAAGAATTCCAAGATGAATAAGAAAGTTCAAGTTTTTCTCCAAACCAAGACAAAAACCAGAGTGCTATACGGAGACAAGCACAGGTAAGAGAAGTTATTTTGGGGATGTACCTTTCTCTGGAGCTCCTTTATGGTCTGCTGCACGGGCTGTAAAGCTTGCTGAGCTTCAGCGACTTCTGTATTACACTTGCTCATATAATGCTCTCGCAGTTGTTTAGCCTGTGTTGAAACAGGAAATGAATATAAACTTTCATTTCAGGTCTAAAAAAGAATTTAGTATAATATCGTGAGAACAATGTGGTTATTTATGTATGTAAAACTACATAACATAGTTTAAACATAGACCTCTACAAGTATACTGTTAAGAACATAAACCCATGCTAGAAATTAAAACAGATATTAAAGAGACTACATTTACTTATAAATCACAATTTTAAGAAATCCCAAGGGTCTGCTTCCTATATTTCTAATCTCTTAATTAAAAAAAAAAAAAAAAGGGAATGGGAAGAACAACAGTTATTTCAAATCATGAGGCAAAGCAATATTTTAGAATTTCTGATTTTAGAAACAATACTTGAGGGACACCTGGGTGACTGGTTGAGCATCTGCCTTTGGCTCAGGCTGTGATCCCTGGGTCCCAGGATCAAGTCCTGCTTCAGGCTCCCATCAGCCTGCTTCTCCCTCTGTCTATGTCTCTACCTCTCTCTCTGTGTCTCTCATGAATAAATAAATAAAATCTTAAAAAAAAAAAAAGAAAGAAACAATACTTGAGGGTATACAGTAACACACGTGTTAGGAGACATGGGATAGTGGGAGGAAAACCAAAAGACTCCTGAATAGGAAATCCTAATGCTTCCAATTACGTTGAATTGAGGTACGTTGACCCACATGAACTGCCAACACTAGACCCTTCAATTTACAAAAATGGCAATTTCATGAGGTTCAAGTCAATAGATATATCTCTTTGGACCAGCCATTACACTTCTCTGGGCTTCTGTGACTTCATTTGCAAATGTTGGTGGTTGAAGTAGATTTCTTGGAACTGTGGCTTCATAATCTATGAGCATTAGGCAAAAGTGATAATGTGGTCCACTTAGAAATATACCTACCCAGTGTGACACATTTTTCCCTTTCCTTTTTCCATGATGCATTTCTCCTTTTCCTGTCACAACCTTCCAATTAATTTCTGTTAAAATTCCTTGGCTATAATTATTTGGTCATTAGAGCTATTTACTAATAGATTAGACAGTATGCCAGTGTTTCTTGTCACTGAAGGCATTTAAAAAAGTGATTGATTGTATGTAAGATCAGATGCCTGCAATGGGAATGAGATTTCACTCAAAAATCTCCAACACCTCAAGTCATGATCCCAGAGTCCTGGGATAGAGCCGAGCATTAGGTTCCCTGCCCAGCGGGGAGTCTGCTTTTTCCTTCCTTCTGCCCCTCCCCGTGCTCACAAACAAAAAACTCCAACATTCAGACTGTCATCTAACATCAAGAAAGGGCTGTACGTACTTATACAATCTCCCTTTGTATCTTAATTCAAATAAAAAGGGTCCCACTTACAGGTTCAATAATCAAACATATATACTACTCTTTTGATTTTATTAGCTTTGCCATCTATTCTTTGACTTTAAAAAAAGCAAAAATCCACGAGGGAACTAGCATAATAGACTCATTAACAATTTATAGTGAAATGATTTATGTCATTCTTTCCAATGAGGCAAGACTCACTGCAGAAGGAACTTCTTCGAGAGGACACAAAAAATATCACCAAAATACTGAGTTTATTTATTGCCTTTAGTAATACATAGAAAAGTGGAAGAAACACAAAGATTTTCATTTTTACTAAGCCATATCTTTTGCAGATCTGCCATGAGATCAACAAGGTCTCCTTCCTTTCTATTTCTTTCCGTGTGCTGCTGGCTACCAACAACCATATCTATATGCAAGTAGATCACAAAAGAAGTAAAATAATATGGAGTACTGCAATTCTCTACCATCCAAAATCACAAAGCAAAATCTGGAATATAAAAGCAGCAGGAAAACACATGATTAACTTTTATTTAGATGTTGTATGCCCTAGGAAATATTAATGGATGGAGGATAAAGTCTGAAAAAAAATTCCTTTACAGACAGAATAAAAAAATAATTACCTCTTCCTCAAGTCTGCCATCTCGTAAGGTAGGAGGTATTCCTGGGTGCTTGGCTACCAACAATTCCATCAAGTTATGGGTAGCATGTAGTCTCTACAAACACAAAAGGCAATAATTTTGAGAGCCAAACAGGCCGATTGCTTAATCTTCACTCTTGGATTCAGGCATACTGGACTTCTGTCTTCTTGCCCATCTTTCTACTTGTGCTTCTTTTTTTTCAGGAGCATGTCACATTTGTATTTCCGCCTCCTTCCATGAGGCAAACACATTTGCTTACAACCCAAGGTCTGACTTCTGTAATCCTTATCCATACAGAATGTAAGTAGGCTTGCATTTAGTTTTCACCCTTCCCCCATACACTCCTCCTAATATTCGCTGAGGAACATGTGAACATGTAGGTCCCAAGGTCTAGATTCTGAATGACAAAGAAGTCCCATTAGAAACTCAAGCCTAAATTTACTAAGATTAATAAAAGTGACCCTTATTTACCATTTATCTAGAAAGCCTTGTGTATATGATCCACTGGACATATATTCTTCCCAATCCATTCCACAACCTTGTTTAAGAAACAACAGAAGTCCTAGTCCAGGAGAAGAGGAGTAGAGTTTCTGCCACTTTGTTTCCATAGTGTCATCTATAGGTTTGTTGTTGCTACTAAATCTGATAGTGTTGCTGAGTGTATTATAATCTATGAAGCCATGCTGAAAAGACCTAAGGCGTTTGTGGTGACTCTTCAAATATGAACTCTACAAAGATCTGTACCACGGTCCATAATCTGTAGCCAGACAGAGTAAACCTTTAGTCTCAAATCAGTGGCCCAAATCACATCTTATCAAGACTCTTTCCTGATTATCCTTTAGCCGGTAGCTATTTTCCCAAGTAAAGAGTCAATTAACAGAAATTACTTATTCTCACAGCCCTTGACTTCAGAGGGAGCCTCTAACCAGCTGCAAACTCAATATCATACTGAGAAGCCTGGCTTGTACTGAATACAGAGATAAAAGATATAGTTTTCTCCTTTTTCCTACACCATCTTTACCTCTACCTTCTCCCCTTTTCAGCCCTTAAGTTCAACAAATCTAGGTCACAGCCTTGTTTTCATATGCTTTTCATTATTCTTATTTTTATCGTAATTGCTAGGCTCATGCATACTCATTTCCCAGAAGACGAATCAATCAAGTCTGTGCAGTCAATCTTTCTACTTTATTGGACTCACTTGGCATAATCATAGTACCCTATATAGACAAAGGCACGTGTAATAGAAGAAATATACCTATATTACATATTCTGCTAAATACAGAGATAGACATATTCCATAAGACTATTTTCTTAAGACTGTAAGTTGAAGACAGTTTATGCCATTATGAAATAAGACCTTTACTATGAAACTGATTTTGGTTTTCTCTGAGAAGGGTGGTGCTCAAATTGTGTTAAGGAAAAGTTTTCAATGATCTGATCTTAACATGATATTAGTGTTCTGTATGCTATATTAATAGTAAATTCTCCCTTAAAAAATAAATGTTATAATTCAAATATCCAGATCTTCCTAAGATACCTCCAAAAATTAAATCAGATCACGAAAAATTATTTTGCATAAAATAAACAGACTAGTTGAAATTGTTTAGTGTTTACTTACTTGGAGTGAATCTGTTTTGAGTTTTCCTTTGTGTTCCTCAGATGAACGCAATACTTCTCTGTACAGTTCTGCTGCCAAGGCATACTCACCTGAGGAATTAAAATGTATTGAAAACATAAGAAAGTCATATATTTACCTCCCAATATGATCTAGTTATATATTATCTAAAAATATCTACTGTAAATAGAACAATGATTATACCTCACGGTTTTTCAGAGGTATCTGACTTGGTATTAATATGACTGTGCCAATATAAAAGCTGATGATAAAAGAAAAAAAAAGCTGCTGATAGCTCTGTTTATTAATTTCATAGCACAGAACACCAATCAGATAAACTTGTGTTTTAAAATTATACTGAAAGGAATGCCTGGGTGGCTCAGTGGTTGAGCATCTGCCTTTGGCTCAGGTTTGATATTAGGGTCCTGGGATTGAGTTCTGTATCAGGCTCTCCATGAGAGCCTATCTCTTTGTGTTTCTCATGAATAAATAAAATCTTAAATAAAATTACACTGAAAAAGTCTGTATAAACTTTTAATTTAGACAAATGATTTTCCTCTTACTGAGGTTAAAAGGTGCCAATTAGTAGTCATTTTGATGTCTGAAGTTAAGAACAAATTTAAAAATAAATATTCAAAACACTATGATCAATCTGCACTTAATTCTCAAAGAAATAATCTATTCCTTTTAATAGGTATTGTGTTTGGTAGCCAGCATGATTTTCAGTTAAAAACTACCTTTCAAAAATGTCAGGATTCTTTCCATTTCTGGTCACAAAAATCACAATTAGTCTGAGATTAATGTTTTATTATTATTATTATTACTCATAACTAGCAGCTCATTCAAATAAAGTAACTTAAAAAGTATCAACTAAAGTACAAGTTGGCAAATGTTGGCCCATGGGTCACATCTGACAATATCTCTGCAATTTTGAGCTAAGAATGGTTTTTCGCCTTTTTAAACACTTGAAAAAACTCAAAAGAATGCTATTTTGTGACCTGAAAAATTATATGGAATTAAATTTCTGGGTCCATGAATAAGGTTTTATTGGTACTCGGCCACACTCATTTGTTTATGTACTGTCTGTGACGACTTCTGCATTATAACAGCAGAGGTGAGTAGCTGCAACAGATCCTCTGGATCAAAGCCTAAAATATTTATTATCTGGTTCTTTCAGTAAAAGTTTTCTGATACTTCAATAAAAGGAGACATGAAACATTTTAAATGGCTTGAATAACAGAAATGTATCATATTTGCTGTATGGTGAAAAACTCAAAACTGGTAATTTGCAAATACAATTAAAATAAAGATCTAACAGTAATAAAATCATAAAATACAAAAAAAAAAGATGTTCCTATTTTTGCAGAGAAACCTTTTTTCATGATCATCACATATTTCCTTTTATTCACTTCAAACTGGTTTTATTAATATCATGGATTTAGGACTTTGTTATAGACATAATGAAAGAAATATGTATATACCTTTGTAAATTGTGTTGATTCTCTCTTTCCATTAAATATATATTTATTTATTAATTATTGTGGTAAAATATACCTAACATAAAATTTGCCACATCAATCACTTTTAAATATGCCATTCAGTGGCATTAGGTACATTCACATTTTTGTGCAAAACACTTGCTTTTATACCATTGCTTTATATTTAGTTCTACAAGTTGTGTAATACAAAGTTTTCTAAAGCACACATTTCACAGTATTTTACAGTCAATTTCTATTCACTTTGATAAAGATGAACATTATTTTTGCAAAAATAATATCATATTATAAGGTAGGAGTAACACTCAATTATCTTCACACTAAGAAACTCCCCTTTTTCAGTTCTGAAGACTCTTACGAAGTTTTTCAAAAGACTAAAAAACATTGTATTAGTATTTATACTGTCATTTAGAGAGAATAATTCATTTAACAATTCTCCTTTCATAATCACAACTTTTTAAAGATGGTATAATGACTAGACTATAAAGCAGTTGAATCTGAATTTTCACTATAATTCTTTTTAAATTTTTTATTAAAAAAATACATGCCTCCTGGGAAACATAAAAATTCAGTAAGTGATACAAGTTTAAGCCAAATTTAGAAATACTCATTCTTTGCCACTTGATGGCACTAACATTTCCAAGTAAATAAATGGCACTGAATTTGATACTTGCTAAGCTAATTTTCTCCAAAAAGTATGTGCAGAAAACACATTGTACAAAGTTGGAGTAATACTGTTTTTAAAACCATAATCAGGGAGGACCTTAGAATATGCATTATATATACATATGTGTTTGTATATAATATAAACAAATCCCTTGAATTTGCAGTTAATTTTAGAATTCTTTTAGAAGTCAGCTCTTGGGGCACCTGGGTGGCTCAGTGGTTGAGTGCAGTTAACTCAGAGCCAAGTCCCTCACTTCAGGCTCAGAACACCCTCCTCAGGGGCTGGACATATCAGCCTGGAGAGGACACAGAGAGAGGGGGAGAAAAAAAAATACAGAAAGAGGGAGGCAGAGACATAGGCAGAGGGAGAAGCAGGTTCCCTGTGGAAGCCTGATGTAGGACTCAATCTCAGGACCCCTGGGTCATGATCTGAGCCAATGTATATTCACACTTCACATTAAGAATAATACTTCAACCGAGACTAAGCGAGTGGTACTATCTTTATTTTATTGCTAAGGAAAAAGATTAACAAACTTTGAACAATATACACAAGTTCAGAGGGCTACAACTATAGCAAAGAAGAAGCCTGTCTTTTTCAGTTCTTGTCTAGAGCTACTCCTACTCAGCTTCTGTGAGTCTTCTGAACTCTAAGCAAGTGTTCAGGACGAGGGACATTGCCTAGTTCTGGTTCTGTTATGCTGAAAAGCTAATAACCAGATAGACCACCCAGTTTCAAAAGGCTTAGAATATTTCCTTGTATCAGACAATACTATGTTTTCTTGGGCAACTAATTTCTTTATGGTCTTATTAGTAAGTTACAAGAAAAATGGTAAATTCTCTCCATGACTATGTACCCAAGTAGACTATGTATTAGTAATTTTTGTAGGAAGGTCAAAAGAACTGGCATTTATCACAAAATGCCTTTCTAGTTCTAACAATATAAATGAAGAGCTAAATATACTAATTTGGTGAAGAATGTAGAAATAAAACAGCATTTGTATATACTAAATTATAAAGTGCTTAAAACTGTATATTACTTCACCATTATGAAATACTTCTATGGTTTCAAGAACTTGATTCCAAGAACTTTATTCTTGAAATCATAGAACTGGTAACTTTTATTTCTTCTAATATAGTTTCAAGAACTATATTCTACTCAGTTTTGAAGAGATTAAAATCAAATTATCTAAATCAAAGCTATTAAGAAGGTTTTAAAGGTAGATTTTATAAAAAGGCACACTTGCATCAGTATTTTCCTCATTACTTACAAGAAAGCTCCTAAAAGTCATTATGGTATAAAAGCTATAAAAATATGCAAACTTATTATATTACAAATGCAGTAATAGATAAGTAACAATAGACTCTGTTGAATATAGAGTATTTGATGATTCATTAAAGTTGCAAAAGAATTAAGTTTAGTGGGCGGCCTGGGTGGCTCAGCAGTTTAGCATCGCTTTTAGCCCAGGGCCTGATCCTGGAGACCCGAGATCAAGTCCCACATCAGGCTCCCTGCATGGAGCCTGCTTCTCCCTCTGCCTGTGTCTCTGCCTCTCTCTCTCTCTGTATGTCTCTCATTAAGAAATAAATAAAATCTTAAAAAAAAAAAAAGAATTAAGTTTAGATAGCCAGAAAGGTTATCATAAAAATTTAGAATAAATTTCTATTTATGAATTATTCTAAACACAAAGATAGAGGCACTGAGCTCAGTGCAAGCTTATTACAAAGGTAAGTTGAGGTCATGGAAATGAAGCTAATGAGTAAATGAAGTAATAGAAAGATGGCTGTACAATTTTATACTCTCAATATCACTGTATGAATGAGAATTCCAGTTGTTTCTACATCCTTGCCAACATTTAATCTGTTTAATAAGCCTTTTCAATAGTCACATAGTTATGTTTTTGTGGTTTGAAAGTGCATATATCTAATGAACTTTCTGTCCAAACATTTTGTCTATTTTCCTTACATTGTTTTCTTATTACTGGTTTTTAATAGTTCTTTTTATATTCTGAATACAAATCCTTTCTCAAAGATGTGATTTGCAAATATTTTCTCTATTTAATGGCTTATCTTCTTTTTCTAGATTATTTATTTATTTAAGGGTATGTGAGAGAGAGGAGCAGGCAAGGGGCTGAGAAAGAGGGAAAAGCAGACTCCCCACTGAGCAGGGAGCTAGACGTGGGTCTCAATCCCAGGACTCTGGGATCATGACCTGGACACGAAGGCACTCAAACAACTGGGCCACCCAGGCGCCTCACCTTTTTATTTTCTTAGGAATGCCTTTTGAAAAGTAGAAGTTATTAATTTTGATGAAGTCAAATGTATCAGGTTTTTTATGGACTGTGCTTTTGGTGTTGTCTATATATCTTTACCTAATACCAAATTACAATTTTTTTTTTATCCTTTGTGTTTCTCTAGAAGTCTTACAGTTTTAGGTTTTAATTTCGATTTAATATCCTCTGTATTATGAATTTTTATATAGTGCAACATTGAAGTTTTATTTTTTGAATATGGATATCTAATTGTCCAGTACCATTTATGAAAATACTAATTTTTTCTCTACTGAAATACTCTTGCATCTTTGCTGAAAAATGAAATGATCATAAATAAGTGAGACTTTTTCTGGATTTATATTCTGGTCCATTGGTCTATTTGCCTATCTTTATGTCTATGTCATACTGTCTTGATTAATTTAACTTTATAATAAATCTGGATTCAGATAGTGTAAATCTTCCAACCTTTTTGTTTTTTAAAGTTGTTTTCGCTATCCTAGGTGAATTTCAGAATCAGCTTGTCAACTGGTATAAAATAGCTTGTTGGGTTTTTTTTTTTTTTTTAAGATTTTATTTATTTATTCATGAGAGACACAGAGAGAAGGCAGAGACATATGCAGAGGGAGAAACAGACTCCTCAAAGGAGCCGATGAAGGGCTTGATCCTGGAACACCAGGATCACGCCCTGAGCCAAAGGCAGACGCTCAACCACTGAGTCTCCCAGGAGTCCCACCTGTTTAAATTTTAACTGGAAAACCTTGATTGCATGAACTATACATGTAGGATGAATAAGCATGTTAACAATCATGAGTTTTCTGATCCATGAACATGGTAACTAGGTGTTAATTTCTCTCAGCAATGTTTGTAATTTTCAATGTTTCTGTGACTTTTGTAAACATCTTACACATTTCAAGTTGATGCTTATGTATTTCATGGCTTTTTGATATTACTATGAACAGGACTGTAATAATTTCTAATTGTTTATTTCCATCGTATAGGAATAAAATAGATTTTTATATACTCATCTTGTATAATGCAACTTTTCAGAACTTACTAGTGTTAGTTTTCCTACATGGAAAATCATATTGCAGCAAATAAAGACAGTTTTACTTTTTTTCCTATTCAAACTGGTAACTTTTATTTCTTTTAATTATGTTACAGCACTGGAGAGAATTCAGGTACAATGTTGAAGAGAAGTGGTGATGGGATATTCTTCACTGTTCATGATCATAAAAAACACTGTTTTTAAACATTAAGTATAGCATTAGGTGTAGATTTTTTTTCAGATGTCTTTTATCAAAATGAGAACATTGTCTTTGATACCTGGATTGCTGGAAGTTTTCATCAGTAATGGGTATTTAGGTGTAGGTTTTTTTCAGATGTCTTTTATCAAAACGAGAACATTGTCTTTGATACCTGGATTGCTGAAAGTTTTTATCAGTAATGGATATTGAATATTGTCAAATACTTTTTCTACATTTATGGAGATGTTCACAAAGTTTTTCCTTCTTAATTGTTAATTTGGTGAATCATATTAATTTTTGAATATTAAACCAATCTTGTATTCCCAGAATAAATTCCACTTGTGATAAAAGTATTATTATTTTTATATATTGTTGGATTCATTTTGTTAAAACATTTAAAAAAATTTTGCATCTATGTTCTCGAGTGATACTGGTCTGTGTTTTCATAATCAGGATAATGCTACCTCAAAATAAGATGGGAATATTCTTTCCTTTTTAATTTTCTGTAAGAGTTTATATAGATTTGATATTTCTTCCTCAAATGTTTGGTTGAATGCACCATGGAAGTCATCTGGGCCTAGTATTTTGTTTGTGCAAGTTTTTTTTTAACAATTTAATTACTTTCTTGAATAGATACAGGGTTATGCAGATTATCTATTTCTTCTTCAGTTTTTGTAGTTTGCCTTTCTGAGTGAGCTTCTGTAGTTTGTATCTTCTAAAGCATTTGCCCATTTATCTAAGTTGTCAGGTTTCTGGCATACAGTTGTTCATAATGTGTGTGTGTATATATATATATATATACACTGCTGCCTGTCTCTGCCTCTCTCTTTCTCTCTCTCTCTCTGTGTGTCTCTCTCATGAATAAACAAATAAAATCTTAAAAAAAAAAGATTTTATTTATTCATTCATGACAGACACAGAGACACAGGCAGAGGGAGAAGCAGGCTCCATGCAGGGAGCCCTGGAACTCCAGGAACACGCCCTAGGCCAATGGGAGGTACACAACCACCGAGACACCCAGGCGTCCCTGTTCATAATATTCTTTCATGATTTTTTAAATATCTGTAGACTCTACTGATGTCACTTTTCTTATTCCCAATTCCTGATAATAGTGATCTGTGTCTTTTCTTCTTTCCTAAACAGTTTGACTAGAGGTTTATAACTTTCTATCGATCTTGTCAAAGAATCAGCTTTTGATTTGTTTCTAATGGTTTTATTTTCCTTTTAATTGATTCCTGTATTGATCTTTATTATTTTCTTTTGCTGACTTGGTATTTCATTTTCTTTTTTAAAAATTTTATTTATTTATTCATGAGAGACACACAGAGAGAGAGAAGCAGAGACACAGGCAGAGGGAGAAGTAGGCTCCATGCAGGGAGCCTGATGTGGGACTTGATCCCAGGTCTCCAGGATCAGGCCCTGAGCTGAAGGTGGCGCTAAACTGCTGAGCCACCCTGGCTGCCCTGCTTTTCTTTTAGTTTCTTAAGGTATTAGCTTATGTCAATGATTTATAACTTTTTTTTTTTTATTTTTATTTATGATAGTCACACACACACACAGAGAGGCAAAGACATAAGCAGAGGGAGAAGCAGGATCCATGCACCGGGAGCCCGATGTGGGACTCGATCCCGGGTCTCCAGGATCGCGCCCTGGGCCAAAGGCAGGCGCTAAACCGCTGTGCCACCCAGGGATCCCTATAACTTTTTTCTAAATTGGTGTTCAGTCCTATAAATCTCCCTTAAATTACTAATCAAGATTCTATAACTCTTGATGTTATGTATTCATTTTAATTCACTTCAAAATACTTACCAGTTTCCCTTATGATTTACTCTTTAATCCAAGGGTTACTTAGAATTATTCTAATTAGTTTCAAAATATTTGGGAACTTTCCAATTATCTTTGATTGACATTTAATTTAATTCCATTGTAGTCAGAGAATGTACTTTTTAAGACTTGCATCCTTTTAAATTTACTGAATTGTTTTACAGCCCAGAACATGCTCTGTTTTGGTAAACATTCCATGTATACTTGAAAAGAATGTGTATTCTGTGTTTTCTTCGGTGGAGTAAAGTGTCCTATAATTGTTGACTATGTCAACTGGTTGGTTCTTAATGTGAAGTTTTCCATGCTGCTATTTTCTGTCTTCCGGTCTATCAATAACTGGAAGATGGGTGTTGAAATCTCTGACTATAATTATCTATTTCTCATTGTACTTCTATCAATTTGTGTTTTATCTTAAAACTTTGGTTTTAGGTGCATAAACATTTAGGATTATTTTCTGATAGAATAACACTATATCCTTGGTAATATTCTTGCCTTGTGGTAATATATTCTCTCCAGCTTTCTTTTGGGTAGGGTTAATATGGCATATTTTCATTTTTCATTCTTTTTCCATTTTTTCATTCTTTTACATTTCCATCTTTAAACAACAAAACGGTTTCTGGTCTATAGTGTATTATTAGATATTGCTTTTTTATTTTTATTTTTTTTAAAATTATTTATTTATTTATTTATGATAATCACACAGAGAGAGAAGCAGAGACATAGGCAGAGGGAGAAGCAGGCTCCATGCACCAGGAGCCCGATGTGGGATTCGATCCCGGGTCTCCAGGATCGCGCCCTGGGCCAAAGGCAGGCGCCAAACCGCTGCGCCACCCAGGGATCCCAGATATTGCTTTTTTAAAAACCATTTTGAAAATCTCTGCCTCATTGGGGAATTTAGACCACTGCGTTTAATGTGACCAGATATGTTTGGGTTTAAATCTATCTTGCTATTTGCTCTACATTTTTCTTATCTGTTCTTTGTTTCACCTTTTTTTTTCCTTAAGAATTTTTCATGATTACTTTTTGTCTCATCTTTTAGATTACGTCTAATTTTTTGTTGTGTTTTCAGTAGTTGCTTTGCCTTGTCAGTCTGTTGTCATGATACCATGTCACTTCATACATAGTATAAACACTCTGCTATATCATATATCCCCAGGCTCTCTTCCCACATTTGGTGCTATTATTGTTCTATACATGTTCATGTTATTTTTGTTTTTTGTTTAAAGATTTTATTTATTTATTCATGAGAGACACGAGAGAGAGAGGCAGAGACAGAGGCAGAAGGAAAAGCAGGCTCCATACAGGGAGCCCGATGTGGGACTCAACCCTGGGACTCCGGGGTCACACCCTGAGCTGAAGGCAGATGCTCAATCGCTGAGCCACCTAGGCGTCCCAACATTTTCATGTTATAAACTTTATATTTCTTCTTATATTTTTCTTCTTCAGAGATTTCAATATATTTATATTATGCTACTTGAAGTTATCTACAATCTTACCGACATTCTTTTCAAATTTCTCAGTTTTTATTTTGTTTTTCATGTTGAATGGCTTCTATGGCTATTTTATTCTTTAATGATTTTTTTCTACAGTGTCTAATCCACTATTTAAGGGCATTTTCCCTATCAAACACTGAAATTTTCACCTCTAGAAGTCTAAAATGTATGTTTCACTGTCTCTACATGTTTTTAAGTTTTACTCTTGAGCCTACAAAATAGTCTGATGATTCTCTATATGGAAATGTGTTTACTAAATGGTGGTCACTTTTAAAGCTAGTTAAGTAACTTCTGCTTCTGGTCATGACAAAATAACAGAGAATGAATTTACTCTCCTTTCTGAAACAAGTGAAATAACATACATAATATATGAAACAATAGACTGTAAGACACCGGACATTAGTCAATAAAAATGGTAATCCCTGAGAGATGGGAAATGTAAGATTCTCTTTTCAAGGTCCTTGAATTTTATGCATAATGTGTTAAGTGTAACTATAACCATACACATTTTATTTGTCTATCTCTCCTTGTTAAGCATTTAGGTCCACAAGATCAAAGACCTTATTTACTGTATTTAGTTCTGAGATCATAACTGATGCAGAGGAGACACTCTAATATGTGCTGAAAAAAATGAATTTACAAACATTATTTTGTAAATTGATGACTAACATCCCCTGAGTGTGTGAAAATGTAACTTCTCTTCTATTTCTAGATATTTTGCTTGTCCTCAGTTGTTCACTACTATAGACTAAGGTTAATAATTTATTGCCAAATTTTTGTTCAAATCCTACCTTTCCTAAAAAACAACAAACTTTTGAAGTGGAAATGTTTGGTGAAAGCATATGTAAACTTTGAAGGTTTTTCAAATGTTCTGCATAAGTGATCTCCATTAGGTTGAACCTACCTAAATTAAGATCAGTAGTGTGTGAGAATGTCTTTCGGGGGAAGGGGGGGTTTGATTTCCACTGTAACTAATCTGTCTCATTAAGTATGCAGAAGAATCAGAGATAATAAAGCAATCACCTTCTACCTTTAATGATGTGGATGCCGGCTAAGCCATTGAGAGCACAAACTAGTTGCCGATGTGCTTCTTCACATTCAGTTCCACATTTCTTCTGCAGAGATGTCAGCAGCTCTTCCATTGTCATGGTGCTAAAAGAAAAGACTGATTGTTCAGAAATGAAAAGGAAATCCTAAATGAGAGTATTATATCACATAAGATCAAGAGTATCAGACCCTTACAGAGTCTTTGTGTATCTTCAGGATCTTTCTCTTTACCTCCATTTTTACCACTATCACTTTTAACTCAATCGCCTATTATTGTTTCAGCAAGCATTCTTCTATCTGATCCCATCATTCTTTGTTCCAGTTTATTTTTTATTTATTTATTTATTATTTTTTTTTAAAGATTTTTAAATTTTTTTATTTATTTATGATAGTCACAGAGAGAGAGAGAGAGAGAGGCAGAGACACAGGCAGAGGGAGAAGCAGGCTCCATGCACCGGGAGCCTGACGTGGGATTCGATCCAGGGTCTCCAGGATCGCGCCCTGGGCCAAAGGCAGGCGCTAAACCACTGCGCCACCCAGGGATCCCTGTTCCAGTTTAGTTAATGGAGAGGGAACTAGAAAAATCTTCCTAAAATACAAAGTACAACATGATATACTTGAAACAGTATGGGTGTCAGAAGGTAAGATTAACTGAATCCCCAGCATTATAATTTAATTAATCCCCTGTAAGTCTGACTTTATTTTTATCTAAAAAGAAAAAAAAATTATTCAAGGATCAGATCAAATGCCATTTCCACCCAAAGACTGTCTAACATGAAACATTTATATAGAGATTATTTCCATCTTCTAACTGTCCATAGCCATTTATATGCACCTTTTATGAAATGTTTGTTTGCCTTCTATCGTAGAAATCTATAATCTTTCTCATCTCCTTTATTTGTTCATAAACTGCTTAAAGGCAAAGACAAAAATGTAAATCCTCTTCATATTTTTTAATAACACCTCATCATTTTAATACCAGGTGCTAAGAAAAAAAAGGCCAGTTGCTGAGTCACAGTCTGATGAACAAAACCTTTCTGGAATAATAGACTAGTGTGGACATAAATATCTTAATGTATTAAAATGAAATAATCAAACAGACTCAGCACAATTACAAAAAAATACGTAATAGTATTCTAATTCCTCTAATTCCCTGATGTGGAACAAAAAAATTTAACAAGAACAAATGCTTTTCAAATGTGAAGTGTGGCCAAAACAACAAAAGAAAAGCCAACACAAAAACAGAACAAAATGACAAAACCCCAAAATAGTCCTAACTGTAAAAGAAATGTTCAGGGCAGCCCAGGAGGCTCAGCAGTTTAGCAAGGCCTTCAGACCAGGGCCTGATCCTGGAGACCCGGGATCGAGTCCCACGTCAGGCTCCCTGCATGGAGCCTGCTTCTCCCTCTGCCTGTGTCTCTGCTTCTCTCTCTCTCTGTGTGTCTCATGAATAAAAAAAAATAAAATCTTAAAAAAAAATGTTCAAAAATCATGAAAATAATTTTGATAATGTGACTCTTTCATAAATGGGATTCTATACCAAAGAAACACATTACTAAAAATAACTGACAACTCATTATAACACTCTGAATGAAACCGTGGGCTAGGAAACTAATAGCTTAAATATCACTACTATATTATCGATTGCAGTATAAGGAAATTGATAATAAAACCTTTTCTGGAGTGGCAAGAACTCCCCACGAACAGCCTGTGGATGACAGCAGGCCTGCCTGAGTCTCAGCAATGGATATAGGATAGAGGTGACAGTCCTTCTGTCCAGGCTGCTGAGCTTCAGCGCCCAGTCTGAAATCTTCCTGAGTTTTACTACAGCATCCTGGCAGCACACTTCATGCTGACGGTGATAGAAATGTCTTTCCACTGGAGAAAAGTGAAGCCAGTGGATTTCTTCTGTCTGAGGGGGTATCTGGATCTGTGGGGAGAATAAAAAAATGATTTCACCTGAAAATTCAACTTTCCATCCCAACTTTTGCTTCTCTTTTCTTATAATATCCTTAATCAGTAAAGAACTTATCCTACTGACTTGGTCAATCACATCCTTCTTTGCAGACCTCCATAGTATCTTGGCAATAAAGCTGTAGAGATGCTGAGGATTCTTCTTGCAGTAAGGGCGATAGAGAAGTCGAACCCACCAGTGTTTGACACAGTAAGGTTCAATACCAAGAAAGACCACCAACCCAAAAAGATCTGAGAAGAAAACAAGAAAAAAAACACATTGAGAATAACTGTTTCTATATTTCTTCATTACTATTTTGAATAACCATTTTCATAGACATTATACACAGTACACAAATTTTCTATGAATTAAAATACAGACTGTACAGACTCTTGAATCTGAAAGTTAATTCCACTTTGACTACATTTGTTTAGTATTTATTTTGCTCTAGGATTCATGCTAGGAGCTAAAATGTGGAACCATTACACACCTTGTATTTAATTCAATAAGTCTGAAATTTCTGTCAGAGGTAAAACCAGAAAATGACTCACTTGTGTGTGCCTGATCAAGAGATACATAAGAAGAGTCCGACACTGCAACTATTGGATGTAAAAGTTGCTGTAAAAGTTTAAATGACTTAGGTGATACGAAGAATATTCACTGATCCAATATTGTTATACTTTGGTTTAATTATTCTAAAACTGAAGAAATAAGACGAAAACAATGATAAAAAATATAAACAAGATTAATCGACATGGTGATGTTCATAGCAACAACAAACAGAACAAAAAGGACTCAAATAGAAGAATGAGTAAATAAATTATGCAGTATTCTCCATAAGACAAAGTTCGGTTTTTTTTTTTTTTTTTTTTTTTTTTAAATCCAGTAGGTCTTGTGTTTGTTAGATTTACCGCATGGTACTTCTTATATATTTCATGATTGGGTACACTCAATTTTATACACCATTTTCTGTTCACTTAACATTAATACCCTACATAGTTTTCATTTTTATGATGAAGTTTTAAAATATGGAAAACTGCTTATGATACAATAAAAAAAGAATATAAAATGCATGCAGTATGAGGATAAACCTATAAACCTTTATGTAAAATAGAATAGAATAGTGGTTATATCTTCAAATGAAGAGTATGGTGGAGTGTAATTTTCTTTATATTTTTCTGTATTGTTAAACATGTTCATATAGGCTCTTGAGAAACCATGACAATTGTTTTTATAAAAAGGCCATGACCTTACGTACAGCATTTATTCTGAATATGCCCAACAAATACTTAGGTTGAATTAAGTTACTTTGATGATTTCTAAGAGTTAGTTAACATCTGAAAGTATTGCCTATATACAGATTTCGATGGATATATATTATATATATGTTTTTGTTTAAATCAATCTAGTTGCATATGTACTACCTTTTCTTTGAGATCCCAAATATGCCTCAAACTCAACTTGCCAAAATCATATTTATAACCTCTTTGCCCAAATATGCTTCTCTTCTGGTGCTCTTCATTGGTAAATACTCTCACTGTCCATAGATGCAAGTCAGATGTTTTGGCATCTTCTGATCACTATTAAGCCTTATTAATTTTTTTCTTATCCATTTTTTCCCATTTCTTCAGGACCATCCTAGTTCAAATCCAAAGTGCCACTGTCACTTATCTAGCTTACTTATTGTAGCCAACTGATAATGTACTATCCACTCTTGTCACTTCTGAACCATCTCCACATGGCAATTTGAGTTTTTAAAATCCAAATCTCACCATGAGATGATCCCCAACCACTTTGTTTAAATCCTTTCAATAGCTCCTACTCTTCTTCAGAAAATAAAAACAATTCCTTATCATGGCCTACAGAATCCTCCATGGTCTGGTCTACGTCCATCTACTCAGCCTCTCAACCTACTGTGTTCTCCCTGGCTCTGTGGATTCTAGTCACACTGGTATCCTTCTGATCTCTTTATGCCTGATCATCTTTATTAGATTTTGTTTCCTTTACAACAGAGAATTCTTCCCTCCCTCTTTACCTGGCTCATATTAGTATTTCAGATCCTGGCTCAGCTGTCACTTCCTTCTATATCTCTATTATGTGATGTCACAGAACAAGACATCTTTTCTGAAGCCTATTAGAGTTTGACTTTTATATTTATTTCATACATTAAAATTATCTTGACCACAATCTTATCTAAGTACTTAATGAATATAACTTCCCTTTTACGCTGTAAGCTCAAGAAGGTCAGGGACTTTGTCTATTTTTTGCTGTTATACTTCACAAAGAATAAGTGAACCAATAAATGCACTGCAAAGTACTTAAGTAATTTAGAGTCAACACTTCTAAAGAAGCTAAAATGAATAAACGAATATATAAATGGATAATAAAAACAACAAAAGCAGCAGTGGAAGCAGCTACCATTCACTGCATATTTAACACCCTCCAAGTACTGTGCTAAATACCTTGTATACTTTATTATAATTAATTTTAAAACATCTTAGAGATTAAGAAAAATAAAAACGTGAATGTAATTTCTTGAATGTACATACAACTCAATGTGGTCACCCTGGTTGTTATGAAGTGGTATGATTTTGCCTGGAGGGGATATTTGGCAATGCTTAAAAATCAGTTGAAGGTGTCACAATTGCAGGAGTGTTACTGCCATCTAGTGGGTAGAAGCTAAATATCCTAAGATGCACAGGACAGGTCCCAACGAAAAAGAAGTATCCAGCTCTAAATGTTAATGGGGCCAAGATTGAGAAACCCTCCTCTAACATCAAAAGAAAATAGTTTCATTCTTCTGCATGTGGATGTCCAATTTTCCCAGCACCATTTATTGAAGAGACTGTCTTTCTTCCAATGGATAGTCTTTCCTCCTTTATCGAATATTAGTTGACCATAAAGTTCAGGGTCTACTTCTGGGTTCTCTATTCTGTTCCATTGATCTATGTGTCTGTTTTTGTGCCAGAACCACACTGTCTTGATGACCACAGCTTTGTAGTACAACCTGAAATCTGGCATTGTGATGCCCCCAGATATGTTTTCTTTTTTAAAATTCCCCTGGCTATTCGGGGTCTTTTCTGATTCCACACAAATCTTAAAATAATTTGTTCTAACTCTCTGAAGAAAGTCCATGGTATTTTGATAGGGATTGCATTAAATGTGTAAATTGCCCTGGGTAACATTGACATTTTCACAATATTAATTCTGCCAATCCATGAGCATGGAATAGTTTTCCATCTCTTTGTGTCTTCCTCAATTTCTTTCAGAAGTGTTCTATAGTTTGTAGGGTATAGATCCTTTACCTCTTTGGTTAGGTTTATTCCTAGGTATCTTATGCTTTTGGGTGTAATTGTAAATGGGATTGACTCCTTAATTTCTCTTTCTTCAGTCTCATTGTTAGTGTATAGAAATGCCGTTGATTTCTGGGCATTGATTTTGTATCCTTCCACACTACCAAATTGCTGTATGAGTTCTAGCAATCTTGGGGTGGAGGCTTTTGGGTTTTCTATGTAGAGTATCATGTCATCGACGAAGAGGGAGAGTTTGACCACTCTCTTTCACCATACACAAAGATAAACTCAAAATGGATGAAAGATCTAAATGTGAGACAAGATTCCATCAAAATCCTAGAGGAGAACACAGGCAACACCCTTTTTGAACTCAGCCACAGTAATTTCTTGCAAGATACATCCACGAAGGCAAAAGAAACAAAAGCAAAAATGAACTATTGGGACTTCATCAAGATAAGAAGCTTTTGCACAGCAAAGGATACAGTCAACAAAACTCAAAGACAACCTCCAGAATGGGAGAAGATATTTGCAAATGACGTATCAGATGAAGGGCTAGTTTCCAAGATCTATAAAGAACTTATTAAACTCAACACCAAAGAAACAAACAATCCAATCATGAAATGGGCAAAGGACATGAAGAGAAATCTCACAGAGGAAGACATAGACATGGCCAACATGCACATGAGAAAATGCTCTGCATCACTTGCCATCAGGGAAATACAAATCAAAACCACAATGAGATACCACCTCACACCAGTGAGAATGGGGAAAATTAACAAGGCAGGAAACCACAAATGTTGGAGAGGATGCGGAGAAAAGGGAACCCTCTTACACTGTTGGTGGGAATGTGAACTGGTGCAGCCACTCTGGAAAACTGTGTGGAGGTTCCTCAAAGAGTTAAAAATAGGCCTGCCCTACAACCCAGCAATTGCACCGTTGGGGATTTACCCCAAAGATTCAAATGCAATGAAACACCGGGACACGTGCACCCCGATGTTTATAGCAGCAATGGCCACGATAGCCAAACTGTGGAAGGAGCCTCGGTGTCCATCGAAAGATGAATGGATAAAGAAGATGTGGTTTATGTATACAATGGAATATTACTCAGCCATTAGAAATGACAAATACCCACCATTTGCTTCGACGTGGATGGAACTGGAGGGTATTATGCTGAGTGAAGTAAGTCAATCGGAGAAGGGCAAACAGTGTATGTTCTCATTCATTTGGGGAATATAAATAATAGTGAAAGGGAATATAAGGGAAGGGAGAAGAAATGTGTGGGAAATATCAGAAAGGGAGACAGAACATGAAGACTCCTGCTCTGGGAAACGAACTAGGGGTAGTGGAAGGGGAGGAGGGCGGGGGGTGGGGGTGAATGGGTGATGGGCACTGAGGGGGGCACTTGATGGGATGAGCACTGGGTGTTATTCTGTATGTTGGTAAATTGAACACCAATAAAAATAAATTTATTTAAAAAAAAAAGAAAATAAATGAGATTTCCACTTCCAACTACACCACAGTGAATCTGGGCTGGCTAATATTTCTACTACAACAACTACAAAAAGAGATACAATGAAGAAGCATAGTGTTAAAGACATCAGAGAATTATGGAAGCAAAGAGGAAAGATAAACTATCAGAAAGTTTAGAGAAGGTCTTTTTCAGGTAACTTGGGCTTGAGGAAACTTTTGGGGCTGATCATCATCATAATTGTGTAAATAGATTCATGGGGATATATGTAGGTAAAACATTGACAAATTTTATATTTTAAATATTTACAGTTTTATTGAATGTCATTTATACCTCAATAAAGCTGTAGAGACATTTCTCCAAAGACATACAGACTTTGGAAGGCCAACATACACATGAAAAGATGCTAACATCACTTATCATTAGGGAAATGCAAATCAAAATCACAGTATCACCTCACACCAGTCAGAATGGCTACAATCAAAACCACAACAAACAACCAGTGTGAGCAAGGATGTGGAGAAAACGAAAATCTTGTGCACTGTTGGTGGAATGCAAACCGGTGCAGCCACTGTGGAAAAGAGTATGGAAGTTCCTCAAAAAATGAAAAATAGAATTATCATATGATCCAGCAATTCCACTACTGGGTATTTACCCGCCTAAAGAAACAAACACTTATTCAAAAAGCTATATATCCCTGCATTATTGCAAGATTATTTACAACAGCCAAATTATGGAAGCAACTCAAGTGTCCATTGATAGGTGGGTGAATGGATAAAGAAGATGTAATATATACACTGGAATATTACTCAGCCATAAAAAAGAATGAAATCCTGCCACATGCAACAACATGAATGGATCTAGAGGGTATATAATGCTAAGTGAAATAAGTCAGAAAAAGATAAATAGTATAGGATTTAACTCCTATGTGTAATTTAAGAAACAAAACAAATGAACAAAGAAAAAAAAGACAACAAAACAGACTCTTAAATATAGAGAATAAACTGATAGTTACCAGAGGGGAGGTGGGTGGAGGGATGAGTGAGATGGTAAAGGGGATTAAGAGTACACTTACTGTGATGAACACTGAGCAATGTATATATACAAATACTGAATCACTACACTGTACACCTAAAACTAATATAACACTATATGATAATTATACTGGAATTAAAAAAAATTACTCAAGAATTTGTTACATGGTGTAAGTGCTTAAATACCTGTCAATACCTTATGTATCCAAAATAACCTAACCAGGAAACTGAGGAATTACTGTTATATTCTTTCAATGTTAAAATTAGAAAAATGTAACTCTGACAGTCATTTTCTTTTTCTTGTACCCTCTCAGCTAACTTTTGAGCCTAATAAAATCTTATTAAAACTAAACACTTAAAATTTGGGCAATTTCCAAATGTAGTAGCAGACCACTAAATTTGGCCTTTTAATTAGCAGTGATATTATTGATAAATTATGCAAATATTTAAACACATAGTTAAGATCTTCCTAGAAAACATTTTGCCCCTAAAAATAATTTAAAAATTAGTTTTTCAGATCATAGTAATGAATACTGATATTTTTATCTTAAAAAATGGCAAGTTAAAAAAAATGGTAAGTTAACTTGTTGAAAACAATGTATAAAAACCTGAATTTCAGTAAATTTTTTTTAAAAAGAAACATAAGTTTTGAGGATGAACATTTGCCACAGGACTTCAAGAATATCTACATTTTATAACCACATTTTAATAACAGCTTTTCTGAAAATTTATTATCTAAAACAACATTTAATACAACTTCTAGTTTTAAATATTCACAACTTGAATGAAATTTGTAATGCAACATCTGTTTTACAGAAAAAGTTAAGTTATATGGATGAGATGAATGTAGAGGCAAGAGTTACAACGTGCATGTGGGAGTGGAGGAGAACCTGACACAATCTAAATGCCCAAGAGGAACAGTTGAAGGAATAATGGTCTAAGTGTATGAGGCGATATTAGAAAGCTATGAACTTTTATAACTCTTACAATTAATAAAATTGTGATCCCACTCTTTATGGATCAGCCAATGAAAATCATGATCCTTATTTTTGTAGATAGAGCCAATTGAAATTAATTCCTTTTCCCTCTCTTCTCTCCCTTGTTAGGCTCTTTCTGTTTTGTACTTACTGCTTTGGAACTCTGACTTCAATTTAGACCTGCATCTTTAGACCTGCTGAGGAGGGCACAATGACTGTTTGACTTATGACTATGGGACTACTCATGGTGTATCTGTCCTCATAGATAAAAACAAAAACCCCTCAATTTCATTTAAAAAGATAAATGCTTGAGACCACTAGGAATTAAATATAAATATATGTACATCACTTAAGTAAGGATTTTAACATAGGTTAAACATATATTTTCTTCAAAAAAAAGCAAGCTTTAAAAATACATGCCAAATGTGAGGAAAGCACACATTACCCTCCAATCCTCTTTGCACTGGAGTGCCACTGATGCACCAGCGATTAATCCCACTCAAGCGCTGAGCCATTTCTGCAGCCTAATGAGAGAGAAATATGAAATAAAAAAGAAAAGAAAAAAAAGACGGCAAATCAGGAATATGCTTACTCCTGAGAGCAGTCCATGAAAAGCTATGCTTCAGGTCAAACATATTCACTCTTATTTAACAGCTATCACACTCAAAGTTAAATGTCAAAATGAATGGGTCATCTTCTAGTAGTGGCTCCCATTAGTAACAAGCTGCCATGTGCCCTCCTCAAAAGAGGAAGAGTAGTTCAAGTTTGTGTAGAATGAAAAGCCTCCCTGAATGACCGATACATCCCCTAAGACACTCCATTCTTCAGATGTGGACTAAATGTACTAATAGATACCATTCATAAATTGAGTTCAGGTTACAAACTGGCCAAAGAAGACAGAATAAAGATATATGATGAACAAAAGCTGAATCAATACTCTGCATTCTAAAGTAGCATAGTCTGTTATGATATGGTCTCTCTGATAAAAAATTGCCGGTTAACTTTGGCCCAAAACTATCAGGACCTATAATGATAAGCTTTCCACTTAGCAGAAATGCTTAGAAAAGTCCCTAAACAGAGTTTACTTTCATCTGCACCACACATAAACTGCCATCTTACTGAAATACACATAGGCTCTGCATATAAAGCAATAATTCACCTAGTACCAAAATAATTCCTAAGGGTTATGAAATTCATGGAACAACAGAAAAGCAAATGTATTGCGTTTAATAGCAAACTTTTTGCCAATATCAGTATTGTGGGTTAATTACACTTAAATTATTAAATTTTTTATGGACAGTTTCCCCAATCTCTTCTTTTTTCTTCCCCAGTGCTCATAAGATTCTGCAGAAATGCTCACTTTCACAGCAGGACATTCAACCATCTGGGCTTCATCAAGGCAGATCCTCCACCACTCCACAGCTACTAGGGGGCTGGGAATGGCCATATAGCGCTTCTGGTTCCGTAAGCGACGTCCATCCTCACTATTGCTGTGTGGGATATCTACATAGTTTAGTTCTGAACGAAGGACATCATAGGTAATGATAACTATATCCTGTTCAGCCAAAAAATGAGGTTGTAAAAAACCATCTTTCTTCACTCCTTGGTATACCTAGGAAATAATCACCACAGATAGAATTATTGCAGAAAGGCTCATCAAAGATAACTAAAATATTCATTCCTTTATATCTTTACTGAGCTCTATTTGTTTAGTACCAGACACGCTATGAGATATATTCTCCATATGCCTAGAGAAAGATACATTTTAGGGTGGAAGACCAATGACATAAGCAATGTGAAAGGAAATGTAACAGAAGTAAAAGTGGTAGCACAGTGGAAAGACCAATGTTGGAGCTGAGAAGGTAAGTTCAGAGAGGAGTGAAAATTTGAGGTGGATCTTGAAGAACACTTAGGAGTTCTCCCAGGGGGAGCAAGAAGAAAAGGTAGGTAGTGCATACAAAGGTATGAAGAAGTAGAACAGTAAGAGCTATAATTTACTGAATATCTTTTATATTTCGGACACCATGCTAAGCTTTAACTCTTATCTTCAATAACAATCTTGTTCGTAGTTGTTATTACTCCTATCCTACACATATGAAACATCAAGTTTCTTGCTCAAAACTGGCAGAGTCTAGATTCAAAGCAAGGGCTATCTACCTTACAAAATAGAGCTCCTCAAGGGCACAGATGGGTGTTTTACTTATTACTATATTCTTTTTCCATGTCTATAAGCAGTAGCTGAAATATCGAAAACCTTAAGTAACATTTGTGTGGAAAGAACAAAGGGAGTGAAGAATATGAACATCAAAAACTCAAAACTTGGGCAGCCTGGGTGGCTCAGTGGTTTAGTACCTGCTTTCGGCCCAGGGCGTGATCCTGGAGACCCGGGATCGAGTTCCACATCGGGCTCCCTGCATGGACTCTGCTTCTCCCTCTGCCTGTGTCTCTGCCTGCCTCTCTCTCTCTCTCTCTCTCTCTCTCTCGCAATGTGTCTCATGAATAAATAAATAAAAATCTTAAAAAAAAAAAAACCACCCTCAAAACTCAACAAAATGGGTTTAGAGGAAACATATCTCAACATAGTAAAGACCGTATATGACAACACACAGCTAACATTGTACTCAATGGTGAAAAACTGAAAGCTTTCCCTCTAGGGTCAAGAGTATGACAAGGGTATCTGTTTTCACCACTTTTATTCAACATAGTCCTGAAAGTCTTAGCTGCAGCAATCAGATGAGAAAAAGAAATAAAAGGCACCCTAACTGGTCCAAATTATTAAGAAGGGAGTTTAACTGTCACTATTATCAGATGGCATAATTGTATATATATAGAAAACCCTAAAGATTCCACCTAAAAACTATCGGAACCAATTAGTGAATTCGGTAAAGTTACAGGATACAAAATTAATATACAGAGATCTGTTGTACTTCTATACACTAATAATTAGGAAATTAGGAAAAGATCCTAATTAGGAAAGAGAAATTAGGAAAATGATCACTTTTACAATTATATCACAAAGAAAAAAATACTAGAAATAATTTTAACCAAGAAGGTAAAATACCTATTATCTGAAAACTGTAAGACACTGAAGACAAAAACTGAAGATGAAATACACAAACGGAAAGATAAACCATGCTTATGCATTAAAAAAATTAATATTGTTAAAATATCCATAGTACCCAAAGCAATCTACAGATTCAGTGCAATCCCTATCAGAATACCAATAGCATTTTTTCACAGAACTAGAACAAATAATCCTCAAAACTGGTATGGAACCACAGAAAGCCTTGAATAGTCAAAGCAATCCTGCAAGAGCTGAACGTATCACAATCCTCGACCTCAAGATATACTTCAAGAGCTGTAGTAGTCAAGAGTACGGTACTGACACAAAAAGAAATACAAAGAGCAATGGAACAAGACAGCCCATAAATAAACCCATACTTATATGGTTAGTTTATCTATGATAAAAGGGCAAGAATATACAATGGAGAAAAGATAGTATCTTCAATAAATGGGTGCTGGGAAAACTGGACAGCTACATGCAAACAAATAAAAGCGATCCACTTTCTTATACCATATAAAAATTAACTCAAAATGAAATAAAAATCTAAATGTGAGAGTTGAAACCATAAAATTCCTAAAACAAAACACTGGCAGTCACCTCTTAGAAGTTGGTCTGGCAACTTCAGGCAAGGGAAACAAAAACAAAAGTAAACTACTGACACTGAAGCAGAATAGAAACCTTACACACAGCAAAGAACACCATCAAAACAAAAAGGCAGGGCAGCCCAGGTGACTCAGCGGTTTAGTGCCGCTTTCAGTCCAGGGCCTGATCCTGGAGACCCGGGATCGAGTCCCATGTTGGGCTCCTGCGTGGAGCCTGCTTCTCCCTCTGCTTGTGTCTCTGCCTCTCTCTCTCTCTTTCGTTAATAAATAAATAAAATATTTAAAAAAAAAACCAAAAAGGCAATCCAGTGAATGGGAAAGATATTTGCAAGTGATATATCCATTAAGGAGTTAATATCCAAAATATATAAAGAACTTATGTAGCTTGACATAAAAAAAAAAAAAGATATGATTAAAAAATAGGCAGAGGATCTGAACAGACATTTCTCCAAAGAAGATATACAGATGGCCAACAGACACATAAAAAAGATGCTCGACATCACTAGAACAGAAATGCAAATCAAACAAGGAGGTATCACCTCACACTGGTCAGAATGGCTAGTATCAAAAAGATAAGAACAAACAAGCATTGGTGAAGATATGGAGAAGAGGAAATTCTCTAGTGCACTGTGGGTGGGAATGTAAACTGCTTGCAACCACTGTAGAAAATAGTTTGAAAGTTCCCACCAAAATTAAAAAAGAGGCAGCCTGGGTGGCTTAGCAGTTTAGTGCCGCTTTCAGCCCCGTGCGGGATCTTGGAGACCTGGGATCGAGTCCTGTGTCGGGCTCTATGCATGGAGCCTGCTTCTCCCTCTGCCTCTCTCTGTGTCTCATGAATAAATAAAATCTTTAAAACAAACAAACAAACCCAGAAATACTATATGATCCAGTAATTCCACTATTTACCCAAAGAAAATGAAAACACTAATTTGAAAATATAGTCACCCCTAGGTTTATTGCAGTATTATTTACAATAGCCAAGTTATGGAAGCAACCTGTGTTCACTGACAGATGGATAGATAAAAAAGATATGGTGTATAAAAATATACAGTTGAATATTAGTTATAAAAAAGAGTAAGATCTTTCCATTTGTGACAATATGAGCCTCGAGGTATTAGGCCTGATGAAGTAAGTCAGAGAAAGAAAGATAAACCCATATATCATTTATATGTGGAACCCTAAAAAACCAAATGAATAAACATAAAGTATAAATAGCGAGAACAAACTGGTGGTTAGCAGAGCAGAGGGAATTGAGGGGGTGGGTGAAATAGGAATTAAGAAGTACAGAATTCTAGTCCTTTTTTTTTAAAGGTTTTTTTTATGATTTATTTATTCATGAGAGACATAGAGAGAGAGAAAAAAAAAAAAAACAGAGAGAGAGGCACAGACACAGGCAGAGGAAGAAGCATGCTCCATTGAATGCAGGGAGCCTGATACGGGAGTCGATGCCGGGTCTACAGGACCACACCCTGGGTTGAAGGCAGCGCTGAACCACTGAGCCACCCAGGCTGCCCCAGAGTTCTAGTTCTAAGATATATAAGTCACCAGGATGAAAAATAGAGTATAGGTAATATAATCAATAATACTGTAATAACATTGCATGGTGACAGATAACTACACTTCTCATGTTGAGTATAGCTTAACATATAGAATTGTCAATTCACTGTTACATACTTAAAATTAATAGAACACTGTATGTCAGTTATACTTCAATAAAAAAAGAAATACTAACATTAGTAAATTACAACGTACTATGTACCAGCACTTTTTATCAAATCATTTAATCTTCAAAGTATGTGAGGGTGTACTATTTTTAGAACTTAGCACAATTCTTAGTATATTGTAGGTGCTCAATAACTGTTGAATGAGTAAATTCTTATTTTACAGATACGGTGAGGCTTCAGAAGATGATTCTGGAGCTAAGAGGTAGAGATCAGACAAGTAGCTACTGTTAACACAATGGTGCCTTTGGACTGCATTTCTGTCTGAGAGTATAAATGCATATATGAAGTCTTTTTTGTTTACATGATGAATTTTTTCAAAAGCTTTCACATCTTTTCACTCAAAATGCCTGATGTCAGACAAGAATATAGAATCCACTCTTTCATTTTCATTTCTCGTTTTCCTTTTCAAGTTCTGACCTCATATTATCTATTTAAGTTAATTTTTGGGATAAAGAACAAAGTGACAAAGATTATGAAACTTATCACAAGGAAGCAAAAACTGACATTTTCCTATCCCTTTCAAGAGCCCAAACTGCCTTACCAAGACTCGAAGAGATGATGACCTCACATGCCTGTTGATTTCATCCACCCACTGATGACAGATGGAACTGGGCGAGATGATCAGAGTTGCTCTTGTTGATACTGGCTCCATTGCAACAAGACAGTGGGGACAGTAAAAAGGTTTAATCTTCAGATTCTTCTCTTCATAATTCACACATTTTGCATGTTGCCACAGATGGCATTTCAGGCACTGAACACGAGGTTTACGGTCTACTTGGTCAAGTTCACCACATATGCATTCAAAGCGATAATCAGAGGAATTACAGGGACTCAAGATAGTAGATTGTGGCACATCACCATCAGCAGGGTTTAGAGATTCAGCTTGGTCCTCAGCTGCATGTTCTTGCTTGCCTTCAAAGATACATGCACTTTTAGATGTGGCAACATCGGTAATTCCAGAGTCATTGGTAGCTGGACAGTGATCTTGTGAACTGAGATTGATATTAGGCTGACCTTTTCCCTTTTTTGTGGATGTAACAGGCTTTTTCCTGAATTTACTACGATTTCTCCGAGCCTTATAATAATAATAGTAAGGATCATCATCATCATCAGATGTGTTTGATGGCAAGTATTCAGAATCTGTGTCTTTGCTCCCTGATTTTCTGGATTCTTTCTGAATTTTCCTTGGACTCCCTACTGCCTAAGGAAAATATTATTTAATTAATTGATTTCAACATGATTACATTTCTGAAATTATATTCCCAACCTTACTTATAAGTTTTCCATAAAAGCCCAATAGTCATTCTTTGCTACCATTTTCCCAGAGGAGAATCATTCCTGATCAGTGGCTTTCAATCCGCCCTCTGTACTCTCTAGGTCTAAAAAAGGGAGGCTCCATTATGGTAAAGTAAAATTTGAAGACAATAAAAATTAGAAAGGTAGTATATTGAAATTAACTTCTTATAATTTATAGTTTGTCTAAACCAATAGAAGACTGTAGTTTTTATAATACATAAATAGACAAACTAGGATCATTATAAACATACCAAGCACTAAGACATAGCATTTAAAGAAAGTGAAAATTAATCTACTAGTTACTACAATTAGCAAATAAATTCCTTTTTTCTCCTTTCTACCGGTGTCCCTTCCTGAAATTATTTACTGAATGCCAATTCTGTGCCAGGTATAGTGCTAGATGCTGGGGATACAAATATGAGAAATACTTAACTCGTGGTCTCCGAAGG
This sequence comes from Canis lupus dingo, assembly GCF_003254725.2. NCBI lineage: Eukaryota > Metazoa > Chordata > Mammalia > Carnivora > Canidae > Canis > Canis lupus. The sequence goes on from NC_064243.1 coordinate 37,137,994, forward strand.
GGTCAATTGGAAATGGGAGAATAATAACAAGTGAAACGATGGTATAGGAATGTGTAAGAGGGTATGTAACAGAGGGGCTTTGACGGAGAGGTAGGCGCTAGCAATAGTGTCCTAGAAGTGATATAAGAACTGAGATTGGGGAATCCCTGGATGGCTCTCTCTCTCTCTCTCTCATGAATAAATAAATAAAATCTTAAAAAAAAAAAAAAAAGAACTGAGGAGAGGAACAGAGGAGTTGGAACACTTAAAATTAAATGAATGATTTTAATTGAAGATTTTCCTTTTGAGATGCCTGGGTGGCTCAGCGGTTGAGCATCTGCCTTTGGCTCAGAGTGTAATCCCAGTTCGAGAACTGAGTCATGCATTGGGCTCCTTGCAGGGAGCCTGCTTCTCCCTCTGCCTGTGCCTCTGCCTCTCTCTCTGTCTCTCTTGTCTTCTGTCTCTCTCATAAATAAATAATAATATTAAAAAAAATAAAGTTAGTTTATTCATTCATTTATTTATGGTAATCTCTACTCCAGAAAGTGAACTTTTCTTGTCTTCTGTCTCTCTCATAATAAATAAAATATTAAAAAAAATAAAGTTAGTTTATTCATTCATTTATTTATGGTAATCTCTACTCCAGAAAGTGAACTTTTTAATCTGCCATTTCTTTCAGAGTAGACAAGCTGGTTGTCCTAAACTTTGACTTATTGTATTAGTCTTTATCTGATTTATTTATTTAAAGTTAGTTTATTGAGCAGCCCGGGTGGCTCAGTGGTTTAGCACCTGCCTTCAGCAGGGCCTGATCCTGGAGACCCGAGATTGAGTCCCACATCAGGCTCCCTGCATGAAGCCTGCTTCTCCCTCTGCCTGTGCCTCTGCCATTCTCTCTGTCTCTCTCATGAATAAATAAAATATTAAAAAAAAAAAGTTAGTTTATTCATTCATTTATTTATGGTAATCTCTATATCCAATGCTCACGCTATTCTGATTGATTCAGTCAAGCCCCCTTTACCTGATTTAATAGCTATGTAACCAATTTTTTAAATGCAAATTTGAAATTAAGAGCCCCAAAAAGCAATTTTATAACAAAATGTAAAAATTTCCTAAGATGATATGAGAAAAATAAGAATTTATATAAAAAACTGAAAATGTATATAAAGAGCTAAGCAAATGTAAGGTATCTAATATTTTTAAACTACAGATGTTTTTAACTGCTGACAACAGCATGATGAGGATAGATCTGCTTAACTTATTTTTTTTTCTCTTTAAAAAATATATTCTTTAGAGTTATTTTAAACTCTATAATATGCTTAACCCACTAATATAATTCATCCAGTAAATATTTATTGGTTATTTGCTATGTGCCAAGCACTCTTCTCTGGGCTTAGTAAACAAAATAATAGTTCTACTCTGGTGAAACTTATATTCAGGAAGTAGAAAAGATAAGTCACAGCCATATGTGATTATTTTAGTTTGTTTTTTACCTTTAGTGTCTAAGAGCCTCAGTATCAAATGGGATCTATTCAATGCCTTCTATAAGGCATCACATACAGCAACTTAACAAATGTTCTGTTACCTGCTTTTTTGTTTTATCATATATATCCTCTTCCTTGTAATTCTTCCCCAATGTAAAAGTTCCAGAAAAACCATGGCCTTTGATCTGTTTCACAAGACCTTCAAAAATTAAACATTTCAGCATCCGTTTCAGAAGACTCCTGTTCCGCTGAACATCATATCTATATATAGAACTGACATATTTATAGATGGAAAGGATGGAAACTCCTTTTTTTCCATTCATTTCTTTCACAGCTGTCAGGATCATCACACGTGTAGCTATATGCAAAAGGATATGCTAACTCAGTCAAAATAATTAAAATCAAAAAAACAGAACACAGTTAAATGCATTGAGAACTAAGTTGAGAAAATATAAAGCAAAGATTTATTGGAGATATATTGCTTGTGTATCATCATTTTGAAGAATATGTAATAAGTTTATCTCAACACATTAATAAATTATTATAGAAATAACTTAAGGAAGAATTATTCTTTAATTTGTTAACCTTAGAAAGCAACTATCATTTAAAATTGTATTTTAAAAACCTCTCACAATTATCTATATATATATGCTACTTAAGGGAAATAATCATTTGCTAGAAGAATTTGAAGTAACTATGACTGAGAATAAACAAAACCTGGATTAAACTGTAAGATTAAGAAATTCAAATATAAAAGACTGAATAAGAACTATCTAGACTAAAAAAAAAATCAATCAAATGAAAGAATAAATCTTTACTTTTGTTAAGACTTGTAATTGACTCCATTTATACAAAGTATAAATGACTATGAAAACAATTCATAACAATTACAATATAGCTCTATACAAGGAATGAAAGAACTATCACAAAGATGACTGTAAAAAAGGTATTTTCTTTAAAGATTTCATACTTACGGGGACACTGAACTTTTTCTTTTGGTTCAAATTCCATATTCTGGGTTTCTGTGTTTTTTACTTTTCCTCCAGAATAATGTGATGGAATGAAATAATTCACCACTTTTCCCTGATATAAACAACATTCAGTAGTCACACAGTGCTTTGTTTTCAGTAATTGGGATTGCTTATTAAAATTAACCCTCCTTCTACTAAGGAGATGCAAGAGAGTTGTAAAAAATGATGAAAGAGCTAGAATGCTATTCATACATACAAACCTTTTTTTTTTTTTTCTAATATCTCAGGGCTTACTGCTGGCCATCACTTTTAAAAACTGTTATATTATCTTAAATTACCCAAATGTTAAGTGTAGAACTTCTAAAATTACCTTTTAAAGGCTTGTTTAAGTATGGAATTAATATAGAAGTTACCGACAATTAAAACTATATATTCTAACATTTTTCTTTTTTACAATTAAATAGATATTTTCTATTCCATACTCAAATCTATAAAGTTAACTTTAACTTTGCAAATCTGACCCTATCAGAAGATCACATTATCATTAAAGTTGTGAGCACCATGGGCCCTACAAGTAATCAATTATGTCCTTAACTAGTGTGTTGATTTTAGATCTGGTTATTTGAAATTATGAGCTACATTTGTCTCGGGGCACCCTCATAAACTCTAAAATTTATATTTTTAAACACAATTATATATTTTGGAATGAGGACTTAAGAGTTTGATTCATTTAGCAATCTATTAATCAATCATTAGATTCTATGATTTACATATCTGAGATCTGTACAATTAAAAACAAATCACTCAAAAATATTTAGTGGTAATATGGAAGCTTGTAGTACTGGCAAAATATTCAATGAACTCACAGTACTTTCCTAAGAGAGCATATCCCTTTCCTAGTTGGCTAATATCACTTACAAAAACCCTGCCAGGTCACAAACATCCTATTATCTGTGCCCACTTGAAGTTAACTAATAACTTGTAAAAATCATTAGCCTCAAAGTAAACTGAAAGTGCTGGCTTAAGTGCCAAGCAAATGTTCGCCATATGATGCTCTTTGAGAACATATGTCCCCTGCTTTCTCAGCACTACAGTACTCCTCCTACCTCAGGAAGAGTGAGAGCATCTTGTTTGACATCTTGTCGAGTATGTGTCAGAATCAGAGCCAAAACCTCCACTGTCTTTCCGAGACCCATCTCATCTGCTAAGATTCCACCAAGCAACTGTGGCCCAGCATTTGGGTAATCACGGATGATGCTAAAGGAAAAAACAAGAAAAACATATCACAGGAATCTAAGTAAAAATTACACTATTCCTAAAGAAAACTGGAAGAAATCCATAAAAGTCTAAGTTTTCTTTAAAATATATCTTAGGGTGAAGCAATCTGAAACCCTAGGTCATAAATAAAGAACTGTGGTAATCAAAAAACTACCCGAGCTGACAACTAAGTCTGTAGAAACAGGAGTGGTACTGGTAAATGCCCATCATTTTTTTCTCTCCTATAAATAACAGGAAACATGTCTGCTTTCTTTTGTGTCTGTGAATAAAAAAAGAGGCCAATAACTACTGATTCACCCATTATGTTATTATATTTAATGATTCCTAAGGCTTTTATAATAGAAATTAATAATGAAAATATAAAAATTGGTCTGTAAGATAACATTTTCACTTAAAATTATCATCTCTTTGAATGTCAATAACTAAGCATCTTAAGTCTATTATATATAGCATTCATTTACTGAAAAATGAAAATTACTATTAATTTCTATTTGTTCTACTTATAAAAAAAGTAAAGATATGAAGTCTAACAGGACTTTAACTTAGTATTCCTTCTTAAAGTTATTGTCAAAACTAAAGACATATACTACCAATCTCAAACAGGTTTTCATAATATTTATTTTTAATACCAAGCACAAGAAATTTGTCTTACCAGCCTGTATATGGATTGTAGTAGAGTTTCAAATCCTCAGGTGTAACAATCTCACGCCATAAGAAGTGCAAGGCATTTTCTAAAGAAAAATATAACCATGAGAAAAGTTTCTGTTTGTCTTCTCTTCTGCTAATCACATTAAAATAAAAATAAGTTAGCAGTCAGGACACCCTTGAAAGTCACATACACCTGGAAAAGGTTAGGATCTCATTCTTTTCTTCAGATATTTTTCTTACAATTATTCTTCCTTTGCTTTAGATACCAGTATTTTTCTATATAAAGTGTTAAGACAGAAAAACAAAGTGTAGTAAATCATAGAGGATTAACAGGAAAAGAAAACTAGTATAAGTGACCAATTCCTACCCAATAAAGGAAAGTAGCTTATCCTTTATAAATCTTTCAAGAAGTTGCCTGAGTTTTTAAATAACTCAACAGACATATGCTAGTGGGTTAGTACATTAACCTAAATCAGACCTAACGTTTTACATGGGCTGAGAGGAACAGCTTACTTAACTGAGGAAAAGGTATCTTAAGACACTGAAGTAGAGAATGTATTTCAATCAAAATCTTTCACTATCCTTTCCCTTAATATTTTAAGTCATTTAAATCAACTGCCAAATTAGGAAGTATGTCTCTACCTACCAGTGAAACAGCAAGTAATTTTTTGTTGCCTTCTTTAGGGATTAATAGATGAAGTACAAATAAAGATATATAGCTTTTATAAAATGAAAAATTAAAAGATAAAAAGCTTCAATTTATGGGAGCCAGAGGGAACATAACTATTAAATGACACGAGACTGAATCAAGAAAATGCATTCTGTGGAGAAAAAGAATGGATTACTGATTCATGCAGCATAGTTGAATCTCAAAAACATTATGTTGAAAGATGTCAATTTCTCTCCTGCCTCAGGTGTCCATATTTGGCCAAACTATTTACTGTTTCAAAAACAGGCAAAACTAACTTATGATGGCAGTAGTTGCCTCCTAAAGGGGCTGAAGTAGGAGAACTGACTGGGTCATGAGGGAAGTTTCTGGAGTGACAGAAATATTTCATGTCAACATTGTAAAACAGACATAAAAGAAATAGGTAAAGTCAATTTTAATAAATTTTTAGCCTAATATAACCAATATATTATCACTTCAACATGTAATCAATATAAAAATTATTAGTGAGATGTTTGGCATCCTTTTTTGTACTATTTGAAACCTGATATATATTTTAAACTTAAAACACATAATTTAGACAGCCATTTCAAGTCTTAAGAGGCAGGGATGGCTAGTGGCTTTTGAGGAAATTTCGTTCTATGTCTTAACTGGGTCACTGGAGACACTGATGCACAGATTTGTGCAAATTTATCAAACTGTGCCCTTAAGGTCTGTGCATTTTACTGTAAGTTATATCTTAATTACTTAAAGAAAAGTTATTTCATTTTGAAGAACAAATAGTCTGTGGCACACCTCAGACCTAACAATTTCTTCAATGAATAAATTTTAAGTAAAAATACAGAATGTGAAGAGATAAAAATCTATGGATTACAGAAATTTAAGAGACAACAACTAATTCCAATGTATGAATGTTACATGGTTTCAGATCTGAATAAATTATAAGATAGAAAAAGAAATAGAGAAACAGAGAGAAAGGGGAGAAGAAAGGAAGGTATAGAAGGGAGAGATTAAGTGATATTAAGAAATTACTGGGTTTAAAAAGCCATTATAAGATATATATTTTATATCTGTTTTAAAGGAATCCTTTGTTTTAATAAAATAAACTGAAATATTACCAGATTAAGTGATATATGAAATGGTTACTTCAGAATAATTTAGAGTATGGAATGAGGGGGAGTGGGAAGAAATTTTGACTATAAATGGATATTATTTTCCAAAATTAAAAATTAAAAAAAAAAAGAATTTTGTTGGATAAAAAAGTACAAACTAGATCCTATGGGAGAAATAAGAGCTATCCATCATTAAAATAAATCTGTACAGAAAGAAAGAGATACAGTTGATACTTCACTTCCTAGAATCATACAAAAAAAAAAAAAATCTCACCTGGTACCTGTCTCTTTAAAGATAATGAATAAAGAAGTGGTATAAATGACTCCCATAAATTTACTTTAAGGAAAACACTTAACAGATAAGATTTTATTATTTATTTTGTGGAGCAAAGAATATAAATGCAAACCCAGAAAAATTAGTTACACATCATTCTCCCACTTTGGTAAATTTGCTTTCTGTTGCTAATATCCATCATTGAATTATGAAGCCTCTTGCAGATAATTAGCAAGATTCCCATCTGATCAGGTTCCAAAAGCAATTCTTAGTTGGAAAGACATATAAAAAATGTATTGGTTTTTAAAAATTCCAATCAGGGTAGGAAAAATTAGTTCAAACACTTACAGATGAGGGAACCCACAAATTAATTTCTCTAGATTTTAATTTTAAAGAATTTCTTAAGCTATCATTTTGTTCATAGTAAAACCCATTCTACTGTTTCAATATGATTTGCTTAACAATATCCCCCATCCCAATTATCTCTCTATGATCAATTTGCCTTTCTTTAAGCATCTTATACTTGCCATTAGTAGGAGCACTTCTGAAATGCTCTTGTTGTAGCATCCAATTGACAGCCTCTCTCTGGTATGGTCTCAACACAGGAATCAAGGCAGGATGCTGGACATCCACTTGGATGGACTGTGTTTCTTGCTGATGTGTTTGCTTCACAAACTGATAGAGTTCATCAATCTCCTGTCCCTCTGGCTCACTCTCTGACTCTTCCTCATCCTCTTCCAACACATCTGTATATCCAACAATAAATATACTCAAAATAACCCAATCTACCTCTTGAAACTATAAGCAATTTTTATTCTACTATGTAGTTTTCCATCTCTGGGACTGGAAGGCCCTACCTAAATTCTTCACTGATCAAAAATCCACCCTTCAAGATAGTTCAACCTTTTCCATGGCTTTTTCTTTCTTTTTTCCCTTGGTTAGAACTAATGTTCTTCTCTGTTTCATGTAACATTCTTCTACTTTGGATATAGCGATAGATTGCAATCAATCTGACAGTGCAGTCATTTATTTGTATTTTTCCCTTGTGCACTGAACTGTAATGCAAAGGCTGTCTTTTGTTTTTATAGCTTGTCAGAGCAGCTAGCACATGCTTTGCCCATTGTAGATATTTAATAAACATTTGAATGTGAATATCTTTTGCAGTTTATAAAAGGATAATTTATTTCATTTTACATCTTAACATAAAAAATCCATATGCAGACATAATTTTTCCCATTTTATTTCTTATGCTAAAAAAGGACAGGCATTTGGTAGCAGCAGAAGCCAACTAGGAGATAATTGCTTAAACCACTAATACAAATTTGTAAAAATATCAGATACATTTGTTGGGCATGACTGCCATTTGGAAGAAGACTGGTGCCTACTATAACATGAACAAAAATTCAAAATCTTGAATAACTGTACAAACCCACTTTAGCTTATGATTTACTTCCGAACTGTTCCAAAAAGGCCTATCTACACTTTTACAGAATGCACTTCACATGCCATAGAGTGAAGACTGTATCACAAAATACATAATTTGCTTTTTTCAACAAAAAATATGCCATACAAGATTTTCAAGATTTTATAATTAATGTCTAGTTTTATGTTAGGTTATTTCACACTTTTACTATACTTGTGTATTCTAGTACTGATAACTAAATTTAAGTTTTTCTTTGAAAAAAAGAAAGTTCAATTTGTATTATTTTTAAAAGGCAGAATAATTCTTACCATAACCTTAAAAATTCCAGATGTACTTAAAAGCATCCCTTCCAATTCTGAAACCAGAGATTTTCCTTCTTTTAAGTCAATATACAAAATGATTTATTTTTTTAGTTTTTTTTAATTAAGTAGGCTCCACACCCAACATGAGGCTTGAACTCATGACCCTGAGATCAAGAGTTGCATACTCTACCAAATGAGTCAGCCAAGCACCCCTACTTTTATTAGTATTATGAAACTTTGCAAAAGAATGTACTAAAGAAACAACTCAATGGTCAAGCTTAGAAACTGATTTCCCAAATATTCCAGTATGAAATGTTCTGTAATTTGAACCTGAAATAATGCTGACCCACCATGAGCAGGGCTTGGAGAGTTTGAGCTGTTTTTCCAGGAGTGTTGATGGGCTGCATCAAGCCATCCACACTCTCTCCTTGGGAACCAAAGGTAGACAACTCTGAAGCTGCAGTCCTGACCAAAGATGCAACATCTTGCCAAGAAACAGTAGCAAAGTTAACTGGTCTTTATGGGAAGCAGGCTCTTGAGATTATTTGTCAGACTGCAAAGGAGAGGTGGAATAAGGCCAGCCAAGAATCTCTGGCCATGACAAAATAAAAGCACAAGGATGATGCAAAAATTCTAATCAGCTTAGATCCTTTAGACTCTGACTATTGACTGCAAATATTTCTTGGGTACTTCTCTAAGCTCAGTATTTAGCAAGGAAAGACACAAATTAGTGGGGCATTTCAGATACATATAATTTTATCAGATAGTGATTTTATAGAGATTGTTTAATTTTATTATGGTTTATCATTTTTCTGCTTATTATGTATATGATTTGGGAAAACCTCCCAATTCTTAAAGTATCAGCAATTTTTAATTTACCTGGAATAACAAAATTGTATAACTTTTCCATCACTCTTTTCATAAGTTGATTGAATTTCTTCATTCTTGAATTTGCATCACTCAAAAAGTCCAGTTTCGCTAGACCACCTTCCAAAAGATAAATTCCAACCTACAAAGAATTAATCAACATAAAAATAGTTTTAATAGTCCTATACATTCTTTATGAGGACATAAAAATTTTTAACCATTACTGTTTTTAAACATATTTACAGTATTTGCTCCACAAACATTAGATACATACCTACTAAATCTCCCTCACAAATTTCAAAACTTCAATAACAAATTCATTCTACAAATGTAGTGCCTACTATGTGAGATGCACCATTCAAGTTGCTAGAAAAAAATACTTCCTAAACTGGAACTGAACTTGGGACAATGTGATAAGAATACCAATTCCACTTACCAAGTCAATGATTTTCAAACTTGATGAGTATCAAAATAATCAGTGAAGTTGGTTAAAAATGCAGATTCCCTCAGAAGATTCTGACGCATATGCCAGGGTTCTTAAGCAGTTAGGCTTGGGAATACCTATTACTAGATCAAACACTAAAATGTATAGGAAAACAGATCTTGATTGATGTAATATATCCTGATTCTTGTAAAACAATTCAGTATGAAGTTCTGTAGTCAAAATATTTGAAGTTGAATACTGGCATCGGTGTTTAAGAGTTAAAAAAACAGGCAAAGTAATTGATTTATTTAAAACCAAATGCTGTTACTTGCAATAGGAGAGAAGCCTCTATGAAATAGCCTAGATAATACAATCTTAAAACTTCCTAATGGTAAATAACTCAATAAATGCATTTTCTTTCATTTCCGTTATCCTGGACCTGATTCCATAATCACACAGAGGCTCATATTCTTTTCCTAAAGAACAAGAAGCCAACTCAGCATTATTTAGGAATGAGTAACAAAGAATATGTTTAATTATTATTTGTACTCTGCCTTGTATGCATCCAGAGTTAGCTTACTGTAACAGCAATAAACGTTTAAATATTTATAAAAATTGGGATAAGAAAACAGAATAGATCAAGGATTGGTCCATGGGGAAGGTGGGCAGAATAGATATACAAGCCACGAATTCTTATATACATGCTTATCACTGAGCCACAATTTCCTCACACACAATCAACAAGGAAAGGGAGTAAGTGGTTGCATAGTTTCATTCTCCAGGGAAGAATTAATTACAATCTAATGCTTCTAAGTTTTCTTTCCTATTATCAATTCTGAAAGTATACCAATGCAATTGCTTTTTTTTTTTTTTTTTTTTTTTAGATTTTATTTATTTATTCATGAGAGACACAGAGAGAGAGAGAGAGGCAGAGACACAGGCAGAGGGAGAAGCAGGCTCCATGCAGGGAGCCCGACGTGGGACTCGATTCCATGTCTCCAAGATCAGGCCCTGGGCTAAAGGTGGCGCTAAACCACTGAGCCACCCGGGCTACCTGTTTTTTTTTTTTTTAATATTTTATTTATTTATTCATGACAGACACACAGAGACAGGCAGAGACACAGGCAGAAGGAGAAGCAGGCTCCATGCAGGGTGCCTGACGTGGGACTCAATCCCGGGTCTCCAGGATCATACCCCAGGCTGAAGGCGGCACCAAACCGCTGGGCCATCGGGGCTGCCCTACAATTGCTTTTTATTTTTTTTATTTTTTATTTTTTAAAAATTTTTTAAATTTTTATTTATTTATGATAGTCACAGAGAGAGAGAGAGAGAGGCAGAGATATAGGCAGAGGGAGAAGCAGGCTCCATGCACCGGGAGCCCGATGTGGGATTCGATCCTGGGTCTCCAGGATCGCGCCCTGGGCCAAAGGCAGGCGCCAAAGCGCTGCTCCACCCAGGGATCCCTACAATTGCTTTTTAATGCAAGAAACGCAAGACACAGATTTCAATTAAACAAAAGTGAATTTAACATTTTAGAATTTCTTTTCCTTTCAAGCTTTGGCCTGAAGGTATATTAGCCTACTTTATAGCTTATAAAGGACATCTATTTACAGCAATGCACTTGATTCTCAACATGACTATATGAAGCAAAAAGAATGTTTATTATTTATATTTTATACAGAAAGATGCTGAAATTTGAGCATTTAAATGAGTCACATAAAGATACTAGCTAGGAAATAGAAGAGCCTGAAATGAGTTATAAATTTACTCATTCATTTGCTGGAAATCTGTTCAGTATCAGGACTTTTACTAGGCTGTGAAGATAAATGATGTTGTAGTCTGCTGAAGGAGAAAAATCTAAAATGAAAGTACACTACAAGTGGTCATGGTAAAAACAAATGTGTATAGAGTATTATGGGGAAAGGGCATGTAACACAATCCATGAAATTTACAAAAAGATCTCCCTAGAGAAGTGAACTCTGAGCTGAATATTAGAGAATGCCCAGGAGTTATTAGGGAAAAGGAAGGGAAAAAACCAGGCAGAGAACCATTAAACAAAAGCAAAGATGCAGAAATATGGCCAGAAAACATGTAGGAAATAAATCAATTTGGAATTTCTGGGACAAAATAAAAAGCAGAGTGATAAAAGAAGAGGCTGGAAAGGTAGAAAAGGGCCTATCAAAGAAGAGAGTTATGTGCCGGATGACACTTGGTTCTGTAGGCAGTGAAGAACAGAATTTCATTTCATTCACATTATACTAATCCAGAGACAAAGCAGATGGAGTTGAAAAGGCAAGCAGGGCAACGGTTAAAGGACTGCTACAGGAAAAAGGAGAGATGACAAGACACTGAGAGCAGAGCTGGAAGAGTATCTTGAAAAAGGACAGCCTGGAAATGATCAGCTAGAGTATACATTTTTTACAGTTACTGAAAGCTCAAAATAAAGTACACTTTGAAACTTAATGAGAGGCTTTTTTCTGGCTTTTAGACCTTCCTTCTAAGTTAACTTCAAAATGGGATTGCCCAACACAGAAGAACCTTTAAGAGACACCATAAAAATTGAGTACCTTGATCATGTGATTTCCTTCTGGTTTTTGGTAAAGTTTTATTCTTCTCTTCTTTTGTAGCCACCCCAAATCTTCTAATATTTCACCACTGAAAGATGATTCCACTCGAATACCCTTGTCACAAGTACTAATTGGCTCATTGAGTCCTTTTTCTTGCTTCTCTACATCTTCACATTCTGAATTAACATAGATCAGGAAATGATCGCTTGACTCTGAACTCATCAGTGTAAAACTCTTTTCAGAAAAATGTTCAATTAAACTCTGTTCAGGAAGAAGCTGAAGAGTTAATTCTCCTAGAAATGCCTTCCAAGAATTATCGAAGTGATAGGGAGAAATCACGATATTCAGCTTTATAGACAAAGGAGAAAAAGTGCCACAAGTCTCTTCTTTATCGTTTGATTTTGAGATGCTCACTGCCTCCGAACACCTCTTTTTATCTTTGTGAGCCACTTCTTCCTTTAGACTATCACCTAGGATGATGCAGTGAGCAGAAGAGAAATCTGAACCAGAGCAGGGGTTCTCATCATCAGTTAGGGTGAGAGGTTCATTTCTTCTGTCTTCATGCATATTCCAATGAAGCTGCTGTTGTTTTTCCTCATCAACTCTCACTGGAGGAGCACGTTTCCTCCGGCTACTCATTTTCAAGTTTTCTTGGTTAGCAAATGTGAACTCTAGGAGACAAATGCAACAAGTAAGCATTCCAAGAGAGAATTTTGGTATTAAAGTGCTCCCAGATGAATAATTCACCATAAACTAACAGCTCACACACATAATATGAAATCTTAAAAAGATACAAAAAGCAATGGTTAATTTTTTTAAAATAAGTCAAACACAGGTTAGGTCACATTGATAATCTCATGCATCATAGAAATTCAATGGTCTTACCAGTTCTTTAATGGATAAACGTAATAGTGCATTATATAGAATAAAATACATTCTAAAAATGCATGTAATGAGCAGCATGACACTAAGGTAAATCTCTCAAATATCCTGGAAATGCTATTTGAAGAGTTTTAGTAACATTTGAACTCATCACAACAGAAATTCAATTTTGTTTTATAATCCCAACAGGTTAACAAAACTTCCCTTGACCCACACATAGCTGAAGAATTCCCGAATATATATATTTCTCTCAAAAGAAGAAAATAAAAATACAGAACATATTTCTTTTTTATGAATTGGCATAAATAAGAATAGCTGGGCAAGGAATAAGCTGGTGATGGCAACCAGGGGAAATGGAGCAAAGACAAAAGAAGAAAGAGATGAAAAAATGTAGGAAAAAGAAGAGAAAGCTTTGTCATCTCTGAAGAGGAAATTGGTCTGACACCAATTAGGCAGGGTCAAACTACACTTTTCCCAAAATAATAGCCAATTTCTATATGAAACACACAACTCAGAGGTTAAATTATGAAGTTGTAATGATGATTGATGCCTAATTCCACCTATTCTAATGATACAGCTGGGAAAAAAAAAAAGGATGTATAAACAGTTAAAATTTAGCTTCAGGGTAGTTTAAGAAATATTCTCAATTTGGAAAGTTTATGGACTGAAAGATGCAAGATGTCAAAATGTCAATTCCTAGATGTTGACCTACAAAGTAATCCTATTCAAAATCCCAATAGGCTTCCCCCTGCCCCCCAGAAACTGACAAGTAATTTTAAAATTTATATTAAAATGCCCAAGATCTAGAAGGGTCAAAATAATTTCCAAAAAGCAGAATAAAGTTGAAAGACTTACACTGATTCTAGGACTTATACTGATGGTAATTAATGTGTGGTAATGGTAATGGTATATGACATACTGATCAATGTAACAAACTAAAGCATCCTGAAATAGACCCATACATGTATGGTCAACTGATTTTTTTTAAATGATTTATTTACTATTTATTTATTTATTTATTTTAGAGAGTAAGAGTGAGCATGGGGGGGGGGGGCTGGAGAATGGGAGAGGGAGACAATCTCAAATAGACTCCCCACTGAACGGAGAGCCTCATTTGGGGCTTGATGTCAGGACTCATGAGATAACGACCTAAGCCAAAGCCAAGAGTCGGATGTTTTAACTGACTGATCCACCCTGGCACCTGGTCAATTAATTTTTGAAAGAAATTCAAAGGCAATCTATGGGCAAAAATATTCTTTTCAATAAACAGATAGCCATATGCAAAAAAATGAACTTTGACCTTTACCTCTCACCACATATAAAAATTAACTTGCAATAGATCACCAACTGAAATACAGAAGCTAAAACTATAAAACTTCTAGAACAAAACAGGGGAGAAATTAAAGTGATATTAAATTAGGTAAAAAAAATTAAATAGGGCACAAAAACAGAATGCAAAAAATTGATAAAGTTTCAACAAAATTACATATTTTAGCACTTCAAAAGATACTGTTATAGAAAGGAAATGGGAAGTCAGATGGGATGGGATGCAGTATTAGTAAAGCAAGTATCTGATGAAGGATTTGTATGTGGAATAGAAAAAAGCTCACATATCAATAGTAAGACAACCTTATGACGAAATGGAAAAAATTCTGAACATACGCTTCACCAAAGATGATCTACGAGTGCCAAATAAGCACATGAGAATGTCTTCGCCATCATCAGTCATTAAGGCAATGCAAATTCAACCTACAATCCATGACAGGAAACTATGTATGTATGTATGTACTAGAATGGTTAAAATTTAAAAGACTGAAGAGGTAGAGCAACTAAAACTGAACTCTCAAACATGAGGAAAAGTCTATCAATTTTCTTACAAAATGAAATACAAACTTTCTGTGCAGCCTAGTAATCCTACTCCTAGATATTTACCAAAGAGAAATAAAAACATAGATTTACAAAAAAGATTTAAACTTGAATGTTAATAGCAATTTTAACAAAAGCCAAAAATGGAAACAGTCCATTGCCTGGTAAATGGATAAACAGGGGGATATTTCTTGATAACCTACTGATACAATATACAATGAGATGGATGAATTAAAAAAAAAATGGATGCATTTTTAAAGCATTGTGCTAAGTGAAGGAAGCCAGATGTGTAAGACCTTATATGATTCTATTTATGTAAAATTCTAGAAAAGGCAAAAACCTACTGATCGAAAGTCAGTGAGTGGTTACTAAAGCAGAGGAAGTGGGAAAAAGTGGACTGATGGCATGGAGCAGGAGAGAAAGTTTTGGGATGACAGAAATGTTCAACTGGTATTTACGTAATTGTATATACTTGTCAAAACTCATCATGGTACACTTAACATTGCTGGATTTTACTATATGTAAATTATACCTTAATAAAGCTGATTTTAAAAGTGCAAACAAAAATGAGATGAAGAAAAGACTTAAAATTAGAAGAGAGGGCAGCCGGGTGGCTCAGCGGTTTAGCGCTGCCTTCAGCCCAGGGTGTGATCCTGGAGACGCAGGACTGAGTCCCATGTTGGGCTCCTTCCATGGAGCCTGCTTCTCCCTCTGCCTGTATCTCTGCCTCTCTCTCTCTCTCTCTCTCTCTGCGTGTCTCTCATGAATAAATAAATAAAATCTTAAAAAAAAAATTAGAGGAGAATGCAGTGCCTGGGTGGCTCAGTCAGTTGGTTAACCACTTGCCTTCAGATCAGGTCACAATCCCAGGGTCCTGGGATCAAGCCCTGAGTCAAGCGCCTTGCTCCATGGGGAGTCCGTTTCTCCCTCTGCCTCTGCTACCCTCGCCCCAGCTTGTGTTCTCTTTCTCTCTCTCTCAAATAAATAAACAAAATCCTAAAAAAATAAAATTATAAGAGAATATTAAGAACAGCTTTATTCTGGGACGCCTGGGTGGCTCAGTGGTTGAGCATCTGCCTTTGGCTCAGGGCATGATCCTGGGATCCTGGGATGGAGTCCCCACGGGGAGCCTGTTTCTCTTTGCCTATGTCTTAGCCTCTGTCTGTGTGTCTCTCATTTATAAGTAAATAAATAAAAATCTTTTTTTAAACAAAGAACATTTTTATTCTAATTAACTTGAAAATTCTAGAAAAAATGAGTAATTTACTGACAAAATATAAATGGATAATTAATTCTCTTAGTAGTCACACTGCATGTGGCTTTTTAACTTTAAATAAGCTTAAATAGCATCATAAACTCAGCTCCTCAATCTCACTAGCCACACTTTTAAGCACTTAACAGTCATATGTGAACAGTGGCTACTATACTAGACGGTGCAAATATAAGACATTCTCAAAACTGCAAAAAGGTTAGCAAGTATCATGAGAATTCCATTTCCTTAGCCAGTGCCTGCTTTATGAATCTGCAAGTAATAAACTGTAAACAATCTCTTACTATGGTTAAGTATAAGAACCTTATCTTGTCTATGATCTTGGAAGAATAATACTGGAAGCCCCCAATAACCTATGTGTTTATCTTTGTCCAGTTCTTATCAGAACATAGGTTAGAATACTGGAATTTGGTCATTCTGCTAGAACTCTGAAAAGTTCGGCTATATCAACTTATTAGTTGATTATGGCCACAAATAATGCCAGATAACATTGTACAGCACTCCAAAGCTCAATATCTTAAGAAAGCAATCATTTAATCTCACAGATCTGCAGGTTAGCTGGTTAGCTGAGGGTTGGCTGATGTAGGTGAGGTTTCTGGAGGAGCAGTTCAACCCTGCTTATAATGTAGTTCTCATTTTCCTCCTAGGACCAGTAAAGCAACTCCCAAATATACTTATCACCATAGCTGAAGGGTAACAGTGTAAATCCAATCATACAAGTACTTTTTAAAGTGTGGTCACAGCAAAAGTACAAGGTTCCACAAAATAAATAAAGCAAGTCACAGTAACGGACCAAACTGAAGAGGGAGGGTAATGTACCATACTTCTCTACCGGGTAGAACTGCTAATGGCAGAGTGTGGATATGAGGCGGCAGTGGTGGTGATGGTGGGTTAGATAATTTATTACCAACAATAATGCTAATATTAAAAACATGGCAATTATGAATTGTTAACTCTAAAAGACCCAAAAGGAACTAGCTATAGAGTCTCACAGCTGCAAAGCAATGGCTTACAGGAGAAAAGATTCTAATTCTAGCTTTGGCATTTACTGTGTGCACAGAGAGTTATCTAACTAACCTCTCTGTGCGAGTTTTCTCATTTCTAAGATGGGGATGATAGGATTATCCTTAGAAATAATATAAGTGCCATAATACAGTTAACAGAAGTTTAGCATACATTCAATGAGCAGTAACTGCTAATCACCACCATCTTTGAAACTATAAATTATATATTCTAATAATCAAGCTGTAATGTGGTAGGATGGAGGACCATGCATCTGTGTGTCTCAAACTTGACTGCACATTAGAATCATCTGGGGGAACTTTAAAAAATCTTGATGCCCAAGTTCTACGCTAGCCAATTAAACCAGAACTGAACATACATTCATGATTAAAAAAAAAAAAATCTTATTTAGATTCTTTTTTTTTTTTTTTAAAGATTTTATTTATTTATTCATGAGAGACAGAGAGAGAGAGAAAGAGGTAGAGACACAGGCTCCACACACGGAGCCTGATGTGGGACTCAATCCCAGCCCTCCAGGACCAGGCCCTGGGCCAAAGGCAGGTGCTAAACCTCTGAGCCACCCAGGGATCCCAGATTGACTCTTTTCTTAAGGGTTTTCTATCCAGGGATAACTTCTTGAACCAAGAAGATGTTATTTGATCAAAACTACTTATAATCATAATGTTAATTGGCAGCTAATAAGTCAAGTACCAGTAAAATTCTATAGATTTCTAATCATATTCCAAATCCTTCTTCTGGTTTTCTATACACTACCTGAGTCCCATTTTTGATTATTCTACTTCTTATTCCTCCTCCTTAAATATCAGAGTTTGGGTAAAACATGTTTATTTGAGGTTTTAAAATAGGAACCACATCTTAATTGTCCTACATTTAAGTGTAAAAAGCCTTTTGCTTGAAATGCTCTCTCATACTTTTTCTACCTGTTGCTGTTCCAATCTTCCCCAGAAAACCTTCCACCACCAGGCATGCTGAGTTAAGGGCCATTCCTCCCTGATCCCAACTGCTGTACTGTTCTAACTGTATGACTTTGAAGGCTATGACAGCTGGGCAGGAATGGTATCCTATTCACCATTGTACCCCCAATGCCAGCATGGAATTGATATTCAAAACAAGGTGAAACAAATATCTCTAATTCCCCAAATACCAAATATCCTCCCTCTTAAGTACTATGTTCGTTTTTAGACAAGAGTCTCTTAACCACATTCTAGAAGATTACAAGTAATGTGAAACTATTCTTTACTATTTCTGGCCCTGAATGAGACAGAGAAAACTGACTGACCCATACCTTCAAGAGAAAACAAAGACAGATTTTTAGAAAAATAAACATAAAATGTTAAGTTACTAAGACAATATGACAAACGATTACTAAACTTTGATTTAGATTTTTTTCCCTCCAAATTATTATCTCTTCATTAAAAGACACATACAAATCCTGACTTAAAACAATTCCATGGTAGGCCTGGATTTAGAATTTAAGAACAGTAAGTGTACATCTGCCACACTGCTGCCCAAGGTGAGCCTTATGCAAGCAAAGCCCAGTCACCACGGATTAGTGAGAGGCTTTTAATGATCTAGCATTATCACAATGTTTCTGTAGCAATGACTTCAGCAAGATGAGAGTGTTTTCATCTATTGAACCCCAAAATGTGTCAGTCACATAAACTTGAAAAATGCCCTCAAAAAGAAGGCATTTTTCACCAGTACATTCTCTTCCTCCAAATCTTTGTAGCCTGAACTTTTAATAAAAGATTTAATAGGGGATCCCTGGGTGGCGCAGCGGTTTAGCGCCTGCCTTTGGCCCAGGGCGCGATCCTGGAGACCTGGGATCGAATCCCACGTCAGGCTCCCGGTGCATGGAGCCTGCTTCTCCCTCTGCCTGTGTCTCTGCCTCTCTCTCTCTCTCTCTCTCTCACTGTGTGACTATCATAAATAAATAAATAAGTAAGTAAATAAATAAATAAATAAAATTAAAAAAAAAAGATTTAATAATTCTGCAAGTGGAGTTCTTAGGCTTGGGCCAAAAGAGGACATATACATAGTAGCATCTTTCAAAAGTAAACTATTTTATTGTCAACTGCTAGCTTATTGGCTAATTCGACTTGGGAAGATCTAGCAAGCACAGGTTACGCAGTCCATACACACGTCTCTCAGTAATGCTCAGCATCATTTCTGATTATAAACCAGAGGGTCTTTCTGGTGACAGTACAGATGTTATGCATCATTTCTATTAATAGACGTTTCAACATCTTGCTACCATCCAATAAAAACAATTTTAAGTAGCTGTAATGACTTTAAAAAGATATTTTGTTCAGTTAAAGAGTTAAAGTAATTTAAATACACGTAGGAAAACATCGAACATCTAGTATTTCTACCTCCTGGGTCATGTAAAGTCACTTAGAAAAAAACAGCACGAGCTTAATGGCCATTAATTACTAGTGCTATGTCTGAAAGTGCCAATCATCAAATAACATATCTTTGCTCATCAAATAATGTATCTTTGTTCATCAACCTAGCAACGACCACGGAGTCAAAATGCACAACGTACAAGGATGGTTTTGAGGGCGAATGTAATTCATCGGACTCCAAAGGTAACTGAGAACTTTCAGACTAACTTGGAAGCCTCGCCTCCCCTTTACCGCATTACAACCCCGAGCACCAAGACGCTAGGCAGCGGCCCGGATCCAGTCTCCAGGGGCGTGTGCCCGACGAACGCGGATACCCACTCGGTTTTCCTCCGAAACTCAAGAGCGGTTCACGGAGTCTGAGCTGGGCTGTCAGCGCCGCATCACTCGCAGCAGGCCGGGCAAACAAGCCACCCGCGAGGCCGAGGAGCGCGACGCCGGTCCCTCGGACGCTCGGTCTGAACACCGCAGGCCCCAGCCCCCGGGGAGAAGCACAGCCTCCTTCCCCACGGCCCTACCTTCCCCCGGGGGAGCCGCAGCGGTCCAGCGGCCCCCAAGCCTGGGATGGGAAAGGGTCCGAGAGACTCGCGCAGTCCGAGAGACTCCCTTTCAGCCCTTTAGCTTCCCGGGCTCCGGAACAACAGTCTTCCCTCCCGGGGACCTCCGTCTCCGAGTGGAGGCGTCTACCGTGCCCGACCTCTGACCCCTGACCCTCCAGCACCCAAGCGCCTACCTAGGCTGGTTCTCTAAGCCTCTTGAACCGCTCTGCACCAAGGTCCGGGGCTCTTCTAAAGCCCCCGCAGGTCACGGGCATGCATTCGCCACCCACCGAACACCAGCTTAAGACGGGCACGCGCGCTTTATGCTGGTTTGTGTCGGGGTTCCCGGGGGGCCCAGAAACCACAGCGCCCAGCTGCCGGGTGCGCGCTGGAGCGTGGGGTCAAGGCGGACGCGCACGTCGGAGCGCCCCGCCCCTTTTCTCCGGTGATGGCTTCATAAGTCGCTTCTGCGCAAGTCCACACGGTGAAAGTCTAGCGGAGGATACAGTTGGAATCTCGCGATAGCGCTGCCCCACATTAGGAGTTCAGGATTGGTTGGAACCTCTAAGCGGGAGGCGGGGCCCTGCGCAGAGTATCAGGTGTGGGCGGGGCTCCGCTGGGAGCCTGGGATGGGAGCTAGTTGGTGGCTTTAGGGACCTGGCCGGCGAGAGCTCTGCAAACGCACCTCTTTTATTCCTTCCAGAAAGCAGAGTCTGAGCACCGATGAAGCTTAGCTCTTTCAGGAAAGTTATTTTAAAAGACTTTTCAGGGGAAAATGAGTATACAATTTAAGAGGAGGAAAGAAAAACTGCATGTATTGTGTGAGTCTGGCTTTCTAATATCTTTTTTTTTTTTTTTTTTCCCCGCCTCGCTGAGAGGAAGCCTCTTTCTCACCGATGTAGACTTAAGTTTAGTTAACTTTGGAATAACTCTGAGAGGCTTCAGGGTCAAGAACTCGTAAAATGATCCTCAGGAAGCGTCAGGCACTCAATGATGAATGAGTACCTAGTAAGGATTCAGCATTATGCCAAAAAGGGGCATCTTAGGTCTCAAAGTTCTTGCCTAGGAGAACATCCGTTGTAGCTGCAGAGACAGGTCAGAGCGGTCCATAGCCTACCCAGTACAGAGCTTTATCACAGACCTCTAAACTTGAAGCCATTTACATCAACTAAATCCTGTAAAGTTTGCTGGAAATCAGTTACCTTCCCCCAGGCTTCATGAGGCAAGTTGAAAAATTAATACTACCTCTCTGATTTTGCCTCGTTTTATTTTTTCCTTTTCCCTCCTATGATCTTGTTTTGTTTCCCATGTGGGTGAGAGCATATGATAATTGCCTTCCTCTAATTGACTTACTTTGCTTAGGAGACAAACCTTGAGGCTCTTAAGCAATGAGGGTTGCTGGAGAGGAGGGGAATGGAGGACTGGAGTAACTGGGTAATGGGCATTAAAGAGGGCACCTGATGTACAGAGCACTGGGTATTGTATGAGACTGATGAATCACTGACTTCTACAAATGAAAGCAATAATACATTATTACTTAATTGAATTTAAATAAAAATAAAAAGATAAAAGAATAATAGCAAAGAAAAGTAGGAAAAGTAATATTAATGCTGGAGCAATGGGTGAGCAGAGTCCTTCAATGAAGAACTGATCATGTTAGTAAATACAAGAGGAGGGATCCTTTCTTTAGGAAGTATAATTTGAAAAGCATTTAAATGTATATTGAACTGTAAAGTGTTATGTTTGGTAGTTTCATGTCACTTCTTACCATTGGAGCAGAGAATTAATTAAGCTCATAGTTTTCTTTGAGCCCGTCTGGTGCCAGGCAAAATTAATTAATTAATTAATGATTTTTCCAGAGAGAATACATTTTAATCTGCTCTAGAGTAGTGAATGACATAGCATCATTAGAGATATTCAAGGCTCCCTTGCTAACCCTGGGAGCAAGGGACTAACAGGAAACTAACGATGTCCTGCCCTGGGTCAGAAGCAAAGAACAAGATATACATACATACATAGAACAAAATAGAATAATATGCAACTGAATACAAAATAAAACATGCATTTTGGACCTGTGGTATGCACATTTGTGTAGTATAAGGGGATGTAATGGAGAAGTGAGCTACCTAATCTGCCCAGCCCACTGCAAAATGAAAAATTATTAAGAATTCCAAGATGGCAACAGGCAGCAAACCTTTGTGGCAGAGCACCACACCTGGGAGGGCCCTTCTGAGGTCAGGGCCCTGTACACCTGCACAGTCACACACCTGAACCCCATCCTGGCAGGGAGGATAAAGATTAGAATTCATCTCCACAGACCACCTGTTTCCTGAGTGATCTCACTAGGCTAAAGCTATAGATTCAGTTCTTTTTTTTTTTAAATTTTTTATTGGTGTTCAATTTACTAACATACAGAATAACCCCCAGTGCCCGTCACCCATTCACTCCCACCCCCCGCCCTCCTCCCCTTCTACCACCCCTAGTTCGTTTCCCAGAGTTAGCAGTCTTTACGTTCTGTCTCCCTTTCTGATATTTCCCACACATTTCTTCTCCCTTCCCTTATAGATTCAGTTCTTTTTGGGAAAGGTAACTTTATTGTAGCCACACTCTAATTCAAATTTCTTTTGGAAATGAATAAATTGTTCTTAAGGAGGAGGACTGGTTGAGAGAGAATAGGTGAATTAATACAAACTTAACTCCCTTTCTGGTACAAACAGGATAGCTGATGATTTATGGATAGAACTTTCTATTTTGCAAAGCACTTTTGGGTTCATTTTTCTATTTGATTCTTAAAATGATAATATGAGGTATTTAAAATTCTCATTTTACAGAAGAGGATTCTGAGAGAAAAATTTGATGATTTGCCACTGTTTAGCTCTGAGAGAAAAGAGGATATAGAACTCCTCTTGACTACTCAATCTAGGCTGTTGCTTCTTACTACTAAGTCATGTATTTGTCTATCAAATAAAAATCAACAATTGACCCCCAAACTTCCTAGGTTGGCATGGGAAAAATGAAGGCAAGAAGTTTATAATTATTTGGTGACACAGGGCTGTATATATTAACAATAAGGATCAGTCAGGTCCAGGACTGTTTTTTTTTCCCCTTAAATAGGTCATTAATAAAATTACTTGAGAAGTTTATTCCATATTGTACTTACTTTTGCCTGCTCCGTGAAAGTGAAGATGATGGCCACTCAGTATGGTTGAGGCTTGCCAAAGATGACTCTTTTGCTTTTTCCTCTACTACCAACCTGTCTTGGGACTGCTTTTCCTCCTCCTGACAAAATGAAAGTATTAGGATAAAGTCACTATTCCAGAATGAATTGCAATGCCCAAAGCCATTGTTAAAAATCTGTGTAGTTCTAACAGAGAGTGGGAGAAAGAAACAGTCGTGCAAAATTGGTGCTGGCAGGGGTGATCCGCTGTGTGTGAGGGAGTGTATGCCAGGTCAAACAAACAAAAACTGATATCAGGAGGATTGGGCATGTTTTGCTGTAGTATGAGCAGGATATGTTGCAGGGCAGGAGGTGTGTGACCTCAACACAAATCTTCATGTGTAGAACTTCACAGCTTTTCTTCAGCCTAGCTGTGGATAGATGTAATTGTTAATTTTCACTTAAAAATTTCCGTGATTATTTACAGGTTGGATTTATTTCAAACTCCAAAGTTATGTCTCACCTGCTGCAAACTCAACCTGAAAACTGAAAATTCAAGCTGTGTGCCTTCTGTCTCTCACAAATTATAAAGCAAAATTTGTAATCTGTACACAAAATGCTGCGCTGGACATGAATTTATAAGGAGAAAGTAATTCACTATTTCTAAGTGTTTGTTTTGGTTGTTAATAAAATGATACTTATAAACTAGGTAAAAGCACGGAGGAAGTTGAAGCTGAGTTCGTTGGGTAAAGAAAGATTGAGACACATATTCAGTGTTTCTCAATGAAGATGACATAATCTGTATCATTGGTCCCTTTCTCAGCACCTCCCACACTCTCCATTCCCATTGTTACTTTTTGCTAATATTTTTTTCCAACCAGTTTTGTCAATAGGGCCTCCAAGCATCAAGCAACAGGAATATTGTAGGTGATTCTATTGATGCTTATGACTTAAGTTATATTTATTATGCAGTTTTGAAAAAATACAAATAAAATGTGTAGGGTTTTTTGTTTGTTTTTTTACTATTTCAAGGGTTACTATCATGTGTCATAGTAAAGTACAAAAGTAGTTATGAAACACTTTCAGAATGAATCTAAAATCTCAAGCTTGGTCATAGTACAGTTAGCATAAAGTGATACTTGCCAGAGAATATAGAAACTTTCCAAAGCTTCCATCCACTAGAAGGGTAGCACCAAGCTCAACTATTAGCACTGGTGTATTGGTTAGGCCAATTCTCCAGACAATGGCAAAAATAGTCTGAGTGCAATCTCCTTTAAATTATGTTAAATTCTTGAATTCCTTTTTGAGCTCTTAAATAAACTTAAATACTTAAAACCTTATTTTTTTTTACTTAAAACCTTAAATAACGCATGGTAATAGGATATAATGATCAATCATGTCCATGTGCCGTAACACCCCTGTTCTATTTGCTCCTGAGAATTAAATTTTAAACAACAAACCGAACTATCCAACCATCCCATATAATTCTAGTGAAACCAATTTAAAGAGAGATGTTTGGGAACCACTTGAGCAGATAATCTCCAACATATGACCTAACTGACTCCTGGATGGTTAAAAAGCAAGCTCATATAAATCAAATCCTTAGTTCTTCTAGCCATGTGTTATAAACTAGGACTCCAATCCCAGAAACCTATTTTATACCTTAGAAATACCAAAATTACTTTTACAAAACTTAACTCTCAATGAATCACAGACCTAGACTTTTTAGATACTCCACCAATATGGTATATGACTTTTTAGATACTACACCAAAGGCATGTACATGAAACAAATAATTGA
Organism: Canis lupus dingo; assembly: GCF_003254725.2. Classification (NCBI taxonomy): domain Eukaryota; kingdom Metazoa; phylum Chordata; class Mammalia; order Carnivora; family Canidae; genus Canis; species Canis lupus. The sequence continues at coordinate 37,162,926 of NC_064243.1, forward strand.
TAAGCTAGACTTCATTAAAATTAAAATTTTCTGCTCTACGAAAGACAATATCAAGAGAATTGAAAGACAGACCACAGTCTGGGAAAACATATTTGTAAAAGACCCATCTGATAAAGGACTGTAACTACAGAAATTAAAGAATATACAATGTAAAAAAGGTGAAGATGATATAAAAAATGGTGGGGAAGGAAAACTGTAGAGCTGCAGAATGTGATTAAATTTAAGTTGTTATCAACTTAAAATAGACTGTGACAGTTACAAGTTGTTACATGTAAGCTCATGGTAACCACAAAGCAAAAACCTATAGTAGATACACAAGAGATAAGGAGATCACTAAAGAAAGTCATCAAATCTCAAAGGAAGAAAGCTTTTTTTTTTAAAATTTTTATTTATTTATGATAGTCACACAGAGAGAGAGAGAGAGAGAGGCAGAGACACAGGCAGAGGGAGAAGCAGGCTCCATGCACCGGGAGCCTGACGTGGGATTCGATCCCGGGTCTCCAGGATCACGCCCTGGGCCAAAGGCAAGCGCTAAACCGCTGGGCTACCCAGGGATCCCAAAGGAAGAAAGCTTTTAACAAAATGAGAATAGGTACATGGCTATCAATAATTAGTGTAAATGAACTAAATTCTCCAGTCAAAAGACATAGAGTGGCTGAATGGATAAAAACACAAGACTCATCTATATGCTACCTATGACCGACTCACTTCAGATATAAGGATACACACCAACTAAAGGGAAGGACGGGAAAAAACATTATTTGCAAATAGAAACCAAGAGAATTGAAGTAGTTATATCACACAAAACAGGTTTTAAAAGGGACTGTATTAAGAGACAAAGAAGGGCATTATACGATGAATAAAGAGGTCAATCCAATAAGAGGATAGAACATTTACAATATTCATACACCCAACACAGGAGCACCTAAATATGGAAAGCAAATATTAACAGACCTAAAGGGAGAAATAGTAAAATAAAAGCAGGGAACTTTAATACCCCACTTAAATTGCTGAATAGATCACCTAGATAGAATATCAACAAAAAAATATTGGCCTAAGATGACCCTACTATATCAGATGAACCTAACATGTATACAGGAACATTCTATCCAAAAGCAGCAAAATACATATTCTTCTCAAGTGTTCATGGAACATTCTCCAGGAGAGATCATATATTAGCCCACAAAAGAGGTCTTAATAAATTTAAGAATATTGAAATCATATCAAGCATCTCTTTTTGATCACAATAGTATAAAGAGAAGAAAACTTAAAAATTAAAAAATATGTGGAAGTTAAGCAACATGCTACTGACAACCAATAGTTCAAAAAAGAAATCAAAAGAGGAAAAAAATCTCGAGACAAATGACAATGGAAATACAACAAACCAAAGTTTATGGGATATAGCAAAAGCAGTTCTAAGAGTTCATAGCAATGAATGCCTATATTAGGAAACAAGAAAAATCTCAAATAGCTTAATAATAATAATACGTAATACTACTAATATAATAAATATATAATACAATTATATGTTCTCAATAGATGCAGGAAAAGCATTTGACAAAGTTTAACATCCATTTATGATTAAAGCTTTCAAAAAAATATATATAGAAGAAACTTAACACAAAAGAGGCCATCTGAAAAAAACTCCACGGTTAACACTATATTTAATGGGGAAAAAACTAAAAGCTTTCCCTTGAGCTTTTAGTTTTTGAGAGTTGATACCCACTCAAAGTGATCTCTGTTTGCAGATGACATGATCATACAAGTAGAAAATGCAAAGACTCGACAACAAAAAAGTGTTAGAACTAAAAAATTAACAGTAAAGTTGAGGGATATAAAATCATCAAAAATCAGTCACATTTCTATTCACAAAACAACAATCTGCCCAAAAAGGAAATTAAGGGGACAATCTCATTCAGAATAACAATACAAATAATAAAACACTAAGTAATAAACTTAACCAACGAGGGAAAAGCCTTATACACTGAAAAGTATGAAACATTGATGAAGGAAATTAAAGAAGACACAAATAAATGTAAAGATATTGTGTGTTCATGGATTGAACATTGTTAAAATGTCCATTGTATCTAAAGCCATCTATAGATTCAATGTAATCCCTATCAAAATCCCAATGGCATTCTTTACAGAAATAGTAAAAATGATCCTAAATTAATACGGGACCACAAAAAACCCTGAATAGCCAAAGCAATCCTGAACAAGGAAAACCAAGCTGGAGGAATCACACTTCCTGATTTCAAAATATATGACAAACTTATATAAAAGCACTTATGTTACTGGCATAAAAAGACATATAGACCAATGTAACAGAATAGAGAGCCCAGAAATAAATCCATTCATCTATGGTCAACCGATCTTTGACAAGGGTGCTAAGAACACATAATGAGGAAAAGATAGTTTCTTCAATAAATGGTTTTGGGAAAACTAGATGTCTACATGGAAAAGAATGAAACAAGACCCTTATCTCATGCCAAATACAAAAAAAAAAAAAAAAAAAAAGAAAGAAAAAAAGAAAAAGAAAAAAACCAACTTGAAATGGATTAAAGAATTAAAAGAAGACCTGAAACTGAAAGACTATTAGATAAAAACATAGAGAAAATTTTTGTTGGCAATGGTCCAGGCATGGTATTTTTGAATATGACACCAAAATCACATGTAACAAAAGCAAAATAGACAAGTGGGATTGTATCAGACTAAAAAGTTTCTGCACAGCAAAGGAAATAAGAGTGGGAAAGAAACCTACAGAATAGGAGACAATATTTACAAATCATTATTCTGATAATAAATTAACACCCAAAATATATATAAAGAACTCAAACAACTCAATACCAAAAAACCCAAATAACCCAATTCAAAATGGGCTAAGGACTTGAATAGCTATTTCTCAAGAGGCATACAAATCACCAACAGTGTATGAAAAGATGCTCAGCATCACTAATCATCAGATTGATGCAAATCAAACCTACAATGAAATATTATCTTACACCTGTTTGAATGGTTATTATAAAAAAGATAAAGGATAGCAAGTGTTGGCAAGGATATGGAGAAAAATGAACCCTGGTACAGTTGATGGGAATGTAAATTAGTACAATCGTTATGAAAAACAGTATGGTGGTTGCTCAAAAAATTCTAAATAGAACTACCATATGATCCAGCAATAATACCATTTCTGGGTGTATATCCAAAAGAAATTAAACTACTATCTCAAAGAGTTATCTGCATCCCTACATTCATTGAACAATTATGCACAATATCTGATATATGAAAACAACATAAGTATGTGTGTATACATAGCTTTAAAACAGAAGAAGGTCTTGCTGTTTGAAACAATGTGGGTGAACCTGGAAGATATCGTGGTAAATGAAATAAGCCAGACACAGACAAATACTATATGATCTTACTTATATATGGAATCTGAAACATTTGAAATTATAAAATAGAGAGCAGAAAGGTGTTTCCCAGGGACTGAAATGGGGCCAATGGGGAGATGTTCAAAGAGTTTATAGATTCAGTTATGCAGGATAAATAAGTTCTGGAGATCTAATGTACAGCATGGTGATTATAATGAATAATGTATACTTGAAGTTTGCTGAGAGAGTTGATATTAACTGTTCTCACTACCAAAAATATAGTAACTGTGTGACTACATTAATTAATTGTAGTAATCATTTCACAATGTATGTGTATATTTAACCATCAGGTTGTATAACAAATATATATATTATATATGTCAGTACCTCAATAAAGCTGAAGAAAAAGAGGGATCATTGAGAAATTTTAACAATTTAAACTGCCTTCATCAAAAAATGATTTATTTGTAGTCAAATAGGTATTATATATTTCATTGTATTTTGATCCTTTGAAAGATAATTATCTATGTAGAAGAAATTTTTAGCCAAACAATGTAACAATAGCTAGTGCATTGCCTGCCCCTAATATTTTTAACAAAGGACTGTTTTCTATATTTTGTTTGACAGAAGGGTGGGAGGTAGCAGTTTCCCTGTTTTTACCAGAAACCAGTGAAGGAGTTCTAGTGCTTTAAGTGCTTATTTTCTCCTGTGCACAATATTTCTTCAGTTTCTTTCCAGATGAGTGTGATATATTAAAATCAAACTGAAAAGCACAAGTTTTCTATCATTAAGGAGTATAATTCATAATGAATATGTTGGTAGAAATGAAATATTTAATCAAATATTTAAAATAAATTTAAATCATCAGTGCTTATTGCCCTGATTACCAAAGAGGCATCTTCTTATGTAAAATAGAATATTTATGAATGTGGGTTTTCAATCATTTTGAGTATGGATATGCATTTAGAAAACTCTTCAGGTTTATTGAAGTTCTTTTGTTCTAAAGGTCCAGTTTTAGTTAATAAGTTTTTCATCATTCCCATCCTTTTTATGGTGCACACTTAAAGGAGATGTAATGGAATATTTCTGTAGTGACTTCTGGCTGTACAATCATTAGAAAACTCAAAATCTTGAAATGAATAGTGGGAAAAACTATGTAGATTTAAATAAAACTAGCTTATAGAGTCTATGTACCATATGCTTTATTTAATTAGAGATAAATATAACTCCATGGAAACAACAAATATTTTATTGCTATTATCTCTAATCCATTCTTGTTTCAGAGTGTTTTTAAAAACATTGTTTTTAATTAATGTTTAATTAATGTTTAAAAACATTTTTTTATTCAACAAACATTTATTAAGTGTTCATCTGCCAAAAATTATGCTATGGAGATGCAAAAATGGATCAAGTTCCTTTTCCTGCCCTTAAGGAGCTCACATTCTAATAAAGGAGGTTTAAAAGAAAATACAGTACAATATGTGACACAATAGAGGTAGGCTGTAATTACAGTGGTGACATTAAAGAGGAGATTAGAGGGTACTTCTTGGGTGGAACAAGGGAGATTTCACAGAGGCCAGCTTGATGCTGGCCTGCAAGGAGAAATGGAAACATTCCAGGTAAGGAAGGATGGCTGGGAGCACATGATGCAAAGAGAGCAACATGCACCCATGTGTGGCATTGTGGCGGTTATCACAATGTCAATCTCAACAGGTTTTCTAAGTTAGTCCGAGCTCCTTATGATTTAATATCCTCCCATTTCTTATAGAAACATGAGTGCCTTGCTACTGAGGGATCAAGTCATAGGAAAATTGTCATCACCCACACTTTGAAGGAAAATGCTGTGGCTTGGTAGAGACCCTGCCTGAAAGTTACAGGAAGCTTTGCTAGTTTGGATGAGGTTTCAAATAATCCACAGATAAGGTCAGAATAGAGGCCAATCTCTGTACAGAGCTGACTTCTCTGCCACTTTACTGCTAATATATTGTGAAGGAAAATTGGTGAAGTCCAGGAGGCAGATGTATCCTGGGCAGACACAGTAGGAGCAGTAGTAATATGAGAATAACTTAAAGGATACAGAAATTGCCATCCTCACCCCCAACTCCTCTATGTCTAAAATATCTTCTCACATCTGCCTTGGTTCTTGAAAGTATATGATTCAATATTTAGTTCTCTGGATAAAGATACCACATATGCAGAAATCATTGTTTTTAAATTTTACATATGATAAATTCTGCTTAGTGAAAATTTTACAGAATTGTGTGTCAAACACTTTACAAATTTTGGGGGAATATAAAGATGAATGAGGTAGAATCCTTGCCAGTTTTCTCACTGTCTAGTAAGAAAAGATAGACATATGTTTAAAAATAGTGTGATGAACTTTTGTATGTGCTATGACAGAGTGCAGATTAGTGTGAGGGCACAAATGAGTGAATGACGAACTCTATTTGTTGGGATGGCTAGAAATTGCTTTATTGGGGAAAGGACACTTGAGTGTTGAAGAATTAATGAATGTGTTCCAGGTAGACAAGGAGATAAGGTATCCTCAAGCAAAAAGAGCTCCTTAAGTATGAAGTCCTGAAAATGTAAAGCAGATTGGGTTCTTTGAAGAAATTGTAGACTGTTGGATGTAGATGGAATGAAAGTGAAAGTGAAGAAGTGGTGAGGGAAGAGCAAGACGTGAAGTAAAATGAGGGAGTAGCCAAGAGTTTGACTATTAGGAACATTTTATACCTGGATGAGTCATTTGGAATATATCCCATTGTCAGGATGGGGGGAATAGTATGATTTCAATCAGGGAAATGATATGGCCAGATTTGTGTATTAGGCAATTTTAGTTATGCTATTGAGAGTAGAATGGTTGGGAGACTTGAGATAGGGAGACCATTGAAACAGCACTGCAGCTGGTGAGCTCAGATACGGTAAGGCCTTGGACTAAGACAGTATTGGGAGGTATGGAGAGGAGGGGAGCATATATGAGTTGGGTAGTGTCTTTTATAAAGATAAGGAGTATATCAGCAGGTATAGTTTGGATGGAAAGATGATTTCAGGTTTGGTCTTGTTGAGTTTCAGATCCCTGTGGATAGATATGCACATAAGGGGCATATTTTAGATTTAGATGAGTTGAATTCTTAAATGGATGACTACATGAGAATGACTACAAGAGAATTTCTCTAACATAGGTTAGAGAAAAAGTCTGGCCTAGAGACAGAAATGAGCACATAGGTGGTAGAAGAAGTGAAGGGAAAGAATGGAATCACTCCAAGACAGCTTATAAAGCAGGAAGAGATAAAGACCAAGATTAGAACCCTGGGGAATACCACTGTTTAAAGAGGAAATGTAGGAGCAGGAGCTGCAAAGGAGATAGAGAATATGTGGGCTGAGTGGGAAGATGGGAAACCCAGAAAGCATAAAGCCACAGAAACCAAGTAAGGACAGAGTGTTACTGTTGGGGGAAGAGTTAGCATCACTGAAACACCGTAGAGAGATCAAGTATGCGGAGAATTAAAAAGATCCCGTGGATCTTTTAAGGGGTCATTGAGGAGTTTAAGTAGTGGCGAAAAGGGAACTTGCTTACAGTGGGCTCAAGAGTGAATACAGTGAAGAGTAATGGTCATTCAGTGTACAGTTTATTTTTAGGAGTTGGTTGTAAGTGGAGAGAGATACACAAAGAGATGGAGGGTCAATGAGGAATTTTTATTTACTTTTATGTTTATTTTAACTGCCTTATTGAAGTATGATTGACATATATATATGTATGTGTATGTTCAAGATGTTCAAGATTGACATATATGTATGTGTATGTTCAAGATAATCATTCTTATCGTGTGTTTGGTGTCCATTCCTGCCTTCAGCACCACTGTTTTCCCAAATAGGGATCCATTCTGCACTACGCATTCTGTTCCTCCAACAAATCTATCCTAAACAAATGCTGAACTAAGAACAAGAAGACTTGGATTCCAGTCTCATGTCTCATCCCAATGAGTTTTAGGAACCTATACAAGTCACATAATTTCTTTGTCTCTCAGGTTACTTATTTTTTAAAATGATTTTATTATTATTTATTTATTTATTTATTTATTTATTTATTTATTTATTTATTTATGAGAGATAGAAAGAGAGAGAGAGAGAGAGAGTTAGTGGGGAGAAGAGCAGAGAGGGAGAGGGAGGGGGGAAGAATCTCCAGAGGATTCTGCACTGAATGTAGAGCTTGATTCTAAGACCCTGGGATCATGACCTGAGCTGAAACCAAGAGTCAGACACCTAACCAACTGAGCCACCTTGGTTACCCTCAGGTTACTTATTTTTAATCTAGAACTGTTGAGAAGGCCCTTTCTACCTCTATCTTTCTATGTTTCTTTGATAACCCTTGCATACAAAGGTGTAAATATATTTGCTGATTGATAACAACTTAAATGACATCTGTCTTTGGGGCCATTTGTATTGCAATAGTATTCAAAATCTTAAAGGAGAGTTCTAACAATTTAGATTCCAGATACAAAGAAGGAGTGGAGGATTTTGAGGGCATTATACCCTATTGGCACCCTAGAAATTATTCCACAGTTTTTATACATAGATACCTTTTCTACGTATAGAATGGACTCTTCCTTATGTTGTTTGAGATGAGAAGCTAGCTAAGAAACTATAGCCAAAATGTATTCCAGACCCTAGTAATGAGGCAACTTTTGAAGCCTTTTGAGAGTAACAGTTTATGACATCTCCATCCTTTCTTTCTTTCTTTTTTTAATTTACTTATTCATGAAAGGCACGGGCAGAGAGAGAGAGAGGCAGAGACACAGGCAGAGGGAGAAGCAGGTTCCACAGCAGGGAGCCTGACGTGGGACTCGATCCCAGGTCTCCAGGAACACACCCTGGGCTGCAGGCGGCACTAGCCCGCTGAGCCACCCGGGTTGCCTCATCTCCATCCTTTCAAAATCTCCTTGTCAAGCCAAAAATCTTAAACTCATCCTTGATTCTCTCTTTTTTTAAATCCCACCTCACATTCATCCCTTCAGAAGATCATATTGACTCTACATACATTCAGAGGCTGACCATTTCTCACTATACTTATTGCTACCAGCCTGGTTTAAGTCAGCTACCATTGTTTTTGTTTCTATTACTACAGTAGTCTCCTCGCTGGTCTGGGTACTTCTACTCTTGCCTCCACAGTACATCCTTCTCAAAGTAGCCACAGAATATTAAATCACAAATCAGGTCATGCCACTTGTCTGCTCAAAACTGTTTCAGTGACTCCCCATTTTATGCAGAATAAAAACCAGATTCCTTACAATGGCCTCTCAGGCTCTGTATAAATTGTATGTTCTCTGACCTCACGTGCTACTTCTCTCTACCTCATTCACTTTGTTTCCAGCCTAAAGTCCTTATGTATCTTCAATCATGCTGAGAACTCACAAACCTTAGGGCCTTCATTCATAATTTTGTCTATATGTGTCCTGCTTGAACATTATAGTCAGAAAAGATTGTGTCAGTTAAGGAACAGTAAAATTGGTTTACTTTTTAAGTCATGCCCAGTTCTGTGTATGTGAGATTTATACATTGAGCATACAATAGGGAAAAATCTCATGCAAACAATTTAGTAATGACTGGGAATAGTTATCCTGGAAGACGAGGGGCCTTTCTTATGGAATGTGCACATTTTCTCTGTGATATACAGCATGATAATTCCTTAGTGCTAACAGAAGAAAATCCCAAACTAGTTTTGTTTTGAAATATTAGCAAATTTAGCATGAGATTAATAGCATCAAAAATATCTGTCATATATCTTGTGGGAAACAAAGCTATTCGAGCCTGCATAAGCAAAGAAATATTTTATTTCTCCCTGAAAAGATAAAATCTCCCACCAGGGAATAACCATTTACTTTTAGCTACAATAACTAGATTAGACTATGGAGCAACTAAAGGAAGTGGGTAGCTCCTTTGGGCAGAAAGATAATGAATCCATGTTTTGTAAATTCTACCTGTGGTTATCTGTGACATTTAATTAGTTTAATAAAATTAAATAAACCTGAGTATGTAACTGAAACATGTGTTATGAAAGGAAGATTAAATATAAAATAATTAGATTTCAGGATAGAGGAATATGTTCCTCTGTCTTGAAAATAAATCTGGATATAGAAGATGTATCATTTGTTAGAAAGATATTGATTATACCTTTAAATAATCAATGAGAGTGTGGAAAATAACATAAGTTGAAAATATATCAATATAGTGAATTAACAACTTTATTGTTCTCTTTACATATATGATAGACTACATATAATTTTTAAAAACCTTTTCCTTGCAAAAATATACATGACACGAAACTGTTCTTCTAAGCTATTCCAAAAGACTTTGTTGAATATACCAGTTCAGCAAATAATATTAGGAATGAAGCCATGTAGCAGTTTTCCAAGTTTAACCATCTATATATCTTCTAGGACAGATGTTAAAATTATAGGATTTTTAAAAATGTGACATGTCTACTTTAAATCTAAAAGTTAGTCTAACTCTATTTTTTCATTGTAACACCGTTTAGAACTTTACTTCATTTCTTTCATTGCATATCTAGCTCCAACCACAGGAACTAGATGTCCAATAAATTGATGATGAACTATTAGTTTTTTAAAGGGAAAACAGTACTTTATTCCTGATCCCTTGAAATCAAAACTATTGAAGATAATGAGAGCAATGAATAATTATCCCAGAACACAGTTTTTAAAAGCCTCTAGTATTGGTAGAGAGATTGTCATCAAGACAGACTGTCCTAATATCTGGGAGAAAATTATCTAGAGGTAAATATAATTTTTTTAATAAAAATGCATGGCCATTAAGAATTTGTATAATTTTAAAGGATTAACTTTATCAGTTGGGAGGGATTCGATATCCAGTTAACAGAATTTCTGATGGAATGTAGCTTAAGTTAAATAATAAATGCAAGAAATCTGGAAAAGATGATTACAGGTTGGCTATAGCAGTTATAGTAGCTCAAGGAGAACACTGCCCTTTGTTAGCATCTCCATGCTTTCAATAGCCTTCCTTTCATGAACTCAAGATGGTTATGGCCACTTTAGTCAGCAGGGCCACACAACCAGTATCTTGAGTAGAAAGGAAGAGGCTGGGATACAAAACTTTCTTCTTGCAAGGACTTTATATATGGAAACAACATTTATATATCAAAGCTTCCCAGAAGGTTTTTCTCTTATGCCTCATTAAACATGACTGTTATCATATGGCCACCACTATCTCCATGGAATATAGGGAAGAGTATCCAATGAAGGAGAATGGAATAATAAGGTTTCTGTGACAAGCTTATATTACTTATGAGACATCTTCTAGGGTTAGTAAAAAGGCCTATCATTCCTGAGATCAATGAATCTTAGCTAGCTACCTAAATACAAGTAAGATTCAGTTAAGGAAGACCTGACAAGTTATAGAGAAACATTTTTTCTGCTGTTCTGGAATTGTCTATTTTGGCTAAGACCCAAAGCTGGCAATAAAGACAAAGAGCATTCCACCTATTACAATCCATACCCACCAGTGGTTGGGGCTAGCCATCATCCTTCAGGGCTTGCTGATATGTGCCAGTTTTGAAAAAAGGCTCTGATGCCACTCACCTGTCTCATCACTCATAATAATTGGAATTTGCAATCATTGCAACTATTGGAATTTGGGAGAATGCAGTGTTTGTGAAGAAGGGCTGTTTTTCTCTCTCCTCAAGGCTAGAGGTAGGGGGCCCTCAAGAGAATGACTTGAAGATTGTGATGGCTGTGAGAAGGAGCTTGGGATTTAGTTTCCTGAATGATATCCACTCACGTCTGCCCCTTTAAATTTTTGAATTATTTGGTAGCATGGACACAAGTGATCAAGTGAACTCACAGAAACTACTTGTCATTATTTCCTTCTTCTCTGCTCCATAGACTCTGTTTATGTAGGATGGTTTCATTGACTCCTGTGTCCAATGCTTCTGAATAGTTACGTGAACATAGTTGTTAGAGGTTAATGGTGCTATTTTGGTGGTATTTCAGCTAGGGATCAAAGAAAATCCAGATTACCTCTTTTCACTTCTCCTCCTTCCTCAGGTTTCTGTGCAAGCCACATACCTAAGAAACAATAGCAGAATGGGCATTCAAAAACCACATTATCGATGATCATACAGGCTTTCAATAACCCTTGGTAAAGTAGAATTTGGACATGCATCTTAGACTCAAGCCCAAAGCAGTGCCCCTATGCTATTTGGCTCTGCTCCTGGTTCATTGTGCTCAAAAAAGGAGGAATCAGCACAATGAAGAGACCAAAGAAGTGAGAGGAATATGAAAAGCAGATAACCCCACTCCAAATCTAAGCCTCTAGAGTTGCAGACCTAGCTTGAGTGTATAAGAAATTCTTTGAATCAGAAATTTAAAAATGAATGGGACTAAGTCTACAACACAAATTAGACTGTTCTAATAACTTAAATAGCTAAAAAGTTATATTATCTGGGTATGATGGTGAGGGAGTAGATCCTCAGGAGGAAAATGAAGCCCAATGGGAGAGATTTGGCATAGCTTTTTGGAAAAAAACAACAACTATGTCATTTTTGTAACTAAACGAACTGTCCATAAACCAGTCTCATAGATATGTTTGTGACTATAAGTCAAGTACATGGTTTTCATGTCTGCACTGTAGTGTGTGTGTGCTTATGTAAGTATATAGATATATATGAATTAATTTATTTTTAGCTATGAGCTAAAGACAGAAAATAGAAAACTTAAATGAAGGAACAGCAAATTATTTAAATCAAATAAAGGTAAATGGTAAAAGCAAGGTATGAGTCATTTTAATTGGGGAGAATTGATGTAGTTAGTAGGAATTGATGTAGTTAGTTAGTATTTGGACAAACTTTGGTTAGATGGTTGACCAAATACTCTAGGACAGTACTCACAAAGTAAGCATTATTCTTATGGAGCATACGCTATGAGTCAATCAGGGATTTAACTTTGATGTTCTAGAAGCCAATGCAAAGCAGAAGCATATTTTCATATGTGATTCAAGGAGTTATAATGTAGAAGTTAAGTAGTTTGCTTAAAACTATGGTCATCACTAATACTGAAAACACAAAGAGATATTCTCTGAGTGTCTCAAAAGAACACTGTGTATTATAGCAACAATATCCTTAACATCATTCTTGTTGAATAGCCAATGACAAGTTTCCTGGAGTTGTATAAAAATTTAAAATTTGGATGAAATAAAGTAACAGTAGCCATTTTGATTAAAAAAATAAGCATATCACCTATGATAAATACTACACTATTGGGATCCCTGGGTGGCGCAGCGGTTTGGCGCCTGCCTTTGGCCCAGGGCGCGATCCTGGAGACCCGGGATCGAATCCCACGTCGGGCTCCCGGTGCATGGAGCCTGCTTCTCCCTCTGCCTGTGTCTCTACCTCTCTCTCTCTCTCTCTGTGACTATCATAAATAAATTAAAAAAAAATACTACACTACTTTTTACAAGGTACCCTTAGGATTTTTCTCATGGCTCCTAACTTTGTGTTTCAATGTAAGGGTTATCTGAGTTTAATGAAATCTCAAGTAAGTTGGAATTTCTATTGTAGTTTCATCTTTTGAAGAGGAATGATGTATGTTGTTAATATAATGTGCAATTTGATTTAGAAAGAAATGAAGATCAACTGGCTTTTATTCAGAGTTAATTACCCACTTAATTTGCTATTTCTGGTTCTTTAAGATCAACATATAGAACTGAAAACATGTGTTTTGATAGTTATTGATCACTGCAGAAGAGTTTGGAATATATATGTATGTGTGTGTGAAAGTGTGTGTGTACCTTTAACAAATATTTGCTGAATGAATAAATGAATGGAGGAATATATTCCTTTTAGTCATTTACTGGAAAGATTCTTGGAATTTCTGGTATTATGTCTTACTATGTCTGAGACAAAATCTAAACACTTCCTATTGAAACATATTTTTAGAAATATTATTAGTACAATTTTTAATAACTTGGATACAGGATGGATATGTGAGTGCACAGTAACACTTTTATTTTCAAGCTTCAAAGTGAAATCAATAATTATAATAAGGACCTGACCCAAAATTAAGATCTGGGAATACTTAGTAACCAGTCATTAAGAACAACGTATATCCCCAAGCTGTTTTCTTTAGCAGGCTGTTTCTATGTTGAAATCTGTAATTGGCAAAAACAAAGCAGAACAAAATTACATGCATAGGGGTAAAGAGCCAACTGCAACTCCTTTGTACCTTAGAGACATTCACTGCCTTTTTGTTACATACCCTAGAGTAGGCTACTAGCATGTTGTGAAACTTCTGATTTGGAAATCCTAAAAAACAAACAGATGAACAACAAACAAACAAAAGCAATCATGATGATTTAGATATAAACTTACTGGGAAGCAGTAGCCAGTGCAGATAACCCTACTCAGTCATACTAACACTTTAGTTGGTTTTATTCCCAAATACGTCTTCTTTTTCTTCCAAGCTAATCTTATTTTTCTAAATATTGTATTTGTTTATTTGAGATAGATCATAAGAGAGAGCACAAGCAGGGTGGAGGGGAAGAGGGTGAGGGAGAAGCAGTCTTCCTGCTGAGCAGGAGACCCACTCTGGGCTAGATCCCAGGACCCTGAGATCATGACCTGAGCTGAAGGTAGACACTTTACTGACTGAGCCATCCAGGTGCCCTCCTCTAATTAATCTTATTTTTCAGCTTTATAATGCCTCTTTGATCCCAAATATACTATCCCATCTAGAAGGCACTTCTGTTATAGCTTTTTACTAATTCATGTTCTTTTTAGCCAAGCACAAATTTTGCTTTCTCTGTCAAGTAGTCTGACTCTTTGACCATAATCCACTATTAGGTATCATCTCAATTCTTATGTGTTTAGTGACATATTGTCATTAATGGTGATGTTGCCTCACATTGTTCTTATAACTTTCTTCTATTATTTTTTTCCCCTTTCTTCTATTCTTAAATTTGGAATCTTTACCTATTTTTGAATGGAAAACCCCCAAAATTTTAAAACAAAATGATGTATCACTTACATAATTTGTTTTTTTTTTTTTTGGATTATTTTATCACTTGGTTAGCACTACAATGATCTGATTTTGCAAGGTATGCTCCATAGAGTTTATTAGAGTAGTGGTTCTTGACCAGGGATTCTGGGAACACTAGAGATTTCCCAAAGATTATTTCAAGGTTTACTAGAAAATTAATTATTTTAAAAGAAGTCTAGCAGGTTTCTCATGGTAAGACCACTTAAGCTAATTAAACCATCATCATCATCATCATCATTATTTGGTTTTACCTAGGTTATATCAATTTAATAGCATAATTTTGCATTGTTGTCAATGAGGCATTTCAATTCTTTGCATCTATGAGGAGAATATAAAAGGACTGGTTACCATTTTTGGTGATAAAAGGATTGCTTACATTTGGATAGACCCTCTTTAGGACTTTATTAAAGGTAGAAGTTACTTTCTCTATACTTAGGTACTCCATACATGATAAGATATTAAAAAAGATACTTCAACCCAATTCTTATTTTCTATAAATATAACCATAAGAATAACAATATAGCTTTAAACTTTTTCTGTATTATAATATTGATCACATCTTAGTGTTTTCTATGTGGCAGGCAGTCTTAGACGCTGTTCACTCACAATCTCATTGGCCTTGAATATTATTCCATTCTGTTGCTATTTGTATTTTAATGTTGAAGACAGAGAGTCATGAGTAACTTGCTCAAGTTTACCTAGTAAGTAAGCAGAAAATCTAAGATTCAGAACTGCCTGAACACTGAATGCATACTCATTAATTTGTTCTACATTGCCTTTCTGTTTACTGTTTCATTGCTAGACACTAGGTAATTCTTTCTTGCTTTTTTTTTTTTTTTGTGTGTGTCTAGTAATTTTTATTGAATACTTAACATTGGATGTAGTAAAAGAACTATAGAGATTGGGGTAGATAATATTTTAACCCAGAACAGGCACATGTATTTTTCTGTCAACTGAAGATTGACTTTATTTAGTCAAGAGCTGAGCCAGAGTTGGGTTTTGTTGTTGCCCTAGTTATCTTTAGCATCCAACAGTTTCCATATTGCTCAGTGGGGATTCCTCTTGTGATTGTCATGAGGCCTGGAGTGAGAGAGCATTTTTTCTCTGTACTCCTGCTGCACCCTCAGCTTTCAACAGGCCTGAAACACTTGTACCTCTGAGGAGGTCTCTCTCCATGTCTTTCCTCAGCAGTAAATTGCTGTCTCTTATTACTTGACCCAAGGCTCACGGTAGTAATTGTTTTTCTTTGGTTCTCCTGCATCGGCTTCCGTCTTAGGTTCTGTGTGCCCAAGCTTCAGGAGTGGGGCTTTATTTCCAAATACAACTTTCTTTTAACAGAGTTGTTTTTCTAACAAGTTCTTTTCTCCCCTTTTGAATCTTTAAATTGCATGAATAATCATAATTATTTATTATGATAATAATCATTATTACTTATTAATGTTTTCATTCTTATCAAGAATGAGAAGCTAAATTTTAGCCTCTTATCTTTCATATCATTCTCAATCATCTTGGGTGGCTTCAGGTACCAAGTAAAGTTATTCCTGCACTTTCTTAAAAAATTCGCCCAATTTTATTGATCTTATTCTTCTTGTACAGATAGGCACTGGAAATTAAATAATTAATTACTGATATATACTTGACATATAATGTTATTTTAGTTTCAAACATACAACACAGTGATTCAACAATTCCATATATAACTCAATGCTCACCATGATAAGTGCAGTCACCATAAGCATTATTACAATATTATTAACTATACTTCCTATGCTGTAATTTCTGTACATTTAAAAACTCATTTTGCTCCATCTGCCTCTCCAACTATTTTCCTTTTCATCACCTTAACTTAATTTTTAAAAAGATTTTATTTATTTGCTTGAGAGACAGAGAGAGAGCATGACTGCATGAGCAGGGGGGAGGGGCAGAGGAAGAGAGAGAAGCAGGCTCCCTGCTGAGCAAGGAGCCAGATGCAAGCTGGATTCTAGGACCCTGAGATCTTGGCCGGAGCCAAAGGCAGACACTTAACCAACTGAGCCACCCAGGCACCCTGATCCATCACTTTAAGTTGTTGACCAATAATAGAGAAAAACATGTGGATTGGTGCCATGGATTTTCAAAATTTTTACTGTCAGCTGAATCCCCACTTTGTCTTTAAACTCATCTATTCAGATTTTTCTCTATTTGTATCAGTGGTATTTCAACTTTACTTATGCTCTACTTCACCAGTTCCTCCCATTTTACTAGAGACTAAAGATGTAATCAGACACAGTGATTGATCTCGTAGAATTTTCAGACCAGTGCTGGATATTAACCAGTCAGATTTAACAATAGCACCATATATTTGCCATGCTTCAGTTTAGAATAGCATCTTGTACTTGGTGTGTCTCAATGTGAATCTTTTTGTGTTTATCTTTCTTGGAATTTATTCAGCTTCTTGGATATGTAGATTTGTATCTTCATCAACTTTGGGAAATTTTTGACCATTTTTTTTCTTCAAAAATTTTCTCTGTCCTTTTCTCTTTTTGCCCCCACCTTCCGGGACTCCTATTGTTTCTATGATTGTACATTTGTTGGTTTTCCACAGGTCTCTGAGGCTCTGTTTTTCATCTCTTCTCTTCTCTTCTCTTCTCTTCTCTTCTCTTCTCTTCTCTTCTCTTCTCTTCTCTTCTCTTCTCTTTTCCTTTTCCTTTTCCTTTTCTTTTCATTCCCTTCTTTTCCTTTCCTCTCCCTCCTTTACTCTCTACTTCTCTCTCTCTCTCTCTCTCTCTCTCTCTCTCTTTCTCTCTTCTCCTCAGGCTAAATCATTTCAGCTGACCTAAATTAAGGTATCCACACTCATTCATTTAACTGTTGTCTACATATGTCTGTTTTCTTTTCTTTTTTAAAAGATTTTATTTATTCATGAGAGACACACAGAGAGAGGCAGAGACATAGGCAGAGGGAGATGCAGGCTCCCAGTGGCAAGCCCAATGTGGGACTGGATCCCAGGACCCCAGGATCATGACCTGAGCCAAAGGCAGATGCCCAACCACTGAGCTACCCAGATGCCCCCATATGTCTGTTTTCATGGTACAACAGTAGAGTTGAGTAGTTGAGGGCAGAGATAATTTGCAGCCTAAAATAGAGTCCCTTTACTGCAAAACTTGCCTGCTAACTCTGTTTCAAAGTATCTCAGCCTCTAGTTTTCTATCTCTTCTAACCCTCAAGTTGTTGTTATAGGAAAAATTGTTTTGATTTGTTTAAAATCTTAGTTTGGCTTATAAGGCACTTCTCAATCTGACCACAACCTGATATTTAAACCTTATTTCCTATCCCTTTTCCAGGTTCATCCTAATTATTTTACACTTATTACTCTTTCCCTTAAATGGCATGCTCTTTCATGATGTTTATTCATTTCCATAATCCATTATTTCTTGGAATAGTCTTTCAAACGTTTTTCACTTGTGAAAATTTGGCTGTCTCTGGAATGGGTTGAAAAATGGCTCCCTAAGAAATATGTTCATCTAGAACCTGTGAAAATGATCTTATTTGGGAAAAGGATCATTGTAGGTGTAATCCTAGTGAGGTTCTTGAGGTAAGATCTGGATTAGTGTAGACCCTCATCCAATGGCAAGTTTCCTTATAGTAAAAGAGAAGGCAAAAAAAAAAAAAAAAAAAACCCACACACACACACACAGAAGAGAAGAGGGTATGAAGACTGGTTCAGAGATTGGAATAATGTGTCTATAAGCCAGCAGCCAGCAGAAACTAGGATTGAGGCATAGAATGGAGTCTCCTTCAGAACCTCTAGAAGGAACTGAGTCTACCAACACCATGATATCAGACTTCTGGCCTCTAGAACTATGAGAAAACAAATTTCTGTCATTTCCAGCCAAACCTTGAAGTAATTGTTAAGACATCCTTCATCTTTTAAAGACCTGGATCACTTTATGAGGGGTAAACTGATTGCCTTTGACCTGAACAAAATTATTGGCTCATTCCTCTTTTGTATTATAACATTTACTGTTACACTTCAATCTATGTGTTTATTTTTATTTTTTTAAAGATTTTATTTATTTTTGACAGAGAGAGAGAGAAAGAGAGAGAGAAAGGCTCCATGCAGGGAGCCTGATGTGGGACTCGATCCTGGAACTCCAGGATCACGCCCTGGGCTGAAGGCAGGGACTAAACCAGCTGAACCACCCAGGAATCCACCTATGTGTTTATTTTTTAAAAGATTTTATTTATTTATTCATGAGAGACACACACAGAAAGGCAGACATAGGCAGAGAGAGAAGCAGGCTCCCTGCAGGAAGATCCAGGGATCACGACCTGAGCCGAAGGTAGACACTCAACCATTGTTGCTCAACCAAGCGTCCTCATTCTATATGTTTAAATATTTATCTTCTCTAACAGCTGTGAACTCTTCCAGTATAAGAACTTACACTTTTGTCCTTCACATTTAACATGTTATCTGGCCTGCAGTAGTGCTCAATGTTTATTGAATGACTGAATCATAGAATATCAAAAGACATAGGAAGAATTGGAGTCAGAATATTAACATTCTACATTTGGTTCTGACATGTAAAACCTTGGTCATATATCACTTTGGTCCTTAGATTGCTCTTTGATGTGCTATTAGAGTGGGATTAAGGCCTTTCCAGCTCTAAAATTTTAAGATGCATTGTTTCTTTTGGATGGTTTCTTTCATGTCATTCTCTGTTTCTGCAATTGAACCTGGAGAATAATATCTTTTAGACTTTTCAAGGCAAACTACCACACTACTTACACTGAGGATGTTTAAAAGGACTTTAAGGATTTTCTTCTCTTCTTTCATTTGTGGAACAAAATTGGAAGTAATGTGATAGGGATATGTGAAAGAATTTGATACCTTCATAATATACAAGTTTTGCTGCTTTAATAGTTGGATATTTTAAAAGATCTTATTTATTTACTCATGAGAGACACACAGAGAGAGGCAGAGACATAGGAAGAGGAAAAAGCAGGCTTCCTGCTAGGAGCCGGATGTGGGACTCTATTCCAGGACCCCAAGATCACAACCTGAGTCTAAGGTAGACACTCAACCACTGAGCCATTCAGGTGCCCCAAGAGTTGAATTTTTGCTTTGATAATTAATTTAGCTTCAAAACTAAATTTTTTTTCATAAAATATTTTATAATAGTAGTTATTGATCATTTAAGGTGATATACTGTTACTTTAAAAATAGATGCATACGAAATATATGAAATTTCTTCTGTAAATGACAAACTCAACTGAAATATGTATAACTAGTTTATTGTTTGTAATCAATTCTGAAATGGATTTTCTTTTTATGTATAGTTCAAATTATGCACTTTTCTCTCCATTGTCTATTTTCAGTATTTCTGTTGTGATAAAATGTTAATCCATCAATCAGTTGATGATATATGCTCTTGTGTATCCACATGTTAGGAAAGCAAGTTAAAAGCCAATGAAACATATTATTTGTACATTATTTGCGTCATCGATGATGCACCTTTATATAGGGCTTTTTTCACAGTACTATTAAAACTTTGACTCATCAAATCACTTACAAGGTAATTATTACAAGGTAATTATCCCCACAGAGAGATAAGAAAATAGAATTGTCAGTATATAGAATCAAGGCTAAAATTGAAATCACTAGTGGAATTTGAGTCAGAAATTGAAAACCCAACTTCACAGTGAAGCTAAGTGTTGTTTTGAAAAGGAATGAGGTATCCTTATAATAAAGCCTCTTTAATTTTGGGAGCACTTAATGACCACTCTACACTCTTAAGCTGGAAGGAAACCTAGAAATTTCTTACATTCCACTTTAGGGTCTTTCCTCCCATACTGTTCTTAGAATTTTCTATTTTTCAATACAACACATTGTAATTGAGAATCTCTTATGTGCATGGGTCTGTAACATAGGTGTCAAGTATACAATTTGATTTGATACTTAAACTCAAGAATCATGTAGTCTTTTCTTCTTGATCATGTAAGATATGTACAATAGATACTTTCTTTTTGTAAATCTAAGTGACACAGTTCATAAGAGATGAGAAAAGGCAGCAGTCAGTGAAGATCAATGTTTTGTGAAAACCTCCCAACAAAGATGAAACAAGAGCTAGGCTTTCTGGGGTGGATGAGATTGGCATGGCAGGGAGACGACAAGCATAAGATAAAGAGGCAAGAGTAAGAGGAGCATTCATGAGGTCAGTAGAGAGAAACATTGATAAGTGAATATTAACCATAAGATGTGAGTCAAACTGGAGAGATCACATTTAAATCATCA
Organism: Canis lupus dingo; assembly: GCF_003254725.2. Taxonomy (NCBI): domain Eukaryota; kingdom Metazoa; phylum Chordata; class Mammalia; order Carnivora; family Canidae; genus Canis; species Canis lupus. The sequence goes on from NC_064243.1 coordinate 37,183,634, forward strand.
TAGAAATATAGTGTTGTATCATTTAAAGTCTCTTGGAAGATTGAGCTCTTTACTGATTGATTGAACTGATTCATGGTTCTTTGAAGTAGAAAATATCTTATGAAATCCAATCCCCAGATTTATAAAATCTTGGGAATAAATCTTTAGGCCTACTTAGATTTTCACATGCAGTACATATATCACAAGTCTCCCTGTACAGGTACTAAGATAACTCATATTGAATTTGTAACATGGCAGTGCATGCCAAGTTCATTTAATCTCACTCTCCTATAGTGTTTAAATTATTTATTTACTTAATTAATTGTGTTTGCTTACTTATTAATCATGTAACTATACTGGCATTTATATGTTCTTATTTCTTTGTGGGAATGTCAGTTGATAGATTAATCTATTAATTAATTAATTCCTTATATATCAAACCACCCAAATCTCCAAAAGATAATTCAAGATATTCTAGGATATGGCATGTCCTGGATTGGAAATTATGGCTTACAAAATCTCCGTATCTCCGTTAACATCCCTGGTACATTTCCTTTTATCATTTCCTGCTACAAGAAAGCAATTTTCATCTACAGTTTGATTCTGGAACATGAAAAGAGTTTATTTTATTGACAGTAATTTTAAGAAAGGACAAGGGGCAATTGTTACAGATTCTTTCTTCTTTCAAAGTAAGGTCGCTTTAGAATTTAACCTAATCCTAGTCAAAATTTAAAATGTAAATATTCTGTGACATCTAAGGTCTGCTAGATCTGAATGAGCAGAAATAAAAATTTATCAGAGAGCATAGGACATAGTTTTTCAAGATGATTATTCTCCTGTGAAGATGAATTATGCTTGCTTACTGTTACAGTCATGCTGTATATACTGAATTTGACAACATCCACTAAGCAGGAGGGAAAGGAGATCTAGCCTAATCCCTCGGCCCAGAAGAAGACTATCAGGTTTATTTGTTACTCTTTAAACTGTTGTAATTAAATTTTCCTTTCCTTCTATCTTCCTTTTCTTCTATCTTTTGTCACATTGACAAGTGACCATGTACTTTATTGTTCAAATCAGGATACGTTTAAAGCTAAAAGAGTGCACTAAAAATTAACAGGCATTAATTAATCTATAAGAAGAATAAACTGATGTGTTTTGGGCAAACCAGACACATGGTCACCTTCCTAGAGTGCAAGTAAGCCTTTTCTATCATCAGTTATCGCTGTGAGTATCATCTACACTGGCTCAAACTCCACCCTGACCCTCTCAAACCCTTCTAATACACATTTTAGTAGAACTTTGAATCCATGATCAATAAATTTCCTCCATCCTTAACCTTTTGAGAGCAGCAGAATATAGCAGTTAAGAGCATGGACTAAGGAACTAGAGAGACTTAAGTTGAATCCTAGCTGTGACACTTATTAGCTGCATGACATGGGCAAATTATTTCATTTTCCTGTAACTAAAAGCTAATCAAAAGCCTTCGTGCCCATCTGTGTATTGCAGGGTATTTTGGCTTGGCTTCTCTCTTACAGACCTTTAACATAAGAATACTTGAGCCTTTCCTTTTGAACCCATCACTCATAAGATTACCCAGGGAAGCATCTTCCAGTTTCCTATATGGAAGACATAAACTTGGATGCCAGTTTTCAGATAGATGAGTAGGGGTGAAGGGCAGATTAGTGGGTCTCATCATTCAGATCTGTATTTCCCTTCCGCTCTCCTCTGTATGATGAGGGAGGAGAAGCTGTTAACTAGCTATCTGGAATAAATGAGGAGGTCTGAGGCTCTATCTGCATCTTAAATTTTAACCAATTCTCTTATTTTTTAGCCTCACTCTCATATCTACTTTTAGAGGTAGCTGGTGCCTCCAATTTCTGGATATAGGTTCTGTGGTATAACTGTAAATTGCCTATGGATTTTCTCACTGCCAATTTAAAATTTAACTTGCTTGAATCTTCTCAAAATCAGTTGCTTTTTTAGCTTATGTCTTAATTCTTCCTGCCACATTTTCTCATTTCCTATTTTCATTGCCTTATGGTTTAAGAATATCTTTATTGTCATTTTAATGAGGTTTAATAAGAAAACAAAAGTAAATGAATACATTCAACTTGCCTTCTTTACCCAGACCTAAAGAATATATTGTTTAAAAATTTTATTTATTTGAGAGAGAGAGAGAACACAAGTAGGGAAGGGAAGGGTACAAGCAGACTCCACACTGAAAGTGGAACCCAAGGCAGGGCTCAGTCTTACCACACTGAGATCATAACATGAGCCAAAATCAAGAGTCAACCGACAGAACCACACTGGTGCCACTAAAGAATTTTTTTAGTTAGATTTTTTCTCTTACTTGTTAGTATGTAGGAAAGAAGTTGGTTTTAGTATAGCATCTTTGCAGAATTCTCATTAATTCTAAAAATGAGTCTGTAAATTCTCTTGGATTGTTCTGTATCTGATTAATTATACAAATCACTTCAGTCTGGTTTCTACTCCCAGCACTTGACCAAATTGCTCTTGATAGGGCTACCAGTCATGGTACCTCCATGTCACTAAATTCAGGGGATACTTTTATGTTCTAATCATAATTTGTGTGTTTCAGCAACATCCTGCACACCCATTACTCCCTGAGGTCCTCTTCTTTCTTAGCTTCTTTAACATCTTATTGTCTTGGTTTTTCTTATACTTCTTTGGATGCCCCTCCCCTCTTTTGGGTTCTTTTTCTTCAGCCACTTGAAGTTTCTTAGAGCTTTTACCTGGGATCTTTTCTGCTACCTTGTTACCATCATCATCACTACTAACAACTATTATTGTTATCATTATTACTATGTAATTAGCTTTCACATCTCCCTCAGCTCTTTTAGAATACCAGATTTTTATGCCATAAGCTTGAAAAATCAAGACTTTATAAATTTCCTAATTGTTCAAGTAGTTGTAAGTTCACAATCATGTGAACTTATCATGACTTATAGGGTAGGAAAAATGACATTTAAGCAGGAAAAGCATTAACTGCAAGAAAAGCAGAAAATACCTTAGAAATTATTGTGTTTCAATCTTCAAGAACGTGCAATAATAAGCTTACTTCAGAATCCTAATCTCAGATTATAGGTGGTCAGCCAAACTAGTTGGTGTGGTTTGCTGGGGCCAGCTACCAGAATCAACATGATAGTCCCAATTGTATTAATGATACAGCATGGTGTATTGATTGTTAAGTGCTTCCATGGTGAACTGGATTGGCTGGTTTGGCCATGTAAAGGATTTATAAATCAGTATAAATTCAGTATATCTGAATGATTTAAATGAGTTTATTTAAGTATGGAAAATAACTTTATCGTTAAGCCTACAAAGCAACCTTTTTCATGAAAATTCTGAGCTTTAGTAAATTACTCATACTCAAGGAATAAACCTGTGTCAAGCAGATAATGCAGTTATGCACATAATCTAGATATAAGACCTCTGTCATATACATCTCTATCCCTCTGTCTGCCACATATTTCCCATCTGTAGCTTGTATTCTTATTTTCTTACTAATATCTTTTGAGGAACAGACATTTTAAATTTTGATGAAGTCCAGTTTCTTAATTTTTAAAATTTATGGCATTTTGTGTCTAAGACATATTTTCATTCCTCAAACTTACAAAGATATTCTTCTCTGATTTCTTCTAAAAAACCCTTATAGTCTAGCAGCTTTTAAATTGTTCTTGATTCTCACATTGTTGAAATCCATAATTTCGCTTTTATCAGAGTCATCTTTCCAAATCTTAAATATAACGATGTGACTTATTCTTCCTCCACCAATTTCAACCTTATTAGGCCTATTTGCTACAATCTCTCCAAATTCTTTAACATGATTTACAAAGCACTTTATTGTGTCTTTCTTTCTCAGAGGAACAACTTACTTCTACTCCCGTCCTAAATTACTTTGCATTGGAATTGACAATCATTTATAGTTGCACTAGAACACCTGCACTCTCCTTTGTTTCTAGACTATTGCTGTTTCTTTGTCTGGACTATGTTTTTGCCTATTCATTCTTCTCTTCACGTAGGTCACTCCCACTTGTTTCTCAATCTTTGTTTTAATGTTACTTTCTCTGGTAGGCCTTTCTTGAACTTTGAATAAAACACTAGTGCCCTTCCCACATGGTTCCATAGGGCTTTGGATTTCCACACTTTTTTGGACTTGTTATTTACCAGCCGTGCTTCTCACTCCATGCTCTTGGAAGGCCAGAGATGTATCTTGTTTACTATGGTGTCTGCAGTATTCAAAAGAGTTCTTATTACATAAAAAGGGTAATGGAATATCTTAGATGGTGGATAAAGCAGGTGAAGATAGCAGCTATGACCTAGTAAACTTGGTTCTTTGAACCCACCATCATTTATAGAAGATATTTGGTAACTATTTGATTTGCTTTCCAGCTTAGTGGAACATTTTAATGCATTAACACATATTTATTGCAGAAATTCTAGGAAAAAATACAGAAAAAATGAAATTATCAATTATACTACATTCTTTAGCTAATAACTGTTAATATTTTGATGTAATTTCCTTTAGTTGTATATGCATCTTGCATGTTTTTTAAAAATAAAATTTAAATCAAATAGTGTATGAAGTTTTAAATTTTAATCATTATTTCCTAAATAACCCCCAATAAATCATATAATTATGTGACCAAAAATAATGATAATTAAAAAATATAGACTTTGATTCATATTTTTATATCCAAATGACCGTTACTTTCATTCAGAAAGTCAATGATTTTGCAGTTGCTCAAATATTTTTGGACCCACTCTTCAGAAATTGTTCTTAGAGCCAAAGAAATATAATTTCTTCAGAATCACATTTCATTTATGATCCAAAACTTATCCATTTATTCAACAAATACTTGTTGAGTTATAGCTACTCTTTAAGGTTTTTGTTTTTCTTTTCTCTTAAGGTTTTAGAGAGTGAATTGTGAGCAAGACATAGTTCTCTCTCTTCAAGGAATTTGGTTACTTTTTATTATTTAATAATTTTGGTAACAATTGTCCACTCCCAGAAAATTGAATCCACACTGAAAGGGTGATTATTTACTGAGACTAATGATATTAAAAAATGTATTACTATTTATTAAATAATTAGTAAATTATTTTTATTAATGGCAATATAGTTGGGATAAATCACTATTTTTTTTAGATTTATTTATTTATTTATTCATGAGAGACACAGAGGGAGAGAGAGAGAGAGGCAGAGACACAGGCAGAGGGAGAAGCAGGCTCCAAGCAGGGAGCTTGATGTGGGACTCGATCTTGGGTCTCCAGGATCACGCCCTGGGCTGAAGGTGGCACTCAACTGCTGAGCCACCTGAGCTGCCCTAAATCACTATTTTGAAAGTGACAGCAGCAATTGTGAATGAGGCTAGGTAAAATACAAATTTAAGGAAATGAGAAATATTATTTACAGTGTCATCTCACGTAAAAATGCCAAATGAGCACTCCCTTCTCCCCATGATTTCCTTTGGAACTGGAAGCTTTCATGGATAAGCTGAATTTGAAATGAATTTTGAAGAAGGGCAAGTACGTAGAAAAAAAAGAAAGATGGGTAAATATTTATTTATTTATTTATTTATTTATTTATTTATTTATTTATTTATGGAGTGAGAGGTATGACCTTAAGTATGGAAAAATGCAATGCTTATTTGGTTAGAGAAAGTGTAAGTAGGAGAATGGGATAAAATTTTGTCAGTAGCTTTCAATTAAAGGTCACATCAGAATTACCTAGGAAACTTTCCAAAACTTGCCTTTGTTCTTCTGATGCCTCCTCAGGAGCATTTGAGACAGCTTTCTCTGGTCAGCTGCTCACTTCCAACTTTGTCCACCTTAGAGAAGGGAAGGAATAGATACAAATTGTTACTATGTATTGCTTGAATGAACCCCCTCCCCATTCAGTGGATTTTGATTGCCAAGTTGGGGAATTTATACATTATTCTATTAGCAACTGTGATATATTGTAGATATTGAACCATGAAGTTGAAAGGAGAAGGGCTGTATTTTAGGTAGATCACTATTTTGGTGGTGTGCTGGAGAGATAACAACCATGTAGTATATATTCTGTTACAGTGAGGTAGGAATACAATATATTGCTTTTTAAACAGGAATAATAATTTAATTTCTTGTGTAGGTGAAACTGTATTAATATAAGTCATTTTCTAATGAAGGCTTTTGTTGGATTTGAAAATTTAGATACTTTCCCTTCTTAATTGTTCAGAAGTTGACTGTGAGACTATGCAAGTAGGTTACTGCTGTTATTAGAACTGTTATAAAAGATGGCTATTTTAAGCAAATAGAACAATCACCTGTAATGCTTATGCCCTCAACTGATGAAAGGCCCAAAAGGAAAGAAATTCAAATTCACTTTCTTTATCACTTTAGCATTTTCTGAGAAGAGAGCATCAGTTTAAAGACATTTCATTAGTAAAATGAAAATAAGTAACACGTCAGTCCATATCATTGGTCTTTATGAACTAATGAATTTGGAATAAATGTAGTTTGATACAGTAGTTTGATTTGTTCACTAAGCTTAGGCAAGGAACAGATTCTTGAATTTTCAAATTCTTCAATTTTCCCTTCTCCAGGACTAGGATACTATGCTTGTTTTACAGTTCTCATATGATGGTTCTGAGAATCTTTTCAAGTGGTTATTTTCAAATCATATAGCCACAACACTGGATAAAGGTGAAGTTCCCTTTATGTATTATCTTCTTTTTACCCTCATAAAAATTTTAAGTTTTTATTTGCTATTGGTGCAAATGCAGTACGGTAATGAAAATGGTTTCTTCACATTTGGAACAAATTTTAGTACTTCAAGTGAAACAAAATTTGTAATATAAATATGTTTCCAATGATTTAATACTAATTAGGTTAGTTACTTGCACTTGAGAAATAGTTGCAAAGTAATTACTCTTCTAACATTATAAGAAGAATCACTCAGAAATATCTAGAAACTACTTGGCTTTGATATTTTTAAAGAAAGACATAAAAAAGATAATATTTTTAGTGTTCTGGGAGAGTATATCCATTCATTTATTCAACAAACATTTTAGCCCCTATTATGAACCAGACATTATTTTTAGACAATGGGATACAGCAGGGTATAAAGCAGGCAATGATTGTAGCCCTTATTGTGCTTTCAGAATAATTGTGTTTTCCTTATTCTCTTTAATAGCATTTTAATACTTTAAACATAAATGTTTGGATACTTGTGATGGAACACTATGTGGCAAAATGCATGCTTTCTAGTCTATCTGAATGAGTCCACAGAGCCAGTGTTGATTTCTTTTTGCTCATGAAAACTGATGCTTTTGGTCCTATGTCTGCATATATAGTTATAGCCTAATTAATCAGACCAATAAATCAATTGAATGTATATTAAATTTGGCTTATTTTAGTTTTTTAAAAATATTTTGTTTACTTTGTTAATCATGTTTCCTAACAATATTTTGAGTTTCTAAAATAAAGGGATTTTATTTTATAATTTTTATTGTCTTTGCTTCAGAGCATTGCATTCTATGAGGATATAGCAGTTTCCTTCTTGATTTAAGCAATGTGCAAACAAAATTGGATAAAGAAACTGAAAAATCTCATTGGGGCTTGAGTTATCTTGCTGAACCCATGAATTAAATATAAGAATATAAGAAATGTAACACTAGATTAAATTAATTGTCCATGGAACATGTTATTTTATGGAAAACCATGGTATTTGCTTTCCACAACATTGATCTACTTGAACATAATTATATTTCCTTAGTAATACAATACATATCAATTTTCCACAAATCAATTTTCTACAAAGACCTTCTTTGATCCCATTTCTATGTTCAGTCAGTACTGCCTCTTCAGTTACAAGTCTATTACCTCTTGTGTATGCTTCACTTCCATATTCCAATGACTATGTAAACTATTTTTCAAAGCACCCCCTAAGGTACACTATAATTTGGAAGATGTGGTTAACTTATCCATCTTTTTCTTTTTTAAAAAATCTTATTCTTGCTCACTTTGAAAAAATATGAATCTTTAACTGAATTCATGAGGAAAATTTTACATCCTTTTGCTTATTTAAAATCTAGACCAGTTCTTCTATGATATCCTTTATGATCAGAGAGCAATGAAAATTGTGTATACATTCTTAAGGAGAGTGACACAATTTTGTTTATGGATAATGTTGTTTCATTACCATATAAGAACAATGAGCATTTTTTTTTTGGTCTTTATTGTTACAGCCACACCTTAAATCATTGTCTTAAGATAGTATTTGGGTGATCTTTCACTCAATCTCCACTGCATTTTGTATAAAATAGATCTCCCAAATCAAAATACTCATAACACTTTCTACCTTGCAAAATCACATACTGAATGTAATATTCTACACTATTAGCACTGAATAAATATTCACACTGACAGCATTTCTGCATTCATGGACCTTTAACATTTTTTGAACTCCTATAAATTAGTATATATGCTTATATTAATGTATTCACGTATATTTGTTAATTTGTATGTAACTCATTCTCTTAGTAATTTTCTTCACTTTTACTAATAGAACCTTTCCTGAGTTGTCTGTACATGTATTACACCCTCCCTGCTTTGATAACGTGTTAATTTTCAGAAAGAAAGAGCATATTTGGCTAATCTTGTCTTCTTTCTCAATGCCTTCTTCTTGACTTATTTTTGTCCTTGTTCCTTCTAAGGGTCTTAAGTAATTAACAATAAATTTAATTGATAAAATCGAGTCAAGACTTTTGAGACTAAAAATTTTCTTAACACCTGCACTATTTAATTTATACATGCATATAAATCTTCTATGTTAAAATCTCTAAGTTCTTCCTCTTTAAAATGATTTGTTTCAGCCAGCCTGAATGTGTAGTTTTTACTTGGACTGTATTAAGAACAAATAAATATGAATATTAATTATTCCCCCAGTAGCAGATTCTTTCCCAAACTATGTCAATGCAATGTATTAAAAATATTCAGCTTTGAAGAGTACACACTGAAGCTAAATGTGGACTTCAGAGACATTGCTTTCTCTAATCCTGCAAATCATATTTAATAGTTTATATATGCACAGAAATCTTTGTATGTTCACTGTGTCTATGAAATATTCCAGGAAAATCATGTTTAGGTTTATCTTACTAGAATAACATTATCTAAAATGGAACTTAAATGACTATTAGAATAAGTGAGATAATACGATGCACTGTGAACACTTTTGGCCTGCTCTACTTAGAGCAGACATCTCTCTAAGGGTACAGGCAGAGAATCATTTTACCCTATGTGTGAAGAGAGAAACTGACTTCTTCCTATTTTCCTTGAGTAAATATACTATTACTTCCAGAACTGAGAACCTTTATGTCTAAAGGCCATTACCTGATTCAGTGCATTATTTGTGGAAAGAGAAAAGAAAAACCAATCCTCCTTATGTTGTCTAATTAAAGTCCAGAAAAATCTGACACTTGGGAATAAAAGCAGAACCAGAATGAGAAAGAGAATCTGTTCTGGACAGGAGATATTATTTCCTTTCTTAAGTTTCATGGAACACACTAAAAAAAGTATTTAAAAATACCATGTGTGGTTTGTCCCTTCCAGCTGGACATGGCACCAGTCCATAGAATAATGATGACACAAGCAAGGTGATTATAAGGGACCCACATAAGCTGATCTCTCTTCTCTGGAGTTGACACAAATAGAAAGCCTTGAACAAGAGTGGAAAGGCACACTGTCACTTTCCCCTCTGAAGCAGCTGGGACACATTCTGCTCAGCCAACATGTTCCCAGAGGAATGTGATTTAACTTCCACTTTTCACACAGTAAGAACCAACACTGGAGACCTGTCGGGAGGGTGATAGCAGCCTGGGAGGAATTTGGATAAGTGTTTTTCACTCCAGTGTTTTCGTGTGACTTGACTTTCATCTCAATTTATTTACATCTTGACCTGGAAAATGCAGCCAATGTTTGCTTCTCTTCCTTTGGCTTACCTTGATTCCTGATGTGCATATCTCTCCTTTCCCTACTCCCACCCTATGCAGCCTTTCCCCTGCAGCCTACTAATAGACTTTCTCTAGATGTCTACACATGTATTAATTCTGTTTCCCTCAAGTAGGGGCTTTACTTCAGGGAAAATATATTTGGGTCCTTGAAATATATACAAAGAATATTCACCTAAAGCAGCCTAAGAAGCTCCCCACTCCTTTTGCCAGATCTGACTATTTATATATCTGACAGTTTAAGAACCCTCTGGTAGTAGAGAAATTAATTTGTCTCATTTCTCCCTAGCTTCTTTCCCTCCCCCCTCCATCCAACCACTGATTTTTATGCATGAGATAATAGACAAGCCTTGGGTGACCTGTTTTTCCCCCCTCCCCCTCCCTCTTTTTTTCCTTGCGGTAAAATAGTGCTGAAGAAAGAGGGCACTAGTGTACAGCCCAGATCGCATCCTTGCACCGTCTGGATTAGAGCTGAGGCGTCCGCGAACCGAGCGTGGCCCGAGCGGTGTTCTGGCCCGAGGACCGTAGCGCTGTCTACCCGGACTCAGGTACGTCTCAAGTCCAATTCTCCAAGCAGATCCAGGTGAGCAGACACTTCCGGGCGGTGAAACCCACCCACATTGGCAGACACAGTCCCCATCTATGGGATTTCCTCCTGGTCCCAGGGGCATCTTCCGCTTATTTCTTTTAGTCTAGCATCCTTGGGAAGTGTCGGGACCCATGGATGCCTGGGTTGTCTTCCTCCTTTGGCCTGGCTCACGTCCTGTGCTCTTGCTCTCCGCCCGCTCCCTTAGTTCCTTTTCGTCCGATTCTCACCTTGAGAAAGGGAGCTGGGAGGAACGAGAGGGAGCCAACTTCAGCCCCACAGGCGGCTGAGATTTGGCGCCTCTGCCCCCGAAGCAGACGGGTTTGAACATACCTGCAGGAGCCCTGGCTCCAAGACGAAGAGAATGAGAATGGAGGGGAGGTGGGAGGCTAGGGGAGGGGTGTGTGTGTGTGTGTGTGTGTGTGTGTGTGTGTGTGTGTGTAAAGAATGCAGGGAGGAGGGTTAAAAGAGCAAAGTCAGGGATTAGATGGGGGTCAAAGAATTGCAACTCGCTGATCAAGGCGTCCCCTCCTGGTCCTGCGGGGGAATGTGTTTGCAGCTGGACTGAGCACTGTCCAGGGTTCTGAACGCGGCCAGGCTTGGGCTACCGCTGCAAGAGCTACACGGAAGCTCCCCTCCGTTCCCTTTCTAGAAATGTGCAAAGCCAAAGGTCCCAATTTAGGCGAGTGCAGGGGCCCCCCTCCACCTCGTCCCTCCACCCTCCATCGCGGGAAACAAGTTACCTTATCTGCACCCTTTCTCCCTGAACATCTACAGTAAGCCTGACTTCTCGGATAAGTGTGGGGTGGTGGTGGAGGGGGGAGGGTGTGGGAGACATACCAAACTCCGACATGCCGAGACTTTACCAGGCGTTGCCTTAGTAACTAATATGGATTTCCTCAACCTGGCAAATTATATTTACTACTCGGTTTGTATGTTGAGGTCTCTTCAACCCCTAGTAGTTAAAGTAAAAGGCACATGCCTTTCTTGTGTTCATCTTGAAGTAATGCTTCCACCTTCATAATGAGTTTCCAAATTTCTTCTGGGAAAAGTTGATCTTTTCAAATCCGGAAAGTTCTCGTGGGTTAAACGATTTAGCTCCTCCTCCATTTTATTCCCTTTCCCCCCTCAAGCCTGTAAGCGTAATGGGTATTTGGGGTCCTGGAAAAGGCTTGCAGCTGGAGGAAGGGGAGGGTCGGCGGGGCTTTGCGCCTCCAGGGACCGCTGAGGGCACTGCGGGCAGGACGCACCGTCCTCCGCCCTGACCATAGCTGCCTCCCAAGCCGTCCCTCCAGCCGATACCTTGATGTGCTGGAATGAAATGGACCGGGCAACTATTAACATCACTGGCCCGGAGTTTTGAAAAAGGTCCTGTGATAACGGAGCTTTGCTTTTCATCCTTTTTTGTCGGCAGCGTCCAGCTCACGGCTGCCACCACGACGCCCATTGTACTCGTGACCAGTTTACTTTGATGCACGGGAGAAGAAGGGGGCTCGAATTCCCCTAGAAACGCCTCCAGGACAAGGAGGTGGTCCTGGAGGCCCAGGAGGAGAAGGAGGAGGAGAAGGAGGCGGGGGTGCAGGCGGCGAAAGTGTCGGACCGGCGGTGCTGGCCCGCAGGACCCAGCTGGGAGAGGCAGGCGTCGGGCATCTGTCTCGGTTGCGAGCCCGCAGAGGCGGCTGGCAGGACCCGCGTGGGAGCGCGGCGGGCTGGCTACGGACAGCACAATGGTCCTCAGCACAATGGTCCGGCTCCTCTTGGTTTTTTTCCCGGCGATCTTTTTGGAGATGTCCCTTCTTCCTAGGGGACCCGGCAGGGAAGTGTTGCTGGCGGAAGCCTCGTCTCAGCGCTCGGTGGCCAGAATGGACGGAGATGTCATCATTGGGGCCCTCTTTTCAGTCCACCACCAGCCCCCGGCCGAGAAGGTGCCCGAGAGGAAGTGTGGGGAGATCCGGGAGCAGTACGGCATCCAGAGAGTGGAGGCCATGTTCCATACGTTGGATAAGATTAACGCGGACCCCGTCCTCCTGCCCAATATCACTCTGGGCAGTGAGATCCGAGACTCCTGCTGGCACTCCTCCGTGGCTCTGGAGCAGAGCATTGAGTTCATCAGGGACTCTCTGATTTCCATTCGAGACGAAAAGGATGGGCTCAACCGGTGCCTGCCTGACGGCCAGTCCCTCCCCTCAGGCAGGACTAAGAAGCCTATTGCGGGAGTGATCGGCCCGGGCTCCAGCTCCGTAGCCATTCAAGTGCAGAACCTGCTTCAGCTCTTCGACATCCCCCAGATTGCATATTCTGCTACGAGCATCGACCTGAGTGACAAAACTTTGTACAAATACTTCCTGAGGGTTGTCCCTTCTGACACTTTGCAAGCAAGGGCAATGCTTGACATAGTCAAACGTTACAATTGGACCTATGTCTCTGCAGTCCACACAGAAGGTAGGCATTGCATTTGGGAAAGAAAGGTACAGAGAAAAGCGAGTCCGTTGCATGATGTGCCATCGTGATCCTAGTATTGTCTGTCTATTAACAGCATTGTGGGAAACACACTTCACCCCTTGTCAGTACACACCCACCAAGCCATTGCCTCTTATCCTCATTCTGTAATAATGGTGTAGGAAAACTGTGTCCAGTGGTGTTTGGGGGATAGGAGGAGCCTATAAGATACGAACTCTCCATAAACAGTGTCCAACTGTAATTTCTGGACTTAGATATCTGCCTTCACATTCTGAGTTTGTGTTTGAAAGGCTTGTTTGCCCAAGGTGGTGTACTCCTGTTAAGAGACTGGCTATGATTTTCCCAAGCTTAGTAGACTAATCCAATATGAGCAATTAGGAAAACAAATACAAAACCAAAAAAAAAAAAAAAAAAGAAAAAGAAACCACACCATGCTGTCCCCTGCATTGGGTTCGAAAGCTTGATCTTGTCTTGAACAGCTGAAGGTTCTTTGTCTTAATATGGCCCTTGTTTCACATCCAAAGCTCACCTGTGAATGTTGGATTAATGCAGTCATCTCCCTCCATATATCAGAAACTTATTTCAAATTCTGGAGTGTCTGAGATACAATGGAAAAGCAAATAGTTTATTTTATTTTTTGAAAAGTAAATAGTTTAAACCATTTATTTTCTATTACATATGTTAAAATTGTCCAGATGTCATCACTCCTCCCAAGAATTTTCTTGTTTTTGAGAAATAGCACTGGTGACTTCTTGGATTTGAGTTTTGGTCTAGTATTTTTCTTCTTACACAATGACTTTGCTTATTAGAATTTAGTTAGATCAATTACTAATAAAAGGATAGTAGACATTTGTCTTAAAATGGCTTTTAAAAATGAAATAGATTTACTTAAGATTAAAAACATTGATTTTTATGGTTTTACTCACATAAATTCACAAAGTATTTCTTATAAATATTTCTTTTACTCTCCTCCTCTGAGAGGGACCTGTATACATTTGGGGATAAAATGAGACTTTTGAGTCAACTACTCTTAACTCTCTTATATGCTTATGTTTCTGAAGAAACCAAGAGCCTGATTTAAACATTAATGCCTAGAACAGTTCGTGTATATATGCTGACATATAGAAGAGAATCTTGAGAATATTGCTGCATTCATATTTCTTACTATCAAATTATTGAAAAAAAAAGGCCAAGAAAGAAAGGTATGACTTCATATTCTTTTAACAGTTACACAATATTCAGTTACTGGTGTGAAGTCTGATTTTAGAAATGAAGAAGCATTCTTACTGAAGTGGTTATATGGTGATTGTTAATGAAAACCAATGATTTAATATTATAAAGGGAGCAGAGCTTTCAGGACAAACAAAAATAATGTAGAATAATACATTATAATTTCAGAGTTTGCTTTTGGAAAAAAAAAACTTTCTGCTGCCATATTGTGACTTCTAACAACTGACTCATGTTTCTGAATCTTGATTTTTAATAATGAATGACATATCCCTTTTCCAACAAAAATCTCATATAACTTTTTAAAGACACACTTTTAGGTTCAAATGTTAATTTCGTGCATATTAATGTCTACTGTTAATTTCCTATACTTTAATGCTTAATATAGTTTTCTCTAGTGTTTAGGCAGAACAGCTTGAAAGCATAAATTCAAGATGTGTTAGTTATCAGCATTAGATCTCTCTAAAAGGGAACAGTGAAATCTAGATGGAATGTGACATATATTAAATAATTCTCTCCATTAAGCTAGGTTTAATTGTTTATAGAGATAAGAGGTACAAATTCCTCTATCTAGAGGTAATACTTCATACTTTTATACACTAGTTTTATTTTCCATGTTTTAATATAATATTTATCTATTTTGGAACAGAGAAGAGTAGAGAGAAGATAAACTTCAATTTGTTTTCCAGTTCCATCATTTTGCTTAAAAATAATTGCTAATAGTGAGTTGCTTTCTGACAAGTAGAACTATGTTTTTGGAAAATTAATTGGACTTGAATTTGCCAATTTTGTTCAGGAAGGACTCACATTACAATTTCACCCTTATATTACTTTGAATTACTTTATTTCCTTTCTGCCTTTTGACTGATGTGTGTGGCAGAGATAATGTCTCCATGGTATTATAGTAGTTGACTCCAGACTACATTGTGTTCATAGAACAGCAATAGAGCTAACTTTGGTGTCTATTACCAAGAGTTTACACCATTCACCTTGCCTTTTTTATATGGCCTTACTCTAAAGGAGAATTTGTTTCTTTTATTAGACATAATATCTGTGGAAACTAAATTGATTTTATTTTCTTCTATCTGCAAAGAAAGATAACAGTCTCTTTTGTATAAGCTCCAACTGAAAATTCATTTTTCCTAAGGTTCTGCCCTCCTGCTCATCTCAGGGACTCATGGTGTACTGGCCTGCAGGCATTTTCTTGCATCATTTAGTAATTTTCCTGCCTTCAGACTGATGGGGTCACCTACTGGTGACAGTTCCTTGTCAAAAAGAAGCTAAGACCACATATCGGTGGTGTCTCTGCCATCTGGGCACTATTCAGGAAAGAGGCCAGTTTGGATATTAGCAATTTGGAGCTTAGAAATTCTGGAACCTCCAGTGACCTTCACCTCTCCTTTCCAAATTAGCCAATTTATCATCTTTTTTTTTTTCTTTTTTAATTAGAAGTTAGGCTAGTACAGTTAATAATCAAGTGACTAGGCTGGTGTATCTTCATTTCCATGGTTAATTTTGATGGACTTTACAATCACAGTTGGGGCATCCTGTTATTTGAATTGTTTTTATATCCTTTTATTATTTTATTTTATGTTGCAGTTAAGCCTGGAGATATTTTCTGTTTGTTGTTTATTTTTTAATCCAGCTAGAATTCTGTTGTTATATTTTTTTATGTGCTTTTCAGTCTTCTCCCACATAATTTGTGCCACACTTATCTATGACAGCTGTCAGTTTCCTTGACTCAAAAGAGAATTGGTGTACATGTGGTTACCTGCAGTGGGCTCTCCAGAAAACTTCCAGGATTGGTTCTTGAGGAGAATATTGAGGTAGGATGGGTACTGAATGATTGAGCTTTATTCACAAGTAAAAATTGAGTGGATTTTAGAGCAAGCTGCTCACCTGAAGTATGTGTCTTTAAATATGCTAAGCATAAAATACAAAAATAGCCTACTTCTGTGAAGAATATCTTGGCCAAGGACACTGAATTTCATCCTTGGAATGAAATGCAGATTCCCCATCAAGAATGAAACTTATTTCAAAAAGTTATAGAAAGCAATACTTTAAAATACTTCTAGTTGATTACGTTAAGAGCATTGAGCAAGTCCAATAAAGAATGTTCCCTGAATTTGTAGCTTCAAAAAATTTTTTTTGATTGGATACATTTTCACTTGTGTTAAGCCTTTCTCTGTCAGTGTTTTGTCTCATAGGGTCAGGTGAGTATTGTTATGATAAAGAATTTAATTATGCTCCTATACAGTACTCTTCACTATAAGGTGCTTTTTTGTTTACAGTTACATTTTCATTGTAGTGCACCGTTTTTTGATGCTTACATTTTATGTGAAATTGCCCTTTTTGGGAGCTTTCAAAATTTCATCCTTTACTTATTAGAAGCCTTTTTTCTATTTGATATAAAACATACTCTAAAAGTCTAATGACATCAGACGAAAATCCTCCAGGGTCAGTGAAATATTACTTTAGCTACTGAAGGTACATATAAGAATTTTATTTCTACTAAATACCATATTTTCTACCCATGCACCAGCAACTTTTTTCACATCTTTCTTATCTTGATTTCAAACTATTTCACAATAAGTTACTTTAATAAATTACTCTATTTTTGTCACAAAATAAGACATGGGAGTGTCTTCAAAGGTTATTTAGGTCAACCAACTAAAGATGATTAAAACACCACTATCTTTGCCAAAAAGTAGTTCCCATATGCTCTGAGTTTCCTATTTGTGATTAGGATTTCTAGTGAGAGTGGGAGAATATAGGACTTAAATTCAGAAGCAGAATTTCACCTATTAGTCAGCTTTTGTATATAATGATTCGACTCCCTGAAATTTCCACTAATTCTCCATCAACCACTGGGAATCATCCAAAAACAACTTAAATTCCTGTTCCATGTGATATTTGTCATCAATAAATTCTCTGTCCTTTATGCTATACCTCACCAGTTCTCTCACCGATTTATTTGAGTTTTTAATTCCTGCATCATCACAGACAACTCGAGTAGGTCTTAGATAAGTTATTATCCAGAAGTCTTTTAAAAGATATGTACTACTGCTGGGTCATATCTCCTACTTTTTATGCTTGGGCAGTTATTCATATTGATATTGTTATTTTTTTCAGAGTAGGACTTTGCTTTTTATTTCCTTTTAAATGTAAAATTATTAGCTTAAATCTACCTTATCAGTAAGTTCTGGGATTTGATTATTTAATTCATTTTAACATCATCTTAGGATCAGCTTTATGTCCTTTAGGATTTAATTATATACATCAAAACTAAGTAAGAAAGGGTCAAGCATAAAATCCTATGTTCATCACCAGCAAACTACTTCCTGTCTAACTCTGGTGGTCACTCAGCCTTTATTAATTTCCTTGACAGTATGCTTTTCCAATATACACCATACCACTTTATAGATAAATATATCAATATAGGTAATTTAAATGAAAAGCCATCAGATATTCAACTCTAATTGAAGATTTACTATACCAAAAGGTGTATATAAAAAATTTGAAGACCTGGTCTCAGTTATTAAGTACTTTACACTATAAAAGAGGTACAGTTTGAACACATGTAAAACAAGTAAAAGATACACGTAGACATTTAGATACATGAGTTTATACATGTTTAGGGAACATTAAAAGAAAATATTGGTGACTGTAATTAGCTAGAAAAAAATCCAGAGAAAAGAATTTTGTTTAATATTACATTTGCAAAAGTTAGAAGCAATAGTAAGAATGTCCCTATAGGGGATAAAGTAAGTGGGTTAACTTGGCTCGAGTGGAGAGTGTGATCCAAGAACTAATAATAAAGATAGCAACTCAAATGTGGTTTCCTATATTCTGTGACTCTGTGACTGTTTATTGATATAAGGATAAAAAGTGGAGAATCTTGAAGCATGTGCCAAAGAGTTTTGGTTTCAAGAAAGATATGCCCAAGTAGAGTTTGATGTGATTCAAAGATAATTAACATGAATTTTACTGAAACATATAAAGGAGATCTATTAAATGGAAGGGGGAAACTATGAAAATGTTAGTTGCATGGAATTCTATGTACTAGGCTGTTGAAATAGCTGGGAACAATAAAAGGTGTTCCTTTGTCAGGGACAAGGAGGATTTTGAACTGTTTTTTGTCTTGCAGTCATGGAGAATTTTGATGTAATTTACAGGCATGACATGAGTAGTTTTTAAAACCATGATTCTTTAGGTTTAAAGCATGAACTAAGATTTAATATATTTAATTCAATGTGTACTTTAGCTAAAGGCACACACATTATTAGCAAGCATTGATATATGGACAAAAGTAAAGCCGGGGATAGTTATGAAGTATTCTACTTATGATTTTAAAAAAGTGTTCACATCCAAATAAAACCTTATTCATCCAGAACCTTGATTCTCTAGCTGACTTACCTGGTTACTTGAGAGTTGGCTTCTTTAAACTCCAACTTTTTACATTTTAAAAATTGAATTGTAGCTTATATACATTATTCTACTAGTTTCAGGTGTGCAATATAGTTATTTGATGTTTTCATACATTATTAAGTGATAATCTCCATAGGTCTAGTTATCCTCTATCACTATGCAAAGTTACTATAATATTATTTGTTGTATTCCCTATGCTGTACTTTACTTCTTAAACACTTTACAAGGTGATCTTTGCAAACTATACCATACAGTCTTCTGACTTTAAAAAAAAGAGTGCTAGATTTATAGATCTTTCTAAAAATATACAAAGTAATCATTATGATTATCATTACATGTGCTGGGATACAGTGGTAATTTTGAAGCCTGTTGAAAAACATAAGGGCATTTATTCCTACTGAAAATGGTACCAGA
The DNA here is from genome assembly GCF_003254725.2 of Canis lupus dingo. Lineage (NCBI taxonomy): Eukaryota > Metazoa > Chordata > Mammalia > Carnivora > Canidae > Canis > Canis lupus. The sequence goes on from NC_064243.1 coordinate 37,202,741, forward strand.
TTGCTATACTTTTGAGTTTCTATATTTGTTATTTTTCCTATATTGGCTAGACCATTATAGGAAACCATTTGTAACCATATTAAACCATTTTGTAAGTTATTTAATCAGTATTTAGCAAATAGCTACCATGTGCAAAGGATCAAGGAGAAATACAAGGATAAAAAAAAGGAGACATCTTCATTACTTTGAGACAGACAGAACTCTTCTCCATTCCTCTGTGCCACCAATCACCCTGTCACTTCATTAGCTTTGGAACAAATAGTTGGCCTGCATGGGGTAGATGGGGATGGCAATTCCTCTTTTATGTTTCTATCATGTTGTTTGGCAGTTGCCATTTCTCTTCAGGCACTACAATTTTTCTCCTCGTGATCTATGGTGCTAATATACAATGACTGGTGGATTTATAGATGACTTTCCTGGTAATGGCTACAGTGGTATCATCATGGAGAGATTTGTCAGAAGCCATATATTCAGCATGCCCCATCATAAGACCACAGAGGGCTGGGAAATCACAGTGGAGGATGGAATACTTTATTGAGCACCTACAACCACAAGAAAAACAACGCACAATTCATGTGTTCTGATATTAGATTGGAAGCAACATTTCAGTGGGAGAAGGTTTTAGAGAGGCTATGCTTGCAAAACAGAATCAGGCTGAGACATAAAGCCAAAAGGATGTGGCTGCCTTATCCATCAAAGTGCTATCATTAAAATTTTTATGTAGGAATATTTATGTAATTAATGTGTCCAAATTTAGTTATTCTATTTACTTTTCATGCCTAGTTGTTCTCTATGACTGTCCATATAACATTTGAGATCTGAATTTATAAGAAAAATTATAATTTTAAGACCCTTCAGTCTCATGGGAAGTTTTGCTTTCTTAGACTTTGAAGCATTGTCGTACCAAATATGGTGTTAATGTTTTCATGAAGAGAATTTATTGGTTTAGGTAGAAATTCTCATTTATCAATTTTAGAATTATCTAATCTGGTCACTTCATGGCCAGGAAATTGAAGATTCAAGGTAATTATCTAAATGATTCAGATAAAAGCCTAAATTAGCAACTAGAGTACAAAAAGTTTTGGGGGAGAAAATTTTAAATTACTAAGTAATTTATTTTGTGTTCTAATGAAGATATGATCATTTATACACTGGTAAACACATATGTCTATTATGTGTCAGACACTGGTGTTGGTACTAAGAATACATAAATTAAAGGAATTATAATTATTATTATTGCTATTACTATTATTATCCTCAGGGGTCCCATAGTTTGTCAGAAGAGACATACATATATACGCAAAAAGTTAATCATTTGAAAAAATAAATACACAAAAGACTATGGGAAATACCATATGTTCATTTCAGTTTTATTTGCAAAGTGGGAATGATCACTACTATATTATTTACCTCATAACAGTGTTTCAGAGAAAAAGGAGATGGTATATACACCTAATTTTACCTGCTTTTGCTAAACTGCCACCAAAGGGACAGATTCTTAAGACATTGGCCCTTGTTAGCTGATAAAAATTGAGCAAGTCCATGAAATCAGGTAATCTGGTATAGATTTATGACCCAAAATCTGGTAACAGGAGACAAAAATGAAACTCATGATTAAAAGTGCAGCATGTTCTGTAGATTTTAAGAATCTTTCTCATGCTACAAATAAGAAAACAAATGCTGGGGAAAATAACATGACTTGCTCAAGACCATATTTGTTCATAACAAAGTCAAGACTAATTCAACTTTGTGTTAGATACTTTTTTTGAACCAAAGCTCGTTTATTTGTTTGATTGATTGTTTTTAAACAGCATGAATCACCCTCATACATTCCTCTCTCCTGTGAGGTTTATATCATTTAGCCATGCTACATTCCTCCCAACTTTGCTGCTGTCATTTAGTACCTTCCAGGAGACTCTTCTGTCACTGACAACTTATTCTTATTGCTGATAGTCCTCCTTTCAATATTGACTCTTGCCATACTTCTGGTTGGTTCCAATATTCATGTGTGTGACTCACTGATATCTAACCTCTTAGTTCAGTGACACCAACTTTGTCTCCTTTCCCTTCACTTCAGCAACTCACTTACTCTGACCATGCTCTGGCACTTTGATATCACCAAGAACTGTTCTATCTCTGACCTCTTAAATATCAGGAAGCCTCTGAACAATAGAAGCCTCTTCTTTTCGACTTTTCTTGCTCCCAACTTACCTGATCTTCACATTTCTCTGGAAATCTTGGATAAAGCCATTTTCTTACTTGATCTGATTTCTTCCTTGGATCTATGTAGCTCTACCTCCATATTTGTGCTTGTTACTGTCTAATAAGAAAACTCATTTCTTAGAGAAAATGAACTTTCAACTTTAGATGTACATTCCATATGAAACTCTAGGTGAGGCTTCATTTTTTCCCCATTCCCCTCAGTACAGAAATATAAAGATCAGAAAGGAGACCCTTATTAATGAAAGAAAAAAGAATTCCATCCCTGTGCAGGCTGTGGTCAAGAGTGGGAGATAACACTTACTCAGATGTCTCTATGGTACCATCTCTATAGCAAGTGATCAGGGGTTGTGTATAGTACAGAAGGATGAGAAGATTTAAAAAGGATACCTAGAGCTGGATTCCAGGGATCAGGGATAGGATGGGCCCAATGGGTTCACAGAATTAGCCATGCTTAGAGAGCCATCAGGATAAAATGTATAAAAACAATCCCTTAAGTCTATTGTGCAGATGAGATAGAGCTAGATAAATATGAGATATTATTATTGTTGTCAGGCTATCCCAATCTTTTTTTTAATATTTTTTTTAGATTTATTTATTTATTCATTCAGAGAGAGCAAGAGAGAGGCAGAGACACAGGCAGAGGGAGAAGCAGGCTCCATGCAGGAAGCCCGATGTGGGACTCGATTGGAATCGATTGGTCTCCAGAATCACTCGATTGGTCTCCAGAATCACACCCCGGGCTGCAGGCGGCGCTAAACCGCTGCGCCACCGGGGCTGCCCAGGCTATCCCAATCTTAAATAAGCAGATGTCCTTAATTTAAGTGAGCGGGTATGAAGTAAATATAAGAATGTCCTAGAATGAAGGTGCGCAAATAAAGGGAGAATAGGTATCTCTTGTTGATTTGCTAATTTTGAGCAGCACAGTCGGCTTCGCATATTCTTCCTACATAACAGTTACATCCATAGCATGTGGCCTTAGATGAAGGCTTTTCTTTAGAATTGGATAGATTATTCTGTAGTTATGTTGAATACTTTGACGGCAGTTTCCTCTGTTATCTGTGATCCTCTGGCACATTTTATAACTTGTATATTATAAAAGGCTGAACAAAAAAGATCAATAAAGAAATTGTGAATAGTATGTTGAAGAGGAGAAACTGTTTACAATGAATTTAAAATGTGATATGAGGCTATTCAAACAGGGAAACAAACAAATAATGTCCCCTATTCCTGGATAAGTAAATATACTGTATTATTTTCAATTTTTGGTCAACAGATACAACTCTGTTGGTAAAGAAGAAGATGTGTTCAGGTGCCTGTCATAATTAAACAGATGTTTAGTGAGCACCTTCTCTGAGTCAGGCTCTCTGCTATAGTCATCAATGATCAGAGCTAAACTATAATTCCTCTACCAAGAAGTTCATGTGGTGGTTACCATTCAGTTTGATAAATGCAACCATAGGAGTAGGTGTGAATAGAGAAGTTACAGAAAACTGTCACTACCTTTCTCTGGGCCAGAGAAAGAAGTGAGCATAACCTCATATCTCCCAAAGCAGGTAACATTGAAATTTACCCCATTAGAGGACAAAGACGAGTGAATATGAGTAAAAGTATTGATGTAGAAAACAAAGTATGCTCAGGGAACTTAAACATATTATGAATTCTGGAATATATGGTCAGGGAGAAGGAATGGGGAAAGATCAAGCTGAAAAGGGAGGAAAGGCCCATGTCATGAAGGCACAGGCTTACCATGCCAAAAAATTTAGATTCTATTTTGTAAACATGGTGAGCCAGTGAAGGAGGGACCCCGATGAGGGACTTGATCCCAGGACCCCCGGATCACCACCTGAGCTGAAGGCAGATTCTCAACCATTGAGCCACCTAGGTGTCTGGCCAGTGAAGGATCTTAAACAGAAAGGAAACACAATCAGATTTATATTTTGAAAAGGGTAACCTGAAAATTTTGGAGAGGACAGATTTAGAAAAGAAGTCAGACTAGAAATTGGGACACAAGTTGGTACGCTATTGATAGTTGGGAAAGTGGTGGAGAAGAAGCAAATTTAATCGATTTAGTCAAGAAATTGTAAGAGCTTTACTAAAGGAAATGTCAATGGAGATACAAAGGAGAATGGATTTGACAGAAGTTTAGTAGGGAGATTAGGATTTACCAACTGGTTATGAAGATCAAGGAGGGGAAATCAATAATGACTCCTAGGTTTCCATTTTGTATGAAATAGGAAGAAACAAGGAAGCACAGATTGGGAAAATGTGAGTTTTAGAGTAGTTAAATTTGAGGTATCTATGGGACCAGAAAGTTGAGAGAGCTCTTAAGTGAAAGATCTGGAAAGGATGGTAGATTTGTGATTTGTCAGCAATAGCTATGGTTAAAGCCACAAAAGTGGATGAGATCACCAAGGAAGAGGATGTAGAGTGAAAAGAGGAACAAGTTAAGGGCAGAACTTTGAGGAAGGTGAAAATGAGAAAGAGGCTCCAGAAGAAGGATAGAGAAAACAAGGAAATTAGAAGGAGAAAGGGGAAGAAGAATCAGGAAAGAACCAAAGTCATGGCAAGCCAAGGGAGGAGAGATTTTCAGGAAGAGAACAGTGACAATAACACAGAGCAGACAGGGAAGGGAGAGGTACAGAAACGGTGCTCTGTACCAGTAGCCTTCACTTCCTTCTAGCTTCTGCCTCCCCAGGAATCTCTCTCTCTCTTTCTTAAAACTCTGAATACTTTAGGGAAGCCTCAGTGGCTCAGTAGTTGTGTGTCTGCCTTTGGCTCAGGGTGTGATCCGGGAGTCCCAGATTGAGTCCCGTATAGGGCTCCTGGCAGGGAGCCTGCTTCTCCCTCTGCCTGTGTCTCTGCCTCTCTCTCTGTGTCTCTCATGAATAAATAAATAAATAGAAAATTTTAAACAAAAAACAAACAAACAAACAAACAAAAAAACCACTGAATACTTTACTGTGTATTTTCTACAAACAAGAATACTCTTATACTTGACCAAAATACAACCATGAGAACCAGGAGATTAACAGTGACACATGACTACCATTTAACTCTCAGAGCCCATTTGATTTTACTTAGTGTCCCAATAAAGTCTTTCATAGCAACAGGATCTAGTATAGAATTAGTCATCTCTGAATAGTTCCTCAGTCTTTCCTTGACTTCATGATTCTGACAGTTTTGCAGATAACAAATCCAGTTGTTTTACAGAATGCCCTTTAGTTTTGGTTTACTGATGTTTCCTCATGATTAGATTTAAGTTACACATCTTTGCTAGGAATATTCCAGAAGTCATGCTGCATTCCTGTCACTGCACTGCTAAAAGGTATATAATTTTTTAAGGATTTTTTTTGTTTATTCATGAGAGACACACAGAAAGAGGCGAGACATAGGCAGAGGGAGAAGTAGGCTCCATGCAGGGAGCCCAATGCAAGACTCTATCCCAGGACCCTGGGATCATGACCTGAGCCAAAGGCAGATGCTCAACCACTGAACTACCCAGGTGCCCCTGAAAAGTATATAATTTAAATTTGTCCCATTACTGATGATGTTAATTTTGATCACTAGATTAATACTGTACATCTCAGACTTCTCCACTGTAAAGTTACTCCTCTCTTCTGTGTAATTAATGAATATTTTATGGGAAGTTGCTTTGAAACTCTATAAATATCCTATTAATCATAAAATTTTTGATTTACTCATGAATTTATTTATGTGAATATGAACTTATGAATTCCTATTTTATTCAGTGCATTTTATTTTATTTTATTATTTTTTTTAATGTTTATTTATTTATGATAGTCACAGAGAGAGAGAGAGAGAGGCAGAGACATAGGCAGAGGGAGAAGCAGGCTCCATGCACCGGGAGCCTGATGTGGGATTCGATCCCGGGTCTCCAGGATCGCGCCCTGGGCCAAAGGCAGGCGCCAAACTGCTGCGCCACCCAGGGATCCCAGTGCATTTTAATCTACTCTTATTTACTATCATTATTTATTTTTGTTCTAAATTGTCAAGCTGGCTTTTGTGTTCTTTTGATATGTACAATCATTCTCTGAAAACTCCCTTATTTTCTGGACAAAAAGGTTTTTTTCAGGTTCATCTTTTACTTTTTCTTTTTAATTTGAATATAGTAGACACACAATGTTACACTAATTTCAGGTGTACAACACAGTGATTCAATATTCCTATGTGTTATGCTATGCTCACCACAAGTGGAGCTACCATCTGTTACCACATAATGCTACTACAATACCATGGACTATATTCCCCATGCTGTATCTTTTATTCCCAAGACTTATTCAAGGATCTCTTCATTTCTAAACCCATTGGAAGGGCAGAGGTCAGGAGAAAGCAGAGGCTGCAGGTGTATAGCATTGTTTCTAGAGACTGAGAAAAGAAGGTGAGAGAGGACTGTAGCTAGACAGAGATGCACTTCTAAGCGGAAACATTTTCTAGGATGAGGAAGACTTGAGCAGTTTTAAGAGATGATGGAAGAGAGTGGTAGAAAGGAACTTTAAAGATAATTGAAGAAGCAGAGTTGCTGAGGAGGCAAGAACAAATCGTGGCCAGGCCAGCCACATTGAATCGGAAAAGGCTTTCTTCTGAGTGGTGATACAGTTAAGTTTGGGAAAGAGGAGAAAAGAAATAATATTTAGATGCCTTTATTTTCTTAACTATTCTTTGAGGGGGAAGGAAAGGGAAAAGGAGCATTTCAAATACAAACAGGTCAAAATTTTAGAGGACTCAACTGAAATTGGAAACCATGTATTTCTAGTAATGTGAGTTCATATTGCTTTGATATTCTCTCCAGAAGTGTACAGTCCCCAGGTTCATGCAAGGAGTCCCAGCTTTCTCAGTACCTTGTTAACTTGGCCACCTGCTGGCTCAATGTCTAAAACACGAGAGTATTTTTTTTGTTGTTAAAGATTTTTTAAATTTATTCATAAGAGAGAGAGAGGCAGAGACATAGACAGAGGGAGAAGCAGATTCCCTGTGGAGAGCCCAATGTGGGACTCATCCCTGGGGCCAAGATCACACCCTGAGCCAAAGGCAGATGCTCAACTGCTGAGCCACCCAGGGGTCCCAACACTACAATATTTCTTTAGTTAATTACATAAGATACTGAGTGCTCACCAGAAATTTTATCCTAGAATTATCCTTTGTCCGGCTTGTGTCACAAGGCCAGATGAAGGAATTTATACTTAAGAATATCATCTATGAGATCATTATCAACCATTTTGCCTAAAATTAACTTTCCATAAGACTACATATCTGATTTGTTTATTCTTTCGAAGAATTGCGTTTTCTAAATTACATTTTAATACTGTCCTTTTTCATTTCTTAAAGGTCAGAACAAGCATTGGAAGTGTAAATAATTTTCAAGATTTTTTTTTGAAGATGTTCCTTAGTATGTTGTTCAATGTGCTTGTATAAAGTCCATTGTTAACAATTCTTTTTAGATTTTATTTATTTATTTATTAAAGATTTTATTTATTTATTCATGAGAGACATAGGCAGAGGAGAAGCAGGCTCCCCGAGAGAAGCCTGATATGGGGCTTGATCCCAGGACCCCAGGACCACGATGTGAACCAAAGGCAGATGCTCAACCACTGAGCCACCCAGGTGCCCCTCTTTTTAGAAGCCCCTCTTTTTAGATTTTAAAACCATGAAATTATTTATCCCTCTTGAAGAACTGATATGTTTTGCTTAATTGGTATTGAGGGTATTGTGTTTTGTATTTTTCTCTTTGCCTACCAGGAAGCTCAAAGCTAAATTTGATGGTACAATACATAGATATCAGCTTCTTCTGCCTTACTTCAACGCATTATTTTATACTTTTTATAATTGTGTCGTGCGTCCACTCCATTTTAAGAAGAGTAAGAATATTAATATATGTGTAATTAGAAGTGACCCAAATAGATATAGATCCTTTTTGAAGTTTCTGTATGTTATAAAGCAGAGGGTAATGGCAGGCTGAGAGGTTTTTAAGTGTGGAAGAGGAAGAGTTTGTGTTACACCTGCAGTTGAAGATGGAAGAAAAATTTAGGGCACCTGGATGGCTTAGTTGGTTAAGCGTCTACCTTTGGCTCAGGTCATGATCTCAGGGTCCTGGGATCAAGGCCCAGGGCCAGCTCCCAGCTCAGGGGGGAGCCTACTTCTCCCTTTCCCTCTACCTCTCCCCACAGCTCATATTCTCTCTATCTTGCAAATAAATAAATTAATAAAATCTTTTAAAAAAAGAAAGAAAGAAAAATTTGCTTCATATTTAGTGTGACGGGAGATTCTTGAACATTGATGGTATACCAGAGGAGAATCACACTCCTTTACATTAGTGAAAAAAACCTTCCTCGGCTCATAGATGCTTTGCCATGGCTGTCTTTTCCTTCCTTAGTACATGCTAGAGTCTGCTACGTAGCTGTGCCAGGATATTTTGCCCAGCTTTGGCAGGGTGTATGTGTGGGTGAAGCATTCTCGTTTCCGTGGTCAACACTGAGCAGGGCTACTGTGCGTCTGTGAATTTCTAACATCCTCCTTTCCTGTTCTTCCCTCTTTATCCTTAGGGGAAAAATAAATCTGTTTGTAAAGTGACTGTTTAGTGACAAATGGAGAGAGAGCTTACTTTCTACCCACTGCCTAGCTTTTCCTGGTATTGTTATCATGTGCCTTCCAGACTCTAATTGCCTGGGAAAGTAAGCTTGATATAGGAGGAGACACCTGCAACACATCCTATGTTCCTTACTCTTGTTAGTAAAGATGGTTGTAAAATCACAGAGACTAGAGGGAGGTCTCACACACTGATATGTGTGATGGATGACTTACCTTTTGTTTTTGGCTAGAAATGCCAGATTTGAACAGTGAAAAGTCAAATTTCATCTCTCCTTCGATGTTGAAACATGCCAAAGGAAAGGTTAGTATGTAATCTACTTAATCTGTCATTTTAAAAGTAAAATTTTGCTTGCAAAGGAACAATTTCTTAAAAATGAAAAAATATAAAGCAAGTGATTAATTTTTGAAGTGCTTTTTTCTCCTTTTCAGTAGATTATTTTTAGGTTCTCCTAGGTGCAGAGGAATGCACTAGAGCAGGGCTTCTCAAACCTCAGTATGCATACAAATCACCTGGGAACTCAATAAACTGTAGTTCTAATTCAGTAGGTCTAGGATGGATCTGAGAGTCTGAATTTCTACTAGGCTCTCAGGTGGTTCATGGACTACAATTTGGGTAGAATCTTAGCATGGGAAGCCCCTTCTGAAAATGTCTCTCTTTTATGCTAGTGAACTGTATATGCCTTCTCACTCAGGTATGAATTATTTCCTTCAGAATCATCTATACATGTCTCAAGGCAAAGTCCTATACTCCTGGAAGAGGCAAAAAATGGTTTTTAAAATGTGTATATTTACAAAATTATACTAAAGACATTTATCTATTCATTTCTTACATTTAATGATTTTTAAAAATATGCATTAAGAGGTGCCTGAGTGGCTCAGTTGATTGGGGGTCTGCCTTCGGTTCAGGTCATGATCCTGGGGTCCTAGGATCAAGCCCCACATCAGGCTCCCTGTTCCACAGGGGAGTCTGCTTCTACCTCTCCTTCTTCCTCCCCTCTCACTCATTCTTTCTCTTTTTTCTTCTATCTCTCTCTCTCTCAAATAAACTCTTAAGAACATATATTAACTACCCTGAATACTTGCTGCAGGGTAATACTTGCTGGCGTTGTAGTTAATCACATTTCTGGTTACGTGTGTATCTTCTGCTACTAGAACACTCTGCTCCAGTGGAATGTCTCCCATGATGGAAAGTAAGTTTCTGGACGATGGGAATCTTTGTTGTTTTTTTCACTGATGTATCACCGGCAATTAAAACAGTGTCTTGCCCATTGTAGACATTCAATAAATATTAGTTTAATTGAATTATATAAGGAAGGCTTTTGTTCCAATCTCTTTTTCTGCCTTAGTAAAATGGATTTGATGATTTAAGAGCTTGCAGTGCTTCACATCAATTCTTATTGCCAGCACCATAAATGTAAATGAAACAAGATAGTAGACTAATTATTCAACTTCCAATAACCAACAACCTCAGAAGTATTTGTTTTAGGCTAAGTTCTTTGTAATTTTTTATTTGATTTTTTCTTATGATAGTGGAATAAATCAAATAAAATATCCAATTAATTGCATGTTTTGTGGGTAAACTCTTAATTAATATTCTTCTTCACTGTTACCTTTCTACTATCTGAGGAAAAATGATTACGTTTACTGTCAATTAAAACTCACAAGTTGTTATATTTTTTCATTTTCTTTCTTTTTATAAATACTTCAAAAAAGATTTATTTATTTATTTATTTCAGAGAGAGGAAGTGCATGAGTAGGGTGAGGGGCAAGGGGACAGGGGAAGCAGACTCCCTGCCCGGGAGGCACTCTGATGTAGGGCTTGATCTCAGGACCCTGAGATCATGACCTAAGCTGAAATCAAGGGTCAGATGCTTAACTGACTGAGCCACCCAGGAGCCCTGCTTTTTTATGAATATTGATGTCCCATACCAATAGTACAGGTCTGGTACCAATGTGTGGTACAAATAGCTTCTAAGGAAGCTTCAGTGCCCAACCTGCAGTGGGAAGTGTAGTGAGTGGGAGGAGCTGGGTTTGGTCTCATTTTCTCCATCAGCTACTCCTTGTGACTCTGTCTTCTCATCTCATGCTTTCATCTCAGACTCCTGTGAAGACCATGTGAACTGATGTGGAAGTATTTTTGAAACTGTAAAGTTCTATATAAATAGAGCTACTTGCAGTGTATTTGATCATATATTCTAACTTATATTATTATTTTCTCATTTTTATTATTAATTACTGCCTCCTGACCTCTGTTTTTCCCAGAACATTATAAGCAGCCACTTCTATTTAGCATTTATTTAGAATGATAGATTTTGTGTTGAAACATTTCTCTAACTCCTTGATTTGAAAAGAAAAAATTTGAGGTTAGATAACTTACCTGAGGTTGCACACAGCTCAATACTCTAAGAAGACTTTTGCTGTAGCTCAGCTTTTTCTCTCTATAAATACTGAAGCCTCTCCAAATCATCTGCCTTTATCTCTTCATATTCTCTTTCTGCTTTTCCTCTACCCTTCGTCTTTCTATGTGGGCTTGAAGGACAAATGTTAGCTTCATGTCAGTGAGCCAACCAGTGAATTCATTTATTCGACAGAAGCATATCCCACTAATCATCCAGCAGTGTGCTGGGCATCAGGTATCGAGAATGAATCCAGGGTGCAGGTGTCCATCAAAGGTGCTAATATAGACAGATATCCATGAGAAATTACACTGATGTTATATATATATATATATATATATATATATATATATATATATGATATGATTATGCAGTAAAATAGTATTATCTATGTTTCCAGATTTTATGGATACCCTGTAGTTCCTACCACTGCATATAGTCCAGAAGGAGGGATAAAGAAATAATTTTTGCCACCTCAGTGTATGGATGAATGTGGATAAGGAGAGGGTGTGGAGGTTTAAGAAAAGGTGTGATTACTTCTAGGTGGGGACATTAGTTGGGTATTTTGGAATAAGTAGCGTTAGAACTTGGTCTTAGTGCTAGCTAGCCTTGCAAAGGAAGAGCTAGATGGAAAAGGAATCCCATGAATAAATAAGGGCTCTGAGTAAAAAGCCGACAGATGTACAAAGAATGATGAGCTGGTTAATTTGTCTGGGGCAGAACTTACCTAAAAGGGATTTGTGAAAGAATTCATTGGAAAAGTAGATCCAGATGTCAGAGTGCTGAGAATGTCAGAGTCTGAACTTGTCTTCCATCTGCGAATTCAGTCAAAATGAAGTAGACCCTCTTTTCCAAACTTCTACCAAAGACTGATAAATGGGGACTTATTTTTAATCCTTCCCACCCACTCATTTTCTGGTCCATTTTTCCTCCTTGCAGCATTTGCTCTTGAGAGTGACACCTTTGCAGGGAAGCCTCCTTCTTTGTTTCTCTGGTAAAATGTCATTAATCATACTATCCATTTACATTTCCACAGCAATATAAATATTTGGTCATAAGAAGGATACAGGCAAATGTATTGCAATGTTTTGCAGCTAGAGTTGGAGTCTATGTGGACATGTGGCCCGCCTCTCAGTGAAGCAAAAGGCATATTACAAGCTGGTTTCTCAGCTGTGAAATGCCACTACTTAGGTCACATGCCTCAGTTAAAAAAACTGCCAGGAGCAACGCCTTCTCCTTGGCGGAGAGGCGTGCCACCTGTCACCCAAAGCTGCCATCCCCTCTGGCATCTTGCACGGGTAACTTTGATTCACTTCTGCATATGGGGAGGTTGTGTTCTCTGCCTTTTGCAGCATATTTCTCCATGGTACTTATCTGGGGTGAATTCATTCTTGTGTTCATTGAATTGGGGATTATTGCCTGTACTCATGAAGGCCAAATCTTAATCTGGACGAATAGTTGTAACCTTGGGGATAGCTGTTGAGTGAAAATGTGAATTGTCTCACATGTGAAAAATGGCATATGACAGGCATATTTCCACTCAACACCTAGCTGTGATGCCACCCTTAGTGATATGCAAGATCACACTCTATTTCACTCTGTAATGACATGCAAGGATTCCTGGAAATCAGCCTTAGAGAGCACATATTCTGGATTCATTAGGGATCATGTTCCATCAGCTCCTTGATGGATCAGTCCATCAAGGACTACAAAAATGAAACATAATTTGTATCTTTATGAGCAGGTGAAACATTTCTTACAGCATGTACCTTATTTTAGATTTCCCCCTTTGTAAGGTCTGATATGGGGTTAAGCACAAAATAAATGCTTGATTAGTACATGTTGAATGAATAATCAAATGGTGGTTCTGTTAAAAGGTAATCTAAAAGGCATTTGTGCTGACTATGATATTGGAATCCTTTGGCTTCCTATTTTTCTATGAAGGAAATATTGAAAAACTGAAAATGCTCCATATTTATCAAGTATTGTCTGCCATAATAATGCCATCTTCACACAAGTATTGGACTTTAGAGTTTATAATGTGTTTTCTCTTTCATTTTGAGTGGTTCAAGAAAAAAGCTATATTAAAATATGTAGTTTCCTCAATTTTTTCAAATGTAATTCCCATTTTTTTTGCCATCTGCTCTTATCCTGGGTTGAATTGGGTCCTCCCAAAACAGTCTGAATCTTAATGCTCAGTTTTTCAAGATGTGACCTTCATTGGCAATAGGGTCTTTATAGAGGTAACCAAGTTAAAATGAGATCATTAGGATGGGCATGAATGCAATATGACTGTTGTCATTATAGAAAGGGGGGAAATTAGGGCATAGAGAGACATGCAAACAGGAAAAATACCTTGTATTTTTATTATTTTTATTATCTCTACATGAGGTAGAGACCGACTGGCACATCTTTATGCCATGAAATGCCTGATTGTCAGCAAATCACTGGAAGCTAGGAGAGAAACCTCAAACAGATATTGCCTCCCAACCCTCACAAGGAACCAATTCTGCTGATGTGTTGATCTTAGACTTCTGGCCTCCGGAACTATGAGACATAAATTTCTGTTGTTTTTGCCACATGGTTTGTACTTTGTTACAACAGGCATAGGAAATGAATTACAGGTCTCAGATTACTACATTGTAGAAGCTGGTGGAAGTTTAGTACTTCCTGAATGTGCTGAAAAAAACTAGTCTCTATAGTGCAGCTGATGATCATCTGTTTATGGACTATTAGTTGCTTACCCTTTAACTGCCTCCCCCTCATCTGACCCCCCCCCCAAGAATGTGGTGACATTCTACTCATAAATGGTAATATAACTTAGATATCTGTTATTGTTGAAAAATAGTAATGATACCAGCACCATTGATTGAGCATCTATTGTGTGTCAGGCACTGTGCTGAGTGTTTTATGTATATTACTTCATTTTGTCCTCCCAACAACCTTCTAAAGTAGATACTGTTATTATTCTGGAAAGATTAAAAATGTTTTTCTGAGTTATACAGGTTTAAAAAAAGGGCAGACACAAGGTCAGTCTTATTCTAAAACCCAAGTGTCTGATTGCTGTATCATTTGTATAAAGAGGTACTACAATATTTAGCAGGCTTATGACTTTGGGTCTAGATATTGTCAGCATTTGAATGCCTATTTAAATGAGTAAGGAAATGTAAATGAAGGCAAAGACTATATAATCATAGGTCAGACAAGGTCTTAAAAAAGTCAGGTCCCTGAGCAAGATTGTATCCAACATACTTGCCTAGTTAATCAGGAGGACCACATAGTTCAGCCTATCACTACTTCAGAAAAGAGTAAAATGAGTTCCTTTTGGGTCTTCTTTTTCAGTTCTTTTTATGTTCAGCAATGTGTGTTCATTCTAAAGCTTGCTCCTGTTTGATTTTAGAAGGACGGACGGATATATCAGAGTGTGAAGATAGCTACATTATGTATCGTAATCACTATTAACCTTTTAATATGAATCTTTTCAGATTATTCTGTGTGGTTTATTCTTTATTTTTTATTTGCTTTTTTTAAAATTTCAAGCTGGTCTTGAATTCCTGACCCTGAGTTTGAGACCTGAGCTGAGATCAAGAGTTGAGTGCTTAACTGAGCTGCTCAGGTACTCCTGTGTGTGTGTGTGTGTGTGTGTGTGTGTGTGTGTGTGTGTTTAAATTAAATAAGGTATATGCTTTCTGTGAAAACTGAGATATACAAAACAATACTACCAAGAAAATGACAATTATCCATAATTCCAACTCCAGGAGATAACCAGTATTAGCATTTTCACATAAGATAGCTACATATTGATTTGTTCTAAAGCATATCTGACATTTCTTTAAAAACCTTCAGATTTGTTATTCCTGGAAACGATGTTAAAAAAACCATACCTTCTTTTTTCTGTGTCCAGAAAAATCCTATAATTAAAACAAACAATCAAACAAACATAGTTCTAGAAATGAAGGATATTTTCCTCCCAGTGGGCAAAGGGGAAGAAAGGCTTCTCTCTGGAAATTTCTAAGGCTTTAGTACTTGGGGAGTTTATTACATTTTTAAATTTAACAATGGTCTAAACTAACTCATTCTCTAAAGTACAAACACTGCCAATTGATTTTCTAGTGGAGTGGTCCTGTGGAAGCCAGCCTTTCCTGTCTGGTCCCTAGTGTTATGGACACATGTTTATGAGATTCTTGGTTTGTTGTAGGAAGAATGCAGGTGTTAGGTTGGGTTGGACTGAATGAGCCAAGGGACCTGAGAAGCTGTGATTCTTTGAGTAGAGATTCATAGAGTTTATGGGTTTGTAACAGAAGTCTGACCATCCTTTCCTGGGAAATACCTACCAATGGCTTTGGCTCACCAATGGAACTTTCTCCGTTTGTTATTAGTTGTTCAGGCAGATGCATATTAAGCAGTGGGAGTATAAAGAAAGATTAGTGGTTAAGAGGGAGGTTTCTTATCTGCCAAATTTGAGCTATGTGACTTTAGGCAAAGTCTTTTAGCCTCTCAGTCTCATTTCACAAGTATGTGAACTAGGGATTGTAATTATACTCACTTCTCATGGGATTAAACAAGATAATGGCTGGCATATCATGAGAACTCAGTAAAACATGTACATGCAAACATATACACACATGCATACGTACACACACATACGTAAAAGCTGATAAGGTAGTGTTATATGGCATATTCTATTCTTGTTAGTTTCTCTTGGGAAGGAGTTTTCCTATCTTTGTAAATATAATACCTTCCAGAGTTGATATAGAATTTATTGGTATAGGGGAAAAAAGGAGGCCCCATACACTACTTTTTATTTGAGGAATTTTGAGTGTTTAATAAGCTCCTGTTAAAAGGAAGTACCTTTGGAAAGAATAGCAATTAACGCTATTTTTCAGTTACTACTCAGAGTTTTCAGATAAGCCTAGGGTCGGCATGGCAGAGTGGCCAAGAGGGGAGAGCTGATCCTGCACAGGCCAGCTGGAGGATATCAAAGGTTATTCCAATTTCACAATTTTTCTTTGGTTCTAGCTAGGAACATATGTATAACATTGTTTCCTGAGTTTCTGATGATCATCTTTAATCATTATCACTATCATTTCCTAAGGAGCCTTACATAATCTTGGTTTATATATAGTAATTGCTCCTACTCTCTACAAGTTTGAAATCTGAAATGGATCGCACTGGAAAGGAAACAGGGCTATCTAAGGTGGAGGCTTTAAGTCACATCAGTTTGATCCTCTGAAAGTAGATACTTGTGCTGGTTATAACTTTCTCGGGGGTAGGATTCTTTATTTGGTGTGGTATGGTGTGGTGTGTGTGTGTGTGTGTGTGTGTATGTATGAGTGATTCATGTAGTGTCTGTTTCAACTCCTTGTGCATAGATTGTAAATGTTAGTTGAAATAAATTGACCTTGTGAATTCAGAATTGTTTCTCAGTTTAGTGAGGCTGTGAGGAAAGATACTCTTCATTTGTCTTAGGGATTTGGGGGCATTTTCTGTACCCAAACATTCCAAAACATTATATTTACTTTATTACATTCGCCTTCCTTATATTTTTCTGGGCCATAAATTCAGTCTCTCTTCTGTTCATATCTCAAGGATTTACTTTTTACTTAGGGCAATTGTTCTCTTTTCTGGCTGCATATTGGACTCATCGGGGCATTGAATACCTGTAGATGCCTGACCTCACCTGTAGAGATTCTGCTGAAGTCTGGAAAGCAGGCACTGGTGTCCACACTCATGTGTGCAAGGCTCTTCCCAAGGGACACTGGGCCTAGAGGTAGAAAGAGAAGATAGCAGAGAGTGTGTCTGGCCCTGGAAATATAAAGGGTGTGCCTGTTTTGGTATCATCCAGCTTCACCTGTTCCATCCTACCTCACCCTGTATCCTGAGCCTGCTTGCCATCCTTGAGCACATGAAAAAAAAAAAAAAAAAAAAAAAGGATGCCCCCCTATTGAAGTCTTGGTGTTGGGACTCTCCTCTGGCAAGGCTCCATTTCCCTCATCTTTTAGTGGCTGGCCACTTCTTTCCATCCAGGACTTACTTGATTCAAATGTCATTTCCTTAGGAAGGCCTTCTCAACCTGACTTATCACTCTTCTCCTCTCACTTTCTATCCTACTGCTGTTTTATTTACTTAATGCCACTTATGAGTATCAGTAATTATCTCATTTCTGCAGTTGTGTACATATTTATTTTTAGTCTCACCTACTAACAGGACAGTGCTGTATTTCCAGAGCCTAGAACAGTGCTTGGCACACAAAAAGCTTGCAATAGATATTTTTGAATATCTGTTTGTAGCAAGAATAACAGCTGTATGTATAGACATTGCTAACTCTCTCTGGTATCTCTTCTCCCAGATTTAGTAGGATTCAACTCAGTACAATTCTCAGTCATTCATAGTTGGCCTCAAGATAATTTTTTTTCATATTCCTGATTTGAAAAGTGATTTTTAGTGTATAGCAGTTGAGGATATGAGGCTCAAAAACTTAAGCAATTTCTATTTGTCCTTTCAATCTTTCATTCATTCACTGAAAAATATTTATTGAGAATCTAGAATATAAGAAGCAAGGTTCAAGTTTTTCCCAGCACATGTCCAGAACTTGGATCTTGTGCTATGCTTGGCAATAATATGTTTTTCAATATGTATTTTCTGAATTTAACTCAACAGGGGCTTCAAAACTGATATACAAGTACTTTATATAAGGCTGTATAAGGTAGATGCAGGAGGAATGATTATAATGTAGATTATAGGGTAGAGTTAGAACTATCCTTTAGTAGGGATTTCATATTATCTATTCCAATGGCCTAATTTCATAGAAGAAGTTGAAGTCCAGAGAGGACAATAGTTTGCATTCCATGGATGCTTATATGATGAATAAAGAACTGACAGATTGAGTGGTGCTCAAGGTCAAGTGATTATTTCATGGCACAAGAGACATTAGAACCATGTTCTCAATCTGGGGCTCTTTTGTCCCTACCAGTGTTCCTCAAATAGATGTGACTAGAATGATCTGGGGATATTGGTACCTGCTGGTGGGGACTTGCATTTTTACCATCTCTCCCCCCAAGTAATTCTGTTGCAACAGCCAGGTTTGGGGACCACTATGTACACCATATTTTTAACCCATGAATTTGCCTCATCTATAATTGCAGAGATGAGGAGGTTCCACATAATATATGGAGAATACCACATAATATATGGAGAGACTTTAAAAAAAAACTATTGATTTTTGCTTAGCTGCACAGTATCAGTCTTTGAGTTAAATCTCAATAAACTAAAGACTTGCTTCTGACATTTGATTAAAAGCAACAGTTATTGAGTGTGAGGGATATAAAAATGAGTAAGACATGCTTCTTAATATAGACTCTTTAAATCCTGCTTAAACAGAAGGAAATAAGTCAAAGAATCCTGGTATTCCCTTGAATTTTAAATCACCATGATTTGTCTGGCTGCTGGCAAAATGTCTTGTACCTTATAAGGTACATAGGGATGCTTAATTTGTTCTGATTTATTGTTAAATGAAAGCAGCTTTTTACTTGCTCAAGCTTTTTACTTTACTATTGTAGAATTATCCACTAGATTATAAGTACCCAAAGTGCTCTTTCATTATTTATATTCTATGGGTGATTGGAAGAAGAAATGAGAAGGAAACACCATATTTTGTCCATCTCGTATTTTTATACTGAGCAGTAATATAATAGGTTTAATTATATCATAGGTGTAGTAATTATATAACAGATGTATTTGTTTATGGAGGTAAAATATCTATGGCAAATATGACTTCCCCTAAACAGTTTTCACTATCAATGCCTTATTTTTTTTTTTTTTGCTCTATAAATGCCTTATATTTTATCCTAGGGTATCTGTAAGAATGTTGGGCCTGACATGTTTTATGTCAGGAAATGTAGAAATTCATTTCCCATATTTATGGAAAGGAGAAAGGGAACGAAGCATTTAGAGACAGTCAGTCATGAGACTCGAGGAAGCACTAGGAAGTTCAATGTCCACTGGGGAGCCATATTTGTTTTTATATTTATATTTTTATTTTTTTTAAGATTTTATGTATTTATTCATGACAGACACACACACACACACAGAGGCACAGACACAGGGAGAAACAGGCTCCATGCAGAGAGCCCAAAGCGGGACTCGATCCCAGGTCTCAAGGATCATACCCTAGGCTTGAAAGCAGTGTTAAACCTCTGAGCCCCCCGGGCTGCCCTGTTTTTATATTTTTAAATGATCTACCAGGAATGTTTCATAGCAAGTAAGGCAAGAATTCAATGACGGTGGATATGTGGATATTCTTTTCACTAGATGCTTACTGGGACCGGGAAATTGAAAAAAATGGATATCTGAGTCATTTTTGGTGTCACCAACAACCCTTGTCTGTTATAGCAGGGAAGATATGTGGGTGAGTGTGGAAGGCAAGTGACAAGGCAGGGGTGATTGTGGTGGGTGTGCGTGGGGAGAGAGCTGAGCATGGGCTAAGCTGAGATGGGGAGGAACAGACTTGCTTGCCTTGGGTCTAGGCCAAGTTTTCAGTACAGACAGGAACCTTCCTATCTTGCTTACATAGCATTCCTGGGGACCAGTACAATACCTGGCACTTATAAGCTGTTTAAAAATGGGTTAAATGAATGAATGTATGACTGTTGGCACAATGAAGTTTTGAGGAAGTTGAGATCTAATAAATAGAAGTAGGGAGGTTGAGATGAGTTTCTTGGTTCTAGCATCAGACTTTGCACATAATTGGCACTTGAGGAAGTTTGTGATCAGGCCTCCAACATTCATGTTGAGATCAGCATTATAGATTTTAATACTCTAAATGCGTTAGAATGAACTCGAGAACACTGAATTTTTTTTTATTTTTAGAGAAGTGTGCTTCTTTTTCATTTTTGATTTTTCAAAAAATAATTTTTCTGAGACAGAGAACTCATTTCACTCACAATTAGAGTTATTCTAAAATCATGATCCCCAGCCTCTAACATATTAACTTGCTTATTCCTTCTTTTATATATGCCAGGTTTTGCACTGAAACTCTGAGTACAAACCTAATGGTCTATCATGGGGTGGTATGTATTAGTGTTTGTGGGAATAGAATTTAAGGGTTGGGTAGGTGTGTTTATTTTCTGACAGCATGTAGGCAGCATGTAGAGCAATAAATAATTTCCCCCAGCAGCTGTAAAAATGGGTAATCTTTGATTTTGCATTGTTAGATAAAAGGGAATAAAAATGATCACCAACAAAAATGGGAATGTAACTGTAATGAAATAACTTGGGGAAATGGAAGTGGGATTGCCAGTGGTAAAAGAAATGCTGCTTCACCCTATATAGTGAATTTTAATGTTTTTTTTTTAAATTTGTATACCTAAATTCATTCAATAAAAAAGGCAAAACAATTGAATTTAGTGAATCACTAAATTGGTTTGAAGAAATTAGAGACTAATCAATGAGAAAAACCTTCCAATAGATTCATTAGTTATTAACATATTTACTGTTTATATGAATTCAGTCTCGCTCAAGACTATACAAACTAGTTTTTGTGTGTCTAATCACTGTCAGATTGGAACTGCTATTTCTCATCTTTAGGACATAATGGAGCAGTTGATATAATATCTTTCTATAAAAGTAGTTACTTTTTACTTTACTTTTATTTTATTTATTTATTTATTTATTTATTTATTTATTTATTTATTTTTTACTTTTTTTTTAAAGCAGCTGCAGAGCAGCAGGAATCACAAACCCTAATGTCTACAGGAGAAGGCAGATGTGGATAAAAAAGAGTGGGGCTGACCTTGTGGGAAACTGAGGGAACAGAAGAGCAGGAGCCACGAGATCCACAGCTGTGGGAGACTGTGGGGCTACTGTCGGCAGAACGCTTATTTTAAGAAAAGCTAGAAACTGGAAATTCTATGTGAAATTGTCTCTATCTTTAAATTTCAGCCACTGGTTAATTTTTTAAAGCACCGCGCAGACCAAACAGAACTTGGTGGGCTGCCAGTTTGTGACCCTGGCTGCTGGTATGTGACCACTGCCATGGATAATCACATGTAGTATGAAGGACACATCTTTTAGGACCAGATATCCTGGATTCTAACTCAGCAAGAACTAAATATGGGGCCTTGGGCAAGTCACTCTCATTTTTAAAATTACGGATTTGGGCCAAATGATTTGTAATTTAGTGTCTTTTCAAGTTTAACAGCATCTATGATTTTATAAGGAGCAATAGCTGATCTTCACATTCATTACCATTCTTATTTTCACTGTGACTTACGTGGTTTCCCAAATATTTGAAATCTGCCTACTATTGTCCTCTTTGAGGATTGTTTATGAACATTTGTTGAAACTGACCAGAGAAAATACTGTCAACTTGTCTCTGAGTCTAAGCAAATTGTCAGCAGAGTTGCAGAACTTGGCTATCTCCTGCTGTAGTAAACATATTAATAAGCTCTCACCAGAAGAACTGTGAACAGATGCAGTTCTTGAAAACACAGTGTCCTTGTCACATTTACTTGTCTGTTTCTCCTAGTGAGGCAAGACTTGCTTGTGGTATCCTAGTAAACACTCCTTTTTCTCATAACCAGATCACAGTTCATGAATTCAGTAGAAACATCATTGTAACCAGTATCTTTAATGCACTTTAATGTATCTAAGGCAAGATATACAATGACATAAAATGACAAGGTTTTTTTTTATGTCACTTATTTAAAAAAAAATTATATTACCCAATTCCTTGGAGCCAGAACTAAGAATAATACATTGCTTTTGTAGCCACTTTTCAATGTGGAACTTTAGGTGCTTTAAATACAATAAATGTATCTACAACACATCTTACGTGGTCAACTGGGAATCATCCCCTGTTCAGTGAAATGACGATGACGTAGGCAAAACACATAAGCACTTCTTTCTTTTCTGATAACTAGTTGGGTGACCTTGAAAGTTGCATACCTTTCTGAATTTCCATTTCCTCACTGATAAAAATGCTGTTTAAAATATTTGCATCTCATAGAGTTGTCAGGATCACAAGAAACCAATTAGATGTGAAAGTACTTTACAAAACATAAAGCGTGGCGTGTCAGAGAGATAACATGCTAATCAATCACTTACCTCATTCAAACGTGAGGAATGGAAGTACAAATTGAATAAAGCAGTTTGTTTTGCCCGCTGCAGCTCTAATTTTTTGGGATTTGGAATTGGCCTCCCCGTTATATCCTTGCTCCCTTCTTTTTAAAACCATCTCTCATATCTCAACAGTTTAATTAATTTGTATCACTGGACATATGGAATTAAACCTGGAATCTTAGAGAAAAAAGAATTTGTTCCTTAAAGGACCTTAAACATAATCCTTTGGGTTTACTCTTTATTTATTTATTTATTTTAAATATTTTATTTATTTATTCATGACAGACACAGAAAGGGAGAGGCAGAGACACAGGCATAGGGAGAAGCAGGCTCCATGCAGGAGCCTGATGTGGGACTTGATTCCAGGACTCCAGGATCACGCCCTGGTCTGAAAGCAGCGTTAAACTGCTGAGCCACCCTGGATTTACTCTTTAAAAAGAATTATATGTTGGGGTGCCTGGGTGGCTCAGCAGGTTAAGTGTCCAACTCTTGATTTTAGCTCAGGTTGTGTTCTCAGGGTTGTGAGATCAAGCCCCACTTTGGGCTCTTGGCTAGGTGTGGAGCCTGCCTAGGATTCTCTATCTCCTATTCCCTCTGCCCCTCCCTGCTTGCATTCTCTCAAAAAATAAAAATAAAAAAGAGTTTTATGTTTAACTTCCACTTCCTTTCCTTCTTTATGGACTTCATCCAGTTTTTCCACATTAAGTGTTAGAATTGAAGAGCTTCAGTGATTGTAATGTCACCTACAGAATTATTTAGAGAATATATTATCACTCTGTTCACTTAATCTTACATAATAAACAATTTACTGAGTTTCTACCTAGTTTCAATTTCTATTATCTAAAATGGTGGCATGATATGCAAATACTGGATTCATTAAATTTTCCTTCATTTTAAGCAATTATGATCTTTCTGGTCCTTTTTTGTTTTATTTTTTCCCTCAAATATATCCAGCAGTGTGCTAATCCCCAGAAAAGTGCTCAAAAACACTGACTTATAGCAATTGTTGATTTCCATGGTGTAAATCCTACCACCATATTGGTTTCAAGGTAGTGACTTTATGTCACTGAACATGGCGCTGGGAAGAGATAATGCCCAACTGAATCTCATAAGCCAGAGTGAGCAGCTCCAGCTCATAATGATACAGTGCAATGATAAATGTATTAGTCAATATGGAAAAGAAAAGCTCTAAGTATGTTTTTGTCATTGACTTATTATTTATAAACTATACTTAATATTCATATAATATTTCATGCAGTCAATAGGATGTACTTATTATATATAGTTACATAATGGTTTTCATATTTTAATGGGATGAAATAAATATATTCCTGGATTTAAAGATTACTTTTTTTCATTTGATTTTTTCTCTAGTTACAATGAGTAACTATTTTATTTTATTATTTTATTTTTTTATTTTCACTAGCTTCAATGTCTAAGTAACATATCATTTTTAAAAATGAGAGAGATTTATTTATTTATTCATGAGAGAGAGAGAGAGAGAGAGAGAGACAGAGACAGAGACAGAGACACAGGCAGATGGACCAGCAGGCTCCATGCAGGGAGCCCGACGTGGGATCGATCCTGGGTCTCCAGGATCAGGCCCTGGGTTGAAGGTGGCGCTAAACTGCTGAGCCACTTGGCTGCCAAAGTAACATATCATTATATCTTTAAAATATTTCAGAGCTTACTTTAGTCATGTTCTATCATCCATTTCCTGATGATATGGTTCTTACTACATCTCAGAGTGTACATCATGGAGTGATTTTTTTTTTTTTTTTTTTTTTTTGGTAGAAGAGGCATTTTGGTATCATAGGTTCTGAGATGTCACATGTCAGAGTCCCTTAAACCTCTGAATCAGTTGCTTCATTGTCTTTTGGTCAACATTGTCACAGGAGAAAAGTATTTGGAAATCCCAGTTTTATTTCTTTTGTAGTTGAATTTATTTTCTTTTGGCCTAGAGTTCATTGGCCAAAAGAACTTTCATTTATTATTGAGACAACAATAAAGCTTGCCACTATGTGTCTAGGCTGTCAAAGGTGTTTTTTTCTTCGCATTCTGTGTGTTACCTTGTAAATTCTCTCAGTTTCCAAGTCTTCCACTAGTCGATTTTGCTGTTCCATTTGTGATCATTTCTACTGCCTTGTCGTCTTTTTCGTCAGACTGCTCTTCTATGTCTCGCCCTGCAAATAACTTTTAAATTCTGTGTTTTATTTTTCTTTTCTAATTTTTTGTTTAATATTTAAATTTGTCCACTGTATCACTAATATAGCCTTCAACTTTGGTGGCTTTCCTTTTTTTTTCCTCCAATGTGATATTTTTTGATATAATACGCTAGTTTTCATAGAAATGATATCTTTTTAAAGATTCTTTTATTTTTTTAATTTTTATTTATATTTTTCAGAGAGAGAGAGAGAGAGAGTGAGCAAGAGCAAGCAGGGGGGAGGGGCAGAGGAAGAGAGAGAAACTCAAGCAGCTCCTTCCTGAGCACAGAGCCTGGTGTGGGCTCCATCTCACAACCCTGAGATAATGACTTGAGCTGAAATCAGCTCAGACGTTTAACTGACTGAGCAGCCCAGGAACACCTAAAGTTCTCTTTTTAAACATCAAGTAGATATTTTCTAAAATTGCCTTACATTTCCTCAAAAAAAAAAAAAAAAACACAAAACTATTTTTGAGGCTCCCCATGCCCTTACCATGACTTCAGAGAGTTGTTAAATTTTTTCTGTGCTACATATTTTCTTTCATGAACCCATGATGACTATTTTTCCCATTGCCCCTCTCTGAGTGGGGGTGAAGTCTGGTCGGGTCTGACAGGTCACAGCAACTGACAGGCATAACTTTCCTTAGAGCCACCACTGTCCACTCCTTTGCGAGCAACCTGTGCTTGCAGACCTGAGATTAGAGGGCAGCCTGACTTCAGGGCACTTGGCAGAGCCTCCAGCACAAAGTATCATCAGCAGCAGAGCAGGCACTCAGCAAATGCTAGGTTTTCCTCCTCCTTGAGAAAGAGCTGGTGGGAATTCAAGTTGAGGAGAGAAATCTTTGATACGGATAAAAGGACCTCAGACTGCTACTTATTATACAGCTTCCTAATCCAGTCCCATCAATATGAGAGTTTGTAGGAATGTTGACCATGTTCTAGAAGATCATTTTCTTTGTGTTAAT
This sequence comes from Canis lupus dingo, assembly GCF_003254725.2. Classification (NCBI taxonomy): domain Eukaryota; kingdom Metazoa; phylum Chordata; class Mammalia; order Carnivora; family Canidae; genus Canis; species Canis lupus. The sequence continues at coordinate 37,228,252 of NC_064243.1, forward strand.
TGATTTCCAAACTTATTGAGAATTTTTTTTCTCAATTTGGATATTTTCTTGGACATTTTAATGGTGACTTGGGAAGGGAGTTTTTCATTGCTTTTATCTTATGTGTATAATCTCAGTATTGCTTCTCCTTAGAAAAAAATTCTTGAATTTTGTTTGCTTAGTTTTCTATCTCATAATATTTTACTTATGCACTTCCACGTACAAAATCAAGCCAGCTGATTTTCTGGAACTATATTTTAGGCTTTTATTTTAGCACAGCCATCATTTATAGGCTGCATGATTTATTATTCTGTGTATCAGTGTTATGATCCTTATTGTTCCTCTTATTTGCACACTGAGGTCAAGGACAGTCATACATACCACACTGGAATCACTGCAGATCCTGATTAATAGCATAGAAGTTAATAATACTTAAATACATTGAATATTCAAGTATAGTCAACAGATTATCTATGCTAATTAAGAGATGCAATGTCACAGAAATGGAAAGCAATCCAGAAACCATTTCTCATTATTTTGAATTCATATGCATTAAAGCTTTTCCTTGGTTCATATTTCCACAATTACAGGTTCACCTAAGCTTACCTGCAAACTAGCTTGGATTCTCTAAATACATACCAATTATCTAGATTAGCATACTGGTTCAAAACCAAAAGGAAAAAATAACCCAGAATATAAAAGTCCAAATGGATAATTCTCAAAATGGATACTCTGTAAATAAGAATTGGCAAGTCTTCCCTAAGAATTTTTAAGAGTTTCTAGAGTGGTATATATGTGTGCATGTGTGTGTATGTATTTGTCTGTATTGAAGGTTGATTAGTATGAGAATGATATAGTTAATTAATATAATGAGAATTCTATTTTTCCTCCTTGTCAAATTGAATGATCAAGTTGTTACATGGTTTTCATCTTAATTCATTAAAACTTATTTTTATGAGTTACTTTAACTTAAACTCTGATTGGGTGCTTGGGTGGCTCAGTTGGTTAGGCATCTGCCTTCGACTCAGGTCATGATCTCAGGGTCCTGGGATCGAACCCCACATCTTCATCAGGCTCTCTGCTCAGGGGGAGTCTACTTCTCCCTCTCCCCCTCCCCTCTCCACTCATGCTCTCTCTCTCTCCCTCAAATAAATAAATTCTTCTAAAAAATAAAATTCTTTGATTAATAAATACATTAAACAATATGTAAACTCTGCAATTATATACTAGTATGCTATTCAAGTTTTCTCCATTTTCAGAAAATATTCAAATACAAGACATTTATATCAAAATTCAGTTGAATTATTTTGTACTAAAATGTGGCACTTTTCCTGATTCTTAGTGTATAATATCTGTTCTACTTTCTTGATCCACTAATTTCTAATTTCCCTCTTTTACTCTCCCCCCACCGCCCAAAAACAAAAAAGTAGGGGTCAGACCTATCCTTTTTAATTTTTTTTATGGTGATTTTTTTTTATCTATTTAATGATCCTGATATGTACAGATTTTTTTCTTGGTATTAGTCTTACACTTAACAAGTCATTAATATGTAAGTACTAGATGGCAATTTATACACTGTTTTACCTTATTAGAGATGGTTGCCAAAGTTGCTAGTTTGTTTTAAAGCTTTGAATTTATCTTGTTTAATACTTCTTTAACATTTTATTTTAAAACTATTTTAATATAAAAAAGTACAGTAAATCACTGTTTAAGCCTGTGTCATCTAGGAAAACCATCTTTTGGTTCTGTACTCTACTTCAATCCCAAACTACTATTTTAAATGCAGGGGAGAATCTTCTTAATGTGAGTGCTGTAAAAAAAATATGTTCAAAATTTTCTCTATTATTAGCTTCTTATTAATTTTCATGGTTGGCTTTGGAAGAAAATGTAATAATTCAGTCCAGATGTGGGCTCAGACTGTGTGTTAACACACTGAGATCTAGCTTTACTCAGTATCCCAAAGCCAAGTGATGAGGCAGTCCTGCACAGTTTCTAGAACTGCCTTTGGTCCAAATCCAGACTCTGCCAATTACTAGACAAGTTCTTTAACCTCTCTGTGCTTCTATTTCCTTATCTGTCAACTGGGGATAATAATCATGTCACCCTTAAGGTAATTAAGTGACAATTAAATGAAATCATGCCCAGCACACAGTACCTTGTTGTAGAGTTTGTTACCATTATTATGACTCATCCTGTAAAACTGAGATACCCTATGTAAATTTTGTAGCCAAAAAGGACATTTATTGACCTGTGCTGCTGGGCATGGCCTCTTCAGTTCTGTGAGCAAGAGGAGAAGCATGATCTCCCACTCCTGATCCATATGGAATGAGATTCCCAATGTCAAGAAGGTAATAGTCCAGGTAGGATAAGGTAGAAGGAATGTTGGGCAAGTAGAAGCGATAGGTGTCCACTCTATATGCAGAAAGGCTATAGGAATCATAAAGGAAAAGAACCAAGAAGAGTGGTCCCCATGATCAGAAGTACTGTTTTGTGAAAGAAGGATTAGTCTTGTTCCTTGTATTATAGAGGTTGAAAATGGGGCACTTGGATAGAAGTTGCGGACATCCAATTCCTCTAACCCAGAGGAAACAAACAAACTAGAATTCTAAACTGGGGAGCTTCTCAGTTGGTTAAGTGCCTTCGGCTCAGATCATGCTATCCGGGTTCTGGGATCGAGCCCTGCATAAGGCTCCCTGCTTGGTGGGGAGTCGCTTCTCCCTCTCCCTTGCTGTGCTCTCTTTCTCTCAAGTGAATAAACAAAAAAAAAATATTTAGAATTCTGAAATGGAATGAATTGTATCATAGGGGTGTGAAATGCCTGTTGCTGGTAAAGACTTTTAAACAGAGGTCTAAAATTACTTGCTAAAGAGGAGGTCAATGTAATAACAGATAGGGAGGGATAACAGTAAAAATGTCTAATTCTAGGACTCCTGCAAATGTGGGACCTTTAGAAGGCATTGTCAGGTCTTTGAGACCTTGCTCTGCTAATTATGGTTGTTTGGCACTCAGTACTCCAAAATTTAATAGAAAATGTTGACATTTTTATTCAACATTTGATTTCCCTGAGCTATAGTTTGGATGGGATTTTATTTTGTCTTTCATATTTAACTACATACAGTCTGATCCATATCAATGCTTACTGGAGACAAGAAAAGTCCAGAAACATTGCTAATTCTTAGAGCTCATTTTGCCTAATAATAGCAGCTGTCTAGAGAACTAGTAAGTTTCTGGCACGATACCTTCCTTAGATTCTGGCATCAATAAATTTTACTGAGAGAACAATTTGGTTTATTAATTGATCTTATGTTAGTGAAATAAATTAGCTCATCAGCAATGAAAATAAAGTCCTGGCAGAGAGTAAAACAGGAATTGGAAACTTGGTTATTGTGTATTTTTTGCTCAAATATGTATTCAGTATGATACATGCCTTAAATCTTCTATGGAAATAGGCAGTATGTAAATTAAATGTCCCTGTCATTTTAGACATATTCCAGCCACTATTATTATAAAGAGGTCTGTTTTGTTTCTACCTTGGTAATACTTTGCTTATAATTTAGAGTCAATTTTCAAAAATAGAAATGTTGGCATGTTTAAACTTTATTTGAATGAGAGAGGTAAAATTGATAAAATAACTATTATGATTGTCCAAGTAGGAAACAGGTAAATAAAGTAAAATAAATAAGTAAAAATAGAAAAGAGTTAAATAAGTAATCAAACATGATTCTTAGTAAAGTTATTTAAAATCATCTTAAACTATTTAAATGATTTCAAAATAGATTATAATTAACCTATCACAAGCTCTTTTTATAAAAATGAGAGCATAGGATAAGGACTAGGTTTAGATTTTCCTTTATTATAAAAAGCCAAGTTAAATTCTTAAAACAAGCAAATAAGGATCAGAAGATGAAAGGAATCCCATTAATGACTCAGCAAATAATTCTTACAGGGCTGTTACAAGTCAGTTTCCCAAACTTCACATGTTTATATTATGACATGATAAAATGAATCATGACTTTTACAACTCTAAGAATAGGGAAAATGATCTGATTTTATGTCTTATTTTCTCTGATTTCATTTTGCTCAACTCTAAACATGTTATTCTAGGGTTTGAAGAGAGAAAAAATAAAGCTCTTTGTGTTTTAAAAGGCTTATTTATAGCTTCCCTGCAAAACAACTCTTGATTATTGGCAATAATTGGCAGGATCATGGCATATGTAATTTAAATACCATAAAGTCTCTAAATAATTCTTTTTAGATTTGTGATGTGATAAAGAATGTCATTGCATCCAATATTTCTGTCATTTTTTCTCTCTCATCCTGAGTTAAAATTAAAATCTATTTGTAATATAGGGAGAGAAGACCCAAAAATGTGGTAAGTCATGAGAAATGCCTATTTGGAATTAAAGTCTAGGCCATAGCTAAACTAAAAACTTTGTAATTAGATAATCATTAAATGATCTGTCTTGGAAAACATACATGCTGTGAACTCATGGTACAGCCTACCAAGTTGAGAGTAATATCAAAAGAAAACCATCTATATCATGGATCAGAGAGCACAAATAGGAAGTAGTAAAGGCAAATAAGCGACTTGAATATCTTGAGGTTCTAATTCTTTTTTGTGATTACAATTACTTACCTGAACAAAACATGATTTTTACCCAATAGCACTTCCTTATTAAAAAAAACCTTACATATATAATCCAGTAATCATTGAACATCATTTGATAATTGCATATATTTTAAAACTGTGTTTTGAAAATGTAGTCAGTTTCTTCAAACATTTTAATACAAAATTCATGTATTAGATTGGTTGTGGATTCCTCTGCTTCTATGTGTTTCTTATGAGGTTTCTAAATTTCTAATAGCCCTTAATCTATTGAGTTTTTGATCTTTCTGATCAGTGGGCCCCAAACATCAAAATCACATGTGGAATTCTGAAATATAGACACTCTCAGACTTCATTGTAGACCCACTGAAGGAGACTATTCAGAAGTGGGGTGCCAAGTTATATATTATTATTATTTAAAAACATTTTCTTGTGAACATTGTCATTTTTTTATGTTTGGGAACACTTGATCCTGTACAACTCTTAGGACACTTACTGTGTCTTAACGTCACGGTCATTTTTGTACATTTAATTAAATCTTCTTTATCAGATTGCAAGCTTCTGAACAACAATGCTCATATAACATTATATTAATGTTGAGCTTTTAAAAATTTTCTAAAATAACTTTCGTGTGTTAAACATTAAAAATATTTCTATGACTGATTCTAGGTTGTCTTACCATAAGTAAGAGGAATATGAAATAGCTTTTAAATATGTAAATCATATTATAATATAATAAAATGTTTTTTATTCCATTTATAATTGTTAATACCAATTACTCAGATTCCTTGGAGGGCAGTTTTAGTCATATCTACTGGCTTTCTTGTAGTCAGTGCCCAACCCACAGAATTCTTTTATTTATTTATTTTTTATTTATGATAGTCACACACAGAGGGAGAGAGAGAGAGACAGGCAGAGACACAGGCAGAGGGAGAAGCAGGCTCCATGCACCGGGAGCCCGACGTGGGATTCGATTCCGGGTCTCCAGGATCGCGCCCTGGGCCAAAGGCAGGCACCAAACCGCTGCGCCACCCAGGGATCCCTATAGAATTCTTTTAATAAAGTCCATTAGTTAAATTTCTTTTTACCCTTTGCTGTGTTTAAATAGCAAATACGATTCCATGTTGAATTTAAAATATAACTCAACATTTTCACATGATGAAGGATTTTTTAAAGAATTTTTTTTAAATTTTTATTTATTTATGATAGTCACAGAGAGAGAGAGAGAGGCGCAGAGACACAGGCAGAGGGAGAAGCAGGCTCCATGCACGGGAGCCCGACGTGGGATTCGATCCCGGGTCTCCAGGATCGCGCCCCGGGCCAAAGGCAGGCGCCAAACCGCTGCGCCACCCAGGGATCCCGATGAAGGATTTTTAACGTTGTTTTGTGAAAGTTATGAAAAATCCTGGGAAGCCAACGAAACAAGTCATTGAGCTTGAGTGAGTGAGTGTGTGTGTTTTGTATCACCACCACTGTTACCACTAACTTTCCTACCATCATTTACTATATGCTGACTGTGATATGCTGACTGTGATAAAGGTGCTTTTAATATATAAGCTCATTTACTCTTATCTTTTTTAAAGATTTTTATTTATTTATTCATGAGAGACACACACACAGAGAAGCAGAGACAGAGGCAGAGGGAGAGAGAAGCAGGCTCCATGCAGGGAGCCCGATGTGGGACTCCATCCCAGGACTCCAGGATCATGCCCTGAGCCAAAGGCAGACGCTCAACCACTGAGCCATCCAGGCGTCCCACTCATTTAAGTCTTTATAAAATTCTACTAGTAAAAGGTTTTTCTGCTATGTTCCAGTGCCTGTGTTTGGCCTTGGGGAAGTCAAGACAAATAGGACCTGGTCATTACCCTTGAGTTTATAGTCTCATAGAGGGCCCTCAAAACATTTCATCTTTTCTTCCATGCTCTTAAAGTTATTTTTTCCTTTAACAAGTTTATTTTTTTAATGATCATCTGGACTAGTCTTTAATGCCATTTAAATATACCCAAGAAAATTGTTCTCAAGCTTAAAGCATAAAGAACATAATTGAGAGACTATATTAGGAAGAGATGGGCACATTTTGAGCCCTTACTATGCATGATTTCATTTAATACTCACAACAAACTTGTGGCATGTATTTTATATAAGATTTATGAAGGGGAAAAATGAGGCTCATAGATGTTTAGAGAGAATGCCAAAGGTCCCCTAACTTGTAAGTAGAAAATGCCAGGATTTTAATCTTATCCGGAAGCATCCAAAGCCTTTACATTTCCTTTGGAATCATGCCATTTCTGTCTCTCACATGGTTTTGGTGCCTGATTTCTTGTCTGGCAACCATGAAAAAAGGAGAGTTCTCTAGGTAATCTGGGATTTATACAGCAGCAGCAGCAGCAGCAAGTTTTGCTATTATATGAGGTAGAGTAGTAGAATCTATATTAAAATACTTTAAAGATGTTAACGTAAGACATAGCAAAACCAGACTTAAATAAACTTGTTTCTGACATCCATCTCATAAGAAATGCTGCTAAACCTATTTGTCAATTCCTGGCAGCAGAATCCGGACTTACTAGTCATTCACAAATCCACTTGATTCAAGGGTTTCTCTAAATGATGACCTGGAAGACTTATTAGCTTGAGACTTTATGACATTAATATTAGTTGAAAATGGCTAAATTTACACCATGAAATGAAGACTATAGACATTTACCTGAAGCAATCATAAATAAATACTATCAGGCAACGTTTGACTGAAATGTCTAGTACTGATTCAGTAACTATTGAGATACACAGCCTTAGGGGGCTGGGAGAAAACACCTGCTTTTGGTCTCTGGATTTCTTTTCCAAATTTGTGAGTCCTTCTCTTTATTCATGCTGTTCTTGTCTCACTCTGGTTTGGTTCTTTGCATCAAGGTTATTATTTTATCGACAAGAAATTCTTGGGCTTTGTCCATGTGATTATTATTCAGAGGTCACTTTAAGTACAGAGTGTTTCTCTATTATCTTTAAAGGGGGGTTACTTCTTCTAATACACTTTGTGTTAGATAATTTCCAACTTAGTTCTTTGATATAGCACTCTAGCACTGCCCTGGACTATTATCCACTGCCCTCATGTTCTTCTCTGTGGTAAAAGGAAAGGATTTTACTTTCCACAGAAGAAATTCCAAATAGAAATCCAAATTAGAAATGGATCTCATGTTAGGCAGAACTACAGAAGCCATGTTATCTTGGGCTTAATATTCTGGCATGGCTTCATTCACATAGGCAGTTCTGGAGTTTTACTCTAATCTTATTTCTCCTATAATCCCATGGGCTGAAAAAGCAAGACTTTTCTTTAAGAGAAATGAAGCTTTATTAAGATTTGTTCCTTTTTAGTTGTCTTATGTTGGGTCACCAGGAAGCAGACTCTGAGACGGAGATTGTACTGCAGGAAGTGTATTAGGGATGCTTTGGAATCCACAACTGTGAGGAAATGTGAAGGAAGGAAAAAGGATTGGGTAGAGGGATGTGGTGTGGTCACAACAAAGCCATGGTCACCAGACAGGTAGCTCTGCAGCTCAAGTATTGAACCCATCAGAGTTATATTCAATTAGGGCGAGGGTCTGAGTCTTCATACCTCTGCATTTTTATTGGTGGTAGGCTGCCCTTGAAGTTGACCTTGAGTGAGGGAACTCTTTCAGTGGAGGCAATTCTGGAAAAAGGTTGACAGCCGAGAATTGTTTCAATAACTAAGGAATAAATCCTTCATTGCTAAAGACAGGATCTTGGCAGCACAATGCAGCATCCATGACACTAGTATTTCATGAAGAAGAAATAACGACATAGATTAAACCAACCTTTCTCAACCTTTCAAAATCATTCCTCCTCTTGATAAACATAGAATGTGGCTCTGATATGTCTGAGGGAGGGCTAGCTGGCTTTGGACCGATAATCTGCACACGTTGCATATTTCCATTGGATGAAAGTATATTACACCCTGATATTTATTAGGGGATATGTATTTTCTTTCCCTTCTAATTTTCCTTCTCAGCCACCCCTATCCAAAGTCTGAACTGTAACATTTTCTGATATTTTCTTCAAAATACCAGGATAAAATCTGCACAGCAATGTTGTGTTATCCCTCCCTCTTTTTGTACATTATTCTATAATATCCAGAACATTTGCCAGCACCATACCAAATGCTCACAAAAGATCAGGTGATTAATATGAAAAGCAGGAACCAATAGTTAGTATCTACTTTTACTGTCAAAGGCTTTTAGTAGGGGTCTACATCAAAAGTAAGGTAGATGAATAATCAGAACCTAAATTGAGTTTTTTTTTTGGTCCTGAAAAAAATTGAATTGCTACTAATTATGAGATCAAATGGCATAAATAGCTATCACAGACATATTATAAAGGAATCCATGCTAAAATATGAGGATTACTAATTCATGCCAGATAGAGGAAGGAATAGATGGTGTGGGTGAGAGAAAATTAATTCTAAAGCAAAAGACAATGACTGTTAAAGGATCAGAGCAGGAATTGATGATGAAAGCAGAAACTCTTTATAAATTTCTGAAAGCACTTGATATATTCACCAGCAAGCATTCATTGTTTATGATGTGCTAGGTGCCTGGGATACAAAGATGAATATAGAATGCTGCCTACTGTCAACCAAATTGTTTTCTGGTGATTATGCACAGAGAAAATGTGCAAAAGGGTCTCAGTGGCCACCTTAATATGTGTGTCCAGATGCTTACTCTGTTACTCCTCTAACTTTCCCACTTTCTACTCTGTCCCTATTTGAGATTAATATGATGTTAGTTAAATATATATGGAGTAAATGCAATTATATATTATGTAATAAGTATATTTAGATATCTCAGCATTCACTTATTAGCTCTGGGGATATCTATTACTGTGATCAGAAGGACTGGGAAGAAATTGACAGCTCTGCAATGAGAAGATTAGCCAGTTTTTATGTTAGTTTGTTGACCTTAGTGGCTGGAAGGGGGTATCCAGCACTAAAGCTGAGTAAGTCGAAATATTTTCAGTGTGGGCTAAGACATTACAAGGGTTTAGAAGAAAACATTCTAAAGTACCTTTTCTTATGAAGAAGAGGCTTGCACTTTTGAGTAAAGTGTAATGTAGTAAAATGTGAAAGAAGGGGATAAGTCAAAAGCCTCCATCACAGGGGTGCTTGGGTGGCTCAGTCAGTTAAGCAGCCACCTTTGACTGGGGTCATGATTTCAGTGTCCTGGGATGGAGCCCACACCCTGCTCCCTGCTCAGGGAGGAGTTTGCTTCTCCCTCTCCCTCTGCACCTCCCCCTCAACCTGCCCCAACTTTGTGATCTCTCTCATTCTCAAATGAATAAATTAAAAAATAATCTTAAAAAAAGGCTCCACCACTTATTAGCTATGTGAATGGGCAAGTTGTTTCATTTGTATTTGGGGCTAATACTTGACTTATTTACATGACCAGATCAAAGGACATGTATATATGAATGTACTTTGAAAACTACAAAGCACAATGAAAATATAATAAATTGTAAAATTATAGGCTACAAGATATCAAATGTGAGATGAAAAGGAAATCTAGGAGTCATTGTAGCTTGCTGCCTGCAAAACTGGAAGTGATGGGGAAGAAAACAACTGAAAAATACTTACAAGTGTTACTGAATAATTGTTTTAAATGGTGACAAGAATATTAAGCATCATCTGGAAAGGTATTGAGAAAAATAGCTATGACTAAACAAAGCCTCATGTATCTGCACCTGAGAAGGTGAAATTCTAAAATTGAATTTTGAGAAAAAACAAACATATGTGGATCAAAAAAAGTAACTGGCCATGAAGACAATCAAGTATATACACAGATGTCCACATTTGGAGTGAATAGAAATATTGACACAATTTAGTCTTGAAAAGTTGATGGCTAATATAATCTATGAATTAAAATGTATAAGGATCACCAAGATTAAGGATTGTAAAGATGTTTAATCATTACAGAAATACTAGATTTTAGGAGCAGCTATCTTTTGAAGTTTGAAAGGGATGCTGAGATAAAAAGTTAAAACTTCTACTTTATCCATGAGGTCACCCTGAGGGAGCACATGTACCAAAGATGGATGGATGGGATGGGAGGCGAAGAGACAGATCACCTCATATCCCTTCTTATTCTCCCTAGAGGAGGAGGAGAAATGGCAGAGGTAAGACTGGGCAATGTTTTCCTTCTAAAGTGTGAGGTGCCTCATTTCTGTGTTTTGCCCTGTAGTCTTTCTAGTTACCTGCTTCATCCTAGGGGGAATTTAAGAAGAGACTAGTAAGACTGGCAGTGTGGGGTTCGTGTGCCTGCCTATTCACCTCTCAGCCCTTGGGCACCCCCCATACCTGAGAGCATGCAGGGTCATTGGGATTACCTTGAATTCAGGGCCACTAGTAGTGTGCCTGGATTAAACGTCACCCAGAGACCTGGACATCAGTTAATGAATGAATCAGCCAATCATGGGACATGGCACATTCCCATGACCATTTCTCCTGTGCCCAGGGATAGGCTCACCTTTGGCCTGTGCATAGTCAGCCACTTCCTGGCAGGTTTCTTCATTAGTAAGATGTTTGTTTTCAGATGTTGGGTTCACAATAATGCGGCCCAAGGAGCCTTACTGTTAAATCACTTTGGATCCTTTTGCTTTTAGTTGTAATTACTTGGGCTTCTTTTATAAGAGACAACAATGTTTTAGTGAATAGTGGAGAGTAATAAATCTAACACAAATATCCCATAGCAATGCCTTCTTACTTTCACATACAGTTTAATGACCTTAAACCATGGTTCTGTGTCAAGTGGAGAGGTCCAAAATACCTGCCCAAATTACATATAATCAAGGGGCTTTGGCAGCTTAGGGAACTACAGTTATGCTGCCAAGTAAGAACATTTTAATTCATAGAAACCATAATTTGCTTTTCTTCCTGTATCTACTTTACATCATTTTGCCTTTTACCATCTAAATAAGGATTTTTCCAGAGTTCATATACTATGAAAACAATGTAACCATATTTCCTCAAATTGGATTCCATATATCTCAGTGCTTTGATGGCTTCCTGATAGTGTTTCATATAGAAGAAGTATTAGTTGTCAACCCTTTGCAAATAACAAGTAGATATTTGGTACATTCCACAAAAAAATATTATTGCCTTGATTAGCAAAGGAATCTTACAGCACATCTCATTGTTAGAAAGCCCAGTGCCAGACTCTAAAAGAAAGGAGGCACACTATTTCTCCTTATTTACTTGACAAATATTAATTGATCACCTACTATGTGTCAAACACTGTGCTAGGTTCTAGGAATATATCAGTCAACAAAATTCTGTTTTCAGAAAGCTGATATCCTAGTGGAAAAAGACAGTAAAAATGATAACTAAATTATATAATATGTTAAAAGCCAAACACTATGAAGCTATGGAGTAGGGGAATGGTGATATGGAGAGTCAGGGTGGGCTAGATCTTAAATAAAGTAGTCAACATGGGCTGCATTGATGAGGGAACATCTGCAAGAAAAATGGAAGATGAGTGTATTCATTTTCTGTGGTTGCCGTAACAAAATATCACAAACTTAGTGGCTTAAAACAACAGAGATTTATTTTCCCATAGCTTCCAAGGCTAGAAGAGGCTAAGTCAATGTTGATGGGCCATGGTCCCTCTGAAATCTTTAGGGGAGAATCCTTTGCCTCATCCTAGCTTCTGGTGGTTCTTGGCAATCCTTGATATTCCTTGGCTTGTAGCTACATTACTCCAATCACTGCCACTGTCTCTTCATATGACCTCTGTGCATCCTCTCCACTATTTATAAGACCATGAATCATGTTGGATTATGGCCCACCTTAATGACTGTATTTTTAACTTGATTACATCTAAAGATCTTATTTTTAAATAAGGTCACATTCACAGTTATCAGGAATTAGGATTTCAACATATCTTGAAGGACACAATTCAACCCACAAAAATGAGATAATCAGGTAGGCAAACTATTCGAGTTTTGAGTTAGGGTCTAGTACAAAAGCCCTGAGGAGGAGGCATGATGAGTGTGTTTGAGGAACATGAAGGAAGGCATTTTTCTAGTACAGAGTAAGTGAGGGGAGAGTGGAAGGAGGGTAAGGTCAGAGTAGAACCAGGGGATAGCCCCTGAGGGGACTTATGGGCCATTAATGGGGCTTGAGTTTTTAATACAGGTAAAATAGAGAGCTTTTGGGATTTGATTTTCATCTTTAAATGTTCACTCCAGCAACTATGTTGAAAATAAGTTATGGTGGCAGAGGGTGATGCAGGGAATCTGATTAGAAGTCTGTTGCAATATTCCAAGTAAAATTGGATGGTGGTTTGGATCAGGGTGCCAGCAGTGGAAATGGTGATAAATTAAAAGGTATAGCCTAGGGATTTCCTGATAGATGTGAATGTGCAAAAGAAGACTCAGGGATGACCTTCAAGGAGTTGTGCATGAGCAACTGGAAGGATGGCATTAGAGGCAGGATGAGAGGCTCAGTTGAAGTCTTGCAAAGTTTGGGATGCCATTTTAACTGGTGGAGATCTTAGATAATTCATTGTATATAAAGGTCTGGAGCTCATGGGAGACATCCAACAGAAGAGCTGCCTCTTGTCAGATGGTATTTATGCAAATTAGGAAAAGCCATCTCCTCAGGACCAGCAAAGCTCTGGACCAGGTCTCCACCTTCCCATCTGCCTAGGGGAGCCTTCATGCAGTGTTAACCATGCATGAAGAACAGGCCATTTCTTCCTTCCCTTCTCCATAGGAGAGCCAGATGAGTTTTCATCTCTTTCAGTCAGAATCACCTTGGACAAGGTGTGAGGAAAGTATGGGTATAAAGATAGAAGGCTAGAGACGCTGACACTAGCATATTCTTTCTAGGGATGCAAGGGTCTGTTCTTCATTGGCCTTGCCTGATGGTAAGAAATGCCCGTAGGAAGCCAGGAACTTCCCCATGGCTAAGGGACTGATCCAAACATGCAATTTTTTTTCTTTGTTTCCGTCAATGACATACACAGTTCAATATACTCTCATTTTAAAATTTATGACTGAAAGATACTTAACTGGTTATTTATGGACTGTTAGGATTACTAAGTTTTGGTGAACAAGTGCATTTCCAAGCTTATCGAGAACTCTTAACTCAGTATTCTGCTAAGAAGTGTGGTGCCCACTCAACACCTGGCATGCTTGCAAAGCCTTTTCTGTGCAAGTCTCCACATGGATTGTTGGATTTACTGCACATTTCAAAAAGGAGCCTTTGCTGTGAGTGTATTATGTGTTGCTCTGAGTTTGTCATGCTTGTCAATTGTTATTCTTTTGGTGTTATAATTAAAAATGACCCTTAATTTATCTTTCTTATTTTCAATGAAATCTATTATGGGTTTTGTGATTGAAGCCACAGTACAGAGTGAGTGATACATATTTAAAACAGAAGTACTTGGGGACTGGTTTTCCAATAACTAGACTTAAGACCACCAAGCATTGTGGTTCAAACAGAAATATGAATTATCTGTACCACCACTGCTACGGCATGGACAGACAGGTACACACAATACATCTATTCCTTGTCATATTTTATTTGGATAGTGGCACTTCATGTAGCACAGGAGGTGGTGGAAGGCAGCAGGCCATTTGGCTTTCACCCAAGTGGGTTAGAGTCAGTTGCTGCTCTGTTTCAGGGGCTGCTCTTATCCATTCCTCTTTCAGTGCTACTTTTTCTTGCTTTCCTTTTCCCATCTCCTCAATCACTGCTGCTCCAATTCAGTATTGAAGAGACAGAAAATTTCCACACCACAATGTCAGTGTTAAGAATCAGAATGGTAACAGCAGAAAAAGTACTGTCTGGGTATCTGTTGAATTGCATAAGGAATACAAAAAATAACCAATTATTCTCTGTTTCTAAAATTTAGGAAATAAATTTTATATCCAAATAGTGAAGGGGCCAAAATTGGACATCACCTATTTTTTTTTTTTTTTTTTACCGGGAATTCAAAGGATCTCTTGTTTCTTTCAAAAATTACTTCTAGATTAACTGGCTCTCTTTCTATATCCACAAGCATGTACTGTATATGCCTTCATGTACCAGCCACTGATCTGGGCACAGAGCTAACTCCATACTTCACTTTAGCAGAAGGATTTGGTCTAAGAGGTCGGGGCAAGGCAGAGCAACTCAGGGCTTGCTGTGAGGCTCCGGAGCTAGAAGGGCTGTTGATGGAGATGACTGGGAACAAGGGTAGATTACTAAACTGATGACAGAGAAGAAAACACAGGGGGCCTGACAAAGGTGTTCCATATTAAAATTCATTTAACAAAGCATATGCTAGCTTAGTCGACACGTTCAACAAAATATAAGCAAATACACATTATTAGGAAAAAGATTTCCCTTTTTTTTTTTTTTTTTTTTTTTGTTCTGTGTTATGAGAGAAGTAAAATGTTGCACAGGCTGGAAATGTTTCCTGGTGTTCCAGTGTGGCATCCCACCTAAAGCATCTTCGTTGTTATTCAGGTTTAGATCTGCTAGTGTGATGGAAGGTGAAAGGGTTTTTGTTGCTGAACTCTTCCTGTGGCGGGCCTGAACTGTCTTCTTTCTGTGTTGTTTCTGATGGCAGTCTGAGAGTCCTCCAGATGAATAACTCACTTGAGAGAGCAGCTGTGGAAATACATGGTTAAAAAAAATAAAGGTTCTGCCGGTTTAGCACAAGTGCTAACTAAGACTGGCATTTGGATCTGTGTCGGTGCAGCTGATATCTGCTGGCAGTCACTGATTGCCCTAAGATGCTGGGATGGAGAGATTAAGGTAAAGGAAGAAAGCGTATTTCTCACCATTCCACTGGCATGAATTGTGAATGTAGACACAGACTCATGCTATCACTAGATTCAATATACTTGGAGGTATTCTTATACTCATGTATTCTTATTTATAGGATGTTTTATAGTATTTAATACTAAATATTTCAGCAGGAACTTAGAAAACTAATATGATTAGGGCACTTTAATAATCTCAATCTTGTATTTTGTTTCATAGGGGCTTTCTTATGGTTGTAAGAACGTGGTACCAAAACCATTACCATAGATGTTGTGCAAAGCCCATATGCTTGAAATTGGGGTGAGCAGTATGCAGTTTCAGAGGTGATTTGTAGTTTAAAAGCAACACCCCCTTCAGCATCTTAGATATGAGGTTTATACAAATCTGAGGTGATTGGTGGGATGGGAAGACAGATCATCTGTGAGTAAAATGAGAGAGAACAAAGGGGGGACAGAGAAAAGGAGATAAACTTTTCTGAAGAAAAGACCCTAAATTAACTTTCCTTATTGGAACAAGTTGTTGGAGAACAGCTTTTGTGTTTGTTTTGAAAATATTGAAACTTTATAAGCAATACCCCCATTATTAAAAACTTACTATCTGGGACACCTGGATGGCTCAGTGGTTGAGCATCTGCCTTTGGCTCAGGGTGTGATCCCAGGGTCCTGGGATCGAGTTCTGCTTTTCCCTCTGCCTGTGTCTCTGCCTCTCTCACGAATAAATAAAATCTTTTTAAAAAACCCCAAAAAACTTACTATCTTGTTCCAACTATCAAAAAGAATATATATATACAAATACACACACACACACACACACACACACACATATTTAACTCTATGAAAGAAAACTAAAGCACGGAGTCTGTCCAGTCTCCTGCCCCTCTACCCTTCTACATAGTACCTGGAAATGTAGAGTTAAGTCCTCTTGAATGCAAAAGCATAGGTAATATCTTTTACTTCCTAAGCAATCAATAAAAGCTGTGTCTTCTCAATTGTGAGGATCTATAGATTGATAACTGGTGGGTTACCAAAAATGAAAACCAGACTAACATTGTCTTTTTATTTATTTATTTATTTATTTATTTATTTATTTATTTATTTATTTTTATATTTTTAAAAGATTTTATTTTATAATTTATTCATGAGAGACACACACACACACACAGAGTGGGGCAGAGACACAGGCAGAGGGAGAAGCAGGCTCCATGCAGGGAGCCTGATGCAGGACTCGATCCTAGGACTCCAGGATCACACCCTGGGCTAAAGGCGCTAAACCGCTGAGCCACCCAGGGATCCCCTGACATTGTCTTTTAAAGCCAGGAATTGTAAAGAAATTATCAGCTAGAATTTTCATTTTCATTGCCTGTTTGCTCACATCCATTGTATCTCTTTAAAGCCAAGGACAGGTTAAGAGGTGGCTAAGCAATACTTGTTTTTCCACTTTGTACTTTGTTTTCATTCTCTTCAGTGAGAATAGGGCTTGAGCGACTTTTTGAATTCTTATTTTGAGATTTGCCACACTGACAACACACAACTGTAAAGTGAATATGGCACTAGCTGACTGTCACTAAGAAAGTTGGTAAACATGCGGTTTTGGTGACCCAGAGAATCACAGAGTCTTCAAGAAACCATTGGTCAGAGAGAGAGAGTGTCATACCTTCTACTTTGCTCGTATGTACAAGCAACTGATGTTGAGGCTGATGTAGCAATTAAGTTTAATATCTTAGACATTTTGCTATTATGAGAATTTTATGTACACTATCATATGGATGGAGTGACGGTGCTTTGAACTAATAACCAATTACTTTCCTCTCTTTTCCTCTTCTGGGTATACAAGCTTCTGCCTTCACTGCTTCAAGAAAGGGAAGATGTAACAAAAAATAATGAATATAAGGAAATCAAAATCTTACCTTTTGTAGTTCCAAAACTTTGGTCCTGGGGGTTGGAGATGAGGGCACAGTTTAGAATTTTCAGTGATCCAGGGAAAGCCAGTTCTTTACTCCTGAAACTAGAAGAGGGTCCTTACATTATGAGAGAAGAGAAAGGCACAACATGAGCAAAGAGCTAGATGTTGAGGGTTCCTAGAGAAAGGGCTTCTACAGTATTTTTTCTGGCCTGAACTTGAGTCTATCAGGTAGTTTTAGGGGACCTGAGAGCAGGGAGGATCTAGGCCTTGGTGGGGCATGGGAAAATGGAGTGAGGCATAGGGGGTGAAGGGGAGGGGATAATGCAGACAGCAAGATTATCTTTTTGTGTTCTCAACTGTGGAACAGAAATGGCACTGTGGTGTCCAGGCATACAGGGCTAAGACAATTTCACAGTTCTTTGTATCCCAGTGAGGGTGAGGACAACACACTGTTGTCTGTGTGCTCGAATGTGACACAGAACTACCTTATACATTCCCAGTGAAGATCTCACAGTCCACAGTGGAGCAGGAAGAGCTAAATGTTCCCCAAGTGCCCTAGACGGATGTGGGGATGTCTGAGAGAGCAGATCTGAGTGGACGTGTTGTTGTAGTGAGGGTGATGTGGAAGTGTCCCATGAGAATAGATGAGCCAGGGCAGGTACAACAATGCCCATCTGGGCAAAGCATCATTTCGAACACCTGGAGCCACTAAAGTACTTTGAGATAAAGGGCATCCTGACTGCAACTTGCTCACAATGATTTAGGGGTGGGAAAATGGGACAAGAAATTGTGATAAAATATTAATATTTGGGGAATCTGGGGAAGGATACATAGAAATTCTTTGTATATTCCATATGTCTGAAATTAATTCAAAATACAAGATTAAAAAACTAAAGAGAGAGAGAAAGGAAGAAAGTGAAAGAGGCCAAGAGATGAAAATTAAAGCTCACAGAGAGGTCTGGGTTGTGTTCAAGACCGACAGTGTATCATTCACTCAAAAATCGTAGCCTTGCAGTACTGAATTCGTAATAACTGGGAGCTTACCTTTTCACATCTGAAAGGAGAGAGGGAAGAACAGACTTACAGAGGTTTGAGGATACATAGTAGCAAGAATCGAAGAGGAGTGATAATTTCTTTTAAATTGAAGTTAATATAAAGTGAACCGAATGTGACCTGAGGCAGCCCATAGTTCACAGGATGATAAGTTTAGAAAACTTGAACTTTTCATGAGTTAGTTAAGGGGGCAAATAT
Source organism: Canis lupus dingo (assembly GCF_003254725.2). Taxonomy (NCBI): domain Eukaryota; kingdom Metazoa; phylum Chordata; class Mammalia; order Carnivora; family Canidae; genus Canis; species Canis lupus. Next base: position 37,246,806 of record NC_064243.1, read on the forward strand.
GTGCTTTTATCTAGGAGCATTTATTTAAATTAAATCAATGCCTTTATGATTGAATTCATTGATAAAATGTATATGCTTCTATATAATTCTAAGCATTTTGTGCTAGGTATTGTGGGAGCTATAATGAATGTGGCTGGGTTGTAACTATAACGATGTGATGCTTTCAAGGTGATTATGAGTCTTGAGAAGTGACAGACATATATACAAACAACGTGGAAGGATAGAATGTAAGAATGACTATACAAAGTATATAAGTGAAATGGCATAGCAACAAAAATTGCTTTTATTGGAGGGCCAGGAAAGGTTTTGTGGAGGAGGGGGCATTTCAAGCTGGAGTTTGAAGGTTCAGTAGGGTTTTAGTGGATAGAGGTAGGATGTTTAGGGAGGGTAGCCCCTTTGAAAATTATGAGCTAAAATATAAGCACAGGTTAAGTATGCTGAGTGCGAGGTGGATGGGTATTTTTCACAGAGCTACTTTGGGACTGGAAAATAGGTATGGTGGAGGAGGTAGGAACATAGTAGGCAGATAGGAACACAGTCCGGATGCTCTTGATTTCTTAAAAGAATTCAATGGTTTCATCTTTTTAAACATTTAACTTCTTTTCCTATTTGTAGATTATTTTGATATCTGTTTTGAAGTAAGGATCCAATAAAACACTCTATCCACCCTCCGTACCCCCCTACTTCACAGCTAGTCCATTGTCCTAAACATCATTTATTAAATAATTGTCTTTGGCTTCCTTTCTTCACCTCCTTACATATCCAATAAATGACCAACTTCTATCAAATCTCTGTATTTCTCAAACATTTTCATTTTCTCCATCCTCATCGTCAACACTTCAAGCCACAATTATCTCTTACCTGAATTACTTGAACAATGACACCACTAGCCTTCTTGCTAGTCTTGGCATCCTCCTTCTCATCCATTTTAAAAAGGTAAATCTGATCAAGTCATTTGCCTGCTTAAAATTCTTCAGTAGCTTCTCATTGCCCTTACAGAAAGTTCAAAATCTCTAATATATCACCCAGAGTCTTGATGATCTGGCTTCTGCAGATTCATTTCTTGCCAGATTCTCATTAATTTCTCTGTGTTCCAGCCACTGGGAACTTCTTTCTGTTCACCATGCCCTTCTCTATGCCAGAACAACTCTTCACCTAGCTGCTGCTTCAGATCCCAGCTTATAAGTCACTTTCTCTTGGTAGCCTTCCTATATTCCTGAGTATAGATTTGCTCATCCTTTATAATACTCCCCTAGGACTCCACACATCTCCTTTTTCATATGCTTCATTACTTATTTTATAGGACTGCCTTCCCCACTAAACCATCGACTCCAAAGGACCTTGCCATTCTTCTCTTCCCAGAACTCAGTGGGGCTTTTGGTACATAGATATGATTCAGATATATTTATTGAGTGGGGTAACTGAGTGGCTCAGTCAGTTAAGTGTCTGCTTTCGGCCCAGGTCATGATCCCAAGGTCTTGGGATCGAGCCCCACATCAAGCCCCACATTGGGCTCCCTACCTAGCAGACAGTCTGCTTCTTCCTGTCTACCACTTGTGGTCTCTCTTGTGCATTTCTCTCTCTCTCTCTTTCTCAAGCAAACAAATAAATAAATCTTTAAAAAATGCATTTATTCAGTAATCAAACACATTCCTTCTCCTACTGATTTGTGATGTATTTTTTGTCCTATGTTAACATCTTTATTTTAAAGTCTGTTTTTGGGTCATCTATTCAGTAATCTTGATCTCCCCCCTCCATCCTACCTTATCTATCAACCTGTCATCATTCTTCTATGTTTCTTAATATTACTTAATCTTTATTTCAAGTGCTGCAACTTTTAGATATGTTTTGGATGTCATTTTAAAAAATAAAACATTTATTGTACCTATTCTTTCCTGTTTATTTTTTTAGATTAGCCTACAAATCCTTAGTATTTTACCAAAGATTATATAAACCATATTTTGGAAAGAACTGGCACCTTTACAGTCACGTCAATATTTTACAGTACTTTTCCTATACAGAGAAGCATGTTAAGCTTTTTAATTATTCATGTCTTTCTTTGTCTCTAAGGAATGTTTGCAGTTTTTTATAACTATAAAAAACCTGGAAGAAAACATAAGTGCATGTTTATTAAATATCTGGGCAGAAAATGATTTTCTAAACATTAAAGCAATAGAAGAGCTAACAATGGAACAGGCTAATTGATATAGCTATATAACAATGAAAACAATAGCATATGTTTAAACACATTATAAATAAAATTAAAGGACAAGTGAGAAGCTGGGAGAATAATTGCAATAGAGATGCCAAATGGCTTCTATCTTTACCAAATAAAGAAATGACACAAGTTGATAAGAAAAACAGTATTTTTTCAATGAAAAATGGGCAAAGAACTTGAGCAGGTTTTAGAGAAGGAATTAAAAATGACATAGACTATTCTTTTTAAATAATTCTGATTCTGACATGTCACTGCCTCAGCTGTTTTTAGATCACATGTAAGGCTCTTTGGTTGAATGACACCTTCCAGGTATTTAAAGTAACTAGATCCTTTGTTAAATTTAGGCTACAAGCTTTAAAATTTTATTTTAGTACCTTCTCAGGGCTTTTCTATTTAGTACCTTCTCAGGGCTTTTGTATTTAGTTATCTAGGTAAAAAGAAATGAATAAAAGTGGTATTTTCTATATCTCATAAGGAGGAGAAAGATCTTAGTACTTAATTGACTGTAAACATGTATCAACCAGTGTTTTCAGTATACGTTGATTTCAATACCCTAAGTGTATCCCAAGTGTTTATTAGCATTTTTATGGTTATTGATCTAAGTATTATGCATTTGGATGCTTTGAGGAATCAAGATTTGAGTTTTTTTGGATAATTCTTTTATTACCTACTTTAAAAATTGAGAAATGATATTTTGATGTAAGTGCTGAATGAAAGTTTATCATGGAAATGATGGGTTTATTTAACAAAATCTGACACAGTTATTGCTTTGTGCTGGCACAGTTTGCATTCTGGGAATGCGTAAAGATAAGACTATGCCAGCTACCAAGACGTACTGGAGTACTGAATGGACTATCTTGCATCGTTGTGGTAGGTGACATATATTAGATTTGAAAATAGCCAACACATAGTACCCCTCTTTTCTTTCTAGTTCAGGAATGATTATGGAAGAATCAGAGATAGCAATCAAAATATCATTTTTCTTTTTGTTAAGGATAAGTTAGACTGTTTGGCTTGGCCTAAATTGATAATAAGATACACAAATTCTGATTCATCATTCCTTCCCACAGTGTCCTACTGAATTGAGCTCACCTATCTAAAATTGCAGCTTTCTATCTAAAGGACAAAACCTGTCCCAATTAGCTTACAATATGGGTTGGCAGAAAAGTGTGTGTCCTAAGGCCAGACTACTCTGTAGGCCACACATGCCCAATTGCTTCTTCCCACAGCCGCTCATCAGGCAATCCACTTATCCAACCATGGAGAGTCAGGGAGGGATCTGATACTATTTTTACCAGCCGAGTAGAGTTTTCTCTCCTGTGTAGTTTTGTAGAAAGCAGAAGATTAGCACAATCTCAAACACTTGCCCAAGATTTCTCAATTTGTTTTTTGCCTTAAGGTTATCTGGAGTGTGACTGTCTCTCTCAGGGGGAGGAGATCATGAATTTATCCTTTTACCTTCATGAACTCCTACCCTGAATACTACCATTGTTCCTTACTCTGTCTTCTGAGACCACTGGTGGGTAGTGTAGACATGCAGTGGATCAGAAGTACACATCAGTTAAATCAGTTGTAAGACCTTTGCTGTCAACTAGGATTAGTAGTCATTCCCTGTTCATGTCCCCGCCCCAAATTAGGTCTAGCTTTGTGATCAACCTCAAGAGCGATTCAGCGAGATTGAATGGTAGCACAATGGTACTCCAAACATTACAATGGCAACCCAGAAACGTCCCTAAATACGGTATCCTCCCTTTATAAAATTCCCATGTCAAAGAGCTACGGAAATCACCCTGCTTTTGTCTGAGATATTAAGGTCCACAATCTCTAAGTTAAAATCGAAAGGAATTGACTTTCAAAAACCACGTCACCCAGTTTCTCTTTCTGCTCGGTGTCTGGTAGAGGCCTGTGCTCCGCAGCCTGGATAGAACTGGGTTTCTGGTCTCAGTGGCAGTTTGAGCTGCCTTATTGTATTGGAATGAGTAAGATTCTGTCAGCGTAATCCTCTCCTATGCCTCGATTTTTAAATCTTTTTATTTGACATGATTGTTGGTTCACATGTAGTTGTAAGAAGTAATTACGGAAAGGTTCCGTGTCCCCTTTACCTAGTTTTCTCCACATCTTACCATTATGATATGACACATATCAAACCCAGGAGACTCTGACATTGATACAATCCATAGGTGTTATTCAGATCTCACCAGTTTTACATGCACTTGTGTGTACCCATGTGTATTTGTGTATATGTAGCTCTGCAAGATTTTGTCATATATATAGATTTGTATGACCACCACCACAATCAAAATATAGGACTGTTCCATAATCACAAAGATCCTTTTATGGTCATACCCGCATCCTCCACCCTGCATCATCTCTGATCCCTGGCAACCAGTAATCTGTTTTACATCTCTATGATTTTGTCATTTAAAGAGTGTTATAATCAGTGGAATCATGCAGCGGGTGACCTTTCGAGGTTGGAGTTTTTCATAAGCACAGTGCTCATGTAATTCAAGTTGTTGAGTGTATCAAGAGTTCATAAATAATAAAAAAAATGAACTTTTTTTATTGTCGAGTAGTGTTCCATGGTATGGATGTATACGATTTGTTTAACCGTGCCTCCTTAAAGGATATTTGAATTGTTTCCAGTTTTTATATATTACAAATAAAGCTTCTACAAACACTTGTATCCATGTGCTTTGTGTTGACAAAATTTGTATTTCTGTAGGATAAATACTCAGAAGTGTTATTCCTGGGTGACATGTTAAGTATGTATATGTTTAGATTTTTTTTTATGAACTGCCAAACTATTTTCTGGAGTGACTGTGCCATTTTATATTTCCACCAAGAAAGTTTACCAAGAGTGATACATTTTGTCTACATCTTTGCCAACATTTGGTGTTGTCACTATTTTTTAATTTTAGCCATTCTGACAGATGTGCAGTAATAACATATTAGAATTTTGATTTGAGTTTCCCTACAATGTAGTGATGCTGATCATCTTTTCATGTGCTTATTTTCATGTGTATATACTCTTTAATATAATATCTCTTCATGTATTTTGCCTACTTTCTAATTGGATTGTTTCTTTTCTTATCATTGAATTTTAAGAGTTATTTTTTCCAGATATGAATGTTTTGTCAGATATGTGGTCATATGTTTCATTTTAAAGTTCAAAAAATTATTAAATACTTGACATTATAAGACCAGTCCCACAGCCCATATTACTTTTATTTATGAGACTTAAAACACACAAAATTTTGAGCTACTAGAACCAAAATCCCAATCACAATAATGTTTCTGTGGCAGCCTAATGTAGATCTCTGATTCTGTCACCAAAGTTCATAATGTGAATTCCATGATGTTTGAAGAAAAGAAGGTAGAGAGAAGTCATGTTGTTTTAAGTTCTTAGTAGGATGCCAGTGTGTGCCAGGTGTGTAGACACCATAAAATATAAATATAAACTGAACTAGGCAAACTGTTTATCAATATTTTAGTTTGGCAATATGCATTTACCCTAAGTGTGGAGAAAAATCCATCTATCTGTGAGCAGGTCTCCTGCCACCTGTGCCTATGGCTATGAAATCAGCTTCCTAGGGGCAATTTATCCCTGTCCCCACATCTGTTTCTCCCTTAGATGACACCTTAAGAAATGCTGCTGTTGTTTCAAGAAGAATTCCCTTTGGAGTCCAGGAATGGGAGGGATTGTTTTATAAATTTAGGATCATCTTATTCAACTTTGCTGCATTTGCTTTTCTCATTCAGCAATGCCTTTGGAAATCCTGTCAGACTGAGTGATATAAATTTATTCTTTATAATGACTGCATGATATTCAAGGGTATAAATACATGACAATTTACCCAATCTTCTTAAATTGATGAGATTTGACTTTTGTGGAGGTATAGATTCTAAGGAACAGGAATTCTGTGATGGTCATTCTTGGTATTCATACCTTTGTGGTATGTGTAAAGGACATTTGATTTGCTTCTAACCAACAGGATATGGCAAACGTGATGGGCTGTTCCTCCTGTGATTATGTTACATTATATAAGACTCTTGCTGGAAGAATCATTCTAGAGACTCTCTTTGCTGGCTTGATGAAGTGGCCATGTTGAGGAGGCCCATCTGGCAAGGAACTGCAGGCTTACTACTGGTGACCAGGTGACTTTTGAGAGATGAGCCAAGAACCAGCAAGAAGGTAGAGGCTTCAGCTCTATAGTCACAAGGAAATTATTTCTGCCAACAAACTGAATAAGACTGGAAGTAGATATTTCCCCAGTCAACTCACCAGATAAGAGAGAGACACAGAGAGAGGCAAAGACATAGGCAGAGGGAGAAGCAGGCTTCCTATGAGGAGCCTGATGCGGGACTCCATCCTAGGACGCTGGGATCAGGACCTAGGCCAAAGGCAGATGCTCAACTACTGAGCCACTCAGGTGCTTCTAGGATATATTTTTCAAAAGTGTGATTGCTGTATGTTCTTTTTAATTTTAATAGATAATGCCAGATTATTTTCCAATACTGGTAAAATGTGAATTATTAAAGCTTCTTTACAAGCAATATGTGAAAGTATACCTTTCCTTGTGACCTTACTGGTCATGGGTCTTAATCAAGGTATATAATTCTTCCCAGTCTCAGAGGTATGAAGAGATATTTTATTGTTACTTTAATTTAAATTTCACTGCCTATTAGTGACTTTGAGCATATTTTTCATGTTTCTTGATCATGAAGTTAGCTCTTCCATGAATATATTTTTTCATATTCATTGCCAATTTTTCCCCCATGAGTTTTTTTTGCAGGGGAGGTTATTCCTTTTTGGTTATTTTTTTTTCTTACAATAAAGGTATTTATCATTTTATGTTTTCTTTGAATACAGCTTTTGCTGTGCTCCTTAATTCTTGCCTAAAGTTTTCCTCTTACATTTTTCTTTTGATTTATCTTTTATCTAAGTGTAATTTAGAACCATGATTTTTAATTTCTAATAAAATAAAATATTTTAAAAATATAACATGATTGATTAGAACATTTCCTCTATAAGATAGTTTAAGATTTTATTCATGTTCAATTATATATTGGAATTCTATAAATGTTTCATGGACGTTAAATAATTGTCTATTTTTAAATTTATGGTTATTCAATTCCTTGGTGCCTTTACTTTTTAATTTTATTTTTATTTCAGATTTGTATGGAAAGCAGTCCTAATTTAGCACTCTGATGACACAGACATATATCAAAGTTTGCTGATTACTAATCTGTTTTCATTGTATTCCTAAGATCTGTCTTATTATTTTATTAACTTTCTTTCTTTAGATAGTATAGTTGTTGGCAGAACCTCTGAGTTCTTTCATATTCATAAAAAATTGTCTAGTTGTGTGAAGGTCTTCTTTCCTTTTCTTTTTCTCTGTATTTAGGACAGATATTTGTGTTTATAACATATTGTGCCTCATTGTGCTCACTTCAGCAGCATATATATTAACATATTGTGCCTCTGCCCTGCTTCTTGAATTTCTGGATCTACAATCAGCACGTGTTGTCCCATTAGAGCTATGTCTCAGAATGCAAGTTATTACTGTCCTGCTCACCTTCTTTTTACTGTGATGCACTTTCCCTTGCTTATTGTCATTTGTCCAAATTTCATACATTTCTTGGGCTTGTGCCTTTGGGGCCTAGGCAATAATTGCATTTCTGTTAAAACAGTTGTGTTTCCTGGGGCCCCTCGATGGTTCAGTTGGTTAAGCATATGGCTCCTTGTTTCAGTTCAGGTCATGATCTCTTGGGTCATTAGATTGAGACCCACATCAGGCTCCAAGCTCAGCAAGGAGTCTGCTTGAAGTTTCCCTCCCTCTGCCCTTGTCTCTACTCACATGCTTGTTCTCTCTCTCAAACAAATGAATAAATCTTTTTTAAAAACCAGCTATGTTTTCTTAAAATATCTAATTTCCCATAAGCACTTGAGGTTGTTCAGATCTTCAAAAGTGCCCCCCGCATTTGCTTTTACTATAGAATCTCCATAGACAACTTTAAGGGTATACCACTCAATTGTTTCCTGGACCATACCTACTTCGGGGGAAGCCTTCCAAATTGCTTTCTACAATCTTACCTCTCTTGCTTTGTTAATTTCATTGTGTTTCCATCTGTTTAAATCTAGTTAACATTAAAATACTTCTTTTTTCTTCACTCTCTTCATTAGTTAGACCTAGGTTCATTCTTTTATTTCATTTTTTCTTTAATAGCTGCCTAGCCTGTATTCTGAAATCTCAACATCCCATCTGAGGAAAATGCTTTTCCTCCCACTTATTCAGCATTATTTCTGTTCAGCCCTTCCTTGCCTTCCTCAGTAAATATGCTTAACAACAGTGTGTTCCAGGCCAAGGCATTTTAAATTGTCTCTTAGTCTCTGAGTTTGCAATCATTTCATTTGTGGTTTACTTTTAATTCATGAAGCACTGGTTCTTTTTTTTTAGTTAGTTTATTTGTTTTTAAAATATCATCTATGTTCTTCTGTGTGTGAGGCCATAGTAAATCTCTGAAATGCTAAGCCAATTTCTTGGCCATTTTGAGAGCTAATCACAGCCTCCTTAAGGCCATAGATTTGGAGAATAATTCTTAAAGACTTGTGGAAAGGCTGCATGAAGTCAATTGGTTAGTTTTTAAATAATTTTCTTTTTAACTACTGTATTTCAAAACAATATAGATAAATGCAATCTGGAGCAACATATTTGTTACTATTTACTTATGCCTGGTGTGAGGCCTACTTCAGTAGAACTCTGTGTTCTATGAGTAACTTAGTTGCTTCTGTACTTCATATACCCTACCTGTAGATCTGACTGAGACATGCAATAAAACAAGTTAAATCTGATCTACCTGTAAGTACCTAAGCAGTCTGTGCACACTAAAGCTCTGCCTACTTTATTTATTTGTTTTTATTTATTTAGTTAGTTATTTTTGCTCTGCCTACTTTAAAGTTAGCCTTTATTGGACCAAGAGAGGTTCTCTTATCTGTAATATAATCCCTGCCCCATTGGCCGGCCTACTTTAAGCCATAGTGGTATAAATCAGGTCAAGTTTAGCCACAGAGAACCACACAGATCATGATTACTAAGTCCCACATTCCCTTAATAAAAAATCCAACCACATAGTGACAATAGAAGCCAAGGAAAACCACAGAGGTCAAAACCCAGGTGGATTAGGATTTTTAAGGCATCAAAAGTTTCAAACTCTTTTCCTGTCATTACATGCTCTGCCTACATTCTGGCCCAGAATTTATTATTCCGTATTTTTAGTTCCTTCGCTGGTAAGTTAGGGCTGGAGAAGGACAATCAATAACATTCCTCTTGCCTCCTGCATTTGCAAAAATAAAATGAAAAGCACATACAGGAATTCAAACAGATCATAGGAAAAATATCTGCTTTTGTATTGGTAATGGCGGATTAGAGAATGTTGCTTGACCTACAGTCATACTGTGGCTCTCTCCTATGTTCTCCCCACCTGTGCATTGAACTTATATGTTCATAAGTTCAATTGGGGGTCTTATAACAACAGAGCCTTCCTTGTATAGCTGCTGACAGATAGGAAGGAAAGATGAATGTCCTGTAAATTCTGCAGTCTGAAAGAGAGAAAGGAGCTATTTGTCCCAGTCCTTCTCATTGTCAAGATTAAGGAGTCTCTGCTCCTTTGGGGAAGTATAGGCAAGGGGGCAGATAGAACCCTCCTGAGAAGAGCTCCCTCTCCACGATGGAAATGTGAGAAGTGGGGAGGCAGGTGAGTGACCCTCTGTGATCATCATAGTTGATAAAGTATTTAGCTTGGATTAAGGATTTGGGCTGGAAAACAGGATTGTGACATGGAGGTGAAGCTTTAGCAGAAAAGTAGAAGTGTGCTACATTTTGGGAGCTAGAAAGGTATTTTAGACACAGAAACAGCATAAAAAAGGAGGAGAGTCATAAAATTGCAGCATGTATTTAAGGAGCAAGGAGGGATCCAGTGTGGCTAGAATACTGAAGAAAGTGGCTAGAGATGAAATGCAGAGTCCTGCTGGACTAGGTTTTAAAATGCACTTAATTTTGTACTTAAAACTTTAAAATTTGTCCTATAGTACAGAAATGATTTTGATATTTATACGGAGCTCAACAGATAAACATGGTCTGTGGTGAAGAAGTGTGAACAAGTCTATGCCTTCAATTTTAATAGAATTAAGAAACAGAACTCAGATTAATGGGGGGGGGGGTCAAATACTTTAATTAGTATGATACGTAATTGGAGGAACTTTGCAAACCCAGAGAAAAGTCAGGCTAAAGAGACTCAAATATGCTGGCATCTTTGAATTGTTGAGATTTCATGCTACTATCCTCCATTTATCTCATATTTAATCAATTGCCCAGGCTCTCATTTTTTTGGAAATAATTATAAAGCCCATGGTTAACTTTTCAATCCCCTAATCTTCTTCACCTTTTCCGGCCCTCATTATCTCATACCTTCACAATTTTTGCTTGTACTAATCATTTGACAATCTTAATGTCTTCATATAATTTTGGCCATGTAGTATTATTTTTAGGGATTAAATTCATAGTGTGATTTCTCCTCCTTTGCATGGATCTGGATGAGAGTTTACATACACGTAACACGGAGTATTGGCTTATTCCAGTATGTGCATGGATTATGGACATAGGCAGGCCTTTTGACTGTCTTGCAGATTGAATTTATCCTTCTTGTCACAAGTGAGATGTTGATTTGGAAGCCCAATGCCTAATGTATCTGAAGGAACAGAACCAAAAAGAAGCAAGCAAAGGAAGAACATAGACTTTTCTTCTTAGCTTTTAAGCCAAAGTGATTCCCAGTGGCAACATTACTCTGTGACAGTTAAATTCTTTGAATTTCACCAAACTGATTTCTTTTTCTTTTTCTCTTCAAGGGGAGGAACAATTTATGAAACATTTTTAGTGACATCATCTCTCCCCTTCCTAGAGATTGGAATAAAATGTTCTTAACATTTGGTTGGGGAAAGAATGTGAGTAAGCAGTAGGATTTTCCACCATGATCCTCATCTCCTGTATTATTATTATTTTTTAAAAGATTTTTATTTATTCATGAGAGACAGAGAGAGAGAGAGAGAGAGAGAAGGCAGAGACACAGGCAGAGGGAGAAGTAGGCTCCAGTAGGGAGCCTGATGTGGGACTCGATTCCGGGACTCCGGGATCATGCCCTGAGCCAAAGGCAGATGCTCAACTGCTGAGCCACCCAGGGATCCCACAGGTATTATTTTCTAATGTTTTAGGCCATGTGCCTTTTTTATTGGATACATTTGACATGTAACATTGTATAAACTTAAGGTATCTAGCATGTTATTTTGATACATTTATATACTGGAATATGTTTGCCATTGTAAGGATATTTATCTTTTTATTCTGCTCTGCAGAATATGTTGAGTTTGAGTTATGGTCCCATTTCTTGACTTTTGTTTTTGTTATTTGTACTTTTGGTGTCATGCCCAAAAAATCATCGCCAAGACGAATAGTGACAAACCTCTGCCCTACCTTTTCTTCTAGGAGTATTATGGTATCAGTTCCTATTTTAAGTCTTTGATCTCCTTTGAGTTAAATTTTGTGAGTGGTGTGAGATAAGGGTTTGATTTCATTGTTCCGCATGTATTTCTCCAGTTTTCCCAGCACCATTTGATGAAGACACTATCTTTTCCCCATTGGATACTCTTGGCTCCTCTGTCAAACACTAAATAACCATATATGCTGGGACTTAATTCTAGGCTTCTTATTCTGTCCCACTGGTTTATGTGTCTATTTCTGTGCCAGCACCATATTGTTTTTATTACTATGGCTTTATAGTATAGTTTGAAATCAGAAAGTGTGATACCTCCAGCTTTGTTCTTTTTTCTCAGGTTACTTTTGGCTCTTCAGGGTCTTTTGTGGTTCCACATAAATTTAAGGATTGTTTCTTTTATTTCTGTGAGGAATGCCTTTGTTATTTTGATGAGGATTGTGTCAAATCTATAAGTGGTTTTGGTAGAATGGCCATTTTAACAATATTAATTCTCCCAATCCATGAATATGACATGTCTTTCCATTTGTTGGTGTCTTCTTTGACTTAATTCAGCAAAGTTCTACAGTATTCATTGTACAGATCTTTCACATTTTTGGTTAAATCCCCCCCCCCAATTTTATTGTTTTTGATGTTATAAATGTGGTAATATTTTTCTTTTTTCTAATGCTTCATAATTAGTATAAAGGAAAGCCTGTAAGTTGATTTTGTAAACCTGCCACTTTGCTGAAATTGTTGATTAATTACAACAGTTTTTTTAATTGACTCTGGGATTTTCTATAAGATCATTTTATCAGCAAACAGTGACGGTTTTATTTTTTTTCTTTCCAATTTGGATAGCTTTATTTCTTTGTCTTGCCTAATTGCTCTAGCTAGGACTACCAGTACTATGTTAAATAGGAGTGGTAAGAGTGGACATCCTTGTCTTGGTCCTGATCTTAGAGGAAACAGTTTCAATTTTTCTCCACTGAGTATAATATTAGCTATGGGTTTGTCATATGTGGTCTTTATTATGTTGAAATAAGGTTTTCTATTCCCAATCTGTAAAGGTTTTATCATGAAAGGATGTTTTATTTTGTCAAATGTATGTCTATTGACCTTTCATTTTATTGATGTGATTACATTTATTAGTCTGCATATGTTGAATCATCCTTGCATCCTAGGAATAAGTCCCACCTAGTCATGGTATATAATGTTCTAAATGTATTCTGGAATTCAATTTGCTCACATTTTGTTGAAAATGTTTACATTTATATCCATCAGGGATATTGATCTATAGTTTTCTTTTTTTGTGGTATCCTTACCTGGTTTCGATATCAATATAAATCTGGCTTCATAGAGTGAGTTTGTAAGTGTTTCCTCTTCCTCAACATTTGGCCAGAGTTTGAGAAGGATTGATTTTAATTCTTCTTTAAATGTTTGGTAGAATTTACTAGTGAAGTCATCTGGTCCTGGAGTTTTCTGTGCTGGGAGGTTTTTGATTATTGACTTGATCTCTTGACTCTTTATCGGTCTGTTCAGATTTTCTATTTCTTCCTGCTTCAGTCTTGGTAGTTGTATGTTTCTAGAAATGTGTCCATTTCTTCTAGGTTATGTAATTTTTGGCATAAAATTGATAGTAACCTCTTATGATCTATGTATTTTTATAGTATTAGTTACAGCGTCTCCTCTTTCATTTTCAATTTTGTTTGAGTCATTCTCTTTCACTTTTTTTCCCTTTGGTATATCTAAAGGTTTATCAATGTTATTTGTCATTTCAAAGAAATAGGTGTTGGTTTCATTGATCCTATTGTTTTTGGGCTTCTATTTCATTTATTTCTGCTCTGATGTTTAGTATTTTCTTTTTCTGTTAAATTCAGGCTTAATTTCCCTATTTTTTCTAGGTTCTCAGGGTATAAATTCAAGTTGTTTGAGATCTTTCTAATTCCTTAATATCTGCATTTATTACTAAAAACTTTTGTCTCAGAACTGCTTTTGTTACACCCCACAAATTTTAATATGTTGTATTTTCATTTTCAATTGTTTTAACCTTTTATTTCTATTTTGACTTTTTCTTTAGCCCACTGGTTATTTAGAAGTGTGTTATTTAGTTTCCACATATTTGTCTATTCACTTTCTTCTTGTTGATTTCATAATATTACGGTTAGAGAAGATAGTTGATAAGATTTCAATCTTAAATTTACTAAGATATGCTTTGTGACCTGCTATATGACCTATTTTAGAGAATGTTCCATGTGCACTTGAGAATAATGTGTATTTTGCTCCTGTTGAATGGAATGTTCTATATATGTCTGTTAAGTCCATTTGTTCTAAAATGCGATTCAATCCCAACGTTTTGGGTTTTTTTATTGTTGATTTTCTGTCTGGACAGTCTATCCATTGCTGGTAGTGGGCTGCTGAGTCCTCTACTATCATTGTATTGTTGTCTATTTCTTCCTTAAGATATATTAGTATTGCTTAATATATTTTAATGCTCAGGTGTTGGGAGCATATATATTTATTATTGTTATATCTTCTTTATATATTGACCCCTTTATCATTATATAATAACCTTGTCTCTTATTATCATATTTGGCTTGAAGTCTATTTTGTCTGAAAGAAATATGGCTATATCCACTTTCTTTGGTTACTATTTGCTTTGAGTATTATCTTTCTACTTTTCACTTTGATTCTATGTGTGTTTTTAGAGCTGAAATGAGTATTTTAAAAGCAGCATATGTCTTGTTTTTTAATCCATCCAGCCACTCGGCCTTTTGGCAAGTTCAATCTATTTACATTTAGGGTGATTATTGTTATAAAGACTTACTATGCAATTTCATCTTTTGTTTTCTGGTTGTTTTGCATCTCCATTGTTTCTTTTTCTTTGTGTTTCTAACTGCCTTTTTAATTGGTGGTTTTCCACAATTTACTCAGTTTCCCCTTTTCTCATGTTTCGTGTCTCTGTCTAGATTTTTGTTTTGTGGCTACCATTAGGTGTGAATAAACTGTCTCATAGATAAAATAGGCTTTTTTTCCCCTACTAATAGCAACTTCTATTTATTTGCCTATCCAGGTTCTGTTATTTCCCCCTTTTCCTGTTATATTTTTACTGTCACAAATTATCCCTTTTAATGAAATGCTATAAAATAAATACATATATTTTAAAAGATTTATTTATTTATTTATTTATTTATTTATTTATTTATTTATGAGACACAGAGAGAGAGAGAGAGCCTGACGTGAGACTCCATCCTGGGTCTCCAGGATCATGCCCTGGGCTGAAGGCAACACTAAACCGCTGAGCCACCCGGCTGCCCATACATGTTTTATTCTACTTTGGAATCTCTTTGAGACCAGAACCTGTGTATATTTCATTGGTTTTATATCACATCAATGAATATTCTGAACAGAACTATTTACATTTAGTTGGAAATATACAAAATGGGATGTTATGTGAGAAAGGCTCACTACTCCTCAAGATTAAGTAAGATTGCCTTGAATTCAATAATACCATGTCTTTGCAAGATTTCTGTCAGTTCTCAGGGCTTTATGCTTTCAAAGTCTTGTTTGAGTGCTGGTCTTCTGTTTCCACACATGCTCTTTTGGGTAATTTACAGGTGACCCTCAGAATATTTGTTGGTTTAAACTCAAAGCATTTGTGAATACACTATGGTTGACTGTGAGCTAATAATTAGGGAGATGAGACCCTTCATGCATAGCTCATTCAAAAACTTATTCATCCATATTATGCACTCATGTTCTTCAAAATCTTTTGCAGTTACCACTCACTGGGGTTTTCTGTATCAGTCCTAGGTTCATGAATTTTTTCCATTCTTTATGAGTCCTTCTTTTTTACTTTATTTCCCACACCCTTATTTCCATATTTCCCTAGAAATTCTAAATAATTCAATCTCTATTATGCTAAGAAATATAGCTTTCTCTGGCTCTTTTTCCAAAACACACATGAACAAATCCATTAAGATGCTTAATAAAGGACTGCTCAAGAACAGGGTCCATCTTCCTTTAAAACTATGATACAAATAATAAGTTTATTTTTTCTAGTTAGAATAACATGCTTTTATTTCTATGTTGATATTTTCCTAATTGAATAATAAAGAAATTAATGTTAAAACTATATTAAGAAATCTCAGTGTTCATATTCTATCAGGCCTCCTAAAATATAGAATGACACTAAGAAAAATTTTGCAGAATTTTATTTAGGGACCTAGAATTTAAATGTTTGTCTCAAGATGGCAGAAGAGTAGGGGTCCTCAACTCACCTGGCCCCACAAACTTACTTAGATAACTTTCAAATCATCCTGAACACCTACAAATTCAACCTGAGGTTTAAAGACAGAGCAGGTGGAATGCTACAGAGAGAAAAGTTTTTGCTTCTAACAAAGTAGGAAGGTGAAAAAAAGATTAAAAAGAATAAAGTGTGGGGGAGAACCGTGAGTAGCAGGGCTAAAGCAGAGCAGGGGAGAAAGCCTCTGGGGAAGGAAAGCACAGCCCTGGAGAAGCGGGAACTTTAAAAATCCACACCGGACTTTTCCCTGACAGAAAGTGCTTAGCAGGGAAATCAGACAGGATTGCAGGAGGGGCAGTGAAGCCTCAAGATTCCGGAGTCACTATAAGAGTAGGGGCACTGGATCATCACAAACTGCGGTCGGATCTCGGTAAAGGGCCGGAGTGCTGCAGCCCTCCCAGGCATTTGGGAGAAGCCAGTGGGTTAGGCGGGCCAGCTCTGGAGGGAGGTGGCTGTGCCCCACTCCCTTCCGGAGAGGTTGCCCCTGGGAGCACGAGTCCAGTGGCACAGGGCCCTGGATCCCAGGGCGCCCAAGAAGACAAAGCCAGTGATCCTGCGTTTCCCCCCAGACAGTTGGAAGCAGGGAGGGCACAGGACAGCGAGAACTCTCCTACTGCTGGACATCCCTAAACTGTGCAGATCAGTGCACCTGTACCAGTCCTGGGAGCATTTAGGCCAGTGCAGGCTGGGAGACTGTGGTTAGTTACTTAGGGGGAAGAGCTCACATAGCCCTGCACCTGGCAAGGGGCGGGGCATCTCCGCCCAGGCACAGACACCTGAGAATCAGCACAGCAGACTCCACCCCCAGAAGACCAGCTGGAAGAATAAGGGAAGAGCAAGTTTACTGGCCAAGGAGCACTGGAAAGCTCCAGGTCTGACAGAAAATAGTATATAGACCTAGAGGGTCCTTTTATTTTTTTCTTTTCTTTTTCCATCACAATTCGTTTTTATATCAGACAAAAATTTTCCAATATTATTTCTCTTTTCCTACCTTAACTACAATATTTTACCAGCTCTTCATTTTCAAGTTTTTTCCTTTTTGACTTTCATATTTCTACAATTACATGTGTTAGATATATTTTTCACTTCTGTATTCCCTTTAACATATTCAATTTAATTTTGGTAGATATGCGTTTTTGTTTTTTGTTTTACCTGCCTCGTTTTGTTTTACAATGGTGGAAGTTAGTAGCTTCTAAAACATGACCAACATACACCCAGAACCAAGTGGAACACAGTGTTGGTTCATTCTGTGGGATTATATTATCTCTTCCTTCCCATTCTGCCCCCCTCTCTTATCTTGTTTATGCCTTGGTGGTCAATTTTGGGCTTTCTATAGTATTGCTGGTTTATAAAAATTTGGGATTGTGCATCTTCTAACATACAGAACAAAATCACTCAAGAGGATTGATCACCCTGTAGGATCCCTCAGATAGACTACATTCTCTCTCCACTATCACTTCTTCACCACCACCATCCCCCTTTTTTCTTTTTCCTATTTTCTTTATTTTTTTATCTCTTTTTCTTTTTTCTTCTTTGTTTTTGGTTTTTGACTTTTCATGTTTACTACTTTGTTTTAAAATTTGTTTTTCACTTTAGTGGTCCTTTTGTTTTGTGCTGTTGTCCTTTTTCTTTTATTTTCTGGTTTCTGACCTCTTCAAAATCATCTAAGTATTTTACTTAGGTCATGGTTGATATTTTTGACTCAGGCCATTCACACAGCCACTCTGCACTGGACAAAATGACTAGAAGGAAGAATTCACCACAAAAGAAAGAACTGGAAACAGTACTTTCTGCCACAGAGTTACAGAATTTGGATTTCAATACGATGTCAGAAATTCATTCAGAAGCACAATTATAAAGCTACTGGTGGCTCTGGAAAAAAAGCATAAGGGACTCTAGAGACTTTGTTACTACAGAACTGAGAACTAATCAGGCCGAAATTAGAAATAGATTAAATGAGATGCAATCCAAACTGGATGTTCTAACTGCTAGGGTTAATGAGGTGGAAGAGAGAGTGAGCGACATAGAAGACAAGTTGATAGTAAGGAAGGAAGCTGAGGAAAAAAGAAAAACAAGAGCCCATGAGGAAAGGCTTAGGGAAATAAATGATAGCTTGAGAAGGAAGAATATATGTCTAATTGGGATTCCAGAAGAGACTGAGATAGACAGAGGACCACAAAGTATATCTGAACAAATCATAGCTGAGAACCTCCCAAATCTGGGGAAGGAAACAGGCATACAGATCCAAGAGATAGGGAGGAACCCCCAAATCAATAAAAAGCATTCAACACCTCAACATTTAATAGTGAAACTAGTAAACTTCAAAGATAAAGAGAAAATTCTTAAAGCAGCGTGAGACAAGAGATTCTTAACTTACATGGGGAGAAATATCAGATTAACAGCAGACCTCTCCGCAGAGACCTGGCTGGCAAAATATATACAGGGTAATAAATGAGAAGAACATGCAGCCAAGACTATTTTATCCAGCAAGGCTCTCATTCAGAATAGAAGGAGAGATAAAGAGCTTCCAGAAGAGGCAGAAACTGAAAGAATATGTGACCACCAAACTGGCTCTGCAAGAAATATTAAGGGGGACCCTGTAAAAGAAAGAGGAAGCTCAAAGAAACAATCCATAAAAACAAGGACTGAATAGGTAATACAATGACACTAAATTCATATCTTTCAATAGTTACTCTAAACGTTAATGGGTTAAATGATCCCATCAAAAGATGCATGGTATTGGGCTGGATAAAAAGGCAAGACCCATCTATATGCTGTCTACAAGAAACTCATTTTAGACCTAAGGACACCTCTAGCCTGAAAATGAAGGGGTGGAGAACCATTTGGCATTCAAATGGTCCTCAAAAGAAAGATGGGATAGCAATCCTCATATCATATAAATTAAAGTTTATACCAAAGACTGTAGTAAGAGATGAAGAGGGACATTATATCATACTTAAAGGGTCTATCCAACAAGAAGACCTAACAGTCATGAATATTTATGCCCCTGATGTGGGAGCTGCCAAGTATATCAATCAATTAATAACCAAAGTAAAGAGATATTTAGATAATAATACACTAATACTGGGAGACTTCAACATGGCACTCAGTAAATGACAGATATTCTAAGCAGAGCATCACCAAAGAAACAAGGGCCTTGAATGATACACTGAACCCAATAGATTTCACAGATATATGCAGAACATTCCATCCAAATGCAACTGAATACACATTTCTTCTCAAGTGCACATGGAACTTTCTCCAGAATAGACCACATACTGGCACACAAATCAGGTCTCAACCGATACCAAAAGATTCAGATTGTCCTCTGCATATTTTCAGACCACAATGCTTTGAAACTAGAACTCAATCATAAGAAGAAATTTGGAAGAAACTCAAACACATGGAGGTTACAGAGCATCCTACTAAAAGATGAATGGATCAGCCAGGAAATTAGAGAAGAATTAAAAAGATTCATGGAAAATAATTAAAATGAAGATATAACTGTTCAAAATCTTTCAGATACAGCAAAAGTGGTCCTAAGAGGGAAATAAATCATGATACAAGCCTCCCTCAAAAAATTGGAAAAGACTCAAATACACAAGCTAACCTTGCACCTAAAGGAACTGGAGAAAGAACAGCAAAAAATCTACATCAAGCAGCAGAAAAGAGATAATAAAGATTCAAACAGAATTCAATGAAATAGAGACCAGAAGAACTGTAGAACAGATCAATAAAACCAGGATTTGGTTCTTTGAAAGAATGAATAAGATAAATAAACCCCTAACTAGCCTTATTAAAAAGAAAAAAGACTCAAATTAATAAAATCATGAATGAAAGAGGAGAGATCACAACCAATACCAAGGAAATACAAATGATTTTAATAACGTATTATGAGCAGCTATATGCCAACAAATTAGGCAATCTGGAAGAAATGGATGCATTTCTGGAAAACCACTAATTACAAAAACTGGAAAGGAAGAAATAGAAAACCTGAACAGACCAATAACCAGTGAGGAAATTGAAGCAGTCATGAAAAATCTTCCAGGATACAAAAAGTCCAGGGCCAGAGGGCTTCCCAGGGGGAATTCTATCAAACATTTAAAGAAGAAATAATACCTATTCTACTAAGGCTGTTTCAAAGGATAGAAAGGGACTGAGTACTTCCAAACTTGTTTTATAGGGCCAACATTACCTTGATTCCAAAACCAGATAAAGACCCCACCAAAAAGGAGAATAATAGACCAATATCCCTGATGAACACAGATGCAAAAATTCTCAACAAGATACTAGCCAAAAAGGATCCAACAGTACTTTAAGAATATGATTCACCATAACCAAGTGAGATTTATCCCTGGGATGCAAGGGGGTTCAACACTTGTAAAACAATCAACGTGATAGATCACATCAACAAGAGAAAAAAACAAGAACCATATGATCCTTTCAATAGATGCAGAGAAAGCATTTGATAAAATACAGCATCTATTCCTGATTAAAACTCTTCAAAATGTAGGGATAGAGGGAACATTCCTCAGTATCTTAAAAGCCACTTATAAGAAGTCCACAGCAGGGATCCCTGGGTGGCTCAGTGGTTTAGCGCTTGCCTTTGGCCCAGGGCGCAATCCTGGAGTCCCGGGATCGAGTCCCACGTCAGGCTCCGCATCAGCATTTCTATGCCATAAGTTCTTGGGATAAATCATAATACTATTATTGCATGGCTTCTACAGGATACTTTACAATATTTTACATAATATATTAATCATTGCATAAGTTAGTGACACCATAAGGTCTGCATTTCAAACAAGATACTTAGGTTACTCTATGTAAACATAATTAATCATTTCAATGTTAATGGTGTGATGTCAAATATTGAAAAAAAGTTATTCTAAATGGCATGTACTCAAGCATAGCTAAGACTTGGAGACTCATTTCAAACTATAATTACTTACACTAGAATAGGATAATATCCTCATTGAGATATGTCATTGAGGATTTACTATAGACTGATGACTAATCTTGAATATGTGCTAAGAATCATGCAGTAGTTTAAAAAGGGGCCCATGGTAGCGGTTATGTAAAACAAAACAAAACAAAACAAAACAAAACAAATGGACTGACATCTCATATGACGTACCATTAGACAATTTCTCCAAAGAGCTAATTTCATTCATAATCAAAATTAAATTAAAAGCTGCTACTGAATTCTGATGTTCAGCTTGGTCTTGCTATTAAAATAGCATGTGATGTTTTGGTTTGCTGACATCACCCAAAGGTAACAGTAATGTGATCCTGATTTCTCATCTAGTGCAAACCCCTCTTCTAGTTCAACTCCTCCTGATGGCAGGGTATAGTCCATTGACCCTGCCTGATTAGCATAATAGGTCAAGAAGATGGGCAGAATTTGGTACAGGATTAATGTATCTGTGCTCATTTTCATGGCATTTAGTGAAGTACATGGAATCTCTGAAATGGAAGGGTCTTAGAAGTCATTAATTATCCCTTCGGGCTCCTAGCCTTTCTTCAGGGTACTGGTCCACCTTTATCTCTTTCATAAACTCTGCATTAGTTCACCATCCTTGTTCTGGAAACTTGGAAGTGATCTCTCTCCTGATCTTTCTTGGTATTTTATATGTGCTTATTCTGTGTCACTTATCACTACTTCCCTGGTAGCTATCATGTTCCTGTCTTATGCCTGAGAAGTACAGTGTACTCTCCAAATCATCTTTGCATGCCCTATAGGACTTGCACAAGGGTAGAACTCAATAAATGTGTTAACAGCTAAATGTAACAGAATGCTGATACAGTTTTGCTGAGGGATCCATGAGAAGAACACTGGATTCTGGTACAGCAGCTTATGGTGCCATTTTACATATTAAGGTTGGAGATGATCTCAGAGCTCCACTTACAACCTCTCAACCACCCTGCCAGGTGAGCTCCCAGCCTTTCCTGAACATTTCCAGTAATTGGCAACCTTGTCTCTTCCTGAGGAAGTCCATTCCATTTCAGACAGCTCCAAGTGTGAATCTCTTTCCCTTTCTCCTGACAGTATTCTGACCCTGACACTCAGATTTATTATCAGCCCAGCTAAGGTTACTTTAACTTAACCAGGCTAAAAATATTCTTGTTTTAATCAGTCTACAGCCTAGAGCTATTCACATTCTGATTTTGCTGGGATTTTCTGCAGCTACTTCTTTTTAAATTGTTGTTTCTTCTATGGATTCAGAGTTCTGGAAAAGACCTAGAGACTAGCTAGTTCATCTCACTTAATTTTCAGAGATCAGATTGGGACTTGAGAGAAGAAGGTGATTGCTGAAGATCATTATACAGCTTTTGAGTCCTTGGTTGTAGTCATCAAGTGCACTGAGAGGAAGGGGGCATTCTCAGCCTCTGGCCGGCTTAAAGGACCCAGTAACTATTTCTTTTTTCTTTTTTCTTTTTTAGATTTTATTTATTTAATTTTATTATTTTTTAAAGATTTTATTTATTTATTCATTCATGACAGAGAAAGAGACAGGAAGAGAGACAGAGAGACAGAGGCAGAGGGAGAAGCAGGCTCCGTGCAGGGAGCCCGGCCTGGGACTGGATCCCGGGTCTCCAGGATCACGCCCCGGGAGGAAGGTGGCGCTAAACTGCTGCACCACTGGGGCTGAGGCTGCCCCAAGTAACTATTTCCACATATTTCATGTAGGCCTTAATACCATATGTCACAACAGAAGATTTTCAATTTGAAATACAATATTAAGGATGAACTTAATCACAAGCATAAAAAATGGCCTCCCTCTTTTCAACCCCTTGTTCACTTGCTGGCATATCATCCATGACCAGGCAGACAACTGTTTGTCTTGTGTCAAATGATTGAGTTGTGATGTCGGGTGGGTGTTAGTTTGTATGAAGAGGGGTGAACAGGAAATTCACCATAGGAACATGCTTGAGTAACGAATCTGATGATATAATTCTTAGCTATGAGACAGTTTTGATTCTCAAAAGGGGTAATTTGTTATAACATTAAGTAGCATTTAATGTTATCCAGTGAAATGCATTTGGGTTGAACATAAGAAACAGATGATATTTGGACTGAAAACACTCCGAATTTACTTCTTCCTTTTTCTCTTACAGATTGTTGCTTACTTTTAAAAAATGTCATGTTCTACTATGCCAGGGAATGACAGTGATATTGGATTATGTAACTGACAATAGCAAATTTGGGAAATAAATGGTTTGACTTGAAAGGTGGTTCTGTTTATGGGGAACATACTCAAAAAGTCGATATTGTACACGTTTTAACTTTGTTCAGGTACTAAAATACAGACAGCCTGTGAGGGATAATCTGCTAAGTTTTAGGGAGACTTTCGTCTAATTGGTGGTGGTGGTGGTGAAGTTGGTTTCCAAAGTGAATATTGATTTTACTCTTTTTCTCATCTCTCTGACATGCCACTTCAGAAAAACCCTTGATATCTATTCTAAAATATTAATTAATCACTGCACTTGCTTAGGTACTTACTTATTTTGCTGCAAAAAGCTTTATTGTTTTCATTCGGTCCCCAGTTTGCGAGAGGGCTCCCGCGTGGTTGGAAAGCTGCCCGGTGGCCACAGGAGCAGCTCAGGCAGAAACCCCTGCAGCAGCCGATGCAGAGGGGCCCCTCGAAGGCTGCTGGGGTCTGGAGGCCCCGGGGCAGCGGCAGCGGGAGCCTTTGGAAGAGCTACGGGCCAGTCCAGCCTCGGGTGCAGGCAGCCTGCGGAAGTGAGTCAGGTGGCCGCCATCTTCTTGACCTTTCACCTCCTCAAGTCGGAAGTGGCTCTCCTGGCGGTCATGGAGAACCCGGCGCGTGCACATCATGCGCTTTCCGTGGTGTCAAGGTTTTACCCCGCTCACGTTGGGACAGCTGCTGCTTCTTCTTCTTTTTAAAGATTTTTATTTATTCATTCATGAGACAGAGAGAGCGAGAGAGAGGCAGAAGCACAGGCAGAGGGAGAAGCAGGCTCCATGCAGGGAGCCCGACGCCGGACTCGATCCCGGGTCTCCAGGATCACACCCTGGGCCGGTAGGCGGCGCTAAACCGCTGAGCCACCCGCGCTGCCCAGGACGGCTGCTTCTATCGTGGAAGACGGCGCGACTGCTGCGCTGCTTCTGTGCCCTCCAGGGATGCTCAGCGCCCTGGCGCTTCTCAGCCCGCAGCGTCGGGCACACATCATCTTGGTTGAAATAGAAGCGCAGAGAGGTCGGTGTAGGAGGCCCCCAGATGCAGGTTAACCAGGCAGCTGACGGGGCCTGCACCTTTGTGGAGGGGCTCCGATGAAGCGGGAGCTCATGGTTGATCCGGAATCAGGAGCAGAGCCTTGGCTGGTCCCCGAGACAGAGGACCACAGGGGACATGGTTCCGAAGGTTGCACTGACTAGAAAGCGGATGGGAGGGTGGACGGAGGTTGGAAGAAGGGCCATCCCTGGATCTATTACATGAAAAAAATTCCAATTTTTTCTAGTGAACAAAGGGTTTTTATGTTGTGCAATAGAAAACAAATATATGAAGCTATAGGACAGGTGCTTGCTAGTTGAGGACAGGAAGTACCGCGAGTAACAAGTAAACGTGGGTGAGGAACATTTGTTATGTAGAAGCTCATTAAGGTCTATAATTCTGGAATGTATTTGCAAGACAGTGGGGTGGGTCATATATTTCTGTCTTGTGGTAGAGCCGGTTTAACCCAGTAACTCTGTAGACATTAAAACTATTTCTGTATTCTCAAAGATGGGTTTCAAGCTGCCTGTCGGGTATCTTTTCCCTCTACACCCCTCCACAATATGGGTGCTACCAATTTACCCATCTCTTTTACAGTCTTTGAGCGTATCTAGAACTTTTATCCTCTGCTTATGGAGTTTCCTGATTTTGTAGTGCAGGAGGAATTTGTTCAAATTCATACTCTGGTAAGGGCCAAACCTGGATCCTCTCAGTCTCCTTCAAATGACAATCTTGTCCTGATTTGCCCAGTTTGAATTAAATATTCCTACAGTGTATGACTTACATCTCTACTTAGCATTTATATCAGCTTTGCTTTATGGTTAGTTTGTTTCATATTGATCTATTGAACTCAGTTTTTTTGACTTTCTCATTGGTCATGCATTATTCTCTTATGTAGCGCCCTTCCCCACCCCTGGTGCATTGCCTTTCACAGAGCACACTGCTCCGTATGTATTTGTGGAAGTAATAGCACTTAATAAATATTACTCCTAAGCCTCACAGTCATTCTTGGATAAATCAGAATGGTTAACTCAGTTGATTTGATAGTCTCTAAAATTGGATACTAAAGCACAGAAGAAGAAAATGAAATGTCTAAGATATCATTTTTAATATACCAGCATGCAAAACACTAGAATATATAGATCAAACACCTTATTTCAACAGGATGACATGTAACCAAATGCCTTGGTAAGCTGCTTATCCATTTGCAAAGGAAATTAATAATATTTCTCTCCTGTAGGCCATCTACACAAACAGATTAGGATTTCTGGTGACCACAAATACTCCTCAGTGGTTAGAAAATATCTTGAAGTATTTCTGAATTCAAGGAAAAAATCCAGCTTTAACATCATTTTTTTTCCATGTTGGCTCTTGTTTATAGATAATTTAATATACGCAAGATAATTGAGCATGTGTTTCATCTTAGCTGTAGAGCCAAGCATTGTATATAGATTATGTTCAATTCTTATAATAAGTTATTAGGTAAAGTTATATTTCCCCACTATTGTCTAAAGTTAATCTCACCACATATCCTTTTTCTCCTTGCACCTTTTATTGAGAAATGTTACTCGCACACAGAAAAGTGCATAAAATCCAAATGGACAGTTATACAAATAAAATAAAGCAAATACTTGTATAGACATTGCCTAGATCAGGAAATAGAACATTTTATATAGAAGATATGGAGTAGCTACTGAAGGCAGAGTGAGAGGGAACTAACCAGGCAAATTCATCCCAGTTGCAGTCTCATTCCTTTCTCCTAGTGTTTACACTCTGCTGACTTTCATAGTAATACTGACTTTGCTTATCTTTATCATTTACCACCAACATGTTCACATCTCAGTAAAAAGGTTTATTTTTCTATTTTTGAACTTAATATAAATGGAATCACATTGTGTATATTCTTTTTTGTCTTATTTTTGCTTAACCTTGTGGTGGGGTTCCTTCATATGGTTGCATGGAACTTTAGTTTGGCCATTCATTTTTAATATTTCATGGTGTCCATTGAATGAATATCACAGTTTATTTATGCATTTTACCGATAATGGCAATTTGGGAAGTTTCCAGTATGGGATATTATGAACAATGTCTCTTGGTGCATTCATTTTTTAAAGTTTTTTCCTAGCAGTAGGATTTCTGGATCAAAGGGTATATGTGTTTCAGCTATTCTAGATAATGCCGCTCCAAAAAGAGTATATGAATTTATACTCCCACCAGCAGTATATGACAATTTCTGATGCTCCAAATCCTGGCCAACATTTGGTATTAGACTTTTAAATTTTTTCCAATCTTAAGGATGTTTAATGTTAACTCATTTCAATTTGCATTTTCTCTATTACTCTATTGAGTACCTTTAAAAAAAAAGTTTATTGATGCTTTGCATTTTGACTTTTGTGGAACTTCCTTTCAAGTTTTTCCCTATTTTTCTATTGGATAGTTTTTTTTTTTTTTAATTTTGAGTTTCTCAGTGAGTTGGCTGTGTTTTGAGATTAAGCATTATCAGCTTACAAATATCTTCCTTCCCTTTCGTGGTCTATCTCTTTACCTTTTCCATGGGGTCTTATAATAAGCAGAAGTTCTCAATTTTAATGTAGTCAAAATTATCTATATCTTCCTTTATAGTAAGTGCTTTATTAAGTAAGTATTTATTAATAAGTGTCTTACTAAAAACCCCTATCCTAAGTTAAGATATTCCTCTATGTTCTTTTCTGAAAGATTTAAAGTTTCACCTTTCACACAGATTTTTAAATACACATGGAAATGATGGATATACTTACCCATTATCATAGTTCCTTTGATTGAAAAGTCTGCCCTTCTTCATTGGTTTGGAGTGCTAACTTGTTATAAATCAGGTATCCTTTAGTGTGCACAGTTATTTCTGAACTTCAGTTATATTCTATTGATTTAAAAGTCCATCCTTGCAATAAATGTTCACCATCTTGATTACTGTAGCTTTATAGAAGGCTTGATATCTGGGTAAGTCTTTTCTACCATCTTCTCCTTCAAGTGTGTATGGGCTATTCTTGGCTTTTTTAATGCGCATGTAAATAAACTTGTTAAGCATCCACACACAGACTAAAATAAGGTGCTGGTGATATGGAATTAATTGACTTTATATATTAATTTCAAGAGAAATATTTTTTCTAGTAAGCTTTCCAATTAGTGAATTTGATACATATTTAACTATTTTTAAAAAAGTGATTTTAACTTTTTGCTTTACTTTTCTTTTTGCCCCAGATTTACTGAGTTATGACTGACAAGTAAAAATTGTATATATTTAGGTTTCACAGTGTGATTTTTTTTTTAAAAAAAAGGTATACAAAGTGATGATGTACATATACTCTGTGAAATGATTAATCAGTTTTACAGATTATTTCAGTATTTCAGGTCATCTTTAATATAGTCCAATAACATGTTATACATCTTTATTAGACCTTTTCTGAAGTACTTGATGTATTTTAATGCTGTTAGAAATTTACCCTTGCTCTTGAGATAGTTTGATAGAGTCTTCCAGAATCTTTCTCATTATTCCTTCTCTTACTTGTATCCTCACAATTTCTTACTCCAGCGACCTAATCTCTTTAGTATATGAGCATACCCCCTACACATTTAACAAAGGCCTCCAGTAGCTATCTGTCTACTGCCCCCAATCTTTCTTTTATGGCCAACATTTTGGACATGCTAGTCTACATTTTGTCTCTTGTCTTCCCTCTAAGTCAGTCACTTCCCAACCTTCTGTAATCTGATTCACTGCCATCCACCATGCAGCATCTACTCTATCAGAGGACCTGCTGGGGATTAAAGCCTGGGGCCATTTTTCAAAGTCCTTCTCTTGATGTTTTAAAATTATAGAACATTGTTGATAATGATAATACTATTAGTGATTGCCATAATAATTATAATATATTAATAGTATCAGTGATATAATTGATCTTTGAGTATTTTTATGTGGCAGTATACTAGATCTATTATTTTTGCAGTTAGGTGTTATCACAAGTGAAATGGCACATGCCAGTTTCCAGGGTTAATGGTGAGTTCTACAGGGAAGCCTGCCTAATGTAACAATCTAAACTCTGTCCACTTCTTGTCTCTCCCTTACATTCTAAGCTCCTACTCTCCTCTGGTTCTCCTTTGACCTATCCAGCCTTTCTTTCTTAGTCTTCTCACATTTTTCTTCTAGTATTCATGTCTTCAATCTGGATCCTTCCAAAAGTCCTATCATTGGTTTTCTTCTCACTCCTCCTATCTTTCCTTGTGTGGTGTCATCCATTCTTACAGCATCAGCTATGAGACTGATCACCACACTAACTTCTTTTTATCTGAAAGCCACCATGGTACCTGGCTCATAGCTAGTTGGATGATAAATGCATGAATGAATGAGTCTTTAAACTTATATCTGCCAAATTCATATTCCTAGCACAGCCTTCAAAGGAGTGAGGGATCTAAAACTATCTTAAATCTCCACTGGATGGTATCCAGCCATCTCTGCTGAAGATTTACAAAACTGAGCCATAATCTTTCTCTCCCAAACTTGCTCCTCCTCTTATATATTATATATCTTATCCTGGTTAAAAGCACCACGCTTTATCTATTTGCTCATTCTGGAAATCTGGCAGTCACAGGACTCTTTTTATTATGCCAGCCTCAGAAATCAGTAATCAGAATCCACCAATGCAAATTTCTTGCATTTTGGTCTTTACTGCCCTGTCTTCTTGTACAGTCCTTTTTGGCACACTTATGTATTTCATATGTTGGTGATTCATATGTTGAGCTATTCTAGAAGGAATAGAAAAAGTGAAGATTTTACCCTTTCTGGGGTAAATAGCATTACCGTTTTCCCATGTGAAGAAAAAGAATCCTTCTAGTTTGGTAGCTTATATATTGAGATTGTCCAAGAGAGAATTGTATAAGTATCTACTCTCGCCCCCATCTCCTTCTTTCTCTTCTTTTTCTTCACACTGTTAGGTATACAAAATAATGGAAGAAAAAACTTGTGAAGAAACTGAAATATTTAGCCAGAAGTTAGATATTCAGATGCTTTGGCACTTAGTTGAGACTTTCAAAATTTTTATTTCCAACGTTCACAGAAATGTGGCTGAGAAAATGGAACTGTGCACTTCATTAGTGTTAACTGCTGAACAACCAAATACCTTGTTTTCTGTCACTTCAATCTTTCCAAAGGGAGTCATGTTAAATTTTCACTGCAAGGGTCTTTATCTACAACTTTTGTGATCTGGGGGTCTTATGTATGGGGTGACTGACCTTTAGGAGTGCTGGCACAAGGCCAGAGGGGAAAAAAAACACAAAGATTATAAAGTTAGAACACAAACTTTTATGCCAAACACGGTGAAAGTGGCAATTACGGTTTTTTCATAATGATGTAGATACATTATGAGCCACTGAAAATCCTACCTACTAGACATACATAACTTAGGATATTGATTTATTTTAAAGATTTTATTTATTTATTTGAGAGAGAAAATGAACGGGGGAGGGGCAGAGGGAGAGGAAGAAGCAGACTTTCTGATGAGCAGGGAGCCTGACACTTTGCTCCATCCCAGGACCTGGAAATCATGATTCAAGCTGAAGGCAAACACTTAACTGAGCCACCTAGGTGTCCCAGGATGTTGATTTATGAGATTCTTTTTAACAGCATTTTATACCATGATGGACACTATGAAACTAGAATTAAAAGTGGCACTGCCACTTTTAGTGGTAAGAGTCCTTCAGGGATTGGCCAGGCTAAGAAAGTCATGCCTCTACTGATTCAAGGGAGGGAATACACAGCCCCAGCTTAGCTACCCCACTTAGGGACATTCTAGCCTCAGAACCCCATGTGGTGTTGTCAAAGGCTTCCACAGAGACATAACAGCTTGATATTTTCCTCAGCCCAGACTTGCTTCTTTCTTTTCATTTCCTTCTACAGATGTTGATCCCTAGAGCATACATAATAAACATCCTCTATGCTAATCTCCTGCATCTCAACGTATGCTTCCTAGGGAACCCATCCTGCAGCACCTACCACGTAAAAGTTTGGGGCGGCTTTGGCAGGCGAATTTAGCATGAGTGCTAATGCTATGAGGCTTTCCCTAGCACCAGCAACTCATAAAGGTTACCAAGTAAACAGATTCCTTCATTCTGGCAACGTTGACACACCAGGCACTCTTAGGGATACAGAGACCAGTAAGAGGTAATTCCTTGTCCTCTAGGGAGGGATATAGATGTGCACAAATGGTTACAATACAACACAATAAGTGCTGTAGCAGAGGATTGCACAATGTGCTCATGGAATGCGGATGAGGGAGCAGTTAGAGCTGCCTGGAGTGTTCCTGAAGATTTCACTGGAGGAAACATTTGATTGGGAAATTAAAAGGAAAATATGGGTGATGCCTGGGTGGCTCAGCGATTGAGCATCTTCCTTTGGCTCAGGTGTGATCCCAGAGTTCTGGGATCGAGTCCCACATTGGGCTCCCTGTGTGGAGCCTACTTCTCCCTCTGCCTATGTCTCTGCTCTTTCTCTGTGTGTCTCATGAATAAAAAAATAAAATCTAGAGGGAATACCTGTGTAAAATGTCCAGTGAGAAGGGAGGGAGGGAGGGTCTAGGCTGCATTGAGGGTGAAGAAAGGCAGGAAGTCATGAAAAGTCATCCTAGAAAAGTAGTTGGGGACCAGAACTAAAGAAAGAGTGGTTATCTAGTGATAATGTTCAAAGAGGAGATAAAGAAAGATACCTAAAGAAGGTCTATACTCCATGTGGGGAGCATTCAGGAAGAGCACTTAGTGAAAAATGCTGAAGAACCATCAAAGTGAGAACAGGAAAACCCAGGAGAGCTTTTCTGTAAAAGATTGAAGAGAAGGGATCCCTGGGTGGCGCAGCGGTTTAGCGCCTGTCTTTGGCCCAGGGCGTGATCCTGGAGACCCGGGATCAAATCCCACGTCGGGCTCCCGGTGCATGGAGCCTGCTTCTCCCTCCTCCTGTGTCTCTGCCTCTCTCTCTCTTTCTCTCTCTGTGACTATCATAAATAAATAAAAATAAAAAAAAAAAAAGATTGAAGCGAAGAGAATTTCAGAGGGGCAACGGTCAACTTTTACATGCTCCGAGGAAGGTCAGTGGACTGAGCACTTCAAAATAAACCATTGCACCTACGTTGGAATGGCCAAGCAAATGGTGATAAATGGAATTCATGCAAGAGAAAAGGATAAAAAACATGAAACACGATGTTGAGAAAAGTCAGATATACTACAAAGATAGGTTTAATTAAACCTATAATGCTTAGGAGTACTTAGGTGGTAAAAATGCAAAAGAAAGCTTGAAGAATGAGTACGCTAAATTAGGACAGTGGTTCCTTGAAAGGAGGAAGGGATAATGACCTGGATGGTCAGGAGGGCCACTGCTAGGGTCTGGTATGTTCTTTTTCTTTCTTTCTTTCTTTTTTTTTTTTTTTTTTTTTTGTATGTTCTCTTTCTTGATCTGAGATGTTTTTATGGATATTTCCTGTGAAAGAAATCTTTGAACTGTGCATTTCTATTCTATGGGCTTTTCTGTGAAGCGGTTTATATTTCACAACAGGTAGGACTAAAAAATAAACAATTGGAATGATTAATAGTAGTAGAGTAGTAGTAGCTTTTGGTGAGTAGTTTCAGGTGAGTGGTGGGTGGTGGTGGTCAGACTGTGCTTGGTTAAGAAACGTAAAGAACTGGAAATGCAGATTATCTTCTTCATATTGGTGGGGAATAGAAACAGATAATCTGGCATTTTGGAATAGTAACCTTTAAATTAGTAATATTCCTAAAACCAAATGTCCTTAGTTAAAATTTATAACACATGCAAGTAAACAGCAGTAAATTGACTATAAATAGTCAAACAAAACACTTTTAAAAACTCTTGGTGACAAGCAAATAACCTTTTTTAAAAAAAAAAACAGGTTTTTGAAAGCTTTGTTCATAGTTGTTAATGTCAATCTAATGAATTTTTAGAAATTTGGAATTATAAAAGGGAGTACTTGAAAAAAAGGTAAATAAAAAAAAAGAAAAAAGGTAAATAAACTATCTAAAAAACCAAGCAATTCATTAAATATGTCATTAATCATTTGCCTTTAAGGGGCTGGAATCATTGGTGTATTGATATTTTTTAGTTTTAGCACAGCATTTGTACCTTGTAATATTTTTGACACAGCAAATTACAGCACATTTAAATCTTCATGAAAACCCAAATTTTGACATCTGCACTAAGTATTCTCCTACTGGAGTAAAGGAATGTTAAGAATTAGAGGGAACTTTTAAGGTAACTCAATCAACTTGTTGATTTGACAGGTTGGCACTCTGAGGCCTTGGAGGCTGAATGGCAGCACTCAGGTCACACAATGATTGGAAAGCCACCAAAGCCTGGGTCCCTTACCTCTCAGTCCTGTAATTATTTCCCTACAGCACCCTAAAACATGCAGATCAAATCTTTGTGTCACAAAGCTTCCAAACAAGTCCTAGAGTTTTGTGATAGTGGAATTTGGTCTGTATGAATATCGAAAATGTTCTGTATTTGGAAATTGTTTTCTTTTAAGTGATAGTTTGAAAACACGAAACACTTGGGTAAGTGTTATTTGTAGTTAGTCTTGGGGTGGTATTTATTTAGGGAGAGCTCATTTCCTATGTAGAACGTGACTGGAAAATGACTTGATTAATATTAATAGCGATTCATTGTAAATGCAACTCCTAACACAAGCTTAAATTCTGAGACAGAAGGTCAGCTGCATAATCTTGTCAGCTTCCATTACAATATAAGCACACTTATGTTGCCTCATTAAAGAATCTCAGATATCTTTGTGGATGGCCAGGGCTTTGCTTCTCGTGGTAAAGGGAGGAAAGAAATCCCTGGCTGATTAAGTAGTGGATCCAGAGCTGGATTTGCAGACAAACCCTGGCTTTCACGGAGCTTACTCTTATTTTGCCCTTCTAATAAGAAACATTCCCTCCTTGGACGAACCGTAGTGTCCCTTGTGACATCCCATGTGATGCAGGGAGCAAATTGTCAACTTAATTCTCATCGATTTTTTCTTTTAATCGTAGATTCTATCATAAGTAAGGACTACATCTCCCAAACTGAAGGGAACTTTGTGTCCAGAGAGCCTGCAAATCTCTATAGCCATTGACCTTCTAAGTGACTATCAGCGATATTTTCTAATTTATCACCTCACTGAGCTACTTTCATCATCTGTAATTCTCAACCCACTTAAATCTAGTCACCTTTGTGGTATAATTCCCTTGTTGTGCCCAAGATTACGTATCTGAGAAACCACCAAGGAGCCAACACCGATGCAAGCGCAGGAGGGTTTATTGACAAGCTCGATTTTGGGTGCAAGTGCAAGCAGTGCAGAGGCTTGGACCCCGAGGTTAAGAGGCGTAGCAGTTATATAGGGGCCAGTGGCCAATGAGATTGTAACACACATAGAAAGTTGCATAGTCATGTCGGTCCGCACGCAGGTGGACAATTGAATTACAATTTACCCTATAGTGACCATCTGAACTAGCCTATCACTCTGGTCAGAATTGGCGCGCAGGTTTGGCGGGCAAAAGGCGGGGTTTACATTCTTTGGTGGTTTCCGGTAAGGGTATGCTCAGCGGCTTGACTGGGGTGGGGGAGTGCCTTAAGCAATAAGCAGATCATGTGGGGGTTATACATGAGATGGTGGGTGTAGCACAAAATGGAGCTAGTCCTGCTCTGCTTGTCCAGGGGTAGGGAATTTTTGTTAAATTCCTTGGGTCCCACACCCTGTGTTTGAGGATCAACTCCTCTACCAGACTACAGGTGTCTTGAAGACAGGTTATGAGACTGGGTAATTTTTGTGCACCCCAGTATACCTAGAATGGTAAATGCACACTAAGTTATTAATGATTACTGGTAAAGCAAAGACAAATGCTTTCTAGGCTTATTGCTCGCTCTTTTGATTCTCTATGTCTAAGGGTAGCTAGCCTGCTTTTTGTGTTTTGGGCAGCATTTGGTGATATGACTATAAATACTCTCTTTTCCCCTGGCTTCAGTGGCATCTAATGTGTCTTTGTTCCAGTAAGCTGAATTTGCAAGGTTCTCCTTGACACAATTCCTACAATGTCCTGTCCCTGTCACCAGGACCATGGCCTTCTGTGACATCTCCTATTTCTTCTCTTCTAAGATTAAGAAAACAGCACCCTCTTGATAAATTTTTTCTGTGAATATTTATTTTAAATGGTATTATTATTCCATAGGAGACAAAATCAAAAATATAATAGAGGAACAATATGCAAAATAAATACTAACATCTGGGCAAAATGTAGTAGCATACTAGCTTGCACAAATGATTTTTCTCTTGTCAGTGTCTAGTTTTTCTCTGGCTTTAATATTCACTTATTTACCTCTCATGCTTCCAGGCACAGTAAAAGAGCCCCAGGGCTTGGCTAAACTGAGCATTTTTAGAGACCTCCTGCCAGAAATTGCAGCTTTGCCTCTGACTGGCTTGAGGTGGCTGTTTTTACTGGAGCTTTCACCCTTCAAGCCAGAAATGGGAAGTTGTCCCAGAAATTCTGATTACCCGTGGGAACTCGCTATGTCCCTTTCACTGGTTGTTGACTTTCCTCCCTTTAATCATCTCTCAATTGCATTTACCTCAAAAAACATTAGAGAGATAAATGGATCCATTTAACAGATAGGTTTTGAGGAAATGAATATTTAAAAGGTATCTGTGGAATTCAGGAGGCATGCTTCCCATTCCTTCTACCTGAGGACCTCATTGCCACATCAGGACTTGGTTATCTGGGTGACTACTTGTGTATGGAGGTGATTGTTTCTCCTTTCAGGTCTCCTTGAAATTAGTGGGTCATAATCATAAATGTTTTAAAATAAATAATTATAGTTGTTTATTTTTATATTAACTGGCATTAGTTAAGTTTCCTGCTATTTACCTCAAATTTGCTTTCTTCATTTTATGGTGAAGTTATTTTTGGCTTTTAGAGAACTTATATTTTTCAAGTGCATATATATATATGTGTATATATATGTAAATATATATTTACATTTATTCCCATGTTTAAATATGAACAAATTATTAGAAATATGCTGCATATAATTCATATATATATATTTCCATTAATTACTTTAACACTGTGAAATCGGTCGGGCTGACTTTACAGATGCGGAAACTGTTAGAGAAGTTATATGATGCTGTCACCTAGCTGATGAATGTCAGTGTTCATTCTGAGATGCAAATGTTAAGATTTAAAACATACTTCCACTATCTCCTACCAGAATGCTCTCCTGCTGTTCTGGAGATGGTATGTGCTTCCCCTGTCATCAGTACTCACCCAGTTTTTTCTTCCAGTGGTCATGAGATGACCCATTTTCCAAGACTCAGTTCAAGTCCACCTCCTTGAAAGCTGTCCCTAACAAAGCCAGTCTGGAGGGTTTTTTGTTTGTTTGTTTGTTTGTTTAATTTTTTGTTTTTTTAAGTACTTATTATTTATGGCATTCATCTTCTGTTTACTCATATGCTATGTTGTGTAATTGTTGTTTGAATATGCCAAATTAGGTATTTAGAGATGAGATAAAAGAACATGGGCTTTAGGCTCAA
Source organism: Canis lupus dingo (assembly GCF_003254725.2). Classification (NCBI taxonomy): domain Eukaryota; kingdom Metazoa; phylum Chordata; class Mammalia; order Carnivora; family Canidae; genus Canis; species Canis lupus. The sequence continues at coordinate 37,282,686 of NC_064243.1, forward strand.
ATCTTGACTGCTACTTAGCAGCTTTATGGCTTTATGTCTCTGTTAACTCATCTGTGGAAATTTATTAATTCTCTTAAAAAGTATTTTTTGATTCCTACTGTATTCAAGATGTGCACAGTGGTGAAAAAATACAACAAAGTGTGAGGGAGATAGACTAGCAAATAATGTAAGCAAATATTAAATGTTATGAAAAATAAAACCAGATTATGAAGTAGTGACTGTGAAAAGGTCTACATTGGGTAGGATGGTCATGTCTATGAAGAAGCTGATACTTTACCTGAGCATGGCTGATGTGTAGAGTCAGCTTCTCACAGACCAGAAGAGGAGCTCTCCAGGCAGAAAGACTTGCAAGTATGAAATCCCAGAGGTTTGAGATATCTTGACTTATTGGAAGAACAGAAGGAAAGCCAGAACATTTGGGGCATAGTAAGCAGGTGTTGTGATCATATGGTAGGCAGTGAGGTTGCTGAGGAAGGGAGGGATCAAATCATGGGGTCTTTGGTGGCAAGGAGTTTGGGTTTTATTCTAATTGCTTTAAGAAGTCAATGGAAAGGACAACAAGGTTCCCCTAACCACCCCTACTATTAGGGGTGCTGAATGGGTTGCCACAGGAAAGCACTTAGCTCAATGCCTGATAGTTAAGTGTTCAACGTACTTTTATTCCACCTTCATATATACGTTTTATTTCTACCAACACTGTAAACTCCTTAAATGTTGGAACTACATGTCATACTGTTGCATTCCCTACACCTGATAAAATTTGTTAGATGTGAGTCAGTCTAGTGTGCTGTTTAGAAATAGCCTTTATGTGTAGAGATGGGTACTGTTTTGAGTAATTCAACCAATGAATGAGGTTATCTGATGAGTTCTGTAATAGCAACTTGCATGTAGTGGAATATGCATAATTCTCACCTCAATCTATATTTAATTGCCATTCTGGAAAAACATTGACTTTTATATGATTTTTTTGAGAGAGAGAGAGGGAGGGAGGAAGAGAGAGAGAGAGAGACAGAGAGAGAGAGAGACAGAGAGAGAACAACGTAAGTATAAGGGATGCAGGCTCCATTTAGCATTTTGGAAGGAAATATCTTCAGAAAAGTCTTTTCCTTTTTATTTGCCACACCATCTGTTGTTCAGATAAGCAGAAATAGGGAGTCCTTTATTGAGATATATACTGCTACTTAAACCCTGAAAGTTTATTTCTTTTTGGAAATGCCAACACATTTGATTTTTTTCCGTGCTTCAGACCATGTATATTATTTTTTCATTCTGGCAGAGGAGAGATCAAGATAGAAACCCCTCTATCTGGTCTTCTACTAGAGGTTTCTTCCTGAAGGACAGCTTCCCAAGAGCCATTCATCACCATTTCTATGCATAAGAAGTGGGAAGATTCTTATATTCTTCCTTTGTATATTCACATTCAGATCACTCACTCAGGGACATGCACTGGTTTTTAAATTGTCTGCTGTTTTGAATTAAAGATGCCTCTTGGGTTTTATGCAACTCCAAAACAGCCAAGTTAGCTCTTTCCTGAATTGGTGGTCCTTGTTGTTTCTCCACATTTTCTTCATGGAGGGTCACCTTCAGATGATTCATAGGTTCACTGCCTTCAGCTTCAAAATACATTTAAGAATATTTGATTTTCGGTCATCTAGCTAGCTTTCAAAATAATCAATCAGAAAGGATAAAACTTTAAGTTAAAGGCAAATCATTATTTCATAAAATTCTGTCTTCATCCCCATAAATCTTCAAGTTCCCTATTTCTTTTTGACAAAACTGTCAAATAAAACCCAACAAAAAGGAGCAAAACCATGAAGTCAAAAGTACTTTTATTCCTTTGATGTGTTCAGTCTTTAATTTTAAGTGGGATGTCACTTTTGTTTTCCAACTGAAATTGAAACTTTTTGAGAGCACAGATCATGCCATATATTTGTTTCCTCCATAGTGCCAAAACCTCATTAGATACTCAGCACACACATAGCAAGCTGATTAGAATGTTTGAACAATTAAACTTGTATTATTGTTTGATGACTTCCTCCTGCAGCTTAAACCTTAAGATATTCCTTAAATTTGGCACAGTGCAAAAGAAGATGGAGTACTAACAAAGCCTTATCTTATACTAAATACATTGCTGCATTTGTGCTGTTAATTCAGGCCCTTTAGAAGAAAGCATATGTACTCTTCTAGGGGAAAAAAAAAGAGAAATGAAGACTTTGAAAGTGATAATTCAAATGAGGATAGTTTAATTTCATTCTTTCTTAAATCTGTGAAATACAGAACAGTATTCTTCAAAGCTTTTAACAGAAGGCCAAGGGTGAGATGATAGTGATATTTTGATGCCTAGCACATTGAACATCCCTGAGCTTTTGCAACAGGGATTATGAATAAGAGTGAAAGAGATTAAAATTTTCAGAGTTAGATCTTATGAAAACAAAAATATGTGATTCACTTCTCTTAGGTATATTATGAAAGATTGGACAGTGAACTAATGAGTTGGTAGCCATTTCTCTTGAGGATGGGAAAGAGCTACTCTGAGGCAGGTGTTTGACCTTAAATCCTGAATCTTCTCTCTGAATTGAGAAATGCTCTGTATTGGATATGGTTTCTTGCCATAAGTCTCAAAAACTTAAGCTATGTACTCCTCCCAAATTTTAGCTACCCTTAGTGAACTTTTGGATCTATATGAATGAACTCCTTTTATGTAATTACTACATTCATTGGCAACATGGCAAAACTGAAAAGAAACAGGTAGAGGGTGTGTATTTAACATTTGGAACTGCTAAGGAGTCTGTTGCTTAGTTTTACTACCTCAAAAATTTGGAAAAGAAGATCTCATTTATAAAAACAACTACCTATTAGGAACATTGTTTTAAGAGTCCAGCATAATAATGATCAGAGCCTATTAAACTAAGAAAAGTAACTTTAAATAATGAACACTCAAAGTTGCAGAGAGTTTGAAACTGGCATTCCTATACATTTTTGGTAGATTGCTTTCCCGTCACAAATTAGAAAGCAGTGTGGCCTCTACATTGAAAATAAAAACATTTATAGTATTTTTTCAAGATTTCCAATTTTATGGAAATAATTGGAAGTAGGAAATAAATGCACAAATAATTTATTGAAGTGGCATGCATAATTACAAAAGCAAGACAAAATGAACTCAAACTAAATCACTAATAGTTGTGAGATGCTGTGTAAGTTAGGATACCTCCATTCACTGGAACATTATGTGGCCTTCAAAATCCTGGTTAAATAACAATACAAACATGGTAAAAATTGTTATACAATTAGTGAAAGCAGACTGATTTCTAAATTATTCTAGTATTACAACCATCAAACTAGTTTGAAAGAAGTGTACTAAAATTACCATATTAGTTAGTTATGTTTGGGTAATGGGATATTCATTTATTTAGCCAATAAATAAACTAAGAATATCATATATATTCTCATGTAATCCTTATAATAACTGCAAATTTTACATTGGTATTCCATTTTAAAGATTAGGAAAATACAGAGCTGTCTGGGTGGCTTAGTCAGTTAAGCGTCTGACTCTTGGTTTCAGGTCAGGTCATGATCTCAGGGTCCTTGGATCGAACCCTGCATTGGACTCTGTGCTCAGCAGGGAGTCTGCTCCCCCCACCCCCTCCCCTTGCTCATGAACCCACTCTCTCTCTCTAATATAAATAAATAAATCTTTTTTTTTAAAGATTGGGAAAATACATAAATAATAAGATACTTTATACCTGGAACTTAGTGTTCAGGTTTATTGTTTCAGTCATCATTGCAATACTTTGGATACTAAAGATATGCTAAGGTCTTTATTTTTCCTTTCCTTGAAATGTATCAGTTTATCAATGGCATGATTAAGGACTAACGCACATGAAGTTTCTTTAAACGACGCAGAACACCTGCACTTCAGATGCTAAGATTAGATATATTTCTGGTCAAAAACTTGATTATTGAGATAATTGCTGCTCAGAGAAAAGATGAGTAATTTCCCTCAATCCTGTAGACTTAAAAAAATTGTATTCAATTAATTAACATATAATATATTATTAGTTTCAGAGGTAGGGTTTAGTGATTCCTCAATCCTATAGACTTTTAAGATCCTTCCTATGTGATTTTAGATATATTATTTAACTTCTCTGTGGCCAATTTCCTCATCTTAAAATGGTGATATAATTATAGGGTTGTTTTGAGGATACAATAAGTGTATGTATGTGTGTGTGTGGTACATATATCTCAAACTTCAAGCAATGCTTAGCACATAGTAAGTTCTCAGAAAGTGGCAGTCAGTACTGAAGTTGTGTTGATCTAGCATGCCATCTTCTCCCATTATTCATTCTCCATATTACTTGATTTTATCATCCACTTATTCTTCAAATTAATTTTGGCACTAACTACAAAATTTCAGTAGAACAAAGGCAATGAAAATTAAGCTATAATTTTGTAATACTGTCTTCCCATTCACATAGGTTTGGCACATTTCTTGTTTGGTTTATTCCTAGTAATTTTAGATTTGCTATTTCAATTGCAAATGAGAAGTTTTTCATAATATTTCTTAATTGGTTAATTAGGAAAGTTACTGATTTTGATTGGATGATCTTGTATCTGGCCACTATGTGTTTTGGTTCTAACTAGTTTTCTGATTTACCTTGGTATTGACTAGGAAACAGTCTACAAAATAACTTTTGTTGTTTTCCAGCTAATATTTAATGATTCATCTCTTTCTTTGTTTTTTGCCTTAGCTAAGAACAATGCTACATAATCAAACTAGTAATAGATATCTTTGTTTAAAGTCTTTTCAGTGTTTACCTCTTAATGTGTTTATTTGTATTTGATAAATACCATTCATCAATTTATGAGAGATTTCATCTATCTTCAATTTAGTATAATTTTTAAAACTCAAGAACATGTCTTGAATTTTATCAAAGACTTCTCTCTCATGTTAGGATGATCATGTAATTAAATGGTTAACACACTGACTCTGATTAATACATTTTTTAATGTTGGATGATTCTTTTACTTCTAGAATAAACCCAACTTGGCAATTGAATAATATATTATTTTAATATCCTTCTATATTTTATTCACTCAGATATACTTTGGAATTTTACATCTGTTTTCCAGGAGATAAAAATCTATAGTATAGTGTGTGTGTAGAGGCATATTGTGCATTACATTTTTTTCTGCTTTGTGATCCATTATGAATTCTTTTATAGAATCAAATACAAAGTATTCTTTTCCTTCTTACTATTATTTGAAGCTTATAGGTTTTATTTTATTTTATTTTTTATTCACGAGAGACACAGACAGAGAGGCCGAGACATACGCAGAGAAGAAGCAGGCCCCCTGTGGGGAACCTGATGAGAGACTCGAGCCCAAAACCCTGGGATTGTGACCTGAGCCAAAGGCAGATGCTCAACCACTGAGCCACCCAGGTGCCCTGAAGCTTATAGGTTTAATAAAACTTACCTGGGAAGTCATCAGAGCTTAGTATTTTTTGGAGAGAGATAAATCTTTGAATTATTTTTAATTCCTTCCCTTATTTTTGATCTATAAAAAATTTCAATTTTGTTAGGTCAGTGTGGAAATTTATATTATTTTTATTTATATATTTGATTATTTGAGAGAGAGTGAGAGTGAGAGAGCATGAGCGGAGGGAGGGATAGAGGGAGAAGCAGACTCCCAGGGAGCCCAGTGTGGGGCCAAGACCTGAGCTGAAGACAGATGCTTAACCTACTAAGCCACCCACGTGCCCCTTATATTATTTTTCATTCTATATAGATTTGAAAGCTTTGACATAAGATGATATCTCATTTTTAAAAATCTTCTCTACATCTATCACTCTATTTCTCACCTCCCTAGCTTGATATCCAAAGTAGTTAACTTGTGTTTTATTTTCCTTCTTTGTTTTTCTCTTGATCAAACTTGGAAGAGATTGGTACTTCTTTTTTTTCAAGTCTGCTATTGGTTTTAATTTTGTCGTGTTTATTGTGATTTGTTTTCCTTTTTAAAATTTCTGTTCTTTTGTTCTTTCTTTTTAAAATTTCCTTGGGTTCATTTTCCTTTATTTTTTTCCTAGCTTTTTGAGTTGGATGCTTATCTACTATTTTGATGGCATTGGATTTGGATTAAAAAATAATGTTTATTATATATTCTTTTATATTCCAAAGAAGAATAGATTATACATCTTATGTATACATAGTTTACATTATATATATATTATGACTATTAAAATGAATTATCAATAATGATGTATTCAACTTTTAATAAATTTTTGTCAATTCTTTGTTTACCACTGTTACTTATAACCTATATTTTTTCTTAAATTTTTAATTTTGTTATAATGCAGCCTAAAGAAGTGTTTTGTTTTTGTCCTTGTTTTTTTCAGAAAATGTACATGGGGTGGGAAACTTCATGTGTCTTTATATATCTCAGATGTCTTTAATGTGATTTTTTACCTGAATTATGACTTAGATCAAAATCTTTTTCCACCAGCTACTTGTAGATATTGTTCTTCCTTCATCCAGACTCTTATCTTCAAAATGACATAATTTTGATGCCAGTCTGATCAACTTTTTTGCAAATATTTTTCCTTCATTGATGAGACTACAGGTTTTCTCTCTTATCTTTGGAATTTACACATTTTATTAGATGGCATTTAGACTATATTCCACAACTTACCCTATCCCTACTACAAATTCCTAGAGAAATTCAACTAATTGCTCTCTGAAAATGTTAGTACTTCATCAGTTCAATAAATTTTTCTCTGTTATTTATTTTCTTCCTCATTTTCTACCTCTTACCTCTTCCTTGTTAAGTAGTTATGAGGTTTTCTGGATTTGTCCTGTCTCAGTCTTTCTCGTCTTTTTGTTCTGAAGCATTGAACATGGGAAGATTTCTCAGCACAGTCTTATAGTTCACTAATTCAGCTGTAAGCCTGAATCATTCTGATGTTTTTTATTTGAAGTTTTCATTCCAACAATCAGTTTTATTTACAAAAAAACACTTTGTTGAGGTATATTGCTACATAAAAAACTATGAGTTTAGAGGTAAGTGAAACCATCACTGCAATCAATGCTATGAACATATCTAATTGCTTCTTTTTTCTTTTATTTTCATTAATTTCTGTGGACATGACATCTCTTCAAATCTCTAAGAATTCTATTTATTTTAAGCTTCTATGATAGTTTTTTTTAAATATTTTATTTATTTATTCATGAAGGGGAGAGAGAGAGAGAGAGAGAGAGGCAGAGACACAGGGAGAGGGAGAAGTAGGCTTCATGCAGGGAGCCTGGCTTGGGACTTGATCCTGGGTCTCCGGGATCACACCCTGGGCTGAAGGTAGTGCTAAACCACTGAGCCACCCAGCCTGCCTTCTATGATAGTTTTAAAAATATATTTTATTTATTTATTTGAGAGAGAGAGAGAGACTGTGAGAGAGAACACAAGTGGGAGTGGGGAGAGGGAGAAGCAGACTCCCTGCTGAGCAGGGAAGCCCAACATGGGGCTTGATCCCAGGACCCCAGGATCATGACCTGAGCAGAAGGCAGACGCTTAACTGACTCAGCTACCCAGGCACCCCAATTTCTATGATAGTTTTTATATTAACTTTATTTTTGAAGATGGTAATTCATTGGTTTAGTCTAAAAACTCCACATTTTTGGCTTTTCTGAAATATTTGTATTTATAATTGAAGGCTGGGATTGCTAAGTAATGATAGCTAGAGGTGATTTCCCAGTGAAAGTGAATAAAATAATTTCTTCAGTGAGTGAATTTAGATTTTATTACAGAGATTTGGGTGTAGAGAGGCTGCATGGTTTTGACCAGAAGATGTTTCTTCTAGATTATCCACAGAGTTTAGTTAATAGATGTAGGGGCCACGTGTTCACAAGGGAACCAAAAGTTACCAGAAACACGTGGACTATCCTTTTTAAAAAAGATTTATTTACTGAGAGAGAGAGAGAGAGAGAGAGAGAGAGAGAGAGAACACAAGTAGGCAGAGGGAGAGGGAGAAGCAGGCTCCCCGCTAAGCTGGAAACCTGATGCAGAGCTTGATCCCAGGACCTTGGGATCATGACCTGAGCCAAAGGCAGACACTTAACAGACACTTAACCAACTGAGCTGTCCAGGCATTCTGGAACTGTCCTTTTGTTCCAATAACTTCTGTAAATTCCCAATGGCAGATCTTCCATTTTATTTAGAGAGCTCTTTCTGAGGCTTTAGTCTGGAGGCTTACAGTACAATCAGCAGTACAGTAATTTTGCAGTTCACCATTCCACAACCCAGTTGTGCTTCTAGTCCCTTCTGTCCTTGATCTTGGTGTTCTTCTTAGATCCTGAGGGGAACACTCACTTCTTTAGTAGTCTTCTCTTGTGTCTTTTCAGTGCTACAGGTACAGCTCAGTGAGATTTTACCATCAATCTGAACCCATCTGCCTGTGTCTTCTAGAAATTCCCTGCAGTTCTGGTCTGCATCTGGCACCCTTCCCTGGTTTCTCATGCTACCATAGATTCATTTTTATTTTTATTTTTATTTTTATTTTTATTTTTATTTTTATTTATTTATTTTTTTTTTCATTTTTATTTTTAAATCTCCAGTGTTCTTTGAGTGGCATCCTGGGAAGATTAATACATATGCTCAGATATCTATCATAAAGAAGAAAAAACTCAGTTTTTAGTATTAGCAAAAAAGTTTTAGTTCTGAGGAGTCAGCATAGTTTATTTTTACAAAATGCATAATTTTTCTTTCAGTTTAAGCTTTGAATAATTGTTTCAAAAATATTAAGTGCCAAGTACAGTACCATGTGCTTTGTACACATTTTTCTGTATCTTCATAAAATGTAGAAATTCAATATTATTTTCCTGTTTTACAGATTAAAAAGCAAATGCCTGGAGAATTTGATCTAGTAAGTGATTTTAATCAACTTAATGCATTCCAAAGCCATATTTTTCAAAAAGACAAATTAATTTAGATACAGAACACTGGAGACTTCATAGCATAACATAAAATGTTAAGTTTTATGGTTTCATAATTTGGCTCAAGACTACAGGTATAAGTAATACTTTCCTCTTTGTAGACTTCAAAGAAGACATTACATATTTGCACTGATTTTGGAAAAGATTGTCTCAATACACTAAATGTTTAATTTCTCCAGATATATCATCCTGTTGCCCATTTTCCTTATCCCTTTGGAGACAGCAATCTCTATAATGTATTAGTAAATGTGTATGTTTATCAACATGTAGATCTATATCACTTTTTGGCACCAATTATTTCTAAGTATCAGCTATACCTTTTTCTGTGACATAAATTTGGCCATAGTATGATAAACATTTCAGTAAAATAAACACACAATGACAGTTAAATGATCAGAGATATGAATAGGGTCGAGGAGTAGGGAAATTGAACATTGTTGGTCCTCTCGTAACTTTAAATACTTGCTTTTCTTTTTAACAACTGATCTGTGGCCATTTAAAATGTAGAGAGTGTAGTCCAGAGCATTTATTCAGGTTGCATGAATGATGACAGAGCTCTGAGGAGAGGAAAATTAGTAAGGTGTCTTGAAATAAGGAAAATTCTAAAATTTCAGGTCATTATTTAAGCTAAAAGATAAAACAAGTTATTAGTGATGTGAGTAAAATTATGTTACTTGTCTAATACTAATGACCTCATTTAAGTGACAAAAGAATTCTTTAAAATGCTTTAACATTGGTGTAACTTGCTGTCACTCCATATTGGTTTGAGCTTGAAGAATGATCTCGGTTACTTTTTATAATTCTTCTGTAACTTACCTTTGATAATTGCCACTTGCCAAATCATGGATTTGGAATACATGCTGTTCTTATATTCTCTATGAAGGAAAGAGTAGACAAAAATACATCTTTAGCACCCACACCCATGAAACAATTACCTGTATTTTATTTTTAATTGATATTATTTCATTTGAAGCAATTAAATATGCACAGAGAACATTGTTTCTTAGTTATTATATACAACTTTATTTTCTCTGTTTTTTGGTCATTTTTGGCCATTTGCAGAGTCTTTATTGTGGTATAATTGGGATTAAGCCATAGGAATAATTTTCTCCATTTCCCTCCCTTTTCTTTCTCTCCCTCTCTGCCTTCTCTCCCTCCTTCCCTTCTTCCCTTCTTCTCTTCTGTTCCCGCTTCCTCTATCCTCCTCCTTTCTCCTTTTATTATTACTTGTTTTTCTTTCTAGTTGTCATGACTTTATTATTAGATTGAAGGTATAATTTATAAATTGAGAGTTTAGGTCTATATTCTAAATATATCTGAGGCTAAGTGAATAATTTTGTTTTATCACCTTTAGTAGCTTCTTCAAGCAACTAAGCCCTTTTATTTTTACCTTTTTTCTCCATTCTGAGTTGCTATTTATGTGAGTGCTTATCCTATTTGCATATGTTCCCAGTTGTTTTCTATTCACTTACTCAGAGTCCTAATTAGCGGTGAATTAATCCTCATTTTATCACCTGATTCTTGAAGGAAGCAGCCTATTCTGATGTTTAAAAATATTGGAAATCAAAACATTATGTGAAAATGAATTTATGGCTTAACTCAACTGATTATACTTGTCTTAGCTGCTTAAAGTTTGGACTGTTTTCTAATCATCTTTGTTTTTAATTTGCTATTTTTAAATTCTGAAGAACTGATACATGCCTACTGATTTCTAGTTAAAGTGAAGCCAGAAATGAGAGAAAAATAAATTTCCATTGCAAAAAGTTGCGACTTTATATTATTGTATAGATCTTTAGAGAGGCTTCTTGTAACAGAGGGATCAAAAGTTGGCCCAAACTGATGAAGCTGAATTAGTCTTAATGAAGCCTGAACTAAATGCAAATATAATTGTATTTGAACCATCTCTTGAAATAAAAGGCATTCTTGACAATGAATGTTTTTTTATTTTGATTATAAACATAGTCCACTTTCACTGTAAAACATTTCTAAAATAGAGGAAAGCATAAAGGAAAGAAAAAAATCTCACCACCAAGAGATATTTATTCTTTTTGATGTAATGCTTTCCTATATCTCTTTGACACATGGATATTTGTACACAAATATGCACGTTTTTAAAAAACATACTGTGTATATAGTTAAAAGTTTGACAAATTTATTAATTTTATTGACTCAAACTGGAGCTAAGATCATTTTTTTTAAGATCATTTTTTAAAATGTGCTGAAACAGGGCATCAAAATATTTTCTGAATGATCTCATTTCAAACTGATCCATTACAAAAGAATTTCAGATCCTTTAGTATTCTTCTAAGTCCCTCATTAATTGCTTCATATCACTTTAATTTTTAATTACTGGGGGAGAAGAGATAGATTCCCCTGTGTGTTTGGTTATTGAAATCCTAATTTTATTCCTTAATTTGAGAATCTCCAATAACCTTTACTATTGAAGAAAGTTTTAAACTTATTCTGAAAAAAATGGTCTAAATTTGCTGCTATCAAATTGTTTTAAGCTCTCAAGTTAATAACCACTCCTATAGAAACAGAAGTTGATAGCTGCATTGGGTAATCTATTACAATTTTTTTTAATTTAAATTCAATTTAGTTAACATATGGTGCATTATTAGTTTCAGAGGTAGAATTTAGTGATTCATCAGTTGCATATAACTGGTTCTCATTACTTCAAGTGTCCTCCTTAACGTCCATCACCCCATTACCCCATTCCTCTACCCATCTCCTCTCAGTGATTCATTTTGCCTAAGCCGCTCTCAGGATTAGGGGCAGATTCAAGGTTATTGGTTTGATTTGGAGGGCCTTCTTTAAGAAAAAAAGATAGATATATTGCACTTGGTAAATTTAATAAAAATATATGTTTTCAAGTATACTGCTATTGCCCCTCCCAGAGTCTTGGAAGGAGCCCCTATAAGTGAGGAGCTTTGAGGCTTAAGGCTTCATTAGCTTCATATTAAATTTTCCTTGGCTGAGGAGTTAACATTACTTTTCATTTGAGAAACATTGTTACATTTCATAACATTTTGTTACCAATTGTAGTTTTATAGTTACTTATTTCCATGGAAAGAAATGGTGGGGAGAGCTGGGCCTGTACTAATGGTCCTACAGACTAAGCCTAATGGAGGGCTCTTCAAGTGTGTGAACCTTCAGGAGATGGCCTAATGGGTGCTGCATTATTATTTCAGGTTCAGAATTCGCAAAAGGCAGCTTAAACTGGTAGCCAAATAAGGAGAAGGTCAGAAACAGAAATAGAAATCCTTGTCTTAGGAGGCAAGAAAGTAACCAGAAAGGCAGTCCTACCTGGATGCAGGTGCTGTTGCCTATGGGTATTTGGGTTCAAATGATCATAGATGGGATGAGATTGACATACATTGTGATGATGAGCCTGGCGTATGCTCAAGACAACTTCCCAAAGTTTAAATTATGGAAAGAGAACATGATTTGGAATCAGAAAATCTGCCTTTGAGTTCACTTTGTTGCCTCTTAATAGCTGTGTAATCTTGGGCAAGATTCAGTTTCCTGAAATTTAGTAGCTTAAAATAATGAAATTACTTTTTTTCATGAATCTGAAATTGGGGGAGGGGGCTTGGTGGGGACAGTTTGTCTCTTTTCTACTACACATCAGACACAATGGATCAAAGGCTGGGGGCTGGAATGATCTGAGAGGTTACTCACTCACCCGACTAGTGGTTGGTGCTGGCTGTCTGCTATGACCTCTGGCTGTGACTGGAACACCTACACATGGTGTCTCCACATGACTGCTTGGCTTTCTCATGGTATGGTAGCTGGTTTCCAAGGGGACGTATCCCTAGATGGCCAGGCAAAGTTGAATCACATTTATATTTTGGCTTCAGAAGTCAAACAGGGTCATTTCAAGGGGAGGGAACACAGACTCCCATTTTTCAATAGAGGAGTGACGAATGCCATATTGCAAGACATACTTGTGGTTGGGATATACTGGTATCACTCTCTTTGGAAAATACAATTTGCCACAAGGATACAATAGCACATACTTATTGAATACTTAATGGACACCAAGTACTAAGTGATTTATTTACATATATTACCTCAATTTCTTACCATGACACTCTTAGGTATGTGCTCTCATCGTCTTTATTTTATAGATGAGAAATATGAGGCATAGTGAGTTTTAGATCAAGAGTCAAGATTTGAACCTGTGTTCCTAGAGCTCATACATACTCTTAACCCCTAAAAGCAGAATTGTTTTCAGGGTTAAACAAGATAATATACATGAAAGTGCTTTGTGAATTATAAATTTGCTATGCAAATTTAAGTCATTTTAAGAAAAAATCCTCTAGCAACATTTTGAGAAATGTTGATACTCAGATTTAGTACCGTATATGTGTGCTTGGGTAGGTTGCAAAGTTAATTTAATAAATCATGTTAGTAGTGGAGTTGTTTGATGTTTCCAGGAGGTAAAACCTCTGAAAGTCTTCTTTTCTTTTATACATACCTTTTCCTACCCCAGTATCTTTGGCCATGCCCTGTATTTCCACTATAGAATCAGAGAAGTTTAAAGCTATGGGAAGCCTTAGAAGTTATATGGCCAAACTCCTTTCTGTTCTTATGGAATTTTTAGTTGTGGCCTCTAGAAACTTAATGACTTTCCAGAATACTGATGTGGAGTATTTCTTTTTCTTGATGTTTTCATTTTAGCTGTTCAAACAACTCTAAAGATTGTCAGATTTGAGGTGAAAGACTTTTTGTTTTATTTTTGAGGTTAAATATTTGGGTTGAAACGTTCTTTTTCTCATCAATTAATATTTAACCAAATGGCAATATGTGTGTAGTAGAGGAATTAAAACAGAAGATAACATTCACCATGATCCTACAGCTTGCACTGCATGAGAAGCAGCCTCCAGAAACAGTCTGGTTTTAAACTAGCAGAGACTTGTCATTCAGGATATATGGGTTTCTTGAAGTGTAGTGTTTCATTAAACAAGACAAAGAGAGCCCATATGTACATATGAGTGTGTGTGTGTGTGTGTGTGTGTGTGTGACGGAGAAATCAATGTTGACTATTCTCTTCAATGCCATTCTGCATCTGTTCCACTGCAAACCTACAGAGGATAGGTTGTGGGCAAGACAAAGCCAGGGCCTTTCTTGGAGCATTTCTGTAGTTCACCGAGAGAGGCTGCACAGAGTAACCTGGGAAGGTGACAAGCATGGGTCCTGGTTGCCCTTGAACTAAACCTGAAACTTGGCTCCTACTTAAGCTCAGTCATTCCATGTCTGTTTGAATGGCAACTGCATGTTGATAGAGGTCTTAAACTCTAGCCCACAATGATCTTGTGTGGTCAAGATTAAGGTCTCCATATTGCAGAGGCTTCTTCTGCAACAGAAATGGCCCTAATTAATTTTTTATGTGGGTGAGGCTTTCTGACTCCTGTGGGAACTTGGATTATCAGTTCAGAATCATGGTTGGTCCAGAACCCAGATGCCTAAAGCTAGAGTCCAGATGTCAGAAATTTTGTGGGTTTTTCTTTTTTTTTTTTTCTTTTTTTTTCCTTCCTACCAAGAGCAAAAAGATAAGTCAGAACACAGGCAGCCGTTTTGCAATGTTGACATTTCTGGTGGTCAGACATAAGATTTCAGGTATTTTGGCTTTAGCAAGGCAATTATAGGAAGAGAAATATTGGCTGTTGATACTCAACTCTGATTCTGCTTCAGTGTATAATTAGGATAATTAGAGTAACTAGAAGTCATGAAGCATTCTACCACAATGTAGTTTCAAATTACACTGCTATGGCTCAAGATTTTAAGAATTGGTTAAAAAAAGAATTGAGTATGTTTGTACTATTGTTTTCTAAGGCTCTAGAGTTTAGTTTTTCCTGCCTTCCCCATCCCTTTCTTCTCCTTCCCCTCTTCCTTCCTCCTTCCCTTCCTTCTTTATTTTTATAAGTAAAATACAAATAACTTTATAAGGCATTGTATCAGTCAATGCACGAGTTATAACATTTACTATTAAATGTAAATAAATCATAATAAAAGTAAATAATAAAGTTTCTTAAGAATAACAAATGAAGGATATCTGATAGTCAAGAGAAAGTAAAGTTGAATAGTTGAGAATTAATTAGTTTGTTTTATGTTTTTAAAATGTTAATATCCTTTAAATTTTCATGGTAGGTAACACCCATTACTATGCTAATGTTTAAAGAAAACTTTGTGATAAGCTATTTTTTTCTCAATGAACTCACCTTTTACTATATTTTATTAATGATGAAGTTATTTGATGTTTTCAGAGGTAAAACCTTAGATAATCTTATATTAGTTTCACTAAGAAAGCACTGAGAAAGGAGGCAACTAATTTCTGAGGAGTTCAATAATAAGAAGCAAGAGATTTTACCCAAGCTCAGGATATAATGTGCAGAGGGATGCATTTGTTGGACCAGATTCTCTCCTAAGTTCCTTCTGATTACGTGAAGGAAATAAATAGATGCACAAAAAACGTATCTCCCAATATGATCTTCAACTTTCTCATTAAATAATTCTTCATAGAGTAAAGTTTCCACTGTTAGTGCTACTGATAACCTCAGGTGGAAATTGTTGCCACTTCTCTAGCTAGCCTAGAATAAACTGGGAGGCCCTAGTGAGCTCTTTCCTCCAAGGGCTACAGTTTCTCCCTAGAAGAAAGTTAGCTCCATAATAACTCTATTAAGACATTATATACTGTTTCCAAAATTAGAAAAGTTAAACACTGTCTACTCCTCCAAGTGCCTATTTAATCAGTTAAAACTTGGGAACTGAGAGGACAGCACACATTTCATTGATTATTTCATTGAGTAGTGGCTGAGAACAAATTTGTTCCCACTGTCTCAGAATGCTATAATCTTAAAGTAAATTTCAAGACTGGTTTTCTCCTGCTATATTTCCCTTTTTTTTCATGTGTGCAGAATTCTGAATGGTAACCTAGGATTCTATTTTATGTAGCTATGTGGTAGAGAGGTTGCTGTCCTCAAAATTAGGAACCCTGGGTTTTGATGTTTTACTGCCACTAACTTCCTTTGTGACCATGGCAGTTTTCTTCACTTTTCTGGAACTCACGTATAAAATAAGGGTTAGAGATAAGATAATCTCTAAAATTCCCCATGCTCTAAAATTATGTAC
This sequence comes from Canis lupus dingo, assembly GCF_003254725.2. Taxonomy (NCBI): domain Eukaryota; kingdom Metazoa; phylum Chordata; class Mammalia; order Carnivora; family Canidae; genus Canis; species Canis lupus. Next base: position 37,298,801 of record NC_064243.1, read on the forward strand.
ATAAATATTATATATATAAAATGTTAAAGGAAGTGATCCATACCTCCTGAATTCCTTTGGGACTTGTAATCTAACATAATCACACTTCAGTGGGAGAAAGAGTTTATGAGGCAGACTAATCATATATTTGCCTCATGAATTGGCCAATAATTTTTTTTTGAATTGGCCAATAATTAATCATAAATCTTCCAACAAGAGTTACATTGCCCACTCACTGCATTGGACAAAAGTGATACAGACATGGCCCTTACCTTCACAAGTATATGCATTAATGGAGTATATAAGCATTAAGTAAATAACTACACTAATATATATGTGATCACTCATTTATCCATAGCTCACCATAAATGTTATGAAGGAAATAAACAGGGTGGAATAAGCAGGATGGACCTAAGATGGGGGTCACTTTATATAAGATGGTTAGGGAAGAGGTCCATGAGTAAGAGACAGCTGAAAAGCTAAAATGTGAATGATGAACAGAAGTATGTTTAATAAAGATAAAGGGAAGCAAATGATTGTAGGTTCTGAGCCAGGGAAGGGCTTTCTACATTTGAAAACAAAAAGGAGTACTATGTAGTTGGAGAAATGACTGGCACAATGGCAAGAAGTGAAGCTGAAATTACAGTAAGGCAAGAGGTCACACAGTGACTTTTGGATTCCGTCCTAAGTCTCAGGGGAAACTGCTAAGGAAATCTAAGCCAGTAAATGAATTGATCCAATTATGTCTAAGATAACCATAATTTCTGGATTGAGAATGGATTGGGGAGAAATAAGGATGGGTGTGGGGAGACCATTTGGAAGACTTGGATAGTCATGGAGACAATGAAGACTTGGAATAAGGTAATGACAATGGATAGATTCAACATAGATTAAGGAACTGTTAAGTTATAGGTAAGAATGAGTAAGGAAATCAGATAGTTTCATTTTTAAAATGCATATAAATATATTCAAGTTAGCTTTCATTAAAGACAGCTTTTTCATGTACACAGCCAGATATATGCATGTATGTGTCTGTGTGTGTATGTATGTATGTATGTGTATTTGGAATTGTCATACATTTTATTGCTCATTCCTCTTCTCTTTTTTTTTTTAAACTACAAAGACCTATAATTACCCCTTTATTAGAACGGGTCCAAGGAACATATGTATAGCATATAGTTTTAGTGATTTAATTTTCTGGTCTTTCAGAATCATAATGTCTGGCTTCTTTAAAACCAAGTACAGCTTTCCCTTCCTTGGGGAAGCCTTTCTTATTCTTTTCGACTGGATATAGACCCTCTTTTCTCTGGACTGCACTCAACACCATTTGTGAGATAAAATCATACCTTTGTGTGTCTGACTCTTCCAGAAACTTGGGTTTATCTAGTGCATGGACTCTCTACCCCTCATTTGTTTGCCCATAAGGGCCTAGCTCTACCTGGCATGTACATACCAGAAGATATTAAACAACAAAGATATCACATCCATTCTTAGGATGGATGTGATTCTTAGGATACCTGTCTTTCTATGTTCCCTTGTGATGGTAGGAAATTGGAGATTAGAGAGTTGCTTATTTGAGTTTCTGTATTTCTGCCCTCATTTCCCTATAATGAGTTAGAGATATTGGAGGGCTGTAGTTTGGCAGTCATAGACCTTGGCAAAGTGTGGTGGAAGAGCATAATCAACAGCTCCTGTGTGGTTCGTCAACTCAAAGCTCTTCAAATTAGAAGGCAGCTCAGAGGAAGTCTAATCCTAACAAAGGATTCACTCTGCACTGGCAATATCATGGCCCAAGCTTACCTAAAACCCTTGATTCCCAATATTGGGCTTCTCAGAAATAATGTTTCCTTGCTTAATCTTTATTAGTGAAAACAAATGATGATTTCATACCAGAGTGGGAAAGTGAACCATGGTGCATCCTTATTTGTGAGGTATTAATTAAGTTATATATTGTGTTAATACGTAGGGATAAGGGAAGAGATAACATATATAGATAAGGGAAATTATAGTGAATGATTTCTACTGAGATTCTTTGTGAAGTGTTTTTTTTTTAATTTTATTTATATGTATTTTAACCCTAGAATTCTCTTTTTTTTTCCTTTTTAAAAACATTTCTTTTTATTGGAGTTCAATTTGCCAACATATAGCATAACACCCAGCACTCATCCCTCCAAGTGCCCGCTTCAGTCCCCATCACCCAGTCACCCCAACCCACCACCCACCTCCCTTTACACCACCCCTTGTTCGTTTCCCAGAGTTAGGAGTCTCTCATGTTCTGTCGCCCTCTCTGATATTTCCCACTCATTTTCTCTCCTTTCCCCTTTATTCCCTTTCACTATTTTTTATATTCCCCAAATGAATGAGACCATATAATGTTTGTCCTTCTCTGATTGACTTATTCCACTCAGCATAATACTCTCCAATTCCATCCACGTTGAAGCAATGGTGGGTATTTGTCGTTTCTAATGGCTGAGTAACATTCCATTGTATACATAGACCACATCTTCTTTATCCATTCATCTTTCGATTAACCCTGGCATTCTCACTAACTGTATTATCTTTGTTTGTGATCTCATTAAATGCCCATCCAGTTCCTTCTTGATAGTCTTCTTGTCAAAATATACTGTGAAGATTTTATATAATAGTTGTAAAGAATTATTCACCATCAGAGTGTGGTTGTGTATGATCAAGGATAGCTATGGGAGGGGCACCTGGGTGGCTCAGTGGTTGAGCATCTGCCTTTGGCTCAGGTCCTAGTCCTGGGATCCTGGGATCAAGTCCCACATCAGGCTCCCTGTAGGGAGCCTGCTTCTCCCTCTGCCTATGTCTCTGCCTCTCTCTCTGTGTCTCTCATGAATAAATAAAATATTTTTAAAAAAGGATGACCATAGGAAAAGACCTGAGACACAATGTGCTGTGGAATTGACAAGCTGCCTTCCATGTACTGCTCTGCTTTATAGCCTGGCATCTCTATAACATCATGATCCTTCTAACTGCCCACTACTTTCAGAATGATCTGCTAAGCCAAATCATATCAGGATGTCAAGGCTTTAATGGGTTACCTCTCCCAAGAGTTTTTTTTGTTTTTTTTTTTTTTTGTTTTTTCAGTAGAAAGAGAAAAGTCATGTCTTGCTAATGGCAGGATTTCAGGTATCAGTGAAGGAAGTATCTTGGGCTAAATGGGCCTTTGCTAGCACTTTTAAAAACATTGTGTATAGGCCTTATTCCAAATACCCTGGCCTAAGGAGCAGATAAAATGCCCAGTGATATTTACTTGGTTGTGTTCTTAATTGGCACTTCAGTGGCTCTGCCTTGCTCATCATCACACATCGACACAGCCTGTCACCCGTCCTGCCAGTCTCCCTGACCTGTCTGATTTATCCCTCTAGGTCCATACTTGTGCATCTGGTCCCCCTGTGGCATGTCGCATAAGATTATGGGCTCTGGACTCTGATTGCCAGGGCTGAGTTCCCTTCTCTCCTATTTACCATGTATGGATATAAGCAACCTTTCAAGCCTCAGTTTTATCATATGATAGATGGTATGTTGTGGGTTTCTGAGGGCAAAAGGAGAGAATGATGTAAAGGGCATCTGGTGCTTAGCACACAGAGCTCAAGAAATGTTAGCTAAATAAATAATAGACTCTCATATGGTACTTATAATATGCTAACACTTACATAGATCGAGTCATTTAATTCTTTTTTTATAACAGTTCAATGTACTTAGTGCCATAGAACTGTACACTTTTAAAAAAAGATTTTATTTGTTTATTCACAAGAGACACACAGAGAGAGGCAGAGATGCAGGCAGAGGGAGAAGCAGGCTCCACGCAGAGAGCTCAATATGGGACTCGATCCCGGGCCTCCAGGATCAGGCCCTGGGCTAAAGGTGGCACTAAACCGCTGAGCCACTGGGGCCACCAAGTCATTTAATTCTTAAAACAACTCTAAAAGGTGGTAACTATTATTATTTCCAGTGAACCAAAGCACAAATAAATTATCTGACTTACCTGAAGTCTCCCAGCTAATAAACTGGGAAGTCAGAATTTGAGCTCAGGGCTCTGGTGCTGGGATTCCTGCTTTTCAACATTCTACTATGCTTCCTGTCCTATAAACAAATGATATTACTCTAACAGTATTTGCAGCACCATTGGGAAGCTCCCCTGCATAACTTGCGTCTAGGTGAAATGCAGATCAAACCAAGTTTCTGAAATGTGAAGTAATGTAGAACGAGCTCTCTTACCATGATGTGGCAAGCCACGGCTAGCCTTACAGCCTTGTAAAAGGAGACCTCAAATATCAGCCAGTACAACTCACTCACTTTACAGATAAGGAAACTGGAACCCAGGGAAGTTCAGGGATTGGCACATGGTCATGGCCTGAGGCAGAACCAAGCCCCAGTTAGGTTTCAAAGGTCCAAATTCAAGGGATTTTAGTCTACTACATTTACCACAGGAGGTTCACATGTCCTTTGGATTAAAGACAGTCTTCCTCCCTAGGCTAATTCCCTTTTGACTCAAGGTAAAATCTATTTGACTCAGTTAAATGGAATTTTATACTAATGATGCAAAAGGTAAAAAATGGGGTTAAATAAGAGGAAACCAAGAGCTAAATAGTACAATTGGGTTAATTACACTGAACAAAAGATGGGTAAAAGCTACTTGGAGGGGGAGGGGAACACCTGGATCCTGCTGAATGTCAGTCCAGTGACACTGAACAGTATGTCTTTCTATTACTTCTGATTCATGTAATGAGCTTGTTCTGTAAGCAGCTTTGTTTTCCCATACGTTGCCTGTTTCTGCAGGGCGGTGTCTTGTTCTCTGCTTTTCAGTGCATGCACACCTAAAAGTTGGCAAAAATAAACCTGAAGGCCAAGATACATTTTAAATGGTTACACAACAAATGCTTTCTCCTCCCCTACAATAATATACTTGTAAAAGATCAGACTAGGGAAGGAAAAAGCTGTTGAAAAAAAATTTTGCTAAGCAGATGCTTACTCTGAATACTGAGAATATAAAATATGTTTTGACATGAAGATCTAGATTATGAAATAGTGCTGATTCATATTGTTCTAGAATCACCAAATGCTCATGCTATAGGGAAACTTAAAGATCTCCTAGTATGAACCCACATTTCCAGCATAAGCAAAGAAGACAGAATGATCAGCAGCTCAAGGTCAGAACTAGTTAGAGACAGTTAAGACTTTTGGCTCTTATCCTGGAATTTTTATGGTGTAATGTCATATAGAGGACCAAGAAGAATGTGTTCATCTGCAAATAGCAGAAAACCATCCTAATAGTGGCTCAGCACATAGGGATTCATCTTTCCAATTCAAGAAGACATCCAGAAGAAGGCAATGCAGGAGCAGAATGTAACATAGTAATGCTACTGGGTACCTGAGCTATTCTGTCTTCTGTTCCTCTAGCCTTCATGTGTAGGCTTCCTCATCATAATTTTATCCTCATTGTTCCTACATGGCTGCTCTACCACCAGGCTCAGCTGCATGTACTGATATAAAGAAAGAAGGGGAAAATGCCTAAGAAGCCTGCCTGCATCTGACCTTTCCCAAATTTTCTGAAGCCTTTCCTGGCCTTAAATCTTCTTATCTGGAACTGGGTCACACACCTGCATCTCTAGCCACAAAAGAGTAAGGGAAAGTAGGTGCTTTTGGCTATGCATAGTGACCCTAGACAAAATCAAATATTTTTTAGTAAGGAAGATGGGAGAATGGGTAATGCAGAGGAAACTAGAGCCTGAAACACAAAATATGCTGGAGGTAGGTAATTAAGGGCCATAGACTTCAGAGTCAGACACATCTGAGTTCAAATTGCAGCTCTCACAATTTTTGGATAAGAACTTTATGTCCTAAGCCTTAGGTTCCTTTGTAAATGGAGATAATTATGAAAAAAAAAAGAGATAATAAGGGTGAAGTAAAGTTAAAAGAAGATAATTAAGACATAGTAAGATATGCATAAATTTTCACGTTATACCACTGCGTTAGGATCTGGTAACATTATTGTTACTTACCCTCTGCGGACCAAGCTGTATTTTCATTTCTTTTAACTTCAGACAGAATGTTCAAGACATTAAGAAACATAAAGTGGTTAAACAGGTTTTATTCATCTTTATTCCCTATTAGAAATAATGCCAAAATCATATTTAGACATTATTGATACTGCTTCTAGCCCCTTGCTCAAATGGGAGAGACTTTAGTGGGCCAACCACCGTGGCCTCAACCTGAAGTACCTCCTTGTCATAGAGGAAAGATGGCCAGGGCTGCAGACCAGCCCTTGGAGGAACTTTACTAGGGAGGTGAATTCATACTGTTTGTTAGGGCAGAAGCTCAGTAGTTGAGGAAATTTACATCTCCCAAACTAAATCTCACTGAATCTTAAAGAAAAAAAGAGAGAAAGAGAGAATAACTGCTTCTTTAATACATTAGGGGGGCTCATTTCAGATTTCGGGATTTCAAACAGGAAACCCATGTATATTACACATACTCTCAATCCAAGTATGTAGTTATCTCAGAAAATGGCACAAGGTCTTTGGGCAACTTTGCTAAGGACATTCACTGTAACATTATTATTATTATTATTATTATTATTATTATTTTTTTTTTTTAGGAAGAAAGATTGTTATGCAGTCATGAGAAATTCATTTCCCTTCCCGAAAAATTTCCCATGTACCTCATATAGCTATGTTTAGCATGATATTCAGATGAAAACTATATCCTGTGCATTTTTATTTCAAACATTTTTATTAACAAAATAATATTGTAGGTAGATTAGAAGACAAATATGATAAGAATAGAAAAACATAATTATGTATGATTCTACCACCTATAGAAAACCACTGTTAATATTTTTATGCATATTCTTTGCTTTCCATATATGTAAATATAAATGTACAGTAAAAATTGTATTTTTAAAATGTAAAAATTTACACTTTTCATCCTATTTTAAACTTTTTTTGTACTTCACAGTATGACAAATATTTTTGATGATGTTGAACATAATTTTACATCATCACCTTTGAAAATGGTTGTATGTATTTTAATGTAAATACACAATAATTACGTAACCTATCTCCTATTGTAGAGCATGAGTTTGTTTCTGTTTCCCAATTATGTACTGTGATAAATATCCTTATAACTGGAACTTGATGGACAATGAAATTAATTTCTTTTTTTAAAAAAAGATTTTATTCATTTATTTGGCAGAGAGAGAGATAGAGGACAGCTAGGCAGAGTGGCAGGCAGAGGGAGAGGGAGAAACAGGCTGCCCGCTGAGCAGAGAGCCCCATGCAGGCCTTGGGGCTTGAGCCCAGGATTCTGGGATCATGACCTGAGCCAAAGGCAGACCCTTAATTGACTGAGCCACCTGGGCACCTTGAAATTAATTTCTGAAAACTAATTTTTTTAGTAAAAAAATATGAATATAATTTAAAGCATCGATATTATAAATTTTCCATAAAATGATGGGAATGGTTTATACTACCATTGGTAGCACATCAGAGTGCTTATTTCCATGAACTCTTGCCAGCACTGTGTTATCATTAAAATCTGCACATAGTTTTTTTTTGTGTGTGTGTGTGTGTGTGTGTGTGTGTGTTTATGTGTGTATTTTAGGGTACTTTCTCTGAATTTGTTGCTATATACAACCTTCCCAGTATTTTTTAAAAAGATTTTATTAATTTATTCAAGAGGGACACAGAGAGAGGCAGAGAGATAGGAAGAGGGAGAAGCAGTACTCCATCCCAGGACCCCAGGACCATCACCTGAACCAAAGGCAGATGATCAACCACTGAGCCACTTAGGCATCCCACAACCTTCCCAGTTTTGATCATATATATGATACCAGATAGGCAGAAGGACTGGACAGATATGATAGGGACTTCTGTGAACCTGTTTCCTTCATGTGAAAACTGAAATGGAAAAATGTGGCTTTTCTTCAGGAATAATGATATCCTTTTGTATTTTTATACTACTTATGTTTTTTTCTTCTCTTAACTTCTTTTCTCCAGTATTATAAAGGATTTGAGTGAGAGAAACAACAAACTGGGTTATTGCATAAAGCTCTAAAATAGATACAATGAGGCATTTATGGCTGAAAGTTAAAGACTCAGTGACAGAGACTCAATATAGACAAACACAGACTTTTGAATGCATTGCATAAACACTAGAAATAAAATAGGGAAGGAATTGCTTTGTGCAAGTGTGGGAGAAAAAATAAACTAGGGACAGCCTGGGAACAAGGTGACCATGAGTGGAGGATGAAGCACTGTAGTTTAAAAGAAAATCACGAGCTTGGGTTTTATAAATAGGAACATGGAAATAAAGGAATCTAAAGCCCTTGGGTCAGTGCTAAAGCTTATGTCCAATTTTAGATTCTACAACTTGAGAGAGACATGGATGGAAAGTAAAAACCATTCCCTGAACTTTTTGTATGTTCTAGGAACTTTGTATTCATTAACATATGATTTTTATAATCATGACAAATCTTTGAGATGCATATCATGATCCTCATTTTATACAAGAGGAAACCACAACTTAAGGAAAACACTTTAAGGCCATCTATCTCCTTATCTAGAATCCAGGATTCAAACCAGGTTGATCTGCCTCCAAGAATCATCCTTTTATTTACTCAGGCATATTGTATAACTGAAAACATGATGTAGCAAAAGGGCAAGATTACTTGGCCTCAGTCCTATTGTGTAGAGATGATAGTCACTTTTTGGTAATTTCCTTCTTCCAGTTGGATGCTCTAACAATACCTTCCCAGACTGGGATTGTTAGAGGCAGGGCTGAGAAATTGCTGGTAAAAATGATTCCCTTTTCCTCTGAATGCTCTGTGTGAGCAAGTTCCTGCACTGACCTTGCATGTAAATTCCACTGCTCCTAAGGCAGGTGATGACTCATTTCTGATTGATCAGACTCATAATTCCAACTGCAGGTATGTGGATGGAGGCAGGGGAGCCATAACATTCTTAAGGTATGAAATGGAAGAACTAAACAAATTAAAAGTTTACCAGGAAAGGTTCAAGTAGCAGGGATTATTTTCCTGGGAGAAGAGAAAACTGAATTGGGGTTTCCAGAAAGACTTAAAAAGAAAGTTCAAACCAGCTGATATCTTTCTTCACTAAAAATGAAGAGGGAATGAATTTAGGTTTCATTGTAAGGAATTTACATGAAAAAGAAGGATTTCCTGATAGTGATGGTTGTTGAATATTGCAGTGGGTTTCCAGAAGATGCTGTTAAAATAACCTTTTCACTATAATTCCTTTAAAAATGGGTTATTATCTTATTTGTCCAAGATATCCCAGGAGGCAGAGTAATCAGTTTTCAAGCTCTCAGACAGGGACAGGCTCACAATCCAAAGGATTTCATTATCCGGGAGCCTGAGATTACTATGGAATATCAAAGAAAGTATGTAAGATATGTAAAACAGGGATTAAGGAAGTCTAGACTATAATACTGGTGGATCTTTCAAAGCAAAACCATTCCTTCATTAAGGAAAGTGAAGAAATATCTGTATTTTTCCTGTATGAATGTTTCCGTCATATAACTGATGTATAAGTATATAGAGATGAACTATGTTGAATGCATTTGTTTGACCAGGATAATTTATGAAGCCGTAATAACAGGGCTTAAACTTGGTTCAACATGATGGCAGAAATGTTATTATAGCCACCAAATGGAGCTCAGATTGTTTCTTAAATATATTCTCAGTATTTTAAGAGTAGAAGAAAAATCATCAATGTAAGTACTGGTCTCCATTGAATGCTTTTGGCCATGATGGCAGTTCATACAGGTAGATTACAAAATCCAAGATAATTTTACTTCATAGCTTACTTGCTCAGTGAAACTTAGCTACCAACCCACCTACCAAATCAGTCTTTTATCAATGGATGTCTGTTGATCTGGTTGGATAATAATCACATATAAGTTCTTTAAAATCATGTATAGCTTAGAAAATTCAGAGATATAACCGTTATTTTTTCTTTCTTGAGATAATTCTATTTTTACCACTGTTTTAAGTACCTTTTAAAACTTTGTATAGGTAATAATGTCTAGTTTTATTATTTTTTAAATTAATTTTCAAACAATGGAAATTTCTTTGTAAATCCTGTGTTCTCTCTCATAAATCTCCCCATAAGTTTTGTTTGGAAGCTTAGTTTTATAGAAAATCTTCATTGACTCTGTAATTTATTTCATCACATAAGATAGATTAAGATTTTTCAACATATTTTATTATATTTTATGGGCTTTGTCAGATGCCACTCTTCCTTTTCTCTCTCACTCTTTAGGCTTTAGGCAACATTCTAACAGTGATAAAGTCTGTTATAAAATCTGTTACAACACAGCAACATATAGCACATTTCCATGTTGCAGTTTTGTAGTGGTATGCCAGATGCTTCACTAGGAACCTGTTATATAGACTGTCCTATAAACCATGAACCTTCTGCTCCAGTGGGGAGACATTACTCCTTGCTTTTAAAAATCTTTTTTTTGTGTGTGTGTGTGAATTCTCATTTGCTCCCCTTTACCCTAATGCCAGTCTCATGCTTACATTCTTCAAAGTCCCGTTTCATTCCTGCTTCGAAAAGGCATTCTCTGATCATCTTTATTAGTATTATGGTGTTTTTCATTTCCTATGTAGCATTTATAACTTATTGTTGTTGCTATAGTTTGTGTGCTTGTGTCATGCTCTCACTACTATATATAAGTCCACGTAGGAGGCAGTATGAAATGGTGGTGATAAGCAAGAACTTCTGAGTTAGATGTTAAATCCTAGATCTATCATTGATGATGTTGGGCAAGTTATTTAACCTTGGTAAAAGGAGAGTTATAAGATTTTTTATGGATTTATGATGAATTAACAAAATGCTAAGATGCATAGCACAGTGCCAGACACAAAATAAATATTCATCAATTGAAGGCAGAGGCCATGATATTTCTTGGCAACACTCTAAGTGCAGAGCTCAGGATTTTTTTTCAAGTTGAGAGCTCAATAAACTATTTGCTAATTGAATGAAAATATGCAGCTCTCTATCGAGTCTGAGTGTTTACAATTACACGGCTCTTTTATTTTTTGAGAGTTTTGTTATATATTCAGAGCTTCTTTATATATTCACAGCTTCCTTCAGGGTTGCACACAGAAGTATCTAAATAAATCCTTCAATGTCAGAAAAGGCAAGAGGAGACCCACGCAGCAGGATGGAAGGTGGAGGGGAGGCAGAGGGTAGACTCAGTGCTGAGTATTTTAGTTTCAGTATGGCATTGTTTGCTTATGACCGGGTAGAAAGGCAAAGACTACCTTTCCCCTAATTTTCTTTCTGTCTGTGGAAAATCTGTTTATATTTTAAGACCCAGAATAAAGGTACTTCCAACTTTATTGAGGTACAGTCGACAAATAAAATTGTATGTATTTAAGATGTATTAAGAGCCTGCAGTATTTGTCTTTCTATGTCTGGCTTATTTCACTCAGTATAATGTCCTCCAGGTTCATCCATGTTGTTGCAAATGGCAGGATTTCCTTCTTTTTTATGGCTAATATTCCATCATATGTATAGATCACATTTTCTTTATCCATTCATCCATTGATGGACACTTAAGTTGTTTTTGTATCTTGGTTATTGTGAATAATGGTGCCATGAACATGGGAGTGCAGGTATCTCCTTGAAAGACTGATTTTGCTTCCTTTACATATATGTGTATTGTGAAATGTGTTTGTTGGATCATGTGGTAGTTCTATTTAAAAATTTTTAAAGAACCTCATACTGTTTTCCATAATGATTGTATTGAATTGTATCCCCACCAACAGTGTACAAGGGTTCCCTTTTCTTTATATCCTTTCCAATAGGAGGCATGTCTTTAGGCAGCTGTTCCTGAATCCTAACCCATAGCACCTTTATTAGATACTTAAACTTGTCCGTATCATGTCATTAGTTCTCTTGCTACTAAATGAACATAGCATGATTTTAAACTTAATGGTGGCAATTTTCTTCCCAATTTTTATGGTTTTTTTCTAGTTCTCTTATCAATATGATGAGTACACTAGGGCTGTTGTAAGAATAAAATAATGTTTGTGAGTGTGAATTTTAAAGTATAAAGATTTATAAAAGTATAGGTTATTATTGTTGTTCTTCCTATATTAGAACTGCTCTCATGGAAATTTATGTGCTACTTTGGAGTCTATTAGGCATCATGAGAAAAATGGGCAGTTGAAACATGGCCCAATGCATGATATTTAACTATCAATTTCTATAACGAAGAGCTGCTATCCAAATAAAATACGAATACAGAAAATGGGACAAATAATTCATGAAACCAGTTGACCTATGTAGATATTTTTTTATTATGAAAACATACCCATTCATTTGATTTAACTATTAAGAAAGATGAGCAGTAACGTAGGAGTCAAGTCATTTAGAACTGCTCTGGTTCTAGCACAAACAAGCTTCATGCCCATTGGTAAGCCATTGCCCCTCTATGATTCAATTTCCTTGTCTGTAATCTGAGAGGTTTGGACAGAGTATATCTAAGGCCTCTACTAGATTTAAAAAATAAGAATTTTATTATTTGAATGCATAGAACATTCTTGCTCAATCTTCATGTATTTCGATAAGGGAATAAAATAGTTTTCTGTGATTGAAATTCAAGAATGGCACTTTAGCAATAAAGTTACTGCCCTTGTACCACCATCTTCTCACAGACTGATAGTGTCTTTGCTGAGAGTTGGCTAGTGATGTCTGTGTACCTTGGAGATTCTTGAACATATGTTTATTATGATAAAGGGGCATCTGATATCCTTTCTCAAACCTTCTTCTGCAAATAGATGAGCATCCACTTTTCAGCTACAGTTTTCTCCCTCATAGTCAGTCAATGCCTCTTGTATGAGACATGATGTGTTTCCAAAGTCATTAGAGCTGAGGATTTTGTGATGCATTAATGCTTCTATTTGGGTTTCACTGGACTGATTACACTACTAAAAGTAGTTAAATTAAAAGGCAAATACATTAATTGATAATTAAATCTTATGAAAAAGGAAGTGAGAAAGCTTTTTTCAACAATATAGGGAAATCTTATTAGGTTTCATTACAGTGCCCACAAAACTTTTATAGATGTTAAGATTTAAGTCCTAAGTCCCTTTTTTGGGGGGCAGAGGTAATATCATTCGTTTAAAATTATTTTGACTTAACTATTACTGTATGTATTGTATACTGATATTTACCTTAAAAAATTTTGAAAACTACTGCCACATTGTCTACCAAAAATTTGAACTGCCTTCATGAAACATAAATGTAATTTTACCTTGCCAACATTAAATATTAATAATCTTTGTAATTCTGGCAATCTGATAGGTGAAAAAAATTATCTGGTTTTAATGGTACTCTCTTGATAGTTAATGATACTCAGTAATTTTTTTCATATGCTTATCACCCACTTTTACTTATTTTGTTAAAATTGCTTATTTATAACCTTTGCTCATTACTTTATTGTTCTGTTGCAACAAATGCACTTTTACTGTGCATTTAGTGTCAGAATTATTCTAAGGATTAAGGATACATCATGGGGTAAGTCATAAAAAGATATTCTCATGGAGTTTATATTCTAGGGGGAAGAGAAAAATTAACAAGAAAAAGTGTCAGATATATATTCTTAAGAGAAAATCAAGGGACATGATCAGGATTTGCTGGGGATTTACTTAAGCTAACTGATCAGGAAAGGTTTTTCAGAAGGGGTGATATTTATATTGAGATAAGATCTGTAGAAGATCATCTTCTCAGGTGATGGAAACAGCTAATATAGATGCATGAATAAGTTTAGGGTATTCCAAGAATAAAAAGACAGCTGTGGGTCTAGAGAAGGTGGAGGAGAAGTAGTGGGCAGAGATGGGGGTGGGGAAGTTGGAAGGCTCAGTACACGTAAAGGCCGGTAGTTCAGGGGAAGGGAGTTTTGGTATCATTCCAAGTTTGTTGGGAAGTGATTGAAACTTGAAACTTTTTGAAGAGGAGTGGTAGATTCTGATTTACACCATAACTGATCACTCTGTGTTTGGAATGAGTCATTAGGAACAAGAGTAGAAGCAAGGAAAACAATTGGAGGGTAGGGCAGTTGTCTAGGCAAGAACTGATAGTTACTTGGAGTAGAAGATGCTGTCGATGGCCTGCCCAGATTTCCTGTCTGCCTTATGCACCTGTCTCCCAGCTACTGTGAAAGTAGGCTTTTATAAATCTCAGCAGACCCCTTCCTGGGAGGCTATCCCTCCCTTGCCCTCTTATGGACCTTAGCTAATGACTGATTAACAAGCGGGTCCTGTTGCCTGAAGGTGGGGCTAACTCTGTGATATAGCTTGTGCTGTAGCACTTCTTTATGAAATCAGACTGAAGCTAATCTCTAGCTGAGACCACATTCCTGCTTAGCATACTCCATACTCCTTCACAGATTCTCTTGTTCCTTTTCTCCTCAATAAGTAAATTGAACAAGAATATTCATCTCAGCTCTATTTTTAGGAAACCTGACCTAAGACACTGGGTTTAGGATGGCAGGGGTTGGAATGGAGGAGGAGCCTGGCTTAGACAAGTTTTAGAGATAGAGTCTGTGGAATGGATCTGGAATATGAGAAAAGATAGAAATCAAGAGTTCCTAAACATTGTTATTGAGCAATGTGGTGGGTAATTGCATAATTTACTAACAGCAGATGTGTGGAAAGAGCAGATTTGCAAGTTGGAGAGGGAAAAAAATTCTGTTTCAGATACATTAAGTTTGAGATGTCTATAAATGGATATATCAAGGATGCAACCCAATATTCTAATCTTTTGCTCCAAAGGACAATCTAGTCTGACAACCTATATTTGGGATTCAACTATAATATTCAAATGGCATTTGAAGGAATGTGACTGAATGAGTGTACTTACTGTGAGATATAGATAAAGAAGAGACCAGGTTGTGGCATGAGAATATTCAAAGTTGAGCAGAGGAGGAAAATCTAGCCCATACATTGAAGAGTAGTCAGTGTAAACTGGTAAGTAAACCATGAGAGGGTGTGTCACAGAGACTGAGAGAATAAAGTGTTTGAAGGAGGATGTGGTCAGCTGTTGAGTGCAGCTGCATGATTAATGAAGATGAAGACAGAGAACAGATCATGAGATAGACAACAGGGAAATTTTTTGTGACCTTGACAAGAGAAGAGTTTGATAGGAGAAGATTCTGAGAAGAATGGAATGGAATGCCCACCATTTGTTTCAATGTGGATAGAACTGGACGGTATTATGCTGAGTGAAGTAAGCCAATCGGAGAAGGACAAACATTATATGGTTTCATTCATTCAGGGAATATAAAATATAGTGAAAGGGATTAAAGGGGAAAGGAGAGAAAATGAGTGGGAAATATCAGACACGGTGATAGAACATGAGAGGCTTCTAACTCTGGGAAACCAACAAGGGGTAATGGAAGGGGAGGTAGGAGGGGGAATGGGGTGACTGGGTGACAGGCACTGAGGGGGCACTTGACAGGATGAGCACTGGGTGTTATACTATATGTTGGCAAATCGAACTCCAATAAAAAAATATACAACAACAACAAAAAGAATGGGAGATGATGAAGCAAACACATTGACCCAGCTTTTTATCATTGTTGTGAGCAGGACTATTGAATGAGGTAGCATCTCAAGTGGAGAAAAGAGCACAAAAGTTTAATTTTTAATTTTTGATTGACACCATTAGAATGAAATAATTGATTTTTTACAAAAGAGAGGGGACAATAGCCAGAGAAAGTTCTTGAATAGACAAAAAAACAAGGAGACCTAAGTGTTTATGAGTAGGAGTTGACTCTATCCTGCGAGGGAAATACTTCAAATTTGCAACAGGAGGAATGCCAGAGAAATAAGTGCCAACAAAGAAAGCTTTGTAGATTAATGTATAGCTGAGTTAGTTATTTCTGTGTCCTTATTGAAATATGAAATGAGGATCCCAGCTGAGATGAGGATCAGAGGTGGGGTCAGTAGTTTGGAAATTTAAGGAGGGAAGAGTAAAGATGAAATAATCATGTTAGAGATGAGGAGATTTTATTTATGGAGGAGATATAGTATAATTTCCTTGCACTACTGAATGCCCCTTTTGACATGAATGCTCATGAATTTTTTTTAAAGATTTTTTTTTTATTTATTCGTGAGAGACACACGGAGAGAGGCAGAGATGTAGGCAGAGGGAGAGGCAGGCTCCCTGTAGGGACCCGAATGTGAGACTCAATCCTGGAACTATAGGATCACACCCTGAGCCAAAGGCAGGTGCTCAACCACTGAGCCACGCAGGGCATCCATCACGAATTTTAAATAAAACCAGTCACCAAGATTTTGAGCTTTTTCTAGGCATACTTAGGTCCTCAGGTATAGACATGGAATAGGTAAATGGTTAGCTTTAACTAGTATTGGGATTTTGTCAGGAAAACACAAGGCAATTAAAGAATTTGTAAGGGAAAGATCATGAGGCTAGGCTATGACATATGATGGGCTAAGAGGCAAATGAGTGGGAGAATGGAAAGAAAGATGGAGGGTGAATGGATTTGAGGTTTTGACAAGGTTGAATAAATGTTGGAGTGGGGGTAATAGAATAAATGAACTTAAAAAACAAAAGGGGATAAACAGAGACTGGGATGTTTGACATCTGCTTCCAGAGATATGAGAAATATTTGTGACAACAAGGTCAAAAGTGTGACCATGAAAAGTAGGTGAGTTATAGGAAATATCATTGGTTGGAGGGGGTTGAGAAACATGGAGGACATGGTATTGGATGATTGACACAGGTGTCAAAATCCCCAAACTTGGGGAAAGAATTCGTATAGAGGACACAAAGATGGGGGCTAAAGTCATCAGTGAAATAGAGAAATGGGAAATTGGCACAATGTGCTATTTGATTTATTACACTGATTTTTATGAGTTCTTAGTTTTTTAAAGTATATTTTATTCTGAGAATGAGATTAAAATAAAAATCAGAACATAAAGCCAAATCTCTCATAATCCTGTCATTTCATCAGAGGGTGGTAGATTTTGACTAAACCGTGTAGCTACTTCTTGTCTGCTTATTCTGGCCTGGCCAGGTGTTCCATTTGTTTTGCTTACTCTTCATAAAATGTTGTAGGGTTTGCTATCACCATGAGAGTCTGCCTCTTAACGGCAGCTAGCAGAAGTGAGCCCTCAAATGAAGAGGCCTTCTCATTGTTCTGGTTGACCTCCTACCCCTAATGTGACAATCTCTCCCACGTTGCTAAAATCTATGACAACCGCTACTGATAACTGTTGTAAAATAGAGCAGTAGTCCTTCATTTCTAAAAACTTGTTTCACTGTGGATACCCTGATTAAATAGTTTCTCATTATCTTCTCAGTGTTGGTGGTTTGATTACATTTGATGACTCTCTTGAATCCATCCAGATCTTCCTTCAGTTCCAGTTATATTTACAAATTATTTGCAAATCTGTCTTCTTCATTCCCTGTGACTAATGAGTCTTTATTCCAGCTTATAAGTGCTGCACTGCCAGGTTGTCTTGAACATCTGCTGATTGTTTCTGGACAGGGAATTATGGGGAGAGTGGAATGGATGCTTTCAAAGAGCTGGCTGCCCAGGAAGGCCTCTGCATCGCGCATTCAGACAAAATCTACAGCAATGCTGGGGAAAAGAGCTTTGACCGACTCCTGCGCAAGCTCCGGGAGAGGCTTCCCAAGGCCAGAGTGGTGGTCTGCTTCTGTGAAGGCATGACAGTTCGAGGCCTCCTGAGTGCTATGAGGCGCCTGGGCGTCGTGGGAGAGTTCTCGCTCATTGGAAGGTAAATCTCTCTCTCTCTTGCTCCTTCTCTCTCTTTCTCTCTCTTACACAGGCACATGTGCACACACATCACACTTTGGCCCACATATGTTTCTATCACAAATCTGGATTTCCTGACTCCAAAGAGGGTGAGATATGCTCTGCTGGGCTGAACCTTAGCTCTGGATCATGGAGAGTTGAGGCTATCATTTTCCTGCAAGGCAAGAGCAGGATAGTGAATGAAAGGATGATGAGACTACTTCAGAAAAAGGTGGGAAGTTGTTGTCAGAATGTTTTGTTCTGAAGAATTATTACTTTCATGTGCTTCTGGCCCTCCAGCCACCAAACCACGCACATGCTTATGTCTTCACACTTCCTAAGCATAAGAAACTTAATGGAGTATTGGTGGATGGAGGGTAGCAGTGAAGATGGAAATATATATTAGGATACGAAATTTAGGCTGACTAATGCAAGTGAAAATATGCAGCTGAATTTTGGAACTTGATAATGTGCTCTTTTACATGCATGAGATGGCTGAGTGATGCTTTCAGCATGCAACTTCTGAAATAGCAGGCGGTGGCTTCCAAAATCTCTGCTCTTCTTTCTAGATCATCTTTATTTGTGCAGGAATAGATTTTCAGTATCATTGTATTTTTCGTATAGTTTTTGACATAACAGATATGTTGTTTAATTTGCCAACTTATAATATTGAACCAAGGAACTGCTAAATTTTTCCAAGGAATCTACTGAGTTTGCCAAAAAAAGCCTTCACTGATGCATGACTGTCATACTGATTTCCAGATTGCTTTTTCTCTTGCTATCTCCTCTACTGGCTAGAATACAGTCCATAGGTCACCTGTTGAAATAACTCAAACACTGATCCTCTTCTGTAGGAAACTGAGTAATAATGGTGTGCACATCCTCTCCAGACCCTTCCTCTGTCTTTGAACTTGTAACGACTGTGATATAGTAACAATAATCTCATCATCATCTGGAACTAGAGGTACAGGATACTTCAAAAACTTTGAGATAAAAGATGGGATATAAATGCAACTAAATAAATAAAGAAACAAAGAAATACTCTTGCATGAGAAGATATAGATTCAAGATCAAAGTAGAATTCAGGCAGCCTGGTTGGCTCAGTGGCTTAGCGCCACTTTCAGCCCAGGGCATGATCCTGGAGACCCAGGATCGAGTCCAATGTAAGGCTCCTTGCATAGAGCCTTCTTCTCCCTCTGCCTGTGTCTCTGCCTGTGTGTGTCTCTCATGAGTAAATAAATAAAAATCTATAAAAATATATATAATTCAAGATGAATAAAATTATTGAATTTGAGTAAAATTGGCGCACTGCCACAAAATATCATTTTGGCTTCTTCAACACAGTGCAGTTGTGTGGAGCCACCTAAGAAAGCAAGTCTTAGAAGCAAGTATTAAAAAAGAAATATTACAGAACACTTCTGAAAGAAATTGAGGAAGATACAAAGAGATGGAAAAATATTCCATGCTCATGGATTGGAAGAATTAATATTGTGAAAATGTCTATGCTACCCAGAGCAATTCACACATTCAGTGCAATCCCTATCAAAATACCATGGACTTTCTTCAGAGAGTTGGAACAAATCATCTTATGGTTTGTGTGGAATCAGAAAAGACCCCGAATAGCCAGGGGAATATTGAAAAAGAAAACCAGAGCCGGGGGCATCACAATGCCGGATTTCAAGTTGTACTACAAAGCAGTGGTCATCAAGACACTGTGGTACTGGCACAAAAACAGACATATAGATCAATGGAATCAAATAGAGAACCTAGAAATGGGCCCTCAACTCTATGGTCAACTAATATTCGACAAAGCAGTAAAGACTATCCACTGGAAAAAGGACAGACTCTTCAATAAATGGTGCTGGGAAAATTGGACAGCCACATGCAGAAGAATGAAACCAGACCATTCTCTTGCACCATACACAAAGATAAACTCAAAATGGTTGAAAGATATAAATGTGAGACAAGAATCCATCGAAATCCTAGAGGAGTACACAGGCAACACTTTTTTTGAACTTGGCCACAGCAACTTCTTGCAAGATACATCTATGAAGGCAAGGAAAACAAAAGCAAAGATGAACTATTGGGACTTCATCAAGATAAAAAGCTTCTGCACAGCAAAAGAAACAGTCAACAAAACTAAAAGACAGCCTACAGAGTGGGAGAAGATATTTGCAAATGACATACCAGATAAAGGGCTAGTACCCAAGATCTATAAAGAACTTGTTATTAAACTCAACAGCAAAGAAATAAACAATCCAGTCATGAAATGGGCAAAAGACATAAACAGAAATTTCACCAAAGGCCAACAAGCACATGAGGAAATGCTCTGCATCACTTGCCATCAGGTAAATACAAATCAAAACCACAATGAGATACCACCTCACACCAGTGAGAATGGGGAAAATTAACAAGACAGGAAACAACAAATGTTGGAGAGGATGTGGAGAAAGGGGAACCCTCTTGTACTGTTGGTGGGAATGTGAACTGGTGCAGCCACTCTGGAAAACACTGTGCTCAAAGAGTTAAAAATAGGACTACCCTGTGACCCAGCAATTGCACTGCTGGGTATTTACCCCAAAGATACAGATGCAGTGAAAACCGAGACACATGCACCCCAATGTTTATAGCAGCAATGTCCACAATAGCAAACTGTGGAAGGAGCCTTGAAAGATGAGTGGATAAAGAAGATGTGGTCTGTATATATAATGGAATATTACTCAGCCATTAGAATTGGCGAATACCCACCATTTGCTTCAACATGGATAGAACTAGAGGGTATTATGCTGAGTGAAGTAAATCAATCAGAGAAGGACAAAAATTATATGATTTCATTCGTATGGGGAATATAAAAAATAGTGAAAGGGATTAAAGGGGACAGGAGAGAAAATGAGTGGGAAATATCAGTGAGGGTGACAGAAGATGAGAGACTTCTAACTCTGGGAAAGTAACAAGGGGTAGTGGAAGAGGAGGTGGGTGGGGGGATGGGGTGAATAGGTGGCAGGCTCTGAGGGGGGCACTTGACGGGATGAGCACTGGGTATATCACGATATGTTGGCAAATCGAACTCCCATAAAAATATACAAAAAAAAGAAATATTACTTCCTCATGAGTGAAAAGGAGGTAAGCAGCATTGTTGAAGTGTTGTTCAGAATAAGGATGGTAATATAGGTACTAGGACAGGCGACCTGCAGATATTCAGTCCTTTTTATTAATTTTGTAAAATGACTGCTTTTAGGAAGGATACTTGTTTTAATAATATTCTCATTTTTACCATTTTCAAAAAACAGTTGTCTGCTTTTTCAGAATTCATTCTCTTTGATATCCATAAAGACGCTATCTGCATGGATTCTGGAGATCTTTTTTTTTAATTTTTATTTATGATAGTCACACAGAGAGAGAGAGAGAGAGAGAGAGAGAGGCAGAGACACAGGCAGAGGGAGAAGCAGGCTCCATGCACCGGGAGCCCGACGTGGGATTCGATCCCGGGTCTTCAGGATCACACCCTGGGCCTAAGGCAGGCGCCAAACCCTGCGCCACCCAGAGATCCCAGATTCTGGAGATCTTAAAGAGATGTGGCAAATATGTGAGCTTAGGGTTATACGGACTGCCTAATTGTGAAATATAATTATACAAAATGTTGCAGTGAGTAATTGGAGTGTAAAGGATTCATTCCATCATCATTATTTAAAAGCTGAGCAAAGTTGGCAGTGTAAACGTACCTCTCTGGCTCTTGCTTACCTGAAATACAGCTGTGCTCATACAAGTATTTCCGAGTCCCATGCATGCTTGCTCATGAAGAGGTCAGCTACATGTGAGGTCTACCTTTTTTATTCCTATCTTTCTCTACCTGTGTTGAATCCTACTGTCACATCCTAGGACCTGTCATCATAATGAAGTTCCCTGTACCAGTGGTTATTGCCAATGATACATGGAGCCCTTG
Source organism: Canis lupus dingo (assembly GCF_003254725.2). Taxonomy (NCBI): domain Eukaryota; kingdom Metazoa; phylum Chordata; class Mammalia; order Carnivora; family Canidae; genus Canis; species Canis lupus. Next base: position 37,320,561 of record NC_064243.1, read on the forward strand.
AGATACCAAAACTATGCCACACTTGCTGCTTCTCTGCCTTTCTGGGATATATTCTGTGAGGGTCTATCAGAGTGATATTGGCTGTTACTCTTATATCTCAGAGGATTTTGGGGGAAATGACCTTTTCTCATTCTTGGTTCACAGTTATCTTCCTTCCCTGGGAGAGATATGACATCAGATATGAGTCCCTGAGAGCTGAACAGGGAACCTGGCCAAGGAGTAACACTACATCATACCTAGAATAAGCTTTCCCTTCAGTTGTTTGATTCTCCCACTTTCTGAAGGATGAATTCTATTCCAAATGCTTCTCTGTCCCTCATAGCAATGGGCATTTGGTGGGCTTGATTCTCTCATTTCTGCAGGCATGTCTGTAAGGGTTATAGTCTAGTATCAAGTTGCAACTTCTAGCTGTATGTGCAGTCTTGTCAATATATCTCCCTCCTAGATTTTATTTTTCTAAAGTCTCTAAAGTTTTCTAAGTTTCATGAATTTAGATTAATCCACTTACATTTTCTTACCCATCACCTTATTAAAATCAGGACAATTTGTTGAATACAGCTGGTCAGTATTAGTGTCTTAACATGGTCATAGAATGTAGCCAGCAGACCCACAGAACAGTCAAACCTTTGACTTTGGACAAATTGACAGAACATTGTCACCAAATAAGTCAACCAACCACAATTAATCATTATACGAAAGAAAGTTCCATCTTGGTTCTATGAAATTACTTCTTTTGACATGATTCTCAGAATCAAATGTATATGTCCTCGCCCCCTTTATTGGATTATGACCTCATCTAATTTCTCCACTATACAAAAGAAACATCCAATAAAGACAATGAAGTCAATAACCTTTCGTTTTGCCACATCTCCCTACTATATCCTGGCCATTCAAATTATAAGTATAGAGTCCTTACGTTTCAAATGCCTATCCCTTATCGGTGTGGGCTGTTTATCTATCATCTCTCCCAACTCTTATCTTCTAACCCATAGACTCACTTTCCATAATCTATTACTGCAGAGAAATTCCTTCTAAAACTTGATCCACAAAAATTCTGACACAAAAATTCTGGTTTTTGAGTTGAAAGTAACAAACAACATTAAGTACATATTTTTTAAAAAATAACTGGAAAGGAACAATTTGCTTTACCTTTAAAGAAGGTACAAAACAAAAGAAATACCTGTTTTTGTTTGTTTGTTTTGTTTTTTACAAATCAGGTTTTTGTCTTTTTCTTCCAGAACACATATTTGGAAAAATGACCTTTATACCCTTGAAACAAGATGATATACCATGGTGTTATGTTTCACACGTTTTTTTTTTAATGAATTGTTTTAGATTTCATCTTTCCATTATGAAAAAAAAATGGGGAAAATATCTAAAGTTTTCAGCCTTCAGACAAAATTGCAAAGGTTATATATTGTAAAGCAAATGTGGACTTTCAATGAAGTGTGACCTCCACCAAAATGGATTATAATCAAGAGCCTGGCAAAGCTGATGGGCTTTTTCTGATGCCTGATGGTCCTGGCTTACAGATACATAACCTGGCCATCTCTGGGTTCCCAAGGGCAGAGAATGATAGCCTGCTGACAGGCAATACCTTCCTTAAAACACTCCTCCTCCACAGACAGATTAATGAGAACTTTGTGGAAGATTACACTGTTAGAAAAAGTCTGTGAGAAATGTGTTCTAGGGAAGGACAGGGGCTTTAGTTTAGAGTACTCTGAAGAATAAACATGACTTGTAGGATATTGAACAAATATTTTGAGCATAGATTTCATCCACAGAAATGCTTAGGATTTTCACAATAATTGGGTGGCTGATTTGTGTTTTAATAATTAACTCTTCCCTTATACCAATACCTATTTCAGATAATGTTCATCTGAAAACTGAAAATTAATATTTTGGTCTCTACTTGCCTTTAAGGTACTAAAACACTGAAGGGTTTTGGATACCCTCTATCAATAAGGCACTGGCTCAATTTGAATGGATGAAAAAGGAAGTCATTATGATTTAGTCTAGTTTGTGTTTGAGACTGATTGAAGACAACAGGGAATTTATCTTAGTACATTTTTTTGTAGTTCTTGTGATAGTCTGATTGCAATCTGACTGCACACAAGAAGCAGCAGGGGCATTTACAAAAGGAGATTCTTGCATCCCACCTGAGATCATCAATAGAATTTCTTGGTGAAGGACTTTGGATCTTCTTTTTTAAAGACTGAAGATGAGTTAAGCTTCAGAACCGCTACCCTGTGATGCTTACATCTGTGCTTTGCACTGAGGTGGCATTTACTATGAATGAATTGTTCTCAGGAACAATTTCCTATTTGAAAGGAAAGATGAAGCGAGGTTTAACTTTACTGCCTATTATCCTGCCACTTTGGCTCTAGTGTATTTTTATTTTTTTTTTAATTTCTTAAAATGTATTTGCCTTCAAGATTTTTTTCAAAAGTAAAGATATATCTGGGAGTAGTAAATAATAATATTGACAGTAGTAGTAATAGTAATAATTTTTGTAGCTCTATTTGTAGCTCTATTTCCTGTATTTCTGTTCTCACCTGCCACTCAAACTGCCCTATCCACCTGCCCTATGAAAGTATAATCATGTTCTAGTTTTCTGACTAATCAAGATACAGAGTAGGAAGCCTCTAGACATGTGGCAGATTAGTCTAGTCATCTCCAAGTTGCCCAGGGCTGAACAGTGAACTACTATTTCTTTCTGATTGTGGGATTGGGTTCCGATGACTGAATTGCTCATCAGCTGCTTTCTGTTATTACTTTGCCTTTTCTAGAATTTTGTATAGAGGAAATCACATAGAATGTAATCTTTTGTGTCTGACTTCTTTTAGTTGGTGAAGTGCTTTTGAGATACACTCATGCAATGGTACATATTAGTAGCTTCTTTATTGCTTCAATTTGCTTATCCATTCTCCTATTGATGAACATTTGGATCATTTACAGTTTTGATTATAATGAATAATGCAGCTATAAACATTCATGTATGCACCTTTGTGTGTACATATAAATTTTCTTAAATATCTAGGGGTGAGATTATGGGTCACATGGTAAGTATATATTTAACTTTTTAAGCTGCTTTATAAGAAAGTGCCAAACTATTTTCTGAAGTGGCTATACAATTTTGCAGTTCCACTAGTGATGTATGAAAGTTCTCATTCCTTTACATCTTTACCAAAATAGTATTGTGAGTCTTTTTTACTTTTAACTATTCTGGTGAGTGGGCAGTGGCATCTCTTTGTGGTACTAATTTGCATTTTTATAATGACTAATAACGTTGAACATTTTTATGTGCTTATTTGCCATTTTAATATCTTTCTTAGTGAAATATTTTATAGACATATATGTTTATCTTGTTACCAGGTTGTTAGTCTTATTATGAAGTTGCAAAAGTTCTTTATAATTTCTGGACCCAAATCATTTATAATATACAGATATAGCATATATTTTCTCTTAGTATATGTCTGAAAATTTGATTTTGTCAACAGGATCATTGGAAGATAGAATAGTTTAAATTTTCAAAGTCCAGTTATCAATTTCTTCTTTTATGTTTGTTGTGCTCTATCAAAGATGGCATTTAGTTCAACATCACAATTTTGTAGAAGTTTTATAGTGTTTCTTTCTATATGTAGATATATGATTAAATTATATATTTGGAGTTAATTTTCATACATGTTGTGAGATAAGAGTGAATACATTTTTTAACCTAAAAATATCCAGTTGTTCCAGTGTTACAGAACTGTTTTGTTGAAAGGATTATCATTTATCCATTAAAATGGCCTACTACTTGTTACCAACAATTGCATATACATGCCTGTATATTAATTAAACATTTTTAGCATTCCATTTTATCTTTATCTTTGACTTACTAACTACGCTTCTTTATTTTTTTATGAATAGTTGATCTGGGGTTTAGAATATATTTCTTTATTAATGTCCACATTCCAAGAATATTATAACCACATTACAAATAGTATAAGAACTACATAGCAGTATTTTCTATTTCTCCCTCTTGATATATGTTCTATTGTTATATATGTTACTTCTAAACCTATCATAAAGTATAAAATACACTATTATTTTTGCTTCATCAATTGTCTAAGAAACTAAAAATGAGAACAATTATTTTCTATAATTAGCTACACAATTACTTTCTCATCCTTTGTGTATACCCATATTTTCTTCAGCATTATTTTCCTTCTCTCTGAAGAATTTCTTTTAACATTGCTTGTGAGGCTGGGCTGCTGAAATAAATTTTCTCCACCTTTTTGTTGGTAATGTTTTTACTTTATCTTAATTAAAAAACATTTACCTGGTATGGAATTCTAAGTTGATTGTTGCTATTTTTTACTTCCAATACTTAGATATTATTCAGTTATATTTTGACTTGCATAGCTTCTAATGAAAAATCTCCTATAATTCTTTGTTCCTTGAATGTGTATTTTTAATCTCTGATTGTGTTAAGCATATCTTTTTATCCCTATTTTTCAGGAATTTGATTATAAGCCTTGATGTGGTTCATAGATTTTTTCAAATCAAATTTGGAAAATAATTGGCTATTATGTCCTCAAATATTTTTTTTGTTTATGCCTTTCTTTTCTTTTTGTCTGGGCTCCAATTATATGTATGTTTGATTGCTTGATGTTTTCATACAGGAAAATTATGTGTCTTTTTTCACTTCTCTTTTTTTTTTTTTTACTTTATTTTCTACAATTTCTATTGCTATGACTTTGAGTACACAGATTTTATTTTATTTATTTATTTGCTGTGTCTAATCTGTTCTTACTTCCATCATGTGCATTTTTTATTTCAGATATTGTGCTTTTCACCTTCTAAACTCATTTCAGTATAATTAAGAACATTTTTGTGTGACTTCATTCCTTTTACGTTTTTAAGGCTTGTTCTATTGCCTAGCATATGCTGTGCCCTGGAGAATATTTCAAGTGCACTTAAGATGACTTTGTATTCTATTTTTCTTGGGTTGAGGGTTCTATAAATGCCTGTTAGGTCCAGTTTCTTTATATTGTTTTTAAAGTCTTCTTTTTCCTGTTGATATTCTGTATAGTTCTATCCATTATGAAAAATGGGGTATTGAAGCCTCCAAATATCGTTGAATGTCAGTTTTCTCCTTTAGCTTAGTTTTTGTTTCATGTATTTTGAGTTTCTCTTGCTGGCTGTATGTTTGTTTTTAATAGCTATATCTTCCTGATAGAGTGCTGTTTTTATCCTTAGAAAATATTCCTCTTTATATCAAGTGACTCTTTGTTTTAAAGCTTACTTTTTTTCCTGATATGAGTATAGCTATTCCAGTCTTTTAATGATTGCTGTTTACATTGTATATCTTTTTCTATTCTTTTATTTTCAACATATTTATATTGTATATAAAATATTTCCTGTAGATAGCATGTAGTTGATCTTTTTATTTTATTTTATTTTTTTTTTTTTATTTTTTATTTTTTTTTTATTTATTTTTTTTTTTTTGTAGTTGATCTTTTTAAATCTAGACTTACAATCTCTACCCTTTGATTGAATTGTTTAGTCCTTTCTCATATAATGTAATTATTGATATAGTGGGAGTTACATGTAGCATTTTACATTTTGTTTTCCAATGTTTCATGTCTTTTTGTTCCTCTATTACTCCTTTAATCATTTTTTCACTATATTTAAAAAATTTATTTTCTTAGTGATTAATCTAGGGCTTACCATATAAATCTTAACTTATGAGTCCACTTGAAATTGTGCTAACCTACTTTCAGTGATATATACCAATGTTACTTTTATAAGCTCTATTTCCTTTTTCTTCTCTGTGCTCTTATTATGTATTACATTTATATATGTTAAAAACTTAGTAATACATTTTCATAATTATTGATTGATAAGTTATGCCTACTACAGAAGCTGATAAGAGAGAAGAGAGTAAGTTTATATTCATGGGAATTTTTCTATTTTCTGCCTGGTTAACCATTTCTAATTCTCTACATTTTTTCCCCCTATGGATGCAAGTTACCTTCTGGTATCATTTATATACCAGATACAACTTTGTTCCTACCCACCACCTTTGTGCTGTTGTTAAATATATTACATTTCCCTATGTTAGAGGTACCCAAATAAAATTATATGCATATTGTTTTATACAATCACTTTTTAACTCACTGAAGTGTAGAAAGAAGAAGAAATATGCTTTTATGCTATTTTTTATAATTACTTAACTACCTTTACCTGTGCAGTGTGTGTGTGTGTGTGTGTGTGTCTTTGAATTTCTATCTTGGGTAACTTGTTTTAAGCCTAAATAATTTCCTTTAACATTTATTCTATTTATAGTTTTTGAGGGGTATGTCCTTTAGGAATAAGTTTACTCAGTGTTTGATTATCTGGGAATATCTTCATTTCACTTTCATTTTTGAAAAACAGTTTTGCTGGGTATAAGATTTTTAGTCAACAGCTTATTCTTTCAGCATTTTGGATATGTCACCCAACTGCCTTTTGACCACCATCACTTTTCATATGAGCTCATTTCTTGTTCTGACCAGAGTATGTGAAAGTGATGGGAAGGGGGGTATTCCAGTGTGAAGATTCTTCCTACTGGAAAGCCCTTAACTCTTGGCAATCCTAATCCTGTCTCATTTCTCTTCAGTATAATTTTGATAAATAGTAAAATAATTAAGGATTACTGCTTTAACAATTCTAGAGAGTAAAAATCAATAAGTTCTTCTCATTGGAGGATTATTCCAGAGTTTTAGCTATATACCATGAAAGGCTGACATTTGCATAAAAGAAATTTACAGTTTTTTCCTGAGGCACTCACCCAGAGTCCTAGTTGTAGTTACGCCAATATATGGTGTGTTCTCATATTTGGGAGAATTTGGATCTTTGCTTTTTATCTGATATTTCATGGAGATGAGCTTGGTTTCTACCTATTTTTAAAAATAACGTTGAAGACTGAAAAAAGCATGCATTGAAAATTTCTATTTTTACTTTTTTTTCATAGTAATAATTTTCTTCCTGCAAAGGTGTATTCCCTAGAAAGTACCATAGGCAATTTTTCAAAATGTAGATGCAGCTTCAGAGATTTATGGGAATACACAGTAACTATGACCTAAAGGACTTCTAGGTTTGGCATTCCTCTCTAATGAGGAGATAAACAGGTATATTTTTTTCTTTCTTCATCACCAAATGTAGCACATTGTATAGTTATTAAAATTTCACTCTATTCAATCCCATTGAAGATTGCAAAGCTAGCTAAAAACCCAAGGGAGCTGGAATTGCAAAAATTGTCTCAGTAACAAAGTATAAGCAAACCTCATTTTATTGCATTTCACTGTATTACACTTCACAGATACTGCAGTTTTTATAAATTGAAGGTTTGTGTCAGTAGTCTTTGATGTTACTATTGTCATTGTTTGGAGGCACTATAAACCACATTTATGTAAAAGCCAACTTAATTGATAAATGTGTGTATTCCGACTACTCAACTGACCAACCATTCTCCTGTCTTGCTCCCTTTTTTCAGGCCTCCCTGCTGCCTGAGACACAGGGAATAGGATTTAATATTGAAAATTAAGCCAGTTAAGAACTCTATAATGGCCTCTAAATGTTTTAAGTAAGAGGGCTCTTCCTTTTACTCAAAAGCTAGAAATGGTTAAGCTTAGTGAGCATGTCAAATGCTGAGACAGGCCTCTTGTGTCAAACAGTTAGCTAAGTTGTGAATGGAAAGTAAAATTTCCTGAAGGAAATTCAAAATGTTAATTCAGTGAACACACAAATAATAAGAAAGTGAAGCAGTCTTATTATTGATATGGAGAAAGTTTTAGTGGTCCAGATAGAAGATCAAACCAGCTATAACTTTCCCTTAGGCCTAACCCAGAGAAAGGCCTTCACTCTCTTCAAATCTGTGAAGGCTTAGCAGGTGACAGAACTGCAAAAGAAAATTTTGAAGCTAGCAAAGGTAGGTTCATGAAGTTTAAGGAAAGAAACCATGTTCATATCATAAAAGTACAAGGTGAAGCAGCAATGCTAATGTAGAAGCTGCAGCAAGTTATCCAGAAGATCTAGCTAAGATATTAATGAAGGTGGCTACATTAAATTACAGATTTTCAATGTAGATGAAATAGCCTTCTATTAGAAAAAGATGCCATCTAAGACTTTTATAGCTAGAGAGAAGTCAATGGCTGGCTTCAAAGGACAGACTGACTCTCTTGCTAGGGGCTAATGCAGCTGGTGACTTAAAGTTGAAACCAAGGCTCATTCATTATTCTGAAAATCTCGGGGCCCTTAAGAAATACAGTAAATCTTCTCTGCCTGTGCTCTGTAAATGAGCAGCAACACCTGGGTGACAGCACATATGTTTACAGCATGATTTATTGAATATTTTAAGCCTAACGTTGAGAGCTACTGCTCAGAAAAAAAGACTTAATTTAAAATATTATTGCTTACCAATAATGTGCCTGGTCACCCAAGAGCTCTGTTGGAGATGTACAATGAAATTAATGTTTTCTTGTGTGCTAAGAAACATCCATTCTGCAACCCATGGATAAAAGGAGTAATTTCAATTTTTAAGTATTATTAAGAAATATATTTTTGTAAAAGTATAGCATAGTGATTCCTTTGATGATTTGGGCAAAGTAAATTGAAAGCCCTTTGAAAAGAATTCACCATTCTAGATGCCATTAAGAACATTCATGATTCATCAGAAGAGGCCAAAATAGCAACATTAACAAGAGTGTGGAAGAAGTTGGCTCTGATGCTCCTGGATGACTTTGAGGGGTTAAAGTGGAGGAAGTAACTGCAGATGTGGTAGGAATAGCATGAAAACTAGAATTAGAAGTGACTCCTGAAGATATGACTGAATTGCTACAATCACATGATAAAACTTGAATTGAAGAGGAGTTGCTTTTTAAGGATAAGCAAAGAAAGTGGTTTCTTGAGATGGAATCTACTCCAGGAGAAGATACTGTGAGGATTGTTGAAACAATAACAAAGGATTTAGAATACTACATAAACATGGTTATAAGACGGTGACAGAGCTTGGGGGGGATTGACTCCAATTTTGAAAGAAATTCTAATGTGAATAAAATGCTATCAAACAGTATAGCATGCTACAGAGAAATCATTCATGAAGGAAGAGTCAATCAGTATGGCATACTTCATTTTTTTCTTATTTCAAGGAATTACCACAGCTACCCAGCCCTCATGAACCACCACCCTGGTCAGTCAGAAGCCAACATTGAGAAAAAACCTTCCATCAGCAAAAAGATTGGGACTTGCTGAAAGCTCAGATGATGGGTACATTTTTTGGTAATAAAGTATTTTTAAATTAAGGTATATACATTGTTTTTTAGAAATAATGCTATTGTACACTTTCTACAGTATTGTAGAAACATAACTTTTATATTCATTGAGAAACCAGAAAATTAATTTGACTTACTTTATTGCAATATTCACTTTATTGCAATATTCACTATATTGAACTGGTCTGGGACTGAATCTGTAATATCTCCAAGGTGTGTTACAGGAGAGTAGCTTGCCTGCATGTTTTGCAAAGTAGAATATTAAAATTTATTAAATCAATTTCATGATTTTTGCCACTATATCCTATTGCAAAGATTTATGTTGATTGTTATGAAATCACTTAATGAAGCTTACAATTTCAAAAGGATAAAACCAAGTTTATCAACTACACTTCAGGTTATTAAATTAGTGGTATTTATACTTGTATCCCTAAGGCTTTACGTCTGGAGTTTTCTGTGAAGAAAGGTGTTTGCTGAGCTTGACTTTCTGTAGAGGAAGACATGTGGAATGCTAAATTATCATCTGTTCAGCATCTTGTTATCTCAAAGCTCAAGTTGGTGAGAATATGCTTCCAAAGTCACTCAATTGGCTTTAGCCAGATCTCAGGTTCTTGCTGGCTGTTTGCTGGAGGTGGTTTCTTGCCACATGGGCCTCTCCATGGGGCAACTCACAGGACATTTGGCTTCCCCAGAGAAAGAATGAGAAACAATAAGACAGAACAAGAGAGACGAAAGAAAGAAAGAAAGAAAGAAAGAAAGAAAGAAAGAAAGAAAGAAAGAAAGAAAGAAAGAAAAAGAAAGAGAGGGAGAAGTAGGATGGTCTGTTGGTAACCTAATCATTGGAAGTGATATCCCATTACTTTTGCTATATTCTATTCATTAGAAGCCTATCACTAAGTCTGGTGCTGCAAGTGGAGGGAATTGCATGAGAAAATGAATACCAGAATATAAAACTATCTTAGAAGCTGTCTATTACAGTAGTATAAACAGAACCACAGCACTTGCAATTAGCTCACCTTTTTAAAATAAGAGTTTGGCTCTTAGGCATGTTATGGTCTTGTTTTTGAAGGTACTATAACAAAGTTAAAGCAAGAATCACAATGAAACTTTTATGTTGCTACCATTAAAAGACATAAGTACCCTCTGCTAGCATTGTTATCACTTGAGTTTTTTGAAAAATTTAGAAGACACTGCAGCCTCTACGTTTTTCTAAATGTCATCCATTTAAAAAGCTTTGTGAAGTCCTGTCACTATTTGTCTTGATGTACCTATATACGTGATGTTTCTTAGCTAGAGTTTTTATATTATCCATAAGACCTTGAGGATGGCAGTGTGTTCAACATAGGAACTTTTTACTTTATAGAAGTTGGTTTGACTTTGTAGGTATTCCTTTAGACTGGTAAATAGTAAAAATAAAACGATACAATACAAATAAGTACAAATGCAGAATTCATCTCATAAATCCAAAATATCTGGTTCATTGGATTTTTTTTAATCACAAACTGGAATTATCAATTCTTCATGCACAATTTCTGTGAAAAGGAAAATAATATGTGAATGCTATATCCTCCTAGTGGGATAAGAAAGGGCTGATGTCTTCCTTAAAGATAAAAGGGGTTATATCAAGCTTTAGAAACATATTGTTATAGGGACACCTGGGTGACTCAGTGGTTTAGCGCCTGCCTTCTGCTCAGGGCATGATCCTGGAGTCCCAGGATCAAGTCCCACATCAGGCTCGCTGCATGGAGCCTGCTTCTCCCTCTGCCTATGTCTCTGCCTCTCTCTCTTTCTCTCTGTGTCTCTCATGAATAAATAAACTCTTTTTTTAAAAAAGAAATATACTGCTATATTTCACAAAACATACAACATTTGGTTTGTATACATCTATACATTATAACAGCATTGTGGCTTTGGAAAAACCTCTAAACCTCTTTCCTTACTTTTAAAGAGACAAATATTGGTACTAAACATAGTACTCATCTTTTAAGTTATCTTGTTGATTAAATGATAAAATATAAGCATGATAAGGCCTTTGTTTAGCTCATTGCTGAATTTCTAGTACTGCTATAACAATGCCTGGAACTTAGTGAGTATTCAGTACATACTTGAGGGGCACTTGAGTGACTCAGTTAAGCATCTGACTCTTGGTTTCAGCTTAGGTCATGATCTCAGGGTCATGGGATCGTGCTCAGTGAAGAATCTGCTTGAGATTCTCTCTCTTTCTCTCCCTTTGCCCCCCCACCTGCTCTCTCTCTCTTCTCTCTCTCTCTCTCTCAAATAAAGAAATTATCTTTAAAAAGTACATACTTAATATTAAATAAATCCAGTGTAGTATCTGACACATGGTAAACAATAAATATTGGCAGTTATGATTATTCAACAATAAAATATATTTCTCTAAAGTTGATGAGAATCTTTTGACTAGAAATAGTCAAACAGAAATTATAGAACCACATATTGGGAAGTATAAAAGATTACTATGCTATTGTAAGGTAAGCCTATTGATCCATCAACTCTAAAACAGTAATTACAATATATCATGACTTAAATTCATGCAGACCAATAGATCTTCAATAGGCTTACCTTCATTTTTAGAATTAAAAAGCATAGTATGGTTTTAATCTCTCTTCATGGGCTTCTTTGGTCAATTAAGATGAGGAAATTGGTGCTGAAGACTCAGAGATACTGACTTACTAAAATTTTGGTTTAGATGATCACTTAGATCTATCTCCTATAGAATCAACAGTTCAAAAATATTTGAAAACAGAAAAATCTATAAGTTTCCCTTCAAGATAAATGAAATATTATAGTTCTTTCATGTTGCCCAAGTGAGGAGATTGTATCTATTATATAATAAAATAATTAGCTGTTTTAGTAAATTCTTAGAAAATATAAATTTTTTTAAGTAACTCATGTCTCTAAATTGAACAGTGAATTACATCAAAGAATTACTCTAATAGAATAGTTTTTGACTAGCAGCCATAAAAATCAGAAATACTTGGATTATAACCCTAGCTTCCGTATTCATTGGTAAAAGACCTTGAGTAAATTCTGTAACTTTTCTACAGAGTGGTGCCAATACCAGTACCCACCATATAGGGCTATTGCAACCTTGAACAGAGATAATAGAATTTAAATGTTTAATAGATTTTCCCTGCATGTCATTAAACTAATACATATTAGCTGTAAATTTTAGTCATATTACTGAATGGACTTAGTCTGAGCTTTTTTTTCTTCTTAAAGTATTAAGTATTTGGCTTCAAGTCTGTATCTTATTTTCCCAACACAGCACCAGGAGAGGAAGCAACAATGTAAGTAAACCTTCTGTGTCTGACCTTTAGAGCATTGTTCCAACAAATGATTTCCTAATCCCAACCTGGTGGAGTAACAAGAGTTGACATGTATTCCCATTGTGATTTTCTCTCACAACTCAGCAGGCTAGAATAGAATAGGTTGAGTCACTTTTTAAACTTAAAAATTTTAGATTCTCTCATTTCTTTCTACTTGATATGTTCTGAAATAGTTTGCACAAGTTAAATATCTACTCTTTCCTCTAGGATAATGTGTATTTAAAAGATCTGGTTCTATTATTTTCTATAAATCTCAATGTATATATTTTTTCATATGTTTAATGTTCCTAAATTGCTGGTTCAGAATTTTTATATAACAGTAAAATCTGATATTGTCATAGTTGAAACTATTCTAAGTTGAATAAATTATGAGTAATATTTTCATAATAATTTAATCACTTTCTCAGTTATCATTATTTACATGGTATCTCTATTTTCATTGGATTTTTTAATTGATGTTCTCACTAAGCATACTTTTGTGATTTCAACTTAGCCATTTCTAGTCCTTGCCTTGAAAGGACTTGTAAAGCAAAGTTTCAGCCAAGGAAAATGGCTGTGAAAAACCACTTCCTCTTAGTCTACAAGTATTGCCCCCAAAAGGTATACAGATAATTTATTTTTATAATAGGCCTATAGCATTCTTCCCTTTTGTGTATTATTTTGATAAACTTAATTTTTTAGAACAATTTTACTGTTTTTAGAACAGATTTGCAGAAAAATTGCCAAGATATAGATAACCCCTACAAACTCAGCAATTTCCCTTAACATCTTACATTAGTATGATACATTTTATTAAAATTAATGAATCAATATTGATACAATATCATTAACTAAAGTCCAAACCTTATTCATATTTTCTTAGTTTTTGCCTAATGTCTATTTTCTGTATTAGGATACCACATTACATTTAGCTGTCATGTCTCGTTAGGCTCTTCTTGGCTGTCACAATTTCTCAGACTTTCCTTATCTGTGATGACCTTAACAGTTTTGAGGTATACTGGTCAGATGTTTTGTAGAAAGTTCTTCAACTCAGATTTGTCTGATTTTTTTTTTCATAATTTGACTACAGTTATAGGTTTTGGGGAGTAAAACCACAGAGGTAAAAAGTACCATTTTCTTCATATTATATCAAAGGTAAATATTATCAACATGACTAATCATTATTGATAATGACTTTGATCATCTACTTTTTGTATTAAAGAAACTAATTTTCCCATTGAAAGACCATTCTTATTTGGATACTAAATGCCTATACAGACATTGTGTTGATGTGTTCATGTTTGGGACTATCTGCTGTAGATAAACTTTTCCAGTTTCATTACATACATCATTCACTGGCACTGCTTAAAGTAAAGCTGAGTAAGGAGAAGCTCTGTGATTTTAATTCAAAGCCATTAGTATATCCAAGGAAGGATTCTAATCTGGTCTGGAACTATATAAGAGTGAAAATGGGAGTTGCATGTTATTTGGAAGAGATTCTTATAAGAAATAGACAGTGATCAAAATCCAGACACATGGACTCTTAGTAATCTATTTTTAGATAGGAAGTAGAATACCAGACTAGAAACTACCAGAGAATACCAATTACATGAATTGGGAGAATAGAGTGTATTGGAGAAAATGAAATCAGCCCTCTCATATGCATGTGTATTCCCAAGACTAACACTGGTACCAAAATCAGAACCTAAGGCAGCAACACTAATTTCAGACCCCAGAAATGCACTGGTTTCTGTAGGTGGAACAAGGTTTAGCTAGGCTTACAGAGAAATGACCTTGATGACCCCAGCTAAGTATTTGGAGAAAAAAAGGGCTGAATTTAGTATATTGGTAATAGACTGAACATTCTGCTGATTCATTTACATGAGAGAAAATCAAAGAATAAGATGCCTGTTTCTTAAATTGTACTGTCTGTAACATGCCTCATGTTAGAACTCAGAACCCTCAATTTTTCTATTCCTTTATTCCTTTATCTTTTAAGAGTTTTTATAAATCATCTAAGAAAATAGTACTACTCTAGTATATGACCTAAGCAAAATTGACTCTTGAGTAGGAACTCACTTTCAATGAATATTTTAAAAAGTAGACCTTTCTGATTAGTTCTAGTTAAATGCCAAAATGTATATAATCCTAACTAGAAATAACTAGAAATAACCTCAATGTGGTAAGATACTCAAAACCCATAGGATTATGAAATGTAAAATTATAACAACATCTACTGAGGAACACTTAGCTAAAAAAAGGATTTAGCTGCTTTCACTGCCCATCAACTGAGAATAATTTGCAATACACACCTCAGGTACACAAATAGATGTCTAGTGCACATGGATAACAAATAAGTTTCAGCAAGAGATTGCAGTGAATACAAAATGAGCTTAGAGGGAGGCTAGGAAACTGGAAATGTTCACACATAACTTGCCACCTTAAAAAAAAAAAAAGAAACAAAAACAAAAACAAAATCCCACAAAATCTCCAGAGAGTAATGGTGAGAAATGAAGTGTTTGAGGCAGTGAATAATGAAATCTTCATGGTAGCTCCAATTCACTAAACAAAATATGTCTTATGCCATCACCCTAAGTTATGAACATGTTCAAGATAAAAAAATAACAAAATAACTGCCAGTTTTCAAATGAAAAAAGAAAATGTATATCTTTAACTCATCACTATGTTGAGTACGAGTTCACTTTACCATGATTACTATTGTGTTACTACTATTTGTATAGTACTTGGTATGTAATAGCCACTTAATATATTTTTGTTGACTGACAAATGGAAAAATATTGGTAGAGATAAGAATAACAGCAGAATGTTAGAAATTCACAGATTGACTCAAAATATCATTGTAGCTCAAGCTGTCAATTTTTCCCTTCTCTGAGACCCCCAGTGGGTAGAGTAGTTTTAACTCCTTTCCCTTCTTTGTCGAATTTACTGTGAACTGAATGAAAATCTAGTGATAGGTGGGGAGAATAGGAAGTGGACAACTTTTGAGTTAGGATGATTGACAATGGTAATCAATTTGTAATCACTTTTGAGTAAAAGTTATTTATTAAATAAAATATATGGAAAGAATATAGTTAATAGGGATAAATTAAAGGTTGTTCTATAAAGTGTTTATAGAACATATGGGAAAGGAATTATGGGATGTAAAAGAAGTAGAGAGTATTAAAAAGTAAGAATAATTGAAAAGGGATAAATGTTTTGGTCATAAAAAAGTCTTTAAAAAGTCATATCAAGCATTTCCATAGTTCATTCAGGAAGTTCTCATTCCATTGAAAGTAAAATAAACTGTACATAGCACAAAAAATTACTAGTACACTTTGTTGCTTTCAACCTTACCTTTTCCACTCACATCTATTCTCATAAGATATACTTTAAAACTTGTATGGTAAACTATACAGTTATATAACCTAGGGTTTGCAAATAGATTTATTTCATTAATAAACAGGAAAGACAAGAGGCTTAACTGCTAGAGCAATTTTTTTCCTCCAAATTGTTTTTCTTTGAAATATGTTTTCTAGAATTCTCTTCAGTGGAATTTCCAAACGACAGGTGGATAAAACTTTTCCTCTTTTGAATTTGTCTTGATTGCAAGAAATTAGCTAATTTCATCGCTCAGCTCTCCCAAGTCAGTTACAGCTGTACATGCAGCATTATCTAAATTGGAAATATACTTCAAAAATCATTCATTTGCATGTCATATTAGAACAGGCAAAACTCTAATGGCAGTATTACTTGCCCTTTCTTGTTGTTCTTTAAATAAAATACTTGACAAACCTCTACATAAATGTGCTCTAAACTTTTGGATATTAGCTCATCCTTGTAGGATCCATTCTCAGAAAAAGTTTTTCTTGGCTTTGCTAAATGGTATGAATACCCATTTCTGGAATTGCAGATTTGCATAGTTTTTTTTTTTTTCTGGATCAGAATGAGACATGGTGGTTGAATATAAAATAAGTCATGCATACTGGAGTTAAATCAATAAAATATTTCACTCTAATGCTTTCTTTGAAGAAAGACATTAAACAATCACCAAGTATCCTAAGTAAAGTGGGTATCCATATTTCCTCATAAAATTGCTAATAAGAATACTTGTTTTGCCTTATTAATTAGAGTATGAATTTAGTTACTGCAATAAAAATGAAACACCTAACAATCTGAAGGTAGGCAGTTCAAGGTTACTAGGAGAGCTCTATATTCTATGAGGTCTTCTGGAGATTCAGGTTCCATCCAATTTGTTGTTCGATCATCCCCCCTGACGTTTTCATCTGAAGGGCTTAAGGGGGTTCACTATGCTGTTCATGTTCCAATTCTGGAAATAGAAAAGGAAACAGGCGGACATCTTCTTTCTTTAAGAACAAGATATGGAAGCTGTACACAGTTATCATTTCCTTCACATCCTATTGACAAAAACTTTGTTACGATGCCACAGTTTAGCTCCATGAGAGCTAAAAGTTTATTTTTTCTTTTGGTTGGCCATAAGTTCTACTAGGAACACTTAATATAGAAGAAGAGAAGAATAGATTTTGGAAAGCAGCTATTATTTTCTGTCCCACTTTCCAGTTCTTAGGGTTGCACAGAGGGCCAAAAAAGTGATGGACAGAAAGAAGATATGAATTTTAGCTGACAAAATAGTAAAAATGGTAGTTACTGGTCTTGAAATTAGCTACTAGGACCTGGGTCAGAATACAGCTAAATGACATTAAATAGATCCCTAAATTTTAGATTCTATCTATAAAGAGAGCCTGACTTAGATGGTCTCTATGTTTCTTTTCTGTGCCTTGTATTATGGTTTTAAAGTTGTTTTTTGTACCTCTCTTAAGTGGTTTTGTGATTGTCATCTGTAATTTTTGTGCCTAGGTAATTGCTTGACATTATCTTGTCTAATTCAGATACTTTTTTCTTCTTAATCAGTTTTCTCTCTTTAGTCTGACTCCTGATTTGGAAGTTCCAGTTACTACCCTAACTTCCATCTCTTGCTTATGGCAAAACCATTTACATTTTGATAAGCTCTTTGTGCAGTTTCTATAAAATGAGGGACAAAGTTGAAAATAGAAATGTATACCTTAGGACGTATGGCAATAATCAGGTCACTTAGTCTGTAAATCACAATTGGAGTCGGCAGTTAAATAGGTCTCCTCCCCACTGAGCACCCTGAAGCTCTGTAAAATGTAGGACCTTGAACACTGCTGGATTTAGCAAGGAATTCAATATTCAAATGGGTCACCTCAGACATATAATAACACTTGTCAGATGATAAAATTTAATAGAATGATCATAAGTCTTGGGTTCAACCTAGGCACTTAGCTTCTACCTGTCTTGTTTTAAATTGATTTGAAAGAGACAGAGGGGGAGACCATTACAATCAGAAAATCTTTGAATCAGAAGAAAATGTAATAGTCCCTTCATTCAACTTCCCTTCCAAAGCAGAACTCTGTTCAGTGCCTCAAACATATTCATTCTATTTTCGCTTGATTCAAAACTCACTACTTTCTGAGACACCCTAAAGTTCTTCATTTAAAATATTGAGAAATATTCTAGTCTTGTACTGTTTCTTTTCTGTTTTCCAACTACCTATATATGGATTATCTGGATCAGACCTCATTGAATGCTGTGAGAATCCTCTAATTTGCATTCTTCTTGACTTGGAGTTTTATAACTTGACACTAAAGTGCCTGCATGAATTCATCCATTAATCAGATCTTCACTGAATGCTTATGGTAAGCAAAGCATTGATTTCTGATAACTATGTATCTTATATTAGTCAGACAGGCTAATATAAGTAGTATAGCAACTAGTAGTAACAAGCAACTCTAACATCTTAGTGGCTTAAAACAATAAGGATTTATTTATTGCTTATATTACGTATCATGTCTGGTTTATAGAGCTCTGCTTCCTGTTGTTTTCATTCAGGAATGTGTAGCTTGATGAAGCTTTCATGATCTGTAAGAGTGTTGCTTAATATGGAAAAGGAAAAGATTGCTTTATTTAGAATGTTTCCTTTAAAAACTTTCACCCTGAAGAGACCACATAACTTCCACCCACGTTTCACTGGATAAACAGTCTTATGAAGGGAAGTGTAATCCTACCATGTGTCTGAAAGAAGGCCAACCAGAAATATTCATTCTTCAATTAACTATCAATGACAAATGCTTAATAATTGTTCAGCAAATGATCAATTTATTTTTATTACTGTTTGCAAAATACACTTAACTCTTCCTAAAGACGACAACCCAAAAATCTGTAAGTAAAGAAACTTCAACTGAGTAAATTTTGAAAATCTAATTGGTTTTATTAAATAATTCATGAATCAGGCAGCATCCCATCTAGTAATTAGAAAAGAGCTCCAAAGTGCTACAGAAAGGGAAATGTTTTTAAAGGCAGAAGGGGGAAAGGATAAGAAAAGAGCAGATTACCTCATCTTCCTCTGGGGGACAAAAGGGCCTATGTCGTAGATTACCTCCTGGTGTTGACCAGGAAACTGCAGATTGTTTGATTAAGATTACATTCCTATTGAAGGTTGAAACTGCAGTTAGGTTAGGTATTAAGTCTTGGTTTGATGACATGGGCTTAGCACAAGCAACTGTTTTGAATTGTTTTTTCCTTCCCTTCCTTCCTTCTTTTCCTTCCTTCCTTCCTTCGCTTCCTTCCTTCCTTCCTTCCTTCCTTCCTTTTCCTTCCTTCCTTCCTTCCTTTTTTCCTTTCTCCCTTTCTCTCTTTCCCTTTCTTTCTTTCCTTCCTTCCTCAAACATTTATTTCCCTTTTCTTCCTTCCTTCCTTCCTTCCTTCCTTCCTTCCTTCCTTCCTTCCTTCCTCCCTCCCTCCCTCCCTCTTTCTTTCTTTCTTTCTTTCTTTCTTTCTTTCTTTCTTTCTTTCTTTCTTTCTTTCTTCTTTCTTTCTTTCTTTTTTTCTTTCTCTTTCTTTTCTTTCTTTCTTTCTGTCTCACAAGTCCCATCTGGTAATAGCATAAATCTCATAGACCAGTATATCCAATGATAAACAGAAGGTTATACATCAAGTCTGATTATGGTTCCTTTTGATCTGTAGACATATGAATTAAAAATATGTTAATTATCTCTCACAGTCTAATTGCTGGTTGAAGTAGAATAGGATAACTTCAATGAATATTCCAATTTGGAACAGGAATGATGAGACATAAGCAGCAGGTGTGTCTAGTCCAGACCAATTCTGCTATGTCATAAAGCCAGGCTGTGAAAGCTTCCTATCTTGGAAGCATTCCTTGCATAGACCCTGGTTCCACTACATGGGAGTAGCCTCTCTGCTCATTGTTCTCTGTGACTCTTTGAGAGATTCTTCCTTTTCTGTGATTCTTTGTGGGCACATCTGAAAAATTGGTATAGGAGTGTAAGGCTTCTTTCAGGCTTAGCAGCTTCCTGAGTCTACTTTCTGCCTGCAGATGGTTAACAATTCAAGGGTTAAGTCTGTGGCAGTCTTTTTCAGTCTAGTCTGGTAATTCTGTATGACAGTAATTTTTTTCTGAAAACTTTGTGGATGAATTATCTATCAGATTTTAGTCAGCACATTGTGCTAGTGATGCCACCACAGTTCTTTGTAAAACATGGTTCTTAGTGTAGCTGTATTTTTTAACTTTCTCACTCATGTGTCTCTAAATCTTGACTTATTGGAGATACTTTGTGCTAATTCTACTTGAGGGAAAGCAACACCGTAACAGTCATTTTCAGATGTGTACCTGTAGTTAGGTCTCAATTGGAGACATCTGAATCCAAATTTATATGTGTGCTACAGCCTGTGATTTGATTTTTGTCTACAAGGTTGAGTTTTACTTGGCCTTTGTTGCTCAAAGACTCTGAATTTTATGTTGGGGTAGGAAGTAGTTGCCTCTTTTCTGTATTCTGGAATTCGAGAACTCTTTGGATTTCTTTTCATTGTTGTTTCCAAAGCAGTTAATTTTTTCCTGACCAAATGTCTTTCTTACAATGCCTTGCCAAATGCAGTCAGTAGCTACCTACATATGTAACACATATTATTTCTCCATCCTCTTTTCTTAGAGTTTGGATTTCATTGGGTATGTGATCTGCCTATCAAATTATTACAGTTGACAATATTACCAGACATTTTCCCACTGCTTAACTGACAGTTTTTCCCCTACCTATTGCCTAATTGCTAAACCAGTGCCACTTTTTGTAGCTTTTTAAAAAATATACAGTTGTCTCCTCTTCTTGTTCAAGTGTCTATATCCATTAAGATATGGTAGATTATGCTTTGGTATAAAACACCCATAAAATTTTAGTAGCTTTAAGTCACAAGGGCTTACTTTTTGCTCACATTACTGATAATCATAATTTATTATATTGCATTATCCTCATTTGAGGATATAAGAGGGACACTCCACTATTTGAAGTGGCACTGGATATCATGGCAGACAGATGGGAACTTTGAAGCCTCCTGCCCAGAAAACAACAACAACAACAACAACAAAATCCTGCTTACTTTTGGTCAAAACAAGTCACATGGACACATCTAACTTAAAGTGAGGGAAAAAATGTAATATTACTATGTGTCTAGGAGAAGAACCAGAAATATTGGTCATTGTCATTAATGACTACCCTATTCTTTTTAACTTATAAGAGATTGCTTGCGTTTATAATCTAGAGGGTCTAAAGCTTTAAACATCCTAGCTTTTGCATGTATAACATCAGAATGTGATTTCTTTCAAACATTTGTAGAGCTAGAATATATTAATCAACTAACATAATAAAATATTTATATTGATATCAGCTGCTTTTCAGAGTAAAGAAAAGATTAAGCCATTGTAAAATAAATCAAAACTCTACATCAAGAATATTTGTTTTCCAAAAGACATCTAGAAGGTATAGTATTTTCCAAATGAAGACATTAATAATGCATACCACTCCATGAAGTCTTTGATCAAGTAGAATTCATTTCTATTAAAAAAAATTTTTTTTAAGATTTTTATTTATTTATCTATGAGAGACAGAAAGAGAGAGGTAGAGACACAGGCAGAGGGAGAAGCAGGCTCCATGCAGGAAGCCCGATGTGGGACTCGATTCCAAGTCTCCAGGATCACACCCTGGGCTGAAGGTGGCACTAAACCACTGAGCCACCCGCTGCCCCATTTCTATTTTTTATTACTCTCCTTACTTGGTGTGAGGTATGCATTAGGGCACATGTGAAGATGTCATTTAAGGGTCTCAGGATTTTATTAATTGTCCAGGGCAAAAGACTATTTTCTTAAAAAAAATTCATAGTACTTGGTAATGCACTAAGTACATGAGAGGCAAAGATATATTTCATGAACAATAAAAAATGATATTCTTTTTAATATTGGCATTAATTTCACTGAAATGTGGATTAAAGTTTCTAAGAAAAAAAGAAAAAAATCCACAAGACACAAAAGGTATTTACAATGAGCTATTTTGCTTTAAAAAAATACAAAACAAAAGCCAAATATGTAGAAAAGATTTTTAAAAATTATTTTCTACAATTAGTAAGGACAACCAGACAAATATAGTATCATTTGGGGTTTAGTAGAATAGCTGTTTACTTATTGTTATTTATAGTCTTATTTTACTCTTTAAAAAATCTCTCAAAATTGAATATTCAGTTGGTTAAATAGCAAGCCTTCTGTCTTGTGTAGGGTGGCTTTTTTTGCAAAACTAAAGTCCATTATGTTTATCTCTGCACGTAATTATCACAGTCATTCTAAGTGTTTTCAAAAAGGGTTAGTGTTTCTCTTGGAGCTACCACAGGTTGTAGCATTAGCAGGAATCTTGAAAACTCTTCTGGTTACTATACCACTGAGGTGACTGCAGTATCATTTCTCTGGTTTCCATTCTTCTAGACATCTCTTTCAAATCCACTGTGCACCCTACTGTTAAATCAATCTTTCTAAAAACATTTCTTTGTCCATATCAGTCCAAGACACAAAAAAACTTTGATTCTCTATTGTTTATAGGACAACATCCATATTTCTTGTACTAGTATTAAAGATACTTACTATCTCATTTCCAAACAACAAAAAACTTCCTCATAATTTCTCTAGATTCTGTACCTTAACTGGATAACATCTGCCTGCTGTTCATGAATGAATATAATATAATCACTTTTGATGTTTTTTTAAAAAATGGATTCAACTTCCAAATTGTCTTATTTAGCAGATAGAATGAGGACAAGTATTTGTACTTCTAAAAACTCCAGGGATCCCTGGGTGGCGCAGCGGTTTGGCGCCTGCCTTTGGCTCAGGGCATGATCCTGGAGACCCGGGATCAAATCCCACATCAGGCTCCCGGTGCATGGAGCCTGCTTCTCCCTCTGCCTATGTCTCTGCCTCTCTCTCTCTCTCTGTGACTATCGTAAATAAATAAATTAATTAATTAATAAAAAAAAAACTCCATAGATAGTTCTGATGGGAACTTAGCTGTTGAGAACCATTGCTCTAATAGCTTGGAACTCTTGGCTATGCCTATATATATTTTTTAAGTAAGAGGAACCTAGTCTTGATTGTCTTATTAAAATGGTTCATTATAACCTTTATCTTCTTCGTTTTCACTTTATCTTTTATACACTGGTTCATAATATTTGTTTTAGGTATAAGGTATTTATAGCTCTAGGCCCTCTTCCCATCAGATGCAATTTGGTCCTATTATCGTTATTTCACAATTCTTCAAAATATCTCTTATTGACCACCTGAAACAAAATCTTCCAAATGGCTTTCTAAACATGCAAATCTGTTCACCACAGACTTATTATCATAAACTATTATCATATACTAAAGTTTGAAAACCACTCTAAACCAGTATTCACCTTCTATGATGTATTCAGGTGTATCAGTGGTTACAAACCTGAAATCATAGATGGGCATAAAGCTTGAAAGAATAAATAGCTGTAGTACACTTGTTTAATTTCATGATTTAATTACTTAAGGTGCAGGCTAAGCTGTTATGTAAGGAGAGAATCAAAACATCCTGTGGCTTAATAAGACAGAAGCTCAATTCTTACTTAGCAATCCAGAGGTGAGTAGTTCAAAACTGGCAATCAAAGTGATTGTGACCTATCAGGTCATCCAAAGACCCAGGATGAAAATTTGTCTGTCGTCCTTGACATGTGGCTTCCTCTCTCAGTCCAAACCAACTGGCATATGTGTTGCTATTTTTAGATCAATAAGACAAAAAGACTGCTCATGGCAAGTAGACTTTTCTTAAAAACAAAACAAACAAACAAAAAACCCCAAAAACCTGAAAATAGTTCTGCTCATGATTCATTAGTATGCACTTAGGTACCTACTTACACCTAGCTGTAAGGAAGGCTAGTAGTCTCTCACTAGGTAGTCATGTGCCCAGTTACAATTCCAAGATCCCTGTTAGATAAAAGAGAAGAGATACATGGATGCTAGGGGTCTATTAGTGGTCTCTGCCCCATACAAGCTGTGTCAGTTTTTTTTCTTTGCACTATTTTCTCATAAGAAAATAGACTTTTGGGGAAAAATATATATGTGATATATGTGAAAAATAGATTTATAAAATACATGAAATATATACTATATAGTATAGATAACATATAAAAATATTTTTCTTTAGGTTTTCCAAGACCAATTTCCAATGTGTGTGTGTTGTGTATGTGGGATTCTTACACCAAAGGAACTCTTAGACACCAGCTGTGTATCCTAACATTCAACTCAATTTTGACACTATCTGGTGATAGCATCAGATTCTCAGGTTAAAGACTGCTCCTTTTCCTCCTCCTCCGCCACTTCAGATTCCAATTCCAAGTCGAGGTTATCACCTGTGCTTCTGAATAACTGACTATAGATCATAGATTTCAATGATCCTCTCCTTGGGTTTGTTAAGTTTACTAAAGTGGCTCACAAAACTCAAAGGAACATTTTACTTACTAGATTACCAATTTATTGTAAAAGGACGTAACTCAGCAGCCAGCTGGAAGAGATACACAGGGCTTGGAGCTTCCTTTCCCTCTCCAATCTTGCTATTCTACCCTAATCTCTACATGTTAACCAACCCAGAAACCCTCTGAACCTCATCCTTTTGAGTTTTTATGGAGGTTTCAATAGCAATGATTGATTACATCATTGGTCAATGGTGATTGATTCAACCTCCAGCCCCTCTCCCCTACTTAGGGGTTAGGTGGGTGGTAGAGCTGAAAAATTCAAACCTTCTAATCCTATGGCTGTTTCCCATGGCAACCAGCCCCCATTCCTACATGACCTATGGGTTTTACAGCAGTTACCTCAGTAACATAACAAAAACAACTTTAGGGCTCTTATCACAGGAAATTCCATGGGTTTGGGGAACTATGAGTTAGTGGACCAACCCCAAATACATATTTCTTACAAATCACAATATTGCAATTTTAATATTTAATTTTATTAATTACTTTATTAATAATTATAAGATGTATATTCTCTTTGTAGTTTGGAACACCATTAATCAAAGTGTCCAACTGGTAGATATAACTATGGCATTTGAATCAAAAGCTTCAGTAATGTTTAATGAAGTTACATTAGTTATTTTTTTGATCTACACAATCTGCCATTCCATTATAAAAATAATTTGATTTGGCATGATTTACTGTTTCCAAAGCTATTTCAGTTGTTCTATGAGTCTTCCTTTGAGGCCTCATTTACACTACTTCTGCTTTACTTTTGTCAGGAATCTGGTTGACTGGTATGAGTTGCAATGCCCTCTTCCGCCCCCTTTAAAAAGAGTACTGGGATCCCTGGGTGGCGCAGCGGTTTGGCGCCTGCCTTTGGCCCAGGGCGCGATCCTGGAGACCCGGGATCGAATCCCACGTCGGGCTACCGGTGCATGGAGCCTGCTTCTCCCTCTGCCTATGTCTCTGCCTCTCTCTCTCTCTCTGTGTGTGACTATCATAAATAAATAAAAATTAAAAAAAAAAAAAGAGTACTCACTCCTTTGTTTTCTTCCATTTTCCAGAGGCCTCTTTTCTTTCTGTGCACTCACTCAAAGGGGGAGTTCATGATTCTGTAATATAACCTGCAAATTCTAAGGTACCTGGAAATGTAGAAATTACTCCTTCCCTTGAAGGGTATATAATGTAGTAGTAGAGACAGAAGCTAAGCCAAAATATATAATAATGATCTGAGTGTTAGGATTAAATAGATATAATGGGAAATATTTGAAGTTTAGTAGAATGACAGTTCCATAACCTCTGTACCTTAAATGTTAATATCTTTTTTCTAAGTATCATTTTGTCATTGCTTTACCTTTTTCATTTAATTGAAGAAAGTTTCCTATTATCTTTCTTATGCCTCTTAAACCTTCAGGTCCTTGATCTGATTCCTATGCACGTAGACTATTTTTGTTTTCCTTAGTGACCTGGCCTGTTTTGACTTTTGTGGGATTCCCATCAGCCTTTTTAGCCTCTCACAGTTCTGGATGGAGCTCTGGACATCCTGCTGCTTCCCCCATCTGTCCCATATTCCTGTAGAAAGTCCTATTCCTGGTGAAGCATGAGTTTAATGTGTGAACTGACCTTTTAGACTCTCATGCCTCTGAACTGTTCTTCCATCTGTATGCTTCTTATAAGCATCCTGGCCTGTCATCTTGAAATATTGGCACTTTCACTTCCTGATCTCACTCTCACAAGTAAAAGAGATGTTTTATATCATTATAATTATACTTCACATTTTATTTTATATTTTATTTTTTAAAGATTTTATTAATTTATTGACAGAGAGAGAGTATAAGCTTTGAGGAGGGGCAGAGAGAGAGAGGGAGAAGCAGACCTCTTTGTTGAGCAAGGAGCCAGATGCAGGGCTCCATCCCAGGACCCTGGGATCATGACCTGAGCCACCCTTATGACCTAAGACAGATGCTTAGGTCACTGAGGTGCCCCTATACTTCACATTTTAGAGCCCTTTACATGTGTCAAAATTATTTCTGCTCCCCACATTATGTAGGTGAAAACCAGAGCGCAGTGAGAGTATGTGATTAAATTGCAGTTATGGTTAGTAAGAAAGTTAGGATTTAAAGTCAAATTCTGATTTCAAACTCCATGAGTCTGTTGCATTCTTTGTGGAAACAACATTTTGGACCTTTCCACTAAGGTTATATTTACTATGAAACCTTTTTTTAGGCCTTTATCACCTGAGGTAACATAAGTCTTTCTCCTGTCATTAATACATTAAAAATTCTAAATATGTTTTGATTTATAAAAATTGTGAGTATTAATGGGGATCCTTGGGTAGTATTGAGGAAAGGAAAGGAATTGCTAGGTGCCAGAATCAATAGGAAACTTAACACCAGAATGGTAAATTAGCGTGTTTTTGTTTTTGTTTTTTGTTTTGCATGGTGCTTGAAGGGTCTCTTTATTGTTATATATAGAACACTGTGTCCATTGGGGCAAGTTTGTTAATTATGTTGTGGAGATCTATACTTCCTCTGCTTATTTATATTCCTTAACCATTCTAAATAGGAGTGATGTGTTGAAACTACTACTAAAATTATAGATTTATCAATTTCTCCCTGTAATTCCCTTAATTAATGCTTTGTTTATTTGGAGGTTATTCTTTTTATGAAATTTTATTTAAATTCAATTAATTAAAATATAATGTATTACTGGTTTCATAGGTAGAGGTCAGTAATTCATCAGTATTATATAATACCCAGTGCTCATTACATCACATGCCCTTCTTCTTCTTTTTTTTTTTTTAAGATTTTATTTATTTATTTATGAGAGACACAGGGAGAGAGAGGCAGAGACACAGGCAGAGGGAGAAGCAGGCTCCATGCAGGGAGCCCGATGTGGGACTAGATTCCGGAACTCCAGGATCACGCCCTGGGCCAACGGCAGGCACTAAACCGCTGAGCCACCCAGGGATCCCCATCACATGCCCTTCTTGATGCCATCACCCAGTTACCCCATTCCCCCACTTTCCTTCCCTTCAGTGACCCTCAGTTTGTTTCCAATGATTAAGAATCTCTTATGGTTTGTCTCCCTCTCTGATTTCATCTTGATTTATTTTTTCCTCTCTTCCTCTATGATCCTCCATTTTGTTTCTTAAATTTCACATACAGTGTTTTGTTTTGACAGCTCTAAGACTAGAGGGCAGGGATGTCAGAATAAGTCTCTGTATATGACCTTGGTACTAATGAGTGGTGTTATGTGTCCACTGTTGGAATAAGATATATGACCTTGGACTCAAATAAAGGAGTGGGAACTAATAACAATGTTAAAGCTGGACCTTTACAAGAATGAAGTTAAAAAAATAAATGGGAAGGCTTACTCATTTGCCCAAAGATGCAACAAAGAATTTGACTCTGCCAAAGGTTTGGGTGGGAAAAAAGAGATGACCTAGTGAAAAATTGAAGTCCTAGGTCAGAACCAAAGATAGACATGGAGTCTGAAGCTATTTTATGAATATTTTGCTGAACTTCTTAAGAGAAAACAGTAATTTTAAAACATTTTGAACTAGTGAACACACTAGGGATTTGAAGAAATAAAGACAAAACAATTATGTAACAACCAATCCAGGGTACATGGGACTTGTACAGGAAAAAAAAATCCCGCTAAAAATGAGCTCATGAGAAAAAAATGGAAGGCACACAAGTCAATATTACACCTTGAGGGAGACAGCCAACACACATTTACGAGAAATAGCTTTCTTGGAACTTGAGATAATAGAGAAATTGCAAATGGGTCATGTGGTAATCATTTTAAATTTAAATCATTTTAAAATGATTTAAAAAGCAAAAAGAGGAACAAGTTGTAGAGAATAACACAATGACTAATAGCTTGAAGATTTGACAAAGAATAAAATAAAATGTCTGCTGGATATTACTGAAACTAAAATTTGTGAAGTGATTATATAGAACATCATACAACTGAAGAGATTTCCAGTGAGAGACATCTGAGGAAATTACCCAGAATGAAGTAGAGAGGATAAAGGGATGAGAAATGTGAAATAGAAGGTAAGAGTAATGGAGGATAGAATGAAAATATTATGATCAAAAGTAAACCACCTCTAAAAGTAAGTATGTAGAATATATTATTTGCTCTAGATGTTCAAATGCATAGAACACCTGTCTCAGATCTAAGATTATGATGGAAGTTTCATGGCAAGCAGTATACCAGACATGGCTGGAAATTTGAAATGAGAGTTTAAGTGCATTGAATTTTCTGAGAACTGGTTAGAGGAATGAGGGTTTAAGAGAAGGTCCCAGAATTAGTTTGTTTTATTTATTGCTGCAAACTTTAATAGCTCTAATATTATTTTACTCTTTCATTAAGCTATTTATATCTGTGTATTTTTCTGTGTGTCTACCTATCTCGAGTCTGACTCTTATCTAGTTAGTCATTACATTTGTATTTGATGTTTGAAAACTAATGTTTAATGTAGCTAGTAATTAAGACTGGTTTTCTTGCCAGTTGGACATGGTTGGCTGGCACCATAGGATACAAAATTAATTTGTCTCTTGACTGAGCTTTTGAAGAATTTTTCCCTTAACTAAGATTCTCTTTGAAGAATCTAAATATATAAAGCAACTATTAACAGATCTGTATTACTGTATGGACAATGATGCAATAATAGAGAACTTCAGTACCCCACACTCAACAATGAATAGATCATCCAGACAGAGAATCAATAAGGAAACATTGGACTTAAATGACACATTAGGTCAGAGGGGCCTAAGAGACTTATATAGAACATTCCATCCAACAGCAACAAAATATGAATTCTTCTCAAGTGCACCTGGAACATTTTCCAAGATATATCATGTTAGGCTACAAACCCAGTCTTAATAAATTTAGTAATACTGAAATCGATCAAGCAACTTTTCTGACCACAATAGTATGAAACTAGAAATCAATTACAAGAAAAATGGAAAATTCACAAATACATGAAGATTAAACAACATATTCCTAAACAACCAATGGATCAAAGAAGAAATCAAAGTAAAAATAAAATATCTTGATACACATGAAAATGGAAACACGGCATATTAATACTTATGCAGCAAAAGCAGTTCTAAGAGGAAAATTTATAGCAATAAACACATACCTCAAGAAGAAAGGAAGCTCTCAAATAAACAATCTAACTTTAAGCCTCAAGGAACTCAAAAATAAAGACAAACTAAGCCCAAGTTAGCAAAAGGAAGAACATAATAAAGCTGAGACCAGAAATAAATGAAATACAGACTAATGAGACAATAGAAAAGATCAATGAAACTAAGAAATTTTTTTTGAAAAATAAAGAAAATAGGCAAACTGTTATGTAGACTTACTAAGAAAAAATGGAAAGAGAACTCAAATGAATACAATTACAAATAAGAGACATTACAACTGATATCACAGAAATACAAGAGATTATAGGAGAGTACTCTGAATAATCACACACCAATAAGTAGGACAACTTAATTTCTAGATCAGACTGGATCATAAATTTAGAAATAGAAAATCTGTACAGACCTATTACTAGTAAGGAGATTTACTCAATAATCTAAAACCTCCCAACAAAGAAAAGCCTAGGACTGTCCTAAAAAGATTCATGGCAGCCATACTCTCAGTTTTGAAAAGGAAAAAAACACTTCATTGATACTATAAAAATCTGATAGAAACAGAAGAAGAGGGAAATTTGCACATAGATGAAGGCAATAGCAAGCAGTAAAGGAGAATAAGACAAAGTTACATCAAATCGGGTACTTAAAACATCCAGCCTCATTAGCTGGAAAGTCCCACGGAGACAGCCAGGCTGGAGTCCTGATTGAGAGGCCAGGGTGGAGTGTCCTCCCCTCAAGTGATGGGGTTTGAAGTTAAACATTTGTTCACCTACATGCAGTTTGGAGCAAATTGCATTTCTGTGTTATCATGTCTTTACATCTTCAGAGAAACTGGGTCATATGTGCTTGCCTCACCTCCTGGTTTCCATTCTGAGCGGCCAACCCAGCCTGAAGCCAGGGGGTATGCAAAGCAAACTTTATAGCTTTTGACATCTAGACCAGAAGGGCCAGCAGACCTGGAGATCAGGTAATGTCCAGTAACCAAGCTCCCAAGGTCACTTATACAGCACAAGTCTCATAAACAACAGTCCTTAACTTGCCTGTGTATTTGCAGGTCTGGGTTGCTGGTTATGTAGGACAAATCACAGAAACCTCCATCCATACAATACAAGGGCCAGATGGCTTCACTGGTGAAGTCTACCAAATATTTAAAGAAGAATTAGTATTAATCCTCAAATTCTTTAAAAAAAATAGAAAAATAGAAGAAGAGGGAACGCTTCCAAAGTCATTTTATGAGGCCAGCATTAATGTGATACCAAAGCCAGACAAAGACAGTATAAGAAATGAAAATTATAGTCCAATATCTCTAATGAACATATATGTAAAAATCTTCAATAAAATACAAATAAACCAGGTGCCTGCGTGGCTCAGTGGTTGAAAGTCTGCCTTTGGCTCAGGTCATAATCCCGGGGACCTGAGATTGAGTCCCACATCGGGCTCCTGGTGGGGAGCCTGCTTCTCCCTCTGCCTATGTCTCTGCCTTCTCTCTGTGTCTCTCATGAATAAGTAAATAAAATCTTTAAAAAATAGGAAACAACAACAACAAAAAAAACCATGAAATACAAACAAAACAAATTCAATAATACATTAAAATGATCATACACTATGATCAAATGGGATTTATTCCAGGTATGTGAGAATGCTTCAACATCCACAATCAGTGTGATATATCATATGAACAAAATAAAGGATAAAAATCATATGATATTATATATATATATATATATTTATGTATGTATATGTCTGAAGACTCCACCAAAAAACTGTTAGCACTAATATACAATTTCAATAAGGTTGCAGGATCCAAAATTGATACACAAAAATCAATTGCATTTTTATACACTACTATTGGAACTATTGGAAAGAAGAATTAAGAATTCAATCCCATTTGCAATAGCATCAACAAGATTAAAATCCTTAGGAATAAATTTAACCAAAAAAGGTGAAAGACCTATATACTCAAAACTGTAAAGACATTGATGAAAGAAATTATAGAAACACAAATAAATGGAAAAACATTTCTTGTTCGTGGATTAGAGGAATTAGTATGAAAATTTCAGTACCACCCAAAACAGTCTACAGAATCAATGCAATCTTTATCAAAATTCTAATGGCCTTTTTCACAGAAACAGAACAAACAATCCTAAAATTTGTATGGAACTACAAAAGACCCCAAGTATCCAAAGCAATCTTGAGAAGAACAAAGTTGGAGACATCACACTTCCTGATTACAATTGTGTTACAAAACTATAGTAATCAAAATAGTCCAATATCAGCATAAAAGCAGACACATGGGTCAATAGAAAATAGCAGCTTAGAAGTAAACCCGTGAATATATGGTCAGTTAATTTTTTGGTAAAGGCGTCAGGACTACACAATGGATGAAGGATAGTGTCTTCAATAAATGGTATTAGGAAAACTGTGTATCCACATGCAAAATAATAAAACCGGACCCCTATCATTCACTGTACACAAAAATCAGCTCTAAATGGATTTAGAAAGAAAGCATAAGTGGAAGAAAACATGGGTGGTAAAACATGGGTGGCTCTTTGACATTGGTCTTGGCAAGGATTTTTTGGATCTGACTCCAAAAGCAAAGGTAGCAAGAGCAAAATAAACAGGTGGATGACATCACACTAGAAAGCTTCTGTGCAGCAAAGGAAACCATCAACAAAATGAAAAGGCAACCTACTGAATAGGAGAAAATATATTCAAATCACATACTCAAAAAGAGGTAAATATTCAAAACCTGTAAGGAACTCCTACAACTCAATAGCAAACAAAACAAAACAAAACAAAACAAACAAACAAACAAACAAACAAAAAACACCCTGAAACAACCCATTTAAAAAAATGGGCATAGGACTAAATATTTTTTTTTATTTTTATTTATTTATGATAGTCACACACACACACACACAGAGAAAGAGAGAGAGAGAGGCAGAGACATAGGCAGAGGGAGAAGCAGGCTCCATGCACCGGGAGCCCGACGTGGGACTCGATCCCAGGTCCCCAGGATCGCGCCCTGGGCCAAAGGCAGGCGCTAAACCACTGCGCCACCCAGGGATCCCCATAGGACTACATAAATAGACATATTTCCAATGAAGACATATAGATGTCCAAGAGGTTCAGAAGGTTCTCAACATCACTAATCATCAAGGAAATGCAAATCAAAACCACAATGAAATATCATTTCATACCTGTTAAGATGGTTATTATAACAAAGACAAGAGGTAACAATTGCTGAAGATGTGGACAAAAGGGAGCCCTCATACACTATTGGTAGAAATATAAAGGGTATACCTACTATGGGAAACAATATGGAGGTTCCTTAAGAAATTAAAAATAAGACTACAATATGATCCAGCAATCCAACTTCCAGGTTTCCAAAGGAAATGAAATCATCTCAAAGATATGCCCATGTTCATAACAGCATTATTCACAATAACTAAGGTGTGAAACAACATAAGTATCTGTTGATGTATGATAATTTTAAAAAGTGTGGTATATACATTCCATTATATGTATTATACTACATATAATTATGCACATCTAATATATATATTAGAGTATTACTTAGCCTTAAAAAGAATTTTTGTCATTTGCAACAACATGGATGAAACCGGAGGGCATTTGCTAATTGAAATAAGCCCAACAGAGAAAGACAAATACTACATGTCATCAATTGTATGTGGAAACAAAAAAAAAAATTAAACACATAGAGAGTGTAGAAAATTAGTTGCTAGAGGCTAGGAGTGGTAGAAATAGGGAGAAGTTGGTAAAAGGATACAAATTCTCAGTTATGAAATAATGTTTGAGGATCTAATGTATAACATGGTGACTATTGTCAAAAATATTGTATTAATAATTGAAATTTGTTAAGAAAGTAGAACTTAAAATATTCTCATCAAAACAAAGATTGGTCCTCTATGGGAAATGGAAAAATACTGACACCTCCAGCAAAATGGAAAAATACTGACACCTCCAGCTTCTTTTCATTTTTTTTTTATTTATTTATGATAGTCACAGAGAGAGAGAGGCAGAGACACAGGCAGAGGGAGAAGCAGGCTCCATGCACCAGGAGCCCGATGTGGGATTCGATCCCGGGTCTCCAGGATCACACCCTGAGCCAAAGGCAGGCGCCAAACCGCTGCGCCACCAAGGGATCCCTCCAGCTTCTTTTCAAATAGCAGTAGCCAGTAACAAATCAGTGATGATATATTGGGCCAAATCGTTGTGGTAAAAGGGTAATAGTATAAAAGCCCTGTTATCCCCAATTTATTCTTTAATCCGCTGTAATCAGACTTTTTTCATTCTATGCCTGAATCTGTCTGGTAATGCCTCCTAGTTACTATATCTAATGGTATACTTGATTAGTATACCATTATATTATATACTAATAGATGACTAATACTATATCTATTATATTCTTGTCCCTGTTTGTTTGCTCCTCTGCTGAGTTTGTCTCCATTAAACATTCTTGTTTTCCTGATCTTCTCTAATTCTGTTCTCTCCATTTATTATGCTATTATTTTCCCTCTTGTTTGGAAAGTCCTTTTCAGTCTCCTTTGATCCATCCTTTCCTTCTGCTAGCTCCTTAAATCCTGCTATTTGACAAGTTCCTTCCTCACTGTGCTTTATTTCTGACTCTTTCCACTCTCCTTGGGGAAATCTCACTCACTCTCAAGTATTCAGATTTCACCAGTAATCTCTCCTGAACTCTGCATCCACATGCCTATGTACTCACTGAACACCTTCACTTGAACATCCTTAGGCAACACAAACTCCTTATGTCCAAAGATGAATTCATCATCTTCCTGCTATCCCTTCCCATATGTACTTCCTCTTAATTTATTGTCTTAAGGAATGGTACTTCAAACTACTGCCCTGTCACCCAAGCCACACATCTGAAAGTTACACACACACACCCCCATACATTTGGTCACCATGTTTTGCTCTTTTATCTCTTCAGTTGTTTTTGGCTCTGTCCCCTTATCTCCATCTCTATAGCTCCTACCTTAGTTCAAGCCTTCATCACTTCTTTTTGTTTTGTTTTCTTTTTTGTTTTTTTCAGCCTTCTTCATTTCTTGTTTGAATTACTGCCACAATTCCTAACTGACTTTATTTAATTCATCCTTGCAATTTTGTGTCCCCCAATTTTGTCTCTATTCCCATCTGTTTTCCACATTGCTATATCAAAACACATCATTCCCCTGATTAAATAATTCAATGTGGCTTGTAGTCTTTGAGATGGAGTCCAAGATCCTTGGCATCCTATTCATGGCTTCTTTTGACCTGACCCCAGACTACCTCTTCAATATCATCATACAACTACCTTATCCCTTGTGCAGCTATAATCCTCTTTCTTACCTGTGTGCCTTTACATGTTTGATCCCTGCTGTTGTAAAGAGACTCTGTGCCCTCCTTTCTAAGTAACTTCCCCTTTTAAGAAAGGTCATTGATTTATTCTCTTCCAAGCCTTTTCCCTAGTTTGAGTTAGGTTGCTTATCCACATGCCCACATCCCTTTTGTATCTTCTTTTATAGCCCTTTGTGCATTCTTCTGTCCTAGCACTTACCTCAGTGTGTTGTGATGGTTTATGTACTAGTGTAATTCC
This sequence comes from Canis lupus dingo, assembly GCF_003254725.2. Classification (NCBI taxonomy): domain Eukaryota; kingdom Metazoa; phylum Chordata; class Mammalia; order Carnivora; family Canidae; genus Canis; species Canis lupus. The sequence goes on from NC_064243.1 coordinate 37,355,860, forward strand.
CCCAGAGGATTGTGAATCCCTTGAGAGTAAGGACCAGGTTTTATTTGTATTTAATTCACAAGCATTCAGCATAGTGTCTGGCACAAACAGTGAAGGCTGAGCCATGACTGAGTCAGGTGGTTACAGAATTATTTTCTTTGGAGAGGTTCCTTCTTCTTTATTCAAGCCTTTTATTGCTTTTACTTCTAGTTTAAGTCAGATTCTCTTGCTCAGCCCTTTTTTGTAAGTAGTTCAAAGAGGATTTGATTTGCTTCTAATAGCTCTTTGGATTTATACTTCTACCACTGTTCATTTAGGCTCCTCTACATGAGACCGTGCTCCATGATTTTACCTGAATTGGAGAGAGAAAACATTGAATTCTCTCTTTTTATTTTTAATCTTTTTTCTTTAATCAATCTTTTGGTCCAGTATTATCTCTTTTACATTGTCCCATTTCTTTCCTTTTTTGGATATTTTATTTATTCCTCTATGCTTCTTTGGTAAGCTTCATTTTCTTCTCCTTTTCTTATGTTGAAGCTTACAGCTGTCTGTCACCTTTTGTTCTTTCCTGTCAGTCAATCTCTGGTCCATGACAAATTAACATTTACAAGCTTTTGTATTGAATATATAATGGTTTCTCTCTGTGCTTAAAAAGGAACACACTACACACAAGTTGAGGAAAGGACTGTTTATCACAAAAGAAGTTGAAAAATTGGAATAAACATATTGATTTGTCACAATCTTTCGATTGTGTTAAAATGAGACCACGTAACTAATCATCTGGGATACTTACTAGCCTCTTCACACATAAAATTTCTTATCTTCTAGCAATAAATAATATTTATTGCCTTCTAAGTGTATCTCCAAATGCTGGCATTTGCCTATTAAAAAGGGAAAATCTAGAGAGTAATAATGTTCTGAAATACTCCTTTTAATGCAAATATTTGTGGTAATATTTTAAAACAAATATTGGTCATGACAGCATGTTGAAATAGGAAAAATGGGGCCATTATTTTGCATTTTTATTTTAGAAATTATTTTATTTAAATTCCAATATAGTTTACATGCAGTGTTATATCAGTTTCAAGTGTACAATTATCTGCATTCTTAATTAATGTAAACAATTTATAGAATTATATTGGGACATACATGAAAGAAATGTGTTATTCTGGTTATAGAAGAGGGGCATTGAAATCATACCAAGGTGAGTTAGAGTTCTGGTTCTGCAACTTACTTGCCATTTGACCTTTGGCAAACCTCAGGGTCTTCACATGTTAATTTGTCTAAGGATTAAAAGGGTCAAGGCATTAAAGTATTTAGTACAGTTCCTTGCATATAGAAAATACCCAGTATATGTAAGTAAATCATTAATATAATAATTATCTTACTTTCCCCTTTATTCTTATATTCTTATTCCCCTTTATTTTTTTTTCCTTTTTTTTTTTTAATTTATTTTTTATTGGTGTTCAATTTACTAACATACAGAATAACACCCAGTGCCCGTCACCCATTCACTCCCACCCCCCGCCCTCCTCCCCTTCTACCACCCCTAGTTCGTTTCCCAGAGTTAGCAGTCTTTACGTTCTGTCTCCCTTTCTGATATTTCCCACACATTTCTTCCCCCTTCCCTTATATTCCCTTTCACTATTATTTATATTCCCCAAATGAATGAGAACATATAATGTTTGTCCTTCTCCGACTGACTTACTTCACTCAGCATAATACCCTCCAGTTCCATCCACGTTGAAGCAAATGGTGGGTATTTGTCATTTCTAATAGCTGAGTAATATTCCATTGTATACATAAACCACATCTTCTTTATCCATTCATCTTTCGTTGGACACCGAGGCTCCTTCCACAGTTTGGCTATCGTGGCCATTGCTGCTATAAACATCGGGGTGCAGGTGTCCCGGCGTTTCATTGCATCTGTATCTTTGGGGTAAATCCCCAACAGTGCAATTGCTGGGTCGTAGGGCAGGTATATTTTTAACTGTTTGAGGAACCTCCACACAGTTTTCCAGAGTGGCTGCACCAGTTCACATTCCCACCAACAGTGTAAGAGGGTTCCCTTTTCTCCGCATCCTCTCCAACATTTGTTGTTTCCTGCCTTGTTAATTTTCCCCATTCTCACTGGTGTGAGGTGGTATCTCATTGTAGTTTTGATTTGTATTTCCCTGATGGCAAGTGATGCAGAACATTTTCTCATATGCATGTTGGCCATGTCTATGTCTTCCTCTGTGAGATTTCTGTTCATGTCTTTTGCCCATTTCATGATTGGATTGTTTGTTTCTTTGGTGTTGAGTTTAATAAGTTCTTTATAGATCTTGGAAACTAGCCCTTTATCTGATATGTCATTTGCAAATATCTTCTCCCATTCTGTAGGTTGTCTTTGAGTTTTGTTGACTGTATCCTTTGCTGTGCAAAAGCTTCTTATCTTGATGAAGTCCCAATAGTTCATTTTTGCTTTTGTTTCTTTTGCCTTCGTGGATGTATCTTGCATGAAGTTACTATGGCCGAGTTCAAAAAGGGTGTTGCCTGTGTTCTTCTCTAGGATTTTGATGGAATCTTGTCTCACATTTAGATCTTTCATCCATTTTGAGTTTATCTTTGTGTATGGTGAAAGAGAGTGGTCTAGTTTCATTCTTCTGCATGTGGATGTCCAATTTTCCCAGCACCATTTATTGAAGAGACTGTCTTTCTTCCAATGGATAGTCTTTCCTCCTTTATCGAATATTAGTTGCCCATAAAGTTCAGGGTCCACTTCTGGATTCTCTATTCTGTTCCACTGATCTATGTGTCTGTTTTTGTGCCAGTACCACACTGTCTTGATGACCACAGCTTTGTAGTACAACCTGAAACCAAGTAGGATTTATCCCTGGGACACAAGGCTGGTTCAACACCCGTAAAACAATCAATGTGATTCATCATATCAGCAAGAGAAAAACCAAGAACCATATGATCCTCTCATTGGATGCAGAGAAAGCATTTGACAAAATACAGCATCCATTCCTGATCAAAACTCTTCAGAGTGTAGGGATAGAGGGAACATTCCTCGACATCTTAAAAGCCATCTATGAAAAGCCCACAGCAAATATCATTCTCAATGGGGAAGCACTAGGAGCCTTTCCCCTAAGATCAGGAACAAGACAGGGATGTCCACTCTCACCACTGCTGTTCAACATAGTACTGGAAGTCCTAGCCTCAGCAATCAGACAACAAAAAGACATTAAAGGCATTCAAATTGGCAAAGAAGAAGTCAAACTCTCCCTCTTCGCCGATGACATGATACTCTACATAGAAAACCCAAAAGTCTCCACCCCAAGATTGCTAGAACTCATACAGCAATTCGGTAGCGTGGCAGGATACAAAATCAATGCCCAGAAGTCAGTGGCATTTCTATACACTAACAATGAGACTGAAGAAAGAGAAATTAAGGAGTCAATCCCATTTACAATTGCACCCAAAAGCATAAGATACCTAGGAATAAACCTAACCAAAGATGTAAAGGATCTATACCCTCAAAACTATAGAACACTTCTGAAAGAAATTGAGGAAGACACAAAGAGATGGAAAAATATTCCATGCTCATGGATTGGCAGAATTAATATTGTGAAAATGTCAATGTTACCCAGGGCAATATACGCGTTTAATGCAATCCCTATCAAAATACCATGGACTTTCTTCAGAGAGTTAGAACAAGTTATTTTAAGATTTGTGTGGAATCAGAAAAGACCCCGAATAGCCAGGGGAATTTTAAAAAAGAAAACCATATCTGGGGGCATCACAATGCCAGATTTCAGGTTGTACTTCTTATTCCCCTTTATTCTTCAATTTACATACCTAGTTTCAACACTCTCAAGTTTTTACCTCTTCCTAAACCAGTAGTTTTCAAACAGGTATTGTGACCCACTGGTAGGTCATGAAATCAGTTTAACGGGTTGTGATCTGCATCAAAAAATATAATAAAGGATATTAAAGTGAATTGTAGGTACTAAAAGCTAGAGTTTTGTGAAAATTTTCAGTTATACATATAATTTAAGTGATATTTTAAAAGGAATCTTCTGGCTGCTATGTGTAGAATGTATTCAGGGTGGGCACAGAGGTAGGGACCTATTGCAGTCATCCAGGGGAGAAGTAAAAGGGGATCAGACTAGGGTAGAAAGAATAGTAACAGTGAAAAATGGCCAGATTATGGATATATTTTATGATTAGAAGCAATTTTGATTCTTACCTGATTTCTGTCCTTTGTCAGTTAGTTCATCCTCTGAAAAGCCCCAATAAAAGGAAAGATGCATAGTGAAATAGTGTTAAAAGAGAAAAAGCACTTAGAGAGACAGATATAGATGGAATGGGCCAACAATAAGTGATAGGATGGAGACTTGTTCATTCATTTTTTAGAACAGGAAGTCCATGGGATATCAGTGCTGGTGACTGATGATGAAAGGAATAGTTCTGAGGATAGAAGGTATTAGGGTGCTATAGATAACCACAAATAGGGACTTTATATCCTGATATTTTTGAGACAGTCCAGGTATGCCTGCAATCTCATTTTTTTTTCCAGTTTAGTATTTCCCTGAACAAAGGTAATCCAGTTTGGATAATTGATTCTGTAGTTATCATAGGTATAATGGAAAGAACAAGGCTCTTCCTTGGTACATAATAATGGCTAAAATAGATGAACACTTTCATGAAGATGTGATTTTTAAGTGATGGATAGTCAGTCACTTTTTGAGTTTTAAATGTCACCTAAAAAAAAGCCACCTAAAAAGTGTGTATCATAAAATTTCTTTGAGAAAATATAGTCATTAATAGAAGGGATGACCAAAAAAGACTATTTTCATTTATCTAGTTCAGTGGTTCTCAAAGTATAGTCCTGAAATATCATTGTTACCTGGGAACTGTTTGAAATGAAAATACTCAAGAGCCACCCAGAATTAATGAATCAAACACTTTGAGACTAAGGCCAGTAATCTGTGATTAACAAACCCTCCAGATTAATTTGATACACACCTTTGAGAACTACTGAGCTAGTTTATATATGATAACTGTGGAAGCAAGAATATTACTGTGCTGTAACCTATCAGTCAACTCTTTTTTAAAAATCCTACAAAAACTCCATGTTGGGTATTTTATCCTATGAAAGTTAAAACAGAACACAAAAATCCTAAAGGAAGAAGTCTCTACCTTTTAGAAGGCTACAATTTAGATTGGGGAGATTACACCTGTGCCTATAAATTGTCTAGTAATTGAAAATGGTAAACAACTAGGCAAGCTAAAATTTCCATCAGAATTCGGAAGAGAATTCCCAATGGGAGAGCATAGTCAGGAAATATTTTGTGGAGATCATGGAACTAGGAGAGTAGAACAGATGGGAAATGACAGGAACTAGGAGAATCTAACAGGGAAAATAAGATCAATACACACCAAGCTGTAAGAAACAACTGAGAACAGTGTTTACATCAACAGAGCATTTCATTGGTGATAATTCAGAAAAGATTTAGAGGTAAAATATGTTTTGGAAATTTGGGCTTAAACAAAGTTAAATGAGTTTTTTTTTTTTTCATTTAACTGCATATACGTCTCAGAATCTTTAAAATTCTAAAGAGAAATGTGGTGCCCCCAAAAAGGATTGTGGCACTACTTTAGTTGTAGTCTTCAGCAAAGCCAATGCCAAAATGGGATTAGATCCCTGAAAACTTTCTGAAGTGGAGTCATTGAATCACTGAGGCATCTAGGGCATACTAAGGCATTCAGTGTGCTAGTGACCTCTTGCTTATCCTTTTGCAGCAGAATTATGTCATTGATGTAACAGATCAAAGGGATGTTCTCTAGGATGGCCAGACAATCCAGATCTCTTTGGATTTTACCAAAATAGTGTATGGAAGAAATAATAGCCTTGAGGTACAACTGTAAATGAATATGTTCATCCCATGTGAATGGGAACTGTTTGTGATCCTCTCTTCTAATAATAATAATAATAATAATAATAATAATATAATAATAATAATAATAAAGCACATTTGCCAAAACAATGGTAGCATACTACTTTTAAAGCCTTACAATATGCCCCAGTAATGCCATATCCAGCACAGCTGTGGAAATGAGGGCTACTACTTGGCTGAGCATGTGGTAATCTTCATTCTTCAGGATCTATCTGGTTTCTGCAAGAACTAGCCTGGAGAGTTAAATAAAGATGCTAGCAGTGCTACTGCTGAATCCTTTAGAATTTTAATAGTGCAATAGGCCTTTTAATAGTGATTCTGTCTCCCACCACTAGGATAAAAAAATATATTTTATTTACTATTTTCAGTGGAGGCGAAGTGGGGGTAATTTAAGAAATTTTCATTTGTTCTCTCCCAAGACCAATGACCCAATGTTGTAGTGACTACAACTGCCAAGTATATCAATTCCAATTATACACTCAGAGACTAGAGAAGTTACCATTGGGTAGGTCCATGAAACTTATGACCCCAGTGTAAACTGGACATTATCTGGGTATTCATTTATCCCAGCCATCATAAACCCCCTCTTCAACAGAGGGGCCAAATTGGGTTTGGGTTTTCAGGTATCAATGCTAATTCAGACCCTATGTCCAGTAGTCCTTGAAGTGTATGGGTATTCCCTTTCTCCAGTGTTATGGTTAATAGATATGGGGCTGAAGGTCCCCTTAGAGAAGGATCAAGGAAAGGCATGGTACTTTCTTCTAAGAACACAAGTCAATTCTTCAGTCAAAAGTTTCTATATCTGAAAATTGGCTCAGGCCTGTGAACTGAGCAAGAGATTGTGACTTTTTATTGAGTCTATTCCTTTCATTCTTCTGCTCTTGCTTTTTTCTAGCTTGTCTGGGAATGACAAACTCTAAAACAATCTCCATAGCTTCCTCTAATTTAACCCCCTTGACTGATCTTCTAAAAACTTTGGTTGTTACAGTAATTTGGGTTTCCTGGCTTCTGTGGGTAAAGCCATCAGAGCCCCATCATCCCCATGAATATTAATAAACTCATCTCTATAAGTGTCTCCCCTATAATCAGATATAGTCAGGGGAGGAGATTTACCATTGAATAATTACATGATACTGGTGTCTCTCTTAGTAGTGTATTCCTGATAATGGTTGATGTGTCCTCTGGGATTCCTATGAAACAAAATTCTTTGACTATATTACTATATGTAATATGTCTATTACAGAATGCTTACTTTCCTCAGCTTTTTCATTCCTTCTTCTACCATCTTTCAGGGCAACTCAAGCATGTTCATTTTGCTCAGCATTGGCTATTGCTTTCTCCAGGCTTCTAGAAGCTACCACGAAGCATAAATCCCTGTCCCTTGACATCCTTGCCATAGTGTTAAATCCCATTTTCCCAAGTCAATGAATTCTTGCATATCCAGTCTTATATTCTGACACTCTCCATTTAGTCCCCTCAAAATTCAATCCCAGGGGTAACTCCCTGGCTCCTTGTAGTACTTGCTAGCTGATTCTTGCAACAATATCAGCGTATCATCTCTTTCCCTTATTATTAAATCCAGCATGTCTGCAGCAGAGTTATGCTGGGATTTAACCTCAGTTGCCTGCCAGACAGCCAGGAGAAGAGGTGGGGCAGCTCCTGAGAGGGCAGCTACTGCCATGTGCGGAAGACATTTCTGCATCATTTGTAAGCATGAGAGATGTGCCAGTTCTTTCTGTGGAAAAGTGGGTTATCTCAGCAAGCCTTGAGGGTTCAGGGATTCTGCAGAGCCAACATCCTCAGAGGCATCCATTCAGATATCTTCATCTTGTGTTTAATCCCAGATTTTCCCATTCAGGGCCTTGACCTAATGTAACAGACTTGCCTTGGCCAGGTATTAAAACATTTCTGCAGCTTTGCAACTCTAACGGCTTGATCTTCAGCTTCTGCTCATCTGTGTGTGTCTTCATTACAGGAGGCAAGGGCCTCTTTGCAAGCTGTGAGGTTCTCTTGCTTATTATGGCTCTCAGTTCCTCATTGTTCTTCTGTATGGCATCAGTCCAACGTAACAACCAGACAACCCCCTGTCACAGACATTGTTTCCATCATCTCTTTCAAAATGAATATCTATAGCATAGGCAGTCCTCACCATTATCACTAACAAAGTCTTTAGCCATTGGATCACTACTTCTAGCAGGGACTTTCCATAGCCCACATATCAAGTAGGCTAGTGTATTCTTTTTCTTGTCAGCAGTGAGTGAATGGATCTCCAAACTCCCTCTTTCTGTTTTTTCATATCACTCCTGTCCCATTTGTGATAGTTCGTGCATTCTAAGAAATAAATGCCAACATGGGATTGGATGTTCAGGAGATTCTTTTTTTTAGGGAAGAAGGAGTGAAGGCCTATGAATAATAAAGGCAGGGAAGAGCCTTCAGACCACAATGTAGTATGAAATCTATAAAGAGGAACAGAGAGAGACATGAATAGAGTCTCAGATTTCAGTGAAGTTCTAAGAATGTTTTAATCAGATTGATGGGGAGTTTGGGGTCAAAATTGTCCATCAGAAGGGTCCTGTGTCTTGCATGAGTACTTTTGCTGTGCTCATTTATTGGCTGTGAGCAGCCTATGGAAAGCATCTCCTCTGTGCAAATATGGTAGTGGATCTATGCCTTCACAGTAGGAGAGCTGAGTGGTGCATTTCATGGCTGCCAAGGGTTTTCCAAACTTATTTGGTCATAGCCTTTCCTTACAAAACATTTTCAGGAGATGTTTTGTGGAATAACTTTAGAAAATTCTGGGGTTTATATTTTTGTTAAAATTTGAGTTATTAAGTTATTAATATGTCACTTTAGGAATGCATGTGGTCCCTCTTTCATGTCTCTGGTTTTCATTGCCTTTTTTTTTTTTTTTTTTTTTTTTTTTTTTTGGTCAAGAGAATGCTTTGCATTTTCATTATATTTTAAAACAAATATCTGTATAGTAAATTACCATGTGCCAGACCAGTTTAAGGCTTCTGTAAATATTAACTTATAGCAGTACATTTAAGATAGACACTGTTATCATTTTATAATTGAGGAAACCAAGTCTCCGAGAGGTTACATGATTTGCCCAAGATTCTATACCTCGTATGTGTCTGTGCCAGAAATTAAGTCCACAGAGTCTGGCTCCAGAGTATATGCCCTCAACCACTACATAATGCTATCTTGTGGGCATTCCTGAGTGAGTGAGGCCCTACAAAAGAGACTTTGGAAGCTATTGCTGAACTATACCTAGCAAGCCCTTGTTAATGAAGAACTGTCAGTATCTAGTGTATTAGAGCTTGGATGACCCAGATAAACAGGACTCTGGTAGCCAGAGTGCATTTCCTAATGAACATTCACACAAATATGCTCTCTGAGTATACATTATTTGTACCATGAGCCAATACCTATACAAACCTGCACATACATCCTGCATACATACCAAATGAATTGTGCAGCTATGCCATGTCTCATATGTTCATTACAAGTATATAGAGTCAGGATTTTTCCAATATTCTCATGTTTGCTTTAGTAGCTGGTTAGCATGGGATCTGTAGAGTTTGAAGCCATACAGCCTTTTACTTATGAGCATGGGATCTTGAGCAAGTTCCTCTTTTTCTTATAACTCAGTTGTCTCATCAGCAAAAGTAGCTATCATAATACCTATCTCACAGGGTTGCTCTAGAGATTACATGAAGCAAGGAAAATTAAACTGCTTAGCACAGCCCTAGCACTCAGAACTATAGTAAAGGTTTGTTAAATTGAATTAAACATTATCTACAGTTCTTAACACAATTTGTTTCTAGTGATTATTAGTGAAAGGAGTATGTATTGTGTTAACCTGAGCTGGCTTCAAAATATATACCTACTGGTTCTACTATGAAGTCCAGTCTTCTTGTTTTTCTTTAGGCTGAACTCCTCAGGGAGCCTGCATTCTCTTCCTAGCTGTTCCACTGTTCAGCTGTATAATTCTAGACAAGCTATTTTCCTCTGTGGGCATGAATGTCCTCTCTGTTTCTGGGTGAGATTTATAGATTCAGAGCCATGGATAGGTGCTGTGTGGCCTGCTTGAGAATCAAGAGAGAACTTTTATTTTTTAAATGTTTTAAAAAGATTTTATTTATTTATTTGAGAGAGAAAGAGAGAAATAGCAAAGGAGAACATGAAAAGGGGAGAAAGAGAGAGAGAAGCAGACTTCCTGCTGAGCGGGTAGCCTGATATGGGGTTCAATCCCAGGACCCTGGGGTCATGACCTGAGCCAAAGGTAGATGCTTAATAGACTGAGCCACCAAGGCAATCTAAGAGAGATCTTTTAAAAACTGCAGTCATAGGCTTTCTCTCAGTGTTCCTATTGTATAGCATTTTGTTTATTAGGTTAATAGCAGCTACTATAAGAAACAAATCCCTGAATTTTAGTGATTTAATACAGTGAAGCCTATTTCCTGATCTGACACAGGGGTTCCTAGGTGGTTGTCCACTTCTCCTCATTATTGAGATTTTCATCTGCTTTCATCCTGTTGCTGTGTCAACCACAAGGCCCATATAGTCTTCTACTTCCAGCTGGGAGACAGAGAAAATGTAAGAGCGCACACATGTGGAGTGGCACATATCACTTTCTCTTAGATCCCATTGACTAGAATTCAGTCAAATGACACTCCTAGATTCAAGGAGTGTGGGAAACATAACCCCTGAGAGCCACATTCCAGTGACAGCTTTATGCTGGAATGAGGAGTGCTAATTTCTCCCGTGGACAACCAGCTCTCTCTATTATGGCCAAGTTTATGAATCAGTGGGCTTGATGGCACCTAAATTGTTTCTGGACATATCTAACCCATATGTATGTACATATATATGTACAAAGGAGCCTTAGCTAACTTTTATTTAATAAGATTCTTAAGACTTTTTGAAATTCTAAAACTTGATTCTATGTTCTAAATTTGAATTCCACAGGTGGGAGAAAAATCAGAAAAGATTATGACCAACTTTATCTCTTACCTAGATTCCCCCCAAATTGGATGCTGGAGTGTTAACTATGGTCACTCTTTAATTCTCTTATCCTTTAGGTATTGGGATAGCAAAAATCTTTCACATCAACAGGAAGTTTATTTTTTAAATCACTATTTATACCAAACTTTTCATCAGAATGAACTCCCTTGTTCTTCATCACATGTAGAGTATGTGTTATTTTTGAATATAATGTTCTTATTGAGTGTTAATTGCATGCACCTACAGCTTTCAAAGAAGTGATAACTAGATACTGTCAAACTGATAACAGCCAGTCTTCTCTCTACCATTACGCATGTGTTAATTTATAAGGTGGATTAGCAGGAACTTCACAAACCTCTTATTTTTGGGCTGCTTGATGATGTTAGTGAAGAAAGAAAAATGCAGATCTCCTACTCCCATTTAAAATGCTATAAAAAGGTAATGGGCAGAAGTACTCTAGCACAGAGGTTTTTATTGATGAAACCTTTTGCCAATTTACCCTAATTTTATAAGATTTCCAAGTTAGCACAAAAAGTACATGTAAGCCCAGACAAATCTCCATCTGGACACATTTTCCTTAGTATATACATTCTCATTTGGAATGATCTCCTGTAACTGTAATAAAATAATTTGCAGAACACTTAGTCTACCCTTTCCATTTTTGTGAAATTTCGACATGACATAAGTATGCTGCCCAGGGCAGCACATTGATAGGTGGGTCTGATACTAGAGTGCATTGTGCCCCCCTTGAGAAATTCTTTACAATAAATATCATGAATTTTTATGGTAATTCAGAAACAATTAAGACTTAATTTCAATGTTCCTGAAAAAGAATTTACTAAGTAAATTAATAATGTAAAAAATAAAATAAAAATAAAAAAATAATATAAAAGAAACCTTCAGTTTGTTAATTAAAAAAAAAACCTCTAAAGCACTTTAGAACCTTGCTTCCATGTGTGTTGGGAATGCTTACCATCACAGAAATTCAGTAGGGGTGCATTTTTGTGTGTGCTCAGAGTTCTAGAATAGATACAAGGGAAAAGAGATGAGACATAAGGCAGCAACCCTGTTTTTGGCCACTCTAGAATAGGGATGGGGCTGTTTTCATAGGGCTCTTCCATTTTAGCTCTTAGACAGAGGTGGTCCCTTTACACAGTGTTATGTAGTGTTTTGTTAATGAATGAATTCATGAAAAATGAATGCATTTAAAAAATCCAGTGACCCATTATTTTGATAACTTAAACTACTTCTAATTAATGAAGTTTTTAAATTTGAAAAGTAGCTTTGTGATGCCTTGGGGTTCAATTTAATCTGTGTTTTAAATTACAGAATATTCTTAATATTCAAAGAATTTGTTTAAAAATAATAAAGGAAATCATTGTGTTATGATTCCTTTTTTTTTTTCCATTTGAACCACTGTTTTAAATTCTTTCAGAGCATACAAAATTTGTTTTAAAAGGTAACACTTGTTTTCTGGGAAGCTTTACAATATTCTGGCTTTTCGTTTTCTTTATTCTTTTTTGAGGATTTATTTAACTCAGCATGTATATTTCAGGTGAGTGAAAATCTAAGAAGCAAACTTAATGGCTAGCTGATCTGACAGCTGATTCAAAAGGTTAAAGCCACAGAAATAGCATGGTGAAAGTTGCAGAAGGTTGGTGAATTCTTATGTGGAGATTTTTAAACTTTATTTTTTAGTTAAGTCAATTGGGACCTGATTGTTATCATAACAATGCAGTATATTCTTCTCCCTGAGGAATTAAGTGCAGAAAGGCAAAAAATCCTCAGTACAAATACTTAGAAGTGATATATTCAAGTTAAATTGCTTTACTTTTTTTCCTAAGTCAGATCCAGCCCTTTGTCTATTTTCAGTCCTTTTCTGGGACACATAGGTTTTCTAAAGGCCAACTGAAAGCAGTATACAATCTTTGAATTGTAACTAAGGTGGGGGTCAACTTTGCCTTTCCCCAATTAATATTTGTCTGCCCGCTTCTTCTCTCACACATTGCACATGTACAGGCATGTGCAAAGTCATGGGCATGCTTTCCTAGGGTAGTGGGAGCAGAGGTCCCTTTGTGGCAACATAATCACGTTTCCCTGATCTCTATAGGTTGTGAAGGTAGAAGGAGTTCAAAGAAAGGAGTGTGTCATAGCGAAGGAAGAGAATAGTGGACATCTCTAAGGCATGGTCAACGTTATTATCTATTCTAGGAAACAAAACTGGGACTATCATTTCAGGTTCCTTATATTGGGGGCCCTTTTTTGCTGTTGAATATAAGGCAGGAATGTGGTAAGGACAACAGATACAGAAGCAGAAGGTAAAGCCAATGCCGGAAGGGGGAAGATTGTGCACCTGAGAAAGAAGGGAAATTTTACACATGTTTTCTCAGACCAGTCCTACTGCTAGTCCCTTGCCTTATTCATAGACATTCCTATTGAAGAGGAGAGTGTCCTGAGATCTAACAAGATATTAAATCTCGTCCTGAGATTTAACTATCGTCAGTGGACAAGGCTATTATTCCTTAACAGGTTACAAAGCAATGCTTATTTATTATTCTCTTTCTGGTGGCTGGATTGGTAAGTAGTCTTGGGGCCCCTTGGAGCTTGGCTAACATACGCACTCGTATATTCTTTCTCTGTCTGTTTCTGTCTCCCTCTTAAATATATTTGATCTCATGAGTCCCAAGATACAGCCTTAGAAACTGTTAGGTCTCTCAAGTAATCTTTTCTCAAAGCTCTATTTCAAGTACTTGCACAATTATTAAAGTAGCACTTCAATTCCTATTTTCCTGCAGAGAGAAGGCATAAGGGACAATACAAAATATAGATATGCCTAGATATTGTCATAATATTGGCTATAATATTGTCAACTACCGCCAAAACCTCGTCTATTTAAAATTGAGAAGCAACTCAAAAAATAGGTAGACAACTTGTTTCCATGATAGAGAGAAAAAAAGGCATTTGGGAACAAACAGATCTGGGTTTGGATCCTAGCCTGAACACTTAGTGCCTGTGGGACCATGGCAAGTTATTTATTTATTATATATTAAGTTGTTTGAGCTTATTTTCTAATCTGTAAAATGGAGCTTATAATGTTTGCCCTAAAGAATTCTTGCAAAAGTCAGAGATAATGCACCATACTTGACACTCAATATATAGGAGCTTTTAATCAGCTTCTGGTGATTTTTCTCCTTTGCTTCTCTCTCTGTCCCAAGTGACCTCTTTCTCTTTTTGTATGCAGTCTCTAGACTCCCTGTCATCCTTCTGTGACTTCTCTTTTTTTCCTGAAAGGTTACCCTAATTTACTGGCATCAGACATCACCTGAGTAGAATTATAGGTAGCTGAAGGTTGAGTAATGAAGGACACAAGTCCTGAGGGGTTATGATGACTTAGATCATACAGGCATATTAAATAGGTAATCTCCCCATCAGGCAACTTGATGCTTCACATTGGTAACTTCAAGAAGGCTGATAATGTGACCTACTTCCAACTGATATTCCTTAAATACTTGTTCAACCTTTATTAAAGTGAACAGTAAAGAGTTTCTACTAAAAAATTGTACACATTTTTTGTATTGAAAATGAAATACTTGTTATATGCACTAAAAGTAGCATAAAGTGTTAATTTATTGGAACGATCTTTTCACAATTTTAAGTCACTCACAAAACAGGCAACTTTTATTATTCACAAAAAGAAACAGTGTTAACAAGACTAATATCCTGTGTGTGTGTGTGTGTGTATATATATATATTCTATCTTTCTTGTCTATGTGGTTAATAAAAATAGCATCTAAATAAAGATTTACCTTATCCCTGTCCCCTGCCAATTCTCCTTTCTTTTCATCTTGGAACAAGAATTGACTATTGTAATTTTATTGTTGTTGTTTTTGTTGTTATGCATTTTGAAGTTAAGATAGGACTTTAATCTTATAATTATATTATAGATATATGTATATTTCATGTACACATAGATGTTATGTCATTAAATTATATTATGTATTTCTTCCTAGAAGAGAGACAAATGACTATCAGTATTTGTCAATCATAGTTATTCATTTTGTGTTGTAATTTTGAAGTTTCCAGCTCTGTTTAGTTTTCCCACTTAAATTTCTATAATTGTCAGTGATTGTGAGCATAATACTTTACTTTTTAAAAACCCATGATAACTTGACTAGAACAATGAAATTTTGCAGAATTCTGAAATGTTACAAAAAGTGTCATCAATGGGTGAAAATCTTAATGTGACCTTTGTATATTACTTTTTAATGTTCTTATAGTTTATAGAAATCTTATATTGATTATTTTAGTTAATCCTCACAACAACCACCTAAAATAGGTATTATTAATACAATAGACAGAAAATAGAGACTCAAGTCATTTCATTTGCCCAAGAGTATGAAGCTTGAAGTTGGGATAATAAAAATTCAAATATGAATCCATTAGCTCCAAATATGACACTGTTTTCTGTGACCATGTTGCAGTTAACAGATATTTTTATTTTTAGAAAATTGAACAAATGCTCCAAATTTTAGGTTAAGAGTCAGAAAGGCAGGAATAGAAAATCATCCACCTGGGATGATTTGTCCTAGAGAGTGCAATTAACTTGATCCCAAAATGGTTTAAAGATCTGGGACATTTTTGATTAAGTAGGTGAAGGTTGGTAAAATTTGCCAACTTTTTCTATTCTGACTTCATTCACTTCTTTGTACTTTAAATGTGATTTCACAGAATAAAGAAAAATGGAGCATCACATAAAAAGATTGATATCCATGGCTCCAGGCTTTTAAGATACCTTTTAATCCTACTATATAGGGTTTCAGGAAAAAAAACAACAACAGCATGGATTTAAAAGATTCATGGAGAATGAATGAGAAGTGAGTTGTACAAAGCAGAATGATGTTTTGGGCTGAAAAGTTGTATGTCATTCATGGAAGGAGGATGTTAAGAATGTCTGAAGTATTACCATTGACATGTGAATATCAATTCATTAGGATTTTGTTCATTTATGTTATAAATCCAATTGGTATTATTAATTTGGATTCCATGATTCACTTCAGCCTGGTGTTGCTGATGGGTAGTAGATACTTCACTCTCAAAATATTTTTTAGAATGTTAGGAGGTAGATGGCAGAAGTGTAGGGAAGGTAGAAGTTGAAATAAACATTTCAGCTTTCTGGGTCTCATTGAACTTAAGAAATGTAGTGATATTACAATAATGTTTTACATAGAAAGGAATCTTGAGGAATGGAACATTGCCATTTTGCATAGTGTGATTAAATGCCAAGAACAACCGTGTTGTATTTTCTGAAGGTATTGTTATTTTGAGATGAAAGATTAGGGTTGAATTATGAATAATTACATTTTCAATTGCAATATAGAGGTTCTCTTGGCTTTTATATGTTCAGAATTTTTCAGAGACTCAGAGAAAATTGAGTTGGAATGTTTGGGGAAGAAATCAAAAGGAAGGAACTTAGAGTTTGAAGCAAGTCCTAAAAGGATGAAAGGGAGAAATTCAACTCATAGAAGCTTTGTAATTTGTCCAGAATTTCACAGCTTCTAACGTATGTTCCTGAACTCCATGTTCTCATAGTTCTATACAATCTGTGAAATAGGAGGAATAATAACCCTAATCTATGATGTTACTGTAGTATTAAACTAGAAAATAAATGTGAAGTTAGTTCTTAACACAGTGTGAAGCAGACACATTGCAAGATACTATAAGATTATAATGATGATAATAATAATACTAATTCTATATCCTATGTTTTCTTTGCCTACCACAATGTAGAAACACAAGACGATTCGGCAGTGGAACCAGATTTGGCAAAAAACCTGCTGCTCTTTTGTTCCTATAATGCTAGGAAGTGGCGGGATATGGGTATGCTTGTCAGGGACAGAGAAGGGGTTTGAGGTGGGAAGAAAAGGGAGGAGCATAGGGAGAACAAAACTATGGCACTATTGTGGAAGTTAACATCCTTTTACCAGCCATCCTGGGTTCGCCTCCTACCTCATTGCCAGGGAAAGTATTTGAAAAAGGGCTTATTCACTTACTAATTCTTTAATCTGAATAGATCTATACAAATAAAAGAGACTGATTTCAAGCAATCCAACAATGCACGAAGTGCAGGGGTTGCTTGGTGTGGAGAACTGTGTTTCTTGCTCCAGCGGTGCCCATTCAGGCATGTGTGTACTGAAGAATGGAGATTCATAGCAGGAATGGGAAAGAACCTTTTTAACCTCACAATAAATTAAGCATATGGGGTAAAATAGAGTGCCTATTCCACATACCACTCTTCTGATGTGACTCTTTCAGAAAAAAACTTCTCAATATAAAGTAATTATAACCTACTTACACTGGTCATCCCCTTGTTTTCAGCTCCATTGACTCATTCAACTTCTATCAGTGTTACTTTGTATTTGAGTTATCAGGGGAAAAAAAACCCATTTGGTTTACTTGCTATAGCATGGCTAGGGTTCTTGGAAAGTAATGACTATTGAATTTGTCTTTGGTCCAGGGAGTTTTTATCCTCATTCTTGGGAGGATTTGACAGTTCTGACATTTGGTCATTAGTATTTGGTGACCTACGTGTCTCCAGTAAAACTTGAAGACACAAACATATGTCTGATGAAAGAAAGGAAACAAAGTAAAGCCATAGATTTTTCTTTTTCTTTTTTTTTAACACTTGCTATAGCAGATGGAAAATTTTTATTTTAAGATAAATGAAAAAAAATTTAGGAAATGAAATTTTTCTTGGGTCTCTTAGGAGCAGTCTGATCTTAGGTTAGAATTATGATGAAATAAAAGCAATTTGATGGTATCAGGAGGCTTTTTTTTTTTTTTAACATGAGATCCAGTTAAGGCTTCAGTTTAATTGCTATATCAAGTGGCTAGAATCCATTAGGTTTTTATTAAAACGCATCCCTAAACTTTTGGGGCACTTGAATGGTTCAGTTGGTTAAGAGCAACTCTTGATTTTGGCTCAGGTCATGATCTCAGGGTCCAGGAGCTAGCCCCCCACATCAGGCTCTGTGCTCAGCCAGAGAGTCAGCTTGTAGAGTTTCTCCCCTTCTCCCTCTGCCCCTTCCCTTGCTTGAATACTCTCTCTCAAATAAACAAGTAAATAAAACTTTTTTTTAAAAAAAAGCATCCACAAACTTTCATCAGACATCTCAAATTATATTTTTCAAAAGTCCATGACTATATTCAACCTTATTATCTGAGATAATTCCCTTACTTGAAATGAACTGATTAAATACTTTAATCACATCTACAAAATACCTTCACAGTAACACCTAGATCCAAGTTTGACTGAATAACTGAGGACTGTAGCCTCGCCACGTTGACAACCCATCAATGTGTGACAGATTCATTCAGATAAAAAAGGATTAATAGTCATCAATTGCTTGAATCAAAAAGCGCTTATCTGTCCCTTTCTAAAAAGACATAATTTTGAAAATGCTTCAGCATTGCCTTCTAATTTGCAGTGTAGCTCAGAATAAATAAATTAGTTTGTGACTTGGGTTCTTCCATTTGGGGACAATCTCTGAATTACCTAAATCAGGCTTACTGATGCTTTAGGCCCAAAAATATCAGCACATAGCTCTGATATTTTTGGGGGGGAAGGGAGTGAGGGGAGGATGGACTTATCTTCTTCTTTTCCATCTCCATCTTCTTTCCAGTTCTAATGGAGGAAAGTGTTCTTTCACTGAACTAATTATTTGCTGCTATAGTAAAGGAGGATTCTTCCCCCCCCCCCCCCCACAAAGTCATGTTGTATACATGATGGCTAATTTCCCAGGCTAGTCTCTCAAAACCCAGTTCAAAGACCAAAAACTGTTCTCTTCAAAAGCTATTCTCTTTAGGTATACACATCCTAGTTTGGAAATTTCTTCCTTATTGCAGCTAGCTTGAATTTACAGCTACTTGTAGAGGAATATATACTCCTAACTAGTATCTGTTCCTTCATGTGCTCATTCATTAACTTATTCTCCTATTCTTAATTGGAAAATTATTCTAATCTTTTCTCATAAGAAAATGTTTACTGAGTCTCTACTATGGTGCTAGTCTTGATACCGAATGCTGTGGTATAAGACTACAAGAGTGAAGGAAATAGCCTCACAGAGCTTAATTATACAGTAAATTCAGGGTCATTGGTGCTAAGATAAGAGAATTAAAAGGTTCTATAGGGAAATGTCACAGGGAGACCAGGGGGCTGCTTCTTAAACTCTTCCTGAACAAACTAATACCTTAATTGACATTAGCTTGGTTTAGGGCATGTAAGAGTGGGGAAGAACAAGGAAAGAGAAAGGAAACATTTGCACAAAGGCTGAAAGGTAAGAGAGCACATGGTGGACTGTGGATTCAGAGAGAACATCTATCAGATTAAAGCACAGAATTCAAATGAGAATGTTTAAATGTCCAGAGATTAAGAAGGGGAAGTAAGTAAGCACTAGATATTGGAAGTCCTAGTTAGCTATGGTAATAATAAATTTTGAACTTCACCTATGGAAGATCAAAAGCCATCAGAGAATTAGAAATAATACAGCAAGGAGTATTCTGGAAAAAATCTCTCTAGATATAATATGGACAGTAGATTGAATAGGGAGACTCTGAAAATTCATTGAAGGTAGAGGTGTTTCTATTTTGGACGTCACTGTGTTTGACATCCAACTGAATAGCTCATTGCTTATACTACAGTGGAAGTTAATTAATTAATTAATTAAATGAATATTTATTAACTGCTAGTATAATATTCTTTCTATATGCAAAGGAGACAGTGATAAATAAGATTGGCATGATCTAAGCCATCATGGGTCTGGAAGAGAAGGGAGAGAGATAACAAACATTACATTTATAAATAAAATAATTACACACTGTCCATGAAAGAAACCAAAGAGCTGCAGTAATACAGAATGATGGGAGGTGCCTATTTTAGGTATGTTTCTCAGGAAAGGCTTACTTAAGAAGGTGGCAGTCTGGAGATATAAATTGTAAAATATGTATTTTAAAATAACTATAAAAAGTAAGATGCAGTGGGAACAATTGTGTGTCTATGCCAGGGTAGTGGAAATGATTATGGAGAGAAGTGGTGGATCTGGAATCCCGGAAAGACATCTTGTGTGGGCAGAAATGGAAAGGAAGCAATGAGTAATGTCAAACAGCCACAGGGAGATGGCATTTCACAAAGTAAGTGATCAAATGTCAAAGTTTGTGACCCAATCAAGTAAGATAAAGATGAGAAACTCCTGTAAATTGCTGGAGAAAGATTTTAAGGTAGTGCCAGTTGAAATTTTTTAGATTTGGAGTTTGCCATGTGGGTGCTTCTGGAAGATCATGGGGGTAGTAGGGAGTTGAAAATTCTAATTTAGATAAGGGCAGAAGAAATGTATTGGGAGCAAAAGTGGGAATAAAGGAGAGCGCCATCTGGAGGCAATGCAATGTTTTAGTAGTAACTGAGGAGAGCAGCAAAGATAGAGTATGATGATAAATCATAAGCATCTAAATGTACAGTTTTAGTGGTGAGTAACTTTGAGTTGATCATAAGGTCTGGAGAATTCTTTTTACTGGGAAGCATTGGGGCCTTACCAGAAGCAGCTATGGTGTGATGGCCTGTACCATGGAGAGATCCTAGAGCGTAAATGGAGTCAGCCTCCATAAGGATCAATTGTGAAGGCTCTTGGAAGAAATCCATGAAGGCTCCCACTGCTTAGGTTGTTGCTGATGTGCACAGTCGTGCAAGGAGGGAACTCTGGCTGGACCTTGGCTTACATCCAGATGTACAGGCCACACACTCATATTACATTAATGGAGTTATTTCTAGACATTCAGCAAAGACTGCTTGTTTTGATATTGCTGAAATTTGATAGTCAAACTTTGTTCAGTCCTTTCTTTTGTTAACAGTGATGTATTGAAGCCGAGACAAAGATGTGGTCACTGCCCTCAGAGAACTCTCCATTAAGTAGAGGGGTGAAGGAAGATAAGTGAAAAAAATAATTGTGGTGCAGTGTATGAATAATTTAGTGGAGTCATTTTCAAAGTGCAATAACTACTTTGGAATATATAGAGGAAGTCTTCAGAGAAGGTAGAATTAGATCTTGTTTTTGAAGAATGGGGAGGACTTCCCCAGGGAGAGAAATGAATGTGGGCCAGTTTGAGAGGAGAGCATGAGAGAGGCAACAAAGACCATGACATTCATGACAAATAGGAACAGGACTGGGTGAGTTTGTAGGAGACCACCATTGAAGCTGGGGACATAGCATGGTGACAGCTTGTGATCTACCCTACTCTGGAAATGATATTCTGCTTGTGCTAATTCAGAGTTCATGCTCTATAATGCGTTTGTTTGGGCTAAAATAGTCCCCTTTTATGACAGTACCCCTATTTGACTTTCCCATGGTCAGAACTGAACTGCTTAAAATTTCTTATTCCAGAATTGTTCTTATTTTCTGTAATATTCACTCAAACCACTATTTCTACCTTTATCTAATTATTTGTTTTCCCAGAAAACCAGGTTAAATAAGATCATGACCATTTATAATTTCAATTTAGTTTTAAGAGCATAGAAGGAGGAAAGCCTGCGTGGCTGAGTGGTTGAGCGTCTGCCTTTGGCGCAGGTGGTGATCCTGGGGTCTTGGGATGGAGTCCCGCTGCAGGCTCCTTGCAGAGGATTTAAATAAAATCTTTAAAAAAAAGAGCATAGAAGGATCTTAGAGTCTTCTAATTTGTTCTTTTCCTTTAATAACAGCTAGTTATTAGGACAATCAAGCAAATATTTTTTTCTGTTAATGCTCTTGCATCTACTCTATCTGACCCCCATCTTCTTTTTTTCAACTACTTTTTATCTCCCTTTCTCTACTCTTTTTCTCCATCTTGCTTTCTATCATACAAACCGACAACTACCTTCCCTCCACTAAATTTATTCTTCAAATAAACAACAAATAGATATGTAAATGATGTTGTAGAGTCATCTGAATTTTGTGCCCTTACTCTGAGCTCTAATTAAGATGTTCTTCCTATAAACAGTGACCTTTATTAAATAAAGTATGGCCACTATTTCTGATATTCTTAAAATGTATTCTTTCCTAATTTAAAAATTCATGACAAAAACAATAAGCTTCATTGTCCTAGTGAGACTGTGTGTTATGAAAAAGTTATTCTAATAAAAACTTATTCTAAGTTATTGTATAAATCTGACTCCAGTATGTATTAGATTTGCCCATATGAAAAATGTACTAATACCATTGTGACTTAAAATTGCCTTCTTTTTTTAAATAAACGCAGCTAATTCTAAAGACTGAAAATCAGGAATATACCTACCACCATTAAGAATTTTAATTTTCTTTCCTTTTAGATTTAATTTTGACAAACTTATATCTAGTCATTTATGAACCTGGAGTGGATAATTCAGTGGTAGAAAAATGTAGTAGGCTAGTACTTTGAGAATAGTATCAAACATTGCTATCTCAAAAATGCCACTTAAAATCATCTGGGCTATATTGTCATTTTCTTTTGAATGGTGAAAGCTTTTGTTGCCATGTCAACAGCTTGATCTAAAGTTCACTCTTCCCTGGTCTCCAGTGAAAAGATATTCTTCAACTAACTAAATCTCTTAGAGAAGTTCATTAGAGCTGGCTAGATAATTTAACAGTGTAAAAGAAACTGGGAATAATGGAAGGTGTGGCTTAATACTGTCCCTCTAAGCCACAAAACATTCACAGCAGAGTGACTATGCTCTCATGAGCTGCCTCATACACTTAAGTCCAGTTAGCACTCAATAAATTGTTAAACATTCTATTAGCAGTAGAATCTTTTAAAAAACCTTCCCCAAGTAAGTATCACCTGTGGTTGGCCACCAGTTTTCTGAGCAACATGGTACCCAGATAAGTAACCCATTCAGTTTTGGTTCCTAACGCATTTTCCCCAGGTTGTATAGTATTGTAAATCTAGAGAAGATTTGGCAAACTCTATATATTCTGATAACAGCGATTTATTGAGCAGCTATTAGTATATGCCAGGTATTTTGCTAAGCACTGCTATAAAAAATGAGTAAAACTGAGGAATTCTTAGATAGACTTAGATAGACTTGTGGAAATCTATCCTTCAACCGAGAAGGCAAATACATGTAATTACCTGGTGATATAGGTTCTTATATTTAAAGAGTGCAAATAAACCATAGGGCAGAGAAGTAAGAGGGGAGAAAGCAAAATAAGGAAAACCTCTCATTCGTTGTGACAGCAGAATACCTACTAGAATAAGTTAACTTTTGCAAATGTTCTTGTTGAAAATCTGCAGTATGGCTATTACATGGTAGCTTGTTCATTGCCAAATTTTCCATCCAGAAAGCAGTTGTTTCAGTTGGTACATTGACTTCATTAATCAAGATTTCTTTGGAGCATTCTGTTCAGAATCCTTGTCTTAAAGACTTTGATGCATTAGGATGATTCTTCTTTGACAAATATTTGAATTTAAATGAGGATGTTTCCTGATTTAAGAGCTAATGTGATATGATGGCTACTTTCAGTGTCATAGTTAACCCCATTATCTTTACAAGTAAAAATGAACAATTATAAGCTATTCATTGTTAATCCATCTGATGATTAGTTAATGTCTGCATTTAATTTTTGTCATAATACCAGTAAGACTCAGGCAATCCAATTATCACACTTCAGAAATGTGGTGGTATTGTGACACAATGCTTCATAAACAAGACTTAGTGCACCCTTCTCAATTGATCACACTGTTTTGCTTATAGATAAAATTATGATTCATAAGCATTAGTACAGATATGAGAGAACTCCCAATTACTAATATTTTAAGACATTCATCTGAGCAACTAAATAATGACATGACCTGTCATGAAAAGTCATTAATATTTATTGTGCTCTGCTAACATTTAGAGTAAGGGACAGCTCATGCAACAATAGTCATTCATTTATCCAATCAAGAGAGGAA
This sequence comes from Canis lupus dingo, assembly GCF_003254725.2. NCBI lineage: Eukaryota > Metazoa > Chordata > Mammalia > Carnivora > Canidae > Canis > Canis lupus. The sequence continues at coordinate 37,379,739 of NC_064243.1, forward strand.
TATAAGTATCTGCTGTGTGCCAAGTGCTATCATAGAGCATAGAAATGTAACGTTAACTACACCTGACCTCTATTTTTAAGACACCTACAATCTATATGAAGAGATAGATTTCTAGTAATTACAACACAAAATGAAAGTACTAATAAATACAAGTAAAATGAGTTTTGGGAGCATCAAGAATAGAGAAATATTTGCAAGGTGAAGGCTTCACAGAAAAGGCAACTTTAAAGCTGAATCTTGAAGGAAGAATAGATTTTGTAAGGCAGATAAGCTGTATTGTAATAGGTAAACTGTACTATAATACACTTTACCATAATACTGTAATATGATAAAATTCTTTTATCATACACATTTGTCAAGTATTTTATATCCTATTTTCTTGTTATACATCTTATTTATTGTTATAATAACCCTGTGAGTAGACACCATTATCATTTCCATCTTAGAGGTAGAAAAAGTACCAGGCTTAGAAAATTTAGTGGTTTGTCAAGGTTCCAGCCAGGGTATGGAGGAAGGGTCACATCACAACTAGAGCTTTTACCCACCAAAACGAAATCATTTCTCAATATGGTGGTGACATACTGAATAGACACAGGGTCTTGGAAAACTTAGCATTATTTTCTGGCCCAGATAATTGGATTTTACCCTACAATTTTCTAGTTTTGATTAGATTGTAAAGGCTTGAGAATAAGGTCTAATCCACTTATTTACTGTTTCTTCTAGTGCCCTGGATGGACTTCCTAGGTAATTACAGACGCAGACTATTTTTTGTATGCGTGAAAATATTTTTGAGGCACAAAGTCTTTGCAAATACAAAATAATACTTTAAAATATTTGGAATAAAGATGTTCTCAGAAGCAAGTGCCCTGCCATTGATTCATGAGTGCAGAGTCTTAACTTTACTAGGGAAACTGAGAAATCATAAATGATGCATAAATCAGTGATGTACTTGCAAGATTCTGACAAAGTCAGTTAGTATCAGAAGAACAGACATAAATAAATTAGTTTCTTGCTGAATAAAACATAAATAAATCAGAAGAATGAACCTAAAAGGATCCAGATCCTGCTTTAATTAAACAAGCAGTAAAATATACCAAACATAAAATATCAGCATCTCTGAATACATCTCTAATTCCAGATGTAACATCCTGCCTTCTGCTAAGACATTGTGTGTCAGAGTCCAGAATTCACTAGGTAAATCCACTATTTAAATAAAAATTAAACTGAGGAAAAGAGACATGCTTCCTATCAGAAGTATGATTTGTAACTTATATTTTGCTAGAAATAATATTATAAGGACAACATCATGACTTTAATCACAGTAAATCTGTTCTCTTATTTCTTCAGTGCAAAGATTTGGAGCCACCTACCCACAGTTTGCCTGATTTCTCCATCTTTCAAGAGCCAAATTGCATTATGTTTTAGAAATGATTTTGAGATTTTTTTCTCTAATTTTTTTGATTGCTCAAGCCTTGGTTATTTTTAAAAGCTTTAGATTTTCTTTGCACTCATTTCTCATTTAGAGTTTGAAATGATATCAACTACATCTGCCTTAAGAAACAGCATTCAAATCAGAATCCGGATGGATGGGTTTGAAGTACTTTTTTTTAAGTAGAAAGCATTTTATTAACTAAAGTTTCTTCCCATGGGAATATTTTAAATGTGTGAAGATAAAGAGAATATGTAATCTTCATAGCAGCTGGTGGGAGAAAGTCTTTATAGGAAGAGACCAGCCTTGTTAAGAAGAGGCTTTTATAAAGCCACTAAGGTAGGAACAAGGCTTTAGAGTCTCAGGTAGAACATACACCTAGGTTTTATGCAAAGAAGAAAGCAATGCTGAAAAATTAAGAATAAATGAAACAGGAGGTGGAATGGTTAATCTGTGGGGCAGCCTGGAGTGAGCAGTGGTTTTCAAACTATAGGTCACATCCCATTAGTGAGCATCGAGTCAATGAATGGATGGTCACTAGTCATATATGTATGTATGAGAAGAGAATAGAAAATGTCAGTGCATAACATGTAGTAAAGATAAAATATTATTTTTAGAAAATAATCAGCATGTCATACATAGTAATAATTAAGTATTGTTTTGTAAAATGTTCAATTTTATGTATGTGCATGTAAGTACATTTCTTATAAAAAGAAATTGTGAACAATGATCTAAAGAGAAGAGAAATTCAAATTAATGGCAGGGTAGGGTTTTTTGGGGGAAGGGGGAAGAATAAAATAAAAAATTTGCAAGCCGTCTCTGTATCCCTTGCTAAAACTTGAATAAATTCTAGTTTGAAATGTGTTATTGTTTTGTGTGTGTGTCTGTGTACATGCACCTCCACATACATGCAGGAATGTATAGGTGGAATATTATAAACGGGGGGGGGGGGGATTTCAAGAATTAGGAAAGAATCATTTAGAAAAAATATATATACAGAAACCAATAAAATTCAAATAGCTATATTAGGAAGGGAAAGCAGCATAAACACAGTTATTTCATTAAGTCATTCAAGCTGATTTTGAGTTTCCTCACCTGAAATGAGATGTATAATTAATTGAATGTGTATATTAGGTCCAATGCTAAAATTCACTTTATTTTTAATGAAACCTTTTCATGTTTCTGAATTTTGATGTGCTATCAGAAAGAACATCAGAGTTTGCTATTTTTAAAATTTTCCCTAAAACTTTAATCTTGAAAATCTTCACCTCTGTTCTTGTATGTGATTTTGTCTTGCACATAAGCCCCGATATTTTGTGTTAAGGTGTAGCATTATGTTTTTCCTGTTTTCTACAATTTATAGTCTGTAGATTAAACTATTTTAGAAGCAATTTAGAAATTACTGAAACTTATTTTTAGTATTTTCATTAAAATAAATATTTTTTCCTTTTTTTCCTTCTTTTCAACATCCTTCCCTTTTTTCTTTCTTCCTCTCTGATATAGAAAGTTCCTCCAAGGTGACATGCCAGGAACAGTAGTGAATAAGGCAGATGCCATCTCTGTCCTCATAAAATTATGGTTAAGAGGAAGGAGAGATTTAAGAGTGCATACAGGGAGGGACATTTAGCCTAAACTTGCAGTATTGGAGAAGGCCTCTGGATCAAATGACACATAAGATATCAGGTGAAGTATGAGATACATGACTAGGTAAGCAGAGCTGGGATGAGGTGCAGAATGGCATAGGCAAAAGGAATTGCATGTGCATGGGGTAGGAAGCAAGATGAGCATGGGAGGAAGAGGTGAGAGGTGATCCTAGAGGTAGAAAGGGGCTTCGGCTCATCACAAAAGTCACTGAAGCCAGGTAGGAATCTGAGTTGTATCATAAAAACAATGGGGAGTCCTTGAGGGCATTTTAACAGGTTCTACTTGATTTCTGCTTGAGAAGGAATGTATTTGTGGAAACAGTCGAAAGCTACTCAAAGTACAGTGTAGACTCTAGGCTAGAGTCAACAAATGTCTGCTGTACAGGGCCAGATATTAAATATTTGGACTTTATGGATTATATGGATGATTTCTCATACAACTATTCAACTCTGTTGTAGTGTGAACACAGTCATGGACAATATGTGAACAAATGAGTGTTATTGTGTTCTAGTGCTATTTTATTTAAGGACATTGAAATTTGATTTCATCTTATTTTCATGTATGGCAATTTTTTTATTTATTACTCCTTTCAACCATTTAGAAATGATTCTTACCATGTATGTCATAGAAAAACAGTTTCTGGACTGGATTTGACACTAACTCCAGTGTATTGACCCCATCTACAGAACAAAACAGGTGTGTAAAGGAGGGGGTAACACTGGGGAAAATATGAGGATATTTACAGAGTAAAGGACATGGGTTGATTTCTGCTTCTGACTCTAATTCTGATAGAGTGCAAAGATACTTTAAGCATTATACACAATTGTGAAGTCTCTTAAGCTGATAGCTTTGAAGGGCAATATATATCTATATTTATACATTCTAATATGTTTAAGGGGGATTAATTTTTAAAAAATCAAGTTCTGCTGTTTCATTATAAGCTAATAGGTGGAAGCAATCATTAAATATAGAGATACGTATAGAGATATATAAGTTTTTAAAGTAATGGGTATATGTAACTTTTTTTAAAAAAGAAATGTATTAGTCTGGGTTCTCCAGGGAAACCAAACCGATAACCAGTAGACAGACTCATGTATACAGTCTCAGCTCCCTCTCAGCCATGTAAGAATGAGCATTGGGCCTGCAAGAAATCCTTCAGCCAGTGCTGGATTATCACTTATCTTTCCATGTTTCAGACTCAACATGTACTCCTTTGTTCTGCTTAAGCATATGTGTCATGTGGTATCTGGCCAACCTCACTATTTTATCTATCCTGTGTAATGAGGAAACAGGATCCTTCTGCTGCAGCACAAAGAGGGTGCTGCTAGAAGGGACCCACTGGCCATGGCCACAAGGAACTAATGCCCATTATTTAAGCTGATTTTGCCCTGTCTCTTCTCTATGTGAGTAAAGCATTGTTCCATGCAGTGCTTGACTATGTTGTATTTTTCTTAGTGACTCAGATATTGAGATGTTGTGGGCAGAAGTGTTTGAACTTATACTCCTGATAATAGGCAACAGATGCTATTTGATTCACATTTTATATCTATTTATATCTATAGCTATCTATATTTCTCTCTCTCCTCTCCTTTTTTTTTTTTCTCTCTCACACAATTGTGGAGGCTCTATCTCAAGATCTACAGTTAGCAAGTTGGAGGAGAACCAGGAGAGCTGATGGTAAAAGTTCCAATCTTAGTCTAAGTCCAAAGGCAAGGGAAGACCATTAACTCATCTTGAAGACAAAGAGAAAGAGAGAATTCTTTCTTTTAAAATCTTTTTTTAATCTTTTAAATCTATTTAAGACTTCAGTGAGCTGGATGAGAGCTATCTACACTGGGGAGGTCAGTCTGCTTTATTCAGTCTACCGTTTTAATCTTATTCAGAAACATTCTCACAGACATACAGAAATAATGTTTCATCAAATATCTGAGCACTTCATAGCCTATTCAAGTTGACATACGAAGTTTACCATCACAGAAAACAAGAGGGTTTACAAACTGGATTGGCATCGCTGGATAAACTTCTTTAAAGAATAGCATTAACTAAGTAAGACCTGAAAGATGAGTTAGCTAAACAGCAGAGTGGCTGGGGGTATTGAGGGTAGAGAAGAAAATTTTAGATAGGGGAGCTATTAGAATCTAGAAAAAGACAAGGACATAAGAAAGGCCAGAAGAAGCACTTAATTTCTACCCAGAAGTTTGCTGGCCTTTTCTGAAGAGCAGGGTTAAACACTGTAGGAACCCTAAGAGGGCTTTGTATCTCTCTATTGTCTCATCAGGGTTGAACCAGCCATAGCAGCTACAGATCACTGGTACTATTCAACTCTCCAGAAACAAGCACACTTCTTAAGCAATAGGCCTCTGCACTACTTTTGTCCCTACATCAATCCTATCTAAATAACTTCTAAGAGTAAAAAGAATCGGCTACAGGAAAAACTTCCAGTCTTCATAACAAAGGCATAGTGTATGTCCTTGGCCCCAGAGAGCCTCTCCTCCTTAGGGGAACACTCCACCAGGAGGATATCATGGGTACATCATCCTTGACTTTAGGAAGAGGTGGGTTAGGCCTGTGACCCACCACAGGTAAGTTCATCTGAAAGCTATAAGTTGGTTCTGATAGCCTCAGATCTCATTTGTGTGAATTACAGGAACTGTTTTTTTTTTTTCATTGAAGGAAACAGTAAAAAAATCATCTATACAGCAGCCTTGAAAATTTTTATTTTTGTCAGGAATATCATTAAAATATACTTGCACAAAAATAATTCTTACAGTGGGAAGATAAAGCAATTTCATTGTCTTAGGACCACCCTCTATAGCACCAGTGGAATATCCTCTTTCTTCATATGTTTTAGTACCACATTAAAAAAAAATCACAATGCAATGTATCACGCGATTCTAGGTTTACATTTATAATCTTCGTATATGGCATGCACCTTTTGATTATCTGTCTATCTCTATTAGGATCTATGTTAAGCCACAGAAAAGTGAGTTTTTCAGCATTTTAAATATGATGAAGATCATAGTTTCCTGTTCTGATGTGGTTTTAGCTACATTTTTTGTGCCCAGGCATATAGTGTATATTCCTAACATTATGACAGATCCATTTTCAAGGGTGAAAAAAAGCTCTCATATCTTCATAACTTATGAATAGTTTAGGCCTGCCTACCAGAAATCCAGCTGTGTTACTATAGAAACCTTATTGGCCTAGATGTGATGTCATGATCCCACAAAAGCTAAAATTCAACCATTCTATTATAAATTGTTAATAAAAATATATATTGAATCATCTAATTATTACTTACAGACAACACTTCCCCCATGCTTTACTCTAAGGAGTTAAAAAAATATCCTAAATATGACTGGTCAATAATGAAATATAAGAGTGGGGATGGGGGAGGTGTTGACTGAAATGGTGAATTTACTGTTTTTTAAAAACTGTACTGTATTTTTTAAAATACAATGTAACAAATGACTGCTGAAAATATATTCTAGTGACAAAATTATCTCAATGATGTTTAAAACAGCTAAGTACAACTCTCTAAATAAGTCCTGTGCTTCTCTTCCTGATGACAGAAGAGGCTTGTAGCCATTATGTTCAAAGAGCAAAACTCAGAGGGTGCCATCATAAGGGATCTTTATTTTTCTGTACAACTCTCCCTTTAATCTTGCACTAAAGGGTGCTAATTTGTCTTCTGCCCTTAAATGACATTCAGGGTGGGTTTCATAACTTGGAAAATAAAAAGTCCCACGTTCACTTCTCATTACAAAGAGTCTCTCTGTTCAGTAATTATTATGTCCAGTCTAGTGTAATAATAAACAACTTTGAATTTTAATTAAGCTAAAAGCTTCTGCCTTCCCTTATAAAGGGCCTAATAAAGGTAGGAATCTGCAGTCTGACTGGATAAGGGCTTCAACAGCTTTTTCCTCTGGCAGCATTATCTCCTCCACTAACAACTGCTGCTTGGAACAGGAGGCAGAGAGTGAGAAAAGACAAGAGAACACAATGAGAACAGGTTTAATTTGACTACAGCTGGTGAACTAGTATCAATCCTTTGGAGGAATACTAAGAATCGAAGCTGATCCTTATTCCTGGAGCACTTTCATGGGTTTCATCATAGGAAATACATCTTCTCCAACTGAATAGCTTGTTTCCTGCATCATCCTGGGTACCTGGAGAAACTGCTTTCAATCTCTCTCTCTGCTAGTATCTCCTTAGTCCTCTAGGTAGTACTTCTAGGAAGGCCAAAGGAAAATCTAGTATTGTCTTCTCTTCTGCATAACTAGTATCTGGCCCACAAAAATCATGGAGTCTGACTCATCATGGGAAAGAGTACAACCTTCTTGTTTCAGCTCCTTCACAGGCTGATCTAGCCTTTTACCTATTAAATAGCTCAGACAGGGTGTCTACCAAGACCCAAGGACATATGTCAAGCTTTTCTGTAGTTTCCTTGAAGTTCTTTCACTAGTTTAAGGTAGAGACTAGGAAGTGGGGTGGGGTGGGGTGGAGGATGGTATTCACAGTATATTAATCTCCAGGGAGGTCCTCCTTCTAATGTTCAGTTTTCTTTGGCCAATTCAACCTCAACCATATTAGTCTCCCAATGTCAGAGAAGGGTAAGAGTAACAAAATTGGTTTTAATTAACAAACAACCTTTTAAAAAGTCCTGCATATTAGTCCATGCCTCACTTTGGCATCTTGGGATTTTGACATTTATTTTCTTGGGGCCTCAATGAGAAATAAAATAGTTTCCCATTTTAACAGCCAGGTATAGTAGCCATTAATAGTCTTCTTATTTGAAAAAAAAAAAACTTAAATGATACCCTAATAGTAAGTTAACATGCAAATGTAGTAATAAAACATGAAATAACATTTGTGTGAGCATAAAAGTTTATATGTGGGCTGTCAGTGCATTCTTAAGTGATGGTATTATTTGAATATTTGGCAGTTTCATCCAAACATTAGGAATTATATGTAACTAAAATGTACTTACCAAAACAAATGAATAAAAGATTATTTTTAAACCATGCAATATATTAATATTTATGAGTAACCACGTAAATACTTTTCCTTTGCCTGGAATATCTAACCCTTATGTCTGCATCTCGTTGTAGCCTAGAACACAACTTTGTTTGCTTCCAAATGCCTTTATGGTAATTGTGTTCTAAATATCATTTAGGGGATGTGATTTTGGTGGAATGTTCCATCTTGAACACCAATGGCAAGTTCTGATTCATGTAAGCCAATCAATAAAGTCATTTCCTAGCTTCATGACTGGCTTAGAGATAGGGATATAAAATAATTTGGCAAAATGAAAAATTTGTTTATGACTTCTGGGAAAAGTATTTCCTCTTTATTTCCAGGAAACAAGATAGTTTCCCTTCCTAATGGGCAAGAACTGAGGAAAATATATTTCTAACATCTATTGGTGGGTATTTGAAATCTCAGAAAAGACTAGCTTAAAATGATAATGATACTGTGGAAAACAGAAACCAGATGAAAGGAAACTAGGATTCATGTCATCTTTGAGTCACTTTAACTAAACTAATCAAAGCCTGACCTTTCTTTGGACTGTCTAGTTATCTGAGTGATAAATTCCATTGTTCTTTAGGGCAGATCTAGTAGATTTCCCATTGCTTGCAAATGAAAGCATCTGTACTTACAAAATGCCTGTTTAGAACATTATCTGTATATTGCTAGCAATCTGGCCACTAGGAGTATAATTGGGTATTCATTACTATCACTAAGGGCATTTTGGCTTTCTTAATTAAAATGGCTACTGCATTTGTGTTCTGATTCTTTATTTGCTCTACAATGATCTGTAGGTGATTGGTTTGACCAATTTCTGCTCATGCTCTTTCTTCTTGTATAGTTATGATTACATATTTGCAATATGGTTTGCCTATGATTCTCACTTTGTGATTGATCTCTAGACATAGGCCTTGGTTGATTTTCTTCCACTCATTCTCCAGGACCTGGCGCTGAATCTCTTACTGCAATTGCTCTTTTTTTTTTTTTTTTTTTTCCAGAATTGCATTATTAAGAGATGAAGTTAACTCTGAGTAAATAGGAAACTTTTTAATCTAAAGAGCTATAGTGTAATCCTCCAGAAACTTTTAAAAGAAAAATAATTTATCTTAGCATTATATTAATTTTATTTCTATTTTAATAGAATATTGAATGAGAACCCTCACTCTATCATATGCATAAATCCCTTTTACTATTTTTCCTTCTAGAGCTATGTAGAAAAAAAATTTCAAGGGATTTCATAGTATTAGACAGGGGTGTGATAATTCTCTCTCTTTCCTTTAGAGAGGCATCTTAGTTTGGAATTCCCTAAAAGAAGACTCTAGGACAAGGATTTGGTTGTTGGTAGTTTATGTGGGAGATAATTCAAGGTGTGGAATGAAGGAGCCAGGAGAGTAGGATGGAGAAGGATAAAAAGTCAATAAAAGGTAAACTATTGATCTGCCTAACAGTGTGGACTATGGAACTCAATATTAGTAGGGCTCTCTGAAGAACCACATAGAGTGTCCTAAGTTGTGTTTCAGGTCCCTATTCCTGTACCATTCACATCAATTATAACTTTTCCAATGGTGGAGATTTTCTACTAAGAAGACAGTCACTAAACATCATCTCAAAAATGACTCTAGGAGATGAGTTATTTGGAATTCTTCATTGCAGGAGTAAAAGTCAAAGTAACATTAAGTCTAATTAATTAACAAATAAATTTACTTTAAATTTAAAATCAAAATGCCCCCCAATAGCAAATTGACTATTAAGTTAAAGTACAGACAAAAGAAAGAGTCCCATGAAATCAAATTGCAAAGACTAATCCTCCTTAAAATCTACTTTGGTTTATTAAAAAGTATGCAGAAAACAACTTTTTTTGGTTATCAGTGGGTACTGGCTGTATATAAATACATGTATATGCTTTGTCATTGCCTTTTTAAAAGAAATGGCCCTCTTTCTAATATAGCAGGGAAGTCTTTGAATTTCTAGATAAAAGTGTTCATAGTAAAAAAAAAAAAATAGGTATTATAATAAAAAAAAAGCCTTAGTCTTCTACATACCATGAATGAGAAACCTTAACTAAGTGGTTCTTTTATTTTATATCAAGGAGATTTTTTCATTAAATTGTACCAATTTGGGCTTAGTAGCACTCTGTGCACACAGATAGGAAAAAAATCTTGGCAGTGGGATTATTCAGAGCTTCTGGTATGAATTGACCACTTCTTAAAGATTTTTATTTATTTGAGACAGAGAGAGACAGTGCAAGAGGGGGGAGGAGCAGAGAGAGAGGGACAAGTGAACTCATTCTGAGCGTGGGGCCCCACATGGGGTGCCATTGCACAACCCTGAGATCATGACCTGAGCTGAAATCAAGAATCTGATGCTCAACCAACTGAAACAGCCAGGTGCCCCTGAATGGACCATTTTTGTTCTTGGTTTATAAAACTATATTATAGTAAGAATAATAATACTTGAGAAATTATAAAAACCTACACAATGCCATTCCCTAAGGAAAAGCAGATAGTAATAGCAAGAACAGTAGAAGTTAACATAGTTCAAAAGACTTATTGAATAGATGTTCTTCTCCTATGTATATCATGGGAAGACTTCTGCTTTCTGACTCCACTGTCACAGTGGGGTCTGAGGATTGTCCCTGAGATAGACTTCTGCCTGTGGGATTATAGAAAGACTAACTGAATCCCTGATTATCAGAGGAACTACCATCGAGTTATTATCTCTCTAATATTCATAGATTCTGAATCTGATCAAATATCAGACCAATAATATAATGTATTTAAAATGTGATTTTATTTTACTTTATTTTTTAAATATGATTTAAAAAACACACAAAATAGCAAAGGCATCAAGATATTGTTTTTACAGATAAATTTAAAATCTGTCCTGACTTTGAGTTTTATTTTTTCTTGTCAAAAGCATTGAGGTAGCCACTAATTATAGTTAGGCACATTTGTGTATTTTATCTCCACATCTAATAACAATATAATGTTATTGTATTGTTACAGTACTATATTGTTAATGTCTAGTAACAAAACAATGTTGTCTATCATTCATTTTTTAAAGATTTTATTTATTTATTTGATTGAGTGACCACACCTGAATGCAGCAGGGTTGGGGGAGGGGTGCACTTGGTCGGGTAGGGGGTGGGTAGAATGAAGGAAGAGGGACAAACAAACTCCATGCTGAGCATTGAGTCAGTTGCAGGTTGCAGGGCTCCATCCCAGAGCCTTAAGATCATGACCTGACCAAGAGTCAGATGCTTAACTGACTGAGCCACCAGGTTCCCCTATTGTCTATCATTTATTAAATAATCATAATGTTCCAGGCACTATACTGAGTGCCTTAATATGCTGTTAATTTAATTCTTCAATAATCCTCTGAGTGGATATTACTAGCTTCATTTTATGGATGAGAAAATGAAGACTTAGATTAATTAATTTGTCCAAGGTCACAACATTAGTAAGTGAAGGAACTTGGATGTGATTCCAAGAAAGGTCCAGGATCATTGTCAAGTCACAAATTAATGACCTCATTAGAAGTTTAGTAAAATACATTTGCCATACTTCTCAAAAAATAGCAGTGGTAGGATTTAGCAAGATTCTGTCTTCTATGAAGACAGCAATGTTCAGGTATAATTGTCTGATTAACGCTATATTTTGTTTCACCTTGGACAATACTTTTTATCTTTTTAATTGGATTTTATTGCCTGGAGAAGTTTTAGGTTTACAGAAAAAATGAGCTAAAAATACAGAGATTCCATACCTCTTCTGTTCATTTCACTCTCAAGTACAGCATCCCTAGTACTGACATCCTACACTGGAATGGTATATTTGTTAGGATTGATGAAGTTATATCAACACATAATTATCACCATAAGTCCATAGTTTATATTAGGGTTGTACATTGTATGAGTTTTAACATATGCATTATGACATATATACACTATTTTTAAAAAGATTTTATTTATTTATTTGATGAGAGAGAAAGAGAGAGAGAGAGCACAAGCAGGGGAGAGAGAGAAGCAGATTCCCCACTGAGCAGGGAGCCTGATGTAGGGCTTGATCCCAGGACCCTGGGATCATGACATGAGCCAAGGCAGATACATAACAGACTGAGCCACCCAGGAGCCCATATATCCATTATTATAGTATCATAAATAAGAGTTTCACAACAATATTTTGTAATGATATTCATTCTGTTAGTCTGTCTTCAATTTTTAATTCAGTAAATTGGAACTATGAAATCTTAGAAGAGACCTTAGAGATCCCATCAAGTAGATTTGGCCCAATCCATACAAATTTAATATGCTACCAACCTATCAATGTTTCAGTGGGACCAGTCTTAGAAGAAAGCACAAACAGACATCCACTGCATCCAAATTGAGATTATTCAAAGAAGTTATGGGCTGTCATTTATTTTGAAGGAACTGGGTATTCTATTTGGCAAAACAGTTTATTCAGTTTTAAGGGGCATTCTTCTGTACCAATCACACTACAGAGAGCTGCAATTCTTAATAAATTATTTTCTTTTGTTGTTAAGATTTGGAAAACTTATCCTAAAAGTTTTTTCTGACATTTATCTCCTGCAGGTAAAATTGTCCCAAACTCTAGGGCCACATATATATCTGTAAAGCACTTTTCAACTGTTAACTAAAACCCAAAGCCAATGTTTGTTTTTAATTCCAGCATTTTTCTAGCCCACTTTTCCTGAAGTGGATTGATGTTTGATTAGGAACCTATGTTTGATTCTTAAACTTGAACAGTAGAATGACAGTTGTAACCCTGAAAGAATATAGCTCTTTTTCAACTGACAACATAGAGAAATTGCATTATATGTGCATCTAAGAGAGTTCAATCATGTTCGCTGCAGTCCACACCTTGCCAAAGCCTCTCTTGAGATGTCAGATATTTGACAGTCTCCCAGGCATATGAACTGTGGATTCTGGTAGCTTCTCCAATTTGTCTTTTTATTCAGTTACATCATCTATAAATACTGCATCTAAAATTTACTATCTTTGTGCAGAGTGAGAGATGGCATGATTAGAATGCTATAGAACCTAATTTGCTCCCTACTTTTTACAAAGAGTAACCAAGGTCATACTCAGTTTTATCCACTACCTTGTCTTCAAGATTGCTTTTGAATAAAGGATTCATCAATATTTGAAAAAAAAAGTATAAAATATGTCTAAAATGTCTTCTAACTACTTTATCCTATGAGTCTGTGTTTTCTTTTCAAGATTTTTTTATTTCTTTATTTAAGAGAGAGAGAGAGAGAGAGAGAGAATAAGCAGGGAGAGGGACAGAGGAAGAGAGATAGGCAGACTCCCTGCTGAGCAGGGAGTGCAATGCGAGGCTTGATCCCAGGACCCTGAGATCATGACCTGAGCTGAAGGCAGACATATAACCAACTGAGCCACCCAGGTGCTCCTGAGTCTGTGTTTTGTCATGGAAATCTGTTCTCCATTGTATTCTCCAAAAATAATGGGAGGAGACAATGTTAAAGGGTAGTGCTACAAAATAGGACATACATTTCTAATAAAAATAACTATCATTGATTGAGTATTTATTTCTAATAAAAATAACTATCATTGATTGAGTATTTATAGTATGGAAAGTTTTATAAGTGCTTACATGAATAAATTCATTTAATATTCACAACAACCCTGTAAGTTTGGTATTATACCTAAGATGATATAAGTATAGGAGTTAGGATCTCAACCCAGCCAGTTTACTCCAGAACCCATACTCTTAATTATAATTTAATATCCTTTTAGCTTAGTAATGATACTTTAGAAGATGAAGTCAACATATCATTTGCTCTCAGGAATAAATGAATGGACAAGAATCTTTGAAAAGTTATGAGAATGCTTATAGTGAAGCTCTAATTTATCAGATTTATCTTGGATGGGATCACCAGACTGAAAAGTAATTGAGACATTGTTTTGTCAGTTTTTATAAATTGTTTCCGGCTAAGATGCTGACATGTGAACAACAACAACAAAGTTTATTTAGGGCATCACTTTAAGTATCTTTCCAACAACAATGCCACATCAATTCCTCTGCTAGGATTTCCAGTACAATGTTAGGTATGTTGAGTAAGAGTGATGAGTGTAGACAACTTTTCTTTGTTCCAAATCTTAGGGGAACAGATATAGTTTCAACAAAGAGATGAAAACTTTAAAAAAAATCCAATGGAAATGCTAGATATAAAAAACAAGATGACATTCAGTTTTCATTATTAAATATGATATTACTATGGTCATGGCATATACATTTTCTTCTTAGTTTCTTCAGAGTTGTTCCCATGCATAGATGTTGAATTTTGTAAAAAGGCTTTTTCTGCATCTATGAAAATGGTCATATTTTTTTTCTTTTGTCTGTTGATCCAGTGAATTGCATTGATCAATATTTGAGTGTTGAATCAGCCTTACATTTCCATATGATACCCCACTTTGGCCATAAAATATTTTATTTTTAAGACATTCTTGGTTTGTATTTTCTGTTGTTTTATTGAGGTTTTCATGTCTATGGTCATGGGAAAAATTGGTTTGTAATTTTATTTTCTTATGATGCATTTGTTTTTACTGTCAGGGTATTCTGACCTCAAAGTAAATTGGAAAGTATCCCCTTCTCTTCTATATTATGGGAGAATTTGGTATAGAATTGGATTTTATTTTATATAAAATATTTTCTTTCTTCTGATTGCTTGGGTTCAATTTACTTTTGTCATATTTTCTTAAGCTGCAATGTTAGATCTTGCTTTCAGATCTTCTTTACTGATATGAGCTTTTAATACTGTAAATACCCTTTTGAGCACTGCTTCAGCTGCATGCAGTGATGTATTGAACAATTTTACACTGGCATATAAGAACTGATTATAGCATCTCTTCCTAATGCCATTTTCTGTGCTGTCCACCATGATAGGAATATTCACATCATGGAAATTTGCAAGTACTACAAATAAGTTTTTTTTTTTTTTCCACATGACTGGTTGTCAAACATTTACTATTACACCATTCTCTGGGTCTTATGAATTTTGATATGTCATGTTTTCTTTTTTCACTTAAACCAAAATATACTTCCCTTGCTCTTTAGATTTCCTCTTTGACTTATAAGTTATTTAGAGGGTGTTGCTTAACCTACAAAATATTTTAGGAATTTTCCAGGTATCCCTCTGTTATTGATTTTTAGTTTACCTTAATTATAATATAAGAATATACTTTATAGGGATCCCTGGGTGGCGCAGCAGTTTGGCGCCTGCTTTTGGCCCAGGGCGCGATCCTGGAGACCCGGGATCGAATCCCACATCAGGCTCCCGGTGCATGGAGCCTGCTTCTCCCTCTGCCTGTGTCTCTGCCTCTCTCTCTCTCTCTCTCTCTCTCTCTCTGTGACTATCATAAATTTAAAAAAAAAAAGATTTAAAAAAAAAGAATATACTTTATAGAATTGCAATTATTTTAATATTTACAAATTATCTTTAGAATTTGTTTATGGCCCAGAATGTAGTTTAAGGTTCAGAATATTCTCTGTGCACTTGAAATGATTATATATCCATGTATAGTTGAGTGGAAAAATATGTCAATTAGATGAAGTTGTTTCCTTGTGTAGTTCTAGGCTTCTATATTTTTCTTAGTTTTCTTTTTACATGTTCTATCATTGATTAAGAAAGGAGTACTGAGGGGCACCTGGGTGGCTCAGTGGTTGAGCATCTGCCTTTGGCTCAGGTGGTGATCCTGGGATCCTGACATCAGGTCCTGCATGGGGCTCCCTGCAGGGAGCCTGCCTCTCCCTCCGCCTATGTTTCTGCCTCTTTCTCTGCCTATGTTTCTGCCTCTCTCTCTCTGTGTCTTTCATGAATAAATAAACACATTCTTAAAAAGAAAGAAAAAAAGGAGTAAAAAAAGGAGTACTAATGTTTTCAACTCTAATTTCTTTCTGTTTGTTTTGGTGTGTTATATGTTTCTAGAAATTTATCCATTTCTTCTAGTTTGTCCAATTTGTTGGCACGTAGTTTTCCGTAATTTTTTTAAAGATTTTATTTATTTATTCATGAGAGACAGAGAGAGAGAGAGACAGAGACAGAGAGAGAGAGAGGCAGATACCCAGGCAGAGGGAGAAGCAGGCTCCATGCAAGAAGCCCGACGTGGTCCAGGACCATGCCCTGGGCCAAAGGCAGGCACCAAATCGCTGAGCCACCCAGGCATCTCCATAATATTTTCTTATAATTGTTTGTATTTCTGTGGTGTTGGTGGTCATTTCTCCTCTCTCGTTTCTGATTTCATTTATTTGAATCCTTTCTTTCTTCTTCTTGATAAGTCTGGATAGAGGTTTATCAGTTTTATTGATTTGTTTTTTCAAAGAACCAGCTCCTGGTTTCATTGATCTGTTCTACTGTTTTTGTTTTTAAGTTTCTATATCATTTATTTCTACTCTAATCTTTTTTATTTCCTTCCTTCTGCTAGTTTTAGGTTTTGTTTGTTATTCTTTTCCTATTTCCTTTAAATGTAAGGTTAGTTTGTGTTTTTGGAATTTTTCTAGCCTGTGTTACTGTAAATGGCTCTTAGAATGGCTTTTGCTGCATTCCAAAGGTCTTGAGCCATTGTGTTTTCATTTTCATTTGTTTCCATGTACTTTTTAAATTTTCTTCTTTTATTTCTGGATGACCCATTTATTGTTTGGTAGCATGTTATTTAATTTCCATGTATCTGTGGACTTTCCAGATTTTTTCTTGTGACTAACTTCAATTTTCATAGTGCTGTGGTCAGAAAAGTTTCATACTATGATTTTGATCTTTTGAATTTGTCAAGGCTTGTTTTGTAGCCTCATATGTGATCTATTTTGGAGAATGTTCCATATGCATTAAAAAAATGTGTATGCTGCTGATTTAGGATGGAATGTTCTGAATATATCTGTTAAATTCATCTGATCCAGTGTGTCATTCAAAGGCATTATTTCTTCGTTGATTTTGTATTTAGATGGTCTTTCCATTAGTGTAATAGATTGTTAAAGTCCTTACTATTACTGTATTATTATCAATTAATTCCTTTATGTTTTTTGTTAATTATTTCATGTATTTGAGTACCCCATGTTGGGTACATAAATATTTATAATTTTTATATCTTTTTGTTGGATTGTCCCTGTTATTATTACAAAGTATCCTTTTTAAAAAAAGGTTTTATCTATTTATTCATGAGAGACAGAGAGAGAGAGGCAGACACAGACAGAGGGAGAAGCAGGCTTCTCACAGGGAGCCCAATGCAGGACTCGATCCTGGAACCCTGGGATCACAACTCTAAACCAAAGGCAGATGCTCAACCACTGAGCCACGTAGGTGTCCCTACAAAGTATCCTTTTTTGTCTCTTGTTACAATATTTGTTTTAAAGTCTCTTATAAGTGTTATACTCCAGCTTTCCTTTGACATCCATCTGCATGATTTGTTTTTTCATCCCCCCACGTTCAATCCACATGTGCCTTTAGGTCTAAAAAGAGTTTCTTGGAAGCAGCATATAGATGGGTCTTGTTTTAAAGATTTTTTTTTTTTTAAAGATTTTTTTTTTTTTTTTTTTATTCATGATAGACACAGAGAGAGAGAGGCAGAGACACAGGCAGAGAGAGAAGCAGGCTCCATGCACCGGGAGCCTGACGTGGGATTCGATCCCGGGTCTCCAGGATCGCGCCCTGGGTCAAAGGCAGGCGCTAAACCACTGCGCCACCCAGGGATCCCGGGTCTTGTTTTATATCCATCTGTCACTCTATGTCTTTTTTTTTTTAAGATTTTATTTATTCACTCATGAGAGACACAGAGAGAGAGAGAGGCAGAGGCACAGGCAGAGGGAGGAGAAGCAGGCTCAAGGCAGCGAGCCCAATCCGGGAATCGATCTCGGGACTCCAGGATCACGCCCTGGGTCAAAGGCAAGCGCTAAACTGCTGAGCCACACAGGGATCCCACTCTATGTCTTTTGATTGGATCATTTATTCCATTTACATTCAAAATAATTATTGAGAGGTATGTATTTATTGCCATTTTATTAGCTGTTTTGAGGTTGTTTTGAGGTTTTGAGAAGATCTGAAGATCTTCTCTGATCCTATTTTGTCTTTCTCTCTTTCATGGTTTGCTGGTTTTCTTTAGTGATATATTTGAATTTCTTTCTGTTTCTTCTTTGCATACTTATTGGTGGTTTTTGATTTGTGGTTACTATTAGGTTTGTATATAACATCTTCTGTATATAGTAGTCCATATTAAATATGTAGTCATTTAAATTTGAGCCCATCCTTTACTCCTCTCAACCCCATGTTTTAGATATTTAGTGTCATATTTTGCATCCTTTTATTTTGTGAATTTCTTGACTGATTTTTTTACAGAAATATTTATTTTTATTATTTTTGTATTTCCTTCCTTCATACTGTCACTTCTGGTCTTTTCTTTCTACTCCAAGTGCCCTCTTTTAATATTTCTTGGCAGGGCTCATTTTGTGGTCATTCATTATTTTAGTTTCTATCGTCTGGGAAACTCTTTATCTCTTCAATAGCCTTGCTGGAGAGAATATACCGGGCTGTAGATTTTTCCCATTCAGCACTTTGAATATATCATACCACTTTTTTGTGGCTTGGAAAGTTTCTGCTCAAAAATTCGCTGATAGCCTTATGAGGTTTCCTTTGTATGTAACTTTCCTTTGTATGTCTTCTTTTGTCTTGCTGCTTTACAATTTTTTCCTTTATCCCTATATTTTGCCATTTGTAATTATATATATAAAATTATATGTAAATTATATGTAAAAATATATATATATATTATATGTAAAAATACCACTAAGTTTTTTGGTGTTGTTTAAAATGTAAAATGTGTAGTTTTGACATCTATGTAACTGCCTCCACAATTAAGATAATGAATATATCCATTACCCAAAAAGTTTTTGCTCATCTCTTTGTAATGCTTTCCTCCCAACCCTTCCTACCCACTCCCTGCCAATCCTTAGGCAACCACTAATCTGCTTTCTGTCAGCAGAATTGTTTTGAATCCATCTGTGTTGATGTCTGTGACAGTAGTTCATTCCTTTTTATGCTGAGTAGTATTTCATTGCATGGATACACTACAATTTGTTTATTCATTTACTTGTTGGAAGTTTGGATTTAAAAAATTATATATATATAATTGGTGTGGATTTGCTTTTGTTGATTTTGTTGGAGGTTCTCTGTGCTTCCTGGAGTTTGATATCTATTTCCTTCCCCAGACTAGGGAAGTTTCCAACTTTTATCTCTTAAAATAAATATCTGCCCCCTTTACTCTCCTTCTTTTTCTGGCACTCCTATAAAGCAAATGTTATTACATTTGGTGGAGTCGCTAAGTTCCCTAAGTTTATTTTTAAATTTGTTTATTTGTTTCACTTTTTTGTAACACTTTACTGAGATATAAGTTGTATGCTATAAAATTGCCTTAAATTATAGGATTTCTTTGATTTTAGGATATTAACAGTTGTGCAGCTATTACCACTCTCTTAATTTTGAAATATTTTTTTATCAATTCAGAAAGCAAGAACTCATCTCTTAGTAGTAACTCCTCATTATGTCTGACTTACTTCATTTAGTACAGTGTTTTCAAGGTTCCTCCATGTTGTAGTTTCTGTTAGTATATCATTCCTTTTCATAGCTGAGTAATATTCCAAGCATGAGTATACCACGTTTTGTTCATTTATTCATTCATTCATTGATGGATACTCTAGTTGATTCTACTTTATATTATTTTAATCTATTTAAGTTTTTATACTTAAAGTAGTTTTTTATAGACAGCATATAGTTGGATCTTGCTTGTATATTGATTATGGCACTCTCTTTTCTTTTAATTGGTTTGTTTAAACCATTGTAATTAGTTGATATATTATATTAATATTTCTCATCTTCTTAGATGGTTTCTATTATTTGTTATATTAGCTCTTTTTTCTTCTTCTATTTCTCTTTGTTTTTTTTCGGGGGGATGACCTTTTAAATGGCACATTTATTTCCACAATTGCCTTATTATATATCTCTTTGAAGTATTTGTGTGTGTGTGTGTGTGTGTGTGTGTGGTGTATGTGTGGTTGTTCTCCAGTTTACAATATGCATCTTATTTCATGAGAACATGCCTTCAAATAATTTTATGCTATTTCATATGTAGTGTAAAGGCATAATGACAGTATACTCCCAATTCATTCTTCCCATACTTTGTCATTTTTGTTATACATTTATTTTTATATATTTTGCTTCAATTTTTGCTTTAGACAGTTATTTTTTAGGAAATAAAATAAGAAAAAGTGAAATTTATGTTCCTTTTCATTACTGGTTCTCTTCATTTTTATTTTTATGGATCCAAATTGCATTCTGTCATCACATTCCTCTAGCTAACAAACTTTTTTAACATCCTAGTGCATGTCTACTGGCAATGGATGTTGTTTTCTTTTTTCTGGAGAAAAGTCCTTATTTCTCTTTTATTTTTGAAAGTTATTTTCACAATATGTAAAATTCTGGGTTGATTAATTTTTGTCTTTTGACACTTTAATGTTGTCATTCCTTTATCTTCTAGTTTCAATAATTTATAATGAGAAATCTTAATTCTTATATTTGTTCCTTTGTATGTAATCTGATTCTTTCTATTTGTCATTGGTTTTCAGAAGTTTGAACATGAGATGTCTAGGGATTTGTGTATGTGTTTTGTTTTTATTCTAGTTGTAATTCTATGAGATTCTTGGATTTGTGATTTTGCATCTATCACTAATTTTGGAAAATTCTCTGACGTAATATCTTCAAATTTCATTTTCTTTCTCTTCTTCTGGGATTCCAATTTTGTGTATGTTAGGTCATTTGATATTTTTTCACAGAAAGAATGTTTTTTCTACTTGTATTTCAATTTGGTTAATTTTTATCCTGTATCTTCAATTTCACTATCAATTTCATTTCAATTGTCAGTCTACTAATAAGCTCATCAAAATCATTTTTTATTTCTCTAATGTTTTTTATTTCTAGCATTTCCATTTGATCTTTTTTCTTAGTTTCATTCCTTTGTTGAAATGACCTACCTAATCATATACATTGTCCACATTTTTCCACTGGAGCCCTTTACATATTAATCATAATTTATTAATTTTCCTATTGATAGTTTCAACCTCTGGTTCATATTCATGTCTGGTTTTGTTTATATTTTAATTGCTTCCTATATGTCTCATAAATTGTTTTTTGTTGAAAGCTGGAAAATTTGTATAGGAAGTAGAAACTGAAGTAAAAAGTATTCTTTCCTAGAAATGTGTATGCAATTTATTTTGTTTTGTTTTGTTTTTGCCAGGGCTTTATTATAAGTGGTCGGTCTTATTGGGAGTTGAACTGTGGGGCAGTTTTGGTGGCTCAGCAGTTTAGCGCTGCCTTCAGCCCAGGGCCTGATCCTGGCGACCTGGGATTGAGTCCCACGTCGGGTTCCCTGCGTGGAGCCTGCTTCTCCCTCTGCCTGTGTCTCTACCTCTCTCTTTCTCTCTGTGTCTCTCAAGAATAAATAAATAAAATCTCAGAAAAAAAAAAAGGAGTTGAATTGTGTAACCTTCAAGTTCCTCTACTGCAGCATTTTCTAATGGAAACAATATAAAACACACATGTAATTTAAAAGTCTTCAGCAGCCTTATTTTAAAGAGTAAAAATAAAAATGAATTTAAGTTAACAATATACTTGATTTAACCCAATATATCTAAAATAATATCGATATGTAGTTCTAGCTACATTGAAGTGCTCAATAGCTGCATGTGGTTTGTGGCGATGATATTAGATAACAAAACTTGAGTATTTCCTGTGTGTAGGCTGGAAGTTGGTTTGTCTGAGAGTTTTTCTCAGTGTCTTTTCCAGCTTTACCTTTAGATTTTCTGTTATTGCCTTTGCCTTAGAGAAATTCTCTCTCCATGTTCTTGGCCTTCACCTAGTAGTAGTACGCTGCTGTTACTTTATTAATTTAGTGCCTGGTAGTAGGCACTGGGGGGACATTCTCTGTTGTTCTGGTTCAGCCTTGCTCTTAGGCAGTACTTTGTCCCTACATCTCAAGGTTGGGGCTTGCTCAATAATTCTTCTCTTCGCTCTAATGATCTGGACTCAGTGAATACTTCTGCCCTTCCTCCAGGCTTAGAGAATACTATTTGTTTTCTTATTCCAAATACTTAGTGTTGTTGCCTGTGCCTTGAGTGTGATGATGTGTTCTTCATCCCTCCAGAGACTTACGATTTTGTTCCATAGAAAAGATAAGGAAAGGATACAACTAGGGTTTTGTGCCCTTCCTAGGTCCTGTACTACAATAGTGAGTTTCTTAAGATTCAAGTGCTGCCTCCAGTCATGGTAGTATCCAATGAGGTTTGTGAAGAGTCTGACAGTCAATGCAGTTTACTAGTATTTTTGCTTCTTGAGAGTCATATGCTGTCACACTAGCTCACATTTTACCTTTGGCAAGCTGGTAAATTTTAGTAGAATTACCCCCACTAACTTGTGTAACTTTGGGTATCTGGCATCTGCCTTAGGTAATCAAGAGCTAGTGTGCTGTTTCTCCTTGGAAACATTTGTTTTTTTTCTTAGATTTAAGGCTATATGCTTGCTTTTTGACCCTCTTATCTTACAGATTCAAGAAACATTGTGATTTTGCAGATTTTTCTCTTTTTTTAATGTAAGAGGGAAAGTGACACTGTTTTCAGCTTTCTGTATTCCAAGTAGAAGCTGGAATTCCTGATGCTTACTTTTGAGAAATATAACTCTATAAAGTTGGAATCACCAGTGTATCTCACAGGAAGTTACTAATATTCAGGGAATAAAGTCCAGCTCATATAAAACTCTTTAGGTCATATTTTATTATGCTTCAGTTTATACTGAGAAACAATATATTTTCATTTTTTTTCCAAATGTAAAGTGTAATGATTTAAATATCCATTTTAATACCACACTCCCTGCTATCAGAGAGGCTGATATGTCAAATAAAGGGAGATCTGCCCCTCTTTCTGGCACATAGGAATCAATGACACAGACATTTCTTTGTGAATAGAAGAATGGGGGTTGATTGGTGTCATGGTGAGCAAGCAAATGAGACTGGGCAGTGGCATTCTCTATATCCTTTCAGGCATGTGAAGCCATGCTCTATGATAGGGTTATATACGATTGGATGTCCAGGGTTGATGCATTTACATTGTTTCACAAAAGAACAAGCTCAGACCATGTAGTATAGATTTATGTAGCCAGTTACACAGAGCACTAAACATATATTCAAAAAACATTTGGAACATATTGTTTCTAATCTGACACTTTTACCTCCAGGTATGGATTGTTGCAATGACCGCCGGTTATAAATCACAGCTACTAACTAATGGACACTATGAGCCTGTGGCTTTATTGACACCCACTATTTTCTGTGAGTGTTTCATGTTGTTTTTTTGCTGAAGCTTGCTGTGACAAGTTAGAGCCCATCTGTCTACTCAGTAACAAGCAAAATGACAAACATAACATACAAAACATTGTTCACATATCCAAGATTGTTTTCTACCATTTGCTTTTACTAATATGCTAACATTTAGAACTGATAAATAAATGAAAGATGGGGAGGACTTTGAAATTGGGATCATCTTTATGAGAACTGTATGATGCAATATTTTTAAGTGGTCATTTGTTCGCATTCAGATTTGTTGTGCATTTTATATTTAAGTCATTACCTCTCCTAAAGGATCCAATGCTGTGAAGTAAATTAACTTTCATATTTTATGTCAGTGGAGATGCAAAGGAGGTGCCTCTCTGTCTTTGGAGCTATTTTTTTACAGGAAGGTGTGGACATGTGGCATGACTGGTATTTTGTTTCCTGATCTAAAAAGATTTTTTTTAATGATGAAAATATGCACCCTTTACTATACATTTTTTTCTACTATAGCTACTGCTCTATGACTGCCCATTGCTTTTTTTAAATAGTGTTACAGCTTTGCTTGGGAGATGCTCTGTATTTTTTGTTTAAGGTAAAATCAAATGAAAAGATTTAGGAATTTGATGAAATGACTTAGAGGGAATATGTATTTAACACATTTTGTGCTCCTTCTCCAGCATACATCCTTGTCTCCCCCAACTTTTCACAAAATACCTTGTATGTGTTGAAGATTAAGCATAAAAAATGTGTTCAATTGGATTCATGAAACCAGGTCAGCTGACTGTGGGATACTCTCCTAATGATGGCATTTGACTATGATGAGATTCTCCCTCAACCTTCTTACCTTTCTAAAAACTGCCTAACTTTGACTTTAAGGCATGCATGAGCTAAAATATTGTGCAGTTCTTACACAAAAGACTTATAAATACCCACCATTATTGCTGTTATTAATATTCTTTTGTTTTAAAGAGAAAAGTACCAACTCCTCTCAGTTCAGAGCAAATAACACAACTGTAAAAGCTGTTGCCAAGCAACCTACATTCACAGCTCAGATGGACTAAATTGTTTATATTCATATGTGGATAAAATTGACCCACTCCTTCTTTGAAAAAGATATATATGAAGTCTTTGAGGTATTTCTACTAAGATTTTTAGGGTGCAGGTCATGGCATTATTTTTCTGTAAGAGGCTCTAAAGCTGACACATCAGGTGTATATATCTCTTTCATTATTCATGCCAATTTACAGTATGGGTATCTGGTTTGGAGTCTGTTTCCCCATTAGATTGTGAGTTTCTGGAGGACAAGGACTGTGTTCTCCTCACACATAAAGGGATCCTATACATAGCTAGCATTCCATAAGTGTATGATAAGAGATGTGTTAAAAATGATCTTATACAAGTGTCTGTATAAGACACTATTTCACACTTTCTGTGAAAATTTTTTGCTAGAACATAGGAAGAAGAAACTTTTAGATTAAAGAATCCAGTAATATTAAATTATGATAAGCCAATACTAAAGCAATAAGTTAAAAAATAATATAATTACAGTATTTTAGAGTTAGAAGAGTTTTTATGTGATACTTATTCCAGTGGTCTCAAACTTAGTTCTTATTTGAAGTACACAGGAGCTTATAAACTTAATTGGTCCAGGATGAAGTTTTGAATTGGAGGATTTTTCTAAAGTTCCCCAGATGATTCAACTGTAGGATTGAGAACCAACCACTAATATAGTCCAACAGTCTCATTTTATGGTGAAGAAAATAGCCCCAGAAGAGTGAGAAGTGTCAGGTTGTAAAAAGAACACAAGCTCTGGAATCACCTGCAAACTATCTGCCAAAGTGTGATTTTAGCCATCAGTTCATCATTTTAAAATTGAGATAATAATATCTATTTGTGGGACTTTTGGGGAGATTGAATGGGATGACACGTATAGCACAGCTAGAGCCATGTTTGGTAGGAGCCAGGCAAAAATTGACCTTCTCTTGACAATTTTATGGGCTGCAAACATAACATGGATAAAACCTTGATCTACTGAATGCCAATGCCTTCAATATCATGGAAAGCAATGCAGGATACCTTTAGCTCTGATGGTTTTACTGGAAAGGAGCAAGCATTAATATATCTGTCAAGATCCCTGTAGGAAACACATGAAACATTCAGAAGGGTAAATAAAAAGAATTTAATGAAGAAACTTATTTTCAAAGGTGTGACAAAATTAAGGGAACCACTAAAGTACCATGAAACAAGATAGGGCCTGCCAGTTCATGAGGTCAGAGTGGCTATTGGAACCTGGTATGATCTGTGGCTGTAAGAAATAGGCCACCAAGAAGAAGCTGCACCCCATTTAAAGGAACCAAACTGCAGCCTGGCAGGAAGAGAGCCAGGATCGCTGTCTCCGGCTGCTGTCTGATTTTCTGCTGGCCATCACATTGGCTAAGACATAGGACAAAGAGGCCTAATTGATGCAATTCATAAAGGTCAGTCTCCCAGTGCTGAGAGCAGTGCAGGGGGAAAAAAAGGAGACGGCTCTGAAAGGGCAGCAGCACTAGGCTGGGTACTTTATGTGCATGATGTCTTTAAAGCTTGTGTTGCTTTGGGGCTAATCCAATTGAATATAAATTGTCTGAAATTACTGACATTCTCTGTGGCACAGCTTTCAATGCCAGGAATTCACATATATCCCTACTAACTTTGTCCTGAAATAAACTTTCTCCAGCAGTAAAACCTGAACTTCACAGCTGAATATGTGTCCACTATAGAGGAGGCACAGCTTCTACTCTGGCAAATGGCTGACTTTGCTGGAGTAGATTCAGCAGGGGAATCAGCATGCAAAGTCTGCTAGCCAGGGACACGGAATAACCAAAATCCACTCCTGCCTCCAGCAGCTGCTTGCTTTTCCCGAGCCGTCTGTTCACCTCTTTGTTTTGTAATTTATCCATGAAGAAATGAGAAGCACACCTGCTTCTCATTACAAGATTGAGATGTTTTGAGGGAAAAGAGGGTCATTCTTATGGAAGAAAAGTGCTATCTACTTAAATACAAAGTTGAAGCAGGAGCCATTCTATTGGCACTGATTTTAGTCAACAGACAGGACACATAGAAGATACCTGACATTTTACTTCTTTTGATAAACTTATTTTTGAGACTCATCTGGAGAATTAGAGGAAAATAAGTAGCCTCTGCCTTTGAGGAGTTCATGGTCTTGTGGGAAGAATCAGAAATGAAACCTTTCTTAAAAGGGAATAATAATAGATTCGATAAAGGTTTTGGTACCTTTTAAAATTCTTGTATATATTAATCTAGTAATAGCTATCTATCTATATAATTATATTTATTTATCCACTTAAATTTTGTATATAAGCTGTGATCTACATAAACTCTTTTAGCACTACAAATGTATCAAATCCTGACCAGGAGTACCTCTTGGCTCCTCTCCTACCTGACAGTGCCTTCCCTGGAAATCTAAGAGCCCTAACAGGGCCCTCTTTTGGGTTGCAAATGGCCAGTTCTTCATTGTATCCTCACGCAGTGGAGAGTGAGGGACCCCTCTGGTGTATCTCTTTTATAAGGGCACTAATACCATTCATGGAGCCTCTACCCTCATTACCTAATTTCCTTCCAAAGACCCTTGTATTTGTGGGGAGGTAGGGTTCTGACATAAGAATTTAGAGGGTGGAACACAAACATTCAATCCAAAACAGAAGTTGTATATGTAACTGAGGTGGCACAGTTACACCACTGATAGACACACCATAAATGATAGGTGACATAATCACCTCTCACTAGGATCTCTTTATCTCAGACAGGATGGTGTGTCACTGTACCCCTGAGAGGGTCCTCTCTATAACTCAACCATACTGACACCTTGATCTCAGATTTTCAGTCTCTAGAACTGTGAGAAACACATCTCTGTTGTTTATAAGCCACCTAGTCTATGGTATTCTGTTATGACAGACTGAGATAAGACAGGCTCACATCTTCACAACACAGAATGTTGTATTACATGGCTAGGAAGCAGTAGAGTCCTGTTAGGTACTTAGCTCTGCCTCCCTATGACCTCCATGGCAGTATGCTACCTTGTTTTATTATATCAGATTGGTGAAGGAGGATCAGAAGTCAGAGTTCCTTGAGAACAAGAAATGAGTATACGAAAAATCTGGTTGACATTAGAAGTAATTTTTATGTGCATCATTTATAGAATATTTTCCAAAATGACCATATCCTGCCTCCAAAGATTCTCAAGCATTTAAGTATATTTTTACTCTGCAAGTATTTTTCTTTGCAAGTATTTTTTTTTATTCAAGTATTCATAAAGTCAGTTGCATAAAATTCCTATGCTCTGTCCAGACCCTCCTGAATCTGGTGATTATTTTTCTCTCTTCATTGCCTGAGAAATAGTAGGAATGATAAAGAGAATGTACAGTAGTCAGCTTCTGTCTTGTAGCACTTTGTTATAATGGTTCTGTGTCTGACATCTTCATGATATTGTCCCTTTCCCAGCTCCACTCTTTCAGAAAGAATATTATAGCCCATTAAGTATGAGAGATCTTGAAATGGTGCAATCTGAAGTATAGGAATTACTTAATGCAGAGAAAAGAAATTCTGTGGGACCACACTAGCATCCTTCACCTATAGAGAACACATATGATATGCTCATCATGCTCAGTCCTGGGAAGGTCACTTGGCTTTTAGATAGAGAACCATAAGTAATCCAGTGGCAGTGGCAACAAGCCTTCCAGTAATCTAGATCTTGATTAATGTAGACGGCTTTGTTAAAAGGCATATTGAGGGATCCCTGGGTGGCTCAGCAGTTTGGCGCCGCCTTCAGCCCAGGACCTGATCCTGGAGTCCTGGGATTGAGTCCCACGTCGGGCTCCCTGCATGGAGGGAGTCCTTCTGCCTGTGTCTCTGCCTCTCTCTCTCTCTCTCTCTCTCTCTCTCTCTGTGTGTGTGTGTGTCTCATGAATAAATAAATAAAATCTTAAAAAAATTTTTAAAGGCATATTGAATGTCAGAAATGGATTTATATTAGTGAAATTGTCTTAATTAACACTTTCAGTTAGTAAATGGGCCTCCATTGGTGAAATAAAATGTATTCAAGATATGGATTTGCTAAAACATTTTAGAGATACTCTAAATTGGAGATAAGAATCTAGTTATGCCTGTGGTCTGTAGCCTCAAGAAAATTTCCAAACTTGATTCTTAAATGCTTCTCTGTCCAGCCATTGGTTTAGCATAATGTCTGCTTTCCTAATGGAAACCGTAGTGTAAACAGAATCCTATTTCTGAAGTGTTCCTGTGTCTGCCTTTAGTAGTTCTTTCAGGCCTGGTATAATTACAGCATCTAAAATAAGGCAGAAAACTGGAGAATTTTTTGACTTAAATAATGTAATGCATGAACTATATTGTGCCTTCTACCTAATAAACATCTATTCAATAAATATCTATGTGTTTAGCAGAAGTAGCTAACTTTTAAGTACCTCAAATCTTTGAAGGCCACTGTTACAAGTCAAAGAACCCAAGAGGTCTTACATCAGTTGATGACAGTTAACCTTCCTTATATTTTATTTTTTAAAGATTTTATTTATTTATTCATGAGAGGCACAGAGATAGAGGTAGAGACACAGGCAGAGGGAGAAGCAGGTTCCATGTAGGGAGCCTGAGATGGAACTCGATCCCAGGTCTCCAGGATCACGCCCTGGGCTGAAGGTGGCGCTAAGCCGCTGAGCCAACCAGGCTGCCCCCTTCCTTATATTTTAATTACCTTATTGGCTATGCAGGTTTTGGGGATTCAGACCAGTACTGATAGTTTAAAATATATATATTAAATATATTTTATATTTTATAATGTATATATACACATATACATATATATATAATGTTTTATATATATATATTCTAAATTCTAACCAACCGGTTTAGTAGTAGGACTTTCAGATCAAGCTCCTTTCTAGGTTGGAGATAGCTTATATTAGCAAATTTTTATTTCCTACAATCCTTATTAGTTCTAGTTAGTGAGGTCTCTTATATTTATTCATTTTGGGAAATAGGAACAGAACCAGAAATATAGCCATTAGCCATGAATTCATTAATTGTTCTTTTGTGCTATAGCCATACCTTTGGGTAGGTATCACCTATCACTGATAATTTAGAGCAGCTGATAATTGCAAATTTGATGGTTTTTCCGGCTTTGTCACTTCTATCCCCAACGTGATTTGTTTGTTTTTTTCCTAATTGATAGCTGCTGTTTTTATTATGAATTATTAACAGTAAGTTTTGTCATTTGGTAAAATGATAAATTATTCTTTTGTTCTTAAGGCTAATTGCAGTTCTTTGTGTGTCATTCATACTTTAACATTTCCTAATAGATATGAGTAAACAAATCATTGCAAACATAAATATAATTGTGTGGGAAGATAATTTTTAAAAAAGGTCACAAATTGACTTGTGTTTAGGGGCAGGAATGGTAATATAAATGTGCAAAAGGCAGGTATAAGACAGTAAGGAAAAGAGGAACTGTGGCTCAAGAAACATTTTTAATGCTTTTCTTTCTGAGCTATTCAAATAAAACTGACCTCTAGGTGCAGTGGATTGTACCAAGCAAAGCTTTGGAAATGAAATTGATGATTTCTAAAATTCAAGGTTTTTATAAATAAATATTTTGAAGAAATTGATATTATCTATACTTTAAAAATATTTGTCTTAGTTACTGTTTATTTATATTATTACCAAAAATGATATAAAGATAGAACTATGAGGTTTCTAAAGTCCAGGGAATATGATCAGATTTTATATAGACCAAAGACAACTATATAGCAAGATCATAGAGAGTGGTTAAATATTCAAAACCTCCATCTTTCTGTCACAAATGTATAGTGAATGCATTCATTTTCCCAGAATACCTACATTTTATAGTCTTGAGATTAGTGTACATATGACAATTAATTAGAAATAAAATGTAAGTGAAAAACCTATAAGGAACAAAATGCTTTTCTAATAGCTATAGCCAAATGTATAAATCTTACAAGATAGAACCTTTTACTTCAACTGTCTGATATTTATGGTCTTAGTCCCTTCAAAAGATATGGCTTGCAAATATTTATCTTAGCAATATAACAAGATATAGTGCCGTCTCATTGAATTGTGTTTTCAGAGCTCAACTTTTCTCCCAAAGTTCCTGCTGTTAGAAACATTTAGCTTCTGATGTTAAATTTTAATTTTAAACAAGGCTGAATTATGTTTATAATTTTTAAATTCTACAGATATTAGGGCCCAAAACAACTAAAACAAATGAATAGGGCAGTCTCTTTGTGCTTGGAATCTTATTCCCTAACATTCCAGGAGAAAATTCTTAGTTATTAGGAAATATACTCTATCATTGGTGTATGGACCAATTTGCCTTCAACGGCTCCTTGACATACGGTTTGAACCTACTGCTCAGGTGACTGTGCCAAAGTAGTTTGCTCTAGCTGAGAGCAATAGCTTTGGTGACAGATTCTTTGGCTTGGAAAGGCAGTAGAATTCCTAGATCAGTCTTCTGCAAGGGGGCAAAGCTCAACAGGGAACTCACCATCCAGGTGAAAGAGATGACTCAGTGACATAGCTTAGGATGGTGGATCTGATAATCTTTGGGAGTCAGTGTGTGGATATATTCAGCAAAGAGGAGATCAAAGGAGTAATTAGGCTGAGAAACCAAGGGTTAAATATCGTTTATTAATGGCTATATCTATAATACATTTCACAGATAGGTCTGTTTACCATGTTTTGTCACAGTTTGTGTTTTACATCTCTTCTTTCTTGATCGATGCAACATCAAAAATGCCAGAATCATATTTTTTTCATTTTGTATACTCGAAACATAATAGAATAGGTATTTCATATATGTTGTCCTTTGATGAAACTGAACATATATATAAAGACTCTTTTGGTTACAAGTTATAGAAACCTATTTGAACTAACATGGGGAAAAAAGATGAATTTTTAATCTGGGAAAGATCACATCAGGTATCAGAAAAGTAGCTAGTAGCAGACCTATAAATGTCAATAGGACACTTTCCCATCACTATCCCTCTGCAAAACACTTCCCTCTCCCTCTGTGGACCAGCTTCCTCTTCTCCTTCAGCTCACAAGGTGGAATACATGACTGTAAATAAGCACCCACATTTACATGATAGAAGGTCAGTCTTTCGGGTAAGAAGAAATACCTTTCTCAGCCCCAGTTCTAAATTCTCCAAGAAGAGAGGTTCTTTGTTATGGTCTTGGATCAAATGTCCATTTATATCTGGCAAGGGCCTTGGGCCATCTCGCTGACTGCTGCCCAAAGATACAGTTGCATGGAAGTGGGGAAGCAGGTTTTGGGAAAGGGTAAGTGAAACAATTCTAAAAGTAGGGACCCATTACTTTAGAAGAATCAATGTTAAAGCAGGTTAAGAAATACATATATACATATGTGTATATATTATATATAATTTATTTACTGTATACATTATATAATACCATGTAGTGTATACAATAATCAATTATAACATGTTATATTATAGAAAATATATAACATATAATATGTTTCTTATATATGTGTAATGAAATCAACATACCTTTTAGAGACTCATCCTACTCTTAGTAAAGCTGTACAAAGAGGAAAAGAACAATATGAGAGGTTTCTCTAAGAATCTTTTGTTGGATCCTAGGCCTTAAGAATTGGGAAGGAAGGGATCCCTGGGTGGCGCAGCGGTTTGGCGCCTGCCTTTGGCCCAGGGCGTGATCCTGGAGACCCGGGATCGAATCCCACATCGGGCTCCCGGTGCATGGAGCCTGCTTCTCCCTCTGCCTGTGTCTCTGCCTCTCTCTCTTTCTCTCTGTGTGACTATCATAAATAAATAAAAATTAAAAAAAAAAAAAAAAAGAATTGGGAAGGAAGCTGATCCTCTGTTCTGGTGAAGCACTAGTTATCCAGACAAGAGCTATTGCATAATAAAAGCTTTCTTCTTTGTTCCCACTCTCTCTCTCTCCCTTTTTCACCCTGCTTCTTATACTGTAACCCACAGCAGTGTGGCTGCTTCCATTTCTAAAAGGCCCTATTGGTGAAAGAACATAGGCCTCAGCAATGAAAAGAGTTGCAAAGATATAAGAAAAGCTATATAAATTACTGCTAACGTAGGTAAATTGGATTGGCGGTAAATATAATGGAGATGGCATATAAAAGATTCAAAATATTTATTTAAATTGTTTTTGATATTGAAGTATTTGCTATACTACACAGGTATTTTGATATCCCCAGAGTTTTCTACATATTTTCAACATATTTAACATTATGTTTGGGCTCTTATATTGTTCTAGGCACTGTTCTAAACATTTTACTTACTATTCTGTTTCATTGACATACTAACTTTTCAGGTAGGTAATTAGCCTCTTTTAGCAGAGAAGGAAACTGAGTCACAGAGGGATTAAATAACTTGACCAATATCACACAGTGTGTGGTGCAGCCAGGACTGGACCCACTTGGTTCCAGAGCTCACCTTAGTGTGCAGTCCATATAAATTTCACCTACCTTTTCTTTGCAGGTACAGGGGCATGACAAGTTGTGTAGCTGATAAAGTTAAGAAACATGTTACTGGAAATATTTTAGTAAGTGAGAACTATGACGTTGTTATATAAAGGTTAGGAAAGGCATACCATAATTTCCTGTGCTTTTTTTGACTCTAAGGTGACAGATGGGACTATTTTAGGAAGACAAATGTCTTAAGGAACTTCGGGGTTTCTAACATTTTGCTTTTCAGTTCAGATGCAGTCATTTGATTAATGAAGTGCTAGTGTGAGTTTCCTTAATTTTCAGGCTTAAAAACAAGATCACTAGAAGAATATATGATAAGTTTAAGTAGCAACTATAGTAGTCATCTATCTCTTTCCAAATAGGAGCATTTAAATGATTAGAGCATTGCCTATATTAAAACTGTGAAAATATGTTGTGGAAACTTTGATCTTTTACCTTCTCACAATAGGGCATCTTAAATATCAACTCCATGCCACCATCCCTTCTTTCTCCCAGTCTACTTTTAATTGGCTGATGTCACTAAATCACCAGTAAAATAACTTCCAACTTAGTTTCCCAGTCAGTACTCTTTGCATAGTGCTTTTCTAACCTCAAAATCCTTTTATGTTTGTCCTTGCATTAATTTTATGTTCAGATGTGACTGACAGTTTCACAGATGGACAGCCCTAAAGAAAGTAGATCATACACTATTCTCCTTTGAATTATTTGCGACCTAACATTCAAATATTAGAAATGAAGGACAGACTTGCTGTATATATCTGGCAGGTCTTAGTTGGAAACTACCTTAGGCCAAAAGCAACAGATGCTCTGTTTTCACAGTTGTTCATAAGAATCACATGAAAGTAAAGACACCTTGCCTGTCTAATCTGGTCTCAGCACTTGATTGGGCCATTTGGATGAGGGCAGAATTTGTGCAGAGTGAGCTTAAATCAACTCAGATCATATCTCTTATCCTACTTTGATCCCTTTCATGGCTTCCCATCTCATTCAAAACTCATGCCCAAATCCTACATGACCTGGTCTCCTCTGACTGTGTCTTTTAGCCCTGATTCCAGTCACTCTTTCTTAATTTCTCCCAGGACATTCCTACCTGGACACCTTTGCATTTATAGTTCCCTCCATCTGAAATGCTCTTTCTCAGATATTCCAAAGACTCACACCTTCTCCCTTCCTCAAATGCATCTCAGTAAACCTTTCCCTATCTTCATAGAAATGTTGCCCCCTATACCTGATACTTCTTTCTTTTTTATTCCTAAGAAGTTATATCTGTCTTACTTTTGATATGTTTTACTTACTTTCCTCATTATTGTTTTGTCTTAAGAATTTAGATACTTTTGTCTGTTTTACTCAATAGGTATATCCTCAGAGTCTAGAATAGTGCCTCGGTAAAATAATAGTTGAATAAATGAACAAGAACAGACTGTATATACAAAAAACAGAGATAATAAAGGAGAGTGTGATTAAGTCTTTAGTGGTATTAGAAAATATTTGGGAAGACAGCCTGGAGGAGGTAACATCAAAACTGGGTATTTAAGAATTAATAGGATTTTTCCAAGAGGGCAATTTGAAAGGACATTCCACACAGTTAAAGCAGCATCTGTAATGGCACAGATATAAAACCACATAAAATGTGTTTGGAAAACTCTAAGCTTTAAAATATTGATGAATATTAATATGTATTAAAATAAGGAAATTATAATTTATTCTTTAAATAATGGAAAGTCCACGAGGAGTTTCAAGCATGAATGATAGAGAATCATGTTCTGCTCTGGCAGCAATGAAAAACATGGATTTGAGGAAAGTGAATCTTGGCTTAGGAATACAAGTTAAAAGCCTTAGCAGTAATGCAAACTGAAGAAGATGAGAGACTGTACTACAGGGTGTGTGTGGAGGGGTGGTAACAGAAAGAATTTACAGGAATAAATGATTGAGAGTGTGTGTGTGTGTGTGTGTGTGTGTGTGTGCTTTTGAGGAGGAGATTTAGAGGAATGGATGAGCTGAATTTATAATTGTTGATGAAAAATAGTATTGTTCAGCTGAATTATCCAGTCTCTTATTTGTTGACACTGATGCATTTCTTAGGATAATTTCTGAGCTGTTCACCTTCATTTGATAGATCTTGAGAGTTCCAGAACTCTGGTTTATTGCTAATGGGATGCAACTCATAGGATAATAGACCTTTCTTTCTTAAAATCAATGGAAATATCAGCAAACCAGTCTAAGCTATATTTTCTCTCAACATGTATAATCTTAAAACTTTCTGTGAGATCTCGAGACTGCTGAACTTTATCTTGAAGTTAATGGAAAACTATTGATTTTGATTCACTCAAATAACTATTCTCTGAAAAATCTTCTGTATAAAATTATTCTGCATATGAAATATATCACTGTCTGCTAGTGCCAGCTCAGTGTGCATTATTTAATAGAAAGAGGATAAACTTTAAGCCACAGTGACCTAGTCTGAATATCATACCTGCAAATGACCTTTGGCAAAATTACCAGATCACCATGAGTCTGACTTGTCTCATTATTTAAATAAAATAATACCTACATCACGGGATAGTTTTGAGATTTAAATGAACCAACACATAAATGTAGGGTCCTTCAATTAGAATGACAAAAATTGACTCAAGTTAATGAGCAAAAATAATTTATCAGAAAGAAGTCAGGACTTAAAATATTGACAAGAAGCTAGAGAATGGGCAGCAATGGGCAAAAACTAAGGGAGCAGGAATCAGAGAAATGGTCTCCTAACCTAAACAGGGTGGTCTAGAAGCCATCACTAGAAAGGGTATGTGGCAACTATTTACAATTTTCATCCTTGTGTCTCCTGCTCAAGATTAAGTCTCAGGAAGGAGTTTCATGTTGGCTGATTTGACTTCTCCAGCTTCCATACCAGGAAGTGGATCTAGGAATTTCTATCTCAAGGCCTCAAAAGGAAACTGGATGCTGGGAAAAATAGAATGAATTCTTGCTAGCCCAAAACATTAAACTGGTGATTTTGGAGCTTTTTGACCATAATTCACAGGAAAAAATACATTTTATATCATGATCTGGGGTTCACAGGTGGATATGTATATGTGTATTTGTATATAACTGAGACAAAAGTCTCTCTAAACTTTTTCTTAGTATATGCATTGTACTCTGTTCACTTTATTTTATTCTATTACACTTTTTAAAAGCCTGGTTCATGGGATGCCATGTTGATTTCATGACTTATGAATCACATACACAGCTGAAAGCATTTTATTATACTCTCTATAATATCAGCAAATTGTAGGCAATTTGTAAACATCAAGAAGTTCTCTCGTACCACCTTTCCCCCTTCATTCTGCCTCCCACTTTCCCATCAAATAAAACTGCAGACAGTAACTGAATAACCAAGACACCTAAAATTTCTTTAATTTTATTTACCTAAGGATGTAATGTTAATCATATTTTCCTAACAATGGAGTTGTATTAAAAAATTAGGAAGATTAAGAGAAACAGAATATGAAGAAAAACAGTATTGAAGAAGTAGTAAAATGAAGAGAATAAGGTGTGATTTAAGTCTCAGTAAAACTAGGATTTCCTTTTTAAAATAGCATAGAAAATTTTCTGTTCCACACATACAGCATTTGTTGCTGCTCTCTGGTATAAGACTTGAAAGATTAAGCACACCTTTTCTCAGTTTTCCCTGCATTGAAAGAGCTATTTGACCTTTTTTGGTATATAAAAATATATATATATTTTGGTATATAAAATATATTTTGATCTAAAATTTTGGGTTTGTTGTGTTGGGGTTCAGTGGCTTGAATTAGTAAAATAAGGGACTGTTTATTTAATTCGTGTGCGTGTGTGTGTGTGTGTGTGGGCAGTCAGCCACCAAGGCATAGGTTTGGTCAAAAGGACTTGAATCTGTTTATATGTTTCAAACAAGAAAATCATAGGTTTAAAGTGTTATGAATTGCTTTTTGGTTACTATATATTATTTAGATGATTTAAACCATATCAAAAAAGCTTCCACTCTGCATCCACACTAGCATGCCTCAGCTGGTTGTCTTCTCAGCAATCTTTTATTTATTGTTTATTGATTTCCTATCCCATTTCCAAGGAGAACTTGGCAATTCCCTCTAGATTCAAGCCTTCAGCACTCAATCTATACTTGTCAAACCTTGAGTGATTTCTCTGATTTATATTTGAGATGTACCTAGTTGAAACTCCTCTATTTCTCTGTCTTCAAAGAACTCTGTGTCTCTCCACCAGGAGAAGCCTCTGATTTTAAGGTATGTTATTTCTCAATCTCATTTCCTCTTGCCTCTTCTGGAACCTAAACCCTATGTTTGTTCTCTCTCATTTGCATCTTCAAATTGTCCTTTTCCACCAGAAGTGTTTCCTCTTTTTTAAAAACTATTTTATTTATTTATTCATGAGAGACACACAGAAAGAGAGGCAGAGACACAGGCAGAGGGAGAAGCAGGCTCCATGCAGGAAGCCAGATGTGGGACTCAATCTGGTGACTCCGGGATCACGCCCTGAGCCAAAGGCAGACTCTCAACTGCTAAGCCACCCAGGCGTCTGTTTTCTCTTTTTATAAAGCTTCTCAGATACCCCGACAAACTACCCAAAACATCTTTCCTCAACTTTCCAATTCTCATAAGCTATAACTCTCCTTTCTTTCAAATGCTGCATTTCTTGAAATGTTTTCTTATTGCTTCTACTTCTTCATTTTATTCTTTGCTGTGTCTCCAATCAAGCTTTCATCCCACCAGTCTACTGAAACTGTTCTGAGTCTTCATACAAGGTTCTCCAGGAGGTGTTTTTTTCAGTTGGTTTCCCTTGCAAAGCCCTATTCTGGTTCCTTGACTGCTTCCCAGTTCCTTTTCCTCAAGCTGTACCCTGAGGAGTAAGCATTTTCCAGAGCCCTCTCTTGACATCTAGTGGGATAGCAGCTGGGGAGAGGACTGTGGAACCACATGGCCTTCGCTGGGGCCTGCCCCAATGAGCTGTGCCATCTTATCCAATTTACTTTATCTTTTTCAACCTGTAATATGGAAATAATAAGAGCACCTATATCTTAGGGTCTGTTGAATATTAGATGAGACAACGTCAATAAAGTGCTTAGGGAGTTTTTGCAAGTAGTAAATGTCAACTATCATTTTCTCCTATGTAATTTATTTATTTATTTATTTATTTATTTATTTATTTATTTATAGAGGCAGAGAGAGAAGCATGCTCCATGCAGGAAGCCCGACATGGGACTCGATTCCGGGTCCCCAGGATCACACCCTGGACTGCAGGCGGCACTAAACCACTGTGCCATGAGGGCTGCCCCTATTTTATTCTTGATTTATCTACCTGTGGGTTTGTTCCACCGGATTGACTTCAGAGGGGTCACTGGAGCCAAATACCCTACAAGTAGACCTCACTACATGCAAGGCAGGAGTAAAATAGATGAGAGAAGATGTCATACTTCCCATGTTTGGTATTGTGGCCCAAAATCATGCTCTGTATTGAAAGTAGATATAGTTGCTGAATGAACAAATTAACAATAATTCATCACATCTAGAATAATGAAGGCTTCTTGCCCAGGCTGTACCCTGAGAACTGATCAACATTTTTCTATCCAAGCTCTTACCAACTGTCTACCCAGCAAAGCTGTGCTGATCTCAATACCTGGGCATGCTCATGATTAAAAGTTAGTGCTTCTAGAAAACTCTTGCCCTCCCATATATTTTCTTTGCTCACTCCTATTTAACTTATCCATCAGAACCTAGTTTAGATAATTTCTTTCCATATAACTCAAATATAGGATGGGTATATAATCTTAGATAACTGCATTTCCCCAATCGCCATGCTTATCACACTGTTTTAAAATTGTTAGTTAACATAGAAATAGTTGTCTGTTACTCCATTTACTGTTACTTCCATTTTAGCAGGGACCTGTATGCCTTGTTCACTGTTGTATCTTCAAAATCTAAACATTCTACTTGGCAACAGCCAGGGTAGAGCCACTGAGTGAAAGCCATTAATTGAAATATTTAAATGGGATCTCTGGCTTAACCTGGCTAGTCATCTTCATCTGAATTCTTCTGTAGAACTAGTGGAATCCCAGTACCTGACTAAGTCAGCTGCACTGGAAATCTGGCTTAAGTGAAGGAATCAGGAAGGATTTATTGGCAGGTGACACATTGTGGGATCATGGAAGAAATAAAGGACCATATCCAAACATGAAGCTAGAATAAAAGGCCAAGGGACAGTTGGATTAAGACATATATCTGGAGGGCATGGGCAGGAATAGGGACAATGCAGTGAGGACAAAAACTAGAGACACAGTGACATTAAAAATGAGTAGGAAAGGAAGGTGAGCTGAAGAGCCTGAAGGCCTTGCAACATAGGCAAAGAGTTGTTTTATAGAGCATAAAGAGAAAGAACTATTTAAGCATGCTGTTCCAGTTTGGATAGATGTCACTATTCTCAGTTTCCCACAAAATGACCTTTAACATGGAGAAAAAAAGAACGTAATAATTTTCCAACTAAATTTGGCTGTAAAACTATTGTTGGTCTTGGGTAAATTTAACATTTTAGACTGAGATGAGAACTAGTTGGTAACTAATAGATACTTTCTCACAATAGACTAAGCTCCAGTACTCTAAAGGAAAGTGGGGAGACATTTTATTTGCATTCTCTGCTTCCTGGCAAAGAGGTCCTGGCCCAAGACCAACTAGAACATTGGACAGGTATCTTCTGGTAAATGTCTTTTGAAGTAGTCATAGAACTTCTCCTCCATATCCATGTGACAATTTACCATGTCTTAGGAAATATCAGAGCAGATATGTTGATAGTGACACATGGCATCCAATAAGTATATTTCCAGCAAGTAAATGTTGTTCCCTTCCAGACCCTTTTTATACTGTCCTATGTTATTTTCTTAATGTGCAATAGTACATTAAGAAAATATACTATTTGAAATTATCTTATTCATGTAGATGATTATTGTCTGCTTCCAGTACTAAGCTCTGTGAAAGGAGGGACATAGTCTAGCTTATTCACCCCTGTATTCTCTAGTATCTAGGACATTACCTAGCATTGAGTATGACTCTGTAAATATTTGTTGAATGATAAATTAAGGAAAATGGATGGAGTTTGGAATACTTCTGTCTTCAGTATATGTAGTGGAGTGTACTCTATCTCTTCAAACAATCAGAGAACCAGAGAAAGTCGATAAAAGCTTTCCCTAACTCAACAGAACCATGTTTGAGAATCTGTGCATGCTGGTTCACATTCTACCTGGATGTTTGATAAGACATTCTTAGCAATCCGTGGGACCAAGCCATACATCTTGTCCATTAGCAAAACTGTGCCTGGATAGAGCTCTTATTTTTGAAAATAGCATCTAATTAGAAAATAAGTTTAGAAAATTTCTTGACATCCTCAATAGGATAAACAAGACATGGTCTTCATGAAACAAGGATAGACAGCCAAAAGAATAGAACATGAGGCAGAGATACAGTAAGGAGGGAATAAAAAAAATGGAATAGCAAAAGTAGATTAAAATCTGTGCTAAAGAATTAAATTGACACTATGGATAACTAAATGATGATGCAGATGCAGATGCTGAAGCTGTGGATATTTAATCTGTACTGAGCACTGTATGTTTCAGAACATGTGCTAAGCCTTATGCCTGTGCCACTGGCTCTCCATCTTCCTGATCATGACTGAACATTAGGATCAACTGAAGAAAATATTTTATTTTATTTTTTTTTAATTTTTTTTTTAATTTTTATTTATTTATGATAGTCACACAGAGAGAGAGAGAGAGAGGCAGAGACACAGGCAGAGGGAGAAGCAGGCTCCATGCACCAGGAGCCCGACATGGGATTCGATCCCGGGTCTCCAGGATCACGCCCTGGGCCAAAGGCAGGCGCTAAAACGCTGCGCCACCCAGGGATCCCAAGAAAATATTTTAAATATCAATGCTTTATCCCACACCCAGATTCTGATTTAATTGGTCTAGAGTGGGACTTAGGCAGTTTCACATCACTGAACAACAGTAACAATCACTACCAACAGAGAATAGAATGTCTTATGAATTGTGCAATGTCCTAGCCCTAAGCCTAGCCATCTTTGTTATTATTATTATTACTATTAAATTTCAGAAGTGATTTGAATAAAAAGCCAGTAATGAAAACTGTTGGGATATGTGATTTCATTTAATCTCATTTTGAGGAAAAGGCTTAAGATGGTCTCCAAAAATAGAGAGAAAAGCAAATAAATAAAAGTAATGAGAAAGCATACTATCGGTATGGGAAAAAATAGGAAAGATATGCAAACTAAACGTTACATGCATTCTCATGAGAGAGGCCAAGGCCATTAGAACAGAAGTAATTATTTACAGTATAATTGTAAAAGGTCTTCAGTTACAAAGAAAAGACTCATTGAAAGGGCATGCCATACTTCAGATAAAATTAATTTTTAAAAAAAGGCATCTAGACACATCCTTTCAATATTTATAAACTTCAAAATTATAAAATATTCTTATGAATAAGTAAGCAAAGAACAAAAAAGAAAACAAATAAAAAAAGACTGGCCACAAAGGTATAAACTTGGGCTAGCTTCAGGTTTTTATGATAGAAGAAAATTGAAAAATGTTCATAGAATTTTGAAGAAAATCTGTGACCAGCCAAGATGTTGCCCTCAGGTGAAGGCAATAGACAAACATTTTCATTTAAAATCTTAAGAATCTGCTGAAAAGTTATACAGATATATTCTCCATTTCATTAGATTTTAGTCATTAGATTTTTATCTCACAGCATAAACCAAATACATTTTAGACAGATCTCTGTATCTATTTATAACTTTCATTATATATATATTATATTAACAGTATGCTGAAAGATAATATAGATAAATATTTCAAGGTAATGGAATGAATCAAAAAGGAAAGTATTTATAAAATTGGCTCTTCGGGGCAGCCTGGGTGGCTCAGCGGTTTAGTGCTGCCTTGGTCTCAAGGCCTGATCCTGAAGACTGGGATTGAGTCCCGGGGTTGGGCTCCCGCATGGAGCCTGCTTCTCCCTCTGCCTGTGTCTCTGCCTCTCTCTCTGTGTCTCTCATGAATAAATAAATAAAATCTTTAAAAATAAATAAATAAAATTGGCTCTTTAAACTTCTTTTGCCTACAAAAATCATGATAGACCAAATTTTATTTTTTAATATTTTTAAACAAATTTATTTACTAACCAAAAGGATTATAATTAAATCAATACTTTGAAATAGTTGCATGTAAAGTGTTTGTAAGAAAGGTAATTGAACACAGTAATAAAAAAATCAATATGGAGATTTGCTCACTGAAATGAGCTTGTTCATCCTCATAGCTAATTCCTGTCCAAAATGATGATGGAATTTTTACGCTACTTTTTCAAAGACCCAAGTATAGGTGTCATTGTTCATGATGCATTCCACCACTAATTTCCCATCTTCCAATTATCTTGTTACTGTGTTTTCCTTCCCATCCCTTTCCTGATCTTGAACCAACGTGCTGTTTGTGAAGTTGCAGATAGTCTGAGTTTTTCTGCCATCTGCTGTAGTTTCTTTAAATTTCTCTCCTAGATTACATGAAAACTGCATTGTTTTCCAAGTGTTCTCAGTTTTTTATGGTGAGATTTTTGCCATCAGAACAGATTATACAATCTGATTTGGCCATTGCACCCACTTTTCACAGGGCTATTTCCATTCCTACTTCCTTCTTGTATTCGTCAAAGCCTTTGTTCTCCACTACGTACTCTCTTCCTGCCAGCTGCTCAATGGTGGTCACCATAGGGGGGTGTTGTGAGCAGGGTGGATCAAATTTAAAGAAAAACAAACTGGTAATATATTCTCAACGTATATAAAAGACTCTGTGTGAATACATAAATATATACAAAAACGTGTATGGTGTATACACACACTGTAATGTTGTAACAAATATGAGACAGATATGAAAAGATATGGGCAAATGACATAAACAGATAATTACCAAATAGAAATTAATTTCTCTAATAGATATTTTTTGAGTGAATGTATAGGAAAAAATTTATTTACTCTTTTTCCAGATTTAGTGAGATATAACTAGGTGTGTATAGATATATATACACACACACACAATGATATATATATATATATATATATATATATATATATATCATTGTATAGGTTTAAGGTGTACAGCATGTTGATTTGATATACTAATATATTGTGAAATGATTACAACAGTATGGTTAGTTAATACCTCTAATATCTCACATATTTACCATTTCTTTCTTTCAAGTATACAGTACAGTGTAGTTAAGTATAATCACTAAGCTGTACACTAGAGTCCCAAAACATGTTCATCTTATAATTGAAAGTTTGTACCCTTTAACCCACATCTCCCCATTTCCCCACATCCAAGTCCCTGGGAAATACTATTCTAGTTTCTGTTTCTATGAGTTTTGCTTTTTTTTTAGATTCCACATATAAGTGAGATCATACAGTATTTGTCTTTCTCTGTCTGGCTTATTTTAATTAGCATAATGCCCTCAAGGTCCATCGATGCTTTTACAAATATATTTCCTTTACTATGGCTGAATAATATTCCATTGTATATATACATCATATCTTCTGTAATATTCACGGGTGGATATTTAGGTTATTTCTACATTTGGCTGTTGTGAATAATGTTGCAATGAACATGAGAGCACAGATATCTCTTTGCAATACTGATTTCATTTCCTTTGGATATATACATAGAACTAGGATTGCTTAATCATATGGTAGTTCTACCTTTAATTTTTCTGTGGAAACTTCATTCTGTTTTACAGAGTGGCTGTACCAATTTACATTGATTTGATATGATTTCCAAATATTGTTTTCCTATCTCAAATGTTGCCTTTTCATTTGGTGATTATTTCTTTTGCTGTGCAGAAGCCTTTTTAGTTTAACATTGTTCCACTTATTGATTTTTGCTTTTGTTGAATGTACTTTTGGTATCATATCCAAAATACATTGCCAAGACTGAGAGAGAAATGGCTCTTTGACAACAGCATCCTGCATAGCTGGGGAAGCTGGGTACTCAGTCACATGCTTTTACTTTCCCCCTGTGGGAAAAATCATGTGCTGAGAAGATTGCTCTTGGTCCTGTGCTGTGCCACCTTGGAAGAGAACTCATGCAGATAAAGCAACTGTTCCTCTTATCCTCTTCCGAGCGTACAAACCTGCCGCCCACCCCCTGCTTTTTTTCCCGTGTATATATGTATGTGATCAATGTGTTGGAACTTTACTAGAAAACTGGACTTCCACAATGGCTCTCTTATCTGTGGTGATTGTCTAAGAGAGTTTTTTGTTTGTTTGTTTTTTTCTGGGGACTTCTGGACCACAGCTGAGAGAAGCTGCAGCTGGTTCATGGGCCTTTGCAGGTTCCACAGTCAGGGCTGCGGTCTATCAGCCTATCACCTGATGCATAACTAGGCAAGGTTCTTCCTGGGTCCCTTGGCATAGAACGCTGGATTCCACAGACACGTTTTTCCATAAAATGGAAGCCAAATTTTGTTGTGGGGTGGGAGAGGTGACACAAACCTGGTACATTTTTTAAGCCATGTTGCTGATGTTATTCTCTGAAAATATGTATGTGTATGTCTTTTTTTTTTTTTTAATTTTTATTTATTTATGATAGTCACAGAGAGAGAGAGAGGCAGAGACACAGGCAGAGGGAGAAGCAGGCTCCATGCACCGGGAGCCCGACGTGGGATTCGATCCCGGGTCTCCAGGATCACGCCCTGGGCCAAAGGCAGGCGCCAAACC
Organism: Canis lupus dingo; assembly: GCF_003254725.2. Taxonomy (NCBI): domain Eukaryota; kingdom Metazoa; phylum Chordata; class Mammalia; order Carnivora; family Canidae; genus Canis; species Canis lupus. The sequence goes on from NC_064243.1 coordinate 37,424,586, forward strand.
ACTGCGCCACCCAGGGATCCCTGTATGTGTATGTCTATATGTATGTATATGTATATAATTTAACTAATAACAAAGGATATTACAGAAACTATCTGATGCATTGTTTTACCTATCAAATTACAAAAGATTTAAACAAATAATCACATGATATTTCTCCATGCTGGCGACTTTGAATAGATAAACATTCTGAGAGACTGCTGAATGTGTGAATGGCTCTAATAGTCTGGAAAGCATACTAGTAATATGTATGAAGAATATTTAAAAGTTTTTTTATTTTTGATTCACTACTTCCCCTCCCTAACTTTATTCTTAGAAAATATTCAAGGAGGGGATCCCTGGGTGGCTCCGCAGTTTAGCGCCTGCCTTTGGCCCTGAGCGCAATCCTAGAGTCCCGGGATCAAGTCCCACATCTGGCTCCCTGCATGGAGCCTGCTTCTCCCTCTGCCTGTGTCTCTGCCTCTCTCTCTCTCTCTCTCTATGTCTATCATGAATGAATAAATAAAAATCCTAAAAAAAAAAAAAAGAAAATATTCAAGGATACTGACCAAAATGTAAGAAAAAGGATGTTTACTTTGGTATTATTTGCAATAGAAAAAAAATGTCAGAAACAGCCAAAATGTCTAGCTACTGGAGAAGTAAGGATTGTTTCTGTTATAGACATAAAAATATTTAAAAATAACTTTTCCTGATATGGGAAACATTTTTATTATATAATCATAAATTATAATCATAAATATAATATAATCATAAATATAATTATAATCATAAATCACTGAATATGAAATTATTAGCATGTTTTGAGTTTTGTGAGAAAAAACATATATGTGAAATAAGATTGGAAAGAATTAACCGAATGTAATACTATTGTCTAGGTAGTGGGATTATAATATCTCCTAATCACCTCTATAGCTTTATATATAACATTATACATACATGATAAAAAAAGTCACAGAATAGTGGGCAAGGATTGTTTAGTAAACAGTGTGCTGATGAATAGCAAGTTAGAAAGACTCCAAATTAGATTCTTACCTTACCTTGCACACAAGCATAAATTTATTTATTGCTTTAACAGTTTTTTTTCTATGTCTATCTGCATGCTGGCACCAGAACCTTTTGCATCTTAATTTCTTTTTATCTCAATGACTAAAATCTCTATGTTATTTTAGGGACAAAATAACAAAATGACTAGGCTAGTTTAATCTATTTTCACAAAAAACAAGTACACAATTACAGAAATATCAAGTCTTTCATTTATACTTGTATCTTTAATTTTCTCATGAGAAAAAAAAAGTAGGCTAATGCATGAGTTCTTAGCCTTTGCTATAATGCCATTACAAATCAATTTGAAAGAATGCGTGCAATTCTTATACTGTAGGGAATATTCAGCAATTACATTACTTCAGAATTCTGTTTTTTTTTAATAGAATGTGTACTCACTAGAGAGTTAAGTAATGTTAAATAAATTAGCATCTTAATGAAAACTGTATATTAATACCGTTCCTGTTCCTAAGTAGTAATTTAATTCCAGTAAATCAAGGAATTTAATTTTTGCTAAATAAATATCATTGTTTTGAAAAGTACAATGCTACAACTAAGCATTTGCTGTACTCCCTGATATTTAGAGATGGCTATTATTAAAAGAAGAAAAAAAAAGAAATGCATTCATATTAAGGGTATATGATTTGGAAATTTTGCTTACTGTCTAACAGGGCAAATTAGATAGGCATATTCAGTACTCTCAAGTGAGTCATTAGATAATCCAGTTTAATTTTGGAATGTGATCATTATATACTGTATCACTCAAGTAATAGAATTTTAACAACATTTCTATCATATATTTAATTTCTGTAGAAGATGCAGCCAAACCACAAAAAATAAGAGTAAGATTCTTACCACACAGTATACTGGTTAGACAATAGTTTTTAAATAGGATTTTTAATACAAAAGAATTTAACTTGTCAATGAAATTAAGACCTCAGTGTGATTTTAAAAAAATACATATTAAAGAGTTAATCTCAAAAGTATCATAAGCATGATAATAATAATAATAAGCATGAAAATCCATCATGAAGTGAGCAAATTTGAAAGTTTGCATGTAATGTTTTATTTTGATTTATAGTTTCCACAGGGCATTAAATTTAGTCAATAAAGGCTGCACAAATCACTTTCTGTCATGGAGTAGAATGTCTGTGTGTGTGTGTTTGTGTGTGTGTATTTTTCATGCTTAACATGGTTGATCAGATGGCTCATATAGTAGTTTCCAAAGTTCCTCAATACTTAATTCTCCTGTTCATGTTTTCCTAATCTTGAGTTCTCAGAAACATCTTTGGTCTTGATTAGTGACTTGAAATTTTAACCACTTGTTCTGGCTTCTTAACTCAAAATGCAGGCAGTACACAGGAATATATGCAAAATCATGTATGAACAATATTGTTAAATGCTTATTATATGCCAAATTCTGTGCCAGTCATTTTGTACCTTCTATTTAATTCTCATGGCAAATCATTTCACAGATGAGCAAGCTGAAACTTAGGTTAAGTCACTTTCCAAGATGCCATAACTATAAAAAATTAGCTAATGATTTGGGATTTGTTCTTACACACATCTGAATCCAATCTATAACAAGAAGAGAATATAGAAATTAAATGTGCAGATCAGTTTTTTCATCTGATAAACTATTCCATGTCTACTAAAAGGCCCTATACCACCTTCTCAAAAATGTGTTAATTGTCTTTTAGTAGGTATCCTTGTTTTATGGTCTGGAATCACTGAGCTGTTTTATGGTCTGGAAATCACTAAGTTGAGGCACACTAGAGTCAAATTTATCAAGATTCACTGGGCTTTCCGTTCTGCCAGTCAATGGCAGCATGTTATAGATGGAACTTGAGGAGTCGGAACCATGAACTAGGAATCTGCTTTTCTTTGTTGGCTGCCAGTAGACTTGTTACCCCAGGCTGCATTTCTTCAGATTCCCTCAGAGACTTTTTCAATTGAAGATGCATTGAACCTAGCTGTGTCAGGAGGTTCTGGAGACCACTCCCAGGCTCAGTGATTTGCTAGGAATACTCAGAGGACTCAGTATGTAGTGGCCCTCATGGATACAATTTTTTAAAATGAAAGGATACAGAGCAAATCAGCAAAGGGAAAAGACACATGAGGCAAAGTTGGGAGAAACCAGGCAAGTGTTAAGAATGCCTTTTAAAAAATTATTTAAATGTTTCTAATACATAGATAATACGAGAATAATATAACAAATACCCATGAAACCACTAGTCATTTTAAACAAATGTTAATATATTGTCATGTTGTTTCAGTTGTTTTAAAGCTACAGAGACATATGAAGCTCTTCCCTATGAAGACATATGAAGGCTACTTCCCTTACTAATTGCTAGTTCAATTGCTATTTCCCCAGAGCTGGATCATTATGTAGCTCAACTCCAAGGGCACTGTTGTAAAATACAGTGCAAATGGTTGCATGGACATGAGCAATGCTGTAGCTCTGCTCTTGAATTAGCCACTATCTAAGTTGGTATGGGATTTCCTGACAACGCTTTTACTCTTTTATACTTTTACTACATGTGTATGGACCCACAAATTTGTAGTATTATTTTTGAATTTTCAAAGATATGCATAATACTAGTGGCCTCTTTGTAGCTAAATCTAAGGAAACATTTTCAGTGCTCATCGCATTTGATCTCTCCCTAGCATTTGATTCATTGGCCACTTGTCCTTTAAACTTTTTCTTGAGCACATTAGCACCAGTTTTTCCCTGGTTCTCCTCTTCCCTCTTGTCACTCAAAATCTCCTTCCTTGACTCTTTTCAAATATTTTATGTCCTTTTTTTGTTGAACCCAATCTCCTGGGGATTTTATTCATACTCATATATTCCAGTAATACCTTACCTATATGATGAGGACTACTTCATTAGGATCTTCATTTCTGGCTTTATACCTTCACTAATGTCCTTATGAGATTGACTACTTGACTACACAAGCTGTGATCAGGTTTACATCAGGTCTGCTTTTCATACTTTATTTCAAGCCATAGATTAGGTAACCAGTTGAGTAATAGAATAAACCTATAAATCTGAAATTTACTTTTATTTTGGTGCTTTATTTTTCCAATAGACAAGATATTTTGCAGTTCACAAGGTTGTAAATTTATTATTCCTCTCAGATACCCATCTTCTTCCTCTTTTTTTTTTTTAAATCTCAGGAAATGGCACTGATAAGCCTATCAGAACAAACTAGCCACCATTCTTGACTCTTTGCATTGCTATCAATACCTAATTACCAGGTTCCACTGGAACTCCTTCTTTCACGCCTCTGCAGTCATTCACATATTTCCAACCCTATCCCACTGACCTAGTAAAGAACTGTATCAGTTCTCATATGTACTATTCTTTCTTTGTAACTTGTTTTCCTTATGCTCCTCCAAAAATTCATTCTCCTTCTGCTTCTGGGGGGATCTTTTTAAAAAAGATTTATTTATTCATGAGAGAGAGAGAGAGAGAGGGAGGGAGGGAGAGAGAGAGAGAGAGGCAGAGACACAGGCAGAGGGAGAAACAGACTCCATGGAGGGAGCCCGATGTGGGACTTGATCCCCGGTCTCCAGGATCACACCCTGGATGATGGTAGCACTAAATCGCTGAACCACCCGGGCTGCCCCTGGGGGGATCTCATTAGAATATAATCTCGCTCATATCTGACCCATCCTTACAATTCACCACCTTCTTTGACCACTTCTGCTAACCAGTTTGCTTTCCAGCCATATGAAACTAATGACACTTCTGAGGATTTTTCATGTCTTCTCTTAGCTCAAAAGTTTTTTATTTGGTAAGATGTAAATAATTTACAAACAGTTTTGGATGATTGAACACATAAAAATGCTAAACCCATTACCATCTCCTAGAACTTCACCTGAGTTCTATAATGTCTACTTGTCTTATAGAGAAGTTGGCTCATTCATCACTTCTTCCCCAAAAAGCCTTTATTAATATCTAGTTCTTCCTTTTCCCAGGTAATGAAAATACTTCTTCATTTCCACTGACTACATTGTTATTATTATCTGTTTACTTTTTTATCTTTCCTGCATTTTCTGATAAATACTTATTCATATCTGTATTCTCACTGACAACCACATACTTGATAACAGAAGATGCCCAATAAATACTTATTCAGTAGTGGGATAAATGAAATTCTGTTGTAGAGATTTATATTTTTAAAAGTTTATTAAAATAATCGTATTAAGGGCAGCCCTGGTGGCGCAGCGGTTTGGCACCGCCTGCAGCCCGGGGTGTGATCCTGGACTCCCGGGATCGAGTCCCACGTCGGGCTCCCTCCATGGAGCCTGCTTCTTCCTCTGCCTGTGTCTCTGCCTCTCTCTCTCTCTCTCATGAATAAATAAATAAAATCTTTAAAAAAATAATCCTATTAAGGCTTAGCTCACAAACTACCTCCTAATTGAGCTTTTGAGATCCTTTTCCCTCTGTCACATGGTTATGACTTCTCTTTCTGAAAGAAAGAACTTTTTTTCTTTTCTCATAATTCATGATGTTCTGTCTTGTATAACTTACGCGCATGAGTGTCTTTAAGCTCCTGGGGACACTGATCCCAGGTTCTCATTCTCTTTGTATCCCCAGCACTGAGCCATGTCCTCTAAGGCAGTGGATTGTTACACGCTCATTGGATTTTGAATTTACTTAACTGCTCTATCATGATCAGGCTACAGTATCAGTATCAGGCCAAGATCACATAACAGTCAAATTTTAGATCTACCAAAAATAAAAACTTCTGCTGGTTAAACTATTATATTAAAATAAATTCTCAGTATAAAGCAGTGGATCATATTTTCTATGAAACAGAAGTGTGAGGTCAGAATGATGTGATGAAGTGACGATCTATCTTTTGATCTCCTGGCACACTGTCAGAAACAGAATACCCAATACAAGATAATTATTATTTTATGACATTTAAGTGATCAACATGAACTTTCTACTTTTGAATATTGTTTATAATTCTCTGATGGCTATCGTTAATGGTATATAGGTAGACATCAGATGTTCCTCATTAAAACCATTGTTCTAAATTTTAAATTTTTCTCAGAAACTGCTATCAAAATTCTATTTTATGCCATCAAGAGGTGATTTGAGTCATAGCTATCACAATCTGATCACTGAGTTTTGTTAGATGTTCGCAGAGTTTCTTAGGAGAGAAACTAATCTTCGAAAGAATTTTAAACAAATGTACTTGAAAGAACAGATAATACCAATCAGGCACAATCAGAATTCATCACAGTGGAATACCTAATGTATACCCTTTCCAACATCGTGATCCAGATTATTATTACATTTAGCAGACATTTATTAAATACCTATACGAGTAAAGAACTATAAATTTTTATAAAATTTAGTGTTAGAAGAATTTAACTTTTCTCTGTTTAAATGGGGATTTGTAGGGGCTAGAGAGAGAAAGGAAAGGGAAGTAAGTACTGGTCAAGGAGCACAAATTTCCAGTTATGAAAGATGAATAAATTTGAGAGATCTAATGTACAGCAATGTGAGTATAATTAACAATGCTGTATTATATACTTGAAAATTGCTAACTAGGTAAATCTTAAAATGTTCTCACCACACAAAAAAAGGAAGTTAGCTTAATTGTAGTGATTATTTCATAATGTATACATGTTTCAAAATATCAAATGGCATACTTTATTTTTTAATTTTTTTTTTGAGAGCAAGCAAAATGATAGAAATTTATCAAGCAGAGAAACAGATAGCTCTCAAAAGTGAGAGGGATCTCAGACAGGATTGCCCTCAAATGGCATACTTTATATACAATTTTTGTCAATTATACATTAATAAAGCTAGAAAAAAAATAAGGCTAGGATTTCTCTGGTAAATAGTGCAAAATTATATTCACTCAAGAACCATTACAAAAAATGTACTACATACTTCCTAATATGAACATGTACACAGGTATCTTTCCTACACTATTTTTCTAAATGAGCAACAGGGGTTAATTACTTCACAATTAGTTCTTGTTGAGGGCATGTTCTTTAGTGAATCCTTTAAATGTACCATTTAATAACCTGTGAGGCACCAAGAAGTTAAACAAGCTGAGAAATAGCAGTAGTGATTTCACCTTAGACTGATTTAAGAGCCACTGATGGTAGCCACTATACAATATTGGTATAATGATATATTTTACAAGGCAAAATGTGAAATGCTCATTTTTTAAAAATGCACTCTTATATTTGGTATCTGCAATCTTATCATTTTCTAAAGAAAAAATTATTATTATTCACTCTGAAAGTTTTCTAATACCAATTAAAATGCAGCCTGACCATGACAAAACATGACCATGGAAGACAATTATTTTGTCTTCCATATAGTTCCAAGTGAATGTCTGCATTAATTCACAAATAGTTGACTTCTTCTGTTGCATATCATTTAAAAATATCAGTGTATTTCATAAGAACAGTACATTTATAGCCATACATATTGCATTAAATCTTCACCCATAGTGAGGCTGTAGTGCAAAATAAATGTAACATTCATCTCATTCTGAGGTAGTGACTTGACAAATAGCTGAAATTGAGATCTGGAAAACAGGTCTTTTGCAGACTGCAGTAGCCAGCATAGCCCACAGCAGTTTTCAAATGGACATTAATAAAGGTATTCTGAAATGTCTGAGAGGGCAATAAATAACAGACAAGAAACATGCCACCATTTTCCCAAAAAGTTCATTAGAGTTCTAATTAATTTTGTTTTCTTACAAAAGTTATTTAAGGTTGATAAGTACAGGGGGAAAAAAAACAAACCAGTGTGTATCCATTAAGGAAAGAACTTATTCTTACACCACCCAGAGTCCTGAAGCAGGCCAGGTGAAATGGTACATGCAATGTTAAGTAAATGTTGACCTTATGATGCTATCAGTTGACCCATAAGATAAATTCTGCCCTTATTCTGAAGCAGACATCAAGGTAGATTCCATAAGTTACCGACTGATAAAAATATAAACATCAATGCATAATGTTGCATTTCTTTAAGTCATATTTGCATATCCTTATATAGTTTCAGAGTGAGTTCATGCCTCATATTCATGTAATGACAACCTTAGAGTTAGCATAGAATTTAAAACTGAAAGAGACAATGGGGGTCATGGAATAAACACTCACTTCACAGATCAAGAAATCTGGGTCCAACCTCATGTTTCAGAGGATGGTTTCCAGGATGATGAGGGAACTCAAACCCAGGAGAAAGCTTGTGCCCAAGAAATACTTGCCAAAGTAGATTAAATGGAGTAATGTTGTTGCAGAAATTCTCTGCCTTTAGTGCCTGGGTGTTTTGGTCACACCACTTCGAAGAATGAAGAGGTAGGACCAGATGAAGAGTGGTGGGCAGCAAAGCAAAGTTTATTGAGCAATAGTATGAAGTTCCCGGAGCAGGAGGGAGGCCTGAGGGGGTTGCTTGGAGTTTCTAAATTTAGGCATTTTTATAAGTTCTTTTGCGGAACTATCTTCAGCAAATCAGGGTGTGCTGAGTCATGCCAATCGGGACTTTGGTCAGGTATCTGTCTACCTATTTGGTTAATGTCCATGCTGATGGTCTTTATTTTGCTGACATATGAGGGCATATGTCTTGACTGCCCCTTGCCTATGATCGGGACAAACACCTTGTGCTTAATTGTCTTCTAAATAATCCTATATCCTTCTGCAAAGGCTGCAAAGCAGAATGCAGTTATGCTCCAGTCTAAGCTGCAAAACAGGATGTCGGTGCTGTTTTACCTTAGCTGTCCTGACTCCATATTTTCTTGTTGGGGACCCTGGCCCTGACTATCTAACTGTCAAACTCACTACTAACAATGTAATGTAGGAAAGTAATCTGTTCAAATATAAACCAAAAAATGCTAGAAAATAAATTTTCATGGAATTCAGATACAAAATGGTATTAATGAAGCCTAAATTGACATATTCTTTGCATATGATAAATTAAAGTTTTATATTTTCATCTGTCACAAGATTTTGCCACTAATGATTTGAATTAGATTCCTGCCTATGACCATAGCTCTGAAGAAAATGGTAGTTGTTTTTCAGTTTTGCCCAGTGGTCCTCCACACTTTTATGGTCCTCCACACTTTTATGTTCTATCAGTGTTGGCTTCATTCCAAAACTATGTCCAGGTATAGAGTAGCATTACCTCTGCCTTCCCATATGGATCTGTATTAATACATTCCCTATGAGTATGATAGTTGCATGAAGTAGGCATTCAGCTATTTTCTGTAATTTTGAAGTCGGAGAGCTTGGTTCTTGTCTCATGTAGCCGAGAAATGAATCTCACGGAAAAGGAGAGTGAGTAAAGTGCTAGAAGTTTATTAAGCAAAGATACAGAGAAAGCTCTCAGAAGTGAGAGGGGTCCTGACAGGGTTGCCACTGAGGGTGTTTCTGGCTGGCCTTTTATAGAAAACCTGACTAGGGAGTTGATGGCCTTGAGATTTCTTGAGTGAATGACATATGACTATTTTGAGTCTCGGATATTACTTGGTAGCTGTCAAAGGAAGATATTCCCTGGCATTTGGGAGCCAGGGGGGCAGATTTACTTCCTTATCTCTGTTTTTGTTGCCTTACCTCTGTTGCATCTCAGTGTCCTTGGGATTTATGGGAACCTGACCTTGGGCCCTCTTGGTGTCCTTGGGACTTATGAGAGCCTAGAGATTTGTGGGAGCCTGACTCTGGGCCTTTCCCTGCCTAGCCCCATTGGTCCCTAACTCAATTTGAGATGCTCAAAGAATACCCATCTTTCCAAAACATCACTGAAAGGTGTTTGAGGATCTCTTCTGAGCTCATTGTTTTTAAAAATGCAAATTCTCCTTAGTCTATTAATATGATAATCTCCTAATACTTTAGCTAGGATTTATTTCATCATATGATTTTCAATCAGCAATCATTTGTTAGTGATGTTTTATGTTTGAAAGACAAAATTATTTACTTTGTTGGGCATAAACATAAAAGTTGTCCTTGCACCTGTAGGTTGTAGACTGCCAGATTGTTAGTTGCTTAAAGGCAGAGTATCTTTTCTACTGCCTAGAATGGTAGAATTAGTAAATAGTATTTAGAAAATAAACACATCACTGAACGATTCCAGTAGATTCCTCAGGTAAAAAATATCTGTGGTCTATAGAGGATATTATGAACAGCATGAGAATATTTTAAAAGTTTAGATAAAAAGAGAAGAGGCAAGTGAGGACTGATAGAAGATTTGCAGAGTATGTTTCACATACCTTTGTTGTAGTTTTGTAATGTTGGTGAGGTTCAGAGCTGACGGGCAAGAAAGAATTCTTAAGATATCTTTGGTGCAAAAAAGTAATTTCATTAAAGCACGGGGACAGGACCTGTGGGCAGAAGTAAATGCTGCACTGGGATTGTGAGGAGTAGCTAATTATATAGTTGGGAGTTGGGGAAGGTAAGGAAAAGGGAGGTATCCAAAAGGATTTTTTTTTTTTAAGATTTTATTTATTTATTCCTGAAAGACACACAGAGAGAAAAGCAGAGACTAGGCAGAGGGAGAAACGGACTCCAGGCAGGGAGCCTGATGTGTGGGACTCAATCCTGAGAACTCGGATGACGCTCTGAGCCAGGGCAGTTGTTCAACTGTGGAGCCACCCAGGCGTCCCCCCAAAGGACTTTCATATGCTAAAGAAGACTCTGGATACTGGAGGCCTTGCTATTGTCAAGCTAAATTTGTTTTTCCCTCTAGCAAAGCTTTAACTGTAAGACTGTCACATATATCCCACCCAAGAGTTGGGGTGGGGGGGTATTGCTGGGTGTCAGTTTGCCCTTTGTCCTTAGCTTTCCTTCTGCTCTGTTATACCTTGATTGTTGGGTAAGATTTAGACAGCTTTTGCAAAAGTGTTATGGAATTTTTGTTAGTAGTAAAGACAGTGACCCAGAGATTAAAAATTAAAGAGTTGATCCTATTTAGGAATTGACCAATCCCTGCAGTGAACTGTGAGGCAGGAAGTGGAAAGGAAACAAGGTAACAAAGCTTGCAGCCGTAAATGGAGCACTATGAATACCTTGTAAAGGAATGTGGACTTTATTCCTAAAATAAGCATTAGGGAGCTACTTGATTGTAGTTATAAAATGAGGTCATTGAGTATCTGAGATGAAATGAAAACACAAAATATTTTGGGGACGAAAGGCAGGTTTTTTCCTATAGCACAAGTTGATAAAGTTAGCCTAGAAGTCAATGAATCCAAGAAGAATATTGTATGAGTTATTAGAATGCTAAGTCTTTACATAAGAAGATATTATGTGTCAAATTTACTTTCTCAACAAAATTTAATGTCCTCTTTTTCTTGGTCCTCTGGCATTTGGATTAGGTAGGGCATTTGGTGACCATATTCATTGGTTATGTCAGTAGTGTAGGACTTGATATAGGACCCAGTGAGAACCCTTTGGTTGATGGGCTGAGGGGCCTGTGGAACACTTGGAGCCTGCCCTGGGAGGAGGGAGGGTATACCCCTAGTGGTGGAGAAAATATTCCAAAGAAATATTCCACAGAAAATATTCCACATATTTTTATATGTGAAAATAAATCACTTAAGGATGTATTCTTCAAACATAAACAAGACCACTGCAGAAGAATATGGGATTGTATCATAAATAACCTTATTGTTAAGACTGTTGCCTGTGTCTTCTAAAATCCTAGTTAAATGTTTTGAAATCTAGCCACATTGTCAAAGAGCAAAAACACTCACTCAGTTTGGTTCTCACTCTTTCAAACTCTAAGTGGTGCCAAGCACTTATGAGGCAGCATTCTTGTAGATTTTTAATGGCAGATCAAGATTTAGAAAGTGTTCCTTTTATAAATCAGATGGTATGTGCAAAATGCCCCCCTTTAAAGGCGGTTGCTCAGCAGTACAAGGGATTGGATTCAATGCTTTGGAACTTGCCCCCACTTTTTTTTTCCCCCCAGATGGATAATTGTTAGAGGCTTATTAGAAGTAGTTAAGTGGAAGGCAATTATGAGAAGACTATGGGCAAATCTGCCTTCATTTTGATTTGAATGTTGAAGCATTCACAGTATTTGTTATGTGTTCCTGGTAATGGAATTCAACCCTTTATCTTTTGTTAAAATGTTCTTCCAATATATATGATTATATAGATGTATAGGAATAAAGGATGTATTACAGAGTTAATCTCTCTGCAATTGTTTTCCTGTTAGAACAAATGTAAAGTCTCTTTTATTATGTGATTGTAATAAGGATGTGACTTTTGAAGTTCTTAAGATGCCTTTTATTTATTCTTAAGGTGCATGTGTTTTATTTCTGCCGCTTAAATGGAGAAACCAAACACAGGAATGTTGCCAAGGTATCTTTTTTTTTTTTTTTTAAGATGTATTTATTTATTTGAAAGGGAGAGAGAGAGAAAGGGCTAGGGAGCATAAGACAGGGGAGGGGCTGAGGGAATAGGAAGGAGAGACTTGAAAGCCAACCCCTCACTCAACTGCTGTGAGGCTCCATCCCACAACTCTGAGATCTGACCTGAGCTAACACCAAGAGTTGGATTCTTAACCGAGCTACCTACATGCCCCTCAAGGTATTTTGAATAGGTGAAAACTTATGGAAAAAATAATGGCAAATAATGTATGTCACTATATTTTTATATTCTATCTGAATGTTTTCAATTAAATTAAAATCAATATATTTTTTTTAAAAATTGCATACCTGCAATATTGTCCAGATATTTGAGCCATTTCAATAAAATCAATCTATCTAGTTTTTTTTTTTTTAGAGACATTGCATAGAATATAACCCCCATAATCTTAAGAAATAAGTAATTTCTTTAACTGTATGCATAAGATATTTAGTTTGGCTACAAAATCTCTGACTGGGACAAATTGTCAATTGTTGCTAATCATTCTTATTCTTAACAATATTTTAAAAAATGTTTTTGCAAAAGAAAAATGTTCTCAGTTGTTTTAAAAGTAAATATAAGAGAGTTATTGCTGTTATGAAGCTTATTTGCATGTTTCAGAATGTTGAATATATATTAGTAATTAATATTTATCTCACTTCAATGATACAGGCTTGGAATAGTAAAAGGATGTCTGCTTTATGAATGCAGAAACAGAAAACAGCTTAGCTCCCAAGAAGGCCTATTGCTTTAATAATTACATGATATTGAAATGCATCAGGACCAGGATGTTAGTGTCTAATTATTCTAAGAAATTGGTGTCCAGCCATAAAGACTTCATTGATACATTTATGTTGAAGGACTGCTGTGAGTGCTGTGGCAACTGTAAAACACTAAATGGAGTGGATATTTATTTCAAAAAGCTAAACTGAAAAAAAATTAAAAAAAAAAAAAGCTAAACTGAAGGAGAAGAGAATGTAAATAGTATAGAGATTCAAAGTGGGAGTTGTCACCATAAGTTACTGTGGGCAAGATGGGCTTAATTTAGACCATTTAAAGTGGTTGAAATTTGGATTGGAGGAGAAAAAAGTAACATTCAAGAGGGTGAATGACAGACCGTGAGTGCCAGGCATGTTCGTGGGACAGAGTGTACGCACAGGGACGCTAGAAAAGGAGGATCAGTCTGTAAAGCTCAGACCATTCTTCTGCTGAAAAATCCAACTGTTCATAAACAAAATTTATTTTTTTCTGCCTTGAATTTTTTTCTCATTTTCTATCCTTTTCTTATTATGCTATCCTCACTAAGATTATTGTTTTACTTTCAAGATGCAGTTCAGATGCCACTAAAAATCTTTATCTATTTAGCTATATAATTCCATCCAATGTATTAAAATTCGTGCTGTATTAAGAAAAAAATAGAATTTACCAAAAGTATATCTTTAGACCATCTGAGGTTTTTTTTATATCTGTTATCAATTTTTCAATTTTTAGGTATTCTAGATAATTTGGAATCAAGATTGAAGTGATTGCTTTTTCTCTCATTGGTTCATTAGCATAAATAACATCTGATAAAGAACCCCAAAAGAAATATTATATTCCTTTAAATCATATTCTTTGGAAGATCCAAAAAGTACCAAAATCTATGCCATGTACTTTAAATATTATATCTTTGGTCTTTAATTTTCAGTACAACATAGTGATATAATTTTTTTTAAGATTTTATTTATTTATTCATGAGAGACACACAGAGAGAGACAGAGACATAGGCAGAGGGAGGAGGAGGCTCCCTGCAGGGGGTCTGATGCCAGATTCCTTCCCAGGACCCCAGGATCATGACCTGAGCTCAAGGCAGATGCTCAACCACTGAGCAACTCAGGTGTCCCCAGTGATGTAAATATGATAAAGGGTTAATATCCAAAATACATAAAGATCTTATGCAACTCAACACCAAAAAACTCCAAAAAATCCAATTTTTAAAATGGGCAGAAGACATAAATGAACATTTCTCCAAAGAAGACATCCAGATCGCCAGCAGAAATATTAAAAGATGTTCAATGTCACTAAGCATCAGGGAAACACAAATCAAAACCACAATGTGGTTATGATGGTTATGTGGTATCACCTCATACCTGCCAGAATGGCTAAAATCAACAACACAAGAAACAACATGTGTTGGCAAAGATGTGGAGAAAAAGGAACCATTGTGTACTATTGGTGGGAATGCAAGCTTCTGCAGCCACTGTGGAAAACAGTTATGGAGGTTCCTCAACAAATTAACAATGGAATTATCATATGATCCAATAATTCAACTACTAGGTATTTACCCAAAAAATACAAAAACACTATGTTAAAGTGATGATTGAGCTTTAAATAGTGTTAATTGAATACAAAGAAAAATGTTGATATTAAAATTTATGGGAAATACCTTCAGGGATTATACAAAGGAAATTTATTCCCAGAAATGCTTATATGAGAAAAAGAGAAGGATTGAAAATAAATGAGCTCAATACGCAATTTAAGAAGGTAGAAAAGAAGAGAGAATAAATCTAAAATAAAACAAACTAATGAAATTGAGAAAAAAAAATATGAGATGAGAAACCAAAGTAAAAATTGGTTCTTAGAAAACACCAATAAACTAAAACAATCCTCTGAGGTTATTAGTATGGATAAAAAGAAGGAAGACACAAATAAACAATATTTTGAATAAAATAAGGGCTATAACATAAGATACATAAGAAATTAAAATAAAATTATAAAATACCATAAAAAACTTGATGCCAGTAAATTATAACCCAAAGCTTACTTAGCCAACTTGACTCAAGAAGAAATACAAGACTTGAATATTCACAGATTTAATCAAACAATAAAATCAGCAGTCTAAAATGGATTCATTTAAAATCAGACTAGATTTGCCAGATGGTTTTCCAAGCGTCAAAGAATTATTATCTTATACAAATTCATCCAGAGATTTAAAAAGTAAATATTGGGATCCCTGGGTGGCGCAGCGGTTTGGCGCCTGCCTTTGGCCCAGGGCGCGATTCTGGAGACCCGGGATCGAATCCCACATCGGGCTCCTAGTGCGTGGAGCCTGCTTCTCCCTCTGCCTGTGTCTCTGCCTCTCTCTCTTTCTCTCTGTGTGACTATCATAAATAAATAAAAATTTAAAAAAAATTTTTTTTTGAAAAAAAATAAATAAATAAAAAGTAAATATTTTTCAATTCATTTAATAAAACTTCTGTAACAATATCAAAACCAAAGATAAAAAAATATTTGAGGGCAGCCCCGGTGGCTCAGCGGTTTAGCGCAGCATTCAGCCTAGGGCGTGGTCCTGGAGACCAGGGTTTGAGTCCTGCGTCGGGCTCCCTGCATGGAGCCTGCTTCTCCCTCTGCCTGTGTCTGTGCCTCTCTCTCTCTCTCTCTCTCTCTCTCGAATAAATAAATAAAATCTTAAAAAAATTATTTGATAAAGTATGCCAATACCACTCATTCGATAGGTGCAAACAAATTTAGTATTATAAAATCAAATTCAGGAAGATACAAAAAATACAGTATAATCCTCTTGACTTAAGTAATGAAAGGATTTTCTTTAAAACACTTATAACTGGTTGGCTTTATTTAAAGAACTAGCAAAAGTCAGAGTCCTTATAGAGTTATCAGCTATTTCTAGTTTATCTTCATCAAGCATCTCCCCTTTTTTCCTTTTTTGAAATTATTCTATTTTTTTAAATTTTATTTACTTATTGGGAAAGAGAGAGAGCACAAGTGGGGTAAGGAGCAAAGGGAGAATCAGACTCCCCACTGAGCAGGAAGCCTGATGTGGGGCTGGGGCTCAATCCTGGGACTACAGGATCATGACCTGAGACAAAGACAAATGCTTAAACCACTAAGCCACCCCGATTCCCAACATCAGTGTTTCTAATAGTCAAGAGATATAATCAACCTAAATATTCATCAAAAGTAAAAAAGATAAATGATGGTATAGTCATATGAGTGCAGCAGAATAGGAATAAGCAAACTATTGTATATGCAATAATATGGATAAATCTCAAAGACATAATAATGTTGATCAAAAGAACACAAAAGAGTAACTACTATATAATTCAAATTATATACAATCCTAAACAGGCAAAAATAATCTATAGTTTGGAGTCAGAATCATAGTTCTATTTTAAAAAGAAGTGTGGTAGTAACTGGAAGAGGACACGGCAGAGGGGCTTTGTGGGTACTGGGGATATGCAATATCCTTAC
This sequence comes from Canis lupus dingo, assembly GCF_003254725.2. NCBI lineage: Eukaryota > Metazoa > Chordata > Mammalia > Carnivora > Canidae > Canis > Canis lupus. The sequence continues at coordinate 37,441,251 of NC_064243.1, forward strand.
CTCAGCCATGATTAAATGAGTGTTTCCACTGTGAAAATTCACTGAAGTATGCACATTTTATGTGCTTTTCAGATGAATTTTATAGTTGAAAAATAAGTATACTTTTAAAAGTAAAAGAAAAAGTCAACTCATAGAATAATAATTAAAACTTTCCTATCAGAAGAACTACACATACACATCCACCTACACATATGCACACTAAAGAAGCTAAGCAAATAAAACACCTAGTAAAAGGGTTTAAGAGTAAAAAAAAAGAGAAAATAATAATTTGGCAGAAACTGAATTAAATATACGTGTCACTTCAATAAAAGGAATATTGGTTTTACTCACTGACTATAATAAAAATAATATATTAAATTGGATTCCAAAGAAACAACAAAACTAGGTCAAATAGATTCACCTAAAATAAATTTTTCAGAAAACTTGAAAATAACAAAAGGTGCAAGAGTATACCAGATAAATGTGAGCAAAAAGAAACAATGTAACATAATTTTAATATCAAAGAAGAATTACTTCCATCTGAAATATTAATTCCCCTCTGTCATGTAACAATATATTTATAGGTGATTTAGATGTGAACATATTTAGGGGGCCATTATTCTGTCTATCACAGTCTGTCCTCTGGTGCATAAAAATTCATATCAATCTCACATTTAAAATGCATTCATTCCATTGCAACATCTCCAGAAATCTCAATCCATCACAGCATCTACTTACATCCAAAATGTTATCTATATCTCATCAACTCAAAATTCCCTAGTTCCATCATTGAAAACATGTGAATCCAGTATGAGTAAGACCTGATCCATTCTGGAGCAAAATTCCTCTTAACCTGGCATTTGTGAAATTAGAAAACAAGTTATCTGCTCCCAAAATACAACGGTGGGACAGGCATGGGGTACCAGTTATCAATATTCCCATTCAAACAAGAAAGGAAATGGAAGGAAAAATAAAGACACCAATCCCAAGCAATTTCAAAATACAGCTAGGCAAGCAACATAGATTTCAAGGCCTGGAAATAATCCTCTGCAGTCCAAGGCTCTGCCTTCTGGTCTTGAGGCTTTCTGCCCTCAGAGGTATGCTTCCTTCTATATGAGGTATAGCACACTTTGCACTGATTAGTTGATCAGCCTATTTCCTACATTTATAATTTCATAAATCTGACAGTTTTATTTTATATACTTTGGCCTTTTTAATCAAAGTTATCAGTGTTTTATGTTAGCAGAACACACTAAAAAACCTTGTGGGTCTCTCATACATGTCAAGGAAATCTGTCCCATTAGACATGAGGCTCTTCCACAGACCTTTCCTAGATAATCCTGTCTCTATTTTGCCTTCAGAGACAGCTGAGGAGATCAGGAGTAGAACATCTAATCTCTTCAAAGAGTCCACTGTACAGCTGAATAATCTGACCTTTTGATGCCTCCCATGCATTAGCCAACAGTCATCCAGCCAGACTCCTGGCTTTTCCTCCAAAGCACACGTTTCTAACAGCAAGTCTTCTAATTTTGACATATTTACAATCCAGAAGTCTGAGAATGTCTCAAATCATTCATTTTTGCCTAATAGTTCTTCCATAAATGTATCTACTTCTTGTTACGTTTTACTATAAACAACTAAAAGAAAGTAGAAGGCACTTTTTAACACTTTGTTTGAAAATCTCCTCAGCTAAAGCCCAAATTCATAATCCTTGCTTTCCATATAATTACAGGACACAATTCAACTAAGTTCCTTGCCACTATGTAACAAGAATCCTCTCTCCTCCACTTTCTAATAGCCTGTTCTTCATTTCCATCTGACTCTTCAACAGCATTGCCTTCAATATTCTTATTTCTGTCAACTGCCTGTTCATGATGATCTGGGTATTCTCTAAGACTGACAATATGTGCTTTCTCTACCAAGCTCACCCTCACATTCTTCTGAGTCCTCACTAGTCGAGTCATTAACACCCATATTTCTAACAGTCTATTCAAGGCAATCTAGGCTTTTTTGATCATGCTCCTGAAATTCTTCCAGCCTCTGCCCATTCCCCAACTCCAAGTTCATTCCATATTTTTATGAATTTGTTACATCAGCACCCCAATTCCAGGTACTAATATCTGTATTAGGTTTATATTGCTGCTATAAAAAACTACCACAAAAGCTATCAAATTTGGTGACTTTAGATAACAGAAAATTATTATTTTATACTTCTGGAGATCAGAATTCCAAAATGGGTCTCATTAGGCTAAAGCAAAGGTATCAACATGGCTATATTTCTTATGGAAGCAGAACAGAACCTATTCCTTTCCCTTTCCAGATTCCACAAGCTGTCTGCATTCCCTAGTTTATGGCCTTCTTTCATTTTCAAAGTCAGAAATTGCATCCCTCTGACTTCTTTTTCTATTATCATGCCTGTTTCTCTAACTCCCCTGCTTCCTTTTTCCTTGACAAGAATCCCTAATTACCCCATCTAGGTAATCCAGCATAATTTCCCCATATCAAAATCTTCAATTTAAGCACATCTGCAAAGTCTCTTTGTACATGTAAGGTAATCTACTCACAGGTTCCAGGGATTAGAACATGGACATCTTATTTGTTTGTATTATTCTGCCTACTACAGAAAGAAAATTAGAGATTACTCTTGAGGTGGGTCTTGGATCAAGAATATGATTTGTCTAGTTAGATGAATTGGGGGCCATGCAAGTCAGAGGAGGGGATAGTAGGGATAAGTAAGCTATGTAGGGGGAAATAATAAATCATACATAGAGGCTGAGGCTCTAAGAGAGGTTGTGAAGTTGAGAGATCAAATTATAGTGTAAACATAGTCTGGATCACCATTATCAAGGGGTAGCACATTTAGGCTACGAAGCTTACAGTTTATGCTGGGTACTGTGGGAAACAGTATTTTGAAGATAAAAAGCAACATAATAAAACCTACTTTAGGGAAAACTCTGGTAGCAGTATAGAGGATGGATAAGGGAGTCAGGATATTGAAGCCTACAAAAATAGTCATAAATAGTTTGATTTCAGTTGAGCTAGTTTAAGTATGATTTTATATATATATATATATATATATATACATATATATACTTTAAGATGTTTCCTAAAAGTGGCACAATAATTTCATATCAAAATGGTTAAGTGAAGTAATTAAAAGTATAATAAAGTCAGGGGTTTGCATTAAACTGGTTTCATATAGCCCTCAGCCAAAATTCTAGGAAGAGTCTTTAAACACTTATTATTATAGAAAAATACCTATTTCCATTAAAAAGAAACTTTTTATTTGCCAATAGCAAATTTTATATTAAAATTGAAGTAATAATCTAGATTATTTGAATAAAAATGTCCCTCAAATCCTCTGAAGCTGTATTTATTTTCTTCTGAGCCAAGTCCATACTAATCAAACATACCATCGTTTATCTCACCGTCTCATGTAATGTTTCTACACCACTAAAACATTTGATTTTCATTATATTTTCCCCTAGAGGGGTAATATGCTTACCACTTAACACTATTTTCATTTGAGTTCTTTAGTATTTCTCAAAAATCTATAAGGCTGTCAGTTTTTAGACTTGTTTACAGGAGCAGCACATTCTTCCAGTATTTTCTATCATCAACATCCCTTGAATTAGGGATTTTAAAATTGGGTTTTTAAAAGCCAATGTTTAAGTCCCTTCCAGCAAAACTTGTTAACAACTGAGCCTTCCAATCTTTCTATTCCTTCCTATCTAAACATTAAGTCCTTTTCATTATCATATTGAAAACTTAACTGAAAGCATATTGCTCTGCTGACACATCGGCAAAATCTAAAGATTTGTTCTTACAAAGATTCTAGTGCTTCATTTAAGAATTTGAACTGGGAGGCTGCCTAGGTGGCTCAGGCGGTTAAGCATCTGCCTTCAGCTCAGGTCATGATCCTGGGGTCCTGGGATCCATCCTGGGGTCCTGGGATTGAGTCTAGAGTAGGGCTCCCTGCTCAGCAGAGAGTCTGCTTTTCCCTTTGTCCCTCCCCCAACTCATGCTCCTGTTTTCTCTATCACAAATAAATGGATAAAATCTTTAAAAAATTTTAAGAACTTGAACTTACTGTATTAATAAAAGAGGAGTACTTTGGTTTATAGATAAAAATCTTAATTTATCAATAAATTAAGTTTCTAAAAAATAAACAGAAATGCTATGTTGAAAGAATATGCTTTTCAAATGTAAAAATCTTCTAAAGAAAAGTAGCACTTGATAAATTAAAAAGTGCATTTTTTGTATATTGAGTTTTCTTACACTATGAAATTTTTGAAAGTTTGTAGGAAATTTTAAATGCGTAGTCATCACACATTTATGTGACAATAATGACTTTTTAAAATTATTAGGATTTATAGAGTTATTAGAATTTTAAAAATTTGAATTCAATCACTTTAAGAGACTTATTGATGACTTCAATGTTGATTCAGTTGTGACAGTAAAGATAGATGAAGATAAATACAATTATCTGTAGAACAAAGAATCCTAAAATTTGTACTGAACTACAAAAGAGCTCAAATGGCCAAAGCAATCTTAAAAAAAAAAAAAAAGTAAAGCTGGAGCCATCACAATTCCAGCCTTCAAGTTGTAATACCAAGCTGTGGTAATCTAAACAGTATAGTTCTGGCACAAAAATAGACAATATATCAATAAATCAAAACAGAAAATCCAGAAATTAACCCACAATTTTATGGTCTATTAATCTTTGTCAAAGCAGGAAAGAATATCCAATGGGGGAAAAGAACAGTCTCTTCAAGAAATCGTGCTAGGAAACCAGACAGCAACACACAGAAGAATGAACCTGGACCACTTTCTTACACCATACACAAAAATAAATTTAAAATGGATGGAATACCTAAATGTGAGCTCTGAAACCATAAAAATTCTAGCAGAGAACATAGGCAGAAACTTTTTTGACCTTGGCCATAGCAACTACTTTCTCTCTCTCTCTCTCTCTCTGTGTGTGTGTGTGTGTGTGTGTGTGTGTGTATATATATACACACACATATATATATATATATATATATATCCTGAGGCAATGAAAACAAAAGCAAAATAGACAACTGGGACTATATCAAAATAAAAAAGCTTCTGCACAGCAAAGGAAACAATCAACAAAACTAAAAGGCAACCTACTGAGTAAGAGATTTGCAAATGACATATCCAATAAAGGGTTAGTATCCAAAATATATAAAAAAAAACTTATGCAGCTCAACACCCAAAACCCACCAAATAATCTGATTAATAAATGGGCAGAAGACATAAACAGACATTTCTCCAAAGAAGACATCCAGATGACCAGCAGAAACATAAAAAATGTTCAATGTCACTAATCATCAGGGAAATACAAATCAAAATCACAATGAGGTATCATCTCATACCTGCCAGAATGGCTAAAATCAACAACACAAGAAACATGTTTTGGCAATGATGTAGAGAAACCTTGTGTACCATTGATGGGAATGCAAGGTTGTATAGCCGCTGTGGAAAATAGTATGGAGTTTCCTCAAAAAAGTTAAAAATAGAGCTACCCTCTAATCCAGCAACTCACTACCAGGTATTTGCCCAGAGAATATAAGTACACTAATTCAAAGAGATACACACACTGCTATGTTTATAGTTGCATTATTTACAATATTAAAGATATTGTAAGACATGGAAGAAGCCTAAGTGTCCACTGATTGATGAATGGATAAAGATGTGACATATATTTATATACACACACAATGGAATATTATTAATGATAAAAATAGAATGAAATCAGGTGCATCTGGCTGGCTCAGTTGGTAGAGTGTGCAAGTCTTGATCTTGGGGTGTAGAGATTACTTAAAAAAATGAAATCTTGCCATTTGCAAGGACATGGATGGAGCCAGAGAGTATAATGCCAAGTGAAATAAGTTAGAGAATGACAAATATATGATTTCACTCATATGTAGAATTTAAGAAAGAAAACAAGCAAAGAGGAAAAAATAAGAGAGAAAGAAATGAAGAAACAGACTCTTAATTACAGAGAGCAAACTCATAGTTACTAGAGGGGAGGGGCATGGGGGATGGATTAAATAGGTGATGGGAATTAAAGAGGGAACTTGTAATGAACCCTGGGCGACATATGGAATTGTTGAATCACTATATTGTACACCTGAAACTAATATAATGCTATATGTTAACTAGCTGGAATTAAAATAAAAACTTAACAAAAAGATAAATATAAGTATCTGTAACTGTATCAGAGGATATAACTTAAAATATCTTAATGTTACAATAGGTCTAACATTTGGATGACAGATAAATTTCAATTCAATATAAAAAATAACTTTTTAGGAGCACCTGGGTGGCTCAGTCAGTTGAGCATCTGCTTCTTGATTTTGGCTCAGGTCGTGATCTAGGGGTCCTGGGATCAAGCCCTGCTTGTCTCCGTCTTTCTCTGTCTGTCCCCCTGCTCATGCTCTCTTGCTCTCTCTTTCAATAAAGTAAATAAATAAATCTTTAAAAAATAACTTTCTATATGCTATAACTCCCTAAATATAGATTTCATTAAACACATATTTTAAAATTATGAAATACACATACCATATTTTCCAGGTATTAAGCTATGAGACATTGAATAAAATAGACACAGGCCCTTCCCTCAAATTCTAATAGAGGAGCAGCCTGGAATAAATAAACACCAGCAACATAATAAAAATAGCTAACTATGTGCCTATTAAGTCTATCTGTTAGGCACAATTTTGAGTGCTTTACATGTTTTATTTAATTTACATGTCATTTAATTCTTAAAGTGGGAATGGGAATAATATATAATGCAATCAAAGAAGGTCGTCATTGATAAGTACTGTGCAGAGAGATGAGACTATCAGGGAATGTAGGGCCAAAGTTTATAGTTATATCTAAGCACAATATGAATGTATTGAAGGGTGAAGCATTTTACAAGAGGGAGTAAAAGATTTGATTTACACTGAAGGAAAAAAACACTCAGCTTTGCTAGGAGTACAGATTTAAAAGGTTTAGGTACAGAACTAGAAAAAATTAGTCAGAAACTATTAAATCGATATGGAAAACAGATTATAGTGTGTGGGATGCAATTTGTGACACATACTGAAGTAAACACATAGGGAAGTGAAGGCATCCATAAGATATTTGCAATTACACTCAGAATAACTTAGTGATGGGCTAGATGTTAAGGATGAAGAGGGTGGGGTAAGAATGACTATTTCTGACTTGAGCAAGTTGGTTTGGGACATGTTAAGTTTGAGACGGTCAACTAAATGCATCAGGTGTGAGGTTGCATTTACCCCAGAAATGGTACATCCTTCCACCAGAGGAAATTAAAAAACCAAATAGAGATTTGTATGGATGACAAACTCTATGGTTGTATGGAAAGAGAAGAGAGGAACTTGAAGGGAACGTTGTAAACTATTAAATTTGTTATAATTGGATGAGGTGGCTTGGGACCAAGACTTGTTCATTTTATATCTGATTATCTCCATGAACTTATCCATCACTAAGTAAAAAGCAGATTGGCAAAAGCTAAAATTTCCAATTTCCACATAACCCTAAAATTTACAAAGTTAACTTTAAAAGCCTCTCTTTGCATTAATATTGTAATGAAGCAACATTTATTACTTTAGCATCCTGGACAAAGAATGCTCAATCAGGTGCAGATTCTCTCTTTAATAGATACATTTGTAGACAAAAACAGCTATACTTCTGATTTTTAAAACAACATTTCTGATCAGCTACAAAAAGGAAGTTACATATATGACTACCAGGTTTATCAAGGCAGCCCCAACCTGCCTTTCAGGCCCTGCACCCTCTAGGGTGCCCATCTCCCATGTGCTAGTCTTTGATACTCTGCTGCCTTCCCTATTCGGATGGACAGAAGCTTAAGATGACAGTTGGCAGACTCAATACAAAGGGATACACTCAGAACACTTGCACTTTGCAAACCTTAAATTGCCCAAACTGCAGTATTTAAAATCAATTTTGAGCTATTTGGAATTTGTGAAGGAAACAGTACTGAGAAGCCAGATGTTTCTGTATTATATGTGAGTAATATATGAGTCATAGGCCAGAAATACTCCAATGCTGCTTTGAGTTAAGTGGATAGACCTTGGAACCATGTTGTTGGGGTAGAATTTTATCTATGCCACTGTCCAGCTCTGTGACCCTGGACAAATTACTTACAGACTCAGAACCTTAGTTTTCTCATCTATTAAATGGAAATAATATCTCTATCTCATCTTTGCAGAGTCCTAATTCAATGACGAGCTCATGAAACTGCTGTCATAGCATATGCATTATTATCATTTTCTCCCAGTCTTTTTCTAAAGATACATATTTAACACAAGAGAGAAAAACTACACAAAACTACCTGCCAACACAAAGTTCTTCTAAAACATGCTAAAGTGGCTTAAATTAAAAGACAGATATGACTAGTGAGGGCAAAACTTGCTTCTTTTCTTGCATAAGTATGCTATAAAACCTCCCTTCTTGTGCCTTGCTAATTCACAGGCCCATCTGATGTTTTCCTAAATAACTTCCATGTATTCAACAGCATAAAACCGAAAGTTACATAGGTTACATGTACATTTAAGTTTCTGTACTCAGGATTTCAACAGCACTTGTGAGGCTTGTATCTGGATGAGTTTCACATTCTAATAGACACATGGGTTATTCATGCACTATCACAAACCACCCCAGTGGCTAAAACTGCAATCATTTATCCTCATTCACATATCTACAGGTGAGATGGTTGTGGCTGATTTGGTTGAGCTTTACTGGGAAGCTCTGCTCCAAGCTGATGGCCATCAGGCTCATGTCTACTACTTATATATTCATCCTGGACACGGTCTGGGAGGAGGGGAGTTATTTGGTGAATTGTGGCTTATGGTGATGGCAGAGGTGCAAGAGGACAAACCCAACTGTGCAAGAAACTTCAAAAATCTCTTCTTGTGTTAGATTTGCTAATGTTTCATCAGCCTAAGCAAATAATGTGGCTTATCCTCAACTGTCAAGAGACATGGAGTTCAACTCCTTTTTCTGGAACAAGGAGGGAGGGAGACAAATATGTCTCTCAGTTACCTAATCTATCACACTAGATTTTGGTGCTGCTTATACTATAATCATTATTCCATATATTGTGCGTGCTTACATTTTAAATGATTCATTTTGAAGTCCAGAATTATGTTGCCTCCAGCTTTGGTTTCTTTTTCAACATTACTTTGGCTATTTAAGGTCTTTTCTGCTTCCACACAAATTTTAGAATTATTTCTTCTAGCTCTGTGAAAAATGCTAGTATTATTTTAATAGGGATTGCAATAAATGTGTAGATTGCTCTGGGTAGCATAGACCTTTTAACAATATTCTTCCAATACATGAGTGTGGAATATTTTTCCATCTCCTTCTGTCTTCTTCAATGGCTTTCATAAGTGTTCAATAGTTTTCAAAGTACAGATCTTTTACATCTTCAGTTAGGTTTATTCCTAGGTATCTTAGGGGCTTTGGTACTATTGTAAATGGGATCAATTCCTTGATTTCTCTTTCTGCTACTTCATTATTGGTGTATAGAAATGCAACAGATGGGGTAGCCCGGGTGGCTCAGCAGTTTAGCGCCACTTTCAGCCCAGGGCGTGATCCTGGAGACCTGGGATCGAGTCCCATGTCAGGCTCCCTGCATGGAGCCTGCTTCTCCCTCTGCCTGTGTCTCTGCCTCTCTCTCTCTCTGTCTCACTCTGTGTGTGTCCCTCATGAATAAATAAATAAAATCTTTAAAAAATGCAACAGATTTCTGTGCATTGATTTTATATCCTGTGACTTTCCTGAACTCCTATATCAGTTCTAGCAAATAATTAGTGGAGTCTTTTGGGTTTTCTACATAGAGTACCATGTTGTCTGTGAAAAGGAAATTTGATTACTTACTTGCCAACTTGAACGCCTTTTATTTCTTTTTGTTGTCTGATTGCTGAGGCTAGGACTTCCAGTACTATGCTGAACAGCAGTGGTGAGAGTAGACATCTCTGTCATGTTTCTGACCTTAGGGGAAAAGCTCTCAGTTTTTCCCATTGAAGATAATATTAGCTATGGGTCTTTTGTATATGCCTTTACGATGTTGAGGTATGTTCCTTCTATCCTTACCTTCGTGAGGATTTTTATTTAAAAAACGGATGCTGTATTTTGTCAAATGCTTTTTCTGCATTGATTGGGAGGATCATCTGGTTTTATCCCTTCTTTTATTAATGTGGTATATCACATTGATTGATTTGCAGATATTGAACCATGCCTGCATCCCAGGAATAAATTCTACTTGATTGTGGATAATCTTTTTAATGCACTGTTGGATTCGATTAGCTGGTATGTTGTTGAGAATTTCTGCATCCATGTTCATCAGGGATATTGGTCTATAATTCTCCTTTTTACTGGGGTCTTTGAAATCAAAGTAATGCTGGCCTCATAGAATGTGTTTGGAAGTTTTCCTTCCATTTCTGTTTTTTGGACAGCTTCAGAAGAATAGATATTAATTCTGCTTTAAATGTTTGGTAGAGTTCCCTGGGAAGAGATCCAGGCCCGGCTTCTTGTTTGTTGGTAGATTTTTGATTACTGATTCAATTTCTTTCCTAGTTATGGGTCTTTTCAAATTTTCTATAACCATCAAGACAGTATGGTACTGGCACAAAACAAAATATACAGATCAATGGAATAGAATAGAAAACCTAGAAATGGATCCACAACTACCTGGTCAACTAATCTTCAACAAAGCAGGAATAAATATCCAATGGAAAAAAAGACAATCTCTTTAACAAATGGTATTGGTAAAACTGAACAACAACATGCAGAAGAATGAAACGGGACCACTTTATCACACCATACACAAAAATAAATTCAAAATAGATGAAAGACCTAAATGTGAGACAGGAAACCATCAAAATCCTAGAGGTGATCACAGGCAGTAACCTCTTTGACCTCTACCATAGTAACTTCTTACTAGACATGTCTCTGGAGGCAAGGGAAACACGAAAAAATGAACCATTGGGACCTCATCAAGATAAAAAGTGCTGCTGCATAGCAAAGAAAACAATCAAGAAATCTCTCAATCTAATGAGAGAGCATATTTGCAAATGACATAGCAGATAAAGCGTTAATATCCAAAATCTATAAAGAACTTATCAAACTCAACCCTCAAAAAATAAATAATCCAGTTAAGATATGGGCGGAAGACATGAACAGACATATCTCCAAAGACATACAAACGGTCAATAGACACATGAAAAAATGCTCATCATCAGTCATCATCAGGGAAATACAAATCAAAACCACAATGAGACACCACCTCATACTTATCAGAATGGCTAAAATTAACAACTCAGGAAAAAATAGATGTTGAGGAGGATACAGAGAAAGGAGAACCCTCTTACTTACATTGTTGGTGAGAATGCAAACTGGAAAACAGTATGGAGGTTCCTCAAAAGTTAAAAATAGAACTACCCGGGATCCCTGGGTGGCGCAGCGGTTTGGCGCCTGCCTTTGGCCCGGGGCGTGATCCTGGAGACCCGGGATCGAATCCCACATCGGGCTCCCGGTGCATGGAGCCTGCTTCTCCCTCTGCCTGTGTCTCTGCCTCTCTGTCTCTCTCTGTGTGACTATCATGAATAAATAAATAAAATCTTTAAAAAAAAAAAAAATAGAACTACCCTATGATCCAGCAATTGCACTACTAGGTATTTATCCAAAGGATACAAAAACATTGATTCAAAGGGGCACATGTACCCCAATGTTTATAGTAGCACTATCAATAATAGCCAAATTATGGATAATTACAGACTGATGAATGGATAAAGAATATGTGATGTACACACACACACACACACACACACAATGGAATATTACTCAGCCATCAAAAGAATGGAATTTTGGCATTTGCAATGATGCAGATGGAACTAGATAGAGTATATTATGCTGAGTGAAATAAGTCAGCCAGAGAGAGACAAATACCATATGATTTTATTCATATGTGGAATTTAAGAAATAAAACAGATGAACATAGGGGAAGGGAAAGAAAAATAAACTGAGGGTTTTTTGAGAGAGGTGGGTGCGGAGATGGGCTAAATGGGTAATGGACATTAAGAAGGACATGTGGTGGGCAGCCCGGGTGGCTCAGCGGTTTAGCACCGCCTTCAGCCCAGGCATGATCTTGAACACCCAGGATCTAGTCCCACATCGGGCTCCCTGCATGGAGCCTGCTTCTTCCTCTGCCTGTGTCTCTGCCTCTGTGTGTGTGTGTGTGTGTGTGTGTCTCATGAATAAATAAATAAAATCTTAAAAAAAAAAGATGAGCATGGAGAATTATATGTAAGTGATGAATCACTAAATTCAACTCCTGAAGCTATTACACTATGTTAACTAACTTGAATTTACATAAAATCTTAGGGAAAAAAAACAAAGGTTTTAGCAAAAAGTTAAAAAAGAAGAGTTAAAAAGATTCATTTTGAGACTTTAGGTTTTATTTAGTTCAAGCTTACTACCAGCAATCAGAATGAGCAAGTAATAAACAGTATTTTTCTTAACAAGGTAGAATGCTTGTTGTTACATATCATGTCCTCTGGCCTAGAACAATACTTGACTCAATAAATATTTTCTGAATTAATGAACATGAAATATTGAAGGTAATTTTTTTTGTATTAATGGCCTAGCATTTTTTGGATGGTAACAACAGGTGAAAGGAGAGATATTTACTCTCCAATTACTTCATTCATTCAGCCTTCCTTTCATTCAATAAATATTTTTCAGTGGCTTCTACAAGCCAAGCATTTCCTAGGTAATAGGGACCTAGAAGTGATCAAAACAGGTTCCAACCATCTGGGGAGATGACACAATAAGTTAATTGTAAATAATAGAAAGTAGCTGAAAGTAAAGTATTAGAGAAATTAAACAACGGAAGTGTGACTATTTTGGATAAGGTAAACAGGGAAGACCTTAAACAAGGAGATACTTGAACTGAAACTTGGAGCCAACAAGTAAAGATAAAAGAACATTCTAGAGCAAAGACTCTGAGACAAGAAAAATCCTGACTTAGGTGAGGTCCAGAAAGAGGCCAATGCTGGAAGTATTCTCAAATCCAATCTTGAAATGAAAAACCCATTTATATTTCTTACTTTGATTTATTGTCTTTGCTTCCCTAGTACCTTGTGAACTGATCATATGGATTTATAGTTATTGGTTGTCCTATTAATTTCCTCCACTGGATCTTGAGCTCCTTTAGAGCAGATTTCAGTAGCTTAGCAGTTTCTTTATTCACAGCACCTTGTATAGAGCTCCATTCAACACAAGTTTGTCAAATGCACACAGGCATGAGTCCCATATTCCTATAGTTTAGAATTCAGCATGGTGTAGGCCCAAGATGGGACCAACTCACTTATAATCCAAATGAAGCAGGTGGAATAGGCAGTGAGACAGTCACAAAAAACGCCACATTTTGAAAAGAGGAGAGATATATTTCTTTTGTCACAAGAAATGACTTCAGCCTTTATTCTCTTTTTTCAGAAATATAAATATAGGAAACAATTCAAGATCAACCATGTATAAGATCCACAGGAACATAAAAAATGAATAAGACAATTTTTTGCTTCCCTGAAATTATAATAGAAAATTACATTACTAAATCACCTTAAATATTTTCTAATTAATTTCATATTTATCATATTTTGTCCTTTGCTGACTATAGTAGAAGACTATTTTAAATAATTATAATTTCTTTCAGAGTCTGAGTTAGCTACCTTGGGAAAAGAGAAACATTTCAGTTGCCTTTAAAATCTAAGATAGAACTTAGAACTGAAAAGGATATTTGAGAGCCTCTATCCCATTAAGGATTTGGACACTGAGACCAAAAGTACTAAGTGATTTGCTAAATATCATATAACTAGTCAGGAGCAAAGCTATGACTGAAATCTTGATCCCCAAGTCCCTGATTAGTTCACTTCCTATTATGCTAGTCATAAAAGAGTCTCAGAATTTGGCTTATGATAAGATTTGTATCACAAAAGTTAGTCTCAGAAGAAATTCTAAGCAAAAAAGAATATGGGAAAAATAGTACTAATCGTTAATTAATTCTTCCAATTTTTTTTTGTTGTTACTCATTTAAAAGTATTTTTGAGTGGTATTTAGAAATGTTTGTTAATTCTTACCTAAGTAATTACATACCCATAGTCAAAGAAACTAGCTCATTTAATACAAAGTTATTTCCCAAAGGCAAGAAAAGGTAGGTAAGATTGGTGTTAAAAATAAATACATAACAATGTAAAAGAAGTAATGGGTAACATTAAGAGAGAGGAGACACAATCTATTACACAGAAAATATTTACAGAAAAACTATATAATCCTGGGCACATGATTATCTGCATATATCAAAGTATATAACTATTAACCCAGTAAGGCTGGCAAAGAAACACAGTCAATGGCAGGGTTGTGATGCTTCGTCAACCTGACAACAAACATACAAATGGAAAAATTCTTGAGACCACAAGAGCAACTAGAAACATTCAGATTCTCAACAGAGTGACAGTTATGAGAATAAGCTATGAAAAAGTAATGCTTATGCTGTGTTAATTTCTCACTGTAAATAATAATAAAACTGGGCAAATAATGTGTAGCAACTATTTTCAATCATAGAACAACAGATAGCTCAGGGCTGTGATCATTGAGACAGGGAACCACACAAGATAATGTCTACATCAGCCTCAGTTTTCTGCCAGGGATCATTATTCATATCACTGCTCTGGGCAGTAGAACTCAACAGAGAACAGAAATCTTGGTAGGTAGAAAAAATAAAATTCAGAGTTCAGAGCAGCAGGTGCTGGTAGTAATTTGCAAGGCAGAGTAACATAGACTAGGGAGCTAAATTGAGAAAAAGCTCCACAAATCTGCAAAGGAGTCCACTTGACTCTTTGGCTGAATATAAACTGAAAATGTATAAACCAAGACTCCATGAGGCCTAACAGATTATGACTATTAAGAGGATATAAGCTGAGCTGAGATTCCAGAGGCTGCACGGTGCTGACAGGCCATGGAGCTCTGACTACCCAGAGTAGAGCCATCTCATTAAACATTCTGTACATTCAGTTGAGGCCATCCATAAAGAGAAGAGCCATTCTGGTCTCAGAGAAATGGCTACTGTAGGTCAGTGATTCTCAATTGGGGTGATTTTAACCCTTTTCCAGGGAACCTCTGGAATGGAAAAATATTTGAGTAATAATTTAAAATTTTAATTTTGATTAAAAATATCAACCCACACTTCCAAGAAGACAACAAAATACAAAGGACTGCTTTAAAACTAATACAGCTAATCATTTACTTTAGAAATTAAAAACATATTTCATTGTTACTCCTCAATGCTCAAATTCATAGTGTTTCAATTAAAATTGAGACTCCAAATTAAAAAAAAATACAAAGAACAAATACAAAGAAAAACCACACTGGTTCTAGCAAATTGCTACAAGCCGAAGAAAAAAAGGGAATCTTAAAGTAGCCAGAGGATAAAGGGTCATTATATATTCATGAACAGTAGTAAGAATGATCATGCTCATGTCATCAGAAAACAATACAAGGCAGAAGACAAGTGATGAAAGAAAAAAAAAAAAGTCAACCTAAAGTCTATATCTGGTAAAATATCCTTTAAAAAAGAAGGTGAACTAATGGTACTTACCCCAGATTTCTATTTTGAAAGAAATTTTAAACTTACAGAAGAGTTGCAAGAGTAATACAAAAATCCTCAAGTATTCTTCACTTAGAGTCACCAGTTGTCAACATTTTGTACACTGTTTTATCTTTTTCCCCTGAATTAATTGAGGTAATTGCAGATATCATGATGCTTTACTCATAAACAGCTCAGCATGTATCTCTGAAGAACAAGAATATTCTCCTTTGTAACCAAAATATAATGATCAGAAAGTGTAAGATTGACACAATACGAATATATAGTCAGAAATGCAGTTTAAAATTCCCTAATCGTGTCATTTTAAACTGTTTGGATCCCGGAGCTAATCTGGGATTATGCTCTGCATTTAAAAAAAATTTCAGCTTCATTGAGGTTTAATTGACAAATACAATTGTATATAAATTTATAATGTGGTGAAATGATTACTATAACCAGATTAACACATCTATCACTTCACAGCCACTTTGTGTGTGTGTGTGTGTGTGTATGTGTGTGTGTGTGTAATAATGTTTAAGGTCAATTCTCTTAGTAAATTCAACTGTACAATACAGTATCATTAACTACAGTCACCATGCTATGCATTAGGTCTAAGAGCTTTCTCATCTTATAACTGAAGCTTGTACCCTTTGATCAGCATCTTCCTACCTCCTCCATCACCCAGCTACTGGTAACCACCATTCTATTCTCTGTTACTATGAGGTCAAGTTCAACTATTTTCTTGTAGACTCCATATATAAGTGGGATCATATAGTATTTGTCTTTCTCTTGCCAGTTTCACGTAGCATAATGTCCTCTAAGTTCATCCATGTTTTTGCAAATGGCATTCCATTGTGGGTGTATGTGTGTGTATATATATACTGTATCTACGTTATCCATTCATACATCAATGGACACTTAGTTGTTTCCATGTCTTGATTATGTAAATAATGTTACAACATGGTGGTGTATGTATCATTTCCTTCAGATCTATATACCCAGTGGGGGATAGTTGGATCATATTATAAATGTATGTTTAATTATTTATGAAACCTCCATATTGTTTTCCATAGTGACTGTACCAATTTACATTCCCCCAAACAATATGCAAGGTTTCCTTTTCCTTCATATCCTCACCAACATTTGTTATCTATTAGTTTTTTTTCATAAAAGGCATCCTAATAGGTGTGAGGTGGTATCTCATTGTGCTTTTGATTTGCATTTTCCTGATTAACGATGTTGCGCACTGTTTCATGTAACTTTGCCACTTTCTAGCTGTATGACCCTAGTAATTTCTTTAACTTTTCAAGCCAAATTTTTCTCCACTATAAAACAAGATTAAATATCTTTTCTCATTCAGAAGGTTGTCTTTTTTTTCTGTTTTTTTCTTTTCCTTTTGCTGTGCAGAAGTTTTTTATTTTGATGTAGTCCCAACAGTTAATTTTTGCTTTTGTTTCTCTTGTCCCAGGAGACACTGAGAAAAATGTTGCTATGGCCTATGTCAGAGAAATTACTGCCTGTGTTCTCCTCTAAGATTTTTATGGTTTTATGTCTCACATTTATGTCTTTAATCCATTTTGAATTTATTTCTGTGTGTGGTGTAAGAAAGCGGTGCAATTTCATTCCTTTGCATGTAGCTATCCAGTTTTCCTAATACCATTTGTTTAAAAGACTGTTGTTTTCCCACTGAATATTCTTTCCTGCCTTGTCAAAGATTGACTGACTACATAATCATGGATTTATTTCTGGGCTTTCAATTCTGTTCTATTGATCTGTGGGTCTACTTTTTTGCCTGTTCCATATTGTTTTGATTACTACAGCTTTGTAGCATATCTTGAAATCTGGGATTGTGCTACAACCAGTTTTATTCTTTTTCAAGATTGCTTTGGATATTTAGTGTCTTTTGTGGTTTCATATATGTTTTAGGATTGTTTGTTCTAGTTCTGTGAAAAATGCTGTTGGTATTTTGATAGGGATTGCTTTAAGTCTGTAGATTGCTTTGGGTAGTATGAACATTTTAGCAATATTTATTTTCCAATCCGTTAGCATGAAATGTCATTCCATTTGTGTGTGTTGTCTTCAATTCCTTTATCAATGTTTTATTGTTTCAGAGTACAGGTCTTTCACCTCCTTGGTTAAGTTTATTCCTAGGTATTTTATTATGTTTGGTACAATAGTAAATTACACTGATTTCTTAAATTCTCTTTCTGCTATTTTATTATTAGTATATAGAAATGAGAAGGATTTCTGTATATTGATTTTGAGTCTTGTGATCTTACTAAATTTATTTATCAGTTCTAGTAGTTTTTTGGTGAGTATATATATATATATATATATATATATTATCATGTCATCTACAAATAGTGAAAGTTTTACTTCTTCCTTACTTAATTGAATGCCTTTTATTTCTTTGCTTGTATGATTGCTATGACTAGGACTTCCAGTACTATGTTGAATAAAAGTGGTGAAAGTGAACATCTTTCTCTTTTTCTGTTTGGATAATCTATTTATTGATGTAAATAGGGTGTTAAATTCCCTACTATTAGTTTATTGACATTGATTAGTTCCTTTATGTTTGTTATTAACTGCTTTATGTATTAGGGTGCTCCCATGTTGGGTGCATAAATATTTGTAACTGTCATATCTTCTTGTTGGATTGTTTCCTTTATGATTTTATAGTGTCTTTCTTTTTCTTCTGCTACAGTTTTTTGTTTTCAAGTCTATTTTGTCTAATATAATTATTACTATCTTGGCTTTCTTTACACTTCCATTTACATGATAAGTGCTTTTCTTTCCTTCACTTTCAATCTCCATGTGTATTTATGTCCAAAATGTGTCTCTTATAGGCAGCAGATAGATGTATCCTGCTTTTTTATTCACTCCATCACCCTATATCTTTTGATTGGAGCATTTAGTCCATTTACATTCAAAGTAATTATTGATAAGTATGTATTTATTACCATTTTGTTACTTGCTTTCTGTTGTTGTTGGGTTTTTTTTTTTTTTTTGTAGTTCTTTGTGTTCCTTTCTTCTCTTGCTCTTTTGTCTCAGTTTGCTGGCTTTCTTTAGTGATTTATTTGGATTCTTTTCTCTTAATTTTTTGCATATCTATTACCAATTTTTGATTTGTGGTTACCATTAGGTTTATATACAACATCTTCTGCATATAGCAGTCTATATCATGATGACAGTCACTTAAGTTTGAGCTCATTCTAAAATCACTAAACTTTTATTCCTCTCCCCCCCTATATTTTAGGTGTATGATGTTATACTTTATATTCTTTTACTTTGTGTATCCCCTGATTGATTTTTATAGATATAATTAAATTTCCTGGTTTTTTGCTTCCTACTTTTCTTACTCCTGCTTATGGTCTTTCTGTTCCACTCACAGTCCCTTTAACATTTCTTGTAGGGCTGGTTTAGTGGTCATGAATTCCTTTAACTTGTTTGTCTGTGAAACTATCTCTCCTTTTTCCTTTTTATAAGATTTATTTATTTATTTAAGAGAGAGATAGTATGGCAGGAAGGACAGAGTCGGAGGAAGAGAGAGTCTTAAGCAGCCTCTATGCTGAGCATGAGGCCCAATATGAGGCTTGATTTCATGATCCTGAGATCACATCCTGAGCTAAAACCAAGAGTCAGAAACTTAACTGACTGCACCACCCAGGAGCCTCTTTATATCCCCTTCTATTCTGAATGATAGCCTTTGGATACAGCATTTTTGACTGTAGATTTTTCCTTTCAGTACTGTGAATGTATCATGCTGCTTTCTTCTGGCTTGCAACATTTTTGCTGAAAAATCAGTTTATGTGTCTTCCCTTGTATGTAACTGTTTTATTTCTCTTGCTGCTTTTAAACTTCTCACTTTATCATTACATTTTGCCATTTTAATTAGTATGTGACTTGGTATGGATCTCCTTGGGTTGATTTTATTGTGGGTGGTATCTCTTGGATCTGGATTTCTGTTTCCTTCTTTAGATTTGAGAAGTTTTCAGCTATTATTTCTTCAAATACATTTTCTTCCCCCTTTTCTCTCTCTTCTTCTGAGATCCCTATAATGGGAATAGTATGCTTGATGGTATTGCTGAGTTCTGTAAGTTTATTTTCATTTATTATTTTTTTTCTCTCTCTCCCCTGTTCAGCTTGATTGTTTTCTATTACTGTTTTCCAGGGTGCTAATCCATTCTTCTGCTTCCTCTAGTCTACTCCAGTCTACTGTTTATTCCCTCTAGTGTATTTTTAATTTCAGTTATTGAGTTCTTCTTTTTTTGTATCTTTTTTGTTTTCTGTCTCTTTGTTGAGGTCTCACTGAGGTCCTTCACTCCTTTCTCAAGTCCAATGAGTGTCTTTAAGACCATTAATTTAAATTCTCTATCATATTACTCATTCTCCATTTTGTTTAGCTCTCTTGCTGGGATTTTGTCCTGTCCTTTCACTTAGGATATATTCCTCTGTCTTCTTCACTTTTTCTAACTCTCTGCATCTGTTTCTGTGTATTAGGAATGTGAGCGAGGTCTCCTGCACATGAAACTAATGGCCTTGTGGAGAAGAGATCTTGTAGTGCCTTGCCTTTCAAGAACCTGACACTTCAGGGGTGTCTCCTGTGTGTGTTGTTTGTGCCCTACTATTGTGGCTCAGTTGTGTTTGCCTTCAGTCTGGTTATCTGCAGTGGCTCTCTTTGCCTGTTGTGGGGAGTGTTTGGTCCCTGTCTTGTTAGTGCACCAGTGTGGGGCTTCCTTAGGCTTGAGTTACACCAGACCAGGCATTTGCCAAAGCTGCTGTAGCACCAATCTACAGGGCGCTTTTTCTATGTTGTCCCCTGAAAAGCTTTCATTGGTAGGCAGGGCCTGCCGTCAAACTAGATATCTTATTCCAGCCCACTGCTGGGGCTGCAGTCAGACTGGGGTGTGTATTGTTATCTTCCCATTTCCTCAGGGTAGGAGTCACTTTGGAGTGATACTGGCTCCTGTTGGGTCTGCTTGCATACTGGCAAGCTTATGGCACCATTTTGCAAGTACCCTGGCCAAGGATATGTTAGAGGGCAGGGGTCTGTAGGAGAACACAGGGATGGGGTACATGGTGCCAGCAAAGTCTGTACAGATCCACTGCAGAAGGGTGCCTATAGTTACCTGGGAAAACTGCCAAGGCTGGCCTGGAGGGGGCAGGTACATGGAAAAATACAAGGGTGGGGTGTACTGTTAGCAAGGTAGGTGGAGAGTGTTTGGGCTGTGCTGCTTCCCACAGGTGTGCCTGTTTCTAGGCTTGGGGGAGTGGGGCATATGTAGGGTGGAGGAGGGAAATGGTGCCTGCCAGCTCTTTTGTTCTTCTAAAAGTCCCCTAAAGATCCTGCTCTTCCAACAGATGCTCTGAGATTTGTAAATAAGTCTTCCTATGTAGCCTAGGTGTTTTCAGACTGCTGCTTCTATGCTGTATTTTAATGGGGCTGTTTGTTGTGCTGTCTCTTTAAGGGCAGGGACTCAGTTTCTTGTTGTCGTGTGGTTCTCCCAGAGTGGAGTCAAGCCACCTGATTTTTTTTCCTTGTGTTAAACCCCACTGATTGTAAGATTTCACGAAATTAGGCCCCTCTGATTTTTAAAGTCAAATATTATGAGGATTTGTCTTCCCAATGCAGGTCCCTCATGCCTGGCATGGGCTCTGTTCCTCTCTCTTCTCTGTACAGTTCCCTGGTAATATCTCTCCCTCTGTGGACAGTCCCCTGGGTCAGTTTGGCTCCCAACTACATCTCTACCCTTTCTACCCTCTTTGATGTGACCTCTTCTCTATGCTTAGCTATAGAAAGTCTGTTCTGCTTATCCTCAGGTCATTTTCTGGGTCATTTACACTGATGTGGGTATTTTCTAGGTGTATCTGTGGGACAAGGGGAACCAAGGATGCTTCTACTCTGCCATCCTCTAGAAGTTGATTTTTTTAAATAGATAATTCAAGTTTGTTACTGCCATTTTTCCTGGAGTAAGATCTTTGACCCCTTTCCTTTCAATCATTTTATATCACTGTTTTAAAAATTTCTAATAGCATAGAGCTAGGTTTTTAAATCTGGTTTTAGAACAGTTGTCTTTTAAAAGGAAAGTTTAGTCCATTTGTGGATTTAATGTTAATTTGTGTGTGTGTGTGTGCATGCACACTTGCGTGTGTTTATGAGTTTATTTTAATAAGTTTATTTTTTGATGAGGATTTAGAGTTCCTTAGGTTTTGAAAGTATATTAAAATATTGACTTTCAGTGACATTTCATTTGGATTCTAGAGGGCTTTAATAATCTTAGGCTGATTTTTATGATAATTTCTGTGTTTATAACTCTTGTACCATATAGGTTATATAAATTCAGACATCACACATGTACATTGTGACTTTTTCCCTATGTTTTGCCAACCCTTGTCCCTGGACTGACTTCAGGCCTTCTCAGTCTGGTGGCCAACATTTCTCAGTTCCATTCTATTGGATTTTGAAAAATGTCAAGACTCATAGCTTTATACTAGGGTGTTAATGTCAACCCCTCTGACCTCCATGGTTCATGAAACCATCTTTCACATCACCAGTTTGCTGTTAGAACCCATTTCCAATTCTTTAGGGTTTTCTCTACAGAAGCCAAACTCTTATGGCCTGCTGTTAAATTACGTCATGCTTATTGTTTGGCTTTGATTCTACTTTCCATTTCTAGCACCTGAGAAATGCTGTTTGTTCTTGTTCTTTGTATTTCCAGGTAATTGTGTAAGAGGAATATCTGTATGAACTTAGTTGACCCTTTTGTGAGAATTTTTAGCAATTTTTTTTTAAATCTACTTTCAGTGATAAAAGTCGGGAATAGTTTGAACAATTTGGATGAATTAACAAGTCATATATCTTTTGATATAAAGTTGGTAGGACATTTTTCCCCCTTCATATGATAGGATCTAGAAATTAGAGATTAGGATAATTTGCATTGAGTCTGATAAGAGAATTAGTGAATGAAGTTACTGAACCATTGGATTCACTTTGGAAAAGTCATGAATTGCTGTGCTTTGACCTTTTGTTCAAATAAGAAAAATAAATCAGTCTAAAAAAAACTGCAAGAGATCTTGACAGCATGGTTGTCATCTCAATATAAGAAAGAAAGCAGCACCAGAAACTTAGCCCTCTACATGTGTACTGCTAACTTTCCCACCACTGTGGACCTTATATGCTTATTTTTTACTCCCTCTTTCTCTCTTCCTTCCTCGGTTCTTTTCTTCCTTTCTTCTGCAAATAGTACTGAGGACACAAAATTTTATTATCTGTAGCACTGAAGAATTATTCTTGCTGTGAGATCTTTCATCTGGGAGTTTCATTTTAGTTATCCAATGACTCTGCAACTCAAGAAACTGCCCAGCCACATGTGATTGCTGAGAATAACTCAAGATCTTCATAATGCATTCCTCCTTTACTTTTGTTTTATAAACCTGTTACTCATTACTTCTTCATGTTACTTACCTTTTCTGCCTCCATGTATACTCATGTGCCTTTTTCTCATCTGATAGTAAATCAAATGAGGTTAGAGTATTTAGTGTCTTCCATAAAGGAACACTTCTATTTTTTTTCTATTTCATGGAAACATGTATAGCTCTTGCTTCCAGTCTAATGTCCCTAAAGAGATTTCCCCTCCCCTTTCAACCTTGGGACTACTTTAGAACCAGAGACCACTAAAAAAGAAATAGTAATGGAAATTTTAGTGATGAGGGGAACCCGTTGGATGGCTCACTTTTTTTTTTTTTAAGATTTTATTTATTTATTCATGAGGGACACACACAGAGAGAGACAGAGAGAGAGAGAGAGAGAGGCAGAGACACAGGCAGAGGGAGAAGCAGGCTCCATGCAGGGAGCCCGAAGTTGGACTCAATCCCGGGTCTCCAGGATCAGGCCCTGGGCTGAAGGCGGCGCTAAACCGCTGAGCTACCTGGGCTGCCCTGGATGGCTCACTTTTAATTCCAGTGAAGTCAAAAGCTAAAGCCTCAAATTCAAACCTTGTAGAATTTAAGCTCCATTCTGACCTAGTCCTAGTAGGGTCTTATAGGTGATAGTTTATAGGATAAATATAAATATAAATATAAAAATCACACAATATGATTTTTGAGCCATACTGCATTCCCTTAGGGCATGATTTTACAATTTTTCTGAAGGGAACTTGGGATATCATTTTAATTTGAACATGGAAGTATTTCTAGATTCATAACTACATAGAAAACAGGGTATGCTAACTGAGGTTCAGGTAAGAGTTGACTTGCCTTGAGCTCCAATGAGCTCACAGATTTCTCCAGCTTTGCTCTCAGGGTCACTCATTAGTCTGGGTAACCAAAATAAGACTACCTTCTCATCCCCCAACAAGGACTTTTAGAAAACTAAAAACAGAAAATTTATACTATTTTAGACACTAGCAAATATATGGTAGACAGGATATAGTATAGTATAGTAAAGATTTTGAGCCTAGATTTCTGTGGTAAGTGAGCAATGTACAGCCACAGCTACTTATTCTGACCTCAGGGACTTTGCATTAGATTCCTAAAGTTCATTGCCTGATGTAAAATGTCTTGACAGCCATTATTTTATATATTTTGTCCAGTGTCTTTGTTTCCGACAGAAGGGTAAATTTGGTACTTGTTACTCCATCTAAGCTAGAAGTAAAAGTCCAATCTATGAATTTAAATGAGAATAGGGATATTTCTGGTCTTATTCATTAATGTACTTTCAGGTCTTAACAGTGCTTGGCACTAAGTAGGATATCACTAAATATTTATTAAATGAAAGAATGCAAAAGATTTGAATCAGCTAATGTTGGATCTACATTTGTTCTTCAGTAAGTCAAAATGTACTGTAAATGAATTACATGAATGTAAAATAAAAAATACTATACAGATATATGATACCTTTGTATTCATTTTCCTATATTATTAGAATCTTTTACTAAGTCCCATATACAATTTAACTTATCGTTAACAATAACTCAAAGCTGAGGGACCTAAAGCATACATTAGTGTACATATCTAATTCTAATGCAAAAGCTATAATTATTGTTTCCAAATTCAAATAACTGCAGGCATAAACTATAAATCTTCTTTTTAAAAATAATAGTATGTGTTAGGCTAAAACTGTTTTGGTCAGTTTCTGGGTGTTTTATATTTTTTAATTCTCCTTAGCATGTAAGTATCTGGGTTCTTGAGAAATAAAATGATCCAAATGTATAAACTATATAACCATAGCTTTCATAAACTGTTTATTAAAAAATAATATCTTTTCATTTCTACTATATATATTTTAGAACTAAACAACAATCATTTAAATCACCTTTAGCTAATCTAACAGAGTTTACAATCTAGGTCAGAGTTCACAACTAATCCTGAAAATCAGAGAAAGTGTCACAGCATGTGCTAGTTAGTGGTGTGCTGTAAATGTTTAACAACTGACTCTCTTAAAATATGAAACAAAGCAGAACAATAAACCCTTGATTTCTAGTGTTTGCTCATTTTTCTTACTCCCCAGCACCTCAAAATGTGGCCTTATTTGGAAATAGAATTATTCCCAGTGTAATTAATTAAGATGAAGTTATACTGAAGTAAGGCAGACCTTTAATCCAATATGACTGATGTCCTTTTAAGGGTAGAAGAGACACAGAGGCACAGACACTATGTGACCACAGAGGCAGAGATGGAGGCAATGCAGCTGCAAGCTAAGGAATGCTGTGGATGGATGGTTAGCATCAGAAGCTCAGAAGAGTCAAGGAAGGATCCACAAAAGTCTCAGGGGGAGCACTGCCCTGCTGGCACCATGATTTCAGACTTATAGCCTCTAAACCCATAAGAGAATAAATTTCAGTTAATTAATAAATTTCAGTGACTCTTTTTGTTTTGATACTTTGTTAAAAACTCTAATATACTTATGAAGTAAATACTCTCACTATGGCAAATTTCAACCTTCTGACGTGAAATTACTTTATACAAAACTGGGAAAAGATGCTAACAATAGATTCTTACCAGCTGATATGAGCCACTCCTGCCTATCACTGTTATGGTATTCTCTATGAATTCTTGAATACAAATACAAATCTATGGTTCATAGATTTTTATCCATTAATTCATCAGTTCATTTAACAAATATATAATAAGTACCTACTATGAGCCAACAACTGTTATAAATGCTGGGGGTTACATAAGGGAACAAAAAAGATAAAAAACCTCATTGCTTATGTGGAGCTTCCATATACTAGAGGGATAAAAAAAAATAAGTTTATATGGTATGTCAGGTAGCGATACGATTTATTTATTTATTTATTTATTTATTTATTTATTCTTAAAGATTTATTTATTTATTCATGAGAGACACAAAGAGAGAAACAAAGGCATAGCAGAGGGAGAAACAGCTCCCTGTGGGGAGCCTGATGTGGGACTTAATCCCAGAACCCCAGGATCATGACCTGAGCCAAAGGCAGACACTCAAGCACCGAGCCACCCAGGTGCCCTAGTGATAAGTTTCTTTTCTTCTTCTTTTTTTTTTTTTTTTTATTTATGATAGTCACAGAGAGAGAGAGAGAGAGAGAGAGAGAGGCAGAGGGAGAAGCAGGCTCCATGCACCGGGAGCCCGATGCGGGATTCGATTCCGGGTCTCCAGGATCGCGCCCTGGGCCAAAGGCAGGTGCCAAACCGCTGCGCCACCCAGGGATCCCCTAGTGATAAGTTTCAATGAGAAAAAAGAATAGAGGGCAGCCCTGGTGGTGCAGCGGTTTGGCGCCTCCCGCAGCCCGGGGCGTGATCCTGGAGACCCGGCATCGAGTCCCACGTCGGGCTCCCTGCATGGAGCCTGCTTCTGCCTCTGCCTCTGTCTCTGCCTCTCTCTCTGTGTTGCTCATGAATAAATAAATAAAATAAAATAAAAAACCTGATTATTTCTTAAAAAAAAAAATAGAGAGAAGGGACACAATTTTAAGTAGAGAAAGAGCTCTGAAAATGTTATATTTGGGCAGACATGAAGGAAATGAAAGAGTGAGCCATTAAAATACTCAAGTGAAGAGAATTCCAGAATTTCAGGCAGAGAGAATAGCCAGTGCAAAAATCCTATGGCCAAGACATCCTTGTTCATTGAGGAATTGTAGGGCAGCCAGTGTGGCTGGAGCAAGGCAAAGGTTGGAATAGTAGATATGAGAGAGAGAGTATGTAAGGTCTTTGGAGGTACTCATTGAAAGGCTTTGGGTGAGAAGGAAAGGCATTGTTGGATTTTAAGCAAAGAAATGCCAGGATCTGATTTATGGTTTAATCAAAATTATTCTGGCCCTTTATTGCACTCTTTTTTTTTTTTTTTTTTTTAATGGGTCTCTTGTATTCCTTTAGTTGGCTCTTAACAATTATGGGAGAAACTGCAACCTCTCACTTGGTTGGCATAGCGACATGAAAAAATAAAGGTTCAGTAGCAACAAAACAACCAAGGATTTAAAACGAGCAAAGATTGGTAATTTAGATCTGTAAAATTTTTGAAGCCATCACAACCTTCCCAACAAAATGAAAAGTCTCTCCGTGGTGGACATGATCATCAAGATGGAGTTTTGAGGTGTCCCTTTTTGCACTGTTGAACTAGCATGTTACATTAACAACTTCTAACAATTTTACCTTAACATCTTCTAAACAGTGTTTCTCGAAGTCTCTATCTCCTCCTCCTCCTTCTTCTCCTCCATCTTGTTGTTGTTGTTGTTGTTCTTCTTCTTCAAGTCCAATCTAGTTAAGAATTGTACTTTGGTAAAATACAATTAAGATAAATTGCTAGGAAGTCAAATACAACATAAAGACATGCAGAATGCAAGTCCAAAGTTGTATTATTAGATTTAACAGACATAAAATCTTATTTCAGTAACTATAATAAAAATAAACAAAACAAAAGAGAATTATCAAAACAGTACTTATTGTCCATTGAGAGTGTGTGCCTAGTTGATTAGTAGAGAAAATTACTATTATACTCATAACTTTTAGATGTTCAGTAATTGTAAATAAAAAATTTTAAGTGGGAGTGCCTGGGTGGCTCAGTTGATTGTCTAACTCTTGATCTCAGCTCAGGTCTTGATCTCAGGTCATTAGTTCAAGCCCCATGTTGAGGTCCATACTGGGTGTAGAGCCTACTTAAAAAAAAAGTCATAACTGAAGTAGAAGTTTGCTATGTTAAATAAATGCCTGTATATATACTTTGAACAGACACCATGCATATAAATATTTTAAATTTAATATGATAAATGAGTTTATTAAATTATCTAACCTGGTTTGGGTTAACAATCACACTTGCATAATATGTGAATATGTACTGCTCTTTATTTAATTTTCATAACATTCCTAGTAGAATAATCAGCCTCACAGAGGTCTGCTGATGGAAATGGAAGAAACATTTTATAGCAATTTCAGTGAGTTTGGGGTATTCATTTAAAATTTTTTATCCCAAGTGAAGGGAGTGATACTCTATTTTCAAAAGTCATCTTTAATCTGTAATCACTAGCTAGTTTCAATAATTTATCCCATAACTTTTTAGTTCAACTTAAATTATCCTTTGATGAAATAAAAAATTCTGGATCCACTAATTTCTTATATGAGGATTTTTTTAAATGAATGACCAATTTAATAAAATTCCATCTGCTGTGGACTGAATCCTGTCCCGTAAACATTCACGTTAAAGCTCTAACCTCCAACGTGACTCTATTGGGAGATAGGGCCTTTAGAAAGATAATTAAGGTTAAATGTGGTCATGAGGGTAAGACCCTGATCCAATAGAACTAGTATCCTTATAAGAATAAATAAATAAATAAATAAATAAATAAATAAATAAATAATAATAAATAAAACCACCAGAGAGCTTGTTCTGCCTTTCTCACACAGTATACATATGCACTGAGGAAAGGCCATGTGAGGACAGAGTTTGCAAAGAAGGAAGAGAACTCTCACTAGAAACTGAATCAGAACCTTAGTTTTGGACCTCTGTTCTCTAGAACTATGAGAATATAAGTTTCTGTTGTTTAAGCCACTAGTCTGTAGTCTTTTATTCTGGCAGCCCAAGGAGACCAAGGCAATTCAATTCATAAAGTATTTGCTGACAACACTTTGCAGATGATAATGCTGAGATCATTTTTTACTTGTTGACAATTATTTTTAAATTAAAATTGTGATACAGCAATCTATAAAAAAAACTTGTTCTTCAAAGTTTCTGACTTTTAATTTTGCTCTTTGATTTTAGCTCCTATTTTCAAAAAGGAAAAACAAAGAATTCCTGCTCATCAGGAAATACAAGATCATTAAATATAGCAAAGATATCAGTCAATAGAGCAAATCAGACTTTTCTATTGATTATGTTTAAATATTGAGACAAAACTGATTTCTTGTCCTGAGAAACACCAAGTTTGTTCTATAGTTCAGTCTTGACATAACTTTGCCGCTCAATACCAATAATAACTGTTTATGGCCAGGTTCCATATTATCACAATGGTCTGTGGGGGGAAAAAGCCCATAAAACAGAAGCCCTAATTTGTAACATTTACTGATTTTCTTGAAGTAGGTATCCCCATCATGAATAATTTCAGTCTAAGTGTTAAGTCACAGAACACAGCATTTGGAAAAAATAGTAATGATCCATTCTGATGGACCAGTGAAAGCCACCTTCAGCGCATTTGTTCTTACATAACTTGAAATTTGTACTATGTCATTAATTGTTGTTTACTTCAGCCGATTGAAGAAAAAAAAAAATCAAGACTCTCTCCATGAAGAAAGCATTGCATTGAGTTACATTGTCTCATAAGCTACTGGGTAGCTGCTCCAAAATGTTTGCCTTTGGCAATTGCAGCATCAGAACCTTCCCTAATGCAAAACACGAACTGCCAACCACATTTTTTTACAAAGTAATTCTTCATAATTTTATCGTATCTAGAGCTAGTTGTGCTTCTCAGCATTGAAGCTAAAAGAGAATTTAAATAAGAGCAGAGCTTTCTTCCTTTAAATCTTCATTTTCAAATTGCACACATACTAAAAGAACTGCTACATAAGAATTTATCCGCACATTTGTCAAGTTACAATAAAAGAATGCTTTGCCAGCTTCATTTATTCAATGAATTGGTTTTCCATATCATTAGACAGTTTCAGAAATCATTGAGCTATGATGCATTGGAAAGTAAAACTTAAGCTATTTTCTTTACCAGAATCAGCAAACATTTCTAAGCAAATATCTTTGATGTAGTCATTCACTAATGTCTTAGCAACTGTATGTGTATTTTAGTTTTAGCAAGCCCAAATGCCACTTCCTAAAAACCCATGAAACACTAATATTTTATGTAAAATATTGAACATATACTTCTATTGGCTTTTTAAAAAAAGATTTATTTATTTACTTATTCATGAGAGAGAGAGAGAGAGAGAGGCAGAGACACAGGCAGAGGGAGAAGCAGGCTCCATACAGGGAGCCTGATGTGGGACTCGATCCCGGGTCTCCAGGATCAGGCCCTAGGCTGAAGGCGGTGCCAAACCGCTGAGCCACCCGGGCTGTCCCTCTATTGGCTTTTTAATTTAATACTTTTTATTTCAAAAAATTATTTGGTTTTAAATTGAATTTTTAAATGTTTTAATGTATACGTGATTAGTAAATTTTGATGATTTCACAAATTCATTAGGTAAAACAACTCCATAAATAATACATTATGGTTTTAGCACTTCACCATCAATTGGAAATAAAAATCCAAATCAGTATATGAGCTAACATATTTTCAGGTAAATTTCATCAGAACTTTTTTTGCCCTTGTTTCTATGGAATCATTTCCACTGTCCACATTCAAATACTACTGTTACCACATTCAGCAGATTGTATACCTTTTCTTGTAAAATAAATAAATAAATAAATATTCAGTGATGCTTGTGTGGCATATAATTGGAGTTAAAGCAAATAATAAGAATTTTATTTCTCTAATTTAGAAATTAATCTTACAAGATAGATTATAAAATAGGCTTGATTAAAATTCAAAATGATTATAAAAACAAATCTATAAAAATAAATGCATATATTATAAATAAATGCAATATATATACTGGATATTTGTATACTTTTGGGTTACAGTTGGCAAAGCAACCTTGAATTGTCACACTGTCACATGGTTCTAGTGCATATGGTATGCATACAGCTTGAGCTACAGGCAGTTCACCATATAAATTGTAAAATAAGGTGTTTACACCTTATGCAATGACCTGAGTCTACTTATCATGTTTTTAGATCTTGCAACAATGTCTAACTGCTATACATTTTTCTAAGTGCTTAGTCTCAGTCTTTGTCTTACTGTCTTAGACTGGCAACAGTTTTAAGAATGTGTACCAAACTTTGGACCACCTTGAGTGGTGCTTTCACAGAGAAATCTTTCCCCTATGTAGATATAGCTCAGACATAGCTTGGATCATGAACAGACTGGTGATAAAGAACTGTTAACATCTAGTAAGATTTCATCTTGTGCTAAGTATTTCACATGGATCATATAATTTAATTCTCACATGATCTAAGAGGTTGACACCATTTCCACTCCCAATAAATAGGTGGAGAAACAGAGGCTTAGAAAGTTTAAGTAACCAATTCCTAGTTCATATTGTCTCTCAGGATTAGTTGAAGGAGAGACAAAATGGGGCACTACCTTAGTAGTGGGATTTGAAGGAAGATAAAGACCCACTTTGTCCACAGTAATTCCCCTCATTGGCCCACTCTTCTTTCACACTGGCTGAAAATTGTTTTTGATACATGAAAAATTGGTTTGTATGGAGGTTTTAGGACATGGCTTCCACATTTGCATGGTTGTGTGCCATGTTTATCATCTTTGCCCTACATTTCTGCTAGGAGAGGAGGATAGTCACGAGTCTCCAGGTGACAAATGATTCAGGCTCAGAATGAGAGGGATGAGTTGGAGGAAAGGGGTGAGGAAAAGATGGAAAATAAGAATTATTGATCTGACCTGGATCTTTTACATGAATTTTCAACTTCTTGAGAGTTCCCTTCATTCTTGCTGTTTTACCTTTTGACACTATCCCCTTCCCTCTTCCACCTCAGTCACTTTTCTACCGAAATACCATAAGGCTGGAAGTAAGGCTTCTGTTTGAATTCTAACAGTACAGGACAACCAAAGGTGAAGGTACTCCTTCATCTTCTCTTCTGTTTTTCAGTGAGCTGAAGGACCTCTAAGTGCCTATACTACACAATTAAATAAAAAATACCTACATTTTGTGTCAGTTTTACATTTGTTGTGGGTTCATAGCAGCTAATTTAAAAATTAAATATAAGCTAATTGTGATGACTACCCCAAATCCTGGTCCATCAACAAATTAGCCTGTGCTTATTTGTGTATTGTGTGTGCTCCTGTCTATGTTTGTGTTTCCAGAGTTTTTGAGAATTCTAGAGGCAAAGAACCTTCACAAGTACCTACACTCTAAGTACTTTCTAGAATGATCTTTTTAAAAACAAACAATTATGTCATACCCCTGTTTAAAATCTGGGTGGTTTCTCACCGCCATAAAAATGAAATCCAAAACCTTTAACAAGGATGTTCAGGTTGTTCTAGATCTCACTGGCTTGACCTATCATTCTTTACCTGGCACACTCTAAGCAAACTGAACACCTTGCTGTTTGATGCTTTGTACTCTCTTGAGCTGGTCCTTCTTCCACTTTCCTCTTTACTGTGTAACTTCAACTCATCCTTTAAGCCTCATCTTAAAGGTTACTTCTTTCTGGGCAAAACCTCCCTTGCCAGAACTCTGCACCTTCTCTGTGTTTCTATAGCCCACCTTCCTTTCCTATCAGCTGGTACAACTCCCTGTGGCTATTGTGTATTCAGTGGCTGGCCCTCTCCACCAGTGTGATTGCCTGAAGAGCAGGGGCCTTGCCTGTACTGCTTAGCAATGCATGTGCAGCAGTAAGCAAAATGCCTCACTCGTACAGGATTCTTAGTGAATCAATGTTGAATGAATAAAGCCAGTCTGAATTCTTATTGAAAAAAAGTTAACATTGCCACCATAAAATTTCCCACAATTGACATCACTTGATTTAAATTGCATCACGTTTCTTCAACCTTGATAAGTGTTGTTAGCATTGTCCTTACAGAATTCTGTGCTTGTTTACAAACGTTTTTGAAAATATTTTTTATCATCCTTTTCTCATTTTCTTGGTTATATGGTAATCTCTGGAATATTTTTAAAGAATGACAGCTTTATTATCAGGTACACACAGTTACTTATGGTCAACACAAATCAGATTGCTTTACTCCCTAGTTTGTAACTATTTTAATTGAATATAAATATGTTTTTCTAAAATGTCTTTAAATAATTTTTAAATGAATAC
This sequence comes from Canis lupus dingo, assembly GCF_003254725.2. Lineage (NCBI taxonomy): Eukaryota > Metazoa > Chordata > Mammalia > Carnivora > Canidae > Canis > Canis lupus. The sequence goes on from NC_064243.1 coordinate 37,474,277, forward strand.
TGTTGCATTTGTTTTTCAGTATCAATCTGCTTATTATATGATTTTAATTTATATAATACAGAAGTGGACTCAGACAGCTCCTGTTCAGCTATAATTGGTAGAATTAGAAACAATATTTTCCTATTGTTTCCATCAGAATTTATTCAGTGGAAGAAATCTTATTATTATTCAGATTGGGATTGTGGAATTTCACAGGCACTAGAACAATGATTTTTGGGAAGAGAACAGCCTTGTGAAAGAACTGCTGTATAAAAATGTTGAGGGGGACAAGGAACAAGGATTCTTGTACGTTGTGAGGAATATTTAAAGACATGTAGCTGTCTGTTAAATGTTTGTCTTGTTTATCCACATTCTGAAGTTTTATTTTCAGACCCCAGATAGGAAAAGGAACTTATCATTAGGGAGCAGTTGGGGCAGCAGAAGCTGCTGGAGGCTGTGAATATGCCTCATAGAGTTCAGCGCCCAGCATAGCAGGATTCACTGTAGACACCTGGGGTGAGTAGGAACCTGCAGGTCATCTCTGGTGGCATAGTCCACACTATCACCACCACTATCAACAACAATAACAAAAGTTAATACCTAAACCAGGTATCAGGAGAACTGATGCCTCCCTGTTTTCAAGTGTGCTTCACAGAGAATTCACCAAAACAATATCTTTATTAAAAAAAAAAAATCCAACACAACTGAACAGTAAAAATCCTTTAAAATTATCTGTAAATACATTGGCAAGTGGTCTGTAGACAGAATGATTAAATATATAAAAACCAAGGATTGTTTTATGGATGTCTTTCAGCAACTTTTTCTTAGCATTCCCAAACACCTTACCTGTGATAGATTTGAGATCTCATACAAAAGTCAGGCAATTAACACTTCAAAAGTATTCACCAACCAATCCTAGTTGAATATTTTCTCCTGTCACATCCTGGTTCTCCTTGATTTCATGACGTCTTGGATTTAACACTCTCTAATTTCTGGAATGAAATCATCTATGGTGAGGGGTAAGGGCTTTAACCAATGGCAAAGGAGATGTAAGGCTGTGCTCCACTAAACCATATGACTTCAAATGGTCTATATTCAAGTTTACTCCCATGAAGTGCTCCTCTGTGTTGTAGGGCAAAAGGATAGTAGGTCGCACTTACTCTGCTTCTAGTGCTGATACATGATACTTGCTTCTATAATCTGGGAATGTTTAAAAAAAAAAGAAATACAAATAAACAGTATAGAAGGCTCATTGCATACACTTAAAAATTTGTGGGTTTCTTATTCAGACTATATATTCACACACAGAAAAGTTTCGTATAATATTAAATCTTGGGAGAGAAACACACTTCAAGTTTAATTTTACGTCAAAAAGGAATTTTTTTTCTTCAAATTATAAGTCATTTTGATTTTAAATGTATAGTCATAAGCAGAATTTCTTGAAAGCCTAACTGGTTTTATTTTTATCCTTGACTGTATAGTTCAGGTCTTCAAATTGCTATAAATGTAGTTATGATATAATGTGAATAAATCTAAATAGTTAAACTAGTTCAAGCTTTTCTAAGTAGACTGAGCATGTAGGAGATAAATGAGGTTGTCTTCTTTTTATAAATCTGTTTGACTGGCCATCATATCCAGTGATAGTCGAGTGGGACTTGTTAGAGTCAGGTCATTAACCACCAGGGGGCAGATCTCCGTGGCCTTATTATGTAATCGGTTTACAACACTGAGGACTTCCTGCAGTCCTTTGGCTAACAGTTACTAAACTGAGATTTATCCCCACACTTCTGTCTCCTGCTATATTTCCTTCTATGCTCCCACTATACTGACTCTCCAAATTCTTTGAATGGCCCATACTCTTTCCTGTATATTAGATAACCTAACAGAAATCTTTTATATCAGTCCCTCCCCATCTCTTCAACTGACTAATGTCCACACGTGCTTTAGGTCTCAGAGCAGACATAACTTTCTTAGGATAGTCATGCTTAATTACTTTCTCCCTACCCACACTTATATACATACATACACACCTAAATTAAGATCCCAAGCCCCTCCTCCCCATAGTACTGGTCACTTTTCCTTCTTTACTTTTACACTGTTTGTAATTCTTGTTTAGTCTCTATTTTCCCCACAAGTCTTTAACACTAAGGGCAGAGGATAGTGTGTCTCATTCTCAATTGAATCGTGAACATAACAGAACATCTATGTAAGTGAAAAGGAGGAAGGAAGGAAGGAAGGAAGGAAGGAAGGAAGGAAGGAAGGAAGGAAGGAAGGAAGGAAGGAAGGAAAGAAGGAAGGAAGGAAGGACGAAGGAAGGAAATGGGGGGGTAGGAAAGATCTGTGCAAGATTGTAAAATCTCTATTCCAATGGATTAGGAAGGTATAGACATTCTCTGATCTGGCTAGTTAGACCACACAATGCCTTAAGGTCCCTTTAGTTCTGGATTATGTTAAGTTAGCTGTACCTTCTACAACCTTTGGTCTATTGAAAAGACAGCTCTTGTGTGGTTCACTGGGAAGATTCTGGAACAGAACTGGATCAGTTAACTCAACTAAGCAGAGGACATATTTACCCCAACTGATCTCAGGTAACAAGGAGTTAACTGTGGTCAGTCATATATATTTGGCCCAGGTCCCTGCTCTGTGAGAAGCAAGTGATAAAACACTTTCTCTGGCAGAGTTATGTTCCAGAAACTACAGGGTATGACTCTGTGGGTATAAATAAATCTACCTCTTGACCAAAACAATCTTAATACTCTCTTCAGTTTGACTCAACTTTAGGCAAGTATCTTCCTGACTATGGGCCCCTTGACTTCCCTCTTCTTAGAGCTTTTAATTCAAAAAATGTTATAAATTCTTTCTTTTTCCTTTGGAGGTCTACAATTTCACTTAGCCTTTTGCCAGTTTTACAGCAGATAAATTCCTTTTTCAGGGACCTGGACGCCATCCCTTTGAAATGTAGTCATCAAGAGTGATAGCAAACCCCTGTCTCCCAGTTTCTGTGGGAAGGTAGGAACCTAACTTAGATAAATGACAATTATTAAACATACAGGTCTAACCACACTGACCAAGCTCCCCTCAGTGTCCTCTAGCACTTGCTCACTAGCTCACATCAGCACTTAAATCTCCCCAACTTTTGTTTCAGCAGAGTGGAGTTCAGTGCCTCTGGCCTATTGGAATAATCTTGAATAAAGTCTTTTTTGCCTGTTTAACTTTATCCACTGCAGTTTTTCTTTGGCATCTGCTTGGGAAGAGATCACAGACACTCACAAGAGGTTTGGCTCTGCTCAGATGTATACTTGAATTAAATTGGAACTACATCACTCATGAGCAATATGTATGTTCTAGAAGGTGACCAAATTAAAAACTCACTGAATAAAACACCAGTTAACTTCCTTTTAGTGAGCAGGATTATTTTTATTTTGGGTAGTGGGATTGTTTTCTTTTAATGCTGTTATTTTGAAATAACACTGAGGGGGAAGCATCTGATGGCTTCTAGGCAATGCAATTTTGAACAATGTCCAGGAGCAAAATCTGTGGTTGTCATGCTTCTGAGGTAAATCAATTTCTACTCCTTAAATGTAGCTCATATAATGATCTTGGTTGCAACCTTGAAATCTTGCTGAGCTCTTATTGTGAAGCCCTGAGTGCATGGGTTTTATTTTATTCTGATTTGGACAGTAGCTGATGGGATTTGTGGCCTAAAGAACACAGAGTTTGGGAGCCAGACTGCCTGGATCCATATCCTGGATCCACTGGGACTTCAGTTAGTTGGTGAACATCTGACTGAGTAAAAGTAAATAGTACAGAATCTGATGCCTCGTAAATGCTCAATAAATATTAGTTCTTGTCATTGCTACTAACATGATCTTCATCATCACTTTCACTATTGTGAAAAACAGACAGGACTTTATGATTTCAGAATTTACTATTCTCCACCAAAAAAAAAGTCATTGATAAACCAGCAGTTCTGATTTAAAATAGACTTTCAGCCTTGCTGAATGCTTCATTTATGCATAATGCTGAGATGTATTTGTGAGACCTTTGTCTTTCTCTCTCCCCACCCCAATCCCTGAACCTTTTTTAGTGATGGATGGGCAGACAGAGATGAAGTCATTGAAGGTTATGAGGTGGAAGCCAACGGGGGAATCACAATAAAGCTGCAATCTCCGGAGGTCCGGTCATTTGATGATTATTTCTTGAAGCTGAGGCTGGACACTAATACGAGGAATCCCTGGTTTCCTGAGTTCTGGCAACATCGGTTCCAGTGCCGCCTACCAGGACATCTTCTGGAAAATCCCAACTTTAAAAGAATCTGCACAGGTAATTCACATTCACAAAATAACAACTCACTAGTTACAACTCTAGCCCCATTGCAACTTGTTGAATTAGAGTGGAAGGTGTCAAGGCTGGAGTTCCAAAGACTAAGTTACCATCTTAATTTATAGGATAGCTAGAATAAGGAGAGTGTACATATTACCCCAAGGATTCATGTTTCTATATTCTGGAAAAACTGCTTTGGTCTCTGATGGAGCAAGTTGTGAGAAGAAATAATGTAGGTCAAAGAAAAGCAAACTGAGAATTCAGGTATCTAGTATTCAGGCCAGAGGGAAGAGATTTTATTGCAAGCCTGCTTAGGAAATGTTAGCCACAGACATAAGGAAGCAGCATTGGTTTGATACCTTTTTCTTCTTTATAACTCATGTCAATATATGTCAGGAGAAGATGAGATAATATTATCCAGGGCCACACCACTAACATGGGGGTATGTAGACATACGTGGCTACAAACTCTGCACTCTCATCTGTAAATAGGAGTGACATTTCCTGGTAGGACAGATAATTCCCATGCGCTGCTCACTGAAGGCATGACAGGAAAGTACAGCACATTGTTCCAGGTCTTTCAGGGTTTGGTGAACTCCATTGGATGTCCTTTTCTGCCTTCCCAGGAACTACCGTACTTCTTAACAGACTTCTTAAATAGTAAGTTTTATTATTATCAGTACTGCATAGAGACATTGCTGTTCACTGTCCTTTTTTAGTATTGCTTAATGTGACAAAATAGAGCACATTTGGTCTACTACAGTGTCATTCCAAGCCAGTTGTCTATACTGGGTTGATAACACAGCATGATGGACAGGCATTAAAGATGGTGTCACCATTGACTGAACTGGGAAAGACTCCAGGAAAAGCAGAAAGGATCAGGAGCTAGATTTCAGATGGGTTAATTTTGAGATGTCTATTAATTAGTGATGCAGCTATAAATGTCACTTGGTCATTGTGTTTTATGAATAAAATTCAAAATACTACTTATTAAATAAGATGCCTTTTTGCAAGGATTTCCAAGAAAATATCTTGTGACCTAAGCTTTCAAAACAAATTTAGAATCCTGTAGCCATGTCGGTTTTGAAAATCATTTTGGGTTTCCAGTTGTCACAGTGCATGCCAATGTCAAGGTTAAAATCTGAACTTGGTTAACATTCATAGTAGAAAAAAAAAAAGCACATTCATGAATTGTTCTTATATTATGCTTGATTCTCAGAGCTATTTTTAAGAGCTTCTTATGTGATTACAACCTTTAATAAACATGTTTATGTTTGCATTTCATTCTGGAGTCAAGATTAGCAAATATTTTCCTTTGTTCTTAGTTCTAAGGAATACCAAAGGCTTATTTAACTTTTCTATTTGGAACTACTTCATGAACTTTATTAATCTTTTCTGCTTCAGGAATCCTAGAATTTTATCTTTTCTGTGCAGGAATCCTAGAATTTTCTCTTTATCTTCAGCAATGTTTATGTTATTTACGTGTGTATACATTCATGTAAATTTACCTTTCTCTTCAGTTTTAATGTCTGCATTTCTATGAAATTGGCTTCAGTGTTATTGAAGAATGACTAAACCTTCATTTATGTATCATTCTTAACTAGTAGAGATCCTTGAATAGCAAATAAATTTCACAGTCTTCTAATGAATATGCAGACACATTTATGAAAATTAATGTGAGGAAGTTGAACGAACCCTTCCATACTATTGATAGCTGCTCTTTCCATCACCACTTTTACCCATTGTAATTGGATCATTTTGGTGTTTTGGAAAGTTTTGATACTGCGGTTAGTTTCCACAGAAACCTTTATTGGGCTTAATCTCAGATGTCAGTATTTAAATAGAGAGTTTACATACACTAGATTGTCAGTTTAAATATTAAGAGTTCTGAGCCTAGGCTGAATAATTTGAGAATCATGTGGATAATTAAAAAGTACTTCATATAAAGTCTACATCACTGCTTAATTAGTTGGGTATATCAAGGGATTGGAGATGGTACTGACTGAAACATCAAAGCCTAACTTTTTTAAAAGAGATTTATTTATTTATTTGAAAAAGAGAAAGAGCATGAGCAAGAGGGAGGGGCAAAGAGAGGAGGAGTCTCTCCTCTGATCAGGGAGCCTCAGGCAGCAGGGCTCACTTCATCCCAGGACCTTGAGACCATTACTTGAGCTGATGGCAGATGTTAAAAAGATTGTGCCACCCAGGCACCCTTCTCTCTTTAGATCTGTTAATATTTCTTTATACATTTAGGTGCTCCTATGTTGGATACATGATATATATAACATAAAATATATATTTATAAAATATATATAATAAATATATATATTTATAAAATATATTTTTATATTGTATATTATATAAATAATATGATATATAATATAAACTATATTTTATATAAATAATTTATTATATATTTACATATTTTTTATATATTTTATTTATTTAAGAGAGAGCAAGTGAATATGGGGTGTGCGAAGAGGGAGGAAGAGAGTATCTCCAGTAGACTCTGCACTGAGTATACAGCCTTATGTAGGGCTCAATCCCATGACCCCCAAGATCATGACCTGAACTGAAGCCGAGAGCTGAATGCTCAAGTGACTGAGCCATCCAGGTCTCTCATATTTTCTTTACCCATTTATCCACTGAGAGACACTTAGGTTGCTCCCATGTCCTGGCTATTTTAAGTAGCTGCGATGAACATTAGAATGCATATATTTTTTCAAGTTAGTGTTTTTGTTTCCTCAGGATAAATACCCAGAAGTGGAATTGTTGTATCATATGAAAGTTGTATTATTAATTTCTTGGAAAAAACCTCCATACTATTTTCCAGAGTACAATGCCCCAATTTCTATTCCCACCAACAGTGTACAAGGGTCCCCTTTTTTCCACATCCTCAGCAATACTTGTATCTTGTTTTTTGAGGATAGACATTTGAACAGACATGAGGTGATATCTCATTGCAGTTTTAATTTGTATTTCCCTGATGAGTGATATTGAACATCTTTTCATGTACTTTGTTAGCCATCTATATGTTTTTTTTGGAAAAATGTCTATTCAGATCCCTTGCCCATTTTTTTTCACCATTTTTTTTCTTTTGTTATTGAGTTCTGTGAGTTCTTTATATATCTTGGGTATTAACCTCTTATCAGCTAAAACTTGTAAATATTTTCTCTTATTCAGTATATTGACTTTTCATTTTGTTGATAGTTTCCTTTGCTGTGCAAAAGCTTTTTAATTTAATGTAGTCCCTCTTATTTATTTTTGCTTTTGATTTCAAAAACCAAAAAAAACATTGCCAAGACTTTCTTTTAGGAATTTTATGGTTTCAGGTCTTATGTTCAAGTCTTTAATCCATTTCGAGTTTTTTTTTTTAATGTATAGTATAAATAAGTGGTCTAATTTTTTTCTTTTGTGTGTGGCTCTTCAACTTTCCCATACCATTTCTTGAAGGGAATATCTTCCAATGAAACTTAATAATGAGGCAAATATATTATGAAAATTAGTAACAATCTAAAAATTGTGAATGGTGGTCTCCAAGCTGGAGCAATAGTATCCATGTATGGGGAAAGCTAGATATATAAGCCTGAATAAGCCTTCTAGAATATGAGAGAGAACCTGGAGCAGAAATAGGATGACCTCTTAGTTGTAGTAATATTGGATAAATCAGTCTTGGGCCAATATACTAGCTGATACTTGACACATGAGTGAGCTTAAATGAGTTGAGTCATGTCCAACCCAAAGCAGCAAAACTTCCTACCTAGTTGGCTCCCAGATTCATGAACTAAATAAATACTTGTTGTTTTAAGCCACTAAACTTTGGGGTGAGAGAGAGAGAGAGGCAGAGACACAGGCAGAGGGAGAAGCAGGCTCCATGCACCGGGAGCCCGACGTGGGACTCCATCCCGGGTCTCCAGGATCACGCCCTGGGCCAAAGGCAGGTGCCAAACCACTGCGCCACCCAGGGATCCCCTGATTAAAATCTTAATAAAGAGTTCACCTTGATGTAAAGTGCTAGTATATGTTTAGATATTCCCAAATGGTTACATATGGGTTACTCTATATCATATATGTTGTAATGCTTCTCACCAGTAAAACAGTTTTGCATTTCATTTCTTATGCGTGTTTGCTCCTGGGAAAACTCACATAAAGTCAAGTCATAATTTCGGCAACCATAAGAACCATACATACAAAAGAAGTTACAGTCTTTTCATGATGGTAGATTAAACATACTTGGGGTATAGCCAAGTTAGTCTTTTTCCTGTATTTTTATATTTTTATTGAGGTATAATTGACATGTGGAAAACTGCATGTATTTAAAATGAACAATTTGATAAATTTTGACATGTGTGTATGCCCAGGAAGTCATCACCACAGTCAAGATAAAGACTATATCACTCCCCAAATTCCTTTGTGTCTTACTGAAAACTCTCCCCTCTCACCATTCCCCAAACCTCTTCTCTCTCCTATTCACATACAATTTTCTGTCACAATAGTTTATTTGCAGTTTCTACTCCTGTTTTTCTAAAGGATTTTCTTCATTTATTTGAGAGACAGACAGAGAAAGAGAGAGAGGAGAAAGAGGGACAAGCAAACTCTGTGCTGAGCCCAGAGCCTGACTTGGGGCTTGATCCCACAACCCTGAGATCATGACCTGAGTTGAGATCAAGAATCCTGGCTTTACCAATTGAGCCACCCAGGCACCCCCTATTCTTTAGTATGAATGAAATTGTATATTGTGCACTCTTTTCTGTCTCCATTCTTTCATTCAGCTCAGTTATGTTGAGATTCATCATTGTATTGCATGTATCAACAGTTCATTTTTTAAAATTGCTGAGTGGTATCCCATTATCTAGGCATAACACAATTTGTTTATCCATTTACCTGGTAATGGGCATTTGGGTTGTTCCCAATATTGGGTTATTACAAACCAAGCTAAGAACATCCATGTACAATCTTTGTACAGACATATGCTTTCTTTCATTTTAGGGCAAGTCTTAGCTGTGGAATGCCTGGATCTTGTGGAAGGTGTATGCTTAACTTCTTTATTTATTTTTTGGTCCTCTTCATTATGGAGATATATAATTGGGAAAACTTCATCATAAAGGAATCAAACACAAAAGATAAATGGTTTGTTAGAATTTACTAATCAGTGTGACTTTCAAACTTCTTCATGAATATTTCTGCTATATGGAGGTAATAGTTAAAGTGAACCAAGTTTTGGGTCATAATAGCTACTAAACATGATTCTTTTTTAGATGCTGTGAAATGTAGGTTACCATGTCTCTGGAAAACTTCCTCAGTGTGTTCTCTGGAGATGAATTCTCTGGTGCCTGCTTTTTGTTTTGTTTTGTTTTTTTACTAACCTCATACCCTAAGTTATAGTATATATTTGTGCTCTGATGAGTAGGGGGGCATATTAAATATGGGATAGGGGGGCATCACATAGGGATCAGCCTGCCAGTTACATTTATAATCTAGGTCCTGTCTCTAGGCCTCTGTAGTACACTTGGGTATACTTCATATCCAGGAGCTGCTTTTCAAACCTCACACCAAAGATTTGTGTGAAATAGTGTTAACATTGCTATCATAATCACCTGTGCCTATGTCAATGTCCTGTCATAATTCTATATGGCCACTCTATTTATTTACTAGTTGACCTTTCTCTGGAGATCATGACCACAAATCCTTATAGAAGTTTGATGGGCATTCATGGGTACTACATGAGACTAGTATTAAAATTCGCCAGAAATATCAATAAATTGAATACATAGGGATTTACCTCAAACAGTTCTGGTCTAATACTGTAATCAACTGAATACTGTTATCTAATCCATGTGGCTAAGTTAATAGCCCAGACCCTAAGATGATATGAAGAAGAATCTTGTCCCTTAGATTAGTGATTCTCAATTCTGGCTTGTTAAAGTCATCATGAAAGCCGTTAAAAAGGCATTCCAATTTATATTAACAGAAGTGACTTAATAAGACAAAGCAAGTTTTGTTTGGAAAAAAGAAAAAGGTATTTCATGGTACCAAGTTGGGTCTCACACCATACCAATTAAATCAGAATCTCTGAAATAAAGCCAAGCACTTACATTAAGGATAGAAAGAAATTCATACTTAAAATTTACAAGCCTTTTAGCTCTTTTTTTTTTTAATTTTTAAAATTTGTAATCATCTATCACTGTTCAAGTTGAGAGCTTGCCAAGGTTTTGGCTGTGACTGTGGCAGCTGCAATAGCTAATGAGAATTTAGTAATTTCTAATGTTGAATCGGTCTCTTCCATTTGTTTTATTTATTGGTGGGCTGTTTAAAGCATTAGCATTCCAAAATCAACAAATCATGGCTATATACTATGTTTCTCTGTGTCCAGATTGGGCAATTACTATATTAATTTTCTATTGCTGCCGTAACAAATTACCATAAAGTCAGTGCCTTAAAACAACCTAAATTTATTATTGTACAGTTCCATAGGCTGGAACTCAAACAAGGGTCTCATTGGGTGAAAATCATCAGATGTCAGCAGAAATGCATTAACTTTAGGAAGATTCTAAGGAAGAGTCTATGTCTTGCTTTCTTTCTAACTTCTAGAGACCACCCACATTCTTTGGTTAATGGCTCCCTCCCTCCTTATTCAAAGCCAGCAACAACGTTGCATCTCTCAGACCCTATTTCTATAATCACATATCTCTCTGACCAAAGCTAGGGAAGATTCTCTATTTTTTAAGGACTCTGATTAAATTAGTCCCATCCAGATAACCAAAGATAATCTTCCCATCTCAATGGAAATTGAATCACATCTGCAAAGTCATATATCCTAACTTTTTGCCATATATCCTAACTTATCCACAGTTTCCAGGCTTTAAGATGTGGGCATCTATATGGACTAACAGGTCCACCACAGTAAATGTTTAGACAGAGTGAAGGATTAGCTTCTCTAAGTCCTTTCTGATAGTAATTTCTGTAGCTCTTTTGTAGCAGAACTACATCTATTAACAGCTGCGATGAGAAAAGGATATAGCTCTTTAGGAACATATTTAAACACTCAATTTCACTGTGTTTCTATGAAACACAATCTAGACCATTGAGTACATATGCCTCTGGTTGACCAGAATGATATCTGTATGCAGGAAGACCTTCCATTTCCCTAATCCTTGTTTTTTAGTTTTCCATTGCTGGGATTGTTCTTCTACACCCCAAACACTATGCTTTTACCACAGAGAAACAAAGAACTAATTTCTTGGACACTTCAACTTTCTGTAAAGCCAAATAAAATACATAGTCTGTATGTATTCTTACAGATATTTTTTTGTCCAGCTCTTAATTTACCCAATATAAATGATTTTCATCTTTCTCCCACATATATGCATCAAGATGTCAAACATTCTCCAGGACTCTTGCTGTATCTTAGACCTAGAGCCTAACTAGAGTCTTAGTCTCTTCTCTCTTAGCAGTTGTCTTGATTTAAAAGATTTATGGGTGCCAGCTTAATTACTTCAGAGACTTTATCACAAAAATAAGAATTTTGATTTGGTCATTGCCATGAAACTGAGTTTTCATTTGTTCTTTGTAGCATAAACATCTTCTCAGTTATTTTTTAAGAGTTGGAAATGAGAGTTAATTTCATTTTTATCTCTGCATATTTAATATGCCTACCTCCTTGCCTCAGCATGCAAGTTCATCTGGTAAAATACCTGCATTCCAAGTTATTATAGGTAACAATGTTACTGAATGTTTTGCCACTGAATAATAATGGATTTATGTCCTTTTAGACCGTGGTCACAGTTCCTCACCATCTGCTTCCTGTTTTTTTTTTTTTTTTTTTATGACAAATATTTTTTTTTTATTGGTGTTCAATATACTAACATACAGAATAACACCCAGTGCCCGTCACCCATTCACTCCCACCCCCCGCCCTCCTCCCCTTCTACCACCCCTAGTTCGTTTCCCAGAGTTAGCAGTCTTTACGTTCTGTCTCCCTTTCTGATATTTCCCACACATTTCTTCTCCCTTCCCTTATTTTCCCTTTCACTATTATTTATATTCCCCAAATGAATGAGAACATATAATGTTTGTCCTTCTCCGACTGACTTACTTCACTCAGCATAATACCCTCCAGTTCCATCCACGTTGACGCAAATGGTGGGTATTTGTCATTTCTAATAGCTGAGTAATATTCCATTGTATACATAAACCACATCTTCTTTATCCATTCATCTTTCGTTGGACACCGAGGCTCTTTCCACAGTTTGGCTATCGTGGCCATTGCTGCTAGAAACATCGGGGTGCAGGTGTCCCGGCGTTTCATTGCATCTGTATCTTTGGGGTAAATCCCCAACAGTGCAATTGCTGGGTCGTAGGGCAGGTATATTTTTAACTGTTTGAGGAACCTCCACACAGTTTTCCAGAGTGGCTGCACCAGTTCACATTCCCACCAACAGTGTAAGAGGGTTTCCTTTTCTCCGCATCCTCTCCAACATTTGTTGTTTCCTGCCTTGTTAATTTTCCCCATTCTCACTGGTGTGAGGTGGTATCTCATTGTAGTTTTGATTTGTATTTCCCTGATGGCAAGTGATGCAGAGCATTTTCTCATATGCATGTTGGCCATGTCTATGTCTTCCTCTGTGAGATTTCTGTTCATGTCTTTTGCCCATTTCATGATTGGATTGTTTGTTTCTTTGGTGTTGAGTTTAATAAGTTCTTTATAGATCTTGGAAACTAGCCCTTTATCTGATATGTCATTTGCAAATATCTTCTCCCATTCTGTAGGTTGTCTTTGAGTTTTGTTGACTGTATCCTTTGCTGTGCAAAAGCTTCTTATCTTGATGAAGTCCCAATAGTTCATTTTTGCTTTTGTTTCTTTTGCCTTCGTGGATGTATCTTGCAAGAAGTTACTATGGCCGAGTTCAAAAAGGGTGTTGCCTGTGTTCTTCTCTAGGATTTTGATGGAATCTTGTCTCACATTTAGATCTTTCATCCATTTTGAGTTTATCTTTGTGTATGGTGAAAGAGAGTGGTCTAGTTTCATTCTTCTGCATGTGGATGTCCAATTTTCCCAGCACCATTTATTGAAGAGACTGTCTTTCTTCCAATGGATAGTCTTTCCTCCTTTATCGAATATTAGTTGCCCATAAAGTTCAGGGTCCACTTCTGGATTCTCTATTCTGTTCCACTGATCTATGTGTCTGTTTTTGTGCCAGTACCACACTGTCTTGATGACCACAGCTTTGTAGTACAACCTGAAATCTGGCATTGTGATGCCCCCAGATATGGTTTTCTTTTTTAAAATTCCCCTGGCTATTCGGGGTCTTTTCTGATTCCACACAAATCTTAAAATAATTTGTTCTAACTCTCTGAAGAAAGTCCATGGTATTTTGATAGGGATTGCATTAAACGTGTATATTGCCCTGGGTAACATTGACATTTTCACAATATTAATTCTGCCAATCCATGAGCATGGAATATTTTTCCATCTCTTTGTGTCTTCCTCAATTTCTTTCAGAAGTGTTCTATAGTTTTGAGGGTATAGATCCTTTACATCTTTGGTGAGGTTTATTCCTAGGTATCTTATGCTTTTGGGTGCAATTGTAAATGGGATTGACTCCTTAATTTCTCTTTCTTCAGTCTCATTGTTAGTGTATAGAAATGCCACTGACTTCTGGGCATTGATTTTGTATCCTGCCACGCTACCGAATTGCTGTATGAGTTCTAGCAATCTTGGGGTGGAGACTTTTGGGTTTTCTATGTAGAGTATCATGTCATCGGCGAAGAGGGAGAGTTTGACTTCTTCTTTGCCAATTTGAATGCCTTTAATGTCTTTTTGTTGTCTGATTGCTGAGGCTAGGACTTCCAGTACTATGTTGAACAGCAGTGGTGAGAGTGGACATCCCTGTCTTGTTCCTGATCTTAGGGGAAAGGCTCCCAGTGCTTCCCCATTGAGAATGATATTTGCTGTGGGCTTTTCATAGATGGCTTTTAAGATGTCGAGGAATGTTCCCTCTATCCCTACACTCTGAAGAGTTTTGATCAGGAATGGATGCTGTATTTTGTCACATGCTTTCTCTGCATCTAATGAGAGGATCATATGGTTCTTGGTTTTTCTCTTGCTGATATGATGAATCACATTGATTGTTTTACGGGTGTTGAACCAGCCTTGTGTCCCAGGGATAAATCCTACTTGGTCATGGTGAATAATTTTCTTAATGTACTGTTGGATCCTATTGGCCAGTATCTTGTTGAGAATTTTTGCATCCATGTTCATCAGGGATATTGGTCTGTAATTCTCCTTTTTGGTGGGGTCTTTGTCTGGCTTTGGAATTAAGGTGATGCTGGCTTCATAGAACGAATTTGGAAGTACTCCATCTCTTTCTATCTTTCCAAACAGCTTTAGGAGAATAGGTATGATTTCTTCTTTAAACGTTTGATAAAATTCTCCTGGGAAGCCATCTGGCCCTGGACTCTTGTGTCTTGGGAGGTTTTTGATGACTGCTTCAATTTCCTCCCTGGTTATTGGCCTGTTCAGGTTTTCTATTTCTTCCTGTTCCAGTTTTGGTAGTTTGTGGCTTTCCAGGAATGCGTCCATTTCTTCTAGATTGCCTAATTTATTGGCGTATAGCTGTTCATAATAGGTTTTTAAAATCGTTTGTATTTCCTTGGTGTTGGTAGTGATCTCTCCTTTCTCATTCATGATTTTATTAATTTGAGTCTTCTCTCTCTTCTTTTTAATAAGGCTGGCTAATGGTTTATCTATCTTATTAATTCTTTCAAAGAACCAACTCCTGGTTCTGTTGATCTGTTCCACAGTTCTTCTGGTCTCGATTTCGTTGAGTTCTGCTCGAATCTTTATTAACTCCCTTCTTCTCTTGGGTGTAGGATCTATTTGCTGTTTTTTCTCTAGCTCCTTTATGTGTAAGGTTAGCTTTTGTATTTGAGTTCTTTCCAGTTTTTGAATGGATGCTTGTATTGCGATGTATTTCCCCCTTAGGACTGCTTTTGCTGCATCCCAAAGATTTTGAACGGTTGTATCTTCATTCTCATTAGTTTCCATGAATCTTTTTAATTCTTCCTTAATTTCCTGGTTGACCCTTTTATCTTTTAGCAGGATGGTCCTTAACCTCCATGTGTTTGAGGTCCTTCCAAACTTCTTGTTGTGATTTAGTTCTAATTTCAAGGCATTATGGTCCGAGAATATGCAGGGGACAATCCCAATCTTTTGGTATCGGTTCAGACCCGATTTGTGACCCAATATGTGGTCTATTCTGGAGAAAGTTCCATGTGCGCTTGAGAAGAATGTGTATTCAGTTGAGTTTGGATGTAAAGTTCTGTAGATATCTGTGAAATCCATCTGGTCCAGTGTATCATTTAAAGCTTTCGTTTCTTTGGAGATGTTTTGCTTAGAAGACCTATCGAGTATAGAAAGAGCTAGATTGAAGTCACCAAGTATAAGTGTATTATTATCTAAGTATTTCTTCACTTTGGTTAATAATTGATTTATATATTTGGCAGCTCCCACATTCGGAGCGTATATATTGAGGATTGTTAAGTCCTCTTGTTGAATAGATCCTTTAAGTATGATATAGTGTCCCTCTTCATCTCTCACTACAGTCTTTGGGGTAAATTTTAGTTTATCTGATATAAGGATGGCTACCCCTGCTTTCTTTTGAGGACCATTCGAATGGTAAATGGTTCTCCAACCTTTTATTTTCAGGCTGTAGGTGTCCTTCTGTCTAAAATGAGTCTCTTGTAGACAGCAAATAGATGGGTCCTGCTTTTTTATCCAGTCTGAAACCCTGCGCCTTTTGATGGGGTCATTAAGCCCGTTCACATTCAGAGTTACTATTGAGAGGTATGAGTTTAGTGTCATCATGATAATCTATTCAGTCTTTGTATTTGTGGACTGTTCCACTGAACTTCTTCTTAAAGGGGAATTTTAAGAGTCCCCCTTAAAATTTCTTGCAGAGCTGGTTTGGAGGTCACATATTCTTTTAGTTGCTGCCTGTCTTGGAAGCTCTTTATCTCTCCTTCCATTTTGAATGAGAGCCTTGCTGGATAAAGTATTCTTGGTTGCATGTTCTTCTCATTTAGGACCCTGAATATATCCTGCCAGCCCTTTCTGGCCTGCCAGGTCTCTGTGGAGAGGTCTGCTGTTACCCTAATACTCCTCCCCATAAAAGTCAGGGATTTCTTGTCTCTTGCTGCTTTAAGGATCTTGTCTTTATCTTTGGAATTTGCAAGCTTCACAATTAAATGTCGAGGTGTTGAACGGTTTTTATTGATTTTAGGGGGGGATCTCTCTATTTCCTGGATCTGAATGCCTGTTTCCCTTCCCAAATTAGGAAAGTTTTCAGCTAGAATTTGTTCAAATACATATTCTGGCCCTCTGTCCCTTTCGGCGCCCTCGGGAACCCCAATTAAACGTAGGTTTTTCTTTCTCAGGCTGTCGTTTATTTCCCTTAATCTATCTTCATGGTCTTTTAATTGTTTGTCTCTTTTTTCCTCAGTTTCCCTCTTTGCTATCAACTTGTCTTCTAGGTCACTCACTCGTTCTTCCACCTCGTTAACCCTCGTCGTTAGGACTTCTAGTTTGGATTGCATCTCATTCAATTGATTTTTAATTTCTGCCTGATTAGCTCTAAATTCTGCAGTCATGAAGTCTCTTGAGTCCTTTATACTTTTTTCTAGAGCCACCAGTAGCTGTATAATAGTGCTTCTGAATTGGCTTTCTGACATTGAATTGTAATCCAGATTTTGTAACTCTGTGGGAGAGAGGACTGTTTCTGATTCTTTCTTTTGAGGTGAGGTTTTCCTTCTAGTCATTTTGCTCAGTGCAGAGTGGCCAAAAGCAAGTTGTATTGGGAAAAAGAGAAAAAGAGAGGAGAGAAAGAAGGAAAGAAAAGAGAAAGAGAAAAAAAAGGGAAGAAAAAGAAAAAAAAAACGAAAAAAAAAAAAGGGAAGAAAAAGAGAAAGAAAAAGAAAGGAGAAAAAAACGGGGGTGGGGGAAGGATACAAATCAAAAAGCAAAATAAAACAAAAACAAAAACAAAAACAAACAAAAAAAGAACCACCGGGGAGTATCTTCTGATTCTGTGTACTTTAAGTCCCTTGGCTTCTCCTGGAAGTTGTCCGTCTAGCTGGTGTTCTGGGGGAGGGGCCTGTTGTGCTGATTTTCAGGTGTTAGCAGTTGGGGGAGCTGCTGTGCCCCTGCCTGGTGCAGGGCTCAGTGGGGGGTGTTTACCCCGTGAGGCCGCAGGAGGAACAGCCCCAGTGGCGGGGCAGCTCTGGAAACCTGGATTCAGCTCCGGCAGGAACTCCGTCTGCAGGGCCTGGAGGCTCCGGGGCGGGGCCGCTGATCTGCTCAGCTGGGGCAGGAGCGTCCTCGCTGTCCTGGGCCCTCCCGGCCTCTGCCTGTCCCGGGGGAGGCGGGATCCTGGGCTGTGTCCCGGCGCCCTGTGCTCCGGAGCCTGCGCTGGTGGATTCGCGCTCCCGGGCCGCGCAGCCCCCTCCGCGGAGCCGCCGCCCGAGCCCCTCCGAGCTGCTCCTGGAACCGCGCAGGCCCCTCTGCACGGAGCCTCTTCCTCTGCCCGAGCCCCTATGAGCTGCTCCCGGGGCCGCGCAGCCCCCTCCGCGGAGCCGCCGCCCGAGCCCCCCGAGCTGCTCCGGGTCCCGCCGGGTCCCGCCGTGCGCGCTGCAGCCCTTAGGGAGCTCGGCGCACTCTCCTGGGCGCGCAGTTGCTGTTACTGTCCCCGGGAGCCCGAGGGCATCCCCGCCCTCCTGGTTCCTGCTCCCACTCCCCGCGAGCCCCTTTCCGCCCGGGAAGGTCGGTGCAGCTCCTGCTCCTCCGGGACGGGGCTCTCCTGTCCTGGGGACACTCGCCCCGGCCTCAGCCCGGCTCCTCGCGGGGCCCCTCCCCCTTGGAGGCCTTTGTTCCTTTATTTCTTTTTCCCCGTCTTCCTACCTTGATAGAAGCGCGAATTCTTCTCACTGTTGCATTCCAGCTGGTCTCTCTTTAAATCTCAGGCCGAATTCATAGATTTTCAGGATAATTTGAAGGTTTTCTAGGTAGTTTGGTGGAGACAGGTGATTTTGGAGACCCTACTCTTCCGCCATCTTGCTCCTCCTCTCTGCTTCCTGTTTTTATAAGCCTCATACTTAATGATTCATTGTCATTTTTTAGTGTATTTTATTTTTAAGTATGCTCAATGCCCAGCATGGAGCCCAACACAGGACTTGAACTCAAGACTCTGAGATCAAGACCTCAGCTGACACCAAGAGTCGGATGCTTAGCTAACTGAGCCACCCAGGTGCTCCTCATGGTTGTTTTATTGTTGTTACAGCATTCTCCTACTTTTAGGTATCAATTTTCCCTTTTCGTTTAGTTAGGAGAGGTGAGAATACATTGTTATAACAGATGACCCCTAACTTAATGTCTTTTAAGAAGAAAAAAATATTCCTTGTTCATGCCACATGTTCATTATGTAGTAGTTAAGAGACTACTCTATGTCTTCTTCACCATAGGACCTAGTCTGATAGACCAGCTTCTATCTGGCACATTGATAATTGTTGTAAGGAAACAGAACATGACCAATGTGATCTGGAGGCAAAGCTTCTGCTAAAAACTATATATGTCACTCAGTAACATTTCATTGATCAAAGCCAGTCCTATGGCTCAGCCAAATATCAATGGAGAGAAGATACATAATCCATCCTAAGGTATCTAATGTTTATGGGTAGTAATACAATCTATGAAAGTATGAAATCAGAATTCACACTGGGGCTATTTATTCAAGGTACATGTGCATATATGTTTTGAGTTTTTGGTTTTGAACTCACTTAAACCTTTAATTGGCAAAATTACCTTGTCAAAATGCATGGAAAATTTTTCCAAAGATAAAAAGAAATTCCCTTCTTTACCGGGGCTAAATGAATTGTAGGAAATTTTTATTAAGACAGTAAATGAAAGATTCAGAACTCCAAGGCTGAGAGACATCAGCCAAAAGGGCTTATCAACAAAAATGCCTTTCTTTTATGGTAAGATTAAATAATAATTAGGTACTACAGTACTGAGTTTTCATGCTTCTGCTAGTAAAGACTTCTTTATTTAGAGGCTTTGGAAATGGAACTTATTCCCATTTTAGGAAAGACAAAAACAAAGGGATTTATTTCTCATTGGACATAGCAAACCACTCTCTACTTAAGGTTTCCACCTTTCATGTTTAACCTACAATAATTGACACTCAAGAGCAGTTTTAGAATTTCCTTTCTCGTGTGGGACATGATAGGTCAACATTACTGCTTCAGAACACATACAGTTCTTGCAAGAAAACCCAAGTGTGCAGAAATTCCTATGGCATAGTACAAAGGTCTTTGAAGATTTTAGGCTTATTATTTCCCCCTTTTTAAGAAATTAATTTACATCATCTCCTAGGAATAAAATGTCCTCAGCCATGCTTAACTATGTTCTCTTAGTGACACTTTCACCAGTCTATATGTTCAGAAAGTAAGAAGACCTTGTCATGTAGCAAATGGCTAAGAACCCCTCATTCTCTACTCCACCCTCTCTACAGGATTGTTCAAAGGTCCCTTGCACACTATTTACAGGAATTATGCTTTTTAAAATTCCTAAAATAATATGTGAAAACTAGTGTAATATTAATTTGTATTTTATTATCACTGAGGTGGAATATTTTCCCAGCTTTATAATTTTTAAAAACTTAACCTTCTGTGATTTCTTTACTGTGTTATCAGATTACCTTTTCTTGGAATTAAAATTAGTTTTGTTTTAAAAATTCTTATTATAAAACTTAGGCTTCCTCATTTTAAAACCTTTACACAATAAAAGAAATCAGTCCTGGCCTTTGAGTCCTTAAAACCATTAGTGACTTTTTCAGTTTATAGATAAGCTTAAGTCATGAGAGCACAAGTTTTAGACTCTACAGTGATTATGAACAAGTTAGGGATACGGTCACATAGATATTAGAATGGCGTTTGTTGAAAAGAAAACATATGAACAAAAGCTAAATTGTGTTTTTGAGACTATATCTATGTATCATAATTTTTTTAAAAAGTGACATGGATAAAAAAGTACAAACAAATACAAACAAAAAAGATACAAACTTTCAGTTATAAAATAAATAAATCATGAGAGTGTAATGTATAGCATGGTGACCATAGTTAATACTTTGTTAAATATTTGAAAGTTGCTAAGGCAGTAGATCTGAGTTCTCATCACACACACACAAAAATAAATAAATGAATCAGGATATAGGATGTAGGACCTGTTTAGAAGTATTCTAGTTATTTGGAACAGCCCATATAGACTAAAGATATTTTGAAAAATTGGGCATAGGCTAGAGTATTTAAAGAGTTATATATACATATCTGCATGTTTTTATGCATTAGCACCTAGCCTTTTTCCAGTAACTATTTAAGGCAATCTACAAAACTTCCAACATATGACTTTTTGTTAAATGAATGCAAAATAAATATTCTAAGAAGTTAGTTATGGTATAAAATGAGGTGCTTTATATGTAACCTTGACTGACATGAATACACTTTTTTTTTAACAATAGTTCTAAATTTACAGAAAAACTGAGGAAAGGACAAAGATTCTATATATCCTACAATCCTGTAGTATTAACATGCTACATTAGTATGCTATATTTGTTATAATTAACAAAATAATATTGACACATTATTAACTAAAGTCCATATTTTATTTTGAATTTCTTACTTTTTATCCAATGTCCTTTTTTTCTTTTCTTTTCTTTTTTCTTATTCCAGGATGCCATCCAATAGATATGACATAGCGTTTAGTCATCATGTCTCCTGCCCCTCTTGGCTGTGACAGTTATAATATGGCTTTTTAAAACATGGAAATTTTGTAGAATAAGGGTAGAGGAAAATCAGATAAAGTCAAAGTTGTGAATAAAGACAAAATAATACCATTATTATGTTATTACCATATACCTGTTATGAGATTATGTTCTATGTCTAGAGATGGGCAACAAATATGGCTTTGAAACTCAGTGTCCAAAAGATACAAAAACACCAAAAAAAAAAAAAAAGATACAAAAACACCAATTGCTTATGATATTTCATAGAAATGGAGCTCTTCTTAGTACAGAGTCCTGGGATAACTTTCTCTTGGGGCCATAATAAAGACTCTGTAATATCCTTAATATTTTCCTTAACATTATGTTTATGGGAAATCTAAAAATGGCTTATTAAAGCCATTTCCTGTAACATCTTAAAAGTGGGCCAACGTCATGATGACTAAGTGCATTTCAGGTGTCACAGGAGGGATGGCTAGGAGGTAAATGCAGGGCAGTTATCCAAGCTCATTGGAAGATTGAGCACTTCCCCTAAATAGCTCCTCCTACACAGCTCTTCCCTAGGTTTCCAAGGAAAATCAGATAATTCAATAGAGGCAATATTGATGGTTTCAGGTTGGCCCCTCTGACCCACCTCACCCAAGTCTTTCCCCAGCTTCTTCATTGATGCAAGACAAACCAAAGACTTTAAACATGAACACTTGAAGAGAAATCTCCATGAAGGGCATTTAGAGTAGGAAGGCTAAAGGTCAGGATGGTGGAACTATGAGGACTGGATTTTGACAACAAGTGTTCCAGGCACCTTGCAGATTGAGGGATAGCTGCCTCCTCAGTCTTTCCCTGCTTCGCATTGCATTTATTCATCTTGGTCAGGGGCAGTTGCTCATAAAAGTGAATTATGTTTTCTTTGGCCACATCTGTGTACAGTATAAAGTTGCCAAATGTATGAAGCTACCTTCCCTAAGCAGTTATAATGTCCCAGAAATGAAATGAGATTTTCTGTAATCACAATTACTTACATTGTTCTCTAGATTTTAAATTTTTCTGTGGACAGTATTGCTAATTAAAGATTGCTACAATTAAAATAGAAATGTGACCTATTGTCCTTAAGCTTCCTTTTTCCCCTTAATCTTCTTTAAAATATCACATACATCCTCAACTCTTACTCTAGCCTAGTTCTGTACACTAGGCTTAGTAGATCACTATTTGATTTCTGACTTTATTCCTTGATACGCGTGACTTTGGAAAATTTTTCTAACATTTTGGGGACTCAGTTGCCTCAACCATAACTTGGGAAGTGTATACCAAAGTTAAAGGGGCAAAGATCAAAATTAAATGAAACAAATTATATGGTGCTCTTATAGAAATATTTAGATAGTATTACTGTCTGAATGATGTTATCCATTTCTCTATGTATACATAAATACAATATATTTAAAACTATCTACCTATCTACATATTATATATGATATTCACCTTATATATCATAATTCTTAAATCATTATGCCCTTTCCATGTTGTCAAAAGGTTTAGCTGATATTTCTTTCTGTTCTTTTGAATTCTCCATCTTCCCAGCTATCAGATATATTCACAAACTTCCAGGATGCTCAGCTTAGGGGAATTTTATTGCTTCTGAGAGGTTGGGAATTTTATCCCAACCTTTATTTGATTCTCTGCCTGAGAAGAAACGATCCTGTGACCGAAAGAAGCCTACTAGCTTGAACCTGAGTGGCCTTTCATCTCCAGTAAATCAGGCGAGGTCAGTGGTGTGGGGCAGACTAACCTGCCCATCTGTTGGTAAACACCACATCAGAGGACCCTCCCAACCCCAACTCACCCCATCTTGGACTATCTCTTACTTGCTCATCTTTGAATTCTCCCTGAAGAGTTTTTGTATTTCCTATAGCAGTTATCAAACTTCCCTCTAAACCACAGTTTCCTTAAAAGTTGTAAATGCAGGATAAACTTTTACATTCTCTCCTTCACCAAGCACAGTCACAAGGGGAATATGTAATACACTGAGTTGAATGAATGCATGAGGGACAAGAATAGGCATCACTCAGAGATTCCCTGGCCCAAATATTTTACTGCCTCAAAGCTCCTATTACCTATTTTCCAACAAGAGCTTTCTTGGGTGGACACATGTGACTACCTTGAATGCTGCCACACATTCCATAGTGGAAGACAGAGTCTTAAGGAATGAACTCACATTTTGTGGAGGACTGGGGCCCAGAGCAGTCACAGTTCTGTGATATCTTTTTTCTTGACCGAGATAGGATGTTGTAGAGAGAGGGCATCATGAAGGCAATGATAAGAGTTTGGGTACCTCAGAGGGAGTGATCAGATGTATATAGATACAGGGAGAGGCACCAAAAGTAAATATTCTCAAACTTTTCAACATTACTTTAAATGATTTCCCTACAAGTTATTTCTCAAAATTTCTAAGTGTTCATCCTGACCAACATACCATGTCTATGTTGAGCATATTTTTTGCTAGCTTCAGGGGTAAAAAGGGTGCAAAACTATATAAGCTACAAAGCTGGTTTACCAAATTGTGCAGCAGGAACTTTCTTGAATGAAGGAATGGGTGTGTGGCCATGACTAAGCAACTGAGAAATGCTCTGCCTCTCTTTAAATCCACTGGTTGGGAAGGAAAATTTTGAAGATTCGTAGTGCATTTTTTTTAAGACTTTGTTTCTTTATTCATGAGAGACACACACACACACAGAGAGAGAGAGAGAGAGAGAGAGAGGCAGAGACACAGACAGAGGGAGAAGCAGGCTCCTTGCAGGGAGCCCAACATGGGACTCCATCCCTGGTCTCCAGGATCAGGCCCTGGGCTGAAGGAGGCACTAAACCACTGAGCCACCTGGGCTGGCCAGTGCTTTGGTTTCTATTTCTCCTGTGGAAAGAAACTTTTTTGATTGTCTTAGATGTAATAATTTTATTTAGTTTAGGAAATAAGAGACAGAACTTTCCAGAGAGAATCTTTGTCTTTTTGTTTTGTTTTTTGATGATTTTTTTTCTTTTTTTTTCTTAATTCAGATTTCTTTTTTTGAGCAGTTTTAGATTCACAGCAAAATTGAGAGGAAGGTACATAGATTTCTCCATATACTTCCTGTCTCCACATGCATTACCTGCCCCATTATCAACATCCTCTGCCACAGGGGTAACATTTTTTTAAAAATTGATGAACTTATACTGACCTATCATTATCACTCAAAGTTCATAATTTACATTAGGACCCACTCTTGTGTTGTACATTATATGAGTTCAGACATGTAATGACACATATCCACCATTATAGAATCCTCCGGAGTATTTTCACAGCCCTCAAAATCTTCTGTGCTCTGACTATTCATTAGTTCACACTCCCCTCAGCCCCTGACAACCACTGATCTTTTTACTGTTTCCATTGGAATATAGCTGATATTCCCATCATCTTATCAAATTTGTTTTCACTTGTCTTTTTTTACATTATAAACTTTATATCATGCATAACCAACCCTTACATGCTATAGCTATGTTGTTGTTTTCCTAAAATTTTAATTTTATCTTGGATTAAAAACAATCTTTTTTCTTTTTATTTATTTGCCTCTCTTACCCATATCTAAATGCTACATTGTTAGCCCGATGTTATTCCCACTCTACTAATTATTTTATTTTATGATGCCGCTTTATTTAAAATTTCTTGATGTCTTTGTCAGAACAAAGAGGGCTTACTACATGTATTGAGTAACAAGGCAGGATCCATCACCTCTTTGGGCTTAAATGTAAGTAAATCTATCACAGATGTGATAAACATCCCTAACTGTGTGAGTGCATAATGGCATGCTGTAGGGTACAAAAGGTTAATAAACTGATATTTGTGCCCAAAGAAGTTTATAGTCTAGTTGAAATGATGGGACATATTCACATGATTCAATTAGGTAACATGACTTGAGAGTATATCACAAGATAGGCTGAAATAATGACATGCTAATTTGTGAGACACAGAAATTGACAGGAGGGGGAAGTCCATGCTATAAAAAATATGGGTATGCTAATTGTGAAGTTCAGATTCACACAGGAAGAGAGAGTGCAGAGGGCCCTGTGACCTTGCCTCTGGGTGGAGGAATTTTCAGAAGAGGAGGTGATGGGGGCCACCATCCTGGCAGGACCTAGACACCTACATGACTGGATTTCAAGGAGTAGCCAAGAATTTTCCTTCAGCTGTCCTGGAATGTTTGGTAGAATGTACTCATCCCAGAGCCCACTTAGAACCATGTCCCACCCTGTCTGTAAGGGTTGTACCAGCCCAGAGAGAACCCACCAGGAGAGAAAGAATCAGCCTCTGTAGAATAAGACAATATTGTGTTTTTATACTTAATATTTTTTTTCTAGCTGGAAACAAATGGATAGTGAATAAGAAACAATGGGAAAGGTATCCTATAAACGAAGGAAGAGAGACTAGTTTACTGTTTTGCATATGTATGTATCTCTGTGGTTTAAAATTCTGTTACTGAATTCAGAAACCTGTCTTAAACAGGAAATGTAATTATTCCTGGAAAAGTCCTTTAAATTCCCCAACTTAAGAGATAGTGAATTTCCATCTCTAGTGTGTTGCTTACTAGTTACGGAGCTGGGAGCAAGGTCAGTTTCTTCAGCTGCAAAATGAGGGTCTTAATACCCTTTTCATGGGATTTGAAGAGAGGTAATCAGAATATAAGTATGTAGATTTCAATTTGTCCCATTTTCTCTTAAAAGAAAGCTTTCTAACCTCAAACATGTTTAATTTTAAAAATGGTTTGAGCTTATGGCAAGTGGCAGTGAAAAAATACAGTCTGGCAAACAACTGTCCTTGAAAGATTGCCTTAAAGTCAGCTCGTTGGTTGAAATGTAGGCCTTCAGTGTCTGTGATGGCTTGGAAATCAGAAAAGATCATAGAACTAGAGTGAAGACAGCACAATGTCCAGTTAACATTTCAGAGAAATAAGCTTTTCTTCATTTCTTAAATATTCCTAGGTCACTTCAGTATTTATTGTGATGGTAGATTTTAGAAAGCTAGTTGTCTTCTCCATGGGGGTCTCTTGTCTATTTTCTGTAGATGGAGGCTAATATACTAGGCATATCAACCTTGACAAATGATCATAAAGTTATCAACTTAAAATATTACCACTTATTATCACACAGTTCTGTAGGTCAGACGGCTCAGTATAACATGATTCAGTTGAGTCTTGTGTAGCACCTCATAAGAATCCGGGGATGAATCCTTACCAAGCTCATTTAGGTTGTTCGCTGAATTCTGTCCTTTGTAGCTGTAGTACTGAGGTCCCCATATCTCTTCTACATCTCCGCCAGCAGTTATTCCTGTAAGTTTTCTACGTACTTTTTCACACTGTCCATATGGCCACTCTGACAAAGATGGGTAAGGTCCCTCTCATGCTTTAAATCTTTCCAGTTTATCCTTTTGCCACATTTCTCTGTTTTTAAGGCTTGAGTGGTTTAGATTGAGTCCACCTGGATAATCCAGAAAAATCTCCTTCTTTTTAAGGCCCTTTAGCCTTAATTATCTCTGCAAAGTATCTTTGCCATGTAATGTAACATTCAAAGTTTGCAGAAATTTGAACATCTGAAAGGGTCCGTTCTGCTACCATAAAAAGTTAAAAGCTATTACTCTTCATTTTCAGAGCAGGTTGTCTTCCTAAGAAAACACTTTCTTATTTCAGTTAAATGATCTTGGCTATGCCTGCTATCTAATAGGCTTGGAATATAATCTCTCAGAGGAGTAGTTCCTGGCATTTAATAGACAATAATTTGCCTGAGATATGTGCTTATTTGTTTGGGATTCTCTCCTAACACAAATGCCAAGTGTTTCCCCCCATCCCTGTTATGGTTCTCAGTTGTAGGATCCATTTTCTAGAATACCAAATAGAAAAAAAAAAAGTATTTCTTATTAAGAATCATACTTCATTAAACCTAAATATTTTTTGAACATATTATTTGAGACAATGGTCAGGAAAGGAATTAGAAATAGATTGTACTACATTTCCTGGTAATGTGGGCAAACATAGATGGTAAGTCATCTGTTGTCATCGGTAGGATTTAGCTGGTAGGAGAGACTCACATTTCTTGCTGAGGAACCATTCCGGTCATTGAGGGTGTGTTACTTCCAGGAAGGAGTTAAGTTCCTCTTCTTATGGGTGCAAACAGTGGCTGCAATGCCTGTAAATGAATCAAAAGAACGAGGAGCTGATTCTTGTATCCATGTTCTATTACTGATCATATTTTTTTTACCCAGTTTAAGCAAATAATCTCTGATTCTTTCTTTATCTTTCCAATATTTATTTCCTTCAGACTGATTTTCTCTTTCTCCCTTTGGCTCACTTCTTCTTAACCATTTCACTGCTAATTAGGATTTCTAACAAGAATGAACAGAAGTAAAGAAGTGAAGCACACAGGTACATCTGACCCTAATTACTAGTGTGAGGTTTGGGGAATGATAAGGTGAAAACCAGTGACCAAAAAGTTGGACTCTTTAGTCATCCTTGCTAAATGCCAGTGACAGTCATTGGTAACTGAGGGGCCCTACTCTAAACCTATGGATGACCTTTAATAAAAATATCTATACATAATTAGAATACAAATTATTTTATAAGCTGATGGGGCAGCCTGGGTGGCTCAGCGGTTTAGCGCCACCTTCATCCCAGGGCATGATCCTGGAGACCCGGGATCAAGTCCCACATCGGGCTCCCTGCATGGAGCCTGCTTCTCCCTCTGCCTGTGTCTCTGCCTCCCTCTCTCTCTCTCTCTCTCTCTCTCTCTGTGTGTCTCTCATGAATAAATAAATAAAATCTTAAAAAAAAAAAGATGATGAAGCTGGACCCAGAAACATTTACTAT
Source organism: Canis lupus dingo (assembly GCF_003254725.2). Taxonomy (NCBI): domain Eukaryota; kingdom Metazoa; phylum Chordata; class Mammalia; order Carnivora; family Canidae; genus Canis; species Canis lupus. The sequence continues at coordinate 37,502,288 of NC_064243.1, forward strand.
CTTGTGCATAGTCACACAACACAAATACCATGTAAATTTTCTCAAACAATGTTCAGAAAGTTGACCCTATTTCTTTCCTATATGGAGATGTCAAAACCAGAATTTGTTAGTGAGTTACAGTTGCATTGAATAAGAATCAATATGAATAAGCCAAGACAAGAATGCAAATCTGCTATTCTGTCTCATACGTGTTTCCACCAGCTTATGTCTGGCTAGGTACGGACAGTCCTAGGGAAAGTGAGTATGCTGTACTGTAGAGGTTATGTGTGGTGGAAAGCACCATATGTGTCATTACCTGCATCTTCACATGTTATTATTAGTGTGCCATGATGCCTTGTTTTCCACTAATAAATCACCATAAGCTTGAGGCCTTTGTCTTGACAACCTTATTTTCTCTCAGCCCAAGACCCTTCCATGGCCCCGGTGATATATGACTAGATCTCATCTTTGCTTGAATTCCTGTATATAAAGAATTTCTCTTCATTTTAAAGGCTTTTTCCTATTAAATTCAACCAAAATCTAATGAGAAAACTTATCCATTGTGGAGTTTTACTCTTGAAGCAAATATGAATCTCCAGTTACAGAAATCTTGTAGGTACTATCTGCCTTTAGTTAGGAATTATTTAGAAATTGAATAAGAAATCCCTTTCATTGACTGACATTTTGAAGATTAAATCTGAAGCCTCTTGAACTTCATTACAGCTTCATGAATATTATAAGGCTCCCAAACTTAACCCGTCGTTTTGAAACTCAGCCAGGAAGGTATCAGTGGTGTTAAAAATTGTGTTTATGGAATGCCTTTTCTTCTAACTGGTTTAAAGCACCCAGCACATTGTTTTGGTCTATCTCTATGACACGCATATAAGTTGTTAGGTAAAAGGTCTCACTATCCCCATTTTATAAGGTGGGTCACCAAGGGTCAAGGAAGTGATAGAAAACTAACAAAGAACACATAATTCTCTAGTAGATATTACTAAGCTCTGAATCTCTCTCTGGGAAAGTCACTTTCATTACTGGGTTTCCTCTTATTTGCCTCACATTGTGTTAGCTATACATGCATTCAGCCCTCAACTTCTGCTTCAGCCCAGTGCCCAACCCCTGTGGTCCTCTTCTCTTCATTTGCCCACCCACTTGATTTCCATCAATAAACCTCTTCCTACTCCAAGCCCTGGAACATCATTATTAATCTTTAAAGTGTGTGAGATTCTCCCAGGGTGCTCTGGCCTCAGCAATGGTTATGCTTTCTAAGCAGATTTATGATAAATCCCAGGAATCTTCATTTTAGCAGGTACCTTTAAAGGGTTCAATGTTCATAGTAGTTGAGAAAAGTGCCCCACAATCCTGATATGGAGTGGAAAAGTTAGAAAGATTTTTAGAATCTTGAGTCTATTAACCATGGCTTAATAGATTCTAGGTCAGCTCTCTTATCTAGCATAAGTTTCTGAGAAGCAAAACTGGAGGCAGAGATTCTTTTGCTAATGATTTATTGAGTTGTATTCTCAAGAGAAGGATAAGGAGGGAATCAGGAAAGGGCTGGGTAATAAGTTAGCAATTTCTCAGCTGGAGAGAAGTTTCAGTCTGATCCCACAAGTATGTGCTGGAATACAGACTGGCCACAGAATTAGCAAGGGGGCTAGTCTTTGAATGTTAGAGGCAGTCAGTTATTTGGCCTAGTTCTTCTAGGGTGTAGGGAAAGTGGTAGGAAGGAGCAATCTTCCTGCTGAGGCATTTCCAGGTTGTATGAGAGAAATTCTTCATAGAAGAAGGTAGTAGGAGGTTGTTATTAGCATATCAGGGCTATGAGTATTCTGACTGGGAAAGGTAATCTGGGTAGGACACCAATAATATCTGCTACATCCCTCAATTCAACAAGAATCATCTTTATTCCTCCTAGTCTTGAGCTCGTGGCTTTGTCATTTGCCCAGTCCAGTATTAACTCTATATTTTTTGTGTCTGGGTACCTTCCCTAGCAGCTTATATAGTACCACAGTTGCTTAAAAACTTGTTCTTCACAATCCCCTTCCTAGATAGAAAAGTCCTACCCTGGAACCAGTCCATTAAAAGGGTACCATCTGGTCACTGTTAGTTTGCAGATGTCTACATGGCTCTTCTATGACTTCTTGTTTCCAAGATCCCAACACGGGTTCTCCCTTTCCTGCTTAACTTATTTGCTGGACTCTGTCTCTAGTTCCAAGAAGGACTTTTGTATTGCAGAACTCCAGGGGTATCATTTTCATTGCATTATCTGAGAATGGCACCTTCTAGAGATGTGCCATAGGGCATCCCAGGCAATACTCCTTGGGAACAGGGTTTTTCCTCTAGACTAGATTTCAGCAGAATCTAGCAGCCCAGTCTTGTCCTCTCTCAGTCTTTCATTTCCCAGGCTCTGCCTGGTGGTATTAGAAAAGCTAGGAATGCTTTTACCTCACTATGCCTGTTGCTTCTACCATGTTTCCTCCTTTCATAAGAATTTACCAAAGGTTTTAAAATCGTAAGAGGCCATCAAATGTTATTATACATTTCATTATATGGCAAACTAATAATAAAACTGAATGCTTCAATAAAATTACTTCACTTGATAGAGATGTTGCTAAAAGGTCCATATTGCAAAGTAAATAATAAATTAAATGTGAAAAGTAGAGGACGGAGATATTAAGCTAGCTTCCCGGACCCTGGGATCACAACCTGCATATGACTTGGCTGTCTTGTAGAACTTAAGGTCTGTGTGCTATAGCAGAAATTTGGAAAGTACTACTTCCAACAACTTTCCTGCCAGAAAATTCCTATTCTAAAGATATAGCACAGTAATGTGCTCGGCAAAAGAGACTTATATTTTTAAAATTCATTTACAACAAAATTCACATAAGTGAAATAATTATAACTACTTGAACATACTATTATAAATATCATTATTTAATTTAAAAACTAATGTGGCAGCTGACAGGAATACAAAATTCACTAAAGAGAAAAGTTTACTTTGGTAACCAAAGCAAACCAAAGGTATAATTTGCATCTATCAAAGTGGGAAGTATTTTACAAAATGGTAGTATGTAGTGTTGGTCAAGATATGGTAAAATGGACATTCAAATATGAAGCTAATGGTAGAATAAATGGTATAGATTTTTTGAAGGACGGTTTTTTCAAAATATATCAAATGTCTAAAGAAACATCTTGATTGAGAAATTTTACTGCAAAGGATTTATACTAAGAAAATGATCCAATATACAATGATATAAATGTGTGTGTACAAACAGGAAAAATAAAAACTTTCAATATTCCTAACCCCCAACAGAGCAAATATTAGATGAATGCTAGGGTATATAGTATATATAAATATATATACACATATATATTTTATTTTTTTATACATATATTTTTTAAATATTTTTTAAAGCAGTTTCAGAATCACAGCAAAATTGAGAGAAAGGTACAGAGATTTCCTATATACTCCCTGTCTCCATCAATGTACAGCTTTTCCTAGAATCAACATTCCCCACCAAAGTGGTACATTTGTTATGATTTATGAACCTACACTGACCTATTATTATTAATCAAAGTCCATAGTACCACTGCTCTTGGTATAGCATCATACAGAGTATTTTCACTTCTGTGAAAAGCCCCTGTTCTGTGTCTATTCATCCCTCACCACCCACCTGAGCCCCTGGAAACCACTGATTCTTTTTTATTGTCTCTATAGTTTTACCTTGCCCAGAATATCTCTTATTTGGACTTACATAGCGTATATTCTTTACATATGGCTTCCTTTACTTAATAAAATGCATTTAAAAGCCCTGCATGTCTTTTCACATCTTAATAGTATTTCCTTTTACCACTGAATAATAAATATACTCTTGTCTAGATGTACCATAGTTTCTTTATCATTGTTGGTATATTATTACCATGGATGAAAAGGGCCCCATTTTATTGGGCTTTGTCAGCTATACTATAAATTGACATTTTCAAAGTGATAGAATCTGATCTCAAAGTTTGGAGGTTTGGAGAGCAGGAAAGTTTGGAAAAGATCGAGCAGGCTTGAAGTTTCTCGGGTCTAACAAGCTCAGGTAGAACAAAGCTTCTATGTGGCCTATTCCAGGCTGTATGATTCTGAATTTGGTTTGAGATCCAAAACCCAACTAACTATAGGAAAACATTAACTTTGCTTTGTTTGCCTATTTAAATTCACCTATCTTCCTCAGGGCCTCTAATTCACTGGGTTGGAATAAGACTCTTCAGCTTATGCATGTTGAAAATAGTCACTGAGGACTGGACAACCATCTAGGAAAATAAAGCCTAAAAAGGAGTAGTTGGTAGGCAGCCCGGGTGGCTCAGTGGTTTAGTGCCACCTTCAGCCCAGGGCGTGATGCTGGAGCCCCGGGATTGAGTCCCACGGCTGGAGCCCCGGGATCGAGTCCCACGTCAGGCTCCCTTCATGGAGCCTGCTTCTCCCTCTGCCTGTGTCTCTGCCTCTCTCTCTCTCTCTCTCTCTCCGTGTCTCTCGTGAATAAATAAATAAAATCTATAAATAAATAAATAGATAGATAGATAGATAGATAAATAAATAAATAAATAAATAAATAAATAAATAAGGAGTGTTGGTGCCAGAAAGAAACCTGAATCTTCAGTATTGAAAGTCTGCTTGGATTCTGGCTTATTACTTTGTCTAAAACTCTCTGACAGGCTATTTAAAGTTCAGTAAATAATAGTATTATTGGTATCTTTATTAGCCAAGTTAATAAAGGCTTAGGTTTTTACTGTTTCCTCCACACTGTGTATTTGTACTTCTGTCAATATTGCTATTCAGGGAACCTCTTCTTCTTCTATTTCCTTTCTTCACTCTGTGTCTTACATCTACTTAACAACAGTCTATGTCCAACCTCCTATATGAAGCCTCCCTGGAATTTTACAGTGATTGATTCCTTTTCTAAATTGTTGTCCTTAGAGGTGGATCCGTGCAATTTGACTCTTTAAAATATACAAGCAGCACAGTCTCCAACATATGGAATGTGCACCATGAACGGCTGAGTGATTTTCAAAATGAGAATGTAGTCACTACAGTATTAAATTCTTATTCTGTTAAATAAATACATAAGCTTGCTTTATCCTTAAAATTTTATTTTAAAAGATATTAAAAATTCCTATTATTACAGCTACTAACTAACATCTTCTTCCCCTCAGACAATTGGATGGATATGAGCCTTGAACAGCTCTCTTCCAACAACACTTAGTTCACAAGCTTAAAATGAAACAGAATTATGGTTCTATCTTTTTAGAGATTTGAAGAACTTTCTCACTTACTATTTCAGACTGAAATAATTGCCTGAACTTCCCAACCCTCAGTTTTTCCATTTATACACAGCTTATTTTATTTCTACAGATATTAAGAGCTCCTAATTTGACTAATATATTAAATAGACACTTCATTTATATTACAGTTTATATTCAGTAATCTCAAGTAATAGCTTATAGTCATCACATTAGGTTTCCTTTTGAAAGTGCTCAAGTGTACTCTAGTCACCATCAAGAATAATCAAGCCTCCGTTAGGTCATGATCCTTCTCCTGAGCTGTCAGTCATTCACTATGAGAAACATTGAGATAATATAGAAGACAATGTCTAAATAGCTCTTATTGCTGCATGGAAAGAAGGAAGGTGTGTTTCCATTGCAGGTAGAGTCTATTCTGACAATATGATGGTGGCTTTGCAATTGCAGTAGAAATAGGGGATGTGTTGTGGTGGATTTCTGGCAGCACAGTGGCCTGCAGCTATTCTTACTCTTTGCATACAAGTTTATCTGGGCTTCTAAAACTTGTATCTCCATCACATTCAAGGAAGCCAGAGGCACTGGAAACTCACCAATAAACCACAGTATCCCTTGGTACACAAAACAAACTTTTTCCCCTAGACTAATATAACTTGAAAAAAAATACACTACTGTATTTTTGTGCTTTTCTATATGAGCAGTTGCAGACGTACCTGGTGATTCTGATTCAACAGTTATGAAGGAAAACAAAATCATTGCTGCCTTCACTTTATAGTTCTGTGAACTTTCAGGGGGCACAACTGAAAAATCAATGCCAAATGTTCTTAGAGAAGATTCTTTTAATGGGTTTCATGTTGACCTCACCACTAGAAGCAGCTGTCATATTTGATCAATGTGGCAGTGTCATACTGATCAATTTTTTCCCTGGGTTATCTTTCCCAAATATTTCTGAGCATATACAGGGTGAATATATAAGCCTTGGTTCCAGTGCTCATTTTTCATCAATCTCTATATTGGCTTTTTTTTTTTTTTTTTTGAAAGAGAGAGGGGGAAAGAGAGAATGCCAGCAGGGAGGGGAAGAGGGAGGAGAGAGAGAATCTTAACCAGGCCCCATACCCAGCGTGGAGCTCAATTTCACCAGCCTGAGATCATGACTTGAACTGAAATCAAGAGTCTGGTGCTTAACCACCTGAGCCACCCAGATGCCCCTCTAAATTAGCTTTTTTATCCCTAGTTAAGGGTGGAATTCATGTCTACTGCTGCCTTTTTGTTCCTAGTTATGAAGGAAATCAGCAGAGGGGGATTAATATCATGTTTCTAACTTCACTCAGAGTACTGTGACAACTCAGCATGACTTGCGTTAATGAGAAGGAGGCTTCTTTGTATGTTAAGTTCATCTGAAAAATGCTGCAGAATATCAGGCCTCAAAATAGTACAGTACTTTAAAAGCACACATGCATCTATTTAACCCAGAGCATATACAAGCATACACACATGCACACATACACACATATACCCATGGTAAGGAAAAGTTCTATTACTCAATTTTATAACCTGAAGCCAGGATTATCCTCAAATTACAAAGGATTTGATATAAATCTAGTACATAAACCTAGACTTTTCCTACCTTTATGATGAGTTTCATGTATCCATTCTTTATTCCTTCAATATAGCCTTGGTTATGACTAACCCTGTCCATTATATTTGCTATCTCAATTCTGAACCTTAGTGATTAGTGGGTGTCAAGGCCTCTGTGTTCTCCCTTCTCTCTAGAGGTGGATACTTGTTTATATGTTTTTTAGTATCAGTTACATTAAGAGGTGGTCAGGCACATGTACCTCATCTAAATTCCAAGTCCTAATGAAAAATAATTGGCTTTATTACACTAGAAAAAGTCCCCTTTGGGTATGAAAATGAACAAGGAATAAGTGTAGACAGAGAATCATCTTGACCACATTTGTGTTTGTCTCATATACCCTCATCTAAGAATAACTAGAAGCCATGAGGGAAAAATCTTGATACGTTGCCCAATTACTTCAGTAGAACTGAATCCCATGATTGAAGCATTATCCAAAAATGGTGTAACACCTGGCATCCTAGAAAGCAAAATTCCCATAAAACAAAAAAATCTCACAGTCAACAGAAATATTGGCCCAGTAATACTAAATTCCATATGTTCCTCAAATGCATTTTTGATGAGTGTGATTTGATGAGATTGAACAAGGTCAGTTTGCAAAAACCTGACCCCAATAGTCTAAGTTAGCAGTCTAGGTTAACTACAGGCACAGACAGTGGGTGCTACTTGAGAGAGTTCCTTTTGGTACATTAAGAGCCTCCTCTAAGTTTGTTCTTATTCTGTGACTTCCAAACTGTTATTGCCAACCAAGGCTATATGCCCCAAGGGTTCTTGTCTAATTAGATTCTTAAGTTAACCTCTGTGGTTATTTCCCCCAGAACAGAAAGGTACACTTCCAGCTAAGCCCATGGACAATTGTGTCCAGAAGGATTGACCCTTGAGTAGTCTGGGAACTCAGATAAAATCTTAGGAAATCAGTTAATAGTTTCTTGAGGCTAGGTCAATCTGAGGTCATAGAATCTAGAATATTAATTCTTAGTGGTATGTTTCTTTTCAAATAATTTTTGTCTGTTTTTAAATTTTCTCTATAGAGTAATGAATGGAACATCTATATGAAAGAGCCATGCAAAGTATTCTGCCTCTATGTCAACACGTTCCATGTGAAATAAATCATGGTGACCTCACCATGTGAAGAAATATGTGGAAGTCCTCTTTATAGATTATATAATCTACAAGTAAGGGAGAATTTTATTTTGCACACACAAACATTTATTAATGTGGTGGCAAACACCACATCTTTCTATGAACCTGCTGAGTAAAATAGCACTCTTGGATTACAACTAAGTGAGAGACAGAGCAACATAATACTTAAGAATGAGAACTCTGGAGTCATACCAGCTAGGTGTCAGGCTAGTCACCACCACTATACAGCTATGTGATCTTGAACAAGTCACTCAACCCATTAGTCCCTGGATTTTCTGTAAGTAAGCTGGATATAGTAATATCACTGATTTCATAAGTCATGGTGAGGTGAATAAGATAATATGTGTAAAGCATTTGATTAAATTCCTATCACATAGAAAGCACCTGATTAAATTTCTATCACATTAAATTCCTATCACATTTGATCATGTTATCTCTGTATATGATGCTGGGTCAGGTTTGATGGAATTCTTGCAGATTTTTAAAACAAAGCTTGTATTTTAGAAAAATTTTAAGGAAAAGTTGCAGATTTTTATCAGGGAGTTCTTATATTCTCTGCACTCAAGTTTCTCATATTGTGAACAATTCATATTGCTATGTTACATCTGCCACAATTAATGCACCAATATTGGTACATTATTATTAACTGAACACCATGTTTTTTTTTCATATTTTATGAGTTCTCCTTTTTTGTATTCCAAGATCCCACCCAATGTATCACATTATATTCATTTATATTGTCTCCTTAGACTTCTCTCTGTTCTGACAATTCTTGAACTTCCTTTGTTTCTGATGACCTTAACAGTTTCCAGGAGTTCTGGTCAGATATTTTATTTAATATCCCTGAAGTTGGGGATCCCTGGGTGGTTCAGCGGTTTAGCACCTGCCTTTGGCCCAGGGTATGATCCTGGAGTCCCGGGATCGAGTCCCGCATTAGGATCCCTGCATGGAGCCTGCTTCTCCCTCTGCCTGTGTCTCTGCCTCTCTCTCTCTCTTTCTCTCTGTGTGTCTATCATGAATAAATAAATAAAAACTTAAAAAATTAAAAAAAAATAATATTCCTAAAGTTGAGTTTGGCTGATGTATTTCTTATGGTCAGACTGGGATTATGGGTTTTGGGAGGAAGACCACAGACATGAAGTGTCTTCTCAACACAACAGATTAAGAGAGTACCCTATCAATTTATTACTGATGATGTAACGTTGATTACCTGTCTAAGATAGTATTTACCAGGTCTCTCTTTTAATACCTCTTTTAATGCTGTGCTCTTTGAAAGCAAGTCACTAAATGTAATACCACTTTTAATACTGTGCTTTTTGAAAGCAAGTCATTAAGTGTATTCCACTTTTAAGGGATGGGGAATTATTCTTCACCTTCTTAAGGGCAGGACATACATTTTTTGGAATTCTTCTGTTTATATTTGTCTCTTCTCCATTTATTTTTTTAAATTTAATAATTTATGTATATGAACATGGACTTGTGACTCTATTTTATACTTTGGGTTATAATTTAATACTATATTGCTTATTTTGTTGCTTAAATTGTTCAGCTTTGGGAAAGACCTTTGGGTAGTCTTTCAGTTGACTCTAGTGTCCTTTTGACATTTATCTTTTTTTTTTTTTTTTTTTTTTTTTTTTTTAGCACTTCCTTAGTTTCTGGCATTGCAGGATGCTCTAGGCTCATCTTGTACATTTTCTGCCCCAGCCCTACAATTGTTTATTTCTCCAAGAGTCTTGATTCTTTTTACTAGAAAATGGTTTTAGAAACCAAGACCTGGGCACTGAGTGTGCTTATTGCTTTTGGGTATTGTAGCTTCAGTCCACTGAATTGAGAAATATTTATATACCAGTCCACATCTAAATATATATATATATTATATATATTATATAAATATAATACTATATATAATTATATATAATTATTTCTATATAAACTTATCAATATATTAAGCTAAACTTAAATTCATGCTAATGCCTTCAGCTTGATTCCAGTACCACACGGTTTATTCCAGTTTCCCCCTTTGCTTATCTGTAACTTTCCATTCCAACTATGATAAACTTGGCTTCTACCATCTGCCATGCATTGATTTATTTGTTCAACCTTGGTGCATGTACAGCTATTTCAGAATTGTTAACCCACACTGTATGGGAAACAATTTGGCCAACTAGGCTATATTGCTTGTATTCCATTTCTGAATATAATTTTAATAGATTCAGATCAGCCCTCTAACTTCTCAAAGAGGTCCTTCTTATAGAATCTATATTTGGCATTCTTGTTTCTTTAAATATGCCCTTTATAATCTGAGCAGAGCAGTTGACATCCAAGCGGATTTAAATAAAGTCTGCACCCTGTATTTGTTTATCAACAGATTCTGCTAAGAATTCTTTTCCTGTATGTGCTTGACAACATTAATCTTAAAAACCACTCTTTCAATTTCTGCAACACATATTGACTAAAGTCTCACTAGCCATGAGTTCTTATTGGGGCCTTAGGAATACCAAATTTGATTCTTTCAAGAGATGTTATTGGAAGACACTGCATAAAAAGGAATATGCCATTCAAGAAATCCCAACAGTTGCAACATTGGTACAGATAGTGTTGTGATCTACACGGGCTGTTGTCTACTTAAAATATCAACATAAAATACCAACTAATAGTGACCTAGGAAGATGAACCATAAATTAAAATCCATAGTAGATCTCATTCTTAGGTGATACAGGCATGCTAATAAACCTTATAATCTATATTTAAATCCCAAAGTCTGTTTAGAATTTGATAGGCTTCTATTCCAGGCTTCCAACTTATCCACTTGGCATATGAATTCCAGGGAAAAGGCTGAAGAATATGAAATTGTTTAATATGTACCAAAGTATGTTTCTTATGTATGATATTTTGTCAAGTTATAGATACTTACTGTATTAATAAGAAGTCAATTATTAAAGTACATAAAATGCCAATGCCATATAATTCTATGGTATTGTTTTTGTAATAAATAAGACTCTATATTGCCTACCAGACAACGCTATATTAAGTCCTAATTAAATAGCTCAGAGATCAGTAGAATATTTACAAATAGCTATTATATTTCTGCAAAATCCACTCTAACCTATTAGCTCAGTCCAAACAATGCAACATAAACCTGGAGGTACATTAAAAAGGATAAACTATTGACAGGAACTCAAAATAGATCATAATAGCATTGAATCATGGAACTCTCTTACATATGTAGAAGGAAGCATGTTTCCTATCATCCATAAGTAAGCAGAAGTGGTGCTGTGAGCATAGATACGCCTTCTTAGAGGTTGATAGAGACCCAGAGGAGTAAGCAAGGAATCTGACCCCACAGGTTGTTGAGAAAAGAGTTGGTGCCTGATGAATTTTAGCAACACTTTAACTTCTCTCTGTGGTTAAAGCAGCCAGCTCTCTGTAACATACTTTATCTCTATGATTACCTGCCAAATGCTTACTGCAAACCCGCAAAGATTAGTTACCCAGGGGGAGTGGTTTATAACTTCATGACAGCATTTTGTGCCAGATCAATAATAAAGGCAAAGGCACATAGCAAGCTGCCCTTGTTTTCTTTGAACTATCCCTCTAATTCAACGTACTGTTACTGACTGGATTCTCAGCATCATTTAAACACAGCAGCAATTGTCCTCATTTGTTTTTCACACACACCATAATTTTTGAACGAATTACCTAAAATGCAATTGTATTTTCAAGGAATTGAGGCTTACCATATATTATCATCAATTTGAGAGCCTATTGTTCACGTGTCATATAAATGGGGGATTTCTCTCTTAACAAAAGATTGTGATGGTGAATTTAGAAAAATGTACTGCTCACATATGTTAAACCCAGGTGGGTTTAAGCAATAGAAAATCAACTAATAATAACAGTGATAATAACATATGCTCGGTTAAATGAACCTTCCTTTCTTCTATCCTACATAGGAGTTAATTTACATTTTAATAAACTGAACAGGAAATAATGGAGGGATCATATTTTTCTGTGGTGTGAACAGAGAAAGCCTAGGCAGTTGTGAATTTCATCACAAATTCTCCCTGGAAAAGCAGAAAGAAAATTTAACAGTCTAGATCTTCAAGAAAAACTGAAGGCACTTTCATCCTTTGAGGTCATTATTTTTAAAATGATCTGATTAATCTTTCTTCAATTAATCTGATATTTAGGTCAGTTAGAGGAATATGAATTTTATTTTCTTAACAATATAAAATAATGCAGCCCTTTCTATTTTGATCTGAATTTAGCGTGTATCAAATGATATACTGAGTATATAATGCTTTCAGATAGAGAGGCTGTGCAGAGTTATAAATGCCAAGAAATCAGAAGAATATTTTCTCTGGGATAGTTATGTTTATCACTATTTCCCAAAATACTTCCTTATTTTATGATGAGATAGAAGAATGCTTGTTTTGTTTCTTTTTAGTTTGAAGTTAATACTGAGGGTCTAAATTTGAAAAGGCAACTGGATTTATGCATACTGGTGGGGTTGCTCTAATGAAATAGAACAGTCATCAACCAAAGTACTCTTTTACACTTCAACATTCTCTCAATCTCTATTCTTTATCCTTTCACTTTCAGCATTCAAACTGAGACAATTATTATTATAAACTCAGAAAAAAATAAATATCAAACTGATTGTTTTTGCTTACAAATGTCTTTTCTGTTAGGGGAGTTCTCCAGCGCTTGGATACTTGCATGCATAATGCCACTTGGTCCCTGCCAAGGGGACTGGAGGCCACTGCCTCTATACTTATTAGCTACGTGAGTAAGTATGCTTACTTACTAAGTAAGTTTACGACCATGGGATTTCAGTGGGACAGACAATGTACTTCCTTCCCAGATTTTACACAACTAAGAAGTAGACCCAGGAGTCAAACAGATGTTGTGTTAGTAATGTGATTGTATATATAGAAAATTCAAAAGAATTTATTGAAAATTGGAATTAATAAATTAATTTAGCAAGCTTGTAGGATGCAAAGCTAAAATACAACTATCAAGAGTGTTTCTATATACTAGCAACAAATAACATTTTTTTCAAATATGCCAATTGTTGCAGCATAATAAAAATCAAATATGTAGATTCTGCCCACTGAAGAACTACAAAACATTGCTGGGATGGATTTAGGAAGCTCTAAATAAAGAAAAGCATTCTGGACATGCTCTAAATTAGGATCTTGACATCAGTTACATGGTTATGAACTTATGTAAACATTTATTGATCTGTACAAGAAAGTTTTCTGCACTTTACCATATATGAGTTATACCTCAGTTAATTTTTTTAAGATTTTATTTTTAAGTGATCTCCACACCCAACATGGGGCTCAAACCTATGACCCTGAGATCAAGAGTTGAGTGTTCCACTGACTAAGCTAGCCAATAACCCCCCCCCATTTTTTTTAAAGTTAAAAACAACCAAAAAACTAACTGAAAAACAGAAACCACACTGGATTAAGGACATAGATTAGATATATGGCCAAGATAGACTTTTCACTACTTGATCCTAGAACTAGAGAGATTAACCTGTCTAGCCTACTGGCAGGGCTACACAACAGCCCACATCTACCCAAAGCCTCAGAACCAGCCAGAACCTTTGAGTACTGTCAGATGATGGATTCCAAATGTGAAAGCAAAGGGCAGAGTTGAGCATGCCCAGTTTCTTCTTTTGTTTTTTTTTCTTTTTTTTTTTTTCCCAGTTTCTTCTTAAAATGAATCACTCATCTCTTACCATTAGGTAAGTCAGAAGGCCTGAAGTGCTAGTTAATAGGGAGTCTCTTTAATAGAAGCATTTACCTGAAAGAAAAGAAGGGAATGAAGGATTAATCAAAGGGAAAGAAGTCCCCATTTGTGACTTAATTTTAGTCTTCACATGTTGTAAAAGAGTGATCATAGAAGCTATCACATATTGTTGTGTGAAGAGTAAAACGATAGACTATGTAAATGGCTTTGCCATGTAGCAGTAAATGTAGAATTGGAAAAGCAAAGCATAGAAACTTTAGAGCGGCAAGAGATCTTTAGAAAGATAAGCTGATCCACTTGTATTTTTTTTTTTTTAATTAGGAAACTGAGACCCAAGGAGGTCTAGACTTATGTAAGTTCCATGGCATGCTGGAAATGTACCGACGTATTGTAGCAGCACTGCATCTACATCTGCATCTGGGTCCCAGGTGTTCGTGTGCCTCGTCCAGAGTTCTTTATGCTATACCATTCTACAGAATAGACGTCCTAACTGGAAGCAGATAGAACCTCCAACCCTTCCCCCTACTGCCATGAAGATCCTGTTTTCAGAGGGTATGCAGTCAGTGCTCCCTCCTTCCCCCCTGTGAAGACCATGTGTGCTGCCTCACTCAAGCAACAACTTGTAGCCCTTATTGTGTTGTAGCAATAAGAGCAAGATTACTGCTTAGAATCAAGGTAGCTATTTTTACAATCCACTCTGAGGTAGTTAAGCAGGTATTCTTTTGAAGGTAAATAAACACAGTCAACTACAATTATTTGATTCTATTTAGTGTATTAGGAAAGGTAATGATTTAATGATACCCTAGTGGTCTATAACAGTTAACACACCACAGAAAACCGAATCATAAAATCCCCTTCTCACTAAAAATCCTGACATTAGTATTATGAAAGGGCACTAAATCCCAGGGAACCCCAGTGTTTACACCTTCCCACCAAGTGACAATATTATTATTGGATTCTCTATTCACTGGTCATGAAAATATAGGATATGGGAGGTACAGGGAAACCTCTAACATATTCTGTTTATTCAGTGACAGATTCTTGCAACATTATCTGAGACAGTTGCTATGGCAAAGAAAATGGTCCCATAAAGGCCAGATGATTTTCTATGTTGCACCTTCCCAAATGCTAGCTCATAATGAGCTGGGGTAGTGGGGTAGTAGCTGATGGTGGCACCCCCTTCATGTGCAGACCCAGTGGACTTGCAAGGTAAAGAAGTGCATGTGCTCGCTTCACATTTACACAAACACACAAACTGTTTGTGTTTATTTTGGAAAGGCGTGTGAATTACAAATATTTCCTGCAAACATGTGCCTAGCTTCCTGGCTGCCTGTATAATGAATACTGACAGGATGAGCTTCTTTGTCATAGTTTGCTGTTAAAAGACTGGGTGTCGGTACTTTTGCTCAGAGAGACAGCTGTGCACATCTGGAAGGATCCTAGGGAGAAGCCCTAAACAAGCTTGATGAGACACACAGAGAGAGTCAGAAACGTAGAAAAATGGAGAAGCAGCGTCCTCACAGGGAGTCCATTGTGGGACTCGATCCCCTGACCCAGGAGAATACTCTGAGCCTAAACAGCAAGCCCTAAACAAGCTTGATGATGATCCACAGTAGGATGCCCTCTCCTCAACCACCAAAAAAGTTCTGCATCTGTAGATTTCTATATCTGTACCCACACTGCCCCTGAGTGTAACAGAAAAAATAAGGATCAGGATTGCATTTGGGATACCACTGCTCCTTCCTCAATTGTAAATGGGGAGATTAATGTCTATTTGGCAGGATTATCATGAGCTCATTATTTGAACAATGTATAAACAATCCAAAAATAGTAGCTAGTGTCAATGTGTATACTTCCCATTAACATTTACCTACTGTTATCTAATGTAAAATTAGTTAAAATTGACAAGAATAGTCTACTAATTGTTTATTGTACATATACAAAAATGCATGTATTTTTATATACATATAATAATAACATCATAACAGCAGTAAAAGATACACTTAGAGGCTGGTGTGGCTCAAGAAACGTCACCATTTAACCAGTTTGTCTGGTTACACCTGTGCTTCCAGAATCATTATTATTTCACTCTCAAAAGTGGCCCAGTTTGGACAATAAGTTATATGACTGCCCTAAATAAGAATCAAAAGGAAAATATTGATCCCAGAGAAATCCAAGAGCAATTACAGTCTCAATGCTTATAAATAACATACCCACCAGACAATCCTAGCTTAAAAAGTTTGTACTGGAGACATCAACATAATTTTGAAAATATATAATACGTCTTTAATAGCAGTTACCAAACAAAAACAAGAAACTCAGTGGTTGTTAAGGCTTGCCCCAACAGAGAATTTTTCATGAAGAACACTAGGTATTTATTCTCCTATTTTCTCACAGTTTGCTCCTGGGTTCTTTAATAGCTGTAACTTAAAACAGGTGGTTTTGTATTGACTAGAACCCTTTAAGAGGCTGCTGCATTGAAGGTTATTTGCCTCTCAATTTTTGTCTGTTTTTTTTTTCTCCCCCTTTCTTTAATTCCTTGTAACTTCTTTCATTCTAGCAGTTTTAACATTTAGTTCCAGCACTTGGAGGTTTCAAACAGTCTTTAAAGCCTTGTTTCAAACTTAACAGATAGATGACAGTCATTTATCTCTTTAATATTCAAATATAAAAGAGATAGAAAGGAAACTAACATTAAGAGCCAAGAGTTCTTGGTGACAAACCAGGTTACCCTGTTTCAATGACTTCACAATTTTGCAGGGATGTTTGGCTTCTGCTTTATATAAACTTCTATACTTGCTCTGTGTGGTTTGGTTTTAAAGTGTATTCTCTGCCTGTCTTACTTTTTACTTCCTTTCTTCCTTTCCATTGAGAAAATATTACTTTGAGTAAATCACATTTTTAATAATTTCCTAGTAAGCAATTGTGGAAGACAAGGTGAGATGGAATTCTTCCCATCTTCAATCTGTCCTTGGTATTTTGTATCTCACTTTAGGGTAGCTACAAGTATTTTTGTCACATTTTCAACTATATCTAAATAATTAAGTTTTAAAAAATAACTTGTTAGCAGCATGTGGGTGGCATAGTCAGCTATACACCAGACTCTTGGTTTTGGCTCAGGTCCTGATCTCAGGGTCATGATATTAAACCCCGCATCAGGGGTGTCAGGCTCCATACTCAGCTTGGAGTCTGCTTGGGATTCTCTCTCCCTCACCCTCTGCCCCTCCCACTCATGCTCTCTCTCTCTTTCTCTCTCTCAAATAAATAAATAGATCTTTAGAAGAAATAACTTTTTAGCAATGTCTTATTTCTCAAGCTTAACATCAAAGTCAAAGCTGTTTATCATCTTATATCTTCCAAACACTTCAATCTTCTCTCACTTCTCTGCCACTCTCCGGTAGGAACTTCAGTGTCCAGTGATCTACCTAGGGTGGAAGAAAGAGGTCAGCTGGCTGGGGGAACAAGGAGCTTCGTGCTATTCTCAACCCCATCAATGGCTGAACGCATGGCCTTTCCCAGCTTCTAGCACTTGAAGCATAAGTGGAATAGATCCCTCACTATTAGTTTAGGGTGGGGATAAGGGGAAAAGGGAGGGAAAGTCTGCTGTAGAGAGAAGCAGATTTCTGGAACTAAGTACAAAATCTCTGAATTATGCCAGTGATGTGTTCCAAATCTATTTTGTTTTATAAACCTATTATCTTTTTTCAACATATCCAATTGGTTTCTGAATTTCTCATCTATACCTAAGTCCTTAAGTTGAAACTTCTGTATGGAGCTCATATCTAACTTTATACTATTCTTGTGATACTTGCTTGGCAGTTGGGGAACTTTTGATCACTGTGACATAGGTAGAAATGATTGCAGGGTTTTTGAAATTCATGGGTAAAGGTTAAAGTCTAAAATTAAATGTGTTGTATGACTTTTCCGTCAAGAAACAATTTACCAGGGTGCCTGGGTGGCTCAGTGGTTGAGCTTCTGCCTTTGGCTCAGGTCATGATCATGGAGACCTGGGATCAAGTCCCACATCGGGCTCCCTGCATGGAGCCTACTTCTCCCTCTGCCTGTGTCTCTGCCTCTGTGTGTGTGTGTGTGTGTGTGTGTGTGTGTGTGTGTGTCATGAATAAATAAAGAAAATCTTTTTTTTAAAAGAAACAATTTACCTGAGTTTCTAATAATCAGCAAATCTGATTCAAATATTTCTATAGTTTCAACCATATGTAAAGAGAGATTCATACTACTTCGTTCTTCTTTTTTTAAAAAATATTTATTTATTCATGAGAGACACACAGAGAGAGTCAGAAACGTAGAAAAATGGAGAAGCAGCGTCCTCACAGAGAGTCCATTGTGGGACTCGATCCCCTGACCCAGGAGAATACTCTGAGCCTAAGGCAGATGCCCAACCGCGGAGCTACCCAGGTGTCCTTACCTAGTTCTTCTTAATCTGGGTTTTTGTGGCCCAAGAGATGGAAAAATTAGTGGAATCATCAAGAAAAAATATCAGGGTTTGGGTAACACACAAACTGAGTTATTATAGATTGTGAATTGTCATAGAGGATATAAAAAACATTTTTCCAGTACTGTGATAGAGGGAGAGTTTTAATATAAGTCTCTGTGAGCCAAGAGGGAATGAGTTATTTTTACTGCTCCTTAAGGACTTCCTTGCAATATTTGAAAGTTCTTTATTTTCACCTCTATGGAGTTTACTTCATATGTTATAAAACCATTATTGAATTCAGAAAATAAAATTGAATAAACTATTTGCAGATAGAATTAGAACTAGTCACATGCATGAGGCTTGAACAAGTGAACTTGGTTTTTCCTTCCTTGGGTCTCCAGTGAGACCCCTGAAAAGCATCTAAGAATTGAACATATAATCCTAGACCTCATTATTGCATCCTTGGTAGCAGTCTGTTTTATGTTGCAGGTAATGAAAGCTTAGAAGAAAACTATGTTCAGGACAGTAAAATGGGGTTTGTCATCAATGCTATCTATGCCATGGCTCACGGGCTGCAGAACATGCACCACGCCCTCTGCCCAGGCCATGTGGGCCTCTGTGATGCCATGAAGCCCATCGACGGCAGCAAACTCCTGGACTTCCTCATCAAGTCCACGTTCATCGGTGTGTCTGGAGAGGAGGTGTGGTTTGATGAGAAAGGGGATGCTCCTGGAAGGTAAAGCAGTCTTTTCTGTAATGGGTTCGAATAACCTTGTGACCCTCCCTGAGCTAGACAGATGGCAACTTGGGTCCATTTGGTGTCATGATTTCTAGGTGTCATGAAGATAGATACAACTAGATAGGTCAAAAGACAGGTCAAATCTTAGATGGAAATTATGTTATAAAACGTTGAAAACTTGTTGGTAAACACCCACAATCCTGTTTTCTTCCAGCGCCACCTCCCCACCAGCTATTTATTACCCTGGCCCTTTCCTCAGAATGCATGGGACCTCCTACAAGCCCAAGAAACTGAAGAGATTATACCTGAGTAGTGGGCCCCTCCCTGGCAGTGCCAGCACCAGACCAGCATCTTTCTGATGGATTAGTCCCAGTGCCATGCTGGTTGTGTAATATTTTAATAAGAGCTTAATATATGAAGAGAACCAAGTCCTACTTGTGTATCCCCTTCCTTTAGGCCAACTTATGTTCCTACTAACACGTCTCTTAACACAAAAAAGAAAAGAATTTTCTTTCTGGTATTCCAGAGAGTTAATCAAGAAGCAAAGAAAAATTAAACCTAACTGATATACATGTATTTTCACCAAGTCATTTTGTATATAGTCTGTTCTGCAACAGCTGCTTTTATAATATCAGTTAGCTCACATGTGATTGGTAGAGAATGATGTCAGTTTAAAGAGCAGTTTTATTTGTCCATATGAATTTGTCTAGGCAAGGGATAATCAGAATCATGGGATAAGATCAAAGTCTGCTGCAAGAAAGAAAAAGGCCCTCGGCTTGGCTGCTATACAGTATCCCACAATCTTGTTTTTCTTTTTTTTCCTCTCATAAGCCCTGTTATCTTTCAGTATATGATTTTACAGAATTAAGTTTTAGGGAAGCATATGTTGTGTTAAAATGGAACATCAAATCATTTAATCCTCATTGCTATCGGCATATCATTATCCTCTTTTACAGATGATAAACTGAGTGTCAGCAAAACTAAGAAACTCACCTAAATTCATGCAGAGAGTAACTGGTAGAGGCAGTGCAGTCTGAATCTGAGGCTTATAATCTATTTGCCACAACACGCTGCCTTTTAGTTAATCCTAAAATTAGGCAAAGATGCTGGCAGCCTTCTTAATGTCATTTCAGAGGTACTGAAAGAGACTATCTGACCCTCAGTAATTCTCAACATACCTCTTCCTTTCATGTAAGTTTTAAGTTCTATGTGCAGACAGTGCCTTTGGAGCCTACATGGATCCTCCCTGTGAAAATCCAATAGCCCTAGCAAGGAGAAGTGACATAAGTAATTGTTAGCAATTACAATGATGAATTTATCAGATTCCTTCCAGGCTTCTAGTTAGGTAGGAGGAGATTGAAATCAACATATGAGTGGGGTGGATGGAAGGAGTCAGGGCCGGGGAATGTGGAAAGTTTCTGGGTGCCTGGCACCCTAGGAAATAATATCAGAAGGAGCAAATGGACCTGAGATTCAGAACACGGACGCTCTCTCCTTTAAGCCTATGGTTGCAAACCTGGATTCCACTGGAAACTAGGCTCCATACCTTGTCAGATTTGGAATGGGAACCTTCCTTCATGATTCTATAAGATGACATACACAGTGTGCCTAGTACAGGATCAGATGCATTTTAGACATGCCATACATATGAGCTTTCTCCTGCTCTCTTTATCTGTAAGTTATCCAAATTATTGGCACACAGTTTTAGCTTGTTTTTCCTCCATGTGTAATTACGTGTTCAAATAGTGAGCTTTCCCCTGGGTTCCTTTTCAAGGATCATTTCCTCATGCTTGAAACTGGTCAGCTTAATCTGTGTTCAGTTTCTGTTTCAGATACCTCCCTCTGCTTCTATCCCCTCTCATACCCCCATTCGTGCTTTTGGTCCCTCTTGTAATTATTTTAGTTAATCATCATGCAACATAAACTGAGTGCATCGAGAGGATGCTATAAAATTGTAATTTACAGCATGAGGATATTCCAAATAAATGCCAACATGCTGAGGAGGGACTCTGGGGTCAAGAGAAAAGAGCAGTGTTCATTAACACACACAGCACAGGGGAAGGCCTCTGTTTAGTATCTCAGTTTTTTCCCTTGGTATCTTTCAGTATTTGTGTCCTCTGGCTTTTGGAACTTTTTGAAAATGCGTTTTCATGCCAAAATATTACAGATTTTTCAGTTTCTAAAATGCTAATAAAGTGTGAACTGATTTCTCCTGTTGAAGAGCAAACAAGGAAGTTGAAATACATCTTAGGAAACTGACTTATGGGGAAAAGCTACCGTAAAGCTATCATTGCACCAGAGTCTTCACTGAAAGTATGTATGGAGAGTCAATAACAATATGGGGTAAAGCATAAAAATTAAAGGAAGTTATTCACTAAACATTTACAACAGGTTCTATAACTATAATGAGTTCGAACTGGAAAAATATTGGAGGTGTAGATTAGCACCACTGCTCAGCAAGATGAGTAGGAGCCATCGGCCCACAGTTAATACCCACTTGGCTATCCATCAGAGAGCTACTCTGAAGAGCATGCTGGTATGGCTCCATAACAAGAAGAATGGGAACCTTTATCTATTAGCCAAAAGTCAGAACAGCAAAGAGATGAATAATGTGCTCCAGGCATGCCATTTTCTCTTCTCATCCAGTAGGTACTGCTCTCCTGGAAAAAACATGCATCCTTTCCTCTCCTAGAAGTCCCCTTTCCCCTTAGATAAATTGCCAGAATGTGGATTTGGAGAAGCCCACTAGCTACCCTGTTTGTGGCAGACACATTAAGAACAGACGGAAAAGCCCACGAAGAATATTAATTGTCCAGATAAAGAAATAAGCCAGATCTAACCAATAGGTCTTGAATGCCAACTAAGGTTGACAATAGCTTCCTGGAGTACTGAGCTGAGGAGGACTCAGTCTGAATCAGGTTTCAGGTTTGAGAGAAGGAATTGCAAAATGGATTAAGTAGGGGTTTGGGGGGTTGGGAGGTGAGGAAGAGGAATGCCTGTTAATCACTGTCTTTCTTCAGGGTCAGGCACCAAGAGGAAGAGGCCATGCCTCTTATGTTCTAGGTGAGAGCGGCACAGGTACTGCACCAAAAAGAATCCCATTTTGCAGAGCCAGTAAGTGGGAGTCAGGCAGACATTTTTGGGACACTGCCACATGAGTTATAGTTTACTTGGAGTAAATAGCAACATGGAGAGAATATTGAAGAATGACTGGGAGAGAGACAGCTTTGCAAGTACAAAGATGTTCTCCAGTTTTCTTATGGTGATGAAAACAACCAGAGTATTTTAGGGCATTCATAGTAATTCAAATATGAATGATATAGTGATATTGCCTTACATATGCATTTGTGCCAATTGTGAGATAGCGTTTTACCTGCCTTATGTTAATAAATCCCCACAAGAACTCTGTGAACCTTTAAGAGCTTGATAACATCCCTAGGTAGTATAATCTACTGTTGCAATGTTAGAAAAGAGATTCTAGCTTATACATTCTAGTGTTCAAGTCCTGTGCTCTTTTCATCGCATTGGAGAATGTTCTCCATTGCTCACATTGAAAAATGATGAGGTCTGGCCCCCCAGAGCACACTCCGGCTACAGTGAGGATTTCTAATGTAGATTTTGCCATAGTGTAGCATTGCAGCATTTGAAATTACTGGAATAACTGACACTGATTATTTAGATTCAGAAATGGTTGTCCTAATAACGGAAGAGACCAGTTTAAATGTCAGTGCTCAAGATGTTAAATCCCCAACATCCTTGTTAATTAAAGCTGTGTTTCTCAGATTTCTTGCTTTATTAGCACCTAAAATAGTTCCAGACTTGGTAAAACTCACTTCTTTTAATCCAGCGTGATGAAAATGACAACTGAATGTGAAAAAGGACATTAGAATGAAAGCAGTCAAGTTAAGAAATTAATGTTCTCAAGAATCATGACTTGTTCAAAGAATAACTTAGTGAATAATGATTTGAAGGAGATGGTAATCAACTCAACAAAACAGGATTATTTGAGGGGAGAATAAGCAGAGGAAAGTACAAGAGAAGTACATCCTTTAGCAGATATAGATGATATACAGAGACTAATGAGTGAAATACTCATTTTGGAAAATCAGAAGAAACATGAGGAACTAAATATTGGTAGGCATTAGGATGTAGGATGATTCTAGCTTTTATCTCCGTTCTATTATATTTTTTTTACTAAGTTTCTTTGTTTTCTACATCATGTCCACATTCTCCAACACACACGTGTTGTTTTCTTTGTAGGTATGATATCATGAATCTGCAGTACACTGAAGCTAATCGCTATGACTACGTACATGTTGGAACCTGGCATGAAGGTGTGTTGAACATCGATGATTACAAAATCCAAATGAACAAGAGTGGAATGGTACGGTCTGTGTGCAGTGAGCCTTGCTTAAAGGGTCAAATTAAGGTAAGCTGGCTACAGATGCATCCTTGGACAGGAGGTGGCCAGTTGCATGGGCCTATGTAAAGAAACAGACATTTTTCTTCAATGAGACTGTCCAGAAAGGGTGCATCACCCTTTCTGTTTTTGTTCTTGTGTTTTGCTAAAATTGGAAAAACAAAGAAAGATTAGGAAACCATATAGGCAAACCATTCGAATATTTAAGAATAGTCCTTATTTGAATTGCAGTGATGAGCCGGAATCTTCGATCCAATATAGAAAACAAGGGGACAAGTATGCAAAATAAAAATCGAAACAGAAGTAAATGTGGAAACCAAAACCAATGATACTGTTTAGTCATAGTTGTAGCTATTGTTAAAAAAAGCAGAAGCTGAACAATACAAAATAAGCGCATAATTAACATAAAAGAGATTGAAAAGAGCTAACACAGAAGCTGCTTATCGTTTTTCTTTTCACCACCACTTTCTTTGATTTTCTTGAAAATGGCATTTTCTAGCCAAGAGAGAGTCCTCACTTCCTAATTATTCTTAGAAGCTTTCTTATCAGCCTGGGGCAAGTGAGTAACCAGGATATTGCTGTATGCATAACACTAGAGTAAATAAACATCAAATACCAAGCCTTTGGCTGGAGAAGCTAGAGAGAAGTCTCCGTGAAGAAAGCATGTGAACAGCGCTCTCTGGATCCATGCTATTTAAAACCAAACTAAATGATGCACTAGGAAATGGAGTGTAGGGGAGTGATTGCCAGCTGGCAAGAGGATGGATTAAATGACCTGGTAGATCTTTCCCCTCTCTAATTTTCTGTGATTCATCTCTGAGAGCAGATAGGCTGTCACATAAATGTCACACGGCACAGCTGGGCTGGAGCACATACTGTGCGAGGCGCTGGCCCACTGGCCCGGCCACTAGGCTGCCTGCTGTTCTTGGGAGCTGGGGGGCCACCCCTACAGAGGGAAGCCCTGCCAGCTACACTGAGGGGTGTGGTCATGTGCAGAAGTGCTGGTGCAGAAACTGGAGGAGCCTCACCTCTACTGATCAGTAAAGACAGAGGATTTGGAAACTGCAACATCTTCAAAGAGCTGTCATGATGGACTCAAATTCTCAACCAGCTGCTTGGAGGGAGCAACAGACTTCTGAGACAGTTCACCCTAGTTTGTTTGACTGACTGATTGCATTTTTTTTTATTAGACAAAAATTGACACATAAGGTTAAATTAGTTTTATTCAACCTAGTTTTAAACTTTTTTTTTGTTGAAGATTTTATTTATTCATGAGAGAGAGAGAGAGAGAGAGGCAGAGACACAGGTAGAGGGAGAAGCAGGCTCCCTGCTGGGAGCCTGATGTGGGACTCGATCCCAGGACCCGGGATCACGCCCTGGGCTGAAGGCAGATGCTCAACCACTGAGCCACCCAGGTGCCCCTCAACCTAGTTTTAAATATCTTGTGCCTTCTATGCAGATGTGATATTAAAAGTACCTAATAATTGTCATGACAAACTGATCAGAACAGACCCATCCTGGTGCTGTGACAGAGTGCAGGAGGCCTCCTGCCATGCCCAGGGTTAGTCCTTGGATTGTGGGAGGATTTGGGCAAGGAGTCCTGCAAGGCTGGAGTAATGTGGGGCAGTCAGGAGACTCGAAGATACCACGAGTTTCCACTCTGTACAGAAGTATTTCAGCAGTGTAAGCATGGCTGCAACCAAACCAGTGTGCATGGGCTGTATGTCAGTAAGGCTCTTCCCCAGGAATCCCATTTCTGATTCTTAATGTAATGAAATTCTTTCACATGAGGCTGTTTGATGGTTTAAAATTCAGAGGCCCATACCTTCTTGACTATTTCTACCCTGGATTCTTGTTTGTCATCTTTTTTGGATGTTGGGGAAAACAGAACATCTGAGACTTGAAGTCATACCATGTGGACAATAGAGAAGCCCTGAGCTCATGTACTTCTGTGACTCACAGAGATCATATGGCTGGCTCAAGCTTGTGTTGGTAGCATTGTCTCTGCTGCAGACAACCACTGTAAAATGGTTTATGGAACTACAGAGTTGGGTTTTTCAGAGTATAAGACAAACAAACAAATAAACCCTGACAAGAGAAAACAAATCATTTTAAAGATTCTCTTAACTCTAGCCCCCTTTCACAATATCCTGCTGTTAGTGTGCTTGCTGGCAGGCCATGAATGGGGGCTCACATATCATGTGTATTCCCATTTGTACATTCCAGAAGAAAGGCCTTTCCTCCCCAAGTTCAGCGGAAAGGCTGTCTGCATGCATCTCTATGCCTAGATACTAAAGTATTTCTGGCAACACGTTTGCATTACGCCCATGCAGTGTTTGTTATTGAAGGAGATCCCAGAAATCATCGCGGAGCCATTACAGAGCACTCACTATAAATGCAAATCTCTTGGGGTCTAATTTTAGAAATATTTTGTACCCTGCAGGAGGAAAATATGCCTGTTCTCAGCGGCACCTGTAGTGGAGGTGGGGTGGGGGGTGGAGTGTTTGTTTGTTTCCCATAAGCACCAAGGGAGGTATGGAAACAAATGAAATCTGAATCCCATTTACCAAATGATAGCACTTATATTCTTACACCACCAGTTTGCCACCTACCAGGCCCAGGATGCAGAGAGCTAGATCCCTCAGTAGCCACCATAAAGATAGGAGAGAGACGACAACGTGCAAGGTGATTGTAAGACTTGCACTTGCATTAACTAGGAAACATAATATTTAGAAAAGGATTATTCATTTTAAATATCAAATTCCACTTAAAGTGCTAAAATAAATGATTTGACTTTTTTTTATGATAACCCATAGAACTTTCTTATGGTTATTTCCCCTGAAGTAGTTAAAAGTCCAGTTTTCTTATGTTATTGATTTTTTAGAAATATAAATATCTTACAGAAGCAGAAATTTATTTTAACCATTCCACAAACACAGTTAAATAAAATCAAACTTTTTGTTTGCTGTGTGTTATTTTAGTCAGGGGTAAGACAGGAAAAAAGGACCCTTTGCCAGGTTGTCTGATAGAGGGAATTTAATATAAGAAATTGGTTCTAAAAGTGAAAGAGGATACCAGGGCACCTCAAAGGTGAGCAACAGCAAGAATCATCCTCATCCTGGGCCAGAGGGATTTCAAGGAGGAGTCACAGCTGCTCCTGAGATGCCCCCTGAAGTGGGCATGAGAGGATACCTTGGCTTCTTCTCTCTCCTTCTCTCCAATCTCCCATTAGGTCCTTGCATTTTGTTGACACCACCCAGTAGACATTGGCAAGAAAGCCTGGACAATGTAGTTCACAGGTTTCCTTGAGACATGAAAACTAAGCAAGACTTAAGTGCTAGTGCATTACTGGGAAATAGAGTCTCAGAGGTCTAAGAGTGAAGGGAAAGGGGAGAGAAGCCATGAAAGCATGGGAAAACACCACCACCACCACCATCCCTGAGGTGATGCTTTATTGAGCCAGACGCCACTTCACTA
Organism: Canis lupus dingo; assembly: GCF_003254725.2. Taxonomy (NCBI): domain Eukaryota; kingdom Metazoa; phylum Chordata; class Mammalia; order Carnivora; family Canidae; genus Canis; species Canis lupus. Next base: position 37,529,157 of record NC_064243.1, read on the forward strand.
CACAGAGCTCTCTGGACAGGCTGCTCAAACTGTCTCCTGGAGCAAGGAGGGGAGAAGAACGTGTGCGCCTGTGCTACCATTTTCTACATCCTGTGGTCAAAGTTTGCTCATAGAAAGTAACATCATCTGATCCCTTTAGGCAGCTACTGGGGAAGCCAGAATCAGTCTCGTTCGTGGTCTTTTTTCAGATTAGAAACATTCAGAGGACCAAAGCCTCTGTAGGTCCGCTGCAGTCTGGTCTGGGGTTCTGTTGTGGTGAGTACAACGGCGGCAGTTCTGAAACCCAGTGATGGAGTCATGGGAGAGACAACGAGGCAATGAGCCAATAGTGATAGAGGCTGAGGTAAGGGCTGCAGATGTGTCCAGGTCTTTCTAAGGGCCAGTGGCTAAGAGCCTAAGAGAGAGGCACAGGGAAGAGGATCTGAGGCAGCACACGTGTGGACAGTGGACCTACAAGCAAACACTAAGGGCCTGGCACGAGCCTGTGATGGGCTCCTGTATCAAGCCTGCAGCAATTTTTCTTGATGTGGTGAAGGGCAGGAAAGAGCTGAGAAGGGGTGGGAAGGCAAAGGGAACAGTGAAAGGAATGTGAAGGGAGACTATAGAGGTCTGGGACAAATGTTTATCAAGCATATTCCTGTGCAAGTACAATAATAGATGCATTACAGACAACACTTTAATGATCCCTAAAACAACTCCTTTAAAAAAAAAAAAAAAAACCTTTTAAAGTAGATATTATGGCCCCATTTTACCGTTGAGGAATCTAGGGCCCTGAGGGACTGAGTCACTGGCCCCAAGCTTTCTCAAGCTAGAAAGTGCCAAAGTGGGCTCCAGCCAGCCCAGAGCTCTCTTCATCCTACCATCTCTAGTTGATCAACTACCTGTCATTAGAGGGCCTGGTATATTTCCTACAAATGCAAGCTTCAATTGCTAAGCCTTATTTTCTCAGTAGTTCACAATCAAATTATAAATAGAGATCCACTTTAACAGGGCATAGAATCTAGAATTGAGGAAGCAATATTAGTGAAGGAGCTTGGGAGAGTTTAATAGCAGCAGGGAAACCAGCTGAGGAGTCGAGGGAAAAAACCCTGCAGGTTGCTTTCACTGACTCCTATTCTTTCTTTTCCTCCTCTTCTTCTATTTTTTTTCTCCCCCTTAAGTTTGCCTTTGGGTTCTTTACTTTAAGAGGATGGTTTTGGGGCTGGGGGGTTGGGTATGAAGAATGGAGAGCCCTGATTCCTCCTGCTCTCACCCAGCCAGTCAAAACAGAATTCTGGAGAAATTATGTGAATGTACAGAATAGATCACAAGTGTTTCTTCATTTACACATGCCATACTGTCATATAGTAAAATACATCTTACATATGTATAGAAAAACCCAAGTACATATATCTTACAAATTACAGACTTTGGAATTAGATTAACTAATTTCCTTTCAAGGGATAAGTCTGATTCTTTCCTATTTGTTGGCATTTTCTATTGGAAAGATAAAAATTTAGTTTCAAAAGGTGTTAGCAATGTGGATCTCAGAAGATTGCTTAACTTAATGCTGCTGCAGCCCCTTGCTCAGCTTTAGCTTCCATGCCACTCTGTTTCCCACTCCAGTTAGATCAGCAAAGAGGCCAAACCACAGATTTGTTGAGTATCAAACTAAAAGGGACATGTTCATTTTCATCGTGATCCAAGATGTCTTCAAAGAGGAAAGGAAGCTAGGACATTCTATTAAGAAACCATTTACATTAACCTTTAATTGGAACTATGTGTCCTTAGATTTAATAATGCCATATGCATGATTAGGTAATGCTGCTAGAGGAGTTTGTCTCTGGTTTTTCTGTAGCTAAGTATAGTTACTTGAGAGAAATTGTCAATATAGAAAACTTTGAGTTTCTAATAATATCCTTCTTTAAAAATATGATTGCTAATATTAATTTTCACATTGACACTATCACCTTTCAACATAGGCCAGTGATTAAAAAGCAGCCACTTTGTTGTAGATCTCATACTTCAAGACTCCGCAGAGATTAGGGATGAGAGCCTCACATTGCAGAATACTTGTCATTTTTAGCAATCTAAGATGATCCCTTTAATGTCTGTTGTTAAATCATTCTTTCTGTAGCCTCTTTAGCATCATTTTCCTGCTCTTGAAAGAACTCTCTCTATATTTACAGTGGCTTACTTAGCCCAATTCCAGCATTACTCTACAAGGGATGCTGTTTTTCTGAATGACTGGATACCCATTTTGGCCAAAATCGTCAAGCAATTAGTACCACCCTACCTTTCCTAATGATAAGAAAATAAATGTGATAAGGATGAATTTTGTAGGATAGAACATATATTACTTGCCAGCAATCCTTCCTATTACTTTATGCAAAAAAAGCTACAGGAAATAGATGTGTTTTGGACCCATGCTCTTAATCAAAGTTGAGAAGAAAATGTAGGCAGGTTATAATGTTTGTACTTCAGGTTATAACACACTTGCCAATCTCACAATTAAATATCCTTAGAGAGAAAAACAACTTTGGTAATGTGATAGAATATGAAACATGCATTATGCATGTTATTATGCATCAATATTGCATTATGTGAAATCAGATGAACTTTGAAAAGTATTACCATGCCATTTATTCTGCAATGATGGAAACATTGCAAAATTTTTGTAAATATAAAAAACCAAAGAGAGGCTATAACACCATTTCCTACTAATTCACTACCTGATGAGATACTGTCCCTTTGATCTCAATACTTGGGATTGAGAAATTAGGGAAGTGGGGTGGGAAGAGCATATATGATGCACCCCCTTCCGCTCTTCCTTCCCTCACAATTGAATCTGAGTAGCTCACCTGCCGAATTTCTTCTAGGTCACAATATGGATCATGCTGGACAAATTATTAAATTTTATTTTATTTTATTTAAGATTTTATTCTTTATTTACGAGAGATATAGAGAGGGAGAGGCAGAGACACAGGCAGAGGGAGCCCGATGCAGGACTCGATCCTGGGACTCCAGGATCATGCCCTGGGCCGAAGGCAGGAGCCAAACCTCTGAGCCACCCAGGGATCCCCGACAAATTATTTTATATTCAGTTTTTGTATCTGCAGTTGCTCCGAATTCAGAGTTCAAAATGTGTCATATGTTTGTAGATATTTTTGTTTTTATATGCTAGGCCATGGCATTTGGAATAGTTTCATTCTCCTCTAGTGCTTGTGCTTTGAAATTGCCTGAATATACTTGGATATGGAAGAAGAATTTTGTCTTGAATTTGGTGGCAAGAGAATTATTTTATTTTTTTTTATTTTATTTATTTATTTATTTATTTATTTATTTATTTATTTATTTATTTTAAGAAAATTATTTTAGACTAATATCTACCTCAAATGTTCCCATGGTGCAAACAGTCATTACTCTCTGGTCACTAGGTAGCTTGCACGGGCATGTCAAGGCCTGTTGCCACTACCCCGCCCACCCAGCCCCATCTGCCTGAAGCTTTCAGAGATTTTTTTTTTTAAGTTATTTCATGCCTACTAACTGTGAATTATCTTTGAATACTTCCCATATCTGTATGAATGTTTTATTTTTGTTCAACTTTCTCCCTATTTGCTAGTTAATAATTACCTCATTTTTTTCTAACTTACAAATGTGAAAAAACACATTAGATTGACCCTCATATATCCACCAACTACAATCAGTAATTGTGAATCCTTCGCTGTATTTTCTCTCCTTTCTCTTAATTTTTTTCTCCCTCTCTTTCTGTTTCTCCCCCTATGTTCTCCCTGAGCCATTTGAAAGTGAGGTGCAAATATGAAACTCCATACTTTAATACCTCAGCTTGTGTTTTTTCAGAAAAAGATTATTCTCATACAGCCATAAGCTGAGCTAAGTAACATCATTGACCACGACAGTCCCATCCACCTCTGTTTTCTCTTTCTCACATTGTGAATCAAAGCAAATTACTCATTTAATCTGTTCATATTTAATGTAGCCATTTTGGCAACCAGTGAAATGATGATTTGGTTTGTCCATTATGTAATACTTTCTAAATTCCACTGCAGGATGGCAAGATCTGAATATAAATTGCCCACAGGAATATAAAAAAAAAAAATCCTTTATCTGAGAAGCTTGTGATTACATAACAGTGATATGATCTTCTCAGCAACTAAAAGCCTATTGGCTATTAGTTTGAAAAAAAATGAAGACAAAATACTTTTTTTTGATATCTTATTGTGCATGTGAAAACATGAAATTACTAAAGTCCTTCTGGATGAGGAGGAAACTGCAAGCACTGGTCATAATGAGAAATTCTGTGGAATTATTAATTTATCCACAGCCACTTTGAGTAACACCTACATCTTTGCCTCTCCTACATTGACCAGAGTCTGTGCCAATCACTGATTTACTGAAGTTGTTGGTGATCACCTTAGCTTCAGACCCAGCCTGTCTGCCAATTTTTGGGGATAAATCCTGATAGGTGCTCCTGCTAAATCACATGATATTGTATAGTGGCAGTAGCAGTTCCATTAGTTTTTGTAAGTAAACATTGAAGTGTCACATACATACTGAAAAATAGAGAAGGGAGCATAAATATGTTCTTAGTACCAAATCTTTGTTCTAGCTGTCCCCTCGGCCTAAAACACTTTTTCCACTAGACATACTCAGGGCTTATACCCTTGCCCTCTTCAAGTCTTTAGTAAATGGCAATGTGTTAGTGAGGTCTTACCTAACCACCACATGCAAAATTGTGTCTCCTTATTCCAGGTGTCTCCCCACCCCCATCAGGGTTAGGGCCATCATGAGACAAGTGAGGTACCTAGGGCCCAGAATTTAAAGAGGCACTCACTCTCAAGGTTATGCAAGTGCAGGGTGCATACTTACACAACCCTGAAGGGGCTACACTTGCCTTGCCTTAATCCCTGCCCTGCACCCTGTTCCTCTTTCTCACCTTAGTTTTCCCAAAGCCCTTCTCTAGAATAATAGATAATATTAACCCCCTCCTCAAGGATGGTGTTATTATTCGTTTTGTTCTCTGATTATTTCTAGCCTTGACATAGTGCCTGGCACCCTGTAGACACTCTAAATGAAGGTCATAAATGAATGAATGAATGAATGAATGAATGAATGAATGAATGAATAACTGAATGTATATGTTCTTCATAAGCATTTGGTTCCTCCTTCTATCTGTCTATCTAACACATTACATTAGATTTTGAGCTCCTTAGCCTTAACAATTGGGTTTTTCAAAAATTTTTTCTATGTGTAGTACCATGTCTATGTCACCATAGACAAAGTTTGATTAATTGAATATATATCTACCAACCTCTGAGATATAATTTTGGTTCTCAGCATAACATGTCATCACTCTGGCAGCCATTGTTACACTAGGAAGAACCTAGCTTTTGGAAATAATGGAGATAACATGATAGATTTGCACAAGATATGAATTCCTTCTGCAGCTGCTTCCTTATCTGCAAAGTGCACATAATTAACTCCACCCTATGGAGCAGTTGTGAAGGGTTAGTGTAATTCTGTAGAGAGGTCCTAGCACACAATCTGGTTCAATATATGTCCGTTGTGATGATTTTATATCACTATGCCATTTTTATTACGTCTTCCCTGTAATAAATTATAGGGATTTTTTCATTGGTATTTTTTATTTAGTTTTTCTAAGGGTTTCTTCACTTTACTCTTTTTTTCATTCTTTGAAGTCATTTCCATTTCTTTTATTTATGTCATAGTCTATATTATTTTCCTCTTTTCTTCCTTCTATGTTATTAAATAATTAATGTGTGCAAAGAGCCATGCTAGTGATGTAGGCAGGCTGGGTCCAAGAACCCAGGTGAGGGTCCCACAAGACCAGCCAAGAGCCCTTGGCTTCGTGTAGTATAGAAATCAAACATGAAAAAAAAAAAAATCCAGGGACTGCAGAAAGGGAATAAGAGTTTATTGAATAGTGTGAATGACAGAGAATAGCAGACAGAGTGTCTGGGACTCGGAAAGGAAAGGAGAATGAGTCTTGTTATTGTTTGAGGCTAGGGGTTTACATTAGAAAAGGGTCTAGGATACACATTTCTTCAGGAATCCAGGGTAGGTCCAATCAAAGGTGAGCGTCAGGTGAACAATAGGTGTTATTCCATAAGTTACTGAAACTAGGGGTACTGATGCCAGTATCAACCAAAGTTTGTTTGAAGCTAATCTCCTGGAACATGTTTGGGATCTGGCTTTTTTTTAGTGTTATCAGTTGTTTGGGGCCTAGGACAAAATTCAAAGAATGATTAACTTTTTTATTTCCCCTTTTGGCTTATTTAGAGGCAAAATACAGAACGTAAGTAAACGGGGACTAGTAGAAAAACAGCAGAGGTGGAGCTTTTCTAAAATAGAGTTCCTTCAGCTGCTCCACTTCACTAGCAGGCAGAATGTAAAGGAAACTTAAACAGGGCCCCTTCCTTCAAGGAACTCAGTGCAGTGGGAGAAGAACATCCATATTCAAGTTGATTGTTGCCCCAACTCTCTTTGTGGGGACAGAGGAGGGCAGGGCTAGCTCTTCTCTCATGCAGCTGATTCTCCTACATCATAATTAGAGTAGACTCATTTCTTCATTCTCTTTAATCTTTCAGGCATTTCTCTTCTGAAGAAAATTTTCTGTTTCCTCTGAGTCACAGTTACCTATCCTTCATTATATTCTCTTGATACTATTTGTTTTCTTTCTTTCTTTCTTTCTTTCTTTCTTTCTTTCTTTCTTTCTTTCTTTCTTTTTAAAGATATATTTATTTATATGAGAGAGAGCACACTCGCATATTGGGGGAAAGACGGAAGGAGAGGCAGAGGGAGAGAACCTCAAGAAGACTCTCCAGGGAGCCTGCAACCTGACATGGGGCTCTACCTAATGATCTGAGATCATGACCTGAGCTGAAATCAATACTCAGACACTTAACCACTGAGCCACCCAGTCACCCCTCATTCTTTTTCTAAATAAAACCTTAATTTAAAAAAATCCATTTTAGGTTACTTTAGAGACTTAGTCACAAAATGAACACTTGATTTTCTTGCATAAATACTTTAAGACTCCTACAGGGTGTATGTAATTGAATCATGGCATTGTATGTACCAGCAGGTCACTTAGTCTCAGTAACAATAAAGAGGACTGTGTACACAGGACATAAAGAGTCAAAGCAGACTTAGGCCCTTAGTAAGTCTTGGTCCTTCAAGGGCAGTTTCAGTAAAATATCAAAACTGTTATTGCAGCTCAAAGCTATCAGAAAAAGTGTTTGCTTGTAACAAAAGTGAAAAAATACTCAGTTACTGAATAAACTATAGTAGTCCCCTCTTATTTGGGGGATGTTCCAAGACACCCTCCTCCTCGTGAATGCCTGAAACCACAGATAGTACCAAACCTGATATATACTATCTTTTTTTCCTAGATCTACATACCTATGATAAGCTTTAATTTATAAATTAGGCACAGTAAGAGATTAACAACAGTAACTAATAATGACATATAATAATTACAATATGCTGTAATCAAAGGTTTGTGAATATAGCGTCTCTCTCTTTCAAAATATCTTCTTATACTGTACTTGCCTTTCTTCTTGTGATGATGTGAGTTGATAAAATGCCTATGTGATATGATGAAGTGAGATGAATGATGTAGGCGCTGTGATGAAGTGTTAGGCTTCTATTGACCATCTGATAATATGTCAGGAGGATCATGTGCTTCTGGACAAAGACTGACCATGAATCAGGAGAAGCCATTATATGTGCAAAAAAAAAGTCAGTAAGCATGACTCATAAAAATGCAGAAAATTTAAAAATAATAATAGTCATGCTATTGGGGAGATTTGGGCATAAATTAGAATTAAAAAGAACTGTATCTGAATGAAACATATCTATTATATGGATATGAAAAAATTAGAGGACAAAATCTAACTTGTGATAATAAAATACCAACTGTATTTCAGCTACTAGAGAATTGTAAGTTAGGCAATGTTTGAAAGGATTTACTGCTTCAGAAATACTGTCTGGAGCTTGTAATGTATCTGCCCTTGAAAGTAGTGACACAGATGGACCGATGGAGAAAAGACCTTCTGAATGGAAGGTAATATTCATTATTTTATTAAAACAAATTTATTTGTTTACTGTATGGCTCCATGTGAGAGCCATGGATTAAAACACACATATAAACGTGCACATGTGCATGCATGCACACATGCACACACACACATTCTTTCTTTCTCTCTTTTTCTTTACAACTCTATTCTCCATAGTAGTCAAAATACTCCTTGTAGAAAGCAAGTCAAATGAAACACAAATTTGATGATGTCTCTGTTGTACTTGAAACCTCCTTCCAAAACAAACAAAGTAAACAAACAAACAGTTACGTGGACATTAATGAAGACACAGTGAGGGGCTGGCACAGAAGCTCTGTCCTCATTTGGCAGACTTATGTAAGAAATTAATAACAGATAAAGTTAGGTGCAGAAACAAGACCGGGGACTAAGTGAATGCCTGACTAAAGAGTATACATTGCAAAGGTATTGGGGTGAAGAGGCACTAAACTTCTTTGAGTGGCCTAATTGTATTTTTAAAAATGATTCATTCAATACGCATCCATTGACCACTTACTGTATGTTTTTGTACATATCTGTACTTTGATGACTATGATCTGAAAACAATGAAAGTCAGCTTGGTCCCTTTTCTTGAGGAGCCCATGAGCTATTTAGGTGATCCTGGCAGCTCTGTGCAAATTACTCTGGAGCAAGAAGGAATTAGAGCATGTTGTATGATTAAGAGACATGGACCAGAATTCAAGTGTAAATTGATAAAATTTCAGCCTAGAAGGGTGACTGAGCAATGGAAAAGACAAATCAGGGGCACTTGTGTAGCTCGGTCAGTTTAGTACCTTACTCTTGATTTTGGTTCAGATCATGATCTCAGGGTTGTGGGATTGAGCTCCCCTTTGGGCTCCATGCTGGACATGTAGCCTGCGTAAGAGTCTCTCTCTCTCTCTCTCTCTCTCTCTCCTGCTCTGCACCTCCACACCCTCTCTTAAAAAAAAAAAAAAGACAAATAAGATATTACAGACATTGTATGCCAAAAGTACAGGACTTAGTGGCAGAATAAAGAAGGAGTCATAAAATATAACTCTAGGCATCTCCTTTTTCATTATTTATTAAAGGGATAAGCTATTCATTTATTCAGTCATTTAAAATATAATTTTAAATACTTTCCAAGTGCCAGTTACTCACAGGCTCTACCTTCACTATTCATTCTGCATAAATAAATTTGTTTAGCATTACCACCTTTTGAATTTGTTGAATTAGTAGCATTAATTTTATTGTAAGAGAAAAAGACAAAGTTGACTAAAGGAATATACAGTATTTTGTGATGGCTTTTATGGTACTTTTATACCAGTTAAAATAAGAAAGCAGTACTCATTTACTCAATTTTTCTCATATCATTTAAAAATTATTTGGAATATAAATTTTCCGTGCTTATTTTGACGTTGGAGGGAGTTTTTGTTTTTTTTTTAAGACTTAGTCTGTTTCTACTTTCTAAAGTTATCTGAAAGTAAAAGAAGAAAAAGAAAACCTTTTACGTTTTCTGAAAATATACTATCATTTGATACTTTATATGTAATTCTGAGATAGGGATATAAATTTTGGCCTTCTCTGTGAGATTATAGTTTTATTTTCACAAAGGCTAGAGTTTATATGACTTTTAAGGTATAGCAATATTTACAGCTTATAATGTCTGATTTTGCATATGAACACATTTAGTAAAGTTTAATGTATTTAATATTTAATTTATTAGGGAAGAATTTCTGCTTGTAGCCATTAAATAGTAACAGAGCCTAGGCTGCCTTTTGATGTAAACAACTAGAAAACTTGAAATAATATGTGAAATAACTATGTTCAGACATTGGAAAATGGTGTATGACCTTGATTGCAGGGAAGTAAAGGCAAACAAGGCAAACCCTAAAAATTACTCAGGCTTTCTGCCTGGAGGCAATTTCCTTGTTCGATAAAGGAGAACACAGAGCTTGGTGATTTTGCTAATTCAAGAAGACAGAAATCAAAGTTTAGGAAGGCCAAGGCAGAGAGAATTTGTAGTGTTGTGTAAGGGAGAGGAAAACTATTCAGAAAAAAAGTCCCAGAAGTTGGCAGTACGGATTCTCTTGAGCATTTGACTGAACACCAATCTGCACATGAGTAGCGCAGAATTCAAAGTCTGGGTGAAGGGCAGCCCCGGTGGCGTCGCGGTTTGGCACCGCCTGGGGTGTGATCCAGGAGACCCGGGATCGAGTCCCACATCGGGCTCCCTGCATGGAGCCTGCTTCTCCTTCTGTGTGTGTCTCTGCCTCTCTCTCTGTGTCTATGAATGAATGAATGAATGAATGAATAAATGAATAAATAAATAATTAAATAAATAATTAAATAAATAAATAAATATCTTTAAAAAACAATCAAAAAGTCCGGGTGAAAAAAAAATTCCCGGGGAGCTGGAATCCCAGAGTTTACACAGATCCAGGAATTGCTTCATTTTCCACAAGCCAGAGTGGAGATACCTTGTTGAATACACAAAGAATACACAAAGAATTAAGTAGAAACCCCAGGTGGTCACACCTTAATAAGGCTTAATTATTCCTAGAGACTCTTCTAGACTTGTCCTAAAAGATTAAAAACTGCTCAAACTGAGTCACAAGTAGTTTAGCTGCCCACCAGAAAAAAAGGCCAATACTTCTTCAAGGAAAAACATCCAGCACAGTATACCTACATGCACACAATGTCCAGCATCTGGTCAAAATTTTCATTTCCAGCCACACCAATGATTGTATTAAATGTAAATGTATGAAGCACTTCAATAAAAGACAGAAGTTCTCAGACTGGAGATGAAAGAAGGACCAAAAATGTGCTACTTATAAGAAAGTCACTTTGAATGCAATGTGTTTTGACTTTCTTTGCTACTGTGTCAAGTGAAATTTGCTTACCAAACAGATTGAAAATGGGAGAAAGTTTAAACTACTCAAATAATAAACGATTCTTCAGTAATTTGGGACTAGTAATTTTTCTTCCAACAATTTATGTAATCTCTAGTTAAGCTCTCTAGAGCAAGTCACAAGGCCAGTAATAGGGGTGACTTTCTTACCCATCATTCTGTTTTTATGTCTATAAAGTTGCTCAGACTTGCATAATTATAAAGTTCCATAATTCCTCAGATTTTTGAATTAATAAGGTTTTATTACATAAGAACTTTTGTGGTTAAACTTTGCTCTTTCAGAGAAGAAAAATTTATTTTTATTTTTCTGAGAATAATACAAATGAATATAAATAGTAAAATTCAACTATTTCTCTTTTTTTAACTCTGAAAAAGATAATGTCATCAATTCCCTTTATAAAAGGCATTATTTTTGACAAGCCTCCAAACTCGGCATAGAATAAACTGAAATTCACATCTGAACTCTAAGATAATCAGGTATATTCAGATGCATGTTATGTACATGTGGAGAACCTAGGTGGTTCTTCAGCATATAGGATGTTCTGAAGAATTATTCTTTTTTCTAGTATGAGAAAAAGTCCATACCTGAAATAGAAGACTTTCTGCAGAGACCATCTTTAAAGGCATATGAACTACCTTTATGTTACAGGTCATCCGGAAAGGAGAAGTGAGTTGCTGCTGGATTTGCACGGCCTGCAAAGAGAATGAATATGTGCAAGATGAGTTCACCTGCAAAGCCTGTGACTTGGGGTGGTGGCCGAGTGCAGATCTAACAGGTAGGAGCCACTTCACTTTAGACCTTCGTCCCAGACTATGGGCCTTCTCAATATGCCCATTGTTTAAAGTATGAGTGAGCAGCTCATGTGTTTTTGGATGTTTATCTATAGTGTACACTTTTTAATGCTTATGTCAAAGAGCACACAGAATCTCTCATAAATTTTCCATGATTCATATTGAAAGGGAAGTTCATTTTTAAATCTAAATAAAAGTATATTAAAGGGATATTCTAGTATACTAGTTGCTTTCTGTTTTTTTCTTTTTTTTTTTTAAGATTTTATTTATTTATTCATGAGAGACATAGAGAGAGAGGCAGAGACACAGGCAGAGGGAGAAGCAGGCTCCATGCAGGGAGCCCGACATGAGACTTGATCCCGAGGGCCCAGGATCACACCCTGGGCTGAAGGCGGAGCTAAACCGCTGAGCCACCTGGGCTGCCCGCCTTCTGTTTTTCATTTTTAATTTTTATTTGAAGATACTTCTAGTCATCTACATTTATATTTGCAAACATTTCTTGAACATCTGTGTGTGAGGTAGTATTGTTTGCGCTAAATTTATCTTGCTTTATTACTTTATTTTGCTTAAAACTGATTATCAGGAAAGAAACATGTAAAAATGATATAAAACTGTTATTAATATAATAGAGCTATTTATAAAGTATGTGAAGTTTGTTAGGCAGCTAAGGAGATGAAAGAAATTCCAGAGAAAAAGTAGAAGATGGAAAAAATGAAAGCATGTAACACATTTGGGAAAAAAATCACAAAATAAGTATATGGGGTTGGTTGGTAGAAACAAGGACCTAGCAGAGACCAGAAATGAGACTGGTGGTGGATAGTAACAAGCTTCTGCATGATCTTTCCCTAAGGATTTGGACTATCTATGGCTTTAAGCTCAGGAGAACCACTGAAGGAGTTATAGTAGCAAATAACATCATAATATCTGTGTCTCAGATGCTCCTAGTAACCCTATGAGGAGTGTAGTGAGACTGGATGAAAAAAAGAAACTCGGAACTATTGCATTGGTTCAAGTAAGTCATTTCAGAGGGCGTAGACTAGGGTAGCTGTAGCAGGATTGGAGAGGAATACATGAATGCAAGGGATGATGTATTAGTAAAATCAATAAGAATCATATGGATGGATTGTATGAGTTTGTAAATTTTATAAGTACAATGTTCAAATATATGAACTTTGTTTTCCATGGATCCTGGTATGATCTCACACATGAGAGGAGTTCCACAAATATTTTTTATGAATTTTAAGAGAAATAGAGCCATAGAAACCATCATTTGAGTACAGAGACTTTGTCATTTGAGGAATCTCATCCCCCCTTTTAGAAAGGGAAAGTTAAGGCCCAAAGAGGTGCACTTGTGGGCCCACGGTCATGCAAAGAGTTAGAAGCAGAGTCTAATTCACTGACTCCTGATCTTCTGCCTTCTAGGTATTGTTGAAAATCCATCTGGAAGGGTAACATTTCTGATTGTTTTTTTACTTTTTCACCTGTTTCCAAATAAGAATAGCAACTAAGAAATTGTGTAGCTTATTCAGAACATATCAAAAATGGCTGAGTAAAGTAGAACCAGGTCACATAATGAAAATTTTACTTATTCAGTGAAAGTACCTTGTAAAATGGGAATCTTGTTAGAAAAAGTTAATCTAAAATGAGTGTCAGAAAGCTTCTAGAAATTATTTAGTACAAAGACCTTTTTTAAAGAAAAGAAAGTTAGATTAGAAAACATTTAAAGATACAAACTATATCTCACTCATATTTTCATTCTGTCTCAGAAAACTGGTTTTCATCCTTAATATGCCTAAAAATTACCCAGGAATTACCCACCTGGAGAGATTCCCATTCACTAGTTCTGAGATGGGACCCAGCAAATTCTGAGACACCTTGTTTCTGTCCCATCCTGTGAGAAACATTATTCTGTGGCTCAGAGTTGAGTGCCTTGAACATAGCAGCTGTCTAATAAATGCTTTATTGAGAGAAATAGGAAAGAAGAAGGGAGTCACCTAAGTTCATCCCGGTCAGTGTGTTTGGTTGATAGAGAAGCCAGGGTTGATCTGAGAAGCCAGGGTTTTTATCCCTGGGTCTAATTTATCTCATGGTTGCATGCAAAGGACTGGCTTGGAAAAGCTTTTCCAACCACTTTTGGACAACAAGGCTTGTCTCCCACTCATGCTGTGCTTCTGTTCATGTCTTTATTTTCCTGCATAGTGTGTGCTTCCTGCTGGGCCTTTTTATCTCAAGTAGAGGATTGACTTGCTAGTCAGTCCCCTCTGCTATTTGACTGAGAACTACAGCTAACTGGGAAGAGGCTGAAAGACAAAGCTGGCCTTTCTCAGGTTGATTTTAGAAGTCAGAAGTCCTGGCTTTGAGGTGTAAGAATTTTTCTCTTGTCTACGTTTTTTTGAAGCTTCCCCAAACTTTTCCTACTGCTCCATTTTCACTTTGATTGGGGCTTATCTCATACCTGGTAAGAACATCTATCCTATTTTATTTTTTTTTTAATTTATTTTTTATTGGTGTTCAATTTACTAACATACAGTATAACACCTATTTTAAAACATTAGGGCAGCCCGGGTGGCTCAGCAGTTTAGCGCCGCCTTCAGCCCAGGGCCTGATCCTAGGGCCCTGGGATTGAGTTCCATCAGGCTCCATGCATGGAGTCTGCTTCTCCCTCTGCTTGTGTCTGTGCCTCTCTCTCTCTCTCTGTGTGTTCCATGAATAAATGAATAAAATCTTTAAAAAAATAAGACATTAAAATACAGAAAATTTTTTCAAAATATCTAATACGTTATAATAATGGAACTCAAAGTCATATATTTTATTCCCTAGAGATCTTCCATTGTGGCTTTATTTTTTTACCCACTGCCAAATGAGGATCACCATTGATTTAATGCTCTTTGATTTAGTAAAACATAAAAAATATCATCCTTGACTTATACATGGATATTTAATGTGATTGCCTTTCTGAAATATTTAATCTATTATATATCACATGTGTAAAAGTCACATTAGGGATCCCTGGGTGGCGCAGCGGTTTGGCGCCTGCCTTTGGCCCAGGGCTGATCCTGGAGACCCGGGATCGAATCCCACGTCGGGCTCCCGGTGCATGGAGCCTGCTTCTCCCTCTGCCTGTGTCTCTGCGCCTCTCTCTCTCTCTCTGACTATCATAAATAAATAAAAATTAAAAAAATAAAAAATAAAAAATAAAAGTCACATTAGTGTTCAAATGAGTTGAGCCAAACAACAATTCAGACTGCCCTTTTCAAATAGCAACAGGCAAGGGGCTACTTTTAGATCATATATTTAATTATTTTGCAAAACTTATGTTTAAGGTATTTTGAAATACACATTTCTGATATTAGTGTATACTTAGTCTTAATAACACCTATCATTTCTAGATTCATTTCAGTCTGATACATGAATGGACAATGAGGTCTCATTTACCACTTATTTGATGCCATGTCAGGCTCAGAGCAAGTGTGCACTACATGGCAATATGTTGTCAGTTGTTGCCATGGTAGCAATAGTTGTGAAAAGAGAAAACCCACAGGCAGAGAATACCAAAAACCAGTAGAAATACTCAGAGGACTAAATGCATAGCCTTTAAGTAGGTGTTTTGTTTCCATGGGTAGATTTTTTTTTTTTTTTTTTTTTACTGAATTTTAGTTAAAATGAGAAATCATTCTTCTTTAGGTGTTTTTTTACTGAAGCTAAAGTTTGTTAATATGCATTAAAATCACTTTATGAGATAGCTACTTTCCATATATGCTCCAAAGACTCTAATATTAATGAATAAAACACATTTATAAATGTATTTTTGTTGTCATTACAATATATTGCTTGTTGGCTATAAAGAAAAAATGGTATCTCACTTAGAGGAAGCTCTTTCTGAAGCTGTTAATAAGTTTCTCATATTTTCTTCTTGGGAAAAATGTACACTTTAATTCAGCATTTAAATTTCACACTTTATTTCTTATGATGCATAAACAGGGATCTCTTATGCCACGACATAAAACTTGACAGTATTTAACAATTCACAAACCAATTATATGTAATCTGATGCTACTACTTTTAAAAGTCAAATAAGATAAGAGGATTCCTCAGAAAGCCAGACTACACTAAATTTTACCATTAAAAATAGAGAATATTAAGTTGTGGAAATTAATTAATTTTTACTATTTTTCTCCATCCCAACAGTTGCTATGACTTCTTACACTACCTACTCATTTACTTAACTTTATATTGTATACTACCATCTACTTTGTGCCAAGAATTTTTTAGAGAAACTGGAGCGTTAGAGAAGCTCCTGGGATGGAGTTTCCTATGAAACTAGACATGTAATCATCAATTTTAAGTCCTACAAGAGGAGTGTTTACAAAATGTCATACAATCACAGAGAGAAAAAAAAAAAACAATTATTTTTCCCTATGAAAAGAAAAACCTTCACAGGAAAGGGAACATTTGAGTTGAACACTGACTATGAAACATCATTTCTTCTTTTAGATAATTGACACTAATGTAATAGCATTAAGGAAAGCATTTTGATGTTGCTTTATTAATTATGAAATATTATTGTAAATGCTCTTAAATGTCCCAAGACCTTTAGGGTAGAATAACTGTGGACTTTATCTCTTGATTCATATTAAATTTGTCTTAACCTAATTGGAGAGAAATCCAGTATTAAATTGTAGCTTCTTCCAATGCATTTGGATCTTACAAGTGAACCAATATTTGTTTAAAAAATTAGGAGTACCTCTCCTTCAACTTCGTTTGAAGGAAATGGACTTGTCTGATAGCTCTGGATTCTCTGGGAAAACTGTAATCAAGATACTGCCAGGTTCCTGAGTTTGGGAGGCTTTAGATACAGTATGTACAACTCACAGAAAGGCTTCTGCTTTGGAGTGGTGGGGGTCAAGTAGGGCCAGGACAGTCTTCACCACTGGTTGATGGTAACTTCCACTCCTTCCAGGCTTGGGATACCCAAACACATCTAGGAAGTAGACAAGTCTTCTCTTTAAACCTCAACACAGGACAAACAATACATTACATGTTATATTACATATATAGGCATTATGGATTATAGTTAATTCTCTCAAGGAATCAAAGCTAATGCTTCTCAATTTTAGAATATCTAAAAAAAAAAAGAAAAGAAAAGAAAAGAAGGAAAGGAAAGAAGAGAAGAAAAAGAAGGAGAAAACAAACCTGATTCAAAATATAAATGATCAGTCCCTGTCCTCAGGTGACTTTGTTTTGGGTGGTCCTGGATTGTCATTGAAAAGTCTGGTTCCCTCGTGAGGAAAAGAATCTAGGATCTTCACAAGAAATAAAGCAATCACAGTAGAGTTGTAAGTATATTGTTTTGGGTTTTTTTTTTTTTTTGACATAATGTTACTGCTACAGCACAGAATACTTATGTCTCCTTCTAACTAGAAGCATATTTTTCATCATTTGTGTAGAGTACACTGTGTAGAATAGGCTTAATTTATAGCTAGGCTTGGACGGCTCTGATGGTCTATGGAGATGCCTGAGTACCTGTCTTTGACTCTTGGCTACATTAAGGGGACTGATATCTATGGTATGCAGTTTAAAGTTTGAAACTCTACTAGGTGACAACCAAAACTAATTTGTTGACTCATGGATTTCAGTTGGCATATCAGATAGGCTGACTTCACCATATGACTTGAAGGTCATAAAAAGACTTCACCGGGAATGTCTGCCTTGAGCTCTCAATTCAACGATGAAGTGTGCCCTTGTGAGAATAAGGATCTTAGAGAGCTTGCACCTGGATATCTCTTTGCCCCTTGGTGTTTACCTGCACTGTCTTTCTCCTACTATATTATATATTTCGCCTTTAAGTAAAAACATTATGTCAGTATGTTCTGTGAATCTTCAGAGTCCTTTCAAATACCTGAACCTATTGGAATCTTTGCATATACAAAAAGTATCATTATTAAAGTTAGTGTAATATACCTAACAATGGATTGATATAATTAAATTATTGAGTTAATGATTGTCTAGTAAAACATAGGTTAAGGCAAATACTTATTACTAGTAAGGAGAACACTAAAGACAAACACAGAATTATATAGTTTTAAATCAGTAAAGAAGTATTAATAAGAAAGGGTATACAAAGGGAAATATGGTATATGCAAGAATCTTCTTCAGATTATCTCACACAGAAGACCATTGTGTAGTCATCAGCTTGCTATAAGCTTCTTCAGTTAACAGTCAACATCCATGGGTGTTCAGCTTCTGGAAGCTCTCTGCAGAAACTCAGTTTAAAATCACTAAAGGGTATAATCTTCAACAATATTAAGGTTCTTTTTCATTTGTCCAGAGGGTTGGGAATGAAGACAGCCTTGCATAATTTAAATCCATGAATAAGTGTCCCAATGAAAATGTTCCCATATCACTAGATTGGTCAGTTGTAATGTGCTAAGATTATGAAATCTAATCATATTTTAGCCTTTGTAAGTATTGTGGCTTTTCAACAGAATGCTCCAAACCATCTGCAGAATAAACTGTTTAAACTAGTACATATTCATAAACCATTGAGGGAGAAAACTGTATACAATCCCTTTGGAGTAACTCAAAGATTCTTTTGCAATTGTTTCAGTTAATGCCTCCACCTTTACAATTTGTCCCAATTAATTTAATTAGAAATGAAGCATGAACTGGCCACATCTGCTATCCTGGAAGTGTTTCCCCAATAGTGTTTAATTTTGTGGCCAATTTGTCCCTACTGAAATGAATTCTTTCATATGTTCCATCAGGATTTTATCCAATGCCTGGTATATATTTTATCTGCTACTATCAGATAACCATTCTGGTTTTGTCAGATATTATCTTCATGAATCTTACAACACAATCATGGAATTTCTGAAATTTCTTTTAAGAACTTGGTTTCTGGCCATATTCTATATATCTGTAATTGAATACTTGAACTTCTTCTTGGATGTGTTACTATCATAAATTATTTGTTTTATATGAGACCCTTTTGTTGGGATTTTTAGTCAGAGCACTCTGCTTAGCGTGATAATCTCTAAAATATTTCCATTATATTTCTAAGTATTTTTATAGTATCTATAACTTTAACTTTTACAGTACTTTTTTTTTATTGTGAGCCTATCACAATGAGAAATGGTCTTTGATATGTGCTATGCTGTTGAGTTAGTGCATCGAGATTATGGTGTATCACTTTCATATTTACACAAAAAAAGAAAGATTTGTGATAATCTCGGTACATATAATAATCTGTAAATTTATGTGCTCTGTTCCAATCCATCTTCCTATTTCTGTGAAGTCTTTTATCCTTAAAGATTCTGGGGCTAGTAGGCATTCCTTAGATAATTTTAAAAAGTATACTTAGTATAGGCATTTTCATGACTAGGGCAGCTATAATTTGATCATCTGTAGGGAACCATAATACCTTTTGTCTAGAAGTAAATCCTGCCTATTAAAATTGTGGGGTTTGTGTCACAGAGGATAATGTATCCTTCTAATAATAATTTCAAAATACCATTTGTGGGTTAAGGCATAAGATTGTTAAACATTTCACCATTTCTATAGTTTTATTAAACCAATTTATCTGATGTTCTATTGATAGTAAGATTACTGGAAGACATAAAGACACCTATATTAATAAGAAAGAGGTATTGCTTGCCTTAGGAGTTCAGAGGAAGGACAAGAAGTTTTGGGGCAACAGTGTTTGCCATGGAGTTAAGTCATTGAACAGACTAAGTAGTAGTCCTTCTGAATTTTAGCTGATGGGGAACATTGGTTCTTTAAATGACACTTCTATTTGAAGTATCTATAGGTTTCCTTATCTACAGGTTCCCAAATCATAGGGGATAGAGGCTCTTTTAGTTGTTTTACCTAAAGATCCAATATAATGACTTCTAGCTTGTTTACTTTCTAAGTCTACTTGGAAATGTCTAGTTACATATTGGATATTTTTAAGTTAGTAATTTTACATTTTAATATTTGCTTCTGTTTGATTCCCCTAATTCAGGTCTGAGCCCATTTACAAAAAAAGAAGATATAGTCTTTCTTGTCAGGTGTTGGGTTTGAATTGTTTGAAGATGTCATAAAGTCTGTCTTTTATTTTTTTACTTTTTAAAAAAGATTTTATTTATTTATTCATGAGAGACAGAGAGAGAGAGAGAGAGAGGCAGAAACACAGGCAGCGGGAGAAGCAGGCTTCATGCAGGGAGCTCAATGTGGGACTCGATCCCAGGTCTCCAGGATCAGGTCTGGGCTGAAGGCAGCGCTAAACCGCTGAGCCACCCAGGCTGCCCAAGTCTTTCTTTTATTTTTATTTAATTTATAAGTTTGCATCTTTGTTGAAAGAAAAACTTTCAAAATTGCCTTATGAAATGCATTTATTATTTCTTTTTTTAAACTTTACACCACTAGGTTATTTAAATCAGCTCTAATCTGCTGCTTTTAAACATTTTCCTCCATGAGGTTAACAATTAATTGAATTAATTGGTCCATATCCATAGTGTAGGACAATAAGTATCTAATATGAATCCTTAATTCTACAGAAAATATTCTGCCTATATCCCTGAAGTTTAGGAAAAATCATTAATTATAGCTCTTAATTTGGCTCTAGACCAGGGTTTTAATTCAACTTCCATAGATATGAGTTGTGTTTTAGAAATATAAAATGTGATATTCTTTTCTAATGAAAATTCTAAGGACATGCTAACTCATTTGCAAAACCAGGTAAAGTTTCATAGACAAAGGAATGAAAAGAGGGCTAGCTTTCAGAAAGTTGCAAAAGCCTTGACAAAGACTACACTGGAATTTGAGTTTTATTTAGCAAGCTCAGTATGCCAATTTAAAAAGCTGAGTAGGGCAGCACGGGTGGCTCAGCGTTTCAGCGCCGCCTTCAGCCCAGGGTGTGATCCTGGAGACCTAGGATCCAGTCCCAGTCAGGCTCCCTGTATGGAGCTTGCTTCTTCCTCTGTCTGTGTCTCTGCCTCTCTCTCTCTCTGTGTCTCTCTTTACTTATGAATAAATAAATAAAATCTTTTTAAAAAATTAAAAAGCTGAGTATTGACTATGCAGTATTTTATCCCCTTATTTGTTTACAGCCCTTCTTAAATATTTTAGTTCATTAAATATGTTCTATCAAAAGTCCCCTTTAATAGTTCTTGTTATTCTAAATTATCTATCTAATTATTTTTCTAAACTTTATCAAGGAAATGAGGAGATTTAGGGATTAAAATCTGACTTTTTAGAGGAAGCAGAAGTTCTCCCAGGAAGAAGTTGAAACTTGACATAGATAAACCCCTGACACACAACAGAGAGGGGCCACTATGATCCGTCAAGACTATGTGCTTGTGAATGGCTGGCACTCATTTATTGCATGGAGTTTGTTCCTACTTGGGTGATTATTAGAAGGGTTGACGCTTACTGACTGGCTTGCAGAAATCATGTTCATTGAGGGGAGCTGTTGTTGACTGAACAGGAATAAAATGGGTTTTTGTGGTTCCTGTTTCCATGGCTGTAGAAAAGTGAGTCTTTTCTCAAAGTTATGGACTACTTTTATTCTCACAATTTGGAAAATACTGGTGCAAACCACACTCAAAGTTCTGTGGAGGGGTTGTCTCTGGGAGCTGACGAATCTCTCTCTCTACGTGAAATACAAAACAGACTTTATTCTCCATCTAAGGGAAAAGATAAGCCAGGTATTTAGGAACATCCCTCCCTTCAAGAAATGCGTGACAGGAGATTTCATCCTTCCCTGATATATCTAGTAGAAGCTGATAATACAAACACCCTTAGATGCCACAAATGGATCCTACATAACTCAAGGGGTGAGACAAAGTGAGTAATATATAATAAATGGGAGAATGCAGATTCTTCTAAATAATTCAAATAAAATTTACATTTAAAATACTCTCCTGGCCAAAATAGTACCTGTCTATGAACTGGACTTATTCTGGACATTAGCTAAGTGAAATGAAAATTTTGTTAGTTTATTTCTGACTAACTTATTCTATTACATTATCACCATTTAACCTTCCCTGGAAACACAGTTTAGCTTCCTTCTTTTTCTTTTTTTGAAAGTGTAGAACGAAGTTCCACCCACAGAGTGGCATCCATTTATAAAGCTGGTGTTAGGAGAAAAGATTATTTTTATAGGCTCAAACGTGTCACATTAGTGTTGTGATGAGATCAGGTTTGGGAACACAATTGTCCAGACAAGACAATAGTGTATATTTATTAGTATAATAATAAGGCATTTAAAAAATAAAATAACACAAAATGTGGGAGATATGAACATAGCTATGCCTCTGGTAACTAGTAAGCAATGTTGTTATTGATCAGCAGAAATCTTGGATTTTAAAACTGTTTTTCTTGGGGCACCTAAATGGCTCCATCGGTTAAGCATCTGAATCTTGATCTCCTCTCAGGTCTTGACCTTAGGGTCGTGAGTTCAAGCCCCACATTTGGCTTCATGATGGGTATGGAGTCTACTTGAAATGAAAAATTTTTTAAAAAATTAAAACCATTTTTCTCATTACAGGCTGTGAACCTATTCCTGTGCGCTATCTTGAGTGGAGCAACATAGAATCCATCATAGCCATCGCCTTTTCCTGCTTGGGCATACTTGTCACCTTGTTTGTTACCCTCATCTTTGTGCTGTACCGGGACACACCAGTGGTTAAATCCTCCAGTCGGGAGCTCTGCTATATTATCTTAGCTGGCATCTTCCTTGGTTATGTATGCCCTTTTACTCTCATTGCTAAACCTACCACCACATCCTGCTACCTCCAGCGCCTTCTGGTTGGCCTCTCCTCTGCCATGTGCTACTCTGCTTTAGTGACCAAAACCAACCGAATTGCACGCATCTTAGCTGGCAGCAAAAAGAAGATCTGCACCCGGAAGCCCAGGTTCATGAGTGCCTGGGCCCAGGTGATCATCGCCTCAATTCTGATTAGTGTGCAGCTGACCTTGGTGGTAACCTTGATCATCATGGAGCCCCCCATGCCCATTCTGTCCTACCCAAGTATCAAGGAAGTCTACCTTATTTGCAATACCAGCAACCTGGGTGTGGTGGCCCCTCTGGGCTACAATGGACTCCTCATCATGAGCTGTACCTATTATGCCTTCAAGACCCGCAACGTGCCCGCCAACTTCAATGAGGCCAAATATATTGCCTTCACCATGTACACCACCTGCATCATCTGGCTGGCTTTTGTGCCCATTTACTTTGGGAGCAACTACAAGATCATCACCACCTGCTTTGCAGTGAGCCTCAGTGTAACGGTGGCCCTGGGGTGCATGTTCACTCCCAAGATGTACATCATTATTGCCAAGCCCGAGAGGAATGTCCGCAGTGCCTTCACCACCTCTGATGTAGTCCGCATGCATGTTGGCGATGGCAAGCTGCCCTGCCGCTCCAACACTTTCCTCAACATTTTCCGAAGAAAGAAACCAGGGACAGGGAATGCCAAGTGAGTTATCTGACCCAGCTTTACCTCCCCCTCTCTTTTCTCCTTTCTTCTAGTGGACTAAACCATGTTCTTCCATTTCCCCAATGGTTTTCATTTCCTTTCTTAATGTTTTCTCCTTTATTCCAAATTTGACATTTTCTTACCGTAGGAATACTAAAGGTCTTCTTTGTTTTCATTCCTTTGAAAAAGCAAGGAGTCTGAAGCAACAACCAGCTGTGCATATCCTTATGCTTACCTAGAATCTTCAGCTTCTTTTCTACAAATTTTTTCCTTTCACATGTGTCCTCACCTTTATGGAACATCAACACATCTCTGAGGTCTGGGTTTGAGATGCAGACCCTAGTTCTAATTTCTAGTTTTGACTATGATTGAATAAAGCTTCTGAGTTATTTTTATGACTTTGGAGGCTCATCATTACTAATCTGGGTTGGAAGGAAGGAAATTAAGCACCTGGGGAAATTTGACTATTTCAAAATCTGAGTGCAACTAGCAGCAAATCTGTCCTGAAATAAGTTCCCTTAAGCAATTGTCCTACCATACCCCTCTTATTTATTGAGCATAATGTAATAAAGTAATGTAATTAGTATAATAAAGGTGTTCCATAATGCCACACCTGAATTGTGCTACCTCTACTGCAAGGCCACAGTCAGAATGGTTTCCAAGCCATAAAGCACCAAAAGAAATAGGAAAGTAGTTAAAGGTGAAAAGTCCACACTGACACAAATGCTGGAAGCTCCTTAGGTAATTGAACCATTCAAAAATTCCTCACTTTTTCCCATTAGCAGTGTTAATTTTTCTTCCTGAAACAATCCTTTAAAAGTGAAGAATTTTAGTACAAATAACTATAACATATACATTGTTTTATAACTGTTCTCCCACCCTACTCCCAAACAAGCCAGCAAGACAAGGGGAATAGGTGTTATTTTCCCCATTTTATAAGTGAGGAAGCTCAGCCACTGTGAAATTATGTGACTTGTAAGTGTAATTCTATTTAGTTAGATATTCTTTGCCTAGGTCTTAACTGGCAGGAAATTTCCCATCTTACCATATGTCAAAAAATGTACATGCCTTAAGCCTCTGTGTTTTGTATCTTTACTTGCCTAGCAGTACCATGGGCATCTTTTACAGAAATCTTATGACTGGTTTGAGGATCAGATGAAGGAGTCTATGGGAAAACATATTTTTTAGATCCATGGAATTGTTATTATTTCAAGTAATATTTTTTTCAGTGTTAAGGATTAAGATCATAATGAATGCTTACTCATTGATGTATCAATTTCAAGTTCTAAATAAGATACTAATTGTAAAAGTTGCATAGTCATTTTTTCCCTTGCCAGGCTTTTCATGCTAGCCAGCATCCCATCAGGAGCAGCCCCCTGGCAGGGATTCATCAGTAAGCATGAAAGCAAATGAACAGTGCCATGAAATGAGAAAAAAATAATAGACCATAGCCACGGAGTCCAGATGTAAAATGGCATCATAACAATTTTCATTAAGAGGGACAGGGTGAGAAGAAACACAATGAGAAAGGATAAAACTCCTTAAGCTGGAATGTTTGTAGACAGCTAAGAGATTTCCTTGGTTGCATGTCATATGGCTTTGTGAGGGTTCCATTCTACTATCTACCATTATGCACATCCATGTTTCTGATTTTTATGCCTTATTATGGTTCTTCAGAAACTTTCATGTGATTTTTGGTCATAGTCATTTCTGAAAGCAGTTTTAACCATTAATGAAAGGAGAAACCTGTGTGATCCAGATATCTTGTGTTGGCATCCAGGGATATGCATTTACGAGCGCTTTCCCAATGCTTATATGTACACTTGTACATAGAACTACATTAGCTCATGTCCAAAAGCAGTGACTGATGGACAAGCATTGGTGTATATTCTGATCATCTTCTTGTAGCTGGAACTTCTTTCCTTATAAGCTGAGAATATTCCTTTCACTATGAGTTTAGAAATCAATTTTATTTTGGATCCTGCTTTTAGGAGAAAAATCAGCTTGTTCTAAATTGGATTGGTTTTTTAGGAAGTGCTGTTTAATCAATAAATTGCCTATCTATTAGCTATAATTTGTTAACACTCTCAGAATGATATGGTAGGAAATATACTTCTAATTAATAATATGCAGCTTTCTTAGTACAATCTGTAGCTTCTGCAAGGTGTATCACACAGCTGAGCTGATGCACAGAGAGTATTTGAGGCCAAATTTCTATGGAACACAGCTATTTATTTACTTATTTTTCTCATCTATTCTGAAGATTCTCTTATAACTCTAAGAGACTGTAATTTTAAAATAATAATAATCTCAGTGCCTATGTTTTTACCTTTTTTATTCATGTTTTATGGGTTTCTGGTTTGTCTCCAAACTTACAAAAACCACAACAATCTAATATTTTTCTACAGCATCTAAAATCTAGCAGAGTTTTGCCAACTGGAGCAAAGGGGCTGAAAACTCTGGAGAGCACATCACCCAATGAGTTTATTACCATTCTGGATGTGTAATTCCTACATTTATGGTGCACTGAGGGTGTTCGGCAGTCTGCATATGTAGCTATAAACACAGAACAGCTGCTGTAATGAAGAGCTTCCAACTGATCTGTTTGAGTATTATTCTGAGGAGTTGCAAGTCCGACTTCATCCTTGTAAGAGGCTGTTTCTGAGATACTTGGGAGGGATGACATCGTAGGTCTGTTTTTGCAAAGTTTTCTGCAGTTTTTTAATTTAATTCACAGCTAACCATCTGATAACAACCAAAGGTCTGGGTACTTGCTTTACATTTTCTGAAATGTAGTTTAGGAGGATTCTAATCAATAAATTGGGTTTTTGGGTTACTTACCGTTAGATGTCCAATTAAACATAATCTTGCCCTAGAAAATCGGTTGAATAGTGTAATTGCCTTTGACATCTCTAACTTCTTTAGCTGAAGTAACTTAATATATTCTGATTGGAAAATATTTAGACTTAACCTAATATAAAGATAGTGGTAAAATTCTCTTTCTTGGCAATAGAAGAAATATAAAAATTCCTAGACATTTATAATTAAATAAGTATTTAGATTCAAATTACTTATAACTTCCTTTTTTTTTAAAGATTATTTATTTATTCATGAGAGACACACACACACACAGAGAGAGAGAGAGAGAGAGAGGCAGAGACAAAGGCAGAGGGAGAAGCAGCCTCCATGCAGGGAGCCCAACTTGAGACTGGATCCCTGGTCTCTAGGATCACACCCTGGGTGGGAGGCGGTGCTAAACTGCTGAGCCACCCAGGCTGCCCTTACAACTTACCTTTAAAAAAAATGAGTTAATACTATGTAACTGGAAAATTAAAATATTATGTAAATGATATACTTCTTTTAAAAAATGGGTATATTAGTGACTAAATGTCAAACTAACATTTCTAATTATTTTCTGGATAAATAACCTCAATGAGTGCCAATATAATGCACATGGAACTGAAATGTGACACTTCACCCCTATGGCCTTTTGCATGTAAAACTAAAAACTATTAGAAGCACAAAAAAGCATTAGATTAATGCAAGGAAGTAATTTTAAAACCCAGATTCCTAGGGGAGCCTGGGTGGCTTGGTAAGTTAAGGCCACCAACCCTTGGTTTCAGCTCAAGTCATGATCTCAAGGCCCTGAGATCGAGCCCTGCCCCTGCTTGTCCTCAACCTGGAGTCTGCTTGAGATTCTTCACCCCTCCCCTGTTATTCCACCCACCCACCACCCCACTTGTACTCTATTTCAGATAAATGAATAAAATATTTTTAAAAAGTGTCAGTTCCTAAATAAATAGGGTATTATTGTGTTCTTGCAATTGTTTCTTAGGCATTTGAATGTGTGTTTCTATTGAGTGCAAAAGCTAAATGAAATACTAGATGGAAGGACGCCTGGGTGGCTCAGCGGTTGGGCGCCTGCCTTCGACTCAGGTCATGATCCCAGGATCCAGGATTGAGTCCCACATCAGGCTCCAGCATGGAGCCTGCTTCTCCCTCTGCCCATGTCTCTGCCTCTCTCTCTCTCAGTCTGTGTCTCTCATGAATAAATAAATAAATCTTAAAAAAAAAATACTAGATGGAATGATGCTCTAAGGAAATTTTCCTCTTGGTCTGCTAGAAACATTTTTTGTCCACAAGTAGAGGTCACTAAGCCTGCAACATTCATGATTATGCCCTGGGTATGCCTTTAAACTTTTCTTTCCTCCTTTGATTTTGAAAGGAAATATGATAGAGAGTCAACAGATATCACAATCAATAGAAATAACATGTTTTGTTTCATAGGAAGAACTCAGTCACTACTCTAATAAGCTTGTAAATGAGAAAATCTGTCATTTTGAAATTTTTTTCCTGTAATCATACAATAAATGGCTTTAAAGGTATTGTTTTAAAAATGAAAGTATTATAATTATCCCATTGCTTTTAGAGTAAATATCAGAAGATTTTATCTAAGTACTTATCTAAGTGGAGGAATTTTACTACTTGATAGTAGCATTTATGGAGGATCTACTGTTTGCTCATTCATGTATGCAATCAATCATTATTTCAACAGTAAGCTTAAAAGCAAAAGCACATAGGTAACTTGATGTGGTGCTAGGTAATATTCAGGATAAAGACAGGTAAAAGAAGCAGGCACTGACTGTAATCTTATGATACAGTAAGGAAGACAAAATATAACTAAATATACTGGAATAGGTGCCATAATACCACAATATAACATTCTGAGTGTCAGGAAGGAAAGAGATTATGTCCAGCTAGGAGCAGTATCTGCGGAAGGATAGGACAAAATTTCTTAATAAAAGTAACATTTGAACTTGACCTGAAAGGATGTTTTCAACAAGAGAAACTGCTCTGATGAGACCATTTCACATGTCATGTAAATGAAACTTTAGAAATGTGAATGCATTTTCTGACCATACCATGGAATCTGATATGAATGAAATACATGGAAAGGTATAATGGTGGGCAAATTTATAATGCAGAAAGAGGACAGATTATAGATAATGATCAGTGTTCTGAGAAGAAGCTTACATATATTTTATATAAACTGCAAGGTACATTAAAGATTTTTGTGAAGTTTTATGTTCATGTGTATGCTTTGTGGGAAAAGATTGACTATCGAAAGACTAGTTAATAGAGTGCTACAGTAATTCAAGTGGCAGTTTAAAAAATAAGAGTTTTAAAATAGAGCAGTGGAGTGAAAGTCAAACCCCATGTATGAATATGAAAAAGTTTTCTGAGCTTGATTCATTAGAGTTGAATTGTTTGCAGAGAGGAAGGAAGAAATAAAAACTAGAATACAACTCTCATGATTTAAGCCGGTGCGACTGGAAAAATAGAGTGACCATAAAGGTGGAATACAGGTAGAACTGGTGAGATGTTGATGAGTGTGATTTCAGATTTACCAATTAAGATGCAGTAAAGGCATCCAAATAGAGGCAGCCATAAGTTACTTAGAAATTTAAGACAGGAGCTCAAAAGAAAGGTCTGAGCCAGAGCTCTAGATTTGAGGCTTAATTGTCAGAATGTTTAAAGTGGCCAAAAAAGTGGTTATGACATAAGAAAAGAAGAAAGTAGGAGGAAGAACATTAGGGAACACTTGCACTTGAGAGAAAAGATAAATAAGGAAAACCTGAAGGCAATAAACACAAGGGAATCAAAGAGAATGGGGGGAACAGGAGGACTGCAGTATCCTGGAAACCAAGGAGGAGACTGTGTCTTAGTCAGCTCAGGTTGCCATAGTAAAATCCCACAGACTGGGTGCTTAAACAACAGACATTTATTTTCTCACAGTTCTGGAGGCCAGAATTCCAAGATCAGAATGCCAGCATGGTTGATTTCTGGTGAGATCTCTCCTCTTGGGTTGCAGATGGCTGCCTTCTAACTGTGTACTCACATAACTTCTTCTTTGTGCAAGCATGGGGGAAGAGAGAATGAGAAGGGAAAGGGGGGAGAGAGAACTATTTGGTCTTGCTTCTTGTAAGAGCACTTATCGGAGATGAAAGCCCCCCTCTCCGGACTTCATGTAACCCTAATTACCTCTCAAAGGCTCCACCTCCTAATGACATCACACTAGGTGTTAGAACAACCATTCAGTGTATAACAGACTATTTCAAGAAGATTGAGCTTGGGATCCTTGGGTTCCCCAAGGATGGACACTTTGTGGTTATCCTTGAGTGGCTTCAGTGTGTGATGTGGGTAGAATTTCTTTTACAATAAGTTTGGCATTAAAGGAACTTAAAATTCTAGATAGTATTTAAGGAGGGAGGAGTGACATAAGAGAAGAGAAATTTAAGCTGGTTTATATCTAAGAAAGGGGCTAACAGAGAAAGAAAAATTAAAAATATAACAGAGAGAACATGTGGTTTATGCTGAGCCACCTGACCCAGACCTGTGCCATTACAATATAGTTTATCATCTATTGACAACTCTGTGACCACTGAAGCATCAACTCCGAAGGACTGAGTTGAGTTGGTTATGTTCGGTACTGGTTCTCACTTAGCTACATGTGTGTTGCTTGACATTAAAAAAAAAAAAAAAAAAAAAAAAAAAAGATGAAAAAATTAGGCTGGGTATTTATAGGAATTTTTATTAAAATCCCCAAATACAGCCCTTGATTTTTAACAGACCTCTGGACTTACAAATATTGAGTGTAGGATTTCAGAAGTGACGTATGAAGGAAAGTCTGGAAAGTAACATGTGTTTTCCTGGAACTATTGGCAGATATAAAGGATTCATGGCTAATAAGTAGAAGTTGCATTGTAGATCCAGAGACAGACTGAGTTGGGGCTAAAGCAGTTACCTTTATTCAGATGTGATTAAAAGAACTAGAAACCCTCAGATCTCTCCCTGACAGCCAGTCATAGTGCCTGAGTGTGCCAACATGAGGCCATTTTATTTGGGATAAAAACTTATGCCCCCTGAAAAACCAAGCCAAAATGCCTTCACTTCCTGAAAGATGTAACATTTTGTCACCTGGAAGCACATTAGCCGTAATTTAGAATGAAAATAGAGAAGTTGGCATATCTGTCATATGTGGAGAAGTTGCTGCTGTGAGGGACCAGCTGCAGAGGTCATGGGCTTATGTGTGGGGAAGGAAAATAAATTTATGTATTTATTTATTTATTTATTTATTTATTATTTATTTATTTATTTTAAAGAGAAAAAGTAGTGAAGGGCAGAGGTAGAGAGAGAGAAACTTTAGCAGACTGTGCTGAAGTAGGGAGCCCGACCCAGGGCTCCATCTCATGATCCTGAAATCATAACCTGAGGTGTAACCAGAAATTAGATGCTTAATCAGCTGCACCACCCAGGGGCCCCTGATCCCAGAATATTTTACATGAATATCCATAATGGCTCAAGAAAGGTCCATATGACACAACTGTGCAAAGAAACTAAGACTTGACAACCTCAAGCCATTTTTATAAGAGAAAGAGATGGGACTAAAATCATTGCGGGTTTTTTGGATAAAATCATCACTGTGTTTAGGTCTGTAACCTCAATAATGTATACATTTATTCATGCATATAATAAAATGAATAAGACTGCCCTCAAGAAGTTCATGGTTATTGGTATTACATACCATGGCAATAAAATCGGGTGAGTGGGAATGATAGGAAATGGTATAGTGTGGTGATTCAAGTAGGTGACTAACTTTAGAGTCAGAAGTTTATTAAGTATACACCCAACTCTATGTAACAGTCACCTATTAAATGAAAGAAACTGTTGGAGACCCACTGGAGTCCTGCAGCCTGAACCTGACCATGGATGTTCTCAGATCATGAAAACAGAGCCTATAGACTCACTAATTAGAACTCTTGAGCTGCAAGTTACAGAAGCCAACTTAAGCTAGCCTAAACATATTTATTTTTCATTTGCATAAAATAAATGGGAAAATGTATGTAAAGAGTGTAGTACAGTGCCTAGCACATAGTTAATTTTCAATAGCTGTTAGCTAGTGACACTGAAATTATGAAAATAGGACAATGTATGGGAGTCTATATACTAGCAACAAAACTCTGCATTACATCATCATGTAAAGAGAGTTCTGATAGAATGCATCATCGTTATCATTAGTTCACAATATCTATGCTGTATAGAATGGAAGAGCACGGGCAGCCCGGGTGGCTCAGCAGTTTGGCGCCTGCCTTTGGCCCAGGGCATGACCCTGGAGACCAGGGATCGAGTCCCACGTTGGACTCCCTGCATGGAGCCTGCTTCTCCCTCTGCCTGTGTCTCTGCCTCTCTCTCTCTCTCTCTCTCTCTCTCTGTCTCTCATTAGTAAATAAATAAAGTCTTTATAGAAAAAAAAAAAGAATGGAAGAGCATGTATCTGCTAAAAGTGGAGACATGCAAGTGATACTTAGTGTGAAATGTGTGTGGGGAAAGACACCCTGTTTGACATGGCTTGGCAACCTGTCCGTGCTTGGCCATAGCTAAAGAAAGATGAGGTCATTTGCATTCCATCTGTAGTGTCCAGTATAAAGTGTTACCTACTCTAAAGGGAAGCAGACCATGTGAGCAACGTGTTTGTAAAGCTAGTTCAAGAACAAAAACATTAACAGCTTGCAAAATGAAGAACATAAGAAAGTACCAGTGGATTTGTAAGCTTCAGATCATGAGAACAGAGCCTTAGGCTCTCCTTAATTAGAACTCTCTGGCTGCAAGTTATAGGAGCCAACTTAAGTTAGTCTAAGGAAAAGGGGGTGGGCTATTTAGCAGAAAGAATAGAAGGAATACTTTCAGGTATCCCTTGGTAACAAGATTTGAAATGCTTCTGGGTCACATGGGCAATTGAGCTCCTGAGAAAGGTCTCAGGGTCACCTGCTCTCTCCTCCCTGCCTGCCTTCATCTTCTCTTCATAGATCTGCTCTCTCCATGTCATGGGCCTTCATGGTCAGTCCAAGGACAAGCATCCCAGTGCTCTTGAGTTTACATGTTTTTATAGATCAGCTACCCAAAGAGACTGCTTCTGTTCTCTTTACCCCATAGATCTACAAAACACAGAAACTGATTGGCTAAGCCTGGCTCATGTGTCTATCTCAGTTTAAGGAGGTAAAGGACAATCACCTATCCATACAAAATGTGAGTGATTATTCCAAATTCTAGTGGGTATGCCAATGGAGCGGAAAGAAATGTCATAACTCTGACACAACATTTTTATAAAGGTATGCAGTATAGAACCAAACAAATTAACAACAACAACAACAACCTGTCTTTGCTACCTTTATAAAGAATCCTGGCTATAAAATGCTTCTCAGTTGCTTCAAGATAAACGAAGTGGGGGGGGGGGGGGGGGGGACAGGGCAAGGTGCTTTGTTTTGTTAAAGGAAAATAGATCATTAGAACGCTGTTTTCTGAATGAATTAAAATCACAGGCCAACAATATAGTATTACTTATTATTAACATTGGTTAATAGAAGAAGAAAATTACATGACTGTGATTTTGTTTCAAAAGGGTAAAGGAAAACCTCCTATAATTTAAGGCAATTTAACAATACCCTCTATGCAGATTTTCTTCAAGATAAATGAGTCCACTGCTAACAAAATTAAGCCAAATCCTTAGCGATTCTGCTAAATATATTAAAAAACAACCGCTTAAAAGAAATCAGTAAGAAATATTTTCCCTTCCTTGATTTTCCAGCTATAAAAATACATAGTTACATTGCTCCTAGTAAATTCTCTCAAACACTGGGGGAATTAATATCACCTTCAGTTTTGCACTGCTTATGTTACTTGGCTTAGGTGGGTATGGGATAGGGAGTGGAAAAATGTTAACAACAACAACAAAAAAAACCCATACATGATCAAAGTAAAATAGAAGGATTTATGACCATGGGGCAGCAGAGGCAGTGAGGAAGCAGAAGGGATGGATCTGGGTCACTAGCCAGCTCTGTGACTTTAGCCATTGATTTTGTCAGTGCTTTATTGCAAGCTCTAGTATTTCAAGCCATTTTAGTAGTTTTCATAATTTAGACCTTTGCTTAAAAAAATATGGAGGGCTTACTACTTTACAAACTGTGGAAAATTTACCCATGAAAAAATATTGAATGGTCTACTATGACCCCACAGAATTTCTCCTGAAGTGGAGGATACCAGTAAGAACACTGATGATGACAATGTGGCAGAAGGTAGTTCTAGGACAGAGGTGAGGATAGCATGTTCAAGAGGCATAAATAGAAAGGACCTATGGTGTAGACCGTAGACCATGGATGGAGTCAGGTGGGGATCTAAGATAGCTAAGAATAATGGCTGCCCTTAGCTAGACCAAGCAGTGGGTTAAAGTCGGGGAAGGTACGGGGAAAGTGTTTAAGTCAGGGGAACTACTATGTGAAAAGATACAGAGGCAAGATATAGCACAGCATATTAGGGGGTAAGTGTTTCCATTGGGCTGACAGTAACTTCTTACAAAAACATATTTAGCTTCGAATGTTTAATACTTTGAAAATTTAGCTTAAACTCCAGGGCTAGTCCTAGTATAAAACCACAGCTTCTGCTGTGGTGGTTAGCATGGTTTCAAGGCCTGACACATACCTTTTAAAGACTTGAAGAGAACCACTGATGACTCATTCACTCAACAAATGATTTTCCAGTGTCTAGAATATGCCGGGACAGTGCAGGGAATTCAGTGGTGAACAAATCAGATCCAGCCCCTGCCTTTGTGGAGGTTAAAATCTAGCCAGATATTAAACAAGTAATCACAAGTGTAGTCAGTGTTTGTAAGAATAAATACAAGGTGTTACAGAGTGTTATTAGAGGGATCTAACCAGTCCCAGTGCGTGGAGGCTGAACATGTTCCAGGAAGAAATATTATTTAAATAAGACTTCTGAAGGAGAGAAGGGGTTAGCTAGGGACAGAGAGAGGGGAACTAATGGAGTAGAGCTGTCAAGCAATCAGAATGTAAAGGTGTTGAGCAGGAAAAAGACTCACAGCTGAAGGAAATGAAGCAATTTCGAGATGCCTAGAGGCAAGAAAGAAGGAAAGTATGATGAGAAGAAACTGAAGTGGTCAGTTATGACCAGATCAGGGTCTAGTTAAAGGGTCTTGGATCTTACCTTCTGAACCATGGAAATCCACTAAGGTCATACAGCAGGGTTGCACTGTCATCCTTGAGACATGTGTTTTATAGCTAGCATTCCACCCTCAGGGTAGAGGTTGTACTGGGAAGCAAGACTCAAGACTCTGGACTCTGGGAGGAGGCTGTTGCAGAGCCTAGGTGGGTGATTACACAGTGGCCCAACCTAGGGCTTTGACAGTTGGCAGTGAAAAAAGAGATCCCAGAGAAATAATTAAGACATAAAATAAAAGTAAAAGTAAAAATAAAAAATTGCTCAGGAAATTCCATTTTAAGGCATATAGAATAAACAGAGATATGCAGCCACCTCAGGGTTGTTTGGCTCCAAAGACTATAAAATTTGAACTATTAGAAGACTAAATATTTTAGCACATCTATGATATGATTGATCTATAAGAGTTGGGGTTGATCAGACACAAAAGCAGAAAAGAGCAGTCACTGAAACAAATGTTGGAAATGGTCATAGATCTCTGTGATGTGGAGATGGGTGGACAGGCTGATGACCCAGGGGCTTTTTGAAAATTTAAGTCCAAATGATAAAATGACCCCTAGAATTAATAGGGTGAAATCGTAGCTTAATGCCATCAAGTGTTTAATTATTAAAGCATGTAATGCCTATTATATCTATTCTAAGCCTTTCTGATCCAGAAATTCATAGCTCGTATGTTATTTACTACACATACACATTTCCTTTATTCCACAAGAAGAATCTTTGTTTCCAAGGAAACAGTAGATGATAGAATTAAAATATCTCAGAAATATATATTTTTGCTATTCCACAGTAGCCATACAAGTATCTTAGAATAACTACTAATACTGTCACAACCAATTAATTACTCAAAGAGTTAAAATATGGTAGTTTGCATCTGATCTTTCCATCTCTCCCTTTAAACTAGTTTTACTATTTCTACATTAACTGAGTAAATAGCCATTACATACTATACTTTCTCCCTTTTAACCTGAGGATGGGTTTAATACTTACCTCCAGTCCTTATGATGATGTCTTCCTAGTTATTTTGGTAGTCTGAAGCTCATAAGCCTAACCCAGAGCAGATTTTTCAGGAATTTACTCATGGGAACAAGAGTCACTTAGTTTTTGCTTGTTGAAAACAGTTCATCTACAACCTTTATATCAAATGTCAGTTTTGCTGGCTATAAAATTCAGGGAGCATATTTTGTTTTTCTGAAGTATCGTCAATATGTCTTTCTGGTTACAGTTAACATAAAGCTTTGCTGCCTCAAATTCTGAGGATTATCCATTTTCCCTTATAAAACACTCCTGTTTTTTTCCCTAGACATCCAAAATAAAAATATTTCCATTTCCTATAGAGTCTGGTTATTTTACTAGAATGTCTCTTCATATTGGTTTTCTTGGGTCAGTATTCTCAGTGTGTAGTTACAAATCATTTTAAACTTCAGGAAAATTTTCTTGAGCTATATATATAGTCTTCAGTATTCATTTCCTTGCTTTGTTTCTTTTTCTTCAAGCATTTCTAATACCTGTATGTTGAAGCTTTTTTGGTTAACTTCAATATTTACATTTTCTCTCTAATCCTTCTCATCCTTTCATTTCATATCCTTTTTGTTGAAGCATAGTTACAAAGTTACATCAATATGAATAGACTTTTAATGGCAGTTTGATGCAGCTTATACAATTGCATGATATACCCCTGTAACCCACATGTAACCAAGGTATAGAGCATTGGCTTCACCTTAGAAATTTCCCCCATTCTTTTCTAATCTGTTCCACTTTCCATTCAGAGGCAACCACTACTGTGATTTCTATCCTCATAGATTAACTTGCCTGTTCTTGAATTTCATAAAAATAAAATCATACAGTAAGTTTCTTTTATGTCTCCATTCTTTCACAAAGCATGAGATTCATCCATGTCCTTGCATGGATCAATAGTTTATTCCTTTTAATTGCTGGTTAGTATTATGTTGTATGAATATACTAAAATTTGTTTAATCTAATGTGCTAATGGGTATTTACGTAGTTTCCAACTCTCACTATTACACATAAAGCCGCAATCAACTTATATATACTAGTTTTTATGAACATATATTTTCATTTTTTTGTGCGTATATGCCTAGAAGTGGAATTGCTGGATGATAAGGCAGGTGTATATTTAACTTGCAAGAAACTGCCAGAGAGATTTTGCCAAAGAAGCTGTAAAGTGATTTTGCCATTTTATACTCCTACCAAGAATGTATGAGATCCATTTGATGTTGGTAATCTTTCACATTTTTGTCATTCTAATGAGTATGTAGTTGTATTTAATTATAGTTTCAATTTGCATTTTCCTGATGACTAATGACCTTGAAATTCTTTTCATATACTTTTTTGGTCATTTATATGCCTCTTTTATGAAATACTATACAAATTCTTGCCTATTTTTTTAACTGGGTCATTTGTATCTTATTATTGATTTTTAGGGCTTCTTTTTATAATCTGGTTATAAGACTTTGTCAGGTACATGTATTATAATATCTTCTCAGTCTGTGACCTGACTTCATTTTCTTAGTGGTATCTTTTGATGAGTGAAAGTTTTTAATTTTGATGGAGTTCAATTTATCATTTCTTTTATGATTAGTGTTTTTTGTATTCAGTTTAGAAAATTTTTACCTACTGTAAGTCACAAAAATATTCTCCTATATTTTCTTCTAGGAGCTTTATAATTTTGACTTTTTTCATTTAGTGCTGTAATACTTTTTTTATGTGTGGTATAAATAATGGATCAAGATTCTTTTTTTTTTTTTTAATAGAAATCCAATTTTCCCAGCTCAGTTTTTGAAAAGACTTTCCTTCCCTCATTGAATGACATTGGTGCTTGTGTCAAAATTCAACTGAACACACACATAGATGGTCCCAGTTATGGACTCTTTACTATGTTCTCTTGATATTTGTCTATACCACACAGTCTTCTATTCCTGAATCTTATATTGTTTTAAAATCAAGTAATATAACTACTCCAGCTTTATTATTGTTCTGGCTATTCTGGGTCTAGGACATCACTGCCATTGCTCAAAATTTCATCTTTATATATGACATTACCTCTAGGGTTTTCATAATATACCTTTATCAGGTTAAGGCTATTCCTTTCTCAGTTTGCTGAGAAATTAATCATAAATGGGCATTGAATTTTGTCAAAATATTTTTCTGCATCAGTTGAAATATCCTATTTTTCTATTGTATTCTGTTAACATGGGGAAATACCTTGAATTATTATCAAATACTAATCCATTCTTGAATTTCCTGATATAAATTCTTCCTTGTTCTCCTCTATATTGTCTAGCTGAAATAGAGTCTACCATGTCTGACATTGGTGTAGCTAATAGTTTTTAGTTTTGGTTAGTGTTTGTATGTTCTACCTTTTCCATCCTTTGCTTTTCAACTTTTCTGTGTCCTTATGTTTATTTTTTTAAAGATTTATTTATTTATTCATGAGAGACCCAGAAGGAGGCAGAGACACAGGCAGAGGGAGAAGCAGGCTCCCTGCGGGGAACCTGATGCAGGACTCAATCCCAGGACCAGGATCACGGCCTAAACTGAAGGCAGACACTCAACTGCTGAGCCATTCAGGCATGTCCTTATGTTTAAAGAGTGTCTGTCCTAAGCTGCTCATAGTTAGTTAGAGTTAGACTTTGTTTCTTAGGTTGATAATACTTATGTTTAAATTAGATTATTTTGTTCATTTACACTTGATGTAATTGCTGACATAATCATATTTATATCTACTTTTTAACTATTTTCTGCTTGTCTTGGTGGAATGATTACTTCCATTTATGTGTTTGCTCTCCTTTTGTTTTTCTTTTCCTTCTTGCTTTCTTTGGATTAATATAGCATTTTAATATTCAGTTTTCCCATCTATTAATCTGTTAGCTTAACATTCTTTTATTATTCTGTTTATAGTTACCCTAGAGATTATAATAAGGATTTCCTGACTTTTATAATCTTAAATAAATTAGTAGTTTTCTCACTTTCCAAACAAAGCAAGGATCTTAAAGCACATTAATTTCATTTGCTTTGTGTCAACTTTCATGCTTTTTTGTTGTGCACTTTAATTCTGCACATTTTTTACATCTTATATTACATGACTATGATTGTTTTGCACAATCAATACGTATTTATATATTCCTGATATGTAGATCCTCCGATGATGAACTGAAATGATTTGAGTGTGTATTGTAGTTTTATAAAGTTTATTCTGCTTCACCTGGTGCATCTTATTATTAGGGTATAGTTATCCAGGGGTCCTGTGGTTCCCCACTGTTTCCCTGGGCTCCACATTCTTAAATGCCTTTAACTTCAAAGTGATTCATCAGTGCTGTGAAACTTCCAAAAACTTCATTCTGATTTCTGGCAGTTTTCTACTTAGCTTTGTATCCTGTGCTTTGTGCAGCCTAAAATTTGCACATTTTTTATGAGGGAACCTACTAAGTGTTAGTCTCTCTCTCTCTCTCTCTCTCTCTCTCTCTCTCTCGTGTGTGTGTGTGTGTGTGTGTGTGTGTGTGTGCGTGTGATATCTTTCCAAACTCTTGGCTCCTCAAGTCCTAGTTGCATTGTAAGACTTAAAATCAATGTTCATGTCTATAGGCCTATGCATTTAAAAAGTTTTTCTTGCTTCTTTACCTCTTAGTTAAGACCCCCTGCCTGCATGCTCAGTCTCTTCTCCTGAACCAAGAATCATCAAATGTTCCAAGGACAAAATAATTTGAAGATTATCTACTTACCCTTCTGAAGTTCACTTATTTCTGACTTGGATTCTTTCTGACTTGGTACCTTGAATTCTGGTTGCTATGACAGTTTTCAATGTCTGTAAATGGTTTTTAAAAATATTGAATCTGTTTTTTCTAGTTGTTCTCAGTGGGAGACTTGTTTTACCCCAAGGTATTACATCTTAGCTGAAAGCAGATGTCCTCTTATACCAATTTTAGTATCTCTTCCTCTCCTTTTTCAGTAAGCTATGATATCACTATGCTTTCTTTTAGGACTATGGGGACTATACATCTAATACTATGAAAAAACTTGTGTGATAATTGCCTATTAGGTTCTTTTTTCAGGTTTGATGGGTGGTGACAAGAAGATATTAATGGCTCTGCTTACAGAGAAATGGTAGCATAAAATAAATGTTAGTAGAACCATATCTAATATTGTTGATGCTATAGCCAAGAATATCAGAGCCTCACACAATTCTAGATTTAAGTGATCTAAGTCCTTTTTGTTATCATTACTTTGATTTTAAGCTTCTTATCATAGTAATTATTTCTGATTTCTTTTTTTTCATTTTTTATATTTTGTCAAGAGATAGGAAAATAGTTGATTGACAGTACTGGTCTTTTTAGCAAATCAAATATGTAACAAGGATTCATTATTTTTTTAAAAGATTTATTATTTTATTTTAGAGAGAGGGGAGGGGCAAAGGGAGAGAGAATCTTAAATAGACTGTATGCAGAGCACTGAACCCAATTCCCGGCTCAATTTCACAACCTTGAGATTGCTACATGAGCTGAAACCAAGAGTCAGATGCTTAACTGACTGTGCCACCCGGGTGCCCCAAGGATTCATAATTTTTAATTGATAAAAATTAAGCTAATTTGAAATTATGATTACTAATGAATCACAAGGGCTTTTTTTAAGATTTATTATTTGAGAGAGAGAGAGAAAAATAAAGGCATGAGCGGAAGGTACAGTGGGAAAAGGACAGGGAGAAAGAATCTCAAGCAGACTATCCACTGATTGTGGAACCCTTCATGGGGCTCTGTCTCATGACCCTGAGGTCATGACTTGAGCTGAAATCAAGAGTCAGATTTTCAGTTGACTGAGCCACCTAGGCACCTCCATGAATCACAAGTTATGATGAGTTATAAGCAGATATTTTCTGTTTTCCAAACACCTGCATTAATTTGCCATAATCACTCAGTTATTTGTAATTGCCTGCAATTGGGTAGATCAGAAAGGTTAAAAGATAGGCTAAACATTTCTGACACATAATGTTACTTTCATGGAGTTCTTTCAATACTGAGGAGACAGACCCATCGGTGGAAAACAAACAAACAAACAAACAAACAAAAACACCTTTAGCAACCACATGAGGCAAGATTGACAAAATTGGAGATTCAGAGGCACCCAATCATGTGGTCAAGTTTCTCCATCATTTGTCTAATTCC
Organism: Canis lupus dingo; assembly: GCF_003254725.2. NCBI lineage: Eukaryota > Metazoa > Chordata > Mammalia > Carnivora > Canidae > Canis > Canis lupus. Next base: position 37,569,643 of record NC_064243.1, read on the forward strand.
GAAGTTGTGTGGATCAGGAATGCAAAATTCTAAACTGAAAATCTTGAAAAGCTTAGCCTCTTAATGCTGAAGTGATGAAGACCCACCAGATGAAGTGTACTAGTGCACAGCCAGATGTTCTGTTAAAAGTCCTGAAGGGGTATGCCCTACAGTAGACTGATTCCTATCCCAATTATAAAATAACTTTGACTCAGCTCAGTTCTGGATTAGATAAAGATGATCTATCCCCCTTAACAGATAAAGTGGTAAAGCAACTCTAGCACAGATAATAGCATCTACAATTTACAACCTCTACAGAATCATTTTATATGTGTGTGTTTGTGTATGTATATATACATACATACGTACATGTCTTATGTGTTTAGTGTGGAAGAGTTAGGAAATATTACCAAAAAATCAAGGGAAACAATTAGACAATAGAAGCAGACCCACAGGTGATACACTGATCACTGTTGGAGGTTGTTAGAAAATCAAGTCATTATTCTGAATATTTCTAAAGAAAAGAATCATCCATTTCACTTGTTTGAACTCTACATCAGAGGAACTAAATAGCTGATGAGGAGAAGTTCTAATTTAGAAAAGAAATCTGGTTGACAAATACAAAAATGATGATAGAATTATAATATTACCATTTTGCAGTTTTGTAATAAAATAATTGACCTTCATAATGATCATCAGTGATGCTAAAACCATTAGATGAAAAGCTGATGGGAAGTTTTATAATGTATGCATTAGGCTGACCACGCCTGACCACTGATCAATCCTAATGTGATTAATAGACAACCCAATTTATGTGCTTTTTGGTCTGGTATAATAGGGAGTAAACACTATCTCCAAAATTATATTCCATGCACAAGCAACCATCAATCTGATCAAACCCTCAGATCTAACTATCAATTTTTGGCAATATAGGTGACAGAGGAACACGTTAAATGATGCTATAGGGACTCAACCAGTAAAATCTGTAATCTGGGAAGCAATCAGTATTTTTTCAACAAATAGCCTGCAAAAAAGGGGAAGGGAACATCTATAGATTAAGAAGGCTTAAGAGATTTATCAACAAAATGTAATATGCAGATCTTGTTTGGATGCTGATTTGAAAATCAAAAGTAAAATAAAAATATATGAGACAAACAGAGAAATCCAAATAGTGATGTTAATATTAAACATTTAATACCAAATATCAAAGAATTACTATTAATATATTTTAGATATGATAATATTATTTTTCCTTTTATTATAAAAATGTGTGCTTATATACTGAATTACTTATGGATGAAAACATAATGATTTAGCTTTTCTTTAAAATAAATAAATGGTGGTATGGATGAAACAAGATTCACACATATATTATTACTGAAACTGAATAATAGGGATATGGGTATTCATTTTAGTATTTTCTACATGTTTCTATATTTTTGAAATTTTTCATTATAAAAAGCCAATTTTAAAGATGTCTGAAAAAACATCAGAAGAATATGAATTCTCATATACTAATGTAAATTGGGCAAGCACTTGGTAGAGCAATTTGGCCATATATAAGAAAGATGAATGCACACTCACAGCAATCCCCAACTCCACTTTTAGGTTCATATCTTAGAAAAAATCTCCTATATCTCCCATATTTGTGTGCAAGGAGACATAATCTAGAATGTTTACTGCAGCATTGCTCCAAATAGCAAAATGTAGGAAACAACTTAAGTGGCCATCAGTAGGAGAATGGATTTTATTTGTGGTAGTGTGGTATGTATTCAGTTTAGTTTAAGTGACTGAACTAGAGCTATACCTATCAATGTAATACAAAATGGACAAAATAGGCAAATTGCTGAATGGAAATAGAGTGTGATGTTATGTATATAAAATCTAAAAACATACTAAACACTACCATATATTATTTATTAGCACATATGAATATAAATGTTGTAAAAGTATTAAAATATGACAAGTGACGATCCACTCATACCAAACTTTCCCTCAGAAAGGAAAGGATTAGTATTAAGAATACTAGATAGGGACGCCTGGGTGGCTCAGTGGTTGAGCGTCTGCCTTTGGCTCAGGGCGTGATCCCAGGGTCCTAGGATTGAGTCTGTGTTAGATTCCCTACAGGGAGCCTGCTTCTCCCTCTGCCTATGTCTCTACCACTCTCTCTCTGTGTCTCTCATGAATAAATAAATAAAATATTAAAAAAATAATATGTAGAGGGCTTCACATATATCCTTAATGTTTTCAAAAGAACAGAAACTTTATATAAGGCAAATGTTTGCCTTAAGATATTTGCCAAAGATATTTGACAAATCTTTGGCAATTAAATTGAATTTTATTAGGTTATTCTCTGCAAGCTCTTATTAGCTTAGAAATCTTAATAATTACAATTTATTTAAATTAGCAGTATTTTGTACACACCTGTGGAATGTGTTACACATCTGTGTTTATATAAAGAACACTAATGTACTATGTTACATATCCATGCCTAAAATGAAGAGTGGAAGAAATTACCGTTTACAAACGGCCTATGTAGACAATCAGAGCTCCACTCTCCACTCTGATAAACAAATGTTTAGAAATAAATATTTAAATTCAGATAATAGAAAAAAAATGCACTTGGCTTTGGAAAGCAATTGGAGGCACAAATTATCCTATATTTATCTATAAGAAAAAAAAAGACCACACTCTGCTAAAATGGTCTTGAGTGGTTGCTGCCAATCTTTGTGATTACCTTGGACAGATGCCACATTATTATTTCCATGGTGAACTGACCATCTGGAATTGTATAGACCATTTTATCTCTGCTAAAAGTAGACTCACCTCCAAATCTATCATAGACATGCAACTTCAGACACAGACAGCTAACTTGTTCTGTACCTAGCTCTCACCTGCTCCTGCTACATCCATTCAATGTCACTAACATTGTCCCCACCCCCAACTCTACCCCCTACGATCTGAAGAGAAAACAGTTTATCATCTAGTAGAAGTTATTGAAATTCTTGAATAAGGAAAGTGGTTAGCATTCATAAGTAAAATGAAGTAAAGCTTGAGATACTGTGAATTAGTCTACTCTAAATTGCACTGAATTTAAAATATCTGGGTCTTTTGTCTGTGCTTTTGTCCCTCCATCTTTCAGAGGAGGGATTTTAATAGTGATGTCTTAAGCTGGGATAGCTTTTTGCTATTTGGAAGCTTTTCACATTTATTCTTTCAATAATCCTTTATGGATGAAAAAAACCTGAGTCTAAAAGGGGCAAATACACAGTTGGAGAGTGCCTGGTTTCCTGGGCCCTTATCCAGCCATCTTATTGCTACACTACCATGGTGAAACTTGTTTGTAACAACTTCTCAAGTTCATGTGAAGAGTAATTCCTAGCATAGAAACTGACATATTAATGAACTACGGTAAAGAAAATAACATCTTAAAACAAAGTCATATGGGACTAAGTACACCCAAAAAGAGATGGTCTCTTATCAGACAAAGGAAGATTTGGACAATGAGAATAAATGGGAGAAACTATAACAAGGAGTGACTGCATGGAAAGAAGAGGAAAGAAAGGAAAGGAAAGGAAAGGAAAGGAAAGGAAAGGAAAGGAAAGGAAAGGAAAGGAAAGAGAAAAGGGGAAGAAAAAAAGGAAAATTAGAAGGGAAGAAGAGGGAAAAAAGAGCAAAAGAAAATAAATCAACTGAACTTTCTGAAGAAATTGAAGAGGAATCTTTCTTACTAAATTTCTGGGGTTTCTTTAAATCTACAATTTCTGCCAAAAGATTCAAGCACAGATTTGAGACTTATATTTGACAAGTCTCCATATGCTACATTTTCCCTCCAAGCTTTTACTCTGGCTTACCGAATCTGTGGTTGGTTGAATATGTGGTTTTACAGTTGCTAAAAATACCCTGAAGTCAAGCTCCTCTCATTTTTTTTTGTGCAGTTGATAAAATGGCCACTCTGGCATCAGATTTTTTCAAGGCTTTGTTTGGCCTGTAACCTTTAATCAACCCCCCTTTCATAAAAGTAAGGTCCGTAGGCATAGATCATTTACATTTCACAACACAAAGTGAGTCAGAGACTGAAGAAATGACACTATTAAGGAAATGCTATAATTTTTCAACTATTTCAAACAATAGTGAATTAAGGTGGCTTTGGGATACTGGGAGTTACTGTGTGGAGTTTGGCTGTCAATGTGGTTGCCACCCCTGAAGGAACCCCAGAACTGTAATTCCAAGTCAGTGACACAGGCCACGGAGCCCCCATCCCAGTCCCCAGGAGATAGACATGCTATATGGTCCAGGCATGTCACACTCTGCACCTATGCTAATGTCAGCACGCCAAGTCTCTGAGCTGCCAAAATGTTTCTCTGTACTTTTATCATCATACATATACCCAGCAGACAAGACCAGCTGCATCATTTGCACGGCCCAGTGCAAAAAGAAAACATGAGGCCCCTGGCTGAAAACACAGAGGGAAATGTTAAACAGACTATAATATAAAGTCTTTTCTTTTCTCCTGTGGTCTCTCTCTCAACCTGTCCTTATGTTTTTTGATTTGCCATTTAGTGCTGCACTCCTGTGCTGGGCAGGGGTGGGGGGAGGTTACTTGGGGGGCACATATATACCCGGCCAGGTGCCAAAGCCCCAATTCTCTGACTCCATGCAGGTGCAGCCCTCAGGCTGCCAAGTCCTCCTCCCACCAGTCTAGTCACTGGGCAGACACTACAAGGAAATTGAACCGAGCATCTCTCCTTCTCACCTCTCTCCTACCCTGGCCCTTGGCAGACTGGTGACATCCAAGGACTAGAAAGTGGACTAGAAAGTGGACTAAAAAGTGACTGCATGGAGGATGAGTGAGAGGCTCACCCCTGTGGTGCCTGCTAATCCAAGGAGGGGACGGCCAATCACCTCCTTGAGGTGTTATGCAGCAGCACATGCACTTGACCCTGATTTGATCTCCCTGTACTCATGCCCAGAGAGCCCTGCCAGTGGTGGAGAGTGGAGAGTGATCCCTGGGCAGGGTCAGAGAGTGAAGACTCGTTGAGTCCCAGGGGGCACTAGTGAAGTCAGGAAGGCAGGACCCTAGGGGTAAGCTGAGGTTCCAAGCCCCTAAGTGCATGCTCCATTTCCCCATCAAACATCACTTACAAAACACAAATTAAGTGATACAATGATTACAGATTCCAAAATGGTGAATATCAACCACTAAATCCCAAGTGCAGGCCCTTCTGATGAGGGACACACTGTACCTCTGTATTAGACACAGGGGCCTGAAGCCAGCCTGGGTGGGGTCCTGGCTTCCCAGTACCATTGGGCCAGGCCACACATAGACACTATCTACAGGTAGAATTAACTAGGAGATTCAAGGGACACAGGCAGTTTAGCATGTAGCCAAATGCTTTAAGTCTATTTTTCTGCCTTCCTTCCTGAGAAATGAAGTTGTTTTATTATTTTGTAGGTTAAATGTTCTTTCTCACTGATAGTTTCATTTATATACTCCAATATCATACTTCTATCCCTGGTCATCTACTTCCTGACTTCCATTGTTGACATGATTTTTGTGATTTCAGGTGGGCATATTGAATGTCAGGGACATAATACTTCAGCAAGTTTAATAGCGAACGTTGTCTCTTTGTCTATTTTTTAAATAAATAGATTATTGCAATAGTAACAAAGTTACACCAAGGTGTTTCAAGTTTTTATCTCTGGGCAGGGATTTCAAATTATTCTGGGTAGATCATGTACTTTGAAAATGGTTTATTGAATGTCCCACACCTGGCAGAAATGCAAATATTGATTAATTTTATTTTTTCTCTTTCACCCTTGACTTTTTCCTCACCTTCTACATTCAGATCAGATTCCTTGATTTCAGGTATTGAAAAGCTATTCCAGTGTATTTTTGTCTCAAACCTCAAATTTACATCTCTCTTTCCTAGCATGTGCCAGGCCTCAGTCTAGAAGATGTGGAATGGGAAAGGGCATAGTCTGCTCCTGCAATGTCTCTGGCTCTTTCCTCTTCTGTTTCCCTTCCTCTGTCTGCTTTAATGGGGGGAAAAAGAGATAGGAAATACAGCAAAAGGTTTTGTCTTGCCTGCAGCTGTTATAATCCTCTTCTGATTAACACTGGATAATTGGCACCAGGATCTTGGGGTAGGTAGCCGATGCTGATACATAGAGAGTATTTGTGAGTTTTTAGGGACCCCTTTAGGAGACTTCATCACTGAGAGTTCCTTAATATTGATATTTTCTCCAATTCAACCAATCTCATCCATACCACCCACAGTACTTGCTGATGGTTCACCTTAGCATCTTGTTCCTGAAATTCTTTTCTGTGATTGGCAGCCATCTTATGTGGAATGATAACAAGATGGCTTTACTCCACTACCTTCTAAAGTGCTGCCTAACTCATGGGAATCCTCACTTCAACAGAGGATGGTAAAAGGCCAACTGCCCATGGCTACCCCGTTAGCCTTGCCATGACCAATCAATGCTGTTTTCCCCATATCATCCTATGTGCTGTATAAGGAGACCTCTAACCAAGGAACGAGATGACTTCTCCCCAAGTGGCAGATCCCTCCAGTCTCTTGCCACTCCCCCTCTCTGCACTGTCAGATATATTCCATCTTGGGAGGGTCAAGAGATAAATGTGACTTGATAGGAAGTGAAACATAATATGAAGGAAAATTAGCAATGCAATTAAAATTCACAGTGTAAGACATAAATCCATGAACATCCTTTAAGAGAAGGGTGGTGAGTGGGAAGATTCAGCCTGCATCAGTGTGAGTGGAGGTGGAGCCCATTGCCATCAGGAAGAAAGGGAGATGTCAAGAGTGGAGGGAAAGAGCTGATTTTGGACAGAAAGACACATGGCAGAAAAAGCATCTGCCACTTGGAAAGAGATGGTCCCATAAGGTAGAAGAAAGAATGCACTCCACTGATGTGGCTTTCAGAAATGAGCCTGGCAGTAAGAAATAGCCAGCCAGTGCAAGGAAGACACATGGGGGTGGAGATGACATGGAGAAAGGCTGAGGAGCCAGGCTAGGCTCTGGCCCAGACCCAGGCACCACCTGAGTGGTGTGATCACTATATCTGTACACGTGTATAACCACTCACTCACTGGGTGTCTTTTTCTTTTCAATCTTCAGGAAGAGGCAGCCAGAATTCTCGCCCACCAGCCAATGTCCGTCGGCACATGTGCAACTTTGAAAACCCCCACACTGCAGTGAATGTGTAAGAAAAGCTGCATGGAAAATGTAGTGGTTTGCCCCTTGCTTTCTCTCTCCTGGGTTTTTCCACTTTCTAACATGGAAACAGATGTGGTGCATGCCATCAAGAATGAGGAACCATTTACGTGCCATGGTTTGCACGACTGCCTTAATTTGATTGTCCATCGTTCTTAAAAGGGCACTGTCAAGTTGTTAGTCTTTTTGCTTTTTTTAAGTTTCAATGCAAGACGCAACACTTTTTCTGATTCTGGAGATTCACTTTTGTTTGTGACTCCCACTCACAAGCTTGAAAGTGAATTTCCCCCCTTCATAAATTTGTCAGCTTTTCCTTGGCAAACAGAGCTCTTTCTTTGCTTTTCTTTTTTTTTTCTTTTCTTTTTTCTTTTTCTTTTTTTTCTCTTTTTTTTTTTTTTTTTTTGCCTTTTTGCTGTTGCACAAATGTTTGAAATGATAACTGTCTGCACTAAAGTAAAAGCCATAACATGAACTTATGGAGAGTCCCATGATGTCACTTTGAGGGGGTGGGCGCTGACGTGAGCCTCTGCTGGGCACCTCCCACACCCTGGGGAGCACAGAACAAAAGTTTTGTGAGTCCCACGAAAAGAGAATTTTATAAAAAAGGAAATGCTGTTATTTCCCCAGAATTTTGAGCGTTTTTATCAGATTTTTGCCGTCTGATAAAAATGGTGCATGTTTGGTCCAATTTTTGACCTTTAGATCTTGACAGTGCCTTTTTAAGTTAACAAAAGAACATAGACCATGTTCAATTCATTGTGCATGGAGTCTGTGGTCATTTTCAGCTGTTCCTTTACAGCCCTTCAAACTCCTGGGAGAGTCAAAGGTACACATTCCTGCAGCAGGAGGGAGCCCACCAATAAGGTGTCTGTGGTTCGAATAGCTCTTCAGAGAGAAGAGCCCAATTTGTTCAAATGTTTGGTACTGAACCTGGCTGTGGAGGCCAGTGTTTGAGGCTGTGGTGTCTCTTTTCTTCACTCAGTGGAGTGCATTGGGAAGTCTGTGTTCTGATATTCCCTTAAGAAGCCCAAACAAAGAGAGCGTGGTCTCAAATCATACTGATTCTTTGAGGGAAAAATATAGCCATGCCAGTATGTTTCAGATGCTGGTCAGGAGGCCCCTGCACATCCAAAGCGACTCTAGTTTGCTTGGATGCATTCTCTATAATTTTCCCAAGTCAAGAGGCATTGAGCATTACTTGCAGCATGGGGTTGAGTGTGACCAAGGGCACAGCAAGGAGATCCTGATTATGACAACTGCTGGCTGCCTGTCAAAAGGGATTGATGGGAATAGTAGATGTGCTTGCCCTGCCATGACAGCAGGGCCAGAAAGGGAGGAGAGTCACCTAACATTTCATGACTTAAAGGTGAGTGCCTAAAAGCAAAAGCAAAGACTCAAAAGTGGGTATATTCATGGTAGGTGATGAAAGAAATGCAACAATCAGCAAAGCTAGTAAGTTGGTTGTTAAGAATTCTCAGAATAGGATCTATTGAAGCTTTCTTTCAGGAGACTATAAAGGATCAGGAAAAGATTGAGAAGAGACTGGCTATTTTTAGCCTTGGTCGTCCCTCAACAAACAACAACAGAAAAGATATGTTCTCTCTATGACTTTCAGTTCCCACAGCTGTTGTGAACAATGGAGGCAAAGGACTAGTGATGGAGATAAAGCTGCCTACTGGACCGTTATGGTATGGCTAGATCCATCCTGCCTCTGAGGAAAAATCCCAGCAGAGCAATGCAACTGCCCTGTGTTTCCCAGAACAGTGAGGACTCCAGGTTAGAGCTGAGGAACACTGAATGACTTGCTATTAAAAGCGCAGGTCTGGTAGCGTGGAGCATAGAAGATACGGTAATGCTTGACTTGAAGTTCCTTCAGAGCGAATGGAATCTAGACTCATACTTCCTGGAAGAATATAATTACAGCTGATATACCTCTGCTAAAACAACACTCCTATACCAACATGAAGTCTTCAATAAACTTTGGCATGAGAATTTCTTTCCTCAGCCAGTAATCGTGATTAAGTTGAACCAATGGCCACATAAAATGTACTTGGAAAAAGTTTAGTGACCATCAAAATTCTACTCATTGGTTTGCAACAGACTTGTCAGTTTTCTCAAGACAGTAGATCCTAAGCCTAGGCAAAATTTATGGAGCATTCCCTACTTTTCTGGCTTTGGTGAGCTCATTTTATCTGTGGATCTTTTTCTTGATTGATCACCGAAGAAAGCAGAAAGCTCAATAAAGGCAAACCGATTTCCTTTGTGTTGTCTTTTATTATCCGATAACTTTAACATATACAATGTGATTCCTCTAAAGGTCTTAAAAGGAGGGCTGTATATTTAGATTTTGAGCTATTGTAAATTTCAGCAAGCCAAGTGGTTCTCTGACCAGCTTATGATGTTAGAATCGGAGGAGAGAAAATTCACAGTGCTATTTAAGACTGATACCCACAGAAGCTACCAAGTTACCATGTAGTCGAGAAGCTTTTGTCTCCACTAACATTCAGAGATGGTCCACCTTAGTAGTGATGAGTCAAAAAGGTGAGGAATTTTAAGTATGTTCCCATAGGCTCCCAGAGATTGTATACTGAATATGCAGGTTTTTCTGGAAAGCTTTCAAAAGTGTAACTGGCATCAGTGGAAGTCCTTTGTACTGAAGACTAACTTGGCGTTGCCTGGGAAAACAAGAGTCTGACTCATCGGGCTTCAAATAGTTCCTGTGCCTGTGATTCTACAAGAATCACTACTCAGACTTCCTTCTGCTACCGGCTCCCTGAAGCAGGAAGAGGCGAGGCCTTTGGGCAGCACGTGTCTGGCATTCCTTTCTGGGTGTCTCAGTTGGGGCAGTACCAGACTTTTTTGAAAGGCCTTGTGTCCCCACCGTGGCTGCAAGGCCGCAGCAAAACTGCCCACAAGTCTGTAGCTTTGGTTTATTTTCTGGATTTGGTAAACCATTCTCTCCATGCTGTGACTCAATGGCATTTCCTGTTTCCACTTTCACTTTCAGAGAAAACAAATGCTAATCTCTTCAGGTTTCAAGGAGTGAGTCTCCTCTCCTTAAGCAAAGGTCTTGCCTTGTCTGTGGGCTCTCTGGATGCCATCCTTATGTCTGTCGTGAAGCTATTAAGCCTCGTGGCAAAGACTTGAATTGGACATAAGGGAGACAGGTGCTGTGTAAGCTTCCCCCTCAGGCAGCTTGTGCAGGATGCTTCCCTCCTGATCTCAAACACCCACCCACTGTTATTCCCATTTTAGACCTCTCTGGAGCAGAGAGCAGTGTACCCTGCAGATGTAACTAGTACTTACTGAAACAAATAAAACAGACAAGATCACTCCTAATGCCAAAGATATACTAATCTGTTTACACCACCCACTTCGAACTATTCTCTAAAGTGCTGTAAATATTGGGTTTTCTGTTTGGGGGGATTGTTATACTTATCTAATGAGAGAAAAACCAAAGCAAGATCCCAAGCCTGTCGTAGCTGGCACGGCAGCCCCAGGCCTGCTTGGCTCTGCACACTCCCAGTATAGATCACCCTCTACATCCTGGTTCCTCTCCAGCCTAACAGCCATTTCCTCCAAAAACTTCTGTGTCGATAAATATATTTAGCCACCTGAGGAATTCATGCCAAATGCTACTGCATTTGATCTTCAAATATGAGATTGTTTTAGGCCCGATGTCTGTCTTCTGAAGTGAGAGCAGGAACATGGGGTATTTTGCAGCAATTGTATGATGTTTCCAGATCAGGTTCTTTGCCTAAGACTTCTATTTAGGAAATCGAGTAAAATTAAATAATAGAAGAAATTGGTGGCTTGAAACAGAAGATATTAAAGTCTGGTATTGGGCAGCCCCAGTGGCCCAGCGGTTTGGTGCCACCTTCGGCCCAGGGCGTGATCCTGGAGACCCGGGATCCAGTACCACGTCTCCCTGCATGGAGCCTGATTCTCCCTCTGCCCCTCTCTCTCTGTCTCTCATGAATAAATAAATAAATCTTTAAAAAAATAAAGTCTGGTATTAAATAGAAGACTTATTTCATAATAATACTGAATTTTGATAATTTGCAATATTTTATACATTTTTCTCTTCTTAATATCATAGCAGTAGGTTCCCAGCCTTTTCAAGTAGGGTAATCCCTTTTCACACCAAAATGCTTATTAAACTTTCACTCAAATCCATGATAGTAATTGTACATTTTTTTCAGTAGCCGCTTGACCACAAAACACAAAAAAGCTTCTCAGAATTTAGCTACCCTTGTGTCCAGCAGCACATTTTATCATGATATCATTTATATGCATTGAAAATAGCAGTGTTTAATCTATCAAGACATAACACTGATCCAGCCCCAAAACACAGCTTACGGCATGCGTAGATTCACGGACCATTCAAGTTGTATATGGACCATACGTTGGAAACAACAAATTCAGGACTAAAGTTTGCACTCCGTGCTGCAGCTTCTATTAGATGATACATTTCCTTCACTATCTCTGGTTTTTAGGAAGCAATTTATTTTGTCCTTGGAAAAAAGAGGTTAATCTAATTTTCTTAATCTGACAAATGCCCTGGGACATTAGAACTGTTTCCTAATTAAACAGTACTTTACAGCAAATCTAGAGCAAGACTCTGAGGGGAAGGAAAGCTGCAAATTTTGATGGCCAGTATAAAAATCTCCCGTTACAAAAACAAAAATGGTATTGGATTAAAACAGAACCAAGTGGTGATTTTTACCTACATGTAAGATGATTAATAATATCATTAACATAAGGAAGCACATGATTTTAAAAAGAGGCCCATGTAAGCCCCTGGGGAGTGGAGGAAAACAGCCCATGTGGGTGAGTGAATGAGTGAGTAAGTGAAGTCAGTCCCAGGAATACAAGGATGCCTTTTTGCCAGCATAAATGGAGAATGGAGCAATGTTTTGTTGGGATATGTAAGCCTGATGGTTAAGTAAGGTGTAGACTAGCTTTCAAGGGACTTATTTCTTAAATACACACACATACGCACACACACACACAACTAAATAAAGACACAAGGCATCTTTTTAGTTTAATGATTTTTTTAAAAATAAGCATTGAGAGGACGGCATTAGGAAAAGGAAAAGATGTTTCCACTGTAATTAAAAGTGATGCAAATAAAAGGCTCCTGGATGGCTAGGTCTGTTGAGCATCTGATTCCTGATTTCCACTTAGATCACAATTTCAGGGTGCTGGGATCTAGCTCCGAGTTGGGCTCCTTGCTCAGGGCGGAGTCTGCTTGTCTCTCTCCCTCCTCCTTTGCCCTTCTTCCCACTCGCTGTCTCTCTCAAATAAAATCTTTTTTTAAAAATGGGATGCAAATCATTGAGGTTGGATGGTACACTAAAACATATTTAAAAGGCAAGGCAAGAGGCAAATCAGTGGTTTTATACTTTCTGGAAGAGTCATAATGAATGTATAAAGAGGGTGTGAAAGTAGAGTAGAGAGTGGAGGAAATTGAGAAAGAAGGAAGTGGGAGGTGAGCTTACCTAGAGTTTCAAACTCAGAAGAGGAACAGTGGATTGTGGTCTTGGTTGCTGGCTTGTTGACTATCCGTTCATGCTGGGAACACCAATTATCTGTTCTTTGTTGACTCAACTCAGAAGAAAGGTTGTCTAACAATGTGGAAACTGAAAAGTCAGTAATTCTGCATTTACAAGTACTTCCACATTCTCAGGGAATATATTAAGCATATATTTCAAAGAAGTATCAATTTTCATATAGTATTTTGGAGATGAGACTTTTCTTAAGCAACTAAAAATATAGCATATATGGGGCCCCTGGGTGGCTCAGTCAGCTGAGCATCTGACTCCTGGTTTCGGCTCAGGTGGTGATCTCAGGGTTGTGAGATCAAACCCCCCAACCCTAGTGTTGGGCTCTGTGCTCAGTGGGGAGTCTGCTCAAGATTCTCCCTCTCCCTCTGCTTACACACACACTCTCTCTCAAATATATATATATACACACATATATATATATGCTATACATTCTATGATATATATATATGTATAGAAATTATAAGATAGATAGAGGAACCACCTTTTCCCAAATAATGAGCAAAATTTTAAGTTTATATCTAGTTTAGGACTCTTATATCCAGAATTTTCTATAATAGATATCAGAATTTCTGCAAGACTCTGTACTTATTTGACTCACTTCATTTTTCAAGATTATAATATATAAAATGTCAAAACATTACTGTCATCATAAATGCCACACATATAATTTTTGAAGTATTCGTTCTTGTATTTTCAAAATGATTAAATGAACCATTATATTAACTATTGATCATTTCCTACATTTTTCCAAACAAAAGACCATGATACAGAATAGTCTATTTCACACATCCACCTAAGAAAAAAAAATGTTCCTTATCCCTATTCCTTTTACTGTCAAAAATGTGTTAACATTGTGCTACTTTTTCTGTTGTTTTCATGGATACAGTGAAAAAGCAAACTCAAACAAAAAAAAAAAGAACCACATACACACAAGAAAAACTATTTCCTGATGTAAGTATTAACACTGCTGTTATTAATAGTATACTATGGTAAGGTACCACCATCTGCTAAAAGTTATACAGAAAGAAAGCTAAAAGTCCAAAAGTAAGACCAGAGTTATTATAACATATAGAATAGAATTTGAATGATATACACAGTACATCTCTTTTCTTCCTCTACCTTCTCCTTCTTCTCTTTCTCCTCCTCTTCTTCTCCTTCTTTCTCTCCTCCTCCTCTCCTTCTTCCTCTTCTTCTCCTCCTCCTTCTGCTATTTGATTGGTTTTTTGATGGTCCCATGAAGATGAAAGTGTATAAAGTGGGAGGGCTGCTGGTACCCTAACATTTTTCTTCTCCAAAGCTCTATGAGGAAAAGACCAGGGAGGGGTCTTTGTCTCTGTAACTTCTGCTTTCTCTGAATCTTAATTTCATCACATTGTTGAAGGACTAAACCAGGGTCTGAGCATCTACATTTTGCTGGGCTTCCTGGTTCTCTGTCTTTCCAAACACACCTAGTTAAAAGTCCCCAGTGGGGAAATCCCAGACTAGCTGCTCTGAATCAGGGCCTTTATGTGAATTGTGATCCATTGTGTGTGTCGGGAATAGTGTGTTGAAATAGAAAGGAAAGCATAAGTTATGACACCCATAAGTGGAACATGGGTCTGGGATTTCTGTCATCTGCTTTTTTCTCTTCTGTACAGGTGCCATGTGTCTGACCCTGCTGCTCTGGTACCAGGAGATACCTGCCTATCAGAAAGGGTGACTGAGAGGATATATTTTATAACCTCACAGGACAATGAGAGTGGCTTAATACGTGGGTTTTACTTTGTTCCAGGGACTAAGAAGAAAGGGAGGCAAGAGCTATGGTCATTATGTTCTGTTGTCCACGTGTAACTATAGTTTTATTTCTTATTCGTTTCCTCCATCCATTTTGGAATCTTTCAAAGGCTTGCACTGAGTGGCAGCGTTGGGATTACCTTAGGTGTATGCGTGTGTATGTGTGTGTGTGATAACTTTGTGAAATCTCAGACCTAAAAGAAACTAGTTGCTTCTGCCACAGGCTGGCTTTTCTCCCCTCCGACTTCCTCAGGGTCGAAGTGTTCTGCTTTGTCTTGGGGTTGATGAAATCCCTGACCGCAGCTACAGAGGCAAGCTGCGGTCACCGCAGCTTTTGGCATTTGACCTTTAACAAGGGGAGGTTACGGGTATGGAGGCCAGGCATACAGTCGCCCGCCGGGGGGTGGGTGGTTGGGGTGGGGGTGGGGATCAAATTGTATTGAGCTGCGATTGCGTATCATTTATAGGTGTTTTCTCCTGTGTGCATGATATATCTGCAAATAAATCCATCTCTATTTTATTCATAGTTCTAATGGCAAGTCTGTGTCATGGTCTGAACCAGGTGGAAGACAGGTGCCCAAGGGACAGCACATGTGGCACCGCCTCTCTGTGCACGTGAAGACCAATGAGACGGCCTGCAACCAAACGGCCGTCATCAAGCCCCTCACTAAAAGTTACCAGGGCTCCGGCAAGAGCCTGACTTTTTCCGATACCAGCACCAAAACCCTTTACAACGTGGAGGAGGAGGATGCCCAGCCCGTCGGCTTCAGCCCTCCCAGCAGCCCTTCCATGGTGGTGCACCGCCGCGTGCCAACGGCTGTGAGCACCCCGCCTCTGCCACCCCACCTGACCACAGACGAGACCCCCCTCTTCCTGGCAGACCCGGCCATCCCCAAGGGCTTGCCCCCTCCCCTCCAGCAGCCACCGCAACCGCAGAAATCCCTGATGGACCAGCTGCAGGGAGTGGTCAACAATTTCAGCACCGGGATCCCGGATTTCAACGCGGTGCTGGCTGTGCCCGGGGGCCCGGGGAACGGGGTGCGCCCGCTGTACCCGCCCCCGGCGCCCCCGCAGCACCTGCAGATGCTCCCGCTGCAGCTGAGCACCTTCGGGCCGGAGCCCGCCTCCCCGCCGGCGGAGGACGAGGACGAGGACGACAGCGAGAGGTTTAAGCTCCTCCAGGAGTACCTGTACGAGCGGGAGGGGAACACGGAGGAGGACGAGCTGGAGGAGGAGGACGACGAGCTGCAGGCGGCCGGCAAGCCGGCGCCCGAGGATTCGCCCGCCCTGACGCCACCGTCGCCCTTCCGCGACTCGGTGGCCTCGGGCAGCTCGGTGCCCAGCTCCCCCGTGTCCGAGTCGGTGCTCTGCACCCCTCCCAACGTGACCTACGCCTCGGTCATTCTGAGGGACTATAAGCAAAGCTCTTCCACCTTGTAGGAAGGAGGTGTCCACGTGGAAAAGCAAGAGAATCCAGGGAGCACCGGCACCTCCGGAGGTGTGCGGGCAGCTGCTAGGAGGAGGAGGAGGAGGAGGAGGAGGAGGAGGAGGAGGAGGAGGAGGAGGGAGAGGAGGCGAAGTCAGCGGGAAAGGGAGCGACGCTGCTGCCTTAGGGAAGGCCAGAGGGAACTGTGCTCTGGGAGCCAACGATGAACCAGGCGAGGATCCCGATTCTTGAATTATTCAAAAGCCTTCTCTGGGAAGAAAGGGAATTCTGACAAAGCACAATCCCATATAGCATACAACCTTCACCGCATAAATTAATAAACAAACAAACAAACAAACAAACAAATAAATCAACAGACATCATCTCCTTTGTTGGACAATTGTGCATAGATATACGTGCCCACACGCACTTGGCCAGCTTGAAAAGAGCCAGTCCAGGTGGACCCGCCGGGTGAATCAGTAGTTGACATCATGGTAGTCATGGTAGTCCTCGTGTGATGGAGCCAGACAGCAGGTGGGTGAAGGAGGGGCAGGTGTGCAACCACCCATGGTACGGCAGCTCATTTTTCTCTACCCCTTTTCCTTAATGGTCTTCGAGAGCTTCGGGAACTGGCCCAAACAGGGGCTTCTCTTCACCCATTGCACCTGATCCAGAGCCAGGCTTGTCACACTTGGAAAGAAACGGTATGGACACCCTGCTGCTCTGTGATTTCTCTCTATTTAGGAAAACAGGAATCAGAGCTAAAGCATCACCAAAAAGTGCTTCGTCGGGAGTGCTAAGGGAGGATGGAGTGAGAAGCAGGACACCATGGAAGGGTGAGGCGGTGAACACAATCAGCACAAATTAGGTACCATATTTGATACTCGCTGATTGGTGATTTTGGAAAGAAGTAGAACAAGAGGTAATTTTGAGAGTGGCAGAAGATGTTTTGTGGATTATCTTGTGTTTGTGCCAAGGGGGCTCTTCTCTGCCCTTCAATTAAAGAGAACACACCATGTGGCAAAATTGTTACATTACATTTACTGTAGCAAATAATATTACCAGTTGAACTTCTAAGATGCTGTATGTGTATCTGGTGCCATTGTTTCTCCTATGTACTACAGAAACGAATCCATCTTCCAACTTAATGGTGTACTCATAGCAACTATTACTGGTTCAATGACAAATAATTCTTTCCTCCTGTCATCAAAGTCCCAGTCCCTGTAACTAGTGCGTAAATGTGTTTCTGTGTCCTTGTATACATGTGATGATAAAATTTGTGCAATGTAATGTCAGTGGAACTGCAACTAGAAGGTTGTCTTTCCAATAGAGTATAGATATTTTTATGTTCAAATAATGTTTTATATATTGTCACCAATATCTACAGAAGCTTTTGAAGGTTTGAGTGCTGTGGTCCAATGGTTTTCATACGATGCTCAGATGGTCCTTCCTCTTCTAAGAGGGAACTTATTTTTCAGATATTTTATGATGTGGAACATGTAATTAATGAAATGGCTTGAAAATTTATCATATTAAAAATTCATTAAAAAACTGTGGGTAACAATAAAGAGGTACATTTTATAAATTTTCACACATCATTATTAAAACATGAGATTAAAATGACAATAATGAGATTATTTTAGGTCATTTTAGATTTTTTTAAAAAGGATTTTCCACAGTGACTTGAGCTTTCAGTGCTTACAGCGTATACTAGCCTCTATGTCTGATAATAATTTCTCAAATTATCTATTCATCACTTCTTACTTTCTTTTCATTGTTATTTCTATGTACTTTTATTCCTCTATTTTCACTGTCATCACTTTTCTTTATGCTTTTGTTATTTGCTGTGTGTAATATCCACGTATGTGTAACCCAGTTGTTTCATTTTTGTTCTCCTTTTTACACCCAATAAAAGCAATTTTTCTTGCTGTTTTGATCTCTTCTATTATTTGTGGAATGAAGCTTACCCCTTTAAATATCTGTTTATGCCTTATGTGCAGTCATATTTTAATATGCTTCCTTCATGTGGAAGCTAATTTCTCAGCCAAAAATCATCTTAGAGTCTTTAAATACCCACTGCATCATTTGTTCAAAATTTAACATCAGCTCCAAAGTTTGAGGCTCGTGTTTCTTATGCCTTCCCATATTCTACTGCCAAGTTTAGTCGGTTCCATATCAAGAATGGACTGCCTTTCCTTTAAAAAATTATTTGTAACACCTGTGGTAGAAAGACCTCATGACTGAAACAGGAATTTCAGCTCCATGTTTTCACGGTAATGGAGCAGAATGAGGAACATAGATGGTTCCAGGACTTAATAGACGGTCTGCTTATTGGCAAACTAGCAAGTAAAAGCCTACTATCTATTATTTGTGAAACATGTTTTTTATCTTAATGCCACTAACATATGTCCTTGATATCACAAGACTTGTGCATTCAGATTTTTTTTTTTAAAGTAAGAATAGATCAGGAAAACTGCTCTACTATTCAGATAATATAAGATGTCAGTTTGTTCTGAGGTTTTAGTCCGAGACATTTGGTGAACACATTCAACACCAAACACATTATTTCTCTGAATGCCTAATATCATCATGATTAAAAGTTTTCCTGAATATAATACAGTATTAGCTCTTATAGCATAATTGTTCAAAATTGGAAATGTACACATACATACCCTATACCAAAAGGGCAGATACTCTTCACCTTAATGTATGTGCTTATACAGGTTGTTTAGCTTCTTGTAAAAGTGCTTTCCTTTGGCTTGTTACTGCCTTTTGTCAGATAATCTTGATAATGCTGTATAATAAATATTTTCTATTTATTAAATATGTGTATTCCTTCTCCATGCTTTGCCAGAGTTACAATAAGAGAAATAGACTGGTACAAAGAACAATTACAGTGGTTTGATTTTGCTCACATGTCTTTTAGATCAAAGTTGGAGAATATTACACAAAATCTACAGGCCAGGTAGGTGACAAGGTAGAGCACATTTTGACTCTGAGAAAGATCGTACTTGAAACTCTAAATTAAAATTAAATCTAGAATTTGAATATTCAGTGCTATGGCAGACACTGCCTTTCATCTATTTTGAGAGAATGTATGAGGCTTGACAAACTCCTGGATCTCCAGCAGAGCTCTGGAGACAGAGGCGTCTGAAGGCTGCCTCTTTGTTTTATTAGTGCCCTACAAGACTCATACTCTAGAGGAACCTAGTGTCTTACTTTGTTGACATCCTCCTTCTCTATTCCCTTACATTTCAAGTTTTGTTCCCTTATATTTCAATGGGGACTTCACTGGTCTTCCAAATAAGGAAACCTGTTATTCATATCTTTTGCCATAAGGAACCCACAAAGTAAAGCATCCATCCAGTATCATTGGAGAGGAGAACAATGATGGTACAAGGATCACATCCATGAGATTGTGATTTGTTTAGATGATAGGAGCAAGCTGTATACAGGAAGGCTGATATTGAAGGAATTTCCAGAATCAGGGTTTGAGACACCAGGGGGTTCCTTCACTACGTCCAGAAAATAGAATGATAAATGAAATGGGAGCTTGATGTCTGAGAGAGAAAAGTCAGAAGAGAGAGAATGAGAAACAAAAGAAGAAGAAGAAAAATGAAAATGTTTCAGATGTGTAGTCCAAAGATACCCTCAGGTTGTCCAGTAGGTCACTGGGCACTTGGAGGGTCCAGAAGCTTCACCATAAGGAAGACATTTCAAGCAGCTGAGTCTGGGATCTGGATACTGCAAACGATGTGTGAGTAACTGCCCCCAATAATTTCTACAGAGACTTTCCTGAAAAGGAATCAAAGAGAAGGGAAGCAACAGGTTCATCAGCTTACTCTGAGCCAGATATTTTGCTAGATTCTTTACATTCATTCTGATTTAATCTTCTGGGTACTTCTGCTCCATGGATATTTTAGAGTATTGAAATAACTTGCCCAGAGTCTCTCAGCTAGCAAGTGGCCCATAAGGGATTCAAGCTCTATCCTAAGCTGGCTCAGAGCCTGTGAATTCATGTTCCTCTCCAGTACTCAGGAGAGTATGTAGGAGCTGCTCCTCCTTTTGTATTCTCAAAGCATTTTATTCATACCCTGACTATATTATAGTTTGCATGTCTCTTTCCCTTAATAGATTCTAAGTTCCTTTTTGTTTGTGATCCATTTTTTTTTTCCTTTCTAATTTGTGAGACTTCAGGGCAAAGCAGATACTCAGTAAATGTCGAAAAAAGGAAGTAAGTGTTGTAACACCATGTAGTTTTCTTAGCTTAATTCTTTGAAGATTTATTCCAAGAGCCTTATGGGGTCCAGAGCTCTGTATTTCCACCTACTGATCCTAACTCTGCCAACTGGAACAACACATGTTTTCACCATGAAAAACAAGCTCTCCTTTTGGCATCAAAAAGAGCTGTCCCACTGGGCAGCCGGTCTGCCTTTCTTGCAGAAGAGCACAGCAATACTCAGTGTCCACTGAGCCCAGCCAGGGGTCTGGCAAAGTGATAATAGGTGTGGGAAACAGCGTCCTCTGCAGGAGAACTGCCAGTACCACACAGACTGCTGAAGTGGGACCCCCACTGAAGTGAGGGCAAATAGTGTATCCATAGAGAAAGCAAGGGCTGGAGGTTCCTTTCTCACAGAAGTACATATCTTTAAACAAAGTGGAAGCCAAAACTAGTCACCAAGACTTGAAGGGACATGGGAGAAAAGGAGAGGCTAGTTTAGGGAGTTGATTATGACACTATTGAACAAAAACTGGCTTGATTCTTTCATGGTAACTTGAGAAGCAAGGCTTATAAGTTAATAGGAGAAAAAGAAGGAGGAGGAGGAGGAGGAAACGACAACTTAAGAATGAGGATAAGAAAAACTGAACGGGAAAATAATCATAGAATTATTGAGTTGGAGGTAAATTTAGAAGTCATTTAAAATAAGCTATCTCCGGGGGTCCCTGGGTGGCTCAGTCAGTTAAGTGTCTGACTCTTGGTTTTGGCTCAGGTCCTGATCTCAGGTTTGTGAGATCAAGCCCTGAGTTGGCTCCATGCTCAGCAAGGATATCGCATGCTGGAGATTCTCTCCCTATTCCCCTGCCCCTCCCCCAGCTCATACTCTCTCTCTCTCTCTCTTTCTCCCAAATAAAAGAAACAAATAAAAATAAAAAAGTAAGCTATCATTTCATTTAGGACTCTATTTCTCTGTGTCCTGTTTCTCTTCTTGTGTCAGAAAGGAGTAGGTAAGGGGTCACTTCCGACTGGAGTAGCACAGGTGGAATGGCCTGCAGTCACACAAAAAGAGAGCAGAGAGATCCAGATACTGGGAAAGCAATATCCAAAGTGACATTGTTAATCCATGATGCTTAACAGAGCTAAGACACAAATTCAGAATGAGGGTATTGCAAGGCCAGGAAAACAAGGGGGTGGAAGCAGCAAGGCATGTAGCAGGACGAGAGGCTGAAGGAATTCCAAAGACAGAATCCTGGCCACTGAAATGAGCTTTTGGTGAGAATCACAGAGGCTAACATGTGTGACCCAGGTTTACTTTAAGGAATGGGATGGATTCAGGTGATTTTTGCCCTCTGCTGAAATATTTCCAGGGACTGGGATCTTGCATTTGATAAAAGAAAGCTCTAATCATTAGAAAAGCTTTTGTTTTCCAGAACTAAAACTTTTCTGTCACTTTTGCCCTATCAGAGATCTGCCCTCTGGAAAGAAATTTAATAAATTTAGTAGACTGTGCACCTAACTTCCCTTCAGTCACTTGAAGAGTGATTATGCCATTTGTTAGTAGTTCATTCTCCAAGCCAAATAGCTTCACTTCCTTTAACTGTTTTTGTTTGTTTTGTTTTGTTTTGTTTTTGTTGTTGTTATAAGGTTCCTAAACTCCCAATCAGTCCATGGTGATATCCCAATTTTGAATATCCTTTAAAAATTTTTGCCTCCAGAACTAGACATAATACTGCATGAATACTTTATTCACTTTAACCATTATTCTAATATTGCTGCCTAAGATTATGCTAATTTTGTTAGGAGCCTTGCCACATTTTGAGCTCAGGATTAGCTTGGAATCAGCTATAACCTATAAGGCATTTTCTTATGAACTGCAGGAAATGGGTATGAATGTGAATATCTTATTAGGATGGGTTTCCCCAGAAACAGAACCTGAGAGGAGGATTTGAATGAAAGTTGTGTACTGGGGAAGTGATCCTTGGAAGCACCAATAGGAATGTGGGGAGGCAAGGCAGTAAATGATATGCAGCCGATAAAGAGTATATTACCAGGCAGGTTACCACCATGGGACTCAGTCCTGGAACTCTGGGAATGGAGAGCATGCCTCAAAATGTCCACCATTGGGGATGTCTGGGTGGCCCAGCGGTTTAGTGCCTGCCTTCAGCCCAGGCCATGATCCTAGTGTCCCGGGATTGAGTCCCAAGTCGGCTCCCTGCATAGAGCTTGCTTCTCCCTCTGCCTGTGTCTCTGCCTCTCTCTCTCTGTCTCTCATGAATAAATAAATAAAATATTTTTAAAAATTAAAAAAAAAAAAATGTCCACCATCCCCATGGGGCAAGTTTGTGGGAAGTATTTAATCATCAATTCCTGTCATGGTTGAGGGCTGCTGAGGAGGGAGGTACATTATAATTCTAGTAACTTCCAAGGTGTCATATTTGCAGGCTCCAGTCTCCAAAAGAGCCTTCAGGCAAAGACTTACAGATGTTGGCAGCTGGAAACCTAAGAATTGGCCTGTGGGGAAGGGGAATGCCAGGAGGGGGAAGGGCACTAACAATATGTGCTATAGATATGAAAATGGAGATGATAGATTAGATAGATGACAGATGATGATAGATAGATGATAGATACATAGATACATACATAGATAGATAGGTAGATGATAGATAAACAACATACATACATGCAGACACAGATACCAGTACAGAAAAAGATAAGAAAACAAAGAGCTATACAAAGCAAAATAAAGCTGTGTTAAAGGGCTTGACATTATTACAAGTGTTTCTAGCACCAACCAAAGAAACTCCTGTCTCCTTATTGCAAGATAAAGTCACAAAAGAAAATTAAAGTTCGACTGTCCTATAAATAAATTTGATGTTAGCCTCTGGGTTATTTCTTTAAAACAATTTCTTAGATTGTGTCATTTTTCTATTTAAAAAGCAACAGAATGTGTGGTAGAAATTTAGAGAATTAAAAGAAAAATCTTTCATCATGTCATCTAAGTATTAACATTATAGACATTTTGATTTTTTATTCTAGTGATTCTCATGCCAGGAAGTTTGTTTCTAACAGTTAGGATTATCTCTTATTTATAATCTTTCCCCTGCTTTTTAAATTTTGCATTATGACCTAAGCAAGGATTTCTACTTGATCAAAACTGAGGAATCACTTGCTCATGGAGTTAGACAAAGTTCCCTATGCTCATAGAATCTGGATCCAGGAACCCTTTGGGAATAATTCACACCTGGTTCACAACTGAGAAGTTCAAACATTCAGTAAATTCAAATATATAACAGAATAGCTGATAGATGGGATGGTCGTGTTGTAAGCCAGGTTAGGGGGAGGGGCAACAGACGACCTGAAAGGGAAAACAAAGTCATAAGAAAAGAGAATGGAATCTGGGCAAGAATCACCAACAGGGCTTGGGCAGACAGGTGATGAATAAGCTCCTCAACACCTAGTGCACTCAGTGATGGAGCAGCTGTGTGGCTCAATGGCAAGAATGGATCTCTAGGAGTCTAACAAGCTTTCCAATTAACACTCTCAAACCTCCACATGTAAAATTTAGAAGAAGCCACAAGAAGGGCAGGGATTTTCCAGCAGGTCAGCAGGGAAGATGAGCGCTGTAGATCATGACAGTCCCCTGTCTTGGTACAGCTGAGCAGAGAGCCAGCCTGGTAAATGGTGCAAACGCACCAATAACAGAGATCAAGAGCAGGGGCTATGAACTCTAAGCACGGTAAGGGAGAGAGTCTCAAAGGATGTTAGAGGTCAAGAGTGGATCAGTGCCACCATGCTGGCAGTTCAATCCAGGAATAGATGGGGAGAGATGGCTATGCAGGGATCATCCACAGGGACAAGTAACTGCAGGCACCAGTCAAAAGAGATTGCAAAGCAGCAGCTAAAACAGGAAGGCAAAGGTGTAGGCTCTGTGCAAATTACATGAAATGCAATGTTTTCTCTTCAAAAACTCAACACAATTGGGAAATAACATGTTTATTTGCCATTTGAGGGCTTACAGTAAGTCATTAAAGTGACCTACTTAATATTCACACCCTAAAAGCATTAAAAGCACTTCTTGCTGAAGTGCAAGTGAACAAAAATACTCCATAAACTTGGATATCTTCTAATTTTTAAACCATACCTAGTGTTAAACACTTAGATTGTTTAAAACTTTTTGAATCCTATAAATAGTATGAAGAATTATTCCACGCCAAAGATTTGTTCTATATATATTTCTCTTTTTTACCCAAGATTTCATTTATTAATTTATTTGAGAGAGAGAGAGAGCACCTGTGTGCTCCTGAGCATGAGTTGGGGGTGGGGCAGAGGGAAAGGTAGAAAGAATCTCAAGCAGGCTCCACACCCAGTGCACAGCTGAAGTGGGGCTCAATCTCACAACCCTGAGATCATGACCTGAGCCAAAATCAAGAGTCGAACACTTAACTGACTGAGCCATCCCGGTGCCCCAATATATATAATATTTCCTTAGACTGGTTTCTAAGATTATGTTATCAGTTATTTGATAATAATTATTATTTATTCCCTGCATTTTACATTTACATTTTATGACACATTTACTTTGTAATATTCTTTGAGGTAGGACTTCTCATTTTATAAATGAGAACATTGAGGCTCAAAAAAAAATTGAAGTAACTTGCTGGTGGGATATGGAGCTGTAGTACACTCCCTGGGCTCCAAAGCCCAGACTCTGAACCACCACACTGTGCTGGAAATTCTGCCGAGACTATTTTTAAAATAGTACACTGAAAACTGTTCTGTAAGCTCTTGATACAAACAAGCAAACTCGGTCTGAAGAGCAATGTAATAGAAAATTTATATTGCTTGCTCTAGAATTGTAAGCAGAAAGAGTTATGGGTCCCCAGAAAAAGAAAGAGGAGACTTAGCTTTCATGACACAAGAGAAGTGGTTTTAGGCGTCCAGGTATTTTTCTGATCTTTGCCCTACTTCCCAGATTTATGCATTTCTCCCAGAACTTTCTAGGAGGTGTCAGAATTACAAAGAAATGCAAAAGCCTTAGTAGTTAAAGGTTTTAAGGGAACAAAGAGAATGGGAAAACTTAACAGCCACTACCAGGCCAGGAAAAAGCCTAACCATAACAGAGACAATATCAATGGTAAAACTCCCAAAGTTGTATCAAAAGTAAGGCCCTCAACTCTTTACCTGAGATAATGAGCCCAGGACCCCAGCCAGTTTATGCATGTTCTGGCTCTGAGAGCAGGCCCAGACCCCCTTCCCACTGACAGCTAACAGTTACCTCTGCTCCATTATAATGTTAAAGTCTCCACCCCACAGAGGAGCACAAACTTCATTAATATAACATAGACTACATATATTGGCATGTTTCCAAAGTAAGCCTGTGCAGCCTTATGCCTGTCTACATATGATGACAAAACTTCCCTTTCTGCATATTCATCCTAACCCTAAATAAAAAGAACCCACTTGTCCCTGCTCAGGGAGTCCTGGCTTTGGGAGTTATTCTCTGTGACCTCCTTATTTGCTGCAAATAAAGTTTCCTTTGTGACAACTCCACCTGGTGTACTCTACCTGTAACTCACCAAGGAGAAGACTCCGATTAGTTCCGTTACAAAATCACCAGTTGGGAGCTAGGTATGAATTATCTCCCAGAGGGCTTTAAGATTTCATACATGTGCAGAAGTTTTCCTTATCCACAACCAGAATCATCATCACTGCATGTTGACTCACAATGGAAATCTACCAATGGGAAAAAAAAAAAAAAATTCTAACTCAAAATCACTGTTTAATTGCAGCAATTTATAAAAACACTAGAAAACTACTTGAAGTAAAAAAATGTATATATATATTTGCAGTAATTATCGTATTTGTAAGATAGCAAATTTTGCCACCCCAAGATGTGCCTCTTGGAATACTGATTATTTTAAGCTGGTTATTTTTAAGAAACTGCAAACACAGTGGAAGCTCTGAAAACCAAGTAGAAGTTACCCTTTTGTAAGAAATATTTACATTTAAGAGAGACATCTCCATTTGTAAGACTGTTGGGGAGGAAAGATTTTTTTTCTCTACCCTTCAAAGTTTCTCTAGCTGGTCCAAGAATCAAATTGACCTGAGACAGATTAACGGGAGAAAACCAAACAAAAGTTCGGTAACACGTATAACTGAGAAGACCCAGGAAAAGTGAGTAACTTCCTGAATGGCCAAAGATACCACCTTAATACCATCTTTAGCCAAAGACAAAAGCAGCTATTGGGGGTGGAGAGTCAGTTATGGGAGGTTACCAGGAAAAGCAAAGTAAACAAGGGTAAGGACGTTATGCATGTTGTGCCCAAGATTGCGAATCCGGGAAACCACCGAGGAGCCGACACCGATGCAAAGACACGACGGTTTATCTACACGAGGGTTTATTTACAAGCTCGAGCCTGGGTCCAAGCACACCCGACACAGCGGAGCAGGGACTTGGACCCCGAGACTAAGAGGCGCAGCAGCTTTATAGGGGCCAGTGGCCAATGGGATTGTAACATACCCAGAAAGTTGCACAGTCGTGTTGGTCCACCCGCAGGTGGCCAATTGAATCGCAATATACCCTATAGTGACCATTTGAACGGGCCTATCACTCTGGTCGGAATTGGCGCGCAGTTTTGGCGGGCACAAGGCAGGGTTACATTGTTATGAGCCCATTTCCTATTAGGGTGTGCCCAGCCGCTTGACTAGGGTGGGGCAGCGCCTTGAGCAATAAGCAGGTCACGTGGGGGTCACACAGGAGGTGGCGGGTGTAGCACAAAATGGAATCAGTCCTGCTCTGCTTGTCCAGGGGTAGGGGATTTTTGTTGAATTTCCTGGGTCCCACAATGCAGATTTAAGTAGTTGTCTTTTCCATTGATAAGACTTTCTAGAGATTTAGAGTCATCCCTCCTCTTCCTGTTACAGCAAAGCAGATGCCTGACAAATGGGGATTTTCCTTATATATGTAAATGTATCTTTACAAAAGGATATCTTTTACTTGGATTTCAGAGCTTCTCCCGTGTTTGAAGTGTCATAAAAATAACTAGCTTAAATTAACCAATATCCTTGTGGAAACTTCCCTTTGTCTTTACCTCCCTGGGCTCTAAAGCCTATAATCAGCCCTTCCTCACAAACCCCAGTGCAGCTCTTTTTGCCCATGGGTCCTAGCCCTGGGCTTTAACAAAACCACCTTTTTGCACCAAAGACATGCAAGAATTCTTTCTAAGGATCGCAGGAATTCTTTCTAAGGCCTTTGACTCTGAATCTCAAGACTCCAAACCACCGCAGAAGGAAGGGAGGGAGAGGAAGGGGAGCGAGGGGAGGGAGTCAGAGGAAAGGAGAGGAGAAGGGAAGGATGAGAGAGAGGATTGAAAGCTTGTAACCAAACCAAACTAGAATTTGCCCCACATGCACGGAGCTTTGGCAGTGAAGAAATATAGACTACTACTTTGGTGTGGTGCCCCCCAGGAGAACAGGGAGCTAATGCTTCATATCCCAAACTCCCCCAGGGCTTACATGTGAGAGTTTTCAAAGGCAAAAATTAGGGTATCTGTGGAGGCTGAGAAAAATTAAGGCCATTCCACCTCAAGTTTAGCATTAGCACAAGTACAGCCATCTTTGGCCCCTGTGAATAAGAGCTGAACTTTACAGGAAAAACTGCAGAATGTCCTCGGCAGGGAATCCCATATCAGAAAGACAACAGAGCCCACGCCCATGGTAGAAAGTTCCATATTAGAATGAAAACAGAGCTCAATGCCCTTGAAAGCCCCATACCAGAATGTAAACAGAACTTGAGAAATTCCTCCACCCCTTTTGAAAATCCCCTAGGCCAGCCAGCCCATAAAAAACCCAGCTGTAACCCACTTTGGGGTCCAAGTCCCTGCTCCGCGGTGTTGGGTACACTTGGGCCCAAGCTCGAGCTTGCTAATAAACCCTCCTGCGCTTGCTTTGGTGTTGGCTCCTTGGTGGTTTCTCAGATTCGCAAACTTGGGCACAACAGTATCCAGGTGGAGTTTATGTAGTTTTGGGATATAGGTGAGGTTTGGTGGGGTGAGGTCTGGAGCCCACAGCCAAAAAAGAATTCTTGAGATGTCTTTGGTGCAAAAAGGTGGTTTTATTAAAGCCTAGGGACGGGACCTGTGGGTAGAAAGAACTGCACCGGGGTTCTGAGGAGCAATTGATTATATTCCATGGGGTGGGGAGAGGTGAGAAAAAAGGAAGGTTTTCAAAAGAACTTTCTTATGCTAAAGAGGACCTACAAGATACTGGAGGCCTTGCCATGTTCAAGTTAAGGTTGCTTTTCCCTTTAGTAAGGTGTTAACTAACATGAAGACAGTTGGGATCTCCATAGAAGAATGTCATATATATGTGATATATATATATATATATATATATATACACCACCCAGGAGGGGGGGGGGGGGGATATTGCAGAGTGTCAGCTTGTGCTTTGTCTTAGCTAGCCTTCTGCTCCCTCATCAGAGTGGCATTCAGTGATTGGTGGACAATGAAATCATGTTCTTGACATCTTATCTTCTGTTCTTTGACTCCAGTGTGTCTGGTTGAAAGGGGATCTAGTCCACTTTGAAGACTGTAACTCAAAAAACATCTCTATTCAGTCAGTGAGTTAATAAACAGTATATTGGAGCGATACATCCTGTGATTCCTATCAATAGTAATTTATTACATTTAAGTGATTGTGTAAGTATTCTCTACTGTTGACTACAATTGTCTTGCTCAACACGTGTGTAAAATTCTACCACAGTGATCAATAGTGGCCTACATCCCATTTAACACATTCTACCTACATTCCATTTTCCCCTAGTATTGTTCCCAGAAGTCTTCAATCTCAGTACTCTAATAAAATAACATCTATTTCATGCTCACATAAACTCACATTCAGGTTAGGCCACTCTCCTTCATGCCTGCAACAACCCAAGCTGGGACATGTGGTCCTAAGTCACTGCAGTAAGGGAAATGTGTGAACTGAAGGTTTGTGTAGGATGTTTGTAGGAGCCGGACTAAAAGTGGATGGCCAGCCATGTGTCCCCTGAAATCTAACAGCAAGGGAGGCAGGGAAACATAGTCTTCCTAATTCCTAAAGCTCTAACTGGTGAACATGTTTCACTGTCTCTGCCACAGCTCTTATCCTCCTTCTATAGATAAGAAAACTGGGGCTTAGATGTGCGTGTAATGTGCCTAGGGCCACAGAGCTCATAAGTGATGACAGAAGTGACATATTCATCAGAATCTAGGGCTTTCTTTGTTGATACTAAACCACCCAAACCTCTAAGTTGTGCACTAAACCTGAGTAGGCAACTAATGTCAGCCTTCTGTGACTATCTCAAGTGACCTCAAGGAAGAATCAAAAACAGGAATAATCAAAAAAAACAGTTAAAAAGAGATGTGGAAGTGTAGAGGCCCCAGGCCAGACAGCTCCCAAAATGGGCCATTCCAGCATAAAGATTATTTTGAGTTGAAGACAATCAAGAACCTGCAGGCTTAAGAGAAATGTTTGCCCATCCTTTAACTACACAGAAGAATCTAAATTAGAGGTGTTCCTCAAAATAACAGGTATTACCAAAAATAAATTTTATCTGGGTGACCCAGCTCTATGGCAGGGGTAATAGCCAATTACCAAACATCTGCTCTTCTGATTGCCCTGTGAACTGCATTCCTTCCCTATAAAGTCCCAGACCCCCGGCCCCCCTTCTCCTTGGTTCAGAATGACATGTAGACCTCATTTTGCCTGACTCTCTTTGGAACTTCCACGTCTGTGTGGATTCTCCTTCTGTACGATTAATCAGTTTTCTCCTGTTCACCTGTCCCATGTCAACCTGATTCTTAGTCCAGCAAAATAGACCTTGAGGGGACAGGAACTCTGCCCCCTGATACAACAATATTGTAAACAATCAGATATGATAGAAACATAACATATTAAGATGATCTAAAGGTCTTTCTTGTGTCTGTGTGGACATCAGTAAATCTTAACAACAGTAATAGATTATACTGTGACACACAGTGTTTGGGGAACTACTCGCCAGCGTGTATACCCCTTTTCTTTTTTGTATATGTCATCCGCTGAGCAACCTGAGAGACTACTTCAGAGCTATCGTCCTTAATAAGACAATAAATAAAGTGTTTACTAACCTACTTTGATGTCGATTTTCTTTCAGTTGACAAAGTCTCTTGTATCCTCAGACATTCACCACCTGGACTGCACCTTAAACACAGTACTTGCTATGCAGATTCTTTTGATGTTTCCAGTTTTTCACTACAATACAATCTGCATTCATGTAGCCAGATTCACTAGCACATAATAGAAATTTTTAGTGACCAATCTTTTTATCAAAATCTAGTCTAATATTGAAGAGTGCTTCCAGGCCTCCAGGGAAGTTTCTATCACCCCAAGTAATTAGAGGTGACTTAAAATAACCTTAATCCTTCCATAACAAGATATTTAATTTGTGATAAGCGGTGGTGATGGGGGATATTTGTTTCTTTCTTTGTTTCTTTCTTCCTTTCTTTCAGTAGATTCCATGCCTAGTGTGGGGCCCAACGCAGGGCAGGTGGGGCTTGAACTCACTATCCAGAGATAGAGACCTGAGCAGAGATCAAGGATGGGATGCTTAGGGATCCCTGGGTGGCGCAGCGGTTTGGCGCCTGCCTTTGGCCCAGGGCGCGATCCTGGAGACCCGGGATCGAATCCCACATCGGGCTCCCGGTGCATGGAGCCTGCTTCTCCCTCTGCCTGTGTCTCTGCCTCTCTCTCTCTCTCTCTCTGTGACTATCATAAATAAATAAAAATTAAAAAAAAAAAAAAAAAAAAAAAAAAGGATGGGATGCTTAAATGACTGGTGCACCCAGGTGCCCTGGGGGGGACTTTTAAATGATTGGAAACATCATCAAAGTTCCTAAATTCTTATAAGTTTTAACCAAATGTCAATTAATATCCCTTCTTACTGCCTAACTTGTTAAATACCTAGTTAAAGTATAATGAGCTAGGGAGGGGGTGAAATTCATATATCCACAGAATTACTGCAGAACCCTAGTGATACAATGAAATAGTTCTCTAGGAGGAAGAACATCTACTATGAGCAGTTTCTGTTTCTTCAGACGGGTAATACCTGACTTGAGGAAATACAATATACTTCTCTTATAAAAAAAATATCATTTGTTCCTTCATTAGATACAATTCATTTCTCCTGTAAACGCATACCCTTCATGGAGAGAGTGGTTGCAGCCTCTCAAGGAAAAGAGAGGCTCAGAGGTCCAGGGCTGAGCCCCCAGAATGGTGGAAGTTATAAAGGGGTCTGACCAGGGAGTGACCCACATTAGCAGTGCCTAGTGAGCCCTGGAGGTGGGCATAACTATCCCAAGATACAGGAGGGTTATAATTGATGGCGTTATTTATATTCACTTTTCTAATCAGGTTCTCTGCTGCACAGATTTTCAGAGAATTCCTACCCATTCTAAGAGGTAGTAAAATACTGATCAAATGATGTATTGCTTCAGCCTGTTCTAGCTTCAGAAAGACTGTTAATCTTCATTGCTTCTTTTACCCCCAGGCTTGAATCTCTAGATCTGAGGTCTGAAACCCCAGAGACTATAAATACTATCCACCTTCCCTTTTCTATTCAGCTATTCTAAATTTGCCTAAATGTAAAGGCTAACCCAACAGGAAAATATGCACTCATGAAAGATTTAGTTTTCTCTGATTATCATCTTGCTGTTTACCATTTCTGTTGGCATACACAGGAAAAACTGAATGACAAATTTAATTTTCTCTGGCTCTTGTGTACGTTAAAATAATGATACTGCAGAGCATTATGTATAAAGTACAAAGCAGTTTCGCTTTGAATCAAAAGTATCTGTATTTCTCTTCTTTACAACCAATATACATATGAGACAGATTTTAATTTTATCTCCGAAAATGTTTATCAGAAGCTTAAAAAACACCATCTCTGTGTATTTAACATAAAATAAAAATATTTTCAAGCTGATTATCCTTAAGTTTCAGTCTAGAAAGATTCCTAAACCACTACTAAATATTAAAAACGAATTCATTCCCCACTGCCTGAGTTAAAGGAAAGGGAGGAAAATCCTTTTCACATTTTGGAAATCATAGGATCACTTCAGATACTGGAAATAAAGTCTGAAATACTGGTGAATTTAACTTTTTAGCAAATATTTTGTCCTTTATATTCAAAAATAAAGTTAGAAAGCAGTATTCATGCATATACCACTGCCCTCTTTGACCATGTAACTGCTCAGAGAATTGGTTGCAGGTTCTTCCAGAGATCTTAAATAAAGTACCAACAGCTACTTTGTTGACTCACCTGGCCACAGGCAGGAATGAGGTTCTTTTCTTTCCTGAGACCATTATGTACAAATGGGTATCACAGCATTTCACACATGTAAATGAGTTTGTTGCTGAGTATCAGGGGTCAGGGTAGGAACCTCGCTGTCTCATGATTTTCAATTGTGCTTCTTCCAGCAGAAGTAAACCCTCTTTGTTGGAAACAGACAACAAACATCATCAAGGCCTTTCAAGCCCGAGGTTTTAAATAAAGCAGTTAATAATAACAAATGTGAAAAATATAGTGTGGATCCCTTCTAAGGCAGTGTTTCTTAACTGGGGCTGCACTGTGGAAGCACTCACAGACCTTAAAAATAAATAAGACATATCTGGGCCTCAGTTCCCAGAGTTTCTATTGTGCAACCAAGTTTGAGAATCATTATCTTAAGAGTGTGAGTAGACACTAGATTTAAAAAAAAAAAAAAAAAAAAAAAAAAGGAAGAAGCAAACCTTGAGAGCTGTAGAAAGATCTATTTTTTAAAATGCTCCTCCCTATAATCCTGCACATATTGTGCAATAAACTAATAGCTCATTCCTCATGGCCTAGGAAGCCCTCATAGAATCCAGCAAGTAGAAGAAGAAAGGTTACATTCAATAACATATAAAAACAGAATATCAAAAGTATTTTATCTTCAAATAATTTTGGAATCTTCTAGGTAAACAAAACTAAAGATGCTTCCTTATTACAGAACATCTTAGAGCTTTTAAATACAGTATTCATTGGTGGTCTCTAAGAGAGTGATATGCACACAATGATGAATTTGGCATCCTCCTTGTCAGTTGGGATGAAAGAATGAACACTAGAGGTCATATTGCTCCCAGGCATGGCTGGACTGGCCAAGGAACCTATAGGAATGCAACCTCACTAGCTTACAGATAATCATCAAATATACTTAGTGAAACTTCTAATATAAGGAATAAAGATATTTTTTCAGATTCCAAGTCTTTCTCAAGAGAGAAAAGACTTCCTGAGGATCAGATGAAGTGGTACCAGAGCACCTGCTAGCATGACCTCATGGGCCTCCAGTCAATGATGCCTACTGTTTCAGCAGATACATGATTCAAATTTTGTCCCTAAATATCTTCACTTGGCTGCCACCTGGGAATTCAGGACTTTGGGGTATTAACTCTGTTCCCCTGGGTGACACCACAGCAATAAACTGCTTATTTTTCTTCACTGCAAAATCTTGGTGTCAGTTTTTTCTTTTCTTTTTTTTAAGATTTAGATTTATTTATTTGTTTATGACAGACACAGAGAGAGAGAGGCGCAGAGACACAAGAGGAGGGAGAAGCAGGCTCCATGCCGGGAGCCCGACATGGGACTTGATCCCGGGGCTCCAGGATCGCGCCCTGGAGGCAGGCACCAAACCGCCGAGCCACCAGGGATCCCCTTGGTGTCAGTTTTTATTGGCTTGCTGCACACTGGGTGGACAAACTGTCACTGGATGCAGTTACCATGTTAATACAGTTGCGTTGACCATGGAATCCTTTGTTAAGATGACTTTTTGGGGGGACACTGTCTAGGAAAAAACTTTTTTGTTAAGTACTTCCCCAAAAAATAGTTGATCAAAGGGACAAATACCCAGTTTAAAGGCAGAATGTGGTCAATGTTCTCAGAGAGGTAGAGATAGAAGCCAGGGAGGTTCGGAGAAAAAAAATAATAAAACAGCTCTAGCTGCTAGAATAAGCTGCCCAGGAAATGTGACATTTGGACTCTATTATCAGTGGCATCAATTTCCTCCCAGTAATCAGCAATCTTTACGGCAATTTGGAATCCCTGAGACGCTTTATCAAATGCTAATGTATAGGTCCTACTCTTAGTCTGATTTATTTAGTTTGGGATGTGACCTAGGTTATAGGATTTTTAAATTTACCCACATGATATAATAAGCAAAGTTGAGACCATGGCTGTTAATCTTGGCAAAATCTATGACTTGACTTATCCAGAATGAAGTACTGACACTTTCTCTGCAACAATTCTCATGCTACTCCTAGCTGTTCCCAAAGCCAGAAGCCATGACACAGGTTTTAAGTTTTAATCTTATTTATATCTGCACTAGAATTTCAGATGCTTTGCAGGTTTGCTTCTTTCTTTCAGATTTTCTTTCCTGTGGTGTATCTAACATTTAAAAGTAACTTACTTTAAAAAGTAAGGCTACAGAATCATTTCAAAGTCAGGGTGATAGAGTTACCAAGAGCAGATGCTCAGTGTCAGACTACCAGAATCAAATATATTTACCAGGTTTCCAAACTTAGATATCTGACTTTTTAAGTCTCAGTTCCTTCACTTGTAAAACCAGGTTAATAATAATACCAACCCCATTTAGGTTGTCCTGGGGATTTTCACAAGTTAATGCTGAAACATGCAGCACAGTATCTGGCACATATTTAGGGATTCAGCACAAGTTGCCCCAAGATGTGTCACTTTCGCGTGCAGATTATTTTGAATTGAAAACAATCAAGGCCCAAAAGACTCAGGAAGTCTTGGCCTTCTACCTAAATGCCTAAAAAATTTAGATAGAAGACATGCTCCTGAAAGAGACCTATCACCATAGATAGGTCTCACCTATCTAGATGATATCATAGATAACACCTTATGATACAAACTAGAGGTGGTAGACAAGGAGGAAGGTTGCAAAGTCTGGTAATTTAAATTCCTCTATATGTCCCATTGCTTCTGGATGGCTCAGCAAACAACTGTTTACCAAGTGTCTACTCTTTCCATTCTTCCTGTGAATTGCCTTCATTCCCTCGGAAACCCCAGACCCTTACTCCCTTTCTCCTTAGTTCATTTAAAAGTAACTTACTTTAAAAAGTAAGTAACATTTTACCTGTCTTTGGAATCTCTTATGTTTATATGGATTGCCTGTGTATAGTAATTCAATTTGATTTTCTACTCAATCTGTCTCTCTCAGGTCAATTTGATTCTTACACCAGCTAGAAGAACTTTAGAGGATAAAGAAAAATGTTCCCTCCCCAACAGCATTCATTACATGTTAGCTGTAATCATCATCATTTTATTACTTTTTCAGTTACCTCACTAAAACCTATCTAGAAGTTAGACAAAGCTTGTTAGGAGCCTGTTAGGAACTGGAATCTCAGGCTCCATTTCAGACCTGCATTTTCAAGGTCATCTGTATGTTCATTTAGGTTAGAGAAGCATTGGTTGGTTCAGTAGTTCTCGTCTTCGCTGATCAGTCACCTGAAGCACTTTTAAAGAATGGACCCCAGACCAATTAAATCAGAATTTCTGGGAATGAAACACAGACTATCAGTATTTTTGGTGTTATGGGTGATTCCAGCTTGCATATAAAGTTGAAACTATGGTTTAGCTCTAGAGATTACCAATAGCACCCAAAGTCCTATTTCTTCCACTTTCTTCTCTCTCCCTCTCTTTCTCCCCACTTCCCCTCTTCCTTTCTCTGTTTCTCTCTCTCTGTCTGCTCTCCTACTTCAGCCAGATTCTGTTTTTCCTTTCCAAATTTATCTGCTCATTCTTCCCTCAACCTCTGTTCAGATTCTGAACTCTAACTTCATAGTTGGTAACCTCCTTATTTGACAGAAGATAAGCTGATATTCTAAACTCATTAACCCTTTGCCACTTCCCAGATGAGTGCCCACACCTGTGATTACTTTAATTCAGCCTCATCAACACCACCTGCATTTGACATCCTTCACACTGTAATCTATTAAAGGGAAGTATCTATATCTATTTTTACTTCTAGTAGGTGAACACTTCTAGTGACAAAAACAAACAATAAAACCTTTATTTGAAAAGAAAATTTGTCCAAAACATATTACCAAGAGGATAGATTGTAACACCTTTTTTTTTTTTTTATAGCTTTCAGACTTCTTTTACTTTCATGATCCTATGTGATTCTCACAACAGGCTTTTAAAGTATTCTCAATCCATTTTGCACTCAAATAAAGTGATGTTCAGAGGATTTAAGTGACTTACCCATGTCTGCAGAGCTAATGAGAGGCTAAACCAGGTCTTAAACACTTACTTTCTCAGATATTTAAGGCTGTTTCTCTTATACCATGCTACTACTCTGAAAGTCCAAAATGTGATTGCTCATACTTAGTGTCAGGTAGTGCCAGTTAATGAAAATAAAGTGGAGTAGTGTGAGCCTGTGCTTGTCTCTACCTTTGTCTAATTATGTCAGGATGCCTAGCAAAATCTGCTTCTGTGGTTTACAAGCTCTGTGTTAGACAAAAAAAAAAAAAAAAAAAAAAAAAAGAGATCTGGGACTTTGACTCTATATTTGTCTTTAGTACTTCACTCTATTCATTCAAAAATTTACTAGTCCCTGGTCAAGTTTCTGTATAAAACCACTACATTATTTTCCTGGATAATGAGTTTGCAACAATGTCTTCAATCTGAAATTTATCTATTTCCCACAGGCTCACTCAGCCTGCCCCTCTCACTGAATATAGTTCTGGAATAAAAGGGGAAGAGGGTGGGAGGAGAATTTCATGTAACAGAAAAACAAACTAAAAACAAAACAGAACAAAAAACCCCAAAAACCTATATCACTTATCTCTTAAGAGCATGGACTTAAATGATAAAGCACCAGTGAAAAAGTAACAAACCATTCTACTAAAAAATACACTCATTTTCATTTCATTCATTATATTTTTTTCATTTCGTTCATTACATTCTTTAGCTTGATAATTTATTTCATTCTTTTTATTGTATATTTGAAATTTTCTATGAGGGTAGATCTTAATGCTCTTACCACAAAGAAAGGGAAGGGGTAATTACATGAGGTGATATATATGGTAATTACCTTGATTGTAGTGATCATTCATTTCACAATATATATGTATATTAAAACAAGTACCTATTAAGTGTATACAATTTTTATTTGTCAAAAATTAAATGCACTAGGTCTATAATTTATTTCAATAAAACTAAAAGTTTATGATCATATACCCATAGATACACACTACGTGCATAAGTTGTAGTTGTCCTGGAGGATAGAAATGGGGAGTTATTTATTTTTACCTTTCCTATTTAAATAAAAATTGAGTATGAAGAGGAGAAAGAATAGACCAGAGGTTTATTCATCAGTCTCTCATGCTTTAAATTAAAAAATATTCTTAATATTTTAAAAAATGTTCAAAACTTTGCAATGAATGCCCTTTTGAACACAACCCCAATTTTTTAATACATACGTGTAAAGAATATCAACAGTTACTTGAAACATTTTATTGCCATAAATTAAAAGTTTTAATGAAATGAAAAGCTCAGAGACTTTAGTTAGAAATGATCTCAGTCACTCTTTTATATCAATAGTTCTTGTCTCTCTATTATACTGCAGCTTGTTCTACAATGACATGGATGTATCTATCCCAACCACTAGACTAAAATATCAGGAGAGCAGGTGATATGTTTAACATTTTTTTGTATCATAGCAAAGTCTTGTTCAGTTTTGTATATTGTATATTAAATGTTACTATTTTTAACTAAATTGAAAAATGTTTAAATGATTGTAGGGATTTGTTGTCTCTTTTCCCAATGCCTAACACTGTACTTTGCACTAAATGGGCATTTAATTATTATTAAGGAATGGATAAGCAGCTGACTAAGTAAATGAATAAATGCTTTACTTTAAAAGAAATGAATATTAGGGTGTCTGGATGGCTTAGTTTGTTAAGCAACCAACTCTTGATTTCAGCTCAGGTCATGATTTCAGGATTGTGAGATTGAGCCATACATCAGGCACTGCACTCAGTGGGGAGTCTGCCTGAGATTTTCTCTCTCTCCCTTTCTCTCTGCCCCTCCCCCCTCTTGTTCTCACTCTCTCTAAAATAAATAAGTAAATATCAAAAAAATGAATTTGCTTTCCGAAAAGGCTCATTTGAAGTAACTAGGACTTGCTAAGTGAAAGACTAGTCATGCTATAGACAATAAATAAATTTTAGCCTTGGTATTTCTGATATTTTCTAGGAATTTGCTTATTACATCTCAGCTACCCAAAATTTGACAACTGTTGGACAAGGGACTTTCAGATTTTCAAAGTCCCCCTATGACAATGTCTAGGAATGAATGCTTTTATAACTGGTAGTGCCAAAACTTTCCAAATTCTTATGCTCATCATGAGCAACTTCCTGCAGGAGAAGGAAGTATCATGAATCACTTTACACATGCTAGACTTTTGAGAATGCACCTAGCAGAGCCAGGATCCGAGCTGAACCTCTAATAAATCCATAAAGTAATTTACTGAAATAATATTCCTTAAATGCCTTTAGTTTTCGTTTTAGAAGCCAACATACTTGAATCTCTACCTGAGTTTTAGACAGTTCTCAGGATTATGGGGGATAGAAGTACAAATTAAATGATACTATGAAGAAGTGAACATATAAATCCAAATTGTGAGACATTGTACAGTAAAGTAACTTAGTTCTTTAACAAGTTAAGGTTGTAAAAAGTAAAAAGGCAGAAGTCACTGCTCTAGATTAAGATATCTTAATGACAATGGTAAATACAAGAGAAGTAACATTAAGATTGCCTAAGTGGCTTGGTGGCTGAGCATCTGCCTTTGGCTGAGGTCGTGATCCCAGGGTCCTGGGATGGAGTCCTGCATTGGGCTCACTGCGGGGAGCTTGCTTCTCCCTCTGCCTATGTCTCTGCCCCTCTTTCTGCTTCTCTTGTGAATAAAATAAAATCTTAAAAAAAAAAAAAAAGAAAGCCTGCTCTCAGGAGAAACTAGTTAACCAGAGCCTAAACTTCTGGGATATTTTCAGAGTTTAACTGACCCAGGGGAAAGGAAATACCCAATTCCAACCAATCTAATAATTTTCTTCTACTGAAGGTGTATATTTGTAAATATACATAACAGCAATCATACAGGGAATAAGAGGGAGGAATTAGGATTTTAGGATTATTTATTACAAGGTTCTCATGCTACCTATGAAGTATTATTTTAAAGTGAATTTGAATTAGTTGTAAAAGCATATTGCAAACTCCAAGGCAACCACTAATATATATATGAAATTGATTTAAAAAGGAGAGAAAATTCAAATGATCAATGTAAAGACAAGAGGCAGGCAGCCCCAGTAGCCCAGCGGCTTAGCGCAGCCTTCAGCCCAGGGTGTGATCCTGGAGATCCGGGATCGAGTCCCATCCGAGGCTCCCTGCATGGAGCCTGCTTCTCCCTCTGCCTGTGTCTCTGCCTCTCTCTCTCTCTCTGTGTCTGTCATGAATAAATAAATAAAATCTTAAAAATATTAAGACAAGAGGCATAAAAAGAATGGAAAACTAAATAAGAACAAAGAATAAGAGCAACAAATAAAAAACAGTAACATACTGTTACTGTAACAAATATTAATCTAACTATATCAATAATTACTTTGAATGTCAATTTTCTAAATATACCAATTAAAAGACAGAGATTGGGATGCCTGGGTGGCTCAGCAGTTGAGCATCTGCCTTCCACTCAGGGCCTGATCCCAGAATCCAGGATTGAATCTGCATGGGGCTCCTTGCTGGGAGCCTGCTTCTCCCTCTCCCTCTGCCTGTGTCTCTGTCTCTCTCTCTCTCTGTATCTCTCATGAACAAATAAAATATATATAAAAGAAAGACAGAGATTGTCAAAATGGATTAAGAAACATGACCCAACTATAAGTTGTCTATAAGAAATCCACTTTAAATATAAATACAAATAAATTAAAAGTAAATGATTGGAGAAAAATATACCATGCTAACAGTAGCCAAAGGAAAGCAAGAACAGCTATATTAATTTCAAATAGAGAGATCTCTGGGTGGCTCAGTGGTTTAGCGCCTGCCTTTGGCCCAGGGCGTGATCCTGGAGACCCAGGATTGAGTCCCATATCAGGCTCCCTGCATGGAGCTTGCTTCTCCCTCTTTCTGTGTCTCTGCCTCTCTCTTTCTGTGTCTCTCATGAATAAATAAATAAAATCTTTAAAAAAATTTTCTTTTCAAATAGAGCAGATGTTAAAGTGAGGAGAGTTATCAAGGATAAAAACAGGCAATATATAATATTGATAAGGTCCATTATCCAGGAAGATATAACAATCTCTAATGTGCATGCATGCACCCAATAACAGATCATCAGACTACATGAAAGAAAAACTGATGGAACTACAAGGAGAAATAGATGAATACTCTATAACTCAATAACACCATCAATCAACTAGAGGAAATTGACATCTAAAGACTACCTCATCCAACAATAGCAGAATACACATTCTTCTCAAGTTTCCATGGAACATTCACCAAGATAGACCACATTCTGAGCTATGTACCTTAAACATTTTAAAACTATAACTTATACAGTGCCTCCTCTCAGACCACAAAGGAATTAAACTACAATTCAGTAAGAGAAAGACAACTGGAGAAACTCAAAACACATGGAAGCTAAACCACACAATTCTAAATAACACACAGGTCAAAAAGGAAACATCAAAATAAAACAACAGCCCAAGTAAAAATATTTTAAACTAAATGAAAATGAAAACACAAGTTATCAAAAATGTTGTAATAAAGTGAAAACAGTACTTAGAAATTAATGCATATATTAGAAAAGAAGAAAGATCTAAAACTCCACCTTAGGAAGCTAGAAACAAAGAGCAAATAAAACACAAAGTAAGCAAAAGAAAAAAAAAAAAGAGCAGAAATCAATGAAATTGAAAAGAAGAAATCAATAGGGAAAATCAGCAAACCAAAAGCTGGTTCTTTTAAAATTGGTAAGCCTCTAATCAGGCTAACTAAGGATAAAAGGAAAGAGGATACAAGTTACTGATATAAATTAAAGAGGTGACATTATTACATATCTCATGGAAATTAAAAAGAATAATAAAATAATACTATAAACAACTCTATGTCCACAAACTTGATAAATCAGTTGAAATGAACCATTTTCTTGAAAAACACAGTCTACTAAAATTCATACAAGAGGAATAGATAAGGGTTAGGGGAATGGGCAAAATGGATGAAGGATAGATGGAGAAATAGGCTTCCAGTTATAGAATGAATAAGTCATATAAATAAAAGGCACAGCATAAGGAACGCAGTCAATAATATTGTAATAGCAATGTAACAGGACAGATGGTAGTTACACTTATGAACATACCATAGCATATAAACTTGTCAAATCACTAAGCTGCACATACAATGTCAACTATACTCAAAAGACAAAAAAAAAGGAATAGATAAAATATTCTCAGTAAAATAGGAAAAGGGGAACTTTCTCAATTTAGTAAGAACTATCTATAGAACCCCTACAGCTGATACCATACTTAATAGTGGAAAACTTGAAGCTTTCCTACTAAGATTAGGTACAGAAGAAAATGTCACTTCTCACCATTTTCAACATGTACTAAAAGTCCTTGTTAATATAATAAAGCAAGAAAAGGAAATAAAAGATATATACAGATTCAGAAAAATGATTTAAAACCTTATCTGCAGATAACATGATTGTCTATGTAGAAAATCCCAAAGGCTTGACCAATCCTCCCCCAAATTGAAATTAATTTTAGTGATTATAGCAAGTTTGCAGGATACAAGGTTAATGCACAAAAGTCGATTGCTTTCCTATAAACCAGCAGTGAATAAGCGAATTTTGAAATTGAAAATACAATATCCTTACATTAGCACCTCAAAAAGTGAAATACTAGGTATAAATCTAACAGTATATGTACAAGATCTATCTGAGGGGAGCTACAAAATTCTGACGAATGAAACTAAAGAGCTAAATAAATAAAGATAATCCATGTTCATGGATAGTAAGACTCCATATTGTCAAGATGTCTGTTCTTTCTACTTTGGTTTATAAATTCAATGCAATCCAAACAAAATCCCAGCAAGTTAATTTGTCAGTATTGACAAACTTATTATAAGTTTATACGAAGAGGCAAAAGACCCAGAATAATCAACCTGATATGAAAGTAGAAGAACAAAATTGGAGAACTGATAGTATCCAACTTCAAGACTTCTGTATCAAGACAGTTTGTGGTATTGGCAAAAGAATCAACAAATACATTGGTGGAACAGAATAAAAAGTCTAGTCACAAGCATGAATATAATCAGTAGATATTTGTCAAGGGACCAAAAGTAATATAATAGAGCAAAGATTGTTTTTCAACAAATAGTGTTGGAACAATTGAACATCTATTACAAAAAATGATTTAGACACAGATTTTACAACTTTCACAAAAATTAACTCAAAATGGATCATAGACCTAAATGTAAACCACCAAGCTATATAACTCCCAGAAGATAACAGGAGAAAATCTAGATGATTTTGGGGGTAGCAATAACTTTATAGATAAAACACAAAGGCATGATCCATGAAAGAAATAATTAATAAGCTGAACTTCATTAAAACTAAAAATTTCTGCTCTGCATAGAATAGCATCAAGAGAATTAAAAGACAAACCACAAACTGGGAGAAAAATATTTGGTAAAAGGTATGTCTGAAAAAGGGCTGCTATCCAAAATATACGAACTTTTAAAATTCAACAATAAGAAAACAAACAACCCAATTAAAAAATAGGCCAA
The DNA here is from genome assembly GCF_003254725.2 of Canis lupus dingo. NCBI lineage: Eukaryota > Metazoa > Chordata > Mammalia > Carnivora > Canidae > Canis > Canis lupus. The sequence continues at coordinate 37,612,727 of NC_064243.1, forward strand.
AGACACTGCACCAAAAAGGAGGTACAGATGATAAATAGCATATGAAAAGATGCTCCACATCATATGTCATCAGGTAAATGCAAATTAGAACAACAAAAATAAATAAACAAATAAATAAAATTAAAAAAACAACAACAACAACAACAATAATATACCACTACATACTAACCAGAATGGCCAAAACCTGGAACACTGACAACACTAAATGGTGGTGTGATGTGGAGCAACAGAAACTGTCATTCATTCCTGGTGGGAGTGAAAAATGGTATAGCTACTTCAGAAGAGAGTTTGGCAGTTTCTTACAAAGCTAAGCATACTCTTACCATACTATCAAGTCATTGTGGTCTTTGGTACATACCCAAGGAGTTGCAAAATATATCCACACAAAAACCTGCATATGGATGTTTATAGCAGCTTTATTTATAATTGTCAAAACTTGGAAGCAACCACGTGAATGGATAAATAAACCATGGTACATCCAGACAATGGAATATTATTCAGCAATAAAAATGAATGAACTGTCAAACCATATAAAGATATGGAGGAGTCTTAAATACATATGAGAAGTGAAACAAGCCAATCTGACAAGGCTACACACTATATCATTTTCAACTCTATGATAGTCTAAAAAAGGCAAAACCATGCAGACAGTGAAAAGATCAGTGTTCCCAGGCTGGGGTCAGGGAGTGGTGGGGTGGGTGGTGTGGGATAAACAGGCACAGCACAGAAAATATTTGGGGTAGTGAAAATACTCTCTGTGATATTATAATGATGGATACATGTCATTTTACAGTTGTCATTATACATTATACATTGTACATGTCATAGAACAGACAGCATCAAGAATGAACACGAACGTAGACTGTGGGCTTTAGGTCATAATGATATGTTGATGGATTGTAACAAATGTCTCCCTCTGGAGTTTGATGTTGATAATGGGAGAGGCTACACTTGTATGGAGGAATGGAATGTATGAGAAATCTCTGTAACTTCATCTCAATTTTGCTGTGAACCTGAAACTGTCTTAAAAATAAAGTCTGAAGGGGATTCCTGGGTGGCTCAGCGGTTTAGCGCCGCCTTCAGCCCAGGGTATGATCCTGGAGTCCTGGGATCGGGTCCTATGTCGGGCTCCCGGCATGGAGCCTGCTTCTCCCTCTGCCTGTGTCTCTGCCTCTTTCTCTATGTCTATAATAAATAAATAAATAAATAAATAAATAAATAAATCTTTAAAAAAAACAAACAAAAAAATAAAGTCTGAAGGGGTGCCTGGGTGGCACAGTGGGTTGGTCATTCAACTCTTGGTTTCAGCTCATATTGTGATCTGGAAGTCATGAGATGGAGCCTCCAGTTGGGCTCCCGGCATGGAGCCTGCTTCTCCCTCTGCCTGTGTCTCTGCCTCTTTCTCTATGTCTATAATAAATAAATAAATAAATAAATAAATCTTTAAAAAAAACAAACAAAAAAATAAAGTCTGAAGGGGTGCCTGGGTGGCACAGTGGGTTGGTCATTCAACTCTTGGTTTCAGCTCATATTGTGATCTGGAAGTCATGAGATGGAGCCCCCAGTTGGGCTCTGTGCTTGGGGTGGAGTCGGCGTGGGATTCTCTCTCCCTCTCTCCATTTCTGCCCTTCCTGCTCATGCTCTCTCTCTCAAAAATAAGTAAATAAATCTTTTTCAAAAAAGTCTTAAGAAAAAATTATTGTTAATTGTTTTAGGAAAAGATAATAGTACTATGGATATGCAAGTGAAATGATGAAATGATGTAATATTTGGAACATACATTAAAAATAATTCAAGGGATGCCTGGGTGGCTCAGCGGTTGAGTATCTGCCTTTGGCTCAGGTCGCCATCCTGGAGTTCCAGAATCGAGTCCCACATCCGGCTCCCTGCATGGAGCCTGCTTCTCACTCTGCCTATGTCTCTGCCTCACTCTCTCTCTGTGTCTCTCATGAATAAATAAATAAAATCTTTAAAGATTTCAAATATAAAATAGAAAAGATAAACAAAAGAAAACACAAGTGTGGAAAATTCAGATAACTATTGAATATGAATGATGAATAATAAGGGATTATTATACTATTGTCTATACTTTCATGTTACATTTTATTTAACATTATATTTTAACAACAACAAAGAAATGGTACACACTAAACATTGAGCCTAGAGTTACAATTCTTCCTGAAGGTGAGCAATTTTTTTCCAGAACTTGTTATCCCTTAAAAATTATTCAGCATATCAATAATCATATTACTATATTTTCTATTTATGAGACCATGCCACCTACCTGTTTGGTACTTTACTTTTTCACTCATTTTGGAGTTTGCATAACATTACATGGAGAGCTATATCGTGCTTTTTAATATCTGCATGTAATTCCATATCACAAACCATTTTAATAAATGTTGTTTTATCTGTTCATATGCATGATAGAAAAAATGACTTCAGGGTTAAAAAAAAATCTATAGAAACATTTTTTTTCCCACTCTCCAATGATGCATGCCTGACTGTCAGCAGGAAAGAGGCCTTTTAGCTGTAAGCCGATCACTAATGGGAAAGCTGGCACATGTTCATCATTTCCTGATCTTTCCCGACTCATACACAACACCAAATGCCACATTTACATGGGTATTCCTGGGTATCTGACCAAATAATTTTTTTTTTCTTTTCAAAATAAATGCGATAACATTACCCAGTGACAAGAAGGGAAAATATTATAAGAACAGAAAACATAGGGACACTTGGGTAGCTCAAAGGTTGAGCGTCTGCCTTTGGCTCAGGGCATGATCCCAGATTCCCGGGATCCAGTACCACATCGGGCTCCCTGAATGGAGCCTGCTTCTCTCTCTGCCTGTGTCTCTGCCTCTGTGTGTGTGTGTATGTCTCTCACGAATAAGTAAATAAAATCTTAAAAAAAACAAACCAGAAAATATATTCCCCCCCACCCCAAAAAGGAAAATATATTTCTCCCAAGGTGAAAAGGACATACCTTTATATTAAAGATCAATTTAAGAGAAATAGTTTGTATTATCCAGAAAGTTGTACAAAATATCTTTCAGAATGAAATGCAGATTTTTCAGAAGCTTGAAGCAAAAAATAAGAAAGATAAGACTATTATTCTAGCTTATTTCCTTCTTCTATGTTCTTCTAAGGTAAAAATAATCATTGTTAAAATATTTTAAATATTAAAGGATTAAAAATTTAACTGTTAAGGTTTTATTTTCAAGAAAGAAGAACAAACACTGTAGAGGCAATTGGTATGTGATAGTTTAAATATATTCACATTCAATCAAGAAAAGGACTAATGAGGGCAGCCCTGGTGGCGCAGCAGTTTAGCGCCGCCTGCAGCCGGAGGTATGATCCTGGAGACCCGGAATAGAGTCCCACGTCCGGCTCCCTGCGTGGAGCCTTCTTCTCCCTCTGCCTGTGTCTCTGTCTCTTCTCTTTCTCTCTGTGTCTCTATGAATAAATAAGTAAAAAATATTTAAAAAATAAAAAGATTTTAAAAATTTATAAAAAAAAGGATTAATGACATCTCAGAGTTCAACCAGAAAACAAAAATATGAAAAAGTTTGTTTCTTACTGTCTCCTAGTACACTATTTTATAGAATGATAAAATTGACCCTCACTTTAATGCAAGGAAATTTTATTTTTTTCTATTAAGGGCCATACACATTGCTCCTTGTTGATCCCATACCCATCCACATAAAGATCAGGAAAAAATTCTATATATCTCATATTTTGCTACTATTTACTCAACAATTTAGTGAGAGTTAAGTGAAGTATAAAAGTATACAAATTTAACATTTGTCTATCTCCCTAAACATTTTTCTTTCCAATAATGCCCACCACCACTGAAGAATAAAATGTGATTCTTGATCTTTATGTAATGCTATATAGTCACAACTATATCCATGATAGAGTTTCACATTAATATTGCCTTCTTTGGTAACTGTAAGCACTTCCAGACTTGCTCTTGGCAGCCTTTGCTACTTCAGGGCATAAATTTTGTCTTCATTTATTTCCTCAAATCTGATTTCGTTATTCAAAACCTATAACAGAATAATGAAATGGTTTAGATAGAAGGGACCTTGAGATGCCCAAATGTAACTCCCTCAATGCTGTACTACTAATAATTTATTGAGCAACAATTATGTACCAGGCACTGTGCTTAGAACTTTTTCTATATTACATAATTTAATCGTGAAAGCCAGTTCATGCAATAGATACTATAATTATCTCCAATTAATAGTAAGATTAGAGTGGTTCATAAATGTTAATTATCTTGTGCAAGCCTGCTGTAGGAACTAATTTTGTCTGCTCAGGATTCATTTGTCTTTCTCCTTACACTCCAGTTTTCCTTTAAGGAACCTGTCATATCTTCCTGCCCTCAGTCAATAATTTAGTTGAAGACAACCCTCTCCTGGTTACAGGAAAGGAAATCTGCTCAAGACCATAGAAAACAGAAGCCTGGTTCAAGGGTAGGTTTATGTCCTAAACTGGAGTAATTTGAATAAATCCCAGGGTAAATGATGGTGCTTTGGGAAAAGAGGTACCCTCATTCTGGGGAGGTTGCTGAGCTGATAAGGGGTAAACCTGGAGCCCACAATGCACACACACACAGACAAAAAGTCAAAAGGAATGAGACAGTCTCCTAATGGCATCAGTTAGGCCTGAAGTCTGAGTTACTGCCCAGTAAGGATTATATAAATGAACAAATTCCCTTTTGTAAAGTCGGCTTGGGTTGATTTTATTTCTTTTGCACTGGAATGAGTGATAAATGATCCAATCATTAAGCTGGTAAAGGATAGAGCCAGGAATTAAACCCAGGTGTCCTGTTCTAATCCCTTTGTACCACAGTATTGGGATTTGATTTAATTCGTTGTTACCTCTAAAGAACTGGAATGATTTAGAAAAAGATTTAGCCACAGAAGGTGACCCAGAATCAGACCCTACATCAAAGGTTTTTATGCAAGTAATTTAGTGAGGACATGCTGCCATGGGAAACTAATAAGGACGGGGCAGCCAGAGCTGAAAAGGAAAAGAAACCAAGCAAAAGTGAAATTCCTGGCAAAGCCCCAGCCTGATGTCTGAGGGATCTTTGAAATGTAAATTAAATTTCAGGGTTTGTCCTGCCTTGGGCAGGGATCTGGACTTCTTTTTTTTTTTTTTTTTTTTTTGATCTGGACTTCTTGATTGGGTTCTAGTTGGTCACTGGCAAATGGAACAAGCTGGGTGGAGGGAACATACATTCCCAGGTTCTTACACATACTGGAGACATGGCTTTAGTAACCCAAGAGCAGTCCTCTGAAGGATGACTACAGAAAGTAAGTCTGAATTAGAGGAAACTTTCCTGTCATGATCAGCCTTTCTCGAAGTAGAATCCTGGATAAGCCAAAACTATAGAAAATTTTCAGTAAGTGATGTGAAATTAGAGTTCAACTTGTTTCCTTGACTCCTTACAATGTTTCCCAATTCATGGACAGAATTTCTCCAAGTCTGCCATTTTCTTTCATCTCTTTTGGGGTAAGAGAACATTTTACCAGCCATGAAACATTGATCCTGCCAAATCCTTAACTTCACTTAACATGGATTTTTTCACTTTTGCAGGGGGATAAAGAATAGAGCACATATTGACCAGTTGTTTAAAAATTAAGTGACAAAGCGCATTATCATAATAACTAATACTGAACTATGTTTAAGCCATAGCCAATATGAGTTGAATTGTGTCCCCACAAAATTTATATGTTGGAGCCCTAACCCTCACACCTCTGAATGTGGTTGTAGTTGGAGACAGGCCTTTATTTAAAGAGGTGATTAAGTTAAAATGAGGCTGTTTGGGTGAGTCTTAATCCAATCTGCTGGTGCACTTATAAGATGAAATTTGGACACACAGAAGGAGATACTGGGGATGTCCACACACCGAAGAAAGCTCATGTGCAGACACAGCAAGAAGGAACCCATCTGTAAGCCAGGCACAGAGACCCGAGGAGAAAGAAACCAAACCTGTAATGATCTTGGACTCCTAACCTCCAATCATGTAAGAAAATTAATTCCTATTGTTCATGTCAACCAGTCCGTGGTATTTTGTTATGATATCCTAGCAAACTCATCTCATGCATCTCAAAACTGCCCCTTCCTTAGTTTTTCATTCCAGTATCTCATCACTTCTGGGTATGTATGAGTAAATGGCTACACGTCAGGAAAAAAAAAAATGTGTCCTCTCTAGTGTTTTGGGTCTACCAGGTTGAAAATTTCAGAAACAAACCCTAGAAGAAAATGGACTAATTTTCCCAGAAGGAAATATTGAATAGATTCATATTCCATATTCTCTGATACCATAATCTCAGCAGACAGGAAGTTATTCTCCATGCTATAGCTCAGAGACCACAGTAATGTCAGCATGGGGACCAGATGGAATAAAGCCAGAGTTTAAGTGCATTTATCTTCAGAGCATTAGTAAAGGATGGGTTGGAGTGAAGGTTAGTTCTTCCTTTGGTCTCTCAGATCTAATTTTGAGTCACCAGCTCTGTAAATGCTACTTAGGAGCACTAGGTACTTAATAGAAGCTAAATAACCTCTCCATGTCATGGCTATGATTCTGAAAAATGAATCTAGGAAATCAAAGTAATAAATCTCTGTATAACCGCCTTCCAAAGGAAATGATATCTTAAATGATTTTTATTAGACTAGTAGGTCCAACATATAAATCCAGAGATGCAATGAAGCTTCTCAAGATGGAAACAGAAAAAATAATGAGTTAAAATATTAGAATAGAGAAAACAGAACTATATGGTCCTCTTTTTGAAATCCTAGTTACTGATCCTGAAGCAAAAAAAAAAAAAAAAATAGCTTGCTGTGTTCACAGAGACTCTTTATGTGCATTATCCCATTTGAAGCCCAGAATAGGGATGCCTGGGCAACTCAGTGGTCGAGTGTCCGCCTTTGGCTCAGGGCATGATCCCGGAGTGCTGGGATAGAGTCCCACATCAGGCTCCCTGCAGGGATCATGCTTCTTCCTCTGCCTATGTCTCTGCCTCTCTCATGAATAAATAAATAAAATCTTAAAAAAAAAAGAAACCCAGAATAATGCAAGAGATAAATAGGGAAACTAAACGCCAAAGAATTTGCCAGGTATCTTGCCTGAGATCAAAACAATAAGTGAATAAAAATACATCCAATTTTAAGGCATTCCCTATAAGTAGGCATCTACTGCATCTAATGCAACCTTCAGAATGATAAAGGTGAATTACATTCAGGTTGATTAATATCCTGTCAATCAAGAAGACTTGATTTATTGTACTGTTCTACTAAAAATATTGTTCAATAAACTTTAAATTGTATTCTTCATAATTTATGGACAGTAACTAAATACAATAAGCCAAAGGCAGGAATAGAAACAGGCTTCCTAACTCTTGATCACTCTATAATATTCCAAGATGAAGAGCTGGAGTCAGCACTTCAGACCCACAAGTGATCTAGTTTTGTAGTCTCTTAGGGGACTTGGAATGATAAATTCTCCCAGCCTTTCCTCTTTCTTGTCATCTGTTCACCCAGAAAAATCCAGCTCTGTACATATAGATGAGGGTCTGTATGAATTGGAGTTGGATGAGAAGACAAAAATCACAATGTGGTGGACTTTGGCTGTGTGTCCACTTGGCCGGGCTACAGGCCTCAGTAATTCAATCTAATACCAATCTAGGTGTTACCAATCTAGGTGTTACCATGAAAGTATAGCTGTGATTAAAGGCCATAATCAGTTGACTTTGAAGTAGGGGAGGTTAAATCTGGGTGGTCCTGATTCAGTTTGCTCTAAGGCCTTAGGAGTGGAGCTGAACTTTGCCTGATGAAGAAGAAATTCTGTCTGTGGACAGCAGCTTTTGCCATGTGCGGGGGTTCTAGGACATTCATGTAAACCAATTCCTTGTATCTATATCTATATACCTGAACTCACATTCTAGTTATTTGAACAGTGAGAATTTAATACACATAAGTGTTACCTAGGTAGAAAGTTGTTAATTGGGTAACTGGAAGGGTGAAAAGGAAATGCTGAGATAACACAGAGAGAGCAACAGAGGAGGCAGCTACCATCTCCAGTGCTCAGAGCACAAAGGGAAGCATGAGGCTGGAATTATTAAAGTTGACAAATTTAGGGATCCCTGGGTGGCGCAGTGGTTTGGCGTCTGCCTTTGGCCCAGGGCGCGATCCTGGAGACCTGGGATCGAATCCCACATCGGGCTCCCGGTGCCTGGAGCCTGCTTCTCCCTCTGCCTATGTCTCTGCCTCTCTCTCTCTCTCTCTGTGACTATCATAAATAAATAAAAATTTAAAAAAAAATTCCTTTAAAAAAAAAAAGTTGACAAATTTAAAGGACGGAGCCTCTGGAAGAGGAGGCAGTGCTAGCTGCCCAGTGCTGGTGTCTCTGAATAAGCACTGTAAGGCTGGTTTGGAGAAGAAGGGAAGACTGCAGCTGCTACTGTCCAAAGGTGCTGCCAGAGGGAAGAGGCCTGGATGGGGGGATGCTGACAGGAACCATCCCAGACAGGTAGGAAGCCCACAGGAAGGGGCGTGTCTGCTCTTTCTCCCAGAGACTTCCAGTCTCCTTCTGGTGCTCCCTATTTTTTGGCAAAGCAAAAATGTGGTTCACATCTGATGCAAACATTCAGAAAGGTAACCTTTCTGTAAATTAGATTCAGGCTGATTAATTTCCTATCAATCAATAAGACTTGACTTAATGCACCGTTCTGTCCAAGCAGCTAGGTTTGGTATTGAGTGAAAATAGCTTAATAACTAGAACAGGGTATATGTATTGCTCAGAATATATGTAGGTAAAAAAGTTATGTTCTCCCAAAGAAGATCCAAAAAACCACGAGTGGATACATCTGTAGCATATCACTTCTTATGTCTTCTAGTTTCTTAAATACAGTGAAATCAAAATTATCTACAGCTATATTTTATTTTTTAAAAAACAGCAATTTAAATCCTCTTCTGCTTAAAAACTCACTTCATATCCATGACCTTATAAATTAATTTTTGCCTCTATGGCTCCACTGACAAGTTAGCAAGAGTCATATAATTGCCAAATCATTTTGAAAAATACTCAACCACACTAATTACATTCTTCGACTTGGATCAGAAGCGGACACAGTAGGAGTACATACTAGCCCCTCAAGAGTCACACAATGGTCCAATGGTGAGCAGACAGTGCTAACAGGAATAGTAAGTAACATGATGAAGTGGTGAATATTAGAAAGGAAGAAATGGCCAGACTTGGAGACCAACTTGGCATAAAGAGTAAAGAAAGAGGGAAATCTGGATCATCCTGGTGTGGTTGTGTTTTGTTTTGAGCAAAACTAGGTGGAGGCCAACAACAAAACAGCAGCAGTTCACTCAGCGAGGCTCACAGATGTTCTCAACATGAACCCTCCTGCACACCTTCCACTCTAGCCTTAGACATTGACCTGAGGTGTCTTGAAAATGCCATATTTGTTCACGTGCCTGTAATTTTGCACAAGTTCTGCATGGAATGCCTTTCACTCCTTATCTTTCCATGAACGACTTATTTAAATTTCTGGTCTCAGTTCCAACTTCTCAGTAATACCTCCTCTGACCCAAGGCCACAGCACTATACAGCCCCAGGAGGATCATACACATTTTGTTTTATGTAAGTATTTTCCCTTGGAGTTATGTGACCTGACAGCTTCTCTCTGACCTCCCCCAGGCACCAGACATGCTGCTCCCTCTTTCTTCTTTCTTTCTTCCTCCCTCCTTCCCTCTATATCTATCTATCTAATCTATCTATCTATCTATCTATCATCTATCTATCATCTATCTATCATCTATCATCTATCTATCATCTCTCTGTCATTATTAGTCACCTAGGGCTGCTATAACAAAATAAAATGAAGCACAGACTGGGAGGCTGAAATGATGGAAATTCATTTTCTCACAGTTCTGGAGTCTAGAAGATCAAGATCAAGGTGTCAGTGCTGATTTCTGGGGAGGTCTCTATTCCTGGCTTATAGGCAGCCAGCTCCTCCCTTTCTCCTTACATGACCTCTCTCTGGGTGAACTCTGAGAAATAGACATCTCTGGTGTCACTTCCTCTTCTTAAGAAAGATATAAGCCCTATCATATTAGAGCCCATCTTTATGACCTCATTTAACCTTAATTACTTCCCTAAAGGATTTATCTTTAAATACAGCCACATCAGAGGTTAGGACATGAGTGTATGAATTCTGAGGAACATTATAACACTAGCAATCTATACTGGAGCCTTAGCTATTTCATGTGTGCTCACCCCTTGAGACTGATTATACAGAGTGTAATGTTTGTCCTTAATTGAAAGGCTGGCATAGCTCCTACAAAAAGCATATTTGGGAGAATTAGCTGATTTGGATGGAAGATAATTAGTTCAACATTAGATGTACAGATTTCAAGATGATGGTGGGACTGTGTCTAAATCAGAATTGGAAGGAGGAACTGAAGCCCAGTGTGACATGTGAGGTCATAGATGCACTTGAGGAAGTTCAGAAACAGAAGTCAACATAACCATTTGCATACAGATGCAATCAAAACAACAGATTCCACCACATTCTTTTATTGTAGCTCATGTTATTGTTCCAGCATTCAGGTCTTGAGCTCTCCGCTAAACTTAAATTCTTTCATCTAATGAGGGCAGTGTATGGGGGAAAGACATTGGCCCAGTGGGATTCATTTTCCATTAGCAGTGTTTTTCTTCATAAAAATTCAAGCTTAATTCCATAGTGCTTTGCAAAAGGGTGCCATATCAGTGAGTCAACATGCTTTTCCCATGGGATTCTCAGCTCCCCCAACGTGTCAAACTGTCTCATGATAATGCCTCATTAATTTTATGAGAAAGAATGGTTTATTAAATGGCTTTTTAAGCCTATTAGGAAAAAGTAGATTTTATTGTGGGGAAAAAAACCTCCAGATTTGACCTTCCACATTTTCTTTCCAATTAGTGGTTAATTAAGATTTAAGTTCTTTTCAATCATCCTTACCCAGTTTTGTACAATGATAAATCCTTCAGGTAGAAAGGCTGCAGTGCCGATAAGCCACTGGTACAGGTTAGAATGGAGAAAAAAGGAATGGTATCTTATACTGTTTCATGACATTCAATTGCAATCACTCATGTAAAGCTGGATATAATTGTTAGGCAATAAATGGACTTGGTCTACATTTGGGCATTTGCCTGTTAATAGTAATTAGCAAGAGCATGTAATTTCAGTGTTCTCTAGTGAATAGTTGTGTATTATTGAGTATTTACAGAATGACAAATGACTTGGAAGGAAAAAGGAGAACAACAGCATATTGAATAAATAGCAGAATTTGAAAAGTTATTTTCGTTAAGCACTAATGTGAATATTATCCCATTGCCTAAATTTCATCAGCCCCACTCTTCACTTTTATATAGCCTTATGATATTATATCTTATTCTTACGATAAGAAAGGACACTTAAAAGGCCGTGGTGCATATGTTATCATCCCAACACACTGTCTTCTGGTGATGTTCATGAATCTCCATTTTACTTTTTAGAGAGTTTACACTAGCTCCCATGCGATTGACATTCTATATTATAATATTTAAGATTCATCTTTCTCTTTACTGGCATCTACTTTCTAATTGAAAAATTTTTATAGGAGTTTTCATTAGTGGTTTTGCAAAATAATTATTTCTCAATTATTTACCTCATTCTATTCGCCATTTATACAGCCCCAGGGAGGCAGTACTGCTTTAAACCATGGCTTGCAATATATATCATTTATATAGCAAACTTATAACAAGAAGACTATATATAGTAAGTGGAATGGCATCAAGAACATTAATAAAATTGTGATCTTTTTCATTTGGACTTAATAAGACAGCTGCCTAACTATGTATACTGACATCTTTAAGATTTTGTATGAGGCTGAAGTGAACCTCATGAGAACTGACTGCATCTTACACAATAGATTGACTATTTCTAAGAAAGTCACATCACTTTATTTTTTTCTTTTAAAGATTTTATTTATTTATTTGAGAGAGAGAGAGAAAGCGAGAGAGAGAGAGAGAGAGAGAGAGAGAGGAGGAGGAGGAGGAGGAGGAACAGGGGGAGGAGCAGAAGGAGAGGGAGAAGTGGACTCCATGCTGTGTGGAACCCAATGAAGGGCTCCATTCCAGGAACCCCACATAATGACCTGAGCTGAAGGCAGATGATTAACCAACTGAGCCATCCAGGCTCCCTGAAAGTCACGTCACTTTAGACACATTTTGTTTTAGTCAATATTATTTATTTACATCTCTGGGCAAAGCCACAAATGTGGAAGCTATTTTAAGCCACATTTTTAGTGTCTTAGAGGATGTGTATATCACTACTGGCCACAAATGCTGTGTACCAATATCAAATAATAACAGAAGGAAGACTTTTAAAAAAATATTTAAAACCAAGCCTACAAGTTACTGATGGGGATTTCCATCAGTAAATTTGCATTCAATTGTAAAGCTTAGGTGCCTTAGAATACTGGTTTCTAAATGCCCACCCACAGACCCATTTGGTTTCTCAGGGCTTCCATTTGTCTGTAGTAGAATAAATCAACTATGGGCAACACAATAAACTTATCATAGAATGAAATGTATCTTATTCAAAAGAAAGTTCTTCTATTCCAAATATATGCCTTTCAAAAGTTTTTGGTGTTAAAATGGTTTTGTATTATGAAATGTCAATAAAGGTAGTATGGAGGTTTTTTTTTTTTTATTATTTGTGGTTTTTGTTGTGTTTTTTAAGGACAGAAATCAGCACCCCTATATACATCCTCCATTTTATATGAAATTGTACTTTGTGGGACTCAGGAAATTTAACAAAAATCCCCTACCCCTGGACAAGCAGAGCAGGACTGATTCCATTTTGTGCTACACCCGCCACCTCCTGTGTGACCCCCACGTGACCTGCTTATTGCTCAAGGCGCTGCCCCACCCTAGTCAAGCAGCTGGGCACACCCTAACCGGAATGGGCTCATAATGTAACCCTGCCTTGTGCCCGCCAAAACTGTGTGCCAATTCTGACCAAAGTAATAGGCCAGCTCAAATGGATACTTTAGGGTAAGATGTAATTCAATTGTCCACCTGCGTGTGGACCCACATGACTGTGCAACTTTCTGTGTATCCCATTGGCCACTGGCCCCTATAAAGCTGCTGCGCCTCTTAGTCTCGGGGTCCAAGTCCCTGCTCCGCTGTGTCGGGTGTGCTTGGACCCAGGCTCGAGCTTGTAAATAAACCCTCGTGTGTTTGCATCGGTGTCGACTCCTCGGTGGTTTCTCGGATTCGCAAACTTGGGCACAACACTTAGCTATAGAATCTTAAAGTTTGGAAGCTGCTTAGTGCAAGAAACCCTAACTGAACCTCTTGAGATCAGCTATTCCCTTTGTTCTCTACCTTGGCAGTCCCTTTCCAGTGCAGATTCGAGATGCATAAACACCCCGGGGATTGTCCTGATCACCCAGAATTTGCAAACAATAGGAGACTGCCCTGAGCAACAAGTTGCTTCCTTCTAGGCATTACACCTGCAGTTCTGGCCCCAGCCTGGGCCATAGCTGGGCTTGTCATCTAGAGTAACAGAGCAGTGTGAGGGGTGACCTGGTTTAGAGAGGGAGAGACAAGGAATCTACCGCTGTTCTTCCTTGGGCAAGGACAAAGTGACCTTAACTCATTACTTCACTTAATCCTCACCATCCGATTTACAGGAAAACATAATAGAATTCAGCAAGCTTTTGTGTTTTGTTTATGGTCTCATAGTGAGTAGCAAACACAGAAATCACAAATCTCTGAATTTACTGAGTTTCAAGTCACAGCTTTGAAGAAAAGAATCTTTGGGAGAAGATTTGTGAATCATCTGCTGAGGCATACAGATTGAAAACAACTCAAGTAAATTTTATAGGGGTCCTAATAACGAGGCACCTGAAAGCATAACTATTATTTGTGAAATATGACCCTAATAAATTATTTCGTGAAATGATGCTGGTGTTTACCCGTGCCCTGAAATATTTTGCATTCATTTGCAACTTGTTATTCTGCTGGAGATAAACAAATTCTAGTCTCTCTACTTAGTTCCACATGGGCAAAGGACTTCTTTGGTTCACAGCTACTTTTTAATGAAAGGAAATGCATGCTCCCCTCTGGCTATGCTTCTCAACATTGAGAAAAGTCATGTAACAGAACCAAGGCAAGATTATCCCCTACAACCAAAAGCTTTGTGATAGCACATTCTCCTAAGGATATGGTGTTTGGCGGTTTGTGGCTAACAGGCCCTGTGCTGGCTTTTCCAAGAGAGAAGATGCAGATGATTTGTAAGTTTTTTTCTGAATGAAAGAACAGTCAGGGAACACAGGTAAATAGGTGGAGTATCTTTTTTTTTTTTTTTTTAAGATTTTATTTATTCATGAGAGACTCAGAAAGAGAGGCAGAGACATAGGCAGAAGGAGAAATAGGCTCCCATAGGGAGCCTGATGTGGGATTTGATCCCAGAACCCCGAGATCATGACCTGAACCAAAGGCACTCAACCACTGAGCCACCCAGGCGCCCCAATATGTGGAGTATCTTTTTTTTTTTTTTTTTTAATTTTTTTATTTATTTATGATAGTCACAGAGAGAGAGAGGCAGAGACACAGGCAGAGGGAGAAGCAGGCTCCATGCACCAGGAGCCTGATGTGGGATTCGATCCCGGGTCTCCAGGATCGCGCCCTGGGCCAAAGGCAGGCGCCAAACCGCTGCGCCACCCAGGGATCCCATATGTGGAGTATCTTAAAGCCATCTCTCACCCTGCCCTGTAATACTGGTACAGGGCAATGAGCATGATTTGAGCTCTACCTATCAAGAGGCTTACACCTGCAGGCTAATTTAGAAGATTTTAAACTGTTTATTTACTTCCCGCTGCTTTCTTCAGTACTCTTAGTTTTCTTTTCTCTTGCAAAATGCTCCAGACATTATTAATTTGTGGTTGTAAGGTCTAAGGATTGTTATTACACTGTTGGCCATTACACCTCAAATCCAAACAGTTCTTTATAGACATCATTGCTATTCTCAGCAAAACTAGTCTGTCTAGATTTTATCTTGGTTGCAGGTATCTGCAAAAATCAGCCTTAAGAATAAGTCCTTTTATTTAGATTTATAGCTTTGCCTGGTACACTTCTTTTACTTCACCTGCCCTAGGGGGATGTTTAATGAGGAACAAGCACAATGTTGCTACTGAGCCCCAGTGAATTTGTCCTTCAGGAGACTGGTAAGTTTGACATTTTATTTTGACTTCAAATCCGAAAGCCAGGAAGAGGGGAAACACGTAGGTGTTGGGGAAAATGGTGTGTGGGAAGTGGCTACCAGAGGGCCGATGCCAGTCTGTTTGGATTAGTCAGTTTATTTCAATGAACAGATCTACGACACAAGATGAATATGTTTGAATATTTGGGGAAACAAGAACCTGGAATGAAGAGCTTTAAATACTGTTGGCCTGAGCAAACTAGTCTTTCTAGGGGAGGGGGGAAATGATAGTTAAAGGGCAGATGCTGACTGCTACATGCCCCTAAACCATTAAAATGCTCTACGGTGTGTTTGCTGCATCCCCAGAGGGTCCTGGGGGGCCAGAGGGCCACAGAGGAACCAAGAGGAAAAAGTGCTGTATACTTCAGGAAATTGGGGGTCCCCTCTGCCCTCCTTTGGGAAGTGAGTATTGTAATAAGACATTATAGGCCATCTTGTGAGTCAGGCTCTGCTATCTCAGTCTTGCCTTGCACCTTGCACAGCTCCATACAGCTGGATGATCTAGTTGGCCTCAGGCGTCCCCATTCCTGGACCAGTCCTGAGAGGGAGGACAAGTGGTAGGCACCCCCAGAGTCCCTGTCTACTGGGACGTGCAATTTGATTCGGACTCTTTGAGGTTGACTTCGTACTCTGTACTCAGCCCAGCTGTCCTGCCAGGAGCTCTGGCCTCTCTGAAAAAGGAGATTCTTCTACCTCAGGCCTGTTTGACTGTGCTTTTGTGTCCTGACTTACTGTTGACCAGGGGAGGAGGATGAAGAGTAGAATTTGTCTCCTTATTTACCTCCTCCCAACTAGTAGGGGTCCTATCCAATAGGAACATCAATCTTTCACAGTGACATCCATCCGTGACAACCAGTCTTGCCTTCCAAAAGCTGCACTTTAACCTGGACCTATGAAAAACAAGATACTAATGAGGTAGGTCACAGCAGCAGACTGCCTGGGTTCCAATCTCTGCTCCATCATCTTCTAAAACTATGAATTAGAAGAACTTATTCAACCTATCAGAACTTCAGTTTTCTTATCAAGAAAGTGAAAAAAAATATACTTAGCTCATTGAGGTGGTATGAAGATTGAGAACACAGTAAATTCTTTTTTTAAAAAAATATTGTATTTATTTATTCATGAGAGACACACACATATAGAGGCAGAGACACAGGCAGAGGAAGAAGCAGGCTCCATGCAGGGAGCCTGAAGTGGGACTCGATCCCAGGTCTCCAGGATCACACCCTGGGCTGAAGGCAGCACTAAACCGCTGAGTCACCGGGGCTGTCCTAGAACACAGTAAATTCTTAAGGAGAATAAGCTACTATTCCCATAATCAGTATGTCTGATCAAATACCCCATTTTGAAAGTCTGTGACTATTTGGAGTGGCATACCCCTAAGGAAGACTGCTCAGCTATCTCTTCAGCCACACAAGGAGATTACTAGAGATAGTAATTTGGTGAAGAAATTATTTATTTTTTTATTTTTTAAAATGACCTTTTAAAAAGTCTGAAATAACATTAGACATGAAAAGTAAAAAGATTGCTACAAAGAAATACCAATATACCCATTATCCAGAGATCTTTTCAAGTATTGTCAATTGTCCCAGGCATGCCTTTTATTACAAGTGCACCATTACTAGGACCTCTTACTGTACCCAGTAGTCATGTCTCTCTAAGCTCCTTCAATCTGGGGTAATGTATTAGGCACTCCTTGACCTTTCTAAGGTTTCTGAGCATGTCTTTTGTAGAGTTTTTCTCAATGTGGATTTGTCTAATGTTTCCTCTAGAAGAGTACCACATTAATATATTTTTGGCAAAAATACTGCAGAAGGAAGGTGGTGGTCTTGCTGTATCCTTTCAGGTGGCACATGATGCTAATTTGTCCCATTATTGATGGTGCTAATTTGATTACTTGATAAATACTATGTCTGTTAGGATTCTCCTCTGGAACCTTACCTTGGAATTACTAAGCACTTTTTGTGTGTAGATACTTTGGTTTCATGAAAATACCCCATTCTTCAGCTCCCATTCACCACTAGATGCAGCATGTATTGAATTTATTATTGCTACAATGGGCAGAAGTGGTGGTTTTCAAATTGCAATACTTTTTCTATATCTATTATTTGATATTCTACTGTAAAGAATAGTTCCTCTAATCTCTACTTATTTTTATTAGTTGAATGGATTATAACCCATCAATATGATTATTTATTTTGATGCTTTAATTTTCCCAGATTTGGACGGGAGGAGCCCCTTCCAGCTAGATAATGTCTTCTAAACTCTTTCCTTCATTGTTTTAAGGACTTCCTCTGTATTTGGCACAATATGTTCCAAGTTCATTCTCCACTTTCCTTGACCCTGATTTGGATAAGCTAATTCTCCAAGAAGGCTTGGCTCTTTTTGTGGAAAATAGTACATAGAAATCAGAGTCTGGATGTGAGGTAAGTTCATTAATACTGGGGCCTCAATGTTTGGCTTGTACCTTTCATTTACATTTTCTATTAAATCTCTTATTCCAGTCTACACTACAGAGTTTATGGCTCGTTTGAATCTTCCTCTGTTCTATATTTGTATTCACTTCTTCGTCAGTGAAAAATCAAGCCTCATCATCCTCAGCATATTTGCTTATGTGCTCAACCCCTTATGTACACAATTTCCCAGTTTACCAAGCTTCCCAATCCCCCAATGCTGATACTCCATCCTTGCACAGCCACCATTACTGGACCTGCCTGATGTCAAAGAAAGAAAAAAGGAGAGAAGGTGGACAGAAGGAAAAAAGAACATTAACAGAATTGTCTGAATTTGGTCATGGTGTCAATGGATGTTTATATTACTTCAAATATTCCTAAAATTACCTTTAGGTTTTACTTTTGTTGATCCTTTGGCTTCTATGAAATTGCTGTGTTTTGTCTTTTGATTACTATTTGGTTCCTTCTACATTCTCTGTCATGACCAGTTTCTTGCCCACTGAAAATAATAATGGTATGTATGGTCAGTCATGCACACCTTGGACCTTTCATTGTGCCAAGATTATATAATACTACAATTGACAGCTCTAACAAAATTCCGTGTGTGTGTGTGTGTGTGTGTGTTTGTGTGTGTGTATCTGGAGAGCAAGGCAGGGAGCAGTTTGCCAAAGGAATGGTGAGATCTATTTCCAAAAGAAGCAAGGAAAAAATGTGTATCTTCTTTTCAATCTGCATCTCTCTTCTGAGGCATTGTGATGGACTCCGAACTCATCTCTTTACCTTTGATCTTCTCCAAACTTAGCATTTTAAATGAAAACTATACATTGTTCTCCACCACCCTGACATCTCTTCTTGTATCACTAATAGCAATAAATTGAATTTTGTCATTATCAAGAAACTGAGGTTCTCTGGAGCAGGAATCATTTGATTCATCTTTAATCCCAAGCCTGAAAGTACCTTGAATTTAGTAAATGCTCAATAAACATTTGCTAAATGGATAAATTAATGGATATATGACCTACTTAAGGAAGCTGGTGTTAGATATTGTCCTCTCTTCCTTTCAAGTTAGTTTTTACAGTTAATTATTCTGGAGCAAAGTTCAGGAGTTTACACTTTTAACAAGAATCCCCAAGTGATTCTATTCAGGTCATATTTTAAGAAAAATTAAGATATGCTTCTACATTCTTGATTTCAAGTTTAAAAAGAGAATTTAATTCTCCAGTGCCACTATTAGAGTACTTTTTTGATGGTTATAGATATTATGATTATGTGTTTTAAAAGGAGTTAGATGCAACTCTAATTGCCTATTGACCTTCCAGGATGCAAATTAACACAAAATTATTTTTCTTCTACTGTATCATATGTGCCACATAAATATTTCTTTATATTCTTCCAAATAACTCTTTACTATCTATGCACTTAGTGGTTGAATCGAAAATGAAACTTCCTGTTTCTATGGAATACGGGAATACAGTTACTCTTGATTTATCGAATGCAATAGGCAACCTTTTAGGATTACAAAATTGCTAATGCATGAGCACAAATGCAATGGGGCTCAAAAGACGTCTAGAGAACGTTTACAGATAACCTGGTATCATACACTATTCACAGGACTAGATACGTGGCAAACAGGTTTTGTTATCATGGCATATTTTTCTTCCAACTACTTAGACTTATATTAATACCTTATATCATTTTCCACATGGGTGGATTTTCTTTATACTTTTTAACTGAATAATCTCATGAGGAAAACTAAGAATTATTCCCACTAATATCTACTGTTTATTCAATAAAAAACAGAGATTTGTGAAAGTTATATATGAATTACATGTTCTCTTTGTCCAATAAGACCTACAGTATTTGTGTTTGAATAAAATAATTTAAAAAGTTAGCCTGTTTATGTCTATGATGTCTACAGATGTGAGCATATCAACTTGTGAGAGAAGAATCTGTGTTCCTTCCTGTGGGAGCATTCACTCTGGATAGAGAGTGAGAGTCTTCAGTGACAAGGTTTCACCCCAGGTCAGATCAGTTGGGCACTTGGCTTATTACCATGTTACTTAAAGTAGCTGAGTTAGGGAGCTCAAAGACATGGCCCACCACTTCAAGGACCCAGAGACAGACTCTGGGCCTCTCAATCCCATTTTCACATCTGATGCATTCAGTTGTCCGTTCCATTCCCCTGCTGACATTTGTATTTTATCATTACATTTTATAACCTCTAGTCTCTTCTTGTGTCTCCTCCTCCCCTTTGTACATGGAATTTTACAACAGAGCCCCAGGGCCTTGAATAAAAGGATCATATGATCAAAGTATGATGCCCATTTGGCAAGAGGAGTTTGAATTGCACTCCTCCTAAACTGATTTACCGAAAGGAAAGAAAGGACATTATCACAGATAAAATCTGTGAATTAATCTCTCTCTCTTTTCTTCTTATTTTGAGAGGGGAAATGGGGAAAAATTTTTAGGCAAATGTAGTTAGAGAAAGAATTTTTTTAAGTATATCACAATAGGAAAAGTAAAAACAGACTATTTATATGCCAATAATAGCTACCGTGACTCATATAGTATATCGATATCATTTCTCACACACAACACAAACATTTTTACCACACTCACAAACAATATTGACAGACTTTTGAGTGTCAGGCAATGCCAGTGCAATGTGAAATTGAAAAATGAACAGCTATTAATCAACAAAGGTTACTCTCTGGATGGTCCATTCTCCTAAGGGTGTCTATGAATTAGTAGTCATGGTTTCAGAGTCCAATTATTCCTGAAATTCTCTGCCTGTGTAAATAGATGTTTATTCTCAGTCATCAGTTTACTCAGTAAACTGTTGTATATACATGGTTACAGAGTGAGCGTGATTAATCAGAGCTCACCAAGGTAGCAGAATTTGGCTCTAATAGCAGTAATGTTCACAAGAGAAGAATCAGCTACTAGGGTGGTTCATTAAAAACAACATGGACCAAGTAATCTTTCATACTTGAGTATGCCTATTCAACCATGATAAACCAGTGAGGCTAGTAGTCAATGAAGAAAAGAGAAAAAGCCTAGCCTACGTTAATCTTCACTCTGCTAACTTGTTTTCCACAGATCAGGCTATGCCACTGACATTCCTCAGGGGAATTAGCAATGTAATTGCCACTTAATTACAGTGCTCTATCATAGATCAATTTTTACTTCAGAGAATTATGCTGGGAAATGTGCCTAAGGAGCCTTATTTCTTTCTACACATCTAGAGAGTTTCTGCTATCCTAAAAACATTTTAAAGGAAGGATAGACTAAGGCTGTTTGACTGCATCAGAAAAGCCAGAGCTGTCAAAGCTCCCTTAAATTTGATGTCTCTAGAAATAAGAACATTTACAGAGAACAACAGGCCTGGGAGAAATTTATAGGAAGCTGCTCACCATGAAAAAAAGGGAGAGGAAATGCTCAATGAACAAGGAAAGCAAGACAGGCATGTGTTCTTAAAGAGAGGCAGTGAGTTTTTCACTTTTTCTTACCTCAACTCCCAGATCACCTTATTGCCCAGAATGCATCAAAATCAATTAAGAGTCCACCTCTCACAGCAGATTTGGGCAAGATTTCACTAATGAAAGGAAGTGTAGTTAAAGCCAGCCTTATCACTAACCTGCTCTGTAACCTTGGGAGATATTTTAATATCCTGGTATGTCAGACTCCTTGTCTATAAAATGGGAATAATACTAGTATATTCTTACAATAGAAAAGTTTGCTATAAATATTTTAAAAAAAAGAATGTGCATAAAGCTTAGACTTTTTTTAGTAGAAATAAACATAAATTAACTTTTAAAAATTGAAGTATATTTGACATATAACGTACATTTAAGGTATACATGCTAATTTGATACTTATATATTTAATATGTTTGCCATTGTTGTGATAGTTAGAATCTCTATCACATCACATAAGTATTATTTCTCATTTTAAGAACTGTTAATGTTTAGACTTAGTGTTGTAACTATTGATTATATTACTAAACCGTAATTCTGTCATTGGTTTGCTCCTCTTCAATGGTAATTTCTGCTAGCAGTTTGTATTTTTCTATCAATTCTCTCTCTAGTAATTTGTTTAAAAAGTAGAATTGTGAAAAAAATTGAGAATTGATAACTTTGATTTTAATGTGACAATTTATAGAGCAAAACTATGTTTTTGGTACTTGTGGGTAAAGACAGGTAAAGAAATCAGTATTTACTAAACGCCCTCAAATTCTCCTACATTTCCATATGGTAGATGGTAAAACTTCTATCCAAAGTGAAAAAAAATTAGGCTCAGGGAAGTAAAATAGCATTTTTAATATATTAATAATTTTCTCAGCTTTTCAATTATAGAACCTTTGTGAAGACAAAAATATCACAGACATTTCATAATAGTCATAAGCATTATAATTGTTGAATGAGAAAATGCATAGTAATTGAGTATAATGTTTATAATTTTTTTTAAAGATTTTATTTATTTTTGACACGCAGAGAGAGAGAGAGGCAGAGAAACAGGCAGAGGGAGGAGCAGGCTTCATGTAGGGAGCCTGATGTGGGACTCGATCCCAGGTCTCCAGGATCATGCCCTGAGCCGAAGGTGGTGCTAAACTGCTGAGCCACCCGGGCTGTACTATAATGTTTATAATGTATAATAATTGAGTATAAATGTAGAGTATATCAGTCTCAATTGTAACAAGATAAGAACAAAAAAGTGGGTTGTTATCTTTATATAACCTGTAAACTATCATGTATACATTAGTATAGAATTATTAGATTTATTCTTGCAATAAATCTGTATGGACCTCTAGGGCTTCTTAATCAAAAGTTTTAGGAACCTCACACTACATAATTATGTATATTATAATCATTAATTATTATAATCATTGATTATATATTATTGATTATGAATTATTGTCTGTTACTATATTATTTGTTATATCATTGATTATTATATATCATTATTATGATCATTGACTATGTAACATATTTCACAGCAGTTTTGAAGTATTTTTAGATACTTGTTTTTTTCTCTATTTCACTTAGATTAAGTTTACTAAAAATATCATATTTATATAAATGAGATTTAATAAATATAAACTAATGGATATCTTTCATTGCTATTAAAATAAGCATTTGCTCATGTAGAATATGTGTGTTTTAGGGAATATTTTTGTGGGGCTTCACATTAATAAGAAAAACTTACTTTAATAAGGCAGTGAGCGACAATTTCAGAACTAACAGAAAGTTTTTCGTAAACAAATCTGCTTTATATTTTAGACATGATAACATTAGGAAATGAGTAGTTATCATCAACGTTGATTTAGAACTCACCAGCTGTTGAGTTCCCTTGTTTGATCTGTTTAAAGTTCTGAGAACTGGAAATCTCATCCCCTCTGAGTCTATCTTAGCAATCCCTTTTAATACAAAACTTGAGGAGGACTGCCTCTGTCTATATTACCTAGAATGACTGACAGTGATGACTTTCAGATACCACTTCTTTGTTTTTTGAAGCAAGAAGTCAAAAACACAATTATGGTAAAATACATAAAGACTGTCAAACTTCCTTTCCTTTTGTTCTTTCCATTTGTATAATTTATGTAGATAGACTATAAGAAACAGAATATGGTAAGATTACTACTGTACTGTACATTCCTAAAAGCAGTTGACAGAATCCATATATTTAGAGAACAAAGCAATATTGTGTCATGAAAAATGACTATCCTGACTTGCATAAAGCAGAGTAGGTTACTAAAACATTATGTAATTTACTTAGTCAAAAACAAATTGTTTCTTTTTGTTATGAGTTTGTCACCAGAATACAGGTCTTATGAAAAACATCACTAAATTTAAGACAAAATGGAAAAGGAAAAGATTCACGTCATATTTGCTATCATTGGACATGTAAATTCAAGAAAGTCTATTACTACCAGCCATCTGTTCTACAAATGTGGTTGGAATCAATAGAATAACTATCAACATTTTTGAGAATGAGTCTGCTAAGATGGGAAAGTCTCCTTTAGATATGCCTTGGAAAAACTTAAGCCTGAATGTGAATATGGTATCACATGGGTATCTCCATGTGGAAATTTGGGACCAGTAAGTATGTGGCCATCACTACTACTCCAGGACACAGAGACTTTATCAAAAACATGATCACAGGTACATTTCAGGTTGACAGTGTTGTTCTGATTGTTGCTGATGGTATTTGTAAATTTGAAGCTGGTATCTCCAAGACTGAGTAAACCAATCAGCATACCCTACTGGCTTACATGTTGGGTTTGAACCAATTGATTGTTGGTGTTAACACAATGGATTCTACTGAGATACTTTATAGTTAAAAGAGAAATGAGGAAGTCAGCCTCTGTATTAAGAAAAGTTTCTATAACCTTAACACATTAGCATTGGTTCCAAATTCTGGCTTAAATGGTGGAACATGCTGGAGTTAAATGTTAAAATACCTTGGTTCAAGGGATAGAAATTCACTATAAGGATGGAAGTGCCAATGGAATTATACTACTTGAAGCTCTGGATTACATCTTACTACCAACTCATATAATTGACAAATCTTTCATCTGTCCCTCCAGGTTGTTTATAAAATTGGTGGTATTAGTATAGCTTCTGTGAGCTGAATGACTAGTGTTCTAAACCAGGCCTAATGGCATACCTGGCTGGCTCAGTCAGTGGAGTATGCAACCCTTTTTTTTTTTTTTTTTTTTTGAGTATGCAACTCTTGATTGCATCATGAGTTTGAGCCCTGGCATAGAACTTACTTAATAAAAAATAAATAAACCATAGAATGAGCAAATAAAAAAAATCAATAAAAATACAAAAAAAAAACTAAAAAGAAACAATTAAAATTAAACCAGGCATACAACCATCTTTGCTCCAGTCAACATTACAACTGAAAAAAAGTCTGTTGCAATACATTTTGAAAGTTTGTGTGAAACTCTGCCTGGGAACAGCATGGACTTCAATGTCAAGAACATGCCTGTCAAAGATGCTTATTGTGACAATGTGGCTGGTAGTGGCAAAAATGACTTACTAATGAAAGAAGCTGGCTTTACTGTTCAGGTGATTATCCAGAACCATTCAGGCCAGATTAGTGCTGGTTATCCATGTAAGCTGGAGTATCACACCACTCACATTGCTTGTAAGTTTGCCAAGCAGTGGAAGAAGATTGATAGCTACTCTAGTAAGAATATAGCAGTTGGCCCAAATTCTTGAAATCTAGGGGTACTGCTATCATTGACATGGTTTCTCACAAAATAATGTATGTTGAAAATTTTTATCATCCTCTGGATCATTTTGCTGTTCATAATGTGATGCAGAGAGTTGTTACGTAGTAGTAGTGGACCTCACGTACTGCTGTGGCTGGCAAATTCACCACCTCTGCTCAAAAAAACCCAGATTGGCTAAATGAATATTATCCAGAACATGGCACTTAGTCTTGATTGTGGAAGAACATCTCAGAACGGTTTGTCTCACTTGTCATTTAAGTTTAATAGTGAAAGACTGGTTAATGATATAAATGCTCAGAAAATAAGGAATGTTTTCCAGACCGTTTTGTGTGTGTGTGTGTGTGTGTGTGTGTGTGTGTGGTAATTTTAAGTTGTTAGATTTTAAAATCAGTACTTTTAAAATAGAAACATCTTGACCAAAATCTGTCAGAGAATTTTGAGACCCATTAAAATGAAGTTTGAAAAAAACCTATGTCTTCTTTTGGTCAATACCAAAGCTTCCCATAGAATTTCTTAGGCATAAGGCTTAAGGAAAGAGAGTTGCTTGTGATCTCTTTCTGGTGTTCCATTTGCCAAAGCTTGATGAATTAGATATTGCAGAATTGACTGATTATTCTCAGGGCAGTGATTAAAGTGTTTTTATCTAAAACAAAAAAAAAAAAAAAAGGAAAATAGAATTTAAAAGGTGTGTTTTTTTTCTTCACTTATATCTAATAAAAAGAATCATATCTTAAGTTGATTTAGATACTTGGTGAAAAGTTAGGGGAGAGATCAAGTTTTAATACTTCATATTTCTTAGTATAGAAAAGATAAAGAGTAACTTACAATGTTATATGTTACCTTATAAGAGGACCAAAATTCTGCAATATTACAAGCCATGTGTGTTACATAGAGAATTTAATTTTATGTATTCTATCAATATTCAGTTAACTTGTTGGTACCATCTCTTATGCTTCATTTCCCAGTTCTTAAATGCATTCTCACACTTACAAATAATTCATCAGAGTTTGTTAAAACAAGAGTCTGAATTATAAGGTTAAGTATTTTGGAGGGGCCTGCTTTTAGGAGTTAATGGCATCTAGTTTCTAGGAAAATAAAGATACTGAAAATTGAAAAATAAAAACCATTTCAGAATTCCTTTCCTTGTAAGGGTAGAATAGCTTGTTGCATATCAATACCTTCATCATGAATAAATAGAAGTACCTGAAAAAAATCTGTTTGATAACATTGAAGACCTTTCAAGGCAACCAAAGCTTCAACAGTTAGGATCTTGGAATAAAGAAACAAAAATTGGGATGAACCCCATATTACAATTATTCTAAAAATTTTACAATACCTAAAAATGCTCTCAAGGCACTTTTAAGCACTTTAAGTTGGAGAGGCTAAAAGAACAAGCAGAGTGAGATAATAAGAAATTAGCAAACTGAATAGATATTCCAGTAATTGTGTGGGAGCAGGAAAACAAAAATTATAGTTTAGGGTCAGTGAAGGACATTCTGACTTCCAGTTTGAGTCTGAAAGGTATATACTCTAGGGATAAGAGCCAATCAAAAATAGACTAAACTTCAGAAAAAGTGAAATCCAGGTTTGAATCCTATGTAATCTGTCCCTATCTTAATAGCTTTCCTGAAAGCAAAATTATATCCTCTATGAAAAAAGATAATGTTTATAAGGGCCTCAAATTACATTTGCAATTTTATGCACAAATTATCTGGAATTCAATAAAAAATGATCAGATATGCCATAGGAATAACTGACCAAAAAACAAAAACAAAAGAAAAACCCAAACACAAGAGGAAAAAAGAGACCATAAGAGCAGATCCACAAGTGATTATAGGTATTGGAGTTATCAGTTGTAAACATTAATATAATTGATTTATATATCCAATAAAATAGATGACAAGATTAAAAAGTTCAATAGAAAACTGGAATGTATGAAAATATTCTAATGGAAAACAAAATTTAAAAATATAGCAAATGAATAAAATTTTTTTAAAGGGTAAGCATTTAACAATAAATTAGATGCAGCAGAATTAAGAAATATGAACCAAAAATCAAGTCACTAGAAAATATATAGATTGAAGCATGGCAAAAATAAAGATGAAAATATAGAAAATATCTTAATCAATTTATAGGCAAGAAAGCAAAAAGCCATTACATGTGAAATTGTAATCTTAGAAGAAGGGAAGAATGTGAAAAGACAGAGACAATTGCTGCTGAGATCATAGCTGAGAATTGTTTCAAAACATAGAAACAATAAAAATCCACAGATTAGAGAAGTTCTGTGAATACCCAGAAGGGTGAATCAAAAGAACTATACCTGAGAATCTGGAAATGTTACATTAAATTTGACGAAACCTAAAGGGACCAAAAAAAAAAAAAAATCCTAAAGCAGACAGAGAGCAGTAAATTATGCGATACATTGTCTGATACCTGACTTTTCTGCAGAAATTATGGAGGCAATAAGACAATGTTTAAAATGCAGAAAAGAATTAACTGCCAACCTAGTGAAAATATCCTTCAAAATAAAGGCATATCAAAGATACTTTCAAGCAATAAAAATATGGGGAGAACCATAACTAATAGCATTACACTAAAAAAACAAAACAAAACAAACATGGAGTTCTTCAGGTAGAAGAAAAATTATTATAGTTGAAAAAACAAAAATATATAACAAAATGATTAGAAATGGGGCTAAATAAATATTGGAAGTATAAAAATAATAAGGTCCTGTGGTATTTAAAATAAATGTAGAATTAAAATTCATTAAAATAATAATACCAAATTGGGAAGGAAAAAATGTAATTAACTAATCTAAGAATCTTGTGTTGACTGGGATTTAGTATTTGTAATTTTTAAGTATTATGTTCTATAAGTTAAGGAAGTATGCTATGTCTAGGACGATAATTCCAAAAGGTAAAACAATTAACTAATGAAGTTAAATAAAGCAAAACTAAAATGAAAAAAAAAATGATATAAAGAAAGTAAGAAAATAGAGAAATATATCCATAATGGAGAAACTAGTATTGGTTTATACTCCTACAGTCAATGATTATAAAAGCTGGGACAAAAATAAAAATTATAAAATTATATAAAAATTGTAAAATTATTAAAACATGTAGCAATTATTGGTGGCCTCTGGATAACAATTAGCAAAAAACTATGATATCTGATAGAAGGAAAACCTATGAAAAGGACCTTATATCCATCCTGGCTTTCAGCTTGAGGAAATTTACAAAGTGCAATTTAAGGACATAAGACTCAATAGAAAGTGATTATTTAGATGGGTAGAAATAAGAAAACGTTGAAATTTGGGGATTACAGGCAATTGGGACTTGTGAGTCATAATATTGGACAGGTTGAAACTTCATAGAAATTGTCCAAGAACGCCTACATTAAAATTCTTGGGGCACGTGGGTGGCTTAGTCAGTTAAGCATCCCACTCGATTTTGTCTCAGGTCATGATTTCAGGGTCATAGGATCAAGCCCGTATTGGATCTGTGCTCAGCAGGGAGTCTGCTTGAGATTCTCTCTCTCTCTCTCTCTCCCTCCCTCTGTCCCACCTTCCCCAGTCTCACCCTCTTTCTCTTTTAAAATAAATAAATAAATAAATAAATAAATTAATTAATTAATTAATTAATATTTTTAAAAATTCCTCCTAGGCTACTGGATAATTCCTATATATATGGTAAATTCTGGAAAGCTTGGCAGAGAAAGGCCACTAGTAAACTGAAGAGCTGAGTGAAGACTTCAGATATCATTAGGTGTGGAGAAGATGTAGGTGTTCAGCATAACCAGAATAAAGAAAACATGGAGAACACTATGGGCTTTTAAATGAGACTCCAGAAAGTACATGTATCGACAGTAAAATTCAAACCCTAGAAGTAAAGGCATAATTAAAATAGACATGTTCTAACAAAGTCTAAAATCAGGCATCAACAGAGGAATAAGAAATGATATATCAGTAGACAAACTGCCTGAGGAAAAAAACCTAATACTCTTCAGGAGAATATAATACAATCCATTGACTCTACTAGATCTTCCACAATCTTGAGCATATAATAATTATTAGTCATTGAAGTTGCTAGAAAATTGATAGTAAAGAAATTACAATACAAGTCAATAGAAACAGACCCAGAGGATGATCATTGTATTGGCATTAAAAGACAAGAATCTCGAATCACTATGATTATTAGTACATTAGGAAGATAAAGAATTTCAGCACAAATTTAGAAGCTGTAGAAAATCATTGGGTATTCTAGAAGTAAGAATATTATATCTACAGTTCAGAGTCAAGTGGCTAGTTTTATTTTATTTATTTTTTTAAAGATTTATTTATTTATTCATGATAGACACAGAGAAAAAGAGAGGCAGAGACACAGGAGGAGGGAGAAGCAGGGTCCATGCTGGAGCCTGACACGGGACTCGATCCTGGGACTTCAGGATCGCACCCTAGGCCAAAGGCAGGCGCCAAACCGCTGAGCCACCCAGGGATCCCCAAGTGGCTAGTTTTAAATTCAAAAAGGGCACAGCAGAAAACAGGCTTAGCAAACTCAAAAAATTAATAGAAATATGTCAACAGAAAAAAGGGAAAAAATGAATAGGAAATATAAAAATCACATGTGTAACTAGAGTCACATAATGAGAGGAGAGAGAGGACAAGACAGAGCCAATATTTGAGAAAATAAAGGCAAAATTTTTTCAACTCTGATGAATGACATGGACCCAGTAATCCAAGAAAATCAGCATTCTCCAGGTAGGGTAAAAACAAAGAAAAATACAGCCAGTATGTCATTAGGAAATTGTTAAAGGAAAAAAAAAAGAGATGGAATATATAATAAATATATAATAAGATAGTGGACTTAATCTCAACTGTATCACTATTTAAATTACAAGTAAACTTTAAATATTATAGTTAAAAGACAAAGATTTTCAGACTAGACTAAAAACACTATAAACATAAGGCCATATAAAATTAAAAACATAAAACAGTAAAATATAAGACATGCAAACACTAACGAAATTAAAGCCCATTGATATAAGATAATGTAATTTTGAGGTAATATATACAACTAAGGGAGGATCTTTGTCAAACATATTTAAAAACTGCAAGAAGCACACAATTCAGAAGGGAAAATAATGGCAAAAAAGTTTGAACAGATATTGTAAAAGTGGCTATCCATTTGGCCACGAAGCAGAGGAAAAAGTATTCAACTTTATTAGTCATTATGGAAATGCAAATCAAAACCACAAAGAGCTATCTCTCCACACCTATCTGTAAAACAAAATATTTTTGTTTTGCCTAAAACAAAAATACCTGATGATACTATGAAATTGGAACTGTCATAAACATGTAAGGTGATGAAATGAAAGAAGAAAAACTGAAAAGCATCTGGAAGACAGATTTACTATAGCTAGCTATCTTTGATAAAGTCTCTTGGAGGCTCTAAATCAATACTAACATTGCACTGGAGCATTTCTTTTTTTAAGGATCTAATAGTCTTTAAAAATATATACACACATACACACTATATTTGAATATATTCAAACATATAATATCCAAATATATATTCAGGTGTATATATAAATGAGTATTGATTCATAGATATAAACACACATATTTAAGATAAATATTTAGTGACCATTATTTTGCTCTCTCGTCATCTAGTGGATATGTTCTTTTTTTTAATGGGATTTTATTTATTTATTCATGAGAGAAACAGAGAGAGAGAGAGGCAGAGACACAGGCAGAGGGAGAAGCAGGCTCCATGCAGGGAGCCCGACGTGGGACTCGATCCCGGGTCCAGGATCGCGCCCTGGGTGGTGCTAAACTGCTGAGCCACCTGGGCTGCCCGGTATGTTCATTCTTGAATAATGATTTCATTTCCTGGTCATCATAATTATCCTCTCAATAGTAAGTATACTCATTAGAGATTCAGGTGTCCCAAATACGTAGACCAGAAAAGCCTCATACCTTATAGTATGTGCTTGAGTAAGACAGATTCTTCTATAACTGCAGGCTATTTTAGAGATGTCAACCTCTAAGACTGGAAGTAGCTTCTTATTTTAAAAACGAAGAGAAAAATTGCAGTTTGCAAAGCATATTTTGGCATCAAAAATTTTTGAAATTAATATATGTTTTCTAATTTTAATTCTGTACTTGATTAAACTTTGTAGAATTAGAATCTTCTGAAATCCTCCCACATTCTGGGGTCTTTTCCTTTAATGATCCATAAAATTATTTGATATGTCATCTAAGTGTTGTAAGAACTTGAGCACACTTCTTAAAATTCCCAAAGCCTTTCAGGAGTCCTCATATTCTCTTGGACATTTCATACGTACTTTTTTTACTGTTTGCCTATATTTTCAGTAGGCCTCTCAGCATGTCACTTCATCTGTCCTTCTCTCCTCTATTTGCAGAGCTTTACTCCAAATGAATCTAGGTTTTTCCTCTTTTCCTAAGGCACCATCAAAATAAATTTCACTGAAGAATTGATAGTAGCATTACACAGAAAAATATTTAAAAACAAGTATTAGATACCACTTTTCAGAAAAACAGCATGATCTCGCTAGTCATTCTCCCTGGACCTGATTTCCTGCTATGCTGTCAGTTGCCTTCCTTCTCTTGAGACCACTCTCTGATCATTCAAATCTTTTCTCTCTAACAGCCAGAAAATAAGCCCCCAATACTTGTTACTCTATTATACAGAGAAATGAATCTCTTTTGTCTGATTATTCCTACTCATTTCAACCAGTCCTAGCCAACAAGCATCTATGAACACATCAACCTTTCACACCCACATTCATATGCCCACATGCACGCTGCCACACACACATTTGCCAATCTAGCATGGCAATCTATTCACAAGCAAATCAGTCAGGGCTTCTACTTTCCAGGATCTCACATGTCTTTGGAGAGATGTGTAAAAAAATAATTACATGTGTAGGATGACAGAATAGGGAGATAAAGAAAGGTTCACTGGAACTAAATCTTAAAGGAGGGTGAAAGTTTATTATCAATAAGTAAGTGAGATTCTAGTAAGGAACTCAGAGAGAGACAATGATGTGAGAATGTCACCTTGTTGTCACGTGCTAAAAATAACTAGTCATCTGAAGTTACTAGGGAAGAGATAGTGTCTGTGAGTGTGTGTGTGTGTGTGTGTGTGTGTGTGTGACATTTGCAATGAGATAGCCAAGTAAACATATCCAATGAGGCATCCCAAAATAAGGGCTGAAGCTTGGAAGACAGATGCAGACTGGAGATCATCTTCTGAAAAAAAGAAAAGCTTTTAAAATACAAATTAATCATCTCAGAAGTACTGTAGCAGTGTACCACTTAACTGCCTAATCTATATAATTTCTTAGGTGATGGGAAAACAAATAGACTGGCTTTAAAAGCACAAATTTGTCAGTAGTTGGGTTCATCTGGTTGGGTTGATTTTGCAAATAGGTGAAAATCATTTCTGCTATTATAAATATTCTTGAGGCAATGAGCCTTGAAAGTATAAAACCAAAGTCTTTGAGGAATATCTAGAGGACTACTTCATCCACCTCTTTCCTAACAAGAGAACTTGAATATTATCTTATATAAAATATGGCTTTATTTAAATGAATCAACTGATTCATTATAATATAAATATGTATAATAAAATTACAAGCATTTATAAAACTTTCTAATAGCATGTGCATTATTTAATTCTCCAAAGTATTAGATTCTTAAGTGTCAGATATAATTTTTTAACAATACAATAGCATTTCCTTTTATTAATTTTAGAATTTCATCCAAATGTATTGTGGTGGGGGCGCAAATCAAAGTGCTGTTTTTTTTTTTTCTTTCCAGCTGTGCCTTTAATCATTAAAGCTAAATAATGCAACTTGAGCTTTTCAGGGATGAACAGTGTAGGGATAGGACACCTGGGTGGCTCAGCAGTTGAGTGTCTGCCTGGCTTGCAATGTGATCCTGGGATCCTGGATTGGGTCACATCAGGCTCCTTGTGTGAGGAGCTTACTTCTTCGTCTGGTTGTGCCTGTGCCTCTCTCTCTCTCTCTCTCTTTGTCTCTCATGAATAAATAAATAAATCTTAAAAAAAAAAGAATAGTGTAGGGACAGTCTAAAATCAAACGGTCATTACTATAAATACAGAGAACAAACTGATGGTTGTCAGATGGAAGGGGAGTGGGCAAGTGGGCGAAATGGGTGGAATGGGATATATAGGTTCCTATTATGAAATGAGTAAATTATGGTAATAAAGGCACAGGATAAGAAATATGATATTATAATACTGATATGATAATATAAAACAATGATATTATAATACTGTTGTATTGTGACAGGACAGATGGTAGCTACATTCATGATGAATGTAGCATAACATATAGAGAAGTTGAATCATTATATTGTACACCTGAAACTAATGTAATATTGTAAATTACACTCAAATAAAAAATTCTTTAAGTAAAAATGAAAAAGAAATTAAATCAAGTGGTCACTATTTACCCTATTACATTTGAATTCTTACTATAACAATAGTCTTTAAAACCAGAATGCATCAAGAAAAAAGTAAAAGGATTCTGTAGCTTTTAATAGTTTCCCTTACACAATAAGATGAAATAGTTTCATTCCTGACATATGATACAAAAAATAAAGTGTAATGGAATTTACACTCAATTTGTGTTAGGAAAGAGGGGCATTTCGAAGGGGTGATATAGGGTTTGGATGCTCATATAGGGTTTGGATATAGGGATTGGTTTCTTCCTAACTAACCTCCACCAGCAGGGCTGGTGTGGGAGCAAATGGATTTAGTGTGAATTTTAGAAAAGAGAAGAAACTAAAGAAAAAGCCAAAACAAAGGAAGGGACCGATATCTTACATATGTCGGATATTCCAGGAGCACTGAGTGGCTATCTGGGGATGGCTATGGCAGAGCAGAATTGATAACATGTTGTGTTTAGAGCTCCTTTAAAAATGAGCTACACAATCTTCAGTCAGAAAACTTTAGCTACAGGAGGAGCACTGTAAGAGAGCAGGATGGAAGATTGAAATACTCTGGCTTAACCGGAGGTTCAGGAGACCAGCAGAGACAGCAGCACGAGGATCAGCCCCCCTTCTAACACCATAGAGTATAACCTTTTTTTCCTGGTCCCTCTGGTGGGAGGAAAGGTGCGAGGGAACATAGTGGGGATGGTGAGGACAGGGAATCTGAATTTTTTATTAATTTATTTTTCATTTAAAAATCTTATAAAAAATTAACTATTTTTAGAACGGTTTTAGATATACACAAAAAAGGGAGATCATACATAAAATTCTCATGTACCTCACACCCAGTTTCCCTTATTAATAACATCTTTCACAAGTATGATACATTTGTTATAATTGATGAAGCAATATTGATAAAAAATTAACTAAAATCCATACTTTATTCAGATTGCCTTAGTTTTTCCCTAATATCTTTTTTCTGTCCCAGAACAGTATGTTCTATTTAGTCATCTTGTCTCTACTTAACTTTTGGAATACACAGAATAGTTTGTTTTAATGTCCTCATCTGCTCATTCTACCATATGTTTCAGTTCTTGGTAGGTTCATAATAATTTATTTAATCCTTAAAGAACCTTATCCAGCTTACTATTATTATTATTCCCATTTCACAGATAAGGAAACTGAGGCATAGAGAAATCAAGTAACTTGCCCAAAGTCACACAACAATAAACAAGGGAATCAGGACATAAACTCAGGTAGTCTGGCTCCATGGGAGTGAATGTAAACCAAAAATCTGTTGGTTCAAATTGTCTCAAATTTCTTAATGAGACTCTGACATTTTAGGATCTCATAGTTCCTAGCATTCCTGGGCTCTCATACAGAAATGGAGAAAAATAAGCATCTGGGCCATTTGTATCTGACATAAAGAACAATCTGGGCTCTTGACATTCTTCTGTGTACTTACCACTTCCAGTCTTATGTGTCAAGTGAGGGGAATGGACTCTAGTGTGTCAAAAAAAAGTCACACTGAGGTTGTAAGGGTAAAGTCACACTTACCACCTTTTATAAGTCAATGAGAAGATAAAATCCGATTCTATTGTTTTCAGCATTTCAAACAAGATCAGCTCAGGCTACAGTAACTCAGGGATTTGTATTGGATTTTGTCTCTAAAGAATTGTAAACAAATTTATTTCTTAAAGCTCACTTTGTCTATAAAATGAGGTACCATAGAACCCTTCTTATATGGTTATTGTAAGGACTAGAGGAAATACATATAAAATATCTAACATGTTAGCTTCTTTTTCTCCATTACCATTACACAGAGTAGTCAAAAGACAGAAACAACTCCTTCTAATCATCCCAAATGGTAGTGATTTCTCTAAGAAGTGTGTGATAATCAAATCATATCATAGCAAGTACAATGCTGTAATCTCCAGGAACTGCAGGTCTACAAGTGACTCATTTGTTTATATGCCAAGGACTTTCTTTAGTATCCAGAATCAAAAGAAAGCAACAGCAGACATACCCTACTTAAAAACATTACCCTTTTATTCTGTTTATTGAAAGTCCTTTAGATGGTCATACTAGTTGCCATGACATGAATAGTCTGTAGATTGAAAGTGAACATCCATTTCATTTTAAGTCTATCCTTGAAAATTTCTTTAGGTTATAGGAACTCCTTTTCCATGATGCAAACAAACCTAGGCATGGTTAAATCTTCTGATTCATGACATACTAGCACAGCTTGGTTAATATATCACTGTCTCTCCTCGGAAAGTGGTTTTGACCAATGCAGGAAGTAAGGAATGGAGAGAACTTAGGGCATTTGAAGACAGGAAGAACCATGCACTAGCACACATCAGGTTCCAAAGTCTCTAGTGATCGCTGACTTAATATTCCAAATGACCTCCCCATGTCTTCATTACAGGTATTGAAGGATTCACTGGCTTTGGAAACTTCTAAAACATCTTATCTATGAATTCTGAACATTGCTGACATTGATACATCTGCTTCATATAGCAAACATGGATTCTGTTATAACTTTTCTTATATTCATCATTTGAAGTAAAACTGCTTCTGTGTTAATATCATCCAGATATTAAAGACTTAGAAAATTAAAAAAAAAATTAGAAAACAAGCAGTTTTACTTGCTTCTGTGTTAATATCTGGATGATAGATATGGGATTTTCTTCAAAGACTGGTAACAAAAGAATAGATCTTTCCAACTGCCTTCATTTTGGGATGGCAGCCCTACCCAATCCTCCTCAGATATTAATTTGAACATATATATACAAATGAGTTGACTGAGCACTATAGGAAGTGGGGTCCTATAGCTACATTTGGTAATCTGGTACATTTCTTTCCCTCTGGGATGTCGGAAGAAGACATTTCAGAAGATGACTTAGTAGTAAACAGAACTACTCTTCAAGAATTTGAAAGAAGAAAAACCTTGCCTTTTACTACCAAAGAATGTTGATGTCATATCAAGAATAAGTTAGTGATTGTATCTTTGCATGACACAGGTTGCCTAATTCTGATAATAGGGTAAGGAGAGGAGAGGAAGAAGAATGTGGGGCTCAGGGGAAAGTCTGTACAATGAAGCCAGGTACTTACTTCCATTCAGAATCAAAACTGTCAAGATTACTTTCCTGTTTTTTTGTCCCTTCATGAAGCAGCAGCGGAAAACCCCTCTGATTGAAATAATCAAGCTCTGAATGTATTAATACACATAGATTTCAAATAGCAATCAGATTTATTGAAATTATAATTATGCTCCAGAGGAGACTGCATTTGAAGATATCTAGAAGATAACATTTGAAGATCTACTGGTTTAAATGACAAGTGATATGTGGAAGGGAAAAGGACAAGTCTAATGCTGGGATTTTGCACCTACTTTATCAGAAGTAATCTCTTCATAAGACAAGGTAATGAAAATTGTAGCATAGGAATTGGGTAGCATAAAACATTATCATTTTAAAACCTTTTCACAGTTATGCATAGAACAAGATATGCATAGAGGAAGAAAAAAGAAAAAAAAGCCCTGGGCAGAGCAGATGGCTTGATGCACACTACCAGTGATTTGTGTATACACAGTTTAAAATGACAGTCTTTATTGTTCCCCGAACATGACTTCTGATGACAGAAGTAAAGTCAACAGGCTTAAAAATATGCAGACATGTTAATATAATTTTATAAATGGAGATTGCACTTCATCTATTAAAAAAATTCAAGGTCATTCCTTACCATATGTTATAAAGATATTGGCTTTCCTGATAGATGAAAAATACAATCTGGAAAGAGCTATGAGACAGCAGCCACCAACTTCTAAAACAGAGTCAGAAAAGAAGGAAATACTAAGGGAAATTTGTCTTTGAAAAATACATGTTCTAATGGCTACCGTTAGCCCCAGCAAACTCATTTCAATTTGGAGTGTCAAAACCAAAAAAATAAAATACAATTAAAAAAATTAGAAAACAAAACCAAACATAGCTACAGCACAAGATAGCTTACAGAATAAGCATCTGTTCTACTGGGAGAAAAGCTAATCTCAGTCTGCCTATATGTTGGACATACTTTCTTTTGGAGGGGGAGGAACGAGTCTAAGTGAGGGCTAAAAAGGTGTGATTATTTAAAATTTGAGAGAGGGAATATAAAATGTATTCAATAAAGATAATAGAAAACCCAAACTACATTTTTCTTCCATATTGTATTCAGTTAAAAGAAAGAACCAGAAAATTCTGGAATAAAAGGGAAAAGAATAAAAGAAAGCTAGGGAAGGAAAGAAAAGCAAGGGAGAGAAAAGCCAAGAGATTTTCACTCATGGATGAATAGTGGACCGCTGCTACTGGACCCCAAAGAGGTTGAAGTCATGTCATGTATGGTGCTGGAAAATCAAAAGGCATTATGTCCTTTGTCTGGTTATCAAATGAGGTGGTTGGAAAATATATGGCAGAAAGTTTTCACACCTTTCCTATTCTTACCCTGTATATGTCCACGGAGAACAAGAGTACCTACTTGTGTCTTAAATGTAAAAATCCCTAGGTTCTGCTACAGCCTGAAAATTGGAATGGACTTAAGCTTGAGGCACCAGAACCAAGGTAAAATAGTATATACACAATCTGAAGGTCTCACTCCTTCAGATAACGCTACAGAGATGGAGTTATGGATGGATTCTGAGATCTACATGTCCCTTGAAATTGCATGCAGATATTTGATTTGCATTCTTCACAGGCATTTTTTTCTGGAAGGAGAGTGCACACTTGCATCAGGTTTTCACAAGGGCTCAATTAAAACCAAATGTTAAGAAGCACTGAAATTTATATGTGAACCAGTGAGCAGTTAAGATAACAGCTACGTACAGACCATAATGCTAAATTTGTTGACTACCTGCCTGTTTCAGGCACTGTGTGATGATCCTGTATTTTAGAAATGAAAAAACTGAGAAACTGAGGCCTCGGGTAGATAAAACAAAAAAACAAAAACAACCAACACATCAACTGTCACACAAGTGATTGACTCTTTAGGCTTTCAATTTCATCTCCATTGTAATTGTTGATGCCCCACAGGGCTTTGCCCTAAAACCTATCTCATTTTGTCAACTTCTTTGGGCATCTATCCCTCTGACTTCAATTGCTATTTGCATGTTGCTAGTTACCAAATCTGTTTCTTGAGCATATAGCTTCCTCCTAAGCTCCAGGATAGTAAATACAATTGTATATGAGATTCTATTGTTAATAGGACCTCAAAGTATATGTGCTTTGATTCAAAACAAGATGATTTTCCTCTAATATTCCCTTTCAAAGCATTTGGCATGATCATTATCAATTCTCTGGTGACACAGAAGAATTAAAAATAGAATAAAAAAATAGACCTATATTGATTCCTTATTGTCTCTTAGTACACACAGACACTTATCCTGTTCACTCTGCTTCCTAAATATTTTTTTTTGCTTCCTAAATATTTATAGAACTTATCACTTCTGTGTTTTCCCACTGTTTATATCTCTTTTTCCCATATTATTGAGATATAACTAGTGTATAGCATTATATGAGTTTAAGATGCACAACATATGATTTGATAATGTATATAGTATGAAATGATTATCACAATAACCTTAGGTAACGTATCTGTCACCTTACACAGTTATATATTTTTTTCTCATGGTGAGAACTTTTAAGATCTACTCTCTTAGTAATTTTCAAATATATAATACAGTAGTACTAACTACAGTCATCATGCTATACCTTACATTCTCAAAATTTATTTATCTTATAACCAGAAGTTTGTACCTTTATAAACTCCTTCACTCAATTCCTCTCCCCAACCCCACAATCCATGCTTAGGGCAACTAACAATATTTTTTATATCTATGAATTCAGTTTTTAATTAATTATTTTGAGAGAGAGAGCATGAGCAGGGGCAGGGGCAGAGGGTGAGGGAGAAGCAGACTCTCCGCTGAGCAGGGAGCCCAACCTGGGGCTTGATCCCAGGACCCCAAGGTCATGACCTGAGCCGAAAGCAGATGCTTCACTGACTGAGCCACCCAGGCATCCCTGAATTCAGTTTTTTAGATTCCATATATAAAGTAGGATCACATAATATTTGTCTTTCTTTGGCTGTCAGTTCACTCAGCGTAATGTCCTCCAGAGGTATCTATGTTGTTGAAAATGGCAGGAATATATCACATTTTCTTTATCCATTTGTCTATCAGTGGACACTTAAGTTGTTTCTATATCTTGGCTATTGTAAATAATGCGGCAATGAACATAGGAGTGTGGTTATGTCTTTAAGATAGTGATTCTATTTCCTTCAGATATATACCCAGAAGTGGAATTGCTAGATCATGCAGTAGTACTATTTCAATTTTGTGTTTGTTGTAAGGTTGACTCCACTCCTCTATCCCAATCTAATATCCAGGGGTTAAACCCCATTGATGCTTCTGTGGTCCCTTTGAAGCAAGACCACAGTGGACCTTCCATGGAGTGTCTCTCTATGCTGGAGGAGCTAGATGTCTACCTTGTACTCTCTTTTTCCCACTGGAGAAACCACAGGTCCGAGGGGGCCCTCTCAGTGCAGTTCTGTGCCAGCCAGGGAATGTGGCTATCTGGTCAGAGTGTGGCCACTTCTCTTACCCTTCTAATGTGATCCTACCAGGTCCCTGTGGTCCAGGGAGAGGTGTTTCAGTCTCACCTCAAGTTCTGGGATTTTCATAATAGCACCTTCTCTATGATAGCTGTTAGTTGGTCTTGTGAGAGGGCACTGAAACTGGGCATGTTTTATGTCACCAACCTGATCACCTACTTACATCTCTTATACAAATTTGATCACATGATCTCCTCCATATCTATCCTTGGCCTGTTGAGCTTTCTGGAGATTTCCATTTCTCTTCAGATAGCCTCCAGATTTCCTGCTTCCAAGGCCCTTCTTAATCTAGTTCTTGTTTCAGACTCATCTTTTGTAACTCCAAACTCAAGTCTCAGTGAATCATTTGCATCTTCCTGAATGATCCCTGCTCAATCTCATATATTTGCTATTTCCTCTATCAGTAACACTTACCTGCTCCTTCCTCTGACCAACTCTATTTGGATTTAGTCATATGTTTGGTGAAGATATTCTGATCCTTCTGGAATGAGTTGGATCTTCCTTCTGTGTGCTTGCATAACACCCTGTGCTTCCTTCACCACAACACTTATATACAATGGTCTTATTCTCCCAGTGGGCCATATCTGTCTTGGTCACTCTTGTACTCCCAATGTTGAGCAGAGTGTCTGGCAAATGTTAGGTATCTCATTAATCCTGTTGAATGATTAAACTTAACTCAATTCTATGTATGACTGGAACCTCTTTACATGATCTTGACTGATGATAACTTGGTTAGGGTTGCCAGATAAAATACATTTTGTCCAGTTAACTTTGAATTTCAGATAAACAATGAAAAAAGTGTAATATAAATATGTCCCAGATATTGCATGGGACATACTTATTCAAACTTAACTAGGTGACTAGTATTTTTATTTATTAAATATGACTACCCTATTAACTTTGGCATTTGCGTGGTTTTCAGAGACTTTGCAGATTTTTTTTTTTTCACACTAAGAATGCATCTCCCACAGGCTTCCAAGGTGGTCATGTTCACCAGTAACTTTCATCATGCACTACCTGAACTGCTGAAGCTCTTCCTCTGACTCATCTCTAGCTTTATTGCTGACTTAGCTTCTGGATTTCTCCTTACATAGCTCCCAGTGCCCACTTGCTTTCCCACTACTGACCTTGGCCTAATATCTATATCCTGACATTTTTTCACTCACTCATGTCTAACATTATGGCCACTAAGTCCATTGCCCTGGACTCTGCCTCTACTATACCCCATCCTAGGAGTATCACAGCTAAACTTACTCATGAGAGCTCCAAGACTCTCTGTAATATTTGTGGATAGTTCTAATTGTTAGTAAATTTTTGTGCTAGATTGAAATTGTCTTCCCTGAAGCTTTGACCTATTTGACTTCCAACGGACAGGTTGCTTTTTCAAAGTAGAGAAATATCTTATTTGCCTTGGTATCTCTAACATCTTCGACAGTGACTGGCACATGGAAGGTTCTTATAAATGTCTGTTGAATAAAAATGAATATTATTGTCTTTGGAGCTATGCTGTGTAAAGTGAATCTCTTATCCACAGTCAATTTTTCAAATATGGGAACTGTGTTATAGAGAGAGGTCTGCATCGATCTTATCTGTCATAGGCTAGGCATTCCTAGTTCCTTAAATCATTTGTCATTTGAGAAGCAGTGTACCTGGCATAGAAGAAGCACTTGATAAATGTTTGTCTATTAAGAATTTATCCATATTTAGTTTAAAATGGCAAATATTGATATGAAAATTTAATGCTAAATATAACTTCAAAAGAAACAGACATTACTAGAGCATCATATAGATAAAAAATATTAATGGACAAAATGATAATTTTATCCCGTAAAAATATATACCATGCTAATCATTCAATGAAAACTAGACTTAACTGAATATATATATTGCCTAGATCT
Source organism: Canis lupus dingo (assembly GCF_003254725.2). NCBI lineage: Eukaryota > Metazoa > Chordata > Mammalia > Carnivora > Canidae > Canis > Canis lupus. Next base: position 37,654,747 of record NC_064243.1, read on the forward strand.
TTTGAAAATGCATGTGTATGTACACATACCCAAATATGCCCACAACTTGAGATATTTTATATTACTCTAATTTTTGTGCTATGTTTTGAAAAAACTTTAACAATTCTCCAGTCTTACTACTTGCCCACATAAAGTAGTTAGGTATAATTGGCTTTAACACTTAACATGTTCCAAGAGAGTATCCAGTATTCTTTTTTTTTTTTTATGAAACACACTTATTTCCATTTTCTTTTGAAATAATTAGCAAGAGGAATGATTATACCATCTATTGTTTTCCAAAGAGATCCATAAAGGAATAAATAAGGAGGAGGAGAAACCAGTGATTCAATGTAATAATTACAAGAAAAATCATGCTGGAAAATGGTAAGGTGCATATCTACATGCTTGATATACCTTAATTAGATTATTAAAGAGGGAGGTAATTATCAACATATCTTCAAAATTGAATCTATCCTTCAGTTCACTTGCTAATCTGAATAGCTCTATTTGATCATTTATAGTAAGTAGAAAAACTAAGATTTTTTTATTATTAAATTATTTTTTTAATGAGATACATCTGAAGTGGAATGAAAAATGTAACACTTCCCTACCTTTTATTTAGAATCCATGCTAGTTGCTAAGATGGCATACTGATATATTCTTTATTTAAATCTGACTTTAGATTGTATAATAGTCTGTCATTATAAGTGGGGTACAAGGAAGAAGAATCTTGCTCTAAAGTTTTCACATGGCCACACTACCAAACCATGGCTAGTTTGGTTGCTACAGAAAGTTCAGGCATAATTAAATGGATGGCAAAAAAGGGGATTCCTTCCAGCAAGATTCCCTAAAGGAAGCGTGCCTTAATCACATAAATAGGGGGAAAATGCTGAAGAAATGTGGCTGCATCTTGCCTGTAATCAAAGGGTTCATCATTAAAGTTTCTGAATAGAAAGCCCTGTTTTAGAGTGTGGGTGGGTGGGTGTATTTACAGAGAGGGAAAGGGGAGAAGGAAAGTGGGATTTTACCCACTGTCATGCTGGCAACAAACCACACAATAGCTCTGCGAGTAATACTGAGATTCTGTACTGTATGAAATGGTTTCTGTCTTAGTCCGCTCAGATTCCTATAACAAAGTGCCATAGACTGTGTGGCTTGCAAACAAGAAATTTATTTCTCACATTTCCACAGACTGGGAAGCCCAAAATTAAGGTGTTGGTGGATTTGGTATCTGGTGAGAGCCCACCTCCTGGGTCACAGACAAGTGTCTTCTCTCATGTGGCCTCACCTGATGGAAACAGGTGAGAGAGCTCTCTGGGGCCTCTTTTATAAGGGCATTAATCACTTCCCAAAGGCCCTACCTCTTCACTCATCACATTGGGGGTTAGGTTTCAACACATGAGTTGTTGAGGGGGACATAAACACTCTATTCATAACAGTTTTTTCTCCAGCAAATGCAACAGCCAACGTCTGTCAGATTATGGGGAGTCTCTATGTTCTGGCTGCAATCACCAGGTTATCCCCCCTAAAGGACTAGCAGTGGTCTCCTTGCCCCTCCCTCTCCGTCACCTGCATATTGCCTCCGCTCCACTTACTATCCTTTTTCTTAAATAGAAGATTTGAGGGGAATCCCTGGAGTAGATTATAATAGGTCACCAGAGAATGTGCTTCTATTTTAAAAGAAAAAGCAAGAAAAAGAAGTTTTTGCTAGCTCTGTGCTACTCCCTCAGATACACGGCTGCTTAGAAGGCAAATCTATTGCTCCTGCCGTCTGTCAGAGGACCTGGAACACAGTTGTGGGAGAAAACCCCTGTACTGAAGGTTTTTCTCTTTTGAGGGTACAGCGTGTGAGGAGTGGTCAACCTCCCATATGAAAAAGGGGATGAGGAGGTCTGTGCCAGAACACTCTTAGGACATATTTGAGGTCTGGTAAAACAGAAGATCTAGAAGCTCTCTACACCGCCCATAGGTCTCAAATGATGGTGAGATTGAATTGCTTTCCTTCTCATCTGTCTCTCTGCTGCAGTGTCAGTGTCAGGAACCTGATATCCTTAGAGTTTTCTTTATTTGAATTGTAGCATTTGTTCAAACTGTATCCCCAAACCCCTGACTGAGCTACTAAAAATAGTATGACTCCCGAGGCAAATAATGAGTAATATTCTGCACAGAGCCATAGGAGAGGGAGGAGAATGCTTTCAGCTAAGATTCAAAGAAGAATCAGTGAGGGAGAGAGGGGAAAAAAGACTACAAGAGCCGACATCAGAATCACTCGGTTCCTTCCAGTTTTTCTTGTTTTGTCCCACAGACAAAACGGCCCAGTTTCTGAAACTTATTCATAAATACTGAAGACATGCTCTGAGAGTTGTCCTTGGATACTTTAAGAAAGAGCAATGTGAGATGATTCTTAAAATTAAAAAGAAAATGATATCCAGCGGACTTGTACATGACCCTATTGATTAAACCACAATTTATTCGCCCAAGTAGGAAAGACATATTAACTGCAAAAGGCTTAGTTCCAATTTGAACAATTTGATGATGTCAGTGCTATAAAAAATGTTCCCGCCTTCTGAGAAGCAGGAATAATCTGACACACACTAGCCTAGGTTCTTCTTAGCACAGAGCCATGAAACAAAGCCCAGGGCTTTTCATCACACTGGGACAGTTGAAAAACTCTGGTATCTCTCTTATGTTCCTTGTGGGTAATTGTAAATTAATTTCTAAATAAAGAGCACTAACCATCATTAATCAGGCATACCTCAAATCAGGTAAAATTAGATGGGGTTATTTTGGCAATTTGCATGAGATGTTAATCTTCAAGCTGAAAGTGAATTGGTGTCAATTCCTAAATCCTTCCACAGCAATTAATTCAGATGATACTATATCAAAATGATTTTTTGAAGTTAATGTCATCCAGATGATCTTGCAAGTTAAAGTAATCTTCATTAAAAATTAATTTAATTTTTACGGTTCAGAAAAAGTACAGAAATAAAGCAGGGTTTTTTTTTTCCACCCAAGTGAACAATATTGACTTCAAGGGCAGTTGTCTTCAGACTTCAAAACAGAAAAATAAATGTCTCCCATCCCCACTCCATAAATCCATAGTGATCTGATGCCTTATAGCTTTCCAACCAAAACTCTACTGTGATTATTGTGGCAGCTGTCCCAGAACATCCAACAAGGATTTATTATTCATTTTTATATTGTATTTAAAGTTAAATTTGATATAACTTAGGAACTCGGCTTTCAACTTCAAATGGCACTCATGAATTACCCGTCCAACATGGTTATTATTATTATTATTATTATTACTATTTACAGAGAGGGAGAGACCCACATTTCCCCAAACACTGAAGATTGATTTTTAAATCAATGATCAACTGGTCAGTAAGTGATAAATGGGATGCTCTTCTCTCAAAGCATCAAGTGAGAGTTTCAAAGAACATCAGGGAGCAATAAATCACTGACAGGATTTGATGGCCTTGTCTAAATGTAGTCACCCCTACAATCTCATTTCAACATTAGAATTAGGGGTTCAAACAGGTTGAGAAATCACCATTAAAAGTTAGGTTTTGGGGAAATGACTCTTTTCTCTACAGTCAAAGATGACCTTCTCATGAATTCTAGTAACAAGAGAAGAGCTAACTCTGACTTAATCTAGAGTACCTGTCTAAAGCAATGATATTAAATCTGTTTAATAGTGAATTCAGTGAGACTTGTTCCATTTGAAAATAACCTAGCTCTCCCTAAAATTATGGCCCATGAGACAAGAGTTGTCTTTTTTTCACCTACTCTCTAGACTGCTTAAGATTTAGACTGGCTCCAAACAATTATATCTGCTGTGGGACATAAGGGTGAAATTAAAAGGCCAAAATTTTATCAAAATGTATCCAAATATTCTGGCAAGAAAATGTGGATCTCTGGAGGAAAATTCTCAGTGTCCCTGAGACATGCCATTGGTTTCTAGGGGAACTGATCTGCAGGGGAAGGAATGGGTTATTTTTTGCTTAAGCTGAAATACAAATCACAACAGAGTTAGACCATATGATCCATTGTGCCTAAATGGATCGAAAGAAAAAAGGAAAGGAGAGAAAGAAAGAAAGAAACCAGATGCAGCAAATGTAAATTCTAGTATTAATTTTAGCAGCTATTTATTTTTTTAAATATTTTATTCATTTATTCATGAGACACACACACACACACACACACACACACACACACAGAGGCAGAGGGAGAAGCAGGCTCCATGCAGGGAGCCTGATGTGGGACTGGACCCCAGGACTCCAGGATCACGCCCTGGGCCAAAGGCAGGCGGCAAACCGCTGAGCCGCCCAGGGATCCCTCAGCAACTCTTTAAAAGAGGCTAAGCCAGTTTTATGCTACAAACATGTTTAAGCACCTGAGCTATACACTGTGGTAAGCTGAGAAGTAGAGAGAGTGAAGGGCATGAAAAGAATAATAATTTAATTCTATCCATATTTAACAAGTGCCATATCAGGGAGGTGCTGTGGGAAACACCCTACACAGGACCTCAGCCCCCGACGGGCCATGCAGTGATTTCCCTTTCCCTTTCACAGGAACACAGGAGGTTAACAGGTACTGTCCACATGCCCGCCCTGGGAGCTAGATTGCCCATCTGCAGAGAGGGAAGCAAAAGGAATGTCTGCAAAGCTGTGTAAGACCTTTTGTTAAGAAATCATCCCTGCTGCTGCTTTATATTTTTATAACTATTAAAGAAAAGCTTGTTTCTTTGTAGCTCAAATAAGGCGATCAGAAATTATAATCGCATGCTACCAGGAACACCCAGCTTCCTTCCAGGGGACTGTAAATAGAAGGAGGAGAACACCCTTTCTTTGTTGGACCTCCTAGTGGGCTCCCCTGTGGCCTTTAGCTACAGAGTGAGGACAAAACAGTTCTGCATTTTCCAAAGCAGTTTCACCCACCCTGAGGCCCAGAAGCAGAAGCAGAAGCCTGGAAGCTTGAAGAATGTCACCTGCAGCAGGGGGCTGCAAACATTGCAAAGGTAGTATTTAGTATGGAGGTTAAAGGGGAATAAAGGGAGAGTATAAGCCTTCTATACTTTTTTTTTTTTTTTTTTTTTTTTAATGCTCTGCAATTTCTGTCTCATCAAGATTCAAAAGAATCCAAGGATAGGCTCACCCAGAGGCAGCACTTATAGTGATGAAGCATCTTCCAGGATCAGGAAGGGTTTATAAAAATCAGTCCTTGTCCTTAAGGCACTTTTCTTTCAGGGACAAAGTCAATAAACATCGAGCAATAAGGCTGGTAGATATATGAATTGAAAATCTAGTAATTAACAATAGCAATAACAATATAAAGCATAATTTGGTTAAATTGTTAAAACAAAGGAAAAAGAAAAAGAAACATCATGCTATTAGAAGAAAAAGAAGAGAGGGGCCTAGGTGGCTCAGTTGTTTAAGTGACTGCCTTTGGCTCAGGTCATGATCTCAGGGTTCTGGGGTTCATCCCTGCCTCAGGCTTCCTGTTCAGTGGAGAGCTTTCGTGTTCTCTCACTATCTCTGTCTCTCTCTCTCTAATAAATAAATAAAATCTTTAAAAAATAGAAATTATTTATAAGACATTCAAAGGATAATCAGTGATAACTAAATATTGAAATTAAGATTTTTTGATCAATACTTAGATATTATCGCTGAGAGAACAAAAACTAGGAATGAAGTTCTGAAGGGGAAATAAAAAAAATGAACTAGTTATTTTCTAGCTAGGTCTTAGAGAATAACTGAGTAAGCTGGCTCCACAAGCTGGTGCTTTAGTTTGCTCATCTATAAGCCCAACATAGACGGAAAACAAGCCAGAAATAACCATTTCCTTCCTGTTTAATGGAGAATCCTAGGAGGGTGGCTGAATTGATCCCAACATGATGTTTCAAGCTCTTCAGCAGAGAAAGAGATGAATCATATTATTGTAAACAAGGTGCTTAAGGAGGCAAAATGTTATATTATACTAGTCTGTGCATCTGAGATAGGAAAAGAGATTATGCTGATGTATCCTGTTTCATATGAACAAGTTTGCATTATATAAGATTCTAGGATCTTTGGAAGTCTAAAATACACTTTATAGGCATAATACTTGAGACTATTTTCTTAATTTCAACAAAATTATGAGAAGATGTTTCATTCTAAGAAGACATTATGGGGGGGGGGTGCCTGCATGGCTCAGTTGGTGAAGTGTCCAACTCTTGGTTTCTGCTCAGGTCATGATCTCAAGGTTGTGGGACTGAGTCCCACATGAGGCTCTGTGCTCAGTGCAGAGTCTGCTTCAGATTCTCTCTCCCTCTCCTCATTCACGATCTCTCTCTGTCAAATAAATAATAAAAAAAATTTTTTTTAAAGAAGACATGTAGATCAGGTGCTGGAGGTATAACAATAATGACGTTATTTCTGAACCTCAAGGAGATAACAGAAATATGGTAAAGCCACAAGCAAGATTCTATGGTAGGCATATGCTATAATGGATATAACTGCAGAGAAGATAAAGCAATGAAATCTTCAAAGGATTCAGAAAAAGAGTTTACCAAGAAGGCAATATTGGACCTGGATCATATAGACAGATTTTGCAGTACCCAGGTGATAGGCAAGGACAGACCAAGCATATAAAAGTACATGTAATAATGTTCAGACATTTAAGAAGAAGACACAGAATGGTAAAATGTTTTATCTAGCTGGAGCTTAGGTGGGGGTGAATTGGGTAGTAGTAGCTGAATAAAGAGCCAGTTGTCTTATTGCATGGATACCTTCTCTTTTATTTAATTTTTTTTTTTTTTAGGGCTGCCAAGTGATTTTTTTCTGAGAATATCTGCATGTGGATTCCTTTAAATCATGATTTCTCAACTGCTCTACCCTGCTGCTAGATTGAAATGGTGTCCTACAAAGGTTACTATCTAAGGATCAAAGAGCATATAGTTATTTCCTCTATACATAGTTCACCTGACTTCATGGCTTATCCACATGCCTAATTCTGAGTGATTAATTTGACATGCAGAGCCATAAACCCTTGAGTGCTAATGACTTGTACTACCTCCCAGGGGGTTTGTAACCACCTATTTACAACAGGCTCTCCATTTAATACTTTAGCAAATATGAAAAACTAGTCACAACCAAGAGACAGGATACATAATTTTTGGACTTAAAAGTTTACACTTAATTTGGATAGAATAGAATGTTAATGTGGTCACCAGGAAGCTCAGCTTCCCTGCTCCTGAGCCATAACTGGCACACACATCTAGTATGAGGGGGCTCACAAAAACAGACCCTTCATCAAAAGGACTTTACATCAACACACTTGTAAATTAGCAAATTATAGAATTCCAGGATAATTCAATACATATTTATTGAGTGCATATTCTTTTCTAGGTGCTGCTGCAGGAGATAGAGACACAGCAGTGAGCAAAACAAAGTCACAGCCTTCCAAGGCTTGCATTTAAATGGAAGAGACTGGCAATAGGTACATACAGACATGCATATCTAAAACAGGGAAGGGGAATAGAGAGTGATGGCAATATTAATGCTATTGTATACTGAAGATGAGGGAAGGCCTCCACAGTTGGGTGATACTTTAGAGAAGATCTCAAGTGTGGGAATATGCCAAGCCCCAAGAACTAAGGTTGTTTATTGGGAGGTGCCTAAGGTGGTGGGGGGTGTGGGGGGCAGGGAAAGCAAAGAGGCTGGGGAAGCTGCAGCAAAGTCAGAGAGGGCAGGGTGCTAGTGGGTATCAGAGCAATAGCAAGGCCAAGATCATAGAGAGCCTTGTGGGTTTTGTTATGGACTCTGGATTTTGTTCAGAGTGAGATTTGGCTCCCACAGGAGCCATCGTGGGAGTTATGTGCAGAGAAAAAGCCTGGTCTGAGGTACGTTTTAAATGATCACTCTGGCTGCTGTGGAGACAAGAGATGGTGGGGACACAGAGTAGAAGCCTGAGACTCCTGCCATAATTTGGTGACAGGTGAGTGGCATTGTCTTGAGTGGTAACAGTGTGATATGTAGGAGGTGAAAGGTGGCTTGATTTTCAATCTGTTTTAAAGTCACCACGGCTTTTGGTCTGCTCTATCTTCTCTGTATCTTCAGCATTAGATCAGTACCAGACACATAGCAGTCAATTTTAAATATTTTTATAATATGGAGTGAAAGTAATGGTTGGTGGATTGGATGGGGGGTAAGAGAACAAACAGATTCAAGGATGACTTCAAGATTTAGGGCATGAACAACAGGAAAGTGGGGACTACATTTGTTGAGATGGTGAAAACTTTGGGAGAGCAAGTTGTGGGGTGGGAATTGAGAGTATAGTTTAGGCTGTTAGAAGTAGGTGGTAGATATAGATGTCTGAATTGAAGTTCATAGTACAGGTCAGAGATGAACACGTGGGAATCAACAAAATACAATATAAATCATATACATATATATATAAAATGGGATGATTTCACTCATGGAATAATGTAGATAAAGGAGAAAACTGGGATCCTTGGGAACACCACCATCTCACAGTATTAAGGATGATGGGTCACAAAGGAAGTCCAAGAAAGGGCAGCAAAGAGGAAGGAGGAGAAGCAGAGTGGCCACCTAGGGGAAAGAGAAGAGGACGTGTCAATAATGGGATGGGAGTCCTCCCCTGTGTAAATGCAGCCAGGGGCCCAGTGAGCAATGCTCAGGGCTGACACTGAACTAATCCCGTGGAGATTACTGCTAATCCCCACAATGGAGAATGGGAAGAACTGAGTAAAGACAACTTCAGTAAATTTTTTTTCCTATAAACGGGGGGGAGGGGGGAAGAAGAAGCAAGGTTGTAGCTGGAGGAGAGTGTGGGGTCAAGGGAAGGTTTAGTGAGGAAAAACCTGGTAATGTTAGAATGAGCTAGATAAATTCAAGGTCAGCTGACAATATAATACTTCACTGGCAATACAAACATTGAAATAATAATCCTTTGAATCTCATAATTCTGCTTTACTTCCTTATGTTCTTACAAAACAAAATGGATTAAAATACATGTGAGGACTGGATCCCTCCTGTAATACTTCTGATTGTGAACAGCATTCTTGCCTCTGCAATACCTTCTCTCTCCTTCCTCCTTCTTCCTTTTCATGTAGGTCAGAACTGGATAATCCAGCTGAGTGCATTTGACTACAACATTGCTCATCAGTCTTTGGCTCATTGCCGTTTAGCACTGGTACATCTTTGGCTTGGCTGCCTCCTTTGCTGGGGAAATGACCCATTCTCTGGACCTCCACCTCCATGTCCTTTCACTCAAAGAGGCAGAGGAGGGCTTTTCTTTGTTGCTACTACTTGACAGAAAGGAACCTCATAATTATCAGCCAGAATCAAAAGGCGGTGGTGGCTAAATTGTTACATAGTTTTACAGAATCTAGTATGAAGGATGAATTATTTAAAGCCACCAAAATTGCTATGAAAAATTTAAAAAGTCATGCTATTATTATTTCTGAAACACTGTCAGCAGAGACACCTAAGCATATTAATTGGAATGGCTCTACAAAATAAACTTATCATGCAAAAAAAAGCAATAAACCTTAGGATATTTGGGAAATTAGAATCTAATGAGAAAGCATCTTCAATTTAATTTATTTCACTGAAGCTTACCTTGTGCAAGGCGCTATGAGGGCTTATGAAATACGAAATAGTTCCATCATTAAGGAAAAACCAAAATCAAGAATCAAGTTATAATTATTTATAGCAACTCACAATATATGTACACCCCAAATTACTCTCCAAACACATCAAGCATTTTCATATTTAATCTTTACGCACAGTTATTCCAATTTCCTAAGGCATCCTTCCTCCAATTATCTGCCTTTGAAATCCTCATCCTTCAAGATCAGCTTTCTGGGGACTCTGGATCTTTGCAATAAGAATTAACACCTTCTTCCCATTTGGCAATTGGCCCATTTTCCTGCTAATATATATATGTCTGCTCAGTCCATCAGACTGTGACCATTTTGAAGATAGGCATTAGATTTTATTATCTCTAAATAAGCGCCTTGCCCTTAGTGTCTAGCCTGGGGCCTTGACCACAATAAGAATGAAGAATGTAGTACATTTTTGTAGAAATAAATTATTTCATAGATTATCACCCTGAGAATGCTCAATCAAAAATGAAAAGCCAATGTAATTACTGGAGTTTTGATAACATTGGCTAGAATTTATTGGACATAGTCTATGCCAGAAACTATTATATATATATATATGCTATATATAGTGAATATATAATATATAATATAATATATATAATACTGGATACTCCAATACTGGAGTCTTGATAACATTGGCTAGAATTTATTGGACATAGTCTATGCCAGAATATATGTAATATAATATATATAATACATAGTGAATATATAATATATAGTGTATATAATATATTATATATAATAGTGAATATATATATAATGTCTAATCCTCTAGTTTTGTCTGACTCAAAGTCTGTGCCTTTATCTACTATTCAAGCTACCCCAGCTGCACCCCATAGTCATCTGCACCCCCCTCATTTTGACAGACAGGAGGAGCTCATCAATTATTGAGTACCGCCCCCAACTCCACTCCCACCTCTGTGCCAGGCATGACACAATTGCACGTGTTTCCTTTCATTAGATGCTCAGGAAACTTCTACAGGAATGACCTAAAGAGGCTTAGAGAATGTAAGTAAATTTTCCAAGATAGCATGGCTAGAGGCAGCAGAGCTGAAATTTCTGCCCTGGGCTCTCCTCCTAACCAGGAGGCTGCAGTAAACCTTTTAGATGCTAATAGAGCTATGACAGAGACCCCATTGCTCACTGAACCCCCTTTGCCTTCCCAGGTTATTTTTGCTGCGCTGATGCCACCTCCTCTGCTCTCTTCCCACTTTCCTCTTCTGTTTTCCAATCCTGTGTCTGTAAGCTGTCGCCCCTTTATTGCTACCTCCCTTCCTGCAGCTCAGAGCTTCCCTTCTCTGGATGCAGAGGGAACCTGTCTCCCACAGACTTCTCAGGCACCCCTGGGCGAACCTCCAGGGGATTCAACTCAGAGGAGATTGTCCCTCCTGCACTACGTACTTTTACCCCTTCCCTCCCAAGTCACAATTATACTGGAGCTTTCTCTGCACCCCCAGATTCTCCACCTCGCTTTAAACTGCTCTTCCGGGGATCCCTGGGTGGCTCAGCAGTTTGGCGCCTGCCTTTGGCCCAGGGCCTGATCCTGGAGTCCGGGGATGGAGTCCCGCGTTGGGCTCCCGGCATGGAGCCTGCTTCTCCCTCTGCCTGTGTCTCTGCCTCTCTCTATGTCTATCATAAATTAAAAAAAAAAAAAAAATCTTTAAACTGCTCTTCCTGCCCATAGATCTCTCTAATTTTACTCTTGTAAGATTTGTCAAATCAAGTTGACAGAGGGATGCCTGGGTGGCTCAGCGATTGAGTGCCTTCCTTCAGCTCAGAGCATCCTGGTCTGAGGATCAAGTCCCTGCATCAGGCTCCCCATAGGGAGCCTGCTTCTCCCTCTGCCTGTGTCTCTGCCTCTCTCTGTGTGTCTCTCATGAATCAATAAATAAAGTCTTAAAAAAAAATCAAGTTCACAGAGGCTGCCCCTCCCACTATCTGTCTTTCTGCAGGGGGCTCATAGGGAGATTGGGTAGGAATTAGTCCTGGTGAAGAATTATTGCCTCCATCCACAGGAGGACTCCTAAACTGCCAATAGCGGAAAGAACTGAAAGCAGGTAGCAGGGACTAATTTAATGCCTCAGATCAGAAAAAGAAGTGGGATTTCAGACAAGGGTTAGGCAGGACCTGCCCCAAGGTTAAGTGAGCTTGATCTGGTGAGATAATAGCAGGGGAGGAAAAGGGGTGAGTCACTATTTGCTAGTTGTGAAGGTGGATGACCAAAAGAATGGCACAATATGTGTCAAGGCCAAGAGAGAGGTGAACTGAGTCATACTGAATGGAAAAGATCACTGAAGCGGGGAGATGCTCCTGTGTGAGAGAATAACCTTTGCACCCTCTCTGGTTGCCAAACAAGGAATTTAAAACATCAGTGACAATCCCCAGTATCACAGATAAGAGATTAAAGCACAAAGCCAGTCCAGTATATTTTATGTAGTGTGTTGTCATTAAATTGACCAAGCCATTATATTGTACATTGACAATCACATTTATGCTAATGAATCTCCACATTTTTGAAATCTTTCTTAAACTGAAAAATGATTAAGATATTTAAATACCAAGACATAGTCAACACAAAAGGCAAAACAAGTTTGTTCCATGTGACCACAGTTCAACCCTTGGGTGAATGAACTGCCCAGTGAGCTTCCAGCAGGCCAGGCTTTCAGAAGTTACATTGTGTGTCATTTATATGAAAGATCCCTTCTTTGGGCACCTGGGGGGCTCAGTCGCTTAAGCATCTGCCTTCAGCTCAGTTTATGATCCCAGGGTCCTGGGATTGAGTCCCACATAGTCCCACATGGGACTCCCTGCTCAGAGGGAGTCTGCTTCTCCCTCTCTCTCTCTCTCTGCCCCTTCTTGTGCTGGCTCTCTTGCATGTTCTCTGTCTCTGTCTCTCAAATAAAAAAAAAATCTTATTTTAAAAAAAAAGTTTATTTTTTTGAGAGAGAGAGAGAGAGAGAGTTGGGGGAGGGGCAGAGGAAAGGGGGGAGAATCTTAAGTAGATTCCATACCCAGTGCAGAGCTTGACTTAGGGGCGCCATCTCATGACCCTGAGATCATGACCTGAGCTGGAATCAATAGTCCAACACTTAATGGACTGAGCCACCCAGGCACCCCAAAAAATCCTTTCTTTAAGCCTATTCTTACTTTTCTTCTGCTTCAGAAAGTCTCAGCTTTTTTTTTTTTTTTAATGCTTTTCTGTGGTGCTGAATGGGATTCATTTGAATCAACACTAGAGAACACCTGTGAAGTGAAGGATGTTTGTATCTCTGGCAACTATTCAGACAACATCTGCCTGCAGGTTTGGGGCTTAGTGGAATTTTTCACAATTCTTCCCTCTCACAGCTCAGACTGTGGTGGTTTCCTCTCTTCTTGATCAGCTCAGTAGCACTCTATATTTCAGTGCCTTTTCTCTGTGACGAGTCTGGAATGAAATTCAACATTCTCTTTGTTCCACTGCCTCCTCTCATTCCTCCCTGTCTCTGGCGGTGTCTCTACTGCTTCTCTGATGGTCCTGTGGATGAAGTGCCTCCCTCAGAAGCACTGGGAGCTTTTCTAGCAGCACTTAATTACCACCAATGTAATTTTACATTAATTTGCCTCTTTTATCCACTAGACTGTGAGTCTCCTGAGAGCAGGAACTAGACCTTTTATCTTTGTATCCTCTATAGCTATACCAGTGCCTGTCCTATAGGAGGTATTCAATAAACATTTATGATTATTTAGAAGTCTGGAGGGAAAGGCTATTTTATTTATTTATTGATTGATTGATTGATTGATTGATTGGGAAAGGCTTTAGAAAGAGTTGTCCCCTGTCATTTTATTCACCTTGGGATATGGACAAAGTATTTCACCTTTTTCAACTTGTTTCCTTGTGTTAAATATAATAAGACCATTTTCTTCTAATTATTTTACTAATCGAGCTGAAGCCATGTAAAGTGTTTTATAGCTTGTAAAGCATATACACGTGCATATGTTACTGTGTTAACTCTAAGGTTTGGTGTTGAAAATTATATGGAGGATATTTCAAACCAGTGGTTCTCAATTGAGAGTGATTTTACCCTCTTGGGGACATTTGGTAATATCTGGAGGCATATTGCTTGTCATATCTGGGTGGGGAGGGGTGTTGGCTACTGGCATCTAGTGGATCGGTTCCAGGGCTGCTGTTAAACATACACAGTGCATTGAAAAGCCCCTACAGCAAAGAATCGTTGTCAGTAACACCAAGGTTCAAGCTTAAAAACATATGATGCGTAAAACACTTCCTTTGATATCTTCGCCACTAGACAAGTGTCTGAGTTTTAGCTTTTCATAAATCAATAGGGACCATCATGTTAATGTACTTAAATGACTGGAATAATGCCTTATCTTTCACAATATAAATGTGTTTGCCTACCTTTTCTCTGGTCTTTTAGAAACAGTAATCTAAATATGGGAGAAACTTCTGGTGTTCTCTACTTCCAGGCACACAGTAGATTTATATTTTTCTAATTCCTTTTTTTTTTATTTTTTTATTTTTCTAATTCCTATATATATATATATATATATGAATATATATGAATATATTTATTGGATAAAAATATATATTAAAAATATATAAAATAATATATATTATATATTCATATATATGAATATATAAGTCTGTCTATATATACATATATATATACAAAGTAGATTTATATTCTTCTAATTCATATATATATGAATATATATATATAGACAGGCTTTCATGGCTAGTACTCACCAATGCCTTGTCAACAGAAGTAAAATGTGTCACTTCAGGGCCAAACCATTTAATAGCTGGAACAAGACTGTTCAGTCCTCTCATGTGATTATAGAAGCAGCAGTTGATATGGTGACACCATAATGTGGAAGCAGCCTGGATCCCAAGTATCATGAGGTGGACAGCTGCCTGGAGCCTCACTCAGATCCACATCAGATACCACATGAGCAAAAAATAAATGTGCTCTAGGATAAGACACTGAGGTTTGAGGGTTTCTTGTTAATGAAGCTTAACTTAGACTTACCTGACCACCACACTGACGAAAGAGAAAGCAATATTGGTTGCATTGACATTTTATATTCAACTTGAACAATTCCTGGCATGGAATAGGCCTCAATAAATATGTTAAGGTAGAATTGGTGGGGAGAGAAAAAGGAAATTATTGACCTAGTTTCTTGCTTTTCAGACTATGTCTATCCAATTATGACAACTCTGCTGGTACTGGCCTCATGGTTTTGTTTTTAAAGGTTCTGGAGTTTGGAAATTTTGACTAAATCATTTTGTTATGTATCATCCTTCAACTGCTAACACATATTTAACTAGTATGTAGCAAATCTTGAAACCCTCTTGATATTTTTATGAACTCAAAATACCATAACCACATATGTTGGACGATGCACCTGCTGAGACTTCATGGTCTTTGCTATAAGCAAACTCCTAGGTAAATTAGTCTTGAGTTCAGGACTTCTGTCACTGTTCAGCAGGATTGAATTTGCAAAGCTTGCCCTCTTGTGGCCAAAGAGTTCCAATCCACAAATTGTTTTACCTGAAATAATAGAGAATAGCCTACTTACCTTTGAAGCTACTAGCTGATGAACGGTGGAATCAGCAGCACTGCAGAGTGAAAAGCAGGGACACTGGAACAAGATGTCTGCGTTTGTGTCTGGGACCTACTATCTGTGTCATCTGGGGCCCATTCCCTCATCTGTAAAGTATGAAGAGTGAAAGTACCCATATTAGAAGGCTGTTCAATTAAAGGTGTTAATACATGTATAGGACTTAAAATAATATTTTTCACAGAGCAAGTGTTCAAATCAGGTAGATTAACCTGGTCTACAGTGACTCTGAATTAGTATCTGCACACAACTTTCTCAAAGTATTACATACATTTACTAGACAAGCAGTTATATTCTTCAAGGGGTTATATGTTTTACCAACTAAACGTTTCAAAATATACTCAAAACAGGTAAATTTAACAGTTTAAAAATGTGACATAATCTATGTTGAGATGTGCCTTTCAACTCCTGTCTTTGAAAAAATCTCTATCAAACAGTGAAGACATTCCCATCAAGACATTTGGATTGTTTTTTAAACATTAAGATTTGTAAATATACATTCACAAATTATATTCTTAAATGGTTCTGAGAAAAGATACATTTGTTAAATCTTTTTTATTCCTGTCTAAAATTTCCAGGTAATTAAATAAACATTATAATGACAAATTTAGATGTGAAAATCATATTGCAGGTAAAAAAAAAAAGCAGATAATTTATTTTAAAAAGGCCATTGGTTGATTCAAAGAGGATTTTCAATTCACTATAGGAATCAATCATAAAATTGATTTCCATCCATTTTCTGGAAGATGATGTCAATCAGTTCTGTAAAAAAAATGGTTAAAAGTGCATCCTGCCCCCACACAATAGTAGGGCCTCCATACCAAGTATGCAACACAAAGTATAATCTCCTTCAAAATGAGATGTTATAATTATATTTGGCTCTTTGATCTCATGAATATTAGATCATCCTGCACAATGTAGAAACAGAAGGCAATAAAGAGAATTGTCCAAATTGGCTAGAATTTCATTTATATTTTGCCAAGCTGTTCTACATTAACTGTTGAAAATTATATAAAAATGAACATGGAATTAAAATTACAATGGTTAAATAGGAATACATAACCAATGGAAAAATATTAGAAAATTTAATTATCTGATACTTTAAAATATTTAATACATTTATAATTATTTAAAATTATGCTAACAATGGGGAACCTTGTACTTTTGCTCTTAATCATATTATATTACTATAGTCACTTAACAAAAATGAGAAGCTGATAATTTAAACAGAAGGACACACAGAAAACCCACTCACACATGCACAGCAAAGAATTTGACAGGGAACACATAGCTAGGTATTCAATAGCTTTTAAAGCATGATTGATTTTAGCATATTTTATACATTTATAAAATGAACTGTGTATTTATGAATATTATCTATGTATCCCTTTGTGTAGACAGCAGGGCATGTATTTGAACTCTCTTTAAAACTGAGAAAATGGAGATTGGAGAGGTGATGATCTCCTGAGATCACATTAAGAAATGCCAGAGCCAGAAACTGACCTTACCAGATCCTCTAAGCAGTAAACTCTTTATCTAGTCAGAGATCACAGACTTGGTCAATGGAAGAAATTGGGAAGTGAACTCAGGTCTTTGATTAGAGTCTAATGCTCATGCGATATTCATTCATCAAATTTTTAATGAGTACCTGTTACATAGATATTGAATATCAATATTCTTTTAGTGAAGAAGATCAAGTCTCTGATTAGACTTTATAATGCAGAGTGGGACATACAGTATTAAATGTACATTATAATGCAGTGCCAAAATGTCTAGCATAACACAGGATGCTACTGCAGAGGAAATAATGGGCATCCATCCTAGCCTGGGGGAAGGGGAAAGAGCAGGTGATGTTTAAGGGGAAGTCAGAGCAAATGCTCTAAAATAAAAGGATATAGCATTTTAGGAAAACAGGATGAATTTCAGTAATGAGTAACAAAGATAGTATGAGTAGAAGTGGAGATGTTGCACTCCAAGCAACAAATGTCATCTTACAAACTTTAGACTGCAAATTGAATTTTGTGTGGAACCACTGATGATTTTTAAAAAGGGTTGAGGCATGATTTGGTTTGAGTTCTGGTTAAACATGGCATATTGAACACATGTGTTTATCTCCATTTGCTCCTAAAAGTACAGTAACATGACAACAGATGAATTTAAAAAGTTTAACCCTCTCCTCATATCAGCTAGATTGAGAAAGAAGACAACAGGGAATGAGAAACAGCTACAAATATTTTGAAAGTGGAAAGATACAAAGCGTGATAACTGACAACACAGCTGAGAATGCAGAAATCTAGTCACTTGCAAGAGAGGTGCTAATGAGAAGCAATGCAATTCATAGGGCAGACCTGAAAGATTTAGGAACTGGAGAGAAAGATTCTTTTGAGGGCAGTGATAGAGTTCTAAGGTAGACTCTGAGCAGTTTAAAGTTAATTTAATATCACTTCAAACTTTATTTGATGAGATCCTCTCTGCTGTCCTGTATGACAGGTTACCATACACGTGCCTATAGAATACCTAAGGTTTGTTATCAGGAGGAATTAGACCAAAGAAGGTGCCCAGCATGATATAATGAAGGGCAAAGTGCCATCCTGAAAGAGGGGAGTGGGTGAACATCTTCAGGCTGAAAGTTGAGATTTCCATGCTCTCTAACTAGCAACCAGGCTTTCATCTCTCAGGAAGGAGACTGGAAAATTATTTTCTGGAAAATTTGAGAAGCCAAAGAGAAAAGCTCTGCAGACATTAAGGGGGCAACAAAATATCTTGTTCTCCCATCCAATTATCCTATGGTAAAACTCACCAGTCAATAATCTCTCTTCATGCTCAGAGAATTCCATTTAATGATAGTGTTTCACTCTTTTTTTTTTTTTTTAAGTGTCTCACTCTTGAATCAATGAACTATCACTAGTTAGATATTTAAATATAGCCTCTAATATATAGGACAGAGACATAATAAAGATAAAAATACCCCAAAAGAAATTTAGAAAGCCAAACAAAAAAAATTGAGAAATAGAGAAGAAAAATCAAATTTTCGGATAGACATGAAAAAATATTTTTTTGTTCAAAATAAAATGTTGCTATTAGGAAAAAGAATAAAGAACAAGAAGAATTCCTGGAAATAAAAATACATAATTGCAAAAAAGCCAACAGGAAGTCATTAAAAAATCTGATTAAAAATGAAATATGAGATAAATTAGATTATTTTTTAGAAATTATTTCCTCCTTTCCCTTATGGAGTGGAGGATATTTTCCCACTTCATTGGTGCTGAGTTAGAACTACAAGGCCAAAAGGATATGAGTAGAAGTGACAGTATGTTGTTTCAAAGCAAAGTCTTACGTGGTACATGAGTTTTTATTTGCCTTCTTGAACATCTGCCATTTGAAAAGCTATTGGTCCAAGGAAGATGAGAAATATATGGAGTAAAAACCCTGATCTGCCAAGTCCAGCTGACTCCAGCCAAACCTTGCAGAGCCCCAGCCAACTATAGATCAGTGAGAAACAACAACAAAAGTTTGCTTTCACTGAGCTTTAGAGAAGATTGTCACACAGCATTATTATAGCACTAATATTAAATAAAAATATAAAAGTGACAACAGAAATGAATCAATCCTAGAATTACACAGCCAGATAATAGAAATTCCACAAAAAGAGAACCCCCCCCAAAATTAAGGGGAGAATGTAACAAAGAAAAATATAGGAATAATTCCCAGGATTGAGTGATAGAAGTTTACATATTGAAAGGGCCCAATGAATACAAAGATCTACCCGTAAGGCAGATCTGATGAAATTTCAGAATAAGAAGGATAAAGCAGATTAAAACTTCCAGATAAAGTGGTTACACATAGAATACTGTCAATCACAATGGCATTGGTCTTAATAGAGCAATGCTGAAAGTAAGAATTCAGTAAACAAATGCTTTTGAAATAAAAATTGAGAAGGTAAAGATTTTAATCTAGAATCATGTAATGATTCAAATAAATCAAACATGAGGGCAAAATAATAGTATTTTCAGGCATATAAGCACTCAAAATTATTTAATTTCAAAACATCTTTTTTTCAGAAAGTTATTAAAAAACATCAGTAAAATGAGGTAGACTTGAGATCAATGAGGTGAGAGCTCCAACATATGAGAAGTGAAGAAAGAATTCAGAATAATGGCAGAGTAAAGTTCCAGAATAGCTGTGCAGCCAACCTAAGCTTTTAATCTAAATTAGAGAAAGGCAATGAAAGGCTTCAGGAGTAATATCTTCATGGAAAATAATGGAGCTAATAGCCTAATAGTTTGCCTGATATACTTGACTATCTCAGGAGAGATTTTACAGGTCTTTTTGAGAGCTTGAGGACATAAACATAAAGCAGAAATATAAAGCAGAAAAAGTGAAATGAGACATTACTATCTACAGGAAAAAACAAGATTGAAAGATCGAGGTTTCCATAAAGTACCTTTGTATGCATATGGTATTTTTCCTGCATATTTGAATTATATGTACTACATACCTTAGTTTGGATTTCCTCAGAAGCTGCCTCAAAAATAGTTTCAAAAGTAAGTAGTTTATTCGGGAAGTAAGGGAAATACTGGGAGGAGAAAGGGGGAGGTGAGAGGAAGCTCACAAAACAAGAGGGAAACCAAAAGGCAACTGCAAATTGTTCTCCATGCTGATACCATAAGGCTTCATATCACAAAAATAAATGTAAAACCTACTTTTTTCACTTAAAATTATATTTTGAGATGTCTCTATGTATCCATGTAGTATTGCATTTACTTTTATCCCTTGTATATTATTCCATCTAAATAAATCATTATTTATTTATTCATTCTTGTTTTTGCTTCTCCCTGTCACACTTAATGATGCAATAAATATTTTTTTCCATGACTTCTTGTGGATATTTGTAAAAGATTAGGTTTTGTTTTTGCTTTTTATTTTTAGGACTGATACTGGATTACTAGGTATGATGGTTAATTTTATGAGTCAGCTTGCCTAGGCTACAGTCTCCAGATAATAGTCAATTGGATGCCGCTGTGAAGGTATATTTTTGGATGAGATGAACATTTAAATCAGTCAACTTTGACTCAAGCAGATTACTCTCCATAGGTAGATGAGCCTCATCCAAGCAGTTAAAAAAGCCTTAAGAAAAAGCCCAACTCTTCTGAGTAGGGGATCCCATCAGCCCCAAGCCTTCATACTTGAGCAGGAACCTTCAAGTCTTTCTCAGTCTCTATCTTGCCAGGGTACCCTGCATATTTCAGACTTGCCGGCATCTATAATGATGGTATAGGCCATTTCCTTAGAATAAAGGAATTCATCTCTAGATCTAGAGATTAGAAATTAGAAATATGTGTGTGTTTATATCTACATACACACCATTGGTACACAAGAATTCCTGTTCCCTTCAAGGTCCTTCTAGCCAGACCAAGAATCAAATTGACATGGACAGTAGAAAATCAGTGGAAAATCAAATTCAATCTTGTGTGGATGGGGAATCCACGAAGACACAGAAATTCCAATGATAGTCAGGCAAAATGAGGTATATATGTCATTTGGAAAAGGAGAGGGGGACAGGGGCCTGAGACTTCAAAGGGAAGGAATGCAATTCAGAGGAAGATGAAATAGAATAAATGTTTGGTAAACAGATGTTTGCTGGACCATTCAGGAACAATGGGACACAGAGGACTTGAAAAAAAAAATAGGTCTTGCTAAGTTCCCCCTGGGCTGCCATACCTTGTTCATGGGATAATAATCATCTTTGGTGATAACTTTCTTTGTGGAACAGTTTCTATATCTAAATTCTTTTTAGGCTGTTGTGGGAAAATTTTCCTGAATCTGCTGGGGTTTTATCCCCCCAAGATCTATTTATTTATTTGAGAGAGAGCCTGAGTGGGAGAACGACAGAGGGAGAGGAAGAAATAGACTCCCTGCTGAGCACAGAGGCCATGTGGGACTGGATCCCAGGACCCTGAGATCATGACCTGAGCCAATAGCAAGAGTCTGCCACTTATTCAACTAGCCATTCAGGTGCCCTGAATATGTTGGGCTTTTATTGTTTTTCAACTCAAAATAATCTTAATATCAAAGTGGTCCACCTTGGGGCAGCCTGCCCTTGGCCTCTACAACACATGCACATGATACTGAGTCTATTTCTTTGTACAACCCTTCTAATTAATACCAGCATTTAATACTATCAGCATTTAATTTTGTCACACTATAATATTTTTGACCAATGTGATGATTGTGAAATATTATCTTGATATTTTAATTTGTATTTTTCCCACTGCTATTATTTCTTGATTTAGAAACTTTTCATATGTCCATTTCATCATTCATATATATACTTATTTTTTATATATATACTTCTTTTAAAAAAGCACATTAAAAGATTTTTAATAAAAAAATAAAATAAAATGTCTAATAAATTTTCATTAGTGTATAACTTACAAAGAGATATGTACATAAGTCAAACATGTAGAATTTGATGAATTATCACTAAGCACTTCCAATATAACCATCATTTAGGGTTTAGATTCTAGATTTTTAAAAAATTGAACATCATCAAAATCTAAAACATCTCTTCTAAATACTCCACCCTTTCTTTTCCCCAAAGAATAAAGAGTATCTTGAAAGCTAAGCTAATATTAATTAGTCTTACCATTTTATAGGAGTGGAACTAAACTATATGAAGTACATTGAGTCTGGTTTTCCTCAACATGGTTGTGAGATTAGTCCATGCTATAGACTAGAGCTACTGTTGATAATTGTTACTGCTACATAGTTCGTTGTGTTACTACACAAAAAATTCATTTCTCTAGGGGCACCAGGGGAGCTCAGTTGGTTAAGTGCCTATCTTTGGCTCAGGAGATTACCCTGGGGTCCTGGGACTGAGCCCCAAGTTCGGCTCCCTGCTCAGTGGGGAGTCAGCTTCTCTCTCTCTCCCTCTGTACTTTCTTGCACATGCGTTCTCTTTCTCTCTCTCAAATAAATAAATAAATCTTTAAAAAATATTTCTTTAATTTGTTGTTGATTAACATATCATGCTATTATAAAACATATGATGCTACTATATACTTATGAGTAGGAATGTTTATTTTCAACTTCATTGGATAAAAATTCTCCAAATGGATGCACAAGATTACACTCTCTACTGCAGTGCATATGAGCTCTCTTTGCTAACAATTGGTATTGTCATCACTTTTTACTTTTAGGCAATCTAGGAGGTGTGAAAAGATATTGATTTGTGGTTTAAATGATTATTTCCCTGTTGACTAATAAGGCTGATCACATTTGCATATATTTGTTGGCTATTTGGATCTTTTAAAGTATCTTTTCAACTCCTTTCCTCCCATTCTTCTATTTTGTCATATATATTTTCTTATTGAATTTTATAAATTACTTACATATTTCATATTTGAGCACTGTGTTTTATTGTATAGCAAACGGATTTTGTTAACTTATCTTTTGCTCTGCTATTGGCTTCTTTAAGAGAAAAATTTTAAAGTTTTGTGTAGTTTAACAGCATAATTTCCTTTATAACTATCGTTATTTTTTTGTGACTGTTTAAAAAATCCTAACTTATCCTAAAATCATAAAGATATCCTCTTTTGTCATGTTCTATAACAGTGCTTTCTGAAATAGAACTACCATATGATCCAAGCAATTCTGTTTCAGGGTATATTTCTAAAGGAAATGAAAACAGGCTAGCAAAGAAATATCTGCATTCCCATGTTTATTGAGGTATTATCTACAATAGCCAAGATGCGGAAACAACCTAAGTGTCCGTTAACAGATGAATGGATAGACAATGTGATACACACACACACACACACACACACACACACACTTGAATATTACTCAGCTATTAGAAAGAAGGAAATCACGTCATTTGCTACAATATGGTTGAATCTTGAGGGCATTATGTCATGTGAAATAAGTCAGACAGAAAAAGATACATACTACATAGTATCATTTATATGTGAAATCCAAAAAAAGTCAAAGTCCTAGAAGCAGAGTAAGATGGTAGCTATGAGGGGCTAGTGAGGGGGAATAGGAGATATTGGTTAGAGGGTATAAACTCCTTGCTATAAGATGAAGAAGTTCTAGGGATCTAATGTAAAGCATGATGACTATAATTAACAATACCATATTATATACTTGCAAGTTGCTAAGAGAGTAAACCTTAAATGTTCTCACCACGAAAAAGAAATGGTAATTATGTGATGTGATGGAGATGTTAACTAATACTACAGTGGTAATCCTTTTTCAATATATAAATTTATTAACTCAGCACATCGTTCATCTTAAACTTACACAATGTTCTATATTAACTTTATCTCCATGAAAGCAGGAAAAAAATTCTGCAATGATAGAAATGTTCTTTATCTGTTTCAAAACAGTACAGTAGCCACTGAATACATGTGGCTATTGAGCACTCAAAATATAGCTACTGTGACTAAGGGAATACTTCCAAATTTTAATTTTAATTAATTGAAACTGAAATTGCTATATGTGACCAGTGGCTGCCATATTGGATAGAGATCATTCAATTATGTCCTTAGACTACATAGTATTAAAGTAGGAACCAATAACATAAAGACAGCTGGGAAATCCCAAACTATCTGGAAATTAGCATAATTCCTAGTAATAGATGGGACAAAGAAGAAGAATCAAGTAAATTTAAAATTATTTTTAACTAAATAAAACAATTTATCAAGTTGTTGAATGTAGTGAAAGGAGCATTTAGAAGTAAACATAGAGCATTAAATTCATGTTTGAAAAAAAGTCTGAAATCTAATCTACTTTAGCAAACTAGGTAAAGTAAATTAAGCCTAAAATAAAGTGAAAAA
The DNA here is from genome assembly GCF_003254725.2 of Canis lupus dingo. Lineage (NCBI taxonomy): Eukaryota > Metazoa > Chordata > Mammalia > Carnivora > Canidae > Canis > Canis lupus. The sequence goes on from NC_064243.1 coordinate 37,678,852, forward strand.
ATTAATAATAAAAATTATAGAGGAAAACAAATCGATGGAGAAAATTTAATAAAACTAAAGCTGTTTTCTTAAAACAAACAATAAAATCCATACATTGAGTCTTGCTAACCAAGAAAAAAAATAGGCAAATGATTGATACGATAAATGAAAAAGGAGTCACCACTATCACTACACAGCCCATGAAAAGAATAACAAAGGAATATTATAAACAATTTTATGGACACAAATTTGATAGCTTAGATGAAATGGACCAGTTCCTTATACCAACCCTCATACTGGAAGAATCAGATAACTTGAGTTATTATCTATTAAAGAAACTGAATCAATAGTTTATAAACTTCCAAAAATAGGGCACCAGACTTCCATAATTTCACTGGTGAATTCTACTAGATGTCTAAGGAAAAAAATAATACCAAGTCTTCACACTTTTACAGAAAACAGAAGCAGAGAGAACACTTCCTATCCCATTCTATAAGTTTGGGATTATCCCAATATCAATCCAGATAAATGGATATAAATAAGTGATTGAATCAATAAATGAGAGAAGAGACAAATTTACCATGAGGAAGAATTCCAAAGTATTTATGTAGCGATTGTGTACACTCAGGGAGGTGGCACATACTCTCCACTCCTTAAGTGCTGGCTGTTCACAGTGATTTCATTCCAAAAAGAATATGGAATGGGATGGGGTGGAAAACAAACAGCTTTACAATGGAGAAATCTGACGTTACCTCAGGAAAGTTATCAGGATTAACATCGATGGTGATGTCATGTTGATACTATACACCTTTGCTGTGGTATGAGAGTGGCGTATCTTCCCCATAGCCTGTAACTATAATCATAAGGGATACATCAGGTCAGACAAGCCCACTCAAGGCACATTTTACAAAATACCTAGCCAGTACTTCCCAAAATTGCTAAGGCCATAAGAAACATGAAAAGTCTGAGAAACTGTCGCAGCCAAAAGAAGCCTAAGGAGATATGTTAATTAAATGTAATAGGATACCCTGCCTTGGATCCTGGAATAGGAAAAGGACATTAGGTCATGCCCTTAGGTCAGACATCTGAATTAGGTCAAACTAGGACATCTGAATAAAGCCTGGGTGGCTCAGTGGTTGAGCATCTGCTTTTGGCTCAGGTCGTGATCCCAGGGTTCTGGAATCCAGTCCTGCATCGGGCTCCCCATAGGGAGCCTGCTTCTCCCTCTGCCCATGTCTCTGCCCCACTCTCTGTCTCTCATGAATAAATAAAAATCTAAAAAAAAAAAAAAAACAAAAAAAAAACATGGACTTTATTAATTGTATAAACCTTTGGCTCATTAATTGTGATAAACGTACCATAACTAAATCAAGGGAAACTAGGTATGAGGTATATACGAACTGTCTGTACTATCTTTTAACTTTTCTGTAAACCTAATACTACTCTAAAACAAAAAGGCCATTAATATAAATTGATGGGAATATCTCGAAAAATGGGTTGCCTACAATCTCCATTTTTTAAAAAAAATCATGTTGGAAGTCATAGCCAGTGAAATGAAATATGAAAAGGAATTTTAAAAAAGGAATAAAATAAAAAAGAGGAATTGGAAAGCAAGAAAAAATATGTTTCCATACATAAAAAATGCAAGTGTATAAATTAACTTTTAGAATTATCATAGTCACTGAAACTAAGTTCATCCTACACAAATCAATTCTATTTTTATTCTTACACACCAACTACAAACAATTCAAGAACTTTTCATATTATTGAAAGATAGTAAGATCTACATAAATAATGGATGTACCATATCAATATTTTTGAAGACCTGATGCTTTCAATTCTCCTTAAATTTATCTATGAATTCAGTGTAATTCCAACAAGAATCCCAGCAGGTGTGTTTGTGAAAATTGAGATGTCAATACTAAGATTTATATGGAGATATAAAGGAACAAGAATAGCTATAACAAACTTGAAAAAGAATTACAAAATGAGAGGATGTGATTTACCCAAAAAGAAGATTTATAATAAAGCTACTATAGTTAAGGCAGATAAGAATTGGTACAAATACAGACACATAGACTAATGGAAGGAAAAAGAGAGCAGAAAGAAAAGAGAAAAAAGACCAGAGAAAGAAAAGAAAAAGAAAAGAAAAGAAAAAAAAAAGAAAAAGAAAAGAGACCAGACCCATTCTCACATGAGTACTTGAATTAAGACCAAGGAGGTGAATATTCCTGGGTCAATTTCTGGGTCAATTGGTTATTCATGTGGGAAACAAATGATACCTGATAACTACTTTCCGTATTTTCTTTAGGAGAGGCCTGCTGATTAGTCTAGCTTTTACTCTTCATTCAGTGATCACTCACTACATGATATTTTCCCATTTGGTTTTCTTCATACAATATATATCTTCCTGAAATTATTTGTTTGCTTTTTTAATATTCGATCTTGCTTCTATTGCAGTATAAAGTCCTTGAGAGTAAGAATCTTGTCTATTCTGCTCATCATTGCATTTGGAATATCTAGAACATTTCTTGGCACATCATAAGTTTTCTAATGTCTAAATCGGCCAGGGAAATTTGGAGTGAAAAGAGCAGGTAATCCCTTGATCTAGCACTTGAAAGCTAAGGAAGGGCTTACATGGTAGAGCCTTGGGTGAAGTAGTGGTTTGGAACATATTCCAGGTACAGAGCATATAGCAAGGATGAAAGGTGTGGTTAAGCGTGAGAGCATCACGAGGGGATTTTCTACGCAGGCCATTCCTATATGCAGCAAATGGTAATGTTAAAGAGTCATTTATTCAGTCATAAGTCTCAGATTATTTGTATTATTTTCTCTTCATTTTATATAGAAACACTTGCTTCCCCAATGAAATATCAGCCTAGGATTCTGAAGGTTTGTACACTCACTTGACCCAGCTCCCAGCCTTTTCCAACTGGGATTGCACAAGCAGACATTACTTAGCATTTCCTTACATTATTTGGTATTATTTAAATCAGTGGTTCTGTAAGTCAAGTGTGTGCTCACCTAGTTTTTTTTTTTTTTTTTTTTTTTTTAAATATAGCTTCCTGAGCTTTCCTTCTGGAAGATTAAAACAGAATGTCTGGGTAATTTAGATAGCTAGCTCCCCAGATGTCTTAGTTCAGGCTGATATAACAAATTATTATAATTATTACTATAACAAATTACCCTAAACTGAGTGGCTTCAACAACAAACATGTTTTTTTCTACCAGTTCTAGAATCTGAGAAGTCCAAGTTCAAAGTGTCAGCAGATTCAGTTTCTGGTGAGACCCACTTCCTGGTTTGCAGGCCTCTGTTTTCTAGCTGTGTCCTCACAGGGTAGAAGCGGAGAGAGTTTCAGAAGTCTCTTTTATAAGGGCACTAATCTCATTCCTGAGAGCTCTACATCGTGACCTATTCATCTCTGGCCCACCTCCTAATACAATCATATTAGGGGTTAGGATTTCAACAGGCGAATTCCGGGGATTACGTTTAGTCCATAACTTCAGGTGAGCCAAATACAGAGCAACTGTGGAAACTACTAAATTGTAATCTAAACCCTTCCTAACTAAAGTGTAGCCCACTAATACCATTCTCATCACCTGGGAACTTATTTCAGATCCTGAATCTCAGGCCCTACCCGACATATACTCAGTCAGAATCTGTTTTGGGAAGATCCTGATGATTCATATGAACTTTTAGGTTTGAGAAGTGAGTGCTGATCTTAAATCACTGTGCTCCCAGACCTGAAGCGTCAGCATCACCTGGGAACTTGTTCTGAATGCAAATTATCCGACTACCCCCAACCCCCTGACCCCGGTCCTAGTTCTGGGGGATCAGAACCTCTCCGGGGGGGGGGGGTAGGCCTAGTAATGTTTTAACAAACTCTCAACACTCAAACTTGAGAACCACTGGACTCAAGCCATTATCCTGCTTTAGCTGTGACCATTTTTAACTTTAAACCATTTGCCGCCCATGGTTTTTAGCACCACGATTCTATTTCTAATGTCAGTGGAAGCCTAGGAGAGTCAGAGAAGAAGGAACCTGGAAAAATCCACGGTAATATGTATGTATGGAACAATATGCTGCATTTGTGGCGATAAGTAGAGGATTTCCTTTTTCCTCCCCGAGCTGGAGACACATTGAAAGGACTCTTTAGATGGGTGAACAGAACAGCCATACGCTGGCAGGCCGCAAAACTCGTCTAAAGACATCTCCATGCTTTTTCAATAGCTATTTTAGTAAAGGTTTTACTCCCACCTTGACGTCTGAATTTTAAAACGCCTCCACCTCTGAAAAACATTTTTCAAAGATTGTCAGATTATAGCAGAGCGAACAGCCTCTTTCCGTTTATTTAAGGACGCTCGGGAGAGCGCATCAGCTCCAGGTGTTTCTAACCCCCGGGGCGGGGGCGAGGGCGGGGGCGGGGGATGGAGGTAATCCCCGGATTTTATAAACACGGGCAGCTAGGCGAGGCTTCCTATCTTTGTTCTTTAAAGTAAAACCCCTCAAAAGTACCTATTACTCTTCAATCCTTCCCTAGGATCTACCTCAGAGCCTCGACCAGCTGAAGGCTTCAGTGAAGTTGTTTCAGAGAGTCCGCGTCTTCCTCCCCAGACCCACACCTTTCTTTCTTTTCTTTCTTCTTTCTTTCTGTTTATTTATTTATTTATTTATTTATTTATTTATTTATTTATTTAATTTATAAAAGTTCACTTATTTATTCATGAGAGACACAGGGAGAGAGAGGCAGAGACCCAGGCAGAGGGAGAAGCAGGCTCCCTGCAGGGAGCCCGACGCGGGACTCGATCCTGGGACCCCGGGGCCACGACCTGAGCTGAAGGCAGGCGCTCACCCACCGAGCGCCCAGGTGCCCGCCTTCATTTAAATACTAGAGCGTTATCAGTGCTTTTGCCAAGGTCAGAGTCGCCCTCCCGCGCTCGCCCCGCCCCCCGGGGTCGCCGGTCCGCCCCGGCCCGGGCGCTCCTCCAGCCCCGCCCCCCCCCCGCCCCCGGCGGGCTCCCCGCGGCTCCGGGCCGCCTCCGCAGCGCCAGCAGGGGGCGGCCGGGCGCCGCGCACCCGGGCGCGGAGGGGCCGCCCCGGCGGAGGAAGTGCGGCGCTCGGGCGGCGGGGAGCGGCCTGGCCGCCGGGTCCTCCTCCCCGCGGGCCAGCCCCCGGCCCTCCCTCCCCGCCCCGTGCGGCGGCCGCGGCGGCCGGTTCCGGGTCCTGTGACCCGCCGGGGACGTTGCGCCGGCGGGCGGGGGCTCCGCGGGGCTCCGCGGGGGCGGCGCGGCAGGAGCCCGGGCGGCGGCGGCGGCGGGCGGCGGCGGCGCTCATGGCGGGCGGCGGGCCCGGGGATGCCGGCCTGGGGGCGGCGGCGGCCGCGGCGCCCGAGACCCGCGAGCACCTCTTCAAGGTGCTGGTCATCGGCGAGCTCGGCGTGGGCAAGACCAGCATCATCAAGCGCTACGTGCACCAGCTCTTCTCCCAGCACTACCGGGCCACCATCGGGGTGGACTTCGCCCTCAAGGTCCTCAACTGGGACAGCCGGACGCTGGTGCGCCTGCAGCTCTGGGACATCGCGGGTGAGCGGCGGCGGCGGGCTCCGTCGGGGGGGGGGCGGGGGGGGTCTGGGGGACACCAGCGCCGCCGGGGACCGAAAGGGACGCGGCAGGGCGGACTCCAGCGGGGTCACGACGGTGGCGCGGGCGGGAGTAGTGGAAGGACTTAGAAGCAGGCCGGGACAGGTGCATGAACAACGACTCGGCGTAGGCGCCTCCACCAAGTCTGCGCCAAGCATCTGCTCTTTAAGGGAGGAGGCGGCGGCGGTGGCCTCCGCCCCAGCGTCCCCTCTCTCTCTTTCTCCCTCGCCGGACCGTAGTTTGTGAAACGGCCGTGGAGGCTTTTCCAGAAGTTGAACTCTGAAAGTTGACAAGCTTGTAATACATCAGGAAGAGTTAGGGGGAGGCCCTGGCTCCTCGCAACCAGTTTTAACATTTCACAGAGGAGCACTGAAGTCGAGTGATTTACCCAAAGGGACACTCCAAGGTACTGACACAACCAACACCAGCAACCGGGTTCCTTTTCGGAATGTTTCTCATCGGCCAGCTTGGATGTGAGATCCCTCTTTGTGATCTCACACTGTCCTCACTGCGCTCCTCAGATAGGATGCTGTGCTAGGCCAGGTACCCCCCGCCCCCCTCCTCCGCTGGAGAAGGTTTGGGAAAGTTGCTCTTGAATCCTTCCTCCCTCCCTAAACCCACCAAGCCCGACTTCTGGTCCCCTTCTCCCCACCCTACGCCCCAATATACTATCTCCCTGGCAGTGGCTTTCAGGTGACATTTGGGAACGTGATACCCCTCTTTGAGAGGGTTCATATTCTCCTTGCTTTAATTTATGAAAACTTGGAACTCTGGTGGGGTGGGCGGGGTGCGGGCATTTAAAAAGATGTTAGCTTTGGAAAGTTTAAATATGGAAATGATGATACCAAAAGTTACCCTGTTCGGGATCCCTGGGTGGCGCAGCGGTTTGGCGCCTGCCTTTGGCCCAGGGCGCGATCCTGGAGACCCGGGATCGAATCCCACATCAGGCTCCCTGTGCATGGAGCCTGCTTCTCCCTCTGCTTGTGTCTCTGCCTCTCTCTCTCTCTGTGACTATCATAAATAAATTAAAAAAAAAAAATTCAAAAGTTACCCTGTTCAATCACTGTTGCTAAGAAGCTTCATCTGCCATAGACAATTCTTATGGGAGAATGTTTAGAGTGGGAGAGACCCATCCTTCATCCTACAGATGCATCAACTGTAGAAGCTATGGTCACCCAGCTGGTAGTAGAGTAGGAAGGAGGGGCCCAGGTCTGTCTGCTAGGTAGTGCTCTTTTCACCAACAGCTTATCCTATGTGAGAAAGTATTGAATTATAAGCTATATGATATTTTAAGAACAGGTTTCTCTGCCTCAGATATGAGAATGAATTTATGTCATTTCCTCAGAGAAAGGGGGATGCTCAGTCCTGGGCTCAGCTTTTTTTTTTTTTTTTTTTTCTTTTGGTTACAGAAAACCAAAAGTTCGTTTGAAAAGTCATCTTTTGAAGCCAGAGGCTTCTTTCAAAATACTTCCTGCTGTTTCACAGAACCCTTATGAATACTAGTATCTCTTCTTGACAAAGTCATAAATTCTAAAGGTTGCTTTACCATGTGATAGTCATTCTTCAGGAATCTTCAGTGTAGCTGTAGATTTCCATGAAGATGATTTTAACCGCCTCCCCCCTTTCCCCGCCCGAAGGTTGTTGACTTTGCCTTATTCTTCTTGTAAAATAATATCATATTTAGCTATTAAATCATCATTGGGTCTCACTGCAGGGTAATGAAAGATACTGTTGGTACATTTGTGTTTTTAAGCGTCATGCAAAAGTGCTTGTTTGGAGACTTGGGAAAATAAATCACGAGTTATTTTCTCTTCTTTTTTTGTCCACTTTTAACAGACCTATGTAGCCGAGAAGGGGACACAGTCTTGTCAGACTCTGGTACATATTGGCCTAGATGGAATGAATGTGCTTACACTTTTGACTACATCCAAAGGTTGAGCTTTGCCAGGAAGGAAGGCAGAATTTTAAGATCTCCAAAAAGGGATTCCTGAATGTTAGATAGCATTGAGCAAGTACACATCAGCTGTTAATAAGATTTGAGGTAAACTAATGAGGTAATTAGAAATTACTAGGCTCACTTGATAAGATTTTCGAGATGAGGTCTTAATATATAAGGAAGCTGACACAAAAATAATTTGGCTTTCACCTGAGGTTTAGGGAGCTACATCATTTAAATATGTTTGCTTTGAATATTTGACCTATTAGTGAATCCTGGCTCATACCACTTGAATAAGTTGTAATGATGTAATAAACGCAAACTGATGGCCACTCCAGAAAGCTTCCCATGGCTAAACATATTTGCCTCATGTAGTAACAACGTTGAATCATATTTAACTCTCAAAGGTGAGAAATATTTCTTGATTGCAAAACAGTAGGTAGGGCTGGCCAATTGATAGGACTAACTTAATGTTGGTGCTATTTCAGATTTGTTGTTGTTGCTTTAGAGATGAGAAAGTTGGCAAAGGAATTATATTGAGTCTCTATACTTGGAAACTTTGGCAAGTGTACAGGTGGGAGTTGTCCAGATGTTTCCCGTAAATGTGGTCAAGCAGTTTAAGCCAAACTCTTCAAATCAGGAACCATAGTGACTCTTGGGTACAGGCCTTTCCAATGCTTTCTTATTGCGTAAAATGAACGTAGCTTTAAAATCCAGATGCAATTCAATACAATTTTTGTGTTAGGCAACTGTCTTTTATTTCACATCTCTTTTGAGATTGCTCTTAACACATAACTGAAATATCCTAAGTTACTGAAGTCAATAAAATTTTTAAAAAGTTTAATAAATACTACTAAATTAAGATGTAGCAAGAGATGTCTCTGGGCTCCACCTTTGGTTGTTGCTACATAGAATAATGCATTTAGTATAGGCCAGCAATGCTTTAAATGGTGGAACTTCTGCAGATCTCTCAATTCCTGTAGTCCTCAGTGGCAGACTTTTATTGTGTCACAGAAGCAGTGTTGTATGTAAGGCCCAGGCCCCTCTGGCTGCTGTTTTCATGCAGGAACCACAATGCCAGAGGCCTGCAGCTCGGCCTTTTGTCTTGGTTTTGCCACAGAAAGAGCAAGTGTACCTGGCACACTGGCTTATTTCAATTTTCTTTACCATATTTCCTGATGGGCCTTGCATTTACTGACGAATTCTACCTTCTTGGCACATTTTGCCATGTCACTGCAAACTAGGATGTTTCCCAGTGTAGAATCTGACCTGTCCTTTCATATGTATCATAGAGGAAGTAATAATTTGCCTTACTACTTATTATAATTTTATTAGCAACTATAGAATTTTCCAGGTGGGTTGAATGGCTGGTCTAGACTACATCTTTAAAAGAAGAAGAAGAAGAAAAAAAAGGTTTGTTCTTTTAGATGGAATACAATGCAGTCTTCCTGTATTCATTGAAGTGATTTGTTTTTATAGAGGAGACAAAACTTTTATGTCAACAATTTCAGAGTTCTCAGCAGGGCCTGAATATTAAATTGATGCCAGATGGATTAATGGCAGAAATTTATTTCACCTAAGTTTTACCTAACATGGGAGCCCTTATAAGAAAATGAATACCCAAAGAAGTGGCTAAACCTAAGTGCTTTTATACCAGGTTGAACAAAGAGAGGGAACGGCAGAAAAATGACTAAAATATATGGGGAGGCTAAAGGAAAATAAGAATTATTTTATAAGGTCTGTTTCTAGAGACGTCTCTCAGCTTCAACTCCCAACCCTGGTGATGAAGATATTTCTTTCCTCTTAGAAAAGACAGGACATCTCTCAAGTGGGAGTAGTCTTGTCTGCTTTCAGGCAGAAAATAGGGGAGATTAGAGCACGCTTCTTGCATCTGCTCTTTTTCAAGTACCTTTAGTTAAAATAATCCTTATGCCAAAGTGACATTTTGGGGGTGCTGGTCTCTTCTGTCACCTTTCGCTTTTTAGAATTAGTATTTCTGTATAGAAATCTGTATGGATGACACTCTTTTGGGCCCAAGAACAAATTATGAATATTCTACTCATAAGCTCCTATAAATATTATTTGCTATACTGTAAAATGCATGGTTGGAAGATGTAATAAGTTATATAGACCATACTTAGATTCACTTTAAAAAAATATTTTATTTACTCATGAGAGACAGAGAGAGACATAGGCAGAGGGAAAAGCAGGCTCCCCATGGGGAGCCTGATGTGAGACTGGATCCCAGGACCCCGGGATCACAACCTGAGCCAAAGGCAGATACTCAACCACTGAGCCACCCTGGCGTCCCTAGATTCACTTTTTAGTTTTTAATTCCCATTCTAAGTTAGGACATTGATCCTACTTTCCTTGTAGTATCTTCAACATTGGCAACCATGGCACCTCATGGCTTTTTATTGCCTACTTTCATAATTCCAGTAACCCTCATGAGTAAGAATCAGGAATATTATCTCTGATGCTTTTCCTGACCTTCAAAGTATCTATTAGCCAAGAATTATTAATATTCAGGTTTCCTCTAAATATGAAGAAGTGCTCTTAGGGATTAGTCTATAGTTATTTGTTTTTTGTTTTTGTTTTTTTTTTTTTATGATAGTCACAGAGAGAGAGAGAGAGAGAGAGAGAGAGAGAGAGAGAGGCAGAGACACAGGCAGAGGGAGAAGCAGGCTCCATGCACCAGGAGCCCGACGTGGGATTCGATCCCGGGTCTCCAGGATCGCGCCCTGGGCCAAAGGCAGGCGCTAAACCGCTGCGCCACCCAGGGATCCCAGTCTATAGTTATTTGTAACTTCCATCTTAAACATTGAATGTTACATTGACTTTCCAATTACTTACCTCATTTAAAGGGATTTTTAAAATCTTCATTAGATCTGACTTTTGTACAATCTTGCCATCCTCAGCCTTATGCAGATTCAGCTGCTGTGCGGAATTACAAATAAAGCCTACTGTTCCCTTTTCCATCTTTAAATCTTCTTCAGTTCGTGAGACCTGAGACACCTTTGGGTGACCCTGTCTGGAGCTGGCATCCACAATTGCCTGAGCAGGATGGGCAGAGTCACAGCATATTTCTGTTACTGTATGTGGAAAAGCCCCTGATAGTGATACCATCATCTTTCTGTGTGTGTCTTTTTAATATGTTCCCATTCTCAGTTGCCTCAGTTGTCTGTCCCACATAAGCTGAAAAGTGCCCAGGTTAGTGGTAGAGAGAGTGGTACATTGATAAGAACACTGACACGATCTTTTTCCCAACCATTTCTTGCTCATTCTACTGTTTGAATTAAAGTATGGGCTATAAAAAAAAAAAAAACAAAAAACAAAAAAACAAAAACAAATAAACAATAAATAAATAAATAAATAAATAAATAAATAAATAAATAAATAAAGTATGAGCTTTTAGAGATCCCATAGCCTAAATACAGAGAAGTGTAGTCACTTGCCCATCAATGGCCTGTACAGAGACTTGTCTCATGACTCTGAAATATGAAAACAAGCTTTAATAGAGTAGCAGGTTTTTTGATTCACTGGTGTCAAAACAATCTAAAGATTGTTGTCGAACAGTCTAGCAGACTCCTGTCTAAATTTGCAAATGTTCTGGTCATCCTTATAGTAGCTCCTATGACTCATTTTATACCCATTATAATAATTACCATCTCTTCCTGTATCCATTGAAGTGATTTGCTTTTATAGTGACTTTTTTTTTTTTTTTTTTTTTACATTTTCCCGATTTTCCAGTTCTACTCTTCTTAATACAGAACTTCCAATGTAGATCCTTTTTGATCAGCTCCATCACTTTTGGGGGCATTTTAAACAACTCTTTCCACACTGTGTACTTTCTGAAGATAACAAAGCCGCCTTATTGATGTGTACTTGTAGAGCACACACTGGAAACACAAGGTAATAATTATAGATGTTTGCATGGTCTATACTCTGTGATCTCACTGATTAAACCTGTAAGCTGTGTGTTATTCTAGAGAGGCAGTGTTACTTTCAAATATAAGGAGAAATTTTAATCCGTTATGTATTTGTTTTCTTGACCTTCTGATTTTCTTAAGCTTCTGATATGGAAATTTCCATGATTCTTATTCTATTTTTAAGCATACCCAGGATTTTGTTTTTTATCAGGTATAGTGAGGCCAACACACCAGATATCATCACCGTTGAAAAGACAGTTTTTATTCATAGTTCCCAAGAGGAGGGAGCAAGCTGCCCTATGCAGGGCCACATAGGGAAGCACCAGGGTTGGTCAAGAGACAGAGGAGAGTATGGGTTTATTGTAGTTTTTGTAGGAAGGAATGGACAAGGCAGCGTAGGCAAGTTGAGCAAGTTTAGAATTGGTTCGTTTGAAATATTTCAGTGGGCCTTGGAATATAGGGGTGGTTTCCAGTTGTTTACTACATGGGCATGGGTGATTTAGGGCAGGAGGATAGTGTCCTAGACTACCGGAGCCTGGAAAAAAGCAGATGGGTGGTGAGGGCTCTGGATTGGCTGGTTTGCATATCAAAGATGTTTAATGTCTCTAAGAACTAGCTAAAGCTGGGAGGGGCAGTCCCTCCTCTGGTCCACAAGACCCCAAGATGTTAAAGCATTATGAAACGTAGAACATAAAAACCATGATTGACACATATTTCTAGGCATTTGTTAGAAAGGATTGAGAGATGAAAGTGCTCTTCCAAAGAAGACTTTGAAGGCCTTAGATTTATAGCTGGAGGATACCATATCCTTAAACTAGTGATGATTTCACACTTAATCAACACTTTAGTAGAGAGTCGGCTGAGTCCACAAGTTTGTGTTGTGGTTGTAGAGAGCTCCTGGATGGTGAAGACAGTGCAGACCTATAAATGGAGAGGGGGGGGGGGGATTTCTGCAGGGTGACGTAAAAGATCAAGGTAAAAGCACTCTAGAATTCTCCTCAATTATATTTTCAAACGTGCTTCTTGAACTTTTTGCAATCAGGGAGGCTAGACACATGTCATTTCTTCACTCTCCTTTTGAGAGAGATTAGCCACATAAATGGACAGTCGGGATTTTCTAACTGACAGATTCTCTTCTTTCCCATTCTTTCTTTCCACTCTCTTCTGTCCAGATATTTTCCTTAAGCATTTCTGTAGTGATTTCTGATTACTTCTTGAAATTAAGCTAAATATGATGTAGTTTTTGAATGTAGGTGACGTCTGGTGGGGTGAGGTCCAGAGCCAAGGACCAAGAAAGAATTCTTGAGAAGTCTTTAGTGCAAAATGGTGGTTTTATTAAAGCACAGGGATAGGACCTCTGGGCAGAAAGAACTGCTGCCCTGAAGTTGTGAGGGGTGGCTGGTTATATGGTTGGGTAAGCAAAAGGGAGGTTTTCAAAAGAACTTTCCTGTGCTAAAGAGGACCTACAAGATATTGGAGGCCCTGCTGTTGTCAAACTAAGGTGGTTTTTTCCCTCTAGTAAGGTGTTAACATGAAGGCAGTGGGAGCTTCCTGGAGGAAGGTTATTCTCTGCCTGCCTCAATATTTGTCAATAGGCTGCAGGTTATGAGGACATTTAATTTTATCTATATTTCTTTCTGGAAGTTAGGTTATTGATAAGAATGCTTTTTTTCTTGTAAATCACTAAGATGTTTGTAAACTGAGGGAGACTCACATCTTTCAGGGCTGTGATCTCTAGAAGTTAACTATTTGTTTTTCCTTCCCTTAGCGTTGGGGCAGCCAGGAGTGCCTCAGAAAGATCACACATATCCCACCTGGGAGTGTGTGTGGTGGGGGTGGTTAGTGGGGTGTCAGCTTGTGTGCTATCCTCAGTTTGCCTTCTGCTCCCTCATCAAATATATTGTGTTTTTTTTTTTTTTAAGTGTAATTATATGGGAACTCCTCTGGAGGTTCTTAAAATGCAGATTGATTGTCATCAACTCTTTCAATAGATTTGGCTTCTTCTGATAAACTTCTCTATGCATCATGATTTAACAAAGAGATTAAGAGGTTAATTCTCTCACCTAGTGAGCCTGTGGTTGGACAGTCCACAGCTGCTGAGCAGAACCATAAAGGCTTAGTGGACTAATGCTGACATTGGCACCGCCCAGCTATGCCTTGATCATAGTCTTCGTCCTTGTGGTCCAATTAGATGTGCATGCCTTGCTTCAAGGGCTGCTAGGAAATCTAGCACCTTTTTTTTTTTTTTTTTTTTTTTTTTTTTTTTTTTTTTTTAGTTGGATGCATTGCTTTCCCAAATAAAATTCTGTGAAGAGATACTGGAATGGACAACCAGCAATCCCCTATACTTACCAAATTAGAATTCCTACTGGTAGGGCCTGGATATTTGCAAGGTACCACGCACCACACGCAATCTGATTTATACTAAAGTCGAGGAGAAGTAGTTCTGTCATTGGCTTTGCTGCACCCTGCATCCTCTCACCCCACTCAGGGAGTTCTCCACATAACCGGGTATACCTGCCTGCTCCACATGCTTGCTCACCCTCACCTGCCAGGGCCTGGGAGTTCTTCTCAATTTCCTACCACCTCTTCTTCATCTCAAGAGCCTCCCTCTGAGGGTAGTGTATGGACACAAGGGCATTTACAGGACAAAGATGGTACATTTCTTGCTCTTGTTGAGTAACTTGGTAAGAAAGTGAAAAGCTAATATCTTAAACATTTTTTTTTTAAGATTTTGTTTATTCATGAGAGACACACAGAGAGGCAGAGGGAGGAGCAGACTCCTCACAAGGAGCCTGATGTGGGACTCGATCCCAGAACCAGGATCACACCCTGAGTTAAAGGCAGATGCTCAACCGCTGAGCCACTCAGGCATCCCTAATATCTTAAACTTTTAAAACTACTATGACTTTGAACACAAATCAAAAAGCTATTTTGATTTTATTCCTTGTTTCAGGTAAAGTCAGCTCTTCTTTTTACGGACCCAGAGTAAGACCGTACACAGTGACTGAGTATCACAAATGCCCAGTCGTCTTAAGGTAGCAAAAAGAGAAATTCAGGCTCTGAATTGATCGGGATGGGTTGGGGGCAGGGGGAGATAGTTTTGAGGACTATTCCATGTTACCACTGCTGCTATCTAGAAAGCAGTTATTTTTCTCTTAGGTGTAGGTGTTTTCCCCTTTTGTTTCTGTATTGTTTGTTACACTGTTACACTCTTTTTTTTTTTTTTTTAAGATTTTATTTATTCATGAAAGACAGAGGCAGAGACACAGGCAGAGGGAGAAGCAGGCTCCATGCAGGGAGCCCGATGTGGGACTTGATGCCGGTACTCCAGGATCACGCCTTGGGCCAGGCGTCAAACTGCTGAGCCGCCCAGGGATCCCCTGTTACACTCTTGTTTGACAAACCCAAGACCCATCATGACAGCACATTCTTGCCTACATCAGGGTATAAAAATTTTTAATGAATAACTACCCCTTTAGAAGTGATGACTGGATTTAAATGAAATTGGACTGGGTCTAGATTTGTTGGCCACCAACCACGCACATTTGTTAGAGGTGCTTCATCTCTAAAATGCAGATTGAGATTTAAAGATTTTTTAAAAGGTGTTTACAAGCACAAACTAGAAACCTGCACTTTTCTATCCAATCATCTTGAGTAAGAATATGGTAGCTCAGTGACTCTCAGTGGGTGGGAAAGGGTAAGCATTTCTACACTTAGAAAACTAAATACCAGTTATCTCATTACTTTGATTTGTTTTTCATGGTGAAATTTATATTTTGAGTTTTAAATAATGTGAGGAAACATTTAGGTTATTTATCAAATGAGGCCTCTGTTTCCAATAGCCATTCACACTGTAGTCCTTTCCTTGTCAAATCTGAGAGGAAAGACATTCCTTTTGAAATTTTACTTATAAAGAAGTCCAATTATTTTGTGGTTTTCCTTAATTCAACTATGTATTTTTGGAAATACATTAATGATGTCATCTCTGCTCCTTTTCAAGTCATCAGTGTTGTATACTTCCAGATATTAGGTGAGCATTTTAATCTTTTTGCCAACATGTGTACCTTAAGCTTCATCTCTTTGAGTATGTAAGTTGTGCATCTTTAAATATCTTTGAGCCTAGATGACTAACACTGTGCATTTTCTTCATTTTCAATGCCATGATGTCTAGTTATAATAAAGGTCCCCTTTTCTAGAGAAGGAAGTAAGAGACCTTTTTAAAAGATAAAACATTTTAGAGTCGTTTGGAATATTCTGGCAATATGCCACAGCAGTCTGGATGAAAAAGGCTGCCCCTAGTACTGGGGGAACTAAAGCACTCAGCACTGGGGCATTTCCCAAAGCTGCTATGGTAAAGCCCTAGGAGACTTTGAGAAAGGGTTTACCTTGTGTAATAAAAGAGGGCTGTGCTATTTTTGAGGAAAGGCACATCCTAGGCCAATGGCTCTCCCTTTGGTCTATCTGGAGACATGGGCCATGCGGAGCAACATGTACTCCAGAAAGCCTTTGGCTAACAGATTGGACAGCACATTAGGTAACAAATCAACTTGGAAATTTGAATAATTTCCTCTCCCTGGGATTTTTTTTTCTCATCTATAAAATAAGAAAGGTTGGATTAGGTGATATGGGTGTCATGCAACAGTTTCAATGTTGTCCATTTAAGTGTGGGAGACATGAAAGTGGTCCCTCCCCCTCCAGTAAGAAATGACCACAGCACTGGTTAAAGAAGGTGGTGATGTTGCTTAGATCTTCCCCACCTTGTTTGAGCTACTTATATAGATCTATTAAGAGGAAGATCTCCCAGGTCCTGCTTAATTTTTAAATTGCCTTAAGCTTTAACTCTACACACACCTACATACCCCATGAAACAAAACTCATGCATCTGTGTTTGTATTTAAGAACTGTAGACTTCTTTACCCTGTCCTCTCCTGTTCTGCGTCACGACCCAGGAGCATTCAGCATGGCAAGAATTCCCTGCATTTCATTTATATAATCGTATGGTAGAATCCAAGAATAATGAAGGTTTCTTGTACTGAACTTAGGATGCTTGATTGGCTACAGCGTGTTCTTTGTATTTCTTGTCTGAAATTAAGAGAAAAATTTTAGGATTCTACAGAATTCCAGTGCAATTCTAATGTTAAATGTGAAAGTCTTTCTCATTGGTTTGGCCCTTAGCCCTTTTTTTTTTTTAAACTTAGGGCAAACTCCGGAAGTGTTGTGAAAGGGAAGTAGTAGACTACATCATTCTCATGCGGAAGACTCCGTACTATTGGAAGTTATATCTAAAAGTTAAATATATGAAGCTGTTTAGTACAAGTAAGCATTTGAATGGCATTCTTGATTTAATGTGTCTTTCAAAACAACTAAGATTAGCTTACATACCTCAATGAATAACATCCCTTTGTATGATACCATAATATGTTCTTCATATCTCTGATTACACTTAACACACCATGGTATTAGTGTGTCTGTTTCCTCATATAGACTGTGAACTCCTTAGAAAATCAGATTCATTATTTCATGGTATTCACTAGTGTCTAAGCATAGTGCCTGGTACATGGAAGGAACACATACATGTTTTTGAGTGGAGATCAAATCTAGATATAAAGTAAAAAGATACTTGGGAGTTGTATCAGCCAAGATAGACGAGGTTATGTTGGGGTTCCAACAACACTAAAAGTGTCAATGGTTTAAAATAATTATTCCTCACTCTTTCTACTTGTCCATAGTGAGGGCAGAGGTTGAGGTGGAGGTAGGTATATAAGGGCAGGTTTGTGTCTGAGCTGCCTGAAGACTCAGGCTAATACAAGTTCTATCATCTCTTGATACTGTCATCTCAAAATTAGGGTTCAAGCTTGCTGCAGCAGGACAAGGGCACTGCCACCCAAGTGATTCTACTTCGAAGTGACACTTCTGTTTTCATTTCATTGGCCAAGAATAGTTCATAGCCACTCCTAATTTAGTGGGGGTGGACGAGTGTGATCCTTCATGCATGCAGAAGTGGAGGGGAATGGATATTCGTGAATAGTAGTTCACACATAGAGTACACATGTTGGCAGTATGCTTTCCACCATAGTTCTTTTAGGCAATAATAAGGGAATTGATAAAATTACCCAGAGAGAGATAATAACATGGGGTGCAGCCCTTACTCTAGCAGCAAAGTTTACTATATTTTCCAGTTTGTTTATTTTCTATATTTTCCAGTTTAATGACTGGAAGAAGCTAGCATGTCTCTGTGTTTCAGCCTTTGAAACCAACATAGTTAAATCTAGGTTTTACTTTGTTAGGTTTTTCTGGAGAGCAACTCTTAATTTTATGTTAAGGTTATTATTTTAAATGAATTCATTGTATCCTTCTCTATTCTCTAATTAAACAACATATTTGAGAAATGTGTGTTTTTTACTTATTTTGACCAGTTCAGGAATATCTTTGAAGCCATAATGGATTACTGCAGAATTTTTTAAAAAAAGAGATGATGAACTCAGTAAAATAGGAAGTATAGTTCACTATTCTGTTGGAAAGTAAGCTATTTCCCTAAATGCATGGCTTGGCCTTTTGATGTGGTATTATTTATGTTTGATCCCCATTGCTGTCTGGATTCAGTGATTGCAGAATCTTTAGAAAATCCTTATAAATTAAAGTTATCACAGAGAAACCTAAAACATCAGAAAGGAGAGCTAGGAGAGCTTCAAAGATCCCTAAAGAGCTCTAAAGATACCTGACTTATTTAGGCAGAGAAAGTTACTTGCCTGGAGCTGCTTGACCTTTAGTACATGATAGTTTGATTCTTTAGTAAATTTGAGTTTTCCTCAAGTTCATTTTCCTCTGCAGACTTGTTTTCACCTCTACAGTTCACAGCATAGAACTAGTTTAAGGCTTTGTCGTGTTTAATTGCACCATTTTAAAGAGGATACTCAGGTTTTCATCGTGTAATACATTTATTGAGAACTTAATAATAATACTACCTAACATTTACACAGTGCTTACTGTGGGCCTGACCTTTTACTTTTTGAACTTAAAGTATAATTTACATGCATAGACCTTAAATACATGACTTCATGAATTTTTATATAGCACTTCCGGTTCAAGCTACATGCAGACCATCCCTAACCTCCTAGAACAGACGCAGCAAATACCTTAGGTTTTTGTTTCTTGTTGCAGCTACTCAACTGTGCCATTGTAGAATGAAAACAGATGTAGAAACTCATAAAAAGATAATGGTGATAAGATTCCAGTAAAACTTTATTTAGCTGAATTTGGCCATGAATTATGATTTGTTGTACTCTGCCCTAAAAAACTCTCAAGCAGGCAATTTATATTAAACCTTCCCAATGAGCCTCTGAGGTAGGTGTTCTTTTTTTTTTTTAATCACTTTATTGATACAGAATTGACATGCAACAAACTACAATTTGGTGTTTTGACATAGGTAAACACTAGTGAAATATCACTATAATCAAGTTTGCAGATATATCCATCATCCCCAAAGTATTTCCTCTTGCCCCTTGGTAACTCATCTCTCTGTCCAAGACAATCACTGATGTGCTCCCTCTTACTAAGTCACTAATTTTTTAATTTTTAAGGATGATATAAATCTTTTAATAGAGTATTACCTATTCCCTCTCTGGTCTGGCTTCTTTTACTCAGCATAATTATTTTGAGATTCATCCATTTCGTTACTTGTATCTATAGTTTGTTCCTTTCCTTTCTATTGTTATATTCCATTGTATAGATATACCATACGTTCTTCATTACTATTTTGGCTATTAAAAATAAAACATCTATGAGCATTCACAAACATGACTTTGTGTAGACATGTGTTTTCATTTTGGGCAAATACCTAGGAGTAGAATGTGTTGGTTGTATGGTAGATATGTTTAAATTTTTAAGAAACTATCAGATTGTTTACCAAAGTGGATGTATTAAATTCTTATTTTTACCAGCAGTGTATGAGAGCCTGATTGTTCCACATCTTCACCAGTACTTAGTAAAATCAGACTTTTTAGCCATTTTTGTGGGCATGAAAGGGCAGCTCTTTGTGATTTAAATTTGCATTTCTCCAATAATTAATGATGCTGGGCATCTTTTCCTCTGCTTATTTGTCATCTTGTACATTTTTTGATAAAGTGTGTATAAACTTTATTAATTAGATTTTTAATCTTAGGGAGTTTTGAGAGTTATTTATATGTTCTGGATATAAGACCTTTACTAGGGCAGCCCGGGTGGCTCAGCGGTTTAGCACCACTTTCAGGCCAGGGTGTGATCCTGGAGACCCAGGATCTAGTCCCACGTCGGGCTCCCTGCATGGGGCCTGCTTCTCCCTCTGCCTGTGTCTCTGCCTCTCTCTCTCTCTCTCTCTCTCTCTCTCTCTCTGTTGCTCATGAATAAACAAAACAAAACAAAACAACAACAACTAAAACCTTTACTAGATATGGGATTTGCATTTTTTTCTCTGTACCTTTCCTTTTCATTTGCTTAATAGTGTAATTGACACCATTTTGAATTGCCATATGGTGTGGTTGTTAGAAAGCACACTCTCAGGCTATTAGAGAGTTTTGAATCCTAACCCTAGAACCTAGGGAAAATAACTTGAGATTTCTAAGCCACAGGGTCTACCTCAAAAATTGCTTATTATACATGTTTCTGATTTTGTTTTACTAAGAAGTTTACATGAGGACAAATTCGAATATGATTTAGGATGATTGGTTGAAAGAAGTATTTTTAGGTATTTATAGATGATTCAGTAAACAAAACAAGAGTCACTAAAGCTTAGTTTTTCTTCATAACTTCTGGATTTCTATACTTTTACTAGTTTGGCACCCTACTGTCTTTTTCTAAATTGAAGGGATAGTCCAAAAGAATACTCTTATAGCTGTGGAATAATCTTATATGCTGGGCTGTCTTAATGAGGCTAATAATTTCCCTTGTTGCCATAGTCAGTATTATATTTAAGAATTATAAACATAAAAGTCAGTAGTATGTGCTCTCTAGTTAAAATTGAAGTCAGAACCACTTTAATGCATCTATATCGTCTTTTTTGCAGAATAGTATTATTGATTTTGACCAGTTGGTATATCCTCTGTCAATTTGCTGTGTATGATTATTAAGTGTATGTTTATGGAAAATGGTCCAGGTGTTAACTTCTTATGAATTTCAGCATTGTGATCAAATAAGCTAAATAATTGGCTGGTCAGATTTACATTACCAATAAAATATGAACATGATAGTGGCGTTTCGTATGTGACCATTTGTTACAATAAAATTCAGACATCTAGACTATCATAGTACAGCTTCAGATGAGCCCACATGAGGAGTTGTCACAAACCAAATGATCTTTAAGTGTATCCATTTAAGCTTGCCTATTGTGGTGTTTTTCCATTATTTCCTTAAGCAATACCTAAAATTGCATGAGGCTATAGTAGAATTTGGAGAAGGAATATTTTTTGTGGGTAGCTTTGTGTTTGTTACTATCAATAAATAAAGTGTGTTTTCCATCATGTGTTTTAACAGTAAGTGTCCTGTCAGTTTTGTTTTTATCATTGGTCAGAGTTATCCATCTTAGATTTGCACTGATTGCCAGTCATTTTTCCTCAACACTGTAGTCAGTAACTTGACAGGATGAAGGGAAAGGCCTCAGAAGTCAAGGCAACTGCAGGATAGTTCAGAATGGCTGGCTTCGTATCAGCATGGGTGCGTGGGAGTCAGGAGGTCCAGATTCTGGTCCTGCCTTGTGTAGTCAGTGCTGCTGTAATCCTGGCCAAGCAGCTCTTTGCATCGGTTAGCATCTGTCAGATGAAGATTAGGGACCCTCCTCCATCAAAGAACAGTGTGACACCAGACAGAAGGGGGATGCTTTGCAAAGTCCCAGGTAGTATGTGAAGCAGTAGAATTTTTCTCTAAGTATTTAACATGTTAAATTATTTTAAAAGTATGATATTCAAAAAACTATAGTCAGTCCTTTTAATCACACAACTATGCTTCTTGTTAGTAGGTTTGCATGCCTTCTTAGAGGAGAACAATCTTGCAGACAGAGTCAAAAACGGGTACAGGCTAGAGATGGGGAGGAAAGATGAATTCCTTTATCTCATATCCAGCCCTAGTCCTTTTGACTGCATTTTACCCACCATACTTATCTTCTTCCTGCAAGCTTCATTTTCTTCTATTTTTGTCTCTTCTCCCCTCCACTGCTAGCTTTCTTTTTTTCCTTTAGAACTTTTCTTAGACTACAGGGAGTGGCAGGGCATGGGGAAGCGATGGGCTCTGTAGCATTAAGCCCTGTCACCTGGATGTTTATGGAGCATGTGTCAGACACACACAGAACATAAAACTAGTTAATTGTGTACTCGGACCCCATGATCAGCCATGTGGTTTGTGCATCCTTCATCCCACCAGTTTCTTTGCTACAGAACAGGAGATGTGTTTATAGCACTATTCCTAGGGTCAAAAGGTTTATATCTAAACATAGACTCTGTCTGAATTATGAGTTCTTAATCTCTTAATATATTTATTTCTAGGGCAGGAGCGGTTTGGCAACATGACCCGAGTATACTACAAAGAAGCTGTTGGTGCTTTTGTAGTCTTTGATATATCGAGAGGTTCCACATTTGAGGCCGTCTTAAAATGGAAAAGTGATCTGGATAGTAAAGTCCATCTTCCAAATGGCAGCCCGATTCCTGCTGTCCTCTTAGCTAATAAATGTGACCAAAAGAAGGATGGTGGCCAGAATCCTCCTCAGATGGACCAGTTCTGCAAAGAACATGGTTTCACTGGATGGTTTGAAACCTCTGCAAAGGTGAGGTCCACTTTGTGTTTATATCTACTCTGCTTTTAACTCATAAATCTGAGCTGTAACTATAAAATATTTAGACAGGTTTACGTGGGTGGTTTTGGGGAGCCTAGAAGAAAGCAAAGTATAGCATGGATATGTTATAACTTTGGGCAGCAGGAATGCTTTAAAATTGGCCAATGTGGAGGTGAATAGAACAGGTTTTCCATCAAAATAAAAATGATTGGGACGCCTGGGTGGCTCAGCGATTGAGCATCTGCCTTTGGCTCAGGGCATGATCCCAGGGTCCAGAGATTGAGCTCCCTGTGAGGAGCCTGCTTCTCCCTCTGCCGGTGTCTCTGCGTCTCTCTCTCTGTGTCTCTCATGAATAAATAAATAAAATCTTAGAAAAAATTATTTAGAGCAATGAACAGGGAGATTCTCTGAATTTGAGCCTTTAAATGAAGCACTTCTGCAACTGGAGTTTATGGGGGAGAAGTTATCTGGTCAGGCACAAGCATTTTTGATTTTTTACTGAAGGCTTAACAAGATATAAGGACATAGATGACCCCGGTGACTGTGTGGGTCATATGCAGCACTAACAAAAATGGACACTGAAGATGTCAGAAAATGTATTCAGGTGGTGTTTGAAGAGTTTCAGATGGTGTATGAAAGAATTTGAACAAGACAAGTATTAACACTTGTAACATGCTTCCATGAATAGTGGAGTGATAATTTTTTCTTTCATCTATTATGGGGTACAGTGTTTTTTGAGGAAAAATAAAAACACTAAGTTGGCTGTTAAAAATCTTGCCAACCTAGATATACAAGAAAGCAAAAGTGAAATCACAAGCACAAAATATTGGTGGGGAAGGAGTTTATGTGCATTGGGAATTTCTCATTAGAAGTCAAATAATCAGATTTACGTAAGAATGATGAAATGTTGGAGAAATTCTGTAATGAACGAAATTGAAACCAGAAGACTGGCCTAGTTTAACACAGTCCCAGCATTTGGGATGCCTTCTGTGGATTTCTGTTGTGTGCATGCATCTATATCTATATATCTATATCTATATCTATAGCTATAGCTATAGCTATAGCTATATATGTATGTATGTATATATACACATGCATGTATACATATGTATATATTTTTGTGTGTATATATATTTATTTAAAAAGCATTTTCCTCTTAGCTAACAAATGTGACTGGATTTACCTACTGGTCAAATTATCTACTTACTACTAGGTTACTTTTAGCTTTACCAGGAACCCACCCAAAAAGTAGAAGATCATTTGGTGCCACTGGTGATCAGAATAATGAAAGCAAAGCTGTAAGAGATTGCACAGAAAAGCTGCTCTGGAAATAACTGAGTGATGTTGGAGTCATTGGAAAAACTAGTGTCTGCTGGAGGCAGAAGTTTTTACTCCTAAGCTAAAGGCTTATTTTTTAAATATATTTTAGAATCTTAAAATTTAGTTTAATGAATAAAATGTGATGGCAGAAAAAAATTGCAGTGCAGGGTTGCATGCCACACGAGCACCTAGCTGGGCAGGAAGAAGGAAAATGGCAGTAGTTGGAGACTGGTCATGGAGGCACTTGTCCTGGAAGCCATGCCCTCTGTCTGCAGTGGGTCTATGAGGTGATTTGCTTTACTTCTCAGCTTTGTTGGGAAATAATTAGTGATATGTGTAATGTGTATTAGAGCATGAGATTTGCTGGAAGAAATGCATGTATTACAGGTAAAATTTCTAAGTTTTATTTGAATTAATCATTCAGGTAATAAATCCAAATTCCTGCCCAGAATCTAGATGGAAGATTCAACAATGATAGTGTCATGTGGTTGGATAGCTTGAGATTGTGTAAGTCATCAGCTTTGTTACATTTATAGACAGGGTTACATGTAAGTGGAGAAGGAGAACACTGGCTAATAGTAGAAGTTTCAGGACTGTTTTGTGCTTTCCTCCAAATATATTAGCAACACCATCTGCAGAATTTCCTTAATAGTAAACCAGGAATGTTCCAAGAGAATAACAGTAATATGAAATTTAGGTTAAAATTTTAGTTGAGGCTTAAGGTACTGCCTAAGTTTCACAAATGCCTGTATTTCTGAGCTGGCCAACAGCTGACTCCCCAGCTGATTTCTACCGGAATTCCAGTGATCTGAATTATAATGGGCACACAGCCAAAAGACAGTTTTGAATTCATGAACTTCATCTTTTCACCTTTTTTGCAAATAATGGAATTTCCAGTATGAAAATGTGTGACTAATTACAATATGGGAATTTTCCATTTCTAATCTCTAACCTTAATGTGGTTAGAGAGCATTATAATTCTTGGAGATAATGCGACTGGTGGGGGTTGAATGAAATTTGAACATTCAAGGATCAATAATTTAATTAAAGTTAATACTTATTTTAGGAGTGGAGGTTAAAAAAAAAAAAAAAAGAAGGAAAAGCTTGTGTTGATGCTGGAAAAGGTACCTGAGTGAATAGCCCAGGTCTTGCAGATTTCTCACTGTCTGAGAAAGTATAGCAGATAAGGGAGACAGGATGAGCCTCATGTTGTTAGATTAAAATTGGAGTGATCACTATGACCTTAATGTTTTATATGCATGTATAAATATATATGTTTCTGGGTTTATGTGTGTCTAAATACACACATATGTATAAACAGGTAAATGTAGAAATTGATGTCTATGTGTCTGTGGCTGCATATGTGTATTAATAGCTCTGCTTGCTCGGAGGGGTTAGGAGCAATGACACCACAGATCCAATGAGCTTCTTAGTCTCCAGAATTTGGTTTTTATTTTTTATTTTTAAGGGATTTTATTTATTTATTTTAGATAGAGTATAGCTGGGGAAGTAGCAGAGGGAGAAGGAGAGAGAAAATCTCAAGCAGACTCCCTTCTAGTGCAGAACCTAACACCAGACTTGATCTCACCACTCTGCCATCATGACCTTGAGCCAAAATCAATAGTGGATGCTTAACTGACTGAGCCTCCCAAACTCAGAATTTGGTTTATAAATACTGTTCTTCTGTAAAAAGAACAGGGGTTTTGTGGACAAGGGAGTTTGGTGGGACAAGGAAAGTAAAGATGCAACAGAGATATTTTGTGGCACCAGAAACTAAGGAAACACAAAATGGAGATCTGTCAAAAAGAAACAGGACCTCACTTACAGGATCTCCAAAAAAAAATCGACACTTTGAGCAGCAAAGTAAATAACTATTGTAAGAGATCTAATCCATAGAATAAAATAATAATCTCTGATATGAATAAACCAATGAAACAAGTAGAGGAGAAGAGAAAACTCTTCCTAATGGTAGAATTTCAACTAATAGATGTAGAAGGAATGATGGAAAGGAACAATCACCATGTAATAATAGCTGTTTTAGGAAAGAATGAATTAATGTTAAAGTTGATGGGAAAACTATGATGAAAAATAGGATATTTACACTTTTGAGCTTACTGAGTACAAAGGAAAAATAGCTATTCCATGGCTGGCAGACATGACTTTAAGCAAATGTCCCTCTTGTACACTGAGAGGGACATATCACTTATTCCTGCCAAAAGTGCATAACTTGAGTTTAATGATACAGAAACAAGCCCAAACAGAGATATTCTCTGGCCAGCATGCTCCAAGAATGTCAAGGTCATGAAAGGCAAGGTGATTGAAGAGCTGTTCCAGGTTACAGGAGACCAAGGAGATGTGTACATGAATTACGGCTGGTCCCTTGGATCTCAGATGGGACACTGAGACAATGGTGGTATTTTAAATTTCATAATTATTGACAACATATTATTGAATTTCCTGATTTTTATCTGGAAACCTGATTACCCAAAGATGTTAATATTTTAGGAATATGAGTGAAGGGTATTCGGAATATTTGCTATTTTTGCAATGTTTTTGTCAATCTGAAATTTAAAAATGAAAAGTTAAAATACTTTTTCTTTTGAAAAGTTAAATACTTAAAAGCCCAGATTTTGCTATGTGTTATTTGTGTATTTAATGACACCTAATAGATCTGTCACACAAAAGTGATAGCTAGTGATTTCTTGGGATATTTTAATGGACATCACACCTGCAGCATTGCTTCAGGTTAATTTACACATACGCCAACTAAAAGTAATAATCTGTACTCAGAGATGGGAAGTGACATGATGCATTTGTCATATTTTAATGTGTGAGCCCATTGGCCTTCTTAGACTTGCCTTAGATGTTGGAGGGCAGGAACTTTTTCATCTTGGTGCTTTCATTTATGTGAGTGGTAACCCAGCGTGGGATGAAGATTCCTTATCAACCATTGAGATAGTTCATTAAACCTCAGCAGCAAGTTTGAAATGGAAACATCAGGAAGGGGGATCCTTTGTGAAGAGAAGAGTGTTCTGTAGCCATGTTACTCAATGGCATTGAACTCTGACTGTGTGTACCCTGTAGGGAGGGAGAAGACGGTAGGCCGCGTATTGGAACACCCTCTGACAAACTGTGCTCATCCCCGTAGTACTCTTAATGCTTTCATCTAGGCATTAATCCTAAGAATTCACCCTGTTCATCATTTCCGCATTACAGGATAACATAAACATAGATGAAGCAGCCCGGTTCCTAGTGGAGAATATTCTTGCCAACCACCAAAGCTTTCCTAACGAAGAAAACGACGCGGGCAAAGTTAAACTGGATCAGGAGACCCTGACCGCCGAGAGCAAGTCCCAGTGTTGCTGATGTGCCTGCTGCATCTGTGCGTGCAGGATGCAGCCTAGCTGGGCTGGAAGGAGTCCTGAGAGGTGGCTAAGGTGGTGGCTGTGCTGTGCTGTGAATCTTCCCAGGGCTGCACTTTAAATAAATGCTCCGGTTTTTCTAGGGGGGGTAAATCTTTTTCCCTGCACGGAACGACTGTGATGTCACCCCTGGGAGCCTGCGGCCACATGGGGCATGTAGAGAAGTAGCTGTGCCAGTGGGCCCACACCCTGTGGCATGAACACTTAGGCTTTTGGGGCGGTTGCCATGTATTCAGGATAATGTTTACATCCTCTGTAACATCTCTTTAAATGACAGCCCCTCAGGATTTGGTAAGACTTCCAAGTTGTGCCTTTTAGCCAAAGCACTGGGGTGGTAATAAAGCCTCACCTGCAGCCTCTCAGTCATGTTATGGGTCTGTTTTTGTCTCCACACTCCGTCCTCACTCTCCACGGAGGCTGTAGACTGTTAGACACATGAGGCTTGAAGTTTTTGTACTGCAGTTTTGTTTTCCTCCCTACTTCAAACTTTGGTACTTCATGTAAAATTGTTATCCTTAAGTGTTAGAATTTCACGGGCCCTCGACAGTGTGGCACGTCCTTGCTAAGGACTCAGGCAGCACTCACCGCATTGGCCTTCTGGCTCTGGTTGCTGCCAGTTGGAAACAACATAAATGAACAGTCCTTCTCTCTCTAGTTCTTTCTTTTTTCCCTCATCCTCCCATGTGTTTGTTTTTGTACCCAAGAGCCTGGCCGATATTACCATTGCAATTCTCTCTTAACTGGAGCTAGTCTTTTGCAAATCTGTATTAGTAATGGTTGCAGAGAGAAGTTACTTCAAAGCATATACAATGAAAGCTGAGATTCCGTATTACGAATTATGAAGGAAAGTAGGTCATGTGTGGTTTTCTGTAAGGTTTGAGACATTTAAAGTATAACACATAAGAAACTTAAGGCAGCCTCATGATTTTTTTGTATTACCATTTGACCCAGTTAAGGAAAAGAATAAATATTTTGACTGAAACTTTGTGTGTGTGTGTTTTTTTTTTTTAATTAATGTGGTTCTAGAAAGGTAGATGGGGTGTGCTTTTCTGCCTTAGAAAACTGTCTATTTATGTTGTCTCTTTTGTTTTTAAGGGACTTGCTATCATCTGAAAGGTTCGACTTCTTTCAAAGGAATTTTAAAGGTGTTTGTGACATAATCCAGAGCTATTGCAACGTGAGGCATTGACCAAATTTTCTTATACATCATAATGAGCATGGGTAGGAAAGATCTATGCATTTGTTGAGAGCAACCTAGCAAGAATTGCATTTGCTCTGATAGGTGTATTCTGGGAATAAATAGTTATCGTGGGCCATACAATGTAGCTTGCCCTTCTTGTTAAATCTAGGCTTTGCTTAGGAATCACAGATGTGTTTATGTTCTGCATTTAAGTAAATAAGCTCTTTGATCTTTTGGGACATATAATCTATACAGATTCAGATTTTCTGAAGCTAAGGAATATAAAGAAAGACCCTTATTTAAATATCACTTACCATTTAGTTAATGTAGTCCCTTCTTAATGTTTAAAAAATATTGCATTAAATCTTGCTTTCTAAGAAATATGTGTCATGCTCTAAAGTTTTTTTTTTTTTTCTGGTCTAGGTCAATGTACAGCTTCTTAATCTTTACTAATTCCAAAGTCCATTGTGTAAGTAGTATGAAAAATTGGTGCCAAATCCTAAATGTTAGACATACAAAGCTTATCCTGTGTGGTCACTGAAATTGATAAGTCGTCTGGAATTCTCTTTTTACATACTGATTTTCAGTTTTACAAGAAATTCATCATGCTTAAATTGAGCAAAACTAGGAGTATTGCACTGTCGGTGCCCACCTTTACTACATTTTTTACCTTCTTTGAGGATAATTTTAAGAACAGAGAGTCTTCTGTTTGGTTTCTCTTTGAACACTGAGGGTTCTGTTTCCTTGTCAGTTTATTCCACTTATCATTTTTTACATTTTTGAAATAAAACTGAGTATTTTGCTTTACTCCTAAATTCTCACTACAATTTGTTTTTGTAAACTTGAACATAAAAATTTGAATTTAGGATAGGTTACATAAATGGCTAAAGAGAGGAGAATACTTTGACTTCCTTATTCCCATACCCTCTTATTTAAATATCTTTCTGGGGATGAGGCACAGAAATCTGCTTTATTATTATTTTTTTTAATTTATTTTTTATTGGTGTTCAATTTACTAACGTACAGAATAACACCCAGTGCCCGTCACCCATTCACTCCCACCCCCCGCCCTCCTCCCCTTCTACCACCCCTAGTTCGTTATGCTGAGTGAAGTAAGTCAGTCAGAGAAGGACAAACATTATATGTTCTCATTCATTTGGGGCATATAAATAATAGTGAAAGGGAATATAAGGGAAGGGAGAAGAAATGTGTGGGAAATATCAGAAAGGGAGACAGAACGTAAAGACTGCTAACTCTGGGAAACGAACTAGAAATCTGCTTTAAAAGAAAAAATCTGCTGAAGGGTGCCTGGGTGGCTCAGTCAGGTAAGCACCTAACTTGGTTTTGGCTCAGGTCATGATCTCAGGTGAGATTGAGCACCACATTGGGCTTCTGCTCAGTGGGGAGTCTACTTGAGATTCTCTTTCCCTCTCTCTCCATCCTTTCTCTCTCTCTCTCAAATAAATCTTTAAAAATATCCGGTGATGTTCCTTTTGAAATCTCTTATCATAAGCAGCAGTAGTTACTGAGTTTGGAATCTATGACATTACCCCAAACATGAATATTTTAAAAATATAGGACTTTTATTTCTGTG
This sequence comes from Canis lupus dingo, assembly GCF_003254725.2. Taxonomy (NCBI): domain Eukaryota; kingdom Metazoa; phylum Chordata; class Mammalia; order Carnivora; family Canidae; genus Canis; species Canis lupus. The sequence continues at coordinate 37,708,653 of NC_064243.1, forward strand.
TATACATCAGTGTTATTAAAAAGTCTGAACGGCTTAAATAGCGGACAAGCAGTATAAAACTTTCGTCCACTGAAAAGAGATGTAGTAGCTTAAGGATTCTGACAGCCTGGACTAATCTCCAAGTGACTGTACAGTTAGCCATTTGGGAAAAAATAAGTCCTGTCTCTATTGTACTGTTCCTCAAAGTGATACAGTCTGGAAATGAATAACCTAAATGTAAAAACAAATACAGCTATGAAACTTCGGCATGTTTGGAAAAATTTTAACATTAGGCTAAGAAATTCCTTTTTAAATCCCCACATGCTTAATGCAAGAGGAAAAAGTACATTTGGTTACATCAATGTCATGTCTAACGAGAATTTTGGTTACATCAATGTCATGTCTAATGAGAATTTAAGTGAAATTATAACAACAGACAAAATATTTGCAACCTGTTTAATTGGGTAAGGGTCAATAAAGCAGGATAACAAAAAATGAGTAAAAATGGGCAAAGAATGTAAAAAGTGTTTTTGGAAGAGTACTCATGTGTTAAATCTTGGTAACCAGGAAACATAAAAAATAAAACAAGATGTTATCAGATTCCCCAAGAAATGTGTGAGTTTGATTGTGTCCCTGATATTGGTGAACATACCAGGAAACTTGTGTTTGCAATCTGCTCTTCGACCAGATTTGATTTAATGGGTACCTCCCAGGCTCCCTCCATTGATGCTGTGCACTTGACACTATGCCCACACCTTGCTAAGAAGCAGAACTGCTATTGCTGGGGAAATAACAGAAACAAAACCTCCTCCCACCCAGAAGATGGCTCTGCAAAGGTAGAGAGAAAGTGGTGGTGTTTATTGAATAAGCAGAAAGCCAGAATGTTTGCCTCAGGGGCGATAGCTAAGAGATTAAAAACGCCCCTTCGTATTGCCCAGCAGATACAACCCACTCCACACTTGTTCTCCAGGTAAACTAGTCCTCAGATAAGAGGACTTGACAGCACCTTTTGTCAATACACAGTTCATCCTAAATGCATTGGCAGTTGGGGTGACTGTATTAGTTCATTGGCTTTATGCAAAGGAGAAATCACTTCTATCTTCATGGCAGGAGGTAGTTTTGCAAGGTGATGTAAGATTTCTCCCCTTCCCCAGAAATTGGGAGATAGGGACACTTTCTCTTCATAATCAAATTTCAAAGAGATGACTCCCAAAGATGTCCTTGAGAAAGCCTGGAGAGAGGCTTCTTTAGCTTTAAAAAAGATTTACATACATATCAAAGAGACAGAGAACTTAAAAACTTTCAATTATAAACACTCTGAGAAAAGGGGCATGGATTGGAGGAGTTTCTTCACTTCAATGAAGAGACTTAAGTTTTTTATTTTTTAATTTGTATTTGCCCCTACTGTCCAACCTGGGCAAACATTTGCTTGTGTGTACAAGGAATAATAGAAGCCTGTTCACTGCATCATTCTTGGGACATGCATGCAGGTGTGCATGCAAAACACCAAAAGACCCCCCCCCCCAAACACACAAAAAAAACCCCAAAACACAATCTACATGCTCATCTGTAGGGGGAAAATACAATGGAAAATTGTACGCCCATAAAAGGAGATACCATGCAGCAGTTTAGTCATACTTAAAAAAAAAAAAAAAAAAAAAGTATTCAGAATTTAAAGACTTCCTGAACCATTCAGAAAGGTTAACACCAATTTCCTGATTGTAATTGCCTCAGGTAAGGGCTAGAATTGTGGGTGTCGGTTAAGGCTGTCTTGAGCTTTTTAGTTAATGTTTACATTTTTATGATACACTTTATTTTACCCTGGTCCGTATGTTTCCTACACTATCACTGAAATCGAGGAGTGTTCCCATTTGGAACATAATACTTTAAAAAAAAAAAAAAAGAAATACTTTGACTTATCTTTACTTTTTACTACACTTAATAACATCACCTATATTTTGCCCTCCTGGGATCTTACGTATATTATGAACATATCATATGAATATATGAAGTAACTATTTCTTATTTCTCATTCTCCCAGATTGTGTGTGTATGGTGGGAGAAGAGGTAGGAATGTGTGCGATATAAGTTTGAGTCACATATAAAATACTGCTGGGACTGTATAGGTGGTAGTAATTCAACTACTGCCTCCCCCAAATCACCTGAATACCCAGTGGTATTGTCCTGCCAATCTGTTGGCATTTCCCAAACCAAACCCATTATCTTTCAATCTTCTCACTACCAAGCCCTTTCTAGAGGCTTAAATGTTTACATATTATAATTTAAATAAGTTTTGTTTATGTTCATTCTAAATTAACATGTAATGCTTTCTTTTTGCAGTAGGATTATTTTGCTGATTATTTTGAACCCCGTGAAATTTATAGCTGGCATTTACCTACCTTTATGAACACTCCACTTTTGATTCTTTGGTATAGCTTTAGTCATGCTGCTAAATTGTGATTTGAGAGCTTGCAGAACTTTAAAGGAATACAGTAATTGCTCTAAGTGAAGCCTTATAATAACCTGACTTCAATTTCAATTCAGCATCCTATTCATCTGAGATTTAAAGATGAAATTTTGTGGATTTCTTTTCTTTTATTGATGAAAAAAACTGAAGTAATCTCCAGAAACTTTTCTCTCTTGGAAATTTAGCAAAGTACAATATAGTACTTTCATTCTGGTTTGATTCAGAACAATTTTAATAGTTGAGAGTGGAATCTAATTTTTCATAGCATAGCATCTCTAAAAATCGAATATATACTTTTACTCTAGACTCTTTGTGGTACTACTTGAGCATATTTCTATCCAATCCTATTTAAGAAGATGAGGATTTAATTATAAATTCAATACATGTTGGTAATGATGTGTAGTTTGTGTAGTTGACTCTGTAGCGAAATGGATTATGATTAAAACAGGAACTGATGACAGGGTAGAAATGTAAGCCATTCCTTGGGTATATGTAATACTAAGCATATCATGCTCTGAAATAATAATCACTGCTAGCAGAAATCAACTTATGTTCAAACATTTAAAGACCTGTTACAGTTTAAGATGAAGACTGAATGCTAAATCGATGTTAGGCTTAAGATGCTATGCTCTGATATTTTTAAATGCACATGTTAGAATATTCCAAAATGTATTCTTACCATATATTTCTATTTAACTGTAAAGGGAACTTAGAGCAAATAGTTCTCTCTGTAGCAGGCTTTTAAGACATTTCACAACTTAGTCCCTCAAGAAGAATTTTTTGCATGTAAATTTTAGGATAGTTCTAGACTGAATCAAACTCAGCTGAATCAAGAGTATATGAAATCCACTCCTGTACCCTACTTCTTGGACTCATTATGACTTAAGACTCTCTTGAGTTGTGGGTGCCAGTCTCTGATGTGATAACTGACCGTTTACTCAAAGTGGTGGCCTTGTGTAGGCATGAACCACCATTGAAATGTCAGCACCAAAATCCTGTGCTTAGGATTCAAGGGAGACAAGTAAAGGTTTTCTGCTTTCTTTAAGTCCCGATGTCATAATAATATTAAGTCAACAGATACAGAAGGAAAGCTGAGACTTTATTTCCCCCTTAACCATTTGGAGAAACTTCTAAAGGCTCTTCTGGTAGTGATATATTTGGAACTGCATATTCTGAAAGAGTGAGTCTTTTAACCTCTACTAAATGACATATTTGTAAGTGTATTTTTGAGGCCTTTTTATCTTTTCCGACCAAGGCTAATGGTAAACTTGATAAGAAAATTAAGCAGGTCTGTCTAATTACCTCTGAGCTTCTCTGCCTACTCAATCTGCTTAGAGTAGTTTTAGCCAATTCCCACCAGGTCTTTCCATTCTGTTACCAGCCCCAAGTTTTTTTTTTTCTTAAAGATTTTATTTATTTATTCATGAGAGACACAGAGAGAGACAGAGACATAGGCAGAGGGAGAAGTAGGCTCCTTGTGGAGAGCTTGATGCAGAACTCGATCCCAGGACCCTGGGATCACACCCTGAGCTGAAGGCAGATGGTCAACCCCTGAGCCACCCAGGTGTCCCACCAGCCCCAAGTTTTAAATAAAATATATCATCGTTGGCTAACTGTTCTATCATTAGTTTTAGAAGTCACTTTAAAATGTTGGAGTTTATTATTTCTAAGGCAGCATTAGTATATTCCCTAGATATTGGAAAATGAACATTACCTCTTTAAAAAAATAAGTTTGAAGTAGAGATGAGGTTTTCTACACTGAATTCAAAATCATTGTCCTATTTAACAGAAATGATCATTTGCTTCTTAAAAATAATTTTGTTGTACAACAAGATCAATTGTATTTTTAAGAGAAATGACATTGCTAGCCATGTTTCAACTTTATATCCAGATCAGAATCTATACAAAAATATCAGAAAAAAAAAAAAAAAAGACAGTCACAGGAACCAAAAGTAACACTTAACTAGAAAACTTTTACTGAGGAGCAGCTATATAAACAACCACATTTCCTATATATATATATTAGGTATATATATATATATTTATTGATATATATATTTATATATATTTAATGAAACAATTGTTAAAATATAAGAGGTCAGGATTGGGAATTTAGGGCAGATACATCCTGTTAAGGGTCAAATTGTGTCTCCCCAAAAGCTTTGTTGAAGTCCTAACCCCCAGCACCTCAGAATGTGACCTTGCTTGGAAATAGGGTGTGGTTGTAGGTGCACTTCATTAAGATGAGGTCTTACTAGTAGGATGGGGCTCCTTAAGCAATGTGACTGATATCCTCCTAAGAGGATGGCCTTGTGAAGACACAGGAGGAGTGCCATGTGAAGACAGGGGATCGGAGTGATGGATCTACAAGTTGGGGAACACTACAGATTGTCAGCAAACTACCAGGAACCAGAAAGAGTCAAGGAAGAATTCTTCTACAGATTTCAGAGGGAGAATGGCCCTGCTGACAACTTGATTGCAGAGTTCTGGTCTCTAGAACTGTGAAACAATACATTCCTGCTATTTTAAGCCACTCAGTTTGGGACACTTTGTAGGAAAGGAATACACACCCCAACATCAGCTCTGCTTTTGGTCAGGGGAAGAAAATTGTAGTACAAGTATTCAGTTGGGCTTTCCTCAATCAAATGTGAAATACCATAAGATTGATCCTCTGCAAACACATACACGTTCCCTCTACCCAAAGGAAATAATATCTTGTTTTCCAGTAATCATGGAAAAATCAGTCACAAGTCACCTGAATTGGTCGTAAAGAAACCTCAAGTTTCTAAAAAAATAGATTTGACAACATTCATCACAAAGCAATAAATTAGAAACTAACAGAAGGCACACAACCAAGCCAACAAAGAAAAACTAACCTGGACACATATTTTAGGCCAAGGAGAAAATTGAACCTAAAATTACAGAATGTCTGGAAAATCACTATGATGAGAATACCATTGATAGAAACCACCAAGCTGCAGATAGCAATGCTGAAATCAAAATGTTTACTTCTAAATGAATAAGGAATACAAGTGAATGAAATAAACCTCCAATACCAGAATTTAAAAGACCAGTGAAGGAAGAAATTAATGCTCACAGCAGAAGTTTGTTTGCTAGAAAGCCTATTAATTATCATGAAGTTTTTGGTTTTTTTTGAGGGAGATGAAATAGGTAAACTTATGGTGAAAAGAAAATAATCACATTTACGTGAGAAAGTTAAAAAATCCTAATTGAAAACTTTGCTCAACACTATGCAAATTTGAATTCAAATTCAAATGAATTTCTTAACCTGCCCCAGGGCGAAAAATAATCTAAGTTTTATATTTGAGAAATAAGTGGTCAGAAATCTAACCGTTACTAAGCTCAGCCCTCTTTATAACCACAATCATCACAAAATACACCAGATCTAGAATAGATTATAGGGTACTCATTTAAGGAATTGATCTTCTTGATACCATTTAAAAGGTTTCAAATGTGGAGCATCAAAAAGTCTTCATTTTAAGAAAGTCAGCTTGCAAATACTTCATTACTCAAGTGGCACAGCTGAGGACAGTGACTTCCCAGCCAGTTCATGAATAGTGTCTGTCATACCATAACCAGAGCAAGACTAGTTATTAGTGATTAGGGATTTGAGAAGTGCTGTGAGGTGAGTAATTTGGGGGATGCAAAGAAAGTGATTCCCAAGGGCTCCAAGGAACACTGACCTCCTTGCACAAGCTTGTATTACTATGCTAGAGGCGTAGGAAGGGAGTGGACTTTCCATAATGAGGGAAAAGAGAAGCAAACTCTGTGAATTCCATGACCTCAATCTAGCTGGTGTTTCATTATCATCTCAGGCTTACTATCAGAGAACAAAACAACACACCATTGTTGAGTTGATAATTACATAAATTTTGAAATTCTTCACCAGAAAAGAAATACTATTTGCTGGGGGGAAAAAAGAGCCCTTTTTAATAAAAATGACCAAACCATAAAGTTTTTCTAGGATTTAAACACATAATAAAGGAAGTCAGCATGATATTTTTACTGAAATCTGACAAGGAAAATAGCAAACTAGTCCCCAATCTTATAACAATGCAAAAACCGCACATAACTAATTAGCAAATGAAATCAACAGCACAATAAAGATCAAGATAAGATGCCTAGTAGGAGTTTATAAAGTTGTTCACCATTAAGACTGTTAGGAAAGCTATTAATGAAATTTGGCATGAAAGCAAATTAAAAGGACAACGTAATTCTGTAAATGCTGTAAAATAATTTTATAAAAATTTTGCTTGCAAAAATTGGGATAAGTGGCTGTTTTCTGAATGTGATTTTTTTAAAAAAAGTTTATCCATTGTGCCCCAAAGTTAACATCCAAGGAAAATACTAACATCGGTGAGGATCCAAAATACCTAAGATGCAATAAAAATTGAGACTACTATATTATTTTGAAAAACAGTATTTCCCTGAAGTTAAAAGATTAAATGATTGGTAAATATCATGTATGAAATACAGACACTCTCCAGCATATTAGTTTGGATACTTCTTCTGTGGGTTCCAGCAACTTAATTATATTCTCTGCAAGCCATCACTGGTTATTAGTAAAACTTAAGTTATTTAACAATTAAGGATTTTTTTGTGATTTTCGTTTAGCTTCCCTCTTTAGCATGCACGAGCTTCATTTTATCTTGTTTAAACATCTCATAATTAGTGATTATGTAAACAATTTTAGGTGGAAAAACAATTATTAATAAATATCTTTATAGAATTAGATTGACAGTTAATACCAATATTAAGAGGATATATTTAGGTAACAGGGTCGTGTCCTTTTTAAAGTAATGAGAATTGAAACAAATGTAATATAAGGCAAAAACATTATTAATGTTTATACAAATTAAGCATAAAACTGAGCAGATTATTGGAAAGAAAGTGTTAACTGCATGTTTATTAGCTTTTTGTCCAGCCTTGATGATGCCTGATAATTTTACTTTTGATCAAATCCTCCTTGAAACACTAACTCAAAGAATTATTAGAATGTGTGCCTATATACTGGATCCAAGATAAATCAGAATCAAACAGGATCATCTAGGAGACCAAGGAACTAGACTTAATTGTCAATATTCTTCATAAAGAGTAACCAGTATTGATCAAGCAGCCACAGGGAAGGATGGAGTCTAGTAAAGTAACTCTGGAGAGGGCTGCATGACTAGGTAGGGATCAAGACTGAATGGCTTTCTGAGATAAAATGGAGCAGGTTCACTTAGCCTCCTCTCTTATGGTCCTATGTGGGCTGAGTGATTAAATAGTGAAAACTTTCTGGAGTATCAAGACCATGGTCAAGACTTTGCAAACACTCTGTGTGGTTATCTATCCTACATCTTTTCTTAAAGCTACAGAAACTTAATGTTATTTGAAGCCTATTTTGTCTCACAGTTTCTTTGGACCCAAGAACATAGAAGAGATTTCTCAACTATAGACTTCTGATCATTGCAGAATTGTTTAACCAAGTGGTAAGTGTTCATAACACTAATAAACTGTCCTTTAAGAGTTGCATTGCAGCTTAGTTGTTTGATTCCCTTTAGGACAAGGATCCTTTAAGAAAAAGGTCCTCTTGGGAAATCTTTATTTATTTTTTTTATTTTTTTTATTTTTTTGGGAAATCTTTAAATCTGGTTAAGAAAAATTAAAACAAGAATGTTAATTTTTCTTCTTGAGTAACCAAGGTGACAAAAACTTCAAAATCACGTACAACATCTGTGTTAGATTATCCTTAAGCCAGACATTATGCTGAATCTAAGTAACAATAAGAAAACAATAAGTCTCAGAGTAAAACAAAATGATCAAAACAGATTTCCTTTCATTGCTTAAACTTCAAAACAAAAGACTTGGTTAGGGTGTTCTAATGAAATAATTTTCTAGGTTTTTTTTTTGGGGGGGGGTGGTCCATGGAAACTCAGAATTTAATGAGCAATGTCACTGAGAAGATTGCTATGGCTTTCCAACAATTTTTAATAGATGAAGAGGAGATTTTTCTAGATTTTCCAAGTTATGAACTGTAGTGAAAATTCATTTGAGAAGTTGCTACTGAAAAATATTTTTCCTATATTACATTTTGCTGTTCAAAAAATTTTTTTAATATTAGTGATGTTAAGTGTACCCTTTTGAGTTTTACATTTCAGGCATTTGGACATGCAGGAATAGTAAGTTTGACAGCATGACAGATTAATAATAAATTCAATAATGCTTGTTTTACATAATTGCAGAGAAATTTCTAGTCTCACTCTGAAATCAACGCAGTGAAAGGGAATGAAGATATGTTTAGATAAAGAGTGGAAAACTATAAAGAAAAGTGACATAAATTGTCATTGACAACAGGAAAAGTATATTGGAGACCATGAAAAGTTTAGTATTTTGTTAACACTCTTCATTTGGGAACTGTCTGTTCTGCACCTAGATGTTTAAACATGTAGAACAGAAGCTGTTGCATGTAAAAGGAAATTTGAATAAAAACTACAAAAAATATTTTATTATTAAGTAATGTAAGTTCTATTGATCATCTATGATTGCTTGCACAGAATGTAATTAGTTTGCTGGAACCTGTTAATGGAGTAACCAATGAAAATGCCAAAGAGTGCATCTATTTCTAATGTGATGTTTGCCATGATAGCATTTTATCATTTAACCCTCGGGAAAATACTGACCTTGACAAGGAATCTATATACACTTCTATGTTAGACTTCTAAATTTGACTGCTAAAATATTTTAATAACCATGACCATTAAATTTTTGATGCAGTTTTCTATTTGCTTCTGTATACCAAAAAGTTACTTCTGTGATGGTTATGTAGTCATCATACTGATGAAATTTTATTCCTAATCAAGTCCTCCTAGAAACATCCTGCTGAAATAAGTATTCTGTATACCTCTAAATGTAAAACAATTTGGTATTAGTTTAAGAATAGCTGGACAGATCAAAGAGTCAAAAAGTCCAGAAATGAATGTAAGAGCACTTGGAAGTATAGAATATGAAGAGGGGCTATTTCATTTTTTTAATTGGAGTTCAATTTGCCAACATATAGCATTACACCCAGTGTTCATCCCATCAAGTGTCTCCCTTAGTGCCCGTCACCCAGTCACCCCCACCCCTGCCCACCTCCCTTTCCACCACCCCTTGTTCATTTCCCAGAGTTAGGAGTCTCTCATGTTCTGTCTCAAGAGGGGCTATTTCAAATTAGCAAACAAATTATGATTATTTTAATAAAGCATGTTGGGAGAAGTGAGTGGTCATATAGGGGAAATGTTGACTCCCTGCCTCTTATTATTTATTCAAATTAATTTCAGATATGTTAACCATTTAAATTTAATAATTACTAAGGTAAAATGTGGGGTTTTAAAAATATCTTGAAACTGGAGAAACCTTTCTAAGGATGACACAAGGACCATAAACTGATGTATTCAACTACAGAAAATAAATACATTGCCAAAACTCACCATACATAAACTAAAAAGATAATCCTGGAAAAGTAGCCCACATTTTTTTCTTTTTTGAAAAAGTAACCCATATTATAGTTAAACCACCATTGCCCTTGATTTATAAAGAGCTCTTACATGTCAAAAAAAGCCCAGCAGCCAAGTAGAAAAATGAGCAAAGAATAAGAAGAAACAGTTCACTGAAAATTCAGGAAATACAAATGATTATTAAAGAGATGAAAAGATGCTCAAACACACTCACAAAAATGCAAATTCAAAACCACAGTGAGATACCACTTTTCATCTATTAGGTTGGCCAAAAATGTATTTACTAAAATGATTAGAGTGTAGTAAAATAGAATAATGAAGAGGGTAGAACTTGACAAAAATTATATGAAGGTCAAATGGACAGTAACTGAAAACTTTAAGTGTCATTTTGCATCACATTTACACACAGACATTTACTCTACAGATATGCCTAAACATTTGTAAATGTGATTTATGTTGTAAAGATGTTCATTGCAGCAATTTTAGTAAAAATGAAACTACTGGAAAGTCCAGCTTAGAAACAGAATGGTACTGTGGTATTCCTTTCATTATCAGATAAAACATGGATATAGAAAAGGTGCAAATCTTTTATATAGAAACATGGCAATTTCGTAAATTATCCAAAGTCCTTTGAGAATTTAATTCTAAAGCAACTAGAGTCCACTTGGCGGTAGAAGTAAACCTTTCATGCACAATGTACGTCCTTGATTTAGCAATGAAGGCTCAGCTGAGATGGTGGTTGTCATTGTGACTATGTGCCATAAATTGTGCTGAACACCTGAAAAGATTATTTAACCTGCTCTTAATAATGTTTCCTTAAGATGAGTTTTCTAATGCCGGTGACTCTACATACTTTTTTTTTCTCCAAGAAATCCTTTAAGAGACACAGACTCTAATAACTGCTTTCTAGATTATGATCCTGTTACTGAAATGCTAACTTACTGCTCTATGCAGCAAAAATTGTTTCCTCTGCTCTGAAAAGATGCTTGGTGTTTTCTGTCAGTTCTTGTGCAGGTGGGACAAACAACGCCGAGCCCCGTCCTCATGGTGGAAAAGCAATAAACAAGTAAAAATAGTTAGTGCCATGTCCAACTCCTGACTATCCAAACCACACTAGAAAGATGAAAACAATTTCCTGCTTCTAAAAAATTTAGAAGACAGTTTCAAATGACTAAATAAGAATGAAGTGTCTTCCCCTTTTATCTGTGTGATACAGCTCTTAATTATTTAGAAATTCTCTCAGATGTCAGCTAAATTTTACTTCATTTAAAAACTATACAGCTAGATACATAAATCAATAACTCACCACTGGTGGATAAACCAGTAAATGTCACTCAGGCATGATTTCACCATGGAGGCTTACTGCATTGTCAGGAGGAAGGAAGCAAACACTCAGCACTTACTGCAGGGCAGGCACTATTATAATTTTAAGTGTGTGCATTTGTGTATTTAATCCTTAGGGGTTAGTAAGATCTGTAACATCAAGCATCCTTACAAGTAAGAAGGCAAAGACTCAAATGGATTGAGACATTTGTCAAAGATGACTCAGTATGTAGCAGCCAATTCTGATTAACTCACTCATTTACCAATCCAGTAAATGATTATAGCTATCGCAATTGTTGTAAAATAGTTGTAGCCATTATAGTATCTCATCAAATGTGAGACATAAAACACATCACTGTTCGATGTTCTGCTAAAAAGATTTAACTTTGCGAATCACACCATAATATACACATTATACCATATTACCCTCTACCAAATTGCACGTGAATAAAAGTTTAGGATAACAATGTTTCTGATAAATTGATGTTTGATGTCTTATTGATAAGTCTTCAAAAGTTGATTGCACCAGCTTCAACTGGAATTTCTACTATTCTGAGGCTTCAGTTATATAACCAATCTTTAAAAAAATGTATTTCAGTAACAAGATACAACACAGTTTCAACTCTTTATGAGTGCTTCCTTTCTTAGATACAATAATAAAGAGAAAAGAAAAATAAGGAAAAAAGGAATTGTTATTTCTCATATGACAAATACTGTTCCATCAATATCAATCTTATGCTCTGTTGTTTCCACAAGGTATTTTTTGCACACATAATAATCTTTCATTTCTTTTTTTTTCTTTTATAATCTTTTATTTCAAAGCAAATTATGCTATAACCCTTTTGAAGCCATATTAAATAGAGGTTAAATTCAGCATACTTAGTAGCAATGATCTATACAATTTTGATATGAATGAGTAACTCATGGGTGATTGTGACCATGCGCTCTTATGGGAAATGACAATCACTTTGTATCTCCTGTCTGACAGATAGTATTTGTAAGACTTCATAAATTATAAGGTACATTTTGATTTCAAGAATATTAAAATGTGAAAAACAGTTAAAATATATGAAAAAGTTTGTGTCGAACACAGTGCTAGGAACTAGAATACCAAGAAATAACAAAGTCTTGTCCCTTGTTCTAACTGCTTAGTGTGGGTAGACAAGTAAACCAATAATTATTATTCAGTGTGAATACAATACAATAATATATATGTATGCAATTATTTATATACACTTTCTATGTGCTAATGTATTTAATCTTTATCCCATGGGGCAGGTACACGATAGAGGTATGAACCTGTCTGGATATCCAAGAAGGGTATGTAAACTATCCTGTGTGGGTAAAAAGCCTTTTGTGGGAGACATCACATAGGTGTGAGTAGTGGAGGAGAAGGGAAGAATTAAAATTCCAGGCAATAGCACTCCATCAGCACAGAGAGGCAGAAAGAGTGGAACATCTGAGGAATACACAAGATGGAGTAGTAAAGGGATGGTGGTCCATGGGGCAATGGGGAGGAGTAAGGAGCAAAGCATTTTTTTCTTTTTTTTTTCTTTCTTTTCTGCCATACTAAGGAATTTAGACATTATCCTATCAGTGATAATTTGTGAAATACTAAATACTAATTTTGAAAAAGTGTAGTCAGCAAAAGCAGCTCAGTAAGGAACTCTAAAGTTCTGCCCCTCCTAAAAGGAACAAAAAACTGCTAAAACTATGAGAATTTGCTTTTTTTGAAACCGTGAAAATTAACTTTGGTTAGAAAATCTTGAAAGCAGCAATAGAAAAGTAATCTCACTTACAAGGAACCTTTAGTAAGATTAATGATGGTTTCTTTTTAGGAACTATGGATGCCAGAATATAATGGGATGGCATATCAAAGTATTAAAAGGAAAAACTTTCAATCAAGAATGCTACATCTGACAAGATTACCCTCCAAAAATGAAGGAGAAATTTACACATTCCCAGATAAATAAAACTGCAAGAGTTTGTCACTAGCAGGCCTATCCTATAACAGGTGCCAGTCATTTGTTTGCTAGAGCCATTGAGGTGAAAACAAAAAGACATACCGAGTAATACAAATCCACATGAAGGAATAAAGGGCATTAATAAAGATAACTAACTTCCTAGATAAATGTAAAAGTATATAGATAGATTTCTTGTTTGAAATTCATTTTTTTCTGATTTTAAAGACAGCTGCTTAAATCAATCTGCATAGACTTCTAACAAGTAGAGAGATTGAGTGAGTAATCAACTTCCAAAAAATTCTCGTGTGCTAAACACATTAACAAGTTTGATGGGACATTTAAAAAATGAATTTTCCTAGAAGAGCTAAATGTTAATGAAAGGGAAAACACTAAATCTCAAATTAAAATTGTAACTTAGAACTTTGTATATTGAGTGTATATAAAAACACACCTGTTCTGACACTTGAACTGCTCATCATTATGAAAAACAAAGAAGAATCTGTGCAATTTGAAGAGCTCACTATTAAATTGCAAGGATGACATTGTGGCTTCTTTCCGTTGCTATGGGCAAGCCACTTGAATGATTTCAACAGATTCTTCAACTGAACAGAGATTGCTTCCCACTCAGTTATAATTTTACCATGCAGAGGCTAGAAATTGGGAATAAATAATGAAAGAGGTCATGCAGGTTCACATGTATTGCTCTGTGTGGGATGTAGCTGATGATTGGAGATGGGAACCGTGACCTGGTGATAGAAAGATACTGCTTCACGATCTGAAAGACATTCTGGCAGCTCTGACCTCAATTTCACATAAGTAAATGGGAAAAAAAGTGCCTATCACGAAGGAACAAATATGGTTGCTAAAGCTTTAGCTTTAAAGTTGTACCCAACAGAAAGAAGTAAACAATGCCCAATAAAGAAAAGCGCAGAATTCAGACTGCAATCTGATCATGACCATAGCATTATTTGCCACATAGCTCCCATAATCATTGAGATAAACATTGCAGAGATGAGAGACATATAAAATGTATTAAAAAAAAAAACTTTTAGGGGTACCTGGGTGGCTCAGTGATTGAGTGTCTGCCTTTAGCTCAGGTCGTGGTCCCTGGGTCCTGGGATCAAATCCTGCATCGGGTTCCTCGCGGCGAGCCTGCTTCTCCATCTGCCCATGTCTCTGCCTCTCTCTCTGTGTCTTTCATGAATAAATACAATCTTTAAAAAATAAAAAAATAAACTTTTATGTAATCCATATACTTATTTCTTGAGAAGAGATTTGATGGAGTAAAGATGGTCACAGTTTCTTTATAACTCTCTCCTTGGAGAAGTAGAGTTTACTTTTTCCCTGGCCTCAATCTAGTCTGGCCCTGTGACTGCTTAAGCAGTAGATTATGGTAAAGTGACACCATGCTAGTTCTAACCCTTTGAGGACTGACAGGCAGCTTTTGCATCTGACATCTGGGCATACTGACTTCTGAAATTCTGCTTCTCAGAACCTAACCGCCATCTTGGGAAAGGCCCAAGCCACAGGAAGGGCCATGTGACATGCTGTGGTCAATCTGAACCGCCGAGCTCCCAGCCTCCAGCAAGCATCAACTGAGTGAGCCATTTGGATGCTTCAGCTCAATAGAGACACCCAAAAACTGTGGCCCCAAGTGACATCACATGACCAGAACCACCTGGGCGATCTCGGTCAACAAAGAGAACTAGAGGAGTGATAAAATAGTTGTTTCAGAGTATTACCTTTTGGCTGGTTTGTTATGCAGCAATAGATAAAGTGATCACTCGCATAAGGATGTATGTGAAGTTGTGTTAAAACTTATGTTTACAGGTGGTATAGTGAAAAGATTAGTAAATTTTACCTATATCAACAATTGTGTCTACAATCCAATGGTCTCCTCAGAACTTCCTCAAGGGAGTTTTAGCAACTCACTGGATTACCTTCAGACCTGATCTCTTTTCTAAAAACAAATTTAAGGGCACCTGGGTGGCTCAGTGGTTGAGTGTCTCCCTTTGGCTCAGGGAGTGATCCCAGGGTCCTGGGATTGAGTCCCGCATCAAGCTCCCGGCAGGGAGCCTGCTTCTCCCTCTGCTTATGTCTCTGCGTCTTTCTGTGTCTCTCATGAATTAATAAATAAAATCTTAAAAAAAACAAAAAAACAAATTTATATTCTACTGCGACCTGAACAAAAAGTATGGGAAAGACCTCTAAGTGCCTCCAACTTAACACTCAAAAATGCTACCTCTTCTCTAAAGTTCAAGCATGGAGACAAGGCTTTTACTCAGAACTCTACCTTAGTTAAGATTGTTCCCTTGTTTGTTTTTAGTAAGATGAGAGCAGAAAGGATGTTAAGAAATTTTAGATTGAACTTTGATTTTGTCTTTGATATGTTTTTAAAAGAGATTAACATAAAACAAAACAAAAGCGAACTACCTCAAGAGACAATCGACCTAGTTATCCTAAAAGAAAATTTCAGATTTAGTGAACTGTGAATAGAAATCTCTATGTGTTAATTTTTGAGTTTAGTTTCTGAGTCTCTTATCTGAATTTGATCAGAATGAATCAGTGATATAAAACTGGGTTTATAGTTTGTCCCTTTTAGGTTGTTAGATTTTACTTCAGATCCCAGACTTGAGTTAAATGTCAGTATTTGCTTTTGTGGGTTGACAAAACACATTTTCCAATATAGTCTGCTAAGAAACACAGTGCACTTGGAGCTTGACCTGTCTTCTGGGATGACTTTGAGGAAAAGCTACTAGCTGTATGACTTTAAGCCAGTGGCCAACACACTCCCCCCGCCCCCCCTCAGTATCTGAATCAGGAAAAAAGTAATAACCATCTTTGCCCTGTTTACCTTGAAGGACTATTCTTCAGAATCAAGTAATCCTATATGTATAAGAGTCTATTTAAGGAGTGAAAAGTTTTTTTTTTTAGCTAAAATTGTTTTATCATTATTCTTGATAATTGTGCTTCTAGTAATTGTGTATTTTTTCCCTATCCATTCTAGAAACTATTTTATTATACTTTTCTGAGTTCCAAAGTGAATCATTTTTTTTTCTAGGTTGTGGTATCTTTGCCTGCTTTGCCCACAAAGGTCTCTGAAGTTAACTGATATTTAGCTAGAACATCAACCATGGCAGAAATACTGGAGAGAGAAAAGAGAAAAAAATTGTAGACAGAACACAAGAACTAAGATGACAGTTTCAAGCATTTGAACCCTGTACCAAAACCTTTCTTTCTGTCTCATTTTAACCCTTCCAGGACCTATACTTTACAATCCTCCTGAAGTTTACTATCAGCTCCTTGTGTCTTCAGTTTCTCTCCACATCCAGCTTAGATTCCATGATTTGTCATTATAATCACACCTTTGCACACACTGTTACTCCTTTGCTCTTCTTTTCTTATATATTTCTCCTATATTTTATGTACATGAAATTACATAGTAACCACTGTTATATCTAGTTTAATTCCTAAACCTATTGTGTTTTTAAAAAATAATTTATCCATGTATTTATCTGTAGTACAATCCTTTTTAATCCTGAATGGTATTACTGTATATATCACATTTTGTTTATTCTCTTCCTGATAGACATTTAGGTTATTTCCAACTGTCAAAATCATGCATAAAGCAGCTATAACTTTCTTGTACAAATCTCTGTGTGAAGATGTGTTTTCATTTCTCTTAGGTAAATACCTAAAACTGGAATTGCTGGATGTTGAGGTAGGTGTGAGTTTAACTTTATAAGAAACTGCCAAATAGTTTTCCAGAGTCATTTCCCATCATCAGTGACTTAAATTTGCAGTTGCTTTGTCAGCATTTAGTATTTAGTATTTAGTATTCGTATTAGTTTTTGTTTTGCTTCATAACAAATGTCTATGTAATTTAGAACCATTAAACAACACTGATTTGAGCTAGCTTATTGGACTTTGATGGCCTCGGATAACCTCACTTATATATTTTATGGTTACCTCATGGTCAACTGGGATAAAGGGCATGACTTGGTCATGGATGTTTCAGAAACGAGCCAGGACGCATCCACGTGGCAACTGGTTTACAAAGCCAAAAAAGAAGATAAGCTCCAACACTTTTTATTTTCCAATCCTCTGCTTGGTTGATGTTTGCTAATATCTCAGCAGCCACAGAAAGTCATGGCCAAGAACATCTTTAAGGGTTGGAGAAATAGACTCCACTTTTAATGGAAAGTCTGAAAAGTCACATTGGAAAAAAGTATTGCTACAGGGTTAAGAAGGATTTGAGACCTTTTTGCAATCTTCCACAATCTTCTCTCTGACCACAAATCATTTGTAGCCTCTTCACATGAAAAATATAATCACTCTTATTCTAAAAATCCCAAAAGTTTTATTTCAATAATGACATGTGGCTCAGAGTTTAGGATCTAGCTATCTAAATCAGACCCAAGTGCACATGAAGTGCCAACAACTATAGCTGTCAAGGGTTAGTCAGGGAAGCAGAGCTAACATGAGTATTCCTGGAATGAGGGATTTGTTCTAGGAATTAGACCTTATACAAGGTGAGGGCAGATGAAGTAAATGGAAAGATGTTGTAGGATCAGAAAGAGTTACTAATGAATCTACCTTAAGTACCGCTACAGGTAGGTAAGTTAGAGCTTGCCGGAAATCTGAGAAACTGAGCATACCCAGCTGTTGCAGAAGGCTCAAGAAGAGCTTGAAGTTAATGGTAAGATTTATGGAAAATTGTTCCTTTGTGTAGCTACCATCTTTGTGGGTCCACAGCCAAGCATTTTTTCTTTTTTTTTTTCTTTCTTTTTTTTTTCAAGCATTGATGGTAGAACTGGGGCTGGTTTTGATCAGCCTGGAAGGAGAGTTAAACAACTAGACAAAATGAGATCATATGTGACCCAGTGGATGCATCCATTTGACGCTAAATCTGACATGGATAGAGAGTAATGAGGGTAATGGCCACTGTTTTCTTATATGCTTTAAACTGTACACAAGTTCCTCTTTTAGCTGAATCTAAAAAAAAAAGAAAAGAAATTCTGGGAAATGTGGCCCTCAGTTTAACTAGGATGACATGGAATAATACAATATGTTATTAGTTGTATTTTAAAATTTCAGCATCACAGTAGATCTGTACCTACCCATTATATCTCTTTGGGTTTTAATTTATATTACCCTAATGACTATGCTTATGGGCCATTCATAAGATCCTATTTTGTGAATGTCCAAGTTTTGTGCCACCTTTTTATCTTTTTGCTATTGAACTTTAGAAATTCTATATTGTAAATACAAATTATCTGTTGCATAAATATGTTGCAATGATTTTGTTCCGTTGAGGTTTGGGTTTTTAATTTTCTAAATAATAACTATTTTGAACAGAAGTTTTTAACAAAATTCAGTTCACCAAAATTTTGTTATGGTTTTGTGTGTTCTGGGATATCTTTGAATAGCCCCGGTTTGTAGATATATTCTTCAATATTTTTTAATGAGCTTTTGAGATTGAGTTTAAAAATTTTAATTCCAGTATAGTTAAAATAGAGTTTATATTAGGTATGCAATGTAGTGATTCAACAATTCCATATATTACTCAGTCCTCACCATGGCAAGTATACTCTTAGTCTTCTTCACTTATTTTCCCATCCCCCTATCCACCTCCTCTCTGGTAACCAGTTTGTTTTCTATAGTTGAGTCTGTTTTTTTGTTTGTCTCTTTTTTTCTTTGTTCATTTGTTGTTGTTGTTTTTAAATTCTACATATAAGTGAAATCATATGGTATCTGTCTTTTTCTGACTGACTTATTTCACTTAGCATTATACCCTTCTAGATCCACCCATGTTGCAAATGGCAAGATTTCTTTATGTTTAGATCTGCATGCTATCTTGAGTTAATTGTTATATATGGAGTGAGATTTTTGTCAGATTGCATTTTCTTCCCTGAAGATATCCAGTTCTGGTGTTATATGTTGAAAAATACATGTAATCTTTTTCCACATTAAATTTCACTGGTGTCGGGGCACCTGGGTGGCTTAATTGGTTAAGCATTTGCCTTCAGGTCAGGTCCTGATCTCCAGGTCCTGTGATTAAGCCCTGAGTCCAGGTTCCCTGCCACTCTGCCTTCTTGTGCTCTCTCACTCTCCTTCTCTCTGATAAATAAATAAACTAATGGAGAAAATCTTTAAAAAGATAAATTTCCCTGATGCCCTTATAAAAATAAATATCACATTTCATTACATATGTATTTCTGGGCTTCCTATTTTAATTAATTATCTGCTTTTCTATTTTCCACATCAATAATTATGGATTTATAGTAATTCTTAAAGTAATATAAATCTTCCAAATTTGTTCTATTTAAAGCATCTTAAAAATCATTCTGTCATTGGCATTTCTGTGTTAATATCAGAACTAAAAAATAACACGCTTGAGTTTTGATTAGAAATGGATTGAACCTATAGAATTTTGAAGAAATTGACATTTTTACAATTTGAGCCTTCTAACCTATGAATATGATGTATTTCTCCATTTATTTAGATCTTCTTCAATTTTAGCAGTCAAATATTCAGGTAAAAGCCTTGTGTGGCTCATGTTAAATTTGCTACGAGGTAATTTTTCTTGCTGGCATTGTAAATGGATTATTTTTGATTTCCTGTCCCCACTTCAATCTATTGTTGATAGAGCAGCAAGATTACTATTATTAAAACGAAAATTCGATGTTACTCCCGATTTCATAACCAACAAGGCTTCTTCTATGAAACATAATAAACACCAAAATTATTTTAATAACTAAAAATGTCCACATCATCCTGCCTCACCACCTACAATTCTTTTTCCTGTTCCCTCTCTAGCAACTACAGTGATCCCCTTGCTGTTTATCCAGAAGCCTCTCTCTTCCAGAGACTTTTCATTGTTTCCTTTGCCTGCAACAGTCTACTCCAAACACATCCATGTCTTTCTCCTTCACTGTTTTCAGGTCTCTCCTTAAATGTCACCTTATCACTTGACCCTTGACTATTGTATTTGAAATAAACCTGACTCACCCCTTCTGCACCCCCAATCCTGTTTTTCTGGGTGACTCATATTTTCATTGCCCAGGCTGGACATTCCAGCTTATATCTGCCATCCTGGCATTCCACCTAGTTTTCAACTGCTTTTCCCGTAAAATATGTCCCAATTTGGATAATAAATTGCATATCACTCTACCTTTATCATGATTCATTTTTCTTCATGGCAGTTTTCATTTGTGTGTCATATTATAGATTTGCATGTTTGTTTGTTTTCCAGCTCCCCCAAAGAGACTATAAATTCCATGAGATAGAATCTTTAATTGTTGAGCATCACCAGCACCTAGCACTCAGTAAATATTTGTTGTATTAAGTAAATAATAAGTATACAAGCTGAATGACTTTGTTTTTGAACTTTCTCCCCCTTTTTCTGTAAAATGAAGTTCTACATTAAATGAGGTCATTAAGATCACTCTGGCTAGAAAATGTAATGGTTGCTTGTGAAACCTGATACAAATTTCATTTAAGTCAATAGCTGCTTTGTGTAGAGGGAGAACTGTAGAGCAATGTTTTTCATAAGCTAGAGTAGTCGTCTAAAGCAATAAAAGACATTGTTTTAAAGTGGAATTTTGTCTAAGTTGTACGGATTGATTTAAACTAATCATCAGAGTAACTTTACTTGCAGAATGACTCAACCATTAAACCATATTAATAATTTTCTGACCTAATTGAATTTTTCCATATATTCTTGTAATATTAAAACATGTTTTTATGGTATGGGTGACGATATTTAGGGAATTCATTTTATGATTATGACCTCCAAGTTTCTATCTGTAGCTCAGACCTGTCCCCTAAACTCCAGGCTAATATCCAGCTCTCTCTGTGAACTCTTTGCTTATGCCTCTAGTGGGCATCTAAAACCAAATATATTCAAACCTGAACTCCAAATTCTTCTTCCCAAGCCTTCTGTTCCCCAAATCTTTCTCTTCTCAGTGGATGGCAGTTCCATTCTTTTAGTCCCTCAGGCCAAAATAATCCTTGCTGCTATGCTTGATTCCCCTCTCATCTTGCACCCTGTATACCTTTTTGGCTGTACATTGAAAAGCACCAAGGATCAGTCCCACTCTCCCATACTTTTACCCTAGTGTGAACAATATCATACTTCTCTGAATCACCAGCATAGCATTTTAACTTCTTCTCCCCAGCTTTTGCCCCCCTTGCCCTTCCATATTCATCATGCCTATTTTCAACAAAGCATCCCAAAAGATCACTTAAAACCTAAATTACCAGATCATGTAACTTCTCTATCCCAAATCCTCAAAGTGCTTCCCTCTGACTCAGAATAAATGCCATGTTCCTGATAGGGGCCTGTAGGATCAGCCACTCTACTGTCTCTCTGACTTCAGTTTTCTTGTTTTTTTAAGTGTAAATTTGATGAATTGTTTTTATTGTTTAATTGACATGCAATATTGTATTATTTTCAGGTGTACAACATATTGATTCAAAAATACATGACCCACTGAGCACTACATTAAGTGTAGTCACCATCTGACTTCATTTTTTATTACTTTTCTCCTTGTTCTGTTTGTTCTACTCATTGGTGGCAACAGAACACACCACATACCCTCCTACCACAAAAGATTCCTTGCTATTGACTTTGCCTGGAATCAGCTTTCTCCCAGAGGTCTGAGTGGCTTGGTCTGTTACATATGTCAGGTGTCTCTTCAGAGGCACAGTAACAGAGTGGATGTTGCTGTGGCCTTGATGTGAAATAGCAACTTCCTTCTAGTTCTCACATTTCCTATTTTTGTTGCCCCAGTTCCTTTCCCTACTTAGCAATGAGCCTCATCTGACATACTGTAACAGCATAATGTCCTCTGTGTATATGTTGTCTGTCTCTCTCCTAGAACGGAAGCTCAAGAGGTCGAGGGCTTCGTCTGTTTTGTTCCCTACCTATATCTCTCCATCTCTGGGAACTGGGACTGGAGCATAGTAGATGTTCAATAAATATTTGTGAAATGAGAGAATGAGTGGATCTATTTATTTGACAAAGCTTTTCTACTTTCCTACTCTCCTTTCTCTTCCAGTCTTCAGCTTCATTAAACAACAAAAGGACTTATATTAAATGAGTTATCTTTAATGTGTATTTTTAGACCGTGTTTTTCAAAACCTTGCTTATGAAGCTGAAAATAGGCACAAATGCAAACAGTGTAAAATGCTCAAGCACACCTATAAGCATCATTGTCCAACAGACCCATGCATCTTTGGAACCTAGAAGGGATGGCATGGCTGGCTGGCAGTCCTCTTTAGTTCTCAGAGGAAACGGCTGGCCGAAGTAGGGATATTCCAGTGCTTTCTCACTTTTCCTAATGCCACTGCTCACTTGTTGCTGTTTTAGTTCTGCAAACAACCCTCAAAGTGTAGACCCTTATGCTACTTTTCCATTATTTTTTTTTAATTTTTATTTATTTATGATAGTCACAGAGAGAGAGAGAGAGAGAGAGAGAGAGGCAGAGACACAGGCAGAGGGAGAAGCAGGCTCCATGCATCGGGAGCCTGACGTGGGACTCGATCCCAGGTCTCCAGGATCGCGCCCTGGGCCAAAGGCAGGCGCTAAACCGCTGAGCCACCCAGGGATCCCCTACTCTTCCATTGTTGAGAGTTCTCCACCCCAGGGCCCAACCTAAAACCTTCCTCACCAAAGTGCTCTCACATCTTGGAATTGCTAGCATCTATGTTCAGCCTGACCATGTTCTAAGTGAGAAAACTGGAACTCAGGTGAAATGACATATCCAAAACCACTTAGAACTGGCCCTGGAGGGGCCACTCCTGTTAATCTTGACCACATTGTGTTTCATCAGCCTGTTATTCACATTGAATACAAGAAATAATCTAAAAGTCCAACAATAAGACAATGATAAGTATAGTCATACAATGGTTTACTACACAGCTATGAAAAATCATGATGTAGAAAATTATTAAATAACAAGGGTAAATGTTGGCATCATA
Organism: Canis lupus dingo; assembly: GCF_003254725.2. NCBI lineage: Eukaryota > Metazoa > Chordata > Mammalia > Carnivora > Canidae > Canis > Canis lupus. The sequence continues at coordinate 37,731,869 of NC_064243.1, forward strand.
GATAAGTGAAAAAGCCAAGTAGTGTAATCACAATTTTGTGTATGTGATTTGTGTATACATTGGAAGGTTCTATACATCAAAATGTTATCTGTGGTCATTTCTGGAAGATGGGATTAGAGGTATCTTTATTTGTATTTATACTTTATAATTCCAAATCAATACTTTTATAATAAAAGGGTATTTTAAACTTCTCCCCTGCACCACACTTCTGATTAAAGATCTGTATTTTTGAACACTATGATATATCTATAAATGTTAACTTTTCTTGTATAAATAGGATTCATACAATATGTATGAGTCATAAATGTGTAGAAAACCGAACAAACTTCATAAATATAAAGAATTACTAGAGGGGCACCTGGGCGGCTTATTCAGTTAAGCGTCCTATTCTTAATTTTGGCTCAGGTTATGATATTAGGGTCCTAGGATCAAGTCCTGGGTAGGGCTCTGTGCTCAGTCAGGAGTTTGCTTGAGGATTCTCTTTCTCCCTCTCCCTCTGCCCCTCCCCTCCACTTGTGCTCTCTCTCTTTCTCTGTTAAATAAATAATAAATAAATCTTTAAAAAAAAAGTATTACTAAAAACTAAATTAAAAGAGAGAAGGACTTTTAACTATCTTAATCAGCTATATAACATGAAAGATTTTTGGGGAAACATACATTATTATTATTTTTTAAATTTTTATTTATTTATGATAGTCAGAGAGAGAGAGAGAGAGAGAGAGGCAGAGACACAGGCAGAAGGAGAAGCAGGCTCCATGCACCGGGAGCCCGACGTGGGACTCGATCCCGGGTCTCCAGGATTGCGCCCTGGGCCAAAGGCAGGCGCTAAACCGCTGTGTCCCCCAGGGATCCCGGAAACATATATTATTATAATCAGGAAGCCTTTCCTTTTTCTTTGTAACTTTCATGTTCTAAAACTTTTCTTCAAGCTAATTTATTTTTTACTCTTTCTCAAATTTTTAATTTCTTTAAAATTCTTATAGATCACCTTAACACAAAACTAAATGAGCCATCCATTTATAACCTTTTTTTTTTTTGGACAAGTACAAGGAGTTTCTAAGAGTCTAACTAGCTTGACTAATCTCATAACTTCCAAGCTCAAGTCTACACACCAATAAACTCATGCTCTGCTGCCTGTCTACAGTCCTTTAAATTAATTTGGTGGCATTTCTCTGCACAAGTGTCCTTTTATCACCTTGTCCACTCTTTTCATGCTCTCAAAGTGCCACCTCTTGCCATACAGAACTTCAGGATGCAGCAAGGCACCCAGGGCTGCTCCATGATCCGGATCTGAATCGTCACTCCCACTGTCACTGTGTATCTCTCCTGTGCCTCTGCTCATGTGTCGAGACTTTTGGTAGATGCTTGTCTCCAGACACTCATGCTGAGGACATCCCCTTGGATATCCATAGTTGGGGTTTCCATAGAGCCTGACTTACATCTTTCCTAGAGGACTCATTGCATCATTTTGTAAGTATTTGTTCTAGTTTCTGTTTGTTCCACAAGATTATGAGTTCTTCAGGGGCAGACACCAAGTCTTATCTATTTAGAAATACCCATGGTGTAAAATTAAATCTCCAAGTAAACTAAACCTCTAAACACAAGTTAAAGTTACAAAAGATGCTTTTCCCTCTCTCTCGGTGCCCCTGCTTGCGTTTGCTCTTTCTCTCTCTCTGTCAAATAAATAAATAAAATCTTACAGAAAAAAAAAGAAAAAAAAAGGAAGGCACCTGGATGGCTCATTTGGTTAAGCATCTGCCTTTGGCTCAGGTCATGATCCCACAGTCCTGGGATTAAGCCCCATATTGGTCTCCCTGCTTGATGGGAGCCTGCTTCTCTCTCTCCTTCTGCTGCTCCCCTTGCTATGTTCTCTATCAAATAAATAAAATCTTAAAAAAATAAAGTTACAAAAGAAACAAATATTATTACTTATAGTACATGGTGCCAGTATTCTACAAAGTAAAATTCACAATGTCTTGTAGCTAATAAAAAATGTAGCAAATAAGGAAAATAAATCCCATTCACAGGGGAAAAATTAAATGAACTGAAATTGACCCAGAAATGATAGATGACAATTTAACAGATGGATATATTAAAAGTTGTTATAATTGTATTTCATATTTTAAGATGGCAACAACCTTCCAGCTTTGTAGTTCTTACAACATCTATTTCCTGAACCTCTCATAGGCCTGAGAAATACCTGTTGGTGCATTTTCTTCCACAAATATCCTGTTATAGTTTACCACAGCTGCACTGCAAACCCATGTCAGGCTGTTGATGTTCCATCTGCACCCATGATGGACCTCTTCTTACCAGCTGGTCAGCTTCCAATTTCTAATTTAATATCTTCCTTTAATCTGTGTTTTTCATCAATCTGATCATGATGTCCCTGGGTATAGAATTTTCATATTTATTGGCTTTTGGGTTTATTGAGTTTCTGGGATTTAAGATTTCACAAAATTTGGAAATTTTTTGACCATTATTTTTCCATTTAAGTTTTTCTATATTTTCTTCTCCCACCTGCCCTGCCCATCCTCCCTGCCCATTCAAGGACTCCAGCTACACATATATTAGTCTGTTTGAGGTGATTTTACAGCTCCCTGATGCTCCAAAACTCTTCTTCTTTTTTTTTTAAAAGTCTTTTCCCTCTTTGTTTCATTTTGAATTGTTTCTATTGCTGTGTCTTCAAATTCACTAATCTGTTCTTCTGTGGTATCTAATCTGCCAACAATTCCATCCCATATATTGTTTTCAACATGAACATTGTATTTGCAGTTTTAAATGTTCTTAAGCTTAACATATTCAATTTTCCTTCTAGGTTCTTGAGCATATGGCCCACAGTTATAATAACTATTTTAATACCCTGTCTAATTCTGTCATCCATGTATATTTTTCTGGTTCCTATTCAATTGGTTGTTTTTTTCCCACCTTTTAATGGGATAAATTTTCATGCTTCTTTTCATGCCTATTAATCTTTATTGGATACCAGTCATTTTGAATTTTACCTGTTGGATGCTGGTTATTTTTGTATTTCTATGAACATTCTTAAGGTTTGTTCAAGGAAGGCTTTAACTTACATGGATATAATGTGATCATTTCAGGTTCTGCTTTTAAAGTTTGTTAGATGGAACAGTAAGCATTAGTAGAGGGTGAAATCTCATCCCTACAGAGGCAATATGCTGTGGTCCATTCCCTGTGAATTATGAGATGTCTCCAGTCATGCTGGTGGGAACAGACCCCATGTGAACTCAGAGAAGGTTGTTCCTTATAATCCTTTCTCAAGGTTTTTTTTTTTGTTTTGTTTTGTTGTGTGTGTGTGTGTGTGTGTGTGTGTGGCCCCAGGACATTTCTTCATATGCTTGTGCAGTTTGGTACTCAGACAGACACTGAGAGACATGCACTCCAAGAGTCTCCTCTCTGTATAGCTCTCTCCTCCACATACTCTGCACTGGGAGCTTCAGCCATAATCCTTCCTTGGATTCCAGCTCTGTCTCCCCAAATCAGGGGCACCATCAGGCTCTGCCAGTTTCCCTGACCTGTGTCAGAGCCTTGCAGTAAGCTAGGAGAATTATAAAGCCTGTCTTTTTTATTTTCTACCTCTTGGGGGAACACTGCCTTTCATTGTCTTCATTTATTTTATTCAGTTTATTAGTTATTGCACATGAGAAGGTAAATGAACTTCCTGCTACTGCATTTGTTTGGAAGCAGAAACTTTTCTAAATTTCCTTTGAGAGTGCTTCCTGGAATCATGCCTGAGATCAACTGTTCTGGGCCAATTTTCAGGACACAAACTTTAACACTCGGATTTGCATGCATGATGTTTATGAGTGAGTGTTTTGAATAACATCTCTGAATGTAAGGCAAGAAGAATTGGGCAGGAGAAGATCAAGAGCAGTGCTATTGTGACAGATGTCTCCGCCAAAAACGAGGGAGCTCTGGAGAGAGAAGAACCTTTTAGAGTTGTTGGAGTTATGTCCCCTCCCTTACACACACAAACGAGATGCAGGCAGCTCTCAGGGAGAAGGCATGATCTTGGGCTGAGTGACATGGGGAGTGAAATGCCTCTGTTCAGAAGGGGTTTCTGGATTAATAACAGTGCACCCACAGCAGAAGCGACAGCAACACCATGTAACTTCAGGTTAGTATGCACCCCCACGAAGTGTTTTATTACACTCAGGAAAACTATCGCTTCTTATTTAAACAACTGATCAAAATGGAAATTATTTTTCAGCCAGTATCATGAAAATACCTTATTTCCTTATTCTCCTATTTTTTTAAGAATCACTACTCAGAGTTTCCTTTCAAAGATAATGAAAACTGTAAGTTAAGGTTTACCTAGACTAATGAGACTACCTCAGGCAGGGACATTTGGCTTTATAGCTGCAAGATTCAAATCCTCCATAACTAGTGGGTTCTGGAGAGACAGAATATTAGGGGACAGAGCTGAATCTAAGTCACAATTTTAAATAATATTTTTGATGACATAGAGTAACCATTCTTCTCTACTCCCTCTGTTTGAAGGACGCAGTGTAGCAGAGAGCTGGAGTGACCACAGGCGTAAAGTTTTAGTTTCGTGAAATGAATAAATTTCAGAGATCTGTTGTACACCATTGTACACCATTGTGGCTACAATTAACAATACTGTATCGTACATTCAGAAATATGTTACTATCTTATATTAAGTGTTTTCATCACAATAAAAAAATACCCTATGATAGAACACAAAATGATGTAATAGTGAGTATACTCTGAAGCCAGACTGCTCACATTTAGATTATGGTTCCACTCCCTCTTTGCTTTGGACTTTGGCCAAAAACTCACTTTTCTACTCCATAAAATGGACTGATTGCATACCTCATAAGGCTGTTGATCCCTGAGTCTGAGGCAGAACTATGTGGTTGTAAAGTGCATTGGTCTGGCACCAGACTGGCCAGACTGCATGGGCTAGACTCCTGCTCGACACTTACTAATTTAATTTAAACTTTCCACCTGTTTCCTTGTCTACAAACAAAGAGATTGTAATATTAACACATTCCTAGGGTGTTTATATGAATTATGTGAGTTGATGCAGGAAAAGAGCTTCATAGAGGGCCAAGCATACAGCAAGTTCTCAATGAGTGTGAGCTCTGATTATGAGGTGTGGAGGGGGCTTGCAAATTTGAATGGAATTTGGTAAGGAAGAGTAGAACTCGAGCAGGTGCTACTCTCATGCCCTGGGAGGCTAGTACATGTGCGGGGCTAGGGCATAAGGAGGGATAAAAATAAAGCAGAATATTTAAGAATTTTAAGAGATGTAAAGCTCTGTGGCAAATAAAGGAAAATGATGTCAATGTCACAGAAGAATGACAATTGAAGGACAGAATCTGAAAGGACAATTAACCTGAACCACAAGCAGAACATGTAGAATTGACACCTTCTCTCGATGGCTTAAATTCTAGGTGATTTATAACTGACCTAACTGCAAAGAGGTGGCGGAGCAGCACCATGGGTATAATTGCTTCTGGCCGTGGGGCCAAGTATCTAAGCTGCCCAGAGCTCAGGCTTTAAGAAACAGAAATGCTGCTCCTCTCTCTGACTTCCCCACCCAGTTCTAGTCATCCGGGACTCCCAATGGTGGGTGGAGAAGTGCTTACCAAGTCTACTTCCCCATTTCAGCAGCTCCCCAAGTAATCCCAAGAGAAAGCCCTCCCTGTTCTGTTTTTGTGGGCATGGGGGAAGTGAATATTTCTAACTACTTCCCTATGGAGCAGGGTAGGGTTATGCTGCCTGAAGCCAAAGAACTATTCCTCAATAAGGTTAGTATAAGGGAGAAGCTGCACTGTGGGTAGCTCTAGTAAAAGATGAGCCCTGTTTCTCACTGTTTCTCAGCCTTTGAAAGTTACCAGAGAACTTGGAAATCCATAAGCTGAGCTGTAGGGCAATCATCTGGGTTGGTGACTCTGAAAGATTTCAACAAGGTTAGTTAGCCTGGGGTATTGCAGAGAGCAAAGGCTGTGGAGGTTGGCTCATCTTGCTCTGCCACCTACTCCATATCAGCCAAATCTCTCTACCTCTCTGCACTTCAGTTTCTTTACCTGTGTGAAATACGATAGTAGTTTTCACTATTTGAATGCTTATTATCTTCCAGAAACAACATTTGAGCTAAGAATTATCCTTCTTTTTTCATAAAAAAGCAAATGGAATTCAGAGGGTATAAATAACTTACCCAGGTTAACTCAACTAACAAGGATTGGCATTAAAATTCATATTTCTCTCTAAAACCCATGCCCTAAGGAGCTAGCATACCTCCTGAAGCCTGGCATATAGCAGGGATGCAATAAATCACAGCTATTACTGACATTTCAAAATGGCATTGATCATGATTACCATGTGTACATAATACGGATTTTTTTTTCTTGTTTTCTTTTTTTTTTTTTCATAATACGGATTTTTTAAGAAAAAGATTGATGGGTCAATTGTACTCTTTTGCGGTGGCACATACAAATACCATCTTGGTTTATAGGGGAAGCATATTGGCCTCTTAGATTCATGGCCTGACCAGAGTTAATTCCAGAAAGAAGAGAAATTCTGTTTATGCATGCTGCATACATATACATAGCATAATAAAGAAGAGAGAACACTGGTCTAAGAATCAGTAAGCACTTTATATTTTCAAAAAAATTTTATTACCTCATTTCATCCTTAGGTTAATTCCCTTATTTTTGTCCTAATTTAATAGACGAGAAAGGAGTCTCTGAGTGGGAGTAGTGATGTTTGGCTTAAACTAGTGCTCCTCCATTTAATGCCTCTAATCCAGACTGCCTCTCATCCAAGTAGCCATGAAGCTTTTGGCAAGGCACGTCTCTTGGTCTGGGAGTTTTCATCTATTAAATACGGGTGGGCTAAAGATTATTTGATTTCTAAGACTTTTCTAAGAGTCTTGGCATCTTGGAACCTTCAGAGATAGCCTTAGCTCAAGGCAAAACTCACCCATTTGTGTGTTGGTTGCTTAAAATTGTGCTATTTTTACCCAATAGTCTTTCTACATGCTTCCGGCTATGCATTTGATTACTTTGATAAGATTTGGTTATTAAATAATATCTTCTCAAAGTTTGGTCCTACACTTTCATTCAGGAGAGTTCTCTGGAAATTTCAGTCCTGGGATAAATGAGACAGAGCCCTCAAGATGTCTTTATGTATATAGGAGATGTTTATAGGGCACTTCTTCAACCATAACAGTAACACTACTGACTCTGAAGTTATTTATCTTGCATATAGAAATACAATGGCGTCGCTGTCTGATTGTCAGCTGTGTAACCTCCAATAACAGTAAGATTGGGACACTTGGCCAAGCAAAGGCTATGCTGAGTGCAGAGGGCTGGACATTCATTTGTCAGAAGAGTTAAAAGATTTACTTTATAGGAAACTGGTTTTCCCCTGCAGAGTTTGGCCTCTGAGCAATGCCCAGTCCCAAGAGCAGAAAGGATTATTTAAAGATAGTTAATTATTTCTAGGCTCATGGTAACAGCCAAGTAGTGACAGAGGTTCTAAACCTTGGGTCTGTGCTTGGTCAGATCTCTCTGTAGTGACGTTGTTTTGGATCTACAGTATATTTTGCTTTGTTATAATAAGTTTTAAAGTATTTCCAGTCTAAGTATTGCTTGGCTTCACTGATCATGCTAATCTGCCTGCTTTTTGCTGGCATTTGAGCTGTCATATCTGAAACAGGGCCCCCTATTTGCTGTACTTTCATCGTGTGCCACACATTTTACAAAAATATTTATTTTCGGGAGAGAATTGTGAATTAGATATTAGCATCTCCAGTTTACAAATGAGTAAAATGAGGGTCAAAAGGAAAAACTTGCCCGAGGCACGATAACTAATAAATGCCACTGTGGACCCGCTGAGCATTAGGCTTGGTCTTAATAGGTTGTGGTTTCCTTGGATCTGTTTCTTCTGACTCTAGGGCCTTCCCAAGTGAGTGTATCAAGGGCCTCTACTAGACGCTATGACTTGGATTTATTCTTTTGTATGAACAATGGAGACACTGGACTTCTTCATCACAGACTTCATTCATCATTAGCAAAAACTTGAGCAACTAAGGGTGTCCTGAACTTGCCTTCCCTGCAGGGATCCCCCTGCACCCACTCTATTCATTTAAGCACCCGCCCTTTTCAAGCCATTCAGAGCGTCCAAAACGTGTCCTCAGTTACTACTGAAAAGAACTTGTTCGGCAGACCTGGGGAGGGGCGACATCGCCTAACAAACAGCTTCAAACACTTGTACCCTGTTCAGACAATTGAAAATCCAAGAGAGCATAATAGTATGCCAGCGGTTCCGAAGAGCAACGCCAGGTAGAGTGGACCTGATAGAGCTGCAGCTTACCAGAGCTGCCCATCAATCCTAGGGCCACGCTCCTGCCTGGCCCCGATCCCTCCCCAGACACCCAGCCCCCAGGCGGCCTGGAAGCGCAGGCCTGGGCTCGCCGCCGCGCAGCCCCTCCCGGGAGCCGCGGGGGACCCGCCCCCAGCCCCGCCGCGCCCGGCCGCGGTCTCCTAGCAACAGCCGACGCAGAGCGGGTCCGCAGCCCTCCTAGCTCAGAGCTCAGCCCCGCGTGGGTCCGCCAGAGCCCTGGGTCTGCCTCTACCATGACCTCCAAACAAACCAAAAAGAAAGAGGTGCATCGTATCAACTCAGCGCACAGTTCGGATAAATCCAAAGAGTAAGCGACCCCTGCCTGCCCACCCGACCCCTGGCCTAACCCCTGGGGCTGCTTCCCTGCAGCAAGCTCTGCCAGGGAGGCGTGGGGCTGGCCTCCTCGCAGTTTCTCTACCTTCTCTGGGATCCCAGACCCCCGGAGAGTCTTGCTCCCATTTCTTCCCCATGTCTGGCTCCATCCGCCCCCGTCCCAGAGCCCCTGCTTTGCCTGCCCTCACCTGCCCATCTGCACCTCTTCTGGTGTCTGCCCGTTTGTCTCCCACTCTGCCCTTCTCCATAGCCCACCCAGGCACCTTCTGGGGTGCAGGTGCCTGAAGACAGAGGCATGGCTCAGAGGATGGCCACTAAGGGTCACATCTTGCTGGCCCCAGTAATGACAGAAAAAGACAGAGACAGAGATAGAGGGGCGGAAAGAGAACTTTGACCTTAATGCTTAAGGCCAAATGGTGATTCCCTAGTTACTGTCTGCCCCAGTTCAACAACTAAAGACCTTTCATCAGATGACATCAGACGTAAAATGGTTTTAAAAAGTTAAACTATATAAATTTAGTTTATATAAAGTTTAGTAGTTCATGTTACTAATATAACTTCTTTCCTACCTGCATCCCTGTGTTCCTGATTCTCTAGTTCCCAGTTCTGTCTTTGCTCATCAACAGGCTTCCTGCTACCTACAGATAATCCATTCATTTTATTAACTTAAATTTCAGGTACTATATTACATAAGTGATTTTAACAAGTCTTGTAAGTCAGGTCATTTCAACATTTACTAATGACTTCTATTCTTATAGGGCCAAGTCTACAAAGCCCTATAGGATCAGACTCTTATTACCTTTTAACTTTATCACTCCTTTGTTCATATACTAGTCTCCTCTCTACTCCCTAGAACACCCTTGTGTTGTTCCTACCTCAGGACCTTTGTACTTGCTATGTCTGCTGCTGGAAAACTCTTCCCCTCAGGTTTTTATATGGTTTTCTTTCTCACCTCCTTTAGGTGTGTACCTAAATGTCATTTCTTCATGTCAGTTTCTTTGGCCAACTGGTTTAAAATCACAACCCTCATTTTCCTGCTAAAACCAAAAAAAGCCCTTCCTATTTAACTTTGCTGCTTTATTTTTCTTGAAATTTTTGTTCATTTAATGTACCATATATTTTACTTTTTAAAAATCATGTTTATTTATATATCTTCCTGATAGAATGTAACTTCCATAAGGGCAGAGCTTTTTCTTTTTCTGTTTTATACACTATTGCCTCGTTAGTACTTAGAGTGATTCCTGGATCACATAGCAGACACTCAAAAATGCTTATTCAATAAATGAATGACAGTGATTAAATAAGAGATTATAACAGAGTTGTGAAAGAATTTCTGAATATATATTTTTTAAAAAGCCCTTAGTCAATGATGGTTATAAATAATACACGTTGAAGGCTCACAACTCTTAAGGAGCTTTGGGGAAAATCCTTGACTTTAAAGAGTTTATATCCTGGAAGAGAAGAGACTGTTAACTCCCCTGGGGGGTGGGGGGGACGATCAAACCAGGTACCATAAATTGTAGTACATGGTCTGGGCCAGTGATGATTGTATCGCATGAGAGACAAGATGCTTGCTGGTAAGATGTTAACTCTTTCCTTGCCAATGCTTCCTTTTTTTTTCTTTTTGATGATAATGTTATTTCTAGCATGTTTATTTTTTCCAGAAAATATTTGAGTTGAATTATATCAATAAAACTGTATGCATATATTCATGAGCATAGAAGAGTCAAGGCAAATAGTCATACAAAATTTAGACTTTGCTAGAAACTATCTGTTGAGCATTAAATATCAAATCATTAGATTTTGCTGTAGCATTATATGATAAAATGTGAAGTTTATTATAAATCAAGTCTGTCCTCCAAGTTTTACTCAAAATCCAATTACAGATGCCAGGCCAAATCATCATTAAAAGGTAAGTTGTCACCCAGCATGAGGTCTAGGGATCAAAGTCTATCAAGGTTTCAGTGTAATTGTCATTTGAAATGTGCTAGGAGCATTAACAGCAAGTTTTTATATATCATTTTACCGTATTTTGTGGTTGCACATCTAGTAAATGCAACCAACTCAAACATTGTCCTAGATATGGAAATGAGAGAAAAGGATTTCAGAGCCTTGAAAATAACAATCTCCAGCATACCTCTTTTGTTCCCTAAAATTGTGTGTCATAATGCAGGCAAAGATCATGTCTGGCTCTTGCTTAGAGTTGTGGCTAGTACTGAGCACTACCACTTGATTAAATGAGCTCATAGTTTAGTGACCTAGCTTGGTTTCCATTCCTTCTGGATTGTATTAAAGCCCAGTTCCCCCTCCCTTTCTAATCTGACCTGCTGTTGGCAAAGTGCAAAAACGGAGATATTACAACTGAGAAAACAGTCATCTATGTCCAGCTCTGACCAAATTCACATGTAAATATGACATTGAATCACCAAGAAAAGTTATGCCAAGTAACTGAGTTGTTAGTCTTTACATTAGATTCACTTATTATCACTTAATCTATTTTCCTGGGATGCCTGGGTTCCTCAGTGGTTGAGCTCCTGCCTTTGGCTCCGGTTGATCCTGGACCGAGTCCCATAATGGGCTCCCTGCGAGGAGCCTGCTTCTCCCTCTACCTATTGTCTCTGCCTTTCTCTCTGTGTCTCTCATGAATAAATAAATAAAATCTTTAAAAAATATATTTTCCTGTATCAGGAAGAATAGAATCTTTGTTATAGGATTCATCTGGCACTATTTTTTTGGTGGCTTTGGACATGTCATTTTTATATTCTGACATTCAGTATTTTTCTTCTTTAAATGAAGAACCACCTAATTAAAATTACTCCTGATCCAACACACTCTGTCCCTACTTCTCTGCTTTATTTTTCCTTCCAGCTCTAAACTTCCATTACTTCATCAGATTAAAACAAAACAAAACAAAACAAAACAAAAAAACAAACTCCACTGTGTCCATAATGGGTGAGGGAATTTCATTACAGTTAAGTGTTTAAAACTTTGATTTATTTCATTTTTAGTAGAAGTTATCTTTTTAAAATTCTGTCTTCAGGAACAATAATTGTCATAACAACTGTCACAAATTATAACTTTCATTATCAAATATCTAATGATAATTAGAAAGTATGAACCAATCTAACTTAATTTGAAAACTAACAGGCATGGCAAAGATACTTTCATTAGTCAGATGCTATGAGAAGGATTTGCAATGACACCAAGTCAAAATTTAATTTTCTTGGAAGTACTAAATATAAGCCTTTGTATAGATCATGGCTAACTTGAAAGAAAGAAAATAAAATATACATTTTAAGTATTAGTGGTTATTAGAAGTGTTAAAGCTTACACTTTTAAACACCACACTATTTGGAACTTTTTTTTAAGATTTAATTTATTTATTCATGAAAGACACAGAGAAAGAGGCAGAGATATAGGCAGAGGGAGAAGTAGGCTCCCCATGGGAACTCGATCCCCGACTCTGGGATCATGACCTGAACCAAAGGCAGATGAGATGCTCAACCACTGAGCCATCCAGGTGCCCCTATTTGGAACTTTAATGGACAGTTGAGATAGGGACTGTATAGTGTTTATAGTCAACAAAATTTTGTTTCACTTCCAAAATAGTGCATTCAAACTAAGCTCAAACAGATAATCTGTAAACTCACAAGAATTATACAACCTTCTAGATTCTTAATGATGATGAAATATCATTAAACCTCTTTCCAAAACAGAATGATATCTATTTCAGAGTGCTCAATAATCTAACCTTACCTACTGAAATGCACATCTAAATTTTGTAGACTTTCAGTCCTTACGAAAATTTGAAAACAGGACTATTACAAAATCCAAACTGTGATCAGTGTTATGAAAGCAACATAAGATAGAAGAATAAAATATCTTACTGATGGTTAAATTAAGTGGGTTCTTGGTTCAAGAGGGAGAGCAGATTAAATGAAAGCATGCAATAGAGGTTGGTAGAGAATATGTTCCTCCACTTTCAGAGATCAGGGAAGAAATTCCCCATAAGAGAGTGGGAAGGTACCCCATAGTGCCACCATGTTCAGTCATCACAGCTCCACAGAGGAAATCAGAGGTAAGAGGGCCAGCTGAGGATGAAACAACTCATGGCTCATACTGAGTTTTGTGATTTCCCTGGATGACCTCTGTGGAGCCCCAACAACTAAGGTCAATTAATTAATTTAAAGGTCAGCTGACAGAAGCTTCCGTGGAGGAAAGCTTATTCTTTATGTCCATTTCTCAACTCTTCAATGGCATGTTTCATGCCCAAGTCACTGGTAGGTCTGGGAGAACAAGGAATTGTGAAACATGGTATCTTCTCTCCAGTGATATATGATCTGAAAAAAATCCCCTAAGATTAACACAGAAGTAACTAGGAAGTATGTGGTCAGGAGGTATGTGTTGGAAATAATGGAAGGAGCTATATGTTGGCATGGAATTAGATGAGAGCCATCATGAGATTCCTACAATGAGGGCTCCATGAGGGAGAGGAGAGGAAGATCACTTCCAAATGGAGCGGGTCTGTCCTTACTCTTCTACCAGCCAATGCCCAATTCAAAAGGCACAGGTGAGCGAGACAATCAGTGCAGGCAATGGGGGTGTGTAAGGCAGATAGTCATCCAGATGGCTGGTGTAGAGAGTCTGTGTCTGAATGGACTGGCCCATAAAACATCTACAATAAATATGCAGCAGGGACAGATTCAGGGGTTTAAACTTTATTAAGGGATTTAAACTGTGAGGGAAAATACAGATGTTTTTCTATGTTAAAATGATATATGAGGAATGATTTGGCAATTGTCTGTGTGGACTTTATGCTGGATTAAAAATCTTAGTAGTAAGAAATGAGTGCTAGTCTGAGGTAATGGGGAATGCTTGATTTGAAGAAATCTGGATGTAGTGAGGGACATTTTTATTATTTTATTTAATTTTTGAAATTATTTATTTACTTGAGAGAGAGAGAGAGAGAGAGATCACAAGCAGAGGGGAAGGGTAGAGGGAGAAGCAGGCTCCCTGCAAGACTCAATCCAAGGACTATGAGCCAAAAGGCAGATGCTTAACCAACTGAGCCATCCAGGTGCCCCGTGAGGGACATTTTTAAAGGGGAACTCTCCATGATAGTGAGGGACATTTTTTTTTATTAGTTTCAGAGGTAGAATTTAGTGATTCATCAGTTGCATATAACACACAGTGCTCATTACATCAAGTGACCTCCTTAATGCTCATCACCCAGTTACCACTTCCCCCTACCCACCTCCCTCCAGCAACTAGTGAGGGGCATTTTTAAAGATGGGTGCAGAGCTGATCTATAAGGTGATTGTGGTCAAAGACTATAAAGGTCAAATTTCTGATCTTCAGTTGCAGTGGTAATATTTGTGATGTCCAGGTAACGATGCCACCCTGTCTGAAAAGACAAAGAGGAAAGTGTAAATAAAATTCAATGTCAATTTCTGAAGGCCTTGGCTGGTTTATCTTTGCATTCTCTCAGGGCCTGGTACAATGTGTGTTTTTAACAAATGTGTGTATACTTTACTTGAGTTGAACTGGAACCCTGGTGTGGCTTTTTGGCCATTAAACCCTCTGGGTCAGAACCAGGGTGAAACTGTGAGAGTCCAGAGGGAAGAGGGCCTGTCAGTCATCCCCAGAATGCAGGGTAACACTTGGCACACACTAGGGCATTATATAAATGTCTGTTGCATATTTTTAAATATAAAACCTCAGCCCCAAAGTTCTGCTTAATGAGTATAGAAGTACAGCATTCATCTTGATGGGTTCTTCCATCAGTGCTCCCTTTAAAAGAAACCTAATCTGAACATTTAATAATTTTTTAAGACTTGATATGGTTTAAGAATCATCTCTGGCAATGAAATCTTTTTTTTTTTTTTTTTTTTTTTACATCACCTAATTTTTGCTTGTTTGGTTAGAAATGGTTCCCTCTAAAGTTGATTCAGTAACATTATTAGAGAAGTAGAAGTTACCTTAAAAAGATTTAAATTTATAAACTCATGGAATTTGAAGGGTTTTTTTTTCTAAGATTTTATTTATTTATTCACAAGAGACACACAGAGAGAGGCAGAGACATAGGCAGAGGGAGAAGCAGGCTCCCTGGGGGAGCCTGATTCAGGAGTCAATCCCAGGACCCTGGGATCATGACCTGAGCTGAAGGCAGATGCTCAACCACTGAGCCACCCAGGGTGCCCCAAACTCATGGAATTTGTATTTCATTGTTCCTTAAAAACATAATCAAATGTGTACTTTGAAACCAGTAGTATTGTTGCTAATGCTTCTAGATGTGCAAACTAATATTGCCTTTATCAAAAAATTATTTAAAAATATTTTGACTTTAATTTTTCTTTGACATTTCCAGGTCACAGCTTATTTACTTCAAAGGATTAAATAATCTATAAACTGATTATTCTACTTGGTTTGAGATAAAATGACTAAAAAGTGTATCTAAGACTGATTAAAAAGAAGTCTTTGATATAAGTTGTACACTTTGGTATGATTTGTATACTGTGAAAGATTGATAGAAATATGTCTAATATTTCTCACTTTCACTCCCCCCCCCCCCCCCGCCGCTTTCACTTTCAACAATGAAGATTCGCATATGTTGTCATAAGAAGTATCCTACTAGGTGCTTTGAAATGGTATTAACATTCCTTCCAGGAGGATAGGTCCAGGCTAATTAATTCCAAGTTCTGGGATTACAAATCTGCTAATTCATAGGGCTGAATTAACATATGTTATATGTTTAAAGCAAACATATACTTCTATTTTGAATGGTTTTGTTTTGTTTTGTCTTTGTGTTTGCTGATGTCAGCACAAATGCGGTGGTCCAAATATTTTGTAATTATATTCATACCAACCTTCTGATATAACGAATATCAGAATTACATATATTACTCCAGTTGAAGCTCTGAAAATAATTACTGTGCCCTTTCTGCCCTCATTTCCTCGGGGTGCGTGGCTGCCATCCACAGCCTCAGTGGAGACTCTCAGAGGCCCTGTCAGCTCAGAGCTTCTCTGTTCTCTTCACTGTCAGACCTTCTACAGCATTTGTTTCTGAGTAGGACTGCTTAGGAGGGCATTCAGAGGAGCTCTCTACTGAATCAGAGAGGAGGATGTATCAAGGTTAGTTATAAATTAGTGGGAAAGCCTCCAGCTCATAGAATCTTGTAGGTACAGAGGCAAAAGGAGAGGAAGCAGGAACTCTGAGGTGTTTTGCTTGCTTTGTCCCAGATGAACCAGAAGCACAGTTTAGTCAGGTAAGTCAAGGTCAAAGATGAAGGCTGTACTGCACACACTGCCAACAGGGCCCTTTCTACATACTATTATAATGAATGAATTAGAAATTAGAGACAAAGCCTCATTGTTTGCTTCACCTTGGGTCAAAGTCTAGGAGGAACTTAGGACTGGTTTGCACCATAGATGAAGAATGAGGTCATGAGGTAAATAGCTGGAGTTGCAGCTAAAAAAAAAAGTCATCTGGAACCTGTGCATGTAAAAGCCTGTGGGTCCTGCACACCTGTTATTTGCTTATTTTTTTAAAAGATTTTATTTATTTATTCATGAGAGACACACAGAGAGAGGCAGAGACACAGGCAGAGGGAGAAGCAGGCTCCCTGCGGGGAGCCCATTGCAGAACTCCCTCCCAAGACCCCCTCCCAGGACTCCGGGATCACGACCTGAGCCTGAGGCAGACGCTCAACCACTGAGCCACCCAGGTGCCCTCCAGCTTTCTTTATGTGCAGTACTATTAGTCATCACCTTTTTTTTTTTTTAATTAGTTATCTTCTTTTTTTAAAAATAAATTTATTTTTTATTGGTGTTCAATCTTCTTAACGCACTACTCTACTAGTGGGATGTTTCTGCTTTACAAAAGAAAGCAAGAAGGAAGTGGGGAAGGAAGAGAGAGAGAGAAAGAGAGAGAGAGCTAGTCGATGGGGCCACAGCCAGCTGCAACTCCCTCTTCTTCCAAACCCTAACATACGATGTCCATTCTTCCTCTGTGCCTTTCCCATCCTCTTGTCTCTGCTTATAGTTGCTTTTACCCCGGCCCTACCATTCTATGAATATCTTAAGGCCTACTTTTCTGTGCAGCCATCATTTAAAAAAAAATAATTTAAATTCAATTTGCCAACATGTAGTATAACACCTAGTGATCATCCCCATCAAGTGCCCTTAAGTGCCGGTCACCCAGTCTCACCGCATCCCCCTACCCTCCTTCCTTTCTGCGACCTTTTGTTCATTTTCCAGTTAGGAGTCTCTCATGGTTTGTCTTCCATCATTGATCTGCTAAGTCGGAAACCATTCCATCCCCTCTTCTGTGCTGATAAAGCTTTTAACTTTTTTAAAAACCCTTTCACTTTTGCCTTTGTAGCTTTCTTACTGTGTGTATTGATTCTCATTAATTTTAAGTTATTTGGGAACAGAAACCAAGTCTTACCAAACTTCGTATTTACTCAAGCGCAATGTATTGAAAAAAAGGATAAATGTTGAACTCTTAAAATTCAGTGTCCAATTAAATAATTTTACTAAAACCAAGAGAATAAAAGGGCAGCATGACAACCTGGCCTTAACTATTTTTAATTGAAATTTTTTTTAAGATTGCAATTTATTTCCTTACATATTTGATATTTTTGAAGAGTACAGCTCAGAATGCCCCAACCCAAATTAAGTCAATTGTGTAAATCTGTTCATATTCTGATTCCTTCCGGGTATTAGCTGACACAATTTAAGAAGGCGTGCTGATTGCACAGTGGACGAATAAACTGCCCCACTATGAATAAAATCGTGTCTTTACTCTGACCAGCATACTTGAAGAAAACAATGGCAAAATTCCAGACCCTCATTTTATTGAAGTTTTAATCCCTTGGGTGAAAAATAATCTAATTAAAGCACATATAGGACTATGTATATGTAAATCAGGTTCTGAATTTTTTTTTTTTTTTTGCTTAGTCTCTAATGATTTTGTACTAGCTAAAGTTTTCTTTGAACGTTTTCAGCTCTTACACATTTTCTATTGTATTATTTAATCTTCTTAATTGATTTAAGAATTTTCAAGAAATCATTTTGTCATCTTTGCAAGGTATGTGATTATTTGTTTTTAAGTTTTAAAAAATTATTTTATTCATGTTGTATTAATAATTGGATTATAAAATACATTTTAATACAATTATGGACTACCTTTATTAAATATAAAGATGGTTTTGACTTCTTCCCAACTCCAAATTATTCAGGGTATTTAATTTATCAGGAATACGTATACATGAAAGAATATGTAGACAAAAGATGTTTTATTGCATATGACTCAGTAATCAAATATATCATACAATGTGGATTGAATTTTACTATATATTATCACTCTAGGAACAATGATATTGTTATTACAGTATGTTGTTTGGAATTTCCTTAATTTGTCTTCTATAATCCCTGGGCTTGTTTTGTTTCTTTTTCTGAGATCAGGCCCTGAGCCAAGAGCAACCTTAATGCACTGAGCCACCCAGGAAGCCCTCTTTTTCTTTATTTTTTGCAAATGTGTTTACTTTTAAAATTTTTAAAAAAGATTTTATTTATTTAGGGGAGAGATAAAGAGAGAGTGAGTGCACAAGGGGGGGAGGTAGAGGCAGAGAAAGAGAAAGAAAGACTCCCCACTGAGCAGGGAGCCTGAAGCAGGGCTGATTCCAGGACCCACAGATCATGACCCGAGCCAAAGGCAGACGCTTAACTGACTGAGCCACCCAGGTGCCCCTAAAAACAGATATGTTGGTGTAAATGTGACATACAGTAAATTACATGTATTTTACGGATATGTTTCAATGAGATCTACAGTACATCAACGCACATGAAAAAAAGACCACACACACACACACACACACATGAAAACATCAACATGAATGAAGACCACAAGCAGATTTATTATTCAAGATTTCTGTGATTTCTTGGTGATCCCCCACTTTCTGTCCCTTCCTCACCTGTCTCTGGACAACCACTCTTTTGTGTTCTGTCACCATAGATTAGTTTTCATTTTCCCAGAGTTTTATATAAATGGACTCATGTATACCTTTTGTGTGGCTTCTTTCATTCATTTAAATTATTTTCATATTCTTCCGTGTTGTTGCTAGCAGGTGGTATAGAATTGGCGTTATTTCTTCCTTGAGTAGTAGACTTCACCAATGAAGCCATCTGGACCTGGACTTTTCTTCATAGGGAAGTCTTTAATGATAAATTGATTTTCTTTAATAGATACAGGGATATTCAGTATCTCCAGTCCAACCTATCTCTTCTTTATGAGTTATTCTTTGTTTATGTCCTTTAAGGAGTTGTTCCATTGCATCTAAGTTATTGAATATATGGACTTAGAGTTGTTTGTAATATTTCTTTATTATCTTTTTAATGTCTAGAATCAGTAGTGATATCCTCATACTGGTAGTTTCTGTCTTCTTAGATCAAGCTGACTAGACTGATTAATTTTGATGATCTCGAAGAACTGGATTTTTTGATTCATTGCTTTTTCTCTATCATTTTTCCATTTTCTATTTCTGTTGATCTGATTTAATCTTAATTTCCTTACTTTATTTCCTTTAGATTTTACTAATTTAAGGTAGAAACTGAATATGTTGTTTGAGACTCTCTTTCCTAATATAGGTGTTTTGTGCTATAAAATTTCTCCTATATATTGCTTTAGTAGCAATAAATTCTAGTGTTTTTTTTTTCATTTTTATTCAGTTCAAACACTCTAACCTCCATTTTTATTTCTTCTTTAACATATTGGTTAGTCATAAGTATTTTGTTTAGATTCTAAATATCTTAGAATTTTTCAGATTTTTTTCTTAGTGATGTCTAGTGTAATTCCATTGGTCAGAGAAGATACTTTTTTATAATCTGAATTCTTTTAACTACAACATTGCTGAAAGAAATTAAAGGCATAAGAGAATGGAAACACATCTCATGTCCATGGATTGAAAGACTTCATGACTTTTTAATGCCATTACTACCCAAAACAATCTACAGGTTAAATCCAATTCCTACTAAAATATCAGTGATTTTTTTTTTTTTTGCAGAAATGGAAAAATTCATCCTAAAATATATGTGAAATGGATGACCCTCTGAAGATCTCAGTAGTTCATTCTTTGAGGCTTTCTGTTCTAGTCTCTGTCCTGCAAGGCCTAGCTGTTTTGGTGTCCCCTAGACTCTGACCTCCTGCTCCTCTATCCAAGGAAACTGCTGAGATATGCCTGGATTACTTCTCCTTGCATTGCAGCCCCAAACTCTCACAGCCCAAAAGCCGAGGCAGTAATAGGGCTCACCTCATTTGGTTCCTATCTTTTCAGAATCACCATCCTTTATCACTTGATGTCTGTCTTGAAGACCAGTTTCATGTGTTTTGCTCATTTTTTTGGTTGCCCTAGGGGGAGGATACATTTGGTCCCTGCTGCTTCAACTGAAAGAACATGCTATCTCTTAGGTTTCTTTTACCTAAATTTTGCATTTTATTTCTAAATATTAAGATGGGAGGGTTTAAAGCAGTATTTACAAATATATGCCCACAAATAATATATGCAAGTATGGATACAATTCATTCCTTAAAAATGAAATCCCAAATCACATGTAATTGCCAGTATATATTATCTTCTTAAATATTGGTTTTTGATGTAGTAGAGACATCTTGTTATAAGCATTTTAATTAAAAGAATGCAACTCACAGATATGATGATTACCTTAAATCATTTTCATAATTATTATCATTGTGCTCATTTTTGAATTGTATTGAAAATTCAGTATTCCTCAAGCATCCAGTTTTTTTGAGTTTTTCTTTTAAAGATTTTATTTATTTATTAATGAAAGACACAGAGAGAGCGAGAGGCCGAGACATAGGCAGAGGGAGAAGCAGCCTCCATGCAGGAACCCCAATGTGGGACTCTGGGATCACGCCCTGAGCCAAAGGCAGACGCTCAATCACTGAGCCACCCAGGCATCCCAAGCTTCTAGTTTTAAACCAATAGTCCATTATGGGATGATCCATAATATATATATCATATATATATGAATATATGAATATATCATATATTCATGAATATATGATATATTCATATATATATGATATATATATATGAATAAAATGATCATCTTTATACAATGGGCAAAGTCAATACTATCTAGAAAATAAAGTCCAAGCTCAACAGCAAGACCCTCAGTGGGGAGCTGGCTGCCTGCTTGCCTTGTATTTCTTTCTAACCTAATTTCCTCACTGGTTTATACTATATGCTCATGCAGTTCTGAAAAGCTCATAGTTTTCTGTACTCTGCTATATCTTGCCTCTGTACGGTCTCTTCTGCCATTCTCTTTTCTTACTGATGCCCTTTCTGCCTTTACAACCTGGAAAATTTCTCATTATCTTTCAGAACAGCTCAGATGCTATTTATCGCAGGAAGTTTTTCCTAATTGCCTTACATTGGGCACAATGCCATCTGTGAATACTTCCATCTCTGCATATACTACATTATATTGAAATCATCTGTTTACCTGTTTGAGTTCCAAAATAAACTCAAGAGCAGAGACATGTATTTATGAGCCTGTAACCCTATCATCTAGCACAGCGCTTGTCACAGAGCAGGTGTTCAATAAATGTTAGTTAAAAATAAGTGAACTGTTGGTTGAGTGAAATTCCTTTCTCATTCTGAAACAGTATTTTTCTAAAATGTCTTAGTCTCCAGACAGATTGGTTGATTTGATCTTACTTAAAAGAATTCTGCATTCTCAATTCCCTGTCTACCTAAGGCAGAGTTTACACTGAGTTATTCCCTAACGTCAGATCCTTTCTTTCTAAGTTCGGAAGTTTTATATTTTATTTCTTGAAGTATCTTTGCAATGAATTGAATGTTTGCTTACCCTAGAAGTTGCATATAGAAACCCTAATCCAAATGTCACGGTGTTGGATATGGGGCATTTAAGAGGTAATGAGGTCATGAATGTGATGCTTTCATGAGTGGGATTGGCATCCTTTTATGAAGAGGACTGAGAGAGGGGCACCTGGGTGGCTCAGTTGGTTAAGAATATGACTCTTGGTTTCGGCTCAGGTCATGATCTCATGGGTTATGGGATTGAGCCCCATATGGGGCTCCATGCTCAGTGGGGAATCTGAAGATTTTTCTCTCTCTACCCATCCCCCCACTCGTGTGCACACCCTCTTTCAAATAAATAAATAGATCTTTTTAAAAAACAGAAGAAGACAACAGAACTATCTAGCCCTCTTTCTACCATGTGATGATACACAGAGAAGACTTGGACATATGCAACCCAGAAGATGTCTCTTATCAGAATCTGACCATGCTGACACCTTGATGTCAGATTTCTGGGCTCCAGAACTATGAGGAATAAGTTTCCGTTGTTTATAAGCCACATAGTCCCTGGCCCAAACTGACTAAGACAATCTTTACTTTTAAAACACATTTATCTTCAGATACTTTCCTATGTAGTCAGTCTACAGTTACTCAACATTATTCCTAAAGCAAAACCAGGCACCTTAATGTCCATCAGAACTCCCTTTCCGACTTCATTTATTTTTGATAGCTTTTAAAAACATAAAGTTATTATCATTATTTGCTAGTGGGAAATACTTTTTAGAATTTTACCAAATGTTATATTGACACATTTGTTTACCATTGCTACTTGTAGCCCACACTTTCAATCTGGGTTCATTTCCTGTTTTTCTGAGAGAAATCCTTCAGTAAGTATTTTTATAGGAATCTATTATGGGAAACTCACAATTTTAAATGTTTTTATTTAATTCAAGATAAATGTTTCTACCTCATTTTAAAATAAGAGTTTAATTGGATCTTAATTTCAAGATTAACAGTTATTTTACATCATCAACTTTGATGACATCATTTCCTTGCTTTACCATGACTGTTATTGCTGTCAATTTGATTGTTTTTATATTTAGGTAATTTGTCATTTCTTTATGTATAGATTTTCATCTTTATCATTTATCCATAATTTTCAGTTGATGTGTCTAGATGTAGATTTCTACCCCTTGACCTCCCTTTTATCCTTTGTTATTGCTTGATGTACTTTTTTCCATCTGAAGACGTGCCTTTCAATTCTGAATATTATTCAGCAGTCATATTTCCAGATATTTCTCCTCATCCTCATTCTAGCTATTTTATCTGTCTGGGCCTCCTCATAGGCATACACTAGAGTTTTTCAATCTATCCACTTGTGTAGTTCACATTTTCTATCTTTTAATGCAAACACTTGATTTTATTTTTTTAAGCTTTTATTTAAATTCTAGTTAGATAACATATAGAGTGATATTAGTTTCAGGAGTGCAGTATAGTGAATGATTCAGCACTTCCATGCATCACCTGGTGCTCATCACAAGTGCCTTCCTTCATCTGCATCACCTATTTAATCTCTCTCCCCCCACTCCCATCACCTCAATTAGGTCTCTGTAGTTAAGAGTCTGTTTCAAACACTTGATTTTAAACATTCTACCTTCTAAATCATTAGTCCTCTCCTTTCTTTGGCCTTATTTAGTCTATTCTTTCAATAGCTGAACTGTCACTGATAAAATTTCCCAATCAATATCTCTTTGTTCACATTGATCTCATTTTTTGTTTGATTGCTTAATATCTTTCTGTGCTTGTTGCAAAGTAGAACTTTCCCTCCTTTATCTTTTTGGTGATTCTAAACATATTTAAATACCTTTTTGTAGATATCTGCAAAATATGAACTAAAAACATTAAAAAGAAAAAAATTAAAATTATGAAGAACTATCAGTAAATAAATTACAAAAAAAGAAATCACACCCAAGAAAAGAGAAATAAAGTAGCAAACTTACCAAGTATTTAAATATGTTTAGAAACACCCTTTCTAGTATAGCAAACTCTATATCCTTTTATTTTGCTTCATTTTTCTGGCACTTGGCAGTTGTCTCACTAATCTTTCCGTGTTTGTCTGCTTCCACAGGTAGGCTTTGTAAATTCCATGGGTAGGATCACAGAAACAGTGCCTGGATAACATAAGAAATCTGTCTCCCTGTCTCTCTGTCATCTCTTTACATGAAGTAAAGGGATGAATGCTCTTATGTATATGTCTATCATTTCTAATTAGAACTGTTTCAAGGTTTTACGCATAGGTAGAGATTGATCAGATGGCTCACCAGTCCTGTTTTCCATTTCTTATGTTTCCCATGTTTCCCATACTCCTTTGCAATTTGGCTAGTACTTTGTGGTGGTGTTTTGGACAATAGCATCTGGGAAGATGTGTTGTATCCCACCTTTAGGCTTATAAAACATCCTGTGAGGCACTTGTCAGCATGGCTCAAGCCTTCAGAGAAGATCTTAGAAAATGGTAAAGCCACAAGATGGAAGGAGCCAAGAATGCTTATTTAGCACATACAGAGCCACTACAAAACTCCTGATCATACCCTAGTATACATGAGAAATATCCTTTATTGTGTGATTGGGGGTTTTGTGATATTGTAGCTAGCATTGATTACTTCCTACTTGCTTCTTTGATATTGTAGCTAGCTTTGATTGTTAATGTTGACAAATATAAAGGGTATAATTCTTCTTTCAGGGATTGAATTTCTTCTTTTATATCATTATAAGCATATACATGGTAAATTACTTATAGATTATTTCTCTACTATCTTAAATTTTTGACGCTCAATTCTTTTTTGTTGTGATTTCTGAATATTTTTGTATATTCTTGCCTTTTAGGACACTTTTATTATGAGCCCATCCTTCTCAGGGTATTTTTTTCCTCCAATCCCCTCTCCCCAAGGTAATCCTGTACTGAAAGATTGTTTTTTCAATGTAATATGGAATTTTCTTCGTTCAGGTATCTCATGTAAATAAGCCATCCAGAAACCCATATGACTTTAAAGTCAGATCTCAAACCTACGTAAGTTTTAGTCCAAAGGTTTCCATTTCTCAAGGAAGATTTTTTTTATTTCCTTTTTCAGCCAAACACTAAGCATAGAAAATCTAGCTTTCTTATCATCTAAGATTATAGGGCAGATTTTTTTATTCACATTTTTACAAAGAATTAAACTGGGGAACCTGGGTGGCTCAGTTGTTGAGCATCTGCCATTAGCTCAGATGGTGAATCCTGGGTCCTGGGATCGAGTTCCGCATTGGGCTCCCTGCAGGGAGCCTGCTTCTCCCTCTGCCTACGTTTCTGCATCTGTCTTTTTGTCTCTAATGAAAACAAAAACAAAACAAAACAAAAAAATCCCACCACCAACAACAAAAACAACTTTGAAAAAAATAAACAAAAATAATTAAACTTTTGGAAAGTCGTGCCTTTATCTAAGGTTGGAGCACTCCCTTTCCTCGTTTGTCCTATGTATGTTAAAACAAAAGACTCTACATTCATAAGACTGCTAAGACTTCCCCAGGGAAGCTACAGCTTCAGCTTAGAGTTACAACATTCTGACTTTCAGTTCCCTCTTCATTTCTGGATCCTGAAGATTTTTATTTCTTTATGTAGGCATTTGTAGGTAATATTTTTTTTATCTTAATCCACTCTGCTGGAAAAGAAAGTCTAAAGACATATACATTTAAAGGAGGATTTCTATATAGCATGTAAAACAAACTGAGAAAAAGAAGACTAGAATAGTTTTCAGGAAGGAAGGGACATTTTTCATAATATTAATAGAAAAATCAAGGCATAAAATAGTACATTATAGGACCTCTGTTTTATGGAGTGTTCCTACAACCATACAGATAAAAAGAAGTTGGTGACTTTGTATCCATCAAAATCATGGTAAAATTTAACTCATTTGGGAAGTTCCATATCTTAAAAGCTATTTTTGTAAAAGGAGTATCTAATTTCTTAAAAACATAAAGAGCTAAGATTATATTTTGCTTCCCTCTTCATTCTGTCAAGTGTAAGTAAATGTGCTGGCTCCTTCCCTTAAGCTATTAAGCTTTATCACTAATTGGCCTACTTTCCTTGTAACATGTCAAATTTGATTCCATCTATATTGAAGATCACTTAAAAAAAGACTCATTTGAGGTACCTTATACCAGCCCAATAGCTCACCTACAGTGTTAAACACAATATAAACAATAGTCAAATATAGCCCAATGTCAAATATACTGTAGACTTCAAAAGATCATGCACAAATATGTTGCATTTGAAACTGTCAGCGCAGTATGCCTTTGATGTTGACTGAGAGAATGTGTCTACTGCTGTCGTACAGCCGATACCCTTAAATACGCAAAGCACATGACTCCTGGTCTCATCAATTCTGAGAGCAAGCTAATCTTTAAACACAGAAGCAATTCAAGACTTTTGAAGATTTAGGAACTGGTAATACCAGGAAATAAATGTTCCCAAATTCTAGAAAATTATATAGGCCAAGAAATCAAACTTGACACACTGAAAAATCAGGGGGATACACTATTTTATTCATATAGCAATATATTCAAGGACTAGTAAATGATTCAATACATTAAAATTAAAAATTGCATAAGATTTGAAATATAAATATATCCTCAAAATATATGGCTAAATACTCCCTTCTACACAGTGAGTCTAAATACGCTATTGAGACAGGGGAAATGGCACTGACACTTTTAAAAGAGGCTATAAATTTGTAAATAAAATATATTAATGGAAATTTATTGTTTTTTAAAAACTTAACACAGTCAATGCGGAGTGCTTATAATACACATCCTGTATATCATACACATTCTGGTATCAAAATGCCAAATGATATTCTAAAGGAAACTGATATTTGGAGGGAGAAAAAAGTTCTGCATAACCAGACAATAGGCTGATTTCCAGAGTAGAAATATAAAATATAAAGGTGCTCCTGGGGAAAAGAGAAGCAGCAGCACAAGCAAATTTATAACAGCAGGCCAAGTTGGACAGAAGAGTCTGACACGAAAATGATATATTAAGTAAGCAACAATACAAAGGTGTTAAGATGATTATATATATATGTATATATATATATATATATGTAACTAACATAGATATATAAATAAATATACTGTGTATATTATATATTTGTGACTGGAATGAATTTATCATGATTAAAAGCCTTTGAAAAATGTGAATGAGTGTTTGCCAGAGGCAGGAGTTAGGCAAAAATGGGTGAAGGTGGTCAAAAGGTATAAACTTCCAGTTATAAAATAACTAAGTCATGAGGATGTAATGTACAGCATAATGACTATAGTTAATAATACTATATTGCATATTTGAAAATTGCTAAGAGAGTAGACTTTTAAAATTCTCATAAGAAAAAGATTTTGTAGCTATGTGTGGTGATGGATGTTAACTAGCTACAATACCAAAGAAGCAAGTAGGAAGCTAATCAACACTAGCTACAATATCACACAACCCCCCAATCACACAATAAAGGATATTTCTCGTGTATACTAGGGTATGATCAGGAGTTTTGTAGTGGCTCTGTATGTGCTAAATAAGCCATGCTGACAAGTGCCTCACAGATGTTTTATAAGCCTAAAGGTGGGATACAACACATCTTCCCAGATGCTATTGTCCAAAACACCACCACAAAGTACTAGCCAAATTGCAAAGGAGTATGGGAAACATAAGAAATGGAAAACAGGACTGGTGAGCCATCTGATCAATCTCTACCTATGCGTAAAACCTTGAAACAGTTCTAATTAGAAATGATAGACATATACATAAGAGCATTCATCCCTTTACTTCATGTAAAGAGATGACAGAGAGCCAGGGAGACAGATTTCCTATGTTATCCAGGCACTGTTTCTGTGATCCTACCCATGGAACTTAAAAAGCCTACCTTGAAAAAAAAAAAAAAAAAAAGCCTACCTTGGAGGCACACAAACACGGAAAGATTAGTGAGACAACTGCCAAGTGCCAGAAAAATGAAACAATATAAAAGAATATAGAGTTTGCTATACTAGATAGGGTGTTCCAGAAAGTCCCTCCCACCCCAGCCCCAAAAAGTGAAACCAGGAAAGACCTTTAACCTTCTTGTTTATTTTTTCATATTTCAATTGTTGATCTACTACCAGCATTTAGATCTGTTGTGCATTTTTTTACTTTAAAAAATGTTTTACTTGGCACCCAAGGTAAAACCCTCTACTATTTTATTCCTACCACTGTTTCTCAATGCTGTCATAATAAAATACCACAAACTTAGTGGCTTAAACAATATAAAACTGTTATTGTGCAATTCCAGAGGTCAAAAGTCCAAAATGGGTCTCACTGAGCTAACATTAAGGCACTGGCAGGGCTGCATTCCTTTCTGGAGGCTCACAGAGAGAATCCATATCCTTGCCTTTTGCACCTTCCAGATACCACGCCCTCTTTTTGGCATGTGGCCTCCTCCTTTTGTCTTCAGAACCAGCAGTTTTGCATTTTTCTATTCATGCTTCCAGAATCAAATCTCCTTCTGACTACTTCTGTCTCCTTTCACTTTTGAGAACACCTGTGATTACATTGAGCCCATGCAGATAGACCAGGATAACCTCCCATCTCAAATACTTAAAGTTGTCTACACACTCTCTCTTGCCATGGAAGGTAACAGATACCCCAGTTCTGGAGATTAGGGTGTGGATGTGTTGGTGGGGCCAGGGGTGGGGGGGCAGGGAGAGAGGATGCATTATTCTGCCCACCACTCATGGACTGCTTTTCTGTTTTCTTCCTACTCTTTCTGACTTTTCATGTGGAGTATCAGGGCAAGTAGACAGCTGTATTGATAGACTATTGAAATATTTTAATATTGATTATTGAGTAGCCTTACCAATAACCTTACTAATAACCAGGAGCCCCAGACATTTCTGCCTCTTTCCTAGAGTCCCTGACCTACCCTGAGGTCCTTACATCCCTGATCCCATTATTAAAGTAAATAATGTCTGGCATATCTGGAGGCTTTGAGGGTTGGTCAATGCTCATTCCTTACCAGTTGTTAGGTGTTTTGATTAGCCTTCCTGGGAGTGCCTGTTCCTTAGGTATAGGCACTTTGTTGGTGATTTAACCCAGTCTTAAGACTTTAAACATCATCTAAATGCTGATGGTTCAAATTTTCACTTTTAGAAAAATCCTTTCTCCTAAAGTCTCAGAATCCTATGTCTAACTAACTATTCAACATCTCCACAAACATGTGATAAACATTTAAAACACAATAATTGAAAAGTGAAATGCTGCTTACTCTTAACCTCAGGTTTGCCCTATCCCATAGTCTTCTGTTTTGCAGGAAATATCAACTCAATCTATTGGCTTTATCTTAAAAACAGGGGACTCTCTTCCCTCCTCTACTGTTAGCAACCTGGTCCAAATCACCATTAGCTCTCACCTGTTATTTCAGTGCCTTCTATTTATTTATTCATGACAGACACACAGAGAGAGGCAGAGACATAGGCAGAGGGAGGGCGAGGGAGGTGCCCCTCAGTGCCCTCTAAATTCTCTGTCTTGTTTCCTTTGGCCTCTTCTCAATAGAGCAGCAAGAATGATTACAAAATTTCCTGCTTGGGGCACCTGGGTGGCTCAGTCTGTTAAGCTTTTGTCTTCGGCTTAGGTCATGAGTCCTCTTGTCGGGCTTCCTGCTCGGTGGCAGGTCTGCTTCTACTTCTGCCTCTGCCCCTGCTCGTGCCTGTGCTCTCTCTCTCTCTCTCTCTCTCTCTCGTTTACTCTCTCTGTCTTTCAAATAAATAAAATCTTTAAAAAAAGACCCAAAACAACAATAAAACCCCACAAAATTTCCTGCTCAAAACTCTCCGTTGGCTTCCCTTCTCACCTAGGGAAACCCATGTCTTTTCTCTGGCTTAGATCACCTTCATAATCTCTGCATCTCCTGTTACCTCTCTGAAAGTATCTCCTTTTACTTTCCTTCAGCCACACTGAATTTTTATTCTTCAAGTAAGCCAGGATGCTTTCTGCATCTGGAAGGTTCTGCATTGCTGTTTGTACCTGCTGTTTCCCGTATCCAGAACAGTTTTCCCACAGATCCACACAGCTTAATCCTTTATGTTCTTTTTTTTTTAAGATTTTATTTATTTATTTATTTGAGAGAGAGAGAGAGAGAGAGTGATTGAGACAGACCGAACATGAGGAGGGAGGGGGGTAAAGGCAGAGGGAGAAGCAGACCCCCTGCTGAGCAGGCAGCCAGATGCAGACTAGATCTCAGGAACCTGGGATCATGACCTGAACTGAAGGCAGACACTTAAACAACTGAGCCGTCTGGTGCCTCAATCCTTTATGTTCTTTCACTATTGACTTACCCTGTATTACCCTGTAATACTTACCTGTATTACCCTATTATGGAGTGCTTTCTTTAACCACTGTATTAAAAATTGTGTATCAACTCTTCAGTTCTCCTTCCTATTTTATATTTCTGTTTAGTATTTTTTGCTTTCTAATATACTATATATTTTACTTATTTTATGCTGTGATTTTGTGTCTCCACCCACTAGCATATGAACTCTATGATGGGAGAACACAGGGCTAGCTGAGGACAAGACCCGAGCGTGGGGCAGCACATCGACAAGTCCTTGAAATAGGCAGAGGGACATTCCCCTATGGACTCAACTGCCTCAATGTTCATACTTTGCTAAGGGCAAAAGCAATCTTAGCCCACCCCCCAGGAGCCTGTAAGCCTACTTTAACATATAAAAATTCCTTTAGAGATTTCCTTTATCTCTAAACCCCCAAGATACATGTTGGCAATCATCCCCCAAGCACATGGTACATCTGAAGGGTCTCATGACTCAGGTTTTATTAGACAGTAATAAGTGACCTTTTCCCAACAATAGCTAGCCCTCCCAAGGTTCTGGAAACCTTGCTTCCAAAATTCCTTGGAGAGTACACTATCCTCAAACTCCTCCCAACTCCCAGGTATATAATCAGCCACCCCTCACAGGCCCAGGGCAGCACCTCTCCCTGCCTATGGGTCCTGTCCCCGTGCTTTAATAAAACCACCACGTTGCACCAAAGATGTCTCAAGAATTCTTTCTTGGTTGTCAGCTCCAGACCTCACCTATTTTCCAAAACTTCATCACTCTAGAAGGGTAGATATTTTAGTTGTTTGCTCACTGCTTATCCCAGGGTCTGGAGCAGGGTTCCAGGCTCACTCATAGTTAAAACTTGAAAAATTAAACAAGGCACATATTTTAGACTTTAAAACTTACAATAATAAAAAAGTAGGGACAGGGATCCCTGGGTGGCTTTAGCGCCTGCCTTCCACCCAGGGTGTGATCCTGGAGTCCCGGGATCAAGTCCCACATCAGGCTCCCTGCATGGAGCCTGCTTCTCCCTCTGCCAGTGTCTCTGCCTCTCCCTCTCTCTCTCTCATGAATGAATGAATGAATGAATGAATGAATGAATAAATAAATAAATAAATAAATAAATAAATAAATAAATAAAATCAATCTTAAAAAAAATAAGGATGCCTGGGTGGCTTAGTGGTTGAGCGTTTGCCTTTGGCTCAGGGCATGATCCTGGGGTCTGGGGATTGAGTCCCACATTGGGCTCCCTGAGAGGAGCCTGCTTCTCCCTCTGCTATTGTCTCTGCCTCTCTCTGTGTGTCTCTCATGAATAAATAAATAAAATCTTAAAAATAAATAAATTTTAAAAGTTTAATTTTTAAATTTTTTAAAAAGTCAAAGTTTAAAGATATGAAATTGTAACATTTTGATAATAAGTGTATAAAACAAGTCCAACCTCTCTGTAGTTAATTAGTAAAAAAAAAAAATCACAAACTTTAAATATGTATATATTTGGGCACTGTAAATCTTCTTACT
This sequence comes from Canis lupus dingo, assembly GCF_003254725.2. Taxonomy (NCBI): domain Eukaryota; kingdom Metazoa; phylum Chordata; class Mammalia; order Carnivora; family Canidae; genus Canis; species Canis lupus. The sequence continues at coordinate 37,763,344 of NC_064243.1, forward strand.
AAAATCTATCCTAAGAAAAGAAATAATAATATATGCAAAGATTTGGCAATAAGGATAGCAATCAAAGTCTTGTTTATGATAGTGAAAAAATTTTTAAATCAAAACCTTCAAATTTTTAAATATAGAAACTTAATTAAATGAGAGGCAGTATATTTATACAATGGAACAGTCTACAATAATTAAATTTGTATTTTATAAATTCTCATTGACAGAAGAACTATTTGCAATATGCTGATAAATTGAAAGAAATAGTTTATAAGAAGAATATGCTGAATGATATTATTTTTGAAAAAGAAATATATATCCTTCCACATTAGTCTGAAAGGATGGACAGTGGTTTAAGAATGTGGTTTATAAAATGGAGTGGGCCTGTCTTTCTTACTTACCTAATTTTTTAAGAAGATTGCTTTTTTATTTTATTTCTGAAGATTTTATTTATTTATTCATGAGAGGCATAGAGAGGCAGAGACAGGCAAAGGGAGAAGCAGCTCCCTGCAGGGAGCCTCATGCGGGACTGGATCCCAGGACGTTAGGATCACGACCTGAGCCAAAGGCAGATGTTCAACCACTGAGCCACACAGGCACCCCTAAACATTTTTATTTATTAATTTATTTATTATTTATCTTTTTATGATGAGAGAGAGAGAGGCAGAGACACAGGCAGAGGGAGAAGACAGCTCCCCACAGGGAGCCCAATGGGAGACTTGATCCCAGATCCCAGAATCACACCCTGAGCTGAAGGCAGAGGCCCAACCACCGAGCCACCCAGGTATCCCAAAGTTTAGTTTAAAATAATGATCACATAATACTCTCATACTGGCAAAAATCAAAATTCTATTTGTACGGATCTTCAAAAAGCCATTAATAACATACACGTAAAGGATTTTAAGTGTGAGTTGTATATAAATGTTCCCCTTTATGGCATTTTATGTATTTATGATGAGGATCCTGCATTAGTAAGTAGGGGCTAAGGCTCAGAATTTGTATATGGAATATTCTTTCTGGGTATTTTAGTTTTTTAACCCTAAGGCTAGGGTTAGAAGCTGTCTGACTACAGGTCAGACTATCGAAAAAGGTCTTTCGCATGACCACTGACAAGATCACTTACTTTATACCATGCAATGAATCCAGTATTTTGCCTCAGAGATTTAACTTAAAACTAACCCACCTCCCTGCTCTATCTCTAGTAGTAATATACAACCTAGTTCCGTTGAGCAGAAGAAGGGGAAGTTCCCGATCTGGCCAGAATGGAGTGAGGCTGACATAAATGCTGAGAAGTGGGATGCCGGCAAAGGTGCAAAAGAAAAGGACAAAGCAGGAAAAAGCCCTATATTTGTAAGTTCACTTGACTATGACTGGAGTTCATTTGAGTCTTAAATTTTAGAATAATATTTGTTAACACAGGAATATACTCATTCTTCTCCAGAGCCTCCATTCAAAAGAGAAATTTTCAATTTTGTCTTGGTCCATCTGTCTCCCTCCTTCCTGCCTGTGTTTCCCAGCTGTGGACCTGAACTTTGCTAATCACATTTGAATAAGCAGAAGGAGAGACATAATGAAATTAAGGGGAAATTGATAGAACAGGTTAGATAGTAGATTTTGGACAGAATTGGGAACCAGGCATTTAGAGAGAGGCCCCAACACACCTGTGAGCTATAATCTGGAGATTATAGGAGACTTATTTTTAAACAATGTTACTGTGAGATTAAAAAATTGAATCTTTCTTAATATCCCCCCACCCCCAAGATCTATTTGGTAAAAATCTCAGGTACTCTTTGTTTATTGATGGACATTTAAACATAATAGGCCCCTGAGATTGGAGCTGAGAATGATGTTCCTACATTTTCCAATGATATGATTTTAGTTTCTCTTGCCCATTTAAAAATGTTCACTCTATTTCTAAGGACTTCTTTGTTGAAGATATGAGTCTGGGTTGCATTTTAAATAGGACCCATTTATTTGGTGCAGTGATTCATTCAATAAAAATGTTTATAGAACACAATACAGTTTCAAAACACTAACAAAATTGCCAGAATGACCGTGTTGAACTCTGGTGTCTTTATTTGCATAGAGAATTCTAGAATGGTACTTATTAGCAATTACATTTTGTTCACAAAATGAAGAATTGTAAACTGCATGATTCATAACATAAATTTGTTTGCAAAAGATAATAAATGTAACTAATTGCTGATTCTGTTAGTACTTGAACAATTTCAAATTAGGAACCTGTGAGGGAATACATTCTTTGTACCATACAGAGAATATTGTGGAAGTTTTAGATGAAAAGGGATTTTGAGCTCTCTGGGTTCAAATGAAAATGGTCATATGCTATGTATTGTTAATAGAAGTTTACAACTAATGGGGGTTGAGTGTGAATTTACATCAGAAAGATAGATGCTGCAAATCCTCAGTTAAGCATTGAGCTCTAGAAAAGACCTAAAGAGGAGTCACTCCAAAGTGTAAAGTAATAACAGGGAAGAAAAGAGCAGAAGTGCCTGAAAACTTTGGAATGGGAAATAAGATATAACCTGTAATATGTTGGGGACCCTTGGAGAGCAAGTAAGCCTTTATTAGATGACTATGAAAAAATCTTGCAGATCTCTGGAAGGTTAGGCATCAAATTCTGGAACTTATCAATGTTACTGAAACAAGGCCAAGTCTGTTGGAAGAACATTTATTGGAGGAAAACCACTGAGACTGGAGCAGAAACCTGTGTGCTGGTTACTCGATGCCCATTTCATTTGGGAACATTGCTAGCTGAACATCAGACCCCAAAATTGATTTTGTGGCCCTTGGACTATGGAGATGTATAAAACTGCATGATTAGGGAAGCACCAGCCCTCCTCCTGGTGAATCAGGGCTATTCCAATCGAGTGGGATACATGAGAACCTTGGTCAACACTCCATTCTGCCTCTGCCATCTTCATAAGGTAGAAGAGCAGCAGGTCAAACCCTGGTTATTACAGCAGTGCGAAGGTACCTTCTGGGATGCAACCTTGTTTCCCACACTCAGTTCTGTTCTACAACACCATTCATGGCTCAGGAAGCAACAGTCCTTCACAGGAGTGAGTGGTGGATACCCCAAACCTGGTGATCACACTTCTGTGATGTAGCAGCATGGTAGGTCTTAGCCATGATTTGCAACATCCATGTTTTACCAGGATTAATTACCTTAAGCATCCAACCTTTAGCAAGTAGCCTTGGAACTTTCGAGAAAGTCTCTTCCTTAAATGTGAGGATAATGATCAGGGAATCAGCATCAGATAAGCTAACCCATTCCTGTAATTCCAGAATCAGGTCTCATTTCTTTAGCTAAGTGACAACAACAAACAGACATGATGGGTAAACCAAAATGAGATATATTTAATGAAGCACTGTAAGGTGGATATAAGAAATACAACTAAGGCAAAATGATATGGAAAGATTACCATTAATGTAGCAATAGGAGAAAAGGGAATCATACCAGATTATGATATGATGATTACCTTTTTTTTTCTTCTCAAAGACATTTAATAATTCAAGGTGTGAAAATTAAAGGCCAAGCAGAAAGTAGTAGCCTTAGGGCTTATGTCAGTTTCTCTGGGCTGGAGAGAGAGAAGATATTGTCTGGGACTGCAAAAGCAGCCAAAACTTGAAATCCCAGAAACACAATCTGAAAGTTTTGCATATAATTTTACTTCGAGACATTTACCCAAATCCTAAGCTATATGTGTGAGGATTTTGCTGCTGAGAAAATGAGTAAAAAAGCAGTAGCTTGGAAGCTAAATAACTTAGAAATGGTGCTAAGGCAAGAGTTTGGAATTTAGCGTATACCAAGGTGAAGGGACTTGGACACTTCAACCTTTCAGTTAGTGCCCCAACATAGCTATAGCATTCTGTGTTAAGTAAGGGAAAACCAAAACTACACCAGCCCTACCAAATGCTGAGGCTCAGTGTTGATGGGGTAAAGTTCATTTTGTACTTCATCTGTCAGAAAGGAATAAAGTCCTCCTCTTTGGAGGAAGACATCATTACTTAGTGCTCATATACATTTTTATATGTCATGTATATCATACAACCAAAATTTACCACACGTGAACAGAAACAGAACTAAGTGGCTGAAAAATAAGAGGAAAAATTAAGTAATAGAAATAGATCCACGGGTAGCTCTGACTTTGGAACTGTCAGATAAGGGACTTTAAAATAACTGGATTAATAATTTGTAAGGGGAAAAAAAACGACACGAAGCAACCCCAGAATTCTACTGTAACTCTTGGAAACTTCAGCCTATTTTTCAGGGACTCATTCTTTGATCGTTTTGACTAGATGTTGGGATTACCTTTGTCTTCATCCAAAGTGTTCCAGTCTCTTAAATATGCTCCAGATACATATAGATGCTCTGTGTAAAGCTCAGACAATACCCTAAAATATAAACTATTTCTCAGGTTACACTAGCATTAGGATAAAAATATGACTACCATAAAAAATCACAAAATGGTATTTATGTGCTCATGTCACTATTAAGTCAGGTGAAATTTAGTTGTCTCTTTCTTGATTAGCATTGTTTTTGTACTCTCAGCACTTTCTCTTTTTTTGTAAGGACCACCCCCACAACCTGACTACCTTATGAGCTGTGAGAACTTTTACATAGTAGCTACTTAAAGTCTCTCTAATGTACTATATTGCTGGCATCTGAGAGTAGACATTTGGATATTATTCTTCCTCCAGAGCTCACTAATTGACCCACATTAGGGTCTCAAAAATTAATAAATTAATTGCATACCTGGGCATTTATCTCAGAGAAATGGAAACTTATGTTCATATAAAAACCTGTAAACTGTATGCAACAATTTATAGCAGCTTTATAAGTAATAGCCCCAGATAGGACAGATGGTAAACAAACAAATATCTGTATCATGAAATATTACTCAGCAGTAAATAAGAACGAACTATTGATACATGCAACAGCTTGAGTAAATTGAATATCCATGGAATTAGGCAGAGAGGGAAAAAAGCCAACCCGCAAGGTTACGTGCTATGTGATTCCATTTGTATACCATTATTATTTTTCTGAAGATTTAGTTATTCATTTGAGAGAATGTGTGAGAGAGCAGGAGAAGGGACAGAGGGAGAGGGAGAGAGAGAATCTCAAGCAGACTCCATGCTGAGAATGGAACCCAACACAGGGCTGGATCTCACGACCCTGAGATCATAACCTGAGCTGAAACCAAGAGTCGGATTAACTGGCTGAGCCACCCAGGTGCCCCTCATATAACATTATTGAAATGATAAAATTAATGAAAGAGAGACCAGATAAATGATTGCCAGGTGGTAGGGATAAAACAGGTGGTAAGGAAGTTGGAGGGTGGGTATGCCATAAAAACGCCTGGGAAGGATCCTTGTGCTGCTGAACTGTTCTATATCGTGACTATGTCAATGTCGGTATCCTGGTTGTGACATTGCACTATAGTTTTGTAAGATTTTACCATGGGAGAAACTGACTAAAGAGAACACAGGAAATCTATTATTTCACATATGATGTGGTGAATCTATAATTATGTCCCAATGATGTTTAATTTTAAAAATTAATAAATGAAAGTCAGATCAAAAGTACAAATTTCATTGGCATAATATCATATTTATGATTCTTAAAAAAATCTTTTTATTCAGGTAAACAAAAGAAATCACAATATTTTTAGTGCAAAATATGTCCATATCTGGCTCATCCAAATTGTCTTCCTACTATACCTACTTCACATTTCGAAGCAGCTCATGCTTGTTTGGACTATTTCTTCTGCAATAAAATGTTACTCAACAAAGTTTCTCATTAAATACAGTATGATTAACTTCAGTATTCACCAAATACTCCACGAACTAGCTCTGAGAGCAAACACACAAATTGCTCTAAAATGCTTATTTACTGATCGAATCTATGTGCTTACTAATTTTTATTAGGATTAAGCTGCTTTCATTTTAATAAAACCGTATGGAGAAAAAAATCAATATATTTTTTATATAGCATTTTTTTGAAGACCCTGAAGGAAAGATTGAATTACCACCATCACTGAAAATTTATTACTGGAAACGTCCACAGGAGTTTTTAATTAATCAGGTAAGAAATATCTTCACTATCAAATAAAATACATATTAACTATGGGCTATAATATCTTAGTTGTGAAAATTCTCATTTTAAAAACAATTCAGGGTAAATTTTTCACATGGTATTCAGTAAGAAAAAGGAATTACTTCTTGGTATTTAACAGAAATAAATGTTTGTCAGCATAGTTTAATATTTCTTCTACTGGCTCCCAAGAGAATATTGAAATTTTTGTTTAGGGTCTTGAATTTTCCTTTTCTACGTGATATCAAAGCATAGCTTAAAATGTTTGGGAAGTTATTCCTTAATTTCTTTTTTTTTTAAAGATTTTATTTATTTATTCATGATAGTCACAGAGAGAGAGAGAGAGAGGCAGAGACACAGGCAGAGGGAGAAGCAGGCTCCATGCACCGGGAGCCCGATGTGGGACTCGATCCCGGGTCTCCAGGATCGCGCCCTGGGCCAAAGGCAGGCGCCAAACCGCTGCGCCACCCAGGGATCCCTATTCCTTAATTTCTGACAGACTTTCCCTTTAAAGTAATTTTATTCTTTAAAAGTTTTAGCCTTCATAAGCACTGCTACTAATGCAATTTATCCACCGTATTTCCAATTACAGCTACTAGTTGAGTCTAATAATCTGAAATTCAAAGATATTCGGGAAAATGAGAAAATGAGAAGATATATTTATTGAATGCCTACTTGTAAGACATTTTAAATAATATAAATCAAATGTACATGAACCATGCCTTTAAATTACTTGTAACGTTAGATTATATTGACATGAAGAATATAAATTCTATGGTGTTAATAAAGTGCACTTAGTAATAATGTATTATTAATAATATTCAGGCTCTGTGCAATGGAAGTTGAGAGTTTACATTCCATGAAAATAAAGGATATTAATTCCCTGCAGTGAGAGTGTTTCAAATGTGAATAAGTGGCAAAGTTTTATACCATCTCTTTTTCTTTTTAACATATCTTAGTTCTGAGAGATACACTTATATTATAAATTCATCCATGTTGTTAATGGCACCTCTCTCTACATTTATCATAATGCTTCTGCCCATCTCAGCACCTCTGCACTCCTGCACTCTTTATTCTTTTTCTTGATCCTGTGCACAGACTTCTCTTGGGCTATGGACCAGAACAGTCACAACCGAAAGTCTAGCTAACTAGGAAAACCTCAGAATAGTGTTTTTCAAGTTCTAATGTCCAGATTAATGGTGGTAAATACGTTTTACATTGAAACTCTCTAAATGTGGGCATATATAAAGGTTAGATAAAAATTTAGCAAAACAATAATGACCTTTCTGTGTGAGATTTACTCTATTCTACTCTAAGCAAAAGATGAAGTCTTTTGTGAAATCAAGTGGACATGATTTAAGTCAGAGAGAAGCTAAATTATGAAAAAACTAAAAAGCCTGGATTTAGGATAACCAAAATCAACATGGACTATTCCAACTGAGGAGGTTAACAAGCCCTGACCACTAAGGGAATGATCAGATTTATTTCTGAGAATCCGGTATTGATTGCTCAGGCCCTTGAACGTTGATTATATTGAACAGACGTAAGATGTCCAAAGATGTATTCTGTCTCGGGTACAGGCATAGGGAATAGAGACCTCCATAGAGACTTCTACTTAATATTTGCTGTTTTTTACACACTGTCAGTTTCTACTTTACATTTGTTGGTAGGCAACTATTAAGTTTCACTCCTCAAATTTTAGTTATTCAACATTTATTTAATCTATACTCAATTTTAATGTTGCCAAAGAGTATGGGCATTTTAGAAGTGCAATTAGCCAAACTGGAATTTAAATATGTATTTTTGTATAAAATATTTTATGCAATTTATATATATGTAATATATATATGTAATCATGAATTATAAACATAAGATTCAATTCAAGCCTTCAAGGTAGTTTTGGGTTAATTTTTTGGACATAAAATATTTTACTGAGTTTTCAAGATGCTACTTACCATATGTGATTGAGAGTAGTTGGTGGTATTAGTTTCCATGAAAATGTTTTATTAATCAAAACCAGATTTATGTTAATTTTATATGTTAAGTATATAAGCTTGATATGAATTTTAATGAATTTTAAAAACCTGTTGTGAATCATATTTTCCCTTATTATGTTTATTCCTTAGTGGTCTAAATACATAAAATCATCTTTAGGTATGTACCACTTAAATAATGACCATCAAATGATATTTTTTAAATATAAGAGGATTTGAAATTGGCCAAGATTTTAAAAACCTGTCATACCTAATATTTTTATCAAAGGGATGAAGATATCTTTCCTGCTAGCATGTATTAACTAAGCTTCAGGTTTAATTTGAAAGGTTAATTTAAATATCAATTCATTTTTTAAACTCTGAGATTGTGTGTGTATGCATGCTGAGATTATCTGCATATATTATATCTTACGACATTTCATTTGTATATGAAAATGCTGTGTTTGATAGGCATTACCTTATTAAGTGAATGTCACCTGTAGCTCCAACAGGGTTATTTTATGGAATAATGAGCTTTTTTTTTCTTTTAATTCTTCTGGTTGTGAGGAATTAAATCAGGTTTGACTTGTTTATATCACATGAAACTCTTATTTCATTCAGCTACATTTCCTTTATTTTTCCTAAGAAGTAATATTCCTTTTTATATATATATTTTAATTTCAGGCTCCAGTAGTTGTGAAAAATGAAATCCTGTTTGACTTGTTTTCAGCAAATGAACATTTACTCTGCAGTGAGGTATGTAGGGAAGTTTTAACTGAAGGTGATTGCAGAATAACTCACAGGCCTGCTTCAAACAATTCCGACGGTCAATTTCAATTCCTTTGCTCACCTCTAAGTTTTGATATAACTCAGGATTTTATACACTAGATATTCAAAGAGGAAGAGAAGCCTCTTCAATTGAGTTTAATGGTGGGAAAATGTATTAGCATTGCTGTGCCCTATTCTCCTTCCCACAGACCTATGTAGCTGGGATCTCATAATCTGAGAGCACTTCTGCTCTTGTTTTACATGCTCTTATATCTAAGAGCATGACTTTTCCCCCAGTGAGCCAGAGCCATTCACCTTTCTTGTCTGTTCTTTCTTTCCTGGTATTTGCTGCTACTGAGAGGCCTGGTCCCACCCAATCTTTGCCTAACAATTGACAAGTTGCTGTGGAACTTGCTCTGTACTGTGCTCAAGAGCAGGTTTTCCTGATGTTGTTTGGCTTGCTAATGCAGGGAAAATCTCCCCTAAACATCTCTCCACTCTGGATTTTACCCATCAGAAACAGACCTGTTCCACTCCCCTAAGGCGGTTATATCAGAAGCAGGGCAATTTTTTAAAAATTATTTTCTCCCAGAAAAAAATTCGTCCTCTTTTTTAAAAAAAGATTTATTTATTTATTCATGAGAAACAGAAAGAAAGAGAGAGAGAGAGAGATGCAGAGACACAGGGAGAGGGAGAAGCAGGCTCCTCACATGGAGCCCTATGCGGGCCTCAATCCTGGATCCCAGGATCACTCCCTGAGCCGAAGGCAGATGCTCAACCGCTAAGCCACCCAGGTGTCCTCCAGAAAAAAATTCTGACCCAGTCAGAATAGTCATTATTGATTCAAACATTTTGTCTTTCTTATCTTAAATATCTTGACCAGTATTAAGGTCAAAACATTGATTTCTTTAAAAACAAAAACAATTGATTTCTTCAACTTGTATGGGTTAGTGTAATGTTATCTCTAAATTGTTTTATACTTTATATTTTAGGCTAAAATATGCTCATCTGATGATCCAAAGCATGCATAGACTTTAGCTTTTCATTTTTTTAAGGAAGTATAAAATATTCAATAGCAAAATTCCCAGATATACATACAAGAAGATATTTGATTTACCTTTTTCAACTAAACTAAACTTGAAGAAATGTCCTAGATAATGTAAATTAAGGAAAACATGAATCTTATAAGGTTAGTCTCAAGTATTTAATCTTCTTATCAACCAGGCAATTAAACATGAGATGATTATTTCAGGAAATCCGATACTACTAAGGGTAATATCTTACTTAACACCCACTGTGACGCAGAGATTTTTAATGCATTATTTCTATTACCTATAAAATGCTGAAAAATAGATAGTATAATCTGCATTTTACAGACTGCACTACATAAACTGCAATTTAGAGACAGTGAAATGACATGCCCCAGAGCAGAAGGATATGAAGAAAGATCCAAATTCTGGTCTCTGTTTCTGCTCTGAAGCTCAGCTCCCCACTGTGCCTTGCTGCCTGTTGAAAACTCTGCAAGTGGGAGTTTTACTTAGAGCATTTCTGTATGTACAGATTGGCATATGAAATATGAGACTTAGGGAATATTTAAATGTGTGTGCAATTTTAATTCTTTCTCATATCTCATTCATTGTCGAGCTGATCCTATCAACATAAAAGAGATAATTTTCTTCTCAAACTTCTCAACATTTACAGATGAGTAACTTAATCATTTATAAAAAGTTAATTCCAAAATAAAATTATGACAACTTTCAGAAGCATTCAGTCTCCCCGCCCCACCCCACCCCCCTCAAAGCTGAAATGAAAATCAATGTCAAAAGGAGGTCAATGTCAAATTGCTGATAGTTTACTCTGGATAACAGCTCTTCCCTAAGAGTGTATTTAGCGTTAAGTCTTTTTCACTTGTACTGTGACTATATTTCCTGACAACAAAGGCAATAGATACAACTTTATTCTGTAAGTCAGAAATCAAAATATGGAGCATGTTATGTGCAGAATTTAATATTACCATTGGAAGTAGATTTTTGACTGGTTCCCTCCTAGATTACATACCAACAACTGAAAACACTTGATTAACATTAGTGGCTTTTGTCTCTAGCTGATGAGATGGATTATCAGCGAAATCTATGCAGTGTGGAAGATCTTCAATGGAGCTACTTTGAACAATTATTTTAAAGGGACTGCAGCAGAACCTCCTCTTCTTACCTGGAAGCCCTGGGAACACATCTACTCTCTGTGCAAGGCTGTGAAAGGTCATGTGCCTTTATTCAATAGCTATGGAAAGTATATTGTGAAACTTTACTGGATGGTAAGTAAGTTCACATTCATGTGCATTAAAATGTGTCCTTCATATTGACATATATTTGTCTTACACGCTGTTTCCTAGGCTAATACAAAATCGTGCAGTTTATACGGGACATCAATTGTGCAGTTACTTAGAAGACGTGCCCTACATATGTAATTTGGGACCAATAACAAACATCGTTGTTTGTCTTGTGACACCCACATGCTCTTTACATTGGTATATCTTGGAACATGGAGGGGTGGTCCTCTGCATTCTTTGTCCTCCCAGGCAGGTGGGCTGGGGAGGTAGGTGATGCACAGGGCTCTCTTCTTTCCTCCTCTCTCTGTGATATGATATGAACTCTTGAACAGAGGGAGTGTTCGAGCATGGTCTGTTCTTTCTTTCCTGGTATTTGCTGCTACTGAGAGGCCTGGTCCCACCCAATCTTTGCCCTGAACTTGAGATTTCTTCTCATGCTAACAAATCTTACCTTGACAAAAAGTTTTTGCTTCTGCCTGAAAGGGAGCAAAAGGAATAATAGAAATAGAGAATTAAAAATCCCCTAGTTAATAAAGCAAGTAGGCTCACACCACGTTTAGCAACACTCGACTATGAAACACCTTTGAGTTTTTGTTGATGGAGTGGTCTTTCTAAAGGCTCAGACTCAGAGGCAGGGACAGCTATATTATTTGCAGGGCTCCTTGTTAAAAAATTATAAGATGATAGCAACACTTAAAAAAATGGGCTCCTTCTTAGTGTGATGTTCCTTGTAACTATACAGGTTGTATACCCATGAAGCTGATCTTGGTCACTAAAGAAGAATACTTTTGAACATTTGAGGATGTGGGGGGAGTATGAAAAGTTAATCATTCCATTCTATATATCTAAGAGCATGACTTTTCCCCCAGTGAGCCAGAGCCATTCACCTTTCTTGGGATGGGGAATACTAAAAAGCCAATGCTTAGGAATTGATGGGCTCATTACAACAGAAAGGTAAAAGTAAAGAAGGTAATATTAGCCTCTGATCTCTAAAATAGGACTTTTGGTGTTTTGATGTTCACTGCAAGATAATAGACTTTGAAAGTCAAAACTTTATGAGGAGAGAAAATGATTTCCTAAATGCCTTTATCTTCCGTATTTACCAATCAGAAGGCAGATTTGTCAGACAAGAGTTCAAAGTTTTAATGTGCACTAAGGGGTGAGAGAGAGGATAGGGTATTAGAAGGTGGATGCACTGTGGATAAGGTTGAGAGATTACAGAGTGAAGGCAAATGTGGGAAGAATGAGGAGCTCACATGCCTGGGTATTTGCTTCCCGTTCTCCCCTTCCACACATTTGCTTACACTTGAGATGGGAGTGAGTTCAAAACCATTAAGAATTACAAAGCAGCATCAGTAGACTATTAAACCAACCCTGTTAGTTACTTTCTCTGTTTCTTGACATCCTTCCTTCTTTGCAAATTTCCTTTTGGACAGAGGCCAACATTTATTAACGCTGCATTCCATTTTACAAGGAAACTGTGATTGATTTCTCTTTGTACTGATTCCTCATAAGCCCAAACCCACTTGGATTCAGAATTTTAAAAAATATTTTAATACAATTTGAAATTTCATTCTGAACCAACCATTTAAGGAGTCTAGATAAGGTAGTCCTTGGGAGAAGAGGCGCCTGATGTCCAGTGGCTTCTTCTGGTTGCTCACTCATCTCACCTGAGGAATGGCTTGTGGGAGCTGCCACTAAGCTGTTGAGCACTGAGATACAATTTGTTACATGTGGATTATTTTTGTGAGCAATTTGTTGGTGCTGGTGGCTGAAGTGCCAGACCATATTCCTGCTCAGTGATACTAAAAAAAGAAAAAGCTTGACTGGCTCTCAGCATTTCTAAATCTACTCGTTGGTCCACAGACCCTTTAGGATCCATTGCACACAGAGGCAAAGGGACCACATCACTCAAGATAATAGACACCAAATATGACATGGAATGAATACAGATGAAAATAAAATATGGTGACCATGTAGAAGAATCTAGAGAAAGTTCTGACAAAGAGTACATTCTCAACACTATTAGTGTCCTCTCATTCATTTATTCCTTCCTTCCCTCTTTCCCATTGCTACTGCCTTCCTCTCTGAAAGCCAAAGGAACAGATCCTTCCTCTCTCTGCCTCTTACTAGCACCAGGGGAAAAGCACCTGATCAATGCACTGGGTGCTTCCTGCCCAGCAACTATTCTTACGTGAAGGTGTGAAGATGAAGGGACATATAGAGATGGTGGCAATGCTGTGTCCCACTGCTCCTGCAACATGGCCTTGCTGTGTGTCCTTTGCTCAAACTTGCTTAATTCCTACCAAGTTCTGATGCACAGTCCTCCAGTATCACGTCAAATCTGTATATCCCTTATACACCTCTTGAATTGCCTATGTTGTGCCTACTTATAAAACAGGTTAAGGTTTTGTTAACACTTACAGTTGCAAGTGTTCTTTTATATGTTGCAGATAATCACATAATGTGGGTGTAGAAGTGCTTTGAAATTTCTTTTAACCTTACATCTTCCATCCAAATTGAGTTTTGTAATTTTTATCTAGTCAATTATGTCATTATTTTTCTTTATTGAGTGTAGGATATTTATGTGATTTAAAGTAAGATATCACTGGGGGCCTGGGTGGCTCAGCCGGTTAAGCATCTGCCTTTGGCTCAGGTGCTAATCCTGGGGTCCTGGCGTAGATCCCCCCCCTCCTATGGGGCTCCCTACTCAGTGAGGAGTCTGCTTCACTTCTTCTCCCTCTGCCCCTCCTCCCTACCCATGTACTCTCTCTCAAATAAATTTTAGAAATTAATAAAGTAATATATCACAATCTCAAGAATATAAAAATATTTCCCCTTATTTATCTATTATTTTAAGCTATGTTTTAACATTGGTCCTTTGATTTGTTTATCTACTGCAAGACCTGGTTTATTTTTTACTTGAAGTCTCAGCTAATTGCCCCAGGATTATATATTGAACGGTTTACCGTTTATCTCCTAATTTAAAAAACCACTTGATCATACATTACATTACAATATGGACTTGTGTTTCTTTCTGGATTCTATTTTCTTCTATTGTTCTTGTCCTTTTTTGTTTTTTGGGAGAGTGAGGGGGATTATGGGACAGGAGGGGTAGGAGAAGAGAGAGAGAGAGAGAGAGAGAGAGAGAATCCCAAGCAGGCTCCACACCCAGTGCAGAGCCTGATGTGGGGCTCAGTCCCACAACTGTGGGATCATGACCTGAGCAGAAATCAAGAGTTTGACCCTCAACCAATTTAGCAATCCAAGCACTCTTTTCTTAATTGTTATGAATTTATCGTTTGTTTTGATTTTTTAGAACAAGATCCACCTAATATTCTTTTGCTTTAATATTTCCTTGGCATATATGCTTTTTGAATAAACATTTTTATTGGTATTTATCTTTGAACACATTTATAATTATGTATCCTATATTCTCTATAAAAAAGGGTTTAGTGCTTATTATCCTGCTACACCTTCTCCTCTCTTGAGTATTTTATTTTGATTCATTTTTAATTCAGCTGGAATATGCAATCTAGAATTTTATTTATATAGGATATATATATGCTGTATATTTTGGGTAATTTTAAATATTGAGGTCTATTTTCTTTTGTTATATGAATGATAATTTGCTTACATATGGAGTACTTAGATAATACTTTTTTGTTTTAGAACACAACAGACAATACCTGAGTATCTTTTGGTTGTAACGTTAAAAACACTCATTTTGAGGCCTTTACTCTACACCATATCTGAAACCCTGACAGTTTATTCTCACCTGTCCTTGCTTCATTTTTCTCTAGAGTCCTGAGATTGGAGCATCCCATGCCCCATCCTCTTAGGAAATTCATTAGTATATGTAAAAAAATGTAAGAAGCTATAGTCCTCTAAATGCTTTCTTCAGGCATTTTGCTTAAAGGTACATTTCTTATATTCATATATTGGTCCAATCTACAGGTTTTTAAAAGGTTATTGAAGTATAGATGACACACAAGTTACATTAGTTTCAGGTATGTAAGATAACAGCAATTCAATAAGTTTATACATTATGCTCTGCTCACCACAAGTGTAGCTACCATTTGTCACCTTAAATGTTGTTACAATATCATTGACTATATTCCCTGTACTATTTTTGTCTACCCACATGACTTATTCATTCCGTAACTAGAAGCCCGTATCTCCCACTCCCCTTCACCCATTTTTCTCATCCTTCCACTTCCTCCCCTCTGGTAACCACCAGTTTGTCCTCTGTATTTATGGGTCTCTTTCTACTCTATTTATTTGTTTGTTTATTTGTTTTGTTTTTTTAGATTCCATGTATTAGTGAGATCATATGGAATCTGTCTTTCTTATTTCATTTAGCATAATATCCTCTAGGTCTATCTATGTTGCCACAAATGCCAAGATCTCATTCTTTTTTATGGCTGAGTAATATTCCACTCTGTGTGTGTGTGTGTGTGTGTGTGTGTATTCCACATCTTCTTTATCTATTCATATATTGATGGACATACTTTGTTTCCATATCTTGTCTATTGTAAATAATGCTGCAATAAACATAGGGGTGCATATATCTTTTCAAATTAGTGTTTGTTTTCTTTGTTTTTCTAGTAATGGTATTACTGGATCATGTTGCATTTCTATTTTTAATTTTTTAACCTCCATACTATTTTCCACAGAGGCAGCACCAATTTACATTCCCACCAACAGTGCACAGGGGTTTCTTTTTCTCCTCTCCAACACATCTTATTTCTTGTCTTTTTTATCCTAGGTATTCTTTCACATGTAAAGTGATATCTCATTGTGGTCTTGGTTTGCATTTTCCTGGTGATTAGTGATGTTGAGCACCTTTTTCTATGTCTGTTGACCTGTATGTCTTCTTTGGAAAAATATCTATTTAGAGTCCCTGTCAAATTTTCAATTGGAATATTTATTTTTTGTTATTGACTTTTATAAATTCTTTGTATATTTTGGATATTAACTCCTTATTGTATATATCATTTGTAATTATCTTCTCTCATTCAGTATGTTGCCTTTTTTTTTTTTATAGTTTTGTCTGCTGTGGAAAGCTTTTTATTTTGGTATAGTCCCATAGTTTGTTTTTGCTTTTGTTTCCCTTACCTTGGGAGATATATCCAGAAAATGTTTCTATAGCTGAAGTAAAAAAAATGACTGCCTATATTTTCCTCTGGGAGTTTTATAAATTCAAGTCTCACATTTAATCCATTTTGAGGTCTTTCATCCATTTAGAATTTTTTTGTGTGTATGATGTAAGAAAGTCATCCTATGTCATTCTTTCACATGTAACTGTCCAGTTTTCCCAGCACTATTTATTTAAGACACTATCCTTTCCCCATTATATAGTTTTGCCTCCTCTTTTCTCATAGGTTAATTGACTATATAAGCATGGGTTTACTTCTGGGCTTTCTATTCCACTTCATTGATCTATGTGTCTATTTTTGTGCCAGTGCCATACTGTTTTGACTTCCATAGATTGCAGTCTACTGAAATCTGGGATTGTGATACCTCCAGCTTTGTTGTTCGTTCTTTCTTTCTTTCTTTCTTTCTTTCTTTTTTTTTTTTTTTAAGATTTTACTTATTTATTCATGAGAGACACAGAGACACAGGCAGAGGGAGAAGCAGGCTCCATGCAGAGAGCCCGACGTGGGACTCGATCACACCCTGGGCTGAAGGCAGCGCTAAACCACTGAGCCACCCGGGCTGCCCTGTTGTTCTTTCTTAAGATTGCATTCGCTATTTGGGGTCTTCTGTGGTTCCATACAAATTTTACTATTATTTATTTATTCTAGTTCTGTGAAAAGCATTGTTGGTATTTTGATAGGGGTTGCGTTGAATCTGTAGATTGCCATGAGTAGCATGGACGTTTTAACAAAATTAATTCTTCTAATCCACGAGCATGGAATATCTTTCCATTTGTTTGAGTCATCTTCAATTTCTTTCATCAATGTTTTATAATTTTCAGAGTAGAGGTCTTTTGTTTTCTAGAGGTTGCACTAAGGATTAAAATATACATGCTTAGCTTATCATAAACCAGTAATAGCAGCATTTTCCACTTAAATTGGAATATAGACACTCTTCCATGATTTGAGGCCCTTTCTTTCCCTTTCTTTATAGCATAGCTATCTAGATATTTTCTTTATACATATTCAGAACCTGCTCATAAATGTTGCTTTTAAATGTGAAATGTAATTTTTAAAGCTCAAAAGCCGAAGAATACTTTATTGTATTTAGTCATATGTGTTTATATTTTTCTTTGCTCTTTCTTCATTCTTGATGTCCTAAGATTTATTGCATTTCTTTCTTTTTTTTTTTTTAATTTCTTTTCACCATCTTTTTTGGTACTGGTCTCTTGGTGATAAATTATCTTAACTATTTTGTCCAAAAATGTCTTTTTTCTTTAACTTATTTATTTCAGTGAGAAAGAGTGCAGGGGAGAAAGGCTGTGGAAGAAGGAGGGAGGAACTCAAGCAGACTCCATGCTGAGCAAAGAGCATGACATGGGGCTCAATCTCACAACCCTCAGATCAGACCTGAGCCGAAACCAAGAGTCAGATGCTTAACTGAATGAGCCACCCAAGCATTTCCTTGTCTAAAAATGTTTTATTTCATAACACTTGATATAGTGTTGTGGGTTGGCAGGCCTTTTTCTCAGCATTGACAACTAGTTGGATCCTTCTGGCTTCTGTGGTTTCTGAAGAGCAATCCAGTGTTCTTTTTCTCACTAGCTGAATTTTAAGGCATTTTTCTTTGTCCTGAGTTTTCAGAAGTTTGAATTTCATGTGTCTGGGTGTAGATTTCTTTGAGATTATCCTCTTTGGGATGTTCTGAGCTTCCTTGAAACTGTAGTCATATCTTATGACAAATTTGGAAAGTTTTCAGCCATTATTCATTTAAATATATTTTCAGCTCCACATTCTTTTTTCCTCATTTTTGGGGACCCTGATGACATGCATGTTATATCTTCTTTCATTGTCTCACAGATCTTTGAGGTTCATATCATTTTTAAAAATCTATTTTTCCTTGTTGCTCATAATTTCTATTAAAATAACTTTCAGTTCTCTAATTTCTTTGCCATTTATATCCTGCTATTGTTCTTTCCCTATGAAGGTTTTGTTTGTTTAAGTTCAAAATTTCTGGTTATTTCCTCTTTTACATTTTTTATTTCTTTGCTGAGATATTCTATTTTTTATTTTTTTCAAGAGTAGTCATAATTACTTCCTGGAGCATGTTTATGACATCAGCTTTAAATTTCTTAACTAAAAATTCCACATTCCCTGTCCTTTTGGCATTGCACTATGTTGATTGTATTTGCTCATTGAAATTTAGATTTTCCTGGTTTTTGCATGATGAGTAATTTTGAACAGTTTCCTGGACATTTTTAGTGTTCTATTTTATGACTAGTTTCTAATTAAATTTTTTATTTTAGCACGTAGTCAACCTGTTTAGATTCAGAGTACACATCCTGGCTCATTCTGTGGGCTGTGTTTCAAATGTTAATTTAGTTTATAAAGCCTGTGCTTTGCTACTTCTCTCTGCCACTCTTGTTTGTTATCCAGATGATAAGACTCAATCCTGCAGTATCCTGAGCACCACCAGGGGAGGAGGTGGTATACTGCTTCATTCCTGCCTGGGTAGAGTGTAGAAATCAGAGTTCCTCCAACAGTTTCTACAAATTTTACAGTTTCTAATGCAGAAAGCACTTCCTCTTTACTGCAGGAGAAAGATAGAGGTCATAATTCTGCCCACTGACTCCCCTGGGGAGGGAAACTGCCTTGTTTACTTCAGGAAGTCACAGAAGTCAGAGTTCCACCTTCGGGCCCATATGGGAGGGGCACCACCTGTTACTGCGGAAATGGTGGAAGTACAGTCAGGGTTCTGTCTACATAATTATGCTCATTTATGTATTTGCTCAAATCACTGTCCTTGATCCTTTGTAATTGTGATTGATGCTGTTACTTAAAAAAAACATTTTTTATTATCCCTTCAGCATGGTTGTGGGAGGGAGAGGATATAAATTTATGTGGCCATTTAGTTATCTTGATCTAGAATTCAGGTGTGGAAGATATTAAAGTTTGAACATGACTATATTCTAGAGTAACTTGGTAATTTATATTTATTTTATTTTATTTTATTTTATTTTATTTTATTTTTTAAATAAATTTTTTATTTATTTATGATAGTCACACAGAGAGAGAGAGAGGCAGAGACACAGGCAGAGGGAGAAGCAGGCTCCATGCACCGGGAGCCCGACGTGGGACTCGATCCCGGGTCTCCAGGATCGCGCCCTGGGCCAAAGGCAGGCACCAAACCACTGCGCCACCCAGGGATCCCCCTATACTTATTTTAATAATAGAGGTGTCCTTTTTCATAAGCATGCTAAGTAATTAGTCATTTAAAATTATGTCGTGTTAACACAGTAAACTCAATAGAAACTGCCCGATGTACATCATTTACATGTAGTTTAAAAAAAAGTATACAAATGTTTTCAGTGTTCTATGATAAGGTCTCAAATAAACTCAGTGTTCTATGATGGCATCTCATATATATATATAATATTTATGTTATACATATATTTTAAAGATATTATTTATTTGAGAGATAGAGAGAAGGAGCACACACATGAGTCAGGGAAGGTCAGAGGGAGAGGGAGAAGTAGACTCCCCACTGAGCAGGAAGCCCGAATCAGACTCTATCCCAGGACCTGGCAATCATGACCTGAGCTGAAGGCTGACCCTTAACCGAATGAGCCACCCACGTGCCCCTATATATATAATATTTAATTTCTTCATAAGCTTTAAGGAAGCACCCCAACCAATATACTAATATTAAAGAATAAAAAAGTCCTAAGAACGTTATTATGTCCAGTTAAATTATGTTTTAGATATGTAATATTGAACACTTATCCCTTTGTATTTTTCACAATAGCGGTTTTGAGATGCAATCATATGCCATGCAATTCATCTATGTAGACTTATAGTTCAATGGTAATTAGTAATCAAAGCATTCTCTTTTTTTTTTCCAAAGCATTCTCAATTGAAATATGTTATTGATCAGATGGAAGCAGATGATACTCATTGAACTGGTTTAACTTAAGTTCTTATAGCAGCTTAAAACTTTTCCTTCATAGGGATCCAGTTGGTTCCTTCAAAAATTTTTTTTGAAAATTAAAATAAAGAAAGGGTACTGCTATTATCACTTTTTTATTGTGGTAAAATATGCATAATGTAATATTTAGCATTTGACCACTATAAATGTACAATTCAAAGGCATTAAATATTTTTACAATGTTGTACAGCCATCACCACTATTTCTTTCTACAACTTTTTCATCATCCCAAACACAAACTGTACCTGTTAAATC
Source organism: Canis lupus dingo (assembly GCF_003254725.2). Classification (NCBI taxonomy): domain Eukaryota; kingdom Metazoa; phylum Chordata; class Mammalia; order Carnivora; family Canidae; genus Canis; species Canis lupus. The sequence goes on from NC_064243.1 coordinate 37,783,892, forward strand.
TATTAAACAATAATTTCTCAATCCCCTCTTCTCTCAGCCCCTGGTAACCTCTATTATGCCTTTTGTCTCTGTAAGTTCACTTTTTTCCGTATATGTCATATAGGTAGAATTATAAAATGTTTGTCCTTTTGTGTCTGACTTATTTCACTGTGTATTCCTTTGGGTCATATCATTTGAAATTAGAAGAGAGAGTGGCCAAACACCTGTGCTTCAACCCTGTCTTGCCCTATATCATCTCTTAGGGAAGAAAGAAAGACACTGCAACCAGGAAAGAAGGCGTATCAACTCACAGTTATACATGCCATACAAAGAAACCATGTTTCACCCTATTGTTCCTATCTACTTGGGAACTGTAGACTGTTTTTTGAATCTGTAGTTCAGATGTTACCTTCTTGTGAAGCTTTCCACCAGCAATATTTGTCACACTTTCTTTTCTGGTCCTAGAGCACTTTGAACACATTATATTTCATATTGTTTGCATATAGGTCTTCCCTCACTAGATTCTTTGCAAGTCAATGGTTTAGGCCATGTGTTGTGCAGGTCTTTAGGTTCACAATGTCTGTATCACTACTGAAAATATTTCTTGCTCAAAAGAATAAATCTATGATAAAATTTTGCATGTAAAACCAAAATTAAAAAATATATAGTTTTTGACATAATTATTAATATTATCATTTGTCTTTTTAAACTTTTAATTGTGAAGTAATATGTATACAGATAAATATATAATGATTTTATTAAATAAAGTATTAACTTCATCAGATCAAAATTAGATCTTTAATTAGGAGTAGAAGGAATCTGGCAATTGGAAGTTTAATATCACTTAGTCTAGCAGGATAAATAATTACTTATATTTGGAGAATTTGTGTTATGACTATATGGAGTTATTAATTACAGCCAAAATTATCCATGGCAGTATAATGTTTTGGTTCTGCTATTTGAAACACTTTAACAATAACACATTACTGCATGATGCAGGTGGGGCACCCAAAAATGTGTTTGCAAGAACACATAAATAGTGATGCTATTGATATAGTTACGGATGTGCTGATATTAAATAAAATGGTCAACAAAAATTCTCAGCTTCAGTAGAACTGAAAACCAGTATGCCAGGCTTTAGATGTAAGAAGATAAAGTAAAATTTAAAAAGCAGTAAAGAGTAACATCAGTGGTGTACAATAATGGATGAGAAAAAAGAATGTAAATCACTGACATATTCATTTTTTCTTATGTTTAGGGTTGCTGGAGAAAGATAACTATTGATGATTTTCTGCCTTTTGATGAAGACAACAATCTATTGCTTCCAGCCACAACCTATGAATCTGAACTCTGGCCAATGCTTTTGTGTAAAGCTATCATTAAGCTGGCAAATGTTGAGTATGTAGAAGGAAGAATGATCACTCGTATAAAAACAAAAAGACAAACAGCAAACAACTATACAGCTATATTACATAGCTTTATTTTTAAAAAAAAAATCAATTTAAAAGAGCTTTCCAAACAACATGAATATTCTAATATAAAAATGAATATGCCAAAACCACTAATTTGAAATATTGGGTTAGCCAGCAAAAAGACAAAATTCTCTCAAGAGACAATACTCAAAAATTATTCTATATCCAATGCTTTCTTATGATGAATAGCAAGTAATCATGAAAAATAATGTTTCAGCTTAATGTGAGAAAGAAGCTGTTTTGTAGGAGATAATATTGGTTCATCTAAATACTGAATAATACATCCCAGAATCCAGTTCAAGGTTTAGCTTCTGCATATGCAGCAAAAATTTACTAATATTGAAAACCTGAACTCTTCTGAGGGATGTCAGTTGCTCCTCATGTAACATTGGTTCCTTTTAATACATTTGTGATGAAAACTACTCATATTTGCTTCAATGCTCTTGTGAAATTTGCTTGTGTCTTCCATTCCTGTAGGTCTTGTGCACCAACATAGAGGCCATGTCTGCCATGCTTATTCTCTTGGCTTCCATCTAGAGACCCTAGGTCAATCCATCCCCACCCTAACCATGCAAAAATAGCTTAGATGCTTAACTTGCCAAAGCATGGCAACTTTGTATCATTGCTGACTGGGAGAATTTTCACATCCAGCTTGCATTTGATGACTTTTGCCCTCCTGCAGGGTGTGGGAGCATCTCATTCTCAACTGAACACCCACATGCTCTAACAGAGACTACTTTGCTCAAAGCTCAGCCTTCTCCCCTTCAGTAAACAGAGCCTTGTCCATCAGAAGCCTGCTCAGGTTTTCATGGATTTTCCTTTTTTTTTTTTTTTTTTCCGAAGGCTACACAACAAAACCAGCCACTCCTACTGCTATCCTTGTCATCTCTGTTTTCTATCGTCAACCCTTGATTTCTCTGTTTGGAATTTGTTTCACCTAGTTCACAGCTCTTAATTTCAATGATTTTTTAAAAGAACTCAGCCCAGATCTTTTAGGTAGCTGAATTGTACTAAGTATTCACACTGGTGACAGGTATGTTTGTTTGTTTTGAAAGAACATAATGTTTCTCATGTTCCTAATTCTCAGACCTAACTTGAAGTTCTGAGAATTAGAGCTGAATTAACATCAGTGAAGTGTTAAACATGTGACCTGGAAAGTTGGGAGTGGCATTGTGTCTTTCTTAAAGAGATAGTTGCATAGAATTTTATAGCAACCTAAGAAATAGAATTATTTTTATTTAAAAAAAAAACCAGATGAATCCAGCATGAAAATAAAGGACCACACTAAATGTAAGACATTTCTGAAGCTTTCTAGTGGACACCTGTATTGTGTTGTACAATTTGCATCTGTCTGTGTATTTATTTTTCACAGATTTTATAGTCCATAGTAATTATTTTCATATGAGTTTTAGCTTTCTACATTAAAAAATTAACATGTAGTAATTATGTCAATATCATTGTGAGCTATGAAAAGGACAGAATATTATCTTTATGAGGTTTGCATAGTTGTTCCTAAATATGATTTTCCACAGAGGAGTTTAGACTAGACTGTGAAATGCCCCAAGAGATTTTTGTTATCTCTGATATATTATAGACACATCAAAATTCATAATCTATAAACAATGAACCTATGCAAATTTATAAATTATAGAACATGTGACTATGGTAATAAGATTTCTTTCTGAAAAAGCACATGTATGGTCAATACCACCAATCACCACTATTGCTACATGATGGACTGAAGTTGTGACCCCTGGCCAGAATGAGCACATTTATATGTAAATAGATTAATCACTTCAGAAAACAGGAGGACTCAAATGGAAAGAGTGATATTTGGTCATTCACAATTTTATTTGACCTTATGCTATGGTGGCATATCTACTCTTTTGTATAGGATAGAACAGATGTTTCTGGTCTCTCTGAAATTATCTAAGAATTTATTTAGGGATATCTGATGCCTATCTTGACCTGCCAGGTATGAGACTGATTTAATATAGAGCCTCAAAGGCATCTTAAAATAACTGATATCAGAAAGATAAAAGACACTGTTTTATTTTTTAAAGACCATGTTAATATATTGAATATAAAAATATATATAATCTAAATTCATATATTTTATAATATATTTGTGAATGTTTTGTGTATATGACATGATTATTAATTTGTATCTCTTAAAAATAAGGCTTATAGCATATCTTTTTTAAATTATTAACTCATGAGAGAGACAGAGAGAGGCAGAAACATAGGCAGAGGGAGAAGCAGGCTCTTCACAGGAGCCCTATGTGGTACTCAATCCTGGATCCCAGGATCATGACCGGAGCCGAAGGCAGCTGCCTAAACACTGAGCCACCCAGGCATCCCTATAGCATATTTTTATAATAAATATGAAATTCTATCTTTGAATCTCCTTAAGTGCTTTAACAAAACAAATCTGTTTTGTTAGAATAGTATTTTCTTATATTTTAATATGTAATAACCAATGTTACATTTTTTATCATCATATCATATCACTGTTTATTAAAGATTCTTAGTCCTTATACCTCTCTGTGTTTCTTTTCAAATGTTAGTAACTATACTTTTGTTTGCTTTTTTAGTATCCATGTAGCAGAAAGGAGAGAACTAGGGGAGTTCACTGTTATCCATGCACTTACAGGATGGTTACCAGAGGTGATTTCTCTCCAGTAAGTTTTACTGTTAAGTTCTTCATATTTGTTTTTCCTTCGTCTCCAGTAATGTTTGCTTAACTAAGATATTCTTAATCTTTAACTAAGATATTCTTAGTCTTTAAGAAAATGTCAAGAAATGACACATACTACAGAATGTTTGTGAAAATAATATTTTATAGTATTATATATAATTTCTGGAGAATTTCAGAATAAATTCTGTTTTCTTAAAAAGACTATGCATTTAATTAATTTTTAAATATCTGAATTACAAATATTAAAACAATGTTAATTTTTTATTATGGTAAAATATTTATATGCATCCCTTTATACTTACACAGTTGCTACAGAAACATAAAGGCAACTTTTAATTAACTACACATACTAGGAAATAATAATAATGAAACACCTATTAGGCATTAGACACTTTAATGTATCATTTCTAATTAAAAAACACAGTCCTGAAAATATCCTTTAATCATTCATGTGATCTCATCAGCTGGGTATATGTCATTACAAATGAGGACAGCGAAGCCCAGAGCTTTTGGTTTGGTTTTTATAAGATCAAATCTATAGCACAGTTATCAACTTGGATCATCTCTGATCTTTGATTCATTTTAGGAAGCTACCATTCCCAAAAGGTTCAGGTTAGAGGAGATTGAATTCAGTCCCCAGCAATTTGGATCCTACCATCTGAAGCATCTTTTCAGCAGGATAAACTGGCTGTTGCTTGGTTCAAATGAACATATCTGCGGGGGAAGAAAAATGGAAGGGGAGATCCCTTCCTCCAAGGACTGCTTTCCTGAAGGGAGAGCTGATCTTATGTTTTTATTGTAGGAGAAGGTCTAGATAACACCCTTTTCAGTCTTGTCATGGAAAATCCTTTTCTGATATCGAAGAGAAGAGAATATTTCTTGACATAATATGGGCAATGTTAATGGAGGGAAGTAGAAATGTAGTGAGGTTTAAAAGTATGGACTTTTCTAAATTTTTATCTCTATCTAGAGTTTATGGAATGCTTATAATCTTGCCTTAATTTTTCCTGTGTGATAATGAATAAAGAAAGCAGAGATGTGAAAGTCCATTGGGCAATGGTAAAGAAATAGATCAAAATAATTCACAACTAGAAAATCGGTCGATTAGAAATTGTGAATCGTCTCTTGACAGAATCAGACACTGAAATCATAGATGATAATGGAAAAATGTTCATATACTTTCATAATTATAAGGAGGCCACCTTAAAATCAATAATAAAAATTTTGAGCAGTTTTAGATATTCAATTTGCATGAATTTGTGGTTGCTTATGAAATTTATGAAAATAATATAAGGGGAGAAAGCTTGAGCTTTGGAGTTAGCACCATAGCTAGATTTATGTTCTGACACTTCCAGTTTCAAGCTATGTGAATTTTGCAAATTATGTAACTTCTCTAGGTAGGCCCCCTTTTCTTCGTATGTACAATGGGGATAAAATAACCAATTCTATATAGTTGTTCTGAAGATAAGTGAGCAGGTGATAGAAAAAGTAGCTACTGTATGGTGGTACAGACATAATTACTATAAGTTTCTTTCCTTTTCTAGTGACTATCACTAGATTATTTAATATTATCTAGATATATGTGTAATAGTAATCAACCTTTGAAAATAGGGAAAAGTCTAAAGATGAATAAGTGAGACTAATACAAACATTCAAATTTCTCAATTTTCTCCTAAATACAACTAAAAAGGAAAAAATACACATTTTGATCTATGCATGTCATGATTTGTAGAGTTTTTTCCTATGAACGTTTTACATTATTCATATACTTTTGAATTACAATTATACTTTAAAATTACAAAGTTAATTTGTGCATACATATGCAATATTAACTGTAAAGGCTGTCATGAAATAGTGTATAGATGATTGTCAAGAAACATTTAAGTTGAAATATGGAAGCTATCTTTATCAGCCAAGGTTGCAGGCAGGGGTCAGGTAGGGGTTCATGGAGATGTTCCTACTTGGTCTGAGCCTTTATTGTTGACTGATTTTGTTTGAAGGAAGGAAGGAGCCATCTAGTGAAAGCAGGAGAAGGATATTTCCAGAGACACATGGTATGTTCGGAGTAGGATGTTTCTGTTACCAAGAAGGATGAGAATGTAAAGAGAAAGCCTCTTAGGGATCTGTAGTTGTGTTCATGGTTTTACAGGAGTCAAGGAGATTTAGAGTGCTGAAGTTTCAAACTCATGTTGGTTATTAGAACTTTTTTCCATGTTCAGTTAGGACTAAATCAGTTGGGACTAAAGTGTTCTGTGGCATTTCCAACAGACACCTTCCCTTCCACTCTCCTGTGGGAGTACCAAAGGGAAGCACTGGTCTACGTGCAGTTCTTGACCTCATCTCTTGTGTGTTCCTTCAATTAGTGCAGTTGTACTGTTTGAAAAGGAAAAAAAAACTCTTGACTCTCTATATAATAGAAGCACAATCAATGATATGTCTGCATGGATATAAAAAGACAATTTTAAATGAAGAGATGATTAGTTTCTAGGCACATTTCTCTGATGTTGGTATAGTTCATCTGGAATAGAGAGCACTTTGCCACCTTGCCTTTTTAAACTGAAATATAATTGACATACCATATCCTATTAGTTTTAGGCATACCTCATGGCGATTCAACATTTTCATATGTTACTAGATAATCTCGGTGACTATCTGTTACAATATAGTTATGACAATATTGTTGACTATACTCTCTATACTGTACACTCCATCACCATGACTTATTTTATAACTGGAGATCTGTACCTCTTAATCCCTTCATCTACTTTACCTGATCCTTAATTTCTCCCCCTCTGATACCCAACAGTTTATTTCTTGTATCTATATGTCTGTTTCTATTTTGTTTTTGTTTTGTTTTGTTTTTTTAAATATTTATTTCTTTATTTATGATACACACAGAGAGAGAGGCAGAGACACAGGCAGAGGGAGAAGCAGGCTCCATGCCGGGAGCCGGATGCGGGACTCCAGAATCGCGCCCTGGGACAAAGGCAGGCGCCAAACCGCTGAGCCACCCAGGGATCCCCTCTATTTTGTTTTGTTTTGTCTTTTACATTCTACATATAAGTGAAATAATATAGTATTTGTCTTTCTCTGTCTGACTTTTTACATCTGGCATTTTACCCTCTAGATCCATCCATGTTGATACAAATGGAAAGATTTCAATCTTTTTTATGGCTGAGTAATATTATACACACACACACACACACACACACACACACACACACACACACACACCCCACACCCGACACCTTCCTTATCCATATCTTGGCTCTTGTAAATAAATCTGCAGTAAGCACAGTTGTGCACATACCTCCTCATATTGGTGTTTTCCTTTTATTCAAATAACACAGAATTGGAATTGCTGGATCATATGGTAGTTTTTTTGTTTTTTTTTTTTAATTTTTAAAAGAACTTCCATACTGTTTTCCCTAGTGGCTGCACCAATTTACAATCCCACCAACAATGCATAAAGATTCTTCTTCCACATCCTTGCTATATTTGTTATTTCTTGTTTTTTTTTTGTTTGTTTGCTTGTTTGTTTTTGATAACAGCCATTCCAACAGTTATGAAGTAAAATCCAATTGTAGTTTTGACTTGCATTTCCCTGATGATTAGTGATGCTTAATACCTTTTCATGTACCTTTGGTTATCTGTATGCTTTTTGTTTTGTTTTGTTTTTTTGAAAATTATCTGTTCAGATCCTCTACCCATTTATTAATTGGAGAGTTTGGGTTTTATTGTTGTTGTTGTTTGTTTTGTTTGCTATTGAGTTGTATGAGTACTTTATATATTTTTAATTCCCTATAACATATATGATTTGTAAATATTTTCTCTCATTCAGTAGGCTGCTTTTTTATTTTGTTGATGATTTTCTTTGCTGTGCAGAAGCTTTTTTACTTTGATATCATCCTACTTTTTATTTGCCCTTGCCTTTAGAGTCAAATCCAAAACAAACAAACAAACAAACAAACAACAACAACAACAAAAAAACCAGTATCAAGACCAATGTCAAGAAGCCTTTTTTTTTTTTAGGAGTTTTATGGTCAAACAGTATAATGAGCTTTAATCCATTCAAGTATTTAATCCATTATGATCTGATTTTTGTGTATAGTGTCAGATAATGTTCCAGTTTCAATCTTTTGCATGTGACTGTCCAGTTCTTCCAACATCATTTCTTGAAAAGGCTTTTTCACATTGTGTATCCTTGACTCTGTTGTTTTAAGTTGATTGACTATATATGGGTGGGTTTACTTCTTACCTCTCTATTGTTTTCCATTGATCTAAGTGTCTGTATGTCAATAGTATATTGTTTGATCATTATAGATTCCTAACATAGTTTGAAATCAAGAAGTGTTGCCTCCAGCTTTGTTTTTTCTCATAATAGCTTTGGCTATTAAGAGATTTTTATGGTTCAGTACAAATCTTATTATTGTTTTTCCTATTTCTGTGAAAAATGTCATTAGAATTTTGTAGGGATTGCATTCAACCTGTAGATGACTTTGGGAAGTATGGATATTTTTACAATATTAATTCTTCCAATAAATGAGCACAGAATGTCTTTCCATTTATTTGTGTTGTCTTCAATTTCTTTTATTAATGTCCTATAGTTTTCAGTGTTCAAGTCTTTCACCTCTTGGGTTAAATTTATTACTGGGTATTTTATTCCTTTTGATACGAGTTTAAATGTGATATTTTTCTTTATTTGTGTTTCTGATGATTCATTTAGTGTGTAGAATGCAACAGATTTTCGTATATTGATTTTGTATCCCGCAACCTAACTGAATTCATTTATTAGTTTAACAGTTTTTGGTGGCATCTTTTGGGTTTTCTTCAAATAGTGACAATTTTTTTTTCTTCCTATCTGATTTGGAATATCTCTTATTTCTCTTTCTTATCTACTTGCTTTGGTTAAGACCTGCAATACTATTGAATGAAAATGATGAGAGTTGGCATCCTTGTCTTTTTCCTGATATCGAGGAAAAGATTTTAGGTTTTCACAGTTGAGTATGATGCTTGCTATGGACTTGTCATATATAGCCACTGTTATGTTGATGTATGTTCTCTCTATACCCACTTTGTTGAGAGTTTTTATCATAAATGGATGTTAAATTTTGTCAAGTGTTTTTTCTCCATCTATTGAGATGACTTTGTGATTTTTATCATTCACTTTATTAATGTGATGTATCACATAGATTTGCAAATGTTGAACCATACTTACTTGCATCCCTGGAATCAATCCCCTTTGTTCATAGTGTATTATCCTTTTAATGTATTGTTGAATTCTATTTGCTAATATTTTGTTGAAGCTTTTTGCATCTATGTTCATTAGAGATTTTGGTCAGTAATTTCCTTTACTTGTGGTGTCCTTGTCTGGTTTTGTTATCAAAATGATGATGGCCTTGTAAAAGAATGTATTCCTTCAGTTTTTTCCAAAAAATTTGAGGATTGGTGTTAATTACCTTTTAATTGTTTGGTAGAATTCACCAGTGAAGCCCTATCATTCTGGAGTATTGTTTGTTGGGATTGTTTTTATGGCTGAGTCAATCTCCTTGCTAGTAATTGGTCTATTCAGATTTTCTATTTCTTCATGATTCAATCATGGTATGTTTCTAATTTATGTTTCTTCTGTCTGATTTGTCGTCATACAATTGTTCATAGATTGTATTGTGATCCTTTGCATTTCTATAGTATTAGTTTTAATGTCTCCTCTTTCATTTTTGATTTTGAGTTTTCTCTATGTTTTTCTTAGTGAGTCTAGCTAAAGATTCATCAATTTTGTTCATTTGTTCTTTGAACAAATGTTTTGCTTAGAAATGTTCTGTTTCATTGATTTTTTTCTATTGTATTGTCAGCTCCACTTCATTGATTTCTACCCTGATCTTTGTTATTTACTTCTTTCTGATAGTTTTGGGTTTTATTTGCTCTCCTTTCCTAGTCCTTGAGGTGTTAAATTGTTTGAGATATTTCATGTTTCTCGATATAGGCATTTATCACTATGAACTTCCCTTTTCAGGAAGCTTTTGCTGCATCAGTGTGGGTTTGTTTTTTTTTTTTTTTCTCATTTCCAGATACGTAGAAGCTACTCAGCTAGTTATAGGCTTGTTTGTTGGAGAAAGTTATTCCATATGTAGCTCTAGACTCCATGTGCCATGGGAATTGTTAAGCTCAGAACCCTATACCACCATCTTGAAGCAGAGCTCTGTGTTTGGTCTCTTTCCATCAGCAAGGCCCAGCACACAGTAGACATTCAATCAAAGCTTATTGAATAGATAAATGTATAACGGTGTTTTTAACTAAAATTTGAAGTAACTGTTGAAATTAGTCTCGTGGAATAGAAAATTGATTTTTCTGTCAATAATTTCTTGATGTTCGATAGTGGTGTTAAAAAATGTAATTTGGAAGTTAATGTGGATGTGTTCTATCTAAGCCCAGGATATGTGGACAAAGTATGGGAGCTCTTGAAAGAAATATTGCCTGAATTTAAGCTGTCAGTTGAGTCCAGCTCTGAAAGCAAAATAACTGTGATAGATAGCAAATTAAAAGAACCAGGGAAAGAAGTGAAGGATGGTAAAGAAGTAAAGGATGGGAAAGAGTTCAAACCTGAAGGTTCATCGACAGCATTAAAGTTACCTGAGAAAAGTGACAAAGCTCCAAAGGGTAAGACATTTTATATTACAATGTAATTCATATGTTTAATATGGATATAGTATATAAATGCTCTATAATCATTGCTGAATTTAATGATTATATATTGTGATTATCATTTAGTAAGTGTTGTGAAAATAATTAAGATCCTATCTTTCTAGGATTTTAGAACTAGTAATGTTATTTACTAGATGTTAGTTATTAATATTTTACTGTCTTTTTAAAAAAGATTTTATTTATTTATTTAACAGAGAGATAGCACAAGTAAGGAGAACAGCAGGCAGAGGGAGAGGCAGGGAGCAGGCAACCCACTGTAGGGCTTGATCTCAGGGCTCTGGAATCATGACCCTAACCAAAGGCAGATACTTAACCCACTGAGTCACCAAGGCACTCCATATTTTGCTGTCTTTAAAAATCAAGGGCAATTATATATTTTGATGATACTGAAGTAGTATAGTATTAATATAGGAAGAGACATTAAGCTTTCAATTTCCATCAAACACACTTCCTTATGTTATATGTAGAGTGGGATGGAGCAAAACTGAAAAGGGGAAATTTGTCTTGTTTTTTTGTCTTTTTTTTCTCCCTACCAAGGAAATGTGAAATAGACACAGATTGGATTATGATTTGTTGACTACTTATTGTAAGGTGGAAGTTCAAATTTGGAAATAAAATAACTTCAAGTTATTTTACAAAGTGTAGGATCTTGTAGTGACAAACATTGAATAATTATTTTATATTTTCTAAAGTATTTCACATAGCTATGCATATGAATTATAATGTTTTTATAGTAAAGTAGAATTAAATATACTCAGCTTTTTTATATACCTTGAGAGCATCTATAATCATCTTTCAAATATCTGTTTTATTTTTTTTAAGATTTTATTTATTTATTCATGAGAGACAGAGAGGCAGAGATACAGGAAAAGGGAGAATCAGGTTCCATGTAGGGAGCCCGATGTGGGACTTGATCTCTGGACTCCAGTATCAAGCCCTGAGCCAAAGGCAGACGCTTAACCACTGAGCCACCCAGGCGTCCTGTCAAATATCTGTTTTAGAAAATATTGATATTTTGTCCCAATTTTTCCTTATCAAGATCTTACCTACCAGCATTTGAAACACAGAAATTATTACTCTAAATGTTCCTCAAGAATTCACCAAGATCAAGTGTATGAGTGATATCTGCCTATCATAAGCTCTTCTTTAAATGACCTGATGTGCATTAGTTTACGAAAGAAAACAAAACAAAAAGGCTGATTAAATTTGTTTTACCTAGCATATCTCAAATTAATTGGAACTTAAAAGGCTTTTTTCATGTATCACAAATTAACATCTGTTCATCCATCCATTCAGATGTAGTACTTGCTGGGTTGAATACCAATAAATGTTCCAGGAATTAGCGATAACCTGGTGAACAAAATCTGATGTGGAACTTATCTCCTGGTGTTTATGATCTAGTGTGAGAGAGGAACATTAATTTTAATTTTAAAAGCCATAACCATATACTAAGACATGAGATTTGAAGGAAAATACAAAAAACTATGGGAGTTCATACTTAGTCTAGGTCATCAGAGAAGAATTCCCTAAAGAATTTTGAGCTATGTTTGCAAAGACAAGAGATTTCTTGAGGAAGATGAGCGATTTTGGAAAGAGCATTTTATGGGAGAAAACAGCAGATATAAACCTAGTGATGCAGTAGGAGGAATGAGAAAAATAGCCTAATTCTAAATGGAAAAATTAGCCTAAAGTTATATATAATATATAAAGTTATATATTAATATATAATGTAAATTATATTCAAATGAATATAATGAATATGCAATTATATCCATCTCCATTTAACAAAAAATGTGTAGTCAATAATCAATTCTTCATGTCTTTGACAGTACATTGTCAATTTTCTAAGTTTTCTCTTGCTTTATTTTGATGTTTCTAATTAGAGGGGAGTAGTGTTTTGGGAAATTTGTGGCTATTGTTTTTCATTTAAATAACTATTGTTTTGGCCTTCTTTGAATATAATACTGAATAAATAATATAGCTTGAAGTTCGTAGTTCAAAGATTTATCATATATATTTTTTAATATGTTAGAAAAAGCAGATGCAAAAGACATTGGGAAGAAGAAGAGTAAAAATGGAGAAAAAGAAAAGGAAAAAGAAAAATTCAAATGGTCACTTCACACTTCAAGACCCTCATCAGATGTCCAGTACTCTCTGCAGTCTCTGTCAGATTGTAAGCTTCCAGTATCCTAGAATAATAACTATTTTAGCTGTTTCCTAAAATGTTGGGAAACTTTGGAGTTTATAAAATTGGAATGCAACTTTGGGACACAATAGTGTATTTCCTATTTTGGCATACGTAAATAAACTTGCTCAAGTTTGCCCATAATTTTTAAACTCTCAAGGTGATATTCATATGGGGGCAAAGTCTTACATATGAAACAGAAGTCTGGGTTGTCCAAGTTCTTATGGTACAACAGTCACAGAAGTGTTTGCAGGGAGGAGGATATATACTAGTAAATGTATATATTATGTATTAGTGAGTGTATCACAAATAATATATTATATATTGTTATTATAGTATAATATAGAAAACATACTACATAAAATACAATAGATATATGATATATAGTATAACATCCATAAATATTAATATGTAATCATATAAACTATATAAATAAAAAGTAGAATTACATATTAGTGTATATAAATATATATTAGTATTTGTCTTACTCCAAATAAACTATATACATAAATATACTATATATATGTGTGTGTATATATACATATTATATATATTATGTATATGTATATATATAAAATTAGCCTAGATTCAGGTCTGATGCTCCATGAAAAATATACAAAGTTTAATTTTTAAATGTAAAAATATGTTTTCCTACGTTTGGTATATTTTACATCTTAATCTATTCTAGAGACAACCTGGGTTCGCATCTAACTTATATTTTGTAGCTCTAAAATATTATTCTTTAATAAATATCTAATATAGTTCAATATTAGTGCTTGGATTTGTAAAGGGATTAAACAAATTTGTAATTAAAAATAAAAACAATAGAAGAAAATTAATTAATCCATTTTAGCCAGAATCTTTAAAGAACAAAAGCATACTGAATCAAATATAGTAATTTCAGGTCTGTTAAGAAACATGTGAAAAACTAAGTGATACTCAGAAGCACTAAATATTAAATAATCCATATTATATACCTGAAACTAAAAGAACACTGTATGCTAACTATACTGGAAAGGAATAAATACATTCACACATAGGAACTTCCTGGCCTAATATGTATATATACATGTATATGGCAATTGAAATTAAGTTACTTAGTTTTCTTTCTTCATGGAAGGATTATTTTGTTTATGTTTTCTTTCTTCTGGAAATAACATAGAAAGTTCTGGACTTCTTTAAATTCAAAATAAGTTTTTATCTATGAAAGCTAAAATATTTCAATTTTAAACTATTTTAAGTGACATTGACTGATAGCTAGAGTTTTTGTGATAACTTTTTTTTTATAGTGACATAAATAATTCTTAAGCAATTAGATGGTATTATAATGAAGGTAAAAACTAAGGTGTTCTATAAAACAGATGCATATGTGAGATTTAACATTTGTTAAATACATGTAGTCATTTACCTATTTTTCACCAGCAAAAATATGTTCATTAAGGAATTTAAACAGTCTGAAATGATTTACTGATAGACCCATTTGGCTAGAATGTCCATGACATGATATATGTTTTTTTTTTTTTTACAGGTTCTTCAGCAACACAGTCTCCTCACATGGTTGTATATGCTACCTTTACTCCTCTCTATTTGTTTGAAAAGAAAATCTTTTCATTAGAAAAAATGGTAAGCATTCAAGGCCGGGAAACACAGTACCATTTATGGGGTGTTCGTGTGTGTATGTATATGAGTATGTGTGTGTGTGTGTGTGTGTGCGCGCGCGTGAGAGAGAGAGAGAGAAAGGGAGAGAGAGAGAGAGAGATTATTTGTTGTAGAAGGTATATCAGAATTTAACTAAAATTCTATTGCTGGATTTCAGTCTACTTATCTTTAAAAAATTAGATACTTGAACACAGGGACCTAAAACATTCAAAATTATCTTAAATGATTGCAAAAAGTTCCTCGTTTAAAAAATGTAGGGATCCCTGGGTGGCGCAGTGGTTTAGCGCCTGCCTTTGGCCCAGGGCGCGATCCTGGAGACCCGGGATCGAATCCCACATTGGGCTCCTGGTGCATGGAGCCTGCTTCTCCCTCTGCCTGTGTCTCTGTCTGTCTGTCTCTCTCTCTGTGACTATCATAAATAAATAAATAAAAAATAAATAAATAAATGTAGACTCATGTATTAGTATCATTTTTTCCATTCTAAGCAAAAGAAAGGCATATGAGTTACATATTTCAGTAAGAATCATGTAAATGTACCTAAATGATAATAAATTACCTTTCCATAAACAGATCATATCAGATCATGTTTTCTTAACATGAGATGATTTAAGTGAACTCAGATCCACAGTTGGTTAAACTATTCTTATAACCTCCTTGTATCTTTAGACAATACACACAAAAATTGTTAATTGATTTTTCTAATAAATATAACAGTTTAGAAAAAATTTAGAAAATGTACACAAAGACATTGAAATTAAAATATTCATAGTACAAATACCTAGACATAGGCAATGCTAACATTTTGGCACCTATCCTTTTATTTTTTTCTTCTGTGCACATATTTTGTGTATATATGTATGTACTTTTTTTACACAATGGAATTAAAATTTATGAATTTATTAAATTTTGGAAGCCAGCTTTTTCACTTGATACTATATCATTAATTTTTTCCATGATGTTAAATATTTAACATAATATTTCATACTGGCATGGCATGTATAGATTTCTCATAATTTAAAATTATGGGAATTTTTATTTATGTATATATATATATATATATATATATATATATATATATGTAAATTTATACCTCTTTTACCCATTTCTCCTACCCCCCACCATCTGCCTCTAACAATTCTACCAATCTGTTCCCTTTCTCTGGGCTTGTTTTGTCTTAGATTCCCACATCTGAGAGATCAGATGGCATTTGTCTTTCTCTGACTTATTTCACTCTACATAATGCCCTTGAGGTCCATCCATGTTGCCATAAATGGAAAGACTTCATTCTTTTTATGGCTAAGTAACATCCCATCATTCTGTTTTCTTTTTTGCTGCTCTAATAGGGTGAGTTCCACTGCCTTGTCTCTGTGTTAGTTGATCCTTTCTTCTGTTTCATCTAGTCTGCCATTGGACTTTTCTAGAGTATTTTTCAGTTTTGGTACTGTATTATTCAGCTCTTTGACTGTTGTTGCGTACTTTCTTATGTTTCCAACTCCTTGTTGAAGTTTTCACTGTGTTCATACATTTTTATCCCCTGTTCAGTGAACATTTTTATGACCATTACCTTGAACTTTTTACCAAACTGATTACTTAGCTCTCTTTTATTAAGATTTTCCTCTGAGTTTTTATCTTGTTCTCTGTGTGTGTGTGTGTGTTTAAACATATTCCTCTGTTCTTCATCTTGCTTAATTATCTGGGTTAGTTTCTATATAGTTGACAAAACAATCATCTCTCCCAGGGTTGAAGGAGTGGCTCCATGTAGTTGATGAACCCAGTCTCGGTTCTGATTGTCTCTTAAATCTTGTGCTTGTCCAGGCAGTCCATTATATTTTTAATAGCTTCCCATCAGTGAGGATGTGCTAAGACCTGTCAGCATCTCTAAGGAGAGGATCTTAGCACTTGGATTCAGGCAGTTTGGAAGCCAGATCTATAAGCAGCAGCTTTAAAATTATGCAAATATATACTGTTCTAGGGCATACAAATGTCCAGACTATCTGGTGGTATCCCCTGATTGCAGACACAAAAAGTTGGGGTTCCAGATAGTAAAAAAGCTCTTTTCTGAACTCCTGGTGAGCTGCAATAAGTCAGAGGTAGAGTGCCAAGATAGTGTCCACAGCTTGCACTTCTTGAGAGCATCTCCATAGTTCACTAAGTGTGTGCCAAGCCTGAAGTCCACCTCAGACTGCAGCTCCAGGACAAGCCAAGAGTCCTCCTTAACAAAAAGACTGGGGATATGGCTCAATTTGCTATCTGTGCAGTACGCTGGGAGTGGCAGCCAGCCAAGGACTGTCTTACCAATTGCCACAGTCCTGTGGCACCCAGAAATGCAAGCTCCCCCTTGCTACCAGAGCCAGACAATCAAAAGACTTCCTCTGAGCTGTAGCTGCAAAATTCAGAGTGCCAGACATAAAACCAGGGCACCAGCCATGTATAAATCTCCCCTCCAGAAGACCTGCTATTCTCGAGTGTGATAGAGGGAAAGCACAAAGATAATGCTTGCTCTCTGAGGTCTCTGGAAAGGATCACAGGCAGACCCATGATTGTGTTTAATTAGAAATCTGTCCCTCAGGCTACAGCCATGAGGATTACTTAATAGGCCTCCTCCACAGAAAGACTGAACTCCTGGATCTGTTGCCTCTTGTGCCCTGGGGGTGGTAGTGATGGTAGCTGTTAATGACTCTCCATTGGTTACAGTCTGGTGGGACCCATAAGCGGAAGCTCCACTGGCTGCCAGAGCCTGGTGAGGCAGAGGTGTCCCCTGACAGCAGTCACAAAATCAGGGCACCAGACAGGAGCTCCTTGCTGGGTATCACTAATTGTTATAATCCCATAGGACCAGGAATACAAGTTTCCTAGGACTCTTGGCAGTCAAGAGGCATTCCCTGGGTGGCAGCTCCAAAGATCAGGCATTAGAGGCTTATAAAAAGCTTCCTTCTGGGAGATACTGGAGCAGGGCAAAAAGAGAGTGCAAAGCTGGCTTCCTCTGGTCTCTGTTCTGGGAGAGTGTTCCAGCAGGCACCTATCTGTGTGTGTGAAATAAGATGCCAGGCCCTCAGGACGAGGCTTTAATATAGGCAGGTTAGCCTCTTTCACTTTGCCTGGGTGCATTCAGCCAGACTTTGGGTATAAAAAACACTTTTCTCTTTCCCTTATAAAGGGTAAAGTCCACCAGATTACTTACTTTTCACTCTACTTAGAGAAACACAATTTTGCATTTGGAACTTATCAAATCCTAACCCTTTGGGGACGCTTAGACATCTAGCACTTTAGTTATAGAATTTCATATGCTTTGAAATCACTGCATTTAAAATATGAGAAGACTCTAGTCTTCTTCTAGTAATATAATTACACATAAGTGTTCAGTGGGTTAGTTAAAAACAGCTGGGTATTAAAAATTCAATGAAAATTTGGTTGAAGTGTAAATGATCCAATTGGATGCTTATTGCACTTTACAGTATATTTTTCTTCTAGATAACCTGCCCAAGCAGCATAACATTATCACTCCTTCTCTCTCCCTCCTCCTTCCTTCGGTCCCTCCTCCTAGGCCTCTTCCTCCCTTTCCTCTTCCTTCTTTGTCCTTTTTTAATAGAAACCATTTCTTCATATGAAAGTCTGCCATTTACCAGGGGTAATATTGTCAGGGTGACAAGGCATAATGTGCCATTGTGAATGTAGAGATAGTAGCAGTTTTTCTGATTTTAATTCAAAGTTAATTAACTTTAGTCATTGACTAAATCCAAGTGTGCTTCCTTGGCCTCCCACCAGTTTAAATTTCTGATTAAGATTTGAGCTGGTCGTCTATCTCAGCCCTGAGTTTTGTTTAAAATGTTTTATGTGGCACTGCCCTAGCTGCAGTCTTAAATATTCCAAAGATCAAATGCTCTAACACCATGGATTTAAAAATGACCTGAGCTGTGCTTTGTTGAATGCCATGATCTCATCATGGGAAGTACTTAAACACTTTTTATAACTACAAAATATGAGAATGGGATGAATACATCATAC
Organism: Canis lupus dingo; assembly: GCF_003254725.2. Taxonomy (NCBI): domain Eukaryota; kingdom Metazoa; phylum Chordata; class Mammalia; order Carnivora; family Canidae; genus Canis; species Canis lupus. The sequence goes on from NC_064243.1 coordinate 37,802,592, forward strand.
ACACATACACAACACACAAAATAATCCTTCTGAACACGTGGCTGTCCTACTTAGAAATTAATATTTAAACACAAAGTTAGTTTTGAATTTAAAGGACAAAAAAGGTCACCTATGTTTGTTGTTAATTCAACATGTTTATTGGTTATCTATTATGTGCTAAACAATGATTGAGACTTTGAGGAGCTTGTAATGAGCAAGACTAACAAAACTCCCTCCTTAGAAAACTCAGAGTCTAATGAAGAAGACAAACAAGGCAACAATAGTAATAAAGTTAGAAAACTGGTGTAACAGAGATCATACAAGGTATTTGGCTGGTAGAAACAGTGTTCAAATAATGTGTGTTGAATGAGTAACCAAATGAATGAATGAATAAGTATAAAAATGGATATGGCACACGTAGCAGCAACACATCTTTCTAATGGTTGACTAAGGAAGTCTTCTCAAAGGAAGAAGTGTTTAAGTGATGGCCTTAGAAGTTAGCTTAATAAATGGGAAAAAGTATGCTCAAAGCAGAGGGACACTTTTATTGGAAAGTCTGGAGGTGAAGGAGACCTTGCTGGGTTCAGAAAAGAACCCAGAAAAGAAGTTGAGCAAGTAGTAAGGGGAGAAGTCTCAGAGGCAGTTTGAGATGTGGGAGGGAGTCAGCACATACAGAGTGTTATAAATCCTTCCTCTGGGGCATGAAAATGGCTTATGAGACCAGAGGTTCAGGAATTAGCCCAAAGTCTGTAACAGCAATTAAATAAACTATTTCACCCATCTCCCCACCCACCTCCCATCTAGTAACCATCAGTTTGTTCTCTATAGTTAAGAGTCTGTTTCTTGGGTGAAATAGGCAATAGGGATTAAGAAGCACACTTATTGTGATGAGCACTGGATGAACTACTGTAATTCAAGTAATATACTGGAATATATTACTTTGACTATAGTACAAATTACTGTATTGTACACCTGAAACATGTAAAAAAATAAATGAACTTCAAGGCTATAATGAGCTGGCTATAGCCTCATGTTCTCCCTAGTTTACCTGCTAATTCTTTTACATTAGTTATTAGGTTAATCTAGTTCTCCTGCTCAAATCAGAATATCAAGAGATACAATGTTTTAAAGATAAATCAAGAGAAAAAATTTGTATTCAAATGGAATTTTGTTAAATGCTATACATTTAGCAATATATACTGCTAAAAATTATAGCCCCAAAGACAATGAGGCCAATATGTAAAATAAAGTCAATACCTTACATTTCTTGTTCTTGGACCTTCTAAATAGTTTTAGTTTTATTTAAATAAGCAATCTGCAAGTTCTAAGAAAGCCATTCACTTGCTCAAACTACTACTCTTAGACTGTTAGAGGCATGTCTGGCTGGCCCAGTGGATAGAGCACTTGACTTTTGATCTCAGAGTTGTGAGTTCCAGCCCCACCTTGGGAGTAGAGTTTATTTTTAAAAAGAAGAAGAGAAAGAAGAAGAAGGAGAAGGAGAAGGAGGAGAAGGAGAATGTATAAGTTGGGATGGGGCAGAGGAGTAAAAGACTCTTCTGGGCAAGGAGCCTTCTAATAGAAGTCTATTTTGAATCATTCAAAAATATTTCTTGAGTGCCTACTCAGGGTTTCACCTGAGTGAAATTTTACTATTCTAAATCTCTCTTTGCCCCAACTCTAATGTAAGAAAACTTGAGGTCCTTTTTTCTCAACATCAAACTGCAACTATTATTAAAAGCATTAGTTTACATCATTCAGAAGTATCCTAGGGTAGGCGAAATAAAATGATGAATGAGAAATCAGCTTACTTACCTTAAATCCAGCAAGTACTTATGTGGATTATTCAAACAATACAATAGGTGTTAATATCATACTTAGTTACGTGACACAAAACCTTACATTTTCAAACGCTTGAAATCATTTTATTTTCTGATACTCTGAGGATCCAAAAAGAGTAAAGAATCTATATATATTTGGTTGCAATTATAAGAAGGATTTGAGATATGTAGACCAAATTTGATGAATAATAAACCATCTGGAAATGACTCAATTTATAAATATTACTTTGGTCATGGCTTCTATTTTGAAGAGGAAGTATAAATTTTATAATGTACTTTTTTGGTTACTATATTGAGGCATTGTCTTATTGAATAATATCAATAAATTCTCCCATAAATTTCCATTTTGAGTGATGGGAGATTTCAACTTGGCAGGGTCAAAGTTGTTTAGACTTTAGAACATCTATGAGAAAACATTTATTAAGTCATTATAAGGCATAATACCAGAGGTTTCCAATTTTTTTTCAAGAAATTGCTAACATCCACCAAAGGGGTTAAGAGGGTATAACCATTTCCTCTGCTTTTTTAAAATGTGGGTTCTGATCCCAGTGTGGAGCCCAACACAGGCTTGAACTCACATCCCTAAAATCAAAGCCTGAGCTGAGATCAAGAGGGAGATGCCTAACGAACTAAGCCACCTGGGCCCCCTTCCTCTGCTTTTTAATTAGGCTTCCCCCACTCCTTGAACATTGAATCACTTTCCTTTTTATTTTGCATATTTATAACACTTTTGGTGGCTTTTCTGGTCTCAGTACACTGATTAGTTCCTTCCAATTATTGATTAATTGTTACAATCATTAGTTAATCCCTGTTTTCAGAAACAACTGTTTTATCTTACAGACACCCCCACCTATTTGGCACCTTCCAGAAGTATAGATTGAGCTGTAGAGAAACAGTCACGAGAGCAAGACATGTTCTGGCAGAGGCAATAATTTAGAATAGGCTAATAAGTGGGTTTCTGGTCCTAATTTAAATGACTTTTATAAATTTACATTTTCAAGCATTGCTATTTGCACAGAAATCAATGATCCAAAATCACTAGGAAGAAAAAATAGTTACTGGCAAATCTGACCTAAATGTAGTTATTTTGTTTTAATTTAAATGTTTCAGCATTTAAGCTGTGAATGCCAGCATTTGACTATGGAATATATTACTTTGACTCTCACAGACTTTTTGATTTCTTATGGCATATTTCAGCCAGCAGTTAGTAACTGAAGTGCTCCTCAAACAGGATTCTGAATTGTCCCAAAACAGTGTGGCTTCAGGAGATCTGAAGGGTCGCCTAAGGGAAGCATCTTCCTGGAGAATTACTTGATTTGGCAGGATTTAGGGCAGCCTCTCCTCTGCCCTTCTCTGACTGGTTCCATTGTCCAGAGAGATCATGGGGATTTCCTGTGGGAGAGCCTCTGTTTGACGGTGAGGGCATAAGCTACAGACAAGACAACCACTTATTGCCACATTGACCTGACCTACTAAATGCATTGGATTTTTTCCTTTCTTTATTTTTATTTTATTTTTTAAATATTTTATTTATTTATTTATTTATTTATTTATTTATTTATTTATTTATTTATGAGAGACACACAGAGAGAGGCAGAGACATAGGCAGAGGGAGAAGTAGGCTCCCTGTGAGGATCCCAATGGGGGACTCCATCCCAGGACCGCAGGATCACGCCCTGGGCCGAAGGCAAATACCCAACCACTGAACTGCCCAGGCGTCCCTGGATTTTTTTCTTTAATATTACATAGCAATTGCTGGTGACTAAACAAAGAAACAAAAACTTCAGATGTTAAGCACTTTTATCAAAGATTTAGCTTATAGTAATAATAATGATTGATTTTTGGACCAAAACTGATATGTTGAGATTTTTTTTAAATCTCAGTGGATCTGAAACTTTTAGAGCTGAAAAATGGCTTCTAGTTCTAGTCTCTCATTTTGTAAATAAGTAAATGGGGGCCTCAAGAAAATAAAAACAGGAAGCAAAATACAAATTGTAATGGAGCTTATGGTAGGAGGTGGAAATATGGGTTATTTTTCATTTATTACCACTTTATTGTGGTAACCATATTTTTATAATGACAAGAAGTGGTTTATTTAAATTCACAAGGCAATGGCATGTGTCCTTTTAAATGAGCCTTCCACTCTTTAGGCTGATTCTGCAGAGAAGCTGAGAGAATATGGCCTTTCCCACATCTGTAGCCATCCTGTGCTGGTAACCAGGACCAGGTCTTGCCCCCTCATAGCACCTTCAAAACCACCTCCCGTACCTGCCTGGAAACTCTTTCGTCAAAAAAAGGAAACTGTGATAACAGATGAAGCTCAAGGTATGGTTCGTGTGTTGTCTGAAAATCTTTCTAATGAGCATTTCTCTATATGAAGGCCTAATAGTTTCATTTGTGATGAGAGATGTGTATCAAGGCAAACCCCCCAGCAGCATGCCTAAAGTCTACATTTAATTTTATGTCTAAATTTTACTTCTTTATAGGAAGAATTCTCCACATTTCAGAAGCTAAGCAGTTTGGTTTACATCTAAACTGACCATTCTTTGGTTGAGGGTATCATTGTCATTGTGATAGAAAATAGTTTGTAGTAAATAATAGAAAAAAAGATTTAAATAGTATATCTAAGTGAAATCACTCTAGAGTGCCCTGTGGCACATAGTCTTTGAAGTAACTGATTTATATTTAGAATAGAAACTGACCTTTACTTAGAATATAAGAATGGAACTTCCACCCTGGACTGGCTCCTGTGTGAACATTGACATAAGCCACCATGAATGGCTGTTGTGCCAGAAATACAGAAGTTCCCTTGGGCTGAGGGTGGGGTGGAGGACTGTGCTTGCCTGGCTCTTATTCTTAGTTCACTTCTAACTTCCTCACAATCTTCATCTCATCCTTCACTCCTTCACTGTTCTTTCTCTCCAAGTCTCCAGTCTTAACTCCATTTTTTCATGAGCACCAAGTTTGAATGGCAAAAGAAATGAGTGAGGGCATTAATAAAAAAAAAATAATAACACAGATGTATGAATCTGAGGAGACAGGATTAAAAGAAAAAAGAAAAAACAATACTTTAAAAATTATGGCCCAGCAGAATAACACACGATTTTTGTTCAGGCAACATCTGCAGTGTTTCTGAGGCTAATTTAGGCCTTATGGAGATATATGCTTGCGTGCGTGCGGGTATATATATATATATTTCTCATTCCAAAAAACTTAAATTGTCTTTGTTCAAAAATGTTTTTTTTTAAGTCCTTTGTGTTTGCTTGCTTTTGAATTTTCTCCCTTTGTCTTTGCTGATTGCTCATTGTTTTCTAATCATATTCATCCAGCCACAGTAGTTCTAGGGGTTATTGCATTAGAGGCTTGTGTTCATGGGCCTGTTACCTGAATGAACAATGAAGGCAAAGCCACAATGAACATAGCTAGGCCGATTTACTGATGGCATTGCTGTGAAGCTTCTAAGTTTGCTTTAAGCGTTTGGTCCCATGCAGCAAGTCTTATCCCCCTCTGGATGGTGCTTGCTGCAGCTCCTGCTACTGAATCAAGTCATCCATGGTGACCTGAGAACCTTGTCTTTGTCACAATGTGATATGTAAGTCTCAGTGGTACTCAGGATCCTAAAACAGCAATGGCCACATAGATGGGAATATTTACCTGGTTCCTGCCTCCTTCTTCCAACCATAATTTACATGTTTTTAAAATACAAATTACAACTGTTAACCATGTAATTTTCCTTACATTTGTTTTCTACGTACATGATACAACCAGTCCAGCTGGTAGTAAAGGTTTTCTAGCACAACATGTTAGATCTTTGCCAGAAAAGAACAAAGATTAAAGAAATATCTGATTTGGATGGAAAGAAGAAATGGTCAATTAGTTTTTTTTTTTTTTTAATTAGCCTATCTACATCTCTCTCCTGCTTGATTATTTCATTTCTTTATATCCTCTGAGCTTCTGTAGTAAGCTGTTGGTGCCAAATGCTGCTTTATAGGAACTGTCCAGTTTTTATTCTTCCCTCCCTTCCTTCTATTGTCTTTCCTGTTCTGTCTTTCTGAACCAACGATCAGCATTCACATGATGCTGGAAAGGAAATCTTTTGCTTTTAAATGCTGTATTTTAATTCAATGTGTAGAGCCACACTTAAAATGGTTGTTCATTCAGAGCATCAAATAATAGTCGAATGAAGGGGAAAAATATTGAACATACAGGCCTTTGCTGATTTCACTACCCATTGTAGTGTAATCCTAGGTAAGTGATGGCTCTAGTTGTTTGTTTGTTTGTTTTTTTGGTTTTTAGTTTCTTTCTTTCTTTCTTTCTTTCTTTCTTTCTTCTTTCTTTCTTTCTTTCTTCTTTTTTTCATGTTGGCTCTAGTTTAAGCTGGGTTAGAAAACCTGAAATTGGTGGGATTCCATAACTGTGGTGTACCACCTGCAGGCTCACCCTGTAATTATCTTTCTTCTTTCTATTTGGCTTAATATTTAAGGTGAAAATTAACAGGAATTAGCAGGACAATTAACAGGGAGGGGAAGAGAGAGAGAGAGAGAGAGAAAGAGATTATTTTAGAGGTTACTGTGGAAAAAGCAGAGAAAAGTATGTATTTGTGTCAAAGCTTCACTTTTTTCTCTCCCAATAGTTATCCTTCCTACTGTTGGAGGAACTTTTGTTAAAACAATCATCTCTATGTGAGTGCTTGGGCTCTGTGCCATATCCATGGAGAATTTCTTCCTCCTCGATCAATTTCAGACTCCTTTAGAAGGATCCACAGAGTATTCACTCCTGTAGGAGTGGATCCTTTCTTGATTCATTGCTTTCTTTTCTACCTCTAACCTCTACTTTGTTATATTTTTCTGTTCTTTTACTACCATCTCCAGGTAATAGTCTGCATTTCTTCTTCATGTTTCAGCAATTGTGTTGCAGAAGTTAACTCAAAGAATGCAGATTTTAATGAAAAACTTTTAAAGAAGTAGCAGTAAATGTCCAGCAAGGAGACATAGCTAACTTCTTCCTTGAGACTTCATTGTTTCACATCATGAGTCTGGAAAGCAACGGAGAAGCAGACTTTAAAAATCTAATATCGTCAGGATCTATATGGCCTTTCAATAAAAAAAATATATATATATTTATCCTAGTATAGTCCTAGTTACTTCTTTTGAGATTTGCTGGATAAACAGCTAATCTAATCAGCACTACAATAGATGTTAAGTTATGTGTTTAATCTTGGAAGATTAAAAAACAAAAGAACATCATACCACTTGTTTCTTTTAGAACTAATAATAAAGAAGCCTGAACAATTTCTTGAAATTTCAAGTCCATTTTTGAATTATAGAATGACTCCATTTACAATTCCAACAGAAACGTAAGTATGTTAACATTCTTTCCCACAAATACATCTTGCTGACAAATGAAGTATTTTGTGAATTGTGTGGTTAAAAATTTATGCCTTGGTCACAGGTAGACTAAAGCTTGTATCACTGCAATGATTATAGGAAAACAGTATTCTTAGATTCTTTTTCACAGTAATAAATAGCTAAGATAAATTCTGAATACATTAAAATAAAGCTTAACTATGCCTGGCTCTACAGCTTTGGCTACTGTTTTAGAACAGTAATGTCTTTTGTTTTATGTAAACATTAGCACTAACAAATGCTTTTGGTTATTAATTGATACTGAAATTATAAGAGCAGATGATTGCCATAGAAACCAGGGAGATGAAGTGTGTTACTCTTAGGGGGGAAAAACAACTTAAATAGAACAACAAGGATAATCAAGAAGTAAAAGGAGGAAGTGGAGGAGAAGGAATCCAAATATACTAATGTTTGACTATGACAAAAGAGTTAGAAAGCAAGACTGTTGTCTTGGATTTAAAATTTCTAATGAGTTCAGAGAAGCAAACAGAAGTCTGCAAGTAGCAATAATGAAAAGAAAGAGTGAGTGACATCAGTGGAGGATATGATTATTACCACTAAAGTTATGGTAATTTGTTACACAGCCATAGGCAACTGATACATGGGCATATACATGTGTCAAAGATTACTAAATTTATACTTTGAATTTATACTGTTAACTGTACATCAATAACACTGTAATACATAAAAACTAATAATAATATGTAAATATGTAAATGGTTTTAAAAAATCGAATAGGGATTCTAGGAATTCAAGAGTTCACAGAATACAATAATAGCTGAAAATAAGAATTCAGCGGATGTGTTTCATCAGACACTAGATACAGCAAAAAAGACAACTAGCAAAATGGAAAAATAGATCAGAAACAATATCCAGACTGAAGGATGAGACCAAACATAAATCAATAAATGAGTACAAATGCAGTAAAAACAAATGGGACAAGTTGAAAAAGACCAACATACTAGCAAGTGAATCTCAGAAATAAAAGACGGAGAGATGGGGGAATAATCACAAACTAAAAATATAATGGGAAAATATCCCCCCCCCCCAAAAAAAAATCAGGTCAAGATTCAGGCAGTTCTGAAATCAAGCAATTTAAGTACAAAGAAAACTGCAACTAGACACAGAGTAAAACCGAAGACAGATACGGTACAGTGGTCTGTAGGTATAAAGTGAAAGGAGTTCTGTCTTACAAACTAACATGCATGAATGTCACACACACAAATATGAGACCCCAGAAGTCTGGTGTGAAAAGTACACAGTTGCTTTTAATTATTCTACTAACAGACACTATGCAAAGAATAAAAAGCAATCCATGGTATTGGAAGTCATGATGGTGATTGTGGTGAGGAGGACTGTCCATGCTTGGGACACACAAGGTAGGACGAGGGGGTGCTGACACATTAGCATCCATTATCTGAATAATGGTGACATGGCCATGCTTACTTTGAGATTTTTCAGCTAGTTTTACATTTATGTTTTGGTCCTTTTTTTGAATGTCTTTTAAACATAAGTAAAATTTTATGACACATTTTGAAGGGCTTAGATGAGAGTGACCATTAGCTATGGGTTAGTCTTCCTTGAAGGTGTTGAGATCCATGACAGGAATGTCAACTGATGAAAAAAAGCAGTCAAAATTGAGATCAGTTCATTGTATTGTTTTACCTTTAGATCCTCTTGACATCACAACCAGTTAAGTTACATTTTATGAACTCTAAGTTGAAATATTAGAGATTCTTCAAATCGTTTGCCTTCAAGGCTCTTGTCAGTTCTATGCACCAACAAGTGACTGCTGAGAAGTGGGTTAGGAGGGACCTCTAGGCAACAATGTGACCGGATGGCTGGCAGTTAGCAACCTCAAGTTTTGAGGGACAGCTTTATCAATCAAAAAGACAGTTTGCTGCTACTTTGACTTCCAAAATTTGTTACTGTTACTAATTTGTAGATCTACTTTTCCTCAAACTTCTGTTTGAATTTTTCATAAAATCTTATTTTATACCTAGAGCTACTAATTTCCATTAAAATCTTAAATAAATTTAGTTTTGCCAAATTTAAACATTTTAAATGGCATTTACTACAACACTGTTTTGTTATCTCCCTAAGTACTTTAAAAGCCAAAAATCATAGCAAATAAAATCTTGCCTAGTATTTAAATCCTTATAGAAGTTTAAATAATCAAGCATAAGTATTTTGAGAACCTTAGTTTTTCTTATGTATGTTATTAGTTTTTACAAACCAAAATTTTCTTGTACCTTGTAATTTAATCATGAAGCTAAAATTAAACATGCTATACGTTGAAAGCCTAATTTGCTCTGAGCCACCCAAGTGTCCCTAAATGATTTTTCCATTCCCACTGAGTTTTAATTATTATCTTGCAACTGATTGAGATTGCATACTAATCAGAGATTTTGTGGATTTTGAGAACCAGAGCTGCAGACCACCAGGACAAATTTTCTCATGATCCAAAATGCCATACCCAGACTTCTAGAATTTCTGTGCCAGTAGGCACCACAAATGGATTGGTTTCATAGTCCGAATTCCCTGAGGTATTCCCTTTCTTGATTTCCTTAGGTCTTATTTCAGCTTTATTATCCGGTCAAGGTGAAAGGAAGTCTACAATCCAGATGTAGGTTATAGACTTTGACACCTGATTGGATTCAACTAATTTAGTTACAATTTGAATCTGTAATGAATTTCCTAGCTTATTTATTCAATCTAGCAGAGCCAAAAACAAAAATATGTGAATGACATTTCATCCTACACAAAAGAAAGGTCCCTTATCCTGCTTTGCTGTGCAATCAGAGTTCTCAGGTCAACATGAGTGCAAGCTCTTTTTTTTTGGCAAGTCTTTGGGAGTGACTGTATCACAAGTGCTTTTCCCTGGAACACTGTCTCTGTAGCAACATGCCAAATCTGCCCCTTCCTGGCTCCTGGCCTAAAGGGAATCCAAGCTCACAAATATGTTTGTGCTACCCTCTAGTGGCAGTTTCAGGTAAACCAGAGATGCTTAGCTTGAGGTGAATTGAGAACTATGAACACTAGAAGGGGAAAAAAAAAGAGAAAGTTTAGGAAGTCTGTATACATGAAACTTAATTTTATCTTTGAAAAATACTTAACCTAAAATGTATTTACTATAACAAATGTCTTTTTATTGTGCCTATAAACTTTTAGGTATGACAATGGCAATTCAAAAGGTCATATCAAACAATTAACTTGAAAGGAAATACTGTACACTTCAGTAGCTAGTATGAAGGTCACAGTTAAAAAGTGCTCAAGACTCATAATTAAATTTCTGACTCTGAGCCTCATTTCACAGATACATTACTCAGATGTTGAGTTAAGTCAAGTCCAAATGTCAAATCTGATTGCCAACATTTAAAAATGACCACCATAGTTTTAAAAGCATATCCCAGAAAATTTTTACACCAGTGCGATGACTGACAGAGATATTTCTTCAGTAGTGTAGAAAGCAAGTACATTTTTTTTAAAGATTTATTTATTTATTTATTTATTTATTTATTTATTTATTTATGAGAGAGAGAAAGAGAGAGAGAGAGAGGCAGAGACACAGGCAGAGGGAGAAGCAGGCTCCATGCAGGGAGCCTGACAGGGGACTCGATCCCGGGACCCCAGAATTGCGCCCTGGGCCAAAGGCAGGCCCCAAACTGCTGAGCCACCCAGGGATCTCCCCAAGTCCATGTTTTTAACATGAAATAAAAATTTGTTGTTGGATGTAAAAGGAGGAGATGATACAATGAAAAAAATCAGAATTTTCCACTGTTGACACAATCGTTGCTACTGGATATACAATGCATTATCATTCAGCCATAAAAAAGAAGGAAATCTTGCCATTTGTGATAACATGCATGGACTTTGAGGGCATCCTGCTAAGTAAAATAAGTGAGACAGAGAAAGATGATTACCATGTGATCTCACTTATATGTGGAATCTAAAGAATCAAAAACAAAAACAGACACCCAGGATACAGAGAACAGATTGATGGTTGCCAGAGGAAGAGGGTGGGTGAAATGGGCAAAGTGGGGTCAAAAGATAGAAACTTCTAGTTATAAAATAAATAAATCATGAGGTCCAATGTACAGCATGATGCCTGTAGTTAACAATGCTGTATTGTATGTTAGAAAGTTGCTAAGATAGTAGATCTTAAGAGTTCTCATCACAAGGAAAAAAACCCTACAACTATGTGTGATGATGGATGTTAACGAGACTTGTGTCATCTTACACTATATACGAGTATCCAATTACCATGTTGTACACCTGAAACTAATACAATCTTATATGGCAATTATACCTCTATAAAAACTGCAATTATTTATTAGTAACTTTAAATAAGAAATTAAGGTAACAGAAGTTTTTTTTTTTTTTCCATTAGTCATTTTGTACAATCTTTTATTAAGAAAGGTGTGCCTTCAGGGTTTGGTTTATCATCCCTGACTGAAAATGATGAAACCACCATCATTAGCCAGCCAGACATAAGCCAATTGACAGGAACAGTATCTCAGGTAACTATGTTACTCTTATTATTGATCCAATTATTTATTTTTTTAAGAGAAGATTTTATTTATCTATTTGAGAGTGATTGAGAGAGAGAGAGCACAAGTCATGGGGAGAGGCAGAGGGAGAGGGAGAAGCAGGTTTTCTGCTGAGCAGAGAGCCACATGGGGCTCGATTCCAGAACCCCGGGATCATGATCTGAGCTGAAGGCAGACGCTTTATAGACTGAGCCACCCAGGTGCCCCATTAGTAAAATTCTTAATTATAAAATATTTTTTCTTAAATTATGAAATATACACAAAAGACTGTATAATATGCATCTGGACAGAATAAAGAAAACTATGAAAATAAACTTTTTAATTAGAAAGTGGCATATTCATTCCTTACAGAAGTCCCCTGTGTCTCTTCCAGATTGTATCTCCTAACTACTATTCAGAGTTTGGTGTTAATCAAGTCCATACTCTTCTAATTTTGCCAATTATGTTTATATTTATAAACAATATAACCTTAGTTTAATTGTTAAATAATTTTATTTAAATGGACTCTTTTATTAATACTTCTGGGGCTTCCTTTACTTAACATTGTTTACGAGATTTGCCTTTTGTTGTGTGTCATGGTTTATTCATTTGACTGGTTGAAGGAATTTAATATACAACCAACCTACTTTTTTCTTAATCTTTCACACTGTTAATGAATGACTACATTCATTGTTTCTTGTTTCTTTTTTCCTCTTTCAAATTTAAATTCTAGTTAGTTAACGTAAAGTGTAATGGTTTCAGGAGTAGAGTTTAGTGATTCATCACTTGTATGCAACACCCAGTGCTCATCACAAGTGCCCTCCTTAATGCACTTGTGATGCATTCAACATTGCATTGATGCATCACCCATCTAGTCTGTTTCCCACCCACATCCTTCCATCAACCCTCAGTTTGTTCTCTATTAAGCATCTCCTATAGTTTGCTTCCCTCTCTCTTTTTTTCCTTTTCCCATATATTTATCTGTTTTGTTTCTCAAATTCCACATATGAGTGAAATCATATGGTATGTCTCTCTGACTGACTTATTTTGCTTAGCACATAATACCTCTAGCTCCATCCATGTTGTTGAAAGTGGCAAGATTTTGTTGTTTTCACTGGCTGAGTAATAGTCTATGGTGTGTGTGTGTATGTGTATAGTGAGTGTATCTGATAGATAGATAGATAGATAGATAGATAGATAGATACCTATCTATCTATGTATCTCACATCTTCTTTATCCATTCATCTGTTGATGGGCAGCTTGTCTCTTTCCGTAGTTTGACTATTGTTGATGCTGCTGCTATAAACATTGGGAGATTCTTGTTTCTTACTCCTATGAGCAGTAATACCACAACTATTCTGGCATGTCCCTGTACACATGTCTCAGAGAGTTGCCTTAGTTCCAGGGTTTGTGAACTTCTTTGTATCATGACTCCCTTTGCCAATTTTGTAGAACATTAACACACAATGAAGACAGTGCATCTGTGTCTGTATATTAGTTGATTATTGATGATAGGGAACAGTGGAAAGCAAAATAGCTGTTTGGGTTAGCACCATGAGAACACATAACTTCACTGTTTGGTACTGAAATGACCACTAAGTATAGTTGCCAAATGGTTGGCCAGCTATAGGTCACAGGATTATCTGTAGCAAGTAACACATGACTACTTGAAACCTAACAACAGGCCTCATAACTGCAATTTCAGAGTAGTGATCAACACATGTGACATTTTAAGACGTTTGCAACAACTGTAATAATATGTAAGATACTGTGATTTCTTTCATAAGTAAGGCCACAGTTATTACTAATAACATTGTGACTATTTACCTGGATTGATAAATTGAGGACTGAAGAAAATACTGAACTTGAACTGAAGATGAATTTTTTTCAACCATCCATTTTCCTGAATTCCTGAAATCTTAACCATGGGCCCCAAGGGACACACTAGACAAGGAAACCCTCTCCAGGATATAAATCTGGGAGCATGATTGATGAATCATAGGGCATTCAGCAATTTAACATGCCAAACAATTTTCTAATACAGGTGTATCAATATTTACTTCTGTCAGCCCTGGATAAGAATTTTCTTTGCACCACATCCTGGCCAACGCTGATAATGCCTGATATTTCAACTTTTGCTAGTGTGGTGGGTGTAAAAGGGTGTTTGTTTTTTAATAGGTAATATGTTCACATATTCAAAAATAAAAATATAAGGGGTGCCTGGGTGGCACAGTCAATTAAGTGTCCAACTCTTGATTTCAGCTCAGGTCATCATCTCAAGCTCATGAAATCAATCCCTGCTTGGACTCCATGCTCAGCAGGGAGTCTGCTTGGGATTCTCTCTCCCATTTCCTCGGCCACTCTTGCTCATGCAGTCTGTCTCTCAAATAAATAAATCTTTAAAAAAATTTTAAAAATAAAAATATAAGGCATACATGAAGAAGTCTTGTTTCCATTAATATACTTCTCCATTTTCACTGCTGTGGGCTCTGTAGGACACTTTCTGGGTTTTATTATGTAAATTCAGAGAAACACACATGCAATATTCCTTAACCTCCCATTTTCTATTCAAAATTTAACAAAGGAGTTTTTACTTAATACATACTGGAGATAATTTCATATCTATACATAAAGAGTGTCTTTATTCTTAAAGTTGCATAATGTTTCATTATGTGAATGAACCATAGTTTATTTTGCTAACTTCTCTAGATGGCATAAGATACCCTGGGTGGCGCAGTGGTTGGCGCCTGCCTTTGGCCCAGGGCGCGATCCTGGAGACCCAGGATCGAGTCCCACATCGGGCTCCCGGTGCATGGAGCCTGCTTCTGTCTCTGCCTCTCTCTCCCTCTCTCTCTCTCTCTCTGTGTGACTACCATAAAAAAAAAAAAAAAAAAGATACCTTGCAGGGCATGCCATTGCATACAAGTAAACAAATTTTTTTTTTAGTATTAGTTGAAAAGCAGATTAACAAATGATAATTCTGGTAAGAAGAATTAATAGATTTTAACATTTTTAAATTTTTTCTTTGGTTTTAAGCTATTCCATGAAATCATTTTTAAAAGTCAAAAACATTATTAAAAATAATAAATCTGTCTTATCCCTCCTCAATATTGGCCTTAGTCTTCCCCCCTAGAGAGTCAATTACTTTTATTTTTTTGTATTTCTTCTGGTATGTATCTATTTGTAAATAGTAGGCCTTATGAAGACAGAGATGATGATTTTATCATCATCACACTGTTTTTCTCTCAACACTGGCGAATATGCCTAGCATATGGCAGACACCATTACATATTTACTGAATGATGAGGTTCTTTTATTTCTTGATCTGTCAATTTAGATATTATCCATTGCAGAAGATGAGGATTTAGCACTCCTGTCCTCACTCACCATGGCAAATCTCCACTTCCTTCTGTCTTCCAGATTTATTTGTTGAATCAATATTCTAGCTATGTAAGGATTATTACTGTGGAGGCAAATACAATGGCATTTCTTATACAGCCTTTGTACAAGCTAATTACTGCATTTTTCCATTTGATTACTTTTCTATGAAACATTAGTAAACCTTCCCAAATATGAAAGAGAGAAAGAAAGAAAGAAAGAAAGAAAGAAAGAAAGAAAGAGAACTAATTAATTTCCTCTAACCAAAAAAAAAAATAATAATAATTTCCTCTAAAGACTGCTGGGCACACACAAACACTAGGTGTTCTATAAATGCCAGTGTGTTCCTGGAGACAAACCCCTTCACCCCAGAATCCTTTGCTGTCTTGCTCCAGTTCAAATGAATGCAACCTTATATCTGTCATCTTGAGACCTTCTTTTGTCTCTCCCTGATGGATTTCTTATTTCCTGAAAACTATGTTCTTCTTCTAGATTATAACCTAATTTTCAAGAGGTGTATTTTCCAAAACTTCTGGAGAAAAGATGTGTAGAAAATGGAAATAATGAGAATTTATATGCTTGTAGTAGTCTATAATCCACCTTCCACCTGATTTATATTTTGGTGGGATATAGATTCTAGTTCAGAAGTCATTTCTTTCAGAATTTTGAAGTTCTTCCTTAACCCCTTGTTCTAACTTCAAGCATTGCTTTCCTTTTTTTCTTCTTTTTTAAAACTTTACTGAATATCACCACACACACACACACACACACAAAGTAGAATAGGTTAACTATGTTAGGTGATGAGTTTGTAAATTATCTTTTTTTTTTTTTTTTTTTTTAAGAGTTAGGGGAGGAGCAGAGGGAGAGGGAGAGAGAATCCTAAACAAGCTCCATGCACAGTGTGGAGCCCAATGTGGGGCTCAATCTCACCATCTGAGCCAATATCAAGAGTTGGATGCCTAACCAACTGAGCTACTTAGGCACCTCAAATTTTAAATTATCTTGATCTTGGTATCATTCTACAATATTTATATACAGCATGTAAGCATTGCTCTTGAGAATACAAATAACATTGGGATTCTTAATCATTTATATGTGACTTTGTTGTCTTGAAAATTTTTAGGACCTTCTTTTCATTGGAATAAACTTTGCAGTGGTTGGCCTTGGCATGAATCTTAACTTTGCTGAGTGTTCCATGAGCCCACTCAACCTGGAAACTCATGTTGTTCAGTTCTGGTAATTTCTCTTAATACTCTTTCCTGAAGGATTTCTTCAGTTTTGGATGATTTTTCTTAATTCTGTTTCCTGGAGAATTCCTTCTTCTCAGTACAATTTTAACTACATTCACATTGTCAGGCAACCAATCTCCAGATCTTATTTCATTTTACAAAATGAAAACTCTATGCTCAATAAAGAGTTGCCTATTCCCCCTTTCTTAGTCCCTTAGAATCACCATCCCACTGTTGTCTCTATGAATTTGACTACTCTAGGTACTTTGTGTAAATGGAATCTACAGTATTTTTGTGTATTTTTGTGACTGACTTATTTTACTTAGTATAATGTTCTCACAGTTCATCCCATATTGAAGTGTGTGTCAGAATTTCTTCCTTTAAGGCTGAATAATATGCATAATATATTATACTATATAATATATGAATATTATATATTCATAATAATATATTCATAATATTATGCAGCCTTAAAGGAAAGAAATTCCTCTATCTATGTATCTATCTATGTATCTATCTATCCTTCACATTTTGTTTATTCATTCATCCAGCAATGGATGTTTGGTGAATAATGCTGCTATAACCACAGGTGTACAAATATCTCCTTGAGATACTGCTTTCAATTCTGTTGTGTTTATATCCACATGTGGAATTGTTGGATCACATGGTAAGTGTACTTTAATTTTTCAGGAGCTACCATGCTGTTTTTCATTTTATGTTCTCACTAAAACTGCACAAGACTTCCGATTTCTCCATATCCTCACCAACATTAACTCCTGCTTTTATTTTATAAGAGTAGCCATCGTAACGGGTATGAAATTATATCTCATTATACTTTTGATCTTCATGTCCCTAATGATTAGTGATGTTGAGCATCTTTTCATATGCTTGATGGTCACCTGTATATCTTCTTTGGATAAATATCTAAGACCTTTGCACATTTTTAAATTGGTTTATTTGGTTTTTGTTGTTCCTATTGTTGATGCTACCCTTTTATCAGATACATGATTTACAAATATTTTCTCCTATGCTGTAGGTGGCATTTTCACTGTATTAGATTTGTCCTTTGATGCACAGAATTTTTTTATTTTGATGTAGTCCAATTTATCTATTTTTACATTTGTTGTTGTTGTTGTTTAGTGTCATATCCAACAAATCACTGCCAAATCCAAAGTCATGAAGCTTTCTCCAATGTTTTCTTTTAAAATATTTACAGAGTTAATATCTTTGTCTTTTGTGTCAACTTTGTCATCCAGACTTTCTGTTGAGTTTATTTCACTTTCCTATTTTTAGTTTCTAAGAGCTCTCATTAAGACTCCATCCTTCATTGTCTGGTGATACTTTGTTACACATATATATCTAAGGAATTCATGGCATTAAAGAGCTGCTGATTGGAAGTGGCTTTATAGAAATGATAAGCTTGTCAGCTGGCAGGATAATTAATTTAGGATAATTGGGGATAAATGAGCTTCATCTGGGGGTAGGATTAGCTCCAAATGTAGATTCCTTGATGTTTTTCCCTGGCTTTGGTCAGTTTCTCCAGTTAGGAGTCCTCTAATCTCCCTCCTGGGGTAGAATGGGTCACAGAGTTTGGTATACATTTATCCATCAGTGTTACAGAAGCCAAGCAGCACAAAGGAGCTGAAAGTCTCAAAGTTTAGCATGTGGACTTTCACTTAATTCCTCTCCTCTCTGCATAGTAGCTTTTTTTGTTTCCCACGGTACCTGTGAACCCAGATCTGGAGATTTCTCATTTAATTTCTCCTCATGAAGCAATTTCTAGTGTTCTGTTTAAGCAGAAGAAGGCTAGATGCTAAACCAGAAAGGATTAGGGCAAAGTAGGGATTTATCTGTTCCTTAATCATTCCTATATTTTGATATGGGTCCATGTATCATTCTCTTCTTCTCAGATGCCTGCTAATTATTTCTGGGGCCCTAAGTCATGGATGGGCTTGCTTCTCACTTGCTTCTCAGTTAGCTTTGCTCTGTTATCACCTACCTTTACATCACCCAAAATATTGTTGCTATCATCAATCATTTGTCTGTATGAGTTTGTACATTTTACTTTTACACATATTTTAATTGTGTTCCAGAGAAAGCAGAGTTGCACAAAGCAAAATCAACTTAATTTCCCTGTTAAAATTTGGAAGAACCATTTTTATAATTTGAAATCCACCTTTCTAGATTCTGTATATTACTTGCTAATTATAATCTCATTATATTCAGTCCATAACAATGCCGGGTGCTTCATACCAAGTAGAATAACTACTTAAGGATACTATTGTTTTAGTTTAACTTTTAAGACTCAATCGTTTAATAAACTCTCATGTTCTAATGTTTTAATGTCACAACTTTAAACCCTCAGCCAATTATTTAATTAAATTCACATCGTTGAACTTTAAGGTTAAAAACAAATTTCTGCTTTATCATGTTTTAGTAACATTTGCAGAAATCTGTTTCTTCAATGATTAAAAGAAAGTATTGACTTAAAAACATTGGTGCTTTAGATAGCTAACATATTTTGCTGAATTTATAAATGGTTTCTTAATGTGTTCCTTTCACTTCACAGAGTAATATTCTTTCACAAGTTATCCTTGGAAAAGGTAAATTAATAATCTTCTCATGACTTCTATTAACATCAAAGCACAAAGGGACCTCTGCTTCTTGACAGCTCTTAGCTCTCCCTTCTCTTGGCTCTCAGGGGCCTCCTCTGATGTGTTAAATTTAATCTACTCTGGGCTAGAAAAATCAGATAATCTCACTTGTCAAATTCATGCTTAAAGTCCAAATAAAAGATGATCTGATTAAGGGCTCACAAGTACAGTTCGTGTGTTTTAATACATGCATGTGATGATCAAAGCATGGAAACCATTGCCAATTCCCCAGTTCCTAAACAAAGATTTGGCCAATCCTCAAATCCAAAAAAACGAGTTTTGTGGCATGTGCACATGTAACATTATAATTCAAGAAGCCTCTAAGACCTTCATGACATTATTTGATCAACCTAAGATAAAATGCAGAATCACTAACCGTGGGGAGCAGTTCAATGGCTTCTTGAAATATATTTATTGCAATAGCTCTCCAAGGTTCTACCTTCTTCTGGTGCATGAGCCATTCCCTCTTATACGAATATGTCTGCCTAGAGCAGGTGTTAAGTACCTAACCTAGCTAATTTCTGCTAGAACTTTATAATCTGTAAAGAATGGGCACGCAAATTTGTGAGAGCGATTTCAAATTTTGAACACTATGCCATTTAAGTTAGGATTAAATTCTTCCAAGTGTATGAAAATGTGTCTCTGCATGGATCTCCCCATATATGAGGCTTGCATGTAAAGGATTGCCTCAGGAAACTTTTTTTTCTTTATTCAAAAATAGACTTCACTATGCAAGCTCTGCTCTATAATTTCCCATATCTCAGGAACTCCCTATTTAACAACATAGGTGCAATTGACATTTTTGTTTCCTGCTATGCACAGACGAACTGATGGAACTTGGGCTGAATGACGGAGCCCATCAGGGTGAAGGATATAGTTTGGAAAGAGATTTGGTCAGCCAGACAACAGCAACACAGGAGAAATCACAGGAGGAGTTTGCAACAATAAATAATAGTGTTTCTAAAGAAATATGGTTGGATTTTGAAGACTTTTGTGTATGCTTTCAGTAAGTATAAATATTTTGTGTCCATTAGTTATAGTAGATATGTAAACCATTAATTTTTAGCTATCATTCAAAAAAGTTAAAGCAATATTAGTCTGGTGTTGATCTAATATCAAACAAAAATGTTAGAAAAATAGGTGAGTTGATTGTCCACAGAATATTAAGAGCCAGATCTCAGGCCAGTTTCAGCTCACCCTCAGACACTTATTTGTTGATCAGAATAAAGATAGTTTATTCACTGAGAGGGATCATGTTTGTCTCTTTTGGACAACTAATTCAATGCAGTTTTTATTATTTTTTGTCCAGCTTAACTGACATAATTTATAAATAAAATTATAAGATATTTAAAATGTACATGGTGATGAAATGATATACATTGTGAAAGATTCTCCCTATCGAGTTAACACATCCAACACCTCACACATTTACCAATTTGGAGGGTGGAGGCAGACACACGTAAGTTCTACTCTCTGTAAATTTCAGTGATACAATCCAGTATTAAGTATAGTCACCCTGCTATCCATTAGATCCTCGGAACTTATTCAGCTTATAACTGGACATTTGCACCCATTTACCAGTGTCTTCCCATTTCCCCCACTCCCAGCCCTTGGCAACCACTTTTCTTCTAGGTTGTTACTATTTTTAAAATTTTTCGTCTGTCTTTACCTCTGCCTGTAATTATTTGATTCTAAGAAACTTATTAACATATAGTACTGGTCTGTTGCATATGACAATGGTAACCTGTTATAAATAATGTTTTTCAGGAACATATATATTTTTCACAAGCCAAGTTCATATTGCTTTAACTTTCAAAAAACAGAATTCAAGGTAAATATATTATGATCTCTTCTCTTTTCCTTCTTTTATGTAAATTTTTTATTAAATCATGCCAGTGGAAAACACCTTCAAATCTATCAAGCATTTCTAAATTCGTAATTATATTAAACAAAACAAAATCAATTCTTTTTTTTTTTTATGATAGTCACACACACAGAGAGAGAGAGAGAGAGGCAGAGACATAGGCAGAAGGAGAAGCAGGCTCCATGCACCAGGAGCCCGACGTGGGATTCGATCTCGGGTCTCCAGGATCACGCCCTGGGCCAAAGGCAGGCGCTAAACCATTGTGCCACCCATGGATCCCCCAAAATCAATTCTTAATTCCTTACACAGCCAATAAGCAAAATTCTGCTACCTCATATCTCCAAGTGTGATTCATCTGATTATGTTCAATCCTGAGCTTCATTGTATAAATTCACATTAAAAATGTTTGATTTATGAATAACTGAAGCACAAATAAATTCATTATATTTGATTTCAATTAGCATCTATTGAATTACATGCTATTCCTAAGACAAAAGCACATTTCTATGCTCTCTACCCCTTTCTGCTCCATTGGTGCTCAGTATGTAGGTGGGGCAGGGGACACCCAGAGGTGCCCTGTGCAGACACTAGACCAGGGTACCTCCCTGTGACCTCCAGGGTCATACTGTCCCCAAATTCTCAGACTCTCAAAAATAGCAGCAGATGAGCTCTGTGCAGAAACTCCTCCTCTGGCATGCACACTGGGCTGGCAACCCTCAGCTTCCTTCATAATTTTAGAGAGTGAATACTTGAGTGCTTGAAACAACCATCTTTATAACCAACATGTGGCAGCTAAAAGGAAACAAAAAAGATAAATGACAAATGCTTACTATTGAAAAATATTGGGGGAAGCAATCATTTAAAACATATTTATGTTGTCTGGAGCATTTCTAGCAATCTTGTCATACTTGATTAAATAACAAGGTTGCATTTTTCACAGTATCACTAGAGGTTTTTGTATCATATTTTAATTGTTTATTTAAATATTGTGTAAAATGATATGAAAGCTCTTAATGTATAATAGCAATGAAATTAATTTAACACACTTACCCTATGCCATCAGTCATTGAAACAGCAAGCAGTTGAGAGACAATAAAAGTACAATAGTTTCAAAGACCAGCCCTGTTGCTGGCCAATAGACAGACCTACTTTTGAGTCTCAGCTTTGCTACTTGCAAGCTCTGTGACCTTTCGCAGATTACTTATTCTCTTTGTGTTTCAGTTTCTTCATCCATGATTATAGATGTTAACAGTACCCATACAGGATGGATTGAGTTCATGTTCATGTAACCCTTATGTGGCTGTCCTTTAAGGGTAGTTCTGGTTTTACTCAGTACTCTCCTGCACCTTCAAAACAAAAATCCAGTCTGGTACATTAATGTGCAATGGCTAGGGCAGCCACGGTGGCTCGGCAGTTTAGCGCCGCCTTCAGCACAGGGTGTGATACTGGAGACCCAGGATCCAGTCCCACGTTGGGCTCCCTGCATGGAGCCTGCTTCTCCCTCTGCCTGTGCCTGTGCCTCTCTCTCTCTCTCTCGATTAAATAAATAAAATCTTTAAACAAATGTGCAATGGCTATATTTCTGAAACTCTTGTAAAAAAAGGGAAGAAAGTGTTTATATCACATACTGCCCTATAAAATACCTTAACACAACCCCATTAGACATTTCCATTCTCTGCCAAAGTTATCAGGAACCTGCATTCTCAGAGCACTGCTCAGCCATCAGCCCAGTCTCCTCCATTTGTTATTTCTGGAACAAGCATACTCCTTTACTTTGTTCATGAAGAGTTTTGACTCTCTCTGACAGAGCAGTCAGTTTCACACAGATCCTATAGACCCAGCTTCCATAGACTATTGCCAACATTTACCCAGCATGATTTTCTTTATATCATTAAAACTGTAAAGTACTTATTGTGGTGTCTAGAGCACAGTAGGTCCTCTATAAATGAGGTATTGTATTATTATTAAAGTGGCAAATACAGCATTGATAGACTAAATATTAAGTTCAATGATTCACCTGATTTCTTGCAGTTCTCAGATGAACGTGTATCCTACTATTTATTTGTGGATAGTCTAAAACCTATTGAACTACTGGTTTCCTTTTCTGCATTGGTACGATGGGGAGAATCTGGAGGTAAGTGAGATATGAGAAAATTATAGTCTTAAGCCCAGCTTACTTTCATTCAGTCTAGGGGAAATACAAGATTTTTTTTTCTTTTTGAAATACAAGATTTTAAAGCTCTGGATAGGAAACTATTTCCTCTCCAAAGTCTCTACAAGAGTCACCCTTATACCACCTTCTATGATGCTCTTGCTTCTCAGATATCATTGGTGATGCTCCCTCTTGCCACCTCTGCCTCTCCTTGTTCAGTCCTGTGTTTATGTCTCTGGCATGACTAGTCTCTCTGTGTTTCTTTCTACCTCTATACGTCATCATCTTGGGTCTTTTAAAATCTATTGAAAAACATACATTCTTTCTTACCTGTGCATACATACACCTTACCTGTGTGCATCAGAGTAGCTGAATGCAACTGGAGGAAAAATAATCCTGTCAGCTAGCCCCACTTTCAACTGAGGGCTACACATTTCAAAGGGGCCCCTAAGTATGGCCATGCACATGGTTCCCTGGTTCATGCACTGCCCGCTCTTGTCCTCATGGATGACTATCTCAAACCTCCAGATTTCCCCAACCGTTGCTCTCATCCTCTTGCATTTTCAGGGGATGACCTTACTGCTATCTTCACTGGACAGATAGACAAAAATCAGGAATGACCCACCTCATCTTCCCATAAGGAGCTCTTCACAATTCTAGTCACCTTCCCTCTTGCTCTCATGGATGGACTGTTCTTGCTTCTCTCTGAGACCAGCCCCTTGAACATATGCATAAAACACCATTCTCTGGCCTGTTTTGTTAAAGTTAAATCTGTTTATTTATTTATTTATTTATTTATTTATTTATTTATTTTTAATTTTTTTAATTTTTATTTATTTATGATAGTCACAGAGAGAGAGAGAGAGAGAGAGAGAGAGAGAGGCAGAGACACAGGCAGAGGGAGAAGCAGGCTCCATGCACCGGGAGCCCAATGTGGGATTCGATCCCGGGTCTCCAGGATCGTGCCCTGGGCCAACGGCAGGCGCCAAACTGCTGCGCCACCCAGGGATCCCAAATCTGTTTATTTAAAAACAGATCAAGAAACATTTTTTTCTTATCAGTCTATAGTTTTACCTATGGTTTGTTTTCAATCTTACCTGTAGTTTTATTTTTAATTAAGATAAACTTGGCTAAACAGATCACATTATCCATTTTAAAGAAAATATGGGGCAGCCCGGGTGACTCAGCAGCTTAGGCCACCTTCATCCCAGGGTGTGATCCTGAAGACCCGGGATCAAGTCCCACATCGGGCTTCCTGCATGGAGCCTGCTTCTCCCTCTGCCTGTGTCTCTGCCTCTCTCTCTCTCTGTGTCTCTCATGACTAAATAAATAAAATCTTTAAAAATATGCATAATTGAAAAGTTTTCTTTATTTTTGGTAAATAAAATTCAAAATATTACCTCCTATTTTAGATGAAATAAATATTTTTACTGGATTTCCCAAGATCAATCATGTTTATCCTATGTGATCAAAGAAAAGCTATGGCTCTTATAGAAAAAGCAAAGCGTAAACAGCAAAATCCAATTATCTATAATTCAAATTTATATTACCTGGCACTGTGGAGGTACCATAAATATTTGCTGAATGCTTACTATTAAACGTACTACCAACTTTGATCACAGGGACTATGATTTTCCACCCAGTTATAGCCAATGTTTTGAATGGTATCTAGTGTATAGTAGTAGACAATAAATATTTGTTGAGTAAACTTGCCAAACTTAATAGTGTAAGCTTAGTATATATACTAATAACTCCTAAGCCACAGCATGTCCTAAAACACTATAGTTAATGACACTGTATTGTATATTTGAAAGTGGCTAAGAGAGTAAATCTTAAAGATTCTCATTAAAAGAAAAAAATTGTAATTGTGTGTAGTAATGGGTGTTAACTAAATTTTCATGGTAATCATTTTAAAATATATGCAAATACCAAATCATTATATGGTACACCTAAAATTAATACAATAACGTGTCGGTTTTGTCTCAATTTTTTTTTTAATTTAAAAAGTGTTTTGGTCTTAGCTACTGATGAAGAATAGTCTATGTTCTTTATTCATTTTAAGAGGAACATATAATGTTAAAATTAAATTTTTGTTCATTATTTGCTATTTCTACACATAGAGCTGAGAGTTAAAAGTAAAAACGTAGATTAAACAATGGGATATTTCCACATTGCTTTGTCACTATCTTAGGAAAATCTATTATCCCATGTGTGGTGCTTTTCTTCCTTAAAACTGCATCTCTAGGGGCATTGTGATTTGTGCTCAGATGATTAAAGTGATGGGTTACTCCTATGAGACAGTCTTGTCTGTCCTCTTACTAACTCTTCTGTTCCTTGTTTCTTTATGTGACGGATTATTCTGAGGAGGAAAATAGGACAGAGAGGAAGACTTGAGTCTCACTTCAGTATTATTCCCAATAATTATTTACCCAGAGTATTTTCTCCAGGTTTTACGAGTATTTTCAGAAAACATCTAATTCCTGATATTATTATTATCATTACTAAAATGTTGTGAAGGCCAGCTAAACTTTCAAAGTTAAATTTTAACATTTTTCCCTCTTCCTAGCTTTAACAAAAGACAGCCCCCACATAGAGCCTGGATTGCTTACAGCTGAATCAGTTTCTTGGAAATCTCTGAAACCACGGGAACTTGTTAGGAAGATTCATACATATGCTACCAAGGCTACAGTGGTTCGCCTGCCTGTTGGGTACGGAGTGACTTTATTTTTCCCATATGAAGAATTTTTTGAAGCCTTGTAAACCATTGGCTACTACATACAATATGGGATTTAAGATATTGTCTCCTAAAGTGATTTTGTAAGAAACAGATCTGTTATTAAGATTCTTCAGAAAAATAATTCTATGAACAAATACATTGAAGAAATGCTGTTCAGTGAATCTTCTTTCGGGAGATTCAGAATTGTCAAAGTTCGATAATTTCTTATGAAAGAATATGGTTTAAATCAGCATTGCCGGGAATCCCTGGGTGGCTCAGTGGTTTAGCGTCTGCCTTACGCCCAGGGCGTGATCCTGGAGTCCCGGGATCGAGTCCCACGTCAGGCTCCCTGCATGCCTCTCTCTCTATGTCTTTCATGAATAAATAAATAAAATCTTTAAAAAATAAAATAAAATAAATCAGCATTGCCTAAAATTAATGTATTAAACAATCTTTTTGTTTTCTTGTAAATCTTATATTCCTTGGCAAGAAGCACTATGATATTTAAAAACAAATGGAGAAACATAGCATTTTTTCCCCTATGGTTTCTATTTTTTTAACCTGTGGTTTGTTTTTAATCTTACCTGTAGATTTATTTTTAATTAAGATTAACTTGGCTAAGCAGATCATGTTTTTCATTTTAAAGAAAATATGCATAATCAAAAAGGTTTTTTGATTTTAATAAATAAAATTCAAAATAGTACCTCCTGTTTCAGATGAAATAAATATTTTTGCTGGATTTCCCAAGACCAATCATGTTATTCCTATGTAATCAATGAAAAGCTATGGCTCTTAAAGAAAAAGCAAAGCCCACAGCAAAATCAAAGGCTGAAATAATGTGTGGCAAGCATCCAGTATTCCTAGAAAACATTAAATCTTAGAACTTCTTCAATATTTCTCACATCAAAAAAAAAATATTTCTCACATCTACCCTAGAGAGATAGGGCCAGATAGGGTTTTCCAGGCGCAGCCAACACTGCTGCATCACACAGACCTCGAGCTTCTGATAAGACGGCTGGTTGGTGCTGGGCCCAACCCATGAAGGTTGGGAAGAGGCAGCAGGAATTTGTTAAAGGCAGCTGTTCCAGGCTCTTCCGTGTTTTTGCTGGCCAAATAAAGTATTTTGAGCACCACAATGGAGGAAATCCGGTCAGCCAAATGCAGAGCTCAGACTTCACTAAGGGCTTTTCTTCAGCTTTTACTTGAATGTTGACATAGAATAGATACCTGGATGGAGAACTCCTGGTTGTCCTACTGCCTGCTCTGCCTTGCACTGTGGTTATCAATTTTGCTGACATCAAATGTAGGCAGGTACTAGTAGTAGGCTCACAACGTTTGACCTCGACTGGTTTTTCTTTTTTTTTTTTTTTTTTAATTTTTATTTATTTATGATAGTCACACACAGATAGAGAGAGAGAGGCAGAGACACAGGCAGAGGGAGAAGCAGGCTCCATGCACCGGGAGCCCGACGTGGGATTCGATCCCGGGTCTCCAGGATCGCGCCCTGGGCCAAAGGCAGGTGCCAAACCGCTGCGCCACCCAGGGATCCCTCGACTGGTTTTTCTAAGTTATTTTGTACATTTTTCAGCAGCGAAACCAAACTGGGTCTTCAGCTTTATCCCCATTTCTTATACGGGAAGAGCCTTTATACAACTGGACACATTTTGGTTTTTCCTCATTGAGAATTTTAACCCTTTTGTATTCTTTCTACAATAATTTGTAAACATATTTATTTTTACTTTTTTTCTTTTTTGTTTTTTTACTTTTCAGGCCGAATATTTTATACTGCACTTATTTGTCAAAATAAAGATTCTCACTTAAAAAAAAAAATAAGGCCCTATTTTTTTTTTTCTTTTGCAAACATCTTTATTAATCTTGTATAAAAATAAGGTCCATGGAGAGTTCCCGGAGCTAAGGGTGGAGCACGAGGTTGCACTTTATAAGTTAAAGGCCAGGCTCCGGCTGAGGCTAAGTATGGCTATTAGAGGGTGAAGGGTGCTGCAAGCAGCATTTGGGGGAGCAGCCGGCGATGCTGCACCTCCACCACGCCCCTTCGCCCCCCCCATCCCCACACCCACCACCTGGGGTGGGCCCATCTCAGAAGGTGGCAGCGCCAGAGGGGGTCGCCCAGGCCCAGCCGAGCTGAGGGCCACCTTCCTTGGCATAGAGAGATTATCCCAGAAGTCATTATTTTGAGTACCCCTCCATCAAGACAACCAAGAACAGGGAATAATAAAGATATACATATATATATATATATATATATATATATATGTATATCTTTCTATCTACGTGTTTCCCCACAGTATCTAACCTATCAGCATGAATGTTTTGTTTTGAACATATGCTAAGTGCTATGTAACTGAGGGGAAATGAATGTCCCTGCTCTAAATGATACCACAACCTGATAGAAGAGACACAAACAACATACATAAAATTATGCATTTGTGAGGAAATGACTATGAAATGACTCTGAAATCTATAAAGCCCTGTAGCACCATGAATTATTGTTGTAGGGAAAAATCGGGACTTAGTCTCCTGCAATGTGACTGCAGTGTATGGGAAGATACCTCCATCATGTGTAAGTTTGTCATTCAGTGTAACCATTTTATGTCCTATATAAGTAATACAATAATATTCCATGATCTCTGATGATTCTTTCAGAGTGCTAATTCAAAGGTCTTTATCCTGTCTGTGTTAAAGAATTCAACTCTCACTAACCTTTGACTTCATTTGAGCATAAATTGTCACCAAACAACTAATAGAGGCAAGGACTACAACAAAGGTGCCCATTGGTCCTCATATATTTTCCATTGTCTTTAGGAGACATATGCTGCTTTTCACCGCATACTCCCCCATAGGGCATTCCATACACCTCTGCAGCATGGTGACTTTTGTCATTGGAGATGAAGATGTTGTACTACCCAACTTTGAGCCAGTAAGTATGCAAGCAACTGTGATTCTTTTTTTATATGTGCCTTATTTTCAAAGATTTTTTTTATTTTCAGATTTTGATCTAAGTCATATTCCTGTTTTTTATTCAACTTGTCCATGTTTTTACTTTTTAAAACTAATAAGTTTTCTATAAGAAATTCTATAAGTATTCTATAAGAAATTCCCCCAAGTGACATGTACAATAAATAAGTTAAACTCTGCAGGGATACAAATAAAATAAATTTAGTTTTCTCCAACAACTGCCTCTGCTCTGTGGAATCCCCTTTCACATCTGTTAGAATCTCAGTTAAGTCTCCTAGCATATTGGTCTTTGGGAATAGAGGATCAGTACAGTCCTTTTCATTACAGTTTAAAATGTGGTATCATATGGTCCTTTTACCCCTTCCTTGTCCTAAGGAATTTGGAGTGTTTGGGATTCGGGGAAAGAGGATCCATGGAAAATTCTGTCATTCTTGTTTATCTCCTCTTCTCTTGGCCTCTTCTTAGTGTCTCTTGCTCCTCTGTTCTGACAGGGTCTGAAGGAAGAAGCAAGGTAAATAGTCCCAGCATCTCCCCTGAGGCCCTGTCTTGGTTTTAGATGTCATCCACAAGACATCTTCTTTAGATATGTGGGCCTCTGCCTTTTTGGAGGCCAGTTTGCATGGGGCATTCCCACTACACAGTTCAGTTTTACACCTCCTCCAAACCCATCTCCATGTAGCACAGCCTCATATTAAAAAGGCAGGATCCTCTTAGCCAGTCAGTAAATCTCTGGGTTAATATAGCAACAAGATGGCTCAGGAACAGCTCTCTTTGCTAATGTTGCTGTGGCCCAGAAATGCTCAGTCATGGATTCTTACCTCTTCAGACAGTGGTTGTGCAGGATTCCCCATGACTGCCTCCTCTCTGCTGTGCTGTTTCTCACCAGTCCTCTCCCTCCTGCTCAATAGAAGGAAGATCAGTAAGCCCACCTTATAAGTACATGTCTCTTATTCCCTTAATTATATTTATCCTGATTATTTTAAATTCTTGTTTTATCTTTTCTTCATTTTCTTTAAAAAAAAATTCTGCTTTAGGTAGTATGGATTATCCAGTTTGCTTCTTTCTTTTTTTTTTTTTTTTTTTTTTAATTTTTATTTATGATAGTCACAGAGAGAGAAAGAGGCAGAGACACAGGCAGAGGGAGAAGCAGGCTCCATGCACCGGGAGCCCGACGTGGGATTCGATCCCGGGTCTCCAGGATCGCGCCCTGGGCCAAAGGCAGGCGCCAAACCGCTGCGCCACCCAGGGATCCCCAGTTTGCTTCTTTCTTTAGGTGACTTGACTTCATAGGTGTCTACTTACTTTGGTCTGTGAACTCATCTTTCCCTGGGGTTATCAATTCCTCCATCTTGTAAAAATGATTGAGGCTGGGGTGCAGGGGTAACTCAGTGGTTGAGAGTCTGCCTTTGGCTCAGGTCGTAATCCCAGGGTTTTGGGATTGAGTTTTGCATGGGGCTCCCTGCAGGGAGCCTACTTTTCACTCTGCCTATGTCTCTGCCTCTCTCTCTCTTTCAAGAATAAATAAATAAAATCTTGAAAAAAAAAATCCTTGAGGCTGAAAGTCAGACCCTATTATTCTTCAGTCCTAATGAAGAAGCAAGAGGAGAAAAACTAGTCCAAGAGCAGAGAGACTCAAGCTCCTCAGAGCTGTACGTGATCACTTTCAGAGTTGCTGCTTGACCAGACAACTTTTCTGGTCATGGTTTCACCTCAGAGAGAAACACCATTGAGAGAGGCTTTTTCTAGGCTTTGGGAGGTTGAGAAGAAGGTCATAGAATGGTAAATGCATTAAGGGGACAAGTCAGTTGCATCTGTCTTCATTAGCTCACCCCAGCAGGGAATCTGTACTATTTACACATAGCTGCTGGGCCATTCCTCAAAATTTCTGCAGGGAACCAAGGAGCAATGATGACGCCATAGTGCTCCCTAGGAAAGGAGCAAAAACAGTTTTACAAAGTTTTGTTCCAACTTCACCCTCTTAAATGCTGTCTCAAAGCACCCTCTGCTCTGGGCAGCCACTCCTCTATCCATTAATTACCTACCACACACCAACCAAAATAACCTACAAATTCCTCAGGGTTCTTTTTCTCCCTTTCTCTCTCTTTCTCCCCACCACCCCCCACTGACTCTCTTTTTGGTTTTGACCTACAGATTTGCAATTTGATATCCAATTTCTTTTTTTTCACCAGTTTTATTGAGGTAAAGTAGGCAAATTAAATTTTAAGTTATATAAACTGGACATTGTAGTGATTTGATATACATAAACATTGTAAAAGGATCCCTACCATCTAGTTATTAATAATTAACATAACTATCACCTCACATACTTACCTTTTTTTTTTCTTGGTGACAGCGTTTTTTTGGTAACATTTGAGTTCTATTCCCTTAACTGTATTGTATAATACAGTGCTATCAACTATAGTCACTATGGTTTACATTTAGATCTTCAGACCTTATTCATCTTATTGTTGAAGGTGTATATCTTCTCACTAACCTTTCCTTATTTTTCCCACGCCCAAGTCCCTGACAACCATTCTACTTGTTTTTGAGTTTGTTTATGTGTTTGTTTTTAAATATTCCACATATAAATGATATCATGCAATACTTGTTTTTCTCTGTATGGTTTATTTTACTTAATGCCTTCAAAGTCCATCCATCTATATTGTAACAAATGGTAGGACTTCCTTTCTTCTCATGGTTAAATAATATTCCATTTTGTGTGTATGTATGCATGTATATATATATATATATATACACATTATGTATATATATGTATATATTCAATATATACACACATACATACATACACACTACAACTTCTTTATCCATTCATCCACTGGTGGATACTTAGGTTGTTCCCATGTCCTGGCAAATGAGTATAATCCTGCAATGAATATGGGGGTACAGCTATCTCTAATGTCCTATTTTCATTTCCTTTGGCTATATACCCAAAAGTAAGATTGCTAGATTAGATGATAGCTCTGTTTTTTATTTTTAAAGATTTTTATTTATTTATTCACAGAGAGAGAGAGAAGCAGAGACACAGGCAGAGGGAGAAGCAGGCTCCATGCAGGGAGCCCGACATGGGACTCGATCCCGGGTCTCTAGGATCATGCCCTGGGCTTGAAGGCAGAGCTAAACCTCTGAGCCACCCGGGCTGCCCTCTGTTTTATATTTTTTGAGGAACTTCCATACTGTTTTCGGTATCCCTGTCTCCTTTTTTGCTTTTATTGTTTCCTCAGAGTCAATAGCAGTCCCAGAAGCAGGAGGGAGCCAGTTCACTTTCTTGTCTTTGTAATCTTTATCATTGTCTCCCTGAACTCTTCACTATCAGCTCTCCACTCCTACTAACTTTTGTCAAACTAATTCCTAGACACCCTTCAGAACTAAGTCTGGGTATTAATACTGTAGAGGAATTTCCCCTGGCTCCCAATGTGAACTAGGTGTTCTTTCCATGTGTTTCCACTGCAGCAGGAATCATATCCCTTGTTTTATATTGTTGAGATCACAGCCCCTAGCAAAATGCCTTGATCAAGCAAACACTTCATAAAGAACTATTGAATCAACTATATAGAAGTTTAATATATTAACAGAAATTAAATTTTTGTCAGCTTAATTAGACTTAAATTTTTAAAAAAGTGAATCTGGCTGCTATGTTTTGTCCTCACAGGAGAGCTACCGATTTACAGAGCAGTCTTTAACAATTTTGAAAGCTGTTGGAAATGTGATTGTTAACTTCAGAGATAAGGGTAAACTGTCTGTGGCTCTGAAGGATTTACAAACAGCTCACTACCCTATACCCCTCCAGAATAAAGAACTAACTGCACAGCACTTCAGGGTAAGCATGTTCAAGTTATGATGTTCCTAGAAGGATAATTTCTGTTTGAAAAAAATATATATCTTATATTAGGTAATCCCCAAAATTTAACCATTAAAAAGACTTACATACACTTCAAAGAGAAGGAGAAAGAACTTGAATTGCAAGTTTTCTAAAGTGATATCTAAGAAAAGGGGAGATAAAGTGTCTCTTCCTTTATTTTCCATAGAGAGAACTAAGCCTTGCTTTTGAAATTTGTATCTGCTCACCTAGAGCATGAGTAATCTACAAGAAATACCTGCCATGATTTATTCTTCAACCAATCTGATTGCCTCCCTTAAGTGAACTCTGTTATCCATTCTTCAAGGTGAGGCTCTAGATAGCTTAAGATGGTGTTCACAAGCTCTAAAAATAAGCAAATAATTAAATCATCATATGACAAGAAGGCTCTGGTCTCCACTGCTACAGCTGGCCCTCAGGCCATAGCTGGTATTCAACATCTCTCTCCTCTACCAGCCATTTTAGATTTCCCCTTCTTCCAACCAAAGCTTCAGTTGTTCTTGTTGCCTGGTGGGTGACCTAAACCTTCAATCCTGATGAGCACAACACCTTGATTGCCTTACTCTTTCTAGGCCATGATTAATCATTCACTGCTGAAGCACCAGGAAGTGTCTCAGCAAATTCAGGCATGATTCTTCCTGTCCCATCATGCAGCAGAAACCCTAGTACCTCATGACAATCAGGGTAAATTCTCCCCCCACACCAATTATATTAGTTTCTTTTTTTTTCCTATTTGTATACCAGAATGAGGAGCTCAAAGCAACCAGGGATATATCATAACTTAGGTTTACTGTAAATCATACTGTGTTCCCAGATGGAAACATTCCTTGACATCCATCCCCAGGAATTAGGTCCTCCAATTTAGCAAACTACCTTTTGGGACAGAGAACACTGATTATTGCAAATGGACCACTGGAAATAATGGTGAGAGATATCCATCCTACTTCCAATTTTTGAATCCTAGGCCTGTATGACTTAGCTTTTACAGATACAACACTGCATGTTGGTTTCTGGTTCTGTTCATATATACTGTGCCCCAGAAGATACTGTGTCAGTTCTGTCAGGTGTCATCTTCAGGTTGGCCTCTTAAATGAGGATTTTATATGCCATTCCAATTTACCAGGAATTCTAGCAATTATTTTTTTAAGTTTTTAAAAAATATTTTATTTATTTATTCATGAGAGACACACACAGAGAGAGGCAGAGACCCAGGCAGAGGGAGAAGCAGGCTCCATGCAGGGAGCCTGATGTGGGACTTGATCCCTGGATGCAGGATCATGTCCTGAACTGAAGGCAGACACTCACCACTAAGCTACCCATGCATCACCCCCCCTCCTTTTTTAAAAAAAGATTTTATTTACTTATTTAAGAGAGAGAGAGAGAGAGAGAGAGAGAGGGAGAGAGAGAAAGGACAAGCACAAGCATGGGAAGGGGCAGAGGGAGAAGTAGATTCCCCACTGAGCAGGGAGTCTGATGGAGGCTCAATCTAGGACCCTGGGATCATGACATGATCCAAAGGCAAATACTTAACTGACTGAACCACCCAGGTGCCCCTTTATCAATTGTGTCTATGGTATATATTAGGACCATTGAATCCCAGACATTCTCCAGTGGTTAAGTCTTTTCTGTATAATGCGACCCTTGGTCCAAGGGAGTGTTAGGCTGAATATGATGTTTGTAAATCAGATTTTCTGTAACCCCTTGGATAATGATGCTGGCAGAGGCATCAAGGAAAGAGAAAGCAAACTTGTACTTGAGGTATGTGTCAATGCTAGTGAGGACAAATCACTACCCCTCCTTGAAAGAAGCCCACCAACATAAACTTGCCACCAAGTGGCTGACTGGAATCCCCAGAGGATGATATCATATTAAAGTTTCTGCTACTGACAGCTAAGCCTGGGTGAAAGAGCCCAAACTATTGGAACCCTTCATAATTCCTGTCCTTGCCACCCTGTTTACTTATGCATGAGTCTGTTGTCCCTAGGCCAGATCTAATATGTAAGGTACCTTTGTGCATTGCATAAAAAGGAGCTATTTTGGCCGTGAAATACTTTTATATTTTTAAATATTTTTATACTTTTTAAAAAAGATTTTATTTATTTATTCATGAGAGACACACACAGAGAGAGAGAGAGAGGCAGAGACACAGGCAGAGGGAGAAGCAGGCTCCATGTAGGAGCCTGATGTGGGACTTGATCCCAGGTCTCCAGGATCACACCCTGAGCTGAAGGCAGGCACTAAACCGCTGAGCCACCTGGGCTGCCCTATACTTTTATATTACATAGTTATGTGACATTTCTTCAGAGCTACATCCCATACATTGATAGATTCCAAATTTGTCATAAATCCAGATGGATCTAGTGCAGCATACTATAAATATCCCATAGATAAGGATTCTTTCACTAGAAAATAACATTAATGTGTTTTCTTGGAGCTCTTTCATTAGCATGTTTACAACAGAATTGGACCAGGTGATCTTTTTTTGTTTCCTGGGATGCTCAAATCTCTTACAGATCTTTCTCTTGCTTTGGATCCCACTTAAAGCTGATGGCCTTCTAAGTCACTCAATAAGTGCATTAGAATAATATTCCCCAAAGCAAAATATACTATCACCAACTCCGGGGAAGACTATTAAGTATTGGTATCTTTTTTTAGTTGCAGTGTCTTATGTTTTACATTTGAGAGGATATCCCAGCATGCCTAGTCCTCTGGATCCCTAAAATCTCCACTGATGTGGTGAATCCATGCATCTGTTGCAGGGATTAATACCCACTCTCTAGCATGCATGTGTGTTAATCAGGAAGTCAGAGTAATGGCCCCTTTCTGCTCACAGGTCTGAGTTCACTGCTGTCATCAACAGTCACATGTAACCCAGAGTGATGTAACATCAACATGATCAAGGACTCTGAGCACTTAAATGTAACACAGAGTAGGAAAATTAACGTAATCATATATTTTTCTTATTTTTATCTTAGATGTTGAAACATTTTACTAACATGTCACAAAACACATCTAACTGATTAAAGTCATAACAAGGAGCTGGATGTGTTAATTTATTGTAAGGATATAGGGAAATCTTGACACCTAAAGATAGGAACGACTCAGTGAGGAACTTCAAAGAGGGGATAAACAGCTCTTAGAACTTATCTTCTTCATTTTCTTTTTCTCCTTATAGACTCCTAAGTTCATATCATGGAAAAACTGACTCCTGACTTATATCAATTTCCCATATGAGGCCAGCTTAGAAATTCTTGATCCTGATTTCAAGTTATTCAACCAAAGTAATGATTTGCTCAGCTTGGGTTAGGTGGTTGCTTGCAGTTTTACTCACCATTGTTAGCTAATGGGGCAGTTACAAATACAGATTATGAGATTAGATCCCTGTCTAAACATATGGGGAGGGGTGAGGAATAGTCAGAAGATGTGCACTAAGCAGAAAGTACAATGGTCATATGCCTTTGAAGGGCACTGGATTTCACCATTCTAGGATGCACATTTGTTTTCACACTTTAACATCAGAAGGAAGTCAGAGTGTGTCTTTTAATTGGTGATTCTTTACAATCATTGTTGGCCAGGTGGCCTTCAGGATTCTCTGCACACACATGGACTTGTTCATAGGGTTCGTATTGTCACTGCTTCAAAAGAAATATGTATATAGTTTGACAAATGCCTCGTCTTTGTGGGAGAGAATTAAATGACATTATAGAGCCTCTCAAACATGAAAGGACGGGGATTTTCCCTACACTGGGCTGACACCACCCTATCCCCCCCAGGGCACAGGGACAGAGAGAAGAAGAGCAAGTAGCTGGTTAAAAATCACCTTAAGTGATGCCCCTGGCACCTTACATCATCCACCAAGCACATTACTCCCTTTGGACAAATAAATAACTAAAAGTAAGATAGCAGCAATGTGCTGAGACTTGGTCATTATTTTAGTGGTATGACTGGATAAATGGAATCCCTCAGTGTTTCAAGATAAAAACCATGAAAAAACTTGGAATAAGGAATATGTGTTCTGGTTCTAATCTAAGAACCTTCCATGTGTCCTCTTTGGTAGGATCAGGAATGAGCCAGCACCAGCACCTACTGAATAGGGGTGGTGGCTTGAGCAGCACCCCAGGGATGAAAGAGCACACTTCAGGCCATGAAGCATCTTCAAAGCTTGACAACACAAATGACAAAATTATATAGGAAAATACAGATATTAAGTCTTTTCAGAAAGTGATTTGCAAGAGTAAGAGTTTGAATATGAATGTTTTCAGAATACTTAACCAGCTTATGTAGCTTATTTTATTTTTTCATGTATGTTTAAGTGTGTTGTATGATGAAAAAGCTCTGTCTAAATAAACCCCAAAGAGCTTTTTCAGTGGGAAGTAAATACTCATAGATGAAAATAAGAAAGTGATAAAAAAGTATAAATAGTGTATTTTCTTTTTGGTAACACATGAGACAATAGTGTGTTTTATGGTGGATGGCATTTTAGAACCAATGAAATAAAGAATTTAACTTGCGTTAGCATAAAGCCATATTTTTCATCTCACTCTATCTCTTCAACCAGTTATATTCTGATTGAGCATATATTATAAACATTGTTGTAGTGGTTAACTTTTATTAATTTAGAAATAGGAAGATGAGAAATAATTCTGGTCTCCTGCTGGGTGAGTGAGACTTTGAGGTCTTCTGTTATATCATGCATCTGAGAAATATGCATTTTTATTTTTAGAGTATCTAAAGGTCTTTAGAGCTTCTCTGTTCAGGTAATGTTGTTTTCTTGGTTTAAAAAATGTACTAACGTTGGGCAGCCCCGGTGGCGCAGCGGTTTAGCGCCGCCTGAAGCCCCGGGCGTGATCTGGAGACCCTGGATCGAGTCCCACATCAGGCTCTCTACATGGAGCCTGCTTCTCCCTCTGCCTGTGTCTCTGCCTCTCTCTCTCTCTCTCTCTGCATCTCTATGAATAAAAAAATAAAAAATGTATTTTATCTTTTTCAGGTTTTTCACATTTCTTTATGGCGCTTATTGAAAAAAGTTCAAATAACAAAACCTCCTCCCAACTTTAAATTTGCATTTCGTGCTCTGGTTTTGGATTTGGAGTTGCTCAATTCTTCCTTAGAAGAGGCTTCTTTAGGTACTGAATAATTTTAGATATTTGTTCAACAAAGGACTTTCTAGCCTTATGTAAGATAAGCAAGCTCAAAGTTTTTGTGGAGTAGGTAGTCTTGGACTATACCAACAGGTGGAGAATTCAAGCTGTGCTCTGG
Source organism: Canis lupus dingo (assembly GCF_003254725.2). Lineage (NCBI taxonomy): Eukaryota > Metazoa > Chordata > Mammalia > Carnivora > Canidae > Canis > Canis lupus. Next base: position 37,840,448 of record NC_064243.1, read on the forward strand.
AAAGCCCACAGGCTCCAAGGATCTGCCTGGTGTCCCCAAGTTCACATATTTCTAGGGAAGCCCAGAATATCCCTGTTTTATTTGTTTTTGCCCTGAAAGACTATGAAAGTCACTAACACTTATGTATGATTTGAGAAATTCTGGGAAGATCTTCAGATCCATGTAACTCCCCTTTATTCCTCTCCATAAGCTCTATTCATGCAGTTTTAACAACTTCTTTCAATTTTGAAGGAAACCCTTTACTACTCTCACAGAAGAATTAATAGTAGCTCACTCAGGTGTGAATATGTAGTGTTTCCTTTCTCCAGAATATTTAAATTCCAAAAAAGGACCACTTGCAGAGCACAATATTAAATATAAAGATAAATCTGTCATAGTGGCACTTTATATGTCAGGGGACTTCAGAAGTTAAAGGCATTGAAAGCTGGGGAAAGGATTAAATACTTTAACTTAACTTTCAGTTCCAAGCTTTGTTTTTTTCTTTCCAGCGGAATGGGTGGATGTTAAATATTGTCTACCAGTAAGTGATAAAGAATATTTTCCTGAGGAGGTAGCAGCTGCAATTAAAATTCAAGCCATGTGGAGAGGGACTTATGTCAGATTGCTTATGAGAGCTAGAATACCAGGTATCATTTTCCAATCATTTATAAGATGAACCTTGTGTATGTAAGGGTGAATATTTGTGTGCTAAAGAAAAGCATTTTGGAATTATTTTACTTTATTATTTGGCTAATTCTTTTTAATTCTATAAATATTGAAATTCCTTGAGGTCAGAATGAGTGTCAGCACACTCACTCTCTGTTCCCAGAATGCTTGGCAGAGTAAGCACACAACAAATTTGTGCTGAAGAAATAATGAATCAGTGAATGATCAGCTATGTTTTCCCAATCTATCATGAGTCTTTAAAAACAGGGAACCAATGTTTCCCTCTATGTATCTCCAATGTCTAGTAGAATGCTACAGCAGTCAGCTTTAGCTAAGTCATGGATATTTTTGCATCTCTAGACCATTTTTCAAAGAAAGAAATGAAGGAATGAGTAAAAGAATGAATGAGTTGAATGAAAGAAGCTTTCATGTGTCCATGTGTCATATATTTAGAAAGCACAGAATGCATTTGAAAGCTATTCTATCTATGAAGTCAAATTATGAGTGCATTTTCTCAAATTATTTTCATATATAAAACTATTTTTGTGAAAAAGTTTTTGTTTTTATCAGCTTCAAATTAAACACTGCAGAAGCAAAAATTATAATCATTTTCATTCTGCAAGTTTTGTTTCATAAGGAAAGTCTTATTTCCAATAAAATTCTTTGAATTCTGTTGGAATTTTTCAAAATTCTTTGAATTTTGTTGTTAAGTGTCTCTTTTTGAAGTAGTTAATGAGAATGATCAAAATGTTTGTCTCAGCAGTGAAAACTCTAGACACACAAATATAAAATAAGTAAACTGCATTGGATAGTTGTGTGATAGAAAAATTTACTGTTGCTTGATTTTGATATTATTCTATTAGAAAAAGTAAATATAGATTTATCAAATTGAATATATATTAAAATATACTTTTTGTTGTCCACATATGCTGTAAAAATTATATTTAAACAATGATTTTTTTAGAAACAAAAACTTGAATAACTTAATAATGTTTTTAATAGTATTTGCATTTCTTTCACTCAGCGCATATTTATTGAATAACTTGTGTGCACAGCATTGTTCTAAATTCTGACTTTATTGAAGTCAGTTAAACTGACAGAGTTTCTGCTTTGATGAATCTTGTGTTCTAGGATGCTAGGCATATGATAGACAAGTAAATATTTTGAGATATCAATTTCAGATACTGGTAAGTACTATGAAGAAATTGAAATAGAGTAAGTAGGGAAAAATTAGTTTCTGGCATATTAAATTTGAGCCACTTACTATGGATTTGTATTTTTCTTACCAAATCATCTACTCCTAAACCAACATGGATTATGGGATTGAGCCATTGGTTTTTAGAAAAATTGGATGAATTGTTTTTTTCTGGCGTAAGAGCTTTCATAAGGAACTTTTGGTGTGATTAAAGATCCCCTGTTGTGAACTCTTTGATGAGAATCTTCAATTAGAACAACACTTTATGATTTTTAAACTGAAGATGAAGGGAAACAGCATAAATTAGTGAACAGAGCTCTCGACCAGAAGTTTATAATTGCTTTATATTTTAAACATGATTTTGCTGTGATCAAAGCCCATGACTTTGGATATCACCTTGTGAATTTCAGCTTCCTTATCTGCAAGGGGAGGGCTTTGAACAAAATGATCTTTCAGGCATCTTATAGTTTTTACGTTGCTATTTTTAATTATTATTTTCAGACACAAAGGAAAATTCCAGTGTTGCAGATACTCTTCAAAAAGTTTGGGCTATATTGGAACTGAATATAGAACAGTATGCAATTTCTCTCTTAAGGTAAAGTAGTATAGTGAAATTTCTTATTGCAGTGTCTTGGTATCCTTCAAGTTCCTTTCACGTGCTACCACATTCACTGACTTTTCCTAGTCACTGCAGCTAGAAATACACTGCTTCTGAACTCCCACAATATTTTATCTGAAACATTTCTATGGTACTTATTAATTTGATTGAACTAAAATTCTAAGCCAAAAACCTCTGAGAAGCAGAGCAAAATTCATTGAAGTCTTATAGTGCTGAGGTGACCAAGGTCAGAGTTTAGGACCCGCTAGGGGAGGGGATTCCAGCAAACATGATTGTCAGTTGAATCCCTGGAGGGTAACTCTAGAATCAGGGGTAAACTGGAAGTAGATTGAGCATTAGCAAAACTGACCTGTAGCCACAAACCATGTCTGAGAGATAGGATAATCTGAACAAAACTAAGAGAAGCTATAAATCATAAATTACATATGTATATATACACACAGATAAGTAAAAGATGCAGAACCTCTGGGGATGTTGGAGTTGGAAGATAAAATCTCAAAACATAACTAATGGAAATGCCAAAGAAAATAAAGAATAAGGAGAAAACAGATCAAAAGTTTAGATTAAGAAAACACAGTCAAAGGGAAATTTTAACATAAGTGAAGATTTTAACAACTGAAATTAAATAGTGGGTTTAACAGCAGATTAAGTCATAACATAAGAAGAGATTGGTGAACATGGAGGTAGATCAGTAGAAAAGTATCCATACTGAAGTATAGGAGAAAATGAGTGGGAAATCAGAAAGCAGCCTAAGGGCTATATGGAATACACTCAGAAAGTCCAATATTATCATTATACCCTCAGACTGTAAAAAAGATAACTGAAAACTTTCCAAAACTGGTAAAATACATCAACTTATGTTTTCAGGAGACTGCATACAAACTCCATGAGGAAAAGATAAAAAGAAAAGTACACCTAGGTTCATTGCCATCAAACTACAAAAAAAAAAAAAAAAAAAAAAAAAAAAAAAAAAAAAAAAAAAACAAAGGCCAAAATAAAAACCTTCTAGGCCCTCAGAAAAAAATAATGCATATTATCTTCAAAGGGCAATCAATAAATAGCTACACATAGGAGTAAATTCATGAGGCATAATGTAGAAGTTGGGTATAAGGTTTTAAAAAGTTCTAAGGTTATAGCATTATTTCAGAAATGGTAAAAGTAATAATTTAGATGAAACTCTAACTGGGAAGGTATCCTTTTTAGCAAAATATTCACAAACTGGTTAGTGAATTTAGGAAGAAATAAGATTAATCTCACAAATCTTTTAGAGAACAGAACCGATTCATAATCTTGATTTAAAAAATTCAACAAGAGCAATAAGAAAATGAAATTGAAAACCAGTCACCTACTTGAAATCACAAACCAAGCACCTTTTAGATAGATGCCAAAAATATGTAATAAAATATTAGCAACTGAAAATTGGAATTAAATAAAAAAGATAATGCCTTGTAATCAAGTGGGTCTCCCATTCCCAATTGTGGTTTAGCATTGGAAAATTTGCCATTTTAATTCAGTACATTAACAGGGAAAAGGAACAAATCATTTGGTCTTCCAGATAGATTCTGAAAAAAGCATTTGACATAATTTAACAAAAATTCAAAATTAATTTGTTTTTGTTTTTAGAAAATTTGGACTAGAGAAATCTTTCATTAATATGTTTTTGGTATCCAGTATTTTCAAAACTTACTACAAACATGATTAGTGGTGAATTTTGAAAGCTTTTTCTTAAGTTTAGAAATGAGACAAAAATGTCTACCTGACAGCTTCCATTCACAATAATCCTGGAATAAGAGGAGGCGGTGCAGGATGGAGGAAGAGCAGGGTCCCCAAGTCACCTGTCCCCACCAACTTGCCTAGATAACTTTCAAATCATCCTGAAAACCTCCGAATTCAGCCTGAGATTTAAAGAGAGAACAGCTAGAATGCCTACAGTGAGAAGAGTTCGGGCTTCTATCAAGGTAGGAAGACGGAAAAAAATAAAGAAATAAAAAAACCTCCAAGGGGGAGGGGCCTGCGAGGAGCCGGGCTAAGGCCATGCGGCGAGAGCCCCCAGGACAGGAGAGCCCAGGCCGGGAGAAGCAGGAGCTTCACCAATCTTCCTGGATGGAAAGGGGCTCGCCGGGAGCTCTGGCAGGACCCCGGGGGGGGGGGGAATGCCCTGAGGCTCCCAGAGCACTAACAGAGCACCTGCGCCCGGGGGAGAGCGGCCACACCCCGCAGCGGAGCTCCCTAAAGGGCTGCAGGGCGCGCCCGCCGGGCCTGGAGCAGCTCGGAGGCGGCTCCACACAGAGGGGGCTGCGGGCCGGGAGCGCGATCCAGCAGCGCAGGCTCCGGAGCCCAGGGCGCCAGGGGACACAGCCCAGGATCTAGTGCTCCCCCGCCACCCCCGGGACAGGCGGAGGCCGGGAGGGCACAGGACAGTGAGGACGCTCCTGCCCCCAGCGGCCCCGAGCTGTGTAGAGCAGCGCCCCCCGCCCTGGAGCGTCAGGCCCCCGCAGACCCAGAGACTGCGGTGGTTGCTGCTGGAGCTGACTCCAGGGCTGGAGAGCTGGCCGCTGCCACTGTTGCTGTTCCTCCTGGGACACCTTGTGCCTGGGACTGAGGGGGGCCGCCAGGGAGCAGGGGCCTCATAGGATAAACAGCTCCCAATGATCCGTGCACCTGGCAGGGGGCAGGGCAGCTCCCCCAGGTGCACACACCTGAGAATCAGCACAGCAGGTCCCTCCCCCAGAAGACCAGTTGGAAGGACAGGAGAAGAGCAAGTTCTTGACTGAGCAGCGCAGGAAAGTTCAAGGGAAAGTCTAGGGACTTACAATATATAGAATCAGGGGATACCCCTCCTTGTTTTTTGTCCCCTCCCTTTTTTCCCCCTTTTTCATTCCTTTTTCCAGTACAACTTGTTTTTAGCCACTCTGCACTGAGCAAAGTGACTAAAAGGAAGAACTCACCACAAAAGAAAGAATCAGAAACAGTCCTCTCTCCCATAGAGTTACAGAATTTGGATTATAATTCGATGTCAGAAAGCCAATTCAGAAGCACAATTATAAAGCTACTGGTGGCTCCGGAAAAAAGCATAAAGGAATCAAGAGACTTCATGACTGCAGAATTTAGATCTAATCAGGCTGAAATTAAAAATCAATTAGAGATGCAATCCAAAATAGAGGTCCTAAGGATGAGGGTTAATGAGGTAGAAAAACGAGTGAGTGAAATAGAAGACAAGTTGATGGCAAGAAAGGAAGCTGAGGAAAAAAGAGAAAAACAAAAGATGAGGATAGGTTAAGGGAAATAAATGACAGCCTCAGAAGGAAAAACTCTACATTTAATTGAGGTTCCAGAGGGCGGCGAAAGGGACAGAGGTCCAGAAAGTGTATTTGAACAAGTCATAGCTGAGAACTTCCCTAACTTGGGGAGGGAAACAGGCATTCAGATCTAGGAGATAGAGAGATCCCCCCTAAATCAATAAAAACCATTCAACATCCTGACATTTAATAGTGAAACTTGCAAATTCCAAAGATAAAGAGAAGATCCTTAAAGCAGCAAGAGACAAGAGATCCCTAACCTTTATGGGGAGAAGTATTAGATTAACAGCAGACCTCTCCACAGAGACCTGGCAGGCCAGAAAGGGCTGGAAGGATATATTCAGGGTCCTAAATGAGAAGAACCTGTAGCCAAGAATACTTTATCCAGCAAGGCTCTCATTCATAATAGAAGGAGAGATAAAGACCTTCCAAGATAGGCAGAAACTGAAAGAATATGTGACCACCAACCCAGCTCTGCAAGAAATATTAAGGGGGCCTCTGTAAAAGAAAGAGGAAGTCCAAGGAAGCAATCCACAAAAACAGGGACTGAATAGGTATTATGATGACACTAAATTCACATCTTTCAATACTAACTCTGAATGTGAATGGGCTTAATGATCCCGTCCAAAGGTGCAGGGTTTCAGACTGGATAAAAAAGCAAGACTCATCTATTTGCTGTCTACAAGAGACTCATTTTAGACCTAAGGACACCTACAGCCTGAAAATAAAAGGTTGGAGAACAATTTACCATTCAAATGGTCCTCAAAAGAAAGCAGAGGTAGCCATCCTCATATCAGATAAAGTTTATCCCAAAGACTGTAGTAAGAGATGAAGAGGGACACTATATCATACTTAAAGGGTCTGTCCAACAAGAGGACCTAACAATCATGAATATTTATGCCCCGAGTATGGGAGCTGCCAAGTGTATCAATCAATTAATAACCAAAGTTAAGACATACTTAGATAATAATACACTTATACTTGGTGACTTGAATATAGCTCTATCTACAATCAGCAGATCTTCTAAGCACAACATCTCCAAAGAAAGAAGAGCTTTAAATGATACACTGGACCAGATGAATTTCACAGATATTTACAGAACTTTACATCCAAACGCAATTGAATACATATTCTTCTCAAGTGCACATGGAACTTTCTCCAGAATAGACCACATACTGGGTCACAAATCAGGTCTTAACCAATACAAAAAGATTGGGATTGTCCCTGCATATCTTCAGACCATAATGCTTTGAAACTAGAACTCAGTCACAAGAAGAAATTTGGAAGGAATTCAAACACGTGGAGGTTAAAGACCATCCTGCTAAAAGATAAAAGGGTCAACCAGGAAATTAGGGAAGAATTAAAAAGATTCATGGAAACTAATGAGAATGAAGATACAACTGTTCAAAATCCTTGGGATATAGCAAAAGCAGTCTGGATGGGGAAATACATCACAATACAAGCATCCATCAAGAAACTGGAAAGAACTCAAATACAAAACCTAACCTTGCACCTAAAGGAACTGGAGAAAGAACAGCAAATAAAACCTTCATCCAGCAGAAGAAGAGAGTTAATAAAGATTCGAGCAGAACTCAATGAAATAGAGACCAGAAGAACTGTGGAACAGATCAACAAAACCAGGAGTTGGTTCTTTGAAAGAATTAAAAGATAGATAAACCATTAGCCAGCTTTATTAAAAAGAAGAGAGAGAAGACTCAAATTAATAAAATCACGAATGAAAAAGGAGAGATCACCACCAATACCAAGGAAATACAAATTATTTTAAAACTTACTATGAGCAACTATATGCCAATAAATTGGGCAATCTAGAAGAAATGGACGCATTCCTGGAAAGCCACAAACTATCAAAACTGGAACAGGGTCAATTGCCCAGAGTAGCCATGGCGGCCATGAGTATACTGCAGCGGGCTTCGGTCACTGCAGTGGCCACTTTGTCGGGCCGCGGGCTCTGTCCTCGTCTTGGATGTGGGGGTTTCCTCACCCGTGGCTTTCCGAAGACTGTCGCTCCTGTGCGACACAGCGGAGACCGTGGGAAAAGACTGTTTATCATCAAACCTTCTGAATTCTGTGACAGGCGTTTTTTGAATTTAATGAAATTCTACATTTTGTTGACTGGGATTCCAGTAGCAATTGGCATAACTTTGGTGAATGTATTTATTGGTGAAGCTGAGTTAGCAGAAATTCCGGAAGGTTACATCCCAGAACACTGGGAGTATTTTAAGCATCCTATATCAAGATGGATTGCCCGAACTTTCTTTGATAGCCCTGAAAAGAATTATGAAAAAACAATGGCTATCCTTAAAATTGAAGCTGAAAAGGCTGATTTACGGTTAAAGGAGCTGGAAGTGCTAAGGTTGATGCGTGCAAGAGGTGATGGTCCCTGGTATCAGTATCCAACTGTTGATAAGGCACTGATTGATTATTCTCCAAAAGCAACTCCTGGTAACTAATCTTTTACTTCTCTAATACAAACTGTATTCTCTTTAGGGGAAAAATCAATAAATATATTCTGTATTTTTGTTCACATGAAAAAAAAAAAAAACTGGAACAGGAAGAAATAGAAAACCTGAACAAGCCGATAACCAGGGAGGAGATGGAAGCAGTCATCAAAAACCTCCCAAGACACAAAAGTCCAGGGCCAGATGGCTTCCCAGGGGAATTCTATCAAACATTTAAAGAAAAAACCATACCTATTCTATTAAAGCTGTTCAGAAAGATAGAAAGAGATGGAATACTTCCAAACTTGTTCTATGAGGCCAGCATCACCTTAATTCCAAAACCAAAGACCCCACCAAAAAGGAGAGTTATAGACGAATATCCCTGATGAACACAGATGCGAAAGTTCAACAAGATACTAGCCAATAGGATCCAACAGTACATTAAGAAGATTATTCACCATGACCAAGTGGGATTTATCCCCGGGATGCAAGGCTGGTTCAACACTTGTAAAACAATAGATGTGATTCATCATATCAACAAGAGAAAAAACAAGAACCATATGATCCTCTCAATAGATGCAGAGAAAGCATTTGATAAAATACAGCATCCATTCCTGATCAAAACTCTTCAGAGTGTAGGGATAGAGAGAACATTCCTCAGCATCTTAAAAGCCATCTACGAGGGGATCCCTGGGTGGCACAGCGGTTTGGCGCCTGCCTTTGGCCCAGGGCGCGATCCTGGAGACCCAGGATCGAATCCCACATCAGGCTCCCGGTGCATGGAGCCTGCTGCTTCCTCTGCCTGTGTCTCTGCCTCTCTCTCTCTCTCTGTGACTATCATAAATAAATGAAAAAAAAAAAAAGCCATCTACGAAATGCCCACAGCAAATATCATTCTCAATGGGGAAACACTAGGAGTCTTTCCCCTAAGATCAGGAACAAGACAGGGATGTCCACTCTCCCCACTGCTATTTAACATAGTACTAGAAGTCCTAGCCTCAGCAATCAGGCAACAAAAAGACATTAAAGGCATTCAAATTGGCAAAGAAGAAGTCAAACTCTCCCTCTTCACAGATGACATGATACTGTACATAGAAAACCCAAAAGACTCCACCCCAAAATTTCTAGAACTCATACAGCAATTCGGCAATGTGGCAGGATACAAAGTCAATGCCCAGAAATCAGTGGCAGTTCTCTACACTAACAATGAGACTGAAGAGAAATTAAGGAGTCAATCCCATTTACAATTGCACCCAAAAGCATAAGATACCTAGGAATAAACCTAACCAAAGAGGTAAAGGATCTATACCCTAAAAACTACAGAACTCTTCTGAAAGAAATTAAGGAAGACACAAAGAGATGGAAAAATATTCCATGCTCATGGATTGGGAGAATTAATATTGTGAAAATGTCAATGTTACCCAGGGCAATTTACAGGTTTAATGCAATCCCTATCAAAATACTATGGACTTTCTTCAGAGAGTTAGAACGAATCATCTTAAGATTGGTGTGGAATCAGAAAAGACCCCGAATAGCCAGGGGAATATTGAAAAAGAAAACCATAGCTGGGGGCATCACAATGTCAGATTTCAGGTTGTACTACAAAGCTGTGGTCATCAAGACAGTGTGATACTGGCACAAAGACAGACACATAGATCAATGGAACAGAATGGAGAATCCAGAAGTGGACCCTCAACTCTATGGTCAACTAATATTTGACAAATCAGGAAAGACTATCCACTGGAAAAAGGACAGTCTCTTCAATAAATGGTGCTGGGAAAATTGGACATCCACATGCAGAGGAATGAAACTAGACCATTCTCTTACATCATACACAAAGATAAACTCAAAATGGATGAAAGATCTAAATGTGAGACAAGAATCCATCAAAATCCTAGAGGAGAACACAGGCAACACCCTTTTTGAACTTGACCACAGCAACTTCTTGTAAGATACATCTATGAAGGCAAGGGAAACAAAAGCAAAAATGACCTATTGGGACTTCATCAAGATAAGAAGCTTTTGCACAGCAAAAGAAACAGTCAACAAAACTAAAAGACAACCTACAGAATGGGAGAAGACATTTGCAAATGACCTATCAGATAAAGGGCTAGTATCCAAGATCTATAAAGAACTTATTAAACTCAACAGCAAAGAAACCAACAATCCAATCATGAAATGGGCAAAAGACATGAAGAGAAATCTCACAGAGGAAGACACAGACATGGCCAACAAGCACATGAGAAAATGCTCCACGTCACTTGCCATCAGGGAAATACAAATCAAAACCACAATGAGATCCCACCTCACACCAGTGAGAATGGTGAAAATTAACAAGGCAGGAAACCACAAATGTTGGAGAGGATGTGGAGAAAGGGGAACCCTCTTACACTGTTGGTGGGAATGTGAACTGGTACAGCCACTCTGGAAAACTGTGTGGAGGTTCCTCAAAGAGTTAAAAATAGATCTGCCCTACGACCCAGCAATTGCACTGCTGGGGATTTACCCCAAAGATACAGAGGCAGTGAAACGCCGGAACACCTGCACCCCAATGTTTATAGCAGCAATGTCCACAATAGCTAGACTGTGGAAGGAGCCTCGATGTCCATCGACAGATGATTGGATAAAGAAGATGTGGTATATGTGTACAATGGAATAGTACCCAGCCATTTGAAATGACAAATACCCACCATTTGCTTTGATGTTGATGGACCTGCAGGGTATTATGCTGAGTGAAATAGGACAATCAGAGAAGGACAAACATTATAGGTCTCATTCATTTGGGGAATATGAAAAATAGTGAAAGGGAATAAAGGGAAAAGGAGAGAAAATGAGTGAAAATATCAGTGAGGGTGACAAAACATGAGAGACACCTAACTCTGGGAAACGAACAAGGGGTAGTGGAGGGTTGGGGTGACTGGGTGATGGGCACTGAGGGGGGGCACTTGGCAGGATGAGCACTGGGTATTATGCTATATGCTGGCAAATTGAACTCCAATAATAAAAAAGAATCCTGGAATAATTCTGAGAAGGACAAAATAGCAATAAAGCAAAATAAAAATTAGGATTTGAGGGGAAAAAAATAAAACCATCACTGTTTACAGGCAATATGATTATATATGTAGAAAATGTTTTAAAATCTGCAGAAAAATTATTAGAATTAATGAGATAATTAAGAAAATTTGCTGGAGACAAGGTCAATATAAAATAACAATTGAATTTCTATTTATAAACAAGAGACAAAAAGAAAATTATATATAAAAATATATAAAAATATGAAGTAGCCTAAATATAATGAAAAAATTCACTATGAACCCAATATAAAAATTTTAAACACAGAGAAAATCCAAATCTGTATAGTACTCACCTAACCCTGGGAGTAAGTATCTCATTCACCTCACTCTAGTCCTGACCCACGGATTCCACCATTACCTCTTCATCCAACTTGACTAACTTTTGCTCCAGAACTTACTTTCTAAAAGGGCTATTCTTTTGCCTAAGATTCCAGTTGTACAGACAAACAAAGAGCACAACCTTTCTTTTCTAACTTGCTTTTGCATTGTGGGGAAGATCTCTGGGCCAGATTATACCTAATTTTCATGTAAATGAAGTGCTAAAAACATGAACTCTATCAGGGTATTTGAAGGTATCAGGTGTATTTGAAGGTGTAGGTGTATTTGAAACACAGCAGAATTCCATCAGGAAGTTGCTGTTCCTCTCCACGTGCTCTTTCCCCCATAGCCAACAGTATTTCTTAGAAACTCAGCAAATATCCATTACATAGGCCATGCTCTTTCAATATTTTGAGTTCTACACCCACATCTATTGGATGGATGGAACTGACAAGGCTGTCTTACCTTTAAATTTAAATAGCAGGGGCATCCAAAGCTGTGTAGTCTTGCTACCTGCCTCTTTTTTTAGTCAAGAGCACATCTTTCAGTGTAAGACCTAATGCTAACCTCAGATCTACTAATTATCAGATGTGTGATCTGAGATAAGTCTCTTAACCTCTTGGAAGATAAAATTAAATTTTATTAATAATATTTAATATTTTATTAATAATATTTAACATAGAGAAATAATTTTTATATAGAGAAAACAATATCTACCTCACAGTACTATTCCTTAATGAGGCTGTAAAGATAAATTAAGGTAGATCAAGAAAAGTAGTTAGTACAAGCTACAGATTAAGTCATTATAGAACATTAACTATTATAAATATTACTTTATAATTATTACTAATGAGGAACTTTGAGATCCTGGAATCCAGCTTTACATTCTCAGACCTTAAAGGGCAGAACTTTCCAAAGTGAACTTTGGACGAGGCTCAGTTTACTGATAATAACTTTCTTTCCGTACTATGATACAAAGTTAAAAGAAAACCTTTCAAGTCTGTCAGGAATATTTCTCTGGGTCATTCAAGGTGTTTCATATAGTACGTCAGGATTTTGATGGCCCTATATACATTAAAAATTAAAATTAAAATTTCGTGAGGCTTATGCAAAAGTGTAGAATGTATGATGGCAACAATGACTGGAATGCCTCTAAATCCCTCCCTTATCTTAGAATGGTGGCTGGTCCCATTACAGTCAATTCCCTAGGTAGCCTGTTTAGCTGCCATGTTGCCTCAGCCAACACCCACATTTGGCCAACACCCACATTTGGCCAACCCCATGTGATTGGCAGTGGTGCTCTGCATTGACAGACCATCATATTACAGTTCCTAACTAGGAAAATCAGGTTATTTATCATTTGAACTGGGGCACTTTTACAAAAGGAACAGAGGGTGCACTATTAATAATTATGACAGGTGTGTGAGTGCAAACCAGGACTGCCCCAGACAAACCAGGATATGTGGTCAATCTTTATTCTCATAACTTAGCTAAAGGGCTTAAAACTCTCCCAAGTATGAATCTGTCAATTTCCTCTCATAATCAAAGATCAGTGATCAAATGAAGCATGTGAATCCTGTCCCCCATAAGAATCTCCATGGCTTTATGTCTCACTGATGGTACAGTCAAGCCATCTACCTTCTGGAAGGCAAGAACACCTTTAGGTCTGTCTAGACCTCTAATACAGAACCATTTTCTATGGTCATTATGGCTTCCATCCCAGCTAATTTTATAGACAGTATACAAAAGATCTATACAGTAGATTCCTGGTGCTACTGAAGTGAGATCCAGTTCCTGGCAGTTGGAAGGAACAAACCTAGAGAGAGCATCTCTCACATCACTTTAATCATGTTCTGAAATATGCCACAGCTTTCAGGGGGGAAATCATGGAGAAACCTCAACCCATAATTCTTTTTACTAGTTATACACACCAGTCTCTTATGGGCCAGAAATCCATTCTGTCCTTGATTATGGCCTTAGTTTTTTGTTTGTTTAAATGGGTTTTTTTGTTTTGTTTTTGTTTTTACAAATCCATTCCTTACTTTAAACTCCATTCTCGTATTGATTCCCTATGTCAATTACAGACCTTCAGTTTTATTGCTACTTTGCCTGTTCCTGTTTTCCTACCCTTAGAGTCTGAGCTTTGGTGATGATTTCCCACCCATAAATTAAAATTACTTTCTTGATCATGAATTAAGTTCTCATTTGATTAAGAATTCAGATAACTTTAGAGAACTTTGAGATAATCTTTCATGGTTGACCTGGAATGGGCTCCCCTACTTGGGTGCCATGCCCTATGACCCCCACAACCTTTGATCAAGGACTCAATCCAGCCAACAATAGACTGTAATATTTTGTTATTTTGCCTACTTTTTTTTTGGTAAATAAAATTTATTTTAAAAGTTGCCTTTGCCATTGGAAATTAAATTATTTTTACGTTTCTAGACTAATGTTTAAAAGCAAGTGCAAGTCTATTGAATATTATCCATGCTATCAAGATGAAGAAACTAAGATTGTTTTTGCTGACTATACTGTGACTTATGCAGACCAACTACCAAATACTTGGTTTATAGTATTCAGGTGAGACTATCATAAATTGGCATACAATGTCTTCTTCAAATGACATGTAGTAGTATATGTGTAGAGTTTTATTTATGGTAGCAGTGAAAGTATGAACTTCTAGGTTGCTTTCACAACTTAGTACTTCCTCTCCATCTGCTATGCAGAGATGAGATATTACAGAAATTTTATCCATGTTTATTTAACTAAAATATGAAAAATGTGAAGTTAATTAGCATTTTTATGAGTATGATAAACATAGTCCATTGATGTGCTATCAGTATAGAAAGAAATCATTTAATTTCGAAGCAATATCATATTAGGTGACAGTCACAAATTATTATAAAATGGAATTTCTTAAAGGCTTTACATTTACATAGCAAAAGAGTATATTCAAAAAAAACAAGAGTATATTCATGATTAAAAAAAAACAACAACATGTATGCTTTGTAGTTATTTGTAACTTTAAACTTACTTTTTTATTTCTTGCATTAAACCTAATTTCAAACTTTCTGATTCATGCTAAGAGAAAGTTCATGCTTTTGTAATTACAGAGAAACATTTTTGGTTCCTCAAGATATGATTTTGGTTCCCAAAGTATATACTACACTTCCGGTCTGCATGCTTCACATTGTTAATAATGACACAATGGAACAAGTGCCAAAAGTGTTCCAAAAAGTGGTGCCTTATCATTATACCAAGAATAAGGTAGGTGCAAATTTTATTCTTTCCATATGATAGAATGGCAGCGAGAACCCAGCACCTTATAAGACTCCAGGAGAAGATAGAACAGATGTGCTTTTTCAACCTACTTATGAGAGGAATAAAGTCCTGGTCTTTTTCTACAAAAGTCCATTTATTTGACAGCCCAAGGTATTTAATGTGAGTGCTAGAATATTCACCTCTCAGCTCTCTTTTTTCTTTTCTCCAAAGAGGATATGACAAAAAGAAAGCACTGGAAATTCTTAGTAAAATCAGAAAATCATAGAAACCCTTAAAACGGGGATCCCTGGGTGGCGCAGCGGTTTAGCACCTGCCTTTGGCCCAGGGCGCTATCCTGGAGACCTGGGATCGAATCCCAGGTCGGGCTCCCTGCATGGAGCCTGCTTCTCCCTCTGCCTGTGTCTCTGCCTCTCTCTCTCTCTCTCTGTGACTATCATGAATAAATAAATAAAATCTTAAAAAATAAAAGATTAAAAAAAAAAGAAACCCTTAAAATGGAAATGGAGGTAAAGGGCTCAGTGAGTCCTATTCTTCAACCAAATCGATCGGTTGTTTCAGTTTCCCACTGGGTTTTATTACATCCCTAAGTATTTCAAAAGATTGTGATTACATCACCACTCACCGCGCCCCAGCCCGTCTTTTCTAGGCTACACAAATTTCTTACAAAGCACTTGGCATATTATTCCTACTGCATGATAGATCCTGATTTCTAGTGATCCCACTCAAATTATGTTGCCTCTCTATTAGAATCTCATCCTTGTGTTTGGGGGTATTTCCTCTAAGAGGGAAGCATGACCAAAGATAGTATGCACCTCCACTGCAAACTGGGAGATTTGTTTTAGCTCTAATCTTTCATTCTTTACCTATATAGCTTTGAATCTTTTCATTTTTCTCTTTGAGCTATGGTTGTAATTGACATTCAAAGTTCATTTAAGCCCATGATCCTGTGCATTATTGTGCACAAATTAAGACATACCTATCTAATGAATACTGGTTTATAGGGATGAAGGATAAATTTTTAAAAATATTAACTTCATAAAAAACTGAATAACTCTTTTGAGTTGTTTTAGAGATTAAAAAAATGAAATTAAAAAATTTTTTAAGACTTGGAAAAGTTTTGGGGCACCTGGGTGGCTCAATCTATTAAGCATCTGCCTTTGGCTCAGGTCATGATCCCAGGGTCTTAGGATGGGCACCCTGCTCAGTGGGGAGCCTTCTTTTCCCTCTCCCTCTGCCTGCTGCTTTCTCTGCTTATACTCTCTCTCTCTCAAGTAAATAAATAAAATCTTAAAAAAAAAAAAAAACAACACTTGGAAGGGTTTTAATATTTCATTGCAAATCTTAGGAGCAATAGATGAGAGCAGTTTTAGGTTCACAGCAAAACTGAGAGGAAAGTACAGAGATTTCCCACATATGTCCTGCCCCCACATGTGCACAGCTACCCCCAGTATTGACACATCCCACCAGAGTGGCACATTTACAACGCTGATCATCCTACATTGTGTCCATCATAATCCCCCAAAGTTCATAGTTTATATTATGGTTCACTGTTCATGTTGAATATTCTATGGGTTTGGACAAATGTAAAATGACATGTATCCACTCTCATGGCATCATAAAGAGTCTTTTCACAGCCCTAAAAATCCTCTGTGATCCACATATGTATTCCCCTTCCCCCAACCCCTACCTATCCCTTATCTTTTTTCTGTCTCCATAGTTTTGTCTTTTCCAGAATGAAGTAAAGTTGGAATCATATAGTATGTAATCTTTTCAGATTGGCTTCTTTCACTCAAAAACATGCATTTAAGATTTTCTCGTATCTTTGTATGGTTTAATAGCTCATTTCTTTTTAATAATAATGTTCCACTCTCTGCTTGTATCAAAGTTGGTCTACTTATTCCTGTACTGAAGGACATACTGGTTGCTTCTAAGTTATGGTAATTATGAACAAAACACCTACAAACATCTGTGGACAGGTGTGGACATAAGTTTTTCACTCTCCTGGGTAAATACCGAGGAGCAGTATTGCTGGCCTGTATAATAAGAATATGTGTAGTTTTATAAGAAACTGCCAAAGTATCCTTCGAAGTGTCTGTACCACTTTTAATTCCCACTAGGAATGAATAAGAGTTCCTGTTGCTCTATATCCTCACCAGCATTTGGCATTTCAGTGTTAATGGATCTGGGCTCTTCTAATAGGAGTGTAGTAGTATCCCATGCTTGTTTTGGTTTCTCTGATAATAGTCCATGTGGAGCATCTTTTTTGTATGTTTATTTGCCATCTGTATATCTTCTTTGGTAAGATGTCTCTTAAAATTTTTTAATCAGGTTGCTTGTTTTCTTATTGTTGAGTTATAAGAGTTTTTGCATATATCTTATATGTGTCTTTTGCAAATATTTAAATATTATGTTACTATTACTCAAGAGTCTTGAAGTTGTGTAGAATAGTCAGGTCTCTCTTAAAACCCTATCACCTGTTTAGCTTTAGAATTTCACTTACCAATATCCATCTACCATTTTATAAGTCTTTTTTTCCCCTCTCAAACTTATTCTCTGAGCCTAGACAAATACACAGTTATATAATTTTATTTGCTTCTTAATGCATTAGTACCACAAACTCAAAAAATAATGAAAATAGCAATTATACTTTATAAGTAGAAATACTTTAGCATATATGATTTATCTTCCTTTATTTCCTTGCTCCAAACATAATGTCAAAGGGTCCTTATTGGTACTGCAATTCTCATCTCATTGTGGGTATTATAATTCTGGGTTATATCTGTAGATTTTTATTGCAATGTATTGAATTTGTTCTGTCTTATGTATTTCTAATTTTTGTTTCTGAAAATCTAAACACATCAGAGAGCTTCCTTTGCATTAGAATCAACTGGAATACAAATTATATTTTTCTTCCTTATTAGAAGTGTCTGGAATTATAAACTCAGAATTACTTTGAACTTTTGTATCTCGTTACGATATCATGCTCTTGCTTCACTGACATTTTAGCCAGCTGGATATCCAATTATGTAGAACCAAGTTATTATCCAGTATGATGTTATCTCAGGTTTCTTAGCTGCTTGTTTTCTCCAACCTAAAGAGCTCACCTCCATACTCATATCTGGGTTCCCTGGAACCAGATCTGTTGTTAACTTGATAGCTTTTTCCATCAATTGTCATCCCAAGGGAATTACATTTCCATAAATGTTTCTGCTTTTCTCATCTTGTATTGAAAAAAACAGGGACATCAGGTAGGAAGTTATTGGGCTTCTCTGAGGTGATGCAATGATAAAAATCTGCCTTAGGAAGCATTAGAAGAATTGGAAAAAACATACCAATCATCTATCAGAGTTACGCGCTTTGTGTTATAGCTTAAGAAACACACAAACAAAAATGTTAGAGTGACTCATTTTCTCTAAAAACACGTAAGATTCACTTTCTAAGAGGAATTTCAAAATGTAATGCTGATGATTTTTATTTATCAAGAGATATTGGGATCTTTACAAATATAAACATAATAAAGCATTTTAATTTAGTACTATGAAGTCATATGTTGTACCTTTGAGAGAACACTAACAGTATGACTTACTTCTGTCTAATTCTCTTTCCTCTAGAAAGGCTACACATTTGTAGCTGAAGCATTTACTGGTGACACATATGTACCATCCTCACGATGGAAACTGCGCCTCATTGGTTCCTATAATCCACTCCCATGCCTATCTCGAGAGTCTCCATCTAATACCTTCACCATAAAGGAAATCAGAGATTACTACATACCCAATGATAAGAACATTTTATTCAGGTATAAGTTATGACAGAAAGGGAATGCTCAAAATTGGCATTTTTTGCCAGCAGATGGGTGCTGACAGTTTGTCCTTCAGTGACAATGGCTACAGAGGTTGGGCCTCTAGATACACAGAGGGCTTGACCACAGTTAACTGTTAATATAGAAGTATATTGGGCAGCCCCGGATGGCTCGGCGGTTTAGCACAGCCTTCAGCCCAGGGCGTGATCCTGGAGACCGGGGATCAAGCCCCATGTCGGGCTCCCTGCATGGAGCCTGCTTCTCTCTCTGCCTGTGTCTCTGCCTCTCTCTCTCTCTGTGTGTCTCTCATGAATAAATGGATAAAATCTTTAAAAAAAAAATATATGGAAGAAAAGGTCATCCGTAATCAAACAATCTAGAAAACAATCCTCTTAGTATCCTGTTGTATTTTCTTAGCGTGTTTTTTTCCTAGTTATAGCCTCACATTATTAAAATCATAATATAATTAAAGTTTTAATCTGTCCTTATTTTTAAGATTTTATTTATTTATTCATGAGAGAGAGAGAGAGAGAGAGAGGCAGAGGCATAGGCAGAGGGAGAAACAGGCTCCATGCAGGGAGCCCGACGTGGGACTCGATCCCGGGTCTCTAGGATCACGCCCTGGGCTGAAGGTGGTGCCAAACCGCTAAGCCACCCAGGCTGCCCAATCTGACCTTTTTGCTTACATTTTAGTGTACGCATTTCCTAGTGCCATTAAGACATTTTGTGAACTCTTGTTCATGATTACATAGTAATCATTTGTAGGAAAATATTTGTTACACATTTTCCATTTCTACTTTTTCTATAGTATTAACAGAGATGTGATGGGCATATTTTATTGTAAATATTAAATTCTTGATTATTGTCTAAATATTTATTATTTTAAAGAGATTATATGTTTTAAAGATCCCATATGCACTAGTAAATTTGTTTTCTTTTTTTTTTAAGATTTTTTTTTAATTTATTTATTCATGAGAGGCAGAGACACAGGCAGAGACACAGGCAGAGGGAGAAGCAGGCTCCATGCAGGAGCATGATGTGGAACTCGATCCCGGGTCTCCAGGATCACACCCTGAGTGGAAGGCAGGCGCTAAACCACTGAGCCGCCCAGGGATCCCCATAAATTTGTTTTCTAAAGAAACACCTAAGTCTATTTGACAATACATGAACAAATATAATTTATTGTATTCTGGTTAATTTTCCCCTCTAATTCCTATTTATTTGGAATAGGGATAAATAAATAAATTTTATTATTTATTTATTTATTTATTTTAAAGATTTTATTTATTTATTCATGAGAGACACAGAAACAGGCAGAGACATAGGCAGAGGGAGAAGCAGGCTCCCCTTAGGGAGCCCATTGTGGGACTCAATCCCAGGACCCTGGGATCAGGACCTGAGCTGAAGGCAGATTTCAACCACTGAGCCACCCAGGTGCCCCTATTTGTATTTTAAAACTTTTTAAAAAATATTTTATTTATTTATTCATGAGAGACACACAGAGAAAGGCAGAGAAAGAAGCGGGCTCCTCACAGGGAGCCCGATGTGGGACTCGATCACAGATTCTGGGATCACGCCCTGAGCTGAAGGCAGACACTCAACTGCTGAGCCACCCAGGCATCCTCAAAACTTTTTTTTTTCTTTTTAAAAACATGCATACATTTTTCTAATGTAAAATAATCAGTAGCAAAATTAAATTACAGAACAATAGATGTAGTATATCCCAAACATATGTTTTGTTTTTATATTTGTTTCTATATTTTATATGTAGGTAAAAGCTTAGAGAAAATACTGAAAGAAAACTTTTGAACTGGGGGTAGTAGAAGGGACAGAAAATTTTCTTTTTAATCTCTCTGCTTCTTGGCATATATCTGCACTTTGGCTGTTAACAAAGAAAAGGGAAAAAAGGGAAGAAGTAGAAAGGATACATAACACCAATTAAAAATAACAATTGTGATAAGGTATTTTAACTACTCTGATAGGAAGCCACTGTATCACACTGCAGGGCCACTGCTAATAGATTAATGAGTGATATTTAACCTAATTACTAAATTAGTGCTAGAAGCTGGTCCTAAAACTGTCAATCTAAGTGTTGGGGTGGGGGTAGGGGGTGAAGAGGGAACTGCTTCATGAACATATGTGGAAGTTCAGAAATTAAGGAGTGTATGACCTTTTCAGGGAACTGAATACATTTGTTTGCAAATTGAGGTTCTAGGGGGCTATGGCAAACAGTAAGGTCAGAGAGGTAGGCAGAGCCCTTTCCTGAAGGGCCTCATAAGGCAAGAGATTTAGATTTTATCTGAGAGAAAAATATGCTCTGAGGAGTTTTAAGAGAAATGGCCATAATAGACTTGCATTAAGACATTATGCCTGCAAAGCTTGAATTGAAAAAAAAATATTTTTTAAATATAATTCCTAAGAGCAGAAAGGTTGTTATAATCATATTATTGTGAAATTATATGTAATCATAAATGGTACAGAATATGGAAGGAAAAAAAACAACTGCATTCAAAAAAAAAAAATACCTCACTCAAAAGACTGCAGTGTGTTGAATGGATGAAGGGCAGCATAGCTGGAGACAGAGAAACCAGTCAGGGAGAAGCTTTGAAATAACCCAGGTGTATGTTGACGGCAACCTGAAGCAGGTCAGTGGATTAGTTCACTAGGGCTGCCATACATGAAGTCCCACAAACTGGCAAAGCAGGAGGCTTCAACAATTGAAATCAATGTTCTCACAGTCTCACAGTTTGGGATGCCAGAAGATCAAAATCAAAGTGTCAACAGGGATGGTGCCTACTGAGGGCTGTGAGGAACAAGCTATTCCATCTTTCTCCTAGCTTCTGGGGGTTTTTGGTAATCCTTGGTGTTCTTTGACTTATAGACTTATCATCACGACTTTTGTATTCATCTTCACCTGGTATTCTCCTTGTGTCTCTGTTTCTGAATTTCCTGTCTCTTAAGGATATCTACCAGTTATATTGGATTAGGCACCCCCCCATGACCTCATCAATGACTTGATTCCCTTGGAAAGACCCTGTCTCCTAGAAAGGTGACATTGTGAGGTATTGCAGCTACTCCAGGGCTCCAACATAGCTTTTATGGAGTTACACAACTGAACCATAATAGGCAGTGACAGTGAATCTGAAGAGAAAAAGGGTTTTGAGATACTGAGAAAAGTCAAATTGACAGTCCTGGTTGGTTGGGACTCCTGGGGACTAACGGGGGATCAGTTGATCAACAAGTGTCATTTACTTAGTGGTGACAAGAAGAAAACCCATTTTCAGATTGAGCATTAGGAAGACAATTAGTTCATTTTTATTTATTTTTTATTTTATTATTTATTTATTTATTCATTTATTCATGAAAGACACACAGAGAGAGAGAGAGGCAGAGACATAGGCAGAAGGAGAAGGAGGCTCCATGCAGGAAGCCAGTCGTGGGACTCGATTCTGGGACTCTGGGATCATGCCCTGACCAAAGGCAGACGCTCAACCACTGAACCACCCAGGCATCCCAATTAGTTCATTTTTTAAATGTTAATTATTGGTAAGTCAGTGAACTGTCCAAGTGGTATTGCATAAGGAATTGGGCTAGAGACACAAATTTGGGAACCATTATTCTGTCTCTGCCCATGGAAATGCCCAGGAGAGTTTGCACCATGACAGTCAGACTTCAGACAGAATATTAAGATTCTCTGACACAGAAATGTCAATGGGAGAGAAGGTTAAAAAAGAAAAAAAAAAAAAAAAAAAACAGCTCCGAAATAGAAGGTACAGAAGTTGTTACAGTTATAGGAAAAGAGTTTTTGCAGAAGAGGGAAATGAGGGTTGACTCAACCTTGTCAAATTCTCTTAAGAAGTCAAGAAAGATGAGAACAGAAGTTTCTATAGGGTGGTGACAAGCTGCTGGAAGCTGGCAATAACAAGGTTAGCACTTCAGCTCACAGAGTAGAGTGCTGTGAGCCAATAGGAAGAGATGAAGTTGTGGATAATGGCAATCAACAATTCTCCCTAGATGCCAAGCTGGGAAGGAGTGAAAAAATTAGCAGAGGCTGAACCACAGTGTTGGTCAAAGTTTTTTTTTTTTTTTTTTTGGCTTGTTTTGCTTTGATTTTTTTGTTAAAAGGTGGGGTGAGACCTGCGCTTGTACAAAAACCAATGACAAGGAGGGATAAAGAAGGCGAGATTTAAGATACAGGAGAAAAACAAAACTCAGAAAACAAATTTCTAGAGAAATTGAAAGTTTTTAAGGTCCTGAGCATTTCTGAGGATTCACCTAAACTAGGAAAAAGAACACCCCAAAAATAAAAAGCCAAACCAAACCAAACCTCTCCGGTTTAATCAAGGAAGGGATTGGGATGGTGTTCTATTGCCTACTGCACATTTTGTTGTTTTGTAAAAAAATTCCCAACCTGTATGGTAAAGATTGAGAATATAGGTGGTGGGTACTAATTTTGATTTCTCTGTATTTTTATGAATCAAAAAAAACTCTGGTAAACAGTGGAACTTTGAAGGATGTTGCCAGTTGTTCAACTGCAGAGGAGGTTATGATGGAGAGGTTTGGTGTGTCAGTAGTTTGCAGATCTATCATATGCAAACTTTTATTTTTTTATTTTATTTTATTTTTAAATTTTTATTTATTTATTTATGATAGTCACACAGAGAGAGGGAGAGGCAGAGACACAGGCAGAGGGAGAAGCAGGCTCCATGCACCAGGAGCCCGACGTGGGATTCGATCCTGGGTCTCCAGGATCGCGCCCTGGGCCAAAGGCAGGCGCCAAACCACTGCGCCACCCAGGGATCCCTGCAAACTTTTAAAACATGGTTTTATAAGTGTTTATCATATCTAAAGAAAAGTTATATTTCCTGCTTGGGATCTGATGATAATAAATATCCTATACCTGTTTCATTTGACCATAGCATATTGAGATATTTTGTCAAAGTCTGTAATAGTAATAACGTTTCCAGGATTTGGGTCAATTTTACACACTGGTTTTACTTTTAGATTATCATATCATATCAGTAAATTATCCAGTTTCCTTTACTGACTTGAAGAAAAGATCAATAAATTACTTATAAGTAAAATGTTTTTCTTTATAGGTATTCCATTAAAGTTGCTTTGCCACATCCTGTTACAGTACAGGTACGCACATCCAAACCAGATGCATTCATCAAGCTACAGATCTTAGAAAATGAGGAAACTATTGTCAGCTCCATTGGCAAAGGCCAAGCTATAATCCCAGCAATTAACTTCTTGGGGAGTGAAAAAGTTGTGAGCTCCCAGTGTGAGTACGCCTTTTGCCTCTTTAAATTTGTTGTTTAGATCCAGAAATTGATATTTATGTTTACGTTACTGATTTTAAAATGTTCTATTTAAGATAAAATAGCAAATAAACATTTAAATCTATAGAAATTGGTATTATAGTAAAATATTTTTAAAAACTATTCCATTTGTGTGTCAAATTAGTCTCTGAAAGAAGATTGTTATAATTCTACTTTAAATATTTTATTACATGAGCTTTCTTAGAATTCTGAAAAAGATATAACATTTTTTATTATTTTGAAAGAATTTTTCAGTTTTTTTAATCCCTAATTCATTATTTTTAGAAAATATTAAAATTAACAGAACCTTTGAAGTCATGACTTTCAATGTAATAGTCACAATAATTATTAAATAATAAAGTAAAATTGTTTCTGAAGTAATGGAAAACAGAGATACTGAGATACATATCCAGTTATTTTAGTAAAGATTCTGACCATAAAAACAATACGTTGCCCAATGTAGAAAATTTTGAAACAGAAAATTATAAACAAGAGAACAGAAAATCCCTTATGCTTTTCCTGAATCCTGCCATTGTGTTTTTTAAAATAATCGATTATATCTTTTAAAGATTTATTTATATAGTTTTGAGAGAGAGAGAGAGAGAGCGCGCACATGTGAGCGCATATCTGGTGGGGGTAGGGCTGGAGGGAAAGGGAGAGAGAATCTCAAGCAGACTCCCCACTGAGCACAGAGCCCTACACGGGTCTTAATCTCACAACCCTAAGATCATGACCTGAGCTGAAATCAAGAGTCAGATGCTTAAGTGAATGAGCCAACCCGGTGCCCCTAAATAATTGATTATATCTTATAGTTAACCTTTGCATAATAATTTGTAGCCAGCATCCTTCCTGAATTCTCATTCCCAATAGTGCTTGCACTGATTAAGTGTATAAGCAAATTACTAAAAATAACTTTATAGCTATGTTCTGTCCAACACTTGTATGTTTCCTTTTTTTTTTTTCTTTTTTCTCTTTTTTTAGAATAGATGCACCCAAAGCAGGGCTCTCTTTACTTTTTCCTATTAAGCTTGGAAACAATGTGTGAGTTGTCATTGCAGCCCAAGGATATTCCCTTCCAATATGAATAAGAATTTGGAGGACCAGAGAATTAAAGACCTCATGCTGTGATGGCACAAACGTATTGCTTTAGGCACAGGAAAATGGGAAATGTACTATGTTACATTAGTAAGACTGAGCTTGAGTAAAATTGCAAGTTAAGCAATTCTGTTGATCCTGTCTCCTTTTCTCCCATTATTTGCTCTTCAGCCCTGAATATACCCAGGGTTGTTTCCCCGACTCAATTCACAGTACTACGGGTGGTTTTTCATTCAAATCTATCTGCAATCCATTTATCTTTTCCCTCTGATATCTTAAGACCCCTCAGAGTACTGTTAAATTTTGCTAGTCTGAATGATGTTCTTACTCTTTAAATTGGCTTTGTTTTCTTCATTCTAATCCAGTCTACACAGATTTTATAGCGTGCTTCATGCAAGGATGCATTAATTCCAAAACGTTAACAGGCACTTATGTACAACTGTCCTATGGTATTTGTGGTCTTATGTTTTTCTCTTTATATAACTAGTTAACCCCAACATTCTTCTCCAAATCCTTTGATTCAAATTAGTAGAGTCAAAAACTTTTCATAGTTTGTCACTTAGGTTATCATCATTTCACTTGAAAAATTACTATTTCCAAGAGACTTATGGATAAACATTTAAATAATTTTAAAGAAAGGGACAGAAACAGAGTAGAAGGATGATTGGAACAGAATTCAGAAATCCAAAATTATCAGCCATTATCCAAGATTGCTCTTCTTTTATAAAATATTTCTATTTTCACATTTGTATTCCTAGATGACTTTCAATACAATTTTTTTTGAATTCCCTTCAAACTATGTAAAAATCTATCATTTTTCCTTCTGATTGCCTTGACTATGTAGATAAATTTAAGGAGAAATGACACCTTTATAATATTGAATTTATATGCAAGTAAAGGCCATTTCTTTAAATTTATTCATGACTTTTTGTATGTTTCACAGAATAGATTTTAAAATTTCTCCATAGATATTGGTAAAGTTATTACTGTGAATTAGATTATTTCTTTATTTAGATTTCAAACAGGAGCCATCCTGTTTTAAAGGGATGCTATTAAGTTGTATGTAGGAATTATGTAAGTAGACATTGAAATTCCTTTTTCTTTCTAAATATTTTTCAGTTTCTTCTCTTGGAAACATATTAATTTATGAATTCTTTACAACTTGTATTTCTGGCATACCCCCACCAGAAGAACATGCAAAAAAAATGTATGTGTGTGCACGTTATATTTGTAGTAGAATAGGATATAGCAGACTATAACATTTATTCTGTAAGCAGACATTCTATTGTACTAAAGAATAAACTCTATTGCAACAATGTAGAAGGCTCTGAAGTGACCCAGTAACAAAATCTTAAATATAGGCCTCTTCAGGTTTTGCTTTATCTCATGGGAATTTTAAAGAATGCCAATATATTTCATATAATTTTCAGGAATAAAATCTTATAACAGTGCTCATACTGTAGGGTTAATATCAAATTTATAATTTTCTACATATTTTACAATCTAAGAAATTGAGTCTTTGAGGAAGTGCAATGGACTAGGGATAGTAAAATATTTTATTTGATATGGATGTATAAGGCTCCATTTTATTGATCTACCATTATTAATGTAATCAGTCTCCTACTGATAGTGATTTCTGACAACTTTAATTTTATATTTACACAAAGAATGCTGAGTTGTTTTGTTTAAACCTGTGTATAGAATTTTCTGAACATGTATAGGCATATATATCGGATAAATGCTTAGATGTAGAGCTATGAGGTCAAAGGGTACATACAGTTTAATTTTGGTATATATTGTCAAATTGCCCTCCACTAAGTTTGTGTAACCTTACCTTATTTTATCCTTTATTTTTATATATCATATTTTTGACTTGTCAGTCTGACTGCTAAAAATATTAATTTATATTATACTTAGAGTTAGTGAAGTTCAAGCATGTATGTTTTTATATATCTTAT
Source organism: Canis lupus dingo (assembly GCF_003254725.2). Taxonomy (NCBI): domain Eukaryota; kingdom Metazoa; phylum Chordata; class Mammalia; order Carnivora; family Canidae; genus Canis; species Canis lupus. The sequence goes on from NC_064243.1 coordinate 37,867,515, forward strand.
TTATCTTTCTTTTGTATTTTCTTTGTAAATTTTTCTGTGTGCTACGCCTGTTTTTCTATTGGAATTAGCTAGGGTTTTTTTCTGATTGATTTGTAGAGTTTCATATATTAAGGAAAATTTTCCCTTTTTTTGATATGTGGTTGAATGAATGGGTTGAATGAAGGATTTAATGGCTGAAGGAAGTAATGAATAAATTACTTCTCAAAGGTAGAAATGTTGTATCATTCATTCTTAACTTTTAATCAAAGTGTAATTTACATAGAGCAAAAAGTGCAAATCTAATTTGATGAATTTTGGTCAGTGCATACACTAGTGTGACCCACATCTCTAACAATATATAGACATTTTTATTACTCACAAAGATCTCTCAAGGCCGTTTCTATTCAATTCCTCCAGTCTCCAAAGAGGTAACCACTGTTCACATTTTCATCAGAGTAGGCTAATTTTACCTGTTTAGAACTTCATGAAACCATATAAGTTCTCTTTTGGCAGTGGTAATCTTTAGCTCAGGGTAATGTTTTTAAGATACATTCCTGTTGTTGCCACTGTATTTCTTTTTATATTATGGAGTACTTTGTAGAAGTATTATTATTAAATACTTTTCATTTGTTTTCATTTTTCTTGAATCAATACCCAGGAGTTGAATTAATGTGCCCTGGCTTGACATATGTATATTTTATCTTTTTTTAACTTGGCAAAAAAATTAATCAAAAGGACTATATCATTTTATACTACCATCAGCAAAGTATAGGAGTTCTGGCTTCTCCATATTTTTGCCAACATTTTTGTTAATGTTTTTATTTTAATCATTTTGGTGGGTATGTAGTGCTATTTCTTCGTGGTTTAAATTTGTTGACTAATGATGTTGAGCCTATTGGTCAAAAGCCTATTGGTGCTTTTTGACTATACATATACCATAATGAAGTATCTAATCATTCCAGCCATATATTTTTTAAAGATTTTATTTATTCATGAGAAACACAGAGAGAGAGAGAGAGAGAGAGAGAGAGAGAGAGAGAGAGAGAGAGGCAGAGACACAGGCAGAGGGAGAGGCAGGCTCCATGCAGGGAGCCTGACAAGGGTCTCCATCCTGGGTCTCCAGGATCAGGCCCTGGGCTGAAGGCAGCGCTAAACCGCTGAGCCACCCAGGCTGCCCTCCAGCCATATTTTTAATGGGTTGTCTTTTTTTTTATATATTCTGGATATGAATCTTTATCAAATATATACTTTAAAAATATGATCTCTTATCTTTTCATTTCCTTAGCAATGAAAGGTTTTAATTTTAATGAAGTCAGTCATCATTTAGAAAATATTACTAGTGCAGTTTGTGTTTTATCTAAGAAATCTTTCTTAATCCAAGGTCATGAATATTGTGTCATATTTTATTCTATAATAATCTTTCCACCTATGTTTAATTTATTGACTCATTTCAAATATTGGTATATAATGAAGGTAGAGGATCAAGGGTTTTTTTTATTCCCGTATGGACATCCAGTTGTTCTAGCACTATAGGTTGGAAGGACATTATTTTATACATTGAATTCCCTTGACATTTTTATCAAAACTCAATTGAATATGTATGCATGGGTCTATTTTGGAACTTTATTTTGATCAATTGATATTCAATCAATCAATATTCACTCTTAGTCCAACACCACATTTTCTTAAAAATTGTAGCTTTAGATTTTGATTGGGATTGTGTTGAACTTGGAGAGAATTGGCATCTTAACAAAATGAATTTGCTGGTCCCACGAACATAGTATCTCTCTAAACCTATTTTAGTCTTTAATTTCTCTCTCAACTCTGTTTTATACATACAATGTACAGATTTTACAATACTTATTAAATTCATACCTAAATATTTTGTTTTTATAGTATTGCCATGTAGGACTAAGAATACATGTGCTTTAGATCACTTGATATCTGTATTAATTTCCTAGTGTTGTTGTAACAAATTACTCAACCTGGGTGGCTTAAACCAACACAAATTCATTCCCTTACGGTTCTGGAAGTCAAAGTCCAAAATAAAGGTGTTGTCAAGGCCACATTGCCCTCAAAGTTTCTACAAGAGAATCTTTCCTTACCTCTTCCAGTTTTTGGTGGCTCTTGGCGTTTTTTGGCTTGTGATTGCACACTTTTGGCAATCCCTGCCTCTGTCTCCACATAGCCTTCTTCTTTCTATGTGACTCTGTGTTATCTCCTTTTCACACCCATCATTAGATTTAGGGCCTATGCTCTTCCAGGCTGATCTCATCTCAGGATTCTTACCTTTTTTTTAAAAAAAAAAAAAAACTTTTTTTTTATTGGAAGTCAATTTGCCAACATATAGCATAACACACCTAGTGCTCATCCCACCAAGTGCCCTCCTCATTGCCCATCACCCAGTCACCCCAACCCCCTCACTTCCCCTTCCATTACTCCTTGTTCATTTCCAAGAGTTAGGTGTCTCTCATGTTTTGTCACCCTCACTGATATTTTCACTCATTTTCTCTCCTTTCCCTTTATTCCCTTTCACTAATTTTTATATTCCCCAAATGAATGAGACCATATAATGTTTGTCCTTTTTCCGATTGACTTATTTCACTCAGCATAATACCCTTCAGGGCCCTCCCTGTCGAAGCAAATAGTGGGAATTTGTCATTTTTAATGGCTGAGTAATATTCCATTGTATACATATACAACATCTTCTTTATCAGGATCTTTATCTTAATCATAGCCTCAAATACCTTCTGTCAAATAAGTTCACATTCTGGATAGGCCTATCTTCTTGAAGGTATCATTATTCTACTCATTATAATATTATATATAATATATAATATTCTACTCATATAATATAATTATTATAATAATATAATAATACCAGGGGCAGTTAGCCTCTGTTCATTTTTTTTCACTGTCCACTTCTATTTAGATCATTTTGATTACTTATCTTCAAGTTTACAAATATTTTCTTCTGACATGACTATGTGTTTTTAAAGTCCATCTAGGAATGTGTCATTCCAGGTATAGTCCAACCCTGAATTTTGTTTTGATTCTCTATTTCGTTTTTCTGTTAATATTCACCATTTATTCTTCCCTTATGTTGATCTTTTCTCTTAAATCCTTAAACATGTTTCTAATAGCTATTTTAAAGTTTTTGTTTGCTAAAGTTTTTTTGTTGGTTTTGTTTTAGTACTAACTCCAACATCTGTGTCAGCCATACCATTATATCTATTGACTTTTTTCTCAAATTATGTTCCTGTTTTTGACTTCTTCACATCATACTGATTGTGTGCTGCACATCATACATGCTACATTGTTGAGTTAAGATTATGCTCTCTTCATTAAAAGAGTTTTAAATTTAAGTAGTTTATTGAGAGGTTAGCTTAATCCTCCCAAGACTTGGTTCTAAGTTTTCTTAAATTGGGTTTATTTTATTTTATTTTATTTATTTTTATTTATTTATGATAGTCACACACAGAGAGAGAGAGAAAGGCAGAGACATAGGCAGAGGGAGAAGCAGGCTCCATGCATCGGGAGCCCAACGTGGGATTCGATCCCGGGTCTCCAGGATCGCGCCCTGGGCCAAAGGCAGGCGCCAAACCGCTGCGCCACCCAGGGATCCCTTAAATTGGGTTTAGAGCTTCCATTACTCTAGGGTTCATTGTAGTACCCTTAAAGAGTAGCCTTTCTTGAGTCTCAACTGATGCCCTGTGTATTCAATTTTCCTTACTTTGGCAGGATTTCAATGTCTCTCAACACTGTGCAAACTTCAGAATCACTAAGCTCATTATCTCCTAGGTGTTGTCTGCCAGGCACCATTAGATATTTGTATAAATGAAGTTTACAATTAAGTTAAAGACCCAAGTCTTTATTTTATTTATAAGCCCTATGCTTATTTCTGGGCTCCTTTGTGGCTCAGATACCTGCCCTCTTGTACCTTGCCTCACAAATTTTAGTGGCCTCAGGAGCCTCAAATTACAATCTTGCTTCCTGAGCCTGACAACATTGTTGTGCACTGTTTGGACTCTACTTCTCTGTGCCACAGTCGAGAAATCTACAGGCAGAAATCTACAGAAGTGGAGAGATCTTTTTGTATGTTTTATTTCTTTCAAGGATTACAGCTCTGAGTTGTATATTATTTAATGACTGAAAACAGTTACTAATAAATTTTGTCTAATTTTATTTTTTTCATGGTTTTGAGTAAATTCAATGCCCATTATTTTGTCCTGCCAAGAACTGGAGTTTCTCTGTGTCATTTCCTTATGTTATCTCAATATATGTTTAATCAATTAATGACATTCAGCACATTTCTCTTTTTATCCCTCCAAATGGTACTTTTATTATCTTTTAGTTACAAAAGAATGAATATAAAAATTAAAAATAAAATAGGAGTTTTACATAAGTGTAATAACACACACATACATAGTGTATTAAACACTGAAGAAGCTAGGGTATATGGTATTAGTTTAGTGTCACTCAAATGACACAAAATGAATGAAAAATTATTGAATTTTTATATATTCTTTCAGCAGTCAGTGGTTGCTCAGAATATGCATTGCTCTCTGCAAATGACATGCTATTATAGTAAATTTCTTTAAGACCAGAATATCTCCTAAAAGCCAGGAATATTGCTTTTTATCTCATTAAAATCAAACAAATTGACCTGTTCCTTTGAATGTCTTATGAAAGGATACACCTAAATAACACAGTTGATCATAACTATGCAATTCACACAATTTAACTGAAGTCTAATATTTTTCCCCTATTCAGCTAGCAAGCAAATTCTTTTAATGCATGCTGCATCCAAGAAAGAGCAAGAATTGTACATTAAGAAGAAATCTACCCAGGGAAGTCAGAAATCCTATAAGGGTAGACCTGCAAGTATAGTAGTAGACACTGGTCAGCCTCTTTTGGACGAGGAAATTATCAATGTGCCCATCACAGAAGAAACTGTTAGCACTCCACAGCAGGTATATTTGTGTTTAAGAGAATCCTTTAATGAATGGTATTACTCCTAAAAATTCAACAAAAATAACAATGATTCTTTTCCTAAAATTTGTCAATGTATATGATACTTTCTATCTGCAATGCCACCAGTGTATATCGGAATCAAGGGATTGAACATCGTTTAACAGTTTCTCTTTGCCAAGATGTTAAAATATATGGCAAGTTTAATGTGTACACTAGCCGTATAATGTAGATGTAAATATCATACATGAGTTATAAGGCTCTATAATTATGAAAAAGATAACATATTAATAAAAACTAATTTGCATATACCCTAAGTTTAAAAATATATATGTACATATAAAATAAGGGACAATTCATGTAATTTCAAGTAACAGAGAAAAAACAAAATGTATCCATCAGAAATAAAACAAGCAAAAATTAATAAAAATAAAAAGCCAAAAATTAATCCTAATATGACTAATGACAATAAGTACAATTATTGTCATTAATTAGTTAATTAATAAGTGAATTATTGATCAATGAAAAGAATAAAAAACTAATGTTAGATTAAAAAAATAAGATCCAATGATAACTACCCTAAAAGCGACACTTTTAAACAAAATGACACAGAAAACTTAAAGTTGGAATGAGAAAACTGTGATGATATATTAATCTCAGTGCATAGAATTCATGAAGGATATTGTGTAAAAATAAAAGGAAGAATATAACAAGTAAATATGACCATAACTTACATATAGCATAGCCCAGCTGTCCAGAGTCAATGAATAAAAAGCAAAAACTGTTTAGAACTACAGAGAAAAATAAAGTTAGTTAATATTGAAGACTTTAATACACAACTCTCAGAAACCAAAAGATCAAGCTGAAAAAATACGTATGATCACTAGGTTTGAAAAATTTAAGTATAAGCTTGATTCTTTAGATATTTTTATAGAATATTTCACCTAATAGCGAATATACTTTTTCATACACACATAGGAAGCCTCAATAAAAACCAAACTATATTATACTGATGTCATCTGAACATAGTGCAGTAATATAGAAATTAAATAACAGCCTAAAATCCCATAAATGTGTAAGCAAAATAAAATATGCTGAATAAGTTTTAGTTACAGAGAGCATCAAAAAAAATTATGAATACAAAGAACTCAGTAACAACTAAAAGATACAAATCAAAATTTGTAACCACATCTAAAGTAGCTTTCAGAATTCACTTTCAAATTAATTCATCAGGAAGCACAAATGATTAAAAACAAGCTAAGCAATTGAAGCAAAAAGTTAGAAAAAGAGCAAAAGAATAACTCACAAAAAAAGAAGAAAAAATCTTTAAACATGGATGCAAAAATTTAAATATTAGCCTATATAATGGCAGGTGTTGGTGGGGATGTGAGGACAAGTTTTGTAGACAATATGATCTTGCAAAATTTTGGAGAACTGTGATAGTATTCAATCAAATTATGAATATGTGATCCAGAAAATTATGCATTTATTGTGTGTTTATTAGGCATATACTATGTTTATTCTTTTTGTTTGTGCTTAAACATTGCATTTTATTTCACAGGTCAACAAATATATCATACAGTGTTTGGTATTGTATAACAGTTGGCCTCTTACTGAAAGTCAGCTGACATTTGTTCAAGCACTAAAAGAATTGGAGAAAAGTGATAGCAAAGGTATGTCACCCTAAATGTTAGTCACATACTTTATATTTCATATAAAGTATTTACTAGTAAATTAATCATGTTATTAATTTTTAATAAAACATTATTGCTTAAAATTTGCATTTCATATCTAGTGGCATTTTCTGTTTTGTTAACTGATTATGTTTCAAAATCTTTGCTGCTTCGCTATAAGAACTAAAAATAAATGATTGTTTGGGCCTTGTTTAAACTTTCTTTGTGCAGTTAGTAAAAATTACTTGATGATTATCTAAGAAGCGTACAGAAGACTTTTCTGTTATAAATGATATTTGTGTAAGTTGTTGAGATAGTATAATTCTTGAAGATTAGTTCTTAAAATATTTAATAGAAAGATAATCTCCAAGTGAGAGGATTCAAGTTTATTTTTTCAAATATAAACTACTCTCAATATTCCTGAGTAGGAAATTTGATGCATTAGAAAAAGAAGATCTCAAAGTAGACCCATGCAGGTCAAACCCAGGTTGTTCAAGAGTCCACAGTAGTTCTCACTAGCACATAATACCATTGAGGACAGGGAGTTCTGTGGAGTCTTGCCTGTTTAATCTTGCATTATCCATAGTGCAGACTGTGCACACAGTAATCACTCCAAATTTGTTGAATAAGTGAATGAAAGGATACATCTAAGCTACTCTTACTACTACTATTGCCCCTATTCACTGATTGTCAAAAAACCCTGTTCACACATTTGCTTGCTTATACTAAATGCATGAACCTGTTCATGTAAAGGCTTGATAAAGGTTTATCACCAAAATTAAGAGAAAATTATTATTATTGAACTAAATCTTTGTAAGAAGGGACAGATTCTATGGTGCAACATAAAAGCCAAAGAAAATATATGAAATTAAATGATACTGAGAGTCCCCATTTCCTTTGTCATGTATCTAGTGTGTGTCCATAGAACATGTGGCACTCTATGGGAATCTTAAACTTGTCTGCCTTCTCACTGCCCCTCTCTTACTGGGAAAGGGACTATGCTTCAGCCTCATTATGCATCTCTAGAACCAGATAGAAGTTGTTAGTAAATATCTAGTGAACAAATGCATGAACCTGCTGTGCCAGGAACAGCAAGAGTGTTTAAGTTCTAATAGCATCCTGGCCTGGTGTTTAGCATGGACACATGTAGAGAAAGTAGTGGCACCAGAGCCACTTTGTTACCACCTTTTTGCTATCCACATGTGTTTTGTGCTTAACCTGGAGCAAATTCTGGTGCTCAAAATTTGTTTCTTGAACCAGTAGCTGTGCCACAGGTTACTAATGATGTACATAAAATCCCAAAGGCAGACACCCTTTCATAATCCCCTAGGTAAATTCATAGAATATGAGTTTATCTGAAACATCTCTTCATTCTGCCTCTACCTCTCCTCCCAGAGGCAATAGTACCCCCACTGCCCAGTGCCACTGAGAATATCTGAAATAATCTTAAATACAGAGCAGATAAGACTTCAATATAAAATTCTTGTCTTCCAGAAAAGAACACAATGATAATATGAATAAATGGCATATGGAAGCTGAAAACTCCTTTAACTTAGTCATTATCTCCACTTTCTCTAGAGTACAAATCAAAGTCTCATAGTTTATACTATGCTAAAAAAATCTAGATATTTTTCTGGTATAAATCAATAGAAATCTGCTTGAAATAATGGGTGATGCAAATTACTGGGTGATTTTGTCTCACCCTCCTATAAAGATGTAGATAATATATAATATAGTAGATTATATATTTAATGCTAAAGATCCATGTGCCAATAAAATATTCATGATTATAAAAATAGGTCAAAATAATACAAAAATGGCACTATTTTGTGTGAGCATGTGTGTATGATGCGTGTTCAGCAAAGATAGCATTTTGTTTTTTGTTTTTTAAGGAAAATGTATAGTACTACTAGATTTTACATTACAGTTCTGGGTACCAGTGATTTTAATAGGTCAGAGACTGTGAATAAAATCCCAGGGGTTTTTTTTGTTTGTTTGTTTTTGTTTGTTTTTTTGTCTGTGTGGGCTCTTTCATGAGTTGTCTGTAGCTCTTTATGCTTCTGATTTCTATATTATAATATTCTGTTATGCCTGTTTCAACAAGCTCAAAATAGTCATGCTACTGTTGTTTATAGCAATGATCAGTGTGAACTCAGATCCACATGACAGGGAATAAATAATCCCAGTTTAAATCATGAAAAGGAAACAACAGAAACAATCTTTCTAAATTCAATTGAGGATCTAGTTCATGGGGAACACCTGTTTCTGAATAATGTTCCAGCAAGATGGAAGAATGCACACTGAGAAAGGAGATAATTGTGAAAACATTTAAGCTGTTCAGGAAAGGTAGCAAGGACATTGAATAATGCTGTTAGAATAGTGAATGAGGTGCTTTCTTTCCAACTCTCCAAGGTGAACTTCTAACGTCTAAAAAGGTGCAAAGTATCTTCAAATACCCTCAAGTCTAGTGAAATGCAAGTTTTTAAGTTTCTGTGTATATTTTCTTCAATAATTAGAAATTTGTTCCCAATATACATAAATTGTGTGAATTATGTAAATTTATGTCAACTGGGGGATATTTGGAAAGAGAAGAAATGACACTTTAAAGTGGAGCTAAGGGGTGCCTCGGTGGCTCAGTCAGTTAAGTGTCTGCCTTCAACTCATTTCATGATCTCAGGGTCCTGGGATGGAGTCCCGTGTCAGGCTCCCTGCTCAGCAGGGAGTCTGCTTCTCCCTTTCCCTCCGCCCCCAACCCTGTTCCTACATGTGCTTTCTCTCTCAAATAAATAAATAAAATCTTGAAAAAAGAAACTTCAAAAAATAATAAAGTGGAGTTGGGGGAAGGGGTATGAAATAGTTTGTATGATTAAGTCCTGAAGAATACCAAGCAGGGGAAGTGAACCATTGCTTTGGAAATGACAATGGTGAGAAGAAGATCATGTCTCAGAAGATATACAGGAGACTGTTTTGACCTTCAGGGCTGGAGAGAGGCTAATGTCTGTCAGAGGAACATGAGGAACAGAGCAACCAGGAAAGCCCTATGCACATGTCTCACTATTCAAGGCCATTCTCCTTCTTGACCTTGGTCAGGAATGATGGGGAAGAAAGATTCAAAAATGTTTTTTTGTGCTAAGTTCACAGAAATTCTTTATTGTTAACATAAGGACTTCATCTGCTGTTAGACATTAGTGATCCTAAAATGTCACTACTCTTCAAAATTATATGAGTGTGTCAGAGAGCAAAAGTGGGTATACAAAGAAAAGAAAATAAAGAGTACATACTAATATGTTAAAGTGGTTATGTCTCATTTATATTTTTTAGTATCTAAAGATAAAATTTCAAATTTAAAATGTATAAATCAGAAGCTTTTACTATTTTAATCAAAGCAAATCAAGCCAAAAAGAATGTAATTGTTATTTTATAAGCAAAAAAAAAAAACCACTGGAGAGATCTAGAAGTTTAGTTATTAAATTATGATCTTTTTAGTGCCATTATGTGCCTCTTACTGTGCTGTTTACTTTTCATATATGATCCTCAATTCTCATGAAAAAAATCTGAGAAGTAGTTAATGACCATCCTGATTTTACACATGAGAAAGTGAAGTTTGGATGCTGTAAGTAACTTGCCTATATTTACACAGATGGAAGCAGCAAAGATTTTCACCTAAGTTTGACTTATTCCAAAGCCCACAACCTTTCCACTATACCATTTTGTCCTTTAGAGACTTTCTAACTAGTAGTATTGACATAGTACTAATGGTGGTAGGGGTTGTACCTGCTAACATTTACATCAGAGGGTTTGTGAAGGCTTTATGTATATTGACCCAGTGAATCCTAACATCAATCTATGAGGTAGATGCTGTAACTGTTATCATTTTGCATATGGGACACTGAGGCAGAACACTCTGTTTAAGGAATATGCCCATGGTCACACAGCTAATTACAGGCATAGCTAGGATTTTGAATGGGAGTTGATTATCTAACAAAGGTTTTGGGATGGAAAAAATAATATATGATAGTACCAATCCAGATCTTTATTGTGTCCTCAATAAACATCTTTATTTAGGGAACTATCTGTATTTCTTTATTAAACACACAAGTTTGCATAAAGGGTCTTCTCATGTTTTTTCTGAAGATCTTTTAGGTTTCTCAACTTCAAGTTGTCTAACATGGATGCAGTTCCAATAAACAGACCAATATGACAAACTATCGTATTTCATATATTTTATATATATTAATAGATGTCAAACTCTAGAGGAAGTTAAAAAATTAGTATCTGAAATAAACACAGTAGTATAATTCATCAAATAGTATAATGTAAAGTATCCAGTTGGGTAATGATACAAAATTAGTAATATAAATTAAGCTATTTTAAAATTAGTATTTATTAGACTTATGGTGGTGATCGTTTTTGCAATATGCACAAATATCGAATCGTTACATTGTCTACCTGAAACTAATACAATATTATACATCAATTATGCCTCAATAAAAAAATAAAAAAAGAAGGAAGAGAAAAGGAATTACTAATAAATGGAGAAATACAGCATAGCACCTAGAATGCCTTAGGCTATCTGAAACTGGGTTATTTGTCACCTGAGACATTAGATAATAACTCCTATCTTTCAAGGTTGTTGTGAAGTTTCAAGATAATATGTGTAAAGTTCCTAGAATCTAGTCACCCTCAAAGAAATGGTATTCTCATTATTATGTACCCAACTAGAAAAGAGTTTTTCGGAATAATTGCATCTTCTTTTTTGACATCGCATTTGACAATTTTATGTGTGAATGAACAACTGCTAAAATTAAATTACATGTTGCCTTGTATTATACATTTGCTTCTGAAAGCAGCCAGTAAATAAATTCAGAATTGAATTGTATTTCAAATGAACTAGGAAATTTTTTTCTATTTGAAAGCATATGTTGGTCAATCTTATGAAAGTTAAGAAGCTTTTGGATTCAGAATAATCTGTATCATGTTTATAAATGTGGATTTGTAGGCAGCCAGTTTGTTTAAATGAAAACATATCGATATGTCAACTTCTATGTGCCAGTTGTATTTATAGCTCAAGACCTATCAACTTCAATTTTTAAGGGTATGATGTATTTTAGAAAAATTGTTACTAATCTTTTCAATTTTTAGCTTACTTTTTCAATTGTAAGTGCTTTAGATCAAGAAGAAATTGATCAAGTGGCTTTTTTTTCATTAATATATTGGTGTTCTAATTTAAAATTTCATGTGCTTCCTAAATTCAATGGAAATATTGCCACATTTATTGATTTAAATTCAACATTCAAATTCTATGAGAAATAAGATATATAATTTTTTTCCAAAAATTCATAGCTTTATAACCCATGATAAAAAATATGGCCTGAAATATACCTATGTTCAACTTAGAATATTTATGTTATAAATTTTTAGGAAACTTGTCTTCTGGTTAACATGAGACAACAGTGCCACCTTTAGTATATTTCAATACATAAGTTTTAGTAGAAATTGCTTGCTGCGACAGGTGACTTTCTCTTAAGGAAGTACAAATTAGAGGATCTGGAGCAGGTAACACTTTGTGATATCATCTACCTTCATAAATAATTAGTTGTGTTGTTATTTGAAAGTCCTTTTGCCAGTATGTTACATTTTTATGTTACTGGCCTGCTCCTTTCAAATTCTAGTCTATTTGCAAAGACACATATAAACTTTATCGTTCTCAAAAGACTTTGGTTTTTAAGTCCCACCCAATTTTATTAGCAGGACTATAATATTATTTTCTTAACTCTAATTAACAGTATATTGTTCTTCCTTAGGCACAATATATGCATGGTGTTTCCATTTCAAAGTCTTTGAAGAAACCAAACATAATCAGATTAGCTAGCTGGCTATCCATCTATCTATTTATCCTGTTTACGGGGTTCCCTGGGTGGCTCAGTGGTTTAGTGTTGCCTTCGCCCTGGGGCGTAATCCTGGAGTCCAGAGATCGAGTCCCACATCAGGCTCCCTGCATGGAGCCTGCTTCTCCCTCTGCCTGTGTCTCTGCCTCTCTGTCTCTCTCTCTCTGTGTCTCTCATGAATAAATAAATAAAATCTTAAAAAAAAAAAAGATTTTCCTGATTACATGTACCAAGTACAATCACACTTGGTAAATGTATACTTAATCCTGAGCAAGTATTCTAGTTTAGAAATTATGCTAATGTTCAAATTCCAGCTACTTTTTAAAGTTCCTGGATCCATAAATCTAAGCACTGAATTTTAATCATAAAAAATATGTTTCTGTAATTTTTTTTATTACCTACTGAAGATTTATGTCTACTGTATTCTGGGTAAATGTAAGATAAAGAAAGAGGAAAACTAAAGTTGTAATGCTAAAGGTATTTTCAAGTTCATTTCATCAATAGTTACTGCCCAGGCATTTCTTCTCTGCAAGGAGTATATTAGTTTATTTCAATGGTCATTTACTCTAGAACTCTGCTAATTACATGAATATACAACGTGAGGTCACATTTTTCATAGGTTTTGAATTAGTAGGGTATTTATTCTTATACCTTATTGATAAATATGCTCTAAACGCATACAGTTTCCCTATAAAGTTTTACTTATTAACAATCTGATATGAAGACATATAATGAATTCAGAATTATACTAGGTGAAGTTAGGGATCAAAATGAAGTATATAATGGTATTACGGCTTTTAAAGGACTTGCAATTTGTGAGAAAGTTACTATATTGTATGCTATTAAAGAATAGGAAATTATTTTCTTCTATATTAATGATGTAAAGGAAGGCAGTGGTGTGCATCTGCTGTATGCCTGACACCATACAATATGTTCACATATGTAAACTTGAATATTAGAATATGTCAATTTGAAGGGAGTCAAATACATCTAAATATATGACTGAAACTCTAAGACCTACGGTTAGTAAGAAAAAAAAAACCCCAGAAATACTTAATGGGGCAGTTTGAGGTTTAATTTCAGCTGAGTTTTAATATCTTAAAAACCCAGTGTGTATGATACTAGGTCCAGTCCTATTTTAAATTCCCTGTGTAGTTTATTTTAAGCCCCGTAGGCATGGTACTAACTTCTCCATTATACAGAAAAGAAAAGAAAATCAAAAGACTGTAATAAATCTGCCAAAGTAAACCTATTGAATAGTTGATCCAAGATTCACCCCAACTCACTTGGTTATATGACCAAAGAATTTTCCCTAGTGTAACATTTCTCAGCAACTGGGATTGCTGGCAGTAAGACAAGTTGCTCCCTTAGAGAACTGTGGTACTTACAGTCCCTCTGCAGTCATGAGGATGATATACCCTAATTTGAAAATCACTAATAACTGGCACTAAGTCATTGATAAGAACTGGATTCCTGACAATTACTATTTTACTTTGCTAGTGGGATGACTTACAGATTCCATTTTTGGAAGGGGCTTACATGTTCTTTGAACTCATGTTTGAATGATCACTCAACTCCCAACGTAAGCAAATTGTTGAATATGCCCTGTTGGGTCTTTGAGAATGATAAAAATAAAGAAACATAGTAGGGATTCAACAAATATCATTTGTTCCTTTGCCACTTGGATATGTAGTTGTTAGAAACAGGTAATAGAACATAAGGTAAAATCCTTCACATCCTCCTTTGAGCAAGCAGAGGGAAGAGAATAATACATATTATAGCAGAGATAAATAAATTTATTATTGTAGTGGAGATCCTGGCCAAGGAAATTAGGCAAGAAAATTTACTGAAAGGATCCAGACTGGAAACGAATTAGATAGTGATAATTTTTGAATAGGCTTACAAATATCAAAACCTACTGATTTATAATTTCAGTGGTGTACCATGTGTGAATTATCTCTGTTTTGTAAAAGAGAATCACACAGATCTTTATACAATTTTTTTTAAAAAGGAAAAGAAATCCAAAACTCTTAAATTAGCAACTTTTTTCCTGACCTACTCCCCTTTTCCTGCGTGACATGATTCTATTTTTACGATTCACTGGTTTCCATTTTTATGTCTCTCTAGCTCATGGAGAGAAACACGAGGAGTTAGTCACCTTAGGAAGCCCGGATTCCCATACTATTAGTGAGGGGCAAAAATCTTCAGGAACTTCCAAAACAAGAAAAGGCAAAGATAAATCTTCGGAGAAAGACAAGACAGCCAAAGAAAAGCAAGCACCTCGCTTTGAGCCTCCGGTGGGTGTAAATGTACATTCATGGGGTCCCTACTTGTCTATCTTTCCTGTGGACAAAATTGAAAATGTCCATCTCCTTGATTCTAGCAACCATCTAGATAAATTTAAGGATGTTCCTTGGATACTTTCTGCCAGCTGCTTTCCCAAGTTTAGAATCAAAAATCTATTAATCAAAATTTTAAGACACTGTGTCTATAAGACACTGAATTTTGGCTTTGGCCTTTAATATTAATATTATACAGTCCTTACCTTCAAAAAGCTTGCAGTCTGATGGAGGAGACTGATGGCAAACAGAGTTTTAATATGAGATGCTGCATGTGAAGTGGTAGGAAGAAGAGGTACTTATTCTAGCTTCTCTCTCCTAGAGGAGCCAAATCCTGACCTGATTCAAAGAGCAAAGACATTCTAAGGTGAAAATTAACACACTCTATGTGGTTTTTTGTTTTGTTTTGTTTGTTTAGCATTAAAGTATGAAAGATGGGGCTGGAGAGGTAAGGGTCAGAAGGAGGAGGACTTTAAGCCTCATTAGGAGGCTAGGACTCTATATCTACAGCCCAGAAGTCATGATTCCAAATTCCTTCAGGACCAGTTAGGTAATTACAATGATTAGGGATAAGGAAGAAGTTGTGGGGGCAAAGTTGAGGAGTGTAAGCACAGTCCTAAACATACTCAAATTCAGATTATTTAAAAACACTGAACTCAAATTACCCATGAGGATAAAATCTTCCGAACACTTGTGATCACTGTCTAGGCTAAGCTGGGCTGGGGGTGGGATGGAAGAAGAGGGATTAAAAAATAAATTGACGTGATCAGATTTACATTTCAGATACCCTGGTGGCTTTTAAAGGTATACATTTAAAGGGAAAAAGACTAGGGATGTGGAAAATCATTCAAGAAACTACTGCAGTAATCCAGACAAAAGCCGGCAAAGTGTACCAGGTACAGGTAAGAAAGGAGGAAGAAGACAAAAAAGAACTATCAACGAAATGAACAGTGCACATAGTTCTTAATGCCAAGTGGGTGAGAAGGAACAAGAAGAAACAAAGGATATCTCTTGGGTTTGCAGGTGAATCAACTGAATAGGGTGTTGGTATCACTAGTAAAGGACAATAAAGGTAAATTAACAAATTGGGAGAAAAGATAATGACCAGCTGCCCTACCCTTCAGTAGTGAAAAATCCTGTCCAGTTGCATTGCCAGGATTTAATTTGTTAGTTGGATTGTACCCTTGGAAACATTGGAAAGTAAAGCTTAACCTGACTTCTTGCTGGGGGTGGAATGGAACTGATGAGGGGTGGCCCCTTGGCTGCTGCTCTTCCTTTGTGTTGGGACTCAGCTGATGGAGGCCAGCTCTAGTCAATATCAGTGCTGAGAAGAGGAAAGTTACTAGTGCTGCAGGAACAGTTGCAACCTGCATCCAAGAAGTCTTCTTGGATGCAAGAAGTCTGGTGGGAAGCAGAGAAGCAGCTGCTTTTTTTTGTGCTCACTCAAACATTATTGGAGGATAAGTCACATCAGTCCACAAAGAGGTTTTCATCCAGGCAAAATAAGATATAAATGGATTAAAGTGAAGCAGATTCTTCAGGACCCTGAGATCATGACCTGAACTGAAGCCAAGAGTCTGACACTTAACTGACTTAGCCACCCAGATGCCTCCATGTGTCCTATTTTAAAAAGAACTTTGAACTTTGTTTCAAAGTCTGTTTTTGGCAATCAGAATGAAATGATTTCACATTTAGCTCAAGTTAAGCCAAGTTCTAGGACATTTTAAAAAGGGTCAGTTTGTGGCTGGTTAAAACAGAAAACCATTAAACCATTAAATCTCTGAAAAAGTATAGTGTTCAATGCAGCAGAAAATAGTTTTCCAGAAAAGAAAAGCCACGGTAAGAATGAAGGTGAAGATAGGGGGAAGTGAGTGAAGCCTTTTATTACACAGTATAACCACGGAATTTGAAGAGTCATTGCAGCTTCTATCAAATCATATTAATTCATACTTCAAATGTCAGGGGAAACATGCCTTATAAAAAGGAAAATAAACATTGCTAGGATAAATCAGAAATTGAATATAAAAACACTGAAGAAGAAAAATCCAGTTCTCCAGGTCCTGGCATCCTCACTGACAAGAAGCTATGCTTATATTTTCTTTATACGCTGTGGAAAAGCCTGCAAGCCCCACTGGACAGCTGAGATTCTTCCAGTTTCTACTAAGCAAAGTACCGCTCACTTTCTTATCCCATTGGAGGTGTGCAAACTCGATAGCTAGTTACACTAGTTGGCCTATCCCCAAATCAAAGTCTGATTGGGTCAGGAGAACAAAAACAGGGGATGAAAGCTGTGTGGGCTATGGCAAAGACAAAAAGGCAAAAAAGCAGAGAAAAAAAAAAGGATTTGTCTCTTCAGAAAGAAAAGATTATAAGGGTATTAATGACAGAACCCCGGCTTTAGTTCAAACATAGAACAACGGACCCAAAGATCTATGTTAATAGGATCAAAAACTGACTCTTCATCTACTGTAATTTCTTGAGGGAAAAGAAGTGACTTCCATGGAAAGAATTGGTCTATATTTATTACAATTATTACAAGAATGGTGCTCTTCAGGCCTTAATTGGCTACATGAAAACAATGAAAGGAAGAGCTATCCCAATTCTCACAATTGATGGCAGAAGAGCGAGGGGGTTGTGTGGTTGCTCTTCAGATACTTCCAAAATGAGTTAAGCTTGCTTAGAAGCCAGTTCTTCAGCTCTTCGACTGCATTTGAGGTGTATGCACAGCTGTCATATGAGCTTTCCTATTGAAGTTATTTTGTCGGGACCTAGATGAATGTGAGGAACTTTATCAAAAATTAGTATCACATGTGTTTTCACAAAACGTCATTGTTAAAGCAGTCAAACCGAGTTGGAGCCATGCATTTTTGACTCCTAAAAGGAGTCAAACGTGGGGAAGTACTTCCAAACCATGCATTTTTGACTCCTAAAGGAGTCAAACGTGGGGAAGTACTCTCAAGGATAGAATGGGATATGCACCAATGATTGAACAAGCAAGGAATCCACAGTCCTGAGGGAACTGCAATAAGTACCATGATAAACAAGGGGAAATGCCAAAAGCTTTTCTATTCAGAAACTATGGTCATTTCCCCGGAATCAACTCTTACTATTTGGGTAGCTGTCAGTATAAAATGTGGCAGGCCATATGAGCCTCATCTGCTACTCCAGGATACTTTGTAGAGCATGCATTTGGGAAGTGATCTTCATCAAGCTGAGTGACAAGTCACCTTCTGAATAGCTCCTAAGTGTTTGTGCTGCATGAGCATAAACATCTTTGGCCAGATGTCCCATTCGAGTGCATAGTATACTACACTATAGTATATATAGTATCTGGGCATTGGACATTATAAGACACATGTGAGAGACACTGATATACACAAGCTTGAAAACCAAACTGTCTAATGATACAAATAGTGCTATAAATACAGCAGTCCATATAGTACTTGATGATTTATTGCTTCCTGAAACATATTTTAGAGTCAGCCCTATAACGTGTGATAACATACCTCTCTCTGGATGAAAATCGAAATGAAAAGCTGCAGCTGGGGGCATTAAGGTATGTAAAAAGAAATGAAGAAAAAAATTAAAAAACTTGTAAAAATATTAAGTCAAGAAAAAGCAATTCTACAGAAAAGTAGTGAT
Organism: Canis lupus dingo; assembly: GCF_003254725.2. Classification (NCBI taxonomy): domain Eukaryota; kingdom Metazoa; phylum Chordata; class Mammalia; order Carnivora; family Canidae; genus Canis; species Canis lupus. Next base: position 37,886,007 of record NC_064243.1, read on the forward strand.
TGGGAAAAAAAAACTGGTGGCCCTCCATTCTTTTTCAAATTGTGATGAATGTTCAGAAGATCCATCATTTAATAAGGAGTTGTGGAATTCGACCTGAATTAACTTTGAAATACTCATGAATTCTGAGGAATCCGAGAAAAGATGGTACTTGGATCAGTTTGCGCAGCACACAATGCATTCTGTAACCAAGAATTCACATGAGAATTACAGAATTCACACAAGAATCAGGTTTTTAAGATAATAATAACTAAGCTTTAGGAATCTTAATATTGTGCCAGTTGATTAGTAGGCATTGATGTTATATTGTTTCATATTTGAAGATGTATTAACATATATGCCAAACAAGAAACTGAAAACATATTATACTTTGTATTTTCACTTTAATCACCATAATCATGTTGAATTTACTTGATCATCGATTTTATTTCATGCAGAAAAGCTAATTTCTTCTTAAATTTATGTTACTTATGTTTTCACTGGCTACATTTTATAATCCAAATGCTGCCCTTTATTGTAATAGCTAAATAGATATGGAAAAAGAAAGAAAAATTTCTTTATCAAGGGATTATTACTTTTGAAAGGACCAGACTCAATTTTCTTAAAAGCAGGTTATTTTTTAAAAATTTTTTAAAATTATTTTTTAAATGTATGTAGTCATGAGAGATAGAAATCTCTTTCTAGAGAGAGGCAGAGACACAGGCAGAAGGAGAAGCAGGCTCCCTGCGGGGAACCTGATGTGGGACTCAATCCCAGGACCCTGGGGCCACGACCTGAGCCAAAGGCAGACACGCGACCACTGAGCCACCCAGGTGTCCCTGAAATTAGATTATTTTTTAACATTGTTTGGTTAAAAAACATAGGTGAATTGATTTCAATCAACCACTTTCTTTCCTTGAAATGTCAAAATAATGCTGCGCGTTAACTTCTCTAGATGTAGCTCCAGTTTATCATTCAGTTTTATGAAATAAATTATTTGGATTCACTAAGAAAATATTATTATCATCCACAAAATAAATTATTGAGCTTTAAAACAAACTCTTACATGTTTACAAATTCATAAACTCTTACATGTGCCCCTAACCCTGTAGTCCTTCATCATAGTCCCTTTCCTGATCCTAGAGAAGTTTCTGATAGACTCATTTATCATGCAGCATAAAAGATAATAAAATCTTTTGTACTGTGTTGTAAAAGGAAGAAATAAAAGAGCTTTCAATTGTGAGATTTAAGTTCTCATCTGAGCATTAGGGGAATATTGTAGAAGGGAAAAAGATCTCTCACAAGAACTTTATTCAGTGGCCCTACAGATCCCTGCTTCGCCATCTACATTATTTAACATGGATAATTGACATTGTCTCAATAGCGTATGTAAAGTGCTAGTAACCACGTTAGATTCAGCCTCTCTCCCTATCAGATTGTCACCAATGAGCCTCACTTATCTACATATTTCAAGCCCTATGTCAATCTGCTTCTAGCCTATAGTTTGTGAAAATAATCCTATGAGATTTCAAATGTTAACTTTCATAATGTGTATATATCCATTATGGACATGATCAACTATTCCTCCCCTCATTTTTTAAAGAGATGCTGTATACTCCTAAATGCAATTTAGAATTTTCTTTTTTTCTTTGTTGACAGTTGTTAGGTAAAATTTGCATGCAGTGAAATGCAGTAATCTTAATTATACAATTCAATGAATTGTGACAAGGGCATTCACCCTGTAACCCACATCTCTATCAAGGTATAAAGTATAGACCATTTCCATAAGCTTGGAGATTCCCTCAAGCCTCTTTGCGCTGGATTCTGACATCTTCACACACATCTGCAGGCAGCAGTTTTGCCTGTTCTGGAATTTCATACAAATGAATCATAAAAGATGTATTCTTCTCTGCTCAACTTCTTGATCTTAGTATGATGTCTACCTGTAAGATTCATCTGCATTGTGGTTAACCTCAATAGTTTATTACTTTTTAATGTAAGTAGCCTTCAATGATATGGCCAGATGATAATTTGTTTATCTGTTCATCAATTGAGAAACATTTATATTGTTTCCTTTTTTGGCTTTTATGAGTAAGGCTATAATAAATTTTTAGTCCAATATTTTTGTGAACATGTGTGTTCATTTCTCCTGGGTAAAAACTTAATAGTTAGATTATGGGTCATGGGCTAAAATCCAGAGCCTTTTGAATGGAGGAGAAAACACCTGACCCAAAGATTTTTATTTTATTTATCAGGTATCCACTGTTCACCCTCAACAAGAGGACCCAAATAAACCATACTGGATTTTGAGGTTGGTCACTGAACACAATGAAGCAGAATTTTTCGAAGTGAAAAAAGATACAGAACGAGCAGATGAAATCCGAGCCATGAAACAGGCCTGGGAGACAACCGAGCCAGGAAGAGCTATCAAGGTCACTCGAGTTTGAAAAGTTGTTCTTTAACTTTCCATTCCTAGGCATTGGTCTGAAGGAAGGGCCATGTTGGTAAAAGTGCCTAGTCTTTCCTTTAGGAATGGTACCTGGAATTTTGTTAGACACTCACTAAATGTTAAGACCACATTTGAATACATTGCGAAATGTTGTGCAGATGACCAATACCAGATGACTCGCAGAAGCGAAGTACATAATGGTGCCACTTATTGGCCCAAACTACAGATTCCCTCATTCTTTCATGTGGTGTGGGCAAATCCATGTCTGTTCTCACTCTCCCAAGTCAGAAAGGATAAAAATATTTAATATGTGCTTTCATGTACTTTGGACAGCCTTGAATGGATAGAAAGCATGTAGAATAACATACTTCGTGTCTCCCATCCTACTCGATTTCACATAAGAATCATTGCTACAGGGAACCATTATTGCTCATCTGTGTTTCATGTTCCAACTCAGGGTTAGTAAGCCAGATGAAAAAGGCTCAGGAGCAACTGGATCTAAGCCTGCATGCCTAGTGTATTCATTTTAGGACTGCTTCTTCATTAGTTCTCAAAAACAACTGTCAGAATGATGGATGGCTCAGAATTTGAGTTTCTTTGATAATCAGAGCTGGCCTCATTCAAACTGCCATACTTATTCACATTCTCCTGCTTCTTTCATGCATTCTTTAAGTGTTGTTGCCTGGACTGTTGTTCATTGATAGCATTTGTTCTTTAGGCTTCCCAGGCTCGCCTGCATTACCTCAGCCAGTTCATTAAGAAAATACCAGATGCTGACAGTGTGCCTGTGAGTGAGAGCCAAACTAAAGCAGTGGAGGAAGGTCAGTGAACCCTGCCCCAACTGCCTCTGAGCATGGAGCTGTGCCTTGTACCTTTTGAAAGATAGAGCATATTCTACAGGATAGGAAAACAGATTCTGAGATGTTTGCTTTTTACCAAGCAGATGTTTGCTTTTTCCACAAGGAGGCAGGGTTTTCTCCATTTAAGAAAAGATGAAACCAGAAATATGAATGCAGCCTGGTTCAAAGGTGGCAGTGTGTGACCTTAAAGGCAGGCCTACTAGTGTCAGTCAGGCACCTTTCTAATAATAATAACTATAAATAATAGCAATAAGATCAAGCTAACCGCTTTTACTGAGTGATTGCTGTCAGCCTAGGACCAAAAATACTAATTATTTAATTGAACACTCTCATGAATCCACTGATCTATAATAGGATTTCCAACTTACCAATAAGGACACAGGCCCAGAGTAATTTGCTCTGTAAATTGCTAAGTTCACAAGAGCCAGCTTGCAGATGGCTCTCTGTTACCCCAGAGTGCCTTTTGATGCTCCTGTCTATCCGCTCATTGGGATGCCCAGGGAAGCTGAAGGCATTCACATCCCTAGTCATGCTTTTCCACATTGACATCTTCAAGAATGTAATTCAATGATTGTTATAAAGATAATGTCCCTTAAGTTTTCATATAAAGAGTATAAACAACAAATATCACCCTGATTTTATTTTCCTGGGATGGGTACTCTTCACAACACTCTTGTTTGTTTTCTCTTTTTTAACCTACAGCAACGAGAGGTTGACAGTGCTATTCCTATTTTACATATAGAGAGACCAGTGCTCAGAGAGTCACCATACTCTTCCTAAGTCACACATCTAAAAAGTGATAAAGTTGGGATTTGAAATATTTCTAACTCCTAAAGTACTCACTTTTCTAACTGTTAAAGTCTGTTACCATATTAATAATACAAAGGTGAATAGGTTTTATTATGATTCTATCAGATTATTATTTTTAAATTCATTTTATTAGATTTTATTATTTTTTAAATGTTGTATTGAGTTATATGCATAAGAAAAATGTTGCACTAGATAACTTGTTAAAAATGGCAAGGAAGACTATTCAAGATTATTGCAATAGGAGTCAAGACCATTGTAGTAGGAGAGAGAGATTGAATTCAGCTTTGAATACAGCAGGGACAAATGGCGCTTTATAGTGACTAGGCAGAGAGGGATGAAAACTTACTCAGAAAAACTTGGTTAGATATCCAGGGTAGGGGAAGAGAGGAGCTGGGTTCGTGAGTTCTTGATAAATTAGTCCAGCAGGATTCTTTGCTAAAACTGGGATTCACAAGCCAAGGACAAGGCCTCGTGGAGAACAAGGCTGAAAGGAGGGTGACTTTGTCCTAAAACATCTAAGCAATAAATGCGCAAATATTCATTGTATAGCTTGATAAATTTTTACATTTGTATACACTCAGGAACCACCATTCAGATCAAGATATAAACACTTAAACATCCCCAGTCTTCCTCATTCCCTTCCCTCAGCCATGCTCCCCCTCAAGGTAATTACTAGTCTGACCTCTATTACCACATTTTCATTTTGTCTGTTCTTGAGCTTCATGTTTGGACTCGTACACTGTACACTTTCTATCCCTCACTATTTAGCTGGTCTACTTCTACTTGGGTCAAGATTAGTAAGGTACATTTTATAAGAAATTTATTTATTTTATCTAAGTTAAACTTCCTGGAATAAATTTTATTTTTTAAGATATTTTTAAAAGATTTTATTTGTTTATTTGAGAGAGAGACAAAATAGTGAGAAAGAGCATAAGCCAGTAGCAGAGGGTGAAGCAGACTCCCCACTGAGCAGGGAGCCTGATGCAGGGCTTGGGACCATGATCTGAACCAAAGGAAGGCAGACACTTAACCTTCTGAGCCACTTGGGCACCCCTGGAATAAATTTTATTTTAATTGCTTTTTTATTTGATCCTTTTTGCTCTAGAGGTTTATCAATTTTAATAATATATTTATTTCAACATTTCTCCATGCTTTCAAAAATTATCACCTTTTATTCAAAGCAGAATATAATATTAATTAAATTTTCTGCACATGATAAATGTGGGGGGGGGGATGTCTGCATAATGTGGAAAAGCAAGAGCTCTTTTCAGCTCTATTTTAAGATAATTTGAGACAAGTGCCTGGACACAGGGCTCCTCCAGAGAGGAGAATCCTACTCACATACATTTCCCCCAAAGCCAGTTAGTTGTACTTCCTCCAGGGCTCACCCTAGCAGTGGCCCCAGTGGTTAGAGATCCCATTTCATTGACAATGCCCCCCTGCCCCTGCTAAAGCGTCCATTTTTATGTGATGTTTTCATATCCTGAGGCACTTCCAGACATGCTAGTTGTCTGGACCATCCATGGTGTTTTCAGAGGCTACTAATGATTGTTTTTGCTAGTACTCTGGTTAGAGGTGGCAAAGCTTTCAAGTCTGCACACAACTGGCTCCCACAAGCCCTGTTACTTTTTGCATATGATTTTTATAGAGTGAAAATTTTCTTTAGTAATGCACATATCATGTTGTAGTTGAAATATCTTCGAATGCCATAAAAGAGTCAGACACAAAGGGTTCCATTGGCTCTGAGAGCAAAGATGTCATACTATCGGGGAATATGCTGTGGAAGAAATGGCAAACGAGCAAGGGCTTGAAGGATCTATCAAAATTGGTGAGCAGTGAAAGTGGAGGAACATCCCCAGCAGGGAAGGAGGAACAGAGTACACGAAAAGAAAATATCAGTAAGTATTATTCTCATTTGTAAGACAAATATGTACTTGGAAGTAAAAATTCTGGAAAAGACACTAACGTGATGACTAGGGTTATAAAACAGAAAAATATGTATTTTGGATTCATAGAGTTTCATTTTGCTTATCCAGAGTTGATCATTTGCTCAAGGACCTCATTACCTTAAAGATAGATGTGGACCCCCCAAAAAAATGTAGCAAGTGTATTTTTGTACATTTTTCTGTGTCTACAAATACTAAAAAATATGGGATGCCTGGGTGACTCAGCGGTTGAGCTCAGGGCCTGAATCCCGGGGTCCTGGGATCGAGTCCCACATCAGGCTCCCCATGGGGGGCCTGCTTCTCCCTCTGCCTGTGTCTCTGCCTCTCTCTGTGTGTCTCTCATGAATAAATAAATAAAATCTTTAAAAAAAATACTAAAAATAAAATTGCAGTGACCGCACATGCCCTTGTCACCAAACACAGATCCTTTCTATTTTATCTACAATATGCTACATGATATATTTTCCTTTTACCTTTTATAACAAATCTATAATATTTGGATTCTACAATTTTGGAGGAGAGGAGTTTTCAATGGTGCACAATGCACACTGATTTGGTTCATTTCTGTATAATGGGGATTCGTATTTGTTTGCTAAAATGAACCTAAATCCTTAATAGAAGGTTTTACAGAGAAATATCTTTTCATCCTGGACTCTATGAGGAAGGATTTCCCCTAAGCAGTTCCTGGATTCTCTGTTGCTAAGGGATTAAATGCCCTATATGGTTGAAACAATAAACTAGGCTGCCCATAGGGGATCCTGAGTCCCTTGCTCATCCCTGAGTTAGAAGCACTACCTATGGTAGTGACAGGGCAGCAGGGGTCAGCTATCCAGCTGTTAAGTTTTGTGACCATGGCCCGTTTGCCTCTCTCATCGAACTGCATTCTCCAATTATACCTATATCAGTGGCAAAAATCTTACTCTTTATTTCTCTACTTGTTCAGAACCCAGGCAGGAAAGAAAGATATTTTGGAAGGCTGCATCATTAGAAACAATAACAATGGTTCTCTTCTCAAAATTGCTAAACCAGTCTGAGAATTTTTAAATTAAAAACTGTTTGTGGTTAAAACAGGTCCTTGAAGGATTTCCACAGGGCAGAAGAAAATTCAGAAATTCAAAGAGCTTTTACTTATAGTAACAAGAGATTCTATTTTTTGATCCAATATTTTGAAAGTAAGCACTCATTTAATAAATAATGACATAAATGACGTGACACTAAAACTTAATTAGAATAGCATCTATCACTCTATATTAATATTTATTATGTAGAGTGGCTTTGCATGTATTATCTCACTGGAGCCTCTATGAACTAGCCAAAGCATATACTACTATCTCTGCTTCAAAATTGAAGTGACATAGATGCATCATGTGAGGGAGGGAGGCTGAAACAGTGCAGAGTAAAGCAGGATTCAAACCCTAGTTCTTTGGAATCCATATATTGTGATCTCTAAAGGAATGCAAACTTTCCCCCACACTAGGTTAAAGACCTGCGAAATGAAAATATAATTACATTCGGAAGTAGAACTGTTTATTTATATACTAACAAGGTAAACTTTCAAGTTGTAAAAATGGGATGTAATCAGGATTCTTCACTCCAGCCTTGGGTAGTGAGTCGTGCTGCAGATTTCATTTTTTGCGTAGAGCCCCAGACCAGAGTTGGCAGGCACCACTTCCATGTCAGCTTTTCTGCTCTCATTTTTCACAGTTGATTAAGCATCTGCCTTCAGCTCAGGTCATGATCTCAGGGTCCTGGGATGGAGTCCTGCGCTGGGATCCCTGCTCAGTGGGGAGTCTGCTTCTCCCTCTGCTATTCTCCTGCTTATGTTTTCTTGCTCTCTCTGTCAAATAACTAAATACAATCTTTAAAAACAAAAGATATTTCTAAATGCATATTCTCACTTTCAGAATTTATCCCATAGAGGGCCAGTTTGCAGACAGAGGATGGTATACACACACACACACACACACACACACAGAAACACGTACATCCACACGCACACACTTTGGGCTGCACTGTTCTAGAGGTACAAGGCTGTCATAATACACTTTCACCATATTCTGACACAACAGAGTTTTGCAGAACATCGAGATGAACCTTCTTGGCCCCTTTCCCGCACCCTTTTCTGTTTAAATATATGTTATTTGGTAGGAGGTAAGAAAACACAAGATTATACTTTCAGGGATCATTTCTATAGTTTGTTACAAACATCTAATTAACTAGTATTTTCTTTCCAGTCAAAGTAAGCACAGTTATGTCTTATAGAAACAACTCATGTTTGAAATGCCAAAAAGATAGCAGTATAAGTAGGTATGTTCATAAGAAAAGTAAATGAACTTTAGAAATCTAAGATCCCATAATAATCAAAATGAAAAAAGAAGTTATAGGCTATTGCTTTCTAAACATATTGTAGAATGTCAATTCTTCAAGAATGTTTTATGTTATAAAATGAAGAATATGATCGAATTTATGTTTTCATCATGGAGCTGAGTTGAGATGGTCACACAACTCTGTAAACATATTAAAAAGCATTGAATTATGGGATCCCTGGGTGGCTCAGCGGTTGAGTGTCTGCCTTTGGCCCAGGGTGTGATCCCAGGATCCGGGATGGAGTCCTGCTTTGGGCTCCCTGTGAGTACCCTGCTTCTCCCTCTGCCTGTGTCTCTGCCTCTCTCTGTGTGTCTCTCATGAATAAATAAATAAAATCTTTAAAATAAATAAATAAATACATAAATAAATAATACATACATACATACAATCTTTAAAAAAAGCATTGAATTACACTTTTAAAATGGGTGAATTTTATGATATGTAAATTATACTCCAATAACATTTTTAAAAGGAAAATAAATGTCCTGGAAAACCTGAATGGTTAATATTTTAGACTCTAAAGTCTCTTTTTAAGCTTGTACTCATGGGTTCATACGAGTCTACGGAGTAGAAATCTCCTGCTAAATTGATTTTCAGTGTTTGCCCGATGTATGTTACCTACTCCACAGATCTATAAGTTTCTTTTTTTTTATTTTTTTTATTTTTTTTTATTTTATGATAGTCACAGAGAGAGAGAGAGAGAGAGAGAGAGGCAGAGACACAGGCAGAGGGAGAAGCAGGCTCCATGCACCGGGAGCCCGATGTGGGATTCGATCCCGGGACTCCAGGATCGCGCCCTGGGCCAAAGGCAGGCGCTAAACCGCTGCGCCACCCAGGGATCCCAGATCTACAAGTTTTTTAAAGTAGACTGATATGTCTCAAATATTTTTTATCCTATTCTCATAATGTTTATGACGGCTTTTAACCCTAGACTAAGCATTTTAAATATTGAGTTATTTAGTTTATGATGAAATACAGTATGACTTTTAGTTCTTGTCTCCCTCTTCATTTAACTAGCTTCATGATAAGATTCTGTTACTCTTCTTATAGAATATATTCATTTTTCCATCTCCTTCATGTAACTGTAAGTATAGTAACACCAGCTAGAAGAGAGATATGAAATATAATTATATTTTAATAAAGTTACATTGTGCCACATTAAAATCATATTAAATTAGATAAGTCCAATCATTGGTTGCTTTTTTTAACAGAAGATATTTTTTTAATTAAAATAAGATATAACAGTCATGTAGTAAGTGTTGATTCTTTTTTGAAAGTCTAGGATTTTTTTAACAGGGCCTCCTTCACGAACCCCAACAATTTTGGAAATGTCTCCACAACTTATTAGAAAAGCGCTGGAGTGTGTAGACTTAACTCAGTATATACGGTAAGTTTTAATAAACATAATTAATGCAGACATCTGCGTTCATAGAATTTTGGATACATTAGTAAGCAGATACTAAACAACTGAAAATTTGAATTTAAATGCTTAATATACATCAATGTATTCAAATTTTTAGAAGTACATGAGTTTACATCTCAAATTTAGCAAATGTTTTATTAGGTCAACTATAAAAACATTTGAATATTTTATGTAAAGATTTAATTTGTAAGCTGATTAAGGTGAGTTGAGTACTGAAAATTCCCAGCATTCCTGCTGATATTTAAGTAGGTTCAATTTTATTGAAATCAGACAATAGGATTAATAGAGGGAGATAGTTACTCAAGCATATTTATAAGTTTGCAAATATTTTCAACATTATTTAGCTTCATAAATTAAATAAGGAAAACCTCCAAATATTCTTGTAGTTTCCAACACCAATTCCATGAATACCTCATCACATGGTACATTTGATTTTATTGGCACTTTCCTAGAATTCTTTCCTAAAATATTAGTGACTCAAGAAGTACTGTGTAATCCATCAAAAATTAATAGTTTATCCTTTCTATTCCTAATATTCTATTGGATTCAGTCCACCACACTGTTCATATGATTTTAATTTTTGAATTTTAAAGTAAAGTTCATCCTAGCATTCCAAAATGATTTATGCATCTCTTTGGATGTTTTTATAGAAGAACAGTAAACAAAGACCCTGTGCTACAAACAGAGGAACTGAACCAGCAGCAGGCAATGCAAAAGGCAGAGGAGGTTCATCAGTTCCGCCAGTACAGGACTAGAGTCCTCAGCATTCGAGACATTGACCAAGAAGAACAGTTTAAAGTAAAGGATAAAGTCCTGGAGATGTATGGGGAGATGCGGGTGAGTCTCAACATACACATAGATTACAGTTGGCACATTCTTGTTAAAGTGATATTGTAGAATCATATAGGACCTGGGTGGAAAGAAGTCTTGAGAGCATTTAGTTCCCAGCTCCTCAGTAAAGATGGAGGATTGGTGAAACACATCTACTTCCACTTACTTCCTTAAACCCCTCAAAATTGTAGTATTGGGGATCTATCCACAAAAATAAGATGAAGGAGAGAGAAGACAACAATAAAATATATGAAGTTGGAAGAGAGCTGGGTGAAGATTGTATTAACAGACTTGAGGCAGCCAAATTCTGAGCTTGTAGCAGAAAAACTCTTTAAGAATCAACCCAATTTGCTCCACAGAATCCCTGAAAGTCTCTGAAGTTGGTAGTATCAGCCCTATGAGAAGTGAAGGGGAAGTGGGAGGAAGACAGGGCTGTTGGGTTTGCTTGGCTTGAAGCTATGTAAGAAGCAGTTTGAATTGTAGGTCACTACCTCAACTTTTTGTAATCAGGTGACTGTCCCTTCTCCACCCTAGCAGAAGACTAAAAGTGCTTTATCTAGGCAAGTTCTAAAAACAACAACAACAAAAAATAGGTTGGGAGGGTGGGTTTCTGTAGTGAAAAAGTAAAAAATGGAAGTATCATACTTGCAATGGGGACATTCAATAAATATATGGTTGACTTCCACTATAGAGGATGAAGATTTATTTTCATCCCTCATTCCTACAACACACACACAGACTTCCAAAGACACTGATGGCTACAGGACTTCCTAAATGTATCAGCCTTAGTGACATTAGGTTCTCCATGTCATTTCAGTATTGGCTGACCTGAGGAATATGCTTAGTTGACTCCTCCTCTTGCTTGTCCAATAGGCACCTTAAACCAAACCTCTCCAAATCTAGATTCTATCATTCTTGCCCTCTTTCTCATGTCAGCCCAAACATTTCACCTGCACCAATATTCCCCACCCAGAAAGGGCAGTTTGAAGTCTTTCAGCTGCTCAAAGCACAGACTTTGGAGACATCTTTGACTTCTCTCACCTCCTTCATCTAATCCATTATCAACACTTGGTAGTATCAACTTGAAAATATATCTATAATTCAATCACTTTTCATTCTATCTAATCCTACCACCCTAGTCCAAATCGTGTTTTCTACTCAGAGTATCACAGCCTCCTGACTGATTTCACTGCTTCCAGCTTGCTCTTCTACAATGGAGTCTCTGCTTAAAGCCAAAATGATTGTGACCATTAGGACAAACCATTTTATCCTGTGGTGACAAACAGCCCCAGGGTCTCAGTGGCTGAAGACAGAGGTTAGCAAACTTGTTTTCTGTAAAGGGCCAGGTAGTAAATATTTTTGTCTTTGCAGGCCATATGTTGTATCTACTCAATTCTGCTGCTGTTAACACAAATTCAAAGATAATGCCTATGTGTGTATCAATAAAACTTTATTTAGAAAAATAAGCATGAGCCATATTTTTTGACACGCCTTAATTTACCAAGCCCTGGATTAAAACAATAAAAGCATATTTACACTTCACTGGCACGTCCAATAAAGTCCAGGAGAGGGTCCTTTACATCTCATTTACATTTAATAGTCACATTTCATGGGTCAAAGCTAGTCAAATGGTGACATACAACTTCAGTGAAGGAATTGACCTTGCTGATGCCTTGATTTCAAATTTGTAGCATCAATAAATCTGAAACAATAAATTTTGGTTCCTTAAGCCACCCAGATGTGGCACTTTGTTACAAAAACCCTAGCAGACTAATATGGAGTGCAGTGCTACTTTGTGCTTGGAGGATAACTGCAAATATTTTATGAATTGCACTAATGGTGATCACAGTACATCTCTAAAATGGATAATGGAATTGTTTCACTCCTATAATGGCTTCACATTTCACTAAGAGAAAAAGAGAAAAAAAGTCTTTACTACGGTGTCTAGAGCTCTATATAATCTAGTGCCCACTTGCCTCTCTGACCTTTTCCCCTGTAACTCTGTCTGCTTTGCTTCCTTTGTTTTTTGCAAACTGATTTCACCTTTCCACTAAATAGTCTGACATGTTCCCAACTCTGAGGCCTTTGACTTGCTCCTACCTCTTTCTGGAATATTCTTTCCTCTAAAGAGTCAAATGGTTTATAGCTTCACTTTTTGAGATCTTCCATGCATTGTCACTTTATTAGAGAGATCTTCTCTAGCTTCCCTTTTACAGTTAGCATCCTTCAGTATTTGTATACCCATGCCTGGTTTTATTATTTTCTTTAAAGCAATTATCATGTATGTGTATTCATTCATTGGTTTAACATGGAAAAGTATATTTTATTTTATAGTTATTATTTATAAATATTTATTGATCATATAAAATATATTCTACAATATATAAACATATATAATTATATATAAATATATAATATGTACACATTTTTAATCTCTCTTCTGTAGAATTTAGATAGAATATGAATAGGAACTTTGTTTTGATTCACTGTTGTATACCCCAAACCTGGAAGGGATGTCTATTTCACAAAAGTTTGTTTCAAAAATGAATCAGTGAACCAAAAAAATGAATATTAAAGTTATGCAGATTCAATTTATCATATAGAAAATAGTTTAAGTTATAGTATCATAAGACAAAAGGAAAATTTGTTATTTCCATTCATGTTTTTTCTGTGTTTAATGGACAAGTAAACACAGTAGATGGGAAGGCAATAGGGAAGAAATATTAACTGGGATTTTTTTTTAAGATTTTATTTATTTACTTATGAGAGATACAGAGAGAGAGGCAGAGAAATAGGCAGAGGGAGAAGCAGGCTTGCCTGCAGGGAGCTTGATGTGGGACTTGATCCCAGGACCCCGGGATCACACCCTGACCCAAAGACAGATGCTCAACCACTGAGCCACCCAGGTGCCCCTAACTGGGATGGTTTTTAATTCAGATTTCATTCTGTGTGAGGTACAAAAACTCTAGTTTTGGTTGAAACTACCTTAATAGAAACATTATCAGTACCACATTTCTTATCAGATGGGAGAAAAACATACCAATCCTCAAGAGATTACTGACATATATTAAACTTACATTACACTAAATCATTAGAAGACTTTCTCTCTTTTTTTAAAATGGCACTATTATCATTTTGTACAATTGATTTAGTAAAGCCAATTTTATTGTGGTACTTTCCTTTTGCCAAAAATTTTGAGAAGAGTCTGATTCTGACATTTAGCTCTTCCACAAGCTCTACCAAAATCATGCAGTTGCAAAACCACAGAAAATTTCTTGAAGAATTCCAATGAAGACACAACAGTCATTTCTAGAAGCCTCTCTTCTAGCTAGCATCAGTTAACTAATACTTTTTAAAAAAAATTATATCATTTTTGAAACAAGAAACAATCAACAGGTTGAACCATAATTGTGCCCATACTATCAGAAATGCAAATGAAATGAGAAAGCCAAAGCCTCTTCGTAAAGCTACATTGACCCTTAGTTATATTATTGCTTTATTTGTGAACATTTTTAGAATATTGCCTGGAACTAACATTAAGTTTTAAAAATTACCTTTCTTTTTGAAAATATAAACTATATTTAACTGTAGCTTATATGCACTTTGCAAGTAGAATCAGAATTTCCTGATGGATTGTTGGTATAAGAGAAAGTAAAAGAGTCAAGAAATGCTCTAAGGTTTTTAGCTAAACAACTGGTAGGGCTGAGTTGCCATCAAATCTGATGGCTCGAAAGGAAAGATAAAGATTTAAATTTGGGACATTTTTGGAAATATCTATCATATCCAAAAAAGCATTCTTACCTATCTATTACAGTTATGTGGAAGTATTGAATAGAAGTTAGATATGGTTCTGGAATCTGGGAGAGAGAGCTGGGCTCAAGATCAAAAAATTGGGAGACCCATCAGTCTAGAAATGGAATTTAAAGCCATGGGGTTAGATAAAATCACCAAGGAAAGAGTTCTAGGATCTAAGATGTGGCCACTTCCTCAATAAGAGATGAAGGAGAAGAGGAAAAATTAGCAAAGGCAACTGACAAGGAGCAGCTATGAAGGTAGAAGAAAAGTCAATGGTGTATGATGTCCAGAAAACCTAGTGAATCGGTTGATCCAGGAGGAGAGGGTAGGGGTGATAAGAATAGGACCAAGATGTGATCGCAGATTTAGCATGGTGTCCTTGAATGAAAACTGAACTTACAAAAACAAAGATAACCAGTGAACTGGGTGATAGTCAGGCACATTTCATCAAGTCTAGAACAATGTGGGGAACTAGTAGCTACTGAGCACAACTGAAAAATGCACTCATGAGAGATGCACTGATCAGCATGTTTTATTGATATTATATTCATCTTTCTCTTTCTCCTACTGATGCTTTTATTCACTATTCTGTTAAAATTTCATGTACCGGGGATCCCTCGGTGGCTCAGCGGTTTGGCGCCTGCCTTTGGCCCAGGGTGGGATCCTGGAGTCCCGGGATCGAGTCCCGCATCGGGCTCCTGGCATGGAGCCTGCTTCTCCCTCCTCCTGTGTCTCTGCCTCTCTCTCTCTCTCTCTCTTTCTGTGTGTCTATCATAAATAAATAAATAAATAAATAAATAAATAAATAAATAAATCTTTAAGAAAATTTTCATGTACCCTTTGTTGTTAGCTCATGTTTCATATATTGATAAACATTTGAGACTATAACCTAATTTTTGACTCTTTTCAGTAATTTGCTGCCGGAATCTATTGGCATAAGGAAGGGATAAAAAGATTGATTGCTTTTTTTTCCCCCAAATTTTTTTTCTGGAACCATGAGCCTTTAATTGCTTGGGATTTTGTTTTGGAATAGGACTCCTTAGATGAAGCCCGACAGAAGATCTTCGATATCCGGGAAGAGTATAGAAACAAGTTGCTGGAAGCTGAGCGCCTAAGATTGGAAGCCCTAGCTGCAGAGGAAGCAGCAAGTTCAGTGGAGCCAGAAAAGAAGACGCTGGCTCCTGACACACAGAAAAAAAAGAAAGGAAAGAAAAAGTAACCAGCAGGTGCCCAACTTGTACCTTCTTCTGGAGAGGAAACCCCTTATTTTTTTAATATGATCTTTAACCTTTCCTGCTGATAAGGTATTAGGCCAATAGAAAATAGAGAAGTTTTCCTTCTTAGAATGAATTTCTGTATTTTAATATTTATTTGTTGGTTTTTCTCAGAAAAAACTATGATTTGAGAATTTAAACTTTTCTAATTTCAATAAAAATTGCCTCGAAATATGTAAATTGCAATAAAATTTACGTATCTCCCTCTAAATCATTGCATTTTAGATAAGTAGTAAAAACAAGATCATAAATGGGCTAACATGATTACATTTGAAAACATTCAACAAGGAGAAAAATAGCTATGGTTCTTAGAGGAAATTTTGTTTCTAACCTTAGAGACTTTAAAAATTTTTTAAATATGCTTCTGTATTTGTGTTTTTTTTTTTTTTTTGGAAAGGCTGAACTTTCATAAACCTCCTTCACTGAGTAAGAATTGCTGTGGGTTAAACTCCATTGAAGTGTTCGAAGTCTGAATCCTAACACTCAGGCAATGCAGACATAGAGACTTTGATCACAAACACATCCCTTGTCATGTGACCTGGCATCATGGTTTTTTGTAAGACACAGGGCATGTTCTTATATGCCAGTTTTAGAAAATTGCAGTGAGTGTATTAACTGAGGCATGTGATGGGAGATGGGCTTCTCCTAAAAGCACACTTCCAGTTCATGGCTTCCTCAGGTGAAAACTCCAACAGTAGTTTTAATTTTTTAAAAAAGATTTTATTTATCTATTCATGAGAGACAAAGAGAGAAAGCAGGTCTCCATGGGGAGCCTGATGTGGAATTCGATCCCAGGACCCCAGAATCAGGACCTGAGCCAAAGGCAGATGCTCAACCACTGAGCCACTTAGGTGCCCCTCCAACAGTATTTTTTAATCAGTCAAAACTGTTCCATTTTGATAGGTGATTTTCCTTTTTTCATTTACTTAGATTTTATTAAATTTTATTTTAAAAATGTTTAGCGATATGTATATATACATATATATGTAAGTTTACTTAAACATGCAAACACTTGCCCACATTGTTCTTTGCCTAAACTTTCCTTCATCACCCTATGATCTCCCAAACCCTACAAAATAGTACATGATGATGACCCAGAATAAATATTTCCTTGTTTTTCACTTATCTAATATAATCATACATCAATATTTTATATCGTGTCCTAGTTTACAAAATGACATTTTTAAAAAGATATTATTTATTTATTCATGAGAGACACAGAGAGAAGGCAGAGACATAGGCAGAGGGAGAAGCAGGCTTCTCGCAGGGAGCCCGATGTGGGGCTCCATACCAGAGCTCCAGGATCATGCCCTAAGGGAAAGGAAGATGCTCAACCGCTGAGCCACCCAGGTGTCCCCAAAATTACATTTTATACATTCTTTACCATGTTTTGATTTTTCTCACCAAACAACACAAAATTTCTTTGAGACAAAGCTAATTAATTCTTTTTAATTGCTGTGAAATATTTCATGGCGCAAATATATTGTCATTGATTCAGCTAATTCTCCTATATTAGCTTTGTTTCTAGACCTTTTTCTTTTTTAAAGATTTTATTTATTCATGAGAGACGGGGCGGGGGGGGGGTGGGCAGAGACACAGGCAGAGGGAGAAGCAGGCTCCATGCAGGAAGCCCGACATGGGACTCGATCCCAGGTCTCCAGGATCAGGCCCTGGGCCGAAGGTGGCGCTAAACCGCTGAGCCACCCCTCTGCCCGTCTAGATCTTTTCTATACAAGAAAAACTAGTAAGAACAGAAAAGAATTAGCAATATGGTAAATTTAACAAGGTATTTTCTAATAAATAAAAAAAGAAAAATATAGTGCCTGACCTTTAAAATAAAGGAAAAATAAAATCAAAATATTTTGTAAGAAGATACTATAAATATTACTGTATAAGTGCTTACAGTGACTACACTGGAAATACATAGAACACAGAACACCAGGTACAATGCTTATACCTATATTTGGAATCACTGACCATGCAGTTGATACAAATAAATGCAGACTGATTTACAGGTAGTTTTTAATTGTCACTCAAATATTTGGAATGGGGTTGCCATTGGTGATACATTTTTCAAAATGGTGAACAACTTTGGTAAATTTTCAAAGATAGCAATGTTTAGTCTTCCCTTAATATACACAACTGTTGCAGTCCTTGAAATATTCATTGAACTTTAAAACTGTGCAAAAAATACGTCTGTTTTATATATCTTACAGAGTTAGGTTCTTGGATCATTAATTTGCTTTTAGACTATATCAATGATAGACCATTGAACTCATGGAGAGGTAAGATGATTCTTTGTTGCATGTGACTCTTTGAAAGATTAGGGGATATCTGACATCCTTGACATTTAACAAGTTCTATCACATTCTTGGGCCAACCCAAAATGCCCCCACATGTTTCCTTAATACTCTCTAGAGTTTGTACTGTCCCCACTGAGATCATCTCCATGGAAAAGAATAGTAAAGATTATTGAGAAACTGAAGATAATAATGTCTATGGATCATAGTTAATACCTAACTCCTTTAGAATACACAGCTGTATAAAGACCCTCCATTGTATTGATTGAGTTAACCAGGGTACGTGTATAAAACATACTATAATTCCTACACTTCCTAGATCATTGTCTTAGACAAATGTATGGCTTCCCATTCAGTTTCTTTCTCCTTAGACTCTTATCATCTACCTCTTTACATCCCCTACCAGTTCTTCAAAGTCAACTCTCCACATCCTTTCTCAGGGGCTTTTGTAAGAGCTGAGAAAACACACTTCTCTTCTGCAGTCACAGACCTGTTGCTGAGTAACAACCCCAGGGTGTGACTCTGATGGTAATGAAACATTATTATAAGAGCAATTTAACACTTCAGTGTCTCTGACACCTCACTGAAGAATAGGATGTGGCTTTCCCTTTTACAAAATCAAAGTGTCCACTAAAGTGTTTCTGAAATGTAACAAAGGACAGTCTTCATTTAAATGAATTAGAAAATTGCTGACATATTTGCTAAACTTTTAACTTGCTTTTAGAAATCAAGTTTTCAGGGCCCCTGGGAATCTGACTCTTGACTTTGGCTCAGGTCATGATCTGAGGGTTGTGAAATTGAGCCCCATGACACTCCATGCTCAGCATGGAATCTGCTTGAGATTCTCTCCCTCTCCCTCTCTTTCTCCCTCTGTCCCTCCCCCCACTTGCACTCTAAACAAATAAATAAAAACAATCTTTT
Source organism: Canis lupus dingo (assembly GCF_003254725.2). Classification (NCBI taxonomy): domain Eukaryota; kingdom Metazoa; phylum Chordata; class Mammalia; order Carnivora; family Canidae; genus Canis; species Canis lupus. Next base: position 37,904,959 of record NC_064243.1, read on the forward strand.
AAAAATAGAAATCATTTTCAAATCAAAAAACACTGATTTTTAGTCTCTGAGCCCTCTGTTATTATTATATTAAAAACATTAAAAACACATTGCACGATATTCTGATATTTACCTTGTGTCTCTGTCTCATTCCAATGTGACCCCTGTATCCACTGTCTCTTGGAAAATAGAAAAGTACAAGTGGAAGTGGCAAGAAGAGCCAGATAGTAATGGAATTTGCCTCAGAGAAGAAACTTTATACCCTGGGCCATATCCTAGGTGGGATTATTAAGAACAGATTAATAAAAGTTTTCAATGACCTTCCCAGAACATTTCTGAAATTAACATTATGAAGGAACTTTGTTTTAAGCTGGTACAATATTTTTTGTCTGATCAATTATAGAATAAATTCTATTCTTCTTAATTAGATAAAATAGTTTCCAACCATGGGTGCATTTTCATGGAATAAGACTTAGGCTCTACATCCTCGTTTTTGGTATAAGCACAGATGGCAGCATCAACACATAGTATGATTTATTTTTTAAGTGAACCTGTATAACAAATTACCATTGTATAATAATTTCAATCCATAACTAAAAAATCTAAGTTTATCCAACTAAACCAAGCATTTTAATACATTTTATTAATTATAAAAATCTACTTACCTAACCTGTAAATTCTTTTCCCATCTATCACATAATATAATGATACTCTTTATTTTCAATGCTTATCAAACCATTGATTTCGGAATCACCAATTCAGATGGCATGTGGATAACTCTTTCATTCCATATTCGACAGTGGGTGGTTGATATATATATAATGAGAAAACTCATTAAAAATTATATTTGCCTTCATGAAAAAAATTCCAAATTAATATTTACACAGTAAAGACTTACCAGTTAATAAACTGCTAAATAATATAAATCAATATAGCTCATTGGTGAAACTGGGCTCAGTCGGTTAACATCTCTATATTTTATGGGTTTGAAAAGAAAATTTTCATGCTATTTTCACCAGGAAAATTACATTTGTGCAAATGGCCAAAATTACATTAGATACAACCTCACCAACCAATGACTTATTTGATTATTGGTAGAATTAATGATTATATTGTTATATAATTAATAATATAATACTAAATTGTTGCTGTATGTTTTCTTTCTGAAGGAACTTTGAAATTTTCCTGTACTTTTTTTCATAAACTTAGTGGATTTTTAACTCAAGTGCTTCTGGAGTAGCAGGTGCCCAAAGTCTGCATATTTTACAACATAATGTGTGGAAAACAACCTTTGGCAGACATTAAAGTTTTGCCTAAGACCATAATTTCTGTTGCCATTAACTATTAAAGCCATTAACTATTAAAATAGGACTCCGTGAGAATAGCTATCAAAATGGTCAACCTTAGGTGCTTGGGTGGCTCAATCAGTTAAGTGCCTTTGGCTCAAATCATGATCCCAGGAGCCTGCCTGGGATTAAGCCTGGCATCAGGCACCCTGCTTGGCAAGAGGTCTATTCCTCCTTCTCCCTCTATGCTTCCCCTCTCCTGTGCTCTTTGTCTCTATTAAATAAGTAAAATCTTTTTAAAAATTAAAAAAAATAGTCAACTTGAATTCAAAAGCTGTTTTCCAGTTTATGATTCATACAGACTGCTTGTATTTACTCTTGCTTTTCATTTATCAACATTTAAATCATCTCTGGCTCTATAAAGACAAAGAGGAAGAAAGCAGGGGGAAATCCAAAGAGTTTTATCTGTGGCTTGCAGATATGACAAAAGAATGTCCTGGAGGGAGGTTAAAATTCCTTTTGAGAAGCTCATATATCATTTGCAGATTTCAATAACTCTTGGCTTTCAGAAACCTGGATGCTTCAAATTTGACTGAGCAGCTTTATTTCTTCTGTTATGCCACTACTATTTAACTAGCTTGTCATAGTAAGACCATTTCTAATACTTTGTGTGAAGATTTCATCTCTCTGTTATATAATGAGTTATATTCTCCTTGAGTGCAAGGACTATATTGTAATTGTCATATACTGTGCATTTCAATCACCCTCAAATCATAGCACAAAACCTCACAGAGTAGGCTTTCAGTGGATTATAATCAAATAAAGTACACTATTTCACATTATGTGAGCTATTAGGCTGATATTAAAACGGGTCTAAAGCAATGCTTATGATCATTTTAAAAAATGCGTCAGATTGGACTTCAAGTGAAAATATTGAAAAATACTGTTTATAGGACCTGAGAAAAGAGTCCCACCATTGAGAGACTGTGATAATACCAAATGGCAGGTTGTCAACAATGGTATTCTGCAGTGTTCACAGAAGATATATATCATAGAGTAGTCAAGACAGCTTCATTTTTCAAATAGGATCTTGATTTATATACCACTAAGACAACCAGGGAGCTCGTCATGTTTATGCAATTAGAGTGAGAATATTCCAAACTGTTAATAGTGCTGTGGGAAACCGAGGCAAAAGAAATGTAATTTAAATTCAAATCTCCTTACAGTTTGTAGCTAGTCCACTGATAGATCCCTGAAACATGCAGCATGACCATTCTCAAGGAACCCATAGCTGCCTTAGTGTCTTTATGTTAAAAAGGAGCCTTGGCAGCAACTGGGCCATCAAAAGTCATCAAAGCTTTGCTTCCAGATTCCTTGACACTTGTGCTTATCCCTAAATCCCACTAACTAAAAAGTATGTAATCACCCACTCCTCACAATCCCAGTATAGCTCTTTCTGTCCACAGATCCTGTCCTATGAATAGGGAATGAGTTAAAGTATAGGCAGGAGAGATAAGAGGCCCCTGACTCCCCTGACTACATTCCAAAACTATCTCTGGCAGGTATAGATGGTGAGAGCTGAACAAGAGATAAAGGAACAAACCAAGATGGCACGAGAATCTCAAGGTTTCCCAGTCAGTTCTCAATAAAAAAACTGCCACCAGAAGCCCTCATTGGCAACCCAATAGGGACCCCTCTCACTCTAGAGAGCTTTTTACTTTCCTTTCTGCTCTCACTTTTACTTAATAAACTTTCATTTTACCTCACCCTTTTGGGTTTATGAGATTCATTCTTTGGCTCCGTGAGACAAGAACCCTGTAGTTCTGCAACAATAGTATCTGTCTTTTACTGATGTCTTTGGCCAGAGGAGCATCCTTTTTGGTTGTTGTTTTTTGCCCATTGCTCTCACGCAAACCCAACTTGTAATTGTGGATCAGACTCTCAGCATTCATTCAGCAGAGAGGAATGGAAGATACACACACACACACACACACACACACACACACTTCATAGCCACTCTGAAATTCCTCAGTGTAAACATGGTGAAGGCCCCCACCAAGAAGTGAGGAAGTCCAGGATCAGATCTGATTTTATATTCTAAAAAGACATGTCTGTTCAGTTGATGTCCATGGCCCCTGGTTCCATCTTCTGAGAATGTCTTCTTACCTGTTAGACTCTGGCCACATGTGGAGTGGTTGTTTGAAAGTATGTTCTTCTTAGAGGGTGACCAATGTTTGTATCCTGGTTCCTCAAAATTCATATAAATATGTTATATGCAGATGTAAATTACTAAAAAGTATAATTGTGGCCATAAACAAAATAATTAAATGGCAGTGAAGATAAAGCAGTAGTTTCCATTATTACCTTCTCAGAAATCTGTGGCTTCGGTAATAGGCATTTCTTGTTTCTGCCTACCCTGAATCCCTTCTGCTGTTTTTTGTTTTGTTTTTGTTTTTGTTTTTGTTTTTGATTTTTGGTGGTAGTAACAAAAGGACTGAAGCAGAGTCATCATGAGCCTCTCAAAAATACATTAGTATCTGCTAAAGACTTGATGTCCTTTTGAAGTGGGAGCGCTAGGTTCTTGTCTCACAGAGTCAAAGAAGGAATCTTGCAGATAAAGGAGAGTGAGTAAAGTGATAGTTTATTAAGCAAGGGTACAGAAAAAAGCTCTCAGGAGCGAGAGGGGTCCTGACAGGATTGCCAGTGTGGGGTCTTTTATTTAGAACTTCGGGTGCTTGCAGCCTGATCATTCTTGTGACCTCTTGGTTTGAGTAAGGACTGGCGATAACATCTTTAATGACTTACTTCTTTTTTAGGAAGTCCTAAAAAGTTATTTGTTGGTCATGGGTGACTGTCAAAAAAAAGACACCTAGAGCAGGGTGGTCTGGTGTGGTCCCTTGTCTCTGATTTTCTTACACCTCAGAACTTTTGGAATTTTTGTTAACCTGATCACATAACCCCTTATCTATCTCTCCCTACCTAGCCCTGCCTGTTCCTTACTCAATTTCTGGTTGGGTTTTTCTTCAAAGCTACTCAAAAATATCTCCAGTGACTTTATTTTTTCTTAAGTTAACCAGAGTTTCTGTTACATAAAACCAAATAATCATAATTGATATACTTGAATTTCATTTTAGATTCTACTCCTTGAATAACATCCTATTTGAAGGATTCAAAAATTTAGAAGAGACATTTCAGAATTTCTCAGAGAAAATTACCTTACTGCAGAGTAAGAGCTCTTAACCCAGGGGCTTTGGGTGGATTTTAGGTGACCCTGTGAGCATCCTGCAATTATATATATCTTCTTTCAATGAAAAATAAATTTAATCAGATTATTAAAGGAGTCTGCAGCCCATAAAATTCTAACAATTACTGCTCTAGAAATGTACTTTCAATTTTTAATTAGCATAAGGGATAGTAAAATATTTTCTTCTGATATTATTCTTTTTCTTTGAAGAATGCCTTGATGCCTATAATACTTACAGAAATTGACTTGGAAATAAAGCTATTCAATATTAGAATGTATCTTCAAAAGATAGCATGAAACTTATTTTTCTGGAGGTTCTTAAACACAATGTAAATTGTTTGGTTTAAATTTGTCCTTAAAAAGATTGAGTTGGACATCTTGTGAATTCTGTTTTTAAGATTCTATATTTTGGGGAAAAAACAGAGTGGCATTTAAATGCAAAATACTGCATGGTGTCAGAGCTTTGGGCCAGCAGTTATTAAGGACATATGAGCAAAGAGATTGAACTGGAAGGTGTTCATTTGAGAAGTAAAGATGGAGATTCTTTCCTCAGTTCTGCTTATGGGGAACAAAGGCTAAAGAAAATATAGATAAAATTAAACATCTTTATAATCTACAGCCCATTGATAAATACATGAGGCAGGCAGAGTTATTTTCTCCAGGAAACTCTCAATTGTCTTGATGTTAATACTTTGCTAGAGGGAAAAACAACCTTAGCTTGATTGTACCTTGGCCTCTAGGATCCTGAGAGTTTTCTTTAACAAGTGAAAGTCCTTGTGGAAATTTCCCTTTGTCTTCACCTCCCCCAGCTCCAAAGTATATAATCATCCATTCCTCACAACCCCAGTGTATCTCTTTCCTGCCCATGTTTCCTAGTCCCGTGCTTTAATAAAACCACCTTTTACCCCTAGAATATCTCAAGAATTCTTTTTTGGCCATCAGCTCTGAACCCCAACATTTTCTACATCTGAACTACCATGTGGGAGGATAAAGGTAGGTACAGATTCATTGGCAGGAGCTAGTACACTCATCCAAATGTTGCACTTGTAAATGTCAACATGATTTTTTTCCCCCAGCAAACAGATCTCTTTATTTTTCTAAAAGTATTAAACAGATTAAAAAACAATAGCAAGGAGAAAAAAAGAGGGGGGGATTTCAGTCAAGGAGAGAAACAGAATGCTGATTCAAGTACACAGTCTGCAGGCTCTGGTGATGTTATAAATCCGGTGGGGTAATTAATTAAAAGGTGTTTCATCTCCAGGCAGCTCGCAGAACTCGGCATCTATCTCAGGGTGCACAGCCATCCTGTTCCACTAGTTAAAGACAGAACATGAAGAAAACTGCATGTGATTTACACTGCCAAGGGAATTTGGAAGATCAGTGTACTTATTCAAATTGGAATTTAGCCCAGACTCTATTTTGGTCAAAGGAAAAAAAAAAAAAAAAAAGAAAAGAAAAAAAAAGTTTAAGCATTTTAATAAGGCACAAGAACATCAGTTAATTGGGGATATGGCACACATTTTCCAGACTCTGAAATTTCTGTTCAATTCTGCATAAAGGGTCAAGTGCTGCTCTTTGATATACCAGTATCTTCTTTATTGAAATAAGTAATTGCTTATCTATTGTCTTTTAAAACATCTATGTGATAGATTCTGACCTGATCTTATCCTTGCTCCTCCTCACTAAGCACAACTGTAAAGTCTGGAGATGATGCCCTAGACAACCAAAGTTGGTCTCTGGGAAGGGATAAGAAGGTAAGTTGGTTTTGGACTTTAGTACCAGAGACACAGTGAGGCAGCATGGCATCTTTCTTCTCCCCACACAACAGAGAAAGGCCACCCAGACTCATTGTTTTCTGATCACCAAATTAGCAAAAGAGGGCAGTCAGGTAGGTGTATTTGTTAGGAGTAAGTTGGACAGTTTGGTAGTCAGGGCCAGGATCCTCAACAAGAATGTATGGAGTCAGGACAGCTAAGATAAAATAGCACTGACATCCTGTTTTGCAGCTTAGACGGGAGCGTGCTAGGATTCTGCTTTACAGCCTTTCCAGAAGTGACTTCTGCATAAAGTAAGACAATTAACCACAAAGCATTTGTCCCTATCACAGAGAGGGGGCAATGAAGACATAAGCCCCCAGATGTCAGCAAAAAAGACCAACAGCACATAGACAGATACGTGGTAGATAGGTAGGTAGGTAGGTAGGTAGATAGACAGATATGTGACCAAAGCTCCAACTGGCACAACTCAGCTCACCCTGATTGCTGACTATAGTTCCTCAAAAGAAAACCACCTTTAATAAAACCCCATAAAATTAGAAACTCCAAGGGTAACCCTCTTGGGCCCCCTTCCCTCTCCTGGAGCTTTATACTCTTGCTCAATCAATTTTGCTTTGCTGCTCACCACTCTGTATGGTCAACCTCTTCATTCTTCAAAGTAGTGTGACCAAGAACCACCAACACTCAAGGCAGAAAATTCCTGCAGCACGTTTTTCTCCCTGTTAGAATAGGAGCCTCTCTCACAACCACAGGTGAACTGACACCACTGGAAAGATAATTAGCTGAGAGCCCTACTACAAATAAACAGCTGTTAGGATCATTGTCCTTCCCAATGGGGCTTATGACTCCCCTTTTTCACTTAGATACCAGACATTTAGTGGAGCTGGTAGGGGGAGCCCAACTACAGCTGATACCTGGTCAAGGAAGCATCTTTGTCCACATATGCTCAAGATTCTCTAGGTCATAAGCCCTAGAGCAGCTAAAACAATAATGACAGGGGAGAAATTATTACACGGAATATTAAGGCAAATTGCCTACCTATTTGTTATCAAAACAATAAAATACTGTCAACATTGTAAGTAGTAGATCAGCGAAACAGAGAGGAGAACCCAGAAAGAGATCCATACAAATATACCCAGCTGATTTTTGACCGAGAGCCAAAAAAATGCACAACCACATCAGTGGGGAAAGATTGCTTTGCAACAAATGGTTCCAGAGCAAATGGATATCCGCAAGCAAAAAGAAAATGAAAGGAGAGAGAGAAGAAAAATGTAAAAAAAAAAAAAAAAAACAAACCTCAACTTTAATCTGTTGCCTCAGACACAATTTAACTCAAAATGAACCATGACTTTAACTTGGGAACATAAAATCATAAAACTTTTAGCAGAAACATGAGAAAATCTTCAGGATTTTTGGCAAAGACATTTACTTACACTTGACCTCTAATTACAACCTCATGATAGGAATATTTGCTAAATTGTGCTTCATCAAAATGTAAAACTTGCTCTGCAGAGCATTGTATGAAAAGAATAGTCTAACTATCCACTGGGAGAAAATATCTGTAAACCACATATCTGAAAAAGAACCAGTATCTAAAATATATAAACATCTCTAAATTCAGCAGTAAGCAAATGACACAATTAGAAAATGGACAAATAGCATTGAAGAGACATCACCAAAGAAGAGAAAATAAGCACAAGCTGTCCAACATCATTAGCAATCAGAGAAATGTAAATTAAAACCACAATGAAATATTATTATATACCTACCAGATGGCTAGAAATATATTGACAACACCAAGTACTGGTGAGGATAAGAAGAAACTAGATTACTCACATATTGCTGGTAGTAATATAAAGCAGTACTGTTAGTCTTATAAATTTGGCAGTTCCTCAAAAGAACTAAACATGCAACTATCATATGACTCAGCAATTGAACTCTTGGATGTTTACCTCAGAAAATAAAACCTTTGTTCTCCCAAAAACTTCTACATGAATGTTTGTAGAGGCTTAATCACAAGAGCGAAAAATTGGAATCAGCCCAATGGACTTAAACAGTTGAATGATTAAGCAAACAGTGATAGACATATACCGTGGAATAGTACTCAGCAATAAAAAGGAATGTACCATGGATAGGCATAACAGCTTGGAGAAATCTCTAGGAAATGATATTCAGTGAAAAAAGCCAATCCCAAAAGGTTACATCGTGTATGATTCCATTTAAATAACGTTGTTGAAATGACAAAATTTTAGCAATGGAGGACAAATTCATGGTTGCCAGGATTTGGAAAGGAGAGCCTGGTTGTGTTATAAAAAGACATCACAAAGTACCCTTGTCATATTGGAAGGGCCTGGCACCTTGACACTGGTTGTAGGTACACACACCTACACAGATGGTAAAACTGTACAAAACCAAACCACATGCATGCAAAGGAATACAAATAAAACTATGGAAATCTGAGTAAGACTGGTTGATTGTACCAATGTTAAGATTCTCGATGTGACATTATACTACAGCAAAAAGCTATGTGCTTGAGAATTTGGGGCTTGGGATCTGCTTAGAATAGTCATGTTTTTCTTGCTCTGTTCCTGTGTAGGAACAGGGTTGATGAGTACTAGGTTGATACTGGTGGCGTCAGCTGCTCTCACAAGCAGTGAATGGTGCAATGCCCAAGCAAGAGCTCAGTACCTAGGACAGAGGTGATGTTGCACGATGGCCATGATAAAGAACTTTCTAAATGGGGACATCTCCTTAAATGCTCAGAAGAAGCATTACCTGCTGCTTGGATTTTTAATCCACATACCTGTGTTCCAAACCCCAGGGATTTGAAATGCAAACTGAGTTATTTGAAATCAGTATATTATCCCAGCTTTCAAAGAGAAAGTAAAACTATTTCATTAGTGTTTCTTCCCAAGTGACTTTTCCCATCTGTTGTACTTTAATTTGGCTGGAATTTTGTGTGTTGAAGCACACAGTGGAGACAAGTCAATTATGAGGTAACTTGATGCTTCATTTAAAGAGCTGTCGAAGTGTGAAATGATTCTCGAGCCTCAGATACAGGGCTGAGTGACGGAACACCCAGAATAACTCCTAATCTGTGAGGACTGAAAACCAGGCAGGCCAAGGGGGAGAAAGTTTGATGTTGCAAATTGATTTACTTCAGCCTCCAGCAGAATTAAAGTTTGTTATATAATTTTTGTTTTGAATAAAGCAGGGAATAAAAGCTACGTCTTTATTTATTTTTTCAAAAAAGCTACATCTTTATAAATCTGCAGTGATTCCATGTCCTTCCTTTAGCTTTCCCATACCCTTTCCCATTTAGTCTTCACCTTCCATCTATTCTCCCCCTCACAGTGGCTAGGAGATACACATTTGTCTATATTTCAAGGAAGAGAAGGCCTGTTGGCTCCATGTTCTTTGAGTTCTTCCTACATAGACCACATTCTACCACAGAATGTTGTCACTGAATAGATAATCTAAGTCTAGTTTAGTGTTACTTTGCTTTCCCTTAGTCCTCTTTAGTTTACCTATAAGAGCTCTCTGTATCTGGTATGGAAGTGGACAGGGGTTTGCTATCATATTTACAGGAACTCCCTAGCTTCCTTACCCAGCTCCATTTATCAGCGTCCCCAGAAGGCAGATGAGTGGAAATCATGAACTCAGGGTTTCCACATTACAGTATTCTCAGGACCACATCCCTTCTCTAAATAAAAAAAAAAAGAAAAGAAAACAAAAAGCAACATGAGACAGAAGCAATAATTAATAAATGGTAAGTAATTATACCTTATGTGAAAAAATATGTATTCCATTTGCTATTTAAAATTTCAGTACTCAAATAAATAAGTACATAAATAATAAAATTCCAGTACTTAAAATGGTTTGGACAGAATGGGTGAAGATGGTCACAAAAGATTAAAGAATTTGGGGAATCTGGGAGGTTCAGATGTTTAAGTATCTGCCTTCTGCTCAGTTCATGATTTCCAAGGTCTTGGGATTGAGCCTCACCTCAAGCCTCTCCTCAGGCTCCCTGCTCAGTGGGGAATCTGCTTTTCCCTCTCCCTCTGCCCCTCCCCTGTAAATACTCTCTCTCTCTCCTCTCTCTCAAATAAAGAAATAAAATCTTTAAGAAAAAAGATTAAACAATTTTATGCTATTCAAAATGAGAACTGCTTTATCCAGAAGTCCAAAACTAGAGAAGCATCTCTATCAGGTAGTAGAGAAAGTGTGGAAATAGAACTAGTATTAGATCCAGGAATTGATCGTTGGGTCATAGAAACATTTATTCAAATTTATTCGATATTACACATTTATGAGAATTATTCAGGACAGTACAGTCATATGCAGTAGAGGAAAACCTGTTCCAAAAGTTCAGCAGAACTTATAGATTTATAGATTTATTTTAATTTTTTTACAAAGTTATTACAACAATTTTTTTTAATTTTTTAAAAAGATTTTATTTATTTATTCATAGAGACAGAGAGAGAGAGAGAGAGAGGCAGAGACACAGGCAGAAGGAGAAGCAGGCTCCATGCAGAGAGCCCGACGTGGGACTCGATCCAGGGTCTCCAGGATCATGCCCTGGGCTGCAGGCGGCGCTAAACCGCTGCACCACCGGGGCTGCCCTCTATGTCAATTTTAATGAGAAAAATTATGATTCCTTTCAACCCAACCTAAGATGCCATAAGGATTTTCACAGGGAAAAATAGATTCATTGACAATAAAATCAAGTTTACATAAGCAATAAGAAGCAATTTGAGGGAAAACGGAATCTGTTTTTCATAAACAGAATGTCATGAAGGCTTAGTGTACTACTCACTGAGGAACAGAGGTGGAAGAGGAGCATGAGGGAGGTGTTCTGAGGAAGATTGGGGAAGGTAGGTAATCAGATTTTCAGGCTTGCATTATCTACATCCCAATTTGTTTAAGTTTGACTTGGTTTATGGTGTTTTTTCAATATAACATTTTAACATATAAAAATTTTAATATATTTCATAATTTTATCTTTTTGTTGTTATGATATAGCTTAATTTCTCATCTTACTTAAATAGGTTTCATCCATCATTAGTTTATGACAAAACTGTAGCCAGTATTTTTTCTGCCGTGATTATAATATATAATTTATATTATATCTAAAAATTATTTTTATTAAATTATGTGATAGACCTCATTAATGCCTCCCTGATGCCTGATTCTCATCTCCTGCCTAGACTTCCCAGTCTCTAAGTAGATAAAAAAGTCTCTATGGCTAATTGTGGCAAATGGATGTAGTCAATGTGATGCATATGTCACTTTCATGCTGGAACAGAAAACAGCCCCTTTGTGGTTTCACATCTTTTGCATCCCTGTTGGCATCAAGTATAGGGGCCATGTGTTGAATGTCAGAGCCATAAGACCTAAACAGCTTGGATCTCTGAGACTCATTTGGAAGACAGTAGCCATGGAGGTTCACCCTTGCATGAATAAGAAATAAACACTTGTGTTAATTCACTGAAACATTACAGATATTTTACTACCCTTATGTTACTGACATAAACTTAATATACCTTGACAAATACAAAGTAATATACTATGACTTCAAAAAGAACAGATGATAGATAAATAGAATTTTCTTCCAAGTGAATAAGCATCAACCACATGAGTAAACATCACAAAGGTAATGTTGAACCAAAGAATTAATATACAACCGAATACATTTTAAGTAATGTAATTTCAGTAATATAAATTTCAGTAATATAAAGTATGGAAACAAAACTAAACTTTAGTGTCAACATTGGAATACTGGTTACCTTAGGAAGGGGAGAGTTTACCAGGGCCAAGAGATTGTGAGATGACGGTATTAATCTATTTTTTCATTTAGACGATGGTTATATGAGTGTTATCATATATCCAAGAGAGTTTTAAAACTGATTTATATGGTGTCATTATTAATATGCTATAAAAATAATTTGTTTTGCTCAGATGTACACTGATAGGCATAGATTTAGTGAGATTTAGTTCATCCAAATTTTCGTTCTCCAAAATTTAAAAATATATCAAGGCTTTTTGCTGACCTAGGTATTATAAACTAAAGTAAGGAAAATTCACTTTCCAAGTGTTTTCCTTCACTCTGCTCTTTCAGATTCAGGAACAAAATGACATGACTTGAGGATAAAACTACTCTATTTCCTTTAAAAACAAAAGCTCAAACACACTTGTCTTTTTCTGTCACTATTGCTCCTAATATTAGTCTCACTCACTCATACTAATTATAGTTTTTCACCAAAGTAATTGACTTCATTTTACTCAGAGAAACTTGTGGTTGTAATATTGAAGAACTATCATACACCAACATTTCAACAGACTAGCGAAAGTCATGAGTACAACTTAGATTTAAATAATTTGTCTCAGCTCACTGATCTGTCTGGAATTCTGTTCATTCCCTCTGGACTGACTTTTTTTTTATAGTCATAAATATATTCTTCATTTGCTATTTCACAGAGTGATCACATGGCAAACTTTCTTAGCCCTTCTATCACCCTCGCAAGAGAATTTGACCACAAAGAGAACTTTGGCAAGATGACTTCCCGAAGCATTCTTAAGATATTGCTTCATTGACGTCTGGCATCTACTTCTGCTGATAAGTAATCTGACCTCGGTCTAATTGTAATTCTCTTGAAGGCAATGTGATTTTTTTTTTCCTCTCTGGTTGCACGTAAGATGTTATCTTACCCTTATTCTGCAATTCCACCCCATGTGTGTAGTATGAGTTTATTTCTGTTTATTCTGATCAGCACTCAGTGTATACTTTCAATATGAGAAATTATATCTTTGTCTGGAAAACTCTCAGCTGAGGTCTCCTTAGATACAGTGTTTACATAGTGTCAGGAATGATTTTTCTCAGGCATTCTCTCATGCCTTTAACTTTTGGGATTTCTCTGAGATACAAGTTGGAATCCCTCTTTCTACTCACCAGGACTATTAACCATCTGTTTCATATATTTAATTTTTTTTATCTTGCCATGTCAAGTTCTAGGTAAATGACTCAGTGCTACTTCACTCAGTCATCTGTCAACTATATCTTGTTTTGTTTTGTTTTGTTTTGTTTTTTAGAGAGAGGGAGAGAAGGAATCTCAGGCAGGATCTGAGCACAGAATCACCAGCACAGAGCCTGATGTAGGGCTGGATTCCACAATCCTGAAATCATCACCTGAGCTGATTTACCTGAATTCAAGGGTCAGATGCTCAACTGACTGAGGCACCAGTTTGCAGGCTTAACCTAAATGAAACCCTGTGTGTCTTCATTTCCCTTACTTTTCTGGCCAGGTCTTTTGCTATTGTTCAGTGCTTCTATCTAGAAATTACATCAGAGACATTGAAGGCCTGTGCATGGAGGGGCAGGTGGCTTGGCCCAAGTACTGGTTGTCCTATTACTTTCTTTTCATCATGCAGCTTGGACAAGTCACAGCCCTTGACAGCAAGCAGGCTTATTTCTCAGTCTCCTTTATTACAGAGAGAATGCCATCCGAGTTCCCAATTTTATACCATGACTTTGGCTATGGTTCTTTCCCGTCTGTTGGTTATGTCTGGTCTCCATCGCCCTGCAGAATCAAATGCCTGTTTCTGTTCCTGGAAGCTAATATATCCACAGATTCAGCTCTAGTTTCTACTATGTGTTTCTGTTCTGTTTTTCTTTCTCTCTCCCTCTTTTTTTGTTGTTGTTCTGTTTTTCTTTTAAAAAAGTTAAATTCTGAGTGAACTACATCCTTTTGATTAAAATTTTTAAAACTATATCTGTCATTTCTTATTATTTGTTTCTAGGCAGGGAGTGATAGTGAGGATGTGTGGGGGTGCAGAGGAATTCAGCTTAAAGTAGCTAAAAAGTAAATGCTAAACACCATCTTGACTAGAAAATACCCAGAAGCTTATGACTAAGGACTTCCCACTGTGCCAAAAACAAATTCATACTAAGCTAAAAGATAGTGCATTCTGCGAAGCTAAAATCTCACCAGTATTCCAGAATCCTATACCAGAGTTCTCCCAACAGTGTTAGATGCAGACATGCTTTCCTGACATGTTGTTTTGTCTTTCGTAGGGCTTGATTATCTGAGATGAACTCTTAAGATGATAGCTTACTAAAGATTCTTGAGTTTTCTTTGTATAAATAAAGAACTATTAATCAGCATAATGTTATACAGTTAATTTTGCAGGTTATTTGTACATGTTCATAAATTACACATCTCACCTCCTATATGTTGCAAGTAGTTGAAGTTTTAGGGCACAAATAAGAAACATTCTTCTTTACCCTTACTGGATACTGAAACAATTTGAGAAAAGAGAAGAATCATGGCAGGACCAGTAGCTTATTAGAGAGAGAAGACAGGATTGGAAAGCATGGGTTAATCTCCATCCACAATCAGATTTCCAAAAACATCTATTCCTCCCTGAGCTTGCCAACCCCGAATCTCAGATCCTTCTCTGCAAAGGCATGTGTGCCCTGGAAATTATCTTATTGGATACACGGAGACTGGGGTCCTCTTGATGACAGGACATAGTCTGACACACTTATCTCTGAAGAGAGAGCCCAGCCTTGGCTGAGTCACCCATTCTCCAATCCTTTTCTCAAACTCCCCGGTCAGCTCAATCTGTCTTCCTAAAGGGAAAAGAGTGTAAAGGGGGACAGTGAGAAAGTGACTTAGGTCAGGTTTCCTCAGAAGCAGATCCTGAGACAGAACGTGAATACAAACAATTTATGTGGGAATGATCCCATTCCACAGTGGATTGTGAAAGTGAGACCCAGAAGGGACAGGAGTTAATAAGGGGCATCAGTGAACAAGTGGCTACTGGGAGCCCCACAGTTACTGTGGAGAGCACATCTGAAAGCTGCCCCACCCAGTCAGAGAGGCTCCTGAGGTATAATCCACCAACCTTCCCCATCATCAGAGGAGAGCTGCTCCTGGAGGCAAGAACACCCCAGTGTGCTGGTGGCCCCCATTTAGGAGAATAGGCTCCTGTGGCCAGAGAAAGTCCTCAGGCAGAGATTTTCACTTGGCTTGCAGGAAAAAAAAAAGGTAGGACTAGGGGAAGTGGTAGGTGTTGTGGGGATAGGCGTGGGGTATTGTCAGCTTCTGCCACATACAAGCAACTCTTCCTGGTACTTCTCAAAAGGTGAAGTTACTATTTTATAGGCCATAATGGTGCAACAAAAGGATAACTATGACTTCTCTCTCTTTTTAAAAAATATTTTACTTGTTTTATTTTAGAGAGAGAGCATATGTGAGCAGGGGGAGGGACAGAGGGAGAGAATCTCAAGCAGACCACCCATGAAGGGCTCCATCTCAAAACCCTGAGATCACCACCTCAGCTAAAGCCAAGAGTCAGATGCGCCTAATCTAGCTCAATGTCTCTCATGAGATTACAGCCAAGATTTTGGTAAGGGCTGCAGCATGTGAAAGCTTGACTGGGGATGGAAGATCTGTTCTTAAAGTGGCTCACTCAGAAAGCTGGTGACAGGATGCTTAGTTTTTTGCCACACGGACCTCTCCAGTGGTTGTGTGAGTATCTTCACAATATGGCAGCTATTTTCCCCCAGAGTGAGTGATTCAAGAAAGAAAGGGAGCAAGCAGGAAGCAACAATGCCTTTTTACGATCTCATCTTGGAAGTCTCATATCATCACTACCTTTCTATTTCTAGAGACAAGCCACTAAGTCCAGGTCACACCCAAGGGCAAGGAAATTAGGCTCCATGTTTCAAAGGGAGGAGTTTTAATGCAAATTATAAACATACTTTAAAACTGCAACAAGTGCCAACAACCTCTATATTCTAAAGTGAGATCTCACTTGCAATTTTACAAGAGATTAAGATGGAAAGGTCCAGAGAACATATCTGGAGTTAGTTGTTATGCTCCCTAAATCCTCCCAACATGGGAAAAGGGATGAGTGCCCCTTACGTAAGCTTCAGTCCAAGTGAAATGGTTTTTAAGGAGATTCTTTAGAGAGTTGCACGTGTATGTCCAGGAATGTAGGGAACATAAGGATCAAATTCGGAGATATGCTTGAGAAGTCTAAAGGTCAGAAGCCATGTGCATAAACCTCCTGAAGGATAATCAGCCAAGTGCCCCTCCTTACGCAGGCAAAGGCTTGAATTTTTTTTTTCTCACTGAGGGGAGCTGGCTGCAGATAATCTAGAAAAGAGTCATCCACAGTGAATGCTTGGAGCCAAGTATAGCCCCAAGAGGGGGTGGAGCACTAGAGTGCAGGGACTGAGCTGGGAGTCATAGCTGACTGCCAGATGACAGGTGAGAGGCATCTCCCACTTATAGAGAGCATCAGGTCAAGGTCTCCAGAGCAGGACCTCTAAAGACTCGCAAACATCCCACAAGAGACCTTCAGACATCTAGTGTGGTCATGGGTCACCAGCCTAGATGACGGTTATATCTGCCTCTAACCCTTTACAACTCATGCATCTGTTCCCTTGGACCCAATCCCAGAGGAATTAAAAGGCAGCAGTTAGTTAGCAGTGGAAGCCGTAAGAAGGTCAACGACGCTCCCACCCTTCCCTCTGGTCTCCACAACAACCTCTGTTAAGCTCAAGTTGAGGGAAGGAGAAACTTCAGATTATCTGAGCATTTAGAAGGTGCATTGTAACAGTCGACTGGAACCCTATAATTATTAGACTGGCCAAGGCTTTTTAATGTCAAATTAGGGAATATATGTTAGTATCCAAGACCTCACCAAAACTGTCTCCCCCAACCCAGGATGGAAAAAGAACTTCTCCTTCCACTCTTACCTACGAACTTCCACATTTACCTAACTATTCCATTGTGTTAAATGTACCAACTGGTATGTATATATATATTTTTAAATGCACCAGTTATGTTTGAAATATTAGCTGGGGAGACAACTGATTCTGTTGAATTATGAAGCAGGTCATTCTGAAGTGACTAATAAGACGCATTGTTTTGCTTCAAGCATTGACAGAAACTCTTTGCTATTAATAATATTTTGAATCTAAAAATGAGAAAAGAAACGATCTCAGTTGTTTATGAAAAATTGGTCGGCCTTAAGCCTGGAGACACAATCCCTGAGGGCCAACCTAGTCCTAGCCGAGACCTATTTTCATTCTGTGCGTGTCTTAACCACTTGGCTCCTTCCTAGTGATACACTTGCCCCAGAAGGGCTCCATCTGCTGCCGCACTGCACTGCATAAATTTTAACTGTTTGCAATCCCCTGGAACTTGAATTCTGTCTTTGATTTTTCTTTTAGTTCCCCTATTGTTTACACTCACTTGAGAAACCAGTCCAGTTCCGTGTATGTGGGGCAAATAGAGACTTTCTAGAAAGGGTTTGAAAAAGATACTACTTCTGGTCTCCATGAGTTTACAGCTAAGTTTGGTCTGCATTTGTTTAGACTCCCCAAATGGGTTTTCTTGTTCCTAAGTCTCTTGGATGAGTTTGCATCCTGTCCCCGCTCAACACATGGCCTCTTGGTAGTCTGCTTCAACCACCACCGGGCACCCCGAGTCCACATGTTCTGTGTGCTAAGCAAGGTTCTTCTGGCACATTAACTCCCTGAAACACAGGCAAAGTGGCCATCCTCTATTCTGAGTCAGTTATGAGTCAGCTGACCCATCTTCCTAAGCCTGTCTTGGGGCTTTCCATCCCTAGTTTTTGAAACCACATTATAGTACGGCCTACTCTTAGTTATTTGTTAATTTGCTAATGGTAATATTTCAGGCTATTTGTTATAAAGGAATATACACCTGTTTTTGCCCTTCCCAGTCCGCTCATTCATTCATTCATTCATTCACTTGTTCATTCATCAAACACCTCTGAGTTCTTATTTCCCATAAGATCATGTCCCTCAAGCTAGGAGTGTAAAGACTAGAGCAGTGGTTTTAAACCTTGGTGGATTCATGTAGTCACCTGAGAATCTTAAAAAAAAAAATTACAGATGTCCTGTCTCTGCTCCCCAGAGATTCTGATTTAATTATTCTGGGGCACAGCCTGAACATCAGCAATTTTTAAAAGCTCCCTAGGTGATTCTAAAGTGCAGCCAGGATTGAGAACCATGGGAAGACAAGATCATAAATAACTTGGGCCACAATTAAATGCCAAGGATTCCCTAAAAGATTCTGAGAGTACACTGCCCCTCCCCTCCTCATTTCTGTCCTACACACCACTGTCAGCCCCTCAATCTATACTCAGCCCGGACACACTTGAGCCACAGCTCAGGTGAGAGATGTGTCACATCTCTCTGAGCAAAGGGAAGGTGATGGTATCATTCACTTTTTCTCAGTTGGACGTTAATGATATTGCCTTTGTGTAGTGCAGGTGCACCGTGGTGTGGGAAACTCTGCGCTGCCACAGTCCATCCACCTCTAAGACAAGTTAGAGGCAAGACTGAGCACCTCAGACATCTTATTGCTAGTTGAATCTCACCTCCAGGGAGACCACTGCAATTCTACAGGAGCAACGGGCAGTTTGTCCAGCCTGGAGAAAGCCAGGGGAAAGCATAGGACATCCCTGCAGTCTGGGGGTCCTTCGGCTTCTGTGATGCGCGGTGCAGAGGCAGGAGAGCGCTGCAAACCCGCAGCCCGGGGGGGTGGGGGGAGTGTGTGTGGGGGTGTGGGGGGCGGAGGGGGCTCCCCCCTCCCCGCCCCACACTAACACCTGGTCCCTTCTCCGCTCGGTCAGGGGCCTGGCTGCGCCACTGCTCAGCGCCCCGGCTTAGGCAAGAATTGGAGCAACTGGGGGAACTGGCGAGGGTGAGCCCTTCCTCCCAGGGAACGCGTCCACCGACTGCTGCTCCAGGGGATGCTTCCTGCTGCGGGGTTGAGGTTCACCGCTCCTCTTCGCCTGCGGAAAATTCCCTTCTGCTGGCGGCTCGCGGGGAAGAGGCCCCCGCACGCGGGTGGGGGGGGGGAAGCTTGGGGCGAGCGGCGGAGGGCGGCGAGGGCGGCGAGGGCGGCGAGGGCGGCGAGGGCGCCGTCTCCCCTTTTCTCCAGCAGGGGGAGCCGACGACCAGCGCCGGGCGCCGGGCGGCCCGGGAGGATTCTGCACCGCGGGGGGCGCGGGCCGGAGCCGACGCAGCCCCGGGTGGGGGCGGAGAGGCACCTCCGGGGCCCGGGTGACCCGTTTGCCCCGCGGGGGACGGGCTCTCGGGACTGTCCATCCTTCCCGCGCGGCCCTGGACGGGGCTCCGTGGTTCTGGCTGCGTCGCCGCTGCGTGCAGGGCTCCGCTGCCTGCGAGCCGGTGGCCCGGAGACGCGAGCTCGGTGCTCCCGCGGGCTCCAAAAGGGGCTGTCCTGATCTTAATTTTTCAGACTAAATCATACTGGTTATGATGGCATCTCCTCTGGTTTGTGAGCATCTCCTCTGCCTTTGCTAAACTAGGTGCTTGCCACGCCCGGCGGCTGCGCTGTTTCCTCCCCCTGGTCCCGCGGCGGGGGGTCCTCCCAGCGGCTCGCGTCAGCCCCTGCTGCTGCGTGGACACAGCTCGGTTGTCAAAGGGACAGAGGGAGGGAGGGAGGGACCAGACCAATCCGTGCCCGAGTTTACTGGATTTATCACACAGAAAGCTTGAGTTTAGAGAACAAGCAGGGAACTGAGTATAGTTCTATTTGCTTCTTTTGAAATCTGTTGCATCTTGCTGCTATTTTGCCGTTTAAGGTGTGTGTGTTTTGCTTTGTCTTATTTTCAATTTCCCTTAAATGCATCAGTGATCTTTTCTGATACCGTATTCTAAGGAAGATAGTGGTTAAAAGGGAGGCAAAAAGTGCTCTGGAGTTGGTAGGGTCGTAGGGCTGTGTGTTTTATCCCTTTCCTTTCTTAATTATCGTACGGAAAATCATGAAATTATTTTTTTAAAGAAAAACAAGAAAGAGGTCAAAACCCAGCTCGTTCATTGAAGACATGTTAACTGTAGGAAATTGAGAGAATACAGATCTGGAAAGATAAAAGAAGATAAAATTCACCTATAATCACTTAACCTAGAGGTAATTGTTATTTAATTTAGTGTATGAACTGAAGGCCTTCTGTTCTAACATTTTAAATGCTGTGCTACAAATTATTATAATAGTATACATACTGGTTTATAATCTGTTTTCCCTCTTTAATATATTGTGGTCATCTTTAACACCGGCATAGGATGCCTTATCATGCGCATATAAATGTAGCATAGTATATTCAGTTAATACCATCAGGTTGGACATTAAAGCTATTTCCATTTTTTTTTTACAATGGTAAACATCACTGGGATAATAGTCTTTATATACATTTGTATTTCCTTAGGAAAATGTCTAATAGAGAAATTAAAGATCAACAGATATTTTAAGATTGTGTGTGTCTGCAAATGCCCTTTCAGAAACATGGTGCCAATTTGTCTTTTCACCAATTTTGAGCCAACACTGACATAATTCCTTTTCTGTATGCTTTGCCAGTTTTATAAGTTACAAATAGTATTTTGTTGTTGTTCTAATTTGTATTCCTCTGCTGTTTTCGCTTGAATTTCTCAGATTTTCTTTAAGGATCTTTCTAACGGGCCTAGATTCTGATGTAGGCAATAAAAAATAAGAGTGTGTAGCAGCCAAAGAAACAAGGCCATGCTGTGGGAGGCACTGACATTTAAGGCATCTGAGACTTGATGAAACAATGCTCCTTGCGTAGACTGATGCTTTTATAGAGACTCAAGAACTTTAGTGGGAAGGATTCACAGCAGAGAAAATCAGAGAGAGGCCATGCATGGGGAGCCAGGTTGGAATAATGCTTACATTTGGTTACTCAACTTTAATAACTAAAAGAACCACCATGGCCAGAAAGGCCACACACAAGAATTCTGGTGACTTTTACTCCCAAGGTGGCTTAACAGAAGGTAAGATTGTTGCATAGGGGAAAGAGATGGCCTTCCAGAATTCTTTCTTTTTTTTGTTTTTAAGATTTTATTTATTTATTCATGAGTATATAAAAAGACAGAGAGAGAGGCACAGACACAGGCAGAGGTGAAGCAGGCTCCATGCAGGGAGCCTGATGTGGGACTCAATCCCGGGACTCCAGGATCACGCCCTGGGTGGAAGGCAGGCCCTATGCCGCTGAGCCACCCAGGGATCCCACCAGAAGTCTTTCTTCACCTTGGGACTCACCCTCCATAACCAGTTTATGCATACAGGTGTGCATATCTGTCACCTTTCGGCATACACGTATGCATAGTTGGGTATGAATGTCTTCACAGATGTCATTCCTTCTTATTTTAACTGAGTGTGAAAGAGATAGGAGCCTCTGCTAGGAAAGAGAGAGATAAGTAGGAGACAGCTCTGCTTTGGGGAAGGCAAGTCAATGTACTGAGACACCAATTTACTGAAAGGCAATTTGCCAAATGCTCAATCTGCAAAACTTTGGGGACCTTTACAAAGTTTGTTTTATCCTTGCGGGCATGGTGCTTTCTCCTGCCCGCCCCGCCCCCCTCCCCTCCCCCCACCCCTTAGAGGTTTGCCCAGGCTGTTTTGTTAGAGAGGCAGAGGTAGGGGCAAGAACTAAACTAAAATTTATAAAGGAGTCAGACTGTTGGTCATTTGTGAAGTTCATTTTAGTAAATTAGCTTCCAACAAACTGGCTCAGAGCCGTGTTTTGGCGCCTTCTTCTAGAGATGATACCTCCTTTTTCTTTTCAGTCCTTGGTCATCCAAAGCTGTATTTCACCTAGACCTTGAGATTGAACTATCTATAATTGTAATCCTAACACCCATAACTTACTTTGGGACATAAAGTGTCCTATAAAATGTCCCAAACCCAAGCTGGCTAAATGCCTATCTGGAACCTTTCAGAGACTTTAATAGTGTCAAATAATATATTCAAAATTTAGAGGATGGTGATAATTTGAAAATAACTTCTCTTACCTATTCTGGCCTGCCTTCCAGTTCCATCTGTGTTCGTTCCTAGGGCCTCAGCAAGCCCCAAGGTTGGACAGAGAAGCTCCTGTTCCTCACCAAGCACGCCCTTTCCTGCAGCCTCTTTATAGACTGATCACCACCCAATGAACAAATAACTAAAAATAAATAGCAATGCCTGCTGCCACCACTTGCCTCTGCCTCTGGGGTGAGTTAGCATGTGTTTGATCCACCAGTGGACAAAGGCCTTTGAAAGCTTGGAGACTGGCAAGGAGGGCAGGTCCCTCACGGTGATCTGGCCTGTGGGACAAGAGTCAGGGGTGAGCAGACATTTTGCACTGAGATTAACTGCCTGCCAGTTTCCTCAGAAATTTTCCTAAAATAAAAGTACAACTCTTTCTCAACCAGATGGCATTTTCAAATCCCTCTTCTGCTATGGTAGCCCTGATAGATGCTAGGTGACCTGGCCTGTGGGGAGGAATAAGGTGATGGGGATTGTGGAAAGGATGAGTCTGTGATGAAAGCTGTCCCACCACACATGGGGTCATAGTACATCTTGGGTAAGTTCAGATTACTTGAAGCACACAATTATTGTCTCTGTAAGGAAAATGCAAAGTTTGCTATAGTTATAGTGTTCAGATAGATAAAATTGTGTTTGCAAAAATTTCAATACACTGTGTTATGTACTAAATGGTAAGGTTTTAGAATGGTCATAATCTTAACAGGGCATCAGGGATGTTGGCAGAGGTGTCATAAGAAGCAAAACAGTTAGTTGCTGAAATGATTAAGGAAGATGGTAGAGTGAACTGAAAGACAATGTCAAGGGCACATCAACATATGGCCTGAAATGTAAAAGAGGATATATAATTGAGTAGTGGATGTGGAACACTTTCATCTATCATGTTGGAAATCTAGCAGGTTGACTGTTTGAAGTCAACCCTATAGAACTCTAGAGCTGAGGATAATTTATCTGCAGGGACAAATCAGATTTGCTCTCTATCAAGCATGGAAACATATTAAATATGTAGGCCTTTAAAGAATCTTCTTGCTATATTCATAGATAAGGATACAGGTACATATTTGTGGATTAAGGCAATCATAACCCAATAGATAGTGGACTATTTGTATTCTTTTTTTAAAAATCCTCATTCTACCCAACAGAAGGAACAATTTCATGCTTTACAAAAGGCAGTGTGACCTCTGATCTATGAATGATTTTATTTCGAACACAACTTATTGTTACAATTTTGTCTACTGCTTGGTTGGGAAAAGGTCTTTCTATATCTCACTCACTGCAGAGCAATCCAATTTTCTTGTAATATCCATCTGGTGTTTATATCCATCCCTTGAAATGTAGGGGCTATTAGAATTAGATCAGAAATATTCCATGTAGAATGGAGCCAAGATTCATGTCACTGACAACCAGAAAGAGAGAGCTAGAGAGAGAGAGGAAGAGGGGAAGGGAGGGAAGGAGGGAAGGAATCTATGTAGATAGAGGGAGAGTAGGGAAGGAGAGAGAGAAGCTAATAGCATAACAGGGGCAGAAGGGACTCCCTTATGGATCTCTGGAAGGCTAGCATCACATCCTTCCTGATCTGTCCTTGCAAGGCTAACTCTGAGGTCCTGGATGGTGTCCACTTCACCCTTGGCCCTGACCCATTCTGATGTGGACCATGCAGTTAGCTTTTCTCTGGAATCCCCAGAATAGCTGACTTGGTTATACTGGGTCATTTCAGAAGGCCCACTTCAATTCTCCCCTCATTTATTTGTTGACATTAGGAATTCTCTTTTTTAAGAGGAATAACTCTTTTCATTCTGGTTGGAAATAAGGCTTTAAGAAAAATGGCTGGGAATGGTGACATGTTGCTTTTAGCTCACATTCGGCCTTCCAGGCTCTACAAGGTGGGTATCAGAACTTTATCTAGGAGAAAATTTCCATGCAGAAAAAAAACTGCTCAAGGGTGGTGGATCATGGGCAGCTCCCAGCAGAGGCGGAGCATAGGCTGGAGGTCCCAGACCCATCTCGAGACTTGGACCAGGGCCTGACCTCCTTTACTCTCTATGGTCTATTTCCAAGCACCTTGTACTTTCTAAGAATTCAATATATTTATTAAAAGCCAAACTACCACAACTATATTATTTAGCATTAATAATTTGACTCTTCAAGATTTTAGCGTGTTGAAGGGCTGTATCAGTTTGTTTCTGAAAAGCAAGTGTTTTTCTTTCAAGTCAGGTACTAATGCTGCCCTTGGTGCATGCTGGCCCTCCAGCAAGAGTTATGAGTTATGTGTCCAAACAAGAAGGATCATCTCATTATAGAATTATGGCTTTATCAACTAGAAAGGAAGCTTCAAGGTCACCTAGTGCTGCCTCAGAGCTGTTACGGGAATTCTCTATACAGTGTCCTTATCAGGGGCCTTCAAATCTACCTGCTTCTCACCCAGGCGAGAGCTGTCCGGAACCTTAGAGAAGCCTGTTGTGCCACCCAGCAGCCTCAATTGTAGGAAACATTTGTGTTATTTTAAGACAAGATGTATCTTTGTATAACTTTGGTTGATTGGTTCCCCTCCAGCAACCCAGAAAACTGTGCATTGCCTTTGACATCAATGCCCTCTGAAAGTCAGCCACAGAAGAGAAAGAGTGTTGGAGAAAATTTTGAGAATCCCAAATTTGCTTCTTAGCTCTGCTAAAAATCAAATGAATGACCTGAGTATTTCCCTAAGGATGTTGTTGTTTTTCCTTCCTGGTGGGTTTCTTTTTAAAAGATCTGTGTCCGCACATTTCAAATGGAGAAAGTTTGTTAGCACATTGAAGTATTTTAAACAGAGATATGGTTTAACTATTACTTTAAAGAATTTTTTTTTAATTTTATTTATCTATTTGACAGAGAGAGAGTGCACAAGTGGGGGGTGAGGGCAGCAGGTGGAGGAAGAGGAGGGAGAAGCAGGCTCCCCATGTAGCAGGGAGCCAGATGCGTGGCTCAGTCCCAGGACCCTGGGATCATGACCTGAGCCAAAGGCAGAGGCTTAACAGATGGAGCCACACAAGCGCACCTATTACTTTTTATAATGCAAAATTTCAAACATATAGAGAAGTCGATGTAATAGGATAATGGAAGCTCCTGTTAGTTAGCACCAAGTATAAATATATACACTTGCCTTTATCTTCACCCTTTATCCTCACCCAGCATCCTTCTTTCTTGGGTTTGTCTTGAAGCAAATCCCAGATGCCATCCCAAATCATCCATAATGATTCACAGTTTCTCTAAGATATAAGGACTCTGACTTTGTAACACCCCAATACCATTATTATCCTCTCCCTAAATTAAGAACTAATTCCTAAATATCTTAACTATACAGGTGGTGTTCACATTTCTCCGACATGTACAACCCCCAACTCTGTCCCCTGATCTTTCTCTCTGTCCATCTCTGCTTTGATCAAGATACAAATAAGAGCCCATCATTACAATTAACTAAGTCCCTCTTTTTAAGCTACAGGTGGCCCTTGTCCTTTTCACTTCAATTTTTTTTCCTTACAATTTTGTTAAGGAAACTAGGCTATATGTAATTAGTGTACAATTGACTGCTTTGTGAATTTGTGCTCTTTGTTGCTTTTTTCATTTTCATTGGTGTATCTTTGTACTAATATCCTAGAAATGGAATTTCTGGATTAAAGGTAAGCATATGTATAATTTCTCGAAATACTGTCAACTCTTGCAATATTGCCTCTGTGGGTCTTGTACCACTTTGCCTTCTTGCCTCTGGGAAGGCTGTTAAATTGATAATGTTGGAGGCTGCTAAAGCTCTAAAATTATGGAATAATTATTTGATGAGACCTCTCACGTTTCCATGGGTCTTCTCTTTTCCAGGCTAAACTTATTTTGGTTCTCGCACATTTGAGAAATATATCCTTTGTGTCTGCAGTCATTAATAAAATTCTAAACAGGAGTGGATTGAGTAAGACACCTTGACAAGTACCAGGAGACTTGCAGGCTGACATCGGTTGAGCATTTTGAATTTATCTTAATGCGCATCTCACAGTTTTCCATCCAACTATCGTAAGATTATATCCAATGGCACTCAAAATTAAAATACACTCATCTACATCTTTCCTCTAAAGAACAGTGTAGTGTACTTGTCAGAGTGACCTCTGAACTTAGGCTACTTGGGCTGTATCTTGTCTCATTGCTTCATAACTGTGTTCCTTTGAATCAGCTATTTAAACGCCAGTGCCTCAGTTTCACCATTTGCAATGTGAGGATTTTAATAGCAACTCTTGTGATGATTATAAAAGATAATACATGTAGAGTACCTAAAACAACACCTGGCAAGTAGTAAATCTTTCCCAAGCACTGGCTATTAAATAAAAGCTGCTAATCTGATAAAGTTTCCAAATAAATGAAGGTAACTAGGCAATAATTCTCCTTTTTGAATGTGTCTTATCTTTTCTAAAGCACCATTTCCTTCCCTAGTACTTTCAAGGTGACTTAGAATTCTTTCTAAGGTTTTTTTTTCTGGGATGTACACATACTTGTCTCTAGTCCTTGAAACCCATCAGTAGTTTCTGGAAATTTTATCCATTAGGATTAGGTTCAACTGCATAACAGATACTCCATTAATAACATAACCTCATTCAAATAGACATATTTTTTGTTTGTTTGTTTCTGAAATAAGAGTAGTCCAGGGGTAGACAGTTCAGAGGCAGACATTCCATGGAGCCATGAAGAATCCAGATTTAGTGCCATCTTCACTATTCTCAGCACATAACCTCCCTCTCTCAGACTCTGGCGTAGTCCAAGATGATTTCATTACAGGGTGACAGTTGTCAGGACAGCAGAGACAAAAGAGCCACTCTTCCCAGCTCAATGATCTTGGTCAACTTGAAATTATATTAGCACCAATTCTTGTATTTCATTGACCATATTATCACATGGCCATAGCAAACTGGAAGAGAGGCTGAGAAATGCATACTTTTCATCGAAAACATTGCCCTTGAATGAAATAAATTTAGTTTTGTTTAGTTCACTGCAGTTCTGTTACTAAGGAAGAAAAGGTGACTAGCTTTTGGGGTAGGCAACCAGATGTCTCTGCCACAGTATTTTTGCATTTTCTGATACCTTTCTCATTCTCCATGTGTCATCACATGTTGTCAACAATGATGTTGGGATCTCATCAGCAACTTATAAGAACTTGGGATAAAATTTCTCCACATGGAATTAATGAAAGAAACTTGGTGACTCTCACATCACAACAGATGCTGAGTTATGAAGATGAATAAAATAGGGCTGTACTCTACTCCCTTTTGTAAACACTGCCCCATATGGGTCCTTAAAAATTGATTCTTCTTCATGTTCATGCACTGGTGCTTCCATTTTCTCATCTAAATACTTTTGAAAGTGAACAGTAAGCCTTTTCCTATTGTTGTACATAGTTCCTTAAACTGCCTCATTATCAAGGTCTTCCAAGATTGTATCATTACAGTGTTTTGAGAATCTCATTCCTATTTAGCTATCTTTACTTTTCAAAACCTCCAGTCATGGAATTGTTCTTATTTTTCTCTCTGATCCCTTAAAAACCTGTGTATTGTGTTTTCCCTGTATTTCCTTCCAAGTTTATTAGGAAAACTAAGATGATATTATTACTTTCTTCCAATGTTCTTTCTCATTTCCCTTCCCCTCACATTTTATTCCCAGTTGCTCAGACTTCAGTCCAAAATGGTAATTTTATTTTTCTTTCCTCTACCTTCTGAAAAGTGAGCCTTGTGACAAAGTAAGTTAAGAATTTCTCAGAAGACCTGCATTCATCAGGATGATTCTTTCTGCCAATATTCAAATGGTCAAATTTTAAAATTCAGAATTGACTATGACTCAGTTACATTGTCTGCACACAGAAAGGGGAAAAACCACTACTGTGTACATGGGGTAAAAAAAAATCAGACCAAGTGATCATTATGTGATAATGTATTAATAATAGATGGTATAATGAACCAAAAATGAGCTTGGCAAAACTCCCAGGTACTTTTCATAAAATAATTTCCATGATCTGCTTTGCCTTTGAAGAGTACATTATCCCACATTTACTTGGGAGTGGAGAGGCTGGCACAGATCCAAGGACTGGAGCAGTGACTTTATGCTTGGCTCTACACCTCTCCAAAATCCTTGGCCTTTCCCCCCTTAGAATGTGGGTATTTGTTGAAAGGAAACTAAGACCCTGACTGTGCTCCACAGATTGAACTCCCATGTCCCTGAGCTCTTTCCAGCAAACAGGCATGGGAGCCCCTCTGACAGTTACAGAAATTCAGCTCCTGGAAAGAGTGGATGAGTTTCTATTGTCCACTTGAAGTGATGTAGTATAAATGCACATAGCAAACACTATGAGACCTAGTAATGTATTTCCTTGTTACATTATTCAGCAATAAAGTTAACTAATGTTGATCAGGGGGATGAAGCTGATCTTCAGAGGCTCACGGTTGGCAGAAGAAACAGCATGTGGGAGAAGTCACACAGTTACAAAAGGAAAAGCTGGGGCTTGCTTCTCACTCCAAATCCTGTGCTCTATCACACAGCAGGGTTGGTGCCTGCTTCGACTGTACCAGTCATCAGACCCTCTGAGGAGTGGTAGGTAGCATATGTCCCCAAATCTTCAAATATGAATTTATGTGTTAAACTAAATTATATAGGACAGGTCATGGAAAGCACAGAAGAACTATGGCTGGAGTTTCAGGAGTCATCTGGCTTGGACATCAGAAACATGAACTTGCAACACCTCTAGAAGAAGGACCATTAAAGCCCTTATGATACGTGGCA
This sequence comes from Canis lupus dingo, assembly GCF_003254725.2. Classification (NCBI taxonomy): domain Eukaryota; kingdom Metazoa; phylum Chordata; class Mammalia; order Carnivora; family Canidae; genus Canis; species Canis lupus. The sequence goes on from NC_064243.1 coordinate 37,933,907, forward strand.
TTGCTGACATGTGCCAGAAAGGTTGCTGACAGCCTTTGGCACCAAAAGGGCAGTGGAAGTGAAACGGAGCTAGCTATTCAATGAGAAGCTCAAATCCTTAGTCGATTTACAGTGTTTTTATCCAGGCACATGCATTATAAATTCCATTATTTCAAGACTACTTCCATGAATGGGGTTTTGAATGGGGTTTCATTCACTTCTACACACTCATTTAACCCATTGAGTGGTTCCAAATTATGGGCAAGTATAGTCACTCAAAAAATATTTATGTAAGGAAGAACAGAGCAAAGCTATTAGGGACCTCTTCAGTTATCTGACTTACATGGCATCTCCGAAAAGTATTGAGCAGAGGCTTAGTAGAGGAGTGGAGAACACCAACTTGCCCATCTATCTCAAAATCACAATGGCTATTGTGCTCATAGCTATGGACTTCTGGATTGGAAAAGCTAATTAACATGTTAATAGGTGAGGTCAGAGTAGATATGTTATCCGAGCCTATAAACTAGCCAAGGAAGAAGCCAAAATCCTAAATTATCTTTATTTTTTAAAAAGATTTTATTTATTTATTCATGAGAAACACAGAGAGAGAGAGGCAGAGACACGGCAGAGAGAGAAGCAGGCTCCATGCAGGAAGCCCGATGTGGGACTGTGATCCTGGGACTCCGGGATCACGACTGAGCTGAAGACAGACACTTAACCGCTGAGCTACCCAGGCGTCCCCTAAATTATCTTTATGAGGCCTAAGCTATAGAGTCTAAAAAGCAAGGGAATGCTTAGACATAACATATTTGCCAAATAATCCAGCTTTTATTACATTTCTCCGTGACTTTATCTAGTATGCATTTCTCTTCCCACTAGCCAAGACGGTATTTGTAGAAGTGTATTACATACAATTTTCTGTGAACACTCAAACTGGGCCCCCCAAAAGAAACGTCTTCTGTGAAGTCCAGGGAGCACCTTCATAAAGATGCCGCCTACCTCCTGGGCCACAAGGAGACCCATTTTCCCTGCAGAACTACTCAGGTTACAAACAGGTTCTTTCTATCATTTCTGCTTGAGGATGGCTGCCTCTAAAAGACACCATAACCTATGGAAAAGGAGTTCGAGGTTTTGTTTTGTTTTTTGTAGGTTTTTAAGAATAACATTATTTATTATTTTATTGAGGAAGGTAATTGATTCACAACAGATGATTTGGTTTAAGTTCCAAAGAAAGTCAGCAGCAAAGTTAATAATGGAAGTAACTGAATAGCTACAGATGTAATGCCAATTACATGGCAGGCTAGTTCAAGATCACAAGTAATCTTCTTACTTCTGATCATTACGAGGTACTATTTGCTTTGTAGCAAACTTTGAATATGTGCAGTTAATGCACCACATGGGGTCAAAAAATAAGTGCTCCTAAAAAGTTAAGGAGAATAAATGTGCAAGAAATTGTTTCACTTACTTACCTGCGCATTAAGTGGCATTCTCTTGTCAGTAAAATGAAGCAAGGGGATAGGAATAATTGACCAAACCTACTAAGGTTAAATATTATTTTAATTATATTATATTTCCATTCAAAATTAGGTGCTCATTAAAAAAATAGGTGCTCATTAAATAATTATAATAGAGGCTGCTCTCTGAAGATTCACAAAGTTTCTTCTTTCACTTTTTTCCAACATATTCTTCCCATGCCTATTTCAGCATAGCATCCACCAACACATTTAAAGGCCATGAGCTCTTTAAAATATTGGATTACAGCATCTTAGAATGAGAATTATCTACAGATTACTTGAGTTGATGATATTCATGTGTAGCCAAGATGAGTCACTTTTTTCAGCTTGCAGTTTAAGATCACATCCCTTTTAAATGTTCTACTCCTTCTCAATTAATTTTTAAATATTCACAATTTTTTATTAGAAAAATATCCAGCATCACTTTAATCAGGTTCTCTGTTATCAACTTAACCAAGAACACTACAGGCTTACTCAGTCCAGAGTCCACTCTAAACAAGAAGGACATGTGGTCGGTCAGAAAGAGGGGAAAAAATACAAAGTCTGGGCAATGCACTAGCAATGTGGACACCAGGCTCTACTGCTGGAGACCAGATCTGCATAGTCTGAATTGGTTCTTTTTGCCTGACACTCAAGAGCTTTTTGTTACCAGTACAGTTTATCTTATCTCTTTTCATGGGTTTCTTCTTGGGGAACTTGGTGTTGATTCTTGCCTATAGGTCTTTACGTTGTTCAGGATACAAGTTATTGTAATTTCAAATGTCAAAGTTCAGTCTTCAGCCCTTTGCTTCTCTAAAGCCCCAGGGATTCTTATGCAAACAGATGCACCTTCTCTTTAGGTTTTAGGGAGAGGGTAGCCTTTCTCAAGTGGTTGAAGGTCCTTGTATAGTCTTCCCCCAGGACATGAAATGTCTCTCCAACCTATACAGGCATCATCAAGAGTGGCTTCAGGTCGCCCTCGGCAGTACCAAGAATATCTGCCCAAAGGTACCTCAACACAGAGAAGGTGATGTGCGAATACAGGGATTCTATCCCCATTCAGCACCTAGTAACATCTGGCATTTCTTTGCTTTGCACAAATTATACAAATGAGGGTAGAAATATTCCCACGTCATGTCTTTGCTCTAGCTCCAGTTATTTTTTGAGGCCTTGGGCAAATCAGTAAATTTCTCTGTAGGAACAGACTAGGCATTGTCAATCTTCTTTAATAGAACAGAAATATTTTTTAAGTTGCAGGATTTTTTTTCACCTGAAATCTTATAAATATAAACTTTTACCATAATATTCTAAGGTATTACTGAGGTATAGCTTTATTTTCTAAAACCGGTATTTATTTATTTATTTATTTATTTATTTATTTATTTTAAAGATTTTATTTATTTATTTCTGAGAATACACAGAGAGGAGAGAGAGAAGCAGAGACACAGGCAGAGGGAGAAGCAGGCACCATGCAAGGAGCCTGACGTGGGACTCGATCCCGGGTCTCCAGGATCAGGCCCTGGGCCGAAGGCGGCGCTAAACCGCTTGAGCCACCCGGGTTGCCCCTAAAACCGGTTTTTAATGTATGACTTTGAATCCTTAATTTGCCTTATGTAGGAAACTTGATTCAACAAATTCCATTTAAATCTAACAAGATTTGGTGATTTCTCAGTCACTCTGAGGTAAAAATTCAGGTATATTCAAGACAGCTTAACCTTTTTCTACTTCCTCATCTGGAGAGGGACATGGTAAAATTGAACACAGTAAAACTGAAGACAGTGTTTCCAAGGGGAAGCAGGACACTTTATAATTGCACATTTGTGTGCCATCTCTGGCAAATGTCCCAGGATTTGTTTATACAACAACTTCCCCTGTGGACACACACTGTTATTCTCAGCTCACCCTCCTCTGTTCCTTTATTCATTCACTCTTTTCTCATCTGTTGCCACTTTTAATTTTTCCTCTAAAAGACAAAGAATATAGGTATTCATTCTCTATCAGAAGAGGTGTGATGGTAAATTTTATGTGTCAACTTGACTGTCCACAAGGTTCCCAGATTTAACATTAGCTTTGAGTGTGTCTGCAAGGGTGTTTCTGGATGAAATGAGCATTTGAGTTGGTGGACTTGGTAAGTTGAATGCCCTCCCCAACTTGGGTGGGTACCTCCAAACTACTGAGAGCCTGAATAGAACATAAGGTAGAGGAAGGAAGAATTTGCCACCTTTTTTTGTTTCTCTCTGCCTCACTGCTTGAGTAGGGGCATCTCATCTCATCTCCTCCAGCCTTTGGACTGGGGTTTGTATCATTGGCTTCCTTGGTTCTCAGGCCTTCGAATTTATGCTTGGATTAGATTACACCATTGGCTTTCCTGGGTCTTCAGCTTGCAGATGGCAGATCGTGGATCTTCTCAACCTGCATAATCATGTGAGCTAATTCTCATAATAAATAAATTTCTACATATAGATTTATCTATAAGTCTACAAATCCTATATAAAGTATCTCTATATTTTATATATATATACACACACATATGTGTATACACACATATATATGTAGGATTTGTGTGTGTATATATGTGTATCCTACTCATTCTGTTTCTTTGGAGAACCTTGACCGATATAAGTAGATTAAGTGAAAAGAGACCTAGCTGTCCCCCTACTCCACCTTCCACAGGACTTTGGCAATTCACCTGACCTCCCTGAGCCTTAGCTTCCTCATTAGTAAAGAAAAGGAATTAGATGATTTCAAAGCTGCTCCCACTTCTGAAATTCTATGACCTTTGAATTTTGAATGCTCAGGCTTGGACCGCTCCCAAGCCTTTAGAACCACCCTTATAGCTTCTCAAAAATAAATATCAGCACAACCATAGTCTTCAGTATTTCTACAATTTACATGCAGTTCAAGAAGCCCAAGAACACTGGGCTTGCCGCCACTTACTTTAATGTCTTAGAGCAATCTTTGGACATAAAAGTTTTGCCATCTACTCTAAAATCAACAGCATGAAGTAATACAGCCACAAGGTGACAACCTGGGTTTGAGACTGAAGTGCATTGGAAGTCAGCCAAGCAAGATTTGGATACTCTGAACTCTGAAAATGACCAGCCAAGTTCCCCTGGTTTAGTCATATCCATCTCCCGTGTCTTATTCTTACCTCCTATAAAATGAACATAACAATATCTTCACTACCTACTTCATAGGATGGTTCTGAGGTGCTAAATCTCAGAAGCTGGTCAGACCAGACCTACTTTCACTTAGTCACCTGCCATCAGACACCATAGTTATAGGCCACCCCAGAGTAGAAAGCCCTTTATTCCTGTTAGGGAAGTGTGACATCGCTGAAGAATTAAAAATCCTATTCTTATCCCAACTTATCTTTGCAGAATCCCTTACTTACCTTACGACACACTCTCTACCTTAGCACCCATTTCATCATATGTGTATGTGTATATATCTATATTGATATCTTAGCATATAGTATAAAATGTAAATCAGTCATTTTTTATTATCATAGTAATCACTTTTGGAATCTTACCTTTGCTTATTCCACTTGCTTCTCCTTGAATGCCTTTTTCTTCAATGAATAAATATCCAGCAAAATCCAAATTATTTTTGTGGAAAAAAGAAGTGAATGTTGTGAGCTCCCATGTTTACACAACTCTTTTTTTAATATTTTATTTATTCATGAGACACAGAGAGAGAGAGAGAGAGAGGCAGAGACACAGGCAGAGGGAGAAGCAGGCTCCATGATGAAAGAGCCAGATGTGGGACTCCATTCTGGGTCACCAGGATCAGGACCTGGGCTGAAGGTGGCGCTAAACTGCTGAGCCACCCACCCAGGCTGCCCTGTTTACATCACTATGATAGGAGTTTCCACACCTCCTTTTACTGTGGTTATTCATTGTAAGTAAATTTTTCTACTATGCATATGCTCCTGTGGATCACCAGACTGTGCCTTCTACATGTTTACATAGTCCCAAAGCAGCTAACCTACAACACTTTACTTATAGAACTCAATAAATAGTATATAATTGACAAAGATTTAATGAAAACAGACCCAAGAGCCCCAAAATCATTTCTTAGCTGTGTAGCTTGCTTGATTTTGGCTTGCCATGTAGTTCAGGCAGGGCAGAGAGTATTTCTAGACTTGCCTAAAGTTGTAGTGTAATGTATCTGATGTCATTAAACCCAGAGCCCCAACTGCCCCAGAGTCCATTCCATTTCTGAGCATGTCTGTTGGGCTGAAAGTAAAAGTCTTTATAATAGGACTGGACACTTTAATAGACCCTGGAGAAATAAAAGCACTTTTTGAAGGTTATTTTTTTTTCTGAACAAAAGCAGTCTATGCATAGAACAGCCAGGAAATGTGTAGTAATTAGGAAAATATTGTGTTCTTCCCCTGAAATCATAATATTGGTAAATGACATGTATTGAATTTTTATCATATGCCACAGTATCAGATGCATTATTTCATTTAAGCTTCTCAATAGGCATCATTATCTCAGTTTTACAGACAAGGAAATTGTGATAGATGTCAAGTCAATTGTTCAGGGCAGCAGCACAACTACCAAGTGATAGAATAACATCTTAGCCATGACTATCTGGACATAAACATTTGAGGAATTTAAAAACAAGGTGGTTTCCCTACTCCAGGACTCAATCTTTGGTCTTCAAGATACCTGAACGTGAAAATGGATAGGACTTATCATGATCACTGTATAACCTCTATTCAGTTAGCCTTGAACCTTAGTTATCTCTCTCTCTTTCTCTCTCTCTCTCTCTCTTTCCTTCTCTCATTTTCTCTGGAGGAAAAAATGAAAATGAATTTGGTTTCCAAGAGTTGTCAACCACTAGAAGAGTTTCCCCAATGCTCCAAAAAAACAGGACCCTATGACTTTTTGCTAGGGATTTTTTGTGACTCAGGCATTAACAGCCATCAGGAGCCAAGCAGCAAAGATACCTTTTGTCAGCTGTCACTGCTGTATGAAGGAGCAGGGAATCTCGGCTCGGCTTGCCTGTACTGCTCTGCCAAAGGCAGGAGGTACAGGGTCCTTTGTGCCACTTTTTTCCCACCAGGACAGGCACCAAATAGCCCATTGGTAAACCCTTTCACCCAACAAGGGACACTGAGAGGCAGCTGCTAATCAAGCCAGGTGCTGGAGAGCAGAGGGAGAGAGGGCCATGGGGAAGAGGGGCATGTGAAGTTTAGTATAACAGGGAACAAGCCTCTTCTTCTCATACATGGTGCACTTCTTATTAAAAGGATATACAGATTAGGAATTCCTGTCATTGAAAAGATCACACATGTGGTACAGAAAATATAACTAGATGTCGAATACTCTACAGAAGGCCTTTTGTGTGACTGAGTGATTTATCAACCATCACATCATGAAAAACTGCTCACCTTTTGTTCTATCGCCTAACTCAACACTAAAGAGCTGAAAGTTGAATGCAGAGAGTGTCTTCTTCAAACAGCTCTGGAGGATCACTTATATTCCTTTTTTTTTTTTTTTTAATCATGACCTGACAGCTCCATCTGTTACTGATCCATAAAAGATGCAGGTTTTGGGGCATTTCATGCATTTTATTCATACCGACAATACTGGGCACTTTCCTGTTTATGCTACTCTCCAGCATTTTTTTCTCTAGTTCCTAGGCAGATGTCTTTTCTAATGACACAGGCAAGGTACACAATACTTCAATGATTGCAGCATAGAAGCCTCCTGCAATACTGAAAGCCATGACCTCATACTGCTCTGTACAGTAAAATACAGAGTGGCCTTAGAAAAAGGAGTCAGCCAAGTGTTTTACAAGAGAAGAAACTATAAAAAGAGTGTTTTTCAGATTTTTCTCTTGCTATAATCCACTCCGGCCATATTTTATTGGTGCTCATTACCAAGGTAGAGAGTGATAAATGTGGAAACCATAGAAACATATTATGGCCAAATTGATGTTGCTTCGAAACCCTAGTGACTCACGCTGTGAAACACTACACATTATCTACCAAGGTGCCTCTTGAACTTTTGTCAGGAGGGCCTTTTACATGCTCATTCTAGGTTCAAGTTTAGCCACAAACACTGGGAGAGCAGATGGGCATCTGAAGTCAAAGGCACTGCAAGTCATCAAAAGTTTCCCAGAACTGATGAAAAGATACCACATATTACATATCATCTTTGATCAATTTTATTCAGTTTAATACCTTGAGTTATAAGAAATATTTGAATATAACTAAATATTTAAGACATATACAGAGCTTGCCGCCACCATCTCTTTTAACTTATTTTCACTTATTTATTTATTTTTATTTAAATTTTGTTAGTTAACATACAGTGCTATATCGGTTTCTGGAGCAGAATTCAGTGGTTTATCACTTACACAGCACCCAGTGATCGCACAAGTGATCGCACCCAGTGATCGCACAATGCACACCCCCCATCTAGCCCATCCCCCACCCACTTCCCTCCATCATTTCTATTTGTTGTCTATTGTTAAGAGCCACTTATGACTTGTTTCCCTCTCCTTTTTTTCCTTTTACCTCTTCCTATATGTTCATCTGTTTTCTTTCTTAAATTATATATATGAGGCCACCACCGTCCCTTAAACCAGATTATTTGCCTCTCTGCTTTTTAAAACTTCATATAAGTACATACATTGTCAATGTAAATATGTCCACGTAAATGTTAAGTTTCAATATTCTACATCTGATAAATAAATCACAGTAGGTTATTAAATTTGTGAGTTTCCCAAACTTATGAACATAAAGCCAACACCCCACCTCAAAGAGTGTCATTAAAACAGGTTAAAAATTCTTCTTTTATACATAACCCTGAAGTTAATATATACAGTCTTGAAAGTTAAATCTATTTCTTAATTAATATATGAGCTCAAAATATTACATTATATAAACACAAACCTTTGGGTAGTTTAAATAAAAATGATAGTTTTAAATTCTTGATTACTATTTTTGTCAGAATCAATGATGCAAAGCTTCTGCAATGTAAGTGAATAAGAGCAGGAATTTTCAAAATAAACATCAAATATTTATTGACTGTGTACAAGGTATTTATTTAGGTGATGACATCTCTGGGATGGATGGCAAAGCTAGGGGAGTCTTGGCCAACACCCAAGCCCTGCTGCATATTTCCATCCAATCGCATCATCCCTTCTTTTAAGATGGGCCTATCTTGTATGACGATGACAAATCAAAAATCAAAAGGCTGATTCTTCTGACGATGGTAGCTTTGATATGTGGCTGAAATTTGAATCATCATTTAAAGCATGCTGATATAAAAATAGCTAAAATGGAATAAACTTTTTATGTTTTGTATTTTAATAACATCTATCGTTCAAAAATAGTTACAAGAGGAATAAATGTTCTGTGCAGATAACTTAAGAAGTAGAAAAATCACAGAGAAGCACTCGTTATCTATAACCCAGCACCGATATATAATCCTTCACTTTTGTCTATTTACTATTTTTTTGATTTGTTTAAAATTATTTTACAAAAATAGTGTCATATTCCGACATCCTACATTTTATTTTTTGGATTTATATTGTGAATATATTCTCTTACCAGTAAGCATTTTCTATTAACACTTTCAATGACTAAATAGAGCTCTATAGTAAATATATAGCATAATTTATATAATCCCCTACCTAGGGAACTTTTAGACTTCTTTAAATTGACCTTTGTATGAATTTTGCTGATTGAATATATATAATTTTGACTCCATCTTTAAGTATTGACTTGGGATAGACCCCTAAAACTAGTAGGTCCAAGTGTATTTATTAAAATGTCCAAGACATTTTAAAGGCTTAGGAAATCTATTTTCAAATTGCTCTTTAAGGGCAGCCCAGGTGGCTCAGTGGTTTAGCACCGCCTTCAGCCCAGGGAGTGATCCTGGAGACCCGGGATCCAGTCCCACGTTGGGTTCCCTGCATGGAGTCTGCTTCTCCCTCTGCCTATGTCTCTGTCTCTCTCTCTCTCTCTCTCTGGGTCTCTCATGAATAAATAAATAAAATCTTTTAAAAAATTGCCCTTTAAAAGTTTATTTCAATTTACTTACTCCTCAGTATGAAGGTGCTTGCTGTCCCATTTTCTAACCAACCCTAGGAATTATGAATCCTTTATCTCTACCCATTTGATACATGAAAAGGGACCCCATAATTGTTTTGGTTTGCATTTCTATATTAATGATATTTAATATTTAAAAAAAGATTTTATTTATTTATTCATGAGAGACAGAGGGAGAATGGCAGGGACACAGGCAGAGGGAGAAGCAGGCTCTCTGCAGGGAGCCTGGTGCAGGACTCAATCCCAGGGCCCCGGGATCATGACCTGAGCCAAAGGCAGACACTCAACCACTGAGCCACCCAGGCACCCCTAGATATTTAACATTTTTTTCATAAGTTTGAAGTTTAAAAAAATAACCTGTGTGAATTGCGTGTTCATGCTATTTGCTTTTTCAGATACATAGATGACTATCTTTTCCTTCTCCATTGGTAAAAACTTTCCACTGGTTCAACACAGGCTGAAACATTTCCCCTCATTGGTCACTTGCCCTTTAATTCTGTTCATCTCCTAATGTTGAAGTACAGAAATCTTCATGATAGCTCATCAAATTTCATTTGTTTTCCTTTAAAATTTCTATTTTACGTTTTATTCTTCTAAAGGGCTTTCTGAGTCCAAGATGTTTGTTCATATTTTCTGGTGGTGTTTTTAGAGCTTTATCTGCATTTAGTTCTTAAATCCATTTTGAATGCATTTTGATATATACTAACACAGTGCTTGCTACCATATTTGCATCATAGAAAGTGCACATAGAAAACGAGTATTTTACAGCACTTTGGGATAAACTAATGAGGCTTTCACAGAATTTATTAGCCACCTCTGTCTCTGAGGAGATGGCATCTCAGCTCATCTGCAACCGACTCTCTGCATACCATTGGCACTTCTGGTATAAGTAAAGACATGACCTTTTAAAAAATAATTAATCAATCATCTAAGTTATTGAATAATTCATTCTTTCCCCATATATTTGAAATGTCATTTTCTTTATATGCTAAAAACATGTATACATGGGTTTTCTTTTGGTATTTCTACTGTTTCATTAATCTGTGTGCCTATCCTGACACTGATACCACCCATTCACATTTCATAGCTTTGTAATATGTTCAAATCTTTGTCAGTACAAGTTTCATCTTAAAGTTTTCTTTCAGAAATGGTGAGTTTCAGCTCCTTATCTTTCCAAATGAGCTTTAGAATGTTTCTCAAAAATTCAAGTGTTTGGGGGGGGGGGATTGAATTAAATATAAACATCATTTTTAGAAAGCATTGACATTACACAATATTTTGTTTTTCGATTTGAAAGATACTTATTCAAGTCATCTGTGTGACTCTCAATGAAGTTTAGTAGCTTTTTCCATATTGGTAAACACTTCTTTTAAGGTAATTTCTATGCGTTTTTAATTTTGGTTGCTATTTTTAATGATATCTTTTCCCCATTATATTTTCTAGATGACTATTATTGGCATAAAGGAAAACCATAAACAATAAATTTGTATACAGTCACCAGACCATTAAATTTGGTCCATCTGCTTTGCCATATTCCATATGTGAGGACACCAATATGGAGGAAAATACTATCCTCTCACAACAGTCTTGGGAATGTACAGCATAAACTGAGAGTATAATTCTACATTATTTGAGCAGTTTCTTACTTTTTAAAAATATATTTATATAAATAGCATTCCATGCAAAGAGAGAATAATAGAATATTATTTTCACTTCTCAATTTGATTTTAGCTTTTTTTTATTTTATTTTATTTTATTTTTTATTTACTTATGATAGTCACAGAGAGAGAGAGGCAGAGACATAGGCAGAGGGAGAAGCAGGCTCCATGCACCGGGAGCCCGATGTGGGATCCGATCCCGGGTCTCCAGGATCACGCCCTGGGCCAAAGGCAGGCGCCAAACCACTGCTCCACCCAGGGATCCCTGATTTTAGCTTTTATACCTAAAGATGTTATAAGACATATTCTTTAAAAAATACACAAAAGGTATAAAGGCTAAAATATTCCACATAGTTATTTTAGAATTTATTGGCATTTAGATTTTTTACAAACTTCTCTACTTGTTAAATTTCCCCAAATTATTTCCACACTCAACAGCAATCTCCCCAATGGTGTTTGTGATGGCAAGAAACAAAGAATCACAGCCAAATGGGTGAATTTTATAAGCAAATCTCCTTTTCCTACAGTGGTATTATTAGTTAAAAAATCAAAGATTTTAATGAACCATTTCAAAGGATAAAATGAAATCCCCAAGTCAGGAAACAAATAGCTTGAAATTATTTCTTTTTCCAAAATTAGGCCTAAAGAAAGTGGTTGAGCAGGTTGTGAAATGCTATCAGCATCTTGCAGAGGGATGACTATCTTCCAGGTTTGCAGATTATGTGTATTAGAGAAAGGGAGACAAATCAGTAGATCTCTGAGTTTTCCTGGGACTAGACTAAACAGATTTCTAAACCAGTTACGCTCAGCTACTTCAGGTGCATGAAAACTGCTCTCGGGCTTTATCGAATTGCTGGTTAATACACAGGAACTAAATTAGGTCTATAATTTCAGATGTCCTTTTTTAATGACTCATTTTTCTGTCAATAAAATTGACAACAGAGACCAGCATAGATCCTTAGCCTACTTCTGACCAGCCTTCTCAAGTCATGTGACACAGTCTAGTGTTGTCAGATATAGGCTGCAGTTCTCTACTGGCGTTTTCATGGAAATAAGATTAGAGAAATGTAGCCTGAGCAAACCCAGGGAGGTCTGCTGCAGACATGAGGGATGATATCAATCATTCACCAGAAGGTCTCACATAGGATGTTTTCATTGATAGTGCAGACTTTATTTGTGTATTAAAAGATGAAGTACATTGCTTTTCTGGTAAAAGTCATCTCCTTTGGCATGGGGCTCCTTCATTGCCCTCAGAAAAGATTCAGATAGCTTATCTCTTCCTGAGACTCGAGAAGAATCTCTAAGATGAAATAGGGAAGTTAGGCTTAACCATGAATTGAAGTCACGTAAAGAATTTGAAAATGTGCTCATCACAAGGAAAAAAACTCTAGTAATCCTTTCAAAGGAAAAAAAAGGATAACCCTCAGCTTTATTCTGACATTTACTCCTTGAAGCCAATGTTGTCGTTTATTGGTTAATGTGCTCAGATAGAATGTACTCATGAATATTCAACATTTAAAGACAGACAACAAAGGAACAGCTATATAAGCTTGCCAACGGAGTCACATAACCATACGCTGAGTAAAAGCCACCTTGATGATAATCCATTTCACAGACACATACACCCCTCCATTTTTAGAACAGAAAAATAACAGCCCTAGAGAGAACTATGGGGTCAAATACATGGTTTATGTAACTAAGATATGAATACATGTTAAGTATTATTAATTTTTAAAATTTAATTGATTAAATGAAAAGATATAAGAATACTTTTTCAAACTGATGATAGCTGTTCCAGAAATAAAAATAGGGAATCCCTGGATGGCTCAGTGGTTTAACGCCTGCCTTGGGCCCAGGGCATGATCCTGGAGACCCAGGATCGAGTCCCACGTCAGGCTCCCTGCATGGAGCCTGCTTCTCCCTCTGCCTGTGTCTCTGCCTCTCTCTCTCTCTCTCTCTCTCTCTCTGTCTCTCATGAATAAATAAATAAAATATTAAAAAAAGAAATAAAAATAACTTCTAAATAAATGATAAGATGCTTATCTTATTTCAAAGTAAAAAAATGAAAAAAGAAAATAAGATAACATTTTACATGAAGCAAATTGGCAACAATATTTTTTAAGTTAAAAACATGCCCCTTGGCCAGGGTATGGGAAACTGGCATTCTCATCTTTTGTTGTTGTGAATATAAGTTCCTAGAAGTTCTATAGAGAGCAATTTGGCCATATCCATCAAAATTACAGATGCAGCCTAATGTTTCAGTAAGTGCTAATTTTAGGAAATGATTCTACTGATATACTCCTACTCATGCAAAATGTCTTTGAATGAAGATATTAATTGAAGCATTGCTGGCAATACCCAAACCAAAAAACAAACAAAAAACTTGAAAACAGTGTGCATCAGTAGAGAGCTATTAAATATATAGCCTTGGCTTTTAGATATGAACAATGAAATATGGCCTCTAAAAAGGATAAGGTGGACAAGTATGGAAAAATTCATGGGATACAAGTTTAATGACAAAATGAAATGCAAAATAATGTGCAAAAAATAATTCTACTCCTATGTATAGTCATATCAGTGCATAGATTAGCTCCAGAGGGATACATAAAAAAACAACAAACGTGGCTACATATGGGGATAAAAATGAGAAAATGTTTAAATCTATATCATACACAGATGTTACCTAGAGCACAAAAAATTAATAAAATTAAACAGAGAAAGAAAGAGAAAAAGAAAGAACATAAAATTAATTCTTTGTGTACAATAAACTCAACATGGTGAGTAAAGCACTTATTGTATGAAAGGCAATAGGGCTTTATTGGTAATTATTTTCTCTGTTTTTATAGGATTTTAGATTTTAAAGCATTTTCCCAAAGCTGGTGCCAAGAGATCTATGTTCCAAAACTTGCACCCATACTGACTCATTGCCTAATTGTGAGGAAGTCGTTTTATCTTTTTATACTTTTATGTCTTACTCTTTGTACAATGACTATAAGACTTCTATCCTTCTATCTTTTTAAAAATCAAATGTAATGCTGCAAAATAAACCACAGAATGGAATGATTTTTCTTTTTTAGCAAACATGCTCCATAGTTCTAAAAATGGTTTCCTTAGCATTCTTAGAGAAGTAGACTATTTTAATGTTCATCTTTTTAATTCAAAGAATTATTTTCTTAAACCTTTCCTTTTTCTTGTTTTTTCTCTGATTTGAGTTAACATATTTTAGCGACTTCTGTTCTCATTTGGGTTTTTGATGTCAGGCTTTATTTAGCTACTGCCACTAATGCAGTAAGTTATCCAACCTTTTAACATTGCCAATCTCATCCATGCAACTACCATGTGCCTGTCCAGCCACTCCCTGAAGTATCCTGGGTACTCTGTTTTCACATACTTCCACTATAATTTCCTTTCTGATTTCCACTGAACCAGGTTCTTGCTTAGGCTGTTAGTTCTGCTGAGGCTAGGAGCTGCTGTCAGCTCTGATTAGATTCTATTTCTCACTACAAGTATATTGTGGAATGTGCATCCATAATAAAATTTAGTCTAAAATAGACTGTGTGCTAAAGGTCAAACTAAAATAGCCCTTGGCTTCCCCCTAGATTCTAAACTGATGCTCTAGTTCACCAATCTCCTCTTTTATATTTGTTTGCAGAATGGCATAACTTTAGTGGAAAAGAGTTCTAAAAAATCCACCCAACTAACCCCATTGTCTTCTGGTGGCTTTACTTGAAATGGTTGGATTCTGGGAGTATGAAATCCTTGGTGCTCTAAAATATGGTAATCAGAGTATATCCCTGTTGGAACCTCCTCTGGTATATCTTCCCTTAATTGTATATGCTGTCCTCCTTCCCGTTGGTTACTATATAAGCTTCTATTCTTAGAATAGTTCCTGGCACACTTATACAAAGCTAGTACCACAGGGGAATGGGGCAGCTCTTTAGGAATTGATTTACAAGAGATAACCTAGACCTAGTGAGATCCCAGACATTAGAGTAGAAATGACTCTCAATTAACAGCTCTTTATTAAGTAACCTATTATGTAGCTTCGAATAGCATTTAATATAGTTGGGGAGATGAGACATGGACACATGAATAGGCTATAGAAAACAGTAAATGATGAGTGCCGAATAAGTGGTATATAAATTAAAACATCTTGGGAGCACATAATCAGAGCACAATCAGCTCCAGCTTGGATGAGCATGGAAGACTTCTTGGACAATATCAATTGAGTTTTCAATAATGTGAAGGATTTAGATCACTGAATTGAGGGAAGAGATACTGCCAATGGAAGAGAGGGCATCAACCAAAGAAAAAAAGCAGCAACAAACTATGAAATAGGTTTGGGGTGCAGTGATCACACACAGTGGCTGGAATGGAGGTGTTCTGAAATGTAGGTCATAGGGCTTGGAGACCCCTTCTTTCAGAAACAGACGAGCCCACAGCCTCCTGCTTAGGCAAGAAGCCCTTTTTCATAATTTGGGCAAATGACTCAAAAGCGTCCCAGTTACCACTATGATAGTGTCCTGGGATCGCAGCTTCTTTCCAGAAGAAGTGAGAGTGCTTCACTAAATTATGTATACCAGCCACCTTTAGCGTTTGAAGATTGGTCATGTGATAGCAAAAGGAAACAAAGACAATATGATAAGGAGACTAAACAGGACATGATCCCTCATCCACTCCCTGAGATCTTGAGCCTCTCTGGCATCCACAGGAAGTCAAGGAACCCAGTGAATTCCTATAGGGGATGATTCCTTATAGGAATCCTTATAGGGATTCCTATAAGTGAATTCCTATAAGGCTCTTACCCCGAAAATTTATAGAAATATCTATAATGCCTCAGTTTCCCAAACCCCGTGACCAGAGAAAGTGGGCTACCATCGGGTGAAGATGGAGAGAGCACAGAGGCCATGCTATCTTTCAGCTTATGGGGCTTCTTTCCAAGTTTGCAAATTGCAGGACTCAATCTGTTTATAAAAAAACATTACCTGGAGGAGATAACATATCTTCATCTTTATTTGGGGAGGCTGTATAGCATAAAGGTTTAAAAGGCCAAAACTCTGGGATACCCGGGTGGCTCAGTGGTTGAGAGTCTGCCTTTGGCTCAGGGTTGATCTTGGGGTCCTGAGATTGAGTCCCGCACCGGGCACCGCAGGGAGCCTGCTTCTCCCTCTGCCTGTGTCTCTGCCTCTCTCTCTGTGTCTTTCATGAATACACAATAACATCTTTAAAAAAACAATAAAAAATAAATAAAAAACAAAAGGCCAAAACTCTGGCACCGAAGTATTTGGAATTAAATCCCAGCTTCCCCACCTACTAGCTGTTTAACCAGGTCTCTGTCTCTCAGATTCCACATCTGAAAACTGCTAAGAGGATGGCAACCATTATATCTACCTCACAGGGTTGTCACAGGAATTCTATAAAATGCTCAGCACAGAGCACATAGTAAGGGCTACATGAGCGTTGTTGTTAAATATAAACACAACATGTTATTTCCCAGGAGTCCACCTAAGTCCAGTGGGCGCTCTTCACCACTCAGATTTGTTCCTCATCCCAGGTCCCTCTGGACTTACATAAGACACTAACAGTCATCTTCATAATGAATGACATGAGGACATAAGGACTCTCGTTTGGGTAGCCTGCCAGTAGAATAGATAAAAAGATAAATTTTTAAAAAGGACTCTAGAATTTCTTTCTTCCCACAACACCGAACAGCAGGGAGAGAAAACTATAAAGCCTTGTGTCAGGACTGGAGCCCTGGGAAGGCCAGCAGGTCCAGGATGTCACAGCTGCCCCCCGCAGTCTCTCCGTGTACAAGGACATAGGGTTGTGCAACACGCACATTCGAGTTGCAAGGTGACAGCAAGAGCAGCCCTCCAGGGGTCACGCCAGCAAGGCATTTTTAAGATCACTTGTTATTTGAAATCCTCTAAAGCAGAACAGCAGCAGTATCTAAAATGCGTGCCTCAGCAAGCTGACGGTCACTGTCCTGGCATGGCTCTGTCCCCACCCCATGATGGCAGGACCACGACAGGAAACTTGGAGCCCTCAACTATAGAAATAGGGAAGGACTTGAAGCACAAGCCAGTGATCAGCACTCTCTGATGACGACAGGGCTGACAAAATCTTAGAAGCACCAGGTTTTAATGCCAATCTGCCTTCCAGTCTCATCGAACACACTTGAATCAGGGGAGGGGTCTTTCTCTCCAGACTGCCAGCAACAGTCTTTTCTGGCTTTAGATCCATGTGAGCCTTTATCTTGTCCCCATACCTAATGCCTAGCGAAGTCTCACTTCTGGAGCATACCTCACCCCATCTGTGCTCGCAGGACATCCATGGTCTCGGTTGTAGCACTGCTGATCAAAGCAAGATCTTTATTTCCCCGAAACTGCTCTATCTTAAAACCTCCTTCCTCTTCTGGTTTCAATTGTCCACAATCTATTCAAAACACTTGAAAAGACTTCATCTTCCCAAGCATCAATTTGTCACAATATTTCCTTTCTTAGAATTCTACAGTTGCTCTTTATTGCTTCCTGAATTCCATTAAAATCTGACCACTGTCTTCATTGCCTTCCAGCCATTGGACACACCCACCCCCAGCCCGTCACATTTGAGTCCAACCCCACCTGCCTATGTGCTGTCACGGCATATTCTGCTGCCATCACAGAGTGTTTGTGCTGTCCTCACCCTCACACCTAATCGTGCATGCTGCTTCTTCCATTTCCATTTGAACACACCTGCTCCACTCCCTGCCCAACCACAGCTTTAAAAACCCTCAGGATGATGGCTTTCATTAAAAAAAAAAAAAAAAATTTTTCCAAAATTTGCCTAGAATTAGTTTTCCCACACAGGGAATCATGTTTCTTCTTCCTCCTCAATTTCTGAGAATGCTGTCATTATAAACAGAGGATGATGAAGAAGATAATGGGGATAATTTTGATGAGTAAACTAATAGCAACAGTGCACATTTGGGTGGAAGTTTGCAGTCTGCATACCAGTTTCTCTCTCTCTCTCTCACCCTCTCTCTCTCTCTCTCTCACACACACACACACACACACACACACACACACTCATAGCAGTGTTATGACAATCATTATTATTTGGTTAGCAGAAACTGAGTCCTAAACTTCTTTTCTCATGTCTTCCTACATTTCAGATCGTGTTTCACATACACGGAATGAAAGAAAGCCAGATAGAAAAACTGAGTTTTCACTAGCTGGTTTTAGAAAGTAATTTCCCTCTGAGTCCTTGGTTTTCTTGCTTTACAAGTTGGGATGATAAATAATTTGGTAGCTCCCTCTACCAGGAGAGCTTTGAGGATTAATGATAAAATTATGAAAAGGACTCATTTTACAAAGCCAACAACAGAAGAAGTAGAATTTAAGAGAATTGGAGCCCAAAGGGGGCACCCGACTGCACATATTCCTCCTGTCTCCTTCCTATATCCTTTCCAGCATTAAGATATGAAATAGAGCTAACAAAAGAATATTCCAGAACCCTGGAGTCTTTATCCTAAAAAATCAAGACGTGCACTGGCCACTAGTTATGTTGACCAGTAGGTTTTACAGAAATACCTTTCAGTGGTATATAATTAACTGTGCACATAATTCAGGCCCCCGAGGCGACTTCCAACGAAATGTTCATCATTTTTATAGGCGTTAAAACCTATTACCTTGAGGTGAAAATTTCTCAGAAAAGATAATCTTGGTTTCCCTTGCCTAAATCAGCACTCTGGAATAAAATGTTTGCTCTGTTTCAGCATTTATTTAGAAATGTTAATATTCTGGGTGTTATTTTCCCCCCTAAACTACTGATTTCTTCCTCCCTTAATTCTGCAAAATATTTAACATGCAATGCCATGGGATGCCCCTTTTGAAGAAGAGAACAAACTTGCAGAGCTGCCAATTATCGCCACTCTTGGCATTTTTACAACATTGTACCCTTTTCGTGCTTATGCTTTTTCAGAAACTACTATTTTTTTAGGGCAATGCAACTAGACCCAAGGTATATTTAACCATCATGAGAGCTTCTCATAATTGGGGGAAAGTGAACAAATTTTGTAGGTGAAAAAGGAAGAAAGAAGAAAAGGTAATCAACACAAAACAAGCATAAACATGGTGCCTGAAGTCATGCTAAGTGTTCTACTCTAAATCAATTACATGGCAAACATTTTATTTTGAAAAAAAATTGAAAGAATACTACAATAAACATATATGTTTCACTTATATTCACTGATTGGTAACATTTTGTTCCATTTGCATACTCTTCTGTCTCTATATAAGTATCTGTATTATATATAGATAAGCTGAAATATATGTCTACATTATATGTAGATATAGATAGAAAGGTATATATACATAGTGAGAGAGATATATTTATGTATGTATATATAAAAAAGGCACACACATACTCACATTATGTATATGGGCATGTATATCAGGCATGTAATATGTTTATATTTATATTATAGATATAATATACATATATAATGATACATTTTAAAATAAGTTATAGACATCATGACACCTCATCTCCAAATACTTCGACAGGCATCTCCTCAAAACAGGGACGCTCATCCATAAAATCTGTGTATCATTGTCACTCTTATTATTAATGATATTATGTTTGATGTCTTGGATATGTCTCAATTACAAGATCACTTACAATTTCTCAATTGTAAAAACATGTCTTATTTTATAATTTGAAGGTAATATGGGGTGGAGGGTGCTCCTCTGAGAATATCCCTTTCTTTGACAATGTTTCACCTGTTTTAGCATCCATTGGTGACCCTGAATCATTTATTACAAAAATATTATTCCCATTTCACTGAGGAGGAAATCACACTGTACTTTCTTTATATTAACTAGCTCGTGTGTGGCTGAGCCAGGCTTCAAAACTAGTCAGGATCTCAGACTCATAATCAGCTGCTTTCTGGAATCACGCTGCCTCAATAAGTTCGTGATAGGATTGGTTCCAATTCCAAGTCACAGCCCAGAAAACATCCACTGCCTTCCATCAGATTCCTGTAACTCCTTCTAGGACTTACACTCTCATGCGTACTCTTGGTTCCAGCTTCCTGGCCCTCCTGATGAATAGGTGTTTCCTATTCCACACTAACCCAAATGCTGAGCCCAGTTTCTTCCTTTGACTTCTTTACATAAAAGAACTTCTGTGAAGGTAGCAGACTTTATTGAAGGTTCATAGAGATATTAAAGAAAGGACAGGGTTTACTTTGCCTCTCTACCAGGAATCTGGAGTTGAACGTTAGACATTTCTGTTCTTAAAAGTCATTTTCCTTGCCTCCATGCAGCTTCACCTACCAAGCTTCTCTGTTTTTCTCCTCTTAAGAACACAAAGATTAACTTCCTTGAATATTTTTATGGAAAAGAATTCAGCCATAATTCCCCAACCCTTATAGTAAACTCTACGGTGCCTGCCTTCCAAAGTGTATCTAGACTCAGTCAAAGCTTTAAATGATACCTGGCCAAGATTTGATTATGCTTTTGACTTCTATTTCTTTCTCATTCTGAGGAAGACAGAAGGAGACAGATGTGGAATTCTTATTATTCAATAGGAAAATCAACAAATTAGCCTATGGCCCTAAAAGAAGGTCAGAGCCTAACTTGTATGCTTTTTTAAGTTTCCTTGGGGGTAAAACATTAACTAGAATGGGTCACCAGGAAGAGCGGTAAGAGGTTGGTGATTTTTGCTGAAACAACATTTAAGTGTTGGGTTTCAGATTTACTGTACTCATTTGGGACCGTATATGGTATTGTTTTCCCATAGAAGAAAGTGACCCTTACATGCATAAAAAGAACAAGAGGAAGGGAGACTTTTTATAGTGGCATTATGGAGTAAATATACCTATTTGGGAAGCAATGTCAAACTAAATGAATTATTTTCTGCCTTTGAAAGAATCAAGAATCTCTTCTTAATAAGAAGAGAGAGACACAAAATGTCCCCCAGCCAGACCAAAATCTCAACCATGGCCTGACTTAGCATAAAAGAAAAGAAAGCCAGTCAAGATCATAAGAGAATTTGCAAAAGTTGGCTTAATTTAGTAAATATTTTTGGAATGTTTTATGAAGTTAGTCATTTTTCAAGTACTGTGTTTTTCTATCACAAAGACCGATACAGGGAAAAATATATCAAACTTTAGGCAACTTTTTTGCATGCTTTCAAATTTATACACACCGCTAAGGAAACTTTTATGGGTGTTAAATTTTAACATATTTTATTCAAATGAAATTGCCAAAATATTCCCCCGAACAAAATCTATTTCTAGAACAACTAACTTTCCCCAATCAACCACTTTCTCCAGGCTTTTATTTTATAACGTGCAACTTTGAGGTATCAGACTGTGAGGCACCCAGTTTATCTAACACACAATCTTTCATTGCTTTGGAATTGAGAAAACAATGTTGATTTCTAGAGTCTGTTTTGGTATAGAAGGAGACACAAAAGATTTTCCAAGAGGTTCCTCCATCAGGTAATAATAGGAGAGCAAACAGAACTTGTAAAAGGGACAAGGTCCCTGGTTCTATTTATACAGCCCTAAAATATACCATTTTGAGATGACAACACTTTGCTTCCCTGCAGCCTGTCGATACCCTCTGCCCACCTTTCTCCTCTGCACCAGTTCTCTCATCTCCACATTTTCCAACTATCAACTGCTTCCTAGCTTTGAAAAAGTTTTCTCCCCTGTGGACGGGCCTGTGCCAGTGTTAATAAAAGTTTTGCTACTTTTGTGCCTCTCTCTGCTGACACCATCTCAAGAGAAATAACACAGAGGAGAACTGTTTCTAAGAGGAAAAAGGAAAAGCCAAGGAGAATTAAGGTAAACTTAAGACACTCATCTTTTGGAGATCTCTCAGCTCCCACAATCAAGATGAACTGCTCCCCCCTTATGCCCTCTTTTCCCAATCATTGTTACAATCTATTGTGGACAGACCTGCTCCATTTTTATCTGCGTCTGTCTTCCAGAAATCATGTGGATGATAAGAAAATGGTGGAAAGAGCATGGTGACAAGTCCAAGGGCAGCCAGAAGGATGACTTTGAAAGTTTGAGGGTAAGAAGAGTCAGTTTTTTAAGGGGTATTTCAGAAAAGGAAGTAAAAATAGGAAGAATGGAAAAAGCTGGAGAGATGCTGCTTTGCCATTGTTAACAAAATTCAGTTAGTTCTAGGGAATCACAGGCCAGCAATTTATGTTGTAAAGGAAGGTTATATTTTCTTTCTAGGAGTAGAAAATAAAACAAATTATGCACATTTTCCAAAAAATCTAAAAGGAATCTGTAAGCCTAATAAAAAGATTCAGTTTTTTTTAACACATTTAATTACCAAATTATGACAGTGTGACATAACAAACAATAGTTCACAATTTTTCTTTTTCTTTTTTTTTTTTTTTAATAGTTCACAATTTTTCTTAAGCTTAGTATGAGCTAGTCATTATTTAAGTGTATTGTTTGGATTACTCCCATCTTCTACATGAGGAAACTAAAATTAAAAAAAAAAAAAAAAAAACCTTCCAAAGTGTTCAAATTTATATAATTAGTAAATGATGGAACCATGCGAACCCCCACAACCTACTAAAGACCCTACACTCTAAAGCTGGATTAGCGAATAGAGGGGAACTCCAAAATAAAGATTTGGGTCTATAGGGAATATGGAATTGTGCAACCTTAATATTCTATCTATGGCTCTACTAGATTCTCCAAAATTGACTTCTGGTTAATTTCATTGATGCCATCTTTAGGCAAGCCAAATAAAACTGTAGAAAAAAAGAGAAAAGATCACCAAGAAAGGGTAGTAGAGATAGGTAGGAAGGTAGGAAACTAGCCAGCTGTGCTCCCATGGCCATGATTGCATTTGACCAAAAGAGATTGACACAAAAAGGGTGCCTGGGTGGCTCAGTCAGTTAAGTGTCTGCCTTCAACTTAGGTCATGATCCCAGAGTCGTGGAATCCAGCCCAGTATCAAGCTCCCTGCTCAGTGGAGAATCTGCTTCTCCCTCTATTGTCTGCTCTGCTTATGTTCTCTCTCTCTCTCTCTCTCTCTCAAATAAATAAAATATTAAAGAAAAAAAAGAGAGAG
Organism: Canis lupus dingo; assembly: GCF_003254725.2. NCBI lineage: Eukaryota > Metazoa > Chordata > Mammalia > Carnivora > Canidae > Canis > Canis lupus. Next base: position 37,957,197 of record NC_064243.1, read on the forward strand.
AGAGAGACATTTACACACAATGGAGCAAAGGATGACTAAAGGTGTTTGCCAAAGACACACAGAGCATTGCAAAGTTGCCAGATAGTGAAAATGTTCACTTTGACAAGGTGCCATTTTTGAGGTAGAAAGAGAATAGTTTGCTCTAGAAAAACCAAGCTGCCTCAGTCTCTCTAAAGAGGAGGATATAGGGAACTCCTTGGTGCCATTCACAAGTCGCAGAGTAATTGGAGCATTAAAGTGGAAATGCAAATGGGGCTCTTAATTGTTTCCAGATCCCTACTTCATTTCAGCCTTCTAGGGCAAGTAAACACCAGCAACACTTTCCAATCAAACTGGCAAACATTTTATCTTTCCGTTTGCTTACAGTTAACAATTTGTCTTCAATATTTCAGCTGGATCAGTGTTCAGAAATGGGACCTTAGAGAATCAAGGCCTTTCACCTTGCATTAATTCCTCGGCCTGCCCAATAACAGAAATAGCAGTGCATTGCTCAGGAGCCTACTGCAGATAAATTAGCTAATGTCTGTGGAGGATAATGAAGATTAAAATGGTGTGGGTACAATCGTCATGAATAATGAACACATTAGCTATACGTCGTTACTTCAAACACACGTATTACAGCTTATCGATTAGGGAACCTGTGACATTTTGCTAGGTGATGGCTCAATTTAAAAGGAGACCCTTTTGAAAAATGATCTACTAACTTTAAACAAGATTTTAAAATAATTTTAATATTTCAAACCATTAACTGTTTATTTAGGATCCCATTTTATGTCATCACTCATTATCTGCCAGGTCATCGTGAGCATTTCATAAAAGGATTTCAAATAGGACCAGATTTTTTTTTTTTTTGACCTAGCTAGTATGGGCCCTTCTTGAGAAATCTTTATAGAATTGGGAAACATAGTAAGAAAAAAATAGAATTCTACGCACTTGTCAGACCTCCTACCAATGTCATTAAGCCCCACCACTGGTATGACACACCTGATGTGCTTCTCCCAGCTATGCCCCAGTCAGTTTGGCTCTCCATTTAACTGTCAGATTTACCCCAATTCAAATATCTGGATCCATGATGAATCTTTCAGATTTCGTTTGTGGCTTACATGATGAATCAATCAATCTATGGTAATGGATTCTACAGTTACTACATGTGAGCAACATCTTCACCTTTTCACCTGGGGCCTCCTCATTGCATGATATCTGTACTCAAATGTCTGTGTGCATCATGGAGATTGGTGGCACTGTCACTGTCCTCTTGGTGTCTACTGACTCTGTGACCCCTGCGTTCTCATCACTCCAGGCATTCTTTATGTTCACCTCAAACCCACCCTTTGGGCTTCTTTGGCCCTTTATTTATTGTGCAAACTGTAAATTTGTTATGACATGTCCCTTGGCACTTTCACTGCATGAGCTTCTTTACCAGAAAAAAATTTAAACTAATCCGCTCTCTGTGGCTGCTAGTTGGGAATTTTATCATTCTGAGAGACAGAGCCACAAAGGAGAAAGCCAATGAGAAAGAGAAGCTCAAGTGATTCATGTCTGAACAAAATCCTAAAATAAGCAAGCTTTCCAAACGTGCATACAATTTCTACTGCATCTGTATGTCCAGCACGCAGCAGTGAGTTGCATGTTCTGCTTATCTCTGGTACCACAAGGCATATTAAATATGGTTCCAGATCTTGCCACCATTCCCCACTAATACTGGTGATGCCAGTGCAGTGTGGCAAGGCAGGAGTCCACATGGAGAAGGAGACAGAATGTTTACAATAGGCAAACTAAAAGATCTGCCTCTTAGACACTATCGCGGGCTACCTCCAAATTCAGAGCTGAGTTTGGGGCATTGGAGAGGAACAAAGTGGCAATTATTTATATGGGATTCATGGAGGAGCAAAAAGTTTTTCTAAAGAAAGTCTTCAGTTGAGAGGGAAAATTTGAAAAGGCTGTTTCTTTATTTTGGTATTAAATGAACTTAGAGCAGAAATTCCTACCTTGGCTTCTGTGTAATTTCTGATGGTTCATGGGGGAATTCTACAATTGGACACAGAATCCTGTGGTGCGTACCACGTAAGGAGAATATTTCAAGAACAGGGCTCTTATTTTTTTTTGCATATTTTTATATTGGAGTTCGATTTACCAACATGTAGTGTAACACCCAGTGCTCATCCCGTCAAGTGCTCCCCTCAGTGCCCGTCACCCAATCACCCCACCTCCCCTTCCACTACCAATTGTTCATTTCCCAGGGTTAGGAGTCTCTCATGAAGAACAGGGCTCTTAAATGCTCTTAGAGTCTCAAAGAATAGTACATGACCTCAAAACATCTACAAAATTGAATAAAAACTACACATGTAGATAATGCTATAAATTACCATATGGAAATACTATACCTATGTATCATTTTATAGAGATATGGTAAATGATGACCAGGGTAAACAAAAGACACTATTTTTCTTATTATTATCATTATTTATCGCTCCTTTTTGCTGCACAAACCCAGTACCTCATGGAAGACAGAATGTAGGCGATAGGATTAGCAGTACTCTGGGATCCTAGGGAGTCATGTAAACTCTCTAAGCCTCTTTTTCAACTCCAAAATAAGAATTAGATTTCATGATATTTCAAGTGACCTTTCAACTCTGAACTATTCTATAACATAGCCCTTTCCCATACGATGATTTAAATGTTTGTACTCAAATATACATTAAATACAAAATTTTAAAATACAACAAAAACATAAGTTAAAAAACCCCAGGCGTTCGCATTCTCCTAAAGCCTCTCCAAAAATTATGGCACTTTGATGTCAAAAACCACTTTGCAATATCTACAGATTTTGGCCTAAAGCACTATTTGGTTATGGTTTGGTGGCAGTCATTGAAACGAGAATTAGAGTTTGGGGGATAAATTCACTAATTTATGAACAACTAAACTCTAGCAGTAATTCTTTAGCCTACGTTAGCCTACGTTAGAATTACCTGGAGGGCTTGTTTAAAGGTACAGATTTTGGGGCACCAAACCCAGAATTTCTGGTTAAGTACATTTTTGGTGCAGAGCCTATGAGCTTGGGTTTCTTAGTATGTTCCTAGGTGACTTTGATGCCCTTGGGACAGGGACAACAGTCTACCTCTGACCTATTCTACCTCTATCCTCCATTAAACTCCATATTAAGAGGCTGTCTGGGCCTAAGAATAAACCATTTGATTGTCACAAAGGAGGCTTGGATCTGTTTTTTTTAAAATCTCTGATAGCAGATAAAAAATGTTTAGAAATCTGTAATTTATCTTAAAACTTTTCTCCTTATACCCAGGTATAAATTGATTTTCTAATTTACCAGTTTCATTGACTTAATCTGACCTCTAGGTGGCAGCAGCTCTAATCTCTCCAAAGAGAAGAAAAGAGCTGTATGTTGAGAGAGAGAGAGAGAGAGAGAGAGAGAGATTAACATCACTGAACCTCAGTTCTTGACCAGGTAAAAGTAGAGGCCAACATTCCATGTCACGGCTACAGAGGCGTGAAATGAACACCGTCTAGGGAATACGGAGGGACAGACAACACGTGTTTAGTGTCACATATTTGTCACCTACTCATTACAACTCACTCAGAATTAATTGGGATTTTGAGGTTGTTGTCCTGGGCTTGAACTTAATATTTTCTTCATACCTGTTATTTAATTCCGCAGAAGATACTGCTGCTTCTGCCAGAAGTTCAGCAGATGAGTGAGAGAGAACAAAGACTGGCTGGAGCTCCAGTTCTGCTATGTCATTGCTATGTGACCCTTCTGAGCTCCCATTTCCTTGTAAGTAAAGTGGGAACTACCTAGATTGTCACAAGTCTTTGGGGAAGTTATACAGTTCTTTCCCAGCTAGTTGCCTATAGGTAAATCTTTATTCTCCATGTGCTCTATCATACATATTAGAACTGCTTGGGTGACACTTAAGTGAAATTTGTCAACTTTTATTGATCTTATAAACTCCACTTTATACATATTGTTGGATAAAACCATTCTTTTTATATTCTTAGACACACTGCTAATAGTCTTAGTAAAACTCCTTTTAAATTTTCAATCAATAAGTAGGGCTATATCACCTACCCAATTATCCAGGAAGTGTTTGGTGAGCCTACTAGGTTTAAGGTATTTTACTAGACCTGAGAGCGCTGGGGTTCCCTGAGCGGCAACAGCAACAACAACTCCTGGGAAGTCAATAGAAAAGTAGATTCTTGGGTCCCTCCCCAGAACTACTGAGTCAAAAACTTTGGGGTGGGGTCTAGCAGTCTGTGTTTTAACTGGACCCCCAGATAATTCTGACGCTTGCTAAAGTTTGAGAACCACTGCATGTAGGAAATTCAAGAAAGCATTAAACATAGGAAAAAAAAAAAAAGAAAGCATTAAACAAGTGGCTGCAGTGGAGATCAGAGTTCAACTAGCTACACGCAAGGCACTATGTGGCAGCTGAGTGTGACAGGGCTTGGGAGTTCCATGGAGAAACAAGGTGCTTCAAGATGGAGTGTTAATAGAAGATTCATAGAGACGGTATAATAATACAGTGAGGAGTAAAGGCTCTTTAAGTGTGGAGCAAGAGGAAAAGACAAAATAAGCTACAGGAACAGCCTGAGCAAAGTTTTGGAAGGAGGTTAATGTTTAATTCAGAGAAGCTCTGGGTGTTGAACCAGAAGAGGCAGAAAGGCATTACATCATGGAGAATTTGGAACATCGTGCTAGAATTTACTTGCAAGACAGTGGGAAGCCACTGCAGGCTTTTGGGGGAATTTGTATTTTAGAAAAATAACTAGCTGATCTGTATTTTAGAAAAATAACTCTAGAGGTAAGGTGAGGGATTCGGCATATGAGAATTTAGAGGCAGACAATGATGTGTTCCAGCTCTTCTATGAGTGATTCTAAGTTCTAATTTAAGATTGCCAGTGTTCTTTAAAAACTGCAGCATTGCAATAAGGATTACATGTTTTGTTTAAATGAGGAATGCTACCGGTTACATTGCATTCTGATGCATACCGATCAGTTACATAAATCTAAATCATTTGATTAAATTAACGATTGCTTATTTGAATACTTTAGCGTTACAAAACAAATAAAATGAAATAGGATGGCATTTTCTCTTCCCCAACTTTCCTCTCATGCAAAAATATGCTTTCAGGTCAGTAGTCTTGTGCTTATGTGTCACCCTAACTTCCTCTTTCCTGATAAGATGACTTAACCTTCCCTGTTTATCAGTCCCTCTGCCATGTTTGTCAGTTCCTTCTATCCTTCATCAGATGGCTCCGATTCAGAGCCTCTCTCCTAAACAACTCTTCTTTCCTCAATAATGACCCATCCCAACCCCAAATTCATTCTCCAGCTTGAAACTGTCTATGTATTATCCTTCAAGTTCATGGGACTTGAAGAATGGGTAGGGACTTGGTAAGCTTAGGGGAAGGAACACAGGAGCTCAAAATATATTGGAAATAGTATTTGGGTTTCTTTTTAACCTGACTTCTTGTAAGCAGTGATGTTCTGGGTTTAGGTGCTGATGACCCTGTTTTTAAATACCAGCCCGACTACTTATTGTGTGATTTTTGGTTTCTCATTTTCTCTTCATTTATTCATACTCAACGTGGAGATAATCCTTGGAGTTATAGCAAGATATGGTGGTTAGCACGAGAATTGTTATTATCATTTCTAAATTGTTGCAAGCAAATTGAAGTCCATTCCCTGGAAAAAAATACTATCAATCTTGACCATCAAATTGTTAATAATGGAGAAGATACACATTAGCTATTATAATTCAATGATGTCTATTTTATTCCCTGTATTTAAAAGGAGAATAGGGTGTTTGTTCAGCAAATACAGAAGGAGAAACACTTTAGCTTCAGTCATAGAGTTGAAGCACAGAATTCTTATATAGCAATATACACTCACTTTAATTTTTAAGACTATAATACATCAAATTATGCAGAAAGTAGCTTTTAGGATTTATTCCTGTAAAATGAATTAGAGGCATCAGTTGGCTCTACAAATAAAATTTTAAAATTGCTTTGCAAGCTAACTTTTATCCTAGAGTCAGAGTACTTTAATCAACACTTGGGCCTAGTGATAACTATTGCACTTCATACTGAAGAAGAGCATCAAAAAGAGAAGGAAATTACTTAAATTCACATATCAGAGAGTGGAATCTCCTACAAGAATTAAAACTGAGTATCAGTGCTGGGGGAGGGATGAACAGGCAGGGCACAGAGGACCTTTAGGCCAGTGAAATACTCTATATTGTAATGATGGATATGTGTAATTATGTTTGTCCAAACCCATAGAATGCACAATACCAGGAGTGACCCCTAAGGTAAACAATGGACTTTGGGTAATTATGATATGACAACGTAGGTTCATCCTTGTATAAAAATAGACCTTTCTGGTGATGCTAATAATGGGGGAGGCCTAAACTGCTTTTAAAAAGATTTCTTAAGAAACTGACTCTCTCTTTCCTTAGGATGGAGCTGACACTGATTGGACCATGGAGGTCCATGAGGATGAAATAGGAACTTACAGGAAATTCACATCAGAGAAGGGAAGAGAGTATTCTGCAGGAAGTCAAAGCACATTGAAGTGACCAAGATGATATCTTAGAGTCATGTACTGATATGTAAGGGTATGAATCTTAATACTAATTAATAAGATCCAACAGTATCAACTCCTGGCTTATGTTAAAATAGGCAAAAGATGAGAACCACAGAGAAGTACTCATTGTGAACTTGAAAATAAGAAATATGTGATCACCCTGTCTTGTATAAAACCACAAATCAATTCATAATGGATTAGAGTAGATATATAAAAGTCATCAAAAAATCTAGAGTGAGTCCAGGCCCTCAAGACTAGACAGCAACCTGATATGAACTCATATCAGACCTAAAAAAATGGCTCATTGGAAGCAGGGGTGGCCTATCATGGAATCAAAGAGAAGGAAATCAACATTTAGAACAAATACTAACAAGAGTGGGTTGGAGACCATAGAATTTGAGTGGCACACATACATTTGGCTCTATAATATCCCAGAATCATCAGTTGAGAGAGGTATAAACTGAGAAGACCTATATATAAATTGATCCATGGTTGGGATTTAGCTGGGCAGGTGAAATAGAAGGACCAGTGAGCAAGAACATTAATAAAGTGACCAAAGTGATACACAATGGGATCTAAGTTGGATGAGAAAGCAGTGAAGGTAGGAGGAAGCTGATGGGTAAAGAGACAGAGGAATTGTGGGCTGAAGCTCTTGATAAAGCTAAAGAACAGAAGCTGTGGATCTCGTGGGTTGAGAAGGCTGAAAGCTAGTGTAGGACAGTATGATCAGAGATGGGTCTGGCTGAATGTGGAATCATGAGAAGGAGGACTTGGTATGGGGAAAGTGAAAGTTATTGGACCTAAGAAGATAAAAAAAAATTCAGGAGGTCAGGGTGTTATGTAGTCATCCTTGTGAACAGGAGAGTAACTCACGATGTAGAGGAAGCTTGGGGAGGAGAATAAGGTTGTAAGCCAGGTCTCCCAAAGAATGAAGGAGAGACCTAAGAATTTGGTAAAAGAGTGAGATGAGAGATGGTGATTTAGTTTGATGTTCCAAGTCTCAAAAGAGCAAGAATTTTCACCTGAGAGGGGAGGACTCATGACTTGGAAGGAGCCTTGAGGATGAGATGTATGCTGCCCAAATTACTGGAGTTGTGGAACTGGTCCTCCCCCCTCCCACCCCCACCCCGATGTAGGGGAAACAATGTTATCAGGAAGGAGTCAGGCTTGAGGTAAGGAAAGAGCATGCAAGAAATGTTCACTGAAGGAGCCTAAGGCAAAGGGAGCTGTGGATATAGGATAAGAAAAGGCACCAAAGAAAAGCTGAGAAAGTTGATGTGAAAGGAAAGGTTGGGTAGTAGGAAGAAAAACACAGACATGTTTGGGAATTAAATGTAGAAAGAAGACAGAGGGAGAAGAGCTTATGTTCTGGAGAGTCTCCAAAGCGTCAAGGGCAGGAGGCATTTGTTCCATCAGTCTCCAGTAGCTGGGAGGAGATACTGTCAGGGAGGGATGGATAAAGCTTTCATGGAAGGAATTAACTGTGACCTGTGTTGGTGGGACTTTCTAGAGTTGGGGAGGTTGGGCTAGATTTGCCCTGAGTGAGAGATGTAAAAGGTATGGTGAGTGTTGAATTGGGACAAGACACTTCTTTTTAAATTTCTGTCCTTAAATAACCTGGAGCCCAAAGTCATGTTAGCTGAATGCCTCTAAGAAAGAAAGCTTAACTCCCTCTCCATTCCCTCCTGGGGTTCACTCCACTCAGAACATTTCCTCATATAAGGACTCTGAGCTACTTGGGTATAAACAATGTAGATCACAGAACAGTGCACGCACCAAAGGAAGGTAGGCATCCTACAATATATCCACAATATTGTAAACATTTTAACATCTCACTGCCAGGAAATTAGTGTATTGAATCCAAAACCAAAAAGTATACTTCGTCGTAGTAGTGCCCAGTAACAGTGCAGAGCAGTACTTCATATAAACTACCTTGACATTCTTTCGAAAGGATAGTGGCTCTCCTTGTACATACTGTGGTTCCTGTCCTCTCTCTGCTTAAAACAATATCTTATGAAGCAGACTTTCTGAGAAGAGATAAGAGGATTTGGGATTGTCCAAATGCAGCCTGTGCAGACTCGGCTCTTATCTGTTCAGATTCCCTTGCCTTCATTAACTATTAAATGCTAACCTTTTCTATTTAACCAGAGGAGACTCTAATTTTCCACAGCCTGATGAGAGCGATGTGGAGGTCTATTAAGGCCACGTCTTTCACATTTCTGCCTCCTGGAAGATGAAAAAAAAAGAAAAAGAAAACAAAAAAAAAAAACCCTCTTTAAACATTTCTAACCACTGCCATGACTATATTTGCCCTTCTCTTAACCTACAGCTGGTTAGCTGAATTTGATGTTCTCTGTATCAGCAGTGATTGTGTCTACAGTACTCACAGAAAATACCAGAAATGGTCTGTGTAGCTACTTTGGCCCTGTGGGGTTGGTAAAGCCCCCCCTAGGCATAGTCTGTCTGTGCCTTGCAGGTGTCTGTTGGTGTTCCTGAGCTATGGCTCAGTCTCTTTACCTCAATATCTCACTTCTTTTCTGTTGTGCATTTTCCCCTCCTAAATCTTTGAACATCAGGCAGTTAAGACAACCTGAGTATGATCATAGAACATTATAATTCCAGAAGCAAAAATCGGCAAAAATCACCTAGTAAAGTGATAGTAAATGTCCTTTCACTTTCAAATGATGTGGATATTTTAATTTTTTGCAAATTAACTCCTGAGACCCAGGGCTGAGCTAATAATTTGTTACCCCTTTACATGGATGGTTTAAAAATATTTGTTCTACATGTATTAAAGATAAAGGTTATATGTTCTGGGTTGTGGGGCTGAAAAGGAGGGTGTGAAGAACCCTTCTGGATAATTCAGTTCCGATCCCAGACTTGCCTAGCACACACTCTGCAAACATAGGCTCTACCTTCTTTACCCAAGTCACTATCCTGAGAATCAAGTTAGAGATTCCTTATCATAACCTGAGCATGAGTCTTAGAAGCCTTTGGGCTCATCCCCAGAGTTTTAACAAAGTAAATATTCTGACTGCTTTTCCCTAGAGGGATTCTAGTAAATATAATTTCTTCTGCTTTTTATATCTCTGCTGATATCTTAGACTTAAGTGACATTTAGCTCTCCTTATAGATGGATGCCCTGGGCTCTCTACTCTTAGACTCAGCTTGGCTAATAACTAAGATCCCAAAATATACACAAATGTATAATTTTAATGCTATGGCAGCAAGAAAATAACAAGGGAATGCTATTATATAGAACAAAGTTATGGCCAAAATTGGAAACAAAACAGAGATACGGATAATTTTTAAAGCTTCTTTTTCATTTAACTTTTTAATGATCAATTCTGATTTTTAAGGAATTCTAAAAACTTGCCAGGCAATTAACTGACAAAACTGTTTTTCACAGAATGTATTTCCATTTTAGCAAAAGCTGGAAATATTCCGCTCTATTGTGAGATATGATGGCTACAGTTAAGTGTAAGCAAAAAGATAATGTCTGGGTAATTTTTTATTTTTATTTTTATTTTTTACTTTTTATTTTGGAAAATTTCAAGCATATGCAAAAATGGACAGGGTGGTGAAATGAGCCCCTAGGTGCCTGTCATTTAATTTCAACTGCTTGCATCACATGACTAATTTTGTGTCTTCACTGACATCACCTTCCCCACCCCGACCAAGATCCATAAACCTCTCACAAGGCTGAGAGGATATATCAATACAAACAAGATGAAGTTCCATCAGCATACATAAAAAATTCCCCTTTTCAGGCTTTTTAAATGTGTGCCTTTAATAAACTTAATTGATTTCAGTTTTAAGGGTAAAAAAGAACTGACTTTAAAAGATTTTTTGAGGGAAAGATCTGAATGGGTTAGCTAGATATGAATTAGTTTCACAACAGAATTTTTCAACAAATGAACACCATCTAAACCAACAGAAAAAGTGATTTTCAGATAGAAGACATCATCATGGGCTCTTGTCTTGTGAGCCTCTGAGATGCTTATCTTTAACTACGAACACTATCTTGAAGGAGGATAATGTACAAGTCATCCTGGGGAGCCCCAGAAAAGTTGAAGATTCTAAAAATCATACAGGGAGCAAAAGAAGAACTTGGGCACGTCTCATTGTGATTACAAATAATTAAAAAGTTGAGAGACAAGAAAATTATCTTCAGTAACTGAATCAGTGTCTATGGAGAAGGGACTCATTTTGACAAATTAAAGATAAGGTGTTTTTTGTGTGTGTGCCCCTTTGCAGGTTTCTGTTGGTTTAATTTGATGATAGATTTTAGACTTTTTAACACCAATTATTTTAGGGCAAACTAAATACCAGACATACTAAAAACTATCTTTCAGATGCCTACTGTTTTCTAAAGGAAAAATGGATCAAACATGGATCTGGAAAATGCAGTCAATATGGGGTATGGAAATGGACAATTTAAGCATCCTTAGTAATGATACCATGGGTATCTGCTAAAGTGGGATAAAAATTATTTTTAATAAAAAAAGAAAGAAGTAGGTCTCAGGGACATTGCTCTATGACTTGAACTTTCCAGAAAAGAAGGTTAGGTTAATAAGAGAGAGGGAAAGGAAGTGTGATTAATAACAATTAAAAAAAAGCCAGGAAGATCAAGATATATCCAACACCTATTATTTTTTAAAACAGAGAGTGTAAAATGTGATCTCTAGACCTCACTGTAGATGAAACCAAATTATTTAGGATAACTTAATGGTTTTCAGCAGTCAATGTATTCACTTGAAAAATTCTAATTCTTTATTTTAAAAAATAGGAAGAAAAAGCACTTTAAAGCATGAGAGATGTGTTTTAGAATCCAAAAACCTTTCTATTGGAGTTTTAAATATCGAAATGAAGCCTCAAAATGATGGTTAAATCTTCTCTGCAAGACATCTGTGTAGAACTGATTCTCACAACTGATGTTGTGTCTTCATCAGCAGGTGGGTACCCAGATGCTCCTGATGACCAGCCTTGCGACACTCTCAGGAAATGAGAACATTATTCTATGGTCATAAGATCAGTGATTGCAAAGTGCTTTCTAGACAATAATGGGAGCTATAAGGTGAAAGATAGGGTGATCCATGTCTGAGGAGTTGTGATTTGTGTTTGGTGCCACCCACCATGGAAAAGCTGGTCTCAGCCCTGCCTTTGCTTGGACCAACAAGAGCTGTGTAGTATGCAGCATCTTTAGGAGGAAGCACCACCAGCAGGTCACAGTCTACTTCAACCACCTGCCTGCTGCCTGCTTGGATTGTTCCCAGGTCTGGGCAAGAGAAATCCCTCCTAGAAGACAGGACGGGCTTCAGGCAATGCTTGGTGGTGGCTGTGCTACCTGTCCCTGAAGCAAAATGGCTGGCAGTGGGAGCTATGTATAGACCTGTGTTTACTGTGTAGGTGAGGGAACTGTGGAGACCACGTGCAACTCTGAGTGTCTTTGCTTGTATCATTGGGTCAGTATTTGTCTTCTCTATGATGAACATAAACCTAAAATCCAAAGAGCCTGATATGATGTGACAAGGGTGCATTTCTCTATACTAATGTGGCCACACAGAAACTTTATTTTTCTAATTTCTCCCTTTTAAGAACTCTGCATAAACCCAGGTGGAGCATCACTGGGTTGGTAATCTAAGCTAAGGGTCCATGGACTGTTACAGTATTTGAGTTTCATCATAAGGTCTAATTTAAATATGAAAATATGGAAAATCATGTATGAATATGCACTGAAATTCTATACCTGGACTTAACAAAGAAAACATAGTCTGTATGGAAAATAATACTGTTTTTTTTTTTTTTTACAAAATTAAAAGAAATCCTTGGATATTTCCAGATTCTGCTCCTAACAAGACCCTTTCCTTCTGAGCCTGCCACGATGCCTCTCTAACCTTCGAGAAAGACCCATTTGACCAGCTACTGGGATTAGTGTATAAAGACTTAAGACCAGGGCTAGGCTAGTGCTGACTTAAGTTCACCATTTGTTCATTTTGGTGCATTGAGCAATTGTTTGATATGCTAGTTTTCTCATCTGTGAGACGGGATTATATCAGATTCAACCTCACAGTCTGTGGGGAGGGGATTATGAGATAAAATATGTAAAAGAACCTAGCCCAGTGCCTGGTGTTTGGAAATCTGTTTCTTAATGTTCCATGCATAAGCCTGCCGCAGGGTTTTGGTCTCTTTTCTCTTCTGTCCCACATATTTGCAAAGCTCTCTCTCCTTTGTCCTTCAAGCTTTGACTCCAATGTCACTTTCTCAATGAGGCTTTCCCTTGCCACCTTACTTAAATTGCAACACTCTCCCCTTGGATGATCCCTCTTTCTCATTACCCACTTTAATTTTCTCCTTGGTTCTTATCATCTTTTAACAACAGCATTTATTTCACTTGTTTATTGTCTGTATTCCCTACTACAACACAAGTCCTTTGAGGGCAAGGAGTTTTGTCAATTCTTGCCTATTTGATCTCTTTCATAACCCATAGTGTAGACACAACACACAGTACGCACTCCATAGTATTAGTTGAATGAATAAATGAAATGATACACATCAGCTACTCTTATACTATCAGTGCCCCTTTTGACTTATTGTGGTCACCTCTGTTGTGGTTGTCCTTTTCCATTTCCTATTTGTGTATTTTCTTCCCCTTTGCTGAGTCATGAGCTCCTATTATTTCATTGTGTTCACGTAATATTTGACAGAATCTCTTTCTCTGTAGACTCTAGCCCCCACAGAATGAGAACCCATACTTCTGGTCAAGTTTATACTGGGAAGACATGAGTTTGCCTTCTTATACATGTTTACATACAACAGAGTATGAACAGGCATTTTTTTGGAATTATTTATTCGTGAGAGACACAGAGGGAGAGAGGCAGAGACACAGGCAGAGGGAGAAGCAGGCTCCATGCAGGGAGCCCAACGTGGGACTCGATCCTGGGACCCCAGGATCAGGCCCTGAGCTGAAGGCAGCGCTCAACCACTGAGCCACCCAGGGATCCCCTTAACAGGCATTTGCCTACGTGTGTACCGTAGGCCATTGATCCAGTGGTGCATCCACTAATTATAGGACTGTACGGGTAGACAGGCTCTGAGACTGTGATTCCAGTCTATTTAAAGAAAGTAAAAAATGTCTTAGGATTGATTGAGTTTTTGTGCACAGGCAAAGTGTAAGCCTTGTGAGAGAACTACATCGCAGGGAATGGTGGGGGCAGCACACCTGGTCACAAGGCAGGATCGTCAGTAGAAAATGTGAGTCCTAGAATCTATTATCATAATTATCATTAACTGTCACAACTTTTGAGACTTTTGCCTGGTGCTGGGATCTGTAGTGAATGTGTTCTGTTGACTCTCCACAATACCCACTTACATGGGCCATCACACTGTTTATGTGGTGTACACATGATAATTTTGATGAACAACTTGGAAAGATAGGAAGAGAATTTTTACTCCAGGGAATATTGGTTTAGCATTTTAAAAAGTTTGAAGTACAGATAATTTGGAAAATGTAGTGGTAGGTATCTCCATGAGATGGCACTCCTTATCTTCCTTACTTTTTATTTATTTAAAGTTTTTAACATATTCATAGTTACAGAGTATGGATGTACATATATGCATATACATATACACATATATGTGTACTTATCTTTGGTTTTATAATTTACCTAGATTATTCATACTCGTAATAATTCAATCACATTTTTTACAAAATTGTCATTTATTTGGGCCCCTTGGGGCCCATGGCACAGGTAGTGTGTGGGGTACTGTGTTGGTGGGTATAGGAAGGAAACCATTAGCTTTATCTTCTTCACTTCCACCCTATGCTCTTCTTAGGCCAGAGGACAAAAAATACAAACCTGCCTGTGAGCCTAGGAATCTCTGCACAGTAGGTAAGGATGAAGCACAAAACCACAGAGACAGAATAAACAGGAATGTAATGAGATAAGCTATTTATAGAAAGAGTACTATCTAGATTGTTGGAGGACTGAGCAGGCTAGTAATTCGAAAAGCTAATAACTTTTTAGAAAAAACACTGGGGTTCACTTGCTCCTGTTAGCATCTGAGACCTGAAAATAACTCCCTTCTCCTTTGTTAGTAAAGTTGAATATGAATTAAAGTAGGATCTCCCTTACTTGAGGTTCTCTCACTATCCACTGCAGTCCTGTGCTCTGGTTAAAACGCTCCACGAGTGAGAGACCTCAGCATGGATTTTGAGGTCACAGACTCAATTGCAGTCAGCTGGAGAATCAACCAGGGCTCTGGATCATTATGCCATAATTTTGTTTTCATTACATTAGCACTAAAAGGGGAGAAAGATCAGGAATTTAGACTCTATTAAAAAGCATATCAGATAATCTATGGGGGGAGACACAAGCTTCTCAGCAACAACAGCATCAATGCCTATCAGCAGGCTGGATATTGCACTCAAATTGACCTTGTAGGCATTCAAACCAAGTAGGCACTTGGGAGGCAGAGATGGAGAAGGCATTTCTAAGCACTCTCTCATGTCATATGCCTTAAATAATGACAGCCAGTCCCTCCGGCCTTTTCAGGAACTTCTTCCTCATGCGGCCTCTTCCTCACTCAGAGAGCACTCTGCACTGCCTGCCTGCATTAGTTTTCCTTTGTGTAAATACCTAAAGTCATGGCTTATACTCCTATAGTATTTTGTTAATTTCAAAATTATTTGACATCTGAGAATCATCTTCATTCCTTTTAACCACAATACAATAGAGGTTGGTAGATCTGTTCATCCTAATGTCATAGGTAAGAATCTTGAATAGGGGAAGCGGCTTATCTGAGGTCACAAATGAGATAGAATCAAGGCCTGAAATGGACAGAAACTGGTCCCAAGTCTGGTAGCCCATTCTGCATACTGCCTGGTCATGTGAAAAGCCCAATCTCAATATATCATAGGAACTAAAGGCTCCATTTTCTTCTCTAGCAAAAGCAGGAGTAGTCTAAGTTAAGTTAATGCTGTCTTCCCAGAGGATATTTTACACGTGGTGATTTCCGTCCCTAAATATTATTTGCTATAACCTTCTTGAGGATAAAGTCATGACCTCAGAAAAAAGACACAGTATATTAAATTTCTTCTAGTCCTCAAACTGGATTCTCATTAAGGCCACTGCCTGATTCATTTTTAGTACTGCCCCAGGCACACCAAAAGAGCATATTTTCATGACTAGCAAGGGCATCATTCAAAAGACAACTTGAATGTGGCCATTTATGTTTTTTTTTTTTTTTTTTTTTTTTTGTCTAAAGCTAGCATTTAGATAACCTGCAGGGAAATCTTAAAACACCCTGAAAATGAATGCCATTTCCTATCTGGTAGACATATATAAAACGCTGTATAATGTGTGTGTTTGTGTGTGTATGTGTGTGCGCACGCGTGTGTACATGCATGTGTGTGTGTGTTGGAGAAACAGGAGGTGTGTTCTTTGGAAAACAACTGGTCCAGAAACCAGCATTAATTCATAGGCCAACAAATCAGTGCTCTAATTTCCAGTCCTTTCCTACTAGATTTAAAGAGTCTGAGGATGCAGAAACAAACCAAGAAAAAAAAAAGCCAAAAGTCTGAGGAATAAAAACCATCAAAGAAACATTCAACTTTGCTCTTTTCCAGGATTTTGTCCAAAGCTACCCAGGACAGCCTGAGACATGTCAGACCCAAGCGTGGTTAAGTCCATTCTACCAAATAACTTTCTACTTGCTGCCCAGGGAACCAGTATGTCATGTGCATGTATGCAGAGAAATATGCATGCATCTCTCAGATTCTCATTCTCTGCATGCCCTCGGTGCATATGTATGTGTCAAATGTATGTTGAAGGTCATTTTTCTATTTGAGTTTTTGCTGCTTCTTATTTTTAAAAGGCCAATGGAAAAGGGTTTTAAAAAGCAGGTTGCATAAAAATTCTGTTTCACTGGGCAGCCCCGGTGGCTCCGCGGTTTAGCTCTGCCTTCAGCCCAGGGCGTGATCCTGGAGACCCGGGATCGAGTCCCATGTCGGGCTCCCTGTGTGGAGCCTGCTTCTTCCTCTGCCTGTGTCTCTGACTCTCTCTCTCTCTTTGTGTCTCTTATGAATAAATATATAAAATCTATTAAAAAAATCTGTTTCACCAAACTGGCTTCAGACTCCTTGTACGCGTACTTACAGGTGCATGCGCGTGCACACACACACACACACACACACACACACCTCTTTTAACCCCCTATGTGGTGATTTAAATAACGAATAGCTGCTTTTTCTTAGGTCCTTTGGAAGGACCTCTATTCTTAGGCATTAGAAACTCCTTGATTCCTCTGCCAAAATGCAGCAGATTCCTCATCAAAGCTGTGACCCTGTTGATTTTGCTCACTGCCAAATTTCACATTGTGATAAAAACAAAACAACAACAACAACAAAAAGCTTGATATTGGAGTGATTAAATTTCAGGGAGACTTGACAGAATGGAGTTCTTCAAAACCTAAACTCTGCCAATTTGAGGTCTCCAATTTATTCCAACAGCCATTTAAGCCTGAACGCCTCCATTTTAATCATATTAACAGTAGATTACAAAGACACTGAACACCCAAAGAACTCCAGTTGCAAAATGAATTTGGCTCTTCCCCCTCCTCTTTATGTTTGGAATGATCAAATATCTGCTAGCAGAAGCCATTAGCCAGAGCCAGCCCTTTTGTAATTTCCCTTTGATTCCCTCTGTTTCCTTAGCCAGAGGTCAGCACCTTGGCACTTGCCCAGATAGTAGAGGGGAAATAAATGCACCTACTATCCAAGCAACAGCTAAGGTACTAAGTTCCCAGTGCCAGCATTTAGCTCACCTTGAGAGCTCACATTTTCTTTGCATATGACTGGTGCTGCAGAGAATTAGTGATGAAACTAATCCACATCAATTCACAGCAACTTAGAGCCCTGGTCTGACTGTCATCATGCTCTAACCAGGGAGGCGACAGCAATGGTCCCCCAAAACTGTGTGCTCTTGGCCCCCTTCTGGATGGCACCAGTTGGTAGTTTATTAGGCCTTCAGTGGGGCCAGTGTAGAGATTTGTCCATGCCAAGCCCGAGCCTTTGCCAGCTTGCCCATTTCTCTGGTAGTGTACTCCCATAAAGCTGCAGGAAACCTGAATATTTAATGCAGATATTTTATTTGAAACCAAATGCCTCTGTTCTCCAGAGTCTACTTTCTGTCACCAGCCTACATCGTAGAAAACAGAATAAACATTTTTCTGCCCTGCACAAGCCAAGCTATTTTCATATTTTGTTTCCCCAAAGTCATTAAACTGCATGTGTACACAGATTCTAAAAACTCAAATATCCCCTTACTGTTTTTCACGATATTGCATAGTGGGAACAAACTGGGGCTTTCCCATCAGCCAGCCTGTGCATACCTCCCAGCTCTGCCCCTTACTCTGTGACTTCCAGTGAGTTATCCATACTTTCTGAGATTTGACTTTCTCAATTATTAAGATGGGGAAAAAACTATCTCCTTCACACAGTGCTACTGTGAGAAACAAGGGAGATAACACACAAAACGTACTTAACATTGAGTCTGGCCTATAGTAAATGCTTAATAATGCATTTAATATGGTAAGTGCATAAGTGTTTAACCAGTGGTATTGTTAATATAATCATTATTAATATTATCCACTTATAAATGGCTTGAATTGAAGATTTATCATGACTTGATAACGACACAGAAATAGAGATGAGGAGACTATGAGTTACAAGAATTTCTACACAGCAATATGCTTGGAAGAGGAGCTGGGGGATTATCTTGTGTTTCATTCACATAGAAGCACATTCATTTTCCTTAGATTGTGTGAGTATTTGGGGTGGTGAGGTGAATACCGGCGCTGATGGAGGCTTATTATCCTGTGGTATCTTCCATTATACCCTTTCTATTCTGCTTCTGGGTGTTCCATGCCAGACTTTTCCTGCAACTTTTCTCCCATGGCCTAGAATATTTAAGATTTTTGAAAATTATTTTACAAAGTATCTTATTCCTACTTTAAAAAAAAAAAGCTTTGAAATATACTGTGAAATAGAGTTAAATATCTAAGCACAGGTTATTTTCTTCCTTTGTGTTGAATCAAGGAAGAATCTTCTAAAGTTGGGCTCTGTCGATAACCTTGGGAGATATCACTACAACCTTTCCGGACAGAGTCCCATATTGAAAGATGAACTGATTGAATCATATATGAGGTAATTGTCCTCAATTAGACAATAAAGGTGATGGAAAAACAAGATTTTTTTCTTAAAGTTTACCTTTCACTCAATCAACAGATACTTTGGAGTATAAACAAGAGGGCTTTGGAATTGTGAAAGGTGAAATGGAACCTTTCTGGTACCTTAAAGTAGTTGGAAAACCAAATTTCTGCTCAATAGAAATCAGTAATATTCTCTTATACATTGGCTTAAGACTTTGATCTAGTTCAATAAACAAAGCTAGAATGCATTATTTTTTTCCCCTGAAATGATTGGCCCTTCACATAGAGATTCAGTTTCAAAAGGAATGGCAAAATACAAGGAAGATTTAATGCCATCTCTCAGCTTCCTGAAAGAGAAGATTCCCTAGCCAAAGAGAAGAATAAAGTGTTAAAATTTCTCTCCTCCTTCAGGAAGATTCAGATGTTTACATTTGAGAAGGGAGAGTGAAATTTCAGGGGCATTCATAGGTCCTTGAAAAAGCAGAGTCCAATCTTATGTGGCTGGAGAATGGACAGCACTTCTGTCTGTGGAACTGAGTGGTGCTAAGGCTTTGAGTTTGTGCCACGTTGTCTTACGCAGTCCTGGAACGAGGACACTGGGTTCCCTTTCGTTTGGGTCCAGTGAGGTGTATCCTGACTGTATCATGTGTAACCAGTCAATCAGAGAACAATTAGCCCAACTATCTGGGGGTCATCAGACATCTGGGTCAGGTTGCTAAAAAAACACCAAAGTACTCAGCCACTGAGACTCCCTAAATATTACTCAATGGTCACCTTTAAAATGTCAGTAAGAGCTAATCACATGTATTTACAAATACAGTATTGACTAGAAAACTACTTCAGCCAGCTATATTTCTAAGATCTAGCGAGAGCAGTCTGTTGAACAAAAAACAAAAAGTCTTAAAATGCAGTGTTTTCTTGGAGGCCTTAGGTCCCAGAAACTGGAAACACTTCCAACAAATAAGGGGAAATAAAATTTCTTAAATGAATAGGATAAAAGACTACAAGCCCTGTTATCAAAGTTGGGATTCTGAGCACTAAATTCATTATTTTTTACAGCAATTTCTTTTTGAAGCCAAGGATATTTGGAAGATACTATTACAAAACAATCTGATGAAGCACAAGTAACTTCAGTCTATACATAAGAGGACATGCATTTTATTAACTTGTTACTGGTTGATGTTAACATACATAATTTAGTTCCCTCAGGACAATCTGCAATAAAAAATGTAGTGATACTAATAACAAATGTAGAGGAATGACTTTTCTTATTTACCGTTTCTGACACCATTTCCGCCAAGGCGGCTTTCTCTTGGACATATAGGCTCTGAATTTTCAGTGTGTTAATCCTTACTAACGTTCTTCTAAATCCAATCCTGGACATAGATTACTTTTTTTAATTTTTATTTCCATTCTCTTTGCACCAACCCTCCAGGATATTTACTGATCTCTCTTTGTCCTGTCATTCTTTCTGTCTTACAGAGCCTGAGTCATTTATGTGCATTTAAAGCTATCTTTGGATGCAGCCCTGCTAAAGCACAAGGTAGTCTGATGATGAAGTACTTCACCCATTTGCACTTGTTTAGAAGAATACCCTCCACTTCTCCGCAGTGTACTTCTCAAGTAAAGCAAGTTGGATATTGGCTCCTACGTTGCCCTTTGTGTACAATTTCTTTTGACTCTTAATCATCCTGGCAGCAAGTGTGTTCAACATGAACTGGACCACACATGGTGTCTTTGCATATTCTGTGCATATTCTGCCTCCAAGGATTTGGAAAAATCTCAAAGTCAGTGCTAGAAAAAGAAACGTAGTAAAACAAGATTGGGGAAATAAAAAAGTCAGTTACTTAGGAAAATATGCCCAATTATAATATAATCTGCACAGTACGTACCATAAGTATTTTAGAAATAATGCAATGTTGTCTGTAGGGAGAGATGAATGTTGCAACTAAATAGTTTCTGAAGAGCAAACATAAATAAATGTACTGACTCTTAAGACCTTGGCATAGAGCGTACAATAATGAGTTGTTTTGACAAGTCCAAAAAATGTTTCTGTCTCTCCTCTTTCCTATGATTTGGCAACTTCTTTACCTCATATTGATTTGTTCCTCATTTCCCTTGCAACAAAATTTACCTTCTTGTAAACATATCATCTGATATTCTTTCCACAAAGACTATTTCTAGAGCCTCTACCTTCTTCCTAAATGATTTACTACTTTTTCGTTCCTTTTATTATTCCTCCCTCCACTGAAAAACCAAAACCAAACCCAAAAATTTAACCAGCACAGAATAGAATATTACATTTTTCCAAACTATCCAGACGATGAAGACAATGATGGGTGTAGAGTTCTGTGTGGATGGCTGTCTCAGCCTTACAAGATGGATAGTAATGGGTCTCCTTTCAACCTCAAGCCTCTGTCTCTAAAACAATCTCCAAGTCCATCCTTGTAACAGAATTGCTAATAACTGCTCTTCCTGCATCTCCATGTCACAGTGGGTTGACCTACTTCTTCCCCTCCCTGACTTTTCTCATGTGTTCCACTACTGCTGAGAGACAGGAGACAAGGTATACTTCCAAGGGGGAGATGCTCAATTCAGCCAACAGAATTATGAGAAACAAGGCCCCTGTCACTTCCTTTTTAACATTTAAATTCTGTCTAATGTTTCTGACTGGTGGTTCCATTTCTTTTCAAGTACTAAGTTATTTCTCAAAGACAAATTTTAGATTACATTGTTCTCATCGTCTTCACCAACGTAAGTATTCCTCAGATGTGCATGGTGCTGTTTGAATAAAACATTTGTTTCTTCAGGAAAAATGTATGTCTTCCCTGTGGATTGAAAAACAAGGTACTATATCCCCTTCTGCAT
Source organism: Canis lupus dingo (assembly GCF_003254725.2). Taxonomy (NCBI): domain Eukaryota; kingdom Metazoa; phylum Chordata; class Mammalia; order Carnivora; family Canidae; genus Canis; species Canis lupus. The sequence continues at coordinate 37,978,876 of NC_064243.1, forward strand.
TTCCTCTCCTCTGGGTAGAGGGAGGGGATCATATTCCCTATTGGTAAACTGTGATTTTTGAGAAGTTAAAACTGAATTGAACAACTTTTTCTGGATTATTCTCAGGGCTTACCCTATATTAAATGAGCTGGATTTTGAGTTTTAGAAGGTCAGCTCAGCACATTACTTTTATTTTCATGTCTTTAAAACTTGTAAATGAGTCTGCCACAAGGGCAGCCCAGGTGGCTCAGTGGTTTAGCACCACCTTCAGCCCAGGGCGGGATCCTGGAGACCCAGGATCAAATCCCACGTCAGGCTCTGCATGGAGCCTGTCTCTCTCTCTCTCTCTCTCTCTCTCTCTCTCTCATTCTGTTGCTCATGAATAAATAAATAAAATCATTTAAAAAAATCTTGTAAATGTGCCCCTCTCCAAATCTTATATTTCATCAATAAGAAAAACAAGGCCGAGAATGGTTAAATGACTTACTCAAGGCTATACAGCTACCTTGTGGAAGAAAGTGGATGGTATCCCTGATTTTCTGATGTTTTCATTTACCACTACATAAATGAAATAATTTTGCAATAGTTCCACAGATATGTATGTGAAGACCATGCACACTCACTGAATAGGTTTAAATGGATCTTCATGTTGAACATTCCTTCATGTTTGAATCAGTATGGTGCTTCCATCAGAGCAGAGTTAGCCACCAGTACCACTAGTCCTCTAGCTAGAAAAGAGACCTAACGTTTTGTCAGCACTATACATTTATAAAGGGCTTTGACACACATGCTGGCATTCTTTCCTCATTCTAGCCCTAAGAGGTTGATATAATTAATAGTTTTACATTTTAGATGAGGACACCAAACATTCTCAAGTAAAATCCTCTCTGTTGCTCAAGTGATGTGACTTGAGAGACCATGCTCAAGAGAGACCTTGCTCAACATCAGAATCCATTTAGAGCCCATTCAAAACTAGTGGATGTGTCCATACTTCCTTAGCTAGAGAGCCCTGAGAGAAGAGCTTTAATGGATAAGACACAGCACGAGCACGATTTGACTTCACAGTTTTGACTAATCCAGCACACCTGGCCAAGTATACATGTGTGCTTATCTGTAAGTTTTGAGGAAATGGTGTATTAATGATTGGTCCTCAAGTCTCTAACATTTATGATGATGAATCTTACTTTGTGTTTTTTTTTATTTTAAATTAGATTTGAGAGAAAGCAATTATAGCTCCTGTTAAGTTATTTCTGACAAAAACATTTTGTAAACAAACAAGGAACTAAATAAATATTTTTGCTTGGACTTCTACTCTATGAATCATTTAAGAAATGTACACAAATCATGGCAATGTGTGTTTTTCCCCCCTCTGGATGACTTTTATTTCAACTTTTCCATATTTAAGAACATTTTCAATTATTTATAATCACACTTTATAAAGTCGCTTTGCTGCTAGAGCCAAGATAAAGTCATATGTGAGTTAGCTTCATATTTTATTTGTCTTCACCTGTAAAAGATCTGGTTTCCCAAGAGTGTCATACTATCATGAGGGGATATTCTAATAATTCTATTGAGGTATATAAAATATTCATATTTTTTCTAAAATGAAAAAGAAATGTCACGAAAACAGTTTTAAAATATAAAATTTGATAGTGGTGCACATTGGTGTTTAGTGTTCATCCTGAGAGGAGCCCCTACATATAGCCACCTGATATGAATGTAAATAAAACCCTCACTTCTTTCAGGAACACCAATGCAGAAAGAAGTATAAATCAATAGTATATCATTAATAGGAACATTTTGACTTTGTATAGACCATCAAAATAATCCCATCAACATGGAGTTGTCAGTATTAGGGAATCAAGATGGAGACAAAGAAAGATGACGCCACACAAGATCAGACACAGAGGATGTCCTGGGCAGGATTGGCAAGAAAGTGGGGTGTGGCCTAAGCATTGCCTATCTCCCTCCCTGCTGCTCCTCTTAGGAACACTCAGGAGTCCTGAGAACACATACCTCCTGTGCCTGCCTCCAAAACACCATCCCATTTCATGCTCCAGACTTCCCCACTACTTTAGGTGCTACTCCCAGAGGCAACTGTGCTCAAATTTGTAACTCCTTAGAAAACAGTCTGATGAAATGAAGCTCTTTAATGCAGGCAACTGATCATATGCCCCTGATCACTGACCGTCCATGAGATAAAAGCCTTGGCCCAAAGTGCTGACAGATGGTAGAGAGTTTTTGACCAATAGCCTTGTTAATTGTGCTAGAATAAGAAAGCACTGGGGGGAGGGGGGGAAAGGAGATCTGGATTCAAGGAATGGTTTACTGTCAAGTAACTCCTCTGGCCTTGGATAAGCCACCTGACTTGCCTATGCCTTAGTCTCCCCATGTAATAAATGAAGATTTAGGGGCACTTGGGTGGTTCAGTGATGAGTGTCTACGTTCAGCTCAGGTCATGAACCTGGTGTCCTGGGATCGAGTCCTGCATCAGGCTCCCCACAGGGAGCCTGCCTCTCCTTTTGCCTATGTCTTTGCCTCTCTCTCTGTGTCTCTCATGAATACATACATTTTTAAAAACTAAAAACTAAATAAATGAAGATTTAAAGGGTGTTTTGTGAGGGAACAAAACAGGCAGCCAATTATTTTTATTACTGTTAGCATTATAGGATTTTTCAAATCATTTTGCATCTCCTGTTCATTTGCTGTGCAAGACATAAATCAGCCATACTACTACTAGTTTTTCAAATACCAACCATATAGAATTCACAAAGAAAATCAGAGTAAATTAATTTTCCCTTCTTTTACATGAATTTTTGTTTCTTTCAGATATAAAGATTCACACATAACTAATGCCAGATGTACTTTTTGCCCTTACAGTTGGTCAATATTTGGTAAAAGTGTCGGGAAAATACAGGTATGCAGAAATGAGGAGCTTCTGAGCCCTGGTTCTCCCCAGCCCCTTGGGTAGTTCATCAGAGGTAGATGTGGTGTACCTGGACCACAGAGCTTGCCCAGGCAGTGGAGACTTTTCCTGTGCACTCTGCTGGCTTGTAGGCCTGTTTCTTCCCTAGCAGTGCAGTTCAAAACTGCTGATTCATGCTCATGATACAAGCTTAATGACCATGAATGCACTCTGATTTTTTTCTTCAGGCACATTTTCTTAGTAACTAGGCTCATGATATGCTAATACAAATTGGCAGACTTGAACTGAAACTACAAAAATACAATCAGCCACTTGGAAGGAACAAAGGACAAAAGACTCCAAGGCTGCCCTTTCACCTTGGGTTTTCATTTTGGTGGTGAAGGCACACAGTAAGTGCTCAACAAAGAGAGGTGGTGTTCAGGGGAGACCCATGGTTACCATTAGGATTTTAAATCACTCTGAGTAGTAATTCTTTTCATTTAAAATAAATTTCCTTCGAGCCCTTTTAGTAATCTGGCATTAAGAGGCTCTGCTGGTTTCTCTCTTTGTGTCAAATAGCTCTGGCTCAGCAGCAGCTACTGAAACCAGGGAGGCAGAAAAGTCAAATTTTGCCTTTTCTCAAAATCCATCTTGGCCACAACCTGGCTGCATCTTGCTTCTGAGTCATATAGGAAAGGTTCATGGGAGGTCACCCTAGTTCCAGGGACTAATTTGGAGTTTTAATGTATTGCCATTAAAATAATGCTTAATCTCTTCTTGTCAGCTGGCTGGATGATACAATGATATTACCCTGTGTTGCTACACAAGTGATTAGAGTACAAGAGCACAGCAAGTCCTCCTTCGACAGCAGACAGCAGCCTCCCAGGAAAGCTCAGAAGATTCTGCAGAAGAACCAGCCTTCTGCAACAGACAGATATTCCCAGAAAGACAATTCTGAGACTGGTTCATTAGTGCCTGTGTTTTCATTGCACTGCTGAGTGGAATGCCAGGGCCCTTGGCTTCTGTTTTATTGAGGGTCTCCTCTACCTACCTGAGTATCACATATTTTCTGACCACAGACTTGGAATTACTGTAAAGTGAGTGATCTGATATGAACCAATCAAAGTTCTCCAGGCAAATTCAGCTCAGATTTGAAGTTGTTTCTATTCTGAAATGAGCTTTTTCTTTATTACTTGGAAACATGTCTATTAGGTGGGACTGGGTGAGTCTGTTCTAAGATGCTAAAATTAAAAAATAAATAAATCACCTTGGGTAATTTCATGCCAGAAGCTACAATCTCCTGTTGATAAAAAAGGAAGATGTTTGGTTTCAATTGTAAAGGTCACAGTTGCTCTGCTAAGCTGATTTTAAAAGTGATGTGGTGATAAGCATAGAAAAGGGTAAAGAAATTCCTTACAAAGCAGAATGAAGTTGAGGATTTTTTTTTTTTTCATCACAGGGGAATAAGATTCAAATCAAAGTCCTGAGAAAGAGGTCATTTTGAGATACAGAGAATTAAAGATTGGCTCTAATTTGTTTAGGTTTTTATAAACTGCTTATAACTGTTTGCTCTGTTAATCAGTTCAGCATTTACAACAATCCTGACATAGTTATTACCACTTTATAATAAAAGTACTAAAAATGAGAATTTTATTTTCTCTTCTGCACTCTAAAATGCTTAGTCTTAATATCATCTCAAAAACCAAAATCCTATTTTATCTTTTGAAGTGATCCAGAGCCAACAATCTACTCAGAGACCATTACTATAAACATGGCTGTCAGATTAACCCTGGAGGAAGCAGTCACCATAATCTCTTTAGGTCCCTGGGGGTGTCACCAAGTAGTACTTCGGGCAATATCTGAAGGCTGATCACCATGAAACTGGAGTGCTCCAAACATCACTCCCACCAGGGGCATCCGAGCCACGGAGTCCAAGACAGAACAACCCTTGCATTTAGACTCTAGTGAAAGTGTCCAGGCAGGAAGATTTCAGGAGGAAGTTATATTAAAATTACTATCCTTATTATTTGGGTGAGGAAATGAGGCACAGAGCATTCATGATTCCTCTACCTCCCAGCAACAAAGGGATGAATTGGAATCAATTTTTTCTGCCCCTGTGCCTTAAATTGGGCATCCATCAGACCATGCCACCTCCTTTTGTGAAAGGAAAAGAAGAAATAGAAAATTGGATAAACAAGCACAAAAGCTGAATTCCAAGGTTAAAGATAAATCCCAGTTGACACAATAGGGGCAATTTTCCAATGATCTGTTGTTGGAAGATGGCGGACTAGACACGGGTTCCAGGGAAGAACCAGAAACAAGTTCCCTTTGAAAAGTGTTATTTGAGCCAGAGCAAGGATATTGAACAAAATTCTGAGAAGGTGATCCTGACATATATTTCCTCCTAATAGCTGGCTGGGTTAGCAAAGGAATTAAATTCTCTCTCCACACCTCCAGCTATCCCCCAACTAAGGAAGGGCTAATTCAATTCTTTAAGAACATGTATCCGTATTCCAAATGGCTGAACAGCAACACATTATTAACATGGAAATGGTCAAAACAGCATGTCTTTCCTAAGGACTAATGAAAGGAAAATATGTTGGACTAAGAGTCTGTTTTCAGACAGAATATGAGAAGAGAAGGAATAATAAAGGCAAAGATTAGGAAAAGAGAAAAGATGGTAAGAAGATGGACAGGCCAAGACCTAGTCTTGGCTTGGGGGCATTGACTTCTTTTCTGATCTCACCCTCATTAATGGCCACCTTGTCACCCTCTGTGCCCAGTGAATGTATTGTTACCTGGAAGGCTCTTATTTCCATAGAGTATTGGAGCTGTGGTCCAGCTGTGTTCAAGAGCCCGAGCCCAGCCCAGGTTTTAAAAGGAAAATAAACTGCAGGGATGTAACAATTGAAAGGGAAAACTCTTAAATAAGAATTTCTCAAATTTTACTGGGAACAACTGACTGAAAGGAGCAGAAGAATAAGTACTTCAATTGAACATTTATTGAGCAAGTACTATATGTCAGTTATTATACTACAAACTCTCCCTATTTGCTCTTTAATGTTCTTAAGAAACATAGATGTGGAACTATCCTTGTTTTACTAGAATCAAGGAGGTTTAGTTACTCCATGAAGATCATACAATTATAATTGAAAGGACTGGTATTCATTTCCTGGTGGATTTTTATTTCTAACTAATAAAGATACAAGTGGAATTTATGCACATATAGTAAATGCATGTAAATGTTTCAAAGGCATGATGATTAACTAGTATCTTTATTATAAAACTATAAAAGATTATCACGGGCCAAAACTTGATGAGGCAAAATTTCCCATTAGTACATCTGTAATTTTGAGTACAGGGAAATCTAAACAAGTAAACAAGAGAGGAGGCAGGGGAAGAGGAACCCATCAGAATCACTTGTGCAACCTATTCAAGCACATCTTCCATTCCTATATTCCCTCCGCAGCCCACTTCACTTCTGTTGGTCAGTGTTTTTGGTAGAATATGTCTCATTTCTTAGAAGCACCTAGTCATTAAGAAAAGAAACAAAAAAAAATGTTCTGACATCACTTTATAAATTTCCACACAAGTGAATATATCTATGCCTCTTCATCATCCTATACATATAGGATATGTCCTTCTCTTTGACTAGGATATATTCCTCAAATAAAGAAATTTCTGGATGATTTGTTCTCAAGTTATTTAGATTCTCATGTGTTTTGGTAATTCATTTATATCACACACAATTTTACAGGTAACAAATATTCTCACAATAATACAAATAATTTATGTCTTTCATTTGCTTCACTAACATACTCTGCACATAAATGTACAACTTCATCAAGATACTGAGTTCTGATCAGATTAAAAATAAAGTAAGTTACTTCATTAGAAAATAGCAAATCTCCTACAAGTGGTATAGGAAGTGATTTCACTGAATCTCTCTACTTTGTCATATATTCATTAACTTATTAAATATCAATTTATTATTGAGTGCCTATAATATTCCAGGTAGCTGGATTTTACCAGCTCAAGTAGAACTTACACCCTTTGTTGAGAAACTCATTTGCTTATTTTGGAGAAATCTCTTTCAGACTATGGATGTACTGAATGATATTAAAGATATTCAGAAACATCAGACTGTTGTTTTGCTCTTGAATGACTATATTTATTGGAGATAAAGCCTTCATGTTTCTCAGGTGACACTTTCCAGATGTCAGCATTTAGTAATAATTACTAGTAATAATTTAAGTCACTTATCTTGTTATGTAGGCTAAAATTTGGGCTTTGAAGAACATTGGGTTAGTTAAATTATAATAAAAACATAGACCAAACATACTGAAATGGGCCCTATGGACTCTAAATACCTTAGTGGTGCTGGTTTAGGGAATTCATAGTAAAGCTCTGATCTGTAGGTGAATCTATACCAGTAACCTGCATTATACTACACATGACACCAGAAGAATGAGAAGGCACCTGGGACTGGGAATCTAGATTTTATTTACTTATTCATGAGAAACAGAGAGGCAGAGACACAGGCAGAGGGAGAAGCAGGCTCCATGTAGGGAGCCTGACGTGGGACTAGATCCCAAGTCTCCAAGATCATGCCCTGGGCTGAAGGCAGCACTAAACCACTGAGCCATCTGGGCTTCCCTGGGACTGGGAATCTTAAGGCCTGCATCCAAATTTCAGTTTGCAAGTTTGGGAATCACAGATAAATTACTTAATCTCCGAGTTCCCGTCACTTCATCTGTAAAGAAAATAATGACTTTGCCCCTATCACTGGGATATTATAAAGATCAAATGATCTAAGATTCGTGAAATGTTTCAGAAACTATAAGATGATATAATATAAAATATTAGTTGTAAGAAAATTTTCAGAAACTGTAAATGATACATTAAAGTGTTAGTTTTGCTATTGCCCTCAAAATTTTATTTTGAATTTTATAATCATATTTAAGCTTATTCATTACAATATACTTGCTTATTGTAAACAATCTACAAGATTCAGAAGAGGCAATGTTGTAGAAAGACAAGAACTCAAGGCTGGAATCAGCTGAACTCGAATCCCAGTATACAAGATCCATTTGGGCATCTTGCTTCTCTGAACCTGTTACTTCATCTATAAAGCATACATAAATATACTTTAATGTATGCAAAGCATGTAGTACAGTTGCTCAGTAAGTAGGCCCAATCAATGAGAATTACTTCTATTATTACAAAGTTTAATGGTCTTTGTTCTCTCCACTAACCATCCTTACAAATGTCCATCTGGCTCAAGAATTGTATCATATTCTGCTAGTTTTTTAGTATCCTCCTTTTTTCCCTTTCTCAATCCCTTCCAAAAGCAAAGGATTCACAACTACCATAATTATGCAAATGTATCAGATACGCATTAGTTTTACGGTTATGCTAGAGGTTATATCCTACTAAGATACCTAAACAGTGAGTCTGGTTTGAAAGGTAAAGTAAGACGAGGGTCATGCACAATTGAAGACATGTTCTTATCAAGGTGATTCTTTCTGAGGTTATAGCCTCACTTTTGTACTTTTGTATTTTATATTTTCTTTTTCTTGAACTGAATGTTTTGAAAATACTATCCCACCTGAAAGAATCTGGTAATTGGTAAAATGAAGGTTTGTCTGAGAAAGAAAACACTGCTGCAAAAAAATCTGATTTAGTATCATGACTTTTATTCATTTTTAATACAGAATTTCATGGCTCATCAAGGAGTAAGCCAGTCTATCACAAGAAGTTGTCTTTTTCTTCATTTTAGAAATGTCCCTGCTGTTATTGTGTGTGTGCTTTTGAAATATCAACACTGTTTATAAGGAAGGGAGCTGGGAGTCTGTTCTCTTTCCCCTCCCTCTTTCCAAGTTCCCTGTATGTGCCCTTAAAGTCCCTCTCACAATTTCTTCCTGCAGCCCATATTATTGAGTGTCATAGCTTAGCAACAATCATCATATCACATTAAATTTATAGTTCAGCTAATGTGATGGAATGGTCTCCATTCCAGAATCTCCTAATTTTCTTTCTTCCACACAACTACAGACTGGAACCAAAATGCTCAGTCAAATATCTTTCTTATGTAACTAACAGGAGGTAAGTGTTCTCCTGTTTCTCTTCCTCTCTCACTCTTATTCTCTATCCCCTTCTGAATTTACATAACTGGCTTTCATTATAACTTAACAATGTTCTGAGAGCACATCAGTGATTCTCCAGATGGCTCAAACTGATCCATGGGAGTACCTTTCTTTTCAAATTTGATCTTAGAATAGCCAATATGTTTCTAGCAAGAACTGACTAAGCAGGTGACTTGTCTATTTCCAGTTAGTTTCCATTTACCTACTTTCTGATAATGAATATTAATATTCCTTGATATTATCGGTCCTTTAGGTATCTCTCTAAATTTTATCCTTTAGGATTTTTTTTAAAAAAATACTTAATCTGTGGACCAGTTGAAGAAAAAACTTTAATTTGAAAAAAAAATTCATTATTTAAATCTGCTTTTCTTCCAGCATATGTTACAACTTCTAAAAGAAAGGTCTTAAACTTCAAGCGAAGGACAGCCAGATGTTTATTCTTAAAGAATTTATGAGAAAGTGAAAAGTATAGCTATAAATAAATAAAGAGAAAAGAAATATGGGGAAGAGAAAGGTATAATGTTTTATATGTTCTTCTATTTCCTCTCATCAAATTCTCTGCCAAAGTGCTTAATATAAGGTTATAACCAATTTGGTTACTGTAACCAAGTACTGGTACCACCAGCACAGATTCTGCATTTCTTTTATCCCCAAATAATGGAAAATAGGGGCTCCAGAATGATCCTAAGAGCTGTAAATAAATCAGCAATGGCAAAATATTCTTTAGAAATAGTAGTGTGTGTGTGTGTGTGTGTGTGTGTGTGTGTGTGTGATTTCATTGCCTTCTCTGGTCTAATGTCAACTAAATATGACAGAGTAATATTTCTGTAGTGAGTAGGTAAAAATATTCTTTCTCAGTTTATTTGAATTGTCAAAATGTTTTTATTGAGCCAAATAGAAACTAAGGAAGTAGAACTACTATTAAAATTCTAACAGAATGTAAAATGTGAAGATGTTTATGTCCATCTATAAGTTCATATATGAGCAAACCTAAAAGCTTTAGTTTTCAGTGTCTTCTGGAGGTTCATGGTAATTCTACTCTATCATTTATTCAATTATTTGCTCACTTGACAGACCTACTATTTGAATATATAAAAGGGGAGGGAATAGGGTAAGAGGAAGAAATCTAAAGGAATTTTGAGGAAATTTCAGGCAGAGAGTAGCATATGAACAGGGAGCTGAAGCAACTTGTCATTTATGGTAATTAGCTTAATTTCTGAACAGCATAGGAAGAAGGTGACAATGGACATAAGTGAGAGAGAGAATGTAGATGGTTTTCTATGACATACTCTGGAACTTGGATTTTGTCCCTTTTTCATAGGTAAGGGGGAAAATAGATACATTTTGAGCAGGTGAGTTGGATATATTATTGAATTTCTGTGGATATTCACAGTGACAGCAGTGTGAAGGGTGTCTTGAGAGCACCTGAATCTACAGACAAATACATATTAGGAGACCACTGCCATAGTTGAGGTGAGAGATGAGAAAAGCCTTAATCAATAGTAGAGGAGTGGGGATTTACAAAGACACAATTTATAGGTCTCAGTGATGGTTACACATCAGAGATGAAAGAAAGACACAAATCTAGGCTTTTTGGCTTCAACAGCTGGGCAAACTTCTAAAATGAGAAATGCGAAAGGAAAGGTAGGTTGGTGGAAGATGATGAGGTCAGTTTGGGACATACTGTGAAGTATGAGACATAGTTCAACAGTACACATTGAAGCACATACATCTCAAGCTCAGGAGGGAGAGGACTGAGATTTATAAAAAGATTTATTTTTCAGATTTGGGGATCAACAGCATAGATGACTGTTGAAACCCAGAGAGTAACAAGCTTGCCCAGAGAGAACCTAGTTGGAGGAGAAAGTCCTAATAACAGAGCCCTGGAGAACACAAACACTTAAGCTATCATTAGAAGAAAAGAAATTAGAAAAGAAGCATTTTTTAAATAGGAAGGAAGACTATCAGGAGAGAGTTATGATTCAAGAGGGAAAGGAAAAAAAATAGCTTCAAAATTAGATAAGATGAGGACTGAATGATAATATTGTCTTCACCCATAATTATGTCACTGATAAACTATGCCAGAGCAGATTAGTATAGTACATTGCAGAGGCTATGACCAGTAAAATTTAATATGCACCAATTTTATCAATGGATCAAGTCATAAATTCTAAAAATTACACAGAAATAACATTCAAAAGAATAAGATCATTTAAAAATGAAAGTGTTTGCATATGCTATATATAAAAATTGGCTTAGAAATTATATTTTCTAAAAGAAAATTCCTTCAAATTAGGAAAATTCTGATTAAAATAATTGTATTTTGAGAATATGAAGCCACACTTTTGGCCAACAGATACTAGACTAGCTGTACACAGCTAGAATGATAAACAAATTATATAGAAATATATAAAATAATATTTACAGATGTTGTACAATAGTCAGCACAAGGCAGTATCTCTAAGAGAATGGAAACAAGAAAAATCTTGTTTTCATGACCCGTGTTTTCTGGCAGAAGCAGAGAGGCAAGAGGAGGAATCCATGTAAAGCACAGAGATCTCATTAATCAGATTTTGGAGAGGTGGGGTATTTTGAATAGTGGGATGGAACAATGGAGAGAAGGGATTATACTCAGCAAGAGTTCCAAAAACCTGCACAGGCCAATTCTTGAGACTTGGTGAAATAAAAGGTTGTCCATGTTAGGAACACTTCACAAGGTTGAGATAACCGCCAAGGAATTATGAACTCAGCTACCATCTGGAGCTTGCACATAACTGGGCCAAATTCTGGTTCCAATCAATCAGGGTAAGAGACCTTGATGCACACCACAAATAGCCAACAGAAATCATAGAAAGGCCATGTGTTAGCATAAGGTCTAACTTAGCTGGACAATAAAACATGTTCTAGATCAGCCTTAAGCAAGCCTAAAAACAAATGTTGAAAAGATCAAGCTGATTCCCACATAAGTAGATTTCTAAACAAAACAACTTCATACTTCTCTAAAGGAAGATAATAAAATCCAGAATTTCAACAATTAAGCACTCGGCATCCAGTTACAAAGCAATTACTAGACATGCAAAGAAACAGGGAAATAAGACCCATAACTGTAAGAAAAATCAATCAATAGAAGTATGCCCAGGAATCATTGAGGTGATGGAATCAGTAGGCAAGGTTTTTAACAGCTATTATAAATATATTCAAGGATTTAAAAGAAATAATGAACAAAATAAGAAGAGAATTTGAACCTATTAAAAAACAAAAACAAATGGGGCAGTCCAGGCGGCTCAGCGGATTAGTGCCGCCTTCAGCCCAGGGGTGATCCTGGAGACCGGGATCGAGTCCCGTGTCAAGCTTCCGACATGGAGCCTGCTTCTCCCTCTTCCTGTGTCTCTGCCTCTCTCTCTGTTTCTTGAATAAATAAATAAAACCTTAAAAAAAATAAAAAGAAAAAATTAAAAAAACATGGAATTTCTAGCGTTGAAAAAATGCATATATAAAATAAAAAATTCGCTGGTTGAGCTTAAAAACAGATTAGATGCTATAGAAGAAATGATCAGTGAACTTAAAAGCAGAAAAATAAATAGATTCCAAATAGAAACACTGAGAAAACAGATTTGTACCAATATACAAGACACCTTAGATGAAATGGACAGATTTCTTGAAAAACATACATTGCTGAAGCTGACTTAAGAAAATGGAAAATCCAAATAGCCCTATACCTATTAAAGAAATTGCATCCTTAATTTAAAATCTCAGAGAAGGGCAGCTCCGGTGGCTCAGAGGTTTAGCGCCACCTTCAGCCCGGGGCCTGATACTGGAGACCCAGGATGAGTCTCACGTTGGCCTCCCTGCGTGGAGCCTGCTTCTCCCTCTGCCTGTGTCTCTGCCTCTCTCTCTCTCTCTCTCTCTGTGTGTGTGTCCCATGAATAAATAAATTAAATCTTAAAAAAATAAAAACAAAATAAAATAAAATCTCAGAGAAATAAAAACAAAAAGAAAAATCCAGATCTGGATAGCTCCACAAAATTTTATCAAATGTTTGATAAACAATCCCATTTCCTTAAGAAAATAAATGTAGGGAACACTTCTCAGAATTACATTACAAGTTAGTGAGAATCACTTCAACAAGGACTTACACAAGTTCTTAGGAAAGATCTCTTCTGAATGTTATGGTCAAGAATAGAGCTAATCTAAGTATAAGTTTAACTTAATGTAATATAACTAATATAAGTTAAATATATATATATATATATATATATATATATATATATATATATATATAATTTATTTATTTATGAGAGACAGAGAGAGGCACACAGGAAGAGGGAGAAGCAGGCTCCATGCAGGGAGCCCAACTGTGGGACTTGATCCCGGGTTCCCAGGATCACACCCTGAGCGGAAATCGGCGCTAAACCGCTGAGCCACCCGGACTGTCCAAGTTAAACTTATATTTAGAGGGTTTTGACAGAATGGAAATTAATTCTAATTTGAGGGAATGACAAAATAACATGAAGCAAGAAAGCATATGTGCATGGAATAGTAAATACAATTAGACAATATCACAGATTATGCAAAGATGCAATCACCATGGGATACCTTCAGTTTCAAGAGAGGGAGTTTGAATTTTATTTTATAAGTGGCTATAAAGTCAATGAAAGTTTTTGAGCATGGGAGTGGCACATCGAATAGAGATTTTGCAACCTTGATTTCATAAAAGCTATTTGGACTGAAGGAAAGAAGTTTAATGACAGAGAAAAGAGGAAAAATCCCTTAAATGGCTTGGTATGTTTCTTTGGGAATGGAAAGAAAGACACAGTGCCCAGAGGAGGCCTCGGGGTAGATTCAAAGAAGAACAGCTACAAACCTCATCACATTTTCTAAGTATTAAGTAAAAATATATACGAGCTAGTCTAGATTCTAATTCCCAGGCTCAGAAAGAACCTTGTATGGTATGGAATCTGACTACTAAGACCTCACTGTATGAGAAAATAAATATTATTTCAATTTATAATAAATTTATAATACATTTATAATACATTTATAATAAATAAATATTATTTCAATTTATGCCATGTTCTTGGCCGGAAAAGACACTTTTAAATTTAGTCCTATATATTTACATATGAAAATTTAGGTAAGATCTATGACGTTCTCTCCCACACGAAAGAACACGAAGCTATGTTCAAATAAATTCATAATGAGAAGCAATTGTACATTGTACATTTACTGGATTTTCAATTGATTTAGGAGGGTGGATTTATCTACTGAATTTGAAAATGATCGATGCTGATTAAATCAATTATATTTGATATCATCCATAGTTTTATTTTTTTTTGCTCTCAACATGAAATTTGATGAATACCTTTTTCCTTCAATAACCAAGGCTCATGTACAGATATCTCTGAGGTAGCATCTAATTCTCCGTGAATGTTATCTGGGGACTAAGGCAGACAAGAATTTGATATGTTGTGACTTTGCAGCAGTAAACAAATCACAGTTAAGAAAGCAGTAATTAAGTTTGTGAATTTGCTAACACCACAATTGATATAAAAGAATTTTCATGATAACCAGACTAAAGAAAGACTTGTGTTTTTGTAGTAGTCTTCTTAAAAAAAAAATCAAAGCAAACAAAAAAATTGTTAAGAAATGAATAGTTAAGGGGTGTAGGATTTCTATAAATAATTTGAGTTTGTTCATTTTGCTGAATATAGAAAATTTTCACTTGCCCATTCATTCATTTATTCAACAAGCAAATACTGAGCACTGCTATCTCTGGGACACTGCAGTAGTTTGAAGTAAGTGAGTTCCAGAGCCAACCACAATGAGAAGAAAAACATGTACTCATGTGACTACAGAAAATTATTGCAGGTAATACTGTAAGCAAAAGCTTCCCTTAAACATTTCCCTATGCTTGAAAACAATTCTTTTTAAACATCATGGAAACAAAAAAATGCATAACAACTTAAAAGTTTCTGTTTTACTATTCATATCAAGTCTCATAAATTTTAAATATTTTCCTTACCTGGTGCAAGTTTCCTCTCCTTAAGAATTCATACTGCACAAATCTAGTGAACATTTACTGTTTGGCAAACACTGATAAGAGCTGCCCTCTTTCTGGAAAAATTCACAGGTTAATGGGAGGATGCCTCCTGTTTGTAGGGCACTTTACAATTTACCGAGGGATTTATTTTTTAACCGATTTGGTCTCCACAACAGCCTCTGAGTTTGGAAGGCAGTCAGTTCTGTCTTCCTGGAGGTAATATGGAGCTCTAAGACTTTGTGTTTGTACTTATGGTGAGTGATGGTGACATGCACATGAATCCTCTAATTCCTAATTCAGTGTTCTTTCAAACACAACATCCAGCACATATGTGTATGTGTGTCTGTTGTATGTGTCTATCTATCTACCTACTTATCTATCCATGTCATAGGAAATGGGATTAATAGAAATGCATTCGCTTTCAAGTTCTCTGTGCCATATAATTTGTGGCTATGGAATGGCGAGTTTAAGAAAATATTTTCTTAAGTGTGTCTCTCACTATATCAAATTACAACGCTATAGTCAGGCATCTCATGTGCAAAGAGTGGCATAGGCTTTATAGTTATAGAGGGCCTATTGCATGCCAAGTACATTTTTAAACCACATTGTATGCATTAAATCAATTAAACATCATGATAACACTATAAAGTAACTTCTGTTTTTATCCCAAGTTTATATATGTATGTGCAAGCTCACTTTATATACAAAACACAGAGAAGTTAACTTGCTCAAGATGATACCATCAAAAAGTAATAGAAATGTAATCTGAGACAATTTGGCATCAGAGCTAGCCCTATAATATAGGATGATATTTAAGAGGGAAAGAATCTCATTAGCCAAGTACAATGTCTGATAGAGACTTCAGTGGTTACATTTTAAGACAAATATTAGTATATACCATGTATTACATAGAAGGTGCATTTCAAACCTCTGCCTGATAACATTTTGTCATGGATGGTTTCATTATATTAGCTGGTTGCTACTTATATAGCTTAGCTATTGGATTGGTCACAGGACAGAAACATTTTAAGGTGGATGAATGTAGAATGATCAAAAACATGAAGAAACTTCCAGAAGATTATGGCAATACAAGAGCTGTTGTAGCGGAGCACTTGGAAGCCAAGGGGGTGACTTGGCTTAGTCTGTGGCAGAAAAGGGCATAATGAGCCCAAGAGGAAGAACCAATGTCAATGGACATTCCATAAGGAGTTCTCAGTCCGGGAAGGAAGGCAGATATGTCATACACAATTATACTCGCTTGAGGCATATGTTTAAATAGGGGTAATGTGCATGGTTCAAAGAAGTTTCAGAGGAATGCTGATTTTACCAGGCAGAGGAAAAAAGGTCAGGAAAAAATACATGTCTGAGGAGACAGCTTCTAAAGAATGGATGGATCAAGCAGAAGAGAGATTGTAGTAAGTGGTTCCTGCAACGTTTTGATTTCTAAAGCATTCAAAAGTATTTCAAAAGCATAAAATGCTTGAAGCATTTTAAATACAGAATAAAGCATTTGTTTTACTATTAAAGATAGTATATTTCAAGAAATTATGGAAATAACTCATAATAGATTCTTTTCTGCCATAATTTTAATTGATAACAAGTTAATCACAAGGCACGAAAGTGTGTGAGAAATGGGGGAAGAGGCCATCACTACAGGAAGTAGCGGGAGGGCAGAATTTAATGAAGTATTATGTGGTAGTTTTTTGTTTCTTTGTTTATATCCTTTCACTGAATTTTCAGAACCACCCCATCAGGTGTTTTATGCCCATTTACAGATGAGAAAACAGAAGTTTCGAGAAGTATTTGTTACCAGTAAGTGGTAAATCCAGACAGGTTTTCCAATTCTAAAGTTCATGCTTCATTCACCCTGACCTTTCACTCTAATCTCCACAGGAAATACAGATATGAAAGCTCTATCAAGGATCCAAATGAACCTCTACAGTCATGCTCGGCAAATCCATGCTCAGGGTTGGCCAAGTGGAACCTTTGGGAGGAAAGAATCAGGAGATTACAAAATCTCTCCTCCTTCTGCGTCTTCTTAGTCTTGGTGGGATTTGAAGCAAGATGTTTCGTTTGTTGCTATGTCTTCATCTCTGGATGTCTGATAGGGGTTGTAGGACCAGGGAGGACAAAGGAAAAAGGATATGCATAAGGCTTTGAGGAAAAAGGAAAAGATCACGGCATTTCCACTTTGCCCAACTGAGTTCTTCAGGGCAGGAGAGCAGAGAAGTCTTCAAAGCAAAAGCCCCAGGTAGGAAAAAGTGAATTTACTTGTATTAGCACCTAAGCACAATTGTAGGTGGCTGGATAAAGCATAAGTCTCAAAGAAGTAAGAATTCTTTAATGTACATTGTCAGAGGTAGGAACCATTGCAAAAGCAAAGATGCATGCAGTCAGTCTTCCCACTTCTTTCTAGCATCATAAAGAGAGAGAGTGATGGAAAGTTCAGGTCTTTGGAAAGGAAACTTACTCAGCTAGAACATCAGAGAGGAGAAGAAAAGGTATGCATAGGAACCAGGATTGACTAGAGATACAAGGAAGTGGTAAATGTCAAGGAAGTTAATGAGGAGGATGTCAATCACCAGTTCAAGGGTGTTTTTACTACCTCTTATTGGGCTCTTACTCTCTTTCCCTTATCCAGCATTCATTTCTCTCTCCTCTTACCAGGACTATGATTCTGCTACGAAATCTTTACCAGCCTCTTTTTGCTTACAGAATGATCCATGCTTCTCAAACATGCAGTCATTATGCTCTACAATGTAGCACACCTTCCCTTCCCAACCTGGTCTTCTACTCTTACTATGGGAAATCTTCACCATTAAATTGATGTATATTCTATTCCTAAGTATTTTTGTGCTTTCTCACCTTCATATTTTGGCTCTTCATATTCCTCCACCTAAATGCTCCTCTGTCTAATTTTCCATTCTTGCTGTCTTTGAACCTTATATACTATATGAAGCACACAAAAGTTGCCCCATAGAACCTAATTAGAATAACATCTTTATGTCTCATCTCCTGTATATTTTGTAAACTCCCGAAGGTCAATAAAATGTCCACATAACCCATTATTCTAAGGCATAATTCCTTGTACGTAATAGGCACTCAATATATAACTGATAAATGAAGATATTAAAAAGAAATTATGATTCTATTAACTAAGGAGATCTGGAAGGATCATTTGCTAGCATCTAGTCTAATGCCTTTATTTTAGAGATGAGGAAACTGAATCCCAAGGAAGTTAATGATCTTGATCTGCATAATAACTACTTGAACCACAGCCAGCACTAAGAATAATAGCTAATATCATTTGACTACCTACCATACACAAGGCCTGACTACAACACTTTGCTTATTTCAACTTTTAACCTTTGAACATCCTATTCAAAAGCTCATTTGATAGAAAAATAGTCATGCAGAAAGACTAAGTAATTCATACTAAGTCACATACTTTTGTAAATAGCAGAATCAAGATTTAACCACACTTAGATTGATTCCAGAGTATGCATGCTTAACCATGACTCCATTCAGTTGGACCTTTGCCATTCTATCTCCATTTGTTAGCACAGTAGGGTATGCAAATATTGGCTGACCCAGGTTCTTGCTATAAAATGAAAGGCTTGTAAAAAAAAAACCACATACCTGTAGGCATTCCTTGATATTACTAATAAAGCTAATAAAGAAAATGAAGTTAGTACAAGCCAACAGCAATGTGATTTTAGTTGAGAAATGAAGTGTAGACCCTACTTAACAAAATTTAGTATTTTAGTCTCTACAATTCAGCTTTCCTCTCAGGAAGTAACAAACAGACTCAATAAAGAGAAACATCGTTGGCTATTCTAAACCTACCATTTCTTCAATTTTCGTTGTGACCTACGTGAAAGGAAAAAAAAATATTTGTAGTGCTCATGGAGATTTTTGGGTTTATGTTCTAGATGTTGACAATGATGATAGTGGTAACAATATTTCAATGCCACAGTTTTTCTGTGTATGAGTAAGCTTATTTTTTAAAGCTTCAGAAACCAAAGTCTGTCTCAAAGCAAGCCTATTTTGAATTGCTTTATGCTTAGTTTTCCCTGTTAATTAAATTCCAGTTTATAATTTATTACAGTGTTCCTTTTTCTCATTCACTATATTTCTGTGTGAGCTATTTCTAGATTAGAATTTTGAAATTTTCTCAAGGAAAATATAATTAACTCTTTCTGTTAATTATAAGAGTTACTGTAACCACAAGATAATTCTGGAAAAGCAATTAAGCAGTGCTTTGATTTTCTCCAAAGTTGTACATTTGTAGTTAAAATCTACAAGTCTTGGACATTACACTATCCAGACCCCATTTATAGGGAACACCCTCCTTACAATGTCTTCTTTAGATGGCAGCCTCTACTATCCCAAAAGACCCTCCAAAAATAGAAACTCACTCCCGTTTCTCCACTGCGTATAACCCTTCTGCATCCACTTTTTTGTGTGACAGACAATTTCTTCATGCTTTGGACCCCTTGTACTCTCCAGCCTCCTCTCTCACCACCTAAGGTCCTAGCAATCAACTCACTACATGTTGCCATTTTTGCAAGATGAAATCTAGAGAACAAATCTACTACTTCTTCCTCATGACCATCTCTCATATATTTAAACACAGCTATTGTGTGTTACCAAAGTTTTCTATTTTCCAGGTTAATTTCTCTGATTCTGAACATCCTTCAATAATTACGCTTGCCATCTCTTGGTAAAATCTGTTAAAATTGAATTCAACATTTTGTTAGGGTCTATGCTTTTCAGAGAACAGTGAGTTTTGCTTTCTTCATTCTACACAGTAAATTTTCACTTATGGAAAGCAAAATTTCATAAACCTTTTCATTATCCATGTCCACTCAATTTGTACTAGCCAACTAAAAATTTACATTGATTTTCATTAAAGTTCCCAAATATGTTCTTTGCTTTTATTGCTTTAAATATAGATATGGTAATTTATATTCATTTCTGTTGCATTGTATCTCATTCATTTTTGACTTATCATTTCACCCTATTGAAAATGTTTTTCTTTCAGAATCCTAGGTTTTCGGTGTTTAAAATTGGATAAAAGAGCTGTCTTTGTCTTCATTCAAATTATAAATAAAAAAGTTGAAAAACACAGGGCCAAATACTTAGTCTGCAGGCAGCTGCTATATTACTATGATTAACATCATATTTCACCATCTCTTTCATGAAGAATTTTAGAGACTTGACAAATATACTCTTCTCAAGAGTATCAAATCACATTACAGAGTCTTGGTGAAACCATGTTAGCTCTTTGTGATCCCAAACATCCTTATAATCATAATCCTTTTTGAAAGTACATTAAACATTGAAATCATAGATATGACCTCAGAATAGATCTTCCTTTTAGAAAACTTAAAAAAAGAAAACTGACAGAAAAAAATTCTGAAGGATTTTTTCTACTTTCCATTAGTTTTTGAAGATACTTTATAATGGTTCCAAAATCATATCAGCAACTTTTTATTATGAAATAAATATGATAAAATCATCTCTTCACCTGTATTGTTATTTGGTGTTTTTCTTAACTATAGTGACTCTACTCTTCCTAATGTGAAAACTATTTCTCTTCATAGGGAAGATAAAAGTAAAACAGGAGTTCAATTTCTAAAGTATGAGTTGGTTCTAATGCGATTTTATCCATATTTGCCCAAATCACACCAAATGAGAGTTGAAGAATGCTCAAACTTGTTTAAAAAACATAATCTTTTAAAACTCAGCCTCCTCCAGCAGAGTTTCCAAAGGCTATTCCACAAGCCTCCAATTTCCCTGACTCATAAAGCAAGGTGAAATGGGTTTGTACATGTGCTTCTGAATGTGTGAATGGATGAATCTCTTGATCTGGGGTGGCCAATGGAGCTCCTTTGTCAGAGCCACTCCTGCTTTCCTTCCTTCTCCTCTTTCATTTTTGTCTATGGTGTCACAGTTGCAGTATGGTGTCACAGTTGCAGCTTGCCACCCTAAAGCTTTCTGCTACCCTGCCATGGGCTGTTGGTGCACCACCTAGGTCACCATGGTTTCTCCTGCTCCTGCTCTTGACTATTCTGAAGGCACTGCTGCTTCCTTGTCACCTTGGCAAAAACAAGTCACCTTGTTAAAGTGAAAGAATGCCTTTCTCTCACAAGTCAGATAAGAGTGTTCTATTACTTCCTCTTCTTCCTCACACAAATCCTAGTAGATGGGGATGATGATAAGCTGAGTAGTACACACTCAGGCATACTCCAAACTCTCCCTCCTTTTTGACAGAGGCTCATTATATTCCACACACTCCTGGATCTAAACTCTACTACATTGGGTTCAGGATAATTCAAGATAATCTCCCTACTTCAAGGTCAGGTGATCGCCAGCATTAACTCTACCTGCAACTTTAATTCCCTTGCCATGTAAATTAATATATTCACGAGTACCAAGGATTATGACATAGACATATGTCTATGCCTACCGCATCCACTACCCTGTAGGCTACATCTGTCTACAGGAAATACCTATGCCTTGCTCTAACAAACAGAATTCTGTCTGACTCAATGCAGCCACGTTGATGTACTACCACAGGGCACTTGAGTTTTCTTTTCTTTTTTTTTTTTTTTTAAGATTTTATTTATTTATTCGTAAGAGGCACACACAGAGAGAGTGAGTTTTCTTAGTTATTACCAGGTACCAAGTTCTCTGCAGTATTCAGCTTCATGGAACACATTTCTGAGTGGCCCTCTCCACGACACCCAACCTGGAATGCTATTGTATCTCTCCTTGCTCTTAGAAATAATGTTCTTATAGATCCTCTCTCCAATCTCTGATCCTTTCTTGTAGTCCTTCACCTGGATTGATAGGTCCAAAAACCATTTCTATAACATTTTCTTTGTAAGTCTTGCAAAAGTAAATCCAACTTAGAACTATCTTAGTATTTGAAACTCATTTTACTGGCACCTTAAGAGAAATGTAATTTTTGACATCTTGTTACATGGTACCTTTAAGTGTTTAGTATTATAAGTGATTCTTCGGTGAATGTTCTTATGCACACATCATTTTATTGATGTGCAAGATGTTATATAAGTCCAATTAGTGAAGTTAATGACTAAAAAGGGACCCCATTTTGACTTCTGATGGATGTTGCCAAATTGATGTTTATCCAGATTTATCCTCCTATGTACATGCATACTACCTTGCACCCTCAGAAGCAAATAACTGTTTTTCCACACTACTACTAATAAGACATGATGTCTACTTTTGGAGTTTTGCCTATTAAATTGGTGCTAAAATATATTTTATTGCATTTCCCCTCCTCTGATTGGAAATGGACATTTCATGTTTGAGAGCTATTTGCAATGATAAGCATTTTCCATATGTTTTTTATGTTTTAGAATGTAGAATATTCTAGTCATGTTTAACTGACTTTTGAGAATTCAAGTGGCATGAGGCCAAAGTGTAACTGGAACTAATCTTGAGAATCTACCCAAGGGAAAGTATCAGGAAAAGAGGATATGAGAGAACAAGTGTCAACAACCGGAGCCCCAGACTTTACTAGAATTCTGATTCCCCTAAATTTTACTCTGGCTACTTACGGCTTGAAGAGTTATAATCATGAAGATTTTTCTTATGACTCTAGTAATCTCTCTTTCAAGGGAGGATACAGAAATGGAGGTTCCATTCAAAGATATATAGAGGAAGTCTCTCTTTGATTGGGGCTCAATTGGCTAAGGGCAGGGTTAATATTACAAGATCCTGTATTAAGAAGGAACATTCTTAAGGATCCTGGCATATAAGCAATCCTTAGAATGTGCAGAAATTCTTAACTACAATTTATTATATTTAAATGAATGGGAAACAGATGACCAAACTATTTAGGCCTATCTTCAAGTTAAAAATATTAGACTATAAATATCAAAATAAAACTGATGCCTACTTACAAAACTGTAAATTTTGTATTCTTTCTCAAGTTGGATAAAATGACTATAATGCTTTCTGTGTTATTTCAGATGAACATTGACATTCAGTGCCCTTTAGTGTGAGATCTTACACAATTCAAGTTCTATATTGAGCATATAATTTATGTCCAATGACACGCTCTCTTGAACTGCTGAAGGAAAAAGACTCCTTCCCTGTGAAAAATATAGGGCCAAGAAATGAGAATGCAGACTTCAGGTATTTTGATCTATTTAGAGAATTCTTGGTTCTGAATAATCCAAATGAAGTTTTGTGACACTATTTAATGGTGATTAAAGTTGGATCAAAAGTTCATCCCAAGGATAGTATAATTTACTGTGTTTGAAAAAAATTTTTATTTGATTTCAAGGCTCTTGGCCAAACAGCATAATTTTTCTCAGATGATCTTTTGTATCCCTTTTATTATATTAGGACTGCCCCCAAAATAGTACAGGTATTCCTCACATTGCATGGTAGTGCAGGACCATAGAAATGACCTTGTAAGATGAGACCATACAGAGTAATCTTAATTACCGATGAGAAAAATTACAATTGTTCCATGGCCTTTAAAAATGTTTGTCAAAACTTTAAAAACTCTTTTAGTTTATAAATATATAGGAAAATGTAAAAAAAAAAAGAATAAAATTAACATTTACTTAGTACATGTTAATTTAAAATATTACAGACATTGAGAATTAAAATTATTTCCCTGTACTTTCATCAAGAGCAGTTTGAACACTACTGGGCTTCTCCTTGTCATTGTATAACTGAAGATATAAAGGACATCTTTCTTGCTTTGGTGAATTGTCATAGTGTTTTCTACATTTTGATCAGCTTCAAACATTTTAGCTTTCAATATTGTGAAACAATTCTGAGAGTTCTTTTAATGTGAAGAAGTTACTTTCTCTAGGACAGCTTCATCTTTGTATCACAATAACTTTCCTCATTTGTCTTAGTAAATTCACCTTCACTATGTTTTCACTAAGATTCTGTAGATTGCATATCTACAGGCTATCAAATGGGCTGATGCCAACATTCCCACAGTTGGTCATTTCTTTTATAGTTTCATTTATGTTCATTCAATTTGCTATCACTTATCTCTTTGCTGCACTCTCATCATTGTTGGCCAATTCACTCTGTCCATTATCCATTTGTGTAAAATGTCACATAAGTCTATCACCCAGAGACAAGAAACAACACAACTACATGCTTTGCTGTCTATATGTGAAATGAGTAACAGATGTGCAGTGACTGATCACTGACAAATTTTAAAAGTGACATGTTCCTGATCATAATAGGCATCTCTTATTGACATATGATAGTAGACTGAGGAGCTAGCAAGAATTTTGTATCATGTGCACCTATTCAGTTCATATTCCATAGTGACCAAAATTTGGGCCGGGTTGCTAGAAGACTGGTGTTAATAAACCATTGTAGCTGAAATTCATGCACATGGAAACTGTGCGAAGCAAAGATTGACTTGCTATGAATAAGAAGGATGTATTTACTTCTTTCTTCACAAGGTCTGCCTTTTGGAAACAAATAGCTCCTTTTTCTATGTGTAATTTAAGAAAATTGGAGAAGAAAGTGGACAAAATACTAGGATCTGATGAAAAATCATTCTGATGAAAGATCTGCATTTTATTTTATTTATCAAATAATTTACACAATATCTACAATGCCAGGAATTTTTCTAAAACCTTTACCAGCATCAGCCCTTTTAATCATCTTAGTAACAATGATAATAATCACCACTATTTTTCCCTCTTAAGGATGAAAAAATAGGAACAAATAAGTCCCTTGCGAGATTCAAATCCAAGCAGCCTGGCTTTGGAGGCTGTTCTTTCAACCACTGCATAATGCTGCCTTGTGTCATAAATCTGTATTGCTAATTCTGCAAAATAACACATTATCAGGTCATTTCTCTTCCTGATAGAGTTAGGTATATCTCATTCATTGTTGTAGTTTATGACTGTAGACACAAACTTCAACATACAAAGCTGACATTATTTATGACAGAGATTAGTAGGGCTCCGCAGAGCTTAGGGGAGAGGTTGTGCCTTTCCCTCAGGGAAGCCATGAGTGCAAAGGGAATGATTTAGAAGAAACGGGATGCAGCTGGTGACATCTCAGGGTCTGAGTTAACTAGTTCAGAAGGTCAAAAGGGTGCAGTTCCAAACATGAAGCTTTTCATGGAGGTAGAAAAAAAAAAAAACATCAGGCATAATGGAATGAATAAATTGCTCCATTTCTACTCAGATTACAAGGGTCTCTTTAAGGAAACATTCAAGTTAATTTCACTGAAATTTAAATGGCATCAATTTTACTTTGCTTTGCAAATAACTGTCCACCATTCCAACCACTAAACCTGAACATTATAAATCTTAGTGAACCTGACAACCATATTAATAACCATATTAAGTATTTATAACTGTCAAAACACAAGTTCAAAAATATTGTCCCATTTCTTTTATTAAATGTCTGGAGAATACCAGTAATCATATAACTTAATCTGTTTCTTTAGAATTATGGTTAAAGATTAAAATGGTTGTTTATTTTTAAATCTTCTTGTGTTTCATGGACACTTCCTGAGAGTCTGCTTGATGCCTAGCAACTGCCAACCACCCAATTTTCAGTGCTAATCCTTTTCTCTTTGGCAAATAAAAAGAAAAAATCAAAGGTTATGCAGGTGGTTGGTTACTAGAAATAACTTATTTCATAAAACAATATGAATCACCTAGAATAAGTCATTCATGAATAGAAGGTTACAAAGAAGAACACAGTATAGGGTCTATTTCTCATGGAGTCTTTCCACCAATTTCCAAGTCCATTTCCACAAGTTGTGAGAAATCCTTTTTTTTTTTTTTGAGAATTCCTTAATTATTTTTACAGTAAACCTTGGCGCTTGAGTGATTTCACTTAAAAGGAGGAAAAAAGGAGAAGCTCAATGCTGAATAAAAACTAGTAAAATTGTGTGTAGGCAGTTGGTGGTATGGTAAAATGCATATGAACTAAAGACAAGAGACAGATTTGTGTTCCAGACAAGAGATTACCCAAGATAGGCTTCGATTTTCATTAAGAGGAATTGAGCTATTTGATCTCCAAATTCACTTTAAGTTCAGCATTTGAATAATTGTACAAAACCACTTTAATTATTTCAAGATCATCTAATAAACTAACATTCATTAGCTCACTACACAGAATGCTGAAATGCCTCCACTGGCTTTCCATTTCTCTTAGAATAAAATCTAAATTCTTTATCATCAGGGATCCATGGGTGGCTCAGCGGTTTAGCACCTGCCTTCGGCCCAGGGCATGATCCTGGAGACCCGGGATCGAATCCTACATCAGGCTCCCTGCATGAAGCCAGCTTCTCCCTCTGCCTGTGTCTCTGCCTCTGTGTGTGTCTCTCTCATGACTAAATAATAAAATCCTTTAAAAAAATTCTTTATCGTGGCCCAGAAAGCCCTGAAATCTGTCTCGCCACAACTTTCTCTCCATTCACACCACTCTCTGTTTACATGTCTGGGTCAGTTATCCACACTTGCAAAGCTCCAATATGTCTTGAGGCTTTGCCTTTCTTTTCTTTAACATCCTCTGTTCCGTATCTAAGCTTATCAAGGTTGTCGAGTTTTTGTCCTTTGGGTCTCAGCTCAAATTGTCACCTCCTCCTTCTCAAAGAGGTTCTCCCTATCCAGCTGATCTAAAGGAGCTTTTCCCAAGTTCATCTCTATCACCTAGCCTGGTTTAATTTCCTCTATAACAACTTGCAATGATTTTGCTCATTTACTTGCCCTTCATCTGCTTTCTTCTATACAAATGCATAAGCTATGTGAAGGCAAGGATCTTATCCATCGGACTCCTCCGTGTACCCTCTGGAACAGTGCCTGATAGGCATTGCATAAGTATTTTGAGAATAAATGAATGATCATATGTCACCAATGCCAAAGCATAATGCTTGGTACATAGTAAGCATTCAGTAAATATTTTCTCAATGTAACTGAATGAGTGAACTTTGGTCACCTTCTTATAAAGGTGACATGACTTATTTACTATCTATTCTGTATTAGTTTCCTCTCACTGCTGTAAAAAATTACCACAAATTTGATGACTTAAAATAACACAGTTATTATTTTATAGTTCTGAAGATCAGAAATCAAACACGAGTCTCATGGGGCTAATATCAAGGTATTGACAGGGCTGTATTCATTCTGGAGATTTTAGGGAAGAATTTATTAATTTGCCTTTTCTAGCTTGTAGAGGCTGCCTGCATTCTTTGGCTCATAGCCCCCTGGGATCTTCAATAACAGCAATGGCTAGCTGAATTTTTAGATGCTGTATCATTCTGACACTGATTCTCCTGCCTCCCTTGGGATTCTATTGAGCCTGCTTGGATAATACAGAATAATCTCATCTATAAATCCTTACTTTAATCACATCTGCAACATCCTTTTGGCCATGTAATGTAACATATTCATAGGTTCCAGGGATTAGGACATAGACATCTTTTGGAGGGTCATTATTCTGCTGCTGCATTGTCATTTTGAATGCTTCTGGAAGAAATCACCCTTGTCTTGGGTGATCTTATGGAACCCTCTTATTGTTCACACATGCTACATGGTCACATTCTGGAGAGGATTCCTCATACTCTTATATCTCATTTTCCCACCTATGGCTTGAGGGGGTGAGTAATGCTACTTTGCATACATTGACCAAAGGGTTTAGACTACTACCACCTATGCATTTAAACAGCCTAAAAATACGCAGACGTTGACATCTCTGGACAGGCAAAAAATCCATTTCTGTTGCTGGTAGAGGATAATTATAAGAAGAGAAAACACATTCTATTCTATTCCCATCACCAAAATAAGGACACCACCACTGTATATTGCAAGAAGATAAATTCAGTGGGAGTCAAGGAAATTGCACCATTATTAGAAGGATCTATCTTAAGCCTGGAAGGCAGTGGGGAGAAGGGCTGTGTGATAGACTACAAAATTTGCATTGAGCTAAGGCAGTTCTCTTCCCTTGCCTAGGGTAAGTCAGCCTATACAATTAAGCAAACCCAGGGGCCTAACACATTAACTTACCATCGATATATTCTAACTGCCTTGGCACAGCTAGTGTTTCTGGCATTATTTATGAAGGCAGTCTTGCTATATTTGCACAGCATGCAGCATTGTTCATAACAGGCTACAGATTATTGTCGATGAATAATGCCTGAGAAGCTCCTAACCCTTTGTGCTTATGCCTAATAACTAAATGGCAATAGCTGCTTTTTTGTTCTGCTCAAGATTATAGCACAGCCATAAATAAACTATTAGTGGCAAGATCCATCCAGCATCAGCGACTACCACTGCAAACTTACAAGTTCATACGGATCCCTGCTATACTATAAACTATGTTCATACAAGATTTCTTTAAGGTGAAGAATCCTAAATACAGACATCAAATTTTCTGAAATCTATTATTTGCATTGTTAATCAAGCCAAAGTATATATCGGGTCTTGCTTGGGAAGTCACCTTTGGGAAGAATAATCACAGAGAAGTGGGAATTCCTATAAATCATTCTTATCTCTGAATTATTAAAAATTGCATGGAAGTGTATCTTCTTATATTTCTTGGAGGACGGGACTTTTCCTCCTGCCAATCATTGCTAGAGAGCTTCAGAAGAGGCCAGTGGATCTCAAAATTTCCATTTCATAACTCAGTTCAGTAAAGGCAAAAATCCTTCCGAGATTTCCCTTTTACTCTTCTTAAAGGTTACACAGAAAGACTTAATCAAAATTAATAGGAAAACCAGTGCTCCCTTTGCTAAAACACCATGAAGGCGATTCTGTGCCTGCTGCCTAGTTTAACCTTCTCTGTGAGTTCACTGCTCTACATAAGACTCATGACTTACAGAAGGTAGTATAAACAAAGTACCACCAACATTGGACATGGAAGCAGAGCAAGAGTCCTGGACAGAACTGTAGTTATGAGGGACTTCACCACTAAGAGGATCAGGAGTTCTCCTTTCTTTTCTGGATTTCACCTGGCTTCATCATCTCATCAGAGTGTATTTGTATCCTGAGACCACCAATACAAATAAACATAATCCAGCTGGTTTTAAACATCCTAAATTTATTCTCTCAGAGTTCTGGAGACAAGAAGTCCAAAATCAAAGTGTCAGCTAAGCACTCCTTCCTCGGAGAGCTCAAGAAGAGAGTCTTTCCTTGCCTCTTCCAGCTTCTGGTTGCTCCAGGCACTCCTCATCATGTGACTGGATAATTCTAGTTTCTGCTCCATCTTCACATGGCCTTCTTCCCTGTGTACATCTGTAGCCAAATCGCCCTCTCTTTTCTCTTATAAAGGCACCAGCTTGTGATTGTATCATCAAGATGCTTAACTAATTACATCTGCAAAAACTCTATTTCCATTCTGATGTTCCAGGTGGACATGCATTTTCAGGTAGGTGAACAATATTCAATCCATTCCATGACATCTGGTTCCTCTGCTTGGGCCAGGCTGCTTGAGAAGAATTGTATGCCTATGGCTCCCAAGCTTCCCTTATTCCCCAGGCCCGTACAAGAAGTATAGGGAACCTTAGGCCAGGATTGGTGAACAGGACACCTCCACCCTGCTGGCTGTCTCTCCTGCTCTGTTCCACAACATGCAGGCTTTCTCCCTGCAGAATACGTAGGAAGGCTGGTGCCACCCTATCTCCCACATCTCTGGGGAGATGGGTCTCTGTCTCTGAGGTTCCCTTCATTTGCCTGGAAGACTTTGTGACCTTCTACTCAGGCAACCTCGAGGAGTTCAACTTTCTATTTAAAATACACTTTATTTCTTCTGTAAAGGTGATCCAATTTTATCACAAGATCATTTAAAAATTATATCATAGTACTACAAAGATAAAAAATCATCATTAATTCCACTTCATAGAAGTAACCACCACTATTGTTTAAATGAATTCCTCAATAATCTTTCTCTATGAAATATATAATACTCTCTTTTAAAGGAGTTAAGACAAGACACATATTGCTTCCCAACCCCTTTGGATCTCAGATGCACAGAACTGAATTAACTTATAAATTTAATTTAATTTTATGATATGATAGACACCCAGGGAAAAGATACACAAGAATTAGAGGGTTTTTTTTTTTAACTTGCTCTTTTCACATTATCTGTCCTAATCATTTCCTCATGTCGCAAAATAATCTCTAAAATACCATTTTAATGGCTATTATTTCATCTTATACTTTTGTTGCAATTAATTTAAGTAATCCTACATTACAAACATACAGACCAAGTCCAATTTTAATTAAATAATAATAAATCAATGTATAGCTTTATTTTTAATCTTCCTGAATATTGCTGATACATTTCTTAATCAAAAGACAAAGATGTTTTAGTTTTTGATACATATAACTAAACCTCTAGTTTATAACAATTAATAATTCTTTTTTTTTTTTTTAACAATTAATAATTCTACAATCTGGTTCATTATTCTCTTCAAACACTATTAACTGTAGCAACTTTAACTTAAAATAAAGACAATGTTATAGCATTTTAATTTGAATTTCATTGACTACTGGTAAGAATGGAGATATTTATGAATTGTTATACTTCTTTTGCAATGGTCTCTTTGAATTCTTTTTATTTTTTTTGGTGTCTTCAAATTCTTTATCAATTTTTTCCATTGGGATATTTATCTTTATAGTAATTCATTCTTTCACTCAACATATTTTTACTGTCTGCAGCATGCCAGACATTGGGCTAGATTGCGGGAAAAGAATGTTGGAGGTTAAGGGGGGAGATATGTTTCTGCCTTTGTGGAAAATTATGTTCATTTCACATACATTTACAAAATCTTTTTATGTATTAAGACTACTAATCCTTTATGTGTTGCTAATATTTACTAGTTTGTCATTTGTTAACTTTGTGTTTGGTAAGTATTGTTTTATGTAGGTTTGGCGGGATATCATTTGCATTTTTCTTCATTTTGGGGGGTAAGAAAGGGGTTTGTTCTCTCAGAGGACTTCCTTACCAAAATATCCAGCCATTGTTTACAATTGCTTGCATTTTCATATAACTTTCCCATTTGGATTTTATTTTGATATATGACATGAGGTTTTAGAATCTTCTTATTTTCCAAATGTTAATGATCTCAGTACCATGAACAAATGATCTGCTATTTTCTCATTGCCTAGAAGCTCATATTTATCATTTATTAACATTTTATAAACATCAGAGTCTGTTTCTAAGACTTCTATTCCATTTCATTGTTCTGTTTATTCTTAGGCAATGTCACAGTATTCATTAGTAAGCCCTATGTTTTAGAATATGACAGTGCCAATTCTCACATTTTTTTTTCAGTCTCTTCTTTTTCCTGATTCAGGATAACTTTATTGTAAACACCAAACACACAAACAAAAGACTCCCAATGGAGACTTTCGTTGGAATTGCCATAATTTCCCTTTAGACTAAATCTAATATATTTAGTTCCACTCTCCTCTATTTCCATTTTCTAAGCACTTCTTTCTAATTATCTTTTACTCCTTTACTTAAAATACGCAATCCCAATGCCACACCTTGCAGGAACACACTAAAAATCCCTGTGGGTTCAGGTTTTCTGTTTCAAACTTGACCTTGTAAATGAAGAGGTTTGTAGGGGAAAAGGAAAGCTGTTTAGAACTTAAGGGATTGTTTCAAATCCAATTTTTTTATTAACAACGTAAATGTATAAATCAGGATAAAAAAATGCACTTAATCTTTTTGTTGGTTAAAATAGTACAAAAATATTATATATCACATTGCAAAAGAAAAATATTTCAGATACTTTATGATTATTAAAAGATTCCTTGACTAGTCTGAAACAATATAGCATTGTTCTGGAGAATAGAACAAAAATAGAAGTTCCCTAACATTCTTATTTGTAATAAACTATAAGAGATGAGATGGGTTCAGATGGCCATCTCCTGGAGCTTTTCATTAAGAACATGTATGCAACTTTTCACTCCTTTGGAATCTGCTACATGTCCCACATTGCTCTTGTCCCTAACTGGCAAGCAACATTTGCCTCTTGCTTTGGCCATTTTCTCTGTCTACATGCTTATGAAAGTACAAACTTAGGTATCAGATCACAAGCAAATGTCTATATAGATTCCATGAGCCTTGGAAAAAGAAATTAAATTATGAACTCATCTAAATTTCCCTGAGAGTATCAGCAGATAAGGAACTATCTTTATTTTTTAGGAACCTTGATAAGACCGAATAGTTAGGTTGCTATATTCACCCAGGTATAAGCAATAACAGCTTGCTTAAAACTTTGCAGTCCATTACATATTACACAACTCACAAAACAAAACAAACCCAGACAAACAAACATGGAATTCACTAAGTATTTATCCTTTTATCTCTTGGTATCTAAAAATAGATCAAATTTCTTACTCAAAGGTCCAATGAAAGAAACTTTACTTGTGTATGTTAGGCTTTTTGTCACTGTTTCTTTTGAAAAACTGGGTTGAAGCAGATGAGGTACCTCTTAGTTAAAGTACTAAAAATAATTCCAGTGGAAAACAAAGGGCTGAATAATACTATGAGGCATAAGATAAAGGATCAGCCATGAAGATAGGCAAACACTCAGTGAGCCCCTCTATGTGATGTTTGTGTTTTCATATGTATTGATCTCAACCTTACCACCTTTAAGTGGTTATTCTCAATTCCAGCAACTGTGTCTCTTTGGTAATTAGCATGGGACTTGGCATTTGAAGGATTCTCTGCAAGTGTTGAGGACTACCCCAGTTTCTTTGTATAATTCCCTGGAAGCTCTTACAGGGTAACCCAGCCCCACCTTGGAAGAATCATCACAAAGTTTTCCCTGGGGTCTCATGCCACCCCCCACAATGCTGCGGGGTCCTTAGCAAAGATCATAGCTGAAAGTATGTATGTAAGAACTGAAGTTCTTACTCACCCAAAGAATCATAAGGGTGCCAAGGCCAAAAACCTTTGCCTCAACCATTCAGGCATCAGGCTGTATGTTCCAAGTAGATCCTTTTTCAAAATTCTCTTTTCCAAAGCCTTTCAAATGTCGTACTTTTTTCCAATTTCAATTGGCAATCACTGTGTTAACTGGATATAATTTCATTTATATGTTTTTATTTTCATTTATGTTTCAATTGAAGCTGAAAAAAGTCACTATGTCTAGCTTATTAAAAACTAAACTATTGAGTAGAATGAGTCTCCCTACATAGACTAAAGGTAGAATTCTAAATTATATTTATGCTTTTCAATTTAATGACATGATCATATTGAATTAGACTTGTGACATTATCTAAAATGTCTAGAGTTTTCTTACTCAGCAAATTTTTAGTCCATAGTCCTTATGAAGAGCTTGGGAACTCATTGTTTCACATTTTCTTTTTTTGGTTGATATCACAGCCATCACACATTTTGTTGGCAATTTCTTCAAGCCGGAGATAACTGCTCCTTTGAAGGCAGGTTGCTGAGTGTAAACTTTTCCTGGACTACATGGAGTCACTTACCTCTTATGATTGATTTATTTATGTTTAAAATAATTTTTAAAATTCCTACGTTACTCTGGATCTTTGTCATGGAACATTCCATTGGTATAATATCACAATAGAAGTTGACCAAACTCGAGTAGCACAGAAACTTCAATGTGTCTATGTACCAAGTCATGCAATTAAAGTATGTATAACATTGCTTAATTAAACAGATAAATGCTCAGGAACATATAATGAAGTTAAGTATCCCTTTTATGTACTGAATTAATCCACTATAGATGACTTGAGTTTAATGTCACATGTAAGCAGTCTACAGTTAATTTTTAAAATAAATAAAAATAGGAGTGCCTGGAGACTCAGTCAGTTAAAGTCTGCCTTCGGCTCAGGTCATGATCTCAGGGTCCTGGGATTGGAGCCTATATGGACTCCCTGCTCAGCAGGGAGTCTGCTTCTCCCTCTCCCTTGGCCTCTACCCCCGTCTTGTGCATTCTCTCTCAAATAAATAAATAAAAACAAGATCTTTATAAATAAATAAATAAATAAATCCCAGAAATTATGTGGGTCTTATAAACAGTAATAATTAATATTTACATAGTTTTTTGATGTGCTGAGCACTTTATGTATATCAGACATTTTAAATCTTTAGAACTACTTTAGGTTAGATGTTATTATGCCCATTTCGCAAATTAAAAAGCTAAGGTACCGGAAGGTTAAGTAACTTGCCCAAAGTTACATAACTAGTGGTAGCAGAGTCCAGATTCAAACCCATGCCAGACTTGTTATCTTAACCAATATGCAATGTTACCCATAAAGCTTATTTCCTGGCAGTTTCCCATTCAAGCATTATCCAAGAGTCTGACCTTGCTAAACTTCTACAGTCAGGTGAGTTGTGACTAATTCACAAAACTCTGCTGGGTGGAATCTACAGTCCTGCAATAACACCCCAAACTCCTTCTTGGCCTGAAAGTAACCAACAGATGGAAGGTCCTGATTTAGAAATGCCAGATTTAGCAACTAAAAATACAGGATGCCCAGGTATATTTGAATTTTAGGCAAATACAGTTTTTAAAAACATAAATATGCTCAGATTCAGGATATGGTTATGCCCCTGATCCCTGCTACTGCCCAGCCAGCTAGCCTCCCTTGGTAGCAACTCCTCAGGTCCACTGCCTAAAATACAGCATGACTTAATGGACTGCATTATAGGAGAGTCCCTTGTCCAAAAGGTTTCATCCATCTATTTATATTTCAAGTGAAGACTGAGTCACAAAGGGTAGGCTATTTTGAGGCCAAAACATCAGCAAAAGTTGTCACAAGCCCCTAGTGGTCATGGTCATTTTCACTCCCATTACAAACTCCTGGCCTCAATCCTCAGTACAATGAAATATTCAAAACTTCACATTGAAAAGAATGTCTTTCTCATTCAATTGCTTTCTGGGTATTCAGTTTCAGTCATAAAATGTAAAGACCAGATGGACATGGTCTTTGAACATCTGAGGACAAAATTGGGTGCTGGATGTTTTGTGTAGACAGCCTTAAAGCCTACACTGGGGATCAGGCCAAAACGCACGATTCCATGTAAAATTAATTACCGGGTAAGCTTCCCATTACTGAGTTCACAGTGGCCTTGAAAAATATTGTCCTTTGAGGTATGCCAAGTCAAAATCATGCAAAGTGCTATTTAATTGATGCATTGAGCTTAAAAGCAGCCAACTCTATCATATTAGCCCTGTGTTGGGCACATCAGCAACAACTCAATAAATAACTTGTTGACTGATTGACTGAAGGGATATTGGAAAGGTACTGGGTGATTCTCTGCTGCATGACCAGATGTCCTTTGCAAGGGTAAACCCAGCAGGGCAACAGAAAGTTGCTGAAAATTATTCATGAGAGCAAAACAGAAGAGAAACACATTATCTGCATTCTATGGTGGATGCATAAGCACTGGAAATGGGAGTTGTCACAACAGTGAGAGTAGAGAAAATGGCACAGGAATGGGAGTGTTTGGAGGCTTGGATTTTGGTCCTTCACCAACAACCTTGTGATAACCTATGGAAAAGTTCATTTATGTTCCTTCTGGAAGTTTGGTTAGATGTTTCCTAAAGACACTTCCATTCTTTAATTTTACAATTTTTCTTTTGCCTCAGGTTTATATGCATTTAGGCATCAAGAAGTTTTAGTTCTCTGACTCTTTTTAAGTATTGATTTGCTGCTTTGATTTCTCAATTTTCTAAGCAGATTCCATACTTGAAAAATGTATCAATTTCCTATGAATATCCCCACTTGTAAGGGAGTTCAGCTGGTTAGGTTAATCAATGCAGCCCTAGAGTTGTCATATGATCAATCCTTCTTATAGTCATTCATTCTTTTATTCAGTGAATGCTGAGATTCTTGTCAGTAAATAGTTGATATTTATTAAGAATCAACCTCACATTATGCAGTGAACCAGGTGCTGGTGAGAAGTCCCTATTCTCAAAGAACTTATAGTCTATGTAGAGAAACAGAAATGTAAATAGAATTTCAACACTTTGTGGTGGGTACTACAAAATAAGCGTTTACAAAGAGCAATGATAGGCTAGAGGGAAGGGGATCATCTCCTAGCTGAACCAAACAAAAGAGACTAGTATAGAGGACATAGTCCTTGAGTTGAACCTTGAAGTTGTCAGAAGGGCTAGGAGAGGCATTCCATTGGAAAACACAAGATTACTCTGCAATAACATGCACAACTGGTATGGACTTGGTGGTAAAGGCTAAAGAGGCCAGGTTTGATAGCTAAGACATCCAAAATTGAGAGAAATAAAGAATCAAAATAGAAAAAAATCACAAATATGTATTAAAATAAGTACCAGTGCTTGCGGTGCAAAGGTGCAGGAAAGATTAAGAAAATGAATCCTTGCCCTACAGAAGGTTGTACTGAACAGCACATGATCTTCCACAGGCCAGACTTTGGAATGATGTTTTGCTGTAGCTTCAACCAATGATTCTGTACTGAATTTCTCATTTCCCTTAATGCTAGGCCTTCACAAGTCTTACTTCTCTTTGACCCTCAAACTAAATGTGCCCTTCCTTCCCCAGAAAGTACTCTCCATTGCGTGGCCCCATTGATCACAACTTGCAAGTTCCTTGTCTGTTCATCTGTTTATTTGCTTCGAACTTGGAAATGATGTGGATCCTTCCACAGACAATGATCATTTGGTCTTCTATTTCTACCGTTCAGTAAAGCATTAGTTACCTGTGTGCTCCAAACCTATCAAGGCCTGCCACCGTGTCTGGCATATCAAAGCCAAAAATCCCATAGTAACAGCTTGGAGCAGGAACCATATTTCTCCTTATATTGCACTAACCTTCACACCATCTCATATTTCCAGTGGCCTTATAATCCTTCAACAAGGTGATAAAAATTGTTATTTCACATTTTTATTATATTTTGTACTTTAAAAAGCCCTTACTTTGGTGTCTCAGGCCTAAAGAGACCTGTTTCTTTCTCAACTAGAATGAGTTAAGGTGCTAGAATGAGAACAGATGGAAAAAAGTGATATAATTAGGAACTAGCAGAAATAGTGGCTTTTCTATTTGTACATGGTTCCTTTCATTGACTGTAATGTATGAGCTCCAGTATAATATGTAATGTGGTCATCAATTTTAATTTTGCTAGCCATTCATTTGACTGTTGCTACCATTCCCATCTGAATCTTCAAAGGGCACTGCCAGGATGATTAGTACAGCCACCAGGTCTTTCTCCTATAATATCACTGAATTTGATCAGTCAATTTTCTTTGCAACTTAGGATATCACAGATAGAGAACTATTGCACTCGCTCTGATCATCACTTCTCCAAAAACACAGATTTTAGAAGAGTAGTAATTATAACTGCATATTCTGCCTATAACTCATTTATGTTACTCATTTAATGTAGTAATAATGCTAATATAACTCATTTCAGACAAATATTTGAGTCTAATCCACATGTAGGCACTTATAGAACACCGGATTGCATACTCTTGCCTCTGCTCTGTTAAAATAGAATTCTTATCATCGACCAAGGACATGAGAAAAGAAAGCATTCTCAAAATTGGCCATTTTGCTGAAAGATCTCTCTGATGTTTAAATGTTTCACCTGAAAATAACTATTCCAAATGCACATAAAAGCCAAGAGCCCTCTTCTTGTGGCCTGATGTTGTGCTTTGCACATTTTTACTGCACACAAGCCAAGTTTATGCAGGAACCTGTACTTAGTGCTAAAATTCATAAATAAATGTGATTTTAGTCAGTGTTTAAGGAAGATGCTTTTAACACAAATCTACATGGGCAGATTTGCTGAATTATCAACTTCAGTGAATGTTTATTGTCTCAGAGTTCACTTGAGACTCAAAAAATAAAAAGTCAAAGCATTTTTTTTATTAGGCTGGTGGTTATTTCCTTTTCTCTAAAATTCGAAGAAATTCACATAGGGTCTGATTATAATGTTGCTGTCTGATAAATGTCTTTCCCCTGAGATAGTAAAATAAATATACAAGTGACTTCTCCAGTTATTACATGAAGTTATGAAGGCAAACTATGCAAATTGTGGGTTTTAAATTTTCTGCAATACATTCAAAGCTAAACAGAAAAAAAATTCTATGTTGGAATCCTTGCTGGTTGAAATCTATTTCACTAATTATTTATCAATTATTGTTTTTCCCACTGAATTACATTACTCATATAATTCTTAAAGACTCATAAAATGATACATGTTGCATAATCTATGTTTTTTTTCTTTTTTTTCATCTGTGCTTCTGAGATGAATTTACTGCTAGAATTTATGAGCCTTTAATGACAATCCTTACTGAAATTCACAGTATTGTGAACATAACTGACAATTTATACCACACAGTGTAGTTCTTTGTAAGCATTCAGACACACACACTCACATTAACACACTCACATGAGATTACAGATAATGGCATTCTGCATGGCAGGCAATTGCCATGAATAATCAGTGTCCATTAATATTCTCATAAGTTATTGTGTTTACAAATTAAGACTAACATAATCATAATACTCAAAACATTAAGTTAATGGCATTAAGTTCCCTATTGACGTGTAAGGCCTATAAGTAAGAGATGTTCATTCTTGTTCACCATTCTATCCCCCATGCCTAGATCAGTGAGTGAATTATAATACAGTTTAAAAAACAAAACAAAACTTTGTTTTAAAAAATAAAAAAAATAAAATAAAATAAAAAATATAAATCAGTTGTCTAAAAAATTAAGTGGAAAATAATTTCCTCTTTTTTAAATTCCTTTATGGTAAAGCATGTTGAGGAGGATATTATTTTGGATCAAGAGAGATCATAAATTTGATTCACATACATTTGAAACAGACACAGTAGCCGCTGGGTAGGATATAAAGGTGAATATTTCCCCTTTACAGGAGAATCTATCATTAATTAAATGTTGAAAAATCACAGTGATTTACACTTGCTGAAAAACCTTACAGGCAGCAAATTATGGTAGCCAAAGAGATGAGTGGATAAGTGTTGACAGAAAAAGCACAAGTGAACTTGGGTGAGCACCCTGAACCCAAACTATCTGTGGGCCATGTTGTCTGAGGGTGATGTACTTACCTGTTTAGACCTAATGATTAAGCATGTCTCTGGTTAGAGACGTTTGATCTATTGTACCCAGCCTGGGAGAAAAGCACACAATGTGCCTGGTCCATTAGAAAATACAGTCCTCTATGAAATGTTAACACTTGGCCTTCTATGCACCGGGTTCATTACTATGGTAATACCCCCATTTTCTCTCTGATGCTGAAAATGTGAGTTCTACAGCTCATCCTTTTGTGTGTGATCAGTAGGAAAATGGGATGATGGAAACATTTGATGGGTTCTAATAAGACAACATCCTAGCCAACTAATTCATGACATAAAACGAGTACTTGGTGTTCTTATTTATCCTGCTACCCCTTAGCCTAGCTTAAGTCCAAAAGTATAAAAGAGGTTGATTCCTTTGGTCCAAGCTAACTCCCTAATTCACAGCCCCCCTAATTCTGATAATTCTTCTTATCAGATCTGCTCCAAGGGTCTTGCTGAGGATTTCACAATACTAATAAAAACTTCTAGATGGGTAAAACTTACTTCTCAGGTTTTTTTTTTTTTTTTTTTTTTTTATTAAATCAGAAGATAACTGCTTGCAAACTCAAATATTATCTTCTGTATTTCTAAATAATTTCACTACATTTTGGAACATGAAGATTAGTAAATAAGAAGGAAAGAAAAATAATAATAAAAAGGAAAACTCAAGGAGAAAAAAAAAGAAAAGCTAGAGACTTCACACCTTTGGGGCTTTTCCATCCTCCCAGCTATTTTTACTTGCTAACTTTGCCATCTACCACACATCATGGGTGTTGCGCGTGTCTCTGCCTGGGTGATTGACATGGTGCTAGTCACACTGTCAGCTCCAGCACCACCTTTCCCTTCCAAGCACAGCCAGAGAGGTGTCACTGGAAAAGCTGAAACACTGTATGTAAGAGACAAAAAAGAAGGCCCTAACTGGGACATCTGGCCTAGGGGAGGAAAGTTACGGAGAAGGCATGTGATTGCATTCAGACAGGTATGAGGTGCCTGCAGGGCTTGCTGAACTTTGTTTTCAGTTAACACTGAACTGAAAAGAAACCTGAGGATTTTACTGATTGAAGGAACTTCGGAATTTATCTGGCCTAACATCCTCACTTTAGAGCCAAGATATTTATGGGCTAAAAAGCAGAACTTGACAATCACAGCTATCCTGTAAAGATCAGTGCACAGAAGGCATGGCAGGACCAACACTTTATATAGATCCATCTTCCATTTTTCAAGATGACTTTGGGTGGTACAAAGACAGAAGTATATTTTAATAGTTATGTATTGGGGCACCTGGGTGGCTCGGTTGAGATCTGACTCAGTTTTGGCTCAGGTCATGATCTCAGGGTACTGGGATTGAGCCCCACATCAGGCTCTGTGCTCAGTTGGAAGTCTGCTTGAGAGTCTCTCTCCCTCTCCCTTTGCCCTTCCCCTCCCCTGTTTGCACTCACACTCTCTTTCTCAAATAAATAAATCTTAAAAAATAGTATTTATTTCCATGTATATTTTAAAAAATAGAATCAGTACATTGATTAAGTTAAAATAAATAAATCCCATGATGTGCCAAAGAGAAATTGCTCTCTTGGAAATGTGGCCTAGTATTAGCCCTTGATCATCATGTACCATCTAAGCCACCTCCTTAGAAGTGGAATGGGGCTGAGCTGGAGGCAATTGGAGCTTCTCTGAGGGGCCCACAATCAGGAACATTTTTCCTAACACAGAGTTCTTGATTTTTAAGGAAAATTGGGTCACTCACTGAGGTTATGAGAATTTCCCTGGAAGCTTCCCTGGAAAATATTAAACCCAATCTTCCTAGAAACAATAGGAAATTAAATGATTTCTTCACCTATTTCCATCCATGAGTGTCTGTGATTTTTAAGAAAATATGAAAAATTATAACATTGCCATAACAACAGTGATACATTTAATATCTAAAATATGTCATATGGCTGATAAATCAGGTATAAATTAAAACCCCATATTAGATAATCCTAATCTCTTACTACAGCTTTAGGGCTGAGTAGCAGTAAAATAGGAAAAGAATAAACTTTGAGAAAATCTGGGTTGGGTCTTATTTGGGGCATGTGTATCAGGAAAAGAAAAAACTTTGAGAAAATCTGAGTTGGCTCTTATTTGGGGCATGTGTATCATTATAATTTCTATAACCTTTGTGGACTTACATTCCCCCTAAATCAACCCAAGTGTTAAATTACAGTATTTTGACATTAAGCCTTAGCTTCTCTAGTTAGAATGAGTGAAGAATAGATGCTCCAGAATCAGATCTTGTTTCTTTTACCAAAGCTAATATAGATCCTGATAGAGACTGTTGTTGCACTTTGTAGACACAGTTCTATAAGAAATTCAGCTGGACAGACTGCTTGATACCACTGAGCATGGAATGAAATATGGTAACATTTGGACCACTCCAGTTTAGGGCAGCTGTAGTGTCTGTACCACATTCTCAAACAGATCTTCTTCTGATGGAAAGATGCAATGGTGATATTGTGCCTAAGATTCCTGCCCATGAGTTTTTACTCAGCTGAGTTAAATGAATAAATATCGAAAGGACAAATGAGTGATTTCATCTTTGAATTCCTTCTTTCTTATATCCCACATTCAACTTGTTAGAAAAATCCTATTGTCCCCACCTTCAAAATATTTCCAGAACTGAGAACTTTTCACCACACCTACTACTGCCAATCTAATTCAAGCTTCTATTATCTATCACCTGAATTTTTGAGGTCTTTCTGGGATCCCTTCTTTAATCTTTATGGCTTGTGGTTTAGTCTCACTATATAGTATATATCCTTTTATTTTTATTTCTTTAAAGATATTATTTATTTATTCATAAAGGAAACAGAGTGAGAGGCAGAGTCGTAGGCAGAAGGAGAAGCAGGCTCCTCACAGGGAGCCCGATGTGGGACTCAATCCCCAGACTTAGGGTCACTCTCTGAGCCAAAGGCAGATGCTCAACCACTGAGCTACCCAGGCATCCCCAGAATGATCTTTTTAAAAGTTAAATAATACCATACTTTTCTCTGCCTCAAACTCTCTAATAGTTTACCATGTCATTCAAAGTAATGGCCCAAGTTCCAACATGCCTACAAGGTTTTATATGATATATCCCCATCTCTAACCTCCAATAGTTCTCTGACTCATGTCCTACTACTCCTATCCTTGTTGGGGTCTAGATAATTAGGTTGTGAGGAAAGAGAAGAGAGAAGAACAGACTGTAACCACAGACAAAATGTTTCCATTCTGTGGGGACTTTTTTCCCCAAAAAAAGGTTTTTGCATGACTCATTTATGATGACAGAAGGAAGACTGGTTGTGGAGAAAACAATATAGCTTCTGACCATAGCGACTGTGCACTCATTACCCTCTCCCAAAACAAAGACTGTCTCTCTCTCTGTCTTTTTTTTTTTTGCATTGTTGAATGCTAATACAATACCTAACATATAGTAAAAAAACAAAAGAATGTTCGTTTAGTCCTAAATTGCTATAGAACACTTGGTTCTTTCAATAATTTCACCAAATAGCCTTTTACAAAATGTGATGAGAGGTATATTGATGAGTTAATGATATACCACACCCAATATCCATACACTCATGGATGCAATCACCAACACTGCAATATCCCTGTGCTATTAGCCAAGCAGTTCCTAGGCTTCCCTATTAGTGATTAGGACATTTAATGTCAAGTTATGTGAGAAGTTGAAAGGCCAATTTCTAGACTTCATTTTAAGGATTTCTTAATAGGGAACTTTCTCCGTATGGCCCATATTTATGCAGACTTATATCCTATGTCTTTGAATTTACAGGTAGTTTCCTGATAAAACTTTCTAAGCCTAGGTATCTATATCTCACCGAAGAAATTTCCTATAATTTATATTTCCTGTACTCTACTGACCTAGAAGAGGACTCTCCCTACATATTAAAAATGTCATTTATATGAATAGTTGTTCCTTTAATTTCTGTAACAAAAAATTATGCAAGCTTACTGACTAGAAAATTCTCTGGAGGCATTTCTAATGTCAAATAGATGAGCACCTCAGAGAATTT
Source organism: Canis lupus dingo (assembly GCF_003254725.2). Taxonomy (NCBI): domain Eukaryota; kingdom Metazoa; phylum Chordata; class Mammalia; order Carnivora; family Canidae; genus Canis; species Canis lupus. The sequence continues at coordinate 38,022,067 of NC_064243.1, forward strand.
CAGCATGAAATTTCATATCCAACATGATCTGGCACCAAGTCATCTAGGAAATAATATTACTGGAATCATATTTGGAAAGGTGGTATGGTTGCAAAAATGGCATAAGCATCGATCATTTTATCAGAATATAAAAATCTGGGGGATCTCTGGGTGACTCAGCAGCTTAGCGCCTGCCTTCGGCCCAGGGAGTGGTCCTGGAGTCCAGGGATCAAGTCCCGCATTGGGCTCCCTGCATGGAACCTGCTTCTCCCTCTACCTGTGTCTCTGCCTTCTTTCTGTGTGTGTCTCTCAGAATGAATAAATAAAATCTTTTTAAAAAAAAGAATATAAAAATCTCTTTATAAGTTTTAACCTCCAGTCCTGACTGAATGGTGATGGTCAGTGAGATCTTGCAATATTTCAATAGTTACATAATGTCTCAAGCATGGTTCAAGTGTGGCCTGAATATAAGGATTTCATGAGGACATATATTTAGACCCAAAAGACTGAAGGAACCTCTGTCTTGTTTGTTGTTGTTGTTGTTGTTGTTGTTGTTGCTTTTCACATGCTACTAATTTATTTTCTTCCAGGTAAAATAAATGGACACCACGAAGTAGAATGACAAATCTCAAGAAGCAGCCGATTTTTATCAGTGTCCATAATACTTCTCACATGCAATCTTCCTTCTGTTTCTAATACTTTTTACCTTGTTCAGAGAATTCTTACTTATTCTTCATGGATTAGTTCGATGTCAATCCCTGTCCTACTTTCTCTAAGTAATCCCACCTCTCCCTGACACATCCCAGCCAACCTTACGGCATCACTCATATTATTTAGTACTACCTGCCCATGTCTTTGCTACTGTACTGTGACCTTTGGGATGCCAAACACAATATCTTTTCTACTTCCAAATTTTCAGTGCAAATTGAATAAAGTGTTAAATTTTGAGATTTGAAAGAGTTAAAGCAAATAACATCATAATGTTTTTAGATCAGTTACGCAAAGACTCTCATAAAATCTATGCTCTGCAATTATCACTGTCAGGCAAGTATCGTTGTGACTGGAGTGATGGTCAGAAGGTCTTAGCCATTGAGCATGTCATGCTCAATATGCATTTTCTGGCATCTGGGTTGATCTCATTGGCCAGAATTATCCACTTTGGATTTTGGACAGCATTTATAGGAGAAGGTGCCTTAGCTTCTCACTCTGATTTCCTCTACAGAATCCCATTCATGAGACATGTTGGACAATAGAGAAATTAAAGGAATCATCAATGGCCCCTTCCCACCACTTTTTATGACAAAACAACCTTGAACCACCAGTACTCGAATTGCCACTATCTTCAAACCCAGGCAACTCTAGAGGTGACAGAGCAAGCCTTGACCTACCACCATGCTTCCAGTACACAGAAACTAGAGTGTTTCTGCATGTAAACATGGACCACAAAGGCATAAACCACTGAATTGAAAAGGATAGAAAATGAGCTTAATAGGTACAGATACAAATTTCACTACTCTCAGGAGTATTACTTAGTTTCAACAAATAAATATGCACAGCAATATGCTTTCTTGATTTGGTATTCCTGCTGTCTGTGAAGCAAAGCACAGCTGCAAAGGCAGTCAAATATTTTGGCAGTGGAAGGGGACAGTGGCAATGCCTTTAAAACTCCTAAAGTAAGTAGGTGAGTGAGTAGGAGGCAGGGGGGTATCTCTGGGTTGGGTTCCAAAATCCAGATTAATTTTATTGATGTGGCTGTTATTGTTCTATGCTGTAATTCTATAAGAAATGCTGGGAGGGGGCATACTGGATTTTTCTGGGGTCCTCACATGCTAATAGTCATTCACCACTGACACTTGAGCAGTTTAACACATTGGAAAATAAGTCTGTGTTTCAAATTCTCTACACCATAGAACTAAGTGTTCCCAGCTTGTTCTATTTTTGCTGTTGGACCATTTCATTTGAAGACACACTTGGGGAAGATGACAGCATTAATTTAGCTAACAATATTCATTTTGTTTTCATTAGTTGTTTTTGTAGTTTCATATTTTGATGCTTGATCTGATAAATGCATAATACCCAGAGGGTGCCTCTGTTTGTATTAATAACAGCATCTCATTCACACTTCATCAATGTTAGAACAGCTCAGCTTCACTGTCAAAGAAGCATGAATCAGAAATGTTCATGGGAGGAGGGACATTTCTAATGCAGACAGAAACTACAGGGAGAGGATGAGGTGAGCAGGGAAGACAGCCATTCTCTGAAGTGTAAGGTACTGTACAGGATTACCAAGCATGGGTTCTCCAAACAGCTCAGTGACTTGGGCAAGTCACTCAAACCATCTAAACCTCAGTCTTTTCATCCTCAGAATGGGTGCATGTCAGTTACACCTCAAAACAAAATTCATGATTCTTTAATTGTATACACATACACATGGAGTGTATAATTGTATCAGCTCTGTTTAGCTTAGCATTGATGATCCTTGTAATTGCCTAACAGAAAATTTTAGAAGGGAGAAATACATGGTGCAAATAATTTTTTGGAGTCAATAAATAATACAAATCATTTTTGGATGCATATGTGACAAGCATTAGGCTGTTTTATGCATGTTACATTAATTAATTAATCACCATTACCATGCTGTTTTAAATACAAGTATTTGAATTTATTCTCTAATTGTTTATGCATGTTGGCTCAGAATGCCTACATCCAGGAAAGTGTATTTATACTTTGGTTATTATCTTTAACACACTAGATGAAATTATCTTTACAAGTTTGTTTCCCTCATCAGACTTGACATTTCTGAAAATGAGGGCCTGAGCCTTATGTATTTTTAAATTCCCAACACAAAGTCCAATGTTATATACAGAAAAAATAATAAACACTGGCTATACTAAATTTAATGAATAAGCACTTCCCCAAAACCAATTTGTCCTGAAAATTTACTTTGGTATCTCCTCCTTTGGGATTGTCTGAAAGAAAAAAGAAAGGTAAAAAAAAAAAAAAAAAAAAAATTGTTTCATTCTATTAAAGTGGAAAGTGGAAAGCTGAGGCAGAAAAAGAAACTGAATATTTAAAATATGGTTAAATGTCCACACAAAGGAGGAAATAGTGCTATCAACATGAAACAAAATCCTACCAATAAGGTAGATAGCCTGAAAACTCCTTTTTGAGATATGTGTGATATAATTATAGGAAAAATTTTAATAGCATTTTCTATGTGATGGCTTACATTAACCTCAAGTAACTTATCCAATTCTATGATAAGGGCATTTAAAAGGCTGGCCATTGTTTTGATCCAGGTGACCCATGGAGAACTGAGCCCAGTAGCAGCAGAAAGTTAACACAGCATTAGAAGAGACCAGCAAAGCCATTTGGTCATAAATTATGGCATAAAACTTGAAGGCATGCAAAAGGACCAGAACCAAGAGATCTGCTGTCATGGTAGACTGTTTCCTGGTCAACCCCAGGGGCAGGTAACTATGCTGCTCTCATTCTCCTCCTCCTCCTTACTCATCAGAATACCAGAGTAAATAATATCCCAGTGTAGCTATGCAAATGGAAGGCAAATCTATAGTTACCCCAAGTTAGATTTCGCAGCTTCTTCCCGAATGTGTCTACGTCATTGGCCATGAGTCATACCAAGTAAATGACCATCACTCTTTAACCATGCTCTTACAATATGTACAAAAATAGCTACTTCACTTAAATCCCCATTGAGTCCTTCTGTTGTCTTTGAATGCTGATTCAGAAGGATCATTTAGTGTTTAAAATCTTCCTGCTTTCTTTTCTATTCTTTCTCTTATTGTTTGGGTTAGGAGAATAAAGAAATCTAAGTCATATTGCAAGGCCTCACATTAGCATAAGTATTTCTCTTTTCTATGCAATTTAATTGTTCTTATGATTATGAAAACAGGGGAAGGAAATCAGTCTCTTTTTTTGCACAATGGGAATAATACTCTGTAATCAATAACAATCTTGCATAAAAGCATTTATTTTCCTTAGGTGGTAGTGATAACATTAAGTGGTGACTATCTTTGCATTCCTCCTGCTTTCATCAAACAGCTTCTTGGCTCTGTCACTAAAAGACAGGAGTACCTTGATAGGAATCTGAGCTTGTGAAAATCAATGAACACAACTCATTGTGTGGTTTTTTCCAGTTTCTCCCTGCCCCATATACTCTCTTGTCTCTTTGATGCCTTTCTCTTCCCCAGGAGACTGAGCCCCCTGCACCAGCAGGCTCCCTGCCAGCTCTGTCCTACCAGTCAGGGGAATGAGAGTTTGGGTTCCCCTCTTCCTCCCTGCTTTGGGCAGGGCCCCTTCACAACCAGGGCTCCTGTCTGGCAGCCCCTTCTCACTGTTCAAGCTCTCTCCGATTCTGGGAACACCAGTTTTATTACCTGTTTCCCTTTAGACCAGAGGGTGCTATCAGCTTCCCGCTGTTGCTTATCTCTAGGTATCCAATATTCTTTCTGTCACCTGACCCAGTAATTCATTCCTTCAGAAAATTCTCTTCATTAGAGTGGATTCTCTTTTCTCCTGAGCCTTGGCTGATAACAATCCTGAACGTGAAAGTAGACCAACTTAAACATTTCCATTCCAATCCCTCAACTCTGTTGAAATATCTATGAACAATATCAGCCCTTCTCTTTGTGTAATTGAGGCTGGGATGTAGCAGTTTAACAATCATGTCCGGGTAGCCAGAAGGGATTTTTCATCCCAGTAATCAGGGAGCATAGTGATGTGCATGGGTTCTGTGCATTGGAGCGCTGCTTCTCCTGGGCCCCAGTGTAGAGCCACCCTCCTTGAAAAGGGAATGCGCTGTCATACTCCCTCTTACTGCAGTGAGAACTGAGAAAGAGCAGTACTCAGACAGCAACCAGACAGCAGTGCTGTTGGAGCCATAGTGCAGTCTTGGACACAATGAAAAACCAATAACACTGATCACATCTTGATTTAAATGTTTTATATTTGGTTCATCAGGGATTTTTTTTGTATTAAGTTAAATTGTTAATATACTGAATTTTAAATTTTTTATCTTGGTAACTGAGTTGTTTGGCATCTTCCCTTTTGTCTTGCACCTGAAGTCAGTGCCTCGCTTGCCCTCTCCCTGGTCCAGACCCTATTAGAAAGACTCAGAAAATGGAAACTTCCCTCAATGTGACAGAGAACCAAGGTAGGTATATGATATTGTTATTAAAGAAGCAAACTTGGAGTCTAGGCAGACTTCAGTTGGGATTTTTTTCCCCTACCACTTACTGCTTGTAACCTTGGGTGAGTTGCTTAAACTCTCTAAACTTGAAATTCCTCGCTGCAGGATAAAGGTCATACTACAGGTCAACAAACCCTGGTCTGCAGGCAACACCCACAATGTTCCTAGAACCAAATGATCATTCATTCACACATTCAGCACAAACTAATTTGCAGCAAATTCTGACTGAACCAAAGTAAGGCAATTCATAGTCTGTCTTTATTCCAGGTATAAAGTGAGCACTTGCTGGCTACTGCCTCAGATTTCACGGTAGGGGACCGGGGGCGTGGGGAGGCGCACAAATTAGTAAGTCATGTGTACCATACAGCCTGTCTAAAATCTGGAAGTTCTGAATTTAGAAACTTAGATGAGCCTAAGGCTATGGATAGTGACTGTGAATCTGTAATAGCTTTTCATGGGGATTCAATGACGCACTGCATGAGAGTATACCCCAGAATGGGGGCACCCAGGGAATACTCACTGGAACATAGGGTTTCCCAGAGAACTCTGGAAACTCAGAAGCAGAGTTTCCATTCTGGGGCACCCAGGCCCTGAGACTGCTGACTCCCTGGTGAAAGATGCATCTTGCCGACGCTGAGTTGGGGTCAAGAAGCAAATAGGTTGTTACATGATTCCTTCCAGAAAATGACCCAGACCTTGGATTTGAAAAGGCAGTGGCAGGGCAAGCATGACCATTTGTCCTCTTTGTGTGCACATTGCCTCAGGCAGCTGTGGGCTCCTGTTACAATTTGGGGGGAGCCCAGGGAGCTACGTGGAGATGTGCTGCATATGCTCCTATCCTGTGTGACTACCTCTCTTCTGATTAGGTTTGCATCTTTGGCTAATTAAATCAAGAACTTAATGTAACCTTGAAGTATGTACATGTGTTGGGAGTGGTTCTCTTCCTGTCAATCTGCAACCTAGCAGAAGCATTGCAGTGCTCGAGAAACACTGTCTATTAATGTCATCTTAATCATGATTATTTCCTAGCCGGCAACAGGCATTTTTCAGAATTGAAGCTTTCTTAGAAATCAGTTGATTTACAGTATAATCTTTGAGCCATTGCAGATGCAGAGACTAAAATTTCACCATAATTATGACTAAAAACTTGATTGAAGAAAGGAGAAACATCGTCCAGGCTGGGGTGGGATGTTAACTCTATCAACAAACCATGAATGATGAAGAGGGAGCTAGGCTAGACCACAATAGAGACAATTCCCTTTCTTGTACATGACTAAGGATTTTACCCATTTCCCATAAGAATCAGAAGTTCATTCCAAAGCCTATTTTAAATTCTTCGCAGTTTTTGTTTTTAATGATTCCTAAACTACCTGGTGAGAACAGAATAGTTTTTATTCTGCAGAGTGGGTGTAGTCATTGTCATTTTTTAAACTGCCTACACATTGGCTTTATAGTATCAGATGATTAATCTGGCTGCAGACCCCATCTGTAACTTCAGGCAGACTCTGGCACTCGGACATGGAGCCACTCTCATCTGGAACCTTGTACCTGGGGAATTACCTGTGAAGGTGACCCAGTGACGAAACAAACACCCCTTCAGGCTTGCTGATATTAATGGGAAGTCTGTGTACTTCCCAGAATCATCTCACAAGATAGGCAATGAAGCAAGTCACTCCACTCACGGCATCTGTTTCTCTCATTTATAACATTTGAAAGTTGCCCTGGAATGTTTTCAATTCTCTTTTCTTTTTGCTGAACTCTAACATTATTTTTTAAGGAGGAGGCCAAAATATGACAGATAAAAACCAGAGGCATTCTATTTGAAGAAGTCAGGGTGGAGAATCCCCCCAGCTCCTTTATCCTTGCCCTCTCCCAGTGCATTTACAAAGCAGGTAAGACTCCACAGAGGGTTTTATGAGAATCAATGGGCCAGATGGTTCCTAAGAAAGATTTCTTTCTACACTAGCAAATGTCTAAATCCACGAATCTATGAGTGTCTAATAGTTACCATTTACTAAGTGTCTAAGATGTACAAAGCCTGGAGTAAGCATTTTATACACAGTACCCTATTTAAGCTTTAGAAAGACCTTACAAGGAAAGGACCATTTATCCCCTGATACAGATTAAGGAAATAAGGCTCTGGGGTTTAAATAACTTTCCTGAGATCACCAAGCCAGTAAGTGTGGCTATAGAATTTAAACTCAGTTCAGCTGACCCCAAAGCTCATATGCTAACCAGCATGTCTATCAGGGAATTCAAAAGAGAAAAACTAGGCTGGTGAATAAGTTTCTGGAAAGAGTCTGGCCTGAAACTCAGCTTAAAAGGACCTGGGCTTCACAAGTTTCTTTTCTACTCTGTATAGTAGCTTTCTCTCCCCCACCCCCACCACTTGCACTCCATACCACTCTCCTCTCTTCCCTTCCTCTCCCCTCCTCTTCTTTCTCCAAACCACCTCTCTATTCTCTAGAAATTTATGGCAGGAAACATGGCCACTTACAGCTGCCCAGTCTCATAGCTTATACTCTAGGAATCCAGGCAGCAAATGCCCAGGACAGTTGGCCCTATGTGGACCATTCCACTGTGGATCCATTCAAGGGGCAGGATAAGGGGGCAATATGACTATTACTGCTACAGATTCATAGCAGTCCTCATAGAAGAGAGATGGTAAGGTACTAGCACTCTGAACAAAGTATTAGAAGGTGGGTTCATCTCATAGAAAGATGGTCCTGACTGGATTTGAAAAAGATTACACTTATTTTTATTTTTTCATTGAAATCTTTAATTATTAAGTACCTGCATTAGCAATGCTGTATGAATATGCAAAAACCTGGAAGTCCAAGAATACAGTTTTATCTAGAGTTTTCCACTCACTACTTGTACAAATTACTACTTGGACAACCTAATTCAGGTTGTTTGTTTGTTTGTTTGTTTGATGATTGTGTTTTTAGTTTTTGGTATATTAAATGAAACAGTCAGTATTCTTTAAAGAGTTCTTGATCACTAACATTTTCTAGGTTGGTAGATCTGTTCAGAAAATATTTGTTTTTTTTTTTTTTTAATATTTTATTTATTTATTTATTTATGAGACACACAGAGAGAGGCAGAGGCAGAGGGAGAAGCAGGCTCTATGCAGGGAGCCTGATGTGGGATTTGTTCCTGGGATCACAGGATCATGCTCTGAGCTGAAGGCAGATGCTCAACCACTGAGCCACCCACGCATCCCTCAGAAAATATTTGTAATGTTAAATAAAAATCCAAGCATTGGGGAGATAAAAACATAACACTTTTCATATATAGTTGCTTGTGTTTTATATTTGACCTTCTCTACAATTCTGTAGGATGTTAGTCCAGATGTCATGATGTCCTTATGCTCCTGTGCAAGGAAGAAATACATCAAGAGGTTAAGTAACTTGTTCATAATCACATAAATAACACCATGGCTTGAATTCAGGTCTTCTGCTTTAGAATCAATATGCCCTGGTCATCTGGATAATTTCCCCTAGCCATCAGAAAGGCTCAATTTTAGTTATTGTCATTCTCTGTATGATATTGGTTCTTCGTTCTAATCAGATGGAAGCATAGTAGATGCTCTAGAGGTCTGACTGCCCCCTTCTTAAAGCAGCTCTTCCTTTGGCATTTCTGGGTGGCATGATCAGTGTTGTCACTTGTAGAAATGCAGCCTACCTTATTTTGGAGCATCAATCAACAGAACTTCTAGGTCTGGTCTGTTTAACAGTCTATAAAGGGGAACCATGAACACCTAATCTTAATAAGGTCATTGTGTTTTATAGATGGGGGGTATAAAAGAAAAGAAGAACACAAAGTAGGCAGTACATCTTATCTGTAATTTGCTGTTTTATTTAATCCGAGTTCACCTTTTGCATCTGAACCAACCATCTATCTTCTAAACAAAGTTACTTAGGCAAGATACCCAGTGAGACTGTGACTTGTACAATAAATTCACTGCTTAAAGCAGCCCTAATAATACAATCCTTTCAGTTTTGAGAGAGAAAAACTAGCTTCATTTTAAAAGGAATTTCTAAAAAAAAATTTCTATAATTCAGTCATTTTAGTATCAGTCACCACATATGTACCTAAATCAGTTTTAGATCAGACTTTAAGTTGGATCAGTAGGAAACAGTATCAGGACAATGAAATAATAGAATAAATATAACCATAGCCCCAATGAGTGCAGCCCTTCTACTTCTCCCTTTTTTAACTGTTTGAATTCAGCTTTTGTATCTATCAATGAGTACCAAAATAGCATTATTAAAAGAGATTATTGCCCTCATAAGCATCCAAAGCAGTGGCCCTTTTCCCAGTTCTGATCTTTGAACTCTATATAGTATATGACTCTAGTAATCACTCCTCATTAAAATGCTCTGTTTCTTTGATTCTGAGGATAGGAAGTGATTGCATTCCTTTCACCTTTCTGGAAGTCCCAACTACCTTCTTCACTTGCTCCCAATGTTAATTTTAACTTCCTCTTCTCTCTTTCTACCTCTGATGTCACACCTCATTCCCAGCTTCACATATAATTATAGGAAAGACCTCCAAATACAAATAATAATAAATTTCCTAGCAGAAAAAAAAAATGAAACAGGAGAAGGGATGGTACTGACTAATGCACACACTGCTGATCACCCTCTGAAGAGAGAATCCTTGTGCTTCTTGAAAAGGGGATAGACTGAATTTATAATTTATAAGCCATTCAAATTTGTATTCCTATTCATAAAGCTAATAGAGATCCCACTGCTGCTTTTGGGGAAGTTTCTTAAATCTTCTTTCCATAAACTTTGTCTCTTTGCTTCTCCTTTCCAAAAACATGGAGACCCATATTATCTGGACTCAGTATCTATAGATTTGTTGATGTGAGAGTCATTGGATTTTGAATAGTAACTCATTACTTTAATATCATGCTACATAAAAATAAACTATGTACAAAGTAAAACCTGGGCAAGTTAAACTCACAAAAGCTAGGTATGAACCTATATGAAAAATATTTAAATGAAATTTTTTATGGTAGTTCTATAGATATCTTCCCCACACCCTGCAGACTTTTATCTGCATATGGATTCTTCTTTTTTACATGAATTGCAACTTTCACAGTTTCTGTAAGAGAACACTGAAGGGAACATGAGTCTCTGAATCAAGACTCAGCTCCACATGGAGGCTCTACAATCTTCTAATGCAACCTCCATTGCTTTATTTCTGAAATAGAATTATCATAAATACCTGTTAGCATTCTTGGAGGGATTAAAGGTAATGATGTAAAATAAGTAAAACATAGTAGACTTTCAATAAAAAGGCATTGCTCCTGCACTAGGCACCTCCACGGTAGTTCAGAAGGACCGGTAGGCTAAAGGAAGTCCAGATGGGATGAAGGAAGGCAGACAGTAATTCAAGCAAAACTAGGCAGCCGAGTTGGAGACAGATCGAGATAACCTGCTTTCTACTTCGATTCAGTATTTCCAACAAATACAATTACAACTATTATTTAAGACTTTTTTCCTTTATTAGTGTTGAAAGGGAAAGTGCTAAACAATATGGCAAAATCCAAGATGACAAGAAAAGTCAAGAACTGTGCGGGCTGCCCGGATAGCGTGTTATTCTATGCACGAGTGTCAAATAGGTGTTTGTTTACTTGCTTACTTGCATCATAAGATCATCTAGTCTTAGCCTCCTTTATTGAAAGATTGCATGTGAGTATAGCATGGTTAAGAGAACCTGATCAATGAAACTTATCAGGTTTAGATGCAGGAAGGGTGGGGTTGATGTTATGCATTTGCCATCTCTGGTCATCTGCAGATATTTGAGTACATTTGCATAGCTATAAGTGTAGGTTTTTAAATTTTTTCTCAAGTCTCTCTAAAGAAAAAATTTGATAGAAATGCTTTGTGCCCTCACAAGCCTTAGTAGACTCAGATCTTTGTGCAGCAAAAGGATGTTTCCTCTGCTTCAAAAATCAATCATTGGAAACAGCAGAGGGAACTTGAACTCCCTTATATTGATGTCAAGCTTAAAGAAAAGAGAAAAGATGATACCTTACTGCATGAGGATAAACAACCAAATCCTAGCAACTGACCTTTGACTGAGTAGTTATAGGAAAATACTCTGTTTGTTTCCCTGAGCCAATTGAACCATGATGCTCCTTGTACTCTGGAAAAATATCAAATTTAATTAGAAATAAAAAAGAAAAATCTGAACAGAATGTTTGATCAATTGATGGCTTCATCTTAATCATACCTTTCTTTAACAGGATGGGTCTAAAAGAGTAGGCCTATAAAAAAAGCTACAAAACAACTACCCTACCTTAGGTTATTCCTAGAAAGCCTTGGGTATATCTCCTAGAAAATGAACAAAGAAATCATGATACTATTTAATCAATTTTCAAATATCCAGAAGTTGATTATTCCATTGGTGGATGGTTCATATCTCTGTCCTCCTTCCATTCTCTTTGGCTGAGTGTCTTTTGGCTGTGATAGTGTCCATATGCACTTCCACAAGAGAATGGGTAGGGAGAGAGATCAGTAAGCATACAAATCAAGAGACCCATAAAATTGAGAGAATAGCAAGCACTTTGGCTAAATGAGGCTCACATATTACCTATAGATCTAAAAAATTCATGCTTTCTGTAAAATCATAGTATGATGTCTGGCCAGTTCAGAGCTTTGAATCATCAGCATTCAATAAATCCCAGTAGAAAGAAAGTATAGCATAGTGGTAGAGATCCCAGCTGTAGAGCTGAGTTCACTGTGTTCACACTCAATTTCTAATCTTAAAGCTGATTGATTTACTTGACCTCTCTATGCCTTAGTTTTGATACCTCAAAATAGCATTGCTATAAACTATATTGTTATCCAACCATATGTTAAAGGGGCAAGTCTGAAGATGAAGATGCACAAGGGGAGAAAAATTAACTGAATTTCTGCCTTTTTCACAGCTCCTGACCAACAGCAACAAAGGCGGCTGTCTATGGTGGAGAAAACATACACCTTCCCAAACAGAAAGTCTATAGGCCATGGGACAATCCTCTCAAATACCCTCTTACTCATGTGATTAGTTTGCTACAAGGAAGATAAATCCATAACTGATGTCTATGTCCCTTGGCAGGAAAGGTTAATCTCTACCTTTCAAAACTGAACTCTGGTACCATTATTCAAATGTTGAGAAAAGCTGCACAAATTTTACTAAATGACCCAGCTGTGACTGACAAAAGATTCAACTTTCTTTCTACCATTCTCAGGCTACTGAATCCCTGAATTGTGGAATATCTGATGTATGATAATGCTAAATTGTCCAACTTCTATTTCAAAAGAAGGATCTGAATAAATCCCCTGGAAAATAGGTAGTAAACCCAAGAATAAAACCACACTATCTGGGGGCATGGGTGATTAAACTTACATAAACCTGTATTATTCAAATAATAGAGGAATAGTGGAAAAACTAGGCAAGAATGAGTATTTAAAAGTTAGAAAATGAGGGATGCCTGGGTAGCTCAGTGGTTGAGAGTCTGCCTTTGGCTCAGGGAGTGATCCCTGGGTCCTGGGACCATCCTAAATTGGGCTCCCCCTGGGGAGCCTGCTTCTCCCTCTGCCTATGTCTCTGCCTCTCTCTGTGTGTCTCTCATGAATAAATAAAAATCTTTTTAAAAAAGTTAGAAAATGAGTATAGTATACCAAAGCTAGATTTAAATATTGATTCCAGATTTTTAAGAGAGCAAATGATTTATAGTTTCAGGAAAATTTTAAAAACACAGACTTTGTAAAATAATAAATAAAGGTGAGATAGATCACTGGCTGAATAGGATTATGGCTTAATTGAGGAAAAAATTTTAAAGAACTTCTGGCAAAAGGTGAGCAAATGAGCTCTCTTTAAAACCATGAAAACAGAAAAATAATGTAAAATAGAGAAACTTTCATGCCCAATGAAACTAGGAAATGGTTATAACCCAAACAAACTTTTAACAAAATTGAGGAAAGGCAGAGTACCAATACATCATACTACCTATAACTCTGAAAAACAGCCTTAAGATCAGAAAGGGAAGGAAAGATGTGGTCAGTTTTGTTGCTGCTAAACAAAGTTAAATGAGCTGAGTCAACACCAAATGTCAAACAGGATCTGAGTGCACAAGGGCCTTCTTCTAAGTCACTACAATCTCCTACTCAACAGAGGGCCTGCTTACTGCAGGAGGGACTCTAAGTTTTAGACTCATTCAATGAGAATCTTTAGGAATAGGGACAAAGAACATGCTTTAAGAGCATGATGGAAGCTTCAGATAATGGGGATTTAAGGATTATGCCGAGTCACATAATAATTCTGATTGTGATATATATATATATGTATATATATATATATATATATATAATGCTAACATATGTTTATATATATTTTATGGTGAAATACAGCAAACATATAAAGGGAGAAAGCGAGATAAATAAATGTTTGTGTGTATATATATGCATAATATATAACACAATGTATACTGTCCATATCACCATAAAGAGAATTCACCATAAAGTATCCACAGATAATTTGTAAAAGTTGACCATATATTAAGCCTCAGGGAAAACATAATAGATACCAAAAGGTACAAATAATCAGATCGCTTTTCTTATCTAGAATTCAATAATCTAGCAAATAATAATATAAATGTAATTTAAATGTAAAACAAACATCCTCACCTTTTTGAAATGTAAAAACTGCCTCTCACAAAATTTACAATTGAAAGAAAAATCAAGGTTAACATTACAGAAAAATTGTAAAATAATAAAAGGAAAAACATTTTTAAAAGACATATAAAAAAGTCCTACATACAGGAAGATAGTTTATAGACTTAAACACATCACTAAATAATAATATTAAATTAAGTAAGGAATTCAGTTCAAGAACTTGGAACATACACAGTAAGATACAAACCCCTAAGGAAGACAAAATGAAGGAATAAGTAAAGATGAAACCAGAAATTAGAAAATAGAAATGAACAGACAATAAAGGGCAAAAATTGGAACTGATAAATATATAAGAAAGGAAATTACTTGCAGGAGGGCAGAAAAATTATTTTAAAACATACCATTAGCTAATCATTAAGAGAAAAAAAGGGAAAGAAGCATAAATGCTTCTTAAAATAACAAATTAAAATTAAAATATAAAAGACAAAATAATAAAATATACAAAGAAAAAATTTTAAATGAGTAAAGGATTAGTTTATTTAACTCTGAAAATAAGTTTTTAACCATGAATGAAACGGAAACTGATAGTTTTCTAGGAAAATATAAATTATTAAAAGAAATCCAGAACATATAGCAACCTATCAAAAAAAAAAAAAAAGTGAAAGTTACTCCACCAAACTGCCAGTTTTTATAGAAAATCCTTCCAACTCTTACAGAAATAATTTTTGTTATTTAAATGTTTTCTGATCAAGTAGAGAAAGATGAAGCTTCCTATTATTTCATCAAAGCCAGGATAAGACTCATATCATAACCTGACAAAGATATTTTCAATATTTTTTGAAAATATAAAATAGGGATCCCTGGGTGGCGCAGCGGTTTGGCGCCTGCCTTTGGCCTAGGGCGTGATCCTGGAGACCCGGGATCGAATCCCACGTCGGGCTCCCGGTGCATGGAGCCTGCTTCTCCCTCTGCCTGTGTCTCTGCCTCTCTTTCTCTCTCTCTCTCTCTCTCTCTCTCTGTGACTATCATAAATAAATAAAAAATTAAAACAAAGAAAATATAAAATAAATGAATATTCAACTCAAGTAGTTTAATAATTAAAAGACACAATGAAGTCAGCATGAAGAAGTTAATAAAAAGAAAGAATAGTGAATTAAAAATAGAAAAAACAGATTTAGTAAGCAAACATCCTACGAATGTGAGGATAATAATATGAATCATCTCATCTTGAGGTTCTCTTAAAAAGGCACTGAAGTGTTCTTTCTCTTCAAATCTCCAAGTTTTTTTCTTGCTCTCTTTTTGAAAAACACCAAATTTTATTTAGAAATAATACAGCATGCTCCGAAGATGTATTCTTATTCCTAAAATGGGTAAAGTTCTGTCTCTTAGAAATCAGTTCAGCCAAATTAATATGTCCTATTAAAAATAGGACTGGCATTCAAAGAGGAGATGACCACTGTTTTCCTGTAGCTCTGTCTTGTAGGAAAAACAAACCTCTACAGAGATATTAACTCATAGGGTAGTAAGCATGTAGCAATGGAGTTAAGGGTAAAAATAGTAGTAATTCATTGCACTTTTTCCCCCTATTGAACAAATGCTCAAGATAATTTATTACACAACAAACAGGGAAAAACAAAAAATTGAAGTGATATGATTTGAATTACTATTATATATTAATGTCATAAAATCATAGAGCAATCACTCCATTTTCCTGGGCCGCAGTTCCCTCATCTCAGAAACTAGGGTAATGACTATACCTACAGTACTGAGCTCATAGGGTGTGAGGCTCAAATGAGATAATGTTCCTGAAAACCCTTTTAAATGTGCTATATGCAAAAGTTATTTTCATTAGAACCATTAGCATCAAAGTGTAAATGATTGTGAATTTCACAACTATAGTTGAATTTCACACTTCTTCCATCTTCAGTCACCACTTTTTAAAGTCAACACTTTCTTAAATGAATAGTGTACAAAGGATCCGATTCACAAATGTTCTTCTTCATCTTAAAGTCACAGTCACAAAGTAGTCAAGATCAGTGTGTGGTCCAGAATGTCAAGTTCTTTGTAGCCTAAATAATGAGGCTCTTTAGGAGATGCTGTGCATACTCTCTCTCTGACTATATTCATTAGTTAGACAATGGTTATTAATCATGTACTTACAACATAATTACAATTACAAAACAATAGTTCTCCAAACTGACTCAGGTTAGCAGATCCTGCTTAGAGTAAGTGAATGAAAAAAAACAACAACAAAAAAGAGTAAGTGAATGCTCACACTAATGCATCTTCTGGAATGTTGACATTCTGTTCCTATCTTTGAATGCTATGCTTACTAAGAGTTGATGTCTGTTCCCAATCTCTTTATGCCGATTGTATTGGTAATTATAAGTATGTAATTTAATTTACTACTGAATAAACGAAGTGTAACTGGGAAAACAGAATGGTTGTTTCCATCAAGGTGAAATTGAATGGCTTGGAAAGATGAAAAAAATAGGTGACTCATTTAAAAATTCACTCTCAGATAAGTTGTGGACAAGGCCACTGTATAAGGTTCATGGGAAGGAAGATAAAAAGCCTAAAAGGATTCTGAACCGATATTGTCAGAAGTATCTTACTTCTCATTCTATTTCTAAGAATATGGAAATTTAGGCTCATGCCTTAAGCTTGCAGTTAATGTAATATAATAAAGATAAGTCAGAACTTTTACCAGTGGACCCAAAAAATAGGATGTAAATGGCCAAAGAATAGGCCTGAGCTCTATCTCAAAAATTGCGGAATAAAGGTATGCTTCATGTCTTAAAAGTTAAAAATTTTAAGGTATGCCAGAATCACCTTTATAATTCTCTACTAGCTTTTTAAAATAAGCTGACCAACTATGCATTGTTAAAATATTAGTTTGTAAACTGGAATTATTTCCAAATGAGAACACGAATTATAAGAATACCTACGATTATTTCAAAATCCCATTAAACAAATAAATACGGATTAATTCCCAACTCAGACTTAGGTATAATAACAGACACAGTGGGGAAAGAAAGATGAATAAAGCTAAGTAACTACAGTGAAGGCACTGAAGACTCACATATTTTTTACATTTGAGAAAATTCTCACATCTCAGATTCTGTTCTCAGGTCTAAAGTTGTGTAGATCACAATTTGTATACCCTTTACAATGGCCCAACGGGTATAATGGTGTCCAAACATAAGACATCTTTGGGTTTGGGGAACTAATTGGACATAGGTGCTAAAAATACAACCTGATGCTTTAAAGTTCCTAATGTCTGTCAGCCACATTAATCATTTTTATTGATAGGAGTTGTCACTACATTCCTACAGCTGTGTTAGAAATCTGAGACCTCTCTGAAGAAAAAAGAAGAAAACTCAGGTTAAATGCTCAGCAGTATTTTTACACCGCATATATATTTATTCATCATTCATGGATTCCTTCCTTTTTTTTTCAGCAGACAATGAGTTCCTACAATGTGCCAGACCTGTTGAGTGATGGAGCAGGGAGAAAATACAATGATTAACAAGATCTCTGAATTATTTTCAAAGAGCAATGGAAGGTCCTTGCAGGGTTTTAAGTGTAATGACATCAGCTAGTTTACATTTTAGAATCTCTCAGGTTATGAGAAGAAAGGGTTGTAGCAGAGAGGAAAAGAGAATCAAACCAGGTCTGATGTTCATAGCCTTTGTTATCTCCAGGTTTCTGATACCATTTTACCATGTTTAAGGTGTGCATGAGCTTGCCTCAACTCCCTTATCCTGGATTCTAAGCTCTTTGTTATCAGGAATCACAAATCTCACTTCTTGATAAATAGGTCCAGAATTTTCTAGAATTATCTTGATTTAAAGTTTGTCCTGAAATTCCGATGTACTACAATAAAGAACATGCCAGAAATTCTAATAAGTTGGCCTCCAAACGGCATCTCACCACCTCTTGTACCCAGAAGCCCAATAAAGCCTTCCTCATTTCGGCTCAGAATATATAGTCGCTGCACTCAGGGTACCTCATACACAGTAAGTGTAACTCAAGGCATATTTTTAAAAAACTACCTTCAGGTAACTTTTGAAAATGTGAGAAAATGAAAAAAATGATATCAATTCTTTTGTCATTTTCAGCTACTTTCCTAGAACTAGATGCATTTGTTATTTATCATTTTTCTTTATTTTGGACTCATCAGCCAATTTTCAAGGCAATTTGAGTTCCTTTTTTGTGAGAGAGTCTTCAGGAAAGTATTCTGTCAAGGGCTTTGGGAAAATCAAGAATAATGACATCCCTACATTTTTCTCATACTAATCACCCCTTCATGAATCCATCCAAAAGAATGCGCTCGACTGTGCGAGGCTGCTCTTTATATACCCCTGAGTGCTCTCTGCTCCACACATTACATTTCATTCTGTCTTGCTCTCCTGGTGAGCTGCCTCACCACCTGAGATTCTATTCTCTGAGCAGTCCTTCCTGGGATTTTGGACATTAAGACTGCCAGTCTTCAGATATTTGTTATTTTTCTATTTCTTTATTTATACTTTAGGTTATCTGTAAAAAAAAAAAATACATATAGTAAATTTGGGGAAATTTGAATTTACTCTTTGGATTATCTGTGGGTTGTTGCCAAATGTTTTCCAAAACTCACACAGATAATGTAAAAGAAAAGAAGTATTAGACAGCAAACATTGGGAAAATTATCAAAGAATGGGATTTTTAAACTTTCTCTAAGCCAGGCCGGAATAGGAAGGAATCATAAATGAGATTCAAATTTGATTGATACCTTGATGTGAGTGATGTGGTGAAAAGATCAAACTGAGAGCCAGAGCTTTGGTTCCTCCACTCTTTTGCATTTTCTAGAACTTCAGATAATGGGGGTTTGTTGAAAATATATAGATGGACAAAAGAACTAAGGAAATCTTTAATCCAGTAACAGGTATATTCTGGTACTCAGAAGAATAAAGCTTGGGAATTAGAAAATGATTAAAAATCCAACATCGCTTTACTATGAACATTAACTTAAAACTCTCTAGACAATCTCTTGCCAATACTGTGACTCAGCTCCTCTGTCTCTGCTGCTGTATATCTTTTACTTTCTGCTTAGTCATGACATCTGTACTTTGAACTTGAAAGTGTTCATAACCTTTATATACTAACAGTTTCTTATAACCACTGCCATCATATAGTCTCTGATACCTGACTTTTGTATATTTTACAGCATTAGTCTTTATTATCAGCTGGAGCACATTCCTTGTATTTTTCATTCAAAATCTCCAAGGAAGAGCATCTGAGAAGGATTATTTAGTCACTATCATTTTATAGCAGCCCATGAGGCATTTGGCATGGGACCTTGACCCAAGCAAACAAACTCCCCCTACTTGTGCTCTCTCTGTCAAATAAGTAAATAAAATCTTTTAAAAAGAGAGAAAGAAACAAAGAAAGGGAGAAAGAAAGAAAGAAACCATCTATCTCTAGCCAGTGCTCTAGGCGAGGCACTAGAATTCCTCCCCAGTGAGCTTGGCTTCTGCAAGACTTATTATCACATCTATAACAGGGAAAGTTGGGTTACATACTCATTAAAGTTATTTTAAACTCTAAGGTACAAGAGTCTATCTTTTGGGTTTGTTAACTTATTTTTTTCTTTTTTAGTTACTACTGCGTTTGGTATTCTAAGTGTTGAGGACATAGCAATTGACTGAGACAGAGCAGGAGTATAACAAGATTCTGACAGAAATAAAAATTTACTACAGATCATACAAATTAAGTGGCTTTAATGGAAGAGCTACTTAGATGTGCTAGGAAATATTCAGGAAAGAAACCAGGGAAACTGATGCACCTGAGATTAGCAACATCTAATGTTGAAAGTGTTACAGAAACCAATGAGATGAAGGGGGAGATGCCTGAAAGAAGCTACAATCATGAGGGATACAGATAAGATATGGAGCTAGAAGGAAGAATTCCCCAGTCTCTCTTCCCCCATGCTCCAGTCCCCTACTACAGCTTCTCATTAGCCAAATCCAGCTGTAAAGATGAGAACAAGTGAGTCAAGGTGATGTAGTCTGCAGCCTCTGAAAACCAGAGTGCAGAGACAAGAAGTCCAGAAAATGGACAGGAGTAGGTCAAATAGAAAACAATTGGCACATGGATCTTATCATCAAGTGGAGTAATGAGAAAGGGGTAAGGAGGATAAATCTTTAAGAAGGGAAAGACTGTTTTAGAATATTGGAAAAAATAGCACATGCTGACAAATTTCTGTCATTATGATAAAGAGATAAAGGGCACTTGCCTTAGACATTTTTGTTTGGGAATATTTGATATGTGAAATGGATGTATTTGATATATGCAAGTTATAAAATAAAAAGCAAACAAATGCCCATAAACGACTACCAATTGAAAAAGAAAATATTAGCACCATTAACTTTGTTGTTCATCATCCTATTCTCCTTTCTTACTCTATACCAATAGAACTCATTAGCTTAATTTTTTTCATTAGCTTAATTTTTAAACACACTTTCTATTCCTTGATATATTTTTTGTTTTACCATTTTTTGAATGTTATAATATTGAAATCATACATTCATTCTTTAGGCCCTCAATTTTTTTTCAAGATTTTATTTATTTATTCATGAGAGACACACAGAGAGGGAGGCAGAGACACAGGCAGAGGGAGAAGCAGACTCCATGCAGGGAGCCCGACGTGGGACTCGATTCCGGGTCTCCAGGATCACACCATGGGCTGAAGGCAGCGCTAAACTGCTGGGCTACTGGGGCTGCCTCACAGCAGGTCTTCTTAAATGCTTTTAGTACCCTAATTATTTTTAATAAATGCTAGCACATCATTTGCTTGATTCATTTCTCTGTTATTTTTTATAATGCTAAGTATCTTTTTTTTTTAATTTTCAAACTCTACTGATGTTTTTAGGTAGTAATCTTGCATCCAAGAACATTGCTAAACTAGCATTATTTCTAATAATTTATGTATCACGTTGAGGTCACTATGACAAAAGTAGTGATAGTTTTGTTTCTTTCCAATCATTTTATAGTTTTATTTTCCTCTGATACACAACCTAGAATGTTAAGAACAATGATAAATTAATGGTGGTGGTCAATTGTTGCAATCCTGATTTTATTTATTTATTTATTTATTTATTTATTTATTTATTTATTTTTAAAGATTTTATTTATTCATGAGCGACACAGGGAGGAAGAGAGGCAGAGACAGAGACAGAGAGAGAAGCAGGCCCCCTGCAAAAAGCCCAGGATCCTGTCCTGAGCTAAAGGCACATGCTTAACTGCTGAGCCACCCAGGCATCCCGCATTCCTGATTTTAAAAGGAATTCCTATAATATTTCATTAAATACTATGTTTACCATAGATGATTGGTAGGTACATTTGTTGGGTTGGGAAATGTCCCTTCTAGTCCCATTTTCAGGAGTTTTTCTTTGTGATTTATTTATTTTTGATGTATGCATGTTATCAAATATTTTGCTACAAATGTTGATAAGAACATTTCCCCCAGTAATTTGTTAATATAATATGTCATCTGATATTAAATCACTTTTGTATGCCTGGGATATATAATAATTAATAGTAATATTTTACCTCTGTTAATACAATGTTGGATTTAATGTGTTAATATTGCATTCATGATTCTGTACTGACTTTTCTTTTTGTGTCTTTATCTATTTATTCACTCATTCATGAAAGACACAGAGAGAGAGAGAGAGAGAGAGAAACAGGATGAGACACAGGCATAGGGAGAAGCAGGCCCCATGCCGGGCGCCCGAGGTGGGTGGGACTTGATCCGGGGTCTACGGGACCACACCCTGGGCCAAAGGCAGGCGCTATATCGCTGAGCCACCCCGGAATCCCCTGTATTGACTTTTCAATTCATGGAACTTACCTATAATCATTCTTTCTCTCATTGTCATTGTTTGGAGTTAGTATTATTATTAGTCTAGCCTATAGAATGTGTTGAAAGTATGTTCCCTTCTTTTTATGCTCCAGAAGAACTTACATAAGATGGCAGATATTTTCCCTGAGTATTTCATAGCTTTTACTTATAAACTATCTTGACTTTGTATTTTCCTTGTAGGAAAATTTTTAATTATTGATTCAATTTCTTTTATGCTTATAGATCCATTCAGGTTTTCTATTTCTTCTTGAATAAATTTGATGTTATATTTTTCTAATATTTATCTATCTTGTCTAAATTTTTTTTTAAGATTTTGACATAAACTTTCCCAGATTACTTATTATCTTTTATCTCTGTTTTGTCTCTAGTGATAGCTCTTTTTTTATTTCTCATATTGTTTATTTGGGTCTTTTTGTTTTTCTTGTGCATCAGTTACGTCAGGGTTGGATGATTTTATTTTTTTCTTTCTCAAGAAGCAATTTTTGCTTTTATTAATTCTCTCTAACATCTGTTTGTTTTCCATTTCATTGATTTATACTCTTCTCTTTGTTATGTGCTGCCTCTGTTTCATTTAAGTTTGTTTTCTTGTTCCTTTTATAGCTCCTGTTGTGGATGCTTAACTCTTGATTTGGGACCTTTATTTTTTTCTCATAAGTGGCTTTAAGTCTGTAAATTTTCCTCTAAGCACTACTTAATCTGTATCCTAGAAGGCTGAGAAGTAGTCTTAAAATTATTATTTTAAGTATTCTAAATTCTAAATATGCTCTAATTCCTTTCCGATCCTACCTTTGGCCTGCATTATTATTCAACATGCTTTTAAATTTCTAAATGTAGAGGATTTTTTAAAAATCTTCTTTAAATGTTTGTTTCTTGCACTGTGGTTGGACACATGGTGTGTATAATACTGAGTCAAAATTTGTTGAGGTTTACTTGCTCTGTGGTCAACAAATTTTATATTTCTATGATATAAGTCCCTTGATATTTACTGAAACTTAATTGATGGTCTTAAATACTATAGACTTCCAAAATCTTTTTTTGTGGTCTTGAAAAATATGTTTGTTCTCCAACAGAAAAATACATTGTCTACTACATGATGCTTCTTCACTGTGTTATTCTAATATTCCATATACTTGCTGACTCATTTTTCAAGAATTGAGAGAATTGTATTAAAATATCCTACAACAGGGGCACCTGGGTGCCTCAGTTAGTTAAGCATCTGTCTTCGGCTCAAGTCATGATCTCAGGGTCCTGAGATTGAGCCCCACATCAGGCTTTCTGCTCAGCAGAGAGGCTGCTTCTCACTCTCTCCCTCTGTGCTTGCTCTCTCTTTCAAATAAATAAAATCGTTTAAAAAAAATCCCAATACAATTCTGGATTTTTCTATATCTTCCCATAATTTTGTCAATTTTTTTGCTTAATTTGTTTTTAATCTCTGCTGCTATATTCTTAAGAGGTATCATGTTCCCATGACAGATTCAAACTTTATTAATATACAATGATATTCTTTATCTCATATGATAAAGAGCTTTCTGCCTAAAGAGCTACATTATGTGATACTATGATATTAGCTAGAACCATAGGCAATTGCCAGTTTTGTAGATCAAATTGGCAATTCCATGTTTCAGTCTAATAGCATTGTCAGTTTTGTTCTCTGTGTGCTTATGTGTTAAGTATGTCTCTTGTAAACAGAACATAGCTTGATTTGTCTTATCACTTTTCAATGATCTATGCCAGTTTTCACTGTTTCTTGGTATACTTGGATTTATTTCTATCATTTTATTTTATACTTTCTATTTGTCCCAAACTTTGTGATTTTTTTTTATCTCTTTTCATGTCTTATTTTAGATTGATTTTTTCCCTTTTGTTTTCTTTCTAGTCTCTTCCATTAGCAGCTTTGGAATGTAAATATTCAGCTATTCCTTTTTAGTGATTACCTTAAATTTTTAATACGCAATACTTAGCAAAGTTTACCAGTAATCGGTATCTTTACCTTTGGCCAACAGCACAATGAACAATTACTGGGAGTAAGTAGTTCCAATCACTCTTGCCCAGTTTCCAGTTATTGTTGCCTAAACATTTAGCTCTTCATCCCTTTGTTTTTACCCTATGAATTGGACATTATTATTATTGATTTATGTAGACAGTTATATAAATTTTGTCCTTCAAGAATTTCAATTATATACATGTTGGCCCTTATATTCCATTTCCATGTTTATTGTCACTTATATTTTCCATCTACTTGTCACAACCTTCTGTGTTTTATAGGATTTTAAAGCTCAATATCACAGTTCACTAATTTTCTATTTATTTGCTTCTATTTGCTTCTATTACCCTATGTAACACTTTCATTAAGCTTTAAATTCATTTATTATGGTTTTCAATTCTACAACTTCTACAAACTAGTGCTTCTTTAATTATGTGCTGAACAACCCTGCAGCTCCAAATTAGAGTTCTCTCAGAGTCTAATGGTGATTCCTATTCACTTTTTGTGCTCTGCCCTAGAATGCAATAGACCCACCAGCTCCTACTACTTCTACTTGGTTTACCCCCTAAAATACTGGTGTGTGGTCTGACCATCTGAACTGATTTTCTTACAAGCAATTCTGAATCATACTTCTAGAAAATATCAGCATGATAAGCAAATGAGATGAACACTTGGCCTAATAGCTACTAAGTCTTACTACAGGTTGTTATATTGAAAACAGTATATCAATGTAAAAAGAGACAAATTGACCTAAAGATCATAATTGCTGTGAGATAGACTCACTCATATCTCAGAATTTATTACATAATAAAGATGCATCACAAATCAGACTGTTTATTAAGTGATGATAATTGCTTATGATGGAGAAAAATCCATACCTACTGTCACAAAGATGGAATTCAGATATATTAAAGAAATAAATCTAGAGAAATCATAAAGGCAGAAAACAATGTGACCTAAGGTTAGGGAGGAACTTCTTTTTTTTTTTTAATTAATTTATTTATTTGAGAGAGTGTGTGTGTGCATGAAAGGGGAGGCATGACAGGGGAGAGGAGCAGAGAATGAGACAGACAGGAAGCAGACTCCTTGCTGAGTGGGAACACCAATGTGTGGGGCTTGATCTCAGAACCCTGAGATTATGACCTGAGCCAAACCCAAGAGTCAGATGCTCAGCTGACTGAGCCACCCAGGTGCCCCAGAGGGATCTTCTTAAATAAAATTCCAAAAACACCATAGATGCATTTAGTCACATCAAATTAATAATTTCTGTGAATAAAGTTAACATAAAGGTGTCACAGAGACATGATATTTGTCATGTCTAAAACCAAAGGAAATGATTATCTAGGACATATAAGGAACTCATATAAACATGAAGAAAAATACAAGAATCTCAAATTTTAAAGAAAGGTAAAGGATATTTGAGCCAATTCATAGCCAAAGAAACCCAGATATTTAACAAAATGCAGGGTTGTTGTCCAAAGTCATTAGTCATCAGAGAAATGCAATTTAAAACAAAAAATGTGGTACTACTTTATGCTTATCAGATCCTAAATACAAAATGTTGAGTGACAAAAAGAAGAAACAAGTACCATGTATGTAAATTAAAGCTACATGAAATAATGCATGGCTTACACAAATGCTTTAAAAGAGAATAATATAAGCTAAACACATGTTGGGAAGTGCAAAGGTGAGGAGTGGACCGGGGGCCTTGCAAAGACCAATGAGCACTAGATGACCAGAACTGCAGAGGATTAATAAGGAACCCTTGGATCATTAATATAAAGCAAATCCGTAGAACACAGATTAAACTAAACTACTGTCATGTGGGATTTCCAATTTCATCTTGGGAGTCCTACCCCCAAGACATCCCACTCGGAAGTTCTTCCCTGTGAATCTCCTGGTTCCCCACAGGCCTAATCATTTTTCTACAGGCTAAGATGGCTCTTCATCTAGTTTTCCAAATATTTAAATTCTTATAAAAATGTAGCACTAGAATAGACAAGTGATGGGTATATATATATATATCCTGAAATTTCAACCAAAATTTTTTCCTCTCACTTTCTTGCATCCTCTTTTCCACCTGTTCACTCAAAAGAATGCATTGCCTCAGGGATTGGATAATATAGCAGAGAAGCAGAGAAAATCTTTTTGGTGTTAAAAAGTATAGCTATGAAGTACATAACTTCTAGGCCATAGAACATCATATTTGGAAAATTAGATAAAGAACCAGTCCAGCTTGTCCTCACACTCCAGTAACATGGTCAGGACTGTAGGGAACAAGGAGAATCACAGCAGAAGCAGGGTTTAGATGACTGTGGGTTCCTGAGCAACATGTCCTATAAGAAGGTCTCCCAAGAGAGAGTTGGGAATCCAAGATTAGACCCAACTGGACTGCTAGCCTCAGGGGAGAATCTAAAGCCAACAAGAGTCCTGTATTCCTCAGCTTGTCCCCCCAGCATGGTGCCGGGACAGGCCTGAAGCCACATTATAGAACGCCCTGAAATAATGCATAACAGCCCCTGTGCCTGACAGAAGAGCAGCGACAACTGCCCTGAGAGCCCTTTGTATGGGCAAGGGCCTAAAGTCATAAGGGGATTGGGGACCCCTTGGCTGAGTCCATGTGGATGAAGAATGATTTCAAGGAAAGGCTTTCTTTACCCCTTCTTAGTCTCTGCCCTAGAACTTAGACATAACCCCACAAAAAGGAGGGACACTCCACTCACTCAGTGGTTCTCAATGTAGCACTATTTTACCTCCCAGCAGACATCTGGTAATGTCTGGAGAAACATATCATTGTCACAACTAGAAAGTGCTACTGGAATCTGGTAGGCAGGGGTCAGGGATGCTACTGAACATTCTATAGCACACAGAAAAATACCCCAAAACAAAGAATGATCCAGCCCCAAATGTCAGGAGTGTCAAGATTGAGAAACATTCCCTTAGACTAAGGTTAAATCTGGACTACTTGGCATAATAAGAAATTTATAGTACAAATTGTGTATTTATAAACAAAGAAAATTACACCTAATTCCTGAATTGAATTGTGCAACCATTTATTTATGCTAAGGAATACATGATCTAATATAAAACCATCAGCAATCGTCAGTTTTGGATTTAATGAAGAGGTCCTGAGAAGGGAAGAAAAGTTTAAGTGGCTTAAAGTCAGATAAAGTGCCCTCCTCACAAGGAGGGCAGAGAAGCAGACGCATGAATACAGAGACTAGAAGCTCACAGCAATATCTACAGCCAATGAGAGGAGGCAAACTCTTGGGGAAGTCATCCCTGGAGCAACTTTCGGGGGACAATGAGCTGTTCCTAGGCAAGGCTAATGAGGAACATCAGCACTTTTCAGACAGGTAAGATTGTAATTTCTTACAGATTCTTAAAGTTTACTGAGAAGGAGGTGTGAGAACCCCAAGACTACCCACTTGCTAGGAAGAAAGCAGAAGAAAAACCTGGAAGTACTTTCAAAATAGCATGAATGAAAGCAAAAGTCAGAAAATTTTTTTTTAAAAAAGGAGCAAAGGAGAAGGAAAGAGGGGAAGGGAGGCATGGGGGTGGGGCGGTGAGAAAGAATGAACTAGAAACAATTGCAAGAGGTAATAAATAAATTACTCTTACATTAATGACATGCCAAAGTGTTCCATTTTTATGGGAAAGCAAATAACTATGAAGTATCACCAACATAAACACTGATTAAAGGAGATTAAATGTCTTGAGATGAAATGTCATAACATTACACGGTGTCAGTCTGCGCTGTTCTCAAAATGTTAATGACCTCCAGCCTTGGCTGCTTCCATTACCGGTGATCTCAGGGGAGAGAACCTCAGCTGCCTGGCTCCCAGGAGGAGCCCAGAGCCTGGGCCCATCTCCTCGCTGTTAATAGATAAAATTTCACTGAAAATGATTCGGTGACATTTGGCCATAATTCAGAAGGGACTACATTTTTTAAAAAAGAATTTTTCTTTTATCAGAAAGTACTTGGCGTTTATCTTACTATTTCAATAATGTTCCAGACCTGATTCAGTCAGTCTTCAATACTCTTTGGAATAAATTTTCTATCCTTTAACAGTGACATTTCCCCAGCAACAGTAGCATCCTCAAGAAACTTAGGAGTGAGGGTTCATCATTTTACAAGCGAGTTCTGTCCAAAAAAAGCATGGGTCAGGATGAATTTTAACTATTTTACTAGGGCTGATCCCAGAATTCTTCATGAAGTGTTAATTTAGAGTATGCTCTCAATGGCCATGTCCCTTTATTTATTTTAATAAAAATCATTAGTACTGTCAACCTCCACCATTATTTTTGCCTCCAAGCCAAATAAAATAGGTTAACACCCTGTGGTCATTTTACGGATTAGTCATCCTTTCCTGCCTTTTCTACTGACCCAATTTCTCTCACACAGTCAGGATTGAGGACCCTTTAACACATGGACCTCAGTTCACGTGTATCTGGTACCTTTGTGTTTCTGTGGGATGTAAGTGTGTACCAATGGTTATGGTTGGTGCAATTTTGTCCACGTTGGTTCAGCAAATGCTTGTTGACTTTTCATTAAACACGAGCCTTCTAATTAGTTCCTTCTCTCAAGAAATTTCTAACACCAGGAGTGACAGAACAATGTGGGGCAGTATAGGTAAGTGCCACTTCTGGTGCTTAGAGTGCTCAGTCATTAAGAGGAACAAGATAAGACTTTCGGCTGGAGATATCACAGGAGGGTTACACAAAAGGGATTTTGTAAATTGTTGACAGAGACGTATTGAATAAACATTCTATCTGCCCTGAGTAGCCGCTAACCATATGTGGCTATTTAAATTTAAACTAAGCACACCAAAATAAAATTTGAAATCCAGTCAAGCTAGCCACACTTCAAGTGTTCAATAGCCACATGTGGCTAGTGGCTACCATATTGGACATTTCCATCACTGCAAAAAAATGTATTGCACACTTCCATTCTAAGCTAAAGAAATGGGATAATCACGCATGAGAAACTCCGGGTGTTTTATAGGTAGACACTGGGAAACACCCCACATTTGTTGGAGCATAGAGTGGGAGTAAAATAGCAGTGGAAGATAAGACTGGAAAGGGAGGTTGAAATCAAATTGCAGTTAGTCTTGAATATATTCATCTGGAATTGAGACTTTGGAGCACAAAACTGAGATTTAGGATTAATCTTTCATAATATATAAAATGATGACCTAAAAAAGCAACTGGACAATGAGTCCTCAGCCACAGCTATACATTAGAATGTGGAAGGAAATTTCTTACCCAATATCAGGCCACATCCCAGATGAACTAAATCAGAATCACTGAAGGTGAGACTCAGACATCAATGTTTTTTAAATCTCCCCAGGTGATTTTGATGTGCCAGACTTCAGGGACAACCACTGTTTCTGCGTGCACTTCTCCCATTTCTGTCGATAATAACCTCTTTCCTCTGATTAGTATCCTCTCATACTTTCTACCCAATGCTGGTGGTGTTGCCAATCACAATAAACTAATTCCTTGGTCACAAGAGTTGGTCTTGGAACCACATGTTGGCAAAGCACAATATGCTGGTATTGCTGTCTGTGATGATTGGCCCAGGCTTAGACCATAATCCAAGTCAGGCAAATGAGAGCTTGTTCTGGGGTTGAACATACATATGTCTGGTTAGGCTCTCTATTTCATCTAGGAGGTCACTAAGCTGGAATAACATTAGCCTGAAAATCTCTGTGAATGTGTTCTTCTCACCACCACCATAATTGCAGTGCAGTGTAGAAAGCCATCCACACAAGAATATCACAAAATTCACAGATACAAGCACAGTTGAAAGATCTGAAAAAGGGAGTACCAGCGAAGAGAAACAAAGAAGACCTGATGGTATATCTTAGGTTCCTGGTGGACTCCCTGGAACTGAGTCCTCCTCTCGATTTCCCAGTCATATGAATCAAGAAATTACCTCCTATTCCTGTTTTGTCTTCTTCTGCCTAAATTTGCAATGGGTTTAATCATTTTAAACAGTAAAAAATATAGAGAAATGTAGAATGTAGCTTTACCAAACATGTTTGACCACAGAACCCTCTTTCTTAGAATACCTATTAACAACCTCTGGACACTAACCTTTTTTTTTTTTTCCCAGAAGAGCTACAGAGGGTAACTGAAATGTGAGGGCCCTCTCTGAGTATGATAAGCAAGAGAAAAGATGTGTGAGAGCACTGAAGTACCTAAGAGGTGGGTCAGAAAGGGAAGTGAGCCCAAAGAAGGAAGCCAGGGAAGGGTAGTAAAAGGGGTTGTCATCTCCTATATCTGACCATGATGCCTTGAGTTTGTATATGAACACAAACTTGATCTATGTTGGCTACATGGTTCACACTCCAAGGGTAATCAAATCGCCTCAATCTTGTGCCATTCTGGAGGAGACCTGCCTCAGGTCAAGTCCAAGACTAATATAGGCTACTGTACTATAGGATGGAGGTTTGGAGTGAAGAACAAAAACTATCAAAGCTCAGGTGTCCACATAGTTTGTTATACTTGGCTTTTGTCTCAGATAATAGTTCCCTTTGGATTACTTTTTTCTTAATAAATTCATGGAACATATTTATTAAAATGAACCCAGGGCACCTGGGTTGCTCAATCAGTTAAGCATCTGATTTTGGCTCAGGTCATGAGCTCAGAGTCCTGGGATTGAGCATCAGGAGTCGGCTTCTCCCTCTCCTTTTGCCCCTCCCCCCACCCATGTTCTAAGGTCACTTTCAATTCAAAGGGTCCATCTCTCCACATGATGGGGCCCATACATCCTTGGAGAGAGGATTTTGGCCTGTGACCAAACCAAAATGTGTATTTGAGGTTACCCAGGGGTTCAAATGACCAACTTTTAGTCAAAGGCTGGGAGGATAGACAAAAATTTCTATAGTACATGCACACTCATGTCCAGTTCACTATCCCCAAATACTCTCTTTTGAATCTGTTTAATTGACCAGGATTAGGGATCACAGCCAGTTCCCCATCTCTTTCCACATAGAAAACATAAACAACAACATACTCCACTTTTTCCCAGCCATCCCCAGCTACTGACTAATAGGGGCTTATTGTGTTCTGTGTTAATGAATCATGAGTGGAGGCCAGTGAAGCAGACCATGTATCAGAGACAGGAAACATAATTGGTTGGATGAGAAAAGTAGATGGGGATTAGATCTACTCACAGGAAGGGGAAATAAGGCTCTGATCAAAGAAGAAAATACCTGGTAGGGTAGGCATTTTTTCTACCCCTGAAATCCTGCCAGTGCTGCAGTCTCCTATGATTTTCACTCTAGGACCCAACCTTTTTCCTTACACCACCTCAGGCATTTTATGTAACTTAGCTCAGGCAATTTTCAGATGCCAGTCTCTATAGGATGTGCTCTGTATTTTAAAGAAATTTTACAATATATTTCCATTTATGGCATTTTAAAGTGTAGGCTTCTATGACATATGATAAAGAAAAATCTCTTCCCTGAAAGGAGTTTGCTTAAGATGCCCTTTATAAGGACTCTTTCAGTTCTAATAGTGAATGACTATATTTAAAAGATGAATGTATTATATGAATACAGAAAATAAAAATCTGAGAGATAAGATCCTAAAGTCAAAAGCAGAGAATGGAGAGATGTAAGAAATTTTGTTCTGTTATTTCCATAATCAGGGGGGAAAAAGTTTCAGGCAGATCCCTTTGGATTTACTAAATAAACATATTTGTGGATAGGAAATTCAAGAGACTTTTGGCAATTGAGGAATTCAGCTGTCTCAATATTCACTGTGTCAATCATACAAAGACACTTGGTTTTCACCAAGCTTCCTGGGGTCCAAATCACCTGGCAAAGATGAAGTGTTCTGAACAGTAACAGGCTATGTAATCATAAAGATCCTATGCATTATCCAAAATCGAGCTGGTTTTGTCAAAGTCATAGGGATTTAGATACCCTCCTGGTGAGAAATATCTTCCCATTCTATCAATCCATTCGTTTAAAAAAAAAATACTGTACCCTAAACCTGTGGGCTTCAAAATTTCCTTTTAAAGTCTATAGATGTCCAATATAAAAATTATATAAAAGGTCCTATAGGTAGTAGGGGAACAAAGAGTTCTTTGAGTTTTCTTTCGCTATTCCTTCCATAATCCTGGAGATTCCAGTGTGTAAATTTTGAAAACCACTATACCAAATTATTTTCTTCATTGGTTGACAAGTATAGCACCCCTTGATATTGTGCAATATAGCATCTCAGCCCAAATGACCGAAAAGCAGCAATTAGTTTTCAAGAACTAGGAAGTTTTTGTATCTTCTGGAGTCTCCTTTAAAAATGCAAATGTTCCTTGGAGGAGAAACATCTTAAGCAATCATGAGGAATTATTTTATCAATTCAATTTGCAATTCAGAAGCAGAGCTTACAGCAAAGCCCTGTAGGATTGGGCACAGATAATGGAGGTAAAGGAACTAAAACAGATGTAACCACGGAAAAACTTATTTCCTGAAGTCACACAGGACACACTTAATGGTCTAGCAATAGTTTTTAAATAAAGATAATTATGAAATGGCTAGCATTTGAATGCACCCTGGGTGCCAGGTACTCTTCCAAGTCTTACTCTATGTTTGAACTCACTTTGTGTTTTCCTTTATTCCTTTATGTATCACCCACAACTATGTGGTAAAAGTACTGCTTTTCTGCTCATATTACAGATGAAGAACTGAGGCATAGAAGTGTTAAGGCCACACAACTAGTAAGGGGCAGAGCCATGATGCAAATCCTACAGTGTGACTCTGGGGCTTGTGATAACCTCACCTTGGTTCACCTTCCTGAGAGAAGGACAATTATTTCAGTTCTTCCCAGCACTTCCAAAGAGTGGCCTCTTTGACCTTTAATTCTCTAACCTCCATGATCCTCTTAAATTTGGTTGATAAGTCCAGAGGAAACAAGAAAGATAAATCCCCAGTGAGCTACCTACTTAAAGTATAGTTGACATACAATGCTATATTAGTTGTAGGTACACAACACAGTGATTTGGAAATTATGTACATTTGTAATGCTCACCATGATCAGGGTAGTTACCTTCAGTCATCATACACAATTGTTACAATATTATGGACTATATTCTTTATGCTGTAATTTTCGTCCCAGTGATTTATTTATTTTATAACTAGAAGTTTGTACCTCTTGTTCGTCTTCATCTCTTTGCCCATCTCCCATCCTCCTCTCCTTTAGCAATGATCAGTTCTCTGTATTTATGAGTCTGTTTGTCTTTTTGTTTGTTTATTTGTTTTGTTTTTTAGATTCCACATGTAAGTAAAATCATATGGTATTTGTCTTTCTTTGTCTGACTTATTTCACTTAGCATATTACCCTCTAGGTCCATCCATTGTCACAAATAGCAAGATTTCATTTCATTCTTTCTTATGGCTAAGTAATAGTCCACTGTGTTTGTGTGTGTGTGTGTGTGTATAAATATATATTGTTTATCCACCCATCTGTCAATAGACACAGGTTGCTTCCATACTTGGTTTCATAAATAATGCTTCAATGAATACAGGATGCATGTATCTTTTCGAATTAGTGTTTTTGTATTCTTTGGGTAAATACCAAACAGTGGGATTACTGAATCATATGGCATTTCTATTCCTAATTTTTTGAGGAACCCCTATACTGTTTCCCACAGTGACTGCACCAATTACATTACTACCAACAGTACATAAGCATTCCTTTTGTTACCACATAATTATAAACACTTCTTACTTTTTTGATCCTCACCATTGTGACTCATGTGAGGTGACATCTCATGTGGTTTTGATTTGCATTCTCTAATGATTAGTGAAGTTGAGCACCTTTCATATAACTGTTGGCTATTTGTATGTCCTCTTTGGAAAAATGTCTATTTGGATCCTTTGCTCATTTGTAATTAGGTTGTTTGTTTTTGTTTTTGTTTTATACTATTGAGTCATATGAATTATTTTCTTTGCTTGCTTTTTGGATACTAACCTCTTATTAGATTTGTGGTATGCAAATATTTTCTGCCTTTTCATTGTGTTGATGGTTTCCTATGTGGAGTAGAAGCTTTTTAGTTTGATGTAGTCTCACTTGTTTATTGTTGCTTTTATTGCCTTTTTGCTGTCAACTTCAAAAAATTATTGCCAAAACCAGCTTCTGCCCTATGTTTTTAGGAGTTTTATGGTTTCAGATCTTATGTTCAAGTATTTAATCCATGTTGAGTCGACTTTTGTGAGTGATGTGAGATAAGGGTTCAATGTCATTCTTTTGCATGACTATTCAGTTTTCCCAGAACCATTTATTGAGCCTATCCTTTCCCTATTGTTGGCTCCTTTGTAGAAAATCAAGTGACTATTATATGCATGGGTTTATTTCTGGGCTCTCTATTTTGTTCCACTGATCTATGTGTCTGTTTTTATGCCAGAACCACACTGTTTTGGTTACTGTAGCTTTAAAAAAAAAAGATTTTATTTATGTATTTGAGAGAGAGAGCACAAACAAGAGCTGGGGGTGCAGAGGAAGAGAGAGAAGCAGACTCCTTACTGAGCAGGGAGCCCAAGGCGGGAGTTGATCCCAGGACCCTGGGATCATGACCTGGGCCAAAGACAAATGCTTACCTGACTAAGCTACCCAGGTACCCTAATGTAGCTTTATAGCAGAGTTTGGAATCAGGAAGTATGATGCCTCCAGTTTTTCTCTTCTTTCTCAAGTTTGCTTTGGCTACTCAGGGTTTTTGTAGTTCCATACACATTTTAGGATTTTTTTTTTCTATTTCTGATAAATGTCATTGGAATTTTGAAGGGATGACATTGAATCTGCAGACTGCTTTGAGTAGTATGGACATTTTAACAATATTAGTTCTTCTGATCCATGAACATGGAATATCTTTCCATTTATTTGGGGCCTCTTCAACTTATCTTACCAGTGTCTTATTGTTTTCAGTGTACAGATATTTTATCTCCTCAGTTAAAATTATTTGTAAGTAATCTATTCTTTTTGATGCTAATTTAAATGATATGTTTTCTTGATTTCACTTTCTGATTCTTCATTGTTGGTATATAGGAATGCAACTAATTTTTGTGTATTGTTTTCGTATCCTGCAACTGTACTGAAATCATTTTTAGTTCTAAAGTGTATATGTGTGTGTGTGTGTGTGTGTGTGTGTGTGTGTGTAGAAAAGACTTGACATTTTAAAGATGATTTTCCTGGGGATCCCTGGGTGGCTCAGCGGTTTAGTGCCTGCCTTCAGCCCAGAGCATGATCCTGGAGTACTGGTATTGAGTCCCACATCGGGCTCCCTGTGTGGAGCCTACTTCTCCCTCTGCCTGTGTCTCTGCCTCTGTGTGTGTGTGTGTGTGTGTGTGTCTCATGAATAAAATAAATAAAATGTTTTTTAAAAAAAGATGATTTTACCCAACTAATATTGATACAATGCAATCCATTAAAACTCTGATCAAGATTTCTTTTTCTTCTTTTTTTTTGGAAATTGGCAGCTTGATTATAAAATTTATGTAGACTATTCAAAATAATATGTGAAAAGAATTAAAAAGTTGGAGAATATACTCCATTGATTTCAAGATTTACTATACTACTTAGTAACCAAAGTAGTATGATATGGTATAAAAATAGGTCAATGGAACCAAATAGAGATTTTATTTTTTTTTATTTTTTATTTTTTTTTCAAATAGAGATTTTAGAAGTAAACTCACCTTTATATAGTCAATTGATTTCAAAAACATGCCAAGGTAATTCATTTGGGAAACAATCTTTTCAACAAATGGTGCTTGAACAATTGGACATCTGAAGTCAAAACAAAATAAATTTAGTCCACCTTTACCTCACATCCTACAAAATCTAACTATAATGCATTATAGACCTACAATATGGAACTAATACTACAAAACTTCTGGGAGGAAACATAGAAGAAAATCTTTGTGACCTTAAATTAGGCCAAATTTCTTTAAATAGGACACAAAGAAGCACAAAAAATTGATAAAATAGATTTCTTTTTTTTTTTTTTAATTTTTATTTATTTGTGATAGTCATAGAGAGAGAGAGAGAATGAGGCAGAGACACAGGCAGAGGGAGAAGCAGGCTCCATGCACCGGGAGTCCGACGTGGGATTCGATCCCGGGTCTCCAGGATCACGCCCTGGGCCAAAGGCAGGCACCAAACCGTTGCGCCACCCAGGGATCCCGATAAAATAGATTTCTTAAGAATGAAAACATTTGTTTTTCAAAAGATTTTTAAGAAAATTAAAAAGCAATTCCACAGGGTAGGAGAAAATATTTATAAAGCATAGATCTACAAATGATTTGTATTCAAACGTATAAAAAAATCTATGCAATCTAATAACGAAAAATCCATATTTTAAATGAATAGTAGATTTGAATAGAGAGCTCAAAAGAGAAGATATATAGATGGCAAAGAAGCATAAGAAAAGCTCTTCAATGTGATTAACCATTAATAAATACAAACTGAAACCACAATGAGATATTACCCGTCCATAAGAATTGGTAGCAACTGCAACTACCTTAGAAAGAAGGTAAGCAACTGCAATCCCCATACATTGCATATGGAACACATTTCAGAACAGTTTGGCCACCTCTTACAAAGATAAATATACACATACTCTATGACCCAGCAATTTCTCCTTTATACATTTACTTAGAGAAAAGAAAGCATATGTCCACACAAAAATTTGTATGCAAATGTTCATAACAGCTTCCTTCATAATATCCCAAAATGGAAAGAATCTAAATATCTGTCAACTGAAGCATATATAAACAAAATGTGATTCTTTTCCTATCATAGACTACTACTCAGCAATAAAAAAGGAACATAAACACATGTGTGCATCAATATGGATGATTCAAATGTATTACATTAAGTAATACAAAGACTATGCACTCTATGAGTTCACTTTTTATTAAATTCGAGAAAAAAAAATCAGTGATTGTCTAGGCCCAGAAGGTTAGAGAAGGGAACTGATTACAAACACAGCTGGAAATGTTGATGTGAGAGAAATATTCTACATAATAATGTGGTGGGTTGTGCTACTGTACAAAATTCTGAAAATTTGTCAAATTGGACAAAAAACTGGTGAATTTTACTGTATTTGGATCAATAAAGCTGATAAAAATATAAGGAAGAAGATCTCTTTATCATGGTGTTATATCCTTTCTAGAAACAGAATATAAGAAATGAAAGAAAATTAAATGTTTTTAATGAAAAAATAAGGTGTTAATCCAAAATATTTTGTTTTGTATAATGACGTGTATCAGTGAGGGTTTCAGAGAAACAGAACCAATAGGATCTATACATTTATATAGAGGGAGAGAGAGACAGAAATTTATTTTAAGGAACTGTCTCACAGAATTGTGGAGGTTAACTAGTCCAAAACCTACAGGGTAGGCCAGCAGGCTGGAGACCTGGGGAAGAGTCGCAGTTCAAATCTGAAGCAGTCTGCTGGCAGCATTTCCTCTTCTTCCAGAGAAGTCAGTCTTTTCCAACTGATTGGATGACTCCCACTCACATTATGGAGGCTAATATACTTTACTCAGAGTCTACTGATTTAAATGTTAATCTCATCTAAAAAAGACTTTCACAGAAACATCTAGAATAATGTTTGGCTGAATATCTGAGTACCATGACCTGGCTACAGGTCATGACACATCACAGTATATAATTTACAAAGTTCTACTACACATGTTATCTCATTTGTTCCTTGTATCAGCCACATAGATAGAAGCTACTACTCCTACCATATTTTGGGCAAGAAACTGAAATTTCAAGAAGGCTAATGACTTCCCATTTCTCATAGCTGGCAAAGGGTAGTTCAACAACTCCGAGCAATCATCCTATCTCCCCAACTGCATGCTCTTTCATCCTAAGTGCACTAGAGAGAGACAGTAAAAGGAAGGGCTTAAATATATCCTTTGTTCCTTATAAATTCTTCACTGGCATTTCTCCAAGCCCAAGACATTTAAGGGTTATATAATTTTTCATGTTCACTTTTAGAGTTAGGTAAAATCGATAATATCTTTTATAAAGACTTACTTCACTTTTATCCCCTGACAAAATGAAGTTAACAAACCAGCAAACCACTGATTAAATAGAGGCAGAAAGAAAATAACATCTAAAAATGAAATTCCTACTTGCTTTCTCCTGCTATTTGTTTCAAAGGCAGTTTTATCAAAGGGGTGGGAGGAAGTCACCGACTCCACAAAAACCTGCCAACACACATAGAAAGGAGGAAAACTTTACAAGGTGATAAACTCTGGGTCTTCCAAACTAATTTATTTAATTAACATTTTTCCTCACCAACCAACAAATAACATAGAACTTATTTTAAAACTTCATCACCTTCTAAATTTTCAAGGTAAAGGGTCAGAAATTTCTTCACTTCATTCATTTTTACTTAATTTTAAATTCATGTTGGAGCTACATAGAAAGAGTCATTTATTTAAGGACTATTAGCATTTGCCTTTCTGGAGAAAGATGGAAGAAATTCCTTTGGTGTTACGTTTTCCCTCCCACTGGCAGGCTGGCTGACCTTGAAGAGAGCAAGCTCAGCTCCTTGGGTCTCTATCTGTAAAATTAGTATAATATTGACTTCACATAAGTGTTGGAGAAAGATGTATTAATGAGCACATAAACAACTGGAGCTCTGGCATCAAAGCACTGCTCCACATGCCCTTACACTATGTACTCTCAAGGCTCCTCAGCAAGGCCTTCCCATGGCTATACCACCATTGCCCTCCATCCCAGGCCCACTTCAGCCTGATTCTTCTTGGCCCATCAAAGTGGTCTTTGCATTCTCTCTTCAACAAAGGCTCCCAGACACAAGAGACACAGGAACTAGCTGTCTTCCTTTCCTTCAATACTGCCTCTTAAGGAGCAATGGCATCTAAGAAACCTCAAAGAGCAATAGCAAAATTGTTTGTATGTAGACAAAGATTTCTGATTCTTGATGTACACAAAATAAAGATCTTTAAAAAAAAACCTACACAAGAATCAGTCCTACAGTAAAATATTGGCAGTCAACTGGAAATGAGCATGGAGTGAAATGTTAACAATCACAATGATAACAGTCAGTTACCTTTAAAAAAAAAAAAAAAGATTTATTTATTTATTTATTTATTTATTTATTTATTTATGAGAGAGAGAGAGAGAGAGAGAGAGGCAGAGACACAGGAGGAGGGAGAAGCAGGCTCCATGCCGGGAGCCCGATGTGGGACTCGATCCCAGGACTCCAGGATATCGCCCTGGGCCAAAGGCAGGTGCTAAACCACTGAGCCACCCAGGGATCCCCTCAGTTACCTGTTTTAATGAATGCTTGTTCAAGGCCAAGAATGAACATTGTTATTTAATTTTTATACCAGGTAAGCAATGGAGGTGTGACCATTCCTACTTTACAGATAAAAAATTGATCAGAGCTAAAGAAGTTAAAGAAATTGCTGACAGCTAATAGAGTCAGGGTTTGACACCATATGAAAGAGGAAGACCCTGTACATTTATTCATCATTTATCGCCTTGTGCACAAAATAAAAGAGCTAATATGAAATCAAAAAGGATAATGGGGACCAATTGTACTGGAAGAGGATGTGAGACATAGGGAACCCAGAGCCCATGTCAAGGCACTAAGTGGGCACGACTGAAGGGAAGGCAGAGAGGGTGCATGCTCTGAGATGTAAAGGCACCTACTCTTCCCTCCTGGTACCACCACACTCCCAAAGACTCATAGTTGAGAGTTTTTATTTTTTGCCATATTTTCCATCAACTACAATTCTTAAAATTGTAATTAATAGGCACATCTTTTATGCAAAGCTTTCTTTTGGAAATTGATTGGAAGCAGATAGATGGGCGAGGCAGCAGGGGAAAATACTAAGTAGAAAGGGTGGTAAGTGGGTGGATGGGGGTCACCAGAGAGAAAATGAAATCAGAAATATATTCGTACTTGCTTGGGAAAAAATGACTAAGTAAAATAAGTGTGATTATTTGAGGCAGCCAGTCAGTCTGACCTTTATAAAAAGAGCAGAATGATTCTACTTTTCTCCCACTCCAAGTCATTTTAAAGCAATCCATAAAAGTTGACTTCTACCAGAGAGTAGTGGGATGCTGTAGTAGAGCTGTTATCTATGAAAAGAATGCAGTGGGCCAGCATATGCTGTTATTAAAGTATAAGGGTGGTGAACCCCAAAGGAAATGCAGGCAGTTCCTCTTGCTTGACTCATCACGGATATAGCATGTAGAGAAGCTGGGTGAAAATATCTTAAAGGAAAAATTTGATGGGAACAAAGTGGTAAGCTGCCACATCTTCTTAAACCATCTCCACATTTTATCTCTTGCTGTACTCCCAGGCTGGCAGGAGAGAGATGCCATGGGAGGTAGATGGGGCAGTGGCCCAAAGTCTCTCCTCATCAGTGAGCCAGACTGAGTGAAGAAAAAGGTGGGCAATCTCATTTCCTCACTGAATGAGAAGATTCTCTCCTGAAGCCTAAGAAAAGGCGACCACTTATGAGGAAAAAAGAACAAAAAAATGGAAGCTCATAGGTATTCATCTTAAAAGGTTTTCAAGTCTGATGACAGGATTTTGTGATCTTCGCTGTGTGCAAAGGCTTAAGAGATGCCAATGCTCATTAATGCAGAAAGTCAAGGCTTCCCTAAAGGACCTATATTAGTTTCCTAGGGCTGCTGTAACAAAGCACCACAAACTGAGTGCCTTAAAGCAACAGAAATCTATTGTCTCACAATCCTGGAGGCCAGAAGTCTGAATTGGAGTTGTTGGCAGTGCTGTGGTCTCCCTGAAGCTGAAGGGGAAAATCTTCCCTTGCTTCTTCATAAATTCTAGAAGAAGCCATGGATCCTTAGTATTCCTTGCCTTGTAGCCACATCATTCCAGTGTTTGCCTCTGTCATCACACAGCATTCTCCTGGTGTGTCTAGGACTTCACATATCATTTGCCACTTCTAATGAGGACAATAAACATACTGGATTAGGGGCCACTGTAATGACCTCATCTTAACTTGATTACATCTACAAATTATCTCCAGTAAAAGTCATAATTCGCAGATATTGCATAAGACTTCAACATATCTTTTTGGGGAACTCCAAATGCTCATGTTCACATATTTCATTCACTCTCCAAGGAGAACACATCTGCATCATGTCTGTTGACTCTTACAGGAGTAGCTCCATATAGCAGGGTGGTGCATAGTGAGAAGTAGGTTGAGGTACTCAGGGTGAAAAGCCTAAACAAAAGTCCAACAAGAGACAGCAAGGGTCAGGTAGGTAAGAAGCAGCAGATGAGACCAAGAAGTGTTATCAATTTCACGTTACTGGATACAAAAAGAAAGAAGAGCAATGTCAAAGCAATGTCAAATTCCCAGTGAAGTTTAATGAGCTAATGTTTGAAAAACAGCAACAGAATTATTATTTCTCTCACATTCAGTGCTAAAGAGTATAGCTTTAATGCAAGTTTTAGAACATATTATATGAAGGTTGAAAATTTTCCAATAAAATAAAGCCATGCATAGACTCCTGAAACCCACTCTAAAAGCTTTAAACTACCTTATATTTCCAAACAGTGGGGCCAGGACAGATAGATTGCATAAATAAAGCGATTAAACTGTAAAATATTTGAAAATCCATTTTTTTCCAAAGATATATATTAACTAAAATTAGCCTACTACAGGTTTTCTTTCTCCTTTGGGAATATGAGTGGCTCAGTTATTGTAGACTCTATTTCCACTCCAAATATACATAAAAATACTTAGTAAATATAAGACTTTTGAAATACAAAAATGATCCTAAAGGAAATAAAAAATATATAAATAGTTCACAAATGAAAGAATAAATATAAGAGGTGATGTCCCTGCCTCTGGAAGAAAATAAACCCATCAGATCTCAACATAAATCCTGATAGCAAAAAGCTAGGTTTTTAACACCTATCTAGGAACATGAGACATGGAAATAATGCACTTAAATAAAGCCAGGAACTTAAAATAGCCATGTTTTCCATGCAAAGGGAACTGGAAGTGTCAAAGAAATCTGTAGTGTGTTAAAAATATTGGATAGGGAAAAGTTAAATTTCCCAAGAGAAATTAAAATTGTATATCTAATTAGGTGTGAGATCTAAATGGGTACTATGCCAATTGGCACAGGACACTTAATTTGGGAAATGAGTTTAAAAAAAAAAACAATTCTAGATCAATGGAAAATAGTATCTCTCACAGAAGTAAACAAACAACAAAAAGACAATACCTTGAAAAGAACTCAGATCACACGACTCCCACAAATAAATAATTGTGAAGGTGAGCTAACCCTAAGAAATTATAATACAAAGAAATAGAATACTATGAGAAAGTCAGCAATACAAGAGAATAATTAGCATGCTAATTAAAACCTTAAAATAGCATATAAAAAGATTCCCAAATAAGTATATTTAAGTGATTAAAAAATAAGAATGTGAAATAAAGCACTAATAAAGTTAATGACACTGTTTAAAAACACTGATTAGAAAAGATTTAAACATATTTCTAGAAATTAAGAAATAATTATCACTAAAATAAAGCAAGGAATGGGTAAAGTTGTGCATTACATAGCCAGAGAAGATAGGTGAACTGGGAAATAGTCTGGAAAAAATTACCCAGGACTACAAACAATAGAAAATATAAATACACAGTTAAAACATGAAGAATAAATTGAAAAAGTCTAAAACACTTTCAATAGGAGAGTCAGAAGGATAACAGAGAAAATAGTGGCAATGTAGAAATTTAAAGATAAATAGCAGAGAACTTTCCAGAAGAGATCATCAGTCCACAATGTAAGCAAATATAGTAAAATCCTGAGGATAAAAAAAATAAATTTGCACAAGGCACACCAGAATAAATTTTCATAATACCAAATCAAAGAGAAAATATTGAAACCAAGTTGGAGAAATAGAGATCATCTCTAAAAAAGTGACCATTGGGGTGCCTACGTAGCTCAGTCGGTTAAGCATCTGCCTTCAGCTCAGGTCATGGTCCTGGGGTCCTGGGATGAGCCCCACATTGGATTCCCTGCTCAGTGGGGAGTCTGCTTCTCTCTCTTCCCCTTCCTCTGTCCCCCACTTCCAGCTCATGCTCTCTCTCTCTCTCTCAAATAAATAATAAGATCTTTTAAAATAATTAATTAATTAATTAATTAATTAATTAAAAAGTGACCATTAAAAGGTTTGCAGATTTCATATCAGCAAATATAAAGATCAGGAGACAATGGAAAAAATCTGTCTTATGATTTTATAAAAGGTAACCAATTATTCAAAAATAAGTTGCCAGACAAAAACAAGAGGCAACCAACAACAAAGCACCATTATAAATAGAAGAGGTAAACTAAGGTAATCAAAATGAATCCAAATTATTAATCACAAGAAATACAAGTAATAAATGGATTATTTTTAACCATAAAAAAAACAGAGATTTTAAGATAGGACTTTTTAAAAAGTTATTTGTTGTTTACACACAATGTACTTAATACCTAAATATACAAAAGTATTACATTTAAAAAACACCAAAAGATAAACAATACTAAAATAACAAAATATACTATTGCTATAGTAATATTAGGGAATAGAGATTTTAGGCAAAATTTATGTTAGAGATAAAGAAATAATTTTAATAGCATATGGATAGTTCCACATGAAGACAATCCTGAACATACCTCATAACATATAAAGAATATATAAATAAATAAATATAAAGAATAAATAAATATAAAGAACAAAAATTCAAAAAAGCATCCCTAATAAGAGTGAATAAACTATTCTCTCAAACACAATATATGTATGAATTAAACTTCTATAGATGTGAAAACTCGTTAGTGTTTTAAGACAAACATTATCTCCACTGTCATTTACATTTTTCCCATCACAAGTTATTTTTTTTTACAATGCAGAGAAAAGGATGTTTTATCATCTTAAACCATAAGTTATAATTCTTATAAAAGTTATATAAATGCAGACTGATCATCTTTAAACTCTCAAAAAGCCAAATAAAAATAAAGCACAGAAAATTGAATTGAGAAAGTTCTGACATAATTCTTCCACATGTTATGTATCATCAGGAAGAATCACTGCAGTAGTTACCCAAAGTAGCATTAAAGGTAACAAATGAGAGGTTTGGTCTTAAACATAAATTCAAATGTATAGTATATCTACAATAACAGGTCAAAGAGGAAGTATATCTGCAATTTCTAACGGTAATAAACAGTTAGTTTGCAAATACTGTATTCTTGAGTGAAATAAGAAAGCAGATCAGGGTTAAAATGTTGGACAGTCTTAACAACCAGGCCACCTTTCAGGACCATTTCTCACGGTACATAGTGCTCTACCTGTAACTAAACCGTGTGTTATTATTCTAGAACCAGTACTTTATTTGCAGAGTCCGCATATCAATAGGTAACAAATGATTAGACCTCAGGATTGGTAGGGATACCAAGTATTATTTCACAACTGCCACTATGTGTTTCTTCTTCTCTGGGACAATCGACACGGATCCGGGCTTGCTGTGTTTGAGACGATTCACCTCCTTTCGTCGGGGAGCTTCCTTCATGATGCGCTGTCCCTGGATCTGGCTGTAGATGGATTTTGGTAGGTGCCGAGCAATGCGTTTTATGTGAGGATGATGTTGAAATTTCTCCTTCAACTTCTGGTTATAATCTTTGGCTGCTTTTTCTCGTGATGTAAGCACACCCAATTTTTCAGAAGCATTAGCTTTCCATAGATGAATGTTCATTTCATCAGATCCACACATAATATATTTGCTGTCAGAAGTCCATTTCACACAGATAACACGTTGCATTCTCTTTGTGTGATAGACCTCCCTGCTTCTACTTTTGTCCACAGGAAAGATACGAATAGATT
Source organism: Canis lupus dingo (assembly GCF_003254725.2). Lineage (NCBI taxonomy): Eukaryota > Metazoa > Chordata > Mammalia > Carnivora > Canidae > Canis > Canis lupus. The sequence goes on from NC_064243.1 coordinate 38,066,707, forward strand.
TATCAAAACTAGCTGACACAAACTCTTTCCCAGTGGGAGAATAATCCACATCAAGCACCGCAGATACATGATCCATGTGTACCATTACGGGAGTGTCCAGTGCACGCATATCAAAAGTATATAAGTTGTAATCTTCATTTGCTGCAGTAAAAATGAAAGCTTCCATAGGGTTCCAACATATTGTATTTGTCCTCATATCTAAGATGACCTTTTTCAGGGGAGTAGCTTGCCTCATATCATATAGTACTGTATTTCTGTCAGAAGCACAACTTCCCAAGAGAAATGTCTCAATTGGATTAAATTTAACACTACTTATACTGTCGAATCCCCAGGTCATTGAACATATAGGACTTGTTCTTTGCTCATCCCAAATGTCTACTTGCTGTCCACATGTGGCAAAAACAGCTTCTTTCCAGTGATGATCAATTCCTGTATACACTGTCTTTCCTAGTATTGTATGCAATGGTTCCTCCTCTTCTCCATAGCCTGGTCCATCCATTTTCCACTGCTTCACAGTTTTGTCATCACCAACAGTAAAAAAAGAAGTCCCACAAAATCGAGTACATATTCCTCGTACAAAACCTTCATGTGCTTGTATTGTGCGGATACATTTTCGTTTAGTCAAATTCCAAATTCTAACCTCTCCATCACATGCCCCAGAAAGGACAGCAGCCAGGCTCTTTGGATGCTTTGCCAAGCAATTGACTCCATCTCGGTGACCATCCAGGGAAGCAAGAAATGGTTTTGCAAATACCCGTTCCAGTTTGGTAGCATTTAAAGCTCTTACATACTCTATTGGGACCTCAAAAGGATGTAAGGTAGGATCATAGTTTCTTGGAACTCGTTGTAAGTCCAGCTTGGTTTTCGCAGACTAGTTGTCCGGGTTCCGGCTCAGCATCTTCACCTTCATTTTGGCTGCTGGGCGTCCCCACAAGTTATTTTTTTAAACAAGTTTAATAATAAATAGTTAAGCTTCTTACTTTAAACAACTTTTTTAAAAAATAAAAAAATAAAAATAAAAATAAAAATAAAAATAAAATTAAAAAAACAACTTTTTTTAAAATCTTTTTTTATAGAGTGGCTCTCTGTGTATAAAAAAGTCTCATAAACATTGATGCTGAGAGAAAGTAGGTCACAAAGTCATAGAGAACATCTAATAACTAAGACTAAGCCTAGGGCTCCTAATTGTAAAAATCAATGTTCTTTACATGTTACCAATCGCCTCTCAAGCATCTTGAAGAAATTATTAGAAAAATAAAATCATTTCTATCATCCAGTATTTATGATGTGTGTGCACTGTCTAAAAAGTGCATATGATGATGACTCAGACATACACAGACTATGTGTATTATCTTTTTTTAAAGATTTTTATTTATTTATTCATGAGAGACACAGAGAGAGCTAGAGGCATAGGCAGAGAGAGAAGCAGGCTCCCTGTGGGGAGCCCAATGCAGGACTTGGTCCCAGGACCCTGGGATCATGAACTAAGCCAAAAGCAGACACTCAACCACTAAGCCACCTAGGCATCTGACTATGTGTATTATCTTAAACACAGATTTCCTTGTCTTTCCATTTTTGGGCTTCCTCCATATTTCTCATTGCTTTTTCTTGGTTTCCACTGAGGGCTACCCTTGCCCTGCCCAACATTTATCTCATCTCTAGGATTCCACTCTGCCTTGTTGCTTTCCAGGTCTATATATTTGATTGGGTCATCTCATTCATTACATTTGCTTCAAGTATCAAGTACTGGTCAAGCTGATGACTCTCAAAGCCATAACTCCATTCTAGATCTCTGTTTTAAACCCAAGAGCAGATATCCATCTTATATTGGGCACCTCTATGTACATAAACTTACTGGTTACTCTCTCAACTTCCTCAGCAGAGTATTACTAAAGTAGATTTTGTGACTCTACTTTTTTGGATCTCTAGACATTTATTCTCACCTATAGCTTATCATCTTTCTTTCCCTGATATTGCCTGGTTGAAATTTAAATATCACTAAAGGCACTGACCTCAAAAATGCAACTTTCACCATTAGAGCAAAAGGATGACTTTAGCTACTACTTCACCGAGAACACATAAATTACTACATATAAATTTTCCCTCTTTAACTCTTGTGCTTTCCCAATTTTTCACTATTGCACCCATGTCCTTTCCTTCCCTCTGACTCTTATTTCAGAAGAAGATGAATCTATTTTGCTTACAGAGATATTCTAGTAAGGCAGATGGGGGTTGTCAGCAAGATATTCCTCATAACTTCTAGTTGCATGCTGAGAATGAAATTGGGAGAAGTGTAATTAATGAGATTAGCCATCTGTACAAGAAGTGTCCCTCAGTAATGAGTGGCTAAAGTGCTTCAGGAACATCCAGGCTCAGTGGCTTCAGCATCCTATCAGAAAATAATTAACCTATCTGGGCTTATAGTTAATCAACTGATCTCAAAGACATGAAATTTCAAGGCAAACAATTTAAATTCAAGTAAACTATTTCTAATGTAGTTTTATTCAATTTATATAACTTTTTAATGTCTCAGCTTTCTCATCTTTGGAATAAGGTTAAGGCTACGTATTTCATGTAACTGTGAAAATTAGGTAAGTTGATTTATACATAGCCTGCATGCACTATCAATTAGAAGTGATGGAGACTGGAATTATAGCTGTAGAAATTTACTAATAATGGTAGTAATTGTTTGCCACTGTTCATTTTAATGTGTAAATAAAAGCAATAAACATGAAACATAGAAAAATGGTGTCAAAGGGCAGTATGACCCTGTACTATAAAGCTGTCCCTTGACCGTTGGTCTAATTTAACTAGTTCTTTTGAAAGGTACATTCCTATGTAGTACTTTGTGCTACCATAGCTCTATAGGCATTAACTATTAATATTACAATTAGCTTTTGTTATTCTGATTCTTTACTCACCAACAAATCCACTGCTTGTAATTTGGCTTCCTAGGTAACTTTCTTCTGTAAGAGAATACGCTGATCAGCCCACAGAAACAGTCCAGTCCTTGTGAAATGTTTACTTTCCATTGTAAAACATTGGTATTCTGGTTTACACAATAATTTCCTGTGAGTTGAATCATTAGAATTCAACTCAGACAGATTTATTATCTGGGTGTATATTGAGTTGTGACATAATAAAATGTATACATAAGCATATATATTTGGTGTTTACCCCTATTTCCTAGCACACAGTTCCTAAAATCTTTGGAATCTCTGAAGAAATAAGTGGGTTTTTTTGTATGCTAATGGGATGACTGGTGGCTAGAAGCTCCCAGATACCCCACCTACAATGGAGAGATGATTGTCAAGGGAACCAACCAAGTAATTATAGGGTTGGAACTTTCAACTCTACTTCTGACATTTATGAAGTAGAGGGGTTGGAGATTGAGTAATTATCAATAGCCAGTGATTTAATCAATCGTGTCTATGTAATGAAACCTCTATAAAAAGTCCTAACCAAAGGGAATTAAAGAACTTCTGGGTTGAACATGTGGAAGTGTTGGGAGGATGGTGCACCTGGAGAGGGCATAGAAGTTCTACCCATTCCCCCAAATCTTGATGTGTGCATTTCTTCCATCTGGCTGTTTCTGAATTGTGTATTTTTATAATAAACTTGTAATCAGGTAGGTAAACTATTTTCCGGAGTTCTGTGAGCAAATTGTCAAACCCAAGGAGGGGATCATGGGAGCCTCTGTGTAGATAGCAAAATGGAGTCTCTCATGTCAAGTGGGAGCCTGAGTCAAGCAATGACACAAGCAGTTAAAAGTATCGCAGCTAGGAGATATCACTGGGAGCAACGTCATCCCACACCCCAGAACTGATAATGAGCAGAACCAGAGGAGGTCTGCAGGGGCCCCAAACCAATCAAATCCCTTTTAAAAAGGGAGGATATGGGCAGCAAACTGTCAGACTCTTCAGACATGACTCCTCTATGTCTGACCACTTAAAAAAGGCAACTGCCACTGAAGGCTCTGCTGGTTTGATTTCTGAACAGAACCAAGATCCTTCACTGCTTAAACATAAGCAGCAGTAACTGCTGAGAGTAGACCCAGACCAGACCGAGGCCTTATCTCAACTGCATACCCACAGACTGATTTCACATTTGGTTCGTTAACTTCCTACACCCTTCTGTTATCTTGTTTGTTTTGTGGTTTGTCTTATGCCCTGCTCTGTGTGCTGTGTAAGAAGCCAAGTTTAATCACATGGTGAAATGTCATGAGTTTGAAATCCTGAACCTGCTTTATAATTGTGATTTAACTTTGCTTTATGATTGAATAAAGCTGACATTGTGGAAATACACAACTCGTGTATGTCCCTTCATAGTGTGCTCATGACAACCTGTTTTATGGCTGTTCAGTTAGAAGCACAAGTGACAACTTGGACTTGAACTGGTATCTGTAGTGGTGTGAGGGAGTAGTCTTGTGGAACTCAGTTCTTAATTTGTGGTATCTGACACTAATACCAGATAGATAATGCCAGAATTGAATTAAATCTTGAGATATCAAAAAAAAAAAATCTTGAGATATCTAGCTGCTGTCAGAGAACTGGTAAGTGTATGGAGAGGATATTATATACATATATTCAAAGTTATGCCTCTAAAGAGTTAATACTCTAAGCATGGCTTAACATAACCTCCATGACGTGATGCCTGAATTATCTGACCAGTTTCAACTCATGCCAAATCTATGTCCTCATCTTAAGTTCTACAAAAGTCCTGCTTGGACTTGTGATACCATCTCCTTCAGTCTCTTCTATGATTCTCTCAGCCCCCAGCCCTCTCCACAGAGACCTGGCAGGCCAGAAAGGGCTGGCAGGATATATTCAGGGTCCTAAATGAGAAGAACATGCAACCAAGAATACTTTATCCAGCAAGGCTCTCATTCAAAATGGAAGGAGAGATAAAGAGCTTCCAAGACAGGCAGCAACTAAAAGAATATGTGACCTCCAAACCAGCTCTGCAAGAGATTTTAAGGGGGACTCTTAAAATTCCCCTTTAAGAAGAAGTTCAGTGGAACAGTCCACAAAAACAAGGACTGAATAGATATCATGATGACACTAAACTCATATCTCTCAATAGTAACTCTGAATGTGAAGGGGCTTAATGACCCCATCAAAAGGCGCAGGGTTTCAGACTGGATAAAAAAGCAGGACCCATCTATTTGCTGTCTACAAGAGACTCATTTTAGACAGAAGGACACCTACAGCCTGAAAATAAAAGGTTGGAGAACCATTTACCATTCGAATGGTCCTCAAAAGAAAGCAGGGGTAGCCATCCTTATATCAGATAAACTAAAATTTACCCCAAAGACTGTAGTGAGAGATGAAGAGGGACACTATATCATACTTAAAGGATCTATTCAACAAGAAGACTTAACAATCCTCAATATATATGCCCCAAATGTGGGAGCTGCCAAATATATCAAGCAATTATTAACCAAAGTGAAGAAATACTTAGATAATAATACACTTATACTTGGTGACTTCAATCTAGCTCTTTCTATACTCGATAGGTCTTCTAAGCACAACATCTCCAAAGAAACGAGAGCGTTAAATGATACACTGGACCAGATGGATTTCACAGATATCTACAGAACTTTACATCCAAACTCAACTGAATACACATTCTTCTCAAGCGCACATGGAACTTTCTCCAGAATAGACCACATATTGGGTCACAAATCGGGTCTGAACCGATACCAAAAGATTGGGATTGTCCCCTGCATATTCTCAGACCATAATGCCTTGAAATTAGAACTAAATCACAACAAGAAGTTTGGAAGGACCTCAAACACGTGGAGGTTAAGGACCATCCTGCTAAAAGATAAAAGGGTCAACCAGGAAATTAAGGAAGAATTAAAAAGATTCATGGAAACTAATGAGAATGAAGATACAACCGTTCAAAATCTTTGGGATGCAGCAAAAGCAGTCCTAAGGGGGAAATACATCGCAATACAAGCATCCATTCAAAAACTGGAAAGAACTCAAATACAAAAGCTAATCTTACACATAAAGGAGCTAGAGAAAAAACAGCAAATAGATCCTACACCCAAGAGAAGAAGGGAGTTAATAAAGATTCGAGCAGAACTCAACGAAATCGAGACCAGAAGAACTGTGGAACAGATCAACAGAACCAGGAGTTGGTTCTTTGAAAGAATTAATAAGATAGCTAAACCATTAGCCAGCCTTATTAAAAAGAAGAGAGAGAAGACTCAAATTAATAAAATCATGAATGAGAAAGGAGAGATCACTACCAACACCCAGCCCCCTACTTTTTAGTGGAATTATTCTCTCTGGTTCCACCATTACTTCTTTCCACAAACACATTTTACTATCTTCTATTCTAGAAGTTCTTTTATTCACTAGTTTTTCTCTCAAACCACTGTTCTTTTATCATGCATCTTTATTACAAATATTCTTTAAAGACTAATAAGATAAATATGGCTGACACAACATACTCTCTCTTCCAAATATATAAAAACAGAGATAATTTTTCAAAGTATTTAATTGAGCTCCAAATAGGAAAAATAAAAACTCCAGTTTCCATAAATAAATATTCCACAGAGGTAAGCTAAAGTTGAAACAAAAAGACTCATGAAAGCTGGGACCATGCATAGGCTGTGAGATTTGGGATATTGACAAAAGCAGATCTGGAAACTAAGTCTTGCACCCCACAAATGGTAGGAGGCTGAAACTTACATGAACATCAATTCCCAAGGAGTAAAACTGAGCAATAATTTAAAAATATAAAAGGCATACCATTGTTATAAATGACAACTGATTGACATATAAGTAAGAAAGTCTGTATGAGAAAATAGACACAAAAGCATTTCGAGAGAAATTCAGTTAAAATTGTTAGGAATATTAGCACTTATGAGATAAGATTAGACAGTTGTGAAACAAAGCAGTTATAAAACAGAAATTATAGAAATAAAATATTGTCATTTAAAATGAAAAGCACACCAGATGAGCTAAATGATGGACTTGATAAGGTTAATATAAATTTAAGTGAATTAAAAGATAAAATTAAGAATGTCTGCCATAACATTGCAAATATAAAGAAATGAAATACGTAGAAAATTTAAGCAATAAAGAGGACAAATAAAAAATCCCTGATATTTTTCTTTCTTTTTTTTTTTTTAAGATTTTATTTATTTATTCATGCGAGACACACAGGAAGCAGGCTTCATGCAGGGAGCCTGATGTGGGATCATGCCCAGGATCATGCCCTGGGCCAAAGTTAGGTGCTCAACCACTGAGCCACCCAAGCATCCCTAAAGCCCTCATATTTTTCTAATAGACACTTCTATGGTGAAAAGTATAGGACATATTATTTAATCAATGGCTGAGAAAGTTATAGAATTAGAAAAAGAGTTGATTCCTCAGAGTTAAAAATCCACTGAATGCCAAGGTTGGATGAAGCTTATTTTAAAAAGTACATGGTTGAACCTTGCACAACATGGGTTTGAACTACACAAGCCACTTAAATGCAGATTTTTTCAGTAAATGCAGCATAGTACTATAGATGTATTTTCACTTTCTTATGACTTTCTTCATAATGCTTTATTTTCTCTCACATACTTTATTGTAAGAGTACAGTATAAAATATTTATAACATACAAAATATATATTGTTTCTGTTTTTGTTAAGGCTTCTGATCGACAGTAGGCTATTACGAGTTAAGTTTTGGGGAAGTCAAAAGTTGTACGTGAAAGAGGATAAAAACCATATGAGCATTTCAATAGATGCAGAAAAAGCATTTCACAAAGTACAATAGCCTTCATAATGAAAACCTTCAACAAAGTTAGAAGGAACATACCTCAACATCATAAAAGCCATATATGAAAAACCCACAGTTAACATCATACTCAATGGTGAAAAACTGAGTTTTTCTCCTAAGGTCAGGAACAAGACAAGAATGTCCACTCTCCAAAATTTTATTCAACATAGTACTGGAAGTCTTTGCCATAGCAATCAGACAAGAAGAATGAATAAAGGGCATCCAAATTGGTAAGGAAGAAGTAAAACTTTCACTATTTGCAGATGACATGTTATTATATAGAGAAAACCCTAAAAATTCCACCAAAAAATCTACTAATCCAATAAATGAATTCAGTAATATTGCAAGATACAAAATCAGTATACAGAAATCTGTTGCATTTCTATACACTAATAATGAAGTAGCAGAAAGAGAAATTAAGAAAATAAGCCTACTTACAATTGCACCAAAAATAATAAAATATCTAGGAATAAATTTAACCAAGGAGGTGAAAGACTACACACAAAAAAAATGAAAAGATATTCCATATTCACAGACTGGAAGAACTAATCTCCATATCGCCCAAAGCAATCTACAGATTTAAGGCAATCCCTATCAAAATATTCACAGAATCTTTCACAGAAATAGAACAAATAATCCTTACATTTGTATGGAACCACAAAACCTAACATTTGTATGGAGCCCAAATAGCCAAAGCAGTCTTGAAAAAGAACAAAACTGGAAGTATCACAATCTCAGATTTCAAGATATACTACAAAGCTGTGGTCATCAAAACAGTATGGTAGTGGCACAAAAATATACACATAGATTAATGGAACAGAATAGAGAGCCCAGAAATAAATCAACAATTACATGGTCAATTAATCTTTGACAAAGAAGGTATGAATATGCAATGGGAAAAAGACAAGTCTCTTCAAAAAGTGGAGCTAAGAAAACTAGGCAGGAAAAGAATGAAACTGGATGACTTGCTTACACCACACACAAAAATAAACTCAAAATGGATTAAAGACCTAAATGTGGGACTTTAAACCATAAAAATCCTAGAAGAGAGCACAGGCAGTTATTTTTTTGACATCAGCCATGTCAACATTTTTCTAGATATGTCTCCTGAGGCAAGGGAAACAAAAGAAAAAATTAACTATTGGGACTACATCAAAATAAAAAGTTTCTGTACAGCAAAGGAGACAGTCAACAAAACTACAAGGCAATCTACTGAATGGGAGAAGATATTTGCAAATAATATATCCAAGAGGGGGTTAGTATCCAAAATACATAAAGAATTTATACCACTCAATATCCCAATAAAAACAAATAGTCCACTTAAAAAGAGCAGAAGTAATGAACAGATATTTTTCTCCAAAGGAAACATACAAATGGCCAACAGACACATATGCTCAACATCATTCATCATGAGGGAAATGCAAATCAAAACCACAATGAGATATCACTTCATACCTGTCAGAATGGTTAAAATAAGAAATATAAGAAAGAAGTGGTGGTGAAGATGTAGAGAAAAAGGACCCTCATGCACTGTTGGTAGAAATGCAAACTGGTGCAGTCACTGTGGAAAACAGTAATGAAGTTTCTTCAAAAGATTAAAAAATAGAACTACAATATGATCCAGTAATTCCACTACTGGGTATTTACCCAAAGAATACAAAAATATTCATTCAAAAAGATATATTAACCTTTAGGTTTATTGCAGCATTATTTGTAATAGCCACATATGGAAACAGCCCAAGTGTTCATCAATAGATGAATGGGTAAAGAAGAAATGGTATATATATGGTATATATATAATATACCATATAATATTGCTCAGCCATAAAAAGAATGAAATGTTGCCTTTTGCAACAACATGGATGAATCTAGGAAGTATAGTGCTAAGTGAAATAAGTCAGTCATGGAAAGACAAATACCATAAGATTTCACTCATTTGTGGGATTTAGGAAATAAACAATGACAAAAAAGAGACAAACCAAAAAGTAGGCTCTTAAATATAGAGAAAAAACTAATGGTTACCCAGAAGGTTACCAGAGGTGGGTGGGGGATGGATGAAATAAGTGAAAGAGATTAAGAGTACACTTACTGTAATGAGCACTGAGTAAAGAATTGTTGAATCACTCACTATATTGTACACCTGGAACTATTATAACACTATATTTTAACTATTTGGAATTAAATTTTTTTAAAAGTTGTATGTGGACTTTTTACTGGGTGGGGAAGGGTAGTGGCATTCCTAACCCCTGTGTTGTTCAAGGGTCAATTGTATATCAAAACAGACTGATAAAACTATAGGTCATCAAGGAAGAAGAGAAATTCCAAATAGTTACAAAGGAGAAAGAACTAACCCTGATTGCAGACTTATGTGAGCAACAGAGGATCAGGGAGAAATAATGTCCTACCTTCAAGGTGCTGAACAAAAATAATTATCAGTCTAGAATTTTGCACCCAGTCAAATTACAAATCATGAATTATTGAAGGAAGGAAGGAAGGAAGGAAGGAAGGAAGGAAGGAAGGAAGGAAGGAAGGAAGGAAGGAAGGAAGGAAAGAAGGAAGAATAGATCCAGAAAGTTATTAGCCATAGACTCTCACAAATAATGCCACTAAAGATATAGTTTAGCAAGAATAATGAGCACAATGGGAAAGAATAAAATGTCAGAAGCAGATGTGAGTGAATAAGTTGATAAAATACGGTAACAAATCTACTATTTTGACAATAACTATATCAGTATCTTCGTGTGTGTTTTAAAATAGCCAGTGATATTATTCAAAGAAAGATGGCTTTGGGAGACCTTTTCTATGGGTCTCTTGCATTTCTTCAGGACTTGCAAGCAGAGGCATGGACTGCATTATACATAGAGTGTGCCTCTCTCTGGAGCAAAGGGCTGTTTTCCTTCAGCCTTGGAAGACTGACATAGAGCATTCAAGCTTACTGCCCTTTATAAATATCAGAGTGTCTCTCCTATAATGCAACCCACTGTGTGTCCTGGTGTCACTTGGTCCTTTTGCTGTCAATCTTTAGGAACTGGAGCTCTAAGAAATGAGAAGAAAATGATAGTACTCTGGCTATTGCTACTACTGTGAATAATAAAGTCTTTAATCTCTGACCCAGGTTGCATCTTCTGCACATCCATGAAGCTATGGCAAGTGAATTTATTAGATTGCAAGTAGAGTAGAATCAGACCCTTCACACTTCTTGACAGATGGGGGTAGGAAGGGGAAATTGGAAAAAAGTAAAAATTTGTCTAGTTTGGGAAGAATAAAAAGATATTAATTGACTTGAGAATATCTCAGAAAAATACAAATTTAGGTATGGTTCTTAAAATACGGAAGTCAAATTTGGAACTCTGAAAATGGCAGAGGAAATTAAAAGTAATTTTAAAAGTTTATTTTTATTTTTAATAGATGTATTTTTTCTTTATTAGAGAGATAGAGAGACAACCAGAGGCAGAGAGAGAGAGAGAAAATCCCAAGAAGACTGCACTGAACTGGGGGTCCGATGCAGGGCTTGATCCCATGACCTATGAGATCATGACCTGATCCAAAACCAAGAGTTCAACACCCAACTGACTGTACTACCCAGGTGCCCCTAAAATTTTTTTTAAACTCACCATTTCCACAAAGGTCAAGGGATAGGAAAAAAACGAGAGAGAAGATATAACAAGTAGAAAAAGTGTAAAGTAGGTTGGCAAAAATAAGTTGAAACATATTAACAAATAAATAAACCAGTATATCTAAAATAGTTAAGGAATGGGTCCAACTCAGTTTAGGAGGAATTTTTGCTATAGTTAGATGCTGAACATGAGAAGATGATGCTAGTGTGTTTATCTAGTTACTAGAGGTCACTAAAAAGAAACAGAGAAGTAGGGAAAGATCACATTCCAGAAGCTCTCAGATATCTTGGAAGAGATGTTTAAAGGAGGATGTTAAAGTCATAGATTAAAAGAAAACTTTCAGGGATCCCTGGGTGGCTCAGTGGTTTAGCGCCTGCCTTTGGCCTGGGGCATGATCCTGGAGTCCCGGGATCAAGTCCTACATTGGGTTCTCTGTGTGGAGTCTGCTTCTCCCTCTGCCTCTGTCTCTGCCTCTCTCTCTCTCTCTCTCTCTGTGTGTGTGTGTGTGCGCGCGCCTCATGAATGAATAAATAAATAAAATCTTTAATAAAATAAAATAAAACTTTCTTGAGACTCCACACTCAGCATGGAGTCTGCTTAAGATTCTCTCCTTCACCCACCCCATGCTTGCTCTCTCTCCTTCTTTCATAAATAAATAAATAAATAAATAAATAAACCCCAAACAAACAAACAAACAAATGTCAACTCTCTTAGATTGAATTTTAAATATCTGGTCACATTTTATTTATACAAGTTAAGATTGAATTAAAGTAATAGAGAATGTTTATAGAGTCAGGAAAAGGATGACCTAGACAATTAGTAACCAAAGGAAGCCAGGAATACCAGTATTCATGCAAACAAATATAAATTACCAAAATTGGCTCTATTTACCAATCACTAAATAAATAAACTGAAATAGTAACCAAAATTCTCCTTTGCTCCTCATATCCCATAGTCTACATCCCCCCACCTCCATCAAGGAATATGGTTCAAAGAAACTTAATAGACAAACCTTCAAGGGTTAGGTATCCTAGATCTTCCAGAGAAAGAAGAATTAATAAAAGCCACTCACCTTATCTTATTTGGCCATTAAATCCCTGATATTCAAACTATCAGAGTACAAGAAAATAAGCACTCTGGACAATTTTACTTATGAAATATACATAAATAGCCAAATAAACATTTGCAGATCAAATCCAATAGATCATATTAAAAAAAATATGCTCACAAACATGCTATTTTTGTCCTTCCTTGGAAGACAAGAATGACTAAGCAATAAGAAAAGTCTATCAGTAAAATTGACCACAACAACAGATTAAAGGAGAAAAGTCATCTTACCACCTAAATAATATCTTTAAGGTCCAAAAGCAAGAGAAAAAAATTCAATATCTATTCTTGGTTTTTAAAAAGCTATTAAATTAGAATTGGAAGAAAATTCTTATACCCTAACAAAATGTATTTACAAATATCTGTATAGCAAGCATCACACTTATAGGACTTTGAAGCATTCTCTATGAAGCCATAACGACAACAACAAAAAACTATTACTTCTGCTATGCAGTTTTATATTGGAAGTTCAAGCCAATACGATAATACAGTAAACAAAGAAATAAGACTGAAGAGGAAGATACAAATTCCCTTTTCTCCATCTTTCAGATTGCTTCATCCCTTACATAGAAAATGTTAATAAATAGACAAACTTTACAAAACATAAGAGCCTTCAACAAGTTTGCTGGCTACATGAAACATGCAGTGCTCATACAGTGTGTCATGAATACATATGGATGAGGTCACGATAAGAGGGAAAAGAGCATCCACCAACATACAACTTACTCATCTGCTTCCTATTTCCTCCACACTCTAAGATGGGTAATCTATTCATAAACCTTCCTCACCTGTGTGCTGATGCTTGCCAGCGTCACCTCAGCTCACTTTGCAAAACAGCTGGCCTAAATATGAATGTGTCCCAAAATTTGGATTTGTGCAGAGGAATTAGGTGAGATTATCATTGGCCTTTCCTGTAAAGTTATATATTCCAAATGAGCCTCATCAGAAGTCAATATAAGAAACACTGGCAGTCGGGATCCCTGGGTGGCGCAGCGGTTTGGCGCCTGCCTTTGGCCCAGGGCGCGATCCTGGAGACCTAGGATCGAATCCCACGTCGGGCTCCCGGTGCATGGAGCCTGCTTCTCCCTCTGCCTGTGTCTCTGCCTCTCTCTCTCTCTCTGACTATAATAAATAAATAAAAATTAAAAAAAAAAAAAAGAAACACTGCAGTAACCCAACTAATTAATGGTATCTTTCTTCCCACTTATCCCTTTGGGAATTTCAAGAGGAAAGGATAACCAACTGAGACAGAATTTGAGCATTCCTTTTTTGGGAGGGGAGAAGGTGTTTGGTTGTTGTTTGTTTGTAATATCAAACTATTTCCTCGAATGCTAACTTTCTCATGTACACTTTCATGTTCCAGTAATGTTGCTTACCTTGTTTCCTCAATCAGGAATTATTTCTCTCTTCCTCAATCAAAAGTTTATTCTTCGTAAAAATTCTGCTAAAAAATATGAAGCTTCTAGATACTTTCCAATTAGCTGTGTGTTCAGGTGTGTCTATGTTTGTGTCTGTGGTATGTTTACAACATTTAGCTCTCCTAAAAGATTGTTTGCTGAGGGCAAGAACAGGGTCCATCCATTTCTGCATTACTGTGAAGCATCAATCGGTGTATAGGAAAGTATCGTAACTATATCTGTAGACTAATTTTAAAGTTGATCCCAGTATTACCCAATAACATTTTCTATAATAAATGGAAATGTCATGTCATTATTCTCCAAAACCATAGTCACTCTCCACATAGAGCTAATAAGCACTTGAAATGTGACTGGTGTGCCTTAAAAATGAGTTGTTAATTTTATTTTACTTCAGTACATTTAATTGTAAATAATAGCGTTTGAAATGTTTCTTATGAGAGAAAATGAAAATTATGTAAACTAGTGTGACATGCTGTTTGCCTTCGCTGACAACTAACTAAAATCGAATTTATTTCCAACTTCAGCTATCCTCTTAGATACTTGGTAGCATCTACTTACTGCTCTTTCTAAGTCTCTGTGGCTGGACTGGACTTTAGCCCCACTGATACGTCCTAAGCCTGAGAGCCCACAATCTTGGCCAAGTCTGAGATAAATGACTGGGACTAACCTGTAGTTTCTGAACCATCAGGAACACACAAGGCTCCGATTTGAGACTAGGATACATATCCCAGGTAGAAAAGAAAGTCTGTTCATTTAATAGGACATATGGCCCAACATAGGCCTGAAAACTGGAATAGCTTCTGACTTTCCCACAGCTGTCACTTTGTCATACACAAGTATCAGAAGCTGCAGTTTTGGTAATGGCAATGAGCATGTTAGCAGAGGTTTTCCAGAACCATCACCACCATCATGGCACCATAATTGGAGCAATAAACTGCTCTTGAAGATCCTGAGACATCACCCGAAGGATCCTTCAGAGAGAAATTGAAGCCTCCAATATAGTAGGGAGAGGTGAAGTCAGAGAAACATTAATTCTTTAATTGTACCCCTCCTTAAGGTTTAACCACTGTGATCTGGTGAAAAACAAAATGCACATACTTTTAAAACAGCTAAACAATTTTAAAGCTTCCAAAGGCCAATGCAAAATACTGTTGTATTTATATGTTAGATGCTTCTGTTTTTTATCTTCTAAATCAGTGCCAAGAGCAAATCATGCACACATCACACAGAACTGTAAAATGAACAGCAAATAACTCAAGACTTGTCAGACAGCAACTGGTTCAACTATGGACCAGCTTCACACATCACACCTTCAACATACACAGCAGCTGTGCACTGCACAGCAGCACATTTGGACTGAAATCTTGAATGAAGAACGATAAAATTACCACCAGAATTAACTCAATAAAATAATTTGAGTTCTATAGTTTCAGTTTTTAATGTACTCAAAAAACACTACTAAATTCTATATATTATGAACACTCAGACCTTTCATATACTTTTTACTTTTTTTGAATAGCCTTCATAATTCAAGATTGGAAAATCCAAGATTAAGAAGAATTCCAAAATATTACACATTTGGTTTATATGAATATAAATATCCCAAAACTCGACCCTAAATGCCGGATGAAAAATAAAGTTTAAGAGCTGATTTTCCCATATTGGACCTCTGAACTGCTCAAATTCTCTCTCCAGGTTTACACAGACCATGCATTAGTACCTTCAAAAAACTCAGGATTCAACTAAACTCATGCAGAAACAACATAAAAGAAGACCCAAACAGACATATGTAAAAATCGTGCTTTTAAAAAGCCCTTCTCCATTGATTTCACTAAGTTAAATTAGATAGAGTTGAGCTTGGCTTCCAGATCTACCAGCTACTAACTGGAGTCCTTAGACAGATTATTAGCTTATTGGAGCAAGTTTATTGACTTTTAATGGTGACTAATAATACCCTATAGAACTTTATAAAAATAAATGAAATAATGTATATTTATCAAACTTTACACAGTGCCTGCTACATAATACACATATGAGTGGTAGATATTACTGTTACTTCTGCCGTTGCTATTACCTCTACTACTTTTACCATTACTATAACTTATACTACTATCATCACTGCTATTACTACTATTACCACTACTACTATTAAGTGACCAAGGATGAACACAGAAAACTCCAGATATGTGAGCAATAAGGAGGATTCATTTGTGTTCAGCTATAGAAATATAAAAATAAAAGTGATGACTATACCAAGTCACTGTGTTGTGCACCTGCAACTAATGTAACAATGTGTGTCAACTATACTTCAATAATTTATTTATTTTTATTTTTTTATTTTTTAAAAGATTTTATTTATTTACTCATGAGAGACAGAGAGAGAGAGAGAGAGAGAGGCAGAGACACAGGCAGAGGGAGAAGCAGGCTCCATGCAGGGAGCCCAACGCGGGACTCCATCCCAAGCCTCCAGGATCATGCCCCGGGCCAAAGGCAGGCGCTAAACCCCTGAACCACCCGGGCTGCCCCCTTCAATAATTTTTTTAATTAAAAAAAGTAATGACAAAATTTCTGGATGTTGAGTCATCCCTCCTAAATTTTTCTCTATAGATATTGTTTTGGGAGGATGATAGCATAATGATAACATTAGCTTGGCATGCTTATAGAATAGGTTATTAAAACACAAAAAGAATCTCTTCCCTGTAACCATTTTATTCTTTGGAAAGAACACCTGAAATTGCCTAGAGAAAAAAAAGGACTACAAAATACCTGCAAATAATAGGGCATATCTCTTTAAGACTTTAAATATCTAGTTCTTGGTAATTAGAGATGACAAAATAAAATAAATGTACCAACGATATTTTTTAGGCAAAGAAAATATTTATTAAGTCCATAGAATGTTATAGATATTTAGGTTTGAACTGAGGAGACCACCAATACATGAGAGTCAAGATCTCTAATGTCAAGGAACTTACAACATATTATTGCAGGTAAAACAAGAGTAAACCATCCAAAACAACACAGCTTCTAAAGACTGTGGTTGGCTAAGATTATGATCAGTGAAGAGTGAAAGAGTCAAATAAAATTTCATGAAAGTTGTAAGACATACTTGAACTGAGCTCTGATAGGTGGCAAGGAGCAAAGGAAAGAGTTTCCAGGCAAGAATTTTATCATAAACCAGGAAGAAGCTTTATCATAAACCAAGCCATGGAAAAAGGATTGAGCTTTACATGTTTGTAAGAACAATGGGGTCATTGGTTTGAAAATTATTCTGCCAAATAGTGGAACCTAAAATCGTATATATGTCATCAAGGTGGTAACTTTAGAAAACTCGTTTAGGAAAAACTTGCCTACATCAAAATGACAGATGATTTGTGGATGGGTAAGACTGCAGGCAAGAAAAACTTGTAAGAGGCTTGCTATAATGATAAGGCACAGAAGGTTTGGGTCCAGGTGATCACAGAGAAATAAAAAGGTAGAAGTATAATTGAGAAAGAGTCTGAAGGAAGATGCACGGGACACCTTAACCAACTGGATAAGGGGAAATTTAAGTGTTTAATGAGAAAAAAAAAAAGAATGGGTCCAGGGTTCTTAAGCTAGGTTGTTTAAAAAGAACCATGCAGTCCCATAGAAATGGGGCCACAAGTGTAGAGAATAGCCAAGAAGAGGGGAGTCAGATGATGATTACATCAGACAAGTTGAGACATGTGCATGCCTGTGGAAAATATGTACGGATGAGGCTACAGATTTGTGCACCAACAACCTCGATGTGTGGGGGAGCAGGCACAGCAAAAGGCATCTAGAGAGCCAGAAGACAAGGACTTGATTCTGGAGGTGTAATAACTAGGAGACATTAAGCCCCAGAAGCCAATGTTGGTGGGGCTTTCCGAGAGAGGAAAAATATATTTAAAATTAAGAATTTCTCACAAACCATCTCCCTCAAACAAGCTCTACCTGTTTTCTTAACTACTTACATGATCAAAGTGGGAAGTTACGATTTATGCAATAAACTTTTTAATGTGTTCCTGCCTGCCAGACACAGTCCAAGGAATGGAGACAGGGAGAAAGCAATGAACTGAAAATGAGGATCTCAGTCTCTACCTCCTACCTGTTCAGAGTCACTGATGCTTGACAATGACAATCTAGCTTCACCCAGCTCCAGAGACCACCTTAGACCAATGTGATTAGGAGGCAGAACCCAGAATAAGTCTTGCTGCTAGAAAGCTGGTACCTGATGCTTTGAGGTCGATACCTGCATGTATCTATGGTCAGAACTTCCCTCCCCCCCACTAGGCTTCCAAGTTTCTCCCCATTCTAGACTCCAATTATAACCAAAAACATTCCCCCTGAGGACACTGCAATCTAGACTATGGCTGAGCTTCTCAAAATTCAGCATCCCCACAGCAGAGTTAGTGCCACTAAAATTAGGCTCATCTTTTCTTCATTCCTTAACTTCCCTACATTCCACTCAAGGAATCTTTAATTTGCTCTATTCTATTCTAAGGAAGATCTGAGAGTAGTGCTTATGAAAAAAAAAAAAAAAAAAAACTCCAGTTTTAGGTACATCTCAAGATACATGTTCATTAACAATCTCAAAATAACCTTGACCCTTTCAATGAAAAGGACAGCCTCAGTTTTAACTTTCTAATTGAGAGCTGAGCAAGGCAGAAAGACTTTCCATCTTTAGGGGGGTCCCCAGACATTAGGACCAGTGAACTCCCACCCAAACAGCCCTGATAGAACTACCTCTGTCCTCCACCAGTGATTTATATCTGTGTTCATCAGGGCTTAGAGACTTCTGCCCCTTACTAGTTTTATATATTTCATTCACTCTTTTTCAAAACTGCAACTGGAACAAAAATGCATAAGAGATCCAAAAAGGGAAAAGCCTAACTAGTCCCAGAACATCAAAAACTAAATAAAAAGTTCTTTGCCTTGTGTTAAGCTGCAAGTCAGACTGCAAAATTCAAATTCCATTTACTTAATGAGTTGCTTATAATATCACAACAGCAATGAATCTAATCTCAGGGTACTGAGGAAGTGAAACATGAGCAGTGACTTATAGTTACAGTTTCGTCTATAAAACAGTGACTTATTCACTAAAAGGGTTTGTTTCTTCTGATGTTTAGACCTAGTCTAGATTCAAAAGAGATTCAGTTCAACAGATAATTGAGCATTACCGGATGCATACAGACGGATAAGGCTCCATGGCCTTCACTTCTAGGAGTTCTAATTATTAGGTCAATTCAAAATCTTAACAAATCAGGGATCTGGCTTGGCAGAACTAGAGACTCAAGAGCCAGAGAGCTATGTTGGAATGAAGGAAATGAACTTCATACTATGTGATTGGAAGAAGGGGTAGACATTGAATTATTTTAAGCTGGAGGATGATGCAATACAATTTGCATTTTAGACAGATCACTATGGTGATGATGAGTTGCCACAGTGGCAAAGCCAAATAAAGGGACTGCTTGGGGAGATATATGATGAGTAGAATCTGATTGGATTGGGTCAAAAGGAGAGAGAGAAACTATCTCCCCTGAGAGTTCCTATGTTCCTCACAACATTCCCAACACTGAGAGTCTTGCCTGCCTGAGGGAGGCAAGCATCTCTCCACCCAGGCACCTCCCCTTTGCCTTTTATTTATCAAGCCTGCATTATATTCTAAGTCTTAATGGCAGCAAGTGTTCTTCAAAGTGAACTGGAATAATCCGATCTGATCTTCACATTTGTTATTGTCGAATTTATTCTTGCATTTTCTTCACTAAGCCTGAAGTGATAGAAAGAACACAGAACTAGGGAAGTCAGGTAGGTGGTCTTGGGATTTTAATGCTGATTTGTTTGTAGTCAGAGATGTGACCTTGAACAAATCACTTACCTTTTCTGAATCTCATTTTGTCTATAAAATGGGGGATTACCCCATCTATAAATAAAACCCCTTCCAGATATGTCTATTTATCCCAAATAATTCTGTTCTAGTCTATCAACCAGTCATTAATATGCAAATACTGATTAACCCCCAGAGCAGTTCAGATAAGTTATATACTAAATGACTTCTTGAAAAGGAAAGTCCCTGAGGCACAATAGACAAAGAAAAAATAATAGACTTCTCTAAATTAAAACAAAGACATAAAGGAAGTGAAACAATTCAATGAGATTTGATTGCTGGAAAAGTGCTGATCTTGAATTTGATATCTAAGTATGTTAAGAAAATCATCCGATAAATTTAACTATCTGGGACTAAAAACTCAGAGGAAGTATGCACAACTTCTGAACCAGTAAATCTCTATTCCCTAGTTGCTGAGCTAAATTCTAATTCCCGTTGGACAGATTGCAAATGGATTATTTTAACAAACACTTGCTGTTTGGGTTTTTTATTATTTTGATTTTGTCTAGCAGCCCTCTCTTCCTTAGAGAACTACATCCCTCATTTTTCAGGGAACTGCTCTTTAACCTGCTGTATCATGGTCCAGACTGCTATCTTACTCTATAACCTTGATTCCTTTTTCACAGCAATTTGACTGTGGTTGGGCTTCTGATCTAACCTGACCCCTGTTCTTCTTTGCGATTTTTCACTGTGCAGCTAAGAGGTGAAGTCTTTTGCTTTCAGATGCTAAAGCTGGAAAGATAAAGCCTGAAAGCTGTCAGTGGAAGAAGGTGTTCTGAGAAAAAAACTTTTTTAAAAACATGAGATATAGAAAGAAAACAAGCCCTGGCAGGGTTCAAACACCAGTCCATAATATCACTGGAATCACTGCTTGCCTTGTAAAAATTTCTTTAACTCTCCTTTTGATTCTTAAGCCTACATATTATGTCAAAACTAGTTCAAATTGGATTTCTGTATTTTGCAACCAAAAAAGGTTCTGACTGATATAGTAATTTTCACCATAAGGAGGAAAAGTGGAAAAGAGTGATTTAGCTTATTTCATCATCACTACTGGAAAAATCATTTAAGTGCGCCAATACTGGTGGCGTGTCAATCATTAGATATGTCAAACAACTGTTTATATTCTCTGAGCTACAGTACTTGCTGAGCCAAATAAACACAAAGTGGTCTTTACCAAAAACAATTATATTTAAAAGGTTTGGTTTCATTGTTATATTGTCTTCAAAATGTGACAAATTGTGAATCATTTGCAAGAATCTTATGAACTTCCTTTCTAAGTGCTATTAGTCTTCATAAAACATGTATGAAAGAAAAATTCATGTGATGTGTAAAACTGGATGCCCACACAGATTATATCCCCATAGGACATTGTTAGGAAGAAGAGACATGTGGGAGGGAGTCATGTGTCTACCCATCATGAAAGCCACCTGGTCCACGTCAAAGGAACACAATACGGTTCAACTGAAATAGCTATCTTAGAACAAAAGAAATTAAAATTATTTTCTACCTACAGGGGCTCCTGGGTGGCTCAGTCAATTAAGTGTCAGTCAGACTCTTGATTTTAGCTCAAGTCGTGATCTCAAGGTCTTTAGATCGAGCCCAGTATGAGCCTGCTAAAGATTCTCTTTCTCTCCCTCTGCCCCTTCCCACCTCTCTATAAAATAAATTAATTAAATAAAATTATCTTCCACCCACAGGAGAAAAAATAGGCTCCAACAGCAGGAAGGAAAAGATAGGGGAAATGAAAATGAAAATAACTACAAATAACTTCTCAGGAGAGTCACTTATTAAACTTGAACAGCTGAGCATTGAAAGGTTTGAGACATATTCAACAAGCAACTGTTGGATTCATTATGTATTCACTCCTGCTCTGTGGTAAACCAGTTTGACAAAGACCATCTACATAAATTGTTTTATTATCTGATCAAATATGTAAATTGAGGAAAGGTGAGTTCCCAAGAAGAAAGGTAAGAGAAAATCTCACTTGAAAAATGTGGAAGAACAGATTCATGGACAAGGAATTTTAAAGGTTCACTACCTTTTTCTCCATGGATCCCTTTGTCAGTTTTGTGAACCCTGTGGGCCTCTTTATCTCAATAAAGAGCATTACCATTTCCCCAATGTTCCAAGCCAAATACACAGAATATTTTCCAAGGTCACAT
This sequence comes from Canis lupus dingo, assembly GCF_003254725.2. NCBI lineage: Eukaryota > Metazoa > Chordata > Mammalia > Carnivora > Canidae > Canis > Canis lupus. The sequence continues at coordinate 38,088,677 of NC_064243.1, forward strand.
AACTACAAGCTTAGAAAGAACTTTAACCACAAACTTAACCACAAATTCAGTTATAAGCTGTCAGCAAGTCTGTTAGCCCTATCTCCCTCTCCAATTCTTTCATCCTAGTCAAACCTACCTGATTTAAATTACAAACTATGCTGCATCTACTCTTCTCCTGCCCCATACTCCAATCTATGCATGGCAGAAAAAAAGATTATTCTTTAAAAATTCAAATCATATTCGCTCACTCCTCACTTGAACCATTCCAATGATTTCAAAATTTAATTTGCATAAAATAAAAATATGTAACTATGGTCTATGAAATCCTACATAATATGAAACCTGAACCAATGATATAATAAAGATAGCTAACATTTACTGAATACCTACATATTGCAGACCCTGTTGTAGTCATTATGTTTTGTTTTTCATCTTTGAAAAATTCCATGAGTTGTGTATTAATTATGCCCACATTAAAGATGCAGAAACTGAGACAAAGATAGGTAAAGTAATTTGTACAAAGCCAAAAAGATAACAAATGGCAGATCTGTTATTTGAACTTAGGCAGTAGAAGCTAGGTTTAAAAAAAAAAAAAAAAAAAGGAGTCAAACCTGGATTCTTAAACACTACACCATTTCACTTCTCACCTCCTCCCATTCCCCTGTCTCTCATAACATTGTATATCAACTCCATATCTTTCTGTCCCTTGAACATATTAAGCTACTTTCTACTCTCAAGGACTTGTGCCTGCTATTTCCTTCTCTAGAGTATCCTTCTCCAGACCTTCATATGGTTTATTTATTTTCTTTCTCACTGCTCAGGGCTTAGCTTATCATAGGGACTGATGGTTGTCTATCCAAATCTATCCTCTCTTTTTTCACTAATTTTATAGTTGTTTAACTTTCTCTGATCATTCTTATACTTAATAAAAGTGACTCAAATCCCAATACCAGGAGCTGAATCTTAATTAGTCTAAGTTCTAAACTCTAGCCAGTCCTGTTAATTTCATTTCCAATGCAGGTGATACAATTTGGGTCAATAGATGTGATGTGAAGTCTGCTGGGAACAGAGAGTTCTTGCTGATGTCTGTGTGTGTGTGTGTGTGAGAGAGAGAGAGAGAGAGAGAGACAGAGAGACAGAGAGAGAGAGAGAGACAGAGAGAGGCAGAGAGAGTTAGCTATGGAAAAAAGCTGTCATTTTTACCTAAGGACTTTGCCTAAGGTGCATGAGGATGGAATGCCTAGAAGTGATGCAACCATCTCACAAGCAAGGAGGTAGCTAATCCACATGCTAAGATAGGCATGTAAGAACCAATATTTTCTTATATCCACTAGTCTCTGATTAATCCTAGAGCCCTTCTATCTTAAGACATCCTTTTATGTAAGTTAATAAATTCTTCTATCGTTTGAACGATTTTGTGCTCAATTTTTTTTTTTTTTTTTTTTGTTGTTGTTGTTGTTGTTACTTGCAGATGAAAGTATCCTGGTTAACCCACAGTTAAAGTCATCTCTCCAGAGAGGCTTCCCTGACCATCTGATAGAATTGTACCATCCCCTTGTCATTTTACTATATCTCATATTTACTTTTCTTCATAGTGCCCATTATCTGAAAGTGTCTTGTTTATTTATTTTCCATCTGCTTATTTCCCTGGAATATAAATCTCTTATAAAAAGGAATCTTCTTTATTTTATCCATTGTTAAATCACCTATACCCAGAATATGATTGTACTCCTCCTCTTAAAATCTATGTGACCTTGGAAAATTTTCTTACTATTCCTTTATGGTAGTTAGATTATAAATATCAAATTAGTTAATTCATGTGAAGTACTTTAAAAAGTGCCTGGCACATAGTTAATGCTCAATAACATTGTTATTTTCATTCTTATAGGCATTCAGTATTAGTTGAATGAATGAAAATATTTTAAAAAAATCTGTCAGATGTGATGCAATCATCCCCTAGATTAGAACATGATGATAAAAAGATTTGCCTCACTCAAAAGAAACAGAGTTTTAAGAGGAGAAATGGATTAGTGCTAAAGGTGAGAAAGTTAACATCTGCATAGAAATCTTCATTCCCTGAAGACAGAAGCACACTGGAAAGCATTGAATAAGTAATAAATAGTGACCATTATGGAGCACCCATCATGGTGTGGATATCAGGGGTGAACAAGACAGGTGAGGTTCCTGTCCTTAATAGCAGTGAAAGAAGACTTCAACTGTCCATTTTATTTGGCTAAAAGCCAACCATGTAACATGTGCTTGAATATCAATAATGACAATTTAATCTCTAAGAAGCAAGGACAAAGCCAGAGGAAATGACCACTTTGGACCTAGTTCTGACAATAAGAAGAACTGATTGGTAAAGTGAAAATAATGTGAATTTTGGAAAAAAAGGAATCATGATATCCTGATTTTATTTTTTCCCAAGGAAGAAAAAACTGGACATCATGAATTGTACACTCTGCACGATGTGAATGTCTTCAAAATGTTTAGAGAAAAGATATGCATTATTCATAGCATGAGACTCCTAAAGAGATTATGACTCAAAAGTGTTATGTTCTCAAAAATGCAATTTTGAGTACAATTACAAATAATAAAAAGAGGAGGAAAGTGCAAAGAAAACTTTTTAAAAGTAGCTACAGATATTTTAAAAAGAAAAATACAATTGGAAAATATTCATATCTATCTACTTATCATCCTGGTAATACAGTGCCAGGAACATAGCAAATAGTCATAAAGTATTGCCAATTGAATGAATGAGTGAGCAAGTGAACATGAATATGAGAGTGGCAGGCCCAGTAAGACTTATGTTAGGGAGATTAAGGTCCCAAATGAGTTGAGTTTCAGGGGGAAAACTTAAAATATCAAAGGAACCGTAAGAGAAGGCCATGACTTTGAACTAATGACATAATGACAAAAGATGATGCTTTGCAACCTCTCAAACTCAGACTAAACACTACTGGAAGGAATTGAAGTCCAAAGAAGGTAAAGACTTTATTGGTCAGCACGTATCTGCTCTAAATGAATTCATATCTCTTGACAATGATGAATTACAAACCACATGATAAAAATAATTTGCAATTGAGATCTCTGGGTACCAAAAACAGTATTATAAGACCAGAGATAAATAAAAGAGCCAAAACAGTATATTCAAAATCTACAGGGAGATGAATTTGCAATTGGTTCTTAGGAGCTTTCTGAGTAGCTGATCAAAAAGCAAAAAAACCACATTTTCTCCTTTGATATCATTATTATATGATAGACCATTATTAATCCCATAGGTCATCTGAGCTTACACAAGAGGACTCACATTGTTCATAATCTGATCAAAATGTCTTTGAGCAATCTAGAATAATAAAGCTTAGAGGCTAGCTTAACTGGTGAATTAGCCATTGACTATGTTACAGTGTAGTTAATGGTTTATACCAATCCAGAAGAAATAGCTAATTTGGGTGCCATAATGCTTTCTTCTTAGATTCGTAATATGCAACATTTTTATTGCTCATTTAAAAATTTGAGGTGATAGTCACTGCATTTTTCAATGATAAATAGCTTGCTAGTATTGCAAAAAAACACTGTTCGACAAAATCAGGTTCCAAAGTTTTTGTTAGCTTGAGATAACAGACCGAATTTAACATGATTGGGTTTAATAAGAATAAAAGAATGATCCTGAATTAAAGTCTAGAATATTAATGGCACAAAAACAGGTTATAAGAAGGGATCTGACTTCATTTTTTGATATTTGCTGACCCATTTTTTTCCTCATTCCTTCCCCTTCCCCTTTTGCCCTATATCTGGGCAAGCTTTTATGAGAGCCTGAGTACTTCTTTCTTTGGCTCTGACAAGAGATTCAAACCATGCAAGCCCCTACTTGTGCATAGGAATCCCCACCGAGCCCTAACTTCTAACCAAAATAAACATCAGGAGTCAATCTCTTTTCCATGCTTTCTCAAGCCATTTCAGTTCTGCTTGAGAGGCCTGCCCTGATCTCCTAGGAGACCTTAACTGCTACTAAATCTTTTTATATCCTCTTGGTATGAACATGTAGCATCATCGTTCTCGGCATTCGAACCAAACTTTGTTGGGGGCCCATCTGCCTCTACAGGATGGATACAACATGTGAGGTTGAGGCAGAGGAAGAGGATGCAATTTAGGAGTAACAGTAAACAGACTTCTATGAGTCTAAAAAAGAGAGAATGTAGAGGTGAGCAAGTCAGGAACGAAAAGCATAGTATAAGCCCACAGTATGGTGAAGCTGCCATAAGGACAAATGTGATCTTAGGAGGCTTTAGAACAAGGGATATGAGGATAGAACGCCCTCTTTCCAAACTGGGTGGATCAACCACCCTGTGGTTTCAATTTTCAGGGCTGTCTTTGGACTTCTTTAACATCACTCACTCCTTTAGCGATATCATCCAATGTCTTCAATTTAAATCTCATCTATATGTTGCTAACTCCCAGGTGTTTATCTCAACGTAGAGTGCGATGACCCTCCCCAGTGTAGAGTAGGCCTCATCCTATCCATTGGAGGCTTATGTAGGGGGAAAAAAAAAAGGCTGAGCAAGGGAAAATTTGTTTTTTCTCCCTGATTGTCCTTGAAATAGTACATTGGTCTTTCTCTGCCTTTGGACTCAAGAGTCAGACTGCAGTTCACACTATCAGCTCTCCTGGGTCTCCAGCTTGTCAACAAATCATCAGACTTTTCAGCCTCTATAACCACATGAATCAATTCCATATATAAATCTCATGATCAACAGATGATAGATAGATAGATAGATAGATAGATAGATAGATAGATAGATAGATGATAGAAGATAGATATAGTTGTAATGATATTTCCTTAATATCCTCTTTGTTCTATTTCTCTGGAAAACCTAGATTAGTACACTTACTTTCTCAGTGAAGAAATGCCTGGTCATTTTAGCCAAGGACTCTAACACCATTTCCTCCACCTACATCTTATATGACTATCCTGCTTTGTTTTTCTCTTTTAAACACTTATCATTCTCTAAGTTACTTATTATTTATTTCAAATATTTTCTGTCCTCCCCATTTAGCTGTAAATTTGATGAGGTTAAGTATTTTAATCCATTGTGTTCACTGCTTTATCCTCAGTATCAAGCACAGTGCCCTAGTGGGTTATTCAGTGAATATTTTCTTGAATGAATGAATGACCCTTGAAATATTGTGTCTTAATTATGACAATGAAAAAGGATACTGCCACACTGATTGTTTTATTGTGGAAGGTTTCTTTGTGTGTGTGTGTGAATGAAAGGACTTCCAATTATATCCCACAAAGAATAGAAGAAAATGAGTATTTTTAGCGTAAGGAAGAGGAAACAAGGACTAGGAAGAGGAGAATGGAAGTTGGTCTGACATGGTAGATGGCTTCAAATATTCCAGGGCTCTATTAAGAAAAGAGATAATCCACTGGGTGTTATGCTATATATTGGCAAATCAAACTCCAATAAAAATATACAAAAAAGAAAAGGGATAATCCTATTCTATTTGTATTTCTAAATGATCAACTGGTATAAATAAATGGAAGTTATAGATAGATTAAATTTCAATTCAGAATTTTTTACATAGTCCAAGCTTTCCACTAATGTCTTAGGCTTCCACAGAAGGAGCAAGTTTCTCCTTCTTAAAGGTTTAAAATGAATGAAAAATTCATGGAATATTAATATTATGCCAGATGATAATACATTTATTCTGAGAATGAAATCACATGGTTCTGAATGTACCATTTGGGCAAATGGACATGGAGGACATATTTACAAATGAAGGAGTGGAAAAGGAAAATTCAACATTTACAAATATGAATCTTATTTAATTTTTCTGGCTTCCTAAGTCAGGTAAAAAAAGGTTTAATACCTACAGGTACTCTGTTATATGGAAAAAAAAATCCCAATTTCTCTCTTAAATTTTGATAGTATCTTCTGAGTCCTTCTTTCCTCTCTTATTTTCTCCCCAACACACACAGACACACACATTCAAGTTCTAATCACTATAATTATAGGCTACTGATTCTGATATTTCTAGAATTCTCTCAATATTTCCTCAGATTTAAGTTAAAACAGAGGCTAACAGGTATTGCTGGAATATACTCCAAAGGAGTTTGGATATATATAAAAAAAAATTTATAGCATATTTAAAAAAGAGTAATATAGTATAGTAGTATAGTACTCTAACATCCTTTTAAAAACTGAGATTCCATGCTACTACCCTTTCTGTCAATAGAAAAGAATCTCATGTATCTGAAGTGAATTTTGTGTCTCAAGGACAGAGACCACAAGTTTCCTTTGCATCTTCCCACAGGGCCAATTAAGGTAATTAATACTCAATAAATGTTGACTGTCAAATACACAGATTCTTGAAGACCTATCATATAGGGAACTAACTAAGGGTTGCTCTAGGGGAGCTGGATGGGGGGATGGAGTAACTGGGTGATGGGCATTAAGGAGGGCATGTGATGTGATGAGCACTGGGTGTTATATACAACTGATGAATTATTGAACTCTACATCTTAAGTTAATGATGTATTTTATGTGGGCTAATTGAATTTAAATTAAAAAGGAAAAGGACAAAAGAAAAGCATTTGTCTCTATCCTAGATTCCTCATTTTTAAAGGTTCCAAAGGATTTTTATAAAGAGACATGATAATTTAAATAAACCATTATATTAATGATCATGCTATGAATTGATCTCAGGATTAGAACTGTCCTTCTTTATTTAGATTGCTTTTAATAGATTTGACTATCCTTTCTAATTTTCTTGATTACAGTTCTTCTATATGTAACACTTTCATCAGCTATGGTCATCTTTTCTCCTTCAGACCTGGGTAAAACTGGACTAATTCCTATTCTGCATCCTATTGAAAATCAAATGGAAACTTTAAGGAGAAGGTAGGTTAGGGATATTTTTAGAGTGAGGAGGGTAGGTTCTCATGTTATGACTTACTTCCCAATTTTTACTTCTGCTAGATTAGCTCGGTGTCTTTCATCTGACCGTCTTCACTAACTGTACACAGTTTCTGCCATATGAGTCATTTAGCCCCCTGTCCTTGATTACCACCAAAAATAAAATAAAATAAAAATAAAAGAGGGGCAAAAGGGAGCATTCAGAAATCCTTTTGTGTATTGTAAACATCACAGAAGGTTTTGGAGTAACAGGGAGTTTTAATCATAGCAATACACCTTAAAACTGATTATCAGACATCTTTCTTCTTCAAATGTCCCTTTCTCCTAAACGAGGCCAGCTCCCAAAAGAGTTCTACAGTTCTCCCCTCTTTGTTCCTTCACCAAAAAAATTTCTTCTTAGTTTTGAAACAGAACAGTATGGCAATGTTAAGATTTACTAGAAATCCAGTAAAACAATCTTAGAGTCATCTTTAATACTTCCTTTTTTTTTTTTTACTACCCCTATAATCTATTTTTGCCCTTCAAACATCATCCAGAATGAACTTCTTCTCTTTCCTGCTCTCTGGTCTCTCGCTCAAATCCACAAATCTACCACAGCTTCTCTCTCTGTCCCCTTCAGTACACTGCCTGACCAAATGCATGACAATGTATTTGCTCAGATTCCGTCTCTGCTTAAAAACTTGCCAGCAATTTCTCACTTTTCACCTAGAGATTTGAAGATCTCTTCTACCTAGACCTATTCTATACCTTTCCAAGTTACCTCCTTTGCTTATTCAAATCCTATGCATATTTGGAGACCATCTTCCCAAAACCACTCCATCTTATAGATTTCAAGCCTAATATGCTCTTTACCAAATTATTGTTTACATAGAAATACATAGAAACCCAATTGCTTTGAGTATATTTATTTGTTTGTATGTTTTTTTCCCAAATCTGTCTTGAACTGATAAGAATAAGGAAGACTCTACTTTATTTGGGTATATGTCTTCTTACAGAGCCGATGCCAAGTCTGGACATACAGATGCTATTTTAGTTTACTAAACAGTTTGACAGCTAAAAACTTAAGCTGTGTATAGCTACCATTTACTAGTGTGAGATCTCAAGGCAAATTTCTTAACTTCTCTAGGCTTTTGTTTGTAAATGTGAGTGACAAAGGTTATCACAAAGATTAAGTGATACAATGTATGTAAAAGCACTTATAGTGTCTTTGGCATTTTAGCCAGGCCATTTTTAAGGATCAAATAGAAAGAGCATGTAAGATCATCTACACCAACGCCTTGATTTTTTTAGATAGAATATTAACTCCCAGAGAGTCCTAGAGCCTTCTTCTAGGAGAAGCAATTGGTGTCTTTCCTAAGATAGTTATTGATTTGGGGCTGACCAATGACTAGGACCCACCATTTGACTTTCAGCTCATTTCTCTTTCTGCAGCAATCCAGGGCTACTAGAATTTACTTGGCAGCTGGAAAACTCTCATGTGATTGGCAAAACTTTAAATCAATGTACTTGGGGTATTGTGGAAAATTCTAGAGGATAGCTCTTAAGATTATTTTAGGTCATTCTGATAACAATTTAGTTTTAAAAATCAATAATGGATTAAAATATGTTATCTGCAATTCTAAACAAGAGGACATGGCTAAATCCATTTTTCTCCCTTAGAACAAAATGAATTTTAATATTTACTCTCTCAATGCTCTTGTACCTCCAAACTCTAATCATAAGTTTTGAAAAGCATGTGTATGTCTTATTGTAGGGAGCTTATGTAATACGTGGAATTGTTGAAATATCTGTTGTGCACTTGAAACTATTATAGTTTTGTATCTCAATTATACTTAAATAATAAAAAAGTTTTATAAAGTATGTGTGTGTACATGTGTTTACATGTGCCATGTTTGAACAAGCCCACAGAAGTGTGTGGCATGAGCATATTCATTTGCTCATTGAGTGAGAAAGAAATCTACATTATCTGCTAGACTGGTTACTACATTGACATCCTGACTCTTTACAACTCCAGAAATGAAGAGGCTCCACAAAGCAGACTGGGTAAATCCAGACAGAATACTGATTAGAGTAGATCCCTGTAGCTTACCTCTTACACACAAGAATATCAGGGACAGTTGATGACTTCAAGAGACCATCAGAGATTCATTACTCCTGTAGTGCAATCTGTAATGCTTAAGCCCTACCACTCAGTGCACGGGGGGTATTTTCAATCGACATCCAGCCCTATTGCCCATGCCATCTTGGACGAGCTCTCTTTGTCCCCACCTACACACATGCTGCCTCGTGCACACAAATACACGCACATACTTAGAAACCTTAGGGTTTCTACTCTGCCTGTAGAAACTGTCTAATGTTTGCTAAAGCAGAGTCCCATTGGGAAATTGACTCAGTTCCTGGAAATTCAAAAGCAGTAGAAATAAAATCTGTATCTTCTATGCTGAGATGAACAAGGAAATTTTAGAAACTAACTAGCATTTACCAAATATTTTCCATGTTTTAACTACTCTTCTAAGGCTCTAATGTGGACAGTATTGTTTACTTCTGTCATATTTATAACTCTATGGACAGCTCCTATCATAAGACCGATGAAATTCTTAAAAAATATTTAGTAAATTATTTCCAAATGAACTTGCCCAAGGTCACACAGTAAGTAGCAAAACCAGATATGAAACTAGGATGTAACTGACTTCAAAGACATCTAAGCCATTAAACTGTACCACCTCCATGTCTACATTATACATCCTCTGAGATTCTGTAACTTTCTTTTTATGGACTGAATGTTTGTGTCCTCCTAAAAGTCATATGTTGAAGCCCTAATCCCCCAGGTGGCTGTATTTGGAGATGGGGCTTCTAAGGAAGTAATTAAGGTTAAATGAGCTCAGAAGGATAGGGGCTTTGATGCAATAGGAATAGTGTCCTTAAAGCAGAGACACCAGACAACTCACTCTCTCCCCCTCCCTACATAAATACTGTGAGGAAAGGCCATGTGAGAGCATATAATGAGAAGGCAGTCAATTGATAGCCAGAAACAAATCTTCATCAGAAATCAAATCAGCTAGAAACTTGACCTTGAACTTCTAGCCTCTAGAACTGTGAGGAAATAAATTTCTTTTGTTTAAGCCGGTCAGTGGCATTTTATTATGACAACCTGAGGCAGACTAATACACTCTAATATCTAAAATTCTCCAGCCTTGAACTTTGTATGACTCTGTGTCCTGAGTTATTCTTGTGCACAAGAGGGTATATGCCATAAGGAAAACAAAAATATATGAAAGCATAGGAAACCATAACTCATTTAATATAGAGTCATGCGCAGAACACCAGCATATTCAAAAAGAAGAAAACAATGTTTTTCTATCAAGCTCTACCCATACCACCCACCCACTCCCAGCTGAAACTTTAAATGAGAAGGAAAGGTGGGTAGATTGTGACAAAATATTCAGTGTTATTGTATATTCAAAGCAGTTATTAAAAACAAATTGATGGAGAAATGATTCATAATTTGGATAAGAGTAACCTAACTATCAAAGCAGTAGTATCTTTTTACCTCAAGCATTCTTCCTGATTTATACTTTTTTACATAGTAGATAACAAGATCTACAAAGAAATATTTATAGCCATACCTCACAGTACTGAGTTGAAGCAGAGCCCAGAGCCCTCTGACTGCTGCAGGCTCCCTCCCTGGAACTTTGGAACCTTGGACAGCTCCAGAACCCACCAAGGACTTGTGGGCAGTGCCACACAGGCTCTGATGACCTGAGTAGGGAAATGAGACTAGGTCAAACAGGCTAGGCTCTCCTATCTGAGAGCCTTTCCAAATGGCCTCCACTTCAGTAAAAATATTTGAAGGCCAAATATACAATAACGTGGCGCTCTTGTGGAAAGACTCCTTGTGGTCTGCTGGTACAAACCATTGCACAGCTTCTTCCATGGATATTAGGCTTAAAATTATTCAGCACAATGTCCCCAGTATCTAATTTATTGTAGAAACACAGTAAATCATCCTTTCCTGCATCATCACAATACCAATTAGACATTTGCAGACAAGAAATCTGCACTTGCCTAGAAAACTCTTCTCAACACTGAAGAACATGACAGTCTGAAATTAGGATCTCACTGAAATGTTTCATGAGGCAGACCTAGTTTTTCTATAAAGAAGCTACCTCCCACATGTATCTGAAACTTATTTATTCCTCCCCCAAATTGGTGGCTGGCCATAATATAGTCATCACTGTAATGTAGAATGGATCTTGCTCAGAGGCATTCTCCTCAAGGATGTACACTAAACAGTCATAAGATTGTAGAATGTTAGAGATAAGGAGTGACAGGTAATCATTCAGTCCACCTGCTTCATTTTAGAAATGAAAGTCCAGAGTGTTCAAATAACTTACCAAAAGCCACAAAGGTAAGTGAGTACATTATATTTCTCAATAATTTCCTTTTCTTATACAAACCTCATCTCTGCTTACCTCCTCCCTCTTCTCTGGCCCTAGCTCTTGTTTCACTATGGCTTCAGTTGTAGACTACAAGGGAGGTGACATAACCCAGGCAGCTATCTTCCTGCAAACAGATTCTCACCGGAAAACTGGCACTCAGAGTCTTGGCAGAGAATGTGCTAAAGCAGGAGCAGAGAAATGGCCACCATCTGGACAGCATGATGCTTGGTGCCAAATGGGCCCCAGCCATAGGGAAGGAAGAAAAAGGAAGGGTGTCACGCGACTGCACACATTTATTTTCACTTCGAGGGGATTTGTTAGTAACCATGCTATTTGAGTGGAAGCTGTTGTAGGTGGTTCTGATGGCTGACAAACGTTTAGGCAAGGAGGAAACAAGGTGAGTGGTAGCCAGGCAATTTGCAAAAGATTTGTGAGCCAGAAATAGTCAACAGTATCTGATTACCATGTATGACTGAAAGGATGCATGTTTAAAGGGTAAAACTATGTGTATGCTTTCCCCCCTTGCTTTCCTCTCCTTTTTTAGAAAAGTAGTAAGCATAAGGATTTTTCTGACAGTACCTAGAAAAAAATCTTATATTTAGCACAACCCACTGACATCCCTCTCTTGTTGCTAACTTTTGATCATATTAACATTTTCCTATGCTACAGCTCTGCGTTGCACCTATGAAAACTATACTTACATACATAATGATTTTCAATGGTCAGTTAGCAGCATCAAAGTTGCTATAAATCTTTTCCTCCTAGTGATCCTGGTTTTCTATGCACATACTGGTTTTGGCAATAGTTTTTAAGTAATGTGTATTGTAAGTATTATTGTCCATGTTTGCTATGAAGATGACTCAAGTGAACTACACCATATTGGGGTGAGGGTTTTTTGAAGTGTCTTTTCCACTTTAAGAATCATGTTGCATTTTCCATAATGTAGTCACAATCTATCATCTCCATTGTTTGGCATTTTAAGGTTTACAAAACACCTTCACATACATGGTTCCATTTTAATTTTGACAGTAATAATCTGATGTTGGCAGCTATTCCTACTGGATAGAAATACTAAGAGCCTTACCACATAGAACTCAGCCCCAGAGAAGCATTGTAGCATGAGGAGCAAGCATTCACTATGCCTCAGATGGACTTGGATTTAACTCTCAAAACTTCTCGTAGCTCAGGACAAACAGAGTGAACATCTCCAAGCTTCAATAGTAGCAATCCCTGCCTCTAAGGCTCACATGCATCCAAATAAGATAAAAATGGGAAGGTCGTTGGTATAGTGTGGCAGGCACTAGTCTATGTCTTTTTCCCTTCTCAACTAACTCCAGCCCTCATGCTTTCGTATTATACATGGTGCCTTCCTTTTCCTTCTTTTGTCCTTTTTATAACCAGTGAGACACATTCTGAAATATCTGTATGAAATGAAGAAAATAAAACCTTTGGCCATGAAACACATCCATGAGAAATAGTTGATACAAGGGGAAAATATTATGCTCCAAAATGGAGCTACAGCCCAATCAACACTATTATTAATCATTAACATAATACGGTCATTCCCCTTTTATTTTTTTAAAGGGCTTTAAGACCTACATTATAAGTAACCAGAAGGTAATACTTCTTATTTTTTCTGTTTTGCAGAAAACATATTTAAATCCATATTTAAATTCATATTTAGTAAAAAGTTGGCTACTCATAACCAAAATGCTGAAATCTAATAAGCTTCTTCTGAAATGATTTTATTTGTTGCTGCAGTAATATAAAATCTAATGGCCAAGACAAAAAAAATGCATCTGCTCCAGCTGATCCATTCAAATTCTGTTCAAGCTGGGATGATAGCCTCAAGGCAAAATCCTCAGTACTTGGAATATCCTTTCAGCTCATCAGGATTCAACGTCTGTGAAATAAAACTTGACGCCTTTAACAGTTAATTCTTCAACCAAGGAGAAGTCGCTGCATCCCTTCTAATAGGAATCCATTTGTTATATTGTGTCTTTCTTTGACTATGACCAAGGCTGGATGACCGTATAATTTCATTACTCTTCAGAAGAGCATTTAAGTACGACTTACAAATAGAAGGCAGAAGGATATCCTCTTCCTTAGGTGAGGGATGCTTCTGTCTGTTCTTCCTGTTTCCTTCCACATGGAGAGTGCTAGGCTATCTCTTTTAGCCTCTCTTTTCCCCTCCAAGCCTTCCTTTCAAGGCAGTAGGGCTAGCTCAACCCTATTAGTCTCCAAGGGAAATTTTGGAAAGCAGAATCCAGCCTCCTCCTCCTCTTAATTTCTGTTCAAGAAATGACTGTCCCACTATTCTGTAATCTGGCAACCCAAGACACCAGGGACAGAGGAAACTTCCATAAATCCAAACAACATATGACCCAACTAGATGGAATAACCAGAAGTGGGCATTTAACCATGCAACTGAGACTTTTTGACCAAAAGTTACAATGATCTCTATAGCTATAATGGAGTTAGTATCTACCTTTTGAAAGGACAAAAGTATTCAATATTTAATATATTTTCTTATATATTTCTTTCATTGAATAAAGCCTACTACTCCAATTCCAAAATATAAAACCTGACGGGGAAGAAGCCACTTATTAAAATATATTTCACTTTTATACCATATTCACAATCAAATCTAGCTGCCCATTATTATGTATAGAATTTATATTATTCATATTTTATATAAATACACATAGATTTATATAATTTATGTTATATAGAATCAGATTTGATGTGATATACTGGAGGGAGAGAGATGAAAATTTTATCTATAAGATGCGAATTTCCACAAATTATGAGATGGGATATCTATTTTCTAATTCTAACTGCCCACGTGATGTTAAGTACAGGACAAGAGAATTTTAAAATTAACTATAAATAATATGTCTCATCGGTCATCATTTATAAATTTTTGAATATATACATATTAGGATAAACCCCCAAACAAATATTTATAAATCAAATAAATTGAGTCACTTTATATAACATTTCACTCTCTCCATGCCTAAAGTACCCCAAATATAGGTACCACAACGGTATTGTGAAATTGAGTCATTGTGGATAACATTTCACTTTTTCCGTGCCTAAAGTAACCCAAATATGGGTACCACATGGGTATTGTGAAGTCCTGTACTTTAAGCCCAGCATACTAGGCAATGAAAGAATAGGCCAGAAATGTTCTCATGTGTTCAGGTATTAGCTATTTTTCACAAGTGGCAGGTGGATATTTCCCTCCCTGGCCCTGGAAAGTCATCTTGAAACCAGGTCTTCTGGTGGGCCATGAAGGAGCTGCCTCAGGCTCAGGGGCCACTGTGGTCTGTCCAGCCTGTTCTACTCTAGATCAAGCAAGCTGTGTGCTCATTTAACTTTTCCTCACTGTCTCACTTTCTCTACCCTTTCAGTATCTTTAAGGCCATGTATGAAACTTCAATTTCCCTTCAGAATTCCAATTCAGAGCTCCATTTAATTTGGCAGTCTTTCCCTCTACTTATGACAAAAATGAGCAGCTTCACATTATCCAAAAACATGGTGAAACAATGTCTCTCCCTTACTTTGGGAATATATACAGTTTTGAGGTATAGCACAAGAATAAAGACATAATAAGGGGCTGACTAACATATATCTAAACACATTGGGAAGAATGGATTAAGGAAAATGCCATTATTCCAGACCTTGTTTCATCAGAAATCTTGAAGGGTTTATATCTTAACATAAATTTACTTTTATGCAATCTGTTTACCTATACACTTTAAAGAATATTGGCAGGTCCAACAAGAACACTAGCGTCAAAGCAATTGAGGGAAGCAGGTATTTTAAGTTTCATTAAGAGACAATAAGTTTTTGTCTACTTTTATTTGGTGCATGTTTTAAATTATTATAGTCCATGTGTTATATAATACCTACTATATGGTCTTTGTAAATATATTTGCATAGTTAGTGTGTTCCATGAATCTTATTTCAGAATACAAAAGCAATAATTAAAAAATATTTGGTATAAAATGGAGCATGAGGATTGGTCAAGTTGAGACTATGATCCTGATGGGCTGGACCCCATGACCCATTTCCCAGAAGTCTTCTCCTGGGCAGCCCAAACCTTCTGCCCTCATTGCTGCTTCTCAGATACACCATGCCTGCTTTTGTTGCAGGACATTTGCACTTACTATTATTCTATTACCTGGAATTCCTTTCCCAAATTATGTATTTGGGTTCATCTCTTTTATTTGGATCTCCGCTTAAAGGTTACCTTATCAGAAAGGCTATACATGGTCATCCCTATAAAATAGTTCTTTCCACAGACTCATACAGCATGAGTATCCTCACACTTATTCTACCTATTATGAGCTGAATGTTTGAGGCCCCTCAAATTTATATGTTGAAGCCCTAATACCCAAGTGAATATTTTTGGAGATGGGGCCTCTAAAGAAGTAAGTATGGTTAAATGATGTCATAGAGTGGGGCCTTAATCTGATAAGTGTCGCTATATGAAAAGATGTCAGAGAGCTCCCTCTCTTTCTGTGCATTCACAGAAGACCACATGACCACACAGCAAGATGGTAGTCACCTACAAATTAAAAGAAGAGTTCGCAGGATGAAATCTACCCTGCCTTATCCTTGATCTTGGACTTCTTAGACTTCAGAACTGTGATAAATACGTTTTTGTTGCTTAAGCCACCCAGTTTGTGGCATTTTGTTATGGTATAATGAGCAGACTAATACACTACCCTACCATCATAATTGCAAGGAAGAAAAATATGTCTTAAAATACGTTAATAAAATATACCTTCATTATACTTATCATGACCTATCATGACATTTCTGTCTTGGTGTGCCTCTCATTTAGAAGAAGGAAATATGAGAACAAGGTCTTTGTCTTGTTCATCTTGAACCCAGAGTAGTATAGATATTTGTTGGACAAATGAATGAATTTTTAAATGAATATTTAAAGTAATATTAAGCTTATTTTCTGTTATTGGATTATCCCTTTCTCTAGTTTGTCTGAAATGGGAAGATTTTTCCCAAACAAAAATCAGAAAACAAATGCATGTTATGTGTTCTCTAGTTTGTAGTTATGAGACACAGCAAGAATGTGAAATGTACTTCTCTTGTGTCCAAAATAGAGCATACCACCACCACCACCTGTGATATTGAAGTGAGGAAGGAACAAGGGTAAAAAAGAGCAAAAGGAAAGTATGAACATTTCATGAGCAAACAGGGAAGCCATTCCAATTTAAAATTATTTTTGATAATGTATAATATGCTAGATAGCATGGAAATAAGACAAAAATACACCATTTCTTGCTATTTTGGGTGGAAGAGCAGTTACATTTTCTCTTATAGTTGTCAAATGTGTTCTTCCTGTATTACATGGATCCATAATAGCCAGCTAGAAGCTGTGGGCTGACGATTCTATTGATAGACTTGAGCAACACACTGCATGCAGTCTGTCAAGTTTCACATTTACATCTTAGACTCTAATCTGTTTTTCTTTCCTTCGTGAAATCAATTCTGTAGCAATTAAATAACCAGCCTACAAGGCATTTTAATAACCTAACCATTTATCTATATATAACCCAGAGAGGGAAAGGTAATTAGAAGTGACCTACTAGAGCTGGTGCATGGAGACATGTTAGACAAATCAGTGCTTCATCATTACTTTAAGGAGGTACCACTAAATCTGCTTCATTCTTGATTCAATTCTTCTCAGTGACATGCTGTTGAATCCTTTTATTTGGTTCCTAACAGACTCTAAAATGGTTGTCATTATCTGGGATTTTGTTTCATTTTCTGTGAATTTAAGGCATCACTGAAATAGACTCTGTTTTTAGCTGTAGGATGATATCGTCACATGCACACAGCATTGGATGAAGTAGGCTTTTAAAGATATGAAAAGGCTCAAGGAAAATGACTTTCCAGATTCTCATCCATTTGAGTGTTTTGAGCTGAGCCCTGCAGGTTAAAAATTTCTTGTCTAAGTGATTTAAGAAAAAATAACAAGGAATTGCCACAAGATCCAGGGAAATTGTGTTGTCTTTCTCTTTGAAAATTCAGCTTACTACCTTGGATCTATAGTTTGCATATGAGACAATTATGGCAAGGTCTAAAAAGCACAAAATTTGGCTGCAAAAGATCCAACTCTAACTCCTGGCTCTGCCTCTAACTAGCTACTGGAAGTCATTAAAATCCTGGAACCTGGATTTTCTCATTGTATAATGGTAATAAAAATATCATTCTTTGTATATAAGATGCACATTTTCTGTTTTAGCAACTGAAATCGAGCATTTTACAATGTATGGTTGCTTTTAAAAATCCTTGTTAGTGTTTGGAACCAACCAACCACTTAGGGCGACCCTAGACCCCAGAATTGTGAAGGTGAGTACTTGGTCATAACCCTGTCACAACCTTCCCAACTCATTTCCCTGGGTGGTTTCACACAGTCCCTTTGTTCCAGCTACCTTTTTTGCTGAACCCAAATTTGGAAACCTCTGGACTGAGAACCCAGGGATTTAATATGGGGCAAGCATGGCACAGAGAAAAGTAGATTTCCTTCACCTATTATCTAGTTCTATTACCTCTTTTCTATGTTAACATACCTACTACAGACACTTCAAATATTAAGTCACATAAAGAATACTTAGCAAACTCATCTGGGGTGAAGTGAAAGAAAATACATTTACAATAAGCATAACATAAAATTATTTCTAGGTAATTAAAAACATTTTGTCATGGTTAAATAGAATTATTTTTGTTTTCATAGTGGTACATTTTTAAAAGCACATTTGTAATCTAAGGCATGATAGATTCAATGAAATACAGTACCTGCAGCAGGGTTAGATTGAGATAATGTAGGTAAAAGTGCTTTATATATGACAAAAGCCAATACAAATGAAAAATATGATAGTAAGACACAGTCAGGAATCATTTGAAAGATAAGAAAAACCACTCTAGATATTTTAAGCATAAAGGAATTATCAAGTTTCTTTTTACAAAATCAGTGGGAGGATAGAGGAGCAGGCTCTACACATTGCCTCTGAGAATGACTCCCAGAATCCCCAAGTAGCACTAGGCTATAAGGACATTTGCTACCTCTGCCACAGTAAAAAAACTGGGGTACCTCAGCAAAAGTTAACTCCAAAACATTCAGTCTTCACTACTGTCCAGAAATTAGGGAATTACCACCAGGATTGTTCACTCCAGAGCCTGCCACACACGATAGATGCCTCATACTCAAAGGCCTGCTTCTCCATTAACACAAACCCAATGACAGGTCACAGTCACAGAAATATCCACTGCCTCCATGACTATGCTTGAGAGAAAAAAAAAAAAAAAAAAAGAAAAGAAAGAAAGAAAGAAACAACTGAAAGGCAATCTCAGATTTACTTTCTCCCTTCACATTTCATGTGGGTGTACCTAACAAGCCAAACCTAAATCACACTGAGACCTTTGGGTACAAAGGAGTCTTAAATGTAGTTTTCAGTTTTACAGCATCAGAATATGAGGAGGCACACTAGGATGAGGGACATAAATGTAAAGAGATTTAGGGAGGAGCAGGAGATCATATCTCCCTCTTCCCCTTAAAATGAGAAAACCTGCTTGATAATAGTTTTCTTTAAAATCCATCCAAGCCCTGGGATGTAAAATGTACCCCATTGCCTCTGTTTGTGTGACCTACAAGCTTAGAATGTTTTTCACATTTTAAAGGATGGAGAAACATAATAAGAATATGTGCTATATATGCTAGATAACATGTGACTGCAAAGACACACACAAGAACAGTTTGCTGATCCCTAATCTGGAGATTAGCATCTGAGACTTCCTTGATTTGTGTCCCAGTGAATTTCTGGCTTCATCTGTAGAACCCAATGTCCAGGCAAAGCAAACTACTTAAAGTTACCCAAAAACATGTTTTGCTTTTAATATACCCACAACTTTCAATATGCTATTTCTTTTGCCTACCATGACATGATCAGATATTTATTTCAGAAAATTAACTCTAATAACTATTTCAGGGATGAGTTTTGATAGGTTGTAGGGATAAAGGTGAGATAAAGACAGGATTCAGGAAGAAGGCCAATTGGTTCAAGGAGATGATAACAAAGGTTTGAAAAAAAAAGCACAGCTGATGGTGTAGTGGGGAAAAATAGGAAGGTTTTGTGTAAGTTTGTCTTAAAATATCATAGATTAGATGGCTTAAACAATAAGTATTTATTTCTCACAGTCCTAGAGAATGGAAGTCCAAGATTAGGGTACCAGCATGGCTGGGTTCTTGGTAAGGGACCTCCTCCTAGTTCACAGACAGCTGCCTTCTCACTGCTACCTCAATATGGTGGAAAAAGAAAGCTCTGATCCCTTCATCACTTTATAAGGGCACAAATCCCATCCTGGGGGCTTTGCCCTCATGGCCTCATCTAAACTTAATTACCCCACAATACCATTGCATAAGGGATTAGAGCTTTAACATGCTAATTTGGGGGACACAATGCTCAGTCTATAGCAGATATGTAGCATATTTATTAGTTATGGGTACCAAGAAGGAGTCTAGGAAGCCAACAAAGCTGAGGAATGTAGTAAGAGTATGAATGGTGCTATTTGCATTCACAGTAAAGCAATTCTGGGAAGAAGATACTAGCCATTGCATTTGTAGTTTCTGTGTAAAGCATCCATGTGTAAATATATTGTAAGCAGCTAGATACAATATACTTAAATAGAGGTGAAAGGTCTACATTGAAGTTAGAGTTTTGAATGACTGATTTGGCACTATGAGTGTAGACACAATCATTATGGTCAAGATTGGAATCCAAGAAACACTAACAACCTACGTGGGGCAAAAGAATTAAAGCTGCCAATGAAGAAGACTAAGAAGTGATGAGAATAAGAAATAACCAGGACAAAATGATGTAAAAAAAATGATCAAAAAAGAGTATGTTTCATGGTGCCAAGTGCTGTAGAAAAATCAAGACCAAGAAAGATTGAGAATTATTATTGTATTGGCCATTACAGTATCACCATAATATCACTACTCTCCTCTGAGGGTCTGGGAATTAGGGAAGTGCAGAAAACAAGTATAGTCTCATCAGAGAACTATTCTATAATTATTAAAAGCTATAGATTCAGACAGTTGTGGTGTTAAATCCTGGATCAGCTCCTTATTTTCTGTGTGATCTAATTTACTTAACTTTTCTAGATGGCAGTTTCCTCATCTTTAAAATGGGCACTACATTAATTACATATGACTATTTTGAGATGTTCATAAAATAATAAATGCTAAAATGTTTGATACACATCAAATATTTAATAATCAATATAAATTATTATATATCAAACATTATCAAAATTGTGGGTTTATAAGGAGACAGGAGGGCACAAGATCAAAAGAAAAACATAGTTTTCAATTTTGTAAAGTAGGAATACTTATATAGACTTAATGTTTATAGAAATAGAGCTTATAATCAATCAAAAATATTCCTAAAGGATATAGAAAAAGAGCACAGGATAAAAGGGTAAAAATCAAGAGCACAGATGAGAAATCAGAATCAATTTTAAGGAATTCAGCTCATATGTATATATGTATATATGTATGTATGAGAGAGACATGGGGTGGGAGTAGAGCAGAGAGAGGAAAGAGATAATAGAAGATGGGGGAGTTCCCTTCTGGTTAATAAAATTACCGAGAAAGCCAGTTTAAAGCTTCCCAAAGGACCCATCTCTGTGAGGCATTAAAATGTCACTGGAAAAAAATTATTTTTATCTGAACTTCTCTCAAAGAGAGACTGCAATATTACATGTGAAGGAGGCAAATTTGATTGCTTCTTGAGGCTAGGCAAAGTAAGACATCCTCCTCTTAGCCGGCAAGGCTTGAGCTCAAGTGTTAACAACAGAAGGTGGCTAAACTGCTTTCCAAGAAGTAAGGCTCTGCTGGCCTGCGGGGCTGCTGCTTTGTCTAGTGGGATGTGCGAGTCTGGGGCCAGAGTGGAAATCCGTGGAATAACAGAAGAAGGGCTGAGCTGGCACCTGCCCCTCCTTCCTCTTTACCCACTACCTTAACAGCACTAGTTTGAAAGGCTCTAAGGCATCAGCCTACATGGGGTGCTCAAATCTTGGCATCCACCAGGAATGGAAATTTTCTGGGGAAGATCCAAGTGATGGGAAGTGGGTTAGGGTTAATGAAGAGTGGTGGGAGTGATGAGAGATTCTGAAAGAAATGTAAAACAGCTAGAGAAGGTAGAAATTTTGCAGTGGCTAATACAAGAGAAAAGGGTATGATCAAGTGACCAGAATTCTCTGTACTTTCTACCTTCTCTTGTAGGTCCTCCATTTTACCAATTTTTTCTGCTGACTTTCTCTGGAACTCTGTTTTCCTTCCCCCTTCTTTCCCACTTTTTTTTTTTTTTAGAGATTTTATTTACTTATTCATGAGAGACACACACACACACATAGAATGAGAGAGAGAGGCAGAGACACAGGCAAAAGGAGAAGCAGGCTCCATGCAGGGAACCCGACATGGGACTCAATCCTGGGTCTCCAGGATCACGCCCTGAGCTTAAGGCAGTGCTAAACCGCTGAGCCACCCGGGCTGCCTTTCTTTCCCACTTTGTGACTCCACCTTATCTTTGACCTTTTTCTTAGCTCAGTATTCAGCACCCAGGTCCATGGCTTCGCTGAGTTCTGCAGGTAAACACGAGCTTATTTGTCCTTATTAGTAGGATATCATGCTTTCTTTTGCACTGGTGGGGAAAGGAATGATAACTTCCAGTTTCAATGACCAAAAAAATAGAGTCTAAAGTATTTAAATATGCCTTCCTTTTCACACATACATAGTTGGCTCTCATAGTTTGCTCAGTTCCTCTCAGAGACTGCCCTTACCAAAGCCCCTTCAGTCCATCCAGTTCAAGAAGAATCAAGCAGTTTGTGTTAAATGCGTATATCCAAGCCGGAGTATCAACTTCAAAATAACACATTTCCTAGGAATAATGACTGTTGTAGTTAATGACCTGTAGCGTGCTTTGGTCTGTCAACTCCTCCCAGCTGGTTAATACTCCCTCAGGAAATGCCTGGTGTCTCAATCATTATTGACTAATTACTCAAGCTTTCCTGGATGCTTCTGTGTTTCTGACATCACACCTCCAACAGCTGTGTTTGATTATCCACTAACCAAATGCTGTTGTCTAATTTCAGATCCTTCTAGACTAATATTGATCGATGCTCTAGTTTACTTACACATAATTTCCAAAAAAAAAAAAATTTAAGAAAAGAGAATATATTGTAAAATGCAACTTCCCACACAATGCAGGCTTTCTTTCTGAGATAACTAGGAGTCCTGAAATACTAAGCCAGTTAACTAACCCCTTTTGAGCTTCATATCATCCTTTCTAAAATGAGTATAATAAGGGGCACCTGGATGGCTCAGGGGGTTAAGTGTGACTCTTGGTTTTGTCTCAGGAAATGATCTCATGGATTGTGAGATCAAGCCCTGCATCAGGCTCCACACTCAGCTGGGCATCTGCTTGAGGATTCTCTCTCCTGCTTTTCCCCCAACTAGCATGCATACACTCTATCTAAAATAAATTTTAATAAATAAATAAATAAATAAATAAATAAATAAATAAATAAATAAATTTAGTTTTGAAACAATAGTATAAATGAGGATAATAACGTCATCTACTATCACAGGGATCTTATAAGAATTAAAAGACAATGCAGAGAAGGGCTATAGTATAGCATATGATAGTAAGTATTGAGGAAGTGGTATATTACTGATAAATAAACTGGTACTTACTATTTTCTATGGGTATAGAAAATTTTGCACTGTTTACATGCTGACCTCAATCCTAATTTTTTGGACCCTTTCTCCTAAAACAAATCCAAAAAAAGATTTACACACTCATGGCTTCTTAGCTCTGAGAAGAAATATATGGAAGGAAGGGGAGAGAAACAGGACAGATTTCTTTTCTCACACAATTAGTTTTTGAATATAAAATTGCTTAGCCAGCTGTGCATTTTATGGCCTCCATTACAATAATAATACTAGAAGTGATGTCAAATTCCATTTGAGTATGGCTGTAAAAACCTTGCTCCTATGAATTATCCTGTATTATTTTCTAAAAAGCACTGAGAAATAAGTAGGTAAGATATATTGCCCCAAATAACAGAAAAAGGAATGACAAACCAAGACTTGCCCTACCTAAGCTCAGAGTGAATGATTAATGCCTGCTCAGGGCTGTGATATGACCTCACACTCATTTCAGTTCCATGGTGGTCCACAGGCCAGCCAGAGCTTCCCGAACAAGCATGCCAGTGAGAACTCCTTGAAACCCCAGCCCCATGTACATGCTAAAAATAAGAGTGAAGGAGAAAGAAAATAGAGGGGGGATGTACAAAATTGTATACTTCAACCAGATTAATGGTTTCCTTTTTTTTTCAGTGGCCCTCAAACATGACCCTCAAATGTGAAAGTGGTAAATGACCTTAATGAAAAATCATGAGGTCAAAGTTCTGAGAGGTCAAGGTTCTGATATGCTTAAGACACAGATTTGTACACTCAGACTAAAAAATAAAAATTGTCTGGTGATGAGTTTGAGGCCACAGGCCAGTGGGAAGACTGGTTGCATGGAAGCCAGCTGGCTGGGAGCCTCTGTGCCTGCTCAAGACAGAGCTTTGTACCAGACAGGTGCTACTGAAGTGGCCATGGCCCTGTAGTAATGCAGCCTTGGGAACAGCAGCGCCCTTCAGGGCAGAAGAGCTATTATCCTTGCAGAATTTCCCTGTGTCTCCTGTATGTCTCATACCAACCACTTGGTCTCCTTGAAATCTGGTAGAAGAAATACTAACTAGGGACTGAAAAGACTCAAACATGCCTCATCTCATGTGATCTGTTGTGTGAACCATTTTAAGTCAATGGCCTGAGCATTCTTTTTCTTAATTTCCAAAATCCTATTACACCCTTTAATAGAGTTCTTTTGTGAATAAAAATGATTCAGTGCTTTTAAGTACAAGATCCTTGCTGCTTACAAATGCCAGCTGGAATCTCACAAGTGTAGTAAGTTATAAATGTGAAAGTAATGGACTTTTGATGGAACCGTAGAACTGTATATATTCTTTTAAATCATAGGAACAAAAATATACAGCTCCCAATTGTTATAAGTAAAATCACAATAATTTACCTGTATGTAGGCTATCATTTCAACATTTTTAAGCCAATGCATGAAAGGAAAACATATTGTGAAAATTTTATGTGTTAATAACTAAAAATAATGGCATTATTCATTTCAGCAAAATGTTTGAATGTAGCCTTTCATTTAGAATTTACTCCATATCTAACTATCAGGTAGGATCACAAAAGAATTACTTAACAGCAAGAGCCTTGATTCTCATTTTAATTTCTGTATGGAACTCCTGATGACTTGAAAGAGTGCAATTGAAATGGGAAAATGCAGTTTGATCCCAATAATGGCAGGAGAATTGTGCAGTGTGAAATTTCAAGCAGTAAAAAGCATATAATTTACTACTGTAAATATTTGGAAAATCAGGATCTAACTTATTTGCTTTATAAAGGAAAGAGACCTTGGGAAGATGTGCTGTAAGGAAGATTTTTGTATTGCTTATCAAAATGATTTCATAGTTAGCCTTGCCATGCTAAACATGCCCTTCACTGAGAAATAGCAGCCCAGGAACAAACTCATTTCCGATAAAGCTGATGCAGCTGTTTGATGCACAGAGGCGCTCATAAGGATTCCAGAAGCAGGAGTAGTGTTTATTCAGTATACTGGCAGAAAAGAATCTTTCATTTAGATGCTCAGATCACATAATGAGATTTACCAAAAGCAATGGTGGCACCAGAAGCTGTCAAGATAAAAACAAAGGGATGGGGATTTCATTTTACATCAAGCGAGCCATCATCTTCCTACAATGAGCTTGTAAAAATAGACCAGTTATGCACAAAAGCAGAATTTTGAAGATGGGTCAGTGTTGTGGCCTATAAAACTTGCTCTTTTCATATCAGTATAGTAATAACATACCAGTAGATGATGTGAGTTTGTTTCTCTATCATTAAGGGGTAACGATTTTGTGCTCACCACTCCAACCGCAGTGATTCAACTGAGAAAGGTGGTTTGTGTGTGTAGGTGGTTGGGGGGGTGGGGGTTGTTTCATCAAAGCATAGGCACATGAATGATATCAGAGGAACTGTGGTCTGTTCCATACAACACAGTCATGAAAAATAAGCCATAGTTGTTCTGAATTTAGGCGCTATCCAATTGAATTGACCATCTTCTTTGGATGACCACATCAACTGTATCTCCACAGTGTGAACTTTAGTATCTTATTTTTTTTTTTAATGTAGGCTCCAATGCAGGGATTGAACTCTTAACCCTGAGATTGAGATCTGATCTGAGATCAAGAGTCAGATGCTTAATCAATTGAGTCACCCAGGCACCCCTGAAATCTAGTATCTCTAACCTAAATCAGTGGGCTCTAGTTCCCTAGATAATGCTGTGCACTGAGCAGAATTTATTTTCAGGGCTCAGATGAAGCAACAAGCATCTCTGTAGTGGAGCTTTTCTCTTTATAGCAGTGTAGTGCAAACTGAAAGGAAGTTGCAAGGGTTGCCTTTCTTGGCCTGTGCGCAGAATCGTGCGCAGAATCGTGAGGAGCAGATGCCAACTCGTGGGCCATCCCTTGTGAACTTAGCCCCACTTATTCCTAATCCATGCCAGAAGGCCTGTGAAACAGAGTCAGAAGCTTTCTAAATGGAAGACAGTGTCCTGTCTGGCAGAAAGCACACTGGCAAAGTCAAAGGGCAGAAATGGAATCTTACCTGCTCTCAGGAGTTACTTATCATTTACAAAAGATGCTGATTACCTCCCTACCCAGCAATGTAGGAAGTGAACCAGAACTGCAAAAATGTATAAGAGACACAAAGCACATTGGAGGACATTCTGACATTAACCTTTATGAAAAGAAAGAGAGAGAGAGAGAGAGAGAGAGAAGAAAGAAAAAGAAGAAAAGAAAGAAAGAAAGAGAGAGAGAGAGAGAGAGAGAGAGAGAGAAAGAAAGAAAGAAAGAAAGAAAGAAAGAAAGAAAGAAAGAAAGAAAGAGAAAAAGCTTCCTTCACTGTAAAGGCCACTGTCAAGGAAAATAACTATAGAAATTTACTCTGGAAAATCAGTCACTTTTAAAAGAGCCCTTTCTCAAATTAGTCTAAATATCATGTCTCTGGGGCCAATTTTTACTTCATCTTTACCAAGCAGAGACCATGACTTTGATTCTGGCTGTGAACATTGTGCTTAAAATCTAATTCAGAGGATGTGAAGGAGCACAACATTATAGGATTTATACTAAGGCTTAAAGCCTTGAACAAAAGCTCTAGGCCCACGCAGGGGGAGAAGGACCTAATTGGCCAATTATATGAGGAATACTTCAAAAGAATAAGAAGGAAGGCAGGAAGGATGGAAAAGAAAGAGAGATGGCAACTCAAAAGAGCAATAGCCTCAAGTCTATAAATACTAGAGGAAGTAAGAACAAAATCAAAAGTTAAAGTAATTTTAATTCAAAAATTGTATACCAAAGAGTCAGGTTCAACCATCACTTTTATTCTCGTTAGTCATCCTCAGGCCTTTCTTACCTGGAGCCCCTCAGAGACCGAGGCCCTAATACCTTAGGGCATTCTAGGGTACCTAATGAGTGGGTTCACTTTCCTCCTCAGTATCCAGAGTACCAGTTATATACCATCTGGGAGAGAACCAAGAAAATAGGAACTCAAATCACTCAAGTAATTTTCATTTTTTGTGGTTCGAATGAGGAACTCAATTTAAAGAAATAATTTCCCGGGGTGCCTGGGTGGCTCAGTGGGTGAAGCATCTGCCTCTGGCTCAGGTCATAATCCCAGGGTCCTGGGATCAAGCCCCAGCTCCGTGAAGAGTCTGCTTCTCCCTCTGCCTCTCAACTTGCTCATGCTCTCTCTGTCTCTCTCTCTCTCATAGGAACACATTAAAAATCTTTAAAAAAAAAAAAAAAAAAAGAAAGAATTTCCCAAAACACTCAAACTATGTCCTCTGTCTCTGCCTGCTTCCCTCCCCTCAATTAGGATGAACCTAAACCTAAATACACCACATTTTACCTCGACCCTCTATCCTCTCTCTATTCCTAATCCTCCTCCTCTTGAAGATTTCATCTTCCTAGAAGCCTTTGCTGACCTCTCCCAGGCGGTTTTTGCTATGTTCTTCCATTTCCCAAAGTACTTGTTGCTTCCTTCTGTTTTTAGCACTCAGCATTGCATTGTCATCAACTGTTAATTGTCCCTTTTCCCCCTTCCTTGAGTTCAAGAAAAGTATCTTGAGTTTTTTAAATTCCCATAGACTGACTTTGATTCTAAAATAGGAGGTGCTCTCTATGTGTCTACTGCTTGATTTCAAAAAACTTTATAATATCTGCCTAAAGTATTTTAGAGTAGTAGAAGCTATGATCTTGTCTGATACTTAATGACCTTTATTATCGGTTAAAATGTTCATCAAATCCTATTCTTTGGAATCTCGGTATTCCTTAAGTGAATTTGTGGCCAATACCATACACAAATATAAACTCCAAATAGATTTAAAACCCTAAATATAAAACCTAAAACCATGAAACTCTGGGATGCCTGGGTGGCTCAGCGGTTGAGTGTCTGCTTTGGCTCAGGGCATGAACCTGGAGTATCCGGATGAGTCCCACATTGGGTTCCCCGCAGGGAGCCTGCATCTCCCTCTGCCTCTGTCTCTGCCTCTCTCTCTCTGTGTCTCTCATGAATAAATAAAGTCTCAAAAAAATTTTTTAAAAATGAAACCTAAAACCATGAAACTCCTAAAAGAAATATGGGCATAATCTCTTGGACATCAGCCTTAGCAACATTTTTCTGGATATGTCTCCTTAGGCAAGGGAAACAAAAACAAAAATAAACAATTGGGCCTACATGGAACTATAAAGTTTTTGCCTAGCAAAGGAAACCATCAACAAAATGAAAAGGCAACTTACTGAATGAGAGAAGACATTTGAAAATGATATATCCAATAAGAATTTAATATTCAAAATATGTAAAGAACTCATATAATATCCAAAAAACTAATAATCTAATTTAAAAATGGGCATAGGACCTGCATAGATGCTTTTCCAAAGAAGACCTACAGATAGCCAACAGATACATGAAAAGATGCTCAATACCCACTAATCACTAGGGAAAAGCAAATCAAAATCACAATGATATCACTTTACACCACTCAGAATGACTAATATCAAAAAGACAAGAAATAACAATTGTTAGTGAGGATGTGGGGAAAAAGGGAACCCTCATGCACTGTTGGTGGGACTGTAACCTGGGGTAGCCACTCTGGAAAGCAGCATAGAGGTTCCTCAAAAAATTAAAAATATAAATGCTACATGATCCAATAATTCCACTGCTGGATATTTACCCCTAAAAATCAAAAATGCTAATTCAAAAAGGTATATGCACCCACTTATTGCAATTCAATTTACAATAGCCAACATATGGAAATAACCTAAATGTCCATTGATAGATAGATGAATGGATAAGAAGTTACAGTACATACACACACACACACACACACACACACAGGAACATCATTGAGTCATTAAAAAAAAGAAATCAATTTTGCAACAACATGAATGGACCTAGAGAGTATTACACTAAGTGAAATAAGTCACAATGACAAGTACCATATGATTTCACTTATATGAGGAATCTCAAAAACAAAACAAATAACAAGCAACAACAGCAACAAAATAGAAGAAATAGACTCACAAATATAGACAAATAATTGGGGGGTACCAAGGGGAAGGAGGTGGGGGAATGGGCAAAACAGGTGAAAGCATCTAAGAGGTTCAAACTTCCAGTATAAAACAAAGAAGCCACAGGGATGAAAAGTACAGCATAGGGAATATAGTCCATAATATTATAATAACTTTGTATGACAAAGTTATTGATAGTGACAGATGGTAACTACACTTATCATGGTAAACACTGTGTAATGTATATAATTATCAGATCACTATGTAGTACACCTGAAACTAATATGACACTGTATGTCAACTATACTTCAGCTATAAAAAAAAATTTATGATCACCCTGTATATATATTTGTTCAGTAAATATTGAATAAATGAATGACCAAATGAATGAAATATATAGAAGGAGATGTGAAAAATAGTATTTTGGACTCTAGGTTATTTCAAACCTTTTTAGAAAAAAATTGAGAATATAAATAGCATCTTTGCTTCATATTTTTGTAGTTTTATTGCTTTGCAATTTCTAAAAACAGATTTGCAATTTGTAATTCTTATGAATATTTCTGTGTCTAAGACTTTAAGCCTCTGTATAGCTTGGACCATGTCATAGATTATTGAATGTACCTAGAATTCTAAGCACAATGATCATCATAGAACAGGTGCTTGATAAATTCATTAATAGCAGCATTAAATGAAGTGAATACAAATTTTTTTTTAGAAATGATATATTGAATAGCTTCCATATAAAGAGTATTTTGCATCAAATATATCTTCAAATAATACCTGTAATTTTGATCATCACAACCCACATCACATCTGGAAAATAAAATCGGTTAATTAAATATGGAATTTTTAAATTATGTTTCCAATGCATTGCACTTTTTAAAACTCTGGTTACTTTTTCAAAATAAAGGAGACAGCATTGACAGAAAAAAATAATGGAAAAATAATAAGGAACATCAAATGGCTTTTGGAGGCAATGCTTCAAATATCAGGTTAAGGAATTTTGTGTGAATTTAACAGGAAGTGGGGGAGCTTCCTTCAAAGACTTTTTAACAAAGTTTCACATAAGATATGTGCTTACATTTGAGAAGATCAGAAAAGTTCATATGACACCAACGTTTCACCATAGAAATGTTGGCTCTATAGAAATCATGGCACAGCTTAGCCGTTGGGAACACAGATGTGGAAGCAGGCCATCTGAATTCAGGTCCCAGCAAACCCACTTACTGGTTAGATAAGGGAAGTCACGAAATTGTTCAGTACCTCTGTAGTTTCCCCATATTTAAGATGGGAATAATAATCAAATCTGTTTCATGAGATTACGGAGAATTAACCGAGATAATATATGGAAGACACTTAGCAGTGACTAGCACATAATAAATACATGTAAATGTTAGTAATTAATATCACTGTAGGGACATGAGACCTAAAAACTATTTTTATATCAAATAGAAGGTTAAAACCAGAGGAAATGAAGATTTTATCGTAGGAGGCTCACTGTTACTTTTCCCCCAAATGTTCATTTCTCACTTCCTGTCCCCTGAAAGTCTGTCTCTTCCATGAGCCAGGAAAACTTGAGGGAATAAAAATTGGAATGGAAGGTTTTACTTAATGAAATTCCAAATAAAAATTACTTAAAAGCATTCAGAAGGAGAAAAATGATGGGAAAACAAAAAGAAATCAGAACAAAATCAAAATGGAAGAGCTGCCTGGGGGACAGAAAGGTTCTGGGTATAAGAGAAATCCATCATAGTCCACCTCCCATGCCCTGAACCCCCTCCCCCCCACAGTGTGTGCTCTCAGGGCCGGCATCCATGCGAAGAGCATCCATCTGGAAGTGTATACTTCACAACCCAGCACTGAGACCAGATGGCCCAGCATGGAGACTTCATTTCTGACTGCAAATGATTTTGTAAATCAGAAGATAAAACCTTCTGAGTAAGCACGGCTTCCTAAGAGGATTCCACAGACCCAAGTCTCTGACCCACCCACAGGTCAAAAAAATCTCCAGAAAGCCACTGCCTCATAGCATCGACTACACATATGTTCTCCTTCACAGATCAAACGAGAAAAGCATTAGAGATGACAGTTCCAGATCAAGAAACAGAGGTAGCCAGGGAATGAGGAGCACAAACAGAAATGGTGATGGTGTAGTATCAGACTCTAAACTGCAAAGCTCTGGGTGAAGGAAGTCTTCAATAAGACAACATTTAGTGAGCATTCATTCACAAGGCACATGGGTTATCCTACGCAGCATGCAGAGGTGAACCAGACAACCTCTGCTTTCACCACACCTACATTTTAGGTGATTGAGGACACAATCCCAAGCCACATAAGTAAATGGATAATATAATATCATGCAGGGAGATGTCTGAAGATTATGGGGAAATGCATAATAGTACAGCCACCTTGGAAAACAGTCCGATGGTTTCTTACAAAACTAAATGTACTCTATGCAATCCAGCACTTGTGCTCCTTGATATTTATCAAAAAGAGTTGGAACTTTATATCTACACAAAAACCTTCACATAGTTTCAGCAGCTAGATTAGTAATGGCCAAATTTTAAAGCAACCAAGATGTCCTTTAGTAGGTGAATGGATAAATAAACTGTGGTACAAGATATCTACAGAACTTTACATCCAAACTCAACTGAATACACATTCTTCGCAAGTGCACATGGAACTTTCTCCAGAATAGACCACATACTGGGTCACAAATCAGGTCTTAACCGATACCAAAAGATTGGGATCATCCCCTGCATATTCTCAGACCATAATGCCTTGAAATTAGAACTAAATCACAACAAGAAGTTTGGAAGGACTTCAAACAGTTGGAGGTTAAGGACCATCTTGCTAAAAGATGAAAGGGTCAACCAGGAAATTACATAAGAATTAAAAAGATTCATGGAAACTAATGAGAATGAAGATACAACCGTTCAAAATCTTTGGGATACAGCAAAAGCAGTCCTGAGGGGGAAATACATCGCAATACAAGCATCCATCCAAAAACTGGAAAGAACTCAAATACAAAAGCTTCCACCTAAAGGAGCTAGAGAAAAAAAAAACAGCAAATAGATCCTAAACCCAGCAGAAGAAGAGAGTTAATAAAGATTCGAGCAGAACTCAACGAAATCGAGACCAGAAGAACTGTGGAACAGATCAACAAAACCAGGAGTTGGTTCTTTGAAAGAATTAATAAGATAGATAAACCATTAGCCAGCCTTATTAAAAAGAAGAGAGAGAAGACTCAAATTAATAAAATCATGAATGAGAAAGGAGAGATCACTACCAACACCAAGGAAATACAAACGATTTTAAAAACATATTATGAACAGCTATACGCCAATAAATTAGGCAATCTAGAAGAAATGGACGCATTCCTGGAAAGCCACAAACTACCAAAACTGGAACAGGAAGAAATAGAAAACCTGAACAGGCCAATAACCAGGGAGGAAATTGAAGCAGTCATCAAAAACCTCCCAAGACACAAAAGTCCAGGGCCAGATGGCTTCCCTGGGGAATTCTATCAAACGTTTAAAGAAGAAACCATACCTATTCTACTAAAGCTGTTTGGAAAGATAGAAAGAGATGGAGTACTCCCAAATTCATTCTATGAGGCCAGCATCACCTAAATTCCAAAACCAGACAAAGACCTCACCAAAAAGGAGAATTACAGACCAATATCCCTGATGAACATGGATGCAAAAATTCTTAACAAGATATTAGCCAATAGGATCCAACAGTATATTAAGAAAATTATTCACCATGACCAAGTAGGATTTATTCCTGGGACACAAGGCTGGTTCAACACTCCTAAAACAATGTGATTCATCATATCAGCAAGAGAAAAACCAAGAACCATATGATCCTCTCAATAGATGCAGAGAAAGCATTTGACAAAACACAGCATCCATTCCTGATCAAAACTCTTCAGAGTGTAGGGATAGAGGGAACATTCCTCAACATCTTAAAAGCCATCTACAAAAAACCCACAGCAAATATAATTCTCATTGGGGAAGCACTGGGAGCCTTTCCCCTAAGATCAGGAACAAGACAGGGATGTCCACTCTCCCCACTGCTATTCAACATAGTACTGGAAGTCCTAGCCTCAGCAATCAGACAACAAAAAGACATTAAAGGCATTCAAATTGGTAAAGAAGAAGTCAAACTCTCCCTCTTCACGATGACATGATACTCTACATAGAAAATCCAAAAGACTCCACCCCAAGATTGCATACAGCAATTTGGCAGTGTGGTAGGATACAAAATCAATGCCCAGAAATCAGTGGCATTTCTATACACTAACAATGAGACTGAAGAAAAAGAAATTAAGGAGTCAATCCCATTTACAACTGCACCCAAAAGCATAAGATACCTGGGAATAAACCTAACCAGAGAGGTAAAGGATCTATACCCTAAAAACTACAGAACACTTCTGAAAGAAACTGCAGAAGACACAAAGAATTGGAAAAATATTCCATGCTCATGGATTGGAAGAATTAATAGTGTGAAAATGTCAATGTTACCCAGGGCAATTTACACGTTTAATGCAATCCCTATCAAAATACCATGGACTTTCTTCAGAGAGTTATTTTGTATGGAATCAGAAAAAAAAAACAAATAGCCAGGGGAATTTTAAAAAGGAAAACCATAGTTGGGGGCATCACAATGCCAGATTTCAGGTTGTACTACAAAGCTGTGATCATCAAGACAGTGTGGTACTGGCACAAAAACAGACACATAGATCAATGGAACAGAATAGAGAATCCAGAAGTGGACCCTGAACTTTATGGTCAACTAATATTTGATAAAGGAGGAAAGACTATCCACTGGAAGAAAGACAGTCTCTTCAATAAATGGTGCTGGGAAAATTGGACATCCACATGCAGAAGAATGAAACTAGACCACTCTCTTTCACCATACACAAAGATAAACTCAAAATGGATGAAAGATCTAAATGTGAGACAAGATTCCATCAAAATCCTAGAGGAGAACACAGGCAACACCCTTTTTGAACTCAGCCACAGTAACTTCTTGCAAGATACATCCACGAAGGCAAAAGAAACAAAAGCAAAAATGAATTATTGGGACTTCATCAAGATAAGAAGCTTTTGCACAGCAAAGGATACAGTCAACAAAACTCAAAGACAACCTACAGAATGGGAGAAGATATTTGCAAATGACGTATCAGATAAAGGGCTAGTTTCCAAGATCTATAAAGAACATATTAAACTCAACACCAAAGAAACAAACAATCCAATCATGAAATGGGCAAAAGACATGAACAGAAATCTCACAGAGGAAGACATAGACATGGCCAACACGCACATGAGAAAATGCTCCGCATCACTTGCCATCAGGGAAATACAAATCAAAACCACAATGAGATACCACCTCACACCAGTGAGAATGGGGAAAATTAACAAGGTAGGAAACCACAAATGTTGGAGAGGATGTGGAGAAAGGGGAACCCTCTTGCACTGTTGGTGAGAATGTGAACTGGTGCAGCCACTCTGGAAAACTGTGTGGAGGTTCCTCAAAGAGTTAAAAATAGACCTGCCCTACGACCCAGCAATTGCACTGCTGGGGATTTACCCCAAAGATACAGATGCAATGAAACGCCGGGACACCTGCACCCCGATGTTTATAGCAGCAATGTCCACAATAGCCAAACTGTGGAAGGAGCCTCGGTGTCCATCAAAAGATGAATGGATAAAGGAGATGTGGTCTATGTATACAATGGAATATTCCTCAGCCATTAGAAATACCCACCATTTGCTTCGACATGGATGGAACTGGAGGGTATTATGCTGAGTGAAGTAAGTCAATCGGAAAAAAGGACAATCATTATATGGTTTCGCTCATATGGGGAATATAAAAAATAGTGAAAGGGATTAAAGGGGAAAGGAGAGAAAATGAGTGGGAAATATCAGAGAAGGTGACAAAGCATGAGAGACTCCTAACTCTGGGAAACGAACAAGGGTTAGTGGAGGGGGAGATGGGCACTTGATGGGATGAGCACTGGGTGTTATACTGTATGTGGCAAATCTTACTCCAATAAAACAATATACAAAAAAAGAAAAAAATAAATAAACTGTGGTACATCCGAACAGTGGAATATTATTCAGCACTGAAAAGAAATAAGTTATCAAACCACTAAAAGACATGAAGGAACCTTAAATGCATAATACTAAGTGAAAGATGACAATTTGAAAAGGCTATATATGATATGATTCCAATTATATGACATTCTAGAAAAGGAAAAACTATAAAAATAGTAAAATAAATAAGTAGTTGCCAGTCTTTGAAGAAGGAGGAGGAATGAACAGATGAAGCATAGAGAATTTTTAGGGGAGTGAAAATACTCTGTATGCTATCTAATGATGGCTGTATGTCATTATATGTTGGCCCAAATCCATAGGATGCACAACATCAAGAGTGATTCCTGGGCAGCCCCGGTGGCTCAGTGGTTTAGCGCCGCCTTCAGCCCAGGGCCTGATCCTGGAGACCTGAGATCGAGTCCCACGTCGGGCTCCCTGTGTGGAACCTGCTTCTCCCTCTGCCTTTGTCTCTGCCTCTCTCTCTCTCTCTCTCTCTCTGTCTCTCATGAATAAATAAATAAAATCTTAAAAAAAAAAGTGATTCCTAATGTAAACTATGGATTATGGGGTGATTATAATGACTCAGTATAGGCTTAGCCATCATAACAAATGTACCACTCTGGTGAGAGATATTGATAATGAGGGAGGTGATGCATATGGGGGGCAGGGAGCATATGGGAAATCTCTGTACATTCCTTTTAATTTTACTGTGAACATAAAAACTGCTGTAAAAAATAATTTACCTTTAAAAAAGATTAGGGGAATATATAAATGTGGGAATCATAAATGTATCCTCAATATTCAGTGTTTAGAATTGAGACTACCTGATGGGTTAATAAAGATAAAGCAGAGAAAGAAAGAAGGAAGGAAATCAGAAAAGTGTCCATCTCAAAGATAAGCAAGACATTTTCAAGAAGAACAGGATCTTATATTCTTTATGTCTGAACCAAAGTGCCTGGTCAGGCACATAGCAACCCTCAATCCATGTTCACTAGATAAATTAATTTACTAATTTCATAAATCAAATACAAATCATAAACTTTCTCAAGATCCCCCTGCCACTAACCCTTAAAAGCTTTGAATGTAGTTTTAATTAATGGTAGCCAGAACATGTTTTGGCATCCCAAATCTCTAGCCTCACTTCCCCATAAAAGCACAAAAGTTTAGACTTCCAAAAGTTTTGAGATCCAAATCAGGACATCTGCTATGGACTTTGGTGGTCTGTTTACTATATTCTGTGCCTTGAGCTTTCTTAAATAATTGTAATAATCAAACAAATTATTTACTACATACCATGCACTCTGATATGCACTTTACAAGGATTTTTTCATTTAATCTGTCCGCCAAACACAAGTTTGATATTACTTTTATCTGCTTTTTACAGATAAGACTGTTGAAATAGAGAGAAGAGGTAATTTTTAAAGGATCAAAAAGCTAGTAAGAAATGTAGCTGCTATTCCAATCCAGGGAGTCAGTTTCCAGAAATATTACCAAAAGCACTACTTAAAAACAACCTTAGGGCAGCCCTGGTGGCTCAGCGGTTTTGAGCCACCTTCGGCCCAGGGTGTGATCCTAGAGACCTGGGATTGAGTCCCACATCGGGCTCCCTGCATGGAGCCTGCTTCTCCCTCTGCCTGTGTCTCTGCCTCTCTCTCTCTCTCTCTCTCATAAATAAATTTTTAAAAAATCTTTAAAAAAAAAAAAAACCTTAGTCAAGAAGGCATTTGAGGGAACCTAGTGCCTAAAATATAAATAAATAAAAGTATAGCCCCAATATAGCAACTCCTTAGAAAGCTTTGCCCCTGAATATAATGGATGTGCATCAAAAAGTGGAATACAAGTGGGTGTATTTAATAATCAGCTACAATGATACAGCGTAGACATTAGAAACTTGCTTAGCTAAGAAGGAAAATGCCTTAATTTATACAGCTGTTGTTTAAAAATTAAAGGGAATAGCAGCAGATTCAAAGACAACATTATTACTTGAGGTGCCGTTGGCAGGCGGGTAAACAGTGGCACAGGATGGCATAGGAGCCAAGTTAAAGCAGGTCAAGTGCTCACAGGGCTGGCCTCGTGCCTCCATTGTTGGAGCCAGTGCACACCTGGTGAAGGAACACGGTGTCACTAGCGGGCAGGTATAAATCCAAGAAGGGACAAACAGGGTATACGCACTGCTTCTAAACTTCTAAAGTGAATGCCTGCAAGTGGGAACTGAACAAGCGTATTCAGGAAACCAGATCAATGGGAGATAAACAGTGAAGTGTCTTTCTGTATCTTGACCAGCTGTGACAGGAGAAACCGGCAAAGGCAATGTTTTCTTAACAGCAGAAACCAGCCTGCCCCAGGGACACATCTCAGGGAAATGCTCCATTTGAACCAGTATGTTCTGTCCTACTTAAAAGGTGTTTCCAGCAAATCCCTTTACATTTTTTTTCTCACGTAAATAATAAAACACAGGGAACTGTGCGCAAAGGCCACCTGCGACTGCTAAGCCTCCCTCCTTTTAACTGTTAAATATGATGAGATTCAGCACTTCAGAGTGCACGACGCATGTACATGAGGATGTTAAATCCTCCCAATAACCCTGTGGATTATTTCTAGTCCCTCTTTATAGACAAAGACACTGAGTGTTGAGACCGTGTAGTTTGGAGCCAAAACTCGGATCAAAATTTCCACCTGCCATAGAGGAGACCCTCTACCTTATGGATAACCCTGGTCACATCGAACACAAATGATCACAATTTAAAAATTAGAACTGGGTTCTTGTCATTGTAGGAAATTCAGTCGCTGAAATCACCCTCCTCCCAACGAAGTAAGAGAGGGCATATGGGAGCCTCGGAGAAGCGAGTTTTGAAGGTGAGAGAAAGGAAAGATCAGAGATAAAACTTGACAAACCTACAAGGAACCAGGGCACAGAAAGAGACAGATTGGAAGCTAAGAAAAACTGGAATAAACCTTCTCAACACGAATGTGATTTGGCAGGGGGGCCTCTGACCCTTTCAGATTCAATCTCTTAAAGTTCGCCTTGTATTTTTCCATTTTACTGCCTGCTCACCACTCCCTGTCTGAGTCCCTGGTGCTTGATTTTAGTGATTTACCTAAAACTGGCAATGAAAGGTGTTTATGTGCCATGTCATTTGGAATATAAGGAACAGTTGATTATTAGAATTACTAGCGAAGAGAGTCTTGATTGCTGGAGCAGTAAGCCGAAGAGTCCCTGTAGAGAGGTGCCATTTGCAACCACCCAGGCCAGTGGAGCACAATTTGAGGAGGGAGGGGGATTGCCATGAACCTGTCGAGAAAAATAACTCTGAATTTGAGTTGTCGGTGAAAAATCAGGAGTGATTTTACTGCAATAATACAACTCAGCCTTGGAATAAACCTGCACAAATTCAAAGTTGCATCCATGAAATAGAATCAGACCATATTGCATTTATTTTCTCAGAGCAAGCACTAATGAATACAGAACTGGACTTTCATGGTTTAAAATTCTATCAGGACTTTGAAAATGGTAGCAGAACACTTATTGAATTTCAGAGGAACATTTTGGTGAGGCAGGGTGAGGGGGCTGCCATGATTAATTCTTTAGTAACGTGGAATTCACATAATGAATAAATTCACGTTCGTAGAAAAACATGGCAAAGTTAGCACTGGGTAGGTAAAATTAGAAACTTTTTTTTTGAAGTTTTAAGAAGATTTTCTTTTTTAAAAAATTTTTATTCCAGTATAGTCCATATACAGTGTTATATTAGTATCAGGTATAACACATAGTGATTCCACAATTTAGAGACTTTTTAAAAAGTTGGATATGTATGTCTGAATATTATCATCAATTAGAGAGTAAATGCTGGATGTCAACAAAAATTTTAAATTTTTAAAAAAATCATAATGCAATATTTGAGCTGAAATTTCTACAATTGTTCCCCCCCAAAAAATATCTTTTTTGAAAACAAGTTATGGCAACAAAAAGAATATTCATAAACACATAACAATACTGTCCTGGAAATGCAAGGTTTCTAAAATTTTAAAAATTTCTTGGGATGCCTGGGTGGCTCTGCAGTTGAGCATCTGCCTTCAGCTCAGGGTGTGATCCCAGAGCGCCTGGATCGAGTCCCACATCGGGCTCCCTGCGTGGAGCCTGCTTCTCCGTTTGCCTATGTCTCTGCCTCTCTCTGTGTCTCTCATGAATAAATAAAATCTTTTAAAAAAATTTCTCACCATAAAATAACAAACCACTAGAAAAATGAAGCAGTCAGGACTCCCTTGTTTAACCATCCATAGTTTCAGCTGCTTCAATATTTTATCCAAAACCCGACTATGCTATTGCTGCCTCCCCTCAGTGACCTTTAACCCTGACCTTGGCACCCATCTAGGCAAAGGGCTAGCAAAACAACATATACATTGCTTGGTGCTCAAAAAAATGTGTTGGCTAGTAGATCTAATTGTCTTTTCTTTTTTTTAATCACAAGAAAATAAAATTAAGATTATAGAGCAACTAGAAGTCTTGGATTTAGGTTGAAACATTGCTCAGCTGTTGAGTTGTTTTTTTTTTTATCTCATATCTGCATGTCAGCATGATGTTCTGATCTATGATCTGATTACAGATGTTTGGAGAAGCCAAACTATGTTATGACTCCCTTTGCCATTATCGTTTACTTGTTCTCTAATAATATTAAACTAGCTGTCTAATTTATCATCATGATTATTAAGATCAGCATGATTTTTAATGGTTTCAAGCTTCACGTGGTTAAGGATCACAGCGCATGTCCTTTTTAGGCACTTATTGAGCAGAAGGCCAGGTAGAACAAGTACTATTTGCACAGCAGATTAGAGCATGCAAAACCTTTCCATGCTCTTCTTTGGCCCTCGTGTCAACCCTGAGAGACAGGTAGGGCAAGTACCATCGGTGGCCTTTTCCAGGACAGGAAAGTAAGAGATTTATTGACTTGTCCAACGTCACAGAGCTTATAAATATCAGAATCCAAATGTAAGTCATCAATGCGTTGTCCCTTTCGTCTCTGGAAGTTTCATTGTTAAATAAATGTTTAGGGGATCCCTGGGTGGCGCAGCGGTTTGGCGCCTGCCTGTGGCCCAGGGCGCGATCCTGGAGACCCGGGATCGAATCCCACGTCGGGCTCCCGGTGCATGGAGCCTGCTTCTCCCT
Source organism: Canis lupus dingo (assembly GCF_003254725.2). NCBI lineage: Eukaryota > Metazoa > Chordata > Mammalia > Carnivora > Canidae > Canis > Canis lupus. The sequence goes on from NC_064243.1 coordinate 38,129,067, forward strand.
CTGCCTGTGTCTCTGCCTCTCTCTCTCTCTCTCTCTGTGACTATCGTAAATAAAAAATAAATAAAAATTTAAAAAAAAATGTTTAGGATTCCAAGTGATCAAGTCCTCAGAATTCTAGGAACTCAAGGTTTTATTGTTTTCACATTGAAATATTTTGATTTTATATTTTACGGCAATGTTAATCCTTATTGATGGTTCACTTGGTACTCCATAGGCCTTTTGTGTAGCTGTTTGACGACATTGTTTTATCACCTTCCCTGAGCTGTCAAACAGCCTGCAGATGCATTCCTTGCCATGTACATGCATGAATGGTTGAGTAGATTCTGTTTACCAAGGAAGCTAAATAATGAAATGTGACATACAAAGAAGGTCAAAGATAACCAAACCAAATTATCTTGCACTGCTTTGCAGCCTGTTGATTCTGTTCATTTTAACAGTTTTCCAACATAAATGTACAATATAAACATCATGATGAACCAACGTTATACTCAGCAACGTCAGCTCACTTTACAAACTGGTTTGCTTGCATTCCTTCAAATGATAGCTACTGGAAAGCTGTCAGTCTAGGGGTGGAGTCCAAAAGAAGGACAAGGAGGAGAATGACATGAAGGAATATATGAGGGTGGAGAGGGTATTAAATCTCCAAGTTCTGGTTTCTCTTAGTGTCCTGGAACTCAAAGGTGATGGGTGTCAGTTCACCCCAAGTTACACAGTATGCAATTTCTTCTTTGTATGAGCCTCTCAAAGCCTCAAGTAACACAGAATTCCTTCAGTGGGCTTTGCTTTTCAATTTCTGAGTTCAGCAATAAATTGTTATAAGTTTAAGAACTTTTCAAATATTATATAAGACTCCTATTAAAATTATAGTCAATTATCCCAGGCAGTAATTTCCATATTCAAAGAGAAACATATTTATTTTAAGATATCTACCAATTATTTGACACTTCTCTGAGTTTTCTTTTCTATACTCAATTTGCAGAGTTGAGTATATCAGATATATACATTTCCAAAAGCATTAGATAAATATATTTTACCTGCAGATGCTTACCATAATACCACAGTATTTCTTTATGTTTGTGGAGGGGTATTTTTGTCTTCTGGGTTTTTGGGGTTTTTTATTGCTTAGAAATGGCTACCTTGTTGAAACAGCAGGCCAGCTCCTGGATTCACTGAAAATAAAATTAACATGACACTTTACTAGGACAGTGAATCATTAAAATGTAGTCCCATGAAGACAAACTGAAGAGTGCTTGTGTTAAATAAATAGCCAAATTAGGTAAAATGTCTACAATACCCAAAAGTTGAGTTCAGCTTTCTCCTCCATGGCTCAGAAGGTGGGTGGAGATATTTTCTGACAACTCAGGCAACTGAGCAGAGAGCAGATTACCAACCAGAAGAGGAGTTGCCCCACCATCACACAATGCATAGACTTGATGGCAGGAGACCAGAGAGTAAGTTGGGAAGACTGGCTGTCACCTGAACATACTTGCAATCATCTCTTTCTGAACTCACATAATAATTCACCTGCACTCTTTTATGGCACTTTGGCTTTCTGCTTTTTATTAAAGTGATTCATAAACACATTTTAGGTCTCCTACTGGATTGCAAGAGCCTTGAAGGCAATACCCATGACTGGTTCATATTTGTGTCCCCACCACCAAGTTCAAAGTCTTGCCCCCAATTTGTGATGATTAAATATTTGCTGGCCAATTGAAACCTCACATAAAGAGCTTGGATTTTCTCTTCCAGGGCCTTTCCTGGGTGCTTACTTTGATCAGTGGAAAGGGAGAAGAATGAAGCAAGAACACTTATGAATGAATGATGTAAATACCTTTAGATAAGATAAGCTGTATCTACATTTGTCCGCTCTTGACTTTCCCCTTTCCTTTTTGAGGAGAGAATGAGGACAAGAAGGTCTCTTCTCTCAAGATCTAGGTTACTCCCTGACATCAAGAAAGCCAAGAGTCCTCAGTGAACAAAAGGGGATGGATATACATTTCCCAGAAGGCCTATATGATTAACAGACAGTGACTTAGGCAATATTAAGTATAGAGCTTCTTTCATTTCTGTTATGAATCTACCAAAATAGAGTTTCATGTTTTATCCATTTTGTTTCCTCATAATTGTAGACACAAAGGGTGAAATTCTGATATTTAATGCATGCTCACAGTTGCTATTAAATTAATCGGGAGCTGTGTTCGTGCATTCAACAACTAAATTTGGTGCCATAGAATATTTCTTGACTTGATGTTACATTTGTACGTGGCTTAAATATTGTTCAAGAAGTACAAATGAGTCCAATACAAAAAAAAAATCAAGAAAGGGAAACGAAAGATGTAAATCTTTCATCAAGTATTTTAAAAACAAATATATATAACCCAGTCACAGACTAAGCTAAACATGCCTTTTGTTTTGCATTGTCCTTATACACTATGCAATCTTTCTTAAATAATGCTGTTAAGAATACAGGACTTATAGAATCTTCTGACAAAACTCACTTTAGGTTAGAAACAGCAAATACCTCTTCCACCATACTCATACTTGACAGATATTGCTTATTAGTCTTTTCTGCTGAACCTGAGAATCCTTCCATTAAAACTATTTAAATGGGGGCAGCTGGGTAGCTCAGTGGTTGAGCGCTCAGGTCATGATCCTGGGATCCTGGGATCAAGTCCTGCATCAAGCTCCCTGCAGGGAGCCTGCTTCTCCCTCTGCCTCTCTCTGTGTTTCTCATGAATAAATAAATAAAATCTTTTTTAAAAAGAAGGTAAACTATTTAAATATTTATTTTAGTGTTTAAAATAAAACCTACTTACCATCTTTGCTTTAGACCAGTTCTTAGCCTTTTGAATCAGAAACACATGAAAATTCAAGAAAAAAAAATCTACCTACCCAGAAAAAAGTCACATATGGCAAAAAACTATTTTTATACTATTGTTTTAGTTTGGGTACTCCTTAAGCATATCTATTAATATTCATGAGGTCTATCAACTCATGGGAACAATCTCTGTTCTAGACCATGTATTTTCTAAAAAAATTTCAGGAAATAATGGAAAGACTTCATCATGAAAATGAGTACTTGATTTCTCATTTTTCTCCTTAAATTCCCTCTCTTTCCTTCCCCCCAATATGAATATCTATATATATCTAAGATTTATAGCAGTTTATTTTTCTCCAAGTGGTGACCAGCCAAAGAATGAGTCAAACTTTCCACAAGTAGGTAGGAGTATCTTAGCATTGATATTCTCTGAGGCACCTCCTACAGAGACTCATCAGGGGTAGAGAAAATGATGTGGGTGGACAACACAGCAATCTGTGATATGAGAATGGCAACTGCGGGTGACCAGGTACATACCTTTCATTGATATCAAAGATCATATTTGTAACTGTTCTTTAAATTGCTATTTAACCTTTTTTCTTTAAAAATGCAAAGGAAGTGTTATGCTGAATTCAGATTTAACATTTAAAAGTATCACAAATTCTGTCTTCACCTTGAGACTTTCATAAGACTTCAAACTATGTCCTTGATACAGAGGTGCTAATTAACCCATTGGTATTTTATAGGCTAACAGGCAAGCTTAGGATCTATAGAAAGCAGACATAACACTGTTAAACTATTATAGCGTTATTAGTACGTAACCTCTGCCCAGTGGCTCAGTCAAATAGCAGTGCTTTCCCTCATTACTAGTTTCTTGACCATAATGTTCTATTCATTTCCTCTGTATTAAATTTCGTATGTCATGCAATACTAAGTTCTTAGGTTCATATTAAAGTTTTTAATGGATTATTAAAGTTTTTAATATGAGCCCTTTAAATGTTGGAACACCTGAGTGACTCAGTCAGTTAACTGTTGGACTCCTGGTTTTGGCTCAGGCCATGATCTCAAGGTCCTGAGTTCAAATCTTGCATAGGCCCAGTGCTCAGACTCAGCACAGAGTCTGCTTGTCCCTCTCCCTTCTCCTCAACTTCTTCCCTCACTCACCTGCAGGTGCTCTCTCCTCTATCTCAAACAAACAAACAAATGAATAAAATCTTTAAAACAAACAAAAACCTTTGACACTGTTTTTCCTGGGGGCATTCTAGAAAATATTTAGCCATAGGTTGTATATTCTACACTCCTTTCACTCCTTTCTTCTTTAATGTTTTTCTTTCTCCCTCCTTATTCCCATTCTTTTTGGTAAACTCTCATTCTATTCTAAGATTATCTCTTTTGATTCATATGGTCTTTTACCAAAGCAATATAAATGACAATGCAGCAGGACAAAATTACCATAATTACTTAGGAGATTGTCCCTCAACCTCCAGTCAGTCTCGTGTGATCTCTTCTACCCTGTTGAAGTTGCCTCTATTGCCTCACTGGGTGTCCATGAGCATTCAAAATATCCTGATATGCTAAGAGAACTAAATATCCTCCTGGAAAGGACTGAACAATTCCAGCATCCCTACTTTATTCAATAAGCATTAAGCAAAGCCTCCATTTGTCAGAGAAATGTTGGCAAAGAACTGCTAAGAGTTTTTAAAAGGCAAGTTCTTTTTTTGTTTGCCTGTAGGAATATTGTGAATCATGATAAAGATCTTAGTAGGTTTATGAGATTTCAAGAAACCAGAAAGGAATATAGGGGGAAGCAAATTGTTGCCTCACTTCCAACTTGACACCAACAACAGGGGCTCAAAGCCAGGACCACGACTCTGCAAAGAGTAAGGAATTGGGTTAGAGGGCCAGGAGAACCATGTGCTACCTTTCTAAAAAGGCTGCTGTTCTGCTCTTCTTTTCTCCTTTACCAGAAGCTCTTCTACCTTCACATCTGAGTCATTTAGGAAAAATATAAATCAAAGGAGACTCTTCAGTAAAAAGTACTCCTACTTGAGGGATATAAGAAGTTCACCCATAACTGGTCTCCCACTTGACACTGTAGTGGCAGGGGCAAAAGATGATCCCATATCCATGCACTGCCTCATGTGTGGGAATACACATCTAAAGAAGTCCCACTTTCTTGAAGGAATAATGCCTAGAATGGGGAAGAGCATGTTCTTTGCAGGGAGAAAAACATTTAGCATGGAGTTAAATGTGGAGAAATAAAATTCTGTGAAAACCAACCCTTTTACCCATTGAATCACTTGGCACTTGTTTCCTAAGTGAAAAGATAGATAGAGCTGAGAACATAAGAGTCAGTTAAGTTTATAAATAGATTTTGGAACTCAGAGCAAAAACAGTAGTTTTGAAATCCATGGTGTTTTTGATTTGCAAGTATCAACCTTTTGTAAATATAAGGTGTTTGAGTACCAAAAGCTTGACTTTAAACAGAAAGAGCCCAAATCCTGAAGGACCCATAAACAAGGGCTGAAAAAATAGTTGCCCCTTCAGTTTTTAAAACTTTCCAGGAGGAATAGATTTCTGGGCTAGTGAGGAGAACATTAGGAGAGGAACGAAATTAAGTGAACTAACTCTTAATGATAATCTGATAAAGAGGGCCCTGCCCCTGAGCCCCTGAAACGAGCTGAGCCTAGGGTATGGAAACAACAGGAAAGACAGATGAGTTTGGTGGTATCCCAGAATAGAGAAGATACATGCCTTCCTTCCCAAAGTATAACCTAGAGAAGCTTCAGATTTCATGAAGGAGGCTCCATCCAACATGGCACCAGAACAGTAAGATGGCTTCTGTTGACTAAGCCATCTAGACAAATGAGTCTACAAGCAGGCTAGCAAAGTCATAGGCACCTTACAGCGTTTGAAGCAAGACAATTCCCAAGCCCTTGAAGAGGAAGTACACGAGGTTGGGAGTGGGTCTTGCAGTTTGAAGAGGAAACTTTGGATCTGGAATACAGGAATGGTGCACATCAGGAGAAGATGCCAAAAACCAGGAACGAATACCATGTGGCATTGGCCAAAGTAGACAGAAAGCACTCAAGGAGCAGACCCACCCTCTTCACTAATGCTCTATGTTATGATCCTACTGTAAACTCCCCAGAACTTAAACATAATTCAAAAAGGAGAAGCAAGGAAAACCTTAACTTGATTGAGTGTATAACCAGATTAGTCACTACTTTGACCAAGTTTCCCTTGGATGTGAACAAATTTAGTTTTCTGCTATCTGATGGAAATGGCATCTCTCTCTCTCACACACACACACACACACACACAAATTTTTTTTAATTACGTTAAGAAATTTGAAGTTGAATTTTAGAAGTTAAAATTATCCCCTATGAAATTTCCACAAATTACATGTGACTTCTAATTCCAATTACATTTCAATCCAGGGCTTACTTTCAGATTATTTTTTTTCTTTTCTGTATTTCCACACTTATAATCATGCTTGCAATTTTTTGGTTTAGTTTCCTGAATATTCTCCTGAACATATCCATTGTGTGAAGATTTCACTCATTAAATTTTATGATATTGCTCCAAACTAAAAGAGCTATCCAGTGCCTTGCAATTTTGGTTTAGAATTTTTTGAGTAAAAATGCCATTAGATGCTGAACAAATATGCCTTGTATATGTGTAAAAAAAAAGAGGGGCAAGGAACAGCTGGCCTACTCTTCCCCAGCAAGCTTAAGGAGAGGAACCACCATGGTTCTTTTGTTTGTTAAACCTTGCTTCAGTGCTTACAACAATAAAATTGCATGTTATAGATGCTCAATTAATTGTTATGTGTGTACTTGAATTGAAAGAAATAGAATTTAAGTAAATTGGCATAAAAATGGCTTTTCACTGCTGTTTATACATTGACATACAATAATAGTACTTGTAATTTACCTACTCCATGCTCACTAAATGAGTAAAAGAGTAAATGACCAAGTGCAGATATGTGGGGAGGTAAGCATAAATAAATACTAGTCATAACTGCAGTGTTTTGGGAAGGCTTTGCTTGACTCAGAACAACCTATTGCTTGACTCAATAGCTTCTATATTCTAACTATAGGATTGGTTCCTTAAAATTCTTTCAACCCCTAATCCCTCAAATCTTGCTGAGTCTCCTGAGATCTTAACCCTCGGATACATTGTTGTAAGAAAAGAGAGCACAGCCTTTGGAGCCCCTATATTTAAGACCTGCTCCAATAATAGTATGACCTCTAGAAAGTTGTTACTCAATCTCTTAAGCTTTATATTCTTTATTGATAAAACAGGCATAATATTACTACATTCATCAGGTTGCTGTAGACACTGACTTTGATTTAAACAATTTAAATGCTTAGCACTTTCATTTGTAACGTGCGTGGCAGGGCAGACCTTCAACAGCTGGTAGCTCTTGATGATATCATTACATGAAAATGCAATGATCGGATGCTATTCTATAAATACCATGGGAATGAAAATTTTTAGTTATCTGCTCTTTCTTGAATATTTGATGTGAAAAAGGGCATCTTTCTTCTAAGTTATATTATACTGTATTATGTGTATCTACATATACAATATATTGTGGCTAAAAGTGACAGATTTGTATTCCAAAGAGTTATCGAGGCATCCCCAAAGGTATTCAAAAATCATTATTTATTATAGGGTCATCAAACAGAGTCATTCATTCAACACACCTCTGTCCATCTCTGGGCCATATTGGGCATTGCAAGCAAGCAGTTTAAAAACTAAGTAAAAAGCACAGCAGAAAAAAAAAAAAAAAAAAAAAAAAAAAAGCACAGCAGCAACATGTAAGCATAGGGCTCAACCAAGGGTGAGGATCTTCTAAATAGGTCATTCCCCTAGCTGGTTTAGGAAATATACAAGAAACAAAACACGAGGGCTTTGATTCTACCGAACTCCCTTTAATACCCATTCAGTTCCAAATACATTATGGGCATCTAAGAAACACATAAGAAAATATTAAAGAGTCAGACATACTGCTTTATCACTAATTATTTAGGACTGCATATTCAGGGCAGCCTGGGCGGCTCAGCGGTTTAGCACTGCTTTCAGCCCAGGGTGTGATCCTGGAGGCCTGGGATCGAGTCCCACGTCGGGCTCCCTGCATGGAGCCTGCTTCTCCCTCTGCCTGTGTCTCTGCCTCTCTCTCTGTGTGTGTCTCTCATGAATGAATACATAAAATCTTAAAAAAAAAGAAATGCATATTCATTTTTGTATCTCTTTTTCTGTGGAAGTGATGAAAACCATGTAAAGCATTGTATCAATATGAAGCATTATTATTTTTACTATTTCATGAAATTCAGCAATCTATATGCACATGCCAGGGGCCACGAATGTTTTTATAATCCAGAAACAGCCACAGATGCTATTATTGCCAGCTTCTTTGAATACATGTCTCTGAGGGTGGCCTCATTTCTTAAATGTAGCAGCTACATCACAGCAAAGAAACTATATGAAAAGTGAAACTCATTCAGTCTTACAGATGTTCATGTTAATGTGACACCAAACAATGGATTGATTAACTGAACCTCTCCTTTGTATTTGAATTTTTGTGTATCGTGTATCACAGGTTTAAATTCAATCTAGCAGTTGTACCATCAGCACTTCTGTGAATTTAAGGTTGTCCATATACAGTGAAATTGTAGTACACATCTCTATCATAATTTGGTTAGATGCTTCTTGAGAGTATAAAGATCACGATCTATTGAAATTCTGGTTTTTTTTTTCTTATTTTCTGAATAAACTGGCATGTCTCTTTGGGTTGATATCTTTACCACTGATCAGGGAATTCAAACAAGAAATTGATTCATCCTTGACACCTCCTTTTGCCACACTTCCTGGAGTGCTTTTGGGTTCCATCCCCATTTTAATCGTTCTACTTTAAAATCTTGAGACCTCTACCTTGGATTTGCTTTGGTTTTGTAATTTTAAAAGGCAGTTCATTGGAACATTTAAAAGTATGATCTCTGCAGTTAGACCAATGAGTTCAAACCTGATCCCACCTTTTTTTTTTTTTTTTTTTTTTTTTTTTGCTATGTAACCTGTATAGCTCCCTTATCTATAATATACGGTTAATAATGCGACCTACCTCTTGGGATTGTCTTGAGTAGTTAACATGTGGGAAACTTAGAATGTACCTGGTACATTTATTACCATGCAAGTGTTAGCCATCAATTCCTCCTCTTTTGTTGTCATCCTCCTCCCAAATGCAATTATCTTTCCAAAATAAATGCCATCATGCTCTTCAGCTCAGAAACCTGTGCAGCCTCCTTCCTATAAATAAATACCATTTGAACCTTTCACCTTCTTGTCCCAGCGTGAGATTCCAGCCTTCTCCTGGCACATTCTATTGTGCTTCAACCACACTGGACTTTGCCATATTTTACATACCTGTGTACTTCAGGTCTCCTAGCTTTGCTCCTACATTCTCTTTGATTAAAATACCCTTTCTTATACTCTACCCAGTTGTAACCTCTGCTTCTTTTAAGACCCAACTCAAATGCAAGTTCTTAGGGAAATGATTCCTGAAACAATAAGCAGGAATCATTCCTACGTGTGTTCTTCCACATGTCTGACACCAGCGTATGACTAATCATATTATCAGATATTACCATTACTTGCTCTTGAAATTGTTTTCTTTTTCTTTTTCTTTTTTGGAGGAGGAGGGCAGAAGGAGTAGGAGAGTAGGAAAGAGAGATCTTAAGCAGGCTCCATGCACAGTGCAGGGCCCTATCCAGGGCTCGATCTCAAGCCTGGATTCTTAAACACTACACCATTTCACTTCTCACCTCCTCCCATTCCCTGTCTCATAACACTGTGCTTCAACCCCACATCGTTCTGTCCCTTGAACGTATTATAAGCTAATTTCTACTCCCAAGGATTTGTGCCTGCTGTTCCCTTCTCTAAAGTATCCTTCTCTAGGCATTCAAATGGTTAACTCCTTCTCATTGCTCAGGGCTCAGTTTATCATAGGCACTGATGGTTGTCTATCCAAATCTATCCTCTCTTTTTTCATTAATTTCTTAGTTGTTTAGCTTTCCTGGTCATTCGTGTACTTAATAAAAGTGATTCAAATCCCAGTACCAGGAGCTGAATCTTAATTAGTCTAAGTTCTAAACTCTAGCCAGTCCTGTTAATTTCATTTCCCATGCAGGTGATACAATTTGGGTCAATAGATGTGATGTAAAGTCTGCTGGGAACAGAGAGTTCTTGCTGATGTGTGTGTGTGTGAGAGAGAGAGAGAGATAGAGAGAGAAAGAGAGACAGAGAGAGTTAGCTATGGAAAGAAGCTGTCATTTTTACCTAAGGACTTTGCCTAAGGTGCATGAGGATGGAATGTCTAGAAGTGATGCAACCATCTCACAAGCAAGGAGGTATCTAATCCACATGCCTAATATAGGCATGTAAATACCAAATCAAGAGTTGGATGCTTAAAGGACTGAGCCACCCAGGTGCCCTTATTTTGTTTTTCCAGGTGCCCTTATGAAGCTGTTTTCACCCTGAGGTTTGTGTTTCTTGAAGAGAAGCATCATGTCTTAACAATCTTTATATATGGACAGTCTAGCATACTGCCTACAAATTCTAGGAGCTAAATAAATAAGTGAGCATCTGTTGAATGAATAATAATCCCTCATCAGAAATTCACTTCTCTCTTTCACAAGATTCTAAGTGGAATCCTAATTTCTTCAAAAAACCTTCCCATCAAAAAACAAAAACACATAAAAAAAACAAATCCAAAAGCCTTCCCAACTGACTCAGCTCAAATATCCCCCACTTTGAACTCTACTCTCCATTTGATCTGTCATTCATCTGACATTTATAATATATTGCATAATTTTTTGTTTTCTTTTCTTCATAGATCTATCACTCAGATGTCAGCTAGAGCCTTTCTTCCCATTAAGATCTATCCCAATGTGTCTCAGACCCCTCTCCTGACAGTCCTTAACATACCACAAAATTCTGGTGAATTCCTGGGGGTGGATTTTATGCTTATATTCATCTTTGGCTCTGAACCCTTTCTTCTATGCAATTAATTCAGTGTGTGAATCATCTTCCTCTCCTTTCTTTGTTGTTCCTATTCTGCCCTTGGTCAATCCAGATGTGGAAATCAGCTCCTTTCCCTGATGTCTGCAAAACAAAACCAAACAATGATAGGCAAATAAATCCCATTCATATAAGATTTTATGTAAATAATAGATTTAATCAAATTAATTTGATTTGTGCATGCTTGTGTGAGTGCATGCAATGGCACAGGGATGTATACATCCTATGTACACATATTCTACAAGGAATGTACATACCTAAGTCACCAATCTGCACTCAGTAGTCCTTACTGAATAAGTGGGGAGACCTAGCAGGGTCTATATCACAATAATCCAAAGAAAGGCAACTTAACTTTTCTGTCAGCCTCAATCTCTTCCCCTTCCCTCTGGAACACCTTCTAGAAATTATGTCTTCATTCTATTTGGTAGAACAAGTCAGTGCCCTCTAGTCCCCTATTCTCAGAATAAGTATCGGTCCTACATTTGTATATGCAAATCTATCAAGGTGCTCAGCCAAAGAAGATGGTTTCTCATTTACTAGAATTTATTCTCCTTAGAAGACTGCTAAGGAGAAAAAGACTGTTTTCACCCCAAATTTGTTTTTCCTCTTTACACATGTATGTTATATGGTGCTAAAAATCCCTTAAAGACTGAGATAATCTTATACTACTTTGATCCCTCAAAATACGTATTGAATCTTTAAAATTAGTAATTCTTCAATAAATAGGTATTGAGAAGATACTACATATAAGATATAAGCAATATAAGCAGTCTTCTCTCTTGCCCTCAAGATGCTCCTAGGAGGACTAGGTAGACATATGAACAAAGAGTAGCTATACAGTGTGCAAACTACCCTAGGACTGCAGTGCAAGCTTGATTTTGTAGGACCACAGAAGAGGGAAGGCTCCTCATAGTTCTCAACCTTGTCTCCAACATTTCTGCAGGCCGTTATATGCTCCAAACTAGAACATGATTCTCCACAATGAAGATTTCTACTCACCATGAAACCAAAAGGGGAGAACCCCCATTCCCCTTGGAAGTCCAGCAGAATAGGAGTGGGGTAGTACACGGAGAATTTTCAAAAAGACCTGTAAACAACTGTGATTCTGAGAAATCTGCTCAGGGAGTATGCCGTTAGGGATTCACTGATATAAAACTTTTAAGATACAATTAAATTAGAACACAATTTTTCAAAAATGGGTTAATTCCATAAAGTAAGAATGCATGCTTTAAAGTACGAAGCCCCTTAAGCTATATTACACATGGATACTGAAGAATTGAAAAAAGTGAAGAATTGAAACAATTTTCTAAGCGGTCATTAGAGGACGTTTAACTGCTGAATCCAGCAGAAAAGAGGAGAAAAAAGTGGGAATATATACAATCAGTGCACTTGAATTGATGGAGGTCATTCACTGTGGCACTTAGTAGGACTCAGTTCTGTGGGCATCTTCTGACTCCCTTATGTACACAAAAATTTAAGTAAATGTATGTCTGTCTAGTTACTCTTATTAAGGGTATATCTGAGCCTATCTGTATAAGTTCCAGCAACTAGTAATGTATCTGCATAGCAATCCCTGTGACATTTGCTTAACTCACTTGCAGAAAGGCATAAACAACTTGCTGCAGGTCTGTTTGTAATGGCAGGATAATGAGGTCTCCAGAGTCCTGAGCTGAAAATGACTCGAGATTTCTCTTTGAGAATATACTTTAGTTGCTGTGAATTGGTTTTGCTTTATGCAATGCTCAGAATAAGAAGAAAAAATCATTTCATAGCGACTTCTTTTTCCAAATGGGAATACAGTCTCAGCTATTTTTAGATCATTGTTCTAAATCTCAAAGACTGTTTTATTATGTCTTTTTCAAATACAACTAGACGAATGTTGGGAGTTATTTGTTAAATCCTTTAAAAAAAAAAAAAAAACAGCTCAGCAATAAGCATATATTCTCCAGAGAACAATTTACTTTCAGATTGAAATCACCTGATAAAACCACCCAGCTCATTCAAGTAGAAGTTTGTTTCCTTTTAGATCTTGCTCCTCTGCTTTATGAGGGAGAGATCAATGCAGAGACTAGAGAGGAAATCACAATTCAAACCCAGGCCACTATCTGCATATTAAAAGGAAGAACTAGATACAAATAGAAGCAAGGAAGAAACTTTTCCTTAGAAGAATCCAGCAGATCCCCTGTTAACTTTTGGATGCTGATCTCTGCCAAAAGCCAATAAGGCCTTCTTTGGGTTTGTAACCAGTCACCTCCACAGTGCTAACTCAAAAAACAAGCACCAAGTTAAATTTATTAGAACATATATTTATTGACAGTTACTAAGTTATGCATGCTCATTCTCATAGCCAAAAGGAATACCTAAATTTTATTACAAATGTTAATAATTACTTTAAAGTATGAAGCCCCTTCAGGCTATATATTATATAGATAGGAAGTGAAGAATTAAAACAATTTTCTGAGCAACCCACACATTAAAACACTTTTATCTGCTATCTCCAGCAGAAAGGAGGAGGAAAAATGGGGGAGGGGAGTGTTATCTTGCTGCTCCCACTGCTTGGAATCTTCTTCCCCCTAGAAATATGCATGACTTGCTTTCTCCTATTATTCAAATCTTTTCTCAGATGTCACCCTCCTGGTGAGGCCTTTCCCAAATAGGATAATTTATAGCCCTCCCTCTGGTTCTATTGTTTTTTTCCTGATTTGTTTTTCTCCATAGCTAAGCATCTTCTAATAAGGTACATAATGTACTTACCCATTTGGTGCATTTGGTGTGTTCTCTGTTTCCCTCCAACATTATATAGGCAACATGAAGGCAAGAATTTTGGTTTCCTTCATTTTTCTGCTCTATCTGTAGGTACACTGTCCATAGTACATGCTCAAAAAATGTGTACAATATATGATGTATAGAATGTATACCTTAAAGTATGCAGTCTCTTCAGGCTGTATTATACATAAACACTGATGTGAAGAATTGAAATGATTTTATGAGAAGCCTGGTCAATAGTCCTTTTATCTGCTGTATCCAGCAGAAAGGAGGAGGGAAAAAATGGAAATGCACCTGAATCAGTGCACCTGAATTGATGTAAACCATTCACTGTGGCACTTAGAAGGGCTTAGTCAGCTCTGTCAGCAGCTCTTGAGTCCCTTGTGCACACAAAAGTTTAACTACCATATGTCTAATTACCCTGACCCACTAATTCCTATGAACTGCCGTCTAGGACAACATACCTTTATACTATAAAAGATCATGTAGTTGATTAGATTTTCAGAGTTTAAGTTGGCAGACTGAAACCATCACAGATTCTCTCCCACCACAACTAAATAAATTTACAAATTTTAAGTAAAACAAGACATAAAAAAACTAAGCCAGTAGCAATCAAACATAAGAAGAGACACAGCCTTATGCCTACTCAGTGAAAAGCATAAGCTGAAGAGGGGGAGGAGATGGAGAGAGGGATTATTCCAGGAACTAGTATAGCTACTAATAGTGAAGGAAAAAAAAGAAAAAGAAGAGAGAAGACAAAGTTATATATACATATATGAAAAGAATACTTCCAATGTAGGAAGAAGACAAAAGGTATAGAGACTCCAAAGAAAGAAAACATAAAAATCTACCTGTATTCTCCCAGAATCAGGAAAAAAAAAAATCTCTAGAGCTTATTATCTATTTTGTGTCTTATTTTTTTTTCCAGCTCAGAACAAAGCTGCAAAGAGAAGGCAGGCTATTCACAACGGCCTAGGGCTAATTATATCCAACAAAATATATGCATCTAGCAAAACAGAATACCAAAACAAAACAAAACAAAAAAAGATATGAACAGAAGAGACTTAAAACAAGCTCCTTTGAAAGTACTAAAGGCCCAGGGTGATGAAACCACAAAGAACCCCGGGTGTTAAGCCACTCCTTCCCAGCAGATGATGAGGCTATAGTCCAGCTCACAAGTTTTATCTTAGTTTTGGTCATATAAACAGCAGTTGGGAAGAAGCAGGTGAAGAAAGTATAGCCTATCTCTACGTGAAGACTAGTTTCCAGGATTCACCCTACATTGGATATCTCTCCAGGCTTCATGTATGACCTCACATAGTTATAGTAAACCCTGGGCAAGGCTTTGGAACAAGCTGGAGTGGTGAAAGCAGAAACCAGTCTCACAAAATGTGGCTTTCCACAATCCAAATGAGCTGTCTTCCTCTCCCCTATGCCTCCTACACAGAAAAAGAAGCACAATACATGTTACCCAGCCCTCATGATAAACTCTAAAAGATACAAACCAGTCTCAAATAGGATGTGAAAGAAGTTAAAGAGATCTTACTACCACGATATCAGAGAAAACAAAGCATCTTGACCACTATAACAGCTAACATTTATTGTTTACTGTGTGGCAGGCACTAAGTACTTTACATATATTAACTCATTGAATCCTCACAACAACACAATAAGGGAGGTACTACTGTTGGTAGACAATTCCATACTCAAAAACCCTGAAGCCAAATGTGTCTTGAAATTTAGATTTTTTTTAACCAGGTTTTAGAAAAGGAATAAGGTATATATGCCATTTAAAAAAACACATAAAATCCACGGGTCCTACAGAAGCACTTTGTATTCAAACATGTCAATATGTTTAATCAAATCTATGAATATTCACACTAATTATAAAAATTATATAGAAAAAATCTATAAGGAGCTCATATCAATTCAAATCAGGCCAAGTTTTGCTCCCAAATAAATTTGTGCCAAACATACAAAAACTTGGAGTTTTCAGAATCTTTTGGACTATGGATTTATAGATAAGAGATGCAGACTTGTAGCAATGGCCCCTGTACATGTGAGGAAGCCAATGCAGAGGAAGGTTCAGGTCACAAGTTCCCCTAAGTCGAACAGGTAAAAGTAATGGAACCTAGAAGAAGACCTGACCCCGGAGTCCAAAAGTTTAACTCCCAGTTGATGGAGTCAGCAGTGCACATACAGTCACTCAGCAAATATTTATTAAACAACTACTAAACTACAGGAGCCAGGGATACAGCAATGAAGAAAATGGCACAGTCCCATCCTCACAGAGCTTACAGTTTGGCCGGGGGGCGGGGGGGGGGGGGAGGGGGGGGATGGACCATAAACAAAAATGTAGTATTCCAGGTACAAAAATGTAAGCACCAGAAGTGTCTCAGTGACTGCCTTTCAGAACCTAGTCCCCCTATCCCCTTGTAGAACAGTAACCCAATTTCCTCTTGGTATTAGGGATCAGGCATCATGGCCTGTTGCTTCCGTGCCTGGGAGAGCCTAAAATGGTGGGGTGGGGGGCAGGGGTGGGCATTCTCTCTAATTTACTGTAACAAGTCTGTTTAACCTAATGGAAACACTCATCCCTTAGGCAATAGGACCCCCAACTCACCAAGACCACAGTGCAAAAGTGGGAAGCAGAAATTCTAGGCTATTAGGTGCAATAGTGAGATGAGTCCCTCAGAACTCCACTTCTTAGTTCCCAGATGATAACGTTCTGACTGTAAGGGAATGGCGCACATAACACTGATAACGGCGTCAGAATTCCTTCCTGCAGGAGAGCACTAAAACATCACAAAGCACGGTCTTAAAGCTAAGACTGTAATAGCTTTTACACTTTTCTTTTAGTTCTGCTGTTCTATCAGTCCACCTGCTTTGAGATCATGAGTCTTCATGGAAGGCCAATGAATCCAATGGGTCTGAGCTCATCACCATACTTCTTTCACCACGAAATGAGTTTCTTGGCCTAGGATATGGTAAGGAACACCATGGTATTTTGTGGGTCTCTCAATAGTAAATGGTAGTACTAACAGACGAAATGTAGGAAGAGAAGGCAAATCTGTAATCAGAACATTAGTCCTATAAGGATAGCCTAAATCAACATATTCAATTTATCATTCAGAGGGAGTGACCGTTCCTCTAAAGAATGAAGCCATACTGGGAGCAGAGCATTGGCCTGTGCTGTAGATAGATTGGACACTCAGCGATAGCAATAGTCTGATTGATTAGCCTTGGTAAGGGAGAGTCTATACTGTTATGCCTGCATATAACTTCCATCCTTAATGCCATGTCCACTTTGGAAATGAATCTTCTGGGCAAACACCATGGCTGCTAAAAAGAGGCTGATATCTACAGCACAGGTTATCTTGTCCCCTCATTAATGAGAGATTGCACTGATGAGTACTCACTTTATCTAAGGCCTTCTTGTCACCAAACCTGCCATTTTTCTAAGACCCTGATTCTTCAACTAACCTGCTAACAGGCCTATGACCCCATGGAGATCCATACTTCTGGCCATCTTTCCCTCTAAAGACAGAAGACCACCGAATGGACTACTGAAGTTCTGCCTACTAGGAATCTCCCCTGCACCAATGACCATATAGTCAGTCTTAACTAAGCCTGTAGAAATATTTTAGCTCTCTGCTGCCTGCTGTTGCCAGCCCATTATACACACTCACACGTAAACCAAGGTTTAAATTTTTCCTCTTCTGTTCATTGGTCATAATTATCTCCCCATGAAGCCATATGTGTGACATGAAGGAGTAAACATTAACTGTGAGAGTCTGAGCCACATTTTCATCAAATTTACTAGTACCCTCTGGACCTGCTCAGACCCAGACCCACTTTTAATTATTGATGGATTGCTGTCATACAATTTAGGATATGGTAGATCAGAAAATACCAGACAATGAGTTTCTCAGATCTGAGTCACTTTGGGGTCGAGTGGTCATCTACTCCATCTTCCTAAGGACCCCATAGCAAAACATGAGCTGCTTCTCATGCAGAGAATCTTGGCAGTAGAAAAGGTCAGAGTTTACTCTGAAACCCTACGGTCTGAAAGCCAATACACAGTGACCCTCCTACTGAGGTGAAAGACACAAGGATCATTAGGTCCAAGTGGTAAGGCAGCTCACACCACAATATGAAACTTCTACAGAACTCCCTTTAGGTCTCCTCTCAAAAATAATAGTCTTGTAAAGCAAGTCAGTAGATGACTCAGAGTAACATACACAAAGATGGTTTATAGCGCCCCCCAACTCAAGAGAGGCCCACCCAAAATCATCTGTGATGTGCAATTCAAGCTACAATAACTTGACCTTCACTTTAGGAGTATCCAGATAAACCCCAGAACGTTAGGATTCAAGCAACTCACCAACAGTAGATCCTTGAATTTTGTGGGGTTTATCTCCTACCCACAGACACACAAAAATCTTACTAAGGTAGAAGTCACTGGATATTTTCGCTCACCAGATCTGATTATCAAAATGTCATCAATGCAATGCGTAATTTTCTGTAGATGCCTCTAGTACATTACAACAAAGAGCAGAAGAGCTGACATGATCTATTAAGAATTTACTCTGGGCCCTCTGAAGAAATGAAAATGGCTTTGGATTTTACTAATGGATATAGGAATTGGGTTTTTTAAATTATTATTATTTTCTTATTAGTTTCGATAGGTTAGTAGCTGTAAACAAGGGGCAAGACTGTGTTGATCTACTCCAGGAAAGATACCATATCTGAAGAACAGCTACAACAGTATCACTACTTTAGTTTATGGTAACCTGTTGTCATTCTTGAAGATCTACCTAGCTTTTGGACCAACAACATAGGTAAGTTAAATGGAAGTATGGCCCTAATCTCCACAATTACCCTCAGGAAGGTTGCACTCTTCTTAGTTTACTATTTTTGCTTGGTGAGAGTATTTGGAGAGAGAATGGAAACTAAGTTAAATGATATGACAAGAATACATTCAGCCAAAAATTGAATAAATGAAATTCTACAAGACTAATGACCCAGTTTCTTCACCAAATACCATAAAAAGTACAAAGGGGGAACCTTTCTTTACATAAAAGAAGCTTGGGATATGCCAGGAATTTGAGTACTGATTCAACTAAATCACCCAAAAAAGCCATTTTTTTATGAGAGAATTCAAACTTGGGCTGTGTAATAGATAATAACAAAGAATTATTATTTTTAATGTGATAATGATATTGTGGTTATATTAAAAAGTCCTGGGGTGCCTGGCTGGCCCAACCAGGAGAGCATGCAACTCTTGATCTTGAGGTTGTAAGTTCAAGCTCCACGTTGGGTGTACAAATTACTAAAACTAAAATAATAATTAATAATAATAATCTGTTAGAGGTACATAGTATTTATAGATAATGCGATGACTGGAATTTTTTTTTTTAGAAATCTCCCAAGTGTGGGGTAATGTGTTAATATGGTTAGATAAAACAACAGAAGCAAAATATTGATAATTGTTACAGTGGAGGATGAGTACATCATTATAAGCATTCTATATGCCTCTATGTGTCTGAAATATTTTCATAATAGGTTTAAAATGATTCCATCTACCTAACTCCAAAAGCCACTACACTGACTGGTAGGTAGGTCACAATGGCATACTGGGTACTTAGCAATCAGCATCAACCTAGAGTATCTTATATGGAAGGTCTGGAAAATGTCCTTTCCCCAGTGCACAATCACCCTATAAACAGCCTATGGGAAACACTTAGAGAAAGATTTACAGTTTATATTTGTAGCTATGTCGCTTTCCACAGGATACTTCACACAACTCAGCTTCACCTCAATTAACCCTCTAGTTCTAAACTGGCTTACATCTAGAATTGATGATAGTCTGTGCCTTCTCATTATGGAGTGTCTAATCATGTTTATGCCACAAGGTTATATAGCCCAGTCAATATCTTAATAGAATACACATTCATTTCATACCTATAGGTCCACAATCAATTCACCACCAGTATAGATTCCAGCAGATCAAAGCAATCGGCCACTCTGATGCTGCCTATGATAGAAATTATGCCTACTTTGTCTCTCTAATGGTCTACCACCTGGCCTCTGCCGCCAGGCTCTCATTATCCCTGTAAAAACTAGGATCCCAATTTAAAGGTGACACTTGAAACTATTATCTCCAGGATGTGGAATATGATTCAGCAAACTTTCTCTGTAAAGAGGCAAATTGTAAATAGTTTTTAGCTGTGAGAGCCACTTTCTCGTGACAACTTACCTTGCAGCACAAAAGTGCCCATAGATCAAAGCGCATGGTGGCATCCCAAAAAAGCTTTATCTATGGACACTGAGATTTGAATTTCATATCATTTCCATATGACATAAAATACTTTCTTTTCCAGACATTTAGGAACATAAAATTCATTCTTCGTTTGCATTTAATACAAAAACAGGTGACGGGCCATTGGCCTTGCAAGTCAAAATTTGGAAATCCCTGATCTCTTATGTAATACTCCCTGGATTTTGGACCATAGAAAAGTAGTGAAGAGCACCTGCAGTTCCTTTGGTCTATGTACCATACCCTCTGTCCTTCAAGTGAATGTACAGCTCCCCTGTGCCATGCTATGATTTTACCCTCCTTCTGAGCCCAGAGACCTTGTGGGTAGGTCTAGATGAAGAGGTATTCCCCTGGCAAGGCAACCACCTCGGGAAATATTGCAAGGCCTCAGGGAAAGGAGAGAGTGATTTCCTGAGGGGAGGAGGAACTATTTGCAATAACAAGGGACATCCAGAATAATTTGGAGATTCAAATCATGCCTGCAACAAATGTCCCTATCTCAGAATCTCAGAATCTCTTCTTTCCCAACCAGTGTTCTAACCTTAGCAAAAGAGACTTCAGGCTTAACCAGAGTTGAATTTTGCAACCAAGCAATTCAATTTTAGGTCTGATCCTTATTCGTGTCTGCTCTGCAGCTATCGGCAAGAAGGGTTCTTTTAAGGCCTCCATAGAACCTTTCTGGTTCTCTACTTTTGTCTTGAAATGAAGGTAAAGCAATCTATTTTTATACAAGCTCTCTGGCACAGTCAGAAGCAGGCAACACTGCCTACAATGTTTGTCATCATCCTTGTCATGATATTAGGGAGTACAACAGCCTGGTCATCTTCCAAAGCTTTGCCCTCGCTGGCTCTCTGGCTCACACCACTACGAGAGCAATTGTGATCGTGATGCCGTGGCGTGCCACCCACTGCGTGTGTCCTGTGTGGCCACGTTATGGAGGTCATCCAGGAAATGGCTGTTAGCAAGCCAGGGTGAGAGTTCTATCTCCAGGGCCATTCCTCCTAAGGATAGTATCAGTCAGGATCCTGGCAGGCAATACACTTCACCAAGTGACTATAAAGAAACTGCTCAGAAAGGTCATGCAAAAGAACAAATAAAGGTTAGTTAATGGTCAAAGGTTAAAGGTTAACTTTAGTCAAGGTTAAAAGGACCAAGAAGGTCTGGCCAAATTTGCAGAAAACAGTGGTAGCATACCATTCCCACCCTTGGGACTGAGGAGTGAGAGGAGGAAGCAGTGTTGTCAGAGTCTGGCGAGAGCTGGAGCTAGGAGGAGTGGCCACTTTCAGGGACCATCCACAGAAGGGGTGCAGTAGGGGGAAAGCAAGGAAGGTGATTCCCCACCCCAGCCACCTGATTTCCTGCAAGCCCTTCCCCTTGGCCCAGTCTAGCTGGAAGCCAGCAATCTGGCAACTCAGATGATGCAGAAAGCAGTAGTCAGCCTCCTAGGGTACAGAATGAGGCAGAGCAGGGCCCAAGGGTGATCTAGGGCAGGCATGCAGTGAGGCCAACAGATAGAATAAACAGCACTTATGGGGATCCCTCTTTTAAGGAGGAAACGTGAGCAGTTACTTGCTCATGGTCACATAGTGAGTGGCAAGGCTAGAAGTCAAACCTAAGAGCTCCACCCACAGAGCCTCAACACGGGCACAACAAGGCCACACAGAGATATTTCCAAACCCTGGGGAACTGGGGACGAGAAAACTCACAAGAGCTTAAGAAGAGTAAACTGTGTGGTAGCCAAGTAAGAAATGACTACAGAATCCACGACAAAGGCATTAGTGGTGAGCGATAAATAAATAAATGTATGGGAGAATGGTTATGGAGGAAAATGCTATGAATATGATAATTTAACAACAGTCATACAAACAAAATGTGGAGGTAGTGGCAGTGCAGTGATTTCATCTTTCTTCGTGGGTAATCAACAGTGACAAAGTTAATGAGTAAGAAAATTATAGCCTGTTTTTTGAGTATGAATATAATCCCATTTTTTGAATGTTCTGCACTTTTTTCATTTGCATCTCCTCAGTTTGTCACGAGTCCAAAAAGAAGAGTTAATATCACCATCGTTGTATTTCTGTCCATTGCTAAGCACATCTGTCCATTTCTGCCCAAATGCATTTCTGTTACATTTCCTGCTTTTTATGTGTGATATAGCTTGATGCTGTGGTAAAGAAAAATTAAAGCAGTAAGACAATATGTATAGTGGAGTCCAGCCTTCCGAAGAACTGGGTTTCTTGAATAAAGGATGTAGGCAATATTTAAAGGATTAAAAAACACAAAGTTACAGTCTATCTATCCATTATTCCCGTTGTTGGTAAGAAAGATATATCATCCTTCGCATGATAACCCGACCTGCAAGAATGCTGCCCATCTTCAGATGTCAGAGATAACATTGCTCTCTCATAGAGTCAGCAACTTTTATAGGAAAGAGCCTCAAGGCTTTGTTTCTGGAGGGGACTCAAGCATTCTTGGTTTTTCACATTTTATCTCAGATGGAAAGTATTTCTTTCTCTGATGGTGGCATAGGGTGTACACATCGCAGTGGTGGCCAGACCAAGCATCAGCTTTTATTTCTCATTTTGGTATTTATTGATGAACTTAAAACATTCCCATCCATTTGTGGATTTTTACCCTTTGTTTTTCTTAAAAAAACAAACAAACAAACAAACAAAAAAAAACCCACTTCCTTATCTCATTTAACACTTCTGCACTGATGGACTGATGTTAATATCATAACTCCATCTTTTTCTCCTTAGCATTCACTTCCTATTCCCTTGTCTACCTTTTTAACCTTTCTGAATTGTTTTCAGTACGTCCTTTGTGTTGGAGCTCTTGGTCTGATTCTTCAGCCAACCAAAAAACCATTTTATGACAGGTGTTTATAGCAGTGTAGCTCCATTTCTGCTACATACAGGAAATACATAGGAAATGTCATAGTTCATTTCTAAGTATTTTGTAATTTTTATTATAGTTTCTAATCTGTGTAATTTAAAGGTGATTTTTTTTGTTTCCAAACATATTTTTTAAAGCTCTCTTCTCTTAATTCTAATCTAATTTCAATGTTAAGAGATTCTAGTCTTGGGACATGAGTGACTCAGTGGTTGAGCATCTGCCTTCAGCTCAGGTTGTGATCCCAGGACCCTGGGATCAAGTCCCACATGGGGCTCCCTGCATGGAGCTTGCCTCTACTTCTGCCTACGTCTCTGCCTCTCTCTGTGTTTCTTTCATGAATAAATAAATAAAATCTTTTAAAAATATATTAAATTTAAAATATTAAATTATTTAATATTTATTCATGAGAGACACAGAGAGAGAAAGGCAGAGACGTAGGCAGGAGGAGAAGCAGGCTCCAGGCAGGGAGCCCGATGTGGGACTCGATCCTGAGACCATGGGATCATGCCCTGAGCCAGGGACAGGTGCTCAACTGCTAAGCCACCCAGGTGTCCCTAAAATCTTTTTTAAAAAAAGAGAGAGATAAAAAAAGAGAGAGAGAGAGAGAGATTCTAGTCTCCATGATATCAGTTCTTTAAACTTCATAGAGATTTCTTTGCACTATAACTTGACTGGTGGTCAGTATTTGTAAATGGTCAATGTAAACTCAGAAAGAATGTATATTCTTTAATATTGGGAGCAAGATTTTATTTGAATATGTGTATATACTCATCTATATAGATCAACCTTACCAATTGTGTTGTTCAGATTTTCTAATCCTTATTCATTGTTGGCATGCTTAGTCTGTTTCTAATTGAGGTATATGCACAAATAATCCAGCATGATTGCTGATGTGTCAGTATTCTCTTTTATTAATTTATCTTTTTGCATGAAATGTTTACAGTAGCTTTATTTATAATAGCCCAAATCTGGAAACAACCTAAATGTTCATCAACAGGCAAACAGTAAATCATGGTAGCCATCAATGGTACACCCCTCAGTGATAAATAATAATAAACCATCGATATTAATAAAGCAAAGTGAATGATACTCAAAAACATGTTGAGCAAAAAAAAAAATCCATAAACACAAGAAGAAATACTTTATAATTCCATATACATGAATTTCAAGATTATAATTTGTGAATAGAAATCAACACAGTACATAACTACAGGGTGGGGAGAGTAGGAATTGCCTGGAAGGAAGCACAAGGGGAATCTCAGGAGATAGGCACATTCTATATCTTGATTGGGGTGTTGAGTATATGAATTTCTGTATTTACAAAATCAATATCTCCTTTTAAATAAATACATTATGTTGCCCAAGGTTATGTTGTTAGATGTGTACAAGTTCATAAGTCTACCTTCTCCATTCTATCATGATTTCAAATCATTCTGTTTAACTATTAATGGCCTTGCCTTAAATTTTGGTTTTTCGTTATATTACTATTGCTATACCAGCTTTCTTCAGGTTGATATTTTCTTAATCTATCTCTGTATATGTTTTGTTTTAGGTATAGCTCATAAATAGCAAATAACTATGCTTTTAAAAATCCGTTACACTTTGGGTGTATTTTCATCTAAATACCAATGTATTTGAACTTACATGTACCATTTTGTGTTTTCTGTTTACAATCTTTACCCCCATTTCTTTATCTTCTTTCCTGTCTTCCATTGCATATGTAATATTTTTATTTTCCTCCTTTTCCTTCTGTTAGTACAAAATCTATAGATTGTTCTCCATTTTCATTGCTGTTACATTTTATCCTGCAAACTTACCTACATTTTTTAAAACAAAACAGTTATTCAGTATTTCCATTCTTGACTATTCCTTAGCTACCTAAAGAAAACCAAAGCAGCCCTCATCATCTTGTCTTTGAGGGTGTTAGTTTTACTTTCAATAATAGTTATTTTTTATTAAATAGTTAACATCTTTGTATCAGTTTCCGTGCTCAATGTGTCCTATAGCCTGTGCCTAACTCCTAGGTTCACTTTTCCTTAACATACCACTTCTATTAATTTTTGTTGAGTTATTGGCAGAATAAACTATTTGTCATATGTCTCTGTATGTCTGAAATATTTGTATTTGTTCCTCCTTTATCCCCAGGAGTAGAGTCGGGCTGGGGTTCCCCATGTGGAGCTGAGTGTATTAAGCCTCCTCTACTCAGCAAGAGCTGTAATCCCCACTGGGAACCAGACCACCAGTCTCCTTGTACCTTCCACCCTCCCCCTCTCTGTGCCAATTCTGCTGGATGGCAATAACCGTTCTTGTTTATAAGTCCCGCTATGTCTCTTTGCTTTCTCCTCTGATGTATTATCTTTCATTGCAGTACATTTGATAGGGAAAGAAGTGTTTGAAACAGATTCCCTCCTTCCTCTATTTCAAACTCTTGTTCTTCAAAAAAACCACTTATTCTTAAGTTTGGCTTGTTAGATGATAACTTTTGAAAAGAATGAGAAAATCCGAAGTTTCTCTTTTCTTCTGACATCGATACAGATTTTCCCTCAGTAAACTATTGGTAGGTTAAATAATTAAAGAATATATCATGTAAGCCAAGCATGTTACACTTTTTATTTAACTATTAAATTCAAGTTCAGTCAAAGTTTATGAAAGTTCAGACTAGTGAACTATAATTCTCAGCAGGTTAAAAAAGAATTTGCAGATTAAGGGACATTTGGTCTCTGTCCTAATAGATGAATAGGAGTTTGCCAGACTAATAAATGATGAGACGTTCAGAGCAAAAAAAGGTCACAAAATTACCCAGAGTTAAGTGGTCCTACAGTGTGATTTTAAAATATAAGCCAATATCTCAAAACCAAGGGAATCCAATAAAAATCAGGATTTCTAGCTTCTGACAGAAAAAAACGGTCAAAGTTTTGCTAAAACTGAGCCCAGCCCTCCAGTATTTCTACAAGGCTGGAGCTGAGTAGTTCTCCTTTCAGATAGGGTAGTGAATGTTTTAGTCTTCTCTCCCTGTACCACCTAGGTCCTCCCTAAGCTTATGTACAAGCTCTGCAGAAAGTCTGGAAGGCAACAAAGGTGTATAATGCATTTAGAAAAGGTTTTAAAACAAGAGAGTAATGTGATCTGATCTTTGTTTTCATGAAGCAAGTCTAGGAGTGAAGGACAATGGGTGTGCAGGAAGGAGAGGGGGCAATTTGAAAGCAGAGAAACCAATCAGAAGGCTGTTACAATAGTCGAGGAGAATGATGACAAAGTGCAAAGCTCATCCGTAGCTACGAGACTGCAGTGAAGGATACAGAATCAGAGAATTTTGAAAGGTAGAATAAAAAAGACTTGGAAAACGAATTGAATGCCAATTGTGAGGAAAAAATGTGTCAAAAATGATTTAAATGCTTCTAGCTTTGGGAACTGCTTGCTGACATCCACTAAGACATAAAACTGAAAAGAAAGCAAAAGTTTTGGTGAATAAAGAATTGTGGTTTCTGTGTGTGTGTGTGTGTGAGAGAGAGAGAGAGAGAGCGAGAGAGAGAGAGAGAGACCTCTTTGAATCAGAGGCTGGGTCTTAGTTATCTCTGTGTTCCCAGCTTCTAACACATCTATTGAAAGGTGTTCAATAAATGAATGTTGAATTGAACTCAATTAAGCTTATTGATTTTTAGTTGTTTGTGGGAAGGTCATAGAGGTGGAAAAGTCCAGAAGTCAATTTGCCATTTTAGAGCTCAACAGAAATGTTCAAGCTGGAAATTAATTTAGGTATTGTCAACATATTTATTTTCTTGACAGATTTCCATGAGTTGTACAGTTGTATTTATTTTCTTGACAGATTTCCATGTGTTAAGGTATACTGATTTAGAGTATATCTTGATTAAAAGCTTATGATTTTGTTTATTTATATGATTGTCATATGTGCTTAATATATATTGTAATATTGAGGATTTATTGATGTGTTCACCATATCCTCTCCTGTGTGTTTTTTTTTTACCAAAAGACATTTCTGATAGACTCTAAAATTAGAACAAATTTAATTTATTATAGAGTCATCAGGTAATGTGAAAGGAGCTCAAGTGATATAAGTACAAATACATCAGTTTCTAAATTGACCAAGGTTTCAAGTACCAATTTCAGAAAAAAAAGAACATTAAAAATGATAAAAGCAATATTCTAAGCAAACACTGATTATTCACTCAAAAGCAGTGTCTACACAGTGTAAACTTTTTAAAACAAAGATGTGGTCATTGTTTAAATTGTTAGGTTAGTTTTTAGTTTGAACTTGCTATGTTCAGGGTAAAAGGAATATGCTCTGTATTTTTTAAGTGTGCCATTCTCATCCTCTCCTGAGTTTATCTTTCCTTTAGAAAGCACACAAGTAAGGAAAAAAAGAAAGGAAAAAAAAACAAAGAAAGAAAGAAAAGATGTAACAGCTTCTTTTCCAATTCCCTATACTACTTGGTCATCCAACACTTACAAGATCTCAAGGGATCTTGACTCCATAACTCTAGCATGTTCCCTGCCTGGAGACACACAAGAGTTGTTACTTTGGTAACCATTCTAGAGGAAACCAACACTATCCAGAGTCAAGCACCAAAACACAATGACATAAAAGAGAAACAGGAATTCACAGTGTGCTCTTTTCTATTTCCTAATTTTTTCCTCTCTTTTTACTTTTCATTGACAACAGTATAGAATACAAAAAAAAAAAAAAAAAAAGAAAGGAATATGATTTCCCCATGCACCTGTCACCCAGTTACAAAACTCTACAACTTAGGCCATTGCTTGTTGTGTATCTCTTTTACCATCTGCTTCTTTCCTTCCATACAACAATGGGAATATTTTGAATCAAATCCTTGCTATTGTATTATTTATAAATATGTCAGTATGCATCTAAAAAAACAAGAACTCTTTTTTAAATATATTCATTATTCTTGCCTCCCAAGAGAAGGTGATATTCTCCAACATCATCAAATATCCACTGTGTTTGAATTTCTCTTATTGTGTAAAACACATATGTTTTGTTTTTTATTTTTACCACTGGGTAGGTTTGGATATGAATCCAAGTCAGATCCACGTATTGCATTTGTTTGTTGGGTCCTTTATCTCTTTTAATTGATAGGGCCCTCCTCTCTCATTTTTCTCTTGGCAATTCATTCGTTAAAGAAACCAGA
Source organism: Canis lupus dingo (assembly GCF_003254725.2). Lineage (NCBI taxonomy): Eukaryota > Metazoa > Chordata > Mammalia > Carnivora > Canidae > Canis > Canis lupus. Next base: position 38,157,109 of record NC_064243.1, read on the forward strand.
TAATTTATTCCTGCAGAGTTCATCAAACTCTAAGATTTTGCTGACTCCATCTCTATCATGTCCTTTAATATGTTTCTGAAACTGTATAGTTAGATCTAGAAGCATGATTTAATTCAGGTTCAGATCTGGGATAGAATGTTTGTAGAGGTACAGAAAATTCAGCTCTCCTTTAGATACCTATGAATCAATGGCCATCAGTGGATCATATACTTAGTTCCATTGTTTCATAAGGGGTTTAAAATATGGTGATATTTTCTCATTCCTTTGCCATCTATTAGCTGACATGCTTCTATGAACAGAAATCTTCATCAATTCTATGGTTATCCTGAAGACAACTCATTCACACAGTAGAAATAAATGCTTGATTCTTTCCTCCTAATTACTAGTTTTTAGATAATAGGTTGGTTCCCTCACAGCCACCAAAGTTTAAAAAGTTAGTTTTTAAATATCATTTTGTACTCCTAAATTTTAAAGTGATGTGTTTCATCCCCTTCCAAATATTTCCTTTTGATGCTCAAATTATCCCATCTTTGGCCAGTACAAGCCTCTTCAAGGTGGCTCCTAAATTCTTTGACACAATCCCAGTCAGCAGTCTGTTGATTTCCTTAATCTTTGGTATAACAAGATAGATATCTAGTATATTTCCTACTCTAAACCAAGATTCAGATATTTTTTCCAAAGTATTCTGTTTTTAATAGTATATTATATTTAGAGACCAGAGTTTGGGCAAATTCTGATTTTTAGTTCTGTAAAGTGTGAGAAATACCAACTACAAGGACTGTATTTTACCTCCTTGAATGTGTTCCTTCCCCCCAGAAGTCACTTATACCTGCCATTCTTTCTTGTCTGGAACTCTCTTCTCTCTTCTCTCCACTTTTTGCCTATCTATCTCTCCCCACTCACCTTTCATATTTCCGTTCAAAATTCACTATCTTTTCTGGATGCATGTTTCTGTGGCTTGTCCTGCATAACAGACAACATGGACTTGCACTTATGCAAGTGGGCTAAAAAAATGTTGTTTGTGAGACTCATGGTATGTAAAGGACCTTGGAGGCTTGGTTATTTGAAATATATAATCTGGCCTCCAGGTCAGAACTGGCCCTTCTGTTCTGGACACCCAGAGTTATAAATCTTGCCTCATATCCTCTCCTGCTCCAGGCTGGGATGGCCCCCCAGAATGGAATCCAGGAGGGAAGGCAGACACTCATAGTCCAGGCTTCTTTATAAGTATAAAAACGTGATTAACATAGAAATGAAGCTTGCTCAAACTGCATGTAGGCAAACAAATGTTTAACTTCAAAACCTGTCATTTGCCCTATAAATATTGCCCTTTTGGGATGGTCAGTTGAGGGGAGGACACTTTCCCCTGGTCTCTCAATTGGGACTCCAGCCTGGCTATCTCCATGGGGCTTCCCCAGCTGATGAGGCTGGATGTTGTAAGTACTTGATTTGATGTAACTCTGCCTTATTCTCATTATTGCCTACTATTACCTTCATCTGTGTGTCGATTCCTTTCCTCTTCCATTTCTATCAGGTTTCTATAATAATAATAAAATGTTCTTCCCTTTTCAAAACTGAAAACACAGCTATTGTGAACCTTTTTTCTAGAAAACTGTTCCAGGAATGTTTTTCCAACTTCTTGACATAATCAATTTCTCCTGCTATAATAGGCTCTCAAAGATCACATGCCCTTGCATATATTTAGCATTCATGTAAACACTATTTGAGGTATACCTAATTTTCATGCTAGACTATAATATCCAAGAGGGGAGATCCCTGGGTGGTGCAGTGGTTTAGCCCCTGCCTTTGGCCCAGGGCGCAATCTTGGAGACCCAGGATCAAATCCCATGTCGGGCTCCCAGTGCATGGAGCCTGCTTCTCCCTCTGCCTGTGTCTCTGCCTCTCTCTCTCTCTCTCTCTCTCTCTGACTATCATAAATAAATAAAAATTTTTTAAAAAATAAATAAATAATATCCAAGAGGGTAGGACCCATATTGCTTTTTGCTCAGAATTGTGTCTTGGGTCCCAAGTCAATGCCTGACATAGATTAACACTGTAGTGGGTTGGTTAATGTCCCTCCCAGACCCCCATTCATGTCCACATGGAGCCTTAGATTGTAACCTTCCTTGAAAATAAGGTTTTTGCAGATGTACTTACTTAAGATGAAGTCTTCAGGGATTAAGGTGGACCCCAAATTCAATAACTGGTGTCCCCATAAGAAAAGGAAAAAACACACAGACACAGGGAATGAGGCCATGTAAAGCGGTGAAGACAGGCACAGAGATTGGAACAGTGAGGCCGAAGCTGAGGAGTGTGGAGGACAACATAGGGAATCACCAGAAACTGGAAAAAGCAAGGAAGGATTTTCCCCTAGAGCCTTCAGAGAGAGGACAGCCCTGGGGGCAGCTTTATGGCAGATTCCTAGTCTCCAATACTAAGTGTGAGGGAATACAGTTATATTATTTTAAACCCCCTGATTTCTGGTGTTTTGTTATGGCAGCCCAAGGAAACTAATATGATGGACAGGACATTTTAAAAATCGCCACACAGGGCAGCCCCCATGGCTCAGCGGTTTAGCGCTGCCTTTGGCCGGGGGTGTGATCCTGGAGACCCGTGATCGAGTCCCATGCTGGGCTCCCTACATGGAGCCTGCTTCTCCCTCTGCCTATGTCTCTGCCTCTCTCTCTCTCTCTCTCTCATAAATAAATAGAATCTTTAATAAATAAATAAATAAAAATCACCACACAAAGGTAGAATTTCCTACCCTTTTTTCCCATAAAGATAATCTCCCACCCTGTAAACCTCCCCTGTTCCTTATGCCCGAAAGCTCTCAAGGCTTGCTGATGACTGATGGAGAAGATCATGACTTGAATATATCATACAGTATGGAGATTCCTGCTTGGGGAAAATTGGGGTGGATGGGAGGACTCGTTTTGAGAGTGCTAGGGGAGTAGGAGTGAATAGTTGCACACAAAAAAAGCCAAAATGCAAAGAAAAAGTGGATATTTAAAACAGAAATGTGAAATCTGGGGGACATAGCATTGCTATTAGACTTTCAGTTTGAGAAAGAGTGTCATCTTAATGAGACACACCCAAGATATCTTTGGTCACCAATCTGCACCTGTTATAATATTTGCCATCTCTCTCTACAGCTACTATCACCAACTTTGTTAGTCAAGGAAACTATATTCCCTTGCTAAAATCCTTCCTCCCTTTCATTGCATTTCGACTTCTCACTCATGATGTCACAACCCAAGAACGTTCCTGCGCTTCGTGCATTATTCAAAGTTCATTTACCTTAAACAGGTAAAGTTTAATATTGAACAAATCTCTTTAATCAATAAAGAGTTTCGTATGTGATTCCATCAAGCAACTAAAACCAAAATAATCTCTCCTAAAATGCTACAAAATATAGACTAGATATCATGTAACCTAGAAATTATGCATGACAATATAAAGTTACATTTTAATTTTAACTTGATGCCTTACTCAATAAGTACAAAATAGTGAATTACATAATTTCCTTTATTTTAAAGAAAATCTAGATTAAGGGTTTTCTGAGCAAATGGCTACCAAAATCCCACTTCCAAACTTCTACTTTATGTCATACGAGGCTTAATTGAGAGGTATCTTCATAGGGTAAAAACATTACTCAATTTGAAATCATAAGACCTTGATTTGAGACCTGCTACTTCTAAACAGGACAAAACTGCTACTTCTAAGCCACTTAAACATGATCAAATAAGGTGGGAGGGAGGAACATATAAATATCTAAGGGTAGTACCTGGTATGCAGTTGGCATTTAACAAAGATGGGCATATAATTAGATCCAGAGTGTAATGATTAGGATCAAAGGACTGTGGGATAAAGAAGACCCAGGGTCAAATTCTGAATCTGCTTCTCACCAGATTCAAATGTTGACACATTTGGGGAGCTTTCTTAGCCTCAGCTTATTCCTCTAGGAAGTCCATTCCTACCACAATGGGCCTTACAAACATTAAAAAACATAGCACATAAAGGGAACTTAACCCAGTGTCTGGCACATTGGAAGTGCTCGATAAACATTTTCATTATTATCATTATTCATACAAATTAATGTTTCAGAGGGATGCTTCATAGTGATTCTACATTTTTGGATGTTTGAAATACTAAGATATTGAAATAAAATAGTATTTGGGCTACCTTATATTTAATTAAATTCAAATTAATGCTAAATCATCACAGATTAAAATCTGAACTTTAAAATTATGATAATGGGGGATCCCTGGGTGGCTCAGCGGTTTAGTGCCTGCCTTCGGCCCAGGGCATGATTCTGGAGTCCCTGGATCAAGTCCGATGTTGGGCTCCCTGCATGGAGCCTGCTTCTCCCTCTGCCTATATCTCTACTTCTCTCTCTCTCTCTCTATGTCTCTCATGAATAAATAAAATCTTTTAAAAAATAAATAAATAAAATAAAGTAAAATTATTATAACATTAGCAGAAATAAACTGTAACAACAAGGGAATACCAGAATGTAATACATAGAAGATCCAACCAACCCACATTCTTTCTCTAATAGTACTGGAAAAACATATTTTATGGGAAGACATAAAATAGGTAAAATCACATTTTAATACATTTTCATTTTATTATTTCTGAGGCTCTGTGAGATGATCTTCTCCCAAACTGTCTCATGTTTCCTAATGTTTAACATTCAACCATTAGAGAGTTAGTCATTTGACTTAAAAACATTCTCTGGAAGCAGGAAGACAACATGCTACCAGATATAAACATCTAAGTGGACATGAGGTTATCGTAGACATTCCAAAAACAGATCATGGATTCATAAATATCCTAGAACCAGAAAGGATAACTATCCAAAGGCAAAAGAAAGGTGAACAGATGTGCCCAGCTTCAGCTGTCTCCAACATTGGCAGGGGGGAACTAGAAACTTTTTATGGATAAGAATTGATTTTACTTAACAACAAAATCATACATGATCTTGCATTTGTGTAATGGTGAAGATAGATCTGATTAGAAGATTCCAAAGGTTTTAGGCTATGTTTTTCCTTTCAAATTCTATCAATGATCCAGATCCTTGAGATATTTGCATAAAAAAAACATGATACAGCTATAGAATGCTGCCCTATCTGAAATGTTTTTATAATATCTATTGTGGAGCTATAATTTTACTAAAGACAACACAATGAAATGACAAACTCTTAAAAATCACCTATTTTTAGTCTTTGCTTATACATAAGAATAATATAAAAATATGCATTAGATTGGCAGGCCTGTCTTTGGCAGCCAAAGGCACAGCACCAAAAATGTATAATTATAAAATCACTCAACAACTATTTTGTCATGTAGCATGGCAGGTAAATAATGGTTGTGTTAATGTATGTATTATTTTAGTATCTGGTTATGCAAATGTAGACATTTGTTCAAGTGAAGGTTAAGCCTTTGGGAGATAATGGTTAAGATCCCCTGAGGATATTCTCTATTCTCAACAAAGGAAGTATTAAGTTTTTCCTCTGAGTATTTCTTTAAAAAGTATTTATAAAGTTTCCAAAGAAATGTGTACTTCTTCCTCTTAAATTCCAATATACAAAAGTATAAAGTAAATTACAAATATCTCCATATTACCTAGTCTTCCTGGTGCAGTCTGTCGTGTTGCCTTTGCATGTGTATGTGTGTATGCACATGGAGACAGAGACAGAAAGATTCTTCAAACTGTATTGTCAATGTTGTCAAAACTAGAGATTTTCCAACAGCTAAAGATGGATCTTCGTAGCTGTGGGAGTCTTCTGAATTAGACCTTTCTTACCCTTACCTGAATCAACGGTTTTAAGATCAAATCTCTAAGCTATTCAAATAGGAATTGTGGATATTTATAGTCTAGTGTTGTCCAATTCAGCATTTCTCAGTTCTAGCTGCTAAAACAGAAAGGAGGTGGAGGGGGTGGGGAACGGTGGAGAGAGTGGCATCAATATGCAAACCTCCAAAGTTTTTTGAAGATCAGTTTAAATATTTACCTCAAAGTTCAGAGAGGTTTCCAAAAGTTGCCCAGTTGGATTATTTTTAAGGTTTTTTGTTGGGTTTTGTTTTGCTTTTAAGAGTTTATTTATTTATGAGAGACAGAGAGAGAGAGAGAGAGAGGCAGAGACACAGGCAAAGGGAGAAGCAGGTTCCAGGCAGGGAGCCCAACGTGGGACTCGATCCTGGGTCTCCAGGATCACGCCCTGGGCTGAAGGGGGCACTAAATCGCTGAGCCACCCAGGTTGCCCTGTTGGGTTTTTTAAAGTATTTAAATTCTACTCAGCATCTAGTGTACTTTTGATTGCAGAAGTAAGAATTTAGTGATTCATCTCTTACCTATAATACCCAGTGCTCATCATAACACAAAAGTTGCCTGGTTGTTAAGAGTCTGCACATCTACTAAATGGGAAGAAGTCTCATGAGCTTGACCTCCTTGGAGAGATGAAGGCTGCTTCCTCTGTGGAGAGGGAAGCACTCTGAGAAGCTCTGCTCATACTATTGTGGTGCATTGTTTTCAGTCCTAATTGAAACTAGGAAATGCAGGGAAGTGTGATAATGAAAACAACAGGATCAGCGGAGTGTGGAAATTAGCTGACTTTTTCCCCACAAAATCTGTAAAAACAGACTAGTTTGAGTTAGGGGTGTGATTTCTGGGTTATATGCTAGAAGGGGTGTCTTAGAGCTAATACCATGAAGCCAATAAGGAAATAGCCTTCGCTTACCTGTGACTCCAGGCACTTGTTACAAGAATGCTGCTTAAGAATAAATACAAGACTTTCTCAGAAGTCAAAATGCAGAGGTGAAGTTGGTGGTGGTGATCCATTCAAATCAGACCTGGTCCATACAGTTTTGAGCATTCCGTGAATCTCTAGCACAATGCCTACTTTACAGAAGCACTCAATAAATGGTCATTGGTGCCCTTGTTAATGCTTTGTTCTAACTCTAAGGGCATGATGTGCCATCATGAAGAGCAACGCTTCTTTTTTAATAGCTACACAAATCATTGGCAACTGGGAAAATCTTTCCCAGCCATCTGAAACTCTAAAAGAGACCTCTAAAGGTTAGTATCCAAAATACGTAAAGAGCTTAAATAACTGGGATCCTTGGGGGGCGCAGCGGTTTGGCCCCTGCCTTTGGCCCAGGGCGCGATCCTGGAGACCCGGGATCGAATCCCACGTCGGGCTCCCGGTGCATGGAGCCTGCTTCTCCCTCTGCCTGTGTCTCTGCCTCTCTCTCTCTCTGTGACTATCATAAATAAATAAATAATACCTTTAAAAAAAAAAAGAGCTTAAATAACTCAACACCAAAAAGCCACAATTAATCCAACTTAAAAATGGGTGGAAGAAAAAAAAATGGGTAGAAGACATGTACAGACATTTCTCCAAAGACATCCAGGTGGTCAATAGACACATGGAAAGATGCTCAACATCACTCATAATCAGGGAAATGTGAATCAAAATCGCAATAAGACATCACTTCACACCTGTCAGAATGGCTAAAATCGCAAATACAAGAAACAAGTGTCGGTGAGGATGTGGAGAAAGAGAAACCCCCATGCACTGTTGGTGGGAATGCAAACTGGTGCACCCACTGTGGGAAACACTATGGAGCTTCCTCAGAAAAGTAAAAATAGAATTACTATATCATTTAGTAATTCCACTACTGAGTATTTGCCCAAAGAATACAAAAAAAAAACTGATTTGAAAAGATATATGTACCCCTCTGTTTCTTCCAGCATTATTTACAGTAGCCAAATTATGGAAATAGCCCGTGTCCACTGAGAGACAAATATATATGGAATTGATATACATGTACCATGGAATATTGTTCAGCCATAAAAAAGAATGAGATCTTGCCACTTGTAACAACATAGAGAATATATTGAATATAGAAAGTATAATGTTCAATGAAATAAGTCAGAGAAAGACAAATACCATATAATTTTACTCATATATGGAATTTGAGAAATAAAAGAAATGAACAATTGAAAAAAGAGACAAATGGGAAAACAGACTCTAAACTATAGAGAACAAACTGGCAGTTACCAGAGGGGAGTTACCAGAGGGGAGGTAGTGAGGGGGAGAGGTGAAAGAGGTGAAGGGGATTAAGAGCACCCTTATGGTGATGAGCACTGAGTAATGTATAGAATTGTCAAATCACTATATTGTACACCTGAACCTAATATAACACTACATTAACTATACTGGAATTAAATTTTCAAAATGACCTCTGAAAGTGGGAAAAAGGAAGATTTGTATCTGTGTGTGCTAGATTGTAAATCCCTTGAGGAATTTCTATCTCTTCAGTGTCACTGCCTAGTTTAATGCATGAAATGTAGCATGACCTCAGTAAATGCCACCATAAAGGGCACTGGCGAAGAGCACAAACTCTAAAGTCAGCCTGTTTGGGTATATATTCTGATTCTCCCACTTATTAGCTGTGTAATCTTGAGAAAGTTATTTAACCTCTCTGTGCTTCTGTATCCCCATTTATAAAATGGGGGTAATAATAGTTTTGACTTTCCTAGGTTACCCTGAGGTTCAAATGAACTATCACACGCAAATTGCTCAGAATAGTGCCTATCACCACGGGGTAGCTATATATTTGCTATTATTATTGTGATGATGAAGATGATGAGCTTTCCCCCAAACCTTAAGCACTAGCCTTAGAAATACAGCATGAAACCGAGCTTTCTGCCACACTCCTGGGGCCTCCTGACCCTCTGAGAAACGTATACAGTCGTCCCTTTCATATCCAGTAATCGATTGTGACAACAGCTACTAAGTGGAACACATTCTACCTAATTGTGGTTTTTTCAAGAAAAAAATGATGCCAAAGGAGCTGCCAAGTGCCTCTGCTGTGTTTTCAAAAGGCAAAGTTAAATCTTCTCTTGCTGCTCTTTGAACATTATCTGAAAATGATTAGAACTGTAACATTTGTGCTCTATTTAAGAAAATAACAATATTTTCTAAATTAGTGGGTAAATGATACTTACTAGTGGCCCCGTTAACCCTCACTGGCTTTTTTGGACGAAATGAGCCTATTTAAGAATAAATAAAGCACAAGAAACCTATTCTTCCTAAAAATCAATAAATAATGCTTTTAATTCACTTTGATTACTGGACTTGGCAGGAGAATAATCATGTCATGAAACTGACACCACAACAAAAAGCATTATGCTGACAAAAACAAGTAGGAATAAGCCAACTACTGAGCCGCAGAAAGAAAACATTATGCCCAGAAGTAGTTTCTGCCGCGAAATTGGGAGCCTGGGCTGTGCGGTCGGCCGCAGCGTGAAGAGCAGCGATTCTCTCTTGCAAAGTGCACTTGTTACAGCTGAGTGGCATCACCTCCACCTGTGCAGCAGTTCTTCCCGCCAACGGTTTCCAAGCGGTGTGAAGCCTGCCTCTGACACCTCCCTAGTAAACTGTGCCTGCAGATGAGATGACAGGCCGAGGGGAGCATGCACTAGATTCTGTTAGCAGGAGAACAGCCCCGACCAGGGCTTGCCATTGCACCCGGCCCCATGACGTCACTCTAAATGCCCGGGAACGTCAGCGTTCATTTCCAAGAGGTGATCATTGTTGCCGACCTCAGTGAACAAGTTGCATGTAAAGCATCCCTTTTTTTTCTCTTTGTTTCTTGGAATCTACAATGAGAGTTTAAATGGAAGGAAGGTCGAAGTTCAGTAAGAGAAGCCTGGCCAGACAGAGCAGAAGAAAGATGGACCATGGAACCAGGAAGACCTGCTCAGGCTATCACCTTTGCCTTCCACACATTGTCTCCCTAATCAAGTTCACTTCTCGTCTGCAGACTCAGGTTCCTCCGTAGCAGAAGGGAATAATAAAATCTATCTCAGGGCTCTTATCAGAATTTAATGACATGTGTAGGCATCCAGCACATGGTGTTGTATATACTCAATGAAAAATACTATGAAAATTGTCTGCAAAATGACTCTTTTTCTTGGCCTTTAATATAGAGGAGACACCCAAAGGCTCCTTTGTATAACGGGACTGAAACCAAGCTGGATAACCCTGGAAGGTGAGATGAACTCGCAGGAGTCTAGAGCTGCGGGACACATGCTGCTTACAGCAAGGCACGAGACACTGGGAGTGAGGTTGTCACCTGGAATGCAATCAGGAGGGCCCCAAGTCCTCTCTATGCTCTCCTATCTTCACTGCAATCTTCTCTCTCTACCCCCTACCCCCAACTAACCAAACCATTGCTGGAAGAAGAGGAAGCCATCACTGTACTGTATGATGCCGGCTGCCAGGGAAGCTTACAAAAGGCTCTGCTTACTGCAAACTTCCTGACAGCTCTCACACCATCACTGTTGCATGTGCAAACCCTTTTTATGACTCCTTTAAACAGAGAGAATGTTAAGAGGCTAGAGCAAGCATGTGACTCCACTGTGAGTACCTTGGGCTTATTTATATACTGGGATGGGAAGAAGACTGATTTTTCTTCATTTTTACTTTACAGGCTGTGATTGCTACAGTATCCATGCCCCTCTCTGAGACTGAGGCACAGAATTAATAATTCACAAACAGTATGGGGGAGAAAACACATTATCTGACACACATCCAAAACCCAAAAACTAAAAGACAAATGTGGGGGTATGCAGTTAAAAGCAAAGAGCTCTAATTGAAACCTGAGTCACACTTATAACACCTTCTTCAAATGAAGGAGCACAGTGTGGTCTCAGTTCTCTGCCCATTGCATCCACCCCAATAATACCCAGGAGGATACAGTTTAATACTGCCACAGGCAAAGTAGAAAAGGCAAGAGAAAAGATTGTTGTTCTCTCTTTTCCTTTCTGCCTCTGTTAAACTCCAAGGAAAAGTGTTTCCAGTGGCAGGCAGTGAATCAGACTGAAGAAAGGTTTGGTTTCACCTCTTTAGGTCAGGTTAAATAAAACCTGTGTCAGAAGACATCCATGGGACATCTGGGTGGCTCCGTGGTTGAGTCTGCCTTTCTCAGGTTGTGATCCTGGGGTCCTGGGATGGAGTCCCACATCAGGCTTGCAGGGAGCCTGCTTCTCCCTCTGCCTGTGTCTCTGCCTCTCTGTGTGTTTCTCATGAATAAATAAATAAAATCTTTTTCTTAAGAAAAAAGAAAGAAAAAACAAAAACATCCTGGCAATTTATCTATAGCTAAAGATTGGCAGGGACACTGGGTGGCTCAGCAGCTGAGCATCTGCTTTCAGCTCGGGGTATGACCCCAGGGACCTGGGATAGAGTTCTGAATCAGGCTCCCTGCAGGGAGCCTGCATCTCCCTCTGCCTATGTCTCTGCCTCTCTCTGTGCCTCTCATGAATAAATAAATAAAATCTTTTTAACAAATAAAATAAAATAAAGATTGGCAGATCTATCTCTATGCACAGCCAGTCACCCCCCTTTCCCATTGTTCCCCTCCTCTTGTGAATGCCCCAAGAAATACATGGGCAAGAGCAGAAAGATACTACACAGTTGTCTCAACGTTTTTTTCCAATCAATTCTCATGCAAAAACAGACTCATCAAGAAATATACACTAAACACATCTATAATGTGCTAGGTCTCGCTGCTTCCTTCATGCATTTTCTGACAACACAGCCTCTTATCTATTTCGTCATAATGAGATACAGTTAGTACCAAATAATTTAGTGTGTTGCAATCTTGGTTATATGATTCAGTGTAGTGGTTAAGAGCATAGGGTCTGAGCACAGGCAATAGTGTTAAGGACACCATGAAGATAGTGAAAGGCAATGCATGGAGTGGGAAAAAATATTTACAAACCATTATCTGGTTCGGGATAAATATCCAGAATATATAAAGAACCTCTACAACTCAATAAAAATGAAACAACCGTATTTAAAAATGAAAAAAGAATTTAAATAGACATATCTCCAAAGAGGATTTACAAGTGGCCAATAAGCACATGAAAAGATGCTCAACATCACTAATCACGAGGGAAACGCAAATCAAAACCACAGTGAGATACCATTACAATGGGTACCAGAAAAAAATGTCGGCAAGATGGTAGAGAAATTGCAACCTTTGTACAGGGCCAGTGGAAGTTTGAAATGGTGCAGCCACTATGGAAAACAGTATACAATGTCTAAAAACAAACAAAACAAAGAATTAACTCGAGTTGTAATAATTCTTCTCGCATATACCTAAAATGATTGAAAGCAGGAACTCAGATACTTAAACATCCATGTTGTATATTTACACTTTACCACAATAAAAAATATATAGGAATTTGGAAAAAATAAAGAGCCTAACTTCTGGAGCCAGTTCCATATGTGCCACCCTAGGTACCCCAGATTAGCCTTGGGCAAGTAATTTAGCTTTCTGTTTTCTCATCTGTAAAATGGAATAAGTAGAGTGCCTAAGTCATAGGTTGCTGCAAAGTTCATGGCAGATGACAAAAAGAAAAACCTGGCACATAATAAATGCACAAAACATGTTAGCTATTATTATTGCTACTTTGTATGGATGCTAAAAAACCCAATGCTATAGACAACAAATATTTCTTGCTTTTCTGCATCCCCTTAGAGCATTCTCTACATGTTACTAAATACTTATTTACTCATTTACATCTTTATATACAAAGAGGAACCTTATTGACTTAGTATCAGTGATTGTTTTCCAACACAGAATATAAATTAATATTGATCCATTCATATTCTTCAATAAGCCTCTTTGACCCAAAGATATACATTTGTAGACGTCTGGGTATTATCTTGAAAATATAGGTAATGCTGAGGTATTATCTTGTAAAGGACTTAATTCACATGGCTATATTCCAAGGCCAAGAGAATCATGAAGTCTTTCCCATTACTGTTGTTAACCAACCTATAGAACCAATCACAGAGTACAATGTAATTCAGACATCACCATTTATAAATAGATTCAAAGTAAGTCAAATAGATGGCAAAATCTCTGAGACTCGAAAGCTGATGCCTTCTTAGATCTCTTCACATCACTGAGGAAGGGATGGAGGTGTGAAGGTCATATAGACCACCAATAATAAATTCTGGCCCAGATGACGTTGGGGATCCATATTAAATTTCAAAGCAAGTGTATCTAAAGACGATGTTGGTTTTGAGTTGACAGCATGAGAAACAGGGCATTTGCTAATTCTCCCCTTTTAAAAAAAATAAAATAAAAAACCTCTACTCAAAATCTGTGATAATATAATAACAGGTGATTTCTGATATGTACAACATTTTTACAAGCTTTTCCTAAAATGAGTTTTTTAAAACCTTGCCTGATGCTGGCTTCTAAAATCATCTTCAATCTGAGTGAGAGCAAATTCATTTAACGGTTTATTTCTCCAACAATTTGAGTGACTATATCCCCTAGATATCTTTCTCGGAGCCCACACCCTAAAGCTTCATAATTCCATTAAATCACCACACAGCTGGGCAATTCTTTCTTTGCTCACATTATAGTGGTCCCCAGGGAATTTATGTAAATCTATGGAAATTCATTTTAAAGTCTGTACTCCAAAAGGGAGGATGCATCCTCATTAAGTAAACGATTATAACTACAAATAAGCTAAAAGGAACATGCTGGAGAGCTAAATTAAACTTTTCATCAGGAAAACTAAACCATTCACTTTCATATATGAGCTTTACCCAAATGCTACCAAAATCATGAGACAAAATATTTTGATGAAGTCCAAACAGATACCAAGGAAAGTGTAGCTGAGCCACTATGGCAGAACACAGCCTCCTTTCTGGTATAACCACCTGATGCCGCCTTGGGCCATGGTACAGGAAAAGCTTCACCCTTATCATTCACAAGTTCTCAGGAAAGACTTCTCACATAAGGGTGAAAAGAAATGTACTCCCAAAGTCTTTCAAAGGGCACCCAAGTCAATTCTAAGAACCCCTAAAAAGACAGCTTAAAGGAGAAGATATTGTGTGTTAAAAAGAGGACACAAGCTTTGCAGTTAGACTTATCTGCCTCCCACTCCTACATCCTTCACCTACTAGCTGAATAAATCACCTAGACTTCATAGCATGGTTGGCACTCAAATGCCTTCATCTGAACAACAACGAAAAATGAGGTCTGAGTAAAATCTAAGCTCTAGAAATGAGGAGCTAACTGGAAGGGAAAGGAGAGAATTCCTCCACTTAAAAGTTATAGGTCCTCAAACAACTATGGTGTCTTCCCATCTTGGTAGATCTGCTCACCTCTCCTACTCCTGAGAAAGTAGGGCTAAAGCAATTTATGAGAACATTGACTCAATATTGCCACAGCCCTTTCTTCTTAAGCCATTCTAACATTTATTTTTTTCTCATATCTGAAAACTCCATACTCTACACAAATTACATCTTGGTTCTGAAGTTAGAATTAAAAGTGAAAATATCAAATGATCAATTTTACCCATGAAAATCCCCCCTTAGGAAGGCTTAGCATTGGAATAGTCTCCCAGGAAGTCCAGCATTGGTCATTTCTTATGCATTATTGGGACAGATTGCTGATTCTTCAGTGGAGCCCAAGTGAACCAGCTGCCTTGACTTTCAGATTCATGTCATCTTAAAGATATCTGCAGAGACATAGACATTAGATATAGCTTCTGATAGTAGATTCATATTCCAATTAACATGATTCTCACACTCCATAGGAGATAAATGAAACTGAGACCAAGAGATGAAAGACAGATTCCCATCTCCATGCACACATTGGGTGGAATAACTGGTGGAATGGCCTACACTTTTTATATATTTGTTTTAGTATGTCTTTATTTTGCTAAGCAGTATGACAACATTTGCATACATTAAATATGCTTTAATCATCCAAGCATGATATTATGCCACATTTTGTTTTGTTACTGAAATGAAATTGTAGTCAATGGTAAACCCCACCAATCAGGCCACATATGAGGGCTGATAACTCCCGCTAAGTAAGAAAAAAAAAAGAGAGACTCCTTCACATTTTAGGAATTAAGACAAATCTTAGTCACCACTAGTAAATATCTGGGAAGAACACAAATACGTGAAGGGTAAATAACAAGCTACTAAACAATGATGGGGTCAACCAACAAATCAAAGAGGAAATAAAAAATGCATGTAGGCAGGGACACTGAGGTGGCTCAGCAGTTAAGTGCCTGCCTTTGGCCCAGGGAGTGATCCTGGAGACCAGGGATCGAGTCCCACATCAGGCTCCCTACATAGAGCCTGCTTCTCCCTCTGTCTGTTCTCTGCCTCTGTGTGTGTGTGTGTCTCTCACGAATAAATAAAGAAAATCTTTTTAAAAATACATGGAGACAAATGAAAATGAAAACCCAATGATCCAAAATCTTGGATGCAACAAAATTTGCTCTAAGAGGGAAGTTTATAGGAATACAAGCTTACCTTAAGAAACAAACAAACAAAACAACCCTCAAATAAACAATGTAAGCTTTTATCTAAAGGAGCTAGAAAAAGAACAAACAAAACCAAAAGCAGTAGAGGAAGGAAATAATAAAGATTAGAGCAGAAATAAATTAAATAGGAACTAAAGAAAAAAAAAACCAACAATAAAACAGATCAATGAAACCAGGAGCTGGTTCATAGAAAAGATTAACAAAGTTAATAAACCTTTAGCCAGACTCAGAAAGAGAAAGGGCTCAAACAAAATCAGAAATGAAAGGAGAGAAAGAACTGACACCATAGAAATACAAAAGATTATAAGAGAATATTATGAAAAATTATATGCCAACAAATTGGACAACCTAGAAGAAATGGATAAATTCCTGGAAACATATGACCTCCAAAAACTGAACCAGGAAGAAATAGAAAAATTTGAATAGACAGATAACCAGCAATGAAATTGAATCAATAATCAAAACACTTCCAACTAACAAAAGTCCAAAAACAAGTGGCTTCACACATGAATTCTGCCAAACATGTAAAGAAGAGCTAATACCTACTCTTCTCAAACTATTCTGAAAAATAAAAGGGGAAGGAAAGCTTCCAAATTCATTCTATGAAGCCAGGATTGCCCTGATACCAAAACCAGATAAAGACACCGCTAAAAAAGAGAACTGCAGGCCAATATCTCTGATGAACATAGATGCAAAAATTGTCAACAAAATATTAGCAAACAAAATCCAAAAATAAATTTTAAAAATTCAGCATGATCAAGGGGGATTTATTCCTGGGATACAAGGGCGGTTCAATATTCAAAAATCTATCAACATGACACATACCATCAACCAAAGAAAGGATACAAACCGTATGATCATTTCGATAGATGAGGAAAAAGTATTTGAAAAAGTTACAGCATCTGTTCGTGGAAAAACCCTCAACAAATATAGAAAAACCTAAAGACTCCACCAAACACTGCTAGAACTTATAAATGAATTCAGTAAGTTGCAGGATACAAAATCAATATAGAGAAATCCATTGCATTTTAACACACTAATAATGAAGTAGCAGAAAGAGAAATTAAGAAAACAATCCCATTTACAACTGCGCCAAAATTAATAAAATATCTAGGGATAAACTGAACCAAGTTGGTGAAAACCTTGTTTTCTAAAAACTATAAGTATTGCTGAAAGAAATTGAAGATGACACAAACAAATTGAAATATTTTCCATGTAATGGACTGGAAGAACAAGTATTGTTAAGATATTCATGCTACACAAAGCAATCTACACATGTAATGCAATCCCCATCAAAATACCAACAGATTTTTTTCACAGAACTAGATAAATAACCCTAAAATTGTATGGAACCACAAAAAGACTCTGAATAGTCAAAGCAATATTGAAAAGAAGAACAGAACTGGAAGCATCACAACCCCAGATTTCAAGATACACTACAAAGCTGTAGTAATCAAAATAGTATGGTACTGGCATAAAAATAGATACATAGATAAATAGAGCAGAACGGAGAATTCAGAAATAAATTCATCTTTGACAAAGGAGGTAAGAAAAATTAATAGGAAAAGATGGTCTTTTCAATAAATGATGCTGGGAAAATTGGACAGTGACATGTAAAAAAAAAATGAAACTGGTCCACTTTCTCACACCATACACAAAAATAAACTCAAAATGGATTAAAGACCTAACTGTGAGACCTGAAACCATAAAAATTCTAGAAGACTGCATAGGCAGTAATTACTCTGACATCAGCCATTAGCAACATTTTTCTAGACACTTTCTGGGGCAAGGGAAACAAAAGCAAAAATTAACTATTAGGACTACATCAAAATAAAAAGCTTCTTCATAGCAAAGGAGTCAATCAACAAAACAAAACAAAACAAAAAGACAAAAAGATTGGGGGAAGATATTTGCAAATGATATATTGCAAATGATATATCTGATAAAGGGTTAGTTATATATAGTTATATATTGGACTAGTTATATATATTGGACTAGTTATATATATATAGTTATATAATATATATATAGTTATATATATATATACAGGACTAGTTAGTTATATATTTCCATTTGTCTCCAATAAATATAGATCTATTATATATCCAAAATATTTATTAAAAAACTTATACAACTTAACAACAACAAATCCAACTGATAAATGGACAGAAGATATAAACAGACATTTCTCCAAGGAAGACATCCAGATGGCTAACGGACACATGGAAAGACACTCAACATCACTAATTATCAAGGAAATACAAATCAAAACTATAATGAGATATCACCTCACACCTGTCAGAATGGCTAAAATCACAAACATAAGAAACAAGTGTTGGTGAGGATGTGGAGAAAAAGAAACCCTTGTGCACTGTTGGTGAATGCAAACTGGTGCATTCAATGTGGAAAAAGTATGGAGGTTTCTCAAAAACAAAATTAAAACTACTGTATGATCCAGTAATTCCACTACTGGGTATTTACCCAAAGATACAAAAACACTAATTTGAAAAAAAATACATGCACCACTATGTTTACTGCAGGATTGTTTAAAATAGCAAAATTATGGAAGCAGCCCAGTGTCCATCAATAGATGAATGAGTAAAGATGTGATATGTGCATATATATACATATACAAAATATATATATTCAACCATAAAAAAGAATGAAATATTGCCTTTTGTAACAACATGGATAGATCTAAAGAATAACATGCTAAGTATAATAACTCAGGGTATGATAGATACAACATGATTTGGGGATCCCTGGGTGGCTCAGTGGTTTAGCGCCTGCCTTTGACCCAGGGCATGATCCTAGAGTCCCGGGATCAAGTCCTGCGTGGGGCTCCCGGCATGGAGCCTGCTTCTCCCTCTGCCTGCGTCTCTGCCTCTCTCTCTCTCTCTCTCTATGTCTATCATGAAAAAATAAAATATTAAAAAAAAATACCACATGATTTCACTTATATGCAGGACTTAAGAAACACATAAACACAGAAAAAGAGGTAAAGAAAAAACAGGACCTAAAATACAGGGAATCATCTCATGGTTACCAGAGGAGAACTGGGCGGAGTGGGGGTAGGTGGGGGTGAAACAGGTGATGGGAATTGAGTCCACTTATCATGATAAGTTCTGAGTAAGGAATAGAATTGTTGAATCACTCTCTTGTATACCTGAAACTGATATGACACAGTAGGTTAACTATACTGGAATTTGAATTTATTAAAAGGCAACTCTTGGCCGGGATACACAGTCTAGTCCCTGTTACAGTTAAGCTAGCCCCAGAGTCATAGCTGTTTCTGTCTGTCCAGTTCTCTCTCTCACTGCCTGGGTTCTATCCGTCCCATTTACAACATATTTCAACTTTATTTCATTTCTTTGGGAAAAGGAATTCAGACCAGGCAAGTGTTCTCTGGCAGCTGCATCAGATTTTTGATCCAGAAAACTTGAAATACCTCATCTTTCTCATCTGTCTCCAGATCTGTATTTTGTTTTCCTGCAGCTCCCATTCCTTCATCCTCATCTCTTCACTCCTTCCATCTCTACATGGAGGGAGAAGGACAATAAACATGTATGGGTCACATGCAATTTTTAATACTATCCGCACTCTAAGAAACTATGCAGATTCCAGCATGTCAGTTTGAAAATAAACCCAGCTGCGTTGTGCTGGAACATGAAAAAAAAAAAAATGACCATTGACTTTCTGAAAGAGAAAAAATAAGTTGGTTTCTAATTCTTGATTTTTCATTTCTATTTTCAATATGAAATATCTAAAATGTGATGATGTCATTTTAATAAAATATAGAGGCAGAGATACTGTTGCTCGGAAGATTTGCTGTAAATACGCTGTAAGGCAATTGCCCTTACATTATTATAAAAGTTTTAACTTTAATCATTAAAGCCACATCTAATCTTCTACAAAGACGCTGCTACTCCTGCAAGCATAACTCACTGCTGCCTCCTCGATGCTCCTCTTGTGTATATGTTTATCAATGGTGATGATATTAACATGCAATATCTTGTGTTTCAAATTTATATACATCTATTTCCTCCATGTGATGGTAAAGCCTCTTGATTACTTTGGAGATATAAATTCAGTTTCTTGCAAAGAGTAGAGGCTCAATAAATATTTATTGGGCTTTATTTGAGTTATTCTGTTATAAACTTGGGAACTGATAAGAGCACCTTTGCTTCCTCCTCCACGTTTGGCCCATCCCTCACCATCTTAACTAGCCGTCCATTGCTCTTTTCCGCATCCACCACCTCTTAGATACCAATTCACAATCTCTCAGCCTCATGTGTCTTTTGTTTCAATTGCTGCTACAGTAACCAGCTCTGCATGGGTTGGGAATGATTTCATTTGTGCAGAACTTGACAGTAACCATACTCTACGCCAAGCCACAAGCCTCTTGCCAACCCAGAACTTCCTTGTTGACACTGAGGTGCGAGTGGTCTTGTTAGTTGCCCACAACCGCAGTCTGGAACTTCTGGGGAGTACAGCAAACCTGTAATCAGTGACCAACAACAAAACAAAGAAACCTCTTTCTCAACTGTCTGTGGTTCTGAGGTGCAGTTGATATGGCCTTTCACAGGACGCCCCTACAACACGAAGCAATCTCCACAAGTGCCATTAGTTCAGCAGCACACCCTCCAGCCAGTTCTTTATCCCTTCCTATCTCAAAATTTTTACACTCACTGCTGCCCCTCTCAGTAAAAACAATCACATAAATTCTTGCATCAGACTCTGCTTTCTGGGGTGCTTAGGCTAAAACACCTGTCTGCATCACAGCCCCCTGCCAAGAGAGGACATGGTTATGTCTGCATCAGATAATCCTCTCCACTTTTCAGTGGAGGATTTCACAGGGGGCACACCTAGCACAAAGGTTACTCATCCACCAACGAAGTCAGCAAATAAGACTCTAGACTCAGTGTAAAAAGAAGCCAAACAAGTTAAATTCTTCTCTAGGGAACTTAGAGACAGGAAAAGAAGACATGAAGCTAATAGCAATAGATTATGATATAAAGACAGAAAGTGTCAGGGCAGCCATGATGCTGTAATTGCTCAATGCAGTAGCAATTATTACAGGCATGTTGTTTCCCTCTCCCTTCTTCAACTCCTTCTTAGATGCCACCAAGACCTAAGTCAGAGAATCAGCATTCATTTTCAGGCTCTACTCCTTATCTTCATTCAGGCTTTTTGCCATAATATCCGATTAATTAAAAAAGGGCTTCTAACCTTGCTGTTCTGAGCTCAGGCTCTTCCTAACTCATTTCATATTATTTATAATTGCCATCCTGTCCGGTGGCACTCATCAGATCACTTTCTCTTCTCAGGTAAGTTTAATAACTTTTACTTTTTTGATAAGTGTAACATTAAGTGGCTCCTCTCCTCATCAATCCATCAACATTAAATTCAGCTTCATTTTTTATGCTATTTTTCAATAGCATTTCACCCTCAAGCCTTATTCCTAAAATGCACTTTATGGACTTGCAATTTAAAGAACAATACCTTATCCCATATGCTCAACAACTCTATATGCTAAAACTACTGAAATAACCAACAGAATTTTTTATATTTTATTATTTATTCATGAGATACACAGAAAGAGAGACAGAGATACAGGCAGAGGGGGAACCAGGTTCCATGCAAGGAGCCCAATGTGGGACTGGAACCTGGGGATCCTGCCCTGAGCCAAAGGCACATGCATAACTGCTGAGCCACCAGGTGTCCCAATGACCAACAGATTTTAAAGCTAAACCATGTTTCTATGTTGGAATCTATGGATGGTTTCCTTTAAAAGATGGAAAATTTAATAGTTTCTATAAAATACGGTGCATGTCAGGTCAAATTAAGAGAAAGACTGAGCACAATTCACAACAGATGACAGAGGATTGAAGAAATTAGTACGTCCAGATAGTTTGAATGACATGATACTATAGCTAAGAAAGAAAGAGGGAAAGAAATATAGAAAAAAATGGACAAACAGAAAGCACAAAGATCACATAATAAGTAAATATGCATCACTAATCACAATATTTATATATGTAGACCAAACTTGCCAGTTAAAAACAGAAATCTTAAGGCTAGATAAACAAAAATTCAACTATATGCTCTGTATGAGAGATGCACCTAAAATATAAAAGGATATCATGACTGACAGATATATCCAGCAAATAATAGCCCAAAGAAATCTGGGAGCGCTATATTAATGTTATAAAAATAGTCTTTAAGGTAAAAAACAAACAAACAAAAAACCATTATCAGGAAGAAGAGGTGATACTATGTGAAGATTAAAGTTTCAAATTACCAATAAGATTTAACAATTAGATATGTATTATGAACCTATCTCAAATTACATAGTGCAAAACATTCAAGAACTACAGAGAGAAACTGACAAATCATCATAGTAATATAAGAATAAAACACACATTTCTCAAGTATCCAGTGTTCGGTCATGAAAAAAACCTTCAAAAAAATCTTTGGATTTTTTTTTTAAAACCTCATAAAAAAATCTTTAAAAATCTATTTAAAAAAATCTTTGGACAACCAGCCTTGATTTAATGGATATATATATAAATAGAGAAAAAGAGAGATATTCCATATTTTGTTCTCAACTACACAAGATACATTACCAAAATTGAACACATTAATCCATAAAGCAAAGCTTATTGTGTGTGTGTGTAATATATAGTCTTTATATATATGTATATATGAATATGTAATTCATGTATATATATTTTATATACTCTAATTCCTTAGCCACAATGCAACTCAATCAGAATGATTTGAGATAAACTTTTAATATCTTCTTATGAAAAAGGTCTTACACACAAAAAAATAAATGGAGTAGTATATGGAATGCTCTTGTATCCTTCAATTGTCTTCAACAATTAATCAAATCCTAGTCAATCTTTTATCATCTATATACCAGTCCCATCTGAATTTTTCTGAAACAAATTCATTCCACAAATATTTGTAACTCTATTTAAAAAGGACACTTTTAATATAACCATAATACCATTATGTATTTTTTTAAATATATAAAAATTCCTCAAGTATCCAGTAAGTATTCAAAATTCCCCAATTATCTCAAACACTCTCTTGTTTGTTCTAATCAGGATCCAAATAAGGATCACACAGTGCATCTGATGAGTGTGTTTGAAGTCCCAAATAGATACATTATTAAAACCCTGTAGGATTGAAATTTTAGAACCACACTTCCAAATAATTCATAGGTCACATAAGAAATGGTAATGGAACATTAACAGTGTTTGTAACTGAACAAAGAGCAAAATATCAATATAGATAAAATGTTGAAATGCAATGATGAAAGTAGTAGCTGGAAAAAATGTTTACCCTTTAATGGTTATATCAGAAGAAATGGTGAAAATCAATGATTTGAACATCCAACTTAAGAATTTGGTGGGGGGTGGGGAGAATGATAGAATATAAACAAAGCAAATGGAAGGAAGAAACAAATGAAAGAATAGATTATTGAGGGGTGCCTGGTTGGTTCAGTCCATTAATCATGGACTCTTGATTTTTGTCTCAGGTCATGACCTCAGGGTCATGAAAATCAAGCCCCATGGAGGGCTCTACACTCAGCAGAGATCTACTTGAGATTCTCTCTCTTCATCATCTTCTGTCCCTCCCAAATTCTCCCTCTAAAGTAAATAAATAAATAAATCTTGAAAAAATAAAGAATAGATTATTGAAATAGAAGACTAAAATACAACATAGGATCAGTGCAATGGAATAAAGTTAGTTCCAATTCTTTGACACTCATTCCTTTGATAGGAGGAATCTACTTCCCCCTCCCCTGGGTGTTCTGTGACCACTCTAAGAGTATAGCAGAGGTGATGTTTTGTCAGGTCTAGGTCTAGACCTTAAGAAAACTTGTAATTTCTACTGCTTGTTTCTGTATACATTTTCAAAATTGTGAATTGCAGTGTGAAAGGCTCAAAAACTCTATTGGAAAGGTCATGTGGAGAGGCCCTGTGCTACATGGACACGGGAAGGAATCCATCCGAGCTCAGCCTTCTCGGTTTCCTTGCCAAGGCATCGGGCACCTAAGTGAACCAATCTTAGACTCTCGAAACCACACCGACAACCAACCGAATGCCCCCACGTAAACTCACGATACTGCAAGAAGAAAAAGAATAACCCAAGCGAACTCTACCTGAATTCTCGACCCACAAAATCATGAGATAATGAGATAGTGGTTGTTTTAAACCAGACTGTTTTGAGGGTAGTTTGTTACACAGTGGAAGATACATGGCAGCAATAAATAAAGCCGAAAGTTGGTTCTTTGAAAAGACTCATAAAATTTGTTAATAATCTCTAGTTAGGAAAAAAATAAACCCAAGAAAACTAAGAAAAAATATATTAAGAAAAAAAGGACCGTGTATCAGACTATATAACAGGGAGATGACTTTGGATTCAAGCCCCCAGGCAGAATCAGGGCAATTTGATGTAGTAGAACAAGTACTTGGAGGAGGTATGTATCCTTCCACCAGTCAGATTTGGGCAAGTCATTTAAATCTATTGGACTCCACTTTAATTACAAAGCAAAACAAAAAATGAAGGCTCCTTCCATAGGTGGAGTCTTTGATGTGACTTCTCAGTGTATGTTTAGCCCCTGCTATTTAGAGTAGTTGTATTTAGAAAATAGTGGAATATAGAACAAGGAGCAAAGTAGCATTCAGAAGGGAACCAACCATCACAGCTTCCTCTCTTTGCTTAAGATGAAAAAACAAAAATGGAGAGTGACATCATTTTTTTTCTTACAAAATTTTAGT
This sequence comes from Canis lupus dingo, assembly GCF_003254725.2. Lineage (NCBI taxonomy): Eukaryota > Metazoa > Chordata > Mammalia > Carnivora > Canidae > Canis > Canis lupus. Next base: position 38,181,277 of record NC_064243.1, read on the forward strand.
ATGTATATTCAAGACCTTCTCATGGTAATAAAGTCAATAAAAATCTGTTGAATTAAATTCACACAAACACACAAAAAGGCTTTTCCCCTATAAAAAAAAAAAAACACATTAGGTGGTTTGATCAACATAATGCCTATAACTAAAGAACTAATTTTTACTTTTATATATTCTAATAAAACACTGTATAGTAAACTCTAGTTTTTGCAAGATTTTGAGACTCAAACCAACAACTTGTGCTGTGATATGATCTTGAGCTCAAATGGAATTAGGTACTTATCAAAAACATGGCCCCAACTTCTACCTTGCTCTACATTTTTCAAGCGTAACTTAAAATTTTTCTAAGACTTGACAAATTATTTATGTCTTTCTGACGATTATTTAACATGGAATTTAGCTAATGAAGTTCTGTAGTGTGTTAAATCTTAGCTGATATTTTGGAATGATTTTGAAACATATGGATAGAGGGGGTAGGAAGGGCCAGAGTTCTATCAAAATGTTCTAGCTTGTTACCTTAGATAAAATTAAAAGCTACATCATGTTATCACCTTAGTTTCTGGTGAGGACATTTATTAGTTTAAATGCCTTTTCAAATTCCAAAATAAGCTCAATTCTGAAATTTACTGTATAATAAAAATCTAGACCAATTGACATAATGAACAGGCTATAGGCTCCAATGGAAACATTAGGCCTGTCTAAAAAAAGAGTATCATTAAAAATGTTTTATTTTATTTTAAATTATCAAAGCCATTTCACTTATTCAGTTGTGTTCTAATAATGATAAGCATTTGCATGGTAAAATAAACATTTATGATTTAATGTACACAGTATAAACATGAGAAGCATCAAACCCATTAATAGATACAGATTAATCTTTTACTTCTCTACTCTGAAACACATAAAAACATCTTTAAACAGATATAGCTATATAATATGACATATTTATGTAAGAGTCCTCCACATTCTAATTAAAATTGAGATTAGGACATCAATCATATCCTTTACCCATTGCTACTTCAAAAAATAAAAGTAAAAAACCCTAGCTATATGCTTTTTTTAAATTTCAAAGTGTCCTCTTTATCTTTGTGAGCTAGCTAGTTACCTACTACAAGGCATTAGTAATTCCTTTCTTTCCAAGTTATTTTTAGGGTAGCTTTAGCTTTATTAAGATGTCCACCAAATGCTAAGACATTAAATACTGAGTTTCCTCTTCTCTGTCTACCCCACAGATAGGAGATTTCTTGCTTCAAACCTCAGTGCACACATGTAAACACAATTACTCAAAACAAGGCAACAAGTGAGAAGTAGGATTAAAATAAGAACTCAGACAATCTGACTCACAATCCAGCATTCAACTCCCTATAACTTGCTGTTTTCCTTTGTCCTCTTTGCTGTGAACCAAGATACTTGTTCTTTAGCAGGGTGTTTCTGCTGCAAATCCAGTTGCTACTGCATTATGCAATGAAGTCAGAAGCCTGAGCTTGTGACATCAATATAGGTTGCTATGGTAACTCTTTCCATAAGTATTACAGGTTCATTGTAGGCTCAAAAAAGAGGACTTCAGCACAGTAGCAAAATAGCTGGCATTATTCAGCCTAAATCACAACAATAATTGACGCAAAAAAATGTTTTATGCTACCTATAATAAATACAGATTTTTATATTTATGTTTTGTGTCATTATTGAAAGAAATTTTTCAAATATGTTAATCTGTTTAAATGAAAATTCTCCAATAGAAATAGCACTGCTACTGACCTTCTGATATAACAGATCCACAAGATCCAGGAAGAAGAGAGTCTCACCGTAACATAGCTTACTATTCCATGCCTTGTGTCATTCCAGAAGTCGAGTAATCTTTTTTTTTTTTTTTTGAAGTCGAGTAATCTTATGCATTATCTGTTTGGAATTAATTAATAGCATGATTAAATCGTCGTCCCATTACAGAAATTATAGGAAAGGTCCAAGGAGTTGCACATATGAAAGCAATGTTAGGTGAAAAGTTTTCCCAGGGAATGTGTCCATTTTTAATGTAACAACAGTAAAGATCACTTTTTATTGCCCTTGTTCACCCTTATTTCCTTTGAATATTTTTTGCCAATGCCTCAGTTCAAATCATTAAATCCACCTCCCTGTGTAGGAGATATCTAGATTCTTTCTCTATTACATTTTTTTAAATCTAAATTCGAAGCACACCGCTGAATAATTACAAAGCCTGAATTCCTTTCTTCCTTAGCTCCTTTTTGTTTGTTTATCACCCATCACCGTCAGCATGAGGATGTTAGTTCAATTCTGCAACCATGCTTGGGCTAGGCATGGCAGTCACACATGCCAGGCTTTCAGTGTAAGTTGTGTAAGACACAATCCCATCCATAAAAAGCTCATACAGGTTAATAGCAACGACAATAACAAATAATATTTACTGAGTACCTGTCGTGTGCCAGGCACCATGCTAAGCACTCTCCACTCATTATCTTAATTAATTTTCACACAACAAAGAGGGAGGGAGGTACTGTTATCCCCATTACACAGATAAGGGAACTGAAGTTCCAAGAGATAGCCACCGGTCTGAAGTCATACTAGTAGGTAGGAACACAGCCAGCAATTGAATTTAGGATTAACAGACTACAAATATTTATATGTCTCAACAGAAATAAAGGACAAGCTCTTGTTATTCACTGTGGTAAAACCTGAAAATTGGATTATAATCCCACTGAGCAAGGACAGCTTGACATAGAATTCACTGAAGCAGAAAGCAGATGATAGTCTTCAGGTGGACTTCATAAACACTTTCGATGAGTGACTTTTCTGTTTTTGTAACACTTAGCAGTTCAGAAAGTGTTTGCCTAAAGACATTCTTATTCCTCTAGGTTATAAATGAAAACACGTCTTAAAAACATTGGTTCTATCACTTTTCTTATACAGCTGCACCAATATTCTATTATGCTCCACATCACTATACTATCTCAAGATCAGGTAAATATATTAGCAATTTAATGTGAATAGTGTGTTGTACTTTACAAATCCTACCCAATATTCATCTTTTCAGCACAAATTTAGGGAGCCACTACTATGAGTCACACACGGTGCTCAATGTTAGATATGACACTACAGCAGAAAGTTGAAATGAAAGGAGCATGACATCGTCTAAAAGGAGAGAAAGTCATTGATCAAATAGCAATAGAAATAAATGTAAAGTTGGAACTGTGTCCAGAGAGTAGAAAATAAGAAACGCTGAAAAGAGATCATCTAAGCATTCGACCCTAAATGATAGAAAGAGAACAGAAGAAACGCAGAGAAGCAGAGGGAAGAAAACAAGAAGAAAAGTAAAGCCTTTGGAAATGTAATGCAACATACAACAGGAGTAACTTGGCTCTTTGAAAAGTTGAATAAAATTGACAAACCTCTGGCAAGATGGATCAAGAAAACAGACAAGGCAAAGGCAAGTATCTGAAACGACATAAAGAACACAGAGATACAACAGATTTAAAAAGGAAATAAGATAAAATGAACTTTATGCCAGGACATCTGGAATCATAAATAAAAAGGACAAACAAAATTGATCAAGAAGAAACAGAAACTTGGATAGACATAGACACTGAAGAAATTGAATTAGTATGGGTCCTATGTCAGTTCTCTTTTTATCTTTTGATAAAACACCATATTGTGTTTCTTAGTAGCTGCACCAACTTCCATTCTCACCAGCAGTGCACAGGGTTACCTTCTCTCCACATTCCAGCCGGCACTTGTTACCTCTTGTCTTTTTGATAAGAGCAGTTCTAACAGGTGTGAAGTGATACCTCATTGTGGTTTTGATTTGTAGTTCCCTGATGATTCATGACATCTGGCACTTTTTCATGTACTTGGCAGTTTGCATGTCCATTTTGGGAAAAGGTCAGACCTCTTTGGGCTCTTTGTGTATTTATTTAAATTATTTGGTTTTATTGTGTCTGTTGTTGCTGCTGCTGTTGTTATAGAGCTATGAGCTCCATATATATTTTGGATGTTAACACTTTATCAGATAATGGCTTGCAAATATTTTCTTCCATCCCGTAAGTTGCCTTTTAATTTTACTGATGGTTTTGTTTGCTGTGCAGAAACTTTTTCGTTTGATGTAGTCCCACTTGTTGTTTTTTGCTTTTGTTACTTGTGCTTTTGGTGTCATACAAGAAAAAATAATCTGTACCGAAACCAACGTCGATAAGCTTTTCCCCAAGTTTTCTTTCAGGAGTTTTACAGTTTCAGTCTTACATTTAAGCCTTTAATCTTTTTCAAGTTAATTTTTGTGAGTAGTATAAGATAGGGGTTCAATTTCATTATTTTGCTTGTGGATATTCAGTTCTCCCAAAACCATTTATTCATGAGAATGTTTGTCCCCATGGAGCATTTTTAGCTCTCTTGTCAAATAGTAGTTCGCAATTTATGCATGGATGTATCTCTGGGCTCTTGATTCTGTTGTATTGACCTGTGAGTCTGCTTTTTTATGTATCATACTGTTTTGATTACTAGAGCTTTGTTGTATAGTTTGAAATCAGGAAGTGTGATGCCTCCAGCTTTGTTCTTTCTCAAGTTTGCTTTGGCTATTTGGTCTTCTATGGTTCCACTAAGAATTTAGGATTATTTTTTTCTCTTTTGTGAAAAGTATTGGAATTTTGAAAGGATTGACATTGAATCTATTGATGGCTTTGGGTAGTATGGACATTTTTAATAATATTAGCCCTTTTGATCCATAACACAGAATGTCTTTTTATTTATTTGTGTATTCTTCAATTTCTTTCATCAATGTTGTAGAGTTTTCAGTGTACAGATCTTTTACCTCCTTGGTTAAATTTATTTCTAAGCATTTTAGTCTTTTTGATGCTACTGTAAATGAGATTAATTCTTTCTCTCTTGAGTAGTGTGTTGTTAGTGTATAAAAACACAACTGACTTGTCTGTGTTGATTTTGTGACTTTATTGAATTGATTTATTAGTTCTATGCAGTTTTTTGATTGGGTCTTTAAGGTATTCTGTATATAAGATCATGTCATCCATGGAATTTTACCTCTTCCTTTCTAATTTGGATGCTCTTTATTTCATTACCTTGCCTGATTTTCTGGCAAAGACTTCCAGTACTATGTTGAATAGGAGTGGTGAGGATGGGCACAATTCCCTTGCTCCTGATCTTAGACTGTGGAAAAGCTTTCAACCTTTCACCATTGAGTATGATGTTAGTTATGGGCATGTCATATATGGCCTTTATTATGTTAAAGTGCATTCCTTCTATATATACCCACTTTATTGAAACATTTCATCATGAAAGGATATTGAATTTTCTCAAATGCTTTTTTTTTTCCTTTTGAGATGATTATATCATTTTTATCATTCATTCTATTAATGTGGTGTATCACATTTATTAAATGGTGCATGTTGAATCATCCTTATGTCCCAGGAGTAAATGCCACTTGATTATGATGTATAATCCTTTCAATGTGCTGTTGAATTTGACTTGTGAGTATTTTGTTGAGAATTTTTGCATCTTTATTCATCAGGCATATTAGTCTGTAGTTCTCTTTTCTCGTGGTGTCCTTATCTGGCTTTGGTATCAGGGTAATGGCCTCATAAAATGAGTTTGGAAGGTTCCTCCGCTTCTATTTTTTGTAAAAAATAAAGCACGATTGGCATTAACTCTGTCTCAGCATTTCATAGGGCTGCTGACTTTCTTCCCTGCCCTGTCAGCTGCAGGATGTACTCCATAAACCTCCAGCATTTCTGGCCAGGCTTCCTGGTTTGGGGGGGCTAGAGGCTATACTCAGTAGTTGGGCAGGGCTGGTGAATTTCTTCCCTGTTAATGTGTAGATCTAGAATGGGCTCTGAGGTCAGAAGAGACCTACAGTTGGGAACCTAAAACAGACAGAACTGCCTACCAAGGTCCCCAACCAGATGGAGCCATCCATATTTATCCTTAAAGCGTTGTTATTTGTCATATCTACCCCAAATCAGAGTTTCTATATTCCATTTCTGTACCAAGCTTGATTTTAGAGTTCTGCCTTTTTAATTCAATTCAGAAATTCAGGCAATATTTTTGGAAGGTTCCTTTATTTTGAGTTTTCATTTTAATTCCAGCTAGTTAACATACAGTGTTGTATTAGATTAAGGTGTACAATATAGTGATTCAACACTTCTGTACAACACCTGGTGCTCATCACAAGTGCACTCTTTAGCCCATCCCATCCATCTTTTCTCTGTTAACCATCACTTTATTCTCTATACTTAAGAATATGTTTCTTAATTTGTCTCTCTTTGTCCCTTTGCTTGTTTGTTTTGTTTTTTGTTTTGTTTTGTTTTTTGTTTTTTTTATTTGTTTTGTTTTGTTTCTTAAATTCCACATACGGTATTTGCCTTTCCCTGATTGACTTATCTCACTTTATTCTCTAATTCCATTCATATCATTGCAAATGGCAAGATTTCATTCTCTTTCATGGCTGAGTGTGTATATATATACACACACACACACACACATTATATATATATAATAATAATAATGCTCTAAACATAGTGATGAATATATCCCTTTGAATTGATGTTTTTGTATTCTTTGGATAAATACTCAGTAGTGTAATTGCTGGATCATAGGGTAGATTTATTTTTAACTGTTTTCCACAATTGCCATACCAGTTTGCATTCCTGCCAACAGTGTCTGAGGGCTCCTTTTTTCTCCACATCCTCATCAACCCTTGTTGTTTCTTATGTTGTTGATTTTACCCATTCTGACCATTTATGTGGTGATGTCCCACTGTGGTTTAGGATGATTTGATAGTTTTATAGTCATATTTGTGGGACAAGGCCAGCCTAGGGTCCTCTTACTCTATCACCATCTTCTCCCTGGGAGTTTCCTTTTATAAAGTCTTGTTTAGAGCGTGTGGAACCTACCCATTTGGCTTCCATCACACTTAATGCAAAATTCTCCTGAATTTCCTAATTCTGCTCTCCCAATTCTATCTTTCATCTCAAAACATTGTGTTGTTAAAAACATTGCATCTTTCAGCTCAAAATCTATTGCCTCATCTCCCTCATCCAGTCTGGCTCTGGGTTCTGCTCATTCTTTCAAATTTTCCATCCTCTCTCATGCATGTTCTTCCTGTTCTTCTCTTTGCTACTAACCACATCTGAAACCTCATCACTTCATGCCACAGGTGTCTCAATAGTTTCCTGCAATGACTCCCTCCTTTAGCCTCTACCCTAAGAGTGCAAAGTACAAATAACTATAGATTTACTTCCTGAAACACTAAAAATTTAAAATTATATCATATTGAAGCTCCAATACCCACCAAATACATTTAGTCACTCTCCTTCCCAAGAAGTTGAAATTTTAACTCTTTATCCTGACATTCCTGGCTTTTAAAAATCTGACCACAGTCTAACTGTTAGTCTTTGGAGCCATCACTCACCTTCAAGAATTATCTCCCAAATAAAATGCATGTATTACTAGTCTCTAAATACACATTTTACTTTTGCATCTTTCTGCTTTGTTCATGCTATGTCACCACTAGAATGTCGCACCCCTCTTTCCCACCTCCATTTACCTTTTAAAATTCTAAACATCCTCCTAAGCTCAGTATATTTCTTTTATTTTTTAATTTTTTTTTTAATTTTTATTTATTTATGATAGTCACAGAGAGAGAGAGAGAGAGAAAGAGAGAGGCAGAGACACAGGCAGAGGGAGAAGCAGGCTCCATGCACCGGGAGCCCGAGGTGGGATTCGATCCCGGGTCTCCAGGATCGCGCCCTGGGCCCAAGGCAGGCGCCAAACCACTGCGCCACCCAGGGATCCCCTAAGCTCAGTATAAATTATTGAATAGACAGTTGTGCTGTCCTTTTGTGTGTGTGTGTATATATATGTTTTATCTTCTCAACTAGACTGTAAGCTTCTTGAGAAAAAAAACCATATCCTTAGTCTGCTACAGTATGAGGCAAATATGGTACTTAGTTAATACTAAGTTGATGTCACATCCCAGAACAACAAAAACACTCAGATATTTGCTCAGGCAAATATTTGCATCACTAATTGTGGTGACCATGGCTTCTTTTGAACATTACAGATTCAGATTCTTCTGTTGGTTTTATTAAATTATAACAGTAGAACATAGAATAAGATTTCTTGCTTGATTACATAGTACAAATAATTTACCTGATATATACATGACTTTCAATCCACTCTCCCAAGAAAAGATAGCAAGAACTATGAGTTATTGTCAAGATTCTTCCATTTGAAAATAAAAGATATCTGACTTACAATTAGCTTAAACAAAAAGGATAATGTATTGGCTCATGGAATTGAGAAATTCATGGATGAATCTGTTTTTAGTAACAGATCTAGAAGATTCACTGGTATTAATAAGTCTAACTCTCCTTTTTCTAAGTGTTCACCTTATTCTCTGTGGCTGCATATCAAGCCAACTGTATGTAGTAAAGGCAAATGCTAACTACACTTTTGGTTTCATGTTATGCAAATCGGCACCCCAATTAAAGAAGAATCTCTCTGTCTCTCTCTCTCATTCTCTCTCTTTCTCTCTTTCCATAACCATAGAGAAAGTTCAGGGATAATTGTTAAACCCTGAATAGGGCATATGCCTATCAGTAAAGTCACTGGGCCAGAAAGAAGAACATCTAAAAAAAGTTCAGCCTGAACATGAGTTCATGCCAGTGGCCAAGTTGGTAGTCAAATAGATTGACTGTCTGTGTCTCCAAGACCACATGATGTTAAGGAAACATCAGGACATAAGGACCAGCTGATTTCAGAAAGAAAGAAGAAAGAAAGAAAGAAAGAAAGAAAGAAAGAAAGAAAGAAAGAAAGAAAGAAAGAAAGAAAGAAAGAAAGAGGAAGGGGAGGGAAGGGGAGGAGAGGGAGGAGAGGAGAGAAGAGGAGAGGAGAGGAGAGGAGAGAGAGGAGAGGAGAGGAGAGGAGAGGAGAGGGAAGAAGAGAAGAGAAGAGAAGAGAAGAGAAGAGAAGAGAAGAGAAGAGAAGAGAAGAGAGAGAACAGAAGAGGAGAGGAGAGGAGAGGAGAGGAGAGGAGAGGAGAGGAGAGGAGAGGAGAGGAGAGAGAAGAAAAGAGAAGAGAAGAGAAGAGAAGAGAAGAGGAGAGGAGAGGAGAGGAGAGGAGAGGAGAGGAGAGGAGAGGAGAGGAGAGGAGAAGAAGAGAAGAGAAGAGAAGAGAAGAGAAGAGAAGAGAAGAGAAGAGAAGAGAAGAGAAGAGAAGAATAAAGGATAGCAAAAATAATCATTTCTCCCTTAAAGTCAGAGAGATCCTTTGGGTCCTGAATTGTCTAGATTGACTTTAAATTCCAAGGCTTTAGTTCATCCAGTTATCCTCAAATATTTATTGCATACCTAGTATGTGTCAGTAACTCTGCTAGGCACTATTGAAAATAAAAGATTATTAGCTTTGATTTACAGGAGTGAGAAATGTAATATATTTATACTAATTCTGATCCAAAGCAGGATTTGGTATGTGTCATAAAAGTGGGGCTAAAGATAAGGATTTAGGAATCATATATATAGAAACAACAATGTAAGCAAACAGATGACACTAAAATTTTGAGGGATAGAATAAAGATATAAGAGAAATGAAGACTGAGGAAAGAAAGAACTTGGAATAAACTTTTATAACCATGTTCAAGTTATATCCCATAGAATGCAAGCTCCTTAAGAGTAAAACTTTAATCTTGGGTCTTGGGTGGCTGAGTTAGCTCAGTGGTGACTCTAGATTTCAGCTCAGATCATGATCTCAGGGTCATGAGATTGAGAGCCACATCAGTCTTCTGATTCAGCAGGGAGTCTGCTTGAGTTCTCTCTCTCCCTCTGCCCCTCCCCCACCTTTCTAAAATAAATAAATAAATCTTTTTATAAAAACTGATTTTGCTTTGAACAACAAAAATCTTAACCATAGAGATATAAAATTACAGTATTAATACTATGTAATATTTATTGAGCATTTACCAATGATAGGTATTGTTCTAATTTTCCCATTCAATTCTCAAAGGAATCTCATGAATTAGATATTAATTTTAACATCGTCATTTTACAGATAAGAACACTGAGATTCAGAAATGTTCAATAATTTGCTTAAGCAAATGTAAATGTGGGTTCTTACCAAGTCCAGAGTGTGACTTCTTAATCAATATATTATAGTAAACATTTTGAAAGATTACATCTTCTCATGTGAGTCAAGGAACAGATTCAGTATAAATTACCTGGAAATGATGTTCTTTGAGCTTTTAGTTAGCCTCATGTGATCTCAGCTTCTTGCCTAATGTAAATTTCAACACCATTTTCTCCTTGGATTATCCAGCAGACTAAAATCATTCAGTAACTCTGTTGTTTGAGAAGAGAATGAGTGGAGAAAGAAACATGGTTATAGCATGGTAGAGGCTTTGCCTTTCTACTAGCAAAATAAAACTCAGTGATACTGATATGAATTGAAATATATCACCTCAAAATTAATATGTTGAAGTCCTCACCTCAAGTATCTCAGGGTGTAACCTTATTTGGAAATACGGTCTTTACAGAACTAATCAAGTGAAAATAGTCATTAGGATGGGCTCCAATCCAATATAACTGGTGTACTCATACCAATGGGAGATTGGAACACATGAGCATTCAGAGAAGAAAGACCACATGAAGAGATACAAAACATTGTATGTGAATATGAAGACAAATATTGAGGGTGATGTACATAAAAAGCAAGAAATATCAAATATCGCTAGAAAGCCACCAAAAGCTAGGAGAGAGGCCTGGAACAGATTCTCCCTCACAACTCTTAGGATGAACCAAACCTGCCAACATCTTGATCTTGAACTTCTACCCACCCCCCCCAGAATTGTAAGACAATAAATTCCTACTGTTTAAATGACCCAGGTTGTGATGCTTTGTTACAGCAGCCCTAGGAAATTAATATAAGTATCTTCAAGAAAACTTAGAACAAATATCAGCCTCCTGCAAATGAAAAAAGCAATTCCCAATACTTTCTTCTATGAGGGTACCGGGTTAATAGAGCCAGTTCACAATTAAAATAGCTAGATCAAAATTCTGTCTTGATTTTATAGCCTCATGGGGAATGTTTGCAAATAATTTTACATAGATACTACATTTTGTGTTTCCTAATTTGTTGCCATCATTTGCTAAAAGAAGGTTAATATTTTTTTCTAAAGAGAATGCTTTTCTTTCTTCCAGAAATCTGACGCCTGATTCGTAAGTGATCATTTACATTTTTTTGTTCTGGACTTCTAGGAGACATCTAGATACTAGGAACAGATTATTTACTCATCAGTTCATAGTTCAAATTCACATTAAAATGTTCTCAAATATCAAGAAAATGTTTTTATTGTAATAACAATTAGCAGCTCACCTAATTGCTAATTTTAAGGGGTCTGATGGGAAGCATGGTGGAAGTTCTTACCTGAGATTTTGTGAAGAAGATCAAATATGACCTTAATCATAGTTGGGAATCTATATTCATAGTCACATTACCAAAAAGTATCCAGGACTAAAGTTTAAACATTTACTAAGTTCTTGAGTAAACCAAGTTGAACATCACACTCCCCTAAGGGAAAATGTCATACACAAACATGACCCAGTAGGCTTACTTTTCCGGACTGGTGGAACTTAATGAACATTCTAAGCCAGCAGAATGGTCACTCATGTACACACTCAGGGAGAAGCATGGCTTTTAGCAAAATCTTACAGAGTTACTGACCCTGTTCCTGAACTTAATATGCTTTTCTTCCTCCCTTTCTGCCTTGCTTCTTCTTTCCTTCCTTCCTTTTCAGTATAATGTTTTTTCTATTAAGGTATGCATGTTTGGAGTTGTAAAGAAGCCCCATTGTTTTGTGCACAGGTGTGTCAGAGTGGAGGAGCATTGTAAAGCAGGCGTACTGTGATTATTTTTTCAGTTCTGACTATGAACTTAGCAGCATCACATATTGGTTGGGCACTGATTTTGGAATCAAATAGCCCTTGTTTTAAACTAAGTCCTCTTATTAGCTGTATACAGTTTTAGGGGTAGTCCTTAGCTACTCTATGCTTCATTGCCTATATATTAAGGATGAACATTGTACTTTCTCAAATGGTCTGAGAACAAAAACAAAACAAGACAAATAAACAAACAAAGGTGGCACCTGAAGAGCAGATAGTATAGTGATAACCCACCCAGTGAGTACTTAATAAATGTAAGCTAATAATTAGGAGTATAAAGGAAAGTAATTATATGACAATTCTGGAAAAGTCAAAACTATAGCAATGGTAAAAAAAAAAAAAAAAAGAAGAGCAATGATTGCCAAGGATTTGGGGGAGGAGGAGTGTTAGGTAAGTATTGAATACATGAAACACCTTTGGAAGGTGGCAAAACTAAATTTTTTTAAAGATTTTATTTATGTATTCATGAGAGACACACAGAGAGAGGCAGAGACACAGGCAGAGGGAGAAGCAGGCTCCATGTAGGAGCCTGATGTGGGACTCGATCCTGGGTCCTCGGGATCACGCCCTGGGCCAAAGGCAGGCGCTAAACCGCTGAGCCACCCAGGGATCCCAGCAAAACTAAATTTTGTAGGATACTGCACTGGTGGATATATGACACTCTATATGTCAAAATCCCTTGAATTTTCCAGCATAAAGAATGAAACTTACCGTATGCAAATTTAAAAAATATTTTGGAGGTCAGGGTATCACAGGACGGAATGCAGAATTTGATAAAACTACCTATTATACAAATGTGTGAAATAAATCTACCATATTACAAATATATGAAGCAATCTTACCTGAAGAGAGTAGGAGGGGAAGGTAACTTAAGTAATTCTGGAAATGAATGGAATCTGTGAAATAAAGGCAAAATAACCTATATATGAGCACTGTGTTCAGGTTCATAAAGTTGTTTCTTTGGGGGGTATGATTAATTTTGATACTGCTATACATGTATCCTGGAATTGAACAATTAAATAATTTGGTGCTGGATGCTGGGAGCAAAGGTCTCTCTCAGTGTTGCAGTAGAAGATTACAGAGAGCAAGGGAACAAGCTAGAATGAGCCCTGTGATAATGGATTAGAGTTGGAGACATCAGTATGAACTCATGTCTAGCTTAGTATAGATACAGATAATTACATATAGAAATAATTATGTGGATATGAACAAGCTGATAGCCACACATAGAACTCCTTGCTCTGTCAGTGGAGAGAGCTTAGAAGCAGTACCAACAAGTGCACCTATTACCCAGATCTTGTTTTCTAATACCATTTTCCAATAAAGGGAATTGAGGCTCCTCGGAGAAAGGGCCAATTCTAGGACTGGAGCAGAAAATACATAGAATGAGTTCAGAGTATCTTGTAGTGCGAGAAAGTAAGGAAATGCTTTTTTAAAAAATGATGGCATAGGCAAAGAGAAATATTAGACAACTGAAAGATCCCCCAATGATCAAAATGGCAATATTTGAACAACACAATAAATAAAGTAGTATTGGCTTATAATCTAAAATAAAAAATATTTTTTATTCTGTACTGTACAGATAAATAATCAAAAAATAAATATGGGATAATAAGCAAGTTTTCCATGCAGAAGAATTCTAAATAACTAGTGTAGGTACTCTGTCCTCAAGGAGGTGAAGCAGAAGTCCCCACTGACTCCCTCCCACAGAGTACAATATAGAAAATGGAAAAAAGAGTACCCTTATGGGGGATAAACCTCACAAACACTAGCTCAATCAGTTGGCCAAGGTAAACATCAACAGTGCTAAATCGAGTTGATAGTACATATTCTTGATATGATGTGATGAAAATGACACTTCACCTGTATAGTCCTCTCCAAAACCCATAACCCCAGTCTAATCATGAGGGAAAAAATCAGACAAATACCAACTGAGGAACATTGTACACGATTGTACAAAATCGACTAGTAATTTTCTAAACTGTCGAGGTCATCAAAAACAAGGAAACTTTGATAAACTATCACAGCCATGGGGAGCCTAAGGACATATGAGGACTACATGTTATGTAGATCCTGGAAGGGGCCCTCAACAGAAAAAGGATATTAGGTAAAAACCAAAGAAATAGAAATATAGATTTTAGTTAAAATAACATATCAATATTGATTCAACAATTACAAACTAATGTAATATAAATGTACAAATATAAGGCATTAATAATAGGAAAAAAAACTACAGAAGAATATGGGTATATGAGAACTCTGTACTATCTTAAACTGTTTTGAGATTTCAAATTTATTTTAAAAAGAAAGAAAATGTAAAGGTAGAACTATTATATTAAACCTAAAAGCAAAAACATTAACCAGTATTACTACGTACTATTAGTTTTTTTTTTTTTTTTTTCGTACTATTAGTTTTTATTTGGTAAACAATTAGTACAAGAAATGTCTGGCAATTACTAGGACTTTATTGAACTTGAATGTTTTTAATCATCCGTCCAACTAACCCTAGTCTAATTTATATACTTTATTCAACTCGTGTTGAATCACTTCTTAAAATTAGACCCTCCTTGAACTTGATATGGTATGTTCAAGAACTTTACCACCCACCTCAGTTTGCCTACAAGGAAATTTTGTGGGTGTCAGTAACTTTTATATTCAATAGTCCATTCCTAACTCTCCTAAATGTTCCATTAGTCAACACTCTTTCATTTATAGATCAAAGGATAAGTTGCCCTGTTTAATCAGTGAAAAACCACCCAAAAAGTAAGGGGTTAGTCACAAATTACATTGTCCTGCTAGCCATACAAATTCACCTATGACTATTATTCCTGATAAAAGTAGATTTCACATCATTTATGTCTTCTATGCTTGGTTCTTTGTTTTGGAAGTCAAAATTTACAGATTTAGAATTTTTTCAAGTAAATCCTCTTCTAACAAACTTCACCATGTATAGTAGCTTTTATATGGCACTATTTTCTTTTAAAAGTGTGGATACAGGGGGATCCCTAGGTGGCTCAGCGGTTTAGCGCCTGCCTTCGGCCCAGGGGTGATCCTGGAGTCCCGGGATCGAGTCCCACGTCAGGCTCCCTGCGTGGAGCCTGCTTCTTCCTCTGCCTGCACCTCTGCCTCAGTGTATGTGTGTGTGTGTGTGTCTATGTGTCTGTGTGTCTCTCTCTCTCTGCATCTCTCATGAATAAATAAATAAAATCTTTAAAAAAAATAAAATAATAAAAGTGTGGATATCAATCCAAGCTATAACAGAGATAGCTAAAAGACATATTTAAACAATATGAGTTTTAAAACAATCATGTAATTGTTTCCTATATACTTCTGGGAAGCTGTCCCTCCTTCCCTACTACAACATAGAAATGTCTCTGAATCAGTCTTTTATGATGTTTGTGCTTTGGGGGCTTGAAGATGAATAATGGAGCAGAGAGATTAAAAGAAACAGAGACAGGTAGTTGAGCTCCCCCATCACATAATGTCATGCCATAAATCTCTTAGTCAACATTCTTGGGACTTGCACACTGACATCTGATAGGAGTATGATATAAGCATAATTTAGAATGTTATGGATCTTCACAAGTTCCTAAAACATATAGTGACAATGGCCTTTGATGCAGACGGGGCAGGTAGAAATACAGATGAAAGAAGATTAAGAAATCTTCTCAAAATGCTGAAAACCACTAAGTTCAAAGCCAACTCATTTACTCTTAAGGTCAGTGGGCTTTCACTCCACACCAAATGTCTCCGTGTACTTACCACTCTAAGCCAACTTTAACATACATTGGGAGGATATGGACCATTATCTTATTCAGTATGCATATTCCCTTTGCTCTTCTTAATAAAGTATAAAGTGATGTGGTAATTTGATAATCGGCTCAGTGCTCCTGCCTACAGAGTGTGGGTTCTGAGAGAAATGGAAAAAGCAAGTGCAGCCAATTTATGTACCTCATAATTTTTTAATATATCTAGTAATTCATAAGTCTTATAAAACTTTATGTACTTGAAAGATTGAGGTCTATGTTGAGAGTGTGTGTGCGTGTGTGTGTGTGTGTGTGTGTGTGTGTTGGGCTGGGATACCTTTTTATGCATCTAAAAGTCAGTTTTAGGGGTATCTGAGTGGCATAGTCAGCTCAGCATTTGACTCTTGGTTTCAGCTCAGGCAATGATCTCAACATCAGGCTCTGTGCTCAGCACAGAGTCTGCTTAAGTTTCTTTCTCAAGTTTCTTTCTCCCTCTCCCTCTGCCCCTCCCCCACCTCTTGGGCACATGTGAGCTCTCTCTCCCTGCCCCTCTTTTTCTCAAATAAATAAAGTAAGTAAAAGTCAAGTTTCAGATAAGGTAAGCTATAATGTGGCACTCAAACTCTCAATTATAGTACTTGTAACAATGGCTACTGTGTATTTTATCAAACAACGTGGACTTAAATTGAGATGTATTCTTAAACTGCTGGGTCTTTTTGAGTTTACATGTAAAAAACAAGGTTACACACATGGGAGCTGCTGGATCCCCATGGAACCATCAGGCATTGTGATATAGAAGACAATATAGCTATTTAAACCTGCCTCACCTTCAATTCAGGAAGCTGGCTTCTGGTCTTAAATATTTTGTTCTATTCCACAGAGCCCTGTAAATCTTACTTCATTCCTGGTCATCTTCATTTTCTATAAGGGTGAGATTATCTTGCAGTCAAACCTCAGAAATGTGTCTTCCCTGGGGCAGGCTGAGCAGTCCAAGCAATTTAACACATCAACTTTCCCCACCATACCAGACCGATCCTAAAATTAACCCTTACATACAAAGTGATCCAAATCTGGTGTCTGAATACAGAGAGACTCTGATGAGATGGCATTTGAAACTGAGACCTCTTGAAATCCTATGTATATATACAGACTGTTCCTTTATAATGCAGTTCTGAGTTTGACTTTCCCATGAGGTAAATTTGAAATGGATATTTATGGATATAGATAGGTCTTACCTCCATACCTCTCTCTGGGTATCAGTTTTGTTTTGTTTTTTTTTCCAATCTTGTTTTCCTTTTTCTCCTAATCCAACCATCCTCTCTACCTCTCTGTTTATAGGTCACTCTACAACTCTTTAGGTCACTTTTTATCTCTTGCCTTGTCCTTTTCCCTATATCTTCCATTTCACTCTCTTTCCACCTCCCCCCTCCCACCCAGACCTGATGTAATCTCTCTGCAATGTTTTCCTGAACTTCTTTAGAGTGTGTCTCTCTGGCCCACTGGGGCCACCTGACTCTCTGCTCTGACACTTCCCCTATTTCTCTTCCTACTGTAAAGCAAACTGAAACAAAACTCTGTATTGTTTGCAGAATTTAATGAATGAAGTCTTATATTTGCATCTCTAAAAAAGTTTTGTCATTCTTCACTTACTTTGGTCCTTGAGTTCTCTTTCTGCAGGTCTTACTAGGGGAAAAAAATGAGGTATGCCATATTATACCACATAAATAATATGGAAATATTTGGAAATTTTTACTTATTTTAATCCTCTTGAATGCATGTGAATATGTGATTTTTTTTTTTTTTTTTTTTTTTAGAGAGTGAGCATGAGGGTGGGGGAAGGGACATGTGAACTTTAAAACACAACACTGTATTTTATATTTGGAGGAAGCATGTGGCCCAGTTGGAGATGAATTTTGACTTTGGTATTTTCAGAAGCAACATTTTAGAATTTATATGAAATGGAAATGAACTTTCCTCATTGTATGCTTTTAACTGCAATCTCATTAATGTCTTTCAATTATTTTTGCTACAATAATAGTATGCAATTATCTATACTTATTATTAAAGCCATCTTAATAGAACTTTTATTAAAACTAGGAAGGCTTAGACATAATAATAAGACACATTGAAAATATTTTCAGTGACAGCCTTATAAAGAACATACGTTTTCTCAGAAAGGAACTCTGTACAGAATTATTTTGTATTAGTTTCATTCTAACAAAATTGAAGTACATTTTACAAATTAATACATAAAGTAACACATTCTAGAGGGTTATTTCCAAATTTAGTTTCAATTTTCTTCAATGAAATCAGAAATTTGAAATAATCCTCAAGTTCAAGAAATGACTTGAAAAAGATGGAGTAAAGATAAAAAAGACCAATATCTTTTTCCTACTGGCAAAAACATTTAAACAATGTCCAATGAAACTCACTGTAAAGACATTCCACCCCCCCCATTTCATTCTCATTTCAGAAATATTGTAAATAGTTTCCTATTATCTGGTAAAGCATACAGTGATAAGATGCATCCTCAAAATGATGAAACTCCTCTAGATTTAGATGGAATTACATTATTCTTGAGCGAGAGACTTCCTTTGTACTCTCATGCACAGCATCCTATCTTGCTGACAGCTTTGACCTATTGGAGGTTCTATTTGACCTTGGAGCCTGAACAAAAATTTTTTTTTTTCTTAAAGAGAAATGGTCCTTTGTCTTCTGAATTTAAAGATGCAGACCTATTTTCCAGAAAACAAATTATTGTAAAGAGGAAGCTCTAGGTGTGAGGAGCCACAGGTGAGACAGGAGCACCTATGAAGTCCTCAGGGTGGGACAGAGATCTGGGGCATTTATTTCATTCCACACCAGGGCTTCAAGGGGTAATTTTGGGACAGACTGAAATGTTAAATAGAAAAGATTATTTTCACCACGTTCTCAAGGAAAAAACCTACCGAGTCCTTTCTAATTGACCCTTCTGTTATAACTTCGTGGCTCTTTCTCCTTGGCTCCAAAATGGGAATAATAAGACCAAACTCAGAGGGTTGTTTTGGGGATTGAATCAGATAATTCAATTAAAGCATTTAAAATCACACCTGAAACACATTGCTCATTTGGTTAATGCTAATTATTGTTATCACTGCTGCTGTTATGGTAGTTAACAACACCAAACGTGCTTAGGGCACTACCTACATAGTTGTGGGACTTAATAGAACCAGTAAATCCAAAACCTATAAGCAACATAAGTGCTAGAAACAAGTAAGTTTGCCATCTTAGATGTCATAGTTTGCCATCTTTTTCCTCAGAGAATCTTCAGACACAGTTCATAATTAAGCACATCTTTATCCACTTTGAATTACCCAGAAGAAAAGTTTATAAAAAAAAAAAAGCTTGTAATTATAGTTTTATTTAAGGCAACTATGCTTGAAATGTTCTGAAGGTCAGAGAAGATAAACTCAAGGTGTGATCCTAGTGTTGAGGAAAGAAACAGTGAACATGAGAGACTATTATCACTCATGGGAGCATCCTTCAGAAACCATAAGATTTACCATATAGAAAACATTAAGGAAAACTTTATCCATTTTGGTAAATTGTTTACAAAATGTCTCACAAGTTGCCTCTCTGCACCATGAGGAGTCTATAATGACTCTGGGTCTGGCTATCAGACTTGCTTTGACCAGTGGAGTAGTGATTTAAGTAGCAAAGTGAAAGGTGCTTGTGTTAGGGTTCTCCAGAAAAACAGGACCGCAAAGTTTTTATATTATGTAAAATTTATTAATATATAAAATTATATTAATATATAATGTGTATTAATAATATATTTTAAACAACACTATAAATATTAGAATATTAATGTAAAATAATATATGGGTAATTATAATTTAACAAAATATTACATAATATTTATATATAAAAACCTATTAGTTATGTTTATACACATAGATTATATAATATATTTAACATGTAATCTATATAAGATATTATCTAGAGCAAGATGAGAGAGATTTAGTATATGGAATTGACTCATATGATTATGGAGGCTGAGAAGTCTCATGATGTTCAGTCAGCAGCCTGGAGTCCCAGGACAGCTGATGGTGTTAAGCTCCGGTCCAAGGGCAGAAGACTGACATCCTAGCTTGAAAACAGGCAGAGAGAGCCAATTCTTTCTTATCCCATCTCTTGTTCCATTCAGGCATCCAACAAATTGGATGAGTCCCATCAACCCTGAGGAGGGCAATCTGCTTTACTTAGTGTATTGACCCAAATGTTAGTCTAATCCAAAACCAAATATCTGGAATCTAGGAGCCACATCAAGTTGACACATAAAATTAAATCACAGTACTCATACAGTGGCTTCTCCTCTTGCTGCTGGACTCTTCCTCCATCATGTGAAGGAGCCCATGCTAGCTTGCTGCAGGCTGAGAGACCACATGCAGGAAGAGACCACATGTCTAACTGTCTTAGCTGAGGTCCCAGATATTTGAGTGAACTCTACCCCAGCCCAGCCAGATTAAACCAAAGAATCATTCAGCCTACTCATAGAAACATGAGAAATAATAGTTTTTGATATCTAAATCATTATGCCTGGGAATGGTTTTTCATATAGCAAAAGTAAACTGATTAGTAAATTGAACACCAATAAAAATAAATTAAAAAAAAAAAAAGAAAATTGAGCACAACTTTTTGTTGTTGTTGTTGTTTTTTAAGATTTTATTTATTTATTCATGAGAGACACAGAGAGAGGCAGAGACACAGGCAGAGGGAGAAGCAGGCTCCCTGTGGGGAGCCCAATGTGGGACTCGATCCCAGGACTCCAGGATCACGCCCTGAGCTGAAGGCAGATGCTCAACCACTGAGCCACCCCGGCATTCCTGAGCACAACTTTAGAAGTTGATGTCAAACCTAAAAGCAAGGCCATATTATAACCCGTGCTTAATAAATTTTAGTCTAAAATAAACAATTATAGTCTATACCTATTGCTTACATATAGAAATTTTAAAATATGTAAATAGTTTTGATTATTATTAGTGCCAAAAGAATTATACAAATGGATTTTTTAAATAACAGATCAAACTTTTAAATACCATAGTTGAGTGGATACAAATATAAAAGGAATCTCAAGATCAAGTTTTAAAAAATGGCAAAAAGCAAATTAAATATTATGTGAGTCTTGAAAATATTGAAGATACTGTTCCAATTCTGAAATGATGACCTAAATATTAATTTCAAGCACCTTCAATATCAAATAGTAAAAATCTTTTACAAAATAATTCACATACCATAAAATTCATTTTTCTAAATTGTGCAATTCAATGGAGTTGAGAATATTCTGAATTGTACAACCATCACTACTACTTAATATCAGGATATTTTCATCACCCCAAAAAGAAACCTTGTGTCTATTAATAGTCACTCCCCATTCTCTTTCTTCCCCTGTCCCTGAAAAATCCTAATGTGCTTTCTGTCACTATGGATTTAAATATTTTGGACATCTTACATAAACAGATTTATACCATCTGTGGCCTTTTGTGTCAGGCCTCCATCCCTTAGACTAGCATTCAAGTTCATCCGTGCTGTAGCATTTATCAGGACTTCTTTTTATTACTAAATAATGTTTTATGCATAGACCATAGTTGGCTTATCCATTCATTAATTGATGAGCATTTGGGTTGTTTCTATTTAATTTTACTATCATAAATAATACTGCCGGGTAGCCGGGGTGGCTCAGCGGTTTAGCGCCGCCTTCAGCCCAGGGTGTGATCCTGGAGACGCAGAATCCAGTCCCACGTCGGCTCCCTGCATGGAATGGAATGGAGCCTGCTTCTCCCTTTGCCTGTGTCTCTGCCTCTCTCTCTCTCTCTCTCTCTCTCTCCCCCTTCTCTCTCTCTCTCCCCCCGTATGTTTCTATTGAATAAATAAATAAAATATTTTTTAAAAATAATAAATAAAATAAAATAAAATAAAATAAAATAAAATAAATAATACTGCCATAAACATTTGTGTACAACTTTGTATATAAATATATGTCTTAATTCTCTTGGATATACACCTAGAAGCAAAAGTGTTGAGTCACATAGAAACTCTATGTTCAACATTTTGAGGAACTGTTAAACTATTTTCCACAGTGCCTGGATTATTTCACACTCTAATCAAGAATGTATAAGAGTTCTAAATTCTTCTTATCCTCAACAGCACTTGTTATTATCCTTTTCTTTAAAATTTTTTAGAGAGAGTGTGTGTGCAACCAAAGGAGGGGTAGAGGCAGAGGGTAAAAGAGAATCTCCATGCTAAGCATGCAGCCCAGTACGGGGCTTGATTTCACAACCTTGAGATCATGACCTAAGCTGAAATCAAGAGTCCAATGCTCAACCAACTGAGCCACCCAGATGCCCTCCGCTTTTTTTTTTTTAATTTTTTATTTATTTATGATAGTCACAGAGAGAGAAAGAGAGAGAGGCAGAGACATAGGCAGAGGGAGAAGCAGGCTCCATGCACCGGGAGCCCGATGTGGGATTTAATCCCAGGTCTCCAGGATCGCGCCCTGGGCCAAAGGCAGGTGCCAAACCGCTGCGCCACCCAGGGATCCCCCCTCTGCTTTTTTAAAAAATTTATATAGCCATTCTTATAGTAGGTAGTGAAGTAATATCTCATTTTTGTTTGGATTTGCATTCCACTTATAACTCATGTATTGAACACCTTTTTCTATGCTAAGTTTTCATCTGCATGTCTTCATTGAAAAAAATATCTGTTCAGATCATTTACGCATGTTTTAAATGGGATATTTGTCTTTTTATTGAGTTGTAAGTGTTCTTTATATATTCTAGATACAAGATCCTTATCAGATATATAATGTGCAAATGTTTTATCCCATTTTCTGTGGGTCATTTTTTTTTTTTTTGCTTTTTTGATATCATTTGAAGCACAAAAATGTTTAATTTTGATAAGGTACATTTATCTATTTTCTCTTGTGTTGTTAGGCTTTTTGTGTCATATTTTTAACACTATTGCTTAAACTAAGGTCAAAAATATTTACTCCATTGTTTTGTATCTTAGAATTCTATCATTTTAGCTGTTATGTATAGGTTTAGTACATTTTTAGCTCATATTGTAGGTGGTAGAGGCAGGGTCCAGTTTCACTCTTCTGTGTATGAATATGCAGATGTTCTAACATGATTTGCTAAAAACACTATTCTTCCTTCATTGAATTGTCTTGGCATCCTTGTCAAAAGTCAATTTGACCATAGATGTGTGGGTTTATTTCTGGACTCTCTGGTTAAATATTGTGTGATCTTTATGTCTATCCTTATGCCAGTACTTGATTGTACTCGATATGCCACTGACTTGATTACTTTAAGTTTTGAAATCAGGAAGTATGAGTCATCCAACTCCGTTTTATTTTTTCCAAGATTGTTTTGACCATTCTGGGTCCCTTGTATTTCCTTGTGAATTTTAGAATTTGTTTATACATTATTGCAGAAAAAGGAGTGGAGATGTTAACAGTATTAAGTTTTTTGATCCTTGAATATGAGATGTCTTTCCATTTGTTCAGATCTTCTTTAATTTCCTTCAATAATTTTGTGATTTTACGTGTACAAGTCTTATACTTCTTTAGATAAATTTATTTCTAAGTGTGTTATTCTTTCTGATGCTATTATAAATGAAATTGTTTTCTTAATTTCATTTTGGGATTTTTCATTTTTAGTGTACAAAAATATAATTGAATTTTGTGTATTGACCTTGTGTCATGCAACTTTACTGAACTTTTATAACTCTAACACTCTGCATGTGTGTATGTGTGTATATTCTTAGTGTTTTTCTATATCCACAAATATAGAGATACTTTTATTTCTTCCTTTCCAATCTGGACGCCTTTTATGTCTCTTTCTTATCTAACTGTGCTGGCTCAAATCTCCAATACAGTGGTGAATAGAAGTGGTGAGAGTTTTCATCTTTGTCTTACTCTTGATTTTGAGAGAAACACTCAATCTTTTATATTGACTATGATTTAGCTGTAGGTTATTTTGTAGATCCCCTGAATTAGGTTCAGAAATTTCCCTTCTATTTCTAGTTTGTTGAGTATTTTATTCTAAAATATTATAGGATTTTGTCAAATGTATGTTTTGTTCTTTTTTTTTTTTTTTTTTTGCCTATTGAGATGATTTTTTTCTTTATTTCTTCAGATAGTATGTTACGTTGAGTGATTCTCATATGTTGAAACACTGTTGCATTCCTGGGATAAATCTCAAATGGCCATATGTACTATTTTTAGAGTTGGTTTGCTAATATTCTGTTGAAGATGTTGGCTTCTACATTCTTAAGGGATTTTGGCCTGTACTTTGCTTTTCTGTGACATCTTTGTCTAGTTTTCGTATCAGGGTAATACTGGCTAATAGAATGAGAAGAGTTTTCTCCTTTTCTTTTTTTGGGGGGAGAGGTGGAGAAGTATGTGAAAGATTGATGCTAATAATTCTTTAAATGTTTGATAAAATTCACCAGTTGTAGCTGTTTGGTTGTTTAGTGACATTTCTAAACTAATTCTGTAAAGTCTCTATTTTTTGTCATGTGAAAATTCTATTAAGTTAATTTAGTGATAAACTAGTAATTAGACAAAAATTTCTTAAATACTAGAACCAATAAATATCCCAGTGTTTATTGAGATTTGTGTACATGTTGGAGCACACCTCCAACACTCAGTTTACAACTCTACCTTTGCTTCTTCTTACTTTGCAGAGTTTTAAGGTAAGCAGAGGTGAGATACTAGGGCCTTTTCAGGTTCTCCCTGAATATGTTCACAGCACTATGAATTTCATGTGAATGAAATTCCAGATTTCCAGGTCCCCAAAGCCAGCATGGACACCTCATTCCTCAGCTCTCTTTTTTAAACCTTTTGGTTAGTTCATTGTTTGTGCTAATTGTTAACCATCACCTCAGGCATGGTAATTTTAAAGCATTTGCCTGGAAATGCTTTTCATAAATGCCCTCCGGGGAGAAGCTTTTAGCATTGAGTAAGCTTGAGTCAGGTCAAATAAAGGCAAGCTTTTCCAGTTGGGTCTTCTAAAGAACCATCTAATAGAGCAAATAATATCAATTATTTGGGAGTGAAGCCCTGGAAGAGCTCCAGCTCTGTCCCACCCCCCTCCAGTATTGAGAAAGCATGCTCTTTTTTTTTCTTCCCCAAGGCAAGGGCTGAGCTGGAAAGTGAAAGACAGGAATTGCTGTTTTTACCAGCACTTGACATTTTTTCTTAAATAAATGCTTCCTGGGTTGTTACAAGCCTTTGGGTAATTTCCAGAGATCTGAAAAAGTTGATTCTGACTATTTTGCTACTTTTTTGTTGTGGTTTTTATAGAGAGATACATTTTTGGATGTCATTTTTCACTATACATACTATTAGCAGTAAATATTACCAAACTATTACCAAAATTGAACTGATAGAGTACAGTCAGTTTACCAGTATTGATCAGTAATTTTGTGACAACTTAATCTTCAATACTAACAGAGGAAGAAAATAAACTAAAATAAACAAATAATATAATAAAATAAAATACATAGATAAATAAAATATACTGAAGCAAACCATGCATTTCAACATCTAAACTATGAAATATGACTGCGGATAACAACAAAAGAATATCTTCTCTTAAAAAAAAGAGTATCTTCTCTAAATATGAAGAACAGTAAAGTATATGCAGACAGGTGCTATATACTTGGGTTACTACTTAAAAGAAACACTATTGAATGTCAGCTCCAGGAACTAAGAGAATCCATAGCAATGTTTTACATTAGGACAACAAATTATAAGATGCACCTAATGAATTAAGAGTAAAGTCAACTTGTAAAGTGAACTCATCAAAGTGAAAGCAAAAGCTCTTATTAGGAAGAGGCTGTGTAAGAATATTAAACTTACTTTGCACTTAAACTCTCATCAAGGATGATTGATGATAACAAGAAGAAACTAAGAGGAAACATATTTTTGTGGCTGTATTTTTATTTGCTGACACTACAAAAAGCCAAATCTCTACTACACAAAGAATGAGTTCATAATGGAAAAACACCAAAGCACCTTCTTGTGACTCTATACTGTACTAAGACAAAAGCCAACTCAGAAAACACCACTTTCTGTGAAAACTAGGTTGCCTTTATAATTATTGTATTGTTATCTCCACATTTGCTTTCATCAAGTAGTTTGATTTTTAAATTCAGTCTTTTTCTGACTGTGATGAGGTCAAATCATATCTTTCTTGTTTGTCCTCAGAGCAATCGATGGGGTAGATGGGATAAATAGAACTATTCTGGGAGACACAGAATTCTAAATTATATTATAAAGTATGTCTTAAAATGACATGGACTAAGTGCTCTTTCAGTTGGGTCACTCAGTGTTTAAAAGGCCACTTTAATTTGGTACCAGTTGGGTTACAGACAACAAAGACATTTAGTTAATGATTGTGCATCATTATAGAGGGCAATTTAGCAGTGTATACAGAGCCAAACCCTCCCTAGAGAGTCATCACAAACCCCAAGATTATACTTAGAGGACTACCATTGTCCTTTAGATGACACTTCATGGCTTTAAAAGGCTAATGTTGCTCTAAAAGTTTGACCCTCTCTCGGACTATGGGTTAATCCTTAAACTTCCATTTATCTGATTTTCTATTGCAGCTACAGTAATTTCTACACAAATGAACATTCTGTTGTCCACTATTAGTTTCATGTGCCTTAACCTTGTCTTTTTTTAGATAGTATGCTGCTAGATTCCTAAATTTCTGTATCATCCTCTCTTTTCCTCTTCTCTCTTCTTTCATTCATGTACTCTTCACAATCCATTTCATCCTAGCTTTTCAGTAAGTAACAAATGCCACAGCGCTTCCTTCTATTGTAACAATTCATCTGAATGGTTTTGAAACCATAAAGCCTTCCCCCAATAAATTGAAAGAAATTGAAATTGAAAGAAATCATTCAACTTTACACTGCATCTGTCCTGTGTAAATATATTTTGAGAGTTTCTCCTTATTTCTTATTCTTACAAACTAATTGTCCAGTCTTCCATCTATAGAAGGTTGTCTGTTTTGCTGTCTCTACTGCTCATTATCTAGTCACTGAATAGGGATTCTATCCCAACTCTTCCATGAAAACAATGCACACTTTACAAACTTTACCTTCCTGAAAGTTTCTGTAGCACTTGGAATAGTTGACCAATCTGTACCTTGAACAACAGTCCTTTCTCTCAAATACTGGAGGCTCATCTCTTGTAACTCTCCATCTTGCACTTGCTTATTCCCACCTTCCAGAAGGTCTTCTAGTTCTTTGAGATCACTGTGCTCCGGGCTAGTCTGTACCTTCTCATATGCTCTTCTAATCTCTCCCTCTCTAGCCTCTTCTCCGTTGCTTGGACTGCACCTATTCATCTTAAATTAAAGTTTCTGTTTAGATATTCCTTCCTCAAAGAATTCTTATCTGATCTTCCAGGTCTGGATTTGAGACACATCCCATGAGCTCTCAGAACACTATTTCCCTTACAGCACTTCTTTTATGATGTTGTAATTACCTCTCTCATCTGTATATTTTGGGAGATCAGAAACCATGACTATCTCATCCATCTCATGAATCCCTTCCATAATGCTTAGGACCACATTGTCATCATCATTATCATCATCTTCATCATCTCACCTCCTCTTCAGGTAGCAAAGACACTGAGCTAAGAGCTTTACATATTTAAACTTCTAACAACAATATTTGGCTCATCAGGAAAATGAGGTTCAGAGAGATTGGAAGAGGAGTCAGCTAGTAATGAGAAAGCAGGACTTGAACCCGGGGAGTCTAACTCTAGAGCCCACTCTATATTTTTCCTTCTTGGAATAACAGAATAACAGCAACTGATTTTCCTCTAAAAATTCACTCTCTCTTCAACTATTCCCTACCTTCCTTCTTCTGAGATTGCACTTTTTATATTACCTGCTCCCCTACTCCCATGTACCTGTGGCCATATATTCTGTGACCTGTGGGAACAGATTTGACTGTAATTTCCAGAGAGGTACAAAGACTATTGCTGGTACCATTTTCAATTCACCAAAGCATTTCCTCGCCATTCTCTGGGTAGACTATCTAGGGTCCTTTTCATGACACAGGCAAGCATGAGCATAACATTAGAAAGAGAAGAACTATTCTTTCTAAGGATTTAAGTGAGTATTCCTCCCTCCAAATTCAGGTAACACTAGGTTTTAAGAGTAAAAACAAGTGTACATGTACTTTTTAAATTTGATAGATTAATAAAGCTAATAGGAAAACAAACAAAACTGATCTGAAATATAAAAATGAGAAATACAGCTGTTTGTGAACTATAAAGCCCATCTCTGGGCCCCTCCAGACGTTTCTACACTCCTATATTGCTATACTAGTTAGTATCCTATCTGTGTCCTCGATACATGACAAGCTCTGTAACTTTTTTTTTTTTTAAGCTCTGTAACTCTTAAGCACAAGGATTGTTTTTCATCCCTGGAAGTCCAGCATCAAGAACAGCTCCCAACATTACAGTGGTGCTCAAAAAACAAAAAAACAAAAAAAAAGGCAGTTGTAATATAATCTAGTGAAGAAAATATATGTTTCCATCAAAGGTTTTTGTTCTTTCTTAGCAAGATAGTTTAAAAAGAAATTTGGTTAAATAATTTTAAAACTGAGCCTTAATCTCTCTGACCAGATGCTATTGTTAGTATTTCAGAACCAAAATGGGAAGTTAAGTTGTCCTCTGTTCTGTCATCTTCAATCCTCTGAAGCAGAGATTTATATAAACTGTCACCCTGCCCCATATTCCATCCAAATTTCATTTTGCTGTCATGCATGGCTCCTCTGCCCTTGGGGTAGCACTCCCTTATGCCTCAATCAACTTTCTTCACTCTGTGACAGCCTGTATTCAGCCTCTCATTTTACACACAGGCAGCATCTTAACAACAGTCAATATTTCCTAGTATCAAGGGCACAAGCCCCCTCCTACGATGGAGCAGAGGTAAAGGTGAAGTTAAAGGACAGACCCCAGGGCCTATGTGCCATCACTCTTTCTCCTTCCTCATCCAGGCAGTGGTTGCCCCTGAGAACTGGTGCACAGATGCTTGGTACCCTATGGGAGCAATCTATTCTTGAGACTTATGAAGTTTTTTCTAGTCAGTATTGTGATACTATAATGAGTAGACTCCAAGCCTCAAAATTGAAGTTTCCTGAGAAAAGAACATCCTGAAGATTGTTTGAACTATATTACTGAAATTCTTCTTAACACATGGTGACTCAACCCTGTTTGTTCATTGCAAACATAAACAGGGCTGATTTTGAAGGGTGTGCCTGGTTAAACATATTGTATACACCCTCTATATTAAGACCAACACCTGGTTAGAAGCTGCCATTTATTTTGTGTAGAGTGTTTAGTTTTCACATAGAATAGAAATTGAGAAGGCGGCAATTAAATAAGGTTGGCAGATGTCACATCACAAATGTCCTCCTATATCCTACATTTTTGCTATAAAGGGCATTACTGGGACAATTGGCAAAACTCAAATGGAGTCTGACTATTACAAGGCAGTCACATATCATTGTTAATGTCCTGATTTTGGTGGTCACATTGTAACTGTATTGAGCACCAACCATATGCAGAAACTGTGACATACAAAACCAAAAGTACAAGAATTAACCCAGTGATTACAGTGTAACAGGAAATATATCAGGTGCATGAAAGAGATGATGAAAAATCAAAGCACAATGTCATAAGGACCAAAGACCAGACAAGAATCTATAGCTCCCAGGATTTTCTCCACCCATGACATTGACCCTAATACTCACTCTTGGAGATTCATGGAGGTCTAGACCCAAGTCACTGTAAGATCGATATAATTCCATTTTTTTTTCCTCCTCTACTGAATGAATATTGGAAGGAGCAGGAGTAGCAACTATTCTAATATTAGTTTTGAATTTATTCTAATTTAATATTAAAAGGTACATGATTGATCACCTTGGTGACATCATCTCTACATAATTCATCTCAAAACCATTTCATTAGATCTCTCAGTATAACTCAAATTAATAAATTTTAAGTAAGGGCTAATTTTTAAATGAGGCAATAAGCACTATCACCACCCCTCCTGCTGTCCCCCATTAAGAAGTATTTCCTGCCCATCTACCTCAAAAAGCAACAACCATAAACTTTATACCAGTGCAGCAACTGAGAATCTTACTGCCTGTCACCTTCTCAGTAGTGTTTTCCGTGTGTGCCCATAACACCATAATAGTAGATTCATGGACACGTCTCAAATTTAACATTTATTCTTCCACAATTATGGAGAGTGCTAAATGGTGAGAGAAAGGCAGTTCCTCAAGATGTTTACAGTTTGGTGGAGGGAGATCATAAACATAGGTAAACTCTGAAATACATACACACAAAATACAGGCAAACCCCCTTCCCCTCCCCCTCACTGCAAAATTCAGAATGTCCCAGTTCACCTTCTATCTCAATCCCGTTTGTCCCCAGCAACCCCACTGTATGGAGGAATCAACTTACAGGGGGTCAGGAAGTTGCATTTTATGGTGGTAGCAAGTTTCCTTACTTCCCTGAGTCTACTTCCATATACATAAATCTGGGACAAGTAAATCTAGCACCTAAGGTGGAGACTGGATTAAATGTGATCGTGAGCATAAAATACTACACTCAAAGTATTCTCTCAGCTCTCTTCTCTGCTTCCCTCCAGGTGAAGTAGGCCTACATCCAGAAAAGCAGTGTACAAATAGAAAAAACTTGATGATGGGGAAGGGAAGTGGGATGGGATGTATTGGGGAAGGTTGACGACTTCTCTTCTTCACCATGGCTTTTGTACTCCTAAACTGATCTGTCCATTTTTCACTCCCGGGGAGAAGAGAAAAGCCTCTATGCTTCCTTGTCTCTGTCTGCTCTCCTAGTATCAAAGGAAAAGAGGCATTTGGCCACCTGTTCAGGTGCTTTTTAATTCCTTGATTACCAGAGAGAACAGGCTCACTCAAGTTGGGTTGATACTGATTTTCCCAAGGACCTATGGATTTCTGAATTAGCATGTTCTCAGAATCTTCCCATTCCTTCCCCCAGCACTCTCCAGAGCTGGACTATAAACTATGGTCCAGTGCAAAGAAGAGAGTTTTCTGCATTTCTTGTCAAGCCACCCAAGGGGCCTGGAGCCCCCCTGATACCCAAATACCTGCCTGCCCCAGCCCCAGCTACAGCATACTCAAGACAGGTGGATGGGCTGGATATTGGAATGAAGCAGGAACAAGATGGTACCACCAGACTGCATCTTTTCAAGCTCATTGCAAATTCCCAGTAATTTTTAATTCTTAAATCTCTTTTTCCTCCTCTATCCACTTTCACCAAACCCAAGCATTACTTCTATGACTTTCCCAAACTGCTGAACCCTAGGAGCCTTCTCACACTTCTCACTTCTCACTTCTCAAATGAACCCTCCTTAGAGAAAGGCAGGAAAGAAAAGGAGAGACAGAAGGAGGGAAAGAGCAAGAGGAGAAAACCAAGAAGAGAGTGTAAGTTGGGAACCTTCATGTGATACCAGATTTTGACTAAGCACAAGTGTCACTCTCCTCCTTACTTGAGCTCTGCCAGCATCATCCCCAGACCCCCACATAAGCACACACTAGCTCTCCACTGTGTTGGAATGTCCCACTCCCAGTGGGGCAACAGCAGGAAATCTTGCATAACTAGAATCATTTCAATAAAACAGGTCGAGAAGGAATTGATCAAGGACTTATTTTTGCCTTCTTCAGAAGTTTCTGGATGTCACCTCAGGTACTCCTGAAAAAAACTTGTCTATAGCCTTTTGAATCTGGTAAATTCTACAGTCCACCAGAATCTCTCTTAAGCTATTTTTAAACATTGACTCTGATATTTTGTGCTATTTTAAGGCACTTATAGAGTTTGGTTTGTTACATTGGGAAAGAAAATTTTATGACTGCTGTGTTTCAGTGGTATATTCCTCAAAGCTTATCAATTCTTCCTTTGGTTATCATGATCCTCTAGAAGAAATGTATAGAATTAAAACAAAATAAAGGACCAGCCTATATAACATTACTTCAGGGGCCCTGGATTGGATCCAAGGTACACAAACTCTAATTCTTACTCTATTAATAAATTTCTTATCATACAATTTTGGGAAATATTGACCTCTTTCTTAAGGTTATCATCAAAGGCATATTAGATGATTTGCAAAACTAGGCTAACAAAATATAAAATGCAATATAAAAATAAGATGTTAGGGAAGCCCGGGTGGCTCAGCAGTTTAGTGCCGCCTTCAGCCCAGGGCATGATCCTGGATACCCGGGTTCGAGTCCCACTTCGGGCTCCCTGCATGGAGCCTGCTTCTCCCTCTGCCTGTGTCACTGCCTCTCTTTCTCTCTGTGTCTCTCATGAATAAATAAATAAATCTTTAAAAAAATAAGAGGTTATATTTAAGAAATTACTAAAATAGAGAAGAACAATGTAAAGCTTATGAAAAAGAACCCATGAGACCTTTTGCTCAGAATTGCCTATTTTTTCCAAATACTTTAAAAGACCTTGGAATGAGAGTCTCTGAATCTTAAATACTTCTTTAAAAGTATGAAAGTTTCCTCTTTACCATGTGATATTTGAATTATATCTAAAGTAAATTTAACCCAGTAGGTGTTAGACTGAATTTTTGATTATTTGGCATAAAGATCCATACCACAATTGGAAATGACGCTATTTTCTGTATAATTTGATCTATTATTTTTTAAAACCGTTTAGAAATAAGATATGATATAACTCAAAGACCAACTGGCTGGCTGGCCAATAGACTAACATCATTGATGGAGGGAGCCTAACTGGATAACTAGGGCTCAAAGTGGATATGAGGATGTGGACTCTATTTTTTCTGTGCATAAAGCTTAATTCATATGTTTTAGCCTTTCATATCACTGGAGTAACTCACAAGAGATTAAGGGTTTACCCAAAGATATAGAACGTTGTTCGTGCAGCACACTATAACCATTTTAACCTAGGGCACCTGGGTGACTCAGATGGTTAAGTGTCTGCCTTGGGCTCACGTCATGATCTCAGGGTCCTGGTATCAAGCCCCACAGTGGGCTCCCTGCTGGCGGGAAACCTGCTTCTCCCTCCCTCTCCTGCTCCCCCTGCTTGCATGCACTCTCTCTCTGTCAAATAAATAAATAAAATCTAAAACAAAAACATTTTAGCCTTACATTTAATGCATTATTTCCTTTTATTTCACAGTAATCCTTACATTATTGTCTGAAAACTGCCATATAATGCCCTGTATTTGACATTGTTATCTTTTCTTATGTGGTGCTTATATTTTCAATACTCCCTATTGTACTATATTTCACAAGATTTTTAAAGTTTAAAAACCTTGGGTGTTTTGTGGTTTTTTTTTTTTTTTCTTTTGGTCTAAATATTGAAGACCAGTTTATTCAAGTAGCATAGGGTGGATGAGTTTTCTGAATGATTTGTTTTTTCTCATGTTCTTTGTAATCTGGCCAGGAAAACTTATAAATAATCCAAGTCACATTACAAGTCATTTGATTATTGGCCGCTGGCATGTAGAGCAATGAAAATGCAGTTTAAAAAATTAAATGCTGAGGTGCTACTACCAAGACACCAAGCAAATATATATAAACAAGAATCCTATGATTTTATCATAAGGAGGTTATTTGTCTTATTTATTTCTGCTTCTAGCACAGTGGCTGATCATACTAGTCACTCAATAAATATTTGTTTAATATATGCTGGCAAAATAAACAGAAACATCCAGGAAAAAAAAATCACTAGATCTGAGTGCAGACTGAAGTAAGTTTTATTTTTTGTTATGTTTTTCTTTTCTTTTCTAGAAGCCAGAAAGGGTTTCTATACAGCTCATTCACTACAGCAAATTTCCAAATAACTTTAAATCTCCTTAAAATGTTATATGGAGAAAGTCACTGCTCACAGTAGTTAGAAAGCATTTTGATAAGGCAGACCGCAGCTTTTTTAAAAGAGATGTGAAGTAACCTGAGCCCTGCACAACAGGCTCTTATACCCCAGACTGCCCAGAATTGCTTCTTACAACACTCTTTTCAGAGATGAACAACAACCAAGGAAAAATAAACTAAACATGCCACCATTTTGCAAAGTGAATTATTTTTATATCCTGATAGTGTTTCTGTAACAGACACTTATAATACTCTCTAACTCTTCACTATACACACTGGAAAACAAACCTTTAAATATTTCTTTTTCTAGACAATATGTAAAATTGATGCTAAAAATCTCTACTGACTGTGGTATGAATCCATCTAATGATACTGTAAATTATTGTATTTTCTTCCCATTTCCCTGCAAATTTTCAACTTGAACATCATTATGAATTTAGGGGACATGGTAAAGACAAATGACAAATCTGAATTAAAACGCAAATACATGGGCACCTGGGTAGCTCAGTCAATTAAGTGTCTGCCTTTGGTTCAGGTCATGATCCCAGGGTCCTGAGACTGAGCTCCTTGTCAGGTCCCTGCTCAGTGGGGAGCCTGCTTCTTCCTCTCCTCCCCTCTTGTGCTGTCTCTCCCCATTTCTGTTGCTATCTCTGTCTCTTTCTCTCAAATAAATCAAAGATCAAAGATAATGCATCTGAGAGACAGGAATGTGAGGAAGGTGTGAATGAGACTGAGATACCTCCCCACCCCAGCCCTGCCCTTTCCAAGAAAATAGAGGAGGAAAACAGAAAAAAATAAAAGATAAATATGTCCATTCTAGAAAGAAATTCCTGGGACCAAACACAATGATTCCACCTCGTACATGGCTAGTAGTGTCTCAAAGCACTCTTAATTTATCTTTGAATTTCCAAGGGCTTCCTTTCTTATGACCCTTTGTCCCCAATCCCTATATCTATGCATGATATGTTTATTTCATCCATATCAGCCTAATCCCAAACCTTCCAATCAAGTATCATCATCAATTTTCATAAAAATAGCACTCATCATGAATATTTTTGAGTTTAGTAGAAACTGACAGGTGCTCTTACTCATCAGAGATGACTGATGAAGAGATAGAAATCCACATCATATCACACTCTGCCATTTTACTGGCCTCTGCCTGTCTTCCTATTATCTCTTTCTGTTAGGAGCAAAACACAAAATTCATTCTCCTGTTTCACTGGGAACAACTTATCAATGCCTCTGAAACCTTCGTATCAACAATAATTAAGTCTCTGGATTTTGGAGAAAGGAGGGGAAAATTGTAGGGGTCTGCTTTCTATCAAAAATTTTCAATGCTTTCTTCCATGTAAAGTAGAATGGTCTGAGTAACACATCAATTCCTTATATGTATCAAACAATTCTTAGAGATCTTTTACAGTCACTAAGATTTTATTTTCAAAGAATATTTATCAATATAAACGTTTATGATATGGTAAGTGAGACATAGGTTATATACGTAATACAGCATTTTTTACAGAGGTCATATATATTTATATTCTTAAAAATGACTTCAGAAAAGTACATTAAAATATCTCTGAAGAGAGGCATTATGAATGATTATAACTTTCTCCCTTATAGTCTTTCTATAAACGTTTTGTCATGGAGAGGAACGGTTTTTTAAATCAGAAAGAAAAACATAATTCTTATTCTTAAAGATGTCTTAGAGTCATACTCAGTAAACTGTTTTTAGATTAAAGTGATATGTGGTTAGTTTGAAAACCGCATATCACTTTTAAATGTGAAATATATACTTCATTTGTCCTTGAATCCCAAGCAATTTGATTCTTTGAGGCACTGAATTTGATTTCTCCTTGGGGAATTAAATCTTTTTCAAAATTTCAATCACACTCTTAGGAAATTAATAGATTAAAGAAATGAGAAAAAGAGAAAGATTATAAAAATAACATGAACAGTAGCATATATATGTTAAAGCCTTTCTTTCAAAAAAATTTATTTAGAAGGATTTAACCAATTTATTTAGTTTTGGGCCTTCCCTATGATCTTCTGAAGTTAGGTACCTGAGGGCCATCTTTTTAAAAAGGTGTTTTTTAAATGCATACTGTATTATGATGGTCTTATATTGATACTTCCTGTATCTTTAAATGATTTCATGACTACTGGTAATGCAAGGCAACTACCACACTTCTCTTCCTATCTCTGAAATAGAGATCCAATGTACTCTGCCTAAATCCCTTGTTAATACATAAGTGACTGAGGATCTTTAATTTTTTTTTTTTTATTTATTTATGATAGTCACAGAGAGAGAGAGGCAGAGACACAGGCAGAGGGAGAAGCAGGCTCCATGCACCGGGAGCCTGATGTGGGATTCGATCCCGGGTCTCCAGGATCGCGCCCTGGGCCAAAGGCAGGAGCCAAACCGCTGCGCCACCCAGGGATCCCAGGATCTTTAATTTTTAAATAAACATATTAGGATATAATACTGCCATTGATTCATTTATTCACATATTCACAACAATACTTGTGTCTAATATCTGCCAGGCACTATGTTAGGGTCTAACAATAATAAAGCGAATATGACAAGGCCCTGCCCTTAAGTACTTCATATTCTATGAGATACTCAAGATACTGGTAGGAAACCAAAGCTACACAGTTTCATGTTTGCCATGATTCCTTAATGAAAACTAATGTTTACTTTTTAGCTTCAAAAAATATTGTTATTGCTTTGATGTAATCATGCCCAATTTTTTCCTCTTTTTTCCATTCTTTTTCTTCCTTTTTTTACTCCTTTCCTTCCTTCTTTCCATCCTTCCTTCCTTTTCCCTCCTCCCTCCCTTCCTTCCTTCCTTCCTTCCTATAAACTCTACCAGCACTCTGCAGTAAAATAGCAATTAGTGATACGTGGTTATTGAGTATGTGAAATGTAGCTAATCCAAATTGAGATGTATGGTAGATGTAAAATACACACTTCATTTAAAAAATTTAGTATGAAAAAAATGCAAAATATCTCATCGATCATTTTTTCGAATTCATTACATGTTGAAATCACAATATTTTATGTATAGTGAGTTGGAGGAAATATGTTATTGAAATTAAATTCTTTTTTTTACTTATTTTAATATAGCTAGTTAAAATTTTCTAATTTTGTGGCTTAAATTATACTCCAGTGCATGTGTATTCCACATAATTTTTCAATGATTATTTTTATAATGATATATCTGAAGTATAATAAAGGTGTTTCTTAAATAATTTTGAATATAATAAGATAGTCTGAGCAAAACACTAAATGTATCTTACCAGAATCCACTCATCATGTCTCATCTTAAATTTTAAATGAATCATAATAATATGCAATATAGTATATAGCCACATCTCCAGTACATAAAAGATACATGTAAAAGAAAAAATATATGCATACTTTTCTGTTAATGGAATCATGGCCTTTAATACTAGGTCGCAATAATTATATTGGTTTTTGTTTTTCTAACACATCCTCTCACCTTTCTCTCTTCAGAAGTCCAAAACTCCTCAAATTTCCATTTCTATGATTAGGCCGTTGAAAATTTGATTAAAATATTGCTTTCATTTGTATAAACATTGAACAGGAAAGCTATGTTATCCACTTTTCCCATACATTCATCCATTGAATAAATTTTTACCAAGCAGCTATTATGTGGCAGACACTGTATTATGCCCCCAGGATAGAATGATAAGTGGGGATCCCTGGGTGGCGCAGCGGTTTAGCGCCTGCCTTTGGCCCAGGGCGCGATCCTGGAGTCCCGGGATCGGGTCCCACATCGGGCTCCCGGCAGGGAGCCTACTTCTCCTTCCTCCTGTGTCTCTGCCTCTCTCTTTCTCTCTCTCTCTCTCTCTATGTCTGTCATAAATAAATGTTTTTTTTTAAAAAAAGGATATGATAATAAGCAATATCTTCTTTTCCTTATCTTCACAGAACTTAGAAGGAGAATTAGACCTTTCACAAATAATCTCACAAATAAATGTACAGCTATACACCATGACATATGCAATGAAAGATAAATATAGATTTTATAAGAAAGCCTCAGGAGCTGTATGCTCTTTTCTTTTGAAAAGAATCATGGGAGTGTTTGAACATGACCTATTCAAAAATCAGTAATTAAAAAATGAAAACTAAAAGCACCTGGGTGGCTATCAGTTGAGTGTCCAAACTCTTGGTTTCAGCTCAGGTCATGATCTCAGGGTCTTGAGATTGAGCTCTGCCTCAAGCTCTGTACTTTGGATGGAGTCGGCTTGAGAGTCTCTCTCTCCCTGCCCCTCCCTTTGTGCAGGAGCTCATGCTCGCTCTCTCAAATAAATAAACAAATCTTTTAAAAATAAATTAATAAATAAAAATTAAATTCAGGAAAAAAAAGTCAAACTCTGAAGGAAACCTAAGAAAATCACAGTGGTTATTGGTATTGAGGGGAATGTGAACAGGGAAGATAAAAGATAAGAGGAAAATTTTTCACTATAGCCCATTTTTCTTTTGATTTTGAACTACATTAATGTATGTGTTGAGAAGTGTAAATAAAATATATTAAAATCTAAAATAAAAAAATAAATATTTTTTTAAAGAAAGTTTAGGGGGATTAATTTATGTGAGAGAAGTTAAGGAAGGCCTTTCTGAGGTCGTGACTAGTTTTGGCTGGAAAAGGAGTTAAGTTGCAAGTGAAGTATTGGAGGAGTGTTTGAGGCAGAGGAAACTGTACATGCAAATACCTCAAGCAAAAGAACTGCATGCATCTGAGGTACTGAAACACAGCTGGGTAGCAGGAGCCTCCTGAGCCAGGGGTATGATGGAAGATGAGGCTGATGAGATTGGCAGAGGTCAGGTCACACCTTGCCTCATGTGTTCTTTATTGGGACAATGGACGCCATCTATGTGGAGTCTGATGATTACAGAGTAGTAATATTAATTTCCTGGTTTTGATTGTTGTAGTTTGATTGTGTAGAAGAATGTCCTTGTTTGTAGGAAACACATGCTCAAGTACTCAGGGTTGATGAGGTATCATATGAGCAATTTATACTCAAATAGTTCAGAGAAGAAAAAAGCTCTTTGTATGATACTTGCAACTTTTCAGTAAACGTGATATTGTTTCCAAAAAGAAACAAGATTGGGTAGTGAAAGTTCCCTTTCTCTGAGTACTCTAATAGTTTTCCATTCCATTTTTGTTTTTCTAAAACAAAACAAAATATCTGAATGGAATAATTTGGATGTATTCAAGAAAATACAATTTGTGGGACAATTTATCTTTCTTATTAGATACAGATCTATGCTATGTTTTTCATATAACCAGAAATAAAGTATTAGGAAGCAACTGTTTTCAATTTAGTCCTGAAATGGATACAGCTAGATTGCACTGCGAGGACAGGTGGTTTGGGACATAGAAAAGGTGAAACAAGTTCTGCTTGAATGAGTTACTGGTACAGCTCCTTTCTTTGGCAGAAGAGCTCAGTCTTCCCTGCCCCCAGACCAAGCTCTAGGACACTCCAGACACTATTAGGCCTGCCTTGATACTTGAGGAACAAATAGGGGCGCACATACCAAATGTTGCTTTAAAAAATCATAGCCATCATTTGTGTGCATGAGATTGAATGTACAGACAGTGGTCAGACCATATACAAAAATGGAACTCTGACACACAATCTGCAACAACCAGCTCAGGAAACCAACTCATTAGTTACAATAGCCAGCCCAGAATGCCAGCCTGTCATCTATAAGTCAAACATGTAGGAAGTCAGACCATTATCCCCAACAAATGGTCCAGGAAGACAAATAATAATCCCTGTCACACTGAAACCAAAGTGTCCAGGACTTGCCTGGTAATTGTCAGCTTCCTTAACTTTTGTCCTCCTTCCAACTTAGAACCAACCAGAGAAAGCCAAATATGCACTCCTAATCTAACACATTCGATGCCCCACTTCCAGTTAGCCTACCTACAGCTTCCTGTGCCAATGGCCCCCAAGCAGGGCACACCTGAAGTCCTCCCTAATTCAGGATAAAGCTTTCCAGCTCCTGTGTGTGTCTGAGTCTCTGCCAAACACAAGTAATGGTGGCTGACTCCTTTGCGATAACAGGCATGTGGTAAATAACCTTTGCTGGCTCTCACTGGTTAGTCTTTGTTTATTCCCACATGTAGCAGGCATTGATACTTTTCATGCTTAACATCATTTATTGCAATGAAGCAAGTGGAAAATTTAACTGCAATATCTGTTTGGCTAATGTGTATTTATAATTTACTAAATAATTATGTATTATTTTATCATTAAAATTTCAGTTGGACATGTTTCTTTTATAGAACTAGCTGTGTGTCTAGTAAAAATGGGATATAGACTGATTAAGGAAAATATTCCCAAGGCTTTATACATTTCTGGAGTTAGCAGCAAAAGCAAATGTTTCATTAGTAATTTATATGCAGTAAATGGTAGATTCTTTGAGTTTTGCACATAAGGATGAGTCATCCCTGAAGAGTGTTTTATATGGTGAAAATCAATGCTCTACCTGTAAAATTGTTTTACAGAATTTGGTTAACAAAAGGATGTTAAATCTGAGAATTTAATTTATTTGATTACTGTAAAAGCATTTGGTAAGAGGAAGAAAAAGGTGTGATACTTAGAACAGTCAAATTCCTAATCAACAGAGGTTGAAAAGTGACATAAGCTCCCAGATACCTTCAGTCCTTACAGCAGGCTGTTTTTGAGGTCTATCATGTGAAGACACTTTAAAATTCAAACCTTGAATCAGAAGTCATTTTGAAGACAGATAAAGTAGCTGGTAAATTGTAATTCCAGTGTTTTCTGCAGGTAGCAGGAGAGCCATTTCCAAACTCTAGCTATCTATCCTTCTCTCCTGCATTGAGGACACATCTTCTCCCAGCCTTCTAGATCTCTCCCAAATTCATTTCTCCAACCTTTTCCTTCTGCTATCATGCCTGTAATTCCTCGAGGTATAGATGTGAGCTACTAGAGCAGAATCATCAAAAGGTGCCTGTTAAAATGCAGATTCCTGTGCCCCATCCTCACCTTCTGAATCAGAATGTCAGGGAGTGGAGCCAGAAGAATGTTCATTTTTCACAAGCACTCCAGATGATTCCTATATATACCTGAAGTTGAGAATTACTGTTTGAAGCATTTATCTACCTTAAAATCTCATCAAATCTCTTGGATTCAGAGAAGGCATAATATGCTAATGACAATAAAATCTATATTTTAAAGCTTACCTTCTCATTTGAAATTCAAACGGTTTCTCTAACTTCTTTGCTAAGAACTATTCATCAGATAACTTACTGTCAAACCACAACTCAGGAAGAATAAAACCAAACTCATGTATTTGCTGCAAAATAAGCTCCTCCCCTTTCTTCCATTAGTGGTATCATCAGCCTCCTAGTTATAGACTATTTAAAAATGTAAAAGTAAGAGTCATCTTTGACCTTTTTTCACATCATAAATCCAATTGGTCACTAATCATGAGGCTTCTTCTCTCATTAAGGTTCTAACTGTAGCCAAATCTATCTCTAAGTCAGTAGTTGTTACCCGAGTACCTACTATGTGCTAGGAAATAGTGATATAAAGATAATAGATCAGACCTGATTCTTGCTTCGAGATACTTATAGTCTAACTTTCATGAGAGTCCGATAAATAATCCTCTGTGCTAAGTGCTATGGTGTAAACATGGCAAGAGTGCTGACAGTACACAGATAAGGAACCAATGAATGATTCCTACATGGTCTGGGAGAAGGCAGTATTTAAGCTGTTATTTTCTGAAGGATAAGTAGCTTCCCAGGCAGTGAGGAAAGGACATTCAAGAACAAAAACAATAGGAGCTAGAACACCAGGATGTGAAAGTGAGTTGGACAGAATAGTTCTTTGCCTGATGTGTGCTGGGGAGTGATTGTGGTAAAGCCCAAAAGGTGGATTATGCCCAAATTATAGAATGTCTTGTGTGACATGAAAACAGCTTGGACTTTTTCTGTGGGCACTGAGAGTCACCAAAGGGTTGTTTTCTTTATAATTATTATATTTATAAAAATAGATGTGTAGGATTTCAAAATTCAAATATGACAAGGCTTAAAACCAGCACATTCTCGGTTCCATCTCCTCCCTCCCCAAGTCCTGCTCCTCTCAGGCATCCACTTTACATACTTAAAGCTGTTACTTTTTAGTATTTACCTCCCTGTTTCAAAATAATATGGGGCATTGAAGAAATTTCATTGTGAAATCAACAAATAGCAGTGTCACTGAGTCTGTCCTGGCAGTTGATCTCTTCTGCAAAGAGGAAATTTCTGGTCTCCTGCCTGAGGGCACAAGGTCAAGAGGAGGAAGCAGACCCAAGCTTCACCACCAGTTATATAGAATCTGGCTCAATCACCCTATGTTCTCGTTACTTAACTATTTCCTGAACAGTAGTCTTTAATGTCTAACACATCTGAGGTTATATCAATTACTATCAAATAAATCATTACATCAAGTTTAGCTTTATGAAGAGCCCAAGCTACCTGATTCTTTTTTGTAGTAGTAGTAGTTGAACCTGGTTTCTATCAGACAGATGAAGAAACCGAACAGACCAAAGTGAAGGTAAAACGTTGGTAAACGCAGAAGTCTCCTAAAGCAGAGGTCAGCAATCTACAGTCGATGGGCCAACAAA
This sequence comes from Canis lupus dingo, assembly GCF_003254725.2. Taxonomy (NCBI): domain Eukaryota; kingdom Metazoa; phylum Chordata; class Mammalia; order Carnivora; family Canidae; genus Canis; species Canis lupus. Next base: position 38,223,586 of record NC_064243.1, read on the forward strand.
TCCAGTCTCTCACACATTTTTGTACTGCAGATGAACTAAAAGTGGTTTATATTTTTAAGTGGCTAAAAACAAATCCAGAGGCAAATACTGATTTGTGATACATGAAAATTATATGAAATTCTGATTTTAGAGTTTGTAAATAAAGATTTATTGGAATCTTACCAGGCTCATGTTTTACATTTTGTCTACAGCTCCTTTTCATGCAGGAGTAACCATGTAATTGTGTAGTTGTGACAACACCTAATTAGCTTGCAAAGCCTAAAATGTTTACTATCTGACTCTGCAGAAAAAGTTTACTGACTCTTGTTCTAAAGCAATTAGCTAGGGTAATGCAAAGAGCATCAGGTAAGAGCATTAAGTCCAGATAGTCTGGCCAAGGGAAACAGAGATCCCTAATACAGAAAGTGGGAGGGAAGAAAGTAAACATGTTTTCTGCCCGTGGGACTTCCTTCAATTCTGGTTAATGTGAAGCCATAGAGCATTAAGCCTCAGCAAATTTCAATTGTTAATACTTCTCAGAGTTTCCCATTTCAGCTTCTTGTCTCACTCTCCTAAATTATTATTATCTGTATCACTTGCCAATATGCTTTTAATTATCTGCATACATGCATGTACATGATCTATTCCTCAAATAAATCTTAAGCTCCTGATGACTTTAGAAAGGGGGGGGGGGATGCTTTACAGTCCCTTGTATTTTTGTTTTTCCAAGACCTAGATTGATGTATCATGATCCCGAGTGCTCATGAATATTGAAGATGATGAAAATCTGCCAGGCATTATCTACACTTTTTTTTCCTCTGGAGAAAGAAAATAAATCCCTAAAAAAATGTGTTTCTACATTCAAAGAATTTCTACATTCAAAGAATTTTAACAAGATAGACTTTGATGCAATTTAAGCTATTAGATTAGCACAGCCTGAGAATTTGGAAAATATGCAGTAAAACATGTGTTCTTTAGTTGAATCCATTGGTTCAAAGAGACCTTTACAGCTCTCAAAATTTCCTTCTCTTTGGGGCTCCACCTTCTTCAACACACATCCTTGCACATGCACCTCAACCATCCCATCCAGATATATCCAGAATCAGAGAATAAACTTCTTGACAGTGAAATAGAAGTAGAAAGAGATGTCAAATGAGCATGTGCTGAGCCATAGAGCAGAAAGAAAACAAAATCCAAAACTACTTCTAAATTTCACCCAGGTCTCTGAGGAAAGGGTGAAGTGCAGGTTTCATTTAGTTTAGCAAGACACCCATTTGCAGAGTTAATCATTTCCCTTTTGTGTCTTAGTTAATACAAATTTATTCCAGTAGGGTATTAATGGGCTTCTGGCTTCTGGCTGGTAGTCTCAATTGTAACCTGTTGCAGTAATTTAGTGAACAAGTGGTTGAGATGCTGTTAACTGTGGTTTAATGTTTTTTTGTTTTTTTTTTTAAGAAAAGGAAGCAGGTCTATAAAGAATTGCTTAGAAGCTCTGTCTGAAGAGAAATTCCAGATCGTTGAGAGATCTAAACAGAACCATAGAATACATACCTTTTTAATCTAAGATGAAAGAATTGAAGATATTCTTGAATCTTACTCACCAACATCATCTATATATGAAGGAACCCTTGGTATATTTGATTTTCAAACATTTCTCTAATGTGACCAAATAAGGGTAAAGTTGGAAGAAAGGGAAACAAGTATGGCACATGCCTAAAGGATTCGTCAAACAGAATGCAACAGAATGCCAAAGGCTCTGAGACAGACTCTGAGGAATGAGAGGAGGGGAAGAACAAACTAGCAATTTTTCACAAAGAATAATAATGAGTACTTTCAAATCTCATCATCCCTTCCCCTGCAGTGCCAGCAGATCGATGATGCAGAGATGCTAAATGACTAGGGAGACACTTCTCCTAGACACACACAGTGTGGAGAACCAACATATATCTAGGATGCTTGCTACTTTGCTAGTAATGGTGGAACTCAAGTGTGAGAAAATATTCCTTTGGTGATATTGGTAACCCCATTCAAACCACAAAATATGACAATGAGAACATTGAGCATCCTCCATCTCCAAAATAACATTGACTATGCCTCATTGTTCCAAGCTTGTAAGTTACAATAAGGAAGCTGAGGAGCTGTCCTATAGTAGGCACTCAGTATATAATTTCCGGATGAACCAGGAGCTAAAATATTTGGAGGTTTGAGTGTATGGCTGCACAAATCTTGACAGCATAGAGAAAATGAAACATAAAGATGTTTGTCTATATCATGGATAATGGGAAACATTTTAAGGACTCAGTGAAAAGCAGACTTGGTTATAGAATTCTGTATAGGAGAGTTCTTGGTGAATACCTCCTCTATTCCAGAGACGATCAAAATGTTAGCCAAATTGAGCAGAAGAAAGCTTCCAAAGCAATATCATAAAACCCTCTCTCTCCAAGAATGAAGTCATTGATCCTCCAGTGACTCTACACAGCATAGCAAATAAAAAATAGGTTTTTTTTTATTTTATCATGTAAACAGGATGTTTTATCATTCCAAACAGAATTTGGAAAACATGGCATTCTACATAAAAGTTGGGGAACTTGCTGGAGGGCGTATAGAAAGTTAGGGAAGGGCCAGAATTATATGCCCTAAGGTTTTAACCTGCTCTTTAGTTCTCTAGCTGAGAATGACGCTCTGCCTTCATCCTAAACTTGTAGATATGCACCAGAAATAAATGCCCTTCTCACCTAAAAAGCCACCCTTCTGAAATTCCCTTTTACAAGTTTCAATAATTGCAATTACTCTTTGAAAACAACATTTTTTGTTCAAATGTCACAAAATCATATGTGTACAGAAGCCAGGTAGGTAAAATACACAAAGGAAATGGAATGTATGAGTTGTAGCAAATGGCAAGTGACTCTCAGCCCTAGTTTTTGGAGGATGCAGAGGCTGAGTATTCTGGGAAATTCAAGACACAAAGTCAATGTAAAGACTCCAATTTTCTGAGAAAGAGCCAAAATTCAGATTGGTGTATAAGGCTTTTAAATTTTGCTGTGTTTATTTTGGTAACTAATTAAAACGTAAAACACTGGCCAGGCCAAAACCACAGACAAAACCTAGCATGTCTGCGGGCTGCTTCTAGCCAGAGGGAAACTCATTTCCTTTGTATGTTGCCAGATGGAGCTGCTGGGGGCATGTCCCTCTGTTTGAATTGGCTTCTAATATATCAGCAATCAGGCATGTTAAGAAAATCCAAGAACTTTTTTAATAATGCCAACATAGATGGAACTGTACAGCCTCCCAGGATGGCTTACTCAGTAGGAAAATTAATTTAAGGTTGAGAGTTACGGTGTATATGGGCTAAGAACATAGACTTTGGAACCAAGTTGCCTGGGTTTGAATTCCAGCTTTCACTCACCAGCTTTGTAACCTTGGGCAAGGGATATGATTTCTTCATTGCTTAGTTTCAAATCTGTGAACTGAAGATAATGACAGTTATCATGACAGTTACATGAATATATATACACACATACAAACACTTAAAATAATATCTAAATTAGTGCTAATTATTTGCTATTATTATTCACAAATCATAGCATTGGTTAAAACAACAAATTTTACACATCTATCTCACATTAGACAGCTACTGATCCTATGAGTGGCCTCAGAAAGCTTTCTTCTTCAGACAGAAAAGGTGGAGAAATCAGGCTTTTTGTGGTAAAGTCCCACTATTTTGGCCTTAGTACTGATGCCATCACTTTTTGGAAATGGCATAAATGCATATTTCAATGAGATGAATATACATAACAAATTTTTGAAATACTAAAAATACTAGCAGTTAATAGTATGTCAATCTATCTTGTCGTTTTTTTCCTTCTTGGAGATCATCCATTTTAAAGTTAGAGACATTCTGTTCCAGAGTTGGAAGGCAGAAAAATCAAAGGACTTTTATTTTCCTCTTTTATGGGTTAGTGAAGCATGAAACTTATTGGCAGATGCTTGAGCTAGATATAAGTTGCCATGCTATTTCATTCAAGTTTATTTTCACATTAAACGATTCTGGAGGTTTTCATATTTTAAAAAGGTACTCCAATTTTTTTTCAATGTCTAGAAATAGAAAAAAACAGAAGGTCACATGACATCTTATCTATTTTACTGAAATAACCATATGTTTGTGAATAGTCAGCGATGACACAAATTCATTTTCTGTGGCACAAGCATATTTTCTCACCAATGAAAATCAAGATACACTCTGTCCTTTAAAGATTCCATTACTTTCTTTTTCATTTCCAGTATTCTCCGAATAAGTAAAATCATCGGGCCCACTATGCTTTCATTCTACCAAATTCTTCCATCCTAAGGCAAAAGAAAACAGTCATGAAATTTCAAGAATAATGCAGGTGCTATCTATTAAAATTGAAAAGAACATCTACTTCCACTCTGATCTCATCAAGCATTGTTTGTGGCTTTGTGCTCATATAACACCCAACCTAGGAGCTAAGAAAAGCCAAAGTGCAGAAGCACAGAATAACAAAAGATGGGAAGGCATATTAGAAAGAATGTAGTGTACACGCTACTATCACCATCCTCTATTTAACAATGAGAACCAAAGCTCAAAGAGAGAATATACAAAATATGCAACTGAGTACCCAGGGGCCAGAAGCCAAACCTAAAATTGTCAATTAATTAAAATATCTTTGAATTCTGAACTCTGTGTCTATTAGCTTCTAGAAGTTTTAAAACTTAGAGATGCACCACACAACATTAACTCTTTTTCCTTTCATAAATATTTCAAAATTCTCAGTTTTTCTCAAATATGATGGGAAGATTACCTGCATCAAAATCACCTGAGGTCTATGTAAATTTCAGATTCCCAGGCTCACCTTACACCTACTGAATGAGAAGGAGATTTAGAATTTCGGTACTGGCAGTTTTAATATACAATTCAGGATTGTTAAACAATAAAGTTTGAAAACCACTAACACCTAAGATCTGTTCTATACATTAATACAAGTGGAATTACTGGAAGAGGTAAAAACTTTCCTACTTAATTTATTAAAAAATGGATTTTAAAATCTCAAAGTTGCAAGATTAATTTGCTGTAAAGAATACTTGCATTAAAAATTCCAAATGAGCTTTCACAGATATGCACTCAGTGATTTTTCATAGTCACTTTCTCATTTGGCTTTATATCCTGGGGACTGACCCTAAAGTGAGTCTTACTCAATGGGTCTTATTCAAGTGCTTGTTGAAGCACTTGGCTTATATTAGGTGTAACAAGTTATATTTTGCTGCACTTAAAACAGAAATATAGCTAGCATTTAGTCTTACTGTGTTTGAAATGCCTTATCTACAGGGCTAGGGCATCCCAAACCCAAAGGATGACATAGAAAATAATGTTTTTGTATCACACCATTTCCCTTTTAATTTATTCTTTAATCTAAAAAGAAAAATAACAATTAAAATTAAACATTAATATAGCTTAAAGTTTAAATTGTGTAACAGATTTAGAAACATGACAACTTTAAAAATGCATTAAACCAGGAAATATTTCAAATATAGAAGATCCACATGACAACTTTAAAAATGCATTAAACCAGGAAATATTTCAAATATAGAAGATCCACAGATAAGCTTCTAGAATTCAATCTTAAGTTTGGTTCTCTTCCTTGTCCTGCAGCGACTATTTCCCATCAACATGGTTCAGTACAAACCTGGCATTCTATGTCCTATGTGGTGAATTAAGGCTTTTTCAATATTCTAAGACAAAAAAAGATTGGTAAATTCCCAAGGATTCATGTCCAATGTTTCATTACAAAAGAGCTACTTCTCCTTGTTTTTTGATAATATTATTACATTGTTGTTGCATTATTATTATAACAGCGAAATAACTGTTTATTACATTTTTAGTATGCATGGTTCATTATTATTATTGCCACATTAAACTGGACTTGTGTTCTTAATTAAAGCTACTTTTAGTCACCTAGATACCCTGTACTCTACTACTCCTGGTACTTACATATCAGAGGAAATTATGAATGTCCTCAGAATAATAGGCAAAATTAATTTAGCAATAGTCTAGAAAAATGAAGAAAGTTAAAATTATCCTTCTGAACTATTGTCATCAATCCATTTAAGATAATGAATATCTAAGAAGTAGTGTTCACTATACACTAAGTTTTCATTACCTTTTCTATGAACTTCTTATCCATTGTCATGTCATATAAAGCTATATCCATATTGTCATACATTTCATTCTCCATCATATTAGGACAAGTTAGGGTTCAATGATAGCTTTAGGCAAATATTTGTGGAAAGACTTTAAATAAACTAGGTAGGGCTGGTTAAATGTTTCCTAAATTTGTGCTAGATTGATTCTATAATGATTCATCAAAACACTGGTTAAAAACTTGTATCTAAAATTTTGTTGAGAAATGACAGGCAGAGAAATATCATCTGATTGGCTGATATCTGACAGAAATTAATGATCGATAATAACCCAACCCCCATGAGACCAACACAAGAAACCAGATCCTTTCATACCTAGACTGTTCTACTACTCAAATGCAGAAATGCAGAGATGACCTGCTGTGAAACTCTACACCTGGGACCAGAGTTTTACACCTGGTCAGCTTCACACTTCTTATCAGTAATCTATTTCTCCTAAGTCTACGCTGAGCCAAAGATCAGAGCTAACATTTACTTCTACATTTCATGTTCTTTGGGTCCTTATTTGGTGCCAGGAGTCATGCTAACTTCTTTACAATTCCATTTGTTTGTATAATTATTAAATCACATTTTATAGTTGAGAAAACTTAGAGCCTGTGTTCTTAATAACTGTAGCATATAATCTTTCTCTTTTATTTTGGTAAATATCTTGATTTACTTTTCTTTTGCATTTAGTTACAATTCTTTTTCATTTGCTAAAAATAATTCCTAAGTACATATATATAGATATACGCTACCATATTGTAAACAAATAATTTCATGTCTCTTTTAGGTTCCAAATGTAGATATTTGTATCTTTCTGGGAATGGGAAGCATTTTCTTATGTAGACAAAAACTAGTGGCTACTTCGGACTGAGAAATATTTCCAGTCAATCCTAGCCAATATCCTAATGTAGAATATTAATAATGCCTTGTTGTATATAAACCCTTAACATTTTCAAAGTGAACATTTGATTATTACAACTCCAAAGTAAGCAGGAAAGTGATTATACTTACCTTAGAGATGAGATAATTGATGTGAAGGGAACTCCAGTCTACTGATTTACCCAAGATTATGTAGTTAAATAATGACAGAGCTTCATCTTAGAATCTTGGCCTTCTGATGATGACTCACTTGGTGTTTTTGTAGTAGAATGTCCCTCAAATAATACTTAACATTCTGGTCATTCAAGTCTTTACAGCTCACAACTTTTATGAATGTGTTAATTTTTCCAGAAATGAACAACTCTATGTGGGAAACACAAATAAACTGAAAGATAAAAGATACAAAGATGCAAAACAAAGGTGTAATAAGTTTCAAACCATGTCATAAGCAATCACAAAAACATTTCTTGGAAAACTGGGCTTGAATCCTCAATACATTTGTAAGACTGACCCTCAAAAGACAATTTTTCATCATTTATAGTTTGTCTAATAACAGCATTTGAAACACAGAACATCTTTGCAACTACTTTTTTTATTCTATGCTAGCTATGAAAAGAATTTGTTTAAATATGACAGCTAGCTTTTGGACATTCTCATTTTGGACTGAATAACTATGAGAAAATCTTAGTCTCAGTCAAAAATGATATCAATTCCAGCTATTTTTAATATTTCAAGATGAATATGTATAAAAGATCAGCATCAGAATTCCTGTGGAGTTATTTTATTAATCAGTGCCATTTGAGTTTTTATTATTTATTATAAATTCCTATAGTTAAAAAGCAAGTCAAAGAATTATGGGAATATGGTTCTTTTCTTCTGTCATTTACGGAGATTTTCTGTATGTGTAATTTACCAAGATTTTTGAATGAGTGAATCCAAGCTCTAATTCACAAGACAGCTGCTCTCTTGCTTGGTCGGGTTGAATAGCCTGTTCCATTTCTCTCTAATCATCAATTCTATTCTACTTTCTGAAGACCCACTTTCTCTGCTCATTCATTATCCTTGTTTTTCCAAATTCTCTCTTTGGTTTTGTATCTGCAGGCTTTTTTTTTTCCTCCCCCTTTCTAAGGTAAGACATGGACTCTGGTCCTAAATTTTCATACTTTACAAGTCTAGCACCCTTATTAACCAGCCACAGATTGCCTCTTAATTCACATTTTCAATTGTTACATGAAACAAACTGACTCAGCCCAGTTTGGAGGCATATTTCAATCAGATATGATAAAGAGGATGAAGAATCATATATAAATAATGCCACTAAAACCTAACAAGTCAGGATGGAAAATCCACCAAGAAAGGAGAGTGGGCCAGGAAAACCCCCTAGTTTATCATTAAACTATTATCGTCGTCAGCCCAATAAAGAAAAACACAGGATGCTATAGATACACATAGAACATGCACTTAAACTAGGCCAGAAAGCATGATATAAAGTCCCTAGAGGAGGTAATAAAGTCCCTAGAGGAGGTAATATATGAGCTGAGATTTGAAAGATAAATGAATAAGAATTAGGGAGAGAGAATGGGGTAGAGTTTGTAAAGGAATGGAATCAATATGTACAAAGATAAGATGCATAAAGGAGTTTGGCCTCTTCAGGGAATTGTAGGTTTTTCAGTGTGAATGAAGCACAGGGTTTGAAGGTGAGAGCAACAATAGATAAATCTGGAGAGTTTGGTAGGGACCAGATTATGGGGTATTAGTTAAGCTCACTGAGGAATGTGATTTTATCCTAGAGGCAATTGTAATCTGTTAAGGAATTTCAAGAAGAGTTTTGATGTGAAAATGCTTATAATAGTATTAGCAACATATTTTAGAGTACCACTATATCTCAAGAACCGCAGATAACACTTGGCATGTATTATCTCAACTAATTCTCACAAAAACTTAGTGAGGTAGACACTGCTAGTATCTCTATTTTTCAGATGAGATCATTGGGCTTATAAGTAACAGAAACAAAGCCAAGGGTGAATTTGAAGCAAGCAAGATTAGAAATAGAAAAACCAGTTCTTAGATTGTGGCATTAATTCTCTCTGAGATGAACTGGGACTTATCTGCAGCAGACATGAGGAAGGACTAGACGGGTGAACAATGAGAGAGTCAGAATCAAGAAGTTGTGGCTTAGGTTGGATATGGGCAAAAAGGGAAGTAAGTGGCCAATAACAATTCCCAATGTTCTGTATTAGGCATCTGGGAAGACAATAATTTCTGAAAGGAGAAGCAAAGTTTAAGAGAAGCATGTTGGATTGGAGGCATCTGTGCTAAAGAAAAGTAGAAATATCTAGCAAGTATTTGAATAAATGAGTAGGGTGCTCAAGAGAGACACTAAAAAATGTAATTGCTCAAACCATTAGAAGCCATTTCTTACCTATGTAAAATTCTAGAACCCGTATTTCAGGTTGGTGGGTGGCTCTCCCTCAGGAAAAAAGGAGTGGAAGCTTGAAGCCAGACATTTCCTCTTAGGCAAGTGAGGAGGAAGTTGCATGTGTCACTTCTAATGCTAGAATCACCATGTGTCCATACCTACTGCAATGGGGCTAGGAAATGCAATCTCTAGCTTAATTGATATAAAATGGTTAAAATTCTATTATTATGAAAGAAGAAACAGCTATAGGACAGTATTGGAGAGTTTAGAGCCATGAAAGTGGAATAGATTACCTAGGAAGAATGTTTAAAGTGAGAAATAAAGAAGGCCAAGAATGAAACTGACATATTTATAGACCTTTAGAGGCTACATGAGAGCCATCAGGGAGATTTCCTGGTCTTTTTGTACATCTTGAGTTATACTTCTTGTCTTGCTCTCTCCTCACGCCCCCCCCCCTTTTAAGCATTTGATAATCTGACTCATGATTGTCTACTTCATAACATAAAATAATTTGGTAGAAAATGACTCCATTTCTAGTTACAATTCCAGGGTTTCCCCACTACCAGCAACACACTGTAGTCCTACCTTCTGCTTTATCTGTGGTAAATCTGCCATAAGTGTCACAACATCTGTGGAGATCAGCCAAAGCACATAGAGGGCATATTATAAAACTTATTTTAACAGATAATTTGTAGGGACAATTGGTATAAATAAACCAGAGTTAAAAGGGCTTGAAGGGAATGAATATTGGTCTAGTACTAACAAGATAAAATTTCACAGGAATATATACAGTAATGTTTCAAAAAACTAAATTCATGAAAAAACAGCTTTTCTCGACCACAGTTAATATGAATACCTCAACTTTCATTCAACAGCAGTTAATATGAATACCACAATCTTATTTGACCACAAGATCAATGTTCAGGAACACTGTCATACAACTGCTAAAAAAGTAATGCTATCTTAGGTGTTATTCGTAGGTTTGGCACACACAACAAAAAATGCTGGTACACAAAACATTTTATGCTGAACTCTTGGGAATACCATATTAGTATTTACAACTCATGGTGACCCATAAATTCCTCCTCTCCCTTTTCCCCACATCCACCCAATATCAAGTCTCATCTATTCTACCTTTTAAATATTTTGTGACCCTTGTGGTATTGAGTTAGAATTGAACTCAGTATGAACTCATTACATTTATGATATCATGTGTATATTATATATAATATATAATTATATAGCACACATATAATTTTACAGAAAGATATACACATATGTACCTGTGTGTGTATGTATGTGTATATATATGTTTCTTAGGTCTGTCAAATAAGTAGGCCAGAAGTAAAGAGACCAAAAGAGCAATCAGTACATCTAACACCCAAATCTTTGTTTCTAAATACAATTTTTCACAGAAAGGACCAGGGTCCTTAGAGAAATAGTTGAGCCCAGAGTTGGGACAGGGAAACTGCAAAATGAGGCTAGAATGTTTTGTTGTGCCAGAAAGTAAGAAAGTGCTAAAATAGGGACATCTCAAAAAAGACAGGATTCAGCTTAATGAATACTAAAAATAGTGGATGAAATTTTGTTGAACAAAAAAGTTACATGATTTCAGAGTAATCACCAGAAATTACTTATTAATTACAAAGAGGAAAAATACATAGTGTATAAAAATATTGAATCACTTTGGTATATACCTGAAACTAAATCAGTTACTGTATGTCAATTATACTTCAATAAAAAAGAAGAAACTCAAATGAAAATTTAAATACATTATATTGTATGCATACATGCACATTTTTATTTCATTTTACATACTACTGTCAGAAAATATATGGCTAACATACTGAATACTATGCTATATATATTTACTATGCAAACGTTAATTAAAAAAATTTTCCTAAAAAAAAAAATTTTCCTGTTTTCAGGGATTATTTTTGAAATACAATCTAATTTATTTGCTGCATGCATATCGCAGAGGGAAACTGTACATAATTTTTAGAAAGGTTAAAGCAAAGGAAAAATAAACGAGTACTTAAAATTTTAAAGAGGGTAAGTCAGTAACTTTATAGTAGATTAACCTAACAAACACAAATTTCTTTAAGTTATCAAGGTTGACATTGGTAATAATGGTGCAAATTGACATTATGTGCTTCCTGATATATATGCTGAGAAGGACATGGCAGCACTTTAATGTTATTACAATAAAGAATACACAACTGAAAGCTAATTCTGGGGAAACATCAAAGAAATCCAAACTGAAGGAAATTCTGCAAAGTTACTGGCTTTACTCTTAAGAAAAAAAAAAGATCATGAAAGGAAGAGAAAGGCTGAGGAATTGTTTTTAGATTAAAGGAAACTAAAGAAACAAGACAATTAATACAACCTGTGATTCTGGATTGTATCCTGGACAAGAAAGAAAGCTATATAATATATTATTGGAACAATTTGTGAAATTTGGAGAACTATGAATCAGATAATAATATTGTGCCAATGTTTCATTTCCTGAGTTTGATAAAAATACTTTGGTTATGTAAGAGGTAGTGCTTAGGAAATACATATTGAAGTATTTGTGCATAAAGAGGAGACAGAGAGGAAAGAATAAATGCTACAGTAAATGGGGCAAAACATTAAGAATTGTTTGGTAAAGGATAGAATAGATTTCTCTGTAATATTTCTTGCAACTTTTATGGAAGTAAGAAATTGTATCAAAATTAGAAGCTACAAAGAAAAACTTTCAAATCTGACCCATGTGGTCAGTAATAGATATCTGGTATACTTCTAATGCTAGAGGACACATTGTTAATCCACTAATCTAGGAGCTTCCATCTGCTATGTACAAAAAAAAAAAAGGAAAAAGTTTGTAAAGTCTTTTGTTTACATTAACACTGTGCTGTTTTTTGAGATGACTTATGTTTTAACACGCATCCACCGAGGAGATCCTGTCCTCATCCACAGTCATCTGGAAGGTCAGCTTTCAATAACAGAACTTCCGAGAGTAAGAAAAGCATAACACTAGATCTAAAAGATGTTTTAAGATACTAAGTGTGATCTCAAATAAGCTAAAAATATGCCATAAGTGTCACAACATCTTGGGCAGTTTCATCCTTTGGATAAATCTGCCATAGCTAACAGTGAAAGCTAAAAAGAGGATTCTCAGCAGAGGGATCCAGACTTAGAGTTATAATTTAACTCCGCTAGTCACTAGCTGAATTTAAAAAGATACCATTTATATATTTAGTATATTTGTATCCCTAACAAAAACACTACAAATACTATTATTCCAATTTTACAAATAAAGACACTAAGGCAAAGAGATATTGAGTAACTTCCCCAAGCTCACACAGCCTGTAAGAATTTTAGATAAGACTCAAACCCTAGAGCCACCAAAGATAGTGCCTTTTTCTCCTTTGTTTTTTTCATGTTGTGTGAATGACATAAAGACCCTAATGACTGCAAACATTCTCAAGAAAGAATTTGCTCAGGCATGGTAGGTTAAAAAAAAAAAAAAAAAGACTATATAGAGTCAGTGTGGCTATCCTCTTACTGAGTAATGCTCTTCTGGAAATCAACCCTTAAGATTTAATCAACATTTCAAATCAAAACTTATGTTCAAGAATGTTATTAATTTTGACAAAAATAGATACATAAAAAAATTTAAATATCCAATAATTGGTGAAGTAAATCATGGTAGATACAATAGGTTATATTTAACCTAGTATAATATATAATCATACAAATTATTAATGACTGTAAGATAATGAATACCATATATTTCATTAAAAAAGAGCAGAAAACAAAATTATTTAGACAGTATGTTCAATTATATATACCTGTATAAGATATTTAGTCTATATGTCTACATATGCATACATGTATGGGAAAAGAAGCATATCAGTCAACATGTTAACATGTTTACCAGTGAGTATTGCAGGCGACTGAAGTTTACATTTGTATATCTTATCTTTATTTCAAAACTTTCTAATATTAGTTTTAATCATTTTTATAATTAAAAAAGCCAAAAGCAGCATTTAAAGGATTCAATGCAGCCTTAGAAAAGATAAGAAGGAAAATAAGAAAGAAGAAAGAAATCTGGTAGACTGGATGCCTCCTTTTGCCTATATTCATCAAAAAACCATGAAGTAAAGAGAGTAATAGGCTCTATAAAGAAGAGATATAGTGAGTCCCTGATCAAAAGAGAATAAACAATAGGGAGGAATTGCCTATCTCACAAACAGAATCGCACAGGTTGCATGTGGCACTCCTGGTGCTATCTTCTGATAAGGGATGGCAAAAAATTTCACGAAAAGTATAATGTATTCATGGTTCATAAAAATATTCAGGGATGGGGTGCCCAGATGGTGCTATTGGTTGAGTGACTCTGGTTTTGGGCCATCGTGATCTCACGGTCCTGGGATCCAGCCTCGAGACAGGCTCCCTGCTCAGTGAGTAGTCTACTTAAAACTCTCTCTCCCTTTACCTCCACCCCCTGCCCCACCACACACACACTCTAAATAAATAAATAAATAAATAAATAAATAAATAAATAAATCTTTAAAAAATAAAAACATTCAGAAGGAAAAAAAATCAAAGTAATGTCTTTGAATCCAGAAATTGAAAAGAAATAAAAAAATGAGCATGGAAACTATTCTGCACAATACTATAATGGCAGATACATGTTGGTATGCATTTGTCAAAACCCACAGGATGAACAACACCCAGAGTGAACCCCCAATTTACATTGGACTCTGAGGCATAATGATGTATCAATGTAGGTTCATCTATTGGAACAAATGTACCACTCTGAAGGCAATAAAAGGGGAAGTTGTGTGTGTGCAGAGTGAGGGTATGAGAACTCTCTGTACTTTCCATTCAGTTTTGCTGTGAATCTAAAACTGTTCTAAAAAATAAAATAAAAAAGAAATGAAAATGGAATTTTCTTCTAAAATCTAGCACAATTCTATAATTATTCCAACTTTAAGCTATGGAATCACTGAAAGATATTTAATTGGCTTAATTTAAATTTACTTAATCCAATCTGATATCATTGAATTTAAATTTTAATGTGGTAGTCTCCTCTCCTCACAGTATCGTAAGATGGATAAGTACAGTACCATAAGATATTTTGAGAGAGAAGGAAACCACATTCATATAACTTTTATGATAATACATTGTTGTAATCGTTATATTGCATTATTGCATATTAGTTATTGTTAATCTCTTACTGTGCCTAATTTATAAATTAAATTTTATCATAAATATGTATGTATCAGGAAAAAACATGCCATGATTTCAGGCATCTTCTGGAAGTCTTGAAATATATCCCCTGAGGATAAAGGGGGACTACTGTATGTATCCCTATTACTCATTCTTGTATTCCTTAGGAGGTAGGAAAATAATATTTCTTAGGAAAGTATGTCAGGATGTATGTAGAAACATAGATAAATGATAGATGATAGATAGATGACAGAGAGATAGATAATAAATACTATGCATTTTCAAAACACATAGCTAGGCACTAGTACTAATTACTGGAGATAAAAATCAATTAAAGGCAAGTTCTTGTCCCTTTAAGAAACTATAGTCTAGCAGAGAGGCAGACCTGTAAACAGACAGGCATCTCTCTACTGACATGCATGCTGTCTGTGTACCACATAACTCCAGGGGGACCATCCTTATAGTAAAGTAGGAAATGAATGCTACAACTTGGACTTGGTTGGTAGTCCTATAAAAAAATCACAGAACAAAGAGAGGTGGGTCCTGGGGGGCATAAGTGACCAGGCACCCAGCTTCTTTGTGGGAATGGATGGAGCTTTCATAGTTCAGATGACACAGTACTTGAGACTAATGGGATGCAAAGAAGGAGGGCATGTTGCAAACATGAGCCAAAGCAAGATAAGGGAAGAGAAGATAGTGTTCCATTTTTCTAGAAAGTAAAGTGCAAAGTGAGTAGTGACAAAAGATAAACTGGAGAATTATGCAGAGATCCCAAGGAGAGGATACAGAGAGTAACAATTCTCTTCTGGTGTGGAAAGTGAAGAGACCTGAACTGCTTTGAATAAGGACATGAAAACAAAAAAGGAATAAGGACATGACATGATTAGATTTGTTCATTAAGAAAAATAATCCTTGGGTAGCAAGAACAGACTCCATACTAAAGACAGGAAAACAGTGAACTCGATATTGCAATAATCGAAGTGAAATTATGAGGGCCCAACTAGGGTCAGTAGTGTGATTGAGATGGGGGCAGGGAAAGGGGAGGAGGTATAAGACCAAGACCATTGGAGAAGGTGGAATCCTGGAAGCAGGTGACTAATTGAACATTGTGGTGAGATAGAAGAAAAATTCTCCAGTGACTGCCCAGACCCTAGGTTTGGTCATTGGATACAGTCTTTCTGAAAGAGAAAATATAAGAAAGGGATCATGTTCAAGAAAGAGATGTGAAGCTTCATTTAAGACATACTGAATTAGGCATGCCTGTGTTGGGCATCTATGTAGAAATTGTCAGATGACAGCTAGATGTTCAGATAATTTCCTTGTCACTGACATAGAAGAAGTGGTGCTTACAGGATCTATAGCTCCCCTATATTTGTTATGTCAACACAAGTCAAAGGACCATACAACCTGTGGAGGGAAGTGTGCCTGTCGGCTTAGAGTCAGAATTCACCCAGAGAGCAGGGAAGAACTGATGCTGGCCCTAAACTTAGGTGAGTAGAGTTTCCTCTCTTTTTTAAAAAGTTTTATTTATTTATTCATGAGAGACACAGAGAGAGAGGCAGAGACACAGGCAGAGGGAGAAGCAGGCCCCATGCAGGGAGCCCGATGTGGGACTCAATCCAGGGACTCCAGGATCATGTCCTGGGCTGAAGGCAGGCACTAAACCATTGAGCCACCCAGGGATCCCCAAGTTTCCTCTCTTTTAAGGCATCATCCCTTTGCTGTCAGGCTGCTTTTCTGGAGAATGCTGGCAAGATAGAGCATGTGGCTTATCTGATCAGGATGGTGCTTAGCTGGTGTCTTCATAATTGTGAAGAACACCAATGAAATCGAATATGCTTAAGAAAAAACAAATCATTAGCTATCTTTCTATACTGGTATCGAAAAAAGTTAGTTATTAGTAATATAACTAGATAAATCTATCTGATAGGCATTCCTTAAAAGTCACTAAAGTCTATCTATTGTCCAAGAGATTTTAGAGAACAGACGTTCAAATATAAAATGGCAAACGAACATAAACAGCCAACCACTCTCCGGCTTAAAATGATTCAATATGGACAAATATGTAAATACCACGGTATGTACTTTGCAGAAGGTGAGCTCAGAAAGTTGTACATTGAGGCAAAAAATACAGAAAAACAGTCACCTCCCTTTTAAACTATCAAGGAAATCTTTACTGGGTATGCAATATTTTATCTGTATGTAGAATGATGAGCTTGGGTTTCTGCATAGATGAAATAGCCTGGAATGGTTGTAGGAAGGAGTGGGAAAATTTGATGATAGGAGAACTATGTCTTTTCTTGGGGAGAGATAACACACTGGATATTGGAGGTAGGGAGTGGAGATCACAGATGAAACTTTCCACGGGAAGCCATTTGGTTACTACTCTGCCATAATGTGTGTACTCGGTAACAACAACTGCTAAATTGAGCCAAGTTAGGAGCACATGTAAAACCACCCCCTATTGTGGTTTATTAGATAGAAGTGAATTTTGACTGCATCATAGTTTTATTATGCATCCTTCCCAGGCTTAAGTTGAGTGTCATTATTCTTATTGTTGTAAATTTCCAGTTTTCAAGTATAATGACAAGATGCTTAAACATGCATATTTTAGGAATTAAAAATAGATTTCTATTTCAGGTGAGAGAAATAAACTGCATGGGAAGAGGAACTTCTGAACAGCAAGGAAATTGTTTTCATCCAAATAACCTCAAAAAATAAAAAGAAACTATAAGGAATCTAGAACATTTTCAATAGTACAGTATTTCTGCCACAAAGTATTGGTGCTATGACCCCTTTTATAACTGCAACCAAACAACCTTTACTACAGGTAACTGTAGAAGCAGAACAGGTTCTGCAAACTACAACTTATGAACAGAAATTTACCAGGCTAGAATTCTTTTAATACTTGTGAAAGTTAATACTGATGTTTACTTTAAAACAGTATCCAAATAAAGGCAGCGATTTAAATTTTTTAATGTACAATCACTATTGAGAATTGAGTACATTTTTAAGTCTTCCTCAGTCTGACCTGAGAGGGATTCATTTCTCATACTCCATTGCATGCCAAATAATAATAACAATAATCGGGACACCTGGGCGGCTCAGTGGTTGAGTGTCTGCCTCTGCTCAGGTTTTGATCCCCGGGTCCTGGGATCAAGTTCAGCATCAGGCTTCCTACAGGGAGCCTGCTTCTCCCTCTGCGTATGTCTCTGCCTCTCTGTCTGTATCTCTCATGAGTAAATAAATAAAATCTTTAAAAAATAATGGCAATTATAGCAATAACAAAATGATTATTACTGAGCACGTGTTATGTGTAAGACATTGTTCTTTAGTCTTTTTCATGTGCCGAGTTATCTAAACCGCACAAAACTCTGTGAGCAGGTACCTTAGGTGATGGAAAAAGTCAACACTATCTACAGTTTCACATGCTGAAACTTTTCCAATAAAGATTATTTATTGTGTTTTGAGTATTAACAGGAAATAGGACACAGTTTAAAGAAATCAATTCCTGAATTCAGATATTCAAAAAGTTTTTAAGAGGGTACTATAGGTTAGTCATATTAATTGGACTTGAAAAAGGATTTTAAGGAAAGGAAAATTTGGCAGGTGGAGAATAAGGAAATTTTACGGCTGAGTTAGAGTTGGCCTAGAAGAAGAATCCACAAGAAAAGGGATATTGAGGGGAATAGGGAAAATCTGGTAGAGGATTGGGACCAATCTTTAAAGCCGAAACAAAACATGTTCTCATAACCCTGTGTTTTGTCATTTTATAACTTGGGCTATTCACAAAGGCAATGTGGTACAGAAGAAAGAATTTTGTACAGACAGAGGATCCAAGGGGCTAAATGCTCACCTTTGTTCTGCCATTTATTTGTTGTGTGATTTTACAAGCCACTCTTCTTCCCTGAGCTTTATTTCCTCAATCTTAAACTAGGGGCAATGATATGTAGGTATTGCTGTGAATATTGAACAGATAATACACTTTCAAAAGTGTAAAATGTTATACAAATGAAAGACACTGGCTATATTATTTTCAGGTTCAGTCACTGAACATTATTCTTCCCTTTTTGATCTTCTGCCTTGTTGGCATAACAAGGTATCTTTGCATCAGCTTAGAATTCAGTTATGCTAGGCTTTTGAAATTCTTAAGTAGAAAGGCAGTTAGATGACAGAAAGAGAACGTGGTTTTGAGCCTGAGGCAGTACTGAATTCCTGAACCCACACTTCAACAACTTATCCACCAAGGTCACCAATGCCTAAATCAATAGAATTTTTCAGCCAACCCAGTGCATCAACCATCATGGAAATCTACCCTTGCATAGCCCAAGGCAAGGGATGAGTGTGAATTTCGACCCAAATACAACCTAACTAGAGATAATACAAAAGGCCAGTTTAATAAATCTATATTGTGGTAAGAGAGTTTATTTTCTAATCCCAATATATAAATCTTGCAGGAGTTTAGGTGTTCTGGTCCTTGTGATTAACTATATATGTATCATAGGTCAATCTTCCTTCTCACCATCATTTTCATGGGGAACTCAGCTGTAACAGTGTCTCCAAGGTGTGGTATGGCACGATGACAAGTAGACAAAGAAGAAGTGTCCAGTCTGTGTTTCCTGGTTACAGCTAGGATAGCTGGAATCAGCAGAAAAATATGGTAAGTTGTACCAAAGGGAATGTAAGGCCAGAGCCAGGCGTAAGAGTAGGGGAATCATGCAATGTATCCATTGAGAGCAGAACAAAAGCGTGAGCCCAGGTCCAGAGGGAAATAGGACAGAGGAACTGAGCCAGTGAGGGTGGGATGTGACAGCTGGTAGGAAACTAGCCTAACAGAATTTTGGTTTGCTGTACTGGCACCCAGAGTAGATTCATTAAAAGAGAGTATAATAAAAGAGGGTGTAACGAGAGTGAATACATATGTATATATATTCCTTTTTCTAACACTTTTAATAAATACATCTATACATAAACATTCCAAGAAATAATAATTATGAAATTATTGATAATGTGCATTATTGATAATCAGCATTAGGCTCCATCACAATATCACTACAATCACCCCAGATATGATTCTATAATCAGAATCCTGAACCTTAGGATTGTTATAGTCAGTTGAGTATTCTAGTTGTTTGGATGGTGACCAGTCAAGAGAAAATGCAACATTTTCAGAAACTACTGATTTAGAAAAGTCAGTTATCAAAAAAATAAATAAAATGTCAGCACCAACAAAAGACAATCACAAAGGCAGAGATAATAAGATATTAGGAGGAATGATATTTATTCCAGGGCTGGGGTAGAAAACCAACTGAAAATTTCAACCAGTGAAATACAATGAAAATCTGAGAAAAAGATAACTGACCAGTGGAGAATGATTTACTAAACCTAGGAGGTAGGACAAGGTCAAGGTGAATTAACAGAATATTTGCTATTGATGCCACTTATAAATTTGGTCCAGAATCTTGAAATTTTTATTGATAATTTGTATTCCTAAATTCTGATCTCCACAAGGTTACAAACCAATTCAAAAATCTGACACAATGTTTTAAAACAATACTTCAAATGATAGTTTTTTTTAAATGCAAAGGGAGACACAAATTGAAGTGTATAAAAATAAATCATGCCAATTTTCATGCATTCTGAGATTTATTCCTACCTACCCCTAACCTAGGTAAAGTGAAAGGGGGATGGTACAAGCCTAGAGAAGCGAATTACTTTTCTTTTTTTTAAGATTTTATTTATTTATTCATGATAGACATACAGAGAGAGGCACAGAAGCCGGCCGAGGGAGAAGCAGGCTCCATGCCGGGAGCCCGACGTGGAACTCCAGGATCATGCCCTGGGCCAAAGGCAGGCGCTAAACCCCTGAGCCACCCAGGGATCCCTGAGAAGTGAATTACTTAAATTCTCCAGAGGAGCATTGTTTCAGAATTACTATATTGAGGAGCAGGGCTCTCAGTCAAAAGTGACCACACTGTCAGTGAAGGCCAAACCTTTGATTATTTATATCAGAGGGTCTTTGTTATGGAAAAGGAATGGGATATTACAAAGCTGGCAGCAGCCCTTACTTGAATCCATGACTTTGGATAATCCAGATGTGAATATTTTCCCCCCTACGAGGAGAAAAACAGAATTACTCTTTTCAAAGTAGAGGAGAGAACTGCGCTAAACGTGGATAACTCAGCATTTTTATGATAATATTTTAAAACAAAATTGTGACTTCCTTCTTCCTAGAGCTTATAAAAACTTACACCAAAATAATAATAATGATATTACAGGATGTAGAATATAATGTAATATGGCTGGATAAGAAAACTCAGATCTTTTATCAGCATGTTTTTTCTCTCACTCAGCATCCGCTCCTCCAACACCGTCTCCCAACCCCCAACCTTTAGGCTCAGAGAAGTGTGCCTATTGCCCCATTGAGAGATTATGAAACTTTTGCTGGCAATCAAGTGAGAGATCTCAGTGTTTAAGCTTAAATTTTAAATAGAAAGATTTAAGAGGCAGCAAAAGTGGTCAGGGGAAAGAAAAAAAAGGAATTTCTGTCAACTCTCTCTGTCTTCCCCGTGGAGATATGAGAAGAGAAGTCAGAAGAAAAGAGTAGAAGGGTTAGATATAAGTACGGGGAGCCCTATGCCTTAGGCCTCCTTCCTCAGACAGAATGGAGAGTTGGGGATGGGCATTCCACAAACACAGCTAACTATTCAGGTATCTTCTTTCTCTCTTTGTTTCCTTTAAGTTTGATGATCCACAAGTAAAGAATCTTCACTTCTGCTTTAGGGGATGTCCGGGGAAACTATAAGCTGCCCAGAAAAGAAATCATCCCCTCCCCCATTCAGTTGGTAGAGGCAGTAAACTGCAAACATAGCAAGACAGTAGACAGGAGAGGGCTGCAGAGAGGCCCCTGCCCTTAATTTGGGTCTTAGAACTAGACAGAGGAATGTCATATTGGAAGAATATGACATAGGCCTTGATTTAGCACTGGCAGTAGAGATCTGTTGAGTCCACTGCTCTATTTTGGCTGTCTCCTGAAGGAAGTCAAACTGGCTTCCCCAAACTATCTTTTGTATTTTGATGGATTGTGATTTATTACCTGGGCTGAGGACGTGGCAAGTCAAACCAAGGAGAGAGGACTGAGAAGTCAATACACGGTTTGCCACTATGACAGTATTGTAAGAGGGGGACAGAAAGCAAACATCTAGAAAGTTTTTCAGAAAAGTCTGAAATGGCTTTAAAAAAATAAGCCCTTAGCTTACCTAATGTGAAAAGAGCAATTTTCTACATCAGGTTAAAAAAAATGAGGGTGGGCTTCAAGTCAGAAAATAATTTTAGTATTTCAAAATGAAGAAAATTTCACTTCTTGTATACTGTGAACTTTGTCTTGCTGTAACAATAATGTCTCAAATATGCTCTTTTGAGGATCTCTGTGCCTCTCTCAAATATGCTCCTGGATAATTATTTGGCTGCCACTAAGGCAGCAATCTGAGTTGTATGGCAGCCAAGAAAATCTCAGATCCTATGTTTGCTAATTGGACATGAGAGTTCATGCTCAGGGGCAGCAATCAAAATGATCTTTACTCTGCCAGAATTGTTTTGGCTTCCATTTTTTGGTTAGCCCCAATCCTTCATTCCAAGTTCTCTGACCCCTAAAACTACTTTCCTAGTGAATAGCAATTCTCTATCCAGGTGAATAGCAATTCTCTATCCAGGTATAAGAAACTCTCATCCCACTGTATATGGAGAGGCTAAGTCTTTTTTTTTTTTTTTAAGATTTTATTTATTTATTTATTCACGATGGACAGAGACACAGAGAGAGGCAGAGGGAGAAGCAGGCTCCATGCACGGAGCCCGACGTGGGGCTCGATCCCGGGTCTCCAGGATCAAGGCCTGGGCTGAAGGCGGCGCTAAGCCACTGAGCCACCCGGGGACTCCCGAGGCTAAGTCTTTCTGTGTGAGAAGTTGAGGGTTTGCAGTTGGATAGAACTTTACGCTTTTCTGAAACTTGATCACTTTAGAATTCATAAGAGCAAATATTGGAATTAATTCACAAGGAAGTAGAAGTCATAAAATCAGACAATAATATTCAGGCATATGACCCTTCCATTTTAGGTATCCTACAAATGTAAGCCATGGCTTGCAAATCAAATGACTAAGAGAAAACATGGGTCAGTGATACAATTCTAGGTTTAAGTAATTAAAATATAATGATATTTAGTTCTTAAATTATAGATTTCTAAACGATGGCCTTCGCCTGATCTCTGCAGTAGATACTATTAAGAAATATTTGGGAAAAGGGGAAATCAATTAGATTGAATTTTCATGAGATCTCTGAAGATTTCAATATTTTCTCTCTATATGCAAAGATTGAAGCAGAGAAAATGACCACGAGAAGGAAATTATTTTGGTTATTTAGAACTTTGAACAAGTCAATGTTCTTTGATTTGAAGAGTTCTCATACTTTTCTTTTTTAAGAAAGAAGAGAGGAGTACAACAACCAACAAATACAACTTTTAGTTCTGTTACTTTTTACAGAATTTTTGGTTTTGGTTCTTTGTATTTACCGTTGAATTTGATTTCTACAGAATGCTTTATTTTTTTCCATTTTAGAAAGGGATGTTTATAATGTGAGTGGTTAAGTGAAATGCTAAAGGGTTATACTGACTTACTAGAAGCCAGAAGGAACTCCTGCCTTCTGGCCCAGAGCCCATTGATTCATTCTATCGCCAGCAACTGTTCTATGCCCCAGGGACATAGCAGAGAAGAAAACAAAATCCCTTACAAAGAAATGTAGTGTGTCAGCAGCGGTTAGTGCTATAGAGAAAAGTAAGGCTAAGTAAGGGGACTGGGGATGTGGAGTAGGGATGTGAAGTGCCTGATTGTGGGTGGTGGTATATGGGGGAGGAGAGGGTAAAATTTTCTATTTCATGGGAAAAAAGTCAAGGAAGGCCACATTGTTAGGGTGACATTTGTGACAACTAGGCAGGGTTTTGAAGGTGTTGGAGGAACAAGTTTCTTATCCCCTTCAGGGTCCTTCTGGTTAGACTAAGAATCAAATTGACATGAAACAGATTAATAGAAGAAAATCATATTTAATTTTGTACATATGGGGAAGCCACACAGACATGTAAATTCTAAAGATAGTCAGGTAAAATGAGGTATATGTGTCATTCTGAACTAAGGAGAAGAGAGTAGGGATCTGGGACTTCAAAGGGAAAGAATGCAATTCACAGGAAGATGAAAAAAGAGTAAATGTTTTGTAAATAAATGTTTGCTGAGCTACTCAGAGACAAAACACAGAAGATTCTCATCAAAGAAGCCTTAGTAGGGTCCTCCCCAGTCTATCATACCTAGTTCATAATATAATGTACTTATTTATGGTGATAGCACTCTTCCTGGTCCTCTCTCTAAATTTTTAGGCAGTTGTGAAGGAGCTAAAGAGCTTTTCCTGGGATCCCTGGGTGGCTCAGCAGTTCAGCGCCTGCCTTTGGCCCAGGGCGTGATCCTGGAGTCCCAGGATTGAGTCCCATGCCAGGCTCTCTGCATGGAACCTACTTCTCCCTCTTTCTGTGTCTCTGGTTTTCTCTCCCTTTCTTTCTCTCTCTCTCATGAATAAATAAATAAAATCTTAAAAAATAAAAAAGATTGTTAAAGAGCTTTTCCTAAATCTGCTGGTGTTTGATTGCTTTTTAACTCAAAATAACCATACCAAAAATGTCCCATCTTGGAGTGGCCTGCCTTTGGCTTCTACAAAGGAAATTTGGGAATGTATATCACACATGGAGATCAAATGGTGAGGAAGAGAAGTATTGGCCAGGGGTGAGCCAAATTCTATCTTTTTTTTTAAAGATTTTTAAATATTTATTCATGAGAGCCACAGAGAGAGAGAGAGGCAGAGACACAGACAGAAGGAGAAGCAGGTTCCAGGCAGGGAGCCTGATGTGGGACTCAATCCTGGTACTCCAGGATCATGCCTTGAGCCAAAGGCAGATGCTTAACCACTGAGCAACCCAGGTGTCCCGCCAAATTCTATCTAATGAAGTTTTATTGGAACACAGCCATGCTCAGGGTTAACACATTGTCTATGAATGCTTCTTTACTACATCGCCAGGGTTGAATAGTTGTGACTGAGGCCATATATGGCCCATAAAACTGAAAATATGTCCTATCTGGCTCATTAAAGGAAAAGTTTGCTGACCTCTGATTTCGCAGAGGGAACATCAAATGCAAAGTCCTAAGGCACTAGTGTGCTTATTGTATTTGAAGAGTAAAGAAAGCAAGTGCGGCTATGGTGGAGTGAATAAAGAGAGAGAGGATTGGAGGACAGGAGAGTAGGAGCAGATCCTGCAGGGCTTTTCTAGGCCATTCTAAAGGATTTTGAGCTTTACTTAGAGTGGGACAGGGAACCACTGGAGGTGATTGAGCACAGAACTGACATAATCTGATTTACCTTTTAAATTGTTCACTCTTTTTACAATAGATGAGAGGAGATTAGTCTGGTATACAGTCCAATAATCCAGATAAAAAATTGTGCTAGCTTGGACTAAGGCACTAGAAATGGAAGTGGTAAGAATTTGTCAAATTCTAAATATATTATAAGGATTGACTGATGGGATTTGCTGATAAATTTGAAATAGAAGTGTGTGTGTAGGTTGAGCTTCTACCTTTGGCTCAGAGTCCTGGAATCCCTCCGCAGGGAGCCTGCTTCTCCCTTCGCCTATGTCTCTGCCTACCTCTGTGTCTCTCATGAATAAATAAATAAAATCTTAAAAAAAAAAAAAGAGAAGAAGAAGTGTGTGTGTATTGAGGAGTGTTGTGGGGGGGTGGGGCACAGAAAGAGAGAAGAAGGTGGTGTAAGTTTGTGTGGGCCTGAACATCTAGAGGATAGGAAGGCCATTAATATAACAAAAGGAAAAGTGTGGGAAATATCAGAAAGGGAGACAGAACGTAAAGACTGCTAACTCTGGGAAACGAACTAGGGGTGGTAGAAGGGGAGGAGGGCGGGGGGTGGGAGTGAATGGGTGACGGGCACTGGGTGTTATTCTGTATGTTAGTAAATTGAACACCAATAAAAAATAAATAAATAAATAAAAAATATATATATATAACAAAAGGAAATGGGCCACTTGGGTGGCTCAGCAGTTTAGAGCCTGCCTTCAGGCTCAGGGCCAGATCCTGGAGTCCTGGGATCAAGTCCCACATGGAACTCCTTGCGTGGAGCCTGCTTCACCCTCTGCCTATGTCTCTGCCTCTCTTCTCTCTCTCTCTCTCTATCTCTCTCTCTCTCTCTCTCTCTCTCTGTCTCTCATGAATAAATAAATAAAAACTCTTTTTAAAAAAAGCATACAAAAGGAAGATTGTGGGAGATATAATGTATAGTTTACTACTGGAAGTAAAGAATTCAATATGGACATTAAGTTTTAGATGCCTTTTGAATATCTAAGTGGAGATGTCAAAGGAGCACCTATGAATCACATCTGGAGTTCAGGGGAAAGGTTGGAAATGGAAGTAAATTTTGGAGTCATCAGTGCTTAGATAACATGTAAGTCACAAGAACAGAATAAAATCACCTCGAGAGTGGTTATGGACAACACAAGAGAATGATTTGAATAGCTACCATTTGATTTCAATATATGTGACAGGTTCTGAGCTAGGAACTTTATACAGCACTTTACTTAGGTAGTTCTCTGTGCCCTTATTTTACACATGTAGAGATGGAAACTATAGTCTTAAATAACTTGTCTGATGCCACTTAGCTAGTGACAGAATCCAGATGTGCCTGCCTCAGTGGTCTGAGCCCTCCCTGTTCTGTCATGACCCAAGAAATAGAAAAACAAGACTGACCATCAGCTCCTCATGTTTAACAAAGAGGTAGTCGAATTACTCAAGTAGGTTTCACATGAACTCAAAGTTTCAACTGCAGGAAGATGCCTCTTTAAGGAAACCACTAGACTGGTGAACCATGATAATAATAAGGAACTTCCTCCTCAATTTCCTGAATTGAACAAACTCTTGTCGTGAATAAGCAGAACTTCTCTAGTTTATGAGCAGATGAAGAGGCAGCCACTGCAGAGGAGTTCATGTATCGATGTCATGCACATTTTAAGGCAAAATAAAGTTATTAAGGTTAGATGCTCTTACAGATAGATCCTTTATTAAATGAGAGAAAACAAACCTCCTGCCTGAAAACCAGATATGAATCATGTGGAACAGCACAGAGACAGGGAATATTACCTAGCAATAGACAGGACTCCCTACCTCCCCTCGCACCCCCTCCCCCACCCAAATGTCATTACATCCTTACAGTGTTGCATTTACCTTCACAAATGTATTAGTCCTAAGTGAAAGTGTTTTGGTCGACTGATGGTCTCAAATTATTCTGTTTTCACTGGCTTCTCAAAAGTCACTCCAACTGCTAAAAAACAATGTGGTCCCTCGTATGGTCCCTCGTACCTTTTCTTCATATAGGCCCAGGCTGAAAGAAACCATCATTTGTTTTTCACTGCAAGACTCAAAAAGGCACGTCGCATCATGCTGAAAGGTAAATAGGAACTAACTCATAAGCAGAACCTCCACTTACCCCAATTAAAAAGCCACACCTTGAAGTTACACCCTCATTATGGTTATAAGGAAACCAAGGAAGAGAAGCTGTATTTGGGGCCTGTTGAACAAGATTAAGTCCTGCTGGAAATATTTGGGTCATGTTGATCTGCATGAAACCTAGTGGGAGTAGTCAAAAGTTTTTGAAGAATAATAGGGAATTGAGTAATCCCAGTGTCTTTTCTCCTTGCACCCCACGTTTCCCAAACGCCAGGTTTGCTTCTAGGAAAGTCCATCCTCTGGGAAAAGGTACCACAGTGATGAGTGCACACTCAATGGGAGAGCGTTGCTATGGAGAATTTAAAACAAGATATGGTGGTAAGCCTCAGGAGAATAAAAAGATGCATTCAGCATTGGTTCTTACCATTTTTTTGGCGGGGAGGGATTTTGCTCCCTTATCACTAATGCCATCTTATTGAATGCTACAACCAAGTTGTATCATTTTGTATTCCCTGAAACACCCAGGAAAATACCTGTCACACCATGGGCACATAGCAATGTTTCTAGAATGGAATAGTAAATCAGCCTTTTGGTAGATAAACATAAGTGCCGGGATTCAGGTTCTTGATCTTCTGTTTTGGAAACTGTACCAGTACGGCACTCTTCTTCTTGTATTCCTTTGCTTTATAGACTGTAGTAATTTTGTGTCCTCTGCATCTCTGGATGTATTTCTGGACCGGGAACAAACTGGAACTAAACTGCTGAGGTGTATAGAGTCACATTCCTTGTCCCTCCCTTGTGAAGAATAGTCTTTATGCTTTTGGGCTATCCACGCCTTTTCTTTCTGATTAGATGAGAATACTAGCTGAGTGTCAGAGAGAAGGTAGTAGACAGGGCTACATAAGAAGGTATATGGAAAAGATTTGTCTGGGAGGCTTGAGGTTGGGGAATTTGGAGGGAGGGAGTAAGCCATCCAGCAAAGGCTGGGCTTTCTAAGAATCGCAGTATAGGAAAACCTGCCATGAGGTAGGGAAGAGTGACGTGAAGGGGGTTTATATAAATAGGTGAAGAGAATTTTGAGGAAGTTATCTTATGCTAAGTGTTTTATCTTCCTTCTAAGGTTTCCTTAAGAAATCATTCAGGAATTATCCAAATTTTTATCCAAGGCTTTGGGAGCTTGGTGCGTTATTTTTCTGAGAATACAAAGGCTCTGTTTTATTTGGGGGTATAGTCAATATCTTTTACATTGACTTTACTAATGTTTTGGTTTGCTAACATGTTAGTAGTTTTCTTAAAAGAGATGTTTCATTAAAAATTATGTGCTCAAAGAAAATTAGTTCCTGCCATTGGTCATAGAACCAGGAACAGTTCGGTGGCCACTGGAGGTAGAATTGAGACTGTGGGTGTGTGAAAATAGAATAATGTAAAAATTACAGATGACCATAAGGCCAGAGGTTACCTAAAAGTTGAAGAATGTCAGCCCAGATCTAGGGGAAGGAGATAGACTAGTCCCCCTGCCCACATGAAATGTGTTCCAAGACCCCCAGTGGATGCTTGAAACTAGGGATATCATCAAACATATATATATATGCAGGTCTATATAGGTTTAGAGATAACACACACACACACACACACACACATATATATATATATGTGCTTTTTTCTATACAAAAATGCCTATAATAAATTTTAATTTATAGATTAGGTAGAGTAAAAGATTAATAATAATAATTAACAATAAACTAGAACAATTTTAATAGTATACTATAATAAAAGTTATGTGAATGTAGTCTGTCTCTCAAAATTTCTTACTGTACTGTACTCATCCTTCTTGTAATGATGTGAGATGATAAAATACCTGTGTGATGTGGCAAAGAGAGGTGAATGATGTAGGTATTGAGATGTATCCTTAGGCTACTACTGAGCTTCCTATGCTAAGTCAGGAAGATTGTCTGCTTCCCACTGTGG
Organism: Canis lupus dingo; assembly: GCF_003254725.2. Classification (NCBI taxonomy): domain Eukaryota; kingdom Metazoa; phylum Chordata; class Mammalia; order Carnivora; family Canidae; genus Canis; species Canis lupus. The sequence continues at coordinate 38,252,789 of NC_064243.1, forward strand.
TTGACCACAGTAGTTTTAGGGGACTAAAACTACTCAGAAGGGGGGACTATTGTACTACAACTGTGGGTTTGTGGACACAATGTTGTTAGACTAAGTGTATGGTGTTGGTTAAAAACATGGTGAAAGAATGCATTCTAATTTTAAAGCTAGATACCTGGTCCTGTTTTGAGGAACTACATCCCTGGAGTTGAGGCTGTGCCTACCCACCTGTAAAAAAAACCCTCTAAGAGTTAGTACTCATGCATGTTTTCATTGTTAGCACTATTCTGTTGGTTCTGATAGGTCCTTGGAGGGAGGATTGCTCCCATTCTCCTTATAGTAAGGTTTTTATTTAGGTACTTTTTGATTTCTTATGTGGTATTCTTTTTCTTTTAAGATTTTATTTTATTTTTTTGTTTGTTTGTTTGAAAGAGGGAGATGGAGTGAGAGAGAAAGACAGAGACAGAGACAGAGAATGAACAGGAGGAAGGACAGAAGGAGAGGGAGATGCAGACTCCCCACTGAACAGGGAACCCACACAGGGCCTGATCCCAGGACACAGGGATCGTGACCTGAGCCAAAGGCAGACACCCAACCAACTGAGCCACTCAGTTGCCCCAGGTGATATTCTTTATGGTTGGCCAGAATGAAAGGAAAGTCAGTAGCTAATAGTTCTATAACCAAATGACTAAATGATATGACACAGCTCTGTGTCCAACCTCAGAGCCTGAGATGGAAGGCCCTGTCACATCAGTCAATAGCAACTGACACTATTTCATTGGGTCACCATGTCAAGTAACTTTGTTTGAAGGAAAAAGTGTTCAGTTTTCTGTTGCTATGCTAGTTTTTAGTTGTTGATCTGATACTGAGTAGTGTTTAATTAAAAAAAAAAAAGTGTGGCCTGGCAATTCCCTCAGAATCACACTTGGTATGTATGCTTGATATCTACTAAGGGAATACTATTTAGAATTATTGTGATATACAATTTATTCTCTCTTTCTTTGTGTGTGTGTTGCAGGAGTTGGAGAGGGGTTGAGGGGAAGGGCCAAGCAAGGGAGCAGACAGGGTGGGGGATGAAACAAAATACTAACTTTAACTGTTTTTCAAAGCTTGTTCAGTCACTACAGCATATTAACCATGAGTAATGGCATAAACTACAATAAAGTACAAACTTTGTTTCCAGGTCTTCAGTCTACAAATCAAATTATAAGGAGTTCTTTAAGAAAAAAAGCTGAACTTCTGGTAGAAGTTTAGCAAAGTTCTCAAAATTTTTACAATAGTAGTCAAATCCTAAAATACTGAAGTTAAAAATACTATGAGTAATTATCCCTTACCTCAAATATTTTGTCCATTGTGGAAATGGCATTTGAAATATGTGAGAATTTACTGAGGAACTCCTGATTGCCCAGTGTCAAGATTTTAAGAAGTTGGCAATATTCCTCACTTATATTATATTAATGCCTCATATTTTACATTTAAGTGTTCATTTGGTTTAATTGGTTTTGTTTTGCACTTCTGGAATTTTTTCTTCACTTGAACTTACTAGCCTTTATCTAGACATTTTTATATATATTTTAATGACACTCATGCAGATATTATTAAATAGTGATGGGGTAACCTATGGAATAATGAAAGTTCATTAATATCTGCCTAATCTGTCATTCTAGAAAGGCCAGAACTTGACAAAGAGCAAGCATAGTGGATCCTGCTTGTTCCCAGACATGGCTTGTTTATTTAGCTGATGATATTTGTCCAGTCTACTCGGGTACAGATGGTAATAAAATTATTCTGGATTCATAAATGTGGAAATTAAATTGCAACACCACTCTTTGAAGTGCTCAGGCCAAAACTGAGGCATCACCCTTGTCTCTTCCTTTTCCTCCCATACTGTCAGCAAATCCTCTTGAGTCTACCATTAAAATACAATCCAGGATCTGACCCTTTCTCACCACAGCCACTACATTTAACCATTCCACCCTAAGCCACCAACTCCTTGCTGGATTATTGTCACATCTTCTTAACTCTAGAGAGAACTGTGAGCAGAAGGTGAAACTATTAGTGAAAGATGGTTAGAGTATGTTTACAGTCCTTTATATTTGGGTGCTGGTTGTGTCTAAGTTTCTGTCAGAATATTGACTGTAAGAACCAGAAACTCACTCAAACAAAGAAGGAAAGAAAGAGTAGCCAGATTTCATAAGGAATAAGGACTGGGAAATGGAAGGTCAGGAATGGGGACTCTGTTCTCTACCTCTCGGTAGAGTCACTTTTTCTGTAGGTTGTGTGTCTGCTTCATTCTACCATGTGCCATCAAAGTATGGGCATACTTAGCTTCAGTCCCAGTTCCACATGACTTCCTAGTTCAGACTGATTAGCACTGTCTGATTCAACTCCAAATTCCCAGAAGAAGATGATCTCTGGGCATGGCCTATTTTGGGTGTCTGCCTCAATCTGTTTGGACCAGAACACATGATTACCTGGTCAAAACACCTGGCTCAGTAACTCAGCAGGACCTAGGGGACCCATTCAGAAAAGGGGGCCTGAAATAGGCAAACTAATTAATATCTCTGCTGCAATTTATGAATAATTTAAATTCAATATTCTGTTAAATGGTGTAGTGAATCAATTATTGTCACACATACATCCTTTGAGATTCAATAAATTGAAATGAAGTGGGTATAAATAAATGCTAGCAGGTAAGGTTAGATTTGGTCTACTTCCAGAAAGATTTTGCTTGTAATAGAATTTCTCATTAAAATATTTATCTTCAGTGTCTATTTTATTCCTCTCAATCAGCATCCCAGTGACCCCCATGAGACCAATCACAGAGCCTTCATTAGCCTGGTAGCCTTTAAACAATGCAATGAGGACTGGCAGCTTCCGGAATGTTATGAATCTTTGGTCTTTGGCTTTCCATGCTGAGTAATTTAATGAGGTGCCTTTCTTTTTGTATGTCGATTTTCCTTTTTCTTTTCATTGTATTAAATGAGTATTGTTTCAAGCTGTCTTGACTCAGCTAAATGTAATATAACTATCTATAATTTGTCAGTGGCATATACTATTACATCGTCATCTCCTGGTCCATATTTACCAATAGGTAAACAAAAAATTCATTTGAGAGAATGTTGCTTGCCCAAAGGCAGAAGCTACTGAATTGTTTGGAATCAATATACGGATTCTATTCATTAAAACAAACAAAAATAAATCTTTGTTGAGAGATTATTAAGGGTAAATAAATCTCTGTGCTAAACATTAAAATGCATAACATAAATTAAAATTTTAATCATTTTATTCTTGACTTAAATTATTAATTTTGATTCTTAAATTTTATATCTTAATTTTTCTTTTTTTCTATCTTAATTTTAAAAATCAATTGATCAATTGAAACTGACTTATGAGAAAAACCATTAGTTTCAAGAGCCATTATTTTATTTTTGCTATCACAAGGTAAATATTTCGGGGCATTGTTATTTTTTAGTTAACAGAATTCTGGATATGTCCTGGTCTCCTTGAGCTTGGAGAGGATGGATTGCAAGTTCACAAAGCTAACCTCCATTAGCAGGTATGCTCCACATTCATCTTAAACGTCATGTGTCCTCTATGAACTGAAGTTTTGGGAATGCCAGGATGAATTCATAATCTGATGAGAGGGATGAGGCATGAAAATCAAAACAAAGATTGTAAAGTAAGAAATGGGGAACTGGCTTAAGATTTTTTTTTTTTTTAATTCATTTACTCATGAAAGACACACACACAGAGAGACAGAGGCAGAGGGAGAAGCAGGATCCAAGCAGAGAGCTGGACATGGAACTCAATCCCGAGTCTCCAGGATCACGCCCTGGGCTGAAGGCGGCGCCAAACTGCTGAGCCACCGGGGCTGCTGGGGAACTGGTTTAAATTAGTAATCTCTTGAATACCTTTCACCTCAAGGACCCTGATAGTAAAATGGAAAAACTGACATTTTTTAGTATCTACAGAGTGCTAAGCAACACAGTGCAAACTTATATTTGTTTCTAGTTTATCCTCACAAATCCCTAAGAAGAAGGTAGTATTAATTTCATTTTACATATGAGGAATCTGACCCTTAGGAAAGGTAAGGAATTTGTTCAATGTTGCACATTATCACCAAGGCCTGGATTGAAATCCATGTCTGGCAGACAACAGAGCCTAGGATTTTTCCACTGCACCACAAGTCCTCTCAGCAAGAAGCTGTCCCTTCTCTGAAGAGCTTTATAAATTTATTCCCAACTTACAATGAAAAGGTGGATCAGAACATTTTGTGGGGAAATGATCTCTTTTGCAGTTTTCCTCTATGGATGTATTGGTATTTTTAAAAAGCTCTCCAAGTACTTTCCATAAGCTCCCCATCTACCTTCGGATGTCCTTCCTCCTCTTTCCCTGGTCAGTTCCTATTTATCTGAATTCAACTACTGTGTGTATCACCATATCTAGGTTTGTTTTTTGTTTTGTTTTGTTTTGTTTTTGGCTGGTTAAGTTACTCTTTTTAGTCCTTGTGCAAGATTCCATCGGTGAACTCATCGTATCGTTGCACAATTACTTGTTGTGAGAGGTTTGCCCTCTTTAGGCTGTGGCGAGCTTGTCAAAGGCAGGTATTGCATTTCTGTGTCTTGGTCTACCAGCACAATGACTCGAACTCAAAATGTGTTTCAGAGAACCAAATTGGTAAACAAGAATTTCAGAGCCGCTTTGAAATAGCTTGAGAAAACCCCCAAATTTGCTTTATTGTCCGTTGTACCCAGTGAATGAACTGAGTGGTTCAATACATAGTATGCAACAAAAACAATTGGACAGGTTCAAGCGTTAAGACCTCGTCCCTGGATGCGGAAGCTCCACCGAGAACTACATTTCCCAAAATCCCCAAAGCCCCAGTCGTAGTCGGTTTGCTGAATATTCTTAAAGGCTTGTCACGTCAACCAATAGTGTGGCGAGAACTTCCCCGAACCGGGCAGGAGGCGGCCAATCACAAAGAAGAGGGCGGGCACCTCTGATTTGGGTTCAGGAAACCCTTTGTATCTCTTCCTCGCCTCTAGACTGGACCGTCTGGGGCGAAGTTATTAACTCGGGAGAGTGCCTTCCCTCCACCTCCGGCGCACCCCACTCACTCCACCCCCCACCCACCCCACGAATCAGGATCAGTCTTCATGCGCCCGCATCCTTCCTTACGTTTTCCACCCCGTTCCCACATCCTTTCCCATCGAATGCTTCTTGCTTCCCCGTCCACCTTTCTTTCTTGAACACGCTCTATAGGGGAGGGTGCCCCTATAGCAGGAATCTCTCTACCTTTGCAAACTTGAGCCAGACGTTGGTCTCTAGACCTCCACGCGAGGCTGTGCCAGTAAAGAAGCGGAGAAGTCTGAGCAAACCCTTCATCCTGCCCCCGTCTTCCCCCCTCGCAGGAGTGGAGAAGCGGCTGGGGATTACTTAGCGGACCATCAGCGTTACGAGGCGGATTGTAGGTTCAGAAGCAGAGGGGCAGTGCGGGGTTTACTTCCACCTTTGCGGCCGCCTCCATCCCCACCCACCCTAGCCGGCGGACTGAGTCCGGAGGCGGGGTGTCCCTGGCCCGGGCAGACACGCTCGCAGCCTTGGAACGGCTCCCCTCCCAGCAGCTACCTGCCATGGCCACGCTTTAATCTGACCCAACAGTAACAGATTCAGGAAATAATCCCCTCCCCGTCTCCCCGTCTCCCCCCGGTTTACCTCCTTTCCTTTTCTAGTACGTAGGTCTGTCATCCTTTAACCACAGACATAACCGCTTTCCCCCCCCCCCCCCCCAATCAAATCCAACTCAATGCAAAACAAAGCCCATCAGTAGAGCGATATGCAGCCAGGAGCGTGCGCCTCATTAAAGGGTGAGAACACAAACCCCCGCTTTAATGACCGTATTTAAAATCAAGGCTTCCTGCGGCTCTTTAGTCAACATTTTTTTACGCTCTCAGCTGCAGGAGAAGCGGCCGCGTCCCCCCGCCCGGAGGTTGGGGTGGGAGAAATTTACCCCGGGGTCTGGGATTTTCGCAGAGGGTAATTTAAGCCCCAGCTCCACTCCCGCGGAGGGGGCGCGCGGGGAGAGGGGAGAGGGGATAGGGGAGGGGGGCGGGAGCGGGAGCGGGCGCTGCGGGGCGCGTGCGCATGCTCAGCAGCTCCGCTCGGCGGAGGCCCAGCTGCCGCCACCGCCACCGCCACCGCCGCGGCCGGCGCTGGAACCGCGGCTGCCGCTGCTGCTCGGGGCGGGCGTTGGTGTCGTGCGCCGAGGCGCCCTGTCAGGCGAGAGGGAGCGGCGGGGCGGCGGCGGCGGCGGCGGCGGCGGCGGCGGCGGCGCCTGAGCAGGGCAGCGGGGGCTCTAAAGGAGCGAGGGCGCCGGTCCGGCGGCGGAGGAGCGAGGCGGAGAGCGCGGCGACCCAGCCCGGGCGCCCTGCGTGCGATGCCGGGCGGGCAGCGGCGCTGAGTGTTGCGGAGGCCGAGCGGCGGCCGCGGACGGAGGGCCGGCGACCCCCGGGAGGAGGCGGCGGAGGCGGCGGCGGCGGCGCAGGAGCGGGAGCGGGAGCGGGAGCGGGAGGAAGCGCCGTGGGACTGCGGGGCCGAGGCGGGCGCGCAGCGGCGGGGCCGCGGGCCATGGACGCGGCGGCGGCGGCGGCGGGGGCGAGCCGGGGCGGCGGCGCGGCGCAGAGTCAGCCCGCGGCCAGGTGAGGCCGGGCAGTGCGGGCTCCGCGCGCCGCCGCCACTGCTGCGCCGCCGGGCCGCGGGGCGAGGCGGCGGCGGCGGCGGCCTTGGACCCAGAGGGTCCGCCGCCGGGGCTCGTCGTCGCGGCATTTCCTGTTTGGATCCTCTAGCGCTTCTCCCCAGCTGCCCGCTTCCCCCCGCGCGCCCGCTCGGCCCCACTCCTCCGCGTCGTCCTCGGAGGACGCTGCCCTCGGCCCGGGTTCGGTTCCCCGCGCCGAGGGACGCCGCTCGCCTCCCCTCGCGGGCCGCGGGGGAGCCCCGCCGAGACCATGAGGAAATTCAACATCAGGAAGGTGCTGGACGGCCTGACCGCCGGCTCGTCCTCGGCCTCGCAGCAGCAGCAGCAGCAGCAGCAGCACCCGGCGGGGACCCGGGAGCCCGAGATCCAGGAGACGCTCCAGTCCGAGCACTTCCAGCTCTGCAAGGTGAGCGGAGCGCGCAGCCCCGCGAAAATTGGGGTCGGGGTGGGGGGCAGCTCGGGATCGAATGCCGGGGACAATTAGACCTCGAATGAAGCGCTCGCTCCTCCTCAAGCAAACATTTGCCTAGTGGGTTATTTTGGAGATTGACATCATCTTAACTCCTTTTGGGTTTTTTTCCCCCCCCTCTCTCCCCCTTTCACATGCAGCAGTCGTTTCAAGGTTGCTTCTAACGTATTTTGCCGACCTTTAACCAGTATTCTTAATAACCTTTATAGCCTTAATATCCAAGCATTTCTAATGTAATTCACCAACTTCGAAGTTTCCTTTGGAAACAGTGTCTAGTGAATATTGTTCATCCAAAAGCCAAACCTGTTCCACTGGATATTTGCTTATCAACCTTTCCCTTAGAATGTGCTAGGAAGCCTAAAAAACGAAATCACAGGGTCCTTTTATCATTATGTTTGGGTAAAAAGTAGGTCCTGTGATTTCTTTCTTTTTTTCTTTTTCTTTTCTTTTCTTTTCCTTTCCTTTCCTTTCTTTTCTTTTCTTTTCTTTTCTTTTCTTTTCTTTTCTTTTCTTTTTTCTTTTCCTTTCCTTTCTTTTCCTTTCTTTTCTTTTCTTTTCTTTTCTTTTTTCTTTTCTTTTCTTTCTTTTCTTTCTCTTTTTTCTTTTTGCCTATTAATGGCACCATTGCCATAGCGGTTTGTAATTCAGAAAGAATGATGCAGCGAATTAATTCACTGGATGCTCAGTAAGAAATACAAACTTGACTTGATATTAATACTTGCCATAAAGTACCATGTGTTCATATGTCAGTTTCTAGAAATGTCTAAATACACGTTTTTGCCTTACTGCCCTAAAATTCAGGGTTTAATAGCAAAATGCAAAAATATATGTTGTACTTATTTTCATCCTGTTAAAATTGCAAAATTTCGGATAGATAATTGCTTTACTGAACCCTTGACAAAAGTAATAGTACAACAGCTTTTTTTTTTTTTTTTTAGCAGTAGCTGGCATTTGACATCCGAATAAAGTAATGAAGTTCTCACACTTGAAATAAAGCATGGATTGCGTTTTTACATTAATTTTTTACATTAATTTACAGAATTTTTGACTACTGAAAACTTCAGTATTTTGGTCTCAGACTTGATAGTGTACAACACAAGTAAATTTTTTTTTCCTATAGAATATCAATATTGTAGAAAGGCAGAAATTGAAGTGTAACATTGGGAGAGATGTATACACACACATATTTTTTTTTGGTTTCAGGTTCTATGTAAATAAATTTTGTTAATGTAGATTTTGTAGGGGGTTTTTTGTTTGTTTTTTGTTTTTTAAGGCGGTAAGTGCATGTGTATGTGTTCTGCATCGCTTTTAATTGGTTCTAGGTTCTAATGCCTTTATTGACTTTTCTGTTTTTAAATTCCACTTGCTGCCTTGGTTGCTGTGATGTCATTTGCCCATCCCTAGACTGTTCGCCATGGATTTCCCTATCAACCGTCAGCCCTGGCCTTTGATCCTGTACAGAAGATCCTGGCAGTTGGAACTCAGACTGGTGCTTTAAGGCTGTATCCTTTTCATTTAATTTTTTTTTTCACTTTTACTGTATTCTTTCCAGTCCTTCTGTACTGCTGATTGGTTGCTTTTCCTGTTTTAATTCCAAAGAAATGGTATGATCAGGTACATATGTATTGTGAAATCATGTGGTGTTGGCTTTTCCCTTGATTATACATCTATTCAGGCTATATATTGCTGGGATGTTTCTCATCTCTCCGTTTATGGTAGCTAGCTATGTAGCTATGTATTCACATCCAGTTCTAAAGTTTTGCTGTAGTAACTACAGTCTTTGCAAGGGGCTAGAAGTTTCTAAGGGGACATCTATCTGCTAATGCTAGGAGTGTATTGAATGGAATATGGTTTGAAATGATGTTTAAAAGCAACAGCATAGGACACACCTTAATTGCTTTTTAAAAATACTGTGCATTGGTAGATAGTGAATTTATGACCTATCATTCTGATGAATTAGAGGTTGAATTTGATTTGTTTCTGACTTGCCCATTGAGAAAAAAAATTGAAGACAAACCCTGTAAATTAATTTACATAAAATTAAGTAAATAGGAAGGGTTGATATTTCTAGAAGTTTTAGAGCATTTTGTTACCATAATGCAAATGGATAAGTATATTCTCTTGATGTTTTCCCTTTTGTTATGTTGATGTAAAAACTGATAAGTTAGCTGTACTCCAAAGCATTAATATACGGAGAATTATTTTTCTTGACTATGCATGAACTATAATAGTTTTGTCATGGCATAGTATAGTTTTTCCATGTGCCTACTCATTCTTCAAGATCAATTTTTTAGTCTGAACAGTGGAGAATACTTTTCACTTTTACAGTATTTAATTTGAAATAAAACTGTTTGCTTTTGTCATGAAATTTAACCATACTTAATTAAAATTACCCTTATTCTTAAAATTAAACATAAGATTTTTAAAAGCAGATGCTATGTTCATCTTTAGGATTTGCTTCTACATATTGAAGTAATGTGTTTGTAATAAGAAAAAAAAGTCATGAGATAATCACAATAGAAGTACTGTTCTCAAAAAAATAAAGAGAAGGAGGGAGCTTTACCCCCCACATTTTCGATTTATCTGGGTCCTGAGAAGAGAGGAGGAAACTGCATTTTAGTTAAACATATGCCTTGATTTTCCTTATGATCTTTTAAAATCTTCATTTCAAAGAACTACTGTATATGGTATCAGAATATGCCTCAAGTTTCATTTATGATTAGTGTGTTATCTTTCAAAATACTTAGAAAAGTTTTCAGATGGGCGGTTGTATGTATTATTGAGTGATGTCTATATTCATAGTAGATGCCAGTAGTGCACGTGTTCAGTTGAAATGGTAGAATGTGACCAGGCTAGATCTGAAGCTGTGAATTTCTAAGAGTATGTCTAAAGGGCTCTTGCCCAAATATCTGGATATTTGAGACAGGAATATTTTTGGCTGCAAGTGTTTAGTTGTTTTTATTCCTAAATCCAGTGATCATTACCTTCTAGTTTAGAGTTCCTATTTTAGTCTTGTGAAGTTGGAACAGAAACTTAATTTTGTCATTGTGAGTGCTAGGTATTTAGCAAAACATCATGTAGTGACAAGAATAGTTCATTGTTGTCACTAGATGGACTCTTTGGAACTAAAAGACTTTTTTTGTTCCCTCCCTCCCAAAAATATCATCACTGGATTAAAGGAAAAAAGAGATCAGTTATTTTTAGATTTTACTTTTTTTTTTTAAATGGGTTTAAGTTTTACTATTATCTCAGTGTAGTCTCAATTTTCCAATAGTATATAACTTTTTTCTTTTAATAGCAAGTCTGCCCCTTTCATTTTTAATACAAGTAAATACCACCAGTGAGTCCACTTTTATAAAACCAGATCTTTTCTTAGACAAGACTGTTAGCCTTAATGCATCTGCGTAATTAGCAAGTTAACACAAAGAAATTAAAATACAGGCTTGATTCTAATTGTCAAATAAAATCAAGGGTCAGATGTCCAAAATCCTCACTTATACATGACTTGCTTATACATTTTAATAGCTAAGGACTAAATGAAAGTGAACCTATAATTATAGTTTACAGTTACACTCTAATTTTTTTTTAATTTTAACATCTCTATTAGTATATTTAGAATGGAGTCAGGAAAACTATTTACCAAACGTGTTTCTTTTTAATGAGATTTATATGAACATTCCAGAGTGATAAATTGGTTTGCCTACCAGTAATACCAGCTAGTCGTTTCTTCTGTTAGGTTTAAGTTGCAGCTAAGCTACTTAAGCTTTATTTATTGTGGCTTTGATTTATAGAAAATGACAAAGACCTTTAGTCATTTTTATTTAATTTCCACATAGTGATTGAAGATCTATGTTTCTCTATTCTTTGTTTTTAAAGCTAAACTAAAATTAATAGTTCCTAATTTCAAAACTCTCTATTGGCCTAACACGCAGACTTATTACAGGTATATTCTTTTGCTCTTGCTCTTTAATATTTTTTGCAATTTTGATTGGTTTCTTTCAGTCCTTTATTTTCTTCACATATTAGACTCTTGTAGCCTGTAATAAATTTGTCCTAACAAGTGTCTTTGGAGCAGATATATACTAATAGATAAAGTGTTTTCTTTCCTTTGACTTGGAGCAGAAAATAGGAGATGTTTTCAGAAGTAGAATTGGGCTATTAGAATTTGCATTGCATTTCTAATCTAATAGAATGTCCTCCTCAGTGTTGGACTGTACTAAATTAATCTGCTTTGATGTATAAAAAGACTAGAGGAGAAAGTTACATTGATATTTAATGTTTACAGACAAGAATTAGTGAAAATCTGATTTTTTAAATAATCTCTAACTAGAAATGAAGCAAGATAATTTTAATGTTTCCTGCATTAATGTGTAGCAAGTGAATGATACTATTAACTTGCTTTATGTTCAATCTTCCTGGCTTCTGAAAAGAATGTGAGGTTGGAATGTACTTACTGATAGGAAGCAGGAAAACATAAGTTTATATACCGAGTCCTGTATAGCCGTGATGTGATTTATCTTAATTCTCTCCTTTTTGTCATATAGAAATTAGAATAACTTGATTTTTATGATTAATCCAGGGTTGAAAATTATTGGGATAAAATAATCTAATTGTTTTCATATCAATATCTAGAAATGGAAAAAGGTTTTAACTGAAGAATGAAGGCATTTTTAGTAATGCTGTTGTTGTCCTTATCTAGACTCCTGGTTTTCTAGTATAATTTTGAATTACTATAACCATGGGCTACTCTGATCTTTATAATGTTTTTTGTCTAAATACAATGAAGTCATTTTATGTGTGACTTTTTCAAGGACTAAGCAGAAAAATGAAATCTCAAATTTATTGAATTTTCTATAAAAATGTATGAATTTTTGTTATAATTTTCAACATTATTTAAAAACCTCATGTCTTCTTGACTTGCGGAAGATACAGTAAAATAGCAATCTCTGATAAAGCATGGATTGTCTTTTAAACTGCAGTGTAATGTTGCTGAATGCAGGCTCATAGGATGATTTTTGTATATTGGAGTTCTTATTAAGTGCTAACGTTATGTTATAATAAAACTATGGCCTAAATTCTGGTTCTTTTCTTGCCACTAAGAAATTAGATGTTTTTCAGTGTTGTTGTTGTTGTTTTTCTTCTTAAAATGAAGATGGTGTATTAGGTGATTTCTTCAAGAAACAATTCTGTAATTTCATGTGGCTATATATCATTCTAGGTGAGTGTTTAAAAGAAATGGAGAATGTGATTCTTTAGAAAGTTTCCAGCCCTAACTTAAAGACTAGAAGTAGTTAAACAATTGAATTTAGAATATTATTTGGGACACTTTGGACATTCTGCAGAGTCAGATTGCAGGTAAAGATTGCAGATTGATAACCTTTCTACACATTAGTAGGTAGAGATCACACAGAGTAACAGGGAAGAGGCATTGGGGAAATTATTCTAGGCAAACAGTTTGGGCAATAGTAGAGAAGCAAATTATAGTTAAGAGGAATACTAAGAAGACAGTTTGGAATAGTGATCCTATTTCAGTTGGAGACAGAAATAGGAGCCAGTAGGTGGAGAACCTTGAATGTTAACATGAGTTATCTGGATATTATGTGGTGAGGAATCATTGCAATTATCTATTTATTTTTTGGTCATGTGTCTCTCAGTAGTGGTAGCATTTTGGGCTGGATAATTATGTGGGTTTGTCCAGCACATTGCAGGCTCTTTAATATCCCTGGCTTCTACCTACTAAATGCCAGGGTTACCCCTGCTGTCAGTATGGCAGCCTAGACTCACACAGTTCCAGGTGTTCCACTGGATTTAGCCCAAGTTATTCATCAGTTATATAGGATAATCCTACCTAGGTTATGAGATTGGCATCAGGATTAAATGCAGTAATGCTTTGAAGGCCATGCAGAGACTGTTTTGGTGAATATTCAATATATGATATTATGAGAGTTTTTCTGTAGTTTTAATATTCAAGACCTTCATTATTTTATTCCAACAAATAGTTGTTGAGAGGCAACTAGGTACCAGGCACTGTTTAAGAAGTCTGTAATTTCATTTATTTTTATAGCTAATGTACTCTTTTTAAAAAATCTTGAAAAAATACTGTTTTTTTTTAAGAGTCTTTCAATGGCTCTGTTCTTCTCAATCACAAGGTTTCAAAATTGCTATTGAGATGTGATAGGATAATATATGTGAAATTTTCATGCACATAGTAGGCGATAAATGATTGCTTAGTGATTTTGCACTTGTAAGATAGCATTTGAATGTTAGACTTGCTGCTTATTAGTTTTATTTTGTAAAACAATTACAGTATTAGAAATCTGATTTTTGTTCAGATTACTTAAAAATGAAAGTTAAAAGTGAAATTTATCTGGAATTAGGCCAAATTTGTATCTCCTCTTCTCCGCTGCCACCCTTTTTGTCTGTGGAAGAATCCTAGTCATTTGGAATTCTAGCTCTAGAGGAGAAACAAGGACTTTGAAATACTTTTAGTTCTCAACTCTTAACTCTTTATTAAAGAGGACTTTGTATAAAAGGAAGCATGAGTACTGTGTCAGCAGTAGGTTGAGATTCTCAGCATGAACTACTGCAGCAGGAGGAATAGGCACTTGTACCTTAGAAACAACCAGAAACGATGCCTGGCTGGAAGCAGTTACTTTGCAGTGAATTTCTTTTTGAGGGAAACAAGGTATGATAGAATCTGAATGGAATTGAAAATTAGTAGAGAATCAATTCTGCTTAGTAAGCCTTTCTGCCTTAAGTAGATGGGTTTTTATTTGTTTGGTATTCTTTGTTTTCCATTTGTTTTTTTTAGTATCATTACTTTGAAAATCATAACCTGACTTTGCCGTCCTGAAGGGAAAAGGTAAAGGATTTCGAAGATTGACTTTAGATTGGTGTTCTAGTCTTCAGACTAATTTTGGTTAAACTGGCTAAAATGTCTGGGCTTCAGTCTCCTTCCCTGTAAAATGGGGAAATTGGGATGTGTGATATCTGGAGTTCTTCCAGTTCTAGGATCTTAGAATTTCTTTTTCTGTGGACAATTTGGGAATGCTCTGAACCATTTCTGTCTAGAGGGGTCTTCTAATTAATTGTTCTGAGTACTTGTTAAAGAGAGTAAAGTATTAGACTCCATCCCTTTGGGGAGCCCTTTACTTTGTATCTATTGATTGCATTCAAAATCCAAGTCCATAGATGTACAAATGTAAACTTCTGTTTACAAAAGGGAGCCGGAAAAAGCATATGAAAAACATGCTCTTTTTTCATTGTTGAAACACAACTCACATTGAATACTTAAGATACTAGGTTATTGCATTTTTATTGTATAACAGATAAGGTCTCATTATGACATAGGAAACTTGGGTATTTTAAAAATATTGTTAACAAAGTTTACTTTTCCTATCTTGGGTGTAAATAGTAAGGATATAAAATTAAAATGAAATTACATAAAATTACTACTGAGTTTTGTTAATCTTAAAAGTAAAACTGTCAATTTTTTACCAATAACAGATGGGTTTATTAGAAATAAAAGAGGATTGCAACCTGAAGCAAACCAGGTTGCTGCTGCTGCTGCTGCTGAAAACCTGTAGACAAGTGCAGGGAACAATGGATAGGAACCCTTTTTTTAAGGAGAAGAGGGGTAAGTTGGGAAGGCATTTAAGAACTACATTGGAATAAACCAGGAGTTCAGTGCAGTGGCTTCTCATTGGTGGAGCTATTGCCTGGGGTGGGGAGTGGCAGTGAGGAAATGAGAAAAGTGTCTCTTCCTCTGGCTGGAATAATAGAGAGGTATCCACTGCGGGATCCCATCCATTTCTTCCTATTAGCTCTGCAACTAACTACGAGTACTAGGGCCTGAGAACTCCTCTGCCAAAACCTCCTAACTCCTCTAGTGAGGTTTCCCATTACTAATTTTCACAGTTCCTAATCACATGATTTTATTTTTATATAAAGGACTTAATATAAAGACTGTTGAATTGCTGGTATGTAATTTGAGTGCTAAATTTGGTAATTGTTTAGTAACTTGGAGCAGTGGTAGCTAGTAACGTACATGTAAATGATTGGACTATAGGGGTGCACATCACTAAATAAAAGGTAAGCTTTGGTTGTTTTTGTTTGGCTTTAACTTCATGCATTGGAAGTGACACATTATTTACAAGAATAAAGTTAATCATGAGTGTCAGTTTTGTTTTGTAATGTTTAAATGAGAGTTTTCTGCCATGATTTGGCATATTTGTCAGAAGGGATACTCAGTATCTTGGGATTTAGATCATGAAATGTTTTTGTTTGACCAACAAGGTGCTTGTTGCCTTGATTTGTATGAAATAAATGGAGTCCATGAAGGACTACCAAAAGGTGCTTGATGCTTCTCTCTTCTCTTAGTCACATATGACTCAAATCAGTCTAAGAAGCAGTACCCCTCTAATTTAACTACTCAGACTTCTTCCTGTAAAGATGGTTATGTTTATAATTGTCTTAGACTTTAATTTGAACCTAATTGAACCTATTTCTAATTTTTATTTGCAACAATAAAGAAGAAAGATAACCAACTTCCATATATTAATGTTATAACAACATTTTTAAAGAATTTAAATACCTAGTAGTTACTTTTGGATTTAGTAATATCAGTTGCTTTAATCTCTTACTCTCTTGTGTTTCATTTTAAAGAAATTTTTGCATACTGGTTTTGTTTACTGGATAACTTTTTTCTTTGGCTGTGGAGGGTAAGTAGAGGAAAGAATTGTTGACATGGTTTACTTCTTAAATACTCACTGTTCAACAAAGGGTCATGTATTTCGTGATTCCCTCAGACTAGAATATTATTTTCCCTATTAAAACAATTCTTATCTTTAAAGCTCAGTGCCTTTGTCTTTGTGATTATATGATTTAATTCCATTCCGAGTTCCACCCATGTAGCCATCTTTTTCTTAATTCAGCATTTAAAATCTAAATTTCCACATTACCATTCTTTATAAGTAATATGTAGATATTTTAACTGGCTAAAATTAGACCTTTTTGAAATTATAGCTAAAATATTGAGTAGTATTTTCTCTTAAAACAACTGTCAGAAACATTACTGCATACGAGAAGATGCAGTGGAGTTTAAAGCAATGCAAAACAGAATTAACCAGTAACTGTTTTATCAAGAGTCCAGAAACTAGGGGTGCTTGAGTGGCTCAGTTGGTTAAGCATCTGCCTTTGGTTCAGGTCATGACCCCAAGGTCCTGGGATTGACCCCTTCATGGGGCTCCCTGCTCAGTGGGGAATTTACTTCTCTCTCTCTCTGCTGTTCCCCCTGTTTGTGCTCTCTCTCAAATTAATGAAATCTTAAAAAAAAAAAAAGTCCAGAAACTGGAAAGTAGTTGGCATACAATTCTAAAATCACAACAGAAGGAACACAGAATCTTTTAAGAAAAGATTTATTTATTCTAGAGGAGGGAAAGGGGAGGGACAGAGGGAAAGAGAATCCTGAAGCAGACTTCCTGCTGAGTGCAGAGCCCCATACAGGGCTTGACCTCAGGACCTTGAGATCACCACCAGAGTTGAAACCAAGAGTCAGCCGCTCAACACACTGAACCACCCAAGTGCCTCAGGAACACAGATTCTTCAATGATCAATAGATTCTCTACTAAATATCCTATAGAAGATAGATATGTGTGTACATTCAGATACATTTAAAATACTAAAGATCTAAATTCTTCAAGAGTCAGCAAACTTTTTTTTTTTTTTTTTTTAAAGATTTTATGTATTCATTCATGAGAGACACACAGAGAGAGAGAGGGAGAGGCAGAGACACAGGCAGAGGGAGAAGCAGGCTCTGTGCAGGGAGCTGACCCGGGACTTGATCCCGGTCTCCAGGATCACGCCCTGGGCTGAAGGTGGCGCTAAACTGCTGAGCCACCCCGGCTGCCGGAGTCAGCAAACTTCTGTAAATGGCTGGATAGTTAATATACTAGCTTTTTGTTTCTGACAACTACTGCCAATGTAGCACAAAAGCAACCATAGATAATATGTGGAGGAAGCAGTATAGATGTGTTTTAATAACATTTTATTTATAAAAATAGGTAGTGGGGTGATTTGGTGCACAAGCTAATGTTTTTGTAATCCTTGTTTTAAGTCACGAGGCTGCTTTGCTTTTAAATCAGTAGTGGCGAGGAATGCTCAGTAAGCAACTACTACAGGCATTTTTTTATAGTTAATGCAGGTATAATTTGTGAAACTTAATCAGTTTAAATTTAACCTTTTAGTTATAAATAGAAAGTGATTTAATAAAAAATTAGTAATTCTTAATGATGTGTACTTCTACAAGCTAGGTTAAATTACTTTTGTAAGTATTTTTTGGTCCTGTGGAAGAGGCTTTTTTTTTTTTTTATTTAAGGATTAATATGATAATGAAGATGCTTAACTAGGCATCTGTTGGGAGCAGTTCAGCCATCAGTTCTATTAATGAAGTATTCAGCTTGTTTAAGACCTTTACTAATCTAATTTTAATTAAAAATGTTTGCATCTTTAGTTTTTAAAAATATTTTCATTAATAATATAGAGATGTAGATACAATTAGATTTATTTTTTTATTTTTTGAAAGATTTTATTTATTTATTTGTGAGAGTGAGAGCATGCACACACAAGCCAGAGGGAAGGGGCAGAGGAAGAGGGAGAAGCACCTCTCTGCCTAGATCCCAGGTCATGCCTGAAATGGTGATCTGTGCCCAAGGCAGACACCTCTAACTGACTGAGCCACCCAAGTGCTCCTAAATGGATAGCTTTTATTTATTTATTTTATTTTTTAATTTTTTTCGATGGATAACTTTTAAAGATAAAAGTGAATGTAAGCATCTTACTAAAATACTACAATTTTGTAGTTGTCTACCAGTTTTGATGAAAAAAATAACAGTTTTCATTTGTGGAAGAAAACCTGAAAAATGATGTATTTAAGAAAAAAAAAAAAAACCTCATAAAGTTCCTAGAAGCAAATTCTTCTTTAGAGTTAGATATATTGCATGTCCCTTGGGAAGACTGTGTGCTACTTTAAATGGAAACTGAAATTATATCTTTTTGAAAAATTTTTATAGTTCACTACATCGTTTTCAAGTAGCAATAAGTATAGATAACATTTATTCTGTAAATAAGGCTAATTTCTACTTTATTCCATTTCTCTAACTGGTGTTAGTTAAGCTTCTAGAAGTTGTTACATAAGCAAATAAATGAAATGATGGCATGCTGAGCTATAGCTTTTTACAGGTGCTATGATTTAAAAATGAATGTTGAGGGGCTCCTGGCTTTCTCAGTTGGTAGAGCATGTGACTCTTGATCTCAGGGTTGTGAGTTCAAGCCCCACATTGGGAGTGGAGCCTACTATGAGTGAATGAATGAATGAATGAATGAATAAATGAATGTTCTAGAGTAACTTAGATTCCCTTACAATGGAAAATACAAAGAGATTTTAACTAAAAAAGAGCTAATATTTTTGGTTTTATAATTCCTCATTTGAAAATTAAGTTTTGCTTAGCACATGTTATTTGTAAAATATATAGTCTTAGAAATAACATGGTCGCTACTGTTTAAATAATGAGTTTTTTTTTGAAATAAGGGATTTTGTATATCCCTAGTTTAAATTTTGTTTATGTTTTCCTTTCAGTAAGTGCTATCTAGAATTTTTGAAGTTTTCTTGGTGAGGTTGTCTATTGAGTGATTAATCCTACCCTTTCTCAAAACTACATAATCTTTTCTTGTAATAGCAGTACCTCTGCTTTTTCACAGCAGTACTCTGCCAGAGGTGACTATAAATCTAGTGGCATCAGCTATTGCAGTACTTTCTGCTAAATTGCTTTCCTTTTGTGTATTTTTTTTCTTTTTGTCTTTTGAAAAGTAGAAAAAATGCTGGAGCAGACTTTTCATCTATTCAGTCTCTATACTGTATTTTTCATAATGGGTTGTATTTTTCTTTTAAAATTCTCTTTGCCATGCTTGAGAAAAGAACTTAGCCATTAAGCATCTGAGAATGGATTCTGGGATAAAAGATTGTTTTTACCTGATATGTCAGAATGTACATTCTTTCTTGTTTCTCTAACTCAGACCACTATTATGACTGTATGTCTCATAAACTGAGCAAGTGTTTCATTTCAAAGCATATTTATATATTAAAAGCTATTCTAAATAATTACCTGTGATAATAAATATAATTCATTTTGACCCCTTTAGAGACAATCCTCACTCCAAAATGGAATAATAAGAATGAAAAATTTTCAACATCTCTAATTTGTTTACCAATAATAAAAAATTCTTATTCAAAATAATAGTGGAAGAGGTAACTAGAGGCCTGTTTTAACCCGTGAATACTATAAGTCTAGATGCTGTGGTTACTTTTTTGTTTTGATATTCCTTTCATTCACATGAAAGCAGTTAACTGACATAATTTTTCAAATACCACTGGACATATATTATAAAATGTTACAGTTATGTTCCATTAAGGAAGTTTTAAATGTTGATCTATGCATTTTTCAGAGTTATTTTTAGTATCTCATTAAATTTTTTTTTGCAGTAATAGTACACATTATCATTTTTACTTAAAGAGCAGACTAGCAGTGTTAAAATTGTGAGTCAGCAGTAAAATTAAGTATGTCTTCCCTTATAAGCATGTGGCTAACTTCATTTATTAATACATTAATTTTTTAAATAGACTATTTTTTGAGCAGTGTTTGGATTCAGCAGACCCACATTTTCCTGTCTGCTCTCAGCATAACCCTGCCATTATCAACATCCCCCACCAGAGTGGGACATTTTTAAAAATTGATGAACTTACACAGATACATAATCATCCAAAGTCCATCTTTACATCTGGATTTTTACATCTGGATTACTACAGTTTAGTTATTCATTCACCTGCTGAAGGGTAAATTGGTTCCTTCCAAGTTTGGGCAATTATGAATAAAGCAGCTATAAATATCCCTGTGTAGGTTTTTGTGTGTTAATATAATCTTTCAGCTCCTTTGGGTAAATACCAACAAGTGTGATTACTAGATTGTATGTATGATAAGCGTGTTTTCAGTTTTATAGGAAACTACTAAACTGTCATCCAAAGTAGCTGTACCATTTTACATTCTCACCACTAATGAACTTGAGTTCTGTTGATCTGCATTTTTATCAGCTTCTGATGTCATATCTAGGTGTTGGCTATTTTGATAAGTTTGTAGCTGTTTCCTTGTTTTAGTTTGCATTTCTCTGGTGATATATGGAGCATCTTTTCATATCCTTGTTTGCTATCTGTATGTCTTTGGTGAGGTGTCTATTAATGTCTTTGGCCCATTTTTTAATTGGATTGTTCATTTTTTTATTGTTGAATTTTAAGAGTTCTTTGTGTATTTTGGATTACAGTTTTCTATCAGGTGTGTCTTTTACAGTATTTTCTCCAAGTTGATTGCCTGTGTTCTCATTCTCTTGACCTTATAGAGCACAAGATTTTAATTTTAAAGAAGTCCAGTTTATCAGTTATTTTTTTGTGCTTTTAGTGTGGTACCTAAAAAATCATTGTTATACCTAGGGTCATCTAAGTTTTCTTCTATGTTATCTTCTAGGGGTTTTATAGTTTTGCATTTCACATTTAGGTCTATGATCCATTTTGAGTTAATTTTTGTGAACACTGCAAGGTTTGTATCTAGATTCGTTTTTGGTGGTAAGGTGTGAGAGGAAGGGAAGCATTCTATTGTACTGTGATTAGGTCTTAGTCTGTTAGTGAGCCTATGTTTCTGAACTGTGAACTTCACAGTGATTCTTAGTTACCCCTTGCCCCCCTCCCCCAGGTGAATTAGGATAGCTAGAGTGGGTTGGAGTTGGGTATTTCCCTTTTGCCAGGTCAGTTTAGCTCTGATAAGCCCCCAGCTGTCTAGGCTCCCATTAGTTTCCCCTGAGGAAGATCTTGTTAAGAACAGAATGCTCCAGTGTATTTAAAAATGGTTGCTTCCCCCCACTCGTTACTGGAAGCAGGAGGGGATTTTTCTCAGATATCTGCTGTGGGAACCTGGTGGAGCTCTTGGAGGTAAAACTCACTAAAGTGTAAGGATTCCCCTCTCTCCCTTCATGATTGGGTCCCCCTGGAGTTCTGACTCTCAGATTTGTCTGCTTTAAGCCCCTAGCAAATCATCCATTACACTTTAGATTTTCCTACCCTAGCACTGATTCCCATGGTGGTGTCTGCTGGTTTGTTTTGGTAAGTTGTGATTCATGGTATTGGCCTGTCTTTGCAGTTTTGGGGATAGTGATTTGCCCTGTGACCTCATTTGTCTTATGGATCTAAGAAGAGCTGACAACTTTTAGTTTGTTCAGCTTTTTCCTTGTTGCTAGGATGGAATGGCAGATTTTAAATTTCTTATGTGCTGGACCAGAAACCAAAAGTCTGTATTTTTATAGGTGAAAAAATACATAATCTTCAAAAAAACATCAAGCAGGTGAAACTATAGAATAGGGTTATTCTACTATAGAAATGTGAAAAATTGGTATTTGACAAAGGCTTTGTACTACAAATACATTAATAGTCATAAAATACAAAATGAAATGTTCTTCACCGTGGTAAACTTTGGTAAAGATTTACTAAATTCTTCCTTTGGTCGTGTTTCTATCAAGTTGATTAGAAGTTCAGTTAGAAGTAGCAGATCATTAGAAATTTGGAAAATATACCTATGATCAAATATTGAGGGGATTCATGATTATTCCTTTTGAAGAAAGGCAGTCTGAGAAATTAATAAGTCATTCATATATATAAATTTAATTTTGTGGAAGATAATGCTTAATTATACTCACCGGGTTTTCCAGGTTTTTTTTCAACCATGGCTATACATTAGAATATTTTATAGAGCGGAAAAAAAAAGAACATACAAACAATGTCCAAACATATACTTGGATTTCTTCGGTAGATACTCTGAGTGAGTGAGTCTGGCATGGGGCTTAATATATGTAATTATTTTATGTGAAATCTCTGTGGATGCTTATGATGTAGAGCCAGAATTGAGAAAAATACTGGTTAAATGTTTGACAGACAGGGTAGCAGTATTCTTAGTGAGGCAGATGTTAGGTAGAAACATGTTCAGTAAAGTGTGTGTAAGCTGACACTGCTAGACCATTGCCTTTGGAGACAGAGCTGTGAAACTGGTAGGAAATATTTATGAAGATGGGAATGCACTGGAGTCACAGGATTGAATTACTGTCTTTCCTTGTCCTAGCATTGTATCACTAGACATGAGGACTAGCAATAAAAAAAGGACCATGTAATCTCAGTACGAAGTTGATAAAGTCTGGTCTTGCAGGTATGTGGTTGTTGTACTGATTAGGTGGAAGAGGCAGGTGAAGCATTTGCAGATGAGAAAGCTGCAGCACACGTAGGTTGTCTTATTTATCACAGATCATTTGACCTATTTCCATTTTTTGAGTAGGATAAATGTATGATGTACTACTTCTTTTTATTTGTTGACTCTCACTTATTTCTCATTACAATGTGGAATAAAAAATGAAGTCTCTCAGCTGCTCAGTGGTTGTAGTTTATGTTTACATCGAATGGGAGAGTTGGTCTGATGCTAAAGCTCCCCCTCTTCATTTTTAGAATGCTTTCATCAATATTCTTTGACCACATTATGGTGGTGTTTAGATTTTAACTTTACTATTGAAAATAATCATTTTATGGTTAAGTTTCTTCAGGACTTAAGTCATTAAAAATAAAAATCATTTGCTGAGCTTTCATTCAGAGTATTAAATTAAGCCAGTTGAGAGTAGCAGTACCTTGAAGGCTTAGTAGAGATGTGAATTGTTCTGTTTGCTAATAGTGTAAGAATGCAGTAAAAGAAATGGTAACAGAAGTTAGTGGAAATCATCAGGGGTTTTGGTGGATAATTTAAATCAGGAAGGAATAGTTTACCCATCAAAGTTGTTCTTGATTTGTTAGCAGAATATATGTTCAATGAAAATTACTTTCACACAATATTATATAATTAATTGTATTACACTGTAGGCTAATTTATTAGTCACTTATGAGTTCATGGAAAGTTCAGTTATCTGTATCCTCATCTTTAAACTTTGTAGAATATAAGTGTATTTTCAGAAACTGCACAGGATATCAAAGTTCTCCAGTTGCTTTGCATTTTATATGTATTCCGGTCTTCCATTTCTAGTTTGGAAAATTGAATGTGTCACTTCTGTAGGGGTTGGAATAATGCCAGTACTTTCTTGCCTTTTTTTTCATTGACAGGAATTGATGAACAGATTCCCTGAGAAGATATATAATCTTTAAAAAATCTTAATAATTTATTAAATATATAGCAGTCTTGATATTATCTCATTCTTCAAAAAAGTAGAGGTTGCCA
Organism: Canis lupus dingo; assembly: GCF_003254725.2. Taxonomy (NCBI): domain Eukaryota; kingdom Metazoa; phylum Chordata; class Mammalia; order Carnivora; family Canidae; genus Canis; species Canis lupus. Next base: position 38,276,340 of record NC_064243.1, read on the forward strand.
ATATACATGCATGAAAACTTGCTTAGGAGCTGTACTCAGAACTTACCACTTGGCTGGGGTCCCGTTTCCTGCTTCTTTAACTATTTTTTTCTTTACTGACAGTATAGTAGAAAAAGGCAGAATAAACAGAGAAACTATTGCTGTGATTGTAATACCAGCCTAACAAATGATTGAAAGGGAAAATGAATAGACTGAACTTACAGATTCATGGAATTTTAAAAGCTTATAAACGGTCCTCTCTATTGTTTCTCATCCGTTAGATACCTGTGTCTAAATCTTGAATGAAATAAAAATATTTAAACATTAAGTGCAAGACAAAAGGAAATAAGGAGCTTAATTACAAAAATGTTCAACTATAGTGTGATTTTTTTTTTCTCTTACTATGCTGCATTTCAGTTAGGTTGCTAAATAGTTAAATTCATTCATTGCTTGTGGCAGATATTTTAAATCCTAGATAAAAGGGATTTTTAAAAGTATATTTAATATATAATGTTTTAACTTGTTTCATTAGTAATTGCAGCCATTTTTGTCCTTAAATTCAGTCCTTTGTTTTTGCCTATGTGTATTATCATTTATCATTCACAGACGCCAATTTTTTTATTACAGCTTTATTAAGATACTTTAAATACCGTAAAATTTACCCTTTTAAATATACAGTTCAGGGCTTTTCACTGTATCTGCTGAGTTATGCAATCATCAGCATTTCTTAACTTCAGAATATTTTCTTTATCCCAGTAAGAAACCCCATACTTATTTAACGGTTGTTCTGCCTTATACTCTCTACCCAGTCCTTCATAATCACTTACTTTCTATTTCTATGGATTCATTTATTATGGATATTTCATATATAAATGCAATCATATAGTCTTTTATGATTGTCTTCTTTTATTCAGCATAATGTCCTTAAGGTTTATCCATAATATAGAATGTATATAGTGGTTCTTTTCTTTTTTATGGTTGAATATTTCATTGTATAAAGACACTGTATATTATTTATCCAGTTATCAGTTGCTGGAAATTGAGATTTTCCTCTTTTTTGGCTATTAGGAATAATACTGTGAACATTTGTGTAGAAATTTTACATGTATGTATATTTTCATTTCTCTTGTTTATATTCCTGGGAGTGGAATTGCTGAGTCATATGGTAACTCTGCATTTAACCTAGAGGAATTGCAAATTACTTTCCAAAATGGTTGTACCACTTTACAGTCCTGCCAACTAATTGAGGGTTTTCATTTCTCCATATCCTTATAAACTCTTGTATTGTGTTTTATAATCATACTAGAGGAAGGTGAAGTATTTCATTGTGGCTTTGATTTGCATTTTCCTAATGTTGAGCATCTTTTCATGTGTGTTTTGGGTATCTGTATATTTCTTTTGAGAAATATCTATTCATATCCTTTCTCCATTTTTAAATCAGATTATTTATTTATTTATTTATTTTTCAGATTATTTTTTTAATTTGGTTGTAAAAGTCCTTTTTATATCCTGGATATTAAATCCTTGTTAGATACATGATTTACAGATATTTTCTCCTGTTCTGTGGACTGTTCTTTCACTTTCTTGATGATGTCCTTTGAAGTACAAAAATGCTTTTTAATGTTAATGAAGTCCGATTTATCTATTTTTTCTTTTGTGGCTTATGCTTTTGGTGTTACATCCAAGAAGTCACAACCTTATCTGAGGTCACAAAAATGTACATTTAATTTAAGAGTTTTATAGTGTTAGCTCTTGAATTTAGATCTTTATTTTGAGCTAGTTTTTTTTAATATAGTGTGACATAGGGGTCCAAATTAATTATTTTTCATGTAGATATTATCCAGTTATCCCAAGACATATGTTGAAAAGACTGTTCTTTCTCTATTGAATTGTCTTGACATCCTTGACATCCAAAGTCAGTTGATCATAAATGTTTATTTCTGGATTCTCAACTCATTCTGTTGATCTAGCTATATAGTAATTATGCTAATATCACATTGTCTTGATTATTGTAATAGTGTATAAACTTTTGGAATTAGGGAAATATGAGTCTTCCAACTTTGTTCTTCTTTGTAAAGATTGTTTTGGCTCTTCTCAGTCCCTTGCATCTCCATGTTACTTTTAAGCTCATTTTAGGCTCAGCTTCTCAATTCCTACAAACAGCTGGGATTCTGACAGTTACTGTGTTAATTTTGTAGGTAAGTTTGATGAATATTACCATCTTTACACTATTAAATTTTCTGTTCCATGAATATGGGATGTCTTTCCACCTACTTAGATCTTGCTTCAACAATGTTTTGTAGTTTTCAGTGTACAAGTCTTGCATTTCATTGGATAAATTTGTTCCTAAGTATTTTGTTCCTTGTGATATTGTAAATGGAGCTGTTTTCTTAATTTTACTTCGCAGATTGTTTGTTGCCAGTGTATAGAAGTACAGTTGATTTTTGCATATTGATCTTGTGTTGTACAATCTTGCTAAACTCCTTTATTTTTTTCAAATCAGTGTTTTTTAGTGGGTTCCTTAGGATTTTCCTATACAAGATCATGTCTTCTATGAATAGAATGGTTTTACCTTATTTCTTCCTTTTAAGTCTGGACACTTTGTATTTCTTTTTCTTGCCTGGTTTCCCCTGCAAGAACATCCTGCATATGTTGAATAGAAATGGTGAGAATGGACATCCTGTATTTTGCCTGAGCTTAACAGGAAGATACACATTTCAGTCTTTCAGCCTTAAGTATGTTGTGCACTGTAGGTTTTTCATACATGCTCTTTGTCAGGTTGAAGAAGTTCCTTTTCCTTGAGTATTTTATCATGGAAGGGGTTGGATTTTTTTCAAAGGCTTTTTTCCTGTGTCCGTTAAAATGATCATGTGATTTTCATCCTTTATTCTAATACAGTCTCTGATTCTGTGGGCTTTTGGAGTGTAGGGTGGCTTAAAAATATTTGTAAGGAGGCAATCTCAAAATTTCAACTATAATTAGAATATAGAACTCCACTTTTTGCTTATCTGCTTGGTTATAGTGCTTCATTAAAATTAACAGGTATTTATCACCATGAACTAAAATGAAAAATGAGTCTGGAAAAAAAATTTTTGATTGGTGTTATGCTCATGCCCAGTTGGTTCTATAATGTTTACTTGCTACTAAAAGTTGCATTTGGCATAGTTTTAGAGTTTTAGACTAGTCTGAGTTTATTTTGTGCTCAGATGGAAAATATTATAAATATCCTTCTGTAAGTTCATTCTCTGGTTTTAATAGGACTTAAAGCAAGTAGGGGAGTGACATTTACATTATAATCAGGGCCCATAGTTGCAAGAGCACCTGGCTCTGGGAGTCCCAAAAGTACTACTGACAGTATCTAAGCAGAGCTACTGATGGTGGTAGAACAAGAACGAAATTTATTTCAGTGAGGCCAACCCCTGAAAGACAGCCAACTAACGTCTCAAAGACTGTCTTTAATGTGCTAAAAGTAGTTCTCTGTTTATATAAGGAAAATGTGGGACAAAGATCAGTGGGTCCATGCAGGTGGGCAGTAAAGGTCAGGTTGATCATTGTCTTGGAGTCAATTATGTGAGGTCTTGCTGATTTTGGGGCAGTCCCAATTGCTTGAAGGGTAGTTGGTCCATCACAGAATGCTTTGCCATAGGGTTCTCTGCCTGAGTTAAAAGATAAACTGGAGAGAAGAACTTAACTAGTTAGAAAGTACAGATTAGGGTCAAATGGAGATAAAGTCCTCTTTCAACATGTGAAAATTGGCTCCTTTTTGGTGCAGTAAGGCTTGGTGATTTATATTTAAATGCTTGTATGCATGTATGTATGTGTATACTGGAGTTAGACTGCCTGGGTTCAAATTCCACCTTCTTTTCTAACTAGCTGAGTGGCCTTGGTCAAGTTATTTAGCTTGGTTGTATCTCAGTTTTCTTTTTTGCAAATAACAGAGCCTGTGGAAGGAGGTATTCTTGTAAGCTAATACGTGTATGATACTTGACACATATTATTTATTTAATAAATCTTAACTACTATGATGGTGTTGATATACTTAAAGGTTTCCTAATTCCTGGTTTCTTCCTCCCTTTCAAAAAAAAAAAAACAAAAACAAAACACCACTTAAGCAATTGAATGAATATTTATTTTGAATTTGATGGTCCAGTATTCTAAAAGGTTTATTTAACTGGTTTTGATCTTTGTTTCTGCTTATCTCTTCCACATATATCTTCCTGATTATTCATCAGTAAATGCTAGTTTCATCATATTGTATTTTTTCCTTAAATATTTCTTTTCTCCCTGTTGCTTACTTAAAGGATCATGTCTAAATTCAAAGATTTGTGTTCAAAGACTTTCCTCTCAGCCTGTTTTAGCCTTGTCTTCTGCAGCTCTTATTCAGGAGTTATGATGGTGTATTACTCTCAGTAATAACAATATTAGGAAGAACCACATATGCAAGAAGCCATAATCATTAGAAAAAAATAGAAAAGAATATGAATATTTACATCTGTGACATGCTGTGATCTAATATTATTTTCTTACATTATGGTATCTCCAAAATAAGGTCTCTTTATTTCTTGTTAAAGTAGTGAATATACTAGTTAAATAATGATAATGGATGGGTACCGTTTGGGGAGTACACTCTTAATAGGTTTAATTCTCACCACATCTCTGCAAGCTAGACTTGATTAGCATCTGCATTTTATAGACAAAGTGGAGAAGTGTAATAATTCTCCTCTGGTCACAGCAAGTACTAGTGGAGCTGGCATATGAACAGACTTGAAAGAAGATGTCTTAATTTTCACTGTGCCTCAGATGTTCCTGTGCCATATCAACAACAATAAAACAAAGACGGATACCTACCCAGGCTGCTTCTCAGGCAATTTGGGTTTAGTAAATTTGCAGTTGAGCTGGAATTCTGATATACTGCCAGGATTGAGAACTACTTGCTCTAGAATTTGTATTCTTTCAAGTACTATCTTTTGATTATGTGTAAGTGCCTTCCGTTGCTTAAAATTTAATTTTAAACTTTTTGTTACCACAAAGTAATGATTTATGATTTTGTTCTCCCCAATCCATAGAGCTTTTGTAATATTAAGGATCCTTCAGGGCTGGCTACAGCATAGTACTACCTTATCCAAAGGAAAATGGAGAGAAATCAGTAGTAACCTTGAGAAGAATCACTTCCCTGAGCCTCCGAATTACCATTTTTTTTAAAAAGATTTTACTTATTTATTCATGAGACAGAGAGGCAGGAGACATAGGCAGAGAGAAAAGCAGGCTCCATGCAGGGAGCCCGATGTGGAACTCGATCCCGAGACTCTAGGATCATGCCATGGACTGAAGGTAGACGCTCAACCACTGAGCCACCCAGGTGTCCCCAGAATTATCATTTGTAAAATATAGATAACAACCACCTTTCAGAGTTACTGTGAGGATTAAGTACAATTGTGTATATAAGACATGTAGACTGAAGCTTAGTAAATAGTAGGTAATTCTTTATTAAGAAAGTAAATTTATCATCTTAGCTATAAGTAAAGTGACTATATTAATATTGTAAAAAAGTATCATTTTGTCTGGAATAGTTCCATGTGTAGATAATAATAAACCTTTCTTGACTTCCAGACTTCCTGACTTAAACTTTCCAGTCTCTATGAGTAAAATATTGATTGGTACCCACAGCGCAATGAAGTTTTCAGACCAGTAGGCCCAAATTAGTAGATCTATTTGCTTATATTTTACTTAACCAATAATCAGTTTTGTGTATTTCCACATGTATTGGTGCCTGTCATATTTGTTATTACAATCTAGTAATTAGTTCACTTTCAGAATATATAAACTGCTGAAATGTGAATGCAAAATAGAGGGTTTTAAAAAATATATATAAAAATGCAGGATGAATACTTTGAGAAGACTTCATGAAGTCAGTCACTTAAAATTTTTCTGATGCTGTGTGGATAACAGTAAATGATCAGAAAAGAAGTAGGATTGTATGTGAATGCTGCATTTAGAATGTATCTTTAAGGATCTGTTTAAAAAATTTAACTACAAATCTTACAGTTATGAGTATATTTTTTTTATTTATTTGTTTGTTTATTTTTAAAGATTGTTTTTTAGAGCATGCGAGCGCCATGTGAGCATGCACATGGGGGGAGGGGCAGAAGGAGGGAATCCTCAAGCCAACTCCCCACTGAGTGTCACTACTGTGGGCCTGGAATCTATGACTCATGAGATCAGGACCTGAGCCAAAAACCAAGAGTCAGATAAATTCTCAACTGCCTGAGCCACCCTAACTTACAATGGCTGTGCTGTAAGAAAAACAATTGAATCTAGTTAATAGATCCATACGTCAAAAAGTCTTTGGATAATATGACAACATTAGCAAAATTATGTATGGTTTTTGAAAACAATAACACATAAGGTAAGTAGAGTTTTTATGATTCTTCATCACTTTTTTTTTTACTAACTTAATTTTACTGATCTGGTTAGATGAGAAGTTTTACTCTATGTAAAATGAGGATTATAGAATATGATAATTGGTCCCAGAAGAATAATTTCGCTGGAAAGATTAGAATTAGACTCCATTTATTAGCTAAAAGGGCATCCTTTCAAAAGAAATGGATGAATATAGATGTAGGTATCTTGGCCAACCACATGTGATTTGGCACTACCAAGTGCCAATGGTAACAATTTGAAATGTAGCTTCCTGTAGGTGCATTTGGGCAATTGATGTAGTAAAACTAGTACTAATACTGATGATGGTGATGATGATAAAAGTTTGAGATGCTTAAAGAGTAGGGTACTATAGGCGAAACATACACGTTTATTTATGAAATAATAGAAGTTCATTGCTGGCAGTAAAATGAAAAAATTTGTGGAAAATAAATATCACCTAGAAAAACTTTTAGAAATCAGAAGGAAAAAGTGCACAGAAAGTAGGAATTTAACCTGTAGTATGCTTATTTTTACTTAAGAAAAGCCTTTGGACATTAAAAGAATATAGAAGTAGTCTATACACCTAAATATGAACTTACATAAAGAGAGCTGTAATTTCATTAAATCCCATCACATTTTAGTTTTAGATTTAGCCTTTTATTTTTAATTAATATTTATTGTGAACCAGTAAAAAGTAGATTAGTATATTGGCATGTTAAAATAGCTAATTTCTCATTTCAAGTTTATGAAGATAAAAGCATGTAACGATGCTTGGCACGTAATAAGTTGTAAAGTGTTTGGATTTTTGTTTGTTTTCTTTATTTAGCATACCTTATTAAGAGTATAGACTTTGGAGCCAGAATGCTTATTCAGATCTCATCTCTGCTTCTTTTTAGTTGTGTAACTTAACAAGTTACTGATTTCTCTGTGCTTCAGTTTCCTTATCTGTTTATGAGGAGGGGGAAATTATGTATTCTTCATAGATTATGGGAATTAAATGAGATAGTATATACATATAACATGTTTAATATATGCTTAACAGAGAATATTGTGTTTACTGTTATCATATGCAAATTAACACAAATATGCATATTTTGAATTCAAGTCTGTCATAAAAGATTGATTCACTGGTAATATAACATCATCATGCTACAATAATAAACGTAGTAATATGGTTCATTATATTAACTTACACTATTAAAAATAATACTATAGGAATGAAAAATGCCATAAAAAGACTGGTTCCAAAAGCATTTTTCCAAAATGACATGTCTCTGCTTTTCAGATTTGTTTGCTGCTTTGGGAAAAATTGGATGCTCTGCAGATCAACTACTTTTAACTCTTTTTATTTTAAGTGACAGAAAAAAGCGGTGCAGAGTAAAGTGTATTAAATATATTTTACATTCTGTATATTCCTATTTTTGATAGTTCTTTTATTTTCTAGAAGGAATAGTTATTTCTTTTAGACCGGTCATCTCTGAGACTTCTGATTATCAGCAGAAGCTAGCTGATCAGATTGATGCTTAATAAATGTAGCTCTGAATCTTAGTCTCAGTAAATAGCAGGTAGTGAATATCAGGTCATTAGAATATTTATTAGTCTGTTATATAACTTAAGAATTGCTATAAAAAGCCCACAAATACTGTAGACTCCTTAATGAAATTAATGACAGCTTTGGTCGTCCAGGAGTAGAATGTTACTGCCAACATGACAGTGGAGCTGCAGTCATCCAGCTTCAGTTCCTGATCAATGAGGTCAGTGAATTGCTTTAATCTGTCCTACTTATATTTGAAATAGGGCCACATCTGGCCTTTCAGATTTCTTGCATGCATTCATACTTACATATTTGAACAAAAGCATATTTCTTATAGGTCACAGCTAATAGCAATTCACTTTAAGCCATCATCATGGCTTAAATAATGCAAGATGCTTCTCAAAACAGTGTTGCAAATAGAATGGTATAAGTAAATCTTTTGGTACAGGGTGCTGCATTTAAATTTTATTTCTTGGATACTGAAAGTTATGTAACACTAAAATCTATATTAAATTTTTTTAAAGATTGAGTTTATTATAAATAACAAAATATACTTCTCTAATGACTTGTTTGCAATACAACCAGGAAACAAAATCCATTAGAAAAGAAAACTGGTTATTGTTCAAAATTGTTGTGTCACTTGAAGTAATTGATGATGCCTTTTTTTTTTTTTTTTTTTTGATAGAGTAAAGTTAGGAAGAAGCTCAGGAAACTAATATTTTTTTTGTCAGAGTAGATAACATGCTTGCAGGTTTTTAGAAAGTATGAGCAATTGCAGTGACTTGCAGCTAGAGAGTATAATGCTAATTAAGCGAAATAAGTCCGAGAAAGATAAATACCTTACAGTTTCACTCTTGTGGTATTAAGAAACCAAAGGGGGGAAAAAAAGAGGTGAACCAAGAAACAGAGTCTTAACTATACAGAACAGTCTGATGGTTACCAGAGGGAGATGGGGCGGGTGGGTGGAATAGGTGATGGGGATTAAAGAGGGCACTTGTAATGAGCACGGGGTGATGATGTATGGAATTGTTGAATCACTATATTGTACACCTAAAATTAATATAACGCTTTATGTTAACTAATTGGAATTTCTAAAAAAATTAAAAGTTAAAAAATGAGCAGCTCTAAGAATAGATGTTTACTGTACAGAGTGACAAACAGAAAAAGCTGGTCGTTAGAATAAATTACTGCAGAAAAGGCTCTGCTATCTTTATTGTGATGATAGTCTGTGGACATTCTTTTTGCCCTCAGGTCCTTAGGTTCCATGGAATAAATTCTTAAATGTGTGTGAGAGGAAAAAAACAAACAAACACTTGATACCTTTGACCTTTTGTAAAATGTTTTTATCAGAAAATCAATATGCAATTATGTAGGGGTTTTTTAGTCAGAAGTGTTTTTTTAAACACTGTTTAGTATTCTGTTTAGAACTGTATAATATGCATTGTAAAATGTTAAAATTTGAAGGAAATCACAATATAGAAAGTTGTTGAACCCATTTGTGAGGAGTCAAGATTATTTTTCATATTTTTAAAAATATTTTGGTATGAAATAATTCTGGCACTTAGTTTCAAAACAGAAGGGGTCTGTATGTACTTCCCCTAGCTTCCCCTGATAGTAACATTGTGTGTAACAGTAGTATAATATCAAACCAGGAAAGTGAATCCATATTCTACTATTAGCTAGACTACAGACCTTATCTAAATTTCACCACCATGTACTCCTGTGTCAGTATGGGTGTGTAGTTTTGTGCAGTTTTATGATGCATAATAGATTTGTGTAATGATCACCATGAACAAGATACAGATCAGTTTCATCATCATAAAGGAATTTCCTAAGGCTCCCCTTTTACAACTGGGCCCCCTCCTGCTCTCAGTTCCTAATCCCTGGAGACCACTAACCTCTTATCCATTTTTATACATGTGTTAAGACTATTTCTTAAAGTAGTACATGAACCAATGTAAATAACATACTGCAAACTGATTAAACACCTAAATTTTAGAAATCTTAAGTAATTTATGTTGTTATTCATGCAGGATTCTTTTGGATAGGATTCATCTTAGAGTTCTTGAATATGACTTTTTATTTTACATGGTCAGGTGTTACATTTTGAGTACTTAAAAATGATGTTACTGTTTTAAAAAATGCTTAACAAAATATGAATAATTGAGGATTGCTACAGAAATCTGACAATTGAGAGTAGCTATTTGCTTTTATATTTAGTAGATCGTATGTAGGTAAAGGGACCACTAAGGGAGGTGGTCAGCTGTTATTGCCATTTCGGCTCTATATCTCTATGGTGAAAATAAGAATGAAGAGTACAAATCTCTGATACTAAGAATCTTTGAGTTTCTCTGCTTCAAAGTGATATAGATAAGAGGATGCTTTCTAAGTGAAAGCATATGGACTTTATTTCTGCTCTCCTATAACCATATTGTAGCAGTAGGAATTACACCATAGAGTGGTCTTCATAGAATTTCAAAGGTGGAAAGGACTTGGGGAGATCATTTAATGTAAATTTGCAGAGCTATTTTAATCCTCTTTGATAAATGAGAAACTCTTAGTTTAAAGGAAGGAGATTTTAAGATTTCTCGTAATAACCTGATGAGTGGAATCCTGTTTTGAAATTAACATAAATTTTTCATGTTGCATTTTTATCTGTCAATATAGATGAAAAGTATCTGACTCTTTGGAGGAAAAACAAGCACATGTCTTAATAAATCAACCTTAGTGTAGAGATTCTTAATTCTGTTCACATATCAGAATCACTTCTGGAGATTTTTAAAGATAAACCTGTATAAGTTCTTGCTCTGAAAGTTCTGATTTGTGAGGTCGAGGGTGAGACTTAGCTTCCTCTGTGATTCTCATATGGGGCCAGAGATTTTCTTCTCCATACTTAATATTATTTAATACTATCAGATATTTTAACTTTCTAAATTAGTTGATTGTTCGATCTTTTGGTTATTGAACTTATAGTTGCTGAGTGCTATCTTTATTTTCTGTATCATTCTAGTAGTAGAGTTATGATCTAGGCATAGTACATTCTAAAGAATTTTTCTTAAAATGGGAATGTTACTTCATATTATATTTTTCTTCTAGTCAAGATGATATGTAGTAGTGGTCAAGTAACTCTAATATTACTTATGATTATAGCTATCAACCGTAATATCCATCTAGATCCTACTGTACTTATAGTTTATAAGATACTAAATTATACTTTAAATTGTTGAAGAAGTTAAAACATTTTGTACAAATACATATAACAGTGTGTTACATCTACTACTAAGAATTTGGGTGAGACAAATGTTTCTGAAAATTAAATCTATTTACTGAAAGTTTTGAAACTTGGGAAGACTTTTTTTTGACAGCTCTTTAGTAACTTTAATGTTTGTAAAATGTGTTCTTTATAAAAAATATTACACTTTATTTTTAAGGGAGCTCTTGTGAGTGCCTTGGCTGATGACACCTTACATTTATGGAATTTACGTCAAAAGAGACCTGCCATACTACATTCACTTAAATTTTGCAGAGAAAGGTAAGAATTCTCTGTTATCCTCAATGTAAGATATTTGCTATTCTATTTTGAAATATGTTCTTTGAATTTTTTTGTGATAGACTTTATGCACAATCTAAGAAATAATTCAAGAACTTCAAAGGATATACAATAGAAAGCAAGTTTCCTTTCTTTCCAGACTCATTTTCCTCTCTAGAGACAACCACAGAAATCTCTTCCATGTCCTTCTAGAAGTACTTTGTGCATATAGGCAAAAATCTTTTTAGATAGTGCTCTTTTTTTTTTTTTTTTTTGCATAAAGGGAAAGATATTACATATTCTTCCTATAATTTGTGTTTACTCAACAATATATCTGACAGATTGTTTCATACTGGCACATGCCAGTCTTCCGTAGTTATTTTCATAACTGTGTGATGTTCTGTTACATGAAAGTACCATAATTTAGTCAGTCTTCATATGAAAGTACCATAATTTAGTCAGTCTTCATCAGTGGACATTTATATATTTTTTGGTCTGCTGTACATTTTGCTCTGTTGTGATAGTATGATACATATATGTCTTCAACCATTTATAAAAGTATATCTCTAAGATAAATTTGTGGAACAGTTGGTCACAGCAATCTCTTATGACTTGTGAGTTTTGTACTTTGATTGGAAAGACCTTTTTTCTTTTCTTTTTTTTTAATTCCAGTATAATTAACATTCAACGTTACATTAGTTTTAGGTATACAATATAGTGATTCAACAATTCTGTGCATAACTCAGTGCTCATCATGATAAGTTTACTCTTAATCCTCTTTAACTGTTTTAACATTTCCCCATCCACTCCCCTTTGGTAACCAGGAGTTCTCTATAGTTAAGAATCTGGTCTTTTGTCTTTTTTTCATTTGTTTCTTAAATTTCACATAAAAGTGAAATCATATGGCATTTGTCATTCCCTGACTTATATTTCACTTAGCATTGTATACTCTAGATCCATCCATGTTGTTGCAAGTGACGAGATTTTATTCTTTTTCATGTTTGAGTAATAATATTCCATTGTATATTGGAAAGACCTTTTCACCCTAATTTTATTAAACATTCTCCCATATTTTTTATGACTCTTAAAGTTGGATTTTTTTTAAAGTTGTTTAGTCTTTATATACATGGAACTTTGTCATGAAATATGAGTAAAAAATACAGGTTCCCCCCATTGCTTATGAGATCTATTTTTTATGTATATATAAAAATTTAGATATGTTTGCATATATGTGTTCATAAGCATGAGCAGATGTGAGTATATACGTATATGTGCCAAAGTTAAGAAACCTGGGTCTCTGTAGTATCTAAATGCAATGGGGTTAGTGTCTTTAGGCCCTGTCTTCTGTGGAAGTCAGACATCAGACTGCCCAAAGCATATCCAAGGATCAGACCATTCCTGCTTTGATAAATGTTGATCTGTTGAGGTTATATAAATGGGTCAGTTTTTAAGTCTGGCTTTTTCCCCACAGCAGCCCTTCAAAGTAGACAAGCTAAAATTGCTGATGAGAATATAGCAGTTCAGACTTCTTTAGCCAATACCAAGACATGTTGACATTGAATGGTAGACAGAGACCAGAATTGGCAAGGGGTTAATAGCAAAGTTTTCTATTGGGCTAAATCTTGCCTGGAAGATAGGTCTTCTTAATAAGTTGGAATCATGGTTCTCCTTCTTTTAGGAGAAGGACAGCAGTGAAGGAGTTAATAGAAGGAGAAAGGGTTGACATAGGGGGAAAAAGGCAAGCAAAAAGTTAAGGTTCAATTCTTTTCTACCTGCTAGAAATAGGACCAGCCTCAATCTGTTTGGCAGAGTTCCTTAGTCTACTTGCCACCTGGATCAGGGGGAGCCCTATATCAGTTTCAGATGCCACCAAGCAGATGGAGATAGTGATGGGCCTGTCAGTCCCAGAACACATCTTGTGAGTCTCACACCACCTGCTGGAGATAAAAGTATAGGTCTAGCAGAGTTGTTGCCCTGGTGTGATTTTACCCTCCAGAGGGCATTTGACAATGTCTAGAGACATTTTTTGTCACAGTTAGAGGAGAGAGGAATGAACAGTGCTACTGGCTTCTAGTAGATAAAGGCCTGGGGATGCTGCCAAAAATGTTACAATGACAAGGCAGTCAGCTCCCCTTAACAAAGAATTTATCTGGTCTAAAATATCAGTACAAAGTTAGAAAACTCTGGACTCTAGCACATCAAAATTATATCATTTGTTTCATGTAATGCTGTAGAATTTCTCTTACTTTCTACCACCCACTGGAAGGATTCTGTCAGAATGTAGAATTCCAGCAGAAGAATACTTCTGATATCTCATGTGCCAGTGACCTGTCCGTATTTCTCATTAATAGCATGTGGTCCAAATTCACAAACATATACTATATGTTACTATGTTACTATGTTTCATGGTGAAAGGATCAGAGCTCAAGGAGTCCCAAAATTGTCAGGGTCCCATGATTGTCAGGTATGAGGTAAATCTCCTTGATAGTACTTCTAAGGATGGTCTCTAAGAAAATCTGGTAAAAGTGGGTAAGGAATGGTGAGTTAGTCTAAAAAGTGCCTGTAGGCATAATCTGATAAACAGAAGGCTCTTTTGTGTGCCCTGTGAGAACAGAGCCTTTCTTCCTGATAAATGCAGCCTTAGAGTCCACCATTCCCCTCCTTGGTTGGGTGCTATTATGCAGGGCCCATTCTGCACAGTTGTATGCAATGCTCCTAAAAGTTACAAATGCAATAAGCTGATAGAATTCATAGTTTTGAGTTTTGTAATAGAGTTTACCCAGCTGACCAACAGAAACTAGCTAGTCCCTGTTTGAGGTTCAGCTTCCCTGTGGCCTTCATTAAGGTTAACAGTAAAGAAGGAACTGTAGCATGATACTTGTCCCTTGAATATCTCTTAGGATGAAATCCTTTAAGGTAGCTACAAAGTTGTATGGCAGCTATTGCATCTAAAATGCTAAGGAATGGGCTTGGCGTCTTATGGATGAACCTACTTATATTCTGTCAAGACTAAAGTTCAGGGATCCCTGGGTGACTCAGCGGTTAAGCGTCTGCCTTCGGCTCAGGGCAAGATCCTGGAGTCCCGGGATCGAGTCCCACATCGGGCTCCCTGCAAGGAGCCTATCTCCCTCTGCCTATGTCTCTGCCTCTCTTTTTCTGTGTCTCTCATGAATAAATAAATGAAATCTTAAAAAAAAAAAAAAAAAAAAAGACTAAAGTTCAGATTTCTTCAAGTGGCAGGAAGGAGAGAAGTAGCATTTGGGAGGAGCCTCATTTTCCTTAGCATCTGGCTGCAGAGCAGAGGCTTCCTCCAGGTGTAGGTTTGCTCATGGTGGCAAGACGTATTCTGCCCCGCAGCCTGAACTCTGTGTCATTCAGAACTGTAATGTGTACCCTGATGGAAACCTTCTGTTACGGCAGCTTTCCCTAGGCAGGAGAAGGGACAAAATCCTAACCTGTCCTATTCTATCTCCCTCATTTGTAGGAATCTATTCTTTAAATAACTGCTTTACATTCAGCTTTTATATCTGTCTCAGTCAGGATAGTTTGGGTTATGCTATAATCTTAATGACTAAATACAGCAACAGTTTATTTTTGCTTACATTATATGTCCTTTGTGGGTTTGCTGGAACTCTTTTCCTTTTCATTATCATTGTTCCAGAACCTGGCTAAGGAAACAGCCAGTCTTTACAGTATTGCCAGTCACTGTAGTAGGGAAAAAGAGAATATGTTGAAGCATGTGTTGGCCCTTAAAGTTTCTGTCTGGATATGATACATATTTTTTACACTCATTTCATGGGCTATGGGAACAAGTCATGTGGCCATCTCTAATTTCACTCATATAACCAAGAAGCAAAAAAAGCTAGAAATCTTGTGAATATTTGTAATGACTATCACAGTGCTTATTGTTGACAAAATACAATAACCAGTAACCTAGTTTTTTCCTTATTTCACAGTGGATTTGAGCTAATAAATTAGTTAAATTACTCCATTTCCATTTTTATGCTATTTGCATTTTTACTTCTGAAACTAGGAAAGATAGGAAAAATGAAAAATTTATAAATATCTATCTCATTATATTTTGAACAATTGTTAAGTAATGTAAACTTAAGTTTTATAATGTCTTATTTTTATAAGCAAATTTTCCTAGTATAGTATAAATTTATAAATAGAAATTGTATGTCGTAAAAAAAAAACTAGTGATTTAAATTGTATTTTTTTTCAGAATGTGGATTTTTTTCTAGTTTTGACTTTAAAATTGCACTAAAATGCACAGAACTTAAAATTTTCTATCACAAGTGTACAGTTCAGTAGTGTTGAGTACATTTACATCTTGTACAACTGTAATGTGGATATTCTGATAGAATTTCACTTTTTTGGTATTTAAGAAAAAATATAGAAGTCTCACATTTTGGTTTAACTATGAAATTAGGCAGCTTACTTCATTTTTTTGTGTGTTTTCTATCTGCAGAAAATTTTCCTCTGTGTTACATGTAACCTTTATCATTTCTTTTATCTCATATGTTAAAACAACTTCCTCTTATCCCCATTTATTCTATAGATAATTATAGAATGCTTGTTTTGTGCCAGCTTAATGGTAGCTGCTGAGCATGTATTTGTAAACAAGACCAACTTGGGCCTTGCCATTAGGATCTTGGTCAAAGTTAAGATAAGCTTAGCTTCCAGATGCCCAATAAGATGACATTTATTCATACTAAATAAATATGTATCTCAGTTTCCGTAGAAAGATTTTGAGTTGGAGGATAACATAAATCTCCTTGGTTTGTAGCCAGCTTGTACTAATTATCAAGTTTAGTTCTTACTCTCATTGGTTACTTAGCTTGAGATGCAATTTTCTCTATCTTGCAAAGCAATGTACCATAGTGGTTAAGAGTTCACATTCTGGGCCAGACTGCCTATGTTCAATCTTAGTCTATGGCCCCATCACCTATTAACTATATCAGTTTTGTTATCTGTAAAATGGATAATTACTATCTCATAAAAGCCCCAAGATGTGTATTATAAAGTTAATATGTATAAAATAAATAATATGAATAAGGCCCTTAGAACAGTGCCTTAGAAATCACCTATATAGTTGGTTTTGTTTTTAAAGGTATTGGATTTAAAGTAGAATTTTGTTTTTTTTTTTTTGTTTCTTTAAAGAAACATTTTTTTTAAAGATTTTATTTATTTATTCATGAGAGACACACAGAGAGAGAGAGGCAGAGACATAGGCAGAGGGAGAAGCAGGGTCCATGTAGGGAGCCTGATGTGGCACTCGATCCTGGGACTCCAGGATCATGACCTGGGCCAAAGGCAGGTGCTAAACCAATGAGTTACCCAGGCGTCCCTAAGTAGAATTTTGTACCTTGAAATATCTGCATTAGCCGTACCAGAGATTTTACTTAGGCAGTCTTCATAGAAACAACTAATAGACATTGGAAAATCATTAAAAGCCAATGATATTCGTTCTAGATGTCTTTATACATGTAAAGGAGAGGTTCTTTGGCTTTGGTAGAAAATGAAAATTTTGACAAGTAAAATTCTGTATACTAGTTTTTTTTAATCAATATGTTCCATCAAGCTTCTGTGGATTTTTTTTTTCTTTTAAAGAAAGTTTAATTGGGAGGAATTCATGGATTTATAAGCAACTACAACTATCTGCTAGTCTTTTATCATTACTTTGTTATCATGACCAGTATTCTCTAAATTTTTGCGTAACAGTTATTAAGTAAAAATATATGGAGCATTTTAAGACTGAGTTCTAAATTGTGTATCTGGGCTTTTCTATTTAGAACCTGCTATTGTCTAATAATTATATCTCTAATTGTGTAATTCTTTGTTGTTCATAATACACTTTCACATAAATGTTATTTAGTCTCCCAGGTGAAATTTCAAAGAATAGGATTTTTCTTTATAAATATGTTAGACATCTGATGAATAGCTGAGTCTTTAATATTGAAATTAATATATTTTAAGGTATATTTTTCTTTTATTATAACAAAATTATATCTATTCATTTGATGCATGTACTAGTTTAGAGAATAAAATAAGCATGGATGCATTCTAAACTAATGGTAAGGAGAATACAATATCATATGGAATGCACTAATAATAAAAACATTTCATCCTAACAATTATCAATGGTGCATCAGTATCCAAAATCCTTGAGAAAAAACTATTTGACAAATGGAGTAATTAATTCGATATTAAGATCACAGTGGAAGAGTTGGTGCCTATAAGGTACTTTAGGAAGTGACTGTTGCTGTAGCATCAGTTTTTCTTTTTTTTACTTTTATTTTTTATATATAGAGAATGCACCAGAATGCGAGTGTGTGTATGTGTGTGTGTGGGGGGGAGGGGGGGAGGCAGAGGGAGAAGAAGAGAAGCAGACCCCCCACCCTTGCTGAGTGCAGAATCAGATGCTGTGAGGCTCTATCTCTTGGCCCTGAGATTAGGACCTCAGCCAAAACCTAGAGTTGGAGGCTTAACAGACTAAGCCACCCAGGCGCCCACATCAGATTTTCTTAGGAAAAGTAAATTATTGTAGAAACAAAAACTAATTTATCCCATTATACTCTTATTAAAATATTACCTAAATATTGTGCTTTGCATATTTATGAGGCCTATAATTTGCTCAGTATGCACATGAACCGGGCATAGCTGTAAAAGAATATTTGGCCAGATACCAGCCCTCAAAAAATCTATACAGGTCTTCCAAAGATTTTGAATTAATTCACTGCACATATTTAACAAGAAAAAAAATTAATCATAATATTGGAACAAATTAGAGACCTAGGATTATAGTTTTTGTGGTAATTGCATCATATCAGCAAAATATTTGTCTTTAAATGGGTTTAATGAAAGTATACAGACATTAGAAATGAGAGTGATTTAATGTGATGAAATTCAGGACTAGAACACAGAAATGGAATAGAACATAGGCCGTTAGGAATCCTGACTGAGGGATATACTATTCTGACTAATTCTAATCCAGAAAGAGAATTGTTTTGGAATTCTGTGGATATGATGAGTCTCCTTGGGAACTCTTAGGGAACCACATTCTGAGACAAAATTTAAAAAGAAAAAAAACTGTTAATGTTCAGAGAGAAGATAATTGTTATTTGATGACCTTGAGACTGTAAAAGGAAGGATGGTCAGGAAGTGTTTTTTGTTTTGTTTTGTTTTAAAGATTTTATTTATTCATGAGAGACACACAGAGGCAGAGACATAGGCAGAGGGAGAAGCAGGCTCCCATAAGGAACCTGATGTGGGACTCAATCCCAGGACCCCGGGACCATGACCTGAGCCAAAGGCAGACACTCAACCACTGAGCCACCTAGGCACCCCAGGAAGTGTTGAATAACTTCCTAGGATAAAATTATCAATAATAACAAAGAAATTCTGACAAAATTGGGAGAGACATCCAAAGAGACTGGTCTGGTTGCACAAGGTCCTTATAATGTATTCATATATAAAAAGATTATACGGAAGGAAAGAGATACATAATCAAAGTGAATATAAGAATAATTTATCTCTCCTAATAGGCATAATGACCTAAGGCATGGGATAAATAATAAAGACAAAATAATGAATGAAAGCACTTTATTTTTTATATGTAGGGCAAGAAAGCTAGGTAGATTAATGGTAGAGTTAGAACATATGTTATTCCTCTAACTGTATAATGCAATAATGGGTCAGAGAAATTGTGTGTTAGACTGCTATAAAAGGTTGCCTCCTATAACATTATTGATTGGCCTAGGTAGGAGGAATATAGAGTGGGAACAGCTTTAAATTTGGAAATGAAAAAAGGTAAATTACATGTATTGGTAGGTATATTTTAGAGGGTAAATCACCAAGCATTGGGTGCCTTGTGTGTGCCTGGGATTATGCTAGGTATTAGATTAACAAAGATGAATAAAATGCTTGAATAGGTTACTTCAGCGGCCCAGACATAAAATAACTGACACAATAAGGATGGATGCCATTTTAGAAGCTTAAGTTAACCTATGATAGAATAACTTATCCAATCTTTCAACTTTTTTTAAAAAAGATTTTATTAAAAAAAAATAAAAATAAAATAAAAAAAGATTTTATTTATTTATTCATGAGAGACCTATATATATAGAGAGAGACAGAGACATAGGCAAAGGGAGAAGCAGGCTTCTATGCAGGGAGCCTGATATGGGACTCCATCCTGGGGCTCCAGGATCATGCCCTGAGCTGAAGGCAGATGCTTAACCACTTAGCCACCCAGGCGCCCCCTCACCTTTAAAAATATATATATATATATACTGATTTATTTTAAAAGAAATTTGCATCAGGAAAATGCAAACTGATACCACAACGAGATAGCACTATGTATCCATCAAAATGGCTAAATATTCCCATAGCCTGCTGCTGGGAGTGTTAGTCACTTTAGAAAAATTTTTTGCAGTATCCACATATTCCATGACCAAACAGTTCCACTTCTAAACATATATGTATGGTAAGGCAGAATTTTAAGATGGGTCTCAAAATTTCTGCTCCCTGGTGTCCACACACCACCTCTGAGTTATTCATACAAACACTTAAATAGGTGAAGGCATTATGTAGATGTAATTGAGGTCCTAATTAGTTCACCTTATGATTGGGTGTTTATTCTCAGTAAACCTGATTGAAGAAAGTGAACTTTTAAGAGACTAGACTCTTCCTGGCAAAAGGTTCATAGCCTGAGGGTGATTCAGTGTAAGTTATTGACTCTTACAACCACATGAGACTGATTTCTACTAGCAACCTGGAAGAGCTTCAGAGCAGATTCTTCCTAGAACCTCCAGAAAGGGGCAGAGGAGTGCATCTGGCTGATGTTTGTTATTTCAGCCTTGTGAGACTGTCTAGAGGCTCTGAGTCATGCAGTGCCTGGACTTCTGACCTATAGAAACAGAGAATAAATGGGTGTTTTCTTAGCTATTAATTTTGTGGTAATTTGTTAAACAGCAATAAAAAAACTAATACAGATTTTGGTACCTAGAAGTGAGATGCTGCAGTATCAAATACCTAAAAATGGGGAAATTGCTTCAGAACGGGGCAGTGAATAGAAGTTAAAAAAAATTTAAGGAATAGGATAGAAATGTCTAAATTTCTTTGAGTAGGCTGGGAGGCTCTGGACTTGAAGATTGCTTCCATTGAGGACTTGGAAGAGAGAGAAGAACATGTTTTTGTAGCTGGATGAAGTGGTTCCTTGTTATATAATTGTGGCAAGCTTGACAGTATCTTCTGCATAATGTATAAGTGATTAACTTGGCTATTTAGCCAAGGAGATATCCAAGGAAAGAGTTGAAGGTGCCACCTGATTTTTTTCTTGCTGCTTTATAGTAAAAGGCAAGATGAGAGAATTAAATTGAAGGAAGAATTATTTAAGCTACCAGGACTTGATGAGTTGGGAAATTCCTATCCTGATCCAGCTGGTAAAAAGATTGTTTCTCAGTGTGGCTTAGAGAAAAACATGAAGGTGTGACTGATCAACTTTTTACCAAAAATCTCAGAAAGACCAAAGGTCAAAGTATTTAGTCATTCAAGGGCTTTTTTAAGAGATTGCGGGTGTGCTTCACAGATCTTTTCAACTAAACCAAAGAACACATAGAATTCTTTAAGCCACACAGTTTGAGAAAATTGTGTAGCAGAATATTGCCATCTCATGGCTTGAGAGACAGTACAAAATGAAAGGAGGCTGCCGCCAGCAGGAGGCTGATAAAAGTACGTGTTCCAGGCAAGTGCTATCTTGGATGAAAAAGGAAGAGGATGGAGCTGAGAGCTACAGAGGATTATTCTCAACCTTGAAGCTTGATTAAGAAAAATCAACATTTGCCCAACTTGATTTCAAAACTGTTAAGGACCAGTGACTCCTTTTTACTTTCCACTTTCCCCCATTTTGAACAGGAATTTCTATAACTTTTAGCCTGTTTTTGTCCTACCATTGAATGCTAGGAGTCTTGGGAGTGGATAATTTGTCTCTTTATTTTCATAGATCCACAGATCGAGTGGAATTGTGCCCAATAGCTATACTCAATGGGTGACAATCAAGACTCTCATCTACAGCAAATTTAGATTTGGGATTTTTGAGTTGGTGATATTTTAATGAGATTTTGGACTTGATATTATGAAATTGAGACTTTGATGATACTGGGGTCTGCAAAAAAAGAATTTGCATTTGGGAAGGATTTGAATCTTCAGAGGCTAAAGGGCAGGCTATTAGAGGTAGAATCCTAAGATGGTCCCCAAAGTGTTGCCCCCGGTATACACACACCTTCTAATTATTTAACCAATTCTAATCAAGATGCTGCTGTGAAGAGGTTTTACAGATGTGATTGACAAATTAATTGTCCTTCACATGGAAAATATCCATTGGTTTTAGGATTGGATAACCTGACTTGAAATGGCAGCAAGTGCATGGGATTACCCTGGTTGGTTTGTTTCACTTCTGGAACTCAATTTGGTGTAGGTGCCTCCTAAATTATATGGGTAACTTGAGGAAGATAGGGGCTCTAATGAATATCTGAATAATGTTAGGAAGGAGTGGACTGAGGAATGGTTGTTAGGTAAACAACCAGTGTCCACTGTATTTCACGCCTTCAAAATGAAGTTGATACTCTTAAATACTTAGCATTCCCTAGAGGTCTTATAAGGTCTGTGATTCTGCTTACTACCATAATTCATTTCACTATGCTTTTCCCTCTCTTTATGCATTATAATCTAGTCACCCTGCCTTTTTCTCTCTCTCTTTCTCTGTTTTTAATGAGTGATCCTCTTTCCTGCCTGTTTGTGAACTGATCTTCCTACTCCACAGACACTTAAGATTCTCTTTCCATAGTTGACTTGTGTTTGTCATTTCTTTTACAGGTTTTTCTGTAAATTCCCCAGTCTGGGTTTGTGCCTGTTTTGTATTCTACCACAGTATGATGCTGTTTCCCTAAAATAGCACATACCATGCTTACTGTAATTGCCTTGATTCCTTGGTTGTCTTCTAGATTAGAATGTAAACTGTGTATGTTTATTTTATTTCCAGCAGTGGTCTCAATGCTTGACATTTAGTAAATACTCAAAGTTGTAGATTGATTGTT
This sequence comes from Canis lupus dingo, assembly GCF_003254725.2. Classification (NCBI taxonomy): domain Eukaryota; kingdom Metazoa; phylum Chordata; class Mammalia; order Carnivora; family Canidae; genus Canis; species Canis lupus. The sequence continues at coordinate 38,298,901 of NC_064243.1, forward strand.
ACCTCATTGCCTATGCAGAAACAGAGGGGAATCTCTTCTTCTCTAAAAGGCATGTCACTCCACAGATAATGTGGGTTACCTGGGAGATAGGCTAAGAAGGAAAGTCTTCAAACAGAAAAAAAATGAGAGTAATTCCTCCAGGCTAATTCTATGTATAATCTTCATTCCTCCCACTAATAGATCCCAAACTGGCTAGGTTGTTTGATTATCCTTGGAGTGCTATTTGGTCCTTGGCCCACATCAAGGCTTTTACATTTTTTTCCTTTTTTTGTGAAAAGAGTAAGATGGGAGAATAAAGAACTTTGAGCAGTAGATTTCTTTTTACTGAACCAGCATGCCTGGGAGATACAGCAGACATCCATCTGTAATAATTTGGCAGTGATTTTGAAGATGAAGGTTTTATTTTCCTTTTCTTGCCTTACTTTATTAGCAATAATGTACAGAATAGTGTTCAATGATATTTTCCATAGCAAGTATCTTTTTCTTAGTAATAATTTTAATAATATTGCTTCTCGGGTTTTCTTTGTTTATTTTCTCGGGTTTTATTTATTTATTTATTTTAAAAGATTTTATTCATTCATTCATGAGACACACAGAGAGAGAGAGAGAGAGAGAGGGAGGGAGAAAGGCAGACACACAGGCAGAGGGAGAAGCAGCCTCCATGCAGGGAACCTGATGAGGGACTCTATCCTAGGACTCCAGGATCATGCCCTGGGCTGAAGGCAGGTGCTAAACTGCTGAGCCACCCAGGGATCCTCATCGGGTTTTATTGTTAAGCATAATATAAGACATTGGTTTGACATAGCTTTTTTTTTCCTCTTAGAACTGATTGTCAATTACGGAAGTTAAATTTTAATGGAATGCCTTTTGGGCATTTCTTTTAGATTCTTGTGATTTCTTACCTCCCTTTTTTCATATTGATTTAATTAATATATGTCCTAATATTAAGCATTCTTATATGCTTGTGAAAATTTTGACAGTCCTTTTATTATATTGTTAAATATGGTGCTGAATATATTCTTAGGACCTCTACTTTTGTTTGTGAGATTAGAATATGACTTTTTTTTTTCTAATATTCTCAATTTTGATGTCAGGGCATGTTTCCTTCCTATAATGAATTGAGTAACTTTTCTTTCTCTTTTTCTCCTTCTCACACTCCCTCTTCCTTCCTTCCTGCTCTAGAACAGATAGAGAAATTAATAGAGGAATCATCTGTTTTCTGAATGTTTTTAGAGTATACTTAAACTTTTTAGAGCTAGAAAACTTTTTGTACATAATTCTTAGGTATATTAAATTCCTTTATGTTTTCTGTACTTGAATAATATTTTTGATTCAGAATATGATCAATGTCATTAAGATCAGAGTCTGTATCATATTCTTGTGGGCTTATATTGATTTTTATACTCATCATATCCTCATTCTCTATTTCATCATATTTCAGTTACTGTGATTTGTCAGAGATTTGTGTGCGTGTCTTTTAAATGAAGTAGTTACTGCATTTATTTTATTTTTATCTTTTATTGATATCTAACACTAATTATTTCTATTCTTTACTGTTTTTTTAATCTCTTGACTTAAAGATAAATATTTATTTTAAGAATCAAAATATTTTAGGGCATGGTATCAATAAGATAAAGGCAGAGGATGGAGATTTGAGCCTAAGAATCATACGGATGTCTAGTGGTAAAGACAAGAGAAAACAGAACAATGGAAGGAGAAGTAGTGATGAAAGGCATAAAGAAAATTTTGTGGAGCTAAATATTTTTAGATTGAAAGGACTAACAAATGCTCAAAGAGCTGCTGACAATTATGTTCTGAGTGTCAACTGTGAAAGAGCTCAGAAAAGACAATAATTACCTGAACATTCCTCCTGTTCCCCAAATAATCTTTCTTTCAGACCTTATTAGAGAACTGTGAAGTTAATGTATCTTGTATGTAAGTATAACTACTAGAAGGATAGAAAGTATATAATACCAAAACTTTTAGAGGAGGAAAAAAGGAAATGAAAATAGATTAGGAAAAGAGAAAATTACAGAAAAGAGTTAATCAAGGTGGGAAAAGTAAGTTCAACTGTATCAGTAATCAAAATCATTGTAAATATACCAAATTCACTTAGTGAAATTTTGAGATTTCTGATTGGGTTAAAAAAACAAAATACAACTGTTAAACTGTTTTAAAGGATATACCTAAAGCATAATTACAGAGTTTGAAAGTATATCGAAGGGAAAAAGCACACATCTTACAACAAAATTTACAGTGTTCCTAGAAATAACACTAGCCAAAATATGTGGGGAAAATATTAAAGATCTATGTGGGGAAAATATTAAAACTGTTGAAGGAGTCAAAGACTTAAGCAAATGGAGAGTTTCATAGAAAGGAATTCTCAAGTTTTAAAATGTCACTTCCTTCCAAATTAACCTTATAAATTTAGTATTATCCCACTCAGAATTTTAACAGGGTTGTTCATAGGACTTGATAAGCTGATTATAAAATTCATATGGAAAAAAGAAAGGCCTAAAATAACTGAGATAGTTTTGAAAAAGAAATATGAGATGGTGGGACTTACTAGATATAAAAAATTATTATAAAATTTAGAAGTTAAAATGGTATGGTAGTTACAAAGGGAAGACAAATGGATCAAAACATAGTGAGCAAACTCCAAAAACATCTATGAAGAGATGTTTCCTCTTCATACATACACATACACACATACATACACTTTTGACATATTACAGAAGTGACATTGCAAACAAAAAAGGATGTAGTACATAAAAAATGCTATGATGACTCCTATCTAAATGGGAAAAAGTGATTCCTATCTCATAACTAAATCAAATATTTCAATGTAAAATGACCACACTAAAATTAAAACTTGGGAGAAAGTTATATAAGAAATATCTGTAAGATCTGGGCAGGATGTGCTTAAACAACATACACAGAAAAGCACCAACTGTTTTGGAAAGGAATAAAGGTTCTGTATAACACACTTACCATAAAGTTAAAAGCCAAACCCTATCTATCAGGTACTGCTTGATAAGAACATGAAATTCAGAATAATTTACATAATATCCTTTTATAAACAGTGACTCCCTTCCCATCCCCAGTTCCTTATGTCTTACTTGTGTATTTTATGAACATTAAGAAAAAATAAATGTTGTCCCGGCTATTAATATGACTTAGAGTACATTTTGGAGGAGAGGCACACATAATAAAAAAGATTAATAAAAATTTCTTTTGAGGGGTGCCTGGTTGGCTCAGTTGGTGGAGCATATTTGGGTTCAAGCCCATGTTGGATGTAGAGATTACTTAAAAATAAAATCTTAAAAACTCATTTTAGATAGTAAGTTTGTATAAATATATAAATAATGTCATATTTGTGTCTATATATCTTGGTATTATATATTGTGATATATATATATATATATGAAGAGATATATTTCTCGCACATGCTCTATCTATAATATATGAATATAAACACAGAAACAGAGAAGCTTTAATAATTAAAAAGACATAACTATAGGCTGGAAGATATTTAGAATATACCTTATCCATACAATAAAGGACAATCTAATACAAAAAAATGCCAAAAAAAAAAAAAAAAGATGTAGTTAACAGTTGCTAATGAGTACCAGCAACTATTGTTTATCATAACATTTGTTATATAAAACACTGGCATTTTTATTCCCCAAGGTAAGATCATTAAAAACAGAACTTTAAGGAATCCCCCATATAACAGGGATAGTTCTTTGAGATGTTATTTCTGTAGTTGATATATATTGTTTTCCTATTTGTTATTCACTCTTTTACTTACTGATACTTGGTTGATATTTAATTGTTTTGATAGTCATTGATGATATTAAGGCCTCATTTCACAAGAAAGGTTAATATGATTTATTTGGACATATTTCCAAAAGCACTTAAATGCTTTCTAAAAATTGAAATGTAATTAATAATACAGTAAATCAGTATAAATGTAAAATGACCTTTGAAGATCTCTAAAGCTTATTTTTCAAGACATTTGTTACATTGTACTGCTGGGTTACAGATATGATGAAGACTTTTTTAAAGTAGTTATGACAGTTTATGAGACTACAAATAGAAAGGAAATCCTTTGAACAGATTTGTAAATTGCTTTCAGCTGTCTCTTGTTATTTTTAATAGATTTCTGGGTTCATTAATGCAAACTTAAGTTTTCTAATAACAAGACAGTATAAGGTACAGTTAATTTAAGAAGAATATCAAATACCTTCTTTTTTATTTTCTTGTGTATTAATTCATTTGGTAAATGTTAATTGAGATTCTGGTGCATGCAAATATTGTGATGAATTCTGGAGAGACATGGAAGTTATAACCAGCTAAGGAAGGTGAAATGGCAAATTATAATGCAGTGGAAAATATGATATAATATGTAGTGAAATTTTCTTAGGAAATTTTGAAGATTAACCAGCAAAAGGATGTATCCCTGTGTTTTGAGAATTTTAGGTAAAGCATTACAAAAGAGCCTTTGTGAACAGATTTGTAGGATTAGTGGGGATTTCATACATTGAGAAAGGGCAAAAGGACTTTCTATTATGTTCAGGTGCACAGCTTTGAGGAAATCTCGCATGTGTAGGGCACTGTATCTGGTTAAACATAGCTAGGTATGTAGTCCAGAGATGATAATTTTAGAAAGGTAGAAAAGGTCTACTTCATTCATGAAAGGCCTTTTTATACAATTATTTTTTTTTATTTTTTTTCTTTTTATACAATTATAAGAAAGTTATATTCTCAACCTTTTTCCAACTTTAAATCATTAAATGAATAACATTATCTGAACAAGATACATTGTAAATGGGTAATTTTTGGTTATTGTAGACCATCATATAGATTAGTTACAGATTGATGAATTTCTTGGTGTATTAATAAGGATCCAGTGCAGGACTAGAAATCACTGTAGGTATTAAGCACAAAGGAATTTAATTCAGGGATGTAGCTGTTTACAAAATACCAAGGAGTGCTAGAACTATTGAGTTTCAAGAATTACGATTACTGCCATACAACTGCCTCTCAGCACATGATTCTCAGGAGTAGAGCTTAGAATGCTGTCATAAGTACCTCTTGCCTTGAACAACACCCTTGTCAGTAAAAACAGCAACAGAAAGATGATCTGTGCCTCCCTTTTGCCTGCAAATTTTAAGCATATCCAATTGGTAGAAATTTCTTTTCATCTGGAACTCTAGCTGTGGAAGAATCTGGGAAATAGAAGTTTTAGTTTTCTAGAATCTGCAGAACAGGAAGGCATATAGGAGAATGTAGAAGAGGATGCTGAATAATAGTTGATTAAATCCAGTACACTATAACTCTACACCCTTTCCCCAGATATATGTAGCACAGAGTATCACTAAAAATTTAGGAAGTATTTGGTAGAAGATAGGAAGTCCTTAAGGTCTTCCAAGTAAGATAATGATATGATTTCTCTTGGCTTTGAAAAGATAACTCTAGTGGCAGCTAGGAATTGATTTGAAAATTTAGTAATAATGGTTTAAATTAGGCCCAAGCCTTGAGGAGAGAGAGAAAATTAGGAATATCTGATTGTTAATTAACAGTAAATTCTCACATTTTATGTAATTCTTTTGTTCATTTAATGAATTACTTATTAAGTAAAAGATAGTGTGATATTTCCTGAGACTATAAAAGTGATGATGCATTTTGTCATGTTGAGCTGATTCATTGGTGATACAGGCATATAGATGAGCATATTGGTTCATATGTCTTTATGGATTAAATACACATATGTATCTATACCCTTGTTTATGGATGATTAATTTCAACATTACGTAGACTGTATGTGTTCTTCTGTTAAAATTGTTAATAGTTAAATCTTTTAAATTTGGTGCTTGACTGTAAAATGTTTGACAGACAGCTGCTAAAGCTAAATAGTGAATAGGATATATGTATCACTTCCTAACACTTAACATGTTACATTTTTTTAAGTCCCTTAAGCAAATAAGGAAATTATTGTGTCCTAGTAACAGCTTTGTGTAGAATATCTACTTTTAAGTCCTGTAGAGGGAATTAGAATACAATTCCATTTAGTGACACCCTGAGGGAATTCAACTTAACTATCTATCTATCCAATCTATTTATTTCTAGTACATTAGATTCAGTCATACATCAAAAGGTATCTGAAAAGGTACCTTTTCAGGCCCAGTTTAATATACCATTCTTATAATATCTGATCTCACTAGTCTTTACTGAGTTTTAATGTTTTTCATATGAGTCTCAACTCTGTTACTTTAATTATTTTCAGTATAACATTATGCTTTAATATGTCAGCACATAAACTTAAATTAATTTGGTCCTGGTATCAATAAAAACTGAAGTCACCATCATTATTATGATCTATATTACCTTAAAATAAAAAATTTTGTTTGCTCACAGTTCTGTGGGTCAACACTTGGGTTGAGCTCAGCAGAAGTGGTCTTTCGCTGTAGTCACTTATGCAACCATAGTTATCTGGCTGCTCAACTGGATTGGATGATCTAGCTTGCCTTACATGTCTATTGGTTGATGCTGGCTGTGGGCTGGGCCAGATTCTCCCAACAGAAAGTCTGGGCTTCATCACATGGCACCTGGGTTCTAAAGGTATAAGAAACAGGGCAAGCCCCAAGGTGCACGTGCTTTTCAAATCTTTGCTTGTGGCAGAGCTGCTAATGCCTCAGTGGCCAGTGCAAGTCACAAGGTCCTAGAATCAGTATTGGGAGAGACTCTACAAGGAGGAGGATACAGGGAAGGAGATGAGATCTCTTGGGGGACATTGGTGAAACTTTCTCTTTTCAAGTTTCTTTGCATCTGTTTTGATCTGAACTCTTTAAATTTGAAATCTCTTTGTCCCATGGCTATTCAGTGCCATTTGTTTCATGACTACTTTTACTGGAAAATACTTTCTATCATGGCTCACTTTCTTAGAATCATTAAGAATAAATCTCTCTTTTCAGTCTTTCTTTCTCTCCTTATGTGTGTACAAACACACACACACACACACACACACACACACAAATACATATATACACATTGATCAGGGAGCCCAACATGGGGGCTCAGGATTCTGAGATCATGACCTGAGCCTAAGGCAGATAGATGCTTACCAACTGAACTACCCAGCTGCCCCAGATTTTTTTAACAAGGAAATAAGTCATATAACAAATATTGAAAGAACCCATTAAATATAGTAAGTCTAGTTTGTCTCAACAACCAGTTTTATATCTTGGTGACTGAATAAATTACCCACAAATTTATGATCTTACAATTCTTAGTAGTTATATTCATTGAATTGCTTTTCTAGTAGTATGTTTTGGGGAACCACATTTTCTTATTGGCCTTTCTGTAAATCACTGGCATGGTATTTTATTTGGTTGCAACATGGGATTTTAGTATTCTATTTCTATTCCCACTTGTTCAGAGCCATTAAAATTTGCTAATTAAGAAATTCCCAATTCTAATAAGAACCATTTGACTTCCCCCCTCTTCAACTGAATCGAATAATGAGGGAAGTTAAGGAGTAGAGTAATTTTTAAATGTGGTTCATTATACAAATACATGCCTGTTATTTCTATACAAAACTCATTCTAGGGACCATGATTATGTTAAAGTCTTGGTGCTGGATAATTAAGTGAACATTTTAATTAAGTTCCTTCTTAAAATGTTAAATAGTAGTTTGTTTTCACTTCAAAAAACAAAGATGCTTAACATTTTTCAGCAATATAAGTTGGTTTTATAATTGAGAAGAAAACTTAATGATGGTAGCTAATATTGAAAGAGTAAATCTAGGGAAAAGTTCCGTACTTTTTGCTGAACATTTAAGAATTTATTCTTATTTCGTTTCTCTAAATATTTGAGAAACAGCTGCAATATGCTGTTGCACTGGGAATAGAAAATATTGTATGAATATATCCAAAATCTCTGCTATTGAGATAACTTTAAGATTTTGAAGCATATTATATAAATAATTTTGTTAGTAGTAAAATCGAAGATAGGTCATGTAATTGTATTAAGCAAGTCAGTAACTACCGCTTTTGTAGAGTGAAGAATAAAAGAGAATTGCAGGGGCGCTTGGGTGGCTCATCTGTTGAGTGTCTGCCTTTGGCTCAGGTCATGATCCTGCGGTCCTGGGATGGAGTCCTGCATCCAGCTTCTTGTTCAGTGGGGGGTCTGCTTCTCCCTCTCCCTTTGCCCCTCTTCCTGCTCCTGCTATCTCTCAAATAAATAAATTATTTTATTTTATTTTTTTTTAAAAAGGGCAATTGCAAAGTGGTAGAAGAGATCAGGAGGTTGTGTATTTCTTTTTTTTTTTTTTTTTTGGTCATCTGGTCATTATTTTGGCTTATGCTGAAATTGTCTTTGAATTTTCAAGACATTTAGCTCTATTCATGTTTTAGTTTACAAATCATTTTGAATGAAATGGTTGTTTTATGATAGTTATTTCATTGTTCATTTTATATCTGGCTTGTTATTGCTACTTTTAGGTACTTCAGATAGTTAAAATTTGTGCTTAGTAACTCCTAAGAAATATAAAAGTCTTGGGATCATGTGAGTATTAGACTCATAATTTGTGGCTTTTAACAGTTGAATTTGTGATGTAAAGTAGTACAGTGATTGACATAGCCAGATTTGAAACACATACTAACTTTAAACTCCTCTTCTTTCTATCAAGCCATGCTGTTTATTTACTGTAACACCTTATGTTTGACATAGAAGTTGAATTTGCATTTTCAGTACATAAATCTAGTTGTATGTCATTTTTGCCTCTCCTAAATTATTTATCATGATAACCCTCTAATGCAATTAATAAAATTTACAGACATTTTTCTAATTACCTTTTTGGATATATTTTCTCTTACAGGGTTACATTTTGCCATCTGCCTTTCCAGAGTAAGTGGCTCTATGTGGGCACTGAGCGAGGTAATATACATATTGTCAATGTGGAGTCCTTCACACTCTCAGGCTACGTCATTATGTGGAATAAAGCCATTGAACTGTGAGTTTGAGCACATATTCTGTATCTGAAAGTATCAGTCCCATATAGGATATCTTTATATAATAGCTAATCAGCAGATCCATGTGGAATTAAATATGTCAGATATTCTTGATATTAAACACCGTTTATTAGCCTTTTCTAAACGTTATCCTAGTAGCAGTTTGTAAATTTAAGTGCTTTATAATACAGATAGATATGTGAACATATGCATATATGACGTGTATGAATGTACAAACTGTAGCACAAGTTTAATGAAACAGTTCTTTGGTGAAAAACACTCCAGTTTTTTTTTTTCTGTATTTTTATCTTCTGGTTATTTTTCTTCCAAATGCTGCACATGCCCCACTAAATTGATTTCACAACCCACTGATGTGTTGCCACCAATGTTTAGAAAACATTGATCTAATCCATTACTTGATGTGTTTTAATAATCAACAAATATAATGTAAATGTTTGCAATGTAACATTACAGAATTTGAAAGTTAATTGTCTTTAATTTTGATAAAATGATTGTTTTCATTTAACAGTAACAAGAACAGGGCTGGGCTGAGCTATAAGGCCCTAAGGATCTTTAGCACTAACTTTGCACTCTGTTTTAGAATCTTATCTTTACATCTCATCTCAATTTTTTCTTATATTATTTAGATGTAAAAATCAAAGGATATCAGTAAGATTCATTTTTGGTATTTCTTTTTTTTTAAAAAAATGGTTCTGTATTGTTGCATTGCACAGAATTTGACATAAAGATAAATTTGTAGCATCTCTCTTAAGTACCAGCAATAATGTATTATGGCTGGCTTTCCTTCCTGTGGCAGGGATGTATATCTCAGTTTCTTGGTACATGGTGTGCGTTTTTGCTGTTCTGAGTTGATCACAACATCCAGTGGTAGTGCAGATGTCTGTATAGTTTCACAAAGGTTTCTCATGAAGTGGACTGGCGGTGTCTCAACCCTTGGAATTTATGAATGAATAGTAAGGTGCTTATTCCTACTGTATAGGCATAAGTTCAGCTCCATTCTTAGCCGTATGACTTGTTTTTCTCTGACCAAGTACAGTGGCATTACTTCTGTTGACATTTTAAAAGAACATAATAGAATTTTTCCTATGTTTCATGTGAGCTATGGACCTGGATGAATGCCCCAATTGGAGGCAAGGGTTGAGTAAAGTAAGATAGCAATATTTTAGATGGTGCTTTATTTAAAAATATTAATTCTGAGAATTATAGTGTGAGAATAGGGGTGTTTTTGATGCTAAAATACAAAATTGAGGATTCTTGCCTATATCAAAAGTATACTTGTATCAATGTCACTGTATTTTTTTGATTCTTGTTTTTTTTTTTATTTAAATTCCAGTTAGTTAACATACAGTGTAATATTAGTTTCATGTGCACACCCAATATGGTATTTCAACACCTCAGTACACCCAGTGCTCATTACAAATGCACTCCTTAATCCTGATCACCTATTAACCCATCCACCCACCCATAGTTTTACTCTGAGTCCTATCTTATCCATATTAAGAACTATACATCTCTAATTAATCACTTACTGAATCTTTTCCTCTTTTATAAATGTATCTTTATTTTCCATTCATTGTCTTCATTGTGATGAATATATAGTTGAATTGAAATTTTTAATTGAGAGAAAAAAAACCCTGCTAACTTTTCTATTTTAGGTCATCTAAATCTCACCCAGGACCAGTTGTCCATATAAGTGATAACCCAATGGATGAAGGAAAGGTAGAATTTAAAAAATATATATATTTATTAAATGCATACATTTTGGTATTTTTATAAATATACGAACCGTTCCAGTACCACATACATGTACCTTGCAAAATTGAGATTTCTAATAAAGGTTGTACATCAGAAATGTTCACTGGTTTATACATTATGAAGAAAAAGTGAAAGGATTAGAATCATTTATAGTTTTAAAGAACAAAAAACCCTAAGACAAATAAAATTTAATAAGCACAATTAAAAGTTATTAATTTACTTTTGGCTTATTAAGATTTTCTGGTAATCCTGGCAAAAACTGTTTTGGTTTTGAATTATTTTTAACACTTTAGTTATACAATTTTTTGTAGCATTTATCACATAATGCCTTACATTAGAGTTGTCTGTATCTCATCTCCCTTAAACTTTTCTTCATAGATATTATCTTAGATTAATAATGTAGATATTTTTTAAAAATAATATTTCATTTTTTATATTCAAACTAGTTTCATAAATCAATATTTAGTTATTAGGTTTGTTAATACATTTAAAAATAATAAAATTTCCTTTTCCATGAATCTCTTTCCTAATTCAAATGTCTCTGAAGTAGTTCTATTTAATGATACTTTTCTACTTACTTAATTTTTTATACTAGCCTACATAAACATTAGAAAGTTTATTACTATCAGAAATCAGTGAAATGAGATTTCTAGATTTTGTGAAGGTTTTTTTCTTCCCTCAGTTGGTGGGAGTGGTCCAGCCTGTATGTTATGTTAACATTATTCTCTTATTTGCCACTAGGAAAACAAAAGGATAGCTATACTGTTTGAAGTTTGCTTGTAATCAGACAGATGTATGTTTTGAGAGAAACTTCACAGGAAGCAAGTTATAGTCACCTGTACCTCTATTTTCTTTGCTATAAAGTATTTGTTTAGAAGCCAAGACTTTGGGTGGAAGGCATGGCAAGAAGGTTGCATCTTCCCTCCCTTCTACCTGGATTCAGTCTCTAAGACATTTCAGTCCTTTCTTTGAAGTGTCTCTTTTCTATTCAATGTCATTATGACCACTAAAGTTTAAGGTATTCCAACCCATTCATGAGCCATTTCCACATCAGTCTTCCTAGAATGCTGTTTTACTACTATTGCTCTCCTGTGGGAAAGCTTTCAATGATTCTGCAGTAGCTGACAAATAAAAGTTTCCTTAAAACATGGCCTTAGGTTTCATTGTATTTCAGAACATCTTTACTTGAATGTTGTGCTGAAGCAAATAGTTTCCCAAAAGTGAGCTACTCTTTATTACCTCCATACCTCCTTTCTGTGAGTCCCTCTGTTTGGAATGCTTTCCCACTTTTCTCTCTCTGCTGAATTCCTACCCACATTTTGTGGCTCAGATTAAATGTTTATCTTTCATGACATCTTTGCTGACCATCCTGACTAAAAATGCTTTCTCTCACTTCCAAATTCATTAGCATTTTAGTTGTATGAGTTTTATAGTTTTTGTCACATATTGTCATGTATTAGAAATGTGTATATGTCTCACCTTCCCTGAACTTGAAAGACTCCTATAGCATAGAGATAATATTTATAAAGGTTTATGTTTCTCACAGCATCCAACGTATAAATAATAATGCCTCAATATAGACTTAATTTATTATGTAAATAAATTATATAAAACTGCTTATTTTCATCATAATTTTTTGAAACTTGTTATTCTCCTTAGTTCCCAGAATTAATCTCATTCAAACATTTTTGAAATACTAGAATAGATCAAATTGTCTAACCTTTGGTTTCTAATAGAAAAATCCACTTTATATCAGTGACTCTCCACTGTTTCCAAAAATCTTTGTGACAGTGTGTCGCTAAAGAAAGGTATAAGGTGACAGGGCAGGTTCCTCCAAAGCTAACCTTACAGTAGCTGCCACAACATTAAGCAAAGGTTTTAGCTAGGGAAGGTTAGGTATTAGTGTAAAATTGCTCATGATGCTAACAGTGAAAACTACCACTCACTGAATTCTGCTTTGTTTTGGGCACTGTGCTTTCTACCTCTTATGCACTATTTTATTTGATCATTTAACAATTTTTAAGTTATTTATCTGCTGTAATTTACAGATGATGAGACAGAGACTTGGTGTCATTATATGTTCCAGAGGTACAAAGCTAGATGTTGATGGAGCTGGGATTTTGAATATTGATTGCTCTGATTTCAACCTCAGAATTATTAATGTTGTAGAGTTATATTCATATTTGGTATACTTACTAATGCTTTTTATGAGAGAAAAAATAAAAGGAAACTTAGTCAACAGTATATAAATTAACATCTCTGAATTATAAAAGATTCTAATAAGAATAAACATTGAAAGAATTTCCCAAGTTTAAATGAGAGAGAGAGAGAGATTGAGAGTTCAGCTAAAGAAAAAGCCATTATTGTGTGCTGACACTTCATATTAAAAAATATACAGAGTACTGTTGGAGTACATGGAAATGAGATTGATTTACATTTGGTAGGTCAAGGAAGGCTACCCAGAGGAAGTGATAGCTAAGACAACATTGGAAGGATTAGTGGGATTGATCAGGTAAAGAGGATGACTTCAGATATGGCCCAGGTAGGAAGACAGCAAAGATAAGAGAAAGCATGAACTGAAAGATGTGCTGGAGTGTACTGGTAAGAGGCATGTGACAAGGGACAAGGCTGTAGAGGTAAGCAGAGGTCAGACCATGATAAATCTTCTAGGTCATGTTACTCAGTTTGTACTCTATCCTAACAGTTATAGTAAGGCATTAAAAAAATTTTTTTTGGCATTAAAATTTTTTTAAATAAAAGCATGAATTACATGATCATGCATTTTAGAATTGGTAAACACTAGCTATAGTCGGGAATGGATTTAAAAAGAGCAAGACTGGAGTCAGGGAGACCAGGGGACCAGAAGAGAAAACTTTGTGCCTTAAACTAGAAGAGAGGTATTGGGGGTGGGGGAAAGTAGAAAGATAATAGAGTGTAGTTTTAAAATTGATGATTTTACCTGACAAGGGAGACAGTAGAGTTAAGGATGACCCTCCCACCCCAAGGTTTTTGTCTGAGTGACTTAATGAGCACTAGGGAATACTGAGAGAGACATTGCAGTTAGGGAACACCAGAAAACGAGGGCAGGGAAAAAATAATGAATTCACTTTTAGACACATTTACATTGACATTCTTGTGGAGTAGATAAAGGGAGCTGTTGCCACTGGAATTATGGGTCTGAATCTTATGAGAGGAATCTAGTCTGGATTAGAACCTTCAGTAGATATATGAGTAAATGATATTGCCTGATAATGTGTTGAATTAGGAAAGTTTATAAACTCTAAAGCATACACAAATGTTAATTTTTATTAGTAATTTATTATGTCATATTAATGAAAATGTATACTCAGGACTTCAAAATGATACTACTTTCTTTCTCAATGATTAGTTATATATGTTAAGTCCCTAATCATCAAAGACATATAAACATGCAGTGCAGTATTCTCATTTGTCTTTCCTGTGATTGGCAATGCGATGTTTAATTATAACTTTATGCTTGAAGCATATGAATAATAGTTATCTTTATTGTCATCAAATAAATGTTTCACATAATTAATATCAATCCTAGGTCATGTGGCATTTTCTTTTCTTACAGCTTTTGATTGGCTTTGAATCTGGAACAGTAGTGTTATGGGACCTCAAATCAAAGAAAGCCGACTACAGATATACATATGATGAGGTAATAACATTGTTTTTGCTAATCAAACATTTTTATCATTTTTCTAATTCAGAGCAACTTCTCTAAGAAATTGGTGATTTTAGTTGAGGCAACTTTTGTAATTGCAATTAAAGACTTTTTTACTTTTATATAATAGATAATCACATAGCTCAAAAGATTAAAAAAGAATCTCTTTTCCACCTCTATCATTTGGCTATCCAGTCCCTTAACTGCTGGTACCAGTGTTCCCAGTTTCTCATTCTTCTAGAGGCATTCTGTCATTTACAAGCAAATTAATAAATGTATCCTAAATAAATAAATCCTATTTTTTATTATAGACATGATAGTACACCGTAGACAGTAATAGTTTTGCTTGCTTTAGGATCCAAATAAAGATTAATTGTGATTGATTGGTGTCTTCTAAGTCTCTTAAACTGTAGGCCTCTCCTCTTACTCTTTGCTTTCCCTTTCTTCATTCCTTCTTTTTTGGCCATGTATTTGTTAAAGGTAGAGTTTCTCAAAGACTAGATTTTTCTGGTTCCATCCCTCTTGTGTTTCACATCTTTTTTTTGTCCTTAGATTTTCTATAAACTGGTTTACTGAGGCTTGATCAAATTCGGATTCATTTTTCATTTTAAGCCAGACTTCTTAAATGATGCTGGTACCCTTATATCAGTTGGAGAGTTCATGTCTGTGAGGTTAGCAGCCAGTGCTGTCAAGGCCTAGATTTATCAATGCATATAGGTTGCAAAATGAAGATGTTCTGATTCTGTAATTCCGCTCAGACACTTGATAAAAAAAAGAAAACTTCTCACCTGCTTTTTGGTTAAATAGTATAGTTAATAAAGGAAAGAATAAATGATTCTTTCCTTTTATTTTAGTGTTTACTCTAAAGGAGTGTTCTGTAGTAATTCCAGTGGTGACCAATTTGTTCTTGCTTTTAGTTTCACTATGTACTTGAAAATTTAAACATTTGTGCTTCGGTACATTGAAGTTGTCCTTATTGATTTTCAAATTCTCCTATTTTGGTCCATGAGCCTCCTCTTCTTGATTCCTGTGTTCTTTGGTGATAATAGTCTTGGATATCTTCCTTTCTGTTATTTTAAAAGTATAACTATTAATCTTGTATATTTTTGTTTCAAATTTAGAATAATTTTTTTTTTCTTAGGAATTGTGGCTTCTTCCAGTGTGAAATGGTATCTGGTAACTGTAATCTGGGGATTAGTAGGGTCATGATTTCTAATTCAATGATTAGAACTAGGAAGTGTATGTGGTTTTGCTTGCTTATAAGATAAAATATGTCATGTCTTTGTAATGATGCTTTCAGTTACTTAAAACAGCAGACTATATTGAGTAACTATAATAATACTTGGTATAGTTTATAAATATGTGCATGTGATCTTTGTAAGCATGGCTAAAAAAGAATGTCCCTTGTTTTCATAGCTGCATACTTTTTTTTCATACTTTCTGTTTTTAAGGTTTTTGGTTACTAAGCACTGTGTGATTCACTTATCAAGATCTTAAAAGTATTTAAGAAAAAGATCTTAAAAGTATAAAAAACAATATTTTAAATGAAAGGTCCTTTTAATTTCATTGGAAGTTTTGTCCTATAAGTCTATATTAAAATCAGAGCAGGTTTTAAAAATTCCCTTTTTTTGTTTTGCTTCTTATAAATTTAAATATTAACCTTGGCTTTAGCCATTATGGAGTCACAGGGAGTGGATTTATCCTCTTGCCTTAAGCAAATACACTGGAAAAATAAATAAAACAACATTTTTTAGAAATTAGCAGGTATTAAGAGCAAAAATTCCAACTGCTGGGGTGCTGTCCATTTCTGTTAGGAAGGACGTTGGGTTTCAGGTAGGTATTAAGGAGAATAATTACCGTGACTTCAAGTGCTTTGACGAAACCTCAGATGCGAGGCCTCTAGCCGAGGATCTGCAATTTCATATTGTTGGAGCCTTTGCTGTATCCCTGGGGGTTGCAGCTTTCTATGAATTTGCTGTGGCTGAACCAAGAAAGAAGGCATATGCAGATTTCTACAGAAATTATGATTCTATGAAAGATTTTGAGGAGGTAAAGAAGGCTGGTATCTTTCAGAGTGCAAAGTGAATTTGGAATATAAAGAATTTCTTTGGGTTGCGTTTCGTTGAAGCTTGTCACTGACTGTCCTGTGTTCCTGAGCTATGAAACACAAACACTGGGTTATGGAATAGTTTCTCTTAATAAACAACTAAAAAAAAAAAAAAGAAAAGAAAAAAGAACAGAGATTCCATAGAGGGGAGACAAACAAGGTAGCCATTTAGTTGCCTTAGCTTATGGCCTAGAGGTTTTCAAGGTCTCTACATAAAGGAGAAACCTAGGTGGAAGCTCAATAGTCTCTTTGGGTTGAGGAGACAGAATAGAGAAACTGGGTAAGCCAAGATATTTGTAGCCTATAAGGCACTATACCAAAGGACAGGGAACTACCTAGAGAGAGTGTTAAAAATATATAGGGAACCCCCCACCCTGAGTCTTCAGTAAATACTGATTAATGTGTGGGTGTGAGGCTTTGAAAAGATCCACTAGAAAGGAATAGGTAAAACAGTTGTCACAGCACACAAGGCCAAGAATAGCTCACATTTGCAATAGAGTGGAGAACACCTTGTAATGCACAGGACATCAGGAAGAGTACTCAGAAAGGTATTGCCTTAGTAGTGGGGCTTCCCTAACCCTACACTAAAGACTCACCTACCTGGATTAACAAAGCTTAAAAGCAAGCCTTGAGAAGTCTAAACTGTTTTCAGATAATACAACTATTCTAAAAGGTTCAAAAGTATTCTAAAGAATATAATAATAACCCACCATAAATTTCATAATAATTAGCATCCAGATAAAAATTTGAGGCATAGAAAGCAGCCAGAAAGTATGATGCAAAATAAAAAGAAAATCCAGTGAATAGAATCAAACTCAGAAATGACACATGATACAATTAGTAAACAAGTATATTAAAATAAATGTTACTAAATAGGTTCCATATGCTCCAGAAGGTAAATGAAAGCATAAACATGCTGAGAAAGGACAAGGAAGAATTGAAAAACCCAAGTGGAATCTCTAGAGATGAAGTAAAATGAGATAAAAAATACTCTCCTCAAATCAAAAGGTTTGATCTTGCAGAAGGAAAGATTGATGAACTTGAAGGCATAGCAGTGAAACTACTCAATATGAAAGATGGGCAGAAAAGGACAGAAAGAGTGAACTGTGGTTCAGCTTCAGGCAGACTAATGTTTGTGTAATAATCCCAGAAGAGGGAACATGGAAAGTATATTTGAAGAAATAATGACCTAAAGTTTTCCAAATTTGTTGAAAAATATAAACCCTATAAACTAATAGGGTGTATAGAGATCACAGAAGTTCTGTGTACTCAAAGCTGAAGGAAAATGAAGGAAAGCTATATAAAAGTACATATTTCAGTTACTTAAAATTAGAACTAGTGATACAGAAAATCTTAAAAGGCAAGCGGGGGGGGGGGGTGAAGGGAACACATTAAATACTGAGTAACAAATATAAAAATAACAGCAAATGATTTCTTTACAAACAGTGCAAGCCAGAACACACTAGAACAATACCTTTATGGTACTGAAGGAAAAAAATTGTCAACTTAGCATTTTATGTTCAAAAAATTATCTTTGAAAACAAAACAAAAATGCTTTTACACACATTAAAAACTCAAAGAATTCCTCACTTGCAGACCTTCGCAGCAAGCCACATTAAAAAGGTTTTCATGCAGTAGGCAAGTGATATAATTGGAAATATGATCTACTCAAAGGAATAAAGGACACCAGAAATGGTAGATATGTTGTAGATAGGTATAAAAGCTTTTTAATTTTTTAAATTCTCTTTAAAAGATAATCACAGGAATTAGAAGTGATAAAAATGCATTGTAAGATTTCTGACATGTAGGATTAAAATCAGACAATAGTAGCACAAAGGTCAGGAGACAGAATCTTTTTGTAAGGTTATTATACTGTACCTGAAGTGTTAGAATATTACTTGAAGGTGGACTATGATAAAGATTTATGCGATAAATCCTAAAGGAAATACAGTTACCCAAATAGGTAAGCCAAAGAGGAATATAAAATGAAATTTTAAAAATACTCAATCCATGGGCAGCCCTGGTGGCTCAGCGGTTTAGTGCCACTTTCGGCCCAGGGCGTGATCTTTGAGATGCGGAAACAAGTCCCACGTCGGGCTTCCTGCACGGAGCCTGCTTCTCCCTCTGCCTGTGTCTCGGCCTCTCTCTCTCTCTGTGTGTCTCTCATGAATAAATAATTAAAATCTTAAAAAATTCAATCCAAGGTAGGCAGAAGAGGAAAAGGGGAACAAAGAACAGATGGGGGAGATAGAAAAAAAAATAGCAGGGCAACAGATTTAGATCAGCTATGTCAGTGATCATATTAAATGCAGTCATTTAAATACCCCAAATAAATGGCAGAGATCTTCAAATTAGATCACAAAACAAGATCAGACTCTACGCTATTAGAAACCCACTTTAAATATAAAAACCCAGAAGTGTTAGCAAAAAGTAAAAGCACCAAATTAGAAGAGTGCTAAAATGGCTGTATTGATATCTGAGCACTCTCTTCAACATCAGGGTGCCATTCAAGGACATGTGGAACATTCACCAAAATGGACCTTAGTTTGTGCCATAAAATAAGTCATTATAATTTTAGAAAAATTGAAATTATTAAAAATATGTTCCTTTAATATAGAATTTTAAATTGATAAGATGATAAATTACATAGATAATTGATAGATGAAAAATCTACAAATTGAAAGTGAAACAATATAATTTTAAATGACCCATGAGTCAAAGAAGAAACAGAAAATGAAAACGTATTTTAAACTTAAAAAAAGTGGTAATATGATATGGAGGTCTATGAAATGCTACTGAAGTATTCAGTGTGGCATTAAGTGTTTGTGTTAGAAAATGAGAAGTCTCAAATCAATGGCCTCAGCTTCCACCATGAACAAGAAGAGCAAATTAAAACCAGAGTAAGCGGTAGAATGGAAATAACAAATTAATGAAATAGATATCATAAAAACAATAGTGAAAATTGGTAAACACACAGTCACAGGGATAGCAAAAAGGAGAAAAGGCATAAATTACCATAACAAGCCCGAAAAAGGAGATATTACTTCAATTTTTAGAGAAATGCAAAAAGACTGGTAAAGAAATACGTGCAATTTCATACTAGTAATTCAACAATTTAAATAAAGTGGGCAAATGCCTTACAAGACACCAAATTCCTTAAAAGTACCAAATCTCATTCGAGGAGAAATAGTTAACCTGAGTAGCTTTATATTTATTAAAGAAATTAAATTTTTAATGAAAATGTTTCCCATGAAGAAACTCCAGGCTCAGAGGGCTTTTTATTAAATAGTACTCACAGTACCCAAACTCATTCCAGAAATGGAGGAGGGCACACTTCCCAGTTCATCTTGCAAGGGCAGCATTATCTTCATATCAAAGCCTGACAAAGAAATTATAAAAAAGCTACAGACTAGTGAACAGATATGCAATAGAGAGGCAAAGTCATAAAATTTATTCTTAATAAATAATAACATAAAATGACTAAATCTTATGTTTAATAGTGCTGTGGATATAAGATCTAACTTCTAACTTCACCTGTTCTTAAGCAAACTAAGTGAAAATTTCTGGCTATATTTCTGTGAGTTCATTCATGCTCTTTTATGCTCTTGGTTCATATAAAAATGCTTTATATTTGATTCTTAATGCAGATTGCCAAGTGTGTAATTTTAGAAATTGAAGAAATTATTAATTCTCACTAGTTAGGGTTAAAACTTTAAGAGCTTCACAAAATCCCACCCCTACAACAGCCCTTCCCCCAACATTTACTTTCTACCAAGGATGTATTACTCCAGTCAAATTCATTTTTATTAAACTGGGGCAAATAGTGTTATAATATCAATTCTGAACATTTCCAATATAATAAAAGTTCTTGGTGCATTTTTAATTGTTGATTTGGTTTCTTGAGGATGATTTACATGGGTGGGAGTAATGGAAACAGAAATTCATCTTTACCCTTAACCTTTAGTTGCTTTGTGTAGCCATAGTTAGTACTTTTTGAATTGACAAACTCCCCTGGTTTTATGTCTAAATAATAGATTTTCAGTGTACTTGAATAGTATCCCTAATTTTCTACAGAAATTTTCTGCATAGGGTATTTCAATCTATATAAACTTACATTTCTGCAATGAACATTTCATTCCTTTTAGGCTATAAATAGTATTAAGATATTAGTACTCTTTTTTATAAGTAATATGTTGGCAGAAATAAAATATAGCATTATTGATGTTTTAAGACAGTAATTTAGTACTTATCAAAGCTATTTTAATGGTTACTCTTTGTCATATCTAGAGTTGATCAGTGACTTTTTTATTCTGGTTTCATGTTGTTTTTTTCTAGTAAACTGAGAAACCACAGATAGAAATATAGGTAATAAAAAAGTTCGTACATTGCTAGCTCTTGTGAGTACATTTATCTCAAAACTGTCAGTCTTTTAAAAAAGAATATTGAAATAATATGTTTAACTCACAGCATTGGACTCCTTAACAGCTTTTAAAAAATTATGTTTTATCCTATAGATACTCACTGAAGCATTTATTCCTTTAAGGTCTTTCTTTTCAATGTTTAGAGAGGTGCTTTTAATTTTTACAACAGCTTATTTTCTGTTAATTTTCTCTCTTCCTCTCCCCTCCCTCCCCTCCCTTCCCCTCTTCTCCCCTCTTCTTCCCTCTCCTCCTCTTTCCTCTCTCCCCAAGGATGAAACAGTACTTAGAAAAATGGATAATTTGTTCACATTTTCAAAATTTCTAAGAGAGTTCCATTTGGATTCTTTTTTTTAATGGAAATGGCAGTGTTTTCAGTTTATGCCTGTTAATACTTTTAAGTTATAAATCACTGAATATCCAATATATAATAATTTTGTCAACTATTTTACAAAAATGTATTATTCTATACTTATCTTAATTATACAGTATTACTGTTGTCTCCTTCCTACAATGGAAATATTAAAATGTTCATAAGTTAAAATACTAGGGCCAAGGCTGTACAATTTAATGTATTATTCAAATATACAAGAAATAATCCAGTGCTCTATGCATTTACTTTGTTATTTGATAACATGAGAATAATCAAACTAGAGTGTTTTCGATATTTCCTTTCCATGTATATGCAAGCATTATAAATTAAAATCGAAGTGTGTATTATAAAATTTTTTTCTTTTATCATTCAGTAACATTTTTCTAAAGTTTTAGGAATAGTAATTATACTAGCAATCAATATTGCTTTTGGATATAATATTAAGATCTTATTTTCTAGGGAAAGAGAAATAATTTTTGGTATAAGTCTGCTAAAAGAATGTTTATCAGTTTATGTATAATGTAGGAGTAGCTGGACTAAGATTTATATGCAGCCTTTACTATGAAGTGATTCTAATGATACTGATCAGTTTGCAGAATGAGTAAATAGGGAATTTATTTAATTTCCCCAGTAGTTTGAGTTAGTGTGATTGTAAAATTTGATAGGTAAATAGCTAGCTAGCCTGTTATCTTTCCAGAAAATTACTCTTTAAGATGCTCTTGATAAAAATAGCACAGAGCATCTTATATACTACTTTTGCCAGAGCCTAATAATGAGATGTCACAGTTTTAAAAAAGAAAGAAAATTGCAGAAATAAATCATGTATACTGCATGCAAAAGTTTATATTTGGTTATTCTTTTGTGGAGTATTTTCTGGTATTTGTTTCTCTCTGTTATCCAAAATAATTATGAACCCATTGCTCCTTATAATTAGTTAGCATTTATTTTTAGAATAATTAACAACTTAATACTATCTTAAAAGTAAATGGTACTTTTTAAACAAAAATATATGATTTTCTTTAGCAAAGTAGAAATATTCTCTATAAATATACATTTATATATGATATATTTATATGCATAAGATTAGAATGTTTTTATTTATAAATGACACTTAAGACATACTGAAGCTCTCTCTTGTATTTCCTTTATCACTTAAAAAAATATTTAAAAGCTTTGTAAAGCTCTTTAGCTCTACTCCTAGTATACAGAAATAATTTCATCTGTTAAGGCTAATAAAGGGATTATTTTAAGTTTGAGTTTGTGGAATATCGTATGTGTATCTTGGAATAAACTTATTACTGTTACAAGATTTTATTTAGGCGCTGCCTGAATGGCTCAGTTAAGCATCCGACTTTTGATTTCTGCTCAGGTCATGATCTCAGGGTCATTAGGTCGAGCTCTGAGTTGGGTTCCATGCTTAACACAAAGTCTGCTGGAGATTCTCTCTCCCACTGCCCTTCCCTTGTGCATGTGGGCAGTCTCTTTCTCTCTCTTTCTGTGTTTCTCTCTCTTTCTAAATTAAATGAATAAACCTTAAAAAAGGATTTTACTTAGAAATTTGTTAGAGATACTTTGAACTTGAAACATTGTATTAAATATTGGCATTTAGAGACTCAGCTACTTGGCTTTATCCACCTTCATTTATATTTTAAAATATCCATATTGTTTTAAATAATATAAGCGTATGAGGAACCCAAATAAATGGACATTGAACAAGATGATAGGAAATGTTGACTTGTACGAAAGTGGAATTCAGTTACATGGTTTTATACTGTACTTAGCTGTTCTGCCTTCCAGTAGGGCAACTTTTAAAGTCAGTTGACCATTAGGAACTAGAAGTGTATCAACTTGAGTTGAAAAGAAATAATTTAAAGAGCAGAAATAGGGATCCCTGGGTGGCGCAGCGGTTTGGCGCCTGCCTTTGGCCCAGGGTGCGATCCTGGAGACCCCGGATCGAATCCCACGTCAGGCTCCCGGTGCATGGAGCCTGCTTCTCCCTCTGCCTATGTCTCTGCCTCTCTCTCTCTCTCTCTATGTGACTATCATAAATAAATAAAATTAAAAAAAAATTTTTAAAAAAAAATTAAAAAAAAAAAAAGAGCAGAAATAATACTGATTGTGTATAACTTGGTATTTAGATTTTGTGTCTAAAGATGGAATTCTTCACTCTTTTATAGGCTATTCACTCGGTTGCTTGGCATCATGAGGGAAAACAATTTATTTGCAGTCATTCAGATGGCACCTTGACTATATGGAATGTGAGGTCCCCAGCTAAGCCTATGCAGACAATCACTCCGCATGGTAAGAACATATTCCTTTTGAACACTACATAAGTTGTCATGCACAATAAACTCTTGAGTTTGCATTTGGATTTATTTTTGAGGATAAGAATGAATTTTCTTTCATTTTGAGGAAATTATAAATATTTACATGTATAGAAATAAAATGTAACAACCAGGTAATAAAATCTCAACTATATTTACAATTGAAATTTCAAATTTGAACCTTGAGAAAATGGAATATTATATTCTGAATATTGTTTGTCTAGTAGTCCAGAAAGTAAATAATTTTGTGAATAATACAGAACTTGCTGTAAGCCTTTTTCATCCTAAAGTTATCAATTGCAAGTTGCTAATACACACGCACGCGCGCGCACATGCACACACACATATAACAGTGTGCGGAAACACTTTAAACTCTACAGAAGGAAAAAAAAAACAACTCTACAGAAGGTAATTTTATGCATTAAAGTATTATCTCAAAGGTCTCTAAGGATCACTCTAAGTTTAATGATTTTCCAGTAAGACTCACAGAACTCACCAAAATGGTAAAGAGCAAAAATAAGCAAAGGGAAAACATACATGCAATAAAAGTGTAAACTAACCCAGCCTCAAGCTACCAATAGTCCTCTCCCAGTAGAGTGACACAGGACATGCTTACTTCCTCTAGCAATGAGTTATTACCAGATGTGTGAGATGTTGTCTACCTTGGAAGCTCATTTGAACCCAGGAGCCCAGAGTTTTTAATTGGAATCAGTCCATGGGTACTGTCTTCTTTAGCACATACCAAAATTTCAGATTCCCAGAAGGAAAGCAGGGATTGTTCATAAATTGTTTTGTTCATACAAACAGCTTAGGCATAGTGTGCCACCCTTATCAGTCTGGAAATGGTGGAAACTATCTCAAAAGCCAGTTACCAGATGCCAACCAAGAGCTAACATTGCAAGCCAACCTTTCTAGGGATAGCAGTTTCAAGTTTGCTGTGTTTTCTGCACAAAATCTATCTATAAAACCCATAAGATTTTATTAAAGTGTTTATGAACTGATTATGAAGACCTTCCTTGAGTTTTGGATGAATCTTAGGAATTTGCATTTCTTATTAATCTGCATTCTCACTCTAAGAGATTCTTAACCAGTGAATTTAGGGAGATTAATGGAACTGTTCTTTACATTTTAGTCTATTGAAGAATATCCTTGTGGTATTGCTAATATTTCATTGTTTGCTTTAAAATTATCAGTGCCTACTTTAAAGAAAATATTGATCCATTCTGAATTATTACAACATAGAAACTAAGGAAAGATAAATCTTTAACTTTAGTATCTGTGGCATAGTGGGTTTTAAACTTTAGTATCTGTGGCATAGTGGGTTTTTAACTTTAGTATCTGTGGCATAGTGGGTTTTTAGAGTTATTTGTTTTCTAGGAAAAATAGTAATTCATAAAGCTACACATTGTGGTATACTTTACCACTGCTTTATGGGAGCAGTGATCTAGAAAAGCCCTTATTTTAAATTTGCTATGGGTCTATGCATGCATCCAGAGGATAGCCCTTACGATTAAGGTTCCAGTTTTTCTTAATATATTTTCATTCTTTATTCTGTTAGTGCCTTGTTCCCTAATTTTGTTGATATTCCTGAGAATTCCCATAAATTTTAGGATTTCCTAAGACCTCTAGAATTTAGGAATCCTGAAAACCAAAAAAGTAGATGATTAGTTTTAAAAACTTTCCAGGGTGCCTGGGTGGCTTAGCAGTTGAGTGTCTGACTTCAGCCCAGCGTGATCCTGGAGTCCCAGGATCGAGTCCCACATCAGGCTCTCTGCATGGAGCCTGCTTCTCCCTCTGTCTATGTCTCTGCGTATCTCTCTGTCTCTCATGAATAAATAAATAAAATCTTAAAAAAAAAAAAGCAAAAAACAAACTTTCACTTCAAATCCAGAAGAAAATGAACCTAGTATCAAAGGCAGTAAGAATAAATAACATTGGTTTTAGAGTTTTATCTAAATTTTATCTTTTTTTTAATGAGTATCCTTTTTTTTCTTTTGAATCATTTGAGAATAAGCTGTTGACATACTGCCCAGTCACCCCAAAATATTCCGGTATCTATTTCTTACAAACAGGAACATTTTCCTATATCACCCAGTTTTGCCTTTTATCAAAAAGGTGTATATACAGATTACATTTAGTTGTCATGTTTTGTAAGTCTCTTTCGAACTTAAACAGTTGTAGAGCTTTTTCTTGATTTTCATAACTGTCAAATTTTGAATATCTAGGTCAATTATTTTATAGAATATGTCTATGTTGGCTTTTGTCTGATTTTTTTTATGCTTAGATTCAGGTTTGTAATATCTTAGAATGATTAATACATTCTTTTTGCTGCCTCTCAAGTGGAACTTCTCTATGATTTGTCCAAATTGATGATATCTTATACTTTGATCCCTTCATTAAAGTTCTGTTAGATCTATTACGATGTTCTTTTTTGTTTGAAATTAATTACTTTTTGATTTGTATTTGTAATCAGATAAGTATTTTTATTTGAAGGAAGTACTCTGAGATTGTCAACACACTGTTCCTCCTCAAACTTTTATCCTCTGACTTTAGCACCTGTTGTTGTTTTTAGCCAGATTAATTTTACTGTGGTAATTGATAAATGGTAACTTTTCTATTTAATCTTGACCCCTTTTTGTATCAAAAAGTTAGATCTTAGAGAGCAGACTTTCAGAAGTGGAGTAAATATGTTTCTGCGGAGTTTATAGTGTATTAGCAAAGACGGTCACTAGCTAAAATGATTTTTAAACAAAGAAGACAAAGAATATTTGATTTAATATGCTTTTTTTCAAAATTGGAATCGAAACAAAAAGTAAGTAAGTTTTTTCTGTGGCAGGTGTTAAGTAGGATGGCATTTATTGCATATTTTGGTGGTCTAAAATTATAGATTATCAGATGTACTCTTTAGTTATAAAATATGAATTATTTTTGAGACTAGTAATGTTTACTGCTTATTTTTAGTGGTATGTAACCTACCAGAATTAAATGTATGTTGATAGCTGATTTCAGTGACAAAACTAAGTGCATTTTTACACATTGAAGTACAAAAATGTGTTTTTCATGCCATGACAAGATGATGTATTTTCCATACTTGTGGTATATAATTTTGGTATACTAAATGTCTGCTTTAATGGATTGAAATTTGGGGTTATTTTTTCATTACTATCTTCTGTTCTCTCTCACTTTTATTTTCTAGCAGTTATGGTAAATTACTTTAGATATACTAAAAATTGTTTCCATTTTGGATTTTTTGTTATTTAAACCCATTTAATGGTTGTTTGAGTATCTTCTGAAAAAAAAAAAATTTGTAAACGTTACCTTGATAGCCAGGAACTGATTGTACTTTAAGACTCCTCGGTACTTTATTACAGGATGTTTAGTGTTAAGAATAGTTTAAGATGTCCTTGAATAATCTGTTCAGAAAACATGTTATATCAGCCTAACATACGGTTTTAAAGCCAAAAGACTTGTGGTAAAGCCCTGATTCCATAATCCGAGTCTGTGACCTTTGGGGAAGTCACTTAACATTTCTGAACCTCAGCATTCACATCTATAAATAGAGATAATTAAACTTAGTCTTCTCGTGCAGTTGTTGTGGGAATTATTTTTATTCAACAAATATTGGATCTAACATGTAACAGGCATTGTTCTACATCTTGGATCAAATAAGCAAAATATAAGTGAAAGTACCCCAAAATTGTGATGTGCTATACATATGTGATCATAATAAACATGAATCTGGGTGTATTATTTATTTGGTAGGATAGGACTGAAAGATTGTTAGTGTTCCCCAAATAATATTTCACATACCAATTTTTCTTATTTTAATGAGTTTTTCAGTGAAAGACCATGTTAAGGCAAAAGATTTGGAAATGCTGAATTAAAGGTGAACATTTTCTTCATTGTAAGACTTCTTAACTTTTAATGTGTACTATGAATTTATTTTGTGTCGCTTTTCACAAACTTACTGCTTTAGTGTCTTTTATTTGGAGAACATCTTGTGGTTCCCCAGTGCTCTATGAAATACACTTTTGAGGAATGATGGCCTTGAACTATAATTGAATCATAAGAGAGTTCTCCAGATTTTTTAGCTATGTTGAGTTTACCCTTGGATGACATCTTGCATTGCTAAAGTTGTTTGATAGCAAACTCTCATTCTGAGGGGCAGAGCATTTATCTAGATAGTGATGATAAAGTAGCCAGCATAAGAAAATAATTTGAATTCATTTAAGATAATTGTTTGATATAATATTGGATTTTATAATGCATATAAAGATGGTTGATAGCTGTATTTTTTCAGAAAGGTTTCATTTGTGTGTCTGAAATACTTTACAGGTGATTTTTTTTTTTTTTACTAACTACAACACTGATAGCTCTCTTTAATCTAGTTTTTATGAATATCAGAGAACATTTCCCTGGCACTGTAACAACCTGGAATGTAAATAGCTTTGCTATGTGTAGAAATACTTTGTGGAGACAATTACTATTCTCTGGGATTCTAGTTTCACCATCAATAAAATGGTAGAATTGAACAAGGTGATTTTTAAGATCTAAAGTTTTGTGAATGTTTGCACATATTGGAAATTAAGTAGGATTTGTTCCATCTATTGACTGCAAAGTCGTTTCATCTTGGTGGGCTATAAATGTTGTATTTCTGTGTGGTAAGCCTATGGGTGAATTCTGCTTCTCTCTCTTGACCTGTTTCTCTTCTCTGACAAATTTTCATAATTTAGGAGGGAAGAACTTGATAGTCCTGGCATGGCTCATATATTTACCCTGAAGCAGTCATCATGGTTCAGTGATATACTGGCTCAGGGCACCACAGGATCTTCCCTGTAACCCTGGGTATGTGTGTGTCAGTGTGAGATTTTTCTAATTGTCGTCTTCACCAACATCAGATGATTCTCAAAGGAAATGGAGGTGACAGATCATCAAAATCAATAGGTGCCCATTAAAGGAAAGGACAGTTTAAAACTTAGTTGGAGCTTATTCATCATATGATTAATCTGCTTATTAAGGAATAAACAAGATTGAAGAGCTTTAATTCCATTAAGTGTCTCACTGAAAAAGAAATTTTACAGAAGTAAAAGTCAACATAATAATTTAAAAATGTGACATAAAAATACTATTAATCCATTTTTAAGATTCACCTGAAGCATAAAAAATCCAATACATAATAAAACCATACTGCAGTTTTTTATATAGTTTGTTACAAAGTTTTCCTCAGTTTTTGAATTTGAAAGGGTTTACCAGACTCTACAGAACAGACTCAAATAAAGCTTTTATTTAAAGGCAAAGGATGTCCTCCAGCAGGAGAAACATAATGTAGGTAAGCATTTTGAGAGACATATCCTATATGCAAGCTCCCACAGACACTTATATGTATACAAGGATTGTGCTGAATCTCCAGCTTCAGCTACCAAGATCTAGCTTCTGAGGATCTCAGTTTCCCCTTTCAGTAATCAAGCCAGTCTTGTCACACCAATTAGGCCAGCTACCCAGCATCAATAAAACTGTTACACAGGGAATCACCAGGGGGAGATTTGGGAGTTTGAGACCTTGAACATATCATAAATCCCATTGCCTTTGGCCAAGAGTTTAAAACCAGGTATCCAGGTATCTCTAGTCCAGCTATAAATCAACTCTGTCGTCACAATTATTACATAAAGAACACCCTCCTCATTTCAGATTAGTATTTTAACAATGTCATTCTCCAGTTTGAATCATTTTATTTTCAACATCATTATTCAGTAGAAAAATAAGGCAAACTACATGTGTAATTGTAAATTTAATTATATGAATAGCAGTTTAAAAAGGTAAAGTTAGTTTTAGTAATAAATATTTAACTCAAAATATGCAAAATATCATTTAAACATCTAATCAACTTACAGACTTGAGATATTTCACTTTCTTTTTTTGTACTCTTTGAAGTCTGTGTACTTTATACTTATGCTGCATCTTGGACCAGCTACATTTATAGTGCTCTATAGCCATGTGTGAGTGCTGGCTACCATACTGGATAGGCAGCTCTCGACTGAAAACATAATTGCTGTGTAACAGCCTTATCAGTTAGAAAAGTGTTCTACATTCTAAATATCAAAGTTAAAAACAAAGGAAATACTTGTTTTCGTCAGTGATCCTCAGTCATTTTTAGTGCATCTTCACTCATTCAGTAGACACTTATTGAACAACCCCTATGTACACAAGATTAAATACTGGAAGTATATTCCCCTTGAAGAACTTAAAGGTCCAGTGGATGAAAATGATCTATTAACAGATTACTAAAATACATACTATAAGTGCTGATAAAGGCATAAGTTATATGGAAACAGAATTGGTGGGTATGTTTTGGGGTGAACGACGTAGGAAGATTTCACAAAATCAGGTTATATGAGCTTGGTCTTAAAGGATGAGTGGGGTGTGATAAGCTGGGAAAGAGCAGAGCGAGGTTATTTTAGTCAGAAGGTACAATGACATAATCAAAAGTAGAGTATTCTTGGAAAACTGCTAATAGTTTAGTATGGCTAGAATTTAAAATACCTTTGGGCAAGATGCAGGAAACGAAGGCAGAACTGTATATGGGGGCAAGAATATATATCATAGTATGCTAAAGTGTGTGGACTTTGTGATGAAGACCTAAATGATTTTACAATGAGAAAAACAATTTTTATTTTGGAAATACTGCTTTGATGGTAGTGCATCAAGTGAGCTGAGGCAGAAGAGGGAGACTAATTAAGAAACTTTTGTAAACAATAAATGAATTGTTCACAGTAAATTATTGTGAACAATATGTTTTGTAAACAATAAATGTAAACAATCATAACAGGACTGAGGCTAATTATTTTGTGGCTGGATGGTTTATAGGAATGGGAAGCAGGGCATAGTAAAGATAAAAAATCAGGTGTGACTTGCAGGTTTGTATGATTTATTAAGTTGTTTTATAAGTAACCATCTCTTTTCAACAACTTACCAATGTAGTTCACAGGTATTTGAACAAGCACAAATTGAATAAGGACAGGATTTTGCTGCCCAGGTAACATAGCAAGTAAGAAGTAAAATGACATCTAGTGGTGAAATCAGGTGATCCTCTGAACATCCTTTAATTTACATATGCTTTATAAAATCTTAGCTAGTGCCTTATTACTTGATTTGACTTAGAAAATGGTTAGTATAGGATTACAGATAAATAAATTTGCCTTTCTGGAATGTAAGCAATAATCAGTGACATAATTTTAAAAATCTGAATTGAAATAAATCAGATTATGCTTATCACAAGGACTCATTAATTTCTAAGCAAGATTCATGAAAAAGATCACTATAAAAACTGCAGCGTTTCTGATTTACAGAGTTAATAAAACTCTCTTGGCATCCTTGTAGGGGGCAGGAAGAAAGTTTACTTACAAAGAAATAAAAATCAGACTGGCTTTAAACTTTATTATAAGTTTAAATGCTAGACATAGGAGAGGGAACATAGAGGACTAAGCAAGATAAAAGCTAAGAGTTTTGTACTTAGGTTTTATGCACGATACACAAGCTCAAACTTGTAAAGATTTAGTAGATATACCACCCAATGCCCTTCTTTAAAAATTGTTCTAGCCACTGAAAGATTGGTGGTGAATATTGGAAGAAGTGAAATTGGGTTATAACTGAATAGTTGTTTATATCATGAGGCAAATACACAAAAAATAACTTTTGAAAATAAATATATAAAATGTATGTCTGTAATCTCAAGTTCTATCAGTCTGACCCTTCCATTAGAGCATTGGATAATAGATGGAGAATAAAGGCCTGATGCCGGCTTTCAGAGCAAATATCTAAATTCTTCTGAAAGCTCACATATTTCTGAATAGATTGAAATAGTGGTTGAAATTCTGTGTTCTTTGTAGGGTTATGAGGGACTACGTTTCAGATTTTTTTCCTACTTTGTTTTTTTCCTCAATTTCTTCTCCCCTGTCAACAAACCAGTGTTCTCTGCCAGCAGTCCTTTCCAGTCCCTTGATCTGCTGGTCTCATTCTATCATTATACACTTTGATTTTTGTAAATTAGGATTCTAGAGGTTCGAGTTTCATTGTACTGTCATTTCATACAGAGGGGAAGAGATGATCCCCTGGGATCTTTCTTTTTTTTATTATTTATTTATTCATGAAAGATACAGATAGAGAGGCAGAGACACAGGCAGAGAGAGAAGAAGGCTCCATGCAAGGAGCTGAACGTGGGACTCGATCCCGGGTCTCCAGGATCATACCCTGGGCTGAAGGCGGTGCTAAACCACCGAGCCCCCCCGGGCTGCCCTCCCCTGGGATCTTGAAGCAGTATTAGATACTCTAATATCAGTTGACAGGTGTGAGTTTATAAAAATTTAATGTAATAAGGATGACATTTTGTATCAACGGGGAAAGCAGTCATGCGTTCAATAAGTATTGGTGGCAGGTGCATACCTCTGTCACAACTCTTCAAACTCTCACATTTTAAATATGTGCACTTTATTGTCTAGCAATTGTAGTTCAGTAGAACTATAAAAATAGCTCTGAAATTATTAGAGGAAAAATACCTTCCCGGTGCCAGAATATACTTCAGAAAATAATTAAATGTAAAAAGTGAAACTATAAAGCAATTTTAAGAAATTACACAAAAAATTTAAATAATTTTGTCATGCAGAAGAATTTACCAATAAGCATGAAACCAAGAAGGGGAATGACAAAAAAGGGCTGATAGCTTTTTCATACATATACATACATATTATTCATAAATAGAACCATATCTCACCAGTCCCTTCTCCCTCAGCCTTCCCCCACATTAGCAGCCCAGTGACCAAGTGCACTGTCTCAAAAATCTTACAGGTATTCTTCAAATATATATATATTTAAACATATATGTGTAAACATATATATAAACATGTATTAATATATACATATATATGTATACATATATATACATTAATTATAATTAATGTATATATTAATACACACATATAAACAGAGGTTTTGCCATTGTTTTGCATGAAATGGAATTAATCTTTTTTGTATGTTTTCTTAATCCACTCTACTTGAGGGGATTCCCTTCATGTCATCAAGTATACCTCTGATTCCTTCATTTTAATGGTAGTATAGTAGCCAATTGTTTGTTTCCCAGTTTTTCACAAAGTGTTCAGCCATTTCAAAGTAAAGGCATGTACTTTATCTTCAGTTCTTGATCCCTACTAGTTATGCTGTCATTGCCATCTTATACATTATTTGATAGGCATTGGTCCTTTAGTTTCTATAAAATAAATGCATAGTAGTAGAATTGCTCTTCCTAAGAATTAGAGTTTTAAGTATTTTTGTTTATAATTAATGTTCTGAGACTGCCTTCCAAAGAGACTGTATCCTTTGCACATTTCTTTCAGCCATGTGGGAGTACCTCTTGTACAGTGTTCCTGCCAGCTGCCCCTTTTACTTTCGGTATTTTACTTTTCTTTTTTTAACTTCTTCATTGCTAAAGGTTTCATAGTTGACCAGAGAGGAACTTTCTTCTTAGGTATTTTCTGGGCATGCACACAACCTTGCACGTGTGTGCAACCATATAGTCCTGGAGTATGTTCAGTTTTTCAGGTATTTTTTTTTTTTAATTCTTGCCCAGACTCTTATATTCACCTGAAACCACAGCCCTCCCAGCTATGATACTGCCATCAGGTTGCTATTTTTTTCTATGATACCCTGGAAGTGTAAGGCCTTTTATCTCTGAGCTGATGTCCATGTCCAATGAAATTGCCACAACACCTTGGGAATAGAGGTTTCCAGAAGCTGCAAGTTGGGACAAAATATTGATTGTGGCCTAGGGAAGCTGTTTGTTTGTTTTTTTGTTTGTAAGATTTTATTTATTTATTCATGAGAGACACACAGAGGAGGAGACATAGGCAGAGGGAGACACAGGCTACCTGTGGGAAGCCTGATGTGGAACTCCATCCCAGGCCCAGGATCACAACCTGAGCCAAAGGCAGACACTCAACCACTGAGCCACCGAGGTGCCCCACGGGAAGCTGGTGTTAACGGAACTGCAAAAAGAAAAAAATCTCAGATTTCTGTTGACTAATACTAATGTATTTTCACATCTGCCTAGACACCTAACTGGGGAATGAGGAGGATGGGCATAACCCTCATCAAAATATCCTGGTCCCCCCATCTTACCAAGCTTCAGTCATTTCCTTTGGGTAGATAATGTTCCACTTGTTTTGTGACTTCAGTTTATTTTCAGAGTTCTCAAGTGGTTAACTTTAGTTGTTTTACTAGTATATCAATTTTTGTGAGAGAGCAAGTTGACTGAGGTCCTTACTTTGTCATTCTGGAAGTCTATTCCTTTCCTAAATTCCTTAGCTATTCATAGTTAGTGAGTCCACCATGTGAGCACTAAGGTTGTTTTCTGCAAATCCAAGAAAAGCTGTTAGAATTCTAATTACATTAAATTTGTGAGTTAATCTTAGAAGAATTGACATTTAGGATTTTAAATCTTCTTAACTTGAAATTTAAGATTGATGAAGACTTGATTATTTAAATTTATATTTCTATGCAGTTTTTTTCCCCCAAAATTTTATTTATTCATGAGAGAGAGAGAGAGGCAGAGATGCAGTCAGAGAGAGAAGCAGGCTCCCCGTAAGGAGCCCAGTGTGGGACTCAATTCCGGACCCCAGGATCATGCCCTGAGCCAAAGGCAGGCGCTCAACCGCTGAGCCACCCAGGCGTCCCTTCTGTGCAGTTTTAAAAAATTTCTAAGAATTCAATCATAAGTGACTCTAGGAAAGATGTTTGCAACATGTGATAGATACTGTATTAATGACCTTTGAATATAAAATTTATTTTTAAATGTAAATGAGATAATATACAAGATAGGTGAAGGGCATAAGCCATTTTTAAAAGAAGATATATAGATGATCACAAAGTTGAAGAATGGTCAATTAGAGATTAAAACAGTACAGCATCATTAAAATTAAATACCTTTCCCACTTAACAACAACAACAACAACAAAAGTAGCATATTTAGGAAGAATGTGTCAAACTATGGTCTTAACACAGCTGATGGAAGTATGAATTGGTACAACCTGTTTGGAATACAATTTGACCCAGATATCCCTTTTCCTAAGAATTAGTCCTAAAGATAAATCATTAATTTATTTACTTATTAAATAGTTACTTAGTATCTTTTTTTTTTTTTTAAAGATTTTATTTATTTATTCATGATAGTCACACAGAGAGAGACAGAGAGGCAGAGACACAGGCAGAGGGAGAAGCAGGCTCCATGCACCGGGAGCCCGACATGGGATTCGATCCCGGGTCTCCAGGATCGCGCCCCGGGCCAAAGGCAGGCGCCAAACCGCTGCGCCACCCAGGGATCCCAGTTACTTAGTATCCACTGATATGTCAAACAATGTTTGTCACCAGGGATGACAAACAGAAAGCATATATACACTTAAAAACTTTGCAGTATGGAGTTTACATTCTTATTGGTGAGGCAGGCAACAAACAATAACATTTAAATAAAAGTTTATTAGAATGAGTGAGGTTTATTATGGTGGGAGAGAAGCTGAGAAGGAAGTATTGGGATAGGGCATGCATTTGGGATCTCCAGGAATAATGTATTAATGTTAAGAATGATTAATTTTTAAAAATAAAGATATGTTTTATTTTCTTTATATTTTTCTGAGTTTCTACGATGAACATGCAGAAATAGCAAAAATCAAACTTATTTTAAATAATAAAATTCTTTGGCTGTATGAGTTTCTGACATTTTATAGAGGTTGGTTTATTTATCAGTCTTTTTGGACATTACAATGGGTAGGTTTTACTTCAGGAGAATAAATATAAATGAAGTTATTAACATAGGGTTTAATTTTGCAACCTATCACACTTGGGTGAAAAATATTATTTAGATTTGTTTTTCTCAAATCTAGCTATTTTAGAACTTCATTTAGAACACTGAAATGAATGCTCATCTGCAGTTAACATTGGGAAGGCTGTCAGTTTCTTTTACAAGAATTTTGTCACATAAAGATCATTACTATTACTCATTTACTTTTCAGCACTGAATTTCAAACAGATTTACTTATTTTCAATATTTTGTTATTAAATACTTCTTTCAAAATCATTTAAAAATGTTTCATGGTGGATTTTATTATATTTTACTTTCATTTTTTATATAAACTATCAATGTGAGAATTTAGAGTAACTTAGAATTTTAGAATTTAATGCAGGAAAATATATTTTAGGAAAACAATTAAAGGATGGGAAGAAGCCAGAACCATGCAAACCTATCCTCAAGGTGGAGTTCAAAACGACTAGATCTGGGTAAGATTTTACTTCATTGCCAATATTCATTGTATATAATTACTCAAATAGCACTGAAGGCAATTTTGTCACTATGTTATAAAGTCTACTTTAGAATGGTCTAGCCCAGTCTTAAATTTTATGCATTCTTTATTTAATGAAATAACTAAAAGTGGTAAATTAAGGATAAAGTATATCTTTGTATTCTCTGTCTTTAATAGTTTTATAATGTATCTTGGAAGGTTTGAATAATCTTTCTTGTCAAATGTTATACATTCTGTTAGATTAGTCTTCAGTAACAGTGGTGTTTATTCACTACTGTAAATTGTGGGATAAGTGGTGAAAAAAGTTTTAAAACAAACTATTTATGTTAGGGGTGTTAATTATGAAAGTCAGATGTATTCTTCAAAAATTAAATCTCATAAGAATATTTGGCAATTATAAAAATATATACATCTTAATATTGAAGTTTATCAGTTATATTTTATATTTTTATATGTACCAAATATTTAAAAATATAACAAAGGAAAAATTGTAAATGTTTTTTGAAAATGCCACGTTTCATTAACCCTAAAAGAAGCATTTTATCTGTGCTCTGGTTCTCTGGGAAAACTGTGTGGTTTTATTTACTATAGCTGTGTAAGAGAGTGAATTTATGTATATAGATAGTGCATCGGTTCTCGGATTGTGGTCCTTGGGCCAGCAGCATTAACTAAGAACTTACTAGAAATGCAAATTCTTGGACTCCACCCGGGACCTTCTGAATCAGACACTGTGGCTAGAGCCAACCACTCTGTGTTTTACTTAGATCCACAGAAGTTTCTGATGCATGGAAGTTTAGGACCACTGATAACATGTTTTTTATATCAATTGATGACCACTGGTTGTTATAACTGGCCCACTTCCCTTTTATATTTGCCCTTGTTCTAAACATACTCATTTCAGCTGTATTCTCATTTGAGAAAAGACAGTAGGTTAAAGAATCATTAAGATTGCTATTATTTGTCCTTGATCCTTATTAGCCTTCTGGGATTCAAAAGATCTACTGTTCAGACAAGCAGTTGAATGAACTTCAAAAGGAATGGCATCTGTTTAATTGACTGTGGCTCCCTCACTCTGTAACCTTTGGCATAGAGTTATTTGAGGTCTTTGTGCTTCACTTTCCTCAGTTATGACATGAATATGAGAATAGGTTAGAAGGTTGCTGTGATGATTTAAGTGAAACAGTCATGTATTGAAAACATTTTACAGAGTGCCTGGTACATAATAAACTTTCTATACATAGTTCTTCTTACTGTTTCCAGGAAACTTCCTACTACCAATTGATTTTTCTTTTGCCATAATTTGTTGCATGGCAAAGGAATGTAAGTAGGAAAAGTAATAATTGCAAAAAAAAAAAAAAAAACCTTGGGGGGAAACTGGAAAAAACCTTGTGTTTCTGGTTTATAATATAGCATCAAAGGAATTGTCCAAACATTTAAATTAACAGTGTTTACTGTCTTCTGAAATACCAGTTCATTTTAAAAATACTGATTGGCAACAACGGTGGAGGTCCAGGAAGATCTTTTTTTTTTTTTCTCTCTCTCTGTTCCTGTTTTCAATTCTTATGAATGGTAACATTTATGTTTTCAGTTTCTTCAGGATGGTGGCAATATTTTTTCTTTCATAAGATCAGACATGAGAAAAAAAAAAGTCTAGCTCTTTTGCATGCGTTTGTAGATACCTTTAAATAGATCGATAGGATCACTGAGAACAATTTTCACTGCTTTCCAATTTTTTCCTCTTTTTTTTTTTTTTTTTTTTTACCGGGGAGAGGAAATTCAGTAAATTAAAAGGTTCTCTTTTTCACCGTGGTCTCTTTCCTTGAGATAGTTCCCTAGAATTCCAGTGTGTAGCCAACCTTGAGAACTACCGCAACCCCCATTCTGCCTATAATGAAATCACTTTCAGTTAGAGAAGCTAGTCAGTTCTCAACTTTTCCTGTTTCTAGCAAGTGTCATGGGCAGGTGCCAACTAAAGGGATTCAGGTTGGTAATAGGTAACGTTGGCAAACTGCCAGATTTTATTAGATGAGCCTGCCTTCCCTCCTCAAGATCTTCTGCATTTTCTTTTTTTTACCTAGAAATTATTCTAGGCGGAGACTCCCTTTCATCCTTTATAGCTTAGCAATAATATCATAGCTTTGAGGATAGTTTGGCCATGTTTTCTAGATTGGGTCCCCAGTAATATAGTCTCAAAGCATGTTATATATTTCCCTTCTAGAATTTGTACTTGTCATTAATAATGAAATTATTTGTTGATTGCGTGCCTTCCCCTTTAGATACTAGCTCAGTGAAAGCATGAGACATACCTGTCTCATTTCTAATTGTCCAGGCATAGTGTTACTTAATATATGGGAAACAGGCTGGTGTTTAGAAAAGTGCAGCCATGAAGAATTAGCAGTTATAGGTTAATAATAACATAAAATTTATCTCTGATGGAAAGGTACACTCGGACAAAAATATGGAATCAAGATACTGTGCCTAACTTTTATTTTCTAGTAACATAAAAGCATATATTACACTGAGAGAGACCAGATTTTTCCCTTCTATAGTGAACAATGACAGTATAATTAACATAGCATTTAAATAGCACTTTTATTAAAGATAGGGAACTATTCTTTATAGGCCAGTTTTTAATAAAAAGTCAAAAGTTAAATGTTAAGTCAATTCTGTTGAAGTTGTTTTTTTGAAAAAATTCATGTGACCCAGGTGTGAAGTGCTCCAACGAATGGTGGTTGAGAAAATGATTAAGAGTGAATCCCTCCCCCCCAAAAAAAGAGAGTGAACTCCAGAGCCAGCCAATCTGGGGTTAATCCTTCCTCAACTGCCTGCTCGTTGTGCCATCTTGGACAAATCAGCAAGCTTCCTGTGCTTGTTTCTACCTTAGAGATTGTTATGAAGATTAAGCAAATATAAGAAGCACTTGGAACATACTCTTTCTTCCATTTTTCTCACATATCACTTGTCTCAAAACAGCATTTAATAACCCCTGACAAATATCTAAAATGCAGTTATTCTCTAATTTTCCTTTCACAGAGCGGATGTACAAAGTGCAATGTTGACAAAATTATAATAACTATGGAACTTCACTAATATTCTTCCCTGGATTGAGAGTTCTCTTATTCTGAGAAACATTATGATTTAGTGCAGTATTTATTTGACACACAACATTACATTAATTTTGGTTGTACAACATAGTGATTCAACAACTCTTTGCTTTATGCTGTGCTCACCTCAAGTGTAGCTACCATCTGTCACTATACAGTGCTATCACAGTACCAACGACTGTAGTCCACATGCAGTACCTTTCATCCCTGTGCCTTACTCATTCTATAACTGGAAACCTGTATTGCCCACTCCCCTTCGCTCATTTTGCCTATTCCCTCACCCTCTGATTTTTTGTTTTTAGATATTAAATGTGATCTATAAATGAGTTTTGAAAATACTTTTGTTGGTTGTGACATCAATTTTTAACATATAAACTAGAATAAGAAAGAGTGCACTGCACATTTTAAGGTTAAGTACTGGTTTATGAAACTTGTTCATTTGTATGTACTTACATTTCTGTATACCGTACCATGAAATAAAATATACTTCTTACTATGAGTCATGATCATCCTATTTGAGAGCCCCAAATTTAGTGGAAATAACTGAGGCTTTGGATTTTTAGACTTAGGTTCAAATCCCATTCTGCCACTCAGACAACTGTGTTGTCTTTCGCAAGTTGCATAACATCATTGAAAATCTGTCCTTACCTCAGTGAAATAGGGGTAGCAGTTACCACTTAATAAAATAGTTGTAAAGACCTGAAAGAAAAATATAACGTGTCTGGCACGTGGTAGATGTTTGGTAAATTGTAGTTCCTTCTTTCCTCCACTGCTACATTTTTCATTTTGCTATTAGACTGCATAAGAAGTTACAGGCAGGGCCAAATTTTCAACAAGAATCAACTTGGGAGAGAGTCATGTTTTCAAACAGGTATTCACTTGAACTCCTTAGAGTTTTACACTAGAGAGCACTGGAAGTTAGTATCTTTTTTTGTTTTTATTTAAAGATTTTATTCATTTGAGAGAAAGAGAACACACATGAGTAGGGGAAGAGGCAGAGGGAAAGGGAGAGACCTCAAGCAGACCCTATGCTGAGCAAGTCTTGATCCCATAACCTTGAGATCATGATCTGAGCCAAAAACAGAAGCAAGACCCTCAACTGACTGAGCCACCCAGGCACCTTGTAAGGTAGCATCTTTTAAGAAATGGACTACCATTCAAGAAATTACCGATTTGTGGGGAGCATCTCTGGGAACCTAAAAGTAACTATTATCACAATTAAAAATGGCAGTTTAGTCACATTTGGGAACCATGTCTAAGATTAATTTATTCCCTTCTACTTTTTTTTTTTTAAGATTTCATTTATTTATTCATGAGAGACACAGAGAGAGAGGCAGAGGGAGAAGTGGGGCACCATATTGGGGGCCTGATGTGGGACTTGATCCCAGGACCCTGAGATCATGACCTGAGCCAAAGGCAGACACTCAACCACTGAGCCACCCAGGTGCCCCTACTCCTTTTCCTTATAACACATACTATGACAAACCATTTGTGTATAGGCCCAGAAAGTAAATATTTCAGGCTTTGCAAGCAGTATAGATTTTAATTGGCAGCTACCCAACTCTGCTATTATTACCCAAAAGCAGCCATAGATAACTCATAAATGAAAAAAATGCAGCTGTGTTCTAATAAAACTTTATTTATAGACACTGAAGTTTGAATATCCTTTAATTTCCTGTATCATGAAATATTTTGTGTATTTTTTTCCAACTATTTAAAAATGTAAAAGTCATTTTTAGTTTTCAGGCCATACAGGCAAAAATAGGAAGTGGGCCATAGTTTGCTGATCCCCCTCGATAAGCACACATGTACGTGAACATAATAATATATTTAAGTTTATCTGTGAGCAAAGGTTGCTCTCTGCCCCCAGCCCCATGATGCCTAAATTTGTTTTTAGTAGATGATTTAATTTCATATGTGCACTAAAAGCTATAGGTGGATTTCCTATTCTTTTATAAAGAATATGAAAAAAACATCTGGGGAGCTTGTGGCTCAGTCAGTTAAGCATCTGACTCTTGATTTTGGCTCAGGTCATGACCTCAGGGTAGTGAGCTTGAGCTCCATGGTGGTCTTTGTGCGGGGTGATTCTCTCCCCCACTCCACCCCAGCACTGCTGGCACAAGCACGTGTACACTCACTCACTGTCTCTCTCAAAAAAAATTTTTTTGTTTTAAACAGGCTGTAATAAAAACTCAGGGTGCATTTGTAATATTCTGGTTCTGAAAATATCTAAAAGTCTATTTCAGTCACACTCGCAAACTTGGTATCACTGAGTTTCCCCCACTGCTGCTAGAAGTGTATCCAGCCTAATTCTCTGAAGCCCAAAAACACACACCCTTGTGCAAAAAGCTTTTTTTCTCAGAACACAGGCTTGTTCTTGTATATTTTTTCCTTCTGCTATAGATTTTTCTTAAGTAACTATCTGTGTAATAACCTATAATGACACCCTGTGTTTACTGTGTACCAGACACTGTTCTAAGTGCTTTAAATATAGTAACTTAATCTTAGCAACCACTATGTGAGGCAGATATTATTATTACCTTTGTCTTATAGATGAGGAAACTAAAACAGAGAGGTTGAATAACTTGCCCAAAGTCATATACAAGTTGTAAACCGAAGATCCGGATTTATTCTGTACTCTTAATCACTGTATTTCCTTTTTAATGAAACCTGCTCTCTGCTCACATTAACCACCAATCTCCAAGATCATATTCATACCTACAGATCTCCCAGCAGCAATGGCTTTGCTAAACTACCCAATAAAACCGTGATGAAGAAACTTCACCTTCAGTCACAATATGTTTACCACTGAGAACAATGTTTTAGAATATAGTCTTTACATCAGTATGTACATTTGTATTGTCCTCTTCTCTCATGCATGGTGCGTCTTTTTATTTTCTTGCCACCAATGTATTAGAGTAGGCAAATGTTCCATATTCATTCTCTCTCCAACCCCAATTCATGATAAGCCATAGCAACCAGAAGAGAGCCTCATTCAGATAACATGCTACTTTCAGAGACAAAAGTAGTTCCCTTTTTTATTGTCTTAACAATTCTCATATCCTTACTTGAGATAAAACTAGCTTCTTGTCTTTTGAGTTCAAGACTTTTAGATGGCTTGGCTTCCAAGCACCAAGAAGAAAAAAAGCTAGGTGGACATCTATTATAAGCCAGGTATTCTGCTATGCAATTTGAATGCATTGCCTCCCATAATTTTCACAACACTATGAAATAGGTACTTTTATCATCTCCATTTAGGGATGTAAATAGTAAGTCTTAGTTTAAGTTAACTTGCCCTACGAAGTAGCAGAGCTGGAATTTGAGCTCAAGTTGACTCTGGAGATGGAGCATTTACCAGTACACCAAACACTCTCCAGTTAGGATGAATTAGGATATAATCGTCCTAATGATTCACAAGTCACTCAGTTTGCCAAGAACTGTTTTTTGTTTTGTTTTGTTTTGTTTTTTTAGGATTTTTTTTTTTTTTAAGTAATCTCTATACCAAGCATGGGGCTCAAACTCACAACCCTGAGATTAAGAGTTGCGTGTTCTGCCAACTGAGCCAGCCAGGTACCCCTGATTTCCTCTCTTAAACTTGCTAATTTATCAGATCATCTTCATAAATTTAACATTAAATCATACTCAATACAAGTAATTATATTAATGTGAACCAAAAGGAGATTTTGTCTGTGCCTCTTTAATAGGTTGAATAACTTAATGTGAGTAACTCAGAGGACTAGAGAGCTTCTTAGATAACTTCTAGGCTACAAATTCTAATTTTATGAGGTCTAGGTTTAGGTTTTATGGTATCCCTTTGTGGCCATGGCACTTGATCTTAACACTGTCTAGGAAAAATCCGTAAGTGGATTTATAATTAATTGTGTCTAATGAGAGACGACATCTTTGAGCCCAGAGACTCTTAAATTTCATATGCCTCATCAGATAACGTTTCCTGTTCTCATGTTAACCTTTCCCATGTTGGTGAGAAAGTTTCGATCTTAAGTTCACTAATTCTCATTTTATCACTATCTTCAGAGGCATTCTTATGACCCACTGGATTTTTATCTGTATTGTCTTCAGTCTGTCAAAACAAGAACACTTTCTCCCAGTTTTAATCTTCAAACCTCCTACCTAACTAGAATAACTCAGTATTCACTTTCTTAATTTTAAGGTAACATTTTGACTTACAGTCCCTTAACACTATAATTATAGAATCCCACATAGCTAGACAACAAAGACTACCAGATTGATGGCTCTATCTTCTGACATTAGAATACCTCATTTAGCAGCTATATGAAGATTGGGTTTTATCTGTGGCTTGCATTAATTTAAAGTGCTAAGATTCTTCTATTTTTAAGTTTTTCCCTAAATTAGTTCTTAACTCCTTATTAAATTAAAACTGATATCAGTAATTAAGTCTGCTGATAAATCCATTTTATATCACTCGCAAGTTTTACTTGTTAACTTTGTATGATAGTAAACATGTATTAATCCCTTGAAGTATATTTAACCAGTGGTAGTTGCCAAAATGAAGGTGAAGTGCCTTGAGTATAAGAAAAAGGAGGACATTCAGAATAGTTTCTTGACAGAAACTACCCTTTACAGCTAAGGTGCCTAGCACTGGTATTTTTTCATGAAAAACACCAAAATGAAGAGGTAGAAAAAGGAAGACTAGTAGATTTTGAACAGGAAAAGAAAAAAACAAACATAAAAACAAGATACTCCCAGGATGCATCGTGGAAATGTTTGTAGGAGAGAGTAAGCATTGTTTGCTGCTATAGAAAGATTGGTTAGAATGATAACAAAGATTAGAAGATACAGTTAAGGGGGAATGATTTGCAAGAGTATTTTATTAGCATTGTTTCAAACATGAGCCAGGTTGTAGGGACATTAAAAGAAGGAAAAAAGAAATGGGTGGATTAACAGAAAATACTGGTTTAGAAGATGTGTTAATGTTTTTAGCAGTAGATATAATTAGTATTTAAATC
Source organism: Canis lupus dingo (assembly GCF_003254725.2). Lineage (NCBI taxonomy): Eukaryota > Metazoa > Chordata > Mammalia > Carnivora > Canidae > Canis > Canis lupus. The sequence goes on from NC_064243.1 coordinate 38,343,031, forward strand.
TCATCAGGAAGAGGGAGACATAGTTTTGTTTTTACTTTTAACTTGGGGAATTCCTCCATATGACAAATGGCAGAAAAGAATGAACTGTTGGAATAGGATATACACTGAAAATGAAAAGGAAATAATTTAGGAAGAAAGTTTTAGAGTGAATTTCTCATGATGAATTCAAAGTAGAGTTGGAGAAGATAATTTTCTTTCTTAAATACTAAAAGTATTGTGATATGATTATATGATCCAGATTCTTCCAGAAAAATTTTTGGCTACGGAACCAAAAGTCTTAGGATAGGTAAGTTTTGCGTTTGGAAATGGAACACCGAAATCAGTAAAGTAGAAGATGAGTAAAAAGTGAAATAGTAGAGGGGGGAGTGCTGGCCAAAGGAAGGAGTGAAGCTGAAGGAATCAAATGATGAAAGATAAGACTATTTTGGCCCCTCCTGTTGGAACCAGCACAGTTAAGCACTTGGTAAATGCTTGCTGAATGGATGAATCATAATTATATTCTAAATTTGTGTAGTGATTTTTGAGTGGCCTAGGAAGCAGAAAATCCTTTAGCATTATATATATTTATATATTTTATATTACGTTATAATACTGAAAGTACAATGACAGGGAAATGACATTAAAAATTGGCAAACTATTTCCATGGGATTTCATCGGAAAAATGCAGTTTCTTAAAAAAGTATGGTTAATCACAATTGTTATATTTCATTTCTTTTAAGATTTTATTTTTACATAACTTCTATACTGAACATGGAGCTCCAGCTCACAACTCCGAGATCAAGAGTGACATGATCTTCCAACTGAGCCATCCAGGCACCCCTTTTATTTTCGTGTTTAACCACTACTATTTTAAAGTTTTTTTGGAAGTACCTAGGTTTTTTATTTTTAAATTATAACATTAAAGTCTTCACAAAAGAAGCATATTACCTGTAATTTCTATTCTAAAACAATTTTTTTCTTTTGTTCATTTTCCTTCAGTCTTTTTTCAGATACATATCCAATTTCACCTAGTTATATTCTTAGAGCATATTCAGTCTGGTGGTGGGTTTTTTTTTCTATTTAACATATCTAAAGTATTACTCGTTTCTATCAGATTTTTTTAAAATAATCTTATAGGCTGTGTACTTAGACTAATTCCTCCCTTTTGCTGAACATTTAGTTTTTTGATATTATAATGAGGTTTTTCTTATTACAGATAAAAATATAGTAGTGAACAGATTCTCTTTTTTGACATTATAGATAATTCAACAGAAGATAGAAGATTTTTTACTATTGTACTATTTTTAAAGATTTTATTTATTTGAGAGAGAGAGAGCACAAGCAAAGGGAGAAGCAGACTCCCTGCTGAGCAGGCGGCCCAATGTGCAGGACCCCGGGACCATGATCTGAGTTGAAGACAGATGCTTAAACAATTGAGCCACTCAGGCACCCCTATTGTAGTATTGCTTTACAATAAATTTTCAGTGATGAAATTTTGAGGATAAAAGATTTTTATGAATCTTGACAAGGTCCCACATTGCAAATATCTGAAAATATCTTGAAAGATAATCTGTGTATACTTGAAAATATCTGTGTATACTTTAAAGAATGGAGTATAAACTATAACAATTTCATCAGTCTCATCGATGGGAGATGTTTTTGTTTTATTAATTACCTACCTTAAAAGTAAGCACTTAGGTTTTGAAATCATCTTAAATTTTGTAACCACAATGCAAACTCCTAAATGACTACTGGAATAAAGAAAAGGCAATCTGCTGGGATAATAGGGACTGAAGTTAAATTTGTTTCCATTTGCATATAAAATGGTGTTTCATAAAAATTTTATGATTCAGTTTTTTGCAAGCAGCCATCCAGCTGAGCTTTTATGTTTTAGCAGGGACCAAAATTATTTATATCCTTGTCCATGACCCTGTATCTAGAAACTGATGAATTTAACAAAGTTGGTATAATAATGGTTGATACTCACTTGGTAACAGTTCTTCCATTTCTGAAGTCCTAAAATAGAATTTAAAACCTTATAATTTTTTTTAAATTTAATCGTTTTTGATGTGTATTATTTATAAAAAGGCAGAGCTTTATTTCAAACCTAATTGTTTCCAATGTTGCTTATTTGTTAAAGCTATTCAGATATCCCTTTCTTACACTGCCTCTAATTTATTACTCCTGCTTTTTCTACTGCTGAAGTTCAATCTGAGCTTTCCTATAGTTTCTTCTTTTAGAGCCATTCCTTCTTTACCATCTTAATTGGTTCTTTGTTGCATCCTTAAAGCTTTATGGTTTTGTTCAAACTAATATAAGGCTTGTTTTCCATTGTTATTCATCCTAGTCTACTTTTTTTCCGTTATTAAAATGCATTCACTTGTGATTTGTACATGGACTGAATATCTTAGTGATAGTTCACTAATTGTTCTAATACTAGGCTGCTTATAATATATTGGTACCAGCTTATATGCTTTAGGTTATGTTGTTCTAAGGACAGGGATCAAATCCATGTAAGACCTTGTCCGCAATAAATGATTTTGAAAACTGCACAATGTTTTTTCATAGATAAGCTTTGAAATCATACTTTAACACCGTGAACTTTATTGTAGTTCATTTAATCACAATTTCCACATGACAAAGTCTGCATTGAAGATTTTAGATTTCTTTTTGAAAAAAAAATGTGTAATTGTTACATAAATTCTTTCATTTTATTGTTACTAGGGGAAAAAAAGTAGTGGACTAATAAAAATTACTGTGGGGTCCTATAAATCTCATGCATCCTAACCAACCTGAATTGTGAAACTATAATACATCGAAACCCCAAAGCATAATTTTTTCTGGAATTTGTACGGTTAGGCTAGGTCTACTAAATTCTGTACCTTTATCTCATTGACTTATCATGTTGATTTATATGTTTATTTTGCTTTCTAGTTTAATGTCAGCACTAGAATGAATGCTTTGCCCTGGAAAGCACAGGTAGAGAAGAGTTGTGTTTCCATAGACATGACAACTTCATCATAATAGCTTTTGTTATGACTATCAGCCTTTATTTGATTACAAGAGAGTATTATAATTCTTCTAAAGTTATTAAGATTCATGAAATGTTCAGTTTATAGGGACACGTAAGCAGATTTCTGCCTTCAAGGTTGGGAAGGTGTTCTGAGATCTTTTTTTTTTTTTTTTCCTTTTCCTAATTGAGGACTGTAGAATTCATAGATTCTTTTTCTGCCCTTATCTCCAAATTGAGTTTTGTCAGCCACTCATTTACATGAGATTTTCGGATGTTATGTAGTATGTTATTGCTAAATAACCCCTAAGTTTTTATATGATTGAAGAAGACATTAAAGTTTGGCTGGTAATGAAGAAAGATCATAAGGACTTTGATAAATCTGCATCACTGTATTAATAGTCAAGAGATCATAATTTAGAGAAGAATGGTACTAATAGAATCCCTATTAATTTAAGCTTATTATTATTATTACCTTTATTATAATACCCTTTATCATATAATCTCTTAATTTTAACCAATTAAACTTTTTTATTAAAATGAAAACCTGTCATTGCAATTTTATTTTGTGTGGGCTTCCTTTTTATGTTTATAGTAACAGTCCAAAAACTGGTCTGAGGACCCCTTTACAGTCTTAGTTGTCGAGAATCCCAAAGATCTTTTGCTTATGTGGATTTTACCTGTTGATATTTACCATACTAGAAATAAAGTTTAGAATTTAAAAAATGCTTATTCATTTAAAAATAACCCTTTGCATATTAACATAAATAAAACATTTTAAAATAACTATTTCTAAAAATATACTGGAATTGTTTATTTTGGAAATTTCCTTCAAGTTTGGTATAATAGACTACAGCTAGAGTCCAGGTCTGCTTCTATAGTCAGTCTTTTGCAATGTTCTTTTAATTGAGACATACGAAGAAAATCCAGCTTTACACAGATACTGTAGTTCGATTTTTAAAATAATGGTAAATATTCCTTGGTATTACACCAAAACTTGACAAGTGATAGATTATTAAGCATTAGTTGTAGTGTGAGATCTGAATCCCTTATCAGTAAATTTTTTGTACTCTGTTTCATGAAAATCCTTTGGTCTATCAGCGCTTGCAATGACTCACTCTTACATGCTTTTGTAACATCATGATACTAGTAAATTGGGAAATATTGATTGAGTCATTCATATCTTCTAGTATTGACACATTTCATTATATATTAAGTGGCTGATATCACCACTGATCTCATGAGGAAAGTCTATTTATGTATTGGGAAACTGAAATTCAGCATGGCATATAGAAGTTCCCAAACTCTTGATTTTTACTTGAAAGTCCAGATTTTATCATTGTAAACAAATAATATCAGTTGTTTTTTCTTAAAATAACATTCACTTCATTCATTTTTGAGAAGACGATTGTCAATTACCCAAGCCTAAATTATAGTCATCCTATCAGCAAAAATAATAGGTGACTTATATCACAACTCAGACAACTACACACGTGTTTTTCTGAAAGTAACTATCCAATTCAGTGTACAGAAGTATTTTGTATATCTTTCTTATTTTCCTAATAGAACATTAAAAAGGCATAGTAAGGGTCAAGATTTAAAATTAGTCATTTTACTGCTTCATCAAAGACATTTTGAAAAAGAAGGGGAAAAATCCTTTTAATGTGTGGCAATGAGGAATAAAATGAGTAAGTCTAGTTTGGTGCCATTGTTTTGATTCATGCTGAGATGCCAGGAGTTTAGTCCACCTACTATTACTTTTTTGCCATCAGTGCAAATATCAACACAGTGAAAAGGCAAATAGTGTCTTAGTATCATAGTGAAAATGGTTTTACCTGTGATCTTTTGAAAAGGGTGGGTCCTGGGAACCGCAAGAAGTTCACAGACCACACTCTGATATCACTGTTGTATACTTCATGGCTATTTATGAAAATGTTTGGAGATTCCACATTTTTGATAGCTAAGAGGATATATATTAAGTTTAATTACTATAACAGGTTTCATAAAAATTATATCAATAAAATATAAAATTAAAATCAACATTATGCAAATATACAAATTCACTCTACTAAAGCTGTATCATTGTTAAATTGGTCATTAAGTGAACAGAAAGTCTTCTAAATATGTTTCTTTATTTTTTTTCCCCAAACTTCTTTTTATCTGTATTAGCAAAGGAGAGTATAAGGGCTAGTCACTAGTGACATGGTTTGGAGGTGGCTATTCTAGTTCTCAGGGTCCTCTTAAAGTTGGCAAAGGTACAGATCTGAACTATAAAGACACCTGAAATATCATCATCATGATGCTAGTAGAGTAGTAGTCACTTTCTAACAATGTATTTTGTACCAGGCACTGTAATAAGCAATACATATATCACGTCACTTAATCTTTACAGTAACTCTGTGAGGTGTGTATTCCAGAAGAGAAAACTGAGGCTCAGATAATTAAAATTAAAGTTAAGTTATTCAGTCCTAATAGGCACAAAGTAAGAGAGCTAGGATCTGGACATAGATAACTTCTTCCAAAGTTTGAGTTATGACCCATTATGCTTCTCTGTATTCACCATTATCATAATACTTATTGTTAGCTACCTTGTTATTTCCTATTTACTCAAAAAGGTCTCTGGTGTAAACGAACTAGGGATGGTAGAAAGGGAGGTGGGCGGGGGGGATGACTGGGTGACGGGCACTGAGCGGGGCACTTGATGGGATGAGCACTGGGTGTTATTCTATATGTTGGCAAATTGAACACCAATCAAAAATAAATTTATTAAAAAAAAAAGGTCCCTGGTGAAAACTTTTCATAACTAAGCAGTAATTCTCTTATCAAATATTTGTTTTCGAGATCCACCTCTCTACTGAGACATGCCCAGTTAAAGAGTTCCATGGTTTCTGATTTAACTTCAGAGTGTGCAAGAGTATGGGGCCTTGCAGTGAGGCCTTCAAGGACATCCTCACATTTCCCCCTGGTAATGATAGGGTAGGTTAAGCAGTATCCTGAGAAAGCTCAACTTTTTGTTTTCTAGACTAGTACTAGTCAAAGTATGATGCATGGATGGATCCAGTCTGCTAATTCTCTGAGACAAAATACATGGAGAAATCAAAAGTGAAAGTATGGAAACTTGAGTATCATTTGACATCACTATAACATCTGTGCACACATTTAGTTGTTTTTCTTAAAAAACAGATTTTCCATGAATTGAAAAATTGCAAAAGTAGTTTGAAACTACCATAGTTTGAGAAGCATTGTTTGAAACTATAGCATTATATATTTAGAAAAATGCTTTTAATTCATCTCCCTATATTTTATTTTCTTTTTTGCCTCTCAGCCCTTAAAATTTTGTTTTTGAAACCCTTGTTTTTGATTATTCTATTTTGTTTTGATAGCTCAAAAACTTAGTAGAACTAAGAATTCATTATTACTTTTTGAGTGTGCTTCACAATTTGTCTTCCATTCGAACCATGTGTGCAAATGAACTTCTTATAATGGACACATACTGGGCAAAATCTAAGCTTTTAACTTTTTATATGAAAAGTTAACAAGTTGACACCAAATATGAGATCATGGTTGCATAGATTTCTATTGGACTATTCAAATTATATAATCATAATTTACATTTGGAATTTGAATTGAGGATCTTAGAAGTTTGATTATAGGGTCTCATAAAAATCATATGTTCATTCAATAAGAAGTTAAGCACTAGGGAGTCAGTGTTAAGCAGCTGACTCTTGATTTCAGCTCACGTCATGATCTCAGGGTAGTGTGAGATTGACCCCTGCGTCAGCGCTGGGTGTGGAGCCTACTTAAGATATTCCCTCTCCCTCTGCTCCTCATCCCCTCTACACCAAAAAAAGCTGAGCACTGAGGTTAGAGTGGTAAAGATATTTATTAGCTTTTAAGAGCTAAGGTATGATTCTGCTCACCAAGTATATAGTTGTGTTTCCTTTAAAATTGAATGGCATATCTCCATTTGAAAAAAGTTGGAAAATTTGATAACATGTAAATCAGTGACATATGAGACAATTTGGGGCTTAAATTCCAATTTTAGAAATACGGAGAGGTAGTGAATAATACAAGTGGCAGTACTAATTATGCAGAAAGAGTATCAGAATAGGACAATAGTTATATTTCAGACTTTAGACTATTTATTACCAAATCTGGCCAAATATTACCAAATCCTACAGCATTTCTGATTTTAATTCCTAATACTAGTGACCATCTGAGCAGTAAGTGTAGTAATATTTAAATGTATTTGATAAATACTTTTTGGGATATCTAGCTATGGCCTGAGAATGCACAGGTAAATTATACATTCTGTGTCCTGAAGGAGCTTACAGTACAAAGGGAAACTAGATAAACATAATGGCGATTCAGTATGGTAAATGCTGAGAAGAGGTAGGCACAGGGATGCTTTAGAACATAGGGAGGGAATCCAGTACAGTCAGGGTGGATGGATCAGGGAAAGTTTTTCTGAGGAGATGATAATTGGACTGAGTTTTAAAATTTTAAAGTCAAACAAAATGAGAGGAAGTATATCTCAGGCAATAAACAATGTGTGCAAATACTATTATAATAATTTCAGCTACAGTTTATTAGGGTCAGAACTAAAGTCATTATGGGGATGAAATGGACAAGACAGGTTCTTAAGATCCTAATAGAGGAAACAGGATGCATTTTATAAGATTTGGAGTTGGGTCATCTCTTACCACGTATTGCTTTACTCAGTGTGTTGTGGCCCCACTGGCCATTTAGTTCCTCAGATATATCAAACTCATTCCTGACTTGGGGTCTTTGCTGTTGTTATTCCTGCTGCCTAGAATGTATATTCCTTTCTCCTCAACCCCACGCTGTTTAAGTAACTGGTTGCTCATCATTCTAGCTCTGCTCATATGTCATTACTTCAAGGATCTTTTCTGACCATCTTACAGTAACTGCTCTATCACCTCCCTTGCACCCAGGTCACCACTCCACCTTGTCTTATTCTCTTTGTAACACTTGTTCCTATGTGCTTGTCCATGTAGACTAGACATGAGAGCACTGTTTTATTTTCAGCAATACAGGTGCTCAAAATAAATTTGAAAATTTGAATGAATGGGTAATGTTATAGAACTGAGTGGAACAAATTGCTTATAAAAATGGCTTTTTGGGTAGAAGTGCCTTCCTTAAGTTAAAAGTGCTTCGTATGAAACAACTGGAGCCAAACCACTTATCAAGGCCAGCCTGGGGAATTAGTCAGAAGGACAAAGGACAAAGACACTTTTAAGTGTCTACCCTCTTAAAAATTTCAATCAGATTTTAAAAGGTCCCAGTAAATTTAAAAAAATTTAAATGATAGTAAGTTAGAGAGTGGTAGTATCACATACACTTCTATTCATTCATTCATTTACTTATTCTATTAATTCATTACTTAGGGATATAGCAATGAACAAAAATGTCCAGAGGCACTTGGATGGCTCATTTGGTTAAGCATCTGACTCTTGACTTCAACACAGGTCATGATCTCAGGGTAATGAGAGCCAGCCCCACATCGGGCCCCATGCTAGGCATGGAGCCTGCTTCTCTTTTCCTTTCCCTCTGCCCATCCCTGCATGCACAGGTGCATGGTGCTTGCTTTCATTCGTAGGTAGGTAGGTAGGTAGGTAGGTAGGTATATAGATAGATAAAATGTCCAGATACCTTTCTAATGTGGATATCTTCACAAAATGACAGTCTTGAGGAACACCCAATATCATTGAAAGAAATTCTACTGAAATTATACTTAAAGTTACAGGCTAAAAATTATATTACCTCCAGGCCTTATTATAACATCAAAAAAGATAAAATTGTGTTTAAAAACAATAAGATTATCTACCTCCATAATTCATACACTACCTAGAAATAATCTAGACTTCGAGAATTTTTTATGTAATTCTAAATACCAGTAAAACAACTTATATAATTTTCACTATCTAGTATTAAAATATTTTATCATTGTATTTATGACTACTTGTAAAATAATCATCTCATTAATATCTACTCTTCAAAGTTTCATTCTTTATAATGAAAAAATATCTGTTGGGTAATTAAATATATACGTATATATGCATATCTATATGTATTTACTGCTAGATTTAGGGAACTTTGATAATTATGTAAAATACCTTGGTATTTCTTTGAAACTGTTTCTTACTCATATTTTTTATTCATATATTTTTGTCACTTTTTTCATCATATATGTTTTCACTTTTAACAGTAGAAAAGAAGTGTAGGCAACTTGCAAGACCAGTGGATACACACCTAGTTGCCTTTTGAAGATAAATCTACCCGATTGCCATGGTGTTATTAAATACCATAGTAAGAATTTATCTAATAAATGAGTGACTTACCTGGCAAACCTACCTGGTATTTCCATGGAAATTTTATTCTGTAGTGAAGTTCAGCATCTACCTCTTCCTATTTCTTACATTAATAATTTTTTTTTAAGTTGGCTATGTGTAAAAACATCGATCAGACTATTTTTAAATATTACATATAAAATACATGTGGCCCGGGCTTCCCACTCTTTAAAAGATAAAGTTGGATTCTTCATCCTTCTTCCTAGTATTTTGTATTCAGTTATGTGCTATATTTCAAAGTACACGAGAGGAAATGTATCCTCTTTATTCATTATATGTGATAAGAAGGAAAGAAAATTAAATATGCTTTCCTAGCTACAGCCATAATAATACTATGCAAAGAGACTGAAACAGTGTATTGGTGTACAATACAATTAGCGTAATTCTGTTTGGGAATTTTAAGCTTTGATTACTGTTGCTTAGGTGGAAAAATAAGATTACCCAAATCAGTTTAGTGGCAAAAAATTTAAATGATAGTAAGTTAGAGAGTGGTAGTGTCACATACACTTCTATTCATTCATTCGTTACTTATTCTATTAATTCATTACGTTACGGATATAGCAATGAACAAAATGAACAAATCTTGCCCTCAAGGAGCTTGCATTTTCATGAGAAAACCAATAAGCAAATAAATAAGTTTTAATGCTATGAAAAAAATAAAACAGGGACACATGAAAGTATAGTTTTAAATAAAATAGACATATATACATGTTATTTTATGTACTTAAATAGGTAAAATGTTTAAGTATTGAACAGTTGAGTTATTTGACTTAATATATTTCTTTATAAATTATACACTTGTACTACTAGTCTAAGTAAATTTTAGTGGAGTTTATTCTAGAGTGTAAGATAAAAATAAATATAATTTAGACATTCTAATGTTACTTTCCACATGTCAAAAGAAGGGAAACTTTCATAATGGATAATAATTGTAATTTGATGATCATAGTAATAATAATAGGTAAATCTTACCAAAGGTGTATTATGTGCTAGACATTGACCCCAGTGCTTTCTGTATATTAATTCAACAATTGTCTGAGGGTAGATACATGTCATTCAATCTCCATTTTATAGATGCAAAAGTTAGGCACAGAGAGGTTAAGCAGCTTGTCCAGTATCATCACACAGAAAGGAAAACCAGCTGAAATTTAATTTAAATTCAGATAGCTTAGTTCCCAAACTAGCACTTTTTTTAGAAGTAACAAAGTATTGCTTTGATCTTATTGTTTCATTATTCACAGCCTTTTAACAACAAACAAGCTCTAAGTTAAATATAAAAATTAGCATTTTTTGTAAAATAATAGTAAATAGGAACTAGTGTTTGTAACAATTACATATTATTACATACCGTTTATATCCGATGTAGAGGAAGAAGATGGATCTACTGACCTTAAAGTGAGCATTCAGAAACTACCTAAAAAATCATAAATAAAGAGATTTAAGAAAATCTTACATCAAACTTTTAACATCATTTATTTAATGTATCATAAACAACTTCTCCTCCCCCAGCAAATAGTGAGACACATAGCAGACCAAAAGCTAATTCCTTAGAATGCAAAGAACTCTTATCAATAAAACAATTAGAAATAGATTACTAATATAATGAAAACATGAACAAAAAACTTGAATAATCAAGACAAAGATGAATACAGGCCAAAATATATATAGAGATACTTTGTCTTTTGCACATTTAAGAAATACAGTTTTAAAAAGTGGGTCTAGGTAAATCACTAAGTAGTGGTTAATAGAGAGAGTTGTAGAGTTAATTAGATCTAAGTGGCAAGCCCTCAGCTGCTAGATGTACATGGGAGCTTTGGTTTAAGAGCATACCAGCCAAAATTCCAGAAGTAAGCCCTACAGAAAATGATTTTTAGTGACTGTTTTCTCAAGAGTGATTCATAGCTAGTACATTTCTGATACATCAGTGAGAAGTTAATTTGTTACATACAGTTAATGCCTCAGGCCATTAACATTCTCTCTTAGACCTTCTGTTGAGAAGGCCTGGTTATTAGGATTGGAAATAAAGGTAGTTCATCCAAGATACTTGACCTATAGTAACCCAGAGAGAATTTTTTGACAGTTGTATAAAGAAGATAAAGGAAAAAAATTTTAGAAACCAAGGGGAGGTATGAAAGAGTCGAATATAGTCAATGTTCATTCTTATTGTATGGTAATTTTCATGAATTCACTTGGGTCTCACCTAGTGCAATTTTAAAAAGTCACATATGAATATTCAATTAAATCATGCATTAAAATGTGTTAGAATTTTTTATTTCACTAAATAAAAAATTTATGATATGGCAAGAAAATAGTCTTCACTATGCTTTTATAATCCTGCCTATGTATTTTATTTCCAGGGAACCTTTTATTATTTTATCAGGAGGTTTGTCCTATGATACTGTAGGAAGAAGACCCTGCTTAACAGTTATGCATGGGAAAAGTACTGCTGTGCTGGAAATGGACTATTCAATTGTCGATTTTCTAACGCTGTGTGAAACACCATACCCAAATGGTAATAAGCTTTGCATCTTTAAAACTCATTCTCTATAGATATCTGCTATTCAGAACAAAGACCTATAGGTTTTCTAAATAGTTTCCTTATCCTAGTTTGCTGTAATTCTTCTGGGAGAGAGATGCTGTCTTTATAACTTCACAAGTTTTATTTCAGAAGTTAATAAGCTTTATCTGTTTAGTATGACATAGTAGTAGTCTTTAGTGCCACTTAAGGATAAACGAAACAGTTTCTTTAGAATTCTATAAAATACTAGTGTATTAGTCAAGGTTCTCCAGAGAAACAGAACCAATAAAGTATAGAGAGAGCAAGAAAGAAAGAATGAATTTATTTTAAGAAATTGTTTCATATAGTTGTGGGGGCTAATCAGTCAGCTTCATTGTGCAAGAAGATAGCAGGCTGAAAATTCAGGAAAGAGCTGTTGTCTTGAGGCAGAATGCCTTCTTTTTTGAATCTATCTTTGCTCTTAAGGCCTTCAGCTGATTGAAGCCCACCCACATTATATCTGATATTGATTTAAATGTTAATCACATCTGAAGAATACCTTCACAGCAGCATCTGGATTGGTGTTTAACCAAACAACTAGACATCAAAGCAAGGATAAGCTGACACATAAAATTAACCATCACAACTATCATATATTCTTTCAAGAGGAATTTAAATCTGGATATGTTTTACTTCATTTGAAATAAATTGAGATGTAAAACTGTAATGCATTTTATAGTTAAATAGGTGCATATAAAATAAAGAAATTAGTAGTATTCAAGTTCCTATGAGATACAATAGTAAGAATTATTCTTATGGGTGTTGTAATTTAAATTTTGGGTTTGTTGCCCATGCCCTGTCTTGGATTTTGTAATACCATAGAAGTTACTATGAACTTCTTGTCTTATTCATCTTTACAAAACTGAAATAATTTTTTCTGAGTTATTACATAGATTTATCTCATTTAAAACAAAGTAGTCTTAAGTTATATAAAATAGATGAGAATGTTACATACTTGAGAGAATGGAATAAAATTAAAAACAAGCAAATATTTATTACCTAATTTGCTGTCTTCTTGCATATTTAAAACTATTGTTCATGCATTGTTTTCCTATTCCAGATTTTCAGGAACCATATGCTGTGGTGGTTCTTCTGGAAAAAGATTTAGTACTTATAGACCTTGCTCAAAATGGGTAAGAAATAAAATTTTGTGAGAGATTATTTTAGGATGTGATGAAAAAGACTCTTTTTAGCATAGGATTGGCTATTTCTCTTTGAAAACACTACATTTATACCCATAATATTGACCTTTTTTTTTTTTTACAATTCCAGGTACACATTTCTGATTACCTGTCAGATTTTTCTAATATGTTGTTCATATAGAATTTCCATTTTTTAAGTCAAAATTTGTTGAAATTTTGAAATTTCATGATTCAACCTAATACTTGGGCACCTTGGAGACAAACAAAATGAACAAAACCAAAATTAATCCCATCACATTTTACCTCCATATAATAAGCTCTGTGGTCTCCCCAGCCCTATTGCACTCTTGGTGGCACTGTTATGAATACATTGTCAGAGTAACTTTACACTCAGTACCAAGATTGCCATTCTCCTCTTTTGAGAGTCTTATACTCTACTGATGGAGCCAACCAAATGCCCTGTTAGTCTCCTCTTTAAACCACTGTGGTCTCTACTGCTTTGATTTGAAAGCACCTTCCCAGCCTACTACTCTTCACAGTAGGAACTTAAGATACCTTTCCAACCTGATTTTTCACTATCTTACTACAGGTGCCTTATTCCCTAGAAAAACTGAACTGTGATCATACTTCAGTGTCTTTTCTTACAGGTTCCCAACAGCTGCAAGGAGATTTTATGTATATGTGTGTATGTATATATATATACACATACACACATATACATACACATATATATACACATCTATCTTATCTGTAAATTGCCTCCATAGCTCCTTTGCAACTTTTTGTGGTATTTGTCATGTTCTGCTTTTTCTAACATAGATGATAGGGTTTACTTATAAATTCTATGAAAGATATTACATTATTTATTTGTATCTCCTGAGAGATAATCATTAAACATTAAATTGAGTTTACCCATTCACGATTTCAGTATTTCTCAGCAAGGGGATATTTTGCTTCCCCTAGCCCCAGATACTTGACAAAGTCTGTATAAATATCTTTTGTAGATGCTACTGGCATCTAGTGGTAGAGGATATGGATGCTGCTAAACATCCACAGTACACAGGGGAGAGTCCTTATAATAAAGAATTATCTGGTCAAAAATGTGAATAGTGCCAGGATTGGGAAACCCTGAAGAATAAGTGAACAATATTATTTAACTTTATTTTAAGGCATTCCTAGGTTCACATCAACTTAGTATGTACTACTTGTAATTATTAATTGGGTATTTCTTTTCCTTTTAAAAAATTGCAGGACCATAAGTGGATCAAAGGAATTTAAAAACATTTCTAAATGATCTCGGGATCCTGGGATCAAGCCCCCGCATGAGGCTCCCTATTCAGAGGAGAGCCTGAGTCTTCCTCTACCCCTCCCCCTCCACTCATGCTCCCTCTCTATCCCTCTCTTTCTCTCTGAAATAGAGATAGATAGATGTAAATGACAGTCCTAGAATAAGTTATTCTTTTAAAAAAAGAGAGATTTATTTATTTATTTTAGAGAGAGCATGTGGAGGAGGAAGGGCAGAAAGAGAGGGATAGACAGTCCTAAGCAGACTCCATGTTGAGTGCAGAGCCCAGTGCAGACCTGGCACCATAACCCTGAACTCATGACCTGAGCCAAAACCAGGAGTCAGATGCTTAACCGACTGTGCCAGGCAGGCACCCCTAGAATAACTTATTCTTAATATAATTTTATTTTCTTGTCTTTGCTAACTATTCATATAGTATATGAGACTTTTATGTGTTGTCTATACTGATATATATGTAAGTTAAAATACTGTGCAAATAACCTGTGACTAGGCATTTTATTTATCAAATGCATCAATTAAATGTATAATAATAGAATCGTTGAGCTTAAGGATTATAAAGTGTTGTTATAAAGAGAACAAAGTTACCTGCCATGTTTTTAATTCATATTTTTGTTGAGTTTTTCCTTGTGTTTTTATGTGGTTGAGGAAGGAGTTACAACAGTTTGGTTCATTTTGAAATCTAGAAAGGACTTTTCTGAAAATATTCTTCTCTGATTTTTAAATGATTGTCAATAGTAGACTGATAAATACATCTAATTTTTGCAGATGTGCCACTCTGAACTTTTTAGAGTTTTTACGCCATATTCTGGTTTTCCAGATATTTTTAAGTAATCATTCTCAAGGAATTCAAACCAGAAAAGAATATCATTGCATATGTAGTAAGGGTTTTACTTTAAAATTAAAATTTTTGAAAGCATTTTTTGCTTTATTTAATGAAATAATTTCATATCTAGAAAGCCTTTAAGGTAGAATTTTATTATCACCGAAACAAGAGAGCATCTCTATATTATTATTATTTTTTAAAGATTTTATTTATTTATTTATTCATGAGAGACACACACAGAGAGAGAGAGAGAGAGAGAGGCAGAGACACAGGCAGAGGGAGAAGCAGGCTCCATGTGGGGAGCCCGACATGGGACTCGATCCCGGGTCTTCAGGATCAGGCACTGAGCTGAAGGCGGCGCTAAACCGCTGAGCCACCCCGGCTGCCCCGAGCATCTCTATATTAAATGTTGTACCAGGCATTACATTGATGGGGAAAAAAGGAGAATTGAAAATTTGTATTAGCTCTACTGACATAAAGATCTAAGATCTATTGATTGAGAACTTTATACCTTAATGCTAAAGTGCACAGGTTAAATTCTAGCTAGCTGGCATGCCTTTGGCACATTACTCTGTTTGTTCTTCCGTAAAATGTCTACATCTTATGTTTGGTGCAAAAAGCAAATAAGATAAATGTACATATAAAGCACTCAGGCCAGTATGTGCCACATGGTACAGAGTTCCAACTGCAGCTTTTCTATTTATTGTTCTAACTGAGCAACTTGCATTATA
The DNA here is from genome assembly GCF_003254725.2 of Canis lupus dingo. Classification (NCBI taxonomy): domain Eukaryota; kingdom Metazoa; phylum Chordata; class Mammalia; order Carnivora; family Canidae; genus Canis; species Canis lupus. The sequence goes on from NC_064243.1 coordinate 38,358,950, forward strand.
AAAGATGCCTTTTTTTTTTTTTTTTTTTTTACATAGTTACATGAATGAAATCTGTTAAATCTCTGGTAGAATGTATTTTTGTAGTTTCCAAAAATACAGAGAAGAGCATTGTATCCCCAAAGTTAAAATGTAAATTCAGGTAATATGTTATATGGATCTTCAGAGGCTATTATCTTTAAATTAATCAAAGTTTAAAAAATGTTTTCATTCCAAAGCTGTAAGTATTTTTTTAGGTTCTCATTTTCGTTTTAATTTTATTAAATTAATAAATATTTCTCTTTTCCTGTTGTTAAAGATATCCTATATTTGAAAATCCATACCCTTTGAGTATACATGAATCACCTGTTACATGTTGCGAATATTTTGCTGGTTGTCCTGGGGACCTTATTCCTGCACTTTATTCTGTTGGAGCCAGACAGAAACGTCAAGGTTACAGCAAAAAGGTATAGAACATGAGTTTTAGTAATTAATGTTACATTTCAGTAATTTATATGTATCACCGTGGAGTATTTTATAACATTGATATCTTTTTTAGAGAAAGTATATAGAAAATCCCTTTTTGAAGCAAAATATGTTTTTTACTGTTGTCATAGAAATATATATGAAGATGTATGCTTGGAAGTTGCTTTATACAATAATTTTTTTTTATAGGAATGGCCCATTAATGGAGGTAATTGGGGCTTGGGTGTTCAAAGTTACCCAGAAATAATTATTACAGGGTAAGTAAAATCCTGTTTCACCACTAAATCTCTAATAGCTAGATATAATTAAGACTACATGAATATTAATTAATTGGGCAGGTAATGCTTTCCTTTATGCTGTAACTTATTAAGAAATGTTGTTGTCTGGAACCTGCCAGTTTACCCTGAATTTTATGCTGCTTTATTTTGGTTGCTGTCTTTTCACATAACAGTATACTTCAAAGAAAGAAAAATATGTAGGGTTTTTTTTTTCTTTTTTTCTTCACAATTTTAACTCATTTGCTTTTCATAGGCATGCTGATGGATCAGTTAAGTTCTGGGATGCTTCTGCAAGTAAGTAATTTGAATATTATTTGTTATATGTTACACAATCACTGTAACATATACAACATGTTTTATAATTGCATAACCAATATTTAATTTAAAATGTGGGAGCTATGAGTTTAATACCTGATTTATCAAGTATAGTTTAGAATTTCTAATAGATGTTTAAGATATTTATAAGGATATTAACCAGTAAATCAAGAATGATTCTCAACAAAAGTAATCAAATTCTGTCTTCAAAATTTCCTTAAATCAGAGATGAAAATGGGAATATATTTCAAATCAACAGAAATTTGTAGAATAATTTTAATGCCTGGGTTTTTATTTTAAGATTTGTTTTTTCATGAGAGACACAGAGAGAGAGGTAGAGACACAGGTAGAGGGAGAAGCAGGCTCCCCGCAGGAAGCATGACATGGGATTCGATCCCTGAACTCCAGGATCATGCCCTGAGCCAAAGGGAGACGCTCACCCGCTGAGCCACCCAGGCGCCCCCTAATGCCTGATTTTATACTAACAGTAATTTGTGCTTTCTTGACAGAATATATATATATATAGTGCTTACACAATATCAAAAAAGGAAAGAATGGTTTGAATCATCAGTGTTTGCCAAATATATATAGCAAACAGTGAGAATCCAGTTAACTTGTGATCTTTTGTGTTTCATCATATAGAAGTGTGAGATAATATTTATTAGTACCTTTTACAGAGAAAATATGTAGAAAATCATTTTAGAAAGCAATTATGTTCTTTATTATTTTCATTATATTTATACTTTTTTTTGCAAAATCTATTTGTCTTTTTTCAGGTTATCTAATTCATTATCATGTGTTTTTTGTTTTGTTTTTAATAGTACACCTTTTTTTTTTTTTTTTTTTTTTTTTTGGTCAATAGGTACAGTGATTGCATTATCTAAAAGTGTAATTGAGAAATATAGACCTGAAAATAAAAATATGGTTCAAATAATATAGGCTGTTTTCCTTAGATAGTTTGACTGACTAGATATTACCTTGTATTCTTTTTGTATTAAAGTATCTAACAAATGTTTTTTTCTAGTAACTCTGCAAGTATTATATAAACTAAAGACATCTAAAGTATTTGAAAAATCAAGAAATAAAGATGACAGACCAAACACAGACATTGTAGATGAAGATCCATATGCCATTCAGATTATCTCCTGGTGTCCAGAAAGTAGAATGCTGTGTATAGCTGGAGTTTCAGCTCATGTCATTATTTACAGATTCAGCAAACAAGAAGTGATAACAGAAGTCATTCCGGTAATAGTCTCTTAATTATTTTCAGTGTCAAATGTCTGACATTTAAAATTTTTGAACTATTTAAATTATTTGAAGTCAATTTTATCTAGAATTTTTAAGAACACTTAAGTGTTTACATCGCCATCTATCTTTTGTGGAAAGTGTATAAGATGAATAATTATTAAAAGAAGAACTGTCTTTCTTTTACAACAGATGCTTGAAGTTAGATTGTTATATGAAATAAATGATGTGGAATCCCCAGAGGGCGAACAGGCGCCGCCTTTGCCAACACCAGTGGGGGGCGCCACTCCTCAGCCCATTCCTCCTCAGTCTCATCCTTCTACCAGTAGCAGTTCATCTGATGGGCTTCGTGATAATGTCCCTTGTTTAAAGTATGTTATTAAAAAATACAGATGTTTTGGAAATAAGATAAATTTAATTTAGATAAATTACAAGCTTTATTACAGTGATAATTTCCTGTGATAGAGAAAAATGACATTTCTTTCTGGGTTGTGCTGTGGTTAATACAACCCATTCTTCTGTGGTATCAAAAGGAATATGATTGAATTCCATGATTTTTATCTTTAAAGTGCTAAGATTTGATCTGTAAACATACCCGTAGAACAGCGTGGATCTTTTCTGTATATATAGCTCAATCTTCACATCTATAGATGTTTTCTACTCTGGATTCAATGTGGATCAAATATATATGTAGACTGCTTTCTACTGCTCTGAAAGTTCTGTTTTTTTTGTCTTTAGAGATTCAGTCATTTTGTAATCATTTTCTTGGCTTTCTGAATCTTCTCTAGCACACCAGTATCATTATTTAAATGCCTTTATTGTAGCATTCTGGATATGAATACATTTTGCTTTTTTAAACAGGAATAAATTGGGTACAACTTTCTTATCCTTTCTTTTTCTGACTTATATTATTGAGTTGTTAAATGTTTTAAAGGATATGAGCCTTAAATATGACATAGAAATAAAAGAATGAGGAAAAAGTTAAGATCACTGAAAAATTTTATAAGACTGTGATTAATTACATTTACAAAGAAGTTCAGTTGGGGTAATAACTAAAAAAAGTGGTTATGGAAAATGTCAAAGAAATTCAGTACATGAGTTGAGGTGCAAAAGCCAGATTAGTAGATTCAAGGTAGGGAGGCCTAATGAGAGATCATTGGCATTTGTTAAAAGAACCAGGTTTTGTCCTGGTTGTATTTTAGATCTACTGGAGTTTCTTCTCTTGATGAGTAGTAAAGAATTGCTGTGGAGAATGTCTGTGTAACTAGCATTGCATTGCAATGACTCCAAAGATATGGGCAGATTTTTTTATAGCATAGTCATTTAAAAGGTGTAGACTTTTTTTTAAAGATTTTTATTTATTTATTTGAGAGATTAGCATGAGTACTAGTAGGGAGAGGGAAGCAGCAGAGGGGGAGAGAGGAAACAGACTCCCTGCTGAGCAGGAAGCCCAATGCAGAGCTAGATCCCAGGACCCTGAAATCAGGATTGAGCCAAAGGCAGACACTTAACCACCTAAGCCACTCAGGTGCCCCCAAAATTACAGACTTCAAAAAAAAAAATCTATATGTTTATATAAATTTGAGATTGTGTGTTCTATGTTAGTGGTTCTCAAACAGAGATGTTTTTGCTCCTCATCATTGTATTGGCAATATCTGGAGACGTTATTAGTTGTCAACAGTAGGAACAGGGTGCTACTGGCATCTCGTGCATAGAGGTCAGGGATGATGCTCAAACGTGCAGAACGGTGCCCCGCAACAAAGAACTTGCAGGTCAGAATGCCACTAGTGCCAACAGGAGACTCTGATCTGATCTAAAAAATGTAAGCATTCAGGTTAAGCAGCCACATTTCTCAGAAAGGTCTCAGGGTTTTTGGGTGTTTTTTTTTTTTTTTTTTTTGGCCCTCTCTCAAGTATATACATACACATCCTCCTTTTTGCTACAGTTCTGGCACATGTTTTGCTAGAATGAAATTGGAAATACAGAGAATTCTACATTCTTCCATGTTGTTACTTACTCAGTACTGCTTTGCTTTAAACTTAAATTTGTAAAATTTCCATTAATGTTCTTTGATTTTAATGTGTATTTCTCCAGCCTTTGTTAAGTTCAAGTCTTATAAGCCTGTAAAGTACAATTTGTCTTTGATGTTTGTTTTGATAACATTTTTATGGCAAAGTTTTTAAGATTTTTGTCTAAAATTGACAAATTTACCAATGACTTTTTAATCACAGGCAATTTGAGTTATACCTCATTTTTTTTCTTCTGAACAGTTTTCTGGTAAATGCAGTTATTTATTAACTTCACATAGTTTTCATCCACAGTCCCAAAAGCCAATTTTTAAATGTCAGAAATATAATCAAATTGATATTAAAATAATTACTACTTTGTTTTTATACAAAATGCTTGCATATGTAATTGTTCCTTTGAAGAAACATTTTAAGATTAGTTACTCAATTTATTCCTATAACCAGTAAAATTTTGTGTTTTTAGGTATTTTAATTGGGCTTTTGCAGTCCGAACAGACATTTTGAAACAGCAAAGTCTCCAAACATACATTTAAAATCTATTTGTATAGGGCAGCCTGGCTCAGCAGTTTAGCGCCACCTTCAGTCCAGGGCCTGATCCTGGAGACTCGGGATCAAGTCCCATGTTAGGCTCCCTACATGGAGCCTGCTTCTCCCTCTGCCTGTGTCTCTGCCTCTCTCTCTGTGTCTCTCACAAATGTATATATATTTGTACAAACTATGGAGCTTTTTATAAACGTTCAGCTCCTTGTCTTTAAAAAGTAAAACCTTCATTTACATATATTAAAATATTAAAATAATTCACATGTAAACATTGTAGACATAAAATATTATACCCACCCATCCCCTATTTTGCATTTTAAAGATTTTATTTATTTATTCATGAGAGACACAGAGAGAGAGAGAGAGAGGCAGAGACACAGACAGAGGGAGAAGCAGGCTCCCTGCAAGGAGCCTGATGTGAGACTCCATCCTGGATCCCAGATCCTGTGATCATGCCCTGGGCCAAAGGCAGACATTCAACTGCTGAGCCCCCAAGTGTCCCTATTTTGCATTTGTAAATCTAACCTATCCTGTTATTTCTTGATCCCATTTCTAATTTTTTTACCTATTGGGGATTTTGCAGCAGGCTTGACTGGCTTATTTTTGCTTAAGAATTTTTTGTTTGTTTGTTTATTCTTACTAATTAAGAATTCCATGAATTTTGTATGTCTTCATCACTGAAGTTTTAAATGTCCCCATGTACGCACTTCTGATACTATCCCTGTATTTTTGTTCCTGCTCTAATCTAATGTGCATGTTAAATATGCTAGAAGAAGGTGGACACTTCTTTGAACCTTACCTAATTTATCCAAGGAAAAAATAACACAGATTCTTCTATTCTGAAGAATACTCTATTTTCATTTCTATATCTTGAGATGGACAGCCACCACTGATTAGTGGTATTTCCCTGAGAAAAGCCAGAACGTCTGCTCATTGAGCATACAGTTCTGAGTGTCCTGCCTTATAGATATTGCACGAAGTGACTGTAACTCCGTTCATTTTTGGAGCACCCTCAATGATTCATGTTTACTCTAAAATTTGGACAATAAGAAGACAACTGGAAGGACACCTAGGTGGCTCGGTGGTTGAGTGTCTGCTTTTGGCTCAGGGCATGATCCTGGAGTCCTGGGATCAAGTCCTGCATCGGGCTCCCTCATGGAGCCTGCTTCTCCCTCTGCCTATATCTCTGCCTGTGTGTGTGCGTGTCTCTCTCATGAATAAAAAAAATAAAGTCTTTAAAAGAAAAAAAAAAAAAAGACATCTGGAAAATGGCAAAACCAGAATTTAGACTCTAGCTTTTCAAAAGCCCTCAGTTCTTTCTACCAACATCAGACCTTTGCAGCCAGGCTTTGAAGACCCTTTAAAGTCTGGACCTAGCCTATCTTGCTATATTGATTTCTCACTGTTACTACACATACCTCCACTATGAGCAAACTTACACACTTGTTAATCTTTGACTGTGGGTTTCCTACTACTAGTTTGCATATGTTTGCAAAAGCAATATATTTTGAGCACCTATTCAGCAATTATTGGGGAAAGAGTCTACAACCAAAATTACTATCAACTTAAAGAGTACTTTATTTTATTTTATTTATTTTTTAATCTTTTTTTAATTTTCTTTTTAAAGATTTTATTTATCCATGAGAGACAGAGAGAGAGAGAGAGAGAGGTAGAGACACAAGCAGAGAGAGAAGCAGGCTCCACGCAGGGAGCCCGACGTGGGACTCAATCCCGGGTCTCCAGGATCAGGTCCCGGGCTGAAGGCAGCGCTAAACCGCTGAGCCGCCTGGGCTGCCCAAGAGTACATTTTTTTAATAGTGAAAGCATCATGCACACAAAAGTAAATTTGTCACTTTTTTTTTTTTAATTTTTGTACTCACTATGTTTTGGCTACTTTTAATTTTGTTAAACCATATATTTAAGTCTATTTTTCTAACTTGAATTTTTTTCCAACTTGATTTTTCTTTCCTCTTCTTAATTCATAGGCTTCTCATTCTCCTTATTCCTTTCCCCATTCCTCCCTCCCCTTCCTACCCATGGTCTTTTTCTCCCTCCCTACTTCCAACCCCCCAGTCTGTAATGGGAACTTATGTATGATTTCTTACTTTTGTTATTTATGTACATACTTTGTCTCCAACTAGATTAAATGCCTCTAGAGAACAGGATTTAGCTTTTTTTCATTTTTGTATATTTAGTACAATTTCATATATAAATTACTGTTTGCATATTTATGCATGACTTTATAATTACAGAAGTTAATAAGATACTTGAAGATGGGTTAAAAGATAATATGTTTTCCTTTATTACAGAGTTAAAAATTCACCACTTAAGCAGTCTCCAGGTTATCAAACAGAACTAGTTATTCAGTTGGTATGGGTGGGTGGAGAACCACCACAACAAATAACCAGCCTGGCAGTCAATTCTTCATATGGATTGTAAGTATAATTTATGTGTTTTTCAGTCTCTTCATACTATGCCATACATTTTTTTCATTTTTAAAAACAGGATGACTTTTATTAGAGCATCAGTTAAAAAATTGTATAAAAAGTTGTTTAATTTCAGATCATATTTAGTGTTTATTTGGAAAATAATTCTGTTCCAAATAAATTACTCAGGATATACTTATAGTGCTTCATGATAAATTAAGATAAAGGTTCAAAGTCAACATGTGGGGATCCCTGGGTGGCGCAGCGGTTTGGCGCCTGCCTTTGGCCCAGGGCGCGATCCTGGAGACCCGGGATCGAGTCCCACGTCGGGCTCCCGGTGCATGGAGCCTGCTTCTTCCTCTGCCTCTCTCTTTCTCTCTCTGTGACTATCATAAATAAATAAAAATTTATTTAAAAAAAATAAATAAATAAAAAATAAAGTCAACATGTCTTCTCCTGGATAAACTCTGAGAAACAATTTCCTTCTTAATGCTCAGTATAATAGAGGTCTAATAACATCAACTCTGAAGACTTTGTTATAAGCTAATTCTATAAATGTTGAACCAGAGCTATATAATTTCTTCTACTTCCAAAATTCACGTGTATAAATTATAAAGGCATAGTAATAGTTTGATAAAGTATTTATACTATAGTTGCTTTATCAATTCATACCCTCAAGTATTGAGTATTAATTATTCATACTTTCTATTATAATTTGGTAGACTTACAAAGTACTTTTGTTTGTTTAAAAATCAACATTGTGGTAAAAGAGAAGCCACACACTATGTAGTTCCAGGGCTATTTCTCAGTATGTGGGTCACTGTTGTCTTCTTTGATGTTAGCCCTGAAGACTCGTTCATCTTTCTTCTTCCTCCTGGAACTACTACCACTCACCCTATCCCTGTAGTTTTATACCAGTTAAGACTGGCTGTAGTCTGAGATGGTCATCTCTCAGGTCATCTCTCAGCAAATCTTTCATTTGCTACCCCACAATGTAAGAACACAAACCTCCTTTTTAATATTTCATTGCACAACTATAAAGAAAGAGGGAATAATAAAAAGAGCTGTCAGAAGTTTCAAAGGAAGTTACAAATCGATTGATCACAGGCTCATGGGCACACAGTTAACGTTTTATTTAGTCCCTCCCTTGTACCTTTTTAATATTTGAACTAGCTGCCAAGACTATTTAATGTGAAATCCATATTTAGAGCTTTAACTGAAAAATCTGATTATCTGGCCCATGTCTCCATTCCTGCTTGGCAGTGGTCAACATGAACAGAATTCAGACTTTTCCCACTTAGATAGATGGGTCATATTCTCTCTAGTTCACCACAGTCCTTGTCTGGCCTGTTTGTATTACTTACAGAGTCTCTGTATACATTTCAGTTTTCAACTCCTGGTTTAAGACATCTTAAAAGAGTTACATTCCTTTATTCGTAGTTGTTTGGTTTATAGTTCCTGACTTATAATCGGGAAGATATCTGGAGTACTCCAAAGGGAGACCTCCAAGATTTATGCTATTTTTTATTTTTGACTGTATAGATTATCAAAACTTTCCCAGAGATAAAATGTTCCACTTCCCTAGAAGGGAATGGGCCTTCCCTCAAGCTTCCCAAATGCCCCTAAGTCAGAAAAATAGATGTCACATTGATTAGAATGGGGATTTATGTCTGTGATCAAGTTTCAGTTTCCTACGCCAACATTTTTTTTAACAACATCGACTTGTAATCATTAATGTCTGTAGAAGATATACATTGTTCCATGAAAAAGCATATGTTATCTGTATTTTCATGTCCTTGATAATCTTTAGATACAAAGAGGAATTTTCTGAAAAACCCATCCTTCTTCTTTTCAGCCTTATACAGGTACATTTCCTTATAATTACTTATTTATGCTAAAATATTTGCTCTTTTCCTATTCCCAGGGTAGTTTTTGGCAATTGTAATGGCATTGCAATGGTAGACTACCTCCAGAAAGCAGTACTCCTCAATCTGGGCACTATTGAATTGTATGGCTCCAATGATCCTTACCGGAGAGAACCCCGGTCTCCTCGTAAATCTCGACAACCTTCAGGAGGTATAAAGAAAAAAATCTTGAGTTTTAGGATTTCTATAAATACTGAGTTACTTATGTGAATATAAATACTAAAGTTAGATAAATACCTTGTCTGACTTAGTCTATATATGTAAACTGTCAAAACTTGTAAAAGGTTTGAGCCTTCTTTATTTTGTATTGCTTTTAGATTTTGCTTTTGTTTTAAATATCCTAGGATTTTAATTAATGTTGGGAAAGAACCACAGTGGCAAGCTTCTTCAGCTAAATTATAATGAGATGAAAATTTGTCTTATTATGGAACAAAAGTTAATCTCAAAGTATTGCCCCTTTTATTGATTGGTATTATAAGACCAAAAATTCATTGTTGAAACGATGTAATTTTAAGGGATTATTTCCCATGCAGAAAAAAATGTAAATGCAAAAATGAGTTTGAGTTCTATGAAAATTCAGTGTTCTCAGGTAGCCTTGATTCAATACAAACCAAGATCCAATGATTTTCTGTATAGCATTCTTTTGTATTTGCTAGGTAATTAGCCTTAATTTTATATTATTTTAAAAAATTTTTTTAAAGACTTAACTATTTGAGAGACAGCATGAAAGACCAGCACAAGGGGATGGGAGGATCCGTGGGGGATGGGAGGATCCGAGGGGGAGGGAGAAGCAGACTCCCTGCTGAGCAGGGAGCCAATGTTGGTCTTCATCCCAGGGCCCTGGGCTCATGACCTGAGCTGAAGGCAGACACTGAACCGAGCCACGCAAGCATCCAGTTCATCTTAATTTTAAGTGTATTAATATGTCTAGTTGGTGGTCTATACCAGTATTCCTCACTTGATTTTTTTTTTTTTTTTTAACTTCATGGCATTGGATCTCTGGCACATAGGGTCATATTAGTGAGGCCTTCAGCAATTACTGCAGTAATTGCTCCAGTATAGGCTCCAGTCTCCACAGGACCTGTTCAGCTGGACCAGGGATTGAGGGGAACCCTATCTTGGGCAGATTTGGCCAATATGCAGAATGCCAGTGTGCACTGAAACACTGGGAAGATGTGTTCTATACTTATAACTCAGTCTCTCTGAATTTAAATTCTGAGATTCATTTCTCATTTGGTCTCATGGCATAAATAGAAAATACTACCTGTATCACAATTTATGAGAAAGAAAAAAAAAGATGGAATATAGACCTTACTATCACTTTGGCCTGATGCTTGAGTTTTTCCCATTTTTATTTTTGTGTGTGACCATTTTGTCATGTGTTATCTTCAGCAGAAATTGTCCCAACCATACCATTCTAGTACTTTGTCTCCTTTTTTTTCTTTACTTTTCATTGCTTCACTAAGGCATGCTGATTGTGACTTCTTGCATGTACGGCCTTTCTAGCTTATATTCTGAATCTGTGAAAAAACTCCAGTCTTCTTTATGTAAGTTCTTTATTTCATGTCAGTAACGTCATGGCATGTTTATTTGTTGTATGTAAAATAATTTTTTTCATTTATTTTAAAAACAGCTTATTAAAACATTATATATCTAAAATGATATACTCATTACTTAAATTTATCATCATATGTATATGAAAAAAAGCTATTGAAATGTTTACGTCCCAATCCAGTTTCTTTATAAGGCAAAAGAAACTAATATTTAGTGTTAGAAAGTTAAAATATTGTCATGATAGAGGAGGCAAGTACTTTTAGCAATTTTACCACAAACCTGTGTAAAAACTTTATTGCTTCTAAAATTAATTTCTTTTCTCCTTGATACCTCATAGTTTCTTAAAACTGCTAAAAATTAAATACCTAAACTTATCCAAGTTTAGAGACCAGTTTTATCATGTGATACCAAATATATTTTTTCTTAAATTTTATTGCATCCTATATTCTGTAATAAATCTCATAATATTATTTATGTTATTATTTGCTTTATTTTATATTGAAGAGTTAGATGTTTAGGCACAGGAGAACTATTTGAGATATTTACTTAAGCTCACTTGTAACTATTAGAATTATGTCTTAAAATTAAAAGAAAGTCATTTTAAAATGTGCTTTAACATTTTAAAAACATTTGTGCCTTAATTCTAAAATATAATTTATTTCAAATAAAATTAAGTATAACATAATTGGTATCAAAATGCTTTAATTGCATTGATAAAAATGATATTCTTGCAGAAGTGTGTATTTTTTAATATGTTTTGGAAGTGTAGCCCAAATACCACCAAATTCGATCTACTTTAGAGATTAGTTTGGGGTAATATTTTTACTACTAGTAGATTCTATTATGTTTTCATAAACAGTAAGGTGTTACTCATGAAATTATTTTATAAACATTACTGTTTATGTGTTTTACAACTGCATTAAAATACAGTTGAGCCCATAACTGAAATGTATACAGTATTTTCATAATAAAAATTATGAGATTGTTACAGGGACAAATAGTGGTAAATTATTTCAACTACCTGTAGATCTGCTGGAAGTCTTAATAATAACAAAAGTGAAATACGATAATACATGTCTTGTTTTGCTAGCCACATTTTCATTCAGTGAAGGACACGAAAGGGAAAATTTCTATTCTGACTATAATTCTAACCCCCAAGTAAGATCTTCTTAGTGATATGAAAGTGATAAACCAATGAGAAGAAACTTATTTAGTCTTGGAAGTTGATAATTCTAAAGAAGGAAATTAGAGGGACAAAATTGTGTGTACTTTAGGAAAAATATTTTCAAAAGTTACAGAAGTGACTCTAAAAATGAAGATTTGGCTTATACAATTGCAATTAATTTCAATTCTTCAGTATGTTCAGTAGAATAGAAAAAGAGAAATAGCTGTGAAGCCCAGTAATACTACTTGATATTTCTGTGTGTGTGTGTATGTTATCTATTATAAGAAGCAAACCAAAACACAATATTTAATAAATGAGGGATATAATCAAGGATGCATAAATAAGTGTTGCATAATCAGTCAGTACTGTGTTGAATATAAGCTGGTCTTCAAAAAATGGGAAATAGCAAAATGTTTGGTTTCAGTGAAAATATAATTAAAGAAGGATTAGGACCCTAGGGATCATTTGAAATTATAGTTGAAAAACAGAAAGTAGAGGTAAATAACTTTGTTTCTCAACTATCCAATAAGAGGAATGATTTATCTTTCTGGAAAGTATGAAAAATAATTAAGAGAAATGAAAATCTAAACTTACATACATACATTATGTTTGTAAGGCAGACCTTGGTAATAAAAAGTGATAAGGTAATAAAGGTAATAAAGGTAATAAAGGTAATAAAAACATACCAAGAGAATTTGTTAACAATACCCAAGTTGATTAAGGTCAAATAAATCAGTAAGTTTAATGTACAAATCAGTCAAATATTCTGGAATGGTTTGTGCGCATATTGAAAATAGAGATATCATTTAAGGTCAACAGGAATCCTTTAAAAGTAAATTGTACCAAAATTGATGTTACTTTTTTAATCTCATAACTATATTGATGTCTCATAGCAGCCTGTTGACATAAGGTTTCCTGAAGTTAACCAGATTCTAAATAAAGAATTCCATGTATATTTTTTTTGAAACAGACAGATGGAAGTGACCTACTTTAGTTTGACAATTACAAGATTCATTAAACCAGGAATCAGCAAACTACTGTCCATGAGCCAGATCTGGCCCACTGCCAGTTTTTGCCAGTACTGTTTAATTAGAAAAACATCATGCTTATTTGCTTAGCTGGCCTCAAAACCAATCTGGACCTTCACAGAACAGGTTTGCTAGCTCCCAGATTAAACCATGCTATCAGTTTGTAGCTTCACAGTTTGCTAGCTCCCAGATTAAACCCTGCTATCAGTTTGTAGCTTCACAGGTCAGTTTGTAGCTTCACATTAACTTCAGTGTATTGTGCCTCAGTAGATGGATCTATTATGCTGAATAATATATAATTATACTTTGTTGAACATTTTAAATAGTAAATTAAGCTACCTATTTAAACATATGATAAAGAAGGTATGCTTATTGTTTCTAAAGAGTAACTACTACATTTGATGACAGAATAAAGACCCATGAAGATACTGTAGGTAGAAATAATAAACTTAAACCAATACCATAGCCACATAGTATAGACTATAGGATCATATACATCAATCAGCCATATAGGGTTTTACTTGACTTTTACCCTGAGCCAGATGTGAAAGGCTTAAAATTTTGAAATTTGTTATTTTTACTCAGCGCTAGGCACACTATAATACTAGAGTATACTATCACTACTATTTATTATTAAGATATAATTGGCATATAATCATTATATTAGTTTCAAATAACGATTTTATATTTGTATACATTGCAAAATGATCACCACAGTAGCTCTAACATTCCTTACCTTATTACATAGTTACAAATTCATTTTTCCTTGTAATGAGAACTTACTTCCACTCTTAGTAGCTTTCAAATATCTAATACACTATCATATACTGTAACTGGAATTCTGTACATTTGACCCTTTTTACCTATTTCTCCCACCCTCCACACTCTGTTTATGGCAATCATCAGTTTGTTCTCTGTATCTATGAGTTTTTTTGTTTGGGGGCTTTTTTGAGGGGTGGGGTTAGATTCTGCTGTATCATATAAGTGAGATCATACAGTAATTGTCTTTCTCTGACATATTCTATTTAACATATGTCTTTGAGGTCCATCCATGTTGTCACAGATGGCACAATTTAAATCTTTTATGGCTGAATACATTGCATTGTGTGTGTGAATGTATATATGTATGTATATGTGTTTGTGTATATATACTACCCACATTTTTATATACTCCACATTTTCTTTAGCAATGCTTCCATCGATGGACACTTGTTTCTGTATATCACTACTGTTTAAAGACCTGTTATTTGAGTTTCTATCAAGAAGAAATTCATTTACATAAACAGTATTTTGTCAAAGATTAAATGCATACCTAAAATTCCATCCATTGTTCTTTGAACTATGAAACTAATTTTTTGGGTTTTTTTCTCCCAGAACCATTAGTTTAATGAGTGCTGAAAAGAAAAAAAAAAAAAAAGTTACTGATTTTCATTTGAAAATTTCCTAGTGAATAAAAATAATATATAACTCAAAATAGAAAACTCTTCTTATAAACCGAATTCATTATTCTGTGTTCTCTGAAAATGTTATAAAAATTTTCTTAGTGACTGGATTGTGATATGTCTTTTACTGAAGGATTGGAAAAATGGATACTGGTCATACATGCACATATGTCAGCATGATGGTTAACTTCTTCTGAGGTCTTTTCTCTTTTTAAAGAATTTGCAGGAATTCTTTTCATTCCAGTCACTAAGCAACTTAATAGCCATACTAATTATTTACTCTGCATGTTGCCATGTCTTTTTCTTGTCTACAGCATAAAAAGCCATAGCATATCGTTTCTCTTAAGAATCTAGGCCATCGTATAAGATATATTAGTTTTATAAAGTTCATACATATCTGTGAAAAGGAAGTATTTCTTTAGAGCTCTTTAAAAATGTGCAGTAGAGGGGTAGCCCTGGTGGCCCAGCGGTTTAGCGCCACCTTCGGCCTGGGTCATAATCCTGGAGACCTGGGATCAAGTCCACGTCAGACTCCCTGCTTGGAGCCTGCTTCTCCCTCTACCTGTGTCTCTGCCTCTCTCTCTCTCTCTCTCTCTGTCTCTGTGTGTGTGTGTCTCTATGAATGAATGAATGAATGATAAATCTTAAAAAAATAAATAAAAATAAAAATGTGCAGTAGAGTTTTTAAGAGGTATAGTAAGTAAAGTACAATATTTTACATTTACATTATCTTATATATGACAAGTAACATACAGTCTTTTAAATATTGCAAATGTGGAGGCACAAAATATTTTAATTATTCAAAAATATTCAAGGAGGGCATTGGAAACATTGCAGAAACCACATTGAGGCTTGAGTTGAGAGTTTCTATGATGTAAAAATTACCAAATTTATTACCAAATATTTATTTTCCCTCAAGAGAAATCTAATGTCTATCATATACTCTCAAATTACTGATTTTAAACAAAGTCCTACTTTATGTCTAATGTCCTTGAAGAATAGTAAATTATCTCTTGGAAGTTTTATTTTTCTTTAGCTGGTGACTCCTATATTATTTTGAGGTGTTTTAATATCAAAATGTTTCATTTCCTATCTCAAGATTAATGGGCATAGTATCAATGCCAGCCAGTACAGTCTATTCAACTGAGTTTTTGACAAAGACAGTCATTAAATGTGTAGTGTAAATAGGAAATACAGCTGCACTTACGTAAATTTGTGTTGTGACTTGGTGTTTGGTTCTGTTTTTTTAGCAGGTCTATGTGATATTAGTGAAGGAACTGTAGTCCCAGAGGATCGCTGCAAATCTCCAACTTCTGGTAATTTGTTTTTTATTTCATTAATAACTATAATTCTATAAAAAATAATACAGTGTATCAAAATTCCTTTTTACAGATAAGCATTTAAAGTAACACCTAGAAGGAACTTTTATGTCACTTATTTATTCTTAAAAGGATAACTATTTTTTGCATTCTCATTAAGTGAAAAGAAATGCACTAGATAAAATTTCACAGCTATTACCCATTAAGAGTCATACAACTGTGTATTCAGCTTTCTTATATTTATATCTTTTAAGGAAAATATATTTTACTCCTCACCATTGGATCAAATGGTTTGGTTAATGTACAGTCTTGTCTTTGCTCCGCAGGCCTGAGGTCATCTAGTAGAATAGTGCTCTAATTCCTGAATAGTGCCCATTTAAATATCAAAGATCTTGAACATTTATAATCTAATGGTAACTGTAGACAGAATAGTTGTAGACTAATTATATATGGTTTTGGTCAAAGTGATATTTAATATAACTGTATAGCTATTTTAAGGCAGTTATCCTTTTTTGTCCATATAGGTCTTTATGTGACCTATGTGTGTAATAATATTTCAGTAGAACATAATTTTTAATATCTTTTCAATCTCCTTAACGTTAAGAGGATTGTGATTTTATTATTTTAAGTGTATAGAAACTTTGCCAGTCTTTACTAAGGTTGACTTCACAATTTTAACAACCATATTAAATCGTTCTGGCTGGGAATATTTATCAGCTTTCAACTAGAAAGATTGTTCTTAGGACAAAGTAACATGGTTATTAGATAGATTTTGATCCTTCATTGGCTGATTCTACTACATCAGAAATCATTATAAGCATGGGAAATATTGAGAAGTGCATTTTAGTTTACTCTGATATTTCGGTTTAGCAGTTTATTAGACATAGGACTCTAAAAGCTTTTGTGATGTTTCTTCTTGAAATTGCATTTTCCTAATATTGCACAAGTTATACCTTAAGATATATCCACCTTCTGGTTTTCTTAATCTTTAAATTTCATATTTAAATTCACTCATTAATGAAACATAGAACCACAGGAATTAACATAGCACCTAATGTTAAGTCTGAACATTGGTACAGTAAAGTTTGAATGAATAATATGGAGCAAATAATTGTATATCCGATCTCACAGAACTAGAGTTATTTCTGAATTTGGATTTCAGAACTGTAGTATCTTTTCATTATTGCTGTTCTTTGTCCATCTACCTACAGCACTATTCTGATCTTACCTTCTCTAAAGGCCTTGTGAATGCAGTTGTCAATATGTTAAGGCTAAAAGCCAAACTAGATAATTTGGTCATGGAATTATCTTTTAGTATATTAAATGACTGTCAAAATTGTTTTAACAAGACTCAGCCTAAATAAACTAATACTCATTATCCTAAGCCAAACTTTGAATAGGTATATTCATCTATCAATTTGAAATAACCAACAAGAGGTAATTATAGAGAAGTATTTAAGTATATTAAAATATAAGTCTGTAAATATAAAAAGTTCATAAAAGTAAAAACCCTCCAAATCTTTTCTGAGAAATTCAAACATTGTTGAACATTTTCAACCATATTTTTTTGATCCACGTGAAAGGACAATATAGTTTTAACATACAGAATTTATATGACACTAGGTGTTTTATTGTTTCAGTGAATTTGAACTGCAAGGTAAAAATTGTGAGTGTAAAAATCATTGATAAATCACAAATTCTTATCTTAGTAGAAAACTATTTAGTCTTTGATTATGCACTGAAAGATACAAGAATATTCTGAAGACATACAGATATACACATACAGATATATACATATACATATATACATTCCTGCCTATCAATATGGAGAGACAACTTTTACAAAAAAACAAATCAGACTTTAGTAGACAGTAGTTGTGCCTGAAACATGTTTCATAGAGCAGAAGATAGATGTCACTCATGCATACGTAGTGAAACATACAGTAGAAACTAGGATAAAACTCTGGAAAGCAACCTGTTGACACTATATTCTTATAGCTATGTCTTTCACTGCTTGCCCATTTTGAAATAGTAATTCTATTAGTAATTCTAATAGTAATTCTAATAGTAATTCTCACTACTCATCTTTGGCCAGTTGTCTTACTCTTTGCCCATTGGTAAATTTTTTTACATTCATTCTTGTTAGCATTCTAATAAAGAAATAAAGGAATAATTTAGTAACATTCCTCTCACCAATACATGTAAATTCTACTAATTTAGGATGGTCAAATGAGAAGAACGGAAGGGGTAAGTTTGAGGTGAATCAGAAGAACCACAAAGCATCATGTAAAACCATGTAAAGTAATAATTAAATTCCTAGCTTCAAGTACTTTCTGCAGTGTGGTAAGATATAGATAAATAAATAATTAAAGGATACAATATAGATTATAAAACCAGTATAGTTAATAGAAAACAATGTATGGGAGAAAAGAAATGTTTAAAAGTGGGTTGGAATGGAAGTTCAACTGAGTCACTCATAAATAAATACTAAGAGGAGGACCACTATTACAAAAATGAAAAGTAGTCATACATATGCCCTTTATCAAAATCAGTGTGTTTATTCAAAATAATAATATAAATGAAGAGAAACTTTTTGAAAAGCATTTAAATCTCATAATCAAAATTGGTGATCTCAGCAGTTTTAACGGTTCAGTATTAAAGCTCAATTCAAAAAGCATCCTGAGAAAATCCAAGTTAACAAATACAATTTAGTTTTTTCCATTTGTTTTTAAATAAACTGGCAGTCTCTGAAACAGAATATTAATTTTGCCATCCTGAATTAACATGGGAAATAACTTCTGCTATCTCTATTTGATCTTTGTATTTCAAAGAACTTAGATTGCTTACTGAGCACTTTCAAAATACTGGAATTTTGTTTTAGGACTGCATCAAACGTGTGTGTATGTGTGTGTGTAAATGTGAAAATGATAAAAACTTTTGTTAGGTTATTTCAGTTTGAAGAAAACTCAGGGCCACATAAACCATAATATAAATTCTGCCATTAGGGGTTACCATGTACCCCCCCAAAAAAGCTATAAATATTTTCTGTGTTTATTTTTTTCTGTGTTTATTTAATCATAATTATTTGGTAAGTATATTCAAATGGGATATGCTGAAAGCATTTTTGGAATTTTGGGTGGTTTTTTTTTTTTTCATTTTTGGAATTTTGACAAAAATTCTGAAGACCAGCAGTGGGCAATTTTCATTTAGGGGAAATATTTTCTTTACTTTTATGATTTATGTTGAAAATATTTTGGAAATATTAAAAAACAATTTGTATAATTTTATATTCACATTTAGATATGTTATCTAATTGTTGCTCTAAGATGATATCAGATAAAATAAGTATAATTTTTTTTACCTTCCTGTGGCTATTTAATATCAGAGGTGACTATGATATTTTAAAATAGTTATAACATCTTATAACTATTATCTTATTTGAAAAACAAGTATACCCATTTCTTTTCCTGAAAATGTTACTGAGCTCAGTGTTACTTATGGGATATTTTTTGATATAGGATTTATGAGGATCCATAAATACTACTTAGCAAAAATAACATGGTTTTTTAAAGAGTAATCTTCTAAGACTATTATAGAAGAAATTGGATACTGCCAATGTTACAGGTTTTACTTGGTCTGTGGAAAGATTTTAAGGATATTTTCCACTTGGCCAAAGAAAGTATGATTTTTGTGGGAGAATGGAAGGTCAAACTTTGACCTTATTGATTGAGGCTCAGTACTTTCACTGGGATAAAAAGGAAGAAAAGTACAGAAAAACTTTTTTATTTACTTCTAGTTATGTTCCAGGCATTTGCTTCTATCAGAAGCTTTTTATTCATTCAACAAATGTTTACTTGGAGATTGCTGTGTACAAAGCACTCTGCTGAGTGCAAAGGGGATGCAAAGATAAATCAAATGGAGGCCCAGATGTGCAGTGCAGTGGGAAAAGGGCACATGTGTATTAACTTTTTAAAATATGAGGTATAAGTGAGGAACATCATAAGAGACATGTACTGATAAATGATTATTGGAATTTAAAAAGAGGGAAGATGATTTATAGCAAAGAGATTGAAAATTTATAGGTGAGATGTCATTTGAAATGTGCTGCTGTTATAAAGAATAGATTGTTTAGTAAAAGTTGTCAACTAGAATACTACTTAAGATTACATTTATAAATAAAACATTTATTTTAGAAACACCTTGTTTGAGGAAAAATGTCAAATCTTAATTATAAAAATATTAGATAAACTTATTGGGAGTCACAGCCAGAATAAAATGAAATATTTGTTACCTCCTTAAACGTAAGTAAATATTTGAACATACCTAAAATTATACGTATTATCCTCAGTATTTTAAAGATCATTGTGGTAATAATAGGCTTATATATGATTTTAAAATTTGTATATAGAAAGTTAACTCTAAAATAAGTTGCCAGAATACTTCTTGCATGAGATTCTTAGTTCTAGATGAACCATATTCATTTAACATCAAAGAATTTTTGCATTTTTTTTTTCAGAAAGAGTTAATTGCTGCTTTTCTTTCAGAAAGAGTTAATAGCTGCTTAGATTTTTCTTTATCTGTTCTCTAATATCTATGCCAAGATTTTTCTAAATGGTTGCAACTTAAGGAAAAATTGTTCTAGATTAGGGATTTCTCTACCATGAAAGATAATGTACTACTGTTTGCTATTCTTACTATAGTATTAGAGGAGTTGTTATTAATTATATGCATGACCTTTTCTTGTGGCCAATAATATGGAAACTTATCTTACAAGTTACCAGATTATTTTGTTTGTACTTTTCCCTATGACAACTCAGTGTTTGTGACTGACGATATGCCTGTTCCTTCCATTGTCTTCGTTTGTGTAGGTTCTTCATCACCACACAATTCAGATGATGAACAAAAAATGAATAATTTTATAGAAAAGGGTATAGTATCTTTATTTTAAAGTATTTTCTTTTAATTATTTTTAATTCATTTAGTTTACTTTGAATAGATTTTGACATTTTATATCAAAATATTATTTTCAGTGAAGACCAAAAGCAGAAAGTTTTCCAAGATGGTAGCCAGTGATATAGGTAGGAAATAGAAATTTCTCTTTTGTTTCTAATCCTTGCTATATGCAGTGTTACTCAACACCAAAAAATGATCTAATGCATTGCATTTTGTATATATTAATTTGTTACTTCTGTGCTAAACAATAACCTCTTGGGCTGTTTCTTCTAAACTCATTGGGGCAGTAATTATTAAAAATCAGTTAAATTGGGGTTGCAGTTCTTCCTCTGACTTAAAATGTGAATTATTCTATTTTTATTTTTGCTTTATTTAAAATAAAGCAGGGTTCAATTTATGCCATAAATAGTACAATTCTGTACTTCCAGATTTTGAGATCTTTTTCCTCTATAGTTTTATTTGTATTTTCTCCTAGCTTTATTTCATCTTTCTCAAATTTTCAAAACCCTCAATTTCAAGGAAATAGTTCTCTAAAATATTGACTTTTTTATTCTGTAATCTGCACTATCCTTGAGTTAAATGGGAATTTTCTTAAAACTCTTCCTTCCCTCCCACACACAAGTAAAAGTGATTGATAGTGTTTTATATTAATCCTTTCTACTGGTTCTATGAATATACTTTGAAATGAATTACCTAGTCCAAGATTTTCAGTTTAAAATTTAAAATTCCAATTTGGAAGACAAAACATAATCAAACTTTGAGGACGTAATCAATCTCTTAAGATTTTTTGGTTGGTCATAAAAATTTGAATATTCTCTGAAGATTTTTAAAGGCTTGAGAAGCACTGTTTTACAAAAAGAGAATAAATTCAATCTTTGATTTAAATCTAAAATTCTTATTATACTGTTATGTTCTTTCCTCAAAAATGCCTACCATACATTCCTTGAATTATATTAAATGAGATGCATTTCAGGGCAGTTGAAATAGATTTACCTTTTCTCATGATAATGTAGAGTAAAGTTAAATTTCAAAAATTTAACAGAAGTAGCATCCATATTGTCTACATGTTGTAAATTGAACCCTGTTAAGTCATATTAACGTTGGCTGACTGTTAGCACCTCTGGTCATTATTTAAATAAGATGGTTTATTCTTGGGCAATGGGCTCTTCATAAATGGGAAATGATTATCTTTTTGTGGTTTTATAGTAAATCAGTTGGTAATAGTTAAATTGCTTTAATTATGTACTAGCACTATAGCATAATATTTTTTCAACCAAATTTTTAAAATATTTTGTCTTAATGGTACTTACTGTCATATAATATAAAAAATTAGAAGGGACTTTCCTACATATACTTATTAATCAAAGAACTTTTAGAATTTAATTATATGGGAATTTTACCTTGCATGAAAGGAACCTTGTATATAATTACAGTTTTAGAAATAATTTCTCTGCCCCATATTTGACCTCGAGGTTATATTTGCTTTGTTAAATATGGTGACTAGTTCCTCTCTTTCTTCTGTGTTTTGAATAGAATATGTAACGTGAAACATCTGAGCTTGAATATTTGAGAGTCTTCAGTTAACACATTTCTTAGACTAAGAACATTATTGGAAGTTCTTTGGTAACGTTCTTGCTTGCTTTTTATGTTATTGGCAAGTTTTTCTTTTTGCCATGCCAATTTTTATGTTTATGGTTTCTGGGAAACATGTTAACTTTATTCAGTTTTTTAAACTCAGGTTACTTATACAGTTATATTTAATTATTTTACATCCTCAGAAATTACTGCTCTATTTCCTATTTTATGTATAACTTTGGTTTTGGTGGTAATCTTTCAGTGTGGTTTTTAATCTCAACATAGATCCAAGGAAAACTCAATTCTCAATTTTTTTCTTCATTCAAATGGAGACTGCTCCATTTTAGACTTTTTTTTTACAGTTGAAAAAATGAGGGTTTTTTTTTTACATTAATGTAGAGTTTTGTAATAAGTGTTAACATAAAATATCAGTGAAATATCAGAAAAAAAAATACATAGAATGTCCTGTGCTTTCTATGTAAAGTTTATGGTGTCAAGAGTGGTAGGATTCCTTGAGCATTCTGAGCTCACTGTGTTTCCTATCAGCCAGTCCTATACTTGCTCTGAAGTCTCCTGGGCCTCATAAAATGACCACCTCTCTCTTCCTCAGTCTATAAACTATAGCTTCAATTATAATGTAGTGATGAAGTGTCCTAATAAGGGAGGACATAAGATTTAAGCCTAGGCCCTCAAGATTGACACTAGTAAGAAAGACACTTTGCTGGGAAGACTGACTGAAATGTCTTGCAGCTTCACCTTTTCTTTTAAGGTAACTGCTACCGATATTGGAAGGGTGAGATGCAAAATGTCATTCTTACTTTAATGCTCTAACCCAAGCTTGAAAATCAACCCCTTTATTACTACCTGACAGTACAGCTGAGATAACTAAGATAACAGTTTAAAAATACACACACACACACACACACATACACACACATTTAACAATTACAATTCTTCTGACACCATGCCAGCCCTTTATAAATAATATTTTTTATTTATTCAATGTAACTACAGTGAGGGACTTACTATTACTTCCCTGTTTTACAGATGAGGTAATGGAGAGGTAGAGTATAAGTAATGTATCTGTTGGTTACACAGCTAGCAAATGACAGAGCCAGGATTCCCACCCAAGTAGTCTGACTTCACCATTTGTCCTTTCAACACTGTACTATTACCTCTTAAGACAATTTACCAAAGTCTGTAAGGATTCAAACCCAAGTCCATTGTGTGATTTCTAACTAGATATTCTGGTTATGGTCCTGTTCTATCTACATAGGAACTTAGGAAAAAATATGGTTCCTGTTAAGTTCTGCCCCAGCACCAGATCAAACATAATATATAGTGCCTGGAAGTCTACTTTTTTCAAAGACCAGACTGAAGGAAAGTAACTACAGTGACCAATAGAGTCCCATTTACCCAAAACTTAGCTTCATTGTTTCCCGGCTGACAGCTAACTCCGGTAAATGATATCAACAGTGACTTCTTTGTATTGCGTAAGAATAGCAGCCTAAAAAGGCATAACTTTAGTCTTGTGAGTTTAACAGCAAAAATAAAGCAGAATATAATGCAATTGCAACATTCCTAAAGAAAGGTACATTCATGTATACACATATAGTGACTTGGTTTTGTCTGTTCATACTTGATGATTAATTTTTGTTAGTAAAATCTTAATGACCAGCATTTCCAAAATCAAACTTTCTTATAGTGCTAACCATTTCTGTAAATTATTTAGAAAATAAGAGTGGCTACCAATTCTGATTTGCTTATTATTTATATTTTATAAAACTTTGGAAGTATGAAATTCTGTAAAACTTTTTATTAAGTTTGTGTAAGAATAGTCCTAAAATGAATGTCTTTATTAAAGTGTTAATCAAATTTTTATGATACCTTATGAATAAAATATGGTCCAGATGCTAGCATTGTTTGGTAGATTTTAAAACTACATGATCAGTCTTTTCTAAAGTTTGTTGGTTCTATTTCAGTGATTCTATTTCATTGTGAAAGTGGATTTCTATTTTTTTTTTTTTTTTGTGAAAGTGGATTTCTAGCTGGATTCTGTAGTCTACAGCCCTGCCCATGTCCCATAATATTACTAATTTTCAGATAGAAGAAATGATTACGGGAAGCTATGAGGGGGAAATAATTACTAGAGATTAAAATAAAAACATTCAAAACTTTAGTGACTTTAATGAGAACTGTGCCAAAACAAATAAAAATCATGGCTCTGTTTAATGAGCACCTCCCAAGTTCCAGGCACTATAGATATTCTCCAGATGGCATTTATAAACCTAGGAAGGATTGTACCTCCATGGTCCTTTTAATCTCTCAGATTCTGGGTTAAGAGTTACTTGGGTAATGACTAATTTTCTTTTTTTAGCAAAAACTGAAGCAATTTTTGAAGTCAATTTAAATGATGGTAATGGTCATTAGTCCAAGTACTGTTTTTGTTAGTTCTCTTTTACATGAGTCCCAATAATTCCTTTTTTAAATTAAAGAGTTCTAACACAATTTAAGTAGGTTCTTAGTTATTATATTCCAACTTGCTAATTCATTAAATCCTACAGTTTTAAATCTGCTTAAGCCCCCTTATTTTTCAAGAAAAGAGATTGAGCCTCAAAGAGGTTAAATTGCACATCCAAAGTAATGCCCCATAGTAATGACCTAGTCAGGACCAAAATCGAGATCTCTTGACTCTTATTTTACTATAGCATGTCTCCACTCTCATACTTTAAGGTTTCTTTTTCTTGTGGTGTCTTCCTTATTCTTTTATATTTACAAATTGAAAAAAATGCTCAGAGATCCATTTGGAATTTGCCATGTGAATAAAAAGGTATGTATCAAATTGATTAAGCAAAATTTTAAATTATAAAATTGTTCTAATTCATTATAAAACTCAAATTAGTACTGATATTTCTACTTTACATTACCCAATATTCAATCCCAAATGTGAGGCTGTTACTCCTTTAGAAGTTCATCTTTATATTTAATCTACAATATGGCTATTGGAAGAATAGAAGTTCATCTTGAGAGAGAAGATGAGTCAAGTGTGCAGCAATACCATTTTTATAGGTAAAATTACTCTTTGTGAAGAACTGAATTTCACAAGCACTTTAAAACCATTATACACATCTGAGGTTTTCTAACAAATTCTTTTTCTCTTTCAGGATTACTAATATCTGAAGAGTATGGCATAGTGTGTATTGTATTTTAATTTTATTTCAGAATGTATCTTCTGTCAAATTTCATAATAAAATCTCAGCAATATCTGTTTGTCTTTTATATTTCAGTACTTCCTGTAAATGCAATTCTTTCTCCTTGAACTTTTTCTTAAGTTGGAAGAATGTAAAATGGTCTTTTTTTTTTTTTTAAATGGTCTTTCTAGAAATAACTTATGTTTGATTCCAAAAGTAAAGTAAATTAGTCCAAATTAAAGTTAAATTACTGAAATAATTTCTTTGTCAAGTATCGTTTGAGTAGAACTGTTAATATAGTGATCCCTTTCATGAAGATGGCGTTGAAGGGAGAAGGAAGCCTCTGACACTCCCGGAGTTGAAGCCAGAGCAAAGGCTTTGAAGGCCAAGTAAGCAGTACTGAAAGATGTCCACAGTAACAAAAAAAAAAAAAAAAAAAAAAAAAGAAGAAGAAGAAGAAGTAGAAGATCCGTACATCACCTGCCTTCTGACAGCCCAAGACACCGCATCTCTGAAGATAGCTCAAATATCCTTGAAAGAGCACCCTCAGGAGAAACAAGCTTGACCACTTGCCATCATCAAGTTCCCTCTAATGACTGAATCAGCCATGAAGAAGAAGACAACACACTTGTGTTCATTGTGGATGCCACAGCCAGCAAGTACCCAATCAAACAAGCTGTGAAGAAGCTCTATGACATTGGTGTGGCCAAGATCAACACCCTGATCCAGCTCAACAGAGAGAAGAAGTCATATGTTCAGCTGGCTCCTGACTATGATGTCGGATGTTGCCAACAAAGCTGTGATCATCTAAGCTTAGTCCAGCTGGCTAAATCACCAGCTGCTGAAAATGGTTTTTTCCACCAAAAATACTATTAATGTGGCAATTTACGCTCTACCGTTACTTGTATTAGTTTGCTATTAGCTGCCATAACAAAATGCCACAGATTGGGTGACTGAAACAACAAAAAGGTATCTCCTTTGGAGTAGTTCTGGAGACTAGAAGCCAAGATTAAGATATTAAGGTTTGGTTTCTCCTTGGCTTGTAGATGGCTACCTTTTCATTGAGTCTCACATAGTCTTCCTTCTATGCAGGTGCAACTGTGGTCTTTGTGTGTTTAAATTTCCTCTTCCAGTCAGATGGGATGAGGGTCTGCCCCTAATCGTCTTATAATTTCAGCTTAAACACCTCTTTAAAGGCCCTGTCTCTAAATACCTCACATTCTGAGGAATTGAAGGTTAATGTTTCAACATACAAATTTTGGAGGAACAGTTCAGCTTATAACACTTAGGGTTTTATTCTGTAGAAAATGCAGAGTTTATTATGATATCCTAGGCATCAAGTTTTATGAATTTATGGAAAGCAAATAGAAACTGGAAAAATATTGAAGACTAAAGCTATAGGAGTTCAAGAATTAAAAGAACTTGTTATAGCTGAATCTTAAGAGATGATTTAAAGATTCCTTTCCATTCTAAGTAATGGCTATGTGTTCCAAATTTCAAAAGTGATCTTTCTGATGAATAGGCCTGTGTTTAATTTGCCCTCTTTTTTTCTTCAAATCATTTGTGAGAAAATTCAGCTTCTTTATGTAGAAGTAAAATTCCAATGACAGTTTGTGTTGATTCATTTACTTATGCACTTATCACCATGCTCATTGACCACACCTTAAGTGCTATATACATACTTAAATGCAGTATTTTGCAAGATAAATTTTATCTCCAAACTCATGTAATTTATATTCTAACATGGGAGATAGACATTGATATTATTAGTTCTAATGGCTATTAAAATAATGTGTGATAAGTGGCAAGGATTTCTACTTCTTGGTCCCACTTTCGCCTTGGATCTTTGCCATATTAAATAAGCTGATTATCAGTCTTTTTACTATTCTGATTTTTAAAAATTTAATAGGCATGCATTTCAACATTTTGCTTTGAAAGAGTGGCATTGGATCTCTGCAGGTGGTAAAAAGTGATATTGTCACTTTATTTTAATTATCAAACCTCAGTATAAACAAAGTTTTGTTTTTTTGGCATCTTCATACTACCATAATAGTCCTTTTACTTGTTATTGTGTACTGTTTACTATGAAAGTCACATTCTAAAAAGCAGAAGTTGTATTTCTGTTTTCCCTTCTTTTAAGAAACCTTCCTTAGAAAAATAAGATGTGGAACACAGTGGATAGAAAAATTAAAGGAGAATTATAAAATATCTGTTTAATTTCATAGAAGCAATATGAATCTCCATAATTGAGAAACTTTACAAAGATTTGTACTGTTGCAAAGAACTAACAAGTATCAGCCATGACAAAACTGTCATCTATGGTACCGTGGTCCAAACAGTGCTCTTGAGATTTGTTTCTTTCCTTTGTATTGAAACTACCATTGCAGACATGATTGCTGTCATCATGCATCACTTCATTAATTCCTACCAAGCAAATGCAGCTCTTTAGTACTCAACCAGTTAGTTTATCTTCATTGCAGTTTATAAAAGAGAGCAGCGGTTGGGCATCTGCCTTTGGCCCAGGGCATGATCTTGGAGACCTGGGATCGAGTCCCACGTCAGGCTCTCTGCATGGAGCCTGCTTCTCTCTGTCTATGTCTCTGCCTCTCTCTGTGTCTCTCATGAATACATAAATACAATCTTTTTAAAAAAGAAGAAGAGAGCAGAGGCTCAAGTGTATAGCCTGCCAAAACAGATCTCTGATACCAGTTTTCTTTAGATGGAAGAAACCTTATTGTCATCCCCACCATTTCTGCTGTGGACAGAGGCATAGGGAAATAGAGCTAGTTTTTTTTCACTAGTGACAAAAAAATTTCAAAACAAGGAAGATACTGAGTACAAGGAGCAAGAGTTGAAGAATACACAGTTGAAGAAGAGAAAAACAGACTATGTGTCTTCCAAGAATTCATTCAAATTGTCTTCCATTTGAAAGCTTCAGTGGGAGTTGAGTAACTTCAAAGCATGAGCAGAATTTCTTTTAAAACATGCAGTGAAATCTGCTGACAAGGTAACTGGGTTGGCAAGTGCTTCTGAGACTCCTAAGAAGTAAAACTATGGCCAGCAATAATTGCTGGATAAAGTGTGCGACTGCTTCATCCAGGATACAGAGTATACACTAGGAGGATTTACAGGTTCTCCAGATGTCAACCTGCCTCTTGTGGACCTGCCATCAAGGAGGTGATTAAACAGACCTGAAAACAAGTATATTCCCTAGAAGTCACAAAATCAAATGATAAAAACATATGGTCTAAACTTCAACTTTAGGTTTGGGACTTAGCCTTCCACAAAAAAAAATCTGTAAAACTAGTCAAAAAGTATGGGCTCTTCTTTCTAGGCATTGCAGCAAGCAGTGCAGGGCTACCATCCTTAAAAGAAAGGAAAAATATAACATGAGCCCCATGACCTCCCTCGCTTCCTGCCATGGGAACACTTTCCTGTTGCAGTGCAGGATGGGTAGAACTCAAGAGGAGCTGCAGTCTGATCAAGCTAAGGAGGCAGAGATTGGATTTCTGGGCTGCTTAAGTGACTAGAATTTGTGAGAATAGTGTACTAGATAGGAAGGGGGGGTGGATTTTCCTGTGAGATTTAACTCAATTCCAGTCTAAAGCTGGGCAAGACTGTATAAGGCCTAGCAGCAACCATCTGCTATGAGGCTGAGAGCTGACAAGGGTATCAGCAGTCATGCCATACCAGGAATTGTCATTAGACCTTGCTGAACACCTTGGCCATTCTGGATATCCCAGAAAGACCACTCTTGAAGAGTCATGATTACTTCTTAGCATAAAAGCCATATCTTAGAACTAAATTCAAACTGAAATAGACCCACCCTAGCAAAGAATAAAACCAAACCTGATTAAACTAAGGATCCACCAGTAATTTAACTGCAAAGCACAGCAAATCTCAATACCTACTAAGATGGAGGATATAATACAACCTCCCTTCAACACATTATCCACTGTGGTCCAGCATTCAATCAAAAGTTAGTAGACATGTGAAATAAAGATTCAAAATCAAAAGTAGGAAAATGTGACCTATAATTAAGAATAAAACAATTAGTAGAGACGGATTTCAAGACAACCTAGATGCTGAAATTAGCAGACAAGGATTTTTAAAGTAGGGCTAAAATATGTTTTACTACTGAAAAGAAAAAAATAGTCATAATAAACAGAGAATAGCAGCAGTAGGGGAGAAAATAGCAACATTATAATGAATAACATGAAAACTCTTGTACTGAAGGTTCAGTATCTGATACGATAAAATTACCCAGATGAGTCTCTATCACTGGATAGAGACTACAGAAGAAAGGACTATAGAACCTGACAGCAGAAAAATACAAATACAGTGAGGAATGCCCAGGAGCTAAATACTTCCCCACGTCCTCCGTTTGCTCTTCCCCTTGCCATAAAATAGACAAGTTACATTCAAAGGTAGACAATAATCAGTCTGGCTCTAGATTTCTCAGCTACACACAATGCTATAAGAAAATTGAATGACTTGAGTTTTGAGGGGATATAGTTGTGAGCTGGGACTTGTACATATTACCAGATTTTCTCAGATGGCATGTTTTTCTCTGTCTTCAGCTAAACAGAAGTTTGTGAAATATGCTCATATGCCTTTCTTTTAAACTTTAAAAAGGAAAACAAGCTACTTCTTAGAGACATACTTGAGAAGACCTTGGGGTTTGGGGAAAGTTGTACTAGAAATGATTGTCCCCTGTGGTACTCTATCCTAGGGAAATAATCAAAATATATGAAAATATTTTCGTACACTTTTATTGCCTTAGGTATTAGAAAAAACCTTATTCAGTAAGTGTTCATATAAATATGCAGCCATTAAAATAATAACAACTGATGTGAGAAAATACTTCTTTTAGTAATGGGGAATAAAGCAGGATACAGATTTGTGTATTAAAAATAGATCTTAAAAAGTAGGAAATATGCAAGCATCTTGCCTCTTGATTATGGGCATTCACGATGGCCTTATTTTCTGTTTCTATATTTTCCAAATTTTCTGTAAAGAACACACAATTCGAAAAAGCTTAAAGGTAAAATGCATGTGGGACGAGACAGAAGGTGTTAATCTATTAATGCCTGTGAATCTCTTGATTGAAACTGTTTTTCATCTAAAAATTCTAATTCTATATATTGAAGAAAAAATGTAAGTTTTAAAATATTTTGGGAAGAAGATAAAGAACATTGTCCCAAGTGAAAGATGCCTTACACAGGAGTTTCTACCATGTAATTTCATGCATATGAAGTTCTAGAATAGGCAAAACTGATTTGTGATGAGAAAATAAAATCAGACCAATGGATATTTCTAGGGATGAGGACAAGATTTGATTGGGAAGACTATGTATAACCGTTCTTGGATGTTGACGAATTTCTATATCATGTGAAGGGTTGAATCACTTAGGTGTGTGCATTATCAAAACAACGTATATTTAAGATTTGTTCATTTGTATGTAAATTTTACACCAGAAGAAAAATATGGTCAACAAATAAGTGAGGAACACACAGTTGTGTGAAAATGTATGGTGTCTGAGTTATTCTTTACTGGCTTTATCTCCATATCCCATGGTGTTAGATGAGTATTGCAGGGTAAGAAAGTTATAAATTCAGCGTACTCTAATTGACACCTTTTGCTTACATCTGTTAGTATTTGGTACAGTGCAGTGGAGTTATTTCATTCCTTCAGTAGACTGAACTCTTAGAGGGCAGGAAATCCCTGCCTTCTGGCACATGGCTGGCATGTGCCCAATAAATGTTTTATAGATTAATAAGTATCCCTCTCTCCTGGTCCCCACCTCTAGTGTAACAAAAATGTTTCTCTATTCATTAAAATTATTATTTCTCTTTTTTATAATATTAATTGGTAAGCGAAATTAACACAAAATAGCAAAGGTTAATCCTTTAACACATGTCATTTCAAGTTCTCTGTTCAAGGAGATTGCTTAAAATTATATCACAGTGTTACAGCAGTGTGGCTTAAAGATCTTATCTTTTGAATACTATAATTGAGTTCATGGTCAAGTTGTGGGTCTCATTGCAAAGTGTTTTAGGAAGAAATATTAGACCCTATAATTGAATCATTTTGTGACACTTAAAGAGTAGTTACTGTAGTCAGAAAATCTGCCTACGCATTTTTGCGTGTGATTTTAAACCTCAATAAAATGTCAAAATTAGACCAAGTGAAGAATTATTCAGAAGTTAGTTATATTCAGGGTTTCTTTTTAACATGGTAAAGAAATTAAGTAGTGTTAGATGTTAGACCAAAAAAGTTGTATTAAAAAAAAAAAAGTTGTATTTTACAGGAAAGATTAACCTACATTTTTTTAAATATTTGAGAATTTATATAAAAGAATTTCTAGTATAAAATGCTGAAGGAGATAGAAAGCATACACTTAAGAAATTCAGAAGGAAATTTCATGCTAGTGAAATTTTTTGGCAAGAATATGTATATGGTTATTGAGTGAAAGCTTCAAAAAATACATTTCTAGGGCAGCCCCTGTGGCTTAGCAGTTTAGCGCCGCCTTCAGTACAGGGCGTGATCCTGGAGACCCGGGATCGAGTCCCATGTCAGGCTCCCTGCATGGAGCCTGCTTCTCCCTCAGCCTGTGTCTCTGCGCCTCTCTCTCTCTCTCTCTCTCTCATTCTCTGTGTCTCTAATAAATTCAAATCTTTAAAGAATACATTTCTAACAGAATATTTACTTACTCTATTCTCATTAATGAAGAATAAACTTGAAATAGCTTGTATATTATTTATTTCTTTATTATAGCTGTATATTGAATTTACTTTTTGAAACAAACTTAAAAGAGGTTGAACTTACAGTGGTGCATAGCATACTCTTCTATACTTAATGTCCTAAGGGTTTGTTGTTGTTGTTTCCAATTTTCTTGTTTTAGTTACTTGGAGTATTATCATAGAATTAGAATAAAGGAACATTGGGTTGTTTACAGTGTATTAGTAGTTCATTTGTATAGCATTTTATAGTTCGTTTAGAAATCGTTTCATTTGTTTATTATTAATAACTAACATTTATCAAATCCATATTGTATGTCAGGTATTCTGTTCAGTGCTTTGCTTACATCATCTTGTATAATCTTCACAGTTATGAAATTGGTGTTACTATCTATCCTCACTTAACAAATGAGGAAATTTCAGGTTTAAGGGCAAAGTGATTGGCCTAAGGTCACACATCTGGTAGTTGGTTGAAGTGGATTCCATCTCAGGTTTGACCTGATGCCAAATCCAGTCCCAACCACTATTCTTTACCCTTCTACATTTGGAAACTATTTATTAAAGCTTGTTCAGGGAATGTTTATTATGGACTAACTGTATATGCATACTAGGTTTGCTCAATTAGTTTTGATCCTATCCTGAAGTTTCTTTTAGTCTAGGGACCTGGCTACTCAAACTTGTTCATAGACCAGCAGCACTGGCATCTTTTGGGAGCTTGTTGGAAGTGTAAAATCTCAGGCCCTAGTCCAGGAGTATAGAATCATAATCTTATTTAATAGGATCACCAGGTGATTGGAGTATACATTCAAGTTTTTGATAATCACTGGCCTGAAAGAATAGCTGGATCAAAGCAGAGTACTGAAGTCTAGAGAGGCAGCCACATCATCTGATTAATGTCTTTAGACTCTACCAGACTGATTTTTCTGTTTCGGATAACATATAATATTGTATAGATATTATTTATCAGTCTGTGTATGTTGTACCCATGATATTTGGTGAAAACCTCAATTCTTTTGAAAGTGTTTAATATTGCATTTTAGAAGATAGTTTTGGGGGTATGATATCTTCTAATTTTAGGGAATTGAATATTAAATACAATGGCAACCATTTATATGAAAGCAACTAACCACAGATTTCATTGGCTAGTTTAGTTTTGTAGTACATTTTATCTTTTGACTGATACTAATTATTTCTGGGTGAAAATGGGATAGGACTGATTGTATATTTGACTCATTTTTTTTTTCATTAAAGGATGATTAGATTGATGAAGCTTAGAAATGAGAACTTGATTCCCCCATCCCTTCCCAGTTTGCCTAATGCCTCTTTCCTAATACTGGATTTGTCATTTTTTTAGATGTGGAAGTTATATACTATGACTGGATTTCTTTGTTTACATGGCGCCCTTATGGACTAGCAGGGTCTGTGCTTTAAATATCTCTTAACAGCCCAAAATTTAACCCAATATATGCATTCGTGTATTAACAAGTGCTTGTTCAAAATTGTACATAGGAAGCACTATTCTGTTAACGCATGCACTGCCACTAACATCATATAGTTAAACAACTCCTAACTTTAAATCACTTCCTAGATTAAGGCAATAACTGACTTTGAGGATGGAAAGTGAATTCCAGTAAGTTTATACAGTCTTTTTTATTCTGATGCTAAATAGAAATGACATAAAGATAGTTTACATTTTTGTAAATCCCATAATTTTAGATTGAGTATGAATGACTCTGTTTTTCCACTGACGTATAAGAAGTATTAACTTACATGAAGAAGAGACGAATCCATATGTATGTATGATACAATCAAATACTTAAATTTAATCTTAGATAGAGGTTGTCCTATATTCTAGAGATTAACAAAAAAATAATGAACCCAGTAGCTATGAGGTTGAGGAACTGGAAAGATTTTATTATATCAACTACCCAAACTCAGTCTTCTGCCTCTATTGGCCTTACCTGCAACACCTTCTTTCTGAGAAATGACTTTGCTTCTCAGGAAAGACTAACCCTTTCTTGTGAACCTAAGAAATAATTAACAATTAAAAAGTTTTCTTGAAGTAACAGCTTCAAGCACACAGATATTACATCAAGTAAGTACAAACTTTTTAAAAAGTCGAAACAAGATTTACTTTCCACCCATAATATTATTAATCGTGTTTTAATTATCTTAGCATCTAGATTTAGTAATAAAAGTATTTACTGCTATCTGGAAGAGCAGTTGGTATTAACAAATATGAATCAAATATTCTTCAGAACTTTAAAAATGCATTTTATTTTTCAGCAAAGATGTCAAGGAAGTTAAGCTTGCCTACTGACCTAAAGCCCGACTTAGGTAAGTAATATAAATAAATAAATAAAATCCATTGTAGTTAAACTCCCTTCAAGGGGAAGACAAGGAAATCAAAAGATTTAGAATTACCGTAGACTAGAAATCAGAAATCAAGTTTAAAATGACTAAGGTGTTTAAGGATTAATGGCCTCTAGAATGACATCTATAAATTATAAAAGATTATAAATTCAAGCAAACAGAAATTACATGTTTTCTCAGCTTTCATACTTTAAACAAGATTGAGCATAAGACTAAAATTTGTGCAATTTCAGATTAATTT
The DNA here is from genome assembly GCF_003254725.2 of Canis lupus dingo. NCBI lineage: Eukaryota > Metazoa > Chordata > Mammalia > Carnivora > Canidae > Canis > Canis lupus. The sequence continues at coordinate 38,393,749 of NC_064243.1, forward strand.
GTTATATCTCATTTAACCATCTGAAAGCTTATTTGAACTTTATAAACTTACAAGAATTTAATGTTTTCACAATAAATTAGTTTTCTGTATTACAATAAATTTCTCATATCAATCATTATTTTTGGTGATAAGTTGGGAAATATTTCTTTTTCTGTAGTACTGTCTATGCACCTAATCTAGGAAAGGAGAATGAATATATTTACATGTTCCTTTTGCTTCATATTCGGCTCAAAAACAGCTCCCTGAAAACACAGAATAGGGACAAATGACATTTCAGTAAAGATAAAAATAAAGAAGCCTTTCTTTTTAAACTCACTTTTTTTTTCAATTTCAGAAATTTTGATTGCCTTTAAATAAAAAGTAGACTAGGTGAAGATGATTTCACCTGCCTTTGTCTTAGAAATAACTAGATTTCCTCCCTTACATTTGCTCACCCCCATTATCATCTCACTGTTTATTCTCTAGATTCCTTAACTGCCTTTTTATGCATAATGCAAACTTAGGTGTTGTCCATTTCACTGTACTAATTTAGCATTTCCAAATCAGATTCTTATCTCAGTTAGTGTATGATTATCAGTGAGTAAGCATAATCTTCCATTGTCAGCAGTACAGGTCTGATCCTGAACATAAGGAAAAACAGTTTAGTAGAATTCTGTAGTAACACTGGTGTTACGGGAAAAAGAATTAATCCTAGAATATATGATAACATATATTTTGAGAAGGAAATCGCTCCTTCCACTATATAAATGAAAGATACAATTTGAAACCAAGCGTATCTGAGGGGCAAAGTTTTCATCACTCTCAGAGGCCTGTGATTTTAATAACTAAATACTGCTAGTTAAAATGGTTTTGTATCTTCTATTATCTTAAGAATTTGAGAAGACACATGTAAAAGTACTTTTAAAATTAGTAAAAAAAAATGCCATAGTTATTTTTAAAAACAATATTACACTTATAAATTATATAAGTAATTCAATCAGCATATATATTCCATGCTTTTATATAAATCATCTTTATTCAGTTCATGTTTTAGCTTACATGCCAATGTATTTTGGTGCCCTTAGCCAATTACAACTGATTGATACATACCTTGGAACAGTCTCAATGAAGTAATTTTCTCTTCAAGTCATTATACTGCTGAACTATTTTTTGACAGAGATTCTTATCTGGTAATTGTTTTACATTGGCTGGGGAGTCGATGGGGAAAAACAATTCTATTGATAGGCTCAAGCAAGCTACCAGATGGTCCTAAAGCATCTGAGGCTATTGGGCTAGCTCTGGAACCTTCTGTAACTAGAAATCACTTTGGCTTGTGAAGAAATCTTGTAACACTCCACTTTGACTATAACTTCACCATGCTGCATTTCGTGGCCCAGTCGCATGCGTGACATTGTTAGATTTCTGATGTTACCTTTCTAGTATCAAACTAGAAGAAAAAAAATTAGACTTTTATACCTTATTGTGAATTAGTCTTATGTCCTAGTTTACTCTCTTGGCTTTATGTTTTGATGGGGGGAATAAAATGTTGTTGTTATATAAGTTTCTATGTGGAAAGAAGAGGGTAATATATGCAACTAAAATGATCTAGGCATCCAGAGAGTAACATGATAGTGATTTTATAACGTGCTTGTAACACCTACAGCTGGATGGAAGAATTAACAACAAATTTTACCTGATTTCAGAGCTTCCAGTAACATCACATGTTCAAATATATTTTTGTATTTAAAAACTATTGTCAATAATAACCAAAACCCTCCCTTGTATTTTGGTGGTTTGACTAACTCCTTGTCTATCTGGAGTTGCCTGCGAAAGTTTTGGACTTGGACATGACACAAGTTCTGACTCTTCCACTGATTAGCTTTGTCTATTTTATTATTCATTAAATTAAAATAATAAAACTTTTCACTTGTTTTGTGGATTCAATAGAATGATAAATGTAAAGTATTATGAGAGTGTATATCACATGGTAGGCCTTGCTTAGTGGTAGCTATTTTCATTTCTGCTCTTATTACTACAATCTAAATTAAAATTTCTGTTCCATTTGTTTAGCTCACCCAATTTCTAAAATTCCAGCCACAAAGATCCACAACATCTGATTTAACAATAGTCAGTACAAGTTGTAATTCTTGAACTACTAAAAATTCTAACTTTATTTCAAACAGTTCTAGGCAGATAGGATTTCGTAAGTTCAGGATTGATACAGGTTCACTTCATTTTCACATATTAATCTAAACTCAAGAGTTTCTTTGGTAAGCTAACTTTTATAGAGAAGTCATAATAAAATGCAGTTGTAGTTTATGCATTTTATATAGTTAAATTAGTCCATTAAATCAAAACACTGTTTTTTTGGCCTATGAATTTACATTTGAAGTACAGATAGTTGTGAATTACCTATGGTAATTTTAATAGAGAAGAGTATGAATTTTTACACAGATGAATTTATAATGAAATTCATCTTACCAAATTTTCTTTTTTAATTTTTTTAAAATTTATTTATTTAAGAGGGCAAGAGGGAGGGGCTGAGGGGGAGCAAGTCTTAAGCAGACTCTGCATTGCACACAGAGCCAGACATGAGGCTCAATCTAATGACCATGAGAGCACAACCTGAGCTGAAACCAAGAGTTGGATGCTTAACCAACCGTGCCACCTAGATGCCCTTCAAATATTATCAAATTTTCAGTGATTTCTATCTTCGTCACTGGGCCACAACTGAAAATATATGTCCAATCACCTGGTATGTGTATGATTTATTAAAGTAACAAATATTTTTTTATCATTGGGAACTACATCTAAAATTTCTACTATTTGGGGTGCCTGGCTGGCTCAGTAGAGCATGAGACTCTTGATTTTGAGATTGTATGTTTGGGCTCCATGTTGGGTATAGAGATTACTTAAAATCTTAAATAAGGAAAATTTCTATTATTTTACTAAAATAACTTTGAAAACTTTAGAGTTAACATTTGGAATCAGCTTATATATTTAATATTACATACTCATCCAGTAATGAGCTGTTGCTTATAGAAAATTGTTTCATTTACAGGAAATAGTTCTTTTTTTGCCATGTCAAAATCTTTAACAGGAAGTACAGACAAAACAGACAAAACATTTTTAGGAACTGTAGTTTGAAATTGCCTATGTTATTTTTTTAAAAAGATTTTATTTATTTATTCATGAGAGACACAGAGAGAGAGAGAGAAAAAGAGGCAGAGACACAGGCAGAAGGAGAAGCAGGCTCCATGCAGGAGCCCAACGTGGGACTCGATCCCGGGTCTCCAGGATCAGCCCTGGGCTGAAGGTGGCGCTAAATTGCCGAACCACCCAGGCTGCCCTGAAATTGTCCATGTTATTGCCATAACTAGTAACTCTATTATTTTCAGAGGCTAACTGTAATCAAAATTTTGTTGTCTATAATTATTATTTGGGGAAATATTTGTCAATTTATGAATTTAAATTTTTTATAAGATTTATTTATTAATTTAAGGGAGAGAGAGAGACAAAGATAAAGAGAATGTTCATGCAAATAGAAGCAGGGTGAGGGGCAGAGGAAAAAGGAAACAAATAAACTCCCCGCTGCGCATGGAGCCAGACACAGAGCTCAATCCCAGGACCCTCAGAGCATGACCTGAGCCAAAATCAAGAGAATCAAGAGTCTAACCAGCTGAGCCACTCAGGCGCCCCTGAATTTAAATTTAATTACAAAAGCTTTTAGAGGATATAGTTAGAATTCAATTATACCTTTTCTATTTAATAAAATACAATTTAGAAGATTTGACTGTGTTGTTTTTTTTTTTTTTATCTTTTATGGCATGAAGTCATTTCTTTCATGATAGCATTGAAAGCATATGATTTGAGGAACTATTTATTAGATGTGAACAGTAAAAACTACTGGAAATTTTAATGTATCACACCTTTAGATACTTTCAACTATGGATCTGCCTTCAGCAAGTATTTATTGGATACTTTTTAAGCCAGGCACTATGCTGAACTCTGTAGGGTATCAAAAATGACACAGCTCTTATACTCAAGAAACTTAGAGTCACTTTAGAGTAGGCCTAAGACAACTCTGAAAGAACTACAGAACAAATATACTATTAGTGCCATGGGAGAGAAAAGCTATCGAGATTCAAAGTAGAGAAAAACCAACCATACATGGTTTTAGGATTCAAGATAAACTTCATGAAAGTGATGGTACCTAAGTGGCATATAATTATGCACAATTTTGACAGATCGAGAAAAGGGGGAGGCACAGGAACCAGTCAGAAAGAAAATAACAAGCAAAAGTGTGAAGTAGGTGAGTGCAAGGAATGTCTGGTGAGCAATAAATGACACCGCTTATTCCCACAAAGTCCTGAAGATAGGGCCAGGAAAGAGTTGAAAGTATTTTGTAGAGAATCTTAAAAACTTGAGTAAGATATTAAACATGATCAAATAAAGAGGAACCACTGAAGATTTTTTAAATAGAAGTGATAGAATTATGACTGTACCTTATAAAATTTGATTGAGTTGTGTTAGAAGCCTGACAGAATGAAGGTGGGAAGACCACTTGGGAATTATCAGCAGTCTTGATGAATGGTGATAAAGGCCTGAACAAAGGGTAATGGAGGCTGATTGGTAGTGGAAAGAAGGAAATAACACTGGAATAAAATAACAGGACTTGGCATCCCATCAGATGTATAGGGAAAGTGAAAGGGAAGAGCAAAATTGAAACTCATTTTAAGTGTTGTTCCCTAGAACAAGATTGTCATGAATATAAGTGCCATTAGAAGAATTTGGAACTTTGAGGAAATTATGTATTTTGATTTTGCATAGTGAGACATAAGAGGAAAAATTCCCATAAATTTGGAAATTCAATTCCAAGAGAAAAGAGGCCAAGGCTCAAGGTAAATTTGCAGTTGGCCACAGTGAAGAAGGTAGCTGAAGACAAGAGAGGGTTTATTAGTTTAATGTTGAAGTATCCCTGTCATTACAGAAAGAGCCAGATAAAGGGATTATACCTGGTATGCAATTATGTATAAGCCAGATGCCAGTTAATATGTTTTGATGTAAAATGCCTTGGATGAATGTTGATTACAGTTAAAATGTCTTTTGAGAAAAATGAAGGCTAAATTTTTATGGCTTAAAGGCTTTCATGTGGACATATTTGAAAAAAAGTTCTTCATTCAACAAATTTAAAGGTAGAATCAGAGTTACTTCTAAGTGCATTTTTAAAATGTAGACAACTGAAAATGCCCATAGTTTTCTAATTCTACCCAGCCATGAAGTTATATTACCAAAGGAAGAAACAGCATCATGAGAAAAGAAGGTGGTAAGGTCTAAGATTAGAAAAGCAACCAGGATACAAAACAAAGTGCTGCATTAAAAACCATGCAGATCGCACATACAAAACTTTACTGGAATGCACCCAGCTCACTTCTGAGAAGTGTGAATTTATCTGTTTGTATTTTATATTTAAGCAAAGGAAAAAATTAACATAAAGAGTAAATTGTTTTTCTTTTCAATTAAAAGAAAACTAAAATATGCTACAGGTTTTGTGTTTTTGCAGACTAAGTATTTGGCCAAGTTTTTATGATCTTTTTTTTTTTTTTTTTTTTTTTTTTTTTTTTTTTAGTTTTTATGATCTTTTATAACTTGGGCAATCTCACATCATTTTAAATCATTTCAGATATAAAAGATAATTCCTTCAGCCGATCACGGAGTTCCAGTGTAACCAGCATTGATAAAGAATCTCGAGAAGCAATCTCTGCTCTTCATTTCTGTGAAACTTTTACCCGAAAGGCAGATTCCTCTCCCTCCCCATGTTTATGGGTTGGTACTACATTGGGAACAGTGCTTGTCATTGCACTGAACCTTCCCCCAGGAGGAGAGCAAAGGCTTCTTCAGCCAGTAATTGTCTCTCCAAGTGGTAAGTATACTTTCATGCTATACTTATATTGAAGGTCTGACTTGTTATATTTAGTAGAAGCCTTCACTTTTCATTTTTGAATTGATCTAAGAATTCTAAAATGTAAACTAAATGGAGATATAGTCTTGTTTTTAATGAAGGAATCCATGGAAAAAGATTCCAGAATATTGTTTATTTATACAGCCATTTAGGTTTTGCATTTTTTTTTAACTCTAAATGTCTAAAATGATTACTACATTAGAAAATGAAAAAAAAAAAACTGTTCTAATGCATTCTAGGGTACCTTAAAATGCTATGTTCTGTAAACAAAAGAATGATACCATATTTAGGAGAAAAAGCGAAAAGTATTTTTTTAAGCATCATAGAGTTGGCTGTTTTTAATATCTAAATGTGGAGTCTTAAAATGTTATTTTTCTTTAAAGTATTGGGAAAAGGTGACTTATTAGAACTTAAGAAAGAATTTATGACCTTCATATATTGAAAAGAAGATTAAATTTCATCAAATATATGTGGAGCCTGACCTGGAAATAACTGAAAAATCTGGTTTTCATTACTAATTTATGCTGATTTAGATAGAAAAAAACATGATTGTACCTCATTAGTGTATCATCCCTCGTTTATACAGTGGACTTTAACATTACTTAGAACTTAAAATGTAATTATGATTTTAATGATAATCTATGAACTATCTTTACATCAAAGAAACAGTTTGATTTATTCATTCAGCTCAATAAATATTTGAGTATGTTCTGTATGCCTAGTTGTTAGAAAAGGTTACATAGTGATGGTAATCTTACTAATCTTCTGTATATAGGGGAAAAAAAAAACCTGGAAAGACAAGCAACATAAGGAATGTTCTGATAGCCATATTAAAAAGTAAAAAAACAAAAACAAAAAAACAAAAAAAACAAGGTGAAATTAATTTTAATAACATTTTATTTAGCCCAGTGTATCCAAAATACTTTCATTTCAGCATGTAATCATTATTTTTAAATTATTAAGATATTTTACTTTAAATTATATTTTGTACTAAGTCTTCAGATTTGACATGTATTTTACTCTCACAGCATGCTTCAATTTGGATAGGCCACATTTCAGAGGCTCTGTAGCAACATGTCGCTAGTGGCTACCATATTGGACAGTGCAACCTTAAGATGCCATCCACTTGCTCTCAAATTTGTTGATAGTACACTTGCCAGATAAGAGAGAAGACATAGTTCTGGGCATCCCAGTATTTATCTGGTTGGGGCATATAATGTTGATTTCTTTTCTGGATTCAGATACATTCTTGAAGGTTGAATCCCTTTAGTAAGCTGGTATACAATTTCAGTATAATATGCATTCTACATGTTTTTGAATGGCTACCATGTGTCACAGTTGGAATAGACCTATTTGCTGTGAGGTTTAAAATATTTGTTATCTACTACACCTCCATATTTTAGGTACTATATTGAGGTTAAAAGGAGCGATCCTGAGAATGGCATTCCTGGATACCACAGGCTGCTTAGTGCCACCTGCATATGAATCCTGGAGAGAACACAATGTTCCTGAAGAAAAAGATGAAAAGGAGAAATTAAAAAAACGACGGCCTGTCTCCGTGTCCCCGTCCTCTTCTCAGGAAATCAGTGAAAACCAGTATGCAGTGATATGTTCTGAAAAGCAAGCAAAAGTCATCTCACTGCCAACTCAGAACTGTGCTTACAAGCAAAACATTACAGAGACCTCTTTTGTGCTTCGTGGAGATATTGTAGCATTGAGTAACAGTATTTGCCTTGCCTGTTTCTGTGCCAATGGACATATTATGACTTTTAGGTAAGAGTTACAGATTTTTAAAGAAAACAAATATGGCATTTACACCCTTAAAACATAGTACTACAGAATGATATCCCACTTAAATGCTTTTGTTTACAGTCATATACACTGAGAATTTATTTTCATTCAGTTAATAGTAAACAAGTTTATGAAGAACACAAATTAGTTTTATCTCCCTCTCAAGTATTCTAAATCATAAAGGTTTATAAGGTCCTGCCATTTTTTTGCCTTCTGTAATACTTTGTTCAAAACTAAAACCTACCTTCCTTATTTTTTTTTATAATTCCAATTGTTAATATACTGTTTTGTATTAGTTTCAGGAGTATAATATGGTGCTACAATACTTTCATACATCACCCAGTGGCCATCATGACTAGTGCCGTTGTTAATCCCCATCACCTCTTTAACCCATTCTTCCATCATCTTCCATCAGTTTGTTCTCTATAAATAAGAATATTTCTTGATTTCTCTCTCTCTCTTTTTCCTCTGCCTGTCTGTTTTGCTTTTTAAATTCCACATATGAGTGAAATCATATGGTATTTGTCTTTCTCTGACTGACTGCTTTCACTACGTGTTACATTTTTCAGCTCCATCCATGTTGTTGCAAATGGCGAGACTTCATTCTTTTTATGATTGAATAATATCCCATTGTGTGTATATGACACACACACACACATATATACATATATGCATGTGTATATATAGATACATAGATACATAGATGGATTGATACAAAAAAACTGCTTCCATATCTTAGCTGTTGTAAATAATGCTGCAGTATACATAAGGGTTCATGTATCCTTTGAATTAGTGTTCTTGTATTCTTTGGGTAAATACCTAGTAGTGTGATTGCTGGATCATAAGATAGTTCTATTTTTAACTTTCTGAAAACCCTCCATACTGTTTTCCAAACCTACCTTGTTTATTATTAACCACTTTTTAATATTTTTCTCAAGTTTGCCAAGTTTAAGGCCTCTACTGGATGTGTATTACTTGCCCCTCACCAACATGCGGATAGCCAGAACATTCTGCTTCACCAACAATGGACAAGCTTTATATCTTGTTTCACCTACAGAAATCCAGAGACTCACTTACAGTCAAGAGACCTGTGAAAATCTTCAGGTAAATAACAAAAATATTACTATAATTTATTCAGGGATGAAATATTCTCTAATGTCCCTTAACTTTTGTTCATCTCTTACGCTCTCAGGAGTATACAAATGTGCCTATATGGGAAAATCCAAAACCTGCCTTTCCAGAGCATTTGCTTTGAGACTTTTGATAAAATAACTTCATCTGACTCTTGTTGTAAGAGGGACTTACTTCATTCATCCATATTTTTTCTACCCGGTGATGGAAGAGAAATATGAAATATTACATATATTTTATACCCACTCTCCACATATAGTAAATATCTATTATACACACACAAAGAAATCCTTTTTAAGGAGGTGTGTTAATACGCAAATAATTGTATCTACACATTGCATCATCCCTTCTCATATACTCTGTATTCATAAGGATGTAGATACATATAAGAAAAAAATAATATTTTATAGTTTTCCTCTGAATATTTTTGTTCTATTTATGAAAGACTACATTCTTTAAATACAAAATTTTTTTAATATTCAAGTGCCTTATGAACTTGTATATACAGTTGACCTTTGAACAAGATGTGTTTGAACTGTACAAGTACACTTATACACAGATTTTTTTTCAGTAAATACAGTATAACACTGTAAATGTATTTTTTCTTCCTCATGGTTTTCTTAATATTTTCTTTCCTCTAGTCTACCTTAATGTAAGAATACAGTTTATAATATAACACATAAAATATTTGCTAATCCACTGTTTATATTATCAGTAAGGTCTGCAGTACATGATTAGTAAACTTATGGAGGATTCAAAAGTTATACATGGATTTTTGACTGTGCAGGACATTTCGGCCCCTGACCTTCATACTGTTCAAAGATCAGCTGTATATTACAAATGATCAGTTTAATTTCACCTTTCAAAATAAAAGTACTCTTATATTGAGATAAAACAATTAATACTTAGAGAAAACCATTATCTAAGGGAACTTTATAATGAAAGTTTTTGCAATTAGCCCTATTTTACTTACTTATAATGAATTTGTGGCTCATTTTTAGAATATGAGCTTTAGCATCAAGACTGAATTAAAGTCCCATCCTTGCTAATAATTACACAAGTATGTGACCTTCGGCAAGTTACTTACTATTTCTGAGCTTCATCATCTTTCAAAATAGGATTTTAAAAAGTGTCCATGCCATAGGATATGATGCAGATTAAAAAACATAGTGCACATAAAGTGCTTAGCATAATGCTTAACAGAGTATATACCGCCAGATGTTAGTATTATCTCAGTAAGCTAAACTGTCCTAGAAATGTACTTCTAATGATATAATAAACCTTGAGGATGAATCAATTACAGATCTGATATTTTAGATATAAATTTCCACTTATATTTGGGTAGAAATATTTTTTGAAGTTTCCTAAGTGTCTGAATTAAACTTTTGCTTTTTTATGGGGAAGATAAAATTTTTCTTTACTGTTTCCTTTCACTAGTAAAATGTTATTGTATTAAAAAATAATAATGGGCAATCGAATATATTCTTAATTCATTTTCATCTGAAATGTGGTCTTAATTCAGTTACTCAAAATTTTATTTTTTATTTTTTATTTATTTATTTTCTTCAGTTACTCAAAATTTTAAACTTCATCACTTTTTTGGGATCAAGCCTATTCTTTGGTCAGTGTTTTCTCTTATTTCAGTAAAAATTATTATCAGCGGCACTAAGCCTTACGTATTTATTTTTAAATGAAAAGGTCATTTAGTAACTCAGTTTATTTTAATAAGTATCGGCTGTGTGCCCCCTCGTGATATAAAGATAAGTGAAAAATGAACTCTAAGTAGTTTGTGATAGAATGTTTCTTTGAACATTATTGACATTTTATTTACTCTATATTTTCAGTGCCTAAAAATAATGCTTTGTTAAAAATCTGTAGTAAATATAAACTGTATACCTTGGTGTCCAGAGTGCCCTAATGCATTGTGCATTCATTTAAGTTTAACCAAAAAAATAAGGAAGATGCCTACAAACATTAATGGATTTTCCAGCCAAGATGGAATAATAGGGACCATATTAACTGTCCTGCCTGAAGTAACCCCCAAAAAAGCAGACATAAACATGAAACGACAGTTTTAAAGATCCTGAACATTAAGCAATGAAAGAAGGTAATCCCTGAGAGACAGAAAACAAAAGAAGTGCTCCAGCTTTAATGTCTTGATAGTCTATGCATGTCTATACATGCATAGAGGGAAGGTACTGAGGCAGAGTCTGACCACTTCAGACTCTGAAGTGTCTGTTGCACTTGCCGCTGCAACAAACTTAGTGACCAAAACAACATAAATTTATTCTCTCACACTTCAGGAAGTCAGAAATCTGAAGTAAGTTTCACTCAGCCAACATCAAGGTGTTGGCAGGATCATAGATCCCTCCAAGGACTCTAGAGGAGACCTTGCTCCTTCCATCCTCTTTTAGCTGACATCATGCCTGGACTTACGGTTGCATTATTCCATTCTCTCCCTCATAGTCACCTTGCCTCCTCTTCTTCTGCCTGTGTCAAATCTTCCTCTACCTCACTACCGCACTTATAATTGGTCTTAGGACCCATCCAGATAAGATAATTTCCCCATGGCAAAATAGTCACATTTTCAAAGATCCCCCCACCCCCATTTTTTTTAACAAGGTATAACATTTATAGGTTTCAAGGATTAGAACTTGATATTTTAGATGACCATTATTCAGCCTACTTTAATGTATGATTGGGTAGATCCCAGGAAGGTCTGGCCTCGTTAGTTGAGGAATAATTGGCCTTAAAAATGAGTGCTGCTTCTGACCTGCCTAACATATTATGAAAGTGAGACCCAAAAGGATCAAAATATCTCCTAGTATCCCAGAATGAAGGTCAAGACAACTTAGAGAAATGAGAAATATCCAGTACTCAACAAGGTAAAAATCAGAAGATCTAGTGTCCAGTCAGATTGTCTTGAAAATATGACCCATAATGAGAAGAATAATCTAGGAAGCCAAACCAGAACTACACAAATATTGGAATTCGAGCAGAAGGACATCAAACAGTTACTATAAATGTATTCCACACATTCAAAAAGTTAACTGGAAGATGCAAAAGACCAAAATCAGAAGATAAAAAGCTACAGCGTTTGAGATAAAAATTATACTGGATGGGATTAACAACAGATTAGACATTGAAGAAGTTTGATCTCTAAAATCAATAAAGTTGATCTCAAGCCAGTCTGATTATGAAGAGAGAAGTTACAAATTACCAGAATTAGGGACGCCTGGGTGGCTCAGCAGTTGAGTATCTGCCTTCAGCTCAGGTTGTGATCCTGAAGTCCCAGGATCGGGTCCCAGAACAGGCTCCCCGCATGGAGCCTGCCTCTCCCTCTGCCTGTGTCTTTGCCTCTCTCTCTCTGTGTCTCTCATGAATAAATAAATAAAATATTTTTTAAAAAATTACCAGAATCAAAAATTGAGAGAAGTGACATTACTACAGATTTTACAAATATATAAAATGGATAATAAGGAAATACTATAAACAACTTATAAAATGGATAATAAGGAAATACTATAAACAACTTCATGCCAGTAAACTCAAAAACTTAGATGAAATGGACAAGTTCCTGGAGAGACACAAATTACCAAAGCTTACTAAAGAAAAAAATAGATAACCTGAAGAGTACTGTATCTATTGTAGTAATTGAGAAGAAAATTCCAGGCCCAGAGAGCTTCATTGGTGAATTCTATCAACATTTTAGGAAGAAATAATACTAGTTTTACACAAAACTCAAAAATTGAAGTAAGGAAATTCTTCCCAACTCATTCTAGAAGCTACAATTAATATGATATGAAAAATAGACAAAGCACAAGAAAATTACATATAGACCAATATACTTCACAAATATAGATGTAAAAATTCTGAACAAAATTTTACCAAATTTAATCCAACCATATATCAGAAGGATAATTCTGGCATGATAAATTACCATGGCATTTATCCCAAGAATGCAGAGTTGACTTCACATTTTTAAGTCAATCGATATAATTCACCATATTAGTAAACCAAAAGAAAGCAGTTGATAAAATCCAACATCCATTCCTAATTAAAAAAGAGAAAAATCTCAGCAAAGGAATAAAAGGGAGCTTAAAGGACATCTAAGGAAATCTACACCTAACATAATACCTAGTGATGAGTTACTGAATTATTTTTCTTTAAAATCAGTAGGTAGAAAGGGATGTTCACTCTCAATACTTCGTTCAGTGTTGTATTTAAGGTTCTAGTCAGGCAAGAAAAAGAAAAAGCATCTCAGTTGGAAAGGAAAAATGTAAACCAGTTATTCGCAGATGACATGATTATCTATCTATGAAATACATCCAGAAAGCTTTTAGAAATAAAGACAATTTGATGGAATGCAGGATATGGACCAATATAAAAAAAAAAAAAAAAAATCTGGGACGCCTGGGTGGCTCAGCAGTTGAGCATCTGCCTTCGGCCCAGGGCACGATCCTGGAGTCCTGATATTGAGTCCCACATCAGGCTCCCTGCATAGAGCCTGCTCCTCCCTCTGCCTGTGTCTCACTGTGTCTCTCATGAATAAATAAATAAAATATTTTTTAAAAAAAATCTATGCTAGCAATGGCCATTTGGAAATTGAGATTTAAAAAACACCATTTAGGGGTGCCTGGGTACCTCAGTCAGCTAAGCATCTGCCTTCAGCTCAGGTTGTAATCTCAGGGTCCTGGGATCAAGCCCCCCATGTCTGGCTCCCTGCTTAGCAGGAGTCTGCTTCTCCCTCTCTCTCTTAGATAAATAAATAAGCTTGTGTGCTTACGCTCTCGCACTCTCTCTCTCTCTCTTTTAGATAAATAAAATCTTAAATAAATGAAACCATTTATAATAGCCTCAAAAAATACGAACTACTTTGGATAAATCTGACAAAAAATATGAAAGACTTCTACGTTCAAAATCACAAAAACACTGAGAAATTTTTAATAACACGAATAAATGAAATATGTACCTTGTTCATAGGTCAGAAAGTTCAATATTAAAATATCAGTTCTCCAAAAATTGATCTATAGATTTGAGTCAATCGCAAAAATTTTAGTGGGAATTTTTTGGGAGAAATTTATTTTAAAATTCATATAGAAATGTATGGGACCTAGCATAGGCAGAGCAACTCTGAAAAAGAATAAAGTTGAATAAAAAGAATAAAGTTACACCACCTGATTTTAGGATTTACTTAATGCTGCAGTGATCAAAAGAACATGATTTTGGCATCAAATTGGATAAATAGATTGGTGGAATGGACTATAGAGTTCTTATAAACTAATACATGAGGACAATGCAATTGAGAAAGAATTGCCTTTCCAACAAATTATGCTAGAAAAAATGGATATTAAAATGCAAAAAAATAAAAAGAGCTTTGATTCATGTCTCACAGTATGTATAGCAGTGGACTCAAAATGGATCATAGACCTACATGTAAATCCTAAAACTGTAAAACTTTTAGAAGGAACCTAAGAGAAGATCTTTGTTAACTTGGGCTAAGCAAAGATTTCTTAGCTACACCTGTAAAAGAACAGGTGTAACTCACCACCTGTAAAAGAACAAATTGACAACTTCAACAAAATTTAAAACTTATGTTCATCAAAAACATTTAAGAAATAAAGAGATAAGCCACAGGCTGGAAGAGAACTTTGGCAAAACATTTATCTATAAGGCACTTATATCCAGAATATGTAAAGGACTCTCAAAAGTCAACAGAAAGAAGATAACTCAGTAAAAATATGGGCAAAATATTTGAACACATGCTTCACCATGAAAAGATGTTCAGCATTATTAGGCCTTAAAGAACTATAAATTAAAACCACAATGAGATATCATTAAACACTTTTACCAGAAAGGCTAAAATTAAAAAGAATACTATGCCATTGCTGTCAGTTAAGTGTCCAACCATTGATCTCAACTCAGGTATTGATCTCAGAGTCATGAAATCAAGCCTGGTGTTGGGCTCCATGCTCAGCAGTATCTACTAGAGATTCTCTCCCTTTCCTTCTCCCTTCCCCTGTGCTCCTCCCCCTTCTTGGACTCATGTGTGCATGGGCACACGCTCTCTTTCTCTCTTCCTCAAATTTTTAAAAAAATATCATATCCAGTTCTTACAAGGATGGAAAGGGTCTAGAACTCTAATACACTGCTGGGAATGTAAAAAAAAAAAAAAAAAAAAAAAATTGGTACAACCACTTTGGAAAACAGCAGTTTCTTAAATGTTAAACATTCATAAACCAAGTATCTAGCCATTCTATTCCTAGTTTTTTAACTTAAGAGGCAATTGATATTTGTAACTGTTTTACTTGTGCTAGCCAAAAAACTGGAAACTTACCCAAGTGTCTATCAACAGATCAATGAATAATCAAATTGCAGTATACAAGTCATCAATAGAAAGGAATGAATGGTTGATAACATTCAGTATCATGGATGAATCTCACAGTAATTTTATACTGAGTGAAATAAGGCAAGCAAATAAAAAGAAAAACTTCACAATGTTGTATGATTCCACTTATATAAAACTAAAGAAAATATAAATTAAGCTGTAGTGAGAGAAAGCAGCATTTACTTGGAGATGAGGGGTTCAGAAGGAGCAAGAGAAGGCTTTCCAAAGAAACACAAGGAAACACAAGCTACAATACATATTTTTTAAATATTTCTTACTTTACATTTGTAAAGTTATAAGCTCAGTAAACACCAAATAAAGAGCTGTAAACCATAATTCTAAAATAAATTTTAAAATGCTTTACACTATCACTTGTTATATGTCATGTTACTCATAAAAGACCCTCAAATGGTAGCTGTTTGCCATTTTTGTTGTATCAATTTAGTAGATACAGTTTAAATGGGAATCTGTTTTACACATTGGGAATATGCCTAAAATCACCTTGTAATATAAATTTGTATTATATAACAGTTATCAGTATATTCTACGATAAGTTTTAAAATGTTTGACTTATTGACTTGAAATTTTTCATTCCAGTTTTACTCCACTTCGTAGAATATCAGAGAAAAGAAAATTAAAATGTATAGGCTTCAGTCCACCTCAACATTATAAATGAAACTCCGTATTATATTTTGTTAACAATTATCTCTTCCCATTTAAAATCTGGTTGGACAAACAACATTAATATGAATATACTTAAAAGTAAAATCTTTGGACATCCTTTATTAACTTTCATAGCCCAGCCCTAAGGAAGAAACTCTAAAAAGTACATGCTTTATCTTCAACTATAATAATGTAAAACCAGATACAGCAGAACTCCTACCTGGAACCAATAATGTACTTGTCTTTTGTATCATAGCTTCTTCTCTTAAGTGGGCAGAAATGCAATCCCAAAGCTTCACTGTATTTTTATTTTGCTTCTAAAGCTTCCCAGCTGCCTTATAATAATATTGCTACCATCCTTACAGAAATTCCTCTTCCCTCTCTGTGTATTATCTACAAAGTTGATAACATGTCAGCAACCTTTCTTGTCTCCTGAGTTAGTTTACCATTTCTATACTCTGAAGAATAGTGACAGCAATTTCAAACAATATAGAAAGAAACCTTCCCATATCCCTGCCACATTTCTGGAATTTCAGTATGTTAGCGGTGGAGCCCCTGCAGCGGTAACTTGGCGTTGCCCTTGTGGACGTGGGCTGCGCTGCTTTCCCAGTAGGTGTGGGGTGTATGTTTTAGGACGTGATTTTGTTCTGTACCAGTTATACGGCTGCTTCTCCTGCTGCTGTGTGCGCACCCACTGCCGCCGGTCCTAGTCCCCGAGCGGGACCGCGACATCGTCCCTCACCTGCCTGAAATCTTGCCGAAGGCCTTTGCGTTTCCTTTGTGTTCTGCTGTCCGGGCGAGGGTGGGAGGTCGGCTGGCTCTGTTCTGTTTATTCACCAATTTGTACATGATTTGTTGTCCTTTGCTACTGTAAACAGTACATACAGTTTGCTTAAAAAAATAATAATAAAAAAATAATAATTTTTTTATTATTTGTCAATCATTTTTAATAGTTCTTTTTTTATAAAAAGAAAAGGGAATTTCAGGACAGGCGGTATAGTCCCTTTTAAAATTTATTCACAAAGAACCATTAACCGCACAGTTGCTGTCAGCTGCCTGTTCTAAACAATAGTCTTTTTATTGAAACACAAATAAACTTTTCTGTAATATTTTATGGAATATAAAGAGACTTTAATTGTTTGACTTGTTTAACTTGGCACTGTTAGTTTTTATTAATAAAACGCTCATGGGCATAATTCTCTTCCTAGGCTATGTTTATGAAAAAAGAAGTGTCTTTCTAAATTACTAATTTTCTGACTCAGCTGAACATGATAATTCCAAAACTATATATCATCATCCTCATCATCACACTAAAGTTTTCAACTTTACTGGTAGCTTTTCTTATTCCTAATGTAGGAAGACCTAATTATTAATCCTGTTAAGAATTATGGGAAAATTTTGTCATAATGATTGAAATCTTGTTACAGTTAAGCAAGAATATCATCTTTGCTTGAAACATAAGGAAAATAATCTAGCCAAAGTAGCAAGCAGCAAGTTATGCTGCTTCAGTAAACTGTTTGACTAGATCAGTAAGTACTAGATGTAGTCACTTGAAACAGGCTCATTAATTGTGAATCTCAACATATTATAAGCTTAAGTTAGAGTTTTAGTGACAGTTTTGTGAATTATAGTTGAGTTTCCCTGTAACTTTACCAATTACAGTTTGTTTTGATTTTAAAGGAGATGTTGGGTGAACTCTTCACTCCTGTAGAAGCACCTGAAGCACCAAACAGGGGATTCTTTAAAGGCTTATTTGGAGGTGGTGCACAATCTCTTGATAGAGAAGAACTATGTAAGTTGATTTATTTAATTTGGATATTGTATCTGTAAAACTGAAACATTCAAGCCATTTAAATTCTTCTTATGTATAAATTATCACCTTTTTCTTCTTGTCAGTAATTAATATATCCATGTTTTTAGCAAAAATACATAAAAGGTTTTTTTCTGTCATTCTAACCAAAATCAGGGGTAGCTTCAGGTGGTTAAAAAGGAGTATTCACAACTTTAAATGAATGGTTTAGAAAGCATTTTATTTTCATTAAATGTGATCTTATTATTTCAATTCTATAATTAACTTTAATTGATGACATTAACTTTGAAAAAGTTTTTAATCTAACATTTATTTTACAAAACCTCCAGAACTATTATCATTGAACTAGAAGGTTATTTAGGATAGCAAAATCTAGTTCATTTACTGCCTTCGACATAATTGCACATAGTAGAAATTTGTCCTTGAATGAGCTAATGAATCAATGATTGACCTTTCTTTCAAATAGGAGTTACCTGTCTGTAATTTTTTTTTCCTTTTATTCTTTCTGTTTTACTGAAGTATTATAGAACTTTCCTTTTGTGTTTGACTAATTAGAAAAACTGTAAGATTAAACATCAGTAAGTAGCAGTGCAGTACAATTTAATTTTCAAAAGTTACCCAGATGATTGATCAATCATCTTGGTACTGAGAGGATCAGTCAGTTTTAATTTTTAAAAATAAAGACTGTTCTTTAAGTCATGGGGACCAATGTAGTTGATAAAGTTCCACAAAATTCAAAAATTGTATTTTTTAAAAAATTTTTAACAACATCAGACAGCTAACAGGTATAGTTAGGACATGGGAAAGGATGGGAACCCAGAGTGCTGAGCCTGGCAAACTGAGGCCACTTTTACCCTGGAGTACTTTGCTAATCTGAAACAGAAGGCTGAGATACTAAACTGTGTTCATACTAGCAAGATGGGCTCCTAGAACAGGCAAGGGTAGAGATCTTGTTCAATAACTTCTCTTTGCAAGGACCCCAAAGGCCATGGCTTAAGAGTAAAGGTGACCTAGAAATAAATCAGTCCTCAGACACACAGACTGACCTCGCCTTTAAATTATCGACTGTCCCAGAAAACTTGCAACCTTAATTAAAGTATTTTTACAGACTGCTCAAGTCCCCAGCACCAGGGAGAAGCAAGTGAAAATGTTCTCTAAAGGCAGATAACATATTCAAGTCCTCAAATTATTTGTAAAAATAGTTTTTCAAAAAAGTTGTCCAGGTTAACCTAGAACACTAGTAATCAATACCATGAACAATGAAAACAGAAAGGGCAGAAATAGAATCACAGTTACTTCAAATACTAGAATTATCAGACACAAACTGTAAAATAGTTATGTATATTATATTCATAAGTACTGTGCCTGAACATTTTGTCAGATAACTGAAAACTATAAAAATCAATACAACAAATGTGTGAAAAACAAAAATGAAATTGTGGAACTGAAAGATTCAAAAACAAAAACTGGATAAATTTAACCACAAATTAGACACAACTGAAGAGAAAATTATATAGCTTGAAGATAGGCAAGATAGACCATCTAGAATGTAGTACAGAAAAACAAAACAGATGTAAATACAAAAAAGATACAAGAAATAGAAGTTGCAGTGGTAAGATCTAACATACGTTTAAATTTCTCAAGAAAGAAATAGGAAAGCATGTGAAGAAGAATCAATATATAAAGACATACGGCTGGAAATTTTTCAGAATTGATAGAA
This sequence comes from Canis lupus dingo, assembly GCF_003254725.2. Lineage (NCBI taxonomy): Eukaryota > Metazoa > Chordata > Mammalia > Carnivora > Canidae > Canis > Canis lupus. The sequence goes on from NC_064243.1 coordinate 38,413,193, forward strand.
GATACCAATTCATCCATTCAAGAAGTCTAATGAATTCTAAGGATTTTATTTTTTTTAATTCACAGCTGGTGGGTATCTGGCTGAATTAGTCAATTAAGCACCTGACTTTTGGTTTCAGCTCAGGTCATGATCTCACAATGATGGTATCAAGTCCTCCGTCAAGCTCGGCATGGAGTCTGCTTGAGATATTCTCTCATTCTCTCTCTCTCTCCCGCCCTCCATCTCTCCTTCTCTCTCCCCTTCCCCTTCCTCCCTCTGTCCCTTCCCCTACTTCTCCCCCCCCCATTCACTCTCTCTCTAAAATAAATTTTAAAAAATTCACAGCTCAATGTGTCGCATGAAAATAGAGCATATCAAAGACAAAGAGAAAATCTTCAGAGTGGCTAGAGGAAAATGAGGTGTCTTTTAACAAGCTAGAGACTGGCTTCTCAACAGCCAAAGATAGAAAATATCCTTCAGGAATGAGACATTTTTAGACAAATGAACAAATGAATAAGACTTGCCACCACACTAAAGGAAATACTAAAGGATGTACTTCACATAGAGGGAAAATAATCCTCCATGGAATGTCAGAGAAGTAGGAAACAATGTTTTAGAAAGTAATAAGTGCATGTATAAATATAATCTTTATAAACTGTAAATCAAAGTCTTGTAGTATGTGTATATACATATACACATACAAATAAACAAAATCAAGGGAGTCACAAAGGGTAAAGTGGATTTAACGTGATCTGAGATCATACATTTTTTGGGAGACTTTTTAAAAATATCAGGTAGCATTAATAAGTTAAGGATGCATGTTATAATTTCTAAGGTGATTTCTATAACCTAGTACAAAACTTCCAGGTGAATAACAGGAAAATCACAATCCTTCCAAAATAAGGCAAGAAAGGAGGAAAGAACACAAAACAGATGAGGTAAATAGAAAGCACATAGAAGATGGTAGACTTAAATATAAATAACCATAGTAATAACATCCCATTTATCTTTTTTTTTTTTTTTAAGATTTTATTTATTTGAGAGAGAGCAAGTGAGGGAAAAATAGCACGAGTGAGGGAAAGGAAAGGGAGAAGCAGACTCTCCACTGAGGAGGGAGCCCGACACAGGGCTCCATTCTAGGACCCTAGGATCATGATGCAAGCTGAAAGCAGGCACTTAACTGGCTGAGCCACCCAGGCACCCCAATTATGTCCCATTTAAAAGGCAAAAATTATCCAGTTGAATTTAAAAAGAAAAAAAGAAATGCACATTGTTCACAAAAGACATTGAAAACAAATATTAAAATTCTAAAAGAAAAGCATGAACACAAATGAAGAATCAGCTGGTTTAGCTATATTAATATCAAAGTGTAAACATTAGGACATTAATGAATGTACCTTATATTTCACTTCAAAATATATAAAAAACAAATATTGACTTAACTACTAGAAGAGACCATTTCTCAATCATAGTGGGGGAATATGCCTATTGATTGAGATATAAAAGCAGACAACAATAAGTCTTATAGTAAAGGATATAGAAGATATGAACAACACAATTAATTAACTTAGACCTAATGAACAGATATAGAACATTACAGAATGCATTCTTTTCAAACACAGAGGTATACTAAATTATTTTGGAGTAAAATGTCATAATGTGTATAATGAATTTTAAATATTTTATTTAAAAATTTTACATATAGACAGCAAAAACAGTTAACTATTATCAAAATTAGATAATGTATGGATGCTTATGATATAGTTCTTTTATCTTCCTATATGTTTGAAACTTGCATTTTAAAAAGTGGGGTTTAGGTTGACCACACATCAAATGATTTTTTAAAAATCAAATTTCAAAGCATTAAAATCAAGAGTTTATGATCTAATCACAATCCATTTATGCTTATAATTAATAGCAAAGCTAATTTTAAATTCCCGTTTAACAATTAAGAAATAAACTTGAAAAACCCATGTGTCAAAGAATTCATAATAATTGGTATGCATTTAAAGTAGCAGTGGTATTTATAACCTTAAATATATATGCAGTATTATTAGAAGGAGAAAACATGAAATTGAGTGAACTTGAGGACCCATCTCAAAAAGGTAAAAAACACAGCAAATAAACCACAGAAAAATAGGTAAGGTAGTAATGACTTAGCAAACAAATACAAAATAGAAAAAAAAACTAACAAAGCCAGAAGTTGATTCTTTAAAAATCTAATAAAATTGATAAATCTCTGGTGAAACTACACAAAAGAAGAGGATGGCACAAGTAAACACTGTCAGGAATAAAGAAAGATAAGAGAATATAATTGCCCTAGTTAAAGCATCAAAGCCAACAACTTTGTTGTATCTCTGTTTTTCTGAAGCCATATCTCTCTGCATGTAGCTCTTTGCTTGTGATTACATTGGGTTTACCTGGATAATCTATCTCTGGATCCTTAACTTCATCACATCTGCAGTGTTCCTTTTCCTGTTTAAGGTAATAGAATCACAGGTTCCAGGAATTAGAGTATGGTCATCTTTTAGAGGAGTAGGGGACATTATTCTGTCTACCCACATATCCTATCAAAACATACCAAAAAAGTTGAATATTTAGAAATAAATCTTAATAGAAGATGTTTAGAACCTCTATGGGAAAAATAGAAAACTATTTAACTTTGTTGACAGAAGTTAAAGACTCAAAAGAAATATACCATGTTCATGCAGTAGAAGATTCAGTAAAAGGCATCAATTCTCCCAAAACTGATTTATGCATACACAGATACACACTTAATGAAGTCCTTATCAGAATTGCCCTCCCCCCACAAAAATGTTGTAACTGATACTAACCTTTAGATGGAAATTCAAAGAGTCTTACCTCTTTAGTTAGCCTTATACTTGGAGTTTTAATTCTAGACGATTAGGCAAGAAAAGGAACTAAAGGTCTTGCAGATTGGAATGGAAAAAGTAAAAGTCTGTATTTGCAGATAACATAATCTTGTAAATAGATTATCTTAAGGAATCCACCCCCCCCCAAAAAAAATTACAGATAAGTTCAGCAAGATTGCAGGATACAAGATAAGTATAAGTCAATTTCATTTCTTCTATGCACTAGCAGTGAACAAAATGAAATTTAAGAAAACAGTTCCTTTTATAATAGCATCAAAAAGATAAAATACTTAAGAATAATTTAACAAAAGGAGTGTAAAATGCACTAAAAACTTCAAAACATCATTTAAAGATCTTAAGTCCTAGATAAATAGATTGACATCCTATGTTCCCGGATTTGAAGATTTAATATTGGGAAGATGGCCAAGCTCCTCAAGCTGATCTATACATTTAGCACAATCTCTGTCAAAATCCCAGCTATTTTTTTGAAGAAAGAAACAAACTGCTCCTAACATTTATATGAAAATGGAAAGAATCCAAAATAGCCACACATACAAAAATTTTTTTAAAAAGGAAAATGATGGAGGACTCACATCTTTACATTTCTGAAGTTACAACAAGGCTGTTAATCATCAAGGTAGTACAGTACTGGCATATGGAGAAATGCATAGACCAATGGAATAGAATTAAGAATCTAGAAATAAGTCCATACATATATGGTTAATTGATTTTCTGCAAGGCTGCTAAGAAAATTCAAAGGTGAAAGAATAGTTTTTTCAACAGATAGTGTTGGGACAACTGGATATCCACATGCAAAAGAATGAAGTTGTGTTCTCACCTCACACCATACACAGAAATTAACTCAAAATGGACCAAAGACCTTAATGTAAGCGCTAAGACTATAAAAGTCATAGAAGAAAATAGATATAAATCTCTGTGACCCTATATTAGACAGTGAGTGGCTTCTTAGTTATGATACCTAAATCACAAGCAACTGAAGAAAAAAATAGATAAATTGTATTTCAATAAAATTTAAAAACACTATCAAGAAAGTGAGAAGAGGTTCCTCAAAGAGTTAAAAATAGACCTGCCCTACGACCCAGCAATTGCACTGTTGGGATTTACCCCAAAGATACAGATGCAGTGAAACGCCGGGACACCTGCACCCCGATGTTTATAGCAGCAATGTCCACAATAGCCAAACTGTGGAAGGAGCCTCGGTGTCCAACGAAAGATGAGTGGATAAAGAAGATGTGGTTTATGTATACAATGGAATATTACTCAGCTATTAGAAATGACAAATACCCACCATTTGCTTCAACGTGGATGGAACTGGAGGGTATTATGCTGAGTGAAGTAAGTCAGTCGGAGAAGGACAAACATCATATGTTCTCATTCATTTGGGGAATATAAATAATAGTGAAAGGGAATATAAGGGAAGGGAGAAGAAATGTGTGGGCAATATCAGAAAGGGAGACAGAATATAAAGACTGCTAACTCTGGGAAACGAACTAGGGCAGGGGGTGGGAGTGAATGGGTGACGGGCACTGGGGGTTATTCTGTATGTTAGTAAATTGAACACCAATAAAAAATAAATTAAAAAAAAAGAAAAACAAAAACAAAAAAAAAGAAAGTGAGAAGACAAACCACAGATTATCATAAAATATTATAAATCATATATTTGATATATCTAAAATCTGATAAGAGTCCAGTATGCAAAATATATAAAGAACTCTTACAACTTAATATAAAGACAAATAGCCCAGTTTTTAAATGGGCAAAAGGTTTGAATAGTCATTTCTCCAAAATATACAAATAAACAAAATATACAAATATACAAATAAACACAGCAAAAAAGATACAATATCATTTATCATTAGGGAAGTACAAATCAAATAAATACCACTTCACACCAGAATGGCTGTAGTCAAAAAGATGTTTGCAAGAATGTGGAGAAATTGAAACTCATACATTGATGATGGAAATATAAAACTGGCATAACCTCTTTGGAAAACTGGCAATTCCTCAAAAGGTTAAGCATAAAGTTATCATGTGACTCAACAGTTCCACTCCTCAGTATACCCAAGAGAATTGAAAACACATATTCACACAAAAGCTTGTACAAATGTTCATAGCAGCGTTATTCATAAAAGCCAGAAGGTAGAAACAACTGATGAGCTGATAAACAGAATGTTGTATTATTCAGGCATCAGGAAGCATGAAGTGCTAGGACACCTGGATGGCTCAGTGGTTGAGCGTCTGCCTTTGGCTCAGGTTGTGATCGCAAGGTCCTGGCATCAAGTCCCACATCGGGCTCCCCACAGGGAGCGTGCTTCTCCCTCTGCCTATGTCTCTGGCTCTCTCTCTGTGTCTCATGAATGAATAAATAAAATATTTAAAGAAAAAAGAAGCATAAAGTGCTGATGCATGCTACAACATGGTTGAACCTTAACAACATTATTTTAAGTGAATAAAGCCAGACACAGGCCACATATTGATTGTATGAATCCACTTATATGAAATGTTCAGAATAGGAAAGTGTATAAAGACAGAGTAGATTATTGATTGACAAGGACTGAGAAGAGGGGGAAATGGGATGTGACTGCCAATAGTTAGCATGGGATTGTTTTGTTTTTAAGAAAATGTTCAGGAATTAGTGATGATAGTTGCACAACCTTCTGAATAAACTAAAAGCTACTAACATATTCAGGGGCAAATTTATGGTATGGGAATTATATTTCTAATGAGAGAAATGCATGATGAGGGAAAAGGGAAGATCGGACCTCAATCTTTAACAGAAGTTAAGACTTCTGAGGTAATCAAGGTCTGGATTATGTACGGAAAGGAAGCAGTTGAATTCCTGAGATCTTTTGAAGGAAAAAATTGATCTATTTTTATGTGACAAGAAATGGAAAGAAAGGGATGTAGTATATCCACAACTTAATGGACACAAAAATAGAATAATGAATAAATTCTTCATTTTCCTTTACTTCTAAGCCTAAGCATAGTATTTCAAGTATGAGAAAGCATGGAATAAATAAACTAAATCAAATCCCTATGTTTAAATTAATTTATCTTTAATGTTTTACACACCCAATAGTAATTTTTACTGTTCTGTAAACTGGCATCAGTATGCCCATTATTCATTGCAACAAATAATTACTAGCCCCTTTTTTAAACAAATTTTGTTATATAAACTAATATAGAGTTGAATATTAATTAATATTATTTTTCTGTTTTTGCATGTTTAAAAAACTAAAAATTATTAAAATCATATAAAAACATTATGAAATGAGTTATATAAATATTACAATTATATTGTCACTCAACCTTAAAATTGTGTTTTAATGTTATATAGGAGGATATTAATAAAATTTTCATTTCTTGAGTTACTCTTTCATTTATCAAATCCATTCAGTTGGAGAATCATCCTCAGGAAAGGCATCAAGGAGTCTTGCACAGCATATTCCTGGCCCTGGCGGCATTGAAGGTGTGAAAGGAGCAGCCTCTGGAGTTGTTGGTGAATTAGCACGAGCCAGGCTGGCACTAGATGAAAGAGGGCAGAAACTTGGTGATCTGGAAGAAAGAACTGCAGCTATGTTGTCCAGTGCAGATTCATTTTCTAAACACGCTCATGAGGTATGTCTATCAAACAAATATTTAAACAAAATAGCCTAGTTAAAACAAGTATGAAAATGTTTGAGTTTTTTTAAATTTAAATTCAATTTGCCAACGTATAGTGCCATCAAGTGCCCTCCTTAGTGCCCATCACCCTTCTTAGTGCCCGTCACCCAATCACGCCATCCCCCAACCCTTCTCCTCTTCCACAACCCTTTGTTTGTTTCCCACGATTAGGAGTCACTCGTGGTTTGTCTTCCTCTCTAATTTCTCCCCACTCAGTTTCCCTCCTTTCCCTTAGAATCCTTTTCACTATTTCTTATGTTTGGTTTTGTTTTTTTTTAATAGCTATTGTATTTCTACACAAGAACTTTCATTTGTCCTCTGTACTTGCAAGTTCCTGATTTGCCACCAGAGGGAGCCATTACAAGAATATATTTCAGTAGTCTGGTTTCTTACTGAAGTTTATAAATTTTGAAGGAAACTGCTCACCTTCAGGCTTTTTGTAAACAAAGCCAATGATTTTGCAACAGTTTTAGGAAATGCAGGGTTTTCAGGTTTTACTACTAACTCCTAGAAAAGGAAATAATTTGCCTCTCTTGATTCTTTAGGTTGATCTAAAATAGCTAAAATTGGTAAACATTTTTATTTGTAGACCAATTCATACAGAGGACAAATGAAATGCATTTTTGCAATGAATTCATCTTGATGAAGTCAGAAGTCATGTTGGACCTTAAAATATATGCTATAAAGAAAGGATCCCTAGCTGGCCTTCTTATAAATAAGCTTTGTTGGCCAGCATAGTAACACTTACACAAACTGACTTTAAAGTCCCTTAGGTATAGAATATACATCTTCATTTTGACACATAAATCTGCCACTCTGTGATGCTTTACACTGGGCTACTTTACACCCTTGGTTCCTAGCCTAGCCCTTGAGGACATTTTTAGTTTGTTAACTGAAGAAACCGTATTAAGGTTATTTTTAGATTTGAGCACCTACTCTGTCAGTAATAGCTCTTTAAATTTTTCAATCAAAAGTCATCTTTTCGTTGCTCAAGAATGCTGACACCTGGAATGCATGAAAGAGGTCACTTGACTTGGGAGCAATTTGTGCAGGGCTTCAAAGAGGTTTGGAGATCCTTATGTGAGTCCTTGTACTTGACTAACACACACCTCAGTTATAGGCTAGTGACGTTGGTCAAGAATTTTGTTGGCATAACCCTGTATGTGATTGTGATCTCTAATTGCATATAACACTTCAGCCAATTTCAGAATATACCCCTACACTAAATATTTAGCAGAGAGTTCAGGCTCAAACTTCTACCAAATTATGTTTATGAGCCATATTTGAGAATCTTTGAAGATAATATATTGAGGTGATGAAGCTCGTGGGTTCTTGGATCAGACCACATGGTCTCAAATCCCAGTTTCACCCTTGTGTTACGTTGGGTAACCCATATAAACCTTATTTCCTTCATTTATAGGATGAGGAGAATAATAATCTCTAACCTGTAGAGCTGTGAGGACCAAATGATTTCATATAGGGAAGGTGTGCCATACAGTGCCTACCTCAGAGGAAGTGCTCGGTACATTTTTGATGGCAACAAGAGGAGTTTTCAACCTTTCATTCACTAGGTTCTTTAACCATTGTTTTTAGTTCATATCAGAGAACTGATAAGTACCTTATTTGTAAGATATTAGCTTAGGTCACCAAAGAATATACTGATCCAAAGTTTGATAATGTCATGTCTCTAAAAAAATAAGAGGACTTTCTGGGCTGTAGTTCTTCATAGGTATGGTCTTTTTTTTCTCTAAATGGAATAAGTCTTACTTATTGCTTTCAGTATAAAGTGATTTGAAGTAAGCAATATAGTAACACTATAATATGTTTCAGAATGATATAATGTTTGGGAAATATATAGAATTCAGCTATAACATAAATATTATTGTTCTGGCATTTTTAAAACATTATTTGTGTGTTTTCTCCCCTCTAGATGATGTTGAAATACAAAGATAAGAAGTGGTACCAGTTCTGACAACCAGAAATCCAACTAAGTCCAACTTCAGCCAGAAGGAAAAAGAATTTTCCTTTTTTATTTTATTGATTTCACTTTAGGAAAGTTAACGTTAAAGGGATGTTCATCACTGGATACTGTTCTTTCCTAGCACAATCATGCACTGTTTTACCTCAGTCATGTGGCTTTAACTGAGGAGTGTCCACACACACACACAGCGGAGTAGATGGTGTGTGGCAGCTGTGGGTTGACAGCTTGGGAACTAAGCAGGTCACATGTTATGGATGAAGAAACAAAGGGGGATGTTAAGGAGACCTAGCAAGGACTATTCCTAGATCATTCCTGTATTAAACTTTCATATGCCAAAAGATTTTGTGCTGTTGTATCTGCCATCAGTGTTTGACCTCATTGAGGGAGAGGCAATAAGTCAGAAGTCCTGAAGCTGAAATAGTTATGTTTGTGTCATTGACTGAATTAACAAACAGCTGTCTTGGACTTTCCCTCCCTTAAACTGAACGGTCATCAGTATCATTAGTGAAAAAGAAACAAACTGTTTGTTACCATATCTTTAGACAGATAAGCTGAATGGTGGGCTTTAAATAATAAAAACATACACATAGTTGACTTGTGTATGGGCTACTCTTGGATTCTTGTTATTGTATACTTGTGTTTAGTCCATATTTTGTCAAAAGCAAAACAAGGCGATACATCACTTTTCATTGAAAAGAAAAGTGTAGAGCATGACTGAACGCTCATCATTCTGGGAGTTTCCATGTAGTGGCTATACAGTGTGGAAAGTGAGAAAAACCTCCATTGTGGTGAGGAGAATACTTCAATGTCCCTTGTCCTTGTTCTCATTAATTCAGCTAAAGGTGGATTTGACCAAAATAGTTACAGGTTAAATTTGTAGAAATGTTGAAATTGGCTAAGTTTTTAATTTTGCTTGAATTTTTATAAAATGTTTAACCAAATGTACCTTTGCATTATTTAATTAAAATTGCTAAAAAAAAAAAAGTTTCATTATTTCAGTAAAATGCTCAGCTCCCTTTTTAAAAAGCCCTTTATTTGCTAACAGTTCCAGTACACTCAGGTGATGAGCCGATTAAATCTTAGTGCACATGCTGTCGCATGGGAAATTACAAGCATCTGTTGTCAATAATTATCTATATAAGAGTCTAGTCTGATGACCTACAAAATATTTTCTGTAGAAATATACTATAAATCTGTACATGTCCTTTCAAGGTTTAAAAAGCCAAAAGGAAAGGAACATATGTGCATTTTGGTAACTAAATTATTTCTGTATTGGAGTATAATGCAAATGAGACCATCAGTGGACAATAAATGATTGGTTCCTAGAATAGCTTTGCAGACAGGGAAGAGATAACTTCGTAGACCTGGAAGTATGTGATCTGATAATGCAGGCTCATCTGAGATTATTATTGGTGGTTCTTAGAGCAACAAAGGAAGCGCAAAATAAAAGCATTACATTTAATAGTAATGAAATTTAAATATTTTCTTCTATAAAAAATTGTTTAAAACAGTTTTCTTCCTTCATTAAGAGATAATCAGAGCACAAATTGATAGCAAATTTGATGGTTTTTTCTATTCCATATGATCATTAAAGGTATATGTAGAACACCCTAATTCCATGCAGTCTGTTATGCATCTGTTCCTCTTTATTCTTTTCATTAATAATGCTTTTATGTTTACATTTTATAATGTGCACTATGGGATACAAAAGTTTACATTAAAATTTACTTTGAATATCATTATTCATTATTAGGGAGGGACTAAATATATGTGATAGAGATAATTGATAGAGCCAAAATAAATATTTTAAAAGTAATCATTTTCAAAAGTTTTTGAATTTGTAGAAAATACCTATGGATAACATATTTCTGTTTAGTTAATGTCAGCGATATGATGAACAGCAGTTTATAGATGGCTTAATTTGTATCCTGTGTTACCTAATAAACATGTTGTTCCGTGATCTGTCAGGAAGTATTAGGCCCTTTTTTAAGGTACAGTTCTGAGAATGTCATCAATAAAATCAACAGTTACGGATTTGAAGTTGAGAAGCATTCAGTAAAATAGTATACTGGTTGATTCCCTATTATGTGGAAGGGCATATTGGCTCCAATTATTTAATTTGCTGTGTTTTTTTGTGTTAATTGTACATCAACTTTATTTCTATGGTCATTTTTCCTGTTGTATATAAAATGAACTAATCTTGTAATTATTTTCAAATATAGAAGTAGATACATTTATCCGAGATGGATTTTATAAGAAAATGTTAAATCAATATTTTGAGTTACTTTATTTCATTTTTAAATTAATCTACAGATTATGCACAGCAAACCTAGAAACTCACTTAAGACTAGAAAGCTTAAAGTATTTTTGAGAATAGGAAATAGCTTCTCCGAGTTATACTTGATTCAGTCTGTAGATAAGAGAGTCTGCAGTAATAACTAACCCAGGGAATTTATTGTAATTTGAGAGATAACATCTCTATTTTTTTTTCTTTTTAAGTGCAAAAAGTAACAGTCACCAGCAAGCCAGGATTTCAGGAAAACAAACCAAAAAAAAAAGTCAAAAATAGAAAATATTAGAAAAATGAAAGATATGTGTGTGCTTCCTCCGTATCCTCACTTGAGGACATTATTCTTTGTTGCATTTGTCCTTGGCTCTAAAATCATTGAAGTATTCATTAATTAGCAGCTTGTCAATAGGAAGTTGTTTCCCCATATGTACCGCAAATCCAGCTCACTCTTCAAAATAAAATTCATATGTATTTGCTTAAAAAGTTATTTGAAATCTTCTACTCTGACAAATTCTGTATATTACATCCATTTGAAGTTTTGCATCATCTTAATGCCCTGGGTTTGCATTTCAATTGTACAAAGTGTTTCCAAAAATGGTTCTAGATATCACTGAGCTATGACTGACTTCTTAATTTGATTTTCTTTATGGATGTGAAAAAAAATGCTGCTACTTGTCTATGTTACGTGTAGTATATTACAATTTAAGTACAGTACTTTATAGTAAAGAAAGAACCTTTTTTTTTTTTTTTGCTTAGACCTTCTTAATTGTAGGTTTCTCTGAAGTTCTTTCCTGTAGGTATGTGAGTGTTATAAACAAGTCTGAAAGTGTTACACATTTTTAGGTTACAGGGGGTGGTAGGGAGACAGCTGAGGAAAGGAAGACAGTAGTGCAGAGTTTTACCCTGAGTTCCAGATTCCATATATATTTTGCTGAAGGCATTTTCTCAATGACATTAGAAAAGCTATATCCAAAGGTAAATTTTTTGTGGCAAAGATTTATTTTACATTTTAACTTTGGGGATTTTGTTTATTTGTTTTTGCAAATAAAGAGCACTGAACTTTAAACTTGAATTTTTTCTGCACTTTTTTAGGTAATGAAAACTTTTTATTATCATTTAATCCACATTTCTCAGTTAAAATTAAGTGATGCATATGTATAAAACATACCAAAATCATGAATATGCTGCTAGCTGCACCTTAAACAATTAAACTGATCATAGTCTTAAGACCTTCAATAGGGCTTTATATAGTTTTCAAGGAAACAAATAGTAAAATCATTTGCTGTATGTTTCAGTGTTCTAGGTCTTAAATTATTGCAACACTTTCAGATTTGTTTTAAGATCATACAGTAACATGTTATATTTATACATACTGCTAGAGAATATACTTTTAATTTTAAAATGAAATTTTTATAAATGTACTCTTTAATTTTAAAAATGGTGAACTTGTTAAGTTTAAGTCAAAGTACTTAAAAAGTATGTATATTATCCATACAAAAAGTTATGTTTTACGCTTATAATAAGAAATACTGGTATCTCATATCGAGATACAATTAATTTTAAAGAATCATACATTATTCAAAAGTCTTCACGCATTGACAGGAAAGATAATCATTACTATGGTTAAAAAAAAAACCCTCTATTGAGCATTTTCAAATATTAATTTTATTTTGGGGAAAATGCCCACAACAGTAATTGCAAAGTCTTTCTCATAGCTGCAGCTTGCTGTCGGATGCCTACCTTAACTATTGTTTTAAAATATATATATATATTTAAAATAGTTTTCCAGGTATTTTCTTCTACCTTTTTTAAAAATAAATTTCCAAAAATGAAAACAGAGTTTATGTATTTTTGTCAATGAAGGTTTTTATTTTGTAGTTTATAGAATTTGTTCCTTATCAGTTTGATACTTGATCACTATTCCTAGACTTTTTAATCTGTATTTACTTTGAAAAAGAGCACTTCTCTATCTTTAGTGTCCTCCTTTTTTTCTTTTCCCTTTTAGAGTGTTCTATTGGATTGAAATTTAAGCCCACAAATGATTTTTTTTTCATTTGAAAATGAATGTGAAGATACTTGTTTACAGCTTTTGTTAATCACACTTTTCATCACTGATCAATTTCTTGTAAAGTGCTATGGGGATTATTTTTCCTGTGAATATTAATGATCTTACTACTGCCACAGAAGTTTTAAAGGTTCTGTGGACAGAAAATAGGTATAACAACAACAACAAAAATTAAAGGGAAAACTTTACCTTTCTCAGCTGAATTAACTTCCCAGTTGTCAGGCTTATAACATGTTTTTTTTCTTCAGTTATCAATACAGTCTTAAATCACTAGGCATAATTCATTTACAAATTGAGTTACAGTAGTCCAGGGCTACATGTAATTGCTCTTTTTATTGCATATTGCACTCTACATCAGAAAAACCATGAATGTCAGTTTTGCCGGTATTTTGCAATGAGGCTCATAGTTTAAATTAAAATTTTATAGTGTATGAGATGTAAATAAGTCAGTATTAATTTATTGTAGATTGTTTGGCTCAGGCATTTTAAATGGACATTGGCTAATGGCAATGGGTTCCTATTTGGGAGTTTCATTTTTTTAAATATACTTTGCTAAGTGTTTTGTGTTCTAACTTTGCTTCAACTGAAGACAATGTGAGGAGTTAAAAACAGACTCAACATGTCAGTAGAAAGCAATGCAAAGAGAGTAAATCATATTTTAAATTTTGTAATTTTTTTTTTGTAAATAAATGGTACTGTGATACTTTAGGTGTGACCTCTGCTTAACATGATAGAACCAGAAAAACATTTCTTTTCTAGTTATACTATTGGTTCATTGTAAATGCATTACCAAAACAATATTAAAAAGAGCAAGAATAAGTTTTTCTAACATTGTCCACTTCAGGGGCAAGCATGCTTGGTATAGAGCTCTAGCTTGTGTCTACCTTAAACCTGCAGGCAGTTTTCAGTTGCTGCACTTTTTTTTTTTAATTTTGCTCAGTCCAGTAACTATCTCAAAGGTAATTGCTGGAATATGCATTTTAAATACGGTTAAAAAAAAAATCTCTGTGTACTGTTTCATTTTAAACAAAAACAAAAAAAGCACTATTGCAAACACTAAAAATGTGTTAAACTTTGTAGTTATTTTGCATTCCTGTACTTTACAAAATGTCATCACAGCAAAAGGTTTAAAATTAGGTAATGAAATATTTTTGTAAATAAATACCGTTAAGCTGGTATTTTAAAAAAATGTATTATAATGTTTCTGGAAAATGTTCATATATATGTATATGAATGTCTCTTTATGCTGAAGGGCTCTGATTGGGCAAAATAAAATACTCTAATCTCTCCTGAAACTAAACAAGCCCTTTTCTCTGGAAAATCTGTTTTAATTTTTTCTCTGAATTGTGGAATTAATCCCATTAGTTTAACCTAAGCAAATAATAGATAAAATAGATTCCTACATTTGCAAAGATAAAGTCAATTCAAGTAAGACGAACAATAATTTTCTTAAGTAGGTGGGCTTTCTGGTAAAAGTCACCTACCCTTCATTGGGTGGGGTGAGATCCCCTACTGGAGGCACTTAACTGTAGATGAACACTTCTTGGCCTGTAGTGTGTATGGAGTCCCCTGGGCATCTTGTTAAAAAGCAGATTTGGAGTCAGGGCATCTGAGGTAGGGTCTGACTGCTCTAACAAGCTCTCAGGTCGTGCAGATGCTGCTGGTCTGTGGAACATACTTTGAGCAACAAGGATGTAGATACTTTTCATAACTGGCATTTTGCAGTTTAATAGTAGTGTCCAACTACTTGTACCAAGACTGAACATCACATTAATGGATTTAGAATAATATAACTCAAATAGTACTTATTGTTTCCAATGTATTTCGGAGTAAAGAATATGACAATTCTTATTAAATTGAAGGTTTGATTTTGAAATCTGTATAATTTTACTGCCCACACGGTGGCAGTCATGTCTCACCTTATTGTCTGAGCCTTTAGCAGGTGCTTACAGTAGTATGTAACAAGGGAAAACAAGACCTTGCAAAGACCAATTTTCTTTCTTTCTTTCTTTCTTTCTTTCTTTCTTTCTTTCTTTCTTTCTTTCTTTCTTTCTTTCTTTCTTTTTTTTTTTTTGCAAAGACCAATTTTCATTATATTTTTTATCTAGAGAACTAGTAGAGTCTTGGATACAGAACAGATAAATGTCTTCCTAAGCTATTTGTTATAAAGTGATAAGAGCATTCAGTAGAACGATCTAATTTATTATCAAAAATTAGTGTTTTTCCAGGAATCTAGGCATTAAGTGATAAAAATTTTAAAAGCTAAAAGATTGTCTAAATGCCTCTGTTCATGGTCTAATTTTAAAGAACTTCAGTTGGAGTATGTCCTGTGTAAGTACATACTACAGTGCCATCCAGCGTTTTACAGAAATATACTTGTAACTCATAGGAGTTTTCAGGAAGATTCTGATTGTGTTCCGTTACTTTGAAGATAGTATGATTGCTACATCATTGTACTTTTTTCAGTTTTTGTACGAACGTTATCTTTTTTAAAAGATTTTATTTATTCATGAGAGACAGAGGCAGAAGGAGAAGCAGGTTCCCTGCGGGGGAAGCCCAATGTGGGACTCAATCCCAGGACCCCGCGATCATGACCTGAGCTGAAGGCAGATGCTCAACCACTGAGCCACCCAGGTGTCCCAAACATTTTCTTTTAAAAAAGAAAAGAACTCCAAGTCATTTTACTTTTCAAATTGTATCTGTTAAGACCAATGTATTCATTCAAAACTGATAGAAACATTCTAACCGTTAGTTTTGGTCATATTATCTAATTTTTTACTATTTTAAAAACACCATAGTCTTTCATAACTGCTTTTTAAACCAACATGATAGTAAGATACATATTTCATTAATGAAAACAAAATTTTAGATAATATGTTGTTAACTAGCAAAGGAAAGTAGAGAAATATCAAACTGAGGTTCCTCATTTTCCTGTCCGTTGCAATTTTCTATCATCCATGAAAGACCTAAAGCTCTACCTTGAAAGATAAGTGATCAACAACTTTATGATTTCAAAATGAGTGTGTGTGTGTGTGTGTGGCTCTTCCAACAGAGGACCCCTTTGTGCGTCTCTTCCTGATACTTATCTCTGAAATCTCTCCCTCCCTCCCTTCTACCTCCTCCAGTTCTGTCCCTCTATCCCTGATGCCTGTCACCCCAAATCTCTTTACTCTTTAGTGTTTATTTTAACCAAGCCCATTTTGCCAATTTAGGGGTGGGGAGAAATACTATAATTCTTGTGGGTTCCTTCCTAAATACTGGGTGGATTTGTAAATCATTTTTATAAGCAATAATACTATCCCTATTCCTTGCTGTAACCCCCAGACACAAAATCTCAACAGACAAAGCAAAAAATAATAACACACAAAAGACCTGCACTGAAACAAGTTTTGTTTTTGTTTTTTAAAGATTTTATTTATTTATTCATGATAGTCACAGAGAGAGAGAGAGAGAGGCAGAGACTCAGGCAGAGGGAGAAGCAGGCTCCATGCACCGGGAGCCCGATGTGGGATTTGATCCCAGGTCTCCAGGATCGCGCCCTGGGCCAAAGGCAGGCGCCAAACCGCTGCGCCACCCAGGGATCCCTGAAACAAGTTTTGAAAGCCAAGCACAGGAGGAGTTTGAGGTGATAGCTCTGTGCTGGCAGCCCTCAGGTCCAGACTGCCAGGCTACACCCCCAGAATTTCTAAGTCTGAAGTAGAACCCAAGAACTTGTAATTTCAACAAGTTCCCAGGTGATACTGATGTTGCTGATCCAGAGACAACACTTTAAAAAGCCCTGATCTATAGCAATGCTGTAGAACCAGTTTCCCCTTTTTAACACCGATATTTTCGATGTTTCCTTTATGATTCTCTAATGAAACTCACCAATAATATACTTGCCTATACATGTATTTTTTTTAATTGACATAATGTCCCAATGCACCAGAGACAGGACATGAATATGGTTTATAATTTAAAAAAATGGGTTTCCATATGCGAATCCCAAGGTTACACACTAGAACAACAGCAACAACTTGCAAAAATATATAAAACACTCCCCATAGGATGATCCCTTCTGACTTCCCTCTTCACCTAGCACTCACCCCCATCCTCCACTGTGTGAACTGTTGGCCCAGAGAGTAAGACCGGCAGTAGGACACATCTTTTTCCATATCTGCTCACATCCATAGGGGCTGTCAAAAAAATGTTCATAAATGTTACGCCATGATGTATACAAGAAAGTATAGAAGTCTCGACTTAAAAGCTAGTTTGGATTTTTTGTGTATTTGCATTAATCCTTATAAATTCATGTTCTCTTTCACTTAATCCATGCTTTTGAACTGGTCAGTAGACGGGCTTCTCTTTGCAAATTTGTCCCTGAAATTCACAAATCTTAATACCTTAAAGGTGTGGTTCTCCTAACAAAAACTGCTCTTGATAAAATAGCGAATCTATGGATGAGATTCTACTACATAACCTTACTAACAGTCTATCGGAAACTTTATTCCTGATAACCAAAACTCAGTGAGTGATTATTGGTTAGTTGTTAGGCAGGTAGAACTCCCTTGTATTTTCTTCCAAGTTTATTGAAAGGGGACATTTATCTACAGCTCCTTTCAAATGCCAAGCACATTGGCCTGAAGATCAAGACTCCATCCTTGAGTTTGGTACCAGCTATGGCCAAGACCTCAACCAAGTCACTCAGTCTCTACTAGCCTATTTCCATATGTGAAAAACTAGGATCTGAAGATTGATATTACCTACCACACAGACTCGTAGGGATATAACAAAATAACCTTTGAAACGTATTAGAAAACAAAATTAGTCCACAGACACAAGGCATTATGACCTAAAGAATATTAGTCCCGGGCAGCTCTGGTGGCTCAGCGGTTTAGCACCGCCTTCAGCCTAGGGCGTGTTCCTGGAGACCAGGATCGAGTCCCACACCGGACTGCCTGCATGGAGCCTGCTTCTCCCTCTGCCTGTGTCTCTGCCTCTCTCTCCCTCCTTTCTGTGTATTCTCATGAATAAATAAAATCTTAAAAAAAAAAATATTAGTCCCTTGGAAGCTCTATGAATCAGAAACATATTTGAGTAGGAAAAAACAAGCAGCAAATCTTGTATCAGGATCATCAAATCAGAGAGTATTAAAAGTGCTATAATGAAGATAAAATCCACAGATACATTTAATAAAGTAATTAATGAAGATCGATGAATTTAAAATGTATTTGAATTTAGTAAGCACCTTTAGTTTCAACTGAATTTCTTCTTTGTGGTATGTTACTTCAGGATGATTTATAGCCAACAATAGGATCTTATTAAAATTAATACGCAGTTGCCTTTCAAAATAGAACAACCAGAATCTCAGTGCCTAGGAATTTTTTAATAAATATATTCAAATTTATAAATGTTCATTTTTTCTCTCTGACATAGAAAGTAAATCCTTTTCTGGTGTATAGTCATAGCATAATTGACATTTTTCAAAAGTCAGTGATAGCTCTCTAAACAAATAACAAAAGTTGTCTGAATTTAGGATGTTGCTTTCCTATTCTTTTACAGAGCAGATTACCTTTAAAAGACTTTGTTTCTATGTAGCCAGTAAAAGATAGACTGGATCGGGCCAAGGTCCAACCCCTTTCTGCTGTTTACCAGTAGTATGACCCTAAGCTATTGAACCTTTTTAAAATACTCCCCTCAAATATTAAATAGAAATAAAGGCAGTGCCAAGTGTATAAGACTGTTTTAAGGATGCCATGAAACGCAGCAGAGGCACCTCGCCGTAAGGCTGCCGCCTGCTCTCCAGCCTTAGAGACAGCATAGCGCACGGAGGCGCATGGCCTTGGAGGGGAGATGGCTTCTGATCCCCGCTCCGTGATACGCGTGTTAATCAACCTCAGTAGGTTATTAAGCTTTTCTTGCTTCAGTCTCCTAGTCTGTCAAATGTTAGTTATTAAGTCAGTACATATAAAATGCTCAGGATAGCATCTGATGCATACAGCACCTCTTAAACTAAGATGCCACCGATAGTAACATACCAATATTGGTGCCACTGACAAAAATGCTGCTAATTATAAGACATCCTGATTTTCAAGATGTCAGCTACATGAAAAGGGGTCTAAGAATTGATGAAATATAGTAGTAAGCACTCAAATGTTTACCATTTTAAGGAGAGCTAGGAAATACAACCCTCCCCTGCCGATTTATAATCACTTAGAATCCCTAGACCAACCAACTTCAGGTGCAGGACAGAATTTCTAAAACTCCCACTCTTCAGTACTTTCCCAGGTGCAGGTCTCATTCATGCAAAGCTCCCCAAGCCAGGACTCACATGGCTCCATCTTAGGGAAGGTGGTGTTTCAGGAAGTGTAATAAAACATATAACATACAACATACAACATAATGCAACAATACAAGATGAAAGATAATTTTAGGAGAATTTCATTCTTTATTCAACTGTCTCAGAAAATGCTAAAAGAAACCTAGTCCCTAGACCCAAAACATTTCTCATAGCCATTCACTCTTGAATTAATCACCTCATACTCTCTAAAGACTTTCAGATGCCAATTCAGTAAGCTCTCTCCCTCTTTTCCCTTAGTCTCTGGCTCCCAGATAGGCATGAAGAAGAGTGTCCTAAGTCCTCTCTCCCCATCCTGAGGCTCAGGTAAGGTGCTCTCCTTGTCACTCTTGACCACTGGACACTTGGGGAGCTCTCTCAGGCCCTCTGCTGAGCCATGCCATATGGGCATCTCTGCTATCGTGCCATCATGGGGTGAGCAACTCCTCTGAATTCCAAAGGCAATGGAACCTCAGCCCTCTCAACTCTTAGACCCTCAAATTTTTCAGAGAGTTCTGTTATTCCTCTACCCTCCTTGAAGCTAATGCCTGACAGGTGTCAGGCTCAGAGTTCTGTTGTCTTCTCCACTCCAGGCTGTAGGATTATTGCCTAGTCTGGACAGACAAGAGAAAGTCATTCTGCATGCTTTCTGTTTTGACCAGTCCTCAGCTCTTATGGTTAAGCCCTGGCTGTCATTACTCAAATCCTTTTTTTTTTTAATTTTTTTATTTATTTATGATAGTCACATCAGAGAGAGAGAGAGACAGGCAGAGACACAGGCAGAGGGAGAAGCAGGTTCCATGCACCAGGAGCCCAACGTGGGATTCGATCCCGGGTCTCCAGGATCGCGCCCTGGGCCAAAGGCAGGCGCTAAACCGCTGCGCCACCCAGGGATCCCTACTCAAATCCTTTTTATTTCTTTTTTTGCCTCAAAGCTATTATCTATACCGTGAGCTATTATCTATTCCATTTTGAGGGGTGCCTGAGTGGTGCAGTTGGTTAAGCATCCAATTCTTGATCTCAGCTCAAGTCATGATCTCAGGGTTGTGAGATCAAGCCCTGTGTTAGGTTCCACGCTCAGTGGGGGAGGTTCTCTCCCTCTCCTGCCCCTCCTCCTGTGCACACTGACTCTCTCTCTAAAATAAATAAATCTTTTTTAAAATTCCATTTTGAAATTCAAATATAGACTTAAAAAATTCAACAAATATTTATTAGACACCAAGATGTGTCAGATTCTGTTTTCAAATATTGGAAATAGAAAAGTGAACAACACTGAAACTGTGCCCTGGAGTTTATATCCAGTGGTAGACACACTTCTCTTTCTGTTTGTTTCTTTAGTGATAGTCGTAACTTGAGGACAAGTGGGTGATGTGCCTTTGACACCTAAGTAAGGGAGAACAGGAATCTTATATGTGGGTTGAGGAAATTCATCATTTAAAACATTGCAACATTATGTCACCAAAACATAGTTACTAAGTACCTAATCTTCTCTCTTCCTCAACACCCACATCTCATCTGTCACCTGTGTGTCCTATTACCCCACAAAGGATTCCCCAACATGGCCTCTTGCTTTCCTCCCAGCCCTGTGGTAGCCTCGACTTCAGCTTCCTGGCATTGATTATCCTCCTAATTCGTCTCCTTTTCCAGGCTCCTCCCTCTCTGGTATGTTCTATCCCAGCTCCAATGAAGCTGTTCTCTTCTTAAACTTTTCTAAGGCTCCTGCGATGACCTATAGTGAAGTGCAGTGCTTTAATGTGGCCCTATGGCTGCTCAATAGTCTACCTGCTACATGCCGTTATTCTGGTGCCATTTACCATTCCAAACCCATTTCCTGCAATTACCTCCTGCCCTAACAACACATGCTGTCAATTCTCTGAACTCTTGTTCATGCTTGGAATACCATTCCTTTCTTTCATAGCCTGAAAAAATCCTTCTAATCCTTTATGGCCAAGCTGCAATGTCATTTTCTCTTGGAAGTCTTCCATGCACCCCAGAATGATTAATTACTCTCTTCTCTCTATTACAATAACCATTTCCTCATACCACTAGTTGGATCCTTATCACAATGGGATCCAGTTAGTTGTTCATGCACCCATTCTCTTGAGATCATGAGCTCCTTGAGAAACGAGACTGTCTTATCCAGTACTAGAGCTCACTCCAGTATCTGGCATGCTACCCACTAAGTAGGAGGTGTTAATTAGTATTTGTTACTAAACTGACAAAACCCAAGAGCTTATGTATACATATACATGTATAAATAATATTTATATATGCATAAGCTTTCATATAAATCCACATGGACATATTTTTATATATTTCATATTTACCCAAATTTTAATCTCTATTTCTGCCACAAATATTTAGTAGCTGCTGATAGCTCTTTTGAAATTTCCCTATAAATATAAAATTGCCTTTATTTTAAATGCACTAATATTCTATTTGAAGGCTTTTATAGTTTTGACAGTTCTGAAAACCTGACTGGTTTCTAAAAGCTTATTATTAATTCCATAATACTTTATATTCTGTACTGTGTATCTATATTTAATACTCTGTTTAACTTAAATAAGATTTCCTACATGGTTAATAAGATACAAGTCAAATGTATGAGTCAGAGGCAGGAATCTACTCGATGTCTAGTAAGTGATATGATGGTTTGAAGTAAGCAATCAGACACTCATGCCGTTTCATGATCACTATTTAATTCTCAGAGAAGAACATTTAAATTTAACTTTTTAGATGAAAAATTAGAATAGCATTATCCACAGGAGAATCATTTTAGTCTTATTTCTCTATTGTCTTTCTTTCTCATTAGTCTGTGAAATACTTTCACATGGAAACACACATGATCCTCATTTGAGACTATAGTCTAAAGAAAGAAATGTAATAAAGTAAACTAATTAAAAAATGGGTATCATGTGCTAGGTTAAAGATAACTCTTTTTTTTTTAAAGACTTTATTTATTTATTCATGAGAGACACACACAGAGAGAGGCAGAGACACAGGCAGAGGGAGAAGCAGGCTCCCTGCAGGGAGCCCGATGTGGGACTCAATCCCAGGACCCTGGGATCATGACCTGAGCCAAAGGCAGACGCCCAACGCTGAGCCACCCAGGCATCCCAAGATACCTCATTTTTAACAAACTGCTACTTCCTAAGTGATTAAATTCAGCTCAAATTGCTGGGTTGGGAATGGGGTCATAATATAGGTAACTTTAACTGACTAGAAAAATTTTCCACAATCCTAAAAATCTAGGTAGTAACACAGCTCCTTAAGAAATTCATGTTTTGTCTCCCTACATAAGACTGACTTGTTATTAGGATTATAATTAATACTAAACTAACATACATTTATTTATTTGTTTATTTATTTATTTTAAAGTTTTTTTTGTTTTGTTTTGTTTGTTTTTTTTTTAATTCATGAGAGACACAGAGAGAGGCAGAAACACAGGCGAGGGAGAAGCAGGCTCCATGATGCAGGGAGCCTGATGCGGGACTCGATCCAGGAATTCTGGGATTATGCCCTGAGCGGAAGGCAGATGCTTCAACCGCTGAGCTACCCAGGCATCCCCTAAACCAACTTTTTAAACCGTAACTTAGATGTCACTAAAACTAATGCAAGGGGAACAGAATCACTCTGTTACACGCAGCCATGTAAACGTAGAATTCCAAACCTTACACTTGGAAAATCCTGATGTTGAAAGAATCGGAGTAGTATGCCCAGAGCCATAGGGCCAATTGGTAGCAAAGCTAAGATTAGAATTAATCAGAGCAAAATCCAAATTCCCAGTGGCTTACAAGGCTCTACAGACCATCTTGTTCCAATACCCCCAGCTCTTCAACCACACTAAACTCATTTCCACTTCAGTGCTTCTGAGCGGTCTGTTCCTTCACCCAAAACATTCTTTTCCTTTCTTTTTCCAAGGCTGATGATTTCTCATGTTTCAGGTCTCAGTGTCAATGTGACCTTCTCAAACAGTTCTTTCCTGAATTCTGTGTCTGAACTTGAGATTCTAAAATAACCTCACAGTGCACCACCCTCCAGCCCCTTATCGAGTCCCCCTCTATCAGGGAATCTATTCAATTTCTTCAAACATTTGCCACAGTCAAAATTATCTTGTTTATTCATTTCTTAGTTTGTTTACCTGCCTCTTCTAACAGAACATAAGCCCCATGACAGCAAGAGTTTCGACCATATTGTTCCTTGCTGTGCTCCTAACCCCTGAATGGGACCATGCACACAAGGCCATCTTATTTATTGATGAACTCAGATCTCTTTGGTCCTGTTTAACTTGGGAGAGGGAAAGAACATTGGGCTTGAAATTAGAAGAAGGACGTTTGTGTTCTGGGCAAGTCACAAATGATATCATCTTTACTGTTCTCATTTTTTGAAACAGGGACAATGGCCTCCTATTACAGTGCTGTTGAGAGAAAAAGGCAAATAATATAGGTAAAAATGCTTTAAGTAGAAGTATATCTGTATACAGATAAGTTGCTTCTCCCATATGAGACTTACTCACACTTCTTTAAGTCTTCTGGGCTTCAAGTGCTCTTGTCCTCAGGATCCTTTCAAATCATACACACTAGTTCCTTTCCCTGAGGCTTGAGCAGAGCAAGCAGGCTATGGAACCAGCCAGATTCCAACATGAACTCACATTTGCCCAGAACCTACCGTCCTCTTCAGTTGCAGAGGGTCAATGCTTTCCTGGTGTCTAAAGATGATTATTACACCTCACTTCTCTTGCCATTGCTTGAGGAAAGAAAAAAAAAAGGGGGGGGAAGTTTATTGATACCCCTTACTTCTGCTCTACATCTATATGGCTAGAGAAGATTACCCCCACTGTGAGAACTGTTCATTCTGATAGTTGAGGTACAAAGATGGAATCAAGTCTCTTTCTCTCTCTCTCTCTCTCTCTCTCAATCTTTGCTCCTTCATTTTCCCATGGCCTAGTTTTCTGGCCCTTATTTTACTGATGACCCTCAAACAATGTAGGGGTTAGGGACCTCAACCCCCATGCAGCTGAAAAATCCACATATAACCTTTGACTTTCCAAAACATAACCTACTAATAGCCTACGGTTGACTAAAAGTCTTCCTGATAACATAAACAATCGTTAAATACATATTCTGTTTGTTACATGTATCATATATCATATTCTTAAAATAAAATAAGCTATAGAAAAGAAAATGTTAAGAACATCATAAGAGAAAATATATTTATAATACTATAAAAAATCTGCCTATAAGTGGCCCCATGCTGTTCAAACCTGTGCGGTTCAAGGGTCAGCTGTAATTAATTCCCAGAATGACTGAAATAGCAATATCTTTTCCTTCAGGGAAAAACTCTACTTCTATCTCTAGGTACACTCTAATCCCCATGGTCAACAATCCCCAGAGGGCCCCTCTTTTTTTTCAATTTATTGCGCTCTGGGCTGTAAAATCTTATCCCCAGTGACATAATTACATAAGTAAGAGTAAATTACTATGGAACTTAATATACATAGATCTTAAAAAACAAAAGAGAACAAATGAGATGTAAATTAGCAATGATCATTTTAAAATGTGTATAAAAAATAAAATTAAATTAAAATTAGTATGTATTTGCTTATTCTTTAACAAGAATAAACTAAGTGGAATTTAAAATGCCTTTCCAAAATACATTTAAAATAACCTCTTTTTTTTGAAGTGTAGAAATTCAAACAAGTGTCAACTTTGAATATCATTAGGAAGGATGATAAGAGCTATGAACATCTGAGACAGTCATGGTGAACAAGATGAAGTGGTGTGGAGAGAAACTAAAGGAAAGAAAGTAGACTTGTGTGGTCTCTGCTGGGGGCATGGGAAAGGCAGATTATGAGATGCACCCCATGGGCTGGGAGGTAGTGCTCAGGCAAAGAGTGCAGGGCATTCATACGCAAAAATATCCTGGCCTGTCTCCTATCATTGGTGCCTGCCCTACTTTTCTTTGTTCTCATTTATACCTATTTTACTATTGCCTTGAGTCTTTTTTCCTCTTGCCATTTAGAGTACTGTGGATTGGGTTTGGTTTTTGTTCCATTTTTAGCTATTTCTATTTTTAAAAAATAGCCTTTAAATAAGGCTCATAAATTTTCAGGCCAGAATCTGGAGTTATCTGAAGGGAAGACGGTACATAAATCTGAAGATAAAGTATAGAAAAATGCCTATGTTTTTGTAAAATATATGGTAAAGCAGAAAGAAGTGCATTCACAAAAGATCAGAGTTAAAATTGAGTCCTCACTCTGAATATTTTGTATATATTGTGCAACTTACATTCATTCAACTAATTATTTATTCACCAATTCATTCAATAAATACCTAAGCATGTAATATGTACCAAACAATACACTTAACCATAAACATATAAGGATGGTTAATTAGACAGAGCTCCTGAATACA
This sequence comes from Canis lupus dingo, assembly GCF_003254725.2. Taxonomy (NCBI): domain Eukaryota; kingdom Metazoa; phylum Chordata; class Mammalia; order Carnivora; family Canidae; genus Canis; species Canis lupus. The sequence continues at coordinate 38,438,794 of NC_064243.1, forward strand.
TGGAGATCACAGTCCACCGCCAGATATAGACATTGCCAGAGATAGGTGAACAAAGCACAATCAGTGTCTGCAGTGATAAGGGTAAGAACAAATACAGAGGAGAGCTCGGCCTTAGGATGTAGTGTTTCTCCAAAGGGAGCCAGTATGAACAGAATCCAGGAGACAAACTGAAGTGAACTAAGCAAAACTGGAGTGTCATAATGTTATTCCAAACACTTAGGGTCAGCTTGGAAACTGCAAGTAGCTCCGAGAGACTGGAATGCATGGAAAGAGGGAAATGCCAAACGCTGAGCCTTTAGAAGATAGTTCATGAATTTGGAATTAGCCTAAGAGGGATGGCAAAGCCACTAAAGGGTTTAAGTTGGAAAGAAAGGAGATGACATGATAGGTTAGAAAGACTGCCCAGTGAATTCAATACAAGAGAAAATAAAATCTACTCTGGCATCAATATGAAATTCTAGTCTATTTTATAGGCTGTGTATAAAATGTGTTGTGTGGCTTTTGCTTAGGATGTAGAAAATTGAAAAGAATATGTCTCCCACCCTACCAACAAGAAAAGATACATAATCTAAACAATCATAACTTCTTTTTTTTAAAAGATTTTATTTATTTATTTATTCATGAGAGACAGAGAGAGAGAGATAAAGGCAGAGACACAGGCAGAGGGAGAAGCAGGCTCCAAGCAGGGAGCCCGACGTGGGACTTGATCGCAGATCTCCAGGATCACACCCTGGGCTGAAGGCAGCGCTAAACTGCTGAGTCACCCGGGCTGCCCAATAACTTCCCTTAAACCCATCAGAGAGTTAAGGCCATAGATCAACCAACTAGTCTGAAATCTGAGTAAATACAGGAATCAGACACCAGCTTTCCTAGGGCAGAATGTGGAAGAAAGATAGGGCTGACATACTTGTGGGCAAGAAGACTTTAGCTAAAATTTTTAAGGAATTGCTAAAGGACAAGTGTGGCCTGCCCAAAGGGTGTAGAAGCCCTGGAAGCGGAGACACAAAGGGAGTTCACACCCACTTATGGCCTCTTCTCCATAGACCCCATCTTCTGCTCACCACAAAGGTTGGCGATAGAGGAGAAAGACATGAAAAAAGTTCCCTTCAAGGACAGATCTGGGGGTGGAGTGGGGAGAAGTCATCACTATGAGAAAGCACAAAGCCTCACCTGGCTCCTTATTCTCTATGGTATAAAAGCCTTAAACAAGTTCGAAAAGGTCATCAAATCCTGACCAGGAGATGGATGAAAACACACTGTATCTGAGAGAAGGATACAGAAACTGTCTCTGGAAGAGGGGCAGGAAACCGTTTTTGGTCCCAGACATTTAATGTTTTCTGCAGCTGCAAGAGGAGCAGGATCCCTAGGAAAGCTCTACTCCAGAGACTTAGAGACACAAAGCCTACCAAATACTGACATTGAACCAGTATAAGAGAGAATAGCAACCACTCCCCCACAATACCAGGCCAGCAACCAAGTAAAAAATAACAGCAGTCTACTACTGGGAGAGAAGTAAGAACATGGAGAGAAACACTCATCTGATAAAGACTTGAAAGTAGCTCTTATACAAATGCTCCAACAAACAATCATGAACACTCTTAAAATTAATAGAAAGTTTAAAAAGTTCAACAAAAATATACCAAGAAAAAAATGACAGTTAAAGAACTAATAAATTTAATAGTAAAAAAATCTCATTGAATGGAATGAATTGGAGAATTGTAATAATAAAGGAAAGAATCAGTGAAGTTTAACATAGATCAATAGAAATAATACCAGGAGAGTTGATAAGTACACTTGTGGTGAACATAGCATGATGTGTAATCTTGTCAAATATCTAAGGTGTATACCTGAACCTGGTATCAACTTTACCCAGATTTTTAAGAATAATAATAAATTATTTAAAGTAGAAATAATCCAATCTGCACAAAAAAAAATTCAGTCTCAATTTCAATATCTAGCAAAAATATCTTTCAGGACTGAAAGTGAAATAAAAAACATTTTCAAATGAAGTATACTTTTCAAAGAAGTACAGAATTTGTCATCAGAATTGCTGTAGAAGGGAAATTATATCAGAAGATAACCTGGAACAACAGGAATAAAGGAAGAGCAACAGAAATACAAATATTTGGGCAAATACAATTGACTATTCTCCTATTATATTCTTTAAAATATGGCTGATGATTGAAAACAGAAATTATAACATTTTCTAAGAGTTGTGTCAATGGAGGTAGATGTAATATATAAGACAATGATAACATAAATGGAAAGCATAAAATTTTTATAGGTGATATATTTCTGCATTACATTTGAAATGGTAAAAATATTAATTATATTGGTAAAAGTAAAGTATATACATTGTAGTTCCCAGACCTATGATTAAAAGAACTATACAAAGAAACATAGTCAAAAGCACAATAGATAAAACAGAATACTAAAGTTTAAAATACCACCAAAAAGGAGCACCTGGGTGACTTACTTAAGCATCCAACTCTTGATTTTGGTTCAGGTCATGATCTCAGGGTCATGAGATACGGCTCATCACGGGGTTTGGAGCCTGCTTAAGATTCTCTCTCTCCCTCTGTCCCTCCACCGTCTCTCTTAATAATAATAATAATAATAATAATAATAATAATAATAATAATAATATAAAATACCCCCAAAAGGCAGAAAAAAACAAAAAAAAGGAAAAAACTTGGTAAACAAAAAAAAAATTAATAAAAAAATAGTCCTAAGTCCAAACATACCAATAATTACATTAACTGTAAATGGCCTTAAAAAATAAAATAACTGTAGATGGTCTAACCACCATTTAGAGAGAATTTAAAGAGAAATTGCCAGAATGAATAAAAACATTACTCAACTATATGTTGCTCATAAGACACTTCAAATTAATGATGTAGGTAAGTTTAAAAGTAAAACATGAGCCAAAAAGAAATCTAGAGTGGTTATATTAATATCAGACAAATAGACTTCAAAGAAAAAAAAATCACATTCTAAAATCATAAGAGTGGATTCTCCAAGGTATTATAATGCTAAATGGACATGCACCTAACAACAGAGCTTCAAAATATATAAAATTGACAAAACTGAAAGGAAAAATAGATAAATATACAATTATCATTGGACATTTCAACACCCTTGTCACCATAATAGAACTAATAAAAAAATCACAACAAAATAGAAGAACAAAACCTGGCTATAACTGACATTTATAGAGCACTTTACCCCATAGGAACAGAGTACATATTCTCCTCAAGAGCATATGGAACGGTCCTCAAGATAGACCATATCCTTGATTTTTAAACAAATTCTAATAAATTTAAAAGACTTGAACTTATTCAAAGTGTTCCCTGACCCTAATATAATTAAACCAGAAATCAATAAAAGTGAGATATAAGAAAAATCTTCAAACCTTTGGAAATTAATCCACACAAAGTGATTCCAAAATCAAACAAAGACATTAAATGACAACTAAAGACGAATATCTCTCATGAACATAGACACAAAAGTTTTAGGAGAGAATAAAGAACAACCCAGCTGGTGTTGCCAATGTTTCCAGAGGGACCAAGAACTCATTAAAGGAGAGGTCATTTGTGTGGGCAATCCACTGCTTCCACTTACAGAAGTGAGAAAACTGAACTAGATCCCCATAACTCCATATACACTATCTCCCTTAAAGTCACTTAATCAGGAGAATGTCCAAGAGGACCACAGAAGATTGCTGCTTAACCCAAAAACCAGAAAAAAATGGGCTGTGAAGACAGTATTTCTAAGGACTGCGGTCTTGTTCAATACAGATGTTTTACTTGAGGAAATCACCAATCTGGGAAAGATAAGTGAACTACCTGTATCCCTGATCATCTACCCTGTCCGAGCATCCATCTGTGGACAGCTTTAAGCAAAGACAGTCAAGAAGGCTTTAGAATTATGCCATAACTGCTAATATCTATTCAGTACTTACTATGTGCCAAGCACTGTGCTAAGCACTTCAAGGACACAGTTTTACTTTTGTAAAGTAAAGTTATTGTTCACAATAACCATGCAAGGTAGGTTACATCACTATTCCTATCTCAGGGACAAAGAAACTGAGGCTCAGAATATTTAAGGAGGAAAGGTATTGACTCCAGATCCTCCAGTAGCCAGACTCTGGGAGCCACTAATGCTGTTCTTGTACCATCCCCCACAGCTCAACTGTACCCTTTACAATTTGCTTTAATAAGATGAAATTCTGATTTATCCTTACAAATCTTAGTTAACAAAAACACCTTACTTCTTTCGTTCTAAGACAGTTTATAGCTTTTGTCTGGATCGAGAGTAAAACTGAGCTTTTTTACATGGCTCTTTTTACAGGTGTGGACCTTTCTGTTCATTGGCACCACACAAATCACTATGGACTTAGCTTAAGGACTAAAGTTGCATTCAGTAAGAATTTTGATCAGTAAATAAATGTTTCAAGCATTGTGACTTCTTTCACATGGCCCACGTAGCCCTGGGTTCCAAAAGAAAATACAGCTTAAAAGCAAAACAGGACAACTTTAAAAAATAAACTTCTCACTGAAACTTGCCTCTGACCGCTGTTCTGGAACATCCAGGCGCCTGTTAAATGGACTCTTCCTCTCCCCCGTTTTCTCTTTAACTATCCAGTGGTATCTCAAAAGCAAGTCATGAGGCCTCCTTCAAGCACCCATCATTTACTTTCCTTCCAACATGGGCCAAATTGATAACACAGAGAGTGATCTGAAAAACTGCACCACAGGCCCCAGTGCTAGGGCCCCTAGCGTCTGTGCAGTGGCCTGCTTCTCTTGCTGCCTCTTTTGTGCTAGACAAATGGGGGCCACAGGCTGCCTGGGCCTCAAAGTCTTACAGAATTTGTGGTAGCAACAGCTCCTTTCTCTTCTATTTGCAGGCCTGGGGAGTAGGTTCAGGCACAGTCCTATGGGTTTGGGTGAAGGCCATTCCTGACTTTGACATCTCATCAGCCTCCCTGTCTGCTCCTGTCAGCACACCTTTCTCTTCTTCCCTGGAGATCTTACTACTCTTCTTGCCAGTTATCCACCTTCTCCAGAGTTTCATAATCAACTCTTTGACATGAGACTTTTGGTTCATTTTGAAGCTACCGTACCTACACGCCTAAGTCCTGATGCTTTCCTTGTGATCTGAGACCCAGAATGGAGAGGGGACTGTCCTGGCTGCCCCCGCTGTATGCACAAGATGGAAAGTAACAGGTTATTCAGATGGGCTACTTATCTTTTGCTTAAAGCGGTCCTTCTCTTAAAGGCATGTGATTACAGCACGTGTCTTCCCACCAAGAATCTCCTGGTGGAGTGCCCTGTGGAGACCCCTGGGCCTCTGCAGGACACTGAAGCCCAGCCACTCAGTCGGTCACGCTGCTAATTCCAGCAGTCATTCCCCAACAGCTGGTGGAGTAGTCATCTTTGTGCATTCTCTGGGGTGTGGGATGTGTGGGTCATAAAGCCGTGCAGACCTGCTCAACTTCAGCTTCAGGACTGCAGGCTAGCAGTAAACCTCCCCCAGGCTTGCATTCTTCCTTCGTCTTCCCAACTATGACAACAGCTTGACTATCCTACTATTTTGACTGGGAAAAATCCAAGAGCCATAGTAGTCAGCTTTACCTGTCAGCCTTAAAGATAAAGAAGAAATAATCCTCCACTCAGATCAATTACTAATACATTTACCTAGGCTCACGCATCATAAATTCAGCGTGTCCTAGCAATTCCATTGGAACCACCTCAAGCCCCCTTGCTTTTCTCTGGTCTGGCCGTGGAGCCATGTGTCTTCAAACACATCGGGAGTCCTGCTCTCCTAATTCTTCCCCCCTTGAAGGGGTCACTTTGACTTTGAACGTCAGCATGTATCCCGATCAGACCTCCCTTTCTCACTTGGGTCACTCCAGCCTTAATGCCTTGTATGGGTCCTGCTTCAATTTCACTTTCCCAAATGCATTGCCATGGTTTGAAATATATGTGTGTATTCAGCTTCCTCTGCACAATTACCTCTTCAGTGCCTCTTCCTTCATGCTTCCCTGGGCCTATTACTCATCCTCCCACCTCTGTACTGCCAGAAGCCCTGATAGCTCCACTTTCTCCCTTCCTAGCTCATTTCAGAATATTCCAACAGCTTTTCTTGAGAAAAGTTACTTCTTCTGTATGACTTGTTCTTTATTTCTCTCCTGTTTTTACAAATCTCTCTTCCAATTTCTGCATTCAGAACAGAGAAGAAAAGCCAACTCGCCTTCATTACGTGCCAGGTGTTTTCCAAGGTCCTCATTAAATGCTCTATTCTACAAGAAAGACATTATTTGAACAGATGAGGAGGCGTAAGTTTTAAGAAAAGAGATTTAGTAGCTTGTCCAGTGTTGTATAGTGGGGCACAGAAGTGTTTAGATTTAAACACAGAATCTATATGATTCCAAAACTCCTGTTGTCTTTTCCTCATTTAACACTGCCGTCATATCATTTCTTTATATTAACAAAATTGAATTTCAAGTACAAGTACCCAAAGACATTGATGTGTTTTCTATTTCTGTTGGTCGTCCTCTGGAAGACTCAGTGCAGTATTTCAAACTACACATAGGTGATCTCTTGCAAATAATTTCTTAAAATCTAGAATTATAAAAGTGGACAGCACCTGAGAGAGTATTTAATCTCATTATGTGTGAGAAACCCAGCACCTCTGGGAAGAAATAAGTCGAAACCAAAAGTGGAGCACTTAACCGACAGAGCCACCCAGGAGCCCCCATCACCAGGATTCTCTGTCCACACTTCTTCCCCATTCCTGCCATAGGTACCCCCCACCCCATGCACACACCTTCCTGATCCTTTTCTCTGTGTTCCCTAAAATCCACAATCATCGGCAGATGTCTCTACTATTCAAAGCGTTCACACCATTCACTTTGTTGCCCTGACTCTGTCCTGATGACACTTCTTACTGCAGACCTCGAAGTGGAAGCTTTGTTTTCTCTCTATTCCAAGTCCTTCAGGGTCTAGAAATGGAGCAGCCATCCTGCTTGTTCTCCTTCCTTGATAAGAAACAGTTAAGAGCTGCCTCATTATCCCACCACAGAATTTACCAGCCTACGAGCATCCCACTCAGATTCCCTGCCATCTGCTCTGTCTCAATAGGAGTATTCAGGCCCATGAGGGCCACCATCCCATCTATGAACCATACTCCATCACTTCCACATCCTCAAGGATTTGCATCCAATTTCCCCCTCTCTCTCCTGTATCAATTTATCTCTTTAAGAGATTATCTTATTATAATTATCTTAAGATAATGATAAATGATCACTATCACCAGGACATAAACTCTACTAGATACTCTAGTATCTTTCATATTTGAAACAGACACTCCCTGATCCTGTCACACCTTTCCACTTACATCACCAATTCACAGCAAAGTGATCCGTCATCTGTACTCAGTCTCCTCACCTCATTTGCCTTTAACTCTCTCTGGTCAAGTTTCTCTCATTTCCTGTCTCCGAAAACCTGCCAAGGTCATGGTGACTTCCATCTTGTCAAATCCAATGGGATCTTCTCTGCTCTCAGCAACATTTGATATACTTTCTTCTCTTGGCTTCTGGAACACTGGCCCCTTCTGAATTTCTCCCTTCTATAGAGTATGCTTTTCTTCAGTGTCCTTTGTTAGTGCCTTCTCTTCTCTGAGACAGAGGACACCTCTATTCACTCTCTCTCCCTAAGTAATCCCATTAGGCCACATGGCTTGAATACCATAACTCAAAAATTTACATCTTCAGCCAAGATCTTTCCATGAACAACAGGGTCACACATGGAGTCATCCATCTGATATCACAAAGTTCACATGTTCAAAACAGAACTTTTATGTTTTGGAACTACATACAGATAGTGGTCATATGATATTGTGGATGTACTGTTAAGTCACTAAGTTGTTGGCTTCAAAAGGGTTGATTTTATGTTGGGAGAATTAGACCTCAGTTTTAAAAAATGAGAAAGCCCAGAACTTTTGATTTTCGTTTCCACCAAAACTTAGTCCTTCCCCAGAATTCCCCATTTTAATAAATATATACCTACCTTCAACTTTCCATTTTCCATTGCATCCAAATCATCACCAAGCTTGTCACTTCTTCCTCCAAAGTCTCTCTCCAATCTACTTCTTTCCATCTCCATTGAGGCCACCCTCACCCAAGCCTCTACTACCCATCTCTACAATTATGATTGGTCTCCCGGTCTCTACTCTTGACTGTCTACAGTATATTCTCCATATAGCAGGGAACTTGACATTCTAAACATGTAGATCAAACTATGCCACTCCCTGATTAAAGCATCAAATGGATTCCCATGATACCTATTAAAAAAAAAAAAGCCAAAGTTCTTCCTAGGGCCTGCATGGCTCTCCCTGGTCTGCCCTTGCCTACTACTTCTCTGATCTGAACTCTATCTGCTTTGTTCTTCACTGTCTACTTATGAGTCATACTGATCTTTCTTTTCCTTGAAAATACCAAGTTTGTATTCACTTCATTTGTTCATTTGTTTGTCTTTCTTTCTCCTCCTAGAAGGTAGGTCAGCACCTTAGTGTATTTGGGCTGCTATCACAAAATATCACAGATGGGTGGCTTATATACAACAGAAATTTATTTCACACTGTTCTTGAGGCTGAAAAGTACAAGATCAAGGTGGCAGGCGGTATGCTCGTGTTTTGGTGAAGACCTCCTTTTGGATTGTAGACTGCCAGCTTCTCACTGCATCCTCACATGGTGGAAGAGGCTAGGGAGCAATGTGGGGTCTCTTATAGGACATTAATCCCATTTATGAGGTTCCACCCTTGTGACTGTAGCACCACCTAATATCATCACATTGGGCATTAGGATTTTAACATGAATTTGGGGCAACACACTCAGACTCTAGCAGTAAACTATTGAAACAGGGGCTTTATCCATCTTTAGCCCCATATCTCCAATATCTAAAAAGTCCCAGCCACATAGTAGTTGCTAAATAAATTAAATGTTAAATGAATAAAGCCCCCAGATCTTTCTGACTTTGTTTCTTCACAGTATCTTTGCCATCAAGCAGCATTATAACAAAGCTGTATGCTACTTTAAACTAAAATGAAACAAAATTTCCAGATTTGAATTCAATCTAAAATAATACAAAGATAAACATAACTATATTAGAAGAAAAGACAGTTATGAGGTGGTTGATATTTTCCTAAGCAACATAAGAAATTAAAATTACTAAGGAATAGACAGATGTACTTATCTCTACACATACATAAAGTTTATTGTAGAGCAAACACACCATAGAACAAAGCCAAGTTCTTTAAAGTATAGAAAAGAACACATATTTGCAACACATATGATAAGAAAAAGTGGTATTTCTTTTTTTAGAAAAGATCTTATTTATTTATTTGAGGGAGGGCATGAGGTGGGAGAGGGGCAGAAGAAGAGGGAGGAACAGACTCCCTGTTGAGCAGGGAGCCCCATGCGGGACTTGATCCCAGGACCCTGAGATCATGACCTGAGCTGAAGGCAAATGCTTAACACTGAGATGCCCCCAGAAGTAGTATTTCTAAAATATAAGAACCTCTTACTAATTATGAAGGAAATTATAAACAACTCAAAACAAGCAAATATATGAATAGGCAGATATTTCATAGAAAACAAAATTCTAGTAGTCCACAACCATACAAGATCTTCATCCTCACCTAGATTCATACAACTATAAAAGAAACAGTGATTTGCCTGTTTTTAACTGTCAAAATTGACAACACTTTTAAAGAACAACAAGTCCCAGCTGGAAAAGATGGGAGAAGTTCTCTGTCTACTGCCCATGAGATCTGTGGTCGACTCGTTCCTTTCCCCTGCATCTGGGCTGGCCTTCAGTGACTTGCTTGACAAATAGAACATATATGAAAGAGTGACAGAAAGTTATAGCAACTGTTGGTTCAGAAAAAGCCTGCAGCTTCCACCCGAGCTCTGAGACTGCACAGTGGAGAGATCTCTAATTTGGAAATGACACAGAGAGGTCTTGAGAATATCTGGAGAGGGAGAGATCTGGGCAGCTACCAGCTGGTTAGCCCAGCTATGCAAGCCCTCCTAGCTCTGGGCCCTGACACTGGCAGAGTCCTAAACCCAAATCATCCCCCACCAGATTCTGTTCACACTGAAGATTCCTAAGTAAAGTAACTGGTGGTGTGTTTAGCCACTAAGATTGTATGTGGTCTGTTGTGTAGCAACACATAACCAGAACCGGAGTGAATTGCTACTACCATTATGTAATCTGGTAACGCTCTAAAATAAAAAATATAACATCCTTTGAACCAGAAATATCACTCCTTGGGATCTATCTCAGGGACATGAGAGCACCAGGACCTAGGATACATCAACAAGAATATTTATTGCAGTATTTTTGTTGCAAGATTAAAGCAAAAAACAAAACTAGGAAATCGGTACCCATCACTAGAGAAATATCGAATATATTCTAATATGTTTAAAAGGATGAGAGTTGGAGTGCCTGGGTGGCTCAGTGGTTGAGTATCTATCTTTGGCTCAGGTCATGATCCTGGATCCTGGGATCCTGGGATCCTGGGATCAAGTCCTGCATCAGGCTCTTCGAAATGAGCCGGCTTCTCCCTCTGCCTGTCTCTTGGTGTCTCTCATGAATAAATAAAATCTTAAAAAAAAAAAAAAAGAATAAAAAATAAATAAAAGGGTGAGAGTTTTACCATTTTCCTTCGAGGGATTTCTACCAAATAAAAGAGACAGAAAAGTATGTAAATCATGATTGGGTTTTTTATAAAGCAAACAATGAAGGGAAAGGCTCTCGGATATATAAATGCATTCCATATTTCATTAAAGCTAGGATTGTAAGACATGTAACAATTTCCAGGAATGTTAGAATATGCAGGAAGGGTTGCATCTGGATCTGATGTACGAGCCTGCCCTGCAGGGACTGAGTGGAAGTGGAAACGGACACTGAGGTTTATTGATACAACTCAGAGGCCTCATATTTGGAGCAAAGGGTAAATAAGAAAAAAAAAACGCAAAAAAGAAAAAATGCACATGATTATATCCCATTTATATAAAATCTGTGCATTTACAAAGAAACTTTTTGTGGGAGTGCCCACGAAAAACTGTCGAGTTAAAAAACCAAACTACAGAGTAATGAACATAGTATGTTTCTATGTTGGCAAAAACAAAACACCTCCAGATGCTCATATCTCTACAGGCTTGGAGAGGTTTATGGATATCTCTGAATGAATATGATTATGCTTCACATTGTTTCACTTGTGACAAGCGTTATTACTTTGTGATTTTTGTGCATTTTCAAAACTCAAACAAAATTGAATTTTTTTTAAATTTTTATGTATTAATGATAGTCACAGAGAGAGAAAGAGGGGCAGAGACATAGGCAGAGGGAGAAGCAGGCTCCATGCACCGGGAGCCCGATGTGGGACTCGATCCCGTGTCTCCAGGATCGCGCCCTGGGCCAAAGGCAGGCGCCAAACTGCTGCGCCACCCAGGGATCCCAAGTCAAATGAAATTGAAATGGACAAAAGTCGAGGCGGAAAAGTACATCATGTTGCCATACAGCTAAAAATAAATCTGGTGCTTTCATTCACATTTCAAGTGTCCTTGTTAACAGCCACTGTCACCATCTCTGGTTTATGAGAAAGGAGCAAATGACTTGCTGATTTCTCCATGATCGATTACAAAATTTAGCCAAGCAGTCACATGGTTTGAGCATCTTAGTCTATTGTCACCACTCTTGTCACCATAATTACTTAGTTCAAACATTTCAAAAAACTACCATTGATCATGCAAAACTTAAAGGTTTTATTCCTATCTTAACAGTAGAAAAAAATTAATGTCTTGTTACCATAAAGAAGAAAGTAAAAGTAAATCTGTCCCTGAGTACAATTTTTTTTCAGTCTTTTTTTTTTTTTTTTTTAAGACTTCAATTATTCATTCACGAGAGACAGAGAAAGAGAGGCAGAGACATAGGCAGAGGGAGAAGCAAGCTCCCTGCGGGGAGTCCGATGCAGGACTGGATCCCAGAACCCTGGGGCCATGCCCTGAGCCAAAGAAAATTCAACCACTGAGCCACCCAGGCACCCCTTCATTTCTCACTCTTGAGAGGTAACTAAAAGACTACTAGAACTAGGATCCAGAGGATGGTTCGGATCCTAGTTGTATGTCTTTCTAGCTAGGCGTGCCTGGAAACAAATCATTCCTCTATTGGCTGTCAGTTTGCTCATTTATAAAGGGAGGAGGAAAATCTTCACCACACCAATTTCAAGGATTGTTATGAAGACGAAGTGAGAATATATGTGTGAAAACATCCAGTTTGTGTCAGCCACATGAGAGTACTTACTAGATTTCCAAGGTCTTACTAAAGATAGAGTAGAAAGAGAAAACGAGTCAGAATCAGAGACCAAGGATTTATTCTGTCACTGTCTAGCTGGGCGACTATGGCCATTCCAGGTCACCACTCAGGGACCTAGTTTTTATAAATGCGTAAATACGTATTTCTTTTTGGGAAAAGAGAAATTCCTAAATTCTTTAACTATCCCCCAAAGCTAACTGCTATTTGAATTCAATGTACTTAGTGCACATTAAGGCACAAAAACTATTTCTGTAGCACCAATGATAGTGAAAAGTGTTTCACTAAGTCCAGATAACAAATGAAGACAGATGTATTCTATAATCCTCTTTCCATTAAAGTACACAATCTGCATTTATCTTCAGGGATGACATCTGCTCCTTTAAAAATATTTCCTTTATTAGATGCATTTTAGCACCTGACTGAGCCTCTCCCCCATTCTTACGTCTCCTGTGAACTGTTGGACCCTCCAATCTCTCGCTGAGCCCCCGTCCTGCTGACATCCCGCATTCCGTCTGTTGATTGATGGGCTTCTTCCTAAAGGAGCTGTCGAAGAGCAAAATGCACAAATTGTACTTTGCCGCTATTATGACGACAGTCCCACACAATTCTTGTCAAATCCTGTGTTTCCCTTCTGCTCACTATAATGCATGATTAATTTTATTCTTAATAGTTTGCTTTTTAATGAATATAAAGTATAACTGCACTCACGCTAACTTTTGAGGTTTTTGTTTTTAACTAATTCAACCTCTTTCTTGGCCATGATTCCATTACGTCACTCAGCTGCCCCAAATATCCAGTGGCTCACATCAGATGCCTCTCTTCGATGGTTAATTTTCTGTGTCAATTCCCCTGGACCATGGGACGGTCCCGGTGTGTCAATGAGGGTGTTTCTGGATGAGATTAACATTTGAATTGGTAGAATGAAGGAGGTTGCCTTCCCTAGAGTGGGTGGGCCTCAGATTAACTGCAAATCTGAGCTCAATGAAAACTGAAGAAGAGAGAATTTTGCCTGCCTGTTTGAGCTGAAACAACTATTTTCCGTCCTCAGACTGGAATTTAAACCATCAGCTCTCTCGTGGTTCTCATACTTTCAGACTTGGACTAGAATTTACACCGTTGATTCTCCTGGGTTTCAGAACTTCTGATGAGGACTGGAACCATATCACCAGCTCTCCTGGGCCACCAGCTTTGCCAACTTCGGATTTTAGGACTTCTCAACCTCCATAATCACGTGAGCCAATTCCTTATAATGAATCTCTTTGTATATGTTTATATACATTTATATAAAAATATGTCTTATTGGTTCTGTTTCTCTGGAGAACCCTCACTAATACAACCTCCATCTAGCTTTCAAAGTCTTCCTTAATTTCACCCCACCCATCCCATCCAGTCTCATTTCAAAAGAATAGTATTAGATTACTATAATAACAGTTAACACCACAACGTGCCGAGCACTTACTAAGAGCTTTATTTTTTATTTTTATTTTTTACTAAGAGCTTTAGATGCATTACCTCAATTAATCTTTGTAACAATGCCTTGGTAATTTTTATTTCCACTTTATAGATAAGAATGCTTAGAGTTAGTTAGAATAATTCTGGGAATTCTTTTAATTTTTATTAAGTAAATTCTTCCCACGTGGGTCTTGAACTCTCGACCCAAAGATCAAGAGTTGCACGCTCCACTGAGTGAAGCAGGTGCCTCTGATCCTGGGACTTGGCCCAAGTCTCTCTGACTCCTAAATCTGTATTCTTAGACTGGCTCTATGCTATCTCCACAACTTGCTAAACGAGCCCTTCTATAATGAGGCCAAATCTTTCAATTCATTTTGACCTCAGTGTCTCAGAAAGATAATCTCTTCTAAACCTTGATGAATGACAGAATCACTGGGAAATTTTTTAAAAGTCTGAATCGTTCAGCTCTAACCTTCAGAGCTACAGATTCTCTGTGGTGTGGATCAAGAATGTGCCTTCTGTGGATTCCAGGTGAGTCTAGTGGGTCAAACCACAGGCCAGTATTTGGGAATAAGGGCCTTAGGGTAAACCAGTGGCTCTCAAGTGTTAGGAGACCTCAGAGTCCCCGGGGGCGTGTTAAGACGGGACTACATATATAGATGCCGAGTTCAAGTTAACCGATGCACCGAATCTAGCTCAATGTCTCTCATGAGATTATAGCCAAGGTTTTGGTAAGGGCTGCAGCCTTAATAGGCTTTAAGAGGAATAAAGCATGAACATCTGTGCATCTGACTCTTGGCTTTAGCTGAGGTGGTGATCTCAGGGTTGTGAGATGGAGCCCTTCATGGGTGGTTTGATGGCCTTGTCTAAATGTAGTCACCCCTACATATAAGACGGGACTGCGGGGCCCCATCCCGCGGTGGTAACCCAGCAGATTTGGGGGGTAGGGGCCCATCCCCCGCATGTCTAACAGGCCTCGGTTCCCGGGGCGATCCCAACCACACGTCGACTACCCGGGAGTGAGTACTTGATAAGAAAGAACAAGTCCTTGGAGCAGGGATTAGTCCTTGAGTGTAAACCTGCTGCTGCTTACATGGGCCCCACGATGCCTACAATAGCACTAAAATACCTGTAGTCCCCTCTCGGCACATCCCCAGCGGCCGCCCCCGCACCTGCCACGCCTGCCCCCCCCCCCCAGCACCCTTGGCCTCTGCACCCCTCCCGGTCCCAGACCTGCTCAAATGCTTCTCCTCTGTGAACCCGGCCTCCTCCCCACTTCGCCCTCCACAGACATCCTTACTCCTTGGTAGTAAGTCTCTTTCTTTTCTTTTTTTCTCTCTCCCTTTTTCAAATTTTTATTTAAAATACAGTTAGTTGACATACAGCGCGATATTAGTTTCAGTAGCATTCAGTGACTCCTCACTTACAACACCCAGTGCTCGTCACATCATATGACCTCCTTAATGCCCATGGCCCAGTTACCCGCCCCTTCACCTCCCCTCCAGCACCCCTCAGTGTGTTCTCTAGGTAAGAGTCTGTTTTATGGTTTCCCTCTCTTTTTTCTTTTTTCCCCTCTATGTTCATCTGTTCTGTTTCTTAAATTCCACATACGAGTGATATATGGTATTTGTCTTTCTCGGACTGACTTATTTCATGTAGCATCGTATACCCTCCACACCATTGTAAATGACAAGATTTCATCCTTTCTGATGGCTGAGTAATATTCCATCGTGTGTGTGTGTGTCCATATATATATATATATACACCACTCCCTCTTTATCCAGCCATCAGACGATGGACCCTTGGGTTCTTTCCATAAGTTGGCTGTTGTTGGCTATAAACATCAGGGTAAATGTATCCCTCTGAAAAGAGTATTCTTGTGTTCTTTGGGTAAATACCTTGTACTGCAGTTGCTGGGTCATAGGGTAGCTCTGTTTTTAACTTCCTGAGGAAACTCCATACTGTTTTCCAGAGTGGCTCCACCAGCTTGCATTCCCACCACCCCTAAGGGGATTCACCTCTCTGCATCCCCACCAAACCGTGTTGTTTCCTGTGTTGTTAATTTTAGCCATTCTAAAAGGCAAGGTTTGGAATGGGAGGAGTTTCTCTTTCTTTACATTTAGACTTGCCAGAGAGTTTAGGGGTCTCATTTTTTTTTTATAATTTTATTTATTTACTCATGAGAGAGAGAGAGAGAGAGAGAGAGAGAGGCAGGGACATAGGCAGAGGGAAAAACAGGCTCCATGCAGGGAGCCTGATATGGGACCTGATCCTGGGACTCTGAGATCACGCCCTGAGCCAAGGCAGATGCTCAACGGCTGAGCCACCCAGGCATCCTTAGGGGCCTCTCCTAGCCCTGGAGCACACCCACTTCAACCCCTCATCTTCCCCGCTCCCACTAGCACCTCCTGGGGCTCTAGCTGGGAGGAGGCCAAAGCTCACAGTTACTTCCCCATTCCTCCACCCTAGGGAGACAGTCAAGGCTGGTCAGCTCAGGGACAGCTCTACCCTCCTCTCCAGCCCTCCTGGACTGATCCTGGATCCCAAGACTCCAGAGTGTGATTGGAAGATGCAAGTCCCTGAAGACTCTACTACTCTCACTTTACTATTGCTTCAGACAATCTCTCCTGCTCCTCTGGCATGTTGGTAGCACCCAGAGGCAGAGTTTTCACCCTGGATCAGATAGATGTTTTGCCACCCATACATTCTTCAGACTGTTCTTTGGACTTACGAATACTGGGGCTTTAATTTCTCTTCGATCAAGACCCCCAACCCTCAAACCAACGGTCAGCAATACTGGCTCTGTGCTCCTCACCACCGACTGCAAAAGCATTTCTATAAACTTCAATTTTCTTCCACACACACAAAAAAAGTAAAATAGTTTTGCCCTGACCCTACCAGATTCTCTGTGTATATAGACGACATATGCATAAGCATAAATGTGTATGTGTATCCAATGGCCAAGTGTTAGTGCGTTAGCTAGCCATGCAATAGACAGAATATGGTCATTCTTTTTTTCAAACAGAACTGCATTTGCTTAACTTGTGAACATCCTTCCTTGACATTATCCTTCTGGACACACCCGTTACTATTTTGTTCCTGGGCTAGTATTTGTATCCAGTCATTAGACTTAACTTGTGTGTTTTTTGGCTTGATTATCAAGCTTTGGTGTCTCTTCAGATTTTAGGCCTCTGTTCTGTAATTATCTTTAATTCAGTCTAATTGTTTTCATTCATCATGTTCAGGACTCTTATACCCTAAAACTTACCAAAAGTGACTAAAAAGATATCCAGAAGTTTCTTTGTTTTTCTTTGCCTTCATTTCACTTGACTATATCAGAGACGGGATGAAGAATGACAGCAGATCTCACTCATAAAACGGAATAGCAATTCAGAGACTGTGAATTCTGGTTACGGCTTTGCTGTTCACATATTTATAACCCCAGGGAAATTATTTAAGCTTTTTCTCTGGTCCATGACACACTTGTCAAATCATGTAGGATTTATGATAAATGTCATGTGTGATCTATGATCTCTGCTGAAAACAAAACATGGGCTCATCTCTTTAGCCAGATACAATAATTAGCAAGCCCTTTTATTACAACAATAGTTTCTAAACCCTAAAGATGAACAGAATTGCCTTTCTGACTTTTAAAAAATACACAGGTATCTGAGGTCCATGCAACCTGAGGTATACCTGATTTTTAAGTAGTTCTTTTAAGTAGTTCCCTGATGCAGAGGCAGGCTGCAAAAGCCCTAGAAACTGCAGGCCAGACTTTCAAACCACTTGTGCAGTGGACACTCACCATCCATCTCTTGGAGAAATTAGTTCAAAATTTTGTCATCCTGCCTAATTTATCAGTAACTAATGAAAGATGATGTTTGAATAATTGCAGACATGCCAAATTTTGAACCCATGCTGTTCACAGCGAGATCTAGGCTATCAGGATGCTTACGTGCATTTTTGTGGAACCAGACACAGGATTATACTTAAGCCAACTCATAAGTAGTCCTTATTTAAAATAAAATAATAAATGGAAAGAGGAGGATGGACTCAGTGTTTCCTACTGAATAAGCTTCTTTTGTATATTTCAGGGCCTCAAAAATTTCGGATGAAGTGAAATTTAGCCAAATTATTACACTCCCCAAAAGGAGAGTCTTTAAAGAAGAATCTCTGATGTGGAAATTTTGCCTTTGGGTAGTAGGATATAATGAGGCTCCTCAACTAATTCACCACCTCTTGGATAATTTTGTGCCAGAAAAAAAATCACCCCAAAAGCAATTTTTCCCCAAAAAGATGTGTAAAATTTTTAGTCTGGAAAGTATACCACTCTCCCCAGTCCTGGCCTTCTGTATATATTCTTTTTTTCTGCCACTTCAGAATAATCCTGTGAGTTAGTGGCTTAAAACACACCAGGATGTTTATCTCTTTTAATACAATAGCTTTGTGGGCTGTAAAGAATACTTAGAGTAGACAAATTGAGCTGGAGCAGATCTCTTAGCTTGCCTAATCCCCTCTCTCCCAACTCCAAATCAAGGACTTACCTTGCAGGAATTATGTTTTTCTTCTATATCTAGCAGTTAAAACTGGGACTTCAATCTATCTCTTGGCCTATGGGCAGAACAGTTTCTTAGAGTCATAGGAATCGTTTATTATTATTATTATTATTATTATTATTATTACTAATTTGAGAGAGAAAGAGAGCATGAGAGAGAGAGAGAGAGAGAGAGATCACAAACAGAGGGGAGGGGTAGAGGGGAAGCAGACTCTGCTGAGCAGGGAGCCTGTTGCTAGACTCCATCCCAGGACCATGGGATCATGACCTGAGCAGAAGGCAGACACTTAACCCACTGAGTCACCCAGATGCTCCTCCCTCTCCTTAAAATCATCTTAAATAAGATCCTAACACAGCCTAAAAAAGGGCTATGCATCCTTGCTGATAAAGGGGGAGCATATTTTCAGTAATAATCAGAACGATGTACCCACCTATCCCAGGCAAAGCAAGTAGAATTTGAAGAGCTACACTTCATCTCAAGAATTTGGAATGTGGGCAGGCCCAGTGGCCCAGCGGTTTAGCGCCGCCTGCAGCCCAGGGCGTGATCCTGGAGACCCTGGATCCAGTCCCACGTCAGGCTCTCTGCATAGTGCCTGCTTCTCCCTCTGCCTGTGTCTCTGCCTTTCTCTCTCCCTCTCTGTGTGTGTGTGTGTGTGCCTCTATAAATAAATAAATAAATAAATAATAATAATTAATTAATTAATTAATTAATTAGGGATGTGACCCCCATCATTCCACCTAGTACACATTATCATCTACTCTTTCCTGTAGCCAGCCCCCACCACCAAGGGGTGCATACGCATTTGTGCATTTGTGGGGAATTCTCTGACAAAAGGCTGGCCCTTCCATACCTCTGTGCTGCAGTTCTCGAAGGGCCTTTTCTTCCATGAAACACCCTGTGGGGCTCTGTGGTCAATAGGACAAGGTACAATCTGCCTGCTGTCCTAGACAGGTGCTTATTGACACAGCCCTCTTCCCAGTCGTCCTTGAGATTTATCTAGCCACTGAGTTCTGACAGATTTCAGCCTCTAGGGACAGGGCTTGCCACTATGTGGAGCTTTGCAGGAACAATGACTTGGGTTTGGGGCTGGATATCTTTCCTATAGAGACTTCTTTAGGGTCAACAGATGGAGCTGGAAGATTATTTTAGGATCTGGACAGGGTGTCGGGGAGCTAAGGATATGTAGGTTTTATTTGGAAATTGTTCTTTTTTATACCAACTTGACATTAAAACAAAGGATTTAAAAATAAAATACTAAATAAAAAATGAAAGGAAAACAAATATAGCAAAAGGATAAGGAAGATAATATGGTTTATACATAAAATAGTTTCTGTTTAAGTCTATACATAAGAGATCATGTTAAGAAATATCCTTGATTTAAATAGCTTAAAGTTATCAACAAGTGGGGGCACCTGGCTGCCTCAGTTGGTAGAGCATGCAACTCTTGATGTCAGGGTTGTAAATTTGAGCCACACATCGCTGGTTGTAGAAATTACTTAAAAAAAAAAAAAAAATCTTTAAAAAAAAGTTACCACCAATTGCCCTGAGGAACAGAGGTTACCAAGTTGAGTGGATAGTTTCAAGGAGGAGGTTATTTAGTCTGGAAAGTATATGCTCCTTGTTCCTTTGGGTTTAATATTTGGTGTTGCTGTTAGGCATCTGCATTCCAATAGTACAGGCAGCCAGACCTGGCTTCTTTTTTTTTTTTTTTATTCTTTTAAAAAATATTTAAATTCAATTTGACAACATATAACACCCAGTGCCCTCCTCAGTGCCCATCACTCAGTTACCCCATCTGCCACCCCCTACCCTTCTGCAACCCTTTGTTTACTTCCCAGAGTTAGGAGTCTCTCATGGTTTGTATTCCTCTCTAATTTTTCCCCACTCAGTTTCCCTCCTTTCCCTTATGGTCCCTTTAACTATTTCTTATATTTCACATGAGTGAGACCATATAATTGTCTTTCTCTGATTGATGTATTTCACTCATCATAATACTCTCCAGTTCCATCCACATTAAAGTAAATGGTGGGTATTCATCCCTTCTGATGGCTGAGTAATATTCCATTGTATATATGGACCACATCTTTATCCATTCATCTGTCAAAAGACATCGTGGCTCCTTCCACAGTTTGGCTATTGTGGACATTCAGATCTGGCTTTTTCTCTGTTAGAGCTAAAACACATGTCTGTGTTAGGAGTCATCCTGGCCTCTTCTTCTTTCCAGCTTGTCTGGACACAACATTTAGAAATGAAGACAGAATCCTTTGAAAAGAATGGAAACAAGTGGCAGCAGGCAGCAGAGAGACGTTTTAATTGATTGAATTAAATGAAAATAATTGAATCCAAACATTAGCCTAAAACTAGGAGCTATGGGGCATGTTGAAAGTTGGTGTCAGTCATCCCTATTCTTTGTATCTACAAAATGAGAACCTTTACTTGTATCTTTACAAGAAACAAAAAGCACAGAACCCAGAACCCTAAGTAGATATGTGCTGGGACCCTAATGCTGCATGCCATATTACTGTTAAAATCCAGACCATAGACTCAATATGGAGTCATTTATGCTCAGCCTCATGTTCCCAAAACAAGAGTTTGTTACAAATTCAATTCTCCCCAAAATGGACTCTTAAACCAGTCGATCAGGAATTACCTGATCAGCATTAGTTAGATAAACTGCTGGATAGATTCCTGCCATCCCCTCAGGTAACCTTGTAGTATCCAGCCTACTGTTATGCCTACTACAACTTCCTTATCCCTGCTCTTTTTCATTTTGGACAGGTCCTAAGAGCTCCTTTCTATCTGCTAGATTGAATGCTACCTAATTCATTAATTGTTGAATGAAGCCAACAATATCTTTAAAATTTACTCAGTTGCATTTTGTTTTCTAACATTACATACCCTCATCTAGTAATAATGCACTTAATGATATTATTTGCAATAATACAACCTCATGGTTATCAGATTACTATCTCACAAACAGAGACACATGGCATGGGCATTTCTGCTTCTATCCACAAACCAACACTCAGCATTTCAACACCATAAACCTGAAGACCCTTCACTTGCTAGATATATTATAGTATCACACTGTTTACAGAGCTCATGACAATACACCCAATGACACATCTCCTGCCATAATGAAATGTAACATCTTAAGTCAAGAAATGACCCTATCTGTTGAGGTTTCCTTCCTTAAAATCTTAAAAATCACAACTACATTTTAAAAATAAATTATTTCCCACAATGCTGAAAACATTCACCAGTGAAACAGCAAAACCACAAAAGGATGCATTGATGAAATCTTGAGAAAGATTCCCCTTTAGACAAGACCACCCCACTTCCATTATATTTGAAGTCTCACGACCCTAAGATCATGATGCTGAGATCACAGCCTGAACTGAGACGAATGCTTAACTGACTGCACCACATAGGGGGATTCTTACTGGGAAGTCCAAGGTGATAAGATTTGGAAAGTGGAGGGTTTTCACCAAACTAATTCAGCAGAGTTCTTGCTAAGATGACTGAGCCTGAGGTCAGGGCTTACTTGAGAAGAGAGTTCAGAGGAGCCTGATTCATGTTTGGTCAAGGAGAAAGTGTCTTGTTTACCAGTTTCTTGGATATAATGCAGTTCCTGGTTGGGTTGCTCTCAATGAGAACAGACACACCCCTGGCTAGTCTCATAAAAGGGACGGCCCTAAGGCCATTCTCTCTCTCCCCTCCTTGGAGAAGCCTGAGGGAGCAGGATGAGCACTGGTCCACATTGTGGCGGCTCCTGGGAGCCCATGGGGGGAACGTGACCTAGATCGGACACACAGAAACTCAATCTTGGGCCCCACAAACTCCTAGCAGAACCCCTGTGTCACTACTGTCATTGTATGCCCTTCTGGCCTGAGTGATAAGAAATGAAACCTGGCTCCCCCACCACCCCACAAGGCATAGGGAGAATGGGAGGCAGCCTCCACACTCACTTTGGTTTCACACATGCCTTGTGAGTCAACTTCTCATTGTAAATGATTCATTCATGATTTTAAAAAAGAAGAAGTCCGTGCTTAGTTCCATTTTTGGAAGTAGAAAGTTTATCTTTAATTAGGCTAAAAATAAAGGTGCAGGTCTGATGCTATAGAGGCTTACTAACCGTAGTCACGAGGAGGTCATATTTTCATATGGAAATGGATGAACTAGAACAACAGGTTAAAAAAAAAAGTCAGAATCATCTGGAATCTGACAACATTCTTTTTTTTTTTTTTTTTTTTAGATTTTATTTATTTATTCATGAGAAACAGAGACACAGGCAGAGGGAGAAGCAGGCTCCATGCAGGGAGCCTGACGTGGGACTCGTGGGACTCATGGTGGGACTCGTGGTGGGACTGGATCCCAGGTCTCCAGGATGGCGCCCTGGGCCAAAGGCACGCGCTAAACTGCTGAGCCACCCAGGGATCCCCCTGACAACATTCTTCAGGGCCTTTTTTAGACCTTATTTGTATTTGTGTGACTTTCTTGTAGTTCCTGTTTGTCCCCAACTAATAACTTTAGAATACCATTTTATTTTGTCCTTTTAAATTTCCCTGGAATCTTGGTAGAGCCCAGTCCTTTGATATGTAAAACGGGATCCTAAAGGCAGTAGGTGAGAAATGAAGCCTGGCCTGGCAGCACAGTGTGGGAGGACCAGAGTCTGCAGGAAAAGACTCCATAAATACCTGGAGTTTTCTCTTTAGACCTTTCTGGTTAATATCACAAGGTGAAGAGTCAGGAAGAGGGGGCGGTGTTTGGAGGGAACCAGAACATTTAACTTCTCTGTGTGTAAATGTTCTGTTCCTCATCAAATATTCCCCTGCCATTTTATTTTATATTTAAGATTTTATTTATTTATTTGAGAAAGAGAGATAGCTTACAAGCAGGGGGAGAGGGAGAGGGAGAAGCTGAGTCCCCGCTGAGCAGGAGCCCCACGCAGGACTCCATCCTAGGACCCTGAGATCATGACCTGAGCTGAAGGCAGCTGCTTAACTGACTTAGCCACCCAGGCACCCCTCCTCTGTCATTTTAAATATTCACTGATTTTTTTTTTTAACCCAAATCCATTTTTACTATGGCAGGTGCTAAATGGTGAACTTCAGACTTCTTCATGACATTTACTGGAGAATGTAAAGATCTGAAGGAAAGAAAGCGTGGTCTAAGAATACCATACATAGTCAACTCATCAGGAAAGCAAAAAATAGTAGATGTTCCTAAATGTGAAAGAGATCAAGAAATATGGTTTCTATGGGCTCTTTATAAAAATAAAAACAAAATAACACATATAAACAAAAACAAGTAAACACATAAAAAAAATACTACCTAATAATGAAATCTATCCAAACAAGAAATAAAGTTAAAAAAAAGGGGGGGGGAGTAAAAATTAAAAGAACTGGGGTAAACTTTGGATCCATTTACATATAAAAATAAGACTAACCAGAAATTATCATTATTCTTCAGAAATAAATGCCATAAACATTATGCAGGGAGACAATTCTCCATGGATCTCTGGTGTTTCTTATGAGCAGTGCACTGAGTACCTTTTCAAGGATGTTTGTATAACAGATAGCCTTGGAAAATAAAAATCATGTCTTCCTTTGTGACAGAGGACAGCCATGCTTAAGAATGTGTTTTCAAAAGTAAGGGAACATGGGATGACCACCAGCAGCCAGGAAACATGCGTCCCATCCACCCTTGGAGTCTATTGGTCTGGAGAAAGCTGAAAGAACATTGAGAAAATCTGCATACACACTTCTCCCTCCCAACGAGTGACTTGTACATCCTTCCAGATGTGTAATCCAGATCCAGATCCACAGCTGGACGAATGTCAAAAGGCATCTGAGACAAGGGTCTCCAAAATGGGGCATCTGCTCCTCCATAATGTGTGTGACAGAACAATGAGGGCAAGAGGAAAATATGAGTAAGCTGTTTTTATTCATTTTTAAATTTTCTGTCTTACAAATTTTTACTAAAAATATATTTTGGGGCACCTGGATGGCTCAGTGGTTGAGCATCTGCCTTTGGCTCAGAGCATGATCTCGGGGTCCTGGGATCGAGTCCCACATTGGGCTCCCTGCAGGGGAGAAGCAGGCTCTCTCCCTCTGTGTCTCTGCCTTTCTGTGTCCCTCATGAATAAATAAATAAAATCTTTAAAATACATATATGCTTTCACAGAGTGTTGGGTGCTCAAAAACTTTTTAAATAAAGATGAATGATAATAAGGACTAGAACTAAAGACTTGAAAGACATTCAAATTAATAAGATGCACATGCAATTTCAAAAACCTGACCATATTCTACTTACTTATGGTTTCAAACTCCCACTCTTCTGGGTTTCCTGGGCTGTCTGTTGCCCTCCACATGAACCCTCGGCACCCCCACACCCTCACCCCAGATGCATCCAGGGCACAGTAGATGTGGCCCTGAGGAGCAGACGCAGACCTAAAGTATTGACACAGCCTCATGGTTTCAGTATCATTAAGAAATCATTAGCGAGGAGGGATTGCTGGTTTAAATTAGAATGACACTGATAGACCTATAATTAGTAGAAATGAAAATTGTTAATTAAAAGTGTATCTTATTTCCCCTTGGTGTGATCTCTATTTGCCACTAGATTTTAATAAAAATGAAACTATTTGATAGCTTTTGTCGACCCAAAACAAACAAACAAAAAAAAAAAAAAAAAAAAAAAAAAGGATCAGAAAGGGAGACAGAACGTAAAGACTGCTAACTCTGGGAAACGAACTAGGGGTGGTGGAAGGGGAGGAGGGCGGGGGGTGGGAGTGAATGGGTGACGGGCACTGGGTGTTATTCTGTATGTTAGTAAATTGAACACCAATTAAAAAAAAAATTAAAAAAAAAAAAAAAAAAAAAAAAAAAAAGGAAAAAAAGCCTCACTAACTTTCTAAAGCTCAAACTATCATCACTCAGAGCTCATGTTAAAGAGTGTAGTGTGTGGATTCTAAAAAAAAAAATTTAAAACATTTTGTTGCCAATTGGCATGGGTTGAATTGTGTGCACTCAAAATCCAAAAAGGGCCAGAAACCAAGGGTGAAAAAACCAGTTAGGTTAGGGAAGACTCAGCGAATTGTATTTTATCACAGCAGACAGAGGAAAATCACAATTCCAACTTGATCTATCACTAAAGTGACCCATAATTTATTGCAAAATTGCTTCTGATATTGAAAGGGGTTTAATTACTAATTACTCCAGGAAAGAGGTGTGACTTGTGGATATTCCATCTATCACCTACCCTGTCCCAAGCACACCCTTGTACATTCTCTCATGTGCACCCATGTCTATTCCTGAATCCCTTGATCTTTTCACTGGATCTGAACCTTTGCATCCTCACACGTCAGTATTGAAATCGGGCTCTGTAGCACCGGCATGCTTATGTATATTTTTTTGTAGTTAATTCTATGCTGAAGTGTCAGGAGTTGTCTGAATGAATCATAGACCAAAAGCTTTTCTCTCAATAATAAAAATGCTAGTCAGACAATATATTCAATGATAGCTATAAAAAGCTTCATAAAATGAAGACATCCTGAGGTCAGATAGAAATAGTGTTCTACAGAATAAGCACTTAGAAATCTCTGTACTGAGATTCAGGCTTTCTAAGAAAGGTGACTGGGATGTAGGACCATTCATTAAACTCATTAAATTAAACCCAAGCCTCTTTGGCTCAGTGGACTCTGAATGCGTGTCTTTGATTGCTTTTCAGAAACTCTTGGCACTCACTTAGTAACATAATAAGTGTGATTTTGGGGGGATGCCTCTTGTATTGCTTCCAAGAGAAATTTTCAAAGATTTTCCCCAAACAATAACGAAAGCCCATTTCTTGAGGGTTCCCATTTTATTTATTCTCTTGTTTGTGTCTAAAGTCTCAGGTTTACGTGGAGCAAAACCATTCTCCTCATAGGTTCAAGAACTTGTGATTTCAAGTTTATATAAAGAAATATAATCTTATTATTTCATCTGGGGTAAACCACAAATTACCTCATATAAATAATTTCCTAACTTTTTTTCCTAATTCTGATAAGCTTTCAATTTTACAATGGATTTTGTATGTGTTATCTCTTAATTTTTATAACAAAATCACAATATGAATCACGTTGCTGCCATTTTAGGGCTGAGAAAAACGAAGCTCACAAAGGTTGGGGAATTCGCCCCACACTACATAGTCGGCAAATGTCAGAGGCAGACTTGTACCCAGTGGATTTGTCCCCATTCCACTTCCACGACATGGCCATTGCCTCCTGACATTTCATCTCAAGATAAATTACAATGTCTGAATTCAGAATGAGCCGATCTATTTCCACTCACACGGTGGAAATCTCTCTAATTTCTGGATTAGGCTCACATTAAACCTACTATTTTCTCTCTAATTTCTCTCTCTCCTTTGGATCATGTCATGTTTTCTGGCATTTTCATGACTACTCCTGCTTTTCATCTCATCTCCACAACAACATATAGGAATAACATCTGGATCTTATCAAACAGAGCACACACATCTTCTAGTTGGGGAAAACCCTTATAGAAAATTAAACAAGGTAGGGAAGGGAAGGAAAGGGGCATCCGTGTGGCACAGTCTATTAAGCCTCCAACCCTTGGTTTAGACTCAGATCGCCCTCTCAGGGTTATGGGACCAAGCCCTACTCTGCGGTCAGCGGGGAGTCTGCTTGAGACTTTTTCTTCTCTTTCTGCACCTTCCGCTCGCTCATGCTCTCTCTCTCTCTCTCCCTCTCTCTGTCTAAAATAAGTAAATAAACCTTAAAAAAAATTTAGGGAAATCCATGTAGAGAGAAGTTTCTTTTCTTTATTTAAGCCTCTTCCCCTAATACTCTTTTTCAAAAACAACTTAGATTTCAAATTCCTTGGATAGAAATTTGCTTTGTTTGTTTTTCGCCAAAGGACCCAGTGAAGTGGTACAGTGGCTCTTCAGCAATATATTAATACAGTCAGTCTGTGGTTTTATTAACCTTGACAGTTTAGTGTATTTTGAACAGATCATCTGCATCAGAATGACCTGGAATGTTTATTTAAACTGCAATTTCTTGGGTTCAACTCAAGACTTACAAAATCAAAATATCTGGCAGAGCAGCTGTGGAATCTGCATTGTACACAGGGACCTTGAATGATCCTCAGGTGAAAGTCTCAGAACTACTGTGGGAGGAGCCAAGGCCTCCCTGGGTACGTGGTGCAAGCACAGGCAATCTCCTAGAGCTGGGAAATCAGCGCACTGAGATTCCGACCTTCGAGAAAGGTGACTGGTATGTCGGTCCATCCATTAAACTCATTACAGTTGGACAGACCTCAGTGGGATTATACTTTGAACCCAAAAGACAGATAAGGAAACTGAAACCCAGGGAGAATAAATGATAAGGAAAAATCCTTCTCAATGTAATTCACAGTTCCAAACAAAACAATGCATCAACGGTTTCTGTTTTTAAATCTCTGTGGGCCCTAGCAACTCCTCCAAAGGTCTCCCCGCAATCTCCTCTGCTTCAAAATATGAGGTCTCTCTCTTTTTTAAAAATCATAAATATTTCATGGTATCCAGGAAAGTTCATCTGCCCCAGACACAATGGATTAAAGAGCTCTGCATTCATCGTGACCTTGGAGACCAATGAGTTAGTACCGGATACCTGGCTGTCAGTCCCTGTAGACCAGTTCTCAATTTTTCAGGTGTAGAAATGGCTTAATCTGTTCACCTAGAAGTGTTCAGGTAAGTGGCACTGACAAGAAATGGAATGGTAGACTGGAAACATGATAGGATCATTTATAAAAAAATAATAAAAAATTCCCAATGTTCACATCATCATTATAGCATAGAGTCATCTCTGGAAAGAAAATGACTCAACTAAAATGAGTTGGGAAGCTAGCCTACATACATAGTTGAGACTGAAGCCCTTCTTGGTTACCTGCCCTCACCAGGGAGCATCCGGCTGTTTGATTGCATATTTGCATAGGTCATCTAGAACAGTGCTTTCCAACATTTCACTTGGCATTGCTGGGTTGTATATTAAGTGTATGTTGAATTTTTTAAAAAACCTACCAACTTGTTTTCCAAACCGGCTGCAAAATTTTGCATGGTTCTCAGCAATGTAGAGAGTTCCAGTTCTTCTACATCCTTGTCAGTACTTGGTGCTGTCTGTTGTCTTTAACGATAGCCCTTCTAGTAGGTGTGTGATGGGACTTCATTTTTATTTTAATTCGCATGTCCCTAGTCATTAACGAGGCTGAATATATTTTTAGGTGTATATCTTCTAGGACGAAGTCATATTTATCTAATGTTTTGTGGTGTCCAGCAAGCAGATTCTCTGTCAGTTTTGCTAGCTCAACAGCTAAATTTTTCTTTTTTGCTTTTTGGAGCTATTGTGAATGGTACTTTAAAAAAGTTTTCAACACATTGCTAAGATACAGAAATATGATTCAGTTATGTGTATTGACCTTGTATCCTATTGTGTGACTTTTTGATCTCCCATATTAGTATTAGAAGTGTTTTTATGTATTCATTGAGGGGTTTGTTTTGTTTATGTAGGTAATCAGGCTTTCTGAAATTAGGGATGATTTTATTTCTTCATTTCTCATCAATATTCTATGTATGTATGTATGTATCTATCTACCCACCCATATCTTGTCTCATTGCACTGGCAGACTTCTAGTATCATGGTCATTCTGAATGACAAGAGTGGACATCCTTGCCTTGTTCCTGATCTTAGTTATTTTTTCAGTTTAAAGATTTTGACTTGGTTCTTGACTGAGACTTTCTGTTTCCATTTGTTTCTAGAATGTTCATAATTCCTGGCTGGAGTATTTGCTTAGTAGCTGCTCAGGTCCTTGTCACATCCTTCCAACATCTGCATCACCCCAGGATTGGCATCTGTTGATTCTCCTTTCCTGTGAAAGTTTACATTGTCCTGGTTCTTCACATACCAAGCAATTATAGGTTGTATCCTGGTTATTATCTTATGAGACCTTGGGTCTCATTTAAATCCTACAGAGACTGTGGACATTTTTGCTTTAGTAGGCAGTTGACCTGGTTAGGTTCAGGTCACAAGGTTCAACCTGCCTCCTGAGGGGTGAGTTCCAATGTCAGCTGTATCTTCAAAGCCCTTGCAGTTCTATCCCCATCAATCCCAGAGGTATGCCACTTCATTGTCATTTTGGGATGTCAGCGTGATTGAATGAAGTGAAGGAAAAGAAATGTATATGTCTGTACTCCTTCTGCTCCCTGAAACAGAAGTAGAAGCTTTCTCCTGACATTCTCTATCTGAACCCCTGTTCCCAATTCTGAGTTTCATGGTGCACTGTGCTCAGGCTGGAAGGTACCAGAGGAAAAAAGTTACAAACTAACTGTCAGTTTGGTCACTCCTTGAATTCAGGTGTTTTTTTCTCCAATCTGCCTGGTACTCTTTACATTGTGGGGTTCTCAAATAGATTCTTCATGCATTTGTCCAGTTGTTCTAGATGCATTGTAGTGCAGGAGTGTGGTATGTGCTTCCTTCATCTTGCCTGGAGCTTGATCTTCTTTGCTTTTCTACATCCTTTGGATTTTTAAAACAACTTTATCAATAAATAAATTGTATACCATAAAATTCACCTAAAGTGCACAGTCCAATCGGATTTTTGTATAATCAGAGTTTGCAACCACCACCACCATCAATTTTAAAATATTTTCTTCATTCCCCAAACTAAACCCAAACCCATTAGGGATCATTTCCTATTTCCGCCAATCTCTCCACCGCTACCTATTCCTAGGCAACAGCTAATCTAAATTCTGTATCTGTAAGTTTTCCTACTCTAAACATTTCATGGAAATGGAATCATACAAAATGGTCTTCTGTTATTAGCTTCCTTCAATTAGCATAATGTTCTTGCAAAAGTCATCCATGTAATAGCATATATCGATACATCATTCTCTTAGTGCTGCATAGTTTTCCATTGTATGGATATAACCCATTCTATTTATTCATTCATTGCTGATGAACATTTGGGTTTCCACTTATTAGCTGTTATAAATAATGCTGCTATGAACATTCTTGTACAAGTTTTGGTATATGTTTTCATTTCTCTTGGTTATATACCAATGAGTGGAATTGTTAGGTTGTATGGTAACTGTATGTTAATATCTTAAGGAAGTTCCGAACTCATTTCCAAAGCAAGCGCATTATTTTGCAATCTCATCAGCACTGTATAAGTATCCAAATTTCTCCGCATTCTCACCAACACTTGTTATTATCTACCTTTTTAAAAAGTATGTAGCTATCATATTGGGTATGAAGTTGTATATCATTGTTTTGATTTCCATTCCTGCAATGGCTAATATATTTTGTGGAGGATCTTTTCACATGCTTATTGGCCATCATACACCTTCTTTTGAAGAAATGTCTTTTGCCCATTGTCATTTGTCTTTTTATTATCGAGTTGTGAGTATTCTTTACATATTCTAGATACATGTCCCTTAACAGAAAAGAGATTAGCAAATATGTTTTTTTCCCACTCTTTAGGTTGTCTTTTCATGTTTGTGGTATCCTTTGAAGCACAAAAAATAAAATAATAATTTTGATGAATAGATCTATTTTTTCCAATTTATCCAATTTATTTATTGTTTTCTTTGGTTACTTATATTTTAATGTCATATGTAAGAAAGTATTACCTAAACTAAGGTCATGAAGCACTTACACCTATGTTTCATTCTAAGACTTGTATAATTTTAGCTTTTACATTAATGTCTTTAAACAATTTTGAGTGATTTTTTTTGTATGTGATATAAAGCAGAGGTTAATGTCAACCCTTGGCTTTGGATATTTGGTTGTTCCAGCACTATTTGTTGGAAAGGCTATTCTCCCCCTGCACCCTATGAAAAACTTTGGCATCCTTGTTAAATGTAAATTCAAGGATTTATTTCTAGACTCTTTAGTCCATTGATCTCTGTGTCCGTTCTTACATCAGTCCCAGCATCTTTATTAACATAGCTTTCTAATATGTTGTCAAATCAGAAAATGAGATATCTCCAATGTTGTTCTTTATATATATATATTTTTTTCTATATATATTTTTTTCTTTTTCTTGTTAATTCCTACAAAGAAGCCAGCCATAACTGTAATAGTGTTGAGTCTGTAGATCAGTTTGGGGGAGTATTGCCATCTTAACAACGTTGTCTTCTGAACCATGTACATGGGATGTCTTTCCACTTATGTAGGACTTCTTTAATTTCTTTAAGCAATCTTTTAAGTTTTCAGACTGTGTTTCCTTAAATTTATTACTAAGTATTTTTTCTTTTGCTATTGCAAATGTGACTTTTTTTCTTGATTTCATTTTGGCATATTTCTTTGCATCCATCGAATTTTAACTTCAAGCACTATATTTGTAATTCCTACAAGTCCTACTTGTATCTTTTTTCATATTTGCCTAGCTATTCATGATTATATATGTATATATATGAAATATAAAATATATTTATATGTATATATCTTTTCATTTAAAACATTTTAATTCCAGTTAGTTAACATACAGTGTTATATTAGATGCAGGTGTACAATATAGTGATTCAATACTACCGTACATCAACTGGTGCTCATCACAAGTGTGCTTCTTGGGATCCCTGGGTGGCGCAGCGGTTTGGTGCCTGCCTTTGGTCCAGGCGCGATCCTGGAGACCTGGGATCGAATCCCACGTCAGGCTCCCGGTGCACGGAGCCTGCTTCTCCCTCTGCCTGTGTCTCTGCCTCTCTCTCTCTCTCTCTCTCTCTCTCTGTGACTATCATAAATTAAAACAAAAAAACAAGTGTGCTTCTTAATCCCCATCACCTATTTAACCCATCCTCCACCCTCTTCACCTCTGGTAACCATCAATTTTTTCTCTATAGTTAAGAGTCTATTTCTTGATTTGTCTCTCTCTCTCTTTCTTCCCCCTCACTTTGCTCATTTGTTTTGCTTCTTAAATTCCACACATGGGACACCTGCGTGGCTCAGTAGTTGGGCATCTGCCTTCGGCTCAGGGCATGATCCTGGAGTCCTAAGATTGAGTCCTGCATCGGGCTCCCTGCATGGAGCCTGCTTCTCCTCCCTCTGCCTATGTCTCTGCCTCTCTCTCTTTCTTTGTGTGTGTCTCATGAATAAATAAATAAACAGACAAACAAACAAATAAATAAAATCTTTTAAAAAGTAAATAAATAAATTTCACATAGGAGTGAATTCATATGGTATTTGTCTTTCTCTAACTTATTTCACTTAGGATTATACTCTCTAGGTCTATCCATGTTGTTGCAAAAAGCAAGATTTCATTAATTTTTATGGCTGAATCATATTCCATTATATAGAGATACCACTTCTTTCCCCATTCATCAATCAATGGACACTTGAGCTGCTTCCACAATTTCGCTATTGGAAATAATGCTACTATAAACATAGGGGTGCATGGAGTCCTTTGAATCAGTGCTTTTGTATTCTTTGGGTAAATACCCAGTAATATGATTGCTGGATCATAGGGTAGTTCTATTTTTAACTTTCTGGATCCTCCATACTGTTTTCCACAGTAGCCCCATGAGTTTGCAGTCCAATCAACAGTGCATGCGTCTTCCTTTTTCTCCACATCCTCGCCAACGCCTGTGGTTTCTTGTGTTGTTGTTTCTGCCATTCTGACAGATGTGTAATATATTTTTCTAACACAAAAATGATCAGACCCAGACCCATCACATGCAGGACCTACTCCGTATCTGATTTTCCAACATCTGAGGTGTCCGGGTTGTGTTTCTCCCCCTTGTTCTCCTCCACGTCTCTCTCATGAAGATTTCTTTCCTCCTTTGCCTAGCTCTTTGGCTTCGCTTGCAGGAATGGTGTAAGGCTTAGATTGAAGGTGGTTGGAGCGTGTGTGGGCTTGCTTCTGCAGACCCCTGGTCACCGGGAGCTGAGTTTTCAGATGGAATTTTCCCACAGCAGAAGCACGCATCGCTGTTCCAACCTACCTTAATGTTAGGGGTCTTCTGAGGGACACCTGTGTTTTCTCTGCCACTCAGCCAAATTTGAGATATTTGCTAACTCTTCCACTTCATGTGGAGATAGTTATTTCACTCTGTTATTGAGGTCATCACCCTTTGCGAGCTGCCGCTTTATATGAGGGTCAACTGTCCAAATCCCCACTCTGCTCAAGCTTCAGATGTTGTATGTGGATCTTTAAATTGCAAGTTCTTAGCCCCCAGGAATGGCATATATGGTGGACAAACACCATGTCACTTTAAAATGTGTGCCTTCTTATCATTTTTTGCTCCTTATTATTTGTACATTTCTGCCAACTCAACCATGCATTATATTTCAAACAAAATTATGCAGCATTTTTCTTTCTTCTGAACATTTAATCAGCAATATTACTTGCAATGGAACCTGATTAATGTCTTTTTAACTTCACTCCAACCAAAGTTAGGAGGTGTGGAATTTGATCCTGGTTCTAGCAGCATGACCTTTGGTGAGTCTTTCATTTTCTCTGTGCTTCAATGGCTCCATTTGTGAAAAATGAGGAGATGGGAGTGAATTATTTTTATGGATCCTTTTGGCTATAAATGCCCATGACTCTTAGGTACGATAATTCCTGATTATACAGGAACTTCGATAGTTATTAATCATATTCAGGGAGTTGTTTTATATCAGTGAGGATAAGACAGTTCTACTCAAAAGTATAGTTTTTCTCTGATCTGAGTGGCATATTCATTTTCTCTCAGCTAGTGGGAGTCCTTGTAGTGAGGCCTGTATACCTGATTGATTATTATCATAATTCCACTTTAAAGTACTATCAGAGTTCGACAAAATGTACCAAAGTAAAAGTTATTTTTCTTCACATGGGTCTTAATAGTACCCAAAAAAGGTAAAATAACAACAATGTTGTGCCCTTGAGATAAGATATTTCAAAACTACTACTAATTTTGCTGCTATTGTTTTTGTTTTGTTTTTGAGATACAGTTTGGGTTTTCTTGGGAAAAAATTTCTTTGAACTTTCTCACAAAACTCAGAGATAACTGTATTTTTAGCAGATTCAATATTTTCAAAGCCCTTCAAAAAACAAACCATAAATCGGCAGCCGGCATTGAAAAGGAAAAATCCTCTAAAGCAAACACTCTGTTTACTGCTGAGAGCTCATGAATCATAGAGAACAACGTAACCCCAAAGTGTGTTTTCATTCTGCTATTTGAAGTTACAGGAGCAAATCTGTGGCCTTAAAAGAATGGAATGCACTGAGATAGTACAATGATACATTATTCAGTTCCTTGCTACATAATGTGATTTAAATTGTTTTTTGTTCCATTATCCTCAGCTCTTGGGCACTTAAGTTGAGGCAGATTTCTGAGTATTTCATAATTAACAAGGGTTCCTCCCTGGCAAAGAGAGTAATGTAGGGGAGGGTGGGAATCCTTGCTCCCTGCCCCTGCCTGCATCTCCTTCAACACCTTTGTTTCCTACCAGTCTAAGACCCCATTAATTCTAAAAGCAAATTAGAATCTCACTTCTTTAACTGTTCTCACTTTACTCAAATCAAAAGGCATTTAATTAGCTTGCTTCTAGGATATATTAGTGCAATCATAGCATCTAATAAAAATAGTATAACAAGATGGTCTAATACTAGGAAGTATCAGTGAAAGACTTTGAATCTGAATTATAGCCAATGCCCAAAGGGCATCTTGGACAAGTCTATGACTCTATACTATGTGTGTAACCTTGTCACTCATATATATATATATATATATATATATATATATATATATAGCCTTAAAAGACCAATTTTGCCATGTTAGGGTAGCAGGGAGTCCCTTGACAAATGTAAAAGTTTGAAAGTTCTTTTCTCCAGTGTGGTTTTGGAGGAGCCTATTCTTAACAAATAAGAGGGACTCTAGAAGGAAAGTGATCTATCTACTTCTCCTGCCCTGTCTCCAACATGCCTGGCACTGCAGTCCTTGGGGACACCTTGTCACTGCTGGCAAGAGCCTGGTTCACTGAGCCACTCAAAAGCTGGCACAACCTTCAAAATCTGAAAATGAGAGGTAGGAGGGCTTCTGACATGGACATTTCTTAAATTGTATCCCTTTTTGCTCAAATTTGGAAAGTACGATATACATCCTGCTATATATTTCCCAGGATGGTTTAATGCTACAGGAACCAAGAAAAGAAAGTATAATTGACCTTTGAACAACACATGTATGAACTACTGCAGGTCCACTTATATGTGGATTTTTTTATAAATACAGAATAGTATTGTATTTGAAGGTGAAAGTAGAGAGACCATTCAAAAAAGTAGAGAGAAAAGATGACTGCAAGGAGATGAGGAAAGGTGAAAAAGTACAGACTATCTGTGAAGGTAACCGGTAAGTTTGCTATAAAGAATAATAGGAAATAGTTAGGTACTTAGAGAGGGTCATGGGGTCAAGCAAGTGTTCTAAAGATGAGAATTAGCAGGGAGGTGTGTGTGCAGGTGAGAACAGTCCCACAGAGATAAGGAGGCTAATACAGGAGGGAGAAGGGACAATTGCAGTATCAAAATCACAGAGAAAGTAGAGGACAGGGATGCCATCGCTCCCGTGGAAAGTGGGTGGAGTTCCAGGCATGACTACTTCTCCCACTGAAATAGAGGGGCAGCTAGGTAGCTGGGTACATATCATTATACTGAGGTGGTTCTCAGCTAATTGTATCTATTTTCACAAGGAATTAATGGGAGGGAGGAAGACTCTTAATGCTATTCTAAGCTTTAGTACTTGAGGCTTATAAGAGAAAAAGCAGCTACTTAAGGAGAAATTAATTTATATTATTATATATTAATTAATATATTATTATATATTTCTATTAAGTAATATGATTACTGTAATTGACAAGAGCTCCTTTTCTATATGCAAATTATTAGGGGCAAAGAAATGAATTTGAGATAAAATAGTAAGATAAATGAAATAGTGTATGAGGGTTAATATTTTAGGGAGGTCAGTTTTGCTGGCCACAGAGAAAGACGGTAAGATGGTAAGGTCAACTCATTCCAGAAATTTTAGGGAGCCATATGAAAAAATACATTAAAGTGCCACTGGAAGTGACTAAAAGAAAAGGTGAGGTAGACGTATTTTATTCCTGAATTATAAGACTGATTTAAGGCAATTATATTCAGAAATCTTATGTATGTATAAGAATACTTCTTTTTATTTCATAAGTGTAATAATTCTACCATAGACAGGTTGTCCAGCTTAAAACTCATAATTAGAATCTAGTCAAGCATATGACAAAATAGATGCATAGAGTATAAGTGTACAATTTATCCTTGTATATAATTAATTTATGATATTCTCTGCTTTGCAAATTTCGAAAGAAGCCTACATATATCTCAAAACCTTATTTCTATTATAAATGCTTTCGCAAACAGCACAATGATTTTATATTTAATTTAGTTTTCATTATTACCTCCTAGACAACTGTTTTTTTCCTGAAATATTAAAGAAGAAAGATGTTATATTGGGCATGTAACTTCTTACAGCAGCAGGATCTGCTACTTTATTTTTCATAAGATATTTATTTTCTTGTACTTTAAAAAATTCACATGACATCAATTCATGAATGAAATATTTTTACATCTTCACTCATTTTATTTCTTAAGACCTGGTTATGTCCCAATTTATAACGTGTGTCCATTATCTCTCTGAGCATGGATTTCAAGTATGATAGCCAAAAACCGAGCAAAAATCTTTCTAATGTTAAAAAGCATCTGAAAAATTTCATAAGACTGCTATAAAGAAATTGCATAATAGATTGTGACATTAAGACTGCTTAACAACCAACCATGTGAAGGCCTCCCTGAACTGTAAGCTCTTTCTTATGCTTAGTAGTAACCACAACTAATTATTGAGTGGTCTGGAGGTTCTTTAGCTGAAGCTCTCCCTGACCACAGTGGCTCCCCAGAAGAGGTCACAGTACACACAGGGACCATTTATCCAGTGCCTCTGATTTTTATTTTATTTTAACATTTCCTTTTTTTAAAAGATGTATTTATTTATTTCAGAGAGAGAGAGAGAAATAAAGAAAGGGAGCCAGGTGAGGAGGGCCAGAGAGAGAGAGAGAAAGTCTAAGCAGGCTCCATGCTGACCATGGGGTTTAAGCTCATGACCCTGAGATCACCATCGCCTTCTAGAGCCAAAACCAAGAGTCCAACACTTAAACAACTGAGCCATTCAGGCACCCTATGACATTTCTTCTGATGCGTACTGACCACTGGTTTACTTTCTGCATCTCAAATTCTTTCTTCAATTAAAATGATTATGGGGGGATCCCTGAGTAGCTTAGCGGTTTGGCACCCGCCTTTGGCCCAGGGCGCGATCCTGGAGTCCTGGGATCAAGTCCCATGTCGGGCTCTCTGTGTGGAGCCTGCTTCTCCCTCTGCCTGTGTCTCTCTGCCTCTCTCTCTCTCTCTCTCTCTGTCTATCATGAATAAATTAAGACATTTAAATAATTATGGAAGAGTGACTCTAGGCAAAGATTTATGCCATTTTTTTGACACAGGTGCCTCAAAGGGATATTTTTAAGAATCCGCTTATTTCAAGTGCTCTGATAATTTTTGATCCAGGACCAGTTAGAATGTTCACCTGATATGGTGAAAAGACCACATAATTTAGGGCTGTGAGAAGTGGGGTTGATAATCCTTTGTCGCCTAATAGTTATATATGCCTATAAATGACCCACAGCCTCTCCAAGCCCTGATTTCCACATCCTTAAAGCAGTAAAAATAATCATTTCAAGGCTTATAGTGAATGAGGTGCACAAAAGATAAAGTTCTCAAAGTGCTTTGTGCAGTGAAATACTAACATTATTACTATTTTAAGACTCTAATGTTTCTGACTTTGTCTTCCTTTTCCTCCTACCTAGTGTCTCTGAGGCTTTCCACATCTATAATTGAATCTGCTATTTTCTCTTTGTTAATATTCTAAGTTTATGCAAAAGCCTAAATGCAACCATGCTCTGGAGCCCACACATTAGTACCCCATTCTTTCCTAGTTTATCTATAGGATACAGGCACTGTTCTAGGCAGAGGAGCGTGCAATGTAGCACAAGAAACTTCAAATAATGGAGGGACAGAGATAAATTAGAAAAGTGTTCAGAAGAGCTAGTAAGGATAAGACCAGTTTTCATTTTATTGCAAAGTTCTTCGAGGCTGCTATAATCATTCTGCTATAAAGCTGTAAAGTAGGCACTGAATGTTTCAAAATAAAATAATCCAGGGGAACAGCCCAAGAGAACCAGATGACTTTACCAGAGGCCTTTAAAAATTCTAATAAATGTCTTTGGATTCCACTGTGTGTGTCTTTCCAAATAACTGGAGTAATGTATATAATTCTAATTATGCATATACTGAAAATATTTTCTTTACCAAAAATTGGCAGAAATTATGCAGACTCTTTAAGAAAAGCTTGCTAGGTCTAGAAGTGCCTTGTGGATTTTTCCACCAAGCATGTCTTTACTGATCTTTTAAAGAACATCTACCAACATTTATCATTTCTTCATTCATTCCAAAAATACTCACTAAACACCCACCATGTGCCAAGCAGTCTAGGCAATGAGTAGTACACAGAACAGCTACCGCCCTGTCTCTGTTCTCATGGGACTTACATTAAGTATTACATGTGATGATAGTAAGTTCTAAGGAGAAAAAGAAAAGCTGGAAAAGGAGAAAACTGTGTGTGGGAAGGAGAAGGCTTCTCTTCTTGGCCAGCAGTTAATTTTCAATAAACCTGTTACAAATAATCGTTTAATGAATAAGGAAAAATAAATTATTTAAATTTCTATTTTTTAACTTGTGGCAAGAATGTACTTATCTTTTTTTTAAAAAAAGATTTTCTTTATTTATTCATTAGAGACACACCCAGAAAGAGAGACAGATAGAGAGAGAGAGAGAGAGAGAGAGAGAGAGAATGAGAGAGGCAGAGACACAGGCAGAGGGAGAAGCAGGCTCCATGCAGGATATGGTCACAATCCAGGGTCTCTAGGATCAGGCCCTGGGCTGAAGGCAGCGCTAAACCACTGAGCCACCCGGGCTGCCCCTGTACTTATCTTTTTTTTTTTTTTTTTTTTTTGTACTTATCTTTAAGTAGTGATTCAGCGCTTCCATATATCACCTAGTGTTCATCATAGCAAGTGCCCTCCTTAATCCCCATAACCTATTTAACCCATCGTCCCCTTCACCTCCCCTGTGGTAACCTCATCAGTTTGTTCTCTATAATTAAGAGTTTGTTTCTTAGTTTCTCTCTTTTTTGGTACCTTTGCTTATTTATTTTTTTTGTTTCTTAAATTCCACACATGATTGAAATCATAGGTATGTGCCTTTCTCTGACTTATTTCCCTTAGCATTATAACCTCTAGTTCTATACATGTCATTGAAAATGGCAAGATTTCATTCTTTTTAATGGTTGAATTATATATATATCTGACTTCTTTCTCCGTTCATCAATTGATGGACACTTGGGGTCCTTCCATATCTTGGCTATTGTAAATAATGCTACTATAAACATAGGGGTGCATGGATCCCTTTGAATTAGTGTTCTTGTATTCTTTGGGTAAATACTCAGTAGTGTGACTGCTGGATCATAGGGTAGTTCTATTTTTAACTTTTTGAGGACCCTCCATACTGTTTTCCACAGTGGCCCACCAACCGTGCTCAAGTGTTCCTTTTTCTACACATCCTTGTCAACACCTGTTATTTCTTGTGTTTTTGATTTTAGCCATTCTGACAGGTGTGAAGTGATATCTCATTGTGGTTTTGATTTGCATTTCCCTGATGATGAGTGATGATGAGCATCTTTTCATGTGCCTGCTGGCCATCTGGATGTCTTCTCTAGAGATATATCTGTTCATGTCTTCTGTCCATTTTTTAATTGGATTGTTTTTGGGTAGTGAGTTATATCAGTTCTTTATATATTTTGGATACTGACCCTTTATCAGGTATGTCATTTGCAAGTATCTTCTCCTCTTCTGTAGGTTGCCTTTTAGTTTTGTTGACTGCTTCCTTTACTGTGCAAAATATTTTTATTTTGATATAGTCCCAATAGTTTATTTTTGCTTTTGTTTCCTTAGGGGACCTATCTAGAAAAAGTTGCTACAACCAATGTTCGTAAAGTTGCTGCCTGTGCTCTCTTCTAGGATCTTTATGGTTTCAGGTCTCACATTTAGGTCTTTAATCCATTTTGCATATATTTTTGCTGTCCAGTTTTCCCAGCACCATTTGTTAAAGAGATTGTCTTTTCCCCATTGGATATTCTTTACTGCTTTGTTGAAAACTAGTTGACCATATACATATGGGTTTATTTCTTGGTTTTCTGTTCTGTTTCATTGATCTATGTGTCTACTTTTGTGTCAGTATCATACTATTTTGATTACTACAGCTTTGTAATATAACATAAAGTCCAGATGTGATACCTCCAGCTCTGCTTTTATTTTTCAAGATTGCTTTGGCTGTTTGAGGTCTTTTATGGTTCCATACAAATCTTAGGATTGTATGGTATTTTTTTTTTTTTAGAATAACAAAAAATATTTTACTAAAACATAAGATTTACAGAAGTTTCCAGACAAGCCATACAAAATGGTCACAAGCTTTTTCTTGAAGGAAGGATTCTACACTTGACAGCAAAGTCACAATGTTATTAGTGAGGGCTGTGATGTTTGTTTAATGTTCCCATTTTGGTTCAAACAATCAAGCTTGTCCATCTACAGCGTCTAAATAAAGTTAGACTTGGCTAGAGAGCATATTCTAAAGAACTGGTTAGCTGCTTTTAACCGATGCAATTAGATCACCATAAAAAGGGGGAAAGGAGCCCATAGAATTAAAATAAAACTACCTCTCCCCCTCAAAAATAATAATAAAGAAAAACACCCACACCCCTGCAGCTAACCCTGACAACTACCTTCATTCACAGTGCTTTATACTTAAACCATGATGGGGGAAATGAATAAAAGCAGAGAGGGGCCACTGCTTTTAAACGTTTCACAACAATCCAGATGGTACTTCTAGCCTCTGCTCATGCTTTACAACAGTGAATCAGGACAAGACATAGATTTGCTAATGTGCATTTAATCACCAAAGGACTGAAGATGTCTGGGCTTTTATTCTGTAATGTTTCTAAGACTGTGTCCATTAAATGCAAACAAAAAAGGAAGAAGTCTTGGCAGAACTGGAGAAGTGATGCACACTTGATCAGATCGGTTTTAAATATTATTCATGGCATATAGCCTAGTCCATGCTCTAGCTGTTTCTATGGCTTGGGCTTCGTTGGTCTTCCACTGCTCCGCTACATCATTTGCTAACGGATCATCTGGATTGGGAGCACTTAACAAAGCCTGGATCGATAGCAGAACTGTGCGGATCTGCAGTGCTGGGGACCACTTATCTTTCAAAATATCTAAACATATTCTTCCCAACTTGTCTACATTAGGATGATAAATTTTGGTCATGAAACGTACTTTAGGGGCTGCCATCGGGTATTCTTCTGGAAGGAATAGTTCAAGTTTAAAAGTCCCTCCCTCAAAGGGGGAATCCTGGGGGCCAGCAATGACCACATGAAAATAACGGGCGTTGCTCTCATCTGGTTCTGCTTTAATGCCAGGAACCGGTTCTGCCAGCAAACGCTGGGTTTCCTTGATAATCCTGCGGGGCAGCCCGGCCATCTTGTCAGATCCCGAGTTCGGCCTCTGCTCTCGACTCCCGCTCCGCTCGTCTCACGCACGAGTGGAAGTCGATTGTATGGTATTTTGATAGGGATTGCGTTAAATGTGTAGATTGCTTTGAGTAGTATAGACATTTTAACAATATTTATTCTTCCAATCCGTGAGCATGG
This sequence comes from Canis lupus dingo, assembly GCF_003254725.2. Taxonomy (NCBI): domain Eukaryota; kingdom Metazoa; phylum Chordata; class Mammalia; order Carnivora; family Canidae; genus Canis; species Canis lupus. The sequence continues at coordinate 38,481,035 of NC_064243.1, forward strand.
ACTGTTTTTCCATTTCTTTGTGACATCTTCAATTTCTTTCATCAGTGTTTTACAGTTTTCAGAGTACAGGTCTTCTGCCTTTTTGATTAGGTTTATTTCTAGGTACCCTATCAATTTTGGTGCAACTATATAAATGGGACTGTTTTCTTAATTTCTCTTTCTGCTACTTCATTATTAGCGTATAGATTTTTGTACAACAGATTCTGTGCAACAGATTTCTGTACTTGATTTTGTATCCTGTGACTTGACTGAATTCATTTATCAGTTTCACCAGTTTTTTGGTGGAATCTTTGGGTTTTCTATATATAGCATCACGTCATCTACAAATACTGAAAGTTTTACTTTTTCCTTACCAATTTATATGCTTTTTTTCCTTTTTGTTGTCGATTGCTGTGACTAGGACCTCCAATACTATATTGAATGAAAGTAGGGAAAGTAGGCATCATTGTGTTGTTTCTTACCTTAGGGGAAAAGCCCTCAGGCTTTTACCATTGAGTACGATGTTCACTGTGGGGTTTTTAGATATGGCCTTTATAATGTTGAGGTATATTCCCTCTATATCTACCTTGTTGAGGATTTTTATCATGAATGGATTTTGTACTCTGTGAAATGCTTTTCCTGAGTCTATTGAAATGACCATAAGGTTCTTATCCTTTCTCTTATTGATGCTATGCATCATGTTGATTGATTTGTGATACTGAACTACACTTGCAACCCAGGAATAAATCCCACTTGATCGTGGTGGGTATTGGATTTGGTTTGCTTGTATTTTGTTGAGGATATTTTAATCTATGTCCATCAAGGATATTGGCTTGTAGTTCTCTTTTGTGTGTGTGTGTGTGGTTGTTTTGTGTATGTGTATGTGTGTGTGTGTAGGTTTTTTTTTTTTTTTTAAACAGTTTTGGTATTAGGGTAATGCTGACCTCATAGAATGACTTTGCGAGTTTTCTTTCCTTTTCTATTTTTGGAACAGTTTGAGAGGAATATGCATTAACTCTTCTTTAAATGTTCAGTAGAATTTGCCTGTGAAGCCATCTGGTCCTGGATTTTTGTCTGTTAGGAGTTTTTTGATTAGTGATTCAATTTCTTTATTGGCTATTGGTCTGTTCAAATTTTCTACTTCTTTTTGCTTCAGTTTTGGTAGCTTATATATTTCTGGGAATTTATCCATTTCTTCCAGGTTGACCAATTTGTTGGCATATAGTCTTCATAATCTTCTCTTATAATGGCTTATATTTCTGTGATACTAGTTGTTTCTCCTCTCATTTATGATTTTATTTATTTGAATCTTTTTTTTTTCTCGACAAGTTTGGCTATAAATTTATCAATTTTATTGATTTTCTTTTTCAAAGAAGCAGCTCCTGGTTTCATTGATCCATTCTTCCCCCCCCCACCCAGGTTTCTATCTCATTTATTTCTGCTCTAATCTTTATTATTTCCTTTCTTCTGCTGGTTTTAGGTTTTGTATGTTGTTCTTTTTCTAGCTCCTTTTGATGTAAGGTTAGGTTGTTTGAGATTTTTCTTGTTTCTTGAGGTAGGCCTGTATTGCTATAAACCTTGCTCTTAGAACCACTTTTACTGCATCCCAAAGGTGTTGGACTGTTGTGTTTTCATTTTCATTTATTTCCATGTACTTTTTAATTTCTCCTTTTATTTCCTGGTTGACCCATTCATTGGTTTTTGCTCTTAAGATTTTACTTATTTATTTCAGAGAGAAAGAGAGTGAGCAAGAGAGAGAGAGAGAGCACTTGAGCAGAGGGAGAGGGAAAAGCAGACTTCCCAGCTGAGCAGGGAGCCTGACATGGGCTTGATCCCAGGACCCTGGGATCATGACCTGAGTTTAAGGCAGACACTTAACCTACTGAACCCAGTGCCCCTCATTCACTATTCAGCAGTGTGTTACTCAACCTCCAGGTATCTGTGTTCTTTTCAGATTTTTTTCTTGTGGTTGACTTCCAGTTTCATAAAGTCATGGTCTGAAAAGATTCATGGTATGGGGATCCCTGGGTGGCGCAGCGGTTTGGCGCCTGCCTTTGGCCCAGGGCGCGATCCTGGAGACCTGGGATCGAATCCCACATCAGGCTCCCGGTGCATGGAGCCTGCTTCTCCCTCTGCCTATGTCTCTGCCTCTCTCTCTCTCTCTCTCTCTCTCTCTCTGTGACTATCATAAAAAAAAAAAAAAAGATTCATGGTATGACTTCACTCTTTTTGAATTTGTTGAGGCTTGCCTTGTGGCCTAACATGTTATCTATTCTGGAATGTTATATGTGCACTTGAAAAGAATGTGTACTCCACTGTTTTAAATGGAACGTTCAGAACATACCTGTCAAATCTATCCGGTTCAGTGTGTCATTCAAAGCCATTATTTCCTTGTTGATTTTCTGTTTAGATTATCCACCCATTGATGTAAGTAGGGTGCTAAAGTTCCCTACTATTATTGTATTATCATTGACTAGTTTCTTTATGTTTATTATTCACTGTTTTATGTATTTGATTAATTACTTAAATTTCTTAACCCATTCTACGTTTCTGTTTTTAGTGCTGCAAAAAAGTATCTTTTTAGGCCAATGTTTACTATTTCGCTTTATACATTGGAAGGGTTTTCTATTTTACGTTTTTAAACTTAGCTTTATTCAGGTAAAATTTATATCCAACAACATTCACTGACCAGAATTGTATAGTCCTATGAATTTCATTATACATGTACCATCCCTAAACCTGCACCATGATTAAGATCTAGAACATTTCTCTCAACCCAAAAAGTACCTCTTTCTTCCTTTGCAGTCAAGTCCTGGTCCTCCCTGCCCCAGCCCATCACTAATGTGCCCTGAACCATGATTTTGCCTTTTGTTCAATTTCATATAAGTGGCTTGAGAGAGCAAAGAAAAGAGACTGGCTCTGGCTTTTATTGTGGTTGTTGGGTGGGGCTATTGTGAGAATTCTTCCTAGAAGGCAGGGATTTGTGTCATTTAAATCTCATGCTGGATCCAAAGGAGGGAGCACCTGCTTTTTCTGACCAGCTTGCCAGGATATGGTGAGGCCTACAAGCTGTGAGCAAACATCAAAATTGGATCCTCTTTATTATAGTTACAAATTCAGTTTTAGAGGAGTAGGGTCCTCTAAAGGTTTGAAAGCTTTCCTGGAGAAGGAAACATGATTATTAAAAAGGAGAATTTTTTTGTTCATTTATTATTTATTGTTTGTGTCTGCTCATAAATATATTGTAATTGCAAAAAATGGAAAAAATACATAAAAATATAAAACAAAAATTAAAGTTCACTTACAATCTCATTATCCTAAAATAATCTCAGTTAACAGGTTAAAACTTTTGTTGACCCTTCTACTATGGATTGTTTTGACAATTAGAAAAAATAAATTATCCAAAAAAATGAAAACATGAATTTTTTTTCTGGTGTACTTTTCAGTGCATTTACCCTTTTCCTCATCAAAATTTTGGTATAATTGTTATTTTCAAACTTTTAAAAAAAGATTCTATTTATTCATAAGACACACAGAGAGAGATAGAGACATAGGCAGAGAGAGAAGCAGGCTCCCTGTGGGGAGCCCGATGAGGGACTCAATCCCAGGACCCGGTAATCATGACCTGAGCCGAAGGCAGACACTCAACCACTGAACCCCCCAGGTGCCCTCAAACTTCTTAATAGAAAAGTTAGCATTTTAAAAAATATTTATTTATTTATTTTAGAGAGAGAAGAATATACCTCATGAGTGGGAGGAGGAACAGAGGGATAGGGAGAGAGGGAGACTGCCCCGTGAACATGGAGCCTGACATAAGGCTCTGTCTCATACCCTGAGATCATGACCTGAGCTGAAGTCAAGAGTTGGCTGCTTAATGGACTGAGCCATCCAAGCACATCAAAAAGCTAACATTTCTATTCAATTTTGCTTATGGTCTCTGGTGATGCTTTTATCCTGTTTTCCTATTTTTATAATCATGGCAGATCTGAACCTACTATAGTTTTGAAAGTTTGCAAATTTATGTTTCTTTGTTAAAAAAAGCATTCATTTTGCCACATCTATTTTCATTTTGCTGTCAAGAAACCGCCAGGATTCCAACTTGCTTTCCCTTTCAGTGCCTCTAATGGAACCTGATCAGATCAGCAGAGGACCCACCAGAATCTACACAGTGCCCCAAGGAATACACAGTATATTCGGATGGCCACGTTCTCTCATCACTTTCATCTTTCAAGTGCATAAAGAACTTGTCAGATTTAAGGGAAAACTACACACTTTCATGTTTCAAGGATTTCAAAGAGGCTTGGTGACAATGCCCCTAAGGACTGATAGAGTGGGCTCTGTTTATTGCTGTTAACTCTCTCCTTTGCAAATTCCTTCCTCGTAGACCTCAAGTTTCATAACTCAAGAGTGCCACCACCCAGAGACAAATAGAAAAAATAATTCTCTGTTACATCTTGCCTGTCACCTTTCCATCCCTGGTCATATCTACTTTGCTGTATTCTATTTAGTGAATATCAAGCCATGTAGTTCAACTGTGAAATGAATGAAGTTAGCTGTAGCCTAAGGTCAAAGTAGGCATGGCCTTGGGTTTTGCAAAGAGAAACATCAGATGCGCAAGTATCCCATTTCTCAAGGTGGTTCCCAGTAAATCACCCCCCTGTGGCTTGTCGGATATGGTCATGGAACTGTGACATATTGCCCCTTCCCATATATCAGACATTTGTTTAAAGTACACAGTAGGGCAGCCCTGGTGGCGCAGCGGTTTAGCGCCGCCTGCAGCCCGGGGTGTGATTCTGGAGACCCGGGATCGAGTCCCACGTCGGGCTCCCTGCATGGAGCCTGCTTCTCTCTCTGCCTGTGTCTCTGCCTCTCTTTTGCTCTCTCTGAATAACTAAATAAATAAATCTTTAAAAAATAAAAAATAAAAAAAAATAAAGTACAGAGTATAAATGTATGCAGACTGGCAGGTGTTTTTTAAAGGGCGAAATTACGGGCTCTGTGGAATCATCGACCAGAGTCTTTTGGATATTTAGGTAGAAAACAAAACCTAAAACATTTACTATTGGCCCTTTATAGAAAAGGTTTGTTCATTCCTGCCCTGGTCATCCATGTTCACTATTGGGCATACCACTATTTGTTGAAAACTAGTGGTTACTGTGACATTATAAGTAAATTTGTGGTAGTTACTCATAAAATAATAAAATTATACCCATTGCAAAAATGTCTAGAAAAGGGAATATTATTCCAGGACAGGACATTGAAATTACATGGTACAAAACAGTGAAGCAGGGGTTTTTGGGAGAAGGCATGTGGCCCGATGTTTAACTTATTCTTAAGGCCTCCATTACCTAAACAATATTGTGAGAAAAAGAAACATAAATTCTATATACCATTGGGGTAATACCACATAAGTTTAAACTTCATCAACAGATGTTAGATGACCTTGGCTTTGTGCTATGTATGCAAAGATATATATAAAATAATATTCACCAGCATTTATGGAACTCTTACTAGGTGCCAAATGCTAGTCTAAGCACTTATCTGATTTATCTAATTTAATTCTGTAGCAGCCCGATGAAATAGGTACTACAAGTGTTATCTCATTTTAAAAAGGAAATCCCATGGTGTCAAGAGGTTCAGTAACTTACTCGAGGCCGTGTAACCATAGAGATTCAGGATCAGGACAAGAAATCAGGCAGTGTAACCAAAAGCTCAGAGGCGTAACCGTTGTATATACCACTTGCCCAGAAATTCCAGTCCTGGGTGGGTGATAAATGCTCTGATCAGGGATACATAATAAAACCCTTTGGGGAGGGTGGGGTTATGGGCAAGGCCTTCCCAGAGAGCTGAGTCTGCAATGACAAGATTTAGTGGTTAATGGGAAGACATATTTCGACCTTCTCAAGTCAATTCCTAGCTTCAGATCTAAAGATCTTTGGGTCTCAGACTTATCTCTACCTAGCCTCTGAACAAATCCTGTTCAAATCAGAGGTAAATTGGGAGCATAGCAGGCTTCCTCTCCCCACTGTTTCTGTCCTAAGACCCTGTTAGAGATGCCTCTTCCTGCCCCCACTTCTCAAGAGTGCCTTCCATTCTGAAAGGGAGGGTGGCATCTCTACTTCCGTATTTTGTGTTTCCATTATATGCCGAGCACCTACCATGTTTTTAACCTTTCCCCCACTCCGTATGAATAACAGATTGCTCCCATCACAAATAACATTGTAATGAACATACTTATAGACCATTGTGAGAGTTTTTTGGGGATACGAACATTCGAGTAGAATTGCTGAATGTTTGAATCAATCCGTGCCCTGCCCCCAGCAAGGTGTGAAGGCTTTTATACATAAAAGGAAGAGCAATATATAGTATAGGTGTTATACTTGACATTTTATTTACTTGGTGAGCTAATACTGGTCATTTTCCAGCTGATTCTTCACTTTATTGTCTATGTATCCAGCCTAAAACCACAAATCAGGTAGTTCATCATCACCTATGACTGCGGTCCAGCTGCCCAGCTTCGAACTGGCCAGGCACTGCAGCTCTTCATTCTCATCATCAGCCCAGCACTTATTCATCATGTTAACATCAGCGTTTACCTTGGTGCAGCATGGCCTCCAGGGTAGTATCTTTTATGTCCAGAGGACTTTTCACCACACCTGGCATAGGGGCACTTAGTACAAGGCTGTTGACTCAAAGAAACAGAGAACAGAGGGGACACCCAGGTGGCTCAGTCGGTTAAGCATCTGCCTTTGGCTCAGGGTGTGATCCTGGGTCCTGGGATTGAGTTCCCTCTGAGAGCCTGCTTCTCCCTCTGCCTCTTTCAGTGTGTGTCTCCTGAATAAATAAATAAAATCTTTAAAAACAAACAAACAAACAAACAAAACAAGAACAGAGGACAAAGAACAAATTTGCAAAGAAAGATGATTCTATTTGTAGCAGATGGAATGAAAGATCAATTTAATTGGTACTGAGCCATTATGAGCACTTGTCCTTCAGAGGAATCTAGAACTTTGGATTTAAAGCAAAAGAGATCATTCAGAGATGGAGTTGAGGGTCAGTGAATTGTGTGGGATAGATGTCTATGGACTGGGCGATGGGACACAGGTTTATTTAGCATCAGGGAAGAATATCTGCCAAATGGGCCAGAGGAGAGGCTCAGTGAGGCAGCATTACCAGTGGGAAGGGAATCAATGCAGTGTTCCAAAGCCACAGGAGGTATGGAGGAGAGGAGGGACCAGTGTCCTGTATGGCAGGGCAGTAGGCTCAAAGTGAGACCAAGCAGGGGCTGGTATCTTTGATCAAGCTAATTAATTTTTTACTAATATTAAGAAACATGACATTTTTTCCTACTTATCTACAGACTATTTTGAACTTCCTTTTGTCTTAACTATTGTACATTTGAGATATCTATATAAAAGGGGAATTTGGAATGCAATATTATTACAGGGAAAATAGAACTTTACTAAAGGACGTCATGTTAAAATATTTGGCTTATAGATTACTCTGTAGTTTTTTTAATAAAGCCATTCACTAATTCCTTGTTTTATAATAGCACATAAGAGTTCCTTTGAAAGTATGGGAAAAAAAGTTTTTTTTTTTTTTTTTCTGTGTGTTTTAAAGAAAGGCAGAGTGCTGTGTTTCTAGCACAGGCTGACATCGACACCACTTGCTTCAGAGAAATCTGCCCTTGCCTGAAATTCCATAGGAACTAGAAGATATAGAGACATAAATTCCTGCAAGGTAACATAATTTATTGTTGTATTCTTATTTATCATCTAGTTGTCTTCTCAGAGACTTTCCATTTTTTAATGGACACGCTAAGATTTTTGTCAAAAAGAATTTAAACACTTTCTCCATTAATCTCATAGAACTTGTTGGAGAATATAGTTTTTCCAAAGATCCTAAATTTCAGTGTCTTTGGAAAAAGTCTATGTTATAGCTTTTCTATTTTATAAATCTTTCATGGTATTTTTTTTATAAGTTATTCCCCTTCTACCTATCAAAGCATAATCTATCAGAATTTTCTGGAAAGAAAAAAATTGCCTTAAGTCATTTTCACTATTTCTAGGTATAGAATTAAATTAATGCAATAAAATTTAAAGAAGAAACTCTTCCTTTCATATAGCTTTGGTGCTCATTTCTTTTATTTCCTTTGTGCCTGAAATTTATGTCTCTCTGTGTTCACAGTGACTTGTAAATCGTCTTTACTCCTCTCCACCACTAATCTCAGGCCCTGGAAAAAGATTTTTGAGTCCTGTGATTTCCTTTCCTGCGGCATTTTTAGGGTGGTAGGTTATATTAAGGAATTTCAATTAGAATGTAAGTTGGGTTATCTGGAATCCTATCAAGTATAATCATCTTTCCCTTATCTAAAAACAAGACTAATACTTCTTTTACTAATACAGTAATTGATGCTCATATTTATAACCCCAAGTTACCACATTGCCTTCTGAATCAAGAAGGTTGCCAGTATGATTGCAGCAGGTATTTTATTCATACTAATCCATTAAAAATGTATAATCCTATATTACAAAGTTTTTTTTTATTAGTCAGTTCCTTTGATTAGCTAGATCAATTCTTTCTTTGCTTTATACCAGATAACAGAACGACTGTCAAATTGTTAAGTTTGATTGTTCCAGTTTCTCATTTCTTACATGTAAATCCCATCCCATTTTACTCTGTATTTTTCTCTATGCCAAGGTCTGGTCAAAGCATACCCTCCTCAAGCTCTGCACCTGCACCTGAGCATCTCGACGCCGCTGAAGGAGAACACACAATCCTGTTTACTGGTCTCATTACATTTATGACCGTCAGCCTCAAACATCGCCCCAAGATTGCCTGTATGCCTGCCATATTTCTCCAGTCAATGCATGCTCCCACACTCTAGCATGACTGAGTCTACACCATTTCTCACTTCCCCTGCCTTCCTCCCCTTTCTCATCAGATGACCTTGCCTTTGGTCAGAGTCAGAATAGAACTCTCACATCCTCTCATCACCAAACACCCTCACCTCCCTGTGTCTGTCCCCACAGACGCTGCTTTTGGACCTGTCACAAAGCAGGGGAACCAGCTGGGCTCCTGCCCAAGGCTGGATCCTCCAAGCCCTGGACTCCTTCCTCTCCCAGCCACCCAAGGGCTCTGTTCTTGCACCACCTGCTTCCCCTCTTGCTAGATCACTTTCTCCATAGCCCTGCATCTACCAATTTCTCCTGTCACTAAATAAGACTTCCTTTAGTAGGTATCCTTCTCTGGTCCTCGCCCCATTTATCAGATCCCTTACACTCACACCCCTGAAGTGCTTGTTTCTATGGCCACCTCTGCTTTCTTTCCTCGGTCTTTACAGAGCCCATTATGGTCAAGACTGTTCCCAACAAGGCCAGAAACTGGCCTCCAGATCTGAGGTTAGTGTTGGTTCCCATGTCTCTGGATCCCTCAGCGACAGTGGATCGCTTATTCCCTTCTTGCAATGGCTTTATTCACAGCTCCTAGATCCCCACCTCACTGGCTTCTCCTTCTGCTTCCCTGCTGTGGCTTCTTAGAGTCCTTTTGATTCTCCATGTTGGGATGCCCTGCATTTTGATCCTTGGCTCTCCTTAATCCAACCTTACTTCTTTTGAGGACTTTAAATACCAACTACATGCTGAAATGGCCCCTTTGCATTTCTTTCCCACTGTTGTGCCCTAGCTACAACCCCCTCACTCCTTGACAACTCCACTGACATGCATTAGGCATCTGAAACTCCAAGTGTCCGGATGAAGAGTCCTACTTCCTCTTCACCCCCACTCCCAATGCACTGCTCTCCATCTTCTTCATTTCAGAATGTGGCAACTCATTCTCTTCGTTGCTCATGCCAAAAATGTAGGAGTCCACCTTGGTTCCTTTTTTTCACAGTCCACATCCACCAAGTACCACTAGTACATCACAGAGTCTGAACACTTTGCACCATGTGTACCACAATAGTGGTCTAGGACCCCCTGAAGAAGCTTCTTGGGTGGCCTCACTTCCTCTGATCTTGGTCCCTGGGGTCTCTACTCCATGGAGCAGTCAGAGGAGTCCTGATAAATTACTAATCAGCTCAAGTTCCCCTCAGAACCCTCCAGTTGCTCTCTACCACGTTTGAAAAAAGCTCCAACATCCTTTTGGTGACTGGTCCTATCTCCCTCCCTACTCAATGGCCACCACTCTCCCACACTTTGACTTTGCTCTGGTACACACACCTTCTTGCTTCCCCAAATGCAGTATGCTTGGAGCTGCCTCAGTACCTTTGCATTTGTGGTGCCCTTAACACTCTGTCCTCCAAGTATTTCAGGATATTTTTTTCTTCTTTCCTATATTTTTCTTCATATTATTTACCTTCATCTGAAATACAGACTACTGATTTAAGCTTCATGAGGATGGAAACTCTGTAGCTCTTGGGCACAGCTATTTCTCCAAGCTTAGAATGATGCTTGATACATGAGAGCACTTAAGAAAGATTAAATGACAAATAAAATAATGTCATAAAATATCTTTCTAATTTTTAAGTTCTAGTTCTGCCCTACTTGTACACAGAACATGAACTGTATATAGAGCTCCTTTCAGCAATTCTGGTTCTGGCCCTCTGCAAATCTGACCTTGACATAGTATTTGGGATCTCTGATCTCTGTGACCATCAATCTCACCCTCTGAGGAATATAAGTGTTGTGTTTTAATTACAATAGGCCATCTTGTGTCTGTCTGCAGGGTTGTAGGTCACCCTACAGGAAGAATGTGAAGTTTATATGGACTGTGTATTTGTTATTATGGACATTTAAATAAATGTAACATAGTAAAGAATATAATGAGCCAAATTTACTATCACCTAGCATCAACAATGAACCCATGGCTAGTCTTATTTCATATATTATCAACTCTTACCTCTCCAGATTATTTTGAAGCAAATCCCAGGCTTAATATCATTTTATTTCTAAAATTTTCAATCTATAGAATGTCTACACTTAAAAAAAGGAAAACACATATAACTACAATATGAATATCATACCTAAAAATTATCAGTAATTTCTTAATATCAATTTAGTCAGTGTTCACATTTTTCTCATTTTCATGTAACAGTATTTAACTGTGCTTGCCTGAATCAGGTTCCAGAAAAGAAGTCCATATTTTAAAATTGGTTGATCTACTTCTTATTTCTCTTGTCAAAGTCTTCTCTTTCTCCCTCTCAATTCCTCTCCCCACACCAAACCTACCCCCAACATTTTTATTCAAGGAAACTGGTGAGTTTTGTCTGCAGAGTCTCCCTCAGTTGAATTTTGCTGATTGCATTTATCACATTTTCATCTGTTGCATTTCTTAATAATCACTAGATGTAAAGCTCTGATCAGTATCAGGCTCCATATTACTTTTGGCAAGAGTACTTCACAGATAGTGTCTACTTCTAGTAGGAAGTAATAGTAATATCTGAGTGTCACCTTTTTTAGTGATGTTGTCAGCCTCTGACATTACAGATCATCTGTTTATGTGGATTTTATCTACTGCTATTTCACGTTAGAAATTAAAGTTAAGAAAACTTTAAAATATTTACTTAAACTAACAATAATAAGTTCTTACCTGTTAGCACAAGTAACATAATTTCATGAGAAATAGTTATATTTTCCAAAATAAAAAGCTCATAAGAAAGGAAACAATGTTTTTCATTTTTACAAATCTCTTTAATGTCTAAGTTTAATAAAATAGATGACAAGAGTTTTCTATCTGCTTCTGTATTCAATCTGTTGCAATATGTTGCTTTAGTTGAAGTACATTAAAAAAATCTAACATTCACAAAGATGTGTTGTTGGAAGTCAAAGGATTATTTTAATATACCTTTCAGATAATTGTAGATATTCTTGGATACTATACAAAAACTTGACAAATGGCTGTTTTCTAAAGGTTAGTTACAATGTGAAATCTGAAACCATTTAATGGGCTTTTAATATTCTGCTATATTAAAATCCATTGGTTTATCTTGTTCTTTGCATAGATCTCTTACCACGCATGATTGTGACATATTTGAAAAATACTGAGTCACTGATATATGTAGATCTTCCAAATGTGGACATATTTCATTGTTAAATATCAAAAAATTCATTAATAACCATCAATGTTATTTTTTAAAAGCCTGTAAGTATTGGGAAGCAGGCAAACTTATGGTGGCAAATTCAAGTTTCCCAAATTTAAATTTTTATTGGAAAACTTGAATCTTACAATAGGCAACAGAGTCATTGTTTTGACAACCACTTGTCATTCCTTAAAGTAAAAATTGTGTTCCATGAAGAAAGTGGCTAGTTCAGCTGGTAACTCAAACAATCACACAAGTGGTTTTCAAGGAGATGACCATCAGAGATATTATTGAGCCTAAGTGCTTAATGAGTGTTTCCCATTTTATTACATGGAATAACTTTTTAAGTACCTTGAGGTCAAGATTTAATACAATTAATAATTTTTGCTGCTTCATTAAGAAATTCTTAGATGAAAATGGCTTATTTTTTTTCTTGCAGTGTGTGGTAGTAGAGAATGCAATGAAGCACATCAGAGATATTATTGAGCCTAAGTGCTTAATGAGTGTTTCCCATTTTATTACATGGAATAACTTTTTAAGTACCTTGAGGTCAAGATTTAATACAATTAATAATTTTTGCTGCTTCATTAAGAAATTCTTAGATGAAAATGGCTTATTTTTTTTCTTGCAGTGTGTGGTAGTAGAGAATGCAATGAAGCAGCCACCAGAGGGCTGCTTTTATTACACCTGTGAAGCTCTTGGATAAAACAAGACAGTGGTCTAACGTGGAGCTTCCCTTTGAGGAGAGTGAGCGGAGAGCTCTGCTTCTCAAGAAGTGGTCCCTGTGCAAGCATCAAGAGCACGCAAAGGAGAAGGATGCCATCACATCTATGCTTGAGTCCCAGCAGGAAGCTCTGCAGGGGCTGGAACTCATATCCCCAGAGCTACATTAGGAGGCTACCAAGCGGGACCCCAACTTGTTCCCCTTTGAAACAGAAGGGCCAGATTACACACTACCAATCTCCAGTTACCAGCCCCCTGAGGGCAGGTACCATGACATCACCAAGGTGTACACACAGGTGGAGTTTAAGAGATAGAGCTGCAGGCACATGTCCACAGAACACACTGCCCTTTTAACCCAGAATGAGCAGGGCACAGGCCTGCTTGTCACAGAATCAAGCATGCTGTGAATAAATACCTTTAATAAAGAAAAAAAAAAGTAGTAGAGTTGGTGCCACTGCCATGATAGGTGGGTGCTGAGGTATCAATAGTTTTGCTGTCACTTTTGATACCATCAATATAGATATTAAGACAGTGAAAAAGGCCAATAATGTCTTCATATTGCCATGAAAATAATACTGAATTTTGGTGCCCCTGAACGAGTCTCAGGGAACCTTTGAGATTCACTGGTAAATACCTTACTTTATTGGTAGTTACATTAGTAATATTCTAAATTTTCTAAGCTGGGATGCTCTACGAAGAAACTTCTCCCTATCAGTTATTTTGTTTCTTGAGGTACAGATCCTATAGGAAAAGAAGGAAAAGTGCTAAATTCATTCCCTTTATGTACTAGTTTTTAAAATAATGAAGTGGTTCTCTAACATCCTCTAAAAGCTACCAATTAGGGGTTTACTAAAATATCATAGGAACTTACGAATTTAAACATATTTGATCAGTTTCAATTCATTACACTTATGATCATGATTGATAATGCTCAAATTATTCCATCTTTGTCTGATGGGAGCTTATTTCACTTAGTTCCTGTGTCCTTTGGCATGTCTAGCAGTCTTTGGCAGATACTTTGCCCTTCTGGTATGAAAAAACTCTCCAGATAATCTGAATCATTTCCTTTCCTAAATCTGGAATCAGGCTTTCTTGTTGTTGTTGCCTTTTGTTTTTATTTTGTTGTTTTCCAGATATTTCTTTAAAGAATCATAGTTCCTTTTAGTGAGAAACAGTATTAGAGAAACAGAGTTTGGGTGCTAAGATCTCATTACTATAGAGTCAATTTAAAAAAAAAAAAACATTTTGGAGAGCTAAGAAATGTTTTTGTTCTTTTGCGGGATTTTTTGCCTTTCTTTTAAGATAAAATACATTATGAATTCATATTGACATTGTAGATTAAAATTTAGGACTATAGAGTTCTTTTTAAAAAAAAATTCATTGATCTGATAACTCTGTCTCCTTTCAGTTGTGCCAGAAATATTGGATCTCAACACCAACATTACTCATTTGATTTATGCCACATTATACACATAATAATCTCTGTGTAATAACTCAAATACTACCATCAACAGTCTCATAATTGAAAACAGTTTACTATCTGTTGCTGTTTTTCTTTTTTCCTCCGGGCAATCCCATCAGACATGTATGGTCAAATTACTACTTTTAAAAGACTCCTGGATAGCTCCTGTCTATGTAGTTATGCTACTACAAAACAATTTCATTTTATTTATTTTTTATTTTTTTATTTATTCATGAGAGACACAGGGAGAGAGGCAGACGGAGAAGCAGGCTCCATGCAGGGAGCCCGATGTGGGACTTGATCTCAGGTCTCCAGGATCACACCCTGGGCTGCAGGCAGACACTTAACCACTGGGCCACCTGGGCGCCCCAATTTCATTTTATTTCTAATTTGGGGAGATTACATTTTAAAATTTATTTTTATTTTATGCTTATGTTTCATGGTTTCACAGCCAAATCCATGAAACAAAATTATTTAAAGTCTAAGTCCTGTCCCCATCCCTTCCACCATTTCCATCCATTTCTTTTTGGGTAATCATTTCAAAAATTATAGGGCATATATTCATGACTCCTCTTCCTTAAATAAAGAGGAGTATGCTGTAAGCATCTTCCTCCAGCTTGCCTTTTTTTTTTTTTTTTTCAAATAGTGATATCCTGGAGATCACTCCATGCTAGTGGGTGAAGATAGTCTTCATTCCTTTTAACAGTTGCCAACTACTTCATTGTGTTAACTTCTTCCATATCTTATTCCATCAGTTCCTTATTGATTGGACATTTGGACTGCTTCCAGTATTTAGCTAATACAAGCAGTACTGTGATGGGTGGTCTTATCCATACTTAATTAAGAACATTTTTTTTTCACTAGTATTATTTGGGGGACAGATTCATAAAAGCAGGATTGCTAAACTGAAGGGTAAATAAACATGAGATTTGCCGGATATTGCAAATCTCCCTCGATTGGGGTTGTGCTGATGATTTTTTTCTCATTTCTCCACCTACCATTTTATCCTGCACTTTGAGATGCTGGCACTGGGACTCAGTGTACCACATTTCTGATGTATCAGCAGGCTCCCTGTTGAGTTTTGGTTAACAGTGGGTTAAAAGTAGACTGCAAGGCAGGAAAAAGAAGGAAGGACTTGCAGTCTTCTGCTGTGTTCTGTCTTCCTGTCAGGGTCCCCCACAATAGTTTTTCATCCAATAAGGGTAGGATTCAGTTTCTAACTTTCTAAACTCCTAGAAACCTGTCTGAGGTTTCTGCTTCAGCCAGTCACCAACCCACCCCAGAAACCTCTTCTCTGTGGGGCCTCCTTTGAACTCCTGGTGTACCTGCACCAGAGAGAGGGTGCCCTTTCCTCAAAGGTCTGATTCTAGCTCACAGGGTCTTTTCTCATAACCAATCAGGCAGCTTGCCTTTCTCCTAACCAATCAAGCAGCACAGGTTTCTCAGGATTCTAGGTCCCAGCTCAGCAGGGCTCCTCCTCCAAGTGTCTGTATTCTCATAATCCCAACCTCGTTTCTTGGTTTACCTCAACTTTTAGGGATAATAGCTACTTCCTGGACTTACTACATTATGATACTGAGGGTTATTTTTGTTTTTTTTTTGTTTTTTTAGATTCAATACTTGGTTAATAGTTCTTTTAAAACTTAGGTAATGTGAACTTCAACTTGAATTTGTCCTGGTGTACAATATAAAGAATGTATAATTTATATTTTTTCTGGGCAGGTTCCTGAAGACCCCCTTTCCTTGCCCATGTCACTAGCAAGCTCTCTGAAGTCAGAACACCCTTGGTAAGAGCATACTGCCAAGACCATGACCATCCAAGAGGGTCTGGGCTCACTCAGATAAGATAGCTGAACAACCCCTAGAGAAAATCCGAAATTAGACTTTGGTAAAACTGATAAACTGAAAAGTTTTAAAGATGTAGTCAGGACATCTACTACACCTGGGTTTGTCAACTATCCTTTTAGGAATGGGGCTTTGCGGGATCCCTGGGTGGCGCAGCGGTTTGGCGCCTGCCTTTGGCCCGGGGCACGATCCTGGAGACCCGGGATCGAGTCCCACGTCGGACTCCCGGTGCATGGAGCCTGCTTCTCCCTCTGCCTGTGTCTCTGCCTCTCTCTCTCTCTCTCTCTGTGACTATCATAAATAAATAAAAAATTAAAAAAAAAAAAAAAAGGAATGGGGCTTTGCTATTCTAAGGATCTGATGCTCCACCCAGGTTTTATGTTGACACATAAAGTCTGAGATTTCATACGTATGTCAAAAGTGGTCTCAAAAGTCAGAGTTTCAAAACTGCAATGCACACTACCTATCTCCAAAGCTGGAAAAGTGATAAGAAGTTCTAATTATGTGCCACTTTCTTGTAAGTTACGGATTTAAGAGTTTTAGAATATATCTTCCAATTGCAAAATTAAAAAAAATATATTTTATTTTTCAGTAATCTCTATATTTGACATAGGGCTCAAATTCATAACCCCAAGATCAAGAGTCTTGTGGTATATCCACTGAGCCAGCTAGGTGTCCCTCAACAGCAAATTTAAATCAAATAAGAAGGAACAAAGATTTACAAAAAAAAACAAAAAAAACAAAACAGAAAACATGAAATTACTTTGCTTCAAAAGAGATGACCTACAACCCCCTAAGCCATCTGGAGCCAAATAGACCTCAGGAAGTAATCTGCATCAAATTGTTTGTCCTAACTCCTGAATTGAAGTCAACTGTTAGATGGGAACAACTAATATTTATTAAATTTGTACACCTGGTCATAAATTGAGGGATTTCATTGTTGTGATTACATAAATAACTTGCACTTGTCTGAAATAGCTTTCATCAATATAATTTCATTTGTATGAGATTATACAATCTAAGTTTAAGGTATTTTGCTGACAGATTTAAAAAAAAAAAGAGAGAGAGTCCTAAGAGCTGCCTATTATTATTTAACAAAATACTCCACCAATCATTTTTATCTTCGGAAACACTGGACTAATACTTTCCCCTTCTTTGTGGGTGCATTAAAAAAAAAATAGACCGTTTGGGGATTACCAGAGATAAGAGGATAAGAATTTTTAAGAATGAATCTCATTTTATTGTAGATCACTATTAGCATCTTGTTTGGCTAGCTTTCTGTTAGTGACCTTCTGGTCTCTGAGTTCTTGAACATCTTTTTTTTTTTTTTTACCCTTTGTTCCTTCCTTAAAGAAAGTCCTGTTATAATAGAAATGAATCATCTAATGGTATCCTGCTGCGACTCCCTACTGCTCCTTGTCTCTCCTTCTTGCATATATGTGTTGTCACACACAAGTATAATGTATACAGCTCAGACATTTTAACAGACGCCTCCACCCAGCCTGCCGCTACTGTAGTTGCCAACCCAACGCCTCTCTCCCAGCCACTGGAGCACAGATTGCCCGTTACATCACTCAAGTGTATTGTTCTCATTTCTCCCGATGGCATATGTTCCTTCTAGAGGCTTTTTAGCTCAGAATTAGGGAGAGGTGAAACATATTCTGCATTTTGAGATTAATATTATATATACTTGACTTTTACAAGGCTAGACACCCTAGGGACTGACATTTAATAGATGTTAATGGAATTTAATTTTTACACACCCTGTGTGAGAACATTTATCTTTGAAATAAAATGCTATGAAACCTTATGTGGCACCAAGAAAATTTCAAAACAAATTATTTTTCACTCTATATCCTTAAGTTATGGAGTTGGAGCAAAGTGGAAAAGCTGTTTATTGATATTTACAATTTAAAACCTGAATATAATTATCATTCATTGATTAACTGAGAGCACCAGTAAGGCATTTTGCCAGAGGTATGACCAGTACAAAACAATTCTAAAATGGTGCCTAAAAAGAAACTTTTTTCACAGCCTACTTTTCCTTGATTTTCATTAGGCAAGAAGTTCTTTCTGCAATAAATGAGTGAACAAATAAATAAATCTGGCCCCAAACATATTAAATAATAAACAGAATGATAAATGTTACATACATTTTTATGTAAGAAAAAAAACTCTAATAAAGCAATACCACTCAGAAGTACTTGTAAAATTATAGGTACTTGACAGTGTGTGTTGAGTAAATTAATTTGTTCTAAGGCTATGCCTAAGAGCATAATGGCCACTTGTTTTGTTTAAGTGCATTTTTGTCTGGATGTGAAATAT
This sequence comes from Canis lupus dingo, assembly GCF_003254725.2. Taxonomy (NCBI): domain Eukaryota; kingdom Metazoa; phylum Chordata; class Mammalia; order Carnivora; family Canidae; genus Canis; species Canis lupus. The sequence continues at coordinate 38,499,445 of NC_064243.1, forward strand.
AGTTTAATTTCAGATTTTGGCTAATGTTATGATTCAAAGAATTTGGATAATTAATTAAAGATATTAGAAAATATCACCTTTGTAATCTTCCTAATTCATGAACTAATACATTAAAAAATCCCTATCCATTTATTCTCTACATAGTTAAAATGCTGAAATTTCTCCAGTTCCAATTCATGAAGAAAACTCTTCTCTTTTCTACCTCAGTGACTGGCACTGGAATGCCTACAGAATAAACATTTGATGAGTAAATGAATGATTTTGACAGCAGCCAAGCACTTACAGAAAAAATGAAGTAATATAGCACATTGCAAGGAGCAGATGAGGAAACGGATCTGGCTGTTGCCCTGGTTCTGTCACGAGCTAGCTGTGTGAACTTAGGTTAGTAAATGTGGATGTTTGAAATAATCTTGAAGGGCCTCCTACCTCTCAAATCCTATTTCCAAATCTTAAAGTTAGCCAATCATTCCTGCCAGTTTTACTTTGGACTTTGCCATGGGTAGAGACACACTTAGGCTATAAAATCTCCGCATTTGAAGTTACATGCCGTAGCCTCCAGAACTAAATCTGCTTAGGTTCGCTATGCTATGGCAAGCAGTAGAAAGATAGAAGCCTGAGGGTTCACACATAAAAGATGTAAGCAAATGTAGGAGACAAGTAGGATATCTAGAAAAAGCATCTCTACAGTTCACAAGTCTCCAGAGAGCAGGTTTTCTCTAGAGGTAACAGTAAGTTTTATTTATGACTGATTAACAATTGATTAATTTATAAAAGGCATCCCTTCCAAAGAGAGCACCAGAATGCTTTATTTCCTAATTGGATGGTGACTTTGCACATAAATAAAGGAGAATCACTGCTGCCTGTTGGGGAGACAGTTTGACGCTGCAGGTTTGTTCTTGTCTCCGTCCTGATTTACTGTATGACCTTGGGCCAGTCATTTATCTTCCCCTAAACCAGTTTCACTAATTATAAAATGGAAATAAAAATACCTGCTGCCTTCACAGAGGATTAATGAGACAAGGTGAATGTCTAAGCTCCCATAGGGGAAAGGCTGTGTATAAGCAAGCAAAGAACTGCTAAGCAGCCCTGTTGGACTTTCCTCACAATGTGGGAAAGAAAAAGTCTGCAACGGGGGTTCCTGGGTGGCTCATTCAGTTAAGTAAGGATCTGCCTCCTGCTCTGGTCCTGATCCTAGGGTCCTGGGATCAAGCCCCTCATTGGTCTCCCTGCTCAGCGGGGAGACTGCTTCTCCCTCTGTCCCTCCCCCTGCTTGTGCACATTCTGTCTCTGTCAAATAAATAAATAAAATCTTTAAAAAAGGAAAAACCCCACAATGATAAAGTCCTGGAGTTTTAAGCTTCCTAGTCTCAAAAGAGGGACTCCCTTCTTACAAACAGTCCCACTGCTTCCTCCAGCATACAGTGAGTGCCTGGGAAGGTTAGCAGCTAGGAGACAGGAGCTGAATTTATCCCTCCAGAGTTCTAACCCTTGCTCCACCGTGAACAGTGACATCTGGGAGGGGGTAGGGGAGCAGATTAGTGTTCTGCTTCCTCAATTTCTTCTTCTGTAAGATACTGGATATAATATTACTTAGAGACATGGAGACGCACCCATAGGTAGATGCCTGACATACAGTGAGTTCCAAATAAGTATCTCCTATAATCTAGGTCTTCAGCAGCATAAATCAGGCTGCTGAAATATTTTCCTCCTAAAAGTCTAAGGTCCTTATGAAAGAGCGGCGGGGTGTAAAGATAAACGTGATGCAACATTTGTGATTTAAAAGGGGCGCAGGGAACTACTATAAAGCTTTGATTCAGCTCACTTTCCTACGGTGAATAAAATATTTGGACAACGCCTTAAAATTCGCCTGCGCGACCGCAAGGGGACACTGTGAGTCTGCTTTGGCCTGGGAGAGGCGGCGGCAGCGCCGGGCGGAGAGGGCTGGGTGCTCCTAGCATCCCAGCGCCCAGGAGAAGCGCACCCGGAGCTTGGGCTCGGGAAGGAGTGGCCCTGACGGCCCGGCGGGGGGCGGGGGCGGGGGCCCACAGGTAGCCCGACCGCCCCTCGCGCCCATCCCCTCCCACTCCGCAACAGGTTCCCTTCTGGCAGGTTCTTCCAGGCAGCTCGCTGTTCTTAACGTGGGAACCGCTAGTGCCTGAGCTTGGGAACCAGACACCCTTCCTCTGCAACCCCCCCAAATTGTAGGGAACATTTTTGGGTGCCCCTGCGTCGGGTGTTTTGCTGGGGGGAAAAAAGGGTGAAAGCAGTTGTTTGGTTCTTTAAGGGGTCTGTGTCCCTAAAGGGGTTAAGCTCTTCTGATTTAGGGAAAGAGGACCCCCCCCCCCCGCCCCTTTGCCAAAAAAAAAAAAAAAAGCCAAATGCGCAGTTCTGGAAACGAGTCTGAAATCACCAGTCGTCCGTCTCCGAGGTCCGGGGCTCGCGGCTGGCGCTCCCCACCGGCGCCCGGCGTAGGTCCTGAAATAGCCCAGGTGGGAAGTTGAATCGCCCTTCTGCGAAGACCGGGAGGACCGTGAACTTGCTCCACCAAGTACCTGGACGCAAATTCTCTAAGCCCCGGGAAGAGGGGACGCGGTCGGATGACACGGAGATGTAGGCGAGGCTCTGGGTCTGGTGCACCTGCCGCCCGCGCCCCCACGCCCAGGCGTTCGCCCCGGCGCTGAGCAAGACCGGGAAGCTCGACCGACTCCGCTCCCCGGAGGGCAGGGCCGCGCGCGCAGAGGCCCGGCCGGGCTGGCGTCCCCGCGTCCCCGCGACCCCGGGCAGCGGCGAGCTCCGCTCCGCAGGCTCCAGGACGGGGCGCCGGCAGCCACCCTGCACCGCCGCCCGGCGCTCGAGCGGAACCCGGGGGTGGCCCGGACGCCACGGCGGAGCCCGGCGGGGCAGGGGGCCGCGAGGAACGCGCCCAGCGCGGCGGGAGCTACGACCCCGTCCCCAACTTTCGCAGACTCGGGGGCCCGGGAAGGCAGAGCCGGGCAGCAGCAGCAGCAGCAGCTCCTTCGAGCGCCCCGGGCAGCGCGGGCCGGACGCGCCTCCCCCCCCCCCCCCCCGGGCCCCGGGTCCCCGCCGCCCCCCGACACTGGCCTCGCAGTGGCCTCGCGGGCCGAAGCCGGGGCGGCTGGGGAGGAAGGGCGCGCGCAGACCTCCTTCCACGGGCCGGGGAAAGCGGGTTAGAGAGAGCCGCACGGAGCGCCCCGAGGTAGCCGCCTGAGCCCCGCGGCTCCGGAGCCCCCCCGCCCCGCCCCGCCCCGCCCCGAGGACCGCAGCGACTCGCGCTCGCGGGGACCATGCGGCGCGCGGCTCCCGGCGGGTCCCGGCCCAGCACACTCCGGGGCGGCCCCGCGCGCCGCTGACCCGCGCGAGTCCCGCGGCTGAGCCGGCCCCGCCCCCGCCCCCGCCCCGCCCGCCGCGCCCCTCCCCGCCCCCTCCCTCCCCGCGGCGGCGGCGGCGGCGCATCCAGGGGCGGCGCGGAGCGGATCGGCCGGCCGCCGGCGCCTGCGAGCTCCCGGCTGCGGGGGATTCACTTTGCCGCCCTTACGCTTCTCCGTCCTCGCGCTCCCCGGGGCCTCCGGGCGCCGGCCCTCGCCTGGCCTCTCCGCGGAAAACTTGGCCATTCCCCGTCCCCTCGGAGGAGAGGCTCCAAAGTTCCGAGAACTGGTGCCGCGGCGGGGCTGCGGTCCCACCATGTGCACCAACATAGTTTACGAGTGGCTGAGAGCGCTGCAGCTCCCGCAGTACGCCGAGGCCTTCGTGGATAACGGCTACGACGACCTGGAGGTGTGCAAGCAGATCGGGGACCCGGACCTGGACGCCATCGGGGTGCTGGCGCCCGCGCACCGCCGCCGCATCCTGGAGGCCGTGCGCCGGCTGCGGGAGCAGGACGCCGCCGCCGCCGGCCTCTACTTCACGCTCGAGCCGCAGCCGCCGCCGCCGCCGCCGCCGCCGCCGCCCGCGGTCGCCGTGCCCTCCGGCCGCCGGGGGGAGCCGTGCGGCGGCGCGGCCCCGGGCCCCCGCGGGGACCCCCGCAGCAGGGAGCTGGTGAGCTACCCCAAACTGAAGCTGAAGATCATGATCAGGGATAAGCTGGTCCGCGACGGCATCCACCTGAGCAAGCCCCCGTACTCCCGCAAGGTAAGCGGCGGCGCGCGGGGCGCGGGGCGCGGGGGGCACGGCCAGGCGCCGCGCCCCTTCCAGCGACCACGGGGGGCAAGGGTGCCTCGGGCACCGGAGGTCCTCTTCTCTGCCCCTTCTGTATTCGCTCTTCAATCCTTGCTTGCTGGTGTCACCTGCGGTCGCCAAGACGCGGTCCCCACTCCCAGGTGTCGGTTCTAAACCAGGACCGAGCCCCCGCCTAGGCTCCCGAGCTCACCTGCCGGGAACCCGAGCGCGGCGCTGCCTCGCGAGCAGAGGCCGGTCCACATGCCCTGCCCAGCGGGGTTCAGGTCCGAAGGGGGCCCGGGTGGGGAATACCACCCCGCTCTCTTTTTTCTTGTTCTCTTCCCTGGCTTTCTGAGAAACTTCCAAAAGGGAAATTGGCCAACTCTAGAAATCCACGCCCTGTTGCTCTCAGTTCCCTGGAGTCGAATCCCTGCCCTGCCCTGCCGCAGATTTGGAAAGTGAACCACTGACCTGGACATCCTGGGGGGACATCCCATGTCCACTTGGGAGGAGTTTCTTCGACTTAAGTGCAGGGAGGTGATCAGTGCTAAAGACGCTGGAGATAATGGGGCCAGTAAGGGTCTCCTGCCCGGGTCTTTGCTGGGGCACCAGTTGGGTTTACTGTTAATCCAGATGAGACGAAGCAGGTACAGCTGTGAGTTCTGGAAAGTCTGAGTCGACTCACGTTTGGAAACAGAGAGCACAGCCCAAAGAAGTGAGATGTTCAGTGGCCAGAGAGGAATTCCCTGGGGCGGAAGCCACAGAAGGAGCCCAGGGGTTATGGCAACTGCTCTGTGAGGAAGGCTGAACTACGGACCTGGGCAAGGAATAAATAAGCAACAGAAAGTCTGCTTTTCATACAAAAGCTCGCCCTCCAGCTGACTCTGCCCAGTTTGGGTTTCTGGATGCATCCGGGTAGAGGGTCCTGTCTTCAAAGGGAAAAGTAGGCAGTATAGGCAGTCCCCAAGCCTGCTCCTTGTTACCCAGGGAAAGGAGCCCCCTCCTCCCTCCCAGCTGGAAATCCTATAGAGAAGCCCAGAGGGAAACGGTGGCAAAGAAGCTGCAGCTGGGGATGGGGGTCGGGGGGCAGCTGTCCCCACAGCTCCCGAACCCAGAAACATGGATCATCTCAAAGTTTTGCGTCACTTGATTTGCTTTATATTCTTAAGTAAAGGTCATAATGTCCGGATTTAAGGAAAGGCAAGCAAAAACTTGGTAAAAAGTGGGTAAGATAGATGAAAATGAAGGGTTTCATATTATCCGCATGTTATCTTGTAAGAGAGAGAGAGGCAATTTGGGTAACCTGCTTGGGAGTATAAATGTGTCTTATGAAAATAAATAGGGCAGGTCTGAAGGACGGTTGGCCTCAAATTAAGCACATATTCCGGTTACCCGCTCTGGGTTACTGATGTGTGCCTCCGGCAGGAGAATAGAGAGGAAAGCGTGCTTTTCCTGGGAAAAGCAGGCAGGTGGAGTTAGTTAAGGCTGGCGTGGATAGACGGGTTGGACCCCTGAAGGTGCGTTCCTGGAGATAGCAGGCCACAGGAGCTCAAGGCGGCCCGACCCCTGTGATGTACATCGCGGGAAGTGACTTGGGTGCGGGTGGAGAAGATGTGAGCGCGTGGGCACAGGGTGAGGGCACAGGTCAAGGCCTGGGCAGGAGGAGATACAGAGAACAAGGTGTGTCACCAGGGCTTGCTTATCCTTCAGGAACAGGGCTGTGTCCAGGCAAGAGGGCAGAGGCCACGGTGGGCTGGAGAGGAGAGCTGAGTGCAGGAAGCGTCACGTTTGGGCCTGGTACTTAACACAGGCACAGATATCAAACTTAGAAGCCGAGAAAGATTCTTGTATGGACATGAAATGTGTGGGTGTCGGCCTCAGACTGTACCCTCCTGCTCAGATCAATGTGTAATATTTGAGCAAGTGCAAATTTCACCTTGTGTCATAATACTGCTTATTTTCCGTCTACGTGATTCTTTCCGCCAACTCCTGTATAAATCCCATAACAACGTTTGGTAACGAAGGTACATCCCATTTGCTTTCCGTACACATTTAATTCTGGTTCTTGACTTGATGAAAGAATAAAGTGGGGGCAGAAGTGTTTTCGTACCTCCACTGACGCTCCGCCTGGGGGCCAAAAAAATAGAGATGACAAACTGAACTGTAAAAAAAGTTCTTTTCCTGTACTTTTATATATTTGTTACAAGAAAAGCCTGCAGTCAGAACTGGAACATAATTTTAACGCACGCAGGTGTGTAGAGCCAGATCACGTTGGTCATTCTGGATTTGTTGCTTCTGTGTGCGTTGCCTCTACAGTTTTGGGTTTTAAATTATTTAAGAATTGTCTTCTGACGCAGCTTGTTCCTGGGCAGACAGCACTAGGACTTTTCTGTAAAATAGGATCCACATTATAGTGTCTCGAGGCTCCGTGGCTGTGTCATGATCAGAATGAGCAGGTGTTCATTAAGTGCTTTTGGGATTCTCCTTATTCGAGGGAGCCTCGCATTTCATTTATGGCCATTTGCATCCTTGATCCCTGTGGTTTTTTTGTGGATGGTGGTTTTTTTGTTTTGTTTTGTTTTTGTATTTTGGCGAGAATAGTAGATGGCTTGAAAGCAGGTTTATACCATGGATGGTCAAGGCGGGAATAGCAAATCTTTACAGAGGAAAGTAAATTGAAGAATTTTCCCAAGAATCACCAGAAAGGACCTTAGGATTATAGGATTTGCTTCAGGAACAGTTAAAGTTTGGGGTACTGTGCTGCTGTTCTGGGTTCATCTTACCAGCTGCTGCCACCTTTCCTTCTTAGATGAATTACAGTGTAAGTAAAAGGTAAGTTTTGCTTTGCTTTCCAAAGACAGTAATTAAAAGCTAAGTTCAAAGTAAGTTCTTTGTTTTCCAAAGCAGGTCTGCAGCTTTAGAAAACAGGAGCTTGGAAAGAACACTGCTTGCAATCAAAAAGCGATTGGATGAGTCCCTTTTCTGTCCTGTATTTAGCTTCTGTGACTGCTGTGATTAGTGGGATGGGCAATGTTTTCATGGGGTAGGGATTAGATACAACTGTATACATACTATCTCAGTACTTCACCTGGCTTCCCTTCCAGCCTCTAGGCTCTAGATTACTCTGCTTGGCCAGTTGCAGAAGCCCTGCCCTCCAGGAACTTGAGGTGAAGCAGGGAAGACATAAAATGGAATGAACAGTAATGCTAAAGTGTGATGATTGCTCTGGTGGGGAGTACATGATGCCATGGACAGGTGCATCCAACTGCATTTGCAGGGAGGTGGGTCAGGGCAGGCTTTCTAGAACTTGGCATTTGGTCAGAGAACTGAAGTTTGGGAGGGTTTGGACTGAGGAAGAGCAGGATCCTAAGGGGAAGAATATTCTAGACAGAACAGTACGTGCAAAGGCCAAGATCCCAGGGAATTGAGCATGCAATGGGGCAACGGGAATTTAAGGGGATTAAGTCTGGCTGAAGCACAGAATGCCTGGAGGGAAAGGCAAGAGATGGAGAGACAGGCAGTGGCTGGTCCTGGATGGCTTTGAACTCATATTTAGGAATTTGGAGTGTATCTTGAGAGGGGGGCTGTTGATGGATCCTGACCAGGGGCAGGGTGAACAGCTAGGTTGTTGCAGAGTCAGGAGGGATTTGCTGGTGGCCTGGACTGTGTGGCCGTGGGGGTGGAGCAGTGGGGGTAACTGAGAGGTGGAATGGATGACAGTGTGGATGCCCGGGGTGCAAGGAGAAAGGTCGAGATGACGTGCAGATGTCTGGGTTATGATTATGATGCTATTCTCTGACGAGGTAAGGGACTCAAAAGAAGAGCACATTTGGGGAGAAAGATGTTACCTTCAGGTATAAACATACAGAATATTTTCATTCCCTTAAAAATCCTCTCGTGTTCCTCCTCCCTAGAACCCCTGGCAACCACTAATCTTTTTCCTGTTTCGATAGTTTTCTCTAGAACATCCTACAGTTGGAAGCATCCGGTATGTAGTTCTTTTGGATCAGCTTCTTTCACTTAGCAGTGTGCATTTAAGGTTCCCCCATGTCACCTCATGGCTTGACAGCTCATTTCTCTTTAGCGCTGAAACACATTCCACCGTCTGGATGTATCACTGACAACTTTCTAATGAGGTTTGGCTGAGAAGACAACTGTGGCTACAGCTGGAGGGGACGGGAGACTAAGGCAAGGGAAAGGTTTTGTGGAGTTATGTGGTTTTTTTTTTTTTTTTTAAGGATGAGAGGAACTGGAACATGTCTAAGTGTTGGTGGTAGGGAGCCCGAGAAAGGGGACATCCCACAGGTCAAGGTCTTGGAGGAAGTGGGAGGGAATTGTACCTGAAGCACTGGAAGGAGAAGGTGGATTTGCTGCTAGTGGGGGAGGGGTGCCTTCTCCAGGGTGAGAGAGCAGAGGAAGGATGGGCGAGGTGGGGGTCACATGGAGGAGTCCTCATTTCTCTGTTTGACCATCTGATACTAGTGTGGGGGGGGAGTGGAGGGTTTAGAGGTTTATGGAGAAGGCTGTGTTCATAAATACTGGTTGCTATGACCTGGTGCATACGGCTGTGCCTAAACGTAAACCGCACACAGCAGTTCTTATAGGATGTACGTAACTACACGTCTGTAGAAGGTGCCATCATCATTAGTGTGTACCTGGTGCAGGTTGCAGGCTCTGCCTGAGATTTGCTCAAGTCCTGTGTGTGTGGTTTGGCAGCGCTAGGAAGTGCGGTGCGGCAGGTGGGAAGGGCATGGGCTCCGAAGGGTCTCTGTTGGGCCGCTGGCCTGGAAGAGAGGAAAGCAGGCCCCGGGGGTGGAGGGGGGGGTGGGGGATTGGGGGGGTGGGGGGGGGTGGCGGAGAAGATGGGGCAGGCTTCTCGACTTCTTCACTTGAAACGTATGTGCCTGCCATACATTACCAGTTAAAACTGAGTTAGTAGAAACTTATTTAATAATAAATAAATAAATAAATAAATAAATAAATAAATAATGCTGTAAGGGCGTTAGGCTTCATTCATACCTCAACACCGTGAATTTAATTATGTAACAAAACTCCCAGGGTAGTAGGTCTGCTAATGGATGCTCCAGAGACACGGCTGGGGATGAAGGAATATGGAGACAGAGGTGGCGTGAGGGCCAGGGTGAGGATATAGAAGTATTTAGAGAGACAGAGGTTAGGGAAGGTAACTTTGGAGTTTTGCTTTGGGTCCTGGCAGAGCTGAAATGACAACAGATCTCCCTCCCCCACATTCCTCTGCCTCCATGGGGTTACCAGGGATAGATTGGAAGCCAGCGAAGTTCAATTTTCCCAACTCAAATCAACATCCTCAAGGAAACCTCTGCCTAGGCAAATGAAGATCCTTCTAGGCTTCTCTGTGTTTAGTCCCTGATTGGACCATGGTGGAAGGAAAGGGCCGGGAGGAGATGACTTTCCTCAGCCTCTTTATAGTTTACTTTCCAGAGAGTTTCCAACATGTGGACTTAGCCAGCCGGCTGTCCATCCATCTGCCCATCTGTCTGCTGAAGGAGCATGACACGTGGACCTTGTACCAGTGTTGGTTCATACCCTCAGAGTCCCTTAGGTGAAATTGGAAGCTGGCCCCCATACACAGAGGGGAGAGAAGGACCAGAGCGGGTGGACCAGGCCAGATTGGTGGCGGGTTTGATGAGCAAGGGACCTGACATGTGAGGCTTGTCTTGGGAGGCTACACAGTGAGTAGCTCTCTGCACCTGCCTGCCTGAATTGTAAAGGTTTCTATAGAGGTTTTAACAGGGTAAAGTCATGTATATCATTCAGATGATCTCAGTGACATGTTCCTCTCTCAAGGCTGAGTTCTTGAAGTCCTCCCAATGTGGGAACAGTGGGAGTAGCATTCATTCCAAGAACAGGGGAAGAGGCGAGGAGCCTCTGATGGCTGGAGTCCAGCTCTTGGGTCATTGGGTAGTCACGTTCCCTCCCTGACCTTCTTCAACAGCTAGGCCCTGGGGTTACTGCAGTGAACCAGATAGACACGGTTCCTGCTTATAATCAATGGATGTGTACGTGCAGGGCCTAACCCAGTATCTGATGTGCAGTGGTGGTACCACATAACAGTTGAATGTAGGATGTGAAGGTGATCTGGCTGTGACACTTGTCACCCTTTTTTTTTTTTTTTTGCAGGGAAGTGAAGTTTCTATTTAGGGCAAATAAAATATTGCACACAGAAAACTTATAAATGATAAAATGCTAAATAAAAAATTATTACTGCTACTAGATATTACTCCTAAAAAAAACCAGTTACTCCTAGTAAATCAAGAGCATAATCCAGTTGTCTTCTGAGAGTACAGAATAGGAAAAAGGGATCTCCTCCCCTGATCTAGATATTGCATTCATATGCATCAGCCTGATGCCATCATGGCTATCTCGGGAGGCTGTGTCTCAGAGGTAGTTCATCCTGAGCTTATAGACAACTAAATACTACAGATTTATTACACATGCTGTTGTCAGGCTAGGTTTTTCCAGCTCCTGTTATTGTAAACTTGTGGAATTTACGTTTGTCTCTGACATTTTATCTTGTTGGTTCATTCTTTTCAGACACTTGTTTGTCTCTTTTTGTATATTTTTTATTGGAGTTCAATTTGCCAACATATAGCATAACATCCAGTGCTCATCCCGTCAAGTGCCCCCTCGGTGCCCAACACCCAGTCACCCCATCCCCCCACCCACCTTCCTTTCCACCACCCCTTGTTTGTTTCCCAGTTAGGAGTCTTTCATGCTCTGTCTCCCTTTCTGATATTTCCCACTCATTTTTTTCTCCTTTCCCCTTTATTCCCTTTCACTATTTTTTATATTCCCCAAATGAATGAGACCATATAATGTTTGTTCTTTTCCGATTGACTTAACTTCACTCAGCATAATACCCACCAGTTCCATCCACGTCGAAGCAAATGGTGGGTATTCGCCCTTTCTGATGGCCGAGTAATATTCCATTGTATACATAGACCACTTCTTCTTTATCCATTCATCTTGCGATGGACACCGAGGCTCCTTCCACAATTTGTCACCCTATTTCTCTTTTTTAAGATTTTATTTATTTAGTTACAATAGATGTAGAGAGAGAGAGGCAGAGACACAGGCAGAGGGAGAAGCAGGCTCCATGCCGGGAGCCCGACGCGGGACTTGATCCGGGGACTCCAGGAAGGTGCCCTGGGCCAAAGGCAGGTGCCAAACCCCTGAGCCACCCAGGGATCCCCAATTTGTCACCCTATTGATCATCGGGGTTGATTCAGTTGATCTGGAAGGCAAGGTGAGTGTCCCCTTACCCCTTCCATGTGCGTCTCTCCCAAAGCTGTGCACTCGGTCTAAGAGGGTGACCTTCCCCAGTAGAGGAGGACCATTCTTTGGTCAAGGGTATACGAATAGCTGTATTCCTCTGCTAGATCCTCCAAACAAGCTCACAAGGTCCATTTGTAGGAGAAAGTAGGGTAGTCAAGCTTCCAAGACCCTGGACACATACAAATGAGGTACCGCATGTGGCAGTCTACTTTTTGAAAGAAACAAACAAAACAGTTGAGTGTTGTTTCCACAAATGCCAAGGGTTGGTGAATTTTGTGTTTGTGTTTGTTTCAAATGTCAAAAAAAAAAGATCAGCTTCAGTCAAAACATGAATGAAGATTATCAGTGATGACATTTAAAATCGAAGTATGTTTATTCGTCAAGTACTACCGAAGAGGAACTGGGAATTAAAATGCTAGTTGGGGGACACCTGTGTAGCTCAGCAGTTGAGCGTCTGCCTTTGGCCCATGGCATGATCCTGGATGCCCGGGCTCGAGTGCCGCATCGGGCTCCTTGCATGGAGCCTGCTTCTCCTCCCTCTGCCTATGTCTCTGCCTCTTTCTCTCTGTGTCTCATAAATAAATAAATAAAATGTTTTAAAAAAAATGCTAGTTGGGCAGGTCATTTACAAAGCAGACCTCGGGGGCACGTGGGGGGCTCAGTCCATTCGGTGTCTACCTTGAGCTCAGCTCCCTGCTCGATGGGGAGTGTTTCTCCCTCTTCCTCTTCCGCTCCCCCTACTTGTGATCTCTGTCAAATAAATAAAATCTTCAAAACAAAACAAAAAGCAGACTTCTGGAGCATAGCCAGGACCGGAGTGCAAAATTTCAGAAGGTGCTCATCATCGGGGGCGTGCAAGTCTAGGCCCTGCTTGTGGGCTGGCTGCCATGAAACGAAATCAATCCATCATCGTGAAATACCAGGTATTCGTGGGCATCGCCGGCAGCCATCCAATCACACACTAGCCGTCACTTGCTCTTCCCACGCTCCAAACCTGGGCTCAGCAGCAGTGTGCTGTGGGCAGAAAGGGGCCAGGCTCTCACACGAGGCCAGCACGCTTCCTGTGCATGAGGGTGGCTCGTGGAGCTCACCCGGGGGGAGAGCGCTGTGCAGCCGGGGGTCCTCTCTGCCCACACCGGGCTGCGGTGGTTGAGAGCTCAGGCTCAGAACCAGACTGCAGAGGTCAGGTCCCAGCTCTGCTCCGTGCTGGGTCACCTCGGCCTCCTGCAAAAAGTGGACAGTGCTAGCGACTGCTTTATGTAAGGTTCTTGTGGAGATTAGATGAGGTATAATTTCTATCAGGTCCCTAGGGCTGCTGTCATAAAGTACCACAGAGTAGGTCTATAAAACAACAGAAACTGATTCTCGCACAGTTTAAAGCTACAAGTTCAGAGTTAAGGTGTTCCTAGGATCTTCCTCCAAAATCCTAAGGGCCTGCACTGTGATTTACCTGTAGGGGCCACCGAAACCTCCAAAGGCCATCTCTGTATCTGTCGGAACAAGTGGCCCAAGTGGCAGCACAGCTGAAACAGAGCCTTCTCTTGTTCTGGGCTGAACTCAAAACTAGTAGCTTTTCTAGTGTCTTGGTAAATAGTTTAGGGTAGCACCTCCCAGTGAGGAATAGTTTGCCTCCAAAGTCCAAAGAGTCCCATGTAGGGGTTGTGCTTCTTTTTTGGTTTTAGGAGGGGCCAGATGCAACAACTTACCCTCACTTAAGAAAGGATATCTCAATATTTCCCCCCACCCCAGGGCTCCTGAAAATTCCATTGAGGTAAAAGGCCCCTCAATTTGAGTCAGAGGTCTTGCCTTCTGATATGCAAATTTCTTAGCTTTAAGTCTAGAGTACTTGCTACTTGTTCACTAGGTCCAAGCAGCATAATCTCATCAATGTAATGGACCAGTGGAAGGCAAAGGTGATCAAGAACCCTGTGAGCTAAATCATGACATAGACTGGAGAGTTGATACACCTCCTGGAGGTGGGACAATGAAGGTATACTGGTGGCCTTGCTTGGTGCATATGGAGGCACTGAGCAAATAGCCTTGGCCAGATGCATAGCCTGGCTCGTGGTGAGTGCTCACCTATGTTAGATCCTAATAGGACATAGCTAATCTTGCTCAGCTTATTCCGGCCTCCATTATAGTGGTCTTACGTCAGCTTTGTACAGAAAAGTCCATTGGCTCAGGTTTTGTTCCTGACAAGAGAGGTATTTGGTAATTAGTGGCAGATTTTTACTACTAATGTTGCCCAGTCATATCTTGCCTGAGGATACAATAATGAAAATAATTTTTAAAAATATAAGCACTTTGGAATTTAGACTTTCAAAATTAGGTTATAATCTTCAAATCAGTTACTTGGTAGATCACAGCGTTTCTGTTACTCAAAACATTTCTGAAGCTCTAGGGCCTACAGAACACTAGAACATAAGCAGTGGTGGCAAGGCTTCATTCTCTTGAGGTGGATCGGGTTTGGGGTAAACACCTAAAGTGATTTAGAATGAAATTTGACAATTTTGAGTAGTGACAGTCAAGAAAGTATGAAAAAGAAGACAGAATCTGACAACAAAATGAGTATTTTTTTCTTGGTATGACTTCTAAAGTGGTTTTAAATTTTATGATATTTATAATCCTTTTCCTACTTTTGAAACCTTTAAAAATATGCTCTTTCTGTGTATCCAAGTCTTAAGTATGGAATGCCTCAACAAAGCTTTGTAAAACACGAACGTCAATTCCGTACATAGTTGCAAAGAGCTCAAGGCCGCTAGTCAGGGACTCTTCTGATAGATAATTAGTGTAAAGGTAGGTGCTTGTGGCCATAGAGGGGAGGAGTTAAGTAAACCCTGCATAGATATTAGTAAATGCAGCCCTCGAAGGGTTAATCTGGATTTGGATATTCTCCTAGTGTTCGTATAGCTTTTCCTTTACTTGTCCTGCTGTTCTTAGAAAAGCTCTGCTATATGCTTGTCTTCTCAAATCTTAGAGAAGTCAGAGTTGTCATTTCCCCTCTCATTCTTGAGTGCAAAGAAGATGTTAAAGGTAAGGACACCAGTGTTAAGAATGCCCTTATGAACTTTGTATGATTTTAGGTAGTTGTCTAAGGCACGTTATGACAAAAAAAAAAAAAAAAAAGAAGAATTAAGTTTTTGATAAAAATGTTCTTCTTTTTAGATTATATAATTGCTGTGGTCCCAGTTCACTGGGAGTAGAGTATTTTTTGAGATGAATTTTCTTAAAGTAAGGTGAGTCAGATGACATGGACTTGACCAGGGCTGGTCCTTGAAATAGATAAGGATATCCTGAGGTATTTGGAAGAACATTGCCCATAGCAAGGGAAAATACCCCAGGAACCACGATGGGTCTAGCCTCCGAAGGTTACAGCCTGTGTAGGGTTAGAACAAGCACCGAGGCCTTGGCTTATTATTACTACTGCCTGAACTTGAGTTGACAGGTTTTTAACAGTTATTTTCTAAGTTTTATGAAAAAATGATATTTCAGATCACCCACTGATTTGGACTTGGGGGGCCTGGGAGGGATAGGAAGGAAATTCTCGTTTTTAGTCAATATAAAAACTATTAAGGATAAACAATTGTGGATCATGCCAGAAAGCATTAAGGATACAATCTGTCTTATGTAGGGACTAAGTGACATCTAATAGTTTAAAGAGATTTCATTACTGCTGCTAATTGAAATAAATGGTCTGATGAGCTGTAAAAACCTGACTGTTAGGTTTCCATAAAAGCATAAATACAAACAGAATAAGACCTACATCATTTGGAACATGTCCAAAAGATAAGGAAAACATTGGTATGTATTTTTTGTTTACCCAAATCATAACGAACGGTGGTTCCAAGTTTTAAGATGTTGTCCCTAGAACTTATAACTTTACAACAAGACTAGAGGTGTCAGAGTATAGAACTTTCTAGTACCCTCCTTCTACTTGACAGAATTATCGTAAGTCACAATCATGGGATGATACACAGTAACTTTTTCCTTGATTTCTTCTTTCGTTTTAAAGCAATTAACAATTAAACAAGGAATTCATTTTAATTTTAAAGTATTCAAACCTAGTAAACATATTTTATCTATGACATAAAATTCGTACTTAACCAAATTATGGTATTAAACTTTGCAGTTTGTGCTGTCTTACTGTTTTTGAATTTTCAACACAAAAACTCAGAGTGGTCACAAAGAAATAATAGAATTAAGTACTTTAAGTTTCGTTTCTTTGGTTTTCCAAATCATATTTCTATCATTGTTTATTTCAAACCTACTGTTAAGGAATATATCTTCATACCGTAAGAAAGATGAGACAACTTTTACAAACTTATTCTAGGAAAGGACTCTTGTAAACCAAGTCGTGGGTTGGTGCCAACTGTAGAACCAGGAGTTGTCTGGTAACACTCACGCAGAACACAGCGCTTATTAAAAGGACAGGTAATAACAAGATGCTAATTGGAAGTGAATGCACATACCATTAAAACTCAGCAGTAACTGCAGCAAGTACCACTTAGACCAGAGATATTTAGGAAGGAGTGTTTTACCACTCACGTTGTTTAGAACTGTCTGTAGAGCATGTTTATAATTAAAAAGTTTATTTTGTTTAGGGACCTTAGAATTGCCTGCAACTAGGGTGAAGCCTGTCCTCTGCCCTACCCTGGAAGACATAAAGAAGTGTGGTCATTTTAGTTTAAGAGAAGCCATTTCTTCTGTAAAGTGGTGCTGGCCTCTCTCTCACAGGGTGGTAGTAGGTGTGAAATGGGATAATACTTATTAGGTTGTTTTGTAAATTCTAAAACAACTTTACAGATTTAAGGTAGTCTTACTGATAGTGGATAAGTCGTGTTTGTCCTAAAGTTTTCAAAACTTTTCTGATGGAAAATTATTCATACGGAATTGAGGAAACTTGGAGAACATTGAAGCAGATCTAGAAGTTTAAAATTGTCTACATTACAATTTCTAATACTGCAGTGTATTTCTTTAAAAATAATTTATATGTAAGAATATTTGTTTTGTACGTGTGCACAAATCTCCTAGGCCACTGTGAACGAATAAAGGGAAGGCAGTTCCTATGTCTCAGGTATTATTTGAAAAATGATTTAAAAATATTTTTTAATATTTTATTTATTTATTCATGAAAGACACAGAGGCAGAGACACAGGCAGAGGGAGAAGCAGGCTCCATGCAGGGAGCCTGATGTGGGACTCGATCCTGGGACTCCAGGATCACGCCCTGACCAAGAGGCAGATGCTCAACTGCTGAGCCACCCAGGCGTCCCGAAAAATGATTTTAATACTAAGACGTAGTCTATCTTAGTTTAGCATCCTAATTTAATTTCTAATCATTTCTTATTGGGTTGAAACCTTAGCCATATTATTATTGATTATTATAATTTTTTATCATTTGAAAATGTCATGTTTGAGAAAAACAGTATTTCAATCATTCTTTGATTTAGATTTCTTAGATTACTGGGCTACATAACTTTGTATTTGTGGCTTTTAATATTTTTAATTCTGTATTGTCAATTCATGGTACTTGCCTGTTGGTCTCAGACTACTCCCAGTTGCTTTTTAAGAGCTCTTTATGTATTAAATAAAGTAATCATAATTGCATAGAGGTTGCAGAGATTTATCTCAGAATGTGGTTTATCTTAGAATTTTGTGGGTTTTTTTTTCGTATGTACCAAATTTTAAAACTCTTCTGTATTCTACTTTATCAATAGTTTTAGCAATTTCTTTCAGCCTGGAGGAATATAGAAGGTACAAGCTCAGGTGGAATTGAATTTGAATTATTTTTTATCATTTACTTGGACAAGTTATTTAATCTTTCTAAACCTGAGTTGTCTCATCTATAAAATGGATTTATTTCCTACTTCTTAACCTTATGATGATGAAGTTCTCACTATGAAAGCCTTGTCCTACATTGTTAGTTCATATCCTCACCACTCTGTTGAGGCTAAGTGTTCTTTTTAGAAGTCCAAAAAGCTCTTTAAATCACCACAACAGACGTAATCTGTTTGCCTGCTATCACTGTCAAGAATATTTGGCTCAATTTATCATTTGGTTTTTAGGTTTTACCTTTTTTTTTAAAAAAAGAGAGAAATAGAGTTAATCTCTAGTTTTGTAATCACCGTCATCCTTAGAAATCCCTTTCTCTAGTCCAAAATCAGTTCATATTTACTTATGTCTTCCGTTACTCTTTTTTGTTTATTTCCTTTCTACATTTTGCTCTCTTATGCATCTAAAATGTATTGTGGCACATGATATAAGGTAAAACTCTAATGTTCTGTGTAATCAAACACACTTGATAGTTGTATCACGTGCTTTACAGGAATTACAAGGTCTTTCTTCTCTTATTCCAAATTTTAGTGGAAACACTGCAAGTATTTTGCTGTTTTTCTGCCACTGGCTCTCATCTAAGTTACTCCTCTTGATGTGAAACAATCATGTTCATTTTTCTAATTTTGTGGGAATTTTTATTGGGAATGGGTATCGATTCTAGTAAATATCTTTAGAACTTAAAAGTAATTGAGAGCACTTCTCTTACTGGGCCTAATGTCACGATGCAGTGTTGCGTTAACAGATTTTCTGACCTTAAACCATCCTTGCATCACAGAGATGAAATAAATAATGAAGCGATGTCTTCTGAAGCAACCAGTTTGAGAGGAGGAATCAAGTCCTCTTACTCCCAGCTATGATGACATTCATTTACATTGCATAGCTTTTCTTTCGTGAGCAGTGTTTGGCATTGACCTTCAGCTTGGTAACCTCTGACAGTTATTGTCATGCATTATTACCCTGGACTTTGTGGTGGAAGTTGAGGTCTTTGGCTCCCTAAGCACAGGAGGCCTCACAGTGGTGAGAGGTGGGTCTAGCACCCAGCCTTGCAGCTCAAAAGGCCACAGCCACAGGGTTGTGGGTATCTACTTAGTTTTCTGGCTTGTGCAGATATTTTGTGTTTGAGCCACAGGGCGGAGACTCCGAGGAGGGTGGGCTTTAACTCGAATCCCCGTTGATTTTGTTGTTTTTGAAGAGTTTTCTCTTTTGTCCACTCACTGGCCACCCAACACCCCCACAAGGCACCTACTCCCTTCCCACCCTCCCCCTTAACCAGACCTTTTAGTAGAACAAAAACAAATGAAGGCTGATTGCCAGATGACATGTTAAATTGAAAACCCTCAAGAAAGAACTTGATGTGGAGTTCATCTTAATTTGAATCTTTGACTTTACATGGAAACAACAGCTCAATGTGTAACAAAGATAGAATTGGAAGATGCAATGAAAAATATTGTAACAAGCCCTTGATTTACATTTAAACATTCCTTGACAGGTCAAAGAGAAGGACTTTTTAAAAAGGTCATTGAAGGGTAAGAGTCAATAGTAGGGTACGGGAATGTTATGTTTCTGGAGAAAATAACCGCTATCAGGCGCTGAATTCAGCTGGGTTTGCAGAAATGGATGCACCCAGTGCTTCCCAAGCCAGCCATCAGTCAGGCATAATGACGTAGCCACTTTAAAGTAACCATGTATCAACAGAGGCTGGAGCACTGCTATGTTATGAAACGGTCCTCTGGGAAATTCTTGATTGACAAAAGTACTGCTGCATTAAGTAGTAGCAGTATTGTCATGGCCAGAAAGTAATAGAGCTATAGATAATCCCTATGAAGAGAAAACATTTTACATAAAGAACTGCCACACAATCTGAAGACTTGCTTCGTACAGTATCCTGGTATCCTGTTAAAGTGAAAAGTAGCTCTACCTAAATGCGAAAGAAAAAAATTGATAATTTGATAAGCTGTTAATTGCATCCAAGGTTGGTGCTCCAGTCACTGTCATTTATAAGGCATCCAAAGGAAAGAGGGTATTAGGTGCTATCTGGGATCACACAAAGCCACTATATCCCTGGCTTGATTAGGCTTCTATAAGAGAAAATTCAAGATACGCATATTGCACCCATTATAGATTAGAGCTGTGCCAGAGGGTATGCAAAGTAATTTCACTCTTTTGAGATCCACTTCATTACAGAGGTAGTAGAGACTTGGAGTTAGGTTGGTGGCATTAACTTTGGGTTTTATTGCTGTGTCATTTTAAATCAGAGTTTTTACTACCACTTCTTGGCACAGCAATTTGGGCCGGTGTATTTATCTCTGTTAATATGACCCCTTATATTGGTATACTTACCTTGAAAGTGGTGGTGAACTGAATCCTCTGATCTTTTTCTGATTGGTTATTAAAATATCGGGACAAAAAAAAAAAGAAAAAAAAATATCGGGACAGTAACATGCTTTGACTACAGAACCATGCCAGCCCCTCTCTCTGACAGTAAATATGACATTCTTTGTCACCTTCATTATTACTGTTTTGGGATAATCATGCTAAATTATAATAAAAATGATCTGTGAGCAAAGGAGAGTGATGTTCTTTTGGAAGCAGGAAAACTGAAAGAGCTAAGAGCTCCTAGGGTAGTGAACTCAATCCGTATTAGGAAAACTTTTTCATTGTCCTTTCATTTCATTAATTGTGAAACTTAGATTTATTATTAATCCAATCATATGGTCATTAGTTCCAGATATTTTTATTCTACCCCTCACATCTGGAGGAGACTTCTCTTCTTATGTGAACCTCCTCCCTCATTCTCCTTGTGGAGTTTAGAAAGCTAAAATGTAATCTTCCATCCTACCTAGATTTACTTTTTCAGTCAGACTTCCACAAGTTAGGATGAACTTCTTGCTGTTGGTAACTTTTAGATAGAATGTAAGGACATACAGCTTTGAAATATGCAGAATAACAACAAAAAAAAAAGAAATATGCAGAATAGTAATAACTGATCATGGTCGATATTTCTTATTTGTTGAGTGCTTTACCTTGGTATTTCATTAAGCCCTTGTTATAAGCCTCTGTGGTAATGTTTTTGTCATGCTTGTTTTATAGAGGAAGTAAATGAGGCCTAAAGCACTTACGTAACTTGTCCAAAGTCACACAATTAGCACATCTTCTTTCGAAACCTGGTGTGCTGCCCCCAGAGCCCATGATCATCATTACTGTGCCATTCTGCCTAAAACCTTGCTTTGTTTGGAGGGGGACTCCTGGGTGGCTCAGTGGTTGAGCGCCTGCCTTTGGCTCAGGTTGTGATCCCAGGTCCTGGGATCAAGTCCCACATCGGGCTCCTTGAGGGGAGCCTGCTTCTCCCTCTGCCTATGTCTCTGCCTCTCTCTCTGCGTGTCTTGTCTAATAATATCTTAAAAAAAAAATAAACCCTTGCTTTAGGGGGAAAATACCCTTTCAGTTGGTGAAAAACAGGTGTGGAGTAAGGAGTGGGTATGTCTTGAGATTTTTATGTTTATTTTAATTTAACAGCATGCTAATTAGTTTAGATTTCCAAAACATTATGCTAGAATGAATCCATATTTTATATTTGATTTAAGTCAAAAAGAATTCATTCAGTCTTTCAACACATATCACAAATAATCATCAACAGAAGGGACCTCGAAAGAAAGATACATGTAGATTAAATCATACCAGTTTGGTAAAAAAAAGTTCTTGTTAAACTTGAGCATCTGATGTCTTGTCCCGTATTCTATTACAAGATGACAAAGTGATTAGCAACCATTAACTCTGTGTGATTGCCACTGTGTTACCAAGTGCAAACAAATATTGGTTCTCTTTTGTTCAGCTTTTCAATTTTAGTTTATTGATAACTTAAGACCTTGCAATTTCAGTTTATGATAACTTCTTAAGATCTAAGGCTTTCTTCCTTTTATTTATTTATTTTTATTTTTTTTAATTTATTTTTTTATTGGTATTCAATTTTCCAGCATATAGAATAATACCCAGTGCTCATCCCATCAAGTGCCCCCCTCAGTGCCCATCACCCAGTCACCCCCACCCACCTCCCCTTCTACCACCCCTAGTTTGTTTCCCAGAGTTAGGAGTCTCTCATGTTCTGTCTCCCTTTCTGATATTTCCCACTCATTTTTTCTCCTTTCCCCTTTATCCCCTTTCACTATTTTTTATATCCCCCAAATGAATGAGACCATATAATGTTTGTCCTTCTCTGATTGACTTATTTCACTCAGCATAATACCCTCCAGTTCCATCCACATCAAAGCAAATGGTGAATATTTGTCGTTTCTAATGGCTGAGGAATATTCCATTGTATACATAGACCACATCTTCTTTATCCATTCATCTTTCGATGGACACCGAGGCTCCTTCCACAGTTTGGCTATTGTGGACATTGCTGCTAGAAACATTGGGGTGCAGGTGTCCCGGTGTTTCATTGCATCTGTATCTTTGGGGTAAATCCCCAGCAGTGCAATTGCTGGGTCGTAGGGCAGCTCTATTTTTTAACTCTTTGAGGAACCTCCACACAGTTTTCCAGAGTGGCTGCACCAGTTCACATTCCCACCAACAGTGGAAGAGGGTTCCCCTTTCTCCACATCCTTTCCAACATTTATTGTTTCCTGTCTTGTTAATTTTCCCCATTCTCACTGGTGTGAGGTGGTATCTCATTGTGGTTTTGATTTGTATTTCCCTGATGGCAAGTGACATGGAGCATTTTCTCATGTGCTTCTTGGCCATGTCTATGTCTTCCTATGTGAGATTTCTGTTCAACACCCTTTTTGAACTTGGCCACAGTAATTTCTTGCGAGATACATCCATGGAGGCAAGAGAAACAAAATAAAAAACGAACTATTGGGACTTCATCAAGATAAGAAGCTTCTGCACAGCAAAAGAAACAGTCAACAAAACTAAAAGACAACCTACAGAATGGGAGAAGATATTTGCAAATGACATGTCAGATAAAGGGCTAGTATCCAAGATACTTATTAAACTTATTAAACTCAACAGCAAAGAAACAATCCAATCATGAAATGGGCATGATATGAAATGATTCCTTTTAGAATCAAGAGAGAATAATATGTGCATGAGGCATTTAACTGAATGATTCTTTTCTTACTCAGAATATGTCTAGAAGTTAATTGGAGTTGCTTTTTTAGCCTTCAGCAGGTTTTCTTTTTTTAAATATCCATGATGGTACATTTGGTGTTTGTGAGGTAAGATTTGGAAACAGTTGAAAGTCATTCTGGTAGATGAGTTGGCTAGCGTGTAGTCCCATTTTTAGTGCCACATTCTAATCAAATGAAAAATAAAACAAAAATGTGATTAGAAAATGATAAGGCTAGTTTTCTTAGAATTAGGCATTTCCAGGGGGGAAATGGTTCATTAATATCTTGATCCCCATAGGTGGTTCTACTGTTGTAATAAGCATAGTCTCCCAACAAAAAGTAGTTTTAAAGATACATCTTTGGCATGTAAGTCTTGATTTGTTTGTGTAAAAAAAAATCTACTTAACCCTTTGTAATAAGTGTCCCCTTATTACATGGATGGTCATATTTTGCTATTAAAATTAAGAATAAATATTTGAAATTCAGTGACTAGCAAATATAAACCTGGGAAACATGTTCCCTTCTAGGCCTTAATTGTGAAAGGGAGGAGTAAGCCTGTTCTGAAGAATTATTCACCATAGTATATAGATCCAATAAGACTGAGCCCAATGTTATATCTATGAACATCATGTGTGTTTTAGTGGGGATGTCTAGGTTATCTTTAGATCATCTGAGTGTGAACCAAAGAGTCACATGCTAAACAGTGGCTTTGTTGTGTTGGAAAGAAAGGAAAGGGGAGTTTCAAAATAATGAGAAAGTATTTGGTTATACTGTAATGTTCTGTAGAATCAATAATTCCTATAGATCATTGTTTTGAATGATTTTGAACTCTATAATTCTCTGTTTACATAGGGTGTCAAAAGCCATAAGAAGACATTGCTCCCCCCCAAAAGAAGACATTGCTCCCACTTTAACCTTGAGAAAAGAATGGATAACCTACAATATCCTGCCCTTTTTTTTTTTTTATTTCATCAGAGACCTGAGGTCTAAAAGCAGCCAGGTGTTCCAAGTTCCAAGGAGAGAAGGGACATATCATTATTTTGTCTTTGGCTGAGCCCAAGTGATGGAGGGTTAACAATCATTAAAGCAAATATAAGGAAAACAACAAAAATTTTTGTGAATTTTTAAAGGCCAAGGATGGGTTGGCATAATAATTTCAAATTTTCGGGTTCCTTAGACATAAAGAGGATCTGGACCCCTTTGTCAGCTCTTTACCACAGGCCTCTATTAGATGATCCTGAGAGATTAGAAGTGGAAGAGGAAGTCAGAGAGAGCCCCTCAGTGGCACAGGCTGACATGTGATGACTACTACCTTTGGGAGGTAGGCACAGAGTCCACTAGTGTCCCAGAACTTCTTTGGACACAGAGGCTGTCACAGACAGGGGGTGGGCAAGAAACCTGCCCAAATACCTGGATCCAGACAAAGTTTGGCAGCTGTTGGGATAATATGCTCTTGCACCCTGCATTGACACTAGATAAATCCTACCTGGACCAGGAGAGGGGTGGGAAATCACTTGTGCCTGGGACCTGAACTGGTATACACAGTGAGGGGCAGCCTTGAACCCAACACCACCCAACAATACTAGGTAGAGATTGGCTGTCATTCATGCTTGAAAGAGGTAGGAGTGCTGAGAAAACCTTACTGCTGAAGCTCAGATCCACAAGGTCTACCAGAAACAGAGACTACAGCAGAATAAAGAAAACCTCTTTGGCTTGACTATGAGACTTGCATGGAATAACAATCTAAAGCTGCAGAAAGGACATGGGTGGCGACAGAGGCCTCCTCTGTGATGTAAGTGTGGAAGAGGAACACTGAGACAAACCCTCCATCACACCATCACACCAGGCTTCACAGTAAATACAAGGTGACTGGAATCCACTGCTAGAGGCATTCCTGGCCTTTGCTGAACTGAAGGTTACTATAGCAAGCACAAAATACAAAGCTACTGCAACTACTTTTATTTTGACTCAGCCACTCACAAAAATAGCCTGACAGCAGAGGAGATATACCCATTCCAGAAGTCAACTTGGTTTACCTCAGTCTTGGCTATTCATTTACATACGGTGTTTTGCATTTAATAAAAAAATTTACAAGACATGCAAAAGGAAAAGGAAAAAAAAAAAAACCACCAAGAGAAAAATCAGTCGCTAGAACTAGACCCAGTAAGGGCAGGGATGTTGAAACTGCCAGATAGAACCTTAAAAAATGGCTATGAATTATAAAGAAGTATACCCTACTAATGTTAGATGATAATAGGGAAAACTAGGTGGGGGGGATTATAAGAGAATCTTCTGTAGTGCCCAATTAAATTTAAAACTGTTTTGAAAAATAAAGTTTATTTAAAAGTTATATTGTTAGAGGATACATTTAAATTATATTGTTAAGGAAATAAAAGCTTAACCCAGACACTGGGAAAAAGAATTTGCTGAAGTATGTGTCTGATAAAGAACTGGTAACTAAAATATATAAAGAACTCTTACAATTTACTAATAAGATAAACAGTTCAAGAGGAAAATGGACAAACATTTGGACCTTAAAGAAGATACATGGATTTCAGTTGTGCAAGTGACACTCAATGTCATTAGTCATTAGAGAACTGTAAATTAAAACCACAATGAGGGGGATCCCTGGGTGGCTCAGCGGTTTAGTGCCTGCCTTCGGCCCAGGGTGTGATCCTGGAGTCCCGGGATCAAGTCCCACATCAGGATCCCTGCGTGGACCCTGCTTCTCCCTCTGCCTGTGTCTCTGCCTCTCTCTCCCTCTCTCTCTCTCTCCCCCTCTGTGTCTCTAGTGAATAAATAAATAAAATCTTAAAAAAATAAAATAAAACCACAATGAGATAGCATTAGAAGTGCTAGAATTAGAAAACCTGTTAAAACCAAGTACTGGGGGATCCCTGGGTGGCTCAGCGGTTTAGTGCCTGCCTTTGGCCCAGGGCGTGATCCTGGGGTTCCGGGATCGAGTCCCATGTCGGGCTTCCAGCATGGAGCCCGTTTCTCCCTCCGCCTGTGTCTCTCCCTCTCTCTCTCTCTCTCTCATAAATAAATAAAATCTTTAAAAAAATTGTTAAAAAAAAAAAAACAAGTACTGTTAAGAATATAAAGCAAGTGGAACACACACGTTTCTGGTGTGGGTGCAGGATTATCCAACCACTTTGGAACCAAACAGTTTGATACCCTCTTATAGAGGTGAAAGTAAACTTACGAGGCAACCAAACTGCCCCACTCATAGCTGTCTACCTGAGAGACACTAAAATAGATGTTGCTACAAAGACTTGATGTGGGGCAGCCCGGGTGGCTCAGCAGTTTAAGGCCGCCTTAAGCCCAGGGAGTGATCTTGGAGGCCCAGGATCAAGTCCCACATCGAGCTCCCCTTGGGGAGCCTGCTGCTTCTGCCTGTGTCTCTGCCTCTCTTTCTCTCTCTCTCTCTCTCTCTCTCTCATGAATAAATAAAACTTTAAAAACAAAACAAAGACTTGATGTGTATATACATAGCAGTTTTACTTAAAACAGCCACAAACTGGAAATGATTCAAACCTCCATCTACTTGTGAATGGAAAAAATAGATTGCATATATCCATATTATGAAATACTACTGAGGAAAAAAAAAAAGGAACAAATAACTGATTCTTACCTAATGTAGATAAACCTCCAAAGCATTACACAAAATGAAAGAAGCTAGACACAAAAGAACACATAGGGTATGAGTCCAGTTATAGGACTAGGCTAGAGAGAGGGTACTGATGGCGGAAGGGCAGGTGGAAAATTTTTAAGATGGGAATGTTACATATCTTGATTTGGTTATGGTTACCTGAGTATATACATTTGTCAAAACTCATTGAGCCACGGAGATAAAAAATGGCAAATCACTGTGCAAATTATGTCAACAAACCCATCTAAAACACGCTATGAAATTCTAGACGAACATACAGTAGGTGTTCAGAAAATGATTTCAAATGGAATTTTCAAACCTTTGGCAATCTCTAATAATGCTGTGCTCCCTGAGTGGCCTCGAATAAGTTGTTTCACTTATTAGTGCTTTATTTTCCTTATCTGTAAAATGAGATACCAATCCTATAGATCTTGGTTGAATTTTTTTGTGAAGCATTAATTAAATAGTATGCATAAAGGGCTTAGAAAAACTCCCAGAGTTTGCTTAAGTACTCAAATGATCTTCTGTGTGATGGTGTTGACGTTATTTTGGCTCCTGCGTGTAAGAGCAGGCTGAGATGTCAGAGCCCCCGTGCTGTTGGTGACCTAAACTGAGAACTTAGATGAATGTTACTAGTTTACTTCAGCATTGATGTTTACTTGTATCATCGCCTAAAATCATATTTGCATTCATCCAAAGTTTTTTGTTTGTTTTTGAGCACTCTCTAATGTCAGACAGTATGTTGAGTGCTGGAATTCCCTTGAAGAATAAGACTCAGCCTTTGCCCTCAGGAATTTTGTTGTGGAAACAGACCACTCAGTAGGGGATTACAATGCGTTGACTGTGATAAGTAGCGTGAGTAGGCGTGGGAGCCTCTTATGGGAATCTGTGGAATAGACATCTAATCTGGAGAGGAGAAGGATTTTATGGAGGAGGCGATGATATGGCTGCACCCTATGTGTGTTGGAGGCAAGTTGGCTATCAGTTTGGTCTATTTGGGAGTGGGGATACAGTTTTTTTAAAGTCCATGGAACACTAAAACTGAAGGAAAAAAATCAACCTAAAAAAGCCCCCTGAATCTGTATAAATAGCATTTGATCTCTTAATCAATTGCTCTATAAAGTACAGGTAGCTAGAGGTTCCAAAGGATATGATGCTAACTTTTTCCCATTTATGACTTGGTATTGTTGTTAGGCACAGAGGAAAGGTCAAACTTAAACCACAGACATCAACCTCCTAAGGAGAGCCGTTAAGATTTTATTTTATTTTATTTTTTTATTTTTTTTATTTTTTGCCGTTAAGATTTTAATTGAGGTGTGAACCATGGTGGTTGGTTCCTATGGAGGCAAAATCAGTCAATGCCTGTGTCACAGTCTGATGAAGACAGAAACATCTGCCAGCCTGTGTTAGAAGCACTGGTTACTGTCAGTGTTCCTGAATGTGCTCCACAAATTCTGCTTCTTGGCAGGATCCGTCTGTTGATATGCTTATCTACAGGTAGAAAGAAATACCGTGAAGAAAGCCAGCATGCCTTCTGGAAAGCTAGATGGTTTTATGATGGTGATAGGACATCAATCTCTAAACCAATCTTAAGTTCCCAACAAGCAGGGACACCTGGGTGGCTTAGCGGTTAAATGCCTGCCTTCAGCCCAGGGCGTGATCCTGGAGTCCCAGGATCGAGTCCCCCATCGGGCTCCCTGCGTGGAGCCTGCTTCTCTCTCTGCCTATGTCTCTGCCTCTCTCTGTGTGTGTCTCATGAATAAATAAATAAAATTTTTTAAAAAGTTCCCAACAAACAGATACAGGTCCAACCTTCTGGCCATTATCCTTGGATATACCACTGAGACTGAACCTGGCTGCTGCTTGACTTTTCATTTGTGTCACCTACCTACCACACTTTTCAAATGGCCTGCTAGAAATGAATTCCTAGGGCAGAGTTCAAGCGTGATGATATAGGCTTGTTGCAATTCTGCTGAAAAACACAATTGCAGAGGGAATGGGGGACAGTGTTTTGCAGAGAAAACATTGTAAACTTAGAAATGTTTAGACTTAGGGGTGTCTGGGTGGCTCAATTGGTTAAGCATCTGTTTTCAGCTCAGGTCATGATCCCTTTGTCCTGGGATCGAGCCCTGAGTCCGGCTCCCTACTCAGTAGGGAATCTGCTTCTCACTCTCCCTCTGCTGCTCCGCATGGCTTGGGTTCTCTCTCTCTCTCTCAAATAAATAAAATCTTAAAAAAAAAAAAAGTTTAGGCTTAGATTTGATGAGTTTCATATTTTTGTTTAGTTCTACACCTTAGCATATTACTGATTATTCTTGATTAATATTATTAATGACGTTCAGCAAATTCTTATTGACCCCAAAGGATAGGTGTTATGTAGGGTATTGAAAGCTAAAGTATAATTGTGTCCTAATGGAATTTATCATCTGGAGGGAGATCTTTATACAGTTTCAGTATCTGCATCTAGCCACATGTGTGCACACATACAAATACATTTACAAATCCATACATAATAAAATATGTAATTAGGTAAGGATACATAACATTTTAATATGTGAATGCTAAAGTGAGGTATAAACAATTCTATGGGAGCACCAACGAGAAGACTTCATTTTGATTGGGGGTTTGGAGAAACTTTGGAGAACAGCTGGAATGGGAGGATCAGTAGGATTTCACTAGGCAGAGCCACATGGTAGACTCAGAACTGGATGCTAAGGGAACTGCACCGAGTTCTACAAGGATCTTGTCTATTTTTATAAACTTCCCTGTATTCAGCCCTTGCTGGAAGCATTTGTTGAATGAATGATGGCAGGAGACAGCAAAGCAAGTCCCAGAGTAAAGAAAGTACATTATATGGATTGGCTAGTGGCCCACTGTGGGTGGTGGTAGTGGGGGTGTAGGTGAAGTACGGTGTAGGGTGAAGCATAGGGTTGGGATGAGTTGTTGAGAAACTTTCCTGTAGTCCTAGAGTTTAGCATTTGCTCCACTCAGACCTGTCAGAAATGTTTGACCTGGAGAATTACTTAAACCTACTTTTTTTAAACAAAGCTCCTGTATACTTTGACTTTTCTTAGAATTCTTTCCCATTCTCTCCTCAGGAGTTTCTAATCTCTTTTTCCACAGATACCCCATTTATTGTGTCCCACCCAACCTACCATCTTCTGGCTTTGGTTTTAAAACTTTGATACATGGCTCCAATGGTAATCAGTTTTCCTGTTTTTATTGATCAAAAGCATGTACCCAAGAACAGGGTATCCTGCAAAGGTTGAGTGTGGATTGACTTGCTAACCATATTTGTTTGCTAGGGCTGCCATTCCCAAACTCCATAGTCTAGGTAGCATAAGCAACAGAAGTGTATTTTCTTGCAGTTCTGGAGGCTAGAAGTCTGACATCAGGGTATGAGCAGATTTGATTTCTTGAGGTCTCTCTCCTCGGTTATGGATGAACATTTTCTTGCTCTGTACACACAGGGTTGCCCTTCAGTCTGTGCGGCCGTGGCCTAATCTCTTAATTTCTTCTTCTTATAAGGACACTACACATACTGTATTAGGACCCACCCATATGACCTTATTTTACCGTAAGTACCTATTTAAAAGCCTTTTCTCCAATACAGTCACATTCTGAGGTGCTGGGGTCTTAGGATCTCAACCTATTAATTTTGGAGGGGACACAATTCAGTCTATAACACTCACCTAGGGAGTTAATTTCGTGCTATATCACCTGGCAGGAAGTTACGACATTGGGTTTTAAGTCAATGTGGATTGCAGATGGTTGGAATCTGAGCTAGAATCTAAGACTTAAAGGGAGCTGTTTGCTCAGAAGTTGATGAAACTAGATTGTTGCCTAGGAAAAGTGGTCCCTTCTGAAGACCCCAGTCTCTACCCAATCCAGGAGCAGTCTATTTTATACTAGTATGAAGTGAGTTTGGGAAATGATGAGCACAAATCCATAGCATAGTTGTATGATATGTGCTAGAGAATAACCAACTAAACAGGTATGGTTGATGGGATCTCAGGCTCTCAGGTCAGATGCCCCTGACACCATCACTTTTGCTCTGTATGACTTTAGGCAAGCAGCTTTACCTTTCTCTGCCACTCTTTACTTATCTATAAATCAAAGATAAAATATCTTCTGCCTCACAGGAGGATTAAATGAGAAAATGTACAGTGCTTACTACATAGTAAGTGCTCAGTAAGTTAACTAATATATATTCAGTGTTGGGTATTATTAAAGATAAATGGTTGATCTGTTTACAGGCATGTTAGCTATAGAACTGTAGCAAAGTGTTAGTCTTTGGCAGTTACATTTATGCAAATTGAAGAAATAATTTTTCTCAGGTCAATCATATATTCCAGGTTGCTTAAAAAATATCTTAACTATTCTTGTAGCCTTATCAAATAAAGGGTACTTTTTTAAAAAAGATTTTATTTATTTACTTATTTGACAGAGGGAGAGAGAGCACAAGCAGGGAAGCAACAGGCAGAGAGAGAGGGAGAAGCAGGCTCCCTGCTTAGTGAGGAGCCCAATGCAGGGCTTGATCCCTGGGATTATGACCTGAGTTGAAGGCAGACGCTTAACTAACTGAGCCACCCAGGTATCCCTAAAGTGTACTTTTTATTCTGTGTATACCCCAGTAATATTCAAGAGTACTTTCCTTGGCCTTAATCCAATAATTGGATGAATACCAATTCAAATCTAATTTAGGTGGATTTATCTTCTAGAATTGAACATTTAATCTCTTAATGATATAAACTTTAACTGTCTAACTTATGAGGTGTACATACAAATAAGTCATTTCTTTGTGTCAAGATAGAATGTGTGGATGCCATTATTGCTTAACTGTGGAAATTTATAGGAAGCCTGACAAGAGTTTTGTATAAAGATCATAGCATTCATAGAAAATGCCGAATAAATTAATCAATAATGATTTTCTTGGACCTTTCATACTTTCTGCCTTCTCTGTCTCTACCTTGAGTAAATTACTATTAATGCTTTCCATACCACTTATTTTGCTAGTACTAATGCTCATTTTAGAATATTTTAAAGTATCCAATAAAACTGAATTGAGCACTTAGCAATACTTTGCAATATGAGGCTGTTTGCATATTGTCATAAACTCATTCTTTCAGCGTTGGCCCAAATCATACAATGCACATGGTAGCTGAAATGCAGTTTATCTTGCCTGTTTCAACAAATAGTTAGTTAAAAGGGTTTATTAGTTAGAAATGGGTTGAGAGGACATTTAAAAATATGGATAGAGCTTTGGGATTTTCAGCATTTTTTCTTATTGTGGTCTTTTTTTTTTTTTGCTTTAAAGTGGATTAGTTTTTACATATATGGGGGAGATATTTTTCTGATATTTAGATTCTGCTCAGAAAAACTACAGATAGAATTCTCAAGCATATGAAGAAGTTTTGCTGCAGGAAAGGAAATATTTGTTGTTTGTATTTTAGAGTTCTCTTTAGTAATAATTAACCTTAGAATATTAATTATACACAGTGGTGACATGGGTAGGAATCACATTCATATGAGCGGGGAACGTTTTTTGGTGATACAGTCCTTACCTGGCCACGTGCACGTGCATGCACGTGCACACACACACGGTTGTCTTGTTGGCATTTACCTGGGAGCAAAGGCAGTGTGCAGTATGCAGGAGGCAGGTGCAGACAGCTCTTTCGAAGTGATAGGTCATGTCAGCTCTCATTTCCTTTCTGTAGGGAAGTACAGAGTGGAGCAGCCCTGGTGCCCTCTGGGGCCCACCAACTCCTTCCTATAGCTGGCGTCTTAGACGCATGCCATGGAGCCCCAGCCCCTGCCTCCTCAGCCACAACTGGCTTGTGGTTTTGTTTCTGTTTTGTTTTAAGATCTTTGTGGATATTATTGAGGATTGCATAATTAATTTAATAAGCAGAACAACCAGTGCGATGCAGACCTTGCAGACAAAGGACTTGCTGTAAATGCTGAGAATGACCAACTGAAAGGAAGAGAGTAGGCGTGCAAAGCGTTTGGGCGGAGGTGAGGTCTTAGTGAGATGTGGGCCAGCCCAGTGGCTCCCAAACTCTGGGAGAAGTGGCAGGCTCTGGGTCCTGAGCCCTGGGCATTTTGCATAATCAGCCTTCTTTGCAGTTTCTGCTGTATGATGTCTTAATCTGTTATTCTGAGGACTACAGAGTCATGGTACACAGATCCCAGTTAATCCAAGTTAACCTCTGAACTTGGCCTACTTTCATGTAGAATTAGTCTTCTTTAAAATTATAAACTGTCTTGACTACAGCATATTAAATAGTGCTCTGTTTATAAAACAGAGGCCTTTTTCTTCTCCTACTGTAGATCCCTTCTGGCTTTAGAAGTCTATGTAAGAAAACCAGAGTATATATTTCAATGATCTCAGACATTTAAACTTTGAAAGATTTAAAAATACTAGTTTCTTTGTCTCTTTTCTCTTCTTTTTTTTTCTTTCTTCCTTTCTTTCCTTCTTTCTCTTTTCCTTCCTTCCATCATCCCTTTTCAATTTTAGAGATCAAAGAGGACCTTTAGGTGCTAAAATGCTCGATTCATTCAAAGGTCTTAGAAAAATAATCTTGTTTATGTGAATAAAGTTCAATCCACATGTGAAATCTACACTAAAGTCCTATTAGTTATGATTATATAAATTGTACAAGTGAATTTGGCTAGGCATTTAAAATATTCCACCTGAAATTGCACTAGGTCATTGTAATCTTAGATTATTAGCAGGATAATTGCTATTTTAAGTCTTCTCAGTTCTTTAAAATGTGAAGGCAAGCCCATGTCTTCTCCATCTCTTCAGCCCAAAGCCAGATGCCTGGTGCTCGGCAGGCATCGATGAGTGTCACACTGAGTGGAACTTACACTAAAAGGACACTTGTGTCCATTTTCATCTTGCTTGTTAGTGTGAACAAGCATATCAACCAACATTCATGTCACAATCTCATTCTCCTATAGGTTGGCTTCTAATAAAAGAGTTCAGCCCGAATCAACAAAAACACTCTGTTGGAATCGGTTGGAGATATGGAATTCACAATAAGGGGTATTATACATTTATTAACATTTTTGGCAAGTGTGTGTTACGCATCCTTTATATCAGTAAAATTTATAATAAATATATGAACATGTATATGTGCATACATCCCCCACCTACCCATCCAGAGAGCCAATTTTCAAATATTTAGCAATGCCTCCCACTGAAGAGGCCTTTTTATTATAGTTACTTCTAGGATTTGGGGTAGTAAAGGTTAACTTTAGTTCTTCTGAGCTGAAATTCGAAGGAGTGGCCTTATCTTATTCTCCATGCTATAGGTACCTGCAATAGAGCCTGGCCCCAGGAATAGTCAGGCCTTGTGCAGTGAAGGAATCTAGCAGCTCTGTTAGAAGCAGGTGTGTCACATTCATAGTTCAGACTCCAGTGAAGGAGATCACATCAATCCCCTGAGCCCAGTGGTGGAGCCGGGTCTTATAGAGATGAAGCTTATAAAATCGAGGGAGCCCTGTTTAAGGAACAGAGTACACAGTGAGGTAAATGGCCTGGGAAAAGTCCAGGTAAGAAGCCCTGAGGCTTCAACTTCAATGTAGACATGCCTTTGATCAAACAGGGCATTTAAGAGATCAAACAAGCTTGCAGACTGAGATGGGAAGATAGACCAACAGGATTCTCATGAACATCAGTGGTGGCAAAAGACTGTGAGGTAGTCACAACAAATCCAGCCGGAAGAAGAGCCTTGTATTACAGAAACAGAACCAATAGGATGGGGTAGGAGTGTGTGGAGAGAGAGAGATATTGATTAGCTGATTTTAAGAAATTGGCTTACACATTATGGGGCTGGCAAGTCTAAAATCTGCAGGGAAGACCAGCAGGCTGGAGGCTCAGGGAAGAGGTGATATTGAGGTTTTGACTGTCCAGAGATAGAATTCCTCCCTCCTTTCCTCTTCAGTCTTTGCTGTTTAGGCCTTCAACTGATTGGATAAGTCCCACCCACATTATGCAGGATAATCTGCTTTATTGAAAATCTGATTTATTTATTTTTAAAAATTTTTTTTGAAAATCTGATTTAAATGTTAATCACGTATAAAAAAATATCTTCACAGTAACATCTAGACTGTTTTTTGACCAAAAACTTGGGCGCCATACTCAAGCCAAGTTGATACATAGAATTAATTCACCATCACAAGGCCCGAGTGCAAGTTTTTGGCGCAGATTGCAGCAAGGGACTCGAGGGGCAGCTCACCTCCTGCTGTGGAGATGGCCTGTTACACCCAGAAGGGAGGAGAAGGACTACAGGTGGAATACGCAGTCGGATGAGCCCTTGACTTTTCCAGACTGTTTTCTGCTATGTAAAATGAGAGCATTTGCAGACATGCATGTCAGAGGTGAAAACACTAGAGTTCTCAGTTGTGGGGTTTTTTTGTTTGTTTCCATAGATCTGTTTTTTGAGGCAGAATTTCACAAGGAATCTCAGACTTGGAAACAGTTAGAAGGAGCTTGCTGAGTGGCTGATGAGGATAAGCAACAGGAACTGCCCCCTGCCGATGACCCCCCCAGCAGGTGTGAGAATCATTGGTCACTGTCTTCTAACCCTGCTCTCCTGTCTCAGTGTTGGTTTTATTTTTGTTTTTAGATTTATTTATGTATTTATTCATGACAGACAGAGAGAGAGAGGCAGAGAGACATAGGCCGAGGAAGAAGCAGGCTCCCTGCAGGGAGGCCCATACTGGAGTTCTCCATCCCAGAACCCTGGGATCATGCCCTGAGCCAAAGGGAGACACTCAAGCACTGAGCCACCTAGAGGCCCCTCCCTTCTTGTTTTTGAACAGTGTCCTAGGGTCTTAGAATGACAAAAGCAAGATTTGAAGTCACATTCCTTCTGGCTGCAAAATTTTTTTTCTCCATTGAAAGGTATAATTTGCCCTTGCTTGCTTGCATGGCTTTGCTCAAACACATGCATACGTTTTAACATCTAGAAACGTTTTTTACAGTTTCAAATGAGAGCTCATGGCAGACAAGACTGCACTGGGGAAAGTTTTAATGGAGCAAATTCTGATTTAAAGACGTTAATTGAATTTATATGAAAGCGAGAAAACTTTAATTTTTAAAAAAGTCACTATCTGAATCTCTGTGTTGGCATTTGTGTGTTTGATTTCTCTGGAGCCAAATTGGGTATAATGACCAGAATACACAATAGTTAGATCTAAATAACTTGAGAAAGGACACTCAGTTCTGAAATTATGCGAGTGTTAAAGAGTTAGGATTATGGACAATTTTTTTTAATACTTTGACATAAAGATATGGTCTCTCTTGATGAACCTTATAATTGATAAGGAAAAACAAATTTGTAAACTATTAAATGCATAAGTTAAAAGAGAGCTTCCAGCAGCAAAGATGGGGGATAAGGACTGTTAAATGAACAAAGAGTTTAGAATAAGGAGAATGGCAGGCATCTGACTGGCTCAGTCGGTAGAGCATGTGACTCCTGTTCATGGGTTGTGAGTTCAAGCCCATGTTGGGTGTGGAAATAACTTGAAAAATAAAAAAAAAAAAAACTTTAAGGAGAATGAATTCTTTAGGGTGGGGTGATCTGAGCATCTATAACAGGGACAGAACTTAAGTCAGGTGTAGATATGAGTGAGGAGGAGCAGCAGAGGCAGCCCTGTAGAGTGTAAAATAGAAGCACACATGCAGAGTGGGATAGGATGTTCAAAGGAGCGAAATCTTCTCTTTTTAAAGGTAATGGAAAAGATATATTTAAAATTCAGATACTTAAAGGAGATTAAGGCCCTTAAGATCCCAGCATACTGTGAATAGGAAATTATAAGGCATATAATTTGCACAAAGACTCCCTGTGGTGGCCCAACCTTGTTATAAGAAAATTGTTGGCTTTGCAGGGCTGTAACCTCTATTGTGGACATCAGGCAAATTAGTAAGAGTCAATATATAGAAGATTTGATTTTAATAGGATGATTGCACTATGTGCTTGGCCAGGTGATGTAAATAGTAAAAAACGCTATCTACATACGTACATTCACATGATCTCCAGTGTGTATGGAATATATGGAAGAGGCAGTTATTATATCATTAGCTCTTAACCTTGCATGGAAAGTTACGTGCATAGTATTTTAGTATTTTCACCCCTCACGATGGCTTATGGTCCATTCAGTGTTCATTTCTCTCATATGCACACAAATAATGTTGCCATTATTACCCCTTCATGAATTTAATGACATGCCTTTGTCGTGTTTAGTAAGGAGATTAATGCTGATGTTGCAGGGTCTGTCATAATCCCCATTGTCCCACTGGGTGAGAGTTTCATTAGCTGAAGGTAGGTGTGGCAGTGATTCAGGAAGGGATGCACTAATTAATATGTTTTGTGGAGGGTATATTCTATTTTATTTTTCTGTTTTTTTCTTCTTATATGTTATGGTTTGCTTGAGAAATGTAAAATCCTGAATGAATAAGAAACCATCCACATAGTTTTGCTTCAGAACCGACTCCCCAAATTTGCAGTATAAAATTCTCTTACTTATTGCTCCAGATAAAGCAAAGGCTTTCAAAGGTAATTCTGAATAGCTGAAATTCTTTGGCAACAAAATAATTCTGAATACCAGTAGAAAATTTATGGATTTCAATTAGA
The DNA here is from genome assembly GCF_003254725.2 of Canis lupus dingo. NCBI lineage: Eukaryota > Metazoa > Chordata > Mammalia > Carnivora > Canidae > Canis > Canis lupus. The sequence continues at coordinate 38,536,172 of NC_064243.1, forward strand.
GTTTGTAGGGTATCATAATTCCAGTTTTATATTCCATGCAGTTCAGTGTTTTGGATTTTTAATGGGGCCAGTGCAGTAATAATAAAAGTGATTCAAAATGCACCCAGTAATTACAGAGATTTGCTGTTGCCTTTGCATTAAAAATGATGATGATTTATGTTCAGTGAAATTGCAGTCTGTGGTTCTATTTAGGGTATTCTTGCTATTAAGCTGCTTATTAGTTATGGTCAGTGATTTAAAGCTTAAGAACTATATTAGAGGGCTGTAAAATTATTTATTCTTTAATAGATAATAGTAAATTTGAAACAGACGTTAGGTTAATTATAATCTTGTACATTAAAGAATATGTATTAGCCCTCTGTCACTTCCTAGGTCTTTTGAAATTCATTTCAAGTAAGTAGAGAAATGGGTGATTGGGTTGGATAGTCTGGTGTGTTTGCATCTGCTTCCTGGTTTATAAATAGTTAACACTTTCCTGAATGTTCAGTAAGATGATTTTTGCTCCTTATTGTGAGTCCTTCTCCCTGCTAAATAAATGCTTGTATTCATTTTAAACATCCTTGTTCCAGGTTGACGCTGCTTAAATTAGGCTGTAAAGATCAGAGAGGTAGGCCTGTCTTCCGATGGGGTGGGGGTGGGAGCCATGGGAGACCAAGACGTCTTTAAGGATGAGCTCACTTCCAGTTGGCATTGCAAGGAGTTTGTCATTGTTTCTATTGTTATTCCATTTTCCCTATCATTAATAATTATAGTATATCTGTAAATTTATGTATGTGTATACACATATATATATATACAGTATATATACAAAAGATCAGGATTTATATGCTCCTCATTATAGTTTTATGTAAGACAGAAATCATCCAGTGTAAATATCAGATGTGTCAAAATACGAATTTCTTGCTACAGTAATTAAATATGATATTCAAATTCCTGTGTTAACATTCTTGTGTGATGCTTGAGTGTTGTACCAAATTAAGAAAAAGTCAAAGATAAAGAGACTCTGTCTAAACCAGTTAAATCGAATCAAATGAGAAAATATACGTGTATTATTCAGGATAAGTTAAGAGAATAGTCTTCCCTTTATCTGTGGCTTAGCTTTCTGTGGTTTCAGTTACCCGCGGTTAGCCACGGTCTGGAAGCAGATGATCCTCCTTCTAATGGAGCTTCAGGAGGTCAGTAGATACTTAAAGCTGTGTCACAGCACCTGCGTCATTCACCTCCTTCACCTCATCACGTGGGCATTTTAGCATCTCACGTCATTGCAAGAAGAAGGGTGATCCTAGTAGAATAAGGTGCTATGAGAGAGGAGGGGAGACCACATTCACCTACAGGATAGAGGAACTGCTCTATAATTAAGCTAGGCAGTAATAAGAAAACATCTCTTCCCCCCCAAATCTCAAAAGCTTAACATAATCAATACTCATTACTGGCTCCTGCAAAGTCCAGTGCATGTTGGTGGAGGCTTTCTTCCATCCAGTGACTCAGAGACCCAAGCTCCCTCCATCTAGTGACCTCTCATCTCAACACATGGCCTCTTCAGGGACAAGAGAACTGGACATTGACTCATGATATTTTTAAGTGTGGCCTGGAGATGATGTCTATTATTTCTACTTTCATCCCATTGATCAGAATGCCATCAAATGCTCCCCACCTTTTTGTGGGGGAGCCTGAGCACTATAGCCTTCCTTTGTGCCAAGAAAAAAGGAAAATAAGAGAGTATTAGGTGAACACAGTGTTTCCTGCTGCTGCATTACATAAATGCTTTTGAACTCTTTGCAAGTAATCATGTGAATTTATAATTGGAAAAATATCATAAAGGCATGACAGAGATGTTATGATAAACAGTGTCATGATCTCCCCTCCCTCCCTGACCTCATGTGCTAAGAAAATCAGTTGGTTGTATCCAAATCCCTGTCACCTGTGGCTCGGTGCATTTTACTTTATCCTAGTTGCTCTACCTCTTGCCTTCCTTGAGAGTAGTTGGTGATGTAATCCTGCAAATGAGCAGGTAAATGACCTCATGTTTCCCACTGGTCTGCTCTGCTCTGGATCCTGTCTTTCCATCACTGACCCTCCTCCCCTTTTCACCCGGAGAATTCCCTTCCTTTCGTTAGAATTAACCTCACACATCCTGAAGGCTGGAAGAGTTACGTAGGTGTTTATTGGTTGAACACTTCAGTTGAGAAATCTGGCTACATGTATCATTTTGCTATTGCTTCGTGACAAATTACCACAAACCCAAAAGCTAAAAATAACATTCCTGTATTATCTTAGAGTTCTGTAGCTCAGTGTTCTGGGCAAGCCGGACTGGGTTCTCTATTCAGGATCTTATAAGGCCAGTCAAGATAGCAGCCACCCTGGGCTCTCATCTGGAAGATCTGGGCAACAATCTGTTTCTAAACTTAATTAATTGACGAGAGATCCCAGTTCCTTGCAGCTGTAGATCGCAGGTCCCCGTCTTTTTTGTTGGCCCTTAAGCGTGGGCCACTCTACATTGAGAGGTTAACTGCAGTTCTTCTCAGGTAGCCTCTCCATCTTCAAGCCAGTGGTAGTGGGTTGGGGCCTTCATGTGCTCTCAATCTCTCTGACTTCCTGTCTTCTAGCCAGGAAAAACACTCTGCTTTGAAAACATGAGGATTAGATTAGGCCAACCCGAAGCATCTGCCTTTTGTCTTATAATGTAACCTAATCATGGGAGTGACCTCTCACATATTCACAGGGTCTACTCATACTTGGAAGGGAGGGCATTGGGCAAAGGCATGGGTCATCGGAGTCCTTCTTAGAATTCTGTGTCCTGTATGCATTTTGCCCAGGAGAGATTAGAAAGGAAGTTTTTGTTTAGCGGAACCTGTATTTTTCCCAGCTACAGTTTTAAAAAGGTAAGAAATCTTTCTGTAACAAGAATTAAATGCGGGTAAGGGAAGGAAGTGGCTGGGGTTTGTGAGGAAAGATGATGAATATTCTTTCAAAGGCTTTGTGATATACAGAAAATACTTAAAAAGCAATTTAATTTAGGTAATGGGCATATAAAAAGCTCACTTGCTTGATTTTTTAAATTAAAAACTATAATCATAAAATTGCATTTAATAAATACATCCAGAAAAAAAAAATAGTAATGGCCAATTAAGTGAGAGATTTGGTGGGGAATGGGAAATGGAGAGAGAGCACAGAAGGTAAAATTCATTCAAGGATCTTAATAGAGTAAAAATAGCCCTTACGGGATGCCGCTGCTAACTACTTCTAAAAACCATGTTGTGATTTTACTTCAAAGATTTCATAATTTTCTTACATATTGCCTGCTCGCAGAGAACATCCTTTATAGCTTGGCACCCCACCTCTTACTACCATGTCAGCTTTACTATATTTACAGACATGTCGTAATTTGAAATTATCTTGGTCATTTGCATGTCTAACTGTCCATCCTCTGCATTCCCTTCCCCCTCCCTGAAGTGCACACTCTGTGAGGGGGGGTGTGACACTGGCTGCCTCAGATTTTCTAGGCCAGTGGCTAGACCTGTGCCGGGCCTGTAGTGGGCACTGAGTGAACTTTGACTGAATAAATACAGGAAGGCAGTGGTTTGCCACCCTTTCCTCATTGGCTTGTGATGTGAATCAAGTTAGGTGAAGACCTGGAGGTTCCATTTTTCTTTCCCAAATATGGCTCCATTTATTTCAGTGAAGCCAGCCTAACCCTTTCCCTCTTGGGCTTTTCATCTAACAAAATTCTGAAGCTTCTTAATTGTATGCAGACAACTTGACATCTCTGGTCAGCAGGCTGGTAAATAAGTGTTCTGGACGTAAGATAAGCTTATTCACACTAATACTTATTAATAAAGTACGTTGGACTTTGCCTGACAAGACAAAGCTATTTAAACTTGTTTCATTTGTGTATGCTAGGCTGTTAAATTTGAAAAAAAAATTTCTGTAAAATATATAGTTTTCAGGTAATTTGAATATAAAGTTAGAACTGTAATGTTTCTTATCAGCTTTGCCCTGGAATGGAATATGGAAAATGGAAGCCTGGTCCCAGCTCTATCATTAACCTGCTCAGAAGTCACTTCATTTGTGATTTCCGAGAGCTGACTCACCTCAACATCTATAAATTGAAAAAACGTATGGCATAAGAAGTCAAAGATTTCCAACGCTTCCCCCTAAGGAATCACCCATCCTCTTTTTTTCTTCTCTCTCTCTCTCATTGGCAAAAGATCTACTTGCTTTAACTGGGACCTAATATTTCTAAATACTGGCTGGTCTTATGCTCAAAGAAAAGATGGTACGGTAAAAGCATTTGCACAGGGGTCCCTGAAGTGATTTGTTCCTCCTACCCCTGGCTTTTCGCCCATGAAAATGAAAGCATAGAATGAGAGATTGTATTACTCTGCTCTGAATCAGCCTTCCTGCATTGCCCCACAGGAGTATCACATACTGCATCCCTCTGAACTGAGCATAGGCCTGGGGCATGTTTTGGTCAAAGAAAGGTCTCTTCCAGGCAAAAGCTTTACAGACCTGTGCATGGTTCACAAATTTAACCTTTCCTCTCAAGTCACAGTGACTGGCCGTGTTCCTGATGGAGACGGTGTGGTCAGCTTTGGTCCTGCAAGCTAAGAAAATAGCACGGAACCGTAGCAGCCCCACACTGGGTTTGTGGCGTGACTGACAAATAAACCTTTGCTGCTGTGGGGCTATTTGTTACTATGGCATAACTGGCCCAACCTGACTGATACACTTGCCTGGTGCTGGTGTATGCCACTTCACATTATCTTGGCCTCAGTTTCATATTGCAGCCAGTGCTAAGCCAGCAGTTCTCCTCAGTCTTCCACTAGCAACACGTGGGTGCAGCCTGACAGCTCATTGGCTGAAGCCTGTGATTCTTGCTTTATGTTTAGGGCTTCCTCTGTTTTGTCATGCACTCCTGTGGGAGCTGACTGAGGACTCACATGTGCAAACAGGAATTGCAGAGAAATTAACACCCACGAGGCAAACCTCCACAAATGGGCAATAAACTCTGAGGGATAAACATTTTCCTCTTCCTTCTCTTACATGCAGGGTTCTGAGACGCATTTCTATTGCAGGATTGAACCTAAGTGGCCGGCTCCAGGATGAATCCTCCTGTTGGCTTTCCTTTCCTGAGTTCCCTTTCCCAGGCCCTTACTTCTGCTCTCCGGAATCACATTCCCAAATAAACTACATGCACGCAAGCCTTTGTCTCAGGCTCTGTTTGATGGGGGAACAGGACTCCTCACCGGTTAGACCTTCATTTAATCGACCCCATCAGAACACTGTCCGCCACCAGAGTGAATTATTTAAGTAATTCAGCAGTGGAAAGGATTATACTGTGCATTTATAGAAACTTGCAAGGCATAAACACTTTGTTACACAGCCTGGAAGTTATTGTTAGATTTGCTGATCCCAAAAGAAGACCCTTCCCTTCCCCCCAGATGAACGTCTTGTTATTAGTTCTCAGTCCACCCTGATGCCATCACGTACAGGTTTTGGTTGGAAGGAATCTGTGGGGCTTTTTTGGGATTCGATGATTTGTGGAATAGCATATTGGGAGGCAAATGTTTAAGTGATAAAGCAGAGTTAAAGCTTGGGTGTCTCTGTGTTCTGTGGCACCCTGTTGCCCTTTATCCTGGGTTCGGTCCGCTGACTATGTGTGTGGGACGTTTTTCTGGTATCATGGAAAATATCACCTTGTTTAGGAATCAAATTGGCCAGGTTCCCCATAGCCTGTTAGCTCTGTTTCCTCTTTACCTCCTCGTCAGTCTGTTCTTTAGAAATCTTAAAATCCAAAGCATGATAGAACCAGAGGCTATCTTAAAATCATCTAGCCAAATGCCCTATTTCATAGGTCAGAAAATAAGTCCATAGAGGTTAAGGAAAATGATCCATTTGGGGGGTGGGGGGGGAGAAGTAGAGGGGGATGTAATCTTGCCTGTTAAGAAGACACCATTCTTTTTTTGACATAATTAAATTCTTGATTGTGATGCTCTTAAATGAACCATGAAAATCTAAGCACTTACAATGCAAGTGTGATTTTTAACTAAGGCTTTTCCCCCCAATCTGAATGTTAAGGTGGCAGATGCATAACTAATCTTAGCTGAATCTATATTAAGAAATCAGCAAGGTGTCTTTATTTAACTTTCATGATCTGTGAATATAATGTAGTGTTAAATAGCATGATTTTGCACATTATGTCCTAAAATAAAAACAACTCCTCCTTTAAAAGGAGAGTAAAATGCAGCAATGTGAAAGGTTATTTTCCAGTTGGCCTCAAAGAAAATGAGAAGCACACAAGAAAAGAAGTTGCCCCTAACCATGATCTCAGCAGATGTATATGACTGTTTCAAATACTGCTTTAACTGGGGGACAAAATTCAGCTTTCGGGCTTGCATTCCAGGTCATGCAGGGGGAAACTCTCGTCAGCAAAAGGAGAAGGGGGAGTTCTAAAATCCCTCGTTATCCTGCTTTTGAATTTTCTGAGCAACATCCAGTCCATTGAGCCTCTGTGTTTTTGCTTGGGGATGTTTCCATGGAACTGTATTAGTTCCAGGAAATTTGGGTCCTTTCTATTATCTCTGGAAACAGGCACAGTTCCTGCAGAAACTACATGGGATTATCTGTTTCTCCGTCTCACGTCTTTGCTGCAGTGGGTTGGATTCCTGAAGGAGTAAACAATGAAACATTGTGAGGCCCAATTTTGGAAGATTGTGCACAGAGTAAGGCAAGCCCTTCTGATTTAAGACATAAAAAAAAAAAAAAAAGTTGCCCTTTTGCTTCTTGAAACACTGCTGGAGAGTCTTGCCTGGTGTAGGCTAACCAAGGCGAGAAGGTAAAGACCACCCATGTGACATCAAAGTTGGGTTTCTGGGGTTTGACTATCATTTGGCTAACCAATTTTCATTTTAATATGTTTGGATGTTTTCAAGAATGTGATTTTACTTTCTGATGATTCAAAGTGGCTCCTGATCCAAGGAACGCAGACCCTTGAGGAATTAATACAAGAGTCTTGGGACCTCTTTGGGTACTACACATTCTCAGTGGATCTCTATGTAAACAATACATTTTGTTTAAATGTATTTGAAAGCATTCTTAAATTTTTGGTCACTTTTTTTTTTTTTTTTTTTTTATTTATTTATGATAGTCACAGAGAGAGAGGCAGAGACACAGGCAGAGGGAGAAGCAGGCTCCATGCACCGGGAGCCCGACGTGGGATTCGATCCCGGGTCTCCAGGATCGCGCCCTGGGACAAAGGCAGGCGCCAAACCGCTGCGCCACCCAGGGATCCCTTGGTCACTTTTAAATAAGCAATATTTTTTCTCAATCAAAGGGCATTGGGAAAATAAGAAAGATATTCCAGTAAAATTATTCTTTTTTATTCACATGCCCTGTGTGTGTATGTGTGTGTGTATGTGGAAGGATGTTACTGTGTTTTTAAAATAATTAAAGAGGTCTTTATGCTTGAACAAGCTAAGAACTACTACTGAGGTAGTTATGTTCTATAGGGCATGCTTCACAAAGCTAAATGAAATATTTAAAAGTTAATGGCTAGACAGTGCTTAAAGCATACACATTATTCATGATTTATTCTAATAACATTTGTGGATGACTAACTTAATGCCACCGCACATCCTTCTGTTTTTTTTGTTTGTTTGTTTGTTTTTTTTCTGAAGATGTGCCTAAGTATCTGTGCCTCTTTAGGGGTGGGTTTATATCACTCAGTGATGGAACGACAAAACAGAATTTCCTGCCCTTATAAAAGGGGTAGATGTTAGAAAAACACCCAGATGCTGATATGGGCTTACCTATGCCAGATACTGTTCTAAAATAGTCGTAAAATATTAGCTTGTTTAATGCTCATAACAGCAGTCTGAGATGCAGGTATTACTGTTGTTCCCATTTTATAGATGGGAGACTGAAGCACAGACTGATTAGGTTATGTGCCCAAGGCTTCCCATCCAGGAAGCCGTAAACCTGTGGTTTCATTTCAGATTCTGAGCCTGGATCTCTGCTCCTACACTAGTTCTCACCCTCCCTTCCCCTTCCGCAACCCCTCTCCCACCCTCACCCCCAGAGGATTTCACTTCTTTCCAGAAGAAGGAGATGGATGGCTATTGAGGAATACCTGGAGGGTTGGCTGGTTTGGTTTGAGGTAGTATACCCTCATGTGTTTCCCATCCTTCATCCCTATCCTTCAGCATCACACACACACACACATGCACACACATAAACACACACGGCCCTCTGGGCTTACTCTGGACAAAGTGACATTAGGCTACCTTGTACTGTAACTGTGAGGTCATTTGATCTGGGCTTTTTCCCCAAACCTGGAACCATCACTTCATAGTAGCAAGTATGTTGTGGTAAAGACTTTCAGTGTATGATGGAACTCAGTCCTGTTAAATATTTTGCTGCTTTGGGTAACCCATTTATATGTGTCTTCCAAGTTAATTTGGACAAGACCAGCAGCTTGAGCATTATTCAGATGACTTTATAAATACTGTTCCTTTAAAGCAATTGGCTGATGGTCATGGAGACTCTGAATGATGGCATCAGAGCATGTGGCCTTTGTGGGACATTTGAGAATGTCCCTCTTTTCCCTTGCCAAACCCATAGAAGAAGTAGAGCAATAGCAAACAGCACAGATGCCCTGGATAGTCCTTCATTCTGGCTGCCACTAAACATACAAATAAGCTTTTCGAGGAATTGCTAAAGAGGATTATGACAGTTGCCTTGCTTCCCTGCTCATTCCAATTTGGCAGGTGAGGTCAAGGCCCAGTGGAGGCCATGCTTCAGTGTTCGGGAAGCTGGGTGGGATGCCAGGAGACCACAATTATTTTGATGCGGCGGGCTGGCTGTGTTCAGAATTGCCCAAGTCACTTCAAAAGCTCTTGTGAAAGTTGGCAGGCACAGTCCCTTAGAGACACCCCCACCCCCTCCGACCAGCTATCTTTGCAATCTCTCTCACCAGACTGGAGAGGAAAGTCAACTTGCTTTCATGGCAGGAAGGCTCCAGACTTTCCAGTTTCATGGGGCTAAGGCAAATGGGGAGCCGGAAGGGTAAATACAGAACAATTACTAGGAAGGAGCTTTTATTTCAAAGGGCAGAATTATATTCTGGACTGATAAAGTTGGTCACAGTTTTGCTGGTGTTGATTTTGTGATCTCTACCTTGCCTCTTGCATCTGGAAGTGTGATTGAGCACTGGTTCTCAAAGTGTGAGTCTACAAGGTAATAATTATTTCCTAGCAACACTGTGACAATCTTTGCCATTTATTAGGGTTTATTGTATTCCTTACCTATACATGCCCCCTCCACAAAGCCATTTTCCTTAAAATGTCTTTGATGAAGCAATATAAATTAGTAAATTTATTAAATCACAATCTCTGTGTACATTTTAAAAAATATTCTCTGTAAGCAAAGGAGAACCTTTTGATGGCAGGGTGCCCCCAAATAGTACCACTTTGGCAAACTGATTACTTTGAATTAAAGTTCCATAAGAAATGGTTTATGCAAAAAGGATGCTCTGACTTCCTTTGTCTCTCTGAAAGCAGAAAATAAATCTCCATGTGAATGGTCCCCTCTCAGTGCCAGGAGGAAAGGAGCCGTTCTTATCACCAGAGATAGGGAGTTCAGGGCCAAGAGACTCCATAAACAAACCTTGTTACTTCTTTACTAAGTTTCTACCCTAAGCCTAAACCTCTCTTAGCTTTGTCCATTCTTTACATTTACTGTTTCTTTGTCTAAAAGGTATAAAAGCTACCTGCTTTTGTTGCATCTTTGGCCCTCGTATCTTTGGGGCCTTCATACACACAAAATTAAATTAAATTTGTTTTTCTCTTGTTAGTCTCTCATTACAGGAGGTTTCTCAGCCAAGAACGTAGAGAGTAGGAGATTTCTTTTCTCCCCCCTGCAGACCCATAAAGACTTCCTTTGCAAATGGAAGTATCCATGAACCTTGTCTCTGCAAACCACACCTGCTGTTGTTGGGAGTTGCTAGCTCAACTGGCTGCTTTCTTCATGGAACATCATTTTCAGTTGAAAGAGTAACCGAGAAACAAACCATGGTATTTAGACTTGGATATTTAGGAGATAGCTCATTGATATTGAACAAGGCATATTTGTCGTTGATGATAAAATTTGAATATTCAAGTAAAAATTCCGTTTTCTAAAACCTGTATTGGTCACAGTGAGATTGACAGTTTCCCAGGACTTGAAGGCTTTTTTGATGATATGGGTGGTGACATGAACAAATTTCCTTTTTTGGTATTGAATAATGATATATGTTAATATTTGGAAGATCTGCATAGCCCAGGAACTGTTCTGCCATTTTCCAAATGATGAAATGCATGATGTGGGAAAATCATATATGGGAAGAGATCCATTCACAGAAAATACACCAGTGATTTTAATATAGTAGACATTATGAAAAGGTCATTGATGTGGTTTCAGATTTCACACTGGGACTGTTAAGATACTGGTTGACAGCTGCCTATTGTCAAGTTTTGGCATCTCATCATGAATAATACCTACAATTATCTATCTAAAACTATGAAAATAATCTTCCTTTTTCAATGACACATCTATGTGAGGCTAGATTTTACTTAGCCACCTCACCTAAAAAAAAGTATTGCCACAGATCAGATGTGGAAGATGTGAGACCCCAGCACTCCATTAAACTAGCCATTAAAGAAATATCCAAAAATGTAAAATAATGCCATTCTTCTTATTAATTTGGAGGGAGAGGAATGCATTTTTCCTAAAAATCTTATTTAGGTTAACATGTAATGCATTTACTGTTTTTATTAAATATTTTAAACATTCCTTAGTTGTGATTTCAAGTACAATAAATATCAGTAGTTATAACCCACATAAACAAAAGCTCTTTGGAACCCTCAATGGCTTTTAAAAATGCAAATGGATCCTGGAAGCAAATGTTTGAGAACTGCTAATGTAGAATATTGCAGTATTTTCCAGCTGTAGAGTTCTGAGCTGCCGGAGGAGTCAAAAAAGTTTCCTAGGTTGGGAATAACTATTGTTTTACTATATGTCTTTAAATGTATCAATGAAAATTATTTAAATATTTTCCTCTTTAAAGTGAAAACCTTGTAGGGATCAAATATGCTTACCTTGCACATTAAATTCTCATTCATCAATCACTTATCAAAACAAAAATATGGTCAATTTGAACTTGAAATAAAAATATTCACAAATATAGTATGTGATTTATAGAGAAATACTTGCAAATAGCCACTGGAACTTCTCTTATCTTGTGACTTAAAGCAAATCATAACTATTCAAATAAATAATAAATAAACCTTGGACATTAAACAGAAGAAAAGCAATCATTTCAAATTCTGATTATTTTGTATTTTTGATGCTGTAACAAATGGTTAAGCCTCAGTCTGCTTTTTAATATACACAGAGTCCATGTCTAAACACTGTGTATAGTTTTTAATGTATTTTTATATCAGTTTTTTCTTACATAATTAAATACTTTACATAATTTATTTAATTTGAAGAAGCAAAATTTTCCTTATATATTATAAATGACATTAAATATAATATCTAAGTAAGCATTATGCACAATATTTAATATTTCTGAATAAAAACACCTTTTGCCTAAGGTCACATTCGCATGTAATGCCAAAAACAATGAAGTGATTAAAAATATTCCTAAGAGCATTTGAGAAGTTCTATATTTCTGTGAAAGGTATTAGTTTCTGAGAGCTGCTGTGACAAAGTGCCACAAACTGAATGGCTTAAAACAACAGAAATTTATTCTCATTTTTCTGGAGTCCAGAAGTCTGACGTCGAGGTCTTGGTGGGGCCATGCTCCCTGCAAAGCCTCTAGGAGAGAATCCTCTGCTCCTTCCCTTTTCAGAGGGGTCTGAGCATGACTTGGTTAAGGCTGCATGTCTCTGTTCTCTGCCTCTGTCTTCACATGAACTTCCCCTCTCTGTAGGTCTCTCTGTGTACTGTCCTCATGAGGACACAGTGATTGGATTCAGGGCCCACCCTAATCCAGGATGATTTTATCTCAAGAACCTCAACCTTCGGCAGAGGCCTCATTTCTAAGTTCACCTTCTAAGGGATGTGAACTTTGGGGAACGCTGCTCATTTATTATACATTCTCAATCGAAACTGATGGGAGTTCAGACACACTTTTGTAAGGGGAGGCTGTGCTGTTGGACAGACCCTATCTGCCACTGATTAGCCCTTTGACTCTGCCAGGTTATCTACACGTTAAAGCCTCAGATTCCTCATTTATGAAACTGGATGCATGTTAGCCATTACATTGGCTTATGGTGAGAAGTAAGGGAGATCATGCATAAAGACACGATGTTCTCAGCACAGTGCCTGGCACAGGGGAAGGTCACTGAATAAATAGTAGTTGCTCCCAGTTGCCAGGACAAGGAGGTAATAATAATCATAGTATTGGAGCACCTGGGTGGCTCTGTGGTTGAGTGTCTGCCTTTGGCTCAGGGCGTGAACCCGGGGTCCTGGGATCGTGTCCCACATTGGGCGCGCCCCGCAGGGAACCTGCTTCTGCCTCTGCATATGTCTCGGCCTCTCTCTCTGTGTCGCCCATAAATAAATAAATAAAATCTTTAAAATAATACTCATAGTATTTACTATAAACATAGTGTTAGGGGCAATTATATCGGTGATAATTGTAATAAGGGTTAGTGGATTAGTGCTAATGGTGTCCTCAGACCATTAGTAGATAATAATAGATGGCTTTACTATGACATGGTAGATGAGAGAGAGAGAGAGATGAGAATCCTTCAGTGAGTAAGTAGCACATGAGTTTCGTTAGAGACAGACTTTTCTGTAGACTGCACGTGTTCTCTAAAAGTCCTAGGTTGAAACCTGATCCCCAGTATGATGGTATTTGGAGGTGGGGCCTTTGGGAGATGATTGATGAGGGTAAAGCACTAGGATGGGACGGGTGCCTTTATAAAAGGTACCCCAGCAAGCTCCCTCACCCCATCTGCCATGTGAGGGCACGGTGAGAAGATGGTGGCTGTGAACCAAGAAGAGGGCCTTCAACAGACACTCTCTGGCCGCCTTGATCTTGCACTTCCCAGCTTCCAGAAGTGTGAGAAATAAATATCTTTCATTTATGAACCAACCAGTCGCTGGTGTTCTGCTATACCAGCCCGCTGGAACTGAGACCCTCACCAACAGGACTTTCATCAAAAGACCCACCGTGTATGTTTTGAAGAGCTGTGCCGGAGGCCAGAACACTGATATTCAGCACTTTCTAACATTTTCATCATTTCTGTTCTGGATTTGTAGAACTCATTTCTAGGCCTGTGTCTTGATCACGATTTTGGGTGGTAGTTGGAGGCTTTGAAGCATAAACAAAACCTCTAAGGGCCCATTTTGCTATAATTCCATAGAGTCTGTCCTTGGGCACCTGTAAGGCTGATCTCATGTCCAGGTTCCCTCGATGGCTGTTGCAGACTTCTCCCCTCAGCTGAAAACCCTACCCTTGCCCCTCTTACCCCCAGCTCCTCAGAGCCTCCACTTGGCCCTTCCCAAGAGCTAGTAAGCTGTGTGCACGCTTGCTCCCTCCCTTTGTGTCCTTCCCTTCAGAATGTACTGGCATCTTTGCCCATCTGTTTTTCCCCCTATTTCTGATGAGGAATGACCCCTCTTCCCTTTAAGACTAATCCCTCCCCTGGGGGATCTACTCTTATCCCACATAATAATTCTGATCCATAATTATCCTTTTGTCTTCTGGCATTTGGTCTCTCTCCATGGAATCCTTCCACGCAGTCTGTAAATATGCTCAAGCTCCCTCTTTGTTCTTAAAAACACTGTCCCCTCCGGCTACCATGTTTCCTTCAGAGTGCAGTGACCTACCCCCAGCTTCATGTTGTGACAGCTGTTAATTATTATAAAATTATTGCAAGAACAATACAGAATTCCCAGGAGTTAAATCTTGATAATTTCTTCCTGGTAGAGATAAGATGTGGCTCTCACTCTAGGCGGTGAGGGCGTCCAGGGCCTCTGAACCTGCTCTCCTGGAACTTGCTACCACTCGGTGGGCAGCGGACCACAGCCCCCTGAGGGCTGGGCTCAGTGTGTGGGAATTTAGCATATTCAGAATATTCAGTGATGAACATAACCAAGTGCTTTTAAGAAAGCTGGAGTTTTCATAGCTCTTCTGTTGGAGAAATTATAAAATCGGTGAATGCCCTGAGGATAGTATAAACAAAGAGGCTTTTGTCTTTTAACCTCTGAGTTTGTTCTTGAGAGTTTGCTGAATAATAAGCGGGTAAAAACATTTCCAGCATCTCTGGTGTCCTTTCCATTTGCTGAAAACCTGCACAAAAGCCCCAAGTGAAGTTGAGAACCCATGTGGGTCCAGAGGAGGTAGTGAGAAGCAGTGCGGTTTCTTCTATCCCGCTTAATTTTTTCCGGAGACTGGGTGGGTAGTCAGTCAGTACCTTGCAAAGACACACCACAGATGAAGACAGAAAGGATAACTGTACAGAAGTTTATGTAGCATTTGGGTGTTTGTGTTTAAAGGCAGAAAAAGGAAATATACGTAGATCATTCTGGAGTAGATCAAACATTTTTTAGTCTTGGACTGAATCCCTGGGAAATCTGCCCTGTAAGACTCCTCTAGCAGAAAAAGGGCATGGATGCTGACTTGCTAGACTAATATATTCCAATAGGAACTTAGTTTACTGAGAAATTATACATAAAAATTATACTGTGGATGATTCAATCAATTGGCAGTAGTAGCATGTGTGACATTTTATATATATATACACACACACACACACACACACACACACACGCGTGTATATGTGTATATGTGTATATATATGTTCCTGCTGGAGATAAAAAGAAATATGAAATGTGATTTTCTGCCCTTGGAGGAGTTTACAGTTAAAATGAGGCTGTATTTAAGCCCCTCTCTCTAAGCAAATTCTAACCATCCTTGGTTCCCAAATGAGAAGCAATGTGATGTAGCTGAATGTTGGTAAACTTAGCTTGAGAAAATCATGATGTAAAAAAACAAAACAAAACACCTTTATCTTGTCACCCGACCACCCAAAGATTCAGCTTTGCACCCCTTGTGTCATCCAGAAGGAGAGAAGGTAGTATCTGTACTGAATCTTAATTTTTTCCTGAGAGTTGTCCCCACCCTCACCACCTCGTTGTCAGGAATTACATCAGTTATTTATATACACTTTGTGTGTTTATCCAGCAACCAATATAGAGATTTTCGGTCTGTTGGTTCTAAGTCTGTAATAGAGCTATATCCTTTAGAATAATAACATAATAGAGAAATGATTTTTAAATGGAGTAGCCTCCATATAACTCTGATTATCTTTAATTAGGGGGGAAAATCACCAGCTAAAAAGAGAAACAGACTTCAAATCAGTTAAAACTCAGAATAATCAACTGAGAAAAAAATGTAATCTCATAAATCTTTTTAACCACAGGACAATAGTATCTTTATTCATTAAATAACTTTTGCTGCCTCTCTCTGTTTCTCAGATTGGAACTCTAACATAGATTAGAATTGCCAAGTATCTGTGAAATGAAAGACTCCCCCTCCCCCATCTCTCCCATTCCCCATAATAGCCTAGAACAAGTAAAACCGGGAAATTCACAGTTCAGTTCAAGAATTAGGTTTGTTGTGTGGGCCTAATGTAAGAACTCTGATTGAGAGTGGTCTTGATCAAAGGCAGGTTGGGGAAGAATTAGCCCAACTAGGGTAGAAACTTTTTTTTTTAGCAGTGTTTCCCTAGAAATAGGGACATATAATTTGGCACATTACAAACAAACCACTGACATTCATTTTTTCACAGATCATCCTTAAAAATAGCAAAACTCCAAAGAGCACTAATAGAACCAAAACTATAACCTGCTGTTTCTTATACCTGAGGTTGGCTTTCATGATCTTTGAGAAAGGACCAGAGTTGAGACAATTCTATGTATGATTTTTTTGTCAACCTAGTACCGTATCCAAAGAAGCCTATAAATACATATAAACAGATTATTATTTTTCTTGGTGGAGGGAAGAAAGAGCTTCTTTCTTGGTAGGCATATGCCATGTAACTTAGGGGGAAAAGGAAATATGAAAAATGTGCAGGGGGGAGAGCAACTCTGTGAAATGAGGCCAGACTGGCATTGCCTGTCTGCCCATAAGACTGACTTACTGCGGTTTTCTCCTTACAACTGGCCAGAATTTTAAAAATCTGTTCATTTCTACTCCACATGAAGAGTGGGATCTATCAGGAGCAGAAGCAAGGATGTCACTTTGCATGTCAGCTGCCAGAGCATGAAGCCATGTTTGTAACAGGGAAATTAGTGATGTTTCCTTGCGATCATGAAGCAACATGTGCTCGGCTAATTACTGCTCTCTGTGACTCTCTCACATCTTGAAACTCTCCATGACCCAACTGCAGAAATCCTGCTTGTCTGCCTCCTACCTTCTCCCCCAAAGAACGAAAAATAGCAAAATGCAAGGCTGGGCTTGTTTAATGAATATGATTTGTTTTTGTTGAACCAAAGGCACAGGAGGTTTCGGAGGCTGTCAGCTTGATGTGAGATTTGTGAATGATTCCATAGTCCACATCTTTAGAGGAGTTTAATATGGAGGGTGTCTGTGTTTGCTGGTGATAACCTGTCCAAAGGCATTTTCTTTACTTTCAGAGCTTCCTAGAATAAAAATGACCTTTCAAGGTAGGTGAGACCATCATTCTGACTTGAGCCAGAGCTGTATCTGGCATGGGCAGACTTCCGAGAATCTTCCTTCCCTTTGTGACTCTTCCTTGATCCTAGCTGTGGTCCTCCTGCCATCTCAGAAACTCCTAATGCTGTAACCTGAGGCTCTTTATGCTTTTTCTGTTTGAAATGCGTTCTCTCGCGGTGTATAGTCATTACGGTTCTTGGTGGAATGCCTTTTCATTCATTCACCTATTACAGCATTAAAAACCAGACTGTCCTGGGGTGCCTGGGTAGCTCAGTTGGTTAAAGCATCTGACTCTTGATTATGGCTCAGGTCATGATCTCAGGTTCATGGGATCGAGCCCTGCATCAGGCTTTGTGCTCAGTGTGGAGTCTGCTTGGGATTCTCTTCCTCCCTCTCCCTTTGCCTCTCCCCCTGCTCATATGCCCTCTCTGTCTCTCTCAAATAAGTAATAAATCTTAAAAAAACAAATAGTCTTGCCTACTTTATACTAGGGTGGCTTCCCTCTACAGAATCTCCCCTCATTCCCCCCGAAAAAAACTTAGTTTGTCAAGACAGAATGAACGTTGCTCTTTCATAGTTCATGACAGGAGGTGATTTTAATAGAGGCATTGGCTTAGATATGAATTTATTTGAGTGACTATTTGAATATATTAATTAGTAGTATGGTATTAGTAATATAGAAAAAAAATAAAAGGGCCCAGAAAGAGCTTGATTCCCTGGAGAAAGAAACTTCCTGAGGATAGATGGTAACACTTTCTTTCCATTTAGATGCAGTTCTTGGATGATATTACCCAAACTAATTAATAATGACATATTAGTTAACATATTGCCATCAGCAGGTGGCTATTTGAGCAGGGGTGAAATGGCATGTGCTAAAACAAATTGTTGTACCCTAGAGAAATGTGCAGAATTATTTTTAAAAGAGTCATTTAATGATGTCTGCAACATGACTTTTTTTTTTTTTTTTTTTGCTTATCACAGCTTTAAGAGAGGAAATTGGGGGTAAGGCTATAGAGATGGAAACTAGAAAAACAAAACAAAAGACACCAAAATTGATTCAACCTTTACCAAAAGCTTTCCGAGTTGAAAAACAAAATGAAACCAGTACACAGTTGAATCCAAGTGGCACAGTTTGCCTGTCAGATAGAAATCACACAGAAGACTCAGGTGTCCTCCTTCTTCCTTTGCGCTCTCTCTTTCTTCCTCCCCTCTGTCTAGTCTCGATCTGTCATGGGATTTGGGGCATACGGCAACATATGGGCAGGAAACTGTAATCTGTGGCTGGCTTTCCGTTTCTGAGGAATCACTGTGACAATGAAAGGGTTAAAACTGTCAACACCTATCAGAGCTCGGTGATAATTAGTGTAATAGCAATCCCAGAACATCGGCACAGGTGACCACACCACAACAGATGAATTCTACAAGGGTGCCGCTTCAGAAGAAATCCTTCTTCCTCTCTTCCAGCTCCTACACAACTATGCTTTTTATGTGCTTATGTGAAAAAGCTACTGTTTATGCATACAAATGATTCAGATTAAAGATGATTTGGAGTCTTTTTTATTTCAGAAAGTGCTTTTGGAATTAGCACTGCAGATACAAGTTGAATAGATCTGTACCCTCTGAACACGAGATAGGTGGCCTTTAAATGTCTCCAAGTGTGTTGACCGTTGTTCTGTTACTAAGGATGCTCAATTGTAGGGAGTGGTGTGATTTAGGGAGACAAGCTGTTGCAAGGTATACTTTCATTATTATTATTATTATTATTTTTTTTTATGGAGCACCTGGTTGAGCCTCTGCCTTTGGCTCAGGTCCTGATCCCAGGGTCCTTGCATCAAATCCCACATGAGGCTCCCTATAGGGAGCCTGCTTCTCCCTCTGCCTATGTCTCTGCTTCTTACTGTGTCTTTCATGAATAAATAAAATCTTGAAAAATAAATTTTTTAACTTTCATATTCTTACAAGAAACACAAAAGGAAAAAAGAACGAAACATTTTAAAACAAGACGTAGGCTTGAGAAAAATAAAACACATTTTTTTCATTTAGTTGCTTCCAAGAGAAAATTGATAAACAAAAAGCAGAGACTTAAAGCTATTTTTTTGAAATTCCTGTGGTAACTCAAAAGGGACAACAGTGACTTACAGATAGAAGTAGCAGTTGGTAGAACATGTGACTCTTGATCTCAGGGTTGTGAGTTCAAGCACAACAATGGGCGTCAAGTTTACTTAAAAAAAAAAGCAGGAATCCATGATGGACTAGGGGAAGAATGGGTAAAGGAGAACCTCAATAACCCCGATATGTTCAAATCCACAGGTACCAATGGCTGGCATCCTAGAGTACTTAATGAATTGGCCGAAGTCATCACAGAACCGCTAGATATCATTTTTGAGAACTCGTGGAGGATCATGAGGTGCCTGAAGACTGGAAATGGGCATATTTAGAACCTTCTTTCAAAAAGGGAAATGGATGATGACCCTGGAAATACTCATCAGCTTAACTTTTTGCTTGGAAAAAATCTGGAATAATCAACTTAGTATGCTGGGTAACTAACTTATGATAGCTAGAAATGAGGCAGTGAACCATCATACATAAAGAAGTCCTGAGTTAGGTTTTGAGATCAGGTCTCCTGCCTATTTTGGGGATTCTCCCCTCCATTCTCTGAATTCTTGATAAAAATAAATGAGGTTGGCTGAGGCATTTGGGTGATAACTAAGTTTAAGTGTCATATAAGACAAAAGCAGGTTTCTGGCATGAGCTCATCATTACGTTATTTCCATATGAGCCTTTAACTTGAGAATTAGTAGCTTTAGTTTTATATTTTAACATCCTTTTTTTTTCACTTCATAGAGGACCATGTTCTTATGGGTTGAGGTATTTTATCTAATTCTATATAGAATGGTTTGGTGACGGAATTCTTATTTTAAGGTGCTTTTCATTGTTATTTTGTCTATCGGTAGGATCATAAAGCTGATGAACTGAGGAACATCACTAATGGCAAACAGTTTTTTCTGACTTCTCATTTTTTATTTAACCTGGCTGAAGGTTAACCTAGCATTAGGACCAGGAACAGTGTCTTGCTCTCACAGACACTGAGCAGGAACAGCTGTGGAATGTGATAGTTCGTTTTCCTTGCTCCCTGGGAACTGCTGTGGCCAGTGCTGTGCCTCATCCCACCTCACCCCCAGGCTTCTGATGTCAGGCTTGGGGGGGCGGGGAGGTAAGCAATGGCAGTGGGCATTACGGATCCTGCAGGACCACAGCCCAAAAGGAGGGTGGAATAGAGTGGGGAAAGGAAGTCACAACAGATCTGGTGGATTTCTAATTCTTACTCTTCTTGCCTTTGGATGCAGGTAGGGTGTTTTTTTTTTGTTTTTTTTTTTTTTGTTTGTTTGTTTGTTTGTTTTTCTGCTTAGAAAACACAGCCTGTCACTTGATGGGATGAGCATTGGGTGTTATACTATATGTTGGCAAATTGAATTTAAATAAAATATTTTTTAAAATAGAGCCCTGTTTATGGGATCAAAAACTTAAAGGAAATTATCAAAGAAGACCCAGGTATGTCACAGGCTCCCGGGGCAGGCAGCTTCTGAAAGCCCATGAGCACAGTCCTGTTACAGAGTCTTTCCTGCACTACTTGGAAGTACACAGGATCTGTTTAAGTTTACATCAGCATTGTGATGCTCCAGTGTAGGAAACTCTAAGGAGAAGCAATTTACATTCATTTTCTTCCTGGTGCATGCTGGTCCCTAGGTGAGCAGTTAAGGTCTCCAAGGGCAATTTTATCACAATCCTGCTCTAAAAATCTGAGGTTTACATAGTTTATCTACTTCTAGAGATTAATTTAGACACTGTAAAATCAGTCTCATTCTTAAATGCAAACGCAAGGAAATTAAGCTTGAAAGCATGTATAAGTTGTCCTTTAAACTACGTGTAGTTTGCAGATAAGTAAGGATTAAACTCCAATCAACCTTTCATCATTTTTTTTTTCCAAGTGAACCAGTCTTTCAAATTTCCAAGCTAGATTTTTCTTAAGGAGTGGGAGGTCTGGATAGATTACAGATATAATTTATTGTGATAATAAATGGCTTCCTGTTCAAGACCTCATTTCCAGGTGCAGCATCTGTGGCAGATTTATTTCACAGATGTGCATTTACATGCATTTGTTGAACTGTTGCTAGAAAGGACCCACTATCTGAAAAATCTATTATTTTCACCACTGGCATTATAATGCAATCCACTGCAACCAAAAAAAGGGGACTCTGGTGATTTCAGGTTTTATTTTCTATTTGTGTAATGTCTAACCTCAGTGTAATTGGCTGAATTTAAATCTCTTGGTGTCTGCTATTGGAATTTGAAAATAATGATCTTCTACCTAAATTAAGAATCACAATCTAAAATGGTGAAATAGCCAATGGACCTGAAAGACTCCTTACCTAAAGCCAGAGAGAGAAAGCTTTAAGCAGAGAAGTGTGAAAGGAACCCCTTGATTCTTTTCCATTACATCAAGGTCAGGTAAGAGTTAGAATGTAAAAGAAAGGAAGTAGTCTTGCCATGGATTGTATCTGAAGGTAATTACTCTTATGATGAGTAACTTTGGTAGCATTTTTACATTTTTAAATCATGATATCTTTCATAGATAAAGGAAATAGCTAAGGGACAAATATATTATCAGAGCTAGAGGAGTATCTTGATTTGTATTTCCTAGAACATTAAGAGACATTAATTAGAGACTTTTTACTTCATAACATTGAGGAAGTTGGAGGGGTATAGCAAAATTTTTGTTCTGTTCATCTTATAACAGAGTGCTGGGGGATGAAGAAAGAAAGATTTTGTTTACATAAAATATTTCTTGGTTCAGGGGAATGCAAGGGCTCCTTCCCACCAAAGGAATTGAAGCAAATTAGAATAGCTGTATTCAAGTGGTTTCTCAATCTCGAGAAATTTCCAGCATCTTGGTATTGTGAAATCAACAATATAGACAGTAAGCCTTGAGTTTTGACTTTGGAGTTCCTCGGATCTTCATTCAAATTTTGGAATCATTTTGATTGCCTCTTCAGGTGGTGAATCTGTTTAGAACATAAGCTATAGTGTAGCATGGGGAGTGGTGTCTTGAACAGTTGTTGAACTCATCAAAAGCCTTTTATACTTCTCCATAAGACGAGAAAAATAAATAACTGCTATAGTTCTGCATCAAACAGCCTCAGAGTTCTTGGCCTTGTGCTTGACACATAGTAAGTGCTAAGTGCCTTCCTCCCTCCTTTCTTTATTGGGACCTTCCTTCTTTCCTCTTACATGAAAGAGATCACCTTAAAACTGACTAGAAAAACTCAAGCATAAATTGACATGTTCTTACTGCTGCCTTAAACCCACTAAATAAAGCCCCTTTGCTTTCTTTTAGAAAGGAATAGAAAGGTTACAGTGGCCACTCACAGCAGGAGTGAACTAAATGTTTATTGATTGAATGAAAGGAATGTGATTTTTAAAAACAATGAGCAAATGTGTAAGGCCAGCACTTCTCAAGGCTGAGGAAATGGTCACATAGATACATATGAAGGTATTTCTTCAACTGTCTTCTTTTTTATAGCTTTAGATATGTAAGTTTGGTATACGAATTAGTGGATAGTATATGTGCATTTTCCTTTGATTTTATGACTGTGATTTACAAATTAGGAGTGCAAGTGGGCATTCCCCCATAGATTCTTCTGGGATAAATCCAGCCAAGATACCAAGCAGATGATGGTGGATCAGCGAACTTTTCTATGTGAAGAAAAGCCAGATGTACCATTGCCTAGGAAGCACCTGCCAGAAAACTGAGATGAGCTTATCTGGATTGTTCTCTGCAGTGTGAAGAGTCTGAGCACTGTAAACAGGTTCCTTGTGTGGGCATTGGAGAATAAAAAAAAAAAAAAAAAACAAGAGGTTAAATAAAATTGCATTTTTAGATGAAATATTTGATTTATATAAATTTTTACATGTAATATTAAATTACATATCAAAACATCATGTTCAGGTAGGAGATTTCTGAATTCAAAGTAAATAAAGGAGAAAGAGTAAAATATAATGTCCAGAGATGTATACAAGAAATGAGCAAGAGCCTGACCTGAAATTGCCAATTCTGTATTCAGATCAAGGGCCAATCAAGTTCAGGGAATGCTCAGAAGTCAGCTGACAGCTTGTGCTTTGAATAAAGGTGTAAGAAATGTATTAAACAAAATATGTTGTGCAGAGCAAAGCAAATCAGCCAGGTTTTCTCTTTTAGAATTTTTAATTTTTCTCTTAGCAATCCCAGTGGCCATCAGATAGTCCTACATCAGATGTTTTACACTTGCAGTTTCTTTGATTGGAAAAATACTCTTCCCCCGCCCCCCCAACAAAAAGGAAAAATACTCTTTAGCTTCATAGTAGGAATCTCCAAAGATATAAAATCAAATTTCTACTCCATGATCATTGTTTTAGATATATCCATGAAAGGAAAAAAAAAAAAAAGTAGTTCAGAAAAATAAATAACATAACTTTTTTTATTTTTGGCTTCCCAACAGATATTTTCCTTTAAATTGTTTAAATGCCTGGCAGTGAAATTTTGTTTTTTATTATTGCTGTTAAAAGATGACTTTTAGAGGAAAATGGGAAGTTTCATTCCACATTAAGAACTGGGTGATGTGGTTGTTTTATTTTGTTTTGTTTTATTTTACAATTTGGCCAAAATTTCTTCCACTGGAACAAAAGGAAGTAAGTCAGCTTTTCAAATTTAAGATGAGAAGTGTCTTTTATAGATGCATTCTGTGTCATGCCCTTTGTCAGATGATTTTTTCCTTTATTACTCCAAAAATAAAATGCTGAATTGAATATCTTGAGGGCAAAGTGATGTGTAGTAATTGGGACAAATGGTAGAAATTCTGTTCCTGTTGTCATGTTCTCTAAGCTTGACAATATTCTGAGATACTCTGGGTTCCTAAAGCCATTATTCACGGAAAAGTTCTACCTTACGGGAATGTGTGCGTAGGTCCAAATAACCAATCTGTGTACCTGCAAGTAGCCGAGCACAGATTCATTCTAAATAAACGCTGCAGTTTATTTTTTATTTTTTTGTAAATGGAATTGCAACTGACACTTTTCCCCCACTTTCTTAATTGTTTTTAAAAGGAACTGAGAAGGCTCTATTTAAAGCTCACTTGGAATGGCATTATGAACCACGGATTGTATGCCCATGCAGCGCTGTGATTTGCAAACATATGTCCGCTCTTCAATAAATGTTACGGCTTTCACAGCGGTTCCGCCTTGGCCTCTTTTGTGATCGTTTTTACATTTTGATGAATGACATAGAGTATGTGTGTTGTTTAAATTGACGATGCATAAATGTTTACAGTAATGTAGCATTATGGTTAGCATGGGAAATCAGAGTTCCAACTTGAAAGAAAGGAGGAAGCAAGGCTCCCTACTCCTTGAGCAAAATGCAAATAGATCATTAGGATGTGTGCTTGGATGCATTTGTGTGATTGTTATATATGTATGTGTTGTTGCTTTCTCCTTTCCCACCACCCCGCTTCTCACTAAAAAAAATACTCCCTAGGGGATGGGCTGTAACTTTGTGCCCGTAACTGCTCACCAGAGTGGGAGGTGAGGCAGTGGGACATGGTAGGTGGTGGGTGGGCAGGGCCACGTGTCGAGTTTCTGCTCTGGCTCCCACAGCCTTGAATATCCATCACCTGAAGGTGGTTGTGATTTTTCTACAGAAATGCGGCATCTCAGGACTCATTTGATCCAGACTACTGGATTCAGATCCTGCCTCACTGCTTTCTGGCTCCAGGACCTGGAGCAAATGGAATAAAGACATAGATTTTTTTTTTAAGATTTTATTTATTTATTCATGAGAGACAGAGAGAGAGAGAGAGAGAGAGAGGCAGAGACACAGACAGAGGGAGAAGCAGGCTCCATGCAGGGAGCCTGACGTGGGACTCGATTCCGAGTCTCTAGGATCACACCCTGGGCTGAAGGCGGCGCTAAACCGCTGAGCCACCCGGGCTGCCCAAGACATATAGATCTTACTGCAATAATTAGCACAGGCTAGGCAGCCCCAAAACATTCATTCCAAAAAGTTTTGTTTTTTTTTTTTTGTTTTTTTTTTTAAATTTTATTTATTTATTTATGATATTCACACAGAGAGAGAGAGAGAGAGGCAGAGACATAGGCAGAGGGAGAAGCAGGCTCCATGCACAGGGAGCCCGACGTGGGATTCGATCCCGGGTCTCCAGGATCGCGCCCTGGGCCAAAGGCAGGCGCTAAACCGCTGCGCCACCCAGGGATCCCTCATTCCAAAAAGTTTTGTAGGAGTGTTATGGGTTCTGCATAAATGGTATCATGTATATGTTTGGTGATGACGAATGGCTGTTTTTATTCCCACCGAATTCAAAGTGAGAAGAAAGTAAATTTAAAGCAAGAAAGATATAGAGTAAATATTAGGAAGAAATACATAGAATTAGGATTTTAGAAGTGAAAAGCTACCCTGGCTGGGATAGCATAATCTGATTCAGAAACTGTGTAGTTAAGGCATCGAGGGGCCAAGAATTTGTGACACGCCTGCAATCACACACTGGGCTATGACAGACCGTTGTTCTCCCAGACCCTCTAAATCCCAGCTTTTGCTTTTTTTTTTTTTTTTTTTTTAAGATTTTATTTATTTGAGAGAGAGAGTGAGAGTATGAGCAGAGAGAGAGGGAGAAGCAGACTCCCCGCTGGGCAGGGAGCCAGATGCAGGACTCTATCCTGGGACCCTGAGGTCACAACCTAGGCTGAAGGCAGATGCTTAACTGACTGAGCCACCCAGGTGCCCCTAAATCCTGGTGTTTTCTCTCAGATTCTAGAAAATAACCGAAAAGGATCTGTGGCATCTTCAAAAGAGACCCATCTTTCTAGGCTGGCCTTAATTTCAAGTTAGAGCCGTGATTTTTGAGACACAGCCTCAGAATACTTGTTCATACCCTGAGACTCCAATCAGCCCCCAGGCTCTGCAGGAGCCAACATCACGGCATGAAAGCCTCATCTTTCAGCTCTAAAATCTTATGCTTCAAGTCTTCCATGATCTAGCAAGCATATTTAGCAAAATCAATGATACTGGCAGGCAGCACCAAATGTATTTTTTTTTTTAAAGTGGAGAGTTGCATGTATGAAGTAGAGATCCCAAGAAAGGAGTGTTTGATAAAGAATGGGATGGTTTATATCATTAATAAAATCACTTCACATAAAGCAGCTTTTAAAGTCTTTCATCTGAATCTGGAAAATGAATACCTTCTTGTCTCATTCCTGGCCATATGCTGCTCCACTGAGGATTTTTTAATTTAAAAGAGGACTCTTGAACAATTTTAAATGAAAAACTTACCTTTCTCCCTCCCAGAGTTACCCTGAGGACAGAGTGTATTCATGCAATTATGGACACTTTTTTGGCCAACCTCATCCACTTTAAAATATATCCATGCACCCTTAACAGGATGTCTGTGCAATGTCCTTTGTTTCTTGGTTGAATAATGAGCACTGGTGGCAAACTGTATATATGCAGCATGCATTCTTTTACATCCGTTGAGCTCAATCAATTTAACTTCAACTTCATTTTGGAAATTAATCAATCTACACAACCACATTGACAAAGACAGCCATTTTGAGTGAAGAATATACATTTAATTTTTTCTAAAGTCTACCCAATAAATCAGAAGCCCTCCAGGCAGGCTTGGTTTTCCTGGCAAGGGCCTGTCCAGTCGCATACTTTAACATCTTTGCTGCTCTCCGGTCTGTGCAAGTGTCCAGTGCACAGCATTGCCTAGACCCTCCCGTGGGGGTCACGTTCTCCAGAAGACAGTCACAGAGTGATGCGATCTGGTTTCTACTATGATTTGCACAAGGCTGTGAGCCCATTTGGCTTGCCCCCACTAATGTGGCTCCTCGCCGAGTCCCTGCCTCATTCCTGGTGCATTTTCTGGTGCGTTGCAGGCACCGGGTAATATTGTCGAATGAGTGAAGGACTAAATGAACTTTCTTGAGTGCCTAAGGAAATGGAGCCCTGCAGTTGTGTGAGTTGGTTCTAGCAGGGTGTTTCCTGCTCTCCGAGAACCTGGAGGAACAATTGTGGCCTTTGTGTTTGGAGGAGAGCATGCCTTTCACCTCAAAACCCTGCAAACCAGATTTCTCTTGATCAGAAGTTCACCTTGGGACGTGGTTTTATTGTTATTCAGCTCCTCTGACTCTCCTGTTGTCCTTTGTGTAAAACTGTACATGCAAATAATTTATAAAATAAAATTCTACATACTCATGTAGGCTGTCTTTTACAGGAATGTATTAAATGTAATTTGTGAAGGCACACGAAAATCCTAAAATGGCACTTATTTGAATTACAATTTTCTTTTGGCCATATTTTCCTAATCTGAATTGAGAGAGGGATATCATCTATTCTTGCAATTAAAGCTAATAAAATAGCAATCAATTCTTGCAATTAAAACTAATCAAATGATTAACGTATTTATGGCATACATTCTAGTGTATGGTATGCTGCCAGACAAAATACAAACATAATTCCTCCCTACACAAACATTTTCTCTCTTAGATTGCATTTTAGACACACTCGCTCTTAGATATTTTTAATATAAATGTGTGAATCCGTGGTTTTGTTCCAGGAACTAATTATTTCTTCTTAAAAGAATAATTCCATATAAGAATATTCTTATATACTATTATTCTTATAAGAATAATTTCTAACCAATGCAAAAGCAAAAAAAGAGCAGAGAAATTAAGAAGTGTGAGTCCAGGGTGTTCAGACCTGGGTTTGAATCCCACAGAGCTGCCGAGTGTTGCCATGATTGCTTGACATAAGAGGAAACTGATAAGCATGTGGTGATCACGTGCCTTGTCTTTCTTTACTTCTGCTGATACACATGCATTATGTGGAAGGGAGGGAAGAACATGAATGTTTTTGACTCAAAATCTGGAATGCAGAGCCCAAACCCCAGCACCTGGCTTTGTGACCTGAGATAGGTTCCTAAATCCTTTCCAGTCCGTTTCACCATCAGAAAAGTGAGGTTGATAATGCCTCCTCGAAGAAGTCTTGTGGAAATTGAACATGCTAACAAGTAAGATAACCCATAAAGAGTCTTGTGTTGGAGAACAGGAGTTCTTCCCATATATGTCAGCTATGCAGTTTGAGCAGGTTGGAGGGAGCAGGGATGGGACACGGGAGAGGCTTGTGACTCATGAGCTTGAAATGTTTTCAAGATACATTAGAAAAAAGGTTACATTCCTGAATGAATTGCAAAACAATATTAAAAAGAGAGTTGCCAACACTTAAAAGGACATTTAATGTGATTTAATGTGTGCTCAGGACATGTGCACTTTACATGTATTTTCTCGTTTCATCTTTGAAACAACCCTGAAAGGAAGAAGCCATCATTCTTCCCATTCTACAGATGAGGAAGCTGGGGTGAAGATGGGATTTGTTAATTGGCCCAAGGCCATGCAGCCATTATTTAGGGAAGCTGGAATTTTACTCTCAACAGTGTAACTTTAAGCCTGTCCTCTTTCATTTTCTTAAAGATTTTATTTACTTATTTGAGAGAGGGAAAGAGAGATAACATGTGCAGGGGTGAGGTGAGGGGCAGGGAAAGAGGGAGAAGCAGGCTCCCTGCAGAGCATGGAGCTCAGTTTCAGGACCCTGGGATCCTGACCGGAGCCAAAGGCAGATGCTTAACCAAATGAGCCACCCAGGTACCCCAAGCCTATTCTCTTAACCTGCATTTATGTTTTATGGGGCCAGATTCAATATGGGACCAAATATAAGAATCACAAATGAAGAAGTAGGAGAGGGCAGATGGACAAGAGTAGTGTTTCTCCTAAGAGAGGGTGTTTGAGAGGTCAGCAGACCAGGGGAAGAAGGTATGAAGTAGATTGTGTTCCATCAAGTCTAAGAGACACTAGAGGGCAAGACCACTGGTGAGCAAGAGGAATGGTTCCAGTTTACCTCTTAAACAACATGGTTTTCAATTAGGATTCTTTTTTTTCAACTTCTCAAAAGGAGTATCTTAGACATATTTATATGTCTGATTTATCACTCAGGCATACATGAAGATTACACGAAGTTAATGTGAGGTAATCCTATGACTTTCTGTAGGCAGAGTCTTCTGAATCACTTTCCATTCAGGTCCCTCCCATCCCTACTGCTGTTGTACCCAAGATGTCACCATCTGGCCAGCAGAAGCCCTGTTAATGACACAGTCTCGGAGTGCCTCATCATCTCTATATCTCATCCAAACCATTTTAGGAGTTTGGATGCTGGCATTTTCTTGATCTCATCTGAAGTCATCCACAGGTTTTCAGACAGGAACTCATTCTTTCTTCAAATGGCCGTTGAGTGGTTTGTTAGCTGAAATGTGGCCTTGCAGCTCGGCAGTCATGCCACCGGGAGTGGCAGCCACACTTGCACATGTGCACACATGGCAACTGTATCACTAGCTGTCAGTCAAAATCAACTGTAGTTCTCTGCCTATTGTTCTCCACCCTGGTTTCACATGTTTGAATGTAAAAATGCGTGCATTCAAGTCCATGAAATACACTTGGCTGTCAAGTTACAAGGGAATTGTGACCACCCATCTCATTTTACTTTCTGTCCTTCTACTTTATCGATAATTATGTAGTAGTAATTTTGTCTTTAAACACCTTGGACTCAGAATAAGAATTTCTTTTGTATCTCTTTGTAGGTGAGTCTGTGTTAACATTATTCTCCGGTGGGTCTCTGGCATGATTTATCCCATAGGCACATATTACATATTGGTAATACTTGGCTCACTGTATTCCATATCTCATGGAGGTCCCTGGCTTGTGAAAAGTTCTTCAGTAATGATTTAAATATCATTTTATAGAATTTAGCACCTTGCCCAAGAAACAATAATAATTTATTTTGGTATTTTAATTTAAAAAAATTATAGATGAGTATAGTTGACACACAGTGTTACATTAGCTTCATGTGATTCAACATAGTGATTCACTTGCTCTATATGTATGCAGTGCTCACCACAAGTGTGACTACCATCTGTCACCATATAACAGTATTACAGTATCATTAACTATATTCCTTATGCTGTGCCTTTATTCCTGTGACTCATTTATTCTGTAACTGGAAGCCTGAATCTCTCACCGTCCCTTCAGCCATTTTGCGCATCCGCTACCCTCATCCCTCTGGCAACCATCAGTTTGTTCTCTGTATTTATAGGCCTGATTCTGCTTTTCATTTGTTTATTCATTTGTTTTGTTTTTTAGATTCTACATAAGAGTGAAATCATATGGTCTTTGTCTTTCTCAATATGATTTATCTCATTTAGCATAACAGCCTCTAGGGCTATTCATATTGTTGCAGATGTCAAGATCTCATTTTTATGGCTGTGTAATATTCCATTGTGTGAGTGTGTGTGTGTGTGTGCGTGTGTGCGCACACATGCTCACGCATAAGCATGGATGCACACATACATGTATTGGGTATTTTGATCTTTAATAACAATGTCTGATTACAGAGCACCGGTATAGCTGCCCACTGTTAGAAGCAGGAGTTTATTCTCAGTAGTGTGTTAGGGTAAGAGAGACTCTTATAACTAGAATTCCAAGTGACATCTAAAAACTTATTATTTGGCCTTTAAATATTGGAATCCTGTTAAGGTATTGGAAGTTGCTAAATGTCTTCAGGAGTTTAGTCTCCCATTCCTTGTGCTCAGAGTATGTGTAGTAAAGCAGAAAGAGGGTGAGGCCTTGAGACCGGAAGAAACTCTAAAAACTCCCCACTACTAGGTGACCTTGATTAAGAAAAAAAATACCAAATACATTCACAAATCAGAGCAAGTTCTACACAAATTTAATTTAAGCCTCATAATAACCCAGTAAAGTCATTACTGTTACTACTCCATTTTACAGTTAAGGATCTAAGGCTCAGCGTATAGATACTTTATAAGTTCACTTCACCTCTGTTATCCTAGGTGTCCTTATACCTGTAAGAGGTAGACAATATTTTTTTTTTACTATTTCTTTTTTTGTTTTGTTCTGTTTTTTTTTTTTTTTTTTTTTTTTAAGATTGATTTATTTATTAATGAGAGAGAGACAGAGAGAGAGAAAGAGACACAGGAGGAGGGAGAAGCAGGCTCCATGCCGGGAGCCCAACGTGGGACTCGATCCCGGGACTCCAGGATCACACCCTGGGCCAAAGGCAGGCGCTGAACCACTGAGCCACCCAGGGATCCCCTAGAGGTAGACAATATTATAGCTACTGCATATTGCATAGACTAGGTACTTGAAATAGAAGCTAATTTTTATCCCACTGATTTTATATTCCTTTCTCTTCTGCTAGTCTCTAAAGAGTATTACCTTGCCATTTGAAATTGCCTTATAGATTCCAAGAGTAAAATTAACATTTTGGAATTTTTGAACTCTCCACCCCCACCCCCAGTCAATTTCTGTTACACAAATTGATTCTCCCTGTTTTGTCTTCAGTGATTGATGATTTTTAAAGTTTTTTTCTTAATTATAAAAACCAGTTGAGGGGAACCCCTGGGTGGCTCAGCAGTTTGGTGCCTGCCTTTGGCCCAGGGTGTGATCCTGGAGACCCAGGATCAAGTCCCACATTGGGCTACCGGCATGGAGCCTGCTTCTCCCTCTGCCTGTGTCTCTGCCTCTTTCTCTCTCTCTCTATGTCTATCATGAATAAATAAATAAAATTTTTTAA
Organism: Canis lupus dingo; assembly: GCF_003254725.2. Lineage (NCBI taxonomy): Eukaryota > Metazoa > Chordata > Mammalia > Carnivora > Canidae > Canis > Canis lupus. Next base: position 38,567,638 of record NC_064243.1, read on the forward strand.
AAATAAATAAATAAATAAAAACCAGTTGACAGCTTTATACCAATGCCCAATACTTCCTACTGCCTGGAAATATTCTCCATGATGACTAAACTGAAGTAATTTCGTGGCCAGATTTTTTTTTAGTAGACCTCTGGGTGAGACAATATCTTCTGTACTTTGAAAAATCATAACCATCCAGTTGGATACATAATAAACCATAACTTTTAACAGTCTTATCAGAATAAAATCCCATCATCTGCATTAGAACTCTTCCCTTTGGAATATTATTTTATTGCCTTCACCAAATACAAAATAGGGTAATACTTATAAATGTGTTAAGACAAAAAATGCATTGAATAATTTGATAAATATAATTGATGAAGGTATAGCTTTGAGAAACATGAGAATTGCTGCCTCAAATTATGGAGCCCCTCCCTGCTCCCTCCTGTCCTCCCTTCCTTCCATGTTTTTCCTCTCTCTTTCTTGGAACTGACAACAAAAAGAATTGACTATATCTCTTTTAGCCCACAAGTCCTATTCATATGCTTTTATTTTCCCATACTTTAATCTCCTTCCAAGTGCATTCCAAGAATAAGTAAATATATTTTCTGAAAATCTTGGCAATTTCCTGGATTTGAGAGGTGTGAGGAAAGAGTTGGCAGAAAAGTGATTTTTGAATGAAAAATTAAATCTGTACTTATATTTAAAATCTCCAGAGATGTCTTTGATATAAAGCAAAGTAGCCATTTCCAGTACAGAAAATAGCCACGTTTTATGTAATTTTGATGAATGGGTTAAAAAACAAGCATGTAACAACTAAATATATATGTAAATCGAGTGGTTAGTGTTTTTTTGTATCATAAACCGTAGTGTAATCTCAACTAATAATTAGAAAAAAAATAAACCAATGAGGGCTATATTCTAGTGTGGAGTACACTATTACAGAAGTCCAATCTACCAGAACAACAGATATGCTAAATGCAGTGTTAGGAATAAGCCAAAGCCATTGGCTATATCATAAATTTAGGAGAAGTTGAAGCACTTGTACAAAGCCTTCTTCATGGAGTAATTTTATTTTATTTTATTTTTTTAAGATTTTATTTATTCATGAGAGACAAAGAGAGAGAGAGAGAGAGAGAGAGAGAGAGAGAGGCAGAAACACAGGCAGAGGGAAAAGCAGGCTCCAAGCAGGCAGTCCGGTGTGGGACTCGATCCTGGTTTCCAGGATCAGGCCCTGGGCTGAAGGAGGCACTAAACCACTGAGCCACCCGGGCTGCCTTGGAGTAATTTTGTATACAAATGAGAGAATAAGAAAGAGCAAGAAAGAGCCATGCCTGTCAGACATTCATTACCTGTCTGCTTTATAAATTTTCTTTAAAATTTTAATTTTAAATAATCTTTACACCCAACATGGGGCTCAAACTTACAATCCTGATCTAGAGTCTCATACTCTACTGACTGAGCCAGCCAGGCACCCAAGTTTTTAAAATCTTTCCTCTGGATCTTTTGAAGATTTTATTTATTTATTTGACAGAGAGCAAGAGAGAAAGCAGGAGCTGGGGGAGGGACAAAAGGAGAGGGATAAGCAGACTCCCCACTGAGCAGGGATCTTGGTGTGGGACTTGATCCCAGGACCTGGGACCTTTGGCTCTTTTGGTCCTAATTAATAGTTGCTTAAGGTTTAATTTCTTTTCTTTTCTTTTCTTTTCTTTTCTCTTTTCTTTCCTTTTCTTCTTCTTTTTTTTTTTTTTTGAGAGAGAGAGAGAGAGAGAGAGAGAGAGAATGTGTGAATGGGTTGGGGAAAAGGCAGAGGGAGAGAGAGAATCCCAAGCAGTCTTTATGGCCAGTATGGAGCTGGACATGGGGCTTGATCTCACCACCCTGAGATCATGACCTGAGCTGAAATCAACAGTCAGACACTTAGCAGACTGAGCTACCCAGGCGCGCCATGGTTTAATTATTTTTGTACTCTGCTGCTTCGTTGTGTTGTTAGTATAATGTTTTGGGTCTGTTTATACATAATTTGTGTGGCTTCATAAATAGTATATAATACTGAGCAACAGATACATGATGCACATTTCCATTTCAGTTTCCCAAAGAATGCTCTTAAGGAATGAGGGTAACCTGCTCTGGGTAACATTCTTCTTTGCTCATCTTGGATATACTAAGGAAACTTTTAAACCATGTCAGTTCTAAAAAATTATATAAGAATAAATGTTGATAATAAAGGATGAGTTTATTGTTTGCATTACTTGAAAATAATTATCTAGTTATAAAAAAATTTAGTCTAATGTTTTCTACGATGGTAAAGTTGGTTATAGTACACATGGCAAATGATAAAATATTAATAGGTTGTAGCCCACATTTTGCAGTAAAAATGCTGCCAAAAGTTTGGGAGTTAATAATCATAGGGAAACATATGGCAGAGATTTAAAGCTATTTGTGAGTAACAATCATTCATATCTTATACATAGCATCAAGAATAGTGTTTGCAAAGTGAAACAAACCAGCCCTTACTTATTACAGATGATAACACAGTGCATCAGTGGAAAGGAAGGAGTTGGATAAGAGTTTGAATTGCTTTCTGCTACCCAAATCATGTGGCCTTGGGCAAGTTGCCTCACCTATTTGAGGATTATATGAACTGTTTGTGCAGTGCTTTGCATACAGCAAATGCCCAATAAATAGTTTTGTCATCGTAATTCATTTTCATGTTTCATTCTATTAAGTCTGTGTGATGGACCGAGGCACAACAAACTCCTAAATGATCCAGTTTGAGAAGAAATTATTGGACAGTTCCCTGCAGGTACTGTACTGGGTTCCAAGAGCACCCAAGGAGAAATGAACAGAAGATTTACCATGTGTAGGAGGAAAAGGATGTGCAGAGAACTCAAGCTCTGTCAAAACACAATGACACTAGTGTTGACCAAATCCCTAGTACTCACGGCAGAAGTAAAGAGAATATGTATAGAATGTTGGTGAACAGTCTTCAAAGATAGGTGGATTGTGATTATTGGGGGCTGGCAGTGGCCTGAAGGAGGGAGGGGTTCCCAGATGGGGGAGCCCACATGACCAAAGGCCTAAAGGGGTAGAATTTCATGGTGTTTTGTGGCACAAGGGACATTGGCTGGTGGTTCTGGAGTCTAGGATGAGTAGGTGAATAAGAGGGAAGACACATCTCTCATAGCTTGGAAATAGGCCTCTGATTCTTAAATTATACTAAGAGGACATACTTAATTTTATAGACTGGGCATTATACAACCTTTTTTTTCTTTTTTGGTGAAAAAATTTATATTTAGAAGTATAGCCAGCTGGACTCAATTTAGATGATCCCAATTTTGTTGGCAACATCCAAAGCATCATAGTCAAGAGCCAGTCAGACATATGCTTTCTTCTCCCCATCAGGCCTGATCAAGGTGTTATACTTGGCCACATCAATGTCATAGAGCTTCTTCATAGCCTGTTTGATCTGGTGCTTATTGGCCTTGACATCCACAATGAACATGAGTGTGTTGTTGTCTTCTATTTTCTTCATGGCTGACTCGGTAGTTAGGGGGAACTAAGTTTTTTTTTCTTAAGGTATATGACTGATGGAATTTTCATGCCCAGAGTATCTTCATGTGACAGATATGCATGGAATCCTTACTTGTGCCAGACACTGTTCTAAGTGCTAGGAAGAACTAGACCTAAATCCTGCCATCATGGAGATTGCATTTCTAATGAAATATAGGTGTGGACCACTCAGTGCTTACTACTACTTTCTCTTTCTCTTATGAAGACACACCAGGATGCAAATCCATGATATTCTGGCTATGATAGAAGAGCCTCATGCATAAAATTGCCAATCACCCACACACACTGCCTCCTTAGGTATACTTGTCAGCAGATTATCCATACATTCAAAACCAATAGCCACTCTTCTGAGTGCCTGGACCCCAGTAGTGACAACTGCTACTCTGGTCTTTGAAGAGGGTAGTGAAGTTATCTGAGGATGAACCAGTGGGTGCTGGCATCAGAGCTAATCACATTTAAGTTCTACTGAACACTGTTATCCTGTGATTTCATGAGCTTTCCCAAGACCTCCTCCTCCTTGTGCTGAGTACCTCCTCTTAAACCATAAAGGCCAAATGTGCAGCTCTGTTTACTGCAGATCCCCACTGGCCTCCTCTCCTCATTATATCCTACCTCCCTTTACAATTTTTACCAGTCTCATTTCTCTAATTATATTTGTCTAGACCAGCATCACCACTTAGCACACTTTCTGCAGTGATAGAAATGTTTGATTTTGCACTGTCCAGTATAATTGCCACTACATTTGTGACTATTGAACATTTGGAATGTGGCTAGTGCAACCAAAGAATGCTATTTTAAATTACATTAAATTAAATTAATTTTAATTTTAATAGATTTTTGTAGCTAGTGGTAATATATTAGCACAGATCTAGATGTTCATAAAAAATATCCAATTTTGTATTATTTTTTTCTTTGCAGTCAAGTTTCTGGCAAATTCTTACATTCAATTTTTCTGCTTTTTGAAGTACCTGGCAAAGGGAGCCTGGGTGGCTCAGTTGGTTAAGCATCTGCCTTTGGTTCAGGTCGCGATGCTAGGGTCCTGGGATGGAGCCCTGCACCAGGCTCCCTGCTCTGCGGGAGTCTGCTTCTACCTCTGTCCCTCCCCCCATGCTTTATACATGTTCGTTCTCAATCTCTCTCTCTCTCTCTCTCATGCTATCTCTCTCTCTCTCTCAAGTAAATAAATAAATCTTAAAAAAAATAAAGTACCTGGCATATTTTTTTGCAGCAAATCTATGATTTTTTTTAATTTTAATTCTCATCTAGATCTAGAAGGAAGAAAGTGGCATACTGATCATTTTTGGTCTGCATATGGCTTTCTAATCATAGCAACAGGCAGAAAAGTGGTGCCATCTTGGGGGTAAATCTCCACTGAGGCTTTTTATTTTAATCTACCTCTTGCCATTCTCTAGTCAAGGAAAAGAACAGTTTCTTTCCCCTCTCCCTCCAAGCAGGCTGCCTGAGGATAAGAACTGCAAGAGAGAAGAGGTAACTCGGTTTAGACAGAGTGTACCCTGGAAAGTAATATGACTCCCCATCACTGACTCCCGGTTATTAATGGATGTGGGATGAAGGAATGGGAGGGATTGGCAATCAGCTCCATGAAGGGTGCATTCATTCATGAATGGTGCATAAGAGAAGGAATTTGTTTGCTAGGAAAGGAAAGTGATGAGCTCCATTTTGGCCATATTGAGTTTGAGGTCTTCATGGTGAGATGTTTGGTTAGAAGTGGGCTATATGGCTGCACTTTGGGGGAATGATCTGTTCAGGAGGTAAAAATATTTGGGGGCAATCACCATGTGCAAATTAAAGCCACAGGAATGGATAAGATGGTCCGGGGATAGTGTGCAGAGAGAAAAGAGGAAAAGATGAGTGACAGAACTTATTCATTCAATGAACATTTATGTGATGGGTGAAGAATAGGAGCTTTCAGAAGGTAGGAGGAAAAATCCAAGAGAAGACATTCATCAAAAACAGGAGAGGGGTGCCTGGGTGGCTTAGTCGGTTAAGTGTCTGCTTTCGGCACAGATCATGACCCCAGGGTCCTGGGATCAAGCTCTGCATGGGGCTCCTTGTTCAACAGGGAGCCTGCCTCTCCCTCCCCCTCTCCCTGTCACTCCCTCTGCTTGTGCTCTCTCTCTTTCTGTCAAATAAATATATAACATCTTAAAAAAAAAGAAGAAGAAAAGACAAATCTATGAAAAAGAATATTTGACAGTATCAAGTGATACAGTAAGGTCAAAGGAAGGTAAGAAATGAAGAATATCCCTAGATTAAGCCCCATGACATGGAAAGCCTCTGGAGAGAAGAAATGCCATGGGTTTGAGGATTGGGTGGAAGGTGAAAGAAATAGAAAGCAAGTATTGTCAGCCTTTAAGAAAATGTTGGCTGTTGTAACTAAAAAAAAAAAAAAAAAGAAAAAAGAAAAGAAAAGAAAATGTCGGCTGTGGAAGGGAGGGAGCTGGAGTAGCTATAGCTGGAGAAGGTGACAGATGGGTGGAGAGGTTTGTGGATTTTGTTTTGAAGGTAGGTCAGATTTGGATCAGTTGAGGAGTCCACGAGAGTGGTTGAAGATCCAGTGCAAGAAAGAGAGTGAGCAGATCATCCAGGGACAGGGCTCCTGACAAGGGGTGGCTGGGGTCCAAGAATAGGTGGAGGGGAAACATCCACCTTGGGCAGAGGGAGGGACACCTTTCAGTGTAAGGTGGAAAGGACCAGTGCCCTGGCAGGTAAGTTAATGGACTCAGAAGACGGTGCCTGAGATAGGTCCTCATTGCTGGCTTTGCCAAAACTAGTTTTATCTCTAAAATTTTGTATTTTTCTAAAGTGACCTTTATGTTTAGGTGGAGCTAATATAAATATGTTTGTAAAAAGAGTCACAATCCAAATCGGCTGTGCTTCCAAAGTTGGTACCGGGCTTTGGGAAAGTTGCCCGGTCCACGGTCACCTGCAGAACTTCGAGCAGCAGAGAAGCTTTGAAGCTCTAGAATGGAGAGGAGCTTTAGGTATCCCTCTTGACTGAATGAAAAGCAGGAAGCAAGCACAGTAATTGTTTTGGCTTTTCCTCTCTCCAGTTTGCATTGCAAGCATGTGGTTTTAATTTTTAAAAATCGTTGAAAACACCTCCTTGAATTTCTAAGGCACAGAAGAAGCCCTGGACTGGGAGTGAGGCTTCAGGTTGGATCAGCACTGCGTCCAGAGGCGCAGCATTAACAGCACCTGTTCATGTGAAGAGGGTCCATAGGGGCCTGCCTGCCTGTGCTGACGTGCAACTGCCATGGGACCTTTGCAGATGCCAGAAAACACACTTGCTTCAGGCCTTTGGGGTGGTTGGGATCTGGGTGGCCATTGGCCTCTGGGAAAATCTTGTTATGCAAGAGAAGTATGACTAAACATTAAAATACTTAATGATTTCTTAAAGTAACATAGCCATTCATGAAATAGGAACAGGATGTATAAAATCCATATCTAGTTTTAGACATAAACATTTCATTACATGACTGTTCCTCCAAAATGAAACTGAGCAGCTGTTTCTCCAGATGCCACATAGGGGCTCTGAAGGGAATAGTTGCTAAATCCAATACCGTAGTTAGCTAGATATTGAAAGAAATACTACAAGATGTCTCTGGTCTAATCAGCAAGGCTCAGTGAACTAGAATTTAAACACACAGCATGGAATTAATGTGAGAATTCGGATTATAATCTCAACAAGGGAAATGTAATTGCTATGCTTTTGAGTTTACCACATTCTAATTTTTATTATTTAAAACCTATTAAGGATCCATGGCAAGAAACTCTCTTTGTTTTTCCTACAACCAGTTGTCATCATGACAGCCAATTGTTTTGAGAAAGTACAACATTATTATTTATGAGAAAGAGCTGACACACACAATCCATATATTTAGATGACTCTAATATGCCTGGGCCAGCATATTAAATGATATGCATAACTACTTGAAAGATAGATCCAGAAGGTTACAGGTAATTTTTATGCAGGAACCATCAGCTCTATACTGAAATGAAAAAGTGCTCATAAACTAGTTCATAACCTATTGCCATTCTGCACCATAGGGTGATAAAATGAAGAGCAGGAGAAATTTATGGAAGGTTCTCTTGCCCTAGAATGAATTACCTGATAATTGTGTAAAAAAGTGGAATTAAAATAAACACAAAAAATAGCCATTTACCTGGAAGAAATATATTAGCGGGGAAAAAAACCTAGTTAATTCTTTAGACAAATGAAAAATAAGTCTCTTGAATATTCTTCCAGAAGTCTTCAAAACACTCTAAGATACTTCAAAGAGTATATAACTTTAGTAAAGATATACAGGCAATCTATACATGTAGGAAAACATTGGAAGTCAAATAGCAGTATGTTAACATTTCTAATCTCTGATTTGTATGATTATAGACATTTTTATTAGTTTTCTTTTATTGATGACTATTAGCACTGAGATGTATTGCTTCCATGATCACTAAAACAGAGCTCACCAAAAAAACCCCTAAAGTGTTTCATACCCATTTATAGTGTTCATAACCACCATTCATTCTTTTCTTTTTTAAGAATTTATTTTTTTTTTATTTGAGAGAGAGAGAGAGATCACAGAGGTAGAAGCAGATGGAGAAGGTAGAAGCAGCTGAGCAGGGAACCTGGCAGGGGACTCTATCCCCAGACCTTGAGATCATGACCTGAGCCGAAGGCAGACACCCAGGCACCCCCATTCAGATATTCTTAACGAAGCATTTCCTTTTTTTCTCAAAGAACTGTCATTTGTCTTTACTGTTATATTGATAAAGGGATTCTTTAATCTCTCCAGTTTGATCTACTGTTTCTTTAATCCTTTGCCACTCCTGTTCTTGTTCTAGAATGCCAAAGACCATAGCACTAGTCCTGGCCAGTGCTCACTTACACTGAAACTGCCCTGAGCCCATGTCCACCACCTGCTTTTCCAGCCCAGTCAGGGCTGCTCCGGCCTCACCACCACTTCTCTGGCCCGTTCCTGGCCTTTCTCATTTTGGGGTAATGAGGGATCCTGCCAGGCAGTGTGGGACAGTGGCTTTGGGTAGCATTCGTCCCCCTGCTTCTACATAACATCATATCACTGATGAATTAGTATATACATTACAATGATATACATATTTTGTTAGTGTAATATATACCCTCTTGGAACAAGTAAATGTGAACACATAATTTGCTTTAGAGTGTTTCAGGCCACTAATTAGATTAGTTCTGCAAGTGCCTAGCAAAATGTAACTTGTGTGTTTTCCTTGGCAGATTTGATATCAGCTATAAAACTTTTATTAGAAAACGTGACAGAGGGGCGCCTGGGTGGCTCAGGCAGTTAAACAACTGATTCTTGGTTTCAGCTCAGGTCATGATCTCAGGGTCTCAAGATCTGGCCGCGATGGACTCTACCTCAGCGAAGAGTCTGAGATTCTCTCTTCCTCTCCCTCTGCTCCTCCCACCCCTTCATGCTTTCTCTCTTTCTCTCTCAAATAAATAAATCTTAAAAAAAAAAAAAAAAGAAAGAAAAGAAAAATAAAGGATGCCTGGGTGGCTCAATGGTTGAGCATCTGCATTCAGTTCAGGGCATGATCCTGGGATCCTGGGATCAAGTCCCACATCTGGCTCCCTGCAGGGAGCCTGCTTGTCCTTCTGCCTGTGTCTCTGCCTCTCTCTCTGTGTCTCTCATGAATAAATAAAATATTTTTAAAAAGAAAAGAAAGAAAACGTGAGAGAAAGAAGGAGCTTGAGAGAAAATCATTATTGATTTCACAAAAGTAGCTGTTGGTAAAAGTAGATATAACCAATCAGTGGTTTTTAATATATTAAGGATCCAAAATGTATGGTTATATTGCAAGTGTTTGGGGGGATTTAGGGGCTTCTAAAAATTGCACCCCTCCGTGTTCACTCTATATGCTTTGCCCCCAACTTCCAATGCCCCAGCCACTTGAATGGCCACTCTTAATTATCGGAGGTGTACTGGTGCAGACAAAAGGTTGAGAACCATTGATAATGATATAAGAATCTGGAGAATGTCATGGCAACTACATGGAGGATCTATTAATGGAGAGAGATGGAGGCCCCTAGAGGATTTTTAAACATTGATGGTTTCAAATGAAAAGCTATAGAGTTAACTCCAAATGGTGCTGTAAATATTATCTGAGGGAATGGAGGTGGGGAGGGATAAGGCTGATAGAGTTATAGCATGAACCTTTTTCCGGTGATTGTTAAGTCAGAAAACATGCCCCCAAAGTCAATAATTAATCTCACCGAAGAGAATAAGATTTTGCTCTTAAGGGCTGTGATGGGCTCACTACAGCCTCTTAGAAACTTTATGGAACAGGCAAGAACTACTAATGAGGAGGCACCAAGGTACTCCTGTTTAGTGGGTGCATTAATTCTCAGACCACTAGGAATTCATTTAATAAATTACTACTCTAGCATAAGAAATCACTCTCTAATGGCCTGAAAAAAATGTTCCAAAAGAGTAGCAGTTTACTCCGGTCTTTGCAGGGAGAACCAGCCCCATATACAGGATTAAGAATGTGCCATTTCTTTGTCATTTAAAGGATTCTAATTTTGGGTCTCTATGAATTTCTAAAGAACTTTGATTTTCTTAAATCCTAATGCCATCTCAGGTTGAGAGAGAAAATATGTACATATGTTCACACCATGAATGCTAAAAACAGCTAAGTGAAAAAGTAAAAATTCAGTGTTGACATAAATCCTGCTGGAAAGACCGCAAAAAGATAAGGGTTGTAATTTAAATCAAATTTTCTTGGTGTCTCAGTTCAGAACGATGCGGCTGTGACAAAAAGAAATGGGTCACATCAAAGAATAGGGTGAAGTGAATATTAGCTCAGAGCCGAAATAGCAGTTGTCCTTAAGGATGGCCATCACATGGCGCCATGATTAATTAAGGTATCTGCCAATCATAGGGGCTTGAATCATTGCTTTGGAAAGGGCAGAAAGCCTCTATATTTACACAGGGATCATCCGCTCATATTCAGAGCACTGTCACTGCTTCTCCTGGCAGCCTCTGACTTGTTGGCAAAATGTCTTCAATTATGGGCAAACTGCCTAGTCTCATATCATCACAAACCAATTTGTCAAGATGGGTGTATTTGGAAAGCTTTGGAAACAAATATTTTACTTATTTTAAAAGGGTGGGGGGAAACTCTGTGTACATACATTCGAAAATACCAAATTTTATGAAATTTCACTCTTCGATATTTAATAAAGATGCCATGTCTTCCACAAGGGAAAGAAACCAGAGAAGAAATATCTGTGTTCATGTCAATGTTAAATAGCTCTGTGGGTATTTACAGAGCGATTGTGGGATGGAGAGACTGAAACATTTCTGCCCGAGTTCAGGCACTCTGCATTTAAACTCATCAACGTTACCCTGGTCTTTCTTTAAGCACATCTTTATGGCCTAGATGGCTTTGCTTTAAATCATTGTTTCCTCCCTACTTTGTGATAATAATGGGGGTAAAAGTATTAGCTATTTTAATTTATATAACACTGATATAAATATAACCACACGGGGAGTGCGAAAAAAGAGCAGCAAAAATAAAATAAAGGCCAATTAATGAAGTAAGGGCTGAAATGAAGAAATATATTAACATTCCCCCATTTTTCTTGCTCCTTGCCTTTCTCTTTCCCTGATTTGCTATAAGAAAAATTCTGGAATTATGGGAACCAGTAAACAGTTATTAGTACATAAATTATGTTAACGTTAATTCCACTGCTCCTCATCTATGGTTTTATATGTTATTTTATCTTGGAAGAAAACAGCTGCTTCCCTGTAAAGTTGATTGTAAAGTGAATGCCAGTAAAACAATGTGATTTTCTTATTAGATTTGGTTACAGAATTTTAGAGTATTTTTTATTTGTGCGTTGACTTGTTTAAAATCTTTGTCTTCCCTGCTAGATTGTAAGCTTCGAAAGGGGAAGACCCATGACCTTTTCAGTGCTATATCCCCAGCACTTGCGATAACTATAAAATTCTATTTTCTTAAATATTTATTTATTTATTCGATAGACGGAGAGGGAGAGAGAGAGAGAGAGAGCTCACACGAGCAGGGGGAGGGGCAGAAAGAGATAATCTCAAGCAGACTCCACGCTGAGCAAGGAGCCTGACATAGGGCTCGATCCCACGACCCCGAGACCAGGACTAGAGCCAAAACCAAGAGTCAGCCGTATAATCAACTGAGCTGTCCAGGTGCCCCAACAACTATAAAATTCTTAAGATATTCTAAAAATGTTATTTTCTTTTTTCTTTTTTTTTAGATTGATTGATTGATGGATTGATTCAAGAGAGACACAGAGAGAGAAAGAGACATGGGCAGAGGGAGAAGCAGTCTCCCCGTGGGGAGCCCCATGCGGGACTTGATCCCAGCACCTGGGGATCATGCCCTGAGCCGAAGGCAGACTCTGAACCACTGAGCCACCCTGGCGTCCCTAAAAATATTTTTTCAATAACACTTTAAGATGTACTGTTCAGAAAAGGAACCAGTATGATACATCTAACAGTTTGTAAAATAATTATTTATTTCAGAGATCTGTACTCAGGTCATAATGAATATATTAATATACCCACAGGGATACACCTGCAGGCCACTGAATTTGCCATAAAGTTACTTTTCCTTTTGCAGTCTTTCAGGAGTTGTAGGATTTCTCCAATTCTGGGCTCTCTCTTCCACTGTCCGACAGAGTTTGCCCTTCCCAGTCTGCCAGAGCAATTACTTTGGTATTTTTTAAGCTCCTAGAACTTAGGCCCCCTCCTCTGCTTCATCTCTAAGTGCTTAATAACAAATAGAGCTGGATTGTGGGGATTCATTTCCTTGAAGGATGTTCTACAGCCTGGAAACTTTCCATATGTGAAGCTTTGCATTTGTCAAAGTGAATATGGATCTGCTGTTTCTACTCTTTGAATTGAAACCTACTATGTAGACTTCTTAGGATGAGAGATACTAACTCCTACATGGGTTTACAAAATGGAAGCAAAGGAATTAAGATCTATCACACAAGAATGTGAGGCAGTAGGCACAGAAGGAGGAGAAACAAAGACCAGGATAGAGTTGCTTTAAATTTCCCTCTTTTTTATTCTTAAGAGAAATCACTGTGTACTAATTAACGAATCTTGGTAGGGGCCTGAAACGTAGATATATGTCTCTAATTTGTTTTCAAGCATTTTAGATAAATATGCAATATGAATAATACTGCCTGGTTTCATGCAGTCATTTCAGTTCCCTGAATAAAATGTGTGTGTGTGTTTTAAAGATTTTATTTATTTATTCATGAGAGACACACAGAGAGAGAGAGAGAGAGAGAGAGGCAGAGACACAGGCAGAGGGAGAAGCAGGCTCCATGCAGGGAGCCCGACATGGGACCTGATCCCAGGTCTCCAGGATCAGGTCCTGGGCTGAAGGCAGCACTAAATCGCTGAGCCACCCAGGCTGCCCATAAGATGTGTTTCTTGCTCTATGATGTGAATGGAATAGATTCCGGAGGACTCCTAAACATCATTTTTTCAAGGTAATATTATTAATATTCCTAGGTAATATACTTTTGTTACTTGTAAGGATCATTTAACTTAAAGAAAATGGTGTATATTTTCCCCCATGTGTCTTTTTATTCAATTGCTAAGTAATTTCATGAAAATATAGGTGTGATTTTTATCAGAGCCCTATTGCATGACCATACCTCCTGTTTTGTGCCTGTTGTCTTGGCATTATTAACTGCGCCCATTTCACTTTCAAAAGTTTGGATAGTAATATACATGGCCTGTTGATCTGGATGGACTTTCAGAACACCCACTTCATACTATGAGCATTTCGACTTTTATCCCCCTTTGCTTTTCAAATACCAACCTTTCCTTTTTCATATATGCCAAGGACACCGATATCAAATGGCCATTATGTCCTGAGACATAAAAGATTGGGAGCTGGAGCAAGATGTCCTGGGTTCAAATCCACTTTGGCCATTTGCTGGCTCTGTGAGCCTCTCCACTGCCTATCTCAGTGTTCCCATCTGTACATGGGGCATCTATGACCCTTCTTAGAAAAGCACTAAAGTGTAGCAGTTACAAGTCTGGACTTGAATGCCTAGCTACCTGGGTGAGAATCCCAGCTCTGCTACAACTGGGGGCCATCGGAGCTTTAAAGGAGCTGACACATAAAAAAAGTTCTTAAAATAAAGCCTGTCACATGGAGAATTGGAGGGGATATGAGGGGAATCTTTGAGGTGATGATAATGTATATCTTTAAAAATTTTTTTATTATTGAAGGATAGTTAACATACAATATTATATTAGTTTCAGAAGGTGCACAGCAGAGTGATTCAGCAGTCCCATACATAGTAAATAGATAAAAGCCTAGCACATGGAAAGTGTTCAGTAAGTGTTAATAACTGTTATTAGTGCTCTGAGAATTAATATGATATAAATGCAAGTGTCTGACCTAACACACAGTTGGCGCTCAACAAATGAGATCTAGTACTATTATTTGATACTGTCTTGGCATGTCTCTGGCTTCTATCTGTGCCTAATCCCAGCACTAATATATGCATCATAGATATTCTAAATATGTGCATACATATGTATGTGTATATGGGCCCAGAATTAGACACACTGAGCCGATATTGCTTTATATCTGCAAATAGATGTTTCAGAGCTGCCAAACTGCAGTTAAAACATCTAGCAAAATGCCAGCACATTTCGAATAAGATGCAAATATGAAATTCACTTGCTCTTAGAGGGTGTATAAAGGCTTTGCTAAATTAGAAGTGCAGAGAAGGGAGGGTTTATTTATCCTGTTTATTTGAAGTCAGAGCCAGAATCGTGATGGTTTAATGGTCCTAAATATTTCTCTGGGTTTTTCCAGGAAAGAGAGATTGTATTTATCTCTTAAACGGTCCCTAGCTGTTTCCACATACAAACTGGGACAAATGTTATTTCTTTAGCATTCCTCGAAGATGGTGTAATTCCAGTAGAATATGAGCTCCTTCGGGGAATGAAGTACCTGACTGTCCTGTGACGCTCCCATGCCTGGCGTGGTCCTGCACCTATCAGCACTCAGCGAGTGTTTGCTGAATTGAAGGGGGTCGCACCCGACAGGAGGGGTCAGTCACTGCTGGATTTCAGTTTCCTTTCTTTCTTTCCATTTCTTGTTTACCAGGGACAAAATTAAGGAATGTTTTCTTGTGGCACCTGGGTGGCCTAGTTGGTTGAGGAGCTAACTCATGATTTCGACTCAGGTCATGATCTCAGGGTCCTGGGATTGAGCCCTGTGTCAGGCTCTGTGCTCAGGGGCAAGTCTGCTTGAGGATTCTCTCTCTCTTTTTCTCTCTTTGCCCCTGACCCTTCTCTCAAATAAATAAATAAATCTTAAAAAAAGTATTTTTGACCGCATCGAGTGACACTTTAAGCCAAGTTTTCAACTTTTCCTTATGCCAGCTTACATTTTCTGACTTGCAACATAAGGATCAGCATTCTAGTGCACATTAACTTCAGTCATACACCATGCATTGCTCAGTTTTCCTTTGAAATGAGGATTTTTATTAACTTAGAAATGGCAGATTGCCACTAATTTGGCTTATTGTACTTGGAATAAGGATATTAAGATCATTGTGACATTTTTGGAAAATGACAAGCTGTGACAACCATGTAGCACCCACAATTATAGGTTCCCCTTTCTTCCTGGGGCAGCCTGTGCTCCAAGCATGTGAAGCTCAGAATCCCTGAGCTACTTCTGAGAAGGGGTCTTCTGTCTAAAAGGTCTCTTTGATTTCTCTCTGCCCGAAGTAAGTCAGCCATAGGGCCATTGGGAAAAGCAGGTCAGAATTAGGACTGGAAAGTACTAGAGCCTTCCTTTCTCTTTAGGTCCTGGAGAGACTCACCTGTCATATTCAAGGAGATGTCCAACATGTCCAGGTATTTCCTAAACAAAGCCCAATCTTGGCTGATAAAAGTTTAATCTCTCCTCTGGTTGCTGTGTTTACCTCTTGTTTAAAGGGAAAATGCTCCCCCACCCCACCCTGTACAAATGCAGAGGCCCATCTGTATTTCTAGAGCTTTCCTTACTCTGCCCCTACCCAATCATTCATGCCTATCACCATTCTCCTTGGTCCTCAAACACTTTGGGTCCCACTTCTCTGACTCACAAAGTCCTTGCCGTCACTCAGGTCCAAGATTGCTGACCTATAGTGAGTAGAGCGAACACAACTTATCACTTCAGCTTTATTTCTTTAAATATTTTATTTATTTATTCATGAGAGACACAGAGAGAGGCAGAGACACAGGCAGAGGGAGAAGTAGGCTCCCTGTGGGGGACCTGATCTGGGACTCGGTCCCTGGACCCCGAGATCACATGCCTTGAGCCGAAGGCAGATGCTCAACCACTGAGCCACCCAGGTGTCCCTCCCTTCAGTTTTCTTTTCGAGATAATAATATCCATATTGAAAGTTTCTTTAAGGAACAAGAGTATCTGACATTGAGTAGACATTCGGGGATGGCTGTCATAGCTGTTAGCATGATTTATGTTTCTCACACCGTGTTCAGGATCTGTAACACCTAGCCAGTGTTGAGATCTTGAAACTCCTTCAGGCAGAGGTAGATGAGACCTTCAATATCATGTGACCTGGAGGGTTGGTTTTTAAAAAGATTATGTAGTGGAGCCCTGGGATTCTATCTACAGTGGTGAGTAAGTGTTTGCAGTGTTTTGTGTTTGTGTCCATGTGCCAGGGAACAGAAGCTGTGTTAGAGGAGAGCAACTTTACTAGGTCACATCAGACATTAAGTGCCCAGGACTGAATTTAGCACCCATGCATTTGTCATTCATTCATTCATTCATTTTATTGAATATTGACAGCCTTTGCACTATCATGCTGAGAAATACCCAGATTTATAGTGGCAAACAACAGACCTGGCTTCCCTGCCCTAACAGAGCGTACAGTCTTGTGGAGAGGCAGATAACATATGAATAAATATTTAAATAAATGCATGATTGATTCACTGAAGCAAAAGGACAGGGAGATGAAGGAGAAGAGGTAGGGAACCTCCTTTAGACTGAGGGACCAAGGAAGGCCTCGTATGCAAAAAATGACCAATTTGGGCACCTGGGTGGCTCAGTTGGTTAAGCGTCTGCCATTTGCCCAGCTCATGATCCCAGGGTCTGAGGATCAAGTTCCACATTGGGCTCCCTGATCAGTGGAAGTCTGCTTCTCCCCCTGCTTGTGATCGCTCTCTCTCTCTCTCAAATAAATAAGTAAAATCTTTTTTAAAATTACCAATTTAACAGAGCCAATATTAGCACTATAAAATGTTTGGTCAACTCACGTGGTATATTCTTCATAGTTAATGTGTTTGAAATGGTAGCTAATGCTCTGGCTTTGCGTGGAGATTTTGGGTACCAGGCATTTGCAGTGGGGTTAAATGCAGCATTTTTCAGGCTGCCTGGATCTGAAGGTTTTTCACAGACACCAATATGACTTGAACATGGATTTCAAAGGAATTAAAACTGCAAAATCATGCATAGACGTTGGACCCCACTGTGCTCTCTTCTCCGTAAGCATTTCTTGCATTTACTTTCCTTCTCCAAGACTCAAGTCCAAGAGAATGCATCCACTGTAGGTCTACTTTGTCTTTATGCAAACCGGTTCCCAGGACAGGAAAGTAAAAAGCAACAGGAGCAAAAGAGTAAAGTGCAAACCTGAGTGCTTCCATTTCCTATCTTTAATTAGTTTGTGCATTGTCTGAGCACTTTGATCCTTTTTCTTCCCCGCTTGCTCATTTTTGCTCATTTCTTTGCTTGTTAAGACTCCATCGGAGGTTAGGTAAGAGCAGAAAGAGGAAAACGCAGTAGCCTCTTTTCCTTTTTATTAACAGCTCCTATAAAAGGTTTGGTGGCAGAGAAGATTGAAGATAAAATGAGATTATAATGACGTGTACGGATAATGCCATTGACTTTAATTATGCCAAGTTCTGAGCAGAAGAGATAATTGAGACCGAGTTAATTTTACAAGTTTTTGTCTAATCCAGTATGTTAAAAAAAAAAAAAAACAGGTATTGATAAATAGCCATTTCCACTTCAAGGCATACAATTAAATAGATTTTGTAGCATTATTATGATGACCGGTTCTTTTTAATAGTAAAAGCAGAGAGATACTGGGTGGGAGGATGGCATAGGGGGAGTTCAGAGCCCATCCAGACTACGCGTAGTCTTATCTCTGGACAGACAATCGTAAACTCTCTCGACTAACAATTGATGAATCAGAAGTGGTCACCACCTGATGCATCTCCCAACTTTGGCCACGCGAGGCAAATTGGGGTTCAGTCCGATGGTGTTCAGGTAATTCAAGAGCTTGAAACACCTCCTGAAGCCTCAGAGGGAAACAGAAGTAACTTCGAGGTGCTTTTGTTAAGTGTTCGGCTATGTTTTCCTTAGGAGTTGGTGACATGTGTACCTTAAATGTGACAGTTCTGTCTTCCAGAATATTTACCCAGCTTGGTACATTTCTTCTCCACTCCCAGCAGGGAAACAGAACTTATTCTGTTTGCCTTAAGCTACAGAAGAAAAGCTTGGTGGAGCTATTAATTTTATACGGTAGAATAATTTTCATTAACTGCCTCAGAACTTGCTCTACCTGTGAAGACCATTGAGTAATGTCATCTTGAGAGTGGATCTAACTCTGAGACTCACTCCCTCTTCAGCAGCCCCTTAAAATAGTCCCAATATATTTGGAATGCTTACACACACTGTGAAACCTGCTTTTCATAATATGGTAATAATAAGTATTAGTATTATTAGCACAGCGCGAAAAGCTTTATATGCAAGAAATAACTTACTGCTCACAAGAGGTAGGTACAATTGTTCCCCCACTTAACTGTTTGCAGCTTAGATTAGAGACTTGGTCAATGGGGTCCAGACTCTAAAGCAGATCTCCAGCACAGCCTTTATCCCCTTGCTGTTCTGCCTCCCTTAGAATAAATGTGCTTTGGGCTAGGTGTCCCCCACTTCCCACCCATCTTATAGTGGGGGGCTTCACTACTAAATCTTAATTTGTGGGCAATTCATCCATACTCTGCGCACTTATTATCTTAGCCAGAAAATGACAACTGCCCTTTACCTAGCTCAGTATTCTTATTATTTTATTATCATGACACAGATGAATGTGATATAGGCTTATAGCAATATAAGCTATATAAGCAATATAGCTTTAGCTGGCCAGGGATAATGAAGGAAAATATATTTGGAATATATCCTGTTTACATTGTGTATGCAGCTGTCTTCCATGTCTGCCAGATTGCCAGTTAGGTAAGATATTCAAAGCCATGTAAAAGTAACTAAAAGTTATTTAAGGAACCAGATTATTTTTGTATTTCTCATATCTTCGTTAACCTTCTCCTTCTTGCTAAGATTATGTATTAGATTTATTTCTCTATGATTTTTTTAAAGTGGCTCCTCTATTTTGTCAAACAGTATGTCATAACGTAGTTGGATTTTTTAATTTTTATTTTTTAAAGGTTTTATTTATTTATTTGAGAGAGAAAGAGAGCATGAATGGGGGGAGGGACAAAGGAAGAGGGAGAAACGGGCTTCCCACTGAGCAGGGAGCCAGACATGGGGCTCTATCCCAAGACCTTGGGATCACGATGGGAACCAAAGCAGACACTTAACCAACTGAGCCACCCGGGTGCCTCATGTAGTTAGATTTTATTGGTTCATGACTGTGTCTTTATTTCAGTACGTTTAGTACTATAAACTTTCTTCTAAAATATTTTCAAGTTTTTAAACTTCATATGCTTTGAAAAAATTGATTAAAAGGTCTATTTCTGGTTGTGTATTTTTTAAATTACTGGTATTTAATTGTGGCAATAATTGATACCCTGGCAAAATTTTGGTTTGTGCATGTATGCAAATGGTAATTGAAGACTAATGTCTATTTTCTAAACATAAATTTTCCAGAGAAATGGAATTATTTGCAGCGAAGAATGTCACTTAAAAATTCCATTTGAATAATGAGTTATCAAACACTCCAGTGTTTCTCTTTCCCCAATTATTAATGAGCTGCTACCCAAAACTCCTTAAAGTTACAAGAATGATTTATAAACATCATTTGGATTTACTATGGTCGCTTACATTACAGAAAATAATATTTCTTTACAAGTATAAATTTTCTATTTAATTGCCAAACATGCCATTTACTAATATCGATACACTTCTGCTTTATCTGCTAGGTTCTATGGAAGAAGGGTCTGTCTGCCTTTATTTCATTTTGAAAAATGTCATGTGGACCAGTCATACCAGCTGGTGGTGATCTTTCTTTCAGTTTATTCAGAGCCTTATTTCTGGGAAATAACTTACATTTTGGTACCACATTCTTCAAATTGCAAATAAATACCATCTGACGACTTTCCCCTTCATGCCATAAGGGCTGGGTTGTGATGGTGGAGGTGGATGAGGAAGTGGCAGTAAAGGGATGAGAGAGGTGACCCAACTGAAAAATCACTTGGATCTCGGATGTCACTTAGCATCCTGGATGCCACTTTCTAGTTAGCTGGTAAGTATGGTAGAAGGATATTTATCATACAGATGGGTCTTTACAAAATCAGCATTCTCTCAACTGTAAGGTTGTTGATTTTTAGGATTAATTAGTAGGGTTATTAATCCAAACAATTAAGTTCTCTCCTAAGAGTACAGCTGTCTGATTAATTAATCTATTAATTAATCAGTGGCTTCTCCAGATGTCTGTTGAGATACTGTCCCTTGAGCACTGCTGAGATGTGCTTTCAGACCATGAATTAATCCCTTTCATTTATTCAACTTTACAGTAAAAGGAGACTATTTATTAAGAGAGCTTGTTGTGGGTTTGCTGTGAACAAAAATCTATTTGTAATTATTTCAGGTTATCCTTCTCACTCACGTATGTGACACACTTCTGTGTCATGAATTGATAACGTTTGATAAAATCTTAATGGCTTTTCAGATGCATTTCCTCTCACCATTCTGGAAAGTGTACTTACAAAATTAAACATTTTAGTTCAAAAGAGAAGAGTCATCACATTCTAAAACATGATTTATTTATTTCAATAAAGCAAGAAAATTATACCAATATTTCTAGTCATATAAATTTCATGACCTGTTTGAGAGCCCCTGTTTTCCAAGGCAAAATTTTGTGTGTCAAACTCTTTCTTCCTGCGTCTTGCTTCAAACTCATGTAGGACTCAGGTCCCCTGAACAAGTCCTTCTGTGGTGATTTTTGGGAACCCCCAGGAAGTGATTGTCTAGTAAGTGTAGAAGTGACTTTCTTCTCTGGGCATGGCTGAACTGTTCTGCCATCTGGTCACCTAAGTAGTGCTGAGATAGAACCACCTTCTCTCTCCCCTACAGATCACCCAGCACCTCAGCCGTACTTGGCCAGTCCTTCTGGTAGCTGGCTCCTTTCCGGAGCCATATTACTTTGGCTGGATTATGCCAAGCCCTTCAGCGCAACCTCATCACCTCACTAATAGAGTCCTTGAGGAGACAAAGCTACAGGATATTCTTTTGAAAAGTGAGGAGAATGATTCTCTCTCCCCACTCTTTTTTTGTGTGGGCCAATAAAATAGAGCAGAACACAACATCAATTTTACAGTCAGAAAGACCTGAATTTTAATCATTCAGCCATTAGTGTCTGCATAGATTAAAAAGAGGATAATGATGATGATACTGACTTCCAGGGTAGCTCTGAGATACTTCATTTGAAAGAATGTTATCCAGGCTCCTCCATCAGCAACCCAGCCCTTGGCCCCCTAAGTAGAGTTAAGAACACTTCTGTACATCAGATGTATACATTCACTCATCAGTTGGTACTTATGGTGCATTCGTTATGTGTTCAATACTTATACATGTCTTATGTCTTTTTTTTTTGTATAATTTTTATTGGAGTTCGATTTGCCAACATATAGTATAGCACCCAGGGCTCATCCCATCAAGTGCTCCCCTCAGTGCCCGTCACCCAGTCACCCCATCCCCCCGCCCTCCTCCCCTTCCACCCCTTGTTTGTTTCCCAAAGTTAGGAGTCCTTCATGTTTTGTCACCCTCTCTGATATTTCCCACTCATTTTCTCTCCTTTCCCCTTTAATCCCTTTCACTATTTTTTATATTCCCCTATGAGTGAAAGCATATAATGTTTGTCCTTCTCTGATTGACTTACTTCATTCAGCATAATACCCTCCAGTTCCATCCATGTCAAAGGAAATGGTGGGTATTTGTCCTTTCTGATGACTAATATTCCATTGTACATATAGACCACATCTTCTTTATCCATTCATCTTTCAATGGACACCGAGGCTCCTTCCACACTTTGGCTATTATGGACATTGCTGCTATAAATATTGGGGTGCAGGTGTCTCGGTCTTTCACTGCATCTGTATTGTCTTGTGTCTTGAAGGTATGTTGCAAGCACATAAGATGGAGAAGGCTGGGAGGGAGGAAAAGGCTCTGGACAGTAGTTGAGGCTATGGACCCATTTGAACTCACCAATATGAGTGTGCATATTAAGAGACAAGAGTTGAGAATGGACCTCTGGGGAACAAAGACCATTAGAGGGAGAACAGAAGGATGGTTGTTAGTACTGAACATGGAGGAGGTATGATCAGTGGAGTGGGAGGAGGACCACAGTGAGTAGTGTCATAGAAGACAAGATAGGAGTTCCAAAGAGCAAGTGGACAACGTGACAAATGAGTCTAGGTATCTCTTGGCTTGGGCAAGGCTAAGACCTTGTTGACCTTGATGGAGTCATGCCAAAGAATGCCAAATTGCTATTGGTAGAGAGTGAATGGGAAGGAGAAAATACAGATTTCTTGAAAGAAGCATGGGTTTGAATGGAAGAAGACAGTGAAGGAGGCTAAAAGGATTAAGACAGATTCATTTTTTAAGATGGAGGAGACAGAACATGTTGTGATATGTTCCAGAGAGTTTTACTTGCCAAAACAATTTAAAAATTGCAACAAGATAAGGCTTCAAGAGCTATAAGAATGGAAGTTAATCTGTCAGTTCAATTTTAATTATTAAAGCAAAGCATAAATTCTAGTCTAATCTAGCTCTCGTGTTTGTCAGAAGTGGAGGAGAAATGCATTATTTTCATTTCTTTAATTCTCTTTTTTTCCCCCAGATTAAACCTAGTATTTTGACTAGCGAAATAGTTTGGGGGAAAAAGAACCAATCCAAATACTTTCTTGTGAACATCTTTGATGCTTCAACATTCAGTTCAGTTGTTTTCTTCCTGAGTAAGCATCTGAGGCGATGGGAACCAGACCTATCCTCAGATCACATTTCAGTCAGTTTCTTCTCGTCACAGAAAATTTGTAAAAATGAGCACATCTTTGCCTGACTGCTTGGTAAAACTGAAAATCCCACCACGTACATCAAGCTGGGCCTTTGGCTATTTCTTTCAGTCATTCATTGACAGGCCTTATTTCCATGTATCTTACTGGACTGGCCTGACCTGTGAGGCTGAACCCAGAGGATCTCTGATCCTTCCCCGTGCCTGGGTTTCCCTGAAGTCCTCTATTTCTCCAAAGGAGAGCCACCCCTATTAGCAGAGAGTGGGAGTAAAATGACCCAAGGATGTGGACTCTCCCTATCACAGTGTGGCCAGAAGTGGTGCTGCAGAGTCACCTCTGGGACCCTTGAGAAGCTCCCTTACAATGGAGAGAGCCCGAGGGCACAGCCCCTCTTGGATGCTCCATCTAGCAGTGGACTGTAATGAGTTTTGCAGTGATTCTCCATGATCCCTCCTTTGTAGCTCTCTCTGCTTTCACTCCAACCCTGCTTTGCAGAGTTCATCTGTGAGTCAGCGTGTTCCTGCATGGGAATGAACTAAGAGTCTATAGTTTCAGATGCCAAACTTTTCTTTCTTTCTTTTTTCTTTCTTTCTTTCTTTCTTTCTTTCTTTCTTTCTTTCTTTCTTTCTTTCTTTCTTTCTTTCTTTTTCTTTCTTTCTTTCTTTCTTTCTTCTTTCTTTCTCTCTCTCTCTCTCTCTCTCTCTCTCTCTTTCTTTCTTTCTTTCTTTCTTTCTTTCTTTCTTTCTTTCTTCTTCTTGTGGATTCAGACACAGTCTCAATTCCTTGATAGATAAAGGAAGTAACTAAACAGAACTGAGAAATGATTGCCCCCCCCCATTTCCTTCTTTTGGGGAGAGTTTCATTTAGAATTCCTCTACTCCACCTCTTCTTCCCTCCACAACCCCCATTTAGCTCAAAGCACTCCTTGCCCTCAGGTTTGTCTTTCTCTTTAATTTCAAAATTAGATGAATAAACATATCTATTCTTGGAGTACATTACTTTTCCCCACTTTTCCTCTCCTCATTTAGAATCCTATGTTTTGACATGATTTATCATGGGTTGTCACCCCTGATGATTAGAAAAGGCACTAATGAGACGGAGCTTGTCAAGACTTGATCACAGGATCTCTATGTTCTGTGGGATGGTAATAGGACACCTTTGAGAGACTTGGAGAAAGCAGAAAGTGTGAGAACAAATTATGGATTCTTGTGGATGAGGGCAGAGGTGAGGTGAGGCTCCTCCAAATCAGAATTCCTTAAGGATATCAAATACTACCATAGCAGCTCTGTTCTTGACTGTGTAAATAGTGCACCAAGCAATAAAGGTGAAATGCTAAAACTCAGAACAAGCTATTCATAAGACCTGAATTTTCGAAAAATAGATGTGGGTTTTTCTGGCTGTGAAGATCATTTTATTTGTGTGACAAACATAACGTGAAAAACCGACAGATCGATTAGCTTTCCCTAGGTTTCATGTGGAATGCACGAGCTGACCCCAAAACAGATGAGATTGAATTTACGTGCTCCTCCGACAGGATTTCTTGTTTGAGATCCAACTCTTATTCTGGATCATTGTGATGTAGCTAGCAAGCTGGCAGCAGTTCATTAGGAAATGAGTATCCAAAAATAAACACATCGGGAAATCCATCAGGTTTCTGCCGTATGAATTTACAGATCATAGTTTTATAATGTCATACATACGCTCAACGCCCTAAATTGGAAATCTTCTGTCAGCCTGCACGTGACTGTTTCATTCAGATGTTTAGCTAATCAGGTTATTATTATTATTTTTTTATATCGAGAACAACTTCTCTACCTCAGGTAAGAACTTACTTCAGTTTAAGATTTGCATTCAACCATAACCTATAATTTATTATTTAAAAAAAATCCCACTGGACATGTGTCTGTTTAATTCTGTTGTAGAGAGTTAGAACTTCAGTACATCTGCAGACATGCTCCCAACCGCCACAACTGAAAACTTGTCCACATTTTATGAACATAAATGTACCTTAGATTATAATCCTCAATCCCCATCATGAATCAGAAAACTCAGGACGAAGATATACAATTTTTAAAAAATTAAATAATTAAGCCAAAGCATTATTTTGTCTTGCATTACTGTTATCCTGGTCTCACATGGTACTAAAGGATTAATCATGGTCCGTTGCTGGTCGACCGGTAGATTTGACACAGCTAACTCCACCGTGAATGTGATTATGCATTTCAGAATTTTCACGAAGAAGCAGCTGCCAGAAGGAACATGTGCTAGGGAGTGTTCATATTTTATGAAAACTATCTTGGTCCATTGCCTCCTTCCCTTGAATTAGCGCTCAATTATCCTAAAGGAAGAGGCTGAAGACTCAGCAGAGCTAGAAGATAACCTCCAATCTCGTTAGCCCAGCAGCAGCTGCCCGAATTTGCTCGCATCAAATTGCAGCACCTCATTTCATTTCATTTGTGCTGTCTTACTTTGTAAAAGACACAAATGTATTTTGCATTTTTAAAATGTCTTAGCACAGATTGAGAGCTACATAACAGCCTGAAAACTGGTAAAAATCTCTCACTTAGGAAATCTCTTTCATACCCATTTGAGAATGGACAGGCTAAAGGCTGCAATGCTCGCTCTCTCTCTTTTTTTTTTTCCCCTTAACTTCTGGACTGGAAAGGGTGATGGGGCTGAGTCAGTACCATTAATTCTGTAGGTTTTCTTTTTTAATTATGCTAACTTGTTTTCTTTAAAATATTATTTATGGAGATAGTCAATTAAGTCATATTTGGGAAGTGTGCCTTTACTATGTTTGAGGGGATTCTTGTGGAAAGAAGCATAATCACACACACACACACACACACACACACACACACACCTCACCCAATGGAATAAGAGTAGTTCCAGAATAAGGTAATTGTTAGGTAATTTAAAATAGAGGAAGAGAAGAGAGAAATATTTGGCCACGGATACCGAAACAAAATGGTGTGACTGGGGCTGTGGGAGGCTCTGAAAGCATGTGATTCAGCAGACCAACTGGGAACGAGGCTACATTATTTGAAGCTGATAAGCATCAACAAAAATGCATGTAATGGAAATACATTTTCTAAGTATGAAACAAGTTACGGTGCTATAATTTTAAAGTCACATAAAGGTAAAGATGAAATTGAAAGATAAGACTGCAAAAGTTCAAGATTCACATTCTTTAAAAAAGGAACTGATCTTATGTTTCTTCCTAGGGAATTACATCAGATATGTTAACTGAAGTGATTTCTAGGTGATTACAACAGAAATTAAATTGAGTTTTAGGGAGGAGAAGATCACAGGTTATTAATAAAACAGAGTCTTTTGTCAGCATAATTTTAGGCTTACTGATACATGACCCAGGCAAGTGTAATATTTTTGGCACTGTATACAATCATTCTTCTGTGCATGGAGGTCTATACATAGATGTTACTATAAGTTTATATTGACAAACATAGGGATATTGTTCATTAGATTTCTGGTTTTAGCCTGTCTTTTTTATTAGTGTCAGGCATTCCCTGAAGGCAATCCTGACTATAAAAACCACAGGAATCAGAATCAAGATCTCAAAGATCTGTACTCCCGTGTTCATTGCCACATTATTCACAAGGGCTAAGATATGGAAACAACTTTAGTGTCCATCAGTGGCTGGATAAATAAACAAGATGTGGTATATACATAAGGCCGAGTATTATTCAGCCTTATAAAGGGGGGAAATCCTACAGTATATGACAAAATGAATGAAGTTGGAGGACATTCTACTAGGTGAACTGAGCGGATCTCAGAAGGTCAAAAGTCACATGATTCCACTCCTGTGTGGTATCTAGAACCGTCCCATACTCATGAAAGCAGAGATTAGAGAGGTTCTTGCTGGAGCTGGACAAAGGGGGACATGGCAGCTGGTAAATGATGGGTATAAAATTTTAGTCATGCAAAATGAAGAAATTCTAGAGATCTGTTGTACAACATCATAACTATAGTCAAGAATAGTGTACTGTACGCTTAAAACTTTGTTAAGAGGATAGAACTCATGTTAAATGTTCTCAGTACAATTAAAAAAAACAACGACATAGGAATTGATGTTTCAAAATTGCTCTAGTTAGAAACTGACAAGAATATGAAGATTGAGCTGAGGGAATAATGTACTTTCTCATACCTGCATGGCTGGGTGCCTCTGTTTAGTACTTTTGGGGCCCCACAGGAGTGTGTGACTTGCTGGGTCACAAAACTAGTCATGTGATAAGCCAGGTTTGGGATTCTGGTTTCCCAATTCCCTGGCCAGTATATTTCCACTAAGCTGTTGTACGAAGATTTCAGGTCAATTGACACTTAGCGTATTTATGAATGGAGCAGACCCATTTGATATGATAAACTATGTTGCTGAGAGGGGGGAGTTTAGATTTTCCCGTGTTTATGCAGAAATGGAAAGCTGAACAGTAGCTTCTGAGACTGCATAGATATTGTTAGGCCTTCATTTTCCATAGTGGCTGGATTAAAATGAACAGTTAATATGGACTCACTGGTTTTTTAATACATGATGCTTAAATTTCTGCATCTCAACTTATGCCTTACATTACCGCTTAGATCACTTTTTAATATTACCTGTAGTTTGTCCTACTATAAATACCTGGCAATTCATGACGAATATAGTTTTAAAAGACAACAAAATTATTCAGCTCTTTATAGGAGATTGTGATGGCAGTATGCCCTTTGCCCCCTACCACGTACATCTGAGCCAGGAGATAGTTTCTCTGTTAGGTTAAGTGCTATGTAATTACAAAATTATTTTCAAGAAGAGGGGAGAGACAGTTGGCAGGTTTGGGGAGTTTTGAAACACAGGAGACTGTGCCAGCAGTATTAGATGGGGATCCAATTTCAATTCTGGTTTTCAAAAAGGGAACTAGTTTTGACTCATCTTTCCTTGAAGTGCCAAGGATCCTTTACTCAGCTTGGTTGGGAGAATTCTTTTGATCCTGACACATTGACTTAATTAAGCTTCAGCATCATGGAATTTGTGAGGTTGGCAGATTAACCGAATGAATTCACCTAGTACATGATTGCCTTGAGGAGAGCTTCCCATGTAGGTCTAGAATAACTTTTGTCCACATGTGCTGATGTTAGGAAAATACTAGGCTCTACCTTATTGGAAGACTGGAGCATGGAGAGTAGGGTAGTTATTCAAACAAACAAACAAACAAACAAACAAATAAATAATGGGGAGCTTAATATGTTTGGCCAGAAGAACTTTTGCAGCTTTATTTTTATTTTATTTATTTTTAAAGATTTTATTTATTTTTTCATGAGAGGCACAGAGAGAGAGAGAGAGAGAGAGGCAGAGACACAGGCAGAGGGAGAAGCAGGCTCCATGCAGGGAGCCCGATGTGGGACTCGATTCCGGGTCTCCAGGATCAGGTCTCTGGGCTGAAGGCAGGCGCTAAACCGCTGAACCACTCGGGCTGCCCCTTTTGCACAAGCTTTAAACTGTGGTCAGTGATTTATATCTTGTGTGGGATGAAGTCGGAGCCTTGACTGCTAAAATATGATCTGGTTGCATTTCCACATCTAAGATTTCTCTGACACTGTCTTGTCACTTTCTGTGTTAGGTCAGTGTCTTGCTCTTGTTGCTGTTTTTAGCAGCATTTTTAACTTTATAAAATATATTGGTAGGAATGGATGGTGAAGAATTGGAAAATAATCTTTGTGCTTTTTTAATCCTATTCTGAAAACCAAAGAATCATGTAAGCTACTTGAAATAGAAATGTTTGTCAGATTTTTTTCTTAATAGAGCAATTTATAGAAAACAGGGTGGACATGAGGGATGTTTTAAAAAATATTAACTCATTTTTGAAAATCTGTTAAAATTCCATTACAATCAACCATTTATCCCTTTATGTCTTCTTAAATTCAACAGATTTTATAATTAGATTGCAACATTTTGCAAGTTTATCAAGAAACAATCTAAGATAGAATGATGAATTGAATCCCCCCCCCCAAAAAAAATTATCAAGATTGGTTCTGGGCAAACATACTTTAGAAGGAAAAAAAATCCTCTTTTGAACAAAATGGTAAAGGGAATAAAATTAAATTTTTTTTCCCAGGAGGGATGTTTGAGGTACAAGAATGTTTATTATAGAGAAGACTCTAATTGGTCTAAGGCTGCATCTACCACATAGTACATACACAGCAAATACTTGTTGAATGTCTGAATGAATCACAAGCTTCAAATACTTGGGGTATTGTCATGTGAAAAAGGAATTAGATTGTTTGGTCTCATAGAAAGAATTATGATCCGCTTTGCTGAATATATGAAAGAAGTTTCTACCTCCTAGCTCTTCAGAGGAGGATGGACGTCCTCTAGGGTGGGTTTGCTGCCTGGCACAGACTGGATGAGTCTTTGGTATGAACTCAAGAAATGAGTAAAAGGTTGGGTCAGGTGGCTTTGGTGGCTCCTTTTAATTCTGACATGCTGTAAAGTGATCTTTTTTGTTTGTTTTTCTTGGATTCCTACTCCATTTCCTCATTTTGTTATGGCAATGTTGAAGATTTAATAATGCCCCTGGACTTATCAAACCAAGACCAAAAAGCCATGAGTGTGATAAGGCAGGCTTGATGGCCCAAGGTGGGTCCTCCATCACAAAACTGTGTATGGCATGAGAGGCATATGTTGACACTGCATTTTAGTCTTTAGAATGATTCTTATTAACCCTGATAGAATTTTGAAATTCCTTTTAAAAAGAGCAGTTACTTTTTAAAGGAAGCTTTTTTCCTATATCAAACGGGTGAGAGCTACCTTTAACAGCTATTATTTTTTAAGCCTCTCATTATGGGTTTCACAACATTCCCCCCAAATTCATATGCTGAAGTCCTAACCCCAATACCTCTGAATGTGACCTTATTTGGAAATAGAGGTTTACAGAGGTAATCAAATTAAAATGAAGTGTCCTTAGGGTAGGCCCATTGTAATATGACTGGTATCCTTATAAAAAGGGGAAATTTGGAGACTGGACACACATACAGGGAGAATGTCACATGAACGTGAAGATGGCCATCTACAATCCAAGGAGAGAGGACAGAAACAGAGCCCTCCCTCACAGCCTGCAGAAGGAACCAACACCATCAACACCTTGATCTTGGCCTTCTAGCCTCCAGAACTATGAGACAGTAAATCTCAGTTAAGCCACTCAGTCTGTGCTGCTTTGTTATGGCAGCCCTAGCAAACTAATACACTCTTTAAAGGACTTTAACATATCTATTGGGTTGCAAAAAGAAGAACATATTTGGTAGGTCAGAGAAAACAGTTACTCATATAAAACATTTTCTTTGGTACACCTGGGTTTAATTTTCCTAACAGTCCAGTTCAAGTCAACACAACTTGTGGCTTTTGTTGCTTTCATTAAACAGCTGGGAGACTAGCCATCAACAAAGCATGAAGATCCCACATTATGTTGTATGCTGTGCTTTGTAAACGGTGAACATAATTTTCTCACTTATGAGATACTTTCCATGCTGGGCACATACCTCTTGTTACACACTTTACATTGTGCGTGTTCAGGTTTCCATTTACATTTATATGTGAAAAATATTTGGGCTGGCTGATCAACACACAGGGAAAGGAAGGAAATGGATAATTTACCTGCAGCGTTTAGCCCGTCTCAACTTTTATTATTCCTAGCTACCCCATTGGAGTAAAAATAGGAGGAAAATGTCCCCTTTAAACAGAGACTTTATTCAAGACATGACTGGCTTTGGTGCAATGACTACCCTCCTGGGAGCAATTTTCGTGCCAGGCGATGTTGTGTGTAAGCAGACCTCCAGGGATATGATTCCTAGCTGTCTCACTCCCCACCACCATCTGTTGTACAATATATTTCCTACAAAATTGTATTCAGGCATGGAATTGAAATTTGTATCATTACCAGTAGTTTACTACGAGTGAGACACTTGCTGGACATGTCAAAGAACATCAGGATGTCTTTGAAATTCAAATCACCTACTGGTCCTTTTAATCAGACCTTTACATACTCTCTGAGAACATCATTATCAGCCTCCATCTTAAAAGACAGACCAGTGTTCTGGAATCGGTCCTTCCAGTGAGTGTTTGGCTTTCGTTTCCTTCATTGTTGCAGAAGGTTTGACTTTGGGTTGGGCCCAGAAGGATGGTCTGAGATGGATGACCTACTGGAGACAACTGAGTCAGGAAGAACTAGTGGGGGTCAGTAAAAGCTAGAGTTCTTTTTTTTAAATTTTAAAATATTTTATTTATTTATTCATGGGAGACAGAGAGAGAGAGGCAGAGAAATAGGCAGAGGGAGAAGCAGGCTCCATGCAGGGAGCCTGATGTGGGACTTGATCCGAAGGCAGATGTTTAATCGATGAGCCACCCAGGCATCCCAAAAGCTAGAGTTCTTTATAACAAGTTAAGCTATGGGTACCTGGGTGGCTCAGTGGGCTCAGCATCTGCCTTTGTGATCTTGGGATCCTGAGATCGAGCCCCACATCAAGCTCCCTGCTCAGTGGAGAGTCTGCTTCTCTCTCTCCTTTTTTCTCCCTCTCTCTCTCAAATGTTAAAAAAAAAAAAAAAGTTAAGTCTAGTTCTGGGAATGTCTAGATACACTCTCCTAGATGGGAAGTGAGAGAAGAGACAAAGAATGAAATTGGAAGCAGGTCAGAAATAACCAGGGAGAGTGAGGGACAGCTGCTGTGACATCCAGTGGGGGTTTTCAGTGTCAGATGGGAAGGGTGCTTTGGACTCCTCTGAAGATTTGAAATTGAGCCAGATATTCTGACTGCTGGTCGAAAACTTTAGTTAAGAAGAACAGAGACCCCCTGAAGTCACCCGAAAGTAGTACATTCTGATTGTAAGGATCCATGGTCACCCAGAACCCTAGGACCAGTCATAGAGTTGAGTCCCATGGAGCTGAAATGTCACCTGGGGAAAAGATACTCCTCATCAGAGTTCTAAGATGGCTGGAATTTCTGTCTTCCCGCCACCTCAGCAGAACAGGTACCTGCTAAAGCTGGCCCCTGATGTAGTTCACTCCTCTCTCTGATTCTGTTTTTCTATATCTACCTTTTGGCTTTTACTCCTACCACCAGTTGCTTATCTATCATTGTTTGTTTCAAGGTCAAACTCTCACAAAGCAAGGGTAGTACTGGTTTAGTTGGTTGGACCATCACCTAAGTGCTGTCCAGCACTAGGTGGACTAATTCTGGGTCAAGTACCCAGCTCTAGCCATTAAGGGGAGGTCACGTGGTATCTGTGTGGTGACTGATGGCAGGGGCTGTGGGCTTGCTACCATTCTGAGACCTGAAGAACTCAAACACGACGGCTCAATAAGCCACCGTGTCTACCACTGCCAGATTAACCTGGGGCCTCAAATAGTGTTTAAACCTTATACATTATTGGATTAAAAACAACAACAACAACAACAACAACAACAACAACCTTAACTTCATTACTGCTTCTCAAGGATCAAGCTTACACTTCATTAGTTGGCATGGACATCCTTAGTAATCTGGCCTCACACTACTTTCCTAACTCCTCTTTCAATAGTGTTTTATTCTAACTTCTACTTCTTGAATTGCTCTTTCTGAGTTTCTTTCCCTGTCAAATCCTGCTCCTGAACCTCCTTTATTTTGGTGATAGGAACAGTGCTAGACTTGGCCTCAGTAAAACTGCTGGAGAAGAGAGGAATCTGCTGTGTGATATTGAATGAGTCACTGCTTCTCTCTGAGCTATTGTCTCATTTACAAAATATACCAAGTTACACCATGTCATCTGATTTCTTTCTTCCTCCTACACGTGTTGTAGGGCTGAGCCAGTGACAGGATTCAGTGCTCTTTCTTTTCTCTTTAATGAAGTCATTGCATTTAAAGTCTCCTTTTTTTCTTGGAAGTTCACTATGGGGCAGCCTGGGTGGCTCACTCAGCAGTTTAGCGCCTGCCTTCAGCCCAGGGCCTGATCCTGGAGACCTGGGATCGAGTCCCACATCGGGCTCCCTGTGCGGAGCTTGCTTTTCCCTCTGCCTGTGTCTCGGCCTCTCTCTCTCTCTCTCTCTCTCTCTCATGAATAAATAAATAAAATCTTAAAAAAAAAGTGAAAGTTCACTATGTCATGTAATCTGCTCCCTACATGCTTGCATGCCCTAAAGTGGCCAGGAAGTGCATGGGGAGTGCATCTAGTTAATGCGTCCTCTCTTGTGAATCTACAGCTTTCCCTCCATATTGAAGTTAGAAAAGAAGAAGAAAGAAAATTAAAAATAATAAAAAATAGGGGCGCCTGGTGGCCCAGTCAGTTAAGCATCTGCCTTTGGCTCAGGTCATGATCTCAGGGTCCTGCGATGGAGCCCCACATCGGGCTCCTTGCTTAGTGGGAAATCTGCTTCTCCCTGTGATCCTCTCCTAACTCATGCTTGGGCTCTCTCTCTATTTCAAGCAAATAAGTAAAATCTTTTTAAAATAAATTATGGGAACTCAGTAGCCTGATAATCCATGAAATGTGTTTCACATAGTTTAATTTACGTAAGAAAAGAAAAAG
Source organism: Canis lupus dingo (assembly GCF_003254725.2). Classification (NCBI taxonomy): domain Eukaryota; kingdom Metazoa; phylum Chordata; class Mammalia; order Carnivora; family Canidae; genus Canis; species Canis lupus. Next base: position 38,601,070 of record NC_064243.1, read on the forward strand.
GGAGCATCCAAGGTAAAGAAAGCAAGGAGAAGGAGATTAAGAGAAACAGGCAGGGGTGCAGGGGAGCTGTAAGGAGTAAGACTGGAGAAAGAAGAGCTAGAGGAAGGCGAGGGATGGAGATAGCAGAGAAAAAGTTGGTGGCAGAGAGGAAGGAGAAGGAACACCGTGAAAACAGGTCTTTGCCAAATGAAACATTTTTCTCAGTCGGTCGTCCCTGGCCGCACCTGTTTACACTCATCCACTGAGAGCCCATCCATCTTGTCCCTGTCCTGCTCCCAGGACGGCTGTGTGGAATGGGGCCACCACGCCACCTGAAGCAGGCTCAAGCATGCTTGAGAGAAGCCATAAGCAGAAGAGGAACTGCTAATTTTGCCTGGGAAGATAAAAAAAAAAAAAAAAAAAAAAACTGGAGCTGGAGGAGATGGCATTGACCGAGCTCCACAGGATGGGAGGGCCAGTTTAGCAAGTAGCTGGCATCTGAGACCAAGGAGATGGCCCATAAAATGGTCCTGGGATCAAAGGAGGAACTACTGATTCAGGCAACAACAGGGAATAATCGCAGGAACTCTCTGCTGAGTCCAAGAAGCCAGACACGAGGAGCAAGGGACCTGCCTATGGCCCCGTTTCTATGAAGATGAAGAAGACACAAGAAGAATCTATGGTTTTCTTTTCTTTTTTTTTTTTTAATTTTTATTTATTTATGATAGTCACACAGAGAGAGAGAGAGAGAGAGAGAGAGAGGCAGAGACATAGGCAGAGGGAGAAGCAGGCTCCATGCACCGGGAGCCCGACGTGGGATTTGATCCCGGGTCTCCAGAATCGCGCCCTGGGCCAAAGGCAGGTGCTAAACTCCTGCGCCACCCAGGGATCCCCCGAATCTATGGTTTTCGAAGCTGAAAAGTGATTAGCCAGGATTATAGGGTAGTATCATGTAGACAGGGACACGAGAGAACTTTCTGGCATGTTGTAAGTTTGTTCTGTGCCAACTTGGAGACTGAGTAAATGAGAGTGTACACAGGTAAAGACTCATCAAGTGCTCATTCCTGATTTTTGCATTTTACTGTAAAAAAAAATACACTGAAATTGAAAAGAAAAAAGCCGGGGGCAGGGGGGCAATGGGTTGCTCAGTTAGGAAAGTGGCCAACTCTTGATTTTGGCTCAGGTCATGATCTCAGGGATTCAGCTGGCTTTGGGCTCGGGGCTCAGTGGGGAGTCTGCTTGAGGATTTCTCCCTCTTCCTCTCCATCTGCCCCTCCCCCCACTTGTGTGCACGTTCACGCGCGCACTCTTTCCCTCTAAAACAAATATATAAAATCCATAAAAAAAAGAAAAGAGAAAAGCAAAAGCTAAGCAGAAGAAAGAATACATGCAGAATAGTATATTTAAAATTTAAAATACCAACACAGGCAAACAAAGCCTATGAGACACTAGCCCTGATTTTACAATTTATATTTCTGTTTTTTAAAAGCTTGTTGAAATTTAAAATTAGGCTCTATTAACACCAGGTGAATAGATTATAGGTCTGATTTTAAGATGAGATTTAATAAACATGTACCTTTAAATATTTATTAACTTAAAAATAGATCACAGGTAATGTTTTTCTCATGCCTTTTGGCATCTATTTTCTATAACTTGGGAAAAAGTATTGATTTTTATTTATATCTAAAATTAGTAAAATTAAGAAAAACTGGGATTTTATTTATTTGAGGGGAAAAGTACCCACTATTTTATTCATGACTGTGAACTTGTTTCTAAAAGCCCTCCGGAAATAGCTGAAGAATTTGCTGTGCATACTATACTAGCAAAATAAATGTTTAGTTCCTTGAAATATGCCTGAAGTGAGTGTTAGTATAAACATACCTTCCTTAACTGAGTGATATGAAAAAATTGGCTGGCATGAGTCATATTTTTTATAAGCCAAAATGTATGCATGAGTATTGTTTTAATAAGTAAATTATGTTAAACCACAGTTTGAAATATACCAAAGACATAAACAATATCTTCACTGTAACTTTACTATTCTGGACCAGAGGTCATGACTTTCATCTTGGCTTTTATGCTGTTAAGAGAAAATGCTGGAGGGGGCCCAGGAAGTTGGTCGCAAGGCAGAGTTAAATTCAGACTCTACAGCTTGGTAGGCTGTATATCTCTAGCCTTTTGCCTTAACCTTTCTGAGGCTCAGTATCCTCATCTGTAAAAGTTTAACTAGTTGTATCTGCCTTGATGGAATGGGAAGCCATGTGAAAAGTGAATGAGAGGATACTGGAAGCATAAGGTCTGGCATATAGTAGTTGCTCAATAAATGCTTCCCACCTCTTCCCTCCTTTCCTGGGGATCCTGTGGTCACTACGATCCTTCTGGTAGGTGGCAGCAGTGGCCACATTGACTTTTCCTAATTCTAGTCACTTGTTTTTTTCACAATAAGTCAGATGAGAGGGAGTAATCTCCGGTTCAGATAATTTTTCCCCTTGTTCTGGTCTTAATAAATACATTCTATGGGATGCCTGGGTGGCTCCACGGTTGAGCATCGGCCTTCGGCTCAGGTCATGATCCCAGGGTCCTGGGATCGATTCCAGCATCGGGCTCCCTGCAGGGAGCCTGCTTTTCCCTTTGCCTGTGTCTTTGCCTCTCTCTGTGTGTCTCTCAGGAACAAATAAATAAAATCTTTTAAAAATAATACATATATACATACATATATACATTCTAGTTGGACAGAGCAGGTTGAAATCAAGATATAAAAGTGTCTTGCCCAAGAATTTCAGCTATGAGGATGTGCCTGGTTGAGGCTCTTCTCTACATGTTGATCTTTCTGTTATAGGAGGGGTTTGCAGATGGTCTTTCTCTGGGTGAATCTTACACCTGCTACAAAAAGATGCTATCCTCTGGATGGGAGATTTGCACAGGCTTATGGAAACCCAAAGAGGTATTAAGAAAAATTAATAGTATGCCTTGAAGAGCAAGTGGAAAGTACTCAAGAGCTTCATGAAGAGTAGGATCTCTTAGGCAGGTTGTGTGCTCTGCCCTGGTGGCCGGGCCGCTGGTTCCCAAATGACTGCAGAGATGCCCAGGAAAAGCAACTTTTCTGATTCATTGGCCTTTGGAATTGGTTTGTGACTTATAAACTCAACTTAGAACATAATTATGTCATTTTCCTCTTCGCAAATGTGGCATACTCTCGAATCTAAGCTGCAGGGATAGCTTTATGAAATGAAATTGCCCCATAGTGCTTTAAATGGAAATTGCTGCATCAGCTACATGGCAGTGTCTATTCTGGAAGCTAATTGAAATTGCTCTGGCAGATGCTGGAAACAAATGCTGGGTTACATTAGCTTATGGGGGTCACTTTCTCCACTGTGTCACATGTAAAACTTATCACACAGGCCTGGATTCTAAGAAAGAGCACAGGGCTGGGAGAAAGGGAATTTGGCCACTGCCTTCTATAGAGTCCACACTTCTGGTGGCATTCCAGTTCGCTCTGTGACAGGCATGCGCCTTTTACATAACAGTACAGTACTGCTATCCCTTAACCACCACACAGGTTTGTTGGTATAAATTCAATGTGAGAATGTTTAAAAGATAAAAGTTACTGGGCAAGTGAGTCATTTAACTTTCTTTTCCTTTTTAGATTTTGTTTATTTATTCGTTCATTCATTTATTCATAAGAGACACAGAGAGGCAGAGGGAGAAGCAGGCTCCCCATGGGGAGCCCGATGCGGGACTTGATCCCGGGGATCCCAGGATCACGGCCTGAGCCAAAGGCAGATGCTCAACCACTGAGCCACCCAGGTGTCCTATCATTTAACTTTCAATACTGATTTTGTCATTATATCTATATTTATTGCGTCTTTCATTCAACATTTATTGAGTGCCTAATAATGGTTTAGTTTTATTGAATGCTTAGAATATGCCAGGACACTTTTGACATTTTAACTGATTTAGTCCTCACTATAGTCCTACCATCTCTGTTTTATAGGTAAGGAAACTGATATAACAGAGACATCTGAGTGCTCTGAATATGCTGGGAACTGCTGGATGTTAGGAGCACACAGATCGAGAAGATACAGCCGAAGTGCTGTGACCTCCAAGTCTAGCTGAAGGTAGAATGAGAAGAGAAACTGGCCTTGGTTTAAGCCTGAAGGTGGAGAAATAGCTGAGTGCTGGGGGCGCCCCGGGAGGGACACCTGGTAACACTTTAGACCCAGTGGTGGGAGGCGGGGCTGTGGAGCTCTGGGCATAGGCTGGGCATAGGCTGGGTAGCCAGCTCGGAAGCCAGCCAGACCTACAAGAGTTTTGAAATCAGTGGCTAAGATATCAGAAGTCAATGTAAAGCAAATTATTGGAAACTGAACACACCAAGTAAGGTGAGGTCAGAGACTCAGGGAGATGGTCCACCCCAAACAGCCAGGTGTGAGGAGACAATGGGTTCTGCTAAGGCTCAGTCCTTAATAAGAGCCCATTATCTGGTCAGCCTTAGTTTCTCCTGAAGCTTGGAACCCGTTACTCCCTTGGCCAAGGTGGGTCACGCCCCCCCCCCCCCCCCCCCCCGCCCCAGAGTACCTGGCCATCTCCTGAGTATAGAAAGGATATTTAAAGAAACCATCCAAGCTTGTTTTTAGGAGCATTGCATTTTTTACTAGGTCATTTGAACAACACATATCTGCCTATGGGATTCATCTCTTTGTAGGATTGTGTCCCTTTGGTACATTCTGATGGTTCACTGATGTTTTTAAGTTACTTCATCTTTTGAGGAGAATGTGTCTCTACCTGGGAAGTTGAAAGTCTTAGCAGGAAGAATAATAAAATGAGAGATAGACTTTCAAACCATTCAGAAATAACACCCTCTCCATCCTTATTCAAAAGAAATAGGAAATCTAAAGTGAAAAAAGAAATGATAGGGTAACACCATGGACTTGAAATGAAGTACTTCAATGAATGCTGAGTTTATATCTGAACTTCCTAGGAGCCAGGCTAAAAAAGGAAATGCACGGAGTTATTCAGTTCTGATAGCCTGATGGAAAAGAAGCACACACTTTGATTTGGAGAGAAACTTTCCTGACCTCTGTACATGGCACATGTTTTACTCCTAAGGAGATAGTTAAGATGTTCCTTGCTATTCCCAAAATCAAAAATTAATTCAAGAAGAGATCCTTGATCACTGTCTCTAAATAAATGAACCGGAGGGGGGCATTTGTACCATTTATGCTTAACTGTGATTTCTAAGAGTGAGAATTGCCACTTCAGAACTTGAAGAAACAACAGCCAATGGTCAGGAGAAGCCTGTTGGCAGCATCAGGATGTAGAAGGGGGTCTCAAGAGTGTTTGGACTCAACACTCACAGAGTCATTGTGACCCTGTGTCTACAGAGGCCTTCCTTCCACAGTGGAGTTTGGCTGCCTGACAAAGGAAGATGCCGTCTAGTGGCGATCACCCTTAAATGACTGACGCCCAGGTCCTTAGGGGTCCATGGGTCCCTGCAGATGTGCCTGGTAAATCTATTACACAAGGACTGGTGGAGTCCTAGTAGACAGAGGGAAGCTTCAACTGTGTTGTTTGCTGGTAATGGTCTAGTGATACATTATTACCATTTGAGCTGTTACAGATTGTATATGACGTATAAAGCATTTCATCAAAATCAGTGGAATATGGGTGTTTCGTCCTTGGAACCATTATAACCCTGACTGCGAAGAGCAAGGGCGCAGGTCTTCCTCTTCTCCAGGCAGCCCCATGGATCTCATTCCTTCCTTCTTCCACTTAAGCAAATCAGAGCACCATCCTGCACCGTTCGCTTGCTCTTTCCCTTGTCTGTGTCTTTCATGGCCCTTCTGCACATGTAATGCCCCCCCAAATTCCAGCCTGAGCCTTCCCCCTGTAGGACACCTTCGCCACCAACTTTGACCACTTCTCTACTTAGCTCTGCTCTCAGAACGAAGAGCACAGTTCACAGGATTTCCTCTGCACAAATTATGGGCAAAGCCTGGGCAGGAATTCCACCTGCAAGGAATTCACAGTATGGGGGAAATGAGACACAGGCATAATTAATTCAGCTTCAAGGCAGAAGTATTAAATGTCGTAGGAGCCATAAGGTTCTTCCAGCAGGACCCAGAGAGGCTCCATGAAGGAGACTGTGTTCCTGCAGCGGGGATTCCTTACTGGCGTGCTGGGGATAGGATGCTGCTGAACTAAGCCACCATCCTCTTAGCCATCAGCTGGCTGGGGGAAGTGGCCAGCCAGAGGTCACCAGTGGCTCTGTTCGCCTCATGGGCCGTGCAAATAGCATCATTTCTCATGTGTCCTGACATGAAGACAACGAGTACACTTTGTTAAAGATGGGTAAGATTTGGACATTGGGACTATGTGTGTGAGTGGGGAATTCAAGGGGATACAAAGTTAGAAGAAGGAACCATGTATATTTCTGTGTTTGCATGTGTTTGTGGGTCTGTGTATGTTGGGGGGGAGCCCATTAGCAAAAAGGCTGTAAAGATGGATCAAGAGTCATCACACAGGATATTATATTCCAGGCTACTGAAATAGGTTTCTTATGTACTTGGGTTTAAAGGGGGGGGGGCGGAGGGAGGCTGGAGATAAGGAGTCCTAGGGAAAGGTTTTTAAATCTTTATCCAAGAAATAAGGAAAAGTGAATTGTTGAAGGCACCAGGAATGTTTTTCTCTTTCTCCTCCCTGGTGTAGATTGGCTTTCTTCACATCTGAGGCCATATAGCAGGAAAGTGACCCAGTAACATCTCTTGTTTGGGAGACTAACCTAGAAATGAATATGATCACTTGGTCACAATCTCACATTCTTGAGTGGACAGGCTGGTCTGGTTTAATTAGTTGCCCAGGTTTGTGAGCTTATGGTTTACAAACATGACAGCTGTGTGTGTGGATGTAGAGAGAGGGGTCAGGATGCAATCAAGAGGGGTCCCTTATGAATTACATAGACTCCAGAACATGCCTACTACTCTTATTGCTTATTCCAATAAGTCCTCAAACACAATAGGATTAATGAATAGTTAGCCACATAGGACAAATTAATGTTAAAAATCATTTGAATACTGAAGGACTTTGACACAAAAATCATTTGCCCATGTTTGAGGACATCTGCTATGCTATTGAACTGTAGCAAATATTAAATTAGCATTGTAAAAGGTGGAATAGGAAGAAACAGGGTAGAGAGAATAATCTGGTATTATCTTTGCCATTTCCATGATATATTTTTCTGTTAGAACATTTTTCAATGAAGAAAATAATATAACTCAGCAGCTACTTGGAATAGTTCTTCCTCAAAACAGAGCATATTGTGAAAAAATAAGCTTATGCTCATTGTAACTCTAACTGCACTATGCCCAGTGTATCTGAAAATTTAAGATCTCAAAGGGCCATTAAATTTAAGTAAGATTGAACACATTAAAGAAATGAAGAATTGGCAAATGGTCAATGCCAGTTAAGATGTTTCAATTAGACTATAATTTAACCAAGGGCATATACATTTGTTTTTTATTGTATTTCTTTCCTGAGTATACTTATTTTACATTCCAAATTTCTATAATTCTGAAATCAAAGGGAGAAAGTCTAAACCCAGTTAGGCTCTTAAGAAACCTAAATGTGGAGCTTGGCCAGCAGGCCCAGCAGTGAGTCCTGGCTGGGCTGTGCATGCCTCCCCACCCCCCACCCCCCCAGAATGCATGGAAGTTCTCTGGGAACACAGGCCACGGGAACCATGGCTCATCTTCCTGGAGCATCAGTTTTGCTTAATGTGAAGTAATTAAAAACATTATATTTATGTTAAAGCAAACGGAGAAGATTATGGAAAGAATTCAAGAAGAGCTGGATTTTTTTAACTAATTAGGTTTTGGGGGTTTTGTTTGTTGGTTTGTTGTTTTAATTAAAAACTGCCTGTTTAGGGCAGTTCTCCTCTGGCTGGACATCTAGTCATTGTGGCGACGGGGGTGGGGTGGTATTGAAGGACAATTAGAGCGAAGATCAAGTAGGGAGACCAAGAGAGGTGGGTAACTTCTTTCCAGACCAGTTATTCCATTGGCGAGGCTTTTAGGTGAGGGCTGGAGGGTCCACATGACTGTTGTTGACTACCCCTCCTGCCCAGGACTAGGCATTTCCTAGGACTATAGGCTCAAGTCGCTGATACTCTGTGGTTGCCAAGGATGCAGTGTGGCCACTGTTTGGGCTTTTAGTCATTCCCATAAGTGCTGCTGTTTTCCTGTCTATGCTTTCCTGAGGTTCAAATCACTCAGTATTAAAGCTGAAAGGGGCTTGTGGCTCATCAAATTATCCTTTCTTTCACTCTGCAGAAAGAACTTTCCTTTCACTCAGCCTGGCTGAAAGAACTAAATTTAATAGGGGAGTTATTGAAATAACTTGCCTTAGTGATTAATTAAGAGATTTATTTATTAAATTATTTATTAGTCTGAGAATCTGTTTTCCCTAACTCCCAGTCTTTTTTTTTTTTTTTTTTTTTTTTTTTTTAATTTATGATAGTCACACAGAGAGAGAGAGAGAGGCAGAGACACAGGCAGAGGGAGAAGCAGGCTCCATGCAGGGAGCCTGATGTGGGACTTGATCCCGGGACTCCAGGATCACGCGCTGGGCCAAAGGCAGGCGCTAAATTACCACTGAGCCACCCAGGGATTCCCCCAGTCTTAATTCTTATGAGAAAATAAAATTAAACATAGAGGTAAATGTTAAGACACATAAACAGCCTTACCTACTTAGAGTTTCTTCATATACGGAGCCTTATCCCAAACCTCTGACAAACTACAGCCTTGCTCATAGCTGATTTTTAGATTTAAAAAACAAAAACGAAGATGGACACGTGGCAAAGATTATATGTGGCCTTCAAAGTTTGAAATGTTTACTCTTGGTTCTTTACTAAAAACATTTGCATATTCCCTAAGGCATGGTGACCAACCAAAGGGACCCCAAATCCGGTCCCAACTTGCTCATGGAACCCCACTTCAGTTACAGGCAGCAGGGTACTCAGCTCCAGATGGTCACAAATGGTCAAACCATTCACCACAACCCTGTTTATATTCCCTAGCCTGTTTTACAGTTAAAAGTAACCATGTGACTTAGCTCTGACCTGAGACCTGAAGTCTTCTGACTAGGAAAACGGTAGCGGTTTTGGGAAATCTTTCGCTTTCAGACATATTTAACAGCACCCTCTTTGTGATGTGATGGCTGGAGTTGCAGCAGCTCTATTGTTACCACAGGGAGATAGCCAAGAGGACTGCACTGTCATTGGCCTTAACATTGAACAATATCAGCAACCAACTCTCTCAAGATGTTTTCCTACATTTAAGAAAATGAAACCCATGTTTACTGAAGCTACTGCAATTGTTTTGTTACTTGTAGTCCAATATCTTCCTATTGATAGAGGTACTATCCAGCCTCTCAAATTTCAATTGCTTCTTTTTATTCTAGGAAGTATTTTCCTTTTTAAAGATTTTATTTATTTATTTATTCATAAGAGACACACAGAGAGAGGCAGAGACACAGGCAGGAGGAGAAGCAGGCTCCCCATAGGGAGTCTGAAGTCACACTTGATCCCAGGACCCTGGGATCACGACCTGAGCCAGAGGCAGATGCTCAACCACTGAGCCACCCAGGTGCCCTGGAAGTATTTCTACTCAACCAAGAGTTACTGGATGTCTTCTGAGGATTTTCATTCATAATTGTCCCACCTCCTTATTAATTATTCTGACATAGATTTAGCTTTTTAAATTAGTGTTGCTTTTATGCATTTTAGATAAGCTATCTAACCTTGGAAAATTGCCCTTTCAGTTTCCAGATTTTTAGAACAGGAATAATAATGGCACCTACCTCATAAAGTCCTTTGGGGGAATAAAAAAAAAATAATGCATGTAAAGCACTTAGCAGAGGGTTTGGTACATAACTTGCACTGAAAAATGTGAGTTGCTGTTCTTGTTTTGTTGTAATTCCATTTGGTCTTCCTCTTCCTTCTCTGGATTTCTACTAAAGGCATTTTAAGTTATGTATGGAACTTCTTCCTTTTACTAATGGTATAAAGGCAATGGACTTAGAACGGTCAGGAAATATTTACCTGAGGAGGAGAGACTTCAACTTGAAATTTAATGTTGGAAATAACCTAAAGATTTTTCATTCTTGGATGTAATTTTAATTATCAATATTGGACTGATTTGGAGTACAGAAAATAGCAGGGGGATTTCTTTTTCTTTTAGCCTTCAAAAGTTACCTGGATAAACTGGATGACAACATTTAGAAATGCACCTTATGACCAACCAAAGGCTCTTGCTTATGTTTAACACGGTTTGATGATTTGAAAGGATCTGTGTAGTATGTCACCTGAGTGATATACATTTTGTGTAGGAATTTTTTATCATACCAATTTATATTTCTCATAAAGAATCCTTGGGGGTTTGACAGGGAAGAGAATCTTTTTAGTAAAATTAGGGACAGGGAAAAATGCCTCTTTTTAAAATGATGCTTCAAAAGGAGGAATATTTCTATTGCAATAAATTATTTTTTGATTGCCTCTATACCTCTTCCTGCTCCATATCCCCATTCTGAATGGCATCATTAAACAGTGCCCGATGTGAATATTAATGTGAGTCAGGAGAAGCCTGCCAGCCACACACAATGCATTCAAATGTTGGCTTTACATAATTATCCTTCCTTTTTCCTGTGCTCTTTATGATGCCCGGTCTAGATTTTTGCAGTGCTATCTAGTAAATCTGCGTGAAAATTTCTTTGTATTTGGATGACAGCCTAAAGTATTGCCAGCCTCATACCTGAATGAAATTTGGCTCAAATGAAAGCAAGCTATTGGCAAAAATGAAATTTTATTAGAGTTTTAAAGCCACTATCCACATTCATCTGTTTTACTTCTTTTCTGTACAGATGTCCCTTGCCACCAGGTCATTGTTCTACATCTTTGATAAGTGCAGAAGGGTTAATAGTAGTAGCCACCATATCCTAATGTCTAGGATTTGTTCAAAATAGTTGCTGAATACTAAATGAGAAGCCTAGAAAAAATACGTGTAGTCGGTGAAAACATACAGTTCTTTATGAAGGAAAATATTGAGGACCAGGAGATATTGCTGATAGACTTGCTTGTTGTTTGTTTCCTGAATGTCGATAGAATTTCTTGAATCTACTCACAAACCTTAGGTAAGGGAGAAAAAAGTTCCAAATATAAGTTTAGAAGAGAGCTTTTGGTTCCTTTAAATGACTCTAATTCCTTGGTATGAATTAATTACACTTTAACATACAGAACAAATGTAAATCCAATTTATAGACCATTATTGATCATTTCTAAGGATTTGTGGGGAAAAGTGATAATTTCTAAAGTTCTGTCATTTAGCGAGTATGGCACTCATTTTCAAGAATAATAAGCTTAGCTCTCCTTCCAGCCCACTATAAGATAGTTTCTTAAACAAACGTATTTTGAGAATTGAAAAAGGAAAAGGAAAAGCAGTGGATGATTAGGAATGAACACGGATTTGCTAAGATTATTTGCTTTTATGGTAGGATTACAGGAATGCTAGTGAGGGAAGGTCAGTACAATCTATCTGAATTTCAAAAGATGTTTGTCAAAGGATCTCATGATGTACTTATAGGAAATAGAGAAATTTGATCTAAATCATTGATTTTCAAAGGTTCATTTGAACATGGAAGATTTTTTTTTTCAAACAGAAGATCATGAGAAAATGCAATATGCAAGAAAAAGAGAAGAAAGACAGAGTTGGCTTAGGGAAAGGAGAGAGCACCCTCCCTTTGCTCTCTGGCCCCCTGTAGCCCATAGAACTCAGAACTCTCTTTGGAGAATAGGTGGAAAACTGATAACATCTTTGATTGGGTTCATTAATGATTGAATGACATACTCAATGGTGCTCATTATTCTATTGATGACATTCTGGAGTGCATTCTCCAGTGGAATGTCACAGAGCTTTTGCCTCTGCTTCTCATGTTTTTCATTTTATAAATTTCTTGGGTGAAGATAAAGATATGGGTGATGATCATATTCCTGAATATGAAACTAGGGAAAATATTAATGTGATGAAAGGCAAAATCGGACTCTAATTGGGTCTCAAAGGGGTAGAATGACAAGGAAGTCCAATAGGATGAAATTTAATGGGAATAGATGAAAAGCCTTGCATTTAGTTTATTAAAACCAGTCATATATGTGCAAGACAGAGGATATAATTTAGCAGCAAGTATGAGGAAGGTTTGAGGTTCCAGTTGATTTTAAAGTGAATAGAAGTGAAGAGTAGTAAAAGTATATCTAGGACAGGGGCAACATATGATCCCATATTTTTTGATGGTCAGAGCCAACATGAACTATGGTGTTCATCATGATAATGACAGTTGTTAGCATTTGCTCTGTATCCTGGTGTTTTCTACTTTTGCTTTGTGTGGACTGTTATCCCTGTTTCTGACTACATGGTTTCTTCATGGGGGTACATCAAGAATCTCCTCTCTATGCCACCTCTCCTCCATTTTTACCATGAGCAATGATGTGCTCTGAAATACCAATGTCCAAGTCCCATCCACTGAAGGGTTTTTAGTGAATCATGATCCTGGGGTTTTCTTAAGGTAAAATTGCCCCCGTTTTCTACCTATTCATTATAAAAGAGGAATCAAAGGGTCAGGAGGATTCAGACTGCAGGTGTGGCAAGTGTCCAGTTTCAACAGACTGTTTTGGGCTAGTTGTTCACTTCTCACTTGGTACTGAGTAATAGAATTTGCAAGTGTGTGAATGGCTAAAGTTGTTTTAAAAATAATAGGCCTAGAAATAATATTCTTTGCAAATGGATGCTGTGACAGATATTAGATTAGTTCCCCTATGGGACCATCATGCTTTAAAATTTTAATAGCATGTTTAATACTAATTAAAATGTCTTATAGTTAACATAAATTCTTCCGTCTTTTACACTCTTCCTATCCCACCATTTTAACCTTCCTCCTCCTTCATTCTTCTAATACCTAGTAAGTACTTTCTACACCACAGGTACTGTGGAATGAAAAGAATAAAAACCCAGTGTTCATATGTAACCCTTGGATGAAGCAGGAAATTGAATGAAATGACAAAAGTACAGGAACTCCTGGTTTTATGATGCCCTTTTTGAAAGAGACCATCTTACGAGATACCACCTCACACCAGTGAAATTTACAAGACAGGAATTAACAGGACAGGAAACCACAAATGTTGGAGAGGATGTGGAGAAAGGGGAACCCTCTTGCACTGTTGGTGGGAATGTGAACTGGTGCAGCCACTCTGGAAAACTGTGTGGAGGTTCCTCAAGAGTTAAAAATAGAGCTGCCCTACGACCCAGCAATTGCACTGCTGGGGATTTACCCCAAAGATTCAGATGCAGTGAAAGACATCTGCATCCCAATGTTTATAGCAGCAATGTCCACAATAGCCAAACTGTGGAAGGAGCCTCGGTGTTCATTGACAGAAGAATGGATAAAGAAGCTGTGGTCTATGTATACAATGGAATATTAGCCATTAGAAACGACGAATATCCACCATTTGCTTCGACATGGATGGTACTGGAGGGTATTATGCTGAGTGAAGTAAGTCAACCGGAGAAGGACAATCATTAGATGGTTTTATTCATTTGGGAAATATAAAAAATAGTGAAAGGGATTAAAGGGGAAAGGAGAGAAAATGAGTGGGAAATATCAGTAAGGGGGACAGAACATGAGAGACTCCTAACTCTGGGAAACGAACAAGGGGTAGTGGAAGAGGAGGTGGGTGGGGGGATAGGGTGATGGGCACTAAGGGGGCACTTGACAGGATGAGCACTGGGTGTTATGCTATATGTTGGCAAATTGAACTCCAATAAAAAAATATACAAAAAGAGACCATCTTGGGGTGCCTGAGTGGCTCAGTTAGTCAGCGTTGGACTCTTGATTTCAGCTGGGGTCACGATCTTGGGGTGGTGGGCAAGCCCCTTGTTGGGCTCTGTGCTCAGTGCAGAGTCAGCTTGAGATGCTCTCTCTCTCTCCCCCTCTCCCTTCTGCCGCTCCCCCCACTCACACTGGTTCATGCTCTCTTTCTAAGTAAATAAATCCTTAAGAAAAATAAGCATCCATCTTATTAAGGCTACATGAAGTTTCTTCCAAAAAGTGCCAAATACAGCATTTTTGAGGCAAAGTGCCCTATTGCTTACTTTAAAACTGTGGTAATTAAGGGGTACCTGGGTGGCTCAGTGGTTGTGTGTCTGCCTTCTGCTCAGGTCATGATCTTGGGGTCCTGCGCCGGGATCCTGGCAGGGAGCCTGCTTCTCCCTCTGCCTATGTCTCTGCCTCTCTCTGTGTCTCAAATAAATAAATAAATAAATAAATAAATAAATAAATAAATAAAACCTTAAAAAAAATAAATAAAACTGTGGTAATTATTGTAGATAGACTTTCACCAGAGTTACATGCTACTTGGTTTGAAAAGATGGGCAATTCCAGCTGGCACCATCCGCTATCACTTCTCTGTGAGGTTTCCTGGCCTCAGGCCTATAGTTTCTTATTCCTTTGTCACCCAGGGCAAAATAGCCAGCGACATTATTAGCTTTGCTGGTTGCTGAATGGAGTGGGAGTGACTGGGGACATCTTCTGCTCACATAGTGCAATCTGGCATTTTGTGGAGGTAGCCTTAGGGAGGAAGCATATACCCCCCCATAGGCTGACAACTGCTATTTTCCCAAGAAAAGGAAAATACTGGTATTGGTGTGGAAATAATTTCCCCTGGAGGCCAACATGCAAGGCCTCTATGCAAAGCACTGAACTTGATCTGGCAATTTATATATAATTAACAATTTTCAGATAATGATTTTTTTATAGCCTTACAGCAAGATCTGCTTTTTATTCTAATTCCTCCATTCCTTTCACGAATTTTCTTTTTTGTGTGTGCAAAAAACTGTGTCCATTTTCCTTCTTAAAGAAAGTTTAAGTTCTAATCCATACCGTACAATTCAAACATTTAAACTATACAGTTCAATAATTATTAGTATATCCAGAGTTGTGTAACCACCATCACAATCAATCCTGGCACATTTTTATCACCTCATAAATAAACCCTGTGTCTATTAGCATTCACTCCCCTTTCTCCCCAACTCCCATCCCTGCCAGTGCTTGGCAACTACTGTTCTACTTTTTCTCTCTGAGATTTGCCTATTCTAGACATTGACTAGAAGGGTCTTTTAGATCAATATATGTTTTTTTATGATGTGTTTCTTTCACTTGGCATAATGTTTTCAAGGGCTATCTATGTCGTAGTCTAAATCAGTATTTCATTCCTCTATATATAGCTCACTAATATTCCATTGTGTGGATATACTGCATTTCCATTCTTTCATTTTTTGGAATCACTGAAGTTTTATCTCGTCTATTGGATTATAAGTATTTTTTTTTGAAAGTGAGTGGGGGAGGGATGCCTGGGTGGCTTAGTGGTTAAGCATCTGCCTTTGACTCAGGGCATGATCCCGGGGTCCAGGGATCGAGTCCCACATTGGACTCTCTGTGAGGAGCCTGCTTCTCCCTCTATGTCTCTGCCTCTCTCTCTGTCTCATGAATAAATAAATAAAATCTTTAAAAAAAAAAAAAGAGGAGCGGGGGATAGAGAGAATCTCAACCTGAGCTATCAAGAGTCAGAAGCTTAACCAGGCGCCCCTTGGTTAGATGTATTTTAAGAAGATGGATTTCTTTCCTAACTAGACTTAGGTCTTCTACCACATGATACAAATATGATATTGTTGAATTAATTCTAAATAGAAGTAAATGTAGAAAAAATAAGTTTGGCATCTTTTTAGCTTTGCCAGAGGGGAGGTTATGTAGGAAAGATATGAAAAGGAAAGTGAGAGAAATGGTTTCATGTAGTAAATTGAATGAGTATGAAATAAAAAAAGGATAAAATAAAGAAAAGGAGCTAAACCCCACAGCGGGATGCATAGGACCTTGGAAAGAAGGCAGCTCAGAAATAGAGTGGGAGTAGCCAAATGGAGAGACACACAGAACTAATTTAGGAGCCAAAATATTTTACAGTACTCCCCACGTATTATATTGAGAATTTTGGCAAAGACAACCATGTACATAGTTATGTTTGGTTGGTTTGTATAAATATCCTAAATTGTTGAAATTTAAATGTAGTTCATTAAGGAATAACTGAATTTTTTTGTGATTGTCACCATTCTCCTCCTCACTCCATTAATACCACCACCACCATCATCATCTGAACATTTATCAAATGTGTGTTAAAATGTACCAAAAATGGGTATTTCTTGGTGTTTGGGATACTATGCTAGCACATTTTATGTAGATTATTTTATCAGTCTTCCTAACAATTTTGTGAAGTAGGACCTATTCATATCCTTGGTTTTACATATGAGAAAAGTGAGGTGTGAGGTTGGAATTTGAACTAGGATGGAACCTACTTTGATGTCCTTATATTCTTATAAAGTAATTTCTAGTTGCAGCTCCTAAACTTTTAGTCTTAATTCTGCTTCAATCCATTTTGACTTTGAGATTATTTTATAGTTGTGATGGTTTTGAAGATTGTTAGCAAATAAACCCACCCTGTGCCCTCCCCACCCCCCACTGCTGACCCAGCTGCACTCCCTGTGGGTGGTGTGTGCTTCCCACCCCATTAATTTGGGCTTATGTGATTGGCCTTAACCAGTGGAGTATTTAGAGACCTAACGTAAGCAGAGGCCTTAAATGTGCTTGCACTCTGACTTGCCTTTCACGCACTAATGATCTACCACGAAAAGAGGATGCCCACATAGCCACTGCCCCTTCAGTCTGGGACCTAGAATGAATACATATGGAGCAGAGCAGAGCCAACCTGCCTGAGGCCAAGCCCAGCTGACCTGCAACCTGAAGCCCACTCAGATCTGCTCAGCTATGCAGATCTATGAGCACGAGAATAAATGTTTGACCTTGCAAGCCACTGGGTTGGGGTCCTTTGTTACACAAACTTATTTTTGGCAATATTATTACAGTAGATTCTATGTATGCTTTTACTCATATAGTAATTAATTCAACCAAGACTAATTTTATT
The DNA here is from genome assembly GCF_003254725.2 of Canis lupus dingo. Taxonomy (NCBI): domain Eukaryota; kingdom Metazoa; phylum Chordata; class Mammalia; order Carnivora; family Canidae; genus Canis; species Canis lupus. The sequence continues at coordinate 38,618,120 of NC_064243.1, forward strand.
GCCTACCATGTACCTGCCACTGGAATAGGTCTGGGCACACAGATGCATAGAATAAAGTCTTTGTTGTCTGAAGTTTGGTGTTTAGTTGGGAAAAATGACACGTCCATACATTGTTAGAAGACAGGAAGAAGGCTGGTAAGGTGCCCAGCAGGTGGCTGCATCTGTGCTCTGGGTATTCTGAGAAGAGGATAGCATGATGGGTGTATCTAGAAAAGCCGAGGAGTTATGAGAATGTAAGAAAATGTTTATAATAAAAAGTAAGATTTAACTCCCTTGAACACCAAGAAATGTGCCTCTTCAGGATGCTTTTGGTTATGTTTTAAGCAAATAGAGACGACATCTTTAAAATCAAGACTTGAGAAATTTGATATCTATCATCAAAAGTTGAAAAATTAGAATATCTCCTGAGTTCTTCATTGGTATGAGGATGTGGTCAAGATACTTGCATGGAAACTATAGGAATGAAATTACAAAATGCTCTCATTTTTTTAATGTCAGCTGGCCTAGATTATAAAAAAAAATAAGATACCTTGTCATGATATTCCTGTGTCTCTCACTTTTTATCAATTTTGTTTACTTTTATGGCCAAGGCTTGACATGGTGGCTGAGGGTGATGCTGCCCAGTGGTTGTTTGGGCTCTAGGGTCTGATAGACCCGGGTGAAGATCTAGCTTCTCAAGCTATTTAAATTTTCTATACCTAATAATCCTCAGAAAGTATCAGTCATATGGCAGACCACTACCAAATATTAAGTATTATTAAAAAAATTAAATACTATTGTTCACAGTATGATGTAAATTCTTGATGAACAACCTCTGGGACCCATGGTCTCCTGCTGCTACCTAATGTTATGCTATGGTCAGCAGATTAATTTCAAATATACCTTTAATTCAAGCCAAACAATGGATTAAGTGAAGAACACACACACACACACACACACACACCATCACCACCACCAACAACAACAACCACAACACTGTCTTGGGTGAATAGAGAAATATAGCTTAGAGATACTCATCCTAGGCAATAATCCTCTAGCCATGTGAGAAGAGAGAAGTGGTTGAGCAGTAGGTTGAAATCTGGTTGCTGGAAGCCCATGGTTCATCTGGCAAAGAGCAGCCCAAGCCCTGGACAGCCACCATTGTCTGGGGCCAGACAAGACTCTCCAGGCAACAGGGCTCCATCTGCCAGGCCGTCCTCATCTTAAACGGAAGGGAAATCCCACAGCTGTAACAGTGGGAGTCTGGGAAGGAGGAGGGGTGTCCCGCTGTGTTCAGCTCAAGGCCATAGAGTCTGGGACATAAAAGGCTCTCCATAAACCTTACACAGAATGGAGTAAACACATTTCAGCTCCAGATCCCTGTTGAACCTATGTCATCATGGGCAGGTATGACTTAATGTCTCAGAACCACAGCTTTCCTACCTATACAGTGGATAATACCCACCTATCTCCCTTGGGGTCATTTCAGGGATAGAATGAAACACTGCCTATAAGCCTACTTAAATCCTAATGTGCTTGTTAGTTATAAGAGATGAAGGACCAGAAGGTGGCTGCCATCTTGCAACTCACCAAAATGCTCAGGTATTAACACCTTAGCAGAGGTGGTTTTTTCATTGATTATCTTCTTAAACAGAAATGCAGGCTAAGTGAAGAACCACTCAGGTTTGTAGACATTTTCATTTTGAAAAAACAAAGAGAAGCCCTTAATCTCATCAACATTTTTAGGTCTCCTAAATCTAACCGTGTGAAAGAAAAAAAAAAAAAGGGAAGGGGGTGGTTGTTCACCATGATGGGGACATGAAGACTTCTTGGTTCATTATCACTCTTTAGCAGTGCAGCTGTTTCAGAAAAATGAATGGTGGCCCGTCATCAGGAGGCTTTCCTGTGGATGATTTAAGTGTCTTCCTTTTCATAGGCAAGTTCTTTTTTTTTTTCTCTCTTAAGCCAGTTTAATACTTTTGTTCAGTACCAGTCATTATTAATTTCTCTCATGCACATATTTTAAATTCCTCACATGACAGTTTTGAGAAACTAATGAAAATTAGAGTGTGTTAGCATATCACATTCCTACAGAGACCTGCTAATACATTCAATTACATTTAGTAATGGTAATGGGGACTACAGAGAAAAGCATTACCATTTATACCTGCTTGCTCATATGCTGTCTCTCTCTCTTTCCACCAGATATTTGAAAAAAAAAAATGGTGTAAAGCAAAGAAAAAAATCACTTTTGATGCTGTTTTAAAAAATGACTTTCTGAAAATGCTTTGCTTCTTGCTAAGACACAGGATGGTTATAGCACATGTAACTTATTATATGTCAGTTAGGAACATTAGTCCATTTATCTACACTACTGAAATTTTTCCATTTGTTCACCAAAGGCTTCAAAGGAATTACATAAAGATATTTTTCTGCCTAGACATAGACTTTGGCAATTTGATTTTGTTTTAAAGTAGCATAATTACATTTTCTTCATCCATTCTATAAATCACAGCCACAGGGAATTTCTTTGAAAAACTTGATTAGGAATGTGAGACATGAGTGCCTGATATGTGTTGGTGTTGGTGTTCACCTGTCTCCCAAGCTTGGTTTAAAATTTAGCTCTGCCCAGCAGGGCTTCTCTTAAGCTGTGCAGCATTATTTTGCGACATGTGGGCCCAAGGGAGCAGGTTGGCCAAGTCATCTTTGGGCAAATAAATATGGGGTGCTTCAGTCCTTGATGTCAGACATTTTTATAGCCTATTATGAAGTAAATTATATGCACATTTATTCTTCATGAGACTGTCAACTTTAGTATGTTCTGCTTTAGATGGTGACCTTCTAGAATTCAGGGATAGTGCTGTTAAATTTATTTTGTGTTACTTGTATATGCATCTTGATAGAAAACAAATATATTAGTAAATTTTTTTATCTGATGATTTGATAGAACAATGGTTTAAAATATGGTTATTAATTTATTGGTGTCAGACCAAATACCAGCTGATTTTTCCCAGTAGGATAGAGTGGTTAGCACAAATATGTAAACATCCACTGACGTGGACAAGTTCTGTGCAGGCAGGGTGCTTTGTATTCTGGCTGTAAAGATAAACGAGACAAAGTTAATTATTTGAGATGTAAATTGCAAGTACTTGGCAAATGAAAGTTATTCAGTTTCTAACCTTTTTTTGAAGTTTTATAGTGTTGGAATCCATGCCGGGAAGCCAGAATTTCTAACTCTAAGGTGGTTACGATTCTAAGTATCATACTGTAGTTACATGAATTATTAACAGAATACAAAAGAGCAATTAATGAAGTTTCTAATTTTAAAAATGCTGAACACTATCCAGTATGTGAGTCTATGAAAACACATGTATTTTCAAGATAGGGATATTAAAGTTTTATTCCATACAGCCAATGTATATATTTATGAGTGTGAATGGCATTTTCAGTAAGACCTGTTTCTCCCTAGGCTTCCTGTACATTTCAAAAGTATGCCCACACTAGTCAGGAAGAATGGAGCTTCTGTTCTGGGGGCCCTAGGGGAGTTATCCGTGACTCATCTTCATCTTAGTGGGCTCCTTGAGCAAGGTGGGGTGCTACAGCCTCTTCCAAATTCTGTAAACCAGAGGCCTCCTGGCTTGTTGTGCTTCCTCTAGGGCATAGTAGAGGCTAGCATAAGGCTTGCATTCCCTCTCAGCTACCTTCTTTCTGACTAAGAAGGGTTGAAAAATGTGCTTGTGAATGTTTTCTTTGCATCTTTCTTTGGAAGGATTTATATATGTTCACTCTTGGAACATCACGAGATAATAGTTATTCAGAGATTTATCAGTTTGAACATCCATTCTGTTTGGATTGGCAGCCCATACCCTAAAAAGTTAAGTATAGGTAATCTTTTTCTCCCCCTAACTATAAAAGTAAATTTTGAGACAAAGATATTTGAATTGTAGTTTTAATATATAATAATTGTAAAGGAATTATTAATTTTATGTGGGTCTATAAGAAAGTTTCCATATTTTTAATCAAGGCATGCTAAAGTATACACAGATAAAAACAAACTACAATGTCAGGAGCTTTTACGATATTCCAGGAGGGAAGAAATAGGTGAAGCAAGTGTGTTATTTAGAAAGTTGTTGATTCTGGATGATGAGTTTATAGTATTCATTATACTATCCTATTTTATGTATTTGAATATTTTTACAATTAGAAATGTTTAACGAGGCAAGTGAATATCCTCATCCCCTTTTCACAAATGGAAGAAAGTGAGATGACTTGCCCACAGTCATAAAGCTGTAAAATGGTAGGGCCAGAATTAAATCTCAAATTCATCTCTCTCCTTCCATGTATTCTGTGTCTTCAGAACTGACTGCAATTATTTACTTTTACATTTATTTCCAATTTTGGGTACCCATGATTGTTTTTTTTTACATATGATTGCTTCTTCACACACTCTCATTGTTCCATTCATTGCTTTTTTTTGTTTGTTTTGTTTTGTTACGGTATTAGGTAATCTTTAATAACCATTTAGAAACAGGGACAACTTCCAGTTGAGATAGTTACTTACTGATTTATTTTTATTAGGAAAGGTTGCTGCTTGATAGTAAAGGCCAAGAATATTGTAGGTTCTTTCATAAGGTAGAGATGGGGAAAAGAAGAGCTTGCAATCTGAATTGTTGGGTGGAGACCACACATATTACAGCTAAAAAGGCTTAATGGTAAGACATGATAAATGTAAAATGAAGCAGAGCTCTGCAAAATCTAGCCAAGTTTCAAGGAGGAACCCTAACATATGTTTAAAATGCTAAAGTCAGGGAGCCCAGGTGGCTCAGCGGTTTAGTGCCACCTTCAGCCCAGGGCGTGATCCTGGAGACCTGGGATCGAGTCCTGCATCGGGTTCCCTGCATGGAGCCTGCTTCTCCCTCTTCCTGTGTCTCTGCCTCTCTGTTTCTCAAATAAATAAATAAAAATAAATAAATAAATAAATAAATAAATTTTTAAAATGCTAAAGTCTTCCTCACAAATTAAAGAAAAACACATTTAACTTAAACATTTACCCAAATAAACCAGTATAATTTTGTTCTTCCCCTTTAAAACAGGTTCAGTGGGAAGTATTCTTATTATACAAGAAATGGACTTTTAGGATGTTATTTCCTTAATACCAAAGTGGAAGATCACCTAGAAAAGTTGCTGAGCCAAATGGCCACCGGCTTTGCAAAATTTTCTATCAGGGCCATGACCTCCAAAGTTAGACCTGGGGACTTTGTCTTTAAGAAGATCACTCAGATGCTTATCTTGTTGCTTAGCAATTAAGTATTTTTTAATTTAATGTTAGCTTCTCTTGTTCTGCTTCCCCAACTCCTCAAATATCCCTTTGAAGATTCATTGAACTCCTGTTGAAACTTAAAAATTGTGTAATACTAAGTTTGGGCTCCTTAATCCTCTGTAAGCCTGCTTTAACATCCAGTAGACATTAATAATAGCCGGACAGTGATAGATGAGTATTTTTGGACAAAGCATCTGGGAAATCTTGATTTTTAACATGAGCTCTCAAGTTTTCTGCTTGGAACAGCCTGCTCAATGCTCAGCTCTTACAGCTAACCTATTTGGTTCAAACTTGGAGGCCCAACATTGGGAGATTCCCCCCAAGAATTTCCTTTCCCACATTTTCCCATGAAAATAGGCAGTAGCAGCACATGATACAATCCCCTGGATTGTTGCTAGAGCTGACCCTGGCTGCAGTGAATGTGTTCAATGAGTGTGATCAAGCAAGTCACCCCCATTGGGAAGGTGGACCTTCTAGACATGGTAAAGTACAGTCAGTGTTCAGGAGAGAAGTATGCTTTGGAACAGATTTTGGGACTTCCACATGTCAGGCTGCTTCTCCAACTTGGTTATTTCCTTATGCAAACTCTCTAACACTTTTCCTCTCCCTGCCTTTTTAAAATTTTTTGCTCAAAAATTTAATGGTTGGATGATTAGACTCTCATCATAAAATTTCAAAATGTCTATAAAGAGTGTGTGTGTGTTTTAAAATGATGATTCAGATCCTAAATTTTTAAGAGTTTTGTACATGATTAACATCCAGCTGTCTCAAAACCCTGCTGTGAGCTTTCTTTGGTATTCTTTCCTGCATGCTGTTGCAAGACTTTTGTGGTTACATTTATAGTGTTTGATGGGAGGTTTGCAATACAGAATCTATTCATCTTACCTATTAACTTTGAATAAGTTTTAGAGTTTTGCAGTAAAATTCTTATTTGTTTCACTGGAGTTTGAATTCATGATATGTTTACTAAAATTATTTTTCACTTAATTCAGTTTTAAGATGCTGAGAAGAAAGTCATATTCTTAGGATACTTGTTTTTTATTCTAATAGTGACAGTCTAACATGAAGATGTTTGATTTATTTTCCTATTTTATTGTTGTTTTAATTCGTATGGATTCGGAAATAATGAATTATACCTTTTGTTAAAACTTTCCTTTTTGTTTTCTGTAACGTGAACAATGAGGTTATTACACACACATCGCACAATGTTTTTTCTTCTTCTTTGTAGGAAAATAATGAGCTAGATAGCAGCCCACTGTAAGAATGTATGTGGCACTTGTAATTATTTCTTGATTAAAAAAAATTCATTTGTTTTTAAACCCTCTCGCTTTAAAGAGCTGACAAAAGATTTTAGTTTGCAGCTTTTCTCATGCTACTCATTGTCCTTCTTGGTGCACTTAACTCTATATGTGAGCTGTGAAAAGGCCCTGAAGAAAGGCCTTATTAGTAGGAATGTCACCTCTCTGGGCCTCAGATTCCTCAGCTGTGAAATGGGAGACTTAACCTAGATGATTCCAAAAGTCTTTTAAAGTCCAAGTTAGATGGCAATGTGATCATGGCAATGCTCAAGGTTATTAAGTCACTTCTTCAATGGCAAAATTACCTGATTCATGCACTGCGTTTTTAAGACGTGACCTTTACATTCAAGCCGCAAGGTCCTGTCTTGCATGTTCCCTGAAAGACATTCTGTCTGAGAGGCGTCTACCAGCACCAAGGCCGTGGTCATGCAGCCCAACCCTTTCATTTTACAGATAAGAAAAACAAAGCCGTGTTTTATTGAGACATCAATGTGAGAGCAAAGAAACTGACTTTCTCTTTTCTTTCTAATAGCTCTGCAACCCCAGTCTTACTATAAATGATCCCAAACTGAGGCTGGCAAAACCTCAGAGCTAATTCTGTAAAACATTTCAGTTGAAGGTCGAAACCTGCTTCCCCCAGGGCCACCTCTCTTGGCCGTTTAGGAGTGGAGGAGCTCAGCGCTATTGTGAGCAGCATCCCAGGGGTTAGCTGGTTGCCATCTGCACTTTTGTCACCCCAGACTGAGTCGTTGAAGAGAAACAGAAAGCACATACCACTTAGGTGTACCCAACTCTGTGAAGATCTTTATTACTTGCCCAGATACAGGAAACTTAGCAAGTAAACGCATCGTGACGTCATAACAAATGTATTCATTATTCTGTGAAGAACACTTAGCTGTCTCCTACCTATTTCACGCTCTCTGCTTTGACATTCTATTTGATATTGCAAATCCTTATGTCGAGGGACACGTGAATAATCATTTGCTCACCTTTTTAAGGAGACTGAGATATTTAGTGCACATGCAGGGGATTTATATTTTGCATGCAGTGCTCTGTGCTTCATCCCTGGCTAAGCTCAAGAATACTTTGGAAGGACGGAATTGCTTGGTGTGAGAAATGAAGCCGTGACGGGGAAATCTGGCCGAAGATGAGAGTGCAGGGAAGGGTCAGATTTCTGTCATTCCTCTTTCTTTCCGAGACCCTCACTTTACACCAGTGAGTGCAAGCCTGCTAAGTCAGGAAACTGATCATGGAAGCAGTTTTTCATCGTTAGCACTAGTTTTGCCTGTGGAGTTGACTTTGCTTTCAGGACCTAGGTCAGCAGGGAGGGCCCCCGAAGTGGGTTGGGCAAGAGGAGGAGCTTTCGTTCTAAACCCAGAACTCAATCTTCACAAGCTTTATTCAGATTCCAGAGATATTCCTAGTCTCCTAGATCCCTCCAGTTGGAATAGAGGGGATAAAAACAATAATAAAATCTTCCCACCATCATAACATTCCATTTTCCTACAGTGTCGAAGACACCATCCCATTTTATTTGATGGCATTTACCCAGAGCCTTGGTGGCTGAAGTACAACGTTGCTGCCAGACTTGCAGCAACCTGAAGTTGCTTAAATGGTCTTTTGCAATGGGACCTGTGTGGGATTTCAGGATGACGTCAAACAGCGCAACATCTATGATGACACTTGCCCTAAATTGAATGCTAAATTTTGTTGTGTGTACAGGGAAAGAGGTCTGTTCAGACTCGTACCCTTGAGAATAGGGTTTTCATAGATTCTCAAATATTTGTTTTTGTTTTTTTTTTAAGCTGTCAAAAGAGAGAATAATGTAGCTGGACTAAAGAAAAGATCCTAGGTTTCATGAAGGGACAAATGAACACATGTTGTTCCCTCCATATAATTAGCTATACCAGATTTGTGGTTAACTGAGAAATAGCTTGAGGGTGTGGGATCACAAACTTTGTCACCACTGGTGCCACATAAGCCATAACAAGTCTGTGTGCTTTTTTATAAGACATGAGACCAATGGATAATTCTACCCATGAACTAGAGCCTACAAATGGGGAAAGAAAAGAATATAATAACTCGTGCAGTGTTCATGAGTAAATAGTATGTATTCAGCAAAAATATCCATATGCTTCTGTAGCAGAAGATCACAGTTTTCTGTTTGCACGGGACCAGGACATAAAAACATAAAACCAGGTGATTTAAATAGGGCAGCAGGTGCTGGAGGGAGGATGCATAATCAAATGACCAGAAAACATCTTTATAGAAAGTATGGAATAGAGGCATTTTAAGTGAAAGGTGCTCAGTGAAAGGTAGTCAGCAAAATGTTCAAGTGACATAATTATACTTGAGGAGTATAGGCAACAAAGCCTGAGTAATAGTTTAAACTGTAATATATTGAGAGCTCCTGAAAATTATTGGTACATGGAAAAGACTGTTCATTCCATTTCTTTTCTTTTTTTTTTAAAGATTTTATTTATTTATCCATGAGGGACACAGCGAGAGAGACAGAGACATAGGCAGAGGGAGAAGCAGGCTCCCTGCAGGAAGCCCGATGCGGAACTCGATCCCAAGACCCCAGGATCATGCCCTGGGCCAAAGGCAGACGCTCAACCACTGAGCCACCCAGGCGTCCCTCATTCCATTTCTTAATGCCGTTTTTAAAAATTAAGAATGCATTTTTTGTTTATAGTTAACTCAAATATACCCTATATATTTGATATTTTAATATATGTTCTATACTTTGTATATACACTATATTTTTCTCTATACTTGATATATTTTTTCTAAATATATTTTCATGGGCTTCAGCATTCCATCCATCTTTTAAAAGGAATTAAATATTTGCTTGGTAATTAGATGAGTCTTTTACAGCCCTTTTAATTTTGTAGATAGATTTTGTTTCTTAATTATTTAAGGTAATGAGGACAAGATCAACTAAAAAACACAGTAAAGAAGCAAATTTTATCCAACTATGTAGTTGTTATTCCAATCCTTCATTTGACTTTGATATAGTTTTGAAAAGACCACTTGCCCTGACTTGAATTTTACTTCTCTTACAGTGGGGGAACATTTCTAGGGAAGAGAATAAAATCTCCAATTGGAAGATCATCCCAAATCCATTAGACTTGTGACTTATCTTACCAATAAGAAGCAATTTTAAGTTGTGTGTTTCTGCGTGGGTAAAGCATATACTCTGAAGCATTTTGTCACACAGTATTTGATATACTTTTTTGGCAGGCTTTGCTAAAAGGAAAGAAAGAAAAAGATTATGAGTGCCTGATGTATTAGCAGGGGTTTGTTTGGGATCTTAACTTGCCTGGGGTTAACTAGTGTTGTAGGTCCAAAGTAGCTCGGTTTAAATGTCACATATAATGACAAGTAGGAAAATTGGGACATTATTTGCATGTGAATGGGGATAAAGGTGACTGGATGTTGATTCATTGCGTGATGAATGTTTGCCCTTGGTGAAATGTTTTACCTTCCGTGAAATTATAAACAATATTTCTTATTGACTGTAAAATGTAGACACCAAACCCAGAAGTCTTTGCTCCTGAAATGCTGCTCCTATTAGAAAACTGTTTTTTTAAACCCAGAGGAGACAAGGAGACTTGGAATTGCGCCCTTTTGAGATTAAGACTTCCCTTAATGTGTCTTTGTTTGGGAGCGATGAGAGGGGAGTGGGGTACTATATTCCAAGAAGCATTAGAGATTAGTGGACAAAGACATTTCACTCGCATTCTTTAGGAAATATTTTGAAGTCTTTAGAATAAATTAGATTCATTCTTATTATTAACATTTCTTTATTGATCTAATGTGTTTTATTTATAAAGTTAATGCTTCTGTGCACCCTCAACTATGAGTCTGTGAAGGAGATTTTTGAAGGAGAAGATTTTTTTTCTAGATAGCCTCAGTATCTCTTCAAGACTTAGGGAGTTTTAGAACTTGGTCAGAACGATAAATACATTTCTTAATTTTTTGGTGGAAATATTATCAAATACATCCATTGCTTTTTTCAAGGCCACTGTGCTTCCTAATCCTTACATTCACCTAGATTATAGCTAAAGCATGATTTTATAGTGCGTGTGTTTATAAACCCTCTTATGTGCATACATTTGCGTGTATGTGAATCATGTATTTTAACTCAGGAATTGTCCAAAACCTCAAAGAGAAAGGGGATTCAAAAAAAACCCCTTGATTAGCCCTTGGTCAAATCATAAATTAGGATCAGAGTCAGAATTAGCGTTGACCAGCAATCCTGAATTTTGAGCTTGTTACTGAAGCATGCTGGGTGTAGTTTGATCTGCAGAGAAGCTGAGATCAGGCTGCTCACACAGGTTTCTGTACTCTGTGAAGAGACACAACAAAACCAAACATCAGAGACCACATGGGAAGCACCCTTCATATGGTATGGAACACCAGCGTCCCAGGACTTTCAGAAGGAGATGCCACAATCAGAGGCTCTGTGGGCTGCTAGGCTGGGGCACCCCTCACCCCCACCCCACACAACAGGATGCCTGGATGATTTGAAGAAATGCCACTCGCTGCTGATGGCAAGTGCAAGGAGGAACACTGATCTCCCCCTTGGGGCTCACTGGGCCTGACATCTTTCTTTTAAGAAATTGAGCAAAGGCCAGCTCCCCTGGGCTATGCAAGGTCAGCTTGCCAGTCAGCACCACCTGTGGAAGCTGGTTTGGAAATTGTTTTCAAAGAAGCACTCTCCAGGTTCATTTCTCTAAGTTCATACAGTCTGTTTCTGAAACAAAAGGAACATTGTCCCTTGCTCTGCTTGAGTTGATAATGCTGACCCCCCTCCCCCAGGTTAGAATCAGAGAATTTTTCTATAGCTGAAAATGTTTATAAATTTACTGCAGCTTAAACATGTATACCATCTGGAGAAAGAGAGCCAGTTGCATTGAATTCCAGTATACAAGGTATAATCTTGTACATGTGTGCTAGTATTTTTCATCTCAAAGTGTTTTCCATAATTTTGTGCTGAAAAGGTCTTATGCACAGATGATCTTAAGCTGAGAAGCAGGTCAGGGATAAGATCATAAGGATTAGTGAGGCCTGTGGCAAACTGAACCCTGTGTTTTGTTCAGGAAGGGGCGGTGTTTTATTGGCCCTGGCTGAATGTCACATGAGAAATACAGACCCAGGGCTGTCAGCTCTTAGACTTGTTTCATAATAAAGTAAAACTTCAAGCTTTTATATGAAACCATTCAAAGTTAAATAACAGTTTGAGCTTAATGAAATACATCTACCAGGCCAGAACTGACCCTTGGGTCATCAGTTTGGAGAACAATAGGATCATTATCCATGTCAAGCTCTGTGCCAAGTGTTCTGCGTATGTGAGCTCTTTAACCTTCAGTGTAACCTTGTGAGATAGGTGTTATTATCCTGTTTTACTAAAAGGATACTGGAATTTCGATGTAGTTAGGTAACTTGCATAGGATTTAGTAACTATTATATAGGAAGAAAAGGATCCCAAGTTCAGACTTTGAGTTAGCGAACGTTTATTAAATACATAATGTTTTCCAGGGACTTGGCAGGCCAATAGGGAATGAGACAAATGTGGAATGCATATAGTCTATGTAAATATAGGAGATGAGAGTGAGGGTAAGATGCTTTTGGAATATATAAGAGGAGGAGGCTTCCAGGAAGTAACATGATCTGGGGCTTGAGGGATGAATAGGAGTTGACCAAGTGAAGAAGGTAGTGATGGGATGTATGGTCTAGGAATAAGTAAGTGGCAGGAATCCCAGAAATAAGGGAGGAGGAGAAACCTATGAAGTGATATGAAGTGAAAATAGAGCTCAAGATAGAATGGAGAAGGGCAAGAAGAGGTAAAACTAGAGAGATAAGGCAAGGGGCATATAGTTTTCCTTTTTTCCAGCTTTACTGAGGTTTGACTGACAAAAATTGTGTATATTTAGGGATAAAAGAGAAGAGGCAAATCATGAGACTCTTAATGATAGGGAACAAACTAAGGTTGTTGGAGGGAAGTGGGTAGGGGGTGGGCTAAATAGATGGTGGGTATCAAGGAAGGCACTTGTTATGATAAGCACTGGGTATTATGTGTAAATAATGAATCACTAAATTCTACTCCTGAAACTAATATTACACTATATGTTAACTAAATAGAATTTAAATAAAAAATTTTTAGAAAGGAAAAAATGTATATATTTAGGTGGTACAATGTGATTTTTTAAACGTGTACAACATGATGATTTAATATATGTATACATTGTAAAATGATTGCCATAATCAATTAATACATCTATCACCTTACATAGTTAACTTTTTTTTATATGTATGTGATAAGAACACTTAAGAGCTACTCTCAAAAAATTTCAAATATACAATGCAGTATTATGCACTTTAGTGATTACCCTACACATTAGATCCAAGAATTTATTCATTTTGTAACTAAAAGTTTGTATCCTTTGGACAACATCTCCCCGTCTGAACACACACCCTGTCCCCATGCCCCCGAGTCCCTGGCAAGCACTGTTGTTTTCTTGGTTCTATGAGTTTGACGTTTTTAGATTCCACATATAAGTGAGATCATACATTATTTGTCTCTGTGTTTGGCTCATTTCACTTAACATAATGTCCTTCAAGTTTATACATGTTGCTATAAATAGCAAGATTTCCTTCCTTTTTATAACTGAATAATATTCCTGTGTGTGTGTATGTATGTACACATCACACTTTTTAAAAATCCCATTATCCATTACAGACATTTGGGTTTTTTCTTGGCTGTTGTGAACAATCCTTCAATGAACATGTGAAAGCAGGTACCCCTTCAAGATACTGATTCATTTCCTTTGGATACATACTTGGAAGTGAGATTGCTGGATCATATGGAAGTTCTATTTTTTAGTATATGTACTGCCAAAGTGAGCACTGGAAGTTCTATTTTTAAGTTTTTGAGAACATCTATACTGTTTTTTTGTAATGGCTGTACCAGTTTTACATTTCTACCAAAGGTACACAAAGTTTCCCTTTTTTCCGTTGACATTTGTAATCTCCTGTCCTTTTGGTAATAGCCATTCTAGCAGATGTGAGGTGATATCTCATTGTGGTTTTGATTTGCATTTCCTTGAGTTGTGTGAATTCTTATATATTTTGAATACTAACCCCCTTTTCAGATATTTGGTTTGCAAATATTTTCTCCCACTCGGTAGGTTGCCTTTTAATTTTGTTGATTATTTCCTTTGTTGTGTTAGAAGTTTTTAAGTTTGATGGAGTCCCACTTGTTTACTTCTGCTTTTGTTGCCCGAGCTTTTGATATTGTATCCAAAAATTATTGCCCAGACCAATGTCAAGGAGCTTTTCCCCTATGTTTTCTTCTAGGAGTTTTGGCTTTAGGTCATACATTTAAGCCTTGAATCCATTTTGAGTTCATTTTACACAAAAAAATTTTAAACCAGGGAATGACTTGATAGTTTGAATGTTAGTGTGATCACTGTGGAGACATCAGACTGAGAAGCTCACTGGGGATGGAGGTGATAACAGAGGCAAGGAGACCTATGGGAAGCTAATTGGAGTAATCCAGTAGAGGGGATAGTGACTCAAAACAGGTTAGTGACATGGAATTGACATTAGATGATCCAAGAAACATATAAGAGGTAGAATAAACAACAACAACAACAAAATGGTGACTAAGTAGATCCAGGGAGTGAGAGAGAGAGAGAGGATAATCAAAGATGAGGTGAAGATTTCTTGCTTTGCTAGTTGTGCACATGGTAAAACTATTCAAAAGATTCAGAGTTTGAAAGAACTGGCTTTGAGGGGGCTGCAGATTAAGCCATCTGATTTAGATGAGTTGAGTCTGAGTGTGAAGTTACAGTGGGATATTCAAGATGAAATTCCCAGAATTCAGTTGGTGATACCGATCCAACACTCCAGGGAGCATTCTGGGCTGGACGAAAGATTGGAAGTGTGTAGAATGCCATGGAAAGTATGGAAGAGGGCAGGTATTGAGAAGAAGCCTATTCTCTCCCAGATATATTGTGATTCACTGAACACGGCTCTCATCAGGGTCTGGAGCCCTGACAGGATGTCACTCCGAACAAGTGGAATATCCCTGCCATCAAGCTAGATTCATCTCCCAAGAGGAAATTTAGATGAAAACATATCCTTTGATCTTATCTTAAATATAGTTTTCTATAATTTAGGTGATAGACTGTTGATTTTACCCAAACCCATTGTTCTGCAGGAATTCCTGAAGAGATTAAAGTAAATTGATGAAGGTTATATGACAGGATTTGAACACATTTCTGAAACTTCATATCACCATATCATCAGTTAGTTAGCTTGATTCTGGTTAGTGGGTGAAACTTCTATCTCTGAAGCCAGCTTTCTATCTGTTTTAGAGAAGTAGACTGTGAACAGCATTGCTACATTTCCCAGTCTGCAGCCACAAAAGGTCAAAGCCTCTGGCAGGCCAATATGTATTCCATCATCATCCCTTCCTCTTCCAGCTGATGTACAAGACCCACTAACCATTCCTCTGATAGAAATTCTTAACTCTGAAAAAAAAAAAAAAAAGAAATTCTTAACTCTGGAAGAGATGTAAGCCACAGTCTCAACCATGGATCTACAGAGCTGGAGATGATTTCTTAAATACCTCCATTTAGGCAGAACACATGGACTTGTGTTGTTATCTTACTGATGCAGCTGCAAGTCAGAGAGAAAATAGAAGAAGGTAACTAAATGTAATTGGTCTGGAATTTTATTTGGAATTGTACCCTGATCAGAAAGTTTACTATTAACCTATATTTAGGTACTGGTTAAAAGTTCTTGACCATTGATGCTTTGCCATATACATTTAATGACTATAAAAACTTGATAGGAAACATGATTACTTTTCTTCCATATTAACATTCCATTATGCTTTAGCTCTTTGAACTAGTAAGAGCCATGGTCCTGCAAAATAGAAAGGATTGTGGAAGCATATTCACACAAGAGGATGTTTTCTAGATTACCTCTGTTGGATTCTGATTAGCAATGTTTATGTTCCATTTTGTGGTTTCCATATGCTGTTACTCTTTGAAAGTTGGGTCTGTGCATGTATTCTCATCACCCAGCTGTGGAAGCCGAGCCTGTGCAGCAGCTTCAAACCAAATGTCTGCATATTCTGGCATCCTGACCACCAGAACTGTTTATTTTATTTTAGTTCCGTTTCATTTTTCTTGGAATGAGGGTTTGGATGACATATTTGTGAATATAATCACAGACTTCGGACGTCCTTTATCTTTATGACAGGACCATCTTGTCATATGCTTAGTTGACTTAAAACTTGAAGAATCTTGGCATTTTCCATAGCTGTAAAGATAGAGCTGAATATTCTTTAAAAATTCACAAGAAATAAATTATACGGTGACTTTTTCGAAGTAGATTTATTTTTGTAACTGTGATGCATATGCAACGAATGAAAGGAAAGTCAATTAATAAAAACAAAATGGAGGGGAAAAGTCATCTGAAATTTTAGCACCTGGGCAAGAACATAGTTCAGTGGTCGCCTTTCCCAGATTTCTCCCTATGGATGTATTGACAAGTCTTTTAAATGATACTGGTAATTAAAAAGGCTAGACGTTTATCTTTTATTTTGACCAATAGACCGTGACCATATAATTTATTGTCCACAGCTGGATACTTTTGTGAATGAATAATTAGGCTGGGACAACCAGGATGTACCTGGACTGTCTCAGGTAACTTGGACTGGGATTACCCCCTTCATAGACCCATTGCCACATACAAATTTGTTCAATGCATTTATCGAACACTTATTCTCTACCAGGCATTAATCAATAAAGTAAATAAAACACAGCTCTGCTCTTCTGGTCTCGGTCCAAGAGCAGTTGAATGCCATGCAGTGCAGACTGTGGTAGAAAGATGCCTATCATATTATGGGAAGATAAATGGTCAGTCCATGAAGGCTGAGGCTGAACAGTAGAAGGGCTGAGTTGGGTTTTAAAGGATTAATGGGGTTAGCCTGACAGAGAAGGGAGCAATGGACATTCCCACTAAAAAGGGATGAGATATGCAAAGACTGTAAAAAGAGAACAAAGCATATGGGATGATATTAGGAGCCTGCAAAAGGCTCAGGAGGATGAGAGCTTCTGGTGGGAAAGTCATCAGACTTGCACTTTAGAATGCTGGATTAAGTTGCTACTCATAGGGAATTTTGGGATGTTTCAGACCCAGTTACCAGCCTGAATCAACAGTGTTTGGGGCAAAGGAGAGGAGAGTGTCATGGAGCCAATTGAGGCACCAGGCTGGATTGTGGAAACACTCACAGAAACACAGAACATTGGAGGAGGAGCTGGTTTGGGAAGGAGGGAAGCAGGTGATGGAGATAATTGCGCAGTTTGAGGTTCCATAGGGCACCAGGTGGAGATGTCGTCTGTGTGATTTTGGTCTGAACTCCGTAGAGAGATCTAGGCTGGGGAGAGAAATTGAGGAATTGGTAGTTTATAGGCAGTATTTGAAGCCATGGGAATTTGAGGCCAGTTTGATTTTTATTACTTATCATGAATTTCTATTAACTCTGGTTCAAGGTTATTGAATTTGTAATAGAGTAGAATAAATGGTAGCTTAAATGATGACATTTTGAAATTCATTCATCCCCACCCATTTTCATGAAGGAAACATTTGTCTGGGAGATATAAAACACCACTTTCAGAATTTATTGTCCAAAGGAATTGGCAAAGAGACTTTCAGCCAAAAATCAAATTTAGTAAAGTCTAATATTCTTTCTGTTTTATAATTACAGCTCTCTGGTTAAACACTGCAATTGATTATAGTCCAACACGTGTCCTGGGGACAAGGAACCTTTGGATCCTTGAAATTCACACACAATCCTGACATACTGTAGCCACTATAACTTGCTCCCTTGCTGTTAATATTTCTCCTCTGAGAATTGCTTTTGAGTATTCAACATTCAGATGAAGAACAAAAATATAAGAGAGAGAATAATGGAAGAATAGGGGAGGGGATCCCTGTGTGGCGCAGCGGTTTGGCGCCTGCCTTTGGCCCAGGACGCGATCCTGGAGACCCGGGATCGAATCCCACGTCGGGCTCCCGGTGCATGGAGCCTGCTTCTCCCTCTGCCTGTGTCTCTGCCTCTCTCTCTCTCTCTCTCTCTCTCTCTCTCTGTGACTATCATAAATAAATAAAAATTAAAAAAAAAGAATAGGGGAGCTATGAGAAATCTTAGAGATTCTTGATTCAACTGTGTCAGTGTTTTAGAAGAGGAAGCCGAAGACCAAAGTGTTTGGTGCCTCCTTCATCCAGGGCCCATGGGCGAGCAGGGGTCAAAAGCACTCTCGCTCAACCGTTCCCACCCCAGCCTAGCACCCCCGGCAGTGAATGAGCAATCCCTTCGCTATTCAAAAATACAGATTTGATTTTACTTTTTGCTATTTAGTAGCCATTGCTGTCTGAAAATACTGATAAATAAAAGTGTGTAATAACTACATTTTAATTGGCCAACATGTAGGAGCAGAAAGAGAAAAGAAGACAAAGGAGTATTTCTTATTGAGTTACTTTGTATTTTTCTCCTTAATTGCAAATATACAAAGTATGTTATCTCTCTGGTTACATGTCCTTTATTTAATTGCACTAAAAGCCATTTGGTTTCATCATAAGGTCTCTGATATGTCTCTGATTTAATAAGCATTATTATTACCCTATTATAAATAAACCATTGTATAACAATTGCTGTTCTCTTCTCAATCTAGCAGAAACATGCAGATAAGAAAGGGCAATAACAAAGTAGAGATTCTGATGTGTTCTGCTATTTTCTCCCATTAATTTTCTGTAGTGCTAATGAACACAAGTTCACTGGGCGAGAAGGGTCCAGGCAGTGGAGACACTGTGGCTCAGTGGAAATGGTGAAGAAGGCAGGTGCTCTTCAGCCCATGGCCTTCAGTGGCCTCTCGTGTCTCTGATCCGATCCACTCCTTAATATGGGAGAATTGGGCCAGATTGTTTTTACGGCTCTTTACAACACTAACAGTCTATTATCCAACAGTGAAGGCATAAATTTTCATTTTCCCACAATTTTTGACTCCTCACACTTTTTCTTATCTAATGTGTTGCTGAATCCTGTCACTTTACTGGGTCAACATTAATTTACTATTTATTATTTATGTCCTTGTTGCCAGCCAATGTCTTAGATGCCTTTTTTTTTTTTTTTGCCTGTCATCTCTTACATTCATTAGACCTGCCTGAGGGCTGAGAATACCCAATATCTGTGACTTCCATTTGCTTGCCTCCTAGAGAGTAAGCATACATTCCTAGTTCATAAACAAAATGCTCACACTTAAATACACACTCTGCCATATTCCTTCCTGAAAAGTATAAATATACCTTCTGAGTAGTCCAAGGTACTAATGGTTTATTGTCTTAATTTAACATTAGAAAATGAGAAGTGAGTTGAACAAATTATGGCACCTATTTAAAACCCACATATTTCCCAGAAACATCAAATGTTGATCTAAATAGGAAATAACATAGTGGTCAGAAATAAATACTCCCAGATGCAGTTTAAGTTGACTTTATACCCGGAAATTCAAATAAGAATATCATCTAAAGCTTGCTTGCATTGCTTTTTTAACATTCCATTTTATTCGATTGTTTCATTACAAAATGGCAGCCAGAGACATTTAGGACAGTGGAAGTGTATGTCTCAACTGCACATATCACAAATATGAAGTGTGTACATGTGAAGACGTCACACATCCATATGCATGTTATCTATTGCTCCGTCGAGCAGTCCTCTTAATTACGCTTTATATATGCTTTGTGCAGCCAGGCATTGATCTTTCAAGTACCGTTGTCTGGTTCAAAGACTTGTAATTAGGCAGAAAGATCTGGTAAAACGGATTCTATGGAATTATTCAAATGTTCTGTGTGTATGAAATTGTTCATCTAGAATTATTTATCTGGAAAAAGGCACTTTTAAATATGCACTGAGCCTATTTTGAAATTTCTACTCCTCTCCATTATTTACTGATATCTCATGCATTTCTTGGACAGTTGCAAATTGCAGGGCTTTTCTGTTTTGATATGAAACTGCTTTGTGCTTTCCTGTGGGCTTGTTAATTGGTGAGCTCTTTATCCACGAGATCAAGAATCGGGGGCTTCTTTATTAACCCATTGTGAGCTCTGAGATATTCCCATGGGTGTGGAGAAGAGGAGTTGCCTGTGAGACTTCATGCTCTTCCTATTCTTTTACAACACTGATCACAGCCTGGAAGATGCAATCGAGAATGACGCGAAGAATTTAATAAACAGCTTAGAATAGAATCTCCTGATACTGAGGATTCAGTAATGAGCTTTTTTTGTCTTTTCTTTTTTCCCCCCTTTTTTGTTCACATTTGCAATTCCTTTTACTTAGGGGAACTTTCTCCTGCAGGATGAGACAGTCTTGATAGGGATTTTAAAAATATATAATTGAGTTTTGCGTTGCAGTCTGAAAACCCTGAAAGGCTCGGTGTTTATTTTTCCAGGAGGCATTGTCCGGGTCCGTAGGTGGTGATGTGAAAATTCGTTGAATTTTCTCCCTTGAAACTAGACTAGATTCCTTGTTCCTCCTTCCCGCATAAACACACCATCATCACATGCCTTCCTATAAATGTATGAATTTACCTTCTAAGTAGTCTGAGAAATTCTCTCTGCACAAAAAGCTCCCTGGGATTTATAGGGTTTGGAACTGGGGGGGAGAGTGAGAGAAACCTGGCACAGTTTCAGTGACTCTTGGGGCTTTGAATTCTCCATTGCCCCAGGACACACCCTTCTAGGGTGCTGCTGTGGCTCCCCTGGGGCAGGTTTAGGGGACGGTTTTTCTTCCCCCTGATTAGCCTCAGCTCTGGGCTCGTCCTGCTGCTGGGTTCTGCTCTAAGTGCCTGCGAGTAAGCAGGAAGCTCCAGCATGCGGGCGAGATTTTTTTTTTTTTCTTTCTTTTTCTCCATGACTCTTAACAGCTTTTACCTCCGAATGATTTTCAGTCTGGCTGCTTGGACTAGTTGTCCTGAAAATCCACGCGCGCACACCCGCGTGCAGGCACCCGCGCGTTTGCTGGCTCGCCTCCACCTCCCGCCCCGGGCCCGAGGGCGATCACATCGGCTCCTCTAGAGGGACCAGAGGGACGAGCCCGCGCCCAGAGGGACCCACGCAGGCTTACCCACCTGTTTAGCCGTCCTTATGGCAGTCGGGGACTGTTTCCAGGAGCTGAGTCCATTTTCACCTGTTCCCTCTGTCTTCTTCTTTCCCTTCCCATGGTTTTGTTGTTGATGTTTTTTGTTGTTGATGTTGTTGTTTTTTTGTTTTTGTTGTTGTTGTTTTGTTTTTGTTTTTGTTTTTCCTAAAGCAGAGGTTGGTGCCCTTTGAATATTTCATTTCTCATATAAGTGGCCTGATTTAAAAAAAACAAAAAGATACACACGTGTGTCGTATAGGCTTGTTTGGGCACACACATTCTCTGTTTGTCAAGGTATTTGCAAAGTGGAGATGGCACTCTGAGGCCAACAGAAATTACTAATGTGAGCGTGAAAAGAGCGCCTCACTGGGGAAGCAGCCTGCGTGATGGGAGTGATCCTGTGCTTCCTAGCTGTGTGACTTGGCAAGCCCTGTCACCTTGCTGGGCCTCGTTTTTGTCCTTTGTAGTCTCTTCCAAACTGAAAAATTCAATTATTTTTATTTCTGTAAATCTTCCCTTATGAAACAATAACGATGCCTACATATATATTTTGTCCTAGTTTTCTTGTAAGATCTTTAGGCTTCTCGAAACTTGAATAGTGCCAAGTGAACAGAAAAACAAATTTCTAGACAAAGATATTCAAAGGAACTATGTTACTTAGAATTTGTGTAACAAAATCAACTCTTACCATACGTAATTATAGCCACCACAAAAAATGCAAAAGTACATTTATATAACTTATTAATTGCAGTATCTCCTTAATTCTCTAGAGTTGCCATGCTATGTACACAGAAGAGGTTGCAAACTCTCCACATCATGCATCCAATTAATTACTTGTCATTGTACTTTTCTAGTACAAAGCTGTGCTAGTGATCAAAAAATGTGTTAATCATACAGTACAATGAATGTGACATTTAAAATCACATAAGTGCAAAACTCTATAGGTTTTCAGACAAAGTGAACTTCATGCCAAAAAGCATTAAATAAGACAAAGAGAAAACACTTTATAACATGAGAGGCCATATTCTACAGTGTTTATAACACTTATGAATATCTGTGCACCAAAAAATACAGCATCTGCCTACATAAAACAGAAGCCACTAGAACAGAATACAACTCCATGATAACCCATGATAAATCCAATATAAAATAAAAGTAGTATCTTAAATCATGCACATGAATAGGTCTTTGTATAAAAATTCGTGTTGAGGCAACTAAAAATAGCCACTTTGGAAAAGGTAAAATTCGATCTATTCCTCATACCATGTACAAAAAAAATATACTCCAAATGCTTCAGAGCTCGAAAAGTAATAAATAAACAAACAAGCAAACAAATAAATAAATGTATATGTATACCAGAAGAAAACATGACTGAATCCCTCTAAAACCTGGGTGTGAGGAAAGGCTTTTGAGTCATTATTAAAAATTCTAATACAATAAAACAAAAGATAAAACTGCACAAAAAATAAAAGCTTTGCAGGTCAAAAACAAACAAAACACTGAAAAAGGAAAACACCGTAAGCAAAGAAATTAAAAGACAAGTGGCCTCTAGGAGAAAATTTTTTCAGCACTTATCTCAGATAAAAGACTAATATCCCTATTTAGGAATCAATTTTTAAAACTTAAGGGAAGACAGACAAAAATCCCTTAGAAAAAATTGGCAAATGACACAACTCACAAAAAGAACATATGAAAAGACGTCCAAGTTCACTCACTCAGACATACAAATGGAAACAACACTGAAAAATTCTCATCCACCAGACTGGCAAATTTAAAAGCTTGAGAATACATTATTTGCCAAGGCTGTATGGAAACAGGTGCTTTCATAGATTGCTGATGGAAATAGAAAACTGTACAAATCTTCACTGAGGAGGATTTGATAATAAGTGCATTTGCTTTTTGACCCGACAATCCCACTTCTAAGAATTTACCCTGAAGATAAACTTCCAACAATACAAAAATATATATGCATATGGTTGTTCATTGAAGCATTTGTTGTAATTGCAAAATATTGGGAGCTAGAGTGTATAAGCATAGAGATTGGTTGCCTAAACTAAAGTATATACACACACTGTACCATTTTGTAGTTGTGAAAAAAAATTATGAGGAGACCTCTAGAATGGAGTGATTTCTAGTATATATACTTATATGAGAAAAGCTATGTGCCCAAGACATAGAAAGCTGCTTTTTATGTATGAAAGAAGCGAAAATTAGAAAGCATACATATTTCTGTTTATCTTTATTAAGAGATACGCAGGAAGAATAAACCAGAACACAATGAAATTGTTTGTCTATGAGTGGTGAGTAGAGAATAGGATGGAAGGGACATGGAAGGGAAGAACACTTCTTTGAGTGTATCTTTTTATGTTTTAGCTTTTGAAAGCATGTTAATGCATACAAATTCAGAAAATAAAATCAGTAAGAATTGGAAGCAAGCTACAACAAATGAAACAGTATTTCATAATGAACATTTTAACCCCACTGAAAGGAAAAAGAAGGAAGGATCCATGTATCATAGAAACACAGAATTTGATTATATATCCTCAATCTTAAGATGGGTGGAGTGGCAATTGCGAACAAATCCTTACCCCTGTTTAGTATGTTTGTTTTGGGATTGGGCAAAGCAATTTTCAAGCTTTGTTCGAGATATTATAGGAATGAGCAGATAAGTAAATGTGTTGATTTTGGGGGTCTCACTGGAATAGACGCACAAATATGGAATGAGAGAAGACGAGGAAGCACCCCCGTGGGGATATGTAAAGTCTGGCAGTATCTGGATGACTTCATGATTTATAAAATGTATATTTTATGCATCTATGCACGTATAATTTGTACTTGTATATAATTGTATCTGTATGTATATATCTGCATGTATTTCTGAGCTCTGTTTGCTAGACATGTCAAGGAGGAAAAACCTCGGTAGCCATGACCCTCCTAGTTCTGTATCTGTTCCCTACTATAAGAAATCAGAGATTGATGAAGAAATGACTGGTTGCAAGACATGGGTAGGATGAGTAAAAGAAATGGAATCTTCTTGCTCTACCACAAAGGAAGGAACTACTCGTTGGGTGCAAGGACATAGAAACCAGCATGAAGAGGGGTTTTCCTGCCAAAGCTTAGACATTGTGAGCATTAACATAAATTAAGGGCAGTAATGAATTACCAACCATTAAAAATAATAGGAATTCATCAGTCCGACCAGTCACCAAAAGGCAAATATAATAATGGGGGAGAAGGGAGGGTCCTGCTTCCAGTAGAATGCTGAGGGCTAAGTGATGAATGGGGAGGAGCGGAGGGTGTGCAGGAGCTGGAAAAGTCATGATAAAGATTGGGTCAGGCAGGAATCATCAATTGACACTAAATCTAGGGAGAATTTTTTTTTTTAAATTTCATTTATTTTAGAGAGATAGTGCATGGGGAGGGGTGGAGGGAGAAGGAGAGAGAAAATCCCAAGCAGACTTTCCACTGAGCATGGAGCCTAATTTGGGGCTTGATCCATGACCCTGAGATCATGATCCCAGACAAAACCAAGAGTTCGAGGCTTAACCGAATGAGCCACTCAGGTACCCCTAGAGAGAAATTTTGAGGATGAGGAAGAGGATATTTGTATGGTCTTGGTGTCTTCCCACATACTGCTTATTAATGGTGAGGAAGAAAATCCATAGTAGTATTACAGTCTAGAAATTGGGCAGTGCCTTGACCAGATGATCAAAATGAACATTATCAATGAGACATTGTACACAATAAACTATGACACTGAGAAGGACACATCACCTAAGCCGTGTTCTGGCCTAGAATGATACCTGAATCTATTTGTGAGGAACAGCAGGCACACTTAAAGTGAGGAATGTTCTAATAAAATAAATAATACATGAGGGTGTAGGGAACCATATTCTTCAAAAATGTCAATTCTGTAAAAGATGTTGAAAGTTATTATAAAAGACTGTTTGATGTTCCAGATTAAACACTGTCAAGACATGACAGGTAAAGAAAGTAATGTGACTGTAGACCAGATCCTATACTGGAGGGCAGGGAATAAAAATGGGATAAAAGGCATATATGAGACAAGTGATAAAACTTGGAATACTAATTGTAGATTGGAGAACGGTGTTCATGTAACTCACTGAAGTTGGTAACTGTACTGTCACCAAGTAAGAGAATCCCCCCCCCAAAAAAAAAGTAAGAGAATTCCCCTATTCTTGTATGATTAAGGACTTGATATATGTAACTATTTTAGGGATAAGGAGGTATGCAATCTACCTTTAAAGAATTCAGGGGTTGGGGGGATGCCTGGGTGGCTCAGCGGTTGAGCACCTGCCTTCAGCCTAGGGCATGATCCTGGAGTGCCAGGATCGAGTCCCACATCGGACTCCCTGCATGGACCCGGCTTCTCTCTCTCTGCCTATGTCTCTGCTTCTCTCTCTGTGTGTGTCTCTAATGAATAAATAAATAAAATATTAAAAAAAAACTTTATTAAAAAATAAAGAGTTCAGGGGGGAAATGGGTAAGAGGGAGAGCAGTGAAAAATAAGGTAAAACATTCAAAAATAGGTGAATCTGGTCAAGGGTAGATGGGTATTCTTTGTTCTGTATTTATTTTTGCATTTTTAGAGTTACTAAAAATTACTTTTCAATTAAAGGTCTTTAAAAATGGGAGGAAAAAAAAAATGGGAGGAAATCGCTCTCTCATGGATCCAGACGGGGCTTCCACAGCAGTTAGGAGATAGCCCTTGTCACTTTGTTTGAACACATCATATAAGCCTTTCAGGCTAGTCTTGCGGCCCCCAGGATCTGTCCAGGGCTCTCTTCAGAAGCCCCTCCAGGAACCCACCTACCCAGCAACCCAGCATTCCAGCCCAGCCCAGTGATGCTGGGCACATTTCATGTATTTCACTATAATTGTGTTTCTGAGGATGCTAGTAAGATAGCTTGAGGATCAGTTTTCTCTTGTAGCTCTTTCTGTGAACTGCAGAAGGTGTGGGCTGTATTTAGAGCCGCCGAAACTAGTAGTGCCCAAGATGAGAGACCCCAGTTTAAATGTGGACTTGTCTCTCCTGAGTCTTTTCCCACAAAATGATGGTTGGTGTGGCAACTGGGATAATTGATGCTATTGATCTCGAAATGTAGCAAACCTTAGTGAGAAAGTGAAGAGTGGTCATTAAAAACCTTCGCAGTTTTCAGCCCACCTCTGCACTTAGAATGATTTGCTAATTGAGGTGGGAGGATTAGAGAAATTAAAGAGCCAGATTGTCCTCTCCTGCTGAGATAATATGTTTTTTTTTCCCCACTTTTAAGTCAGAATGTGGGTGGAAGAGACCATTCATTGAGCACAAGGGATGAAGGTAAGAATGGGGTCAAAGGTGAATGAGGATCATGTTTATTTTGTGGGGCTTGATCTCAATCTTCCTCAGATACATGTAATAATGATGCTAGTAATAGCCACCATCTATTGAGTGTTCTGGGAGAGACATGCTGAACCCTCTTGGGGACCAGCTAATTTGATCACCGTGTTCATTTTAGAGATGAGGAAACAGGCACAGAGATGTAATTTACCCAGTTAATGAGTGGGAATTACTGCAGAACCCAAACTACCAAAGTAGGTAGACCCTGGGATTAAAAGCATTTAATACAGAATAAAAGAATGAGCATAGAAGACACCTTCCTAAAGACCAGTTCATATAGAAAACGTCAAAGATTGTGAGCGTAATGGGTCGAAATATGTACACTGGTGTATTCCTAACAGCTTTAAAAGTTAATCTTTAAGACTTAAGCTTTAAAATTGGCAAGTGACAGTTGATGTGCTTTGAATTGTTAATAGGTTAATAGAATACATATTCTTTGGGGAAATGAGTTTCCTAATCAGATAAGATTAGGAAGCAGGATATGTTATCAGAACATTAACAAAAATAATAACTTCCGTATTATTGGCCCTGGGAACATGTCTGGGTTTTTTTTTTTTTTTCCCCCAATCCCTGGTTCTGTGAATTTTTTTACTATGGATTGCTTTGCTGTCAGCGAAGCTTTATCAATGATGACCCCAAAAGATCATGTAATTGAGAGAAGAGAATAAATACAAAAGGATTTGTATGTGTATTTTTGTATTTTTTTTTTTTTTCACATCAACTTCAGCTTGCTCTACTAGCTTAACTTCCCTCTGGATCAGGTGGGATGGTCTGAAAGATAGAAAGGTGGTTCATTAGAAAGATAAAAGAATTTTAAAGGTGATCAAGAAAAGAAGTAGCATATTTTTTTCTACAGTTCCCCTGCAGTATAGGAGAATGACTATACTCCACTTAGGAATTTCTGTTAAATTGCTTTTATTAAAAATAAGAGAAATAGCATCTAGAGTATATATAATAAGCTATATTGAATAAATCTCTGGAGATACCCAGCAGTAGGGTACACATTTATAGTATGAGGGTGTATTTCCCATTTCTCCCCCCAGTGTTAGATTTTCAGAACTTGTAGCTGGACATGGAACTGGGGAAAGCTATAGAGTACCCCTCCTGTAGGTCACCGCTCTGTTGTGCCTATGGAGAGAAAGCAGCTCTGTGGGGAGGGAGGGGAGATGGCCACAAAGTCCTAATAGGCCATTTCTGTCTT
This sequence comes from Canis lupus dingo, assembly GCF_003254725.2. Lineage (NCBI taxonomy): Eukaryota > Metazoa > Chordata > Mammalia > Carnivora > Canidae > Canis > Canis lupus. The sequence goes on from NC_064243.1 coordinate 38,645,534, forward strand.
CTCCCTATGATTGTTCTCAATCACTTGGCAATCACGTTGCTATTAGGAGTGCCCTGACCGAAGACACTCACATGCTTAGATTTGCCATTAACAACATTGACAGGAAGCTTTGAGGTTGCTGTGGAGCTGATGGGTCTTGAAGGCCTTGAATTAGAAATGTGCCTGTCCCTATGACATGCTGACATGTCCCAGCTCCTCCTGTGGAAGGATGCTTAGGCAAGAATGGGAACTGTACATGTGTGAACGTCTCAATTATTTCATCTCCTGTATCTCTTTTCATACAGTATGTTACATGCAAGTGCATGTTGTCTAATATGCTGGTAGAGGTTTTGCTAAAACTGAAGTTCAGCACGCCCTGGAAAACAGGATTTCTGGAGTGACTTACAGGATTCCACCCTTCCCTAGATCGTTGTCCTCTGGCCACCCTGTCTCTTCACCAGGCTGACCTAGTGCCAGGATATTGCCAAGGTCTACTACCCCATCTCAGCCCTTTAGGTTTCATGATCTGTAGGAATTGGGAAATCAGGTCAAGGTTTCTTTGGGACAGTCTTTCAAGCCTTATTTTCCAAGTTTCATTGAGGTCACTCTTCCTGTCAGGGTACTCAGTGAGGTTATACGCAGACTTGTCCCTATATTATGGGATCAGGAGGATATAAATTTCCAGATTGACTATCAGGGCTCATGTTCTGGATGGCAATAGGCTGTTATATGTATATTCCCTTTAGGAGCAATATTGGCCAATCTTTCCCATTACCCACTAGGTAAGAACAATCATAAAAAAAAAATGGAATCTTGAGATTCTAAATAAGTGTCACCATTAAAATGCATTTGCATTTGTGACTTTACCCTCAGACTTTTTATTGAAGAATATAATTTTAAAATATAGAAAATGCAAATGTTGTTTTTACTTGGAAGAAGTAATTACCTAAAATATTTGGGAAAACACACCTTATATTGTGATGGAAGAAAGACAACATTTTAAATTTTTGAAGGCAAATGTTTCTGTAAAAGTTCTCAAAGGTCTGAGAAATATGGGCGTATCATATCTTGAAAGAAGTTGTTAGTCGTCAATTATTAATTGTTCTCAAAATAAAACCCATCTTGCAGAAAACGGACTTGCTAGAAGGAATAGTGCTGAGATGAACCAGAGTGTTCTCATTTTCTAACAGGAACTTACTCTACTTTTTTAACTAAGGGGGCTTGCCACGCATTTAAGTTCCTGGTTTCTCCATTTTCCCCTTCATTTCTGTAGGTTGAGGAATGGTCTTCCTCCACTCATTTCCTCCCCTTCTTTATGTCTCACATCCTCACAAAAGTAGGAAGAAACAGAAGCGAAGGGCAGGTGACCACCCATATAATAGTCTTAAAGAAGGAGAGGATGGGAATAACAGATTAGCTATCCTTACTGGTAAGTGGTGTTTCCTTGGTGTAATGATCTGAATTAAGTGAAAGATGAAAGAACTATAGTATTTTATGGACTTACCTTTCTCAAATAAACAGCTCAAATCCATCCCATTTGTAATTTATCAAACTTTAGGAACAGAAAACAAATGACGTTATAACTATCTTCTTTCAGAGATGGATGCCCTAGGCAAGCCTTGGGACACTCTGGTTTGCTTGGCAATTAAGGGCCTCATTCTAAACTTGTAAGCTAGCCCTCTCGTTTACTCTTAAAATGAAAACCAACGAAGAAATAAAATCTTAGAAACAGATGGAAATGGTTAATTTCCATTTTGTTACGTAAGAAAATTATTTGAATTAGTGAAGGATTTAAAAGTTAAATATGAAACCTGAACAACCTGGTTACTGAATTATGCGGCAAATAGTGTAATAAATGAAATTCCTCTCAGAATAATGATCTCCTTCACCTATTGATGAAGGCACATCTGTGTGTCAGTACTCTTCACTCCAGGCTCCTATTATGGATGGGAATGTTCAGGGTCCAAAGGCTTGGGCTGAGTATCACTGATGGAACAGTTGAAGTTTGGGCCCCACTCAATCGCTTTTGATTATCCTAGAAGAAGAATTCCAAAGAATTCTCCCCTATTGCTACATCACTCTTGCCTGCATTTAATCATTTTAGTCTGCTGTCAGGCCCCCTCTAAACAGTGTGCATAATTGGGTGCATGTCCTACAACAAAAAGACCCACTTTGACACCTGCCATTTCAGAAAACAAGTGCAAGGGGAGAAACAAAGATATTGTAATAGACAGATGTATTTATTTTGACAAGTGTGATTTGTTTTTAATTATTAATATTTCACAGTATACTAGTAACTGTCTTGTAGGATATTTTGTAAAAGCAACAACTGATAATATGTCATTACCACATTAGCATACCTCACTGCAATTAAGGATTTAGTCAGAATAGGGGTTGACTTTCATTTTTAGTGTGAATTATCATGAAGCTGGGGAAACATGAATATGAGAATGAATCATTGCATTTATGTTAAGCCTTTCATCAGCGATTTGAAAACATGTCACTGTTTCTACCACAATGGAATCTTGAAACCTTAATACAAAAACCTCCCATGATAAAGAATTCTGCAATTGTTTCATTCATCCATTTCTCTGCGTTTTTTTATATGTGGAATCCATTTTTTTTTTTTTTTACGAAATTTGCACACTTTGTCTTTTGGGATTGCCACAGAATGCATTTGGAGTTCTCACAGATGAAGCTGTGAGAACAAACTTCAGCTGAGGAAGGACTGGAGTTCATATCTTTTGTCTTTGTAATGGGTAAGGAAAGCTGAAGGGATGTGGGTAATTGTCTCACACCACTTTACTCCATAATGAAAACTTGCCCATTCAGTGTGCATCCTCTCTGTTTAAATTTTCTAGTGTGAGTCTCCTTGACAAACTCAAAACAGTGAGAAGAAAGGTATGGAAAGAAAGATTCGCCCCTCCCCCACCCCTGCCACCCTTTCAGAGACTAAAAATCTGATTTCCCTTTAATTTGTACTCAGCAGTGTCAGCTCTGCCAGAGGAAAGGGCATCCCTGCTGACAGTAATCATTATAACTCCAGGAGACCAGCAGAGATAAATATACTATAAGCCATCTTCTGAGTGGGTCAAACTTGTCCCGATACTTTTGAGGTCCATGTACTTTGCAGAAAGATTTCCTCCATCATACTTGTTTCTCACTGATACCCATAGATGTACTTGTTTGTGATCCTGTCATAGAAAAATACTAATATATTACATTTCGAAATATGCCAATTGTGTTTTTTGAAGGACTCTTTCTAAGTGAACGTTTATGCTAATAGTCCACAAATAGGATCTCCATGAATGAAAAATAAATAGAAACACAGATTGTGAAACATTTAACATCATGTGTAAATTTAATTGGCATTTCATTCTAATCTCTCACAGCTGAACTGAATATTTGCAGAATTAATTGAAAATCGAATATATATTTGATATGTATATAAAATGCAAAAGCATGAAGTATCTAGATTTTTGGTGGCTTGTTTGGTTGGGTTTTTTGTTTTTTGGGGGGTTTTTGCAATTAGAAATTCCTAAATCCTACAAAAGGTAAAACAAATAGCACGGGGGATCCCTGGGTGGCTCAGCAGTTTAGCGCCTGCCTTTGGCCCAGGACGTGATCCTGGAGTCCCAGGATCGAGTCCCACGTCAGGCTCCCTGCATGGAGCCTGCTTCTCCCTCTGCCTGTGTCTCTGCCTCTCTTTCTCTCTCTGTGTGTGTCTTTCATGAATAAATAAATAAAATCTTTAAAAAAAACACAAAAAAACAAAACAAAACAAAACAAAAACAAATAGCACCAAGCAAACATCTGCTGGTGAAATTAAATTATGTTGCTTTCCATTGCTGCTTTGAATATTATTGTTTTTTTATCTCCTTTGTTCTCTGGGTTTGGCCTACTGTAACCTTTATAAAATGTACTTAGGTAGCAATTTCTTTATCGTGTCCCAAGATTGTAGGGAAACAAGTGGGGAATCACTCAACCTTGTTCAACTAGAATGGGCATTTGCACTGTTACTGTGGAACATGGTTCTGGTAATGAATATCTTCCCCTAAAATAATGTTTTTATTGTATTTTCTACTGTATTGCCTTTATTTCATTTGGGGATAAAATTTAAGCAACTGAATCTACAAACACAGTTTAATGTAGTTTATACGATTATTCCAGGGTGCTTCTTTTTTTCACTTCATGTATATAGGTCTCTTTTTTATATATACCAGTCAGATACAACCTGTGATGTATCTTATAAATTAACATTTTGAAAGTGTTGGAATAATATAGGGGGAAAAAGGAGAGAAATCTCAAAATGAAAAGTTGTTATGTTTGTATAGTATGATTATGGGTGAGTTTTCTTTCCCTTTCAGAATATTTTTGTACCTTATAAAAGTTTGCTATTGACAGCAAAGTACTTTTATAATCAGAAGAGAAAAAGAACCCTGTTTTAGACAAGATGGACAACAGATGAGTGAAGATCAGGCCGCCAACAAGTGCTTGCAGAATTCCTACTGTGTACCTTTCACCAATCAACTCCATGGTCAGGATTCAGGCCCGATATAATTACAGGGTGACTCCCCACTGCTTTTGGACTCGGCGCCTTTAACCAGCCACAGAAACCATTTCTACAGCTGCTGGTCCCTGAAAGGTCAACTAACATAATTTTTGCCGAGACAGTCCTTGATGTGATACTATCTTTCAATGAAGGAGGTATCTCTAGTGTGAAAATAATTCTTTTGAGAATCCTGTAAGATAGCATTTCCTGTGGAAATCTCAGAAATTAACAGTTAAACTATTTTTGCACTTCTCTGTGTGTTTTTGCCCTCCTAGGGTGCTTATTTAAGCAGAGACTGTGAAAGGATGGTCTTTTTCCTCTGTTTAATATCTTATTAGTTTCTCAAAGTGTGCATTTTTAATTTTTACTTTCATTACACGTGATTCAATAAATTTGCCTTCCTCAGCCTTAAAACAAGGAATTGTATGGGACAGGTTTGTACCAGCTCAATGGGATGCCTATGTGGACTTGGAGAATAGGACATTAAATAAAAAAGCTCTCCAGAGAGTCCCCAGATGACTTTATCCATAGTCAGCCCATAAGAATAGGGCATATGCCCATTTCTGCTTTCCCGTTGGCTGTTGAAAGCTCTGGGCCCTGGCTTCCTCTCCCCTGTGGCCCAAGCTGCATTAGAAACCCAAGGAGGACTGTAATGTCTCCCCTGGTAGCCCCAACCAGCCACACTCTCCCTCTGTGTCTGAAGTGGGAATCACCTTTCTTTTTTGTGATCACATTACAAAAGAAGTGATTTGGGAATAGCAAAGCTTTTTTTTTTTTTTTTTTTTTTTTAAGTTTTAATTTTTTAAATTCAAAATGGCCAATTTAGCAAATATAGTGAGATCCTCATTTTATCTGGCTTTCATAAGCAAGAAATAAATCTCAAACCAGAAAAAACAACAAACAAAAAACCCCCACAGAGAATCCTCAAATAAGAGGAGACGTTTACTGGGATGTTGTTGAGAACTTGTGCTCCAGCTTTCTTTTTAGGAATGATTCCCAGTTCTGTGTGCCTCCTTTCCCCTTTCCTTTCCCTCCACATCAAGCTTCACCACCACATTAGTGACAGTGCTCACCCTTAAGCCTTTTGTCACATGGATCCTTCTTGGAATATCCTGCTCCCCCATTTTTTTTTTTTCAAGGCCTAGATGACATGTCATTTTCCACATGAAGCCTTCTGGAGCGCATCTGGTTAGAAATCACCCTCCTCCCTATGAGCTGCCCTGTTATTAAAGCCTTTATGGGATGCAGCCTGATAGTAAAGTGGTTGTTGACATAGCTGTCCTCTCTGTGACATCATGAGGGCTTTTAGAGAGTGAGGCCTGTGTCTTACTCAGCTTGTGTTTTTCCACAGTGTATTGTGCGGGGTTTCTCACATATGAAGCATTAGGTAAGGGGTGCTGGTGGTTGTCTAATTTAAATTCCTAACATTTATTTATTTTTATGGCAAGGGGTTGATTAGAGAAAGGAAGAAAGGCATTAAAAAGTAATTTGCAGAAACTGGAAATAATCACATCTAACAATTTGGATGGCGATTTGCAGTTTTACAAAAAGGCATTGGCATGTAATAGGGGAAGATGTAGTGGCAAAGCCTGGTTTGGAACATCTTTATGGCAAAATCCAAAAAGGGGCTAAGAAAAAGAGCAGAGGGTGGTTTGGTCTCGTCTGCGTCTTGTCACGTGCAACTGTGTGTGAGTGTCTGTGTGTACACACGTGTGTGCGTGCATGGGTGTATGCATGTCTCTGCACATGCATGCGCAAGGGAGGCTGTAGGTGCTTTCCATGCACTAGGACCTACACAAGCTCAAATTCCCATCTGTCTGTATTATGACAACCCAAAGGCTGCTTTCAAGGCCACTGTTTTCCACCACTCTCAGGTGGGGAGAGGCAACTGGGCACTTTATGCAGTAAGAATACAATTGGGCTTTTTGCACATCTTGTGAAATTGCTCATATTTTCCTTATTTCTTCTCTCTCCCTATTCTTTTCCATACAAACTTTAAATATCATAGTGGGAAAAAAGAAAAACCAAAATGTAATGATTAAATTGAAAATTGAACATTTAATTTTCCAATTCCGTACTACTTGTAATTTTTCTTTCTTACAAAAAAGTCCAGGTGGGACGCCTGGGTGGCTCAGTGGTTGAGCATCTGCCTTCCCCTCAGGGCATGATCCCGGAGTCCTGGGATGGAGTTCCGAATCAGGCTCCCTATGGGGAACCTACCCGCTTCTCCCTCTGCTTATGTCTCTGCCTCTCTCTGTGTGTCTCTCATGAATAAATAAATAAAATATTAAAAAAAATAAGTCCAGTTGATAAAATTTCAACTTACACAGGAAATGATAAACATATACTTGACATAGGCTTTTTTCCTTTGGTATATTGGCTTACAATACTTTTAATATTGTACTCTGAAAATGTATTTAATTACAAATGGATGCAAACATTTCTGCCCTAAGGAAAAAAAAATTCAGTCTTATACTAGACTATGTGAAGTAAAATGTGAATTTGTCTCTGTCCTATGCCAATCTCATTCTCCTTTTCAGAGGGAATTTTTGTTAAACATTGGATGTATGTTTTTGCAAACCATTTCCTGTGTACATATGTACATTTATAGATTATAAATTACTTGTATCTTGCTATCCATAATGTTCTGCAATTTGCTTTTCCTGCTCTCAGTATCAAGTATCCCTTGGGTTATCTGCCCATATGATACACAAGCTTTTGCCTCATTATTTTTATGGCTACAAAATTCATAATCTTTAACGTAACAATTAACATTTAGATGATTTCCAGGATTTTTTGTCAATAGATATTACCGTACATGTATATTCTTTTGCACATGCATGAATATAACTTCATGACCGAGTCCTAGAAATAGAATTTCTGAGTCAAGGTTTAAGCATATTGAATATTTAGATTTCCAAATTGCCCCCAGAATGGCTGCAACAAGTTCCTCACAACAATAGCATATGGGGACATAGTTTCCCCATGTATCTTCCAGATTTCAGTATTATTTTTTTTCTTAACATTTCCAACAAATTGGGCAACAAGTAGCTCGTTGCTTAATTGTTATTTCTCCTATGATCAGAGAAATTTAGCCTCTTTTCATGTGTCCTTCAGCCTGCGCAAGTGTGAATTGCTTGCTTATCTTTTCCCCATTTCCATTCATCATCTTGTTCATTCCTGCTCTTATGCCACATTTTTAAAAATTACTGGAAATTTATAATGTGTTTGATATCTAGCAAAGCAAGGCCCTTTTTGTTTTTCTTTTTCAGAATTTTCTTAGCTAATTTTGCACATTTACTCTTCCAGATGGATTTTAGAATCAGCTGGACAAGTTCCATAGAAAATCTATTGGGGTTTTTGTTGCAGTATGCATTGAATCTATAAACTAATTTTAGGAGAGCTTATGGGTATGCAATATTGAATTTTCCAACCAGGAACATGGTTAACCTCTCCACTAACATGTTTTCATTTGTAACTTTCTATAAAATGTTATAGCTTATGTACATTTGTTATCAGTCTTGTTGCTAGTATTTTATGTTTTTTGTCACCATTGTGAGTGGGACATTTTCACATTACATGTTCTAATGATTGTTAGAGACACATAGGAAAGCTACTGTCTTTGTTTACCTTGTTCTAGACACTTTCACTAATTTCAGCAGATGTTCAGTGGATTTTCTTGGATTAAGAAGTTCTTATTTTTTAATTACAAAATAATACATGTCGTAGTAAAAATTTCAGTAAAATGTATGAAGAGAAAATGCTTCTCCGTCCCTTTTAAAAAGTCTGCAACATGAATATTTTTTCATTTACTATATGTTAGATTATTTTTCATGTTAGCATATAGGCGTGTACCCTATTCTTTGGAGCAACTGCATACATACTATTTCATTGTATGGATAATCGTGACTTATTTTTACCCAAGATATATAGGTGCATAGTTAAATAAATCCATAGTAAATAATATTGAAGGGCTGATAATGAAAAAAGTCAGTCTCTTTATCATAGCCCTTTAACTTCATCTGTTGTCCCCAGAAGCTACTACTTTAAGCAATTTTTGATATTCTTTTCCTGGCATTTTTCTTTGTATTTCTAAATGTCCTGATTATACTGATCTTTTTCAATATATCAGCTTCTGTAGATTTTCTGGATGAAAATTCACTTTTCAAACTCCTCTCCTTTGCTCCCTCAATTCCTCTCAAATAACATACATCACAATTTGTTTTTTTCAAACCAATAGCCACTATTTACACTATCAGAAGTATTTAACATTTTTATTACTGGGCCAAATAGTATACCATGATTTGATTTTTGTCTCAGATTTTTTAAACTGAGTAAAACTTTGCTTCTTCTCTTCCTATGATACACAAGGTTTTGCCACTCATTATCATTGGGTAGAACTCCCAGAATGTTAAATAGGAACCATAATCCTGGTTATTCTTATCTTGTCCAGACTCTTATAGAAATATCTTAAATGTTGATTATTTAGAAATCTACAGGGAAAACAATATTAAAAGAAAAAAAGTCTTAAATATCAAGCTCTCAATGATGGGATTGCAGTGAAGCTCACCTGAATCTAGGACACTCAGCAAGAGCAACATGAATGAAAGATGGAAAGGAAATGGAGACTTTAATCTATGCAGGAAAGGGATTTTAAAAGAAAATGGAGGTCAATTTTCCAGAAAAAGAAAAAAGCATCATGGGGTCTTCAAGTATCTGGACAATGAATAAAAATGGTTATATTGTACAAGGTCACTTTAAGCTCTATAATTATTAGGAAAGGTTAACCGTAGTTTAAATTCGTGTTTAATCATAATTATTCAATGAGTGCACTAATGATAGAATGTTGTGCTGTAAATGTAAACTGCAAACTACTCTTTTCTGTCCTCTTTGGGTAGGAGGGAAAAGAGGGATAGTGGTTGTGATAGTCATTGCTTAAGTACTACATAGCCCCAGAGGTCCTTGAACAGACTTTGGTAGGAAATATAAGACCATCTAAGCTTTTCCTGGATAATGGAGGTAGAGCAAATTAGGGGCTGGAGGATTGCAGCTGACATCCAGTCTGCCCGTTGTAGCACAATATGAGCCTGGGGCTGTCATGCAGAGCCAGGATCCACCTGCAGCCCATCAGTTCCATCTTAGGCTTAAAGTTCAGATCTTTCCACCCACCTTTCACCCTTCTGAGCACCAACCTGAAAGCCAATATTAGTGGCATACATCTAGCACACGCTCATATCAGGGTTTCCTCATTAAACATCTGATGGATGATCTCTACATCTACATCCCCAACTTCTTCTAACTTGGGTTTTGGGATGGCACAGAGCAACTCCATACCCTATGCCCATGACTGTCTAACATTGTTGAACTCTCTTAGAACCTTGCGTAAAATCTCTTCCTGCGTGAAATATTTAGAATAGACTCTGCTGTCTTAATGGAACCTCAACAGATACAGTGTCATTCTCTCACTGTTTCATGTCCTGAGAGGTAGTAGCTAGTTTGTACTTTGTAAAGGAATTACCTGCCTTATTCAAACAAACAGGCAAAAACATAAACACGAGACTGTATCAAAAGGAGAGTCTGCAAGTGAGGAAGGACAGCTGGATAAAACAATTGCCTACTCTCTTCCTGCTGGTTCATCCTTCTTTTCAGGTCTCAAGCTAGATTCTCCCTATCACCATGTGTGCTTCATGCAATAATGTATTATCATCCTTTGAAAACAAGAATAGCATATGTTATAACATTAACTCTAGCCCGAGGCAGACATTAATAATTGATCACAGCAGTCTTGCCTGCTGATAGTAGATTTGGTGTACATTCTTCTCAGTAGAGTGATCTGGCCAGCCACTACTAATTGATTGGCTTGTAGAAAGAACCTTATGTATTTCCCATCACTGTGACAAAAACCCTCAAAGACATAAAAACCATAATGTTTATGCAAAAACAATTACATTCAGAGAGTAATATAGGAATCATACATCAAACATTCTTTTTCTCTTAGGTTTTATGGGTAATCTGTCATGGTAACAAGGGGACTAAAAGCTTTAATTATAATGAAAGCAAGGTTCCAGTCTATGTTCATGAGCTTCCTTTGGAATTATAACCAAAAGTTCTGGAATGCAAAAGACCCATCCTGCATGTGTTCCCTCTGCCTCACTGTTGAGGTCATCTTGTTGAGTGAGTGCTTAATACACATTCACACTGTAAAACGTGACTGCTTCCCCAACAATGTAATTGACACAGATATTCTAGAGATAGTTTTACTCTTCAATGATGTCATCTCAGTAGCAATAAGCTTTTGTGCTTTTCTGTGAGTCACTTTAATTCATTCCACGAGGGTTTCCCTTGTGGAATGGTTGTCAGCTGGTCACTAGCTTCTTCTGGAGACTCACACATGACCTATGTCACACTAAGTTCTCATTTTAATTTGCTGCATTTGATCAGTATTGTAGCCATTTATTGGCTTAGCCATATCATTGAAACATAGAACTTAGGATATTTTTATAAAAGGGGAAAACTGTTACCTCCAGAATCCATTCAGACTACACCGACAGTGACTTTTCCAGTAATGTAGTACTGCTGTGAATCACTGTACATTAAGGATAATGTAGTGCGTGAAACTTTTGGTCATTGACATTAATGAAATGCCATGCAAAAGAAATCAATTTCCTTTACATTTTATTAGACACTTGTAAATATGGTGGTGAAGGCCAAGAATTTAGCTTTAAGGTTCAATATATCAAATGAAAGACAGTTCTACCTTTGCACTGTTTATTTTACAACAAGTGCTGAAAGCATGGGGTGTGTTGCTTTCATGGTAATTAAAGTTTGTCGTCTTTCACTCAGTTGCCTATTTGTAATGTTACTTCTGAGAAAAGTCACCTGAAAATGTGAAATGTACCCAGACAGGGAGAAGTAGAGTATGCTGTAGGTAGCAATTTCAATTCCAACATCATTTTCAACCCTTACAAGATGGCCAGGAACCATTCTGGAAACTAGAGGCATAAACATCTGTAAAAACTAATCTCTATCCTCACAGAATTCATAATCCGACTTTGCACATCAAAATTTTAGCTGCAAACAGTGATCTTGCTGTCCTTCAGCTGCAAGTTCACTTCTCAGACCCTTTGGATTTTTGCCCAAAGGTCACCCACTCGGTGGGGCCATTTCAGACTACTCTGTTTTATTGCTTTTCCCCTTCTCTCAGCACTCATTCTTCTAGCCTGGTTTGTAATACGTATTAATATATTTTTTTAAATTATTGGTTTCTTTTCAGCAGAAGGTAATTCCAGGATGAATCTCCGAATCTTAGAATGTGCTTGACATGGTTCAGGCACTCAATAAATAGTTTATTAGGAATAAAAAATCCTGAGAGCTTGGGAAAGATTCAAAGAAAAAGTAACATTTAAATTTGATGAAAGTGGAGAGAGAAATTTCCAGAGGAGATCCAGCCTTCTGGTAGAGAGAGGACCATGAACACAGGCGCAACATGCCTTGGGAGGGAAGCCACCTGGGGGTGTCTGGAGGGGCAAGGCTCTGGGAGTAGGAAGGGATGAGGGATTGAGGGGGAAGGAGTGGGAGTAGGAAATGAAGGAAGTTGGAGCCAGATGGCGAAGGGCCTGATAAAAATTCAAATTAGCATATAGATGGACTTGCTTTGCTAAATCAAAAGGAGGATTTTCTTTCTTAAGGACAGGGGCTGTTTTCATGATTTTTATGACTTCAGCTTATAAGCCAGATCTTCAAAGCTGCCAACGATGTCAACCTTTCAGTCCAGAGAGCTGGATATCTTCATTTTGCTGATTGTGATCATAGATCGTATTAACAACCCTGAATCTGTGCTCAGGTTTAGCAGCAGAAAGTGTCAGGGACGTGAAGGGACAGTGGACAGTCAACGGTGGTGATTAGCAGCAGTTACTTTAGAATCTCCGAGCAGAGTGATCTCAGAGTGTGACCCTGGCCTTTCCTGTGTGAGATCAGGCTAGGCGACCCTAGAAGGTGCAGGTGATGGAGGAGTGATTTTCCCAGATGGTGAGGCAGTCAGGCTCTGAGAATGATGGTTGAGAAATGAAGTTTGTGAATAAGGTGGAGGAAGGGGAGAGAACGGAGCCACAGGTGCCCTGAATGTCCACGGAGGAGCAGTGGGTGATCTGGGAGCGATGGTTGGAAGCAGCACTGAGGCACAAGGCAGCAGGAGAGGAGGACCCTCCTGGCCGGGGTTTTGTTTTTTTTTTTTTTTTTTTTTTTTTTAATTTTTATTTATTTATGATAGTCACACAGAGAGAGAGAGAGAGGCAGAGACACAGGCAGAGGGAGAAGCAGGCTCCATGCACCGGGAGCCCGACGTGGGATTCGATCCGGGGTCTCCAGGATCACGCCCCGGGCCAAAGGCAGGCGCCAAACCGCTGCGCCACCCAGGGATCCCCTGGCCGGGGTTTTGAAGAAAGAAGAGCTGCACCAGGAAAATTTGGAGGATGAGGTTTTGAGTTTGAGAGAAATGAAGTCACAGTTAATGTAAGAAACCAGAAGGAAAAATGGTTTCAGTGGTTAGTGTGTAACACAGAGACTGAGATTGAAAGACCCAGAGTGGGTGGAGTGCTCACAGTGGCACAGATGGGATGGGATGAGCAGCAGAAGAGTTCTGGGTCAGGATGACGTCATCGAGGAGGCAGGAAGGGTGTCCGGTGACAGAGCACAGCTTGGAAAAAAGCAGAGACCTGCGGGTGAGGCCATGGGGACATAAGCCCTGCAGAGGGCAGGGGCGCTGTGGATGGCTCAGTCATAGCTGGTAAGGGGTGTTATAAATGGTCACCTTATAGGTCCAACCAAAAAGTGAGCGAGTAAGCCACTTCCAGACGAGGCTACTTCCTGATAATTGAAACACTCTTGGCATGTCCCAAGTGGCATCTTATATTACACCTGAAAATAGCTGCTCCATTTAGGGTTGCATTTAACAGAGCTTATGCAGAAAAGATAAAGAATGGTACAATCTGTTCTCATCCTACATCTTTGGTAAGGGCGTAGCACTGACGGGTAGAGGTAGGGGCAGGAGAATGTGTAATTTATCGTCAATTATCATAGATATTTATAGATGCATTTTATCCAGAAGATTGTCTTCTTTCCTTACCTTACATGCCTGACTTACACTTCTGAAAGAAGGCAATTCTTATCTTTTCATATGCACATTAAAGCTCGCATATTCATTTATATTAAAGTAACACTGATAGCAATTTGTGTCATTACTGTTAAAAATAAAATGGTAGATTTTACAAAGAATAACAAAATTTGTTATTGCAAAGTATCTCAGTCCCTCATTGTTACGCCGTTACAGCATCTTCATATTTTAAGGAATTTGCAATCATGTAAAATGTATTGAATTTGATAGACTCCCACCATAAAACAGCCGAATGCTTCATAACAACCAACAAAGGGATTGCATTTTTTCTGCTTGGCAGATTAACTGCTAGTTTTGTTTCTTGCCAGATCGCTCGCTGTAACATGAGTAATAAATCAGGATGATTTTCTTCCTTTTTTGAGGTTTATATTTTTGCTTTTTTTTTTTTTTAAAGCCTATCAAAGCTCTCTTTTCTAGTGGACAGAGAGACCCCAGACCTAATGTGTACCTGTTCTTTGCCCTTATTAACAATTTTATTCAAATTCAAACACTGAAAGATAAAAAGACATTCTGACAGGAAGAAAGAAGCCATAAAAGAGCAGTTTGAGAAATGGAAGTTTATGGAAGGGGACTCTTCACACCGGTGGCTGAGCCTTTTAAGACCTTATAGAAGTGGACTTGACATATAATAAACTGCCCATGTTTAAAGTGTACAATAATTTATTTGTATTCACTGTAGTTTGTTTGCATTTATTTATTTTTAAGTTTTAATTTTAATTCCAGTTGTTTACGCATAGAATTATATTAGTTTCAGGTGTACAGTTTAGTTATTTAACAGTTCCATATATCACCTGGTGCTCATCACAAGTGTACACAAGTGTACACCTTAATCCCCATCACCTGTTTTACCTGCCGCCCCCCCCCCCCCCACATCCCCTTTGGTAACTATCTAATTGTTCTTTATAATTAAGAATCTAGAGGTGCCTGGGTAGTTCAGTCTGTTAAGTGTCTGACTCTCAATTTTGGCTCAGATCATGATCTCAGGGTTGTGGGATTGAGCCCTATGTCAGGCTCTGTGCCGAGGCTGCTCTTCCCTTGCCTCAAATAAATAAAAATCGTTAAGAAAAAAGATCTTTTTTTAAAGTTATTTTTTAAAATCTATTTCTTGTTTTGACTCGTTTTTTTCAATTGTTTATTTTGACATATGTTTATTTTGACCCATGAAACTATCACCAACATCCAGATAATGACCATATCCATCATTACTAAATGTTTGTTATTGCATGTATCAATAGTTCATTGCTTTTTATTGGTGAATATTATACTATTGTATGGCTATATCTAAACCACAATTATATGGCTATATAAATGAAATTTACTTATCTGTTCATCTGTTGATGGGCATTTGCATTGTTTGGTTATTGCAAATAAAGCTTCTGTGACACTTATGCACACATATTTGTAAGATCAGAGGCTCTAGCGGTAGAATGGGTGGATCAAATGAAAAAGGTATGGACAGCTTCATAAAAAACTGCTGGATTAGGGTGCCTGGGTGGCTCAGTTGGTTAAGCATCTGACTCTTAGTTTTGGCTCAGGTCATGATCTCAGGGCTTTGAGATAAAGTCCTGTGTAGGGCTCCATCCTCAGTGTGGAGTTGGCTTGTCCTTCTCCTTCCCCCTCTGCCCCTCTTCACCTCAAATAAATAAATAAATACATAAATAAATCCAAAAGAAAAAAAAAAAAAGAAAAAGAAACTACTGGACTATTTTCCCAAACAATTGTGTCATTTTATATTCCCCCTGGCAGTGGGTAAGAGTTCTAGTTGTTTCACATCCTAGCCAACACTTGATATTGTCAGACTTTTTAGAGACTCAAATAGGTTTGTAGAGGAATCTCATTATACTTTTAATTTGTATTTCCCTAACGGATAATGATGTTGAATACCTTTTCGTGTACATATTTACATTGGTATCTATTATTTGGTGAGGAGTCTGTTGAAATATTTTGTCCATTTTTAACTTAGATTGTTTTCCTGTCATTGGGTTTTGAGTTCTTTATGTATTGTGAATTAAAATCCTTTAGCAGATGGAAGATTTGCACTCTCCCGCCCCCACCCGATCTAACTTTTCAATCTCATAATGAGTTTCTAAGAGTAGGGTTCTTTTTCCTTTTTTTTTTTTTTTTTTTTTTTTAACTCCTACTGACTTATTACTGACATGAATGTAGGGACTTAGTTTTGTTCATATCTATGTTTCTAAAACCCAGCATTTGGCACAAATTCAGAACTAAATAAGTTTTTGCTACATAAGTGAATGAATTTCTGATGGAACTTTCTCATTTTACAGATGAGGTCATTGTTTAATGAGAATTCTCAAGTGATCTGGATTCTGGTTTCTTTGATCAGTCGGTTAAATGAAGATTTCAATTTATGTTGAAAATCTTTCTGAAATCTTTCTGAATTTCTTGCCTTCTTAAGGACAGTGCATCAAATAATATTTTTTCTTCCTTTGAAGGTCAGGGTCTTTTGTGGGGGGAGTTTGAGGAGTATATTATCTAAAGGTGAATTAGATATCTGAGGTTCACTTATCCAGGAAGTTTGTAGTAACCCTATTCCCCATTCCCACCCTCTAATCACCCAGACCAGTAAGGTGGAGGCTGGTAGGGAGGATGAAGTGAATTATGTGAAATGAAGAAGTTACATTTTCTTTATACAATTGAGTAGAAATCTATTTATTGATTGATTTGTTTATTGACAGTTAATATCCTCAACTCATTTTTCTATTAGACCCATTAAACTTTTTATCCATTTAAATTTATTTTACATATATTCAAGATGCTAATCCTTTATTTTATATCTTATAAATATATGCTTCCAATGTGTCATTTGTTTTTTTAACTAGCTTAGTTTTACCCTTTACAATACTCATACAGTAAAATTTCATAATCTTTCATAGTTTGTACTTTTTGTATCGGTTTAGGAAATCTTTCCCAAGAAAGATCATAAAGATATTTCCTACACTCCCTTCGGATAGTTTTGAATATTTTATTTTAATAAATATTTTAAAATAAAATATTTAACCCCGTATACCTGAAGAACTATCATTTCAACAGATAACCAATGTATAAAATTATTATTATTTTATATTTTTCTACCTTTTGACCCTCTTCATCCATTTCTCTTACACCTCATTCACCTCTCCTGGCAACCACTCACCTGTTTTCTGTATGTTCCCCTCACCCTCCCAACCAACATATAAGAGAAATAATATGGTATTTGTTTTTCTCTGACTCATTTCACTTAGCGTAATATTGAGATCCATTCATATTGTTGCAAATGGCAAGAGTTCATTCTTATTTATGGCTGAATGACATAGCTCTCTCCATATCTCTGTGTGTGTGTGTGTGTGTGTGTATCACCATTTTTTATTCATTTATCCATTGATGGATGCTTAGATTATATCCATATCTTGACTATTGTAAATAATGTTACAATGAACATGGTGACATGTATGTCTATTTTTGTTAGTGTTTTCTTTGGATAAATACTCAGAAGTAATTACTAAAACATATGGTAGTTCTAATTTTAATTTTTTGAGGAATCTCCCTACTGGTTTCCATAGTGGCTGCACCAGTCAATTTATATTCCCACCAGTAGTGCACAAGAGCTTCCTTTTCTCCATGTTGTCGCCAAGACTTGGAATTCCTTGTCTTTTTGATAATAGCCATTTTAACAGGTGTGAGGTAATACCTCATTGTGGTTTTGATTTGCATTTCCCTGATTATTAGTAATGTTGAGCATATTTTCATATACCTTTTGGCTATCTGTATGTCTTTTTTGGAAAAATGACTATTTAGACCTTCTGCTCATTTTTTAATCTGATTGTTTTTGTTGTAGTTATTTGTATTATTGAGTTGTTTGAGTTCTTTGTATATTTTGAATTTTAACCCCATATCAGATATAGTGTTTGCAATATGATTTGCCCATTCAGTAGGTTGCCTTTTTATTTTGTTGATGGTTTCTTTAGCTGTGCAGAAGCTTTTTAGTTTGATGTCATCCCACTTGTTAATTTTTTTGTTGCTTTTACTTTTGGTGTCAGTTTAAAAACATTGATCACCGAGACCTATATGAAGGAGCTTACTGCCTATGTTTTCTTCTAGGAGTTTTATAGGTCTTATGTTCAAGTCTTTAGTCGGTTTTAAGTTCATTTTTGGCTTATGGTATAAGATAATGTTCCAGTTTCTTTTTTTTTCTCCTCTCTTCTTCTTTTTTTTCTTTTTGCATGTGGCTGTCCAGTTTCCCCAAAACCATTTATTGAAGAGACTGTTCTTTCCCCATGGTATATTCTTGGCTCCTTGTCATAAGTTAATGATTGTATATATGTGGGGTTTATTTCTGGGTTCTGTTATGTTCCATTGATCTATGTGTTTTTATGTCAGTATTACAGTATTTAATACTATACTACAGCTTTGTAATATAGTTTGAAATCAAGAAGTGTGATATCGCCAACTTTGTTCTTTCTCAAGATTGCTTTGATGATTTAGGATCTTTTGTGGTTCCATACAAATATTAGATTTTTTTGTTTTGGTTCTGTGAAAAATGCCATTGGAATTTTGATAGGGATTGCATAGAAGCTGCAGATTGCTTTGAGTAGTATGGACATTTATTGATATTCTTCAAATCCATGAGCATGGAATATTTTTCTATTTGTATATTCTTCAATTTCTTTCCTCAATGTATTATACTTTTAGTACACTTTCTTTGTTAAGTTGATTTCTGGGTATTTTATTCTTTTTGATGCAATTATAAGTGGGATTGTGTACTTAATTTCTCTTAGTTCATTTTTAGTGTGTGGAAACTCAACAGATTTCTGTATTGATTTTTGTATCTTGCAACATTACCAAATTCATTGATTAGTTTTAACAGTTTTTTTTTGATACTCTTTAGGGTTTTCTATATATAGTATTATGTCATCTGCAAATAGTGAATAGTTTCACTTCTTTCTCTCCAATTTGGGTGACTTTTACTTCTTTTTCTTTCCCAATTGCTCTGGCTAGGACTTCCAATACTCTATGCATAAAAGTGGTCAAAGTGGGCATCCTTGTCTTATGCCTGATCTTTCAGCTTTTCACCATCAATATGTTAGCAGTAGACTTGTCATATTGCCTTTAGGAGTTCTTAATTTTGATGAAGTCCAATTTATTTTGTTATTGTTGATTGTCTTTTTGGTGTCATACCCATGAAATCTTTGCTGAACCTCAAATAGAGATTTTCCCTATGAAATTTTATTTTAAAGTAATAATAGAATGTCTTATAAAACAGGTGAAACTTTATTTTTGCATATGGATATGTGATTGTTTCTGCACTGTTTTTTTGGATTTCTCTAAGCAATTGCTCTTCAATCTTTTTCAAAAGTCAGTTGACCATGTACTCTGGATCCATTTCCAAACTCTCTATTCTGTTCCATTATTTTGTCTATCTTGATGATAATACCATAGTACCTTGACTATGTAGACTTATAATAAATCTTGAAATTGGGTAGTATAACTGCTTTTTCAAGATGCTTTGGATTTTCTAGTCATTTGTATTTTCATATAAATTTTAATTGATATTTCAAAGAAGCCACAGATCAATTTGGGGAGAATTGATATCTTAACAATATTGTTAAGTCTTCCATTCCATAACCATCTCTCTATTTCATTCTTCAAGTCCTCTCAACAATGTTTTGCAATTTTAATTGAGTATATCTTGCCCATTTTTTAAAGATTCATTTCTTAGAGTTTCATCTTTAAAAAATTTTTAAAGTATTTATTTAAATTTGTTAGTTAACATGCAGTCTACTATTAATTTTGAGTGTAAAATATAGTGATTCAGCATTTCCATATAACACCTGATGCTCATCATACAAGTCCACTCCTTAATCCCCATCATCCATTTAACCATCACCCCACCCACCTCCATTCTGGTAAGCATCATTTTGTTCTCTATAGTTAAGAATCTATTTCTCATATGTGGAATGTAAGAAACAAGACAACAGAAAAGACAGACACAAACCAAACCTAGAATTTCATTTTTTGATGTTATCATAAATGGCATTCTTAGTTTCAATTTCCAGCTGTTCAATAATTGCTAATATATGGAAATACAGTTATTTTTTTTAAAGATTTTGTTTATTAATGAGAGACAGAGACAGAGACACAGGCAGAGGGAGAAGCAGGGCTCCATGCAGGGAGCCTGACGTGGGACTCGATCCCAGGTCTCCAGGATCAGGCCCTGGGCTGAAGACAGCACTAAACTGCTGAGCCACCTGGGCTGCCCAGTTAATTTTTATATATCGATCTTATACTTCGCAAACTTGCTAAACTCACAAATTAGTTTTAGCAGACTTGTCATTATCCTGTAAACTTTTGCACACAGAGAAATATGAGGTCTGCAAACAATGATAGTCATACTTTCTTCTTTTCAATCTGGATGCCTTATTTTTTTCTTTTACATATTGCACCAGCTAGAACCTCCATTATAATGTTGAATAGATATGGTGAGAGCAGATTGTTTCTTCTTAACCTTAGGTGGGAAGCATTTAGTCTTTCATCATTAAGATGTTAGCTGGAGGTTTTTGTAGATGCCTTTTATCAGGTCGAGGAAGTTTCCTTCTATTCCCACTTTGTGTAGACTCTTAATCAAAAATAGTTACTGGATTTTGTTAAATGCTTTTTCTGAATCTATTGTGATGGTCATATGGTTTTTCTAGTCTGTTAATATGGTGAATTACGTTGAATGACATTTGAATGTTAAAATAGTCTTGCATTCCTGGGATAAACCCTACTTGGTCATGCTGTATTATCATTTTTATATCTTATTGGATTTTGTTACCTAAAGTTTAGTTAAGGATTTTTGCATCTGTGTTCATGAAGGATATTGTTTCATATTTTTCTTTTCCTGTAATTATTTTTTATGGTCTTGGCATCAGGGTAATAATAGCCTTACAAAATGAATTTGGAAGTATTCCCAACTCTTCAACTCTCTGGAAGACTGGATATAAAATAGGTATCACTTCTTTCATTAAATATCTGTGAAGCCATTTGGGCATGGCATTTAATTAATTTATTTTTGGTAGAAAGATTTTTAACTACAAATTCATTTTTAGTTAGGTTGTTTAAAGTTACCACGTAGCTGACTGATGCACTTCTATCTTTTTCTTTTTAAAATCTGTTTTATCTCTATGTTTCATTTTGTGTAGTTCCTATTGCTGTGTCTTTAAGTTCATTCTTCTTTTGTAATAACTAATCTGTTCATTATATCCATTGTGTTTTTCATCTAAGGCACTATGCTTTTCATCATGAAATGTTTGTTTTGTTTTGGTTTTGGTTTTTTATATCTTCCATGTCTCTATTTAATCTGCTCAATCACTCCCCTATCTTACTGATAATATCAAATATAGGTATACTGTTTTTAATGTCTTTGTCTACTATCCTATCATCTGTATCATTTCAGTGTTGATTTTGATTAATTTTATCCATCAATGGACCCTATTTTCTTGCATCTTTGTTTTTTTTTTCTTTTTAATTTATTTTTTATTGGTGTTCAATTTACTAACATACAGAATAACCCCCAGTGCCCGTCACCCATTCACTCCCACCCCCCGCCCTCCTCCCCTTCTACCACCCCTAGTTCGTTTCCCAGAATTAGCAGTCTTTACGTTCTGTCTCCCTTTCTGATATTTCCCACACATTTCTTCTCCCTTCCCTTATATTCCCTTTCACTATTATTTATATTCCCCAAATGAATGAGAACATATAATGTTTGTCCTTCTCTGACTGACTTACTTCACTCAGCATAATACCCTCCAGTTCCATCCACGTTGAAGCAAATGGTGGGTATTTGTCATTTCTAATAGCTGAGTAATATTCCATTGAATGCCTAGTAATTTTTTATTGTAGGCCAGACATTTTGCATTTTACTTTATATGCTGCTTTTTTTTTTTTTTTTTACGATATAAGTATCTTGAGCTTTGGTATGATTTGCAATTAAGCTTTTAAGATTGTTAATGTAGACCTCATCAGTGGGTATTCTAGAGGTAATTTTACCCCAGCACTTAGGCAAAACTCTTCTGAGCACTGAATGCAATGCCCCATGGATTATGAGGTGTACTCCTCTGGCTAGTGGGAATAGATCTATTCCCAGTCCTATGTTGAGTCTCGAGGAAGGTTCTATCTAATCCTTTTGTGAGTTTATTTATTTTTTTGTTTTTGGCTTTAAGTAGTTTTATTACATGCATGCATTGATCAGTACTCAGCTAAAGAGTACATGGGGACACTGCAAATTGCCCAAGTTTTTATTTTTTCCTGTACAGTCTTTATACTCTTGTGCCCTTATGCAAACTCTAGCTGCCTTTGCCTCAGTGAACTCTCATCTCTGTGTCCTCAGTTTAGGGGAGTCATCATCCTCTGTGTGGGTTTCCCCTCTTTGAATCATGGCCTGGAAATTCTTACTAGAGATGGAGCTGCAATAGTTGTAGGGCTCATCTTATTTGTTTCTCATCTCACAGGGATCAATGTCCTTCATTGTTTAATGTCTAGTGTTAGAAAATTGTTTCATGTATTTTGTCCAAATCTTTAGTTATTTCAAGTGGGAGAGTAAATGTGATGCGTGTTAATCTATCTTAGCCAGAATTAAAAGACTGTCTGGGCTTTGCTTGGTCCAGAATTGGTCCAGAGACCTTCTTGCTACCCCTAAGCTCCAGTCACTTCCTCAAGCACTTTGCAGAATCCAGAAGCCTCATATTTGCATCTCACACTTGTGTCAGCAGTATGTAAAGAGGACTTTGCTCTCATTTCCAGATTAACACTGGAAGCCCATGCTATGTAGCTATTTTTAATGAAGGTATATATATTTAAAAATCAGAATTAGAGCCTGGCTTAATATTAAGTTTATAAAATTATAACTCAAAATAAATAGGTTTTGAATTAGATGCTAAGAATGACAGATAATTACCTACTGTTCTTTTTATTTTAAAATCTTTTTTATGTACTGTTTTTCTTACCAGTTCTTAGAGTTGACCTAACACTTGGTATGCCCATGTTGTTCATATATTTTGAGACACTGAGTAAGTTTTTATTAAATCATACTTTCATATGGATGTACCTCATTTTATGCAGTAACCTCTATTCTAAAGCTACATGTAGAGATTAAATGAAAAATATATTGGGGCAGCAGGGGTGTGGAACGGTTTAGTTCTTCAATGCAGTTTGTGGTGACCGAAGATACTTATTTTTGAATGACAAGTAACAACTTCCACTTATTTTTGCCCTCAAGCCCTATTTTTATTCATTGAATAATTAGAAAGGAGGTAACCTCACCCCAATACCCTTGTCTGACTTGGAATGGGAAATTCTGATCATGAGTCAGAAATTAGACTGAACTTTATCATTGGGTGCCATTTAAGAAGTCTACCAAGATAAATAAAAGTTATAAACAAAATTGATTGAATAAGTAATATTTTAACTACCTCAGAAGATTTAAACCCTTAAAAAGGGGCTCACTGACATGTAAATGACATAGGTGCAAAGTAATCAGAGACATTATTTCCTGAATGGCTCTCAAATGTTTTTGGTCTCAGGAACCCTTTTTCCTGATAAAAAATATTATTATTGAGGACTCTAAAGATGTTTTTCCCCTGCCACTTTTATCTATTGGTATTGCTGTATTAGAAATTAAAACAAATAAAATATTTTAAATATGTATTTATGGGGTGCCTGGGTGACTCAGTCAGTTAAATGTCTGCCTTCGGCTCAAAGCATGATCTCAGGATCCTGGAATCGAGCCCACATTGGCTTCCCTGCTCAGTGGGGAGCCTGCTTCTCTCTCCCCCACCCCCACTTGTATTCTCTCTCTCTGTCAAATAAATGAATAAAATATGCATTTTATATATTCATTTGAAAATCATAACTGCATTACAAGCTAATTTATTACTTTATCAAGGACATTCTTTAAAAAAAAGATTTTATTTATACACGAGAAACACACAGAGAGAGGCAGAGGCAGAGGGAAAAGCAAGCTCCATGCAGGGAACCCAGTGCAAGACTCGATCCCAGGACCATGGGATCACGCCCTGAGCTCAACTGCCGAGCCCCCCAGGCATCCCTATAGAGGACATTCTTTTTTTTTATATATAATTTTTATTTATTTATGATAGTCACACAGAGAGAGAGAGAGAGAGGCAGAGAGAGAGGCAGAGACATAGGCAGAGACATAGGCAGAGGGAGAAGCAGGCTCCATGCACCGGGAGCCCGACGTGGGATTCGATCCCGGGTCTCCAGGATCGCGCCCTGGGCCAAAGGCAGGCGCTAAACCGCTGCGCCACCCAGGGATCCCTATAAAGGACATTCTTAAGTGAAGCTGATTTCCTCTTTTTCCTCTGCCTACTTCTCCCTTTTTTCCCTTCCCTTACCTCTCTCCTCTTCCCCCGACCCCTTTTCTCATTCTTATCTTGACCATAAGTGAGTGCATGACAGAGGACCATACCATGACAACTCCTACAATTTGATGGTGCTGCTTGATTCATGCTAAGGTGCCTACAGTTTTCTAGCTATGTCTTCTATATGATTAGTATAAGTGAGAACAGAGGAAAAGGCACATAATGTCTTAGTATTATTTTTAAAATTGTTGATTTCATGGGCTCCTTGAGAGCATTTTAAAGACCTTCAGGGTTTCCCAGGCCACTTCAGAACTACCCCTGGACTACTATTAATAATAGTTTTTACATTCGCACAGTAATAGTGGATGCTGCTAAGGTTTTCTAAATGTTTTGAACCAGTTTTCCCTATTATCCATAGTGCCTAAGAATTCAAATTTCTTTGCATCCTGGCTAACATTTAGTATCACTATCCTGTTTTGGTTTAAGCATTCTGGTACATATGTAGTAGTCTTTTCATTTTCCAGATGACTCACAAAATGGAAAATCTTCTTCCTAAACAGAGCAGTTCTTGCTTTGCACAGTATTGCAGGACTATAAACATAATTGTGTAAGATAAAATTATGCAAAGCTCTATTATTGATCAATGGAGAAAATAACCATTTAACTTTGTTACCTTAATTTTTTGTCAACATATTAAAAAATAACCTCTCTTATTGTGGGTTATAAATGCATAGGGGAATGAAAAAACCTGTAAAACCAAAATTTCTTTCATTCATTGTAATTAAAATATAAGAACTAAGGCATTTTATTTCTAAAAAGCTGCATAAGAATAGTTTGTGCAGTTCTTGCCTTCTCGCTGTCTGGTTTACAATGTGGAACAGAGAGCTTTTCTGCCTTGGCAACTTATCACATGCCTTTATCAGTTTGGATCAGCTTCCAGTAGTTTACCCCTCATGCTTCCAATGTTGTGAGCTATCCCTAAGAGGTCCTTTAATATGAAGTATTTTACTGGACTTACTTCCTCTGGGAGATCTTAATCCTTTGCATCACAACCACTTTCTTCATTTATGTGGATAAATTTGCCTTCACAGAGTTCCTCTGGCTGCATATCTCAGGTCTCTCAGATGGTGGTCATATCTACATTCTCATGATCAGTTATTTCTTCTTTAACTCCATTTACATTAAATTTTAGTTTTATTTTCAGTATGATCACTCTTCCTTTTTTCCTATAACTTTTCTTTTTTTCTGTACTTTCTCTAGTTGACCAATTCCCTCTTTGATTATTAATTTTTTTGTGAAGCATTATCTACATTTGTAACTGGGCTACAAGGAAGCAACACAATTACATGCTTTGCTGTCTGTGTGCAAAAGAGCTAACACATTCATAGTGACCAGCCACTAACAGACTTTGAAAGAAGTGATGTGATTGGTCATGATTCATGACTATTCACAGCCACGACTCTTGGCTAAAGAGCTACCAGTAAAGTTTTCATTTCATGCAATTAGAGTTAATTAACAGTCATTACTGAAATTTGAAGTTGTTGTTGAGTAACTGGTGAAATTACAGATACTAGAACCATGGAAAAAGAGGACTATATTTATTAGTTGCATGGATATACTCTTTTGTAAAGTGTTTACCCCTTTCTTTTGCCCTTTTTTAAATGGCAATTTGTCTTTTTTCTTACTGAAGATATAGGAATTCTTTATTTATTCTGGGAATTAACCTTTTTTAGTTATATATTTCAGATACCTTCTGTGATTTGTCTCTTCAGTACTTTATGGCATTTTTCAATGTAATGTGCCCTGGTTTATCAACTGTTTTCTTTATGGTTAGTGCTTTTTTTAAAATTTTTTAAATTTATTTTATTTTATTTATTCATGATAGGCACACAGTGAGAGAGAGAGAGAGAGGTAGAGACATAGGCAGAAGGAGAAGCAGGCTCCATGCACCGGGAGCCCGACGTGGGATTCGATCCTGGGTCTCCAGGATTGCGCCCTGGGCCAAAGGCAGGCGCCAAACCGCTGCGCCACCCAGGGATCCCTGGTTAGTGCTTTTTATTCTGTGTTTAAGCCATCTTTGCCAAATCCAAGGTCATAAAGGTATTCTCTTATATATCTTTAAAAGCTGTATTGTTACAATGTCTTTCATATTTAAAGTTATAATCACATGGAATTATTTCTATAATGAGATAAGGTAGAGGGCAACATGTACTTTCCCCTCTATGAAGGTCCAGTTGACCCAGACTTTAGAGGTCATCCTATCTTCACTGCTGTGCTATATCACTTTTATAATAAATCACATTCCCATATAAACACAAATATCTTTCTGGTCTATTATGTCCATATTTGTTTATGCTTGTACCAATTCCACACACTTTTAATTATTATACCTTTTTAAGAAGTCTTAGTACCCAGTACAGTATCTCTTTTTTTCATAGTATTTTTGGCTATTTGGGCCCCTTTAATTCCCTGTGAATTTGTGATGCGTGGGTGGCTCAGTGGTTGAATGCCTGCCTTCAGCCCAGGGCGTGATACTGGAGTCCCGGAATCAAGTCCCACATTGGGCTCCCTGCATGGAGCCTGTTTCTCCCTCAACCTATGTCTCTGCCTCTCTCTCTCTCTCTCTCTCTCTCTCTGTCTCATGAATAAATAAATAAAATCTTAAAAAAAAATTCCCTGTGGATTTTAGGATCAACCTATTGATCTAATAAAAAATAAACATACTGGAGTTTTAATTGCATTTGCATTGGATTTATAGATAAATTCTGGGAAAAAGGACATCTTTATGTATGAATATATGTACAGATGCATACACAGTTTTAAAACCAATTCTGTTTTTTCTTCATTTAGTTTTATCTCCTAATTTTTGATATTATTTTGTTTATTGCCGAATATAGTATAGTATAATGTGGAGAATGGACTTTTATTTCAGATAGCAGTTAAGATAGGTAAAGGTGACTTTAAGCCAAAGGAAGATTGAGTTGATCTGGAGTTTGGCTTTAGCTCTGTGAGTACTGACCTGTTTCTCCTTCATCTGTTCTTAGGTAGAATTTTGTATTAGGGAGGAGTTCCCGACTGAATCCAGTGAGCTTCAGAATCCAATTTCTGCTAGTCCTACTCTTTCAGACTGGCAGAAGTTCTCTGGGCTTCTCAGTCCCTCATCAAATGCCTCGAGGGGAAAACCTTGCTTCCTTAGTCTCTGGGATGTTATTCCTCAAGTCTTTGCTGTTTTGATAATTACCCATTACTTAAAAAATTGTGTGTGTGTGTCTTTGTGTGGATGTGTCCAGCTTTCCACAATGTTTCAAGTGGGATAGTTTGTCTGTAACAAGTTAATCTACTTTCACCAAAGGTAGAAATTCTGGCTTCATTCTTTAAAGAGAAACCTAGTCAAAAGCCTACTAGATGGAGTTTGTGAGGCACTAAAAAGCTCTGCTTGCTCAAGGTATCATCCTGGCCAACTTGAGATTCTTTCTATTCTGATTCATGTGTAGTGGAGGGGCACATTTCTCTTGAAGTCTTCAGAGTAGTCTCTTTTTTTGTAATGCTCTTCTTGTTTGATGTCTTAGGTTAGCCTTTGAATCCAATGGGGTGGAATTTGTCGACAGTCCTAAAAGAATTAGTAAAATGAGGATCAGCAGGAAAGGTGAGCAGAACAGAATCCATCTCTGGATCAAAGAGGCCTACCATGAAGGCAGTGAACAAGAGAGGGCAAGCCTAGAACAAGGTCTCAAAGGCAAGGTGTTTGGCTTGGAAACTGTTGAAAGCTAAAGAAAAACTTTACCATTAGGTTTTTGTAAATTAGTTTAGTACTAAAATGGAGTCAGCCCAGAATGGGCTTCAGACATAGCTCCACAACACACCAGCTCCTTACCTTGGGAGACTCTAATTAAGCTCTTTGAGCAGCAGTATCCTTATGTGTAAAATGGTGATAATACCTTTCTTGCAGGTAAGGGAACTAAATGGGAAAATGTATATAAAGCATAGGAGCTATTAGATGCTTATATGTGTTAATTCTCTCTTTTATCAAATTCAGTGGATTCAAAAAAGGAAGCAAAGTGGATCATTTTCCTAGATAGTCCCATGTCTTTGCCAGTATTTCTGTATGGTAACACATTATAAGTAGCAGTAATGCAATTTTGGAAAGAGAGAAGCTATTTTGGTGCTTTAGGAGAGCAATGATTTATTGTAAAAAATACTTCCATTTCCTGATGCTACAAGACTTTCTATGAAATAGATATGGTGAATGATTTCATTTTCTTCTGAAATACAACTGTCGGTGAGGTGGGATGTGGCAAATTCATAGTGCAATACTTGTAAGATTAAATCCAAGATCCTTACATTTATTTCATCTCCTAAAAAGGTACTCTGAAAAGTCAAATGGTATCTGGAATGTTGGGATTTGAAAGAAAATCCAATTTCTTTGATAGTCATATTTTGTCTGAGATCTGCAAGTTGGAGCTTTTTTTTTTTTTTTAGAAAACATTGCTCTGTTTAAAAATTTTCTCATCCCATAGAAAGAATATGTGTATGGTGTACATTTCAATTAAAATATTATTGGAGACATATTAAAATATAAATAAGTATATTCATATGTAACAAGTGAAATAATTTGATTATTAGAAAAATTAGGATTAAGAAGCCTGGGTGGCTCAGTGGTTGGGTGGCTGCCTTCAGCTCAGGTCGTGATCCTAGGATCTGGGATCGAGTCCCACATCAGGCTCTTGCGAGGACCTGCTTCTCCCTCTGCCTGTGTCTCTGCCTGTGTCTCTCTGTGTCTCTCATTAATAAATAAATAAATCTTTAAAAAAAAGAAAAAAGAAAAATTAGGATTGCTTATCTTTTTAAATCTAAATCATAACTCTCCAAGTAAACTCTTATCTGCATAAAACTCTACTCTGTGACATTTTTTTTGGTACATTTATGACTCTTTTAATGAAAGACTTTGTTTATTTAGCTATTTGTAAATTAATGCAGACTTATACTTAATTTGAGCTACAGAAATTAAAAAGGCAAATGAATTATCATATTTATAAATAGTTCTTTGTGATGGGAGGGAATATTTGTTTATATTTTTTTCATAGAAAGTCTTATTGAGCTTTTTGTGTGAACAATTTGAAACTAATTTTTGACCATTGATGAGTAAGAGTGTGTTTTTCTATCCAATCCAAATGACAATAATAAATTTATAAAATTACAAAGAATTTATAAGTGGATAAGCAGACTTTTCAGTACATTCTCTCCTATGTAGGAAGTAGTCCACAAGAAGTCCTATTACTCCTGAAGCCATGCTGGTGAGTAAAGAGTAGAATAAGAAAGGCCAAAGTCTAGATATCTCTTGATGTCCAGAGATCTTTTCTAGAAATGGCCCTCCCAATGGGTTATAGTGTTACATTATTGGTTTCTTGCTGACGAAGACATACACTGCTATTAGATTTCCAAAGGTAGTGTTAAAAGGCATATGAATTTGTGTAACTATTTAATAAAATTTTTCTTAAAAAATTTGGCTTCTTTAAATTCCATTTCTAGAACAACAAAGTATAGTGGAAATGTGGAATAAGACTTTGATCTGATTTTTCAATTCTTCTTTTTCAGTCTATGTGGTTAGACAAAGCAGTTAATTTCCCTGAACTTTGCTTCTTCTCTGAAAGTGAGAGAATTGGTCAAGAACTCCAGATACTCTCTAGGACTCCTTGTAGCTTGCAAATTTCTATGAAAAGAGACACAGTGCAGTCTTCCCTAGCAGAACTCAACCACTCTTTCCAATTTCTTGCTTTTATGCAATCACTAACTCCTAGAGTCTTTCTTCTTCTCCAACCTATAAACATATATACTAACCATTTATTAATTTGTTTCAGCTGTTCAGATTTACTGAGAGACTCTAGATTTGTCACTTATAAGAATGAGGCTTCATTATAAAGTAATAAAAATCTATATTTCACAACCTCCAGGGTGTACATGGCCAAATAAGTGTTGGGTTTAATGCAGTCATCTGGAGGCTACATGTTTCCTCTGCTGAATCTATTATTTCTCAGTCTTGCAACTCCTCTTCTGGAGTTGGCTTTAGGCAGGAAGTTACCCAAGCAACTATATAGCCTCGTCTGATAGAGTATATCTCTGTCTTGACCTCAAATGATGTATTTTGGATTGCTTGTTTGAGATTTTTTTATTGCGCTCACTCCTGAATGACAGTGCTACTCAGAAATCAAGGCCATTGTCACAGGAAGTTTTTCTAGTCTGTCTGAGATTGTTCTTTGCAGATATTAAGTACTACATAAATCTTACTGAAGAGAATGTGCCTGAAGGCTCTGAAAATAATTCAGAGGGAATTCAGAACAATTGCAATTTGAACAATTGCAGCCTCATTGGAATGAATTTATTGTCTTCAAATATAAATAGGACATATATATATTTTCTCACAAATACACACATACCATACCCCTCCTACTGCATGCCGCGTATGAAACTTCATGATTTTCCACATTATGTCACTTGATTCTTGCAATAACTATTTGAAGGGGATAACTTACTGAAACAGGAGGATTTTAGTGTACTTTTGTAGAAAGGAACTTTACATACTTTAGAGCCATACCTAATATATCTGTTCATTTATTGTTCATGAAATTCTCTAGATTAAGAGTAGCTATGGGTTCCCTTAGTATGTTGTATTTCAACCCCACACACAACAGTTACAATAAATAACTCTTGTTCTATAGCTTGAAACCAATTATGATGCAGTTCAATAGAAATTGTCTTATTATTGTGAACTCAATGCAAGGAACCGTTCACCACTACCCATAGGATATCCTATACTGTGAGTTTTTCTTGTTTCGGGGTCTTTTTCTGTTATTGGAGTCAACATTTATTTAGTTTAATAAACTAAATACCGAGGGGTCTGTCAAGCGTGGAGTTGTAGATAAGGTTAGATAAACAACAATGAGGTCTTATTATCTACCTAGCTATGAGATGTTCCTGGTTAATAAATGGCATTCACATCATGACACAAGTGATCTTTATAATCATTTGGGTAAGTGTGGGTCCCACATCCATCCTCTAATTTTTTTTTAAAGATTTTATTTATTTATTCATGAGAGACACAGAGAGAGGCAGAGACACAGGCAGAGGGAGAAGCAGGCTCCCTGCGGGGAGCCCGACATGGGACTAGATCCCAGGTCTCCAGGATCATGCCCCGGGCTGAAGGCGGCATAAAACCACTGGGCCACCGGGGCTGCCCCGGTCCTCTAAATTTTAACTACTTGTAGTAAACACCTTTTAAGATTCAATCAGCCAGTGACACAGTGTTGGTCCTGGGGCCCTCCAGTAGAATCAGTGAGGTTTTAGAGAGGCCACTCCCCAGGCAACAAGTAGAATTCCAGGCCCTTTCGTGCTTCTGATTCACTAATAAATGTTTGCTGCTGATAAATAATTGGGGGGTCACAGTTTAGGTTCGCAGAAGTACAGCTCAAGTAATAATTATTCTTAAATACACGTGCAGAGATTGGCCCAGAATAACTGATGTTTTCTTTAGCATAGAGCCTCCCAAAGTTCAGAAAATCCTCATGCTGGGGAGGGAGAGGGGGAAGAGGGGAGACAACAGAAAAACCTGTCGCCACTTACAAAAGCTTCATTTGGCTTTCAATCAATTGAAGGACTTTGCAGAAGATGGTACTTGTGAAATTGATCTCAATTAAAATCAGCCTGAGTGTGCCCTCTCTCCGCCAGTAGCTCCAAGGGCTGGGAGAGGGGGCTTGCTCTTCCAAAGGAAGAGCCCCAGCACCTGTCTGGACTCTGCTGGCACTTTTCTTTTTTTAATTTTCACCTCGGCCTTTTCTTCCGAGCAGTCTTTGACCTCCGTGACATCCCTAATGAACTCCTTTCATTGTGTGTGCCTCTTCTCCTGCCCATGGTAATGGAAATGCAGTGAAGAACGAATGGCGGTGCTGGGGCCTGTCTTTCACCTCCGCCCCACTCGCCTGCTCGCGGCCCCCAGCTGTCAGGACACTGACATGCTGCTGCAGCGGGATAATTGGGTACTTGAGGAAGATTCATAAGGCAATATGGTGCGGAGCCCCTTGTCCTGCCCTGGGGCTGCGAGGGGCAGCCCCAGGAGGAGAGAAACAGGATGCTCCAATGGGGGCTAGAAATCTGGTCTTGATAAATAATAATCTCTTTATAACAGGACACGATGAAGACTTTTGCTCACGACAAGGCCACAATTCATGCACTGGAGGGAATGATTGTTAAAGATTTCAAGATCGAACTCCATGCAAGGTGCATCAAAGCTGGGTTAGTGAGAGAGGAAGATTCAGAACATCCCATCTAAGAGGAAGCAGTGAGTCTCACATGGAACAGGGTCCTTTCATAGCAGGAAGTTTGTTGTTTTAATCAAAGCAAACCATCTGACAGCTCATTATTAAGAGACAACAAGAAATGACTTTATTAATACAGTGTGGAGTTGGTTCCTCTGCAAATTAAAGTTCTTTGTTCACTTGTGACAGTTTGCTTAGGAGGCATCTGTTAAGGGGTGCCAGGTGGGATAACATTTTAAAAGTGTAATGTGATAACAATTAACCTATAATTCCTTTTTCTAATATTCTCCTCTTTCAGTTTTATTAGATAAATTTATCATGAAAGGTGATGGAGACAAAATCTTTCATGTGATTTCCTTGTGAAGCAGCCCCTCGTGACTGGCATAATCTGTCACAAACTTAATGGCGTTTATTTCCCCTATATTTACGATTTTGCTTATGGAATGTGACAGGTGGTGGTTTGTGGGCCTGTCTGGATTGTGAAAGGCCAAGATTCTTCATCAAACATAAGATTTTAGTGGTAAAAATAATAACCTGGTTGATGTATGCAGTCGGCATCTATTATGTTACCCAATCTGAGATGGAAAATTCAGGTGATGTTCTGTAATATCAGAGCTGTGAGGCAAGATGCTTTCTTCTCTAGTGACATCCTGGGAACTCTGAAATCTTATACTAATAGATAGTCAATAAAAAGTATTCTGATGGTAAGAGATTTACTTTTGATAATATGGAAAATGACTTTCAAAGGCAGACATACGCATCTGCAAATAACAGCCCATAACAGACCAACTTCAGCCCTCTGTCATGTCTGAATTTGAAGGCCACATGACTTGTCTCTTCCAGCCCCGGATGCTTTCCTTCTTACATTTCTACTCCACTGGAAGTCACAGCTAATTTGACCCATGAAATAAATATGAGTCTCTGAGGCATTTGAATAAGGAACCATGTTATATTTGTCCTCCCTAGACAATGAACAGAACCCTGTGGCTTTTTGAATTGACATTTTTTGGTTGGTTAAATATTCTGAGAGAGAAATTTTTCCTTGGCAATATTTTTTTATATTAGATATTTTTAATTAGATCAGTTTTAAATTTCTAGGGTTTTTTTCACCATAAAACCTCTAAGAATCAAAATGCCTGAGTTATTCTTAGGCCAATAGCATACATATGTTCAAATCGTTCTTTATTTTGGGTGATAATTGAGATGCTTCTTGATACCTAGAGAAAACAGAGCAAATGTAATAAGTGGATCAAGACTTAAATATGTAAATACCTAAATGATATTATATTGCTATTTATTACTATTTAAAGTTCTTATCAATAGAAATGAAGACTGTAACTCATTTCTTTCGATTTGCATTGTCTTAAAAGAATAAAGCTATAGGAGTTCTTTCATTTACTTACTCATCCAGTGATTCCTTAGAATCTTCCATGTCCCAGGTTTTATGCTAGCTACCTGTCTACAAAGATAAATAAGACAGGGTCCTCACCCAGAGGACTTCAAGCCAGTAAACACTCAAAACTATAATAAGGGCCAGGGGAGAAGTTTGCAGGGGGCACAACTGGAACATTAAGAGAAGTGGTACAGAGGCGCCTGGGTGGCTCAGTTGGTAAACTGTCCAACTCTTGGTTTTGGCTCAGGTCATGATCTCACGGTTGTGGGATCAAGCTTCACATCAGGCTCCATGCTCAGCGCAGAGTCTGCTTTAGATTCTCTCTCTCCCTCCGTCTCTCCCACTTGTGCTCCCTCTAAAATAAATATATCTTAAAAAAAAAGAGTGGTACAGTGTGTGTGTGTGTGTGTGTGTACTCAGACTTCTTATAATAATTCTCTTCTATATTATAGAAGTAATCCAAAAAAGATTAGAAGAATAGAGACTATTTCTGTTTCCCTTAATTCATCCCTTCCTCATCTTCCAGATCATCTGGAAATTATCAAATTAGTTGGGAGAAACCAGGAGGGGTTTTCCTTATGTACATGCCTACAAACCAGTCTGGTTTCAGATGGGGGTGACTCCCTGCTGACCTGTGGAGAGGCAGGAGGGGCTGGCTGTGAGCAGTCTGTGGTGTCCACTGGGGGAGCTAGCTCTTCCTGAGCTGTTACCCTTACCCTCTCACCCTGCTCTGGGCTCCCCAGTTGCCCACTTGTGTAACTGCTCCTTCTACTCCTTCATATTTTCATCCTTGGCTCCTCCCTTCACCCTTCATTGTGGGCTTGTGCTCCAGGCTCTCTTTTGCTGCTCCTAGATGCTTACCCAACTCAACTAGTTAACTTGGGTGAAATTCTGAATGTCTGTTGCTGGCTCAGCCAGTTTGTCCCAACATTCTTCATCACAAGAGAGCAAATACAGGAAATGACACCACTTGTTCAGGCATCTTGAAGTAAACAGGCCCTTAGGGCCTGAGGTAGTCATCCTGGACAGGGAGGTAGTCACCAGTTGGCCTGGAGCATGATGAGACCAAGTCCGGCACAGTGGTTACCACTGGCACCATGGCTGAGCCCAGCATATAAGCTCCCTCTCTATGACGTTTTGTTGTATTATTAAAAACTTATAATGCCCAAATGCAATAAAGAAGGGTGTTCAGCTCGGCACTTCAGAGCTGTGGAGTTTAACTAGCTTGTACTGAAGTCTGGCTCTGTTATGTTAGTAGAGGGACTTTAGGCAGTATATTTAATTTTTGTGTATCATGGGGTTGTGAGGTGGATTAGATTTAATGTACATAAGTCAATCCATGTGGAATTTCATGCAGCATGCGCTCCATTAAGCAGCCCTGCCATTGTTTGTGAGTAGTAAAAAGGCCACTGCGGCAGATTGGGTAAGAGAAAGATATTTAACATAAGTCCCTTATCTCAAAGCAAATCACCTATGTGCTTTCATATCTCTATGCATAAATGAATATATGTGTAAAAGCACTCTTCTCCTTTCTCCTTTGTTCTCCTAACTCCTTCTTGTCTTTTTAGCTTAACTCAGATGTGATATTTTCTGGAGAAGGTCCGTGCTCTGACTCTATCTACATTCTAGTGGGAGAGGCAGGCCATGAACAGGGACACAAGTCAACCAGATTATTGAGAATCGTGAGCTGATGGAGATAACAGAGGATGCTGTATGGAACTCCTGGGAGGTAATCTGGAGGCTCAGACCTAAAGAAAGATGGTGCCAGGCAGGAGTTTTCAGCAGAGGGATCCACCAGTGCAGAAGCTCAGTGGCGGAAATGGGCTTTGCATGTTTGGGGAACAGAAAGGAGGAAAGAAGGCAGGCATGGCTTAAGAGAAACATGGTAGGGGAGGCAGAGACTGAGGCCAGTTCTTGGATGCTGGAGACCACATGCATGGGAACCTGATTGCTAGCAACCCCTGGTAAAATCCCAGAATCTCATTTACCCAAGTTAGAGATAAACTAACTTTCCAGCCCCATTCATCAGAAACTCGTTTCTTTTGACTTAATGTCCTTCATCATGTAGCAAAATGCCTGACTCAAAAAATATTTCCAGAATATTTGGATGAATGGGTTGAATACTGGATAAACATGGGAAAATTAACTATTGTCTTAAGAAGACACTGGGCTTCTCGTTGCTGACAGGATGCCTTGTCTCTAAAGAGAGCCCTCCTGGCTCCCTTGCCCCACCCACCTGTTCTGTGGTTCTTTGGAGAATTCTTGAATGCCATTTAGCATTGAATGAAATGACTTTTTTCTCCCTCTCTCGCTAATTATAATCATACAAGCAATGTACTAAACAGTTGGGGGTGAAAGAAATTCTGATGATGTTAAAAATGCAAATAGTTTTCACACCAGATTAATTCATTTAACTAACAGTCCTGATCTTTAAACATTAAATGTTTGAGTGTGAAACGTTTTACTCACTGGGGAGATAATCCACGTGAGTCTGGTCTGAAGCCCATTCCTCTGTCAGGAGTGATTTTAAGATAAACAGGATGCACATTGTTAGCTTGTTATTAACTAAGAAGTTGTAAGTTCTTTAAAACATTTCAGAATGTGATTTACATGATTCAAGATTAGCAGGCCTGGGGTAGTCTGGGGCTGTTTGAGGTCAGCAGAAGCCAAGTCATACAAGGATCTGAACGGATGTTTGTGTTATCTGTGTGTTTGACTAATATTTGAATTAAATGTTTTATATTTAATCAAAGCAAGACTGAAATTTGTTATTACTGCTGATATGCAGTACTAATTACAGGAAATAACCAGCCCTTCCATGTTCAGTGCCAAATGCTGATGGTGGAGCAATCTATTCTCTGGAGGGGGAAATCATAGGTCTTAGATCTGAAAGAGTATTTCATTCACTTGTTTTTGGCTATTTTAAATCCAGAGTCTCTTTTGATTAAAAAACAAAATAAAACAAAAACCTTTGGTTTGATTTTCTTTAATCTCCAATTTCTTTAGTTTGTATCATTAAAACAATAAGATTATTTTTCCAGAGACGGGATGATATTATAATGATATATGTGATTTTTCAAACTATGCATGTGCCCCATCTGATCCTGCATTATTATCCTGGTTGAGAATCATTGTTCTCTTTAGACATGAGAGAACTGAGCCTTCATGTAATTAGGTCTTGAGATTAAGCTTGGTCACAGACTTCTTCTATGGTAAAGTAAGTACATGGTTGGAATTCTTTCCTTGTGGGTCTTGCAAAAATGCCAGAGGAGTCTAGAAATCCAAATTCAGATTTTTCAGGTATTGTGGTATATTTGTGCTGTCCCCATGGTGTAAACCACTATGTTGGGTAGATCACTCCATGTGAGCTAGCATCATGACTCCACATTTTCCTCTGCATCTCAAGCACATGGAATTTACTTGTATAGCAGCAAATGTCTAGACCTAAGTGATCACTCTGCTAAACGTAATGGTCTCTGGCAATAACAGATAGTGTGCATTAGAAGTGTGTACCATATTCTTTTATAAAAATGCCATAGTTTTAACCCTATGATTTCACAGCGTAAAGAACAACTGGCATATTTTTAAAAACAATATTATTAAGGAAGGTAATGGCAAATGTGATCTGCTGGTGGGAAATTGAAATCACAGATTAAATTACATTCCTGGCTAATAAATTCACAAGAAGAACAGACCAGAGCAAGTGCCAGCAGAACACAGCCCTAGGACATTAAATAAAGGTTATCTGATTGAAGGAGGTGGATGGAAGCAGAGTCTTGTTAATGGGCCTGGTTATAATTATTTCTGGCTGGTGAAAAAGATCCCCTGAATCTTCCACGTTCAGCTAAACCCAATGAGCTGGTTCCTTCCTGTAAGCTTCACTGAAACTGGTTTCCGGGGCCTCTTCATGGGAAGGTAGAGGTAGGATAACAATAACATTTATTGTTACAATAAACATTAAACCACTATTCAAGGAGTCTCAGACACTGATCTCAACACCTTCATTAAAGGGCAGGATAAAAATAATTAGACATTTATAAGTGCTGTACATATTTGTAAGTGCTTATACAAGCATAATATATAATAGATTCAAAATTACATATGAGCATGTATATACACATATAAAACACATAATTATATAGAAGATATAAAATAACTGGATTATGTATTAAAACAGAAGCGTTCATTTTGATTTTGATCACTTGCTACCGTCATTTTTAGATAATCAAATTAAGGTAAAACTGGAAACGCTTACTGAACCCCAACTGATATATCTTAGCTCAACTGGCTTTGAATAAAATAGAACTTGAGGGTTAGAAAATAGAAGCTTCTCTATAAGATGAATAGAGGAAAAATACACATGGAAATAAATGTAAGAAATCTCTAGAAAAGTCTGTTGATTTTTAAAATTTTGGTCAGACTTGTGGAACTTGAGTAAAGAATCGGTGAAAGGAAGGACTGCTTGGTAAGATTAAGTTATGCAAAAATTTGAAACTATAGATGGGAAGCTAGGAGCATTTGGGGAGGTTGTTGAGATTCAAGCGTGATCAGGGTAATAGATAAGGAGTGACATATGTTTGAACTAATTTATAGAGGAGATGCAGTAGAAGCATTTGGTGATAAAAGATTTTCTACAGAATTAGGGATGAGGCACACTAATGAAAATTATGGTATGTGAAGGTTATTGCTGAGAGGTATTGAGGTTAAGAAAAAAGAATTGACAAGCTAGAGAATTTAGACATGTGTGTATCAATGTTAAGGAAAAATCCAGCATTTTGTGGCTGGATGCTTAATGTTTAGTATTACAAGTTCAGTTGGATACAAACTCTCTTGCTGATTGTGCTGAGCACCCTTCATTTTATTTTGTTGAGTGGCCTTGTTGATGATGGACTAGTAGACTTGCTTACCTCCGACCTTTTAAGGGTTAGAAGCATTTTATACTCTAGGTGTGTGTTTGCCCACGCATGCATATGTGTGTGTTTCCCAGAGAATCTTCATCTACATATGGACTTCTCTCTTTCCCTTCTTGAATTCAGTTTGATTACTGGGTCATAGAGAGCCTGATCCTTTGGACTGAGTGGCCAGAAATCGAGGATAGGGAACTCAGAAAGGACTTTAGAGGAGCTTTGGTCCTCTGAGATTTAGATTTCTACTCAGAGTGTGTTACAGTAGCTTGTTTGTTGATTCACTTGTACTTTGAATATTTAATCTTAGACTTAGTTTTGAGAAACTGCACTTCAGTTCTTTTGATTGTCTGTAGAGGTAAAACAGTGCCCTATTATTACAGATATGAAGACACATTTCCACACACAAGCACACTTTTATCAAGCAAAACCTCTGAGCACAGAGAACCTTAGTTTACACATTGTCTCATTATTCTGACCTCCTTTTATTTGTTTTATTTGGAAGATGTGAGAAGGCAAGAGATTTGAGCTACCAAGTTCAAGTCATGATCTCCTTTTTCTCAGAGACCAGAAAACATGGCCAAGCAAATGGTTTAAGTGGCACAATTCAGAGATACTGTTGAAGAATAAAAGATGGTTCTTTTATAGTAGCTAAGAGGGGATGAAAAGAAAATGTTTCCACACCGAAGACAGGAATGTAAGCATGTTCCAAGGGAACATACCCATCCTTATCATGATGAGGTTGAGGTAGGGAGCATCATGTAGGCAGTGCTATTGTGAAAGGATATAAATTCCCTCTGAAAATCCAATACCTGAGAACATACCTGAGGATATATGGAAATTCTACTTTATATTCAACTCTTCAGCAACAGCTTCATTTTAATATTTTGCAAGAGGAATCATGAGATAGCAGAGGCTCTCACCTACAAAAAAAGAGGCACAGAGAAACTGAACATTTAATTTTCTGGAAAAAAATCCCGATTAGTAATTATCGTCCAAACCCTTCTCATTTTATTAGGCATGACTCCATTAAATTATGTTCTTCATTCATCATCTCTTTAATGAAAAAATTACATTTAAATACTCATGTCAAATAGAAACTGAAGCAAAATAGATTGGACTACTCTAGTAATCCCGGAAGAGAAATTTAAATTCTATAGTTAATTTCTAGGCAATTACAAATTATATTTCCAATGCAAATCAGAATATGGGCTGTGACAAGTTATGGGGCTATGGGGTGAGGAAGGTTGGAAGAATATATTGTTTTCCTGGGTGATGGTGCCCTTGGAAAAAAGTTAACCAGATCCCTTCAAGCTTGACAATGATCCAGTATCAAAAGACACAAGGCCTATAATTTCAAATGGCAGCCAACAGAGAGAGAGAGAGAGGGAGGCCTTGTGTGTTTAAAAAAATATATAGAGAGAGATGAAATAGAAATTTCCAGGAGTACTTAAAGAAAGTGGTAGTCCATGTTGTGATAGGTCAATGGAATTGTCCATGGACAAGAAGTCAAAGGTGGTTGGTTGAAGCTGTCCTGTACCTCCTTGGAGATGAGCTGATAAAACTCCAGTCACTTCCCTGAATCAATGTCACCCGTCTTGTTGAGATAGCACATAAGTTAAATGAAATTGTTATCCCCACAAGGCTACCAGCACAAAACACCACATTTTGTCAACAGTAAGTATGGCTGTTGGCACTGAGAAAGTGGGATGAGGATTGTGAGCAGTGATTTAAGAGAGGAAGATTGGAACACGTGTGTATAAAAAATGTTAGAATTCTTCCCACTAGACCAATTGAGGTGAACCTTGTAAGCCAGAAGAAGAAAACTGCAGTAGAAACCAGCTATCTTTGCTGCCCAGTGAAATATGTTTTAATATTTGGAACACCCTTCTCATTTTTCTTCTTCATTCCCCTTGAAGGTTAACAAACATATGATATGCACTGTCTCAGTACAGAATTCATCAACGTCCTCCATGAATGCATATAGAACTAATGCAGCAATCCTAAAGTTAACTGTATACTTTATAGTGCCACATTTACACATCTCAAAGAATTATCATCAACTCCTTCCTTCAATATTAAAGAATGTGCTAGAAATTTTTTGATGCATCTATCCACTTAACTAGTCCTTTAATTTAGACTAGCATATTGTTTTTAGATTATGTAAGTGAAGTCTTTTTAAAGATATAAACTTAAAATTTTTGGTGTGTTTCTAAAAGCTTAAAGAAAAATCCATTAGGAAATAGTAGGAGAATTCAACTGAGTCTTCTCATGTGTTACTAGCATTTTGCATTCCAAATAGAAAATATGCCAAGGTGCATTGTGTATTAATCAATCAAAATGCAAAAGTAACAGCAAAATTCACCATAACAACCAAGAATATTTCTCAGGGGAGCTTTCATTGAATTGCCTGGGTTTTGACATAGAGTAACCCAGCTGTCCAGCTATTGATTTGGGCATAATTATCTGCTGCTTAGTAATTATTTACATATGCATTGGAATTGTGTCACTGTGCTTTTCAGTAGGATTGGGAGAAATGGTGAAAATATATTACTGTTTGAGGGCAACACTATGGTTTCCAAAGATAAGAACCCATTGTTAGGCCATTTAGTGGGCTGAATTTTTTACTGCATATAATCTTACCCAGAAATGCATGGAAGATTGCTTCTGGATATTTGTTTCTGGATTTTATTTTTTCCATAGCTATGTATCATATTCCTTCGTACACCTGAACTTGAAGCTATTTGCTAGGTTTGAATGCGTTAAAACACGTGGGCCTGTACACCCATACTTCCTTGACAAGTTTTACATTATAAGAAATTTTTATTATATGATAATAGGTGTGACTTGGACCAATGACGCTTCACTTTAGACAAATCTTCATGGAAGAAAGGGAGGAGAACAACATCAAGTTCATTGTCCCTAAACATAGGCTAAAATTAAGATTTTCAATATGAGTAACTCATTGGGACAAGGCTAAAGGATGGCTTTCTCTGACTTTCCATACCCCTGAGGATGACCCCACAGTTGGGACTGAGAGAGGTCTACACAATTTATTGATGTTAAGGTATGTGTTCAATCAGCCTTTCACTTTGTCCAAATCAACTTCTGATAGATATGGAAACATTTGATTGTGTACAAATTTCACTTTAAAGCCAGCTTCAGCCAGAAACCTTGTGGCTAATGTTGCATCACTTGAGAAATACAAGTTTTACTCATTAAAGAGGTGTTATTCACATATCTATGATGCTAACAATCATTTTCCAGTGATTATATATTGGTAAGGATATTGCAGATGTCTTCTGATTTGCTTTTAAATGACCAAAACACTTAGAAAGATGTTGTTTCAGCTAATTTTGACGTTTTAATTCAGAATCAAACTTTTTAAAGAGTTGATGTTTGACTTCATTTTCATGACTGAAGTAATTAAAGTTTTCTGTGAATATGCCATTTTGTTTTGACCATGTTTACAAAATTTGTAACAGTAACATCCTGCTGAAGGTGAACATGAACAAAATATGCAAAAATATATAATAGGCTTTAAAAAAATAAATTGAGAAAAAACTGGGTATTTTTGGAGGTCCCTGAAACTCTTCCCACAGTTGTTCTTGAATAATAGGAAGAGAGATGAAGATTTCCTTCAGACCAGCCTAATCTAAATATGGAACTCCCTCAGCTTCCTTCTGGCTCTACCTATCTCTTTGCTCTTGTTTAATGGAAATCCTTTCATTATCTAGTTAATATAGACATTTACTCAGCTTTATATCATTCATCTTTTCAACTTGTTTGCATTAGTGGTGTTCATCAGTAATTGAAAGCTCCTAGATGACAAGGTTAAGTTCTCTTACATTCTGCTTCTAAGGTGCTTATTATCATCCCATGTTAAGTAGATAATGAATAGAAGCATTTAAGGTGCCTTTGTTTACATTTCTCCTTAATTCTGGCAGAAAAATATTTTCAGTATTGCTTCATCAGATGACACACTTTCATACCAGTGGTGAGGCCAGGGATGGGCCAGGGGGCAAGATATGACATAGGGTGGGGTCAGGGCTGGAGAGCTATTTCAGGTGGTGGATTAAGAGCTTACTGTCTGGAATCAGACAGACTCCAGAGGATATTCACCTCACAATTTACTCCCTTTCTGGCCTCAGACTTTCTAAGCCCAAATTTCCTCAGCTGTAAAATGGGAATATAATAGAATAGAATACCTATGGCTGAATTGTGTCCCCTACAAAATTCGTATGTTGTAGTCCTAAGCCTAGTACCCCAGAACATGACTGTATTTGGAGACAGGGTCTTTATAGAGGAGCTTAAGTTAAAAAAAGACATTAGGATGGACTCTCATCAATAGGAATGACCTTAGAAGATGAGGAAATTTAGACTCTGACATGGACAAGGGGAAGACACAGGGAGAAGATGGCCAATACAAGCCAAAGAGAAAGGCCTGAAACAGATCCTATCCTCATAGCCCTTGGAAGGAATCAAGCCCTGATCTGGGACTCTTCGCCTCCAGAACTGTGAGAAAATTCACACTGGACAGCCCCAGTGAAAACAAATTGAAAAGATAAATGATAAATAACTTCTGTTTTAAGCCATCCAGTCTGTCATACTGTTAGAGTAGTCCCAGCAGCAACCTACTTCATAGCATTGTTGCAACTGGGTGGGATCCTATTTATAAAGCACTTCTCACAGGAAATGATGTGTGATAGCTAATTGGCAAATGGTAGCCTAATAAAATGGTCAGAGGCAAGAAAAAGAGAACAAAAGTAGAAACTCTTTTATAAATATATTTGCATTCTTAAGGCCTATGGGGGCATGGAGGTGGAGTCGGAAGAAAATACAGGGAAGTTTCTTTTTGTTTAAATTAGGTTTCAATGCAAACACGTGAGTATTATGGATCGACTGTATTCAATTGTGTTTTCCTTTGTGGTTGTCCTCTGAGATGATAAATGAGCCCAAATATTAACAAACGAGCCTCACAGGAGGATTTATGATCTTGAACCATAGAGTTCAGATGGTGTCTGCGTGTTGAATGCTTGGTAAAAATATGTAAGTAGTGGTGTCCCAATCTATCTAGTTTCACTGGATTGGTTTCACACTTCATTGCTCTCTGGCAAAGAAATACCATGAGCCCAAATAATTTTTAAAATTGCCAGTGTTAAAATGATGCCCCCTGCTATTCACTTATGCTTCTCGGAATAACAGCGGTTACTGTACTTATGTGGATGTAAGAGCACATTTTTAAACATCAGTTCTACATGCCAAGCAATGCCTTTTCCCCATTAACTCAAAGAAAACGTTCTTTTATTTGCAAGTTATTTTTTAAATTAAGTATAAAATTCTTTATTTTTTTTTACATCCAAAGAGCAATTCCTTCTAATTTGAAGTTTCATAAAATTATAATTTAGAGTAATTGCTTCTAAAATGACTGACTTTCTCATAAGTGTCAGGGTTGGCGCATTTCTTAAGACATTAGAATTCTTTGAGCACTTTGCCCTTCAACTACATTGATGCGGCATGTTTTATTAAACGCTAATAGGTCTTCCCAAGTCCTCGCAGGAGTCACTAGGGAAGGTCATTTAAGTGGGAAGGTTATATTTTGTGAAACATTCTTTCCCTTCACACACTCACAGTGCACAGTCATACCTATAATAGAATAGATTCTTGAGAAGTCTAGTCGAGTCTGTTGTTACACGTGCTTTGTTTGTTGTGAGGGTGGTTCTGTCAGGGAGGCTCTCTCTTGGCACAGAAATGAGCCATCGGTCACCATCTAGGAGGGTAGCTGGCTCCACAGCACTCAACAGCTGGACCAGAACTCTAGCTTCAATACTGTGAGTCACAAAAGAAAATATAGCCATGCTACTGGCAACTGCACATGCTTATAAATAGCACCCAGCAAGGTGAGAAAGGTGGCAAGCCCATCTGACTAGCTAGACACTTCACAGAAGTTCCCAAGCGCTGTTCTTCATTTAAAGAAGGGATAATAAAAAATTCTAATGACTCTGGGTCCGGCTGCTGTCATATTTTCCCTGGAGTACTTCAAAGGCCTCCTGTCAGGCCTCATTTTCTTGAGTAATCCCTGTATGTCACCCACCATCT
The DNA here is from genome assembly GCF_003254725.2 of Canis lupus dingo. Taxonomy (NCBI): domain Eukaryota; kingdom Metazoa; phylum Chordata; class Mammalia; order Carnivora; family Canidae; genus Canis; species Canis lupus. The sequence goes on from NC_064243.1 coordinate 38,690,297, forward strand.
TTCTCAAACGCAAAGTGTATCCTGTCTCTTCTCCACTCAAAACCCTGCAGTCACCCCTAGTTGCCCTCTGGGTAGAGTTTCAATTCTGCAACGAGGTCTAGAGAGTACTTCAAGATCTAGCTTCTGCCTACTTCCTGCAACATTTTTGTACCTTGCCTCTAGCCGGACAGAACTACTGGCAGTTCTGGGCTTTCTCTGGCTTGTGGGCCTTTGCACATGATGCTCTCCTCACATACCAGCTCTGTTATCCACGTGTCATCACTGACTGCTGGCCCCCAGGTCACTCTAAGTTTTGCTCTGGAACTGGATTAAATATGCCTTCCAATTACTTGCCCCTCTCCTTAACCCCTAACCACCCACCCATGTACTTATTGTAGTAAAAGTACTAATTACTTGACTTCTCTACTGGTCCTAAGTATTTGAAGGCAGGAGCAGAGGGAGGAAGGAAAGGAACAAGGGAAGGACAGGATGCAAGCAGCAATGGAAAGTCCTGCAAGAGGGTAGGAGTTATAGGGAGAAGGGGCCTGGCATTAATAGAGAGCTTACTATTTATCCTACCAGTTTCTTTCATTAAATCTTCACGATGACTCTTTGAAGCAGGAATTATCATCTGTAATTACAGACAAGGAACACTGTCCTCCCGAGGGCTCAGCTCCCCGTCAGAGGTCTCACAGCTAGTAGGCAGTAGGGTAGGGATCTGAATGTAGATCTGCTTCATCCTCAAATCTGAGCTCCTCCCCTAGCCCTGTGCTCCCATTTGCATTCCCCTTTTGCATTTCCCAGCCACGTCTGGAACACACAGAGCAAGATGTCATGCGATCACCTTGCGTACTCACCACAGTCTTGATCAAGGCAGGCAAGTCTAATTCTCAGCAGCTGCTCATTACCCAAGACTTCCTGTGCTTTAGGCTGAAATAGAAATAAGCTCAAAACAAACCTACTGGCCTATTTTTGTTAATCACTCTAAACTAGTGGCTGTAGCAGAGCTGATTCATTTAATTAAGGGTGTAGGAAATATTGCAGAAAGCGAAGGAAAGGCTAGGGATACTAAATTAAACTTTTTGGAAAAATGGCAGGTTGCGTTCTTCAAAGGGGTCATTGCCAGATTCATGATCAGACTGTGATGAATTTCAGCCAAATTATTAACTTGGTGGTATCCAGAAACCAGGAAATATGTTTGAGCTTTGAGTCCCTTGCATCATGGAGTGTCTTGTGCATAATTACACTTAATTAGCTGCTCTGATGACATCAGTTACAGTGTCATAAGTCATGAGTGGCTAATTGCTTGAGAATCAAAAGCTCTATTTAAATAAACACCGGGGGCTCACTCTGAGTTCTGCACCAACCATCTTTTAAGCTGACAAGACATATCTTTGGTACCTGGGGGCAAAGAAACGAGCATTTTCATGCAGAAATTCAAGACACATTACTGGAGCAGGGAGGACACATTTTTGAAAGCTTCTCTCATCAGTTATTATGAACTTTAAGAATTTTCAAAATCCTGGTTATTAAAGTGCACAATACTATTTCATGGCCATTTTATCTAACTAAAGCATAATACTATCTTATGTATCTTATATCTTCTAAGTGTACTTTGATTTCAACTGGAAGGTTTCTGCAAGCAACTTAATTGTATTTTGAAAGCAATTCTGGGATGTTAGCTTTACAAAGTTAACCTCCCACTTCTGCTCCAACACCCACACATGCTAGCATCAAAGAGATACAGGAAAACAACTGACTAATTCTGTTTGGAGATAATGCTTGTGTCCTAGACTTTTAAACAAGGAATGTGAAAGGGATTCACATCCAATTTTTTTTTCATTTTACACGTGAGAAACAGCTTAGAGACAAAGTAATTCACCCAAAAACCCCTATCTCAATTTTATTTCTATTCTACCCTACTCATAGGAATAGGTTAGAACGATTTGTTGATTCCCATAGATGACTGTATCTCACTTGTATAAACTGTTATTCTGACTACCAGGAATGCTAGGTATCTGTTTCAAAGTTAAGCCATAAATTGATATAAAAAATGAAACCTGGGGCACACAGGTGGCTCAGTTGGTTAGAAGTTTGACTCTTGATTTCAGCTCAGGTCATGATGTCAGGGTTGTAAGATGGAGTCATATCTCTGGGCTCTGCACTGAGTGTGGAGCCTGCTTGGAATTGGAAGTCTGTCTCTCTCCCTCTGCCTACCCCCCCCCCCCCCGCTACCCTGCACCTGAGCATGTGCACATACACTCTCTCTCTAAACAAAAGAAAAACACAAAAAACACACCAAAGTTCAGACCACTTGGTTCATGATCTAGAGCTTGTAACACCCAGGACGTTGCCATTTTATAGAAAACATGTTTGCATTTGATAGGTCTTTTTTCATAATACATGTTCATTGACTACATTTTGCAGACCCTCTGCTGTCGTTGGTCTTTTGGAGAAGTTATAGTCTCTCTTGATATGAGAAAAGTTTAGTATTTAAAAATTATCCTATATTCAAAGAAAAATAAGGGGATAGCCTTCTGTCAGTGAGGACTCCTGCACAAGCCCACAGAAGCAGGAAGTAGTTAAATAGTGGAAGAAATAACAAAGCAGCTGTGATCCAAGACCTTTGGGCAAAACTGAGGTCCAAGAGTATTTGAGTGTTTGGTGACTTGCTGAAGGTTACCTAGAGTATTGGGTAGTGGCTGAACCAGTGTATCACCCAAATTCAATGCTACTTTCACATCCTTCTCAGCCAAACTAGTGTTTATGACAGATCGAAAGGCAAAAAAGTGAGCTAGAGCTCTCTCTCCTCACTTCCTTCTTCACATTCCTTCCACCTTCTGAATTATTCAGAAATATTTATTGAAATACCTTGAGAATCCCTTCCTTTTTAATCCGGGACTTTGAGATCTAAGAAATGATCTTCTATAACTACAGAGTGAGTTAACAGTTTTGTCTTTCAAAACAAAAGCCTGTATTTTTACTTTTGTGCATTGGTAGAACTTAACTGACTCCACTTAACACTAAAAGAAGATAGCACTAAAATAAGCTGAATAGCATAGGCATTAAGTGGCTCTGAGCAGGGCGAGTCTCCATGACCCACTGAGATGGCACTGAAGTTCAGTGAAAGCAGCACATAGCGCCCCTCCTACTTGATTAGGAGCCGGATGACAGATACAGAAGTCAGATAGAAAGTGGACTTAAATGTCTGCTTTGTTACTGCTGAAAGGAAAAGTGAAGGACATGAACTAGCTCTCCAGTGACATTGGGCTTCCCCATAGACTTTCTGACTTAGCCTGTGGCATGGAGGGAATTGGAAGAAAACCACACTGCAGCAGGGTATCCCAAAGAAAGTGCCAGGCAGGACTGGGGGGAAAGTAGCCAGCCGCTTCCCTCCTGATTCCCAATCAGCTAAGTTCCTCTTTCTTCCCTTGAAAGAGTAAGTGAGGAGAGAGAGAGAGAGAGAGAGAGGCCAGGAGTGTTGACTAATTGAGGTCCCTCTGCAATGGAGCAGAGGAGGAAGACAATGACTCTTTCTTCCAAACATGTTCTGGTGGCTATAAACCATTAGAAAAAACACTTTTCCTACAATTAAAAAGGAAATTAAAGATTTTTAAAGTGACATCTATCCATTTTAAAGATGTATAATTGTTCACTGTTTAAGACAAAAGTTACATACTTTGAGCTAGTGGTTCTTGAGTTAAGTGTGCTCTGGGATCACTTGGGAAGTCCGTTATAATGCAGATTTTGGGGCTCCATTCTTGGAGATTCACTGGGATGCACAAAAAAACAGGAATTACTCAGGTGGTCTTATAGGCACACTTTGAATAAGATTACCTACATATGTCCTTTTCCATATCCACCTAGTACTGAATTCTTTTCGTATTGTGGATCATTATTTATATTTCAAGTTTCCTTTTCAAGCTGATGATCATTTACCAAATCACTATTATTAATTTATATTTTTCTTCTTTTGTGTTCATAAAACTAAAATCCTGGATACACGAAACTATAAATAATTATCTGCCCAGCATGAGACTACAACAGGGAGGAAGAGTTTTACATTTTTTTTCCTACACTGGTATATTTTAACAGTTTTTATGGTAAGCTTACATTTCTCTTATATTAAGCCAAACACTTATTGATTCTACCATTTAAAAAGGGGGGGGGGAGAACAGAAGGAAAAAGAAGGGAAAAAAGTCAAATGTTGAGGTTTTCAAGGAAAAGGGAAAAAAGGAAAAATTTCAATAAAAATTTCTCTTTTTATTGAACTTAACTTGAATCTTAGTCTCACCTATTTCTAGGACACATCTTCCTATTGCCAAAGTGATGGACTTGTGACGAGCTATTTCCAATTCCGCCTCCCTACAACATCTCTCTGTTGTATTTTAAAAGGCAAACCATATTATATCTTTTTTTTTTTTTTTTTTTTACCTAAAACATTCATGATTTCCATTGTTCTTACATGAAAATCCAAACTTCTCATCTTGGCATGTAAGGCCCTTTATGACACAGCCCTGCTCCCTGACTTATCTCTCACATCTTTATGTCCTCCTAGCCTACTACAGGACCTGGCACAAAGGAAATGCTCTACTAAGACTGTCAAAGAATAAGTGAATGAATATGCCTTCTAGAGAAACTGAAATGAATGTTTGATTGAATCTCCTTCCAAAACCTACAAGCGATCTTTCCCACAGGTGCTTATGACATTTCCCAGGTTTTATGCCCCCCTAGTTGGACAGTTCTGATATCTTCCAGCTAAGTTCTCTGATGTTGAGGTGAAGTGGCTGAGTTTACATAAAGCAAAGGAGATGAATGCCCTCTGGTCAAGACTCAAATTCTACCTTTCTAACAGACTCATTGGTTTTCCAATGTTTTTGTTTGTTTATCTTTTTTAAGATTTTATTTATTTATTCATGAGAGACACACAGAGAGAGAGAGGGAGAGAGAGACACAGAGACACAGAGACACAGGCAGAGGGAGAAGACAGGCTCCATGCAGGGAGCCCGACGTGAGACTCTATAAGGGTCTCCAGGATCACACCCTGGGCTGCAGGAGGCGCTAATCCGCTGCGCCACCAGGGCTGCCAATGTTTTTTGTTTTTTTGGTCACCAATCACTCTGACAGAACATTTATCCCTTCTTCTTCAGCTCCCCCCCCCCATTCTGATTTGCACCTCCCAAATATCATTCGTCCTCGGTGATTAAAAAGATGAGCAAAAGTCTTTTCATATGCCACCTACAAGAAATTGACTTTGTTTCCTTTTTATTAACTGTTTGAAAATATTCTATAATAATGATTGTCATTTTTGAAATAGTATCTGAAGTAAACAAACAAACAAAAAAAACCTTACTGCTTCAAGAACCATTTGTGGTGGAGTTCACAAGAGACATCTCCCCTTTTTGCCAAGTATTGGCTTTGATCCTATAACAAAATTACTCTCAAGAAGTAGATTGCTTACTATATGAGGTGAATTAATTTTTACAGTGATGGAAATCAACTCTTACAGGGCACCAGGGTATCATTTAGGACCTTGGAAGAGGTAATTTTCTGAAGAGTGCTTTATGTATTGTATACTATGTTGAGCATGGAAGGGAAAGGGCCGTGACTGCCACACTCCCCCACTGAGTGTGCAGGGAGAAACTGTCAGAATCAGGCATTGCATACAAAGCCTGGGGGTGTCTCTTAAGTCTGCTCTACAGTAAAAGAAATTTTTTCCCCATGATTTTCTTGCCTGCTGAGCTAAATGCAAAAAAAGTTAGGGGAAGGAACAGGAAGGCCCCCAAAGCATGTCCTTCGCAGGCACCTCTGATGAATGCTGTCTCTCTACCACCTCATGAATTTTTATTCCAAGGTTAAGCAATTCTCACAATGTACTGAAGTAGAAAAATAATAGAGCTCTGTTAGTTTGAGCAAAGGCAAAGTAGGCCCAGAGATATATAGAAACCTCAAGGAATTGATGGTTTAACCAGCTTTAGTAGTAGTGTTGTTGCCAGAAGGTATAACCTTGATGTGAAGTTTTTAGAAGTGTCCTTTTCTCTTCTTTCAATTACAGAAAGGACGATGGTTAGTTTACCTGGATCACAGAGAACACTGGAGAAGTAGGTTCATCTACAGCAGAAACCTGGGAGTAGGCCTGGCTTCTCTTTGATTCTGACCCCTGTGGTATTCTGTTTTCTGCACTTCCCAACGGTGACATAGCTCAGAGGGCAGTCAGCCTTTAGCACAGGGCAGCTTCAGTGAAGGAAGAGTGGTAAGAAGGTGGAGGCAGGCCATCTATAGAGGCAAGAGAGTCTTGCTCAACACCCTAAGTCCTCTTGTGGAAAGAGCAAGCTGGAGTTCCACCACCTGTATCTGAGCAGATGGTCGGGGGGGGGCGGGGCGGGTGTCACATGCTGCCTAGAGTCAGCATCACAGGCCAGTGGTAGAGAGAGGTCATTGGTGTCAAAGGATGTTCTGAAAACTAGGCCAGAGAGTCAGATAGTTGACATTGGGGGGGGGGCGGGGGAGGGGGGGGCAGGGAGCCACATCACAATCTAGAGTGGGAAAACAGGTATCAGAATATCTGGACCTCAAGGCAGCTCAAACAAATTTTATAGACAGGGTTTCATTTGTTTGCTTGTTTGTTTTTCCTATTTGGGCTGTTTTTATTGAACTGTGGATTTTTTTTTTTTCCTGGAATGCCCATTTTAAAGGTGGTGGTATTGAATGTAGAACATTTAGAAAAGATATCTGATCCATTCTGTTGAGGGCATGTGGTTCTGGGACTCCGGAGAAACCATAGGCTGAGCAGAAATTCAAGCCTCATCACTTCCTTTGTTGGGCAGTTCATGGTAGCTGAGTTTTTGTTTAATGCATTTCTTCATGCTTGTGATCTCTTAAAGAATCATGACTATCATAGAACTGCCTCCTATTATCTACAACCATACCTCTAGATTTCTATACATCTTTTGTTAACTCACCTCAGCAATTATCAGAATTTCTTACAGTATTCACTATGGTCCCTCTTATGGGAGAAGAGCATAAACAAGGAGCCTAGTGGTATTCTCGGGCAAAGGTGAAGACCATTTGTTTTATCATACAAATATTCTAATTCTAATTTGCATTATAACTCATGATGTAACTACATTTATTTACAAAAAAAAATGTTTTCTCAAAAAATACTTGAGGGAAATGAATGATCCAGAAAGATGCTTCATGCTTATCCTAGTGCTCGAACTCTCAGCCGACTTTGCACACCTGGGAATGTATCTGCAGGTCTGAGAAGCAGGGATATGCATATAGTCTGTGTTCCCTGACCATGTTGCATTTCCATCTTATTTGGCACAGGTTTAAATAAAGGAATGCAAGATTGCAACGAATATATAAGGAAACGAGTATTTAGTACAGATTCTGGAGTTCCTGATCCTTATCTATCTAGATGAAAGAAGGAAATATCAATGATACCAATGGAGATTTATTTTTTTAAAAGATTTGTTTATTCATAAGAGACACAAAGAGAGAGGCAGAGACCTAGGCAGAGGAGAAGCAGGCTCCCTCCGGGGAGCCTGATGTGGAACGTGATCCCAGGACTCCAGGATCACAACCTGAGCCAAAGGCAGATGCTCAACCACTGAGCCACCCAGATGCCCCACCAATGGAGATTTAAATATTCCACAGCACCCCTGCCCCTGTGGAATCTACACATTCTGTCCTAATCTGTGTAGAGGGTATATCTACACCAAGGGAGTCAACTTTCTCACAGAAAAAATGGAGAGCAGCGAAAAGATTAATTACATAGCATTTGTGTAGCTTCCCAAACGGCTCAGTGACAGCCTATAAATAAACTGCACTAACTATATTATGAGAGTTTAAATTCCATACTGAAAATCAATTTAAGCCAATTGTATTGAAAGTTTTGTGCAATTGCGCCATTTCCTCAATGTACTTTGTAATCAAAAGCTTTCACAGTTTAGCTTTGGGTGATTTCCAAAAGGTTATAATTTTTATATCTCTCTAAAACACACATGTGAATGTTTATGTTGTTCAAATACAGAAGCTAATTACCATTAATGAGAAGTGTTACAAGCCATACGGTTGTCTTAATTCAACTTTTCAATAAGAAAGATAAAGGAGAAAAATGTTTGTATATTTCCTGTGACTAGAGAAATGTAAGAAATTTATTCAAATGTATGCTAATATGAATTTTTTGTAGGGAGGAGAATAGTCTGTCTTTGGGATGCTGAGTGAGCTTCATTGAGTATCACTTAAGAGTATCTTTTTCAATTAAATATCAGCAATCACCAGTGGCAAGAAAACCCAACCTTTCTAATACCAGCTTATGAATGAACCAGAGGCTGCTCAAAAATCATTCTTCTAGGGGCCACTCTGGTGGTAAGGAATCACTTCACCCCCAGCATATAGTCAATTTGTTTTCCTGTTTGCAGAGAACAATTAGCATTGTATACTAATATACATTCACAGACACCAGAAGGAAAGCAGCAAACAATGTGAGAACTGTTTTCCCCTGAGGCTCTACTGGCCTAACTGTGAAATTGCCAATATTTCATGTCCTCTTCATTCATCCGTGCCTTCACACAGCAATTTCTCTACTGAAAGGCTCATTCCTTCTGTCCTCATGGCAAATTCTCACTTAATGTCTCTTATTTGCTTTCCCTGGTACCTCCCTCTAGGCAGAAATAATTACTCATTTCCCTATATGTGTACTACTTCTAATACACTTGGAGATATTTCTAATATAGTACTTTGTTATAATCCATTTTAGCTATTGACTAATAGTCTTCTCCCCTAAGCAGGAACTTAATAAAGACAAAGACTTATTTAGTCATCTTTTTTTCTTGCTTTCTTGTGTGCCTCATTATTTTTGATTGAATGTCAGACATTGTATTGAAGACCAGAAGAGACTGGGTAGTATAACATCCAGAAATGGATACACCTCTTGTTTTGTCAAGCCATTATTGTGGATGGTTGTGTTAAGAAGCCGGAGCTGGTGTGTTTAATTAAGATTTTGCGGATTATGACCAGGTGAATGAAAAGGCACAAGCCACCCACACGAGGTCAGCAAGTAGTTAGTTCCCTTAGCATCCAAGCTCCCACTTTGGGGAAGTGAAAACCCTACACTCAGTTTGATTGAAGGCACAGTTTCAATACACCCACATAAAGGGAGTAAATTTATAAGATTCGTTGCTTACAGATTCCAAAAATGAGGAATGAGTGTGCAGTGAGCCAGGAGAAGGTCAATCCTCTGTCCTAGATGGATGAGCAGGAGGTTGAGAGCAGGATAGAAGAATCTATCACTTAAAGATAGTTTGGGGTAAAAGTCACTAACTTTTTGTGGGCTTAACTCTAAATAGCTATTTTAAAAGCGGCCCCAGGAAAACTAAAGTGGAAATTTAGAGCATATATCCTAAAATCAAGTCCTTATTGAAATGTCCAGACTCTGAGGGTGAGCAGGGTTATTGTACTATAAAATACCTAGGCAGCAACTCTGAAGAACAAAAGTTGTTTTCCTCATCACTGTGGCTGAGTCAGTCTAGTCTATAGTTGAGTTGGTTTCGGTTTTGTCTTTGCTGTAGTTAACCATGATTGCTCTATGGACTTCAAATTTTTCCAACAGTGGGTTACTCTTATCTTGTGCTTAGAGTAGACCCTGCAGTGCTGAAGGGTTTTTGATAATGCTCCTGCTCTGTCCTCAGATTGGACAGCTCCTTCATACCTGGGCCATTCTGGTCCTTTCTCCAGAAGTAGACTATAATTGCTTATTACTAGGCCCAAGGTTTATGGTGGAGCCAATAGAATTGGGGATGGGATAGGAGTTGGATGCATGGTGGGAGGGGTCTTGTTCTTATGTCCCATCTCCATTTTCAGCAAGGTTCTCTGAACTTGAGCCTGGGAGTAGGGTTTTCTCAGCATCCCTGTGCCTCCACTCCATCTCCTTATCAAGGCAATGGGTGGGAGAGAATTTCCTGCTCCTTTCAACCCCTCCCCTGGGAACAGAGGGCTTTTTGCTTTTATCTTTCCCCCATAAGCATTGGAATCTTGACTGTGCTATGGGGACAAGAGGGTTTCCTGCCTCCCGTGGCCCTCATACCTTAAAGTTTTTGCTTCATGTGAGAGAATGGTCTGAGGAAATGGATGGAATCTTGTGTTGTCCCAAGTGGCATTCATTGACTTCCTGACACTTCTGCCACTGCTCTTGCTCCTTGATCCTGCCCTTCGTTTTGTTCATGGTCACACAGTGGAGACTTGCAAGAGGGTGTGGGTCCTCATGTCTGGGGCTCCTAATTTTCTAAGCTGCCATGCTAATGCATACTCTGTCCTTAAAAATTTATGAAATCAAAGCTACTTTTGTCATACCAGGTTTCCCCATACCTTATCAATGGCAGAACAGTTTGTCCCATCTTTCTTTGGAAAAATTTGTCATTCTTTTGTATTCAATTGACTTGTGTTGCTTTGTGATGTCAGCTCTCTGGTTAGAAAAGTTATGATTCTGTAGCTTAATTTGCCCTATTTTTCATTGTTAGGGAGAGAGTAATTTGTTTGTTTGTTTGTTTGTTTGTGGCTTTCTACCTCTCAACTGTAAGTGGAACATCTCTGGTATAATCATGTAAGTACCCAACATCAGCAGGGCAGGGACAGAGAGTCCTTAGACTATACTGAGCCACATTTCTTCTCAAAAACTCCATGTATCATATTGTGGGAAATATCCCAACATTTTCATTTGCTGTATCTCCTCAATTCTTCCAATGAGAGTAAAATGGTACAGAAAAATACTTTTTATTCTTCTGTTTTGATTTTTCTTTTCTTTTTTTTTTGGTGGGGGGGGGAAGCTCATAAATTAAATAACAGCTTTCAAACTTGACCCAATGACTATTAATCCTTCAGTCCTTATAGAGAAATGAGCTTGTCACAAGTAAACACGCTGGGTTTTTTTTGTGATAGATCTGAGACAATTCTTTTTCCTTGTTGTCTGAAATAAAAATTCAGGTAAAATAACTATGACAGCTTGTAACAAAAGTACTATTTACCTGTCTTTTAAAAAATTGTTTAAAAACATTGGAAAAGTCACCTTACCATGGCATCCTGCGTAGATCATGCTGAATTGGTGAACCATGAGGCTGCCTGTGGCCAGTTGATTGGGGTTTTGCCTGTGTTTCTGGCACTTCATAGTAATGGGGCAGGGGGATGGCCTATTTGCAGTGTTGTGAAAAATCAATTTTCATCTTCAAAAGATGAAACTACCAAGCAGGATATTGACTTAGAAATAAAGTGTTTCTTAAAGACTTCCCATATCCTATAAATGTCAGACCCAAACCTAAGAGTTTGTGTGATTTAAAGTTTATTGCTAATTTCAGACAAACATGCATATAGCTCTGCCTCAAGAAAAGAACTAGTTATATATAATTTTCTTGCAGACCATTTTGCAACATGCATAGAACTCACATCAAACCCCTCAAAACTAGTCATATTTTTTATTGATTAGGTATAACTTGATCGCTTTCCATTTATTTTACATTTTAAGATTTTAATCTTCTGTATTCCAAAGATAAATTATTTCCAAATTTCTATGATAAATTTTATATAACTGGATTTGACAGACCTTTGAATACAGCTTCTGCTACATGTAACATCCAGGGTTGTCTAAACTTTAATAAGAGATGTGTTATTAACTAGTTGGGAGAAATTTTTAGTTTTCTTTTGGCCTTGAAGTTTAGCCAGTATGATGGCTGATCCCAACACACAAAGTAGAGATGGATGGACAAAGAAGGACTGCACCCTCAGACACAGGGGGCAGGGAGAGGGGAAGGGGGGAGGGAGGAACAGCAGCCTTGCAGGACGTGAACAGACCTATCTTTAGAACGAGTGCTTTGGAGAATATTGAAGAGTCTGTTGTCTTGTTGCTTGCTTCCCGGCAGTCTTGTGTTGAGTGGGCTTATCCTGACGTGAAGCATACACCTGTGTGCTATTTTAGGTAGAGAAAGAAGGGAGGTAAGAGGAGCAGGGCAACAATGGGAAAGGCAGAGATTATTATTTTTATAAAAGAGACTCAGCATTCCCTGAAAGGATTGTTTAAACTATTGCATCCAACTAAGCTTTATGTTGGATAATAGCAATATTGAATGCTTTTCACTATTAACCTGTGGAGGAGAGCTTGTGAGGGGAACAGTTCAGCTATAGATAAAATAAAGGAATTACTTCTTTTCCTTTGTGTATTAATACTGAATTATGAATTACATTTATAACCCCCCCAAAAATAAATTTATAACCCTACTACACATATTTGACAAACTAGTATTTGCCAGAAACTGCCAGAAATAAAAGAAATATAATCTAGTTCCTGCCTTGAAAATACTTTTCACGAATAGAAAATATCCCAAAATTACCATCCTGTGTCCCCTAAGTCCTGCCCACCCCTGCTTCTCCTTACCTCTCTACCCATTTCTGCTGCCTTGGTGAAGAGCACCTATATGGAGAATGTAGGGAATGTTCTGTAGAATGAGAACTACAATTTATACCCGTGCTTTCTTTGTGCTAGGTATGGTGGTCTAGTTTACATACATTATCTTATTCCGTGTGGTAATCTTGCAAAAATCCATTTTAAGAATTTAAGATTTTAGAGTTTCAACTGAAGCTCAGGAAGAGGATCACTGTTTCAGGTGAGGATCAGAGCAGGCCCTCTCAGGTCTGTGCCTCTGAACCCTGCACTGCTGCTTCTTGACCCTGTGCACTCAGATCTCCCACTTTCGCATGGTGTGGTGGGTAAGAGCAAGGACTTTGCAGTATGACACCCAGGATTCGAATTCTGACTCTGGTAGGCAGAGCTTTGTTAGCTTGGACACATTACTCATGGACTGTTGCCTCAGAGCCTTCATCTGTATAATGGGATAATAGTGGTACATAGAGCATGGCGCTGTCTGAGGGTTTGGGAGATATGCATGGAGTGCTTAGCCCAACACCTAGCTTGTCTCAGTCACTATATAAGAATTGTGTGGTATTATTATTATTTCATATTTAGGACTAAGTGCATTACTTCTCCACTCCTCTCATATCACCTAGACTTCTTAAATGACCCCTGAATTGGTCTCATTAACATCAGCCTCACTGCTCTCCAAAATTTTCTTGACATAATGGCAAAGCGGCACTTCTGAGATTAAGAATGGCTCATGTCACTCAAAAATTTCTTTCCCAGTGCCATGCCCCCTGGTTAAATTTTGTTTCTCTCTACTTGCCCTCCATGTATTTTGTTCCAACAAGAGGAAACTATTTCCATTTCCTGAACATGTCATGCACAGGCTGTTCCCGTCATCCAGAATGCTTGTTCTTGACTAATTTGTTTGGCAAGCTCCTGAGCATCCCCTGCCATGAAGTCACTCCTCTGCTACCTCTACCCCTCTCATTGGGTGCTCTCCTAGTTCTTCTTGACAGTGTTTTGAGTAACATCACAACCACATCGTACTGAAGTTGTTTGGTCTTGCTTTCCCACTGAGAACAGTGATACTTTCTTATTCTTCCAGTCATTTCTAGGGTTCCTCGTAAGGCAGGTGCTTAGGTAATTATTAATACATGAATGTGGAGAAGAAGCCTGGTTCACTCCATTGTTAGGTAAAAGAGAACCCCCACAAAGTTGGGGGGTGGCACTAAGAAAGGAGAGACCAGAGAACACCAGGCATGTGAGGACCTGGAAGCAGGAAGCAAGAGTTTTCAGGAAGGGGGTGAGCTCGATGGCAACGATGCTGCCACATCTGTAACACTGTTTAATATCCAACTCTTGCTCCTCCAGTTATTACAAAAATGTATCCTGAATGCATGATCATTCATTTATTCTTTCATTTATTATTTTTAACTCTAATAATATAGCAACCAGTACAATTTGGAGTGGCTTGTCATTCATTCACTTTTAGTATTTGTGGAGCAAAGGACTGTCCGAGATAATTATGTCAGTAGCATATTAAGAAGCAAGACCTATGTATGTCACACTTGCGAGTAGACATGTGGCTGCAAGGGAAGCAGATTGACCACAGTATTTCTAAAATGTGGAAATTCTGAGGTCTGGAACTGGAAAATAAGACTTGTGATGATGTGAAAACTCCTATAAACCCAATATTTGTGGTATAATGTGATTTTTCAATGAAAATGCAAAATTATAAAATGTTACAACTAAATAGAGTACTGATGAAAAGCAATTACTGGAATGCAGTGTACTTTAAAAGTGGATTGGATTTCAGAGAAAGGACCATCAGCCAGCATCCCTCATTTTGTGTTGTAATTGCAATTTCTAGGCCATCTGAACAATTGTGTGACCCTTGAGAAAAGAATTAGTGATTGCAATCATAGACTTCTAATCAGGCGTCTTGAAAGGAGCAATACTTGAAAATCTTCCTCATATATAGGGCATGCCAACCAGCTTTGCTCTTTCTCTCCTATATTACTGCTATGAGTTAGTGTTTTAGGTTTGCTGGTAATTGTCTAATCGAATTAAATCAAAACGGAAGTTGAAATAGGGGGAGACTGATAATGTCATCTATAGAAAATGGGAATCGTTGGTCTAAGTGCTGTCACTTTATGAAGTGGATTCTTGCATGAAGTCCATAGTAAATACTAAAATTGTGTCAAGATGAAAGGTTGGCCTTCTCAAATAGTTAAAAATGATGGGATAGGGGCATTTCATGTAATTCACTATGAAAAATGCATATATTATTCAACTGAGTTTCGGATGTATTTTTGATGGAATGGGTCTGTTTTCTCTGCCGTAATATTTCCGGCCTGGATATTTGGTTTTGGAATCTTGTTAGAGGATATCTGGGTCTGACACGAACACCATGACATCTTTCCCTCCTCCTCTGCCTATAATCAGCCATTCTCCAACAGAATCAAGAGAGTAATTTATATGGATAAGCACCTGTTGTTGGAAAGTGTTTTAAATCAGATATAGAGAAAGAATTTAAGGTACAAATGAATTATTCACTATAAACGAAACAGAGCTGAGAGCTGGTTGTAATTTGTAATTTAACAGGGTATTTTTTTGAAACATGCATGCTACATCTATTAACTCCTTCATTTAAGAAAGGCCTTCAGCGTTACTGGAAACTTCTATGTATTTCTTTGGGTATCAGATGATTCCATTTCATTCATAGCTAGGTCTGTCAGGCTGCTGACATTTTGATATTCCTATATTTTATTTATTTTATAGCTGAAATGAATTCCATGAAAATTGAAAGTATTTTCTGTTTAAATTAAATGAATTTACCATGTTCCTGGATTAGCATTTAGCAGGTCATAACAAAAGCATTAATGACAATACAGAGTTTGAAACGATGCCAATGGTTAAATAGCCCAAGGCTTTTGTTGTTAATGTATAAATATTTTGCAACAAGATTTTACTTGGGTACCATATTTGTGTGATTCACAGTTCAGTGATATTAGCTTGTGTTTTTTACCCTTTTCTTGTTTCTAGAAGCATGAGTTTTGTGTATATCTTCTCAGAGACTATTCATTTGCTTTTGTGATTTGGAAATACAGCACTGAATCAACTGGACTGAGACCATTCCAATTTCACTTTGGGCCTTTCTCACATCAGTAGTCAGAATGACCTTTTAGTCACTCCAGTCAAGACTTGAATCCAACTAGTCTCAGGGGTGAAAAGTCAAGGGGTTATCCATTTAACCACCCAATTCTCCAGGTAAAACTTTGATAGCCATTAAAATTATTTTATTCTCTCCTCCCTCATCCATGGATTGCTATAGTTAGTGTTATGTCAGAATTTCCATTATGATTCATGTTTTTCTGGGATCTAAAATGGAAATTCGTCAGGCAGAAAATGGGCACCTATGGTTATCACAGAAAAGCTATTTTAAAGCCGATTTTAAGGTGAGCTGCTGAGATTTTGCAGAGTTAAAACACTTGGCGTCTCCCCACAGCTGGAAAAGGACCATTCATTCCCTTAGACAATATTACTGATCTGCAACTTGAGTTAGTTTATAGTTCCTCAAAATTTGAATTTATCTTTGTGGAAACATACTGTGGTTTGAGATGAAACCAGAAAGTAAGCAAAAATAGGCATTTCAATCTTAACTCTCATTTACAACGAAAACTTAATTTTTTCCTTATGATGAAATGTTTCCTTATGATATAAAACAATTTATATTGGGATAACTGGAGAACTCTGACAGGCATAGTGGTAGCTGACTTGTGTCAGAAAGGTTTTGACCATAAATCCATGCTTTAAGTGGTTTTAGTCCTTACAGGTTGCATTTTCTTGAAAAATTATTATAAAAGTTTCAGAAATATATTAAGGACTGTGGTGCAAGATACTGTTTTTGTAGCATATCTTTTTTTCCTTTAGATGGAAAACTGACTTTACATTAGCTGAGGAGTCTTAAGACAAAGCAAATAATGGCTTTGTCTCCTGTGAAGATCACTGCTCTATGTATGTTTGCATTGGATATTAAGACTTAGAATCTAAAAGCATATATCTGAATAATTAAATCCATATCAAGAAAGCACATAGTTGGCATTCAGTAAAGGTTTTTTTTTTTAATGGAAGAAAAACAAATTTAACTAATAGTGTTTTGAAGTACAAACAAATAGGAAAAACTGATTTTATGACTTGTGCTAGGTATTGACTCTCTCAATTCCATCATGACTTGATATTGGCTGCCAAAATGATATATGTGCCTAATATGTACTCACTAAAACACATAATTTTTGTTTTAAAAACCAGCACAATCAAGAGAGAGACAATTATATGAAAAGCACTTATTGATGAAGAGAGTAATGTACAATAGAAGAGCTGGCTAAGCGTTTCTGAAATGAAAGCCTATTGTTTACTGAAAGATTCTACTCTCTTTTACTGGTTTTAATTATTTCCAAGTTGACAAATTGTGATCAATACTCTGTTATTGGTCTGATAATTAACAGATGATGGCCTGTCTCTATGAATAGTAAATGCTGGGTGCTAATTAACATTTGTTTTGATTACTTGGTATTTAGTTGTCAAAGACAGCTATTATAATGGCATAGAATGTTAGGAAGAGGGGTTTTTTGTTGTTATAGCCTTTGATTGTTATCAGAAATAACTATTTTGTGTGTATATGTAAAGGGATGCCTGATTTCTGTTACTGCTCCCTGTAATACAACTACAGTAGTCTGAGAGCTCGTCTAAATGCCTTAAGTATTTCTAATGAATTTTATGTATGACCTCTTAGCTGAGAGAAAGAGAGAGAGAGAGATCAGCAATCAAAGTGCAAATGGTGAGATTCCTGAATAAGGACTAAAAGTGCCAAATAAGGTTGATTGATGTATCACTGATTTTAGTTTTAGTATAGTACAAGGGATAGTATAAAGTCTCTAGAGTTTCAGAGGTTATATAATTTATCATTTTGTTAAAGTCTACTTATATCTTATAATCTTTTTTTTAAAAAAACTACTTATTCTTTTCCATTCAAAGAGGAATTTCACTGGGTTTTCAAGGTGTGTGGTTAGCTATAGAGATGTCTAATGGGTCAACATGGTAGAAATGGTAGGGGAATGGAAAGACCAGAGAGATGGTGTTTTCCCTTAGCCTGAAACTTTCTCATCTCTTTTCACATGTTCAGAGAGGTACTACAATTATGGGGAAAGCATATGGACTCTAGGTTTGGACTTGGCTTCAAATCCCAGCTTCAAACCTCCCTAGCAGCGCAACCTTGGACATCATTTTGTGATCTATAAAAATGTGACTAGTATTTCTTTAGTTGGGTAGATATGAGGATTAAGTGAGATTATATATATTAAGGTCTATATCAGTCTGGGTTTGCAGAGAAACAGAACCAATATGATATATATATATATAAAGAAATTTGTTATAAAGAATTGGCTCATATTGTTATAGAGGCTGAGAAGTCCCAAGATGCATGGTTGGCAACCTGGGGACCCAGGAGAGCTGATGGTATATATAGTTCCAGTCTGAGTTCAAAAGCCTGGGAACCAGGAGAACCAAGTTCTGGTCCAAGTCCAAAGGCAGGAGAAGACTGGTGTCCCAGCTCAAAGACAGATGGAGTGAATTCTCTCTTACTCAACCTTTGGTTCTTTCCAGACCTTAAACAGATTGAGTTAGGCCACCCACATTGGGGAGGGTGATTTACTTTACTTTAGTCTTCCAATTCAAATGTTAATCTCATCTAAAAAGACCCTCTGCAGACTCATCCAGAATAGTGTTCAACCAAATATCTGGATGCCTTGTGACCCAGTTAAGCTGATACATAAAATTAACCATCACAGGGTTCTATCATAATGCTTAGCACATGGTTAAGAGAAGAGAATCTGGAGGCGGACTGCATCCTTTCACTTGCCAGCTCAGCTACCTTTTAGTAAAGTGACATCAGGCAAGTTTATGTAACATGTGAGTGTCTCAGTATCCTCATCAGTAAAATGAAAATATCAATCTTATGCATATGGTTATTGTACAGACTAAATAAGTTGACAAATATATATAGCCTGGCACTAGCTAGGGGTATTTATTTCCTATTGTTAGTACCATAATTGTAGTCAATGCTAAACAAATCACAGCCATTTTACATCTTTAGTACATTCATTTAAGATATTAATTGCAAATTTCACCACAAAATTACTCCTTAACTTAATCTGAAATGTTTGAAATATCATAAGTGAGGGAGAAAATCTTATTTTCTATAATGACAGATAATTTATACAATTTATATTGAACAACTACCCTATGTAGTGAAACCTAGGAGGGTTAATACATGGGGTACATGGTTACAGGGAGGCAGGGAATTAGCATGTGTGTATTGATATTGGCACATCCTTTTTTTGAAGGGTGTGAGCATTGAGGATGATAGCTCACAAAGCTGTTTTTTATTTTTATTTTTAAATATTTTATTTATTTATTCATAAGAGATAGAAAGGCAGAGACATAGGGAAAGGGAGAAGCAGGCTCCCTGCAGGGAGCCCAATGGGAGACTGGATCATGTACCCCAGGATCACGACCTGAGCCAAAGGCAGATGCTCAATCACTCAGCCACCCAGGTGCCCCACTCACAAGGTTGTATTAGACAGAGACTACATTTTTTCATATTTTGACCAAGGGAAACCTAAAAATATATTCAAAAACTAACCTTTAAGCATGTGTCTCAATATTTAGTCTAAAAATTGGACTTCTCTATATCTCATTTTTCTTCCTTGACTCAACGTGTTTCAGTTTGAAGGTACAAATTTTTGCCTGGTGACTGTTCTTAAACTCATTGACTTTTTCATGCTGATTGATTAAATAACAGATGTGTTTAAAGGTATTTATATTTATTTGTATTAACTAAAAACAACATTCCAGTTCTTTTCAGGTTTGAACCACTCTCTATGAAAATAGTCGTGTTATTAAAAAATAACCAGACAAGTCAGTATTTTAGTGGTGATACAAAGAGAAGATTGATTGGTGATTAGGTGAATGTCTGAGTACATATGAGTGCTATATAGCATATAATGCTATTATACATGGATTCTAGTATGTTCTATGTAATAAATAAACAGTTTTTGGGCAAGGTCTTTTATACTTGACAGCATGTCCCTCCCCATCTCGGGCAAGCTGGACTTGTGCTTTTTGCCTCCACTGAGCTTTTCCAGAAGTATTTCACTGGGCAACACTTAATTAAACTTCATTTCCTTTTTTTTACACTCCAGGTATTATTATGCTGCTCCCTTCAAGAAGTAATTTGTGCGTTGTTTTTTGGAGCTATGAATTTAATCATTTTCATCCCATGCTAGTGCAGGATAACTGTAATAAGATATATCGACATCTCTTTGGAGAATATTTTTGTCTCCATTGTGTGTGGTTTTGCCAGAACACCAAAACAGTGTTTGTCTTATGGCACATCTACATAAAAGTGGTGAATTTCTTTTCTTTTTAGGACAGTGATGAATTTAGGTTACTTGTCTCAGTAGCTGTCTGAAATTTTAAAATAAGAGTAATCCTGGAAAAGTGGTTTAAAGGACACAAGGTATAGGTTTGGAAAGGAAACACAGATGGACTGGCTCTATAGAGCTGAGCTTTTTTTGCCCCTCAGCTAAAATAGAATAGGATGAATAAACAACCCAAATCCTCCCCAGCAACATCTCTCCTATTCTGTGTGTGTGTGTGTTTCACATTTCACCTGTATTACATGTGTACATGTAAAGATGTGTTTATGTTTTATGCACAAGCCAGGACACCAGTTATTTCCTAATCTTAGAAAAAGGTTCCTTTACAAAGGAATGGTAAAAGCTAAGGAGGATGGAGAAAATGATATAATAATAACAATGGCCGATACCTTTTAAGAGTTTGTGATTGTTATTCTCAACATTTTACATATATTATACTTCTGAACGTACTGTAGCAGAGGGTAGATTAATGTCCTAAGGGCCTAAAGAATACCCTCATACTTCCATCTGTAGGTTTTACAAGGTTTAACCAAGGACATGCTCCTGACAGAAGTAGTAGTCCTGGGATGAAACTGAGCACAGGGGCCCATCTGGCCACCCCGGGTTGCCGTAGATCGCCAAGAGTTGGTACAATGTCCAGTTTTTAAAGAGAAGGCCTTACTTGGTATTTTTGTATGTTAAGTCTCTTGATTGTTAAATTTCTGGGGAATAATCAAAATCTTTTATTTGATGTACTATGAAAGGCATACCCCACCGAGCCACCTGCAGGAAGGACTCAGCTCATGGGCCACTTGCTGTTTAAGCCTCCAGAGAGTCTGCATCAGGCCTGTGAGAAAGCACTGCACGGCAAACTGGGGTCTTCAGTACTTTTTTTTTGTTTTGTTTTTAAGATTAATTAATTTGTTTGAGTGAGAGAGAGAGAGAGAGAGAGAGCAAATGTGAGTGGGGGGGGCAGAGGGAGAGAGAGAGAATTTCAAGCAGATTCCACACTGAGAGCAGAGCTGGACTTGGGGCTTGATCCTGGGACCCTGAGATCGTGACCTGAGCCGAAATCAAGAGGTGGGTATTTACCCAACTGATCCACCCTGGCACCCTCCTCAGTGGTTCTTTGGGAGATCATGTGACTCTTTAAAAGCTCTTCCTGCCTACGATAAAGTGTTTGAGGACAAAACATCACTGTAGTCAAAGCTGATTTCCCTTTGTGCACAACAGCACCATTTCTGGTTTTTTCTTTATGTCTAGTTAAACCTGCATGAATCCAAAACTTCAGTGATGCTGCTCTACTCAAACCTTAGGTCCTAGTTTTACTTTCTGCCAAAGAATATTTGAACAGCAACTGACTTAATGTACCATAAATAGTAGATCAGTTCTTTAGATCAGTGGACAGAAATTTTTAGGTATGTTATTCTCTTTCCTAGAAGGAGGAAGAAATAGATAATTTTCAAGGAAATAGATGGGGAGTCATTTTGAATAAATAACTACATTAATTTGTTATTTACATTTGTTTAGATACATTATTTTTCAGTTATTCATATTTTAAATTATTTGTATTATCATTTATATTATATAATTAAAACTGCTTATAAAAAAACTGCTTATATTTATTACACAATTATTATTTGCTTTAAGTATCTATTCCTTTGTCATGTGCATTGCTACATTTTCAAAACAAGTAGGTGCTAATCAGAGGGATCTCTCCAGAGATATAAATCAGAAAAGCTGAATGATTTCCTCTTCCTCACAAGTAGGGGTGAGACTTACACATGAGTACTTTGGAAAAAGTCTCCATTTGATATTAACGTGACTTTCTGAAAAGTAATACTAGAGCAAATGATCTTTAGATTATGTTTGATTGATTTTCCACTACATTTCATTATTTATCTTAGATCCGAATTGCACTGGAATTTACCAACCCATGGGACTCAAAGGTAAGGAGATATTTTATTTTATGTAAAAGAGAACTTCCTTTGTGTAAATGTATGTGCCTCTACTCTCCTGTTGTACAGGAATAAGCTTGTGTTTTGGGTTTCAAAGTTACAGATTCACACAAGCTTAACCTTCGCAGGCTGCTACTTAACTTTTTCTAGAACCTAGACCTTGTTTCAAATGTTTTATCAATTGTGCAAATGAAAGCAGGAAGAACCTGATGATTCTTAAAATGCTCATTTTTTCTAAACACTTAGTTGATTCTTTTTTTTCTTTACAAAAGAAATAGAAATTTGTACATAAGTAAATAAGATCCAATGGTTGTGACCTGTCTCCAGAAGGATTTCAGCCTTGATTGCTTTGTTGGGCAAGACACACTCACAGTTTTATTGGCATTAGGCCGATCCTCTCTCCTGATGCCTCCCAGTTAACAGTCAGAGCAGTTGGTGTTATAGTGAGAAGCTTGATATTACCTTAGAAAAACGCAAGGCCTGGGGCTTAAAATGGACTGTGTTAAGTGTGGTATTTAGTTTGAAAAATGGGAGGTTAGCCTCTTCACGTATCCATTCAAGCATTCACCATAGAATGACATCTCTGGGATAATCTCTTAGATTTTTCTTGAAGAAAACAGGGAATTCATGAGTTGAGTCAGAGTCTCGATTTTAGAGCAAGGCATATGGATATTAGATATCCTAGAGGCAAAGAGATGGAGCCCTACTTTTCAAACCAGAAATTGAAGAAACCCAAGGGTGGATGCTGCAGGGGAAACATGTTCCTGTGCTGGAGGTCTGCAGAATTTACAAAGCCCCTGGGTTGACATGCTTGCCTCCTTCCTGAAGCTGACAATGTGTGAGGCCCCTTGGGGCCAGCCCACCGTCTCCTAGGATGTTCACATTCTCTGCTGCCCTAGAGGTCTTTGATAGAGAAGCTTCAAAGCTCTTGACTAGATAATTGTTTAAAATTCTCTGGAGTTTCACATTTGTTTGCAGGGGTCTAACTAAGAGTTTGACCAAATTGAGCAATGACTTCAATGTGTAACATGTTGATTTTATTAGTGCTAATGTACTCTGAATTGTTGAAACATATCTACTTTCAAAATACAGTGGATGAACATTAACATAGAAAAGCAAACAGAATCAGTACTTTTCTTTGGATGGTGGTTTTATTTTTTTTGTTGTTGTTTTTATTGAAGTTCGATTTGCCAACATATAGTGCTCATCCCATCAAGTGCCCTCCTCAGTGCCCATCACCCAGTTACCCCACATCCCCCTGCCCAACTCCCCTTCCACAACCCTTTGCTCGTTTCCCAGAGGAAGGAGTCTCTCATGGTTTGTCTCCCTCTCAAATTTTTCCCATTCATTTCCCCTCCTTTCCCTTATAATCCCTTTCACTATTTCTTACATTCCATGTGTGAGTGAAACCATATGATGATTGTCCCTCTCCGATTGACTTACTTCACTCAGCCTAATACCCTCCAGTTCCATCCACCTTTTTTTTTCCATCCACGTTTAAGCAAATTCATCCTTTCTGATGGCTGAGTAATATTCCATTGTATAAATATACTACATATTCTTTATCCATCTGTTGAAGGACAGCATGCTCCTTCCAGTTTGGCTATTGTGGACATTGCTGCTATAAACATTGGGGTGCAGGTGTCCCGGTGTTTCACTGCATCTGTATCTTTGGGTAAATCCCCAGCAGTGCAATTACTGAGTCATAGGGCAGTTCTATTTTTAACTCTTTGAGGAACCTCCACAGTGTTTTCCAGAGTGGCTGCACCAGTTTGCATTCACACCAACAGTGCAAGAGGGTTCCCTTTTCTCCACGTGAATGGTGGTTTTAAATGACAGGTTTTTACTGTAAGTGATAAAACTCATTGTGTTATTTGCATGTAACCCATGGGCCATTCCCAGGGATCTGATTATACACAGCACCTGATTATAACAGTCCAGAGGGGAAATAGTTAAGTAAAAACCTTGAATGTGTGGAAAGATGGATACTTAGTATGGTCGCAACCTGAGGGCTGTGTTTTAACATAAAACACAACTCTTCAATATGTGTATATGTGTGTGTCTTTGCTTCTTTCCTCCTCTATTCTTGTACGTTTTCTTTTTTTTTTTTAAAGAGAAGTGATGATTCATTTTTTTTTTTTAGATTTTTTATGTTTTTATTCATGAGAGATACAGAAAGAAATGCAGATATAGGCAGAGGGAGAAGCAGGCTCTCTGTGGGGAACCTGATGCAGGACTCCATCCCAGAACCCCTGGATCATGACCTGAGCCAAAGGCAGATGCTCAACCACTGAGCCACCCAGGTGCCCCTATTCTTGCATGTTTACAAAGCTCACCACATTTGTGTTTCTTTGAAGAGATCTAAGAGTTTTTATATTGGGTCCCTTAAACTAGATCTTACAAACATCTATTTCCAGTGTGTGTATGTGTTTAGATGAAAAACACATAAAGGACATCCTAATTGAAGTTTGCAAGTTACACTAAAAATGCAAAGTCTGATGACATAGTTTGAAATACATAAAACTTAAAAGAACATTCTTGTCAGTGATTGTGGCCTTTTGGTTGAATAGATGTCCTTTAATAAAAACAGGTGAGTTTTATGTAGGCAAAAAATACAATAAAATAAAAATTGTGGTAACATTATGAGGCAGCTACAGGTCGGTTTATCTGACCCAAGTGGAATTCTGTTCTATGCATTCCTGAGCATGTTCATTCGTGTGTGTGTGTGTGTGTGTGTGTGTGTGTGTGTGTGTCCTTTCATCTCAGTGCAGTAGGAATGTCTGCTTTAGTCTTCTGGATCACTTTAGGTGTTTAATTGTTGAAACTGTCCTTAATCACATACAACCAATAATAGTTTTCATATGACCTGCATGTTTTAAGGAAACTATGTTGGATCTATCCCTGTATGATATCCAAACCATACATTATATGATATATAAAATTATTATTAGATGAAAACAAACAAAAAATCATACCAGGAAGACCTTCATTCCTTATTTTAGTGTTGGCTTTTCTTCATACTTATTTACTTGAAAAAGCAATTAGGTTTCCTTCATACTTGTTAAAGTGAGAAAGCATTGAGATTGACTCTAAAGAAGGCTTTTTGCCTCTCCTGTTTAAGTGGGGGAAGGGAGACTGATCTTTCCAGTAGGAGTTAATGAAGTTGGACAGTTGGTCACTGGAATGTAACAAAGGCTTCCAAAAGATCAAGATAATGAGGTTTCTTCCTGAATGCCTCTGTGGGGTTTTTTAAAGGACAGATGAGCAACTAAAAAATATTTTCCCTCTTCAAGAAGTAATTAATATTGTTATTTATGATTTTCCTTAAAAAAAATAAAACAGAAAAAAATAAAATGAGCTTGACCAATCTGATTTGTTTTAAGTAGAGGATATCACTCTGTCAGTGCTCTCTTCTCTGTAAAAGTGCATTTGAAATAAACCTTAAAATGCGGACAGACAAGAAAACCATTATTCTCTAAATTGCTATATTACTGTTAAACTAAATTTAAAGGGAATCTCGAACAGTGTTATATATCCCATTATTCTGACAATCCATCAATTTATGAAAGTAATCTGAGCACACACTTCAATTTATTAGAGATAATTGTTCTGGGAATGCTAACACCCAAGCTCAGTAAGATCAATAATAAGTTTATACCTGAATTTGGGGCTATGGTTGAACTTGAATCCCGTCTATTTAATGTACTCCTCAACTATTCACAATCTATAAATTGTTTTTGTTTAGAACAGTAAATACTCAATAGAAAATTTATCTCCTAAAGTTAAATAATCTTATTTGAAGCAAGTGCATGTAATTATAATTGATATTGATTGTCCGCTTTTTCATTTCTTGACTATTTCAGCACATTTTATGTATTTTTATCAGATGACAACTGATACCCTTTGATTAACCGACCTTGCAATTAGTTCATGCTGGGCATTTTAGTTGGAACTCCAAGTCCCGGCTTAATAACTATTTGTTGATTCATAAATAATATTCATGCCTGGTTATGGGAGAAAAATTGCCTGAAGACTTGGGGCTTAACAGGCTGTGTACTGAATTTTCAACTGGCATGGCTTCTTGTAAGGTGAAATTTTATAAAAAGAGATTTCATGGTTAACTCTTGAAGTGACTATCTGGATGAGATTCATGTTTGGTGTTTATTAAATGCTCATTGTGTATCAGGAAGTCAGAGAGGGCAAGGACCCTGTTCAAAGGCACACAATTCATATGTGGAATAGTCAGAACCAAAACTCAGGTTAAGTGCCTTTTCAGCGAAGCAATACTGACTATGCAAAATGACTGGATTAAGTGGACATTTACTATTTCTCCAACGTTAGGTTCTAAGTAAAGCTGTCTACCTTAACTTTGCAACCTTGGGCAAATTCCTTAGATGTCTCATGCCTAAACCTTAGACATGTCATCTCTAGTGATGGAATAATAACATTATTATGGTAATTCAGTGAACTAATATTTGTGAAGAAATTAGAACAGTAAAAAAAAAAAGAAACTAGAACAGTTACTGATACATGGTGCTAAATTAATGTTTGTTTAAGTAAAATCAATTTAAGTATTTCTCAGGCAAATTTTTTGTACAGTTGACAAAAGTGATTGTTATAAATTATAACAAGAAGATTATCCTTGAGATGGAGAAAGTCGGATTGTGTCTATTGAGAAGATACACAGGATTCTGTGTATCAAGTGAAATGAAAGATTGGATTTCCTTAACAAAAGAATCACAAGGATAAAAAGAAAGGAAAGGGGAAAGCTCTAATTAAGAGTCTAAGAGACATAACAGTCACAAAGTATGGACCTTATTTGGTTTCTTTTTTTTAATTAAAGATTTTATTTATTTATTTATTTATTCATGGGAGACACAGAGAGAGGCATAGACATAGAGGGAGAAGCAAGCTTCTTGTGGGGAGACCAATACAGGACTTAGTACCAGGACCCCAGGATCAGACCTGAGCCAAAGGCAGAAACTCAACCACTGAGCCACCCAGTTGCCCCCCTTATTTAGTTCCTTTTTTTTTTTTAAAGATTTTATTTATTTATTCATGAGAGACAGAGAGATAGAGAGAGAGAGGCAGAGACACAGGCAGAGGGAGAAGCAGGCTCCATGCAGGGAGCCCGATGTGGGACTCGATCCCAGGACTCCAGGATCATGCCCTGGGCCAAAGGCAGGTGGTCAACCGCTGAGCCACCCAGGTGTCCCTCTTATTGGTTCCTAATCTAACTGAACTATAACAAAAAATTGTAGGGGTGCCTGGGTGGCTCAGCCAGTTAGGCCACCAAGTCTTGGTTTCAGCTCAGGTCATGATATCAGGGTCATGAGATCGAGCCCCGCATCCCACTCTGTGCTCAGTGAAGAGTCTGTTTGTCCCTGTCCCCCTGCTCTCCCCACCCCCTTCTGTCTCTCAAATAAATAAAAAAATCTTCTTTAAAAATTATAAGAGAGGAGAGAAATATAAACATCAATCACATATTCAATAATATTAAAAAATTACTGCTAAAATTTGAAGAGTGATAATGGTATTGTGGTTACATTTTTAAAGGACTTCCTATCTTTAAAGACAATTGTTTCTACAGACAAAATTTATAGGTATTTGGAATTCAATTCAAAATAACTGTGTATGTATAGAAATATAGATGAAATAAGATTGTTCAAGAGTTTATAAATATTGACACTGGGAGATAGGTACATGAAAGTTCATTGTGCTATAAACTCTTATATATGTTTAAAATTTTCCATGATAAAAAAAAGAACATTTAAAACTTAAAAAAAAAGGAAAAAACTTTTAGTGGAAAAATTGCTTTCAGTGTTATTACTGTTAATAATAGTACCTGACATTCACGGGTGCTTTAGATAAAGTATCTCATTCTTTAAGACAGCTCTGTGAGGTAGTTCAATTATAATACCCTTTAAAAGATAATAATGTGGCCTCAATCTGTGTTTTTAATCAGTCTGTCTTGAGGGCATAAATCAAACTGTTCCCTCCTGAAAACTGTTGTCCAGAGTGGATGAGACAGGTAAGCACACCCTCACAAATGATGTTTTAACAAGGTGCTCACCACCTAGGTGTACTACATGTATGTGAGTGTCAGTAGTGACTGGGAAGAGTAGGTGGGCATAGTGAAAAGCTCATATACCAGCTCTGTGTCTTTGGGATAGTTACTTTTTTTTTTTTTTTTAATCTGAGCTTCAATGTCCTCACCTGTAAAAAACAATAGTACTCTTTCAGTACCTATTTCACTAGGTGGTTATAATAATGCATGATTTGAAAACAGATGCTCAAAGGGATCAGATGAAGCACACTTATCTTTGTATGCTCAGTGCTTGGCACAGAATGAGTGATTAGAAATGTGTCCTTCCTGGCTGCCTTCTTGACTTCTGCCTCCCTCTCTCTCTACTTTCCAATTAGAATTGGTCTCCTGGGCCACCAATGCACTCTCAGACATCAGTTTTTTCTGTTCCAAGGATGACTATGATAAATGAATAAAACAGTGCAGGTAAAATCACCTAAGATGCCTTTGCTCTTTTATGTGCTGATCACAGACACACTAGATTCTAAAGCCTTCAATGGTTCAAGTTGTGAGGTTGTATGATATTCACTTTCTACTTTGCTTTCATTACTTTGCCAAGTACAGTAATCTTTAGTTTGAAAATACTGAAACAATCATGGTTAAAGTGGAAGGCCAAGAGAATGCGATATGAGAGAAGACAAAAATTTGGTTGAATGAGGGTGAAAAATACCAAAAGAGCTAGTCAGAAGTCTTTATGAAAGTGTGATGAAAAGTCTTAGAAGCTTCTAGTGAACCAAATGTGGGCAAAGGTGGATTTCAGGAACTAGGAGGAAGTACTTCATATTCATAAGGGCCTATCCTGAGGGACCAGTCATGCACATGGAGGGGAGGGATGCTGTGCAGGAGATAAAGGTGACAGTATTGCTGACAAATTCAATGTGGAAGAAGGAGGGGGGTTCTTTTTTTTTAATTTCACCCAATTGAATATGCATATGATCTGTTCTTCTACATCGACCACACTAGTGGTATTTTTGCCTTATCTCTATTTATAAGCCATTTGAAGATAGGAACTCTGCTTTATTTATCCTTGTATTTCTGTAGCTACTGGGTTGACAGCTAGTAAGTATTGATTTAAATGAATCCTTTGTAAAACAACATTAATATAGCTTAATGCATTACATAAAAATGGTAACCTTAGCAGCAGTAGTTATTATTTTTGTCTGAGCTATTATCCTTCATTGCTTCTCGGCCTTTTGGCTAAGATCAAGTGAGATATTATCCTTCTACATGTTCCTTTTAGTACCATTTACAATTGTTTTCAAATGGCCATTAGGTTTTTGTTTGTTTTGTTTAGAGTAGGGTTTTGAAAAGACAAAAATCGAAGGAGAAATGCTTGGATTTTGGAAAATATTTACCTTCTTGAGGACAGTTGTGGCCTCTTCTGACTTACTCACAACAGACAAGTTGTTCATATCTGGAGGGCAAAAGCCCTTTATTTATTTATTTTAGAGGGAGAGAAAGAGAGAAGGGAGGAAGGGCAGAGAGGGAGGGAGAGAGACAATCCCTAGCAGGATCCACACCCAGCACACAGCCTGACTTGGGGCTCCATCTAACAACCCTGAGATCATGACCTGCGTTGAAATCAAGAGTCAGATGCTTAACCAACTGAGCCACCCAAATGCCCCAAGCCCTTTATCCTTTCATTGCCCCAGTCATCAGGTTGAAGATTTTCTCCAATTTAGTTGGATTTAGCAAATAATTATTGAGTATTCTATTCTCCTTACAGTAAGAGGTCAAAGAAGTGCAGATTTATCACAGTTATCGAGTTTTGAGGAGCCTTTGAAATGGAGTTCACCATGAGATGGGGAAAGGGTGTTCATTACCCAAGACCCGTTTCCTTGCATAGGCAGAGTTAAGGAGGTGGGATGGGGTGCATCTATTGTTCAAGAGCACAATTTGGATTAGAACCAGATTCTACCACTGACTAGCTGTATGACCTTGTGCAAATTATGTAAACTCAGAGTCTCAGTTTCCTCCCCTGTACGATGGAAATAATAACATAACCTACCCATATGGTTGTTATGATGCTTGAGTTATTACATATAATACACACTTAGAGTGGTGCTGGGGTGGTAAGTTCTATGTAGATGTTTATTACTGATATTTGCAAGACTTATCAGATATAGACATTTTCCTTGGGAAAATAGTAGGGAATGTCTAATTACCCTCCTTTATCTCTTTGTTCTCTGTCCTGGTTTCACAGTGGAGTCATAGCTTATTTGATTTAAGAAGAAGAAAAGCTAAATGAAAAGGAAAGAAATGAAAGGAAAGGGTGCCTGAGTGGCTTAGTAGGTTAAGCGTCTGCCTTCAGCTCAGGTCATGATCCGAGGGTCCTGGGATCGAGTCCTGCATCAGACTCCCTGCTCAGTGGAGGATCTGCTTCTCCCTCTCCCTTTCCCTCTGCCCCTCCCCCACCCCCACTCATCTCTCTGTCTCTCTCTCTCTCTCTCTCTCTCTCTCAAATAAATCTTTAAAAAAATGAAAGAAAGTAAGGAAAGAGAGGAAAGACAATATTATGTTGCTTTTCATGTCTTCCAGAAGATGAAGTCCATGGAGCATCAATAATAATTCCCTGGGAAAACAAATTCCAGAGTTGGTACAAATAGCCATTGATTGGTTATTATAAATTTCACATGTGAAGCATTCAGACAACTATAGAGCCAACCTGGATGGCCTAGATAATCAGTAGTTTGATCTGGCAGTACAATTAAGTCAATGGATGGCTACTAAGCTACTCTCCATGTATTGACTCTTGTTGATTTAAAGGCTAAGAGCCTTCTGTCTGGCTCAGCTGCATTTTAGTTAATGACATTTAATGATATTTTCATGCTAATAACCTCAGCTTGCTGACATCCTGAGTTGCATCTCTTTGGCTTCTATATTATAACTTCCTTTGATTACCAAGTTTTTGATAGTAAATTGTGTTAGTGAATGATTTGTGTTAATAGAAATAGTACTATAAATGTGGGGAAGAATCTTGTTGGGGATGAAGAATCTTTATGACATATTATATACTTTTAGTAATAGAGTGAATGAGTAATTGAGTATGAATGTATTTCAGAATATATTTTAGTTTATAGCAAACTAACTTTTTAATTTAATAGGACAGATATAAAATGTATGATAGCCACTAATGAGAAGCCAGAGGCACCTTGGACTATATTCAAAGAAATATATTGACCCTGAAAAGACAAGGTGGAAAAAAGTTACAAGAACATCTTGGCATGATGCTCATAACCATTTGCTATGATTAATGTAAGGGAAATTGTAATCCCCAACTGTAGGAAAGTGACTTTTCTTTTATGTAACCAAATCTGTGTGTGTGTGTGTGTTTCTGGGTGTATGTACATAAAAAGCAATTAAATCAGAGTTTCCTTAACATAAAACCTTATTGTCATCACTGTACAAACTGTTGTCATTGAGGCTACTGATAAATTTATTTTTTTCCTCCTTCTTATACCTGATCTGCTCATTGCGCTTCATATTTCTCACTAGACAGAAGCTATTTCATTATATAGTGTAAAATAAAATACATCAAGATTATTGGCACATAAGGGTGCTTTCCCATTGGAGGAGACTTGCAGTTTTGTATTTGTTTTGATCAGTTTGAACTTCTGTAACAAAATACCACAGACTGGATAGCTGATAAACAGCAGAAACTTATTTCTTACAGTTCTGAAGTCTGGGAAGTCCAAGATCAAGATGCTGGCAGATTCAGTGTCTGGTGAGAGCAACTTCCTGCTTCACAGACAGAATTTTTTCTCTGCGTCCACACGTGGAGGGAAAGGGCAAGGGATCTTTCTGATGTGTCATTTATAAGAGCACTCCTCTCATTCATGAGGACTCTACCCTTATGACCTTATCACCTCTCAAAGCCCACCTCCTAATAACATTACCTTGGGGGTTAGGGTTTCAACATACAATTTTGGAGGAACAGAATTTGTATGATTCCATAGCAATAATCAACAGAATTAATAGAAAACACAGTCTCTATCGGTTTAGACTTTGCCTTTGAACATGTGGAAGAATATGTTTTATCTTAAGCAAAATGATTGCTTTATTTTTATTTATTTTTGTTTTTATATTATAATTTTTTCCCAAATGTTTATTTAAATTCTAGTTAGTTAACATACCGTGTAATATTGGTTTCAGGAGTAGAATTTAGTGATTCATCACTTGCATATAACATCCAGTGGTCATCACAACATGTGTCCTCCTTGGCCCCCATCACCCTTTTAGCCCATTCCCCCAAACCTCCCTCCATCAGCCCTCAGTTTGTGCTCCATCATTAAGACTCTCCTTTGGTTTGTTCCTTCTATCTTTTCCCTTCCCATGTGTTCATCTGTTTTGTTTCCTAAATTCCACAGATGAGTGAAATCATATAGTGTTTGTCTTTCTCTGACTGACATATTTTGCTTAGCATATTATACTCTAGCTCCATCCATGTTGTTGCCATTTACAATGGCAAGATTACATCCTTTCTTGTGGCTGAGTAATAGTCCATTGTGTATATATATCTATATATCTATATATCTATAGATATATAGATATCTCACATCTTCTTTATCCATCCATCAATGGACATTTGGGCTCTTTCCATAATTTAGCTACTGTTGATAATGCTGCAATAAACATTGGGATACATGCACCCTTCTGAATCTGTATTTTTTATCCTTTGGGTAAATACCTAGTAGTGCAATTGTTAGATCATAGGGTAGTTCCATTTTTAACTTTTTGAGGAAACTCCATATTGTTTTTCAGAGTGGCTGTACCAGTTAAGCAAAACGATTGCTTTAGAACACAAAATGTAGATCGGAGGCAATGGTAGGTCTTCTAATGCGTATGTATAGATTGCAAAGGTAATCTGATTTACATAATAGTAATTGAGAATATACATCTTCATTAGATAAATGCACTGTAAGACCACATTTCTTGAAAATAATTTATTTCATGTATTGCTTCTGTATTCCTAGTCTGTGTTGCTATATTATCAATTTATCTTAGTAACTTCATTTTTTATGTCCTTGTTTGTATATGTATGTATGTATGTATAAATATATGTTCCAGCGATATGTGTCTCCTGACGTCCTTTCTCTCTCAGAGTAAAATTTCAAGGACCTATTACTCCTCTGACTTCATCTGCTGTTACCTTTTCTCTTGCTCACTTCACTTCAGACCAGGTACTTATACTTTGATGTGGTCATGACAATAGAGAAGAGGAGAGAGTTGTTAATACACAGATGGCTAAACCCCATTTCACATCCAGCCCCAGTTATGACAAAGAAGGTCTGAGACTGCATTTTTGACAGAGTTTCAGGTGCTACTGCTGGGCAGGGGACCATATTCCTGTTCTAACTCACTGACCTCCTTTCTGTTCCTAGAACACAGCAGCTTGTTCCCATTTCAGGGCCTTTGCACTTGTTGTTTGCACTGCTTGGAAACTCTTTTACTGATATCCTTATGATATTTTCTTAAATGTTACCTTCTCAAGAGAGCTTTCTTAGATTTCAAATCCTAACTCCCTCTTTACCCATAGAACTTCCTGATTTTTCTCCATTCATCCTTCACCCATTCAACATATGATACATTTTATTTTCTTATAGTAGGTTTTTTCCCCCTTCTTTTTCCTTACTAGAGTGCAAGTGCCAAAAGTGTAGGGATTGCTTATATTGAGCTGGTACATTTCCCGTTGTATCCTCAGGACTTTGAGCAGTTTCTGGTACTAGTAGCCTCAACAGAAACTTGCTGAATGAATGAATGATCAAGATTAACTAAGACTGTGTAACAGGGTTCCAGAAGAATTATTGAAACTACCACAAAATGATGGGGTCAGTGATGGTTATAATTATGCAATGCTGAAGGCTCGCAACCCCCAAGGAGTTTGAAGAAAAGCTTTGATTTTCAAGACCTTGTATGCTGAATGAGATGAGATTATTAACCCTGTAAAGAAACTGATCAAACCAGATGCCACTGAATATGTGACTGAGGCCTGGCACTGTACTGGGTACGAAAGAATTAAGGTCTGTGCTGCGATGAAGCTAACTCTATCCTTTCCAAGAACTTCCTTTTTTAATCTTATTTGGATTAAAGGATAGCATTTTATGAATGGTCATCTTTTCTAGAAGAGATCCAAGCTGGTTTAGAGTAAATATAAATAAATATAATAAATAGAAGAGGTCATAGAGATAATTTTATAAAAATCTGGTAATAGTAATATATATGAATAGAAACCATTTGTATTAAATGTTAATTGATTTTTTGACTATACCCTTATATCGTAATTTTACATCCTTCACTCTGTAGTCTCAGTTTTTAAAACTAAAACATATTTGTAGGCAAGAATTTTTTTTTATTCCTTGTATTTCTGTGGATAAAAGCACCTTGTTCTTGAAGTCTAGATTTAAATTTTGTCTATGATGCCCTTCTAGTAAGTGCATAATCTAGCTCATTACTTCTGACTTTTAAAATAAACTGATGCCTTAATAAAAAATCAACAGGAGTGAAGTAGCAAGCCCAAATGTGGTAATATTTCAATGTGATATTAGCTCTGAATCTTCTTAGGTATTTTTTTTAGCTCCGAAGTTTAAGCCTAATAATATGAATTTTTATCCATGAGTTATCTACTTATGAAATTTTCAATATATTGCCATGATGGAAATTTTTGGAAGGCAGAAAGAAATGTTAATTATTCCATCATCATTTGTAGTAATCTCTCTCAAACCCTTCTCTGGAATTGATAGAGATATTTTTCAAGCCTCACAAGTAATAATTATAGTATTGAAAAAATGACAGCTTGTGTGTGCTAAATGTGAGCTGTGTACTTTTATTGGAAACATGCAAATAAGGGCTTATCGAGGGATGCATAATAATAGCCTCTAATTATGTCATATTTCCCTGAAATCGTATCATATTTACATATACTGGCACTGAGGATGACACCATAGAGTGTCCTCTGGTGACACATTGGTGGGATCTGACCTCATGACAGGCTCAGTTAAGGCGGGAATGAGCACAGGAAGTGATACCAGCAAAGAGACCTCAGCACTTATGCATCTCCCAAAAGAACTATGTGAAGAGGCAATTTGAGGCATGTTGGAATTTGTTGGGAATCCAGGTTTCTGCTTTTAGAGCTACTTACTGTGTACTTAAGGAGTGCTCAGACAATTGGAAGCAATTTGTGGGTTATTGCATTTATTTTTGCCTTACTGCCCTATAGCAGTAAACTGTCAGAATATAACAGAATTGGAATGTGATGCTTGTTTCATTTGATTTTACAGCAAGTATGACCGGTTTAACTTTGAAAAAAGAAACATAGCAGTCAATGCATTTGCTCACAGATTATCACTGTTATCAGTGTTGATGCTGACATTCAGAAAGTCACTACTTCTTTCCATTGCTGTAGCATGATTTAAACATGCATAGGCAGGGAAGTGCAGTGTTCCAGGAAGGCAGGCCCTGATCTGGAGTAGAGGAAATTTACCTGGACCTAGTACAGTGCTTATCAAATGCTAAGAATACATTGAATGGGAAATCAACACACACACACACGCACGCGTGCACACACACGTGCATGTGCACACACACGTGCACGCGCACCCCTACCAATCTATAGTTATAGCTACTTTGCTCTCATTAGCACAATACTCTCAATGTTCATGAGTCTGGCTAAGGAGTACAAAAGCAATCTTTGACATAAAAGCATTAATATGTGGCAATCATAGTCCCTGGTACTCTAAAAATTTTGATGTCTTTTTTTTTCTGAGTAAGTGGGAAAATGCAGAAAATTGCTCCTCCAAGATAGAATGAATTTTCCATTGAACAAATGAAGGTGAAACCATGCCTTCTAAGTGCAGTTCAGCACTGTCACCTCCTCCCATCATGCAGGAGGCCTATGTGGGTCAGTGGCATTTCAGTGTGTACTTTCCTACTCCTAATATCAATTCCATACAGTTCCAGACTTTAGGAAGAGAACTTCACCATGATGAGTTTAAGATCATGGTGTTAGCAACTCTTACTGAATGTGGGTGGTATACGCAACACCCCATTTTTCCAGGGACTGTAGGGAGCCATAAATAGAAATGCAGTGCTTCAGAGTTCATAATTAAACCAATAGAAATGGCACTAATATAAATCTATTTAACTAAAATACAAATCAAATTACCAGAAGTTCTAAAACCAACATTTTTTTTTGCCTTTTCCAATGAATGCTTCTCATTTCAAAATGGTCTCCTTAAGCAGATAATATACATTGTCTAGTACTGTATAGGGGCTGTTTCTCAAGACAGTTTTAAAACCTGTGTCACATTTTTCAGCTTTCTCAAATGATGATAATATATGTCATTTACTGGAGTTTTGGAAATAACCAAATATCATTTGGAGCCAAATCTGGTGAAGAGGATTTACAAATGGAGAGGTTAATATCAAGTTTGGATAAGACAAATACCATTTTTTGAGCCAAAGAATTACTGTAATAATCACTGGTCTTAGCCATGTTTTTGTGTCATATAGAATTCCTTGTGTGTTGGGATAAGTTTTTACATTTTGACATGTGAAAACTGATTTGGGCCATGTAGTCCAATATATGATATATATGTAGAAATCAGGATTTGCTACTACAACAAAACCAGATATTAAGAAAGAAATCTTAGTGTCCAATTGTAATTTTGATATATGAACTTTCTGGGTCCTGAAGATTTTGGAGTTTCAAATAAATATGCTGAACATTTTATATTTAGATTATATTTTTTAAATATTGAAAAAATTTTTAAAGTGGATTTTAACCTACTCTTTTTGAAGATGAGAGGAAATGACCCATCTTAATTTTTTGTTGTTTGTCATCTGAATTATACAGCATAATTCTTTCCAAACAATTTTCTCATGACATAGTTCCTTCCAGAGCAAGTCAGGTTAGTTTAAATTCTACCATTTAAGCATCATCTAATTTGGGTCTTAGTTTTCTCATCTGTTAAAGGAGAAAGCTGTGCTGAATGAACGTTAATAACCTTTCCAACCCTAATATTTTATCATTATCTCTTCTTTGCTTCAGTATAGCCCCCTAGTTAACATTTATGTCTTAATTACATTAATGGAAACTTGGACATTTTTAACATTTTTATGAATGAATCCCAGAGACCCACCAAATAATCATTTCGTGTAGCAACATAAACATCTTCCACAGCCTTTTAAAAAAGTTTGTTCGCGCTAAAATTGGGACTCTCAATGTTCTTTCATTCTCAAAAGCTTACTTTGGCATGTCAAGTGGATATGTTGAAGATTTATCACACAGAACTCAACATTAGTTTTTTGCTCTGAGTGATCACCCATTTTTGTTCTGACATAAAGCAATATTCACTGCAGCTGTTAGCATATGACAGTTGACTGGCTGAACCTGGAAATACTGCTGCTGCTCATTGAAACATGTTGCCATATATTTTTGCTGCGGTGTGATTGCTCTTCTGCTTTCATAAGCTTTTCAAGAAGAAAATTAGTCTCATTTCTTTATGGAGACACTTTGCATAAACACGCAGTAATCATTTATCTACAAATCATATAAAGTGAAATGTAATCAATTATAGTTGTATATAAGTATTCAGGGTGCTAGTATAGGGGTGTTCTTGCTGCCAATGGCTGAGAGGGGTTTGATAGTATTATATCAGGGACCCTCATTCATTCGCAGCTGGGATTCCTTGATGTAAGAATATACTGACATGTTTTTATGGGTATAAATACTCACAGATGTCCCCATTTTCTCTGAGTGGCTTGGATGCCATTTTGAGACTGGTTAAAACCCCTCCCCACCACTATTTGGTTACGGGACAGAATGATGTTACATATAAACCAACACTAATGCAATCCAAATCATTTATACATTTGGCATCAGTTCTGGCACTTGGGTTTTCTGCTGTTGTTTGTATCACAGCAAGAGATTTTGTTTAAGAGTCATTATGTCTGTGGGTGTATCTTTTGGGAAGTGGTATTTGAATGCATTGAGAAGAATTGCCTCTACTTAGAAGAAATTAACTGTCAGAATTGGACACTTTATAGTCCTCAAAAATTTTGAAGAATTTTATTTCCCTACTTACTGATAGGGAAATAAAATTTTTGGGGAAACTCAATTTTTTGGTAAAATAAAGTAGGTAAATGGTCTCCTCCCCTCAAGCCCCAGTGTTTTTCTACCTAGAGAATGACTTCTTCAACTTCGTGAATGCTAACTTTTAAAAAAAAAAAAAAATTACCAAACCAAGCAGCGTCGCAAGACCAGTGGGTTTTTCATTAGACTGGATGAAATCCTAACTAAATTATTGGTTTAGATAGTGTTTGGCTCTTGATTTGTTGTTTAGTTGAGGAGAAATTGTATGCACCACTGCACAGTGGCAGCCTGGATGTACGTACTTTGAGCGGCTTTGCTGGGTGACAGAATGGGGTAACAGAGCTATAATTTATAGTCACTAATATGAAGATGTTATATCAATTACCTAAGAAAAATACCCTACTGGATTTATATCCTTTAGTTATTAAAAAGTGGCAGCTATCTTAAATTAGTTATAGAAAATAAAGAATTTAGCGACAGAAATTAATCACTGTCACAATCCATACACAGACGCTGAGTTGCAGTGTTCTGCAAAACATTTGTTTGGAAAAAGGAAAATTGCTATTATGGTCACCTTAATAGAAACAGACAATCAAACAAATCTTAATTTAAAAGATTCCATGCAGTCATAAATCATAATGGCAGTAAGATTTAAGGCACAAAAAGCAACTTCATAAAGAAGTGAGGCATGCTAGGGAGAGCCAGGAACCAAGCCTGGTGCCCTCCTGTCCCTCCATCCTATTAGCTATGTTGCAATTGTTTCAATATTTTAGCCTCAAACCAGATTGTTCATTCTGCAGTAAAATGTGACTGTGTTCTACTTTGTTTTCCTTCCCTTGCCTTTCCCAGTCACCTCTAATCCATTCTCCATCCAGCAAGTAGAAGGATAGCCTGAAGAGGTAAATGGAGTCATGATAGCCCCCTCTATCCAAGCCCAGCAGGGCCTTTCAGGTGCAATTAGGATTATATCAAACCTCTTAAAATGACTTGACCTTCTCCTGCAATCTTCCTCCAGCATGTTGGCCCACCTTCAGTTCCTCAAGTATTCCTTCCCTCCTCCTAGAGAGAAGGCCATATTAATATTTGATCTATGTTTGGTTTAACTCATTATTTCTAATACCTTTAATTCCACTGAACCTAAGTCTCATAGCCAAAACAAAACAGAACAAAACAAAACAAAGCAGATAGGAACAGCAAAAACCTTGAGGGAATAAAGAGGTAGGGGCTAAGGCAGTGAGATCAGAAT
Organism: Canis lupus dingo; assembly: GCF_003254725.2. Classification (NCBI taxonomy): domain Eukaryota; kingdom Metazoa; phylum Chordata; class Mammalia; order Carnivora; family Canidae; genus Canis; species Canis lupus. The sequence continues at coordinate 38,729,542 of NC_064243.1, forward strand.
CATTTATTTAATAATTGCTGTATGAAAGTTGTATTGCTAAGTGTCATACTAGCTGAATGTTGTGTTCTGTTTACCTATGGTGACATTTGTGACTATCTTAATTGATATTTTGTGATTGAGCACAAATGTTTGCATGCCCATGAGTGATAGATGTCCTGTTATGGAGTGTTATATTTGGGAGTTGCAACATCCCCTTGGAAGGCAAAATAAGCCTCAGTATAAGCGAGATTTTCTTCATCATTGTGTTGTTTTACCATCTGTCCACCTAGCTTTCTCAGGCTTCTATAAATAGGCTTCAGACTGGCCAGTGTCACCCAGCATCCAACTCTTACAGATGGAGCCTAGTGTGGCCAACTGAATTGCAGCTGTGGCTCAGTGCAGGCCAGGACATACTCTTTTGGGCCAGTAACTCTTGTTTGGTGTTGACAATGGTCTGATGGCATTAATATATCAAAAGAAGAAGCTGTTGCCTTTGTTGGCAAGGTGTGTGTGTGTGTATGGTCTGGTTTTTAAATTTTTACCAAAGATGTAAACTGCCAACTCTCAGAATAAACAACTCTTTCTCAAAGTGCAGTTCCCCAGACAGGAGTAATGGGGGAATTATCTATACTCAATGATGGAAGCCAGCATTTGGCAGTATATTTTCAAAATGGAGTAATCAGTGTATTCTATATGGATTACTTCCAAGAATGATCTTTCTTTAGGACCAAAGCACAAATGGAGTCTGGAAAGACAAACTTAAATGCAATTTCATTTTTTTCAATACCATACAGAATATGTGGGTTCTCAAAGCATCATTCTTCTCAAATGGAGTACAAACTCATGGAAAATCCATTTCTGTTCTCTTTCCTATGAATGTGTCAGATCAAATATAGTTCAAAATTGGAGAAAAATAAATGAGCCTATACCTAATCTTTCTGCATGGCTCAATTACAAATGACATAGTCCAGCTTTTCAGGTAAATATACAGAATTAGAAAATGGAGCTAGATGTGTGGCTAAATAGATTAATGGATCGTTTCTCACATTCTAGGCCAGAAAGTAATGACTCAGATGTAGCTTAGCTTTGCTTGGTAACTAATGAGCATATTGATAAAAATGGTGACTCATTTAAATGACAGGTCTCCTTTCCATCACCATCTGCCTAGTAGCAGTGGACAGTTAAGATATAAGTTTGTATGTCTCTTGATAATAGCTTTATATGAAAGCACACCATGGCTAATACTGCCATAACAATCCAAAATCCTATAGAGATATTTTTTACTGTCTTGAGAAAAGACATTATATTTGGTAATGTAGTAACTTTCAGAAAAATCATGGCATGAAAGGGATTCACAAATTCAGTAAACCTACTTGAAACAGAGCCATTGGTTTTGGCTTTCTGGAGCAGGGAACTAACCAGATGATATTTTAAGTAATCAAGTACAAGTCACTTAGTATAACGTGTCTTTCTTAACTCCTTGCACTGAACTATAGATAGGAACACACACAAAGAAGGGAGCTTGATTTTACAACATTGAAAATACTGATGTTGAATTTAAGTGATTGTTTCTCACTATCAACAAAGTCACGCGAAATGTAGGTAAATGAGGTAATAGGTATATATCAACATCTAGCATGATTTGTGAATGTTTGTCATTGCCTAAAGTCCTAAATTTGCTTGGTTAAACTTCTGTATGGATCTATATCCTACAGAATTTCTATAGCCTTCTGTTGGCCTCTATTAAATCAGAATTAATGGCAGAGAAACATTTGCCTTTCTGTTTGGGGAAGGGAAGGTGATGATTTGAAAAATCACTTTGGATTCAAATTCGGTACAAAAATAACATATACTGTACCTGCAGGAAAAATGTAAAACATGTTTAAACTTTAGCAGTTTACATTAAACAATTCTAGTTATAAATAATTCCTTAACCATGTAAATAAAATCCTTTAGAACTTCTATTTTGTACCTTTGTGGGGAGTAAATTTCATTAAAAAATCATCTTTGACTCAAGTGTTTTACTAAATTTTAACCTTAGTATCTCCTATTTTCACAAAATACTCCGGTGACAACATATACCCTAGGAGGTCTAAAGCATACTATTGCATGTTAACTATTTTATTAACTTTTTAAAATGTAATGAACTTGTTTGTTAGAAATGGGTGGTAAGAAGTAGATTATTGTTTATTCTGCTGTATAATCTAGAAATAAACATTTCATGGCTCAACTATAGCAGTACTAGAAAAACTTAAATAAGAAGCCTGAGTGGGTTTTTTGTTTTGTTTTGTTTTTTGTTTTTTTTTAGTATCCTGAGAGTTTAACACAAGATATGTTTTTTGATTAGGTGAAGAAGCACAATTCACGTAACGTTTTACAATGTAGTATGAATTCCCTCTAAAAACTGCCTATTTTTAATTGTAATATAGTTATCATATATTAATGGTTAAAACTTACATGGTAGTTTTAGAACTATAAGTACTTTATCCATAGAATAATTGTTACAAATATGTTAGATTCTATAAAGCTATTTATATCAGATCAATCACAGCTTTAAATGAGTTTGTGGACTGTTTAGTAACAAAATAACTTTTAAAAAATATTTTAAGAGAAAATTCCATTTGCAGTATGAATTTGGGATACCAAGTGTATACTGTCCATTTCAACTGCTAGAGTTAGTGTTCTGATCTCTCAAGATCTCTGATTTGTGGCTACAATCCAATATTCAGCTTTTTGTGTCCTAAGAACTAATAGATTCTGTGACAATTTATACCCTTTAATCCCATTTTTGATGTTATCAGATGAATAATAGGGGGAAAACCAAATCTTTAGTTCTTTTATAATATTGTGTTTAATATGGTTTCTTTAATTAAATGTTCCTAACTGAAAAAAAATTAAAAGTCACAAATCCATAAGCTCTTAGTATAGCAGGCTTTTGGAGGTAATGTAATTCAACCAAGTGAACAATTGAGATTGTCAAGCCCCAGTGAGATTAAATGCTTTGCTCCAGACAATGGCAGAACCAGAACCAGAACCTCAGGACTCTCGATTTCTGGCTTGCTGATTTACCCCCTCTCCCATATCAATCAAAATATTTATTTAATGGTTCCTGTAAAATATTGAACTTTTAGGTAATATTATGGGTACAGTGTGTGCAGGGAGTTTGGCCTATAACTTAGGTATTTATAAACTAGGCAAATAATAGAACTTATTGGTAGGATTTAATGATTTTTATATCATACAGATAATTAGTCATCATATGACTGCTTTTTTGTTTACTTTTGAAAACACTCAAAAAAAGATACACAAACACATGGTGCCATGCCATGCTATATTGGAGTTCAACACAAAAATGGAAATCAGTGATATAGATGGTCTCCATTTAAAATTTTGACATTTTGTTCACTATGGACTTTTTTAAAATTAGCTAAATCCATACTTTATTCACATTTCTTTCGTTTTTACCTAATGTCTTTTTTGTTGTTGTTATTTTAAGAACCTGTCTAGGATTCATTACTTTTAATTGATGCAACACATAGATATTCTTTGCATTAATATTGATTTTTAAAATACTGTCCTAAAATCTTACTGAACCATGATTACTGAGATTTTGGGTGTCCAATTAGATTTTCACCTGAAATGAGTGCTTTACTTACCTCCCCTTTTCCTTGGTACACAAACACACACACACACACATGCGTGTGTGCACACACATACATACACAGTACTTTTTTTTGTTTTGACTACTTTTGTCTAAAACAAAAACCCCTAAGTCTCAACTGCGCAGATTGTTTAAGTGTGAGAAAATGTGATTCTTGTATACAATGCAAACTAGGAGCATATGTCATAAATAACTCAGATATGCTTACTGGTATTTATGGATGAAGCTGCAAATTTCTGATTGTAAATATCCCAAGTTCCATAGTATACATATTATCTGAGCTCACGGATCAGGCTTCATACCAGGGTAATAAAATGAAGACATAAACCTGACAAGCCGGAAGCCAGAGATGGGTCTGCCCTTAATCATAGCACATGTAGTAACATTCCACTTTTACTTTTAAGATTATTCCTGAATTCTTCTAATAAATAAATATGAAGTTTGCATTTAATCTTCTCCAAAATATCTCATCATTTTGCAACTTAAATGCAGGATAATTATTTTCACCAGATGTTATTTACTGAAATAATTTCTGGACCAAACGATACCATTTAACACTCAGTGTAATGTTTTGATGTTCTCTCATGCCCCAATGCATTTGGACTTATTACCAAATCATTACTACAAGGCTGGAAGTTTCAATAATTTATAGAAGTCATTATGCCTGGCAGAGCAGTAACTCTACCAGAAATGACTTAAATGTCCCACACACATCCCATATTCTTCGGCCTCCTCATCTAAATTTCTCTCGCACCCGTTTTTCATATATATAAAATCACAGAGCAAATATTACGAGCAGAATTTTAAAAGAAAGATTCTATTTTATCACATGGCTTAATTTCTTGTTTTCTGTTTACACATCTTGTACATGATACAATTTAATCATGTAACCATGTCCATTCAATTATTTGCTGATTGCCTTTGATGTCAAGATTGGACCTCGGCCTTCTCTTTGGATGCATAGTGGTTTGAAATCATCATTCTGATAGCTGCTCCCAAGGTTGCACAGAATGGTAACATTTCTAGCTTAGAATCTGTATCTGTATAGATTTACATGATAGAAATAATACATGTCAACTTTCCTTGTCTAAGCTGAGGGCTCAGTGTAAAATGTACAATGTGTATTTTTGCCCACCTATTTTACTTTACAATATGGCTTTGTAAAGAAAGATATTTAAGAACACATGTTTTAAAAACTATATTGAGTTTTACCAAAAAAGCTATGACTCCGTTCCTTTGAAAACTTGTTTTTTTTTTCTCTTTTATTTCTGTTTAAAGTGTAAACCCCTTTGTTGACGTTGCACCTTGAGTGAACCATTTTCTTAAAGTTTATTGAAAGAAGCCTCTTGTAAAGAGGGTATATTCTTTTGTTAAAACTACTCTTTATCATAAGCCATCTGAAATAATAAATGCATACTTGGAAAGACATTACAGGGCTTTTGCTTAGAAATGACAGCATGCCCATGATACAGTTCTTCCTCTCTCAAAACCAGCTAAAGTGCACCAGGAGAACCCCAAAAATATTAATTCACAAGGACAAGGAGGATCAGAGAGAAAGCAACAGTGGAAAAATATTTTAACACTGTTGAAACAAAATGGCAGATGGTAATTGAGTTATCAGAGCAGGTGAAATTCCCACCTAGCCTGTACAGAACAATATCACCGAGAAATTAGTCATCATGCTACTTGGAACCCCATCTTGGAATATCAGGTACTTCTACAGGACTGAAAAGAGTGAGATAAAAGGCTGTAAAGAGCAGTGTTGGTGGAAAGGCTCATGCTCAGCAGTAGAACATCATATCTTCTGCTCTACTTTCCTTGGAGGACATTGGAGCTCTTTAATCTGAAGAAGCTTAGAGACATAAATTAAAGGCTGAAGGAAGCCCCAAGGAATAAAAAGGCCCCATTATAAATATTTTTTAAAAATAAAAAAATCACCAATATTCTAGGAAACCCTGAAAGTGAGAGAAAGATAAATAGAAACCTGGGGGAAGCAGAATTTTGCAAACAGCAGAAGAAAATGTAAGGGAAAAAACTCTTCCATACATACTTTAAGACTATGTCCATAAAATAGGAACAAGAAGCTCTGACAAAAATAAAATATTTGAAAATTAGGAACAAGAAGCTCTGACAAAAATAAAATATTTGAAAATTAAAAATATGGGTAACTAAGGGAAAAAAAAACAATGAAAGGATTGGAACATAAAGTCATGAATGAACTCTTCCAGAAAGTAGGAAAAAAGAGAGATCACAAATAGAAAATAAAATTATAAGATCAAAGAAGTCCACTATCCCCACCTGAAGGTTTCCTGAGGGGTGGAAGGAAACAAGAAAAAAAATTGTCAAAGAAATAATAAACAGAAATTTTCTAAAAAGAAAAGAAGTAGGGATCCCTGGGTGGCGCAGCGGTTTGGCTCCTGCCTTTGGCCCAGGGCGCGATCCTGGAGACCCGGGATCGAATCCCACGTCGGGCTCCCGGTACATGGAGCCTGCTTCTCCCTCTGCCTGTGTCTCTGCCTCTCTCTCTCTCTGTGTGACTATCATAAATAAATAAATAAAAAATTAAAAAAAATATTAAAAAAAAAAGAAAAGAAGTCAAACAGGCCCACCAAGCCCCCAGCTTACTGGATTTTTAAAAGGCTAATACAAAACACATCAACACAATGTTTCAGGACACCAGGAATAAAAAAAAATTAATTTTCTTAAGCTTTGGGAGAAAAGGAGCTATTCATTGCTAAATGGAAGAGGATCAAAATGGCTTTGGACTTTTCACTAACAATGCTGGATAAGGGAAAGCCTGAAAATTCAGAGAAAACATGTTTTTCTACAAAAATTTTTATGCCTAACCCAACTGTAATGTGTGAGTGAAGAATAACAGGTGTGGATATAGTCTCTAAATATACCTCCCGTGACATGCATGCTTACTTAGAGAATAGACTTTAGCAAAACAAAAGAATAAACCAAGAGAGATAAATATGTGGGATTTACAAAATAGGTCAGACACAGAAGAGTATTAAGAGGAGTTGTCAGTATGGCAACTTTCTAAAGCAGTAGGTAGATCTTGGGGCAGGAAGGTGGAGGGCTATAGAAAAGAATTCGAGAACCAAACAGATGCTAGAATATTTATTATGTATAAGTTTGCAAAATTTCTTGAGAGGCATTTGACAGATCCACTGACATATTTTGAGAAAGCAGAGAGAAGTTCATAGAAACCACACAAATGAACAATCATTTTACTAATTCCAAGACAAAGCAATTTCTGTGAGAAAGGAATGGTAATCATGGGATGCTAGTTGGTTCCACAGTAAACAGTATTTCATTGTCACAGTGATGTAAACAGTGACAACTGATGAGACCAAAAGTAGTGATCTAACTATACTGAGAGGCTTAGAGGAAGGGAGGTGTGTGCATGTGCTAGATTCACTTCTGTGACCAAGCCTACTTACAATGTCTTAGGTTCCCCAGGAAGCACGCACTGTGCTGGAAGTTTATTGAGGTGTCGTCTCCTTGGGATCAACATCTGTGGAAGACTGAAGGAAGCAGGATTGAATGGTGATGGTGATGCAGTGACAAAGGTCTTACTCTGGAGCTGAGTTGTCTCCTGGGAGTGGCAGTTCCTTGATTCAAGGGGGCTGGAGCATTATACCCTCAACCCACCAATCATTGGAGGTGGGCAGCTACAAGAGAGTGTGATGGACTGAATATCTGTGTTCCCTCAAAATGCATAGGTTAGAGCCCTAATCTCCAATGTAATGGTATTTGGAGGTGAGACCTTTGGGAGATAATTCGCCTTAGATGAGAAAATACAGATAGGGCCCTCCTGATGGAATTAATACTCTTAGGAAGAGACCAATTGTGCTCTCTCTCTCCTCTCTTTTTTCTCTCATGTGATACGGTGAGAAGGTGTCCATCTGCAAGCCAGGAAGAGGGTTCTCACCAGGAACTGAATCTGTAGACACCTTGATCTTGGACTGTGAAAAATAAATGTCTGTCATTTAAGCCACAAAGTCTATGGTATTTGCTGTAGCAGCTCAAGCTAAGACTGGGGGAATCATGACGTTGAGCAAGGTGGCTCTTTGCCACTGAGGGCTCAACTCAGCTTAGAGTCGTCCATCACCAGCATTCCCAGCAGCTGGAGGCTTCAGCCCTAAAGGGGAGTCACCAAGTCACACATAGCATTCGCTATCTAAAATTGTTCAACTAAACATAGAAGTATAAGCATATTATTTAGAACCATGGAGGTAAATGGCACAAGAAACAGCAAAAACATGGAGAACTGGCAGGGGGAGGTAGGCATATAGTGGGGAAGAGTCAGGTTCTTTTGTTTTAAGACATTTTGCATGACTAGTTTTAGCTGTGTGCACATGTAACATTGATAAAATTAATTTAAAATTAAGAAGTGCATTTTCCTTACTTATGGAAGTCAAGTATTAAATATGATGCCATTTTTATTGATGGTCTGTATCAGCTAAATATCAATACCTTTAGTTTGTTCAACATTGATGGATGTTCAAAGGACAGTGATAATAACAATAATAAATCTGTGTGCCAAGCACTGTGCTTAATGATTTCATTATATTTTCTCAGTTCCACGCCACATTAGCCCTGTGAAATGGGTGCTGTTATCCCCATTTTACCAAATTAGAAACTGGGACTCAGAGAAGTTAGTTCTATTGCTCATGGCCAAATGAAGGAAGTAGTCATGGTCAAAGCTAGTGTTTGATTTCGGCTCCAATGACAGAGCTTAGATTCTTATCCACTCTGCTTCTGCTAAGTGGTCCCATCTCCATATATTCACTGGCTTAAAACAGAATGCAGGGTATTATCCATGCCAATTATTCGGTGACCCACCTGACTGTTCACCAGATCAGTCACTTTGTACTTGGTGCCAAACACCAGTGAGAAGCGGTATAATCTATTCTTCTGCTTATTTTCCTTCATGGTTCTCTGCTCATGTGTTAGAGATTAATTGTGGTAAAAAGATCCTGTATCACACATGCACAGGAATGCCCTGTTTTTTCTCGAATGTATTAGCTGAGAGGGTGTCACCATTGGGAGTGAATGAGTTGTGTGGAGCTGGACTGCGCTCTAATCCTGGTTCTACAGCTTTCTAGTTGGGTCATTTTGGGCAGGTTGTGCTGTGCGTCTGAGCTCACCTATGTCAAGTGGGTACAGTAGTGCTTACCTGCCTCACTGAGTCCTTGGGAGGGTGACATGAATTGAGACACATGAGGCAGAGAGACTGCATCTGGACCTTTGTAAATGCTCATGAGTATTAGTCATTAGTAAATATTAGTCTGAATAAAAGTCAGGGTTGCAATAGATCAAATGCTCCCAGGCCCCTTCTAGAGAATGAAGCTTCATTATTTCATTTAAATATCATTAGTTTCCTATTTCAATTCTTCATCTCTTTTTGTCTTTCTCTTCCTGCTTGAATATAGACACGTGCATGAAATTTAAACTTTTATGAGGCATTTTGTTCAATTATTTGTTTTCCCTGGTTCCTCCTACCCTTCTCTCCCAACACACACATAAAATAACTTTATTATTCAGTGATAATGGAATCATGAATAATGTCACTATCCTCTGCTATATTTTATTAACAAGATTAACAAATTATTTTAACCTATAACTGTTTATTTTCCTTTGTTAGAAGAAAGTGTCATCATAACCTTTTAAGGTATGTGGTAATATGTTTCCAAATTCTATATGATAATGTTTACCCAGTCTGGTATATTAATAGGCTTTCATTTAAATCACCACAAAATTACCATATATTTTCTAAGGAAGCTGTGGCCAGAGTCTATGATCTAATTTTGCCATTAGCCAGTAATGTCTAATTTCTGTTTCCTTGGTCTGTCTTATTATTTGGAAGTGGAAATTATACTTTCCCTGCCTTTGGTCTACTTAAAATATCACAGAAGGGTAAACTGTCCTGAGAGCTTGAAACGACATAGACTATGGGTGAATCCTGTGGCACATGAGGACCAGATGCCCTGATAGTAACTACCACCTGGTGTCAGTGATCAGCATCCTTTGTTTTAACCGTAGAATGATACGCTCTTTGGGAATAGGTGAAATGCTTACTGGCTTCATTTTAGCTTCTTAGTTGGAACCAAGGGATGATTTTAAGATTGAGAAAAGAAATGCTTGGGTATGTAGCTGGGGATTCTGATCAGACCAGCTCCCGGTTTATCCATTTTAAATCTCCATTTAGCCAAAGCTAAACACATTTTGGATTAACTGCCTTTTGAGGTTATCTTGGTCCCTCTGGCTTCCATTAGTATTGACTGTACTTTCTTTCTTTCTTTTTTTTTTTTTAAAGATCTAGTAATGGTTTAGATTGAAGTCTGTGCAGGAAAGGAGGATCTCCTTTCCCACATAGGGAAAGAGATTAAGGATCTGAGTCACAGAGCTACTCAAAGGGACAATTTCTGCCCGAAGCCCACACTGATTTATGAGCATCAGCATGATTTAAGTGATGAGAGTGCAGAATCAGAATATCATTTTTTAAGGATTTTATTTATTTATTCATGAGAGAGAGAGAGAGAAAGAGAGAGAGAGAGAGAGAGAGAGAGGGAGAAGCAGGCTCCATGCAGGGAGCCTGATGTGGAACTCGATCCCGGGACTCCAGGATCACACCCTGGGCAGGCACTAAACCGCTGAGCCACCGGGGGATCCCAGAATCAGAATATCTAAGTCTTCTGCCACTAACTGACTAATTAATTGGGTTAACCATAAAACAGATGATTTTTTGCACTATTCTTTGGGCAGTGTTAGTCCTATAAATCTGATATGAAATGGGGCTGCTGCGATTTTTTTTTTTTGCCATGAATTTTTAAAAATTCAACTTACTGAGTGCTTTGAGGGTTTTTGGGGTTTTATTCATTGTTTTTATGAATGAAGTAGTTTCAAATGGAGTAGACTGTGAGAGATGTTAAGAGACTTTTAATGTTCATTTTCCAATTTGCTTTTCATTTTTAAAATCATACTTATTATAGGCCTTTGAAAGTTTATTTTGCACTGTGTCTTAAAAAAATGAACATCTTTGGGCACCTGGGTAGCTCAGCTAGTTAGGCATCTGCTTTCAGCTCAGGTCATGGTCCCAGGGTCCTGGGATCGAGTCCTGCATTGGGATCACTGTGGAGCAGGGAGTCTGCTTCTTCCTGTCTCTCTGCCTGCCACTCCCCTTGCTTGTGCTTGCTCTCTGTCTGTCAAATAAATAAATAAAAACTTTTTTAAAAATTAACATCTTTTAAAAAATGAATTTCAGATCTCAGATGACTTAATGGGCTGGGAGGAGGTTTTCCTGCTTTAGGAGCTGGTATGCATCATAACAGGAACACTGCCAACAATTTATTAGGGATTGCCACCGAAACCAAACTCATGCAACAGAAATTATAAAAACATGGATCACAAATCCTTAGATGTTTGAGAGTCATCACAGACTTGTAGAATGGGGAGAGTAGCTTTTCTAAAATTTGGAATTTATTTAAAAACAGTAGCTTTTTCCTGGGGGAAAATGTTACTGTTTGTTTCTAAGAACTTTTATCAGGTAAATGGCTTGAGGGTAAGTCAGGGCTTCTGAATGGTGCCTACAGCCCTTAAAGAGGGTGAAACATGGTAAGTTGAGGCTTATAGGCTACTATTTGTGACAACTCAGTGAGAAACATTTCCCTAAATATGTTAGTGTTGGCTCCCAAAATGCTGTTGGTGCTCTAAATGGTCGCTTTACAATTTCCTGACTTCAGGATAAGCAGTGGGTATGACATACCCCACTGCTTTCTACAACCTCCTGGGGTTGTAATTGTGGTTCCTACTCACCTTTGGCTCCCTCCCATCTCTTTTCCCAAAGTGCCAGTGCTCTAAACCTGGTTGTAAAAAGAGATGAAGGTTCCGGTAATCATAGCTTGTAAATCACGTTACTTTCTTCCTCTGTCTTCCTTTTTCCTTATTCCAGCTGAATGGAACTTCAGTCCCTATCAAATAAGTGGATTTGTGTAGAGGGAATATTGTTCAGATTCCAAGTGTCGTAGTAGTAGAGTCAGTTTTAGCCATCGTTGTATCTCCAGGGTAACACCGGCCAGGCCTCCACGGACCATTCTGATTTGATTTGTTTGGAGGTTGAATCAAAGTGTGAAGTTTCTCATAACCAGCTATTAAGTGGAAAACAAAGTCTGACATGAACCCTGACCACACTGCCTTCCACATGTTGGTCCCATACCTACTACCACCTCATCTCTGCATCACTGGTACTCTCCTCCTCACTCTTACATTCATCAAAACGGAAAGATGAGATGGAGTCTCTATTACAAACATTACTTGATTTAAAAAAAAAACAGATGTATACAATATTTTATTTCTAATTAAAAGGGCTTCAAGGTCAACTCAAACTTTCCCAATCACAATGCCTCAGTGTCACAACAGCTACATTAAAATATTATATGTGCCTGCCCCTACCATATATTAAATGCTTGATAAACATCTGTTGAAAGGAATTAACTTTGATTTAAATGCTTTAGAATTTTGTTCTGAAAAGGTGAATCCACCTATTCTGTTATTAACAACAAAAATATGTGGAGTTGAGTCCAATCTTATTTCACAATGAGTCTTAAGCATCATAGTTCTCCTTCCTTCTTCGAGAGACAGTAATTGAGTTTCAGGTGTGGGATCTGCTACTAAATATTCACTTGCAATTTGCATCGAGATGTCAAATACATTTTACAAATATTCTTTGAGAATACTCTGGATAACTTAGGAAGGGATTTAATTTAAAATCTTCCTGAGGGGAAAAGTGAGTCTACATCAAATGAAACAGGGGGCAGCCCTAGAAGTTTTAGAAGTCACATGGACAAATGGGATACTCAGAACTTCAAAAAAGGATGTGAAAGAATCTCCATCTTTGATCGTGACATATCAAAGTATTTAAAAATATTTCACATGTAAATGTTTAAGCTCTGGATCAATATTAAAAACAAACTTTAGGACTATTGCATTTGGCATCTATATTAGTTTCCTGGTGTTGCCATAACAAAATATCCAGACTGGGTGACTTAAACAACAGAAATTTATCTTTTCACAATTCTGAATGCTGGAAAACTCAAGGTCAAGGTATCATCAAATTTGGTTTCTCCTGAGCCTCTCTCTTTGGCTTGCAAATGGTTATCTTCTTGCTGTGTCCTTATATGTCCTTTCTTCTGTGTGTGCACACCCCTGGTTTCTCTCTACATGTCCAAATATCTCTACATGTCCAAATATCTTACTTTTATGGGGACACCAGTCAGCTTGGATTAGATCCCATTCTAATGGCTTCACTGTAATCTTCTCACTTCTTTAAAGACCTTATCTCCAAACAGAGTTACATTTTGAAGTACTGAGGGCTTCTGCATATGAATTTGATGGGGACACAATTCAGCCTATAATGGTGTCTAAGCTAAAAGTTGTCTTGGAAACATGGGACTTGGTAAGAAATACTGAGTGTTCATTCAGTGTTTGGACTCGCCGGTACGGAAGGACACTCATAGCATGACTCTCACAAGGAGAGCCACCAAGTGATGTGGCAGTTGTCTTGAGGTGAAATGGACTGGAATAGTCACAAACCAAGGACTCTCCTCTGCTGCCCATCCTCCACCATCATCACAAGTCTTCTCTGCTTGCATGGCTTTTCATGATTCCTCAGTTGCTATGTTGCAGTTGCAAAAATGCATCTTGCCTAATGGATGCTGTATGTGGAAATATTGGGGTACACCATAAATGTCGCTAAATTGTATTTATGATTCATTTCTCAGATCTCATAAAACCATTAAGTTTTAACTTCATGTTATGCCCTTGTGTCTGAATTTCCAGAAAGAGCTAGGTTTGAGAACCAGCTCGATCAGCTGTAGATGGTGCCAATTTAGGCAAGTCACTTTATGTCTCTGAATCATAGTTGTATCATCTGTAAAGAGGAAAAAGCAGAACAGCCAAGTCGAGTTGGGAGAACTAAATGAGATAATATGAATGAAATGCCAAACATACAGAATAAAGACTTAATACTAGTAAATATTTTTATGATACTTCTTGCAATTTTATCACCCCCCCTCCCTTGCAATTTAAAATACCATTAGCACTTGCATAGAAACAACCACATGATTCTTTTCATTCCCCTAAAGCCTTGCTTGAGATGGGGAGAGCCCCAAAGGAAGTCCCTAGTCAGAGCCAAGAAGAAACACCTCCTGACATATCTTAGAAATAACTTTGGAGGAGGAGGGGTCTTGGGAAGAACATTTGACTATATTAGGCTTACAAGTATCAGTCAGTGGTTCTCAATTCCATAGGCTCCTGGGCAGACCTGAGCCTTGACTGGGTCCCTAGGAGGCGGGGGTATAGTGGTAGAGATTACAGACTCTAGAGTCAGATAACCTGCATTCAAATCCTGGCTCTTCTACTTTCTGATTGTGAGACCTTGGCAAGTTAATTAACTCCTCTAGGTTTTGGTGTTCTCAAATGTGAGATGAGAATACAAGTATTATCAACCCCAAAGGGTTGTCATAAAAATTAACCCGCAGATTATTTTTTTAAGATTTTATTTTTTTAATTTTTAAAAAATTTTAAAAGATTTTATTTATTTATTCATAAGAGACACACAGAGAGAGAGGCAGAGACATAGGCAGAGAGAGAGAAGTAGGCTCCAAGCAGGGAGTCCGATGTGGGACTTGATCCCAGGACTCCAGGATCATGCCCTGGGTGGAAGGCAAGCACTTAATCACTGAGCCAACCAGGCATCCCTAAGATTTTATTTTGAAGAAATCTCTACACTCAACATGGGGCTTGAACTTAACAACCCTGAGATCAAGAGTTGCAAGCTGTACAAGCTGACCCAGGTAGGTACCCGGTGTTGATTTTTTTCTTTTTAAACACTAGAATAAGTGCTGGGAATAGAGTGTGGATAAGATAATTTCCTCCTTGATCTCCACTAGCATAGTGGTTAAAGGCCCAGGCTGTGGGACCCAATGACCTAGGTTTTAGACACTTTTTTTTTCCATTTACCATTGGGGAAGTAGTCTAATGTTTCTGTGCCTCAGTATTCTTCATCTGTGAAATGAGGATAATAATACCAATACCCAGATCATAGTATGACAAGGAAGATTAAATAAGCCATATGTCTTAAGTTTTTAGAATACTTGGCACATAGCAAGTATGTGTGCATGCCTGTGTGTGCACGTGTGTGTGTATATATATGTATATATATGTATATAAACAGACACACATAATTCTTATTATTAAGTGGTATCTGCAAACTAAGGTAAAAGTAACTATAGTGTTGACACATAGAAGACTTGAGTTCTCTTTGTCCTTAATCAAGTGGTGTTACCTCTCCTGACCTCAGGGATGGCAGGTTCTGTCCAGCTTTACATTCTCTGACCTTTGTCTTGGTAATGATCAGGATTATGCCTTCATCAGTATATATGGGTAATTTATTGCTTTGGAAAGTATAATGGGAAAGAAGAATTTCAGTTTTATAAATATAACCCATTAAGAACTATTTCAGCCTTTGAGCCAGTATTCTGGCTGGGTCAGTATTTTAGTCCCATTAATTCTTTCTGTTAACATTTTCATTTTTTTCCGTTGTACTTTTACCAAGAGAAAGTATTAGACTTGTGAGCCCTTGCATACTCGAAGCCCTGGTTCAGAGACTCTTGGGAGTCTTCAAACCCTGAAAATACTTAAATTAAAACATTAGTTTCAAAATGAGGACCATTGAAAAATCCGAAGTGTGTTTTGACTCCCTTTCTCTCTTCTGTAGGTTGCTCTCTACAGTAGGATAAACTCAGAAAGATGTTCAAAAGGTGGTATTTGTAGCCTTTTTCTCCTATTATCTTAATGAAACTATTGTTTTCAAAAGTGTAGTTCTGTTAGCATAGTTCAATGAGCTTACACTAAAGGAATGTCTAATACATTGCTTTTAAATGTGGTGACAAGGGATGGGGAACAAATAGTTGTTCAAAGGGATTTTCCTGGAAAAACTGAACTGACTAGGGTTCATGTCTAGGGGTAATGGACTCTCTCCCAGAGGGTCATTAATCCCCAGGAATTGGCCTGGTCTTCAATTGCTATTGCTTAAGTAAACAATAAATAACATCACACAGATATGTAATGAACTATAAAACAACCACTTCTCAGCCTGCATTGTAGATATGCCTGCAGCACACACAAGACTGCCCTCTATTAATCACCTCCCGACTTGATTGATTAGTTTCAATCAGCACCCTGTCCCCGATTTTCTTTTAAGATAGATTAATTTCATACTTTTGAGGTCAGGGAATAAAAGCATTAACATTAGGCCCAGTAAAAATGGTGTCTGTCTGTGCTATAGTATTTTTGACTGTTTCTGTCTGTCCTTCTCTGTGTTTGGCATTTGTTACTGTGCAGCAATTAGGTATAACTCACACCTTGCCCCAATAATGCCAAGATTGGTACGGATGACACTGGTTAGGGGAAACTGAATGAAACTTCCAAGGACAGTGACTATTTTAATTAGGGTCATGATACAGACTTTCCTGCCCAGTCCGTCCACTGCTACCATCATTTCTCAGCCATCCTGCTCAACCTCCGATAGCCTGTAACTCTTATGATCATGTCCATCTTTGTGAAACCCTTCCTGGCTTTGCCTCCACTCTCTCTTGGTTCTCTTCCTAACTCATCAGCCACTCCTCCGGCTCTTTTATTTGTTTTTTTTAAATTTTTTATGGTGGTAAAAAATGCATGGCATGAAGTTTACCATGTCAACTCTTTTCAAGCATACAGTTCAGTGGCATCGTGTACAATCACACTGCTGTGTAACCACCATGAGGTACTTCCAACAGTTTTATCACCCGAAATAGAAACTCTGTAACCATTGAGCCATAAACGTCATTTTCACCCCCTCTATTATACCTTCTGTTTCTATGAATTTGCTTATTCTAGATACCTCATCTAAGTGGAATCATAAATATTTGTTTTTAATTTTGGGTTATTTCACTTAACATAATGTCTTTAAAGTTCGCCCATGCAGTAGTACGTGTTGGAACTTAATTCCTTTCCATAACTGTATAATATCCCACTGTATGTAGATAGTACCTTTTGTTTATTCATTCATTTGTTGATGGACACTGGGTTATTTCCACCTTTTGGTGATTGTGAATAATAGTGCTAACACCTGTTTTTGGTATATACCCCAAAGTGGAATTGCTGGATCGTATACAGCAATGCTCTGTTAACTTTTTGACACCAGAACTTTTCTACAGTGGCTGCTGCACCATTTTACATTCCATCATCACAAGGGGGCCTTGATTTCTCCATATTCTCACTAACTTGTTTTCCTTTTTTTTTTTTTCTTGTTTTCCTTTTTTAAAGAATGATAACCAACTAAGTGGGTGTGAAGTTATACCTCGTTATTGGTTCTGTGTTGTCTTCTGAATTTGCTTGTCTTCACTGGAAGGTCTGAGGACTTGATTTTTGTGTCTCTTCTCTTTCCAATTTGCTGCCACCCCTTGGGTGAATTCCTCCAATCTTCTGCCTAAATACAATGGACATGGTGATGTATCTTGCCAGCCCCAATGTCCCACTAAACAATAGGTTCATATATGTCATTGCACAGTATGTATTTTTGCTTGGTTATTCAATAGGCATCTCAACAATGAAATATGCAAAATTGAACTCATGTTCCATGCTCACCATCCCGTACTAACCATGAACCTACTCCTCCAACAGAATTCCCATATCTGTCAATGTCATCTCCTTTCTATCAGTTTCAAGCCTTGGATTCATCTTTCACTTTTCTGTTTTCCTGCTCCCCACCTCCACCATCCACCAGCAAAATCTGTTGGCTCTGCTTTCAAAATACACCAGAAGTTTGTTCTGGTCTCTGTTAAATGCTATCTGCACAGAGAAGACTTCTCCATATAAAATAGCCCTTACCCCAACATTGGCAATCCCCTTATCCTGCTCTGTTTTTCATAGCATTGGCATCACATATATTTGCATAAGTGATATTCCCCTGACCCACAGTGTGAGGGCAGGGGCTTGCTTGGTTTGTTTACTGCTGGTCATTTAATGCCTAGAATAGTTCTTATTCAATAAATGCTTAGTGAATGGATGATTGGAGAATTAAGTGGAAGATATGGATCTGCCCCTGAGGAAGCAATAAAATGAAGATTCTGTATATGAAAGAACTAAAAATAATAAACCTTCTGGATTTGTTTTTCAGGAGAAATGGATTTTTCAAATAAATCCTACCCTATCATGTGACCAAAACGTAGCTATTTGAGCTGAATATGGTTTTCTCTTGCTAGACACATTCCTTCTAAAAGAGAAGATTTTGAACAACCTTGATCAGTTAGTGTTGCTGTAACAAATATGCAGTATTTGGTTGTAGTTACTTTTAGTTTTATAGAATTTTCCTTTGTTGAAGTCAAAGCCCTCCTCATACACTGTCATTTTTCTTTAAATTGATGTTAGTTTGGGAACCCCTGGGTGGCTCAGTGGTTGAGCGTCTGCCGTTGGCTCAGGGCGTGATCCCAGGGTCCTGCAATTGAGTCCCACTTCGGGCTCCCTGCATGGAGCCTGCTTCTCCCTCTGCCTGTGTCTCTGCCTCTCTCTCTGTGTCTCTCATGAATAAATAAATAAAATCTTTTTAAAAACCCTGAAATTAGTTCATTAAGAATTTTTTTTCTTGAGTAGTAGAAAGGAAAATGCTATTATAATCTGAAATTCATTAAGATGATTTTTAAAACATTGATAGCATATGAATAATAATTACATTATTATTATCACAATTTTTGAAATGTACTTAGGGATTCTATTAAATTCTAAGCTCCTTGGGGTGCCTGGGTGGCTCAGTGGTTGAGCATCTTCGGCTCAGGTCATGATCCTACAGGGAGCCTGCTTCTTCCTCTGCCTATGTGTCTGCCTCTCTCTCTGTGTGTCTCTCATGAATAAGTAAATAAAATATTTAAAAAGTAAATAAATTTTAAGTTCCTTGAAGGCAGAACAATGCCTTGAGCTCTGCATTCTCCTCAATGTCTGAAGTCATGCTTTTTATTTAATAGGTCTCCATTAAATAATTGTTGAATGAAAGTATCAGTTCTTTTCTGCAAAGGAGGATTATACTTTTTCTTGGTTCCTTTTTCTTGGAGAAAAAGGAACTATATGGTGGACAAGATTCTTGTGGGTCTAGGGTCTGGCAACTTCCTGCTTTGTGGGAAATGATTCCCTTGGGGAAACACTGTGAAATACTTGCCTATTAGCAACAAAAGAGTTGTAGGGACCTCCACTCTTCCTGTATCCATAGAGGATTCCTATAATTATATGTAAGTAAATTGTAGTATAGATATTGGTTGTTATTATTAGTCTTTATTCTTGCAGTATTTTATTTCCATAGTATAAAAGAATAATGGAAAAGGTAAATATATAGGGCGCCTGGGTGGTGCAGTTGGTTAGGCCCCCCACTCTTGGTCTCAGATGAGGTCGTGATCTCAGGGTAGGGAGATTGAGCCCCATGTCAGGATCCACCACCAGTGCAGAGTGCGCTTGGAATTCCTTCTCCCTCTCTCTGCCCATCCCCTGCTCACTGAACTGGACATGGAACCAGGCACTTTTGCATGCTTTGTCTCATTCAATTTTATTTTTGCCATATCAGTGCAACTTCATGTATACATTCTTTCAGAATTTCCATCAACTTTTAATTTTTAATTCATGAATTGTTTTTAACATTTAAAAACTCTTAAAAAAAATAAAAAAAATAAAAACTCTTAAATAGGGCAGTGATGGTGGCGCAGTGGTTTAGCGCCGCCTTCGTCCCAGGGCGTGATCCTGGAGACCCAGGATGGGTCGGGCTACCTGCATGGAGCCTGCTTCTCCCTCTGCCTGTGTCTCTGTCTCTCATCTCTCATGAATAAATAAAATAAAATCTTAAAAAAAATAAAAATAATAAAAAATAAAAAAATAAAATAGTAGAAAGCTATTCAGGGAAAAATGTGAATTTATTCTTTGAACTTCTCAAAACTTGATGACCTGTTTTACTAGAACTTGAGACTTGGCTCAGCCTGATATGCTAATAACCCTCTTATTTCCTCAAATAGCCTTTGGATACTTCATTATTTCTCATGAAATATTTTTAACTTTTATTAAATATAACACGACAATTCATATTTCTCAAATTCAGTAAAAAGAAAAATATCTGATTTAAATGTTTCTGGGTAGCCATCAGGAAAGGAGATACACACAATGTATTAACTAATGTGTTTTTTAAAATTTTTATTTGTCTTAATTTTAGGTACATGAAAACTTTTTCATGTGCCTTAAATTCGATGTTGCCTCTGACATCTTAAAAACAAACTTCCTTGTTTTGTTTAAATCTGTGCACATCATAATTGAAATCCACCTGAAAGCTGCTAATGACATACTTAGATTAATCTAAATAACCTTAAATAAGGTCAATAATAGAAGGACTGTCACAGAATTGTTGTTAGAAGTAAATGATTTATATATTTATATTTATTATATTTATATAAGTATTAATTGATATAATTATTATAGTCTATCTATTGTATTTTATAATTTACATATAACATATCTCATATATATATACATTATATATAACTTGTGTATACACACACACACCTTCACACACACACATACACAGCTCAGAACCAGAGTCTGCCAATTAAAATGTGCTCTGTAAGTATTAACTATGATATTGATGGTGGTCATGGTGATGATGATAATGATGATAATGTTTAGCCTCCCATGATATCAAAAGGGGTCAAAAAATCTTCTGTCATTATTTTTTATCTTTTATAATCAGTAAAGAGATTATATGAAATGGAAGACAATATGCAGAAGTGGGTTTTAATTTTATTGCTCAAGTATATGTGTATATATATATATATATATATTTAAATATATATATTTAAATGGCTCTGAGAGCTGTTGATACAGTGCATTCAAGTTTAATAATTCTATTTTATAAAATCCTGCCGAGCTCTCTCAGATAGGGGGAAAAAATCAACTAAAAGGAATAAATGACCAGAAGTCACACATTGAGGGAGGTCAAAGAAAATAAATATGTTCAGCCCTGGGCCTAAAGGTTAAAAGAGATTAATTTAAATGGCTCCACTTAGAGAATATGACAAAGTCCCAACAGTTTATGGCAGACACAGTATTTCATGCTTAAAAGTTGTGTTCAGATACATGGTCTTCATTCTCCTACAGCCCCTATAAATGGGCGCCAGTTATCTACATAAAACTGCAGTCTGAGAAGGATATGAGTATATGAACATGTCATCCAAGTTAATGATGCCATGGATTATAATGCAATAAAATAATAATCCATCTCTGCTCCTAGTGCAGTGCTTTTTAATTCAGCCATGATATCCTATATGGATATGTTTATCCTGCACTTTTCCCTGGCTATGGAAATTATTCCCCAGCAATCGGCAGGGGACTATCTGATGTTTCACCAATAGGGTATATCAGCCCTGGCGATTAAAGGGATTACTTATTTGCTTACTCAGAAAGGATTAATGACAGAGAGCAAAAGCTTTGTTTAAAAATCATGTGCCATGACTTCCTGGAGTTCAGGAAGGAGAGTCTGAAAGGTATCAGACCATTTTATGAAGAAGCTTTTTATTCAAAAATTAAAATCTTGATCCAGTAAATGGTCCCTTTGTGATGAATTCTGAACTTTCTTTAAGTAAACAATCATTTTCTGGTGATGTGCTGCCATTGTATTTGGCATTCCTTTAACCCAGAATGTGCTAGAACTCTTATTTTAACTGATTATTAGAGAAGGTGGTTTTTTGTGTGTAAATGGACACTAAAATATGGAGTCTTTTATACCTATGTACTAAAACATTAAAAAATAATAATTAAAAAATAAAACAATATTAAAGAGCATTTTGTTCTTATAATACCTATACACTCTTCCTTTTACAGTGTATCTGTGATATTCCAGTTTACACATAATACAGATTTTCATATTATTTTTGGTTTTCTTTGTTTGGGCCAATAAATGTAATAGCGATTACAATGTTCTGTTTGACCCAAACTTTACTTGACAGCAGTTATTAAATCATATACTCTATATGTGAGATTCCAAAATTGGAAAATTCTCAGGATCTGGCTGTGATATCTGCTGCTGATATTAAAAGTATCAACATTAATAATATAAAAGAACATCAAAAAAAACAGTAATGAACCTCAAAATACATTAGACATTATTTAGAGAATCTCCTCCCTTGTGAAATTTTTAATTTAAAAAATAATTATAGTTGCTCTTCATTTCACCTTCGAGTTAGCTTATAATGAGATTGAATTATGGGGCATTTGTTTTTACTGAGATATATTTTTTTTCCTCATGTTCTCCCTAGAAAAAAACTACGATTTGCCAAATTTTCTCCAATGAGCCATTAAATAAATGCTACTAATAGCATATTAATAGATTAAGAGATTACATCTGAAATAAAATTCTTGTTTGTATCTGCCTCCACTGTGCCTTTCTTCAGAGTGACCAGAGCAAGGGGGTCCATCATGGCATTCCACAGTTTCAGGAAAAGGACATTGTATGGGCCCAATGGCATGGGTGAGAATGGCATCATTTCTAAACTACTGTTCTCATTTTTCTCTCCTTGACCATCCCTGAGAACTTGACAAGCCAGCACTCACCCCTGCAAACTGGTACTAGAAGAGCAAAATTATTTCGAAAGTAGTTCCATTTGAAGTAGAATTAACTTTCTTAAATTGGGAGGAGATTTTTTTAAACTAAAAGAAAAATGTTTACTTTCTTTTTTTGCCCATAGAAGGCACAGATGGCTGGTATCTTCTTATGTAATAATAAAGTGTGATTAGTTATATGATATGAGAACAATTTAGCATTCTTTTAATATTCTCTCTCTGCTTTCATGATCATTTTTTAAAATACATGTTCTGGTCCACTTGTGGCTTTGCCAGGTTATCTGCCCAAACAACACAGTCCTATTATTTGTTTTGTTTCCTGTATAAGCTAAAAAATTTCTTGTTAACCCCAGTGACATCTGGATATATGTTTGTATACTGCCAGATTCTACTAACTTTATTGATATGTTTTACATTAAGTTGCCTGGTAAATTTGCAAATGCAGCAATTATTGCAGTGAATTGAATTTCAGAAGTAATGCCCTAGATTTTTCCTTCAAGACAATATAAATGATGCTGTCTAATGCCAGTGATAACTAGCCACAAGCCAAGCTCTTTCCAATAAATACAATGTTTGTAATGAGATGGTGGCTTTCCTTTTATAAAGCAAAGGAAATTGGTAATGAAAATCAAGATTCTTTCCCTGAACTTTATTAAATCAAATGAATCACAGTCTGATACTTAAAGTCAATAGCTCAAGCTAAAACAAAGTGTATTATATGTGTGATTACATAGCTTTTCTAAAATTAAAATAATGAAGATAGTGAACGTTTCCTTTTTAACTAGTTGATTTCATTGAAATGATTCTAAGTTTTAAGAGCATTATTTTTGTTATTTCCAATGAATTGGTAAAGTGGATTTTAATTATTACCCCAAATTATTTTAAAATTAAGAACCCTGTATTTCCATATGCTATAGTAATTTCTACCTATTTCTTCAAAAGAAATGTGAACAGATTGATTGTCATTAGTCTTACCAAAACATCCCCAAATATTAAAGTTCCCCACCATGCCTCTCTCCAGTTCTGAAATCATGCTGGCTTCTGGTTAGAGAATTGAAGGCATCTGCTGGGCTCCCCTGTGCCAGAGTACCTGCCTTTACCTGCTTCACTTCCTCCCAGAACTGGAATCCTGTCCTAGAGGTCCTTCTTATTGTGGCAAGCTTCATTTCCCAGACAATGTGCTTCACCCACTTCTGGGATGCACTCCTCTCCTCCCACCCCCAATCAGGTCTCCCTGGCCTAGATCACCTTTGGTAGGGGCCACCTCTTACTGGGTTGTTGACATTAGCCTGACTTCTTTGTTAGACTCACAAGTCTATAAGCTTCATGTCCTGGCCAACTGAGCCAAATCTCTCAGCCTTGATTTTGACATTTTCCAGGTTGTGAACGTTCTTGGTCGACACCGAGGCCCACACCTCTCTTTGATATTGAGAATTTAATGGGAAATATGATTTTAGAAATGTGCACATGTTTTACAGCTATGTCCATACTCTTACATAGAGTTGAATGTATAAACAGTGTGGTGACATCTGAGTGAATGCTTAATGAGTGCATGAATAAAAAGTATAAATCTTAGTGTTTAAAATACTTCTTTGGATGGTAAGACAAAATGATGAGAAAAAGGCACTCAAGTTATTATAGGAAGATCTCAAGAGATTGTTATTTCTATTCCTGCCAGATAATGACTTTTGATAAGTTCCTAATTTCCAAGTAAAGAATTAAATATGAAAATTGCTCCTCGAATTAGCCACAACAGTTGTGGTCTACATTATGAGGAATTCTCCTGGCAGTTCTGGCAATGATGGTGATGTGAACATGTGTATTCTGGCTGCATTTCACTTCTGGTTCATCTTCCTCCCAGCTGACTAAATTGCTTTTATAATTTCAGCAGGAAAGTATGCTCACCTTTTTCACATTTTCTGTTTAAAGTTTCAACCTTAGCAAACTAAAACATTTGCGTTCTGCAAAATGTCTCCTAAGCTTATTCATCTCTAGCTTCCTTATTTGTAACATGGTCCCTAAGTGTCTGCCTATTGTTTTAGCAGATTTAGGTAGCCTTATAACATTTATATCAACTAAAATTTGAAATACCTGGTTTTCATTTATTATTGTTGCCTATGTTTTATTTCATTGTAAACATTTCGTAATAACCTATGATCCTTGAAAAACACTGGACATTTTTTTAAATTGGAAGCTTTTATTATAGTTATGTTATTTCCATATGGATGAATATAGTGATCTGCCATCTAATTTATTCATCTGGAAGTCAAAACTTCATTTCGAGGTGAATGTAAGCTCATAGACTCCCTTGTGGTAAATTTAGATGAATATTCTCATTGCTTCAGAATATATCATGCATACCTAGTTAAGAAACCTTGCAGCAAAATTGTCATTTCTGAAATTCATTAGGCAAAGTATATGTATTTGCCTTGGCTTTAAACTTGCTGAAGGAGAGACATTGATGTGGAAAATTTTCTCAGGTGCAGAGACTGAGTATTCACATATGGCTGACATGGTTTCATTTGCTTCTCCTAAATTACATGAATTGGACTCATTTTGATGCTATCCATATTGCTGCCAATGTTTTTCCAATTTATTTTAAAGCCATTCACTCTTTTTTAAACTATTCTAAAGCAAGAGGTGGGATGCCTTTGGCATCGCCTGGACTGGAATATTCTGGTATGTTTGATTTGATAATTGAAGTACAACAAATGACACACCACATTCTAGAGTCATACTTTTTTTTTTTAAACTTTTGAGTTCCCAACATCTAAAACATTTGCAAAGATATTTGCCTTTAGTCTTAGTTAAGTACCTTGTGTATAAAATTAAGTGATTTCATTAAAGTGCATTGGAGGAAAAAGATAACTTATGACAGAAAGTTTACAAGTATAAAGAACTTAGCCAGAAACTGTGATGTAATGTTAAGTAAATAACCTTCAAAAATTATCCTGATAGATTTATTTGTACTTCCACAGAAAGTACCTACAATTTGTGTTGTGGGCTCCAATCACAGAGTTCTATTACAAAGCTCTCAATGAAGTGGTTAATTTATTCTTAACAATTGCCCTTGGAAACGGAATTAAGCCTCGTTAACTTCAGATAGAATAGATGTCCTCCATGATGGAAGAGGATGTTGCCTCTGAAATAGACGGATGCAGAATCTTCCAAGTGTATTTCTCTTACCTGCAGTGGTCGAAGGGACTTCTAAGAATTATTTTATAAATCTTACTTTTTGATGATTTCTGAAATTGAGTTCAGTTGAGCTGAAGCCTTTATTACATTGAATTTTCATGCGTGTCAAAGACCAGTGGACGTGAATAAGAATTAAAGAGATCCATAAATAGAGCCCTAAAAACATCCACTTGTATTGTACTTGGATACCACAGTTGGACCAAGTCCTGAATTGTCATTGACAGGTTTCTCAATCTTGTCAGTAATTACGGCATCCCATAATGCCAGCAAACAAAGAGCAATTTTCTGCCATAGCTGTTGTGACCAGTTTATATTAAGATGAAATGTTGTCATGAGATAAATATATGAGAGCCTCATACTTGCTTCTATCTAATGCAATGTTTGTTTGTTTGTTTGTTTTTCCTCTACTCAAGCGTGGAGTACCTCCACCGAAAAGAGATTTGGAGAGGATACATTGACACTTTGGATGCAATGTTCATTGTGTCCTTATTGAACACAAAATTTTTATTGTAAAGGCAAAATTATTTAAGTGCACAATCGCTAGTAACATCATATTAGGCTCATTTGACCATTTACAGGTATACTTTGTGCTTTATAAGCTATCAAAGAGGAGCAAATTTGGTTTACATCTAAGGTTACAGAAAGATTGAATGTATGGTTAATAGTTTTCCTTATAATATAGGATAGTAATTTGAAAAAGTCAGCTTGGATCTCAACCCAAGCTGAACTTCCCATTTGATTAAAGAATCATAGTTGTGTGTGTGGACTTCTTGGAAATGGCAGACACAGAACTAAACTATGTCTGCCCTGGAGGTTTACAATTCTTAATCTTTTGCTTCCAAAATATTGAGGGTGAAATATTTACATTGAAACAATCCTATAGATGATTAAGTATATTGTAATTAGAATTAAGGCTACTTAAATTATTTTGAAAGCTGGGAGCCTCTGGAGATATTTGCCAGCACCAATAAAATACTAAAAGAGCACATTAATGAAGAGTTTGGCATATTTCTTTCTTATACATGTACTTTGAATGGTATATTAAAAGACAAATGGAAGTTGGCTATACAATTCATAAAGTGTTTGGGATTTTTATTCCTTAAAGACTCAAGATGTTTTAAAATGTGGCTATAAAATACAAATACTTTTTTTGAAGTATGGAAACACACCAGTGCTTAGACGAGGGGAGTCTAGCCTTTCTGGGATAAGAGTCTATGTGTATACTTTCAAAGTAATGTTTTCCCTTTCAATGTAGTCACTTCCAAGAGATAGCATATGTAGGGGCACCTGGGTGGCTCAGTTGGTTAAGCATCTCTTGATTTCAGCTCAGATCATGATCTTAGCAGGGTCATGATGTCAGGGTTGAGATTGAGCTCTGCATTAGACTCATGCTGGGCATGGAGCCTGCCTAAGATTCTCTCTCTCTCTCTCCTTCTGCCCCTCCCTACCTACCTCTACTCCCTCATAAAAAGGGGGGGTGTCTATGAAGCATAGGGATTAAGAGTGTGTGTGAAGTCTTCTAGCAGATATTAAGTACTATGCGGATACTAGTACTTGACTAATAGAGGTATAATAATGCTGCCATTGAGTTGCAATTTCTTCAATAAATTTTGACTCAGTAACAATTAAAAACCACCACCATAGACACAGACCAGTGTTTTAACCTTATAACCACACTTCTTATTCATGCTTTTCCTCCAGATTTTGTATTTTTTTATTTTTGAGAGTTAATTTTTAGGGAGATAATTTTTAAAATAAATGTTTTGTTTTAGAACATTTTTAGATTTACTGAAAGTAGAAATGTTTCATATGCTCCTCACCCATTTCTTTTTTATTAATATCTTACATGTTCTGGTACATTTATTACAATTAATGAACAAGTGTTCATACTTATCATTAACATTAAAAGCCCATACTCTGTTTAATTTTTTTGACCTAATGTCCTATTTACATTCCAGGATTCCATCCAGGATACCACATTGTATTTAACCATCATATCTCCTTACGCTCCTCTTGGCTATGATATTCTCACATTTGCCTTGTTTTTGATGACATTAAATTTTGAGGACTACTGGTCAGGTATTTTATAAAATATCTTTCAATTGGGATTTAATATCCTTCCCATGAGTCAACTGGAGTTATGAATTTTTGGAAATAAGATCACTGAGGTGTTCATTTTCATCATATTCTGTCAAAGGTACATTTTATCAACAGGATTCATCATTGTTGATGTTGACCGTGATCACCTGACTGAGGTAGTCTTATCAGGTTTCTCTATTGTAAAGTTACTCTCTTCCCTCTTCCCATACTGCAGTCTTTGGGTGGAAGTCACTATGCACAGCCCACACTTCTGCAGAGGGAGATATGTTCTTCCTCTCTGAGAGTATATTTTCTACATAAGTTATTTGAAATTCTTTGAATGGGAGATTTGTCTCTCCCTTCCTCATTTATTTAATAATTTGTTTATATCAGTATGAACTCATAGGTATTATTTTAAGCTTTAAAATATAATCCAATACTACTTTCTTTTCTTGTGCAAATTATTCCAGCTTTGGCTGTAGGGAATGATTTTAGTTGTCCTATGTCCCTTTGATGTACTCCCATGATTGTTGTTGTTTTTCAACGCTTTTTGCTTCCTGACAAAACAATATGCTCTAGGCTTACCTTGTATATTTTCTGCCCTACTCCTAGAATCATCCATTTCTTTAGGGAGCCCTGGTTCCTTTGATTAGAGAATGGCATTAGAAAATGAAACCTGGGCCCTAGTGTGCTTGTCACTATTGAAGTGTTGTCTCTAGACCTTCAGCTAACACTAACAAAGCAAAAACTAGTCTACATGTGTATAGGCATCTGGATTTATACCCATAGATATAAATATTTCTTTCTAGTTATCTCTATGTATATGAAGCTAACACAGCAGTGACCTCTGCAACTCTAACCCAACTCTCTCCTTGCTTATTTGTACACTTCTAACCCATTACATTTACATTGGGACCCTAGAATAGAAAATGGACACTAGGTCAAAATCAAGGAAATCTGAATAAAGTATAGACTTTAGTTAAAATAAATTTACATACACACAGATGAATATACACATATAGCCAAACTCTACATGAGTGTTGATAGACCTCTTTTTTAATATCTGGATTTTAAGGATGAAAAATAGTGGAACATGTAAAGAGACAAATATGTGGGAATTGCTATTTGGGTTGTTTCCATTTTAATTTTTATTTTCTTTGACAATAACTTAACACTTTATACCAAAACCAAGAACAAAACATTGACTATGTTTCTGTAGGTCTCTGAGCTTTCCAGTTGTATCATTGTCTAAATCTTTGACCAATACCGCATTGTATTCATCACAATAGCTTTACAGGAAATCTGGAAATTGGATAGTGAAAGTTCTCCAACTTTCTTCTTCAGAATCGTGTTGGTTATTCTAATTAATTCGTTTTTCCATGTAAATTTTAGAGTTAGTTCACTGATATCTACAAAAATAGCTTACTCGTCATGATCCCTTTCCTCAATTATTATACTTGGCTCTCAGTAATTGTTTACCATTTCAAAAATTCAAATTCATCCTTAAAAATTTGCCTCTCCTCTAAAGATATTTACCCTCAGAATATTTGAACAATTACAACACTATTGGAAAAAATGTATTTGTCCTCCCCAGGTATTTTGTTTAATGGAGAACACTTATTTGAATGCATAAATTTGAATATTTAAATATTTTAATCCTCTTATTTTTCTTTGATAAACATCTCACTATACAACGGTTATAATATCTACCCCCAGGATTGTTGCGAGAGTTAAATTAGAGGACTTGAAAGAATTAAATATGCTTAGAGCTTAAAAAGTATTCAATAAATGCTACTCATGCTTATAGTTAACCTATTTTCTCATTTGGGGAAAAGAAAAAAACCTTATGCACACTTTAACTTCACATAATAGTCTGATACAAGATTTATTATTTAACTATTGTTTAACATCATGCACTTTTAAAGTGTAATGCTGCATTATATAAAAAGCTCCACTGCCATATAAATGCATTTAATTTTACCCTAGGATACATTAAACATTTGTGGTGTTAAAGTTAATGGACTTTAAGAAAGTATTAAACTTTCATTAAAAGCACAAGTTTGTGACTATATAAATGCATACTTTTAAATATCATAAAGTTATGAAATTAATATTGAGAACATTTCTAGATTTTTCTACTGAATGTTTGACAATCAAGTTTGTATGATTTGTTTATGCAGGATAAGACATAAGCATAAAAAATGAATGTCCATGAGCCACAGAAAAACCTATAAAGAATACATGTGCAAGATTTCTTCCAGTATCCTTAGATATATGTAGCCTGCAAAGAACCACCTTTTCAATAAGTCATTCTTGGGTTTACATGGTACTTGGCTGTCATGCTGACACTAACATTGAGATCAGTGAAGTCAGGAAGATGTTCCGTTACAGTTTTTTTCTTGAAAATTAAGATACCACACTGAGTGGTACCACTGGGTAATTAATATAGTCTATATAGGAAATAAGAGTTTACGTCAGAAAACTGTTGTAACATTACTCATTATAAAATGAATTAATACATACTATGTATCACATTCTTTTATTTTTAAGCAAGCTAAAAAGATTTTCATCAGGTTAACTGTTTGAAATAATACTGTTTGGTTTAATGTTTAATTTTTTTTAAAGATTTTATTTATTTATTCATAAGAAACACAGAGAGAGAGGCAGAGACAAAGGCAGAGGGAGAAGCAGGCTCCATGCACCAGGAGCCCGACGTAGGATTCGATCCTTGGTCTCCAGGATCGCGCCCTGGGCCAAAGGCAGGCCCTAAGCCGCTGCGCCACCCAGGGATCCCGATACCAGCGTTTTAAAAATAACATTAATAATAGAGTCCTCACAATGTATCAAAAGCATAAATAATGTTTACAACCTATTAATGGTGGATTATAAGTAAAATATATGCATTTTGTAATAACTACCTTTATTTTCATAAAATGAAAGAAAACATCTTTTATCCAAGTTTTTATCTGATTGAATTAAAATTTATTAATAGGGAAATGTGAAAAATGCTGATAAGAAGTATTATTTGATTTGAATATTGCATTTCTTTGGAAAATAGCATATATTTCATCATATTATGAAATTGAGATTTAGAAAATTTAATGTAATATTTTAGAAATTAATTTCTAAATTTATTTTAGTAAATGTTTAGAAAGAAACTTGTTTCTCCAAGTATGGTGTTCCTTTAAATTACATTAAAATTAGGAGCACCTGGCTGGCTCTGTCAGTTAAGCGTCTGCCTTCGGCTCAGGTCATGATCTCAGGGTCCTGGGATAGAGCCCCACTTCCAGCTCTCTGCTCAGCAAGGATACTGCTTCTCCCTCTCCCTCTGCCTTCCACTCTGCCTTGTGGTCTCTTGGGCTCTCTCTTTGTGTCAAATAAATAAATAAAATCTTTTAAAAATTACACTAAAATTGAATTTGGAAGCAGCACAAGTGTTAATATTGCTCATGTATCCTACCATGATGAAAAATTCTGACAAAACAGACAGTGCATGTCAAGGAAATGTCTTTATTTTTATGAAATTCTAATTTTATCACTATTAAATCATTTCGGTGACTTTACTCATTTCACAGCTACATTTTGAGTGCCTTGTAGAACCTGGGCCCTGCAGTCCACTAGGTTCAGGGCACACAAGGGTCAAATACTTCAAGGAGTTCATAATCAGGGGTAGAAGCAAAAATAAAAACAGAGGTTGAATTGAATGTATTGGTAGCAGTGACAGAGGTAAGAACTGGAACCAACTCAAGAACCAGTGAAAAGGAGCAAGCCCTCAATGGGGTCTGTGTTAGGCTTTGCTTGTGTGTGTAGAGGGGAAAAAAGAAGCTTCCCAAAAGTGGCAGGGCTGATTTTTGGGAGGAGCAGCCTTGGCCCTGTATGGTCAGTTCCAGGAATCCCATACGAAGCAACTGTTTCCAGACATTGGACAATGGGTAGCATATGGCTACGATCCTTGAGGGAAGGAACACTCCACATTCACCCTGATTTTCTACCTAACTTTTTTTTTAAGATTTTATTTATTTACTCATGAGAGACACACAGAGAGAGAGAGAGAGAGAGAGAGAGAGAGAGGGAGGCAGAGAGAGAAGCAGGTTCCGCGCAGGGAGCCCGATGTGGGACTCCATCCTGGGACTCCAGGGTAACCCCTGGGCTGAAAGCAGACACTCAACCGCTGAGGCACCCAGGTGTCTCTCTACCTAAACTTTTCAAATTGCATCATACGAAATGAGGTCCAAAGAGAGAAGAGCCTGTGGTAATGATTTTGGAATGGATCAACAAGTCAATAGAATAGAATGAGGAATCCAGAACTACAGCCATACAACATAGCTGATTTTTTAGCAAAGTAACAAACTTAGTGAAGAGTTGAAAGTCTTAATCAGTGGTGTGGGCATAACTAAATATCCATATGGAAAAAAATGAACCTTGACCCCTAACTCATATGTAAAAATTAATTTGAGTTGAATTATAAGCCTAAACATAAAAGCTGTAACTATAAAGCTTCCAGAACAAAGGAAAATATATTCATGACCTTGGGAAATGCAGATTTCCTAGCACATAGAATTATTAATCATCACAGAAAAAACTGATAAATTGAATTTCATCAAAATCAAACACTTCTATTCACTAGAAGACACAAATGGGAAAATGAATCAGCAAGCCACACAGAGAAAATGCATCATGCACAGGATAATATATTTATAATACATATAATTGCCAGAAGATTTGCATTTGCATGCAGGAAAAATGCCTGATTTTTTAAAAAAATTAAAATGAACAAAATACTGAAACAGAAACTTACTAAAAAGAAAATACACAAATGGCCAGTAGGCACACTGAAAAGTTGCTCAATAGTATTCATCATCAAAGAAATGCAAAATAGGAGCATCTGAGTGGCTCAATCAGTTAAGCATTTGCTCTCTACCTTGGGCTCAGGTCGTGATCCCAGTATCTTAGGATGGACCCCCACATCAGGCTCTCTGCTCAGCAGGGAGCCTGCTTCTCCCTCTCCCTGCCCTCCCTGCTATCTCTCTCTCTCAAATAAAATCCTTAAAAAAATGCAAAATAAACCTAAAATCCATAGCATGATATAAATGCTAAAATGACTAAAATTAAAATAACTAATAGTACCAAATATCAGCAAGGATGTGGAACAACTGTAACTCTCATAAATTACCCTCAATAATATAAACTGGTGCAGCCAATTTAGAAAGCAGTTTGGCAGTTTCTTATAAAATTAAAGATGCATTTATTTAATCTATGACTCACCAATTCCATGCCTAGGTATTCACACACAAAAAAAACCCCAAAACCAAAAACCAGACAAACAAAAACAAAACACCAAAACCCATATGTCCATAACAGATTTTTAACCAAGTGAGTAGTATGAACACATTGGAATTTTTAGAAAGGTGAGGCTTTATTATAAAAGAGGATAAATGAAAGAATTAGCCAGAGGCAGGGACATTGGGTAGGACACCAATATGTTGTCCAGGTGAGAGGTGATGATGGCAGAACATAGTAAGTACAGATGTGAAGGAATGAAGTGGGTACATGTTCCAAAAATGGAATGATCAGGACCTTCTAAATGATTGATTTTTGGTAGAAAAAAGTCAAAGATCTATGTGAGCACCACAATCTACATAACAATTCATGCAGTAGCTTACATACGTGTGTGAGATATAGATGATAGATAGATGATAGATAGATAGATAGATAGATAGATAGATAGATAGATACATGGATACATGGATACATAGATACATAGATACATAGATAGATAATAGATCACACAGGAGAATCAAATCTCAGATTGTACAGAGAAAAGTATTCAGAATATGTTCGTGTGTTAACATTTACTGACTTTTTTTTTAAGATTTTATTTATTTATTCATGGGAGACACACACACACACACACAGAGAGAGAGAGAGACAGGCAGAGACACAGGCTCCATGCAGGGAGCCCGATGTGGGACTCGATCCCAGGTCTCCAGGATCACACCCCAGGCTGAAGGTGGTGCTAAACCGCTGAGCCACCCAGGCTGCCCACATTTACTGACTTATTGAAGTATAATTTACATATGATAAAATGCGCAAATCTTGCATTTTATGCAGTTTGATGAGTTTTAGCAAGTGCTTACATTTCTGATTAAAAATCTTCATCAGCCCGCACTGTCCACATGCCCACGCCTCAAGGCATATGTTTAAAAGATCATCTTAAAGTGTGCTTGACGGCATGTTTTATGTTTATAATCCCATGTGATCTTTGTCACAACCCTGCGGAGTGAGTGCATTACTCACCTCTGTTCTGTGGATGAGTGGATGAGCTAGCTGACAGATTTGTGAAGCAGCGTGCCCAAAGACACATAGCCAGCAAGTAACAGAGCAATGAATCAGACAAAGTTGTCTGACTCCAGAGCCCAAATACAAGTCCACTACACACACTGCCTCGCTTGACTGTCTGCCGCTAGCCTTTGTTACCCATGGTGGTCTTCTTCCTCAGCATCCTTTCACCCCTCCATCCTTTCCTTTCTGTGGCTCCTAAAGCTCTCACTCCTTCTGACTTGCAGGCTTTTTCCTCCAAGTTCCCTCTCAAGTGTCACTTCCCTAGGAAAACACTTCCTGAGACTGAGGTGGAGCACACCTGTGGCTGTGTTCAGCCACACAGCCCGTTGCTCACGGGTCCATTCTCATATTCATCATTTTTTATTTTGAAGATGTTTATATGTTTCTGTCTCCTCGTTGGAGCTCCTCCAGAACAGACTGGTTTCCTCATCTTCATTTTTCCTAGACCTTGACATATGGAGAAGAAGGTCTGTAACAATTGTTTGTTAAATAAACCAATGTTTTACTGCCAGGCAATTTAGCATTGAAGTTGCATTTGCGTAATCTTTATGTCCCCCTTGCAAATTGTATATCAAACAGTAATAAAATGGTTTGAAGTTCAACCGAAAAAATCAAAAGAGAGGAAAACAATGTGTGGGGGGTTGTTTCCTGGGCTGAGTAGCATTATGATATTACTCTTTAACAGCATTGTAGAAGGTGGATTTTTTTTTAGAGCTTAAAATGATTGGCTGAGATATTAAGCTGCTTTGCCAGCTGTTCAAAAACTGGATTGCTCCCAGCATATAAATAACCACTGTTATATCTCTATAAAATTCTAGACCTTGAATGGCATATTTGATTAAAGCAAAATGAAAAAAGAAAGAATTGTTATAAACAAGAAGCTGAGATTAAAAATGTGTATTCAGTAACTACCTACGGTGAGTTCAAATAGTCTTTCCAAGAGTACACATAGAAAATTAAATAAAATATTTGCAATCTTAAAGCAACTAAAACCTAGACCTCAGTCGAGTTATCTACTCTTCCATCTTTCCCTTTTATCCGTTCAGGTAAAGCTTATTGCAAAGGAGTGTCAATCATTTGTCATTTTAGGGAATTGTACACCAATTATATCAATGTAACATCTTTAGTATCTACTTGTGTGATATTGTTAAATATGTATGCTTCCAGTAATTTTTTGGGAAGCAAATGAAAATTATATTTGTAATAAAGGAGAAAGGAGAAAAAATGAGTGGGAAATATCAGAAAGAGAGACAGAACATGAGAGACTCCTAACTCTGGGAAAGGAACAAGAGGTGTTGGAAAGGGAGGTGGGCAGGGGATGGGGGTGACTGGGTGACGGGCACTGAGGGGGGCACTTGATGGGATGAGCACTGAGTGTTATGCTATATGTTGGCAAATTGAACTCCAGTAAAAAAAGAAAATTATATTTGTTAGCAACTTATTGTAGTAGTAGTAGTAGTGAGTAGGAAATATTTGGATTTGAATTTAGTACTGCTACTTTTCAGCCACATCACACTGGGTCATTTATTCAGATTTTCTTAGTACAGTTTCAATGTCTGTAAGATAAAAATTGTTTCACTTCTGAAGTCTTCATTTGAAGATTAAATGAGATCAGGAATATAAAGTACATATCACGAAACTGGGTACTTAACACAAGTTCTCAACTATGTTAGCTACTTTTTATTGTTAGCAAAAAGCTATGGGTTTTGTGTACCTTTAGTTTCCTAAATGCACTTGATTTCTTTTCATTCAAGATATCATTCAAAAAAATTTTTAAGTATTAATTTTTTTTATCTAGCCATACAAGAGAGAAAATTGAAGTAAAGGTATTTGTTCTCATCTTAATCTACTTTATAAGACAGCTATAGTTTCTGTTGAAATTTAATGCTTTCTCTTTATTTATTTTTATTTTTCTAATTTTATGATTTTTTATATTTAAGTATAATTGACATAGAGTGTTATATTAGTTTTAGGTATACAATATAGTGATTCTACAATTCTATACATTATTCAGTGCTCATCAGGATAAGTATATGCTTAATCCTCTTTATATACTTCATCTCCCCCCCCCCCCCCCCCCGGCAACCACAGTTCTCTGAATTTAGAAGTCATTTTAGAGGTTTTTTCTTTTTTTCTTTATTTATTCATCTGTTTTCTTTCTTAAATTCCATATGAGTGAAATAATATGGTATTTGTCTTTGACTTATTTCACTTAGCATCATATCCTCTAGGTCCATCCATGTTGTTGCAAATGGCAAGATTTCATCCCTTTTTATGGTTGTGTAATACTCCTCTGCACAAGTGTGCATACATGCATGTGTGCATGTGGTGTTTGTGTACACCAATTCTTTTTTTAAGATTTTATTTATTTATTCATAAGAGACACACGGAAAGAGGCAGAGACATAGGCAGAGGAGCCCGATGTGGGACTTGATCTCAGGACCCCGGGATCACATCCTGAGCCAAAGGCTCAACCACTGAGCCACCCAGGTGCCCCATGTGTGTACCACTTCTTCTTTATCCATTCATTTCTTGATGGAAACTTGATTTGCTTCCATATCTTGGCTATTGTAAATAATCCTGCAATAAACATAGGGATGCACATATCTTTTCGAATTACGTTTTTCATTTTTGTTTTCTTTGGGCAATTGTTCCATAGTGGAATTACTGGATCATATGGTAGTTGTATTTTTTTTTAATTTTTGAGGAACCTCCATACCATTTTCCACAGTGGCTGCACCAGTTTGCATTCCCACCAACAGTGCACAAGGCTTCCTTTTTTTCCACATCCTCACCAATACTTGCTCTTTCTTGTCTTTTTGATCCTAGCCATTCTGACAAGTGTGAAGTGATAGCTCATTGTGGTTCTGATTTGCATTTCCCTGGTGATGAGTGATGTTGAGCCTCTTTTCATGTGTCTGTTGGCCATCTATATATTTCCTTTGGAAAAATGTTTATTCAAGTCCTCTGCCCATTTTTAAATTGAAGTATTTAGATTTTGGGGGGTGTTGAGCTGTACTTCTTTATATATTTTGCCTATTAGCCCCCATCAGATATATCATTTGCAAATATCTTCTTCCATTCAATTGGTTGCCTTGATATTTTATTGGTGGTTTCCTTCATTGTGCCAAAGCTTTTTATTTAATAGTTTAATTTTGCTTTTATTTTCGTTACTTGAGGAAGAATGTTCATTTACATGTGTACTTCTGGTAATATTAATTACTGGCCAGATACATGAAGTATGAGCAGTAGCCACTTCTAAATACTCATGTGCGGGCATAAGATCTTCCATTTCCATTATGAATATCAACAGTGGATGCCTTTTTCACTGTCAACTATTGCTCTACGTGATCTTAGCTATTCTTAAGTATAACGCATTTTGCTAAGTTCCATTTATTATATGAAGTTATAGGAAAGAAAGTCAAACTTCCCTTGTTTGAAATGATAATGAACTTGAACAGACCCAGTATAGGGAAAGTTGGATGATAATAATGCATATGGTAAGGAGAAAAAAGAGAAAAAATATCTCGAAATTGCTGTATTATTTCAAGTCGGCAAGCATCTACTGAATATTGAACTTGTGTGCCCAGCTCTGTTTTACATCCTAAATACACACATAGATGCACAGATGAAATGTCAGAGCCTCCTTTCACAGTAATAGCTGTGATGCAGCAGAAACTAAGGGTGAGTCTTGATTGGGATCTAAAAATATCTAGGGGGATCCCAGGGTGGCGCAGCGGTTTGGCGCCTGCCTTTGGCCCAGGGCGTGATCCTGGAGACCCGGGATCGAATCCCACGTCGGGTTCCCGGTGCATGGAGCCTGCTTCTCCCTCTGCCTGTGTCTCTGCCTCTCTCTCTCTGTCTGTGTGACTATCATAAAAAATAAATAAATAAATAAATAAATAAATAAATAAATAATAAAAATATCTAGGAATTCCTTGCCAGGAATAGTGCAAATAGGTCAAAATTAAAGAAAAATACTAGAGGGGTTCTCCTTGTTCTCTGGCCTCAGGTAGAAGAGCACCACTAATGGGAGGAGATAAAAGATAAAAAGCAACAAATCCATGTAAAGTTCTGGAATTCACGGGGGAAGAATGGGCCTGCTATATTGCTGGGTAGTGTACTGTACAGCTTCGGTTTCTGGTTTCTTCCTTATGATCAGCTGTACCAGGGCAGCCTCAGGGTTCATCTAGGGACCACTGCAAGCAAAAAGGTATCTGTGTGGTGAGGGCATGACAGCAGCCAAAGGGACAAACCAGGAAGAGCCACAGTTTGTACCTAGTATGGAGCCTCAGCCATAAGGAAGACAGTGACAGAAATGGTACCAACACATTGGTCCTGCCAGACTGCTCACTGTTGGTGAGTGAATCAGTGGGGTATGTTTATGCTAGCAAGACCTCCTTGGGCAAGATTATAAATGCAGCTATATTGACGGTTAGGGACACCAAGAGGAAGCCACTCCAAGTAGGGGTCGACACTAGGACTGGGGAGACTGTTTCTTATTCATTAATGAGAACACATATAAAATAAGCTTCCCTCCCCACACCACCACATTCATGGTGCTTAATTTGCTACCACTTCTAGTCACAAAGAACCCCCATCACTGGTGCCTGTCAGAGTAAAAGCAAAAGTGGAGATATGACTTGCCTGGGTTGAAGACCTGTTGGTGGTCATTGTATTTGCCTGTTTGACTCATTGCCCAAACTCTGGGAACCTACTCCCCACCTGTCTGCTGGGACTCAGCCTCCCCACTATTATCTGACCTCTAGACATGCCTGCTTCATCAGTTCTAAACTTTTGCCTGACTTGTACCTCCTTTTTCTTTAAAGATTTTATTTATTTATTCATGAGAGACACACAGAGAGAGAGACAGAGACAGAGACAGAGACACAGGCAGAGGGAGAAGTAGGCTCCATGCAGGGAGCCCGACGTAGGACTTGATCCCAGGTCCCCAGGATCAGGCCCTGGGCTGAAGGCAGCGCTAAACCACTGAGCCACCCGGGCTGTCCGTGACTTGTACCTCTTAATTAGATCCTTCTAGATGACTGTTGGCTTCTGGCCCAAATTTCCTTTTCCTCATTGAGTTCTTTTGCACTCCTCCTACATTGCCTGGTTGTTGAGACCCTCCTCAGCCAAGCACTGTGTAATCCGCTCAGCAACTTTGAAAATGCTATGTGCTGAACTCTGTCCCTTCCCTACAAATTCTTATGTGGAAGCCCTAATCCTTGCCTGCTGCTATGGGATTTGGAGATGGAGCCTTTGAGAGGTACTCAGGTTTCAGTGAGGTCATGAGGATGGGGCCCTCTACCCTCAGAGAAGACATGGAGAGAAGGTGCCTTCTGCAAGCCAGGAAAAGAGCCTTCACCAGGAACCTGACCCATCGACTCCTCAGCTTAGGATTTTCCAGTCTCCAGAACTATGAAAAATACATCTCCATTGTTTCAGCCACCCAGTCTGTAGTAGTATTCTATTACAGGAACCCTAGCTGCTTAATATAGACAGGAATTTAAAAAAGAAAACAAGACTCCGAGAACATAAGCACTTTGTCTCAGAATTTAGTTTGGTTGTTCTCTATGACTAAAACAAACAAACAAACAAAATCTTACTCTTTAACCACACAGTACTGCACAAAAAATTGGACAATTTGACCCATTCTCATATTGCCATTACTGGAATGGAGATAAAGTTTTTTTTTTTTTTTTAATGGAGATAAAGTTTAAATGAATCTGTCTTCCTTGTGATAAAGATGTTGAGGACTGCAACCTTAGACATCCTGTATTTAAGTGTGGTTTTGTATTTTACTTGCATCTCTATCTGGGACTTATCCTTCCCTTGTATTATACATGCATAAAGATATGTATATCCAAGCTACTTCTAAATCATTGGGACTTAGCCTACTGACTTTCCATTACCTAACACTTAGCTGAACACCAGACCTGAGTGGTATTTCATTGTGAAAAATATTTCATTGTGAAAAATTTGGGGCATATTTTGGTGAAATAGAATATGCAAGCAGGAAAATAGAAATAAAAATTGTATTCTCAATTTTCCCTCAACAACCTTGAATATTTTCTGAAATAAGAGGCTTTTCACTTAAAAGACCAAAATGAGAAGCCAGCCAAGCAGTTAGCCTCACTCCTTGTAGAGCCATGGTGGACTCTGGGCCCAGCTCTGTGAAAGGCAGAAGGCCCCCATCTTTTGCGGGCCAGCCATGCAGCAGCTGTGGTCACTAATACAGTCCCATATTTTGAATGGCCTCTAGGTGACTGAGTCTTAGCTTGTCATGTCACTAAGAGGGTATTACAGTTCTAAAGAATTGTTAGAATTCACTTCCGATCTCAAGGGTTGTGCCCATTAGGAAAATGGCTTGTTTAAAAATTAGTTTTAGGCAAAACTTCAAATATTTCATTTTCCCAGTTTAAAAAAACTTAAGTGCATGTATGATATACTATAATAGTTCATGTTATTTAATCAGCTATGTGAAATCCAAGTCATCTCTTGGTTTGAAACAGCTTTGCTTAAGTCAGCAGTTTGAAAACAGAGCAACAGATTTATAGACCTTATACATGGCAGTAGTGACAAAAGGATCCTTTTCCTTTTAGAAGGCGTGTGGCCTAAACCAAAGACCAGCTGACTCATATTGAGCAGTCCTTTTGAAAGAAGATCAGAATTCCATCAAATAATTTGCTTGTTTATTTATAAATGGTGGAAGCAGAGTTTATGGTCTTGGGACTTAACTGGATCTTGGATTGTATGTATAGGGAGGTATGGTAAAAGAAATAATAATCTTGTAAAAAACAGGCATTTATCACTAGAATCACTGATCTGTCCTGAAGACCTGTCCTTATTTTTGTTTTTGTTTTTGGCTGTTGTAAAAATGGGGTTCTCTTTTTATTTCTTCTGTCTACAGTATCTTGTTCATGTTTATTACTCTGTAGGTAGATGGTGTTTGCAGAATCTAAAAATTCTCAGCTCCTTTCTTTCACATAGAAATGTAGATCTCATCCAGAAAGTCAGTTCTGGGACACGTTATGGAGATTCAGCTGCTCTAGCCAGTGTATGGTGACCCCATCCCCACCCCTGCTAAGTGGAAAAGAGCACTCACCAGAGGAACCCCTGTTGTGAAGAATGTGCCACATTCTCTGCCCTAGAGTCACGGATGATCTGGATGATTGGTAAGACTAGGTATCTGAAGCTAATGTCACCTGGGGGTGAGGGAAACTCAGAGAATATAAAGTTTCAGATTATTTTCTTTTTAAAGAACAAATACAATGAATGCAAATATGGAGGTAATAGATTCAGATAATTTACCAGTTAATGGGTGAAAAACAAAAACTAAATAGGGAATGATGTCCTTCATTTTGTGTATTGTGTGTGGCCGTGTAGAAGTTGATTTCACTTCCATCTTGGACTCAGGTAATCAGGAATGTATTTTTTACTATAAATCTATATCAGGATTTCTCAACCTTGCACCT
This sequence comes from Canis lupus dingo, assembly GCF_003254725.2. Taxonomy (NCBI): domain Eukaryota; kingdom Metazoa; phylum Chordata; class Mammalia; order Carnivora; family Canidae; genus Canis; species Canis lupus. The sequence continues at coordinate 38,770,966 of NC_064243.1, forward strand.
TTGACATTTGGGGCTGGCTCATTTTTGTTGTGGAGGGCTGGCCTGTGCATTCTCAGATGTTTAGCAGCATCTCTGGCCTTCATTAAATGAGATGCTAATAGCACCAGCCCCCTCCCCCCAATCCAGCTGTGACAGCTAGAAATCTCTCCAGACGTTGCCAAATGTCCTCCGAGGGTAAAATAACCTCTATTGAGAAACACTAGTTCTATTTTTTGAGTATACAGAGTTTTAATTATTCATCTGTATATCCCAGGTCCCTAGCAATGGCTTCCTCTAGCATTTACTTGGCAAATATCTATTGAATGACTAAATGGATTAGTTGAAACTGATATATTTATGTATGTAACCACTTTGGTGCCTGAATATATTAAATTATGTTTTTCCAGAAAAAAAAGAAATCTTATGATAGCTATTTTTTCTAGAAAGTTATGACTAGGGTAATAATTTTTTATGTAATTATTAATTTCTGTTTATTACTTATAATTACATACTAAATTTTTATTATATCAATAAATTCCTATGAATTTCACAGATACTTATGTCAGCATATTTATCATTCCTTCTGAGGATAACATGCATCTGGTCCTATTAAAGGGATATCTTGTGTCTTTCAGAAATGTTGGTGAAAGTGTACTAGTCCTATCTAGCTCTCAGGGATCTGTGACCTGGAAGCATCTGTGGTGTGATATTGTCTTGTGGCCCCTCCACAGGGGCAGCATGACAGTGAGAGCTGGCTCTAATGGGGAATATGATGATTCTGAACCACCTACAGAAGAAATTGAGGCAGTAAATAAAGATGGGAGAAAAGTTTTTAGGTTTAGCATCTTCATCACGGCCATTGGAGAGACATAAGCAACCATCAGCACACCAGCTCTTAGCATAGCCAACATGTAGGTAGTGCATACTATGTGCCAGGCACTGTTCTAGGAACTCTACTTGATTTACTCATTTAATCCTAACAACAAAGGCACAAGAAAGGTACTAGTATTTGCCCCATTTTATAGAAAAGAAAATTGTAGCATAGAGAAGTTAGGTAATATCATTCATTAATTCAGTAGATATCATTGGCATACATACCACCTGCCAGGTGTTGTGGATATAATACAATATATTCACATAGGATACTTTTCTTGACCTCAGAGCTTGTATATATATGTGGTAGAGGAGATTTTAATTTTATTTATTTATTTATTTATTTATTTATTTATTTATTTATTTATTTATAGAGCATGTGAGTAGGGCATGGGGTTGGGGCTGAAGGAGAGGGAAAGAGGAAAAATCTTAAGCGGGTTCCATGGTGCATGGGGCTCAGTCTTATGGCACTGAGATCATGGCCTGAGCCAAAATCAAGAGTCAGCCACTTAATATAATTCAATATACAAAGTATCAAGTCAAACATGTTATATGCTATGAAAGAAGAAATAATAAGGTATTATGTTGCTTGTTGTGCAACTTGGGCAAGTTATGTAACTTCTCTAAATCTGTTTTGTCATCTCTAAAACTGGGACAATAATACTACCTTGTGGGATTGTTAGAAGTACAGTGTCTGGCACATATAGTAAGGACTTAATAAATGTTATTTATTAGTAGAGTAATAATAGAAGGAGAGATTATTTGTATTTGGGTGTACCAGAGGTGTCTGGAAAATACTATTTTTTAAAAAAGATTTTATTTATCCATGAGAGACAGAGAGAGAGAGAGAGAGAGAGAAGCAGAGACACAGGCAGAGGGAGAAGCAGGCTCCATGGAGGGAGCCCGACATGAGACTTAATCTCAGGTCTCCAGGATCAGGCCCTGGGGTGAAGGTGGCGCTAAACCACTGAGCCAGCCGGGCTGCCCCTGGAAGATACTATTTTAACCAAAGTTTGGGAATTGGCCACAATAACCCATCTGCTAACAGAAAAGTCCATTCTTAATAAAGGACATGACACAAATAAAAGAACAGTGCAGGAAAGCTCAGCAGATAGGAAAACATAAGGTTTATTTTGTGGCTTGAAAGAATATAGAAGATGAGATAAGGATAGGTTGAGGCCATAGCATTACATTAGCTACAGGCTAAGGAACTGGGACCTTTTCATTGAGCAGTGTGGAGCAGAACAGAAGAGGAAGAGAGCTTTAGGAAGATTTGTTTGCTGTTGACATGTAGGTGGAACAGAGTGGAGGAGTGTGGCATCTTGAACACAATGAGACCACTGCACTCAAGTACCGAGAAAGGGCTAGTTTGGCCTCGTCTCTAGTAATGGCCCAGTGAGTACCAGGGGAGGGTGACAGACAGGGTCATTCAGATGCTCGGATTCGGAGTTGATTGGATCTGCTGGAGCTGGAGGAAGGAGTTGTGACAAGACATAAAGATCCTCAGAATGCTTTAGATACTGAGAAATGAGTAACTGAAAGGATTGTATAGTGATAATGAAGATTCAGAAAACTCTGCTATAAGGCTGTAAGGGTTGCTAATGAGTTTACCTTTTGACATCTAGAGTTCCGGGTACCATCTGTTTGAGGTCATGAAACAAACAGATATCCTTTCCAAAATGGAAGTCTTAGCTGGAGCTAGAGATCCAGAAGCTGTTTTAGCTATTGTAGTAGTCGGAACTGGAAAAAGGAAACAGGATGTCTCCGTGGAGGGTGTTGAGTCGAGCAACCACAGCAGTCGTGCCTGAAGAGAACACAAAGGTCACAAGGGGGTTGAGATGAAACCCAAGGGAGAGGTGGCCAAGAAGCCCAGGGTGGAAGATGAGTCCAGAAAGCAGGGATAGAAATGGATGCAGATATTCCAGGGAGGCTTAGGAGGACAAAAACTCTTTGGGTTGACATGGGATTGGACAGCTATTATTAAATTTACACTGAGAGCAAATTCTTCTGTGACTGAGGCAGACATGCTGTGGCAAGTAAGGAAGGGGTTCTTCTCCCTGGGGGAGAAGGCTACTGTGGTTCTGTGGGACAGGGTAGGTTCTGTGCACAGGTATGCAAATATGCACGGGGGAACTTCGTTTCTCAGAGGGTCAGTCTTTGAAAGGAGCATGCACAGAAGTCTGTGCCTCTGTATGCCTCTGTGTGTGCGTGTGTGTGTGTGTGTGTGTGTGTGTGTGTGTAGAAAAGTATGGTGTGTGGAAGCACCCCATCCTAGTTTCCCCTAATGGGAAAGCTCAGTCCAGTGTTGCCAGCAGTTTGGATTTTTCAAAAGAAACAGACAGTCTAGGGTTTTTTTTCTTTTTTGATGGGAAATTCACTCATTTTAAAATGTTGTCTCAAATTTTTAAAAATCCTGTGTGAACCAAACTAAACATGTCTGCAGGGGGATATGGTTCATGAAGCTGCTATTTTCTCTGGTGGAGATCGTGGGTTTGTGAAAGTTCTCTGTGAAGAGGAAAAGAGGAAAAGAGGATAGCTTGTCACAAGCACTGGATAAATATTTGCTAGATTAGAAACTAGTTTATGAGTTGATGATTTTTAAATAAGAGGAAATGTAGGGCTCTGGTGTAAGTTAGCTGTGATAGTCTGTGTCTTAGCAGCTGAAAGGAGGCTGGTGAATTAAACTACGAGTCATTTGTAGTCAGAAATTTATTATTTCCCTGTCACTATTGGCTTCTCATTACCAGTGAATATGATTGTTTTCACACTACTGGTAATTGGCAATGGCAGTAGAACACAGATAAGTCTGCATTATCACTGTATTAGCACCGTCGAAGATTAGTAATTATTAGGACTTCAAGAATCACACCACTTAGTCAGTAAGTGGGCACACCTTATCTGTTCTTTGTAATATATTTTAAAATAGTCAAATTTTTCTGGGTTAAAGTGTTAACACATGGACTTTCTGAGTTAAAGCATGAGCTTTATATGAGACACAGGTAGATGGGAAGGTCAAGCTAATAAAAATGATCAGATGTGTAGAAAGTGTTTCCGTTCAGAGTAATTTCTTTAACTTTAGGCAAACTTTCACTTATCAGCATAGCCTTTGTCTTCTCAGTACATTATTCTGCTCAAACTCAAATAGAATTGAAATTATAAATAGTAGTCCAGACATACAGACTGGTCAATTACTGAGAGTATTTTGTAACTACGATTTGGGAAACTGTAGTACTGCCTGTCTATGGACTTGCCTCTATGCTTTTTCCCCTAAGGATGCAAGATCTATATCAGAATATATGTCTTCAAGGTAAGTATGCCGCCCTTTGACAGAGAAGAAAACTGAAGGTCACAATGGTCAGGTGGTCAGGTTACCAGCTTAAGAATCACACAGGAAGTTATGAAGCTGGGAGGTAACACAGGCTGACTTCAAGGCCTGGGCCTGGAGACAGCTTTAGCCAAATTAACCTCTGAGCGACTTGCTCTATTGAGTTTCACAAATAAAATTCATTTTCTTCTTTAAAAAAACCACTAGCTCTTCTTAGGCTCTAGCCTTTGGGGATGGGTGCACTTTCCTATTTTCCTAAAAGAAATTGCAGAAGTAACTCTGAACTCAATACCAGTGATTTCTAAGGGGAAGCTTTGGGTTGTACTGCCTTGCCTAAGTTATCTTTTTTTTTTCCTAAAGCATTTTGTTAAATTACCATTTTGTTGCTGAGCTTGGCCATGTGTGAAATCTAGAAGTACCTTTGTTCCACCATTTTTCTGTGTCTGTATTCTTTTCCCTGTTATTTCTCTCCTTACAGTCAAAGTTCTCATATCGGTTCTATTTTTCAGAATATATGCAACTGGGAAGAGGATTTTTAAGATCATAAATAATTAACCTATTCTTTTATGAAGACTTCAAAAAGATATCTATAATTGTATCAGACGGTGGGCCCAATGGAAAGCTTTAGCATGCTTTATTTTTTTCTCCAGAAGCTCAACTATCTCTCAGCTCTTTGTCATGGATAGGATATAAAGAAGCATCTAGGTTTGTCTTTCAGCTAAAGTATGTATGTATTTGAATGCAAAGATATAAATATTTAAATATGTAATATGTAAGTATATGCACATATATCCAGTTGCAACCTATGTATCCCTTTAGACAGACGTTAATGAGATGATAAATATTAAGACACTTTACAGATATACAACTTCATAGGACTATACTTTTTTAGGCAAAAATATCTTTCTCTGAAACCACACCACACAGACTAAACATCTGTTTTAAAGTGTGTTAGAATCCAGCAACTCAATGTCAATTGGATCTGGCTTTACGGTATTGCTTGCTTGATTATGGCTCTCACTGGGGGAGGAGAGCTTTCTGATATCATCCAAACCTCCAGAGTACCATTCAAAGCAGCTGGTATTCTATATATTACATAATTATGAAGCACACAGTGTAGTTTAGAATACTTAAGAGGCACTAGGGACCCACTTCTCAAAATATTTACAGCCTTTTATTCTTCTAAAAACAATAATTTGCATGCCTAAAATGATATGTGTACCTTTGCCATGCAAATTTTCTTTGGCTGCTTTTTCTGGTGAAACTTGTTCTGAAAAAAATCAATGTTTAGTAGTGAATAGGCCAGAGGGAGATGTCATTGGTGAGAAAGGAGGTCTTTAACATTTTTCCCAACTTTGAGGATTCAGGGGGAAATGAGGAGGATCTGAGTGAAATATCCCCTCTGTGAGAAAAAGGATGACCTCTGAGGAGAGGCTCTGAAAATGGGTGTCAGCCTTTGCATGAAAGGAGTGTTTGAAGCAAAGTGCCTATATTGGCTAGCTCTGGCCATTCCACAGATTTAGAAGAACATTTTTAAAAATGTTTCTTTAGGGGATCCCTGGGTGGCGCAGCGGTTTGGCGCCTGCCTTTGGCCCAGAGCGCGATCCTGGAGACCCGGGATCGAATCCCACATCGGGCTCCCGGTGCATGGAGCCTGCTTCTCCCTCTGCCTGTGTCTCTGCCTCTCTCTCTCTCACTGTGTGCCTATCATAAAAAAAAAAAAAAAAAAAAAAATGTTTCTTTAGTGTAGATCCCACAGTGAGATATTAAGGCAAGTCCTCAGGTCAAGGGCTGTTTAAGTGACCATTGTTAGGGCTCAGCGAATCTGGGCATGCAGTGGGCTCCCCCTGTCTACTTCTGCCTATCCCAACTCTCTTCCACCTTTTAGGACCTGTGTAGTCAGCTATTCACTCATGAACTGCACCTGTTACTTGCCGGGTGCTGTTCTGGACATTGGAATATAAAAATAAATATGAAAATGTCATCTTTCTGAGACACGAGTATTGAAGAGTGAGGGGAAGACATAAATCAGTGTGTCCGTGGCAGTCAAAAGCATGTATGGGAATAGTAAGGGCTCTGAGGGAGAATGTTTACCTCTCACTTAGGTAGCAATAGTGACATAGTGATGAGGAAGGACTTTGTAAAGGAGGCGATGCCTGAGGGAGGCATAGCTGGAAGCTATTCTAGAAAGAGATGGAGGCTTGGAAAGCATGGAAGGCTTTGGGGACAGAAGGGAATGACATGCTCTAACATTTTTGTTAATTTTTTACAAAATGTGCTGAAAATGTGCTTTACTGAAAATGTGCTGAATGGTTGTCCTACTATCTTGGTGGACTAGGGCCTCTCCCAAAAGTCGAGCGGGGACTGAATATCTTGGGTCAGTAATGCATGATTTATCCCCCAAATAAAACTGGTAGTAGTGTATTTAATCTGCTATTGATTCTATTCTGAAAGAGAGGATTAAAAATCGGCAAGCTTCAAAGTGGATAAAAACTATCCAGGCTCCTTTTGGAACTCAAACTTAGTTGGGCCCTCTTGTTTATGGAACTGTGCTAATAAAAATACATTGTAAAGAGGAATAAATAACTGGGTCAAAGTATTAATTAATTATGCATATATACATACATGTGGTCTTAAAATACTAAATGTCTACGTTATATATACTGAATATAAAATATTAAATATATGCAGAGCACTTGGGAATCTTATCATATACAAAATGCAAGAAATGGGCCAGAATCTTAATGATGGTTATCTTTGAGCAGTATATTACAAAAGACATTTATTTCCTGTGATTTTCTGTGTATTGGCGAAATTGTATATGATGAAGCTACATTCATCTGATAAACATAAATTTTTTTTTTCCTATAGGAGTAAACCGTGAAAGCAGTAAATTAGAGTTTCCCTTTAGGAAAGGAGAGTAGGGATGCTGGTCACCATTCCTAAAAGGCAATCTACTGTGACCAGCCTGGCCCAAAAGTCATGCCCCAAAGATTATATCAATTCTACTCTTTCTGTTGACTCAGTCAGCAAGTGTGCGTACTGCATGCTGATACCAAGATATAAAAGATAAGCGGAGCCCCTCTAGTCTAGTTCAGAAAAGAGACATGGAAACAAAAACATGCAAAAACACATAAGAGGCTTAATAAAGAATGTCTGACCAAGTGACAAAGAGAAAATGCTTAATTAGAATGGAAACCTTGCCAAGTTCATCCCTAATTTCATTGGATCTGAAAGGCTTTGCTCCAGACTTCCTGCCAGACTTCACTTCTTTCATCATCATCATAGTTAAATGTTCTCTTGAGTGCCATATACATTTCTGCCATGATGTAAACTCCCCGAGAGCCACATTATGTCCTATTCCTATTTATATGTCCCACAATGCCTTGAACACAGTAGAAATTCAATACATATTTATGGAATAAGTGAATGGTCCAGTATTGTGTGAGGCTAACACGTATGGCAATAATAGAAATATTTCACTTCAAGCTCAAGCAAACTGTATTTTATGAATCTGACAACTGCAGTATTGAAAGAAAGTGGTTATATCTGATCTCAGCAAGTATTGATCAATTGATTGATTGATGCCTCTTCTCTTGCCATGTGGCAAGGGAAGAGGTTTCTTCATAAAGTTAGTGGCCTCCAACATGCACTACCATGTCTTCTTTCTCAATAAATAGTATTTTCTACCAACTAAGGTCTCGTGACCTGTTGTGCAGGGAAAAAAGTCATTCTTAGAAATATGGCAAGACAGAAACTTCTCTTTACTAAACCATAGTTATATGGTTTATAGAAAGATGCTATCCAGAAAACAATGATTTGTGAAGGGTTTGAAGGAATCATTATAACCCCTGTGGGAGGCTGGTTTTCTGTGTGGTACCCAGGAGCTACATGGACAACAGAATCCATGCTACTAGTTCACAGAGCCCGACACCCCTGTTATGAGTGTTATCATTCAATTTTCGCACAGCAAGAGTGACGGGAGCTAATTGTTTGGCCCCTGTTTGTGTCCTTCCAGTCCCATAAAGTTGACTATTTTGCATACTAATCTGACTGGCTGGTTGAAGTTCCAATAATCAGATTTCTAAGCCTGTAACTAAGATGTGCCAGAAAGGTTGGTTCCATATGGCGAAAAGAAAAGACATTTCAGTAAGACGAAATCTTTCCAAAATTTTCTTTAATAAAGAATGTAGCTTATTTTTGGGAAGAAACACCGCTTCTAGTGCATATCATATTAAGGTAGTAATATCATGAAGGTGTGTGCGTGTGTGTATTCATATACACATACACACACATGCATACACATGCATGCACATCATTTCAATGAAATAAGCCAAATAATTTTGAGCATCAAATAGATAAGAACTTGAGTTCTAGGGACCTTCAATGACAAATCATGAAGTGGCATGGTCCATTTTGGAGAATGAAATTAATGGAGTTTTTTCATTAAAATAACACTTGAAATCTTAGTGTGCTGGACAAACGAGCATGAAAATACTTTGGGGAGTTGATGCGTATGCTCACTGTCTTGATTGTGGTGATGGTTTCACAGCCTCATAGATATGTCAAAACTTAGTAAATTGTATACTTTAAATATATTCAGTTGTTGTGTGTTAATTACTTCAGTGATAAAAGACAGTTTTAGTGTGCTGTACTGGAAAGCTCCTCTACACATCTCTCAGGAAGTGTTGCATAAGACAACCAGTGCAAAAGCCTGTGTGCTTAATCTGGCAATTGCCTACATGTATCATTTTTCCAACCATCCATCTTTCCTTCTAGAATCTAGGAAAATGAAAAATAGTGTCTGAATTTTGTGATAAACACATGAGTGCCCATTCAGTATCCAGGACAGATCACCAGTTGCCTGGACAGAAGGAGCAGGGTGTCCTATCACTGATGAAGTTAGGATCATGGTTATAATCCAGAATCTGGATTTAGGACTATGACAGCAGCAAGTTACAATTATCCCTCGTGACCCTTTCATTCTACATCATCATCAGTGTGATGTCTTAATACACTTGTATGTTCAGTTCACCTACCTTCATCTGGCTTCTCCATACATTCTTTTCTTGCTATTCACTACAAGTGATTTGGGTGAAATTGTAGGAATAGGGCAAAAGAGAGTTCAAAGGTAACTATCCCTTGTTAAGGGATAACCACTTGTGTGCAAAGAAGCCTCCTAATGGGGTGCCTGGGTGGCTCTGTGGGTTAAGCATCTACCTTTGGCTCAGGTCATGATCTTGGGGTCCTGGGATCAAGTCCCATGTCCAGCTCCCTGCTCAGTGGAGAGTCTGCTTCTCCCTTTCCCTCTGCTCCTCCCCCTGCTTATGCTCTCTCTCTTTCTCAAATAAATAAATTAAATCTTAAAACAAAAAAGAAGAAGCCTCCTAATAGTAAAGAAAGACGATTTATATTTGTGAATCTCGGGCCCACCCTTCCCAACCTGGGGAACTGGAACACATCACCAGCCGGCACCTGGACCTCAAAGAGGGGCTTCTTGGATCTATACTTATTGGGCCCATGCCTGAGGGCTGGAGGCAGGGATTGGAGTTTTGGAAAATTGGAATATAAATTACTGGAGTTGAGGGCAGCGTGAGTGAGGGGAAGGCCTGAGCAACAGCAGGAGCTACAGAGAAGTAGGATGTCAGCTGGTGTGTCCCTAATCGTGATTCCCATCATTACGGTAGAGACTTCCTCTTTCTTGCTGTCTGCTGTAGATCCCAAGGCAGGTGCACACGGACACATGTCTGGGGAGGAGGAAGAGAAGCAAGAAAGCAGAGGGGCCCAGGACCATGGGGTTTGCACAAGGAAGACAGAAGAGACCTGGGTAATCCACAGCATCTCCATATCCATGGGAAGTGGGATGTGGAATATTGGGGTGACCTCTGGAGACTCACCGAGGATGGGTAAGTATTTCTTCAGGGCTTTCAATTGGAGAAATTCGGTACATAGGTAGTGTTTCTATATCCCTTCCTTCATTATCTCTTCTTCTCTTTCCTAAAAAGTTGTTTCATTTCAAATGAGAGTCAAGTTCAGACTTTTTTTTCAGAAATGAATATTTGACAGACTAGAATCCCAGCACTTAAGTGGGAGAAAGAACCTTAAAATTAAACAAGGATCATATCTACTTTTTTAATATCTAAAAAACAAAGCACAGGTATTCCTTATAGGTTAGAATATCCTATTACAATTAATGTTAATCCATACTAAATGGGCTTTGAGAAAACAGGTTTTCCTCACCTCTGTTCAATTCCATTTTTCAGCTTTAATGATTTGAGGTAGCTCCTGCTCATCTTTGTTAGCCATGCACAAATGTAAATGGTAATGAGGCTTTTGTGTATGCGTGTGAAATTCAAAATCCATCCCTAGTCTATTAACTCTGTAAAGAAACTTACACTGTAGGAGGCCATAGTAGTCTGAACAAAAAGGCTTCTATTGTACAAAACCAATTTCCATGTAATCAAGTTGGGCAATAGAGTGTTTTCTCTTGAATGATATTTGTGCAGCGTTAGAGATGTCTGACCTGTGCGCTGTACAGAGGAGTTCTATCACTTAGCAGGTGTAAAGGTCAGAGGAAAGAAATATTTCTTGAATGACGCGGCTGAAATTGCAATGCTTCATAATAGCACTGTTTCGTGGCCACCTCCCTCGATTACTATTTTTGTCAGACTAAAATCTGGTAAAGCTGTGCATCATTGAACTAATGTATTTAGAAAACAGCTAGAGATTATTGTTAAATAAAAAAATACCTCATTTTGGTTTTAAGATATTCCTTTTACTTAATGTACTATGCTTTTTTTAACGTTTAAATTATCAGCTAATGCCATATGGTGTGGCTAACTACAGTGCCTGGCACATAGTAGGAACTCAGTGAATATGTATTAAGGAACGAATGAACCAAATTTCTCGTAAGCAGCAGATGCAAAATAGCATGGCTTAATCATATCATTCCACTCTGAAATTTTTCATTGGGATCTAAAATGTTAATTTCCTATAATTTTCTTGTAATGCAAAAATTAACACATGATCTTATTAAATCTTTTCATTTCAGTAGATGTCTGAAAGGTTAGGAATAACATTTTGTAGCCTAAGCAGTCATTAGATGATTTTTACACCCCTGACAGCATTTTAGCTCAGTAAAGAATCCCAGTGTCCCACAAGTACCCCTCCTGACCCACCCAGATGCTTCTGCAGAAACCTCCATAGGGTCCAAACAGCATCCTGACTGTCATAAAGGCGACACACAAAAGCTTGCACAGGATTGTCCCAGGGATCAAATAAAAGAGACCCAGTGCCACATTGAAGAAGCGGCACCCCGCTGACATGCTGCAAGGCTCTGCCTTATAAATCGATGCTGATACAATTCGACAAGTCTGTAATCAGTTTGAGATCATGCTCTAGTATGTTCTACAGCAGACAGATTGCAATTTTCACTTTAGTTTTCTAGTAAAACAGATGATAATTGGGAAAGTTACCCTGCAGTATACTTGTTCATAAGCTTTTAAAAAAAGGTAATGCATTTTATTCATTTAGTTGCCCCCAAATTGATAAAGTAGAGTCTAGTTTCTTGCTCTTCCAGACTCCCACTTTTTCCACACACATCGTATTTTATGTGGATGTGTTTATAGATGTAACAGACTTCTCTCCTCCACCTCTAGACAACACATGCCTCTGGAGGAAGGCCTCTCCAGATGTTTCACATCTTTGCATCCCTGGGACCTGGACCAACATGTAGAAATTTTTTATAATGAAGTAACAGACATGCACTTTTTAAAGTTAAAAAAAAATTGAGAGTCTTCAGAGCTGACACCACATTTCCTGATACCTATTTGTATGTGAATCCAAAAACCTGGATAAACTCCTATGTAAGAAACTCTTATACGGAAACCAAATGTACATGGTAAAGGCCACCTATTAATGTAATCAATCCAACTGGTGCCAACAACATTAATTTAACACAATAGGTGATAGTGTTATGCTGACTGGTTCTATGCTTAAGAATTTTTAAAAACCTACTTGTCTAGTTTTTTGTTTTTTGTTTTTTGCTTTACTTGCCAATTTGAGTCCACAATTTTGAGTGTGATGGACCATTGTTTGAATTGTCATTGTCTTGGTTATCTTTCCTGGATGGTGAACATGAATTTAAATCACCATTTATTTTTAAAAAGCCGATTAATGTAATAGAGCACCTCAAAGTACAATATTCATTTAAAAGACACTATATGTGGAAAATTCTTCATGGCACACTTACTTCTATACCTATTGTAAATGTAAGGTCACGGCATGAATATGATACTCACGTCCATAGAAAGGTTCCTGTGTGTCTAGTGGTTGTGCCATATCATGAGGTTTCAATTCTCCCACTAGTTAAATGTGTATAATTTTACTTTTGTGTTGACTCTTGGTTGCAAAGAGACATACAGGTAAAGCATAAGACATCCAGGTAAATTTTTTGCAGGATTTGACAAATCATTCTGCTTGCCCCAAGGCTTAAGACACACAGCAAGGAATGTACTTTACATGGGTGAATAAATGAAAAACCATTAATGTGGACTGATTCAGAAGATTGTTTAAATAATTATATACATATTTCCTTTTGTGCTTGATTTATTTATATTTTTCCTATTTTTTTCTCTGATGTGAAAATTATAAAATTACTAGATTTTAAAAAACAAGTTCATGTTTTTTTGGTGGATTTCTGAAAAATCCTAGAAGTATTTACCTGTAAAAAAAAGTTGGGAGACTTTAGAGCTTGCTAATAACTGTGTCTCCAAAAGTATCATGTTGGCCCCAACTCAAATTTTCCTGGGGTTGAAGAGTTTCCTAAAATTGAGAACTATTGGAATTGCCTTAATGCGTTGGTACTTCTGAAGTCTAATTCCACTGGCATTAAAAAATAAAAGTAAAAAAGAAAAAGTAAAAAAAGCCCCCTCAAAATAGAACTGAAATAACTCTTTAGGGTTTAAGTGCCAATGAGAGAATTTGCAGTCTTATGCCTGGATCCCTCCCTTTGAGACAAGAATTGGGCATGAGCAGAATTGAACTTGATGCTTTAGAGAAATGGATGTAGGCTGACTGCTAAATGCTATTTCTTTAAAAAGCCCTAAGCACCGTGATTATTTATTAGCTTATTTAATATTTAGGGACTTTGAATAAAATAATAATAACAGTACCAAAATGTATTTAGAGGTTAAAAAAAAAGTATTCAGTGATGTGCTTTAACACACATAAATTCATTTGATGCTCACAAAACCCCTCTACACTGAGAGTTGCTTTGTTAACTATTTAGCCTAAGGAGGACTATAACTCACCCAAGACCTCTCAGCTGAGCAGGGCCTCTTGGACAAGGCTGCAGTGCATTGTCTCAGCTGATGGATTTCCACGTTGCTCTGAGTCTGGCCATTTTTCTTACACAGGCACCTCAAAGTTCTGGGATGTCTCAGAGATGTCTTCTAGTTTTTAAATTCTGTGTCTTTACACTGCAGATGACCCACTGCTTTGAAAAGTTGTGATACACTGGTCTCTCTTAAGAACCTATTCTAATACATGAAATTTTGGAAATGAGTTTGATAACTGTGGCCCCATTATAAGATTTTAAATTCTCAGCATCTCTGGGGAATGATGGGAAATTCTATGAAATTTGGTTTAAAAATTTGTTTAGAAGACCAGAGTTTAATATACAAGTGGTAACAGATGTGCCACCCCAAACAAGAACCTGAAAAAGGAACTTAGAAAATGGATAAAGTAGGAATTTGTTCATTGCATTTTAAAGAATGAATGCCCTATTTTATAAAAAGGTCCCCATGGTTCCTTTATGTGCTTGGCTCTCCTGGTGCATTTATGTTTGATTGTAGATCACCAACCACTTGATAAAATGGCTGGGGGAAAAAAGACAAGGAAACATTGGTAAAGGTTTGGGAGCCAATAGTAATTACAAAACAATCAAAAAGGATGACAATGCATTTCTAAATTTAAAATGTGAACTAATGGGAAAATTTCATTTGAATCACTGATTTTTATTTATAGAATTTTGTGAAAGACCCAAGATGCGTTGTTACTTGAATTCATAATGTATTTCACTCATTCATCAACACATAGCTATTGTATGTTTAGTATGTCCAGGCACTGTACAGAGCAATGATGAACAAAAGCAAACAGTTTCTGAGCTCCTGGAGTATGCACTGCGGTGTTTATCAACTTGATTTTGAAGTTTTATGGGACTATAAGATGTGAAATGGTAATGAAGAATAAGTTCTTCTCTTCAAAACTTATTCAAGCATCTCCATGTGATAATTTCTTTGTCTTTTGTAGTGTATCTTCTTTATATATTTTCTGAAATATACTATAATGAATGATTATTACTTTCTGGATTATTTGTAAAAGATAAAGGAAAAAGCTTTTCTTAATTCGACTCTTGGCATATTTATATGAATGTTTTGAGGCTCTAGAAGTGGCAATTATCATAAATATCCCAACTGGCACATTTTATTAGCATGAGCTCACATAATACAGATGAATCAACCTGGCGGTTTTTCCTTTAGCTGTTTGGCCACCATAATAATTGGTTCTATTACAGGTGGATAGTATGATCTTAATTTCCTTGGTAAGCTTGAGTGATTTAATCTCATCAGTGAATTGTGAGTTGAAGATATATTTCAAATTTTTAAATCTCAGCATTTTTGTGAAGATTTTCCTGCCTTATAGATTTAATGAAAGTTACCGATTAAATACTTCAGATACATGTACGTATATACATGTGGAAGTAGTGTTACAACTCCAAACTGTTTACGTAAGCTATCCATAGGAACTGGTTCTAATTCATTTATTTTTACCATGATTACAACTTTTAGTTGAGCAAATATTGAACTTTATTAATCCCACCTGTGTATCCTGCCGGGTAATAAAATGTATTGGCACATGTATTTAAGATTCTTCAGGCTTTGAACAAAAATGTTGCCATGGGAACCTGATTTCATAGCCCATAGTCCTTTGCACAACTACACCTGCCTTATGGTAGAGGTTTCCATGGCAACATTTTTGTTCAGGGAACATAGAACTTGAACAGAATATGCCACGATTCTCTTTTAAAATATATGTGTTGGTAGTTGTGATATTACTATAGTTAATGTGCATATTAGAAATACCAGTGGCTCCGTGGTGGCCAGCAGTGTTGTCCTTTCTCCAGTGAATAGATTCCTATTGAGTTTCATTAGTCACAATGCATCGGATTAGGAAATTAGAGCAATTTCTAGTCTCTTTTCACTGTCTCTCCACCCTCCACTCATTCAACCCTCCTGCTAGAGTATGGTGAAGTAATCCTCCATGGCTAGCATGACCAGAATGATCTTTTGTGATAATGCAGAGCTGTAAGGAAAAGATGTGTAACTAATGTCTGGTCAAGCTCAGCAGGCTTTTTTAAAGGGCAGCATCCATCTTGGGACCCTCTACTGCTACAGAATATTCTACTAATGGTTCTTCAACTTCCTCACACATACTTTACTCCAAAGAAGGTCATGAGCTCCAATAACAAAGTATCACGAAGATGGGGTAAGGATTAGTTTTCCTATTTTTGATCTAATGTCTTCTCTCTTTGTTATATTTACTTTCAGCATAAAAAAGTTGACAACTCCTAAATTAAAAAGACGCAACTACTTTCTTTGCTCGCCATTCATTTGTATCGTATTACATCTATAACTAAGGCCATGTGGGTATGGCCTTGCAACGGATAATCCGGAGTTATCATTGTTGTGTTATAATGGTTCTCTCAGCTGTTTTGTGTGCACTCATCCATCAGGACCAGGCTCTTGTTGTTGCCAGGTCTGCTGGCATGTTGCTGTTTCTTGGCAGTTCTCAAAACATGCAGCAGTGGATTTTGAAGCAGCCTCAGCTGCTGCTCGCGGTATACAAAGGAGCTGAATGAGGGATATTATTAATGCCAATCATCCTCTACCCACAAGGGTATCAAAGGGACTTTTAGAGACCACAGGACTGCTTTCAGCAGAAACCCTAATCAGATCATCTTCCTTGATCAAGGAAAGGAATGTAGGAAAATGAGGTAGGTTAAAGGAATTAGAACAAGTAAATGCATTCTGAATACATTCAGGACAAATTAGCCCTGAGTGCAAATAGACATTGATTTGTCTGATTGAGTGGAAGCATAACTTAGAAGCTGAGGTCAGGCTTCTGCCAACTTAGGGCCTTGGGAAGTTAAACAAATACAGGGGAGTGTGAAAAACACATTTATTTATAAAGCTGGAGACAAAGAAGGAACAAATAAAGGGACGGAGGAAGGGGAGAAAAGGGGAGAGGCAGAGACAGGGAATGCAGACAGAGTAGAATGATAGACTCAGAGAGTCAGTTTAGAAGAAAGCTGTTACAAGGCACAGACAGAAAAACTTTAGATGAGTTGCATCTAGAGGAAAATACAAGAAATGTAGGGGAATGGGTCCTAAATCAGGAGTCAGGCAATCTCTGTCTTCTAACTTACCTATAATCTCGGATTTGTCATCTGAGTTGTCTTTCTGGAAAATACACAGTGACGCCTAAAGGATGAGGCCTGAGCTGAGTCTTTAAAACTCTATGTTCTGTGAACGTGTGTGTGAATGTGGTGGAGAAGGCTCATGGGAAACATTTCTGTCTCTTGAGCAACTACTTCAACTAGACCCAATTTCATTGGCTGAGCACTGTAATGAAATTTCATTTGAAGAAAATGCTGTCTGGATTCAAAAAAGTTTTAAAACTATTGGGACTGCTGATTTCCTAAACCCTGCCCAGCACTAATATTCTATGCTGTGCCCCAATCTCTACTAAGCTAATAAAATGATGGATTTTAACCATTGTTTAACACAGTTATGAGAGCTTTGAGCTCATGGCCATTGCACAATCAATATTTCTTGACTGGAACTGAATTAAATTTCATCCGTTCTGGAAATGGGCCGTGCAGATCTTTTTCCTAAAATGCCAAAGAAATGATTTTAATCAACGGGAAGGCCCATAACACGAAACAAACCACAGCCCTATCCTTGCGAAAAACCACACACACAAAAAAAAAAAAAAAAAAAAGGAACAACAACAAAACAGAGTTTGGCCACACCTGGGAGATTTTGTGCCTTGGTCACTGAACTTTAAAGTCCAGGGAAGCTGAAGAAAGAAAGATATCGTGACCACAGCAAGAATACACAAAAGAATAGGGGCTTGCCAGGTACACCAGAGGAGTACAGATTAAACCATGGAGTCTTTAGCCTCTTTGTAACATGGAAACAGAGGGAGCTGTGGTCAAAATCTGAAACCTGTGAAGAATATGAATATCATGAACGCAAATTTGTTCATCCAATCCTGGATGGTTATTACAAGGGAACCAACTTTCTTTACAACCTGAGAGAGATGGGTTTAGTCAAAAGGAAGTACTGTTTCTCACAGAAAATACTTTACTAATGGGATTCCTTAACTTTCAGAGTTCAAATAAACTGGACTAAGTGTAAAACTTAAATCCAGTGAGATGAACATAGTAGATTGATTATCTGGGCCCCTGTCTGCAGCAGTGTTCTGTGTGTGATCTGGCAAGTATGTCTGGGAAGGGAAGGAGAAATGTGTGACTCTCAGGACAGAGTCATGGACAGAGTGTGGACAGAGTGTGATGCTACCAAGATAGACCAGTCGTGGTCATCTCATTCTCAAGGAATGAACTTAATGCATGACAGAGTCTTTCTTTACCTGACCTCACAATTATAGAGAAGAAGGAAAGAGGCAAATTCTCCCTTATATTTTTTCTGAAAATTTTGCTTATTTTTAGTAAAATCCAGAGTCCTGTGGTTTCCAAATGTTTCCAGGTGGATGGGGATGGAGATGGGAACACTTCAGGTAAAGGCAGCCTCATGTATTAATGTTCAGAGGCATGAGACGGCCTTGGAGGTTCTCATTCTAAGGAGCAGCAGATGGTTCTCTCCGGGGCAGGCTGTAACTTTGAGCGAGGTGAGCTGTGCCAGAAAAGAGAGAGCAAAATAAGGTTCGTGATTTACATAGATGCCAGATAATGGGAAGACTTGGTTGCTCTGATATAATTGGGTTCATCATTTCACAGGTCATAGGATGCCATTGAAGAGGTTTGAACATGATGTAAATGAAATTTGCATTTGAGAAGGTTGATTCTTTTTTTTTCAAAAACAATTGTGTCATTTATTCTGATTAATATAGGGATCAATAAAGGAAAATATATGAGAAGGTTGATTCTTTTTTTTTTTTTTTTTGAGAAGGTTGATTCTTGAAGGTGGATGGAGAGCGAGTTGCTTGCAAGAGTGAACTCAAAGAGATTTGTTGAGTTATAGGTGATGTGTTCATACAAGAGAGTGGAAAAAAAAAAAACTAACCTCCACCCCCCACCACCCTAGGGCTTGGATTTACAACACTAGCAAGGGAAATAAAGAACCTAAGTGTGTAGTCTCTTTGTATTCTACTCAGCCCCAATAAACTCTTTCCATTTACACTTCTGTCTCATTAGGTGGAGGAGGATGTTATGAAAGACCGGGGCAGCTTGGTGCATTTTGTTGGCTTGTTTACCACCTGCTTTCATTTGTTCTCCTTTTACTACTTGTTACATTTCATTTGAGTCTTCAAGATAAGGGAAAAGAAAGAAAGGCAAAACATTCTAGTTCCTTAAAAGCAAAGTAACTAATAGGTTATGAATGAGCTGCGTTTATTATTTTTTCAGTAAGCCAGGATTTTCTGTAATGAATTTTGTCAGGGAGATCTAATTAAACTATAATAGCAGTCTCTGAGAATAGTAACAGGAAGCATGTTAAATAGGTTCTTGCTAGGCAGTTTTTTTTTTTTTTTTTTTCTCTATTCTTACCTCTCCTAACCTTTATAATGCACTGTTCTCAAAGGAGTCTACAGTCTACCTACTGGAGAATTATTCCATTACAAAGTTATATACATCTTACCAGTACTAAAGCTTAACCCTCTGGTTTATGTAGGAGAAATACAGTTTCTTGTAGAAATGTAGTAAATTCTCTTTTTTCTGCTGGTGGGAGGATAAAGTTAAAATATCGAGGTCCAACTAAACTTCATCATCTTTAAATAAACAACCATCAGTTGCAAAAGAAGTTGAGGTTGCATACAAACTCTTTTGATCTTAAAATAAAATATTTATGTCAAATAAAGACATCAAATGCTCCAAATCTGAGGAAAAAGTAGGTCAAATCATCAAGCTTTAAATGTTCTCCCCATGGGTACAACTACCACACTCACTAATTTTAGAGTTTTAGTTGTAGGTAAATTTGGGCATGTGCAAATGGTGAAGAGCAAGAAAAGAGACTTTTCACCCCAAACCTGCTCAGGCTATTAGCATTCCCTTTGCTCTTGTTCTCCTCTTTTCCTTCCGACATAACATCTTACAGCTTAAGATGAAAAGACTTATTGGATTCTCTGTTGTCAATTGGACAAGCCCTCTCTGGGGCCCTTTCTGTCAAGATGCTCAGATTCCATTTGAATTTAAAACAGACCTGTAGGCTTAGGAAACGTGGCAGCCGTGTGTTCAGGGAAACCGAGAAAAGAGTTATTTTTAAAATATTTTCTAAAGTCTTCATTCCCAAAGCTGGTTGAGGGGAAACTTGGCGGATGGTTCGGAGTGTTTGTAAGCAGCTGACTGCATATGAGTGATCTAGACAGGAATGGTAATCACATCCGACAGCAATTATTGAATGCACACACTGAAAATTTTCAGCCAATTTTTTTTTAATTTAGTAGACTAAGACATTTAAGGAATTAGTGATATTTGGGCTGTTGGAGCACGACTCCTTTCTTTGGGTAGAACATTTGGTAGAACACACTTCTTCCTTTATATCAAAGAACAAGGGATGCCTGGGTGGCTCAGCGGTTGAGCCTCTGCCCTCTGCCCAGGGTGTGATCCTGGAGTCCTGGGATGGATTCCCACATCGGACTCCCTTATGCAGCCTGCTTCTCTCTGCCTCTATCTCTTTCTCTGTGTCTCTCATTAATAAATAAATAAAATCTTTTAAAAAAAGAACCATGATTTTAATCTCTTATTTCACTAAAATCTAAATTATTTCATATCACATTTTTTCAAGAAGTTATATTCTCTCTTTTCTCATTTTAGTGGAATATTAATTGTCTAATTAGTGTCCTAATACCAGAATATTTTAAGTTGAATTGTGTGATATGATAGAAAACTCAAGGAGAGAGAAAATAGTCATGTCAAGGAGAGAAGAAAAATGTAATACATGGGTAAAGCTATAATTGCTGATAAATGCCTGTGGGACTTGTAAAAATAATTTAGATATAAAAGTAAAGTTAATTTTATCATAACATTTTTCTCCCTTTCTTCAGAGAGTTAAATTTTTTTAAATGTCATGCTTATCAGGGGATCCCTGGGTGGATCAGTGGTTTGGTGCTTGCCTTTGGCCCAGGGCGCGATCCTGGAGTCCTGGGATCAAGTCCCACATTGGGCTCCCTGCATGGAGCCTGCTTCTCCCTCTGCCTGTGTCTCTGCCTCTGTCTCTCTGTCTCTCTGTCTCTCTCTCTCTATGTCTATCATTAAATAAATAAATAAATCTTTTAAAAAAATGTAATGCTTACCAAATTGTCTTTTAAGATATTAGGGATAAGAGTGAGTGTTCATATTTAATTTTACCCTTCTTATTATCTAAGCTGATATTTGTCTCTCTCATTGACAGAGCCATAAAAAAGATGTGAATTTCCTTGTCTTTTTATGTGTACTTAACTCCGATTGATTTTTTACTGACAAGAGGGCATTTAGGAGAATTTTCCCAATATTCCACAACATAAAACTGTCCCTGAAATCTGTCTCCTCTCCTGATCGCCAATTCCGTTCATCTCTCTCCTTTCCATTCTTCCATGGGCTGTCTCCATTGGGCTTCATTGTCCCTCCTGGTCTGGAGCTAAGTCACAGCCCACCCCAGACCAAAATCACTCTGCTTCCTGGTCCCTCCAATTATGGTGCTTTTGTGTTTAGCCGGCAGTATAACAAATACTTTTCAGTACCTAATGACTTTATCACAGCAATATCTGTTGCTTCTTTCTCTGTGGCCAGTAATACTGTCCTGTATCACTTTTGTGTTGCACTGTGCACTTAACCCTTAGATTTAACCAAACTCCCAAATCCTAGTCTCTGAAAGACTTTTTCCCAAGAGAAATAAATGGTAGTAAATGTAGTGAGTTAGTCTCTGATTTCAGTTTATTTGATAATTTTTATTCTCAGATAATGTTCTCTTGAATTTTTGTGTGAAAATATCCTTTTTAGAAGTAAAATATTAATAGGGTGCCTGAGTGGCTCAGTTGGTTAAGCATCTGGTTTAGGCTTAGTTCATGATCTCCCATTCCTGGGATTAAGCCCTGTCTTGGGCTCCCTGCTCAGTGGGGAGTTTGCTTCTCCCTTTCTTCTCCTCCCCCCTGCTTGTGTGCTTTCTCTCTCTCTCTCTCAAATAAATAAAATCTTCAAAAAAATTTTAAAAAAGAAATAAAGTGTTAATGATTTTAAATAGCAGGATTGTTGTTTTTAATATTTTTTTTAGAAAAATACCAACTCAGGGGGCACCTGGGTGGCTCAGTTGGTTAAGCTTTGGACTCTTGTTTTAGCTCAGGTCATGGTCTCAAGCTGGTGGGATGGAGCCCTGCCTCAGGCTCCACACTCAGCGGGAAGTCTGCTTTTCTCCCTCTCTGTCTGTCCTGCCCCGTATTATACATGCGCACACTCGCACTCTCTCTCTCCCTCAAATAAATAAATAGATCTTTAAAAATTTTATTACCTTAAAAATAAAACTTGAGATTTTTCTGAATAAGATAAACATACCAACTCAGTGCCTGTCCTCCATCATTTCAAAGAGAAATTCTTAAACAGGTGATGGGTATTAAGGAGGGCACTTGATATGATGAGCACTATGTGTTGTTTGTAAGTGGTGAATCACTAAATTATACTCCTGAAGCTAACATTAACACTGTTTGTTAACTAACTAGAATTTAAATAAAAACTTGAAACATAAAAAAGGAAAAAAAATTGAAATCCTAATGCCTGGGGACCACTAGTTGGCAATCCTTCTCCAGTAGGTTTGGCATGTGTTCCCTTTTGGGAGCTCTTTTAACATCCATTGTATGGCCATTGGCCCCTTAGCCTATGTTGTCCTGCTCTTTATCCTTTTACATATTCTCCTGTATCTGCAGCTGATTTAAAGAAAGCCCCATTAATGCTCACCTCTTCATCTTCATGACACCTAGTTATGATTATAATATTTTCAGCAAATCTCAAGAACATACTTGTTAAATCATTGAGTATTCAGTTATTAAAAATTTGGAGAGCTAAAAAGAAGTCATAGACTTTGGTGGATTAATTTTTATCAAGCAGATTAAGATTACACATTTCAGCCAGTAAAAATAGCAAAGATCATGATAAACTCACTAATGTATACATTAGACTATGTGATTCATGGAAAATTATTGAAAACCACAGTGACTTTAAAAGTCCTACACAGTATTCTACCAAATGCTTAAAGGAAAAAAGAGTAGTTGAGCAGGACTGCATTGTTTGCTAGTGAATTCTGTGACTATAAACTTTATTGTGGTTCTAATGCAGAGTTCTTTTAGCTTCCACATCCAGCATTTAAAATAGTGCCTTTTTGTGTGTGTCTGTATACACACACACACACACACACACACACACATACACACACATATACATACACACATGGTTTTCATAGTCTTTTATTTTTTTAATAGTCTTTTAAAGTCAAATGCTTTTTCTATTTTCTTCAAGTTGTGTCTAGCTATCAGTTTCATTCTTACAAATACTCTTAGTCTATGGAACATATTTTCTGCTGAGTGCTGTGAAATTTAATTCAGAAGTAGTGCTTTATTGATGCTTCGTTTTTGTGACCTTTCCAGTCCTGTGTTGGTGACATATTGGTCCTCTGTCTCCAGTGCTTTGAGAATCTAATAGATAGGATGGAATGGGTCAGATAATGAAAGTCCCTGGTACATTAACTTTCAATTTCATGAATGTCTGAATATTGCAGAGAAGATGAATAGCAGGACTTCCTCTGCTTTTACATTTTAACATTTATAAGCTAGTTAAATTTCTCCTGTATTATCAGCAACAGAGTCCTAGTCTACAATATTAACACATACATTATATTTTGGAACAGAAGTGTTTGAGTTTAAAATAATTTATAAACCACAGAGCAGGCAACTTACTAATGCAGGCTACTAAAAGAGATGAATAAATAGGGGTTTCATTTCAGATGAGTTATAGCATGTGATGTATATGTTGAAAGGGTTCCTTCTTTATTTCTCTTTGTTTTACTGACATGAACAGGGAGTTGGGGTGTCTAGTCAGTCATATGACTGATCTATTATTAGGTGGTTACAATCATCCCCAAAAGCAGTGTTATTGTTTTGTTTTGTTTTTTAGTGTTATTGTTTTGAAGCAGCATTAATCTTCTCTGAAAATGTTATAGCAAGAATAGTCATTTGAAAGAATCTGTTGAAACAGACTAGTCTTTGGGATGAGACTTAAGCCACCCAAGTGATAAGAAATAAATATGGGTCCTGAGTGATTAGGCAAGGACAGGATGAGAAGGCACACAGCTGTTGGGTTGTTGGGGTTCGAGCACTGATATGTGAACTCATTTATATTCCCTTGTGTTATCTTGTAGACATTGCATCATCTGCTGTTGCCTTGCTCCGTTCCCACCACTGTATTTATGGTATCCATTTTTATGAAATATGACAAGAATTAGATAATACAATTTGGCCTTTTGGACTGTGCTTAATAATCCAGCTATGTGGAAAAATGTGTGCTCTCTTGCCATCTAGAAAAACGGTGTTGGGAATCTGAGTTTATGCTGTAAATGGAAAATGTAGCCATTGGTTTGATCCAATGGGAAACTCTGACATGGAAACTTCTCCTTATCTGACTTCTTAAATATGTAATTCAATGTATATAGTAGATGCTTTTATATTTTGACACAGAAATGAAAAGTCAGTCTACATGAAGGTAGGGGGAATATGGAAGTGTGTGATGACTGTGATATTTGGCACTGTTTCATGATCTGGTTTCTTTGAGAAGATGACAGTCTCTTCTGGCTCTGGTTCCATGTTCTCCTATAGTGATATCCATTCTCTCAGAGGAGTCATTTGCCTTCTCAATTCCTGTTTCATTTAAATAATTACTGTTTTTTTTTTTTTGGTTCATCTCTCCTTTAACCCAATCCATGCAAGCAGCATCCAGGCATAATGATCCTTCTTAGCCCTCACCTTCACCCTTGTAGACCCACCAGGGGGCCTCATCTCTTTTGGCAGAGACTTGGTGGTGTTCTTTGGATTTTCCTACTGTGCCATTACTGAGCCTGTTTACTTTGAGGTCCATTCCTTGATTTCTCCATTTTTTCCCTACTCTGTTCCATTGCACAAGTGGCAGACTCCAGCATGTTATCAGCTGGGTGCTGGCAGGGTTGGGCCAGTGGGAGACGGAGCCCTGGAGTGAGACTGGGAAGATACAGGAAGAAGCTGCAATATTTCTCCCCTGGCCCCTTGCCTCAGGTAAGATCTTCAGTTTCATCACCTCTTTGGATCTAATTCCTTCTGAATAGGTCCTCTAAGTTTCCAGATTTTGCTGGGTGACACAGGCCCCTCTTCTCCATTACCCCACACGTTCCTTCTGTCCCTCTCTCTAAAGATAGCAGTAGCTTCCTGCTACACTTATCTGCAGGTTGTGTTATGGTCTGTGTTTGGCTTCTCAGCTCTCTCATTACCCATGTAAACAAGTCTTGGCATCACATTTACTCTCTTTAAAAACAAAGAATGGTTTCTGTTTTCCTAGTTGGAGCCTGACTAATATACCCACTGACTGTAACTACTTCATATACATTCCCTGCTCCACATTATCCTCAAGGCTAAATTCAAAATTTCTCCTCCAGCTGATCTTTTCAGCCATATCAAACTAAATATTTCACTTACTGATGGGTTTTTTAACTGGTTAGTGTACAGATTCAAAGTCTTCCATTCTGATGCTTCTTGCTGAGTGTACCTGGCTAGAGCTTATCTTCCCACCTCTGGACTTTGAGAGTTCTTGGTACTTATATTAAGCATGTACCAGTGCCACTTTAAGTTCATTATTTAAAAACGTGTCTTCTTGACCCTACTAGATCATAAGATCTTTAAACTCAGTTACTGTATCTTTTCTATGTATACCTCACAGGCCAAGTACAGTATCATGTACACATATGGTGCTCAAAATATTGGTCACATTAGTGAATGACAATTGCTTTCAAACCAAAAAGGAAGTTTATGCAAAAAGACTCCTTTGCTAATAATTTTATTGATTGCCATTTGCTAAGAAGAATCCAGAAGAGAAACAGAGTGAATACTAGAGAGAATTCTTCTAGAATACTAGAATTCTTCTAGAATACTAGAGAGAATTGTACTATGTATACAAAAAGTATACATAGAATTCTTCTTCTAGAATACTAGAGAGAATTGTACTATGTATACAAAAAGTATATACCACAACAGTATACTGATGGACGTCTTGAAAGTGTTAATATACTTTTCCCAGAAACAGACTCACCCTCCAGTTTCACCAAGAGTATAGTATATCTAGTAAGAATTTCTTACATTCTGGTAGTTACTTTATTTCCTTTTATATAAGTGGACCCTCTTGGTTGGTGGTGATCTGCCTAGTGTTCATTCTCCTCTTACTCCTTACTCTGTACATCCACCTCAAAGCTCATGGCTTCTGGGAGAAGGTGGCACTATCCTCAGCTAAGAGGTGGGCACATCTTAGTCTAAACCAGTGAGGACAATTTGATTCTCTTCACCATGGTGATTGGCTCAGATAACCCAGACTTAAGCCAATAAGCTAATGGAATTCCTCTGGCCTGTTAGGACAGAGATTGGCTTAAGAAAGGTATAAGATCCAGTTTAGGTCAAGGAGGCATAGAGGAGAAATCTAAGGACTTCTGAGGAAGTTGCTAGAAGAAATTTTCTGTCCCCTCCTGGATTATAGATATGATGAATAGAACTGCTACAACCATCTTTGCTTCATGATGGAAGCCCACTTGAGGACAAAGTGGCTCTATGGAAAACATAGTGGAGGATGGAAATAAACTGAGCCCTTGGTGACATCACTGAGTGGTTGACTCAGAATTACATCTACCTCTGTACTTTCCTGTTCTATGAGTCTTATCTTTTGCGTAGGTTTGCTTTTGAATGCATTTGAAAATATCTGCACTGATAGAACATGCTGAGAACTAAAATGCTCAGATCCTGAGTCAGTGAAGTCTCTAAACACAGGGGTAAAATTAGACTATCAGAGGATGAGCCAAAGGGACAGAAGTATGCCTCCTCAGTGATCTCAGCTCTCCTTCTTTCTTATTTTCCTTTCTCTTAGTCATTGTCTTTAAGATGCTCACAGTAGAGTAGCCCACTTTCAATATGGGGTAATTAATTCTCAAAATAGCCATGGTGTGAAGCACACATGTATAGGCAGTGCTTGCTCCACTCAATAGATTGAAAAGTGATTTAGGACTCTCTAGTACAGAACATCTTGGAGGAGCAATTTGAGTGATTAGAAGCCTTAAACCAATACATTTTGACAAGTGTGGAATAAGAAAACCTCAAAGAAAACCTCAAACCTCAAAGAACTACTGAGGAAAACATGAAATGGCCATTGAAAGATTATGACAAATACAAGAACATAAAAATAGGAAATGGAGGGTTGAGGGTTAGATAAGAACCTGGGGTCAAAATACAACATGGAAAAAAAATAACATGGTTAAGACCTAACCACATGGATCTTAGAATCAGACTGACTTTCACATTCACTTTCGGGCCTAGCCTCTGGACCAAGTGTTCTCGTCTGTAAAGTGGGGATAATAGTCCTGTCCTGTGGCATTATATGAATTTAACGAGAAGTATGTCTTCCTATGGAAGTATGTTCGTAGGCTTTCCTTAAGACATGGACACTGGGAAGAGCCTCCTTCTTCTGTTTTTATTCTTTCTAGTATTATCATTAAGCAGGAGTGGTCAATTCTCATCTTTTCATGCTTTGTTGCAATTTTCCTAAGTCACTTCTGTCCACCTAGTCTGCGAGAATAAGACCTTCCCAACCTTGGATTTGTGCGAGTATCTCTGCGGTGACATATCCCAGAGACTGATGATGGGTAGATGAGATTTCTCTAGGATCAGGGTTGAGGAGTAAACCTTGTTGAAGTAGGACTTGCAAGCCATATTCGCTTGGTATGGATACAAAAAGCAAGCAGCCATCCCTCACATAGCAGCTGAGGCTGTGTCAAAGTACAGGCAAATGGAGCTACAGAGACTCAAATTGCACACAAGAAGTCAGGGCAGCCTCTGAGCTTTTTAATGCCAAAGGCATAACCATTCTGGGACCTAGAATAAATTGCATTGCTTGATATTCCCCTCTAAAATATTTTTGTAGGTAGAAAATGTTTAATTTCCAGAGTGGCTCCAGTGTGACAGCCTTGGAGATACCATTTGTAATTCTTCTGGTTTTGGTGGCTTCCACCTATCAACCCTTGCCCACGCTGCACTCACATGTGTGCCCTTCACTGCTCCAAGCTGAACCTCTGATAAAAGGGACCAAAACTTGTTCTTTTCCCATTGTCTTGAAAGCCTAGTATAGAATCTAGATGAAAGGATATATGTTAAAATATTCCAATTTTACAGAGTCCCATTACTGCCCTGATCAGAGTTTAAAAGGCATCTGTGTCCCAAAACAAATTTTTTTCACATTTTAAGGTTCCAAGTTTGTAATATGCTTATAGAGAATTTAATACCTATTACACTTCAGTGATTTGTCAGTTTTTAAAGGGTCAAACTTGAATGTGACCTTTATGGCTTGGGAGAAAAAAAGAATAGAAGTGACATATATAAAATGCATATGATGTGTCAAAGGCACCATTCAGACATTATCTCATTTGTTTCTCAGCATAACCATGTGGGGGAGATGTGACAGCCTCTTTTCAAATGAGGAAACCAGAGCTCGGAAGTATTCAGTAACTTGTCTGAGGTAAACCTGAGACTGTAAGCGAGAGTTTTAATCCAAAGCCCATGCTTTCCCTCTGTATTTGTTCTGGTATTTAATTTTTCTAAGTAGGTGTTCCTTTACATTATGAGATTTAGCATTCATCAGAGGAAATGTCTGTATATGTAAATTCCCTGCACTGATAGACCAGGTGATTATTTATAGCCTGTTGACATTTGCAGAGTTTTCCGCTCACATTTACATTAGCCTGACACCCCCTAGAGAAGGCTGGAAATGTTTTGATGGCATGTCAAAGATTTCTAATATATACTCACTGACTCATTCAATGAACACTCAGAGAGTGCTTACTATATGCAAGGGTAAAAACAAAAAACCTTGCAGGCACAGTTGCCCTGGACATCTACAAGAGCATATATAATTTCTTAAAAAAGTATTCTGGGCAGGGGGACCAAAATGCATGTTTATGGATTGCACAAGGATTTATCTGTGAGAATGAGGTCTATTCCTGGCAACTTGAACAGAGATAATTAGACTTGGGGAAGAGGCCAAGGGACAAAGGCAGAAAAGAGAGAAAAATTCAAGGGAGGAAAAAATGAGTTAAAGAAGCCTGGAAAAAAAAAAAAACATTAAAAGCAGAGAGCCCTTAACCTGTAGTAATGGAAGAAAGAAAGATACAGAGTAGAAAACAAGAATTAAGTAGTATCTCTGCTATTTAAGAAGTGTGTGGTCTTACGTGGGCATGTGCTGTCAATCCTTGAAACTCAATCTCCTTACTGATAAAATATAGACAATATGCCTCTCAAATGAGGTAATAACTGTTTAATAAACTGCAGAGTGATGTATAAATGGCAAAATGAGATCATTATTCATATTTTAAGTTTTTTTTGATGATGTGGAAATCTTCGCAGTAAACAGGAGCAAAGGCAAAGTGGAGTGGAGAGACTCCCTGGTTTGCAGCTGAGCAAGGCTCGGGGCATCGAGCGATGAAGAAAGACAGCTTTGCTTGTATATATGTATCAACAGAGGTAAAATAACAGGTGAAAAATTAGGAGTCTGGGTTTCGAACTAGAAAAGCCAAAATGTTTATTCAAATGACATACCACAATTAAAGAGGAATAGGAAAAATTATTTATCTAGGATATGCTTATAGCCAGTCAGTCCTCATCAAAATTTAAGAGACAATTAAATGAGATGGAAATTTGTAGAAGCTTTGGTTTATACATTCTGATTCGTTTTCAGCCTTTTGTTGTCATCTAAAGCAGCATTTCTTGGCATGAGACAAATAGTAATCTAAATTTATTTAAGGTTAGATTATCTTGATTCAATGCCCTGCCATTCAAAGTTGCCTGACTCACCTTTAATAACTCAGAACATCAAAGAAGATTTTCTACCTGAGCCAGCCAACCCCAAAATAAATAAATAAAACCGCGGAAGTTGTTTTGTTTTGACTTAAAGATCAAGTTCAGGGTAGTCTTTGGTAATATTAAATCGGGAAGATTTTGAGTTTGCATTTAATAGAACTCATGTCTCTTTCTCCTGTTCACATTAGTTTGGACCCAAAGGATATTTATTAAACAAAGAACAGCCGAACAAACTAATGTCAAGGGAGGAAATTGGTTTTCCTGCAGTCCAGCCTATTTTTAAATTAGCAGAAGCAAGTGCTAATATGAAACCCTGTGACCAGTAATCACATTTTCCTTTCGCTTTGTTGGAAAATCACAGCAATCCGTATTAGCATTTCACACTAGTTAAGAGAGTGCGGTAAAACAGTCCAAGGAGACTGTTCAGGGTGAGAGCCCGTGAGGGAGAGGTGATTTGGGCAGTGAGGTTTCCCGGGAAAGCAGTTCAGTAGGCAATTTCGTGTGGAAGCTAAAGCCTTTTTTGGACAGCAATTCAAAAATAAAGCACAAAAGACAATGAACATGGCTCCAGACTGAGGCTGGGTTATAGTTTACTCAGGTGCTGACACAAAATCAATATTGCCACCACCTATTGATGATTTATTTCAGTAATTACTCTTGAACCCATAACTAAAATGCTGTCAAAAATAGAACAACCTTGTCCTACTAAATGCTTGTGCTTTTTTCTTTCAGTAGATTAATTTGCATGTAATAATCAAAACGGCACAATTCCCTGATACTGGCCAGTCAGCAATCTATTGAATGCTTTAGAAAACAGGAAAAATTAACAACCACTTGCAAACATCTTTGGCTATGTGACTCAGCATTAGACCCCTCAGGCAGTTATTTTCCCCTTAGTCTGGTTGAGATTATGGGTCTTTAGGATTAAATGTGGAAGTCTGGGGAGGTAACACTCTTTCTGTCCTGGTTCATGGAAACTTCTTAGCCATTGTCCATTACAACCCTCTCCATTGTGTTCCTGTTCCAAGTTGTTAGAACATTACAGACCACTAATTGTGTGAGGGCTCCTGTATGATTTAAGCTGAAAATATCATTCTATAGTGTCTACTGACTGATTAATTCAAAATGGATGGCAGACTTAAGGGTAAAACTACAAAACACTTAGAAAAAAAAAGAAAATCTTTAGGACTGAGAACTAGGTGAAGAGTTCAGGCTTACCACCAAACACATAATCTCTAAAAGGAAAAATTTATGAATTATATCTTATCAAAATTTAAAAAATTTTGCTCTGTGGAAGTCCTGCGAAGGTAATGAAAGACAACCAAAGACTACAGATAATATGTGTCAATTTCATGTCTGACAAAGGACTTGTGTGGCTAGAGTATATACAGAATTCTCAAATGATTTAATTAAATTAGGGCAAAATATATAACAATAAAATTCATCAAAGACTACATACAGATGGCAAATAAGCACCAGAAAATATGTCCAATATTATTAACCATCAGGGAAATGCATATTAAAACCACAATGAGATGTCACTACACATGTATCAGAATGACTAACAAAATAGTGGTAACCATATGCGCAGAGATGAGAAGAAACTGGATAAGTCATATGTTGCTGGTGGGAATGCAAGTTGTTCAGCACTCTGGAAAATAGTTCAGCAGTCTCATAAAACTAACCATGCACTAACCATACTTAGCAATTTTACTTTTAGACATTTATCTTAGAGAGATGAAAATATATGTTTATACAAGGACCTATGTCAAGCTCATTCTTGAGTACTGGATCGCCCATTAGGGCTTGAACATGAGATTGAAGCCCAAGACCAGCCTGCCTTCTCCCTCTCTTTCTTCTTTCTTCCTTCTTCCTTCCTCCTCTTCTTTTCTTCCATTAAGAAAAGATACCCCTGTTTATTAAACAGATCTATGCATAATTTCTGGGTAAGACTATCTCCACTTCCTTCTAATTCAAGTGCTCTTCTTTCAGAATGAGTTAACTCTAGGTAGGAAATGCATCTGCATGAAATGTAGTGCTCACATTACTGCTCAGCACAAAAAGGGTTGTTGTTTTTTTTTCCCCTATCACAAAATTTTAGCAGCCTTGAGAAACGTTTCAAAAAAAAATTTTAAAACAACCTCACTGGGATCCCTGGGTGGCGCAGCGGTTTGGCGCCTGCCTTTGGCCCAGGGCGCGATCCTGGAGACCCGGGATCGAATCCCACGTCGGGCTCCCGGTGCATGGAGCCTGCTTCTCCCTCTGCCTGTGTCTCTGCCTCTCTCTCTCTCTCTCTCTCTCTCTGTGACTATCATAAATAAATAAAAATTAAAAAAAAAAAAAATTAAAAAAACAACCTCACTATGACTGTCTTAGCAAAATTACTGATGTCAAGGTTCACCATTTGGTGGCTAAAACACACTCTTAAACACAAAGGATCAACATTAAGATGGTTCTTTTTTGCAAGAAAAGTAAGAGCTCAAAAAGACTATTACTGGACAGTGATATTAGAGCCTTCAGTCTCTTGACCATGGGAGGGATACAGTACTGCCAGTTTTTACAGACTCTATTGTGTTTTACAAATGATAGGTTTTGATGTCTAAAAATTCATTTCTGGAATAGAAAATATGACTGACGAAATCCCACCACAGATGGACTTAGAGGGAAATAAGAAAATCCAACAAGGAGTATCTTCTATTGGAAGAATATTTACACCATAAAACCTACAGCCTTTGTTTCCTCATCTAGAAAATGAAGGGAATATCAAGTTCTAAGTTATTTCCATTACATAATTTCTCAGAATTCTGACGTCAGTGACAGTCCAGGGCCCTACCTTTTGAAGCCCTGTATCTTGGCTCTCTTAAAGTTTTGTGCTAAGGCAGTGATAGCTACCGTGTACTCTGCACGTGTCACATGCCAGACACTATTTTAAGCACTTCACACGCCTTCATTTTTTAAAAGATTTTATTTATTCATTCATTCATTCATTCATTAATTCATTCATTCATTCATGAGAGACAGAGAAGAGGCAGAGGCATGGGGAGCCTGATGTGGAACTACATCCCAGGACCCCGGAATCACAACCTGAGCCAAAGGCAAACATTCAACTACTGAGCCACTCAGATGTCCCAGGCCTTCATTTATATTAAATCCTTGAGGCAACCCGGTGCAGAAGGTCCTAGGATTCTCAAAATTCTCATTTTACATATGAGGAGACTGAGGGTCGTGAGGTCAGCAAACTCAACTAATGTATATGGCTAATAAGTGGTGGAGATAGACCTTGGTCTGAGTAGCTCTAGAACTCAAGTTCTTAACCATGAAACCCTTCTTGCCTATCAAGTTCATACAGATTTGGGCAGCCCAAGTGGCTCAGCGGTTTAGCACTGCCTTCAGCCCAGGGCATGATCCTGGAGACCCGGGATCGAGTCCCACGTCAGGCTCCCTCCATGGAGCTTGCTTCTTCCTCTGCCTGTGTCTCTGCCTCTCTCTCTTTCTCCTCTCTGTGTATTCTAATGAATGAATAGATAAAATCTTAAAAAAAAAGTTCATACAGATTTGGCTCAGTAGCATCACACGTCCCCAGAAGCACCCACTGTCCAGCCCCTTTGCTGTGGGCATAGTGTTCCAAACACAAATTCCCACACATCATGAGGACACAGTGTAGACATCAACTGAACAATCTGGTCCACAATTAGATCAGCTACAGCAATTTAACATGAACAAACCATAGTTTCTGTTTTTTAGTCATTGCATTTCTATACAGTACACATCAACGTGCCTAGGTATTTAGGTTTGAATTGTCTTCTCATACACTCAGAAATCTTGCCCAGTTCTGAATCCTTTAAATTGGGGATTGTTAAACTTTTTTTCTATAAAATGCCTGATGATAAATATTTAGACTTTGCAGGCCAAAGAGTCTCTCACAGCTACTCAACTCTGCTGTTGTAAGCTCAAAAAGAGGCCACAGCGGTGGCTCAGTCAAACATGCTTTTGCCTTAGGTCATGATCCCAGGGTCCTGGGATGGAGCCTACCTCAGGCTCTCTGCTTAATGGGGAACCTGCTTCCCCTTCTCCCTCTGTCCCTCCCCCTGCTTGTGCTCTCTCTCTCTTTCTCTGTCAAATAAATAAAATCTTAAAAAAAAAAAAAAAAAAAAAGAGGCCATAGTTTTCTGGCTCCTTCTTTAGATAAGATAACTTAAAAATTCTGTGATGGTTACTTAGGCTAAATCAAAGGTATAAAGTCAAAGATAAATTTTCTTGTTCTGATGAATTTTTTTCATAATTCTGCATTTTAATGATCTACCATAAGCTGATGATCCTTAATTAGACAAAAAAAAAAAAACAAACAAACAAACAAAAAAAAACGACAACAACAACAACAGCAACAACAACAACAAAAAAAAACCAGGAGCTCCTGGTTTGTTTGGACGACCAGAACTCTTGGTTTGACTGAGGTCTGATCTCAGGTTCGTGAGATCAAACCCTGAGTCGGGCTCTGTGCTTAACATGGATTCTGCTTGAGTTTCTCTCTCTCTCTCTCCCCCGACCCCCATCTCTCCTTTTCCCCCTCCCTCTCTCTCCGTCTCCCTTTCTCCCTCCCTCTCTCTTCCTCTCTCTCTTCCCCTCCTCCTAGCTTGCAAGTGCATGCATGCTCGCTCTCAAATAAATAAATCTTTTAAAAAATGAAGCTTTTCCATTTATATCAAAAATAATTTATAAAATTTTGAGGAAAAAATTCACAGGTGCAGTTTACATGTCAGACGTAGTCAGAAAGGCAAAGTGCTATTTTATTTTGAGGACATTGTTTTTAAAATGATGTTTTTTCCTATAACTATGAGAATAAACTGACAGTTGCCAGCGGTGGTGGTAGAGGGGTGGGCAAAATGGGTGAAGAGAAGTAGGAGGTAAAGGCTTCCAGTTATAGACTGAATAAATTATGCGAATGAAAGGCACAGCATAGGGAAGACAGTCAATGGTATTGTATAATAGTGATGGATGGGGACAAATGGGAGCTACATTTGTGAGCATAGCAAAATGTACAGAGAAGTTGAATCACTATGTTACACATCTGAAACTCATGTAACATTGTGTGTCAACTATACTCAAAAAGATTTAAAAATATGATGTCTTTTATTTCCTCTGAATATTTCAGAATATCCAAATTCGTCTAGGAGGCATATTTCCACTGTTTGTGCTGTGACTTTTTTTTCTTCTGCTTCTGAAAGAAATATGTACTTTTTTCCTACTAAGGATGGCTCAGACACAAGAGTTTTGATTTACATGGAAGTAATGCTCAAGGCCATATTTTAGTACTATTCGTGTTGTGTTTTGTTGGTACTAAAGCGCTTAATGGATGTTCAGTGCTATGCTTTGTATCTTGATTTAGTACTAATGTTGGATTATTGCTGATCTGTGCAGTTTAGTCTAAATTAGTTCAAGGCAAGCCTCAGTGTGTGAAAGAAACATTCAAAACTCTGTCTGTTACTATAGTCTTAAAAACATGTGCCCAATCATCGTCTCGTAGAGTCCTATCAAAGGACTGTCACAAAGGCTTTTATCCAGGCTGGGGCAAGACTTAGGCTATAGGTATGGAGGGATGGGGGTCAATCTAGACAAAGAGTTAAATAAATATTTGGTATACTGTATAGCATTAGAAGACAATGTCTGAAAGGAAAAAAGACAATGTCTGCATGCAGCTGTATTCTGTTTTCACTTGGGTTCTGGCACACAGTGACAAAGGCATTTGTTTGAAGATAAGAGTGACATACTTTTGGGAAGCTAAGATGTGTAGTGATGAAAATGAGAGAAAGCAAAGTGTTACTCAAGAACAGTCTGATATGTTTGGCTTCTTTACCATGTCTGCTTTAATAAGTTTGTTTAAACTTGACTTTGCATTCCTTTATTTTGATATAAAAACTCAAAATGGCCAACCGTGTCAATGAATGCTATTTAAATGATTCTGGAATCTTGAGAAAACATATGTATACAAAGCCAGCAGGCTCTCTGGTTTTCTGGCTTTGAAAGGACGATGTGATACAGAGTGTACTTATTATGAGTTAATTAAATGATAACATACCAAGGCAATTTATTATGGACATCAAATAAAGCCTAGTTTTAAAAAATTGTGTGATAAATTTAGAAAATCTAGGACTTGCTAGAGATGAAAATTAACTGGTTTTTAAATTAACCAGCAGAGGCTTATATCTAAAATTAAATTTCTATTATTTTTACTAGAGGAAATAAAATTCCATGTGAGAGCTTTTTTAAAAGGACTCTTTCATTATAGGAGGCTAATATTTCAATGATGGTGTCAAAAATACTGCAGTAACATATTCTCAGTAAGTGGGAACTTTCACCATATCGAGAATAAAAATCACATGTCAGATATCCAATACTAAGTTGTGTGTTATATTGGTTTTAATTATTATAAGGTTGTTGTGAATCTTACACAATTTAGTTGAATCACCACTCTAACAGGTAAGAATTCTTTAGAAAGTAAAACTTCAAGGTAAAATCCTGTTGATGGAATCATAGTCAATTGTAGAGAATTAGACATGATAATGTTCTGCATCTCCAACTCAATTTTTGCCACCTCTTATTTTTTTCAAAACCAAGCTCCAGGTAATTACTCCCCATCTGCTCTTGGTTCAACACTGCTAGATATTGTTCCAAATACTTCCAATCATAATCAAGAAATTTATATCAGAAGATAATTTCTAAAATTTTGAGAAAGAAGTTCATAGATGCAATTTATGTGTCAGGTGTAATCAGAAAGAGGGAAAATGCTATCTAATTTTGAGGGCATTGTTTTAAAAATGGTATATTTTATTTCCTCTAGATATTTCAGAATATTAGTAAATATTCCAAATTTATCAAGGAGGATCATTTCATTCACTGCTGTGCCGTGATGACTTCTGTTTCTTTTAAAAGAAATACATACTTTTTTTTCTTCTGAGGATGGCTCAGACACAAGGGCTTTGTTTTACTTAGCAGTAATGCTGAAGGCCATATTTTAGTACTATTAATGTTGTGTTGGCATTAAAGCACTTAATGGACATTCATACTTATTTTTTTTTATTTTTTAAAACATATTCACATTTGAGAGAGTTCTGATTGATAATTAAATAAAATCAACTATCTTCTAGCCTGTCTTAGATCTAGGAGTAGATGATCATCCAAAAGACTGCATTGGTTTGGGTATCAAAATAAAATTTAATGAAAAAGAAAATTTTGATTATTGTGTCCCAAAAATTTCACTTTAATATTAGTAAATAAAATGTTGCATGCCCATATTAGGTATTTTTCTGAATCACTGTGTGGCTTTACTCAAATACAATTTACTCTTTAGGACAAAACCCAACAATTTCTTGCAGTGTAAAATATAATTACTGGTAAAAATATAGTTTTCAGGTATTGTAAATCTCCTAAAATAGATCTACCTTTTATATTTATTAGCATTTGTTTGACAAGACCTGAAATTTATAGAAAAAATTTAATAGTTCCTAAATATTCTCAACACTACTTGATCTAAAAATATTCATATGGTATATAGAATGTTCCATCTTATATATATGATGTATCTAGCCCATCCATATACCCAATGTGTTACCCTAACTGTAATACAGTATATGGAGCTTTATTTTTAAAGTCATCACAATAAATAATAGTATCAATAAATATCAATAACCTTTTAAAGTGTGGCCAGTTAATAATATTGACATTTTCTATTCAGACAGGTTGAAAAATATTTGAAGACCTGAAATTATTATGTGATATTTCTTGAGTATCAGTGTATTATATTATGAATATATGCTTAATTTCTTCAGTAGATTCTTGGTACCCATATTTCCAATAATATGATTTTATAATATGATATAAAGAGGAGATGATTAAATCTGGGGGTGTTAGCGCTGACTATATTGGTTATATGCAAACTGCTGCATACTGCAAGTATCAGTTTTTAAAATAATAGTTGAGGCCTGCATTTGAATTGAAATGATACCCATAAAGAGCTGTTTCATAATCTATGTTCATTCTCTTAGTGATTTTATCAGTATGATAAATAACAGAAGAGCAGTACTTTCTGTGAGCAATGAAGATAACCAATTTCTTAAATTAAAAATGTGGATAAGGAGATAGGCAAAGAAATATTATCTTCCCCTCCTGAACCAACACACCTCTCTTTTCTGTTGAGTCTTGTGTCCTCTCCATCCCGTCATCCATTTATTCGTGTTAAATTATATCCTAACTCTTAAGTAACTTGTTAGAAACAGTTAAAAGCACAAGTCACAATGTTCACATTTATTTCTCATGGGCCCGTAAAACATCCTACCATCTTTCTCATCTCCTTCTTTGTTAAAAAGAAGTAACTCACTTGTGGTTCACAGGTCTAGAATCAGTAAGAAAGAAACCAAACTACCGTTAAACCTAAGGTTTCATTCAAAGTTTCTTAGACTGTACTAACTCTCATGTCTCCTTCAGTTTCCTTTTTTTAAAGTTTATTTTTAGTTTAATTTGAGCTTAAATTTTAACATACAGGGCAATATTGGTTTCTGGAGTAGAATTCAGTGATTCATCACTTACATACAACACCCAGTGCTCATCATAACAAGTGCCCTCCTTGGAGTGCCATTGCCCATTTACCAGCTTCCTCTACCCCTCCAGTAACCCTCAGTTTGTTCTCTATCACTAAGAGTCTCTAATAGCTTGTTTCTCACACTCCTTTTATTCTTTTCCCCATTCCAATGTGTTTATCTATTTTCTTCCTTAAATTCCACACACAAATGAAATAATATGGTATTTATCTTTCTCTGACTGACTTATTTCACTTAGCATAATACTTTAGCTCTATCCGTGTCATTGCAGATAGCAAGATTTCCTGCTTCTTGAT
This sequence comes from Canis lupus dingo, assembly GCF_003254725.2. Lineage (NCBI taxonomy): Eukaryota > Metazoa > Chordata > Mammalia > Carnivora > Canidae > Canis > Canis lupus. The sequence continues at coordinate 38,809,428 of NC_064243.1, forward strand.
AGCTGAGTAATATTTCATTGTATATATAATACCACATCTTCTCTATCCATTCATCAGTCAGTGGACCATAGTATGGTTGCTGTTGATAATGCTGCTATAAACATTGGGGTGCATGTATCCCTTTGAATCTGTATTTTTGCATCCTTTGGGTAAATATCTAGTAATGCAATTGCTAGATCATAGGGTAGTTCTATATTTAATAATTTGAGGAATCTCCATACTGTTTTCAAGAGTGGCTGCATAGGTTTTCATTCCCACCGGCAGTGCAAGACGGTCCCCCTTTCTTCACATCCTCACCAAAACCTGTTGTTTCTTGTGTTGTTAATTTTAGTCATCCTGACAGGTGTGAAATGGTACCTCATTGTGGTTTTGATCTGTATTTCCCTGATGATGAATGATGTTGAGCATCTTTTCATGTGTCTGTCAGCCATCTGGATGTCTTTTTTGGAGAAGTGTCTATTCTTCTGTCCATTTCTTAACTGGATTATTTGTTTTTTTAGTGTTGAGCTTGATGAGTTGTTTGTAGATTTTGAATTCTATCCTTCAATTTCTTTCTAAAGAATGAACAAATTTGAAGCCATGATCTGTGACAGGTCAAATCTCTTCAAGCCAACCAGGTGTATCAATGGCCTGGTACAGCAAATTTCTCTCATGGCCTCTTTCCTTGAAGTTCTAGTAATAGGACTGTCACTTGGGTCCCTGCCACAGGAACTGTAAGAAAGAACTACTTCACAAGGAAGCCAAGGCCAAGCACTTTGAATGATGTAGAGTGATAACACATCCCTTGTCAGTTGCCTCTGGCTCCTTTGAAAGTGAAATCCCAGAACAAAAGCCTGTGAGCTACAACAAAAGACTAAATAAATATCAAGCTGAGGCACCTCTGGGATAATTTTCACACACCACCAAATCAGTAAACCTGTTAAGTATATCCCTGATCTATGTTATATTTTTCTAGCATGGTAAATCTCATACTTTTTTATATTTACTAGCATTTGTTTTACAAAGGGCTGAAATTTATAGAAAAATTTAATAGCAACTTTACAGTTCCCAAATATTCCCAAAATTACTTGATCTACAAATATTTGTTTATATGACACATAGAATGTTCGTATAAATACAGCAATAGCGAATACCACATTTTCAAAGGATTGTTAAAGTAATAGAAAGCAAAGATCTAAAATATATATATTTATTTCCATAATACATTTTTTGTCTTTAGGTAAATAACTTTTTGAAGAACATGAGAAAAGAAATTTTTTTATACATCAATTAACAAATCCTTCCAAAAGCCTCATTCATTAATTTTCTAGAAAAGAAAATTTTGCTTCCTAAGCTATTTATCTTAATGACTCTGATCTTTTAGTTAATGCTACATGTTGATAAAGTGCTTTATCATTGTTAATGAATTTTCCATGTAATAATGCCTTTAAGTTGAATAAATAACATTATCCTATTACCATTAACAGCCCTTACTGTCAAAAATGAACAGTATGAGTATATATATCAAAACTATTTTACATGTTCTTAAGATACATTCCATTTTTGCCTTTTATTTGCCCTCATTTTATTAAATAGATTTGTTACCTGAAAATATTTAAGGGACCTACTGTGCACCAGAATATTCTGCTATAACTGATCCATACAGTGGTATTTTTTTAAAAATCTCTCCAAGTGATTCTAATATGTAGTCTCAGTTGTAAATCACTTTTCAGGAAGCCTTGAGTCTGGGGAAAGCTAAGAGGGTCTCACAGAAAAGGTTGACATTTGAGATAGACCTAAAGGTAGAGAAGGAATTTCCCAGGCGTGGAGGAATGGAGGGAACTGTATGAGAAGAGATGAGGATGCTTGACAGGCAAGCAGTCTTGGCAAGAACAGACCATCTGCTTTGGGGAGATGGAAAAGAAAGTGACCAGAGAAGACCAGAAGGAGTGGTTAGTACTACACAGAAAAAAAGACTTCCAAACTATATCGAGTTGTTGTGTTTTACTCAACTGGAACCACTCCATCGTACCACATATGGAGAACCACTGAACCTTAATATTTTTAAGTAGTAAATATTGTACAAGCTCACCTTTGTTTAAGAATCTGCAGCATCAAAGATGCACCAAAGTGTGAGAACTTTGAAATTGGCAGGGGTTTATATATAACTTCTTATGCAACATTTTTAATTGTTATCAGTGATGACTACAAATATGTAAATTCTGTGCTCAGTAGATGAAAATAATATCCTTGATTCATAAGAATTGTAACAAATAATGTATTGGTACTCAAGAAGAGGAGAATTAAAATACAACAAACATAACATTTAGTACCAAGTGTTCGTTTAAAAAAAATTCAATATTTGCTCAATAGCTTTGAATCAATCAACTAATCAGTAAATGCACCTGCTGTCAAAACCATGGAAGAAATATTTTGCTTAGAGACAAGATTTGGGACAAGAACAAGAACACTGTTGAACAGTTGCTTTGTTTTTTAAATAATACTAATTATCAGAGACTGATAGAGATGCAGGTTTTGGTGGAGGGAGTGGGGGAGAAATCAACCTCACCAATTGCAGTGCATTTGGGTGTTTTTAACCCTTAAAGAATTCTGCACTTTACGTTACTTGAGGCTGACTTGCAAATTAAAGTTTTAAAGTAACCCTTTTTTTCCATTGTAAATATTTCTGTGAACACAATTGGAAATTGGAACAGTAGAGTACTTTTCTGAATCCAATCCTATTTTTATTTTATACAGTATTTCTCCATTGTGATCTTTAGAGCAAAAACCAAAGGCAGGAAAAAAATAGTTTGTACCAATTTCGTTAATTATGTCTTTGGATTTTTGTAAATAATTTTAATTCAAACAAAATACTACTTTTAATACAAAAAAATAATTCTTCAGACTGAGAAAGCCAAGAATAAGGAATGCAATTATAATGATAAAGGGGTCACTTAATCCAAAGGATGTAGAATTGTAATATGTATACACTAAATAACAAAGCTTTGAAATACACAAAGCGAAATCTGATTAATTCACAATTGTAATCATATGTCAATATTCCTCTTTCAGTAATTGGTAGTATATTGACAGAAAATCAGGAAGGATGTAGAAGAATTGAACATTACTATTAAACAACCTGGTATAATTGAATATATAGAACACTCCACCTTGCAAAAAGCAGAATACCATTCTTTGCAAGTGCAGATGGAATTTTCTGCAAGATGTACCATATTCTGGGACATGAAGCAAGTCTCATTAAATTTAAAGGGATTCAAATGATAAGAGGTATGCTTTCTGATGACAAAGGAATTAAATCAGAAATTGATAACAGATCTTTAGGAAAAATCCCAAATATTTAGCAATAGCACATTTCTCAATAAACTGAGTCAAATAATTAAACGGAAATTAATTAGAAAACATTTGAACTGAATGAAAGTTTAAAAAAAATATCAAGATGCATTGGCTGCTGTTAAAGCAGTATATAAAGAAAATTTTCTTACATCAAATGCCTATATTAGGAAACAAGAATTAATGACCTTAGCTTATGCCTTTAAAAAGCACCGAAGTGAAAGCAATGAAACTAAAAGTATTTAGAAAACAGGAAATAAATCAGTGTGGAAATCAATGAAATTGAAAAGAGTAAAACAATAGAGAAAACCAGTGAGGGCATAAGGTGTTTCTTTGGAGAAATCAATAGAATTGATAAACTTCTAGCCAAATAATAGATCAGGAGGGGGGAAAAAAGAAGACACAAATTACCAGCATCAGGAATGAGAGAATTGGTATCGCTGCAAACTCCAAAGATATTAAAAAATAATGAAGGAAACTTAATTAACAACTTTATGCTAGTAAATTCAATAACCTAGGTCAAAATTACTTAGCCTCAACAATGGTGACATTTTGGAGCAGATTCTTTTTTCTGAGGGCTGCCTTGTGGATTATAGAATATTTTGCATTTTCTCTGACCTCTACCCACTAGATGTCATTACCATGTTCATTTCCCAGTTTTAACAACAAAAATGTCTCTAGACATTGCCAAATGTCCCATAGGTGAGAAGGAATAATGCTGCCCCCTGTTGAGAACTAATGACTTAAATGGACAAATTTTTTGAAAGGCACAAACTACTAAAACTCAAGAAGAAATAAGTAACTTTAACAGCTGAATAATTGTTAAAGAAACTAAATTTGTGGTTAAACCCCCTCCACACACAGATAAACTCTAGCCTCCATTAACTTCACCAGTGAATTCTACCAAACATTTAAGGAGAAATAATAAACTCTCTCAGAAAGTTGTTAATTGGGAATTATTTCCCAGCTCACTCTATGACACCAGAATGATCCTAATATCAAAGCCAAAGCCAATAAAAGAAAAGTGTAGACCAATATTCTCCATGAACATAGATGCAAAATCCTAAAGTTTAGCAAATGGATTCCAATAATACTATGAAATGATAATAATCAATCAAGGCATGTTTGTCTCTGGAACGCAAGATTGGTTTAGTGTTCAACAATTAGTGCAATTCACCACATTAGCGGGCTAACACAGAAAAACTATCTAATCATCTCAATAGATGCAGAAAAAGCATTTCATGAAATATAACCTCAATTCCTGTTTCATAAAACTCAGGGCAAATTAGAAATACAAGAGAACATCCTTAACTTTTTTTTTTAAATTTTTTTATTTATTTATGATAGTCACACAGAGAGAGAGAGATTGAGAGAGAGAGAGAGAGGCAGAGACACAGGCAGAGGGAGAAGCAGGCTCCGTGCACCGGGAGCCCGACGTGGGATTCGATCCCGGGTCTCCAGGATCGCGCCCTGGGCCAAAGGCAGGCGCTAAACCGCTGCGCCACCCAGGGATCCCCATCCTTAACTTGATAAAAATTATCTACAAAATCATTGTACCTAATGTTAAAAACTAAACTTGCTCTATTTGAACTTTTACTAAAGATTCTAACCAGTCAATAGAACCAGCAATGCATACATGCATATGGAAAAATAGCATCCTGACTGGGAAGGAAGATGTAAAACTTTATTCACAAATAGCATGATCATCTACACAGAAAATTTAATGGAATCTGTGAAATAGCTACTAGAAGTATTAAGTGAGGTGAGCAAGATTTCAGGATTCAAGATCAATATAAATACTCTTGTGTGACTATAGACTATCAATGGCAATTAAATATTGAAATACAAGGAATATAAGGCAAAACCATGTGAAATTGCATAAGAATATGAAATCCTTAAGGATAACTCTAAAAAAATGTGCAAGGGGCACCTGGTTGGCTCAGTGGTTGAGTGTCTGCCTTTAACTCAGGGCATGATCCCAGGGTCCTGGGATCGAGTTCCACATCAGGCTCCCTGCAGGGAGCCTGCTTCTCCCTCTACCCCGTCTCAGCCTCTTTCTGTATCTCTTATGAATAAATAAATAAAATCTTAAAATAAAAATAAAAATTAGAAATTAAAAATTAAAAAATAAAAAAGTGTGCAAGACCTGTATAATGAAAACTATAAGACGTTGTAAGAGAAATCAGAGACCTAAACAAATGGAGAAAAATATGGTTCTCATGGGTTGGACATTTCAATATTATTAAAATGTTAATTCCCCTCAATTTTATCTATAGAATCAATACAATACAACCACCTTAGAAAAATAGTCTGGTCATTTCCTTAAGGGTTAAAAATACCACACAATATGATCCAGTCTTTCACTTATCCAAGAAAAATTGAAAATCTATATCTATGCAAGATATATATATACATATATATATATCATTGTATGAGAACGTTTATAGAAATTTTATTTGTAATAACAGAAACCTAGAAGCAACCCAAATGTCCACCAGCAAATGGATGGATAAGCAAACTGTGGTACAGCTATAGGGTGTGATACTATTTACTAATAAAACAAAATGAACTCGATGAGTACTGAGTAATGTATAGTAATGTTGGATCACTATATTGTACACCTGACACATATAACACTATATGTTATCTATACTGGAATTAAAATTAAAAACCTAATAAAAATACTTTAAGAAAGGGAATGAACCATTGATACATATAATACCACAATTGAATATCAAAGTAATTACAGTTTGTGGAAGACTAAAAGAGTGGACATATTGCACAATTTCATTTCTATAAAATTCTAAAAAATGCAAACTCAATTTTAGTGAAAGGATCTCAATCAGTAGTTGTTTGGGGACAGGTGTGGTGCAGTGGAGGTGAATGAGAAGAGGCAAGAAGGAGCGATTACAAAGGGACATGGTGAAACTCTTGGGATGATGGGTATGTTCATTATCTTGATTGTGGTGATGGTTTCATTGTATGCTATATATATATATATTTGTAATATATATATATATATTTGCAAATATATATATTTGCATTTGGGAGTACCATTATAAGGAGAAAAATTCAAGAAAATTCGAGAAGTTACTAAGTAGTCTGATTAGTAGAATGTAATTTAAGAATTTAAATATAAATTTAATAAATTTAATAATATAAATTAAATATAATTTTTTTTACTTATTTATGATAGTCACAGAGAGAGAGAGAGACAGACAGACAGACACAGGCAGAGGGAGAAGCAGGCTCCATGCACCGGGAGCCCGACGTGGGATTCGATCCCGGATCTCCAGGATCGCGCCCTGGGCCAAAGGCAGGCGCTAAACCGCTGCACCACCCAGGGATCCCAAATTAAATACAAATTAAATTGTTTTTTCTTTCATGAGATACAAGATAGTCCAGAATGTTTAGAATAGAAGAGTAACTTATGCTTGAGAGTACACTCTCAAAAATGATTCTGTGAGGACTACCACCAAAAGACATCTGCATGATCATTAGCTCCTGTGTCACAGGTGATTATTGCATCAAATAATATAAACATATTCTGTATTATTCACTGGACTTCTAAAGCTTCTTAGATAAAACCTGTATCTCGTTACATTTTTAACATTTTTAAAAAATATTTTATTTATTTATTCATGAGAGACAGAGAGAGAGAGAGAGAGAGAGGCAGAGACACTGGCAGAGGGAGAAGCAGGCTCCATGCAGGGAGCCTGATGTGGGACTCGATCCCCCAATCTCTGGGATCACGCCCTGGGCGGAAGGCGGAGCTAAACCGCTGAGCCACCTAAGCTATCCATGTCTCATGTTATCTTTTAACCACCAGATAGACCAGGAATCTGGATGTGGTACTTTTTCACTGACATTTTCAAACTCTACCCATTATATTGATCAGTGAATTCATAAAAAATAAAAAAGGCTCTGTATCTGCAGGTTGTTAAACTTCCAACTTCCTGGAATTCTGTAAGGAGTTTTGCAGGAGCACAAAATGTGTGTACCCTGTGGCAATGTGAATTAACAGTGGATGACTAGCTTCCTTTGCCTGCTTAGTCCCACTCCTAAAGTTCTTCAGGGAAGGGAGAGGTAATACAAAGGGAGCTAAGCAAGTGGGTGCCATCTAATCAGGGGATTCCTGCCCTGGACGTCCATAGGGCTGGGAATCATCCCCCTTGATATTGCAGGCAGAAGAGAACACTACGCTAGGTAACACCAACCACCGCAGAGAACGAGACAGAGCTGGACTGTGAAGACAGACCCAAGAATTCCCAGCCACCAGCCAGTCAGTCCATTTCATCAATTTGTTTCCTCATAATAATGCAACTGTGTATTTTATGCACCGAATTTCTTGGGTCTCGTTTCTGCTGTTACTGGTGGGATCGTGTCACGTATGTGTGTATGCCAGTGAGCCTTAAACCTCACCTTAGATAAAAATTGCTTTTAGCCTTTGACATAATCCTTAATAGGAATCCACACCATAGAGGGACTGCTTATGCACTACTTATGTTTTTTTGTAGTTCTCCAAATATGTACAAGGGGCTCCAGATATGTACAATGATTAGCATAAAAATGTAAGAAATAATTTCTCATTGGTTGTTTACAACAAAGAACTTTAGGAATACCATTGTCCTTCCATGCCAGGCACACAAAACCTGGACATTTTTAATGCAGTCTTTTAAGTCTAGAGATCTCTTGGGCTCATTTGAGTCCTTTCTTTAGGTTCTGTCACTGGTCTGGATAAAAGCTGGTTCCTCCCCTGTGAGAATATCACCATATGTGCCTTATGGTGAAGCCTTCAAGCAGAGCGCTCACAGAGGGCTTTTTATGGTCCCCGGTTAATAAAGCAGTGGTACTTTTGGCAGAATTTGGAGGAAGGCTTGCTCCGGTTCCAACATACTAATTGTGATCAAGTTATGGTGGGGGGTGTGTGTACAGCCCTCCACCTGCTTCTGATGGTGATAATCTACATACCTTTTCCTAAATGAACTTGATGAATGTTGCTTGCCCGAATGGCCATTGATCAGTAAGCAACATTTTGTCACTAGACCTGATTAGAACTTGACAGTTCAATCCCTTAGTGCTAATATAGCTCATGGGCCGCCTTCAAACATTTATTTCTTTGCTATGCATCTTTCTAGGTTGCTATGTTTGAATCTTTCAGTAAGAATTATTTAATTTGGGCTTTGCCATTCTGTCCTCTTTGAGCAATTTATTGTTAGTTTAGGGGTGCTGGAGGCGCCTAATCCTCTTCTGGTTGATTTATGAAGCCCTTAGATATTGTACAATGTAAATGCTTCAAAAGTAATTATACAAACTGGCTTTGGCAGTTGAAGATAATTCTCAAAAATGATAAGATGCTTAGAGTGTACAGATGCGTGATTGGCTAGCCTAGGGAAGCAATCACCCCTTAGGCCTTAGAAATATGTAAGCTAAGTGAGAACTCTACCCATTCAGTCTTGTAAATTGGTCAGAACCTGCGGTTAGTTAAACCCACTAAGGGTTTCTCACGCCTAACAATAAAGCAAGCCTAGGTCTTTCCCTCAGTAGCTGGTTTATTCAACGAGTTTTCATTGATTGCCCACTAAGTGCCGGGCACTGCTCTTTGAGAATACCACCACGATCCATGGAGTAAAAGGCCCTCTTGGAATTTACATCCTGGTGGGAGAAAGATAATAAACAACACAAACAAATGAAATATTCAGCATCTAGATGTATGTAAAAAAGGGGAAAAGGCAGAGAAAGCGGATTGAAACCTCAAGCAGGGAGTTTATATTTTCTACTGGAGACTGAGGGGAACCACAGTGTGAGGGTGACTTCTGAGGAAGGACGTGTATGTATGTGTGTATGTATGTTGTCCAGTAGGTGGAGTTTCATGACCCCCAGAGATTGGCATCCCACCAGTGGTGCCCCTGAGAGCCCCCTGGGACCTCTTTCGTGCTCTGCTCTGCTGCTTGAGCTACAGGCGCAGGGGGTGGCCACAGATGGGGGTGGTCCTCAGTCCAGGTGCCCGGGGCTGTTGCTCCAGGGCTGCTCTTGCCGCCAACTGTCTAAGTGCTACTTCATACATGAACACGATTTGCCACGTCTTCTCTGAACGCTCTTGTCACACAGAAGGTGGAATTTTCTGGCTTACTTTCTTTTCACCTTGATCTGAAGTATTTGGACAGGCATGCCTGCGATAGGGAACAGCCTACAGAAGAGAGGGCAAAAACAAACCAACAAAAATCTTTTGAGCCATGTCAAGTTCTTTCCTGAGAGGGAGGACGACTGAAAATATCTCCTGCCTAGCTGTTAGTAATGTCTGTGGACTTGGAGAACGCTTCTTAGAAGATGACACAGGGATGGTGAAGCTTTGTTGGCTTTCCTTTACATGTGGATGTGTGATGAGGCAACACGTTTGTACTAAAAAGATAAAACAGTTATCCAATTTTGAGATAAATTTTACAAATGTTCATTTACAGGGATGCCTGGGTGGCTCAGTGGTTGAGCGTCTGTCTTTGGCCCAGGGTATGACCCAGAATCCCAGGATTGAGTCCCACATCAGACTCCCTGCATGGAGCCTGCTTCTCCCTCTGCCTGTGTGTGTGTGTGTGTGTGTGTGTGTGTGTGTGTGTTTGTCTCATGAATAAATAAAATAAAATCTTTTTAAAAAATCTTCATTTACTTTTGGGTTTCACTCATAGCTATCCAATGAGAGAACCAATGTTAATAACACAACAATAACACACAATCAATAACACAACAACACAACAGAAACACAACAAGAAAAGCATTTTCTTCATTAGGGATGCATCTAAATCCCCAAGTATGTTCTTCTGATTTATTAGTTCTTGTTTTGCTTTTTTTTTTCTTTTCTTTTTCTTTTTAGTGCCCTCATAAAATGCTGAAAATTCGTCTTTGGTATTCAGTTATTACAGTTTAAGGTAGTTATATAAGCATAGGTCAGAAAATAACTTGCAGTATGTCCATATTTAAAGACAAATGTGGGGCACCTGGGTGGCTCAGCCAGTTAGGCATCCGAGTCTTTGATCTCAGCTCATGCCCTGATCTCAGGGTCATGAGTTCAAGCTCCATGTTGGGCTCTATGCTGGGCGTGGAGCCTACTAAGGAAAGAGAGGAGAGGAGAAGAGAGGAGAGGAGAGGAGAGGAGAGGAGAGGAGAGGAGAGGAGAGGAGAGGAGAGGAGAGGAGAGGAGAGGAGGGGAGGGGAGGGGAGGGGAGGGGAGGGGAGGGGAGGGGAGGGGAGGGGAGGGGAAGAGAAGAAGAGGAGAAGAGAAGAGAAGAGAAGAGAAGAGAAGAGAAGAGAAGAGAAGAGAAGAGAAGAGAAGAGAAGAGAAGAGAAGAGAAGAGAAGAAGAAGGGCTGGGAGGGAATATTATTTACATCAGTCACTAAATAAGAAGCTAAGTTTCTGAGACATCTGGGTGGCTCAGTCGGTTAAGTGTCTACCTTCAGCTCAGGTCATGACCCCAGGGTCCTGGGATTGAGCCGCATGTTGGACTCCCTGCTCAGCAAGGAATCTGCTTCTCCCTCTTGCTCTGCCTGCTATTCCCCCTACTTGTGCTCAATCTCTCTCTCTCAAATAAAATCTTTTATAAAAATGATAAAGTTTCTTATAATTCAAATTAACTATCATATTTATTTTTAAATATTTAAAACAGGGATCCCTGGGTGGCGCAGCGGTTTGGCGCCTGCCTTTGGCCCAGGGCGCGATCCTGGAGACCCGGAATCGAATCCCACGTCGGGCTCCCGGTGCATGGAACCTGCTTCTCTCTCGGCCTATGTCTCTGCCTCTCTCTCTCTCTCTGTGACTGTCATAAATAAATAAAAATTTAAAAAAAAGAAAATTTTAAATATTAAAACATGTATATTAGTTTCCTAAGCTGCTATAGCAAGCTCCACAAACTGAGTGGCTTAAAACAACCGGAATTTATTGTCTTCCAGTTCTGGAGGTTGGACATCTTGAAATCAAGGTGTCAGCGGGGCCATGCTCTTTCTAAAGTCTCTAGAAGAGGGATCCTTCCTTTCCTTCTAATTTCTGGTGGTTGCCGGAAATTTGGAGCATTCCTTGGCTGGGATCAAGTCCCGCATCAGGTAGACACATCACCTTAGTTTCTGCCTCTGCCATTGCAGTCTTCTTCCTTTGTGTGCTTTTTGTCTTCTCTTCTTACAAGACACCAGTTATGTTGGATTAGGGCCCTCCCTAGACTAGTGTCATCTCGTTTTAACATGATTACATTTGTAGAGACCCCATTTCCAAATAAGGTCACATTTACAGGTACCAGATTAAGACGTTAGCATATCTTTTTAGAGAACACAGTTCAACCCATAAAAACTAGTATCTTAATTAACGACCCTATTTAACACCAGACAATTGAAGATTTTTAAATAGATCACCTATATTAAGATACCCATTCACAGACATTCATAAAGATTATTCTTTGCTTTGAAATCCTTGGACTTTAAATGAACTCCATGTGTTTTTGAATAGTAAAGATTTCCCTAATTGCCAGCGGTACATTTAGGATCCATAATTTCTCAGTCAGGTCATAGCCCTATGTGTACTTGGAACCAACTAGAAAAGAAGTTGGCTGTCTAGATATGGAGATCTTGGGCCAGTGTCTGCTTCTAATAGAAATATTAAGGATAGAAGGACTGCCAGATTGCTTTCTTCAATAAAACATACCCTGTGTTTTATTAGCTTGTTTTATCAAAACCTTAAATATGACTCCTTTTGATATGAATAGCTTCCATATGAAATGTTATTTTGAAACAGAAAATGAATTATTTCTATAAACTGATTCATATTTTTCCTTCTCAACGTGCTGTAACAATTACGAGATATCAGTAATATATGGATAACAGTTGAACTTTAGAAAACATCTGTACGGTTGTCTAAAAGTTGGGATCTCCCTTTCTACTGTAAGGTCAACAGTTACACAAGTAAGGCAGAAATTGGTCACTGGCCTTTCCCACTGACAGTATTAATCATGTCTCTAGGCTTTCTGTCATTTTAGATCCAATGGTAGATAGTTGGTGGTGGACATAGAAAGCCCTCTCTCCATTTCTGCGGCTGACTACGATTATTTCCAGAATTCGCCTGGCTGGTCAGAACCTCGGCCCTCCTACACATCATAGCCTGGAACATCTGCTCACACTTACAGACTAGGTTTCTGTCTAGAAAGGCAAATTTATTTACATCGGTTCTCATTTTGAATCTGATGCTCAGGGCTCGTGAACACTCTTTACATTGCCAGGCTTTGTTAAAAACAACCCAGAGGGGCACGTGGGTGGCTCAGTGGTTAAGTGTCTGCCTTTGGCTCAGGTCGTGATCCTGGGGTCCTGGGATCAAGTCCCTCATCAGGTTCCCCTCAGGGAGCCTGCTTCTCCCTCTGCCTATGTCTCTGCCTATGTTTTTATCTCTTCATGAATAAATAAACAAATAAATCTTAAAAACAAAAACAAAAACAACTAGAGTGGGCACCTGGGTGGCTCAATCTGTGAAGCCTCTGCCTTTAGCTCAAGTCATGATCCCAGAGTCCTGGGATGGAGCCCCGCATGGGGCTCCTTGCTCAGCAGGGAGCCTGCTTCTCCCTCTCCCACTCTCCCTGCTGGTGCTCTTTTGTGCACTCTCTGTCAAGTAAGTAAATAAAATCTTAAAAAAACAAACAAATGAAAAAAAACGATCTGGAGGAAATGTGGATTTTTTTTTTTTTAGGACTGAGACAATTTCTGCAGAAGTGATCTGGGCTAAAAAAAAAAAAAAAAAAAAAAAGAAGTGATCTGGGCTTCTGCCTGAATTTTCAGCCTGACCTCCCTCCCTCAGGCCCACATCCATACCCGGACTCTCCTTTCTAGAAGCTACCCTTGAAGCCCAAGGGAAAATATGCCAAAATAAACGCCGGGAAGTGTAATCTCTGAAGGCGTGCCCCTTGTGTGAACTTGGGGCAGATATTCCTCTCTGGCTGTGTGACAGCAGCTGTTACTCAGTGACACTGAGCTGGAGCAGCCCAACTGAGCATAGAGCCTTGCACATAAATAGATGCGTTTCCATGCCTTGCGATAGACATGACAGCTCAGAAAGGGAGAGGTCCGGTTTCGGGCCAGAAAGCATCCTTGCTAAGAATTCTCTGAGGGTGTCCTTCAGCCTCCCGAGTGTTTACCTTCCTTTGTACCTACCAAAATGATGCAGAAAAGTTCATTCAAAGACTCCGCACATGATTGACACATCAGTTAAGATGTGAAATTTCTTGTTGTTGTTTACTTCAGCTTCTTTTTTTTTTTTTAATTATTGGTTTTTAGCTGTCCAAATACTCTGGAGAATCAGGTTGAGTGGTAGAGTCTTTTGTTCCCCCCTGCTCCCTTGAAAATATGTTTCTCATGCCTGTCAGATGTGTGGACGAGATCACAGCTCATCGGGCCACTTCACTTCAGAATCTTTCGGCTTCAGTATTGCCTGGGAATCTTATTCTTGGACAACTTTTAGCTTTCTAGAATTTATCAGTTCTTTTGACTGAGACTGTGTCTCTTTCTTACATTTTATTTCGTCGGGTTGCCAAACATTTGCTTTCTACGAAGATGAAAGGTAGAAATCCTGGTGTGAGAGGCTTCCCCTCACTGCGCCCCCCCCCACCACCACATCTCTACGCTGAATTCTGGCACCTTCTAGAAGTTTCACTAACACCTTGAGACCTGAGATGCGGTTTGAAAAGCTAGATTTGAGGGAAGAGCATTTGTTCATTATTCAGAATTTATCTCTGGTATCAAAAAATATTTTTAAAAATTACACTAAAATAAGTGCAGCATTTTTATGTTATCAAATAGAACTCACATGCATAAGTATGTTAATATTGAACAGAATTTTCTAGTGATTGGAGCACCTGGGTGGCTCAGTGGTTGAGCTTCTGCCTTTGGCTCAGGTCATGATCCCAGAGTCCTGGGATCAAGTCCCACATCAGGCTTCCCACAGGGAGCCTGCTTCTCCCTCTGCCTATGTCTCTGTCTCTCTCTATATCTCTCATGAATAAATAAATAAAATCTTTTTTTTAAAAAAGAATTTTATGGTAATCAAAATTCATAACTCTCTTTTATTGACACTTCTAGAAGTAGCCTCTTTGAGATCTCCAATGTGAAATTGCATTTGGTGAAATTGTCGGATTCTGTGTTTTTATATAAAAGTGGTATATTTTCCCTAGAATGGAGCTTTCTTGGAGCGAGGGGTTAGTTTTTAGTCTGATTTAAAGTAAAACTACTGAAATAGCAATTGTCCATTGCATTAATTGTGTTTTGACTATGTGTCTTAACTTGTAAGAGTATTTTTGAAAGCCCAGTCAGTGTCAGCTCAGAGATTACAGCGAGAGGCACAAATAAGGGAAGAGGAAGTCACTGAAGGATCCAATGTATTTTTAAATTATTTCCCATTACAAAGTGATCTTATTTACAAGGACTTGGAGGAAGAAATCATTCACTTAGTAGAATCAGTGTCAAGGATAAGGAGTTGTAATTTTAGAAGCAATATTTCTTGAAATGCCAGGCAATAAATTCAGAGTGAGGATCTTCATCATTTTATTATATTCTCCAAGCTCATGTTGGGTTTTGAGAACCAAAGTTTACGTAGCTACTCATGAATGTCATTTCAGAATGGATTCACATGGTAAAGAAGGATGGTGGGGGGGTAGAGCTATCCTACAGACCCCTCCTTTATTATAACTGTGCTTTAATGTCTGGCTAATAACTCTCCACCACCAAGACGCATAACAGAAGTTACAAAACATCTGAATATCTATTTAAAGAGCCCATTATAGTGCCTCGGGTTACGATGCAAAGCTAAAAGATTTTGTTACCTACCGTAAAAGCCACTGAAGCAAAAACTTAAGCAGAAGATTGTTTATCAGATGGTTGTAAACAGGAGTTAAGGATTGAGCTGGGCAAGATATTTCCCCTCCCTTTATCCCTCTTTTGTCTCCTTTTTATGGCATTCTTTTCCCCATGCAACATTTATAGGTAACATATATGTCATCGTTCCTAATAGAACTCAAGGTCTTACCTTTTACTACTAACCTGTCACTGTATTGTCTCCGCCACCAACTGCACCCCCCAGCTATTTGGTCTCATCTGTCACTGAAGCGTCATTTATGTTTGCAAGGTGGAAGAGTAGCTGCTTCCTTGTTACTTTTCAGTGTTACAGTTTGATTTCTTTCCCCTTTTATAAAGGCTATTACACAGAGACCTGCCACCCAAGAGCATAAACATCATCTTTGCCTATGTGTCTTGAGTAACTTGAATTTCACCTCCCTGGAGAATGTCCTGCTTGTCTCATGCAGAGGGACTTGGCTAAAAATGTCAATTTCACTGTTTGAGAATTCTTAAGAGAAAGTGTTGGTCCTAAGTGTACTTGAAGTGGATGTCATTAGCATTAGCACCACATTCATATTTTCCTTTGAGAGAATTCTGAAGATGAACGATTTGGTCAGTAAATACACGGAGTTGGTGAACCTCCATACAGAATGGGACTCCATATAGAACCCCCTAGAAAGGTGTTAAAAATGAGATGTCTTTTTCATGCAGTAGGTTTCACCCTCAGAGATCCCAGAAATGAAAGGAGTGATACCAGACCTTTCATGAAGCCTGTTAAATCGGATAGGTGTGAAAAAAATCTTGTTACAACAAAGGCAGGCCCACAGTCCACCTTTATTTAATTATTTGTTTTGGTGTGTGAATACAAGGCTTTATATTGCAGTTTTTCAGTTTATATAGTTTTTATTTAAAAAAAGATCAAAGGGTTCCAGAGAGAAAGATGGACATTTTATGGACCTTAGTGCATCCCACATGTGTTTAGTCATAATATTGGAAATGTTCTAATTATAGGGTGTGAGTGCTCTATATCATTGCCAGTCCCCTACGGTTGATAATATATAGTAAACAAAACAAATATTTTCAGGTTAAAAGATTCTGCGACAAACAGCTCTAAAATAGGTTTCTTTATTGCAGGAATTCTTTCAGAGTCTTTACTATGCTAATATGCATTATAAATCTCCACTAGGGGAATAAAACTTACTTCACCAGGGAACCATTCTCTGCTGGGCATCTTTTGAGGCCACGTTCCATACATCATACTTTCTTCTTATTTTAGAGTAAACTGAGATGAGATTCAATGCTGTATATGTGGAGACTTATTTACATAAGAGTGTTGAGTGTCATTGTACCTTATAGACACAGATCCTGACACACGTATGTGTGCGTATATGAATGTGTGAGAAAAAGAGAAACACAGAGAGCAGAGAAGGGAAAAAGATGGAAGGTTGGTTGGCCCAGAATCAGGCTGCTTGATTGTTTGAACCTAGGATTCATGTAACATTTCTGCTGCATCGCCATAATCCATTTGTACATTTTGCCTTCCTATTACAACATTAAGTTTGGCTATTTCACGGTTCTGGGGCCTGACATTTCATAATTGTTGGGTAAAGTAGTAAATGCATGAATGAATGCCTCAAAAATTCTATTTTGTGTGTATGTTTTCCTGATATTTTTTGAAATGTTTTCAAATGAGGGTTTGTCTTGGCCTCGTGGTTGCCACCTGAGGACAATCATTATGAATATTTGCAAGACTGAGCTTCCATTGTCTATCTCAAGATGTATTCCAAGGGAAAAGAATAAGAAAATTCTCTTTCATTGTGTCTTGCCAAAACCTAAGTTTTGAATGCAAACCAATTTTAAACTAAGGAGTAAATATCTGATTGTCCCTTCTGAACAGTAAATACATTTATTTATATCTATTATTAATCTATTAGTCTAATAAAAAAACATTTTCTAAAGCATGTATGAACTATAGGTATGACATAAGAATCCATTTTAAAGCTTCTTTTTTCTTTTTTTAATTTTTATTTAAAACTTCTTTTTTCAATTGGATTATACTTCTGATTTTTCATTAAAATACTTAATAAAATTCTGATGCCCTTAATACTCGATAAAAGTTTTGTGGTTTTTCAAATGAAAACAGTAGGGTTTTATTTTTACAATTGTGTTATTTTTAACATTAATTTTTTAAACTATCATTGTGTCTTAATGAGGTGGGATTTTTTTTCAGTAATAAACTACTTGCAAGAATGCAGGCATACAAGAGTGTATGTATAAGTGTAACCAGACATACACACAGGCACACTTGTTTTCTGTTGATCAATTTACAACTTGTCTGCTGCTCAGCAGAAATCTTAGCAAGTAGATTAGAGCTAGTGTCTTAAATTGCCATTTCTGAGGAGTCTGAAACTTAATTACATGGGAAGGACACATTTCCTCTGCTTTATAGGAACAACACATCTAGTTAGGGTGAGAAACAATCATTTTCTAGACAGATACGAAGCTCAGATCACTGGAAAATCCTTATGGTGTAATGAAAAACAGAAGAGCAAGATACAAAACTCTATGAAGAAAGACTTTATTATATAATGGGTGCACTGACAAAAATGAAAGTCTACTGAAATGCTAATAGGATCATCAGCCACTGATGGGTCTATGAACAATTTTTAGTATTATTTTTCTTTATACTTTTCTCATATTCCAGATTTCTACAATGAGCCATTGTTATTCAGAAAACAGATGCTATGAAAAAAAAAATACTGAACTCTTTCCTTCCCCCCACCCCACTTGATTTCACTATAACCTGGCAAAAAAGTCAGTAAGCCTATTATATGTAACTAGAGGCACTTTTGCTCCTCTGCATGAGGTGGTCTCCAGCTAAAATCATTTTAAAAGAATACCAAATATTCTTGTAGATGCAAAAGAAGAAAGAGAGAGCTGTAAAGTAGCCTTCCATCAATTTGACCCTATTGAGCTTATTTCCTATGAAAGCATATGACTTCATTTTTGCTAAAATATATAATTCATACAGAGCTGTAAGGAAGGAATTGGGTTTTTTTCCCCAATGTGAGAAAATCTGTATGGAAAAGAAAATTATATGGAAGGAATGTTAAATGGCAATGATTTTATGAATGCTAAGATGCAACCTAGGAGAAGAAAAAGGTTCCGAATGTCTCTCTGTCCAGATAAGAGTGAAACTATAACTGATAAACTGCTGTTGGACTTATGACAGTACAGTAGTTTACCAAACATTTTTATATACATATTCAAATATAAATGTATATATGAATATATGTGTATGTGTGCGTATTTCCTGTTCCATGCCAATGTTATATATCTCATCAGCTCTTTACAGTTGTGGCCAATTAACCATACTTTAACATACTTAGTTAATAAAATTATTTTATTTAATTATGATGATTTTATATCTTATGTTCTAAGATAGGGCAGCCAGTGAATATACATATATAAATACATAGAGAGAAACACCCTCCATTTTTTTTTTAAATCTCCTGTGAAACCTAGGTGGGAAGTTTTTTTTTTTAAAGCTTTAGAAATAATATGTAAAATGCCTTTTAAAGAAGTTCATGATAAGGGCAGTGCACTTGTAATGGGAGGGAATGATTTCCATTTCTTGAAAGAAAAGACATGAAGCTTTCTCCTTGCTGACTCTGCCTCTTCCTTCTCCCAAATACTTAATATCATGACATGCATTTAGCACAGGCTAAGGGGACCCTTTCCTCTGCCCATCAGATACGTGGCATGCCATCAATTTTTTTTTTTAGATGGTGTCATGAAGATTCCAGCTGTAGTAGACACTTCAGATCCCAAATGCCAGAACAGGATTGGTCTACCTAGTTAGCTTTTAAGTTTAGGTTTAGATGACCTCGATACTGTACTTCCCACAGAATTCCCTAAGATCCAGCATTGGTGGAGCAATTCCTATCATTACACCTAAGACATTGTTGAAAGAATATTTGGTGTCTCTCCTATTGCTGAAAAATAATCCAGGTGATCTCATCCTAAAAACGCAAGCTTAGACTGAGAATAAAGAGAGATTTCCCACTATGGCCAATGTGCTCAGTATCACAAATCTTTGTCGGCAGTGTAAATCCTCATTTCAGGGGTAGCCAGGGAGTAGGGGGATGTGAATTACATATTTTTTACAAGATGTTGAATAAAGCTGGAGATGCGATTACAAAACTTATTTCAGAGCAGATTGATTTTCATTTACAAGTTTTCAAAGATGAGCGCTCGCTTTGGCAGCACATATACAACTTTTCAAAGATGAAAGGATATTGGTCAGGTGCATGTAAACATGCTGGGAAAATGCCTTTCTACCGAAGCGTGCTTGCGAGTTCTTTCAGATGGCTTCTTGGGTTATATAAATTTAGTTTGAGGTCATTATATGGATAATTTGTTACTAAGTAAAGTAGTTTGTCAGGTTACGAGACATTAATCTTCCAATAGGTCTTTAATTAGGACAGATGCACTAAATAATTCATAGCAAGACTTGGCCTGGAAACATTTATAATACTCAATTATACCATTTTACAGGCAATGGCAAATTGTTTTTGTGTAGTCTGGAAATTGTGGGACTTAATTAATTACCTTCAATGTTTTAGACATCTGCTCTGCACTCTTTAAATGCATTAAATTGGCAACTCATGAAATGGCTAAAAATAGTGTTCAAATTCCCCAGATGGTAAAGGGTGAAGATCAACCATGTCAGAAAAAAAAAAAAAGCCACTGTGTGGTGTGCAGGAAATATGAAACCAAATTACATATCCAGCAACATTTAACTTAGAAGACTCTCAAGTGTATGACAATTATTTTTGAAAGAATAAGAAATATGAATGATTTTTAAAAGCTCTTAACTTACATTTCTTCCTGGTTTCCTAAGATGGGCTGTAGGAAATAAATCAGGAAACCAGGCATTTGTAAAGATAGAAAACACATACCCATCTGTGCCATGTACACACCTCTGACGGAAATTTATTTCTGTGCACATAACTTTGCCCCTATTAGTTGTATTAAGGGCGTGACAAAAAAATAAGTATTTTGGAAGTACTTGCAGAGACATTTCCATGTCATTGATCTTAAAATGATGGAAAGGGGAATTAAGAGCTTATTCCATTTGTAATTAGATCACAGAAAACAGATGGTGATGGCTTTGCACTGAGTAGGAGGATGTGACCATTTAGGTAAACAAAAGAAAAAGGAATGTTCATTTCACTTTTCACCCCAGAAATTTCTCCAAGAAAAATGTCGTATTTGATTCTCTGCTTAAGAATAATATGTAAGTCAATTGCAGAGGAAATAAGCACATTCTGAATGCTCTTAAGTAGGGGATGAATTTGCAGATACAGGGTCCCTTCTTACGCTGGTTGTTAGACCCAGCACAGAGCACCCTCTGTCTCTTGGAGCCTAGATTCCTGCAGCTTTGTAACAGGAAATTTCTCCTAAGGCTTTGTGGTTTCTCCAGAATTGTTGGGAGATGCTATGGACACACACTCAAGTCCTGCCCCTCAACACGGTGAGGTTAGGTTGGAAGTAGATATGTTTCCCACTTGACTAGCTCCTGAATAGATGTGGAGAGTGGGGTTGACAAGCAGCATGCTCAATGAGTGGGCAGAGCTTGGTCACCAAACCGCTCAGAGAGAATCTAGACAGGCACTATCCAGAAGAAATAGAACGCAAGCCACATACGTGTTTTAAAATTTTCTATGAGCTATATTTAAAAAAGTAAAAACAAACAAACAAAAAACAACTTCAATAATATGTATTTAATGCAGTATAGCCAAATTTTTTAATTTCTACTTGTAATCAGCATAAGAATTATGGGACACCTGGGTGGCTCAGCAGTTGAGCATCTGCCTTTGGCTCAGGGCATGATCCCGGGGTCCTGGGATTGAGTCCCACATCAGGCTCCCTGGAGGGAGCCTGCTTCTCCCTCTGCCTATGTCTCTACCTCTTTCGGTGTCTCTCATGAATGAATAAATAAAATCTTTAAAAAATTATGATGTGAGATTTAACATATTTTTAAAATGTATTCTTAGAATCCAGTGTACATTTTACAACACATCTCAATGCAGATGAGCCACCTTTCAAGTGCTCAGTCGCTCATCGTAGCTAGTGACTACCATAGTGCTCTACCCAGTGAGCAAGGATAATAACCTACATCCCCAACCATGGTACATGTACAAAAAAAACCCCCAGGGCATGTGGTCATCACAGTGCCTGGAAGAAACAAGCTAGGTACCCATCATAAATGCCAGAAGAACCCTACTCACTTGGCAAGCACCAGTTTCGTATTCTGAGAGAGCCTTCCCCAATTTTCATCCACCCTTAAGACAGAAAGTTGAACCACTTTACTTTCCCTGCTTCCCTTTGGTATTTATAATTTTTTTTTTGCCATTACTGTGATGTTGTTATTGTTGTTGTTATTTACAGTTTTCCCTATTGCAAATTCTAAGTTTCTGGAGAACAGGGTCAGTGCCTTATTCATGTTGACTTCCTGCCACTAGAGGAGTGTTCCGTAAATATTTGTCAACTTGAATGGAAGAATCAATCTGCAGTGCAGATGAGGAACAGTGACCAGAGCGTATGAATCAAGGCAGGCAGAAGTAAGAAGTGAGGGAGAGCAGAAGACAATGGAGAAATGGAGAGGAGGATGGAGAGGGGAGGGGAGTAGAGAGCAGGGGAGACAGACCAGGGATGGAGAGGCAGAAAGAATGGGAGGCATAAAGGCAACTTTGAAGGAAGAAGCTCATCCAGCCTTACATGCCAGATTTCCCCACCATCTCACCACTGGATCCTTCTGCTGTTCAGGACAAAGTCCACTTTTGTAAGCCAGAGACGGTATGGTTTGGAAATGGAGCCGCAGTGGAAATATTTGCATATATGTTTGCTTGACAGTGTATCATTTACAAAGGGAATGGGTGACTCTGTTGTTCCACAACAGTGACTTGCTTTATTAGAAAAAAAAAAGAAAAACAACCATGTGACGCTGTACACACCAGGGTGTCTTTTCCCTAGACTGAGTTACCCTTAATACAAACCTAATCTCAATGTTTTTGACCATGTTCAATTAAGATAATTTAATTAGAAGTCTATTTTTTAAAAAATTTTTATTTATTTATGATAGGCACACAGTGAGAGAGAGAGAGAGAGAGAGAGAGAGAGGCAGAGACACAGGCAGAGGGAGAAGCAGGCTCCATGCACCGGGAGCCCGACATGGGATTCGATCCCCAGTCTCCAGGATCGCGAGAAGTCTATCTTTTGACAGAATCACTAGGTTTGTGTTTTGTGTGCGTGTGTGTGTGTGTGTGTGTGTGTGTGTGAGTGTGTTTTACTTTCATGGGGGAAAGGCATAAAAAAGTATTTTGGAGTGATGTATGGCTTCAAAAGTAGTACTTTTTAAAATGAGTAATATCAAAAGGAATACATAGGCTTAAGAATGCCACTGTAGGGATCCCTGGGTGGCGCAGCAGTTTGGCGCCTGCCTTTGGCCCAGGGCGCGATGCTGGAGACCCGGGATCGAGTCCCACGTCGGGCTCCCGGTGCATGGAGCCTGCTTCTCCCTCTGCCTGTCTCTCTGTCTCTCTGCCTCTCTCTCTCTCTCTCTCTCTCTCTCTGTCTCTGTGACTATCATAAATAAATAAAAATTTAAAAAAAAAAAAAAAAAAAAGAATGCCACTGTAAAAGAAACTGTACAAATTTGCCATTGCAGCTGTCTCACATTGTCATTATTATACTACTCTTTGAGGCTAATTGCCTCACTAAAAATAAAAAATAATTAGACAAGACAAATATCTAGAATGCAACTGGTTTGTTTTATTTTGTTTTGTTTTTGTTAGCCAATAGGAACTCAAAAGAGATAGAGGAAAGAGAGAGAAAATGGTGAGAGAAGTTAGGAATTCTATTTCTCCTTCCATTCAGTTTAGCAGAAAAGCAAAATTAACAATATGATAGAAGTTTGTTCCTTGTGATAGAAGTTTTTCACCAGAAAAAGCTTACTGCTTATCTATAGTAAGCTGAGCACTTCACTTTTCCCATAGAGACAGTGGAGCCTTGGTTTTCCTAAATTAATTTCATAATAAATTTCATAAGTAAATTTCTATTCCTCGAATCCTCTGGGCTTTTCCACTGGGATGGTTTTTGCTGAAGAGTGCCCTCTACTCCCGCCCCACCTTTTGTCCTGTTGGGAGATCCAGGGAGCAGCATTATCAAGAAAAAGATGTCCCTGATCACATCATTCAAAACTCTGTTTGTTTCTTGTAGTTTCACTTAAACTTTGCTCTCTCATCATAATCATTTCAAGCTCCAAATCTTATTTTCAGGAAGCCTACCAGTTGTCTCTAATATAGGGAATTAGATCTCTAATTGTTTTCCTCTAAAGTAACTAGAAAAAAAAGTAATTGGAGAAAGGAAAATTTAGCCCTCAAAAAATATGTGTGTGTGTGTGTAAAGTTATCTTAACTTTTAAAAAGTTTTTGAAGTTTTATTTATTTAAGTAATCTCTACACCCCACATGAAGCTCGAACTCACAACCCTGACATCGAGAGTTGTATGCTCTTCCATCTGAACCAGCCAGGCCCCCCAGTAAAGTTATTTTAACTCTACCAGAGATCAAATGCCGCAATTAAGAAAAGAAGGGAAGAATAGTCTTACCTACTGAGAACAATCATGAGCTATTTTCCAGTATGTACTCTACTTCTGGTGAATAGTAATATCCAGTGCTTATTGGGAATGTACCATGTTCCAGGAACTGTTGGAAGTGCTTTACCTAAATTAACTACAGTTGACCCTTGAACAATGAGGGGTTAAGGGCACTGACTGCCCCCCAACAGAGTAAAAAATCCACATATAACCTTTGAACCCTGCAAAACTTAATAGCCTACTGTTGACCAGAAAGCCTTCCAGATAACGTGAACAGTTAACACACACTCTGTATATGTATTATATACTGTACTCTTACAATACAGGAATGTAGAGAAGATAAAATGTTAAGGAAGTAATAAGGAAGAGAAAATATATTAACAGTAATGTATTTATGAATACGACAAGCTTTGTTGTCTGCTTATATGATAAATTGTCTGTTCGTCAATACCTAGCTCAATTTTGTCTTGATATAAAACACACCAGATGTTATACCTATTCCTAACACAAGACATAAAAAATGAAAAGATGATGGGAAAGATAAATTCATATCTTTACAGGTATAATGATTTATGCACTGATAATGAAGAAGTAGCAATATGATTGCTTTATGTCAGACTAGTGTCATTGATATGAAAGCTTCACAGTAGCCTGGCCTATACACTAATGAATGAATGGTTATAAAACTTCAATGGCATACAGTATTACAATCATTCATAATACAGCATTGGAAATATTAACAATTTAGTCAATGTTTCTAGGCTACATGGTTCACCTGTGAGTTTTTTTCAAATTGTCAACAGATCTCAAAAAATGTTTCCAATATATTTATTGGAAAATATTCACATGTAAGTGGACCCACCAGTCCAGACCCATGTTGTTTAAGGGCTAACTGTATTTTGATCCTCAGCATCCCAATAAGGGAAGGAAATGAGGAAATCATTTACAAATGAGAAAATCATCAGAGGTTGGGTTACTTGCCCAAGCTCACCCTGCTGGTGGGGAGGCAGAAGCTGGCTTTGAAGCCATGTCAGTACCATTCCTCTACACTGCATGGAGTACAGAATGATGATTTGTGGGGACTGATTTGGTAGAGTTGCCTGCTTCATGGCTTCTGATGGACCAGGCATGAAAAAAATTGCCTCTCCCCTGGCATAAACTCAGCTTGGTGGCACTGTATTGAGGCTACCATCATGAGAGCTAAATGGTGACAACAAACGGTTGGATCAGTACAACCTAATGCCATATTGAAAAAAACTAACTCAAAGTGGAATTCTGCCTTCTAAACAAGTCCCATAGCTCCCTGAAGGATAAAGTATGTCCACTTTTTTTTTCTTTTCCTTTATGTTTTTCTTTAATAAACTTGAGGTAAAGATATAGTGCCTTGCACAAGTGAGTGATCAGTAAGCGTTTGGCAGGATGAACCAACCTATGTCTTAGTAGCATTGTCTTTAATAATTATACCCTTAAATATGATTAAAATTGGCTCTATATTGAAAGCACAGGTGAAGGAATAAATATACATGTGGTGTCTATTTTCATTTACTATTTTGTTAGTTGATTTTTCAATAATCTAGAATTAAATATATATGATATTTATATATATATAAATAGTGATATATACACATATATAGATAATATACACAATGATATACATGTATAAGTATATATGTATATAAATCTCAGGTTGCCATCCTGAGATTCTAAGTATAAATACACATATAGTGATATATATACATATATCACTATTAATTATGAGTTTCATACCCAGAGAATAAGGAATAACTCAAGACATAGAAATAAAATTCCTTTAAAATGTCCATATGAGGTAATAAGGTTTTCAATGTATATATTATATACATATACATAAATATATATATTATACTAATGCTGATGGCACTTATTAGTTGTTATAATGGATTATTCATTAAAAGTATACATTTTTTAAATGGCTTTAATTTTTGAACTAGAGAGATTTTAAAGTACATGAGTTAAAATAACAACTAGCTATTTAATTTGGCTTACTTTCTCTGTAATTACAAAGTCAATACTTTCTTATATCAGATCCATCTTTACTTCTTCATTAATTGAACTAGCTACAGTAGTTTCCACGCAGAGTCTTTTAATGTCTATATACCTTCTGAAAAGTTAGGAATCATTTTACCATGTGTCTCCAATGTTGTTTCAAAAATCCATAATTAGTGTTAGGCTTATAGATAGGAGAGAATCCAGTCAGGGAATTGTTTTCTATTTCATGCCTCTTGAGAACATGTCATCAAAAGTTACTGTATTTTAAAACAATGAACCACATATATAGTGGAAATCTATTTCAGCTCCTGCCTGCTATTAGTGAGCACAATATTATGCTTATTTACCTGCTCAGAAAACTTCGAACATCAAGCAAGAGTAGAAGCCTTTTTCCTAGGGTGGGAAAAATAGCCTTCTGATTTACTCTACTTATCCTAATCACGGCTTCCTACTTTAGTCATTACCCAAATATTATATATCTGGCTCTTAAGGTCTTTACCCATTTCATATTAGATCTTAGATTTCTTCATCCCATTATTGATCTAAAATGTCTCTAGCTCTCTCGGGTAAAGGAAGAACATGCCCATGTGTTGCATCAGATAATTCCTATTATTGAAAAGCTGTGTTCAATCTAAAATGACCTTTTCTTGTATTTATTTTCAGGCTAGCTTTACAGCCCGCATTAAATTGAAGCTTTTGTGTGAGCACTGAAAAGTATGTTGTTGTGTGGGGAATGGTGCTTTCGGTGTGTTTGTTCAGGAAAGCCCGCTATACAGACAGCTGGCAGCAGGCTCTGGGCGTTTGGCCGGGAGTTCAGTCCTGCTTATTGCTAAGTCAGCAGTAAAGGGAAGGCATTATGTCTTAATTTGGACCATAAAGAGCAATGCACAAGTTATCCGAATTAAAAAATTCATTTGTGGAGAGGGACTCTGTTCTTTCATAATCAGAACTCACAGCATTAGAATGAAGACGTTGGACAAGAATTTTGGGGTGGGGGGAGGGGTCAGCACGAACATTTGGACTTTTCCTAAATATAAATCTGATAATATTCAGCATTTTTTTAATATTCAGCATTTGATTTTACTTTAACCTCGGTGATCCTTTATGATGGTACGTGTCTATAATGACAGATTGATACTGTCTGTGAGATTTGAGCAGGACTTAGAAAAAGGGTGAATTAGTGTGTTAGGCTGTGTTGAGAGTTTTCTGGGAGGGCCCATGTCACTTCATTCCGAGAAAATGCCCAAATGGTAAGAGATTAACTTTCTTAATTGTGTCCTATTTCCCCCACTGTGACTCTTTTCTGAACCATATGGTGTTCATTCACACATCTTTTCAGATGTTCATTTGCATTTAGAAGTTAAAATTTAAAACCTCTTTATTTAAAGTGATAATAGTAAATAATGATTTTTAAATTTCCCAATGGTTAGAAAATGAGTTTCTCAAATGGTGCCACTAATTTCATACTTGTCAGATTTATTACGGTTTAAATTACATGCCCTCTTCTGTTCCCCCCCGAAACCAAACAACATCATTTGAGAAGTACAAGGTATGTGAGGTTTTACTAAGCCCAGCAGAATCCTAGTTACCGGAAATAGTACAGAGACCTGTACCCATCAGAGTTGTGGCCTAGTGGTGGCCCCACTTAACTACTGGCTGTGAGTGAAGACTTTCTTTACACTTCTAAACATCTGTTCTACACATTCAAGTTCAGCCTTCCCAGAAACACTAAGCAGCTATATTGATTTTTTTTTTCCTTTCAACTTTCTCATCTTTTCCCTCTTTCATTCCCTTGTGGTCTGGGTCTCCGAAGCCTCAGAACACTACAAAGGGGACACCTACATTCCTGGGTGATCCACCTGTATGGTCACATTGGGGCTCAAACTCAGAAAGGCCCCACGCTTGGTTGAGAGCTCCGCAGTTGCCATCCTGAGATTCTAAGTAACTTTTGAATGAGGAGCCCCACAAATTAGTGGTCCTGGGAGGAGAGAATACAGGGAGCTGAGGCCTTAAGTCCTTCAGAATTCCTCGCTCCATCATTGTGAGTTTCAGCTTTGAGTAGCTAATCACTAACCTTGAGTGTACTGGTTCCAGAAATATGTCAATGACTATGTGAAAAGCGTTGCAAAAGTCACAGGTTCCTCGGCCCAGATGACCAGAATCGCTGGGGCTGGGGCCCAGGAATGTGTATTTTCATGGATGTCCTGTGATTCTCAGCTCACTGTGGTCTCGAAATCTCTGATGAAGCACACCGCTGATGCGACACACATGTTTCTGTAGCTCCACATTGACCGATTCAATACCCAGTAAAGGGAACAGGACAAAATAAATTCTATCACCTTTGGTATGCTTTATGATACATTGTCAGAGCACAAAAATAACTGTTTTGTTCTGAAGAGCGAGCTCTCTCTGTTTGATTTGGTGGAAGACAGTGATGTTTTCATTTGGGGCCAGGCTACTTTAAACCACTTTTTTGAGAGTTTTTATTGTCATCGATTTCTGCTACAACTGGTAGAAGATGGAATGTTTGCGGTAAGCAATTATGAGTGATCAAGCAGCTGTTTCAAGCAAACACTGCCCCTGTCAGTGATTTTTGCAAAGATCAATTACAATGATAAGGATCATTGTATTAAAGTCAGCTGACCTAGCCATCAATCACTGTTTGGAATAGAGCTTTGGCAGACACTGGAGTTTAGTGGTTAAGAGTCTGCATTTTGGAGGCAGACAGGCTCTGGTTCAATCCAGACTCACCCCTTAATGGACCTTGGGCAATTCTTTTTTTTCTACAAGGGTTAGCTCTTTGTTTTAGTTTTTTGCTTGTTTGTTTGTTTTTATTCATTTATAAGGACATTAATAGACTCTATAGAGTTGTTTTAAGGATTAAATAAGCTAATCCAGGTAAAAGTCCTAGCACACGGTACCTGGCACATAGTCTGAGCTTAATGGTATTATTATTTTTTGAACTATCAAGAAAAACTTAAAAATTAAGATTCATGAAAACATAAGAACTAAAACCAAACTGAAATCCTGTAAACAAATTTCAAGTGTTAATGACAATCCTCATATATTTTGCTGTAACTTTGTACCTAATGAACTCATCCATCCAACTTTACAACATAGAGACCAACTTCAGTTTAGCAGGCACACGAGCATGAAGGTACAGGTGGTTATATTTGGGAAAGAAAAGTATGACATCAAAGGGGGTTTGGCATATTTGTTTTAACAAGCGTGATGATTAATTTTATCCACCAACTTGTCTTGGCTATGGTGCCCAGTTGTTTGGTTAAATACCAGTCTAGATGTTGCTATAAGGTATTTTATTAAAAGCAATTAACATTCAAATCAATAGATGTTGAGAAAAGCGGATAATCCTGCCCAATATGAGTAGGCCTCATCTGATCAGTTGAAGGACTTAAGAAAAACTACTGAAGTTCCCTGAGAAAGAAGGAAGTCTGTCTCCTTCCTTATCCAAAGGAAGACTGCCTTTGGACTCTAGACTGCAAAACTAACTCTCCTGGAGTCTCTTGCCTGTCAGCTTCCCCTACAGACTGCAGAGTTGCCAGCTCCTACAATAGCATGAGTCAATTCCTTAAATTTCTATGTATCTGTCTATCCCTGAATAATACAAGACGTAGTCAATTTTTACTTTTTCATCATCACATGGTATTGGTGAAACTCACTGAGCATTTACCTCACAAAAGTAAATCTTTGGGAATGGAATTACTTTAAGGAAGGGCTTGGGTATTGAATCTTCACTGTGACATCAGATGAAGGCATTGTCCTGCAATGGTTTAAAGAGTTGCAGATCAACACAGAATATGTACAGCTATTACTTCTGTTTAAAATCGAGACTCATCAGTCGCTGTGTAGCGCTTACCCCATATGCATTGCTCTGCTTTGTGCTTTGCTGAAGAAGCTGTGAGATTCACAACTGCTTCTGGGCCAGCAGTAGTAATAGAGAATTTTGCCTTTCTATGAAATGGCTCGGCTAGGGTAATTATTTATCTGAACAGGCTGGTGCCTCGAGCTTAGTGCCTTTGCATTCCTGTGAGACCAGAGATGGGCATGATTGACAGATAACTGAAACTCTGTCACCTGGGTAAAACCCTGCTGGTAATGAAGCATTCATACTCAGACCTCACCTTTCTGGACCTGCCAGGCTGCATTTGCTGGCAACAACTCTGGAAGCTTTCCATGGGAAAATGATGTTTCAAAGGTGCCAATTACAGCACATATGTATTTCACCTTGAGAATTTCAATTGGCAAAGATAATATCATGGGTTGCCCTTAGAGTTTTGATGGGAGGTTCATTTGTACAAAGAGATCCGATCGAAATGCAGTGATTAGCGGAGGCTTTGGAACACAGTGCATGAAAAGCAATAGGGAATTGTTTCTTTAAAAGCATGTCCTGAAAGACCATTTACCAGCTAGCTTTCAGCTACTGTTTAAAGAATAATGGTGTGCATGCCCACCTAGCTCAGGGGAGAGTCACAGTGCCTTAGAAGTGGCAGGCATGAGGATCAAAGAACGGGATCTCAGGGCCAGCAGAGGGTGGTGTCCCTGTTGAGAAACCACTCGGGCAGTCTTGGCTGGTCCATTGGCGTAAGTTTATTTTTGTACAATGAGTGAGGGTGGGGGCCACTGTAGCCTTCTAGCCCTTTCAAGGGCCTTGTTGCTATTTTTGGTATGATTCCTGTCAT